>NC_090818.1:38827849-44592748 GCF_000390325.3 Nicotiana tomentosiformis | reverse complement strand
CACTTAAATTGGAAAAACTCCTTTAGCACCATCCCCCCGGGAAAAAGGAGGTGTGACACTTATCGATAACATCGATTGTTTTTCCTGGTCCCATTTAGATATAACAGGGATCCCGCCAGATATAACGACGCATCGGCTAAGTTTGGACCCCAGGTTCAGACTGGTGAAGCAAAAGAGAAGACCCAGTCCGAGAGAAAGCACGCATTCATAAAGGGCGAGGTAACCAAGCTTCTCAAAGTAGGGTCCATTCGGGAGGTGAAATATCCCGAATGGCTAGCCAACGTAATTGTAGTCCCTAAAAAAGGGAACAAACTTAGAATGTGTGTGGACTATAAGGATTTGAATAAAGCATGCCCCAAAGATTCCTTTCCGCTGCCCAACATCGATCGCATGATCGATGCCACGGCTGGCCACAAGATCCTCACTTTTCTCGATGCCTATTCCGGGTATAATCAAATCCAGATGAACCCGGAGGACCAGGAAAAGACTTCATTTGTCACCAAATATGGAATGTATTGTTATAATGTGATGCCCTTCGGGCTAAAAAATGCAGGGTCTACTTACCAATGCCTAGTAAATAAAATGTTCGAAGAACAAATAGGAAAATCAATGGAAGTTTATATTGATGACATGTTAGTTAAGTCCCTGCGCGCAGAGGATCATTTGACTCATTTGTAGGAAACGTTCGAGATTTTAAGGAAATACAACATGAAGCTCAACCTCAAGAAATGTGCTTTCGGGGTCGGTTCGGGAAAGTTCCTCGGCTTCATGGTGTCACATAGGGGAATAGAGATTAACCCCGATAAAATCAAGGTCATCGAAGTCATCGTCGTTGTGGACAGCGTGAAGGCCGTACAAAGGCTAACGGGTCGGATTGCAGCCTTAAGCCAGTTCATCTCAAGATCATCTGACCGAAGTCACAAATTTTTCTCTCTACTCAAAAAGAAGAACGGTTTTGCTTGGACCCCTGAGTGTCAACAAGCATTAGAGGAACTAAAGCGATATCTATCAAGCCCACCACTACTTCACACTCCAAAAACAGACGAGAAACTTTGTTTGTACTTGGCAGTATTGGAAGTCACCGTAAGCGGTGTCCTAGTTCGAGAAGAGCAAAGTACGCAATTCCCCGCTTATTATACGAGTTGAACCTTAGGAGAAACGAAAACTAGATATCCGCTCCTAGAAAAATTGGCACTTGCACTGATAAGCGCCTCAAGAAAGTTAAGGCCGTACTTTCAATGTTATCCCATATGTGTATTAACCACTTACCTGCTTCGTAATATTTTGCACAAACCCGAGTTATCAGGCCGATTGGCCAAATGGGCCGTCGAACTGAGTGGGTACGATATCAAATATCAACCCTGCACGGCTATCAAGTCTCAAATTTTAGCAGACTTCGTGGCCGATTTCACGCCAACCCTCGTACTCGAAGTCGAAAAAGAACTGTTCAAATCAGGTACATCATCGGGGGTATGGATTTTTTTTACGGACGGAGCTTCGAACGTAAAAGGGTCCGGGCTGGGCATAGTTTTGAAACCACCCACGGGTAGCACTATTAGGCAATCTATTAAAACTATCAGGTTGACTAACAATGAGGCCGAGTATAAAGCCATAATTGCAGGTCTCGAGCTAGCTAGAAACTTGGGAGCAGAAGTCATTGAAGCCAATTGCGACTCCTTGTTGATGGTGAGTCAAGTAAACAAAACCTTCGAAGTTCAAGAAGGAAGAATACAAAGGTATTTAGATAAACTGCTTGTCACTTTGCACCATTTCAAACAATGGACTTTACGGCATGTACCAAGGGAACAGAATAATGAGGCCGATGCGCTTGCGAATTTGGGGTCGTCGGTCGAGGTAGATGACTCGGGCTCGGGGAATGTTGTTCAACTTTCGAGATCGGTAATCGAAGAAGGTCACGCCGAAATAAATTCTACAAGCTTAACCTGGGATTGGAGAAACAAGTATATTGAATACTTGAAGAGCGAAAAACTCCCATTGGACCCTAAAGATTCCAGAACCCTACGGACTAAAGCTGCTCGATTCACATTGGCTTCGGACGGAACTCTGTACCGAAGAACGTTTGATGGACCGTTGGCAGTATACTTGGGTCCGGGAGATATCGAATACATCCTGCGAGAAGTGCACGAGGGTACTTGCGTGAATCACTTTGGAGCCGATACATTAGTTCAAAAAATAATCAGAGCAGGGTATTGTTGGATCGATATGGGCAAAGATGCGAAGGAATTTGTTCATAAATGTGACAAATGTTAAAGATTTGCACCGATGATCTACCAACCCGGAGAGCGACTCCACTCAGCCCTATCCCTATGGCCGTTCATGAAGTGGGGAATGGATATCATCGGCCCTCTGCCATCAAACCCCAGTTAAAGCCAAATTCATTTTATTTATGACTGACTATTTTTCTAAATGGGTTAAAGCACAGGCGTTCGAAAAAATAAGAGAAAAAGAAGTTATAGACTTTATTTGGGATCATATCATAAGTCGATTCGGGATACCCGCCGAAATAGTGTGTGACAATGGAAAATAATTCGTTGGCAGCAAAGTAACAAGATTCCTCGAAGAGCACAAGATAAGAAGGATACTATCGACGCCATACCACCCCAGTGGGAATGGACAGGCCGAATCAACAAACAAAACTGTCATTCAAAACTTAAAGAAGAGGTTGAACGACGCTAAAGGGAAATGGAGAGAAATCCTGCCCGAAGTCCTTTGGGCATATCGGACGACGTCAAAATCCAGTACGGGGGCGACCCCGTTCTCCTTAGTATATGGGTCCGAAGCATTGATACCAGTTGAAGTTGGTGAACCCAGTGCCAGATTTCGATTCGCGATTTAAGAATCAAATAACGAGGCCATGAATACCAGCCTCGAGCTATCGGACGAAAGAAGAGAAGCTGCTCTCGTCCAATTGGCCGCCCAAAAGCAGCGAATCGAAAGATATTATAACCGAAGAACCAAGCTCCGCCATTTCAAGCCTGGGGACTTAGTGTTAAGAAAAATTACCATAAATACCCGAAATCCGAACAAAGGAAAACTAGGACCGAATTGGGAAGGACCATATCAGTTGCTCGAGAACATCGAAAAAGGATCGTACTGGCTCGGCATTATAAACGGCAAACAGCTATCAAGCAGCTGGAATGTATCACATCTAAAATGGTACTATTGCTAAGGTACAACCTTTCCATATTCGTTTATATCTCAAAAATGACCCATGCAGAAGTCCGAACAAAGGCTAAGATGGCTCTCTCTTGAAAGCACGCGTTGCACTCTTTTTCCCTTAGACCGATTTTATCCCAAATGGGTTTTTCGGCAAGGTTTTTAATGAGGCAACCATTGATCGTGCAACATTTACAACAATATCCGAGGCCTCGCAAGAAAGTTATTTCACAACAACAGGGTTCCAATAGGAAAAATTGTAAGAGCCAAATGGTAGAAGCGAACCATGCTCATATAGATTGGCCCGAACCCAGGCGTGTAATAATGTGCGAAGAAAGTTCTCTTCTTTATCGGCTTCTTATATCTAAGGAAAATTCCTCTCTTTTGAGAGTTATTATGCAATCAGAATTAAGATAAACTCGTCCACTAAGCCTACGGGCTACTTTTATTTCGAGTTCGAGCAAACACTCACTCGACCATTACGCCTACGGGCTATACTACTTCGAGTTTGAATCATTCACTCGACTAAGTCTACGGGCTATTTTTATTTTGAGTTCGAGCAAACACTCACTATACCATCAAGCCTACAGGCTACTTTTATTTTGGGTTCGAGCAAATACTCACTCGACCATTATGCCTACGGACTACACTACTTCGAGTTTGAATCATTCACTCGACTAAGCCTACGGGCTATTTTTATTTCGAGTTCGAGCAAATACTCACTCGACCATTAAGCCTACGGGCTACTTTTATTTCGAGTTTGAGCTAACACTCACTCGACCATTACGCCTACGGGCTACACTACTTCGAGTTCGAATCGCTCATTCGATTAAACCTACCGACTATTTTTATTTCGAGTTCGAGCAAACACTCACTCGACCATTATGCCTACGGGCTACATTATTTCTAGTTCGAATCATTCATTCGATTAATCCTACGGGC
The DNA here is from genome assembly GCF_000390325.3 of Nicotiana tomentosiformis. Taxonomy (NCBI): domain Eukaryota; kingdom Viridiplantae; phylum Streptophyta; class Magnoliopsida; order Solanales; family Solanaceae; genus Nicotiana; species Nicotiana tomentosiformis. The sequence goes on along the minus strand of NC_090818.1, from coordinate 44,588,629 downwards.
TACTTTTATTTCGAGTTCGAGCAAATATTCACTCGACCATTACGCCTTTGGGCTACATTACTTCGAGTTCGAATCATTCATTTGATTAAGCCTACGGGCTACTTTTATTTCGAGTTCAAGCAAATACTCACTCGACCATTATGCCTACGGGATATATTTCTTCAAGATCGAACCATTGACAACTAATAAGCCTAAGGGCTACATCGCTCCAAGTTTGAGTAAGCGCTTGCTCGGTTACAGAGGCTACGAAGTCCAAATTTGATTAAGTTGTTTAAATCATTATGAATAAAGTCCTCACAAGACAGGAAACAAAAACAGAAGCAAGTCGGCAAAAAGAGGGATATATCTATATACAAATTTATCTGCATGGGTGATTACAACGTAAAAACTAAGAACTAAACTTCTCGGTCAGGAGCGGTCTCTTCTTTATCAGGCTCCCCCCTTTTTCGGATCCGCTCTTGCTCCCATCGTCATCGTCATCGCCATCAGAAACAAGAGCTTCGGCATCGGCTTCGAGTTCTTTGGCCCTTTTTATCTCTTCAGCAAGATCGAAGCCGCGAGCATGGATCTCCTCGAGAGTTTCCCTTCTGGACCGGCACTTAGCATGTTCGGCGACCCAATGCGCTAGAATATCGGCGGACTCGGCTGCCTCTCTTGCCTGGACTTGGGCAGCTTTAGCATCGGCCCGATAGACGGCCACGAGCGCATCCGCATCAGCCTTTGTCTTTTCGGCATCGGATTCGGCCTTGGTAAGTACAGAGGCCAACCGAGCCTCAAGCTCCTCAATTCTTCTGGCTTGAACCAGGCCTTTTCCTTCATTTTCTGAAGTTGGGTTTCAGACGATGATAACTGGGCTCGAGTAGTCTCTTTTTTTGCAGCAAAGCGGTCTATACCTTCTTTCCACCGCAAAGACTCCGTTCTTATCACGTCAACATCCTCATGAAGCTTCCCGATCATCTCGATTTTTTGCTGCAGCTGTGAGACCGAAATGTTAGCTATCGTTCCGGTATCAAGCCCATAGGCTTTCAAAAGCATCATTACCTGCTTAGACAAATCAGTTTGATCTCGATAAGCCTTGGCCAGCTCAGCTCGGAGGTCTTTTATTTCCTCTTCTCTCTGCCCTAGGGAAAGTCTAAGGGAGTTCCTCTCGTCAATAGCCCATTTTAGGTCGGCCGCGTATCGATGCAGCTCATTCTAGGATCGAGAACATTTTTCTCGATGAACTGCCGCTGCCTACAAAGAAACAAGAAGTGGAGTTAACGAAAAATGAACATAAAGATAGTACCGACAAAATAATTTTAAAAACTCACCTGATTCAAAGCCTGCCGCAATTCGTGAAAAAGATCCGATTCATCACCAGCACCGGAAACGTCCTCAATACCGGTAAACAGGTCACGAAAAGGATCTTCTTCATCGTGAGGCCTGTCTATATCGAGGGCTCCCAGAGCTTGAGCTTCCCGAATCACCCCTGTGAAAAAAGCGGGAAAGGTAGGCGAATCCTCGATTGCTGTTGCCCCAAATGAATCTCCTGGAGCATTCTCCTTAGTTCGAAGGGGTTCGAGTGCCTCTTCGGTCATATCCCCTGCCGGTTGACTCTGATGAGATGTGTCTTCGATATTCGATAGTTCGGGGACTCTACCCGAATCTTTCACCGGTATATCTTCAGTTCGAGGCAGAGCCTCATGGAGCATCATCGATCCAGCCGGCGATGAGGCATCAGTGGTTCTTTTCGTTCGGGCCGCCAGCGCAGACTCATCATTCTCTTCTTCTTCTTCTTCTTCTTCTTCTTCTTCTTCTTCTTCTTCTTCATCTTCATCCCTTAGATGCAGAATGGATTCCACAGTCAAAGGGATGACATTCTTGTTCGGCTTATGAGCCGTCCTCTTTTTCAGTTTTGGATCTTCGGGAACCGTGGCTCTTTTTCTTTTATTTTCCTTCACCGGCTTTGGGACAGAGGCCGAAATTTCCTCCCCATTGGACAAGGGCCTTAAAGCCGCGTCTTTACCCAAACCTGCATATGGAAAACCTTAATAAAATATTTTGAAAACCACCTCGTTCGAATCATCAAAGAGTATGAGAAATGAGCTTACCGTGATTTTTGGCCTCCCACCGACCCTTTGACAAATCATGCCATGAGCGCTCGACATATGTGGAGGTCAAAAAAAGGGCTCGTACCCAGTTCTTGAGATCGGGAATTGCTCTGGGCATCCAGGGAACCGCTACAAAATTTTAAAAAAAAAGTTGATGAGAGAATAAATAAAAGAAGAAAATAGAAGTAACAGCAAAATCACACTCACGTTTCATATTCCACTCCTCGGGAAAGGGCATCTTTTCAGTCGGAATCAGGTCCGAAGTCTTTATTCGAACGAACTTGCCCATCCAACCCCGGTCCATGTCCTTGTCAATACTCGAGAACAGAGCCTTGGTAGCCTGACGCTTGAGTTTTATTAACTCTCCTCGAAAAAGTCAAGGACGATACAATCGGATAAGATGATCGAGGGTGAACGACATCCCCTCGATCTTGCTCACAAAATATCGGATCAGGATAACGATCCGCCAAAAAGAAGGATGGACCTGGCCTAGGGTTACCTGGTATTGTCGACAGAAGTCAATAATAACGGAATCGAGAGGAACCAAAGTGAAAGGGTAAGTATACACATTCAAAAACCCTTTTCACGTAAGAAGTGATATCTTCGTCGGGCGTAGGAATTATTATTTCTTTCTCACCCCAATTGCAGTCCTTCTTTAGCTGTTCGAGGTACTTCTCGATTATCGAACACATGTACCTCGATACCGACTCACACCGGCCAGGGACCGATGAACCTTTATCGACCTTAAAATCTGAAGTAAGGACACACGCCCCGGGAACACACTCCTCAAGCCGTGGTTCTGCCGGTGTCTTATCGGTGGCACACTGTGAAGATGAAGCCTTCTCTTTCTGAGGAATGGTTTGCAATGTTTTCGCCATTTTCGAATTCAAAGGTGAGGAGTAGAAGAAAGTGACAAAGATTTGGTAGAATTGAAGAGGGATTTTTGCGGAAAGAAATCACAAATTTACTGGTAAGTTGGAGAGTACGAAGTAGAACTTGGAAAATTTGGAAGATAGAAGATGTAAAAATGGTAAAAGATAAAAGAAAGGGTTATTTATAGGTTCAAACGATGGCGGTTCAGTATCAACAGTGGCCGACCACCGCCTGACATGCATTAAATGCCTTGAAAGGCTAAACCGACGGGACAGCTACCAGATACGTCATGGTCGAGCCCGATGGAAACGACAGGATATAATCCGATCTAGCTGTTAAAAAATCATATCATTTCTCGTCACATTCTTTCTGAGAAACGAGAGAACTATCTATATACGGTCGAAATAGATTTCGGCCTTAGCACGTCCGATCGAGTTCGGACGATGATTTATCAAAGTAAGATCCCGAAGGTGGAACAAACTAACCTCGAACCTGGGGAGGCCGATCCGTGTCGAGTTCGATATCATTATCGAGCTCGAATAAAAATGGAACAATGATGCAGAGTAGATCTATCATGCTGATAATCCAAAGACCAACCAACATTGACATCGAATCAATTCGAGGGCTCGAGCCAAGATCGGGCTCGAACCAAGATCACGAGTTCGAGCCGAAATCAAGCTCAAACCAAAATCGAGGGTTCCAAGCAAGATCGAGCTCGCAGATAAAAGCCGTTGCAATCCCACTAGAGAGAATCTTGGCAGAAATTATGAAAAAGCTGACTTATCATGGGTCTCCCAGTGAATGTTTATTTTATTATGCTTAGAGCCAAATCCCTCCACTATAAAAAGGCTTAGTTACTATTTCTGTAGGACAAGTTTTCTAGGCTTACATTGTAATAAAAGTGCTACATTCTCCTACAGTAAAGAATTGTTCTTTCAGATTTCTTACATTGATTCTATTTGTTGAATCCTAAGATCCATTGTTTATGACAACCTTATCTATTTCGCATTCTCTGCAATCTATATTTATTTTTTTATTAATCCTTATATTTTGTGTTAAGTTACGCCACATATCCTCGGAACTGCGTATAAATTCAACTCTATCTATTTTTTTGGGTAAACAACTATTGTGATTTATGCATGTATATTTGCAATTGCGTTATCCCTCTGTGGTTGATTACAATTTTCTTGCAGCTATGCTTGACGGAGTCGTATGCATTAATTAAGTTGGTTTCTCCTATAATGCGAAGATGAGACTCACTAGCTTCCTCACCTATATCACTTAATTCTAATAAAGTTAAGCAAATTAAGAACCTCATAAAAGTTAAAACTTTTATATGGAACCATATTCAATAAACTCACTGGTCCTTCATTATTTTCTTAAATCCTTAGTAATGAATACAAGACGAGCATGACATTGATAACGCCAGATTATTAGAAGGTTTCAACATTACATTAATTAGAGACATGTTTGATCTCTCAAACTTGGCCGTTTAGTTTTACCAAAAATTAAGCCGCCGGGGCCAGATTTTTCAGAGGTCCCTAGCTAAGACAGTTTCATAAGCATTGACTCATAAAATTACGTTTAAATTCAATCCTAATGGCATCCGATTGTGCATCGGAACACCTAATTTCAGCATGAATAGTACACACAACAACTCCGGTTGAGAACTTTTCTCACGACTTTCTTAATTTCAGCAGGAATACTTTTTGCAGCAACTACAATGCAGGAATTCCAAATGAATTGATGGTTGGTATATGAATTCTCAATTAATATATATATATATAATTCCAAATGAATTGATGGTTGGTATATGAATTCTCAATTAATATATATATATATATATATATATATATATATATATATATATATATATATATATATATATATATATATTATTTTTTTCTGTTTTCATTTGGACATGTTTTATTGCAATACTCAATACTCCATAATATGTTCTTTTTAAAGATAACTAGGGGTCCCGACTATATATATATATTTTCTGTTTTCATTTGGATATGTTTTATTGCAATACTCAATACTCCATAATATGTTCTTTTTAAAGATAACTAGGGGTCCCGACTAACTTAAAGACAATTTCATATTTTCTAATGTAATACAAATTTCTAAACAAATTAAAAAAAAATCCTAAGCAAACATCATACGTAAATGTAAGCGTACTAATACAACTAACTTCTTTCTGTGTGATTTTAGGCCCACCTTGTTCCTTTTGGATATCTCACATGTTTGATTCTCTAGGAAGAGTGAAACAACATATTTGGATTGATTGTAGTAAATTTTGATGATTGTTGCTGGATTCTAGTAGTGTTTAAGTATAGAAACCTGGCACTTACAAAGAGCATATTTTGCTTTAATTGTTTGTTTCTAATCATTAAAATATTATGCGGAATCAATATTTCTTGTGGGCGTAATACCACTCTTGTTCAACTCTCTTCTTGTCTGTTGAAGATTACATTCCAGAAATTATCATAGTATCAGAGCTTGCGGATTGATCCGAGATTTTTGCATCTTCATCTGGTTTTTCGTCTTTAACTATTCGTCTATTTCACCCAATTATTTTTGATTCACCAGATTTCGAATGATTCGTCTTTGACCAATTAGGGTTACCTCAAGTAGGGATTTGTTGAGATCTCAAATTGATCATTTATCAGTGAAAATGTGCTCTCCATAACTTCCCCATCTCTCTTCTTGTCTGTTGAAGATTACATTCCAGCAATTATCATGGTATCAGATCTTGTGGATTGATCTGAGCTTCTTGCATATTCATCTGGTTATTCATCTTCAACTGTTTATCTATTCACCCAATTCTTTTTGATTTACCAGATTTCGAATGATTCGTCTTTGAGCAATTAGGGTTACTTCAATTAGGGATTTGTTGAGATATCAAATTGCATCATCAATGGCGATCGAGAATGAAGATCAGCATCATCCACTTTTCCTTTAGTCTTGCGATACCCCAGGTAGCTCACTAATCTCAATCAAACTTACTGGACCTGAGAATTATGCTTTGTGGAGAGTTCTATACGAGTTAGTCTCTTGAAAAAAGAAAATTAGGATATGTCGATGGTACATATTCTAAGGATATATAAATTTGATCCATCTCTGCATGGGTTGTGGGAGAAATGCAATGATATAGTGCTTTTGTGGATAATGAATTCTATTAGCAATGAATTACTGAGTGGTATGGTATATGCTACAAGTACTCAGAAGGTGTGGACAGATCTTAGGGAAATTTTTGATAAGGTTAATGGATTTAGAATATTGTATCTACACAGGTAAAGAACTACTTTAACTCAAAGAATCTCATCTATCTCAGTCTATTTTTCGAAATTAAAGGAGTTGTAGGCAGATTTTGATGCCTTGAGGCCCTGTCTTGGTTGTGTCTATGAAGAGTCTAAGAAGTATGTTGAGCACTTTGAATCTTAAAGGTTTCTGTAGTTCTTAATGGGGCTGAATGAATCGTATGCTCAATCTAGTAATCAGATAATGATGATGTCACCAATTCCATCCATTAATAAGGCTTATATCGTGATCTTCTCTGAGGAAAGCAAGAGATCATTGTCTCCTCCCACACATGTGTCTGAAGTAAGCGAGAGCATTGTATTGTCTAGTAACAATGTAGGCTACATGTAATACTTCTAGTCCTGGAAACACATCCATGTTTAGTAGAAAAGGAGGGTCTTCTAGTTCAGGACCTGCTTACAAGCACAAGAAGAATAACATGTACTGTGACTATTGCCATTTCAAGGAACACACTAGAGAAACTTGCTACAAGCTGATTGGGTATCCAGCAGACTTTAAGACCAAAAAGAAGTCTTCCTCTGTCAACTATACTTTCAACATAAATTAATTGCATTTGTCCGGGGAAAAAAAAACTTTTTAAGTAAGCTCGACCATCTAATAAGAAGTGCGTCAAAAGTTCCTCTTCAACCTTAAAATTCCTCTTCTACCTTCTTGAAATATGGATTCATTTCAGATTCTGTTTTTGGGCATGAGCAATAAAACTTGCTTATAAATATTTTAGTTGAGCTGGTTATTGGGCTTTGTATGAAAAGATGTATCACTATTATATGGACTTAAGAATTTCTAAGACATTCTTGGTTTTTCTTTCATATTGTAGTTACTCCTCTTTTTCACATGTAGATCAAACACGTTTGCTTCTCGATACTAACACAGTAACATTGGTAAAAATTTTATAATGACAATTGTTAGACTTATTCTGTCTAAATTTGTATATTGACCTGAAATAAGTAATGATCCCTATAAATTCAGAAAAAAAATTCATTTGTGTTCTTGTATGGGCTAAAGAATATCATAATTATATGTGGGCCAAGTTAACATTGAGAAAGCCTTCGAAGGCTTCCACGCGTCATCGATGTGATTTCAATAGAGGACGAAGGAAAGGTCGAGGTGACCTAACAGAGGACAAAGGCGATGTCGAGTTGACTCAACAGAGGATAAAGATGAGGACGAGTACTCCCTTAGCATAATAGTAACAGCTAATTTTACAAATAAGACCTTACAGAAAATATTCCAGTGAATATTTCTCTCATCTATACTATTAGAATTTTTATGGCCCATGTGCCCTTATAAATAGAAAGAGAGATGATTTTAGAGGGGATTGGACACTCATTATAAAAAATAATATATTTACCTTCTCTGAAGATTCCTACTTTATCATTGACATACAAAATATACCATTTCTTGAGATCTTATCTATCTTTTCTCCCACGATCCGAAGGGGATCCGAATATTCAAAGGCTTATCACCATCTATCTTTGTCAGAAGGAATATCAAAGAATCTCACCCTTTTCGGGTGACTCACATGCATTTATTTACATAAATACCATTCATTATTATTTACTGCGTTTTAATGTTACCCTCTTTGTTCTTGAGTCATTGAATATTGTATTATTGTTGCTATTTATTGCTATTCAAATAGTACCCATTACATCTTGCTACAAAATCAGTTAATCAATCTTTTGAATATTAATATTGGCTACGATTCACTCTATTTTGTTAGAAAATCTGATTGTTTAAACCTAGAACTAAATTTTGGATCAAACAGTTTGGCACCGTCTGTGGAGATTTTCTCAGCCAATCTTTTAGTTTCCATTATATTTATAACTCACGTGACTAGTTAATATAACAAACAACAAAGTTTATCTCTCCTCTCTGTACATACAAAAACTTCCATGGCAGGTAACCAAGAAAACGAAACGAGGGCAACAAATAATATTTCCCTTAACCTCATGAACGCCATCAACAAAGGCTATGACACCCAAGACGAGGAAGTGACGCCCACGACCTCTCCCAGATGAGAGAGGTCGCATGCCCATTTCTTCAGCGCAACAAAACCAAATAGGAAAGGAGCCTCTACGTCCTCGGGAGAGGGGACACCACCTGCTATGAAAAACTCCTCGAAGCATATTAACTGATACTTTAGTCAGCGTGCTCAGTAAAAAAAACTCCATGCACAATCACAGAAACCACGAGAATCTATGCAGCACAACGCGGGAACAAATAGGACGACCAACCAGGCTCTATGACTCTAGGTAAAACTCAAACTATTACTGACAATGCAGGTGACAACGTCCTCGCCGCCGTGCTGGAAAGAATGGAGGAAATGAAAAATGAGAACAAGGCACTCAAAGACAAAATGAAAGAGCACCAGGAATGGGTAGACACAATACCACGTGCTTCCAAATTATTACCAAAAAAAGACACCGATAGGTTTGTGGAACAGTCGTACAACAAGGAAGCGGTTCCACATACCATACCAAAGACCTTCAAGATGCCCCCATATCTCAGAATCTATGACGGGACGATCAAATGACTCACTATGTTACCGATGTGAAAGGAAACAGCCTCACCAAAGAGCAGGTGTCCTCCATCTTGCTGAAAAACTTTGGCCAAACTCTCACCGGAGGGGCGTTGACATGGTATTCACAATTACTAGCTCGTTCCATATAAACGTTTAAAGAGATGGCCGACAAGTTCGTGATGGCACATACCGGGGCCAAGAAAGCTGAAAGAAGAGTAAACGACATCTTCTCTATTAAGTAATCCCCAAAAGAGGGACTGAGGGACTTCTTTTCCCGATTCAACAGGGTGATAATGACCTTACCAAATGTCTCCGAAGGGATGACCGTGGTAGCCTTTCAGAATGGGTTGAGCAGAAAGGATTCAAGGGCGACCAGAAAGCTACTGAGTCGGTTAATGAAGTATCCGCCGCCACTTGGGATGAAATCTATAATGCCTACTGTGCCGAGGTCAGAGCAGACGATGACGACCTTAATGAACCAACTCGACGACTCACCTGGATACACTCCTAGCCCAGGAAAGAACGCAGAGATAACTCAAGGAGGGACTATCCAATATCGAGGCCAGGCAGAGAACGACATCAGCCCTATGTTAGGACACCCGTCCCCTCTTTTTGCTATGAAGACGGCCCATCTAGGCCAAGATCAGGCACTCACAGGAATGATCGAGGTATTCCCCCTTACTATCTACTCACAACTTTTGTGTGTCTCCTACAGAGGTGGTCTATGCTTTTGAGAAGCTCGGGACGAAGGTAAAATGGCCACCAAAGATGAGGTCTGACCCAAGCACCAGAAAATATGATGCCCTCTGTGATTTCCACCAAGAACATGGACACAAAATAGAAGAATGAATCGCCCTAGTATTAGAGGTGGCAAACTTGCTACAGCAAGGGTACCTCAAAGAACTACTTAGTGACAAAGGCAGGAACACCTTAGCAAGGGGTCGAGAACGTCGAGGCTCACCAAATCCGCCTTCACCGACTCGTACCATCAACATGATTATCGGTGATAGCGACGACGCCTCTATCAATGGCATGAAATTCACCGCCACCCACAAGCTCAAAAGATCGATCGCCCAAGAACAGTATGACGACTTGAAAAAAGTATCATCTTTGATGAATCAGATGTCGACGGTTTGACTTTTCCTCATAACGATGCACTTGTCAACACTTTACGAATTTTAGATAATAATGTTAAGAGAATTATGGTAGATGACGGAAGTGGAGCGTGCATCATCCATCCCCGGGTCCTCGCACAGATGAGACTCGAGGATAAGATAGTGCCATATTGCATTACACTAACCAGTTTTAATAATATAGTTGAACAGACATTGGGAGAAATCCTTCTCTCGTTCTCGCCGGTGGAGTAACTCAAGAAACAACATTCCATATCATGGACCAGGACACCGCATACAATGCCATCGTAGGATGACTATGGATACATCCCATGAGAGTCATCCCCTTCAGCTTATATCAAGTGATCAAATTTCCAACACCTTGGGGAATATTCAGCATACGAGGGGAACAACGTACATCCCGGGAGTGCTACTGAATCTCCATGGACAACACGATAACTCAACAAAATAAAGATAAGGAAAAAGAAGCATAACAATCAGCAGGGTCGAGGTCGCCACAAGGCGAAGCCAAGAAAGTCATAATGAACCCCGAGATGGTCGAAGCCGCTGAATCAACCATAGAAGATCTCGACCCCATCCAACTAGATCATAGCAACCTCAGTAAAAAGGACTACATTTGCTGTAAACTACGAGAACCAGGTAAATTTAATCAATTTTTAATAACTGGTACAGATTTGTTTGCCTTTAGTCATGTAGATATGCCAGGCATCCCCAAAGAAATTGCCACACACAAGCTGAACGTCGACCCTTCTACCCCCGGTAAGGCAGGTACGACGAAACTTCAACCCCACCATCAGTGAGGCCGTCCACGAAGAAGTAGGAAAGTTATTAGCAAACGGCTCTATCAGGGAGTCGAAATACCCCAAATGGATTGCCAATGTAGTGATGGTCAAAAAGAAAAACGAAAAATGGAGGATGTGCGTGAACTTCACAGATCTGAACAAAGCATGCCCAAAAGACTCATTCCTACTGCCACATATCGACCGACTTATCGACACAACAGCAAGGCACGAGCTGTTAAGTTTTTTGGATGCCTACTCAGGTTACAACCAAATACTCATGGAGGAAGAAGACTAAGAGAAAATTACGTTCATCATCCACAGGGGAGCATATTACTATAGGGTCATGCCATTTGGGTTGAAAAACGCAGGGGTTACCTATCAAAGGTTGGTTACAAAAATATTCAAAGATCAACTCGGCAAAACCATGGAGGTGTATATCGATGACATGTTGCTCAAGTCCGTGAAGGCAGAGGATCAGATCGACCACCTAAAGGAAGCTTTCGATATACTAAGAAAGTACGGAATGAAATTAAACTCTAAAAAATGTGTGTTTGGCATAGCCTCGGGAAAAGTTTTGGGCTTTTTGGTATCACATCGAGGGATTGAAGTCAACCTAGATCAAATTAAGGCTATCCAAATTCATCTCGCGGTCGTCCGATAGATGTCACAGGTTTTTTAGCATACTCAAAAAGGATAACGACCTCGAGTGGACACCCGAGTACGTACAAGCACTGCGAAAACTGAAGGCGTACTTGTCATCACCACCTTTGCTCTCAAATCCCTAGCCCGAAGAGTGCCTCCTCGTTTACCTCGCCGTCTCGGAAGTAGCAGTAAGTGCGATCTTGGTTAGATAAGACAAAGGTACACAGTCTCCAATTTATTATATCAGTAAAATACTTGTCGACGCCGAGACGAGGTACCCTCACCTCGAGAAACTGGCCTTGGCCCTGGTCGTAGCTTCACGAAAGCTTAGGCCCTATTTTCAGTGCTACCCTATCTCAGTTGTCACCATTTTTCTTTTAAAAAACATATTACACAAATCCCAGCATTCGGGGAGGCTGGCCAAATGGGCCATCGAGTTAAGTGAGCACGACATCACTTATCAGCCTCGCACAGTGATAAAGTCGCAAGTACTCGCCGACGTCATCGCAGAACTTAGCGCAAAAGTAATGCCTGAGGCTAAAAAGGAAGCCACTCAAGCTTCTTTTCAGAATAGGACCTTTGGGTCCTACACAACGATGGCGCGTCCAATGAATGCAGGTCCAGACTTAGAGTCGTGCTCGAGGTTCCCACCGGCGAGATAATTCGCCAATCTGTAAGATGCCCAGATGTGACTAACGATGAGGCCGAATATGAGGGCATAATTGCAGGATTGAAAAAAACACTCAAGTACGGGGAGAAGTGCTTGAAGCTTTGTTGTGATTCTCAACTCGTAGTCAACCAAGTTATTGGGACTTTACAAATCAAAGAGCAGAGGTTGTAGAAGTATCAAACCAAGATTCGCAGATTACTATCCAATTTTGACGAATGCCTGCTGGACCAAATTCCACGAAATCAGAACGTCGAAGCAGATGGCCTTGCGAAGTTAGCCACCGCCACCAAAAGTATAACTCCTGGGGATAAGAGTATAGTTCACCTCCTTAGCTCGGCATTGGACCATATCGGGGTAAAATCTATAAATTTAACTTGGGACTGGTGCAATTGTTTTGTAAACTATTTGCAGGACGGCACCCTCCTAAACGACAATAAGGAAGCCAAAAAGCTGAGAATGCAAGCTGCCAGGTACAACTTCCTTCACAACGACTTATACAAGAGAACGTATGATGACCCCTTGGAAAAATGCTTAGGCCCGAACCAAATCCAATGCGTCCTCAAGGAAGTCCACGAAAGTCATTGTGGAAGCCACTCCGGTGACCGAGGACTTGTCAGGTGCCTCATACAGGCCGGGTATTATTGGCCCACCATGAATAAAGATGCTCTAGAATTTGTGAAGAAATGTGGGCAGTGTAAAAAATACGCCCCGACAATTCACCAAGCCGGCGAGCACCTCCACTTCGCACTTCTCCGTGGTCTTTTATTAAATGGGGAATGGATATCGTGGGACCGCTTCCACCAGGATGAGGTAATGTAAAATTCCTTTTAGTTTTAACTGATTATTTCTTTAAGTGGGTGGAAGGAGGCTCATTCGCCCAAGTTCGTGAGTAAGAAGTAATCGACTTCATATGGAAAAACATTATCTGCCGATTCAGCATACCCAAAGAGATACGTTGTGACAACGGGCCCCAGTTCACGGGAATAAAAATCACCGAGTTCTTCGAAAAGTGGCATGTTTAAAGGATATTTTCAACTCCTTATCACCCGGCTGGCAATGGGCAAGCAGAATCCTCCAACAAATCTATCTTAAACATCATGAAAAAAAACTTGAAGACGCCAAAGGACTGTGGCCAGAAATACTCCCAGAAGTACTCTGGGCGTACATGACAACTCTGAAGACAAGCACAAGAGAGACACCTTATTCACTGGTCGATGGGACGGAGGTTATAATACCAATCGAAGTCAGAGAACCTATCCTGAGGTACTCCCATGAAAGCGATATTGACAACGAAGAGAACATGAGACAAGACCTCGACGAGGTCGAGGAGCGACGAGATATGGCATACATAAGGATGGTCGCACAAAAACAATAGGCGGAACGCTACTACAACAAAAAGGCAAAGGTACGACTGCTCAAGATAGGGGACAACGTGCTCAAAGTCAAGACCCAAGTAAATAGAGACCCACGAGAAGGCAAGTTGGGACTTAACTGGGACGGACCATACAAAACCATAGGCAAAGCAAACAAGGGTTCATTCCAATTGGAAACTGTGGAAGGGAAGCCCCTGCCAAACAACTGGAATATCAGCCATCTCAAGTACAACTTCTAAAAATCAAGAAATGCCTTGCGAGTCATACTCTTTTTTCACTCACTTGAGTATTGTCCAAATATGGTTTTCTCAAGGAGGTTTTTAATGAGGCGACAAGTGGGATACTTCGAGTTGGAGTATATGAGAGTAGACATACTTTTCATTGCCCCACTCCTCAAGGTTCTCCAAATCGAACAATGAAGGGACTATATATACTGGGACTGGGATTGGAACGCCAGACAACACCCAAAACTTGTAATTTTCTCTAAAAATTGCCTAAGAGCAAAATGATGTAATCAGAGAAACAACGTCAAAATAATAGAATGCACATTTCTCGATACTGTTCTCCTGAATAGTACATTTGACCAAGCTCGAACAACACATATCCGTCCTCGGCCCTGACTCAACGAAAGGTACATTCGACCAAGCTCGAAAAACACATATCCATCCTCGGCCCCGACTCAACGAAAGGTACATTCGACCAAGCTCAAACAACACCTATTGGCCCTCGGTAATGAACTAGTAAAAGGAAAGTCCGACCAGCTCGAACAATTCCTATTGGTACACGACCACTACCTAATCAAAGGTACTCTTAAATGGCCTAAACGACAAACTTAAAGGTATGTTTGACCAGCACGAACAATACCTATCGATTCTCGGCCACGACAAACTTAAAGGTACGTTTGGCCAACTCAAACAACACCTATCAGCCCTCAGCCATGACTCACTTAAAGGTATGTTCGACCATCTCGAACAATACATATCTGCCCTCGGCCAAGATTTAACTTAAAACTATATTCAACTGACTCGAACAAAGGCCGATACGGTCCACGGACACTCAACACCACGGCTATCGCAACTTAGAGGATAACAACAATGAAAGGAAGTACATAAGCAAAAAACAAGTACAGAAATAGAGATAAGAAATGTGCGTATAAAACAAGAACAAACTTTGAGATTTAGATAAGGAGTCTTTACAAGGGCGCTTGAAGACGCCAACAAAATATATACAAAAAGTTAAACAAAAACTAGTGGCCATCACCACCCCGGCCTCTGACATCCTCTCCATCCTCGCCTCGACCGTAAGAGAAATCATATCAAGCACTATCCGCAAGGCTGTCCACACCTTCATCCTCATCCTCCTCGAAATCAGGCTGAGGCATGGCAGGATCATAGTCACAGGCGAGCCGGGGCTTCACGAGCTTTAAGTCGATCATCCTCGAGGGCCATCGCAGAAATAGATCTCGCCTTATTCAAATTGCGGATCATGTCTAGTCGGGCTTCAGGGTGGATCCACTCCTCGTACTGCTCTCGAGGAATATTAGGATACTCAGAGGCATTAGACGTAGAGGGCCGCGCAAGCAGTTAGGCATTCTCGGCCTTAAGAGCAGCAACTCGATCATGCAGCTCGAAGTTCTCCTTATCCAACTCTCCAATCCTCTCCTTAAGCCGGTCCTCCTGAGCCCTGGTCGTTGACAGAGCATTATCCCGCTCAAAATGGATAGTCTTTTTCACCAGATCGAGAATTTCAACCTTCATCCGAGCATCTACTTGGGAATACTCCTTATGCTCGAACATCTATTGCTTTTAAGCAACCTCCCCCCCCGGAGAGTGTCCATTTGAAGCTGGCACACGTCCAAATGAATTTGCAGTTGATCCACCTGATTCTGGAGGTCGTTGCATTGGGCTTCCATGCCCTTGCTGAGCTCGAGCTCCTCCTTTTTTCTCTTAAAATCCCCTTCGAGAACGTTGAGCCTCTCCACGGCCGCCATCAACTCCTCGTTTTTCTTCTTCAGCTCTTCTCTCAAGGCCGGCACGTTGCCCCCCTTGCGAAGCCACCTCCTAACATCCCAGTGCTTCCTACGGTACTTCTCGTACTTACCCTTCAACTTCACATAAATGTCTTTCCGTCTCTTCTCCTTCCATGCACTCTGAATTTCCATAATAACAGTCTGGAAATCAAAGAAAGGAAAAAGTTAAAATTTGGAAACAGGTTAAGACGAAGGAAAAAGAATGAACAACAACCACACTTACCTTGAGAGCGAGGCCGACAATGTTCTTTGACAAAGTATTATCGGCCAAATTCTTGAGAGTCACGCTCTCGGCCTCGGAGCAAAGAGGACCGAGAGTGGAAACCACCTCCTCGGTATTTACCAACAAATAACGATCCATCAGAATTGTGATGGTCCTCGAGCCCCCCTCCATCCTCACTTCGATCTGAGTGAGCCCTTCATCAATTATCCTGAGATTGTCACGGTCCATGTCGGAACCTGACTTTTTGCCCTCGTTAATAACATCCTTTCCTTTATCCTCGTCGGCCGGAGAAGCATCCGCTGCTGGACTGGAAGATGAGGCCTCCTCTTGCATTACAAGCATAGGGCTAACACCAAGCGTCCTCTCCACGACCTTCTCTTCTTTGGGACGCAAAGGCATGCCTTTATTAGCCTCTTCTAATTGTGGGGCCTCAGAGGTCGCCCCAACATCATCTCTAATATGTATCATCGCCGTCTCCCGGAGCATGAATTCATCCTCTATTGAATCGACGGCCGAGGGAACTCCCCTTCCTACATCCACAACCTTCCTTTTACGGGGCCTTAGGTCCCCATCACAGGGAGAGACTTCATCTTCTTCGTCGATGAGTGAAAACAAGGAGGGAGCGGGCGCAGCAACTGAGATGGGGGTGGAGGCGAAAGACGCAGCAGTTAAAATGGGGGCAGAGGCGAAAGGCGAAAGGCGTAGCAGCCCTATTCATTTTTGTAGCCCCCTGACTGAACCAAATAAGGAAGAAGCGTAAAAGTTTACAACGGCACAAGCCAATACAAATATGACAAAGACCAGAAAAAGAAGGTTACCTCTCAAGGGGAGGGACGGTTTGAACTTCTAAAAGAAGCTCGGCCAGTCATGAATCCCCACAGTATAGGGGAGAACCTGATTAACCCAGTCAGCCAGACGTGCCGCCAAAGGAGGAGAACGACTGGTGGCTATAGGATAAGAAGGGTTACTCGACCAACTTGGAATGAACAAATTACTTGAAAGGGAAAAAGCTAAAAACGTGAACACTTACGTGTATGGTTCCAGGCATCAGGGAAACCATCAACATTAGCCACAAAGACCTCAATCTTGATCAAGAAGTAGTCGAGCCAGAACTACCGACTACCTTTATCTTCCATCTTCACCACCAAACACTTGTCCCTACGATGTCGAAGGTTCAACATCGTCCCTCTATAGAAGCTGGGCGCAAACAGATGCACCAAATGCCACATCCTGACCTCGACCCCGGTAAGTTCGGCGAACTTTGATAGCATTTTGATGACCTTGTAAACATAGGGGCGGGTAGAGCAGGGCAAACACCGTAATAACGGCACAACTCCTCCACCAGCGGGAGGAGGGGGAACGAGTAACCAATGGAAAATGGGTAGGCATGGAGAGCACAATACCTAAGACGGTGAATGTGCACTTCGTCCTAACCAGTGGGAATTAATTCTACATGGTTGGGAAGGACAAACTTGGATTTGAACTCAGCCAAGCGCCTAGACATCTTCGACGATTGAAATTTTCCATTAATCACATCCGGCGATCGTTGAAAATTGAATCCAGCATCGGGGCAATGGGGGATGATCTCCTCCCTTTAAGGAAGAGCTTTATCCTCAGCGGTGGCGACACTATCTTCCCCATGAAGACGGAATACAACGGCCAAGGTAATGGCATGGTTCTCCTCATCAATGTTAGAAGGAAGGTTAGACATAGCTATGAAATTTATAAGAAGCCGGGATATGGAAGATGAGAGTATGAGAAAAAGTTAAAGGTCAGAAGGCAAAGAAGATTCAAGAATAACAGAGGAGCTTATGTAGAGAAAAGATGATTCCAAAGAAAGTAAAATTTGAATAATGGTGGAACGATCCATATTTATAGATATGAAGGCGCCGAACCCGAAACGGCTCATCGTAATTGACATAAGAATCGAAATGACAGAGCCAATCAAAAGCCGCATGTAAATCAATGCGACACTTCGGGAACATGCATCATCATAACGGATGACATCATGATATCACTCCTTTTCGTGGACAAAACGGTTCCAGCAAGTCACCCAGGAAAATCAAGAGCTTGAAATATACAATCCGCAAAAAGCCACGTCGCCTGTTTGTCATGACGACCACGATTGCTGCTGTCCGCTCATTGAACTCGCCCATGAGGACGACCACGACCGCTTCTATCCGCTCATTGAACTCACCCACGAGGAGGACCTCAACAAGCGGACGGACTAACTGTATGGGCTAAAAATTATCATAATTATATGTGAGCCAAGTCAACATTGAGAAAGTCTTCGAAGGCTGTCACGCGTCATCGATTTGATTACAATAGAAGACGAAGGCGAGGTCAAGGTGACCTAACAGAGGACAAAGGCGAGGTCGAGTTGACTCAACAGAGGATAAAGATGAGGACGAGTACTCCCTTTAGCATAACAGTAACGATTAGATTTACAAATAAGACCTTATAGAGAATATTCCAGTGAATATTTCTCTCATCCGTACTATTAAAGTTTTTGTGGCCAATGTGCCCTTTTAAATAGAAAGAGAGATAATTGTAGAGGGGATTGGACACTCATTGTAAAACATAATATATTGACCTTCTATGAAGATTCCTACATTATCATTGACATACAAAATATACATTTTCTTCAGATCTTATCTATCTTTTCTCCCACGATCCGAGGAGGATCTGAATATTCAAAGGCTTATCACCATCTATCTTTGTCAGAAGGAATATCAAAGAATCTCACCCTTTTTGGGTGACTCACATGCATTATTTAATGCTACTCTCTTTGTTCTTGAGTCATTGAATATTGTATTATTGTTGCTATTTATTGCTACTCAAATATTGCTACCTGTGGCATCTTACTACAAAATCAGTTAATCAATCTTTTGGATATTAATATTGGATAAGATTAACTCTATTTTATTAAAAAATTTGAATGTTAAAATAAATTTTGGGTCAAACAATTGTGTATTGTTCTGGTTATCTCATAACTTTGTGTGGCCTTTTCCCCTTTCTTGAAGTAATTTTACGTGTCTTGTAATTTTGAACTAATTTGGATCTGGCTTGCATCATGCAATCTGGTCCATGAAAAGTTTTGTCTGAATGAGAAATTTCCTTTTTGTTAAGCCACTTAACTTTGAGCTACAATGGAAGAGAACTTCATTTCAAGAAATTAGGATGTTTGTTATCAAAAATTGCGTTTAACTAATAAGGTCTGAAAATCTGGTGAAAGTTTCTGTATAGCAGGTCCATGTGGTAGTCATATATGCTATTGTCATTTTAAAAAAGAAAAAAGAAAAAAAGCAGTCCGCGAAATATCATGCATTCACGCAGAGTTCGGAGAAGGGTTTACTATTCCGATACAAGTATCAGTGGCTGATTTCACGACTCGAACCCTTAACCTATAAGTACGTCACACAAACACAATTTTACCGTTGTTCCACGGCTACTTTCACGCAAGCTATTGTCATATTTACACTAGTTTCAGTACTCCCTTTCGTTTTCAGACTTTTGCAACGTGATAAAGTCATTCATATGTCCGAGAGTGCTTTTTCTGGTAGCTTCTACTTTACTAAAACAAAAGGATGCTTTGATTGGTGTTGTGCTGTCTCAATGGAGTAAGAGAAACATGAACATGTGCTGTGAGCTAAACCTGCTACGTAAGCTTAATTTGGTTCCACAACTGTAATTTAGGACGCATTTAAAATCAGCTTTATTTCCACATGCAATACCACTTTCTTTTTTCTATTTTTTTTTTGGATTTTTACACAAATAATTAGCCAGTTTTATTATTTACTTTTTCTAGCGGATATATATAAATTATACACTGATTACACATGGTTATACATATATTATACATATTATACATTCACATACTATTTTTAATATAATTAAGTGAGCTGTTATTTAGGTTAATTCTTCTTCATTTTTAATGAGGGCAAAAGAAAATCGAAGTGTATAAAAGTTAACTACTTCATTTTCTCTCACTTCGCATCAAAGAAATCGATAAAATTTTAATATTTTCTGCGCTCTATTTTGTTTGACTGACCACGAAATTTAAGATAGAATTTTTTTTTTTAATATTTGTACGTGATCTCAAACATGCAATAATATTTGTGTGATTGTGATACTTTTGAAACTTAATTATAACCTTAAATATGTCATAATATGTGCATAGCTATATAAGTTTTTCATTAGAAAAATATATAAATATTTTATTTTTATTGAAACAAACTAATACGAAAATACAGCTAAATGAAATGGAAGGTAGGGAGTATTTCTTTTGAAAAGGATAATCATTACATTGTCCTCTTAAACTACTTAATGAAGGTACCATTTGAGTGTGAATTAAGTAAGGGCATGAATTGTTTCATATTATAAGACTAATAACGAAAGCCAAGAATTTGTCGGTTGAAACTGCCAAGGAAGGAGCAATATTATTTGGGAATCAAATGTCTTTTCATGCTTATTGCTTTCTACTAACTGAAGAGATGCTAACGAAGCAAGAGTTCAGCACCAGAGATTACGGTAGGCGTTTGCCTACATATGTTGGTTGTCTTCCGTATATGTATTTCGGAAGTTAAAGTTCTGTGCAACGGTAGTATAAAAAAAAATAAATACAATCAGGTAACTTAAAAAAAGATAATTATCGATAAATCTCATGATAAAAATTAATCGTTTACCTAACAAAAATTATAATCGTTCTGCAATCATAGGTTAAAGTACACTAGTATGAAAAATTTCTTTATAATGTCAACTTAGATTCTACGTTCCGGTGACCTCATTTGACTACTAAGACATGTTGGCTATTATAAACGGGTAAAAAATCGAGCCCGTCGAACATCTCGGTTTCCCGGTAAGACAAACGGGACTGGAACGTGATCATAAGGAATCAGAGTCTGGGCGAAAAATCTCTCACATCGGGGATCGAGCATAACATCCGCCCTCGAAAGCATCGGGGCCACATCTCCCGGGTCCGATTCAAGTCCCTCAACTTCAGAGAGCATTACCAAGCGGTCGAACACGACTAACAAAGAGCCGTGACATCAGTGCCCAACCGGATGTCACACTGTAAATTTCGGCCCGTATCAGCAGTGAATCAGTGATTAGCATAAAGAAAGATTTTTTTATCCTTTTTTAGAATTGTACTTAGGGTGAAACTCCCCTACTATATAAAGGGGAAACTAACTGTTCATTAGACACATTGTAATTCACATATCAAGAAATATATTCATATTCTCTCTGTTATCCAAAATTCTTACTTCTATTCATCAGTTCTTCATTAGTGTGAGCTCGGGATCGAAGGCAGTCACTCCGAGATCACTCTCCTTATTGGTTTGACAATTTATTACGTCTTTTACTTATTTAATCTATCGCCATTTATCATTTGTATTGAATTAATTTACATATCCTTAAAACCACATATACATTCAATTGTTATCCGTTTTTCAGGGTAAATGATGTGTGGCTATAATTCATGATTTAGCACACGATTCGCCTTGCATTTTATACGCTTTAATGATAAATTACACTTTATTTGCTCGTATTGAAGGCCATTTTATGTGTAGGTGAATTGGAGATGAAATTAGAGAAAAAAGGATACTTAAAAGTCGAAAGTGTGCTCGGGAGCAGTTGAAAAGGAGAAGCTGGCGAAGCTAGGCCTACACCAGGCGTTATACCTGGCGAAGCCAGGCCTAAAGCAGGCCTTATACCTGGCGACGCTAGGCATGTAGTGGGCGATAGACCTGTCGAGGCGAGGCAGAAGCGAGATTGACCAGGCTTTATACCTGGCGACGCCAGGCCTGGGGCGAGGTTTACCAGGCGTTAGGCCTCGCGAGGCCAGGTCTGGGCGCGCACAGTCCGAGTTTTGAAGACTTATTTCATCTCCGGATTTGACTAGGACTTTGCCTACATGTTTAGGTCATTTGCTACATATATAAATAGACCTAAAAATGCCACTTTGGAGGATTGTTTTGCAATCGGAGGCAAGAATAGTTTATGGAATCAACCGTTGGGAGTTAGAATTATCGATTTCTACATCCTTTCATCTTTACTCTGTACTTTAATTATGCAAAATATTTAGGATATTATTACTATGAGTATGAGTAGCTAATTTGTTATCTAGGGTTTTGATGGAACGTATTGGATGATGATTTTCCTGTTACGTTAATATAGATTTGCCGTAGTATTTTCTCTATTTGTTCAACTATGTTATTATTGTGGTTGGTTGAAGAGTTCTGAATCGACTGTGCCTATTTAGTGTGTATTACTCGGGAGAGAGTGTATATTTAGGTAGTTGTTGAACAACATCACTCCTAACGTATATGAGGGATCAATACGGTGGGTTTAGAGGTAGGATTAGGGATAACGAAAGCTTGATGCGATCCGAGTGAGCCGTACTTAATGCCAGCTAGCGTAATTCGGGAGAATATGTCTAGTAAATTATGATAGTTACTCGGGAGAGAATTACGACACTCAAAGCGCTCATGATCGGCAGAGAATACTTAGGCGAAATTATAGAAGACGTAGCGGGAAGGATTCCGACAATTGGAGAAATCATAACTCTAGACCTCCTTAATCTTGTCTCCAATCCTTATCCTTGTTAATTGATAGTTTTACTGGTTTCTAGTATTTGTTAGTTAATTAGATAAAAATAAATATTATAATCTTTATAATTAGGAAATTGTTTGGACTTGTGTTTCTTAGCGATATTTAACAACTGCAGCTAAGCCTTAGTTCTCTGTGAGATTTGACTCCGGACTTGTAAACCGGATTATATTTACAACGACCGCTTAGTCCTTTTTATAAGGTATAGTTGGGCGTGATCAAATTTTGGCACCGTTGCCGGGGAACTCGGTGTAGCTGTAGGTGTACATATTGCTAGGTTTCAGGTTGGATCTTTTATTTTATTTTATTTTTGTTTGTTTTACTTGTTGATTTGAGAACATGGCATCTTGGAATTATGAGAGTTTTGATGTTGGTAATTCTACTTTTAATCCTCCTTATGACTATTGTGGAGGAAACCACCCATGGCAAAATTATAAAAATATTTCCGAGAGCGAGTTATGTGTACCAACTCAATCTTATGTGTGGAATGTGTGTGATATGTGTGGTGGTCAAGATGGTCACTTTCATGGTTGTGCTTATATTTCTTATCTTCCCTCAACCCCTTACTTTGATGGTTCTTCTTTTTCTTGTGAAGTTAATAGGAATAAAGAACCTAGGGATGATGACCTGAAAGAGATCAAGGATATGTTAAAGTGCCTTGTGGAATAAAATAGTAAAAGACAGCTGCAGATAGAAAGGCAAGAGGCAACTATTTGCAACTTGGAGGCTCAAGTAAGTCAAGTGGTTGAAGCTTTTAATGCTCAGCAAGCCAATTTTGGTGATAGTAGCCAAGAAGAGCATGAATTAGATGATGAAATTGAGGTGCAAATGGAGGTGGTCAGAGTAGAAAACCAACAATCTAACCAAATAGATTTTGAAGATCTTGATGTTGAAGAAGTAATACTAGAGTCAACCAGGGACATTGAGGGTACATATTTAGTTGACTTTAGTGTCATTGGTGTTGAGGATGTTGACAGTCCCAAAGTTCATGTAGTTGAGCGCATTGGTCCACACTCCACGCATTTTTCCACATTGTGTTTGGATGATGATATAGAGATAGAGTCATCCGAACCACTTGAGGAGTCAAGGAATGAGGAACAAGGTGCTTATATTCTGGAATTCTTCTTGCCAGAAAGTCAGGATTACACACCTCATCTAAAGGCTAAGAAGTGCATAATACTACATTATTTTATTGGGCCAGTCAGATTCGTTCCACCACCCCAGGGCATGATCATAGAGCAGAATCAAAACTTGGGGTCCAATTCATAACTTCAAAGTGGAGGCAGAAAGTGATTCGCGTCGTGCCGCGACGTTAAATCAAGCGCTTGATGGAAGGCAACCCAGCTTTACTGCTTTATTTTATTTTATTTTATTTTTTGTTTTTTTTAATTGTATTATTTTTGTAGCGTCGATTTTTGATTTTCTAGGAGCATGGAAAGCAAAGCCATTGGAAGGATGCAACAGCAAACCAGATGGTTGGAACTAAGTGTGAGGTACCCACACGAAGGACCAAGCCTGGGAGAATTCTGAGTACCCCATGAGCTACTAGTGCTTCAGCCTTTGGCCTACCAGGGAGTTTCTTTTAACATCTTATTAATACGGTGTGAATTGGGGACAATGCACAATTTTAAGTGTGGGGTGAGGAGATTGTCTAGGTGACTTTCTACGCTATTTTAATTGTGTTAGTTTAATTGGATAATTTTTTTTTTTTTAGAAAAATGGAAAAAAAAAAAAGAGTGGACTTTTCCCGACGATGGATATCCTAGACAATTTTTTTGAGGGATTAAAGTATAAAAAAAATAATACAAAAGTATGTCTTTTTATTTTTTAGGTAGTAATAATCACCCTGATTTTTTTTTGTGCCTCGATTCTTTTCCATGGGATGTAGTCTGAACCGGGTAGTGATTTTTTCTTTTAATATTTTTTAGAGTAGATTAGAATTTAGGAAATAAATAGAGGAAGAAAGATGAGATTCCTAGGTGCCTTTGACTTATTTGATAGTAGCATATTTAGGCTTTGGCATGCGTATTATCTTCCCTATAGTTTGAAATTGCTTATGATGCCTTATTGAGTCAGATAGCATATCTATTGACGCTTATGTCTCATTTTCTTGTCTCGTGTTCACTTTGAGCTTAATGATTTATATTTTGTGGCTCGGTGAATACTTGAAACTATTTGAGAATCGGAATGGAACCGTCCTTTGTGAGTCATGTGCCATGTGTGGTGAGAAATTGTGTAGTCCATGTTTTTATGATTGAGTCTAGAACTTGCCCGGTATGTGAGTTGAAGCGAAATTTTAGGTGATGCTCGATTTGAAAAATAATTTTAGGCTTTCTTTGATCTTGTTGAGCTTATTGTTTACTATAAATAAAATTTATCCCTAGTTAACCCTTTTGAACCTATAAATTTTTATTTGGCACCCACATTACAAGCCTATACCTTTTTTGTTCTTAATTGACATTGTTTTGATCCTTTTACCTCATAAAATACTTTAATTGTGAAATGAGCGCTAGAAGAAGTAAGGATTAAGTATGGGGTGGCTTTTGAGTGGAATCAATTAAAGGAAGAAAGGTGCACTTGTTTTGTAAAGTAATACACCACTAGCGGAAACTGCAAAGGGAAAAACAATAGTAGAAACAAAAGAGAGAAGAAAATAAGAAAAAATAGAGATGAATAAATTATTGTCTTGTTCTTTCTAGTAGGTATGAATTAAAGTAGTGCTTAAAGAAGAAGGGAATATTTTTTTGGGTGATATTGTTTGTGAAATTGAAGTGGTATTGAAGAAAATACGCTTAAAGTAATTGTGTGATGTGTTAAAGTGCTTAAGAGGGTGAGTCACTATTCCTAAAATATATCCTACCCTTCCCTTAGCCCACATTACAACCATGAAAAAGTCTTAATTGATTTTAGATCGAGCGAGCATACATTAGTAGAGATTTACATTAAGGGCAAGCATATGGTGCCAACTGCATGCATGTGACTTCTGTTGTGAGAGTGAGAGATTTTCTTTGATATATATATATATATATATATATATATATATATATATATATATATATATATATATATATATATGAGTCCTTAAAGTATATTTGAGCATTTGATTTAAGTGTGTGGATTCAACTTACTCTTTTTTTCTTGTTGTGAGGGCACATGATTTCATGAGGGATAGGTAACGTTATTAGACTTCTCTAGGATGTTGGGTGTTCAAGCCATGAGTGCATTGTGACTTTTGAGTCGGTTTTTGACGTTATTAGACTTTTGATGTGTGGCTATAATTCATGGTTTAGCACATTATTCGCCTTGCATTTTACACGCTTTAATGATAAATTATACTTTATTTGCTCGTAATGAAGGCCATTTTATGTGTAGGTGAATTGGAGATGAAAGTAGAGAAAAAGGGATACTTAAAAGTCGAAAGCGTGCTCAGGAGCAGTTGAAAAGGAGAAGTTGGTGAAGCCATGCCTACACCAAGTGTTATACCTGGCGAAGCCAGGCCTAGAGTAAGCCTTATACCTGGCGACGCCAGGCATGTAGCGGGTGATAGACCTGGCGACGCCAGGCAGAAGCGAGATTGACCAAGCTTTATACCTGGCGACGCCAGGCCTGTGGCGAGGTCTACTAGGCGTTAGGCCTCGCGAGGCCAGGTCTGAGCGCACAGTCCGAGTTTTGAAGACTTATTTCATCTCCGGGTTTGACTAGTACTTTGCCTACATGTTTAGGTCTTTTCCTACACATATAAATAGACCTAAAAACACCACTTTGGAGGATGTTTTTGCAACCGAAGGCAAGAATAGCTTGTGGAATCAACCGTTGGGAGTTATAATCATCGATTTCTACATCCTTTCATCTTTACTATGTACTTTAATTATGCAAAATATTTGGGATATTGTTACTATGAGTATGAGTAGCTAATTGCTTATCTAGGGTTTTGATGGAACCTATTGGAGGATGATTTTCCTGTTACGTTAATATAGATTTGCCATAGTATTTTCTCTATTTGTTTAACTACGATATTATTGTGGTTGGTTGAAGAGCTCTCAATCAACTGTGCCTATTTAGTGTGTATTACTCGGGAGAGAGTGCATATTTAGGTAGTTGTTGAACAACATCACTCCTAACGTATATGAGGGATTAATACAGATGGTTTAAAGGTGGGATTATAGATAACAAAACCTTGGTGCGATCCGAGTGAGCCGTACTTAATGTCAGCTAGCGTAATTTAGGAGAATATGTCTAGTAAATTGTGATAGTTACTCGAGAGAGAATTATGACACTCGGAGCGCTCATGATCGGTAGAGAATACTTAGGAAAAATTATAGAAGACGTAGCGGGAAGGATTCCGACAATTGGAGAAATCATAACTCTAGACCTCCTTAATCTTGTCTCCAATCCTTATCCTTGTTAATTGATAGTTTTACTGCTTTCTAGTATTTGTTAGTTAATTAGATAAAAATAAACATTATAATCTTTATAATTAGGAAATTATTTGGACTTGTATTTCTTAGCGATATTGAACAACTGTAGCTAAGCCTTAGTTCTTTGTGGGATTCGACTTCGGACTTGTAAACCGGATTATATTTGCAACGACCGCTTAGTCCTTTTTATAAGGCATAGTTGGGCGTGATCAGTAAACAGTTTGTCCCCCACCGTAGGGCAAAGGATAATCGTGGCAATTTGATACAAATTTCCGTAACGCACTCTATTTTACACTTGTTGTTTGAGCTTTTAATTTCAGGTCAAATTAAAAAAATGATAAACTCCCAATATGCCCATTTGAATTGATGCTGAGTCTAGCCACCACGGCGAGAACAATAATATGGTGCCCAGCTATGAGGTGCTCCCTGTTGACCCCAACAGAGTTCCAGCCGCAGACCCGATCGATGCTAACTCACATGTGGCTAACAAAGCAAACTTGCCTAACGACCTAGAAATAGCATTCGCGGGGGATCCTGATCGATAGCCTAGAGTACACACGACGGCGAAGGTGATAGGATCAATTTGCGAGTGATCTTCAAAATGTTACAGGCTCAACAGGCAGCAATAGCCTCGTTCGTGAAAACACTCGCAGAAATGAATCGACCACAGAAAGGCCGGGTGAAGCTGAACCCGGGACCAACCCCGAGATAATAAAGATGATTAAGGAACTAACAAAACGAGTAGAATTGGGAGAAAATAAAATCGAAGCCAATGACAAAAAGTAGAGACCTATAATTCCAGGGTTTATCAAATCCCATGAGCACCCTCGATATTGGAAGGCCTAGATTCCAAGAAGTTCGTCCAAAAACCTTTCCCTCCGAGCGCAGCTCCGAAACCGATCCTAAAGAAGTTTTGTATGCCCGAAATCCCAAAGTATAACGGGACCACGGATATGAATGAACACGTGACCTCCTACACATGTGCCATCAAGGGAAGTGACTTGGAAGATTACGAAATCGAGTCAGTTCTACTAAAAAAGTTAGGGGGAAACCCTGTCTAAAGGAGCAATGATATGGTATCACAACCTGCCCCTAATTCCATTGATTCGTTTGCTATGCTTGCGGATGCCTTCATAAACTCTCATGCTGGGGCCATCAAAGTCGAGACCAGAAAATCAGACCTCTTTAAGGTCAAACAAAGTGATAATGCAAAGCTTAAGGAGTTCTTGTCGAGGTTTCAAATGGAAATGATGGATTTTCCCCCTGTTGCGAACGATTGGGCTGTTCAAGCATTTACTCAAGGACTCAACCCCCAAAGCTCTTTGGTTTCACAACAGCTGAAACAGAATTTGATAGAGTACCCGGCGGTAACTTGGGCTGACGTCCATAACAGGTACCAATCACAAATCTAAGTGGAAGATGATCAGTTCGGGCCCCCCTCTAGGTCTGTATACCCCATTAGAACTAATAACATGTCTAAGAGAGTTGTCGATCATGAACCAAGACCGAGCAGAAATCGATACCAACAGTATAACGAAGATCGAATGGGCAGTGGATCCGGACGTAACCCAGTGAGGAATGGTTTCGACGAGGTCATAATAACCGGGGACTCATGAGCAAAAATGGTTTCGACGGACCAATCAGGTCTAGGGAGGCACCGAGGTTATCGGAGTACAACTTCAGCGTCGATGCTGTCGGCATCGTATCAGCCATCAGACGCATCAAAGATACTAAGTGGCCTTGACCATTGCAGTCTAATCCTGTCCAAAGAGACCCCAACCTAATGTATAAGTATCATGGCACCCATGGTCACAAGACCGAAGTCTGTCGACAGCTAAGAGAAGAAGTGGCCCGGTTATTCAATAACGGACACCTCCGAGAGTTTCTGAGTGATCGAGCTAAAAATCACTTCAGTAATAGGGACTCCAATAAGTAGACCGAGCAAGAGGAACCTCAGCACGTCATCAATATGATCATCGGTGGAGTCGACATCCCACAAGGGGCCAATGCTGAAGCACACTAAGGTGTGTATTACAAGGAAAAAGCGAACCCGAGATTACATGCCGGAGGGGACTATCTCTTTCAATGATGAAGACGTCGAAGGCATCATGCAACCGCATAACGATGCCCTGGTAATTTCTATACTCATAAATAAACTCGAGTTAAGCGTGTGTTGATTGATGCAGGTAGCTCGGCCAATATCATCAGATCGAGGGTCGTAGAGTTGCTGGGTCTACAAGACCAAAAAGTGCCCACGGTCCGGGTCTTAAGCGGATTCAACATGGCATGTAAAACTACTATAGAGGAGATAACCCTGCCAGTGAACACCGCCGAAACCATTCAGGAAACGAAGTTCTACATCGTCGAGGGGGATATGAGGTATAACGCTCTATTCGGAAAGCCATGGATTCACAACATGAGGGCACTACCCTAGACACTACACCGGGCATTGAAGTTCCCCACACCGGGAGGAATCAAAACAGTTTACGGAGAACAGCCGACCACAAAAGAGATGTTCGCGGTCGATGAGGTGATCTCGATATCCACTCTCTCGACATCAAAGAACCCAAAGTCGATTGGGAAGAAAGAAACTAAATAGCAATCATAGATATCGGCCCCGATCGAATCGGATAAGCAAAAAGCAGGCGAGGATGATGACTACGGAGTTCCCAGGTCATTCATCGCCCTTGACGATTCCGATGCCATCAAGTCAACGGCCGAGGAGCTGGAGCAAGCCATATTGATCGAACACTTACCCGATCGGAAGATATACCTGGGAATGGGGTTAACTCTTGAGCTTAGGAAAAAACTCATTGAATTCCTTATAGCTAACATAGATTGTTTCTCTTGGTCCCATCTTGATGTGACATGGATCCCGCCAGAAATAACTACTCAAAAGCTGAGCTTGGATCCGAAACTCCACCCGATTAAACAAAAGAGGAGGCCTCAGTCTGAAGTAAAGCATGCATTCATCAAAGACGAGGTATCCAAACTCCGTAAAATAAGTTCCATTCGGGAAGTTAAATACCCGGATTGGTTAGTTAACGTAGTGGTAGTGCTTAAAAAGGGAAATAAATTAAGAATATGCATAGATTATAAAGACTTGAACAAGGCATGCCCTAAAGACACTTTTCCTTTGCCTAATATCAATTGCATGATCGATGCGACGACCGGCCACAAGATACTCAGTTTTCTCGATACTTATTCCGGGTACAACCAAATTCGTATTGACCTGGGAGATTAAGAACAAAATTCCTTCATCACTAAATTCGACCCCTATTGTTATAACGTAACGTCATTCTGACTAAACAAATGACGGTGCCACTTACCAACGCATAGTAAACCGTATGTTCGAAGAATAAATAGGAAAATCAATGGAGGTTTACACTGACGACATGTTAGTTAAGTCCATGCGAGCATAATACCATTTGGAACATTTGCAGAAAACCTTCAACATACTAAAGAAATACAATATGAAGCTGAACCCGGAGAAATACGCATTCGGGGTCGGGTTCGGGAAGTTCCTTGGATTCATGGTGTCCAACCGGGGGATTGAGATCAATCCCTACAAAATCAAAGCTATAGAGGACATCACCGTAGTGGACAATATCGAGTTCGTTCAAAGGCTAACCGGGCGCATAGCCGCCTTGGGTCGATTTATATCAAGGTCCTCTGATAATAGCCATCGGTTCTTTTCATTATTGAATAAAACGAATCACTTCTCGTGGACCCCGGAGTGCCAACAAACTTTGGAAGAACTTAAACGGTACCTTTTGAGTCCACCTTTGCTTCATACTCTGAAGTTGGACGAGCAGTTATACCTATACTTGGTGGTATCCAAGATATCGGTAAGTGGAATTTTAGTCCGGGAAGAGGAAGGTACGCAATTTCCTATCTACTATGTTAGCAGGACTCTAAGTAAGGCCGAAACATGGTACCCTCACCTGGAGCAATTGGCGCTTGCTTTGCTAAGTGCCTCCAGGAAGTTAAAGCCATATTTTCAATGTGATCCCATATGTGTCGTAACTACTTACCCATTGAGGAATATAATGCACAAACCCGAGCTCTCGGGACAATTGGCCAAATAGGCCGTGGATATTAGCGGGTACGATATCGAATATTGACCCTGAATCGCCATCAAATCTCAAATTTTGGCAGACTCCGTGGTCGACTTCACGCCAACTTTAATACCCGAAATCAAAAAGGAATTTTGTTAACCTCCGGGACCTCCTCGACAATCTGGACCCTCTTTACGTACGGTGCCTCGAACGCAAAGGGGTCTGAACTCACCATTGTGTTGAATCCACCTACGAATAATGCAGTTAGGAAATCTATTAGAACTGTAAAATTGACTAACAATGAGGCCGAGTATGAGGCTAAGTATGAGGCCATGATTGCAGGTCTCGAATTGGCTAAAAGCCTGGGGGCCGAAGTGATCGAAGCTAAATGTGACTCCCTCCTTGTGGTAAACCAAGTTAATGGGACACTCAAAGTGAAAGAGGAACGAATGCGAAGATACTTGTATAAACTACAGGTAACGCTACATCGATTCAAGGAATGGGCCCTACAACACGTGCCTCAGGATCAAAATAGCGAAGCGGATGCTTTGGCTAACTTGGGGTCGTCGGTTGATGACGATGAATTCAGCTCGGGGACAGTCGTACAACTCATGAAGTCAATAGTGGAAGAAGGCAATGCTGAGATAAACTCAACAAGTTTAACTTGGGAGTGGAGAAACAAGTATATAGACTATTTGAAGACTGGGAAGTTGCCCTCGGATCCCAAAGAATCGAGAGCTCTGCGCACGAAGGCAACCAGGTTTAGCCTGTCCGAAGATACTCTGTTCAGAAGAACGTTCGATGGCCCACTCTCCATATGCTTGGGGCAGGGAGACACCGAATATGTTTTGAGGAAAGTTCACGAGGGCACCTGCGGAAACCATTCGGGGGCACAATAGTTGGTTCGTAAGATAATCAGAGCCGGCTATCACTGGATCGATATGGAAAATATGCGAAGGACTTTGTGAGAAAATGTGACGGCTGTCAGAGGCACGCACCAATGATCCACCAACCCGGGGAGTTACTACACTCAGTCCTATCGCCCTGGTCGTTCATGAAATGGGGAATGGACATCGTCGGTCCCCTACCATGGGCATCCGGTAAGGCTCAATTTATACTATTTATGACCGACTATTTCTCTAAATGGGTCGAAGCTCAAGTGTTTGAGAAGGTCCAGGAAAAAGAAGTCATCGACTTCTTTTGGGACCACATAATATGCTCGTTCGGTATATCAGCCGAGATAATGTGTGATAACGGGAAGTGGTTCATCGGTAGCAAGGTAAGCAAATTTTTCGAGGACCATAAGATCAAAAAGATTTTGTCAACACCCTATCACCCTAGTGGGAACGGACAGGCGGAGTCGACAAACAAAACAATCCTTCAAAACCTTAAGACAAGGTTGACCGACGCCAACGGAAAATGGAAGGAAATTCTGCCCGATGTTTTGTGGGCATACCGAAGAAACTCTATTTTCGTTGATCTACGGTGCCGAAGCGCTAATATCGGTCGAGGTGGGAGAACCGAGCCTCAAGTTCCGATATGAAAGAATCAAATGGCGAGGCCATGAGCACGAGCTTAGAACTACTGGATGAGAGGTACGAGGCTGCTCCAGTCCGGCTAGCCAACCAAAAGCAGCGGATAGAAAGATATTACAACCGAAGAGCCAACCTCTGACACTTCAATATCGGGAACTTGGTGTTAAGAAGAGTAACACAGAACACCCGGAACCCGAACAAAGAGAAATCAAGACTGAATTGGGAAGGTCCATATCTAGTGATTGGGACTACCGCTAAAGGTTCGTATAAACTCGAAGTAGAAAACAACACACAACTACCAAACAACTGGAACGTGACTCACTTAAAACGATACTACTGCTAAGGTACGGCCTTATTCACTTTCTTTATTTTTTATATTACGAATTAGGATAACACTTGCAGACAACAACTAAAGGAAAATGTAGCTGTTAGGTCTAAAAGCACGCATTGCACTCTTTTATCCTTGAACCGGTTTTGTCCCAAATGGGTTTTCCAGCAAGGTTTTAACTAGGCAACAATAAACCGTGCTAACTTAGAGTCAAAGACCGATTTTAAATCGGAGTCAATGGTCGCATCAGTAGTATCCGAGCCCGCTCTAAGATCGACCTAGAATATTGGGGGCCATGACCCTCGGGTCATGATTTTTTGAAAGGAAGGAAACTTTGTGCTAGAACAGTTTAGGTTCGGTGTTTAGGATTTATTGTAATGGCCAAACGTTCGAATGAACCGTGCCCGCATAGGTCACCCCGGCCATAATACAAGCTTTTGAATGCTTCAATCTTGTACATTACACACAGAAATGAAAGAAAGTTTCTAGCTTGCTAACAAACAATTTTTGCTTCTTAAAAGTATCGAGCCTAAGGGCTACTCCTACCCGGTAACTATCGAGCTGAAGGGCCACCCTTATCCGAACCCAAAGGGCTACCCCCACTCAGGGAATGCCGTCCAAGATAAATTTGAGCGCCTCGGGTTATCGAAACCCGGAGGCACAAAACCTATTAGGCAGTACCCAAACCTAAAAGGCTACGACCACTCTAAAAATGGTCCGGAGACGTCCAAAGCTTGTAATCAAAGCATAAGGCCTTCAACAAAATTCTAAACCTATTCAAAGGTTTCCCTCGGCAAAGATACAGTCTAATAACATTTAAAGAAGCATCTTGGGGAAATTTCCATTCACTCCGAGCTTACACAAGTTCGAGAAAAAATTACATCGAGGACGGGTCTTGTTCGGACCTTCGAAAAGTGACTTATTACTACGTTTGATTTTGCGCTAAGGCATTAGAAATATTTGCAATCGTAAAAAGATGCTAAGATAATAGACTTTCACATTGCCAAAAGGGAAATATTTTATATTTCGGAATATCTTTACAAAGGACCAACAAAAACGGCCTTAACAAAATATATATACAGGATACAAAACAGCAAAACAAAATAATCCTAAGGCATCTACGCCTGATCTTCACCAGAACCCAACTCGTCCTCAGAGCCGTCGGGGCCTTTGGGTTCTTCGGAACCCTCAGATCCTTCTTCATCTTTGGGTTAAGCTAGCTTCTTGGCCTTGATCTCAAGTCTCTTTGCCTCCTCGATCTAGACCGACAGGTCAAAGCCTCGGGAATGGATATCTTTGAGGGTCTCCCTATGGGATAGTCGTATCACGTACTCAGTAGTTGTCATGCCCCGAACCTGGGGGCGAGACCTATCCTTGTGTACCAACTTGCGACTAAGGGACTCTGAACATATAATGTCATACTTTTGCCATGGGCCATACTGCAAGATAATTGCGAATACTGACTAAATATCAATAAAAAGATGGGCCGACAAGGCCGTCATAACTACTACAGCTGACAATTCAACAAAATATAAATAAAAGGCCTACAAGCCCAATATACTGCATTAACTGACAAGATATGTCTATAAGCCTCTACTGATGGATATACTATGATCGGAATAAGGCTCCGACCTACTCATAACATATATATATATATATATATATATATATATATATATATATATATATATATATATATATATACACAAATATGTACGTAAAGCTCTAGACCCGGCAACTACGAAGGGTATGGAGCTTACCGATCAAGCTGAACTTGGGAAACACCTAATAAGGAGGTCTACCCGTTTGTCTGTCTGAACCTGCACGCATGAAATGCATTGCCCCCAAAGAAGGGATGTCAGTACGAAATAATGTACCGAGTATGTAAGGCACTATAGTGAAAGCTGAAACTGAACTGATAATATAATAACTGAAAGCAACTGGAAGTCAATGATAATCTGAAGATATGCTTACCTACTGATACTGACTCAACTCTCTCAATATAGTAAGTAAAATAGATGTTCGGCCTTATAAGGTTATAAGGCTCGGTATATATGTAACTGCTCTGCCGTAGTAGGCTTACTAATAGGCACTCGGCCATACTAGGCTCTGTATCTCGGCCAACTGGGCTCTCTCATAGGCGCTCGACCATAGTAGACTCGGTATATAACTTATCATCTAATCAGAGGTTGCCCAATAGGGGCCTGCCCATCAATTATAGCTCGATGATAATGAAAATACTGTAATACGGTATATATATACTTTCTGCTCTCTTGACTGGAAAAAGAAAATACTCAATTGAATATGAAGTCCCGATAAGGAGAATATTATAACTTACAAGACTAGGAAAATATACGTAACTTCCGGGACATGAATTTTTTTCTTTATACATCGTTATCAAACTTGTGTAATTACGAGATTATGCAAAATGAAGGAAGAGCTTAGCCTTAACATACCTGAGTTGATTCTCTTGAAAAAGATTACACCATACTCCCTTAATATTACAAAATCTCACGTTGCTTCGAATTGGTGAAGATCTTTCGTTGCTTATGTTGATCAACTTAGATTTGCACTAGTCGTCCTTATAATTCATACCCAGGTACGTGACTACTTGAGAATTGAGATATATAAGAGGCCTTTGTAACGTAACAGTAAATATGTAAATCTAGCAAATCATTTCAAGGCTTACTTAAATAATGCTTTTTTTTGAGATATCAAGATTGTTGAGAATTCCAAATCCCATCTGTTACATATATCTTCATTTATCTCTTAATGAATTAGAGTCTTATACCTTAGTGGGTGTGGGCCCCACTAAGATAATGACTAGTCCTTTAAGAATGACACATTATCAAATGATTTGAAGAGTCACTTAGGTTAATTAGGTTGCTGCTACGTTAATTCTTAACCATTCCCAACCAATTAGCTACCAACATTTTAATTAATTGCTAATCTCCCACTAAAATTAATAATTATCCGATCATTCACATAATTAAGAATTATCCCAAATTACTTAAAATATTGCTCATTTTTAGCATACCTTACACACCTCACTATCATGGCCATGTGGTACCTTGTATGATACTAGTCCATAAATATCGGGTATTTTAGCTTGGGCCATATTTTATCCCAAAATATCAAACTTCAACGAAATTCATTTTCTTCGATTTGCTTACCCTCTCACCTTCATCAATTTACTCATCACTTGTTTAAAATAGCATAATGCTTATAATCACGATATAATTTTATTCCCGAACTTGCGTCGATTAACTTACGATGAAACTTTATTGTACGAAAATGCGGGATGTATCTATCTTCTGAACCTCTCTTTTTAATTGTTGAAGACCTCACATTTTTCTATCATAGGAATGATGCAAACTTGAGTTTCTCTAACTCAACTCTTCCACAGCTATATCTCTACCAACCATCTTTCTGGATGTAGGTATCGTCGTATTATGAATAAGATAGAGTTTAGGAAATTGAGTTCTTACAACGGAGCTCTACCACACGATCTAGAGTAAGAAGAAAGAGTGACAGTCTTAAATGCCCTGTAGCCTCCTGCTTATAAGTATGGTGCATGACACACCCATAAACAAGACTCTACTAGACACGACTTGTAGACTCCCTAGGATATAACTGCTCTGATACCACTTTTGTCACGCCCCGAACCTGGGGGCGAGACCGGCACTCAGTGCCTCACCTATCCTCGCGTACCAACTTGCGACTAAGGGACTCTCAACGTATAATGTCATACTTTTGCCACGGGCCACATTGCAAGACAATTACGAATACTGACTAAATATCAATAAAAAGCTGGGCCGATAAGGCCGTCATAACTACTACAGCTGACAATCCAACAAAATGTACATAAAAGGCCTACAAGCCCAACATACTGCATTTACCGACAGGATATGTCTACAAGCCTCTACTGATGGATATACTGTGATCGGAACAAGGCTCCAACCTACTCATAATATATATATATATATATACACACACACACACACACACACAAAGATGTACGTAAAGCTCTAGACCTGGCAACTCCGAAGGGTATGGAGCTTACTAATCAAGCTGAACTTGGGCAACACTTAATAAGGAGGTCTACCTGTCTGTCTGTCTGAACCTGCACGCATGAAATACAGCGCCCCCAGAGAAGGGACGTCAGTACAAAATAATGTACCGAGTATGTAAGGCACTATACTGAATGCTGAAACTGAACCGATAATATAATAACTGAAAGCAACTGGAAGTCAATGATAATCTGAAGATATGCTTACATGCTAATACTGACTCAACTCTCTCAATATAGTAAGTAAAATAGTTGTCCGGCCTTATACGGCTCGGTATATGTATAACTTCTCTGCCGTAGTAGGCTCGCTCATAGGCGCTCGGCCATACTAGACTCTGTATCTCGGCCAACTGAGCTCGCTAATAGGCGCTCAGCCACATTAGGCTCGGTATATAACTTACCATTTGATCAGAGGTTGCCCAATAGGGGCCTGCCCATCAATTATAGCTCGATGGTAATGAAAATAATGTAATACTGTATATATAGACTTTCTGTTCTATTGACTGGAAAAAGAAAATACTCAATTGAATATGAAATCCCGATAAGGAGAATATTGTAACTTACAAGACTAGAAAAATATACGTAAATTCCGGGACATGAATTTTTTTCTTTATACCTCGTTATCAAACTTGTGTAATTACGAGATCATACAAAATGAAGGAAGAGCTTAGCCTTAACATACCTGAGTCGATTCTCTTGAGAAAGATTACACCGTACTCCCTTAATATTGCAAAATCTCACGTTGCTTCGAATTGGTGAAGATCTTTCATTGCTTATGTTGATCAACTTAGATTTGCTCTAGTCGTCCTTATAATTCATACCCCAGGTACGTGACTACTTGAGAATTGAGATATATAAGAGGCCTTTGTAACGTAACAGTAAACATGTAAATCTAGAAAATCATTTCAAGGCTTACTTTAATATTGCTTTTTTTGAGATATCAAGATTGTTGAGAATTCCAAATCCCATCCGTTACCTATATCTTCATCCATCTCTTAATGAATTGGAGTCTTATACCTTAGTGGGTGTGGGGCCCACTAAGGTAGTGACTAAGCCATTAAGAATGACACATTATCAAATAATTTGAAGAGTCACTTAGGTTAATTAGGTTGCTGCCACGTTAATTCTTAACCATCCCCAACCAATTAGCTACCAACATTTTAATTAATTGCTAATCTCCCACCAAAATCAATAATTACCCGATTATCTACATAATTAAGAATTATCCCAAATTATTTAAAATATTACTCATTTTTAGCATACCTTATACACCTCACTATCATGGCCATGTGGTACCTTGTATGATACTAGTCCATAAATATCAGGTATTTTAGCTCGGGCCATATTTTATCCCAAAATATCAAATTTTGACGAAATTAATTTTTTTTTTTCAATTTTCTTACCCTCTAACCTTCATCAATTTACTCATCACTTGTTTAAATTAGCATAATGCTTATAATCACGAAATAATTTCATTCCCGAACTTGCATCGATTAACTTACGACGAAACTTTATTGTACGAAAATGCGGGATGTAACAACAGTAGTATTCACGCGAGCCTCAGCTACTTCAACATTGGCCCTATACTGGGCCACCATCTCTTCAGCATCGGCGAAGGTTATGCGAAGCTGAGACTTTATAGCTTCACATTCGTTACCGAGGGCTTCCCGCTCTGCCAGAGCCGAGCTCAATTATGATCAGAGTTCATCATTCAACTGGGACCGCTTGTCGGCTTTTTCTTTCGCCACCCGGAGTTGAACCTCTACTGATGCTAGCTGTGCCCGGGTGGTTTCCTTTTCTGAAGCCAGCCGGTCCATTTTGCTCTTCCAACCATCGGCCATGGCTTCGACCTCATTCATTTCAGCTCAGAATTGGTCAATCCGGTCAATCTTCTGTTGAACCTGCGAGTGTTGGTCGTTAGTCGCCATGGCTAATTTTTCATTGCTAACTTCAAAAACCTTTACCTTTTCGACCAGATCGGCATGTTCCCGCCTCATGTTCGAAGCCCCCCTCTAAGCCTCATCCAGCCCGGCCTGAAGGTCTTTGATGGCCCCTTCGTATTGCTCGCTGAGAAGCTTGTGCATATCTCTTTTCTAGTCAAGCTCCCTAACCTCAAGCTTAAGATGGTTAACCTCAGCCCAGTACCGAAGAAAGCTTTCATGATTAAGTACCGAGGCCTGCAAAAGGGTAAAAGAAGAAAATGTGAGAAATATTAGAAACTAAGTCAAAGTTCGAAAGAGCATATGAGAAAATCATTTCAAGGCTTACTTAAATATTGCTTTTTTTGAGATATCAAGATTGTTGAGAATTCCAAATCCCATCTATTACCTATATCTTCATCCATCTCTTAATGAATTGGAGTCTTATACCTTAGTGGGTGTGGCTAAGGTAATGACTAAGCCTTTAAGAATGACACATTATCAAATGATTTGAAGAGTCACTTAGGTTAATTAGGTTGCTGCCACGTTAATTCTTAGCCATTCCCAACCAATTAGCTACCAATATTTTAATTAATTGCTAATCTCCCACCAAAATTAATAATTACTCGATTATCTATATAATTAAGAATTATCCCAAATTATTTAAAATATTACTCATTTTTAGCATACCTTATACACCTCACTATCATGGCCATGTGGTACCTTGTATGGTACTAGTCCATAAATACCGGGTATTTTAGCTCGGGCCATATTTTATCCCAGAATATCAAACTTTGACGAAATTAATTTTTTTTCAATTTTCTTACCCTCTAACCTTCACCAATTTACTCATCACTTGTTTAAATTAGCATAATGCTTATAATCACGAAATAATTTCATTCCCGAACTTGCGTCCATTAACTTACGATGAAACTTTATTGTACCAAAATGCGGGATGTAACAATAGTAGTATTCACGCGAGCCTCAGCTACTTCAATATTGGCCCTATAGTGGGCCACCATCTCTTCAGCATCGGCGAAGATTATGCGAAGCTGGGACTTTATAGCTTCACATTAGTTACCGAGGGCGTCCCGCTCTGCCAGAGCCGAGCTCACTTGTGATCAGAGTTCATCATTCAACTGGGACCGCTTGTCGGCTTTTTCTTTTGCCACCCGGAGTTGAACCTCTACTGATGCTAGCTGTGCCCGGGTGGTTTCCTTTTCTGAAGCCAGCCGGTCCATTTTGCTCTTCCAACCATCGGCCATGGCTTCGACCTCATTCATTTCAGCTCAGAGTTGGTCAATCCAGTCAATCTTCTGTTGAACTTGCGAGTGTTGGTCGTTAGTCGCCATGGATAATTTTTCATTGCTAACTTCAAAAACCTTTACCTTTTCGACCAGATCGGCATGTTCCCGCCTCATGTTCGAAGCCCCCCTCTAAGCCTCATCCAGCTCGGCCTGAAGGTCTTTGATGGCCCCTTCGTATTGCTTGCTGAGAAGCTTGTGCATATCTCTTTTCTAGGCAAGCTCCTTGACCTCAAGCTTAAGAAGGTTAACCTCAGCCCAGTACCGAAGACAGCTTTCATGATTAAGTACCGAGGCCCGCAATAGGATAAAAGAAGAAAATATGAGAAATATTAGAAACTAAGTCAAAGTTCAAAAGAGCATAATGATGCCTTACCCAATTCAGCGCCTGCTGCGCTTCGTTGAACAGGCACGACATGTCCATCTCATTCATTTTTGCCTGGTCTTCTTCGGTCACCAGGCATCAGAGGTAGCTCGTTACTCCCACAGGAGCAGAAAGAACCCGGGCATCCTTCGGGACAGTGATAATTATGGACCTCTTACGGTCGGGATCCACACTCGGGGTGGTGAACTGGTTGACTCACTTTGGGCCCGAGTTCAGCCTACTGACTTCTGAAGATAGGTCCTTTCTCGACACTTCCAGGTCGCCCTGCCCGGAAAAGTCTTCCAAGACATACGAGTCCACAGCGTCAAAAAAGGAACGGGGGGATTGTCCACGCCATGAGCCCCTTTGTTAGACCTCTCCTTCCCTGCTCGGGCCTCCTCGAGCATGGACTCAGTATAGGAAGGCGATCGTGAAATCTCTATTACACCGGGCGCCTCCTTCGGAGCGTAGCCGGCATACCGGGAAGTCTCAGCCCTGGTTTTCTCATCAACCTCCCGGGTCTGAGGGAGATCGGCCTTGTGGATCTCCGCCTCAATAGCTGCCTACTCCTGGGGAGGAGTCGGCCCGTGGGCTACGAATAAATCACCTTCCTCGGGCTCATCCCTGATCCGAAGAAGCGAGTCCGAGTTGGGTGCTCTAGATCTAGAACTTTCCTTTGCCTTGCAGGCCAACCTTCTCTTTGGCTTCTTCTACTCTGAGCTCGGGGAGCCCGAAGATCTCCTTTTCTTCTTTTCCCCCGCTGCAGCCCCAAGCTACCCCAAAGCGGAGGGGTCAACGGATAAGGACACATCCTCGTCCCCTCCTAAAGGCCTAAGTTCAATGGTCTTAGGCAAACCTACAAAAATAAAAGTGAAGAGAAGAGAGTAAGTACGATGCGAAAGAGAGATCCCGATGTTACCTATTTAGGGAAAGGTCTTACCGTGAGAACAGGCCTCCCATCGGCCCCTCGAGAGTTTGCGCCATGTGCGCTCGGAATAAGGCATTTGTGAACAAATGCCCTCGACCCACTCCTTGAGCCGAGAGATAGCGTTTGGGACTCGAGCGACGACTGCACCACCACAAGTGCCAGTAAGAAACAAAGAGATGAACGTATAATGGTGTTCAAGGGGAAAATGTACTTACGAGATGCATTCTACTTCTCAGGGAATGGCATGAACTCAGAGGGAACCAAGTCTTCGGTCTTCACCCGAACGAAGCATCCCTTCCAGCCCCAGTCTCGATACTCATCTATACTCGAGAATGGGGCTTTGCTGGCCCGGCGTGTTAGCTTTATTAGTCCCCCTCAGAAGATTCAGGGACTGTATAGGCGGAGTAGGTGATCGATGGTGAACCGAAGGGATTCAGTCTTGTTCACGAAGTAACAAAGGAGGATCACGACCCTCCATAACGACGGGTGGATCTGACCG
This sequence comes from Nicotiana tomentosiformis, assembly GCF_000390325.3. NCBI lineage: Eukaryota > Viridiplantae > Streptophyta > Magnoliopsida > Solanales > Solanaceae > Nicotiana > Nicotiana tomentosiformis. The sequence continues at coordinate 44,546,938 of NC_090818.1, read as the reverse complement.
AGGCATAATTCGTACCTCTTGCAGAAGCCCAAGATAACCGGGTCCACCGGGCCCAATGTAAAGGGATAAGTGTAAACACTTAGATATTCCTCCACATTGGTAGTGATGGAGTCCTCAAGCCCTAGGCTTATTACATCCTTACCCGCTCAGTTGCAGTCCTCTTGGACCACGGGAATGACGTCTTCGGTAATGGAGTATATATACCTTGATACTCCTTCACACCAGCCCTGCACCGATGAGGGCTTTTTGACCTTAAAGTCATCCGGGACTGAGCAGCCCCCAGGGATGAACATTTTCAAGGGAGGCTCGGGAGGGGGTTCATCGGTAGCCGCACCGGGAGCAGACATCTCGAGGATGACTATATCAGGAGTGACCGCCTCAATTTTAGTGGTCGGTTGGGAAGAAGAAGAAGTGACTTGTTGATGAACAAATTTGGTTATTTTGGCCATTGTTATTTGAAAAAGCTTGAAAGGTCTAAGAAAAGGTTTTGAAAAATGAAGAGTCAAGTGTGCTGATTTGGGGTAAAGACTAGGTAAAAACCCAGAAATTACTAAGAAATTTTGAAGAACGGAGGTAAAGATATGGAAGTACGAAGAAGGTGAGTAACAACTTTAATAATCGAAGGTAGAAGCTTGGTCAAACAGTTAAAAATGAACAAAGAATGAATGATTTTATAGAGGTTTCATGACGCTTCGCATTCAGAGGTGACCCGCCAATGGCTGACACGTGTTTGAAGTCAGAACGACGCGATTGACGGGATATTTCGGCTTCTTTGTCGTTTCTGTTGCGGCATATTAAAGAAGGAGGTGAGAAACATCTATTATTTCTCATCGTTTCGGTAAACCTCCTCCCTAAGAAACGAGGGGACTATCTATATACGGGTAAAATCGAGTCCGTTAAATATCTCGGTTTCCCGGTCAGACAAACGGGATTGGAACGTGATCATAAGGAATCGGAGTCTAGGCGAAAAACCTCTCACATCGGGGATCGAGCATAACATCTGCCCTCGAAAGCATCGGGGCCACATCTCCCGGGTCCGATTCGAGTCCCTCAACTTCGGAGAGCATTACCAAGCGGCCGAACACGACTAACAAAGAGCCGTGACATCCGTGCCCAATCGGATGTCACGGCGTAAATCTCGGCTAGTATTAGCAGTGAATCAGTGATTAGCATAAAGAAAGATTTTTATCCTTTTTTAGAATTGTACTTGGGGTGAAACTCTCCCACTATATAAAGGAAAAAATAACTGTTCATTAGACATATTGTAACTCGCATATCAAGGCAGTATATTCCTATTCTCTCTATTATCCAAAATTCTTACTTTTGTTCATCAGTTCTTCATTAGTGTGAGCCCGAGATCGAAGGCAGGCACTTCGTTAAGCTGTTACTGAGTCCGGGATCACTCTCCTTATTGGTTTGGCAATATATTACGCCTTTTACTTATTTAATCTAACTTCATTTATCATTTGTATCAATTTTATCCGCGTATTTTTAAAATCACATGTAAATTTAATTGTTATCCAGTTTTTAAGGGTAAACAGTTATAAAGTAGTACATACTATGTATCATATTTAGGCACACAAATTTTAATCTTAAAATGCAAAACTTATTAATACAAGGAAACCTTCCCTAGATACTAGGACTTCTATCTAAAGGCTTTGAATAATTGATTTGGTCATCTTATGAAGACCTAGCACATGCTCATTCTGACCTACAGTCACTAATTTTTGCCCATTGCTAAAGCATGCATGTACTTGCTTAGATCCTATATTCTAGATCACAACTCTCTTCTTTTGCTTCCCATCATTTAATTTAGATTGCAATGTGTCAGCCTATTAATTCTTTATGAGGATTTAGGATGTTCCTTGTAATACTTACGTTTTGTCCTTTTTCACATATCCAGAGCTAATTTAATTAACTTTCATAGTATATAATTTATAAAGATAAAATTCATATATTTAAAAACATATAAAAATACTAAGTTGCAAATTTTCTTTAAAAGTTTTTGTCAAAGATCATTTAAATTTCACCCACCAATAGTAAAACGTAACAACTACTTTTGGGCAGAGACGAAAAATATATATTTATCTAAGTGAAAAACATTAAGAGAAGAGAGGGTTGTCCGAACCGGGGCTAATAGCCTATGATACCATAATACTATTATAAGAAATCCATTTGTATTTGGTCCTACTTTCCAAGCCAGAGGTCCCTCATAATATGAACCGTCAATCATTTAGAATTTTGAAAAGTTCAATTTCAATCACATTTCCATTCTTTTCTGCGAGCGCAATAATCTGTATAGTCAAGTCAAAATTTAAAGTTTATGGGTTATGAACTAATTATCGAAACTATAACTCGTTTAATTATTGATTTACAGTTTTTTTATATATATATATATATATATATATATATATATATATATATTAAAAATTTAAGTATAAATAAAGAATCTAAACAAAAACTACTTCATTTGTCTAAACTTTTACCTAATTAATATTGTAACTCTGCCCCGGTTGATCTGAAGTTAATGTAATATCTAAACATTGGATAAAATATTTGGTTGAAATTGAAAAAGAATATCTAAAAGTTGATTATTACTCCCTCTGGTCCACTTTAGTTATTTTTTATTTTTTTTACGTATATTAAGTAATTCACTTTTTAACATTAATTAAGAATAAAATTAACTATATTAACCTTTATTATCTATTTAATTTGTTGATTAAAAATATAACAAATACTTCAATACTCTTTACTCCAAGAGCAACTTTAAAAAAATAATTAATTTTTTCTTAATATCTAAAAAAGTAAATACTATAAACCATAAAAAAAAAAAAAGGCCAAAAATGAATCAAAGTGAACCAGTTTCGACCCAATTGTCATTTGAAACAATAAGACAAAGAAAAATTAAATACACATCAAGTTAGTTCCATCTTGTGCTTTTAACCTAAACAGAAAACGGGTTTATGTAATCGATCTCAAGCGAACAAGGGAATGCATCCAGTTAATTAAATCTAGAACCATATCTCTAAGAAGATCATTTCTTTAATTGAAAGATTGGATCACAGCATGCCAACTTTATATGATATACACATTATTATAGTTTTGAAAGTTTTCTTCTGACACAAGTTTTTATTTTCCCTCTGATAAGAACTTTTTCCTTCCTAAACAGAAAAGAATTTTTTTTATATAAGGAGAAACCCTTCATCTAATAACCTTTTCTTGTGCATTGCAGATCTTTCCAATAAATATGCATTTCTTACCAATATGCATAATAATTAACTTCAGTTAGAGTGAACTATAAATAAGGACTAGCAAAAAAAAAAAAAAAACTATTAATAAGGTATTCACGAATCTAACTATGAAAGGAGAACGAGGTCACATTAAATCATAGTTGACGGACAAAATAGGTACACGTTATATTATTCTTTTCATGCGAAGTGGCCAAATTTGATAGGAGTAACTTATGCCTCATTTGTTTTTTTTTTTAAAGATTAAGTCGTATGAATCTGAATACACATCCGAATATTAAGATGTGTATTAAAATCTGAAAACTAAATGATTAATACTGTTTAATTTTTAACATCTGAATGTATAAAATTTATCTTTATTTGAAAATTAATAAATATAAAATTCAAATGAAATACTAATTAATCTAATATTCTATCAATAAAAAAAATATATTTTTTAAATATGATTGCTGGTAGTGATGGCTAACAGTGGTGCTTCTAGAGGCGGTGGTTAGTGGTAGGTTGGGTTGATGGTTGTAGTTCAGGGTAGTAGCTAGTGGTGGTTAGTAGTGGTGGCGATCTAAGTTGCTCGAACACGGGTGCGGGTGTCCGACACGGGTGCGGATCTAGAGGTCGGATCCTTCGAGATATAAATTCTAAGATTCACGGATAACGATCCTAGTACGGATACGGGTGCGGGGATCCGGCTAAAAATAATTCAAAAATTATATATATATCTAAACTATGAGGAATTTGGTGTAATAATTATGTATAGCTTGTAAAGTGTGAATTTTTTTTTATTTTCAAGTTGTAGATAAGTAAAGAATTGATGTTCTGGATAAGGTATGCTATTTTCTTCAAATTCGCCCTAGTTTTGGTTCTGATTTCGTGAATCAACTTGTATCATGTCTCGAATTTTTTCGTCCGTCGCGGTCAAAGTACCCAAAATTATTTGACCAAATCCGGTACGGATCCCTTACCCATACCCATACCCATACTAGTATCGTGTCGACACGGGTACGACACCTAAACTGCCGTATCGGAGCAACTTAGGAGGCGATTATGATTGAGGATGGTGATGGTGAGTGGTGATAGTTAATAATGGCGGGTGGTGGTGGTAGTTGTGATTGAGGAAGGTAGTGGTAGGTGGTGGTAGTTAATAATGATGTGCAATACCGGTTATGGTTGTTGATGGTGATGGGGTGGTTAGTTGTGGTAGTTGAGGTTGATGAGTGTTGTTTGTGTTTGAGAATGATGGTGGTGGGAGTGGTGCAGATGGTGGGTGGTGGTAGTCGATTATGGCGGCGGCTATGATTGAGGATAATGGTGGTCGCATGGTAGTAGTTGATAATGGTAGACGGCGACGATAATTAATAATGGATATGGATGATAACATCTTAATGAAATTAAGTCTCTGTTATGGATCTTAATCATACAGACCTATTCAGACCCATTAAGTGGTTGTGAAGTTAAAAAAACAAACACACTTAATGATTAAGATCTGAATAATTAAAATTTAGATTTTAAAAATAAACATACTTAATATCTGAGATCTGAATGATTAAAATTCAGACCTCCATTAAGTGCAAACAAATGAGGCCTTAAGATACGAAGATTACCGAAGAAAATAGGGCAAGAAAAAAAGGGTATCCGATAAGTAATGTTCCATTTAGATCATTTAGCCTTTTACGATCATTAATTGGAGTCTTCGATTTTTAATTATGCTGAATGGAGTATCATTTGATAATTCTCTCTCCCAGTTTTAAGGCGTATAGAAAATATTGGATATTAATTGAAGTTGAAAATGATAATTTTTTTTTTAAACCCCTCACAAATTAGGAGAATTTATATTTGAGAGTTGAAAAGAGAAAATTGGGAGTTGAAATTGTATTTAACCGTAAACTTTTTCTCAAAAATATTTGTAAAAGATAAAAATTTGTAGGTAAAAATCATACCTTCACATCTCTAGGAGGTGGGTGGAATAACTTTTTTTAAAATAAAATAAGAAAAACAATACTTGGCACATCATACTATACATGGATTGTGCCATGTCCTTTTATATTAAAAGAGGTACTTGATTCAATTCAGGGGTGATCATAAAAACTTACTTGTAAAGGTGTTTATATTAAACCATATTAATTTATTATAGTTAAATGATAACTTAAATGTGAGAATATGAATTAATAATTATAATTTAGTGATAACCATATTTTTATGAAAAATATATAATATATTTATTGGATCAATATAAACATACGGTGATGGTAAGTAAATATCTCAAATAAAGCGTCACATAGTATTTCAATATTTTAAACGTTATACCTAATATTTTCTAATACTGATTGATTTGGCTTTATCATCATTTGTAGCTGTTGAACTTTAGTATTTGAATTGTTTATTAGATACTATTAAAATAATAAATTCAAATGTATTTTAAGTAAAATAATGATTTTCACTCAAAAAAAAAAACCAAAACTTTCACAAACTTTTTCTAAGTGAATTTAGTGCCCATGCTTCAAATATTATTTTTCTTCAACTGCATCTTCAAGTAGTACTTTTTTTTTTTTTTCAAATTCGAGTCAATTTGTCCGAACGTCTGATAATTTTATTCAATTTCATAGCCTTAAGATAAGATCTTATTAGCTGATGATTGGACTCATACACTAACTGGAATACAGATAGGCATCTCTTGTCTTCTTATGTGTGTTTTTCCTATCAACTAGCGTTCAAAGTCTTGGATAGGATAGTGTAGTTCACTTTAGACTTTTTATTGCAACCTTACTCTGTTCGTTTACACCAGAAAAAGCATTGCCAAAACTTTTCCATTTTGATTAAACAAGAGCTGAAAAGGGAAGAAAGATAATTTTATGCATAATATTCTACTAGGAAATTAAAGCACCGTCACATGAAAGAAAAAATAACCTATTTGATCACTATCCCCATCTATGTCAATTTAATCAATTTTAGCAATTCCCGCGTTATTCACTTTTGGAATCCATTATCTCTTTTTTAAAGTACTTCTTATTACATTTATTATTATTGCGAACGTAACAGATTTTGAGGGAAAAAATTTAAAAATCAAAGTTGCTTTTTATCCAAATGACGAAAAACCCTTTAGTGTGAACTCCTTAATATTATGCAAGAATCATGCAAGGAAGGGTGAACTTGTCTTATGGCGTAATGCGTGTTGAAAAAAGTGGCATCCTAGAAAATCTTAGGGAGTATTCCATTCATAATTAAATTAAAGGAGAAGAAAAGTGACAACGAAATAGAAACCGAGTGATGATTCTAAAGATGCATTTAAACATTTTCTTTTTGTTTCTCATTCAGTGTCCGATATTCGTATTGGTATCCGATTAAATCCAATTTCGAGTCGAAAAATTCTTCATTGAGATGTAAAATATTTGCTCACAAAAGCAATTTTATTTCTAGAATTCAAACCCGATATCTTTGATTAAGAACAACATATATTATTATTTTAAAGTAAAGAAAAGTATTTGAGAAACAGTTTGAAGTTTGAAAGTCTGAATTTTGAAGGAGTAGGTTATTGACTTGGCTCCTAAAGGGCATTGTTAAAGAAGATTGCAATAATAAGATACAATAAGTCTGTTTATTCTTGTTTCCTATTGACTAAACAATCCCTTGATTGGCGCAAGTCCACAACTTTAAGCCAGTTTTATTTTTCATGAAATTCTTTTTTAAACCCCCAAGTCCCCAACCGTCTTTCATCTTCTTCTATTGAATTGACTAGTTGCTAACAACATTTACTTTCATAATATTAAAATACCATAACACGACAAAACATTGACTTATATCAATTTGCTAAGTATAACTTTATTAGGCGTTGATCCATGTAAATATAATACTTGTATGGATAAAAAGTTTCAGCGGAAGGAAAATTACAGAGTCCATATGCAATAGTCTACTAATCAAGATGTTACAACTTAAAATTAAAATAAACAAATTAATAATATTCAATTAGACTTTCATTACCCCTAATAATTATGTGAACAGATGTCTCTAGCTTTTATATATTACTTGGGCATCGAAACTTTTCCGACATTTTACTACAATTACTCTCTTTGGTTTTTTTATTTATTTATAAATTAGTAGTTCATGATTTGGAGTACATGGGTCCACCCACTTAATTCTCGTTGATGAAGAAGATTTTGTACATTGAAAAACAAATCACAAAGTAAATTAACATAATTAATAACTACATAAAAAAAGTTAAATACCACTCCAGTAAAATCTATTTAAAACATAGAATTAAAAGGGAAAAAGTATTATTCTTTCAAATAATAAAAGTACCAAACAATTTGAGATAGAAAAATTAAAAAGAAAAAAGCAGACGGCAGGCCTTTACGCTAATTGGTATTGGTATTGATTTGGATAGCGTAAAGATAATCCAACACCTCCATTTGTACGACTCCTATGAAATCATGGAGTTAGTCAGAGTATATCGGGTCTTTGTTTCAATATTCCTGCCCCCACCATTACCCGACCCGATCCAAACCCAACAACTCTCACGTTGTGCATATAAATGCAGTATGAATTAGAACATGCCAATCCCATAACCCCACACTGGGCACTGAGTAGTGCACAAATCAGTTCTTGTTCACTCTTTTCTGTTTACCCTCAATCATCAAAGCACACAATCTGACGAATCCAAACAAACAAACGCGGCAAATTACATCACCATTATTAATACAGAGTAGTAAAATATTGAGAGTTCAGAATCTTCTACTTATTAGAATTTGTGAATTTATTGATATTCTTGATATTTCCCATTACGAAAGGCTGACATCGTGCTTTCCACTACTACTACTACTACTCTTTTGCTCACTGCTTTTTGCTCTCAACTTGTTAGAAACCCGACCCCATCAATCTTTTTCCGCGTTGGGATCATCAATTTACTCCTCTCGGATCTGATAAAATCAGCGTACGTTCCTGTTTCTCACTCTCCTCAACTTTGTTTGTTTTATCTTTCTCTCTCTCTTATTTTACCATATCCATAAGCAATACTTTCATTCTAACTATTTGTACTAGACTTTTGGATGTAGCTTCTGTTATGCTATTTCCCTGACCAATTTCTACTGAATTCTACAGATTCTTTATTATAAGTGAGAATGGGGAAAGCTGCTAGAGACTGGGCGCAGATCTACTCAATTTATGGTCTTGACGATTGGCACACCCCAATATTCCTTTTAATTCATGCCATTTTCTTCTCCGTTCTTTCGGTGCTTTTTCTCCTCTACTTCGAGCCCACCTGCTACTTCCTCCAGCATTTCTTACCTGGTCCTAGCGCCGCTCGTTTCGCCGCCGGCTTCACCGGCTCCGTCACTGCCCTCTCCGCCGTCTGCCTCTTCTTCGCCGCCGGCAACATCTTCTACTCCTCTGTTTCCCTCCACTGGGAAATGGCACAGCGAATGGTCAACGCCGTTACTGACTGGTCAACCGTCAAGCATGCTCTCGACTTAGGTTGCGGCCGCGGCATCCTCCTTAACGCCGTCGCTTTACAGCTTAAGAAATCCGGATCATCGGGTCGCGTCGTTGGATTACATCCAACGCCGATCCGATCTCTCACCACTCTCCGAACTGCAGGGCATGAAGGTGTCCAGGAGTACGTCACGTGCCGGGCGGGTGATCCGAGGACGCTTCCTTTCAGCGACAACTACTTCGACGTGGTGGCGTCGGCGGCGTTCGTGCACAAGGTGGGGAAGGAGTTCGGTCAGAAGACGGCGGCAGCGGCGGCGGAGAGGATGAGAGTTTTGGGGGAGGTGGTGAGGGTGCTGAAGCCTGGGGGTGTAGGGGTGGTGTGGGATCTGGTGCACGTGCCGGAGTACGTGAAGAGACTGCACGAGCTGAAGATGGAGGATATTCGGGTTTCGGAGCGGGTCACGGCCTTTATGGTCAGTAGCCACGTCGTATCATTCAGCAAGCCAAGTCAGCATTTTGTGGGGTCCAATGAAGTGAGACTGGATTGGAGACTCAACAATCTTTGTTGAAAATATAGCATATGAAAGTCAGTATGGTGATAACGTAAGTTATGGGTTGTATGTTGTACTTTTTATTTTTCTAGGGGCCTTTATGGCAATCTGGGGAAGCGAAGTGGAACCAGATTCAATAATAATAAATTACTAAGAATATAGGACGGATAGAGTGTTATTTTCCCCATTTTGATAAGGGAACTTGAATTTGTTCTATAGCTCTGAAGAAATGGTGAATATCTATTGTAATTTGTACATAATGTTTTGATATATGATTCTAATTAATTGTGCTACTAAAATTAGCTTTTTTGATTTTTATATTTGCCTTCTCTATGTTGTTTTTCCTGGTTCAATATGAAAGGATTGAATATATTTAATACTGTTTCTAGAATAGTAGCAGGAGTAACAAGTTTCGTATGGAGAAAAACGCACATGAAGTTGGATTGCTGACAATCAGGCAAATAGGAATTAATACTCATCTTGTACCAAAAATATATTTTTATTTTTACTTGTCAATTTTAGTAAATCAAGAAAAGATTTTTTTTTTATAATATTTTACCATTATCATTAATTACTCATATCACAAACTATTTCCCAAAGACTTCTCAAAATACAGACCATTATTATGGGTACTATGATAAAATATGCATTTTGTCTATTATATCTTAAGGGGCGTACAAAATAAAGTGAACAAAGTGTAAGCACGTAATTTTTGACCCGCACAACTTTTAAAAGTAGTATTTTAAAAATATTTATTTATTTTTATTTTTAATCGGATTTCAGTCAACTTTTAATTTTAATTTTAAAACATAAGTTTGAAAATACAAAAATAGTTCTATAACGTTTTTTTAGCTTATTAGTATTTTATAATATTTATAACATTAATAAAAAAAATACCAAAAATATTTTTATTTTAATATATAGTTCACTTTAATAATGTATTCTTATTAACTAAGATTAATTAATATATTTTGATAGTATTTTTATTTTTATTCAATAAGAGAATTGAATTTGGGCCAATCGGGAGTTCATTTTCGAATTTTAGTGGCCCAGTAAGACAAATGCCGATTCTTCACAATATCTTTTACCTCAAATCCTTTTCTCACCCATCAAAACCCTCCCTTAATCATAGCCATTGATCTACTTTCATCCAAGGGCCAATACTCACTCCCCACTACCATATAAAAATTAAATTAACACCCAAAAATCCTAAGCTGATTCCCCCACTTCAGCCACAAGAGACACAAAAAACAGAGACGAGTACATCCTTCAGGAGATCTCCAAAAAAGGGAAACCAGCCGCACACCTTAGCCATTTTTCCACAGCACCCCACCCCTAAACTTTTTCCCTTTCCGTTTCTTCGGAGTTTTGAGAAAGAAAACCAAAAATGAATAGTTTGCTTTGCTGGTAAATCTCCCGATTTCAAAAATGGAAAGAAAACATTCACCCCTTAGTTTAGTTCATAGTTGATGTAGTCATCTCTAAGAAAAAAAATCAAAAATGGAGTGTAGCATGAGGTGATTGTATTTGGTTTATGCTTAAGGAGTCCGACGTATTTTCGTCGCCGTTTGCGATTCGCGGTTCCAGCTCCCGTTGCCGTTTCTATTGTATGGTCCAGATCTGCTTTGCCAGAGTTCATTGTAATCAAACTCATATATTGAAGAAAGCTACTTAAAGGTCCCTCTCTTCTCTGTTCTTATTTACATGCTTGCTTATATGTTGAATGATCTGAGAGCAAGATAAATGTCCTTATGTGATTAGTTGTTAAATTAAGGTAGTCTTAAAAGCTCTTAAACCAAAAGTATTAGAATTTCTATTCTTATATGCATATATTATTTTACAGTTCTTCTGATAGTTTATAGTAGTATATTTTGAAAATTTAATTTCTTTTATTGGCATTCTTCCTTTTTAATAATATATCAGTAGGTTATTTCCAACAGGGTTTAAGGTTTTCTTTGGTCGTCACATTTAGGAAAAATATTTAATCTCATAGATTCAGCTTTTAATTCGTAACTCGCAGTACTATTTCCTTTAGTTTTTGGGATCTTTAGTTTACTTATTGAGATGGTTTGAAATTTGTTAGTTTTGGCATACTTAGGCCGTTAATACTCATAAACCTACGTAGATGCTTTAGGCGCGATTAATAATAAATTATCGTGACTATGGGTACGGTTCCCGTGGCATAGTTATGATACGTAACCCCAATTCGAGTGTGCGTTTCACGTGACTCGACCACAACTTCAAACAATAATAAAAATAAGCATGCCTTAAATCGCGGGTGCATTTCATGTGGCGTGGTTTGCGACGTGTGCCAACATGACAAGTGTACGACATCATGACTTGTTCCAGAAATAATTTCATAAATAATTAAAAGCGGTTAGAAGATAAACAATGCACCGTAAGTTTCAAATATGTATTAAATTAGATAATTAGGCCAAGTATTAATAGTTAAGCGACCGTGCTAAAACCACGGAACTCGGGAGTGCCTCACACCTTCTTTCGGGTTAACAGAATTTCTTACCCGATCTTCTGTGTTCGCGGACCATAAATAGAGTTAAATTTTCTCGATTTGGGATTTAAAATAAACCGGTGACTTGGGACACCATAAATTATTCCAAGTGGAGTCTCTGATAAATAAATAATCCCATTTCGATTAGTGTCACTTAAATTGGAAAAACTCCCTATCCCACTACGGGAAAAAGGAGGTGTGACAGCTCTGGCGACTCTACTGGGAAACGAACCCAGAATCTCTAGTTCAGGGTTCAGAATTCGAGCTTAAAATAATTGTGATACTTGGTTTTGTTTATAATCTGATTTTTTACGTGTTTGAGCCTAATGTGCTAAATGCCGCTTTTTACCGCTTTGATATTATTTGAACTGTATGTAAACTGCTATGAAACCCTCCTTCTCTCTGAGTCTTCTAAATCTTCTGGGGAGCGTGCGCTTCGCGTGACTTCTTTTCTGTTAGAGTCATATCCTAATTTTAGAACGAGGTTCCGACAAGTTGCAAAGCCGGTGAAGCTTCTGTATTCCCGGTACGCTGCCCCCTTCGGTTCGAGTTATCCGCTCGGGTAAGCCAGGTCTAGAATAATACACCCAGGATTTAAACTTATAATAACACAGCCTCATGACGGATCCCTAGTAGATACGTTTGCTTGCATCATGTGTATTTGACTTAGGGGACTCGACACAGGGGTTAGGTCCGTCTAGGATAGGTGTACCCAAAATTAAAGGACCATCCTGATGCATTCTTTACGTGCTACTTGTGCATTAATTTGCTTGGCTTGTATGTTGACTGGATTCTTGAGTTAGAAAAAAAATCAAAAAAAAACAATAGAAGAGAAAAACCAAAGAGTGAGGTAGGATAAAAAACGCCTGGTTTTGACAATCCTGATATTCAAAAAAAAAACTCGTTACTCTGTCAAAATTTCAAGAATAAAGAGAGAAAAGCATTTCAAAACAAATCATATTTGTCTGTGCATCAAAATTGACCGAACTACGCGGGTTTGATTCTCACCGGATGTGAGATACGTAGGCAACCCTCATCGGGTCCGGTCCCCTTTTTGTAAAAATAACCAAAAAAATACGTCATTTTGTCATAAATAATTTTAGGGGATGCTATTTTCTGTCCAAATAGCCAGAAACGACCCGACGGGACGCCGAAAGGCTTATTTTGCAAAAATAGCCACCTATGGCTCTTTTTCTAATTTTGACCACTTAGCAAGCACAGTTTTAAAATCTTTATTTCTGAAGGGCTGAAGGGCCGTATATGCAAAGGTGGCCTTGAGTTGTTTGAGTTTTATTTTGCAAAAAAAATAATCTTTCTTTTGGGGTCAAAAATAAATAAATAAATAATCAAAAATCACTTGTTTTTAACCAGTCGCCTTGAATAAAAATGTGCAGGATGAGCATTGTTGAAAATATACCTTTTCGAGTCGTAGACAAGATTTCACTAGGACTTCACATGTGGTGGAACGACCTGGGGGAGGTGGCCAAGCGTTCTGTGACAAAGGCTTTAGGTGGGCTCACTGGTCTTCTGGAGATTAAACCAAGGGTTGATATAATCAAAGCTTTGATACCGTTTTGGGACCCGACACACAATGTTTTTCACTTATCTGATTTCGAGTTACCCCCTACACTAGAGGAGATAGCAGGTTATGCTAGTTTCAAAGGGAAGCTAAGGCATCAATATCCAGTAGCACCAAGAACTGTAACCTCTCATAAGTTTTTGGACCTCTTGAGTATTAGCCGGCAGGTTAAAGATAAAAATTTAGCCGGAGGATTCTGCACATTCCGTTTCTTATACAGCCGGTATGGGGACCCCTACGGATTTGAGGCTCCGGACACTGGTTTGAATCATCAAGGAAATAAAGACAAATGGGAAGCACGCAGGGGTTTGGCCTTTGTGGTGGAATTTTTAGGCACTCTGATATGCCCAAGGAGTGACAGACATATAGAATTGGGGCTCGCAGGAGTGGCCGACTTTATGGTCAAAAAGGCCAATGGCACTATCATACCGATGATTCTCGCAGAAATATATCGATCTTTAACCGCTTGTCGAGCCGGGACAAAGTTTTTATAGGGTTGCAACTTGCTTTTACAAATGTGGTTGATAGAACATCTTTGTCATCACCCAGGTTACATGAACTACAGTCTGACCGGACTCAGTTGCATCGAAGAATATGAAAACCGAGTAAACGGTCATAAGTTGCCAGAAGGTACTGAGGCATGGTTCGCGTATTTGGTTTCTTTAAACGCAAATCGAATTGAGTGGACTTTCGGTTGGCTCCCGGTCGACGAAGTTATTTACATGTCCGCCGGAGTGTGCTTTCTTTTATTAATGGGTCTTCGGAGTATTTAGCCATATGCCCCACATCGGGTCCTACGCCAATTGGGCAGATACCAAACGGTCCCCTATGACGAAGATTTGAGTCCGCAGATTATTGAACTATGCTCAAAAGCCACATTTCCAGAAGAAAGGGTTCGCCAGATTTGGCACCAATGTAGGTTCCTTGAACCACAAACTCAAGTACGAGATTTGTCCATGGGTGAAGTAGGATCCAACTACACCACATGGTATGGTAAAAGAAGTCGGGTCGATCAAGAGCCAGAACAGCCCGCCAAAAGGCCCCATCTCCAACAATTCACCGATGGAGCACGAGAACAATGGGTTTGGTTAGCTAAAGAAAAAGAATACCGCACTACTATAAACAAACTAAAAGAACAAATTGAAAAAATTAAATTTGATAGTAGTTTGCATGCAGCTTAAGATGAAGGGGAAAATAAGAGGTTGGCTAGGGAAAATGAAGCCCTTCGAGCCCAAATCCAGAGAATGAAAATAGCCGCCGAGACACCGGTAAGAAGTGAGAGAGATGAGAAAATTATAACCAACCTAAGACGAAAAGTGCATGATTATGGTTTTGACTTGACAAAGGCCGAAAGGGACTTGTTAAATGCTCAAGCAAAGTTGGCCAAAAGTGCGGAAGAACATGCTAGATTAGCCCACCAGTTGAAGCAGAAATATGACAAAGAAGTAGCAATTTTACAGAAAAAGCTGGTTGCCCTGGAAAATGAAATGGTCAAGCAAATAAAGGATTTCAAGACAGAAAGAGAGCATTTCTATGCATTGATTTACCAACTACAAGAAAGCCTGCAGCAGTTACAAGACCAAAACAACACAGATACACAAGTGTTAGAGGCTCGGGCCCAGCAGATTGGACGTTTGCTTCAAGAAAAGGGTGTCATCAGAATGAGGATTAAAGAGATAGCTGATTATGTTGTAATAAAATGCCATGAATGTGAAGACATGACCAAGTCTATATTTTTTTCTTCTGTAATGACATTCCCTCGACAGGTGATGGTTGACCTAGACCACCTTCAAGAAGATATTGCCCGTAGGCCCGTGCGGAGACCGGCTGATGTCCCGCAAGCCCCCGGAGTACCAGTGGACGCTCTTATGTATTTTTGACTTTTTTTTTAAGTTTTTGAGTCTGTTTTGTTTTTCCTCGAGTTTTGTTCGTCTTTGTCAAGGCTGTTTATTACTTTATTTCGAGTCTGTAGATTTTTCTTTTGTAGTCATCACTACTTTTAAGTCATTATAATAGAAAATCCAAGAATATGTCTTTTATTAATGAAATATTGAAAAAAAACAAAAAAAAAATTCATTTCACATTTATATCCCTGAACTACGTAATGATCTGATTCATGCGGCATCATGATACGTAGGCAATCCTCATAGGATTCGATCATAGTCTTAAAATTAAAAAAAAAAGAGAAAGGAAAACAAGAAAAAAAAATAAAGAGAAAAAGAGGGAGGAAAAAAAAGGGAGGGAAGAAAGAAAAGAGGGGCCAAACAAAAGGAAGAAAAGAGAATGAGAATTAAAAGAGCAAAACACAGCAAAAGGAGAGGAAAAAAATTAGGATTTGAAATTTGGAAAAAGAGCCGGGATGAAACACATAAGCCGTCGCAAAGCATTTAGAAACGTTTAATTGCTCAGGTACATTGCATCCCCAATATGCGATTACCTATCTGTTAAATGCTTCAAAACTGACCAAGTTATTGTGTGTGCATAACCAGACATGTTCTGTTTAGGTGATTAGTTTATTGGCATCCTGGCAAGTCACCCCTATAATACCAGATCAAAACGCAAGGTAGTCATGACTAGCAAAGAGTCAGACACGGGTGTTGTTGACCCGCCAAGGGAGATTGTAGAATCAGAGTCTGAATTGAAAGAGGAGGTCCACAGGTTGAAGCATCAAATGGCTGAGATGTATCAAGCCTGGATCAGGGGGCATCCTCCACCTTCATTTCCCGCTAACTACACAGAAAATCCCGCTTTCATCCCACCACTGGCACAAGCCCAGAATCCCACTACCGTTGATCTTTCCCCTTAGCATGCACCGGGTTTTACCCCTTTCCACCACTACCCCGGCAACTTGTCCCAAACTTTCCATGCTCTACCAGCCAAAACAACTGCATACCCGGCTCCGATATCTGCTCCTGTTTTCGTAGCCCCTTCGCGAGCTACCCTCCACTGATCTTCTAGTGAACCCACATTCCAAGCTCCAGATACCCAATATTATGCTCCAGAACCAACTTTCAAAGTCACGGATCCTTATTCCCACACCCCTTACTTTGAACCTCCTGTTGAAACTGAGAAACCATCCCGGAACGTGGAGCAAGATGAGATATTCAGGAAAGTGAAGAGTCTAGAGCAATCTTTGAAGAACATGCAAGGGATAGGAAGCCAAGTAAGTGTGGCTTACAAGGATTTATGCTTATTCCCTGATGTCCAACTGCCCGCTGGGTTCAAGATGCCCAAGTTTGACATGTACGATGGACATAGAGATCCCATGGCCCATTTGAGAGGCTTTTGCAGCAAGATGAGAGGCGCCGATGGGAAAGACGAATTATTAATGGCTTATTTCAGTCAGAGTTTGAGTGGGACGGCTTTGGAATGGTACACCCGCCAAGACACTAGCAGGTGGTACACATGGGACGACTTGGCTCAGGTCTTTGCTCGGCACTTTCGGTACAATATAGACATTGTCCCGGATCGCCTATCTTTGACCAAGGTAAAGAAGAAGCCCAGTGAGAGCTTTAGGGAATATGGTTTCAGATGGAGAGAACAAGCTGCACAGGTCAATCCTCCAATGGAAGAAGATATAAGATGGTCGAATACTTTCTTCAAGCCTTAGAACCTACTTACTTTGGCCATTTGATCTCAGCCATAGGTAAGTCCTTCAACGATGTGGTAAATATGGGAGGAATGGTGGAAGAGGGACTCAAGACAAGCAAGATCATGAGCTACTCCGCCATAAAAGCAACCACACAGGCAATTCAAAGTGGCACCGGAAGTCTGTTAGGCAAAAACAAGAAAGATGATGTTGCTATGTTTGTCTCTGGATCAGGGCTGGCCCAAGGGGTTCGTCTCACCAGTACACCCAACCTCGACCCCAACCTCAAGCCTACACCCAAGCTCCATACAATCCATCCCAACATTATTTCCCACCACAAGACCCTCAATATTCAGTCAGACCACCCCAATACAATGTTTACCATGCACAGTCATATGCGCAACCCCCTCCTTACCCGCAATGGCGTGCTCCAACTCCACAAAATCCTTATCCACCCCCACAACCATACCGAAACCCTACTGGTCCAAGCTTTTGATCAAGGCCGGATTATAGAAAAGAGAGGCAGCAACGAAAAGAAACCTTTACCCCTCTTGGAGAGTCGTATACCAGTTTGTTTCAAAGGTTGAGGCAATTGGACGTTTTGAGGCCGATTGAGCCAAAGACACCAAATCCACATCCAAGGAACCTTGATTATTCCCTCATATGCACATATTGTTCAGATTCCCCAGGGCACGACACAGAGAAGTGTTGGCATTTGAAGAGGGCGATCCAAGAGCTTATTGATACAAATCAAATTGTGGTCCAGAGCCCGGAGGCGCCAAACATCAACCAAAATCCTTTGCCGGCCCATGTAGAGACACATATGATTGAGATAGTTCATAAGGATGGGGAGCCCAAGAATTCTTCCAAGTCTGTCATGATGATCCGGGCTAGCGAAAGTAATCTAGTTAAAGCTCCAAATTCTGCAAAAGCAATGCCCTTGACAGTTGAAGGGGTGTCGGAGAAGCTAAGCATGCTCAACGTGAATCCATCTGTATTGGTTGTGAAAGGGCCTCCGATTGATGTTGAAGCGAACCAGGAAAAGCAAAAAGTGATCGTACCAGGGGTCCCGGGCAAGCATGTCATAATCGTGGAAGGGGCTCGTATTATTCCCGTTATTATTAAGCCAGTGACCCAATTACCAATGATTGACACAAAAGCCGTCCCGTGGAATTACAAACAAGTGATAGTAACATATAAAGGGAAAGAAGTAGAGGAAGAAGTCAATGAAATCGGAGGACTGACTCGTTCTGGGAGATGTTTTACCCTAGAAGAACTGAGGAAAGACAATCCATTCAAGGATGGACACATCCCAGTAAAGAAGCCGATCACCGAAGAAGAGGCTG
This sequence comes from Nicotiana tomentosiformis, assembly GCF_000390325.3. Taxonomy (NCBI): domain Eukaryota; kingdom Viridiplantae; phylum Streptophyta; class Magnoliopsida; order Solanales; family Solanaceae; genus Nicotiana; species Nicotiana tomentosiformis. The sequence continues at coordinate 44,528,698 of NC_090818.1, read as the reverse complement.
AAGAGTTCCTGAAAAAGATGAAAATGCAAGACTGTTCCATTATAGAGCAGTTAAGGAAAACACCAGCTCAGATCTCTCTTTTGTCTTTGCTGATACATTCAGATGAACACCGCAAAGTCCTGATGAATATTTTGAATGAGGCCCATGTTCCTGATAAGATCACGGTGAACCACTTGGAAAAGATTGCTAATAAGATTTTCGAAGCAAACAGGATCACTTTCTCAGGTGATGAACTTCCTATGGAGGGTAGAGAGCACAACTGAGCTCTTTATCTCACAGTGAAGTACGAGGATTCTGCTGTCTCAAGGGTACTGGTTGATAACGGTTCTAGTGCAAATATTTGCCCTCTGTCCACTTTGCAAAAGTTGAAGATCGGCATTGAAAGGATCTACATAAACAATGTATGTGTTTGAGGCTTTGATGGAGGAGGAAAAGATTCTGTCGGTGATATAATGCTAGAATTATCAATAGGGCCAGTTGAGTTTACTATGGAGTTCCAAGTGCTAGATGTGGCTGTCTCCTACAGCTTGTTGTTGGGCAGGCCCTGGATACATGCTGCCAAGGCAATCCCGTCTTCTCTGCATTAAATGGTAAAGTTCAAATGGGACATGCAGGAAATAGTTGTGCACGGTGATGAGAACTTATCTGCTTACAATAACACAACTGTTCTATTTATTGAAGTTGAAGATGATAAAGGGCCTTGGGTTTAACAAACATTCGAAACAGTGTCTGTCGAGAAGATTCCTGAAGGAGAATGCATTCCAGGTCCGAAGCTACCATCCGTGTCCGTCATGGTAGCAAATGAAATGTTGAAGAATGGTTTTGTGCCGTGAAAAGGCCTGGTTTCATCTCTGCAGGGTATTGCACATCCGGTGTGTCCACGTGAAAGTTTTGGTACATTTGGTTTGGGATTCACACTCACAGGGAAGGACGTGAAAAAGGCTAAAAATTTGAAAAGAAAGGCATGGTCACTTCCTAAGCCTGTTCCACATATCTCCAAGTCTTTTGTCAAGCCAGGGGTCGCAAAATGCCCAATATCAGCGGTCCCAAAACCTGTGGTCGACTTTGATGGAGATCTGATCAAGAGGTTCCAGAGTCTGTTTGATGAGGTTAATATGGTGGAAATCGGGGAAGGTTCCAGTAATGCCGATGTGCAGCTCATTGGGCCAAATGTGAAGCTTAGCAATTGGAAAGCTACTCCTCTCCCCACCCGGAAGGAGTTTTGATAGTTTGCTTTGTTTTCTTTTTTGTTATCTGGGTTATTCCAGGGTTGTAATCCAGATTTTTTATTTTTTGCTTGTTTTGATGTACAAACCCTTCTATCCTTTTATTTTCAATGAAATACAATTTCTCGTTTTCCATTATTCCTGATAGCATTTCATTTTTGTTTTGTTTCTTTTTTCTGTACAGTTCTTTTTATGCTGGTTTCAATGACATGACATGCATGAGTAATTTTCAGCCAAATCTTAAAAGCCAATCTAATTCTGAAATAACAATCCAAGAAGTAGATTGTGACGATGAAACAGAATATGATGAAGAAGCAGCATTTGAAGAAATCAGTAGAGAACTAAAACACTTTGAAGGAAAACCCAAGACTAATTTGAATGAAACTGAAGCAATCAATTTAGGAGATCAAGATAATGTCAGGGAAACCAAGATAAGTGTGCATCTGGAACCACAAATCAAGGAAGAAATAATCAAAGCACTGTTTGAATATAAAGATGTTTTTGCATGGTCGTATGACGACATGCCGGGTTTGAGCACTAATTTGGTAGTTCATAAATTGCCAACTGATCCAGCATTCCCTCCAGTCAAGCAAAAGTTAAGGAAGTTCAAGACTGATATGAATGTGAAGATCAAAGAAGAAATCACAAAGCATCTTGACGCAAAGGTCATTCGGGTCACTCGATATCCCACTTGGTTAGCTAATGTCGTGCCAGTACCAAAGAAGGATGGTAAGACTAGGGTCTGTGTTGATTATCGTGATCTCAATAAGGCAAGTCCAAAAGATAACTTTCCATTGCCGAACATCCATATTCTGATCGACAATTGTGCCAAGCATGAGATTGGGTCTTTTGTGGATTGCTACGCGGGATATCACCAGATCCTGATGGATGAGGAAGATGCAGAAAAGACAGCATTCATCACACCATGGGGGACATACTGCTACCGGGTAATGCCATTTGGTTTGAATAATGCTGGGGCAACTTGCATGAGGGTAATGACTACCATATTTCATGACATGATACACAAGGAAATTGAGGTTTATGTAGATGATGTGATTATAAAGTCAAAGAAGTAGTCCGACCATGTTGGAGACTTGAGAAAGTTTTTCCAAAGGCTCCGCAGGTACAACCTCAAGCTCAATCTAGCAAAATGTGCATTTGGTGTCCCGTCCGGGAAACTGTTGGGATTCATAGTCAGTCGATGCGGTATTGAGTTGGACCCATCAAAGATAAAAGCCATCCAAGAATTACCACCGCCAAAGAATAAAACCGAGGTGATGAGCCTTCTTGGAAGGTTAAACTACATCAGCAGGTTTATTTCTCAACTCACGACAACTTGTGAGCCCATCTTTAAGTTGCTGAAGAAGAATGCTGCGGTTAAGTGGACTGATGAGTGTCAGGAAGCATTTGATAAGATCAAGAGTTACCTGTCAAACCCACCTATGCTGGTCCCGCCAGAACCTGGGAGACCTTTAATTCTCTATTTGACGGTCGTGGATAATTCTTTTGGTTGTGTGTTGGGTCAACACGACATCACGGGCAAGAAAGAGCAAGCCATTTATTATCTCAGCAAGAATTTCACTCCTTATGAGGTTAAGTATACTCTTCTTGAAAGGACATGTTGCGCCCTGACTTGGGTGGCACAAAAGTTGAAGCATTATCTGTCATCCTACACTACTTACCTCATTTCTCACATGGATCCTCTAAAGTATATCTTTCAGATGCCTATGCCCACAGGAAGATTGGCAAAGTGGCAGATTTTACTCACAGAGTTTGACATCATCTATGCGACTCGGACCGCGATGAAAGCCCAAGCCCTGGCCGATCACTTGGCCTAGAATCCGGTGGATGAAGAATACGAGCCACTGAAGACTTATTTTCCTGATGAAGAAGTGATGTATGTTGACAAGGCTGATCATGATGAAAAGCCAGGTTGGAAACTCTTCTTTGATGGAGCTGCTAACATGAAAGGTGTCGGAATAGGGGCTGTACTCATTTCTGAAATAAGGCATCACTACCCCGTAACAGCTCAGCTTCGATTTTATTGCACTAACAACATGGCTGAATACGAGGCATGCATTCTGGGTTTGAGGCTAGCTATAGACATGGGAGTTCAAGAAATATTGGTTTTGGGAGATTCAGATTTATTGGTTCACCAGATTCAGGGAGAATGGGAGACTCGAGATTTGAAGCTCATACCGTATCGACAATGTCTGCATGATCTTTGTCAATGATTCAGGTCGGTATAATTCAGGCATATTCCCAGGATTCATAATGAGATTGCCGATGCCTTGGCTACTCTGGCGTCAATGTTACACCATCCGGATAAGATTTATGTCGACCCTCTGCATATCCAAATCCGTGATCAGCATGCCTATTACAATGGGGTTGAGGAGGAACCTGATGGTGAGCCTTAGTTCCATGATGTCAGGGAATACATCAAATCGGGGGTATATCCGGTACATGCCACAGGTGATCAAAAGAGAACCATTCGACGTCTGGCTAGTGGATTTTTCTTAAGTGGGGGGAATATTGTACAAGAGAACTCCAGATCTAGGATTACTAAGCTGCATAGATGCTAAACAAGCTTCGACTATCATGGCCGAAGTGCATTCCGGAGTTTGCGGGCCGCATATGAGTGGGTATGTCTTGGCAAAGAAGATTCTCCGAGCAGGGTATTATTGGCTCACCATGGAGTGAGATTGCATCAACTTCATTTGCAAATGTCATCAATGCCAAGTGCAAGGTGATTTGATTCATTCCCCGCCATCTGAGTTGCACACAGTGTCTGCACCTTGGCCCTTCATTGTTTAGGGCATGGATGTCATTGGACCAATTGAGCCGGCAGCGTCAAACGGGCATAGGTTTATTCTGGTGTCCATTGATTACTTTACCAAGTGGGTCAAAGCTGTAACTTTCAAGTCCGTGACTAAGAAGGCGGTGGTAGATTTTGTTCATTCAAACATCATTTGCCGGTTTGGAATTCCCAAGTTAATCATCACAGATAATGCTGCTAACCTCAACAGTCATTTGATGAAAGAGGTATGCCAACAGTTCAAGATTATGCATCGAAACTCCACTCCGTATCTTCCTAAGGCAAACGGAGCTGTTGAGGCTGCTAACAAGAACATAAAGAAGATACTTCGTAAGATGGTGCAAGGTTCCAGGCAATGGCATGAAAATTTACCTTTTGCTTTACTGGGTTATCGCACTACTGTTCGCACTTCAATAGGTGTAACTCCCTATTTGCTGGTATATAGAATTGAGGTAGTTATACCTGCAGAAGTTGAGATTCCATCCCCGCGGATCGTTGTTGAAGTTGAAATTGATGATGATGAGTGGGTCAAGACCCGGCTAGAGCAATTGAGTTTGATTGATGAAAAAATATTGGCAGTAGTATGTCACAGTCAATTGTATCAGAAAAGAATGGCAAGAGCATACAACAAGAAGGTGGGTCCCCGAAAATTTGAAGTGGGTCAGCTGGTGTTGAAACACATCCTTCCACATCAGGTTGAAGCTAAAGGCAAGTTCGCCCCAAACAGGCAGGGCCGTTCATTGTGACAAATGTGTTGCCCAATGGTGCTTTTGTATTTAACAGACATAGAAGGTAAATGTGTGGATATGGCTATCAATTCTGATGCAGTCAAGAGATATTATGTATGATTTCTTTGCTTATCTTCAATCGTATTTTGTACTAGGCATGTTCAAAGTTGGAATGACGAAGGCATTTTATTCTGCTATCCCAAATACTTTTATCATTTGTTACCCCTTTTTGAGCCTTATTTATGTCCTTTCATACCCCTTTTTTGGAATCAAAAATAGAGCTGGAAATAGAAAAGAAAAAGAAAAAAAAAGAGAAAAGCAAAAGAAAGAAAAGAGAAAAAGAAAGGAGAAAAATAAAAAGAAAAGCAAAGTAACAAAAACAAAACAACATTTACTAGTTTGAACTATGTTCGACCTGATTCCTTTTAAGGATACGTAGGCAGCCTTACACGGTTCGGTCCCATCAAAATAAAAATCCAAAATTTCCCAGATTCGAAGAAATTGGGGCAGAAGTTTTAGTTTTGTAAAAAGATCCGATTCCAAAAGTTGTAATTTTGAACCCCTTCATGTTAAATTATTTTGAGCCTGCATGCCACCCTTTCTTTCTAACCCTGTCCAAAACCTACACTACAGTCCAAAGAAAGACCTTCTGATCAACTTTGAGGATGCCAAGTCAAGTGAGATGGAGGAATTATTTACATCATGGGTAACACCTTTGTTCATGGGCACAAGGAAAAATGAATAAATGAGAGAGTCTTATTGGTGAAAACCTTTATGGGCACTGTAAGGTGACAGTGAGTTGAGAGAGGAGCAAATGAGAGAGGCTTGCTGGTGAAAACCCCTCGGGGCATTACAAGCCGAATGGGGTTCATGACTTTACAGAGAAAATGAATATGGAAACCTCGGTTTTGAAGTATGAAGACATGACATGAACTGAAATTTGATTAGTTGGATGGATTAGGCTGATTAATCCGAAATGCATGTCATGATCATTGGAGACAGCTGCTTCATTCAGATAAGTCTCTTTTCCATTTTTCTTCAAATAGTCATTTTTTTCCTTTTTATTCCTAATTATCGAAGTCACTTCGCTTCGTTTCTTTTGGGTCTATTTTTCTAAGTCTCTGTCAAATTAGTATTTTTTAAGCAAGCAAGAAAGGACTTCAAAGCTCATTACCCGCTTTTTATTTGCACCAAGCAAAATTCAGCCAGGCACATCACAAGTGACATGATTTAGAATGAGCAATGCGGTGATAACTGAAGTTCAGGTGATCATGTGATTCATGAATTTGTAGGAAATGCAAAGGTTCAACAGTTGTCAGAATAAAAGTGCCATACGACGAGTTGAGCGTAAGGGATTCAAGTCATTCAGAGGTTTTGTGGTCAAGGTCCGATCAAAAGGTCGAACTAATTCTTTGTAGCCCGAAGCAGCTAATCAGAATGAAGCGGGATAATGGCAGAAGCAGACACCTTCAGCAAGGATGCCACAAACTAACCGCCACAGTTTCAAACTTACAAAATTTTCTTTGTTTCAAGCAGGGGCAAGAAATCTTGTTTGCTTTGCCAGGAATCCTCCATGAGAAAGCATGTTCCAGATAAGTTCAGTTTTAAGTTTTCAGGACCCTCCTGGATAATGGGATTTGATATCAAGTTTTCAGGACCCTCCTGGATAATAGGATTTAATTTTAAGTTTTCAGGACCCTCCTAGATAATGGGATCTAGTTTTAAAGTTTCAGGACCCTCCTGGATAATAGGATGCAACTAACAATCAATGAATGTTCCTGGTACAATTTGGGGCAGAAAATTTTCTCTGTTTTGTCTGTGTTGTCGTGATAGCAGGTGCCCACCTGGAGAACGAGGGAATTTATTTCAGTTTTAAATCAGCACAGGCACCCACCTGGAGAATGAGGGAATTTATTTCCAGTTTTAAGGCATCAGACGCCCACCAGGAGAACGAGGGAATTTATTTCAAGTTCTAAGTTAGCAGGCGCCCACCTGGAGAATGAGGGAATTTATTTCAAGTTTTAAGTCAGCAGGAGCCCACCTGGAGAATGAGGGAATTTATTACAAATTTTAATTCATCAAGCGCCCACCTGGAGAATGAGGGAATTTATTTCAAGTTTTAAGTCATCAGGCGCCCACTTGGAGAACGAGGGTATTTATTTCAAGTTTTAAATCATCACACGCCCACCTGGAGAACGAGGGAATTTATTTCAAGTTATAAGTCATCAGGCTCCCACCTGGAGAACGGGGGAATTTATTTCAAGTTTTAAGTCATCAGACGCCCACCTGGAGAACGAGGGAATTTATTTCATGTTTTAAGTCATCAGTCGCCCACCTGGAGAACGAGGGAATTTATTTCAAGTTTTAAGTCATCAGGCACCCACCTGGAGAATGAGGGAATTCATTTCAAGTTTTAAGTCATCAGGCGCCCACCTGGAGAACGAGAAAATTTATTTCAAGTTTTAAGTCATCAGGCGCCCATCTGGAGAACGAGGGAATCTATTTCAAATTTTAAGTCATCAGGCAGCCACCTGGAGAACGAGGGAATTTATTTCAAGTTTTAAGTCATCAGGCGCCCACCTGGAGAACGAAGGAATTCATTTCAAGTTTTAAGTCATCAGGCGCCCACCTGGAGAACGAGGGAATTTATTTCAAGTTTTAAGTCATCAGGCGCCCACTTGGAGAACGAGGGAATTCATTTCAAGTTTAAGTCAGTCACAGGCGCCCACTTGGAGAATGAGGGAATTCATTTTAAGTTTCAAGTCAATAGCATGCGCCCACCTGAAGAACGAGGGAAGTCATTTCAGAATTCACTTAGAGTTCGAGTTAGAAGCATCAGGAGCCTGCCTGAAGAACAGGGTCAATTTTCAGTTTACAAGTTCAAGTTAGAGAGGCATCAGGAGCCCGCATGAAGAACAAGGTCAACTTTCAGTTTTCAAGTTCAAGTCAGAGACATCAGGATCCCGCTTGAAGAATAGGGGCAATCTCCAGTTTTTTAATTCAAATCAGAAGTAGCGCGAGCCGCCTGAAGAACAAGGTTTGCAAGCTCAAGTCTACCGCAAGTTCAAGTTTATTTCAAGTGCAAGTAGCAAGGTGCCCGCATGAAAAATAGGGTCAACTTTCAGTTTTCTTCAAATTCAAGTCAGCAGGATGCCCACCAGAAGAATGGAGTGAATTTTCAGTTTCATATTGAAGGATCAAGTGGAGATTCAAGGAAGATTCAAGATAGGATCTTGTATTTTTCTTTTATTTTTGTTATAATTTTTGCTTTCAATTCATGATGTAATGGAAGGGACCGTGGACCGGAACCTCACTCGACTCTCTCATCCTCTCCACACACTCCATCACTTCATTCACTTCTGAACTACACGTGGCCTGATTTCTTTATAGCCAAGGATATGTAGGCAGCTCGGATACCAGGGCTCGGTCATAATCATTTTGAATAAGTGTCGGGTCAGAAATCAATTACGTCGCTTACTTGATTCTTTTCTCAAAAACACTATGTATTTTCAAGCAAAGAGGGGCAGCAGTAAGCACGTAATTTTTGACCCGCGCAACTTTTAAAAGTAGTATTTCAAAAATATTTGTTTATTTTTATTTTTAATAGGATTTCAGTCAATTTTTAGTTTTAATTTTAAAACATAAGTTTGAAAACACAAAAATAGTTCTATAATGTTTTTTAGCTTATTAGTATTTTATAATATTTATAACATTAAATAAAAAATACCAAAAATATTTTTATTTTAATATATAGTTCACTTTAATAATGTATTCTTATTAACTAAGATTAATTAGTATATTTTGATAGTATTTTTATTTTTATTCAATGAGAAAGAATTTAATTTGGGCAAATTGGGAGCTCATTTTCGAATTTTAGTGGCCCAATAAGATAAAGACATATTCTTCACAATATCTTTTAGCTCAAATCCTTTTCTCACCCATCAAAACCCTCCCTTAATCATAGCCATTGATCTACTTTCATCCAAAGGCCAATACTCACTCCCCACTACCATATAAAAACCAAATTAACACCAAAAAATCCTAAGCTAATTCCCCCACTTCAGCCACAAGAGACACACACAAAAAACAGAGAAAATAGAGACGAGTACATCCTTCAGGAGATCTCCAAAAAAGGGAAACCAGCCGCACACCTTAGTCATTTTTCCACAGCACCCCACCCCTAAACTTTTTCCCTTTCCGTTTCTTTGGAGTTTTGAGAAAGAAAACAAAAAATGAATAGTTTTCTTTGCTGGTAAATCTCCCGATTTCAAAAATAGAAAGAAAACATTCACCCCTTAGTTTAGTTCACAGTTGATCTAGTCATATCTAAGAAGAAAAATAAAAAAGGGAGTGTAGCATGAGGTGGTTGTATTTGGTTTATGCTTAAGGAGTCCGACGTATTTCCGTCGCCGTTCGCGGTTCACGGCTCCAGCTCCCGTTGTCGTTTCTATTGTATGGTCCAGATCTGCTTCGCCAGAGTTCATTGTAATCAAACTCATATATTGAAGAAAGCTTCTTAAAGGTCCCTCTCTTCTCTGTTCTTATTTACATGCTTGCTTATATGTTGAATGATCTGAGAGCAAGATAAGTGCCCTTGTGTGATTAGTTGTTAAATTAAGATAGTCTTAAAAGCTCTTAAACCAAAAGTATTAGAATTTCTATTCTTATATGCATATATTATTTTACAGTTCTTCTGATAGTTTATAGTAGTATATTTTGAAAATTTAATTTCTTTTGTTGGCATTCTTCCTTTTCAATAATATATTAGTAGGTTATTTCCAACAGAATTTAAGGTTTTCTTTGGTCGTCACATTTAGGAAAAATATTTAATCTCATAGATTCTGCTTTTAATTCGTAACTCGCAGTACTATTTTCTTTAGTTTTTGGGATCTTTAGTTTACTTAATGAGATGGTTTGAAATTTGTTAGTTTTGGCATGCTTAGGCCGTTAATACTCATAAACCTACGTAGCTGCTTTAGGCGCGATTAATAATAAATAATTGTGATTATGGGTACGGTTCCCGTGGCATAGTTATGATACGTAACCCCAATTTGAGTGTGCGTTTCACGTGACTCGACCACAACTTCAAACAATAATAAAAATAAGCATGTCGTAAATCGCGGGTGCATTTCATGTGGCGCGGTTTGCGACGTGTGCCAAAACGACAAGTGTACGACATCGTGACTTGTTCCAGAAATAATTCCATAAATAATTAAATGTTGTTAGAAGATAAACAATGCCCCGTAAGTTTCAAATATGTATTAAATCAGATAATTAGGCCAAGTATTAATAGTTAAGCTACCGTGCTAAAACCACGGAACTCGGGAGTGCCTCACACCTTCTCCCGGGTTAACAGAATTCCTTACCCGGTCTTTTGTGTTCGCGGACCATAAATAGAGTTAAATTTTTTCGATTTGGGATTTAAAATAAACCGGTGACTTGGGACACCATAAATTATTCCAAGTGGCGACTCTAATAAATAAATAATCACATTTCGATTAGTGTCACTTAAATTGGAAAAACTCTCTATCCCACTGCGGAAAAAAGGAGGTGTGACACAAAGGGAGCAATTAATTTATTCTTTGATATTCATCATATTAATCTCTCCAATAATGCTAGGGTCAAACTGGTTAATTCTTTCTTATCTAAAATTATAAGTATTATCTATCTACTTGAATTCAGTCAGTGAGAAATAAATATAAAATAAAGAGTGAAATTCCATAAAATACAATTATTTTGAACAGTTGGAGTATATTGAGTTACAAAGTTGTTTAACAAAATGGATATTAAAATATAATGTCAAGTTAAAATTTAACTTAATTTAAAATATGGTGGTTTATTTTAATTTGAATTTATGAGAGAAACTAAAAAGAAAGTTTTATTAGGATGGAGAATTGTTTTAGGGTAATAATTAAGTTAGGCTTGGGGTTGTTGGGATGTCAATATCGTACGTAGTAGAAAGTGAAGTAACGAATGACAATTTTGAATTGTTGGGGACCTTCCGGTGTAAATCATTACTGGTAACTTAGAACTTTACGTGGAAACAAGTTAGTTTTGAGCATTAAATTCTAGTCCTGTGTTTACCGGTAATGGCACAATTCTATAGTACACATTTTGACTTTATGGCCTCTCTGAATATATTGAGCCAATTCTTGCTTAATTTATGTAAAATTTGGATAAATAAACCAATGATACCAAGTAATTGAAATCCGGACAATTCTGATATTCTCTCCTCTCACCTGGCAACTACGAGAGCTTTAGAATTTAAATTTACTACCGATAAGAGCAAAACCACAACACAGAAAACCATTCATGTTAAATGGACGCGACCTACTGCTGGCTATTACAAATTTAACACTGATAGAGCATTCTAATGTTTGGCTAAAAAATGCTTAGCTTACGTCGTGTTTTGAGGTTAATATGTGAGACGTTTGAGCTTAACTACGTTGTCTTATGTGTAGGATCATTGAAGCATAAAGACGAGTGAAGGTTGTACAAAATGGTGACGAAAATACAAGAAAAGAACACGAAAACGTGAAAAAATCAAGCCAGGCGACGTCTGGCTTAAGGCCACCGTTAGCTCGCGCCAGTCCTGGCCTCGCGAGGCTCCAGGTGCGCCCCAGATCTGGCACCGCGAGGTCAGGTGTTCAGTACCCCCAATCCGTGAATTAAAATATTTTCTACTCAGTTTTGGACTTTAAGACTCCGACCCTAGCCTATAAATACTTTTTAAACGTGATTAGTGAGAAGTGGGATGGTTTTTGGAGGAAAAAGCACAGTGTTGAACAACTTTGAAGAGAAAAATCATAGAGTTATTCATCTCTTCACCATTTCTTTGTAATTTATTTATGCAATATATTTGGATAATTGTTACTACGAACATGAGTGGCTAAGTACTCTAGTTTCTAGGGTTGTGGTTGGCATGAATATTGACGTTTATTAATTACATCTTCGTTAATTCGAATTATCGTCTCGTGGTTGTTTCTTTAATTCTAGTTTTAACTTGTAAATTGTTGTAGCTACCGCACCCCACTAACTATGCTATGCTTGGAAAAAAAGACATGTTTAAATTAGAGTAGAATTAAAGAAAGTTTGTTTCTGAACTCGTGGCTCGTGGAAAGATTTTGCGATTAGGATAGGAATATACCTAACGATCTTGCTTAGTTGAATGCCATATTTTCTTTGTTCATGATATATTCAATAACATAGAAATATAAGATTAATATATTGTGGGTAAATAGATAGTATTGTGGAAATATGTTATTTACATAAATGATCCGGTCAACTAGCGAGCATAGATAATTCAGATTAACAGGTGTAATTATGAACTCAATAGGATTGATAAATCGACTACAACCCTGGAATCTTCATCTTCTCACAGTAAAATCCAATAACAAACTTTTGTGTTCTTGTTAATTTTTTTGATACTTGTTTAATTTTCGCAACAGTAGATTAATAGAAAAATAATATTCTTGATTACCTTGGATAGTTAATTGATTTGGATTGTAAGCATGTAATTTTTGACCCGCACATCAGAATTATCTTTAATAGTCTTAGTATTTTTAGAATATTTATTGAAGTTTATTTCTATAGGATTTCACTTTATTATTAATTTTAATTCTAGTTTTAAAGAACAAAAATTGAAAAATACAAAAAATAATTTCATATAGTTTGCCTTAATTAATTGGAATTAATTTTACATTTAATAGTATATATTAAAATTATTAAGTTTCTTAATTTATGGACCTTTAGAATTAAAGAGTCCAAAATTTGAGCCCAAATTTGGATGGCCCATTCCTCTTAGCCCAAAACCCACATAACCTAAAAAATTCAAAAAAAAAAAAAACCCTAAAATAAAAGAGGCTCCTCTCTCATTCTCACAGGAGGAGGGCACGAAAGAAAACAGAGAGAGCTAAGAAAGATGGCAGCAACTGTTACGCATAGATGGTAGTGACGCAGCTCTCGTAACAGCATCCCGGTCAACGCCATCCTTAGCTCTTCCACCTGTAGCTCATCACTGAAACGATACACGAAAATAGCCATTGCCGAGGTCGGTTGCGGTGGTATTCTGTTCCGATCGAGTCGAGTTCGCGGTTTGGAGGTTTTTCCGGTCGCGGGCCAGATCGTTTTTCTTTTCAAGTTCCGTTATCAATTTTTGGATTTTGATTCCATCTCACAACTGCTCTGTGAGAGATTTGATTTGGATATTCTTCTTAAATACAAAGGTCTGATTCTTTCCTATCTTTTGGGTATTAAATTCTTGAATTCTCTTATTTTAATTAGTTCCATGTTTACGGTAGTTAGGCATGAGTTTTTGTTTTATCCCATTACTGTTCAATTCATGGATACTAAGATTTTTATTTGGATAATAAGTTTGTGCTTGTATGACTGAAGTAACTGATTCATGAGTTCAATTTTAATTTGATAATTTGGTTCTTCAGTTGGTTGGTTTCCATTTTAAGCAGTAAAATCGTTTGGGATTAAACTTTTGAATTCTTTGAAGTAATGACGTGATACGGGTATAGTTTAGTCTTGAAAACTAACATGTTATATTTTTTATTGATAAAACTGGAATCTTGCTCATAAGGGGGTAATAGATTTATTAGCTTTTGTTGATGAACCAATATGAATTTTATTTGAATCTGATTAAGATAAGCATAAGAATAATGATACGTATACTGCTTTCGTTATATTGTCTTTATTTTTGTTTAATTTTTCAACCTCTCACAATAATTTTCATAATTCATGACCTCACAAGCAATCTCAAAATGGTTTAAGAAAATAACTCACGAACACGCGCTAGTTGCTTTAGGCGCGATAAATAAATCATCGTGACTATGGGTACGGTTCCCGTAGCATGGTCACGATACGTAAAGTCCATTCGGGTGTGCATTTCATGTGACCCGACCATAACTCCAAACAATAATAAAATAAGCATGTCGTAACTCGCGAGTGCATTTCATGTGGCGCGATTTGTGATGAGCACCAAAACAACAAGTGTACGACATCGTGACTTGTTCCAGAAATAATTCCATACATAATTAAAAGCGGTTGAAAAGTAAAAATACACAATAGGTTTTAAATATATAACAAATCAGATAATTAGGTAAATTAAAAATAGTTAAGAGACCGTGCTAAAACCACGGAACTCGGGAGTGCCTCACACCTTCTCCCGGGTTAATAAAATTCCTTACCCGGTCTTCTGTATTCGCGGACCATAAATAAGAGTCAAATTTCCTCGATTTGGGATTTAAAATAAACCGGTGACTTGGGACACCATAAATTATTCCAAGTGGTGATTCAGAATAAATAAATAGTCTCATTTCGAACAATGTCACTTTAATTGAAAAAACTCCCTTATCCCATATTCCCCTCGGGAAAAAGGAGGTGTGACAGCTCTGGCGACTCTGCTGGGGATAAGAACCCAGAATCTCTGGTTCAGGGTTCAGAATTCGAGCTTAGAATAGCTGTTATGATTGGCTTTCATGATTGTCTGATTTTTACGTGTTTGAGCCTAATGTGCTAAATACCGCTTTTTTTTACCGCTTTGATATTGTGTGAATTGTATATAAACTGCTACGAAATGCTTCTTCTCTCCGAGTCTTCTAAATCTTCTAGGAAGCGTGCGTTCGCGGGGCTTCTTTTCTGTTAGAGTCATATCCTAATTTTAGAATGAGGTTCGGACAAGTTGCAAAGCCGGTAAAGCTTCTGTATTCCCAGTACGCTGCCTCCCTCGGCTCGAGTTGTCTGCTCGGGTAAGCCAGGTCTAGAAAAATACACTCAAGATTTAAACTTAGAATAACATAGCCTCACCCGGATCCCTAGTAGGAACGTTTGTTTGCATCACGTGCATTTGACTTTGGGACTCAACACATGGGTTGGGTCCGTCCAGGACAGGTGTACCCAAATTAAAAGACCATCCTGATGCATTACGTGCTACTTATGTATTCATTTGCTTCGGGTTGTATGTTGACCGACTTCTAGAATAGGGAAAGAAAATCAAGAAAAAAAAACAAGAGTGAGGTAGGTATTTGAAACATTTCGAAACTCTGTCGAAATTTTGAAAAACATAGGAGAGAAAATAAGCTAATGTTTTCAAAATTCATGTTTCCCATGTTCCGTCAAAACTGGTAGAACTATGCGGGTCTGATTCTCACCGGATGTGAGATACGTAGTCAAACCTCATCGGTTCCGGCCCACAATTTTCAAAAAATCTAAAAATATTTTCTTTTACCTCATCTTTAGAAAGTCTTTCTTTTAGACCCCATTTTTTTTAAAAATCCAAAAATATTTTTCTTTATTCCTTCTTTAGGAATTATTTTTTTAGAAAATCCCAAACAAAAAAAAAATAAAAAAAATTTTAAACCAAAAAATATTTTATTTGTAGGAGTCTTTCATTAGTAAAAGAAAAAAATGAAATCAAAATCCAAAAAAATATTTTCTACCTTTTTTTTAGAAGTCTTTTTCCCAAAATTCAAAAAACAAAAAATTCAAAAATACAAAAAAAAATATTTTCTTTCTTGTCCTTTTTTTTTCAAAAATTTCAAAAAAAAATCAAAAAACCAAAAATCCAAAAATATTTTCTTTCTTCTTTAAAAGCATTTCTTTCGAAAATTTAACAAAAACAAATTGCAAAAAAGTACATATTCTTTTTCTTTCATAATCCTCCCGAACTACGCATGATCTGATTCATGTTCCCACATGATACGTAGGTAACCCACATCAGGTTCGATCGACCAAAAAAATAAAAAATAAAATGAAATAAAAATGAAAAAAATAAAAAAATAAAAAAATAAAAAAATGATAATGATAATAAGGACCGACTGAGTCCATTCTAACGTGTCTCTTGTTTTGAATCATAGAAGAAAGTTTGAGGTGGTCGGTTTATGGTAAGCTATCAACACAAGATCCAAAGGAAAAATTTCATTGACAACTGACATTGAAGCTATTACGAGTGGTCAAGAGACTCAGGGTCAGAGGGTTCAACAAGAGTCTACTATGGTTGAGGAAAATAGAATACTGAAACAGCAAATGACTGAAATGTGTTGAGCATCGGCCAATGGTCAAGGACCGCCTTTTTCTAATCATGTTTTCCCAAAATTCACGCCCATCTCGACTACTACCACTCATGTCTCATTGTCTGATCGATCCTATCCATTTGGGTTCAGTATTTATCCCAACTGTACGACTATAGCTGGAACTTCTGTTGCATGCTCCCAAAGTGTGCCATTGACAATCAATCAGACAATCACTGCTGTTATGCCCGTTTTCACTATTCCACAGCCAACAGTGGTACAAAAGAAAAGTCATGAGTCACAATTTGCTACCCATCAAGAACAATACCATTCTCCTGAGTACTACTCATACCTATTTGATCTTCCTTCAAAGACTGAGAAGCCTGCCCAAAAGATGGCACAAGAAGAAATGACCCAAAGAGTGATAAGCTTAGAACAAAAGTTGAAAAACATGAAAGGGTCGGCAGGTCAGAAGAGTATTGCCTTCAAGAATCTATGTATGTTCCCCGGTGTTCGTTTGCCACTTGGTTTCAAGACTCCCAAATTTGAAAAGTATGATGGACATGGAGACCCCATAGCCCACCTGAAAATGTATTGCAATCAGCTAAGAGGTGTGGAGGGAAAAGAAGAACTAGTAATGGCTTATTTCGGGGAAATCCTGATAGGAGTAGCCTCTGAATGGTTTATGGATCAAGAAACCTCTCACAGGCATGTCTGGGATGACATGGCCCAGGCCTTTGTCAAACAGTTCAAATACAACATCGATATCGCCCCAGACCACAATTTCCTTTCAAACCTGAAGAAGAAATCAACTGAAAGTTTCAGGCAATATGCCATTAAATGGAGAGAGCAAGTGGCTAGAGTTAAGATACTCATGGATGACCACGAGCTAATCACTGTCTTCCTTCAGGCTCAAGAGCCAGATTATTTTAAAAACATGATGTCTGTGAGCACCTAATTTTTTATCGTGCTTGAATATTTCCCGCTCACATATTCCCAGGCGTGTCCCCACTCAACTTTCCTTTGTCCCCCATGCTTGTCCCCCATACTTGTCCCCCATGCTTTGTTCCCCATGCTTGTCCCACATACTTTGTCCCCCACACACAACTCCCACATATCCCCATTTTCTTTCTTCACGTGAAGGGAAAAAAAGATGACTAAAAAATACCATCTTCTTCCCTCTATTAATTCCAGCAAGAGAGACACCAAAAAACAAAAAAACGAAAAGGAGGGGGCAACCATAACCGGATCTCTTCCAATAACCCACCAAAAATAGATAGCTCTTGACCACCATTTTTTTTTTCGTCGGACAAGCTCAACTTCACCCAAAAAATGACCTCAAAACAAGCTCCGAAAACGAGCCAAAAACTACCCCAAAGCTCCAGTCAAATCCATGGAAGTAAGTTGAAAACTCCAGCTCAAATCCAATCTCGAATCTAGTTGCAAAATAGCTCGAAAAAGCTTCGAAAAAGCTCCGAAAATGACCTCCTAAGATCAGTCAAAAACCCAGCTCCAAAGTCATTTATTTTCCTATTTAAAACTACTACGATTCAATCGTTTAAAAGAGCAGAACTAATGGATCTTTCATCTCATATTCTGAGTTTGGAGTAGTCGGAGATCGGGCTCGCGACTGCGCAGTTGTGGTTGCCGTTTAAGGTCTGTGGGCGACGGAGCTGTTCGTGTTCAACTACAGGGTCACGTTCTTCTTGTAAACCAGTTGGAAGATTTTTTATATATTGAAAGGTTTCAAAGGTCCGTTGTTTTCTTCTTTACCATTTTGCTCGGAAGCTCATGCTTAGTTAAACTTCTATAATCTGTTATGGCTATGTCATTTGAATTTTCCGTGCTAGTAAACTTCGTTGTATTGTGTGGTGGAATATGTTTTTTGTTCATTTAGCTTTTGTTGTTAAGGATGTAAGTGCTTAATTTTGATTTCTTAATCCCAAACTATAAAAAATGAAGAATGCTAAATGTTTTGCTGTGGAAATCCTTTTCGTTTGGTTTATTTCATGTTCGTGTGTGTCGTTAAAGTTTAGTTTAGTTTATAGGATCTTTGCATCTGTTTCTTCTAAGCAGTAAATCATTTCTCATTCTAAAAGTTTTTTTTTCTTTTTATTAGAATAAGTGTTTTGCTTTAACAATGATATTTTAATTAGTAAAAGATATAGGCATGAATTGTTAGATTGTAACGATAACTTTAGTTTTAAGTATCTTTAAAAATAAATTCATAATATTTAAAATCACTCATTTCTTCCACAATATTTTTGTATCCATCATAACCTTACAGTAATCTCAAACTAGTTTAGGAAAATAACTCATAAATATTACTAGTATGCTTTAGGCGCGCTTTTAATTAGTTTATCGCGATTATGTATACGTTCGCGTGGCATAATTGTGATTTCCAAAGTTAAAACTGAAGTATGTGTTAGAACATTTTGTCCAAAGCAATCTTAATATAATAAAATATTATTAATTGTGTACACGTACACGTGACATGATTTTGGCACAATAAACAAAAAGGATTCACACACGTGATTCGTTACAAAGATAATTTCATATTTTAATAATTAAAAGTGGATAGATAAAACATGGAAATCAATAAATCACAATTTATCCAAAATTAATTCAAGACAAGTTGTTGTCAATAAAGCGACCGTACTAGAACCACGGGACTCGGGGAATGCCTTACACCTTCTCCCTGGTCGAACAAAGCAAGTCCGAAGGATAATTTTCCTTTGTCGAACATCCATATTCTTGTAGATAATTGCGCAAAGCATGAGATATAGTCGTTCGTGGATTTCTATGCTGGGTACCACCAGATTCTAATGGATGAGGGTGATGTAGAAAAGACCGCTTTCACCACTCCGTGGGGTACCTAATTTTACAGGGTCATGCCATTCGGTTTAAAGAATGCAGGGGCAACTTACATGAAGGCCATGACCACTATTTGTCACGACATGATGCACAAAGAGATTGAAGTATATGTCGATGATGTCATCATAAAACCAAAGACACAGGCTGACCACGTGAATAATTTGAAAAAGTTCTTCGAACGGCTTCGAAGGTATGACCTTAAGCTCAATCCAGCCAAATGTGCATTTGGGGTTCCATCTGGGAAACTCCTCGGTTTTATAGTTAGTCGGAGAGATATCGAATTAGATCCATCTAAGATAAAGTCCATTCGAGATCTGCCACCCCCGAAGAAAAAAAAGGAGGTCATGAGTTTGCTCGGAAGGTTGAACTACATCAGTAGGTTCATTGCTCAGCTCACAACCACGTGCGAGCCCATCTTTAAGTGGCTGAAAAAGGATGTTGCAATCAAGTGGACAGACGATTACCAAAATGCTTTTGACAGGATCAAAGATTATCTATCAAAATACTTTGTTCAGGTCTCTGCTAGAACCACGGGACTCGGGGAATGCCTTACACCTTCTCCCCGGTCAACAGAATTTTTTATCCGGACTTTGTTTTCGTAGACCAATAATAATAGAGTCAAATCTTCCTTTGACTAATGATTCAAATAAAAGGTGACTTGGAACACCCCAAAACTCAATTCCAAGTGGCGACTCTGTAAGTAAAATAATCTCTACTCAAGTTTGTCACTTTAATTGGAAAAACTCTTTAACCCAACCCATATAAAACCATCCATAACACACATTAACAAAGGTTGAAAGATAATTTTACACCAAGGGGCGTAAAAGGGGCGTGACAATGTCCGCAGTGGGCAAATCCTTCTCGAAAGCAATCAAAATTGAAGAAATGGTTGAGAATGGCCTTAAGACACACAAAATTATAAGTCAAGCAGTTCTCAAAGCTACAACTCAGGCTGTCCAGATTGAATCTGATAATTTTAGTGACACGAATGAGAAGGATGAAGAAACCATGATGACAATAAGGTGGAGAAACGGTCCTAGGAGAACATCTCAAAGGTATGAGCAGCCTCATCAGGTTTTCGATGATTTTCCTGAGCACTACTATCCACCTCAGAACCCACAATACTCTATTACTCCACTTCAGTATGTTTTCCAGCCACCAAGACACCCCAGAAGGCGAGCACCAGCACCGCAAAATCTCCACCAGCCTCCACAAAATTTTTAAGTGCCCTATAACCCACATCCAAGCCAGGGGTATAGAGGGGAACAAAGGTTGAAAGATAATTTTACACCAAGGGGCGTAAAAGGGGCGTGACAATGTCCGCAGTGGGCAAATCCTTCTCGAAAGCAATCAAAATTGGGGAAATGGTTGAGAATGGCCTTAAGACACACAAAATTATAAGTCAAGCAGTTCTCAAAGCTACAACTCAGGCTGTCCAGATTGAATCTGATAATTTTAGTGACACGAATGAGAAGGATGAAGAAACCATGATGACAATAAGGTCAAGAAACGGTCCTAGGAGAACATCTCGAAGGTATGAGCAGCCTCATCAGGTTTTCGATGATTCCCCTGAGCACTACTATCCACCTCAGAACCCACAATACTCTATTACTCCACTTCAGTATGTTTTCCAGCCACCAAGACACCCCAGAAGGCGAGCACCAGCACCGCAAAATCTCCACCAGCCTCCACAAAATTTTTAAGTGCCCTATAACCCATATCCAAGCTAGGGGTATAGAGGGGAACAAAGGTTGAAAGATAATTTTACACCAATAGGAGAGTCCTATGCAAGTGTGTTTGAGAAATTAAAGCATTATGACATGATTGCACATATTCCTCCAAATCATGTGGACCCACGTGCAAGAAGATTTGACCCTTCTAAAAGGTGTGAATACCATTCCAATGCTCAGGGCACAATATTGAAAGTTGTCGGGATTTGAAAAGAGAAATAGAAAGGATGATCCACGAAAAATTGATTGTGATCCAAAATAATGACCCCCAGAATATCACGCAGAATCCTTTACATGCACATGATGATGCACACTTTGTGGGGATGATGTGTTGTGACATGGAGTATGAGAATCCTCTCGGGAACTTGCCGACTGAAATTGGAGACGGCCATGGTGATTCTTATGAGCAAATTTGTGGCTAAATTTCAAGCTTAGCAATTGAAAAGTCATTCCCTCCTTACTAGGAAGGAATCTTGGTAGCTTGTTTTAATATTTTTTCTATTATCTGGGTTATTCCAAGGTGTGATCCAGATTTTATATATTTTATTGAGTCAAACTCTTCTATCCCTCTATTTTGTTTGTGTGAGTCTTGTCTGTCCTTTTTGTTGCTATTTTCATTAGCCGGGTTATTTTAGGGTTGTAACTCGGATTTTAGGTTGTTTGTTTTGTTGTTTACTCAATGAAATACAGTTTGTCCTTTTGTGTTATTCCATGCTTAGTTCTTTTCCTGCTAGTTTTAGTGATATGAAATGCATGCGAAATTTTTGGCCAAATCTTAGAAAACTGGTTTAAGCTTGAATTGGATAAATGAGAAAAATGAACTTTTGAGGATGAATAAAGAGTTGAAACACTTTGGAATTAAGCTCGAATAAAATGACCCGTGGAGGTTAATGGTCTTTACCTTCAAATCATTATGAAGGTCGGATTTGAGGAAGAATCAATTGAAGTTTATTGGAAAGTTTGACATTAATGGGTAAAAAGTATCTTCCGACCACGACACACCAAGAAGACAGACATGTTCATCAATGCTGTGTCGCGAAAGGAAACCATGATTGGCAGTCTAGAGGCTAGGAGGCCCTAGTTCTGCTACCCAAACACTTTATACCATTTGTTACACCTTTTGAGCCCGTGTTATTTTCTTTAATCACTTTCTTTTGGAATCAAGTTTAGAGTCAAAAGTCAAAAAAAAAAAAGGTTCATGCTCCCAAAGTACAAACTGGGAAACTCTTAGAAAGTTCAAGTGGAAAAGAAAAATAAAAAAGAACATTCGAAGGTTCATGCCCCTAGAAAATAGAAGCCGGGGCAGTTTGTTTTTAAAACAAAAAAAAAGAGAAGAAAGAAGGAAAAAATGAGAAAAAAAGAAAGAAAGATGAAAAAAAATAGTTAGTTCAGAGTTTTGAACTACGTTAGACCTGATTTCTTTAAAAAAAAAAGGATACGTAGGCAGCCTTACACGGTTCGGTCCACCCAAATAAGAATTAAAAAGAAAAAAGAAACAAAAAAAATACAAAAATCCCCAGTATCAGAAACTGGGGCAAAACATTTATTTCACTTTTGAAAGAGTCCATTCCAAGAGTTGTATAGTGTACAACCCATCATATTGAGTCTACTTAGAGCCTCCACGCCGACCCTTCTTTCCAACCTTATCCAAAAACCTTCCAAATAAAGACCTCCCGATATGCTTTCAAGAATGCCAAGAGACGCATGCAATGAGCAACAGTTGTCACACGCATAGAACACTGTCAATTTGCTCACACTAGAAAGCAAAAGAAAAAGAAAAATAAAGAAGAAAAAAATGAGAGTCTTACTAGTAAAAACCCTCACGGGTACTGTAAGACGACGGTAAGCAGAGATGAATAAATGAGAGAGACTTGTTGGTGAAAACCCATCGGGGCACCACTAGTCGATAGTGAGTCGTGAAGCTGATGCAAAGGATTGACACGAACAAGCCCGACTTAAGGTCATAAGAATAGTAAAAGGAAAGATTGGATTAGTTTGATAGATCAGCCATTAAGTCCAAAATGCATGTCATGATTCATTAAAGCTAGCTATTAAAAAAAAACTCCTCCTTATGTCCTTCTCGACATGGGCATTTCTTATTAATATTGTTTCTTGGCATCATTGTGTCCTTCACTCTAAGTCAGTCCTTGTCAAAACAAGCAAGAAAAGATTTCAAAATCTGCTACTAGCTTTTCAGTTACACAAAGTTAATTTTGCCAGCACAGTCAGGTGTCGCAGTCAACATGCCTTGAGGATTCATGCAAAGGCTTTCCCCCAAAATACCCTTGTCAGCCTACTTGGCTAAAGCAAGCAAAGATAACCTCGAGGTTAATCAGGAGCTCGGGCTCTCTGTAGTACTGAACAAGAACTATGAAGTGTGCACATCATGCAAAAGACACTTACCAGTTATGATTCTCTCTGACAGACAAATTGCTCAAAAAGCAGAAAGACATTCAAGACATAGAAAAGGTCACCTAAGCAAAGATCTCCAGCTGGGATAAGGCTGATTGAGCCACAAATACAAATGGTACTGGGTGTGAAACGATCAGGGTTGATGTAAAGCAAAAAGTCTCTTGAAACTGACTCAAGCTAATTGAGCAAAAGCCAAGCTGCCCAAGACTCAAGGCCGCAAACCGACCACCACTTTTAAAACTGACAAAAAATTTTCTTTGTTTGAAACAGGAACAAAGTAGTGCAAGGAAGTTGGTTCAAAAACAAACAAAAAAAGAAGAAGAAAAGAAAGAACAAAAAAAAGAAAGAAGAGAAGAGCAGACAAAAGGAAGTTTCTGAAATCTTTTCCTTTATCTGTCTTACTAGTGTGCATAAAATATTTTCATTGCTCTTCACATTTTTCCTCCTAGGATAAAAAGTCCTAGTCTGATGGATTTTCTCCCAATAAAAATCTTAGTCTGATGAATTTTTCTCCTAAGATAGAAAAACTAGTCTGATGAATTTTCTCCTAGGATAGAAATCTTAGTCTGATGAATCTTTCTCCTGAGATAGAAGACCTAGTCTGATGAACTTTCTCCTAAGATCAAAATCTTAGTTTGATGAATTTTTCTCCTAAGATAACAAAAAAAAACCTAGTTTGATGAATCTTTCTCCTAGGATAAATATCTTAGTCTGATGAATCTTTCTCCTAAGATAGCAAAAAAAAGGGACCTAGTCTGATGAACTTTCTCCTAAGATCAAAATCTTAGTCTGATGAATCTTTCTCCTAAGATAACAAAAAAAAGAACCTAGTCCGATGATTTTTCTCCTAGGATACAAAGTCTTAGTCTGATGAATTTTCTTCTATGATCGAAATCTTAGTTTGATGAACTTTCTCCTAGGATAGACGTCTTAGTCTGATGAATCTTTCTCCTAATATTAAAACCTAGTTTGATGAATTTTCTCCTAGGATAATATTTTTTATTTTTATTTTTTTTTTAAGAAAAGGGAAGTCTGGATTTTTTTTAAAAAAGGACAGTTTTTAGTTTTCTTAAGTTATCAATCTTTAGTTTTTTTGAAATCAGGGGTCCCGCCTGGAGAATAGGGTCAGTTTTTAGTTTAGTCAAGCTTAGTTTATAGTTTTCCGCAAGCTCAATCTCAAATCTAGGAAACACACTTCCTAGTTTAGGTTTTTCAGATTTTTATTTCTTTAGGAGACACACTTCCTAATTTGGTTCATTCAAGTTTCACCCCTAGGAGATGCACTTCCTAGTCTGGGACATTCAGGTTTTTTTTAGCAGACGCATTTGCTAGTTGAAATTTTCTTGGTTTTACTCACAGGAGACACACATCCTAGTCGAGTCTTCAATTTTACTCTCATCATTACATTCTTCATCAATAGCATAGGTGATTTATAGTTCTGCTAATAACTCACAAATCTTCCTAGTGTAAACTGGGGCAGAAAAAGTTTCTTTTGTTGTTTCCATTTTGCTGTAGTGGCAGGCGCCCACCTGGAGAACGAGGGAATTCATTTCAGTTATAAGTCATTATCAGGCGCCCACCTGGAGAACGAGGGAATTTATTTCAAGTTTTAAGTCAGCAGGCGCCCACCTGGAAAATGAGGAAATTCATTTCAAGTTTTAAGTCAACATTAGGCGCCCACCTGGAGAACGAGGGAATTTATTTCAAGTTTTAAGTCAGCACAGGCGCCCACCTGGAGAATGAGGGAATTTATTTCAAGTTTTAAGTTAGCAGGCGCCCACCTGGAAAATGAGGGAATTAATTTTAAGTTTTAAGTCAGCATCAGGCGCCAACCTGGAGAACGAGGGAAGTTATTTCAAGTTTTAAGTCATCAGGCGCCCACCTGGAGAATGAGGGAATTTATTTCAAGTTTTAAGTCATCAAGCGCCCACCTGAAGAACGAGGGAATTCATTTCAAGTTAAAGTCAGTCGCAGGCGCCCACCTGGAGAATGAGGGAATTTATTTTTAGTCAGCAGCAGGCGCCCACCTGGAGAACGAGGGAATTCATTTCAAGTTTTAAGTCATCAGGCGCCCACCTGGAGAATGAGGGAATTTATTGCAAGTATTAAGTCAGTGGCAGGCGCCCACCTGGAGAATGAGGGAATTTATTTCAAGTTCAAGTTTGAGAGGCATCAGGAGCCCGCCTGAAGAACACGGTCAACTTTTAGTTTTCAAGTTCAAGTGAGAGACAACATGATCCCGCCTGAAGAATAGGGGCAATCTCCAATTTTTTAATTCAAATCAGAAGTAGCACGAGCCGCCTGAAGAACAAGGTTTGCAAGCTCAAGTCTACCGCAAGTTCAAGTTTATTTCAAGTACAAGCAGCAGGATGCCCGCCTGAAGAATAGGGTCAACTTCCAGTTTTCTTCAAATTCAAGTCAGCAGGATGCCCACCTGAAGAATGAGGTGAATTTTTAGTTTCATATTGAAGGATCAAGTGGAGATTCAAGGAAGATTCAAGGAAGATTCAAGACAAGAAGTAGATAGGATCTTGTATTTTTATTTTTATTTTTGTTGTAATTTTTGCTTTCAATTCATGATGTAATGGCAGGGACCGCGGACCGGAACCTCGACGGAACATCACTCGACTCTCCCATCCTCTCCATACACTCCATCAATTCATTCACTTCTGAACTACACGTGGTCTGATTTCTTTATAGTCAAGGATATGTAGGCAGCTCAAATACCATGGCTCGGTCACAATCATTTTGAATAAGTGTCGGGTCAGAAATTAATTACGTCGCTTACTTGTTTCTTTGCTCAAAAGCACTTTGTATTTCCAAGCAAAGAGGGGCAGCTGTAAGCACGTAATTTTTGACCCGCACATCAGAATTATCTTTAATAGTCTTTAGTATTTTTAGAATATTTATTGAAGTTTATTTCTATAGGATTTTACTTTATTATTAATTTTAATTCTAGTTTTAAAGAACAAAAATTGAAAAATACAAAAAACAATAGTTTCATATAGTTTGCCTTAATTAATTAGAATTAATTTTATATTTAATAGTATATATTAAAATTATTAAGTTTCTTAATTTATGGACCTTTAGAATTAAAGAGTCCAAAATTTGAGCCCAAATTCGGATGGCCCATTCCTCTTAGCCCAAAACCCTCATAACCTAAAAAATCCAAAAAAAAAACCCTAAAATAAAAGAGGCTCCTCTCTCATTCTCACAGGAGGAGGGCACGAAAGAAAACAGAGAGAGCTAAGAAAGATGGCAGCAACTGTTGTACATAGATGGTAGTGACGCAGCTCTCGCTACAGTATCCCGGTCAACGCCATCCTTAGCTCTTCCACCTGTAGCTCATCCTTGTTAACATCATTAAACCAGATCCAAAATCCTCTATAAGAACACCCCAAACAATCACTAAAACCATACACGAAAATAGCCATTGCCGAGGTCGGTTGCGGTGGTATTCCGTTCCGATCGAGTCGAGTTCGCGGTTTGGAGGTTTTTCCGGTCGCGGTCCAGATCGTTTTTCTTTTCAATTTCCGTTATCAATTTTTGGATTTTGATTCCATCTCACAACTGCTTTGTTAGAGATTTGATTTGTATATTCTTCTTAAATACAAAGGTCCGATTCTTTCCTATCTTTTGGGTATTAAATTCTTGAATTCTCTATTTTTAATTAGTTCCATGTTTATGGTAGTTAGTCGTGAGTTTTTGTTTTATCCCATTACTGTTCAATTCATGGATACTAAGATTTTTATTTGGATAATAAGTTTGTGCTTGTATGACTGAAGTAACTGATTCATGAGTTTAATTTTAATTTGATAATTTGGTTCTTCGGTTGGTTAGTTTCCATTTTAAGCAGTAAAATCGTTTGGGATTAAACTTTTGAATTTTTTGAAGTAATGACGTGATACGGGTATAGTTTAGTCTTGAAAACTAACATGTTATATTTTTATTGATAAAACTGAAATCTTGCTCATAAGTGGGGTAATAGATTTATTAGCTTTTGTTGATGAACCAATATGAATTTTGTTTGGATCTGATTAAGATAAGCATAAGAATAATGATACGTATACTGCTTTCGTTATATTGTCTTTTATTTTTGTTTAATTTGTCAACCTCTCACAATAATTTTCATAATTCATGACCTCACAAGCAATCTCAAAGTAGTTTAAGAAAATAACTCACGAACACGCGCTAGTTACTTTAGGTGCGATTAATAAATTATCGCGACTATGGGTACGGTTCCCGTTGCGTGGTCACGATACGTAAAGTCCATTCGGGTGTGCATTTCATGTGACCCGACCATAACTCCAAACAATAATAAAATAAGCATGTCGTAACTCGCGGATGCATTTCATGTGGCGCGATTTGCGACGAGCACCAAAACGACAAGTGTACGATATCGTGACTTGTTCCAGAAATAATTCCATACATAATTAAAAGCGGTTGAAAAGTAAAAATGCACAATAGATTTTAAATAATTAACAAATCAGATAATTGGGCAAATTAATAATAGTTAAGCGACCGTACTAAAACCACGAAACTCGGGAGTGCCTCACACCTTCTCCCGGGTTAACAGAATTCCTTACCCGGTCTTCTGTGTTCGCGGACCATAAATAAGAGTCAAATTTCCTCGATTTGGGATTTAAAATAAACCGGTGACTTGGGACACCATAAATTATTCCAAGTGGCGACTCTGAATAAATAAATAATATCATTTCGAACAATGTCACTTTAATTGGAAAAACTCCCTTATCCCATATCCCCTCGGAAAAAAGGAGATGTGACATGAATTAGCCTAGTTGACAATTATTCTAAGTCTTTGAGGGTTCGACATTCGACTTTCGAGTTACTTTATTACTTGACGGCCATGTACACGTGCGTGTACTTGGTGAACCAAAACATTCACTGCTAAGCAGAATAGTGGAGGAATTGGAGGTGTTATTAAAAATTCTAATGTGGATTGGGTAGTAGGATATTGGAAAAACACTTATGCTTATAATCACACCCATATTGAATTGATCGTACTACAACAGAGGCTACAATTGCCAGCAGCGCGACATATGTTGCCCATCAAAATCGAAATAGACTCCATTGAGGCAATACAACGGTTAGAGCAGCAACACCCTATGTATCAATCTATCATTAATTCTTGGAGGTTCCTACTGAGGAGGTTGGGGAATCCAGTAGTCCGGCATAGTTTTTGCCAAACAAATACAGCAGCCCACGTTTTAGCCAAAGAAGGTTCCAAGCAAGCTATGTGTAATCATCTATCAGTAATGGTGACTCCCCCGATATCTGCAATGACAAATGTGCAAGCAGACAATGATGAAGCAACTAGTAGTAATATAGTATCAATATCTATGTGTAATAAGTTGACAAGTCTTGAAAACCTCAGTGTTATCACTATAAATGGTGATTATGCTCCTAGTACTACTCTTGTAATGTCAGCACAAAATTGAACTTCTGTTATACTTTAGTATTATCAATAAAATCTATCCCTTTAACCCAAAAAAAAAAAAAAAAAGCTACTAACCACTACTTTCTTTTAATGACTTTGTGATTCTAGCTGAAATTTACTCTAAGCTAATTCTCAAATGTGATCTAATCAAACAAAAATTATTTTAAGAGGTACAAAAATATTGATCAAGGTAGTCAACCAAAGACTTCTTGCAGAACTTGATATGGTGATCATCAAGATTTGCCGCAAAAGCATGATAATCACTAGAATTCTTCATATGGCGATCACCAGAATTTGCCACAAAATATCGCAATCGCCAGAATATTTCTTATGGTGATCACTAGGATTTGCAAAAGTATGGCAATCAATAGAATTTTTTAGATGGGAAGTTCTCGCAGGATTTTAAAATTCTGGCAGTAGGGCTATTTTACCAGAATAATTTTTAACATGATCAAAATATAAATGATAGTTCTAAAAAGGTTCACGTGTCGTAATTGTCTTGTGACTTGTATGGGTTTATCAGTTGAAGCCCACTTTAGTTAGTCAAATAAAATTTGTTGACCCAACAAGCTTTCATATTCCAACTAAAAGAAGTTAAATAATTAAAATTCAACAAAGTTGAGTTTGTAGGCATGAACAAAACTGAACACTTCGCTATTTGCATAATCTGAAACATGTTATTTGCAAATATGTAAATAAAATTTAAAACCATCTAATATTATTTTCAAGGCTTCAATAAAATTAGAACTCTGGCGGTCTAGAAATTCGAGAATGTCCTAATGAACTCCAACGGCTAGTAGAGATAAGGGGCATACTGGAAACTGGAAGCTTGCCACGGATGATCTGGACTATAATTAGAAGTGTATAGAGGGTACATTTGGTAGAATTGATACTGATATCTAGTGTAGTGAGCCTAATATCCTGGTGTAGTAATTGGAATATTCAATATATTGTTCAACTATGATTGTGTAGCTCGTACTTATTATAGTAATTATATGGCATTAATCTAAAAATCCAAAAGCTGACGGATTACATTTATGGTATCTGAAAAGGACAAACAAGATTGCATACAAGATATTCTGGACCAAAGAGGAATTAAGAAAACTTAAAATATTAAAGTAACTAACTTATTGGACTCAATTGTAAGAACTTAAACTAATAACTATTCAGCTATTTCAACCTCCCTGACCACTAATGGTCAAACATTCAAAACCCCAAGCATTCAATTACATACTAAATTTCATATCGTATCACTTTATTTCTCATTATCGCTCTTCCGATATGGCACCTCAAGCTGCTATCATTAAATAAACTGCCTAAAAGTTGTCAGAGAAGTTGGATGGGCATCGGCGTGTGAATCAGTTTGCGAACTACTACACCAAAAAGGAATTTGTAGTCCATAGTTCATTTGTTAAGCTTATGCTTGGTGAACACCGAATTGCAGCACCACCGTGGAACATACATAACGTGAGAAACGGAATAATAGAGATTTTGATGTTTGCTTTATTCATAGCGGTAACCGTATTCTTTTTAAAAATTAATTTTGACGTTTGATCTATTCTTTTTAAGTCCGTTACGAAATGTTTCGTGTATAATCTATGTTTTATCAAAGGTATAGACTCTGACCCATAGTAGATGAGTCTAAGACATAAAGTCACTTCACATAGTTTTTATTTATATTGGTAAGGACTAATTCAAGTTAATAAAATATTAGACATGTGGTTATAATACATCGTGTTGGATGTTGCTCTAAAAATATTATTTACCAATATAAAGATTTATTTAATTAAATTCAAAGTTCTAAAACATATTACTCCCTCCGTTTTAATTTATGTGAACCTTTTTGACTGAGCACGGAATTTAAGAAAAAAATAAAGACTTTTGGAATTTGTGGTCCTAAATAAGTCAAAAAGGGGCCTAGAGTATTTGTATGGTCATAAAAGCTTTTCATTAAGGGTATAATTGTAAGTTTAAGCTAAATTGTTTCCAAATTTAGAAATAGGTCATTCTTTTTAGAACAGATCAAAAAAAAAATAGGTTCACATAAACTAGAACGGAGGAGTATTAAAAATGTATAGTCTGCAATGTGATTAAGTTTGGTTGATTTAAGAACAAGACACACAAAAAATCACGACAAAACTAATTAAAATTGAATAAGAACGGTCGTGATATGTAGGAAGATATTGAAGATGACTATTGTTTACCGAAAAAATCGGATAACGTTAGATTTTGTGTATGGTTTTAAGGATATACGATATAATTCGATATAAATCGTGTAGAGAAATAGAGATACGTATATTCTTGACTATGAGAATGCAAATAGTGGGCAATAAGAATGAATGAGATAAAGTAAAGCAAACACAAAGGGATATCTTTCAATCTGAGAAGTAATTTTTTGTCTCTCTGTTTAGCTTACAAGGATTCTCCCTTTTATAGAAAAGGGTCATTACAAAAAATAATAAAATAAAGCATATAGTGGAAGGTCCATGATGATTAGTCTCTTCCTTGATTCCCGCCAAGATTCTCTCTCTTGATGCGGTCGCAACGGCTCTTGTCTGTGAGCTCGATACTGGCTCGAACTCATTACTGGGTCGGGCCCTTCGGTCTTGGCTCGAGTTCGACCTTCGAGATGGGCGTCACGCATTTTCGACCTCGAAGTAGTGCCTTGCGGATCGATTCGGTCATGGGCTCGATAGGGTTATCGAGCCGACTCCTCGAGCGACCTTCGAACTAGAGGCTCGTTAGTACCGACTTCGGAGCTCACTCCCAAAATCTCATTCCGACTTTTTAACACTCGAACTCGATCGAACGTAGGAATGCCGAAATGTATTTAGACCGTATACAGATAGTCCCCTCGTTTCTCACGAAGGATGCGGTGAGAATCGATATGATTTTTGGTGGTTCGATCGGGTCATAAGCCGACGTTTTCACAGGGATCGATTATGACGTATGTGATAGCTGTCCTATCAATTCAGCCTTTCAAGGTATTTAACGCTTGTCAGATGGCGGTCGGCCACCTGTGATATTGAACTATCACGATGCGAGCCTATAAATAGCTCTTCCATCTATCATTTACTTCTTTCACGCGTTCACTCCCCCAAATTTTCTCATCTTTTCTTCCTTTCTTGTTGCAACCAGAGTTTTGGTGTCGTCAATTTTTCACTTTCCTTTGTCTTTCTTCCTCCCATATCAATGGCCAAGACTTCGAAAACTGTGCCTCAGAAGGAGAAAGCTTCTTCTTCAGGGCCGTCTGGCGACAAGGCGCCGGTGGAGCCGTCCACCTATGACTACATTCTCGGCCCGTGTCCTCTAAAGATCGATTTTAAGATTGAGAATCCTTCATCCGTCCCGGGTCGATGCGAGCACGCGTCGATGTATATGTGCTCTATAACGGAGGGTCATCTTAAGGCCATTAGAAAAGACTGCAGCTGGTGTTCCGAGGTTGTGTTGCAAATACCATCCCCTGAAGAGAGCGTCGTCGCCCATGTGGAGGGGTTTTTAAGTGTTTACACTTATCCCTTCACATTGGGTCCGGTCGACCCGGTGATTGTAATGATCCAACCGGTTATTTCGACTTTTAGAATTCCGTTTCCCTAAATAAAACTCCCCGAATATGTTTTTAATGATTTATGACTTGCGGGGATGGTTGGTTCGGGATTTGGAAGTGTTTGGGTTGAAATCGGAATACTTGGTTCCTTAAGTTAGCCTTAAAAGGGCAAATTTGACTTCAATCAACACTTTGAGAAAACGACCCCGGAATCGGGATTTTAAGGTTCCAGCAGGTTCGTATGTTAATAAGTGAGCGAGTCATATTATAAATGATGTAGGGTCTAAGGAGAGCCCTAAGTCTTAATCAAGTTGGAAATTACATGATAGACTAAAGTTCCAAATAAGTACACACAAAAACCTAACTTTGGAGGAGCATGCCATATATATATATATATATATATATATATATATATATATATATATATATATATATATATATATATAAGGATTTATATGGTAGACAACCTATCAAATGCAAGATCTTCGAGTCTAGTTTCTTACGCTTTCGACCGTTCATCATTTGAATATTTCTACAAGGACTTATGGACGTTTTAGTAAATGGTGTCTAGCAGGGCAAAACTTGTAATACGAGGTACAACTTGCACAGCGCAAGGTATAACTCGCTGAAGCACCTGTGCCTTTATAAGGCAGTCACGGGCGGCAGCCATTTTTGGGGATTTTCTTGAGCTAAGGATTGGTTCTTTCATGGTGGATTTGACCTTGGGGACTACTTAAGAATATAAGGTGAGTTTTTTTTGGATATTTTAAGTTAATAACATCCTATTAACACTAGTATTAATATCCTTCAATCTTTGAAATCCCTAAAAATCTTTCAAGTTATTCAAGAACACCAAATTTCCCAAACATTGGAATTTCAAGGAAAAGCTTCAAGAAGGTAATACTAATGCTTCAAGCTCATTTCTTATGAGTCGGTGAGAGTAATTCTAATAGTTGTTTCAAGTTGTTATGGTTGGATAATTGATTCATAAACTCTAGTTCATGGCATGAATAGTGTTCTTGAGAAAATGAGGGAAAGATAAATAGTGTTCTTAGAAATGAAATTAAAGGATGAAATGAACCTATGGAATCATATTCTAGCTTAGTTGAAAGTATTCAACTAAGTAATCACCAAATTGAATGTTTTGAAAATGTTGGTTAAGGAAGACGATGAATAGTAACTTGGCGGTGTTGGAGAATTAATGTAGTATCATTGATAACTTCAAATGGGTATTGAATGATAAGAGTGGAGTTGAATATACTAGTAAGTGAACCTATTAGACGATTTGAGCTGGAGGCTTGTAGCCAACTTGAGAGCCATAAATGGATATTGATAAATATTTTTGAGTCATATTTTGATTGTAATTGGGATTGTAATTGTAGATATCAATTTGTTGGTGGCGTATGAGTATTTTACTCAATGTTACGATGTCGGAGGAGGATTAAAAGCTTGTGAATGTTAATAAAGCGAAAGCGAGTTTTGGAGCGTTGGGCATCGGTCGAGTTATTTGAAAGGCTTGGGAGCCGGCTATGGAACTTCGGAGCGAGGTAAGTCTCTTGTCTAATCTTGTGAGGGAAAAATTACCCCATAGGGATTAAATTGAATAATGGTTGTTAATTGTGGGGGCTACGTACGCACGAGGTGACGAGAGTCCGTGCGTAGCTACTATTAATGCTAAAGTCCGGGTAGTTTAGGACACAAAACATGAATTACTTGTGTAAATTATATTATTTATTTAATTGAATTATTTGATATATAAATTGTGAATTGTTAGGAAATATAATAAAGATGAAAATTTCATATGCTTAATTTTCTGTTTAAATTAATTAACTGTTTAAAGAAATTGTTCATCCTCCCGAATTTATCTTATAATGAATATACTCTCCTTCCGGAGGTACATAAGAAAATGTCCTCCTTTCTTGTGGAGCGGGCCGAACGCCTCGGCAGGATAGATGCATCTATGGATCGTGCCGCACGTCCCTCGGCAGTGTACACGAAACTCTGGATCGGGCCGTACGACCTCGGCAGAAATCGTGCTTAATAATAATAATAATTACACGATACTTGAACAGTTTATTACAGCTTGTAAAGCTATTTGATAAATTGAAAATTTATTGAAATTGAATTGTAGCTTGTAAAGCTATTTGATAAATTGAAAATTTATTGAAATTGAATTGCAGCTTGTAAATCTATTTGATAAATTGAAATTTTTATTGAAATTGAAGGATTTAATTAATAGATTAGAAATTATTTGAATTGAAGGAATTTAATTAATATATTGAGAATTATTGGAATTGAAGGAATTTAATTACCTCTGCTGGTACAATAAAATTATTGTTAACTCTGTGAATCACGTTGATATAAATATTTCTATTTTCATGATTATTTAATATTATTGACCCATAGTGAGTGTCATAGTCGGTCATCTCGTCTCTACCTCTTCGAGATTAGGCTTGATACTTACTGGGTATACGTTATTTTCGTACTCATACTGTACTTGCTGCACATTTTATTGTGCAGGTACATATATGTATAGCGGCCTTGTGGGCGCAGAGGTGTGGTTAATAATTGTGGGGACATAGGTGAGCTGCATTCTATATTACGATCCGCAGCTAATAGAGTCTCCTTTAGAGTTATTATATTTTCCTGTCTAATTTGTATTCTAGACAGATGCTGTCTTTTATTTTAATTCCCTAGTAAATGCTCATGCACTTGTGACACCGGGTTTTGGGATGATTATGGGTTGCACTGTATTGAAAATTTTTAAAGATATTAGTACGTATTTGGTAAATGTCATCTTCTGCTATTTAATTGAGGGGAACAACTATGACTTCAAAAATATTAAAATGAGAATTTATTTAGTATTTATTGTTGGCTTGTCTGACAGCGGTGTCCGACGCCATCACGACCTATAGGTGAAATTGGGTCGTGACAACATGGTATCAGAGCACTAGGTTCACGTAGGTCTCACAAGTCATGAGCAAGTCTAGTAGAGTCTCGCGGATCGGTACGGAGACGTCTGTACTTATCTTCGAGAGGCTACAAGGCTGTTAGGAATACTTCCCTTTTTGATTCCTCATCGTGCGATTCGATTCCTTTGATGCTTATGCCTTCATTTTCTTCCTACTCAATCTTATGCGATGTGAAGCGCTTGTTATAAATTGGGGATCGAGAAAATTTTTAATGGTACTATAGATGTAGTACAGGATACTTCTCCTTAAGTAATTAATTGGGCTATTGTCATCGCCTTACGAAAGGCCGCTCTGTCATTTCAAATTAAGTATCGGTACTACTTAAGGTTTTGAGATTTGGCACTAATTGTTATGATGATTCGTGCGTTGTTATCGCATAATATTTATGAAATGGAAAAAAATGTCCGTCTATGTGTTGGGGCAGTAAACGACTTGAAAGAAGGTTTTCTCAGTACATGATTCAGAGGTTCCATGTTTTAATTCCAGCGGAGAAAAGTCAATCGGACTATGAATGTTCAAGTTTGGGGTTGATGGAGTAACGAAGCTTGATATTTTCGAGTGTTGTAGAGTTCTCAATTTTGATGTGGTGTCATCGCCTTGTAAAATGCGTTAAGGTTCGTCAGTGTTATGATCTTCTTCAACTCGCCATCACGACAGGGTGTTAGGAATTGGTATAGAGGAAGCAGTCGTTAGAGATCGCGGTGTGAAGTGATTCAGGATCGAAGCAGCATTTCTAGTATTGATGTCTCGAGAAGGATAATCGTCAAAAAGGTTTAAAGCTAGTAACGATCTATTGGTTCAAGTGCTACAGAGACAGATTTTGAGTTAAGGCAACAACTGGGCAGCGAAGGATGAGGAATGACATGTGGAAGGTGCCTTGTGGTGGTTAGGTTCCGAAAATGCCAAGTGTAAGAAAACAAAAGTAGAGTAATTTCTTAAAGGAGATGGTTGACCAAAGTGGGAGAGTGGCAAGGTAGCACATGGGTTACATGGTAGGATGATTACATGTCTTGAGGAACATTTGGAGTGATTTGGGATGTAAAATGGACAGTGACTAAGTCTATGGACTTAAGTTGTAATATTAACTGCTATATTGAGGAAGATTGGATACAACATGAGGGAGTTGCTTGATATGAAGAATGATACAACATGACTTTGGATTGTAATGTATTGTCGCACCTCTAGTTGACGGCCATGAAGAGTGAATGGACTGGTGCAACTGGTGAATGAGCTCGGACTCAGGGTGATCTACTGATTTCGTAGTAATTGCACCCAATGCAGCGGCGTTGGAATATGTTGGCATGTAATTTCAACATGTGGCTTATCTCATGTGAGCAGGTTAGCGGTTGCGTGGTGTTGACAAAGCTTCTGTGAAGAATTTTACTGGCTACCCGGTAAGAGATTTAATATGTAAATATAGCTTCGGAGTGTTTATTAAAGGTTAATAGAAGAATTTCGAGAAATTTGGCAAGTTGCGTGTGCAGGATCATGCCGGCGATGAAGAAAGAATCTCGGTGGATTCCAGAATTTTGTAATTGTAGCTTCAAGCTAAGTAGGAGAGACCCACTGTCTATGATTGGATTGTGTAGTGTCAACTTGTGCGATTTCTGGTTATCAGTGTATTGGTGGGTCATTACGACTAAGGAAAGAAAACATCGCTGGTAATTTGAGCAAAGGATTTGGGGAATGTGTGCCATATTTGTCCTTATCAATCCATATTCAGGTTTGTGGGAAGACTCAGAGTTTATGCTTCGTGTAGATGTAATGCACAGGGAGAGTGAGACAGTCGGGTGTTTCCTTGAGAAAGTGTCCATGTGCTAGCAAGGCCTTGGAGTTGATCATGTATGGGAACAAGTCAGAGCAAGTGACTCTCAATAACGGTCCTAGTGGATTCAAAAATTTAAAGTGTGGTGTCTAAGGATCTCGAGTCTATAGTATGGTTGAGTATCGAGCTTTTGCAACAGATTATTAAACAGGTCTTGGAGTACTCTACGTTGTCTTTAGGTTCTGGTGTAGCATTGGAAAAACAGAAGAAAATAACTTCGGATTCATAAAAGAAGTATCAGAATGGGTGTACTAGTTGAAGATGTAAAAAGTGCGCACAAGAAGGGATATGAGATAATTAGTGGGTTTTGAAATAGCGTGGTCTCGTGAAATAAGGTCACTTGGGATGAGTGCGGATTTGAGTTCGTGATATAATAAATGAAGCTATTATTATTTCTAAGGCAAGTTGAGAGTAAATCGAGAAAAAAAATGGATCGGCTAACAATGGTTGAATCGGCACGATGGTGGCAATGATCAGTTCCTTCATCGTATTGAATTATGCATGTGATTTATGGCGGTACGTGCGAGGCTTGACGACCGCCGTAATTGATTTTATTTTAGAGAAATTCAAGTATTATGACATGTTATATGTAGAGGGATCCTAGAAGAGTTATGGTGGTTTAGACCACTACCTAAGGCCGGTATTTTCTACGGATATGGGAATTCAGCCACGTGTTGCAATGGTTCTCTTAAAATGAATTAAGAAGAAGGTTTCTATATGATGAAGTGTTTACCCTATTAAGTGGTTCGGAAGTTATGATGAAATTCTTGTACTCCTGCGCATTGGCGTGATTAAGTGCACTAAGTAGCATGGGATTCGAAAGTTAAGGATTTAAGATTTCGATTCGGTGTTGACAAGGATGTTATGAGCTCGGATGAGCAGGAAAGGGATTTAGATGTTTAAAGTAAGATGGTATTGTTTTTGGCATCATCTAAGGTCGATGTCAGGTGTAAGGGACCTTGTGTATTGATTTGTGGATTCTTGATATGCTTTACAACATTTTGTGTAACCGATAGCATGAATGTGCAGACTTGTTACCTGGTGTGGAAGGTTATGGGAGCATGTCTCACGGAAATATTGTGTAAGAGTGACGTGTAGTCACTTGATTGAGTGAATATTGAAACCAAGTATGAAGATTGTGGTAATATCGCTGATTCGAGAATTTATGCTTGGAGGGCGCTTGGTTCATTTGGTTGTGGACTGTGAAAGTTTGTTCCGATTATGACGGCTATTCTTGTGTGTTATGGGAAAAAGGGTTATTATGGATCCTTGAAAGGTTATTAGCCTAGACCTCAGAATCAGCTTGAGGTCTGTGGATGGATTTAAATATGAATACGGGCTCTATATCAGGCCGGATGTGTTCATTTCAGCATAAAAGCTCCCTATGGAGGAGTATTCGATGTTGGATGTCATTTTGTCGTCGGTTATTTCATGTAATACTATATTGTGCCGTGTGAGTTATGAAACAGCTTGATAAATTTCTTATGTGTTGAGGTTCCGCAGAGCGATGGTGTTATATGAGCAGGATGGCTCTCGGGATTCAGATTATATGTCGCACCTTAGTTGTGCTTGAGTTTTGTAGCGTATGGCGATGTCGGTCCTTCCAGGTATGGTATTATGCATTTAGCGTGCTTGTGTCCGATATTCGGATATTTTGTAGTAATGAGCATTCTAGCTCGGTAAGTATTTCCTTATAGATTCTTTATGTGCGGATCGGGTGGCACGCCACCACAGATATGTTGTTTGGATCGGGTTGCACGCTGCAATAGTGTAATGTTGAGTACAGTCCCCTATATTCTATTTTGTGTGTTTTGTGTCCCATTTTCAGAGAAAGGTTCATGACACCTTTTCAGTTGTCTAATTAGTCACGTGGGTCGAGAAATCCTTTCCAGAGTTCGTGTTTCTTATGTATCGCAATCGAGTCCGTAGCTTATTAGCTCATTATGGTGTCATATGAGGCTTTTTGATCGTCTCTGAGGTAGTTTATTGCCTGAGCAGCTTATACTTGGTGAGACGAGATTATTGGATTCGGCATTAGTGCGATCAGATTATATGAAGTGTAATAAAGAACAAATACCATTATTTGGTTATAATGAGGCAATGATTCTTGTCAGAAGGAGAAACTCAATAATTGTTGACTCGGTAGTTGGTTATGAATTTCTACACATTTCTTCCATCGTGGAAGCATTTCAAGAGTTGGAACAGGATTTATATGTATCATGAGGTGTGTTATGAACATCAGATTCGTGGAATTTTAGCTATTGTTATCGGAGGATATTATTATAGTCATGTGAAAGATGCGGTGCATGGTCTAAATTCAACAAAGGTATGCAACCCTGTATTGGTGCATCGTGTAATGATAGATACGACATTCATAGGTTGGAAACATGCATGGTGGAGAATTCTGGATGTTAGAATTGGGCTCTAAGGCTTATTTGCCTAAATAAAGGGGAGAATTTTCAGATTGGCTCGAGTTAATGTGCTCAACTGGGTGTGGTAGCACGGGTAGGTGCACGAGGTGTTAAACAATGATTTTGGATAACTCTGGAACACTCCTTAGCACGTACGAGGACGAATGTATATTTAAGTGGGAGAGAATGTAACGACCCAACCGGTCGTTTCGACTTTTAAAACCCTGTTTCCCTAAATAAAACTCCCCGAATGTGTTTTTAATGATCTATGACTTGCGGGGATGGTTGGTTCGGGATTTGAAAGTGTTTGGGTTGAAATCGGAACACTTGGTTCCTTAAGTTAGCCTTAAAAGGGCAAATTTGACTTCAGTCAACACTTTGAGAAAACGACCCCGGAATCGGGATTTTAAGGTTCCAGTAGGTTCGTATGTTAATAAGTGAACGAGTCATATTATAAGTGATGTAGGGTCTAAGGAGAGCCTTAAGTCTTAATCAAGTTGGAAATTACATGATAGACTAAAGTTCCAAATAAGTACACACAAAAACCTAACTTTGGAGGAGCATGCCTATATATATATATATATATATATATATATATATATAAGGATTTATATGGTAGACAACCTATCAAATGCAAGATCTTCGAGTCTAGTTTCTAACGTTTTTGACCGTTCGTCATTTGGATATTTCTACAAGAACTTATGGACGTTTTAGTAAATGGTGTCTAGCAAGGCAAAACTTGTAATACGAGGTATAACCTGCACAGCGCAAGGTATAACTCGCTGAAGCACCTGTGCCTTTATAAGGCTGTCACGGGCGGCAGCCTTTTTGGGGATTTTCTTGAGCTAAGGATTGGTTCTTTCATGGTGGATTTGACCTTGGGGTCTACTTAAGAATACAAGGTGAGTTTTTTATTGGATATTTTAAGTTAATAACATCCCATTAACACTAGTATTAACATCCTTCAATCTTTGAAATCCCTAGAAATCTTTCAAGTTGTTCAAGAACGCCAAATTTTCCAAACATTGGAATTTCAAGGAAAAGCTTCAAGAAGGTAATACTAATGCTTCAAGCTCATTTCTTATGAGTCGGTGAGAGTAATTCTAATAGTTGTTTCAAGTTGTTATGGTTGGATAATTGATTTCATAAACTCTAGTTCATGGCATGAATAGTGTTCTTGAGAAAATGAGGGAAAGATAAATAGTGTTCTTAGAAATAAAATTAAAGGATGCAATGAACCTATAGAATCATATTCTAACTTAGTTG
Organism: Nicotiana tomentosiformis; assembly: GCF_000390325.3. Lineage (NCBI taxonomy): Eukaryota > Viridiplantae > Streptophyta > Magnoliopsida > Solanales > Solanaceae > Nicotiana > Nicotiana tomentosiformis. The sequence goes on along the minus strand of NC_090818.1, from coordinate 44,488,419 downwards.
AAAGTATTCAACTAAGTAATCACCAAATTGAATGTTTTGAAAATGTTGGTTAAGGAAGACGATGAATAGTAATTTGGTGGTGTTGGAGAATTAACGTAGTATCATTGATAACTTCAAATGAGTATTGAATGATAAGAGTGGAGTTGAATGTGCTAGTAAGTGAACCTATTAGACGATTTGAGCTGGAGGCTTATAGCCAACTTGAGAGCCATAAATGGATATTGATAAATATTGTTTGAATCATATTTTGATTGTAATTGGGATTATAATTGTAGATATAAATTTGTTGGTGGCGTATGAGTATTTTACTCAATGTTACGATGTCGGAGGAGGATTAAAAGCTTGTGAATGTTAATAAAGCGAAAGCGAGTTTTGGAGCGTTGGGCATCAGTCGAGTTATTTGAATGGTTTGGGAGCCGGCTATGGAACTTCGGATTGAGGTAAGTCTCTTGTCTAATCCTGTGAGGGGGAAATTACCCCATAGGTGATTAAATTAATAATGGTTGTTAATTGTGGGGGCTACGTACGCACGAGGTGACGAGAGTCCGTGCGTAGCTACTATTAATGTTAAAGTCCGGGTAGTTTAGGACACAAAACATGAATTACTTGTGTAAATTATATTCTTTATTTAATTGAATTATTTGATATATAAATTGTGAATTGTTAGGAAATAATAAAGATGAAAATTTCATATGCTTAATTTTCTGTTTAAAGAAATTGTTCATCCTCCCGAATTTATCTTATAATGAATATACTTTCCTTCCTAAGGTACATAAGAAAATGTCCTCCTTTCTTGTGGAGCAGACCGAACTCCTCGGCAGGATAGATGCATCTATGGAACGTGCTGCACGTCCCTCGGCAGTGTACACGAAACTCTGGATCGGGTCGTACGACCTCGGCAGAAATCGTGCTTAATAATAATAATAATTACACGATACTTGAACAGTTTATTATAGCTCGTAAAGCTATTTGATAAATTGGAAATTTATTGAAATTGAATTGCAGCTTGTAAAGCTATTTGATAAATTGAAAATTTATTGAAATTGAATTGTAGCTTGTAAAGCTATTTGATAAATTGGAATTTTTATTGAAATTGAAGGATTTAATTAATAGATTAGAAATTATTTGAATTGAAGGAATTTAATTAATATATTGAGAATTATTGGAATTGAAAGAATTTAATTACCTCTGCTGGTACAATAAAATTATTGTTAACTCTGTGAATCACGTTGATATAAATATTTCTATTTTCATGATTATTTAATATTATTGACCCATAGTGAGTGTCATAGTCGGCCATCTCTTCTTTACCTCTTCGAGATTAGGCTTGATACTTACTGGGTACACGTTATTTTCGTACTCATACTGCACTTGCTGCATATTTTATTGTGAAGGTACATATATGTATAGCGGCCTTGTGGGCGCAGAGGTGTGGTTAATAATTATGGGGACATAGGTGAGCTGCATTCTATATTACGATCCGAAGCTAATAGAATCTCCTTTAGAGTTATTATATTTTCCTGTCTAATTTGTATTCTAGACAGATATTGTCTTTTATTTTAATTCCCTAGTAAATTCTCATGCACTTGTGACACCGGGTTTTGGGATGATTATGGGTTGCACTATATTGGAAATTTTTAAAGATATTAGTACGTATTTGGTAAATGTCATCTTCCGCTATTTAATTGAGGGGAACAACTATAACTTCAAAAATATTAAAATAAGAATTTATTTAGTATTTATTGTTGGCTTGTCTGACAGCAGTGTCCGACGCCATCACGACCTATAGGTGAAATTGGGTCGTGACAGTGATCATCGATTTTTGCAAGAGATATCAGGTCACCCTTGGTCAGATTCATCCCTCTCTGTGGTGTATAGTAATCCTACTTCGCTTCTTCTCCACCAAAGCCGGGGGGCTGGATTTTTCCCTGAATCACCTCATACGGTTGTATCGGCCTCAAATCTTTCGAGGATTAATCAGACTTCATCGTCGGGCATCGAAGGCTTTGATGTCGAGCATCGACGAAGACAAGGATTGGGGTTGGATGGGGCGTTACATTCGGGTGAGGACCCGTGACCTTATTCCGGAAAAGAAGATGCTGTTCCCCGAGGAATGGAATTTCGACCGTAAGTTGTTCTCATAAGATGTTGCCTTTTGTATCATTTCCTGAATGTTTTTTTGATGTTTCTTCCTGATATACAGCTGCCCCTTGTATGCCACAAGCGGTGCTCGAACTCGAGGATTGGGTTCGGAAGTTAGCCTCGACTTCCTCTTATGTAAGGAAGATGGGAAGCCAAGAACCATTGTAAGGTTTTACTTCTCATTTCCTACGAAGCGTTCTTTGTGCTCCATTCGTTACCGATTTCCTTTCATGTAGGCGTAACCAAGGATGCCATTTTGAGGCTTTCGAGCGGTGAAGAAGGAACCAAGTCCCCGGTCCGAAAACCGAGGAAAGACAAGAAGCGCAAAGCTACCTCTCGATCAGAGGGCCCCAAGCCCAAAACTCAAAGGGTGAGGAGAAAAGCAATTGCCCTTTCGATTGACTCGGTCCAACGACTGAGAGAAGAAGAAGAAGACGAAGAAGAAGGAGAGGAAGGAGGCGCCTCGGCTTTGGTGTCCCGATCTGCCAGAGCTATCGAGGTCACCAAAGCTCCTGAACCGATGGCAGTTGTACCGGTCAGGGTTGACTTCGGGATCCCAAGTCTTGATCGGAATGCCCCGAGTGATTCACTTGGGACTATGACAGTGGGTTATTCGCCTTCTCTTCCCACCTTTTCTGAGGAGGCGTTAAAGGAAGTTCGAGAATTGAAAACCCCCGATATGGGCAGAGGCTCTAGTGTAGGGGATCCCTTTCGGGATTGCTTTACCGGAGTCCGTAATGCTTTCAATATCGTGGACGCTTCTCTTCTACTGGAAGAGGCCCAACGTTTCATTGCTCGGGTAATGATTTTACTATACTTGGTTTCTTTGTTCTTTTCTGAATTTGACTCGTGTTCTTTCCCTACTGTACAGGCCATTAGTAGATTTCGGATCGACCTTAGCCAGTGTGAGGTCGAGCTTCAGAAGGTCTCGGGGGAGAGAGATGCCTTGCGGTTTCTTTGCAGCCAAAAGGATGAGGCTATAAAGGACCTCCAAGCGGATTTGGCTAAGGCTCGTGAAGAAGAGGCCAAACTTGACAAGCAGGTGAGCCTCGTTCTATTAAAGTATGGGTTTGACTCGACTGTGGAAGTTAACCCTTCGTTGTCTCAGCTGCAGCAAAAGGTTGAAATGATTGGGTCACTTCGGGAAGAAGTCGATCAAATCAAAACTGAATATAATCGGTGGAAGGAGACTATTGATCGCCTGGCTACAGAAAAAGAGACCATTTTGACCAACTTATTATCGGCCGATGTCCAGCTTCAAAACGTTAAGAAAAAGGGTTCGGCTCAAGGCCGAGGTTGAGTCATCGAAAATCTTAGCGGATAAGTCCATTGCCGTGCATCGGGCTGATGCCGAGGCTGCTCAGATAGAGGCACGAGAGGCAGCGGATATTGCCGATACCCGAGCATATTGGATTACCGAACTTGCTAAATGTAGGTCTCGGAGGGAGACCCTCGATGAGATACATGTTCGGGGTTTCGACCTTACTGAAGAAATAAAAAAGGCAAAAGAGCTCGAAGCTGAAGCTGAAGCCTTGGCTTCTGATGGCGATGATGATGACGATGACGGTAGCAAGAGCGGATTCGAGTATGGGGGAGAGCCTGACAGAGAAGCAAACTCCCCTGAGGATGATCAGGAAGCTTAGTTCATAGTTTTTTTTTTTTTTTTTTTTACGTTTGTAATCAATCATGTAGAAATTTTTGTATATAGACAACTTTGGCAGATTTGTGAAGACTTTATGCGTGCCTTTCAAATGTTTTCACAAGGATCTTAACAATTCAATAAAATTTGGACTTTGTAGTCTCTATTATTGATTTGTTCGAAGTGATGTAGCCCTTGGGCTTACTAGTTGAGTTAATGATTCGAACTTGAAGAAATATAATCCGTAGGCGTAATAGTCGAGTGATTGCTTGAACTCAAAGTGAAAGTAGCCTGTAGGCTTTAATCGTCGAGTGAATGATTCGAACTCGAAATAATGTAACCCGTGGGCACGATGGTCAAGTGAGTAATTGCTCGAACTCAAAATAAAAGTAGCCCGTAGGCTTTAGTCGTCGAGTGAATGATTCAAACCCTATGCAATACAGCCCGTAGGTGTAATGGTCGAAGTAGCCCGTAAGCTTAGTGGTCGAGTGAGTGCTTGCTCGAACTCGAAATAAAAAGTAGCCCGTAGGCTTATCAGTCGAGTGAATGATTCGAACTCGATGCAATGTAGCCCATAGGCGTAATGGTCGAAGTAGCCCATAGGCTTAGTGATCGAGTGAGTGCTTGCTCGAACTCAAAATAAAAAGTACCCCGTAGGCTTATCAGTCGAGTGAATGATTCGAACTCGATGCAATGTAGCCCGTAGGCGTAATGGTCGAAGTAGCCCGTAGGCTTAGTGGTCGAGTGAGTGCTTGCTCGAACTCGAAATAAAAAGTAGCCTGTAGGCTTATCAGTCGAGTGAATGATTCGAACTCGATGCAATGTAGCCCACAGGCGTAATGGTCGAAGTAGCCCATAGGCTTAGTGGTCGAGTGAGTGCTTGCTCGAACTCGAAATAAAAAGTACCCCGTAGGCTTATCAGTCGAGTGAATGATTCGAACTCGATGCAATGTAGCCCGTAGGCGTAATGGTCGAAGTAGCCCGTAGGCTTAGTGGTCGAGTGAGTGCTTGCTCGAACTCGAAATAAAAAGTTGCTCGTAGGCTTATCAGTCGAAAAAATGATTCGAACTCGATGCAATATAGCCCATAGGCGTAATGGTCAAAGTAGCCCGTAGGCTTAATGGTCGAGTAAATGATTCGAACTCGATGTAATGTAGCCCGTAGGAATAATTGGTCGAATTTAACTTGATTGTGTTTGCATAATAAATCTCCAAAGAGAGGAATTTTCCTTGGATATAAGATGCCGATAAAGAAGAGAACTTTCTTCACATGTTATTACACATGTGTTCATGTTTCGCGCCTGGGTTCGGGCCAATCTATATGAGCATGGTTCGTTTCGACCATTTGGCTCTTACAATTTTTCCTATTGGAACCCTGTTGTTGTGAAATAACTTTCTTGCATCTGAACTCGACATATTTGGGGGCCTAATGCCCCCTCTGTATTCGAGGTCGATTGTAAAGAGGCCTCGGATATTGTTGTAAGTGCAGCACGATCAATGGTTGCCTTATTAAAAACCTTGCCGAAAAACCCATTTGGGATAAAACCGGTCTAAGGGAAAAAGAGTGCAATGCGTGCTTTCAAGCGAAAGATCCATCTTAGCCCTCGTTCGGACTTCTGCAGGGGTAAGTTTTGAAATGTAAATGAATATGGAAAGGTCGTACCTTAGCAGTAGTACCGTTTTAGATGTGATACATTCCAGCTGCTTGATAGCTGTTTGCCGTTTATAATGCCGAGCCTGTACGATCCCTTTCCGATGTTCTCTAGCACCTAATATGGTCCTTCCCAATTCGGTCCTAGTTTTCCTTCGTTCGGATTTCGGGTATTGATGGTAACTTTTCTTTACACTAAGTCCCCGGGCTTGAAATGGCGGAGCTTGGTTCTTCGATTATAATATCTTTTGATTCGCTGCTTTTGGGCGGCCAATTGGACGAGAGCAGCTTCTCGTCTTTCGTCCAATAGTTCGAGACTGTATTCATAGCCTCGTTATTTGATTCTTCCATCGCGAATCAAAATCTGGCACTGGGTTTACCAACTTCGACTGGTATCAATGCTTCGTACCCATATACTAAGGAGAATGGGGTCGCCTCCGTACTGGATTTTGATGTCGTCCGATATGCCCAAAGGACTTCGGGCAGGATTTCTCTCCATTTTCCTTTATCGTCGTTCAACCTCTTCTTTAGGTTTTGAATGATAGTTTTGTTCGTTGATTCGGCCTATCCATTCCCACTGGGGTGGTATGGTGTTGATAGTATCCTTGTTATTTTGTGGTCTTCGAGGAATCTTGTTACTTTGCTGCCAACGAATTGTTTTCCATTGTCACATACTATTTCGGCTGGTATCCCGAATCGGCATATGATATGATCCCAAATAAAGTCTATAACTTCTTTCTCTCTTATTTTCTCAAACGCCTGCGCTTCAACCTATTTAGAAAAATAGTCAGTCATAAATAAAATGAATTTGGATTTATCTGGGGTCGATGGCAGAGGGCCGACGATGTCCATTCCCCATTTCAAGAACGGCCATTGGGGATAGAACTGAGTGGAGTTGCTCTCCGAGTTGATGGATCATTGGCGCAAACCTTTGACATTTGTCACATTTATGAACAAATTCCTTTGCATCTTTGCCCATATCGATCCAATAATACCCTTCTCTGATTATTTTTCGAACTAATGTATCGGCCCTGGAGTGATTCCCGCAAGTACCCTCATGCGCTTCCCGTAGGATGTAATTGGTATCTCCTGGACCCAAGCATACTGCCAACGGTCCATCGAATGTTCTTCGGTACAGTGTTTCGTCCGAAGCCAACGTGAATCGAGCATCTTTAGTCTGTAGGGTCCTAGAATCTTTAGGGTCCGATGGGAGCTTTTCGCTCTTTAAGGATTCAATATACTTGTTTCTCCAATCCCAGGTTAAGCTTGTAGAATTTATCTTCGCGTGACCTTCTTCGATTACCGATCTCAAAAGTTGAACAACATTCCCTGATCCCAAGTCATCTACCTCGACCGACGATCCCGAATTCGCAAGCGCATCGGCCTCATTATTCTGTTCTCGTGGAACATGCCGTAAAGTCCATTGTTTGAAATGGTGCAAAGTGACAAGCAGTTTATCTAAATACCTTTGCATTCTACCTTCTCGAACTTTGAAGGTTTTATTTACTTGACTCACCACCAGCAAAGAGTCACAATTGGCTTCAATGACTTCTGCTCCCAAGTTTCTAGCTAGCTCGAGACCTGCAATCATGGCTTCATACTCAGCCTTGTTGTTAGTCAACCTGATAGTTTTAATAGATTGCCTAATAGTGTTACCCGTGGGTGGTTTCAAAACTATGCCCAGACCAGACCCTTTTACGTTCGAATCCCCGTCCAAAAAGTATCCATACCCCTGATGATGTACCTGATTTCAACAGGAGTTTTTTTTCGACTTCGAGTATGAGGGTTGGCGTGAAATCGGCCACGAAGTCTGTTAAAATTTGAGACTTGATAGCCATACTGGGTTGATATTCGATATCGTACCCACTCGTTCGACGACCCATTTGGCCAGTCGGCCTGATAACTCGGGTTTGTGAAAAATATTACGAAGCGGGTAAGTGGTTAATACGCATATGGGATGACAGAAAGTACGGCCTTAACTTTCTAGAGGTGCTTATCAGTGCAAGTGCCAATTTTTCTAGGAGCGGATATCTATTTTCCGCTTCTCCTAAGGTTCGACTCATATAATAAACGGGGAATTACGTACCTTGCTCTTCTCGAACTAGGACGCCGCTTACGACGACTTCCGATAATGCCAAGTACAAACAAAGTTTTTCTTCTGTTTTTGGGGTGTGAAGTAGTGGTAGGCTTGATAGGTATCGTTTTAGTTCCTCTAATGCTTGTTGGCACTCCGGGGTCCAAGCAAAATCGCTCTTCTTTTTTAGTAGAGAGAAAAATTTATGACTTCGATCAGATGATCTTGAAATGAACCGGCCTAAGACTGCAATCCGACCCGTTAGTCTTTGTATGGCTTTCACACTTTCCACAACAATGATGTCTTCGATGGCCTTGATTTTATCAGGATTAATCTCTATTCCCCCGATATGACACCATGAAGCCGAGGAACTTGCCTGAACCGACCCCGAAAGCACATTTTTCGGGGTTGAGCTTCATGTTGTATTTCCTCAAAATTTCAAACGTTTCCTGCAAATGGGTCAAATGGTCCTCTGCGCGCAGGGATTTAACTAGCATGTCATCAATATAAATTTCCATTGATTTTCCTAATTATTCTTCGAACATTTTATTTACTAGGCTTTGGTAAGTAGCCCCTACATTCTTTAGCCCGAAGGGCATCACATTATAACAATACGTTCCATATTTGGTGACAAATGAAGTCTTTTTCTGGTCCTCTAGGTTCATTTGGATTTGATTTTACCCGGAATAAGCATCGAGAAAAGTGAGGATCTCGTGGACGGCCGTGGCATCGATCATGCGATCGATGTTGGGCAGCGAAAAGGAATCTTTGGAGAATGCTTTGTTCAAATCCTTATAGTCTACACACATTCTAAGTTTGTTTCCTTTTTTAGGCACTACAACTACGTTGGCTAACCATTCGGGATATTTCACCTCCCGAATGGACCCTACTTTGAGAAGCTTTGTTACCTCGTCCTTTATGAATGCATGCTTTCCCTCGGACTGGGGTCTTCTCTTTTGCTTCACCGGTCTGAATCTGGGGTCCAAACTTAGCTGATGCGTCATTCTGTCCGGCGGGATCCCTGTTATATCTAAATGGGACAAGGAAAAACAATCAATGTTATCGATAATAAATTGAACGAGTTTTTTCCTGAGTTTGGGGCTCAACCCCGTTCCCAAGTATACCTTTCGCTCGGGCTAGTGCTCGATTACTGTGACTTGCTTTAGTTCCTCGATTGTTGATTTGGTGGCGTCGGAGTTATCGAGAATCATGAAAGATCGAGGGAACCTTTGATCATCATCCTCTTCGATCTTCTGGTTATCTGGCTGGGTTGAAGCCGATGTTTGTGATTTCTATTTGGTGTCATGTTCTCCTTCTGAGCCCGATTCTTTTATCGGCAAAGGTGAGGACATTGGTTTAGCTTCCTCGACGACGAACATTTCCTTTGCGGCTGGTTGTTCTCCGTACACCATTTTGACACCTCTTGATGTCGGGAATTTGAGGGTCTGGTGTAGGGTCGAAGGTACAACTCTCATGTTGTGGATCCATGGCCTTTCGAAAAGGGCGTTGTATCTCATATCGCCTTCGATCACGTGAAACTTTGTTTCCTGGATGGTTTCGGCCATGTTTATTGGTAGGATTATCTCACCTTTGGTGGTTTCACATGCCATATTGAACCTATTTAGAACCAGAGTTACAGGTACGATCTGATCATGTAGGCCTAGCTGCTCTACTACCTTCAATCGGATGATGTTGGCTGAGCTACCTGGATCGATTAACACACGCTTAATTTTTGTTTTATTCATGAGTACGGATATTACCAGTGCGTCGTTATGAGGTTGGATGACCCCTTCTGCATCTTCATCATCGAAGGACAAATTCCCATGGGTGCGTAATCTTGAGTCCGAGATCGCTTTTCCTTCACAATCGATGTTTTAGTGCCTTTAAGCACTGGTCCCTGAGGGGTATCGATGTCGCCGATGATCATGTAAATGACATGTTGTGTTTCTTCTTGCTCGTTTTGCTTGCTGAAATCCCTGTTTTTAAAATGGTTCTTCGCCCTATCACTCAGAAATTCCCGAAGGTGCCCTTTGTTAAATAATCGAGCTATTTCCTCTCTTAGTTGCCTGTAATCTTCCGTTCTGTGGCCATGAGTACCATGCTATTCACACGTTTGATTGGGATTTCTTTAGGCAGGTTCGTTCTGCATGGGTCGAGGCCATTTGGTGTCTTTGATGCGTCCGATGGCCGACACGATAGCGGATGCACCAACGCTGAAGTTATATTCTGATAATCGAGGTGCTTCTATAGGATCGGCATATTTATCGAAGCCGCTCTTACTCATAAGTCCCTGAGAATTTTTCCCTCGATCATTCCTTCGATTGTTCTGAACTGTATTGCATGCTGAATCATTGTTCACCCGATCTAGGACGTACGGTCGATATCGGTCTCTGTTCAACCTTTGTTCTCTATCGATCTCCTTTTGGTTTTTAGTAGCTGTCCTGTTCTGATGCACGGGTCCATATGGAGCTCCCAACTGATCATCCTCGACCCTAATTTTCGATTGGTATCGGTTGTGTACATATGCCCAGGTTATCGCTGGATACTCGATCAAATTTTGTTTCAGCCGATGTGATGTTGTTGAACTTAGCTCGTTCAACCCTTGGGTGAAAGCTTGTACGGCCCAATCATCTGTGACTGGTGGCAATTCCATGTGTTCCATTTGAAATCGGGATACGAATTCCCTTAGCATTTCATTCTCCCTTTGCTTTACTTTGAAGAGGTCTGATTTCCTTGTTGCAACCTTTATGGCACCAGCATGTGCCTTTATGAACGAATCTGCTAACATGGCAAGAGAATCGATGGAATTTGGTGGTAAATTGTGATACCAGATCATCGCTCCCTTCGAGAGGCCCGAACTTTTTCAACAACATGGATTCGATCTCATCGTCCTCCAAATTGTTACCTTTGATGGCACATGTGTAAGAGGTGACATGTTCGTTAGGATCGGTCGTACCGTTATATTTGGGAATTGCGGGCATACGGAACTTTTTGGGGATTGGCTTTGGTGCCGCACTCGATGGAAAAGGCTTTTGTATGAATTTTTTGAATCAAGCCCTTTTATCATTGGTGGAGCCCCAGGGATTTGATCGACCCTTACATTGTATGTTTCCACTCTCTTGTCATTGGCTTCGACTCATTTTGTAAGTTCCTTGAGTAATTTAGTAATTCCGAAAGTAGTCCCAGACTCCACCTCGTTTGATTTCACTATGGCGAGCTCTGTTCTTGGGGTGATTTCTCGAAGTGGATTGGAATTCGGCCTACTTTGTGCGCGAGTTTGGCTCTGCAACTGAGCTATCGCTACTTGTTAGGCCTATAGCATCTTGAAGATCATACGTAAGCTGGCCTCGATTTCCCCCGCATTTTGGGTGTCTCGGGCTACGGATCGATTACCGCCTAGAATGCTTCTTTCCGGTTTGGAACGCTAATTCGGATCCAAAGCTATTTTTGAATTGACATCCAATGGTATTTCGGCTCGAATTTCGGGTACTTCGATTCGAGCCTTGGTGCCATCGTTAATTGGCCTTCCGGCCCCGGGTGCCAAGTTGTTGGTTTTATCTTGAAGGTCGGTTTCGTGGTCGATAGGTAAAGCCATTGCTGATTTGAAGTTGCAAGCTGGCGTGTACTTTAGATTTGTATCAAATGATCACTGTTACCCTTAGCCCCACGGTGGGCGCCAAACTGTTTACCGAAAAAATCGGATAACGTTAAATTTTATGTATGGTTCTAAGGATATGCGATATAATTCGATATAAATCGTGTATAGAAATAGAGATATGTATATTCTTGACTATGAGAATGCAAATAGTGGGCAATAAGAATGAATGAGATAAAGTAAAGTAAATACAAAGGGATATCTTTCAATCTGAGAAGTAATTTTTTGTCTCTCTCTTTAGCTTACAAGGATTCCCCATTTTATACAAGAAGGTCATTATAAAAAATAATAAAATGAAGCATATAGTGGAAGGCCCATGATGACTAGTCTCTTCCTTGATTCCCGCCAAGATTCTCTCTCTTGGTGCGGTCGCAACTGCTCTTGTCTGTGAGCTCGATACTAGCTCGAACTCGTTACTGGGTCGGGCCCTTCGGTCTTGGCTCGAGTTCGACCTTCGAGATGGGCGTTGCGTATTTCCGACCTCGAAGCAGTGCCTTGCGCATTGATTCGGTCATGGGTTCGATAGGGTTATCGAGCCGACTCCTCGAACGACCTTCGGGCTCGAGGCTCGTTAGTACCGACTTCGGAGCTCACTCCCAAAATCTCATTCTGACTTTTTAACACTTGAACTCGACGGAACGTAGGAAGGCTGAAATGTATTTCGACCGTATACAACTATGAAAATGAATATGGTGAAGGGCGATGGGCTTTGATGATGAGCATGGAAGCGAAAATGATCTAGTGATAGATGATGACGACTATAACCGAGGTGGTTGTGGTCGTAATGGTGGGTCTCGATAGTGGTGCTTATACAGTACGAAACTTGAATTTGTGACCAAGTCCGCTTAGCTCTTGTACTTGTCAATTGACATATGCTAATATCAATTTATTTTGTTTTGCTGAGCAATAAAATTGTTAGGTCTTACCTGTGAGTTTTTTTTCGTCATCATTTTGTAGTGGAAAACGTATTGATTCACTATGTTTTACAGTATCTTAGTTTTATAATTTTATTGTTTTTCACCTTTATTGTATTTCACCATATTATTTTGTAGATGATTTGACAAAGTGAGGATAATATACATTTTCTCATTGCCCCAAATGCTTTGGCTACGAATTGGAATCGTGTCACTTGATGTTTAATTAAAGACTACAGAAGGGTGGAGGAGGAATTGGCACTCACAATTAGAATAGAAGAAAATAATTTTTTCCCAAATTTCTTGTGTATTATTTTCAGACCTCTTATGTGTAAAAATAAATATCTCTTCTAAAAGGGACATCAAACTAAAATTAAATTTATAAAGAACTACAAAATCAATTGATTGAACTCCTTATCAAACAGTATCAGTTATAAAGGAATTATTTTTTGTTGCATGCATTGATTGGAGATGCTAGTAATATGAAATTGGAGCGTCAAATATAACATGGAACTCATTCAAGCCGTCCGAATTTTGGGTAGGTTGGAGTTGAAAAAGTTCTTTCATGGACCAATTTGGGTATTCACTCAAATTACCTTATTTAAAAATCATGGCCAATTTTGAAAAGCTTTTAGGACCAACAAAGAAAAATGATAAAAATGAGTGGGCATGGAACACTAGGGCCGATGTGGACAAATAGAAGTTTGAGAACGTCAAACCTTAACTCTGTTTGTTAATAATTTCTTTTATCTTTCAGTTTGCAGAAGTTAACTTACCCACTGTGACTGCGTTGTTAAATTCATAAAAGTCTTGGATGATGAATCCAACAATCCTCAAAATCAACAACACTCCTCAAAATCAACTTTCAGACTCCGTACCTTTCCACTTGGCTGACGTGCCTAAAGATGTCTCTCTGGATATTTCAGAGGATGAAGATGCTAATCTTGCCTTAAACCCCCCTTCAAGTCCTGCTTAGAGTAATCCTGCCTTAAAACCCCTTTCAAGTCCTATTGAGAGGCTTTTTGCTCAAGAATTTGAGGGTAAAGAAGAAGAGTTTGGCTTTGTTTCTGAAGAGCCACCTCTTGCGACTCTTCCTTTGAGCCCCGTTGCTCCTACTACTAACCGCGTTGTTATCCCTCGTGATGAAGTTGGTCCTTCCACTAGGAGAGGTACGAAGCAGGTTATGATCGAAGTCCTCGAGGGCATAAATTTACTGAAGAAATTCAACTGAGTTGCGGTTTGGTTGAAACCTTTAATTGGGCCCCTCGAGAGGGAAAAACTTGAATTTCACTCCTCTATCACTCTGATAAATGATGTTATTCATTCTGCTCTTAAGATATGCTTTTCCTCTCTTACCTATTTGATTTCTTCTTTCTTTAAGTTTATAACTCCACTTCCTTGTCTTTTTGCAGATTAACTTAACAGGTACGGAGCTAATGAGGAGAGTGGCTTAGACTGAGCAGCAGGTTGCAGTGTTGAGCATGGAAGCTGACAATTGAAAAGAGTAATTTGAGAGCCTCCAACTAGAGAAGGATATTTTGGTTGTTGAGAAGGAGACTTTGGAGCAACCGATTAGGATCACTACTGCTGAATTAGCAGTAATGAAAGCTTCCGCCAATCAAGCTGAGAAGGAAAAAGATAGGATGGAGGCCACCTTTTCTGAGCAACATTCAAGGGCCACTGAGGAGATTCGGTATTTGAAAGAACTTCTAAATCAAAAAGAAGCGTATGCGGGTGATCTGGTCCAAGCATTGATTCAAGCCCAAGAATATCTCCGCACCTCTTCCAACAAAGTTAATTCCCTTAAATCTACTCTTGAACCTTTGAAGGTTTCTTATGAAACAGCCGAATCTGAAAAAGAAGAACTGAGAGCTGAAGTTGACCAATTGGAGAAAGATTGTGAGGCTCTCGAGGATAAGCCAACTCTGGATATGAGTTGGGCCTTCCTGAACACGCTTCTTGAAATTTTGACTAAGGCTAGCCAAGAAGGCTTTGATCTAGAATCTAAGATTGACATGGCTTGGGATGCAATTGAAACTACTCAGCAATGTCAAAGTTTCTATACACCCGAGGAAGAAAGTACCAAGAGTGATTTAAGCAATAATGGTTCAGAGGCTGATCCTGCTGATCCCCAGCCTTCATCTTCTAGTCCCCAAGTTGATCCTTCCGCTTCTTCTCAAGATGCTCCCTAGTTTTCTCTTCAACAATGATTTTTTATGTTTCTTGGATATTTTTGGATGTTTTTTGATTTGTTTTTCAGAAACTTTTATCAATGTTAAATTTCAGCATATTTTATGTATGCCTTTGCTCTTTAATTTTTTAGCTTTTTTCCGCATTATCTAAGTAGGATGAATGCTTTAATATACCGCGACTATATACACACGGTCTTAACTATAAAAGAGAGCCCTTTTATATAAACGACACTAATGAAGATGAAGATGACGTCTCATCTTCATATTGGTGTAAAAATATGAAATATGAAGTAATTTGAAGAATTTTTGTTTGATCTTTCAAAACAAATATTCATGTACATCACTTTCATAACTGCTTTCTTTATAGCAGGTTTATAGGTACAGGTATAGTTATCATGTGACTATATTTGTAGCCTTAACCTAATGGCTTTTGGGAGTTTTCTGTTGAATCTTCAATTTCATGTTGATTCTTTAGCTCTTCACTTCCAATTCAATCTTTGAGCTTAAAAATTCTAAATATTCTTTAAGGTTTTTTCTTTGGCCATTGAGTTATGCTTTTGGAATTTACTTCTTCCATATGCATAGTCCTCCCAGGGGTAATGCGTTTTCTGAAAGTATACTTACTATTTGACTAACTTGCACTGTTAGGTTCTTAATGGATTCATCATTTTGTATAAATCTCTCTTCAACACTTTTCATAAACTTATACGTAAGCTCTTATAAACTACCATTCTGCTCTTGAGGTGGTTGTCTCATTTCACTTTCGTTCTAGTCATAATCAGAGTATTCGTTCTATCCAGAGTTAAGATTGTGGCCGTATAAAATCTCATACCTGTAAGGACTAGAAACAAAGTGAGACTTTTCAAAAGATGAACCGTAGGAAGAATACTTACCTGCTTGACAATCAACCCATAAATGATTTTCCCTACATTTACAACAAATAGCAAACTTTAAATAATTTGCAGCTGCTTACTTGATGACGTCCAGAACACACCTCGATAAGAGATATGATACAATCGTATGCAATATAAATTACCCAACTATGAGTCGGGGTCGAATTCACAGTGATTTATAAGGGGTGTTAGGAGTATATACTTGAAAAAAGAGAATGGATTAACTAAATTTGCACTTCCACAATGAGTTTTAATTTCTACTTCTACTGTTACTCTAACAATTGTAAGCTAAGTAAAAGAAACTAGAAATGAACGATTGTTTTTGATATTTTTTTCAAATAGTTTAAAAGCCTAGGGATGTGAGCATAACTTAGGTGTTCGCCTAAAGGGTTAAATACGTTAATACTTATTTTGTTGATTAGGGTGTAATATAGTTCTCAACTCTACATTATCCACTCAATACCTCTTGGTCAGAGAGTGATTTTGCCCAATTTGGATTTCTCAAGTCCAAATTGGTATCAAACAAAATAGTTGATATGAGCTCGAGTGTTCTTACTATCTCTAGTTTGAACCCTTTAATTTGGCCAATCAAACTCTCAATTAGCCCAATTTCTTGTTAGCCAAGTTATCCTAGACTAGGTCCATCTTTCTCAAGTAGAGACTGAGTCAAAAAGGCATGAATTAATATTTGCAACCATTAATTCTAAAATTGAAGCATGAACTAAGATAAATAATCAACACCCAATCATAAACAAGCATTAAATTAAATACCCATAAGGTTTACACATTAAGGTTGGGTCACAACTCTAGTAAGAATCTAGCTACTCATAATGGGAATTGAAGAAAAATAAAGAAGAAAAGCTAATTAAACTCATAATCAAATATTAAAATGATAAATATAATGTTTCAACACTAAAATAATAACAAACTTCCTAAAATGGCAAATGGTAACGGCTACAACAGCTTTTTACTTCCAAACTTGACCTAAAATTGTAAAACTCATCTATTTATAGTGGACCAAAATTCGCTGACAAAAATGCCTCTTAGGAGGTTCTGCGGCCGCACAATTCCATGCGCGGTCCGCAGATCTCTTCAGTTATCATGACAAGGGATTCTGCGGCCGCACATTTCTGGATTGCGGCTGCGAAGCAACTTCTGCGATCGCACAATTCTTATGCGGTCCGCACTTCAGCAAGATTTCAAGACTTGGTCTTTTGCTTACTCTCTGAACTTGGAATCATTTGTCAGTGCAAACCATGTTTTGTGGTCTGGACATTGGTCAAAATACTGTTGGGTTATTTCGCTTGGTTTGCGGTCGCAGATGGAGTTCTGCGGTCCGCAATTACTTCTGCGGACCGCACTTCTTTGCTTATGCGTCCTTTATTACCTTGTGCTTCGGAACACTCCTTTTTAAGTCGGATTTCATCATGGGAGACCAAACTTCCAACATTCCTGCAATTTGCATAATTTTATTAGTTTCAGGAACATATATCAATAATTTTGGACTAAAACAAAAGCAAAAAGATACTAATAAGTAGTCAAAATACCCACTTATCAACTCCCCCAAACTAAGTCTTTGTTTGTCCTCAAGCAAATAAATTAGTTCTCACCTCCTAAAGTTAAGGGTCATTTTAGCAAGTCAATGGTGAGCCATTCACACATCAGTTGGGACCAACAATTACCCACACTACTCATGTATTATCAACAAGGCGATAAGTCAAATATTCATGCACATATAGTTATAATGTGACATTTGAGCTTCAAGAATTGACTTTACTCATCAAGGACACTTGATATATCATGTAGGCCATGGTGGACTCCAAACTCTTACTCCTTTACTTTCTATTTGCCAAGCTCACTTAAGAAATTAGCACTCAATCCGAAGATTCATAAGAGGCTTACTCATCTCTCACAAGAGAATGTCACAAGTACGGCTCCAAGTACCATAGGCTTGCCCCTCATGTAGATTGCCACTAATGTAAACTCACTCAATTTGAAATCAAGTAAGGCTTCTTTTGGGATGTAATGAAGGATTTTGGGTTAGGTTAGGATACCATATGGGTAAGTGGTTACACCTTTCCTTAAGCACTTCATATTTCATTTCTCGGCTCACAATTTCCTATTCTTAGAGGCACTTTCTTTTCATTGGGGACTAGAGAGACTTAACATCACTCTTTCTTGTTCATTTCACTCTTTTTCCCCCTTTTAATTTTTCAATGTATGGGATCATTACCTTTTTTGAATCCATCAACCCTTCCACTTATTCGCGTTTTGCATTTTTCTTTTTCTTTTTTGTTATTTTCTTTTCTTGCCTTCTCTTTCATAGAGATCATTTTTTTTTCTCTTTTTGTGCCTTGATACCTTTTTTAAATTTCTCATCTCTCCCCCAAACTTATGTTTTAAGATATTTGTTTCACAAGAGTGTTAAGAAAAGTCCGGGTGCCAAGATAGGGTCACGACAAAATGGGTAAAGGCTTATACATGGTTATCAAATGAGAAAGAATAGAGTCTCAAAGAGGTTGACTGGGAATAACGACATTCGTTAGCAATAGAAAGCTCAAACGGGCCAAGAAAAGCCTACAGTCACTTCTCAAACCAAGCAAAATTTAGGATTTCGCCTTGAAACACATTCGGGGCAAATTCTAAACCCTTCGCACATATACTTGGACTAGCAACAATTCATCTCACCCCTCACGCAATTAGATTGTAAAAGAGGTAGAGTTGAAGGTCCACAACGACTGCATTCAAGTTTAAAGATCACTTTGGTCCAATTAAACCACTCGATGATTGCTAAAGTCAACTCAAGAGTCACAAAGTCACTAACTATAGCTATTTCTTTCAAAAACCTATCCATCGTTGGGACGAGTCACCCGGTTCACACAACAACTACCTTTGGAAAGAACCGTGGTGTTAAGAAAACCAAAGGCTTATTATCTACTAAAGCATAAAAAGAAGCTACTTAACAAAATAAAAACTAATATGGAAAAGATGAAGAAGCTAATAAGCAAAAACAAAGATAAAGAAGTTTATGAGCAAAACTACTAAAGATAGAATGAATATACATAGTAAGAGAGAGAGAAGATAGATAAATACAAATAAGAAAAAGAAAAAGTATCATCAAATTATTACAGGCTAAATGTATCAAAGTGTACCAAATGTGCCAAATAAACTCCACCCCCTCCCCCGAACAAAAGTAAGCATCGTCCCCAATGCTTAGCAAAATAAGAGTAAAGAAGGAGAGGGTGAAGAAAACTCCCTATGGCTCCTTGGACATCTCTATGTCCCCAGCAATGTCATCACCCTCCGGATCAGCCAACTGGATCTCATCATCCTCGACTCTAGGTGTGGCTGGGTTGGCGAATATCTCATGCATTGCCTCAGCAGTGCCAGCGTCAAGGTCTGGCTCTTCAGACTGGCCAGCTGGTGCTACCGGTGCAGATCAAACTTTTCTACTTAGGTTTTTCAATCTCGTGCATAATTAGACATGGCAACATTGTAAAAACACTAAATTATACTAATCCAGTCCCTATAGAGCATGTATCAAGTTAACCTAGTTCAGATTTACCCCACATGGACATACAATTAAACTCTAATAACAAATGGCCTAAAAAGAACGAAAAATCTACAAATCAAACTAACAAAAAAAAGTAACGTAAAATTGAAGCATACCAGATAGAATGAGTGTAATGAGTGAATGATCAAGGTGGTTGTGTGTGTGGACAGATAAAAATCTCCAAGAAAATTCAACAGAGCACAATTTTTAGTTCAGAGAGTGAAAAGTATCAAATGGGCCATGTTCCTCTATTTATACCAATTGTTTGCTAAGGGAAAAAAGGACGAGTGCGGCCACACATTTTCATGTATGTTTCGCACTCTATTAACTGGGGACCTCATCTCATATTTTCATTTGCGGTCCGCACATTTTCATGTTTGGCCGCAGATTTCACGTGCGGTAGCAGATCGACCTCCGCGCTGACAAGCTTAAACTTCAGAGAGTTGGTATTTTTACATCTTAATTGTGCGGTCCGCAAGATAAATGTGCGGCCGCAATGCTCTTTTGCTATAGCACCAACAAATGTGCGGTCCGCACAATTAAAATGTTGTTTGCATTCCTTAGAACACTTAGCCACAATTCCTGTAAGTCACACTCACCCCCGTAGCACACTTCAAATCAAGTTTTAACAAAAATAACACCTAACTAAAAAAGAAAAAGGAAAAGAAACATAGGTTGCCTCCCAAGAAGTGCCCGATTTAACATCGCAGCACGATGCAGAATACCCTCAAGTGAAATGAATGACAGCCACGACGTGTCTATCTCCAAATTTTCCCTAGTAGTGTTTCACCCGATGACCATTGACTCTGAATACTTCATTATTTTTGTTCTTCAGGTCTAATGCACCAAAAGGTATCACACCCACAATTTTAAAAGAATCACTCCATTTAGATTTTAGCTTAACGAAAAACATCCTCAACCTTGAGTTAAACAACAATACAACATCGCCCACCTTGAACTCTTTGTTCCAAATGTATTTGTCATGAAGATATTTCATCTTTTTTGTGTACAAGGACGAACTTGCATAAGCATGATACCGGAACTCATCCAATTCATTCAAGTGTTCCACCCTCAAGTTAGTGGCTACATCCCAATCAAGATTCAACTTCTTTAGAGCCCACATGGTTTTGTGCTCTAGTTCCACCGGAGGATGACAAGCTTTTCCGAATACCAACCGGTATGGTGAAATTTCGATAGGTGTTTTGTAAGTCGTCCAATAAGCCCATAATGCATTCATCAAGCTTTTTGGACCAATCCGCGCGATTAGCATTCACCGTTTTTGACAAGATGCTCTTTATCTCCCGGTTGGAGACTTCCACTTGCCTACTAGCTTCTGGGTGATAGGGAATCGTGAATTTATGAGTAACACCATACTTGCCAAGTAAAGTGTCAAAAGACTTGTTGCAAAAATGTGACCCCCATCGCTTATAATTGCACGTGGAGTACCAAACCTTGTGAAAATATTCTTCTTCAAGAACGCCACCACACTTCTCGCCTCCTTGTTGGGTAAAGCAACGGCCTCAACCCATTTGGACACATAATCCACTGCGACCAAGATGCAGGTGTTTCCACAAGAACTCACAAAAGGTTCTATGAAGTCAATACCCCACACATAAAAAAAATCTATCTCCAAAATGGTTGTGAGAGGTATTTCATTTTTATTTGAGATTCCACCGGCCCGTTGACATTCATCACATCTTTTCACTAACTCACTTGCATCCTTGTAAAGAGTAGGCCAATAGAAGCCACAACTAAGCACTTTGGTTGTCGTTCTCGCTCCACCATGATGACCACCATATGGCGAAGAATGACAAGTCCCAAGAATTTCACCTTGCTCTTCTTCCGGTACACATCTTCTAATCACCCCATCCGTACAAATTCGGAAAAGGTATGGTTAATCCCAATAATAATCTTGATAATACCATTTGAGCTTCTTCCTTTGGTTTGAAGAGAAATAATCCGGGATGATTCCTCACACAAGGAAATTTGCTAAATCCACGAACCATGACACCTCTTTCATTGAAATTGCCAAAAGTTTCTAATCGGGGAAGGAGTCATTGATTTCGAGGACATCATACGGCCTCCCCTTCTCCTCTAAACGAGACAAGTGGTCCGTCACTTGGTTTTTACTATCTTTTCTATCTTGATTGCCAATATCAAACTCTTATAACAAGAGCACCCATCTCATCAACCTAGCTTTGGAGTCCTTTTTGCTTATAAGATAACGAAGTGCCGCATGATCCGTGTGGACAATGACTTTTGCACCCATTAAGTACGGGTGGAACTTCTTGATTGCAAACACAATGGAAAGAAGCTCTTTCTCTGTAACAGTATAGTTGACTTGGGCACTATTCATGGTCTTACTAGCATAGTAGACCGGATGAAAAATCTTGTTGATGCGTTGCCCTAAAATAGTCCCAACCTCTACGTCACTTGCATCACACATGAGTTCAAAAGGTACACTCCAATTTGGAGCGGTGATGATGGGAGTAGTTTTCAACTTGAACTTCAACAATTCAAAAGCTCTCATGCAATCATCATTGAAGTTGAACTTAGCATCCTTCTCAAGAAGCTTGCACAACGGATTCACCAACTTAGAGAAATCTTTGATGAAACGCCGGTAAAAACCCACGTGGCCTAAAAAACTCCGCACACCCTTCACCGAATTTGGAGGTGAAGTTTAGAAATTACCTCAATCTTTGCCTTGACTTCAAATCCATTTCTTGAGATTTTGTGGCCGAGGACAATGCCTTCCTCGACCATGAAATGACATTTCTCCCAATTGAGCACCAAATTTGTTTCTTCACATCTAGCCAACACTTTGTCCAAATTTGCAAGGAAATCATCAAAATAATCTCCAACCACCGAGAATTCATCCATGAAGACTTCAAGGTATTCCTCCACCATGTCCGTAAAAATAGCCATCATACACCTTTGAAAAGTCGCTGGTGCATTGTACAAACCAAATGGCATCCGCTTGAAAGCAAATGTACCATAGGGACATGTAAAGGTTGTTTTCTCTAGATCTTCCGGAGCAATAAGAATTTGGTTGTAGCCCGAATACCCATCAAGAAAGCACGGTCGGCCAATCTATCGAGCATTTGATCTAAGAAAGGAAGTGAAAAGCGATCCTTCTTTGTGACTTTGTTGAGCTTGCGATAGTCCATACACACCCTCCAACCGGTCACCGTTCTTGTAGGAATCAATTCATTCTTGTCATTGGTGACCACCGTAATGCCCCCCATCTTTGGGACACATTGAACCGGAGAAGTCCACAAACTATCAGAGATGGGGTAGATAACCCCGACATCCAACCACTTGATAATTTCCTTTTTGACAACTTCTTGCATAGCCTCATTGAGTCTCCTTTGATGTTCAATGGATGGTTTGGCGCCATCCTCGAACTTGATCTTATGCATGCAAAATGCGGGGCTTATCCCCCGAATATCCACCAAGGTTAACCCAATAGCCTTCTTCCTATTTTCTATCACCGCCAATGTGGAATCTACCTGCACGTTAGTCAAACAAGAGGAAAGAATAATCAGTAAATTAGAAGAAGGGCCAAGAAATTCGTACCGAAGATGTGGAGGCAATGGGTTCAACTCCAAGGTAGGAGGCTCTTTAATAGAAGGCTTTGTAGGAGGAGTTGTTATATTTTCAACATCCAAGGACAATTTCCGGGGTGCATAGTTGTACGACCCCATTCCTTGCAAAGAGTTCACACATTCCATGAAGTCATCCATCTCATCATCATCAAAGTTGAGCAAGACAGCCTCCAGCATATCACCAACATTGATTGTAGCACTTGTTTCATCAACAATAATATCGATCACCAAGTCCACAAAAGAGCACACCTTATTACTATTTGGTTGCCGCATGGACTTACACACATGGAATACCACTTTTTCATCACCAACCCAGAAGGTAAGTTTTCCGGCTTCGACATCACTAAGAGCCTTCCCCGTATCAAAGAAAGGTCTCCTAAGAATAATCGGCACCTCATAATCGACTTCACAATATAGAATGACAAAATCCGCCGGAATAATGAATTTATCAACACGAACCAAGACATCTTCGTTCATACCCAAAGGCCTATTCATCGTATGGTCAGACATTTGCAATCTCACAGAGGTGGGTCTAGGTTGCCCAATTCCCAAAGTCTTGAAAACTGAATAGGGCATCAAATTAATACTTTCCCCAAGATCACAAAGAGCTTTAGCAAACTCGGCACTACCAATTGTACAAGGAATCATGAAAGCACCGGGATTCTCTAACTTAGGAGCCATTGAATGCACAATTGCACTCACTTGATGAGTGACTTTGATGGTTTCAAAATTCATTGACCGTTTCTTTGTCACGAGATCCTTCATAAACTTTGCATAACTGGACATTTGTTCCAAAGCTTCAACTAATGGCACATTGATTGAGAGACTCTTCATCATTTGAATGAACTTCTTGAATTGATTCTCACCATTTTGCTTGGCAAGTCTTTGAGGGTATGGAGGTGGAGGCTTAGGCAGTGGTGCCTTAGCCTTTTGCACTATCGGCTTCGGTATGTCAATAATGTGTTCCCTAGATGGGTTCACCTCCTCTTGAGTCTCTTCCACACTATCATCAATATCAATCCGGACTTCCTCATTAGGTTGTACCACATTGTTTGGGATCTCTTCTTCTTGCATCACTTGATCATCATCATCAACAAGTTTCCTTTGACTTGAGGTAGGTGAATACCCACCTCTTCCACTTCTTATGATAACCGCCATGGCATGCCCCGTGTTGTTTTCACCCTTTGGGTATACTACCATGTTACTTGATAGTGCCCCATTAGGACGAGAATTTAGAGCTTGAGAGATTTGTCCCATTTGAACTTCTAAGTTGCGGATTGATGTGTTGTGTAAGGTAAGTTGGGCATCCGAATCGGCATTCTTTTCCATCATTTGCTTGAACACATTTGCAATATGCCCCATCTCATTGTTTGAAGAACTTGGACCATGGGAAGGATAAGGAGGCGGGTTGCTCAGTTGTTGGTACATCTGGGGCCTTTGAAAACCCGATCCCCGGTTGTCTTGGTTGTTGTTCCATTCGCCTTGATTGTTACCTCCCCCCCCAATTTCCTTGATTATTTCCACTCGAATTTCCTTGATTATTGTTGTTATGCCAATTTCCTTGATTGTTGTTTCCGCTCCAATTGACTTGATTGTTAGAATTCTAATTGCCTTGATTGTTATGAGGTCACCATTGTTGTTGGTTTGTGCCTTGGAAGTTGTTTCCTTTCCCTTGAAAATTATTCACATATTGCACTTCCTCTTCTTGTTCAGTATAAGAATCATCTTGCTCAAAACTACCATCTTCTTGCACATAGTTCTCCACTCGATTTTTGCACTTGTGGACCCTTGGTCCTCCTCTTGTTAACTATCATGTTCACTCATTCTATGGCATTGACTTGCTTGGTATTTTGCACTTGATTTAGTTGGACATTTGCTAATTGAGTCATGGTGGCTGTCAATTCGTCAATGGCTTGCCCATGGTCTTGCAATTTTTTGTGAAGGTGGATCATATTTGGATCACCTTATGGAACATTGGCCCGGAATCTCCAAGCCGATGACATTTCCACCATCTCATCCAAACTCTCACACGCCTCCGCATAAGGCGTAGTCATGAAGTTCCCATTGGCAAGTTGATTAACTACACATTGGTTGGTAGTATTAATCACGATAGAAGGTTTGTTGAATCATGTTTTCCGTCATATTGTTGTTGGTACATTCCATGACCATAGTTCTATAGCATTCCCATATCTCCTATAGTGGTTTATTCGGTTCTTGCTTGAATGCTAAGATCTCATCTTGAAGTGTAGCCATATGCCCGGGAGAGAAGAACTTAGAAATAAACTTTTCTGCCAACTCATCCCAAGTGTGAATGGAATGATTCGGTAATCGTTCCAACCAATCTAAATATTTCCCCCATAGAGAGAAGGGAAAAAGCCTTAGCCTCAATGCATCCTCGGAGACATTCGTTTGTTTTCTCCCCCAACAAGTGTCCACAAACCCCTTCAAATGTTTGTACGCATTTTGAGTTGGAGCACCGCTGAAGAAACCCAGTTGCTCAAGCAAAGTGAGCATCACATTAGTTATTTGGAAGTTGCCCACCCTAATACGGGGAGGGACTATTGCACTAGCAAATCCTTCATTGGGTAATATACGGTGTGGAGCCGCTTGTGGTGGAGGTGGGGGTGGAGCGGGTACATTGTCTTGAGGCACCAGACCTCTTCGATTGGCTTGAGGTTCAAGAGGTACCTCCTCAATTTGCTCATCCTCGACGTCCATATCCCCCAAAGGTATATTTCCGATACCATTGTTTGCCGCCATGATTGTACCTAAATTTGTTTCACACAAGTTAGTAACACGAAAAGAAAAGAAGATATTCCAAAAACAAACCCAAATATATAGCTAACACTGTTTTAACTCCCCGACAACAACGCCAAAAATTGATGATATCCACAACACACCTCGATAAGAGATATGATACAGTCGTATGCAATATAAATTACCCAACTATGAGTCGGGGTCGAATCCACAGGGAATTTTAAGGGGTGTTAGGAGTATATACTTAAAGAAAGCGAATGGATTAACTAAATTTGTACTTCCACAATGAGTTTTGATTTATACTTCTACTATTACTCTAACAATTGTAAGCTAAGTAAAAGAAACTAGAAATGAACGATTATTTTTGGTGTTTTTTCCAAATAGTTTAAAAGCCTAGGGATGTGACCATAACCTAGGTGTTCGCCTAATGAGTTAAATACGTTAATACTTATTTTGTTGATTGGGGTGTATTATAGTTCTCAATTCTATATTATCCACTCAATACCTCTCGGTCAGAGAGTGATTTTGCCCAATTTGGCTTTCTCAAGTCCAAATGGGTATCAAACAAAATAGTTGATATGAGCTCAAGTCGGGTTCTTACTATCTCTAGTTTGAACCCTTTTATTAGACCAATCAAACTCTCAATTAATGTTAGACAAGTTATTCTCATGTATAGACTAAGTCAAAAAGGCATGAATCAATATTTGCAACCATTAATTCTAAAATTGAAGCATAAACTAACCTAAATAATCAACACCCAATCATAAACAAATATTAAATTAAATACCCATAAGGTTTACACACTAGATTGGGTCACAACCCTTATAAGAATCTAGCTACTCATAATGGGAATTGAAGAAAAATAAAGAAGAAAAGCTAATTAAACTCATAATCAAAGATTAAAATGATAAATATAATGTTTAAACACTAAAATAATAACAAACTTCCTAAAATGGCAAACGGTAACGGCTACAACAGCTTTTTACTTCCAAACTTGACCTAAAATTGTGAAACTCATCTATTTATAGTGGACCAAAATTTGCTGATAGAAGTGCCCCTCGGGAGGTTCTGCGGCCGCACAATTCCATGTGCGGTCCGCAGATCTCTTCAGTTGGCATGAGATGGGATTCTGCGGCCGCACATTTCTGGATTGCGGTTGCGAAACAACTTATGCGACCGCACAATTCTTATGCAGTTCGCACTTCAGCAAGGTTTCAAGACTTGGTCTTTTGCTTACTCTCTGAACTTGGAATCATTTGTCAGTGCAAACCCTGTTTTGAGGCCGCACAATTCATGTGTGGTCCGGACATTGGTCAAAATCCTGTTGGGTTCTTTCGCTTGGTTTGGGGCCGCATATAGAATTTTGCGGTCCGCAATTACTTCTAGGGCCACAGAAATCTTTTTGCGGACTGCACTTCTTTTTTATTATGCGCCCTTTATTGCCCTGTATTTAGATTACACAATTTCATTAGTTTCGAGAACATAAATCAATACTTTCGGACTAAAACAAATGCAAAAAAGTGCTAATAAGTAGTCAAAATTCCCACTTATCATAACTCTGCAATTATTTTCTTAAGTTGGTTGTGCTCCATATTCACAACACTTGAGTTCAACATCAGGGCTATTTTCTTAAAGCTTTCTCCCTAGCACTTGTCAGGTTCTACAAAACAAATCTTGAAGATAATCTTAAATCTCAAATTTGTACCAAAAATTATTTTGAACATTATTAATTGCTAATCCCCGGTAAAGATCAAGTAGGACTTTATTTGGTTGTAATGCAAGTTGCGGGATAGGTAGATACATTTGAATAATAGTGACTACACTTCCCTAAGCACTTTAATACATTTACAATTTCAAAATTTAACCACGCACTTATGTTGAACAAAACCTCAACCTTCACAACATAATAGCATCACACTCCCAATTTCTTTAAGCACAATAGGATGAGAACTACCACTAGCAAGGAATCAATTTTTTTCTTTTTTTCTAATACATACACAAACTCTTTTTTTCTTTTCAAAGTTCTGATTTTTTTTTCAAGAAAATTCACTTCTTTTTTTCAATTCCTTAGAAGTGACTCTCATAATTTTTCAAATAGTGCACCTTTCTCCAAATTTTTATGTTCCACTCAGAAATCCAAATATACCTCCACTTAACTTTTAACAAGCTCTTAGCAATTTCAAGTGCTTAAGAGAGGTAAAAGGTTCAAACAGATAGTCAATTCAAACAAAAGGGTCACGCTTGTAGTGTGGTTGCCAAAGAAAATAGGAATATAGGCTTAAGAAGGCTAACTAGGACATGCAACAATTAGGTGGGTAAAAAACATATATCTGGCTCAACAAAGAAACGCTTCTATCACTTTCTCGACTGAACAAGACTACTATTTCGCTTTGAAAATACTCGGGGCAAGTTCTAGACATCAAATTCAATGCACAGAATATCAGCAAACAACCTCACTCACACATTGGCACATAACTCACTCAGGATTGGATCTATCCTATCTCTCTAGTCAAAGCAGTTAAGCAAAGTCGAGATCAAAAAAATTAAGGCACTTATCCATGAATCAAGAACTGAGACTAGGCGTCACAACTAAGGCACTCACCGCTATCAAGGCATACACAGTCAAGAAAAAATGCTTCCAACTACCACAATGGATCAAGATTCTTAATTCCTACAAAAATAAAAAATTTAACTATAAAACTAACTAGGATCATCCTTGACTTATTCCTGCATTCTTTTACAGGATCAATCCATGCATTTTCCTGCAAATCTCCAAAAATAAAATCCATATAATTAAGGTTAGAGTAAGAAATCAAATAAGAAAGGTCATGTGAATATTTCTTTAGCATTTCCAAGACCAATTCTTTCTCATTCTCTTCTACTAGAGGTTGTAAATGTAAAAAAGTGAATGGGGGTTTGAATCATTCTTTTATTGCTTTACAATCAACCAAAGCCTCATCTTCAGTCATCTCAACTGAATCAGAGTGTTCTTGTAGAGTGATAACTTTTCTTTGTAGATGCTCATCCTCTTGGGCAGGCTCATTCTCACAGGGTATCTCCTCCATATATTCATCATCACAACGCATTGAGATTTCTGAAAGTATACTTACTATTTGACTAACTTGCACTGTTAGGTTCTTAATGGATTCATTATTTCGTATAAATCTCTCTTCAAAACAATTCATGAACTTATAAATAAGCTCTTCTAAATTACCATTCTCCTCTTGAGGTGGTTGTCTCACTTCGCTTCCGTTCCAGTCATAATCAGAATATTTGTTCCATCCAGAGTTAAGATTGTGGCCATATGACACCTCATACTTGTAAGGACTAGAAACAGAATAAAACTTTTCAAAAGATGAACCATAGGAAGAATACTTACCTACTTGACAGTCAACCCATAAATGGTTTCCCCTATATTTAAAACAAATAGCAGATTTTTGATAATTTTTATTTACTAACTCTGCAATCGTTTTCTTAGGTTGGTTGTGCTCCATCTTCACAGCACTTGAGTTCAACATTAGGGCTATTTTGTTCAAGCTTTCTCCCTAGCACTTGTTAGGTGCTACAATAAAAAATCTTGAAGACAATTTTAAATCCCGAATTTGCACCAAAAATTATTTTGAACACTATTGATTTTCAATCCCCGGCAACGACGCCAAAATTTGACGAGCGAAAACACAACCAGAAAATTAATGCTCGCTAGCCAAAGATAGTATAGTAAAATTATCGTCTCCAAAGGGATTGGATTTAAATAATATTCAATTAACTTATGATTTTCTACTATTCAGGATGATCAACACTTGATTTGAGGTAATTACTAACTACGATTAACTAACTAAACTAAGATTACGACTAAGTAGACTTGATCACAGAGAATGAGAGTTGAACTAATTTGCTATCAATATGAGAAATAAGGACCATGACAGGATATGTGCAAGATAGTCATTCGGGATTTAACTCTGTTTAAATTCACTTATAATATTCTAATAATTCTCATGAATTCACTCTATAATTAGCATAAACATAAGGTCAAGATTCCTTTTTTGATTAAATCTGAACTCTACGAGATATACTAATATGAAGAACTGTGAAGATATGCAAAAACACGTTAATGGATTAGTTTTCAGGAAAACGTCTCTCGAATATTCACCTAACTTGGTTTAATCAACAATTTAAAAAGCCCTCTCGATTACTTAGAAGAATCACTAAATTAAACCAAATAAAATAATGCAAAGATAATCACCAAAATATTTCTCTTTCGATTAAATAAACTGATTTAATAAAGCTGCAAATAATTCAAATCTAACGACCTAGCCGGTCGTTTTGAGTGTATTAGCCTCGATCCCATATTTACCATTTTTTCGTATCTGTTTCTGCTTATGTGACTTGTTGGGAGATCTTGTTTTTGGTTTCGGAGTGTTTTGGGATACTTAATCCCTAAAACGGAAGCTTAAGTCTTAGGATTATGACCGTAGTCGGAATTATGTAAAGACGACTCCAAAATGGAGTTTCGTCGATTTCGTTAGCTCCGTTGGGTGATTTTGGACTTAGGAGCGTGTCCGGACTGTGAATCTGAGGTCTGTAGCTAATTTAGGATTGAAATTGCGAAAGTCAAATTTTTGAAAAGTTTGACCGGGGGGTTGACATTTTGATATCGGGGTCGGATTTGATTTCCGGGAATTGGAGTAGGTTTGTGGTGTCATTTAGGACTTGTGTGCAAAATTTGAGGTCAATCGAACGTGGTTTGGTATGTTTCGGTATCGTTTGCAGAATTCGGAAGTTTAGAAGTTCTTTAGGCTTAAATCCGGGTGTAATCAGTGTTTTGATGTTATTTTGAGTGATTTGAAGGTTCGACTAAGTTCGTATTGGGTTATATGACTTGTTGGCATGTTTGGTTGAGGTCTCGCGGGCCTCGGGTGGAATTCGCGAGGTTTCGAACTTAGTTTTGGATTTGAAAGGGGCAGCTGAAGTGCTGTTGTTGTTCGTGTAATCGCACCTGCGGAGTGGGAACGGCAGGTGCGAGCTCGCAGAAGTGGGGATGAGACCGCAGAAGCGGCCAAGGATGAGTTGATCAGAAGCCACAGGTGCGAAGATTTTTCCGCACCCGCGATGGTCGCAAAAGCGGGCAGCTGGGCGCAGGTGCGAGTTTTAGCCGCAGGTGCGATGGGTTTCCGCACCTGCGATAGGAGCAGATGCAGTCTTGTAGCCACAGAAGCGGAATCTGGGATTTTAAGTGGAATCCACACCTGCGATGGATTTTTCGCAAGTGCGGTGTCGCAGATGCGAAAAGTCTGGGCAGAAGGTTTAAAAGCAAGGGTTCACGATTTTAGTCTTATTTCACCATTTGAGACTCGGACTTAGGCGATTTTGGAGAAGATTTTCGAGGGGATTATTGAGGTAAGATTCTTGTACTCGTTTCTTATCATAAATCTTGATTCCCCACTGATTTCCCCACCTAATTAGCGAGATTTTGAGGTGACGCACATGCTAGGTTACGGGCGTGTGGGCGTGCACCGTGGGGGATTGAGACTTAGTCCATCTCGTTAGACTATAAAGTCGAATAGCTTATTGTTAAATACATGCTCCCTATGTCTCCTAGAAATTTGACTGCCATTCATGTTAGTAACAATGCTTAGGCCTTATGTTATCATTGTTGGGACCCGCATCAGTCTAGTACTTGTTGATTAACTCCTATTTGCTATCTTGATCTCAGTCACAGTGCTACTTGTGAGTCATATCTCCGTTTCCTTTCATATTCTTGTTGATACTTGTTATTATCTATTTTGGCTTATTTGTATGATTTCTGAAAGCCCGAAAGGGCTGGAGAGGTTAGTGACTGAGATAAGGCTTGAGTGTTGGGCTGTGAGATATGTGAGGGTATATGGATCGGGTTGCACGCCGCAACGAGCCTTATGGCTATTTATGGACTGTGGATCGAGTTTCACGCCGCAACGAACCTTATGGCTACTTATATGATTGGGTCGGGGTGCACGCCGCAGCGATATAGTACTTGGGCTGAAAGGAGCTCCTCCGGAGTCTGCACACCCCCAATGAGCGCATGTACCTATTGAGTGTGAGTACTGAGGGCTGAGAACCGAGTGATTTGAGCTGTTGTGACGAGTTGAGTGAATGTTGCTATGAGAGGCTGTACTTACTTTTTCATTTGTTGATGCACTTAGTTGCTATCTGTCATTGTTGTAAAATTCTTGAAAGATTCTATATCCGAATTGCCTGAACTTTAACTGTATAAAACTGATTGGACTTAAATTGACGGATGCGAAAGCATGTCTATTCTTTGCTGGAATTATTGAAAATGAACTGTAATCGTATAGCTCGTCACTGCTTCTAAGTTCCTTATTTATTTCTGTTATTTGCTGAGTTGGTTGTACTCATGCTACACCCTGCACTTCATGTGCAGATCCAAGTGTGTTTGATCACGGAGGTCGTTGAGTTCGTGCGCAATCCAGTACCGGAGACTACGAGGTAGCTGTCGGCATCTACAGACCTTGTCTTTCCTTCTATGTTTTCTTTCTTTCCTGTATTAATACTTAGACACTATTTTTATTAGACTGGATATCTAGATGCTCATGACTTGGTGACACCCCGATGTTTGGGGCTATCATTCCGCATTTTATTTTGAATTCAACTCTGGTTTTTTGTAAAAATTTCTAGTATGAAAAAGTTTTGAATTATCCTTTTTATGAAATATTGAAGTATTTTGAAAGGTCGGCTTGCCTAGTACTATCGATAGGCGCTATCACGACAGGTTAAAATTTTGGGTCGTGACATTAAATCTCCATAAACGTAATAACACAATTAAACTAGAGTTAAATTCACAAATATCAATTAAAATACCATATCCGTCAAAATCCTGGGAAAGAACTACTCCATATATATGGAGAAATTCATCACAATTAAGTTTAAGAACCTATAAAATATCAAAGACAACTTTACGTTACAAACTCCCGTTTTACACCGATTATTGGCAAGAGAATTGATGAATTCTTGTGTCTTCAAACCGTAGTAGCTCTCCAAAACTCTCCTAAGTCGAATCCCCCTTTAGAAATGTATTTACAATATATTTATACTGTATAGGAATAGTCCTGGATCGAAATACCCTTAATGGGGCAAAATAGAATTGCACTGGGCTAAAAAATGAACTGCCACGCCGTCCAGTACGTCGCATGGCACGACGTGGCTGTGGAGATTCTCAAAAAGTTGGCAAAAATGCCAAACGATGACATTTTAAATTGTCCCCTCTCATGCACATCATCTGATGACGTGATTAGCCAAGATTTCATGGCATTTGGCTTTCTCAATATTCTCATAGATTAATACAATGCCACCCCGTGTTGCAAATCATCTCGTAGGCCGTGATAGGTAATTTTCTTCGCTTTGGGCGTTTTTCTTCTGTCTTTTTATATATGTGCGTGATCCTCGGCCCAAACACAATTCTAATTTAACTTTCGCACCTCTACTCGACTTCAAGGCTCCAATTCATCCATTTTAGCTCCAAACTTACTTCTCAATTTGAAATCATATCCTACACAGCATAATTGTTACGCGGCACCTTCCTTAGATTCCATGGAAGGACGACGTAAGGCTAAGCAACTGATGTCAGTGCAGTTACTATCCGCCAATTAAGATCCCCTCCATACGCTAGACGAAATTGTCAGTACCGTACGGGAAAATCAATATCAAGAGCAATTGAGAGAACAGAAATGAGAATTGAGAATGAAAGAAAGCTTGATTGCATTAATGAAAGCTATTACAGAAAAGTAACATAGTGTCGAGGGGGAGAGACTCCAGTACAGAGAATTGTTTGCTTACTAGAAAGTTTGATTGCTTGACCTCCCCAATAGTGCTTAAAAATAATAAACCAAAGTTACAAGACTTGACCTAACTAAGCTAGAGGGACATAATGGAAGTACATAAAATAAAACTACTCTATATTTACAATGAAAAGGACTTAGTTTTCTACAAGGAAGAAACAGGTCCGTTGTCAGCAACCTTGTCTTTGGCATCACGGTCTGCACACGCGGCGCTGTAGGCATCTGCCTGCGGATGGGTGTTTGCGAGGGCTATCGGTGGGGCGACAGAGGTACATGCACGCTTGTCACTTGGCGCAACCAAGAACACGGGACCGTCCATGGCACTAGGCGTTAGGAGGCTTTCTAGGACGCCATCCAAGGGGTCATGGGGCATGGCTGGAAAGCCGCCTATGACATTCTCCCCCACCTGAGTTGGCGACGTCCTCGGCGCCTTACTTGCAAGGTAATCATCAATTAGGCTCTTGTAGGCTTTGAGGTTTGTTCCCCTCTCCCAAGTATTCTCCTCTGCATCACAGCCCTGCCATTTCACCAAGAACTCTTGGTGATCCTTCCTTGAGGCGTGACTCATTCGATCATCAACAATAGCTTTAGCACACCTTTTTCTGGTTGAATTGGGGTCTCGAATACTGGGTATTGTGAGTTGGCTCCGTGAAGGATCCTCCATGTCTTCCCGAAAAGGTTTCAGAAGACTGACATGGAAGACGGGATGGATTTTCCACCAAGTTGGGGTATCCACCCGGTATGCAACTTTTCCAATGCGCCTTTCAATGGACAAGGGTCCAGTGTATTTTTGCAATAGGCGAGGGTCATGGACCCTGCAAACAGGTACTATTTTGGGATCTTGACCATCACTTTGTTTCCTACTTGGTATTCAACAAAGCGACGATTTTGATCAGCATGCCTCTTCATCTGCTTTTGGGCTTTGACAAGATAGCTTCGTGATATCTCCAAATTTCGCTTTCATTTTTTGAGAAGCTAGCAGTTCGAGGAAATTTTGACATGTTTGGTGCATTTACGGTGTGTGGGAGTAGAGGTTGATGTCAGGTAACAATTTCAAAAGCGCTTTTGTTTGTACTAGAGCTCTTTTGTGAATTGAAACATAGTTAAGCAGCATCCAGAAGCTTCACCCAGTTCTTCTGTGATCCGGTTACAAAGTGGCGTAAATATTCCTCCAGCATGCCATTGAACCGCTCCGTCCGTCCATCAGATTGCAAATGAAAACTTGAGTTGTGACTTAATTTTGACTCGAGGCACTTAAAGAGTTGGGTCCAAAAGTTTCTAGTGAAGTGTGAGTCGCGATCACTAACGATGTCTTTAGGCAGGCCCCAATATTTGACGACATGAGAGAAGAAGAGTCGAGCTTTATCTTCTGCTGATATATACTGTGGGGCCGCTATAAAGGTAGCCTACTTGGAAAACCGATCCACCACAACCAAGATAGTTGTGAGATCGCCGACCTTGGGCAATCCTGTGATGAAATCCAGGGAAACGCTTTCCCAAGGTCTCTTTGGGACAACTAGTGGTTCCAAGAGTCCCGCTTGTGTCAAGCGGTCTGACTTGTCCTTCTGGCATACTAGACAAGTCTTCATATATTGAGCAACGTCATCGGCCATTTGAGGCCAATAATATGCACGGAAAAGTATGCCAAGGTGCATTCTTCACCGGGATGGCCAGCTCACAAAGTATCGTGACATTCCGATACTTTCACTTTCAGGAAACCATCTTCCATGTAGAACTGGAGAGTCTTGCCCTGTCATACCAAAGCAACCAAATATTGTATAGCAGGATCCTTGATGAGTAGATCATGTATCTGGTCTTTTATGGAGGTGGCTACTTCGCTCCCCTTAGGGTGGCGAGTAGGCACATCGATGCTAGATCAGCTCTCCGACTGAGTGCATCAGCAACATAATTAGTCTTCCCACTTCGGTATTCCAGGTTGAAGTGAAAGTTTTCTAGGAGTTCCTGCCACCTGGCCTATCGACTATTCAGCTTCGGTTGGGTCATGAAATGGCTAACAGTTGTGTTGTCGGTCTTGACCACGAATGAGGTTCCCAGCAGATAGTGCCTCTAAAGGCATAAGAAATGAACGACAGCCAATAATTCTTTCTCGTGGGTGGAATAGTGCCGCTCTGCATCCTTCAGCTTCCAGCTCTCGTACGCTACAGGACGCCCTTCTTGTAGCAAGACTTCGCCAAGGGCATAGTCGAAAGCATCTGCTTGTGCCTTGAATGGCTTGGCCAAATCAGGGAGGGCCAAGGCGGGGCTATTAGACATAGCCGCTTTCAATGCATTGAAGGCCTCCACTCGCCTGGGTCCCTTATCCCAAGGCATGACCTTTTTGTGGAGTTATGTCAATGGCACTGCGATGAGGGAGTAATTTTTCACAAATCGCCGATAGAAGTTGCCTAGTCTAAGGAACGCCCTCAAGGCATGGATATCCTTAGGCAGCGGCCAATCTGTGATAGCCTGAATCTTCTATTGGTCTATCTTGATCCGACCTTCCTCGATGGCATGTCCGAGGAAGTCAATCTATTTTTTAGCAAAGGAGCACTTGGATAGCTTCGCATATAATTCGTACTCCCGCAATCGGGCTAGGACCTTCCGCAAGTGCTCCAGGTGTTCTTCCAGTGTTTGGCTATATACTACAATGTCATCCTAGTAGACTAGCACGAATTCATCAATGTACTCTCGGAAGACTTGGTTCATCAGGGTGCAAAATGTGGATGGAGTGTTAGTCAAGCCGAATGGCATAACCAAAAAGTCGTATGACCCATATCTTGACACACATGTCGTCTTGTGTTCATCACCCGCAATCCGAACTTGCCAATAACCTATCTTCAGGTCTATTTTGGTGAACACTGTTGCACCACCCAGTCTATCGAACAAGTCTTCCATTAGCAGAATAGGTGACTCTCGAGCACAATACACACCCCAAAACAAGGTATGAAACGGTCGATTGCAATTATAGTAACCCAACGAAGAGTCGGGATCGAATCCACAGGGAGCTAGATGGGAGTTAGGAGTATATATTCTAATGCGTGAATTTGAACTATCTTAATTTGCACTTCCACAGAATAGTTCTGTTGCTATTTCTATTTTAAAACTAAAGATTGCAAAGTAAAGAAATAAAACTAAGATAATTATTTTTGTTGTTTTTCAAGTTCGTAAAAAGCCTAGAGCTATGACCATCACCTAGGTGTTCGCCTAATAGGATAAAAACCTTTATGCTTGTTTTGCTGATCGGGGTATACTATAGCTATCAACTCTCAAATACCCACTCAATACCTCTCGACTAGAGAGTGGTTTTTTCCAATTTGGCTTTGATAGAATTTAAGGGTCCACCAAACTATATAGAGAACCAGGTTCTCTATTTGTTCCCACGGAACACATGCACACTGCAGTAGGTAAATAAGACAAAGAAGTTTTACGTGGAAAACTCCCAGCTCACGGGATTAAAAACCACGACCTACCCTTGTAGGATTTCAACTTCACTACTAAGCAACTTTCAGATTACAACCAATGTAACCTAGGAATTAACCTCTTAATGCCTCACTAACTTGTAACACTCTATTACAAGCCACTTTGTAATAACTCTATTACAAAGACTTTACAACTCGACTAACTCTAGCCAAGACGCAAACACAAGGGTTTATGATTTATAAAGGGTTTCATATGCAATGCTTCTAAACAAGCTAAGTAGGAATTACAATTGAAGAACTATTACAAAGTTACAACTCAACTAAGGACATACAATAACTTGATAAGGGGAACTGGTCCGTAGTAGTGTTGTTCTTTGTTCTTAATGCACTTGAGAATTGTTTTCTTGATGATCAATCACAGTGAATGTGCTTGAGTAAATTCTCTAAGTGTTAAAGTCATTTATTTTACCTTCCTTGATGTTAATAATGCATTTGTGACATCACTAGGATGATGTAAGCAGGGTAGGTAAAAGAAACTCCCCATAAAGTTGATTGCTGCACTGTTTCTGCACTGTAGCATGTGCAGACAGTAGCTTTATAGCTGGGGCAGTTGACTTGTGTAGTTTCCTCGGGAAACGGTAGCTATCTGTTCCCGCTGTTGTTCCTTTGACTCTGAAGAGTTGAACTATATCCCAAGTTGGAACATTTTGATCTTAAAGTCTTGAGAATGTGTAACAGGTTCCTTATCTGGTTCTTCACAGTAAGTTTGTTAGATCATCAAAACATAACAGGGATATACATATAGCCTATCAGGCTTTCTCAAGACCAAATGGGTATCACACAAAACGGTTGGTAAAAGCTCAAGTCGGGTTATCACTATCTCTAGGTTGAACCCTTTAACTGGGTTAATCAATCTCTCGATTGACCCAATTTCTTGTTAGCCAAGTTTTCCTAGGCTAAGTCTCTCTTTCTCAAGTAGAGACTAAGTCAAATAGACATGAACTAATATTTGTAACCATTAATTCTACAAATCAAAGCATAAACAAGGCTAAATAATAAATACTCAATCATAAACAAGCACTAAATTTGATACCCATAAGGTTTACACACAGGGTTGGATCACAACTCTAGTAAAAATCTAGCTACTCATGCTTGAAATTGAGGAAATGGAAGAAGAAATGTTAATTAAACTCATATTGTAAAGTTATAATGATAAAATCTATAGTAAAATACTCTAAAATATAGAAAACTTCCAAAATAGGCAAAGAAAAATGGCTACAGGAATTGCTAATGTCAAACGTTGACCTAATTTCATGAAACTCGTCTATTTATACAAGGCTAGAAATTTCGGACAAAATTACCCTTCGGGAGGTTTTGCAACCGCACAATTCCATGTGCGATCCACAGAATTCTTCATCTTGCAGGAGCTGGGGTTCTGCGGCCGCACAATTTTGAACTACGGCCGCGAGACAATATTTCAGCGGTCCACAGATTTAGAACTACGGTCGCAACCTAGTCTTCTGCGGTCCGCACTTTTATGTCTGCGGCCGCACACTTATTGTGCGGTCCGCAATTCTGAGGGACTTGGAACTTGGAAATTTGTACACCCTCTGAAGTTCATCTCAAGCTCTTCGTTTTTGACCGCATAATACATGTGCGGTCCGTAGTTTGCTAGAAAGCCTGCTAGGATTTTCTTCGTTGTTTGCAGCCGCAGATGGAATTATTCGGACCGCAATTTCTTCTGCAGCCACAGAACTCCTTCTACAGACCGCACTTTGTATACTTCTATACCCTTTTGTTTCCTTGAGCTCGGACTACTCCTTTTTTAGTCGGATTTCATCTCGGGAGTCCAACTTCCAACATTCTTGCAATTTTATACTTTTTATTAGTTTTAGGAACACAATTCAATGCTTTTTTAGACTAAAACAAAAGAAAAAATTCACTAATAAGTAGTAAAAATCTCCACTTATCAATAGGGTACTTGTTCTTCACGGTGATTTTGTTTAGAGCCCGATAATCCACAAAGAGTCATAGGCTGCCATCATGTTTCTTTTTGGAATAGCACAGGGGACCCATATGGGGAATTGGAGGGCACGATGATCCCTGTGTCTACCATTTCTGTCAACTATCTTCGAAGCTCGGTGAGTTCGGGTTGTGACATTTTGTAAGACGCCCGGGCGGGTGGCTTCGCACCCGTCACCAACTCAATCTCATGGTCCACTGTGCGGCTAGACGGTAGTCGCTTTGGCATGTCCTGTGGCATGACATCTTCAAACTTCAGTAGCAGCTCCTTCATGGGTGTAGGAATGGGACCCGAAGAAAATTCTATATCTTCAATACAGAGGGTAGCCAGAAACGTAGGTTCATGTCTTTTGACCCCCTTCTTGAGCTGTAAGGCCGAGATGTTCTCAGCGGCCATCTTCATGGGCATGCACGGGATAATGCAGGGCTTGGCCCTGTTTGTCCCCATCATCAATAGCATATCTACATACGGTACGGGCATGGTGTTGGTTTGCCTCAGGAATTCCAACCCAACTATCAACTCGAAGTCATCTATGATCACTACGCGAAGGTTGAATTTTCCTTCATAAGGATCAAGCTTCACTGGTACTTCTTTGGCTACTCCACCTACTAGCTAAGGAGGTGAGTTGATAGCCTTGACACAACATCTACCCTTTCCTACAACTAGACCAAGGCACTCCACCTGAGTCGAGGCTAAGTAATTGTGGGTAGCAGCCGTGTCTATCATCGCCCGAATGGGCTTGGCATTTACCTTCATATCGACGAACATTAAGGTCCTCTCTTGTTTAAAAGGAGTCCTCTTATCTGCCTTTATTTTCCCTTTCTTGGTGATTGGGCAGGGGTCTTTCTTCTTACGGATACCAGCACTGGTTCCCGCTAAGGCCTCAGAAATAAAGCCAACAATTGCATTGAAGGCACCTACTGGTTCTATCTGGTCCGCATCATGTGTGTCGTCATCCGTCCCATCATCAAAAGCTTGATGGGCATTCATCTGTGCATATGGGCATTCATTATTCCAATGTGGTGCGCCGCAATGACATCATCCTGAAAGGGGTTTCCTCCCCCGATCATTATTGTTAGATGAAGTGCTAGTAATGCCTGAGGAGGGAGCGTTAGATTTGGTTGTACTCCGATCTCCTCCACTTCTGCTAGGGCCACCAATGCTAGGCTGGCCCCCTTTGTATCCTCCTCGGACAGGCTGTTGAGGCCTATCCTTCTGAGCTTCCACTTGATAGTCCCCAAGGTACTCCGCTACTTGGATCGCCTTGGGTAACGTGTCTACCTTTTGTATTTGCAGATCCATACGGGCATAAGGTTTCAACCCTTCTAGGAATGTGAAGTGTTTGTCTTTGTCCCTCATGTCACGTATGTTCAGCATGGGCGCGAAGAATTCTCGCACGTAATTCAGCACTGATTTGGTTTGGCGGAGCTCCCGTAGCTTTCTTCTTGCATTGTACTCAACATTTTCGGGGAAGAACTGTAGGCGTATGGCTGCCTCAGTTCTTCCCATGTCTCGAAAGCATCTTCACTGGCCCTGATGGCTTCGTACTTCACCCGCCACTAGAGTTTAGCATTACCCTGAATATACATGGCAGCAGTTGCTACCTTCTTAGCTTCTTCTAGGCCCCCCACGGCATCGAAGTACTGTTCAATGTAGAAGATGAAGTTTTCCACTTATTTCGCATTTCGAGCTCCACTGTATGGCTTTGGCTCAGGAATTTTTAGTTTTTGTGCCACAAAGGCGAGGTTCACAGCACCCCAGATTTGGTTTCCGCCTCCTCGAAGTAGGCATTGTAAAGCAGCCATTGACAATATTGAGCTGGCCTGTCAAGTTGTCTATAGTTTGTTGCATGACAGTCACCTTGTCTGCCTCTTGTGCCTATAGGCTAAATCCTCGGCACGCTCCTATTGGAGGCCCTCGAATTTACCAAAACTTTTGGCTGCCTCTGTGGCTGCCGTTTGCCGGTCTCCTGCATAGCCGCGACTGATGTTTTCTATGTCAACTTTAACCTGGAGCATTCTTCGGTCCAGGTCATCCAACCTTTGCACTAGGCTAGTTTTTAGTTCAGGCACATCCACGATGGGCCGTAATATGTCAACAGTTTCTTCAAGGGCCGCGATGCGATCCCCATGATTCACCATGGTCAGAAATGGTGGTAATGGCAATGTGTTCCCTTGTCCGATATAGCCTAGGCTCTGATACCAACTGTTATGCGACACTTCCTGAGATTCCTTGAAGGGCGACGTAAAGCTAAGCAACTGATGTCAGTGCAGTTACTATCCGCCAACTGAGGTCCCCTCCATACCCTAGACGAGATTGTCAGTGTTATACAGAAAAACCAATGTCAAGAGTAATTGAGAGAACAGAAATGAGAATTGAGAATTAAAGAAAGCTTGATTGCATTAATGAAAGCTATTACAGAAAAGCAACACGGTGTCGAGGGGGAGAGACACTAGTACAGAGAATTGTTTGCTTGCTAGAAAGATTGATTGCTTGATCCCCCCTAATAGTGCTTAAACTATAATCCAAAGTTACAAGACTTGACCTAACTAAGCTAGAGGAACATAATGGAAGTACATGAAATAAAACTACTCTATATTTACAATGAAAAGGACTTAGTTTTCTACAAGGTAGAAACAAGTCCGTTTCCAGCAAGCTTGTCTTTGGCATCACAGTCTGCGCGCGCGGCACTGTTGACATCTGCCTGCGGCTAGGCGCTGGCGAGGGCTATCGGTGGGGTGACAGAGGCACATGCACGTTTTTCACTTGGTGCAGCCAAGACTACGGGGTCGTCCATGGCGCTAGGCATTGAGAGGCTTGCTAGGACGCCATGGGGCGCATCCAAGGGGTCATG
This sequence comes from Nicotiana tomentosiformis, assembly GCF_000390325.3. Lineage (NCBI taxonomy): Eukaryota > Viridiplantae > Streptophyta > Magnoliopsida > Solanales > Solanaceae > Nicotiana > Nicotiana tomentosiformis. Next base: position 44,447,217 of record NC_090818.1, on the reverse strand, counting down.
GGGCATGGCTGGAAAGTCGCCCATGACATAACACACATAATAAGCATAAAGTACTAGCAATTAGACTCAAACACGATTAAATTACAATAATTAGAGTGCGAAATATAACTAAAAACGTGAGTTCCTAGCCTACCATCAATGTTTTGCCCATTTGTTGTAATATCGCTCAATCCTTTGCTTTTGCGCTATCATCCTTATCAAAGTTGCTTCCCTTCGTTCTTCTGTCCAATCCAAATTTGTACGAAGTTCTTCCTCATTGGATACTTTATTTGTACGTTCAAACCTAAATCTTGGTTCTCCTATTTTCACTGGAATTAGTGCCTCAGTACCATAAACAAGTGAGAATGGAGTTTCTCCCGTACTTATTTTTGTCGTTGTCCTGTAGGTCCATAATACCCCAGGTAGCACTTCAGGACACCTGCCTTTTGATTCTTCCAAATGTTTCTTTATATTGTTGATAATAATTTTATTTGTCGGCTCTACTTGTCCATTAGCTACGGGATGATATGGTGCTGAAGTAATCTGTTTAATTTTCAATCCTTTGAAAAAGTCCGTGATCTTTGCCTCCATGAATTGTGACCCATTATCACAAATATGCATATTGTGTTTCTCCAAATGAAGTCGATAAGTTCCTTTTATCGTACCTGTTTGAAGGCACCTACCTCCACCCACTTATAAAATATTATCAATTAAAATTAATAAAAATCGTACTTTTCCTAGTGCTTGTGGCACAGGACCTACGATATCCATTCCTTACTTCATAAACGGCCACGGTGCAATAATTGAATGAAGCAACTTAGTGGTTGACGCATATTATTTGTGTACCGTTGGTATTTATCGCACTTTTTACGAAGTTTTCCGCCTCGTATTCCATCGTTGGCTAATAATATCCTGCTCTTATTATCGTTTTCACTAGTACCTTCCACCACCATAATTTTCACAATGTCCTTCATGTATCTCTTGCATCACGTATTCAGTTTGTGAGGGTACAAGACACCGAGCTAAAGGTCCACCAAACATCTTTCGATACAAATTGCCTTCTACTAAGCAATATTGAGCTGCTTTTCTTCGCAACAATTGGGATAGATTTTTATTCTCGGGTAATATTCCATACTGCAGATAATTCACAAATTCATTTCTCTAATCCCATATTAAATTAATAAAATTTACCTCATTCTTGGTTTGATCGAGCGCTGAGTGAAATAGGAGCACCACGATTGCATTTTTCGTATTTGACACATTAGCTACTGATCCCAGATTTGCAAATGCATCAGCCTATGTATTCTCCTCTCTTAGTATTTGAATAACTTTCCATACTCGGAACATATGCAATAATTCTCGCAATTTTTCCAAATATTATTACATTTATGTTTCTCTAGCCACGTAATTTTCTTGCATTTGATTTACCACAAGTTGTGAGTCGCTAAGTAGATGAATAATCTCTCTCCATCCCTTGGATTTGACAACAGAAACAGTTTTAATATATATACTTTCAAATTTGTCAAAGTTTGTAGACAATCATCAGTCCATTCAAATTGATTTTGTTTTTCAATAACGAGAAGAATTTAAAACACTTCTCTGAGGATCTAGATATGAATCTCCCTAGATGATACGATCCTAGATAAACAAAATAGCAAAATATAAAAATAATAATAATTAAAGCAAAACTAATGATAGGGTTAATTAAGATAATCAAAGTAGTCTAAACAATGAAATATAGAAGAAAATCTAGACCCTAAGTGAACGTCTCAAGCAACAATCGAAATACTATCTGATCGCCTGCCAAGAACGACAAATTAGAAACACTAGATATAAAGAAGGGAGAAGAATATTACACTCAAGAACTCAAGTCTTGAAAACAGGTAATCCAAAGTCGAACTCGAACCAAGAGGTTCCAAATCTCTCTCAAGAGTTTTCTTATGTCAAAATATGCTAAGTTGCTAATGAAATAACCTTAGGCTATTATAAATACTCAATGGATAAAATAGAAAAAGTTTCAAAGTTAATTTTCTAAAAAAAACTCTCCAGGCTAAACCGCAACCTCAACCGTAACCGAAACCACAACACATAGCTGAACCATGTCGAATTTCATAAGCTTATTTTCTTCAGCTCTTCAGGGCCCTCTTGAACTGTAGCCAACGGTTGATGAAACCGTGTCACGCGATTTATCTTGGGGTCTTGATTCTTCGATTCTCAAGACTCCAAATATGTATTTATTTACATGAATCCTCAAAGTGATTCTTCAAACATCATCTAGTCACTTGTTGAAGATCATGCAGCTCCTTAGCGTGCATCCCTTGGACGTTCTTGGACTTGGAGCGGGTCAACGGTCCACTAAATAATTTGGGGCCATTCTCAATATTCTCCGTTTTTCCGTACTATCCACGATCATATCATTCTCCCCCTCTACGACACAGAAGAACCACGATAAGATGTAGAACTTACATGATAAACAACACTTATTTGGTATAAGCAATATAAGATAGTGTCCATGCATCCACTTGACCCAGTAACACCTACAAAGTATAAATACTACCCTAGAAAGCTTATGAAAATCATCTTCCCTATAAAATATAAGCCAACCCAGATACATAGGATTAAAATATCTCCTAGATGCATTATTCATATGACGTATACTACATGAATCTAATGCATTAAAGAGATAATTACACAAATCCCTTTTCCTAATGATAGAATCTCTTGGTCCTAAATAAATATCATGTCAATCCTCAAAAGGATCTAACTCTAGTTTCAATATAGATCTCTTGGCGTAAACTAAAGAGAATGAATCATCAAAATTAGAAACTAAACAGGTAAAGATATAAACACTAGAAGTAATATCAAATGGTTTACTTCCCTTTTCATATTTGTAGTCTTCAGTCTTGACATTCTCCTCTAAACTTGAGCCACTATATTCTTCTTTCAACTCAATCCCCATGGTATCTAAGTAACCAAAATCTCCATGGGCCTCATTTTCCTTATTGGTAACCTTTTTCTTTATTTTCTCATTTCATAAGGGCTTAGAATAATACACCAAAACTTGACCACTCGCATTCTTATCGTTGTCCTTTTCCTCATAATCTTTTTTAAATTTCTGTATAAAAGGAGAAATAATACTAAAACAAGAAATAGTTAATGGATTAATACATGAACGATATTCATGCTCCTCCGAGCTCTCTTTGTGTTTCTCATTCAATTTTTCTTGTTCCATGACCTCATCACATTGCAGCATATTATTATCATGATAAGAAGAATCAACAAGTTTAAACTCACTCATTAAGGAAGTTCTTTCAATAACACAATCGTTACTATGAAGTTGAAATAAATATCAACAAAGTTATGGCTATTAGTACTTTGAGTGATATCTCCACTTAAGGCATCAATCCCCTCAGAATAAGGTACACATTCAATTTTTCCTCCTTTTTCAAATAGATTATTTACAAGGCCACCCTACATAAGACCATCGGGTTCAGACTCATAGGAGTGATTGTTATCCCGACTATTGAGCTCAACTAGTGAATCATCATAACAAACTTTATGATTTGCAACAACAAGTAAAGATTTACTAGGCTCACAAGAATCACACATAACACAAAAACTTATACGAGAATCAAATTCTCTCAAAGAAAAGGAGTTATGATTAGTCATTATACCTCGAGTTATTCCCAGAAGTTCTTCATTACCTTTATTTCTTACGCTTAATAATGGATCATTATGCTTTAATGTTGTATCCTCTGGCTTTCCCTGACCACTTGAAATAGTGGCATCTTACATGGTTTTCTCTAATTTGCCAAAGGTATCCTTTAAGTCTTGAACATTAGAGAAATACACACTAAACAAAGAAGGTGTTAACAAGTCAGAATGAAGACAAGAAGTATTTTCACTCAAACTTTCTTTTGCAATACTTTTTTCTCCACTTTCACTCGAATTTTTCTCTTTGACATCTCTCTCACATTACTCCTCTCAACCTCTTATTTTGCCTCTATTAAATTGTGAATTGTCGCTCATTTACTCCACTCTTTCTTTTGTCTCGCTTGCTCACTTTTGTTTGTTGCAGATGGAGTTAAACATGAAGAAGAATCTTTCGTTAGAAGATATCCTTTTGGAAGGCTTCCATGCTTTGATGTTCTTGGGTAATCAAAAGAAATAGATTTTCCCTTCCTAGAAGTCTCATTCTTCTTGTGCCCCATATCTTTTAAACTCAAAGGTGCAAACTTGCTTCTCAAATGAAACTTAATTGTATCTCAAGTCTCAATGGATGGACAGGAGGTGCCTTTAAAGGTATTTTAAAAAAGTATTCCCATGAAGTGCTTGAGTAGCCAGCTCCAATCTTTTACTTTTCAAACATGGATAGGCTGCAAAGACATCATTCACCTTGCTTTCCTAATTAAGGTAGGCATTTGGACCATGAATTCCTTCAAAGAATGGTATCGATATCTTATAATTTCTAAGGATCAAACTTACCTCACTACCCTTGTAAATTATTTTTCCATATTTTTCTTTCATGTTCCTTGATTCAACTCCATATTTTCCATGACTAGCATGATGGTTATCATACTTGTTAGTAACATACTTGTATGAATCATAATCATATAAATCATGATAAGGAACATACCATGTTTCGTCATCACTTGAGTTTTCACCCGAATCATGACAAGGAATACACACGTCGTACTTCACATAAGAATTACATGAATTGCTTCCTCCATCATCTTCATCATAGGAATCCCAACAATCGTCATCACTATATTCAACCATTCTTTCACCCCTAAGCCTTTGAATCTTCAGAAGACATGCTTATAGGAGAAATAATTGATTAGTAATAAGAGGATCCCATAACAACACACCTCTTGTAGTTTGATTTAAACAAGCCCATTCAATCTCTTGTGTTTTATCTCACATTTATGAGTTTTTACTTTTCACTCGTGTATAATCTCTATCTCACTCCTTAAAAATTCTCAAAGTTAGAGCTCAACTCACAAATCACCTATCCAAGAATGAGTTTTCTTGAAAGTAATTTAAGAGTGGAGTTTATGTAATCAAGAACATACTTTTAAAAACTAAGGACGGGAGCCAAAAAATTTCTACAAAAATAACAAGAAAAGCCCGAACGAATTGGCACGAAAGAAATAGTCAGCTTAAAATATTAAGAACGATATAATGCTAACTTGCACTAGTTCTTCCTTAACAAGTATCCTCAGTGAATCTTTCTTACCCAAAGTAATCTTCCCCAATAATCAACAAGAACATTTCAATAACTTCTTTTTTGGTTTTTTTTTTTTAAATTCAAGAACAATTATTTATTTTTCCAGCAACTCGACTAGGGTTTAGTCGAAAATAAGAACTATACTTATTTTTTGCCTTTTTTCATTTTTTTTTTTTGCTAATTCAGATCTTGATTTCAAGATTGGAGAACGTGGGTTTGTTAGAACAATACCCGAGCCTTCGCTCCGTTACCAATTGATACGATCCGAGATAAACAAAATAGCAAAATATAAAAATAACCATAATTAAAGAAAAACTAATGATAGGTTTGATTAAGATAATCAAAGTAGTCTGAATAATGAAGTATAGAAGAAAATTTAGACCCTAAGTGAACGTCTCAATAAACAATCGACATACTATTTGATCGCCTCCCAAGAACGGCAAATTAGAAACCCTAGATATAAAGAAAGGAGAAGGAGATTACCCGCAAGAACCCAAGTCTTGAAAACATGTAATTCAAAGTCGAACTCGAACCAAGAGGTTCCAAATCTCTCTTAAGAGCTTTCTTATGTCAAAATATGCTAAGTTGCTAATGGAATAACCCTAGGTTATTATAAATACCTAATGGGTGAAATAGGAAAAGTTTCAAATTTAATTTTCCAAAAATGACTCGCCAGGCCAAACTATAACCTCAACCGTAACCCCAACTGTAACACACAATTGCACCATGTCGAATTCCAGAAGCTTGTTTACTTCAGCCCTTCATACTCCTCTTGAACCGAAACCAATGGTTGGTGAAATCGTGTCACATGGTTTATCTTGGGGTCTTAATTCTTATATTCTCAAGACTTTAAATATGGTATTCTTTGCATGATTCCTCAAAGTGATTCTCCAAACATCTTCTAGTCACTTGTTGAAGATCATGCAGCTCCTTAGCATGCATCCCTTGGATGTTCTTGGACTTGGAGCGGGTCAGCGGTCCACTATATAATTTGGGGTCATTCTCAATGTTCTTTGTTTTGCCCGAACTATCCATGATCATATCACCAGAGCTGCTACTCTCTATGTTAATCTTTGTACTTCCTTTTTACTAGTGAGGACATCTTGTATCTTCGATCTCTTTAATCTGAGTCGGATTTACTTCGATCCCCCCAACCCCTCCCCGAAATAATCTTCTGTTTGTGCCAATTTTACTAGCATGTCATCGATATAGACTTCCATGATTTCCCCCATATATTCTTGGAACATCTTGGTCATCAACCTTTAGTACGTAGCTCCAGTATTCTTCAAACCAAAAGGCATGACTATGTAGCAATAAATCCCTCTGTCTGTAATAAAAGAAGTTTTTTTCTCATCTAGGGCATCAATTTTTATTTGATTATATCCAGAATAAGAATCTAAAAAACTTAAAAGTTCATGACCAGCGGTAGAATCAATTAGTTGATCAATATTGCAGTAAAGGGAATGAATCTTTGGGGCATGCTTTATTTAGATCAGTATAATCTATACATACTCGCCATTTTTTTTTTTTTGCACTACAACAGTATTATCTACAAGTCTGGGTACTTGACCTCTCGAATTGAACCAATTTTCAGAAGTTTTTGCACCTCATCTTGAGTTACCCGATTTTTGAATGCTCCTTGATTTCGTTTCTTTTACTTCATCGGGGGTGTAATGAATATTCATTTAACTTATGATTCATTACCTCCGGTGGATACCTACCATATCTGAGTGTAACCAGGCAAAACAATCAGTATTAGTGCATAAAAATTCAATTAACTTACCTTTCAATTCTTGGCTTAGGTTTGTCCCAACATAGACTTTACTATCGGGCCACTGAACGAATAATACCACAGCTTTGAGTTCTTCCGTAGTTGTTTTAATAATCTTGTTCTCCTCCGATTCTTGGATTACATCGGGCCTCGTATCTATATCTACTTCATTCCTTGCACTCTCAGTTGAGGTAAAAAATAAATTTTCCTCAGATGGACACTGTAATTGCTATTTTTCATCTTTGTCTTTGGATGTTCTGCTTGCCACAGCAACTGTGTTGGTTTCTCGTGCCGCCTGTTGATCTGACGAATTTCTCATTGTGATGAAAATTTGATAACCTGATGTAATGTTAATGGCACCGCATCCATGTTATGGATCCACGACTTTCCTAAAATTATGTTGTAAGTCACGTCTTCATCTACCACTTGGAATTTGGTGTCTTTCATGACACCCTCGACAAATGTTGATAACATAATTTATCCCTTTGTTCTAACATTTAAATTATTGAACCCAGATAAAGATCGAGCCTTGGGGATCACACGATCAGTCGCTTGCATCTCATTGACCACTCTTAATAATATGATATTTACAGAGCTACCTGGATCAATTAAAAGTCGTTTGATATTAGTATCATGAACAAGTAAAGATATTACCAGCGCATCATTATAAGGGATGAGCAAGGCATCTACATCATCATCGTTAAATGTTATGTTGTTTCCTTCCAAGACTTATTGAATCCTCTTTCCGTGGGTCACTAAGATCTTGGTTGTTCTTTTTGCTGCCGTGTATGTAACACCATTAACCTCCTCACCCCCGGTTATTACATTCACCATCCTTTTTTGGCGATGGGGGCTTTGGTGGTTCTTGCATGTTTTTTCATATAAGACTGCTTTCCTTTCTCACTAAAATAGATTAGTGAGATAACCTTTTTTCAGTAAATAATTAACTTCTTCTTATAGGAGCCTGCAATCTAATGTTCTGTGACCATGATCATTATGGAATTCACACCAGAATTTTTGACTTCTTTTGCTGGGATCTGAACTTATCTCTTTAGGCCATCGTACCTTATCACCCATACCTCTTAACACATCTACTAACTCGGAAGTACGGATGTTGAAATTAAAATCTCCTATTTTTGATCGGGATTTTTGATCGTTGCTCCTTGTTATGTCCCGTTACTTTCCAAATCAAGAAGAAGAACTTGCCTCCTTCTGCCTTGATCTATGATCAAACCTTGCCTCTTCTGGTTTTGACCTAAGATATCATCCTGCAGGTCCCATGTAAGATTCGTACCTATTTTTTCCAGATCTTCTTTCTGATTCTGAGCGACTAGGTCTGAATCTATCATCCACCTTCGGTTGGGACAGCGTATCTTCTTCTATTCATAACTTTGTGATGTACCTATTATAAACATCATTCCAAGTAGTTGCAGGAAATTCCAGTAAGATTTTCTTTAATCTTCTCGTAGCTTCTAAACTTCTTTCATTCAAGTTTCTTGCAAATGTCATTGCTGCCCAATTATCAATTACACGAGGTAACATCATTCTTTCTCACATGAATCGATCCACGAATTCTCTGAGCAATTCTGTACTCTCTTGCTTTACCTTGAAGATATCTTTCATTCTTATTTCTACTTTTTGAGCTCCTGAATGTGCTTTAATGAATGAATCTTCAAGCTCAGCAAAAGAGTTAATTGAATTTTCAGGTAAGAGAGAATACCATGTTAATGCCCCTTTCGTAATGGTTTTACCAAATTCTTTCACTAACATTGATTCGATTTTCTGCTTGGTTAAATCGTTGCTCTTGACTCCTATAGTAAATGCAGTGACGTGATCTTGTGGGTCAGTAGTCCTATCATACTTGGGAATATCGGGCATCTTGAACTTTTTCGGTACTGGTCAAGGCGTTGCACTTACCTTTCATGCTTGTTGTGAATACTTGTCAATATCCACTCCTTTAATCACGAGCGGTACTTTCAATATTTGTTCTATCCGCTCGTTTTGTTCCTTTAGTTTTTTCTGTAAGGTCAGAACTAGATTTTATAAATTAGAATTATTTGGCTCACTTGACCCTCCAGCTCCATAATTATTTGATATTTCCCCACTACCTGAGTTTTCAAGTCCTGAATGAGAGTTTTCCACAGTTGTGTTAACTAGTGGTATTGTCACCTGAACAACACTCTGTAAACCACTTGCAAAAGCACGCAAAGCTTCACTAATTTGTTACGTGATAAATTGCTTCAAGTTATCTTACTTGATGAGCATACAAGATATGATAATTGGGGTTTATATAAGAGTGTAATATGTAACTGTTTTTCCCTACTTAATTCTCGTCCCTTACTAATATTTATTATATTAATTACCCGTTACATAGGTAATTTATAACGGATATGATAATAATAGCCAATCGCGCACAATCGGGATTATGTCGATTTCTTTTCATATTCATGGCTATTAATGAACATTCCTTCATCGTAGTCTTTAATTATCCATCTCGCGTCTATCTCTTCTTTTCCAGTTGTCAGGTGCGGTATCTTTGTAAGCAATTCCGTGGGTGTTTTTTCCATGCTTTTCCTAACCTTCATTCTTCTTTATCACTTTGACTTCTATCCCACCTGTCAGCATATCATTATTCATTAGTCCACGTGACGAGTCTATTTTTCTACCAATACACTTAGGATGATTAGCAACTAAATTGAGGTGAAAACAAATTCAGCCTCAATGTTTTGGGTCTCTGTGGCTCAATTTTTGTACATAAGTAGAATAATCGAAAATTGAAATGATGCTAAATCTAGTAAGTATTATCCATCTCCACTCCACAAGCATCATTGTGGAGTGGCGAGCATCATTTCAATTTTCAAAACTTCAAACAAGCTCTGCAATGATTCAACGAGTTGTCTCGCTTGTAGTTAGATTTAAAATTAGTCGTTTACTTTCAGAATATGCTTAAATGCTTGTGACAGAGAACAACTGTGTTGTTTCAATGCAATCTCTATCTAACTCGACAGGTACATTTTTGTCTAAACCCGTATATACCTACAGTAAAGATAGCATTTTCGATCGGTGGTGATTAATTGTACCATTGAGTTCAAGCATAGGCTAGTTTTGTTGTCAATTCTAAACGAAAGAAAAAAAAAACATTTGTCAACAGCATTTGATACAATTTCATTTACTAGGCTAACCATGTGAATGGTGAAAAATGAGCTTGAATAGCATAGTAGTTGGACAAGAGAATTGGGACCATTTTTAAAATATATGGTTAGGTACTTGAATAATTGGATTAAAGTTGAAATAGACGTGGAAGAAGCAATTGAGGTCCTTGTCAAGTCTCCATCCTTGACATATTGGACATTATAAGATACTCTTTTTTAGTTGAAAAGTCTTTTGTGCGTTTACTCCTTTTGTAGAATTGGAATCTGAATGGTAAAGACCATAGACGAACCATAATCGACCCTCAAATTTGGATTTACATAATTAACATCATTATGCAAATTCTTATAAGAAAAAGCTGCAAAGCTATGTAAGTACGATTGCCATTTTAATGTCAGCAAACTAACTAAGGTATAAGCCTCATTTAAGGTGTCTAAAAATTGTTGTCAAATTAAGAATGGTGCCTTCGTATTTTGCCAAATTAAAAGAAAATATTTTAATTGTTTCTACGTCTATAGGTATAAAGGCATGATTAGTTTAACAAATCTCATTATATTGTCCATAATAAACTCTCTCTTTGTATCAAAATAGAGATCTAATTTAAATAATCAGGTACAATATTATAATTATAATTTTATCCATCTTAGAATCACATACAAGGAAGACTAGATTTTCGTTTCGTCTTTATCCTCTATACAAAAATAAAAATAAACAAAAGAAGAAGAAGAAAATAAAACGAAATATCTACCTTTCAACTTCCCCACCTTAATAAATTAAACACGAAATAGAAAACAAAAGAAAGCTTTATAGCAAGTGGGAATTTAAGGCTTTCCCTTCACAAATTAAAAGGCAGAACCTTTAATTTTCTTTGTTTTTGATAAGTGAAGATTTTGACTACTTATTAGCGTCTTTTAACTTTTGTTTTAGTCTAAAAGCATTGAAGTGTGCTCCCGGAACTAATAAAATTGTACAAAATTGCAAGAATGCTGGAAGTTGGGCTCCCGAGATGAAATCCGACTCAAAAAGGAGCAGTCTAAACATAAGGTAATAAAGGGGCACAGAAGCATAAAATGTGCGGTCCGCAGAAGAAATAGCAGACCGCAGAATTCCATCTGCGGCCGCAACCAAAGAGGAAAAAATCTGAAGACAATTGTGCAAATTGCGGACCGCACATGAATTGTGCGGCCGCAAAAGCTGCGCTAGGATTCAAGATCAAAGAGAATGTAAATTTTCAAGTCTAGGACCTCAGTGAATTGCGAACCGCACAATATTTGTGCGGCCGTAACCCTAACATTGCGGACCGCAGAAGATTGTCTTTTGGCCGCAGTTCTAAATTTGCGGACCGCACAAAAGCTGCTTCGCGGCCGCAGTCCAGAATTGTACGGCCGCAGAACTCCTGCTCCTGTTAGATGAAGAAATCTACGAACCGCACATGGAATTGTGCGGCCGCAGAACCTCCCGAAAGGTATTTTTGTCCGAAATTTTTAGCCTTGTATAAATAGACGAGTTTCAGTAATTAGGTCAAGTTTTTTAACATCAGCAATTATTGTAGCCGTTTTTCTTTGCCATTTTTGGAAGTTTACTTTTCTTTGGTGTATTTTACAATAGATTTAATTATTTTAAGCTTTCATTATGAGTTTAATTAGTTTTTCTTCTCTATTTTCTTCAAACCCAAGTATGAGTAGCTAGATTTTTACTAGGATTGTGACCCAACCCTAGTATGTAAACCTCACAGGTATCTAATTTAGTGCTTGTTTATGATTGGGTATTTATTATTTAGATTAGTTCATGCCTAAATTGTTGAATTAATAGTTGAAAACAATAGTTCATGCCTATTTGACCTAGTCTCTTCTTGAGAAAGAGAGACCTAGTCTAGGATAACTTAGCTAACAAGGAATTGGGTCAATTAAGAGATTGATTAACCCAATTAAAGGGTTCAACCTAGAGATAGTAATAACTCGACTTGAGCTTTTATCAACTGTTTTGTGTGATACCCATTTGGTCTTGAGATAACCAAATTGGGCAAAATCACTCTATGACCGAGAGGTATTGAGTGGGTAATTTAGAGTTGATAGTTATAATACACCCTAGTCAACAGAACAAGGATTAAAGTCTTTATAATACACCCTAGGCTTTTTATCAATTTGGAAAAACCCCAAAAATAATTATCTCTAGTCTTTTTTCTTTATTTTGCAATCAATGGAGTAAAATTAGAAATAGAAACCCAATCTTTTGGTGGAAGTGCAATCTAGATAGTTCAATTACGTACATTGAAATATATACCCCTAACACCCATCTTAGCTCCATGTGGATTCGACCCCGACTCTTAGTTGGGTTTATATAATTGCAAACGACCGTTTCATACCTCTTTTGAGGTGTGCATTTGGACGCGATTAATTTTTGGCATTGTTGCCGAGAAGTTAAAAAATAGTGATAGCTATATATTTGGATGTGTTTTTGGAGTATCTTCTTTTTCTTCCGTGCTACTAAATCGTAGGTACAACCATGGCGAACAATGAGCTCAAAAATATTGCTTTAGGAGATGTGGATGTTGAGGATGACCAAGTGGATGAGCTTCCTCTTGAACCTCAAGCCAATAGAAGAGGCCGAGTGCCTAATGACAATGTGCCCGTTCCAACCCCACCTTTACCACGAGCGGCTCCACACCGGGTGTTACCCAATGAAGGATATGCAAGTGCAATAGTCCCTCCCCGTATTAGGGCGGGTAACTTTCAAATTACCAATGTGATGCTCACTTTGTTAGAGCAACGAGGTTTCTTCATCGGTGCTCCAAGTCAAAATGCATACAAACATTTGAAAGAGTTTGTGAACACTTGTTGGGGTAGAAAACAAACAAATGTCTCAGAGGATGCATTGAGGCTAAGGCATTCTCCCTTCTCTCTATGGGGAAAAGCTTTAGATTGGTTGGAACGTTTGCCAAACCATTCCATTCACACTTGGGATAAGCTGGCAGAAAAGTTTATTTCTTAGTTATTCTCTCCGGGGCACATGGCTACACTTCGGGATGAGATTTTGGCATTTAAGCAAGAGCCAAAAGAACCACTACATGAGATATGGGAACGCTATCGAACAATGGTTAAGGAATGTTCCAATAACGATATGACGGAGAACATGATTCAACAAACTTTCTATCGCGGGATCAACACAACCAACATAGTGAATCAATTTGCCGGTGGGAACTTCATGACTATGCCTTATGCAAAGGCGTGTGAGATTTCAGATAAAATGGCAAAAACATCATTGGCATGAAAATCCCGGGCTAATGTTCCGCAAGGTGATCCCAATGTGATCCACCTTCACAAAGAGTTGCATGACCATGGGTAAGCCATTGCCGAATTGACTACCACCATGAATGAACTAGTAAAGGCTCAACTTCAACAAGTGCAACATCCTAAGAAAGTCAATGCCATGGAGGGAGTGAACATGATGATGAACAAAAGAAGAATAAAGGGTCCACAAGTGCAACATCGAGTGGATAATTTTGTGCAAGTGGATAGTAGTTTTGATCAAGATGACTCTTATAATGACCAAGAAGAGGAAGTACAATATGTGAAAAACTTTTGGCACAAAATAATTTCCAAGGCCCAAACCAATAACAATGGCGACCTCAAAACAATCAAGGCAATTGGAATTCTAACAACCAAGAAAATTGGAATGGTGGAAACAACTAAGGAAATTGGCATAACAACAATCAAGGAAATTGGAGGGGGGGTAATAATCAAGGTGGATGGAACAATAATCAAGGCAATCGGGGGTCTTCAAAGTCCTTCGATGTATCAATAACCGAACAACCCGCCTCCTTATCCCTACCATGGTCCTAGTTCTTCAACCAATGAGATGGGGTGTATGTTCAAGTAAATGATGGAAAAGAATGCCGATTAGGATGCCCAACTTGCCTCACACAACACATCGATCCGCAACTTAGAAGTTCAAATGGGGAAAATATCTCAAGCTATAAATTCGCATCCCAAAGGGTGGGAACAACATGGGGTATGCCATAGTCGTTACTACAAGAAGTGGAAGAGGTGGGAACGCACCCACCTCAAGTCAAAGGCAACTTGTAGATGATGAGCAAGTGGTACAAGGAGAAGAGGTCCCGAACAATATGATGCAATCAAATGGTAAAGTTTCGATTGATATTGATGATAATGTAGAAGAGACTCAAGAGGATGTGAACCCGTCTAGGGATCACATTATTGACATACCGAAACCAGTAGTGCAAAAGGCTAAGGCACCATTTCCTAAATCTCTGCCTCTATATCCTCAAAGACTTGCCAAACAAAATGGCGAGAATCAATTCAAAAAGTTCATTCAAAAGGTGAAGAGTCTCTCAATCAATGTGCCATTAGTTTAAGCTTTGGAACAAATGACCGGTTATGCCAAGTTTATGAAGGATCTCGTGACGAAGAAGCGGTCAATGAATTTTGAAACTATCAAAGTCACTCATCAACTGAGTACAATTGTGCATTCAATGGCTCCTAATTTGGAAGATCCCGGTGCTTTCACAATTCCTTGTACAATTGGAAGTGCCGAGTTTTCTAAAGCTCTTTGCGATCTTAGGACAAGTATCAATTTAATGCCCTATTCAGTTTTCAAGACCTTGGGAATTGGGCAACCAGGACCCACCTCTATGAGATTGCAAATGGCTGATCGTACCATGAAGAGACCATTGGGAGTGATTGAAGATGTCTTGGTTCATGTTGATAAATTCATTCTTCTGGCGGATTTTGTAATTCCTGATTGTAAATTTGATTATGAGGTGATGATTATTCTTGGAAGACCTTTCCTTGCTACGGGGAAGGCTCTTTGTGATGTGAAAACCGGAGAACTCACCTTCCGGGTGGGTGATGAAAAAGTGGTATTCCATGTGTGCAAGTCCATGCGGTAACCAAATAGCAATAAGGTGTGCTCTTTTGTGGACTTGGTGACCTTTGTTGATGATACAAGTGCCACAATCAATGATGGTGATATGTTGGAGGTCGTCTTGCTCAACTTTGATGATGACAAGATGGATGGCTTTATGAAATGTGTGAATTCTTTGCAAGGAATGGGATCGTACAATTATGCAGCCCAGAAACTATCTTTGGATCTCGAAAATAGGAAAACTCCTCCCACAAAGCCTTCTATTAAAGATCCTCCTATATTGGAGTTGAATCCATTGCCTCCACATCTTCGGTATGAATTTCTTGGCCCTTGTTCTACTTTACCAGTTATTTTTTCCTCTTGTTTAACTAACGTGCAGGTAGATTCTACATTGGCGGTGCTACAAAAGAGGAAGCGGGCTATTGGGTGGACATTGTCGGATATTCGGGGGATAAGCCCCACATTTTGCATGCATAAGATCAACTTGGATGAAGGTGTTAAACCATCTATTGAACATCAAAGGAGACTCAATGAGGCTATGCAAGAAGTTATCAAAAAGGAGATTATTAAGTGGTTGGATGTCGGGGTTGACCCATTTCTGATAGTTCATGGACTTCTCCGATTCAATGTGTCTCAAAGAAGGGGGGCATGACAGTGGTTACCAATGACAAGAATGAGTTGATTCCTACAAGAACGGTGATCGGTTGGAGAGTGTGTATGGACTATCGCAAGCTCAACAAAGTCACTAGGAAGGATCATTTTCCACTTCCCTTCCTAGACCAAAGGCTTGATAGGTTGGCCGGACGTGATTTCTATTGCTTTCTTGATGGGTATTTGGGATACAACCAAATCCTTATTTCTCCGGAGGATCAAGAAAAAACAACATTTATATGTCCCTATGGTACCTTCGCCTTCAACGGATGTCATTTGGTTTGTGTAATGCACCGACAACTTTTCAAAGGTGTATGATAGATATCTTCATGGACATGGTGGAGGACTACCTTGAAGTTTTCATGGATGACTTCTCGGTAGTTGAGGATTCCTTTGATGATTGTCTTGCAAATCTAGATAAAGTGTTGGAAAGATGTGAATAAACGAATTTGGTGCTCAATTAGGAGAAGTGTCATTTCATGGTCGAGGAAGGCATTGTCCTTGGACATAAGATCTCAAAGAATGGAATTGAAGTTGACAAGGCAAAGATTGAGGTGATTTCTAAACTTCCACCTCCTACTTCGGTGAAAGGTGTGCGGAGTTTCTTAGGCCATACAGAGTTTTACCGGCGATTCATCCAAGATTTCTCTAAGGTGGTGAATCCGTTGTGCAAACTTCTTGAGAAATATGCTAAGTTTAATTTCAATGATGATTGCATAAGAGCTTTTGAATTGTTAAAGTTCAAGTTGACAACCACTCCCATCATCACCGCTCCAAATTGGAGTGTCTCCTTTGAACTCATGTGTGATGCTAGTGACGTTGCGGTTGGGGCTATTTTGGGGCAATGCATCAACAAGATTTTTCATCCGGTATACTATGATAGTAAGACCATGAATGGTGCCTAAGTCAACTATACTGTTACAGAGAAAGAGCTCCTTGCCATTGTGTTTGCAATTGAGAAGTTTCGCCCGTACTTGATGGGTAAGAAAGTCATTGTCCACACGGATCATGCGGCACTTCATTATCTTATGAGCAAGAAAGATTCCAAAGCTCGGTTGATGAGATGGGTTCTTTTGTTGCAAGAGTTTGATATTGACATCCAATATAGAATAGGGAGTAAAAATCAAGTGGCGGACCACTTGTCTTATTTGGAGGAGAAGGGGAGGCCGCATGATGGACGTGAAATTAATGACTCCTTCCCCGATGAGCAACTGGAGGTGCCATGGTTCGCGGATCTAGCAAATTTCCTTGTGTGTGAAATTATCCCGGATGAGTTCTCTTCAAACCAAAGAAAGAATCTCAAACGGTATTGTAAAGGTTATTATTAGGATGAACAATACCTTTTTCGGATTTGCACAGATGGGGTGATTAGAAGATGTGTACCGGAAGAAGAACAAGGTAAAATTATTGGGGCTTGTCATTCTTTGCCATATGGTGGTCACCATGGTGAAGAAAGAACGGCGGCCAAAGGGCTAAGTTACAGTTTTTATTGGCCTACTCTTTACAAGGATGCAAGTAATGTAGTGAAAAGATGTGATGAATGTCAACGGACCGGTGGAATCTCGAAGAACAATGAAATGCCTCTCACTATAATTTTGGAGATTGATATCTTTGATGTGTGGGGTATTGAATTCATGTGAGTTCTTGTGGAAACACCTACATCTTGGTCGCGGTTGATTATGTGTCTAAATGGGTTAAGGCTATTGCTCCACCTAACAATGAGGCGACAAGTGGGTGGAGTTCTTGAAGAAAAATATTTTCACAAGGTTTGGTACTCCACGGGCTATCATAAGTGATGGGGCTCTCATTTTTGCAATAAGATTTTTGACACTTTACTTAGCAAGTATGGTGTTACTCATAAAGTCAAGACTTCCTATCATCCACAAGCTAGCGAACAAGTGGAAGTCTCCAACCTGGAGATAAAGAGTATTTTGTCCAAAACAGCGAATGCTAACCGGACAGATTGGTCCAAGAAGCTTGATAATGTATTATGGGCTTATCGGACGGCTTAAAAAACACCTATCGGAATGTCGCCATACCGATTGGTGTTTGGCAAAGCTTGTCATCTTCTGGTGGAACATGAGCACAAAGACATGTGGGCTCTAAAGAAGTTGAATCTTGATTGGGATGTAGCCGCTAACTTGAGGGTTGTACATTTGAATGAATTGGATGAGTTCCGGTATCATGCTTATGCAAGTTCGTCCTTGTACAAAGAAAAGATGAAATATCTTCAAGAAAAATACATTTGGAACAAAGAGTTCAAGGTGGGCGATCTCGTATTGTTGTTCAACTCGAGGTTGAGGATGTTTCCCGGAAAGCTAAAGTCTAAATGGAGTGGTCCTTTTCAAATTGTGGGTGTGACGTCTTTTGGTGCATTGGACTTGAAGAACAAAAACAATGAGGTATTCCGAGTCAATGGTCGCCGGTTGAAGAACTATTTAGGAAAAGTTGGAGATGGCCACGTCGTGGCTGTGATTCATTTCAACTGATGGTATTCTGCGTCGTGCCCCGCGACGTTAAATCAGGCGCTTCTTGGGAGGCAGCCAATGTTTCTTTCTCTTTTCTTTTCTTCTTTTGTAGTTAGGTGTTATTTTTGTGCTAACTTGATTTGAAGTGCTACAGGGATGAGTGTGCCTTACAGAAATGGTGGATAGAAATCTAGCTAAGTGTGCAAAAATGTGCGGACCACAAATAAATTGTGCGGACCGTACATTTACAATTGCTGCAGCAAAACCAACTCTGTAGTCGTATAATTAACTTGCAGACCGCGGAAATAGAAGGTGGAAAATGCCAAATCTCTGAAGTTTGTCTGTTAGAAAAATGGCCGATCTGCGGCCGCAACAAGGAATCTGCAGCCGCAAACAACATTCTGCGGATCGCAGATGGAAACCTCAATGGAAGCACCAGGTAACAAAGTGCGGTCCACAATTGAGATTCTGCGGCCACACTCGCTCTTCTCTCCCTTCAGAACATGAAACGTATAAATAGAGGGCTAGGGCTACTGTTACCCTTTTCCCTCTCTAAGCATAAAAAAATTCATATCTTTTGAAGTTTCTTGTTGAGTTTACATGTGCATTCATACAACATCTTTGATCAATCAATCATCACACCCTTTCATTTGGTATTCTTCACAATATTGTTAATTTTTTTCTTCTTTAATTTTTAGATTGTTAGTCAAATTTTAAGCCATTTATTAGTAGAATTCAATTGTACAACCATGTGGGGGTAAATATATTGTGGGTTATCTAATACTTGCTTATTGGGGACTGGGCAAATGTGTTTTCATGCTTTTATGTTGTTGCCATGTCAAAAATTTCTAAATAATTTGCAAAACCTAGTTAGTCATACTGGCCTGTTCGTAATTGTTTGAATTTTGCGGCCGCAAGAAATTTGTGCGGTCTGCAAAAGTTGAGTCTAGGGAAACTTAAGTAACGATTGGTCTACGGCCGCAAGGAAAATTATGCGGACCGCAGAATTTCCATTGCGGCCACAAAACAGCTATTTCACCGTCTTCAGAGAAGTGTACATATTTGCGATTCAATGTGCGGCCGCAAGACAAAATGTGCGGACCGTAGAAATCAGATTGTGGTCGCACATCAGCCAATTCTCTGTCATCGGAGAGTTAGCATATTTTTGGTTTACAAGTTGCGGCCGCAATGAAAAATGTGCGGATCGCACTTCACATCTGCGGCCGCAAGAGAGAATTATATGGTCTGCAAGTCCCAATCTGCGACTGCAAGGAAAAATATACGGAATGCAGATACTTATCGTGCAAGCATGTTTCAACTGTGTTCCTCATTGTGTCTTCTGGTGTATCCGTACATATCTCATTGTATGTCTGAATTTGAATTGTACCTAATGATCGCCCTTGCTTGATACAGAAAATGGTTCGATCTAGAGGCAGAGGCGACACTTCGAAAGGAAGGGGTGAACCTTCTTGGGGACGAGGCAAGAGACCCTTACCTAGTGCCCAACAGCATAATATCAAAAAAAAGACAGCATCCTGGAGAGGGATAGGTGCAGATCTCTCCGAGACGAGTTCATACGCCCTATCTAGGGATGTATCAGAGGGCAACCCAACCTCTATTCAGGAACAACCAGCAGTACAGTCCAGGCCATCAGGGAGATTTCAACTGAGGGACGAGTCATCATCATGACACAGTACTTGCAAAGGTTCGAAAACTGCTAGTCAGGCTTCTGAGCCATCTACTACACATATCCCTGAGGCACCAGAGACATCAATTCAGTACATCCCCGATGATGGTAAAGGGGGAGATGCTACAGTTACCGGCCTTAAAAGGACAAAAAAGAAAGAGGTTTGAGAGGATCAGTTTGTCAGTTTGGCTGCCTTCACCAGCTTCCGTCAGTGGTGGCCAGTGAGGTCGCTTACTCTTGAGCGGCAGTTTTAGTTGAAAGATTTGGAGAAATATAACCCCGGCAGTGCTGAGATAGTTCAAGGAACGCAAGGGGTGGATGTGGTTCACCCAGAGTGTGGTGGATGCCAAGGAATATCTTGTCCGAGAATTTTTCGCCAATGTGAAAAGGGGACAAAGGTAACCAAAATGCGTATCCTGAATGTGAGATTTGATCAAGCTGCTCTGAACACGTACTTGGATTTCAAAGATGTTGAGCCGACGGAACATGTAGAGAAGTATGCAATGGGAGATGAGGCCCAACCTTGGTTAGCAGAGATTTTAGCAGCTCCTGGGCCACCACCGCCATGGATCACAGTAGGGGTTCCTATTCATAGGAGCACTTTGAGCTTTGAGGCAAAGGGGTGGCAAACCTTTGTCTGCATCAGACTGGACCCGAGCCAAAATGAGACCTATCTCCCGATCCCTCGCACAGTTCTAGTAACTTCGATCATGACCGGGTACCCTATCAATGTGGGTGTCATGATATCGGCCAACATCTCAGTCATTGCTCAGCAGGATGACTCGCCTTACCCGTATCCCAACACTATTACAGAGTATCTCACGGATGCGAGGGTAGAGCCGAGGGATTATGATACAAAGGTACAACCAAAAGAGCCTTTCTCATTGTACTCACTGATGGATGTAAACAACCCCAAGAGAAAATGTCAGTCGTCTACCACCACATGCTAGTTTGATGAGCCAGCGACGGTAGTTGCGGAGGCAGTTGATGTTCCATCTACTTCGGCTGAGCCTTCCTCTAGTACCGCAGTTATGCCTCCATCATTATCCACAGCCCCTTCTGCAACTCCTGCCACAGTCTCCACTTCGGCTTTGAATTCGGTGCCTATGCATATTGCTCCACTTTCTATGTTGCGAGTCTCCCAGACATTGGCGAGCCTCAACAACTAAATATAGACAGCCACTGTAAAGTTGTTTGACCTATCCAGTATTGTTGCAGCACAGTCTACAGTTCAGGCACCTCAGATTCCCCCGACAGTTGAGGAGACATTGAAGAAGCTCCTACAGAACCAGAACACCATCATGGCTACCTTGGTACAGCACGGGTCAGTGATCGACGAGTTGGGCAAAGAAGTAAAGAAGATGAGAAATTCCCAGGCCAGTAAGAAATCTGTGGACAAGCTCCGAAGGCAGGTTACCAAGCTTTCCGCAGCCGGAGATATTCCTTTTGACAAGCTGATTGACCCACGCCCTTCTGGCCCAGATCCTGCAACACCATCAGCACCGGTAGTACCAGTTGGCCAGTCTGAGGAGCCAGACTCTGCTGCCGACACTGCCAAAGCAGTGCGACAGATGTTCACCAACCCAGTCACACCCAGAGCTGAGGATGATGAGATCCAGTTAGATGATACTGAAGGTAGTGACCTTGCTGTGGACACAAAGATGTCCAAGGAGCCATAGGGAGTTTTCTTCACTCTTTTTCCTCTTTTACTCTTATTTTGTTAAGCATTGGGGACAATGCTTATTTTTTTTTAGATGGGCGGAGTTTATTTGATCTTATTTGGTACATTCTGAGACAATTGGCATGTAATAACTTGATATTATTTTCTTTCTCGTTCTAATTCTGTATATATTCTTTCTTTTTCTCTCATTATGTATATTCAGTAGCTTTTGTTTATTAGCTTCTTTTTTGTTCCATTATTAGTTTGTAGTTTCAATTAGTAGCTTCTTTGTTTGTTTTAGTAGCTTTCTTTTATGTTGTAGTAGATAATAAGCCTTTGGTTTTCTTAATACCACGGTTCTTTCCAAAGGTAGTTTTTGTGTGAACCGGGTGACTCGTCCCAACGATGGATGGCGTGACAACCTTCTTAAGGGAATGAGTCCGTTTTTGGTATTTAGGTAATAATAGTAGTAGTAATAAATAAAAAGACCTAATTAAGTCATGCTCGAAGAGTCAAACATGCTTCATTTGGTACCAACACACATAATTACGTTCTTATGGTTAGAAACAAGGTTTTTGAAAGAAATAGCTCTAGTTAGTGACTTTGTGACTCTTGTGTTGACTTTGGCAACCATAGAGTGGTTTAATTGAACCATAGTGATTTTCAATATTGAATGTGGTCATTGTGGGCCCTCGACTCTATCTTTTTTAACAATCCAGTTGTGTGAGGGGTGAGATACTTTGTTGCTAGTCCAAGTACACGCAAAAGGTCTAGAACTTGCCCTGAATGTATTTCAAGGCAAAATCCTAAGTTTTACTTGGCTTAAGAAGTGATTGTAGGCTTTTCTTGACCCGTTTGAATTTTCTATTGCCTACCAATATTTTTATCCCTAGTCAACCCATTTGAGCCTCGAGCCTTTCTCATTTGATAACCATGTTACAAGCCTTTACCTGTTTTGTCATGACCCTCTCTTGGAACCCAAGCTTTCTTTAACACTCTTGTGAAATAATTGGCTAAAAACGTAAGTTTGGGGGAGAGACGAGGAAATTAAAAAAGGTATCAAGGCACAAAAAGAGAAAAGAAATGATGAGAAGGAAAGGCAAGAAAAGAAAAAAACAAAAAGAAAAATGCAAGAAAAGTGAATAAGTGGAAGGTTTGAAAGAATTCAAAGAGAGGTAATGATCCCAAACATGGTGAAATCAAAGAGGAAGAAAATGAATGTAATGATCAAGAAAGAATGATGTTAAGTCTCTCTAGTTCCCCAAAGAAAAGAAAGTACCTCAAAGAATTGGCAAAGTGTGAGCCGAGAATTTTTTTTAAAAATGGAGTGCTTAAGGAAAGGTGTAACCACTCAACCATATTGTATCCAACCCTAATCCAAAAGCCTTCATTACATCCCTAAAGAAGTCCTATTTTATCTCAAGCCGAGTGAGCATACATTAGTGGCGATCTATATGAGGGGCAAGCCTATGGTACTTGAAATCGTACTTGCGACATTCTCTTGAGAGAGATGAGTGAACCTTTCATAAATCTTTGGATTGAGCGCTAAAATTTTGTAGTGAGCCAGGCAACCGGAAAGTAGAGGAGGAAGAGTTTGGAATCCACCATGACCTACATGATAGAGAAAGAGTCCTTGATGAGTAAAGTTAACTTTTGATGCTCAAATGTCACTCTAGAACTATATGTCCACAAATGATTAACTTGTCGCCTTATTGATAATACATAAGTAGCGTGGGTAATTGTTGGTCTCAACTGATGTGTGTATGGCTCACCTTCGACTCGCTGAAATGACCCTTAACTTTTGGAGGTGGGAACTACATTGTTTGCTTGAAGACAAGCAAAGACTTAAGTTTGGGGGAGTTGATAAGTAGGGATTTTGACTACTTATTAGCGCCTTTTAACTTTTGTTTTAGTCTAAAAGCATTGAATTGTGCTTCTGGAACTAATAAAATTGTACAAAATTGCAGAAATTCTGGAAGTTGGGCTCCCGAGATGAAATCCGACTCAAAAAGGAGCAGTCTAAGCACAAGGCAATAAAGGGGCATAGAAGCATAAAATGTGCGGTCCGCAGAAGGAATTCTGCAGCCGCAACCAAAGAGGGAAAAATCT
Source organism: Nicotiana tomentosiformis (assembly GCF_000390325.3). Classification (NCBI taxonomy): domain Eukaryota; kingdom Viridiplantae; phylum Streptophyta; class Magnoliopsida; order Solanales; family Solanaceae; genus Nicotiana; species Nicotiana tomentosiformis. The sequence continues at coordinate 44,423,631 of NC_090818.1, read as the reverse complement.
GCAGACAATTGTGCAAATTGTGGATCGCACATGAATTGTGCGGCCACAAAATCTGGGCTAGGATTCAAGATCAGAGAGTATGCAAATTTTCAAGTCTAGGACCTCAGTGAATTGCGAACCGCACAATATTTGTGCGGCCGCAGAAGATAGCCTTGAGGCCGCAACCCTAACATTTCGGACCGTAGAAGATTGTCTTGCGGCAGCAGTTCTAAATCTGCGGACCGCAGAAAAGCTGCTTCGCAGTCGCAGTCCATAATTGTGTGGCCGCAGAACTTCTGCTTCTATCAGATGAAGAAATCTGCGACCGCACATGGAATTGTGCAGCCGCAGAACCTCTCGAAAGGTATTTTTGTCTGAGATTTTCAGCCTTGTATAAATAGACTAGTTTCACAAATTAGGTCAAGTTTTTGAACATCAACAATTACTATAGCCGTTTTTCTTTGCCATTTTTGGAAGTTTACTTTGCTTTGGTGTATTTTACAATAGATTTAATTATTTTAAGCTTTCATTATGAGTTTAATTAGTCTTTCTTCTCTATTTTTTTCAAACCCAAGTATGAGTAGCTAGATTTTTACTAGGGTTGTGACCCAACCCTAGTGCATAAACCTCATGGGTATCTAATTTAGTGCTTGTTTATGATTGGGTATTTATTATTTAGCTTATTTCATGCCTAAATTGTTGAATTAATGGTTGCAAACATTAGTTCATACCTATTTGACTTAGTCTCTTCTTGAGAAAGAGAGACCTAGTCTAGGATAACTTAGCTAACAAGGAATTGGGTCAATTAAGAGATTGATTAACTCAATTAAAGGGTTCAACCTAGAGATAGTAATAACCCGACTTGAGATTTTATCAATTGTTTTGTGTGATACCTATTTGGTCTTGAGAAAGCCAAATTGGGCAAAATCACTCTCTGACCGAGAGGTATTGAGTGGGTAATTTAGAATTGATAGCTATAATACACCTCAGTCAACAGAACAAACATTAAAATTTTTATCCCATTAGGCAAATACCTAGGCAATGGTCACAACCCTAGGCTTTTTATCAATTTGGAAAAAACCCAAAAACAATTATCTCTATTCTTCTTTCTTTATTTTGCAATCAATAGAGTAAAATTAGAAATAGAAACCCAATCTTTTGGTGGAAGTGCAATCTAGATAGTTCAATCATGTGCATTGAAATATAGACCCCTAACACCCATCTTAGCTCCCTGTGGATTTGACCCCCACTCTTAGCTGGGTTTCTATAATTGCAAACGGTCGTTTCATACCTCTTTTGAGGTGTGCATTTGGACGCGATCAGTTTTCTCCAATTTATAAATTGTAGTGTTATTTATCATGGATAAATTATGGCACAACTTTACTTTTTGAAATTTGGTCTAGAAATGAACGACTAACATGTGAAAGCAAGAGCAACGAATGACGAATTACAGATGCATACCGTTGAAAATTAAACCAAGATTAATTAGTATTCCTAAGTTGCCTAGGATTTGGTAGTTTATATAATTCGTGTCTAGTTAGATTTGTTTACCGAGTTCATATTGGAATAGGTTTTGTTAATTTAGTCAAATTTGGTTTGTAGTATTATAAATAGGGGTGTTGCTACATATTTTAAAGGAAAAATGGCCAAATATTCCCCCTTTACATTGATATATTATTCACATTTACGCTTTGTTATACTATCGGGTCAAATCTACCCTCATCATTAGCAAAGTTTTTAAATTTACCCTCTAATCTAACGGAAAGCCCCAAAATTCCAAATTCCTTCTATTTACTACAATTTTTTCTCACAAATTTATTTATCCCTACGTGTACTCTACCAGAGAAGAAAATATCCTCGACAAGTTGATTTCTTGTTCCACTTGATTATTTAGAGCAGGACGACTTAACAAACTCGGCACCTCCAGGCATGAGAATACTAGTAAATATTCCTTTGAAAGGATGTTCTGAAGCTGGACATAAACTTAAACAGATTATTTAATTTAGGATTTCTCAAACAATACTATAGAATCATATGTCGTAAATTTCATGCAGAAGTGCATGCGCAAGCAAAATTTGCACCAAATGACGTGCTAAATCCAAATCCAAAAGGAAATGCATTTACATTGATACTTACGGCCTTGTTATACCTGTAGTCCATAAAAAATAGTAAATATTAGTAACAACTTCATAAGCGAATGCATTTCGACCACCTGAAGAATCAAATAAATATCTTTTAAATTATCTACGGTATTTCACTCATCCTCATTCCGTTGGAGACATACCCATAAACTGTGAATTCTGCCTTTCATTTATGGTTTGAGCATAACCAAAGACAAGGGGAATAATTATGCTATAACTCCACACTCCTATTTTCTATAATATGGATATTTTTTCTTCTTTGGTGTATCACATGAAGGAGATGACGGATTTGTGAGGAAGAATTACGTTAAATAGAAGGGATTTGGGGATTTCCGTTAGGTTGGAGGGTAAATTTGAAAACTTTGCTAATGGTGAGGGTAGATTTGACCCGATAGTATAACAGAGGGTAAATATGAACAATATATCAAAGTATAGGGGTATATTTGATCATTTTCCCTATTTTTAATCATGGAGAGGTAGTTACGATGTAGAGAGATTCTAGAGTTTATGAGTTGTGAAAAAACCTCCTACCATATTCTCTCCCTAGTTTGATAAATTTCTTCCATATAGCCTTTGTTGAATTTTTTGCTTGTGCCTAAATTATTCTTCGGGATATTTCACTCCTTCAAATTGGTATCAGAGCCTATATGAGATCATGTTTAAGCCGGTAGGAGATCCAAAAAAAATATGGATATTCTATTACCTCATTGTCCCGTTTTTGTGTTTGATGGCAAAAATAATTCTGAAACTTGATATCAACATAAGAAGAATTTCTGTAAAGCTATTGGATTATGGTCCATCATTGACGAAGGATTCATGGAACCCCGGAAGGCACAATACTAACGGCTGAAGAAACTATGCAATTAGAGAAAAATAGACATTTAGATTATAAGGCACGTTACTATCTCGCCATCAAGATCGAATTGCATGTATCTAAAAAAGTTTTGCATGAAAAGTCATCAAAGGAGACTTGGACAATCTTGGTGAAGTCATATCAAAGAGTTGCTGACACGAAGACGGAGAAACTGCAAGAGTTTAAGAGTCAATTTGAGTTGGCTTATATGAGACTAACAGAGTCTGTCAAAGAATGTTTTACAAGAATTGAAGATATAGTCAATGGTCTAAGGATCAATAGAGAAGTATTGGAAGAAGTTAAAATTATTAAAAAAATATTACAGTCTCTCAGTTTAAAGTTTAACAACAAAAAAATTATTCTTCGGGCTATCAAAGATCTTAGCACTCTCAAACTTAATTATTTAGAAAGGAAACTGGTGACATATGAGGCATAGCAAGAAAATGATGATCAACCAAAAGAAAAAGAAAGCACACAAATAATGGCGAAAATAAATCAAGAAGGTCAAAATTCATAAATAGAGGAGAAAAGAAGAGAAAGTACATATAACTTTTTGTTGTAATAGATATTCCATTGAAAGCGAAGAGAAGTCAAATAATATTCAAATTGATCTGTCAAAAATTTCTGCGCTTGTTAAAAAGGACGATTTGGTTGCAAGGGATGCCCGTCCAAAAGTGGTTGGTGTTTCACAGAAAAATTATTTGATGGTATTGAAGATGAACCTAGTAATGAAAGAAGCAAGATAGTTCATCAAGAGAAAGTTTCTAACAATCTACCTAAGATTGAGGCAGAAATAGCTTGCGATCTAGAACCAGAACACATGATTATAGATATTGAAGATACAATCAATTTCGTGCCATTGTTCGAGATTGCATGTTTCAAGGAGCATGACGAAATGTCCATTGGTGGCATTACCCTACAACCTATAGAATGGCAAATTGGAGTTGAATGGTTGTACAAGTCCAACTGCAAGGCAACTGGAGAAGTAGATGATTTCAAAGTAAAGGAAAATTATATTGATGATATTTTGAAGGGATTTACCATGAGTAAAGACAAATTATATATGAGCAATATTCAAGATAAATTGAAGTTGACTAAAGATGGCACTCGTGATTTTGTTGATGCTACATATTTTAGGAAATTGATGAAGAGTCTAAGGTACTTGACTTCTATAAGGCTTGATGTTATTCATGGCACGCTCAAGTTTGAAGATCTTGGTTTAAGGGAGGCTGTTGAAAATTAAACCAAGATTAATTAGTATTCCTAAGTTATCTTGGATTTGGTAGTTTATATAATTTGTGTCTAGTTAGATTTGTTTACTAATTTTATATTGGAATAAGTTTTGTTAGTTTAGTCAAATTTGATTTGTAGTATTATAAATAGGGGTGTTGCTACATATTTTTAATCATGTAGAGAGATTCAAGAGTTTATGAGTTGTCAAAAAGCCTCCTACCACGTTCTCTCCCTAATTTGATAAATTTCTTCTATATAACCTTTGTTGAATTTTTTGCTTTGTGCCTAAATTATTCTTCGGGATATTTCAATCCTTCACATACACATAGGTCCTACAGCAATAAAAGAATAAAACTGACCCTATATCTTTTCCTCCAAAAAAAAAAAATAACAAAGTAATGATTTTGAATAGGGGATATTTGGGCATAAAAGATAAGTTCAATACTTATTACTCCTATTGCTTTCTTTAGTAGCCTCTTTTCATTTGTACGTATGTGTCTTGTGTTGGTTATCCTTATCCATCAAAGAAAATAAGCAGCTTGTTATATCCAATTAAATTGTAATTAGTGATAGAAAAAAATAGATATAAAGTAAATCTGTTTATTTTTACAATATGAATAAACTGATTGGTGTGTTAGAAAACAAATCATTAATCATGAAGCTTTCCTTTTCTTCGAGGTACTCCTGGAAGGTGATATATTAAAATCGTGAGTTTTCGTTTGTGACAAACTAAAACAACACTGATGTTGATTGTAATTGTAGGTTTGGTAGGGTGAAAAGGATTTACTAACAAATATTCTCATGAATTTAAAGGCGGATCCAGCAACTTGAATTTCTGAGTTTTAGTGTGAATTTAGGTGAATCCCACGTCGACAAAACACGGAAAAAATATTAGGTATATAAGTAAACAGATCTTAGACTCTAGCGACGCATTTTAAACCCGTGAAGGCCTAAGCCCAGAACACACAATATTACTAACGAGTTGGACTGTTACATTTAAATTCTAGAAAAGATAACTTTTCTAGAATAAGAGCATTTTGGCCAAAGTTATTGAATTATGCCAGCCCGTAATTAAAGCTCTAGCTGCATTTCAGAGCATGACAACTTTTGTGCTTGTCAAATTAATGATGTTTCAGCTATCATATATAAACAGCAATGGTTTATATAACCTGGGAATTTTTTCGTTCCTATACATTAATTGAAATTTTATTATTAAAAATGTCCATGTTTAGTTAATTATCTGACCTAAACAAGTTTTATCTACAAAATATATACATTCTACCTTAAAAGGCTCTCAATCCATTATTAGTGCCTTCAATCAAGGGATTTAGTTACACCATTTTCCTTTTTTTCTCCTCTTCTCTTTCTTCTCTCCGGAATATTGGTACGGGATCCCTCCTGCGACTGCTTTGAACCCTTGGGATCCATGAACAAATGTGTCTACTCAATAAACTATTCAAAGTTATTTTCTTGTTACAAATTAATATTAGAAAAAGTGAACAAATATTTATTTATTATAGAAGAAGATGACCTCACAAACATGAAAAAAAATCAAAGAATAATCACAAGAGGTTTCAGTGTTTGGTCAATTGCTCTGAACTTGTTACATTTACTGTAGTAGTATTCTTTACCTGTGAAAACCGTTTGAAATTTTGGCAAAAGTTCTGATGTTGATAGTCCTGCTCCTTCGCCTTTTGAGGCAGAGAAAAAGGTTCACATTGAAACAAGGACGAAATTGAAAACCAAACGGTCAAATCCCGTGACTGAGCTTAGTGTAGGTAATAGAAAGTCATTAATCGAACAACTCAAAGTTAGAAAATTTATTTTAGTTTAACTCAAATTTATTTTTCTAATATCAATGTGAACCTTTTTCATACAACTAATTATATATTATACAACTTATCTACAATTTATTTACAACTTTCGCACATTATTTCTACCCCGTTATATACAACTACAATATCATACCACTTAAATATAATTTTTATACAAATTTTATACAATATGTCTTTTGTATATTTTGTATCTGATTTATACATAGTAAAAACAAAATTTTATATAACTAATTATATATTATACAACTTATCTACAACTTTCATACATTATTTCTACCCAATTATATACAACTACAATATCATACAACTTAAATATAAATTTTATGCAATATTGTTCAACTTTCATACAATATTTAAATTATATATATATAAACAACAGAATATAATTTACCTACAACTTTACTACAATTTCGTAAGTATAATATATATCATGTCTTCTTCTTCTTCTTCTAGTTTCAATCTGAAATTCAATCAAAATCAAGTCTAATCTTCACCAAAACACCCTCAAAATTGAGATATAAACTCTAAACAATATTTCAATTGTTTGCAACAACACCCAATCCAAACAAATAATGATTTTTGAAAATTCAAATTCGAATTCAAAGCTTCAAAACTTTTTAATGACTGTCAATGGTGGAATTGTTGCTCTCTTTTTCTTTGCTCTATATTATTGGAATTAGGGATTGAGAGATAGAGAGAGACGTAGAGAGAATTTCCAATTGTTTGCAACAATACTCAATAGAGAGAGAGAGAGAGAGAGAGAGAGAGAGAGCACGCAGGAGGGAGAGAGAATAAGGATGAAAAATAATTGATTCCTAATTAAAGGGATGCTCATTTAATTCCTAAAGTGTATATAATTGGTAAATTTGTATATAGGATGTAATTAAATTGAAACTTGAATTGGGAGGGTAATAAAGTTTCAAATAGTATATAGGAATGTAAAAATTCCATTTAGGGATTCATTACAATAAATACAACAAAAGGAAGGAAAAAAATAGGAGGGATTCAAATGTCATTTTTTAAATCCAAAAGTTTAAACACTCTAATCTTGCAATTGAATAGGCATAACTCCAAAATAACCTTTATCATCCTCATATTCTTATGTGATTAGTAACGCAGTAGGAGCGTGGGCTTTTCTGGAATCCCATAACAAAAAAAGTTATTACATATATATATATATGTATATGTATGTATGTATGTATCACGACGTTTCAACTATCAATATAGGCTCATCAATAACTTTAACACGTGGAAATTAGAGTGTTAGAGGCCACAAAGAGTTGATAGAGACCAAACAACTACATTCCTTCTCTCCTGATTTTGTGTTTTACATTACAACCTACCGGAATATTCGGGTCCTCAAAATAGGCCCTAATCCAAAGGGTAATGTTGAATTGATAAACCTCCCTCCTTTTTATCTTTCCCTTGTTTCCTTCAAGAAGAAAATAATGAACTATTACGATATCATCGATTTAAGATATTTTATAACTTCTTGGTAATAAATTACCTGTGAAATTAGTTTTATTTAAGGGAAAGATCAGCAAGGTCCCATGGTCTAGTGGTCAGGACATTGGACTCTGAATCCAGTAACCCGAGTTCAAATCTCGGTGGGACCTTTCCGTTTTGCTTCTTTTTACCTTTTTGAAGCCTCATTCCGTTATCCTCTATTTCCTGCTACTCCATTCCTCCTTTCTGGTATATGTAGTTCTTTATTACTGATAACAAAAGTAAAAAAAGGATAGCTCGTTCATGATATTTGACATTCCGTGGCACTCAGTTGATAACCTAATAGTCAACTACTCATAAGTAATTCTTGAACATATATGCTTCAGTATAATAATAGTCAACTCTTGTAGTTTCTTATGAACTCCTACCTATAGAAAACCAACTAGACGTCAATTGATAAAGTAATGTTAGAACGCTAATGGAAGTCATCTTCAGATTCGGGAGAAACGATCAGAAAATACATTGTGCTCAATGATGACTCCTAAAAGTAGTTTTTAGTTCGTTACCTCATATGTTTAAACTTCATTCTATAAACACAAACAATGGTAGTATTACTGAGATGTTCGCAATCTACTCCCTCTATAAGTGTTTCACTTATCATTTCTTCATATTGAAACTTAACTTGCCTTAGCTAGGACCTCAAAGTCTATTCCATCACTTTCTCGCATTGCTTCTGACTTTTGAAACTTCAACTTAAAATTAATATCGAATGATTTAGTTGTGAAATTAGTTTAATAACTTTAATTTATCTTCCATAAGCGATAAGTGTCAAAATAAAGGAAAGAGAGGAGTGTACACACATGACGAAGACTGAAAGATGATATAGCTCAACCAAAAAGTTCGATGACAGAACACCTTGAAAACGGCAGCTAAGTGAATCACCGGAAATAAGAAATGAGCAATAGAAGTAAACTGATTGTATTGATTACTCAATATGTTAACAAGATTGCAGTACATTAATTCACATGCACCCCATACAAAGCCTCGCATACCCATGGAGAAATGATATCACTGCTAATTACATTTAACTGGATCGCCTTAATAAATGATATATGTTTGAGTCTGAGTTATGTGCACTAATGGTCAGATCAAAAGGTAATTGCAGGTAACTTTATTTAAGAGACTTAGCATTGGTTGATAATCTTTATCTTTATAACAGGTCAAATAACATTATCACTGTTAATGCATATAACTTAAATGCAATGTATATAATCCATACGAGCTCCAATGACGTCTGGTCAACGTCCATTTCCAACAGCAACCAAAAGTGCAAGGCATACAACGCATATTACTATATCACATCGAACATTTTCATAAGAACAAGAGCAGTTTGTCAGAGCATGCACATTGTATTGTAGAAAACCAATCTCTTTACCTATTAATTTCATCCTTCTCCTGACAACTGTTCCGTGTACAAGGAAATCATCTCTCAGCATCTCCTCTATTGTACAAGCAAAAATGTTCTCTGTACATGAGTATATGATACAGCAGTAAGTCTACACCTTTAACGTGCAAAAGCTCACATTCTCTATTGTTGCAACTTGGAAAAAGAATACATATTGTACAAACACTGGCAGACTTGAAGTTTTCCAGTTAAATCGTCCACTTGATGCTCATGTCTTTTTAAATGAGAAAGGACGATCAATCCAATTGTAAAGGTCAGAATGATGACCAAAGTCTTCAGGCCGGTATGCAGAAAGAAGAACTCAAAGCTGGAGGGAAGACGCACACCAAATGTGGACTAGGAGGATTGCAACAAATATTTGCCTTGTCAACATTTGGCAAGCCCAACTGAGGAGGACGAACATATCCAGCAACCAGTGGCAAGCATAATATTGAAATAGTTATTCTCGATCCTGTCAGAGTACAAAACAAGCATGAGTACACCAGAGTACAGAAGCACTTGAGATACAAGTTGAAAGTCAAAAATCATAAGAAAAAAATTAACATCTTGAAGAAACCTTGTTTTGTGGACAGACAGACATGTCCCCTTTTCCTCCCAGCAATCATCCAGTGATCTGAATTTGTGTGGACCTCGTATAGGACATCATCCTTGCATGAGCATATAAAAAACATGCACTTGTCATCTAGAGGAAGCTTCTTGAATGTTTCCATTATGATATTTACAGAATTACAAGTTAATTTTTACAAGATGCAAGAAATTTACAAGACTAACTAGATTAAAAAGATATACATGTGCATCAGCAGCCAGGGCTCCATTTTGAATTTTACATCACTTTCTATTATTTCAAAAATTTGGTAGAAAAAGAATAAGCTTTCTCGTAAATTCAAAGTAGATGTCAGGAAAACACAACAGAGTTATCCAGTAAATCACCCAAATGATTGATTAAAAGGAGAAAGGAAAAATTACAACAGTAAAACAGCTTAACATTACTGAAAGGTTGAGCAATTTGTATGGACAGGCAGGATTAACATTGAAATTGCCAATCTCCCCAAAGAGGATAGCAGATTATCAGGTGAAATACTTACATTGTTTTCAGAAGCTGCACATTTCTCCAGACTCTTTAACCTTTCAACTCTCCATCTCATGCTAACAAGCTGTCCAACCTGAAGACCAGTTGAAGAAAGAGGCAGAAAACCGACTGCAAAGCAAGGGTCAAGCACGGGTCTCTGTAAAAGAAGGGAGCTCTTGAAAATCAGACTCTGAGTCGATCCATCAGGTCCTATAGGTTCCTCAGCATTGAGGTCATGCGCGCCAGCAGCTCTATTTCCCAAAATACCAAATCTAATATTTAAAATGCTCTCAGGATACAGGATCTCAGCTCCTTCTAAACAAACCAAAAAAAAAGAAAAGGTGAAGAGTGAAAACTAAGATCATAAAGGATCATTAGATGCTTCTTAAAATGGTTCATATGTGTTTCAAAAATTGGAAAAAAACTTGCATGCACTTTCCTCCTTCACACAATTCAAATTAACCCCTATCAACTGTCCATAAAGGAATAATCCCTAGTAGACTCCAGTAGATATTTTATCTTCTTTTCTGCTTTTGGTCTATGGCTAATCAGAAGCTTGCAGGGAAAAATGCCGTCCAAGATTTCCCCAGTATTGCAGAAACTGTAGTGGATGATATGCCATAATTAGGTGCTTAGTGGATGATATGCCATAATTAGGTGCTTAGTGGATGATATGCCATAATTAGGTGCTTTAGTATCAGCCTCAGACCCTCCATACATAAAGGACAAACAATAATGACTGTGAAAGTGAAAAAATAACAGAGCATGCCTTCTACTGGTGCAGTCCCCAGGCATATACTGAAGAGAATTCCAGCTCTAGATTTGGGAGAGATCACTAGGGGGAAGAAGCCGGAGATTGGCCTTTTATCACCATTTCCAGTGTGAGCAAAGCCTTCTTGAAGATCAAGCCAAGAGTCGTAGATGGTCAATGTAGCTTGTACTTGTGATTGCAGTATCACCTAGACAAAAGCAGGAAAAAATAACAACCATGAGTAAGTTGGCATTCATGCAGGTCATGCAATTTCCTGAATCTGAAATGACAATTCCGTAAAACACAACTGCAGACAACAGAGACAAGCACCTGCATTTCCAGGTAGTGTAACCCAAGGGAAAACTGACTATAAAAACTGGAAATATTCCTCCTAACACAAAGGATGCAAACTCAGAGGGCTTCTTGCATCCTCTACGTCTTTTCTTCTCTTGAAGCCCATTATTTTTATTCTCTATTTCTATTACATAATTCAGGCGTCCAAAATAATTATAAAGAAACACCGTTTGACAGAAAGAATGACTACTCTAGCCTGAAACTGAAACACCCCCCCCCCCCCCCAAAACTCCGCGAAACAAAGGAGACATGAAAGATTACCTGCAAAAGCAGTTTACCATCAGTGCTTTTGTCCGTAACTCGTGTACTTACAGAGAAGGGGTCAGTGAAGTGCACCGCAATTGTCCTGCAAAGAGATAGATTCCAGATTAGTTTCACTAACAAGAATACACATATGAAATGAAAAAGTGAAGCTAACCTTTCAAATATTTGGTTCCGCGACACCCCAAATTCAAGTTTCAAAGCTATTGTTCTTAATCCCTCCACTAGGTTCTGTCTCTGGGGAACAACTGCACCTGATAGGTAAAGCAGGTGTTTAGGCAGTGGGAAAAAACAGATTTATGGAGCCATGATTATGCTGGCTATTAATCATCACCTGCAGGAGCGCCTTTAGGAAGTCCCTCACTGGTAGCACATACAGGGATCCACAAAACAGAAGTTATGTTGCTTGCCCAATCAGGCAGCTGAATAATTCCATCGTGAAGAGACATTTGCTTTACTTCTGGAGCAGCTGGAGAACTGTCATCTTTAGAACCTTCAGAATGATCTGAATCATCTGTGTGCCCATTCGTGTGACCCTCAATTTCAATCTTATGCGAATTTTCAATAGTCAACCCAGGACCAGTGTCTATGTGCAGAATTGCACCCTTAAGAGAGTAACTAATTGGCTTCACAATTATTCCAACCCACTGAGGTTCATTCATCAATAAAGCAGATGAAATAGCAGCAGTAAGATCGACCAGAGACCTCGGCTTGAATACCTTTCAAAAAAGTTCAAGAAATATTGAAGGCCTTTCAGATGATCATTCTGTATAATTGTAGATCATTTGCATACAAAAGAATCACTAAGAATATTTGAGGATAGAAGCGAAGGATGATTCTCTATCCTGTTGGAATACACATCACAACCTTCAGAATTCATTTTTTTCTCTCCCATTTATATGGCAGATAAATTACCTTTAAGATTGGCCTTGTTGGCTTCTCATAACTCATAAAATCATCACTGTCTGCAGGAGCACCCTTTGAAAAGCTGTGAGATCTAAAACTGAGTAGGCCGATTTTCCCTGTAAGAACCCCCAAAACATAAGAACCGGGTCTTTGCGGAGGTAAATTGACCATGATTATATTCCTTCCCGGCTTTAATATCGTAGCACCGGATCTTTTTATTGCCTGAGGATAAAAATTCAGAGACTTATTACACTAGAATACCACTTTCTAAGAACTACTAGAGAAAAAGCAACAGTGAGTTGAACAGATTACCTTAACACCCTCATCGGTATTAGTTGTGGCTGTGAGAGTGAGACTAAGTGATTCAAGAGTAATGTCATCAGGAAATCCACTCCATACAGTGACAGAGAGGGTACCAGGATCGCCATCACAAAGCTGCAGTGCTGGTCCAGGATTGCCAGAAAATGTTATCAGTGAGGACACATCTAGAGGCACAGTATGCTCCATCTCACTATGAGCAAGACGAACAACTTCAGACTGAAATGCTTGACGTTCCTTGCTGGAGAACAATCCTTTATCCAATGAGAGCAATCTCACACATGAAGATAGATAGCCAGCTTGATCACCGAGTTCCTTTTGGCAGTCAGCTAAATTGGGAAGGACCTCAGCCAAAAGATTTTGCCATCCTTCACCAGAATAAAGAGCACAAACCTTTTCATACAATTTTGCAGCAAGATCATAATTTCCGTTCTTATGGAAGACAGCTGCAATTTCACCATCAAGTACAACTCCATGCCTCTTCCACCATGAACGATGATAATTGTTGGCAGCACCTTTTGACAGCTCCAGGTATTTTTCCTAAGATTAAAACTGATTAGAATTGCAATAAGGAATGAGGAAGATTTAAAAAAATATGATGCTACATTAGACGCGAAATCAATTTGCTGCTGAATAACGCATGTCAAGGTCTCCAATTTACGCGCAATCAAAAAAGATTTATGCAGAACTCAAACTTGAAGCATCATACCTGCTAACAAGTAGTATACATAACTCTATTTCAAAGTACCATTCCTATTCACAGGTACATATATAGTCCTTAGAGAAGATAGGTACCTCAAATTCCTGGACAGAAGACAATGATTTCCACAGTTCTGTGTCAGAAATTGTACTCCGCAAAGCATGCTCAGCAGCAACACAAATTTCTGAAAGCCTCAAAGGTCGGCCGATTGAGCTCTCAAAGTTTCCAGGCGAAGAATTAGTTCTTGACATTGATATCAACTGTGCTTTTGCTGGTGAGGACATTGAACCTGAGCTGTCGGCAGATGACGACAAGGTTAGAGCTCAGCCTTTGAGGTTCAGAATAAAACATCTCCCTCCATTTCAAAAAGGAAACCTAGTTGACCGGGCACAGAGTTTAAGAAAGAATGGAAGACTTTTGAAACTTGTGGTCAAACAATCCATAGATATTTATGTGGAGATAGATCATCTCATTATGGGTAAAATGGAAAGTTTGAAGTTACATTGTTTCCAAATTTAGAAAGGGGTCATTCTTCTTAAACGGACTAAAAATGAAATAAGTTCGTTCTTTTTTAATGGAGGGAGTATGAAAATTTGAAGCCTCTGAGAGAAACTAACACCAATGTTCTAATTTAATTTTCGTTTTTTTACGATACGGTCTCAGGAAAACATCCTTAGTTAAAAGACCAGAAAAGAAATCCATGAAAACGATATAGGCCAGTCATCCCTTTCTATGTGCCCTGCTGTCTGTTAATGATGTTCTCACGAAATAATTCTTGGATTAATCAAACATACTTACACTCTTACATAAACCATAATCTTTGTCCATGCATCCATATAATTACACCCAAAAATCAGCTAAAATAGTCTACTTAAGTTTTATATCCTCCATTAGTACTTAGTGATTCCCTCAAAATCAGCACATGTGGTTGATAGCAGTGTTTATTCACCTTACTGATTGTTCAATATGTTGCTGTTTTTTAAAAGGTTTCAACTGCACAACAGTGATGAGTAAAAGCAGAAATGCATTAAGAGTCAAGAAGTCAAAGTGGTTCCATAAGCTTGTTGCTTCCTAAGCAAGCAATATAGCAAAAGTATCAAACTTCTAAAGTTTTCAAATCATGGGAACTGATAATCTCAAAACAGCCTATCACCCACCAACATTTACCTTGTTAAGTATACAAATGCACTTGAACAAAAAGTACACATAAAGAATTCATCTTAATCAATCTCCATTACCCATCAATTGCATTTGGATGTCCATCAAACATTTCAAACACATTCCCAGCAGAAAGAGAAGCTCTTCTGCGATTTGCTTCCCGCAAAAGTACGGATGGTTCTAGAGGCAAAGGCTTCCTCTGAATACCAAAATGCTTAACCCGCTGACTTTCTTGAAATATCATCTGCAAAGAAATAGTGGCCAAGGGTATCAGAAGGCATCTCAACTGAAAACATAAATGCAAATGATCAAAAAGTGATATTGGACCCATTATTGCTGGCTAAGCAGACCTTTGAAAATTTGAAATGCGCCACGGAACAATATGATTACCAGGGGAATGCAGGTACCCCAGAGAAAACTCAAATATTCATGTCAGTCTATTATAAAAGTGTTCACCCTGCCAATGGCACCATGAACTTAGATCGAAGGTCAGAACATGAAAATTTTATCTCATCTACTTACAACTCAAGTAATATTAGCTATAAATTTTATCTCATCTACTTACAACTCAAGTAATATTAGCTATTTGTGTACAACAATGATTCGGCAAACCTCTAGCTTTTTTAGTTGCTTATTTTTTAGTTCATATATGTCAGTAGGTTGCCTATATGCAACATATTCATTCCTAAGCTTATCTTTAACCCTACAGGATGAGTCCTAACTGCTCTTTCAACGTCTGACAGTTGATGAGAAGGGAGGATTTTAACTTTACAAGCCAGACACCTTTTTCTGCATATCACTATTCTAAAATTTTCTTGTAGGCAATAGCTATAGAAGAAAACCAGTTCTCCTCATGCATTCTCCACACACCAAAAGAATGGTATGCTTTCAAATGGGCATGCCGTTTTGACTTCTCTTCCATAATACCGTGAGTAAAAACGCACCTTTTCTTTCACAAGAACCTCGGATGAAGCATCGGGTGGAAGAGAAGGCCAAACTGCTGGCTTAGGCCAAGGCAGCATGCTAAGTGAAGCACTGCTCAAAAGAATGAAAATATACATAAGCTATCATCAAAAAAAATGATAAGGTAAAGTACTATTAATGAAAAGTGTATCAAGAGGGTACACAAGAGTACAAAACAGAGCAGACAGCACCTACAAAGAGCACCTTATTACATCTTTACCAACAGATCCAAAAATTCCAGATACTGATCCAAAAATTCCAGATAATGACAAAAGTTTTTCATTAAATTAATCAGCCTTTATTGTATGACTAGGATTATCCTCCTGTAGGATGGTTGGTTCAAAAAACTGCACCAATACAAGAAAAAGGTGCTGTCTAGAGCAAACAGCATGATTACCTGTTCACAGGACTTCTTTCAATATGTAATCCATAACCAATTAAATATGCCAGCCGCATGAACTGCCACAACCATTACAAGCTTTCAGTGGAAGGCAGATAGTAATCTGTTATATGTAAAGCTAAAGGAACAGCAACTGAATCAAGAATCAAAATTATTGGAAAATTTGAGCAAAATGGCAGCCCTACAAAGCTGCATACACGTGACGAGCATTTCAAAAATCATCAGACAATAACTTGCATAGGATGGTCAGGATTAAAGTTAGTCTTCAGTAGATACATTTGACCTCAACAGATGATACCTCTCTCTTAGGCATAGCTTAGTTTACCTTAGTACGGCATAAAGAATAAAGGTCCCCCTGAACACGGTAAAACTCTTTCTCAATGTCAGCCGCCACTTGTCCATCTTTGTATTCAGAAGCAGTTGCAGTGATTAAAGCCAAGGAACCGGTTATAACCCACACCTCGCGCATGCAGAAGGGCAATATACTCTGGAACAAAGAGAAGCGCATATGAAATATCAATTAATCAGCTACACCTCAATCCCGATATAAATGGAGCTATATGAATCATTTATATATGTTCCACTCTATTCAGACCCATTTCATTATAATACTGGTAATTAAGTTGTCTTTTAACGCAAAAGGATTGAAATGAAAAATAAAAAGAGGATTTGAAGTTTTAAAAAAAAAAGAATTCAATCCTCTCAGGTAATAGAAATGATGAAGCAGGTAGAAGAGAATGTCTCATTACCTCATGAAGGGCCAACGCCTTTGAGAAGCTAATAATAAATGAATGCCCCCTCGATGCTACTTCAAATGGTCGACTCAGCTTAAAGAGAAGCTGCAGGTATTAATGGAAAAATAAATCTTGATTAAACATCATCAGACAGATGCTTAAGATAATACAGGCGCTAGGAAAAGTGATGTCAGCTCCTTCTATCTTCTTACTTCTTTTTTTCTTTAATCGTTTATTGGGTTCCAGGGGGTTGAACTTATGAGCATGATACAATCTTTCATATTGCAGTATCTTTCTATCCCAATTAGTGTTTTGAACATATAAACGGCAGAACAGTAGTAGCCAAAAAGGTATTTCAATAGCTGCAAAGAATAAATAATAAATGTGACACGCGAAACCCAACCAAACAATTAAACTGGAGAGAATTCATACCTTTAAATGCTAATCGCTTCCTAAAACTAACAAACACATTTCTCAAAGTTGAGCACCGGTGAGAATTATTTAGCACTAAATGCTCTTCATAAAGGTGCAGATGAAAAATGAGGAACATATTCAGAACTTATCCTCCCTCAGTAGATATCTGATAAGTTTTATATTTTTTCGAGCTACAAGAATTTACTAGAGTATTATCAGGATCATGGAATTATGCTAAACATGAAAGTAGAACGAGGCAACTACTGCAATTGGAAACAACCCGTATACTACAAAATGAGAAAGTATGGTTCACATAGAATTTCCATTATCTTTTTCAACCACAAAGAATCTGAATCTCTTCAGCTATAGCAAGTTAGCAACAACATACACGTAGACTCTAGAAAACACAAATTTCTAGAAATTTGGGGGAAAAAACTGTTGTACTCATCCAGTTAAAGCCATGAGGAATCCTCATCATTGTGAGAGTGCTCATACATGAGGGCATCCATCATATGGCTAATACAATATTGTTGCGTCGCTGATCCATTGACAGCTTTATCATGTTGCGGGACCATGGAGAAGTACAAGGAAGACTGAAGAAATGTCAAAAGATCTTGTAACAGATACTAATCCACCCAAAATTGAAGTCATAAAAATCCCTAGCAGGTTAATCAGCTGAACTTCCTCTTCTAATTTTTATAATCCTCTTTCAAAATGCACGTGATGGATTAGGAATGACCAAATTGATTTCACTTGCTAGGGTTGCAAGTCTTGGAGCAACTATGTCAGTGCCAAAAATTTACATATTGGAGCATTACTAGAAATTGTACTTGAGTTCCTTTCATCTTTTTGTTGGGGCAACATTTTTGGCATGTCCCAACAGAGAGAAGGACGATGAAAGCAAGAGAACAGTGCAGTATGTATCTTTCCTCCAACTGAATAATAAAAGACATTTACCTTGTGCAGAAACTAGCCCATTTTAATCATAGGTCTTTCCATACTCACCTTTGATTGGCAGGCAAATAGATACTGCCTGAAGTCAAATTCCCTAAAAGAATCATCCTGAACAATCTGGTTAAGTGCTTTTTTTCCTGGGTTGAGCAATGCAGCCTGATCATCTTTGCTGTCCATTCCTCCAAAGTCCCTCTGTTTCCCAGTCATATTCACTATTCAATATGAGAGATGAAGATCGGGTCAGTTATCAGCTTTACCAATTTTCATAACCAGAAACCATCGGATTATTAGAGCAAATCAAGTTAGCCTAAATAGTACACTGCAAAGCATAACAGAAATCAGCAGACTATCACAGTGGTTTCTCATTGTACAGACCTCAGGGATGAGAAAGAAAGGACACTGATGATCTTATGTCATCAAATTAAATTGATTTAGTAGGCGTTTGGACATAAGAATTGTAAAATTCGAAAAAATGGTGAAAACTTTTTTCAAGTGAAAATGGTATTTGAAATTTAGAGTTGTGTTTGGACATAAATTTCAGTTTGGGTTGTTTTTGAAGTTTTGTGAGTGATTTGAGCGAAAATTTTGAAAAACAGTTTTTTGCAGTTTTTCAAATTTTCGAAAATTTCCAAAATGCATCTTCAAGTGAAAATTGGAAATTTTATGAACAAACGCTGATTTCGAAAAAAAGTGACATTTTTTTGGAAAAATCTTCCATCAAATTTTATGTCCAAACGGGCTCTTAGCATTTCTTTCACGCCAACCTTCATTGTTACGAAATACTAGTATAAATCAGAATGCTCATGAACTAAAAAAGCATCTACTGTCAAAAGAACTACTGGACTGGAACCGATCGTAATATAGTAAGGATTGTCTGCAAGCATCTTTGGTTCTATAACTTATGAAGAGCACTGACATTGTAGGACATAATGCAAATTCACATATACATAGGTTTGACAAACTCCGTAGAGAAACATAGAGAACCTTTTAGGGTCAACAGAGATGAGGATTTCTCAATTAGGATATTTCTTAAGGAAAAAGAATCTTTTGATCGAGGCAATCTATTTCAGACTTTGCTTGACAGACAGACACTATACAGACTATGCACATGGTGGAGATAAGCTTCTCTGTTGATAAAGTTGTATTTCATTGAGAACTAAGGTCACCTACTAAAAAGTAGGAACAAAATTAGCAATTAAGCACAAAAGCTCTTCAATTACACCAATCACTAGACACTCCTCGGCTACAGAATAGAACAATGTCAACTAACGAACAATCATCAAATGGAAAAAAGTAAAACTTGCCAGCAATCCTTGTAACCTGTGCCAAAAGGACCTCTTTCTTCTAGATAACATTGAGATGTTTTAAAGCTACACATGGAAACAAGTAGACTATGCTTTTTGACAAGGTAATGGATTTCAATAAAAAGGCATCAAGAAGATGCAAAATTTACAGAGCAAGGAAAAGAAAAAAGACAATGTTATCTCTATTACTAAAGGCCTAGTCTAAAGTCAAGGAGCTAACAAAGTCCAAAAGAGTTTCAGGGGAACTGACAGTAGAAAGATATGTTTATGCTAACGCAAATATATTTTCACACGGCCCATCCTTTTGTCTTGGACAAGTAATTGAAATTGTCAGTCAGAATTCCTCAATCTACTCAATTTTGAACAACAAAAAAAATAACTAATAGAGGAAGAAAGTTAGTTGAAATAGAAATGCTCTTACCTGATTAAAAAAAGAGAAATTGAAACAGAAATGCTGCTTCCTTTAAAATCCGATGGCATAATAAGAAAGGAGGTAGACTTGTAAAGATGGCTAAGTAAAGAGGTTAAAATCAAACGAGAAGGAGGACTATGTTTTAGCAGTGAATTTAAACAATTAGCATTGATCCATCTTGAAGATTAAGAGTCAACCATTAAGCACCTGTTTCCAAGTAGCAGAGTTCTAGTTCATCATATTCACGTAATGCATCTTCATGGAGATGAGCAATCTCAAACATAAAAGCCAGGCTTTCCTGTTAAATGAGAGAAAATTGTTACTGAAAAATCTAGAACATGGATCCTCCCGACACAAATCTAATGCTGAGCAAACAATGCAATAGTTTGAGGCAACTCCACATAAGCATAATATAATCACTTACTATCCAAAGCTAACCTACTAAACTTAGATTATCTAGACCTAACCTACTAACTGTTATAAAGCATAAAACTAACTCATTACTAACTGTTATAATCAGCAACAGAAGATATATTGCACTAAAATGCTTTCCAAACAGGCCATCTTTGAAATCATGTATAGATTGCTAAAAGATGAAACTTCTCTATATTTGTAAAACCAGGTACTAACATATGACAATCCTACTAAAGATGAAGAACAATTTTAACCATTTCGTTAAGGAAGGAAGGTATATTTTTCAACATTATTACCTTCAAAATGAAGAAGTTACAGAAGTTCCACACAGGCATGAAGCGCTGTTCACTGAGCTTCCTTATTTCCTCTTCATAAAACTGAACGCGTCTATCAAGTGTATTTCTGATGCATTCCATTATCTTAGCTTCCAAGTCATCCCAGAAATTTGTATCAGGTCCATGAAAATCTAGTTTGCAACATCTATACAACATATCCAAATAGGTTTGAGAGAGAATTTATTTTGGCTGTTGAAAAATTATTCAAAAAGAAACAAAAATAATAGTTGGGTAAACTTCGGTCTACATCTTTCTGATTTCACGTAATTTCAATATGTCATTTAACTCGATGCTTTAACTGGATGAGTATCATAGAGATCTGAAGAAAATAGTATTAACTCAAGGCAGATAATGGAATAGACCACATGCAGTGAAAGTTAGCAGTATGACAACCTGTCAAATGAAAAGGTAGCTTAATGCCAAAATCCATAAGAGGAAGAATGATAACTATTCAAATTAGCCTTCTTATTAGAACCGCAACGTAACCTTCCTTGGTGATGATATCCAGAAAGAAGATGCACTAATGGTTTCTATTGACAGGAAGAAGTAAGAATTAAGATGGAGATCAGGGGTACGATCCCTGTACCTCTTGCAAGTTGCTCTAATGGTCAATTTTGCTGGTTTTTATTATTAATATAAAGCTTTACCGATAAAAAATTGCTCCAATGCTCAATAAAATATTCTTTAAAATTTCCCATTCAGTCGATTTCTTCTGGAAAGAGAGAGAAGTCGGGACATTGAATAACAACCCAACAGACTATCCTTTGTAAAACAATTTGAGATGCATGAGTGGCAATCAATCAGCACACTTATTAATTGCAAAATCAGTACTCATATAATTAGCAGCAGAGGCACCTTTCTCTCTTCTTGGAGCTAAAATCAACTTCAAGTTTTGCATATACTTTTTTCGCCATCTTGGTAGCCTGATCATTGTGAGATGGCGCTTTAGATACGAAGATGATGAACCACTCCCTTTCATCATTTTGAACTATTAACTTTAGGCGTGGCTTGAGAATAGTCTTAAACTCATCAAGATCCTAGCAAGGGAAAAAAGAAGCTGTCAATCTTTACTGTATACAAACAAGAAACTATCTTCACAACAAAAGAAGCAGAAGTAGAGTAAACGCCGGGTGTTAAGTAAGCAGTTTAAGCTAGAAAATGCTGTCAAGAAAACTAAACAACTTGACTGATTAAAAAAAACAACTCAAAGGACCATCACAACTTAGAAACTCAAAGGTGAAAGAACTTCAGGGTTTTCCTTAACTGCCAATTTTATCCCTCACTAAGAGGGCAATGATTTTTTTGTGCATAACTAGAACTTCTTGTCCAATTCAATTCCTTCTAAGAAGGATGAATGCTAATTTATAAGCAGTTTTCTTAATAAAAGATCATGCAGTCCGCCACTAGGAAAAACCAACTTCCAACATGAAAATCCAAGAAAATGAGTTTGAGTGGGCCATTTCGCTGAATCAATCATGCGTATAACCAGCTACTTTTCTCAATCTTATAAACTAGGCATATAACTTGCCCTATTCTACAATTACCCACCTTCAAAAAATTCTCACCCGCTTTGCCCATCCACCTTTTTTTCTCTATACAGACACTACTTGGAATAAGATTCCTCCATGTCTCGTGTGTGATGCCAGAAACCGTGAAAGATGTCATGTTCAGCTGGAATCGTGGTAGAAAGAAGAGCAGATATAGGGCTTGAAAAGTGGCTCCTTTGGCACTTAAGCGGGATACTTGGAGAGAAAAAATAGGAGAGCTTTTGAAGGGATAGAAATGAATTTTATACAATTGAAAAGTAGTCTTTTATCTCTTATTTCTTTTTGGTGCACCCATGAAGTTCCTCTTCGTAAAGAAGATTGGGTGTAATTCATAGAGATTAGAGAATCATATTTTTATGTAGGACTCTACTTTTTTTGGTGTACCTCTTGTATGCGGGTTTTACGCCCAAAATTTGTCAATAAAATTTATTACCTTATAAAAAAAAGGATTTCTCCATTTCAGCCACCAATCATTATGAGCTTAGTGCCTTAGTCCTATCCAAACAGGAATATAAGCTAATAACGCTGGCTCCACTTACCTTCTCTTTTATTTTTAACCATAATATTCCTCGACTCAACCACCAGCACTATATTAGCATAGTCCTCCCAAGACAGGAGCTGAATTTATAAGCTAACAAGTCTAAATCTGTTCTCCCCCTACCCCATTCCTTCTCTATAACCCTGAACCACCACTAACTTCTTGCGACATGAACGTTTATGTGAATGGTCCATATACTTGAGCTACCTCAACACGGCCAGGTCATTGCCCTCTAATCCAGGGGCGGGTGTATGTGGAGGGGGGTGGGGTACATGCACCCATGCTCCCCTCCCTCTTATGTATAAACAGTACTAATTTTTCAGATTATGTACCTAAATATATTTGTGGCCACCCATGCTCAAGTGACTACTCTAGTGCACTAGTGACTAAGTGCCCCTTTTGTCCCTCAAGTCAGGGAGTTCGGTCCCTATAGTTCTTTTTAATTAATTCTTTCTATAACTTATAAATAAACAAATTCCTAATTCCCCATGCCCTTTTTAATTAACATAATGGTGCACCCTATTATTAAAATACTAGATACGCCTCTGCTCTAATCATCTAAAGTTTTGAAGAGTGAACCATCAGCTTATGACATTGGGACAAATAAGGAAAAACATGCTCCATAAATTACTTAGAGCTAGAACAAAAAGATGAAGAAAGAAATTTTCTTCGTTACAGTCCCTTATTTAATGGTTCATTCCCGCGATACTCTATCACTACCTCCTTCAAACGCTTTTACAAACTCATTCAAAGCCTCTATGTCTATTGAATAATGAACCAAGATAGAATAGTCAAATTTAAGAAGTTAAATATGCTTCCTACCTCACAAGAGACAAGAACCACAGTGGCGTACGGCTCTCGGAACCAAAATAAGGATTGCTCTTGAGGAAATCGGCTACGAAGTCTTGAGTCTGTTGTCAATATGTATTCAGCTGGCAGTTCATCCACAAGCACAGGATTACGGGTCTTGTTATTCAGAAAAGCTCTCTTGAATGGCAAATGGTCTTCAAACCCCTTCTTTACAAGGGGCCATAAATCACTTACATCTTCAACTGCAGAGTAATTTATTGGAAAATGAAGTTGAGCTACTGGCCCGTACAAGATAATGTACAAAAGTAAAAAGTTACAAGAAGAACTAATCATTCTACAGCTCTCAGTTTATGTGTTTATATGTCTGATGCCGGCACTGTGCAGCTCATAAAGCTCCAGATTAAGGTTTCTAAACTAGAAGTATTAGTAGAGCCAGAAATGGGAACAGGAAACTAGTAGTAGTATATCTTCCCTTCAAAAGAAAAGGAGGGAGGTTACTTGTTCAAGTACATTTACCAAAAATTGGAGAGAGTACATAGGAGTAGCACATTTATAGATTACGCTCCAGGCAGGATGCCCACACATGAGCCTGAAGTATAGAAGCCAAGAAAATGCACTAACTACCAAAAGCTTCCCCCTAGTAAACAAACATGTTTTACCTTTCCAATATTCAAGGTGAGCATAACTTCAGTAATGCGGCAAATATACTGGACACACAACAGACTTACGAGCCACAGTTGTACAACGTAATTCACACGTATATCGAAGTTACAGTAAAATAATGTATATACCAACCAACTACTACTGAATCACAAACTTGGTTCTGCTATATAATTTCTCTAAATCCACTTAGCCATTTTCCTTTCAATACTAAATAATTTGTTGTTTAAAGTAAACTAGGAGTTCTCTAAAACTACATAGTCCCAAAATTTCATTCATCTCTATATAAGATACAAGTCACCTGACAAATACTGGACGTAATAATAAGTGCAACAACAACAACAACTGAGCCTTAATCCAACTAGTCAATATCACCTATATGCATCCCTCTTCTTTTTTCTTTTTTTTGAGAAGGTATAACCTATATGCATCCTTTGCATCCATTATGTTCTGCTATTAGGTAACTGTATATTGATTCCGACAGATTACAATGAAATCGTTAATTTTTAAGAAAAAATAGCATAGTTTTAATCAAGTTCTGCATTTTCGTCTTAAATTGCCTCTCTATATCTGAAGTAGTCCTCGTAACATTTCTAAGTGATCTAAACTAGGAGACATTGATCCATCACGTTGCTAATATAGTTGAAGCGGCAGTGGCCGGCGTTAACGCTAGACATTGGAACTATAACTCAATTTAAACTACTAACAACTAAACACATGAAAAAAGTAATTGAGAAGAGCGCAAATGAAGCTAGGGTTTGTATAAAATGAGTAGAGAAATTGAAGTGAGAGGTGAGATTTGTTACCGGCAATGACGACGTGATCGCAAGTATTTTTAATACTTTGAAACTGAGCTAAGAAGTTCGCCATTACCGATCTGCACAAACCATATGTGTGTTGTACTAAGATCGGCAATTTTCCATAGACGAACTAAGAAGCGGACGAAGATCCTTTTTACGATTCGCGTCTGATATGTCCTTTTAAGTAATCTTTATTTAGTGATTGATTCAGACGGACTTTGGGAGGATGTGCCGCTGAAGTTTTTTTACCTGCTCACTGAACACTGATTTCCGCTACTCAGTAGATTTGCTCCTCCTTTCCGTTTCTGTTTTTACCCTCTTTGGTTAATTTGGCCGTTGTTTCTTTTTTTTTCCTTTCTTTTTTTTTTTTTTTTTTACAGAGAATTAAAGTTCACACACATACATTTTTTTAAGGAGGTGACCTATATATAACTTTGCAAAGCTATAACCAAACAATAATAGGCCAAAATTTAATATCCAACTCAAAATATGTTTTTGATATCATTATTCAATTTTTTTTAAAAAAATCTCAAGCTTCTAACCCACTCTTTGCATCAATAAATGTGACTCAAACACTAGTGCAACAAAGCAAATCTATTTGGGTGGAGAAAATTAAACTTTTAAGGTAATCCATCATTGTTGAACAAGTTTAGATAAGTGGACTTAGATTTAGAATTCGATTTTGTGAGAATTTTAGAGTGGGTATTGTTTAGACTTGTTAGAAATAGTTTAAGAAGGTTGTTTATGAAATTTGAAGTCATTTAATGAAGATTTGGACCGGTTTTTAATAAGAATTACACTTTTATACAAGGTAGATACATTATGTGTATATGTGTATAATAGTATATAAGAGGTGTTTGTACACTCATGTACACTTATTATACATTAGTATACAAAAAAATTAGTTTCGTCTTCTTCCTTGAGTCTCTTTTGAAATTTAATTCAAATTTAGCTCAAATTACTTCAAATTTAAGTTTTAAACTGCTCTTAATATTTTCAATCGATTAGAACAACACCTAATCCAAATTACTAATAAAGTCGAAAACTCAATTTCTAAAATTGAAGCTTCGAACGACCTTCAATGGTAGAGTAAAATTGAAGTAACTATGGCATATTTGATTTTTTTTTGGGGTTGATTACGGTCGTTAATGGCAACAATGCATGGTGTAAATGTCACCCAACATTATATATCATGAATCACCATATTAAGCAATTTGTTTTCCTTTTCACTCTCCATCTCTCTATACATAGAGAATGTGTGTTTTTAATGTGAGAAATATGTGTTAGAACGATAAAACTGTAACGATTTATTTTAGTGAATGGTTATTTATAAGGAGAAGTAAATTTTTTCGATGGGAGCGAGGCTGCCCAGCATAATGGCACTTGCTTTTTTGAAAATTTACAAGAAATTTGGGAAGGAAAAGAAAGAAAGAAGAAAAGCAAAAAAATAAATAAAGACAGAATGGCTTTCTAGCCATTTAAACTTGACGGGGTTTTAAAAGCCGATATATAAACTTTCAACTTTTTCATTTGAACACTCGAACTCATTTTTCCGTAACTAATAAACACATTTGGCCCTTGACCATGCCCATGTGGCGTCAGTTGGTCCTAATCAGCAGGCCGTGTGAGGAACACGACGCACAGGAGCGTGAAAGCCCCCTTCCCAGTGCCCAACAGTACAAAATGGGTTGTATTTAATTGTCTTCTTATTCATTCCTTCTAAAATACCCTCTTCCTCCATTTTTTAAAATCTGAAGCTCCATTCCTCCTTCTTGTAAAATCTGAAGCTCCATTTTTAATTTATTTTTCTTTTTTTCAGACCGTAAAAATGATGGAAAGTCGTATATTTTGTCATTGTGCAGTTGAAGTTAAGTTTTGCATCACTTGGACCAAACGAAGCCCGATCAGAACAAGATTAACAGATAATAAACGAAAACAAAAAAATGGGTGAGTGATTATGATGGATTTTGGAAGGGGTGAGTGATTATGATCAATTTTGGAAGTTCATCCAGTACCGCTGACCTCATGCCATATCCACCACCATAATTTGAACAGATTTATAGGATCTTTTTTCTTTTTTTCCTTTTTTTTTTTTGTGAATTACACTAGGCTATGGCATTTGGAGCTATAGTTTAGGTCGGATAATTTGCAGAGCTTGCGTGAACAAAGGAACATGGAGAACCGGGAATGAACAGGGGAGAGGGTTTGGTCAGAGAGATTAAAATGAGGGGAGGGGGCGGTTTATGGAATGAAAGAGGGGACCTTGATATGTTGGGTTAAGGTTTTCACGCCCTTTACGTGTAAGACATCCATTGGTCATTTGCTGATTGGATGGGCAAGTATGTGTATGTGTAATACACGCACGCATGATCTCTTGTTAGATGTGTTTATTAGTTACGGGAAAAATGAGTTCTAGTGTTCAAATGAGAAAGTAGAAAGCTTATGTATCAGCCTTTAAAAATCCGATAAGTTTAAGTGGCCAGGAAATCATTATGCCTAAAATAATAGAAGCGAATCTTTAATATTGGCTAAGGGATAGGAAAAAATCAAAATCTATATAAAGCGAACCAAACTAGGTAAGAATATGAAATATGAGCCAATTTTGGTAGCATTGTTGTCCCAACAAATAAAGTGAGTGACTTTTCTTTTTCTTTTTTTCTTCGATTGGGGGCTCCCAGTGAAGGGTTCGTCGTTCCAAATTTTAGTATTTTAATTTGAATTAGAAAATTTATTCCAAAGTCGGTTGAATGAACTATTTAATTCTTTTAGTATCCATGCGATTTGTCAAAGTATAGTCAAATCTCTCTATAATAATCTCGTTTATTTCGATATTTTTCGGCTGCTATAATGAAGTGTTGTTGTAGAGGATATATATTATAACATAATATAAAAATTGGTTCCGAGAAAAACTTGGCTTCTATAATGAATAGATGTTATATAGAGATGTTGTTATAGATAAATCTGACTGTAACTCTTTTGTATTACCAAAAAAAAAAATTCTTTTGTTTTTATTTTCTTGCAGAACCATTGCAAAAGAAACACCACAAAATTATACTTGTGAATAAGTATAACTATTTGTAAGTCACATATACAATTTAATATTCATTATGTTGGTATACACGATAAATTTGGATATTATAATACAATGAAGGATTATAGAGAGGGTTATTATACATTATTAATATATGCTTCATTTGAGGAAAATTAAACTCCCGTGTGGATATGGATTTTGGTTACTTTTTTAAAAAAAAATATTTATTTGTTTATGGAATTTGATCAGTTTTGAAAAAAAAAATTCAAGTTCCAAAAACTAGGTTGGGCTAGTTTTTGGGTGAAAATTTTTTCCACTCACAAAATTTTAATATTTTTGCAAATAAAATACATGTCCAAACACAACTTCAATTTTCAAAAACTAATTTTCAACACAACTTCAAAAATTTTTGTCAAGTTTCAATCAAATCTATGCCCAAACGTTAGCTAAAGGTGGCACTAGATTTGTAACAAAAACAACTTTTGCATAAATGTATAATATAATCTATAATAATTACTTACATGAATATAAGATACTAAATAAATTAATGAGTATGTGCAAAAACAATAAGATAAATTCATATAAAGGTCTGATATACAAGTAAATAGCTGTAAATATTTTTTAAAAATATTGTTTAAGCAAATTATAAATAATTAAGGTATAATAGCCTAATAAATACCTCTACTTGTCCTGATTTATCATCTCGGCCCCTATACTCCACAAGATTTCATCAAGACACTCGTATTTGTTAAAAACACACTACTTTAAACCCCTCCGTGTTCTTTAAATGCACAATGTGGATGACACGTCGTCCTCCACATCATATTTTTTATGACACGTTATTTATTTTTTTATTTTAATTTCAAAAATAATAATTTCCTTTTTCTTTTTCACTCGACTTCTTCCCACGCTTGACCATCTCTTTTCATTTTTCATAGCAGAAAGTAAGAAACAACACTCCGACTTTCTGGCTTTACCAGCAACCACATCTCCCTTACAAAGATTGTTGTCCAACGCCGCCACTCACTACTTCAATCCACCCATGTGAACTACCTTGAACTCCTTCCTCCATTGACGCCAATGCACCACCAGTAAAATTTTCAATATACTTATATGTTCACATAATTTTACGATGTACATCCCACTTAATTCTGCAAAGATTTTCGTCAACCACACCCTCCAAAATCACCGCATCTCCGGCATCTCACCATAAACTGTAAAAAAAAAAATCAGCTTCTCTCCATCAAATAAATTCACCATTAAATATCAACTCCGCAACCTGAAAATCATAGTCCAAAAATGATCCTTATCATTCAACACTGTAATAGCCATAAATCTAATTCATCTCAAAAACACTAATGATGATTGCTCTTCAGAAAAGGATTTTTAATAAATTTTTCTCAAAATATTCAAGATTCGTGAAAATGGGAAGGATGAAGAACGGGAAAGGAAAAAGGGAGAAAGAGAAAAGAAATGGAGGGGGGTGGCAGGGAAAAGGGATAGGGGAACTGTAGAAAGAGAAAAAGTAATGGGGGAGCCGTGGGGGAAGGAGGATATTTTGTTTTGTTTTTTAAATTTTTTATCTTTTACTTTTTGTTTTTATTTATTCTTCTTATTTTAATTATTTTAGTCTAACTTTTTATATTCACGCTCCTTATATGTGTGAAATTTACGTATTTTGTCTAACTCGGTTATCAAATTACCACATATGCTTTATCAACGGTAAGAGAAATTTAAAATAGTGCGTTTTAATAATTACGGGTGTTTGGATGAAACCTTGGGATAAGTAAAAATATGTATTACGCTATTCTGCCAATAATCAATAATAGTAAGAGATATGAGTAAAAATGAGTGAACATATAAAGGGAGACCGTAAACAAAATAACCTTTATGTTGTTAGATGATTCATGATTGTATATTTGTTTCTATTGATTCGTTTTTCTTTTCCCTAACTCCATTCTAGATCTCATAAACCAGACAACTCCGAATGTTAAACTATTGCTTCATTTGTCTTTTGTTTTTTCTATCACTTGTTTCATATACAACAACAATAATAACATATTCAATATTATCTCACATTGTAAGATCTGAGAAAGGTAGTGTGTACGCAAACTTTACCCTTATCTTGTGAGGATAGAGAAGTTGTTTTCAATAAACCCTCGGCTCAGGAAAGTATAAGCACCACATTAATAAAAATATAGACAAGAAGGGACAATACCAAAAACCATATAAAAACATAATAAAAACAACAAGATAGTAAGGTGATCAACAATGTAAGAAAACAACAGTTAGTCATAAAAACCTGCTACCAACAGAAAGCGAAAATGCGTGCCAATACTGCTGTTATGAGCACTCTAGACTACCTACTCTACTATCTTAATCCTCGACCTCCATACCTTCCTATCAAGGGTCATGTCCCCGGTTAGCTGAAGTTGCGCCATGTCTTGCCTAAAAACCTCTCCTCACCTCTTCTTTGGCCTACCTCTACCTCTCTGTATGCCCTCCACTGTCAACCTCTCACACCTCCTCACAGGAGCGTCTGTGCTCCTCCTCCTCACATGACCAAACCACTTAAGCCCTGCTTTTCGCATCTTATCCTTAATAGGGGTCATACCCACCTTGTCGCGAATAACCTCATTTCTAATCTTATCTAACCTGATAAATTAGAACTTTTAATTTATAGTCAGTGAAAATAAATTAGAACTTTTAATTCATTATGATCCGTCTGTAAGTTGAAAGAACACTTGTTTCTTCCATTTAGAATTTTTTTTTTTTCGAACTATATTGCTAAAGTTACAAGTACAATTGAGAGAAAAAAAAAAACTAAACATGAATATTTCATTTTAAGAATATTTATACTCACTGCAATAGAGTTTTCATTGATCCAGCAATAACTTATGAATTAATAGAGGTAGAGACTCTTTATCCAGTAGTAATTATTGAACATCGGTGAAATATCATGTTGTAGTGCCTTAAACTTTACGATAATTTTGTTATTATATTGTTGATATTACAATTGGAAAGCCACCGTGAAATTGCAATTGATGTAATTATTAAGGTAATAATTACACAACCTAGTAATAATATAGTATTATAATTAGGACGACATGTTTGTTTGTCATAATATAATTACATGTGTACTGTATAGTTACACAAGTATAATTACACAGTTTGATTAAATTTTTAATATAAAATTAATTATCAAAAATTAAAAGTTAAAATTTAACAAATATATGCTTTTATAATTTATAGTATTAAATTTGACATTTAAGACGCATATTGTTTCTTAAAAATATATTAATTACGAATCATATACCTGCAACTAATATTATAAAAATAATTGACATATATTTTACAAATTAATAATCTTTTACTTTAATTAATTATTAAAACTAAAACTACATATTTTGTAAGAACAATATGGACTACATGCTTGATAAAAAGATTAATATTTATAATATTTGCCATAACATTGCTCAAATATTTTATGAAAAAATAATCTATCAATTCTAACGTAAAAATAAACGGTATGCAATCTAAATTAATAAGTCAATACTACTAAAGCAAAGAAAAATAACATAAATTCAAAATTCAAGAAAATAAATAACATAATACTCTTATGTAAAATTACAACATAATATAAAATAAGTTTCAAGATAATATAAGTAAATGTAATTCAAAATAAATGGAAAACATAAGTCTATAACTTCATTCAACAATGATGTAACGACTCGGCCGGTCGTTTTGAGAGTTAGAGCCCCGATCCCCTAATAACTATTTTTTTCACGTTTGTTTCCGCTATTGGGACTTGACAGAGTGATTGGTTATGGAATTCAAAGAGTTTTGGGATACTTAGTCCCTAGTTGTGAGTTTAAGCCTTAGAGTTTGAACTGTAGTCGAAACTGTATGAAGACGGATCCGGAATGGAATTCCGTCGACTCTGTTAGCTTTGTTGAGTGATTTTGGAGTTAGGAGCGTGTCCGAAATATGTTTTGGAGTTCTGTAGTAGATTTAGGCTTGAATTGGAGAAAGTTAGTTTTTCGGCGATTTCGGTCGATAGTGAAAATTTTGATATCAAGCTCAGAATGGAATTCCAAAAGTAGTTGTAGGTTCGTAGTGTCATTTGTGATCTATGTGTAAAATTTGAGGTCATTCGGACTAGATTTGATGTGGTTCGGCGTCGTTTGTAGAATTTAGAAAATTTTAAATTCTTAGGCTTGAATCCGTGCTTAATTCATGATTTTGGTGTTGTTTGAAGGCTCGACTAAGTTCGTATGGTGTTATAGGATTGTTTGGTAGGTTTGGTTGAGGTCCCGGGAGCCTCAGGTGTGTTTCGTATGCTTAACGGAATGAAATTAGACATGGAAAAAATCTGGTGCCTTTGCTGGTTCTGGTGTTTCGCACCTGCGGAAGGGAGGCTGCAGGTGCGGAAGGAGTGCGCAAATACGGAACTGGTGGGGCTGGTGATGGAGCGCATGTGCGCATGGGAAGCTCACAGATGCGGAAATGGGATTGTCAAGCTAGGCTCCCAGGTGCAGCTGGTTGTCCGCAGATGCGGCCTAGGGGTCGCAGGTGCGGACCCAGCCCAAGTAAGTGAACTTCGCACCTGTGATGGATTTATCCGCAGTTGCGTGACCGCAGGTGCAGGCCTAGGTCCGCAGGTGTGGAAATCGCTGGGTTGAAGAGGCAGATTCGAGGGTTCATTCCTTATTTTCACCAATTCGAATTTTAGCTCGGGAGAAGGCAATTTTGCAAGGGTTTTGAAGAGGAAATCAGTGGGTAACAATTCTTAACTCTAATTCGTGTATATTTCATTAATCTATTATTGTTTTCCCTCATCTAATTAAGGAATTTGAGGGTAGAAGTTTGAAAATGGGGGAAAAGGTTCCCCAATTGAAAATCTGAGATTTGAATGGGAATTTGATGTCGGATTTAGATGATTTTGTTCGAGTGAACTCGTGAGTGAATGGGTGTTCATAATTGGTAATTTTTACCCGATTTCGAGACGTGAGCCCGGGGAGACTTTTAGGCGTTTTTTTCTAATTTCACGCTTTAGCTTCGAATTAATTAGTTAAATTAGTTACTTGTAGTTATATTTATATTATGCAATTAATTTGAATAGATTCGGGCCATTTGGAGGCAGATACTAGTGGCAAGAACGTGATATCAAGTTGATTTTAGCGGTCAAGGTAAGTGGCTTGCCTAACCTTGTGTTGGGGACTTTTCCCTTAGGATGTTTGATATTAATTGATGTGTGGACGCCGTGTACGTGAGGTGACGAGTACGTACACGGGCTATTATTGCAAAAATCCCGTTTTTCCTTTCTAAATCATAAATTGTTTTTTCTTTATTAAATTGCACTAATACGTTTAATTGTTTAACTTAGATTAGAGAAGCATGCTTACGTATTTTAACTGCCTATTTGACATTTTGTGCACCATGCTTAGTTAAGTCCCTACCTTCCTTATCTGTGTTCAGTGTAAACTGTATAACTCGATACTATACCTGTCATTTTATCTTGCGTTGCATATTTAAATTGGGACTACAGACGGATTCTGGGAGATCCCCCTGTCTTGCATATTTAAATTGGGACTACGGACGTATTTCGGGAGATCCCCCTATATTGCATATTTAAATTGGGACTACAGACGTATTCCGGGAGATCCCCATGTCTTTCATATTTATTTTGGGACTACAGACGTATTTCGGGAGATCCCCCTATACTGCATATTCATTCAGAACTATGGGATGGTATCCCGGGAGTTTTCACATTGTGTTTACCTTGTTCTGAGCCGAGGGTTCCCTTAACTATTAAATTTTCGAGAATTTCCTTAACTGTGTTACCATAAACTTTACTTATATCTTTTACTGTTTAATTTATTATGTTTACTCCGGTAGGGCCTTGACCTGACCTCGTCACTACTCGACTGAGGTTAGGCTTGGCACTTACTAGGTACCATTGTGGTGTACTCATGCTACTCTCTGCACATGTTTTTCGTGTGCAGATCCAGGTGCACCTTAACAGCCGTACTATTAGTGAATCGGGACAGCTTTGGAGACTTTAAGGTATATATGTCGCGTCCGCAGACCTCGAAGTCCCCTTCTACTCTTTCTCATGTCCATTATCTTTTGTATTTTTCCTTGTTAGACTCTGATGTATAGAGATACTAGATCTTTCCTTCCACAGTTTGTGATTCACGATGTTTCGGGTTTTGGGATTTGTTGTGTATTTTTTAATAGTCGATTAAATTTATATTTATATTTTATTATTCCGTAAAATATTAGGCTTATCTAGTTGTAGAGACTAGGTGCTGTCACGACGTCACACGGAGGGGAAATTGGGTCGTGATAAGTTGGTATCAGAGATCTAGGTTCATAGGTGTCGTGAGTCACAAACCGGTTTAGTAGAGTCTCGCGGATCGGTACGAAGACGTCTGTACTTATCTTCGGGAGGCTATGTAACTGTTAGGAACAACCATATTCCTTTGATTTCCTTGTCGTGCGAGTTATTGACATCAAAATTCTAAAACTCTATTATATTCTTTCTCACAGATGGTGAGGACCCGTACCGGGAGGACCGATGATCAGGAACCCAAGCCCCCCTGTCAGAGCCGCCAGAGGCCGAGGTCGGGGTAGAGGATGACCACGCGGTGCAGCCCGAGTACCTGCGAGAGCTGCGTCAGAGAAGCCCCCAGTAGCTCCAACTGGAGAGCTAGCACCGAAGATCCCTATTGCTACTCTAGCCCTCCAGGAGACTTTAGCTCAGTTCATGAGCATGTTCAGCACTCTGGCTCAGGCTGGACTATTTCCGATAGCTCCCGCTACATCTCAGGCCGGGGGAGGGGCACAGACTCCCGCAGCCCGCAGTCATGAGCAGAGGGTCCTGGTTGATCAGGCCCCAGAGTATACTCCTATTCCCCCAGTGGCTCTGGTTCAACATGATACCAGGGTAGCTACTTCTGAGGCAGAGCAACTCAGACTTGAGAGTTACAAGAAGTACCACCCACCTACTTTCAGGGGACTAGCTTCAGATGATGCTCTGGATTTTCTTGAGGAGTGTCATCGTATTCTCCACACTATGGGCATTGTGGAGACGAGTGGGGTTTCTTTCACCGCTTTCCAGCTGAGAGGAGCGGCATATCAGTGGTGGCGTGCCTATGAGCTGAGTAGTCCGGACGAGGCTGCCTCACTCACTTGGGCTCAATTTTCAGAGATGTTCTTGCGGGAGTGTGTTCCTCAGAGCCTCAGGGATGCTAGGCGTGCAGAGTTTGAGCAGCTGCGTCAGGGTGCTATGACTGTGTCGGAGTATGTAATCCATTTCAGTGAGTTAGCTCGCCATGCACCAGATCTGGTTACTACAGTCAGAGAGAGAGTTCGTAGCTTCATTGAGGGACTCTACCCCATTATTCGGACCAGTATGGCCAGGGAGTTGGAGATGGACATCACTTATCAGCATGCAGTGAGCATTGCCAGGAGAGTGGAGGGCATGTTCGCCCGGGATAGAGAGGAGAGAGAGGCCAAGAGGTCTCGAGAGACCGATCATTATTCAGGAGCTCGTGTACCAGCAGCACGCTATGGTAGGGGGTTTGTGAGTCGCCTTGTTCATTCAGCTCTTCCTGCAGCCAGCGGTGTTCCAGCTCCTCCTAGACCTCAGGATCCCTATTATGCACCGCCATCCAGTATGCCTCCTGTTCGAGGTGCTATTACCGGCCAGTCCAGCAGGCCAGGTCCGAGTTAGTCTCAGCCGCCGTGTCCTCCGAGGGGTTGTTTTGAGTGTGATGACACTCGTCACATGGTTAGATTTTGCCCAGAGCTAGGAGGGGTGCACCTTCACAGACTTATCATCCTCCACGTGCTCCACCGGGTCCTCCGACCATTCTTCCAGCCCCAGCTGCCACCCCACCTCCTCAGCCAGCTCGAGGTGGAGGTCGGAGAGGTCGAGGTCGCCCTAGAGGGGGAGGCCAGGCCAGGTACTATGCCCTTCCAGTCCGTTCAAAGTTCATTGCTTCAGATTCAGTCATCACAGGTATCGTCCATGTCTGTCATAGGGATACATCAGTATTATTTGACCCAGGCTCTACGTATTCATATATGTCTTCTCATTTTGCTCCATATTTGGGGATATCTCAGGATTCTTTGAGTTCCCCTGTTTATGTATCTACTCCCGTGGGAGATTCTCTCGTTGTGGACCGCGTATATTGGTCGTGTTTGATTGATCTTAGTGGTTTTGAGACCAGAGCTGATTTGTTATTACTCAGTATGGTAGATTTTGATATTATCTTGGGCATGGACTGGTTTTCGCCCCATTATGCTATTCTTGATTGTCACGCTAAGACCGTGACGCTGGCTATGCCAGGCTTGCCGAGATTAGAGTGGAGAGGTACCTTAGAGAATACTCCCCGCAGGGTCATTTTGTTTCTTAAGGCTCAGCGAATGGTTGATAAGGGGTGTGATGCGTATTTGGCCTATGTGAGAGATGTCAGTATTGATACCCCTACAGTTGAGTCAGTTCCAGTAGTGAGGGATTTCCCTGATGTGTTTCCAGATGATCTTCCTGGTATGCCGCTCGATAGAGATATTGATTTCGGCATTGATTTATTACCGGGCACTCGGCCCATTTCTATTCCTCCCTACCGTATGGCTCCTCCTGAGTTGAAGGAGCAGTAGCAGGAATTGCTTGATAAGGGTTTTATCAGGCCCAATGTATCACCTTGGGGTGCTCTGGTCTTATTTGTGAAGAAGAAGGATAGTTCTATGCGTATGTGTATTGATTATCGGCAGTTAAACAAGGTTACAGGGAAGAACATGTATCCTTTGCCTCGCATCGATGATTTATTTGATTAGTCACAGGGTGCCAGGGTATTTTCCAAGATTGACTTGCGTTCTGGCTATCATTAGTTGAAGATTCGGAAGCCAGATATCACGAAGACTGCTTTCAGGACCAGATATGGTCACTATGAGTTTCTTGTCATGTCATTTGGGCTGACCAATGCCCCAACAGCCTGTATGCATTTGATGCATAGTGTGTTCCAGCTATACCTATTAATCGGGCCGGGTTGACCCATTTACAACTCGGTTCAGCCTGGGTCAGCCCGGTACTGTAGCATCGGGGGCGGGCTGGGACGGGTTGGGCGGGGAGCGGGTTTCAAACAAATAATTTTTTCATACCGGTGCACCGGAACCTGCTAAGCCCGCTAACCCGTTAACGGTTTTTTAACGAGCTACAATCCGGTATCAAGGAGATAATAGAAGTGCTAGATTAAATGCATTTAAATAAAAACATGTACACTATGGACTAATACCAAGACTCATGCCTGAAGAAATAGTTATTAGGTGGAATTATACTTATTTATTCTTAAAATGTTGTTATAAATATAGAATGCCTATAACTGAAGTTGCTAATTCTCATTATACCGATCCTAGCTGTTTGTTAACATCTAGAACTTGGGATGTCATTGAAGATGTTGTAAAATTTTTACAAAAAATTTATGTGGCTACACTTGAGTTTTCTGGAGCTTATTATCCTACTATTGCAAATGGTTTAGTTCATATTGCTGAAATTTCTCTTTTACTATATAATTTGAATAAGAAAGAAGGATATACTTCTGTTGTTGAATCTATGCTAGATAAGTTTAAAAAATATTTCTACCCAATTCCCCTATTTACCTAATTGGTACTATTTTAAACCCTTCTATCAAAATGGCCACTTGTCGCCAATTAATCAGTGCTTTATATTCTTATATGGATATTGGACCAACTGAAACTCCTAATATTGACACTTGTATTTCTAATCTACACAAACATTTAGAAACATTATATAATTATTATGCTAACATTGTTGATGCTTCTTCTGTTGTAGATGCAAATATTCCTTTAAGTTTAGTTTCTGATGTACTATTTCTTATTTTTTATAATTGTTGTAAACTTTTAATTTGCAAGTTCAAAAATAAAAAAATAAAAAAAGAACTTGCAACTTAATTTGAAGTATTATATATTATTCAATAAAAATATTAAATGAAAGCCTTCGGAGCTTGATCCTTACATATTGCCTATTGGTCTTATTAAATAATTTTTTGTAGCTACTTACTTTCAAATTTCAATTTTAAAATTTTAAAATTCAAATTTTAAATTTAAAACTTTAAACTTCAAAATTTAATTCTAAGCCTTAAAAGTTTGCAAACACTTAAGTATCAATAACATTGAATAAGAAAAACAAAATTTACTTTTTAAAAAAAATAGCCCGGCCCGGTCCAGCCCGCTAAGCCCGAACCCGGACGGACAAAAAAAACCCGAAAAAGTACAACCCGCTAACAGCTCGGAACGTTAAACGGATGGGCTGGTTTTTTTGTGTACAGTCCATCCCAACCTTCCCGTTAAACACCTCTAGTTCTGGCCTTATCTTGATTCCTTCGTCATTGTGTTTATTAACGACATCCTGGTATATTCCCGGTCTCGGGAAGATCATGAGCAGCACCTGAGGACCGTGCTTCAGATTTTGAGGGAGAAGAGGTTGTATGCAAAATTTTCTAAGTGTGAATTCTAGCTTGATTCAATAGCATTCTTGGGCCACATAGTGTCTTGTGATGGGATCAAGGTAGATCCGAAGAAGGTGGAGGCAGTGCAGAGTTGGCCTAGACCGTCATCAGCTACGGAGATCAGCAGTTTTCTTGGTTTGGCGGGGTATTACCGTCGCTTTGTGGAGGAATTTTCATCCATTGCAGCACCTATGACCAGGCTGACCCAGAAAGGTGCTCCGTTCAGGTGGACCGAGGAGTGTGAGGAGAGCTTTCAGAAGCTCAAGACAGCTTTGACCACAGCCCTAGTATTAGTATTGCCTACAGGTTCGGGGTCCTACGCTGTCTATTGTGATGCCTTAAGGATTAGCCTTGGAGCGGTATTGATGCAGGACGGTAGGGTGATTGCCTACGCGTCTTGACAATTGAAGGTGCATGAGGAGAATTATCCGGTCCATGATCTCGAGTTAGCAGCTATTGTTCATGCCCTGAAGATCTTGCATCATTATTTGTATGGTGTTCCTTGTGATATCTACACTGATCACCGGAGTTTTCAGCACTTGTTCATGCAGAAGGACCTTAATTTTCGTCAGCGGAGTGATTAGAGCTACTTAAAGACTATGATATCACTATATTGTACCACCCGGGGAAGGCCAATGTAGTGGCCGACGCCTTGAGTCGCCGGGCAGAGAATTTGGGGAGTTTGGCATATCTTCCGGCAGCTGAGAGGCCCTTAGCCTTGGATGTTCAGGCCTTAGCCAGCCAGTTCGTGAGATTGGATATTTCAGAGCCTAGACGGGTATTAGTTTGTGTGGTTGCTCGGTCTTCTCTTTATGACTATATTAGGGAGCGCCAGTATGATGATCCTCATCTTTTAGTTCTTCAGGACAGGGTTCGGTGAGGTGATGCTAGAGATGTGACTATCGGTGATGATGGTGTGATGAGGATGATGGGCCGGATCTGTGTGCCCAATATAGATGGGCTTCGGGAGTTGATTCTCGAGGAGGCCCATAGCTCGCGATACTCCATTCATCCTGGTGCCGCGAAGATGTACCAGGATTTAAGACAGCACTACTGGTGGAGGAGGATAAAGAAGGATATAGTTGGGTTTGTGGCCAAGTGTCTCAACTGTCAGCAGGTCAAATATGAGCACCAGAAGACGGGTGGATTACTTCAGAGGTTAGAGATCCCAGAGTGGAAGTGGGAGCGGATCACCATGGACTTTGTAATTGGACTTCCACGGACTTTGAGAAAGTTCGATGCTATTTGGGTGATCGTGGATCGGCTGACTAAGTCAGCTTATTTTATTCTAGTGTTGACCACTTATTCTTCTGAGAGGTTGGCTGAGATTTATATCAGGGAGATTGTCCGCCTTCATGGTATTCTAGTATCCATCATTTCAGACAGAGGTACACAGTTCACATCATGGTTTTGGAGAGCCGTACAACAGGAGTTGGGTACTAGGGTGGAGCTGAGCACAACCTTTCACCCTCAAATGGACGGGCAGTCCGAGCGCACGATTCAGATTCTTGAGGATATGCTCTGTGCATGTGTGATGGAGTTCGGAGGGTCATGGGACCAATACTTGCCACTTGCAGAGTTTGCTTACAACAATAGTTACCAGTCCAACATTCAAATGGCACCGTATGAGGCTTTGTATGGTAGGCGGTGCCGATCCCCAGTGGGATGATTTGAGCCGGCCGAGGCCCGATTGTTGGGTACAGATTTGGTCCAGGATGCCCTGGATAAGGTGAAGTTGATTCAGGAGAGACTTCGCACAGTCCAGTCTAGGTAGAAGAGTTATGCGGACCGGAAGGTTCGTGATTTGGCGTTTATGGTTGCTGAGCGGGTCTTGCTGCAGGTATCGCCTATGAAGGGCGTCATGAGGTTCAGGAAGAAGGGTAAGCTGAGCCCGAGGTTCATTGGCCCTTTTGAGATATTGCGGCGAGTTGGGGAGGTTGCTTATGAGCTTGCCTTGCCTCCCAGCCTAGCAGGAGTTCACCCAGTATTCCACGTGTCTATGCTCCAGAAGTATCACGGTGATCCAACTCATGTATTGCATTTCAGCTCAGTCCAATTGGACAAGGATCTATCTTATGTTGAGGATCCAGTAGCCATTTTGGACAGGCATGTCAGAAAGCTCAGGTCAAAGAATATTGCTTCAGTAAAGGTCTAGTGGAGGGTTCAGCCGGTCGAGGAGGCGACTTGGGAGACCGAGCAGGTAATGCGCAACCAGTACCCTCATCTTTTCACAATTTCAGGTATGTATTTATACTCGTTCGAGGACGAACGATTGTTTTAAGAGGGGGAGGATATAACGACCCGGCCGGCCGTTTTAAGAGTTAGAGCCCCGATCCCCTAGTAACTATTTTTCCCATGTTTGTTTCCGTTATTGGGACTTTCCGGAGTGATTAGTTATGGAATTCGGAGAGTTTTGGGACACTTAGTCCCTAGTTGTGAGTTTAAGCCTTAGAATTTGGACAGTAGTCAGAACTGTATGAAGACAGATCCGGAATGGAATTCTGTCGACTCCGTTAGCTCCGTTGAGTGATTTTGGGGTTAGGAGCATGTCCGGAATGTGGTTTGGAAGTCTGTAGTAGATTTAGGCTTGAATTGGCGAAAGTTAGTTTTTCGGCGATTTCGGCCGATGGTGGAAATTTTGATATCAAGTTCGGAATGGAATTCCGAAAGTGGGTGTAGGTTCGTAATGTCATTTGTGACATGTGTGTAAAATTTGAGGTCATTCGGACTAGATTTGATGTAGTTCGGCGTCGTTTGTAAAATTTGGAAAATTCTAAATTCTTAGGCTTGAATCCGTGCTTAATTCATGATTTTGGTGTTGTTCGATGTGGTTTGAAGGCTCGACTAAGTTTGTATAGTGTTATAGGATTGGTTGGTAGGTTTGGTTGAGGTACCGGGGGGCCTCGGGTATGTTTCGGATGCTTAATAGAATGGAATTGGACTTGGGAAAAATATGGTGCCTTTGCTGGCTTGGTGTTTCACACCTGCGAAAGGGAGGACGGAGGTGCGAGAGCCGCATGTGCGGAGGGAGTGCGCAGATGTGGAATTGGTGGGGCTGGTTGTCCGCAGAAGCGGAACCGCAGATGCGGCCCAGGGGTCCTAGCCCAAGTAAGTGGACTTCGCACCTGCGATGGATTTGTCCGCAGGTGCGTGACCGCAGGTGCGGAAATCGCTGGGTTGAAGAGGCAAATTTGAGGGTTCATTCCTCATTTTCACCAATTCGAATTTTAGCTCAGGAGAAGGCGATTTTGCAAGGGTTTTGAAGAGGAAATCAATGGGTAGCAATTCTTAACTCTAATTCGTGTATATTTCATTAATCTATTGTTGTTTTCCCTTGTCTAATTAAGGAATTTGAGGGTAGAAGTTTGAAAATGGGGGAAAAGGTTCCCCAATTGAAAATCTGAGATTTGAATGGGAATTTGACGTCGGATTTAGATGATTTTGTTCGAGTGAACTCCTGAGTGAATGGGTGTTCATAATTTGTAATTTTTACCCAATTTTGAGACATGGGCCCGGGGAGACTTTTTGGACGTTTTTTTCTAATTTCACGCTTTAGCTTCTAATTAATTAGTTAAATTAGTTACATATAGTTATATTTACATTATGCAATTAATTTGAATAGATTCGGGCCATTTGGAGGCGGATACTCGTGGAAAGAACGTGATATCAAGCTGATTTGAGCGGTCAAGGTAAATGGCTTGCCCAACCTTGTATTGGGAATTTTTTCCTTAGGATGTTTGATATTAATTGATGTGTGGGTGCCGTGTACATGAGGTGACGAGTACATACACGGGCTATTATTGCAAAAATCCCGTTTTTCCTTTCTAAATCATAAACTGTTTTTTCTTTATTAAATTGCACTAATACGTTTAATTGTTTAGCTTAGATTAGAGAAGCATGCTTACATGTTTTAATTGCCTATTTGACATTTTGTGCGTCATGCTTAGTTAAGTCCATACCTTCCTTATCTGTGTTCAATGTAAATTGTATAACTCGATGCCATACCTGTCATTTCATCTTGCGTTGCATATTTAAATTGGGATTACGGACGTATTCCGGGAGATCCCCCTGTCTTGCATATTTAAATTGGGACTACGAACGTATTCTGGGAGATTCCCCTGTATTGCATATTTAAATTGGGACTACGGACATATTCCGGGAGATCCCTTGTCTTGCATATTTATTTTGGGACTACGGACGTATTCCGGGAGATCCTCTAGTATTGTATATTTACTTTGGGACTACGAACATATTCCGGAGATCCCCCTGTACTGCATATTCATTCAGAACTACGGGACGGTATCCCGGGAGTTTTCACATTGTGTTTACCTTGTTCTGAGCCGAGGGCTCCCTTAACTGTTAAATTTTTGAGAATTTCTTTAATTGTGTTACTGTAAACTTTACTTATATCTTTTACTGTTTAATTTATTATGTTTACTCCGGTAGGGCCTTGACCTGACTCCGTCACTACTCGACCGAGATTAGACTTGGCACTTACTGGGTACCATTGTGGTGTACTCATGCTACTCTCTACACATGTTTTTCGTGTGCAGATCCAGGTGCACCTTATCAGCCACACTATCAGTGAGTCGGGACAGCTTTGGAGACTTCAAGGTATATCTGTCGCGTCCGCAGACCTCTGAGTCCCCTTCTACTCTTTCTCATGTCACAAGTGCACGAGCATTTACTAGGAGATAAAATGAAATACAATAACTGTCTAGAATACAAATTTGGACAGAAAAGAAAATACAAATACTCTGAAGAAGACTTTGCTGGCTGCGAATCATCTCACAAAATACAGCTCACCTAAGTCCCTATATCAGCCACGCTGCTGCGCCCATAAGGCCAGTAATATATATGTGCCTGCACAACAAAATATGCAGCAAGTATAGTATGAGTGCGTAATTCAACGCGTACCCAGTAAGTATCCCGCCTAACCCCGAAGAAGTAATGACGAGGGGTCGACTTCGATACTTACTAGTGGTCCAATAATATATAATACAGTAAAGAAGTGAATGAATACGAGACAGAGTAAATATATGAAACAAACAAGTATAAAATACGTGGTACAATTTTTCTCTTTACGATTTACTCAAGCTTTCAACTAGCAAGTTCCCTCCGTAACTGGAGCATATATATAGGTATAGTGGATTTCATCAAAGAGGTTGTCATAATCCAAATCAGGAAAAAACCTCAGATACACCGACTTCTTGCAAAATGTTACGCATGATTCCATGAGGATAATATATATATATAAGAAATTGTCGAGGTGTACGACCCGATCCAACATAAAAGTAAATTGTGCACTGCCGAGGGTCGAACGGCACAAACCATAGATGCATCTATTAACTTGCCGAGGCGAACGACCCGCTCCCATGAGAGTGTGGTACATAAATCTTGCCGAGGCGAACGACCCTATCCCATAAGAGTAGTAGAAGGAAATACCCCGCTCGCGAATCATACGTGCGGCGTGGTTAAATATAAATTTAAGGAATCTCCCCGCTCGTGGATCATACTTGCGACACGGTCAAATATAAATTTAACATTTAAAAATCATGTCTCTTTCTTGATTCTTTTCAAAATAAGGGAAATTCAGCTTGTAGCTTTTTAAGGAAATTACCCCGCTCGCAAAACATACATGCGACGCAGTTACACATAGATTTCCTAAGTTATTATAGCATTTCTCAATCCTTTTAGAAGTTTCGAAGTTCAAATGAAATCTTTTAAATCTCAAGTTCTTCAATTTCAACTCCTTTCAAAATATTTAATAAGCAAACTCAATCTCGCTCCCTCTCGAGTCAAACAATAAACATAAATCAATAACAATATCAACAAGGCAAGATGTGAGCCTAAAACTATCCGAACATAGGCATAGCCAGCAGCTACGTACGGACTCTCATCACCTCGTGCATACGTAGCCCCCCACAAATAGAAGCACACAATAACTTGGTTCACCTATGGGGTTAATTCTCTCCTACAAGGTTAGAAAGGAGACTTACCTCGCTCCGAAATTCTATAACCAGCTCCAAATCCGCTCCAACAATTCAAATTGAAGTCCGTTGCTCCAAAACTAGCCAAATATGATGCAACCAAATCAAAATATACTCTAATACTCATAATTAATCATTTTATAACAATTTCCAACTCCGTTTGAAAAGTTGATGAAATCACCCTCGGGCCCACGTGCCCGGATTCCGAAAATGTTCGAAGATAAACTTTGCCCATGACATCACGGACTCAAATATATAATTTATTCTCAATTCCATGCCCAAATTCGTGGTAAAAATCCAAAATACTAAATTCTAAGTTTTCTACCAAAACCCCACAATTTTTACTAATTTCCATGTTCCAATTCATGTA
Source organism: Nicotiana tomentosiformis (assembly GCF_000390325.3). Lineage (NCBI taxonomy): Eukaryota > Viridiplantae > Streptophyta > Magnoliopsida > Solanales > Solanaceae > Nicotiana > Nicotiana tomentosiformis. The sequence continues at coordinate 44,378,951 of NC_090818.1, read as the reverse complement.
TAATTCATGTATTTAACTCACAAATGGAAGGAAATCACTTACCTAGTGATGGGTAACGAAGAAGCTCCTCCAAAATCGCCCTAAGCTCGGCTCCCATGAAAGATTTTGAGGTAAAATGAGCCAAAACTCGTTTTTAAAACAACCCACTGCCCAGCACTGCCTTTCTTCGCGAACGCAGCAACCCCTTCGCATTCGCGAAGCTCAGCCAACCCAGTCCCAGAAAACCTCCTTCGCGTTCGCGTTCCTCGTGACACGTTCGCGAAGATTTCCGCCCTCACTGCTTCACGTTCGCATACCCAGCCTCGCGTTCGCGTAGGCCAAACATCCTCAGGCCCAGTCCTCATTTCCTTCTACGCGTTCGCGACTCCACCCTCGCGTTCGCGTAGTTTTCTCAAGTTCTTCACCGCGTTCGCGTCTTACCCTTCGCGTTCACGAAGGCCAATCTCAACAGCCCCACAATTTTCTTCTTCGCGAACGCGGGACTTCCTTCGCGTTCGCGAAGAAGGACACCAGACACCAGCAACAACAGTTCCAAAACAACCCGAAATGATCCAAAATCACCCCGAAACACACCCGAGGCACCGTCCAATCATACCAACCGGTCCCATAACATAACACAAACTTGCTCGAGACCTCAAATCATATCAAACAATATCAAAATCATGAATCACACCCCCATTTCAAACTTAATGAACTTTGAAACTTCAACTTCTACAATCGATGTCAAAACCTATCAAATCACGTCCGATTGTCCTTAAATTTTGCATATAAGTTATATTTGACATTACGGACCTACTCCAACTTCCAGAATCGGATTCCGACCCCGATATCAAAAAGTCCACTTCCGGTCAAACTTCTCAAAAATTTCCAAATTTCTAGCTTTAGCCAAATGACTTCAAAATAACATACGGAAATCCGATTCCACTTCCGGACGCGCTCCCAATACCAGAATTACCATACAGAGCTATTCCCAGACTCGGGATCCCAAATAGACATTGATAACATTGAAATACACTTCGACCCAAATTTTTGAAATTCTTCCAAAATGCCAACTTCCACAATAGGCACCGGAACGCTCCCGGGTCACCCACAACTCGATCCAGACATACGCCCAAGTTCAAATTCATCATACGAACCTTTTGGAACCTTCAAATCCCAATTCTGAGATCGTTTACTCAAAAATCCAACCTTAGTCAATCCTTCCAACTTAAAGCTTCCGAAATGAGAATTTGCTTTCCAAATCAACTCTAAACTTCCGAAACTTCAATTCCGACCACGCGTACAAGTCATAATACCTGAAGTGAAGTTGCTCATGACCTCAAGATGCTGAACGATGCGCTAGAGCTCAAAACAACCGTTCGGGTCGTTACAGTTATGATAAGAACAAACTCTTTCTGACCAATCAAATTGAAGTGTGACAAGGCCGCATTTGATTGGCTAGAACATGTCACCTACACACGTGGCACGATTTCATTGGCCTTTTGATGTGACTTGGCATGCCTTGTCATTTTGACACGTGGCATGATCCTATTGGCTCTTCCGTTTGACTTGGCGTGCCACGTCGTTTGACATGTGGCACCAAACTAGCCTCCAGGAAGACAACATATTGTGCCTAATGAAGTGGGTTCATCACTTGTAGTCCAACTAAATAGGCTAGCCCAATCAATATTTAATAGACTTAAGTAATTAATCCAATTATATTAGCCCATAATATTTACTTGGACCAAAATATATTTAGTTAAGATTAAATCCAAATTTCTTATGAATTTAAATTCAATAAAATTTTAATTGCCTACAAATGCTCCTACTTCAAGACTTGCCGTTCGCAGATATGTCGAACTTAAGACAAGGATTGAACTATTATGAAGACATCAAATGTGATGGTTTTGAACCCCTAATTTACTACCCTAGGCAATTTGTTTGTAATGAAAATCTTGTCAGTTGCTTCAAATTTGCTTATAATAGAGATTCGTCTTTTACGAAGACAATGGAAAGCCACCTAAGCTTCAAACTTTTGGCATTCGAACTCCAACTTTGCCAATGTTCTTCACTTTTTCTTACTGAAACATTGATGGCACGTGACCACCTTTTTGCATTTGAAATCCTTACTCATAAATCCTTTGAAGAGTCATAAGTAAGCATTATTTCTAATGAATATGTACATATACTATTTTACCACAACGCTTGATGTCGAATGTTTCCAAATCCGTCTCTAAACCAAATAACTTTGCTTGACTTCTATTTAGATACGGAAGAGTCCCCTACCAAGTCCATGTTGGAAACAGATAGTAGTCACCGCCTTTTACATGATCCCACATTGTAAAAAACTACTTTGGACAGCCAATACATGCTACTATATATAGCACCGTGCTCTTCAACTATATATATCGTCTCAAGTCTGTTTCAGTCCCTCCCTGACAGGTATCTTTCTTCTGCGATTTCTGTCCCTTATTTTTGTTCCTTTTTTTTTTAGGCTAAGAAGATAAAAGTCGCAGAGTGCCAAGTTGACAGGTAACTCTATGACGCCCCATAGAAGGATAAATCCATGGCATATAAATGATCAAATCCACAACAACATATAAGAAGATAGATCCCTCGCAACATATAGACGGACAAATCCACATTGCCATATAGACGGATAAATCCATACCAACATATAGACGGACAAATCCACATCACTATATAGACGGACAAATCTTCATCACCATATAGATGGATAAACCTCCATCACCATATAGACGGACGAATCCATATCACTATATAAACGGATAAATCCACCTCACTATATAGACGGATAAATCCATACCAACATATAGACATACAAATCCACATCACCATATAGACGGATAAATCCATATCAACATATAGACGGACAAATCCTCATCACTATATAGACGGACAAATCTACATTACCATATAGATGGACAAATCTATATCACTATATAGACGGACAAATCTCCTTCATATAGACGGATAAATCCATATCACTATATAGGCGGCCAAATCCATAGACGGATAAATCCTTATCAACATATAGAAGATTAAACCCATGACAACGCATAGAAGGAAAAATTCTTAATCGCATATAGAAATCTGCCTAAAGCACAGAGGACTAGAATCTTCTCCTCCTTTTGTCAATTGTCGTTGACTTAATATTTACTAATCTCTTTTTTTTTCTTTCGCTTATGCAGTTTTGAAGAGATGGTTCACTTCAGAGACTACATATCTCCATCCTCTAAGCGCAAGTATCTCATAATTGACGCTAAGAAACTTTATTCGTCGATCGAGTAGTTTAAACCTATTGATTTTTGATATCATTTATCTACTTTGAAACCATTACTATTATTATAACTATAATATAGAAATCCGATTAATATTTAGGTATCGATATTACCTCTTTTTTTTCTCCTTTCAAAAAAATAAAAATGATTGAAGTTTTTCTATTTGGAATCGTGTTAGGTCTAATTCCTATTACTTTGGCTGAATTATTCATAACTGCATATTTACAATATAGGTGTGGTGATCAGTTGGACAATGGAGGGGTTATAACCAAGCTGTTGACTTACCCTGCACTAGTTGGTCGATATGCAAATTTGTTGCCACCTCTGCAGAATTCCCTCCATATGGTAGATTGGACTTTAGAGCACCACCAAAACCCAAGCAAAATGTGGTCCCTTCAGACTCCTTACCAACGAAAACTCAATATCACGAGTACCCTTCCTTGCCTAGGACGGCGTATCATTCAAAGGGAGATATATTAGGGAGATACTTTGAGAATTGACGGTGAATATCATCATATCCCGGGATATTGGGAATGGGCTGAGGACATACTTGGCAGAAGTCAACGGGCTTTGGAGACAACAAGAATTTATGATGCCGTCTATGTTTCTTTATTTACATATGATCGAAACTCAAACATCTTGCAAGCGTTTCTTGAAGCTTGGTGTCCCACAATAAATACCTTACTTACATCAGCCGGAGAATTATCAATATCTCTTTGGGATTTACATACCATTGGCGGTTTATCTATTGGAGGTTCTCCCTACGAAGAAGTTGTGCCCGAAACTATCGAACTCACAGGTGTTAATGAGAAGAATGAAAGATTTACTCCTCGAGCTTGTGGATACCTGTTTACCACCTTTAACCATCTTCAAGAAGGGGAGAGTCATGATCCAAAGGTCTCATTTAGCAAGTGGATTGAATTTTGATGCAAGAGAGACTTGAGATATAAACCTGCTCCAGCAAGGAGGGAGAAAAAATCTACCCGTTTGAAGTCAACGCACAATCCTACTGGAGCTATGCCAGAAGTAGTTGCATGGTCTAGCACGGACGAGACGATATTTTCTAACCTTAGGGTTCGACATGAAAGGAGAGAAGGCACGTATCTGGCGGCATTATTATCTTGTTGGTTGTGTGCATTTATATTTTTCTCTCAAGATGGTGATTTCATTCGACCCGAGACCTTTAAAACAGCAAGCATGATGGCATATGGATAGAAATTCAGCCTTGCAATCCCAGCTCTGGCGATCTACTATGGTTTGAACAAGATCTCTAAGTCCTCGCAGCTCGAGCATATCAAGATCTCTTTTCCCATTCATTATGTATACGGTTGGCTTGCTCGCTACTTCAGGACGCACTATGGGCTTCCAAAAGGACCATATGTTCCATTGATGGTGGCATATTCCGGAGAAGGCGCTGCAAGGTATTTGGATGATACAAATGCAAGAAAATGCATCCATCAAGCGGATAATGCATCTTGGACTTCTACCATGCCGGAGGGTCCGAACCTTGCTATTTTGAGGATAATGATAAAGCATTGGAACCGAAAGTCAATTATTTTATGAGTATCTATTTTAATTATCTCCCTTTGAGGTGTGGGAACTCTTTCATTCTTGAACTATATAGTCTACATCGATTCAGCCTTCAATTTGGGTTTTATAAGACTAGTCCTGGTATTTTGGAAAATAACCTTCATAGCGCCTTATTAGAAGAAGGACTCAAATTTTGGCGAATTTGTGTGTCACATAATTCCAGCAATGCGAGGGCGACCTTTCCCCCCAACTATATCTACGACAAAAAGCTATTTTCGTCAAAGTACAGATCCTGGTGGACAAGAGTGCATGGGAGCTTTCTTGAAGATCATTTAGTATCTTTGGTGACTTTTTCTAGGCCAATCACTGTTGCACCTTTAGAGATCACGCCTCAAGAGAATAACTAGGAGGACAAACCAACTTACTTTGAAATCCAAAGTGGTTGCACCATGCGACATCAAAGGACCTCCATATAAAGAAGCTCAAAAACAGAAGGGACCTTCTTAGGCTCATCAAGTCAATGAGGGTTCCTTTCCATTAGGCACCATTGTTCCTACCTCCAACAAGCGATCATCCCAAAATGAGAGTGATAGTAGTCATGGTGATCAAAACTTCAGCGGGTGAAGACATATTCAAACAAACAAGGAGACACTAACTTGGGTGTAGTCGAGATTACTGACAATATTGGCAGTGCTTCAAGGACTTTGACGGTCATTAAAGAGGTAATACTTAAAATTTTCATATTGTCTTATAACATATAGGTAACTTCACTAACCGCCTATTTTTTTTATGCAGCCAAACCGTGATTATATTTCGATAGCGCCACACCAAAGCAAGCCAGAGGGTACTAGTGAATCTGTGGCAGATCCGGACTTGAGGAAATCACTTCCAATATCTAAGTCGTCCCTAGAGGCAACTTCCATTCCTAATCTTGGAGCAAAACTGGGGCCTAATTTTCACCAACGATATCTATCTTTGACGGTAGAAAGGTTGTCTTGACGCTTCGCAAGAATTTCATCTTGAATGCCTGGGCTAAAATTCATGCTAAACTTTCCGACCTTACTGTAGACAATACTTCTTCTCTTCATTTCAATATCCAAGTGATTCTCGAGAAGATGGATGGAAAGGGTGTGTATATTTCCCCTCTATAAGACATGCTGGCATCTTTCTTTAAGCTTGCCACTTCATATAGCCAAGCACGATCAACTCTTTCTAATAAGGTTGTGGACATTGAAAAATTAGAGCCATTTTTAAAAGCTAAGGAACATCTTGATCTTGTCTTGACTGAAAAAGGGGAGAAGGTCGAGGAACTATCCATCACCAGTCTATCTCTCAAAGAGGCCCAGGAGAAGGTGAAACAGTTAAGAGCTCTGCCAAGAAAGAGGCTGAAGAGATTGAATCTAGAGTCTCATCTGCTGAAGAGGAGTACCGTAGATGTTCTGATGTTTCATTGGCGACTGCTGATGACTTGGCCAACGTGGAGACGAAGAAACAACACTTAGAAGCCACCCTTAAAGACTTGGTCAATTACAAGTTGTTTTTAGATTAGCCTATAAAGTATTTTATTTGCCTTTTTTTTCTTGCATTTAGTTAATTAGCGACTATCCTTGAAAATGCAAACTCCATCTGTTTTACTTTATATTGCATTTTCATTGATGTCCCCCCCCCCCCAATTTTATTTGGATCAGTATCAATAGTTGCTTGCTTAGCATGATGCATTAACGTCTACGTAATAGAACTTGGCTTTCTTTTAAACAACGTTTTCGGAATCAAACACTTTCAGAGTTGTACCGGATATTATTTTGAAACTGACTTTAAATTCCGACACGTTGATAGTTTTAGATTTACGCAGCTTCAACAAAAAATTTGTATCTTGATATAGGAATGTTGAAATCACGAACCGTTTGATTTCTTGGAAACAAGACTTCAAAATAGTTCCACCAAAACTTTTATGTTTTGGTATGGAATCTTCAGGATCACAAGACTTTTTTTCTTGCTATCAATAGAAATTCAGGAGCTCTATTCTCACAAATATCTTGGGTTCAAGTCACAATGAATTTGAAATGTTGTGCCAAGCAATCTTTCTTCTTATACTTGTGTTCTCTTTTGACGTCTCTCTTCTCTTCCCCCTTTTTTTAGGGTAGTGAGAGGATATGAAGACCAACAAACTTGAAAGCTATGCAAATATTAAAACATAGCGAACCCCCAGAATTCAATGCGAATACTTTGTAGCCTCCTAAAAGACTGTCATAATTTCATTAAAGGCACCAATTTACCATAGCGGATTGCCTCCTTTAAATCAAATGGGATCCAAAGTTTAACAGAAGAATGGTTTCTCAACTTGATTTTCAAATGTTGATTGAATGGATTACATTCCATCGTACTTCATTCGAACAATGATTGGGGCACTATGTATCTTTTGAAATCATGCGACTAAACTCAGGATGAAACTTTAAGCTACCTACGTACCTCGGTGAAGAGGATCAAGTCATACTGTAGTTCAGAATGGGTACTGTTTTGTTTTTTTATGTTCTAGCTTTTGCCTAGGCCGCTTCTTTCGAGGTTTTCAACCTAGCAGACTCTTTTGTTTTTTTTATGTCCTAACTTTTGCCTAGGCCGCCTCTTTCGAGGTCTTCAATTTAGCGGACTCTTTTTTTTTGGTGGGCCGTACACAGTTTAGACTCATGTAGGCCAGGAGTGTAGGCATATGCATTTTAGGCTCATGCGTTAAGGACCGTTTCAACTTCAAGGATAATACTTCTTTAAGAATTTGCCATTGATAGGGCCGATTCTTATGCCATCTACATCAACCAGCTTGTAAGCCCCACTTGAATAAGCTTCTTGTACGACATATGGCCCATCCCATTTTGAAGTGAACTTCCCTAAAGGTTTTATGTGAAGTAATAATGGGTCTTCGTATGGAAAGGACTTGATCTCCTACTTGAAAGGATCTCGGGCGAACTTTTTTATTGAAGGCGCGAGACAATCGAGCTTGATAACATTCAAGACTCTATTGAGCTTCCAACCTCTTCTCATCAAGAGCATCTAACTCTGCTAATCGAAGTCGAGCATTTTCTTCATCGGTGATTCCCTCTTGAATAGCTAATCATAATGAAGGTATTTGACACTCGAGTGGTAAGACGGCTTCGACTCCATAAACGAGTGCATAAGGGGTCGTTTGTGTTGGCGTGCGGTGAGTTGTCCTATATGCCCACAAAGCTTCTTCCATACGATCATGCCAAATTGCCAATCTCGTTTAGATTTGGAGAAAACTTTATTTAACAAGTTGCATAGAGTCTTGTTGAATGCCTTAGCTAGACCATTGGCGGCAACATTGTATATAGAAGAGTTACGTTGCTTGAAGCCAAAGAGATCACAAATATTGTTCATCAACCTATTGATGAATAGCTTGACATTATCCGTTATTATGTAACGAGAAATGCCAAAGCGATAGATTATATTTACTCGGATGAAACTTGCAACATTTTCCTTCTTTACCTCCTTAAGAGCAACAACTTCAGCCCATTTTGAGAAGTAGTCAGGTGCAACCAAGATGTATAAGTGTCCGCTAGAGGATTTTGGCAATGGTCCAACAACATCTAGTCCTCAAGCGTCAAATGGCCATGATGCAACAATCAGATGTAGCACTTCAGGAGGTTGATGAATAAAATTTGCATAGAACTGGCAAGCCTTGCATCTTCGAGCGTAGTCCAAGCAATATTTTACCATCGTTGGCAAATAATATCCCATCCTTTTTATATGAAAGTGGAGCTTTGGTCCAGACTGATGTGATCTACATACCCCAGAATGCGCTTCTTGCAAAGCTTGGAGTGATTCATCTTCCCCTAAATATCACAAGATTACTCCCTCAAATAATCTTCTATATAGAGTATCTTTGTAGTAAAGGAAGCGAGGTGCACGACGACGGATTTTAGTCCTTCTCCTCGGATTTTCTGGGAATATCCCGTAGCTCAAGTAATCAATAATGGGTTGTCGCCATTCTTCCTTCTCAGCCTCAGAAATAGCCACAAGATGTTCGAGTTCATTTTTTTCACATTCACCCTCATTTGGCAGCGGTACTACCCATTTTTGGCATATAGTAACTTGCGCTTGATCAGGCAGGGTTAACGATGAAGCTAGGGTAGCTAAAGCATCAGCCTTCTTATTTTCTTTCCTTGGAACATGTTGAATAGTCACATCACCGACCCACCCCATTAAATTTTTAGCATAATCATGATATGGGCGTAGTTTAGGTTTCTTGTCCTCGTAACTACCTAAAAGCTGGTTGATCACCAACTGAGAGTCATCAAAGACTTTTAATTGCAACTACATCATTTCGACAGCCATTTCAAGCCCAAGTATTAATACTTGATACTCAACAACGTTGTTAGAGCAGAGTTGCGTCAACGTAAAAGAGTAGGGCAGAAATTTACCTTGAGAAGTGACAAATACTATGCCAGCACCAGCTCCTCCACAATGTGCAACACCATCAAAGTACATCTTTCATGGAGGTTGAACTTCAATGACCATTGCGTCCTCATCAGGTAGTTCGTCAGTTAGCTACCAATCATAAGGTATAGGGTGATCTGCCAAGAAGTCTGCTAACGTTTGTCCTTTTATAGCCCTTTGAGGGATGTACACAATTTCGAATTGTTGAAACTGGAGGTACCATCTTGCTAATCGATCACTAAGGACAGGTTTTGACATCACGAACTTGATCGAATTTGCTCTAGAAACAAGACGAACGATATGAGCTTGAAAGTAGTGCTTCAACGTTTGGATTGAGAAAACTAGTACCAAACATAACTTTTCGATTGGCGAATAATTCAACTCATTTGGTGTCATCATCCTTCTCAAGTAGTAAAGGGAGTTTTCTTTCCCTTCACTATTTTCTTGGGCCAACAGCGCTCCAACAGACCTTTCTTGTGCTGAAGTATATAGTATCAACAGCTTTCCAGGTATATGAGCTGCCAAAACTGGAGGCTTCATCAAGTAAGTTTTGATGCTTTCAAAGGCATTGCTACAAGCTTGGTCCCATTTGAAAGGAACGCCTTTCTTCATGAGGCGACCGAATGGTTGGCACCTCCCAGCTAGGTTTGAGATGAATCTCCTAAGATACGCTAGCTTTCCTTGCAGACTTTTCAATTCATGAAGATCGCGAGGCTCATGCATCTTCAAAATAGCATCCACTTTGGCTTGATCAATTTTGATCTCTCGATGTCGGACAATGAAACCAAGGAACTTTCCAGAAGTAACTCCAAAGGCATATTTCAATGGATTCATCCTAAGTTGGTACCTCCGGAGTAACTCAAACACCATTCTCAAGTCTTTCAAGTGGTCGCTCTTCTCTCTTGATTTTACCACCAAGTCGTCAACATAGCATTCGACATTCTTGTGGAGAAGATCATCAAAAATATTCTGCATATCCCTTTGGCAAGTAGCACCAGCGTTCTTCAAGCCAAAATGCATTACCTTGTAGCAATAAATACCCTTGGGGGTACAGAATGCAGTAAGCTCTTCATCTTTTGGTGCCATGTGAATTTGGTTATAGCCTGATGAACTGTCCATAAATGACATTGCCTCGTACCCAATAGTAGCATCGATCATCAGCTCTAGAATAAGAAGCGGGAATTCATCTTTGGGACACGCATTGTTGAGATCTCTGAAGTAAACTCACACCCGAATCTGGCCATTCTTCTTCCTTACATGGACAATACTTGAGACCTATGTTGGGTATTTAACTTTGCGAATAAAGCCATCTTCAATGAGTTTGTTAACTTCACTTTCGATCAAGGGAACCAAGTCCGGCCTAAAGCGCCTTTGGGCTTGCTTAACAGGACGAGCGCCATTCTTGACTGCATGGTGATAAACTGCTACTTTAGGGTCCAAGCCAGAGATCTCTTTGTGACTCCAAGCAAAGACATCCTTGAACTCCTTGAGTAACTCGATATAAGTGCTTTCTTCATCGATTGCTAGTAAAGCACTTAGGTATGTGGGCCTTGGTTCTTCATCTGTGCCAAAGTTATCTTCTTTTAAGGCATCAATCGTTGCATTCACCCCTTCTTCAAGTTCCCGGGGGAGCATCTTTCGCATCTTCATCTTCTTGAGGGTCCCCATCATTGAAGGATATGTGATAACATGGTGAAACATCCTCCAATTTCTCGTCATCCTCTATTAAAGATGAAACACCTTTCTCGCCTTGTGCAGTGACATGATACGAAGAACCCACACTTTCTTCTTCATCACGTTCTTTAGTGTAGACTACAGTGTATGGCTTCACCTTTAGTACCTCATCACACGAAACCATGACTTTTGTTTGTCGCCTCATTCTAGAAGGAACCAGACTTTGGAAATCCTTAGAGATCTTTTGAATTTTGGGCGAAGCGGGTGTTATTGTATTTCGATAGTTTCTCTGGAACTTATTCCCTTGCTTTAATGGACCCAGACTCACAAACGCAGAAGTCCTCACAGTTTATTTTCCAAGTCGATCAAAGACAGAAGGCTTGTTAGAAGCGGCAGATTCGTCTTCTACGGTGATATAATTGTTGCTCGCTCTTTTTATGGAGATGCGCACTGGTGACAGTTGCTTGTATCCCAAAACTTCACGTGGTTGCCTCGTTGCAGCTTTTGATGGGAGATTCCCTAGCTTTGACGGTTCATTGAGATTGTATCCAGCTTCTACTAATAGTCTGTAAGCGTTAAGATCAAAACCTTCATCTGTTCGCTTTATAGGGAGTGCCACATTCTGCAAACGATCTTGGGCCACAAACCCTGCAAGTGGCTTTGAGGACAACTTTAGTGCCTCAATTTGTTTTACCGGAAGAGTTAACTCCTTTAGCATGTTAGTTTGGAGATTAGATGATTCACCTTCATCTTTATTCCTTTTAGGGGCATATTGGAGCGCATGAGTTACTTTCTTGCCATAAGACGCAATAGCCCCCTCTATAAGATTTATTAGAGTTAGGTTGTACCTCTTTAGTAACAGCTTTGGCTCTACCAGCAGTCACCTCAGCTCTTTTAGTTGTGGGCTCGTCATTCTTGCCTTTCATGACATATCAACTTTTAGCTCCTTTACAATGCGGTTCTTCACGTAGAACTTTGCATCAACGAAGTGTGACTCAGCCTCGGTGAATGGCTAATCATCAACAACTATCTTCTTCTCGACTTCACCCTCGTAGTATTTTAAACATTGATGGTAGGTAGATAGAACTACTTTATTCTCATGTATCCAAGGCCTTCCAAGCAAGACATTGTATGAAGTCTTTGCATTGATCACATGCAGCCATGCACTTGATTGCATATCTTCAATGGTGATTCCCAACCTGATAGCACCTATGGCTCTTTTCCCCCTTGGTTGAATCCTTAAATCATCACACGACTTTCCGAGAGTTCGTTCATGGGAATACCAAGTTCTTTTACAGTACGAATTGGCAAGATGTTTACTGACGATCCTCCGTCAACCAAAGTTCGATTTACCCTTTCATCACGCATATAGCCAACCGGGTACAACGGGCGATTATGAGAAGTGTCACCTAGTAGAAGATCATTATTTGTGAACGTAACTTTTTCCTCACAAGCATGAACTTCTTGATGAATAAACTCGATGAGATTTTCTGAAGATGGTGCTGATGGTAGGTCATCACTCTTTTCTTCCCCTTTGTCAGTATGGCAACAAGAGGCACCAATACCTTCATGAAAAATCTTCGTGCGGAACCAACTTGATAAGAACTCCTACAAGGTCACTGGATGTCGTGGCTTTTGAGGATGGTGCACCTTCACTTTTGCTTTCTTCAAATTCTTAACTGGATTCCGTCTCTTTGGTATTTTCACCATTATTTTCCTTGTTGGTTGTTTTATTGATTCATTTTGTGGGCTCCTTTTTTGGCGCCTACGGCGAGTCACCAACGTCCAACCTTCATCATCATCATGGTCGTCTACTTCGACTTTGTTATTCTCCAGTAATTCTTCATCTTTGATTTCTTTTAAACTGCATAGCTCATCTGGACTGAATGAGACAAAGGTGATAGAGACTTGGTTGGGACTTGCCTTTTCATCTTCAAGCATGATCTTCTTTTCACGGGCCAAGTCCATAACAATGTCCTTGAAGACAAAGCACCTCTCGAGAGGGTGGCTCACGAGTCAATGGTATTTGTAGTAATTTGGGTCATTCATTTTATCAGCTTTATTTGGCCATTTCATCTCTGGAAGCTCAATGAGATTTAACTCGAGGAGTTCTTCAAAAATTGCTGGCACATCAGAATATAGAAATAGGTACTCCTTCTTTTGCATTTCTTTTAGAGTCAACTTTCCACTTGGTTTATCTTGAAAAGAAGTGGATTTCGTACTCTTCTTCTTGCTCACCTTCGTTGTGAACTTCACAGGTGATGTATTGATATTCATAACTTCTTTGTTTTCATACTTGGGTACAAACTTGATCCATTTTCTGACTTCTTGCTTGTCGTTCCCTTTGCGAGGCTCATAGATAGGCAGCCTTTCGTTTCTAGCGGAGGCCATGCTTAACTCCATGTCATGGGCACGAGTTGTAAGTTCTTCAAATGTGCTAGGCTTGATACCTCGCAAGATGTAGCAGAGTCTTCAATGCATGCCTTAGATGCACATCTCTATGCCCGAAGCTTCACTAAGCTTGTCTTTGCAGTTGAGGACGATTGATAAAGTCGATAACTGATTCACCCTTTCGTTGATGAGTATTTATAAGTTCTATCATACTCACAGTATGTCTCGTGCTATAAAAGCGATTGAGGAATTCTTGCTCTAGTTTATCCCAGCTATCAACAGATCCAGCCTCAAGGTTTGTGTACCAATCAAAAGCATTTCCTTTTAATGAGCGGACAAAATGTTTGACGAGGTAATCTCCATAAGTCCCAGCATTGTTGCATGTCTCGACGAAATGCGCCACATGTTGCTTTGGATTGCCTTTGCCATCAAACTATTGAAATTGTGGAGGTTGATAGCCATCATGCATCTTAAACATATTGATCCTTGAAGTGTACGGCTTTGCGTAGGTAAAGGAGGACTTGGAAGCAACTTCATATTTGTTTCTTATAGTACCTTCAATGAACTCCTTTAGTTAATTAATTGGAATCATCCTTTCCGAAGAGACTGGAACTTCCTTAGTGGATGTAACTTGTCGTGGGGGAGGATCAATCTCTTGAACTTCTGGGAGTTTGCTAGGTGCATGGGTAGATTCTTCTTCTATAAAGATTCCCACCCTGTCTGTTAGCTTGTCAATTCTAGCTTCTTGATTTTGCATGCACTTGGTCAAGCTAGCAATTGCTTCCGTCAAGTTTGCCAACTGCTCTTCCACAGATGAAGCATTTGTCACTAAGGCTTGCATGATTGTTGTGGACGATGGAAAGTAGCATGGATTGTCACACATATTGATTCTCGATAGGCTTACGCTATGTGGTGTAAGTGGGAAGGATCCATCACTTGAAGCATCATCATCTTCCTTCACAGCAGAGTTCTTGGATTCGGAAAGGTCAAGTAGAGCAACAATTTTCTTGATCTTTTCAGCAACATCGCTTCCTCCTTCGGGGGCATTTGTGGAAGATGTTGCTCCTTTTGAGGATAAAGATTAGAAAACAGGGGTTGATGCGGACGACACTTGGAGTGCTTGTTGTTCTAAAGAGCTTGCCTTGCTCATTTTAGTTGGTCCAAAGATTCCAAAGGTAACATCGAGGATTCTTTCTACATCAGCATAGAACCTGGAACTAGCAGCCTTGGTAGAAGTTGATCTGGGGCTGATTTTCTTTGAAGCCATTTCTGTGTTCTTAAACTTTGGTGATTGAAAAGTTGAGATGAGAGGTAGAAATTGTCCCACTAGGCGTGCCAGAATTTGTAGACAATAAATTTGCGTCAAGAAAATAAAATCAAGACCGAAAAATATTGTAACAATCGTAGTATTTGATTTCAAATATTTGAGTGTCACAATCTCTATGATCCCTCTGATTCTACTTTTCCAATATAAATTCAAGGGCCTTTGAGCTTGATCTTGAATTTGAATTTGATTTATTCGTCACGAACACTTTGATTGTTGCCACGAATTTTATCACGAACAAGTAGCCTTGATCTTGAATGCCTTGTATTTGATTTGAATTCGTTCTTGGTCTTGTATACTTGAAATTTGTGTTAAAGTGTTTGAATGCTTGAACACTTGCAATTTGCAGAGAATTGTGGCCTTTGACCCACGAGCTCCCTTGTGTCTTCTTGTTATAACTTCTGGTGTCTTTTCTGGATTGCGAAGACCCCCATTTATAGTTGTGGGAGGGAAGAGTTATGATAAGAACAAACTCTTTCCTACCAATCAAATTGAAGTGTGACAAGGCCGCATTTGATTGGCTAGAACATGTCATTTACACATGTGGCACGGTTTCATTGGCCTTTTGATGTGACTTGGCATGCCTTGTTATTTTGACACGTGGCATGATCCTACTGGTTCTTCCGTTTGACTTGGCGTGCCACGTCATTTGACACATGGAACCAAACTGGGCCTCTAGGAAGATGACATATTGGGCCTAATGAAGTGGGTTCATCACTTGTAGACCAACTAAATAGGCTAGCCCAATCAATATTTAATAGACTTAAGTAATTAATCCAATTATATTAGCCCATATTATTTATTTGGACCAAAATATATTTAATTGAGATTAAATCCAAATTTCTTATGGATTAAAATTTGTATACGGGTAAAATCGAACTCAAGATTTGACTGAGCATCTAGCACAACAGTTTGGGATGGAGAGATGGTGATAAAATCTCGGAGATCGGTTCCTGCCTTACCAAATTAGTCACCGGAACCACCAGACTTGCCTTTGAGGATACCGAGATCGTAACCGGTCCCGGTTATAACGGTCTCAAGGAACATATTACCAGCTTATCCGAAAAGGGTCCGAAATTCTCGTAACTAACCGGACATTACGGCGGAAATCATGAAACATACCAAAAAAGGGACCAACAGTCAACAAATCAAGGATTTTTTTACCTTTTATAGAATAATACCTTAAAAGTAGGTTCCTCTAATATATAAAGGGGGCCTCACAATTCATGAAGGACATTGTAACATACACTCATAAGCAAGATATTACCGTTATTCTTTAAGTTCTTATTCTTTGGTATCTTCGTGTCAATCAAAGTACATCCAGCACGAGGGTGGCCACCTTTCCTAGGCCTAATATCCAATTCGTGTGGTATGCAGTTAATTTATCGTTATTTATTTCAATTGCTATCAAAGTTATTGTTTAGTATCAAATTAATCTGCATATCATTTAAACCACAAATAAATTCAATTGTTATCCGATTTTGAGGGTAAATAGTTTGGCACCCACCGTGGGGCTAAGGATATGAATCACTATAACACACCCCATTTTACACTTGTTCTATGAAGTATTTCTAATTTCAGGTCAGGATCGAAAAGTCAAACCCACAGTCTGTCCCCCTAACATAGACATAGAATCCGACCACCACGATAGGAACAAGAATGCAGCGCTCGATAATGAGGCAACACCGGTCGATCTTGGTAGAATCCTGGTGGTGGTTCCCATCGATGCCTGTTTTTATATGGCCATCGAAACAAACCAGCCCACCGACCCCAAAAACAGCGTGCACAGGGAAGTGCGTTCGATTGCCCAAAACACTCACGATGGCGAAAATGATGGGATCAAACTGCGTATGATCTTCGAATGCTACATGCTCAATAGACGGCGATAGCTCAACTTCATAACCAAGGTCGAACACTGAGCAGGAATGAACCCGAGCTCCCCCGGGAAGCCATCCGCAGGAACGAACCAATCTCGGAAAGAACGAGTGAGAGTGAATCGGGTACTAAACCCGAACTCATGAAATTGCTCGAAGAATTGACGAAACAGATAGAAATAGGGGAAAATAAAATCAAAGCCAATGATAAAAAGGTGGAAACCTACAACTCTAGGGTCAACCAAATCCCAGGAGCACCCCCGATATTGAAGGTCCTGGATTCCAAGAAATTAATTCAAAATCCTTTTCCCCCAAGCGCGGCTCCGAAGTCGATCCCCAAAAAATTTCGCATGCCTGAAATCCCTAAGTACAACGGAACGACCGATCCAAACGAGTATGTAACCTCGTATACATGCGTCGTCAAAGGGAATGACTTGGAAGATGATAAGATCGAGTCTGTCTTGTTGAAAAAATTCGGAGAGACCCTGTCAAAGGGAGATATGATATGGTACCACAACCTTCCTCCTAATTATGCTGACTCGTTTGCTATGCTTGCAGATTCCTTCATAAAAGCATACGCCAGTGCTATAAAGGTTGAGACAAGGAAGTCAGACTTTTTCAAAGTAAAGCATAGGGATAACGAAATGCTTAGAGAATTCGTTTCTCAATTCCAAATGGAACGTATGGATTTGCCCTCGGTCGCAGACGATTGGGCCATTTAGGCTTTCACCCATGGACTCAATATTCAAAGCTCATTGGCTTCATAACAGTTGGAACAAAACTTGGTAGAATATCCAGCCATCACTTGGACCGACGTCCATAACTGGTACTAATCAAAAATCAGGGTCGAGGATGACCAACTCAGGACCCCTTCCAGATCCGTACACCCCGTCAGGATCACCGACCGAGTCAAGAAAGACACCGATCACGAACCTAGATCAAACCGGGATCGGTATCAACAGTAAAATAGGGACCGGAGAAGCAGTGGGTCCGGGCGAAACCCTATGAGAAATGAAAAAAGAAATGACCGCCGACAGAACAACCGAGGACTCATGAGCAAAAACAACTTCGACAGACCCATCGGGCCTAAAGAAGCACCGAGGCTATCAGAATATAATTTCGGCATCGATGCCTCTGCTATCGTGTCCGCCATCAGATACATCAAAGATACCAAATGGCCTCGACCTTTGCAATCTGATCTAACCCAAAGGGATCCTAACCTTATGTGCAAATATCACGACATTCATGGTCACAGAATGGAAGATTGTCGACAATTAAGGGAAGAGGTAGCCCGGTTGTTCAACAATGGGCATCTCCGAGAATTCCTCAATGATCGGGCCAAGATCCATTTTAGGAACATGGATTCTAATAAACAAACTAAACCAGAGGAACCTCAACACGTCATAAACATGATCATTGGTGGGTTCGACATCCCCCGGGGATCAATGCTAAAGCGTACCAAACTTTTCATCACAAGGGAGAAACGGACTCGAGATTACTTACCGGAAGGAACCTTGTCGTTCAACGAAAAAGATGAAGAGGGGATCGCACAACCCCACAACTATGCACTGGTAATATCGATACTCATAAATAAATATCGAGTTAAACGTGTGTTGATTGATCCAGGTAGCTCGTCCAACATCACCAGATCGAGGGTCGTGGAATAACTCAACCTACAAGATCAGATCGTACTGCTGTCCGAGTCCTAAATGGGTTCAATATGGCCTGTGAGACCACTAAAGGGGAAATAAAATTACCGGTGAACGTCACCGGAACCATTAAGGCAGACAAGTTCTATGTAATTGAAGGGGATATGAGATACAACGCTTTGCTCGGAAGGCCATATATTAACAACATGAGGGCAATACCCTCGACATTGCACTAGGTGCTGAAATTCCCGATGCCCGAAGGAATCAAAACAATTTACGGGGAACAACCGACCACAAAGGAGATGTTCGCTGCCGATGAGGTGATCTCGGCATCCACACTCTCGGTATCTAAGTGTCCGAATCTAGTGGTTGAAAATGGGGCCAAATAGCAATCACTGATACCAACCTCAACAGAATCGGATGAGCGGAGGATAGACAAGGGTGACGACTACGGCGTCCCTAGGTCTTTCATTGCCCCCGATAATTTGGACGCTACAAAATCAACGGTCGAGGAACTAGAGCAAGTCGTACTAAGTGAACACTTGCCCGATCGAAAGGTATACCTGGGTACGGGGTTAAATCCCGAGCTCAGGAAAAAACTCATTCAATTTCTTATAGCTAACAAAGATTGTTTGCTTGGTCCCACCTCGTTATGACAGGGATACCACCGAAAATAACCACTCACAAGCTAAGCTTAGATTCGAAGTTCCACCCGGTCAAGAAGAAGAGGAGGCCCTAGTCCGAGATCAAAAAGTTTTCATCAAGGATGATGTATCTAAACTCCTTAAAATAGGGTCCGTTCGGGAAGTTAAATACCCTAATTAGTTAGCGAACGTAGTGGTAGTTCCTAAGAAAGGGGATAAATTAAGAATGTGTGTAGACTATAAGGGTTTGAATAAAGCATGTCCCAAGGACTCCTTCCCTCTGCCCAACATCGATCGCATGATCAATGCCACGGCCGACCACGAGATCCTCAGTTTTCTCGACATCTACTCTGGGTACAACCAAATACGGATGAACCCGGATGATCAGGAAAAAACCTCATTTATCACTAAATATGGCACATACTGTTATAACGTAATGTCATTCGGGTTAAAAAAATGCGGGTGCCACTTATCAACGCCTAGTAAACCGGGTGTTCGAAGAACAAATAGGAAAATCAATGGAGGTTTACATTGACGATATGTTGGTTAAGTCCTTGCGAGCAGAGGACCATTTAAAACACTTGCAGGAAACCTTCAACGTATTAAAAAAATACAACATGAAGCTGAACCCGAAGAAGTGTACGTTCGAAGTTGGATCGAGTAAATTCCTCGGATTCATGGTATCCAACCGGATAATCGAGATCAACGCCGATAAGATCAAAGCCATCGACTATATCACGGTCATAGATAATGTAAAGGTCGTGCAAAGGCTAACCGGGCGCATAGCCGCTCTGGGGAGATTCATCTCGAGGTCCTCCCATAAGAGTCACCGATTCTTCTCATTATTGAAGAAAAAGAGTAACTTCTCATGGACTCCGGAATGCCAACGGGCCTTGGAAGAGCTCAAGCAATATCTGTCGAGCCTGCCGCTACTCCACATGCTGAAGATAGACGAACAACTATACCTTTACTTGGAGGTCTCGGAGATAGCGGTAAGTGGAGTCATGGTCCGGGAAGAAAAAGGTACGCAATTCCCAATTTACTACGTTAGCAGAACTTTAGGTGAGGCCGAAACTAGATACCCTCACCTAGATAAATTGGTGCTTGCTTTGCTAAGCGCCTCTAGGAAGTTGAAACCGTATTTTCAATGCCACCCCATACGTATTGTGACTACTTACCCATTGAGAAATATAATGCATAAACCCGAACTCTTGGGACGCTTAGCCAAGTGGGCCGTTGAGGTCAGCGGGTACGATATTGGATATCGGCCTCGAACCGCCATTAAATCTCAAATTCTGGCAGATTTTGTGGCCGATTTTATGCCGACGCTGGTACCCGAAGTCGAAAGAGAGTTATTATTGAACTCGAGGACTTCTTCGGGGATCTAGGACCTTTTTATAGATGGCGCCTCGAACGCAAAAGGGTCCAGACTTGGCATCGTGTTAAAACCACCAAAGGGAAATGTAGTTAGACAATCTATTAGAACCATAAGATTGACTAAGAATGAGGCCGAATATGAGGCCATGATTTCAGGTCTAGAACTAGCCAAAAGCTTGGGGGTGGAGGTGATCTAAGCTAAGTACGATTCACTCCTTGTGGTAAACCAAGTTAATGGGACATTCGAGGTAAGATAAGAACTAATGCAGAGATACCTAGATAAATTATAGGTAACACTACACCGGTTCAAGGGCAGTCGTACAACTAATAAGGTCGTCGGTAGAAGACAATGAGCTCAATTCAGGGGCAGTCGTACAACTAATGAGGTCGATAGTCTAAGAGGGCCATGCAGAAATAAACTCAACGAGCCTAACGTGGGATTGGAGAAACAAATACATAGAATACCTGAGAACCGGAAAATTTCCCTCAGATCCAAAAGAATCAAGGGCCCTACTTACGAAGGCAACCGATTTAGTTTGCCCGAGGATGGAACCTTAGTCAGAAGAACGTTCGATGGCCCGATAGCGATATATTTAGTACCAGGAGATACCGAGTACATTCTAAGGGAAATTCACGAAGGCACCCGCAAAAATCATTCAGGTACCGAAGCATTGGTTCGTAAAATAATCAGAGCCGGTTACTACTGGATCGACATGGAAAAAGATGCGAAGGAATTCCTACAAAGATGTGATGAGTGCCAAAGGCATGCTCCGATGATTCATAGAGCCGAAGAGCTTCTACATTCGGTCTTGTCACCATGGCCATTCATGAAATGGGGGATGGACATCATTGTCCCGCTTCCACGAGCACCCGATAAGGCCCAATTTATTTTATTTATGACTGACTATTTTTCTAAATGGGTGGAACCCCAGGCATATGAGAAGGTCAGGGAGAAGGAGGTCATCGATTTTATCTCGGACCATATCTTATGTCGGTTCAGAATACCTGCCGAGATCGTATGTGATAATGGGAAACAGTTCATAGGCAACAAAGTAAGCATGTTTCTCGAAGAACACAAGATCAAAAGGATATTATCAACTCCCTAACACCCTAGTAGGAACAAACAAGAAGAATCGACTAATAAAACCATAATCCAAAACCCCAAAAAGAGGTTGATCAACGCCAAAGGAAAATGGAAGGAAATTCTGCCCGAAGTCCTATAGGCATATCGTACGACTTCGAAATCTAGTACCGGGGTAACCCCATTCTCACTGGTTTATGGCACCGAAGCTCTGATACCGGTCAAAGTCAGAGAGCCGAGTCTCAGGTTCCGATATGCTGCCGAGGAAACAAATAATGAGACCCTAAACACAAGCATGGAACTACTAGACGAAAGGCGTGATGTCGCCCTCGTCCGAATGGAAACCCAAAAATAACGAAGCGAGAGGTATTACAATCTAAGAGCCAACCTTCTACACTTTAATATCGGGGATCTGGTGTTAAGGAAGGTCATGCCGAACACTCAAAATCCGAGCGAAGGAAAACTCGGACTGAACTGGGAGGGTCCATATCAAATAATCGAGGTCATCGGGAAAGGTTCGTACAAACTCGGAACAATGAATGGTGAACAATTAATGAACAACTAGAACATAACCCACTTGAAGCGCTATTACTGCTAAGGTATGATCCCGATCACCTTCTTTTACTCAGCTACATTTTTTACTAACACTTGCAGGTAACCAACACAATTGTTTAGGCCTGAAAGCACGCGTTGTACTTTTTTTCCCTTGATCCGATTTTGTCCCAAATGGGTTTTCCGGTAAGGTTTTTAACGAGGCAATAGTAAAATCGTGCTAACTTAGAATCGAAGTCAACAATATTTGAGGCTTATCTACGACAAACCCTGAACACTGGGGGGTATAATCCGGGGGGAATGATTTTTGATTCTTGTGCTCGAACAATCTAGGCTCGGTCAATAAGATTCTCTGTAAAGGCCAAACGGTCGATTAAACCGTGCCCACATAGATCACCCGAGCTCGGACACAAAATACAAGTTTAACTTTGTATACTACGCACAAAATTGAAAGGAAGTCTATGCCTTTTAAATAAAAGTTCCTGTCCTTTCAAAGATTTTTCGTTTGGTTCCCCGAAGACATCAAGCCCAAAAGCCACTTCACTCGAGAACTGCCTCCTAAGGCATTGCCTGAATTAAAAGGCTACGACCATTCCGGGATATAAAAGCCCGAGGGCACAAAGCTTAATTGGCATTGCCCAAATTAAAAGGCTACGGCCATTCCGAGATATTGAAACCTGAGGGAATAAAGCTTATTTGGCATTACCCGAATTAAAAGGCTACGACCATTTCGGGATATAAAAGCTCGAGGGCACAAAGCTTATTTGGCATTGCCCGAATTAAAAGGCTATGGACATTCCGGGATATAAAAGTCCAAAGGCACAAAGCTTATTTGGCATTGCCCAAAGTAAAAGGCTATGGCCATTCCGGGATATAAAAGCCCGAGGGCACAAAGCTTATTTTGCATTGCCCGAATAAAAATGCTACGACTATATTAAAACGGCTCGGAGACGTTTGACGCCCGTAACAAAAGGCACCTTCGACAAAATTACAGTCTAAGGAATTATAAGTACTTTGGAAAAAATTTCCAGTCACACCAAATTTCCACATTGCCTTAAGAAAAATCAAAGGCAAGGCCTATTCGAAAACCCCGAACAAGACCTAACTATTTAATGCTAAGGCATTCTAATCTTGGAAAAACATAAAAAGAAAGGCAAAGGAAAAACTTAAGAATTATCAAAAAACTTGTATTATAAATGGTCTTTACAAATCCATAACAAGCCTTGACAAAAAGAACAAAATACAAAAAAAGAAAAAATGTAATCGAACAGAGGCACTTAAGCAGCATGATCCTAGCCGGAGTCCGCCTCGTCACCGGGATTCTCGGGGTCTTCTCCATCCTCGGACCTGCTTGAGTCCTCAGAATCTTCCTCCTCGGGATAGGCTATCTTCCTGGCATCGGCTTCGAGCACCTTGGCATCCTTAATCTCAACCGATAAGTCAAAACCCTGAGCGTGAACTTCCTTGAGGGCCTCCCTTCGGGATTTCCACTTCATGTGCTCAATGAAATATTTTACAAGGTCCTGGGTCACCTCGACATCAGCCTTATATTGGGCCACCATCTCAACGACGTAGACCTTAACCACTACAGCCACTGACTTGGCCGTTTCGAGCTCCTTGGCCAGATTTTTTTGATTAGAGGCGGCCAAACCTAACTGCAACTGGAGCTCTTCAACCCTTTTGGTTTGAACCTCGGCCCTCTACTTTGCCGATCTAAGTTGAATTTAAGTCAAATTTAGTTGTGCCCAAGCAACCTATTTTTCCGAGGCCAGACGATCCATTCTGCCTCTTCATTCCTCGGCCTCAACTTTGACTATATACATTTCAGCTCGGAGCTGGGCAATCCGATCGAGTTTTTGCTGGACCTGCGGATTTTGACCATCAGTCACTGAATCAAGTTCATTGTCACTAACCTCAAAAACTTTTACCTGCTCGATCAAATCAGCATGTTCCCTCCGAGCAACTTCCATCTCGGCACAGAGGTTCTTAGTCTCCCCTTCGAACTTCTTGCTAAGAAATTTGAAGGTGTATCTCTTCTCAGTGACCTCTCGAACTTCAGATTCGAGTTGTTTCAGCTCATCTCGGTACCTTAAAAATGTCTCGTGATGAAGCACCGAGGCCTACGAGCACAAAAAGAAACATTAAGTTATCTATGAAAAAATCTAAGTGTAAATCAAAAAATCACTTAGGAAAGCATGAAGTTACCCGGTTCAGAGCCTGTTGTGCTTTGTTGAAAAGGCAGGGTGCACCCACCTCGTTCATCTTGGCTTGATCATCCTCGATCACCATACACCGAAGATAACTAGCCACCCCTACGGGGCGGAGAGGACCCGGGCATCATACGGAAGGGACATCCTCTGAAAGGGAAATAATAATGGTACGTTTCCGATCGGGAGATGAACTCGGAGCAGGAAATTGACTGACTAATTTCGGGCTTTAGGAAGGCTCGCTTGCTTCCGGGGATTGGATTTTCCTCGTTATCTCTAAGCCACCCAACCCGGTGACATTCTCCGTGGCCGTAGAATCCATGCCATTGAAACAGCCGCGGAAAAGGTCATCCGCTCTATGTGCCCCTTCGATGGGGCGTTCTTTTGCGGCTTGGGCTTCATTGAACATCGACTCTGTAAGCGAGGGTGATTCGGCAATCTCAATTGGGCCAAGTGCTTCCTGCGGGGCTTTGCCCGCATCCTGGGAAGCTTCAGTTCCTGCCTCCTCCTCGGCCTCCCCGATTTGATGAAGATCGGCCTCACCCCCTTTGGTTCAGAGGCCCCTTGCCCTTCGAGCTGTGGCAGCACACTGGCCACTAGATCGAAGGCTTCTCCTTCCCTCTCGGACTCATCCCTAAATCGATAGACTGGTGCTTTCCTTGGGTTTTCGCGCCAATCTTTTCCTTGGCCTCTTTTTCTCAGGGTTCAGAGAACTGAAGAGCCCCTTTCCTTTTCTTCTCTTTATCCTGTCCCAAAGTAGGAGACTCAATGGGGAAATCGTCACTGCCGGATGGAGGTCTCATTGTAACGTCTTTTGATAAACCTGCAAAAGGAAATAGAACAAATGAGAACATAGTAGTGCAAACAGGAAAGCAATTATCGGTTACGAAATGGATCTCACCATGGGAACGGGCCTCCCATCGACCCTTTGAAATCTCGTGCCACGAGCGCTCGGAATAGGGCCTTTGGGATACGAGGCCCTCGACCCACTCCTTGAGTCGAGGAACTACGTCCCGGATCCGAGCAACAGCTGTGCTACCACATAACACAAATAAGGAGAGAAAAAGCAATAAAATAAAATTTGAAAGCAAGAGCATACTTACGTGACATATTCCACTTTTCAGGGAACGACATTTGCTCAGTTGGGATCAATCCGAAGTCTTCACTTGGATGAATCGGCCTAGCCAGCCTCGATCCCGATCTTCGTCTATGCTCGAGAATGGGGCCTTAGTAGCCCGATGGGCGAGCTTGATCAGTCCCCATCGATAGAGTCAGGGACTATATATGCGTATAAGATGATCGATGGTAAAAGGGTATCTTTCGATCTTGCTTACAAAAAACCGGAGGAGGATTACAATCCTCCAGAAAGAAGGATGAATTTGACCGAAGGTCACATTGTATCTTTTACAAATATCAATGATGACCGGGTCTAAAGGACCCAGCGTGAAGGGATAAGTATAAATACTTAAAAACCCCTCCACATGGGTGGTGATAGGTTCGTCGGGTTTAGGGACCACTACATGTTTGTTGGCCCAGTTGCAATCCTTTTTCACCTCAGAGAGAATATCCTCGGTGATCGAACATATATACCTCGAGACCGACTCACACCGACCTGGTACCGGGGAGGGCTTTTTGATTTTGAAATCAGCATTGATCGGACACCCCCCAGGGATGAACATTTTAAGAGGAGGTTATGATGCCTGTTCATTGACAGTGGCAGGCGAAACATTTTTCTCAACAACCAGTCGCGAAGCAGAGGGAGTTTCTTTTTGGGGAACAGATTTTGAAGTCTTCACCCTTTCTGTAAAAAAGGAAGAGAAGTAAAGGAAAGAAGGTTTAAAGTAAAAAACAATGGATGGTTGGAAAATGAAGAACTCTTATGAAAAATCTCAGCAAGCCAGAATAAAAGAGCTTAGAAGTGTTGAAATCTCTTAGATACGAGGGCAAAATGTTTGGATGTAAAGTTTGAATGAACAAAGGAAGGGGTATTTATAGTTTCCCAAGCGACGGTTCGCATCTGGGAGTGGCCAACCAGCGACTGACAAGCATTTAATGCCTTAAAAACTGGACCGACGGGACGTTTCAACTATTCTTGTCGCTTACATCATGGGTTTTGTCGCTTACGTCATGATTTATCGAAGTGATAATCGGGAGCTCATATCGTTTCTCATCATTTACTCTCCAAAAAATTAGGGGACTTTACGTCATAATATATCGAAGTAAGAATCGGGAGCTCAATATCGTTTCTGGTCATTTACTCTCCGAAAAATGAGGGGACTATCTGTATACGGGTAAAATCGTACTCGAGATTTAACCGAGCATCCAACACAACAGTTTGGGATCGAGAGATGGTGATAAAATCCCGGAGATCGGTTCCTGCCTTACCGAATTAGTCACCGGAATCACCAGACTTGCCTTCGAGTTTACAGAGGTCATAACCGGTCCTGGTTATAACGGTCTCAAGGAACATATTGCCAGCTTATCCGACAAGGGTCCGAAATTCCCGTAACTAACCGGACATTACGGCGAAAATCACGGAACATACCAAAGGAACCAACGGTCAACAAATCAAGAGCCTTTTTACCTTTTATGGAATAATAGAATAATACCTTAAAAGTAGGTTCCTCTAATAAATAAAGGGCGCCTCACAATTCATGAAGGACATTGTAACATATATTCATAAGCAAGATATTACCATTATTCTTTAAGTTCTTATTTTTTGGCATTTTGGTGTCAATCAAAGTACATCCAGCTCGAGGGTGGCCAGCTTTCCTAGGCTGAAATTATCCAATTCGTGTGGTTTGCAGTTAATTTATCGTTATTTATTTCAATTGCTATCAAATTTATCGCTTAGTATCAAATTAATTCACATATCCTTTAAACCACAAACAAATTCAATTGTTATCCGATTTTGATAAATTCAATAAAATTTTAATTGCCTACAAATACAAAGTTACTCACAATTATAATTAGATCATACTATTTTTTGAGTTGCTTTAGTTTAATTGGGAAGCTGGACCTCAACACATTGAACTTAAAAAAGATACAATAGAGATATATGATTCATTTATTTACCATGATTCCATGAATCATACATAATTACACCCATTAAGCTAGAGACATAAATTAACACAACCTGCGATAATAAGGCTAATTAATGAGCAAACGAATGTAAAAATGTAGGATATAGGCATTTGAGAATGAAAACTGATGTACTAATTCAGTTTGACCGAAGACTGATGCATGATTTCTGAAAATCCTTTGCCTCAAGAATTTCCCAGTGAAAACAACTTAAGGATATTCGATTTCTGCGTTGTTGCATGGTTTAAATTAAAGGGCAGCCGACTGTTATTGTCTCATTGCATAATCTAAAATAAGATGTGAATTTTTCCAGAAAATAAAAATAAAATTGTAGCTTTCTTGCCCACAATAAATGGCACGAATTATTTGATGGTCTAAATCTCTGAACATGACAGGCTTTCTTATCCACGTAAACAAGCATAAATATGTGAACTAACTATACTCTCCTAACCTTTTCAGATCACGTTTTGGACCCCATCTCAGGGCCTACATCAATTGGGTGGTGTGGGATATTTATGTGAAACTTGGTCTATAATATTTTCTTAATTTCCTAATTTTTATGCCCCAAAAAGAGATTCCATGTGAACGTAGACACAGATGAAAGAGAGAGGAAGATACCTAAACGAATCGACAAGTGGAGCGGACCATGGCTTTCCCAGTCAATCTACAAGACTCCATGATTTTTCGCTAAGATTCTATATCAAAACATTATTTTCTCTTTTTTTCTTAATAAGTTATTCTTGATTAGCAAAAATATTTCCCCTGCGAACACGTATCATTACAAATCAATGATTTTTTATTTTTGTTGGCAAAAAACGTTCTCTGAAAATTTTAAAAAATTGGAACTAATGTTGGAACTCATACCAAAAAAAAATGAAGAAAATTTTGGATTTCTATATGAAGTTTAATAGGAAAATCTTCTAAGTTGTTAATTCTCACTCTTTTTGGTTTTGGAACTACCATCATTAAATTTAGAGTCAGAAAATCTTTTTATTAGCTTTATAAGATGTCATATTATTATCTAATGATGTTTATAATTTCATTAGATATTAGTTTGACTAATAATCACACTATATATGTGAATTGAACTGATATAAATTTGAAAGATTGCTTCAGTATACGGTCGAAATAGATTTCAACCTTGGCATGTCCGGTATGGTTCGAAGGTGATGTATCGAAGTAAGATCCCGAAAGGGGGACGAACTAACCTCGAACCCGGGGAGGCCGGTCCGTGTCGAGATCGATATCATAATCAAACGCGAACAAGAATTGAACCATGACGCAGGTAGACCTATCGTGCTGATAATCCAAAGACCAACCAATATTGACCTGAAATCAATTCGAGGGCTCGAACTAGGATCGGGCTCGAACCAAGATCACAAGTTCGAGCCGAAATCAAGCTCGAACCAAAATCAAGGATTCTAAGCGAGATCGAGCTCGCATACAAAAGCCGTTGCAATCCCACTAGAGGGAATCTTGGCAGAAATTATGGAAAAGCTGACTTATCATGGGTCTCCCACTGAATGTTTATTTTATTATGCTTGGAGCCGAATCCCTCCACTATAAAAGGGCTTGGTTATCATTTCTGTAGGACAGATTTTTCTAAGACTTATATTTTAATGAAAGTATTATATTCTTCTACAGTAAAGAATGGCTCTTCCAGTTTCTTAGATTGATTATATTTGTTGAATCCTAAGGTTCACTGTTCTTGATTGCCTTGTCCAGATTGCATTTTCTCCAATCTACATTTACATTTTATTTATCCTTGCATTTTGTATTAAGTTGCACTACATATCTTCGAAATTGCGTACAAATTCAACTCTATCCATTTTTCGGGCAAACAGTTTGGTGCCCACCGTGGGGCCGAGGATAACAGTGGTCATTTGATACAAATCTAAAAAAGAACACGCCATTGTGCTTCACACTTATTTCCGAAAACATCTTTAATTTAGGGTCAGCTACGAATAGCCACCGATCGAATGGTTTCACCGATTGATTACGAAGACGGCCTTCAAGATGAAACCAACAACTTGGCATCACCCGAGGCTCGAATCGAAGTACCAGAAATTCGAGCCGAAATACCACTGGATGTCAATTCACAAATAGCTTTAGAAGCGAACCAGCGTTCCGAACCGGAAATAAGCATTCATGGCGGTACTCGATCCGTAGCCCAAGACACCCAAAACCCAAGGGAAATCGGGGCCAGCTTACGCATGATCTTCGAGATGTTGCAAGCCCAACAAGTAGCGATAGCTCAGCTGTAGAGCCAAACTCGCGCACAAAGCAAGCCGGTTTTCAATCCACTTCGAGAAGTCACCCCTAGAACAGAGCCCGCCATAGTGAAATCTAACGAGTAAGAATCGGGGACTACTCCCGGAATCACTAAATTGCTCGAGGAACTCACAAAACGAGTCGAAGCCAACGACAAGAGGGTGGAAACGTACAATTTCAGGGTCGACCAAATCCCGGGGGCTCCACCAATGATAAAGGGGCTTGATTCGAAAAAATTCATACAAAAGCCTTTTCCGTCGAGTGCGGCACCGAAGCCAATCCCCAAAAGATTTCGTATGCCCAAAATTCCCAAATATAACGGTACGACCGATCCTAACGAACATGTCACCTCTTACACATGTGCCATAAAAGGCAACGATTTGGAAGACGATGAGATCGAATCCGTGCTGTTGAAAAAGTTCGGGGAGACCCTCTCGAAAGGAGCTATGATCTGGTACCATAATTTACTGCCGAATTCCATCGATTCTTTTTCCATGTTAGCAGATTCATTCGTAAAAGCACATGTTGGTGCCATAAAGGTTGCAACGAGAAAATCAGACCTCTTCAAAGTAAAGCAAAGGCATGGAGAAATGCTAAGGGAATTCGTATCCCGATTTCAAATGGAACGTATGGAATTACCCCCGGTCACAGACGATTGGGCCATACAAACTTTCACCCAAGGGTTGAACGAGCTAAGTTCAACAGCATCACATCGGCTGAAACAAAAGTTGATCGAGTATCAAGCGGTAACTTGGGCAGATGTGCACAACCGATATCAATCAAAAATTAGGGTCGAGGATGATCAGTCGGGGACCCCGTACGGACCCGTTCATTAGAACAAGACAGTTATTAATCAAAAGCAGATCGACAGAGAACAAAGGTCGATCAGAGACAGATATCGACCATACGTCGCAGATCAGGTGAATAACGATTCAGCACGCAACGCAGTTCGGAACAATCAAAGAATTGATTGAGGATAAAATTCTCGGGGGCTTATGAGTAAGAGCGGCTTAGATAAATATGCCGAGCCTATAGAAGCACCTCGATTATCAGAATATAACTTCAGCGTTGGTGCATCCGCTCTCGTGTCGGCCATCGGACGTATCGAAGACACTAAATGGCCTCGACCAATGCAGACCGATCCTGCCCGAAGAAATCCCAATCAAACGTGTGAATATCATGGTACCCATGGCCACAGAACGGAATATTGCAAGCAACTAAGAGAGGAAATAGCTCGCTTATTTAACAAAGGGCACCTTCGGGAGTTTCTGAGTGATAGGGAAAAGAGTAGCCATTTTAGAAGTAAGGATTTCAGCAAGCAAAATGAGCAAGAAGAACCGCAGCACGTCATCCACATGATCATCGGCGACATCGATACCCCTCGGGGACCAATGCTTAAACGCACTAAAACATCGATGGTGAGGGAAAAGCGATCTCGGACTCAAGATTACGCACCCATGAGGACTCTGTCCTTTGGTGATGGAGATGCAGAGGGGGTCATCCAACCTCACAACGACGCGCTGGTAATATCCGTACTCGTAAATAAAACTAAAATTAAGCGTGTGTTAATCGATCCAGGTAGCTCGGCCAACATCATCCAATTGAAGGTAGTAGACCAGCTCGGCCTACAGAATCAGATCGTACCCGCAACTCTGGTCCTAAACGGGTTCAATATGGCATGCGAAACCACCAAAAGTGAGATAGTCCTACCAATAAACGTGGTCGGAACCATCCAGGAAACAAAGTTTCACGTGATCGAAGGCGATATGAGATATAACGCCCTTTTCGGAAGGCCATGGATCCACAACATGAGAGCTGTGCCTTCGACCCTACACCAGGCCCTCAAATTCCCGACGTCGAGAGGTGTCAAAACGGTGTACGGAGAACAACCAGTCGCGAAAGAAATGTTCGCCGTCAATAAAGCTAAACCAGTGTCCTCACTTTCGCCGATAAAAGGATCGGGCCCGGAAGGAGAACGGGACACCAAATAGCAATCACAGACACCGGCTTCAACCCAGCCAAACGACCAGAAAATCGAAGAGGATGGAGATCAAAGGGTCCCTCGATCTTTCGTGATTCCCGATGACTCCGACGCCATAAAATCGACGATCGAGGAACTAGAGCAAGTCATATTAATAGAGCGCCGGCCCGAGCGAAAGGTATACTTGGGAACGGGGTTGAGCCCTGAACTCAGGAAGAAACTCGTTCAATATCTTATCAATAACATCGATTGTTTTACCTGGTCCCATTTAGATATAACAGGGATCCCGCCGGACATAACGACGCATCAGCTAAGTTTGGATCCCAGGTTCAGACCGGTGAAGCAAAAGAGAAGACCCCAGTCCGATAGAAAGCACGCATTCATAAAGGACGAGGTAACCAAGCTTCTTAAAGTAGGGTCCATTCGGGAGGTGAAATATCCCGAATGGTTAGCCAACGTAGTTGTAGTCCCTAAAAAAGGGGACAAACTTAGAATGTGCGTGGACTATAAGGATTTGAACAAAGCATGCCCCAAAGATTCCTTTTCGTTGCCCAATATCGATCGCATGATCGATGCCACGACCGGCCACGAGATCCTCACTTTTCTCGATGCCTATTCCGGGTATAATAAAATACAGATGAACCCGGAGGACCAGGAAAAAACCTCATTTGTCACCAAATATGGAACGTATTGTTATAATGTGATGCCCTTCGGGCTAAAAAACACAGGGGCTACTTACCAACGCCTAGTGAATAAAATGTTCGAAGAACAAATAGGAAAATCAATGGAAGTTTATATTGATGACATGTTAGTCAAGTCCCTGCGCGCAGAGGACCATTTAATTCATTTGCAGGAAACGTTCGAGATTTTAAGGAAATACAAAATGAAGCTCAACCCCGAGAAATGTGCTTTTGGGGTCGGTTCGGGCAAGTTCTTCGGCTTCATGGTATCACATCGGGGAATAAAGATTAACCCCGATAAAATCAAGGCCATCGAAGACATCGCCATTGTAGACAGCGTGAAGGCCGTACAAAGGCTAACAGGTCGGATCGCCGCCTTAAGCTGGTTCATCTCAAGATCATCTGATCAAAGTCATAAATTTTTCTCTCTACTAAAAAAGAAGAACGATTTTTCTTGGACCCCGGAGTGCCAATAAGCATTAGAGGAACTAAAGCGATATCTGTCAAGTGCACCACTACTTCACACTCCAAAAACAGACGAGAAACTTTGTTTGTACTTAGCAGTATCGGAAGTCGCCGTAAGCGGTGTCCTAGTTCGAGAAGAGCAAGGTACGCAATTCCCCGTTTATTATACGAGTCGAACCTTAGGGGAGGCAGAAACTAGATATCCGCTCCTAGAAAAGTTGGCGCTTGCACTGATAAGCGCCTCAAGGAAGTTAAGGTCGTACTTTCAATGTCATCCCATATGTGTATTGTCCACTTACCCGCTTCGTAATATTTTGCACAAACCCGAGTTATCAAGCCGACTGGACAAATGGGCCGTCGAACTCAGTGGGTACGACATCGAATATCAACCCCGTACGACCATCAAGTCTCAAGTTTTAGCAGACTTCGTGGCCGATTTCACACCAGCCCTAGTACCAAAAGTCGAAAAAGAACTGTTGAAATCAGGTACATCATCGGGGGTATGGATCCTTTTTACGGATGGGGCTTCAAACGTAAAAGGGTCCGGGCTGGGCATAGTTTTGAAACCACCCACGGGTAGCATTATTAGGCAATCTATTAAAACTATCAGGTTGACTAACAACAAGGCCGAGTATGAAGCCATGATTACAGGTCTCGAGCTAGCTAGAAACTTGGGAGCAGAAGTCATCGAAGCCAACTGCGACTCCTTGCCGGTGGTGAGTCAAGTAAACAAAACCTTCGAAGTTCGAGAAGGTAGAATGGAGAGGTATTTAGATAAACTGCTTATCACTTCGTGCCATTTCAAACAATGGACTTTATGGCATGTACCATGGGAACAGAATAACGAGGCCGACGCGCTTGCGAATTTGGGGTCGTCGATCGAGGTAGATGATACGGGCTCGGGGAATGTTGTTCAACTTTCGAGATCGATAATCGAAGAAGGTCACGCCGAAATAAATTCTACAAGCTTAACCTGGGATTGGATAAACAAGTATATTGAATATTTGAAAAGCGGAAAACTCCCATCGGACCCTAAAGATTCCAGAACCCTACGGACCAAAGATGCTTGATTCACTCTGGCTTTGAATGAAACACTGTACCGAAGAACGTTCGATGGACCGTTGGCGGTATGCTTGGGTCCGGGGGATGTCGATTACGTCCTACGGGAAGTGCATAAGGGTACTTGCGGGAATCACTCTGGAGCCGACACATTAGTCCAAAAAATAATCAGAGCAGGGTATTATTGGATCGATATGGGCAAAGATACGAAGGAATTTGTTCGTAAATATGACAAATGTCAAAGGTTCACACCAATTATCCACCAGCCCGGAGAGCAACTCCACTCGGTCCTATCCCCGTGGCCATTCATGAAATGGGGAATGGATATCGTCGGCCCTCTGCCATCGACCCTAGGTAAAGCCAAATTCATTTTGTTTATGACTGACTATTTTTCTAAATGGGTTGAAGCGCAAGTGTTCGAGAAAATAAGAGAGAAAGAAGTTATAGACTTTATTTGGGATCATATCATATGCCGGTTCGGGATACCCGCCGAAATAGTATGTGATAATGGAAAATAATTCGTTGGTGACAAAGTAACAAGATTCCTCGAAGACCACAAGATAAGAAGGATACTGTCGATGCCATACCACCCCAGTGGGAATGGGCAGGCCGAATCAACAAATAAAACTGTCATTCAAAACTTAAAGAAGAGGTTGAACGACGCTAAAGGGAGATGGAGAGAAATCCTGCCTGAAGTCCTTTGGGCATATCGGACAACGTCAAAATCCAGTACGGGGGCGACCCCGTTCTCCTTAGTATATGGATCTGAAGCATTGATACCAGTCGAGGTTGGTGAACCCAGTGCCAGATTTCGATTCGCGATGGAAGAATCAAATAACGAGGCTATGAATACAAGCCTCGAACTATCGGACAAAAGGTGAGAAGCTGCCCTCGTCCGAATGGCCTCCCAAAAGCAGCGAATCGAAAGATATTATAATCGAAGAACCAAGCTCTGCCATTTCAAGCCTGGGGACTTAGTGTTGAGAAAAATTACCATCAATACCCGAAATCCAAATGAAGGGAAGCTAGGACCGAATTGGGAAGGACCATATCAGGTACTCGAGGACATCAGAAAGGGGTCATACATGATCAACATTATAAACGGGAAATAGCTATCAAGCAGATGGAATGTATCACATCTAAAACGATACTACTGTTAAGGTACAACCTTTCCATATTCATTTATATCTCGAAATTGACCCCTGCAGAAGTCCGAACAAGGGACGGATCTCTCGCTAGAAAGCACGCGTTGTACTCTTTTTCCCTTAGACCGGTTTTATCCCAAATGGGTTTTTCGGCAAGGTTTTTAATGAGGCAACCATTGGTCGTGCAACATTTATAACAATATCTGAGGTCCCGCAAGAAAGTTATTTCACAGCAACAGGGTCCCAATAGGAAAACTGTAAAGAGCCAAATGGTCGAAGCAAACCATGCTCATATAGATTGGCCCGAACCCAGGCATGTAATAACGTGCGAAGAAAGTTCTCTTTTTTATCGGCATCTTATATCCAATAAAAATTCCTCTATTTTGAGATTTATTGTGCAATCAGAATTAAGATACAATTCGACCATTACGCCTACGGGCTACAATACTTCGAGTTCGAATCATTCACTCGACCAAGCCTACAGGCTATTTTTATTTCGAGTTCGAGCAAACACTCACTCGACCATTAAGCCTACGAGCTACACTACTTTGAGTTCGAATCATTCACTCGACCAAGCCTACGGGCTATTTTTTATTTCGAGTTCGAGCAAATACTCACTCGACCATTAAGCCTATGGGCTATATTAATTCGAGTTCGAATCATTCACTCGACCAAGCCTATGGGCTATTTTTTATTTCGAGTTCGAGCAAACACTCACTCGACCATTAAGCCTACGGGCTACATTAATTAGAGTTCGAATCATTCAATCGACCAAGCCTACGGGCTATTTTTTATTTCGAGTTCGAGCAAACACTCACTCGACCATTAAGCCTATGGGCTGCATTAATTCGAGTTCGAATCATTCACTCGACTAAGCCTACGGGCTACACTACTTCGAGTTCGAATCATTCACTCGACCAAGCCTACGGGCTATTTTTTTATTTTGAGTTCGAGCAAACACTCACTCGACCATTAAGCCTACGGGCTACATTAATTCGAGTTCGAATCATTCACTCGACCAAGCCTACAGGCTATTTTTTATTTCGAGTTTGAGCAAACACTCACTTGACCATTAAGCCTATGAGCTACATTAATTCGAGTTCGAATCATTCACTCGACTAAGCTTACGGGCTACATTAATTCAAGTTCAAATCATTCACTCGATTAAGCCTACGGGCTATATTTTTGAGTCCGAGCAAACACTCGCTCGACCATCACGCCCACGGGCTGTATTTCTTCAAGATCGGATCATTGACAACTAATAAGCCTAAAGGGATACATTGCCCCAAGTTTGAGTAAACTCTCGCTCGGTTATAGAGACTACGAGGTCCAAATTTGATTAAGTTATTTAAAACATTGTGGAAACATTCATAAGGCGAATAAAGTCCTCGCAAGGTGGGAAACAAAAATAGAAGCAAGTCGGCGAAAGGGAAGATATGCCTATACACAAATTTATCTGCATGGGTGATTACAACATAAAAACTAAGAACTAAATTTCTCGACCGGGAGCGGTCTCTTCTTTATCAGGTTCCCCCCCATTTTCGGATCCGCTCTTTCTCCTATCGTCGTCATCATCACCATAAAAAATTAGAGCTTCAGCATCAGCTTTGAGTTCTTTTGCCCTTTTTATCTCTTTCGCGAGATCGAAGCCGCGAGCATGAATCTCCTCGAGAGTTTCCCTTCTGGATCGACACTTAGCAAGTTCGGCGACCCAATGCGCTCGACTATCGGCGGATTCGGCTGCCTCTCTTGCCTGAACTTGGGCAGCTTCAGCATCGGCCTGATAGATGGCCACGAGCACATCCACATCGGCCTTTGCCTTTTCAGCATCGGATTCAGCCTTGGCGAGTACAGAGGCCAACCGAGCCTCAAGCTCCTCAATTCTTTTTGCTTGAACCGGGCCTTTTTCCTTCATTTTCTGAAGTTGGGTTTCAGACGATGATAACTGGGCTCGAGCAGTCTCTTTTTCTGCAGCAAAGCGGTCCATACCTTCTTTCCACCACAAGGATTCCATCCTTATCATGTCGACCTCCTCACGAAGCTTCCCGATCATCTCGGTATCAAGCTGTGAGACCGAAATATTAGCTAT
The DNA here is from genome assembly GCF_000390325.3 of Nicotiana tomentosiformis. Classification (NCBI taxonomy): domain Eukaryota; kingdom Viridiplantae; phylum Streptophyta; class Magnoliopsida; order Solanales; family Solanaceae; genus Nicotiana; species Nicotiana tomentosiformis. Next base: position 44,342,147 of record NC_090818.1, on the reverse strand, counting down.
CATTCCGGTATCAAGCTCATAGGCTTTCAAAAGCATCATTACCTGCTCAGACAAATCATTCTGATCTCGATAAGCCTTGGCCAGCGCAGCTCGGAGGTCTTTTATTTCCTCCTCTCTCTGCCCTAAGGAAAGTCTAAGGGAGTTCCCCTCGTCAGTAGCGCGGTGTAGGTCGGCCGCGTATCGATGCAGCTCATTCTGGGAACGAGAACATTGTTCTTGATGGACTACCGTAGCCTACAAAGAAACAAGAAACGAAGTTAACGAAAAACGAACATAAAGGCAGTACCGACAATTCTTTTTAAAGGCTCACCTGATTCAAAGCCTGCCGCAATCCGTGAAAAAGATCCGATTCATCACCGACACCGGCAACATCCTCGATACCAATAAACAGGTCACGAAACGGATCTTCTTCATCGTGAGGCCTGTCTAGATCGAGGGCTCCCAGAGCTTGAGCTTCCCGAATCACCCCTGCGGAAAAAGCAGGAAAGGTAGGCGAATCCTTGATCGCCGTTGCCCCAAATTACTCGCTTGGAGCGTTCCCCTCGGCTCGGAGGGGTTCGGGGGGCTCTTCGATTGTAACCCCTGCCGGTTGACTTCGATGAGAGGCGTATTCGACATCCGATAGTTCGGGGACTCTACCTGAATCTTTCTCCGGTATATCTTCAGTTCGAGGCGGAGCCCCATAGAGCATCATCGATCCAGCCGGCGATAAGGCATCGGTGGCTCTCTTCGTTTGGACCGCCAGTGCGGACTCATTGCCCTCTTCTTCTTCTTCTTCTTCTTCTTCTTCTTCTTCTTCTTCTTCTTCTTCTTCTTCTTCTTCTTCTTCTTCTTCTTCTTCATCCCTTAGACGCAAAACGGATTCCACGGTCAAAGGAATGACATTCTTGTTCGGCTTACGAGCCGTCCTCTTCTTCGCTTTTGGATATTCGGGAACCGAGGCTCTCTTACTTTTATTTTCCTTCACCGGCTTTGGGACAGAGGTCGAAACATCCTCCTCATTGGACAGAGGCCTCATGACTGCATCTTTACCCAAACCTGCATATGGAAAACCTTATAAAAAATATTTTGAGAAATGCCTCGTCCGGATCGTCAGAGTCCGAGAAATGAGCTTACTGTGATTTTTGGCCTCCCACCGACCCTTTGACAAATCACGCCATGAGCGCTCGGTATATGTGGAGGTCGAAACAAGAGCCCGTACCCAGTTCTTGAGATCGAGAACCGCTCCGGGCATCTAGGGAACCGCTACATCACAAAAGGAGGAGTGTCGATAAGAGAATAAATGGAAGAACAAAATAGAAGCAACAGCAAGATCACACTTACGTTTCATATTCCACTCCTCGGGAAAGGGCATCTTTTCAGTCGGGATCAGGTCCGAAGTCCTTATTCGAACGAACCTGCCCATCCAACCCCGGTCCCTGTCCTCGTCAATACTCGAGAACAGAGCCTTGGTAGCCCGACGCTGGAGTTTTATTAACCCTCCTCGAAAAAGTCAGGGACGGTACAGTCGGATAAGATGATCGAGGGTGAACGACATCCCTTCGATTTTGCTCACAAAATATCGGATCAGGATAACGATCCGCCATAAAGAGGGATGGACCTGACCTAAGGTTACCTGATATTGTCGACAGAAGTCAATAATGATGGAATCGAGGGGACCCAAAGTGAAATGGTAAGTATATACGTTCAAAAACCCTTTCACGTAAGAAGTGATATCTTCGTCAGGGGTAGGTATTATTACTTCTTTTTCACCCCAATTGCAATCCTTCTTTAACAGAATGAGGTGCTTCTCGGTTATCGAACACATGTACCTCGATACCGGCTCACACAGGCCAGGGACCGATGAACCTTTATCAACCTTAAAATCTGAAGTGAGGACATACGCCCCGAGAACACACTCCTCAGGCCGTGGTTCTGCCGGTGCCTCATCGGCGACACACTGTGAAGATGAAGCCTTCTCTTTCTGAGGAATGGTTTGCGATATTTTCGCCATTTTGAATTCAAAAGTAAGGAATAGAAGAAAGTGATAGAGATTTGGTAGAATTGAAGAGGGGTTTTTTCGGAAAGAAATCACAGCTTTACTGGTAAGTTGGAGAGTACGAAGAAGAACTTGGGAAATTTTGGAAGATAGAAGATGTAAAAATGGTAAAAGATAAAAGTAAGGGTTATTTATAGGTTCAAACGATGGCGGTTCAGTATCAGCAGTGGCTGACCACCGCCTGACATGCATTAAATGCCTTGAAAGACTAAACCGACGGGACAACTACCAGATGCGTCATGGTCGAACCCGATGGAAACGACAAGATATAATCCGATCGAGCTGTTGAAAATCATATCGTTTCTCGCCATATTCTTTCTGAGAAACGAGGGGACTATCTGTATACGGTCGAAATAGATTTCAGCCTTGGCATGTCCGGTATGGTTCAAAGGGTGATGTATCAAAGTAAGATCCCGAAGGGGGGACGAACTAACCTCGAACCCTAGGAGGCCGGTCCGTGTCGAGATCGATATCATAATCAAACGCGAACAAGAATCGAACCATGACACAGGTAGACCTATCGTGCTGATAATCCAAAGACCAATCAACATTGACCTGGAATCAATTCGAGGGCTCGAACTAGGATCGGGCTCGAACCAAGATTACAAGTTCGAGCCGAAATCAAGCTCGAACCAAAATCAAGGATTCTAAGCGAGATCGAGCTCGCAGACAAAAGCCGTTGCAATCCCACTAGAGGGAATCTTGGCAGAAATTATGGAAAAGCTGACTTATCATGGGTCTCCCACTGAATGTTTATTTTATTATGCTTGGAGCCGAATCCCTCCACTATAAAAGGGCTTGGTTATCATTTCTGTAGTACAGATTTTTCTAAGACTTATATTGTAATGAAAGTATTATATTCTTCTACAGTAAAGAATGGCTCTTCCAGTTTCTTAGATTGATTATATTTGTTGAATCCTAAGGTTCACTGTTCTTGATTGCCTTGTCCAGATTGCATTCTCTCCAATCTACATTTATATTTTATTTATCCTTGCATTTTGTATTAAGTTGCGTCACATATTTTCGGAATTGCGTACAAATTGAACTCTATCCATTTTTTGGGTAAGCAACTTCATATCTCGCTTATACTTTATAGGTGTAAGATTCATTTTTTTGTTCTCGTTTTTCCTCTCAAAGACCCCTAGACTTTTGAAAGGCAAATTATAGAAGCATTTTAATATCTTATACTCCATCCATCTTCTCTATATTAAAATGTGACGTATGTACAGTGCAGTGTCACTTTGCCAACTTTTGAGGATATAGAAAACTTAAATATAGAGGAAAGGTTGGTGAATGCTTAAGCAAGAGATAAATTAAATAAAAGGTCACGTGCCAAGTTGACCAACAGCCTACTCCCTTTTTTAATCACTTTTAATTAAGTTCTAAAATACCCTAGTCTTAGTACTGTTAATTTTAATGATAAATTAATTTTCTAGCTTCCAAATACTATAAAAGATAGTAGTAGTAACGTTTAACACAACGTTAGCAGCTTTTAACATCTTATTACTACTCCCTCCGTCCTATTTACTTTTTAGTCCGTGTCAAAAATAATGACTACTTTTTTTATTTGGAAACAATTTATTTTTATGCAATGATGTATAACCATACAAAATATATGTGCCTCATTTTATACCATAAATTTAAAATTTTTTTTTATTTTTTATTCTGTACCCAATCAAATAAGTTCACGTAAATTAAAAAGGAGGGAATACTAATTAAAAAGTTATTACGGAAGTTCAACTTTCGTACTAAAATAAATACAGTATAAAAGATTCAAAGTTATCGTTATTTTAAGACTCAATGCCATCTAAAGAGGAGAAAATATTGGTTTCACAAATTTCATGCTCAACTATTGGCTGAGTTCGCTCTTACGTGGCTTAAGGCTAGCACATTCAAAACAGGATCAGAACATCTACGTCCCAGTATAATCACCTGCACCTCCATAAATAAACCAATGAAAAAGCACCTTACACAATTCAAACCTTATCGAGTTCATCACTGATTCGCCGATGCATTTCACTATCCTACGCCGCGAAACAACTGATCACCAATATATCCTCTTCGTAAGACTCGGTTCTTCGATTAGTTTGACAGAGAGAAGCTGAAGTGAGTTGTGATCTAACACCATCATCCCCCCCCCCCCTTCTCCCTCTTCTCTCTCTCCAGTTTCAATGTCGACCATCAATGGCTTGACCTCACCACAGCCTTTTCTCTCTCTACCAAAGCCCAAACCAAACCCCTCTTATTCCCACTTCAAGCCTTTGAAGCCAAGAATCTTATCCAAAGGCCTCAAACAGCAGAATCAGCAGCTAAGAGATTGGGCCGTCGTGAGCTCGGTGGCCAACGAAACCGACCTGATTCCAGTCCAAAGCAACGACACTACGGACCAGCAAAGCGGCGTCGTAATTGGGTTGGAAAGAGAACCGGAAGGTGGAGATATGGATTTAGTAAATCAGGTAGTGGGTGGGTTTGGAAATGAAGGGAGATTATCATTTGAAGGTGCTGCTGGTGGGTTTCGTTCTTCTTCAAGTGGGTCTAATGGAAAATCAGAACAAGAGGATATGGACAGAGTCATTGATAGAGCTATTAATGCAACTATTGTTTTAGCTGCTGGAAGTTTTGCCATCACTAAATTGCTCACTATTGACCATGATTACTGGCACGTAAGTTACTACTTACTAGTTTTAGAAGTACTAAGTAATAGTGCGTAGTATTTAAACAACTTGGAAAATTTGATTGTTGTATATTTTCTTGCTGCTTGTTCTGGGGATTAACATTTACATATCGTGGTTTAAGGGATTTGTTAGTTGTAAAACCGAGCAAGATTCTTTCTTTATTTTGTTTTGGTCCTCAAATTTTGATCCAATAGCTTCCAAATGAGTAATTGTCTAAAAAAACTCACCTTTTTGGTACAAATACTGCTAAGAGACCACGAAAAAGGATAGAGAAGAAATCTTTCCACCCTTTAAAAGATGTCTCTACTGCGTACAACTTTTTTTCTGGGTGTGTGTCTGCGCGAGCACGCACGCGTGTGATCCAATAAGTTTGGTACCTTTTGGATTGGTATATTCTCAATTTCTCATGCTTATTTTCCTACTCTATTGTAGCCAAAAGTGCAAATCCTAATATAGATGTTTTAATTAATGATCTATGTTTCTGAATGTCTTTAGTCCTATGTGGTTCAACTCTTTCACCATTAGTTATGGATATTATGTCCCAGTTATATGTATGTTTACAGTGGCGGGGTGTGATGTTTGTTTTTATCTGCTTTTGGTCTAATTGGAGAATCTGGCAGTGTTATCAGTTATGTAGTCTAATTTGTATTGGCCTTCTTACCTTGTGCGTCATGATTGGATATTTCATTTCTTTCTATTAATGGAACTGTGGATTAAGATTGTTACATCCTAGTTGCTCTTTTGCTGTTCGAAATCCTGAAGAATGGGTCCTCTTGAATCATAATAACTTTCTTGGTTTTGACACTTTCTTGTTGTCGACTACTTTTGATGAAGTTAGGATCTTATGATTTAGCATCCATAGGAGGAACAAAAATACAAAAGATGTGTTCCCCTGTCGATGTTGTCAAGTACTGGAATCACATATATTTATACTTAACAGTCACAAGTTTACTTTTCTTCGTGTATCATTTTATTTTATAGTTGTATAATCTTTTACTTGGGTTCGCCACGTTGAGACATATTTGTTTCTTGTGGAATTACTTCTCGTAATTTCTCCAGCAATTTTTAGTACGTATATGTATGTTCAAATACATATCTTCCTAGAGAATATAGCTCATCATCCTTCTCTCTCAGGGATGGACCATATATGAGATATTGAGATATGCACCTCAGCACAACTGGATTGCGTATGAGGAAGCCCTTAAAAGAAACCCAGTTTTGGCTAAAATGGTGATCAGTGGAGTGGTTTACTCTCTTGGGGATTGGATCGCACAGGTTGGTGGGGAATGAATAGAAAGTTCCTGCAAATGCCATCGTATTATTTGAAATTGTTGATTGCCACAAAGTGCTAATTAGTTTTGCTTATACTTGTTGCAGTGCTATGAAGGAAAGCCTCTTTTTGACTTTGATCGTGCACGTATGTTGAGATCTGGCTTAGTTGGATTCACTCTTCATGGATCGCTCTCTCATTATTATTATCAGATCTGTGAGGTACTGCTATTTTCAAGTGTTTCATACTTTCATGGCTGTGCAATTTTAGGTTCTAATTTTTGGACTAAGCAACACACTCTGATTCGTTTTAGGCACTTTTTCCTTTCCAAGATTGGTGGGTGGTTCCTGTCAAGGTTGCCTTTGATCAGACTGTTTGGTCAGCAATTTGGAACAGCATTTACTACACAGTTTTGGGCATTTTGCGTTTTGAATCCCCTCTCACCATTTTCAGTGAATTGAAGGCTACATTCTGGCCAATGTTGACTGTAAGAAGAGACCTTCTGCTCTTCCCTCTTGCTTCAATTACCGCATCACTTTTACATAAATAGACTTATTTTTGCATCAAGCAGTGGTTCTTATTACTACGTAAGACATTATTGTGTCATGGTTTTCATATCTATGAATATATCTGTGTGGTTTACCTTGACTATACATATAGTTGCAACTGTGCTGCACAGCTTCATTTTCTCTTCATTCTTGTGTGGCATTTTTCCTCTCATCTGGTCCATAACTCTTACATAATTGAACATTATTTTGTATCTTTAAAGGAGATTTCTAAGTCAGGGTGTTCATTGAATCTCGATAGTGGTTTGCTTGTCCAAATGAAACCTATGTTCTGTTGATAAGTTGATATTTGGTATGCAAGTTACTTGAGTCAATTCATGATGGTATCCTGCAGTTTATATCACTCCTTTTGCTGTTTCTTGCTTGCACGCTTCTATCATGCAACATGAAGTTTGAGGCTCAGTGTGAATTAGTAAGCAAAACATGCATCATGATGCAGTCAGTCTTAACACAGATTCCCTTTATGTGGCTCGTTTTTCAGGCAGGTTGGAAGCTGTGGCCATTTGCTCATCTTATTACATATGGAGTAGTCCCGGTTGAACAAAGGCTTCTTTGGGTCGACTGTGTAGAACTTATTTGGGTTACAATACTCTCAACGTAAGCTTTCATTCCAAAATCTGAATCACAACTTTTTTTACTTTTCTGGTGCATGATATTCAAGGACTGAATTTCGGAAGCACTATAAGCATGCTGACATGAATGATTAAATACTGTACTTTTCGAGGTAGCTAATGTTGCCAAAATGGTTATCATTGAAGCTTATCTTTCTCAAAACATCATTGGTTAAGGAAATTGATGGTGGTCCGACTGTAGTCTTTTAGTATATGGTATGCCAACTCTCAAAGGTTTCCCTTTTTTTAAACGAAGGAGGTTGTCCATGACCTTTTTGGGGGCAGATAGCTCTTAGGTTACATCCAATCAATCATTCCACTTTAGTATTTTCATAAAGGGAAATTGGGCAGCCCAGCTGACAGCTGGGTGAATCAGATTTCCTATTGAATGGTTAATCTCTATGCTATTACTACTTGGATTGTGTTTTCTCGGTCCATAAGCAGGACCTACCTGCAGTGCCCTCAAGTATTTCAAACTTTGATGACAGAACAAATGCAGATGTTACCAGAAGAAGTGCATCATATTCTAACTTCATATGTTTTTTGTTTATTAGTTATTCAAATGAGAAATCAGAAGCTAGAGTCTCAGAGGCATCAGTGGAAGCAGAAATGCAACCTCCCTCAATAGGTCCACCACAGGTATGTGAAATAACTTGCTCGTGAGATGCCTGAGGTGAAGTTGTATTGACATGCTACCTTAATTTGATGTGTGCTGTAGGAGTAAATGAATGAAAGAGCAGAGGCAGGATAAAGATGTGAGGAAGTATAAACAATCTTAACACGCAGCAGAGTATTCATTAAGAGGACCATCAATGGGGTAATGTATAGCTTTGAGGTGATAAAGCTGCAGATACTTGCTGTACCGTACTATCAGAAAACATCCTCTGAGAAACTTGTTTATGATACTGCACATAGCGCCCGAATTCTTTTGTAGTTTGAAATGTAAAAAGTGCAATTAAATGATGCTCATGCTGAAGTTTCAACTGGAACCTCCAAATTAGAAGTGCAGCTTATAACATAATAATAACTTATAGTAGCTTATAGCATTATATTGACTGTCTTGATTCTTGAAGGATCATAAAGCCTGATGCTTCATTTGTTCTTCTCTTGCGACAAGGTGGGTTGCTCTGATGGTAAGCACCCTCCACTTCCAACCAAGAGGTTGTGAGTGCCGAGGGTCATTTGGAAACAGCCTCTCTACCCCAGAGTATGGGTAAGGTCTGCGTACATACTACCCTCCCTAGACCCCACTAGTGGTATTATAGTGGGTTGTTGTTGTTGTTGTTGCATTACCATTTACCATGTAAAGAGAGCAGCTAGGCCTAGGACTATCTTTATTTTCTTTTTCATCAATATTAGCCCAGTTGTGGTTCGTCCATGCCTGATGCCAACATGTAAAATCTTCAATTTTTCCCTACCTTAGCTATATAATCAACCTGTTTACAATTTCTCTCACAAAGTAGTAGACTCGACCATCGCTTGAGTTTGTAGAACTACGGGTACGTGCTTCTCGCACTTCAGATCAAATGCCTGAATGTCCAATATTACTTCTGAAAAAAAATCTACCCAACTTGACGCTTTCATCAAATGTTATTAACATGAGTGGTCAGTTGAGTTCGGAGTATGTGTGTGTTAACCATGGTTGAGTTATAAAAATATCTGTAAAAAGTAAATAAAATCATTACAACACCCTCTCATATCTTTGAAGTTTTTTCCCTACACCGAATCTTCCATGATGTTACCATCAACTCATGTAATTCATGTTGGTGAAAAAATGAAGTTTATAGTTATGAAAGTTTTTTCTAACTGGAGTTTGTCTTCTGTGAAGTAGTAAGACAGAAAAATCATATTTATTTCTCTTCAACACTGATAAACGAAGGAACTCTATTCTCAAGGAGTCAAAGGGAGATCTTTGTAATCATGAAAATCAAAAAGCAAAAAACAGAATCAGTTAGGCCGAGTGGGCTAAATTCCAGGAAGGAAGCAACCAGATTTCTGGTATTAGCTTCTGAAAAATGAACTGATCCAAAAAGCTATTCCCTACGTTATGAAATCTGGGGAGTAAAACTGGCGTGTTTTCAAACGAGTACATTACCACTACGCATCAAAGCAAGTACCCTATCTTTTCAGAAAAGGGAAGAAAAGACACTATTATTATTTAAAAAATAAACAAATTTTACTTAACTAATAATTATAAAAAAATTATAATTTATAAACTTTCATGTAACTTTTAAAATATTTTTAAAAATTAGGAAATCAATGTTTGAATTTAAACTGAAAATTAGATGTGTTAGACCTTATGCTATGAATACCCCCATTTCTTTTGTTGTCAAAGGGAGTAGTAGCATTTATTATAATGGCAGGGGTATACAATAACTGTTTGCTCTAACCTACAACAATTAGGGGTCCAATCAATCAGTTTTCTCGCAATTATGATTTGCTTAATCTTTGGTCATAAGCTTAGTAATTATAAATTGTCATAGACCTCCTTTTTTGGAAGTATATGCCATATATATATATCTATCAAGATAGTGCATTCACTCAAAATCAGTAAAAATCGGTTGAGAAAGATGACATTGTATTATCATTTCAAGTGGGCCATCTTCTTATGTTAATCGCTACTAAACTGTGACTTAACAAAAATTCAACATATTAATTGAAGACAAATTCAAACGGGTACCCAAATTCATACTGACCATCCCTTTCCAGCAAATAAGCTTCAAAAACCATTTATTAAATTCCTTTATGTTTTTGCTGATAAAAGAAATTTAGTTTATGAACTTCCATATGTTACCCTAGAGATAAGATTTGTTAACCTCTAAGTCGTTGTTATGAATGGTTTTGAAAAAGAGGTAGATGGACTATTTTAATCGAGCAAGTAAGGATGTATAATACTTTATTTTGGTAACTTGGCAATACCTATTCATACGTATGCTACAACATATTTTTGGAATGTGGAAATACTTGAAAGTTAAATTGCTGTTGAAAAGAAAGATAAAAATTAGGTATTTCGTTAAACTTACGTCATGTAGAAAGATAAATAAATAAATAAATATACGTATGTTCACACTTGTATGCAATAAGCATCTCTATCGATTTCGTAGATGATGTGAAGCCATGATTCTAAATACATGCATTTGGATCCTCCGCATTATGTGTTGCTAAAATAAGTAGTAGTGAAATGAAATCTTTTTAAAGTAGTTTTGTTATGTTTCCTTGGAAAGGAAATGCAATTAATTAAACGATAATTAAAAAGAGAAAAAGAAAAGATTATGGTTTGGAGATAATGATTCCCCATTGATGATAACGAGATGGTCCAGAGTCAGCAAAGAAAGAAAGGTAATTGTGAGGTAGCATCTTGTTGTCAATATGTGAGGACCTATGGCTCTTGGAATATACTTTGCCCATCTCTAATCCAAGAAAATGAAGGTAGATATAATCAATAGAAAAAGTATGACATCCCAAGTATATCGAGACAAAATATGGTGGAATTTCCTATTCTAATTGCCATGACTGCTTCTAATTTTATTTTCTCCTAATTAAATGCAAAAGCAAATCTCCTTAATTTGTATATCATGTCAAAAGCTCGAAAAGCGTGACGGCCTAACAGTGTAGGTCACTAATGTGGGTTAAAACCTTTGAAAAAAAAGTTCAAATTCAAGTGGAGATAAAAAATGCACTTGGCACCTTGCTGATAATATATCGAGACAAAATATGATGGAATTTCCTATTCTAATTGCCATGAGTGCTTCTAATTTTATTTTCTCAATTAATTAATTTCCTCCTAAATACAAAAGCAAAGCTCCTTAATTTGTATATCATGTTAAAGTTTCGAAGAACGCTACGACCTAGAAGTGTAAGTCACTAAAGTGGGTACAAATCTTATTAAAAAAATGAAAGGTTCAAATTTCAGAGACATAAACGCACCTGACATTTTGTTGGATAAGTACTCAGTGCACAAGTTAGACTCTAATAACACCGTAATAAAGAAAATCTTGCAAATTTAATGGAAAAGCGAATGTGTTTTTCTTTTGGGTAGTCTTTTCTTTTCTCTTATGTAAATTTCTTTGTGAAGGGTAGGCATTAGAAAGCAAAACTGATTAATAAAAGAGTACTTAAATTGGACTCAATATAATAAGGGAGCAGTCAATGAGATTATCTAGCTGTTTGATTCCTCCCATAAATAATTACATCAATCATGTCATGTATGCAATGTGCTAGTTGTATCATGTATGTATGATCCTCCAGAATATGTCTCTATTTAATTTGCTACTCAGCTTTCCACAACAACTAATGATTCTTATCTTTTCCCTTAACAGGATTTCTTTTCTTCTAAGATAGCAAATTTCACTGCTTAATGCTACTCTATGCTTTTGGAAAATGAAAAAAACCAATTCTTTATCAAAATTAACAACCTGCCTACTATCAGATAATTGTAGCTCTAGTAAATATAATCTCCCACTGAGCTAACTAACATACAAATCCAGTCGAGCTTTACCATTTAGGGTTTTAGGAATCTTAAAAAAAGTTGCAAAAAAAGTAATTTTTTGTTACCCACGGGTCAATTTTTCGTTCTGGTAGTTAGTTTAATTAGAGGTAAAATTAGAGAAAGCAAAATAAAAAAAATAAAAAATTGCAGAACAATGAGAAGCTCATGATATATAGAGGTGATAGACAAAGCACAACTACATGGAATATTATGTGTGCAGAATATATTTTTTCCAATATAATGTCGAATACATATATGTTGTAATTCTCTACAGGAAGATTACAAGTTTTGTTTCTATGCATCTCTAGCTATATATTCACAGACAAACCTTGGAGGTGTATGGATTTTTATATTATATACTATAAAGACAGACAGTTAAAAACGAAAATATACATGGCCTCACCTAAGCTTTTAATTTTGCTAACATAGACTCGATCGCTCCCCAAAAAAAAACTGTAAATCATCTAAAAATTCTGTCCTTTTAATTTCTTAGCTACCAACAAAAAACTCAATACCCAAATCCAGCAATCCCACTAATCTAATTAACACCCTCGTGCGAAATTCTGTGACAATAATTAGTTAGCGGATCCTGTATGTAATATGGTATAGTAATTAATATGATTTACATTAATTTTTTTTATGTCTAATTAAGAGTACCAGTTTATCCCTGAATAAGGTTGTCGAAAAACGCCATCGCTAAGTGACCCTTGCAGAATTTGTTGTTGTTGTTGATGAAGTGACGGAGTTTGAGGAAGTTGACTCAAAAGACTTGCAATAGAGCCATTCTGTTCATGATCTGATCTCAGATTCATGCTTAAACCATCGTCCAAGTTATTAATATTCTCTGTTAAAAATCTTTTTGTGGATTGGGAGTTGTCATTAGCCGTTGCTTCTTCGTTCCAATATAAACCAGTTAGCGACCGCTTTGAAGGGAGTACACTCGCGCTTGTACTGAGTACATTAACTGGAAGTTGTGACGACGACTTTGAAGAAAATTGCATACCTTGATCATATATATTCTGGTCATGAGTTTCGAGCAATGTAGTATAGTTGGAAGATTTTTGTTGACCAAATGGGTTGGGCATTGACATTGAGTTATTTGGTATGCATGTTGCTCCAATTATATCATTTAAATCGTCCCTCTCGTGATCTATTGGCCTCTGAGTATTGTTCTTCTTGTAAATCCTACATAAAACCCAATCATCTAGCTGCGCACAAAAACAAAAATCAAGCTTTCACTAATCAATCTCAATCAAATACTACTAATACTCTAAAAATAAAAAATCAATTCTCTTTAAGCTTTTTCTTTTTGTAATAAGAATCGGCCATGTGTGAGGCGGCTATTAGGTACATCCTTACCAATAGATTCTTCTCTAAGCTTTGTGATCGTAACAAAAAGGAATACTTTGGTTGCATCCGCTAAAAACTAGAATTTGAAGAAAAGTACTAGAGATATTTGTATTTGGAAAAAAAACGTTACAAGTTTTCTGAAAAAAAATCTTATTCCACTTGAAATATTCTTAGACTACGTTTTTCAATATTTCACCCAAGTATATTTTTAAGTACTAAAATTCAGTTTTTGCAAATATTGATGACCAAAGTTTAGTATTTGCAAATATTGATAGCCAAAGTTCAACTTGCAGATACTGACTTCAATATTTGCAAGTGCAGTCAAAGCCACATATGCACTTCTAAATTCAGCAGAAGTTTTATAAATTAAACTAAAGAAAATAAAAGATACTTACCCTTAAGGATTTTTTATTGGCAACGTCACAACCAGGGGGCTTGTTATTTGCTTTATTATCAGCAAGTCTATATTCATGCATGATCCAATTCGTTTTCACCCCTTTAGGAGGTTTACCTCCATAGAAAACCAGTGCTTTTTTGACACCCACTTTTTGAGTTCCACCGGCGGTGAGCACCGGCTTATCTGTTCCGGTAGCTTTCCAATAACCAGAAGTTGCCGCTCTGTTTGGCCTCGCTCCATTTGGATACTTCCTATCCCTTGGACTGAAAAAATACCATTCTTGTTCTCCAAACGTCGCCTTAGCTGCAATCAAATTAAATTAAAATACCTCAAACATTCAAAGCTAAGGTCCAAATATCAAAATTTCCATAAACTTCAATTGCTAACTTTTTAGAAAACGAACAGGATCAAAAAGGGAAAAAAAAAATATCATCGACTTTTTCCTTTTAGATTATCATTCTTTCACACCTCTTTAAAGAACACAAGAAGATATATGTGTTTAGTATGAAGAAAATATGTATCAGAAAATGTTTTCCAGAAAATAAATCATTTCGTCGAAATTAAACTAAAAACTATTATCTTCCATTTAAAAGAAAACAATCACCTTCTTCGCAAGTTTCTAAATTTCAAGAGAGTGTTGGATTACGAGACAAATTTCTTTTAAAAAAATATTTTCCTTCGTAGGAGCAAAAAAGGTGGAGTAAATATATACCAGGGAGTTCCCAGGGATCAAATTTGTAAAGATCAACTTCAGCGATAATAGCAACGGGAAGAGGAACAGAAGCAACTCTCTTCTTGAGGTAGTGAACGACGAGTTCTTCATCTGTGGGGTGAAAACGGAAGCCAGGGGGAAGCTGAGGCTGCTGATGAGAGCCGCTTGATGAATCTGTACTCTCCATTAACTTAGAATAAAAGATCAATTTCCTTTTATTCTATTTGATCCGAGCCAGTTGCTGAATTACAATAATAATATAATAATACTCGTAATAACAATAATAACAAGAAGAAGAGTACAAACTTGATGAATGGTAAGAAAATTCTGCTTTCAGATTTCGGATCTTTAGCAGAGAGAAATGGTGTGTAGTTTGGTTGTGGTACAAAAATACAGAGAATCAGCTGGAAATTGGATTGTTTAATTTAAGATTTGCCTAGTCCCCTCTCCCCCATCTTCTTTTATATGGTATACGGCTGGATATTTGTTAGCTTAATAAACTATATACCCCTCTCCCCTCCTCCTTTTATATGGTATATATACGAGGACGGATTTAAGTTTTATACAGAAAATTAATTTTTTTACACCATCAATTAAATTAACCAATAAAATTTCTAACTTATCCTCTTTTCCATATTATCAACACACTTTTACTATAATGATTTGTGTTATATATACGGGCAAAATAAATAACTACTAGTAGCTATTTATTATATCGTATCGTTACTTAAATTTTATTGTATCGTATCGTTAAATCCGTCGTTACGTAACGGCGAAATGTGTCACTTTATGTAACGATCGATTTGTTTTGTTGCGTTGTTATCTTGTCTTTTTCTCTCATCTCACCCTTCATTATTATAAATGATTTTATTTTATCATTTATCCTACCTTTTTATATAATAAATTTATCCCGTATCATAATTTTTCTTTATAATATTACAAGTTTATTCTTCATATTGCTGGTGTGTAATATCATGAAACACAACAAACGATATAATCTATCCAAATATTGTATTCATCAACCGATACAGTACAATACAATACAATACAATACAATAGAATACATTATGAAACGATGAGTAACAACCATCCAAATAAGCTGTAAGAGGCCGTTTGGTTGGGAAATAAGTTATCTAATGATTAATTATCCTGTGATTAGCTATTCTACCATCCCATGAGGATAAAATAACATTACAATCTCGGGATAACTAATCGAGGAATTAGTTATACCACGAGTTTATCCCAACCAAATGTGAGATAAATTCATCTTAAATTTAATGCGGAATTAATTATCCCTTATCTATCGTACCAAACGAACCCTAACAATATTACATAGTCAGGTAGTTTAATCTGTTATAATAGTTTATTTATTTTATTAGTTTCTATCTCACGAATCCACGTTAGTAGCGAAAGTTACATGTAGTTTACTTTTTTATGATCTTACTATAAGTAATTTTTACATGACAATATACGGAATTTAAACTCTAAAGTTCTTATATTTATTTTAATGTGTAAGTAATCTGATAATGTGAACAGCCAATGGAGTATTGTTACAACTTGTGATGCGAAATATTCTCAACCTATGGCTGGATTCCATGTGATGATGGAGGGTATATTTGTCATTTAAAAGAAAATGTAGTCCATGAAATAGAAGAAAAAATGAGGTGATTAGTGGCTTTCAATGACGTATTAAGTGCTGGAGAACTGAAAATTAGGCCTTTAATCAATCGACACGCATGGTTTCATAATATGAGATTAGTCCGACACGTGATGGGGTTGAAAAGAGGGCAAATGGGGCCCACCTCTAAATAAACCTAAGACAACTAATAGGGGTGAACAAAGAAAAGTTTTGATTAAGAAAAAGATAAGCCTCTCATCTAAAATGTGTCAAGCTTTTTTGCTACTAACAAATATATATTTACCTTTCAGTGGCTGCCCAAATATCCAATGGACATGAGACAACATTTGGGCAAACAACAAAAAAGGTTGATTAGGACGATGATAAGAAGGTCTTTTAACCTCAAAAGTGACACGCTTTGTTTGCTAATCACCATATATTTTGCCTTCTGTGGGGTCCAAACCTCCCAATGAAAATTCCTTTGATATACCCTTTTTAATTTAATTAATTAATTGTTCTAGAAGTTTCAACACAAAAATGTGCCATTAGAAAGTCCAATTGATACACCTATACTATCAAGATTTATAGTCTCTATTAGTAGAAGTCCTCCACATATAAATGTGGTTCGATCTTTTTTTTATTTAAAAAAAAACACAAGTTAAGTCTTTCCACCAATAAAAATTTAAAGGTAATGCGTACACCGTCGATTCTGATCAATTTTATTAAATTTTGATTTAATTTTAGCTTAAGATTAAGTCTCTGAGATAATATCATTAAAATAATAAAAATACATACTTGAATTATTATAAAGTGTATATTATTCAATTTTTTCATTTGTTCGACAGTTTTTTGTAACAAAATAAAAAATTGAACCGAATTATTGAAATTTAAAAAATGAAGACCGATAGTTGAATTGAATTAAATTATCAGAATAAAAAAATATTCAAAAAGTAATTCCACTTTTACCGAGTTGGGGACACTCTATTGGAAATGGCGACTCTCGTCCCTCTGTTTTTTGTCGAGTCACTCTGAAAGAAAGGCAATTAATTAGCTATCTTTTCAAATTCTTATTAAAATAAGTAGTACCCTAAAAGGGATACTGTACTAACAAAGAAAGGCATCATCATGTGTCAAAGGAATTCATGCAAAGATATAGATAAGTTTCTTCGCGACGAAAGTACTCTACTTTTTCTTTTTCTTTTTCTTTCTTTTTTATTTATTTCACTTCACATAGTTTTTGTCTCCTTGTTGAGGCAGAATTAGCTGCAGGTCTAAGCCTCTTTATAAGGGATTCAATAACTATCAATTCCTCTCTCCATTTTATCCGAGTCTTGAAACAACGATAAAATTATCTTTGCATAACTTATAAGTCAAGTTTCAAATTATGAAAGCAATTACTGATGTTTGTATTAGAATAGACTGTCTTAATTATACCCTTTAAAGTTCGACTTTTCCCGCACCTTACATAAATACGGAATATTTTATTACACCTGGCTACCCATGATTTCCCCTTGTTTTTTTCGTTTCACATTGCTTATCAAACTTGTAGGGACCATTCTCAGTATCCGCAATTCGTATATATCATCTACTAGCCTATGTCAAACAGCAAATTGTGTAGAGTCAAAACAATGTTCCTACTTCCTACAAATATTAAAGGGAAAATGCCAACAATATTTCTAACGTATTGAAAAAGGCTTAAAAATATCATCCGTTAATCTTTTGGTCCGCAAATGCCCCTAGCATTTGTTTTTGGGCTCAAACTTACCCATATGTCTAACAGAACTAACCTGGACAATTCTTTGACTTTAACTTCTCCATGTGGCATTTTCTTAACCCAGACTTTTTTAGATATATGTAGTTGCTTGGTTGTTGACCAAGAAAAAATATGGGAATAATTGGACGTAACATTCTTTAACCGCTTATTTACGATAAAACTAGTTGGATGAAAACATCGCTCCTAAATGAAGCCTTTCTATTTTATATATATGATATATGATACCACCTACCACAAAGAATATAATTTATATCTTCAAATCGCAAAAAGTCTGGTTTGTGCCACGTATATTACTTGTATTAAATAAAACCTATATGTATCTTTTAAAATACCCAACGACCCTGACCCGTTCCTATATATTTGGACGGTCGGCTAAAAATAATTATATTCGCTAGTTAAATATATATAAAAATATACATTGATTATATATAAAAATTTGTATATTATACATTAATATTTTAATATTATTTTACCTGCTATTATTTTTAGGAAAACTTATACGGTGTAATTTTTCCTATTAATTATGATCTATAACTCGAATTTATTAAGCAAATCTGACAATGGAACGACAGTTTTTGCTAATATTTTAGCTCTATCGTTATATATTAAAATACTATTAGTTCCCGTTGAAAAGATCAAGTGAAGTCCATTAATGTGCTAATCAGTTGGATATGTATATAATTAAAGGTTTTAAAGAATTTTCTTTCTATTTGTTTCTTTGCTTCTCCTTTAGAAGGTCATATAAATAGAACATTATCATTTTTATGTTTGCAAATTAAAATTTATATTTGTTTAACTTGTTAAGATCTGCAAAATTTGAAGAAAAAACTACACCGTATAATTTCTCCTAAAAATAATATCATGTAAAATATATATTAAAATATTAATGTATAATATACATATTTTTATATATAATCAATGTATATTTTTTTATATATTTAACTAACGAATATAATTATTTTTAGCCGACCGTCCAAATATATAGGAGCGAGTCAGGGTCGTTGGGTGTTTTAAAAGATACAAGTAAATTTTATTTAATACAAATAATACACGTGGCGGGTTAAGAAAATGTCACATGGCGAAGTTAAAGTCAAAAAATTGATCAGGTTATTTCTATTAGATATAGGGATAAGTTTGAGCCCAAAAATAAATGTTAGGGGCATTTGCGGACCAAAAGGTTAACATAGGGTATTTTTGAGCCATTTTCAATACGTTAGGGGTATTGTTGGCCCTTTTCCAAATATTAAATAACAAACCTCGTACCCTTTCTATTATTTCGTGATATTGTCTGTATTGATGAAAAAATAGACTTGACATGGAATTAATGAAGCACTGACAGGTGGCACGAGAGTCACGACAATAAAGAAGAATGAAGGTTAGGAGAGACATGGGTAAAACACCCATGGGATTTTTACAAAGATACCGCATCTGACAACTGAAAAAGAAGAGATAGACGCAGGATGCACGATTAAAGACTGCAAGGAAGAAAGACTAATTAATAGCCATAGATATGGAAAGAAATCGACATAATCCCTAATTGTGCGCGATTGACTATTATTACTATAACCATTACAAATTGCTCAAATAAATGGTAATAAATATTAGTAACGGACACAAATTAAGTAGGGAAAAACAGTTACATATTGTACCCTTATATAACCTTCCTTACCATATTTTGTACGATCATCAAGGAATACTCAAAATTATATTATCAATTGCTTATAATTTTACTTTCTGCTATTTGAAGATCTTGTTTTGGAAAGAAGCTGCGATCATCAATAAGTTTTCTTTTTCCTTATTCTCTCAATATTTTATTTTTATTATTTCTAATTCGTTTATATTAGAAAAAGTGAAGTAAGATTGGTTATTAGAAATTCCGAATTATCTTTTTATGTGCTTTTACCACAAAGACTATTTTTTGGTTAAACAAATTCACCACTGCTTTTATCATTGATGAAAATCTACTACTACTATTACCATGCTATCCATTTTTCTCCATTGTCATTTTTTTTGTAATGCTTGTAAATTTTGATAGTTATGATACATGGAAAGCCAAAGTGCTCATGTATATTGTTAGTAGGTAAGCTACGGGATCGACCAAGTATAGTGGATTTAGACTGAACTCTGTATTTATATTGAAAACTCACTAAATATGTGCAAAAAATTAAATTTAGAACTCAGTTACTAACATCTAATATCACAATCCTAAAACTTAGCATTCATAAAGTTCAAATCTTGTGTCATGCCCAGACCTTGGGGAGCGTGACCGACGCTCAACCGAGATATCCCAGTTAAGCAAACCTACTTGATGCTTTCTACCCGACCTTACCCATAAATACTGCGAAGATGAATATCACGAGTTAGACAATAAAAGAGTAACATGTACAACACCAATTTCTTTTAGACAATTCCCAAAATACATTACACATTCGTAGTTTAGAAGTGGAAACATGTGTTACAAGTAAAACATTTCTAGTTTGACTTTCCCAAATCAAAATATAACCCACACTATGTCTATATGTCTACGGAGCCGCTAATTGATACGAAAGAGTAATATGATAGGGCCGACGACCCCTGATATACCTCAAAATACTAAATACATGAAGCAAAATATACAAGACACCGATATGAAGTGGGACTCACCAAGTCAGCTTAGAAGAGGGTGTACCACTATCATTGATCGATGTCGCCTGCTGTGGAATTACCTGCATCCATTAAAGATGTAGCATTCCCAACAAAAGGGACGTTAGTACACATAAAATAGTACTAGTATGTAGAGCTAAACACCCCCTCAATGAATAGAGTAATGGTACAAAAGGAGAGGAATATGAAATAAATGAGAAAATCAATAATATTAGAACACCAAGTCAAGAGTGAGGTAAATCTTCAAGAAATAATCAATGTTTTAGGTTGGGAGATGTTTAACACCGAGACAACACCGTGCTTATAGCACGGAGTCCGATCTATACCTAATCCGCTAAGCCGTCTCACCCCAAAGTATGAGGCTCGGCATCAAAACACAAAATCACCATGTTTGCGGCATGACATCCGATCTCTGCCCGATCGGCTAAGCCGTCTCACCATAATGCCGTGTGGGTCGACATCTTCTTTGCTAGCTCTCAAATCAGCTCATTCCAATTAAGAGAAATAATCTCAATATAATATAATAGAAATTTATCCCTTAATCAATCCGTACACCGACACGTGCAGTTTCAGGCTTGGGTGTTTATGACCCTGCCTTCCTCGGAGACCTAACGATACTCCCAAAAGCATTTATCAATAAATGATCATGTACTTTTCATAGCCTTTCATACTTTCTTTCATTTTCAGTGGAACTCTTGGCCTCATATGTAAATCATCATTCTTGGCACTACGACCACATTTCACAATTCATACTTTCATTCTTTCATTTCCTTTCAGGGATCATCTTAGAACATTTAAGAATATTTGAAATATTGAGAGAAATTATATCTTCAGCCCACAGACATGTAAGAATTCAAAACACATTGAGGGACAAACACAAAAGAGGAGCATAACATTATGCAATCGAAACATGAATCAAACTATAGGCATTTGGACCAGCTAACCATAAAAGCAAATGATAATGACAAAAAAAGGAATTTGATCAACCATAATCAAAGTTTATGAGAATTTTGAGGAGACTGATTCTACGGAAAGAGTTTAGCCAACATACCTCGCTTGAGCTTCTTTTAGGTTACTACAACACTCCAAAAATTCTAGCAACTTCAATCTATTAGAGATATGACAAAATTGACCCATAATTAGGAAATGATTCATGTGTTCAGTTTATTTAGGTATGTTATTAAGCACTAGGTGTGCAATTCAACTACAAGGTTTCTATGATGGAATTCCTTCATCCCACAACCAATAGTTTACCCATATTAGTTCAACAATATCCCCACCACCTTTATTGGTACATGCATGCACAAAGAACAACTCCCACTCCTAAGAATCACACTCCCTATTACCCATCTTCTTTCTAAATTTGAAATTGAGGACTAGGGTATGGAACCTTACCTCTTAGAATAAGACTTGCAAGCTTTCTTTATTCAATTCCCAAGGCTTGAGCAAGGAATTGAAGTGGAAGATGTGGAGAGATCCTCTTTCTCTCTCTAGTCCCCCCTCTCTCTTAAACATCAGCTTTTTGCTCCCAAATGACCCCCTTATGCCTTTTATTAGAATTGGGTTGGGTTTAAAAATACACAAAATGGACTCTCCAAACAGGATCAGCGATCGTAGATGTGACCGCGAAACACATATGCGGTCCGCAGAATGGACCGTGAAATGACTTCCAAAACCCTGGGTTGGCCTGGTCCCTTTGTTGTAGATCTGCGGTCCGCAGATCACTTCTGCGGCCGAGAAGTGGATTGCGAAACATCCCTCTGGAATTTCCCAAGATGATTCTGCGATGGAATCCACAGATCACTTCTGCGGCCGAGAAGTGGATTGCGAAACATCCCTCCGGAATTTCCTAAGCTGATTTTGCGATGGAAGTGCGGCCCGCAAAATAATTACGTGGCCGTATAATTAACTATAAAACGACCTCCAAAATTAAGCTTCTCCCATTCAACTCCTCGGTGGTTCTGCGGCCGCATAAGGGACCACATAAATTTCTTGTTATGCCAATTTCTTCCACCAACTCCTCAATGCTTTGCACAACCCAAAATGTCCGTACCGTACTAGCATACCTTGGCACCCCCAAAACCTCGAGTTCTTGGTAATTTTACGGGCCTTACATCCTCCCCCGCTTAGTATCATTCGTCCTCGAATGAGGAATAGATTCCGCCAGAAACACACAACATGGTTTCTCCCACACACCAGAAATTCCAAATTTGACTAACTCCCCAAAATTTCAAAACTTTAGGGAGAATCTCCCATGTATTTGGGCCTATCCACCTGTCAGAGCTCCAGAAACCAATCCTAACAACATATTCATAATCCAATGACGTAACATAGCATGAAAATAACACCAATCATAATCTCGTAAGCATTATATTACCAAAAGGAGCATCTTACATATACATTGTACAAATGGAAAAGAATTTATGGAAAGTAAGCACTTAACGTTCTTTCAAAACACAACTACTTAGTTATACAAACAAATGAGGGTATTTACTTTTCATATCTTCCTCGACCTCCCAGGTGGCCTCTTCAACTTGTTGGTTTCATTATAACACTTTCATGGAGGCAATCTCTTTATTCCTCAGCTTTTGAACTTGTCTATCAAGAATGGAAACCAAAATTTTCTCATAAGTCAATTCTTCATTAACCTCAATAGTCTCTACCGGAACATGAGCGACGGGTCTCCAACCATCTTCTTCAATATATACATATGAAACACCGGATGTACTAAGGACATCTCTAAAGGTAGCTCGAGCCTGTAAGCCACTTAACCAGTTCTGTACGGTCGGATGTACTAAGGATATACTACTGAGCATATTGTTCTGCTGTATCGGTAGTGTTGCTCCCAAATGCACACGCAAGTATACGTGATTGTACAAGTAATAAAATGATAAGTTGAGTGTCGAACCCATATAGACTTGTATCAACTACCCACTAAAATTACCAAGATTGTTATTCAGTCAAGCCAAAATCGAGTTCAAGAATGTGATTATACTAAACTATAATTTGAAGGAATAACTAAATTATCATGTAGCAAAATAATTATGGTGTATTCAGTAGAGACAAATATTCCAGGGTTATGATCGATTCACCAATCCTATTGTATTCTAGCTAACTCTCCTTTTCATACAATTCACTCATGGTTGCTAATTAATCGAACAATTGCTCTCATAGCCTTCTTCCGAAGTACTACTCACCTATTCAAAATAGATTATCGCCTATATTCCTATGAGATCAATCTATCAAGAACACATTAAGATTATGATATTTAATTAAGCACATTGACTAGGTATATTCCTATCCTAACCACAAATTCCCCCCTAAGAATTAAGATCATGCTCTCTTCAATTCTTCTTTAATCTAAACATGGATTTTCCAAACATAGCATAGATAGTAAATAGAACCTAACTACTGGCCAGACAGTTAAGCAATTAATCACAGAATTGAAAAAACAACCATATATTAGTAACTTGTAATCAAGGTTAAGTTAACGTAAAATAATAATATTGATGGCTAAATCACAACCCCAGAATTATGGGTTTTAGCCACTCATGTTCGTAGTAATAATTTTTCAAGTATTTTGCATAAATAAATTACAAGGAAAAGATAAAGGGTTGAAGAACTCTATGATTTCTCCTCCAAAAGTTGTCCACGTGATGTTCTTGCCTCCGGTCACAAAAATCTCATAAGAAATGGTGTTTAATGACTATTTATATGTGTAGAGAAGAGACCTAGACAAAATAACCAAATCTAAAACCAAATAGGAGACAAAGTAGGCTTTAAAAATCTGGAACACGCTCGCCACTGGCCTCGCCTCGCGAGGCAAAATGCGAGCTTCACCTCGCTACACACTGTGTGCCGCAACCTCTGATGTGAGCTCCTCCTCTCTTTAGCCTGCGCGTCGCCAGCTCCATATCGAGCTTTAATACTCGCGACGCATGCTCTATAGAGAGCAAATATTCTCATGTCGTCTAACTGGTTAGCTTCAATTCAATTTTTTTTGCTGCCTAACTTTTCAAACTCTTTTCTCATTCTCGTTTCTTGCTTTTGGTTCTTTTTCAGTTGTTCTCCTTTCTTTGTTTTGATTTCCTTTGTTATATTAAACTTTATTCCTTGTATATTCAATAATCAAATAATCATAGCTCCATTCTTATAGTATATAAAATACACATAAAATCTCTACTTTGCTCCCAATTTCGTCTTCAACGTACCTACACATAAAATAAACTCAATTAAGCTCACATATAATATATTTTAGCATTAAAGCCTCAAAATGTAAGATAAGTAGTGCACTAAAAATATAGAATTATAGCCAAACATCACTACCCCACACTTAAACGTTGCTCGTCCTCGAGCAATCAAACTACACTTTATATAGACACGACCTTTTTAAATAATTCTCCTAACTCATCACACCAAGAAATTTTAAAATAGACTAAGCACAAGAGTGTGGCATCTTCATCTCAAGATTTGACTCGCAAGTACCATGCATTATTCACAACTCACTTACTTACTCTAATATAGAGGTCAATGACATTACCTTTCCTTCATGAATCAAGTTTCCTCACACAACAAAAGAGAGTAGTTCCACACACAATAAAATTTAAGAATAATTTGGAACTCAAGATAGAAAGAATTCACTCACTCTCAGAAATAACATTCATATGCCACAAAAGATGCACCATATACTTGCCCATAGTATACTACTCTATTAATCTAGTTCGTTCAGTCTAGGATCAAGTACGACTTTAATTGGTTGTAATGTAGGCTGCGGGTCAGGTAGGATACATTTGAATATAATAGTGACTACACCTCCCTAAGTACTTTAATACATACACTTTAAAATTTAAACCCTACACTTATGTCAAACCATAACTCCACCTTCACATCAATGTATATTAACTCCATACTTCTTTAAGCACAATTACATCAAGAGTCACCACTGTTAAGGAATATTTTTCACGGCAATACAACTATATTTTTCTTTTCTTTTTCAATTTAAGTGGCTATTATTATTTTTTCAAAATAGTGCACCTTTCTCCTTATTTCATTAGTTCCACTCAAAAGCCAAACCAACCACCCCACACTTTAACTTTTACAAAGTTCATAATAATTCAAGTGCTCATGAGAGGTTAAAAGGTTCAAATAGATGGTTAATTCAAACAAATGAGTAAGGCTTGTAATGTGGTTGCCAAAGAAATAGGATTACAGGATCAAAGGGTTAACTACGATACATAACAATTAGGCGGGTAAACTATATATATCTATCTCAACAAAGAAACGCCTATATCACTTCCAAGACTGAACAACGCTACTATTTCGTTTTGCAAACACACATGGCAAGTTCTAGACATCAAATGCAATGCACAGAATAACACACAAACCTCACACACATATGGCATATAACTCACTCAGGATCGGACTCATCTAGACACTCTAGCCAAAGCAGTTAAGCAAATTTAAGGTACTTATACAAGAGTCAAAAACTGAGCCTAAGTGTCACAAAGCAGAGTAGACTGATCGGACGACATGCGCATCAGAGAAATAGAATGGATTTCACATCGATAGAAACCAAAGTACTCACTATTCTCAAGGCATAACAAAGTCAAGAGATATTGCTCCATTTTAATTTATCTCACAGTGGTTCCTACTCTAAAAAAAATAAAACTAACTACACCCGGTTCAAACAAAACCCTTGAAAAAGAACCGCGACACAAAGAAAAACTAACGGGGGATTGTTACACTACCTAACAAAAGAAAATCATTTTGTCTTTTCTTTCTTTCAACTTAAATCCCTCAAGAAACCTGTCGAATGAGATCCATCGTCAAGAGAAGTCCAATGTTTCTACTTTTTTCCCATTTTTTTCATAGCTACTAAAATACTACACAACTACTAAAATGAAAATAAGAAGTTAATATTTTTCTAACATCCTACTACTAATTATTTAAAGAAATTCTTCCACTCTACACTTAAAAGAGTGTAGTATCCCCAATGCACAAATAAAGCAAAAAAATAATAAGGGTGGACAAGAAACTCCCTGAAAGGCCAAAGGACGAAGCAATAGCGGCTCACGAGTACTCAAACTTCCCCCATGCATGGTCCTTTGTGTCACACCCCACACTTAGTTCTCACCATCTAACTCGCTTTTTCACTCTTCTAATGGCTTTGCCTCCTATGCTTATAATCCTACAAAACAAAAACAAATACTACAACAATAATAAGAGAAAAAATAAAAATAAACGAAAGCAGTAAAGATGGGTTGCCTCCCAACAAACATCTGATTTAACGTCGCGGCACGACTCAGAATCTCGCTTACTCATCAGCAAGTACAACCTTGGTCTTCTCACGATCAATTATTCCTCCTCAATAATGCTTTACTCTGTGTCCATTCACCAAAAATTGTCTTTCACCATTCAAAGCTCACAGCTCAAGTGCACCATAAAGAGTGACTCTCACTACCTCAAACAGGCCTGACCATCTCGATTTTAACTTCCCAGGAAATAGCTTTAGTCTAGAATTGAACAATAATACCTTTTGGCCTGGCTCAAAGTGACGCGGTTTGATATGCTTGTCATGCCAACTTTTTGTCTTTTCTTTGTAAAGCTTAGCATTTTCATAAGAGTGCAGCTTGATCTCATCTAACTCATTCAACTGCAAGAGTCTTTTCTCGCCCGTGGCTTTACGGTCCATATTTAACTTCTTAATGGCCCAATATGCTTTGTGTTCAAGTTCAACATGCAAGTGACATGCCTTCCCATAAACTAACCTATACGGCAACGCCCCAATTGGCATTTTGTATGCAGATCTATACGCCCACAAGGCATCATCTAACTTTGCTGCCCAATCTTTTCTATTCACACTCACCGTCTTCTCTAAGATTTGCTTTATTTCTCTATTAAACACCTCAACTTGTCCACTTATTTGAGGATGATATGTCGTCGCAACTCTATGGCGGACTCCATATTTAGCTAGAAGGTTATTCAACAACCGATTACAAAAGTATGTCCCTTCATCACTAATCAAAGCACGTGGAGTCCCGAATCTCGAAAATATGTTCTTTTTTACAAACGCGGCTACCACCATGGCATCATTCGTTGGCAATGCGATCGCCTCTACCCATTTTGACACGTAGTCAACTGCTAGCAAAATGTATTTGTTTTCTCTGGACAATGGGAATGGTCCCATAAAATCTATCCCCCACACATTAAAAATCTCGACCTCCAGGATGTTATTCAAAGGCATCTCATGCCTCTTTGTTATTGTTTCTGTTCTCTGAAACTGGTCACGCTTCTTAAAAAATGCATGGGCGTCCTTGAATAATGTTGGCCAACATAAATCGGATTGTAATACCTTTGTAACTGTCCTATCGCCTCCATGATGGCCCCCATAGGGCGATGCATGACAGTCATACAACACTAGTTTGACCTCCTTTTCAGGTATGCATCTCCTCATCATTTGGTCAGCACACTGCTTGTACAAATATGGATCATCCCAATAGTAGAAGTTCACATCATGTAGAAACCTCTTTCTAGCTTCAGATTCAATTTCAGGAGGAAGTACCTCGCTAATCAACAACCGATTACAAAAGTATGTCCCTTCATCACTAATCAAAGCACGTGGAGTCCTGAATCTCGAAAATATGTTCTTTTTTACAAATACGGCTACCACCATGGCATCATTCGTTGGCAATGCGATCGCCTCTACCCATTTTGACACGTAGTCAACTGCTAGCAAAATGTATTTGTTTCCTCTGGACAATAGGAATGGTCCCATAAAATCTATCCCCCACACATCAAATATCTTGACCTCCAGGATGTTATTCAAAGGCATCTCATGCCTCTTTGTTATTGTTTCTGTTCTCTGACACTGGTCACACTTCTTAAAAAATGCATGGGCGTCCTTGAATAATGTTGGCCAACATAAACTGAATTGTAATACCTTTGCAACTGTTCTATCGCCTCCATGATGGCCCCCATAGGGCGATGCATGACAATCATACAACACTAGTTTGACCTCCTTTTCAGGTATGCATCTCCTCATCATTTGGTCAGCACACTACTTGTACAAATATGGATCATCCCAATAGTAGAAGTTCACATCATGTAGAAACCTCTTTCTAGCTTCAGATTTAATTTCAGGAGGAAGTACCTCGCTCACGAGATAATTCACATAGTCTGGGTACCATGAGGGAGGGTCGTGATTTTCCAGCCTTGATAGATGGTCAGCTACTTGGTTCTCTGTGCCCTTTCGATCTCGTATTTCCACATCAAAGCCCTAAAATATAAAATGCTCGCCACGTGACTCACCTTCCGAGGCAAAACGCGAGCTTCACCTCGCTACACACTGTGATGCGAGCTCCTCCTCACTTTAGCCTATGCATTGCCAGCTCCATAGCGAGCTTTAATCCTCGTGTCGCATGCTCTATAGCGAGCAAATATTCTCGCGTCGCCCAACTACTTAGCTTCAATTTAATTTTTTTTGCTGCCTAACTTTTCAAACTCTTTTCTCATTCTCGTTTCTTGCTTTTGGTTCTTTTTCAGTTGTTCTCCTTTATTTGTTTTGATTTCCTTAGTAATGTTAAACTTTATTCCTTGTATATTCAATAATCAAATAATCATAGTTTCATTCTTGTAGTGTATAAAATACATATAAAATCTCTACTTTGCTCCCAATTTCGTCTTCAACGTACCTACACATAAAATAAACTCAATTAAGCACAAATATAGTATAGTGAGTTCATTATAAAATATTACAGGGTCTTACATCCTCCCCCACTTAGGATTATTTGTCCTCGAATGAGGAATAAAGTCCGTAAAAAACACACAACATGGTTTATCCCACACACCAGAAATTCCAAATTTGACTAAATCCCCAAATTTTCAAAAATGTTGCCAGAGTTTCCCCTATATTTAGGCCTATCCACCTCTCAAAGCCCTAGAAACCAATCCTAACAACATATTCATAATCCAATGACGTAACATATCATGAAAATAACACCAACCATAACCTCGTAAGCATTATATTACTAAAAAGAGCATCTTAAATATAAACTATACAAATGGAGCATAATTTATGGAAAGAAAGCTCTTAACATTCTTTCAAAACACAACTACTTAGTTATACAAACAAATGAGGGTATTTCCTTTTCATATTTTCCTTGGCCTCCCAGGTGGCCTCTTCAACTTGTTGGTTTCGCCATAACACTTTCACGGAGGAAATTTCTTTATTCCTCATCTTTCGAACTTGTCTATCAAGAATGGAAGCCAAAATTTCCTCATAAGTTAATTCTTCATTAACCTCAATAGTCTATACCAGAACAATGAGCGATGGGTCTCCAACCACCTTCTTCAATATAGACATATGAAACACCGGATATACTAAGGACATCTCTGGAGGTAGCTCGAGTTGTAAGCCACTTGACAAGTTCTCTACGGTCCAACATACCTCGAACTCAATTTCCCTTTCTTCCCAAATCGCATTATACCCATCACGGGGGAAACCTTCAAGAATACCCAATCATCCTTTTTGAACTCCAAATCTCTCTGACGCACATCCGAATAGGACTTCTGGCGACTATGAGCACTTTTTATTGTTCCTTAATGGTCTTAACCTTCTCCATAGCCTAATGCACGAGGTCTGTCCCTATCAACTCCGCTTCCCCGATTTCGAACCACCTAATATGAGATCTACATCTCCTACCATATAGTGCCTTAAACGGTGCCATCTGAATGCTAGCATGGTAACCGTTTTTGTAGGCAAATTCATTAAGCGTCAAATGATCATCTCAGCTACCCTTGAAGTCAAGAACACAAGCACGTAACATATCGTCAAGCATTTGAATAGTCCGCTCGGCTTGTCCGCCTGTCTGTTGATGGAAGGTTGTACTAAGATTCACCTGAGTACCCAAACCTTGCTGAAATTTCTCCAAAAGTTAGCTGTCAAATGTGCCCCCTGATCAGAGATGATAGAAATTGGAGTGCCATGCAACCTGACTATTTCCTTGATATACAACTGAGCATACTCTTCTGCTATATCGGTAGCCTTAATAGGTAAGAACTGTGCTGATTTCGTGAGCCGGTAGATAATCATCCAAATCAAACTTACGAGGCGTGCGAGGTAGACCTACCACAAAGTCCATATTGATCATCTCCCACTTCCACATTGGAATTTCTATATTATGTGGCAAGCCACCGGGCTTCTGGTGCTCGGCCTTCACTTGTTGACAGTTCGGATATCTAGCCACAAAGTACGCTACGTCCCCTTTCATGTCATTCCACAAATAGACTTTCTTGAGATTGTGGTACATTTTCGTAGAGCCCGGGTGCACGAAATACTTGGAACCATGAGATTCGGTCATGATTCTATTCTGGAGACTGTTTACATTTGGAACACATAATCGCTCTTGGTATCTTAGCGTTCTATCATTCGTGCCAAGATAAAAAGCCATGGTTTTTTGTTTATGAATCCCCTCATTCAATTGCACCAATAATGGATCATTGTATTGTTTCTCCTTAACCTTTACAACATGATGATTTAGCCCTATTTTGCACAACTACTCCACCTTTGCTAGAGTCTATGAGACGAACTGTAATGACCCGACTGGTCATTTTGAAAGTTCTAGCCCTGATCCCCTATTTACTTCTTTCCCCATATCTGTTTTAGCTTATGTGACTTGCCGGGAGGTTTTGTTATGGTTTTTGGGGTGTTTTGGGACACTTAGTCCCTAAACGAAAGTTTAAGTCTTAGGATTTTATCCGTAGTCAAAACTATATGAAGATGACTCCGGAATAGAGTTTCGTCGGTTCCGTTAGCTCCGTTGGGTGATTTTGGATTTAGGGACATGCCCAGATTATGTTTTGGAGGTCTGTAACTCATTTAGGCTTGAAATGGCGAAAGTTAAATTTTTTGAGATTTTGACCGGTTGTGAACATTTTGATATCGAGGTCGGATTCCGATTCTGAAAGTTGGAATAGGTCCGTAATGTCAATTATTACTTGTGTGCAAAATTTGAGGTCAATCGGACTTGATTTGATAGGTTTCGGCGTTAGATGTAGAAGTTTAAAACTTTAAAGTTCATTAGGCTTGAATCAATGTGTAATTCATGGTTTAGAGTTGTTTAATGTAATTTAAGGGCTCAACTAAGTTCGTATGGTATTATAGGATTGATTTGTGTGATTGGTTGAGGTCTTGGGGGCTCTCGAGATACTAGTTCTTATTCTGGTGCTCGTGCCCAAGTAGCTCTCCATGGTAGGGGTTATATGAGTCGCCCCGTTCATTCAGCTCTTCTAGCCACCAGTGGTGTTCCAGCCCCTTCTAGGCCCCAAGAGCCTAGCCAGTATCTAGTGTGCCTCCTGCACAGGGTGTTCCCAGTGGCCAGTCCAGTAGACCTGGACCGAGCCAGTCACAACAGTCATGTCCTCCGAGAGCTTGTTTTGAGTGTGGTGACACTCACCATATGGTGAGGGATTTCCCCAGATTTAGAAGGGGTGCACCTCTACAGACTTCTCAGGCACAACATGCTCCACCGGGTCCTCAGGCTATGGTTCTAGCACCAGCTACCGCCCCACTTGCTCAATCAACTCGAGGTAGAGGTCGGGGAGGTCGATGTCGCCCTAGAGGGGGAGGCCAGGCCAGATATTATGCTCTTCCTACTCGTACAGAGGCAGTTGCTTCCGACTTTGTTATTACAAGTATTGTTCCGGTCTGTCATAGAGACGCGTCAGTCCTATTTGATCCAGGCCCTACATATTCCTATTTGTCCTCTTATTTTGACCTGTATTTGGGCATATCTCGGGATTCTTTGAGTTCCCCCATTTATGTGTCTACTCATTAGGGAGATTCTCTTGTTGTGGACCGCATGTATCGGTTGTGTTTGATTGCCTTAGTGGTTTTGAAACCAGAGCCGATTTATTATTTCTTAGTATGGTAGACTTTGATGTTATCTTGGGCATGGACTGGTTGTCGCCCCATTATGCTATTCTTGATTGTCACGCTAAGACCGTGACGCTGGCTATGCTAGGATTACCACGATTAGAGTGGAGAGGTACCTTAGAGTATACTCCCAGCAGAGTTATTTCATTTCTTAAATCTCATCGAATGGTTGAGAAGGGGTGTGACACGTATCTAGCTTATGTGAGACATTTCAGTATTGATACCCCTATAGTTGAGTCAGTTCCAGTAGTGAGGGACTTTCCAGATGTGTTTTCAGCTGATCTTTCGGGCATGCCGCCCGATAGAGATATTGATTTTGGCATTGATTTATTGCCGGGCATCAGCCCATCTCTATTGCTCCGTATCGTATGGCTCCTCCTGAGTTGAAGGAGCAATTATAGGAGTTGCTTGATAAGGGCTTCATTCAGCCCAGTGTGTCACCTTAGGGTGCTCCTGTCTTGTTTATGAATAAGAATGATGGTTCTATGCGTATGCGCATTGATTATCGCTAGCTGAACAAAGTTACAGTGAAGAATAGGTATCAATTGCCTCGTATTGATGACTTATTTGATTAGTTACAGGGTGCCAGAGTATTTTCCAAGATTGAATTACGCTCAGGCTATCATCAGTTGAAGATTCGGAAGCCAGATATCCCGTAGACTGCTTTCAGGACTCGGTATGGTCACTACGAGTTCCTTGTGATGTCATTTGCGTTGACCAATGCCCCAGCAGCTTTTATGCACTTGATGCACAGTGTGTTTCGGCCCTATCTTGACTCATTCGTCATTGTGTTTATTGACGACATTCTGATGGGATCAAGGTGGATCCGAAGAAGGTGTAAGCAGTGCAGAGTTGGCCTAGACCGTCATCAGCTACGGAGATCCGGAGTTTTCTTAGTTTGGCAGGGTATTACCATCATTTTGTAGAGGGATTCTCATCTATTGTAGCACCTATGACCAGGCTGACCTAGAAGGGTGCTCCATTTAGGTGGACAGAGGAGTGTGAGGAGAGCTTTCAGAAGCTCAAGACAGCTTTTTACTGCAGCCCCAGTATTGGTATTGCCTACAGGTTCGGGGTCTTATACTATATATTATGATGCATCGCAGATTGGTCTCGGTGCGGTGTTGATGCAGGATTGTAGGGTGATTGCCTACGCATCTAGACAGCTGAAGGTGCATGAAAAGAACTATCCTGTCCACGACCTTGAGTTAGCAGCTATCGTTCATGCCTTGAAGATTTGGCGGTACTATTTGTACGGTGTTCTTTGTGAGATCTACACCGATCAACGGAGTTTGCAGCATCTTTTCAAGCAGAAGGATCTTAATTTGCACCAGAGGAGGTGGTTAGAGCTGCTTAAGAATTATGATATCACCATTTTGTACCACCCTGGGAAGACCAATGTGGTGGCCGATGCTTTGAGTCGCCGGACAGAGAGTTTGGGGAGTTTAGCATATCTACCAACAATAGAGAAGCCATTGGCGCTGGATGTTCAGGCCTTAGCCAGCCAGTTTGTGAGATTGGATATTTTTGAGCCGAGTCGAGTATTGGCTTATATGGTCTCTCGGTCTTCTCTTTATGATCGTATCAGGGAGCGTCAATATGATGACCCCCATCTGCATGTCCTTAAGGACACGGTCCAGCACGGTGATGCTAAGGAAGTCACTATTGGGGATGATGGTGCATTGAGGATGCATGGCAGGCTATGTGTGCCCAATGTAGATGGGTTGCGTGAGTTGATTCTCTAGGAGGCTCACAACTCGCGGTACTCCATTCATCCAGGTGCCGCGAAGATGTACCAGGACTTGAGGAAGCATTACTGGTGGAGAAGAATGAAGAAGGACATAGTGGAACATATAGCTTGGTGTCTAAATTGCCAGCATGTGAAGTATGAGCATCAGTGGCTAGGTGGGTTGCTTCAGAAGTTAGAAATTTTCGGAGTGGAAATGGGAGCGGATCACTATGGATTTCATTATTGGACTCCCACGGACTCAGCGGAGGATTGATGCAGTTTGGGTGATTGTGGATAGGCTGACCAAGTCAGCTCATTTCCTTCCTGTAATGACTACCTATTCTTCTGAGCAACTGGCTCGAATTTATATCCGCGAGATTGTCAGGCTTCATGGCATACCGGTATCTATCATCTCTGACTAGGGTACACAATTTACATCACAGTTCTGGAGGGTTGTACAACAAGAGTTAGGTACTAGGGTTGAGCTGAGCATAGCATTTCACCCTCAGACGGACGGACAGTCCGAGCGTACTATTTAGATACTGGAGGATATGCTCCGCGCTTGTGTGATAGATTTTGAGGGTGCTTGGGATTAGTTCTTGCCACTTGCAAAGTTTGCCTACAACAACAGTTATCAGTCGAGCATTCAGATGGCACCATACTAGGCTCTGTATGGTAGGCGGTGTCGGTCTCCAGTAGGTTGGTTCAAGCCGGGCGAGCCTAGATTGTTGGGTACAGACTTAGTTCAGGATGCCTTGGATTAGGTGAAGGTGATTCAATATCGACATCGCACAGCCCAGTCCAGACAGAAGAGTTATGCAAATCAGAAGGTTCGCGATGTTGCATTCATGGTTAGAGAGCGGATCTTACTATGGGTTTCTCCTATGAAGGGCGTTATGAGGTTCGGGAAGAAGGGCAAGCCGAGCCCAAGGTTTATCGGCCCATTTGAGGTGTTGCGACATGTTGGGGAGGTTGCTTATGAGCTTGCCTTGCCTCCCAGTTTTGCAGGGGTTCATCCAGTATTACATGTTTCTATGCTCCGGAAGTATCACGACGATCCGACTCAT
This sequence comes from Nicotiana tomentosiformis, assembly GCF_000390325.3. Taxonomy (NCBI): domain Eukaryota; kingdom Viridiplantae; phylum Streptophyta; class Magnoliopsida; order Solanales; family Solanaceae; genus Nicotiana; species Nicotiana tomentosiformis. Next base: position 44,307,276 of record NC_090818.1, on the reverse strand, counting down.
GTGTTAGATTTCACCTCAGTCTAGTTGGACAAGGATCTATCTTAGGTTGAGGAGCAGTGGCTATTTTGGATAGGCAGGTTCGAAAGCTAAGGTCAAAGAACATTGCATCAGTGAAGGTTCAGTGGAGGGGTCAGCCGGTCGAGGAGGCGACTTGGGAGACCGAGCAGTATATGTGCAGCTATTATCCTCGTCTTTTCACCACTTTAGGTATGTCTATATACTCGTTCGAGGACGAATGATTATTTTAAGAGGGGGAGGATGTAATGACCCGGCCAGTCATTTTGAGAGTTATAGCCCTGGTCCTCTATTTACTGCTTTCCCTGTATCTGTTTCAGCTTATGTGACTTGCTGGGAGATTTTGTTATGGTTTTGGGGGTGTTTAGGGACACTTAGTCCCTAAACGGAAGTTTAAGTCTTAGGATTTTATCCATAGTCGGAACTGTGTAAAGACAACTCCAGAATAGAGTTTCGTCAGCTCCGTTAGCTCTATAGGGTGATTTTGGACTTAGGGACGTGCCCGAATTGTGTTTTGGAGGTTTGTAGCTCATTTAGGCTTGAAATGGTGAAAGTCGAATTTTTGGAGATTTTGACCGGTAGTGAACTTTTTGATATCGGGGTCGTAATCTAATTCCGGAAGTTGGAATAGGTCCGTAATGTCAATTATGACTTGTGTGCAAAAGTTTAGGTCAATCGGACTTAATTTGATAGGTTTCGGCATCGGATGTAGAAGTTTGAAACTTTGAAGTTCATTAGGCTTGAATCGATGTGTAATTCGTGTTTTTGCGTTGTTTAATGTGACTTAAGGGCTCGACTAAGTTCGTATGGTATTATAGGACTTGTTGGTATGTTTGGTTGAGGTCCTAGGGGCCTCGGGTATGTTTCGGATGCTTAACAGATTGAATTTGGACTTATGCAAATTGCTGAAGTTTCTTGTTTCTTGTGTTTTCGCACTTGCGGTGGGGTGACCGTAGGTGTGGACTCGCACATGCAAGAGGAGGATCACAGATGCAGGCTGGAGGAGTTTGGCCTGGGGTTGCAGGTGCGACATGAAGGCCGCAGGAGCAGAGTCGCTTTTGCGGAAGCTTGAACGTAGAAGCGGAGAGGCCTGGGAGGTTTGGGATCATATGAGCGGAAGGGTCTCTGCAGAAGCGAGATCGTAGGTGCGATACCTGGTCCGCAGAAGCGAAAACCCTGGACATAAGTGGAATCTGCACTTGCAATGGTTTTTCTGCAGGTGCGGCACCGCAGGTGCGACTAGAGGTCCGCAGATGCGGAAATGCTGGACATGACACTTAAATGCAAGGGTTCGCGATTTTTGCTCATTTTAAACATTTTGAGCTCGGGTTTGGCGATTTCTTGAGAGCATTTTCGAGGGATTTCTTGAGATAAGTCCCTTGTGCTTTTTTTAATCAATAATCTCGCTTCCCTATTTATGTTTCCACCTAGTTAGTGCGTATTTAAGGTGGGATTTGGGAGTTTGAGGCTAGGGATTTGGAGAATTTGATTTGAGGATTTGAGGGTCGAGTTTGATATCGGATATTGGTAATTATGGTATGGTTGGACTTGTTAGTGAATGGGTGTTCATATTTTGTGACGTTTACCCGATTCCGAGGTTGACTTTTTAGGATGAATTTCGGAATTTTTGTTAAATCTTGATTTCATTAATTAGATTAATTTCTTATAGTTGTATTTATGGTATGTAATTGATTTTGGCGAGGTTTGGGCCATTCATAGTCGGATATTCGTGGAAAAAGCATTGCTACGGATTGATTTGAGCTTGGTTCGAGGTAAGTGGCTTGCCTAACCTTGTGTGGGGGAAATCCCCTTTGGATTTGGTGTTGTTATGATATTTAAGCGTCGTGTACGCGAGGTGACGAGTGCGTACACGGGCTATTTGTGGAAAAACCTAATTTTTACTGAGTAATAGCCTATTTTCATCTTATCTGAGTATACTAGCATTTGTAGTTATCGTGTTAGCCTAGAATAGCATGTCTACGTGTCCTAATTGCCTATTTGAACTCTTTGCAGCATGATTAGTAAGTCCTGCTTCTTTCTTGACTTGTACTTAGCCTAAATTGTAGGGTTTCTTGTTATAACTTTTATATTCATTTGTTTGAGTTGCGTATTTGTTTTGGGACTATGGGACGGTATCCCGGGAGATCCCCATGTACTGCATATTTACTTTGGGACTACGAGGCATTTACTCGGGAGATCCCCCTCCAATGCATATTTACTTTGAGACTACGAGGCGGTTTCTCGGGAATTCTTCCTGCATATTTACTTTTGAGACTACGAAATGGTTCCTCGGGAGTTCTCCCTGCATATTTACTTTTGAGACTACGAGGTGGTACCTCGGGAGGTCTCCTTGTATTTTTATTTTGGGACTACGAGACGGTATCTCGGGATATCCCGTGATGTTTATCCCTATGTTCTGCGTTGCTACTTTGCTATGTTCTCTTTGTTTAAATTCCAGTCTCTTATTATATTGTTATATTCTCCTGCTTATTTATTAGATACCAATGGGCCTGACATGACCTCGTCACTACTCGACCAAGGTTAGGCTTGGCACTTACTGGGTACCAATTGTGGTGTACTCATGCTACTCTTCTGCACATGTTTTCGTGTGAAGATCCAGGTACTCCTTACCAATTGCATTATCAGTGGGCCGAGACAGCTTTGGAGACTTCAATGTACATCGGCCGCGTCCGCAGACCTCAAAGTCCATTTCTACTCTTCCCCATGTCCATTATATTCTGTATTTCTTTTGTTAGACTCTGATGTATAGAGATACTAGGTTTCCTTCTGTAGTTTGTGATTCGCGATGTTCCGGGTTTTGGAAAACTGTGTATGTCTAGTATTTTGATTATTGTATATGCCGAGCACTATTATTATTGGTTATTTAGTATCTAATGCAGTTAGCTGTTTAGTTTTGCTTCCATTATTGTATTTATTTTTTCCGCAATTTGTTAGGCTTACCTAGTCGTAGAGACTAGGTGCCATCACGACGTTGTACGGAAGGAGTTTGGGTCGTGACACGAACTCCCAAACCGGCCAACCGGTGAACTTCCTTGGCTAACGGCCTTCGATGTGCCTCCAAGGGAGCCAAACTACCCATGGATTTCTGACTAAGAGCATCTTTTATTATATTAGCTTTTCCCGGATGATATAGAATATCGATGTCGTAGTCCTTGAGTAACTCGAGCCATCTTCTCTGCCTCAGATTCAATTCCTTCTGCTTGAAAATATATTTAAGGCTCTTGTGGTCCGTGAATATGTCCACATGGACCCCATACAAATAATGACGACAAATCTTCAATGCAAATACCACCACCGCAAGCTCGAAGTCATGTGTTGGATAATTCTTCTCATGATTCTTGAGTTGCCTAGAGGCATAAGTGATCACCTTACCATGTTGCATCAATACACACCCAAGTCCAATCCTTGAAGCATCACAATATACCACAAACCCATCCGTACATTCTAATAAGGTCAACACAGGTGTCGTAGTCAATCTTGACTTCAACTCTTGGAAGCTCTTTTCGCAAGCATCTGACCACTGGAACTTAACCGCCTTCTGTGTTAATTTAGTCAATAGAGAGGAAAGAGTAGAGAACCCCTTCACAAATCTCCTGTAATACCCAGCTAAGACCAAAAAACTATGAATCTCCATTGGAGTTGTAGGTCTAGGCCAATTTTTCACAGCTGCGACCTTCTGAGGATCAACCTTGATCCCCTCACTAGAGACGACATGACCGAAGAAAGCGACAGATTCAAGCCAAAATTCACACTTTAAAAATTTTGCGTACAATTTGTGTTGATTCAGAGTTTACAAAATTGCCCTAAGATGATCAGCATGGTCCTTTCGACTTCTTGAATACACAAGGATGTCGTCAATGAACACTATCACGAAAGAGTCGAGAAAAGGCTTGAAAACTCGATTCATAAGATCCATGAAAGCTGTCGGGGTATTCGTTAGCCCGAAAGACATCACCAAAAATTCAAAGTACCCATACCGGGTCCTGAAAGTTGTTTTCGGAATATCCTACTCCTTAATCTTCAATTGGTGATGCCCGATCTTAAGTTAATCTTGGAGAAGTACTTAGCACCTTGCAACTGATCAAACAAGTCTTCTATCCTTGATAATGTGTACTTGTCCTTGATTGTGACCTTGTTGAGCTGCCAATAGTCAATACACATTCTCAGTGACCTATCCTTCTTCCTTACAAAGAGAACCGATATTCCCCAAGGCGACACACTCAGTCGGATGAAACCATTCTTTAGCAAATCTTTTAACTGCTCTTTTAGTTCCTTCAATTCTACCAGCGCCATTCTGTTGGGTGGAATAGATATAGGTTGCGTGCCTGACATTACATCGATTTCAAAATCAATCTCCCTATCTTGTGGGATCCCATGGAGCTCATCAGGGAAGACCCATGGAAATTCATTCAGAACCGGCACACACTTAAGTGTAGGGACCTAGGCATTGGTGTCCGTAACCCGGACCAAATGGTAAATACACTCCTTGTTGATCATCTTCGTTGCCTTAAGGTAAGAAATAAACCTACCCTTATGATATTTTTTTTTAAATATGATCTTCTAGCTTTTTGAGATATAAAGTTGTTAATAATCTTTTTATAATCATTTTTTCAAATAATTCTTTTTCAATTAATATTATAGACAACTCATTTAGTCTTTCTTGAGATATTGTTTATTTTATATAAGATATTATAGAACAATAGAAGTATAGAACTATTGAAAGCTTAAAAGTATTGTTGAACACTTAAACTAATAAAATCTTGGAGAAAGAATGTGAGTAAGAATAATAAAGAGAAAGATAAAAAATATGTAGAGGTTTTTGAAATATGAAGAGATTGGAAAAAAGAAAGATTGACTTGAACAAATTAAGAAAGGGCGAATAAAAGTTTTACACGTTATCTAATGAAGGAGTAAAAAGTAAAATATTTGAACGTTGGAAAAGGATTTGCATCTATACCGAGTTTTTGGGTTATCTTTTAACCTATACCCGCTTTGCAAAAATAATTACAAGCGTACCCATTTTACGAGTAACTTCAGACATACGGGCCTAAAGTAGCAAAAATTTATGTCTGAAGTTTGAAGTTCAGAATGTTTTGCCTAATGTGTAGCCTTATCAAAGCAAAACTTCAGATATTTTTGCTTGAGGTTTGGCATGACTTGCGAAGGCAATCACGCAAACTTCAGTTCATAGTGAAATGGAAAACTTCCGTTTAATAATTGATGAACTTCAGCAATTTTGGCTGAAATTTTTGTTTTGTAATTGCTGAACTTTAGTATTATAGGAGCTGAAGTTTGTTTAGTATCTGCTGAACTTTAGCATTTTAGGAGCTGAAGTTTGTTTAGTATTTGCTGAACTTCAGCTCCTAGAGGATGCACTTTAGTTCAATAATTGCTGAACTTCAGCAATTTTGGCTGAAGTTTTTATTTTGTAATTGCTGAACTTCAGGATTCTAGGTCCTGGACTTTGTTTAGTATATGCTGAACTTCAGCATTTTAGGAGCTGGAGTTTGTTAAGTATTTGCTGAACTTCAGCTCTTAGAGGATGCACTTCAGTTCAATAATTGCTGAACTTCAACAATTTTGGCTGAAGTTTTTGTTTTGTAATTGCTGAACTTCAGCATTCTAGGAGTTGAAGTTTTTTTAGTATCTGCTGAATTTCAGCATTTTAGGAGCTGAAGTTTGTTTAGTATTTGCTGAACTTCAGCTCCTAGAGGATGCACTTCAGTGCTTGGGTCCTTTTGGGTAATATTCCAAGCAATCAACTTGAACTTCCTGTCGTCCATCCTCATACCAAGAAGGAAGGTATCAGTGAGTTCATCAAAACTTTGTCATAGTGGCTTCCCTAACAAATCATAAATTAAACCAGGTTTCCTGAATCCAAGAGCTTCGCTTTATGTGAAAAAGATGCACGTTTGCCTACTTGTGTTCAGAAATATGAGTTCCTTGACGAGTCCAACACTTTGAGATTACCATCATCAATAACGATAACAAAAAGTTCAGTTGATACAAATGGAACTGGGTAGTCCCTGTTGGCAACCCACACAACCGTTTCGAGACTCACCTTGTACCATATGAATAATAATATCATCTAGAGGAAAGAATAATATCACCCGAAGAAGAAGAAGAAGAAGAAGAAGGAGGAGAAGAAGAAAACGAAGGAGGAGGAGAAAGAGACCTCAAGTTGTTTAAAAAGTGGGTACAAGTTAAAACTTTTATAAAAAGTGGGTATAGGTTAAATGGGGACGACCAAATAGGGTGCCCCGTGCAATTTTTACACTATTCATCTACCCATTTTTAAGTAAGTCAAATTATTACTTTATTTATAAATAAATATATAAAGAGTTTTATTTCCTTTTATATTAAAAACTCTACTTTTGTATTAAAAGTACTAAATATTATTTTTTAAAACATCTATAAACCTATTATTTTTTAAAAATGGAAAAGTACTAAAATATTATTTTTTAAACACCTATAAACCTATTATTTTTTAAAAATGGGGCCCTCAAAATTGGGGGCCTAAGACATAAGCCTTACCTCTTATAACATTAGAGACGGCCTTGTGCATATGCGCAAAAAATAAGTATATGTCGATAGAATTAGATATATATTTCAAATTTTATTCTCTCAAATTTGAGCCCATGCCCTGTGTTTAAATTTTAAATTTGTCACTGGTTGGCTTTGGTAGTGGCCAAAAAATCTACTGCAAGATAAGTGTGCATGATATGAAAGTTGTATATATCTGTAAACAATTCTTGACTTGGAGTGGGGTCTAAATGCAGCCTTGTTGATCGACCAGGCTAGTATTTTCTGTCAATTCTTGCAATATAGTAGTCGCCAACTGCCCAAGTGAGCCCTCAGATTTCTGTAGTACTAAAATAAACATCAGCAACCTTGTCTTCTCAAGCCAATTTCAAGATAGCAATTGTTCTAGAAAGGTGATCAGTCCACCACCCAAAAGATCGACAGCCATAAAATTTCTTTACTATATGCCTGTTCGTCTATTGTTCTCTCACTGGATAAAGTAAACCACAATATATTTAGTTATATTAACCTTGGGCCATAAATTATGTCAGCTAATGAAGTGTCAGCTTCAGACAAATATCAAATCCTCAAAATGATCTATCCCTTGTTAACCTATTCTATCCATGATATAATCAAATTGCCCCCCCTGCCCCCCCTGCCCCCCCCCCCCCCCCACAAAACAGACACACACACAAAAAGGTAAGGCTGGGAGACAACTTGCCTTAACCTTAATAATGTAATGTCTATGACACATCTACTATAATCCAATTTGCTACTTGTTGACTAGCTCGTGAAATTACACCCACAAGTTCTAATTAAGCTTGCGGTGAAGTTCAGTGCATTAACAATGTATCGTCTTTTTTCACTATCACATTGAATTACTTGCAATAACATTAACTGTTATAACAAATACAATAATCTTGTATAGCTTGCAAAATAACTCATTATAATATTTTAATTACACATATATAAATCTCTTTCTGGACGGGGCAGTTGCATAGCACATTTCTGGTCATGCTTGCCTAACACTGAAGGAGACAAACGACACTATTTTCTCGTGATCCTGACCTCAAATTAAAATACAATCAGTCTCGTATTCAATATTGTGTTCGATTTTAACTTCTGAAAAAATTGTAGTAGTAGGTAAGAGCTTATTGTATATATGTTGAGTGTCATATTTGCAAGGAAGGGAGAAACATAATAATTGATGAGTGATGAAGCATGTGTTGCCATAGGAGGAACTATTTTTGAACCGGCCACCTTTATATTGTCTCCTAATTTTCCTAAACTGTAGATCCTCTTTAATTTCAAGTTAAGTAAACGTTACCTATTTACTCTATGATTTTATTTGGTTAGTTCATATGACTGATTAAGCAGGCGTTTGGACAATACTTGAATTGACGTTGAAAAAACGTTGGTAGAAGACTGGAAACCTCTTTGGCCAACGTTTTTTCTTGGCCAATGTACTTTTTTTAATTTTAAATTTGAGGTGTTTGGCCAAGTTTTTTGAAGGAAAAAAATATTTTTGAGTAGAAGCAGAAGTTGTTTCTAAGAAGCAGTAAAAAAATAACTTTTTCCCAAAAGTATTTTTTTGAAAATCACTTTTTTGAAAAGCACTTTTGAGAAAAATACACTTAGAAACACTTTTTAAAAGTATTCAAAAGTGCTTTTCAAATTGATTAGCCAAACACAAATTGGATTTTCACCAAAATTACTTTTTTGAAAAACACTTTTGAAAAAAGCACTTATCAAAATAAGCAGATTTTAAAAGTTTGGCCAAACAGGCTATTAGTTGTATTACCGTGAATTCACATTGAAAAATTGTTTGTTAAAGTTGAAGATTTTGTGGTAGAAAACTATTATTGTATTTGATCTAAACTTTCATATTAAACCAGTATTTCAATAATTTACTTGAAGTTCGATTTCTAAAGTTTATCCCCTTCACATATATCTTTAATTTGCAAATACTAACGACCTAACTAGTAAGCCCATAAATACTTGGAAACGGAAAGTTAAAAGTAAAATTGACAGTGGAGTGTAAATGATGCTATTGAGTGCAATTTACTCTTTCATACTCTTTCTTTTTAATTTTTTTCGTTTCTGTTTTGTTGAAAAAGATCAAAAAGAAGAAAAAGAAGTTACCACATTTACTAGAGCCAGCTCGCAGAAGAAAGAGAAAGTTAGGACTACGAAAAAAGCACTCATGAGTATGACATATGAATGTGAAGAAGAAAATTAATAAGAAGAGAAATGCTTGCGAAGGCGGAACCGAAATTTAAAAATTATGAGTTCTCTAAATTAAACTTGCTCATAGATTCATAGCTTATCTTAGTTACTGAGTTCAGAATTAAATATTTAAATATAATTAATAAATTTTTTAATACAAATACAAAATCTAAATAAAATAAAAATTATTAAGTTTGTCCGAATCCGTACGTTATCCAGTTTACTCCGCCCCTGTGCGCATGGTTAGAGATAGTGGCATGAGTTAGTGAAGGTCATGATATGAACTGATTTTATGAGCGTCACAATCTTTACCAAGTTAAGGAAACTTTATCCTAGAAAAAATGAGGAAAATGTAAAGCTTGAAAACGTGCTAGGTTAAAATACAAATACAAAGTCTTGCATGTGGGTTGCATAAGCTGTGAGTCAAACTTAGTACTAATAACTTATGAAAAATATGGTATCTATCAGTTTCGTTCTCGTAGGGGAACCTAACTTGCCCTTTTGTAATTTTCAGTGTGGGAAATAAATAAGATGTGAATATGCATGTGCTCTTTGTAGTACTATTTACTACATTTTCCCCGTATCTTTTTGAGCTTTATAACTTGTAAAGTTAATTATCTAATTGTTATGAATTAATCGACGCTTTATGTTCCTTTATTCCTTTTTTCTAAATGAATGTCATAAGTGGTCCCGTTGAGCTAATTAAGTTACCGTCTTATTGGCTGGTGTTCGCATGCTTTTTGTTAGCTTATTTGTATTATTTTCTTTTCTATATCGTGATGCATATTTGGTACTCCATAATAGAATAGGTAACATTTAACAACAGCCACATAATTAATAGAGGGAGGGTCAATCTGACAGCTTGAGATGGAGCAATAGCGAATCTGATGATGTGGATTTGAGTTGAAAAAGTAAGGGTCTGAAATATATATTTAACTTGTCTGCATTTTTGCGCGCGCGTATATATATATATATATATATATATAGAGAGAGAGAGAGAGAGAGAGAGAGAGAGAGAGAGAGAATTTCGCTACCAAATACTTGGTTCATTTTAACATGCATATCCATGACTGGATTCATGTGATCAGAAGGTCAGAGTTCGAGCCGTGAAAATATAATATTTTCAAAATTCGATTTAATTTACATGATGCTATATTATTTTCAAAATATTTTCAGTAATGGCTGGATTCATTAGATATGTTACATGATGCTATAATATTTTCAAAATTCGATTTAAGATTTTAAATTCTTTTACACTACCAAATTGTGTGGGAAAAAAAATGAGAGAACCTCCTTTTCTTTTCAGAGAGAATATTGTAACTATTTTTCGAAGAGAATATATAAGTTTCTTTTTCCGCCTATTATCATAAACTTGAAAGCATTCTTCTTAAGGATATCTTCCCCCAAATTAATTTTCCAATATGATTGGAGGAGTTCAGATGAAGTTTTGGTTAAGGCCTAAGGGAATTTCATGTCAGACTCAGAAAAGTTTTGGTTAACCTTTTCGTAGATTGTTGCTTTACAGTGAAAATATACACATGTCGAGCGAAAATATTTTATAACTATTCGCATTTACAATTAGATAAAACCTTTTAGTAATTCACGAGATAGTTTGCAATAAAAAGTAAATGGACAGCAACATAATGTATTTGAGAATTAAGAATGAAGAGAAAGTGGTTGTCAATGCCCAGTACTTAAAATTGAAGTTAAATACAGTGTCAATACGTAGTTCTTTTTTTTATTTTATCAAGTCATCCAAAAGATATTTATAGGTTATACATAAATGACATGATGCTGTGAATTATTTTTACACACGGACAATATATATAACTTAAATCCGTTCCAAAATAGAGGGGTATTTGTTAGTGAAAGGAGGTTGATGGGCAGAAGTTTCAAAAGACAAAGCCATCTTCTAATGCAGGTATTACGCCACAAGAAAAGCATAGTTTCCTCACTCTCTTAACAGAATTTAAGGAAGTCACAATTGCATGACATTTTTTTCTCTCTCCCTCTCCCCTTTCACATTCACATGCGAATCAACATGCCCTTTCTTTTGTTTTTCTGTTTTGCATCGTAATTATAGACCAATACGCACGTAACCAAACGTTTTGGTTAGTTTGGCATGTATTCCTACCCTCATTATTTTGCTTTTCTATTGGTACACTTGTTAATCTTACACAAGCTCTTATTATTTTGGAGTCCTTACCCAAACTTTCTGAATTACCTAACTCCCCCTTCCGCTTGTAGAAAATGGTGTTTACGCACACATATTAAACTGCAGTACACACTACTAGAAATCCGGAAAAACTGACCAAGTGATACCGACCAACGTTGGTCGGTCAACAAAATCATCCAACACGGACGGAAACTACCAAAAAAATATTTTATATATTTTTTAAAATTACATACCTACCGAAATTGATTAGTACATTGGTCAAATATTTGACAGTAGTGGTCACACTTGCTTAGTCAAAGTACCTTTTTTGATTACCGATCAACATTGATCGGTAATGTGGATCCAAATTTTTAAATTTTAATAATTATATTATTATTTAAAATATTTTATAAAATTTATATTTAAATTTACCGACCAAAGTTGGTCGGTTATTGCAGGGGATGATTTTACCGACCAACGTTGGTCGGTAAATGTAATTTCTGGAAAATAACCGACCAATTTCGGTCGGTTCATAGGTCAAACACGGTCAAACTTTTGAATAACATTAATATTTTCTATCTAAATAATATAAATATAATCCGTTAACACTTTATTTTAAAATACAAATAATGAATACACTAACATATACTATAACAAGCAATATATAGTTAAAGTAGTACAACGAAGTGTGTATATAGGTATAGCCGCATCTAAGAACACGAAGCGCTAGGGCCACAGGGTCGGGTTCTTTTGGGGATAGACTTGTGAAGAAGCAATAATCTAATTAGTATATATAATTGATCATCATCAAATATATCTATTTGTAAATTGATTCATCGACTTATAACTTACTTAGTTGCATCGATGAATATTAAAAACAAAACGTCTCGACCTATATCGATGAATATTATAAACAAAACGTCTCGACCTATATCGATTAATCTATGTCATGCATTATTATTGATGAATAAATGAAATGTAGAAGAATTAATACTAAACATCTTTGACATGTATCTGTGGATCACAAATTAAAGAAACGAAAGAAGTTATTAGCATTAAGTAAACGAGTTAATATAACAATCGACTAATCATATTTAAAATAGAATAATATTGGTTTATCAATTCATCAATTGATAAAGTTTTCATACATAGTAATGTATGTGATTGATCATCAATTACAATATAGTGTGTGTGTGTGTGTGTGTGTGTGTGTGTCTGTGTGTGTGTGTGTGTGTGAAATTACTCATATACTTAATTATAACTTAGAATATTAACTTAGATGAATACAAAAGGTAAAACGTCTTGACCGATATTTATTAATCTATGTGATTTGTAATTAGTTATAAAACGAATGACTATATAAGACGAAATGTGGAATTCGAATAAAATAAATGACTCATACATATACCTTTATTTTTTTATTATGATTGATTAATTATATATATGTGTGAATAAAATATATGCTTATAATTTATTAAAAGTAATTAGTTAATATAATTATTTATAGAGATTATGCTTATAGTTTATAATTATTTATAGTAAATATATATCTGAATAAAATAAATGCTTATAGTTTATATTAATTTTTATAATTTATAATATTTTAAGAAATATAAACACAAAAAAATTATTTTAGTTTAAAAAAAAAAAATAACCAACGAAAGTTGTTCTGTTAATGGTCAAACACAATCAACACCCGGTCACTTAGTGTAACGGCCAACATTACCGACCAACGTTAGTCGGTAATTCTAAATCCGAATTCCAAATACGGGATTTTCCCCTCATTTCTCTTACTCTCTTCTCAAAATTTTCTAACTCCCCCCTCTCTTCTCCCTCACACACACAACACCCTTCCCCCCTCTCTTTCTCTATTTCCCTCACACAAATTTCATTCCCCACCCTACGTCGCCACTGCCCCCCGCCGCCGCTGCTCGTTGCTACGGCCTCCACTGCCGCCGATGCCCCTCCCCCTCCTAAAAATTTAAGGTTTCGATTTGAACTTACATTGTTTGTATAATTTTAATATCTTGTTATTTCGTTATGAATAAGTTAATTTTTGTTTAAATTGATTGTTTAAATTTGAATTTTATTGAAATCTAGGGTTTAGGTCATGTTAAAATTGAATTGAATTGAATTGATTATCTAGGGTGTAAATTCAATGTTTAAATTTATATTGACATGAGTAGTTTTGTTAGGAATTGAATGTTTAACTTTGAATTGAATTGTATTTTTAGGATTTGTTCTTGTGAATTGAACTTTTAAGTGTATGAATTAAATTTTTAGGGGTAACAGAATTGTTTAGGGTGTTAATTGAATTGTTTAGGGCATGGGTTTAACTTTTAGGATATGAATTGAACTTTTAGGGATAATAGTTGAACTTTTTGGATGTGAATTGAACTTTTAGGGATAATTATTGAACCTTTTGGGTGTAATTATTAAAAATTAATTATCTTAATTAACTAAAAATAATTTAATTAATTTATAATTGTATAATATATTAAGTAGTTGTAATACTTATGGAAATATCTCAATATTTTTATTTGTATAGATGGAACATCGTACTTGGATGTACAATAGGAATTATCCTAATCGGTGGGGATTGCGGGAGGATTTTGTAGAAGGGGTTGGTTATTTGATTAGACATGCAATGTCACTTTCATCATACCAAATTGAAGGGATAATTAGGTCCCCTTGTGTCAAGTGTGATTGTGTGAAGTTTAAAAAACCTGATGAAATTAAACTTCATCTTTATAGGAAGGGGTTTATAGAGAATTACTTTGTGTGGACTAATCATGGATAGATCGATGGTAGACGTGGAATATTTCATAACATGGTTGTTGGTAAAAGTAGTAGGTCGGTGGAGAATAGAAATCATGATTCTAAAATTCAGGATATGATTGCGGATGCTTTTAGGATGCACTCCGGGGGTGAGCCCAATGAAAATGATAAACAAACTCCTAATGATGATGCAAAATATTTTCATGAATAGTTAGAGGAATCTAGTCGTCCACTACGTGAAGGAAGTCCGCACTCTGAGCTGTATGTTGCAGTTAGATTACTAAGTATCAAATATGATTGGAATATTTCTCAAGCGGCCATGAACTCTTTCATTGACTTTATGAGTGAACTAGTTAACCCAAATATCAACTTACCTGGTGATTTCTATAAGGCAAAGAGATTGGTTTCTAAGTTAGGACTTTCGTCGATGAAAATTGATTATTGTGAATATGGTTGCATGTTATATTATAAAGATGATACAAATTTAGAAAGTTGTAAATTCTGCAAAAAGCCTCGTTTCAAGAGGCTTTCCAGCGGGAATATGGTCGTTGTGAAGGCGATGCATTATTTACCTCTTATACCTAGGTTAAAGAGGTTATATGCATTGATGAGTTATGCTCCTCATATGAGATGACACTTTGAAAATCGAAGACCACCTGATGTTATGTGTCATCCTTCAGATGGAGAAGCTTGGAAGCACTTTGATATGACATTTTCAGATTATGCTAGTGAACCAAGGAACATTCGCTTAGGTTTGTGTGCGGATGGCTTCACGCCTTTTTCTATATCTGCGACACCATATTCATGATGGCTTGTCTTTCTTACACCTTATAATCTACCACCTGAGTTGTGTATGACTAGTCCATATATATTTTTAAATTGTATTATCCCCGGTCCACATAATCCGAAAATTTTGATTAATGTATATTTGCAACCTTTGATTGATGTGCTAAAACAATTGTGGTATGATGGTGTTGAAACATATGATATATCAACCAAGCAGAATTTTAAATTGCGTGCTAATATAATGTGGACTATTAACGATTTTACTGCGTGTGGAATGTTGTCTGGGTGGATGACTGCTGGCAAGCTAGCTTGTCCTTACTGCATGGAAAATGGTAAAACATTCACTTTGAAACATGGCCGAAAGCAATCATGATGAAAAATGCATTAAAAAAGAATAAAGTGGAATATGATTCGCCACCTCCGATACTTTAAGGTGAGAAAATTTGGGAGAGGGTCCAGAACTTCAGTAAAGTTACTGAAGCTCCACCTTTTAGATTCCCTGGATATGGTGTTACTCATAATTGGACGAAACAAAGTATATTTTGGGAGTTGCCTTATTGGAAGGATAATCTTCTCCGACACAACCTTGATGTCATGCATATTGAGAAGAATTATTTTGACAATTTGTTCAATACAGTGATGGATATTAAAGGTAAGACAAAAGATAACCTGAAGGCTAGAATGGACTTACAAGAATATTGCAGGCAACCTGAATTATACCTGCAGACAGCGAACAATGGTAAGGTGTTCAAGCCCAAAGCAAGTTACACATTCACTTTGGAGGAAAGACGATAAATTTGTGATTGGGTTACGAAATTAAAGATGCCTGAGGGTTATGCGTCGAATCTGAGAAAAAAAGTAGATATGGAGGTAGGGAAGTTGAGACATTTGAAAAGTCATGACTGTCATGCTTTCATGGAGACCTTAGTGCTTATTGCATTTTGTGGTTTGACTGAAAGAATCTGAAAACCCATCACAGAGATTAGTTTATTTTTCAAAGACTTGAGTTCTACCATCTTAAGGGAAGAAAATCTATTGCGGATGGATTAGAACATTCGTGTAACTTCTAGTAAGATGGAAAAAATATTTCCATATGGTTTCTTTGATGTGATGGAATACCTTCCAATCCACCTTGTACACGAGGTACGACTTGGAGGGCTTGTTCAATGCAGATAGATGTATCCCTTTGAGAGGTAATATTATAAGTTTGATGTAATGTTCTATTTTATTTAATTGAATGTGCTTCGCTAACATGATATTATGTAGGATAATTGGCAAATGCAAATAATTTGTTAAGCAGGGGAATATGATTGAAGGATCTATATGTGAAGCCTATCTTGCAAAGGAAACTGCACATTTTTATTCTTATTATTTTGAGAGTGACGTGCCATGTTCTAGGAATAGGCCCAATAGGAATATTGTCGACTGTGTAAATGATCCATTATATCCACCAATATCCATATTAAATCAACCAGGCCGATGTTCTAAGGATGTTAGAAAGAGAAGTTTGAGTAATATGGAGTACAAGTCAGCTACAATTCATGTGTTGCTAAATTGTCCTGAAGTTGTACCATTTCTAAGTAAGTATTGATTTATTAGTTATCAAAATGTAAAATTTACTGTGATTACATATTGATGCAACTACTAAAAATATTTGATGTGTCACGGTCACTTCGTGGGTCAATTTGGCCATGATGTTGTATATACGAGTTTTGATACGTGGTTCAAACAGTTTGTAAGTTTATTCCTGATAATGTTCTTCTAATGTTCCCGCTATATATATATATATATATATATATATATATATATATATATATATATATATATATATATATATATATATATATATATATATATATACACGGTTATGCAAACTTACGATTTTTTTTAACACTATGTAGGTAAATAATCCAAATAATGGTATAAATTATTTTTTGAAAGATAGATCTTGGGGACCTGGGATTCAGGTCACAACAATGTCTAAGTACGTAGTGAATGGTTATAAGTTTCATACAGAGGATTGCTCTAAAAATAAAAATAGCAACAACAATGGGGTGTGGGTTCAAGGTGGTGATGGCAACCAAGTTGGAGATATTGATTATTATGGTGTGGTCAAAGAACTATTGCAACTAGAATATACAGGTTGGCAATATAAGAAATTGATACTTTTTAGATGCAAGTGGTTTGACCCAAATCGAACAAGAGGTACAAGAATACACCACCAATATAACATAATTGAGGTTAATCATATGAGGGAGTATGATCTCTATGATCCTTTCATAATTGCACATAAGATTGGGCAAGTGTATTATGCTCCTTATCCGTTACGGTGGAATAAGTCTGATTGGTGGGTTGTAATCAAAACTAAGCCTGTAGGTAGGGTGGAAGTCGAGAATGTGTTAGATGTTGCATATCAAAACGATATCTCCATTGTTCACCAAATAGTGGATGATCAGTTAGAAAATAATTTGCAACATCCTGAATGCATATTGGAAGAAGTTGATATAAATGAAGTAACAATTATAGAAAATGAGGACGAAGAATCAACTGATGAAATTCAAACAAGTGAGGACAAGGAATTCTCGGACGAGGAACAATACGTCGACGAGGATTTAAAAGTTGATTTTTTAAAGCACTCTCGTGTTATAACTAGTTTCTTATATGTTTCAATCTAAATATGTTTCAATCTAAATACTCCCTCTTTTCCACCCTCGTCAGAGATGCCTATGCCTTATCCTCCACCACACGGCTATACTGAGTTACCACAGCATCACGAGGCCTACACCTTCATCCAGACACCGGGTCTTCCATCACAGGGCCATAGGATTATACGTCCGACATACAATCTAGCTGCCTCATAGCCACGTGGATCGCAACCATCTGTATCACAACCACGTGGATTGCATCCCTATATATCACAGCCGCATAGATCGCAGCCATCCATATCATAGCCACTCGGTTCACAGCCATCAGTATCACAGCCAGATGGATCGCATCCAGCTACGTCGCAGTCACAGGGATCGCAAACATCTTCATCATCGACTCCATCCATTTTAGGACTTCGCCTGCGAGACCGTAGCTCTGAGCCCCCTACACGTTCTATATGCCTCTGATACACATGTTGAGGATGATGATCCGAAAGCAGTACATTATGATCGCTATGGCAGGATCATCATAGTCCCTAAGGGTAACGAGTAAGAGTTATTTATTATTTTATAATGTTTTTACTAATATATTCATGTGTTTTTATTATTAAATTGCAGGTTCAAGCCGGGTAAGCAAACTACGAAGATAATCACCAATGCGGTCAAAAAGCTTTATGATGGCCCTTATGCGACTTGGACTGATTTCTCATACTCGCTGAAGGAGCAAATTTTCAATCAATTTAAGGTATAAATGTTCTTTTAAGCAGTTTAATAATTTATATTTATGATGTTTTCATCTAATATTTAACTTTTGAAATGCAGAGCAAGTGTGTATGGGAAGACCGCTATAACGAGGAAGTGGATGCAAAGTTTTATCATAAACCCCGCAAGAGATTGTCGGATCATTTCTCGGATGGTAGAAAGAAGAACAAGAGGCCTGACTGGTGTCTGCAACATTTATGGGATGATTTGTTAAGGCAATGGAAGACCGAAGATTTCTTACAGGAGAGCAAAAAAGGAAAGAAAGCTCGCTCATTCGAGAAAGGAGTCTCCTTGCACACTGAGGGTGCCATCAGCATCGGGACAATAAGAAGAATATTGGTAATTGCTTAAATTATTTTACTTTTCTAAGTATATCAATCCTATTTATTAACTAAATTAATTTGTTTTCAAGAAAAGAAGTATGGGCGTCCAATGAGCCATGATGAGCTATTCAAGGAGACGCATATTTTAAAGAAGAAGAAAGAGGGGGATGGAGATAGGTGGGTCAAGGAACGGGCATAGACTGCATATATAAGCTTTCAATTTTCATTAAGTGTTATAATTTACTTTTATAAGTATTTTAAAAATACTAATTTAATTTAAAATAATATAGGGTCGCTACCAAAGTAACATGGAGGAATTCATTCGTAGTCAGCCAGTTGGTGAATCGGGCGAGCCAACCCAACCTTCGGACGAGGATGCTGAAAGAATATGGTTGGAGGTTGTTGGCGGTCCAAAAAGGGAAAAGTATACGGGTTTCCTAAGAAACAATTCCATCGCTATAGGTGTGGAATGCAAGGAATAAGGACTTCCTCACAGGGCGATGAACTTAATAGGGAGAGCTTCTCGGCTATGCGGGAGACAGTGACAAAGCTTACATCCGAGCTAGAAGCAGCCAAGGAAAAAGAAAGTCTTAGAGATGCTCAATTCCTTGGTATGCAAGCTTAGATCAGAACTCTCCTTTCTACTGGAGCATTTCCGTTGCCCCGGTCTCGTGAGTCATCGCTAGAGGCTCGGCCTCCACGTGATCGTTCCTCCTGTCCTCCCCGTGATCGTTCCTCTCATCCGACCCATGATCGTTCTTTCCGTCCTCCACAAGACTGTTCTCTATACCATCTTGTAGATGAAAGTTCATCAGATGATGATGATGTTGTAGAAAACACCCCTTGACCAATACTTTGATATACTTTGAAGTAGACTAATAGAACTAGTTTTGAATTAGATTGAAAAATTTTGAACTTGTTGTAATTACTTAGTTTTTGCTTGGTTTTGGATTGTGATGTTTAATTAAACTTTAATTTGTTAGTTTAAAAGTATTAATTGGATGTTTGGTTGTTGTTCTTGTTGTTGTTGGATGTTTTGTTGGATTTGTGGTGAATTAGGGGTTGTATGTGGTGAATTGGTGGTTATTAGATGTGAATTGTGGGTATTGATATACTATTTTTATTTGGTAGGTGGTGTAGCTACCAAAACAGGCATTTTCTGCCAAAATTAATCTCAGAAAACCGACCAACCTTAGTCGGTATCTAATAAAAAAAAATTAAAATTGTAAATTACCGACCAATGTTGGTCAGTTTATGCACATTTATTTCTCAAAAATTCAATATTACCGACCAACTTGGTCGATAAGTTGCCTGCCCTGTCCAGTTTACTGACCAACGATGGTCGGTATTTTTAAATTTCAATTATTTATAAAAATAATTCCAATACCGACCAAATTTGGTCGGTAAGCAAAATTAATAAATTTAGTACACTGACCAAGTTTGGTCGGTAAAATTAAATTATTAAAATAATATTCCGACCAATGTTGGTCGGTAAGTCAATTAAATTGTCAGATGGTCGTATAGAGCATACCGACTAATGTTGGTAGGTAATTTCCGATAGACTTTTGTCGGTATGCCCTTACGACCTTCAAAATACCGACCACGCGTTAATGATCGCGTTTTGGACGGTTATTGGCCATTATCGACCTACGTTGGTCGATTTTTGTGGACGAATTTGTCCGGATTTCTAGTAGTGACAAAATTGTACACCATCATTAATATATAGAAGTTAAACTGATACTCTTATATAGTAACATATGTATATATGTCCGCAAGGGTTGACTGAGTTGGTTGGGTGAGTGATTTCCCACATGGGAGACCTAGTATCGATTCCCCTCACCAGCAACCTCCTCAGTTAGAGCTTGTCGCACCGGGCGCGCCTAATGCGGTTTACATCTCCTGTGTGGTTTGCGAACTATTGCATAGTGAGCAAGTTTAGTGCGCACCCGAAGGGTAACGGCTGCGGGTTTACCTAGGAATTTTCCAAAAAATAATAATGTATGTATACATATATGAATATATGAGCCTCAACTTTATGTTAACTACACAAGACTTACCGAATGGAAACTCAAATACAAAGAAAACTAAAATGTTTGTACATTGATGATTCGCCTTTGTTTTAACTTCCAATACAATATGGTGGAATCTTTGAATTTTTACAAAAATATGAGGTTAGTTATGTGAAAGTTGCAATTTGGAGCTGATACTATCGGATGAGCCACATCTAATTAATTCACATGCTCACCAAAGTTATCATGACTGGAAAGCCAAAATTATATATGTGCAAACGTATGGCATGTGGAAATGTATATATATGATCAAATTTTGTACTTAATTTTCTAGTTAATGTCTACCAGAAAGGTGCTTTCCACTGCTAATTTCAGCAATAATAAAAATTAAATCTTTTCACAAGTTTCAAAACATATTAGCTAACTATAAGTGCGCACCTCATAACTCTTGAGGAAAAGGTTTAAATACTGGATACTTTTGTTCTACAAGGAAAAGTACAGATGACCGTAACTTCAGACCATTAAATAAAACAGAAGAGATTATTAAAATATGAAAAGCTAAGAATTGCAAAACAAGGGATTGAAATTAGGCGTGCTTTGTTTTGCTTTAAAAAGAAATTTGAGATAATGTGATATGGACTGATGGGCCATTGGTTGCTTTCACTAATTAACTGTGCTTAAGTATTTCTTAATCTCAGAGTTGAAGGGTTCCATCCATTTTCCATTTTTGTACATGAGGACAAAGTCCTTAGTCTTTTTTGTTCAATGAATCAGTTGTCAAGCACAAAAAAATTAAAATATCCCCAGCACCTGAAATTAATTAAATAAATTACCTAACTTATAGTACAATGTATTTAAAGAAGAAATTGTTATTTGGCATGATTAATTAACCCCATGCATCTAGAAGTATATAATCTTCTTTCTGTACAAATAATCTAGCAAGTAGTGGTGTATGACGACATGCTTTCATCGTATTAAGTATGAAGTGATAGCTAGACACCCTAATCTTCATTGATCTTAGTGCTTAACCAAATTTAGGCAAAAATGAACAACTCCTCTTCGTTTATTATCCATTCACTTATATTTTGAGAAAAAGATGGAGAGATGCTCTTTACAAATACATTTCATCTTGGCATTTATGCTGTGCATGAGAATGATATTTTTTTGACTCATCTGGATGAGAATGATATGCTTGCAAAATTTTCGAAAACAAGCTATTGCGGTAATTTTAATAATCAAGAATGACTAGAGAAAATAAAGATTAAATAAAAGGACCAGCATCAAATCTCTTTTGCAGCTCTTTTCATGGCATGACAAGACTAAGAAAATTAAACTGCTAGACCTTAAAAGGAAGAAGTGTCAAATTAAAAATGATACTACTAATACAGTAGTCATGATTGTGTACGGTCAAAATCGATTAAGTCAGTCGTACGGACTGGTCGAGATGATAATACTTCGATCAAAGGGTATCTGCGTGATGACAGGTCGAGGTCCGAAGTAAGGATGCCAAGTTTCGAGGTCCTAAGACCGATCAATGACAAGCTCGGTATCATTATCGAGCTCATATCCAAATCGAACAACGAGACAAAGCGAAGATTATCGAAAATGCATAGACCGACCAACATTCACCCCGAATATCAAGACTCTAATTCAGAATCAAGCTCGAACCAAGGCCGAGGGCTCGATCCAATACCGAGCTCGAGCCAATATCGAGCTCACAGAAAAGAGCCGTTGCAACCGCACTAGGGGAGAGAATCTTGGTTCCGATTTCAAATGGAACGTATGGAATTGCCACCGGTCACATACGACTGGGCCATCTAAGCTTTAACCCAAGATGAACGAGTAAAGTTCAATATCGTCACGTCGGCTAAAGTAAAATTTGATCGAGTATCCGACAATAACTTGGCCAGATGTACATAACCGATACTAGTCAAAAATTAGGGTCGAAGACGACCAACTAGGAGCTCCTTCCGGATCCATGCATCTGAACAGATCGGCTATTAAAAACCAGAGGGAGATTGACAGAGAACAGCGGTCGAACATAGACCGATATCAACCATACATTGCAGATCGAACGAACAATGGTTCGATACACAATATCGCCCGGAAAAATCGAATGAGTGATCGAGGACAAAATTCTCGAGGGCTTTTGAGCAAGAGTGGCTTTGAAAAATATGCCGATCCTGTAGAGGCACCTCGGCTATCAGAGTATAATTTCAGTGTCGATGCATCGGGCATTGTATCGGTGATCGGAAGAATCAAAGATACTAGGTGGCTCAGACCCATGCAAACTGACCCTTCCCAAAGGAACCCGAATTCGATGTGCAAGTATCATGGTACGCATGGCCACAGGCCCGAGGATTGCAGACAATTAAGAGAGAAGGTAGCCCATCTATTCAATGAGGGCCACCTTGGAGAATTCCTCAGTAACCGAGCCAAAGATCACTTCAGAGAAAGGCACGCCAACAAAAAAGATAAACAAGAGGAACCTCAACATATCATTCATATGATCATCGGCGGGGTCGACACTCCACATGAACCCGTACTCAACCGCGACAAGGTATCAGCCACAGGGGAAAAACGAACTCGAGGTTATGTACCCGAGGGCACTTTATCATTCGAAATTGAAGAAGCGGAAGGTATTTCTCAGCCTCACAATGACGCTCTAGTGATTTTTATCCTATTAAATAAAGTTCAAGTTAAGCGTGTTTTAGTGGATCCAGGTAGCTCTGAGAATATCATCCGATCTTGGGTGGTGGAACAGCTAGATTTGCATAATCAAGTTGTGCCCGCAACTCGGGTCTTAAACGGCTTCTATATGGCCAGTGAAACAACTAAAGGCGAATTTATTCTACCCGTGAATGTGGCCCCGAATGGTTAGCCAATGTAGTTTTAGTCCCTAAAATGGGGAACAAACTATCGCATGATCGATGCAACAGCCGGCCACGAAATCCTTACTTTTCTCGACGCCTATTCCGGGTACAATCAAATTTGAATGAACCCGAAGGACCAAGAAAAAACTTCATTTATCACTAAGTATGGAACCTATTATTATAATGTAATGCCATTCGGGCTAAAAAATGCTTGAGCTACTTACCAACGCCTAGTAAATAAAATGCTCGAAGAACAGGTAGGTAAGTTGATGGAAGTTTACATTGATGACATGCTAGTTAAATCCCTGTGCGCAGAGGACCATTTGACTCATTTGCAGGAAATGTTCAAAATTTTAAGGAAGTACAACATGAAGCTCAACCCCGAGAAATGTGCTTTCGGGGTTGGGTCGGGCAAGTTCTTTGGCTTCATGGTATCGAATCGGGGGATCGAGAGCAACCCCGACAAAATAAAGGCCATCGAAGACATCACCGTCGTGGACAGTGTGAAAGCAGCGCAAAGGCTGACCGGACGGATAGCTGCCTTAGGCTGATTTATTTCAAGGTCGTCAGATCGAAGCCACAAGTTCTTCTATCTACTCAAGAAAAAGAACGATTTTACTTGGACCCTGGAATGCCAATAGGCACTAGAACAATTGAAGCGGTACCTATAAAGCCCACCACTGCTTCACACTCCGAAGACAGATGAGAAGCTTTACTTATAATAGCAGTGTCAGAAATCGTGGTAAGTGGCGTCCTAGTTCGAGAAGAGCAAGGTACACAATTTCCTGTTTAGTATGTAAGTCGGACCTTAGGAGAGGCAGAGACTAGATACCCACACTTAGAGAAATTGGCACTCGTACTAATAAGCGCCTCTAGAAAGTTAAGACCATACTTTTAAAGTCACCCCATATGCATTTTAATCACTTACCCACTTCATAATATTTTGCATAAACCCGAACTATCGGGCCGATTGGCCAAATGGGTTGTCGAACCCAGTGGGTACGATATCGAATATCAATCCCGTACGGCCATCAAGTCCCAAATTTTAGCGGACTTCGTGGCCGATTTCACGCCAACCCTCGTACCCAAAGTTGAAAAAGAACTCTCGTTAAAATCGGGTACGTCGTCGGGGGTTTGGACCCTCTACACAGATGGTGCTTCAAATGTGAAGGGGTTCGGGCTTCGTATCGTATTGAAACCTCCCACAGGTGGCATTATTAGGAAATCCATCAAAACCACTAGGTTGACTAACAATGAGGCCGAATACGAGGCCATGATTGCAGGTCTCGAGCTAGCTAAAAGCTTGGGAGCAGAAGTCATTGAAGCCAAATGTGACTCTTTACTAGTGGTGAACCAAGTAAACAAAACATTCGAGGTTCGAGAAGATAGGATGCAAATGTATTTGGACAAATTACAGGTAACTATGCACCATTTCAAAGAATGGACCCTACAACATGTGCCTCGAGAGCAGAACAGTGAGGCCGACGCACTCGCAAATCTGGGATCATCGGTCAAGGAAGATAAGATCGACTCGGGGTCTGTCGTTCAACTCTCGAGATCTATAATCGAGGAGGGACATGCCGAGATGAATTCCACGAGCTTAACCTGGGATTGGAGGAATAAGTATATTGAATACTTAAATAACGGAAAACTCCCATCGAACCCTAAAGAATCGAGTGTTCTACGAACCAAGGCTGCTCGATTCACATTGGTTGAAGATGGAACGTTATACAGAAGGACGTTCGATATACCACTGACAGTATGCTTGGGACCAGGTGACACCGATTATGTTTTACGAGAGGTCCACGAGAGCACTTGTGGAAACCACTCCGGTACCGATACACTAATTTGCAAAATCTTCAGAGCAGGATACTACTGGGATAGCATGGAAAAGGACACTAAGGAGTTTGTTCGAAAATGTGATAAATGTCAAAGGTTTGCACCAATGATCCATCAACCCGGAGAGCAGCTTCATTCAGTCATTTCCCCATGGCCATTCATGAAATGGGGAATGGATATCGTCGGCCCTCTACCATCGGCCCCAGGTAAAGCTAAATTCATTTTATTTATGACTGATTATTTCTCTAAATGGGTTGAAGCACAGGCGTTCAAGAATGTGAGAGAGAAAGAGGTTATAGATTTCATCTGGGATCACATCGTGTGTCGATTTGGGATACCAACAGAAATAACATGCGACAATGGTAAGCAATTTCTCGGTGGTAAAGTGACAAAATTCCTCGAAGACCATAAAATAAAAAGGATACTGTCAACACCATATCATCTTAGTGGGAACGGATAGGCCGAATCAACGAACAAGACTATCATCCAAAACATGAAGAAAAGATTGAACGAAGCTAAAAGAAAGTGGAGAGAAATTTTGCCCGAAGTCCTTTGGGCATATAGGACAACATCTAAATCCAGTACGGGAGCGACTCTATTTTCCTTAGTATATGGCTCCGAAGCTTTAATTCCAGTCGAAGTCGGAGAACCCAGCGCAAGGTTCCGACATACATCGGAAGAGTCAAACTACGAGGCTATGAATACTAGCCTCGAATTATTAGATGAAAAACGAGAAACGGCACTGGTTCGAATGGCTGCACAAAAATAATGAATCGAAAGGTACTACAATAGAAGAACCAACCTCCGCCATTTCAAGGCCGGGGACTTGATCCTGATGAAGGAAAGCTCGGCCCAAATTGGGAAGGACCCTATTAAGTCCTCGATATAGTCAGGAAAGGGTCTTATAAACTTGGAACAATGGATGGAAAACCATTACCAAACAATTGGAACATATCGCTTCTCAAACGGTATTATTGTTAAGGTATGATTTTCTCCTCTCTATCATCTATATACATATATTCGACACTAACTCATTGCAGGAATTCGACAAAAGACATCAAGACCACTGGTTTTAAAGCACACGTTGTACTCTTTTATCCCTTAATTCGGCTTTTATCCCAAATGGATTTTTCGGTAAGGTTTTTAATGAGGCAACAACTATGTCGGACAGGGTCACGATAGAGAAAAGTGGGGGCTACCATCGAATAAATCAAGTTCGGCACAAGAAAGTTATTTCATATCAAATTCATGTCGGACAGGGTCACGATAGAGAAAAGTGTAAGGGCCAAATGGTCAAAACGAACCATGCCCACGTAGTTTTGCTCGAACCCTGGCACAAGATACAAACACATGTATAATGACTTATAAAGGAAAACTTCTTCTTTTTAGATATCTCACACTTTGAAAAGATCTTCCTACTTCATGATTCAAACAGGCTTAAAGGCCAACCACTATCAAAAGAATTTTGATATGAGCGATCAAAAAAGCCTACGGGCTACAAATACTTTGAGTTTGAGTTCGAAGCAATCGCTCACTCAATTATTAAGCCTAAGGGCTATCTTACTTCGAGTTCGAGCAATCACTCGTTCCATCATAAAAAGCCTATGGGCTATGCAACTTTGAGTTAGAGTTCGAAGCAATAACTTACTAAATTATTAAGCCTAACGGTTATCTTCGAGTTCAAACAAATCACTCAACCATAAAAGGCCTACGGGCTACGATACTTTGAGTTCGAGTTCGAAGCAATCACTCACTCAATTATTAAGCCTAAGGGCTATCTTACTTCGAGTTCGAGAAATCACTCACTCGATCATAAAAAGCCTATGGGCTACGATATTTTGAGTTCAAGTTCGAGGCAATCGCTAAATTATTAAGCCTAAGGGCTATCTTACTTCGAGTTCGAGCAATCTCTCACTCGATCATAAAAAGCCTACAGGCTACGATACTTTGAGTTCGAGTTCGAAGTAATCACTCACTCAATTATTAAGCCTAAGGGTTATCTTACTTCGAGATCGAGCAATCACTCACTCGATCATAAAAAATCTATGGGCTACGATACTTTGAGTTTGAGTTCGAAGAAATCACTCACTCAATTATTAAACCTAAGGGCTATCTTACTTCGAGTTCCAACAAATCACTCGACCATAAAAGGCCTACGGGCTACGATACTTTGAGTTCGAAACAGTCACTCGCTCAATTATTAAGCCTAAGGGCTATCTTGCTTCGAGTTTGAGCAAATCACTCGACCATAAAAAGCCTACGGGCTACAAATACTTTGAGTTTGAGCAATCACTCACTCGAATATTAAGCCTAAGGGCTATACTACTTCGAGTTCAAGCAAATTGCATGAAGCCTAAGGGCTGAACATTTTCATAAAACACAAGTAAACAAAATCCTCAATAAGCAGAAGAATGGGAACAGAGACAAGTTGGGAAAAAGAAAAGACTTTATATACACAATGATATTTACAAAACGATCGATCAGGGCCTTACAAAGGAACCTAATCATCTACGGGAGCAGTCTTTTCTACATCGGGTTCCTCCCCACTCTGAGACCCGCTTTTGCTCCCGTCATCGTCGTCGTTATCATCATCGGAGGCCAAGGCCCTAGCTTCAGCTTCAAACTCTCTTGCCTTTGTTATCTCTTCAGAAAGATCGAAGCCCCGAGCATGGATCTCCTCGAGGGTTTCCCTCCGAGTTTGGAATTTGGAAAATTCGACGATCCAATATGCTCAAGTTCGAGCGGTATCGACAACCTCTCTCGCATGGAACTGAGCAGCTTTGGCATCATCCAGGTAAACAGCCACTATTGCGTCTGTATCGGCCTTTGTTTTTCAGCCTCGGCAAGTTCATAGGCCAACCGAGCCTCAGGCTCCTCGTTTTCCCTTGCTTGAGCCAAGCTTTTCTCCTTCGGGCTCTGAAGTTGACTTTTGGTCGATGACAATTGGGCCCGAGCAGTCTCTCTCTCTGCAGCAAGGCGGTCCATATTTTCTTTCCATTTTAAGGACTCCGTCTTTATCTCATCAACCTCCTCGTGGAGTTTCCCGATCAACTCAAGCTTCTGTTGTAGCTGTGAGACTGAAAGAGTAGCCATTGTTCCAGTATCAAGCCCATAGGCTTTTAATAGTATCATTACATGCTCGGACAGATCGGCCTGATCTTTGTGAGCTTTAGTCAACTCAGATCGGAGATCCTTGATTTCCTCCCCTTTTTGCCCTAAGAGGAGTTTAAGGACATTCCTCTCCTCCGTAACCCATTGGAGATCGACCTCATATCGATGCAGCTCTGCTCGGGATCGAGAACATGTTTCTCGATAAGCTGTCGCAGCCTATGAGGGGAGAAGAAACGAAGTGAAAAAAGAAAAATAGACATGAGAGATAATACCAACAAAATAAATTAAGGTTTACCTGATTCAAAGATTTCCGCACTCCATGGAAAAACTCTGATTCCTCACTGCTACCGGCAACATCCTCGACGCCGGTAAAAAGACTACAGAAGGGATCGTCCCCCTCATGAGGCATGTCTAGTTCGAGGGCCCCCAAAGCTTGGGCTTCCCGAATTGCCCCTTCAAAAAAAGTAGGAAAGGTGGGCGAGTCTTCGATTGTTGCTTCCCCAGGTGAGTCACTTGGGACGTTCCCTTCGATTCGAACAGATTCGGGAACAACCCCTTCAGATATATCCCCAATCCGTTGGCTTCGATTGGAAACATCCTCGATCTGCAATGACTCAGGAACGCTGCCCGAATCCTTCTCCGATATAACCTTGGTTTGAGCCGGAGCTGTATAAACCACCATCGATCCACCTGCCTGTGGAGCTTCAGTGGTTTTCTTTGTTCGGGCCATCAGCACAAACTCCTCATCTTCTTCTTCCTCATCTTCATCTCTTAGGCGTTGAACCGACTCTGAGGTCAAAGGGGTGGTATTCTTCTTCGACTTACGAGTCGACCTTGCCTTAGGTTTTGGATTCTCGGAAGTAGAATCCCTTTTCCTCTTATTTCCCTTCGGTGGTTCGAAAGCTAGGATCGAGGTCTCTTCCGCACCGGGTAGGGGCCTCAAAACTGCGTCTCTGTGTAGGCCTACACACGAGAAAATTGGTCAAGTATAATGAGAATGTTTCGTTCGAACTCCTATAACATAAAAGATAGGCTTACCATGATTTTTCGCCTCCCATCGGCCCTTTGCCAGATCACCCCCCAAACGTTCGGCGTAAGAGGAGTTCGAATCTAGAGCCAGTACCCAGCTCTTAAGGTCGGGAACGGCGCCAGGCATCCAAGGAATCGATGTATCACAAAAGTTATATCGGCAAGAAAACAAACAAAGAAACAAGGCCATAGGGAATAAAACAGTAAAGTACACTCATGATTCATATTCCATTCTTCGGGGAACGACATCATTTGGTCAGGGATCAGGTCCGAAGTCTTCACTCTAACAAACCTGCCCATCCAACCTCAATCCTTATCCTCGTCTATACTCGAGAATAATACCTTGGTAGCCCGGCGTTGTAGTTTTATCAATCCGCCTTGAAAGAGGCGGGGACTATACAGTCTAATAAGATGATAGAGGGTGAAAGGCATCCCCTCGATCATGTTTGCAAAGAAACGGATCAGAATAACGATCCGCCAAAAGGAAGGATAAATCTGGCCTAGAGTTATTTGATATTGCCAACAAAAGTCGACGATAACAGGGTCGAGAGGTCCTAACGTAAACGGGTAGGTATACACACTTAAGAACCCTTCCACATGGGTGGTAATATCATCATCGGAAGTCGGAATCACCACTTCCTTATTGCCCCAGTTACAATCTGCCTTCAACTTTTCAAGTTGCTTTTTGTTTATCGAGCATAAATATCTCGATACCGGTTCGCATCGACTGTGAACCAGCGTGCCTTTATCGAGCTTGAAATCAGAGGTAAGAAGGCATATTTTGGGAACACACTCCTCTGGCCATGGGTCCGCCGGTGTTTTATCGGCGGCGGGCTACGAAGAAGAAGCCTCTCCTTTTTGAGGAACGATTTTTGATGTTTTCACCATTTTTCTTGAACTTAGAAGAAAGGAATAAAATGGGGTATGATGTTTCAAAGGAATATTTTTTGTAGTGAAAAACAAAGAAGGAAAATTTCACACAAAACAAATTCAGAAAATATGAAAAGATGCTTAGAAATTTCTGATCAGAGAATGTAAAGGTGATTAATGGTAGAAAAATGAGATATTTATAGGTTAAGCGGTGGCGGTTCATTCTCGGTAATGGCCGACTGTCGCCTGACACGCATTAAATACCTCAGTAAATGGGACCGCTATCACATACGTCACGATCGAACTCGATGCACACATCAGTGTACGTCTAACCGTACTGGTGGAAAATCATATCGTTTCTCGTTACATCCTTTCCGAGAAACGAGGGGACTATCTGTGTACGGTCAAAACCGATTAAGTCAGCCGTACGGACTGGTCGAGATGATAATATTTCAATCAAAGGGTATCTGCGTGACGACATGTTGAGGTTCGAAGTAAGGGCGTCAAGTTTCGAGGTCCTAAGACCGATCAATGACAAGCTCGGTATCATTATCGAGCTCATATCCAAATCGAACAACGAGACAAAGCGAAGATTATCGAAGATGCATAGACCGACCAACATTCACCCCGAATATCAAGACTCCAAGTCAGAATCGAGATCGAACCAAGGCCGAGGGCTCGATCTAATACTAAGCTCGAGCCAATATCGAGCTCACAGACAAGAGCCGTTGCAACCGCACTAGGGGAGAGAATCTTGGCGGAAATCGAGGAAAAGATAATTTATCATGGGTTCTCCACTATATATTTTTTATTATAGATAAAGTAGGATCCCTCTACTATAAAGCGGGGAATTCTTGTAAGCATAGGGACACATTGTAACAAAGACAACTTTAGAGAGATTAACACTTTTGGGCTCATTTACTTTGTCTTGTTCATCAACATTCCTTTTTCTCTGCCTTATATTTCATTCCATTTGTCAAGAGTACATATATTTCTATTTCACTCCACAATTTGTACCAAGTTATATCACGTATCCTTAGAACCATATACAAATTTAACTCTATCCAATTTTTCGAGTAAACAATGATATCATTGGACATGGAATATTATGTCTTTCATATACTAGCTTCAATCGGATATAATGTCTTTCATTTGCTAGTTTCCACTATAACATTATGAATATCAAAAAAATTGTCTACTATCGTACCAACGTTGAATATTTTTGTTTGAAATTTTGTAAAGGAATGTGTGAGTGCACAGATATACAACTAGCCCAAGAATGAATTTTTGTTCATCCACTTACTTCACTATATATGTTGTGACTTGTGATTAATAATTTTGTATAGCTTTTAAACAACATGTTCTATAACATACTGGGAGACAGATGACCAATCCATAGCACAACTGTAACCCAAAATCTTTACATATTGGATATCAATGTAACTTTTTAAAGATTACAAACATTCTTGTTGAACGGGCTAGCCCGTGCTATCTATTTTGAACGGGCTAGCCAGTTTTGGATAGACGCAAACTTTAGTGAAAATAGCACGGGTTAGCCAGTTTTTGGACTTGTAATTGAAAAATAGTCAGCGTTTGCAAAGTCATTGAAAAATAACCACTATTTTGCTGCAACACGAAAAGTTCCAGCATAATATACTGGAGATTGGTGCACTTGTATATGAACTTCCAGCATATTATGCTGGAACTCGAATACACGGAAAGTTCCAACATAATATACTGGAGATTGGAGCACTTGTGTATGAACTTTCAGTATATTATGCTGGAACTCCAGCACACGGAAAGTTCCAGCATAATATACTGGAGATTGGAGCACCTGTGTATGAACTTCCAGCATAATATGCTGGAACTCCACCACATTATGAAATTTGAGCATGTTCACATGTAAACAATTCGAACTTCACCATATTATGCTGGAATATTTTTCGGATTTTAAACAGTATTTTTGTTCAGATTTATCTTTACATAAAAAATAACTAAATTTCGATTACTTTTGAAATTGTGGCTATTTTTCAATTATCACTTATAAATCTAGCTATTTTTGAATTTTACAAAGAAGTCTGACATTCACATTATTTGGACTCGTGGTTATGGGGATCGTCAATAGTTTGTAAATGAGACACCATTTCTAAGTGTAACCATGTGCAATATTTCCCAAAATTTTTAGTAGCAATACTACGGAGGCGTTTGGACATAAAAATTATAGTATAATTTTTGAAAAAAATGATAGTATTTGGAGTTAAGTTGAAAAATGATATTTAGAATTTGAAATAATGTTTGGACATGCATTTCACTGTAAGCACGCAATTTTTGACCCGCGCAACTTTTAAAAGTAGTATTTTAAAATATTTACTTATTTTCATTTTAATAGGATTTCAGTCAACTTTTAATTTTTATTTTAAAACATAAGTTTAAAAACATAAAAAATGGTTTTATAATATTTCTTCTCTTATTATATATCTTTTTATTTTTATCCTTTTTTATTTATTTAAGCTTATTAGTATTTTAATTTTTACCATTACTTTAACATAGTTTCTCTACCTTTTTTATAACATTTAAAAAATATCAAAAATATTTTTATTTTAAAATATAGTTCACTTTAATAGTTTATTCTTATTAACTAATATTAATTAGTATATTTTAGTCGTATTTATATTTTTATTTTTATTTTTATTTTTGTTCATTGAAAAAGAATTGAATTTGGGCCAATTAGGAGCTCATTTTCAGATTTTAGTGGCCCAGCAAGACAAAAGCCCATTCTTTCCAACCCATTATCCCACTTTCCACTTAAATGCAAGATTAAATCTTCGTCACTCATAATGTTTAATCCAATGGCCAATACTTACTCCCCACCACCATATAAAAATCAAATTAACACCCAAAACCCTAAGGGAACTCCTCCATTCTAAAGAGAGCCACACCCCTCCTCTCCAAAATCCGGCCGCCTCTTCATCTTCAAAGCTCTCTCTTCATTTGATAGACAAGGCTGCTGCTCAGTTCTATCACTCGTCGTAAATTCGAGCATACAGATACACACACAACAGCATCCCCTCAACACCTAACGACCACTCTCTTCACCCGCCTCTGCCATCTCCCTCACTCGAGTTGTTGCCTCGCCGAAATTGATCACTGTTGAGTGGCGACGCCGTCAGCAGCAAGTCCAAAATGGCCACACTCCCTCCTCTCAAATCTGCCACCACCGGCTATTTCAAACCCGCCGGACTACTGCCATTTTATCTCTCTCTCCTCCTATTTGTGTTTTTCACTCTCTGATCGAACCACTGATAAAAGCTAAGCGCGTTGCGAAAAATACCCTGTTATTCTGCTTTCTGCTCATACCGAACAAACCATGGCTTATGTCGAGAGAGAATTGAGTACGAGTTAAGGACCGATGAACTAAGTTGCGGCGGCACATAGGACCATGGATACATTGTCTATTTTTAGGGTCTTTCTTCTTCATTGAGTACACACGGTGGTCCGTTCGAGGTTTTCGAGTTCTGCGTTCGCTCACGGGCTGATTCGCGGTTCCTGTCCAATAGTTATTGTTGTTTGCTGCTCTGTCGAGTTCCCGTCGACGGATTCTTTCCTCGCTTGAGCGAGTGTAAAGCTGTTTGGAGAAAATTCTGCTATTGAAAAGCTACTTAAAGGTCCATTTTTATCTTTAATATTCTACCTCTTGATTTTTGTGATATATGTGTTTGAATGGTTGATTCATATGGTTTTCATGATTATTTGTGATACATTTTGATCCTTTGATGAAATTTGCTTGAGTTTGGTAACTGGATTGGCTAATGACGTGAAAGTGAAAATAAGAATGTTTTTCTTTGTTGTGTACATGCTTTAAAGTAGGCTTGCTGGCATTATTTTTTTATCTTACGTCTTCAACCGAATGCGATTTAGCTTTAATGAAGTAAGGAGTTCCAACTTAAAAACTTATTTTGGATTGATTTCATTATTTGGATTGCTGTGTAAAATTAAAAGAAATTTAGGTTCAAGATAATTGTATTGTTCTTCTAGTCTTGTTTTATTTAATTTTTCGAGTATGAGCATGCCTAGGTCGACCACACTTAGGTAGGCAAACCTTAGGATTTTGTTTGAATTTACGAGGTAAGAGGTCGTTCCCCTTTAGTTTATTATGGTTTCACCAGGGGAATACCCCGAAGAGTTTGTATATATTTTTATCCGGGGTATGTCCTGAAGTGAATGTAAACGGAGACCCGGGCTATATTGCGGAGGAAGCATATAGTAGGATAGATTATAACTCTTAGTATTTTTTCTTTTAGTACTTCCTTTTTTTTCTCTTATTTTTCTTTTATTAGGTGGGGACGACCTCGAGCCTCTTTTGTACTTATTTTTCTTTTTTGTGTTTTTACCTCAATTAAAATATTCTTTAAAGCGAACTTGATCGAGTACGCAACCGTACTAGTTACGGAAATTGGGGAATGCCTAATACCTTCTCCCCGAGTCAAATGAACCCCCTTATCTAGAATCTCTGGTGCAGACTCTATTTTAGAGTTTAAATGTGTTTTCAAAAGGAAAAATTATTTTTCAACGGTGACCTGGCACACCGAAATCAAATGTCAGGTGGCGACTCTGAAAATACTTTGAAACACAATCTTTTTGTCACTTTCAAATTGAAAACCCTTTTGAGCTTAAAAATCTTCTTTATCTTTTAAAGGGGGTTAGTGACGTAAAAAAAAAAATAGATGTGACAGCTTTGACGACTCTGCTGGGGAGTTACATGTTCGAGATGATTCTACGATCTTGTTGGCTTTTTAGAATATTCGGTAGAGGTTTTTATGTTTTTTATTTGCTTTATTTGATTTTTGTTATGTTTTTATAGTTTGTTATTATTTGCTAGTTTTTATGTGTTTACTGCTTTATAACTGGCATCATTTGCATAACCATGAGTCTTCTTTCTGCAACAAGTCTTCCGGAGTATGTTTGAGCGTACACGATCGTTTGTGAGTCACTCGTGTCTTTAGGGGGGTGGCGTGGGAGCGTGGAATGGGCGGACAGCTAGAGCAGCCGCCATTGACCACGTGCCGCCCCAAATTGCCTTGTCTAGTGAACCCCAAACGTAGTTTAGCCTTTAGGTCATTCTTATTTGTATCATGTCATTAGACCTAGCAGGGCTCGGTCCTAGGCACCGTGTCCCTTTGTAGGAGACCTATCCAAATTATGTCAGATGGTCCCATGGCCCAAAAACACATTTAATCATTCCTATGTGCTACATGTTGAATTCTTTAAGGGTAAATGGGTCATTTGGAGGACAAATGATGGTTGAGGGTAAATGAGAAAGAAAAGAGGGTGAAGTATAAAGATGAATCAAGTAGGGCCCAATTATATTTTTCTTTCACAACTCTTTCAAGAAAAGACCAAAAACAAAAATGAAAATGAAAAATCCAAAAAGATTTTGCACTTTCCCATCATTTTCCAAAAAATAAAAAAATTAAAAAAAAGAGAAAAAGAAAATCCAAAAAGATTTTATATTCATCATTTTTTTTTTAAAAAGACAAAAAATATGTTTTCTCCAAATTGGTGTTTTTTTTAAATTCTCTCCTGTATCCAATCTTCCTGAACTACGCATACCTGATTCTCGTCTTTAGGAGCGGGATACGTAGGCAGCCCACATAGGGTCTGGTCTTCCTAGTGAGTCTTATGTTCTTGGCTTCGGGGGTCGTAGCCAAATCTTGCATGTCTAACCACTTTTGGCCACATCGGCCTTTTTGCAAAATAAGACTATTTTTGCAAAGTGGCTTGTTAACCCATGTCTCAGAGTCATGAGTCCACAAAAAGGTGTCCTCTTAGTTTAAAGGTCCATTCCTGTTGAGTTTGTATGCTTAGCCATTTTTTTTACCACATAGGTCATTTATGCAAAGCGGGTCATTTTTGTAAAGTAATTTTAGAGACCGTGATTCCTGGGAGATCGGGGGTCGTATAGGCCTTCGTGAGGTGTTTTCATGTTTTAGAGGTCGTCCTAATTGAGTTTTCACTTCTAGCCACCCTTGGCCACGTAGGCCGTTTTTGCAAAAATAGCCCAATCATGTCTTGTATGTCTCCAATAAGAGGAGTTGTAGTGTCACATAGTGTCCTGAGTTACCAACTCTGTTTGGTCTTATCCTTCTCTTTATGGTATATATCCATTTGCCGGAGCTTGAGCATGACAGACGCCCCAGGACCATCCAATCAGGACCACTGCATTCATGAGTTGCTTGAGGATACTTTTATGTTTTGAGTCTGTCATTCATGTCGCCTTATATTTTCTAGTCTTGTACAGTAGTATCGAATATTTTAGGTGGTTTCGGAGTCTATCCTAGTCTAGTTGAGTTTGTCGAGTCTTTTGTTATCGTATTTCCTATTTTGTATGTGAAAACCAAAAAAATATTATAAGTGAAAAAATCCAAAAAGATTCTTGTTTTTTTTAATTTTGTCCAATAATTTTTCAGAACTACGCTTGGTCTGATTCATGTGAAACATGATACGTAGGCAACCTACATCGAGTTCGATCAAATCATTTTTAATTTTTTTTAAAAAAAAGAAAAGAAAAGAGATGAAGTTGTGGGATGTGAAAAATGAGAGGAAACTGCGGAATGCAAGAAAAGAGCGATAATCAAAAAGAAAAGAGAGGAAAGAAATGAGCAAATCAAGGAGCGCAAGAGAGGAAATGAAGAAGGAAAGGGCAATGAGAGTAAAATTGGGATTATGCCATATGACCTTCATGCCCTCGAAGTCATTTTAGAACCAATAACTGTGACTAGGTGCATTGCACATAACGTGAGATTATATTATGTTAAATGCTCTAATGCTAACGTGATGACTTCATTTTGTTCCTATTTGTTATCTTTATTATAGCAAAAGGGTGGTTGGTTTGTGGTTCTTAAACTGGTAACTCTTCCCTGCAACATAAAGTCTGAAAGGCAATGGCAGACGACAACAGAGTTGAGTTGGTCGATACTGGTACCCGAAACCAGTTGGTTGAACAAGACATTGGGTTGGTTGAAAAGGTAAGGATGTTGAGACAACATATAGCGGACATGTATCAAGTCATCCTATGACTGGGAAGGCACCACCCCCGCCACCACCTAGATTCCTAGATGCTACCCTTACCTAAGCTCCAGTCATAGTGTCAAATGATCTACCATATTCTCCGAATTTTCCCTCTTATCACAACTTTCCTAACCTCCGTAGTAGCTCCATTGTTCGTCCTCCAACTACATTTCCCAAAAATAGCCCTCCTGATGTTGTTGAGCCCCGCCAACAACAAGATCCAATGGGCGTTCCTGCTTAATGCTTTCAGCCTCAACATCGACCCCATGAATATCCACGTACTCTAGATAATCCTCCCCAATGCTACTTCTCTCCATAAAATTCCCAAAGTCATACCTCACTTTCCCACTACTCTATCCATAATGCACCACCATATGCTCCACATCCACAAGACTCGCATTGGCATGCATCACCTCCACAAATATTTTACCCGCCTCCTCAAGCATGTCAATCACCTACGCGCAAGAGGTTCCAACCGAGGCTGGAGTACAAAATGAAAAGGCAGCAGCAAAGAGAAAAGTCTTTCACTCCTATTGGAAAATCATATGCTAGTTTGTTCCAAAGGTTGAGGCAATTGGATATGTTGAAGCCAATTCAGATAAAAATGTCGAACCCCCTTCCAAAGAATTTTGATTTTTCTCAAAGGTGCGCATATTGCTCTAATGCACCGGGGCACAACATAGAAAAGTGTTGGCATCTGAAAAGAGAAGTCCAGAAACTTGTTGATGCAGGTGACATTACCGTGCAAAATCCAAATGCATCAGATACTAGCCAAAGTCAATTGCTTGTTCATAATGAGACGCATATGGTGGGCAATATTTGTGTTGAAAAGGAATATGAAAACTCTCCTGAATCCCTTGGAGGGCCACTTACCGCAAAGTTTTCAGCGCTATCAGTCTCAGTTCCAGAAGTTAATTTTAAGAATGAGTTGGCAAAGGGGACCCCAAAGCCACTTGCCGAGGTTAATGTGATGGAGACTTATGAAGGTCCTAGTAATGTTGATTTGAGACTCAGTGGCTAAGATCGCGAGCTTGGTAATTGGAAAGACACTCCTTTATTGGCTAGCCAGGGAGGAGTTTTGGTGGTTTATTTTGTGGTCATTTCTGTTGTCCGGGTTATTTCAGGGTTGTAATCCGGATATTGTCTTGTGGCTCAAATCCTTCTTCTTCTTATTTTGCCTAGTTCGTTTAGTTGTAGTAACTCGTCTAGTGTTATCTAGGATTGTTCCAGGGTTGTAACCCATATCTATTTTGCTTGTTTTGTTGTTCAAACCCTTTCACCGTCTGTCTAATGCAATCTCCCGTTTTCTATTATTTCTAGTCCATTTTTGTTTGGTTCTCTTTTTTGTTTATAGTTCTTTTCATGATGACTCTAGTGACATGACATGTACGTGGAATTCTTAGTCTGGTCTTAAAATTTAGTCTAATCATGAAATAATGAAACAAGGTTTGAATATGACAGGGACATTTGAGAGAAATAAGTAAAGATTTGGACATTTTGAGATCATTTAAAGCCCATATTGTATGAAACTGGGCAGATAGTTTGGGAAGTTAATAGGACAACAAGGATTTGGTATAAGAGAGTGCATCCTAGACAATTTGAAGCAAGCAACTTTGAGTTCAAGTGTATCTCAAGTTATAAGATAAAGCCAAGGAAGTTTATCCCAAACTGACGGAGAGTACTCATTGTGAAGAAGAAATCACCCAATGAGAGTTTTGTACTTGACATGACACTAAACAAAGATGGAAGGCATATCTGGGATATCAATGCTGATGCTGCAAAAGAAATGCTATGCATGATCTTCATATTTCACCCTCAAGTTGCATGTGTTGTACTTGGCATTTTTAGTGATTGGGAGGCCCTCTTTCAGCTACCCAAACACTTTATACCCTTAGGTACCCTTTTGAGCCAGTGTTGATTTCTTTGACCTCCCCTCTTTTGGAATCGAGTTAGAGTCACTAAAAATAAATCATGCCCCCATAAGGTTTGTTTTAGAAAGTTCATTCCAAAAGAAAATTTCAAAAAGAAAAAAGAAAAAAAAAAGAGGAAAAAGAAGAAAAAAGAAAAATAGCAACAACAAAAAGTATTCTTTTGAACTACGTTCGACCTGATTCTTGTCACCACAAGATACGTAGGCAGCCTTACGATTTGGTCGCACCAAATAAAATATTTCATAATCTCACGAAGTCAAAAGTGGGGCAGTTTTTCTTAGAAATTCCATCTCAAATAAAAAAAGAAGAATCAAATTCTCTTGTTTTAGAAATTGGGGAAAAGTTTTTTAAAATGGATTCCAAAAGTTGCAAATAAGTTAACTCTGTTGTCTTAGTTATTTTGAGCCTTTATAATATCCTTTCTTTCTAACCCTGTCCAAAAGCCACATTACAATCAAAAAACCACCTCCCAGATAATCTTTGAGAGTGTCGAGTTAGTCGTGCCAGGAGCATATGATATTTTTACCATGGTTAACCCCTTGTCATCTGCAGAATCAGAGGAAATAAGAAGAAAAGAATAAAATGAGATAGTCTTATTGGTGAAAACTCTCACGGGCATCATAAGCGACGATGAATTGAGAGAAAGAACAAAATGAAAAAGGCTTGATGGTGAAGACCCTTCGGGCACTACAAGTTGAATAAGGATCGTGAATCAGATAGGATAATCGGAGCATTGAAGCCCAATTTCACGGCTTAGAGGTATAACAAGAGTTGAACATTAGACTTGCTTGACAGATTAGGCCTCTTAACCCAAAATGCATGTCATGGTCATTGGAGTTGGTATCCACATCAGATAAGTTTCAACTTTGTAATTTTCTTGTTAGATATCATCTCTTTCCATTATCCCCTTACTATGTTCCTCTTGCTTTGTTTAAGTCCTCTTTTTGAGTTTGTTTTGTCAAAACAAGTGAGAAATGACTCCAAAATTTGCTACCAGCTTTCTAATTGCACAAAGTGGAGTCTGGCTAGCACATCAAAGTGGTATAAGTCAGGAAAAAGTGGTATGCGCTTTGAGTTGATAACAATTGACGTGCTTTGGTATTCATGTGAAATGCAAAGGTTCGGTAAATATCATTCATGAGCACAATGCTTCGGGTATAAGGTATTGGGATTGACTGGATCAAAGGTGCTTTCTGTGATAAGGGTTGACAGAAAAAGTGGTTAACCAATAACAAGCAAGGTCTTCCAAATGGAAATCAAAGTTATCATGGCAAGTGTAAGATCAATCGCCCTCAAGGATAAGACCACAAACCAACCACCATGTTTTAAACTCACAAGTTTTCTTTGTTTGAAACAGGGACGAATACTATGTCCAAATCAAAGCTTGGAAGCTCGAATTTTTCAAGTGTCATGCCCAAATTTTATCAGCACAAAGGCTGTTTGAGAAGCTTTTTACCTCCTAGACATTCCCCTAGTTGAGAAGATCATTAGCTCTCAAGAAGTTTTCCTGCTTGAGATGAACCGTACCTCCTTGGCAGTCTCTCTAGTCGGAAGAGTCTTTAGCTTTCTTTAAGTCCAGGATCCTGCCTGGAAAATAGGGTCACTTCTTAGTTTCTCCTAAGTGGTCAATTTTTAGTTTCCTTAAGCTGTTAATCTTTAGATTTTCTTGAGGTCAGGGGTCTCGCCTAGAGAATAGGGTCAGTTTTTAATTTTCTTAAGTTGTTAGTCTTTAGCTTTACTAGAATTCAGGGGTCCCGCCTGGAGAATAGGGTCAGTTTTAATTTTCTTAAGTTGCTTATCTTTGGCTTTCCTCAAGTTCAGGAGTCCCGTCTATAGAATAGGGTCAATTTTAGTTTTCTTAAATTGTTAATCTTTAGCATTTCTTTAGTTCAGGGGTCCCGCCTGGAGAATAAGGTCAGTTTTTTGTTTTCTTGAGTTGTGAATCGTTAGTTTTCCTTAAGTTCAGTGGTCTCGCCTAGAGAATAAGGTCAGTTTTAAGTTTCCTTAAGTTGTTAGTCTTTAGCTTTTCTTGAGTTCAAGGGTCCAGCCTGGAGAATAGGGTCAACTTTTAGTTTTCTTAAGTTATTAATCTTTGGCTTTCTTTAAGTTCAGGGGTCCCGCCTGGAGAATAGGGTCAGTTTTTAGTTTCCTTAAATTGTTAGTTTTTAGTTTTTCTTGAGTTCAGGGGTCCCGCCTGGAGAATGGGGTCAGTTTTTAGTTTTTTTAAGTTGTTAATCTTAGTTTTCCTTTAGCTCGGGGGTCCCGCCTAGAGAATAGGGTCAATTTTAAAGTTTAGTCAAGCTCCGTTTATAGTTTTCCTGAAGCTCAATCTCATAGGAGACGCACATCCTAGTCGATTCTTTAGTTTTACTCTTCTCTTTCATTAATAGCATAGGTATTTACAGTTTTGCTAACAGCTCACAAATCTTCCTAGTGCAAACTGGGGCAGACAATTTTGTTTGTTTTGTTGTTTTGATTGCAGGCACCCACCTGGAGAACGAGGGTCAATATTTCAGAAATCGGTTTTAAGTTCAAATCAGAGAAGCATCAGGAGCCCACCTGAAGAACAGGGTCAATTTTCAATTTTCAAGTTCAAGTTAGAGAGGCATCAGGAGCCCGCCTGAAGAACATGGTCAACTTTCAATTTTCAAGTTCAAGTTAGAGAGGCATCAGGAGCCCGTCTGAAGAACATAGTCAACTTTCAATTTTCAAGTTCAAGTTAGAGAGGCATCAGGAGCCCGCCTGAAGAACAGGGTCAACTTTCAATTTTCATGTTCAAGTCAGAGGCAGCAGGATCCCTCCTGAAGAATAGGGTTAACCTCCAGTTTTTCAATTCAAATCAGAAGTAGCATGAGCCGCTTGAAGAACAAGGTTTTCAAGCTCAAGTCTACCACAAGTTCAAGTTTATTTCAAGTGCAAGCAGCAGGGTGCCCGCCTGAAGAATAGGGTCAACTTCCAGTTTTCTTCAAATTCAAGTCAGCAGGATACCAACCTGAAGAATAGGGTGAAGTTTCAATTTCATGTTGAAGGATCAAGTGGAGATCCAAGGAAGATTCGAGACAAGAAGTAGATAGGATCTTGTATTTTTCTTTTATTTTCGCTGTAATAGTTCCTTTTATTTTGGATGTAATGGCAAGAACTTTGGACCGGAACCTCGACGGCACCTCAATCGGCTCTCCACCTCGGTATACTCCATCG
This sequence comes from Nicotiana tomentosiformis, assembly GCF_000390325.3. Taxonomy (NCBI): domain Eukaryota; kingdom Viridiplantae; phylum Streptophyta; class Magnoliopsida; order Solanales; family Solanaceae; genus Nicotiana; species Nicotiana tomentosiformis. Next base: position 44,265,115 of record NC_090818.1, on the reverse strand, counting down.
CTCTTCTCACTTCTAAACTACACATGACCTGAATCCTTTATAGCCAAGGATATGTAGGCAGTTCAATACCAGGGCTCGGTCACAATCTTTTTAGCCATCTTTATTTTCTTTTAAATAAGCGTCGGGTCATAAATCAATTACGTTGCTTATTGTTCTTTACTCCGAAAACTCTTCGTGTTTCCAAGCAAAGAGGGGCAGTTGTAAGCACGCAATGATTGACCCGTGTAACTTTTAAAAGTAGTATTTTAAAATATTTACTTATTTTCATTTTAATAGGATTTCAGTCAACTTTTAATTTTTATTTTAAAACATAAGTTTAAAAACACAAAAAATAGTTTTATAATATTTCTTCTCTTATTATATATCTTTTTATTTATATCCTTTTTTTATTTATTTAAGCTTATTAGTATTTTAATTTTTACCATTACTTTAAATAGTTTTCTCTACCTTTTTTATAACATTTAAAAAATACCAAAAATATTTTCATTTTAATATATAGTTCACTTTAATAGTTTATTATTATTAGCTAAGATTAATTAGTATATTTTAGTAGTATATTTATTTTTATTTTTGTTCATTGAGAAAGAATTAAATTTGGGCCAATTAGGAGCTCATTTTCAGATTTTAGTGGCCCAACAAGACAAAGGCTCATTCTTCCCAACCCATTAGTCCATTCTCCACTTAAATGCAAGATTAAATCTTGGCCACTCATTATGTTTAATCCAATGGCCAATACTTACTCCTCACCACCATATAAAAGCCAAATTAACACCCAAAATCCTAAGGGAACTCCTCCATTCTAAAGAGAGCCACACCCCTCCTCTCCAAGATCCGGTCGCCTCTTCATCTTCAAAGCTCTCTCTTCATTTGATAGACAAGGTTGCTGCTCACTCGCCAAAAATTCGAGCACATAGATACACACGCAGCAGCACCCCCTCAACACCCAACGACCACCCTCCTCACCCGCCTCTGCCATCTCCTTCACCCGAGTTATTGCCTCGCCGGAATTGATCACCGGCGAATGGCGACGCCGCCAGCAGCAAGTCCAAAACGGCCACGCTCTCTCCTCTCAAGTCTGCCGCCACCGGCCATCTCAAACCCGCCGGACTACTGCCATTTTATCTCTCTCTCCTCCTCCTAGTATTTTTCGCTCTCTGATCGAACCACTGATAAAAGCTAAGCGCGTTGAGAAAAAGACCCTGTTATTCTGCTTTCTACTCACACCGAACAAACCATGGCTTACGTCGCGAGAGAATTGAGTTCGAGTTAAGGACCGATGAATAAAGCCGCGGCGGCACATAGGACCATGGATACACTATCTATTTTTAGGGTCTTTCTTCTTCATTGAGTACACACGGCGGTCCGTTCGAGGTTTTCGAGTTCTGGGTTCGCTCACGGGCTGATTCGCGGTTCCTGTCCAATAGTTATTGCGGTTTGCTACTCTGTCGAGTTCCCGTCGACGGATTCTTTCCTCGCTTGAGCGAGTGTAAAGCTGTTTGGATGAAATTTTGCTATTGAAAAGCTACTTAAAGGTCAATTTCTATCTTTAATATTCTACCTCTTGATTTTTGTCACATATGTGTTTGAATGGTTGATTCATATGGTTTTCATGATTATTTGTGATACCTTTTGATCCTTTGATGAAATTTACTTGAGTTTGGTAACTGGATTCGCTAATGACGTGAAAGTGACAATAAGAATGTTTTTCTTTGTTGTGTACGTGCTTTAAAGTAGGCTAGCTGGCATTGTTTTTTTATGTTACGGCTTCAATCAAATGCGATTTAGCTTTAATGAAGTAAGGGGTTCCAACTTGAAAACTTATTTTGGATTGATTTTATTGTTTGGGTTGTTGTGTAAAATTAAAATAAATTTAGGTTCAAGATAATTGTATTATTTTTCTAGTCTTGTTTTATTTACTTTTTCGGGTATGAGCATGCCTAGGCCGACCACACTTAGGTAGGCAAACCTTAGGATTTTGTTTGAATTTTCGAGGTAAGAGGTCGTTCCCCTTTAGTTTATTATGGTTTCATCAGGGGAATGCCCCGAAGAGTTTGTATATATTTTTATCCGGGTTATGCCCTGATGTGAATGTAAATGGAGGCCCGGCTACATCGCGGAGGAAGCATAGCGTAAGATAGATTATAACTCTTAGTATTTTTTTTCTTTTAGTACTTCCTTTTCTTTTTTCTTATTTTTCTTTTATTAGGTGGGGACGACCTCGAGCCTTTTTTGTGCTTATTTTTCTTTTTCCGTGTTTTTGCCTCCATTAGAATATTCTTTAAAGCCAACTTGATCGAGTACGCAACCGTACTAGTTACGGGACTTGGGGAATGCCTAATACCTTCTCCCCGAGTCAAATGAACCCCCTTATCTAGAATCTCTGGTGCAGACTATGTTTTAGAGTCTAGATGTGTTTTCAAAAGGAAAAATTATTTTTTAACGATGACCTGGCACATCGAAATCAAATGTCAGGTGGCGACTCTGAAAATCTTTTGAAACACAATCTTTTTGTCTTGAAAACCCTTTTGAGCTTAAAAATCTTCTTTATCTTTTAAAGAGGGTTAGTGACGTAAAAAAAAGGGGGTGTAATATTCACTTGAAAAAATATTGCAGTTTTGTGAGTGAGGAAAAAAGTTTTTCTCAAAATTCTTTTTCTCAAAATTTTGAAAACCTGGTCAAAACCATTTTATGGTTTTTGAAAAACTCATTTTCGAAAATTTCCAAAAACTTCTAAAATTTCATGGACAAACACATTTTTGAAAAAAAAATAATAATTTATGGACAAACGGGGCCTACATATGCAGATGGATAATCCCGAAAAGGAAATTAGATAAGGGATTTTTATCCATCTATACTATATATGAAACATATTTATCTCTCTAATCATGTTTTACCTTAATTACATGGTCACATACAATTTATCAATTATATACAAATTAGTTTTAAATGAGTCTCCCTTGATTGTAGCCCATTAATTTAGTAAATCGCCCAATCACAATTCTTTCTTTCTTTTTCTCTCTTTGAAATCAACCCTCTTTCCACACTGATTCTACAAGATTTTTTCTTCTAAAGGTTATTATTTTACCTAACAATGGCGAAGAAAGGGATTAATTTTTTTTGGATCTCAATTTTGTCATGGCTGGAGTTTGGATCTTTTTTGAGCTTCCCCTTTTCTTGTTGGTGTCTCGATGGCGAGTTAGCATATATGGATATTAATTATTTGGCTCGGTTGTTCGAATTGAAATTGTCAATCAAAAAACTTTGAAGGTGTTTGACTCTCCACCATTGACAACCCTTAAAAAGCTTCGAAGCCTTGATTTCGAATTTAGATTTTTTAAAAATATTATTTGTATGGATTGAGTGTTATTGCAAACCATTGAGAATATTCTATGGAGTTTATATATCGATTTTGATGGTATTTGGTGAAGATTTAGATGTGATTTGGATGGATTTTCAGATTGAAATTCGAAAAAGAAGCTGAAGAATACACCACATACAAAATATATACAAATTATATACAAAAGACATATTGTATAAAATTTATTTGAAAATTATATTTAAGTTGTATGATTTTGTAGTTGTATTTACTGGGTAAGAATGATATATGAACGTAGCAGATAAGATGTAAATAGGTTGTATTCCGTATAATTAGTTGTATGAAATTTATTTTTAGTAAGTACGTTATTGTAGATATATCAAATTTTGTATTAAATTTGTATGAAATTTATTTTTAATTTGTATGATGTTGTACCATATATTATTCTTTTCTTAAAATAGATAATTATGGCAAAGAAAGAGAAGAGTTGCGCTAATTATGGCTTAAAATATGTATCACACAACTGGAAGGAGTCTTATCTAGATGGAAGGACAATTTGGACTTCGTTCCCTTCAGTTACGACCTTTTCCTAGCAAAGAATCCTCTTATTTAAGGCACTGATAATTGATTATATTTAAATTGTAAGAAAAATTTATTTAGGGCGGGTAATTTATAAAAAAATTTGACAATTTTGGTAAATATGTTACTTGTCAAAATATGTGAATAGGTGAGTAAATTTTACACTTTAATGTTTTATGAATTAAATTCTTCTTTTAAAAGGTGAAGATGCTTGGAATTGCTTGGGTTTGGCCAGGCCGAACACTTTACAAATGTTTTAGGCCCAATGATTGGGCGCTTAACTTTTTTGAATTGAATTCACAATTATTATGTGGAACTCTCATCACACTTAGGTTTCAGTGACGTAAATGCGATCTACACTAAAGCGTAGTGCTAACTTAGGCTACTTCTGATAAATACCGACTGATGAAAGAGATACTGCAATGTAATAAGAAGGAAAAAATCAAAGCATTCTAGTACCAGTTCACACCAAACTTTGACATTGATAGGCCGATCGATATTCGACCAAGTCTGAACAACTGGTACTGGGCCTTTATATGGAATGGGCTAGGCCCAAGATGAAACAGATCGGACTTAGTTTGATGCAATTCATGTCATAAAAAAGGACTGTCCCAAGTCAAAGGATGAGCAAGACCCAAATTATCATGGTGGAAGAAGACTTAATACATTTGACAAGTAACATCAATCACATTAGAATTAACCCAAATATCCGCTCACTTAATCTTTTGAACTAAAAATACCCAGCAGATATGTAATATATATATATAATTCGGACACATGCCTAAGTCCAAAATCACCATACGAAACTGTTGAAATCATCAAAATTCCATTAAAATCCGACTCCGAATCGATGTTCAAAACTGAAAAATTTACTCTATGAAAAATTAGTCAACCCCCCCCCCCCCCCCAAACTTTCTCTTTTGAAATCATCAACCAATATATAATTTATGTATACCAGCTCCCCAAGTACACGCAAGTATACGTGGCCGTCAAGTAATAAAGTGACTCGAAAGTGGATGTCGAACCCACAGAGACTTAGATCAATTGTCAACTAAGCAAACTAAAATCAACTTACTGTCCAAGATGATCAAAAGTTTAACTTTTCTATTACAACTACTATTGCGAAATTCAAACACGTAACCAAGAGAGATATAGATTCCAGGGTTGTGGTCGGTTTATCAATCCTATTGAGTTCGTAATTACACATGTTAATCCAAATTATCTATGATTGCTAGTTGACCGGATCGTTTATATAAATAGCATGTTCCCACAATACAATCCGCATATCCATAATATATCAACCCTATATTGCTATGGTCTTGAATCTATCATGAATGAATATAATACAGTATTCAACTAAGCAAGGCTGTTAGGTATATTCCTATCCTAACCGCAAAATCTTTCCCCGAGCCACGGGTTCAAAAACAAGCTCTCTCCAATTCTACTCTAATCTAAGCACGGCTTTCCCAAGCATAGCATAGATAGTAAATAGAACTCAACTGCTGGCCAAACAACTAAGCAATTATGCACAGAATTAGAGAAACAACCAAAGATGATAACTCGAATAAACGGTAATATAATTAATAAACTTCAATATTCATGACAACCACAACCCTAGAACGTGAAGTTTAGCTCTATATAGACATGGTAGCAAAATAACAAATCATCAAGAAAAAGTAAAGACTACTAAGTTTGATGGAATCTGATAAATTCCGGCCTCCACGGCGGCTCCGTGCTCTTCCTTAGTCCAAAGTCTGTCTAAAGTCGGTCTCAAAATCTAAAAATGATGTTTAATGACTATTTATATGTTTAGGAAAAAGACCTAAACAAAATAACCAAGTCCAAAACCAAATAGAAGACAAAATAGACTTAAAACCCATACCATGCGTCGCCACGCGAAACACGCGAAGCACCTCGCGTCAACCCGCGCGTCGCGCACTCAAACGCAAGGAAATTTGCTCGCCTCGCCTGCTGCCTTTGCTTCGTGTTCAATTTTGATTTCTGCCTAACTTTTGCAATTCTTTTCCTTTGCTTTCCAATTGTTGTCACGTCAATTTCTCACTTGGATCATTTAAATAATTTTGTCTTAAATCATCACTCAATGATGATATCATAATATTTTTCATCATCAAATAATTACAAGTCATTCTTATAGTGTATAAAATACACATAAAATTTTTATTTTGTTCCCAATTTCGTCTTCAACATACCTACACATAAAATAAACTCAATTAAACACAAATATAGTATAGTTTAGTATTAAAGCACCTAAATGTACGGCAAGTAATGCACTAAAAGTACGGAATTATAACCAAATATCAGTAAATAATAAATCTGGTCGGCTATTTACGAAACAATCCCATTCTAATTTTCCTTTCGAGATTATCCATCGCATAATCAATATATATATTTTTTCTATATTTGACTAGTTAATGTTATTATTTCGGACTACCGATCATATGAGTAACTTGCACGTGCACTTCTCTTTTTAGTATGTTTTAAATTTGTTTATACTTATTGACAAATTTTTAAACAAATATTACTATTACATATTTCAGGCCAGTTTCCGTAAAATCTTTCTGGTCATTGGGTGGAAACAAAGATAAGATGACTAGCCGACAAGATCATGAAACGAATCATAGATGAGAGACCGTTGAAGATAAACTTATTTAACTCACAGGCCAAAGCAATGGTCTTAAGGCTAAACTTTGAAAAGTATAGAGGTGAAAGTAAAAGCGCACAATTATTTAGAACGGTCAACTCAAACTATATAAACCGGCGGTACCTTGTTAAATTTTAAATTTCGCCGACATAACGTTTATCGATACGGACACAATAAAGCGGCTGAGACACTGTATGTAACGCACTAATGCTGAATTCTTTCAGACCTTTTAGCATCAAATTAAACTTACAGACTTGAAAAAATAAGAAAGGGGAAAAGGCGAAGAATTTTCACCACCCGTTTTTGTGCTATAGTAATGTAAGTGCTTATCCGAAAAATCGGATAGAGTTAAATTTGTATATAATTTTAAGGATACATGGAGAAAAAAGAAATATTGATGAACAAGGCAAAGTAAATGAGTCCAAAAGTGTTAATCTCTCTGAAGTTGTCTTTTTGCCCCTTATGCTTATAAGAATCCCCTTTGTAGTAGAGGAATCCTACTTTATCTATATAAAAAATATATAATGAAAAACCCATGATAAATTATCTTTTCCTCAATTCTTGCCAAGATTCTCTCCCCTAGTGCAGTTGCAACGGCTCTTGTCTGTGAGCTCGATACCGGCTCGAGCTCGGTATTGGATCGAGCCCTCGGCCTTGGTTCGAACTCGACTCTGACTCGGAGTCTCGATATTCGGGGTGAGTGTTGGTCGGTCTATGCATCTTCGATAATCTCCGCTTTGCCTCGTAGTTCGATTTGGATATGAGATCGATAATGATACCGAGCTTGTCGTTGATTGGTCTTAGAGCATGAAGCTCGATGCCCTTACTTCGGACCTCGACCCGTCGTCACGCAGATACCCTTTGATCGATGTATTATCACCTCGATCAGTCTGTACGACTGATTAATCGGTTTTGACCGTACACAGATAGTCCCCTCGTTTCTTGAAAAAGGATGTGGCGAGAAACGATATAATTTTCCAACAGCTCGATCAGATATATGTTACCGTTTGCATCGATCCTGACCATGACGTACGTGATAGCTGTCCCATCGGTTCAGTTTTACCAAGGCATTCAATGTGTGTCAGACGGTGGTCGGCCACCGCTGATATTAAATCGTCATCGCTTCAATCTATAAATAACCCTTCCCTTTTACCATTCATCACTTTTGCGTCTTCAATCTTCCAAATTTTCTAAGTTCCCTTTCATCTTTTCTGAGTTTTCTGTCTGCAAATCTGTGAGTTTTACTACAAATTCTTTCTTAACACAACAAATACTCCCGTTCTTTGTTCACGAAATTTTAAATGGCAAAAACGTCTAAAACTGTTCCGCAAAAAGAGACCGCTACTTCATCTCGACCTACTGGTGGCGAGGATGTGGAAGAGCCCCGCCCTGAGAAATTCGTTCCGGTAGGGTGCTCGACTGTAGGTGATTTTAAAATTAAAAAGCCTTCTCTGATACCGGGTCGGTGTGAGCCGATGTCGAGGTACCAATGTTCAATTACCGAGAAAGTTCTAGATAAAGTCATACAAGAATGCAACTAGGATAATAAACTCGTAGTAATCCCATCGCATGATGAATGAATTACTACCCACGTCAAAGGGTTCTTAAGTGTTTACACTTATCCTTTCACGTTGGGCCCTCTAGACCATGTCATCGTTGCCTTCTGTAAGAGGTACGATGTGACCCTCGGCCAGATCCACCCTTCCTTTTGGAGGATAGTGATTCTTCTTCGATTTTTCTCGAGCAAAGTCGAGGGGCATATCTTCACCCTCGATCATCTTATGCGCCTCTACAGTCCCCGACTTTATCAAGGAGGGTTGATCAAGCTTGGTCGCCGAGCAACCAAAGCGCCATTCTCGAGCATAGATGAGATACGGGATCGGGGTTGGATGGGCCGTTTTGTTCGAATCAAAACCTCGGACCTGATCCCTGCCGATGACTTACCATTTCCCGAGAAATGGAATATGAGCCGTGAGTGAACGTTTCTTTTTGATTTTGTGATTGCCTTTCATTTTGTTGATCCATTTTTCTTTTCTTATCACAGTCGTAGCTCGGATACCGGAACCGATCCCGGATCTTAAACAATGGGTCAAAGGTCTGATGTTGTAGAGACCGTACTCTGAGCGTGCTTGGGTCGAATTATCAAAGGGTCGATGGGAGGCCCGCAGTCATGGTAAATCTTTTTATCGATTTGTCTCTTTATCGGTTTGTATAGTAAATCTCCCTTTTCTCCCTTTGTAGGACTCGGGAAATATGTAGTCATGAGGCCTCCATCTGGTGGTGAAGAAGTTCTTTCCCTGAAGCAGGTAAAAGAAAGGAAGAGAAAAGACGTATCGGGCTCCCCGAGCTCGAAAAAGAAGAAACCGGCTAAGAGATCTCGAAAGCCAAAGGGGGGCTCTGGTGTAATGTCTTCGGAAGTGGTCCGCCATTTAAGGGACGAGCCGGAAGAAGGAGAGGAGAATTTAGCCTGTGTACGGGCTAATGTTGTGATTCAATAGTCTTCCAATTTGGTGGAAGCAAATCAGGGAACCCTGGCCATAATCCCAGAACAAGAAGAAGCTGAGATTATCCCTTCTCGAGCTAAGATGATTGAAAGGGACACCGAGGGTGGGTCTTCTCGGGCAGTAGAAGATATTTCAAGGGATGAGTTCGGGATAGTTGACATTAGCGGATCCCCTCAGATTTTGGATGCCATGATTTAAGAGGCTAGCATGTTGGAGGATCGGTCCTATGCGGGTATTCGGGAGTCGGTCGATATCCACGATTTTCTGGAGGGGCTTGAGTCAGGTGCCTCGGAGGAGGTTACCGGTTTTGGTGGAATGCCGGTACCCAAAAATGCATCGTGGTCAGGTTCTACCGAGCCTTCATCGATTCACAAACTGGTGGACCGATTCCCATCCCCGAGTATCGATCCCGACCGAAGGCGGAAGATAGTGCTCTCTGTACCTGAGGATACCAGAACTTTTTCTCCCCCTGTGGGGATTGCTAGTTACCTTCAGTCCTTGGTGACCGAAGAAGATCAATCACTGATTAATGCGGTAGGGCCCACCTGTCTCTTCAACGAGGCCCAACATGCTTTGAATCGGGTAACTTGATGGCGTTTTTGCCATTTCTTTTATACTTAGAATTGTAGGTAATTCTAATATTTCTCCTTCTGTTTGTAGGCTTCGGTGTTGCATCACGAGGCCTTTCTTCGAATCCAGGAGGAGCATGAAGCCGAGGTTCAGAGCCTCACTAAGAAGGGTGACTCGTACAAGCTCCTTAGTGAAAAACTTCGAGCAGATTTGACAGCGGCTCAGGAGGAGCATGAAGAGATGGCTGAGCAGGTATTCCGAATGTTCCATGATAGTGAAGATGAAAAAGAGATAACCACTAACGATCCGATTCTGCAGGTTCGGCAGAGGATCGAGCAAATTGGATGGCTTAACTTATAGGTAGATGCGCTACTGGCCGAGGTAGAAGAATTGAAAAAGTGTATGGATATCCTTGCCTCGAAAAAGGAAGCCGTTCAAGCTCAGTTGGAGTTGTTTGATGCCCAACTTCGATCTGCGAAAGAAACTGCTTCGGGGCTGATCGAAAAGATGAAAGAGCTTCAGCATCGGTTGGATTTGGCACTTCAGATAAAGCAGATTTGGCTAAAGAACTTGAAGTGGCCAGATCTGAGGTGATCAAGGCCAATAAAAGAGCCGATGCAAAAGTGGCTCAGTTCAGGATCGATGTTGAGGTTAACCAAGCCAAAGCTAAGAGCATGGTCGAACATGCAAAATGGAAAACTCGGACAGAAGCTCTCAAAGAGGTCAGAGCTCAGGGCTTCGATATTGGAGCCGAGATTGAAGTCGCCAGGGCGGAGGAGAACACAGCTCGAAGGTTGGCCTTTCCTGAGAAGGACTCCGATGACTCGGGGGAGTCTGAAGATGAGGAAGATGCCGAGAACATGGCCTTTGATGCCGAGCTTAGGTCGTTTGTTACGTTCTTTTGATACCGCTTTCGGTTTTTGTGTAAAGAACTTCCTTTTGGCTGAGTTTCCGCCTTTGTACGAAAAATTGTACATATAAATCTTTCTTCCTTTTGAAGCAAAATAGCCTTTTAAGTTAAATAGATAGTTTGAATTTTAATCTATGTTGCCTTCGGACCTTGTGGGTAGTCCCATTTTCTTTATCGGGCTCGAACAGCCTTCAGCCTTTAAATAGTCAAGTGTTTGTTTGGACTCGAAGTGATGAGTAATGTTACTCGAAGTAATGTAGCCCGTAGGCGTAATGGTCGAGTGAGTTCTCGCTCGAACATGAAATAAAAGTGGCCTATAGGCTTAGTAGTCGAGTGAATGATTCGAACTCGAAAGTAATGTAGCCCGTAGGCATAATGGTCGAGTGAGTGCTTGCTCGAACTCGAAATAAAAGTAGCCTGTAGGCTTAGTAGTCGAGTGAATGATTCGAACTCGTAGTAATGTAGCCCGTAGGCGAAATGGTCGACTTAGTGCTTGCTCGAACTAGAAATAAAAGTAGCCCGTAGGCTTACTAGTCAAGTGAATGATTCGAACACGAAGTAATGTAGCCCATAGGCATAATGGTCGAGTGAGTGCTTGCTCGAACAAGAAATAAAAGTAGCCCGTAGGCTTAGTAGTCGAGTGACTGATTCGAACTCGAAGTAATGTATCCCGTAGGCATAATGGTCGAGTGAGTGCTTGCCCGAGCTCGAAATAAAAGTAGCCCATAGGCTTAGTAGTCGAGTGAATGATTCGAACTCGAAGTAATGTAGCCCGTAGGCACAATGATCAAGTGAGTGCTTGCTCGAACTCGAAATGAAAGTAGCCCGTAGGCTTAGTAGTCGAGTGAATGATTCGAACTCGAAATAATGTAGCTCGTAGGCGTAATGGTCGAGTGAGTGCTTGCTCGAACTCGAAATAAAAATAGCCTGTAGGCTTAGTAGTCGAGTGAATGAGTCGAACTCGAAGTAATGTAGCCCGTAGGCATAATGGTCGAGTGAGTGCTTGCTCGAACTCGAAATAAAAGTAGCATGTAGGCTTAGTAGTCGAGTGAATGATTCGAACTCGAAGTAATGTAGCCCGTAGGCGTAATGGTCGAGTGAGTTCTTGCTCGAACTCAAAATAAAAGTAGCCCATAGGCTTAGTATTGGAGTGAATGATTCGAACTCGAAATAATGTAGCCTGTAGGCGTAATGGTCGAGTGAGTGCTTGCTCAAACTCGAAATAAAAGTAGCTCGTAGGCTTATTAGTCGAGTGAATGATTCGAACTCGAAGTAATGTAGCCCGTAGGCATAATGGTCGAGTGAGTGCTTGCTCGAACTCGGAATAAAAGTAGCCCGTAGGCTTAGTAGTCGAGTGAATGATTCGAACTCGAAATAATGGAGCCCGTAGGCATAATGGTCGAGTGAGTGCTTGCTCAGACTCGATCATGTTTGCATAGTAAATCTTAGATATAAGATATCGGTAAAGAAGAGAGCTTTCTTTGCAAATCATTATACATGTGTTCATGTTTTGCATCAGGGCTCGGGCCAATTACATGAGCATGGTTTGTTTTGACCATTTGGCTCTTACAATGTTTCCTGTCGAGACATCGTTTGTCATGAAATAACGAAGTAACTTCCTTTGCATTGTACTTGATAATTGTCGTTGATATGCTTGATGACGATGGTATGCCCCCCAGTATTCGAGGATGATTGTAAGGAGGCATCAAATACTATTGAATTGTTCCGAGTTAGCACGATCAATAGTTACCTCATTAAAAAACCTTGCCGAAAAACCTATTTGGGACAAAACCGGTCTAAGGAAAAAAAGAGTGCAACGCGTGCTTTCAGACATAAGGTTTCGTGTTGAATAATCCATCTTTGTTCCTGATCGAGTTCATTAATCCTCGTCTTTGGTCGAACACCTGCATTGGTTCGTTTTGAAATATAATTGAACCGGGGGGGGGGGGGGGTCATATCTTAGCAGTAGTATCATTTTAGCCGTTTATCACACCGAGCTCGTAGAATTTCCATTATAGGGTCGGTATCGATATTTGATCGATCTATGTTCTCGGTTGGCAACCATTTTAATAACGGACCCAAAACCTAACTGATAGTCTTCGATTCTTATTTTAGATTGATACCGATTATGTGTATCGGCCCAAGTAATAGCTGGGTACTCGATCAGGTTGTGCTTCAGCCGCCGTGAAGCCGTCGAGCTTCGTTCGTTTAGTCCTTGAGTGAAAGCTTGAACATCCCAATTGTCTGTGACTGTAGGTAGATCCATTCGTTCCATTTGGAAACGAGATACGAATTCTCTTAGCGTCTCGTTATCCTTTTGTCTTACCTTGAATAGGTCCGACTTCCTGGTTTCGACCTTTATGGCCCCGGCATGTGCTTTTATGAAAGAATCTGCAAGCAAAGCAAAAAAATCGATAGAGTTAGACGGTAAATTATGATACCATATCATTGCTCCCCTTGTCAGGGTTTTACCGAATATTTTCAATAATACAGATTCGATCCCATCGTTCTCTTTGATGGCACATGTATAAGAGGTGACATGTTCATTGGGATCGGTCGTTCCAGAATATTTAAGAATATCAGGCATGCGAAACTTCTTTGGGATAGGTTTAGGAGCCGCGCTTGGGGGGAAAGGCTTTTGCATAAATTTTTTTGAATCCAACCCTTTTATCATTGGTGGAGCTCCTGGGATCTGATCGACCATGGAGTTATATGTTTTTACTTTTTTATTGTTGGCTTCGACTCGCTTTGTGAGTTCCTCGAGCAATTTAGCAATTTCGGGAGCAATCCCTGATTCTTGCTCATTTGACTTCACTATGGCTGGCTCCGTTCTGTGGGTGATTTCTTGAGATGGATTGGGCTCCGGCCTGCTTTGTAGCTGGGTTTGGCTTTGCAACTGAGCTATTGCTGCCTGTTGAGCTTGCAATATTTCGAAAATCATACGCAAGCTGACGCCGTTTTCCTCGACGATATGGGTATCTCGAGCACAGATCGAGTGCCTCCATGAATGCCATTTTCGAGTTCAGAATGTAGGTTCGCCTCAATGGCCACATACGAATTGATATCTATCGGTGCTCCGATTCGGGCTCCAACGACATCGAAAAATGGTCTTTCGGTGCTAGGTGTCAAATTATTGTTCTCATCTTGAAGACCGGCTTCGTTGCCGATCGGCGTGGCCATTTGACTGGTAGTTAGTCGTTGCTAATCCGAAATCCAAGATATTTTCGGAAACAAGCGCAAAACACAACGGTGTGTTTTTGCAGATTCGTATCAAATAACTACTGTTATCCTTAGCCCCACGGTGGGCGCCAAACTGTTTACCCGAAAAATCGGATAGAGTTAAATTTGTATATGGTTCTAAGGATACGTGATATAATTTGATACAAATTGCAGAGTGAAACAGAAATATATATATTCTTTGACAGATGGAATGAAATATAAGGGAGAGAAAAAGGAAATGTTGATGAACAAGGCAAAGTAAATGAGCTCAAAAGTGTTAATCTCTCTGAAATTGTCTTTTTTTACAATGCCCCTTATGCTTACAAGAATTCACTCTTTTATAGTAGAAGAATCCTACTTTATCACCCCTTTTTACATGAATTGTCTTTTCCTCGATTCCTGCCAAGATTCTCTCCCCTAGTGCGGTTACAACGGCTCTTGTCTGTGAGCTCGATACCGGCTCGAGCTCGGTATTGGATCGAGCCCTCGACCTTGGTTCGAGCTCGACTATGACTCGGAGTCTCGATATTCGGGGTGAGTGTTGGTCGGTCTATGCATCTTTGATAATCTCCGTTTTGCCTCATAGTTCGATTTGGATATGAGCTCGATAATGATACCGAGCTTGTCGTTGATTGGTCTTAGAGCTCGAAACTCGATACCCTTACTTCGGACCTCAACCCGTCGTCACGTAGATACCTTTTGATCGAGGTATTATCACCTCGACCAGTCCGTACGGCTGACTTAATCGGTTTTGACCCTACACAAAGAGAATTTTCAATTTTACCAAATAGGTTATTTTTCTAGAGTATAGTTAATGTTGATAGTAGAAAAGTATGCATCCTCGTCATATAGTATACCTCCGAGAGAATCCACGTCGTATGTGGCATCTTTGTCATGATTCAATATGAGTGAAGTATTAGTGGCGGACCCAAGATTTTGTACAAGCGGGTTCAATCTTAGAAGTACATAACTTTAGTTGTAAAATAGTAGTTGTCAAGTGAGTTCAAATAAAATATTCATACAAAATTTACGCAGCTTTAATGCTAATTTATACATATACACAATATTATTTTTTAATAAAGCAGATTCAATTGAAGTCGTTTGCCACCACGTATATCCGCCCTAGGAAGTATATAGTTATATATATACTCAAATGAAAACCAAAAAGCATAGTTGTCTTTATGTGTTACATCACATGTAATTTAACAAAACCTATATATATCTTGACCAAAAAACAAGGACACCTTGCATACCAAACGCCAAAGCCAATTGTAACGTAAAAATTGAAGTCCATATGTCAGCAAACTAAATCGACTTGTGAAAGGAGGAAGACAAGTGTATATGACCTTGTGACGCCAACTCTCAATTTTGGAAGTTGTGTAGATTCATATAATAATGCCATACTACTAGAGCCTACGCGTTTGTATCTTTTTGACTAAGAAAAAGAGTAGTAGTGATGACGTTTCACAATGTCTGTATCACCCCTTGCATATTCCATGAAAAAACAAACCGAAACTAAGTACTTCTAATTCTTTTGGTTCTTGACTCGCCACTCCAATTATCCTTTCAATTTTAGGGATGTGTGGGTTTGGAAGTGGAGTGCATTTTGTGTCATCAGATATTAAGCGGCGCTTTGCCATTTGTGTCGCTAATTCTGGAATCTCTTCGAGTCTAATTATGTTATTGACTATATCCACCTCAGACCGAGCTCGAAACTTAATAAACAGTTTGCGGGAAAGGCTAAAAAGTATGACAAGGAGAAAGAAAAATCAACAAAATTAGGTTCGGATCGATGATTAGATAGTAGTCACTTAATCAACAAAATAGTTTGGTGTAAAGAACTACGACTATACTATATTCTTATCCAAATAGTCATTTCAATGTCCCTGTCCTTTTCTTTTTCACCACGTGTTTGAGAAATTCTATCATAAATTTAATTATTAGATCAATCTTTTATTTTTTTAAACTATTAGTAGGTTCTAGATGTTCATATTATAAATTGTAGAGCATCTAATAATTGATGAAATCATGAAAGTGGGCTTTTAGTCACTGGTAGGTGCTTTCAGTTTTATTCTTTAACTAGGTGTGTAGAGGATGAACTTAAAGAGTGTTCTTATGAATAACTTGCACAAAGATATTACAATATGATTCTTATGGTAATTTCAGTTTTGGTTTTAAACGTTTCTACTTCACTTATCATGGTAATATATAATTTTTAAGCTTATTCCTAGCTAGATTACATATATATGTAAAGGAAGTGATTGTTTCTTTCTTATATGAGATTTTAAGTTAAACGACATACTTAATCATTTGTTTCTTATTTTTCTTCACCTTGGTGGTGGCTCTTTTCCCCTTAAAAAACCCTCTAACAGAGTAACAACCCCAAATTCTGTAAATGTACTTCCTGCTAAATATGACACAGAAGAATAGAATAATGCCTACAACAGTGCATATAATTGGTAATGTGTTAATCCCGTGCAGCTGATATCAAAATCATAATGTTGAGAAATGTCAATTCAGATAACTTCTACAATTCCACGTCTTTTTTCATGTGATTTATTATATGTATGCTCAATTTACATAAAAAGGAAATAAGCTAATCCTGCACTTTGTCATCCTCTAAGTAGAATACCAAAGCCTTAAAGAAAATACATCCCCTGCATAAATTTTAGTACAAGGGGAAACAGTGTGTACAACAGAATACATTGTATATATATATGTGCCCAATTACATGAACAAAATCTTGTTAATTTTACCTTTTTGTCCCCAACCAAAGAATATTTGCGCTCTACCCCGCTCTACCTCATTAATCAGCGCAATATTTCCAATTTGTCTGAACATATCCACGAGCATTCACATTTTTACCCTCACCCAAAATTTTCTGTATTACAAATTCAATGCTTTTAACCTTTCACTATTTACCGACTGAAACCCATATTCACTGTTTGGGTCGGGTACCGAATCCCAAACGGGTCAGGTACCGAGTTCGTGTAGGCTTGTAACCCGGTTGAATTCTCTTGATAGAAACCCGAGTTGTTAACTCGTTGAGCTCTAATTCCGCTCTCTACTTCATCATCCACTCCACCTTCAAACTTGACATCTCCATGAAAATTCAATTGCGTGGGGTGAGCAAAAAATTCATTCAGATTATTCAAATTGTTGTTACTGTTTTGATTGTTCAAATGCACCTGAGATTGATTTCCGGTACCTAATTCCGGGAACGAATTAAATCCAGCTAGAGTGGCCCAATCGAAGTTTCCAGAACCCAAGTGCTGAAGATTAAGCTTATCATCTTGTTGTAAATTCCTAAGAGAGTTCATTCTTGGTAAGGAGAAGTAACGGTCCTCAATTTCTGGTAAGGATTCCAGCATATCATCAAATTGAGAAGAGGATGATGAAGAAGAACCGTGGCTTATTTCCTTGCTGCTTAAACCAGAAATGTTCGGTTTTTGCCCACCCGAATTCTTCTTATAAATCCGACAAAGCACCCACTCATCTAGCTGAAATATATATTATTAAAAAAAACATATTAATGTCACAATTCAGAAATAAAACAATTGTAATTAATTGGAAAAAGGGGTGGATATACGTACCCTAGAACTTCCATTTTTCCTTGGAGATTCACCGAGTCTATATTCATGCATGATCCAATTAGTCTTGGTTCCTTTAGGTGCTTTACCCACGTAAAACACTAAAGCTTTCTTAATTCCAACTTTTCTCCCTTCTGTAGTGATTATTTTATCAGTTCCTGTTGCTTTCCAATACCCAGAGCCAGCTACTCTGTTTGGTCGTGATCCATTCGGGTACTTCCTATCTCTGGGACTGAAAAAGTACCATTCCTTTTCTCCAAATATTGCTTTACCTTTAGAAATCAAAAAATAAATCAATTTAGAAACACTAAAACTAATTGAATAAGAAAAAAAATGTTAGAAGATAGAGAAACTTACTTGGAAGAACCCAAGGATCAAATTTGTACAAATCAATCTCTGCAATAATTTGTAAAGAGAAATCATGGCCAGCAACTTTGCGACACAAGTATTGAACTAAAAGCTCCTCGTCAGTCGGGTAAAACCGAAACCCGGGTGGCAAACTTAGTTGTGAAAGAGGGTCCATTTCCTGAACACCCATTATTCTTCTTGGCAGCAAAAACCCAAGCAAGCAAATGGTTAAATGGCAGAGAGAGAACTGCGAAGTCTTTAAAAAATTGGGGAGAAAATTATATTTTCTGAATTTTCTTTTCTAATTTCTTGAATTATGTGCAATGGCGGTTGTTTATATAGGCAGAGACTAGTAAAAAAACACTAGAGATAAGTACGGTCGTCCTTTTCGATGGGACCTAATGAAGTTTATCGTGGGTTCTAAAAGACGACACGTAGCAAAGGTTCGGCGTTATCAAGCGGCCGACCTTATCTTATGGTAAAAGCCTTGAGGCAAGTGCATGAACCCATAGCTATACAAGAAACTTTTTTTATCATCTAACTTGTAAATTCAATAGTGAATAAATCTTGGTTTTCCCTCTACTATAGGGTAAAAACAGTAATGCTGAAAATAAACATGTAAATTCAGTGACTTGATTAATTTTGTTTTGCATTGCACGAGCTTCTATTAGTATATACGGTAAATATTGATACATGACTATTAAAAAGAGGACACGTGAAATTCGAGACGGGTTGCTAAAAATCGAACGCAACTACTCTACTTGTCACCGGAAAGGATAACATTCATAAAGGTGTATCAAATGCTCTGCGTACGGTAGCATTTACTAAGAAATATTCTGCAGCATTAAGAGCGACGATTCGTTAGAGAGAATCTAGCATTTATGTTTACCGTTATATTTTTATCAATGACCTCATAATTGACAATAAAGGAGAGCACAATCCTAGGACCTCTTTCCCTAGATATAGATATAAATAGTGAGTTGTTACCATTGTAAAGAATACGAATTTTCTGGCAAAACATATACTATATTCTATACAAAACTTTATACAAACTAAGGCTAAGTATTGTATATTTCTTCGATTATTGTATTCTTTCAGGATCAAATTAGTTCACTTGTCTAGAAAATCCCGTATAAATTCAGCTGTACCGTTTTACGGATAAATAGTTTGGCTCCCAACGTGGGGCCTAGACAGTCGTGCAATTAAATTGAATCTTGCCTTTTTACTAATGTGTTTTGATTATTTTGTCTTAGAAAAAAACACAAAGAAAATGGTAAATAACACTATTAACGATGCACACAACCTTGAAATTTGAGGGGATCAGCCTTCTTTCGAGGACTCAATGAGTGATACCCGCAATGAGGGGAATGACGCCCCGCCAGTGCATGACACACGGTATCCTCGATGGATTCGGAAGACTACTCCTGATGATGCTGATGAGGAGCATGTAGCGGATGCTGTGAGGGTCCTACAAGAGCAACAAGCAATCATTCTAGGCCATCTCACGCGGCAAGATCAAGTTGTGATAGAATTGAAACAGGCACTATTGGGGGCCTCGAATAATGCAAACAGATGAGATCCAATTCTTCCCGTTGTTCCCGCAGACCAAACAACGTAGAGAGTCAACAACAACACTCCCAGGGTGAAGTTGTCTCCGACGGGGCTAGGGGGGGGGAGGGGGAGGGGGTAGATCGGGTCTTAACAACGAGAACGGTTCATTCAAATATGAGCTTTTACGATTCATGAGGGAAGTAAACGTCTGCATGGATCAAATTCCGGGTGCACCACCAGTATAAGGCCTGAACTCAAAGAAGTATGTTCAATTACCGTACAAGCTAAGTGCGGCTCCATAACTAATCCCGAAGTATTTCAAAATGCCTGAAGTTCCAAAGTATGATTGAACTTCAGACCCACAGGAACATATTACCACCTACACAACGACGGTGAAAGGAAATAATCTAGCTCCTCACGAAATTGAATCTGTGTTTCTAAAGAAATTTGGAGAAACTCTAACGAGGGGAGCCCTAACGTGGTATTCATTACTGTCCGAGCATTCCATAGATTCCTTTGAGATGCTCGCAGATTCTTCCATTAAAGCTCATGTCCAGGCAAAAAAGGTCAAGTCCGGAAGGCCGACATATTCAGAATCGTACAAGGAAAATCTGAATTATTACGAGAGTTTGTTACCCGATTCCAGAAAGAAAGAATGTTGCTCCCGGTCGTCCCAGATGAATGGGCAGCTGAAGCATTTACTAAAGGATTGAATTCGAGAAGTTTAGATGCTTCCCGGAAGCTAAAGGAGAGCTTGCAACAACTTGGGTAGTACGAGTCAATGATAAGGATCGAAGATGACCAGGTCGGTTCTACATCATCAGCGAAAGGACAAGAGAAGAACAGAGAAAAATCAAAGGATGACTACGATGTGGATAGGTGGACTTCGAGGGACCGGTTTTTGCCCTACGAGTGTACTGAAGGCCGTGGCAGAAATTTCCAAGTAGCAAACAAGTTCATCGTTGACAGATGGATTGATCGTGGTCGAAACAATACATCACTTCAAGATAAAGAAACGTCGAGGTCTCGATATCTTTCTTACCTCAGTTTATCAGAATATAACTTCAACGTCGGTGTATTGGAATTGGTGTCATCCATAAGGAACATTAAAGAAGCACGATTCCCGAGACCTATGAGGTTTGATTCCAGCGAGAGGGATCCCAATTTATGCTATGAATACCACGGGATGAATGGTCATCGGACATGGGATTGCCGACATCTTCAGGAGGAGGTGGTAACGCTATTGAAGAAAGGTCATCTCCGAGAATTCTTGAGTGATCGAGCTAAGAACAATTACGGTCGCAACAGAGACAACATGGAATCATCGAAAGCAGGAGAAGAAACCCTATGCCAGACGATCAACATGATCTTTGAGGGGAACGAGATTAATGGGGTCACCTTTTCGGCGGCAATGATGACTAAAGTATCGATAATGCACAGCAAAAGACTCCGGGAGGACGATATCACTTTCATGGAGGAAGACACAGACGGATTGTTGTTACCATAAAATAACGCACTGGTAATCTTTTT
This sequence comes from Nicotiana tomentosiformis, assembly GCF_000390325.3. Classification (NCBI taxonomy): domain Eukaryota; kingdom Viridiplantae; phylum Streptophyta; class Magnoliopsida; order Solanales; family Solanaceae; genus Nicotiana; species Nicotiana tomentosiformis. Next base: position 44,244,336 of record NC_090818.1, on the reverse strand, counting down.
AAATATGTTAGATTTTAAAATTAAGTGTGTTCTAGTGGGTCCAGGAAGTTCGGATAATATCATACAATGGAGAGTATTGGAACAAGCTAAACTTACAGGAAGCATTATTCCCGCAACAAAACTCGCTGGATTCAACCTTGCAAGCGTGACGACCCAGGGAGAGATCTTGCTGCTCACGAATGCTGAAGGAGTAATGAAAACAACTCTCTTCTAAGTAGTGGATGGTGATATGAGATACAACATCATCTTAGGAAGACCATGGTTACAAAAGTTGTACCTTCGAAGTATCACCAATTACTGAAGTTTCCAACGCCTGAAGGAATCAAGCACATAAGAGGTGACCAACCGGCAGCGAAGGAGATGAATGTAATCTCAGTTTCCAGTAGCAAAGGGAAGGAGCGCACGACATAACAATTATAGGAACTGGCACCTACTCCCGAGGTAGAAGAGGTTATTCCAGGTAGGGGTATTCGTAAAACCCCGAAAAACTGAAACAAATCGAAAACCGAACCAAATCGACCAAAAAACCGATACTTTTTAGGTTTGGTATGGTTTTGGTTTTGAATTTTAAAAATCGATCAAATTTGATTTTGTTTTGGTTTTAATCAAAACATTACTGAAAGAAAATCGAACCAAACAGACTATAGAAGTAGCTATTTAAATTTATTATTATACCTATATATATGTATATTTTTATATAAAGTTCCTAAAAGTTTATGGTGCATATTAGTCGTTTATAATTTTAGTCTAGTTTTTTGCTATTATAATAATATAATTCTTTACTTTTACATTATAGTTTGATTGGTAGTTTTCTGTTGCTAAATATAAGAATTTATTTTATGCTTAAAATAATTAATTTTTTATTGAGTACTTAAATTATTCATCACTAGTTAATTCAATTATCATCAATATATCTTCGTAAATGATAGATTTCTCAAAGAGCAATTGGTTTGATAGTGTTACATTGAAAATGTAGTCTCCGAAATATGTGTTTGGTAGTGTATGTCTCATAAGTATTTAAGAAAAACCCCGATAAATAACCTAAAAACCCGAAAAACCAACAAAAACCGAATCGATAAAAAGCCGTCTTAATTGGTTTGGTTTGGTTTCAATATTTGAAGAACCGACTTACTTTGTTTTGTTTCTTTTTAGGGATAAATCGATCCAAACCGAACCATGAATACCCCTAATTCCAGGGCCAGAGTCGTCAGAACAATATCAGGTGCCAAGATATTTCCAAGTTCCGGAAGAGACAGACGCAACAAAATCCACGATAGAGGAACTAGAGCAAGTGGCATTGTTCGAAGAATTCTTAGAAAGAAAATTTCACTTGGGGAGGGGAATGCACCCCGAGCTCAGGTATGGTTTTATTGAATTCCTTAAAATTAACACTGAATGTTTTTCATGGTCGTACGGGGATATGACAGGTATCCCGACGGAAATAGCCACGCACAAGCTGAGTTTAGATCCCAACGTACCACCGGTACGACAGAAGAAGCGCCCTATTGCCGAGGCTAGGAATAAATTCGTCAAAGAAGAGGAAACCCACTTGCTTAAAATCGGTTCGGTCAGAGAGGTAAGATATCCAAACTGGCTAGCTAATGTAGTAGTAGTTCCCAAGAAGAACAATAAATTTCATATGTGTGTAGACTAAAGATCTTAATAAGGTGTGCCCGAAAGATTCATTTCCACTGCCAAATATCGATCAAATGATTGATGCCACGACCGGGCATGAGTTGATGAGTTTCCTTGATGCTTATTTCGGGTATAAACAAATTAAGATGAACCCATAAGATCAGAAAAAGACTTCATTTATAATAAATTTCGGTACATATTATTACAATGTAATGACCTTTGGGTTGAAAAACGTCGGAGTCACTTATCAACGACTCGTAAATAAGATGTTTGAAAAGCAAATAGGAAAGTTCATGGAAGTTTATATAGACGATATGCTCGTTAAGTCTTTGAATGCAAGTGACCACCTTAAGCATTTGCAAGAAACATTCGATAACCTGAGGAAGCATAACATGAAACTTAACCTCGAAAAGTACGTGTTCAGGGTCAGCTCCGGTAAGTTCCTGGGGTTTCTGATCTCGTAAAAGGGAATTGAGGTAAACCCCAATAAAATCAAGGCCATAGACGATATCCCGGATCAATTGTCAAACGTAAAGGAAGTTCAAAGACTCACAAGAAGGTTAGTAGCTTTGAGAAAGTTCATTTCCCGGTCGTCGTAAAAGTGTCATCGCTTCTTTACATTGCTCAAGAAGAAGAACAATTTCGAATGGATGCCCGAGTTCCAGCAGGCTTTAAGGGACATGTAGAAGTACTTATCAAGCCCTTCATTGCTCTCGAAACCAAAAGAAGGCGAAATATTTCTAGTCTACCTCGCGATTTCAGAAGTTGCGGTAAGTGCAATTTTAGTCCGGGAGGACGAAGGTACGTAATTTCCTATTTATTACGTAAGCAAAATTTTAACGGGAGCAGGAACTCGCTACCCACTTTTGGAAAAACTGTCCTTAGCTCTCGTAGTCGCCGCTTGGAAGCTGAGGCCCTATTTTCAATGCCACCCAATAGCTGTGGTGACTACTTTTCCTTTGCGGAACATCCTTCATAAACCCAAGCTATTAGGGAGATTGGCCAAATGGGCCGTCGAAATGAGTGAATTCGACGTAGAATATAAACTGAGGACTGCAATTAAGTCACAAGTCTTGGCTGCCTTCATGGCCGATTTTAGTCCGGGACTGTTACCTCTGGCAACCAAGGAGGCAGTAATGGTGTCGGAATGGACACCAGGGGTTTGGACCTTATTTACGGATGGAACCTCGAACGTAAAACGGCCCGGGCTCGGAATAGTTTTAATCACGCCTTCAGGGGAAACCTTAAGGCCAGCCATCAGAACGATCCCTTTAATTAATAATGAAGCTAAGTATAAAACTTTGATTGCAGGGCTCGAATTGGCCCAGGGACTTGACTCCGAGGTTATCCAAATCAAATGTGACTCACAACTGGTGGTGAATTAGGTCTATAGGATCTTTGATACCAAAGAATAACGTATGCAACAATACGTGGTAAAGGTCCAGGACCTTCTGGGACGATTCCGGGAGTGGTCAATTACTCATATACCGAGAGAGGAAAATACAGAAGCGGATGCATTAGCAAACTTAGGTTCATCGACAAAAATAAAGGGATCGGAGTCCGGAACGGTGGTACAACTGATGAGCTCAGTCCTTGATACAGATGGTTATTATGAGGTAAATTCGGCTAGTCTGGTTTGGGACTGGAAAAATAAAATAATCAACTACCTCGAGCACGGAAAGTTGCCCGACAATCCCAAAGCATCACGGGCGTTACACACCAAAGCTGCACGTTATAGCTTCAAGAAAGGCCAATTGTATAGAACGTCTTTCCAAGTCCCACTGGCCCAGTGCTTAGGAGCATCTGAAGCCAATTATGTCATGAGAGAAATCCACGAAGGGATATGCGGAAATCACTCAGGCGCTGATTCTTTAGTGCTGAAGTTAGTACGGGCAGGATATTATTGGTCTCGTATGGAGCAAGAGGCCAAAGATTTTGTACGAAAATATGATAAGTGCCAACGCTACGCATCACCAGTACATCAACCGGCAGAACCCTTACATTCGATTTTGTCCCCATGGCCATTCATGAAATAGGGGATGGACATTGTCGGACCACTACCACCGGCTCATGAAAAGGTAATGCTTCTTTTAATTTTGACTGATTATTTTTCTAAATGGGTGGAAGAAGGTTCTTATCAGAAGATAGGAGAACGCGAAGTGGTCTACTTCCTATGGGAAAATATAATTTGCAGGTTCGAAATATCAAAACAGATATCATGCGATAATGGGCCATAATTTATCGGTGCAAAAGTTACAAAGTTCCTCGAAGATTTGAAAATAAAGAGAATCATATCTTTGCCTTACCATCCGAGCGCAAATGGTCAAGAAGAGTCAACAAACAAAGTGATCCTTCAAAACCTCAAGAAAAGGTTGGAAGCAGCAAAAGGCAAATGGCCCGAAGAGTTGCCAGAGTTCTATGGGCCTACCGAACAATGACCAAATCAAGTGTAGGAGAAACTCCTTTTTCCCTCGTGTACGGTGCTGAAGCCCTAATACTGGTTGAAGTGGGCGAACCCACTTTGAGATATTCTTAGAAAAATGAAGAATCAAACAATGAAGCAACGTTAATCAACTTGGAACTGCTCGAAGGACGCAGGGACTTGACACATGTAAGAATGGTAGCTCAAAAGTAGAGGATGGAGCGATATTACAATCAAAGAGCCAACTTTTGTTTTTTCAAAACAGGAGACTTGGTTCTAAGGAAAGTAACCCAAAATATACGGGAGCTCAATGCGGGAAAGCTAGGTCTAACATGGGAAGGTCCCTACCGGATTTCGGCTGTCACCGGAAAAGGTTCATACGAGTTGGAGAACCAGAATGGAGACAAGTTGCCCAACAACTGAAATGTGGCACACCTTAAAAGATATTATTGCTGATGAACAACGCTCAAATAGAAAATATGTGCTGCACTTCTTTTCCCTTTGTTCAGTTTTTGTCCTAATTGGATTTTTCTGGCAAGTTTTTTAATGAGGCAGCAACAGAAAGCATACTACGAAGACATCAGCAGTAAGATCTTTGATAGCAGGGCGAATGTACAAGCTTCCACTCGGGGACGATTAGATAATCTTTTGGTTCGATAGCAAATTCCCACTGGGAAGTTAAGTTTGCTACCGAACAGGGGTTACCCGACCGTTCACGAGCACAAACTACTAGAGGACTATTAGGTATTCTTTCGCTTGATAACATGGATTCATAAGGGTAAGTAAGGTATGTTGCCGAGTGAAGGACTACCTAGCAATCCATTGGTGGAACCTCCGAAGGTACAAGACTTTCAGTGTTCAAATTCGCATTCTTCACATTCGAACACTGGGGGGAATAATATGAGGAAGGCAACAATGACTGCCACGTCAACCCGGAACGAAAATCCAGAAACAAAATGTATCATCAGGACTGGGGATTGTGCAACCAGCCCAGTAGAAACAAGTTGTACAAGATAGCCACCAGTAATGATAATTTCTTTTCTGCATAGTAAAATGCTTATGTAATTTCTGAAAGTAGAAGGAATAAAATGAAATCCTTTTGCTTTTATCTTGTTTCTTGTCTGAACGATGAGCTAACTTTGTCATTTGAAAGTTAAATAAGTACTTCAAATGTTAGTGCCTTAATGAACAAGAGACGTCCTCTTCAAGAGCGCCGTAAACATAAGAGGGCCCTCTATTATAAAAACTCTCACGTTAAAGGGTTGGTTCTGGAAGAATCAATGCCCGAAATCTAAAATGCCATCGAGGAAAAATACACCCAAAGCCGCATATGAAAAGGACGCAAAAAGCAAACTTGCGCAACGAAACCCTCACATAAAAGGGATAATACTCGGAACCGAAATGCTTCGAAGAAAAACCATCCGAGACTACACATAGTAAAATGCGAGCAGAACAACACGTGCATAATGCTCGAGCAAATGCAAAAGTTAAAGACTTGCATGAATATTCAAAAGAAAGAGAGACTCAAACGATACTTGAGCAAAAAATATGTCTTTATTTACAAGGATGTGCCACAACGACAAAAGTACAAAATTCGAAAAGAAAGGAAAAGTTAAACTTCAGTGCTTCCGGAACCAGGAGGAAGAGAAGTATCCGCATCCCTGGGAAAAGTAAGTGGTTCCACCGATGGCTCAACATTTTTCGCAGTTTGGTCTTCGGCCTCATCGCCTTCCGATCCTTCTTCAGTTTCCAAAAACTAGGAACGGGAATCAGAAGAACCTAGAGCATCAGACTGCGCCAGGAGTCCATTTTTTGCAGCCAACTCAAGCTCTCGGGCCTAGGCAATTTAGGCATCAACGACAATGATACCAGTTTTGGACTCTTCCAAGGTTTTTCTACTTATGCTATACATGGAATAAGTTTTTTCAACAATGAGGGAAGCCGCTTGGCGCTTAAGTTCTTCTTTGAGTTGAGTAACCTCGGCGGAAAGGTTTTCCCGGGCGGATCAAGCAGATTTGAGGCTGACATTGAGCTTGCGGACAGTTGAACTAAATAGCCTATTATGCTCGATAGTTTTCATGTACTTCTCTTCTAGCTGGGCATGTTTCACCTCCACAGCAGCAAGTTCTTCAATTTTGGAGTTCAAGGCTGCTTCCAAGTTAATCACTCTTTCAGCGGAGGCAGCCTCACGGTCGGTTGCAGCAAGAACGATATTTTGGATTTCTGCCCATTTGGCCCTGGCCTCACTAAATCTATCCCTCAGCGTCCCAATTTCTTGGCTAAGGGTTACCACTTCTTTCTCCATTTGCTGCAAATGAGCCTCCAAAACAACGGCCTCAGTAGCTCTAGTTTCCAGTTCCGAGAGGCGGAGAATGGTCTGATCCCATTCCGCCAAAAGCTGATCCCATTCAGAAGTAAGTTCTTCCTTCTCACGAATCAACCTTTGAAGGCCGGCCCTCTGAAGCAAGAAAGTTGGCCTATAAAATAAGAAGAGGTAAAACTTAGAATACATTCGTTCAAAAGTAGATAAAATAACAGAGGAAGGAAGGAACGTACTGGCGCGGCGTTATGCGTAGCATTGTTCAACAAACACTCTTCCGAGAGTGTCTGAATATTTTCCTAGTCTTTTTCTGAAGCCAAAGGCTTCAGGTAATTAACAAGTTCCACCGGCTGTGATAACAGGTTGCAACTGGTAGAGACCGAAAGAGTAATGTTCCTTCTCCTTTGTGGATCTTCAGAAGAAGCAGCATAATTTTACCCCAAATTCCTACGAATTGGGGACTGTGGAAGAGGAACACCTTCTTCATGGTCAGGTGCAGCCGATGGAGGTGGTGTAGCAACCACTGGTGGAAGAGTAGACGAAGATAGGAATGATGTAGCAGTTGCTGGTATTGGTGAAGGTGGATATGAAACTGGTGGAGTTGAAGAGTGAGAAGCAGTTGCATCAAATGCAATGCTGGTTGTTTGATACCCGCCAACCAAAGACGGCAAGGACCCGGTACTCAGCCCTGCAACATCGATTATAGCAATTGGGGCATGGAAGTGGGAGTTGGCATATTCTACTAAATTAGATTCTCCCCAAAGTGATGAGACGTCGTCTTCAGTTGGTGCAACTATCTCAACATGTTGAGCATCCTGTTGAAATGATGAGGATCGTCGCCTTCTATGTAAAAAGGCTCCCTCATCACTAGCTTCATCGTCATCATCTATCATTACAGTATCTACGACCGGCCCGGAAGGAGTTCCAGTCATCATCGCCACCGGAGATGACTCGGAGGCATCAAACTTTGCCCTTTTTATTCTTTTTTCCGGCCGCGGAGGAACGTATTCTCTTTGTTTGTTTATCCTCCGTCCGGGGACTCCATAAATAAGTATTTGCACCCGAAATAGGCCCGGAGATACCTGTTCAAGTAAGTGCTTCCTGGAGCAGCCTCGTTGTATCAGCAGGATCAGTCAAAACGTCCTCCTTGGGGACAACAACAGAGCCCGCATGTAGACATAATTCCGTGAACAAGTTAGAAGGGTTCAACCAAGTTCTTCATACACAAAAATGGAAGCAAAGTAAATTAAAGTTACCATGATTTTTGGCCTTCTACCCGTATTTAAGGGACAGTTTTTTCCACGAACGAGTTTCGGGCGTTGTGACGTCCAAAATCTTCTGAACCCACCGGTTCAAACTTTTCACCACCGGTGGGATCCATCGAGTTGCTAAAACATGCGAAGGATGAAGATACGACCATAGAAGAATATCTAGTAAAAGGAATATTATACAAAGAACTTACGAGTGCGGTTCCAAGCAACCGAAAAGGATGAAGCCGTTGTCAGAATGATGTCGTTGGTGGCAACTGCAATGAACCGTTCCATCCACCCATGGTCGTTGTCATTATCCATGTTAGACAACAAAGCATGGTGGCCACGTTTGCAAAGGTTTATCATTTCCCCGCGGAAGACTTTAGGGGAATAGAGATTCATTATATGAATTAAGGTTAGCTCCTCTCCAGTGTCTTGGCACAAACGTCAGAGGCAGGCGATCGTCCTCCACACTGAAGGACTTACCTGTGCCAAACACACCTGGTAGCGAAGACAAAATTTCGCAATCACGGAATCAAGCTCTCTGCTCAAAGAAAACGCACCAAAGTAAAGGGATATGTGAAAAAGTATGTAAAACCTTCCTTGGGAAGGGTCACTCGCTCCGATAGATCAGGAGCAATAATTTCGAACTCATTGCAGCGACAGTCCTCCTTCACAGCAGGAATATGGAAGGACCATGTACGAGGGTTAGATATAGGAAATTTCTCTTCAAAATCCTTCGAAGTACTAAGCCTTCTTGGGATGCTAGAACCCACTGTTAGAGGAACGGAATCCTCGATTTGTTCTTGCTCTTTGTAGAACCAAAACGCTTAGAGGAAGAAGCCATTGGAAAAAAAGAAGGAAAAGATTTTGTGTTTGAAAAAAATTAGAAAAAGGATGAAAAACAAGGATGCAAATCAGAAGCTCAAACAATTGTAAAACGCAAAGGAAAAGAAAGTTGCGTATAAGCAAAATTTTGGCGGCTAAATTCATGGCAATGATTAACTCAATAATCGGCAAAAGCTGTGCTGAATCATGGGATGACGCATGTTCGGGACATTAAATGCGAAGAGACATGCATCTAATCAACTGTCAGAGACCTTCAGAAGGAGTTATAATAATTCCTGCCAAAAAGGTGTTTCTACCAACTTTCCGGTAACACAAAGCTATGTCACCGGGAAAGTAGGGGGACTATCTGTATATGGTAAAATATGATATGACACGTGGCTGACTAAAAGGAGGACACGTGGAATCCGAGATGGGATGGCTAAGGACCGAACGCAACCACTCTACTTGTCACTGGAAAGGATAACGATCATAATGGTGTATAATGCTCTGCGTCCGGTAGCATTTACTAAGGAATATTCTGTAGCATTAAGAGCGACAGTCCGTTACAGAGAATTTGGCTTTTATGTTTACCATTACATTTTCATCAATGACCCTCATAATTGACATTAAAGGAGGGCACGATCCTAGGACCTCTTTCCCTAGACATAACTATAAATAGTGAGCTCGGTTACCATTGTAGAGGACACGAATTTTCTGATAAAATATATACTATATTCTATACAAAGCTTTATACAATTTTACTTTCTTGCTTTCTGATCTCATCATTGCTGTGTCCGGAAACCGTGTTCACGGAATCACCATCTTTGCTATTTTACCTACATTCTAAGGCTAAGTATTTTATATTTCTTCGATTATTGTATTATTTCAAGATTAAATTAGTTCACTTGTCTAGAAACCACGTATAAATTCAATTGTACCGTTTTACGGATAAACAATTAGCAAAAGAAAAAAAAAACTTTTTCACCAACAATTTCTTTTTCACTTATACTAAAAATCTCTAATTAAGCTTGAGAAATTCCGTCAATTTCATTGAACTCTGCATAAATTCTGATTTTCAACTTCATATAGATAGTCAAGAAAAAAAAATTATGGTGTCACAGTGAGAGGCGGGTTCAGAATTTCAAGATGATGAACGCATTGTTGTAAAAAAAGGTGGATCTAACTAATTTATATTTGGCGTGTTTAACTTTAGTCTCTTACTATGAAATCACTACACTTTTAAAATTATAGGTTTAAAATTATATTCTTTTTATAATTTTAGTGATTTTCACGTATATATCTATACTCCGTGTAAAAAAAAAGACCGTCCAAAATGAGATTTTACCATCAATTTATTCGTAGAGGTGCACCCAATATTTATTGCAGCAAAGGAGTCTTTGAGCATGTGTGCATGCACATATATTTAAGTAATTTTGAAGAAATATAATATTTTATTATATATAATTCAGGGAGACGTATGAATTCACGTGAATTTATATCCGAAGACCTAGATACGCCCTTGGTCATCCAAGAGAAATGAGTTCAATTAATATCTCATGGAGTCACCCAGTTAGAAGAGAATTTTATAAAAATGATAAAGTTGTCACCGTATGATTTATAAATTACGAGTTTGAGTCTTGGGAGCAGCCACTAATACTTGTATAAGAGTAAGTTTTCTATATAGTATCTCTTGAATTCTCAAACACTGCATGAACATGATATACTTTATGCATCGAATTATTTTTTTATTTAGTCACCGAATATCACCTGCCACGTGTTTTTACATGGCTTTAACGTCTAGAACGCTACGGTGAAACTTTGTCCTGTGGGATAGCGAATCGGTGAATTTTGTCCGGGCAGACAGCGTTAATAATACAACGAAGCTTGAAAGGAAAAAGAAGAGGGGAAAGAGGAAAAGAGGCGTTTTTCACGCGTGGGTTAAAAACACGACGGCAGAGAACTGGGAAAAAAGGAAGAGTAGAGTGTTGGACACGTGCAAACACGTGGACACAAGAAAAGGGCTTGGCGTTTTGGAGTTGGGCGATGTTTTTTTCATAAGAAGGGAATGGGGAAAGGGAGTGCTAACAAAAGGTGTTGTAACGGTGTCACAATTGGTTGACACGTTTGCATTCGTTTTAATTCCTTTTTTTGCTTCCACTTTCTTTGATCCTTTTATTTTTATTTAATGTATTTTGGCGTCTAGGCCTTTTTTCGTAATCCCTCTCTAGCGGTAATTAATTACATGTGTTTGTCAATGTGCCCGTGATAGCTCATTTGCTACACCATCTTGCTTTTCTCACAGACGTTTTGTTCAATACAAACATGTCATATAGAAAAGGAAAATATGTTCTCCGAAGAACAAATTCAAAGACAATCATCTCAAAACTAGATCCATACCCCTAGAAAAAGAAAGGAATTCCAAAATGGAATTAATAAAAAATGATCGATCTGTTTTTCTAAAGGAGTAGAAGTAAAAACTATTCTGCGTTTATGAAATAAACGTATCTTAAAGAGATGTCTCAATATTGGCATCCGATTTACAATGTCAATTTTGAATATAGTTTACTGTTTCGACAGAAAAATAAAATTCTACATATATAAAACATTTCATTTTTTTATACACAATATTTGACATTCATAGTTACTCCAATGTCATGTATTTACGTAAAAAGTCCGGACTAGGGCGTATTTGTCATCCACTTGTGGGGTCCGAATTGAAGATAGTAAAATAAAAAGATGAAATTCAAGTGGCATAGGTCAAATACTCGAAGTTTCAATGGAGTATGGAATGGAATGACATAAAGCTACGAGTTAGACCTAATGGGTTCAGTGTTTGATTGGATTCTTTTTTGACGTTTAGTGCATGTGGCATTGTTTGAGCTACATTGAATGAGTTCTTTTTAATATTTTTCTTAAATCAATAAGCATATGATTGTCCTAAAAGTAGAATAAAGCAGATAAGAATTTGCGAAATGTTTGGTAGGTCAAAGGGGCACGTCGATTGCTTTTTCGCGATTTCTTTTATGATACATGAAGATGATGAGGTTGAGGTTTGTTGAGTTCTTTTATTGCCACGTGCTCCAAGTAATTACAAAATCATGCTGATGTTTTCGGTTTATATTTATTGTTTTCTTAGTGGTCCACGATTACATATAATGTCATTTTTATAATGGATAAAAAACTGAATATGGAGTTCATTTGAAATTTATCTTAGCAGTGCACTGTTTAACTAAAAAATAAAGCCAATTCAATTTTTCCCACAATGAGAAACCGAGACGTTATGATGCTATAGGAATTTAACGCCATTATTGTATTTGGACTGTTAAATTTAAACCAGCATGTACGATACATTTTAAAAAATAAATAAAAATACACCAATAATATTTTAAAAAGAATTTGAGAGATGTAGGTCAAAAATGGAGCTGGAGTTAGGAAAAAGGATATTTGTAGAATATGTTAATGTCTCCGTGCCACGTGATGATTCTACGAAGAATGAAAATAACGTCAGTGACGGAGTATAGGTGATGTATTGATCCTTTGACTGGCCGTGTTAAGACATTTATTTCGAGGGTGGATCTAAAATTTTAAGTTTATAAATTGACATTAAATTAATATATAATAATATTTGAATTTATAATTAAATATTTATAAATATTTGATGAATTTCTTAATAAAATATAATATTTAAGCAAAAAAACTACCGAATTCATCTAAACCCGTTAATTAGTTACATGGTACTCCGCTGATTTATTTATGTCTAAATGATGTGTATGTATGTGGCATCTTCTCTTTTAAAAACTATATATTTCGTGCACACTTCATTCAGTTATACTTGGTTTAATTAATTTTGGATTGTTTACTTGTCTGTACACGAAAGTATATAGCCCAAGCATGAAAGCGCGCACATCTTCTAAAGCATCGCATTTGCTGGATAAAACAACATATATAACGATCAAAATTAATTATGCAAAATAATCACTTTAATTTCCTAAAAGAAAAAAGACCAATATTTAAACAATTACTTAATTGATCCAACTAGGTAATGGATTTTCTCTGGATAACAAAAATTAATTACTTGAGGTCATGGCCGGAGCTAAGGTGACGGAAGGGGTTCGTAAGAACCTTCTTCGCTGGATAATTATATTATATGTACCAGACCAAAATTATTTTTATATGTATGTATAGTTGATGTTGAATCTTTTTGGCTTTTTTATTTGTTTACTTTTTTATATTTTGATTGATAAAAATTTAGACCCCGCCACTATTTGAAGTAATAACATTGTCCGGTTGTGCATGCGTGCAAGAGGATTACTGTGCTAGACACGGAAAGTTTAAATTAAGTATGATAAATAATGAATTGGTAGCTCAAATTGACTTTGTTGTGCACCTCTATTTGAATTTGAATTTAAGTTTTTTATACAATAACGTTGTAAAGAAATTTTACACAAGCAATATGTCCTGTAAAAGTCAATTACGGGCCGGTTGGTAACTAACAGTCTGTGGAAAGAGTGTAACTTAAGATATGGTACATAAATTATTATAATAGATTAATTTATATTGATCATAATTTTTTCTTTTACTATTAGTACATAAAATTAAATCATGAATTTTAGTATAAATGTTAAACTTCTCATGTGTCGACATCAAAAAGTTAGAAGTCACAAATGTTTACCTACCATTTTAGAGAAAAATATTGGAGTGCCAGACGAAATATTATTTCACATTTTAATCAAATGTTAGATAAACCTACCGTATAGCTCTGCAATTTTCAACGCTATTGACTTAGGGATTTACAATTAATTAGTACTTTTGTTGCGTATATGTGTATACGGTCGAAATCGGGCATGTCAGATATCATAGGCACGAGGAGCTGCCCCGAGAGTAAGCTCGTAATAAACCAGGCTCGAGCTTAATGGCAAAGTACGGAACACGAAGATCGAGACCGAGCATGACTGACTTCGAGTAAGGCATAATAACGGAATGACGAGATATTAGCAACCGACAGAAGATTTCGGCAGAAATTCCGGAACGGATCAAATCAAGCGGTTATTGATGTCAATCATGGGAATTATTTTCGTTATTAGAATTGTACCTTATTTAGGATTCCTCAACTATATATAGAGAGACCCTATTCATTTGTAAGGTGCATTGATTCACTGATAAAGATATACAAAAATGCTGCTCTCTATTTTACTTACTATCCATTATTGTTCATCATTGTTTATCTTCTGCTCTTTACTGTTCTTCTTACCCAACCTCGAGACCATCTCGAATCGAGGTCGAAAGCGCTACTAGAACACTTGTTTGATTTATTTTACTATTCAAATTATTTATTCAATTCCTTATTTGTCAATTGGTATTGGATTAAATCACGTATCCTTAAAACCACTAAATAAGTTTAATTGTTACTCGAATTTTAGAGTAAATAGTTTGGCGCCCACCGTGGGGCCAAGGATAATAGTGATTGTTCAGTACTGATTTTGGTAAAACACACTATTTTACGCTTGTTCTTGTTGAGTGTCTTTGCTTTCAGGTTAAAACATGTCAAACTCGCAAAACGCATCTACACACGGTAACAATGTCCTCGGATTCCACGATGAAAACGAAAATGTGATCGCTCCATGAGTCGAGTGCCACATGCTAATCTCGGGGCAGCACCGGTTGCCAACCCAGTTGATGTCAGTTCGCACGTTGCTCTAAACGCGGACCTAGGCGCAGATCTCGATGGGAGTGTATGCAGAGAAGGCCGATCTAGTGGCCAAGAAACACAGGGCAGAGGAGACGAAGGAGTTAGTTTCTAATTGATATTCGAGATGATTCAGGCTCAGAGGGCAGAGGAGACGAAGGAGTTAGTTTCAAATTGATATTCGAGATGATTCAGGCTCAGCAAGCCGCTATTGCTCAGTTACAAAATCAATATAGAGCTCCGAATAGGGTTGAGCCGGAAATTACTTGCCGTACCGAGCCAGTACCGAAAAGTTCGAATGGTAACGGATCGGAGACTAATCCTGCGGTAATGAAAATGCTTGAGGAGCTCACCAAAAGAATTGAATCAGGGGATAATATAATCGAAGCCAACGATAAAAAAGTGGAGACATACAACTCTCGAGTTGATCAGAGATACCAGGGGCACCGCCAATCTTGAGAGGGGTGGATTCGAAGAAGTATGTACAAAAACTGTTTCCTCCAAGTGCGGCTCTGAAGCCTATTCCAAAGAAGTTTCGTATGCCAGACCTACCCAAATACAATGGGACATGTTACTTCATATACATGCGCCATCAAGGCTAACGATTTAGAGGATGATGAAATCGAATCTGTGCTGTTAAAAAAATTCGGAGAGACCCTTTCAAAGGGAGCAATGATTTGGTATCACAACCTGATACCAAATTCCATCGATTCATTTGCCATGTTAGCAGATTCTTTCGTAAAGGCACATGCCGGGGCCATAAAGGTCACAACGAGGAAATCGAAACTTTTCAAGGTAAGACAAAGGGATAATGAAATGCTAAGGGAGTTCGTGTCCCGATTTCAAATGGAACACATGGAGTTGCCACCGGTCACAGATGATTGGGCCGTTCAAGCTTTCACCCAAGGATTGAACGAATGAAGTTCAATAGCAGCACGACAGTTGAAACAAATCTGATCGAGTATCCAGCTATAACTTGGGCAGATGTACACAATAGATATCAGTCGAAGATCAGGGTCGAGGACGACCAATTAGGAGCCCCTTCCGGTTCAGTATATCCAAACAGGTCGACAATTAAAAACCAGAGGGACGTCGACAGGGAGCTAAGGTCGAACAGGGACCGATATTAACCATATACCGCAGATCGAAGGAACAATAGTTCAGGACGCAATTCTGCCCGGAACGATCGAAGAAGTGATCGAGGAGAGAATTCTCGGGGACTTATGAGAAAAAGTGGTTTTGACAAGTATGCCGATCCCACAAAGGCACCTCGGTTATCGGAATATAACTTTAGCATCTATGCATCGGGCATTGTTTCGGCAATCGGAAGGATCAGAGATACTAGGTGGCCCAAACCCATACAAACCGATCCTTCCAAAGAAACCCAAATTTGATGTGCAAGTATGATGGCACGCATGGTCACAAGACCGAGGATTGCAGGCAATTAAGGGAGTAGGTGGCCCATCTATTCAATGAGGGTCACCTTCGAGAGTTCCTCAGCGATCGAGCCAAGAATCATTTCAAAGAAATGGACGCCAACAGGAAAAATAAACAAGAGAAACCCCAATATGTCATTCATATGGTCGTCGGTGGGGTCGACATTCCACAGGGACCCATATTCAAATGCACTGAGGTATCAATCACTAGGGAAAAATGAACCCGAGATTGTGTGCCCGAAGGCACTTTATCATTCAACAACTAAGAAACAGAAGGTATATCTCAGCCCCACAACGATGCTCTGATAATTTCTATCTTATTAAATAAAGTTCAAGTTAAGCGTATTTTAGTGGATCCAGGTAGCTCGACAAATATCATCCGATCGAGGGTTGTGGAGCAGCTCGGCCTACAAAGTCAAATCGTACCTGCAACTCGAGTCTTAAATGACTTTAATATGGTCAGTGAAACAACTAAAGGGGAGATTATTCTACCAGTGAACGTGGTTAGAACCATTCAAGATACCAAGTTCCACGTAATCGAGGGCGACATGAGGTACAATGCCCTGCTCGGAAGGCCTTGGATCCACAATATGAGAGCAGTCCCTTCGACTCTCTAACAAATGATGAAATACCCGATGACGGACGGTGTAAAAATAGTGTACGGGGAACAACATGCTGCAAAGAAAATGTTTGCGGTCGATGAGGTGACCCCGGTATCAACACTATCAACCTCGAAAAGGTCGAGCATCCAAGATAAACAGGAAGTCAAATAGAAATCACAGCCATCAGCCTCGACCGAATCAGGGAAGCGGGAGATAGAAGAAGAAAATGAGGATTTTCTGACCCCTCAAACTTTTGTTGTTCCCGAAGATACTGACGCCACCAAATCAACGGTCGAAGAGCTGGAACATGTTATATTGATCGAGTTCCTGCCCGAGCGAAAGGTATACTTAGGAACGGGATTAACCCCCGAACTCAGGAAAGAACTTATTTAATTTCTTGTTTATAACATAGATTGTTTTGCTTGGTCCCATTTAGACATGACAAGGATTCCATCGGGGGTAACGACACATCGGCTAAGCCTGGACCCTAGATTCAAACCGGTGAAGCAAAAGAGAAGACCCCAGTCCGAAGTAAAGCATTCATTCATAAAGGACGAGGCAACTAAACTTCTCAAAATAGGATCCATTCGGGAGGTGAAATATACCGAATGCCAATATAGTTGTAGTCCCTAAAAAAGAGGACAATTTTAGAATGTGTGTAGATTATAAGGATTTAAACAAGGCGTGCCCCAAAGATTCTTTTCCACTACCTAACATCGATCGCATGATCGATGCCACGGCCGGCCACGAGATCCTTACTTTTCTCGATGCCTATTCCGAGTACAATCAAATCCAAATGAACCCGGAAGACCAAGAAAAGACTTCATTTATCACCAAGTATGGAACATATTGTTATAATGTAATGCTCTTCTGGCTAAAAAATGCATGAGCTACTTACCAACGCCTAGTGAATAAAATGTTCGAAGAACAAATAGGTAAATCAATGGAGGTTTATATTGATGCCATGCTAGTTAAGTCTCTGTGCGCAGAGGACCATTTGGCTCATTTGCAGGAGATGTTCGAGATTTTAAGGAAATACAACATGAAGCTCAACCCCGAGAAATGTGCTTTCGGGGTTGGTTCGGGCAAGTTCCTTGGCTTCATGGTATCAAATCGGGGGATCGAGATCAACCCCAATAAAATCAAGGCCATAGAAGATATCACCGTCGTGGATAGTGTAAAAGCCATACAGAGGCTAACTAGACGGATATCTGCCTTAGGCTGATTCATTTTAAGGTTATTGGATCGAAGCCACAGATTTTTCTCTTTACTCAAAAAGAAGAACGTTTTCGCCTGCACACCGGAATGCTAACAAGCATTGGAAGAGTTGAAGCGATACCTATCGAGCCCACCACTGCTTCACACTCCAAAGGCAGATGAGAAACTTTACTTGTACTTGGCAGTATCAGAAATCGCAGTAAGTGGTATCCTAGTTCGAGAAGAGCAAGGTACGCAATTTCCCGTTTATTATGTAAGTCAAACCTTAGGAGAAGAGGAAACTAGATATCCGCACTTAGAAAAATTGGCACTTACACTGATAAGCGCTTCCAGAAAGTTAAGACCATACTTTTAATGTCACCTCGTATGCGTATTAACCACTTACCCACTTCGTAATATTTTGCAAAAACCCGAACTGTCGGGCCGATTGGCCAAATGGGCCGTCGAACTCAGTGGGTACGACATCGAATATCAACCCCGGGCGACCATCAAGTCTCAAATTTTAGCGGACTTCATGGCCGATTTCACGCCGACCCTCGTACCCGAAGTTGAAAAGGAACTCTTGTTAAAATCGGGCATGTCATCGGTGGTATGGACCCTTTTCACAGACGGTGCTTCAAATGTGAAGGGGTCCGGGTTAGGCATCGTTTTGAAGCCACCAACGGGTAGCACTATTAGGCAATCTATCAAAACTTTAAGGTTGGCTAAAAATGAGGCCGAGTACGATGCCATGATTGCAGGTCTCGAGCTAGCTAAAAGCCTGGGGGCAGAAGTCATTGAAGCCAAGTGTGACTCTTTACTGGTGGTGAACTAAGTAACAAAACCTTCGAAGTTCGAGAGGATAGAATGCAAAGGTATTTGGACAAGCTGCAGGTAACTTTTCACCGTTTCAAGGAATGGTCTTTACATCATGTACCTCGAGAACAAAACAGTGAGGCCGATGCACTTGCAAACTTGGGGTCATCGGTCGAGGAAGATGAGATCAGCTCGGGGACTGTCGTTCAACTCTCGAGATCCGTGATCGAGGAAAGTCATGCCGAGATAAACTCTACAAGCTTAACCTGGGATTGGAGGAATAAATATATTGAATACTTGAAGAATGGAAAGCTCCCGTCAGACCCTAAAGAGTCGAGGACCTTACGAACCAAAGCTGCTCGTTTCACATTGGCTGAAGATGGAACATTATACAGAAGAACATTCGATGGACCATTGGCAGTGTGCTTAGGACCAGGAGGCACCAATTATATTTTACGAGAGGTCCATGAAGGCACTTGTGGGAACCACTCCAGCGCCGATTCATTGATTTACAAAATCATTAGAGCAGGATACTACTGGGATAGCATGGAAAAAGATACTAAGGAGATTTTTTGAAAATGTGATAAATGTCAAAGATTTGCACCGATGATCCATCAGCCCGGATAACAACTTCATTTAGTCCTATCCTCATGGCCATTTATGAAATGGGGGATGGATATCGTTGGCCCTCTTCCATCGGCCCCAGGTAAAGCTAAGTTCATTTTTTTTATGACTGACTATTTCTCTAAATGGGTTGAAGCACAGGCGTTCGAGAAAGTGAGAGAAAAAGAGGTTATAGACTTTATCTGGGATCACATCGTGTGTCGATTTTAAATACCCGCAGAAATAGTATGCGACAATGGTAAGCAATTTATCGGCAGTAAAGTGATAAAATTTCTCGAAGACCATAAAATAAAAAGGATATTGTCAACACCGTATCACCATAGTGGGAACGGACAGGCCGAATCGACGAACAAGACTATCATCCAAAACCTGAAGAAAAGGTTGAATGAAGCTAAAGGGAAATGGAGAGAAATTCTGCTCGAAGTCCTTTGGGCATATCGAACAACATCGAAGTTCAGTACAGTGGCAACTCCGTTTTCCTTAGTGTATGGCTCCGAAGCCTTAATCCCAATCGAAGTTGGAGAACCCAGCGCAAGGTTTCGACATGCATAAGAGGAATCGAACCACGAGGCTATGAATACTAGCCTCGAATTATTAGATGAAAAATGAGAAGCGGCACTTGTTCGAATGGCTGCACAAAAGCAACAAATCGAAAGGTACTACAATAGAACAATCAACCTTCGCCACTTCAGGGTTGGGAACTTAGTCCTAAGGAAGGTCACCATCAACACTCAAGATTCTAATGAAGGGAAGCTCGGCCCGAATTGGGAAAGACCCTATCAAGTCCTCGGTATAGTCAGAAAAGGGTCTTATAAACTCGGAACGATGGACGACGAACCATTACCAAACAACTGGAACATATCACTTCTCAAACGATATTATTGTTAAGGTATGATTTTCTCCCTTCTTTCGTTTATATATATTCGACGCTAACTCATTGCAGGAGTTCGACCAAAGACATCAAGTCCTCAGGTTTTAAAGACGCGTTACACTTTTTTTTCCTTAGATCGGTTTTTATCCCAACTGGGTTTTTTCGGCGAGGTTTTTAATGAGGCAACAGTTATGTGCTACCTGAGGACAATTCAATAGTATCCAAGGCTTCTTTGCAATCAACCTCGAATATTGGAGGGAATCACCCACGAATGTTGTATTCTCGAGAATAGTACTTCATGTCAAAGGGCTTCGATAGGGAAGCTTTGTAATGGACCAAACGGTCAAGTGAACTGACATTTCAAACAAGTTCGAAATGTTATTGGGAAATAAGCCTAAGAGGCGTACCCGAAGGCTATGGCCAAACTAAAGGCTACGGCCTAAATAACGTGGCTCGAAGACGTCCGAATTTCGCAATAACATTAGGCCTTCAAATTCTCTGAAAAACCGGTTAAAAAAGGCTACCCTCGACAAATAATCAAAAGGGCTTCGATAAAATCAGCCCTCGAAAAATCTTAAGAGGTATCAAATTATCTTTAACACAAACGTCCTAAGGAAAAAAAAAGCAAAAGGGTTTCAACCGACATCGGACCGTCAAACAACCCAATTGGTAAAAAAAGAGTAAAAAAAAAGTTAAAAAAAACATGCTAAGGCATAAAGAAATTTTTTACCAAGTCTTTTAAGCCGAAAGGGGAAAATAATAGCTGTCTTTTAAAAGCCATATGGGCCCAACCTAAAAGAGCCTAAGGGCCAATACATTTAGAGTTTGAGACTTTGTTCTCACTCAACTCGGACCTAAGGGTTCCACTATTCCGAGTTCAAATAAAGTTGATTTGAACTTAGATCAAGGATCCGCCATAAAATCTTAAGGGGTATGCTACTGTAAGTTCGAAAATTATCCATTATTTGATAATAAAAAACCTAAGGGTTTATTCTATTCTAAGTTCGAAACATACTCGAACTTAGTTATAAAAACAGTGCAGTCATGGCATCGATCAAGCCATCCGAAATCTCGAATATATTATTGAGCTTAGGGACTCGCCCTTGCGTGTCTAAAAATCCTAAGGGTTTTGTTCTAAGTTCAAACTAGTGTTCACTCGATTACGGAGGCTGCAACAACAAAATTTTCACAAGGCAAAAGCACAAAACACATTTGAACATAAAATTAAGAAGACATTCAAGAGAAGTTTTTTTATTATATATTGATAAAAAAGGTTATGTACAAGAGACCGATCAAGGTCTTACAAAAAAAAAAGAAACTAAGTCCTAACTACGGCAGGTTTCGACCTCTTCTTCGGGAGCAACTTTTCCTTCAGGCCCCTCATTGAATCCACCTCGACTGCCTTCTTCATCATCGTCTTCATCATCAAAGGAGGCAAGCTTTCTAGCTTTAGCCTCAAGCACCTTAGCTCGGGCTATCTCCTCGGAGAGGTCAAAACCTCGAGTATAGATTTCCTCGAGGGTTTCCCTCTGGGATTGACACTTTGCCGAGTCTACGATCCATTGCTCTCTATCAGAAGCCTCCCTTAGCTGAATTTGATTAGCCTCAGAATTGGTCCAATACATGGCAATGGACTTGTATGCCATGACTTTTGTCTTCTCGATCCCCGCCTTGGCCTCAGCAAGCCCGATTTCGAGCTCCTCGATCCTCTTGGCTTGGGCCGAACTTTTCTCTTTGATGCCCCGAGGTTGAACCTCGGCCGATGACAGTTTGGCCTAGGTAGTTTCTTTTTCTGCAGCCAGGCGGTCCATATTCTCCTTCCACCGATCACAATCGGCCTTGACCTAATTGACTTCTCCCCGAAGCAACTCGATCCTTTCAACCTTTTGCTGCAGCTGAGATAATGATGTATTAGCCTCCACAGTTAGGTCGAGTCCATACTTTATCAAAAGGATGCTCTGCTTATCTAGCTCGACCTCTTCCTCACGATCCTTGGCCAAATCCGCTTGTAGATCCTTTATTGTTTCGTCTTTTTGGCCGCAAAGAAGCTTTAGAGCATTCCTCTCCTCCGAGACCTTTTGGAGCTCGGTTTCACACTAGCTGAGGTCAGCTCGAAATTTGGCAGAGGCCTACACAAAAAAGGGAAAACACAAGTCAGATTTAGAAAAGAAAAAAAAAGAGGGTAAATAAAAAAAAAGTGCAGTAAACAGATTCTTACCCGAGATAAGAGATGTTGGGCCTCTTCTAAAAAATAGAAGCGTCACTGATATCATAGGCATCATCGACCCAGTAAAGAAATCCCAAAAGGGATCCCCTACACTAGAGCCTCCGCCTATATCAGGGGTCTTCAACTCTCGAGCTTCCCTTAGTGCCTCCTCAGAAAAAGTCGGAAGAGAAGGCAAGTGACCTGCTGTCATGGTCCCGAGCAAGTCGCTCGGGATGCTCTGATCGATCTTCGGGGTCTTAGAATTGGCCCCGTCCGGTGTAGCTGCAGATGACCGAGAAACCATCTCAACCTATGGTAATTCGGGACCCTCTCCCGATTTCTTTTTGGAAGCCTCCTCAACACGAGGCTTGATTTTAGCAGCCGTCGTCGGCTCAGAAGACCGTCAGTGCCGAAGCATTTTCCTCTTCTTCCTTTTCTTCGTCTCTTAGTTTTTGGACCGAGTCCATCGTGAGAGATATTACTTTCCTCCTCACCCTTCGAAGTTTGGGCTTAGGATCCTCGAACTGCGAGGCAGTTTTACTCTTCTTGTCTTCCACCGGCTTCGAAATCGGGGACTTGGTTTCTTCCTCGCCATTGGAGGCCTCAAAGTAGCATCCTTGGTCAGGCGTGCATGAAAGAAAATTAGTGATGAATGAAGTATAAAAAGTGTTTCAGAACATGAAAAAGGAGATCTTTACCGTGGTTCTTGGCCTCCCATCTGCCCTTTGCCAAATCACGCCATGCGCGTTCGGCATAAGTGGAAGTTGAGGCTAACTTCCGAACCCAATCTTCAAGCTTGGGTACCTCTTGAGGCATCCAAGGAATAGTTGCATGTCGAAAGGGGAAATCGAGGAAGGTACGAAGAACAAATTTTAGAAGATCACTTACGGTCAAAGTTTCATTCCCCAGGGAACGTCATCTTCTCTTCCGGGATAATGTCACGGGTCATCAACCGTATAAAACAGCTCATCCAACCCTGATCCTTGTCATCGTCGATGCTCGAGATCAAGGCTTTCGTTGCCTGGTGTTGGAGCCTGATTAGTCCTCGATAGATTCGGGGCCGGTACAACTGTATGAGGTGATTTAGAGTAAACTCTAGCCCCTCGGCCTTGCTAGAGAAGAAGCACAGTATGATTATTATGCGCCATAAAGAGGGGTGGATTTGGCCGAGGGTGACCTGATATCTTTTACAGAGATCAATAATCACTGGGTCGAGGGGACCCAATGTAAAGGGGTAAGTGTAAACACTTAGGAACCCCTCTACATAAGCGGTGATGCTCTCTTCGGGAGCAGGAATTTGCACCATGACCTCGGGACCCCAGTTGTAGTCCCTCTTCACGGCCTCGAGGTGGCTCTTCGTTATCGAGCACATGTTTATCGACATATGCTCACATCGGCTCGGGATCGATGAAGGGTTTTCAACCTTGAAGTCGGATTTTAGAGTACACGGGCAGGGAACATACTCGTGGGGAAGCGGCTCCGCCGACGTTTTGCCGCCGAACGGTCGGGAAGAGGAGCAAGAAGTTTTCTCCTTCTGCGGTATGGTCATTGAAGATTTCGCCATTTGTATAAGTAAAGAAGATCGAAGAAAGATGAAAAACTGGTGGTTTCAGCGCTAACGGAGGTGGCTCTACAGACAGCGAAATGGAGGAGATGAAAAGAGTGAGAAGACTTAAAGGTTTGATTAGAGCAAAAGTAAAGTTTGATTCAATGATGGTGTAGGTATTTATAGGCTCACGGCGACGGTTTGGTGGCGCTAGTGGCCGACCGCTAACTGACAGGCATTAATGATTTGGGGAACTGAACCGACGGGACGTTTCGATCACATCCTTCACTTACATCATGAGGACGACGTCATGATCGAGGTTTTGAAAAATCAAGGCTCAAACCGTTTCTTATCATTTTATTCCAAGAAATGCGGGCATGTGAGATATCATATGCACGAGGAGCTGCCCCGAGAGTAAGCTCGTAATAAACTAGGCTCGAGCTCAATGACAAAGTACGGAGCACGAAGATCGAAGTGCTCGCTGAAGATCGAGACCGAGCATGACCGACTTCGAGTAAGGCATAATAACAGAATGGCGAGATATTAGCAATCGACCGAAGATCTCGGCGAAAATCCCGGAACAGATCAAATCAAGCGGTTATTGACGTCAATCATGGGAATTATTTTTGTTATTAGAATTGTACCTTATTTAGGATTCCTCTACTATATAAAGAGGGACCTTATTCATTTGTAAGGGGTATTGATTCACTCATAAAGATATACAAAAACGCTGCTCTCTATTTTTCTTACTATCCATTACTGTTCATCATTGTTTATCTTCTGTTCTTTACTGTTCTTCTTACCCAACCTCGAGACCATCTCGAATCGAGGTCGAAAGCGCTACTAGAACACAAGTTTGATTTATTTTACTATTCAGATTATTTATTCAATTTTTTTTTTGTCAATTGGTATTGGATTAAATCACGTATACCACTAAATAAGTTTAATTGTTACTCGAATTTTAGGATAAACAATCTATATATATACCTTCTATACATTAGGCCCAGCTACGTTTATCATAATGTAGCTACTTAATTTCCCATTTTTTTTTTGTTTTTTATTTTTATTTTTATAAATGTGAAATGTCCGGTAAGTCCCTATATTATATTTGAGAAAACGCAGTTTTCCATCAATAATGATTTTCCCCTCCCACTACTTGTAAGTTCGATTTCTTATGCACGGGCTATCTTTTCAGTTTTAGATCAAGAAAATCTCTAGAAAGTAAAATGTTTAGCTCATATTTACTAGTTAGATGTCACTATTTGTCAAAATATTATTCTCAAATTGGCAAAAAGGAAACACAAAAGAAACGGAATTCTTATTTTCCTCTAGGCTTTTTCTCTATTTTATGAAAAAATTGAAATGATGTTAAGTGAAATACCGTTCACATATTGATTTGCAAAAAGTTGGATCGTATTAGTGTAAAACAATATAGATTTTAGAAAAGTTGGAACTAATGACCGCAAATTATAGTCCACGATTATGTTCTTTCAAAATAATTTTACAACCTTCCAAGCTATTTTCTTGAGTAGGAGTAACTTTTAAGTCTTAAAGAATTAACAAGAAAACAGTTCTTTTGTTCTTTTTTCTTGCAGAAGTTTAGCCTTATCTAGTTACACGTGGAAATTGTGTTGACAGTCACACGTTGAAGTTGTGTTGCAAATTTGGCTTTAGCTTGAAAAGACAGAAAATCATACTAATTATTTGAAAAGCATATTCGATGGATGCGAGATATGAGACAATGATTTTGCACATAGAGACATAGACCAATAAAAATGCCACATTCTTAAGAAATTTTAGTCGCATAGTATTGCTGCTCGTGCGCAATTCCGGCTATATGCTCTGCACTAACTTTTACAAATTTCATTTGGACTAATTTTGTAGATAACTATTGTCCACGCCATTTAACAAAAAAATGATAGTTTGGTGGACAGAGTATTCATGTTAATTCTGTGATTCTAATTCGTTATCTGTTATAAGAAATACCTTTATCATTGTTTCAATACTTCCTTTTAAGTACACGCCATGTAATACCTTGAAACTGTGTGATTTTTCCCCCTTTCTCCTAGAAACTTAAAGTGGAGTCCACTAGTAATCTTAGCCATCAGTCATATTGTGGTTTTTCGTCATCAACTTGAGAATGTCTTCAAGTAAGCAGTTAAGCAGAGCTCCAATATCGATTTTTTCAATTCTAATTTTCACCATGGCGTTTCCTTTAATGTCGCATGTAAGTGTGGCTTATATATTTGAAAAGGGTTTATAGTAGATAAATTTAAGACAATCTTTTTTTGTATAATTCAACAATTGAATTAAATCTTATTTTCGTATTAAGGGCTAGCCCCCTTGGTGAACTCCCTAGTCCCTAACTTCCAAATGTAGTGGGTGGACGGTTCACACTTCCTTAGTAGTGTAGTTGTATTAATATAAAAAAGGCATGATACGTGGACTATCATCGAGATGACAAGACGTGGTACGTGGACCATCAATATAGTAACAAGTGGCGTTCTTAATTAGATAAGTTAAAGAATGCAAAAGGCACGGGAGGAACACCTTCGGGATTACACCGCGAAAAGAACCGGACCTGACAGCTGTAAAAGGAGAAACAAGAGCGGAATGAATAAAGACCGTTAAGAAGAGAAGATGCATGAACCTGTCATAAATAAGGAAGGGGAACCGGTATATAATTACAGTTACGGGAAATTCTCAGCCATAGATAGTTCTGTTACAATTGTATATGGTAACGGATAATCAAGGCAATTAATGCCATTAGTGAGCCTCAATTAAATAAGAAAACCGTTATAATTGTATGCTCCTATATAAGGATTGAAACTTTATTTGTAAGATCATTTGATTATTATTGAAATTTATGCAATCATTCTTTACTTTATTCTCAAGGTTCTAACCGTAATTTTGGGAGTGATTATCAATATGTTTCGTAATTTTCTTTCTTTGTCAATTATTTCCATTCCTTGCTTTATTCTTCAAATTATTGAGAAAGTGAAGTAAATCTCAGTTATTAGTAGCCCGATTCTTTCTTGATATTGACTTTGACAGAGAAATCTATTTTTGGGTTAAATAAATTGGTTTTGTTGCCGAAAATCTGATAATCTGTTCACTTTCCAAACTTTATTTTTAACGACCAAATATGTCAACCGCTAACGAAAATAACCAGCTGAACCAACAAGGTGGAACCCAACCACATCACATATCAACGGGATCCCCTTAGTAATCCCGTGAGAGTTCACCTGAAAGGTCTGCTTCGCGTGCTGATGATCAACATGGAGACGACCAAACCGTAGAGCAAGATGATCTAAAGCAATTGATTGCAGAACACATGAACAGTGCACTGCGGGTTTTTGTCAGAGGATTAACCAACGCAGCACAAACTCCTCCACCAGATAATACAACAACTTTGGAGAACCAGCGTTCAGGGCTCGATAACTTTGAAAGTGGAGAAATTCCTAATGAATCTCGCGATGGAGGGTTAGGTACACCAAATAATTCTAGTTTATAAAGTTTGGTGCTAACTTTGCAGAAACAGTTGAAGGAGCAAAACGAGCGTATAGAGCAAATACCTGGCATGCCTCCCGTGATCAAAGGTGTGGATATTGACAAGTATTCACAACAACCCTGGAAGTCAAGTGAAACACCTTTATCAATTTCAAAAAGTTTAAAATGCCTGATATTCTCAAATATGATGGAACAACTAACCCTCAGGATCGCGTAACTGCGTTTATTACCGGCGTGAAAGGCAATGATTTAACCAAGCAGGAGATCAAATCAGTTTAGGTTAAAAAGTTTGGAGAAACACACACAAAAGAAGTGTCAACACGGTTTTCTCTTTTACCTGAAAATTTCATTGATTCTTTTGCCGAGCTTGCAGATTTATTTATAAAAACACATTCGGGGACTCAAAAAATTAAAAAAGGGATGGAATACATCTTCAAGGTTAAACAAGGGAGCACATAATTGCTCAAAAAATTCGTAGATAGATTCCAACGAGAGAGGATGATGTTGCCTCGAGTACCTGACAACTGGGCGGCTATGGCATTCGCAAGCAACTTGAACGAGAAAAGTTCAGAAGCCACGAGGAGGTTGAAAGAAAGTTTGCGAGAATTTCCTGCAACAACTTGGAACGATGTGTTCAATAGATACAGTACGAAGCTGCAGATAGAAGAAGATACGGTCGCACAGCCAAGGGCCGAAGAAAGACCAGATACGAGATGCTTTGAATCAGAAAGGAGGTCCGGTAAAAATAGGTACGAGCCATACATGGGAACTGCACGGCGAAACTCTCGATCTAAATAGGAGACTGCATGATTTAATTCAAGATCAATACAAAAAAATGTGAGTTCTTTATCCAGGTTCAAAAAGGAGCAGGATGCCCAAAGCAATGATTCCAATACACAAGCAAGAATAGGGGATCATAGCTTTAACATTAGCACCTCCGAATTGGTGGCTGTTTTAAGATGTATGGGAGATAAGGTGCAATGGACAAAATAAATGAGATCAGGTCCGAACAAAAGAAATCCAGATTTTTGGTGCGAGTTTCATAATGATCATGGCTATAAAATAACAGATTGCAGGCTTTTGCAAGGAGAGGTTGAACATTTATTGAAGCAAGGCTATCTTACTGATCTATTCAGTGAAAAAGGAAGATAATCATACATGAAGAATAGACAAGAACGCCCAAAACCTCCATCACCAAAGAGAACAGTCAACGTCATAATCGGAGGACATGAGGTTAATGGAGTAACATACACATCCGCGAAAAAGACTTCAAAAGTTACTATCACTCATGGAAAGAAAGTCCGCCAAGTCTTGGAGGGTGACAATATAACATTTGACGATGAAGACACGAATGACTTCATGATTCCTCACAATGATGCACTGGTAATATCTCTATTTGTACATGATACTAATGTAAAATGAGTGTTGATTGATCAAGGCAGCTCAGTGAATATTATTTTGCTGAGGGTGGTAAATGAAATACAAGCTAATGATAAGTCATACCAAAAGCACGGTCCTTGTCTAGGTTTGATAATTCAAATGTTGTTACGAAAGAGGAAGTTGTACTTACCATATTTGCAGAAGGGGTCGTCAAGGATACAAAGCTCCAGGTGATAGACGCGGACATGGCCTATAATATAATTTTGGGAAGATCATGGATTCATGATATAGATGTTGTCCTATCCACATTTCATCAATTTATCAAATTCCCTTCACAGTGGGGAATCCGACAAATCCGCGGAGATCAACAAGCTTCACGAAGTATTAACTCGGTGGTGATTGCAAGCATAGTAGCCAATGATGTAGATACGAAATAGCAATTATAGAATTCAGTTGAGGACACTGTTGTTCAAACCTCAATTGAAAACACACAAGGGCAGACTGATGTCCACTCAAGACCTGATGTGATTCAAGACCTAGAGGAAAATGAGAACATTAAAACAACCACCGGAGGTGATGACTCATAAGCTGAATGATGATCTATTACACCCACCTGTCAAGCAAAAGAAAAGGAAGCAAGGGTCCTTAAAAAATAAAGTGATCCAGGATGAGGTGCAAAAGCTTTTGAAAATTGGTTCAATACGAGAGGTAAAATACCATGATTGCTTAGATAATACTGTTGTGGTTCAAAAAAAGAATAAAAAATAGTGAGTTTGTGTTGACTATACTGATTTAAATAAGGCTTGTCCTAAAGATTTATTTTCTTTATCGCATATAAATTAGTTAATTGATTTTACCGGAGGTCATGAGCTTTTAAGATTTTTAGATGCATATTCAGGTTATAACCAGATAAAAATGGACCCTCTAGATGAAGAAAAAACTTTGTGTATCACAGACAGGGGAACTTACTGTTACAAAGTCATGACATTTGGCCTTAAAAATGTTGGAGCTACGTATCAGAGATTGGTGACTAAAATATTTCAAGAACACCTGAGAAAAATCATGGAAGTCTACATAGACGATATGTTGGTAAATTCAACACAGGCGGGGGATCATTTTTAACATTTTTCTGAGACCTTTGAAATTCTCAGCAAGTACAACATGAAGTTAAACTCGAAAAAGTGCGCTTTTGGCGTGGCTTCAGGTAAGTTTTTAGGTTTTCTTGTTTCTAACAGATGTATTGAAGTAAATGCGTCATAGATCAAAGCTATTGAGGAAATACCAGATATACTCACGAGCAAGAAAAAAGTGCAGAGATTAAAATGCAGGATAGAAGCTCTGGGAAGATTTATATCAAAGTCATCCGTAAAAAGTTTTAAATTATTTTCAGTGTGAAGAAGCAAAATCAGTTTGAATGAACTGACGAGTGCCCACAAGCTCTGAAGGACTTAAAATCGTATCTATCGAATCCGCCTATGTTAGCCAAACCAAAAGACGAAGAAAGATTGCTCATTTATCTCACTATGTCAGAAGTAGCGGTAAGTGTGGTATTGGTACGTGAAGATAAAGGTAAAAAATTCCCAAGTTATTATGTTAGCAAGTCTTTACTAGATGCTGATACACGGTATCCACACCTATAAATGCTTGCTTTAGCTTTAATTATGGCTTCAAGAAAGTTACGATCTTATTTTCACTGTCATCCTATTTCCGTTATAACTGTTTTCCCACTAAGGAACATATTGCATAAACAGGAGTTATCTAGTAGATTAGCTAAATGGACAATAGAACCCAGTGAATATGATATCATATATCAGCCTAGAACTGTAATAAAATTGCAAATGTTAGCAGATTTTGTAGCGGATTTTAGTACGAACCTAATTCCTAAAGCAGAAAAAGAACTACAAGTATTTACCGGAGCTAGTCCAGGGACTTGGACCCTATTTACTAACGGTTCTTCAAATGTTAAAGGAGCATGTTTGGGTATTCTTTTAATTCCGCTTTCAAATGAAGTCATAAGACATGCACTAAAATATTATCTAATTACTAACAATGAAGCAAGGTATGAAGCTGTGATTGCAGGCTTAGAACTAGCACGAGAACTTGGTATCAAACAAATTGTGATTAAAAATGACTCGCAATTGGTATTTAATCAAATGTAGGGGATTTAAGTGGCGAGAGAGACACAAATGCAGCAATATCTCGAAAAGGTACAAGAATTGCATAAACAATTTCAGACATAGAAAGCCGTACAAATACCTAGGGAAGAAAATACAGAAGCAGATGCGTTGGAAAATCTCTCACCTGTCACAAATGCAACAAATACAAAAAATGTCGTTGTGGTGCATTTGTTTCATTCAGCATTCGACCAAACCAAGAGTGAGGTAAATTTCAATTATTTAACTTAGGATCAGAGAAACTAATTTGTGAACTTTTTGCAGTATGGTATCTTGCCCAAGGATAAGAAAAAATCTCAATTGTTAAGGTTGAAAGCTGCCCGGTACTACTTAATTCAGGAAAATTTATATCGCAAAATATTTGGTGGACGTTTAGCACGGTGCCTCAGACCATAACAAAGGGAATATGTGATGAGAGAAGTACATGAGGGGCATTGTGGCAATCACACCAGGAGAAAATCGTTGGTGAAGACATTAATAAGGACATGATATTATTGGCCAAAAATGGAAGAGGAAGAAGAAAACTTCGTAGCCAGGTGTGATAAATATCAACGATATGCCAATAATATGCATCGACCATCAGCAAAACTATTGCATTCAATTATATCACTGTGGACATTCAAGTAGTAGGGAATGGACATCGTAGGACCTTTGCCTCAAGCTAAAGGAAAGGTACAATTTCTGTTGATTTTAATAGATTATTTTTCAAAATGGGTAGAAGCAGGTGCCTTCAAACATGTGCGAGTAAAGGAAGTTACAGATTTCATTTGGAGAAATATTATATATCGATTTGGAGTTCGAAAGGAGATCGTCTTTGATTATGGCCCAATACTCATAGGCACAAAAGTCACTGAATTCTTTCAAAGTTGGCAGATTAAATGAATTACTTACGCACCTTATCATCCAGTGGACAATGGGCAAGATGAATCGACAAATAAGGTTATCATCAATAACTTAAAAAAGTGATTGGAGGAATCAAAAGGCAAATGGCAATGACCCAACCAATCATTTTGAGCATTTGTAATTCGCTCATTAGTTTACGGGCATGAGAATCTCCGTATGATGTATTATGACTTATGTGAGTTTTTGGTTTTTGTTTTCAGGTTATTCGGAATTGAATTGGAAGCATGGATTTCATTGTTGAAGCTTTAAAATAGGAGAGTTGACCAAGTTTTATTTTTTATGAATTTGAACCTGGAACGGAGTTTTGATTGTTCTGTTAGCTCCGTTGGGTGATTTTGGACTTAGGATCGCATCTGAATTGTGATTTGGAGGTCCGTAGTTGAATTTGGCTCGAAATGGCGAAAGTTAAAATTTTGGAAAGCTTGACCGGGATTGGACTTTTTGATATCGGGGCCGGATTCCAATTCTAGAAGTTGGAGCAGGTACGTAATGTCGAATGTGACTTGTGTGCAAAATTTGATGTCAATCAGACATAATTTGATAGGTTTCGGCATCGGTTGTGGAGGTTTGAAGTTTCAAAGTTCATTGATTTTGAGTTGAGGTGTGATTCATCATTTTGATGCTGTTATGTGTGTTTTGAGGCCTCGAGTAGGTTCATATTATGTTATGGTGCTTGTTGGTATGTTAGGATGGGGTCCCGAGGGGCTCGGGCTTGTTTCGAATTGATTTCGGATCATTTTCCTTTATGTTTTCACTACTATGTTCTGCTGGTTTTTGGTGTCTCAGTCCTTCATCGTGTTTGCGTGGCATGTATCGCGAACGCGTAGTGTACTTTGCTGGCAGTTGCATTTCTTCATCGCGTTCACGAGTATTAGTCCACGTTCGCGTCGAGTTGGGGAAAGTCTTGTTCGCGTTCGCATGTGGAAGATCGTGTTCGCATAGTGATGAGGTTGGCAGCTGGGAGTTGGAGAATTCTTCTATGCGAGCGCGGAATGCATTCGCGAAGCCTTGGCAGCATAGGGCATCACGTTCGCATGGGGTGTATCGCGAATGCGCAGAGTCTTTTGTGGTAGTGTGAGTTTTATTCATCGCGAACACGATGAATTTCCCGCGTTCGCGAAAGAGGGGGGCCTGGGCAGATTATAAAGTACTCTATTTTGAGGGTTTCAGCCATTTTTACATTTTGGGAGCTATGGAGCTCGGATTGAGGTGATTCATGGAGAAATTTTTATCACAAGGATTCGGGTAAGTGTTCTCTACTCGGTTTGGGTTATATTTCATGAATCTACCTTCGTTTTTGGTAATTAGATTGTGAATTTTAAAGAGGAAATATGGGGTTTTGGCCTAAAGTTTCATAATATGAATTTTTGAGTTTTGAACATCGAATTAGAGTCGGATTTGAGTGAAACTAGTATATAATTGAATAGGGTGTAAAATTTTGTGAGTTTTGTCGGGTTCTGAGGCATGGGCCCGGGTGTGATGATTTTGGGTTTTGATTAAGGATTCGATCTTTATCATTTGGAATTGTTCCTTGGGCTTTATTTGATTTATTTGAGTTGCTTTTGGCTAGTTTTGAGCAATTCGTAGGTCGCTACGCGCGTGATGGCATCTTTGGAGCATCGCTTGGCTTGCTCGGCATTGGTATGGCTTGTTCGAGGTAAGTAACTCTTCTAATCTTTGAGCTGAGGTGAACCTGAATATACGTGTTATGTGTTTGGTGTTGAGGTGACACCCATGCTAGGTAACGGGTGTGTGGGCGTGCACCGTGTGAGCTATGAGTCTGTTATTCCTGTGGTACTGTGTAATTACCTGAACTTATCGAAAATCATGAAATCTCTACGTACTAGAGTTATCAACCTATGGTTCATGTAGAAACCATGTCTAGGCTATATGCTTATTCTGCTGGGACCTATTGAGGTCATTTCTACTGTTGGGTTATTTTGCTTTCACTGCATTACATACTCAGTCATATGCATTCATATGCATATCGTATCTCAGTGTCTGTTGTTATTTATTGATACATCATATCATTGTTCTCGGGCTAGTATAATGACACTGTGAGCCCGTGAGAGAGAGACTGGAGAGATTGATGACTGAGTAAGGCCGAGTGCCTGATTATGAGTGACATTTATGCGATCTGACTGCACGTCGCAGTGGTTATACTGATTTATGATAGCGCTTGGGCTGAAGGAGCCCCTCCGAAGTCTGCACACACACCTAGTGAGTGCGGTTGATATTATTGCGGGATGGATCTTCCCTGGACATGGATCTTGTCCGAAGCATTATATACCTGGAGATAGATCTTCTCCAAGGGATGGATTTTCCATACTCAGTACTGAGTGACTGATGATCAGTTGATGTGTATATTCCGGGATAGATCTTCCCTGTGCCGGATTGGCCATATACAGAATCGAGTGATTGAGCATGATGAGTGGAATATGTGAGAAAGTGAGATTGAGTATTCTAAGAGTGTGAGTACATGAGTTCCTCTCTGAGATATATTGCATTGACATGCACACATGACATACATGCATAGAGATGTATTTTCCTCATGTTGTACGGTATCACGTCATTCATGACTTCTCACACATGTTGATATATGGGAATAGTGATGCATTTGTCTAACACTGGCTATTTGGAAAGAAAATGAGGCATCTTATTTATTATTGAAAGGATTTTTGGAAAAATTACTGTTTTCAAACTTACTCATATTTCTGGCAACTTCAGTGAACGATTTGGGTTTTCACTGATATACTTGAATGACAAAACTATTTTCAGAAATCATGATTAAGCTGAGCATTTTATCTTTGAGTTACTTCTTTTATTACTTGCGTTATGTTCTTATGATCTATTGCTGGTTATTGGAGTTGGACTTTGACCTTGGTACCAACTCGTCACTACTTTCAACCTAAGGTTAGGTTTGTTACTTATTGAGTAAATGGGGTCGGTTGTACTCATACTACACTTCTGCACCTTGCGTGCATATGCTGGCTGCTGATGTTGCTGTGTTCGTTGGGAGCTGGATCTGAAGATGTACCTGCGTTCTGGTTGTAGCTGCCTCTTAATCATGGTATCCTTAGAGTCACAAAACTTTGTTTATGTAATTTTCAAACAGATGATGTATTTACATCATACCAGCTTTGTAAACTCTATTCTTAAAAGCTCATGATTTGTACTACCAGTTCTTGGGGAATATATCAGATTCAGATATTTCTTTACTTAATTGTTTTATTAATTATTATTGGAATTGGTTAGTGGTTAACTGGCTTACCTAGCGGGTTGTGTTAGGTGACATCACGACTAGTTGGATTTTGGGTCGTGACAAGTTGGTATCAGTGCCTAGGTTCATAAGTTTTATAAGTCATGAGCAATTGTCTAGTAGAGTCTTGCGGATCGGTATGAAGACTTCCATACCTATCTTCGAGAGGCTACAAGACATTTAGGATATACTTCCCATCTTTCTTTCCTTATCGTGCGAATAGTGATGGGAATAGTGATGCATTTGTCTTACACAGGCTATCTGGAAAGAAAATGATACATCTTATTTATTATTAAAAGGATTTTTTAAAAAAATTACTATTTTTAAACTTACTCATATTTTTGGCAACTTCGGTGAACGATTTGGGTTTTCACTGATATACTTGAACGACCGAACTATTTTCAGAAATCATGATTAAGCTGAGCATTTTATCTTTGAGTTACTTCTTTTATTACTTGCGTTATGTTGTTATGAATTGTTGTTGGTTATTAGAGTTGGACGCTGACCTTGGTACCAGCTCGTCACTACATTCAACCTAAGGTTAGGTTTGTTACTTATTTAGTACATTGGGTTGGTTGTACTCATACTACACTTCTACACCTTGCGTGCATATGCTGGCTGCTGATGTTGATGTGTTCATTGGGAGCTGGATCTGAAGATGTGCCTGCGTTCTGGTTGTAGCTGCCTCTTAATCATGGTAGCCTTAGAGTCACAAAACTTTGTTTATGTAATTTTCAAACAGATGATGTATTTACATCATACCAGCTTTGTAAACTCTATTCTTAAAAGCTCATGATTTGTACTACCAGTTCTTGGGGAATATATCAGATTCAGATATTTCTTTACTTAATTATTTTATTAATTGTTATTGGAATTGGTTAGTGGTTAACTGGCTTACCTAGCGGGTTGTGTTAGGTGCCATCACAACTAGTTGGATTTTGGGTCGTGACAAGTTGATATCAGTGCCTAGGATCATAAGTTCTATAAGTTATGAGCAAGTGTCTAGTAGAGTCTTGCGGATCGGTATGAAGACTTCCATACCTATCTTCTAGAGGCTACAAGACATTTAGGATATACTTCCCATCTTTCTTTCCTTATCGTGCGAATAGTGATGGGAATAGTGATGCATTTGTCTTACACTGGCTATCAGGAAAGAAAATGATACATTTTATTTATTATTAAAAGGATTTTTTTTTAAAATTACTTTTTTTAAACTTACTCATATTTTTGGCAACTTCGGTGAACGATTTGGGTTTTCACTGATATACTTGAACGGCAGAACTATTTTTAGAAATCATTATTAAGCTGAGCATTTTATCTTTGAGTTACTTCTTTTATTACTTGCGTTATGTTGTTATGAATTGTTGTTGGTTATTAGAGTTGGACGCTGACCTTGGTACCAGCTCGTCACTACATTCAACCTAAGGTTAGGTTTGTTACTTATTTAGTACATTGGGTCGGTTGTACTCATACTACACTTCTGCACCTTGCGTGCATATGCTGGCTGCTGATGTTGCTGTGTTCGTTGGGAGCTGGATCTGAAGATGTACCTGCGTTCTAGTTGTAGCTGCCTCTTAATCATGGTAGCCTTAGAGTCACAAAACTCTGTTTATGTAATTTTCAAACAGATGATGTATTTACATCATACCAGCTTTGTAAACTCTATTCTTAAAAGCTCATGATTCGTACTACCAGTTCTTGGGGAATATATCAGATTCAGGTATTTTTTTACTTAATTGTTTTATTAATTGTTATTGGAATTGGTTAGTGGTTAACTGGCTTACCTAGCGGGTTGTGTTAGGTGCCATCACGACTAGTTGGATTTTGGGTCGTGACAAGTTTGTATCAGTGCCTAGGTTCATAAGTTCTATAAGACATGAGCAAGTGTCTAGTAGAGTCTTGCGGATCGGTATGAAGACATCCATACCTATCTTCGAGAGGCTACAAGACATTTAGGATATACTTCCCATCTTTCTTTCCTTATCGTGCGACATTAATTAAGCCTGAAGCGTAACTCGTTTAATTCCTTCCACGCATTCGTATGCACACATGAGCGTTCGATATCAGCTGTGCATCAACAACTTATGATTCTATGGTTGAGGTGCGAGATGTTATTTTGGCATACTGATGATGGGACAGTCTGGAGGACTTGAGGCCGGGTTTTGACTGTAGCTTGAGCACAGAGATTTTGATTGTGTGAGCACATACTTTTGGGACTTATAGGTCCGTTGGTGTCCCTATTAGTGGAATTTGTGATTGGATGACTATGTGGTGAGTATGATGTGACTGTGAGATGTGTTCACATTGTTCGAATGTGTGGTGAATTTTGGTTAAGGATCGTGGTGTTCCAGCAAGGAGAAGTATCAATTTGAAGGCAATTTGGAAAGGACTTGGAGAAATATAACAGCGTGGTAGTAGGTTGGATCAGCACAGCAATGGATGTAATCGGTTCTTTGGGTACTTATTATGTGGCTAGTCTCCACAGGTGTTTCGTGGCAATGCTCTTGGATTTTGGCGACCTGCGTGGCTGGGTTGAGTTAGAGAGATTCAGATCTGATAGCTTGGTTATGTGCAAATGGGCTTCCAAGAGTTCTCAATGGTTTTTACCACGGTTCGAGGAGTATATTTCCTACCGGCGTGAGGAATATGTTGCGTATTGAGATTTTCTCCGAGATGAGATCAAATGGAAGGTTTTTGACTGATCGGGTATGTATTCTGCTTGTGACTCAGAGTTGATTGTGAGATTCTTGTACTCTTCACAGGATGGCATGGCAGATGCGGTGTGTTGTGTGGGATTGAGATTTGCATGTGCAAGGTCACGAGTCAGTTTGGAAGGGAAGGGCATAAATTCGTAGGCAGCATGGACGGTTTCAGATGACTAGGTAAATAATATTACTATTTGGTATGGCTTCATGAGTGTATACATTTCAGAAGGGGCAATGTGTTTTGATATATGGATACTTCACTGATACTGCGACACTCTCCTGGTTGATCGATTGCTGATATTCAAATTTTGCTATGTGGCACGGAAGAATTTTAGAAGTATTCCTCGTGTATGAGAGATATGTTAGACATTCGGGCGGTGGAGCTGGGATCAGATATGGTGATTCGTGTGTTTTATGGATTTAGAGACCGGGAATTTTTATAAGCAGATTATTTCATTGTTATGGACTGTGAAGATATGTCCAAAGCTAGCCAGATGATAATATATGTTATGATTCATTCATTGTGGACCTTCGGAGGGTTATTTATCTATTTATGGATGACTAGAGTTGATTCGGGGCCCATTGATACGCCCAACGAGGATGTGTGTTCTACATCGGGTTAGATTGGTTGACTCCGTACTGCTACTGTTGAGGGATGTGTTATTCAGTTAGAGTTGAGCTCGTTCGTGTTCTGATATGTTCTATGAGTTACTCCTCTATGCCACGATGGGTTGTGATCTGTTGGTCATATGCACATATGGTGCGGTTCCATTAGGGCTTTATAGCGGAATTTGAGCGAGATGGGTATTTGGGTGTTGCGTGATTGATTGAGCATCAGTTATGTCCCTTCGAGCTTGTGTGACATTTCATCATTTGCTTCTCCGTGGTTATGGTAATGCACTTTGAGTACTTGATGCCGAACTATGCATGGTTATTGACTTTTAAGCATGGTGGCCCAAAGTATATCATATGGACCAGTGGGTAGTATTAGTGTTGCGTGTCAGTAGAGTAGTTGGTTTTCGATAAGATGAAGTCGTCGGATCTAGGATGGGTGCTATCAGATTTAATTGTGGTATATTTGGAAGGATAATATCGGAAGACGGCTTAGGAATTGGCTATAGTTCTTGTTGAATGAGAGGGAGCTCCACGGCTTGTTGATTTGATGAATGGTTATGAGCTTCTGCGTGTTCTTTCATTATCGGCAGTGTACGAAGGTTTTAGAGTGAGGTTTTGCTAGATATGAGGTTTATTACGGGAATTGGGTTGTTTTGAGTGGCTACTACGATCGAAAATTGTGCTAGGGGTATTTGAGTTATGTGGTATATCCTGTGATTGTAACTTGGGTTATGGTTGCAGTTTGGTACAACTTGTTCAGACTTATACACGGTGTAGGTTGCGAGATTCAGATCTTATAAGAAATTCTGAATGTTGGAAAATTGGATTCTAAGGTCTATGCGCCAAGATTGAATTAATGATATTCAGTATGTTGTGTGTTCGGCCTTGTATGGTATAGGGTGACGTGGGATTACCCCCGGGTATTTGCATGGTAAGGTTATACGGCGGTTTGATGGCTTTGAGAATAACTCTGGGCACGTTCGAGGACGAACGTATGTTTAAATGGGGGAGAATGTAACGACCCAACCGGTCGGTTTGAGCATTTGCACTTCGCTCGATAGTTTACGGGCATGGGTAGCTGTATATGATATATTATGACTTAGGTGAGTCATCGGTTTTGGTTTTCAGGTTATTCGAAATCGAATTGGAAGCATGGATTTTATTGTTGAAGCTTTAAATTGGGAGAGTTGACCAAGTTTGACTTTTTGTGAATTTAAACCCGGAACGGAGTTTTGATAGTTTTGTTAGCTCCGTTGGGTGAGTTTGGACTTAGGAACGCGTCCGGATTGTGATTTGGAGGTCTGTGGTTGAATTTGGCTCGAAATGGCGAAAGTTGAAATTTTGAAAAGTTTGACCGGGAGTGGACTTTTTGATATCGGGGTCGGATTCCGATTTAGGAAGTTGGAGCAGGTTCGTAATGTTGAATGTGACTTGGGTGCAAAATTTAAGGTCAATCGGACGTGATTTAATAGGTTTCAGCATCAGTTGTGGATGTTTGAAGTTTCAAAGTTCATTGATTTTGAGTTGAGGTATGATTCATCATTTCAATGATGTTATGTGTGTTTTGAGGCCTCGAGCAGGTCCTTGTTATGTTATGAGACTTGTTGGTATGTTAGGACGAGGTCCCGAGGGGCTCGGGCGTGTTCAGATTGATTTCGGATCATTTTCCTTCATGTTTTCACTGTTGTGTTCTGCTGGTTTCTGGTGTCTCGATCCTTCATCGCGTTCGCGTGGCATGTGATGCGAACGCGTAATGTATTTTGATGGCAATGGCATTTCTTCATCGCGTTCGCGAATATTGGTCTACGTTCGCGAAGAGTTGGGGCAAGTCTTCTTCGCGTTCGCGTGTGGAGGATTGCATTCGCATAGTGATGAGGTTGGCAGCTGGGAGTTGGTGCATTCTTCTATGCGATCGCGAACGGTAAGTCGCGTTCGCGAAGCCTTGGTAGCAGTGGTTATCGCGTTTGCGTGGGGTGTATCATGAACGCGTAGAGTCTTTTGTGGCAGTATGAATTTTATTCATCGCGAACGCGATGAATTTCCCGTGTTCGCGAAAGAGGGGGGCCTGGGCAGATTATAAAGTACTCTATTTCGAGGGTTTCAGCCATTTTTTCATTTTGGGAGCTATGGAGCTCGGATTGAGGCGATTCTTGGAGCAATTTTCATCACAAGGATTCAGGTAAGTGTTCTCTACTCGATTTTGGTTATATTTCATGAATCTACCTTCGTTTTTGGTAATTAGATTGTGAATTTTAAAGAGGAAATAGGGGATTTGGCCTAAAGTTTCATAATATGAATTTTTGAGTTTTGAACATCGAATTGGAGTCGGATTTGAGTAAAACTAGTATGTAATTGAATAGGGTGTCGGATTTTGTGAGTTTTTTCGGGTTCCGAGGCTTGGGCCTGGGTGATGATTTTGGGTTTTGATTAAGGATTCGATCTTTATCATTTGGAATTGTTTCCTTGGGCTTTATTTGATGTATTTGAGTTGCTTTTGGCTAG
This sequence comes from Nicotiana tomentosiformis, assembly GCF_000390325.3. Lineage (NCBI taxonomy): Eukaryota > Viridiplantae > Streptophyta > Magnoliopsida > Solanales > Solanaceae > Nicotiana > Nicotiana tomentosiformis. The sequence goes on along the minus strand of NC_090818.1, from coordinate 44,203,849 downwards.
TTTTGAGCCGTTCAGAAGTCGCTACGCGCGTGATGGCATCTTTGGAGCATCGCTTGGCTTGCTCGGCATTGGTATTGGCTTGTTCGAGGTAAGTAACTCTTCTAATCTTGGAGCTGAGGGTATAAACCCTGAATATACGTGTTATGTGTTTGGTGTTGAGGTAACGCACATGCTAGGTGACGGGCGTGTGGGCGTGTACCGTGTGAGTTGTGACTCTATTATTCCTGTGGTACTGTGTAGTCACCTGAACTTATCGAAAATTATAAAATCTCTACGTACTAGAGTTATCAACCTGTGATTCATGTTGAAACCATGTCTAGTTACATGCTTATTCTGTTGGGACCCATTGAGGTCATTTCTACTGTTGGGTTAATTGCTTTCACTGCATTAGATACTCAGTCATACGCATTCATATGCATATCGTATCTCAGTCTCTGTTGTTATTTATTAATGCATCATATCATTGTTCTCGGGCTAATATCATGACACTGTGAGCCCGTGAGAGAGAGACTCGAGAGATTGATGACTGAGTGCCTGATTATGAGTGACATTTATGGGATCGGACTGCATGTCACAGTGGTTATACTGATTTATGATAGCGCTCAGACTGAAGGAGCCCCTCCGGAGTCTGCACACACACCCAGTGAGTGCAGATGATATTATTGCGAGATGGATCTTCCCTGGACATGGATCTTGTCCGAAGCATTATATACCTGGAGATGGATCTTGTCCAAATCATTATATACCTGGAGATGGATCTTCTCCACGGGATAGATTTGCCCTACTCGGTACTAAGTGACTGATGATCAGTTGATGTGTATATTCCGGGATGGATCTTCCCTGGGCCGGATTGGCCATATACAGTACCGAGTGATTGAGCATGATGAGTGGAATGTGTGAGAAAGTGAGATTGAGTACTCTGAGAATGTGAGTACATGAGTTCATATCTGAGATACATTGCATTGACATGCACATATGACATATATGCATAGAGATGTATTTTCCTTATGTTGTACGGTATCACGTCATTCATGACTTCTCACACATGTTGATATATGGGTATAGTGATGCATTTGTTTTACACAGGCTATCTGGAAAAAAGATGAGGCATCATTTTTATTATTGAAAGGATTTTTGGGAAAATTACTATTTTCAAACTTACTTATATATCTGGCAACTTCGGTGAACGATTTGTGTTTTCACCGATATACTTGAATGATAAAACTATTTTCAGAAATCATGATTAAGCTGAGAATTTTATCTTTGAGTTACTTCGTTTATTACTTGCGTTATGTTCATATGAACTATTGTTGGTTATTGGAGTTGGACTTTGACCTTGGTACCAACTCGTTACTACTTTCAACCTAAGGTTAGGTTTGTTACTTATTGAGTAAATGGGGTTGGTTGTACTCATACTACACTTCTGCACCTTGCATGCAGATGCTGGCTGCTGATGTTGTTGTGTTCGTTGGAAGCTGGATATGAAGATGTACCTGCGTTCCGGTTGTAGCTGCCTCTTGTTTATGGTAGCCTTTGATTCATAAAACTCTGTTTATGTAATTTTCAAATAGATGATGTATTTACTTCATACCAGCTTTGTAAACTATATTCTTAGAAGCTCATGATTTGTACTACCAGTTCTTGGGGAATATATCAGATTCAGATATTTATTTACTTAATTACTTTCTTAATTATTATTGGTATTGGTTAGTGGTTAACTGGCTTACCTAGCAGGTTGGGTTAGGTGCCATCACGACTAGTTGGATTTTGGGTCGTGACACAAATGGCCAGAAATACTTCCAGGGGAGGTATGTGCTTACCGAACAACGACAAAAACTAGTACGGGTGAGACTCCATTATTACTTGTTTACGGAATAGAAGCTTTGATTCCGGTGGAAATAGTATAAACCAAGCACGAGGTACACGCATACCACTATGCAACAAATGAGGAAGAGTTACTGGTAAATTTGGATTTGATAGAAGAAAGGAGAGAAGCATCATTAATTTTAATGGTGGCTCAAAAGCAAATGATTGAACTATATTATAACAGGAAAGCAAATTTGAGGTACTTCAAGATTGAGGAATTCGTCCTCAAAAAGGTGTTCCGGTCAACAAAAGCGGCAAACGCAGGAAAGTTGAGTCCAAATTAGGAAGGCCCATATAGGATTAAAGGCATTGCTAGAAAAGGAGCGTATGAGTTGGAAACCATGGACAGCAAGGTGTTACCATCAAATTAGATTACAGTCCATTTAAAGAAGTATTACTTCTAAACGAGTATAATACCCACAATTAGGTATCACGCAAGTTCGATTTTAATTTGTTCTTTTGAATTTTACTAATCATTATAGATGATAGACAAAACGCTGGCCCGTATCCAATGATGATATTAAACCCAAAAGACACGCGAAATACTGAATTATTCCCAGTCTAGGTTATAACTTTTCTGATGGGAAAAGGGTTATGCAGTCATCATCTAAATAATTACCTCCGAATCCTGTTTGTATTTTCCTTTCAAGAAAAAGACCAAAAGAAAGGAGTTGATCCCGTGTTTGAAATTTCATACTTCAATGCTCCAACACTGGGGGGACTATGCATATAGAAAGTTACACAAGGAAGGAAGATGTATACCAAGGGCATAGTTCAACATGAATCAAAACCTTGAAGAAACAGAAACCCTTGAAGATTTTCAAAAAATATTTCTAAGGCGTTCAAACTTGCAAAAAGGATGCAAGATATTCCCACGAGCTTCTAGGTTAAAGCCATAAGTTTAGTCGCGGAAAGACATACTTGAATTTGTAAACCTTCTATAATGAAAGCACTTATGAAAATGTTGTATGAACAGTTATGAAAACGATATACAAACTTACCTATTTGAGAGTTCTAAAAATAAAACTTCCTCCATTACTTTTTGTTTCATATCTGCTTCATGTTTCATATCTTTGCACCAATATGAAGGTGAGATGCCATCTTCATCAGTGTCGTTAATATAAAAGAGCCTTCTTTTATGAAATCCCGTGCTTATTGAACTGATGGTCCATTAAAGAATTTTTACAAGAATAAAGCTCAAAAATTAAAGAGCATAAAGTATAATATGCAGCATGAGCAATAAAGATATTTATATCATTACTACAGGGGCAGTAAAACATTCCAAAAATTGTCCAAAAAACACAAGGAAATTCTAACCAAAAACTAACAAACACTTTTAACAAAAAGTCAGAAAAGGGGAGATCTAAGGAGCATCATCTATGGGGGAAGAAGGATTAACTTGAGGAGAAGAGGGTTGAACATCGGCTTCACCAAGAGAAAATTATCTCCGTCACCCTTAGAACCTTCGTCCTCGGGCGTAAAGAAGCTTTGACGCTGCTGAATCTGTTCAATTATTTCTTTAGTTTTCGTAATCTTAGAATTAAGGTCTAAACCTTCCTGGCTAGCTTCAGTTAAAGTCTCAAAGTGAGTGTTTAAAAAAGACCAACTAACGTCAAGTGATGACTTATCTTCGAGGGCTTCATAATCCTTCTCCCACTATTCAATTCCAGCTTTTAATTCTTCTTTTTCTGCCTCTGCGGCATCATAAGCTATCTTCAAAGAAGCAAGAGAACTTTCAAGGAACTGAATCTTACTTGTAGTGGAAAAGAGATCTTCTTGAGATGTGTAAGAATGTGCACCAGATCACCTGCATAAACCTCTTTTTGATTAAGGAGTTCTTTCAAACTCCTTATCTCTTCAGTAGCCTTAGAATGTTGTTCAGCGAAGGAAGATTCTAGACTATCCTTATCCTTCTCAACTTGACTGGAAGAAGCTTTTAAAACCTCTAACTCAGTGGAGACCATCCTCAGTTGTTGCTCCAAAGCTTCTTTCTCCTTTGCAAGTACGTCCTTTCCAACTGAAGGCCTTCAAATTGTTCTTTTCAATTGTCAGCCTCAGTGCGTAACTCAATTATCTGTTGGTTAGTCCATGAAATCCTTTTCATGAGCTCTGTACCTATCAAATTGATCTACAAAAAGACAAAAGAATATATGTAAAAATATACCTTAAGAGAAGATTGAGCGATGTCATTCATCAAAGTCAAAGAACTGTGACCCTCCAACTTCTTCTTTTCCACGGGTCCTAGCACTGGTTTCAACCACACATCAGCTTGTCCAGATTATTTCTACAAATTTCCACCATCAGGGCCTTTAATCACAACCTTTTTCATACCTTGCATGCTACTAGAAGGCTCTACTTCTACATGAGGAACAACAGCGGGGGCAACCATTGGGGCAACTCTAGGCAAGGAAACATGGGGTTTAACAGTAGGTGTAATTGACAACACCGAAAGGAAAGCAAGTGGTAACTCTTCGGAAACAGGCCGGAGTCCTTCATCACCCTCAAAGCCATGAGCGAATAAACTTTTAATAGGATTTGGGGGGGGGGGGGAGATGTCTAACTTACCAGCGTCTTCATCAGAAACTTCCCAAGGGGAACTCTTCGGTTCATCAACAAGTTTAAAGGGAATTGAACTGTAAGGGGGACCTTGAGAGACAGGGGTTTCATCATCTGAAACCATGTGTCTTTCTGACACGTGATTTTCTCACCAAGGAACCTTCTTCGGTATCCTCCTCATTATCATACCCACGGGCTTCTGTAGTTTTTCTCTTGGAAGAAGAAACATTCAAAATCCGCTCTTGTGCGAAACTTACAGAAAGCCTGGCTGTGGGAACAAATGCGGGGCTAATGCCACGAATGGCAAACCCTAATATAAAAAAAGGATGATAAAAAAATTATATATGAACAAGTAAAAAAGGAAAGAAACCACGAGGATAAAAAGGTACCGTGAGACTTCACTTTCCAACCAAATTTCTGTGAAAGAAATTTTCATGATCTTTTGTCCATAGGAGCAGCACTCAACATTTTTTCTACCCATGAAAGTGTCACGCACCACATTTCCCTCCGTTGGGTATTCGTGATGGCACCTATTCTTAAGGACTAGGTAAGCCTATTATTTATTGAATAACAACAATAATTAAATAACATCTAGCAATTTTTGAAGTAGAAATCTCTATAAAATTTACAACTCCCAAAACCGGTAGTACAAGTCATAAGTTCTTTAGAGTTTGCTACAAATTTCTAAATACAACTATCTGGAAATAGGTAAAAAAATGTGAATACATAGTAGGAAGGTGACTCCGAAGCCTGCGAACGCAGCAACAGGTTTACCTTGAGTCTCCACAGCAACAATCCGCACAGCTAGCTAATGATCAACTGACTTCGAAATACCTGGATCTGCACAAAAGTGTGCAGAAGTGTAGTATGAGTACACCACGGTCCACTTTTTCTTCCGTTGGGTATCGTGATGGCACCTAGTCTTAGGGACTAGGTAAGGCTAACATTTATTGAATAACAACAATAATTAAATAACATCTAACAATTTTTGAAGTAGAAATCTCTATAAAATTTACAACTCCCAAAACCGGTAGTACAAGTCATAAGCTCTTTAGAGTTTGCTACAAATTTTTAAATACAACTGTCTGGAAATAGGCAAAACATTATGAATAAAAAATAGGAAGGTGACTCCGAAGCCTGCGAACGCAGCAGCAGGTTTACCTTGAGTCTCCACGGCAACAATCCGCAGAGCTAGCTAATGATCAACTGACTTCGAAATACCTGGATCAGCACAAAAATATGTAAAAGTATAGTATGAGTACACCACGGCGGTACCCAGCAAGTATCAAGACTAACCTCAGTGGAGTAGTGACGAGGTACAATTAAGACACCTACTGGACTAAATAACCTGAATAAGTATAAGTATAGGAACAACAGAGTATGATATCTACATAAGGAATACGCGAAATAGCAAATAACACGGTAATTTCAGCAAGAAAGGAAAACAACAACTATCAGCGGAACACCATAGTTATGACATAGAAGAATGAACGGAAACATAGCCTAAATCCGATGAACACAATTAAAAGAAGGGCAGGTAGCAGCTAGATGAAAACAACTACTTTCACACCAGGTTTTAGTCAATAAACTCCAAGAGGTTCCGAAACTCATACTATTCACTACTCACGGGTCCCAATACCTGAACCCTAACACTGGGCATCCTGTGCCCTTATTGCACTTCATAACCGCACTGACGACTCATGTGCCAAATAGATCCATTATCACATAGAAGGCAAGTAACAAGGGTGTGCATCCATACTCAGCAATACCAAGAATACCTCTTAACCGATAAGAGTAGTCAACTACGTGTATGCTTGTGCAAGTGTCCTAACACGGTTCATGCCAACTAGTAAGTATAGGAAAAGAAATGGACAACACGTAGAATGTTTTATCCCAACTTTCCATAAGATAAAACTCACACAGGTAAGTGTACCACTACAAAAAACATCAACAACAAGAATGCCCCCAGGCCATCACAAGTCGTCACAAATCAATCCTGACATAGCCCACCTTGTCTCGCCACGTGTGCAATAATAAAGTAAATGCCGCCTTGTCTCGCCACACGTGCATAATTATATTCTCACCTTGTCACGCTACATGCGCAAACCAACATATATATATATCCCGCCTTGTCACGCCGCATGTTCAAATAGCAATAGTAACAATAGCACGACAGAAATGTCATGCAACCCAATAACACTCGCACGGAAGAAACCTCGTGCATCACAATAACAACAACCGCACAACAAAAACTTCGTGCATCACAATAACAAGTACAACAACAACAATGACAATAATACAAGGGTACGTTGAGACAAATAAGTCAACTCAGAGATTCCAGAACTTAAAGAAACAGAGTAACTAATGCACAAGGAGTAGCCACAATCGGGGAATTCTAGTCATAATAAGAACATGTCAACAAGAAAGGAAATACTATGTAACAATGGTCCACAATTTACAGTTCGACAACGAGGAAGCTAACACAAGTCGAATAATTCCAAATAAGGACAAGTCAACCAAAATATAGGATATCTAACTTCTTTTAAGGTTGGGCAATTAGGATTGAGATACAACAAATTCAGGTAAGGATAAGCCGCAGAAAGATAATCATTGTCTCAATTAAAGATGGATAATTACAGAAGAGATAATTATAACTTCAAATACAGATAAGCAGTTAGGGGAAATATAACATGACAATAGAAGAGATAACAATTTCAGTTAAGGCACATATGAATCAAATAAGCAACAAGAGTAGATCATGAAGCAACTAACTCTAGTTAAAGCAGGTAGAGGTGAAACCAGTAATTTAGAAACGTATTCATAACAAAACAACTACATATTCAGTAAATACAAGAACCTACAAACCCAAAAAGGCCAACTTTCCAGATATAAGTCTGAGCATGTACTCGTCACCTCGCGTACACGGACTACAATTAACATAGAAGACTCAAATCCTAAGGGGTAGTTCCCCCACATGAAGTTTGGCAAGATACTTACCTCAAAGAAGACAGACCGATACTCAAAAATGAACTTCTCGGGTGAAATGGCCTCCGAACGGCTCAAATCTAACCAAAATAACTTCAAAGCACAAATAAAACTCATAAGAAACTATTCCGGATCATAAAGCCTCAATATTTATCAAAATCTAAAAATCGACCCAAAAGGGCCCGCACCTCGGAACCCAACAAATCTCACAAAACCCGAACACCCATTCCGATACGAGTTCAACCATACTAAAATTATCAAATTCCAATACAAATTCATCCCTCAAATCAAAATTTTTCATTTTGAAATTGTTTTTCAAAAACCTCCATTTTCCTCAACTCGAAACACAATTTATATGATAAATATAAAGATAAAATAATGGAATATAATAAATTCTAGGTGAAGAACACTTACCCAATTGATTTGCTTGAAAAACCTATAAATAATCGCTCAAAATCGTGCTCCACAAGTCAAGATATGATAAAAATGGCCTAACCCACGATTTGGAAAATATATTCTACTGCCCAGGTGGCTATGCATCACGAATGTGGAAGAACAATCACGTTCGCGAAGAAGAAAAATGAGTGATGTCAAGTTTGTGCTTCGCGAACGCGACAACACGCTCGCGAACGCAGAGAAGAAAAGTTTGATGGCCCAACGACTGATCTTCGCGAACGCGGGAAGTAGTGCGCGAACGCGAAGAGTAGAATGGCATAACTACGCGAACACGAGAGGATGAACGCGAACGCGAAGAAGGGAAGGGCTGGCTTTTGCGATCGCGAAAGGAGGCATGCGAACGCGAAGAACAAATATTCCTTCCTCCAAAATTACTCTCCACGAACGTGGAGGAACAGACGCGAACGCGAAAGAGAAAATCAGATGACAAATTCAACAGTTAAAAAATAGAAGAAAATGGCCCGTAGCCCATCCGAAACACACCCGAGGCCCCCCGGACCCCATCTAAACATACCAACAAGTTCCATAACCTAACACAGACTCGCTCGAGGTCTCAAATCTCATCAAACAACGTCGAAACTATGAATCGCACCAAGAATCGAACTTATGAACTTTCAAATCTTTCAACTTCTAAAACTCTTGCCGAAACCTATTAAATCAACCCAGAATGACATCAAAATTTGCAGGCAAATCCCAAATGACATAACAGAGTTATTCCAACTCTCAGAATCGCATTCCAAACCTCAATATCACCAAAGTCAACTATTCGTCAAATTTCTCCATCTTCCAAACTTTAACTTTACTAATTTTTTGTCGAAATGCTTCAAATTATCTTACGGACCTCCAAATCCAAATCCGGATGCACACCTAAGTCCAAAATCACCATACGAAACTGTTGAAATCATCCAAAACCCATTCCGGATCCGTTTACACAAAAGTCAAATTCCGATCAACTCTTGCGCTTAAGCTTCCAAAACTTGAATCCTTCTTCCGATTTGACTCTGAATCATCCGGGAACTGAATTCAACCACGCACGCAAGTCAATACACATAATACGAAGCTGCTCAAGACCTTATGCCACCGAACGGGACTTAAATTCTCAAAATGACCGACCGAGTCGTTACATCCTCCCTCTCTTCAACTAACGTTAGTCCTCGAACGTGCCAAGAATCGCCTCAACGTCTTCAAATCATTGAATGAACATATCTAACATACACCAGTGGATAAGTCTGAGACCTTTTGGAGCTCGGTTTCACACTGGCTGAGGTCAGCTCGAAATTTGGCGGAGGCCTACACAAAAAAGGGAAAACACAAGTCAGATTTAGAAAAGAAAAAAAAAGAGAGTGAAGAAAAAAAAGTGCAGTAAACAGATTCTTACCCGAGATAAGAGATGTTGGGCCTCTTCTAAAAAATAGAAGCGTCGCTGATATCATAGGCATCATCGACTCCAGTAAAGAAATCACGAAAGGGATCCCCTACACTAGAGCCTCCGCCTATATCAGGAGTCTTCAACTCTCGAGCTTCCCTTAGTGCCTCCTCAGAAAAAGTCGGAAGAGAAGGCAAGTGACCTGCTGTCATGGTCCCGAGCAAGTCGCTCGGGATGCTCTGATCATTCTTCGGGGTCTCAGAATTGGCCCCGTCCGGTGTAGCTGCAGATGACCGAGAAACTATCTCAACCTCTGGTAATTCGGGACCCTCACCCGATTTCCTTTTGGAAGCCTCCTCAACATGAGGCTTGATTTTAGCAACCGCCGACGACTCAGAAGACCGTCAGTGCCGAAGCATTTTCCTCTTCTTCCTTTTCTCCGTCTCTTAGTTTTTGGACCGAGTCCATCGTGAGAGATATTACTTTCCTCCTCACCCTTCGAAGTTTGGGCTTGGGATCCTCGAACTGCGAGGCAGGTTTCCTCTTCTTGTCTTCCATCGACTTCGAAATCGGGGACTTGGTTTCTTCCTCGCCATTGGAGGCCTCAAAGTAGCATTCTTGGTCAGGCATGCATGAAAGAAAATTAGTGATGAATGAAGTATAAAAAGTGTTTCAGAATATGAAAAAGGAGATCTTTACCGTGGTTCTTGGCCTCCCATCTGCCCTTTGCCAAATTACGCCATGCGCGTTCGGCATAAGTGGAAGTTGAGGCTAATTTCCGAACCCAATCTTCAAGCTCGGGTACCTCTTGAGGCATCCAAGGAATAACTAGATGTCGAAAGGGGATATCAGGCAAAATCGAGGAAGGTACGAAGAACAAATTTTAGAATATCACTTACGGTCAAAGTTCCATTCCCCAGGGAACGTCATCTTCTCTTCCGGGATAATGTCACGGGTCATCACCTGTATAAAATGGCTCATCCAACCCCGATCCTTGTCCTCATCGATGCTCGAGATCAAGGCTTTCGTTGCCCGGTGTTGGAGCCTGATTAGTCCTCGATAGATTCGGGGCCAGTACAACTGTATGAGGTGATTTAGATTAAACTCTAGCCCCTCGGCCTTGCTAGAGAAGCAGCACATTATGATTATTATGCGCCATAGAGAGGGGTGGATTTGGCCGAGGGTGACCTGATATCTTTTACAGAGATCAATAATCACTGGGTCGAGGGGACCCAATGTAAAGGGGTAGGCGTAAACACTTAGGAACCCCTCTATATAAGCGGTGATGCTCTCTTCGGGAGCAGGAATTTGCACCACGACCTCGGGACCCCAGTTGCAGTCCCTCTTCACGGCCTCGAGGTGGCTCTTCGTTATCGAGCACATGTACATCGACATATGCTCACATCGGCTCGGGATCGATGAAGGGTTTTCAACCTTGAAGTCAGATTTTAGAGAACACGGGCAGGAACATACTCGTGGGGAAGCGGCTCCGCCGACGTTTTGCCGCCGGACAGTCGTGAAGAGGATCAAGAAGTTTTCTCCTTCTGCGGTATGGTCATTGAGGTTTTCGCCATTTGTATAAGTAAAGAAGAGCGAAGAAAGATGAAAAACTGGTGGTTTCAGCGCTAACGGAGGTGGCTCTACAGACGGCGAAATAGAGGAGATGAAAAGAGTGAGAAGACTTAGAGGTTTGATTAGAGCAAAAGTAAAGTTTGATTCAATGATGAAACGGGTATTTATAGGCTCACGGCGACGGTTCGGTGGCGCTAGTGGCCGACCGCTAACTGACAGGCATTAATGATTTGGGGAACTGAACCGATGGGACGTTTCGATCACATCCTTCACTTACGTCATGAGGACGACGTCATGATCAAGGTTTGGAAAAATCAAGGCTCAAACCGTTTCTTATCATTTTATTCCAAGAAACGCGGGCATGTGAGATATCATATGCACGAGGAGCTGCCCCGAGAGTAAGCTCGTAATAAACTAGGCTCGAGCTCAATGACAAAGTACGGAGCACGAAGATCGAAGTGCTCGCGGAAGATCGAGACCGGGCATGACCGACTTTGAGTAAGGCATAATAACAGAATGGCGAGATATTAGCAATCGACCGAAGATCTCGGCGAAAATTCCGGAACAGATCAAATCAAGCAGTTATTGACGTCAATCATGGGAATTGTTTTCGTTATTAGAATTGTATCTTATTTAGGATTCCTCTACTATATAAAGAGGACCCTATTCATTTGTAAGGGGCATTGATTCACTGATAAAGATATACAAAAACGCTGCTCTCTATTTTTCTTACTATCCATTACTGTTCATCATTGTTTATCTTCTGCTCTTTACTGTTCTTCTTACCCAACCTTGAGACCATCTCGAATCGAGGTCGAAAGCGCTACTAGAGCACAAGTTTGATTTATTTTACTGTTCAGATTATTTATTCAATTTCTTGTTTGTCAATTGGTATTGGATTAAATCACGTATACCACTAAATAAGTTTAATTGTTACTCGAATTTTAGGATAAACAATCTATATATATACTTTCTATACATTAGGCCCAGCTACGTTTATCATAATGTAGCTACATAATTTCCCAGTTTTTTTTTGTTTTTTATTTTTATTTTTATAAATGTGAAATGTCCGGTAAGTCCCTATATTATATTTGAGAAAACGCAGTTTTCCATCAATAATGATTTTCCCCTCCCACTACTTGTAAGTTCGATTTCTTATGCACGGGCTATCTTTTTAGTTTTAGATCAAGAAAATCTCTAGAAAGTAAAACGTTTAGCTCATATTTACTAGTTAGATGTCACTATTTGTCAAAATATTATTCTCAAATTGGCAAAAAGGAAACACAAAAGAAACGGAATTCTTATTTTCCTCTAGGCTTTTTCTCTATTTTATGAAAAAATTGAAATGATGTTAAGTGAAATACCGTTCACATATTGATTTGCAAAAAATTGGATCGTATTAGTGTAAAAAAATATAGATTTTAGAAAAGTTGGAACTAATGACCGCAAATTATAGTCCACGATTATGTTCTTTCAAAATAATTTTACAACATTCCAAGCTATTTTCTTGAGTAGGAGTAACTTTAAAGTCTTAAAAAATTAACAAGAAAACAGTTCTTTTGTTCTTTTTTCTTGCAGAAGTTTAGCCTTATCTAGTTACACGTGGAAATTGTGTTGACAGTCACACGTTGAAGTTGTGTTGCAAATTTGGCTTTAGCTTGAAAAGACAGAAAATCATACTAATTATTTGAAAAGCATATTCGATGGATGCGAGATATGAGACAATGATTTTGCACATAGAGACATAGACCAATAAAAATGCCACATTCTTAAGAAATTTTAGTCGCATAGTATTGCTGCTCGTGCGCAATTCCGGCTATATGCTCTGCACTAACTTTTAACCTCGACTTCAATTTTCGTCCTTACAAATTTCATTTGGACTAATTTTGTAGATAACTATTGTCCACGCCAGTTAACAAAAAAAAGACTGTTTGGTGGACAGAGTATCCATGTTGATTCTGTGATTCTAATTCGTTATCTGTTATAAAAAATACCTTTATCATTGTTTCAATACTTCCTTTTTTAAGTACACGCCATGTTATACCTTGAAACTGTGTGATTTTTCCCCCTTTCTCCTAGAAACTTAAAGTGGAGTCCACTAGTAATCTTAGCCATCAGTCATTGTGGTTTTTCGTCATCAACTTGAGAATGTCTTCAAGTAAGCAGTTAAGCAGAACTCCAATATCGATTTTTTCAATTCTAATTTTCATCATGGCGTTTCCTTTAATATCGCATGTAAGTGTGGCTTATATATTTGAAAAGGGTTTATGGTAGATAAATTTATGACAATCTTTTTTGTGTAATTCAACAATTGAATTAAACCTTACTTTCGTATTAAGGGCTAGCCCCTTGGTGAACTCCCTAGTCCCTAACTTCCAAATGTAGTGGGTGGACGGTTCACACTTCCTTAGTAGTGTAGTTGTATTAATATAAAAAAGGCATGACACGTGGACTATCATCGAGATGACAAGGCGTAGTACGTGGACCATCAATATAGTAACAAGTGACATCCTTAATTAGATGAGTTAAAGAATGCAAAAGGCACGGGAGGAACACCTTTGGGGTTACACCGAAAAAAGAACTGGACCTGACAGCTGTAAAAGGAGAAACAAGAGCGGAATGAATAAAGACCGTTAAGAAGGGAAGATGCACGAACCTGTCATAAATAAGGAAGGGGAACCGGTATATAATTACGGTTACGGAAAATTCTCAGCCATAGATAGTTCTGTTACAATTGTATATGGTAACGGATAATCAAGGCAATTAATGCCATTAGTGAGCCTCAAGTAAATAAGAAAACCGTTATAATTGTATGCTCCTATATAAGGATTGAAACTTTATTTGTAAGATCATTTGATTATTATTGAAATTTATGCAATCATTCTTTACTTTATTCTCAAGGTTCTAACCGCAATTTTGGGAGTGATTATCAATATGTTTCGTAATTTTCTTTCTTTGTCAATTATTTCCTTTCCTTGCTTTATTCTTCAAATTATTGGGAAAGTGAAATAAATCTCAGTTATTAGTAGCCCGATTCTTTCTTGATATTGACTTTGACAGAGAAATCTATTTTTGGGTTAAATAAATTGGTTCTGTTGCTGAAAATCTGATAATCTATTCACTTTCCAAACTTTATTTTTAACGACCAAATATGTCAACCTCTAACGAGAACAACCAGCTGAACCAACAAGGTGGAACCCAACCATATCACATATCAACGGGATCCCCTTAGCAATCCCGTGAGAGTTCACCTGAAAGGTCTGCTTCGCGTGCTGATGATCAACATGGAGACGACCAAACCGTAGAGCAAGATGATCTAAAGCAATTGATTGCAGAACACATGAACAGTACACTGCAGGTTTTTGTCAGAGGATTAACCAACGCAGCAAAAACTCCTCCACCAGATAATAAAACAACTTTGGAGAACCAGCGTTCAGGGCTCGATAACTCTGAAAGTGGAGAAATTCCTAATGAATCTCGCGATGGAGGGTTAGGTACACCAAATAATTCTAGTTTATAAAGTTTGGTGCTAACTTTGCAGAAACAGTTGAAGGAGCAAAACGAGCGTATAGAGCAAATAGAACGCCCAAAACCTCCATCACCAAAGAGAACAGTCAACGTCATAATCGGAGGACATGAGGTTAATGGAGTAACATACACATCCGCGAAAAAGACTTCAAAAGTTACTATCACTCATGGAAAGAAAGTCCGCCAAGTCTTGGAGGGTGATAATATAACATTTGACGATGAAGACACGAATGACTTCATGATTCCTCACAATGATGCACTGGTAATATCTCTATTTGTACATGATACTAATGTAAAATGAGTTTTGATTGATCAAGGCAGCTCAGTGAACATTATTTTGCTGAGGGTGGTAAATGAAATGCAAGATAATGATAAGTCATACCAAAAGCAAGGTCTTTGTCTAGGTTTGATAATTCAAATGTTGTTACGAAAGAGGAAGTTGTACTTACCATATTTGCAGAAGGGTCGTCAAGGATACAAAGCTCCAGGTGATAGATGCGGACATGGCCTATAATATAATTTTGGGAAGATCATGGATTCATGATATAGATGTTGTCCTATCCACATTTCATCAATTTATCAAATTCCCTTCACAGTGGGGAATCCAATAAATCCGCGGAGATCAACAAGCTTCACGAAGTATTAACTCGGTGGTGATTGCAAGCATGGTAGCCAATGATGTAAATAGGAAATAACAATTATAGAATTCAGTTGAGGACATTGTTGTTCAAACCTCAATTGAAAACACACAAGGGCAGACTGATGTCCACTCAAGACCTGATGTGATTCAAGACCTAGAGGAAAATGAGAACATTAAAACAACCACCGGAGGTGATGACTCATAAGCTGAATGATGATCTATTACACCCACCTGTCAAGCAAAAGAAAAGGAAGCAAGGGTCCTTAAAAAATAAAGTGATCCAGGATGAGGTGCAAAAGCTTTTGAAAATTGGTTCAATACGAGAAGTAAAATACCATGATTGCTTAGATAATACTGTTGTGGTTCAAAAAAAGAATAAAAACTAGCGAGTTTGTGTAGACTATACTGATTTAAATAAGGCTTGTCCTAAAGATTTATTTTCTTTACCGCATATAAATTAGTTAATTGATTTTACCGGAGGTCATGAGCTTTTAAGATTTTTAGATGCATATTCAGGTTATAACCAGATAAAAATGGACCCTCTAGATGAAGAAAAAACTTCGTGTATCACAGATAGGGGAACTTACTGTTACAAAGTCATGACATTTGGCCTTAAAAATATTGGAGCTACGTATCAGAGATTGGTGACTAAAATATTTCAAGAACACCTGAGAAAAATCATAGAAGTCTACATAGATGATATGTTGGTAAATTCAACACAGGCGGGGGATCATTTTCAACATTTTTCTGAGACCTTTGAAATTCTCAGCAAGTACAACATGAAGTTAAACTCGAAAAAGTGCGCTTTTGGCGTGGCCTCAGGTAAGTTTTTAGGTTTTCTGGTTTCTAACAGATGTATTGAAGTAAATGCCTCACAGATCAAAGCTATTGAGGAAATACCAGATATACTCATGAGCAAGAAAAAAGTGCAGAGATTAAAATGCAGGATAGAAGCTCTGGGAAAATTTATATCAAAGTCATCCGAAAAAAGTTTTAAATTATTTTCAGTGTGAAGAAGCAAAATCAGTTTGAATGAACTGACGAGTGCCCACAAGCTCTGAAGGACTTAAAATCATATCTATTGAATCCGCCTATGTTAGCCAAACCAAAAGACGAAGAAAGATTGCTCATTTATAACGACCTTATTTTCATTGTCATCCTATTTCCGTTATAACTGTTTTTCCACTAAGGAACATATTGCATAAACAGGAGTTATCTAGTAGATTAGCTAAATGGACAATAGAACCCAGTGAATATGATATCATATATCAGCCTAGAACTGCAATAAAATCGCAAGTGTTAGCAGATTTTGTAGCGGATTTTAGTACGAACCTAATTCCTAAAGCAGAAAAAGAACTACAAGTATTTACCGGAGCTAGTCCAGGGACTTGGATCCTATTTGCTAACGGTTCTTCAAATGTTAAAGGAGCATGTTTGGGTATTCTTTTAATTCCGCTTTCAAGTGAAGTCATAAGACATGCAATAAAATGTTATCTAATTACTAACAATGAAGCAAGGTATGAAGCTGTGATTGCAGGCTTAGAACTAGCACGAGAACTTGGTATCAAACAAATTGTGATTAAAAATGACTCGCAGCTGGTATTTAATCAAATGTAGGGGATTTACATGGCGAGAGAGACACAAATACAGCAATATCTCGAAAAGGTACGAGAATTGCATAAACAATTTCAGACATAGAAAGTCGTACAAATACCTAGGGAAGAAAATGCAGAAGCAGATGCATTGGCAAATCTCGCACCTGTCACAAATGCAACAAATACAGAAAATGTCGTTGTGGTGCATTTGTTTCATTCAGCATTCGACCAAACCAAGAGTGAGCTAAATTTCAATTATTTAACTTAGGATCAGAGAAACTAATTTGTGAACTTTTTACAGTATGGTATCTTGCCCAAGGATAAGAAGAAATCTCAATTGTTAAGGTTGAAAGCTGCCCGGTACTACTTAATTCAGGGAAATTTATATCGCAAAATATTTGGTGGACGTTTAGCACGGTGCCTCAGACCATAACAAAGGGAATATGTGATGAGAGAAGTACATGAGGGGCATTGTGGCAATCACACCAGGGGAAAATCGTTGGTGAAGACATTAATAAGGACATGATATTATTGGCCAAAAATGGAAGAGGAAGAAGAAAACTTCGTAGCCAGGTGTGATAAATATCAACGATATGCCAATAATATGCATCGACCATCAGCAAAACTGTTGCATTCAATTATATCACTGTGGACATTCATGTAGTAGGGAATGGACATCGTAGGACCTTTGCCTCAAGCTAAAGGAAAGGTACAATTTCTGTTGATTTTAACAGATTATTTTTCAAAATGGGTAGAAGCAGGTGCCTTCAAACATGTGCGAGAAAAGGAAGCTACAGACTTCATTTGGAGAAATATTATATATCGATTTGGAGTTCGAAAGGAGATCGTCTTTGATTATGGCCCAATACTCATAGGCACAAAAGTCATTGAATTCTTTCAAAGTTGACAGATTAAATGAATTACTTCCGCACCTTATCATCCAGTGGACAATGAGCAAGATGAATCGACAAATAAGGTTATCATCAATAACTTAAAAAAGTGATTGGAGGAATCAAAAGGCAAATGGTAACGACCCAACCGGTCATTTTGAGCATTTGTAATTCGCTCATTAGTTTACGGGCATGAGAATCTCCGTATGATGTATTATGACTTATGTGAGTTGTTGGTTTTTGTTTTCAGGTTATTCGGAATCGAATTGGAAGCATGGATTTCATTGTTGAAGCTTTAAAATGGGAGAGTTGACCAAGTTTGATTTTTTATGAATTTGAACCCGGAACGGAGTTTTGATGGTTCTGTTAGCTCCGTTGGGTGATTTTGGACTTAGGATCGCATCTGAATTGTGATTTGGAGGTCCGTAGTTGAATTGGGCTCGAAATGGCGAAAGTTGAAATTTTGGAAAGCTTGACCGGGATTGAACTTTTTGATATCGAGGCCGGATTCCTATTCTAGAAGTTGGAGCAGGTCTGTAATGTCGAATGTGACTTGTGTGCAAAATTTGATGTCAATCGGACATAATTTGATAGGTTTCGGCATCGGTTGTGGAGGTTTGAAGTTTCAAAGTTCATTAATTTTGAGTTGAGGTGTGATTCATCGTTTTGATGCTGTTATGTGTGTTTTGAGGCCTCGAGTAGGTTCGTATTATGTTATGGTACTTGTTGGTATGTTAGGATGGGGTCCCGAGGGGCTCGGGCTTGTTTCGAATTGATTTCGGATCATTTTCCTTTATGTTTTCACTACTATGTTCTGCTGGTTTTTGGTGTCTCAGTCCTTCATCGTGTTTGCATGGCATGTATCGCGAACGCGTAGTGTACTTTGCTGGAAGTTGCATTTCTTCATCGCGTTCACGAATATTGGTCCACGTTCGCGTCGAGTTGGGGAAAGTCTTATTCGCGTTCGCAGGTGGAAGATCATGTTCGTGTAGTGATGAGGTTGGCAGCTGGGAGTTGGAGAATTCTTCTATGCGAGCACGGAAGGCATTCGCGAAGCCTTGGCAGCATAGGGCATAGCGTTCGTATGGGGTGTATCGCGAATGCGTAGAGTCTTTTGTGGTAGTGAGTTTTATTCATCGCTAACACGATGAATTTCCCGCGTTCGCGAAAGAGGGGAGACTGGGCAGATTATAAAGTACTCTATTTTGAGGGTTTCAGCCATTTTTACATTTTGGGAGCTATGGAGCTCGGATTGAGGCGATTCATGGAGAAATATTTATCACAAGGATTCGGGTAAGTGTTCTCTACTCGGTTTAGGTTATATTTCATGAATCTACCTTCGTTTTTGGTAATTAGATTGTGAATTTTAAAGAGGAAATATGGGGTTTTGGCCTAAAGTTTCATAATATGAATTTTTGAGTTTTGAATATCGAATTGGAGTCAGATTTGAGTAAAACTAAGTATATAATTGAATAGGGTGTCAGATTTTGTGAGTTTTGTCGGGTTCTGAGGCGTGGGCCCGGGTGTGATGATTTTGGGTTTTGATTAAAGATTCGATCTTTATCATTTGGAATTGTTTCCTTGGGCTTTATTTAATGTATTTGAGTTGCTTTTGGCTAGTTTTGAGCAATTCGTAGGTCGCTACGCGCGTGATGGCATCTTTGGAGCATCGCTTGGCTTGCTCGGCATTGGTATGGCTTGTTCGAGGTAAGTAACTCTTCTAATCTTAGAGCTGAGGTGAACCCTGAATATACGTGTTATGTGTTTGGTGTTGAGGTGACACCCATGCTAGGTGACGGGCGTGTGGGCGTGCACCGTGTGAGCTATGAGTCTGTTATTCCTGTGGTACTGTGTAATTACCTGAACTTATCGAAAATCATGAAATCTCTACGTACTAGAGTTATCAACCTGTGATTCATGTAGAAACCATGTCTAGGCTATATGCTTATTCTGCTGGGACCCATTGAGGTCATTTCTACTGTTGGGTTATTTTGCTTTCACTGCATTACATACTCAGTCATATGTATTCATATGCATATCGTATCTCAGTGTCTGTTGTTATTTATTGATGCATCATATCATTGTTCTCGGGCTAGTCTATTGACACTGTGAGCCCGTGAGAGAGAGACTGGAGAGATTGATGACTGAGTGAGGCCGAATGCCTGATTATGAGTGACATTTATGGGATCCGACTGCACGTCGCAGTGGTTATACTGATTTATGATAGCGCTTGGGCTGAAGGAGCCCCTCCGAAGTCTGCACACACACCTAGTGAGTGCGGTTGATATTATTGCGGGATGGATCTTCCCTGGACATGGATCTTGTCCGAAGCATTATATACCTGGAGATAGATCTTCTCCAAGGGATGGATTTTCCATACTCGGTACTGAGTGACTGATGATCAGTTGATGTGTATATTCCAGGATAGATCTTCCCTGTGCCGGATTGTCCATATACAGAATCAAGTGATTGAGCATGATGAGTGGAATATGTGAGAAAGTGAGATTGAGTATTCTAAGAGTGTGAGTACATGAGTTCCTCTCTGAGATATATTGCATTGAAATGCACACATGACATACATGCATAGAGATGTATTTTTCTCATGTTGTACGGTATCACGTCATTCATGACTTCTCACACATGTTGATATATGAGAATAGTGATGCATTTGTCTAACACTGGCTATCTGGAAAGAAAATGAGGCATCTTATTTATTATTGAAAGGATTTTTGGGAAAATTACTGTTTTCAAACTTACTCATACTTCTGGCAACTTCGGTGAACGATTTGGGTTTTCACTGATATACTTGAATGACAAAACTATTTTCAGAAATCATAATTAAGCTGAGCATTTTATCTTTGAGTTACTTCTTTTATTACTTGCGTTATGTTCTTATGAACTATTGTTGGTTATTGGAGTTGGACTTTGACCTTGGTACCAACTCATCACTACTTTCAACCTAAAGTTAGGTTTGTTACTTATTTAGTACATGGGGTCGGTTGTACTCATACTACACTTCTGCACCTTGCGTTCATATGCTGGCTGCTGATGTTGTTATGTTCGTTGGGAGCTAGATCTGAAGATGTACCTGCGTTCTGGTTGTAGCTGCCTCTTAATCATGGTAGCCTTAGAGTCACAAAACTTTGTTTTTGTAATTTTCAAACAGATGATGTATTTATATCATACCAGCTTTGTAAACTCTATACTTAAAAGCTCATGATTTGTACTACCAGTTCTTGGGGAATATATCAGATTCAGATATTTCTTTACTTAATTATTTTATTAATTATTATTGAAATTGGTTAGTGGTTAACTGGCTTACCTAGCGGGTTGTGTTAGGTACCATCACGACTAGTTGGATTTTGGGTCGTGACAAGTTGGTATCAGTGCCTAGGTTCATAAGTTCTATAAGTCATGAGCAAGTGTCTAGTAGAGTCTTGCGGATCGGTATGAAGACTTCCATACCTATCTTCGAGAGGCTACAAGACATTTAGGATATACTTCCCATCTTTCTTTCCTTATCGTGCGAATAGTGATGGGAATAGTGATGGATTTGTCTTACACAGGCTATCTGGAAAGAAAATGATACATCTTATTTATTATTAAAAGGATTTTTGGAAAAATTACTATTTTCAAACTTACTCATATTTTTGGCAACTTCGGTGAACGATTTGGGTTTTCAGTGATATACTTGAACGGCAGAACTATTTTCCGAAATCATGATTAAGCTGAGCATTTTATCTTTGAGTTACTTCATTTATTACTTGCGTTATGTTGTTATGAATTGTTGTTGGTTATTAGAGTTGGACGCTGACCTTGGTACCAGCTCGTCACTACAATCAACCTAAGGTTAGGTTTGTTACTTATTTAGTACATGGGGTCGGTTGTACTCATACTACACTTCTGCACCTTGCGTGCATATGCTGGCTGCTGATGTTGATGTGTTCGTTGGGAGCTGGATCTGAAGCTGTACCTTCGTTCTGGTTGTAGCTGCCTCTTAACCATGGTAGCCTTAGAGTCACAAAACTTTGTTTATGTAATTTTTAAACAGATGATGTATTTACATCATACCAGCTTTGTAAACTCTATTCTTAAAAGCTCATGATTTGTACTACCAGTTCTTGGGGAATATATCAGATTTAGATATTTCTTTACTTAATTGTTTTATTAATTGTTATTGGAATTGGTTAGTGGTTAACTGGCTTACCTAGCGGGTTGTGTTAGGTGCCATCACGACTAGTTGGATTTTGGGTCGTGACAAGTTGGTATCAGTGCCTAGGTTCATAAGTTCTATAAGTCATGAGCAAGTGTATAGTAGAGTCTTGCGGATCGGTATGAAGACGTCCATACCTATCTTCGAGAGGCTACAAGACATTTAGGATATACTTCCCATCTTTCTTTCCGTATCATGCAAATAGTGATGGGAATAGTGATGCATTTGTCTAACACTGGCTATCTGGAAAGAAAATGATACATCTTATTTATTATTAAAAGGATTTTTGGAAAAATTATTGTTTTCAAACTTACTTATATTTCTGGCAACTTCGATGAACGATTTGGATTTTCACTGATGTACTTGAATGACAACTATTTTCAGAAATCATGATTAAGTTGAGCATTTTATCTTTGAGTTACTTCTTTTATTACTTGCGTTATGTTCTTTTGAACTATTGTTGGTTATTGGAGTTGGACTTTGACCTTGGTACCAACTCGTCACTACTTTCAACCTAAGGTTAGGTTTGTTACTTATTTAGTACATGGGGTCAGTTGTACTCATACTATACTTCTGCACCTTGCGTGCAGATGCTGGCTGCTGATGTTGCTGTGTTCGTTGGGAGCTGGATCTGAAGATGTACCTGCGTTCTGGTTGTAGCTGCCTCTTGTTCATGGTAGCCTTAGAGTCACAAAACTTTGTTTATGTAATTTTCAAATAGATGATGTATTTACATCATACCAGCTTTGTAAACTCTATTCTTAAAAGCTCATGATTTGTACTACCAGTTCTTGGGGAATATATCAGATTCAGATATTTCTTTACTTAAGTGTTTTATTAATTATTATTGGAATTGGTTAGTGGTTAACTGGCTTACCTAGCGGGTTGTGTTAGGTGCCATCACGACTAGTTGGATTTTGGGTCGTGACAAGTTGGTATCAGTGCCTAGGTTCATAAGTTCTATAAGTCATGAGCAAGTGTCTAGTAGAGTCTTGCGGATCGGTATGAAGACTTTCATACCTATCTTCGAGAGTCTACAAGACATTTAGGATATACTTCCCATCTTTCTTTCCTTATCGTGCGAATAGTGATGGGAATAGTGATGCATTTGTCTTACACTGGCTATCAGGAAAGAAAATGATACATCTTATTTATTATTAAAAGGATTTTTGGAAAAATTATTGTTTTCAAACTTACTCATATTTTTGGCAACTTCGGTGAACGATTTGGGTTTTCACTGATATACTTGAACGGCAGAACTATTTTCCGAAATCATGATTAAGCTGAGCATTTTATCTTTGAGTTACTTCTTTTATTACTTGCGTTATATTGTTATGAATTGTTGTTGGTTATTAGAGTTGGACTCTGACCTTGGTACCAGCTCGTCACTACATTCAACCTAAGGTTAGGTTTGTTAATTATTTAGTACATGGGGTCGGTTGTACTCATACTACACTTCTGCACCTTGCATGCATATGCTGGCTGCTGATGTTGATGTGTTCGTTGGGAGCTGGATCTGAAGATGTACCTTCGTTGTGGTTGTAGCTGCCTCTTAATCATGGTAGTCTTAGAGTCACAAAACTCTGTTTATGTAATTTTCAAACAGATGATGTATTTACATCATACCAGAATTGTAAACTCTATTCTTAAAAGCTCATGATTTGTACTACCAGTTCTTGGGGAATATATCAGATTCAGATATTTCTTTACTTAATTGTTTTATTAATTGTTATTGGAATTGGTTAGTGGTTAACTGGCTTACCTAGCGGGTTGTGTTAGGTGCCATCACGACTAGTTGGATTTTGGGTCGTGACAAGTTGGTATCAGTGCCTAGGTTCATAAGTTCTATAAGTCATGAGCAAGTGTATAGTAGAGTCTTGCGGATCGGTATGAAGACGTCCATACCTATCTTCGAGAGGCTACAAGACATTTAGGATATACTTCCCATCTTTCTTTCCGTATCATGCAAATAGTGATGGGAATAGTGATGCATTTGTCTAACACTGGCTATCTGGAAAGAAAATGATACATCTTATTTATTATTAAAAGGATTTTTGGAAAAATTATTGTTTTCAAACTTACTTATATTTCTGGCAACTTCGATGAACGATTTGGATTTTCACTGATGTACTTGAATGACAACTATTTTCAGAAATCATGATTAAGTTGAGCATTTTATCTTTGAGTTACTTCTTTTATTACTTGCATTATGTTCTTATGAACTATTGTTGGTTATTGGAGTTGGACTTTGACCTTGGTACCAACTCGTCACTACTTTCAACCTAAGGTTAGGTTTGTTACTTATTTAGTACATGGGGTCGGTTATACTCATACTACACTTCTGCACCTTGCGTGCAGATGCTGGCTGCTGATGTTGCTGTGTTCGTTGGGAGCTGGATCTGAAGATGTACCTGCGTTCTGGTTGTAGCTGCCTCTTGTTCATGGTAGCCTTAGAGTCACAAAACTTTGTTTATGTAATTTTCAAATAGATGATGTATTTACATCATACCAGCTTTGTAAACTCTATTCTTAAAAGCTCATGATTTGTACTACCAATTCTTGGGGAATATATCAGATTCAGATATTTCTTTACTTAAGTGTTTTATTAATTGTTATTGGAATTGGTTACTGGTTAACTGGCTTACCTAGCGGGTTGTGTTAGGTGCCATCACGACTAGTTGGATTTTGGGTCGTGACAAGTTGGTATTAGTGCCTAGGTTCATAAGTTCTATAAGTCATGAGCAAGTGTCTAGTAGAGTCTTGCGAATCGGTATGAAGACTTCCATACCTATCTTCGAGAGTCTACACGACATTTAGGATATACTTCCCATCTTTCTTTCCTTATCGTGCGAATAGTGATGGGAATAGTGATGCATTTGTCTTACACTGGCTATCAGGAAAGAAAATGATACATCTTATTTATTATTAAAAGGATTTTTGGAAATATTATTGTTTTCAAACTTACTTATATTTCTGGCAACTTCGATGAACGATTTGGATTTTCACTGATGTACTTGAATGACAACTATTTTCAGAAATCATGATTAAGTTGAGCATTTTATCTTTGAGTTACTTCTTTTATTACTTGCATTATGTTCTTATGAACTATTGTTGGTTATTGGAGTTGGACTTTGACCTTGGTACCAACTCGTCACTACTTTCAACCTAAGGTTAGGTTTGTTACTTATTTAGTACATGGGGTCGGTTATACTCATACTACACTTCTGCACCTTGCGTGCAGATGCTGGCTGCTGATGTTGCTGTGTTCGTTGGGAGCTGGATCTGAAGATGTACCCGTGTTCTGGTTGTAGCTGCCTCTTGTTCATGGTAGCCTTAGAGTCACAAAACTTTGTTTATGTAATTTTCAAACAGATGATGTATTTACATCATACCAGCTTTGTAAACTCTATTCTTAAAAGCTCATGATTTGTACTACCAGTTCTTGGGGAATATATCAGATTCAAATATTTCTTTACTTAATTGTTTTATTAATTGTTATTGGAATTGGTTAGTGGTTAACTGGCTTAGCTAGCGGGTTGTGTTAGTTGCCATCACGACTAGTTGGATTTTGGGTCGTGACAAGTTGGTATCAGTGCCTAGGTTCATAAGTTCTATAAGTCATGAGCAAGTGTATAGTAGAGTCTTGCGGATCGGTATGAAGACGTCCATACCTATCTTCGAGAGGCTAAAGGACATTTAGGATATACTTCCCATCTTTCTTTCCTTATCGTGCGAATAGTGATGGGAATAGTGATGCATTTGTCTTACACTGGCTATCTGGAAAGAAAATGATACATCTTATTTATTATTAAAAGGATTTTTGGAAAAATTACTATTTTCAAACTTACTCATATTTTTGGCAACTTCGGTGAACGATTTGGGTTTTCACTGATATACTTGAACGGCAGAACTATTTTCAGAAATCATGATTAAGCTGAGCATTTTATCTTTGAGTTTCTTCTTTTATTACTTGCGTTATGTTGTTATGAATTGTTGTTGGTTATTAGAGTTGGACGCTGACCTTGGTACCAGCTCGTCACTACATTCAACCTAAGGTTAGGTTTGTTACTTATTTAGTACATGGGGTCGGTTGTACTCATACTACACTTCTGCACCTTGTGTGCATATGCTGGCTGCTGATGTTGCTGTGTTCGTTGGGAGCTGGATCTGAAGATGTACCTGTGTTCTGGTTGTAGCTGCCTCTTAATCGTGGTTGCCTTAGAGTCACAAAACTCTGTATATGTAATTTTAAAACAGATGATGTATTTACATCATACCAGCTTTGTAAACTCTATTCTTAAAAGCTTATGATTTGTAGTACCAGTTCTTGGGGAATATATCAGATTCTGATATTTCTTTACTTAATTGTTTTATTAATTGTTATTGGAATTGGTTAGTGGTTAACTGTCTTACCTAGCGGTTGTTAGGTGCCATGACGACTAGTTGGATTTTGGGTCGTGACAAGTTGGTATCAGTGCCTAGGTTCATAAGTTCTATAAGTCATGAGCAAGTGTCTAGTAGAGTCTTGCGGATCGGTATGAAGACGTCCATACCTATCTTCGAGAGGCTACAAGACATTTAGGATATACTTCCCATCTTTCTTTCCTTATCGTGCGACATTAATTAAGCCTGAAGCGTAACTCATTTAATTCCTTCCACGCATTCGTATGCACACATGAGCGTTCGATATCAGCTGTGCATCAACAACTTATGATTCTATGGTTGAGGTGCGAGATGTTATTTTGGCATACTGATGATGGGACAGTCTGGTGGACTTGAGGCCGGGTTTTGACTGTAGCTTGAGCACAGAGATTTCGATTGTGTGAGCACATACTTTTGGGACTTATAGGTCCGTTGGTGTCTCTATTAGTGGAATTTGTGATTTGATGACTATGTGGTGAGTATGATGTGACTGTGAGATGTGTTCACATTGTTCGAATGTGTGGTGAATTTTAGTTAAGGATCGTGGTGTTCCAGCAAGGAGAAGTATCAATTTGAAGGCAATTTGGAAAGGACTTGGAGAAATATGACAGCGTGGTAGTAGGTTGGATCAACACAGCAATGGATGTAATCGGTTCTTTGGGTACTTATGATGTGGCTAGTCTCCACAGGTATTTCGTGGCAATGCTCTTGGGTTTTGGCGACCTGCGTGGCTGGGTTGAGTTAGAGAGATTCAGATCTAATAGCTTAGTTATGTGCAAATGGGCTTCCAAGAGTTCTCAATGGTTTTTACCACGGTTCGAGGAGTATATTTCCTACCGGCGTAAGGAATATGTTGCGTATTGAGATTTTCTCCGGGATGAGATCAAATGGAAGGTTTCTGACTAATCGGGTATGTATTCTGCTTGTGACTCAGAGTTGATTGTGAGATTCTTGTACTCTTCACAGGATGGCATGGCAGATGCGGTGTGTTGTGTGGGATTGAGATTTGCATGTGCAAGGTCACGAGTCAGTTTGGAAGGGAAGGGCATAAATTCGTAGGCAGCATGGACGGTTTCAGATGACTAGGTAAATAATATTACTATTTGGTATGGCTTCATGAGAGTATACATTTCAGAAGGGGCAATGTGTTTTGATTTATGGATACTTCACTGATACTGCGACACTCTCTTGGTTGATCGACTGCTGATATTCAAATTTTGCTATGTGGCACGGAAGAATTTTAGAAGTATTCCTCATGGGATGATCGTGTATGAGAGATGTGTTAGACATTCGGGCGGTGGAGCTGGGATCAGATATGGTGATTCGTGTGTTCTATGGATTTAGAGACCGGGAATTTTTATAAGCAGATTGTTTCATTGTTATGGACTGTGAAGATATGGCCAAAGCTAGCCAGATGATAATATATGTTATGATTCATTCATTGTGGACCTTCGGAGGGTTATTTATCTATTTATGGATGACTAGAGTTGATTCGGGGCCCATTGATACGCCCAATGAGGATGTGTGTTCTACATCGGGTTAGATTGGTTGACTCCGTACTGCTACTGTTGAGGGATGTGTTATTCAGTTAGAGTTGAGCTCGTTCGTGTTCTGATATGTTCTATGAGTTACTCCTCTATGCCACGATGGGTTGTGATATGTTGGTCATATGCACATATGGTGAGGTTCCATTAGGGCTTTATAGCAGAATTTGAGCGAGATGGGTATTTGGGTGTTGCGTGATTGATTGAGCATCAGTTATGTCCCTTCGGGCTTGTGTGACATTTCATCATTTGCTTCTCCGTGGTTATGGTAATGCACTTTGAGCACTTGATGCCGAACTGCGCGTGGTTATTGACTTTTAAGCATGGTGGCCCAAAGTATATCATATGGACCAGTGTTTGGATGGGTTTGTGTATTGCGGTAGAGTTATGTTGAGATATGATCCTTTGTGTTAGATTCGTGTGTTATGGTTCTACGGTGTGTGATGGGCTTTTAGTATTGCGTTGTGGCGGTATATGTTGAGCTTGCGGGACGGTTCTCCCATTTGAGTCATTTTCCATGTTTGAGTACATTTGAATTATTGCGTATGGGTGTAGGGATTGCACGGTTTGTGGCTCTGGGTAGTATTAGTGTTGCGTGTTAGTAGAGTAGTTGGTTTTCGATAAGATGAAGTCGTCGGATCTAGGATGGGTGCTATCAGATTTGATTGTGGTATATTTGGAAGGATAATATCGGAAGTCGGCTTAGGAATTGGCTATAGTTCTTGTTGAATGAGAGGGAGCTCCACGACTTGTTGATTTGATGAATGGTTATGAGCTTCTGCGTGTTCTTTCATTATCGGCAGTGTACGAAGGTTTTAGAGTGAGATTTTGCTAGATATAAGGTTTATTACGGGAATTGGGTGGTTTTGAGTGGCTACTACGATCGGAAATTGTGCTAGGGGTATTTGAGTTATGTGGTATATCCTGTGATTGTAACTTGGGTTATGGTTGCAGTTTGGTACAACTTGTTCAGACTTATACACGGTGTAGGTTGCGAGATTCAGATCTTATAAGAAATTCCGAATGTTGGAAAATCGGATTCTAAGGTCTATGCGCCAAGATTGAATTAATGATCTTCAGTATGTTGTGTGTTCGGCCTTGTATGGTATAGGGTGACGTGGGATTACCCCTGGGTATGTGCATGGTAAGGTTATACGGCGGTTTGATGGCTTTGAGAATAACTCTGGGCACGTTCGAGGACGAACGTATGCTTAAATGGGGGAGAATGTAACGACCCAACCGGTCGTTTTGAGCATTTGCACTTCGCTCGATAGTTTATGGGCATGGGTAACTGTATATGATGCATTATGACTTAGGTGAGTCATCGGTTTTGGTTTTCAGGTTATTCGAAATCGAATTGGAAGCATGGATTTCATTGTTGAAGCTTTAAATTGGGAGAGTTGACCAAGTTTGACTTTTTGTGAATTTGAACCCGGAACGGGGTTTTGATAGTTCTGTTAGCTCCGTTGGGTGAGTTTGGACTTAGGAACGCGTCCGGATTGTGATTTGGAGGTCTGTGGTTGAATTTGGCTCGAAATGGCAAAAGTTGAAATTTTGGAAAGTTTGACCGGGAGTGGATTTTTTGATATCGGGGTCGGATTCCGATTTAGGAAGTTGGAGCAGGTTCGTAATGTTGAATGTGACTTGTGTGCAAAATTTAAGGTCAATCGGACGTAATTTGATAGGTTTCAGCATCAGTTGTGGAAGTTTGAAGTTTTAAAGTTCATTGATTTTGAGTTGAGGTGTGATTCATCGTTTCGATGATGTTATGTGTGTTTTGAGGCCTCGAGCAGGTCCTTGTTATGTTATGGGACTTGTTGGTATGTTAGGACGAGGTCCCGAGGGGCTCGGGCGTGTTCAGATTGATTTCGGATCATTTTCCTTCATGTTTTCACTGTTGTGTTCTGCTGGTTTCTGGTGTCTCGGTCCTTCATCGCGTTCGCGTGACATGTATCGCGAACGCGTAATGTATTTTGATGGCAATGGCATTTCTTCATCGCGTTCGCGAATATTGGTCTACGTTCGCGAAGAGTTGGGGCAAGTCTTCTTCGCGTTCGCATGTGGAGGATTGCGTTCGCATAGCGATGAGGTTGGTAGCTGGGAGTTGGTGCATTCTTCTATGCGATCGCGAATGGTAAGTCGCATTCGCGAAGCCTTGGTAGCAGTGGTTATCGCGTTTGCATGGGGTGTATCATGAACGCGTAGAGTGTTTTGTGGCAGTATTAGTTTTATTCATCGCGAACGCGATGAATTTCCCGTGTTCGCGAAAGAGGGGGGCCTGGGCAGATTATAAAGTACTCTATTTCGAGGGTTTCAGCCATTTTTTCATTTTGGGAGCTATGGAGCTCGGATTGAGGCGATTCTTGGAGCAATTTTCATCACAAGGATTCGGGTAAGTGTTCTCTACTCGATTTTGGTTATATTTCATGAATCTACCTTCGTTTTTGGTAATTAGATTGTGAATTTTAAAGAGGAAATAGGGGATTTGGCCTAAAGTTTCATAATATGAATTTTTGAGTTTTGAACATCGAATTGGAGTCGAATTTGAGTAAAACTAGTATGTAATTGAATAGGGTGTCGGATTTTGTGAGTTTTTTCGGGTTCCGAAGCTTGGGCCCGGGTGATGATTTTGGGTTTTGATTAAGGATTCGATCTTTATCATTTGGAATTGTTTCCTTGGGCTTTATTTGATGTATTTGAGTTTCTTTTGGCTAGTTTTGAGCCGTTCAGAGGTCGCTACGCGCGTGATGGCATCTTTGGAGCATCGCTTGGCTTGCTCGGCATTGGTATTGGCTTGTTCGAGGTAAGTAACTCTTCTAATCTTGGAGCTGAGGGTATGAACCCTGAATATACGTGTTATGTATTTGGTGTTGAGGTAACGCACATGCTAGGTGATGGGCGTGTGGGCGTGTACCGTGTGAGTTGTGACTCTGTTATTCCTGTGGTACTGTGTAGTCACCTGAACTTATCGAAATTTATGAAATCTCTACGTACTAGAGTTATCAACCTGTGATTCATGTAGAAACCATGTCTAGGCTACATGCTTATTCTGTTGGGACCCATTGAGGTCATTTCTACTGTTGGGTTAATTGCTTTCACTGCATTACATACTCAGTCATACGCATTCATATGCATATCGTATCTCAGTCTCTGTTATTATTTATTAATGCATCATATCATTGTTCTCGGGCTAGTATCATGACACTGTGAGCCCGTGAGAGAGACACTGGAGAGATTGATGACTGAGTGCCTGATTATGAGTGACATTTATGGGATCGGACTGCATGTCGCAGTGGTTATACTAATTTATGATAGCGCTTAGGCTGAATGAGTCTGCACACACACCCAGTGAGTGCAGATGATATTACTGCGGGATGGATCTTCCCTGGACATGGATCTTGTCCGAAGCATTATATACCTGGAGATGGATCTTCTCCACGGGATGGATTTGCCCTACTCGGTACTGAGTGACTGATGATCAGTTGATGTGTATATTCCGGGATGGATCTTCCCTGGGCCGGATTGGCCATATACAGTACCGAGTGATTGAGCATGATGAGTGGAATGTGTGAGAAAGTGAGATTGAGTACTCTGAGAATGTGAGTACATGAGTTCATCTCTGAGATACATTGCATTGACATGCACATATGACATACATGCATAGAGATGTATTTTCCTTATGTTGTATGGTATCACGTCATTCATGACTTCTCACACATGTTGATATATGGGTATAGTGATGCATTTGTTTTACACTGGCTATCTGGAAAACAAATAAGGCATTATTTTTATTATTGAAAGGATTTTTGGGAAAATTACTGTTTTTAAACTTACTCATATTTCTGGCAACTTCGGTGAACGATTTGTGTTTTCACTGATATACTTGAGTGATAAAACTATTTTCAGAAATCATGATTAAGTTGAGAATTTTATCTTTGAGTTACTTCGTTTATTACTTGCGTTATGTTCTTATGAACTATTGTTGGTTATTGGAGTTGGACTTTGACCTTGGTACCAACTCGTCACTACTTTCAACCTAAGGTTAGGTTTGTTACTTATTGAGTAAATGGGGTTGGTTGCACTCATACTACACTTCTGCACCTTGCATGCAGATGCTGGCTGCTGATGTTGTTGTGTTCGTTGGAAGCTGGATATGAAGATGTACCTGCGTTCCGGTTGTAGCTGCCTCTTGTTCATGGTAGCCTTTGATTCATAAAACTCTGTTTATGTAATTTTCAAACAGATGATGTATTTACTTCATACCAGCTTTGTAAACTCTATTCTTAGAAGCTCATGATTTGTACTACCAGTTCTTGGGGAATATATCAGATTCAGATATTTATTTACTTAATTACTTTCTTAATTATTATTGGTATTGGTTAGTGGTTAACTGGCTTACCTAGCAGGTTGGGTTAGGTGCCATCATGACTAGTTGGATTTTGGGTCGTGACACAAATGACCAGAAGTACTTCCAGGGGAGGTATGTGCTTACCGAACAACGACAAAAACTAGTACGGGTGAGACTCCATTATTACTTGTTTACGGAATAGAAGCTTTGATTCCGGTGGAAATAGTATAAACCAAGCACGAGGTACACGCATACCACTATGCAACAAATGAGGAAGAGTTACTGGTAAATTTGGATTTGATAGAAGAAAGGAGAGAAGCATCATTAATTTTAATGGTGGCTCAAAAGCAAATGATTGAACTATATTATAACAGGAAAGCAAATTTGAGGTACTTCAAGATTGAGGAATTCGTCCTCAAAAAGGTGTTCCGATCAACAAAAGCGGCAAACGCAGGAAAGTTGAGTCCAAATTAGGAAGGCCCATATTGGGTTAAAGGCATTGCTAGAAAAGGAGCGTATGAGTTGGAAACCATGGACGGCAAGGTGTTACCATCAAATTAGATTACAGTCCATTTAAAGAAGTATTACTTCTAAACGAGTATAATACCCACAGTTAGGTATCACGCAAGTTCGATTTTAATTTGTTCTTTTGAGTTTTACTAATCATTATAGATGATAGGCAAAACGCTGGCCCGTATCAAATGATGATATTAAACCCAAAAGACACGCGAAATACTGAATTATTCCCAGTCTAGGTTATAACTTTTCTGATGGGAAAAAGGGTTATGCAGTCATCATCTAAAAAATTACCTCCGAATCCTGTTTGTATTTTCCTTTCAAGAAAAAGACCAAAAGAAAGGAGTTGATCCCGTGTTCGAAATTTCATACTTCAATGCTCCAACACTGGGGGGACTATGTATATAGAAAGTTACACAAGGAAGGAAGATGTATACCAAGGGCATAGTTCAACATGAATCAAAACCTTGAAGAAACAGAAACCCTTGAAGATTTTCAAAAAATATTTCTAAGGCGTTCAAACTTGCAAAAAGGATGCAAGATATTCCCATGAGCTTCTAGGTTAAAGCCATAAGTTTAGTCGCGGAAAGACATACTTGAATTTGTAAACCTTCTATAATGAAAGCACTTATGAAAATGTTGTATGAACAGTTATGAAAACGATATACAAACTTACGTATTTGAGAGTTCTAAAAATAAAACTTCCTCCATGACTTTTTGTTTCATATCTGCTTCATGTTTCTTATCTTTGCACCAATATGAAGGTGAGATGCCATCTTCATCAGTGTCGTTAATATAAAAGAGCCTTCTTTTATGAAAGCCCGTACTTATTGAACTGATGGTCTATTAAAGAATTTTTACAAGAATAAAGCTCAAATATTAAAGAGCATAAAGTATAATATGCGGCAAGAGCAATAAAGATATTTATATCATTACTACAGGGGCGGTAAAACATTCCAAAAATTGTCCAAAAAACACAAGGAAATTCTAACCAAAAACTAACAAACACTTTTAACCAAAAGTTAGAAAGGGGGAGATCTAAGGAGCATCACCTACGGGGGAAGAAGGATTAACTTGAGGAGAAGAGGGTTGAACATCGGCTTCACCAAGAGAAAATTATCTCCGTCACACTTAGAACCTTCGTCCTCGGGCGTAAAGAAGCTTTGACGCTGCTGAATCTGTTCAATTGTTTCTTTAGCTTTCGTAATCTTAGAATTAAGGTCTAAACCTTCCTGGCTAGCTTCAGTTAAAGTCTCAAAGTGAGTGTTTAAAAAAGCCCAACTGACGTCAAGTGATGACTTATCTTCGAGGGCTTCATAATCCTTCTCCCACTATTCAATTCCAGCTTTTAATTCTTCTTTTTCTGCCTCTGCGGCATCATAAGCTATCTTCAAAGAAGCAAGAGAACTTTCAAGGAACTGAATCTTACTTGTAGTGGAAAAGAGATCTTCTTGAGATGGGTAAGAATGTGCACCAGATCACCTGCGTAAACCTCTTTTTGAATAAGGAGTTCTTTCAAACTCCTTATCTCTTCAGTAGCCTTAGAATGTTGTTCAGCGAAGGAAGATTCTAGACTGTCCTTATCTTTCTCAACTTGACTGGAAGAAGCTTTTAAAACCTCTAACTCAGTGGAGACCATCCTCAGTTGTTGCTCCAAAGCTTCTTTCTCCTTTGCAAGTACGTCCTTTTCCAACTGAAGGCCTTCAAATTGTTCTTTCCAATTGTCAGCTTCAGTGCGTAACTCAATTATCTGTTGGTCAATCCATGAAATCCTTTTCATGAGCTCTGTACCTATCAAATTGATCTACAAAAAGACAAAAGAATATATGTAAAAATATACCTTAAGAGAAGATTGAGCGATGTCATTCATCAAAGTCAAAGAACTGTGACCCTCCAACTTCTTCTTTTCCACGGGTCCTAGCACTGGTTTCAACCACACATCAGCTTGTCCAGATTATTTCTACAAATTTCCACCATCAGGGCCTTCAATCACAACCTTTTTCATACCTTGCATGCTACTAGAAGGCTCTACTTCTACATGAGGAACAACAGCAAGGGCAACCATTGGGGCAACTCTAGGCAAGGAAACATGGGGTTTAACAGTAGGTGTAATTGACAACACCGAAAGGGAAGCAAGTGGTAACTCTTCAGAAATAGGCCCGAGTCCTTCATCACCCTCAAAGCCATGGGCAAATAAACTTTTAACAGGATTTGAAGGGGGGGGGGGATGTCTAAGTTACCAGCGTCTTCATCAGAAACTTCCCAAGGGGCATTCTTCGGTTCATCAACAAGTTTAAAGGGAATTGAACTGTAAGGGGGACCTTGAGAGACAGGGGCTTCATCATCTGAAACCATGAGTCTTTCTGACACGTGGTTTTCTCACCAAGGAACCTTCTTCGGTATCCTCCTCATTATCAGACCAACGGGCTTCTGTAGTTTTTCTCTTGGAAGAAGAAACATTCAAAATCCGCTCTTGTGCGGAACTTACAGAAAACCTGGCTGTGGGAACAAATGCGGGGCTAATGCCACAAATGGCAAACCCTAATATAAAAAAGGATGATTAAAAAATTATATATGAACAAGTAAAAAAGGAAATAAACCACGAGGATAAAAAGGTACCGTGAGACTTCACTTTCCAACCAATTTCTGTGAAAGAAATTTTCATGATCTTTTGTCCATAGGAGCAGCACTCAACATTTTTTCTACCCACGAAAGTGTCATGCACCACATTTCCCTCCGTTGGGTATTCGTGATGGCACCTAATCTTAAGGACTAGGTAAGCCTATTATTTATTGAATAACAACAATAATTAAATAACATCTAGCAATTTTTGAAGTAGAAATCTCTATAAAATTTACAACTCCCAAAATCGGTAGTACAAGTCATAAGTTCTTTAGAGTTTGCTACAAATTTCTAAATACAACTATCTGGAAATAGGTAAAACAATGTGAATACATAGTAGGAAGGTGACTCCGAAGCCTGCGAACGCAACAACAGGTTTACCTTGAGTCTCCACAGCAACAATCCGCACAGCTAGCTAATGATCAACTGACTTCGAAATACCTGGATATGCATAAAAGTGTGCAGAAGTATAGTATGAGTACACCACGACCCACTTTTCCTTCCGTTGGGTATCGTGATGACACCTAGTCTTAGGGACTAGGTAAGCCTAACATTTATTGAATAACAACAATAATTAAATAACATCTAATAATTTTTGAAGTAGAAATCTCTATAAAATTTACAACTCCCAAAACCGGTAGTACAAGTCATAAGCTCTTTAGAGTTTGCTACAAATTTTTAAATACAACTGTCTGGAAATAGGCAAAACATTATGACTACCAAATAGGATGGTGACTCCGAAGCCTGCAAACGCAGCAGTAGGTTTACCTTGAGTCTCCACGGCAACAATCCGCACAGCTAGCTAATGATCAACTGACTTCGAAATACCTGGATCAGCACAAAAATATGTAAAAGTATAGTATGAGTACACCACGGTGGTACCCAGCAAGTATCAAGACTAACCTCAGTGGAGTAGTGACGAGGTATAGTTAAGACACCTACTGGACTAAATAACCTGAACAAGTATAAGTATAGGAACAACAGAGTATGATATCTACATAAGGAATACGCGAAATGGCAAATAATACGGTAATTTCAGCAAGAAAGGAAAACAACAACTATCAGCGGAACACCATAGTTATGACATAGAAGAATGAACGGAAACATAGCCTAAATCCGATGAACACAATTAAAAGAAGGGCAGGTAGCAGCTAGATGAAAACAACTACTTTCACACCAGGTTTTAGTCAATAAACTCCAAGAGGTACCGAACCTCATACTATTCACTACTCACGGGTCCCAATACCTGAACCCTAACACTGGGCATCCTGTGCCCTTATTGCACTTCATAACCGCACTGACGACTCATGTGCCAAATAGATCCATTATCTCATAGAAGGCAAGTAACAAGGGTGTGCATCCATACTCAGCAATACCAAGAATACCTCTTAACCGATAAGAGTGGTCAACTACGTATATGCTTGTGCAAGTGTCCTAACACGGTTCATGCCAGCTAGTAAGTATAGGAAAAGAAATGGACAACACGTAGAATGTTTTATCACAACTTTTCATAAGATAAAACTCACACAGGTAAGTGTACCACTACACAAAACATCAACAACAAGAATGCCCCCAGGCCATCACAAGTCGTCGCAAATCAATCCCTGACATAGCCCACCTTGTCTCGCCACGTGTGCAATAATAAAGTAAATGCCCGCCTTGTCTCGCCACACGTGCATAATTATATTCTCACCTTATCACGCTACATGCGCAAACCAATATATATATATATATATATATATATCCCGCCTTGTCACGCCGCATGTTCAAATAGCAATAGTAACAATAGCACGGCAGGAACGTCATGCAACCCAATAACACTCGCACGGAAGAAACCTCGTGCATCACAATAACAACAACCGCAAGGCAAAAACCTCGTGCATCACAATAACAAGTACAACAACAACAATGACAATAATACAAGGGTACGTTGAGACAAATAAGTCAACTCAGAGATTCCAAAACTTAAAGAAACAGAGTAA
Organism: Nicotiana tomentosiformis; assembly: GCF_000390325.3. Lineage (NCBI taxonomy): Eukaryota > Viridiplantae > Streptophyta > Magnoliopsida > Solanales > Solanaceae > Nicotiana > Nicotiana tomentosiformis. Next base: position 44,166,748 of record NC_090818.1, on the reverse strand, counting down.
CTAATTCATACGATACGAGTTCAACCATACTAAAATTATCAAATTTCAATACCAATTCATCCCTTAAATCAAAATTTTTCATTTTGATATTGTTTTTCAAAAACCTCCATTTTCCTCAACTCAAAACACAATTTATATGATAAATATAAAGATAAAATAATGGAATATAATAAATTCTAGGTGAAGAACACTTACCCAATTGATTTGCTTGAAAAACCTATAAATAATCGCTCAAAACCGTGCTCCACAAGTCAAGATATGATAAAAATGGCCTAACCCATGATTTGGAAAATATATTCTACTGCCCAGGTGGCTATGCATCGCGAATGCGGAAGAACAATCACGTTCGCGAAGAAGAAAAATGAGTGATGTCAAGTTTGTGCCTCGCGAACGAGACAACACGCTCGCGAACGCGGAGAAGAAAAGTTTGATGGCCCAACAACTGATCTTCGCGAACGCGGGAAGTAGTGCGCGAACGCGAAGAGCGGAATGGCATAACTACGCGAACACGAGAGGATGAACGCGAATGCGAAGAAGGGAAGGGCTGGCTTTCGCGATCGCGAAAGGAGGCATGCGAACGCGAAGAACAAATATTCCTTCCTCCAAAATTACTCTCCACGAACGTGGAGGAACAGACGCGAACGCGAAAGAGAAAATCAGATGACAAATTCAACAGTTAAAAAATAGAAGAAAATGGCCCGTAGCCCATCCGAAACATACTCGAGGCCCCCGGGACCCCATCTAAACATACCAACAAGTTCCATAACCTAACACAGACTCGCTCGAGGTCTCAAATCTCATCAAACAACGTCGAAACTATGAATCGTACCAAGAATCAAACTTATGAAATTTCAAATCTTTCAACTTCTAAAACTCGTGCCGAAACCTATTAAATCAACCCAGAATGACGTCAAAATTTGCAGGCAAATCCCAAATGACATAACAGAGTTGTTCCAACTCTCAGAATCACATTCCAAACCTCGATATCACCAAAGTCAACTATTTGTCAAATTTCTCCATCTTCCAAACTTTAACTTTACTAATTTTTTGTCGAAATGCTTCAAATTATCTTACGGACCTCCAAATCCAAATCCAGATGCACACATAAGTCCAAAATCACCATACGAAACTGTTGAAATCATCCAAAACCCATTCCGGATCCGTTTACACAAAAGTCAAATTCCGATCAACTCTTGCGCTTAAGCTTCCAAAACTTGAATCCTTCTTCCGATTTGACTCTGAATCATTCGGGAACTGAATTCAACCACGCACGCAAGTCAATACACATAATACGAAGCTGCTCAAGAACTTATGCCGCCGAACGGGACTTAAATTCTCAAAATGACCGGCTGAGTCGTTACATCCTCTCTCTCTTAAACAAACGTTAGTCCTCGAACGTGCCAAGAATCGCCTCAACGTCTTCAAATCATTGAATGAACATATCCAACATACACCAGTGGATAAGTCTGAGACCTTTTGGAGCTCGGTTTCACACTAGCTGAGGTCAGCTCGAAATTTGGCGGAGGCCTACACAAAAAAAAGGGAAAACACAAGTCAGATTTAGAAAAGAAAAAAAAAGAGAGTAAAGAAAAAAAAGTGCAGTAAACAGATTCTTACCCGAGATAAGAGATGTTGGGCCTCTTCCAAAAAATAGAAATGTCGCTAATATCATAGGCATCATCGACTCCAGTAAAGCAATCACGAAAGGGATCCCCTACACTAGAGCCTCCGCCTATATCAGGAGTCTTCAACTCTCGAGCTTCCCTTAGTGCCTCCTCAGAAAAAGTCGGAAGAGAAGGAAAGTGACCTGCTGTCATGGTCCCGAGCAAGTCGCTCGGGACACTCTGATCGTTCTTCGGGGTCTCAGAATTGGCCCCGTCCGGTGTAGCTGCAGATGACCGAGAAAACATCTCAACCTCTGGTAATTCGGGACCCTCACCCGATTTCCTTTTGGAAGCCTCCTCAACATGAGGCTTGATTTTAGCAGCCGCTGTCGGCTCAGAAGACCGTCAGTGCCGAAGTATTTTCCTCTTCTTATTTTTCTTCGTCTCTTAGTTTTTGGACCGAGTCCATCGTGAGAGATATTACTTTCCTCCTCACCCTTCGAAGTTTGGGCTTGGGATCCTCGAACTGCGAGGCAGGTTTCCTCTTCTTGTCTTCCACCGGCTTCGAAATCGGGGACTTGGTTTCTTCCTCGCCATTGGAGGCCTCAAAGTAGCATCCTTGGTCAGGCGTGCATGAAAGAAAATTAGTGATGAATGAAGTATAAAAAGTGTTTCAGAATATGAAAGAGGAGATCTTTACCGTGGTTCTTGGCCTCCCATCTGCCCTTTGCCAAATCACGCCATGCGCGTTCGGCATAAGTGGAAGTTGAGGCTAACTTCCGAACCCAATCTTCAAGCTCGGGTACCTCTTGAGGCATCTAAGGAATAGCTAGATGTCGAAAGGGGATATCAGGCGAAATCGAGGAAGGTACGAAGAACAAATTTTAGAAGATCACTTACGGTCAAAGTTCCATTCCCCAGGGAACGTCATCTTCTCTTCCGGGATAATGTCACGGGTCATCACCCATATAAAACGGCTCATCCAACCCCGATCCTTGTCCTCGTCGATGCTCGAGATCAAGGCTTTCGTTGCCCGGTGTTAGAACCTGATTAGTCCTCGATAGATTCGGGGCCGGTACAACTGTATGAGGTGATTTAGAGTAAACTCTAGCCCCTCGGCCTTGCTAGAGAAGAAGCACATTATGATTATTATGCGCCATAGAGAGGGGTAAATTTGGCCGAGGGTGACCTGATATCTTTTACAGAGATCAAAAATCACTGGGTCGAGGGGACCCAATGTAAAGGGGTAAGTGTAAACACTTAGGAACCCCTCTATATAAGCGGTGATGCTCTCTTCGGGAGCAGGAATTTGCACCACGACCTCGGGACCCCAGTTGCAGTCCCTCTTCACGGCCTCGAGGTGGCTCTTCGTTATCGAGCACATGTACATCGACATATGCTCCCATCGGCTCGGGATCGATGAAGGGTTTTCAACCTTGAAGTCAGATTTTAGAGAACACGGGCAGGAACATACTCGTGGGGAAGCGGCTCCGCCGACGTTTTGCCGCCGGACAGTCGTGAAGAGGATCAAGAAGTTTTCTCCTTCTGTGGTATGGTCATTGAGGTTTTCACCATTTGTATAAGTAAAGAAGAGCGAAGAAAGATGAAAAACTGGTGATTTCAGCGCTAACGGAGGTGGCTCTACAGACGGCGAAATAGAGGAGATGAAAAAAGTTAGAAGACTTAGAGGTTTGATTAGAGCAAAAGTAAAGTTTGATTCAATGATGGAGCGGGTATTTATCGGCTCACGGCGACGGTTCGGTGGCGCTAGTGGCCGACCGCTAACTGACATGCATTAATGATTTGGGGAACTGAACCGATGGGACGTTTCGATCACATCCTTCACTTACGTCATGAGGACGACGTCACGATCGAGGTTTGGAAAAATCAAGGTTCAAACCGTTTCTTATCATTTTATTCCAAGAAACGCGGGCATGTGAGATATCATATGCCCGAGGAGCTGCCCCGAGAGTAAGCTCGTAATAATTTAGGCTCGAGCTCAATGACAAAGTACGGAGCACGAAGATCGAAGTGCTCGATGAAGATCGAGACCGAGCATGACCGACTTCGAGTAAGGCATAATAACAGAATAGCGAGATATTAGCAATCGACCGAAGATCTCGGCGGAAATTCCGGAACAGATCAAATCAAGCGGTTATTGACGTCAATCATGGGAATTATTTTCGTTATTAGAATTGTATCTTATTTAGGATTCCTTTACTATATAAAGAGAGATACTATTCATTTGTAAGGGGCATTGATTCACTGATAAAGATATACAAAAACGCTGCTCTCTATTTTTCTTACTATCCATTACTGTTCATCATTGTTTATCTTCTGCTCTTTACTGTTCTTCTTACCCAACCTCGAGACCATCTCGAATCGAGGTCGAAAGCGCTACTAGAACACAAGTTTGATTTATTTTACTATTCAGATTATTTATTCAATTTCTTGTTTGTCAATTGATATTTGATTAAATCACGTATACCACTAAATAAGTTTAATTGTTACTCGAATTTTAGGATAAACAATCTATATATATATATATATACCTTCTATACATTAGGCCCAGCTACGTTTATCATAATGTAGCTACTTAATTTTCCAGTTTTTTTTGTTTTTTATTTTTATTTTTATAAAAGTGAAATGTCCGGTAAGTCCCTATATTATATTTGAGAAAACGCAGTTTTCCATCAATTATGATTTTCCCCTCCCACTACTTGTAAGTTCGATTTCTCATGCACGGGCTATCTTTTCAGTTTCAGATCAAGAAAATCTCTAGAAAGTAAAATGTTTAGCTCATATTTACTAGTTAGATGTCACTATTTGTCAAAATATTATTCTCAAATTGGCAAAAAGGAAACACAAAAGAAACGGAATTCTTATTTTCCTCTAGGCTTTTTCTCTATTTTATGAAAAAATTGAAATGATGTTAAGTGAAATACCGTTCACATATTGATTTACAAAAAATCGGATCGTATTAGTGTAAAAAAATATAGATTTTAGAAAAGTTGGAACTAATGACCGCAAATTATAGTCCACGATTATGTTCTTTCAAAATAATTTTACAACCTTCCAAGCTATTTTCTTGAGTAGGAGTAACTTTAAAGTCTTAAAAAATTAACAAGAAAACAGTTCTTTTGTTCTTTTTTCTTGCAGAAGTTTAGCCTTATCTAGTTACACGTGGAAATTGTGTTGACAGTCACACGTTGAAGTTGTGTTGCAAATTTGGCTTTAGCTTGAAAAGACAGAAAATCATACTAATAATTTGTAAAGCATATTATGATTTTGCACATAGAGACATAGACCAATAAAAATGCCACATTCTTAAGAAATTTTAGTCGCATAGTATTGCTGCTCGTGCGCAATTCCGGCTATATGCTCTGCACTAACTTTTACAAATTTCATTTGGACTAATTTTGTAGATAACTATTGTCCACGCCGTTTAACAAAAAAAAGACCGTTTGGTGGACAGAGTATCCATGTTGATTTTGTGATTCTAATTCGTTATCTGTTATAAGAAATACCTTTATCATTGTTTCAATGCTTCCTTTTAAATACACGCCATGTTATACCTTGAAACTGTGTGATTTTTTCCCGTTTCTCCTAGAAACTTAAAGTGGAGTCCACTAGTAATCTTAGCCATCAGTCATATTGTGGTTTTTCGTCATCAACTTGAGAATGTCTTCAAGTAAGCAGTTAAGCAGAGCTCCAATATCGATTTTTTCAATTCCAATTTTCACCATGGCGTTTCCTTTAATGTCGCATGTAAGTGTGGCTTATATATTTGAAAAGGGTTTATAGTAGATAAATTTAAGACAATCTTTTTTGTGTAATTCAACAATTGAATTAAACCTTACTTTCGGATTAAGGGCTAGCCCCCTTGGTGAACTCCCTAGTCCCTAACTTCCAAATGTAGTGGGTGGACGGTTCACACTTCCTTAGTAGTGTAGTTGTATTAATATAAAAAAGGCATGACACGTGGACTATCATCGAGATGACAAGGCGTGGTACGTGTACCATCAATATAGTAACAAGTTACGTCCTTAATTAGATGAGTTAAAGAATGCAAAAGGCACGGGAGGAACACCTTCGGGGTTACACCGAGAAAAGAACCGGATCTGACAGCTGTAAAAGGAGAAACAAGAGCGGAATGAATAAAGACCGTTAAGAAGGGAAGATGCACGAACCTGTCATAAATAAGGATGGGGAACCGGTATATAATTACGGTTACGGAAAATTCTCAGCCATAGATAGTTCTGTTACAATTATATATGGTAACGGGTAATCAAGGCAATTAATGCCATTAGTGAGCCTCAATTAAATAAGGAAACCGTTATAATTGTATGCTCCTATATAAGGATTGAAACTTTATTTGTAAGATCATTTGATTATTATTGAAATTTATGCAATTATTCTTTACTTTATTCTCAAGGTTCTAACCGCAATTTTGGGAGTGATTATCAATATGTTTCGTAATTTTCTTTCTTTGTCAATTATTTTCATTCCTTGCTTTATTCTTCAAATTATTGGGAAAGTGAAGTAAATCTCAGTTATTAGTAGCCCGATTCTTTCTTGATATTGACTTTGACCGAGAAATCTATTTTTGGGTTAAACAAATTGGTTCTGTTGCCGAAAATCTGATAATCTGTTCACTTTCCAAACTTTATTTTTAACGACCAAATATGTCAACCGCTAACGAGAACAACCAGCTGAACCAACAAGGTGGAACCCAACCACATCACATATCAACGGGATCCCCTCAGCAATCCCGTGAGAGTTCACATGAAAGGTCTGCTTCGCGTGCTGATGATCAACATGGAGACGACCAAACCGTAGAGCAAGATGATCTAAAGCAATTGATTGCAGAACACATGAACAGTGCACTGCAGGCTTTTGTCAGAGGATTAACCAACACAGCACAAACTCCTCCACCAGATAATACAACAACTTTGGAAAACCAGCATTCAGGGCTCGATAACTCTGAAAGTGGAGAAATTCCTAATGAATCTCGCGATGGAGGGTTAGGTACACCAAATAATTCTAGTTTATAAAGTTTGGTGCTAACTTTGCAGAAACAGTTGAAGGAGCAAAACGAGCGTATAGAGCAAATACCTGGCGTGCCTCCCGTGTTCAAAGGTATGGATATTGACAAGTATTCACAACAACCCTGGAAGTCAAGTAAAACACCTTTACCAATTTCAAAAAGTTTAAAATGCCCGATATTCTCAAATATGATGGAACAACTGACCCTCAGGATCACGTAACTGCGTTCATTACCGACGTGAAAGGCAATGATTTAACCAAGCAGGAGATCAAATCAGTTTTGGTTAAAAAGTTTGGAGAAACACACACAAAAGAAGTGTTAACACAGTTTTCTCTTTTACCTGAAAATTTCATTGATTCTTTTGCCGAGCTTGCAGATTTATTTATAAAAGCACATTCGGGGACTCTAAAAGTTAAAAAAGGGATGGAATACATCTTCAAGGTTAAACAAGGGAGCACATAATTGCTCAGGGAATTCGTAGATAGATTCCAACAAGAGAGGATGATGTTGCCTCGAGTACCTGACAACTGCGTGGCTATGGCATTCGCAAGCAACTTGAACGAGAAAAGTTCAGAAGCCACGAGGAGGTTTAAACAAAGTTTGCGAGAATTTCCTGCAACAACTTGGAACGATGTGTTCAATAGATACAGTACGGAGCTGCAGATAGAAGAAGATACGGTCGCACAGCCAAAGGCCGAAGAAAGACCAGGTACGAGATGCTTAGAATCAGAAAGGAGGTCCGGTAAAAATAGGTACGAGCCATTCATGGGAACTGCACGGCGAAACTCTCGATCTAAACAGGAGACTGCATGATTTAATTCAAGATTAATACAAAAAAATGTGAGTTCTTCATCCAGGTTCGAAAAGGAGCGGGATGCTCAAAGCAATGATTCCAATACACAAGCAAGAATAGGGGATCATAGCTTTAACATTAGCACCTCCGAATTGGTGGCTGTTTTAAGATGTATAGGAGATAAGGTGCAATGGACAAAATAAATGAGATCAGGTCCGAACAAAAGAAACCCAGATTTTTGGTGCGAGTTTCATAATGATCATGGCTGTAAAATAACAGATTGCAGGCTTTTGCAAGGAGAGGTCGAACATTTATTGAAGCAAGGCTATCTTACTGATCTATTCAGTGAAAAAGGGAGATAATCATACATGAAGAACATACAAGAATGCCCAAAACCTCCATCACCAAAGAGAACAGTCAACGTCATAATCGGAGGACATGAGGTTAATGGAGTAACATACACATCCGCGAAAAAGACTTCAAAAGTTACACTCATGGAAAGAAAGTCCGCCAAGTCTTGGAGGGTGACAATATAACATTTGACGATGAAGACATGAATGACTTGATGATTCCTCACAATGATGCACTGGTAATATCTCTATTTGTACATGATACTAATGTAAAATGAGTTTTGATTGATCAAGGTAGCTCAGTGAACATTATTTTGCTGAGGGTGGTAAATGAAATGCAAGCTAATGATAAGTCATACCAAAAGCACGGTCCTTGTCTAGGTTTGATAATTCAAATGTTGTTACGAAAGAGGAAGTTGTACTTACCATATTTGCAGAAGGGGTCGTCAAGGATACAAAGCTCCAGGTGATAGACGCGGACATGGCCTATAATATAATTTTGGGAAGATCATGGATTCATAATATAGATGTTGTCCTATCCACATTTTATCAATTTATCAAATTCCCTTCACAGTGGGGAATCCAACAAATCCGCGGAGATCAACAAGCTTCACAAAGTATTAACTCGGTGGTGATTGCAAGCACGATAGCCAATAATGTAGATACAAAATAGCAATTACAGAATTCAGTTGAGGACACTGTTGTTCAAACCTCAATTGAAAACACACAAGGGCAGACTGATGTCCACTCAAGACCTGATGTGATTCAAGACCTAGAGGAAAATGAGAACATTAAAACAATCACCGGAGGTGATGACTCATAAGCTGAATGATGATCCATTACACCCACCTGTCAAGCAAAAGAAAAGGAAGTAAGGGTCCTTAAAAAATAAAGTGATCCAGGATGAGGTGCAAAAGCTTTTGAAAATTAGTTCAATACGAGAGGTAAAATACCATGATTGCTTAGATAATACCGTTGTGGTTCAAAAAAAGAATAAAAAATAGCGAGTTTGTGTAGACTATACTGATTTAAATAAGGCTTGTCCTATAGATTTATATTCTTTACCGCATATAAATTAGTTAATTGATTTTACCAGAGGTCATGAGCTTTTAAGATTTTTAGATGCATATTCAGGTTATAACCAGATAAAAATGGACCCTCTAGATGAAGAAAAAACTTCGTGTATCACAGACAGGGGAACTTACTATTACAAAGTCATGACATTTGGCCTTAAAAATGTTGGAGCTACGTATCAGAGATTGGTGACTAAAATATTTTAAGAACACCTGAGAAAAATCATGGAAGTCTACATAGACGATATGTTGGTAAATTCAATACAGGTGGGGGATCATTTTTAACATTTTTCTGAGACCTTTGAAATTCTCAGCAAGTACAACATGAAGTTAAACTCGAAAAAGTGCGCTTTTGGCGTGGCTTCAGGTAAGTTTTTAGGTTTTCTTGTTTCTAACAGATGTATTGAAGTATGCCTCACATATCAAAGCTATTGAGAAAATACCAGATATACTCACGAGCAAGAAAATAGTGCAGAGATTAAAATGCAGGATAGAAGCTCTGGGAAGATTTATATCAAAGTCATCCGAAAAAAGTTTTAAATTATTTTCATTGTGAAGAAGCAAAATCAGTTTGAATGAACTGACGAGTGCCCACAAGCTCCGAAGGACTTAAAATCATATCTATCGAATCCGCCTATGTTAGCCAAACCAAAAGACGATTTTGTAGCGGATTTTAGTACGAACCTAATTCCTAAAGCAGAAAAAGAACTATAAGTATTTACCGGAGCTAATCCAGGGACTTGGACTCTATTTACTAACGGTTCTTCAAATGTTAAAGGAGCATGTTTGGGTATTCTTTTAATTCTGCTTTCAAGTGAAGTCATAAGACATGCAATAAAATGTTATCTAATTACTAACAATGAAGCAAGGTATGAAGCTGTGATTGCAGGCTTAGAACTAGCACGAGAACTTGGTATCAAACAAATTATGTTTAAAAATGACTCGCAGCTAGTATTTAATCAAATGTAGGGGATTTACGTGGCGAGAGAGACACAAATGCAGCAATATCTCGAAAAGGTACGAGAATTGCATAAACAATTTCAGACATAGAAAGCCGTACAAATACCTAGGGAAGAAAATGCAGAAGCAGATGCGTTGGCAAATCTCACACCTGTCACAAATGCAACAAATACAGAAAATGTCGTTGTGGTGAATTTGTTCATTCAGCATTCGACCAAACCAAGAGTGAGGTAAATTTCAATTATTTAACTTAGGATCAGAGAAACTAATTTGTGAACTTTTTACAGTATGGTATCTTGCCCAAGGATAAGAAGAAATCTCAATTGTTAAGGTTGAAAGCTGCCCGGTACTACTTAATTCAGGGAAATTTATATCGCAAAATATTTGGTGGACGTTTAGCACGGTGCCTCAGACCATAACAAAGAGAATATGCGATGAGAGAAGTACATGAGGGGCATTGTGGCAATCACACCAGGGGAAAATCGTTGGTGAAGACATTAATAAGGACATGATATTATTGGCCAAAAATGGAAGAGGAAGAAGAAAACTTCGTAGCCAGGTGTGATAAATATCAACGATATGCCAATAACATGTATCGACCATCAGCAGAACTGTTGCATTCAATTATATCTCTATGGACATTCATGAAGTGGGGCATGGACAACGTAGGACCTTTGCCTCAAGCTAAAGGAAAGGTACAATTTCTGTTGATTTTAACAGATTATTTTTCAAAATGGGTAGAAGCAGGTGCCTTCAAACATGTGCGAGAAAAGGAAGTTACAGATTTCATTTGGAGAAATATTATATATCGATTTGGAGTTCGAAAGGAGATCGTCTTTGACAATGGCCCAATACTCATAGGCATAAAAGTCACAGAATTCTATCAAAGTTAGCAGATTAAATGAATTACTTCCGCACCTTATCATCCAGTGGACAATGGGCAAGATGAATCGACAAATAAGGTTATCATCAATAACTTAAAAAAGTGATTGGAGGAATCAAAAGGCAAATGGTAACGACCCAACCGATCATTTTGAGCATTTACAATTCGCTCATTAGTTTACGGGCATGAGAATCTCCGTATGATGTATTATGACTTATGTGATTTGTTGGTTTTTGTTTTTAGGTTATTCAGAATCGAATTGGAAGCATGGATTTCATTGTTGAAGCTTTAAAGTGGGAGAGTTGACCAAGTTTGATTTTTTGTGAATTTGAACCCGGAATGGAGTTTTGATGGTTCTGTTAGCTCCGTTGGGTGACTTTGGACTTAGGATCGCGTCTGAATTGTGATTTGGAGGTCCATGTTTGAATTTGGCTCGAAATGGCGAAAGTTGAAATTTTGGAAAGCTTGACCAGGAGTGGACTTTTTGATATCGAGGCCGGATTCTGATTCTAGAAGTTCAAGCTGGTCCGTAATGTCGAATGTGACTTGTGTGCAAAATTTGAGGTCAATCGGACATAATTTGATAGGTTTCAGCATCGATTGCGGAGGTTTGAAGTTTCAAAGTGATTCGTCATTTAGATGCTGTTATGTGTGTTTTGAGGCCTCGAGTAGGTTCGTGTTATGTTATGGTACTTGTTGGTATGTTAGGACGGAGTCCCGAGGGGCTCGGGCTTGTTTCGAATTGATTTCGGATCATTTTCCTTTATGTTTTCACCACTATGTTCTGCTGGTTTTTGGTGTCTCAGTCCTTCATCATGTTTGCATGGAATGTATCACGAACGCGTAGTGTATTTTGCTGGCAGTGGAATTTCTTCATCGCGTTCACGAATATTGGTCCACGTTCGCGTCGAGTTGGGGCAAGTCTTCTTCGCGTTCGCATGTGGAAGATCGTCTTCGCGTAGTGATGAGGTTGGCAGCTGGGAGTTGGAGCATTCTTCTATGCGAGTGTGGAAGGCATTCGCGAAGCCTTGGTATCATAGGACATCGCATTTGCGTGGGGTGTATCGTGAATACGTAGAGTCTTTTGTGGTAGTGTGAGTTTTATTCATCGCGAACACGATAAATTTCCCGCGTTCGCGAAAGAGGGGGGCCTGGGCAGATTATAAAGTACTCTATTTTGAGGGTTTCAGCCATTTTTACATTTTGGGAGCTATGGAGCTCGGATTGAGGCGATTCATGGAGCAATCTTTATCATAAGGATTCGGGTAAGTGTTCTCTACTCGGTTTGGGTTATATTTCATGAATCTACCTTCGTTTTTGGTAATTAGATTGTGAATTTTAAAGAGGAAATATGGGGTTTTGGCCCAAAGTTTCATAATATGAATTTTTGAGTTTTGAACATCGAATTGGAGTCGGATTTTAGTGAAACTAGTATGTAATTGAATAGGGTGTCGGATTTTGTGAGTTTTGTCGGGTTCTGAGGCATGGGCCCGGGTGTGATGATTTTGGGTTTTGATTAAGTATTCGATCTTTATCATTTGGAATTGTTTCCTTGGGATTTATTTGATGTATTTGAGTTGCTTTTGGCTAGTTTTGAGCAATTTATAGGTCGCTACGCGCATGATGGCATCTTTGGAGCATCGCTTGGCTTGCTCGGCATTGGTATTAGCTTGTTCGAGGTAAGTAACTCTTCTAATCTTAGAGCTGAGGGTATGAACCCTGAATATACGTGTTATGTGTTTGGTGTTGAGGTGACACCCATGCTTGGTGACGGGCGTGTGGGCGTGCACCGTGTGAGCTGTGAGTCTGTTATTCCTGTGGTACTGTGTAATTACCTGAACTTATCGAAAATCATGAAATCTGTACGTACTAGAGTTATCAACCTGTGATTCATGTAGAAACCATGTCTAGGCTACATGCTTATTCTGTTGGGACCCATTGAGATCATTTCTACTGTTGGGTTATTTTTCTTTCACTGCATTACATACTCAGTCATATGCATTCATATGCATATCATATCTCAGTATTTGTTGTTATTTATTGATGCATCATATCATTGTTCTCGGGCTAGTATCATGACACTGTGAGCCCGTGAGAGAGAGACTGGAGAGATTGATGACTGAGTGAGGCCGAGTGCCTGATTATGAGTGACATTTATGGGATCCGACTGCACGTCGCAGTGGTTATACTGATTTATGATAGCGCTTGGGCTGAAGGAGCCCCTCCAAAGTCTGCACACACCCAGTGAGTGCGGTTGATATTATTGCGGAATGGATCTTCCCTGGACATGGATATTGTCCGAAGCATTATATACCTGGAGTAGGATGTTCTCCATGGGATGGATTTTCCATACTCAGTACTGAGTGACTGATGATCAGTTGATGTGTATATTCCGGGATAGATCTTCCCTGGACCAGATTGGCCATATACAGAATCGAGTGATTGAGCATGATGAGTGGAATATGTGAGAAAGTGAGATTGAGTACTCTGAGAGTGTGAGTACATGAGTTCATCTCTGAGATATATTGCATTGACATGCACACATGACATACATGCATAGAGATGTATTTTCCTCATGTTGTACTGTATCACATCATTCATGACTTCTCACACATGTTGATATATGGGAATAGTGATACATTTGTCTAACACCGGCTATCTGGAAAGAAAATGATACATCTTATTTATTATTGAAAGGATTTTTGGGAAAATTACTGTTTTCAAACTTACTCATATTTCTGGCAACTTCGGTGAACGATTTGGGTTTTCACTGATATACTTGAATGACAAAACTATTTTCAAAAATCATGATTAAGCTGAGCATTTTATCTTTGAGTTACTTCTTTTATTACTTGCGCTATGGTCTTATGAACTATTGTTGGTTATTGGAGTTGGACTTTGACCTTGGTACCAACTCGTCACTACTTTCAACCTAAGGTTAGGTTTGTTACTTATTGAGTACATGTGGTCGGTTGTACTCATACTATACTTCTGCACCTTGCGTGCAGATGCTGGCTACTGATGTTGTTGTGTTCGTTGGAAGCTGGATATGAAGATATACCTGCGTTCCGGTTGTAGCTGCCTCTTGTTCATGGTAGCCTTAGATTCATAAAACTCTGTTTATATAATTTTCAAATAGACGATGTATTTACTTCATACCAGCTTTGTAAACTCTATTCTTAGAAGCTCATGATTTGTATTACCAGTTCTTGGGAAATATATCAGATTTAGATATTTATTTACTTAATTACTTTATTAATTATTATTGGTATTGGTTAGTGGTTAACTGGCTTACCTAGCAGGTTGGGTTATGTGCCATCACGACTAGTTAGATTTTGGGTCGTGACACAAATGGCCAGAAGTACTTCCAGGGGAGGTATGTGCTTACCGAACAACGACAAAAACTAGTACGGGTGAGACTCCATTATTACTTTTTACAGAATAGAAGCTTTGATTCCGGTGGAAATAGGTGAACCAAGCACGAGGTACACGCATACCACTATACAACAAATGAGGCAGAGTTACTGGTAAATTTGGATTTGATAGAAGAAAGGAGAGAAGCATCATTAATTTGAATGGTGGCTCAAAAGCAAATGATTGAACTATATTATAACAGGAAAGCCAATTTGAGGTACTTCAAGATAGAGGAATTCGTCCTCGAAAAGGTGTTCCTGTCAACAAAAGCGGCAAACGCAGGAAAGTTGAGTCCAAATTAGGAAGGCCCATATAGAGTTAGAAGCATTGCTAGAAAAGGAGCGTATGAGTTGGAAACCATGGACGGTAAGGTGTTACCATCAAACTTGATTATAGTCCATTTAAAGAAGTATTACTTCTAAACGAGTATAATACCCACGGTTAAGTATCACGCAAGTTCGATTTTAATTTGTTCTTTTGAATTTTACTAATCATTATAGATGATAGGCAAAACGCTGGCCCGTATCAAATGATGATATTAAACCCAAAAGACATACGGAATACTGAATTATTCCCAGTCTAGGTTACAACTTTTCTGATGAAAAAAAGGGTTATGCAGTCATCATCTAAAAAATTACCTCTGAATCCTATTTGTATTTTCCTTTCAAGAAAAAGACCAAAAGAAAGGAGTTGATCCCGTGTTTGAAATTTCATACTTCAATGCTCCAATACTGGGGGGTCTATACATATAGAAAGTTACACAAGGAAGGAAGCTGTATACCAAGGGCATAGTTCAACATGAATCAAAACCTTGAAGAAACAGAAACCCTTGAAGATTTTCAAAAAATATTTCAAAGGCGTTCAAACTCGCAAAAAGGATGCAAGATATTCCAACGAGCTTCTAGGTTAAAGCCATAAGTTTAGTCGCGGAAAGACATACTTGAATTTGTAAACCTTCTATAATAAAAGCACTTATGAAAATGTTGTATGAACAGTTATGAAAACGATATACAAACTTACCTATTTGAGAGTTCTAAAAATAAAACTTCCTCCATTACTTTTTGTTTCATATCTGCTTCATGTTTCATATCTTTGCACCAATATGAAGGTGAGATGCCATCTTCATCAGTGTCGTTAATATAAAAGAGCCTTCTTTTATGAATGCCCGTGCTTATTGAACTGATGGTCTATTAAAGAATTTTTACAAGAATAAAGCTCAAAAATTAAAGAGCATAAAGTATAATATGCGGCAAGAACAATAAAGATATTTATATCATTACTACAGGGGCAGTAAAACATTCCAAAAATTGTCCAAAAAATACAAGGAAATTCTAACCAAAAACTAACAAACATTTTTAACCAAAAGTCAGAAAAGAGGAGATCTAAGGAGCATCATCTACGGGGGAAGAAGGATTAACTTTAGGAGAAGGGGGTTGAACATTGGCTTCACCAAGAGAAAATCCATCTCCGTCACCCTTAGAACATTCGTCCTCGGGCGAAAAGAAGCTTTGACGCTGCTGAATCTGTTCAATTATTTCTTTAGCTTTCGTAATCTTAGAATTAAGGTCAAAACCTTCCTGGCTGGCTTCAGTTAAAGTCTCAAAGAGAGTGTTTAAAAAAGCCCAACTAACGTCAAGTGATGACTTATCTTCGAGGGCTTCATAATCCTTCTCCACTATTCAATTCCAGCTTTCAATTCTTCTTTTTCTGCCTCTGCGGCATCATAAGCTATCTTCAAAGAAGCAAGAGAACTTTCAAGGAACTGAATCTTACTTGTAGTGGAACAGAGATCTTCTTGAGATGGGTAATAATGTGCACCAGATCACCTGCGTAAACCTCTTTTTGATTAAGGAGTTCTTTCAAACTCCTTATCTCTTCAGTAGCCTTAGAATGTTGTTCAGCGAAGGAAGATTCTAGACTTTCCTTATCCTTCTCAACTTAACTGGAAGAAGCTTTTAAAACCTCTAACTCAGTGGAGACCATCCTCAGTTGTTGCTCCAAAGCTTCTTCCTCCTTTGCAAGAATGTCCTTTTCCAACTGAAGGCCTTCAAATTGTTCTTTCTTATTGTCAGCCTCAGTGCGTAACTCAATTATCTGTTGGTCAGTCCATGAAATCCTTTTCATGAGCTCTGTACCTATCAAATTTATCTACAAAAGACAAAAGAATATATGCAAAAATATACCTTAAGAGAAGATTAAGCGATGTCATTCATCAAAGTCAAAGAACTGTGACCCTCCAACTTCTTCTTTTCCATAGGTCCTAGCACTGGTTTCAACCACACATCAGCTTATCTAGATTATTTCTACAAATTTCCACCATCAGGGCCTTCAATCACAACCTTTTTCATACCTTGCATGCTGCTAGAAGGCTCTACTTCTACACGAGGAACAACAGCGGGGGCAACCATTGGGGCAACTCTAGGCAAGGAAACATGGGGTTTAACAGTAGGTGTAATTGACAACACCGAAAGGGAAGCAAGTGGTAACTCTTCGGAAATAGGCCCGAGTCCTTCATCACCCTCAAAGCCATGGGCGAATAAACTTTTAACAAGATTTGAGGGGGGGGGGATGTCTAAGTTACCAGCGTCTTCATCAGAAATTTCCAAAGGGAAACTCTTCGGTTCATCAACAAGTTTAAAGGGAATTGAACTGTAAGGGGGACCTTGAGAGACAGGGGTTTCATCATCTGAAACCATGCGTCTTTCTGACACGTGGTTTTCTCACCAAGGAACCTTCTTCGGTATCCTCCTCATTATCAGACCCACGGGCTTCTGTAGTTTATCTCTTGGAAGAAGAAACATTCAAAATCCGCTCTTGTGCGGAACTTACAGAAAGCCTGGCTGTGGGAACAAATGCGGGGCTAATGCCACGAATGGCAAACCCTAATATAAAAAAAGGATGATAAAAAAATTATATATGAACAAGTAAAAAAGGAAAGAAAGCACGAGGATAAAAAGGTACCGTGAGATTTCACTTTCCAACCAAATTTCTGTGAAAGAAATTTTCATGATCTTTTATCTATAGGAGCAGCAGCCAACATTTTTTCTACCCACGAAAGTGTCACGGCCCACATTTTCCTCCGTTGGGTATTTGTGATGACACCTAGTCTTAAGGACTAGGTAAGCCTAACATTTATTGAATAACAATAATAATTAAATAACATCTAGCAATTTTTGAAGTAGAAATCTCTATAAAATTTACAACTCCCAAAACGGGTAGTACAAGTCATAAGTTCCTTAGAGTTTGCTACAAATTTCTAAATACAACTATCTGGAAATAGGTAAAACAATGTGAATACATAGTAGGAAGGTGACTCCTAAGCCTGCGAACGCAGCAACAGGTTTACCTTGAGTCTCCACAGCAACAATCCGCACAACTAGCTAATGATAAACTGACTTCGAAATACCTGGATCTGCATAAAAGTGTGCAGAAGTGTAGTATGAGTGCACCACGGCCCACTTTTCCTTCCGTTGGGTTTCGTGATGGCACCTAGTCTTAGGGACTAGGTAAGCCTAATATAACATTTATTGAATAACAACAATAATTAAATAACATCTAATAATTTTTGAAATAGAAATCTCTATAAAATTTACAACCCTCAAAACCGGTAGTACAAGTCATAAGTTCTTTAGAGTTTGCTACAAATTTCTAAATACAACTGTCTGGAAATAGGCAAAACATTGTGAATACAAAATAGGAAGGTGACTCCGAAGCCTGCAAACGCAACAACAGGTTTACCTTGAGTCTCCACTGCAATAATGCGCACAGCTAGCTAATGATCAACTGACTTCGAAATACCTGGATCTGCACAAAAATATGCAGAAGTGTACTATGAGTACACCACGACGGTACCCAGCAAGTATCAAGACTAACCTCAGTGGAGTAGTGATGAGGTACAGTTAATACACCTACTGGACTAAATAACCTGAACAAGTATAAGTATAGGAACAACAGAGTATGATATCTACATAAGGAATACGCGAAATGGCAAATAATACGGTAATTTACGCAAGAAAGGAAAACAACAACAGGTAAGTGTACCACTACACAAAACATCAACAACAAGAAAGCCCCCAGGCCATCAAAAGTCGTCACAAATCAATCCCTGACATAGCCCACCTTGTCTCGCCACGTGTGGAATAATAAAGTAAATGCCCGCCTTGTCTCGCCACAAGTGCATAATTATATTCTCACCTTGTCACGCTACATGCGCAAACCAACACACACACACACACACACACACACACACACACACACACATATATATATATATATATATATATATATATATATATATATATCCCGCCTTGTCACGCCGCATGTTCAAATAGCAATAGTAACAATAGCACGGCACAAACCTCATGCAACCCAATAACACTCGCACGGCAGAAACCTCGTGCATCACAATAATAACAATCGCACGGCAGAAACCTCGTGCATCACAACAACAAGTACAACAACAACAACAATGACAATAATACAAGGGTACGTTGAGACAATTAAGTCAACTCAGAGATTCCAGAACTTAAAGAAACGGAGTAACTAATGCACAAGGAGTAGCCACAATCGGGGAATGCTAGTCATAATAAGAACATGTCAACAAGAAAGGAAATACTATGTAACAATAATCCACAATTTACAGTTCGACAATGAGGGAGCTAACACAAGTCGAATAATTCCAAATAAGGACAAGTCAACCAAAATATAGGATATCTAACTTCTTTTAAGGTTGGGCAGTTAGGAATGAGATACAACAAATTCAGGTAAGGATAAGCCACAGAAAGATAATCATTGTCTCAATTAAGGATGAACAATTACAGAAGAGATAATTATAACTTCAAATAAAGATAAGCAGTTAGGGGAAATATAACATGACAATAGAAGAGATAACAATTTCAGTTAAGGCACAGATGAATCAAATAAGCAACAAGAGTAGATCATGAAGCAATTAACTCTTATTAAAGCAGGAAGAGGTGAAACCAGTAATTTAGAAACGTATTCATAACAAAACAACTACATATTCAGTAAATACAAGAACCTACAAACCCAAAAAGGCCAACTTTCCAGATATACGTCTGAGCATGTACTCGTCACCTCGCGTACACGGACTACAATTAGCATAGAAGACTCAAATCCTAAGGGGTAGTTCCCCCACATTAAGTTAGGCAAGATACTTACCTCAAAGAAGACAGACCGATACTCAAAAATGAACTTCTCGGGTGAAATGGACTCCGGACGGCTCAAATCTAATCAAAATAACTTCGAAGCACAAATGAAACTCATAAGAAACTATTCCGGATCATAAAGCCTCAATATTTATCAAAATCTAAAAGTCGACCCCCGGGCCCGCATCTCGGAGCCCGACAAATCTCATAAAATTATCAAATTCCGATACCAATTCGTCCCTCAAATCAAGATTTTTCATTTTGAAAATGTTTTTTAAAAACCTCCATTTTCCTCAACTCAAAACACAATTTATATGATAAATATAAAGATAAAATCATGGAATATAATAAAATCTAGGTGAAGAACACTTACCCAATCGATTTGCTTGAAAAACCTATAAAGAATCGCTCAAAACCGAGCTCCACAAGTCAAGATATGATAAAAATGGCCTAACCCACGATTTGGAAAATATATTCTACTGCCCAGGTGGCTATGCATCGCGAATGCGGAAGAACAATCACGTTCGCGAAGAAGAAAAATGAGTGCTGTCAAGTTTGTGCTTCGCGAACGCGACAACACGCTCGCGAACGCGGAGAAGAAAAGTCTGATGGCCCAATGACTGATCTTCGCGAACGCGGGAAGTAGTGCGCGAACGCGAAGAGCGGAATGGCATAACTACGCGAACACGAGAGGATGAACGCGAACGCGAAGAAAGGATGGGCTGGCTTTCGCGATCGCGAAAGGAGGCATGCGAACGCGAAGAACAAATATTCCTTCCTCCAAAATTACTCTCCACGAACGTGGAGGAACAGACGCGAACGCGAAAGAGAAAATCAGATGACAAATTCAACAGTTAAAAAATAGAAGAAAATGGCTTGTAGCCCATCCGAAACACACCCGAGGCCCCCGGGACCCCATCTAAACATACCAACAAGTTCCATAACCTAACACAGACTCGCTCGAGGTCTCAAATCTCATCAAACAATGTCGAAACTATGAATCGCACCAAGAATCGAATTTATGACTTTTCAAATCTTTCAACTTCTAAAACTCGTGCCGAAACCTATTAAATCAACCCAAATGACGTCAAAATTTGCAAGCAAATCCCAAATGACATAACAGAGCTGTTCCAACTCTCAGAATCGCATTCCAAACCTCGATATCACCAATGTCAACTATTGGTCAAATTTCTCCATCTTCCAAACTTCAACTTTTCTAATTTTTTGCCGAAATGCTTCAAATTATCTTACGGACCTCCAAATCCAAATCCGGATGCATATCTAAGTCCAAAATCACCATACGCAACTGTTGAAATCATCCAAAACCCATTCCGGATCCGTTTACTCAAAAGTCAAATTCCGGTCAACTCTTGCGCTTAAGCTTCCAAAACTTGAATCCTTCTTTCGATTTGACTGTAAATCATCCGGGAACTGAATTCAACCACGCACGCAAGTCAATACACATAATACGAAGCTGCTCAAGACCTTATGCCGCCGAACAGGACTTAAATTCTCAAAATGACCGGCCAAGTAGTTACATTCTCCCTCTCTTAAACAAACGTTAGTCCTCGAACATGCCAAGAATCGCCTCAACATCTTCCATTGAATGAACACATCCAACATACACCAGCGGATAAGTCTGGTGACACCATCTCAACTATAATTTATCCTTTATACCAACACCGATAAGCCTTAGAGTCAAAATTCTCACATTCCGTTCATCTCCAAAAGACTCGATTCTAAATCCATACCCGGTATCAGTTTTAACCAGCTGCAACAACTCATGCCTACACCCACAAGGTACGACCACCCAACATGACACGCCACTCATAGGCATATAATAGTATTTCTGATCATAATTGCTGCCCGTAATCAAAACCAACACTCGCAATTAGCCTCATATCCATTAGAACCCTGTTTCTAACCTCCACAACACTGACAACGATGCAAAAAAGATGAAGACCTCTTAAATATACACCCGAATCAACAAGTCACAACTAACACCACCGGACACACACCCCGCAAGCTAAAACTCAAGAAGCACAGAATGAAAATGACTGAATATGTAAAGAGAAACACATAAGAGAAATATCAAACAAGCCCGACAGGCACAACTCTCTATGAGTACCATCTTACAAATCAATTTAAAAGGAAAAATTAAAGTATAATAACAAATCACAAGGATCTCATCCTAATATAGCTTCCCCCGCGGCACGCAGCCCGGCTCAAACATATCAAATCACATGGAATCGCGAGGGTCTCACCCTAAACTCTGAATCACAAGTCGAATACACATCATACAAATGAAAATCTTTCACTAACTCAATTCTGCCAATAAAATCACAACACTTACTAAACTCTCACCCCGGTAGAGTATCAAATCACAAATCGTAACCAAATTACTCAGGAGTCACATCAAACCTACCATAATGGACAACATGAATTCACTTCTAGCCTCGTAACCCTCAATAATGAATAAAAACAAACGATAGACGCGGGCTACCACTCATAGAATCTCCCAACAGGGGCAGACGCATAAACAGAATACTAAGTCATGAACTCACCCATAGGTGGTACAACAATAAGGGAACTCGCTACAATAAGCAGAACCGAAACAAAATACGAACGATACCCCTCTGTAAAAAATCAAAGCATACCTATAGGGCATCATCTGGAACAGCGACCTCAAGCCTACTATATGAAACACATCAACGAGCCGGGTCTCCCCCTCTTGGGTGCCCTCTCCTCACCTAAATACCATCCTGCGACATATCTGTCCGGAGTCTAGGACAATCTCTCACCATGTGGCTGGTATCTCCAAACTCAAAGCAACCCCTCTACTGACGTGGCTATCGGAACTATGCGGTACGGGTACTCTGAGACCCATGAGTACCCAAAATACTGTGCGAAGCCTGAAGGGCAAACTGAACTGACTGACCTACAAAACCTCTACCGTGTCGTACCCTACCTCCAAAATAAGGACTAGTAGATTTCTCCGGCCTACTTGGCCTCCTAGCCTCCCTGTTCTCTCTTTCCTGACCTCGTCTGACCTCTCTCTCATGGCCCCGCCTGTCCTCTCTCTCCTGTTCCCACATGCCCTCCACTCAGCAAGCGATCCCTACCACCTGCTTAAATGGAACATCCAACTCTAAATCCCGAGCCATGCTGAACCGAATATCATGCCTGAGCCCCTCAATGAATCTACGTACTCACTCTCTAACTGTAGAGACAAAAGCAGGTGCATGTCTGGCCATATCACTGAATCTAACGGCATACTCTGACACTGACATAGTGCCCTGGCATAACTGTTCAAACTCCACGCGCCATGCATCCCGAAGAAACTGAGGTACAAAGTCTCTCAGGAACATCTCTGAAACTAAACCCATGTAAGTGAAGCTGACTCAGCCGGACTACCCAACTCATACGCCTGCTACGACTGATAAGCCACTTCCATGAGCTGGAACATAGTAAAAGCAACCCCGCTCGTCTCCACAATACCCATAGTACAAAGAATGTGGTGACACTCCTCCAGGAATTCCTGGGCATTATCTGTCGCCAATCCACTGAAGGTAGGAGGGTGGTACTTCTTGTACCTCTCAAGTCTAAGTTGTTCTTCCTCAGATGTTGCTGCCTTAACCACAGGCTAAACTGGAACCACAGTCAATGTCGCCATGACACCTGGAACCTGGCCAACATGAACTCGCTGCTATGGAGTGTGGGCGGTGGGAGTCTGGGTTCCTCCCCCGGTCTGTGAAGTAGCTGGAGCAACCAGAATCAACCCCGCTTGAGCCAATGTACCAAACATGCTCAGGAACTGTGCTAAGGTCTCCTAAAGCCTGGGGTAATAGCAGGCGCCTCCGGTACCTATCCCACAACCGGAGCTACTGGCGGCTCCTTAACTGATGCTCGGGTAGATGCTCTAACTGCGGCGCGTGCTCCTCTTTGGCCTCTGCCCTTAGCGACACCTGCTCCGGGGGCAGCGTCATCAATAACTACAACTCGTGTCTCACCATCTGTGAGAGAATGGAATGATAAAAGCTTCAAACTTCGAGTTCAATAAACTCGCACAATAGGAATGAAGGAAGTGAAATTGTCCTAATAGTTCTGTAGCCTCTCAAAGATAAGTACAGACGTCTCCATACCGATCGGCAAGACTCTACTAAACTCGCTTATGACTCGTAGCACCAATAAATCTAAAACTCTGATACCAATTTGTCACGACCCAATTTTTCCTCCATTGGGTATCGTGTTGGCACCTAGTCATAGGGACTAGGTAAGCCTAACATTTACTAAATAACAACAATAATTAAATAACATCTAATAATTTTTTAAATAGAAATCTCTATAAAATTTACAACTCCCAAAACCGGCAGTACAAGTCATAATAAATTCGAAGCCTGCAAACGCAGCAGTAGGTTTACCTTGAGTCTCCACGGCAACAATCCGCACAACTAGCTAATGATCAACTGACTTCAAAATACCTGGATCTGCACAAAAATATGCACAAGTGTAGTATGAGTACACCACGGTGATACCCAGCAAGTATTAAGACTAACCTTAGTGGAGTAGTGACGAGGTACAATTAAGATACCTACTGGACTAAATAACCTGAACAAGTATAAATATAGGAACAATAGAGTATGATATCTACATAAGGACAATGCGAAATGGCAAATAATGCGATAATTTCAGTAAGAAAGGGAAACAACAACTATTAGCAGAACACCATAGTAATGACATAGAAGAACGAACGGAAACATAACCTAAATCCGATGAACACAATTAAAAGAAGGGCGGGTAGCAGCTAGATGAAAACAATTACTTTCATACTAGGTCTTAGTCAATAAACTCCAAGAGGTACCAGACCTCATACTATTCACTACTCACGGGTCCTAATACCTGAACCCTAATACTAGGCATCCTGTGTCCTTATTACACTTCATAACTGCACCGACGACTCATATGCCAAATAGATCCATTATCACATAGAAGGCAAGTAACAAGGGTGTGCATCTATACTCAGCAATATCAAGAAAACGTCTTAACCGATAAGAGTGCTCAACTACGTGTATGCTTGTGCAAGTGTCCTAACACGGTTCATGCCAGCTAGTAAGTATAGGAAAAGAAATGGACAGCACATAGAATGTTTTCTCACAACTTTCCACAAGATAAAACTCACACAGGTAAGTGTACCACTACACAAAACAACAACAACAACAAGAATGCCCCCAGGCCATCACAAGTCATCACAAATCAATCCCTGACATAGCCCACCTTGTCTCGCCACGTGTGCAATAATAATGTAAATGCCCGCCTTGTCTCGCCACATGTGCATAATAATATTCCCACCTTGTCACGCTACATGCGCAAACCCATATATATATATATATATATATATATATATATATATATATATATATATCCCGCCTTGTCACGCCGCATATTCAAATATCAATAGTAACAATAGCACGGCAGAAACCTCGTGCAACCCAATAACACTCGCACGACAGAAACCTCGTGCATCACAATAACAACAACCGCACGGCAGAAACCTCGTACATCTCAACAACAAGTACAACAACAATAATGACACTAATACAAGGGTACGTTGAGACAAATAAGTCAACTCAGAGATTCCAGAATTTAAAGAAACGTAGGAACTAATGCACAAGGAGTAGCCACAATCGGGGAATGCTAGTCATAATAAGAACATCTCAACAAGAAAGGAAATACTATTTAACAATGGTCCACAATATACAGTTCAATAACGAGAGAGCTAACACAAGTCGAATAATTCCAAATAAGGACAAGTCAACCAAAATATTGGATATCTAACTTCTTTTTTAGGTTGGGCAATTAGGAGAGAGATACAACAAATTCAATTAAGGATAAGCAACAGAAAGATAATCATAGTCTCAATTAAGGATGACCAATTACAGAAGAGATAATTATAACTTCAAATAAAGATAAGCAGTTAGGGGAAAGATAACATGACAATAGAAGAGATAACAATTTCAGTTAAGGCACAGATGAATCAAATAAGCAACAAGAGTGGATCATGAAGTAATTAACTCTAATTAAAGCAGGTAGAGGTGAAACCAGTAATTTAGAAATGTATTCATAACAAAACAACTGCATATTAAGTAAATACAAGAACCTACTAACCCCAAAAGGCCAACTTTCCACTAATAAGTTCGAGCACGTACTCGTCACCTCGCGCACACGGACTACAATTAGCATACAAGACTAAAATCCTAAGGGGTAGTTCTCCCACACGAAGTTAGGCAAGATACTTACCTCAAAGAAGACAGACTGATACTCAAAAATGAACTTGTCGTGTGAAATAGCCTCCGGACGGCTCAAATCTAACAAAGATAACTTCAAAGCACAATTGAAACTCATAAGAAACTATTCCGGATCATAAAGCCTCAATATTTATCACAATCTAAAAATCGACCCAAAAGGGCCCGCACCTCGGAACCCAACAAATCTCACAAAACCCGAACACCCATTCCAATACGAGTTCAACCATACTAAAATTATCAAATTCCAATACCAATTCGTCCCTCAAATCAAATTTTTTCATTTTGATTTTTTTTTTTTCAAAAACCTCCATTTTCCTCAACTCAAAACACAATTTAAATGATAAATATAAAGATAAAATCATGAAATATAATAAATTTTAGTTGAAGAACACTTACCCAATCGATTTGCTTGAAAAACCTATAAAGAATCACTCAAAACCGAGCTCCACAAGTCAAAATATGATAAAAATGGCCTAACCCACGATTTGGAAAATATATTCTACTGCCCAGGTGGTAATACATCGCGAATGCGGAAGAACAATCGCGTCCGCGAAGCAGAAAAATGAGCGTTGTCTAGTTTGTGCTTCGCGAACGCGACAACACGCTCGCGAACGCGGAGAAGAAAAGTCTGATGGCCCAACGACTGATCTTCGCGAACGCGTGAAGTAGTGCGCGAACGCGAAGAGCGGAATGGCATAACTACGCAAACACGAGAGGATGAACGCAAACGCGAAGAAGGGAAGGGCCGGCTTTCGCGATCGCGAAAGGAGGCATGCGAACGCGAAGAACAAATATTCCTTCCTCCAAAATTACTCTCCACGAACGCGGAGGAACAGACGGAAGGCGAAAGAGAAAATCAGATGACAGATTCAATAGTTAAAAAATAGAAGAAAATGGCCCGTAGCCCATCTGAAAAACACCCGAGTCCACCGGGACCCCATCTAAACATACCAACAAGTTCCATAACCTAAAACAGACTCGCTCGAGGTCTCCAATCTCATCAAACAACGTCGAAACTATGAATCGCACCAAGAATCGAACTTATAAACTTTCAAATCTTTCAACTTCTAATTGGCCAAAATGCTTTACCTTGGCTCTGAAGCCTGCGAACGCAGCATCAGGTTTACCTTGAGTCTCCACAGCAACAATCCGCACATCTAGCTAATGATCAACTGACTTCGAAATACCTGGATCTGCACAAAAATATGCAGAAGTGTAGTATGAGTACACCACGGCGATACCCAGCAAGTATTAAGACTAACCTCAGTGGAGTAGTGACGAGGTACAATTAAGACACCTACTGGACTAAATAACCTGAACAAGTATAAATATAGGAACAACAGAGTATGATATCTACATAAGGACTACGCAGAATGGCAAATAATACGGTAATTTCAGTTGGAAAGGGAAGCAACAACTATTAGCGGAACACCATAGTAATGACATAGAAGAACGAATGGAAACATAGCCTAAATCGGATGAACACAATTAAAAGAAGGGCAGGTAGCAGCTAGATGAAAACAACTACTTTCACACCAGGTCTTAGTCAATAAATTCCAAGAGGTACCGAACTTCATACTTTTCACTACTCACGGGTCCTAATACCTGAACCTTAACACTGGGCATCCTATGTCCTTATTAGACTTCATAACCGCACTGATGACTCATGTGCTAAATAGATCCATTATCATATAGAAGTCAAGTAACATGGGTGTGCATCTATACTCAGCAATATCAAGAAAACCTCTTAACCGATAAGAGTGCTCAACTATGTGTATGCTTGTGCAAGTGTCCTAACACGGTTCATGCCAGCTAGTAAGTATAGGAAAAGAAATGGACAGCACATAGATTGTTTTCTCACAACTTTTCACAAGATAAAACTCACCCAGTTAAGTGTATATCCCGCCTTGTCACTAAAATTATCAAATTCCAATACCAATTCGTCCCTCAAATAAAATATTTTATATTTTGATTTTTTTTTTCAAAAACCTCCATTTTCCTCAACTCAAAACACAATTTAAATGATAAATATAAAGATAAAATCATGGAATATAATAAATTCGAAGCCTGCAAACGCAGCAGCAGGTTTACCTTGAGTCTCCACGGCAACAATCCGCATAACTAGCTAATGATCAACTGACTTCGAAATACCTAGATCTGTACAAAAATATGCACAAGTGTAGTATGAGTACACCACGGCGGTACCCAGCAAGTATCAAGACTAACCTCAGTGGAGTAGTGACGAGATACAGTTAAGGCACCTACTGGACAAAATAACCTGAACAAGTATAAGTATAGGAACAACAGAGTATGAAATCTACATAAGGACTATGCGAAATGGCAAATAATACGGTAATTTCAGCAAGAAAGGAAAACAACAACTATCAGCGGAACACCATTGTTATGACATAGAAGAATAAATGGAAACATAGCCTAAATCTGATGAACACAACTAAAAGAAGGGCATGTAGCAGCTAGATAAAAACAACTACTTTCACACCAGGTTTTAGTCAATAAACTCCAAGAGGTACCGAACCTCATACTATTCACTACTCACGGGTCCCAATAGCTGAACCCTAACACTGGGCATCCTGTGCCCTTATTACACTTCATAACCGCACTGATGACTCATGTGCCAAATAGTTCCATTATCACATAAAAGGCAAGTAACAAGGGTGTGCATCTATACTCAGCAATACCAAGAAAACCTCATAACCGATAAGAGTGGTCAACTACGTGTATGCTTGTGCAAGTGTCCTAACACGGTTCATGCCAGCTAGTAAGTATAGGAAAAGAAATGGACAACACGTAGAATATTTTCTCACAACTTTCCATAAGATAAAACTCACACAAGTAAGTGTACCACTACACAAAACATCAACAACAAGAATGCCCCCAGGCCATCACAAGTCGTCACAAATCAATCCCTGACATAGCCCACCTTGTCTCACCACGTGTGCAATAATAAAGTAAATGCCCGCCTTGTCTCGCCACACGTGTATAATTATATTCCCACCTTGTCACGCTACATGCGCAAACCAACATATATATATATATATATATATATATATATATATATATATATATATATATATATATATCCTGCCTTGTTATGCCGCATGTTCAAATAGCAATAGTAATAATAGCACGGCAGAAACCTCGTGCATCACAATAACAACAACCGCACGGCAGAAACCTCGTTCATCACAACAACAAGTACAACAACAACAACAATGACAATAATGCAAGGGTACGTTGAGACAAATAAGTCAACTCCGAGATTCCAGAACTTAAAGAAACGGAGTAACTAATGCACAAGGAGTAGCCACATTCGGGGAATGCTAGTCATAATAAGAATATCTCAACAAGAGAGGAAATACTATGTAACAATGGTCCTCAATTTACAGTTCGACAACGAGGGAGCTAACACAAGTCGAATAATTCCAAATAAGGACAAGTCAACCAAAATATAGGATATCTAACTTCTTTTAAGGTTGGGCAATTAGGAATGAGATACAAAACATTCAGGTAAGGATAAGCCACAGAAAGATAATCATTGTCTCAATTAAGGATGATCAATTACAGAAGAGATAATTATAACTTCAAATAAAGATAAGCAGTTAGGGAAAATATAACATGACAATAGAAGAGTTAACAATTTCAGTTAAGGCACAGATGAATCAAATAAGAAACAAGAGTAGATCATGAAGCAATTAACTCTAATTAAAGCAGGTAGAGGTAAAACCAGTAATTTAGAAACGTATTCATAACAAAACAACTGCATATTCAGTAAATACAAGAACCTACTAACCCAAAAAGGCCAACTTTCCACAAATAAGTCCGAGCACGTACTCGTCACCTCGCGTACACAGACTACAATTAGCATAGAAGACTCAAATCCTAAGGGGTAGTTCTCCCACACGAAGTTAGGCAAGATACTTATTTCAAAGAAGACAGACCGATACTCAAAAATGAACTTCTCGGGTGAAATGGCCTCCGGACGGCTGAAATCTAACAAAAATAACTTCAAAGCACAAATGAAACTCATAAGAAACTATTCCGGATCATAAAGCCTCAATCTTTGTCAAAATCTAAAAATTGACTCAAAAGTCGACCCCCGGGCCCGCATCTCGGAGCACGACAAATCTCACAAAACACGAACACCCATTCCGATACGAGTTCAACCATACTAAAATTATTAAATTCCGATACCAATTAGTCCCTCAAATCAAAAAATTTCATTTTGAAAAGTTTCTTCAAAAACCTCCATTTTCCTTAACTCAAAACACAAATTAAATGATAAAAATAAAGATAAAATTATGGAATATAATAAATTCTAGGTGAAGAATACTTACTCAATTGATTTGCTTGAAAAACCCACAAAGAATCGCTCAAAATCGAGCTCCACAAGTCAAGATAGGGTAAAAATGGCCTAACCCTCGATTCGGAAAATATATTCTGCTGCCCAGGTGGTTATGCATTGCGAACGCGGAAGAACAATCATGTTCGCGAAGAAGAAAAATGAGCGTTGTCCAGTTTGTGCTTTGCGAACGCGACAACATGCATGCGAACGCGGAGAAGAAAAGTCTGATGGTCCAACGACTGCTCTTCGCGAACGCATGAAGTAGTGCGCGAACACGAAGAGCAGAATGGCATAACTACGTGAACACGAGAGGATGAACACGAACGCAAAGAAGGGAAGGGCTGGCTTCCGCGATCGCGAAAGGAGGCACGCGAACGCGAAGAACAAATATTCCTTCCTCCAAAATTACTCTTTGCGAACGCGGAGGAACAGACACGAACGCGAAAGAGAAAATCAGATGACAGATTCAGCAGTTCAAAAATAGAAGAAAATGGTCTGTAGCCCATCCGAAACACACCCGAGGCTCCCGGGACTCCGTCTAAACATACCAACAAATTCCATAACCTAAAGCGGACTCGCTCGAGGTTCAAATCTCATCAAACAACGTCGAAACTACGAATCGCACCAAGAATCGAACTTATGAACTTTCAAATCTTTCAACTTCTAAAACTCGTGTCGAAACCTATCAAATCAACCCGGAATGACGTCAAAATTTTCAGGCAAATCCCAAATGACATAACGGAGCTGTTCCAACTCTCGAAATCGCCTTCCGACCCTTATATCACCAAAGTCAACTATTGGTCAAACTTCTCCATCTTCCAAACTTTAACTTTTCCAATTTTTTGCCGAAATGCTTCAAATCATCCTACGGACTTCCAAATCCAAATCCGGATGCATGCCCAAGTCCAAAATCACTATACGAAGCTTTTAAAATCATCCAAAACCCATTCCGTAGCCGTTTACACTAAAGTCAAATTCGGGTCAACTCTTACCGCTTAAGCTTCCAAAACTTGAATCCTTCTTCTAATTTGACTCTAAATCATCCGGTAACTGAATTGAACAATTCACGCAAGTCAATACATATAATACGAAGCTTCTCAAGACCTTATGCCGCCGAACGGGACTTAAATTCTCAAAATAATCGACCGTGTCGTTACAGAAACTCAGGAATTTCATCAAAAACTTCCATGGTTGTTGAAGAAATAAACATACGGTTATGTAAAAAAATTCAAGTCATCAAAGAAAGAAAATAAAAAACTTATGTGAAAAGTTTCATTGTTTTGGAAAAGGCATGTTTTCTTCACCCACTAATCTACTGGTAGGGGCAACAACAAATCGGACGTACCAGCCACGGTCACGGTCATCCTCGGGTCTAACTAAAACCCTTTTACTTCTCGCTACAAGAGAAAAAACACCTTCACGAAACAACTTAGGAGAGTAAAAATGAAGTAAGTGACGGAAGGCAAAAGGATCAAAAACCAAATCCGACAAATAACGAAGGCATGCCACTGCCCTCCACATAATGGGACCGATTTGGCCAAGGCAAACATTAAAATAGCGACAGAACTCAATGATCACTTGGTCAATAGGAGGTTTAAACCCTAAAGTGAAAAGGTAGGTATAAACGAAAGAGAAGTCAGCCTGGTAAGAAGTGATTCTTTGGTTTGCACCAGGATTTAAAACGGGGAAATCTAGTTTCAAATGACATTCACGTCGAACTAAAGAAAGAAGACCAGGAGTGATCAGACTTGGGTAGTGTTCAACAGGGTTAAGGGAAGCTATAGAAGAAATTTGATTTTTCATTGTTTCACGATCTGATAGAAAGGAAAAATCTTGAGGAACAATCTTGGAAACTGTAGGCTCACGCATGGGTTCATTCTGATCCCAACTCTTAGAAGAAGATCTAGGGGTTAAAGGTGCTCTAGATCTAGAAGAAGATGGTTTGACGGAACTACTTTGAGAAGTAGAACTCCGAATAGATAACGAACTAAGACTGCGGAGTCTGCCACCTCTCCTACTCCTAGTAAGGGCAGTAGAAGGAGAAAGCTCGTCGACGATCACAACTTCACGAGGGACTGGTGTTGAAGAAGAGAAAATGCAGAGGAAAGATAGAAGAATACGTAAGAAGGTTAAGGAGATGAATAAAGCAAAGAAGGAAAAGGATTTCAAAAAATCAAGTGAGTGAAGTATTTAGAAGAAGAAGCAACCGCTATCAAGGTTGATCATTATGAAGCATCATAATAGAACCGTCACTTCGTGACTGATGCAGCCGCAGAAAAACCATAAGAAATGCACTGAGAAACAACAGAACCAATCAAGTTAAGCCACATGGCATGGGCATTAAATGGATATGACATACGTTACATCAATTCTGAAAAGAGCATAATGATACTCGAGAAATGGCAGCAAAGAATTCTCTCCATAAATACTTACCACTTTCCGAATGTTCGGTTAAGAATATTCAGAAAGTGGGGAGACTATCTGTATTAGTAGAAAAAAGGCATGACACGTGGACTATCATCGAGATGACAAGGCATGGTACGTGGCCCATCAATATAGAGACAAGTGGCGTCCTTAATTGGATGAGTTAAAGAATGCAAAAAGGCATGGGAGGAACACCCCCGGGGTTACACTGAGAAAAGAACCGGACCTGACAACTGTAAAAGGAAAAACGTGAGCGGAATGAATAAAGACTGTTAAGAAGGGAAGATGCATGAACCTGTCATAAATAAGGAAGGAAAATCGGTATTTAATTACGGTTACAGGAAATCCTCAGCCATAAATACTTCCGTTATAATTGTATATGGTATCGGGTAATCAATGCAATTAATGTCATTAGTGAGCCTAAATTAAGTAAGAAAACTGTTATAATTGTATGCTCCTATATAAGGACTGAAACTTTATTTGTAAGATCATCTGATTATTATTGAAATTTATGCAATCATTCTTTACTTTATTCTCAAGGTTCTAACCGCAATTTTGGGAGTGATTATCAATATATTTCGTACTTTTTTTTCTTTGTCAATTATTTCCATTCCTTACTTTATTTTTCAAATTATTGGTAAAGTGAAATAAATCTCAGTTATCAATAACCCGATTCCTTCTTGATATTGACTTTCAACGAAAAATCTACTTTTGGGTTAAACAGTAGCGTTCCCCTTTCTCCTCCCCTGCCCCAATATAATCATTTGTTTTTTAAGAAAAAACTAAGAGAAAAGAACTAACTTTTACACAGAGAAATGGATCTAGTGGGACCATTAGTAAGTGTTCACTGGGCCTGGACGAACTATGTACGAGGAAAATAATAATAATTGATATGAAATATCAGGGTTGGGCCAATGGAGGAGTTCGTTTAAAAAGCACAAGTAACACATTCAGTAGATAAAGGTGGAAGAATGACAATAATTAATGCAATAAAAATATCTACATGCTTTTCCTGCCTCCTTTTGTATAGATCTTTTTAAGCTGATAGCCAATTATTAAGGCTTGATTGAAATTAGAATCTGATGCTATTCTGCTTTTGTTCAAAGGTGTAGTAATGTAAGCATCCAAAGGTGTAGTAATGTAAAGAATCCAAAGAAAGAATCACACCTATGTCCAGTAGTTGCTGTAACATTTACATTACTGCACCTTTGGATTCTTTCTTGCCCCGGTAAATATTTGCACATCAGTGTGATTCATAAGTGTGAGATATAGAGAAATTTTATCTCAAAGAAGCATTAAATTTACCTGAAAAACAAACAAGTTTAGTATTCACATAAACTTGGTTTGAATAGAGCGAGATAAATAAACAAAAATAAATTTTTAGTTAAATTGAATCGGAAATGCGGATGGATTATTAATTTACGTGTTGTGGTGGAGTTAGCCGTAGATAGAGATTCTTCAATTTTTTTGTCCTAAAATATACTTTGAACATAAAGAGAGGACTTAATGAAGGCAGTAGTGTAGTGATGATGTGGGGACTAGGGAATGATAATGGAAAGTTCAAAAATAGTAAAGAAACAAAACAACTTTTATGTAGAATTAGATAGGGAACTTAACATAGTAAGGGGTGCAGAGCTCGTAGTCGGATAACAATGGCAAGCCCCAATAAGATGAATCTAACATGACTTTGTTAATGCATCCCCTTTGTTTCCCCTACTGCATTTTTTTTGCACCTATTAAGACATTATCCTAACTTGTCCACCTCTTTGGCAACAGTCTGGCATGACTTTCACAATATCGAGGGTTGAGTGACGAGCGCAAAATACAACACGAAATTGATGCTCGCTAGCCAAAGATAATATAGTTTAATTATCGTTTTCATATGGATTGAATTTAAACAATGTTCTAATAATTTTTGGGTTAACTGCTATTTTGGATGATCAGAACTTGGTTTGGATTGATTACAGACTACGATTAACTACTAAAGTAAAACAATTGACAACTGACTGCAAAGAACTAAAGATTAGGAGAGTTGATTTTTTTATCAATGTGAGTAATAAGGGTTATGGGAGAATAGGTGTAAAATAGCTATTCGGGATTCAACTCTAGTTTAATTCACTCTATTGTTCTAATGATTCTTATGAATTCACTCGATGATTAGTTCAAATGTGTAGTCAAGACTCCTCTCTCGATTAAATCTTAACTCTACGAGGTGAACTAAGATATGCACTGTGAAAATATGCAAGCATGCGTTAATGGATTAGTTTTTAGGAAAACGTCACTCGAATATTCTCCTAACTTGATTTAATCAACAATTCAACAAGCTCTTTCGATTATTTAAGAGAATCACTAAATTAAACCAAACAAAATAATGCAAAGATAATCACCAAAATATTCCTCTTTCGATTAAATAAATCGGTGAATAAAGTTACAATAATTCAAAGCTCCATAAACGTATTCAAGCAAAGAACTAGAGTTAAAATCCACAAATATTTATCAAAATACCATATCCTCCAAACCCTAAGGAAAACTACTCCATAATCATGAACGAAGTCATCACAAATATAATTAAAGAGTAAGAAAATATTAATCTAATGTTACAATCCAAACTCCCGTATTAAATTGATGAAAATATGATGAAATCTCGTATCTTGTAGCCTCCAATGCTCTCCAAAAGCTTACAAGGTCAAAAGTCCTTCAAAAACGTCTTTTTGGTGTATTTATACCATTTAGGAACGGGCCCGGACGAAACTATCCTTTCCAAGACGAAGTAGGAAAATACTCTGAGAAATTTGTACAGGCGCGCCACACCATGAGCCGCACCATGCGGGGTGCTAGTGGGAAAGTTCAGAGAGTAGATTCTGACAGGGCAGCAACAATTTACTCTGGCGTACCGCCCCATGCAGTGCGACAATGTTAGTTTCCTAGAGTCATTCGTTTCTTCAATTTTTGACATCCAGACTTGGCTCCTGATCCCCGAACGCGATTCCGGTTTAATTCCTTGGGCTTTTACTCAGATTTCAAAGCTCCAACTTGTTTGATTTAGCTCCCGATTATCTTTTTAACTCGCAATCACTTCCCGCAAGGCATAAAATATATAATAAGTGCAATACGCTAACATTTAAGCTCAAACACAAGTAAAATGTAGTAATTAGAGTGCAAACTATGACTAAAATATGGGATTCTAGCCTATCATCAACACACCACACTTAAATCATTGCTCGTTCTCGGGCAATCAAACTACACTTCACATAGGGTCGGCCTCTTCATCAAACAACTTCCCTAACACATCATGACAAGAATATTTAAGGCAGACTAAGCACCATACCATAACATCTTAGCCTCAAGACTCGACTCACAAGTGCCACGTATTTTCTTCAAAACCCTGCTCACTTACTCTAACACATACGCCAAAGACATTACCTTTCCTTCACAAGTCATGTGCCCTCACACAATCAATAAAGAGTAGTTCCACACACAATAAAGTTCAAGAACAATTAGGAACTCAAGATAGAAAGAATTCACTCACTCTCAAAATTAAAATTCATGTGCCACAGAAGACG
This sequence comes from Nicotiana tomentosiformis, assembly GCF_000390325.3. NCBI lineage: Eukaryota > Viridiplantae > Streptophyta > Magnoliopsida > Solanales > Solanaceae > Nicotiana > Nicotiana tomentosiformis. The sequence continues at coordinate 44,130,804 of NC_090818.1, read as the reverse complement.
CACTATATTCTTGCACGTAGTGTAATACTCTACTAACTCATTGAGCTCATTCAGTCAAAGATCGAGTAGGACTTTATTTTGGTTGTAATGTAGGTTGTAGGACGGGTAGGATACATATAGATAATAGTGACTACACCTCCCTAAGCACTTTAATACATACAAATTCACATTCTAAATCCCACACTTATATTGAACTAAATCTCAACCTTCACACATAATAGCATCAAGCTCTAATTTATTTTTTTGCACAACCAAGATAAGAACTACTACTAACAAGGAATCAATTTTTTTCTAATACATACCCAAACTCTCTTTCTTTTTGTTTTTCATTTCAAAGTTCATATTTTTTATTTTCTCAAGAAAATTCACTTTTTTGTTTTTAATTCCCTACAAGTGCCTCTCACAATTTTTCAAACAGCGCACCTTTTTTTCTTTTCAATATTTCCACTCAAAAACCCAATCATACCTGTACTTAGATTTTAACAAGCTCATAATAATTTCATGTGCTCAAGAGAGGTAGCAGGTACAAATAGATAGTCAATTCAAATAAAATGGATCAGATTTGTAGTGTGGTTGCCAAAAAAATAGCTACTGATGTTTTGGAGCCTACCTGGTGCACCCTAGCTGATTTTATTCTATGTTATCATTTGCAAGCCATTGAATTGCATCTTCAGATAATTCATTCAGAATTGCAACAATCTCCTCAAGAATTTTCTTCATAAGAGGCAACTGCATTGTTTAGCGTTCTCCTGCCATAGAGTGTCAGACCATCCCAGAAATCTTGGAGTTGCATCCACAAGTCTACTCCATGATGCTGACATCTTCTCACAAATATCCTTAAATCTTTCCCATGCTTCAAAGACTGTTTCTATATCTTTCTGCACGAAGTTGTGGATTTCTCTTTGAATTTTCCCTGTTTTTGCAGTTGAACAATATTTTTCAAGGAACTTCTTTGCCATATCTTCCCAAGTTTGAATTGACCCAGTCAGCAAACTCCACAACTAGTGCTTAGCATCTCCCCTTAGTAAAAAAAGAAATGTCCTTAAGTAGATAGTATCTTTTGAAACTTCATTGTGCTAGAAAGTATACATAATCTCATCAAAATCCATTAAATGAGTATTTGGATCTTCATTGGGTTTGCCACGGAAGACACAACTGTTCTGAATGGTCTGAAGTAGCCCTTACTTGATCTCAAACTTATTGGTTGTGATCGAAGGTGTCACGACCCAATTCCATAATAGGTCGTAATGGTGCCCAACACTGTTGTTAAGCAAGCCAACACTGATCAACTAGGGACTTCCAGCTTAGATAAATTTGTAAACTGTAGCTTTTCCTTATTTAAAAAAAAATAGATTTCGGAGTTTAAAATTTTAACATAAATAAATAGAAGCAATTAGTACTAATCGTAATCATATGAGCAAACCAAAACCATAAGTCCACTAGTGTGTGGGCCAAGACCTGGTGTCATAAGTATGTGGGTAATCTAGTAGAATATACAAAACAATGCTAGCCTACTGTCTGAAAGAAAATAGACAGAAAATAAAAGAACATAAGAGAGACTCCAGCTGCTGCAGAAGTGCTCAAGAGGGCAGCTCACCGAGAAGTCTCGAGCTGGGAAATCAGTCTACGTGCCGGACTGGTGGCCAGATGCACCTACCTCAAATCCTGTATAGTCAAGTACAGAAGTGTAGCGTGAGTACATAAAATAATATATACCCAGTAAGTATCTAGTCTAACATCGAAGAAGTAGTGACGAGGGGTCGACTTCGACACTCACTAGGGCCAACAATATAATAATATGTGATTCTAAATAAGCATGATACATAGAACTAGCAATAACTCAGAATAAGAAAATAACTGTACAGTTCTTCCATCATATCTAAGAAACCAAAATACTTCCTTCATTTGAAGAAATGATCTTTAAAACAGTAAATTTATACCAATTATAAAAGGGCTTCCACTTCTATTATCACACATAAATTCCATCGAGGACGTTCGGCCCGATCAAACATAAAATGTAAACTGTGCACTGCCAAGGGTCGAACGAGCCGCTCCCATGAGAGTAGTGAAAATAGTCACCCCACTCACGGAATATACTTGCGATGCAGTTAAATATAAATATAACGAAATGTTTCTCAATTCTTTTCAAAATATTAATTTACTTGAAAACTTTGAGATCTTGAAATCCTCAACTTAGTTTCATTCAATGCAAATACATAATTATGTTCAGATAACGGTACCCACAAAGCATGGTGTAAGCCTAGAACTACCCGAACATAACAAGAATAATAGCTACGTACGGACTCTCATCACTTCGTGCGTACGTATCCCCCACAAATAATCATTTATTAATTAAGTTCACCTATGGGAAAATTTCTCTCTTACAAGGTTAGAAAAGAGACTTACCTCGCTTTAAGGCCTACTTTCCGGTCCAAGCTTATGCCCAAACCTCAATTTGGTGCCGAACAATCCAAAACTATCCAAATAGCGTAGAAACTAATCAATATAGGCTTAAAAGTTCATATCTCTACTAGTCAAAGGTGCCGCAATGGATGAAAAGACATGCACGACCCGGCGATAATAACCTGCTAACCCCAGGAAACTCCTGATCTCAATCACCGAAGTGGGACGAGGCCAACTCTGAACTGCCTCAATCTTCTTGGGATCTACCTTAATATCTTCTCCTGATACAATATGCCCCAAGAATACCACAGACTCTAGCCAAAACTCACACTTGGAGAACTTAGCATATAGTTTCTTTTCTCGCAAGGTCTGAAGTACCACTCTCAAATGTTGCTCGTGCTCTCCCAGGCTATGTGAGTAAATCAAGATGTCATCAATCAAGACAATAACAAAGGAAATAATATAAGTCCTGAACACCCGGTTCATCAAATCCATATATGCCGCTGGGGCATTAGTCAAGCCGAAGGACATCACTAGAAACTCATAATGGCCATACCTAGTACGGAAGGCAGTCTTCGGAACATCTGAGTCCCGGATCCTCAACTGATGGTACCCCGATATCAAGTCGATCTTAGAAAACACCCTGGCACCCTGTAACTGGTCAAACAAATCATCAATACGCGGCAACGGGTACCTGTTCTTGATAGCAACCTTGTTCAACTGGCGGTAATCAATGCACATCCACATAGTTCTATCTTTCTTCTTCAAAAATAACATTGGTGCTCCCCAATGTGATACACTCGGTCTGACAAACCCCTTTGCTAATAACTCCTCAAGCTGCTCCTTCAGCTCTTTCGGAGCCATACGATATGGTGGGATAGATATAGTTTGGGTACCTAGAGCCAAATCAATATATAAATCAATATCACGATCTGGCGGCATGCCTGGAAGGTCAGAAGGAAACACATCGGAAAATTCCCTAACTACTGGCACTGAATCAATCGTCGGAGACTCTACGGTGGTATCCCGAACATATGCTAGATATTCCAAACAACCCTTATTAACCAGATGTCGAGACTTCAAAAAAGAGATAACCCTACTAGATGTAATAATGGAGGAACCTTTCCACTCCAATCTCGACAACTCTGGCATCGTTAAAGTAACAGTCTTGGCATAACAATCAAGGATTGCGTGATATGGGGATAACCAGTCCATGCCCAAGATGACCTCAAAGTCGATTATATCAAGTAACAGAAGGTCTGCTCTAGTATCATAACCACAAAATGTAACCACACAAGAACGGTAGATTTGATCCACAACCATAGAATCGCCCACATGAGTGGACACATAAACAGGAGTACCCAAGGACTCGTGAGGAATAACTAGGAAATGAGCAAATAGATTTGACACATATGAATAGGTAGACCCTGGATCAAATAATACCGAAGCATCCCTACCGCATACAGAAATAATACCTGTGATCACGGCATCTGAGGCCACTGCATCTGGTCTGGCCGAAAAAGCATATAATCTAGCTGGAGCGCCGGCCGGCTGGCCTCCGCCAGGCTGAACAATAGCTGGCTGACCTCCCCCTGCCTGGCCTCCACCTTTAGGATGGCCCCTACCTGCCTGTCCTCCACCTCTGGGCGGTCGGACGGTTGGTGCTGTAATCATAGGCTGATGACCCTGCTGTACTGCCTTGCCCCGAAGTCTGGGACAAAATTTCTTCATGTGACCCGGATCCCCACACTCGCAATAAGCTCGTGGTGCCATAGACTGTTGTCCCGAAGTCTGACCCTGATGGTCTGAATACCCACTAGAAGAACCATAGATGGCTGGTGGGTGGTATGAACTTTATGGCATGGCACTGAAGTAGGCACTGGAGGAACCCTGATGAACTGGTGGGCGATAAGAACTCTCTGGCATAGCACTGAAATAGGGTTGTGTTGGAGCACCCCGAGAAAGTGGTTGTAGTGCTGGATATGTGGGCCTGCTAGGCTTACCCCTTCCAAACTGACCTCTGCCCCTAGCCGAGGCACCTCTAAACTCTCCCGAGAATCGGGTCCTCTTGTCCTGGTACATCTGCTCTCTACTCCTTTGGTGGTAGCCCTCAATCCTCCGAGCAATCTCTACCACTAGCTGATAATGAGTACCCATCTCAACCTCCATGGCCATGCTAGCCCGAATACTGGGGTGTAAACCCACAACAAATCTCCGCACTCTCTCTGCGTCCGTAGGAAGTATCACAAGTGCATGGCGAGATAACTCAAAAAATCCCGCCTCATAATCGATCACAGACATCTGACCCAGCTCGAGCTGCTAAAACTGACACCGCAACTCTTCCCTCTGAGAGGGTGGAATATACCTGTCCAATAGAAGCCGTGTAAACTGATCCCAAGTCATGGGAGGAGAACCCGTTGGTCTGCCAAGAAGGTAAGACTGCCACCATCTACGGGCCCTGCCCTCCAGCTGGAAAGCAGTGAAATCTACTCCATGGGACTCCACTATCCTCATGTTGTGCAGTCTGTCCCTGCACCGATTAATGAAGTCCTCGGGGTCCTCATCCCGCTCACCCCCGAAGATAGGAGGGTGTAGCCTAGTCCATCTGTCCAGTAGCTTCTCCGGATCGCCGCCCGCAGCTGGTCTAGGCTCAGGTGCTATTGCGGCAACTGGCTGGGCCCCGCCCATGGGTAGTGTACCCGGAGTTTGATATATTGCAGTTACGTCCCCAGGAGCCTGAGCAGTAGGGGTCTGTGCTCTCCCTCTTGCCTGATATGTGGCTGGGTCTACTGGAAATAAACTAGCCCGAGTCATAGTGTCCATGAACCGCAGCATACGGCCCATGAGCTCCTGAAAGACCGGTGCTGTCATGAAATCTACCGGAACTGGCTCTGGAACAAACACCTCGCCCTGATCCTCCATGATGGGATCCTCCACTGGATCCGCTGGTGGTGCTACTGGGGCAGCTCTGGGACTCCCTCGTCCCCTTCCTCGGGCCGGTGCCCTCCCCCGGCCTCTGCCTCGGCCTCTAACAACAGGGGGAGCAGCTCCTCCCGGGTCTGGAACATCCGTTGTACACGGCTTCACCATCTGTGAGAAAATAGAAGAAGGAAACTTAGTATACCATCAATTGCACGATAGGATATGAATAAAGAGTAGTTTCCTAACACTCTATAGCCTCTCGAAGATAGGTACGGACATCTCCACACCGATCCGCAAGACTCTACTAGGCCTGCCCATAACTTGTGAGACCAACTTGAACCTAGTGCTCTGATACCATGTTGTCACGACCCAATTCCATTAAAGGCCATGATGGCGTCCAACACCTTTGTTAGGCAATACAACACTCATCAACTAGTGACTTCCCGCTTAGATAAATTTGTAAACGATAGCTTTTCCTTATTTTAAAAAAAAATAGATTTAGGAGTTTGCAATTTTAACATAAATAAATAGAAGCAATTAGTACCAATTGTAATCATATGAGCAAACCAAAACCATAAGTCCACTAGTGTGTGGGCCAAGACCTGGTGTCATAAGTATGTGGGTAATCTAGTAGAATATACAAAACAATGCTAGCCTACTGTCTGAAAGAAAATAGACAGAAAATAAAAGAACATAAGAGAGACTCCAGCTGCTGCAGAAGTGCTCAAGAGGGCAGCTCACCGAGAAGTCTCGAGCTGGGAAATCAGTCTACGTGCCGGACTGGTGGCCAGATGCACCTACCTCAAATCCTGTATAGTCAAGTACAGAAGTGTAGCGTGAGTACATAAAATAATATATACCCAGTAAGTATCTAGTCTAACATCGAAGAAGTAGTGACGAGGGGTCGACTTCGACACTCACTAGGGCCAACAATATAATAATATGTGATTCTAAATAAGCATGATACATAGAACTAGCAATAACTCAGAATAAGAAAATAACTGTACAGTTCTTCCATCATATCTAAGAAACCAAAATACTTCCTTCATTTGAAGAAATGATCTTTAAAACAGTAAATTTATACCAATTATAAAAGGGCTTCCACTTCTATTATCACACATAAATTCCATCGAGGACGTTCGGCCCGATCAAACATAAAATGTAAACTGTGCACTGCCAAGGGTCGAACGGTGCGAACCATAGATGCATCTATTAACCTGCCGAGGTGAACGGCCCGCTACCATGAGAGTAATGGAAATAGTCACCCAGCTCGCGGAATATACTTGCGACGCGGTTAAATATAAATATAACGAAATATTTCTCAATCCTTTTCGAAATATTAATTTACTTGAAACCTTCGAAATCTTGAAATCCTCAACTTTGTTCCATTCAATGCAAATAAACAATTATGTTCAGATAACGTTACCCACAAGGCATGGTGTAAGCTTAGAACTACCCGAACACAACAAGAATAATATCTACGTACGGACTCTCGTCACTTCGTGCGTACGTAGCCCCCACAAATAATCATACATTAATTAAGTTCACCTATGGGGAAATTTTCCGCTTACAAGGTTAGAAAAGAGACTTACATCACTTTAAGGCCTACTTTCCGGTCCAAGCTTATGCCCAACTCTCAATTTGGTGCCGAACCATCCAAAATTATCCAAATAGTGTAGAAACTAATCAATATAGGCTTAAAAGTTCATATTCCTACTATTTAAGTAATTTTCCAACCCTAAATGCAACATTCCTAAAATTTACCTACGGGCCCGGATTCTGAAAATTTTCAAAGAAAGTTGTTACCCATAACCTTAGGAACATAAATATATGATTTTCATTAAGTTCCATAACCATTTTCGTGGTAAAACTCCATTTTTATCAAAAACCTAGGTTTTCCTCTAAACCCATAATTTTTACTAATTTACATGTTATAATCTACCCATAAACTATGTATTAAACTCATATTAGGTAGAAATTACTTACCTCACAAAGCTAGGTCGAAATCCCCTCCTTAAGAGCTCCCAAGTCGCCCAAGAGTGTAATAAATGACCCCAAAAATGCCTAAGTCCCAATTTTAAACTCACTGCCCAGCTGCTCACCTTCTTTGCGATCGCGGAAGAGGCCTCGCGATCGCAAAGGCAAACGGCCCAGGCCCAGAGAAAATTACCCATCGCAAATGCGACAGGAGCAAGGAGAACGCGAGGTTCGCTTGGCCTACCCAACGCGAACGCGAGGGCATCTTCGCGAATGCGAAGAACGAACAGCGGCCACCCAGCTCAGCCTCTTCTAAGCGAACGCGGGCCAGGTCACACGAACGCGAAGACTAGAAGGCCCAGACCTCCGCGAACGCGGTCCTGCGAACGCGAATGCAAAGGGAAAAAGCTTCCCAGCTCACAGACCCCAAATCCTTCATCGCGAACGTGAGGGTCTGACCGCGTTCGCGAAGAAGGAAACCAGAAGCAGAAATCTGGTGTGTTTCAACTCAACTCCGGGAGGTCCGAAATGCACCCGAGCCCCTCGGGACCCCGTCCAACTACTCTAACAAGTCTATAAACATAATACGGACTTGCTCGAACACTCAAAATGCGTAAAACAACAACAAAACCAAGAATCACACCCCAAAACCAAATTGAATCAAACTTTAAACTTCATGTTTCTAAATCGCTCCTAACGCGTCGAATCATACTTGTACTACTCGGAATGACACCAAATTTTGCGTGCAAGTCTTAAATGACATTACGGAATGATTCCCTGTCTCGCAATTTTATTTGGACCTCGATATCACCAAAACCCTTTCTAAACCAAATTTAAAGAACTTCAAAGTTCTTCAAGAACCAACTTTCACTATTAGGCGCCAAAACGCTCCCAAGTCATCCAAAACCCAATCCAAACATACGCCCAAGTCCGAAATCGTCATATGAACCTATTGGAACCGTCAAATCCCGATTCCGAGGTCATTTAGTCAAAATATTGACCGAAGTCAAACTTGGCCTTTTAAGCCAACCTTAAGGAACTAAGTGCGACTCCTCTGTCGCTTATGCGACCATCGTACCTGCGCAAACCAGCCGCAAGTGCGATCATACCAGAACCAGCAACTTAGCGAAAATCCAAAAATGCAATGAAATGATCCGAACCTCATTCGAAATTCACCAGAGCCCCTCGGGACCCCGTCAGAACATGCCAACAAGTTTCATAACACAATACGGACCTACTCGAGGCCTCAAAACACACATAACAACATCAAAATGACGAATCACACCTCAACTCGAAATCAATGAACTTTGAAACTTCAAACTTCCACAAAATGATGCCAAAACCTATCAAATCACGTCCGATTGATCTCAAATTTTGCACACAAGTCACATTCGACATTACAAACCTACTCCAACTTACGGAATCAGAATCCTACCCCGATATCAAAAAGTCCACTCCCGATCAAATTTTCCAAAATTTTAACTTTCGCCATTTCGAGCCAAATTCAATCACGGACCTCCAAATCACAATCCGGACGCGCTCCTAAGTCCAAAATACCCAACGGAGCTAACAGAACCATCAAAATTCCAATCCGAGATCAAATGCTAAAAAGTCAAACTTGGTCAACTCATTCAAATTTAAAGCTCCCTAGTTGAGAATCATTCTTCCAAATCAGTCCTGACTAATCTAAAAACCAAAACCGACGATTCACAAAGTCAAAATACATCATACGGAGCTACTCACGCCCGTAAACTACCAAGCGAATCGCAAATGCTCAAAACGACTGGTCGGGTCGTTACATCCCCCCCACTTAAACATACGTTCATCCTCGAACGTGTCCAGAGTTGTTCTCAAAGCCATCAAACCGCCGTATAACCTTACCATGCACATACCCGGGGGTGATCCCACGTCACCCTATCCTATACAGGTCCGATAACACAACATAATTGAAATTTCTTAATTCAACCTAGCCCACAAGCCTTAGAATCCAATTTTCAACATCTGAAATTTATAATAACATCTGAATCTCGCAACCTACACCCTGTATAAGTCTGAACAAGTTGTACCAAGCTGCAACCATAACCCAATTCACAATCGCATGATATGTCGCATAACACAGATACTCGTAGCAATGATTTCTAATCACAGTAGCTGCTCAAAACAACCCAATGCCGGTAATAAACCTCATATCAAACAAGACTCCATTCTAAAACCTTCGTACACTGCCGATGATGAAAGAAACATGCGAAACTCATAACCATTCATCAGATCAACCAATCATGGAACTCCCTCTCATTCGACAAGAACTATAGCCAATTCTAAGCCGACTTTCGATATTATCCTTCAAAATATGCTGTAATCAAATCCGATATTATCCATCCTAGGTCCAATGACCTCATCTCTTCCAACACGACTCCTCTATTGACATGCCACATCAATACAATCTAAAGCCATAACTCGTGCAATCCGTGCACCAATAAGCAGCATTTCAAATATACTCAAATCATGAAAAAATGACTCAAACGAGAGAACTATCCCGCAAGTTCAACAAGTACCACCACAACCGAAATGCTACGAACCCATCATACCTAGTAGAACCAAGACACTCGAATCTAACACAAAGGATCAGATCTTAACATAACTCCGCTGCAATGCATGACCCCATCCAAACACTGGTCCATATGAAATACTTCAGCCACCATGCTCAAAATCAATGACCACACGAAATTCGACATCAAGTACCCAAAGTGCATTACCGTAACCACGGAGAGAAAATAACACAATACCATAATCCGTAAAGAACATAGCCAACGCGCAATCAATCACGCAATACCCAAATACTCATCTCGCTCAAATTCCGCTATAAATCCCAAATAGAACCACTCTGTGTGTGTATATAACCCACGAATCGCAACCCCTCGTAGTATAGAAGAGTAACTCACAGATCATTTCAAAACACGAATAAGCTCAACGACGACCAAATGGTACATCCCTCAATAATAGCGATATAGAGCCAACCAATCCGGCTCGGTGTAGAATAAACATCCTAATTGGGCCCACCAATGGACCCCCACATCAACTCCGGCCACCCACAAATAGATAAATAACCCTCCGAAATCCCACAATGACTGAATCATAACACATACTATCATCTGGATAGCTTCGACCATGACTTCATAGTCCACAACCATGAAACATTCTGCTCCTGAGAAATCCCAGTCTCCAAATCCATAGAACACACGAATCACCATATCTGATCCTAACTCCACCGCCAGAATGTCTAACACATCTCTCATAGACGATCATCCCATGAGAAATACTTCTAAAATTCTTCCGTGCCATATAGCAAAATTTGAATATCAGCAATCGATCAACCAGGAGAGTGTCGCAATACCAGTGAAGTATCCATAAATCAAAATACATTGCCCCTTCTGAAATGTATACTCTCATTAAGCCATACCAAATAGTAATATCATTTACCTAGTCATCTGAAACCGTCCATGCTGCTTACGAATTTTAGGACATTCCCTTCAACATACTGCATATACCATGCCATTATATGAAAAATACGAGAACTTCATAGTCCACCTCGAGTCACAAGCAACTACATACTCAATTAGCCAAGGACCTTCCATTTGATTTCATCCTGGAGAAATTCACTATACACCACATGCTCCTCACGCCAGCAGAAAATATACTCCTCAAATCGTGGTAAAAACCATTGAGAACTCTTTGAAGTCTATTTGCACATAACCAAGCTATTAGAATCGAATCTCTCTAACTCAACCCAGCCACGCAGGTCGCCAAAACCCAAGAGCATTGCCACAAAACACATGTGGAGACTAGCCACATCATAAGTACCCAAAGAACTGATTACATCCATTACTGTGCTGATCCAACTTACTACCACACTGTCCTATTTCTCCAAGTCCCTTCCAAATTACCTTCAAATTGATATTTCTCCTTGCTAGAACACCACGATCCTTAACAAAAATTCACCACACAAGAGACCCTAGTATAAAACCACAACGCCCTAAGGCCCATAAGCCGCTAACTTCTCTCTTAAGCACCCCAAAGTACCAGAACTGCATCACCTACTCTAAAGAGACCTTATGTGAACCTAAAATTGTTCCCTTCACCTTCTTGATACTGAAATGCATAATCCACAATGGTATTAAAATGCCACAAGTTTCGACACCATCCAATGTAACTCTCAGTTTTTAGCCATATACAAATCTTGAAAATTCCAAATCTCTACATATAAATCTTGAATCCATTAGAACCATTCTCAAGAGTCATCCACTCTACTCAAATCTCAATTAAACCGACCAAACGGACCGAACCACATGTGCCCTATTTGCACACCAATACCCTAAGAAGTAACTCAACCTTAAGGAAACCAAATAAATTCCTACCTTTGCACACTACGTCCTTCATGAATAACAAACTCGATTCATTCCATAATTCCCACATACCCATTGAGTGTAATACAACCTATATCCAGAAATTTCCTTATTCGAGTCATTATCGAACTCAACCTCTGCAAGTCATAACTGATTCACTAGTATACCTCAAACTGAAACCAATACAGCATATAGTCGTGCAATCAACCCGTCGATAACAGACTCCCCCACTTGGCTCAAAGCCAAGGAATAAAATATCTGATAACTTACAATACCCATATTCTGTTGCTGCCAAAATCCCGCACTGAAATTCAACTAAATCCTTCATATGCTCGAGTAACACAAACCATATCATACCTCAAATCGCACAAATATAAGCCACTGGTAGAAAAGAAAGCCTCCACACAACATCATAAAATCACACATCAGTAGATTACCTCGCAAGTAATAACCCACCTGCTTCGCCTCAAACTAACATCTCTCTATCCCTTCCATAGTTACAACTACTACGTAATCACTTAGTCTTCTTGATTCTGAATTCATCAACAAGACATGAAATCTACTTTACTCCACAACTAAACAACACGAGAGATCCCAATACACCCATAAATCAAAACAGAAATCAAACACCCCATAGTCCTTGCTACATCTCAAGTAAACTCTTCTCGTCATATTCGAACAATCTGAACACATCTCGCAGTCACATCATACTCACCACATAGTCATCTAATCACAAATTCCACTAATAGGGACACCAACGGACCTATAAGTCCCAAAAGCACGTGCTCACACAATCGAAATCTCCATGCTCAAGCTACCGCAAAACTCGGCCTCAAGCCCTCCAGACTGGCCCATCATCCGCATGCCAAAATTACATCTCGCACCTCAACCACTGAATCACTAGCCGCCGGCGCACAGCTGATACTGAGCGCTCATGTGCGCATGCAAATGCGTGGAAGGAATTCAAAGAGTTGCGCTTCAAGCTGAATCAATGTCGCGCGATAATGAAAGAAAGATGGGAAGTATATCCTAAATGTCCTGTAGCCTCTCGAAGATAGGTATGGACGTCATCATACCGATCTGCAAGACTCTACTAGACATTTGCTCATGACTTGTAGAACCTATGAACCTAGAGCTGTGATACCAACTTGTCACGACCCAAAATCCAACTAGTCGTGATGGCACCTAACCCAACCTTCTAGGTAAGCCAATTAACAACTATCCAATTCCAATGATATTTAATAAGACAGTTAAGTAAAAAAATTATCTGAATTTTATGCATTTTCCAAGGATTGGTAGTACAAATCATGAGCTTCTAAGAATAGAGTTTAAAAAGCTGAAATGAAGTAAATACATAATCTATTTGAAAAATACATTAACAGAGTTTTATAGATCTAAGGCTACCATGAACAAGAGGCAGCTACAACCGAGACGCAGGTATATCTTCAAATCCATCTCCCATCGAACACAGCAACATCAACAACCAACGTCTGCACGCATGGTGTAGAAGTGTAGTATGAGTACAACCGTTCTCATGTACTCAATAAGTAAAAAACCTAACCTTAGGTTGAAAGTAGTGAGGAGCTAACACGAAGGTCTAGGTCAAACACCAATATTCCATAACAGTTCATAACAACATAGTACAAGTAATAAAAGAGGTATCTCAGAAATAAAATGCTCAGTTCGTTCACAGTTCCATAAAAAAATAGGCATTTATTTTCAAGTATCTCAGTGAAAACCCAAATCTTTTACCGAAAAAACCAAAATACGAGTAAGATTGAAAACTGTGATTTTTCTCTAAACACATTTCAATAATAAGTAAAATGTTTCATTTTCAGGTAGCATGAGGAAAGTACGTCTATATGCCTACATGTCAAGATACAGGTAAAATCATAAATGTCACCAAAACCGAGTAACAGAAGGAAATGCATCTCTATGCATGTATCTCAAGTACGCATGTCAAATGCAATGCATCTTAATGATGAGCTCATGTACTCACACTCTCAGAGTACTCAATCTCACTGTCTCAGATTCCCTCTCACTATGCTCAATGCTCCGCACACTCAATCACTCAGCACCGTACAATACCTTCTGCGGCATGCAACCTGATCCATATATGACCATAAGGCCCGTAGCGGCGTGCAAACCGATCCACATATATATAGTCGACTACGCTCACTGGGGATGTGCATACTCCGGAGGGGCTCCTACAGCCCAAGCGCTCTAATCCGCACGGACAACTCACATGCTATAATATGAATATCTGGGACTGCACGGACAACTCACGTGCTGCACGGACAACTTACGTGCTATAGTATCAATATATGGATCCGCACAGACAACATACGTGTTGCACGGACAACTCACGTGCTATTGTATAAATATCCTCACAAACAGGCCCCCGACCTCACTCAGTCATCAATCTCTCCAGTATTACTCATAGGCTCACAATGTCATGAAACTAGCCCGACAACAATGATTTGATGTATCAATAAATAACAATTGAGATTGAGTTATGATATGAATGCATGAATATGACTGAGTACGAAATATTAATAAAATCAGTGAAATGACAGTAAGAAATGACCATTATGGGTCCTAGCAGTATCGTCATAAATCCTAAACATGATATCTAACATGGTTGACAGCTCAATTACTTTATCACATGGTGAAAACACGGACATCAACAAAGTAGGACCACTATACAGTGCCATAGAAGCAACAGAGTCCCAATTCACATGGTGCACGCCCACACGCCCATCACCTAGCATGTGTGCCACCTCAATACCGATCACATAACACGTATTACGGGATTTCATACCCTCAACACTAAGTTTAGAAGAGTTACTTATCTCAAACAAGCCAATACTAATGCCGAGCAAGCCAAGCGATGCTCCAAAGATGTAGTCACGTGCGTTCCGACCTCCGAACGACTCGAAACTAACCAAAAATGACTCAAGTACATCAAACAATGCTAAAGGAACCGATTGAAAAAGATCAAATCTTGAATCAAAATCTCAAAATCAGCTAAAAGCCCAACCCGGGACCGCACCTCAGAACCCGACAAAATTTACAAAATCTAACAACCCATTCAATTACGAGTCCAACCATACTAGTTTCACTCAAATCCGACTCCAATTCAATGTTCAAAACTCAAAAAATCACATTATGAAACTTTAGGCCAAAACCCACAATTTTCTCTTTAAAATTCAAAATTCAATTACCAAAAATGAAGATAGATTAATGAAATATAACCAAAACCATATAGAGAACACTTACCCCAATTCATATGGTAAAAATTACTTCAAGAATTGCCTTAATCCGAGCTCCATAGCTCCCAAAATGAAGAAAGAACCAAAACCCTCAATAATATAGCTTCTCCTCAGTGTTTCCGCATTTGCGAACAATTCGTCGCATCTGCGACCACTGCTTTTGCGTTAAAACTTCACTTCTGTGAAAACAGCCTGACCCAGCAATCCCTCGCACATGCGGTCTTTAAGCCGCTTCTGCGATCGCGCTTTCGTGTACTTGAACTGCATCGGCGGTTGCACAGGTGCGTCCAAGCATCCTCACCTGCGATCCTCACGCCCAACTCCCCTTCACGCTTCTGCGACTCCTCTATTGCTTCTGCGACCATCGCACCTATGCAAACCAGCCATAAGTGCGATCACACCAGAACCAACAGCTTAGCAAAAATCCAAAAATGCAATGAAATAACCTGAACCTCGTCTGAAACTCACCCGAGCCTTTAGGGACCCCGCCCGAACATGCCAACAAGTTCCATAACACAATACGGACCTACTCGAGGCCTCAAAACACACATAACAATATCAAAACGACAAATCACACTTCAACTCAAAATCAATGAACTTTGAAACTTCAAACTTCCAACTCTGATGCCGAAACCTATCAAATCACGTCCGATTGACCTCAAATTTTGCACACTAGTCACATTCGACATTACGGACCTGCTCCAACTTCTGGAATCAGATTTCGACCCCGATATCAAAAAGTCCACTCGCGGTCAAACTTTTCAAAATTTCAACTTTCGCCATTTCGAGCCAAATTCAACCACGGACCTCCAAATCACCATCCGGACGCGCTTCTAAGTCCAAAATCACCCAACAGAGATAACAGAACCATCAAAATTCCAATCCGAGGTCAAATATTAAAAAGTCAAACTTGGTCAACTCTTTCAAATTTAAAGCTCCCTAGTTGAGAATCATTCTTCCAAATCATTCCCGAATAACCTGAAAATCAAAACTGACGATTCACACAAGTCAAAATATATCATACGGAGCTACTCACGCCCGTAAACTACCGAGCGAAGTGCAAATGCTCAAAATGACCGGTCAGATCGTTACATTTAAATATAGTATAGATATATATATAGTGTTTCGCATGTATTTTATTAATCATTACAAAATTTGTATAAAATATCTCCCTTTCTCATACTTATATTTATAAAATTCATTAGGTAATTACAGTATTTTCTTTTGGGTAAGGTAATTATAGTATTTCTCGATACAATTTATTAATCTTATTTTAATAAATATAATGGTTAAATATAGTTATAATTATTGATTTCTTACTACAAGTAAAAAAGTTTTATATAATTAAGTCGCTTAAAATGATCATAATCACTCTAAAACATAAAAAAAGAAATAAATAAATAAATAAATAAATAATAATAATAATAATAATAATGAAAAACAAGTATTGCCTGGATAAATATTTGACTCGGATATATATATATATATATATATATATATATATATATATATTTGGGATGGATTTTCCCAGGGCATGGACTTGCCTTACTTATTTGTATTGTAATGCGTTATCTGGACATGGATCTTGTTAGTATCATTTATATATAGGGATAAATTATCCCTGGGCTGGATTGGCCTTATACGGCACTGAGTGACTGACTGTCAGTCGATGTGTATTTATATAAGGGTTGGAACACCCCTGGGATGGATTGGCCATAAACAGTACCGAGTGACCGGATAATTTGTGACCAGTATTTACATGAGGTCTTTCTACTGAGATGTCATATTCCTCATATCATGCAATATTGATCTATTTCACTTGTACTAAGTTTAACTGTTAAACTTGAAAGCGTACCTACATTTCTGTACCATTACTTTTACTGGACTGTACCTGTGGAGCTCATCATTTCTTTCAGCCCAGAGGTTAGACTTATTACTTATTGAGTTAGTTGTACTCATACTACACTCTGCACCTCGTGTGTAGATCCAGGTGCTTTCGAACACGGAGATAGTTGGATTTTAGAGTACTATCAGTTGGAGACTATCTGTCACGACCCAACTGGAGGGTCATGACTAGCACCCGGGCCATACTTGCCGAGCACCAACGTACATTTTATCTAACCTTCCTTATTATCTTTAAGGGCCGACAAGATCAATATAAATAGTAGACATGGATCATGAACATCCAACAATGAAAGATAATGTCATGAACATACATAACATGGGACGACAAGACTGTCAAGAAACTATATATAAGGTACGAGCTATCATGATGCCATGAAAGACTATACAACAAAAATCAGCCGAAAAGGCATTCTAAACCATACATAAGTCGACACCTGTCTATGAGCCTCTAAAGGAACATAAGTGCTACAACATTGCCGGAACAGGGCCCCGACATACCCATAATGTCTATAACAAAAATGCATACCAAGACCACGGCAAGTCCGGAGAAGGGATCTCGCCAATAACCGCTGAACTGGACAGCCTACTGTGGTGGGGGAGCTACGTCTACCTGTCTATCAGGACCTGCAGCACGACATGCAGCGTCCACAAATAAAAAGGACGTCAGTACGAATAAAGTACTGAGTATGTGAGGCAAGAAAGCATAAGTAAGAACAGTAATGTAAACAGGGATAGAGAATATACAACCTGTGACATCTGGGTACCTCTGAGGGCTACTGACATGAAATACATGATACATACATATATATACATAAACTTTTAAAACATACGCCTTTGTGGGCATCACCATCATCATATCGTACCCGGCCGTAATAGGCTCGGTAAAACGTACCCGGCCATCATAGGGCTCGGTAGAATCGTACCCGGCCACGTGGAGCTCGGTAAAACCCAACTGATCAGTGGTTGCACAATAGGTGCCGTACCCGGCCGACTATAGCGCAGCTCGGTAGAGTAAAATAGATACATATATATGATGCATGCTGGACTCATTGGAATCACATTTTGAACCTTTCGGAGTGACATAAGGTTGGTATCCTTCGTACACGTTATTAGGATTAACTCTTCATCAAGAATCTTATAAGAATCAGGAACTACCAACAACATTGATAATATAAGAATAAGAGAAGTAACATCAATATCAATCGTTTCATAAGAAGGGCAGCAATGTAAGTACTGCTAGCTTCTAAGAGTAGAGTATCTTTGGGAGCTCGTTCATTACATTATGTACAATCGGAGTCGTGCAAAAGAATGAAGGGGATAGCCTCACATACCTTGTATATACTGCCCAACCTCAAGCTATGCAAATATCACGACTCCTTAGTCTACAATAAGACAAATGACACTATCATTATCGTTTAAGCGTCGTAACTATTATGGATCGACCACAACCTATTTTACGATGAAACGGACAGCACCTTCCCTATTTATATGACTTCCCACAAGTCAATACAATCACCAAACAGCCCAAACAACATCATTAATAATCATATTGAGCCTCCAAAACAGTCCACCAACCAACAACATTACTACCAAGCCTTTCGATATATATTTCACAAGTTCTAGCTTCAACGACTTAGCTGCAACTTGGATAATCTTAAATATATATAGAGTAAGAGGTTCCTTACCTTTAAACAGAAAGAACAACTCCAATTTCACCTTAATTTTCCACGAAATATCCCTTCAATTCTGCCACAAGAACAAGGAAGCAAAACTAGCAATTAATTCGGGTTTTTCGGCACTAGAATTACTTTAGAAGACTTGAAATCACCTAGGGTTGATATTAAAAACTTGAAGGTGTATTTACAGGACATAAAACACTTAAAACAACCTCCCACACGAGCTGGAACAACACAAAAATCAGCAACAACAAGAAGAACAAGAAACTTACTAGCGCCACGGGATTCCCGACATTTGATTTGTGTTGTTTGCCCTTTGTTTGGGTCTTGGATCATGAGAGAACCTTGAGAGACTGTTTTTAGGGTTATAAGGTCTGAATATACTGAAAAATAATGACTTAAAACGGGGTTGAGGTATCTTATATATGTCCATATGTCTTAAACCGCCTTTGTGGGCCCCATAGAGAGCAGCTTGGCGCACTCTCGCGAAAACGCGAATATCTCTCTATTCCGAGATCGTATCGATGAACGGTTTAATGCGTTGGAAACTAGACTCATAGATCTTCAATTTGATAGGTAGATCACCCCATATATCTAAGCACATTGGGAGAAAAATGCAGTAACATTTGACCTAAAGTTTAAGTAAAATTATAAACCTAAGTTGCGACAACTTTTATCGACTTTTGTTTCATAACTCGCTTGACTTCAAGACTTATGATGCGGATATTATATGATTCAAATACATTAAAACAAGACCTCTTGGGATAGTTAATCACCTCTAGTGTTACCCAAAAATACGGGTTACAACATCCTTGATTCGTTTAACTTCTAATATTTGTTAACCACTCTTATACACCCTTGTATCGTTTAAGACCAATAGGATTAACTTCTTATCATCTCAAAGATAATCTCTTCTTGGATTTACATCGACTAACTACGACGTGATCTATGGTATGCGAATTTGGGTTGTAACACTATCAAGGTAGCTTCTTGGCGTCCGCTGACCTTGTCTCTCTTTCCTTTAGTTATTGTACTGTTCTATATTTTCAGATAGTGGTTTTTATCAGTCAATCATTATACTCATATTAGATGCTCATGTACTCAGTGACACCAAGTTTTGGGAGTGTTATATTTGAAATTGTGAGATTTCTTCCGCTGAATTTAATTATTTATTTTCAAATTTAAAAGATATGGTGGATTATTGAAATTTTTGGCTTGCCTAGTATTGAGATAGGCGCCATCACGACAGGTGAGATTTTGGGTCGTCACAGTCAGTAACACCTTTTTCAATGTATGCCTTTGTGTTCTTGTAGTTGATGTCTGGACGCTTGCCATAGAAGTCAATGCATGACAAGTAGAGGGGGATCATAATAGCAAACTTGGCGACAACGGATTCAACAAGTTTGTGATTTCGTGAAGAGACCATAGAATCATAAACATATAGACCCCATTAGTGATGTCAAACACAACTAACAACCAATGAAATTTCTCCACAATGTTTATTGGCATAATCACAAAATTAACTTTGTCCCATGCAATGTTTGCAAGTAATCAGTACCCCAATATGTATTCTGCTACGACGTCCTGGGGTTTGACAACATCAAGCTTCTTATCGACATGAGCATTATTGTACTTCTCATAAATTTGTTCAATTTTAGTCTGGAACATACAGTCAGTGGTTGTAAACCGTGTTTTGTTTGCAGGACCATACTTTCCTCTCTTGCTCAAATAGTATAAAATAACATCAATGTGCTGTAAAAAAAATAGATTTGATTATTTCTCAATTCTTCATACAATTTAACTTCAATTTTCAAACAAAAAATCTACATATTTCTAAAATAACAGAATACTACAGCTAATCATTAAATTTTGCATAGGTATGTGTGTAACATGTTGTTGAGTACTTGTCCGAGATGTGCCAAAGTATAAAATCAATACTTTTAATCAACTTTCTCTACTCCAAGATCAAACCATGGGTTGAGCTGGTTATCTTTTAAAGTATAAGGCGTCTTCCTCCTATTTAGAGACATAGCAAGTACAATTATTATGTAATTTCATTTTGAAATCCATAAATTATATGCACTCTATAATATGAAAATATTGTATAATCTAACCTCTTTGAAACCGTGTCGGTACCTAAATATAACCACTTATTGAATTCTTCCACCAAGTCAGGATCAACATCGTCTCCAATAACCCCAGTAAATGGATGCTTGATGTTGAAAATTGTAGGAGGTCCAACAGAAGTGATTCCCCCAGAACTGAAATAAGGGAGAAAGTGGGATCTGGCATGCTTTCCAGGAACCCTTGTTCTTCCCTGATGCACAGGGGTTGTTTCATCTTAATTTACCTCTCCGAACTTAACAATCTGTGAGAAGTAATCTGGAAGCTCAAAATCATCAAGTGTTACTGCCCTTTTTCCAGGCCTGGAGTCATTGTCTGAATCACCTACATTGATGTAGTCGGCCGGTTCACCTAAAACAAAAGAACAATATTGTATGTTGATTGTATTAGTTCTTTTGGGAAGACGAAACTTATATGAAAGTTGTTGTTTTTTCCCTACAATTATATTGTAACATATAATACCAGTGAAATCTTCATTGCAATCGTCTCCTTGTTGTATATCATTTGCTTGTTGAATGGGAGATTGCAAAGGCATAGTCTCATTCTCCTCATTTAAATGCTTTCCTTGTATGCCAAGTTTTGCATCCTGTTTTGGAGAGTCGACATGCATTGTTTCCTTCTCTGTTACAACAAATCTGTACAACTTAATAAAATTGTAGATCATTTGTAATAAACAGAAACTACAATGTAGATAAATTATAGTTTAATTGTAGTTAATTTGTTTAAATGTTGTCCTATAGCTCTGATGTAATATGAATTGTGCAATATGTAGATAAAATGTACTAAATCATTCCTGCAGTTTCTTCCTCCAATGCACCTTGAAATTGGGAAGATAAGTCAACACCTACAGGAACATTCTCCTCATTTTGAATGTTAGACATGTGCCATGTATCTAAGAGAACAATTAAAAATATAATGTAAATTATTTGTTAGTAATTTAGGCTATATGTAGATATATTGTAGATATAATGTAAATATAATGTAGATTAGTTGTCATCAAATTGTGTTATAATTGTTAAATACATGTTTTACTACTGCTGGCCAACACTATTTTAGCACTACTGTCCGGATTCTGTTGTTTGTTCTTTTCTTTGTAATGCTCATCATTTTTCATAGAACTACTAGTAAACTGCATTGGGAATTTGTTAGGATATGTACTTTATGAATACTATTATAAACATAAACATTGTAAAAATTATTATCCAAAATGAATATATTTCAAATGAAACCTTAGCATCAATTGCATGTAACACAGACTTGATGGAATCATTGAGTAGCAATCGAATGCTACCTAGTTCTTCAAAAACCTAAAGAACAAAAAACTTTTATAATATATCTGACAATTAGAGGCTTACATATATATATATATATATATATATATATATATATATATATATATATATATGTGTGTGTGTGTGTGTGTGTGTATGTGTGTGTGTGTGTGTGTGTATAAAGAAAACTAAAAATCAAGAATTAGGTATAACTCTTTCTTGAAGGTTCCAAGGTCTGAACCGACCTACGTATTAAAATAGAAAGAGTTAAAGAAATAATTTGCATAATATAAATTAAAGAAACCATTTAGGATTATCTTAATAGGTTTCCTTATCAACATCTTTTCTTTATTTTTTTAATTGTTTCACAATATTTTTCTTGTCATCTATTCCCATTGCCTGCTTATATCCATATGGAGATGGAGCATCTGTCGGATGCTCAACCTTTGTTTCAGCTTCTTCAAGGATGTATTCAACTTTGTCTGGCAAATTCATTCTTGAAAGCTCTTATGGAGCTTCAAGCATGTTGGTGAACTGAGTGAAAAAGAAATATGAGGGACCTAGTCATAATATGTATCAAATGTGTAGATAATTTGTATTAAATTGTCTGTCCAGAAGTGAAAAATATTTACCTTGATCCATGATGGTTTGATCATTCTATCTTCCAATGCAGATATCGATATCTTGTCCTTACTAGCTGTCCAGTTAAGTATGGGGGATTAAATTACCAACCCTTGTAGCTATATCAGTGTTGACTATAGAGCAATACTCATACAACTTTGCATAGCGAGTGCAAAACCTCGAATGAGACAAAAATGCACAGAAGGGTTGAGCTTGTGCCTAACGGACTGAAGCAATTGTGTACAAGCTTCGATACCCCATGCGAAATTTGCATACTGCCCCGAGCCCACCAAGTAGAACCTAAAATGGTCTTTCAAACCATTATCTTTCTCTGAAGGACAGAGGAAGAATTCTATCAGATAGAGAATACATAACTTGACTGCATCCTCGTCATTCACCCAACTATGGCTGGTACAATTTGTTTCAAGTATGACTTCTAAACTTTCCTTGTTCGGAAAATAGCTCCTCATTATTTTACTGTCATACTGATGGTAGGCTATAATCCCGTATTTTAGTCTCTTATTGTTCTCTAATTCACTGCACTTTACTTATGTTGAGCTTTAATTAGTCATGTTTTGCACTTATGTGTGTTTTATGCCCTGTAGGAGTGATTCCGAGTTATGTAGATATTGTGGCATGAATTCATACTATTTTGGACCTTTGAAGTCTGAGTAAAAGTCCAAGGATTAAGTTGGGATCGTGTTCGGGGATCAACGGATGATAGTGCACTTTAAGTACGAAACGAGGAATCAAGCAGGCATACTGCACATTGGCCAGTAAAATGCACATAACTTTTCGCTCAGAAATTCGTTTGGGCTCCACAATATATCGTTGGAAATCTATTTAAAAGGGATACAACTTTCATGCTTTACGTTTTCCCAAATTCCCAATTGATACCACCCATGTGCGCACTTGGGGAAGAACGGTGTGCAAAATGCACGACCAAATGCGCACTGTGCCTTTCCTATCCGGGAAGTGTCCTATTTCTCTAAGAAAAGGTAGTTTCATCCGTTTTTGTTTTGGGGATGGATTAAATACCTCAAAACACCATTTTAAAAGGACTTTTGGAGAGATTTCGACCTAGGGAGGCCAAGGAGGCTAAGGAGGAGTTTGAAGAACACAAACACAAGGATTTCATCATTCCTTCCTCACTCAAGATCCGGGTTTGGATTTTATTTATGTTTTCCTCTACTTTTATTTTATTCGTGAAGAACTTCTCCATATCTATGGAGTAGAACCTTTTGGGTTTTGATGGTTTTGGTGTATTGATGGTTGTTTGTGGATTATAACTCTATTTTTATGCATTTGAATCATTTTTGGAAGATTTAGTTGTTGCATCTATCTTCACTTGTTCTTGTAATCGAAAGAGGTATAACTTGTGATATATTTGCACTATATTGTTGGATGAGTTCATAGATTCTTCTAAGTAATTGAAAGAGGCTAGTTGAATCCTTGATTAAACCTAGTTAGGAGGATAATTGAAAGAGGTTCTCCTAAAGACCAATCCATTACGAATTCTTGCATATCTTCACCGAGCTTAAATTGATTCATATTGTGAGGTTGAGACTTAAATCGAGAGAGGAGTTTCTACTAAATATTTGTACTGATAATTAAGTGAATTCAAGAGACGCACTTGAACATTAGAAGTGAATTATCTAGAGTTAGATCTCAAACAATTATCTTGCACATATCCTATCAAGCCATATTTTCTCCCATTGATAACTCCATTTCTTACCTTTGTTGCGATTGTTAGTCAATAGCTGTAGATTTTAGATTATTAATTATATAAACCTCAAATGTTGATCCTCCTGAATAGCAATCTAGCTACAAACTACGATAATACTGTTTAAATCCAATCCCTGTGGACACGATATTATACTATACTATCTTTGACTAGCGAGCACAATTTAAGTGTGTGTTTTGCGCTCGTCACATACTTAATTGTGTAACCAAAGTCCGTTACTTCTGTAAAACATCTAAGGCCAGTGATAAGGGCAAACTCCCTTAACCCAAAGTTCAACCTCTCACCCTTTATCTCTGCTGTAAAAAAATCAGAACCGAATGCGTTCAATTCATAATTAATGAGAAGGTGAATTGCCTGATTTTGAATACATATTTTGGGCAGGGTGAGGAGAATCCTTGATGCTCCGGTGAGATGGGTCGGGCACGTGCGGACGAGAAGCCTTGATGCTTCGGTGAGGAGGTGTGAGCGATTGGCTGTGGTGGGTACAAGAAGAGGTAGAGGGCGGCCTAAGAAGTATTGGGGAGAGGTGATCAGGAAAGACATGGCATGAGTGCGGATTTCCGAGGACATGGCCCTTGATAGGAAGGTCTGGAGGTCAAGTATTAGGGTTGTAGGCTAGGAGATAGTCGCGCTTTTCTTACTTCATACCGGGGGTGAGACGGGGTTGGATAGGGTTGATCTTAGACGGCTTGTGGTTAATATTGAGTCCACACTATCCTTTCTGTTTTTCTTAGCCCCGATCCTTAATTATTGGTTACTGTTGTTGCATGTCATCTATTTTTTGGTTTTTATATTTCTGTTACTATTTCTACGGTTTATGCTGACGTTACTGATGAATTGTCTCTTCTTGTTTCATTCCTGTCTTCCTGAGCCGAGGGTCTATCGAAAACAACATCTCTGTCCCATCAGGGTAAGGGTAAGGTCTGCGTACACACTACCCTCCCTAGATCACACTTTATGGGATTTTACTGGGTCGTTGTTGTTGTTGTTGTTGTATTTTACGCAGGGAAAGAAAATGCCCAAAACATGTCTTGTTAAACAACTTTAACCCATTTTCAGACAATAACACATTGATTTGGCCAGGAACACCAAGGTCGGATAATGTTTGGGACCTAGTGATGCCATAGTCAATATCATGTGGTACAAAAAATATTCGATTCTGCACCAAATAAAACAGTAAGTTAAAAAAAGTTTGTTTGAAGACCAAAAAAAAAAAATTAATATAATTATACTACAATTTAGCTATAATCAGAAAGACATAAATACCTGCATACAAGTAAGTTACAAAATTAGTAAACATATATAACAACTGACTACATTGAAGTTACAAATTATGTTTAGAGCAAGAACTTAGAAAGTAACATCAAGACATAACATATACAATTTGTTTACAGAAAATGAAGCTAATATCTACAAAGAGAGCAACTAATAACCAATAAAATCAACTAAATAAATTAGTACATCCCCTAACAACATGATTTCGAATAATAGGCTATAAATATTCGATTCTGCACCAAAAGAAACAGTAAGTTAATAAAACTTGTATGAAGACAAAAAAATAAAATAAATACAATTCTACTACAATTTAGCTACATTGAGAAAGACATAAATACCTTACATACAAGTAAGTTACAAAATTAGTAAACATATATAACAACTGACTACACTGAAGCTATAAATTATATTTAGAGCAAGAAATTAGAAAGTAACAACTACACATAATATATACAATTTGTTTACAGAAAATAAAACTAACATCTACAAAATAGAGCAAATAATAACCAATAAAACCAACTAAACCATGTAGTACATTCCCTAACAAAATATTTTCGAATAATATACAAGAAATCTACAATTTCGAAAAAAATGTAGAAAAGTTGATAACCAACAACAAATATACACAATGTAGATAAAATTTCTACAAATACAAAAAAATAAAAAATATGTATAGTCATGAGACTGAGAACAAGTTTTGTAACTTAAAAAAAAAAAAAGTTGTAATTACTAAAATTTTACCTTCTCCAATGACTGTTGGGGTATAGTTTTAGGTGATTTTTGAACCTTCTTCTTTTTTGAAGGTTTGACAGTATGAGAAACTTTGATTTTTTTTGCAGGTTTCGGGATAACTTCTTCGACGAAATCATTATCACGAGCAATTTCTTTGGCCTTCCGCTTTACTGATTTAGCAGATGTCGAAGCTTCACCGGCATCCTTGTCATGCTTGAGTTTTGTTCGAGCTTCTGCCCTAACTTCACGAGGGGAAAGCTTGGACTTTGTCTCTGATTTTTCATGTGCCGATTTCACTACTTTTTTGGGTGAATCCTGTGACAAAAATCCAAATCAAAAATAGGAATATCACCAACATTAGCTTTTTTAGGGCTATTCTTCGGAACTCCTTTCTTCTTTATTGTAAGAGAAGGAAAAATTTAAGCTGCTACTATTTTCGTAGGATTTAAAGAGAAAATTAAGAAAGATTGAGAGAGATTATAAAAGATTTTTGAAGAAAAATGGAAGGGAGGGTTAATGGAGGGAGAGAGTACAGAATCGTGGGGTATGGAGAGAGAAACGTGGGTGGAGTGGGACATGTACGTTAGAGAGATTTTAGGAGTTAATTGATTCTCATTAAAATGTATATAATTGATAAATTGTATATGCCTATGTAATTAAATTGAAACTTGAGTAGGGAGTATAATAAAGTTTCAAATAGTGTATAGAAAGGTAAAAATCCCAATTTTTTGTTGGGATAGAAAACAAAACATCCATACAAAAATTTAATGCCTCAAAATTTATATTTAGACAAATCGATATTACAACTGGAACACTCGCTGATACCCACTAAACTCTCGCTTTCATTACTCCTCATCAGCATGCAAGTTTTCAATAGTATCTTTATGCCTGTCTGACTTGTGCCTAAGTAAGATCCAAGAAAGTAGAATGTGTGTATAATGTGTTGACTTTGCAAATAGAATGTTGGACTTCCGGCATGTGCATGCTGTAGTATATGTGAAGCAAAATTAATACTACTAGTATCTATTTCTTTGTCACACCAATCCTCATAAGAGCAACATATGCTAGCAACCTGTAAGCCACAAGCATTATACCCAATGCAACCACTGATATCGCTTTATCTCCGAGCCCTACTGACTTTATTGCTGGAAAATCTTCAACATAACAAGTTGCATTTAAGCCACAAGGATATGTTTCCCCTGGCTCAAACTGTGACCCTATCAACAACTTGAAAGTGTACTGGCTAATTGATATGTATTTGATCCAAGCAATGAAGCTAGGAACATGGTGAACGTAATATCCTCCCGCTAATGTGAACGATAACATGATTACTGAACCAAGTATAGTAGCTGATTTTTGGTCCATAACCAATGCACCAAGAGCAAGTCCAAGGCCCTGTGAGACTAATACACTAAACAGGAGAGTGAATAAGGTAGAGAAGAAATTCGGCGCAAATGGTTTTAGGCCTGCCATCCAGTATGTTATGATAACAAAAATAGTAGGAAGAACTAACTCCATTGGAAGGTCACCGACAGTTCTTGACATGAAGTATGAAGAGAGTCTGTACATGCCTGAAGATCTTTCCTTCTCTAGCATCATTCTTTCTTGGGGGAAAGTAAAAATGGCTTGGAAGAGAGGATAGAAGCCCCAGAATCCAGAGTAGAAGAACATAAGCCCAATCTGCATTAATTAATAAAATTAGAACTCTTAACCGTGTGGTTTACGGTCTAGCTATGCCGAGATTATAGGGATTGATTATGCAGTGAATGATAATAATGCAGGGATTGTTATACAATGAACAATAACGCAGTGATTATTATGCGGTGAATTTATACATGGATTGTTATGCACAAATTGCTTAAAATAAGGGTATTTTTGTCCTTAGATACAATTTTCCACGTACGTATTGCTAATACATATATTCGTGTCCCACATAAATTAACACATAATTGTTTAAGTTATACCTGAATTAGTAGTAATACATTCTCCAGTTTCCTGTATTAAACTCTGCATAATCGTTGTATAAGCAATACAAAATTTTATACTGTTATTAAATCTTCTTAAATTGAAACAACCTAGGTTACTCTGGTTTATTGACCCAAAAATGGTCCCATTACATCAGTTTTAATTCATTGAAATGTGAACTCTATTTTCTTTAATTATTCAGTACAGTACTTTAATACAAGTTGGGATTAACAGAAAGATTATCATCTTTTGGGTAAAACTAAGAAGGCCAAACTTTCACCTGCATTTGGTATGATAAAGAGGAAGTACTGATTACCTGATCTTGTATGTCTTTAGATTGCCACCACAATAACCCACACAAGAAAGCTACCACTAAGACCTGTCCAATCTTGAGGCCTGAGAAGGACTCATGTTTTCGTTCTTTCATTCCTCTTCTAAACAATACCGAAAATTGCTGCCACCAGGTGTTTGACCATTGACTGAATTTCCCTTTATGTAATTTTCCATGAACTTGTTGATCATCAAATTTTCGCAATTCTTCCTTCACGCTATCCAACAGATTGGTTTTGAAAGCAGTTACTAAAGTTTGCTTGATTGATGCTTGATCTTCTTGTGGATCATCTAAAACACCTGCACAATTGCAATGCACCAGTTTACTAATCATCCAAATCTCATTTGCTAAAAGATAATGTATATATGACAACACGAGCAACAATTTGTCTTAGAAACATGAAGGAAAATCCCAAACTGTGTGACTTTGTCAGACATATAATGAGTTTTGATGCAACCCAAAAAAACCCTGAAGATAGATATCTCTTATTTAAGAGAAGATCACAGTGAGCTGATTCATTGGCAATGTATATAGCCTTCACTATAATTCAATCTTACGCTAGCGTTTTTTGTTATCTTTATGTGTAATCTGCCAGAGAACTAAAAATGCTAGACTATGTGGGCAGACTGCAGAGATGTGAAAATATCTAAAACTAAAATGAAAATAAGTGAGTGCTTGTAAAACTATAGATGAACATACCATTTGCAAGATCTAACAAGAAGTCGGAGGGATTCATTGCGACTAAGGGGGAAAATCCAATACTCGAAAAATATCCCATGGCATCTTCGCCTCGCCCAAAGTACAATGGATTTCCTTCTGATAATAACAACACTTTGTGGAACATGTAAAATAGCCTACTTGAAGGTTGGTGTATTGTCATCACAATGGTCCTCCCACCCTTCACTAGCTCCCACAAAGTTGACACAATCTTTTGAGCTGTAGTTGAATCAAGGCCTGATGTTGGTTCATCCAAAAAGAGCAAACTTGGATTAATAAGCATTTCTTGCCCAATACTGACCCTTTTCCGCTCCCCTCCAGAAATTCCTCTCAATAACGGACCTCCAATAATGCTGTCCTTGCATTTTGTCAATCCCAACTGAGATATTACAGCTTCTGCATGCACAACTTTTTCCTCGTGAGATAATGTTTTAGGCAAGCGGAGCAGGGCAGTAAATAAAAGTGTTTCAGTCACAGTGAGGTGAGGGTAAAGAATGTCATCTTGGGTAACAAATCCAGTGTAACGCTTCATGGCGTTGGTGAAGGGCTTTCCATTATAAGTAATACTGCCAGCAAGACGGCCACTCAACCGGCCTCCTAGTCCGGTTAGTAGAGTTGTTTTACCACTGCCAGAAGGGCCTAACATGGCCAGCATTTCACCAGGGAAAACTATGCCCGTTATCCCCTTCAAGATTATTTTCTCTTCTTCCAGTTTAGAGGAACTATTGAATAACCCTTCTTTCTTAGGCTTAATCTTGTACACAACATTCTCAAACTGCACATTTTGAACACCCAAATCACTTTAGCAAATAACAGGAATTTATAATTCACCGGATTAAATTTAACCTTTAAATTCTTACCGTTGAACCCAAAATACTGGATTCAGTTGGACCGAATAAACCAGGCTCTATCTGCCTCTGATGTTAAGGTGATTCATGTTAAAAATAAAATACTTCAACAAATTTTTAGTGTGTGTTCACGATTAATGATTAAAACCCGCGCCACACACACATATATTATCTAGAGGATTGTGCACGATTTTTCTTTCCCCACGAAAGTAATTACAATTAACAGCCCTTAATTCTTGTGGAAGTCCGCGAGACAGAAGAATTAAAATTATAAAAAGAAAAACTACATTGAGCAAAAGGAAATAAAATGGATACAATGTATGTAAAAGAATAAACAACAATGGAATTGGAGTAAAACAAAAAGAAATTCAAGAATAAGCACAATGGTGAAGGGAAGGAATTTGGATATAAGGATGAAATTGGACAAATTTAAAATAATAGAACGAATCACTCAAAAGGAATGTGTTGAAATAAGAATGTCGATTCGATTTCTAAGTCTACAATCGCAATCACACCTTTATTTCATCGAATATAAGATTCAAACTGATGCATGCATGCAAGTTTTCAGGAAAAGAACTAAAATCAGATAATCAGAATAATTATTAAGTAGATTACATAAATTTAACATGGAATAATTAATTACCTTGAGAGTGACAGGAAGATTAGTTTTCTTGAAGATGGCGGCACTTTCGAGTTGAGTAATTTGTATGTCCGCCATCTCCTCTTCCATAATTGGGGCTTCTTCTTTTTTTCCTGGACGCTCCCCCCCTCCCCTATATTTATTTGAAGAGAAAAAAATGGGGGAATGGGAATGGAACTGTATCCAGAAAATGAGATAAAGGAGCAGAATTTGATGTCTTATAAGTTCTTGGGTATACGTAAAGTTTGGAGAGAGGGATTGATACGTGTTACAAAATATAAGGAAGTGTAATAAATGACTAAACCACTTTAGAAGTAGGGGGAGAATAAACGTAATTAAGTTATAACACACGGGTGTAGAAGTGTGAACATATATAACATGTAAATCTTCATGTCATGCGAGAAAGATGATATATAGCTGCACTTGGATTTTTTTGGTTGAATCCAGGATTTTGCATTAGCTGGCGAATCGGCCAGGATTTAGCCTTTACATAATCGGTTCAAACTATTTTAACAAACCATTAAATACTAAACACATAATTTAAAAAGCATAATAAATATAGTACTAAGAATCTTTAATTAATGAATCTATTAAGTCTAGATATATTATATAAACTTATTTTGAGTTTTAGCGGTGACAAGGCCTTGTTCTCTATCTTCTAAAATTCTTGGGCAGTCGCTACACTTTCTTTACGTCATTCACTCTCACGTTTTTCTTTTAGTTTTATTTTTGGGGTGGGAAAGCCAAATGAAATGAAAAAATATCGCACGATTTAGCGAGAAATTAATTTTATATTTCTAGATACAATATTGTACCGCTACTGCTGAGCAAACACTCAATTTCACTTGTTATATTTTGGGATTCATTGCATAATTTTTTGCTCTCCTTGTTTCCTTTCTGCTTCTGATTTTCCTGCTCTTGTCTATAGTATTTATGCATTAAGTTGACTTTTAGGACTCTTTTGAGTTAACATTAGCCGGAAATAATAAGCTTCTAAGGTTATCCTATTTTCAACAATTAAATGGAAATGCCTATATGTATACTTTCTGTTTTTTTACTTTTGTTCTTTTGAAATAGAAGTGAGACAATCACCTCTAACGTGTTAATACATAAATATGTTTTACTTACTCCATTTCCCAATAAAACTACAGATAATTAATACTACAAAAAGCAGATTATGAATTCTAGCAAATATATGAGGGGGAGAGATATGGGCTGATATAAAGTTAGTTGGGAAGTTGAGGCATGAGATAAGAAGGTGATCAAAGAATGTGCATCTAATTAAATAGAAGGCAATTCTTCCACGTGATGCAAATTAGTTTGAACCAAAAATACAGCGCATGTATGCAACAATAAAATCAGAGTATCACTTCACACTGTAACTGTATTATTCTTATCTCCTATGTAAATTTTATTTGTAATGCAGCATCTCCTCCTCATACTGAAACAATAAAGTTACTTTACCTCTTGTTTTCTTGTTTAATGATTTACTAAATTTGGTCCGATATTAATGGGGGGAGATCAGAATGTTTAGGAAGGACATAAATATATAAGTATAATAGGAATATATAGTAAAGTTATGTTGAGATCGTAGAAGAGACATAGATAACCAGCTAAATACCACATATATAAAATATAAATGGAATATTAGAGGGACATAGATAATGTTTAAGAAGAGATGATTATATGTTTGGATAAACACTCATATCATTTGTGGTGATGAGTTGTCAATTAACGTTGATAAAACCATGCACGTGTAAGAAACGCCGATGATAGAATTACAAGGTTGTTTACCCTTTTAAAATAGATAACGATTAAATTTGTAAGATTTTAAGGATATGTGGATTGATTGGACACAAGTAATCAAGAATATTAAATAAACGAATTAAAGATAAAATAATAACCAAACCAGTCGAGATATTAAGTCCGGGCTCGGATTTAAACTTAACAATAGTTTTGCCCTCGACCGGACCCTCGATTCGGAGCCAAATATGTATGAAGAACTATAATAAATTCTCAGTAACTAGAAAGCAGAAAAATACATTTGTATTGCTTTGATATGCATGTTTCAATGTGTATTGAATGAAAAAGCTTTCCCTTTATATAGTAGGAGAGTTTCATCCCTAGTACAATTCTAAAAAAGATAAAAAAATCCTCCTTTCTCTTCAATTACTGATATGAGTGTTTGGGATTTTGTGCCTCTGGGATTTTATAGCCCGAATTATCCGAACTTTTTTCAGACGACAGTCCCCGAGTGGGGGTAGTCCTTGGGCTCGATAGTCCCCGAATAAGGGTAGCCCTTGGG
Organism: Nicotiana tomentosiformis; assembly: GCF_000390325.3. Lineage (NCBI taxonomy): Eukaryota > Viridiplantae > Streptophyta > Magnoliopsida > Solanales > Solanaceae > Nicotiana > Nicotiana tomentosiformis. The sequence continues at coordinate 44,097,673 of NC_090818.1, read as the reverse complement.
CTCGATAGTCCCCGAATAGGGATAGCCCATGGGCTCGATAGTCACCGACACCCCACACACTACCTGACCTTGAGTGAACCAAACTATGTGATGCACCCAAATCATATGCATGAAAACTAATTTAAATGAGGAAGTTTCTTAAAAATCATATACATTTTCAAGTTAAATGATAAAATATTTTTCAATTTCAAAATCACACCTGAAGCCTTCCATGATAATAACAATGAGACTAAGTAAAATAAATATATTTTCATGTATGTCGTGTACAACCCCATTACTACAACTTTTCACAACTATCTATGGAGCCTTTAAAGAATAGAATTAAACACTTGGGTTAATACCCGACTAGCATAAATTAAGAAAACAACATGATAGCTACCACGAAATAGGAGTGGTGCCTCACAATATACATTAGGAAGAGAGTCATCCTAGCCTTGACCGCATGCCACGTATCCTACCTCATCTTAAAATATGTAAAGTAAGTGCGACCCTGGAGGGGGGCCCCTAAGGGCTAGGTACACTACAGCGATATTCAATAAATGTCATAGACTCTCTCTAACTTAAGTTCTTGGGACAAACTTTATTAAAAATAATGTATCAATATTTGATATAAAACAAAAAAAAATTATCCATTCATGATCCTTGTCATTTTAAATAAAAGTCAAGTGAAATATAACCCACAATATAAACTTTTAAAACATTTATAACAACCCAAGATTTTGGATAAAATCATACAAAATAATTCCATTTGCTTTAAGTCATTAAAATAACTTTCGGCTCTTTAGGCATAAACATAAAAAAATCATCCTTACATTTCACCGGGAGTACTATACCATCACCGACATAAGATGGTGAACTAGGTTATGTACCTAGCGGCAAGTATCATATACCCTACTTGCCTAGGTTGTCTCATCGTAGTGCCGTACGAATCGATTCAGTCATGCTAATAATAGTACAAAATAGTACCCTCTTGAGGGAGAGCACTCTACCGTAGTCTATACCACAAAGTGGCCATCTACGCCTACACCGGTACGTGTAGTTTCATGATGACGAACACAATATATCCGAAGTCAATCTCGGTGAACACAAGTAACTCCCAAAATATTTGATACTTCCAAAAATAGATTCATAGCATAGTAGTCTCAAATGATTTATTTTTATCAAATCATAGCATTAATAGAAAATCTAAGCCATTTGAACAAAATTTAAATAAACAACTTTTTTACATGTTTTAGCCTTTAGCAATTTAACATCAATCTTTAAAAAATACCCCAAATGCTATTCTGATCATAAATTTCCAAAATGAATACTTTCCATGAAAACTTATCTTTAGCACTTAAATATGTATAGTCTTGTCAATACGAAAGTTTTTATAGAAACTTATAACATTTACCTTGAGTGTCATTTTGCCAACAAGATTAAAAATAAAATTTTATAAAACATCATGACACTACATATGCAACATAATATTTTTGTACATGGAGACATCCGTACTTGTTTGTCCCCACAAGCATGAAATCACATTTGCAAATAACTTAAGTATTAACTCGATCCATGCTTTTAGAGAAAGTCCCTCGAGAAGAGTAAGTTTTAATTAACTTATCTCTCTTTCGCTTTATTAACATTTACAAGCTTTCAATCCTCTTCCATCGTTCCAATGTTGATTAAAATGCTCAAACATCACCAACAAGTCAATATCTATAATTATATATCTTAATTACATCAAAATATGACCTAAAATATTTATCAATAACCATTTATGGCTCATAAGTTGGCTACAAGTCTCCAACAACTCAAATCGCCGAATAGAGTCACATGCTAGTCCATTCAACTTCATTCTTATATTTTAATACCCATTTGAAGTCATTAATGATACTACATCAATTTTTTAATGCCACCAAGTTACTATTCATCGTCTTCCATAATCAACACTAGCAAAATATACAATTCGGGTGATTACTTAGCTGATCACCTCCAACTTTTGCTAACAAATAATTCCATAAGTTCATTGTATTCATCAATTTCATCGCCAAGATTACTGTTCATATTCTCTCTTATTTTCTCAAAAGTACTATTCATTCCATGAACTAGAGTTTTATAATCCAATCTTTCAACCATTAAAACTTGTAACAAATGCTTCAGATACTTCTAACTACTCATAATAAATAAGTTTGAAGCATTGGAATTACCTCTAGTAGATCAATCTTGACAAATCATAACTTTGGTAATTTTTGTGTTCTTGAGGATTTGATGATGAAATATAGTATTTGGATGCAAGAATGATAGTAGAACTCATGTATATTGAGTAAGAATCAACCCAAAATATCATTAACAACTTACCTTAGTTGGTTGGACTTGATTTGAGCTTAAAATCGCCCCTTCACCTCAAGAACCCTAACCCTGAATACTCAAAATACTCTCTTCCCCCGATTTTATACTTATAGTCCCAGATTTTTGGGTTTCGGACGCGGACCCGTATGCTTTGCATCTCCAGTTTACTCCTATTCGAAGCTCGGATGCGAACTCGGGTGCTATGGAAGTACTTCACTGCCAGTCTTCGGTAATTTGATCATAACTTCTTGTAGGAATGTCCAAATGATGAATGGTTTGAAGCGTTAGAAACTAGACTCGAATAACTTCCATTTGACAAGTTGTTCCCTACATAACTCCTTATATATATATATCTATATATACTCATCCAAAGTTAGGTATTGTGTGTACTCATTTGGAACTTTAGTCTATCATATAATTTCTAACTTGACTTGAACATAGAGCTATCCTTTGACCCCGCATCACTTATAATATGCATCGTACACTTATTATCATATCCAATTAATATCCATCATATTAATAGTCCTTGTCTGCACATAAAATAATATAATTAGCACACATTATTTTTCTTAATAGAGCTTAAGCACTTCGAAAGTTTTCGGGGTGCTACACACCTGAACAAGTATAAATGTAGAACTAACAGGGAGAAATGTCTCTATAAAGCTAGGCACGGTGACAATAATAATTTAACAATAACCGATGCATCTAAGATCTACACAAAAAATGTGTAGAAGCAAAGTATGAGTACACCACAGCAGTACCCAGTAAGTATGAAGACTAACCTCGGAAGTAGTGACGAGGGATAGTTAAGACACCCACTGGACTAAACACCTGAACAAGTATAAATGTAGAACTAACAGGGAGCAATGTCTCTATAAATCTAGGCACGATGACAATAATAATTCAATAATTGTAATAGGAAGCTAAAAGCAACAATTAACAATAGGGAACAAACATGTAATAACATAGTAAACTGAGCTGAACACAGTTCTAATCCGGTGAAACCAAATAAAGGAAAACAAGTGACAACTTAATAGGAACAATCGCTTTCACACCAAGTTTACCCAAGAATTTCCACGAGGTACAAAACCTCAAAATCACAAATCACGGGTCCCAATTCGTGAATCCTAATCACTCGGCATCGTGTGCCTACATTACAATTCATAACAACACAGATGACTCACGTGCCAAGGGAGTGACAATATTTAATATCCATATGCACCACTAACGTGCCAACAATAGTCATGACTTATGACTTCACGGACAACTCACGTGCCAACAAGATAACTCTCACACATAAGACAAGTACAAGAGAGTACATGTAAATGGTCAAAACATCAGGATTCATCTTCTTAGACCGATATAGGTGATTTATTTATGTGTATGCTTGTGCAAGTGTTCTACCACAATTCAAGTCACCAAGTAAGAGTAGAGACAATGAATGGCACATAAGAAACGATCACCACAAAATGTACAGTTGAATAATGACAGCAATAAATTGAAACAACGAATAGTACAACAAGATTAACTACACCGAACTAAGCAATAATGCAACACGAAGAAAGACAATTAATAGTATGCAAAGGGAAACAACAATCAAAGAAAAGTACAAAACAATGGGGAAATATCAACAAGAGTCACTACCGAGGTACTGCCTCGTAGTCTCAAATCATAAAATGAATGATAACCTTTCCGTATATCACCGTGGGAGCCTTTACATTTAGTTTAGAAAATTATTTTTTCCGAAATAGCATCCCGCGTTTTAGCCCACCTCATCAAACCGCATGGCTTCTAGTAGTTCCCCTACTAGCCACGTGTATCAAGCCCACATTATCTCACCGTATACGTTTCAAAACCCAGACTTTATACCACCGCATGCGTATCAATAATAACAACAACAAGGCAGAAACCTCGTGCAAACATCATAACAATAGCACGGCAGAAATCTCGTGCAAACATAATAACAACAGCATGACAGAAACCTTGTGCAAACATCATAACAATCCTCTCAACAATAACTTGTGTGCCAAAACATAACAACTCAGCAAAATGACTTTCACAATATGTGCTCATATACCATAACATTTCCTCACAACAGTTTTAATATCACAACCACGCATAGCCCTCGGCTTAAAAATACTGAATACAATGGCAACAACAACAATAACACGAGGATACTGCAAGTAAATCAACTCAGGAACTTCAGAACAAAAAGAAACGGTAGAACGAGCTCATAAATAAAAAAAATAATAGGGAATAATGGTCTCCACAAGAATAGATCAACAAGGTAGAGATAATATATAGCAATGATTCCACAAAAGTACAATTTGACGATAAGAGAGATAACATGAATCAATGATTCCAAATAAGGATAAGTCAACAATGAAAAGGGTTAACAGAACTTCATTTAAGGTTGAGCAATTACGGAAAAGATACAACAAATTTAATTAAAGATAAGAAATTATAGAAAAGATAATAATAACTTCAAGTAAGGATAAGCAATTACGAAAATGATAGCATGGCAATAAAAGAGGCAACAACTTCAGTTAAGGCACATGAGAGTTTAATCGGCAATAAGGGTAGAACATGAAGTAATTAATTCCAAATAAGACACGTAAGGATGAATTCAATAAATGGGGGATTTAACATGACAAGACAACTTCATATCTAATGAACATAAGAACATAAGGGTCCTAAACGGTCAAATTCCCACAAATAAGCCGAGCACGTACTCGTCACCTCACGTACACGGCCTTCACATAACACAATTAGCACAAATAACTCAAATCCTAAGGGGTAGTTCCCCCTTCTCCCCCTCCCCCTCTCCCACAAAGTTAGGCAAGATACTTACTTCAAAGAAGTTAGACCGATACTTTAAAATGACCTCCTCGTATGAAACAAATCTCCGGATGGCACAAATCTAGCCAAAATAACTTAATATCATAAATAAAAATCATAGGAAAAATTTTCGGAAAATAAAGTTTTGATCTTAAATTAATACTAAAAAGTCAACTCAAAAAGTCAAATGCGGGTCCGCACCTCGGAACCCGACCAAAATTATAAAAATTCGAACACTCATTCGATAACGAGTCCAACCATACAAGAATTACTCAAATCTGACCTCAAATCGCCTTTCAAATCCCCAAAATTTAGTCTAAGAAGTTTTCACAATTTTTTCCCCCAAATTTCCAACTCAAATCACTAATTAAATGATAAAAATAATAATGGATTCGTGTAATATAGCCAAAACCGAGTTAGAATCACTCACCCTGATGATTTTCTTAAAAAACCCATGAAACATCGCCACAAACCGAACTCTCTAGGTCCAAAAATAAAAAAATGAGATGAAACCCTCGTTTATATAGTACCACGTCTCATCTCCCAAAGTGCTCACTGCATATTTTTTTTTGTGATCCGCACTTCCAAGTTTCGCGGTCGCTATCCAAATTGTGCGGCCGCGATCCAAATTGTGCGGCCGCACAACAACAACAATAACTATACTACAATGATTCTGTAAATTAACCATAATATTCTGTACAAATGTCCAAATGATGAATGGTTTGATTTTCTGGAAACTAAACTCAGAGGGCTACAACTTTTATTTTTGAATCATCTCTAAATTCCTTCTAGATTAAAAGATATAAGCTTCCGAAGTCAGACCATCAAACCTGCAGGTTTCCCCTGCTGCGGTCCGCATCTTTCTGCATTGCGGCTGCACATGGGCTTTTCCTCAACATTCCAAAAATGTGCCCTCCGCGCTTCAACTGCTCCAGAACATCATCAAAGTGCAGAAATGCCCAAACTTGTTCAAAACTCAGCCGAAACACACTCGGGGTCCCCGGACCCCATCCCAACATACTAACAAGTCCTAAAATACAATACGAACTAACTCGAAGCCTCAAGTCACGTTAAACAACGTCGAAACTACGAATCGCATCTCGAATCAAACTATGAACTTTCAAATCTTCCAACTTCCAAAACTCGTGTCGAAACATATCAAATCAACTCGGAATGACGTCGAATTTCGCATGCAAGTCCCAAATAACATAACAGAGCTAATCTAACTCTCGGAATCGCAATCCGAGCCCGATATCAACAAAGTCAACGTCCGGTCAAACCTCTTAACCTTCCAAAACTTCAACTTTCCAATTTTCGCCAAAATACATCAAATTACCCTACAGACCTTCTAATGAAAATCTAGACGTACGCCTGAATCCAAAATCATCATACGAAACTATTGGAATCATCAAAACTCCATTTCGGAGTCGTCTACACAAAAGTCAAATTTCGGTCAACTCTTACCGCTTAAGCTTCTAAAACAAGAATCCTTCATCCAAATTGATCCCGAATCATCCGAAAACCAAACGTGACCATACACGCAAGCCATAACACATAATAAAAAACTGCTCGAGACCTTAAGCCACCGAATGGGACACAAATTCTCAAAACAACTGGTCGGGTTGTTACATTCTCTCCCTCTTAAACAAACGTTCGTCCTCGAACGTGCCAAGAACCATTCAGAAGTCGTCAAGTCACTGAGTGTACTCACCTTACATGTACTCGCGAGTGATCTCACGTCACCCTAATCCACATAGGTCCGACAACACCAACTCAACTAAAGATTATTTCTTCCACCCACACTAATAAGCCTTAGGACCAAATTTCTCATAATCCGACTATTTGCAAAAGACCCGATTTCTACATCAACACATGGTACCAACCTCAACCAGTTGCAACAACTTATGCCTACACCCACAAGGTACAACCACACTACGTAACACATCAAGCATATGCCCATAACCATATTTCTGAATCATAATAGCTGTCTATAATCAAACCCAACACCGACAATTAACCTTATATCAGCTAGAACCCCGTTCCAAGCCTCCACAACACCGACAATGAGGCAAGAAACACGAAGATGCCATGACTATTCACTCAAATCGACAAGTCACATCTAACGCCACCTGGTCACACACCTCGTAAGCTAAAATACAATAAGCACCATGCGAATACGACTAATAATGGAAGGAGAAACACATAAGAGAACTATCAAACAAGCCCGACAGACAAAACTCCCTATCAGTACCATACTACGAATCAATTTCACAAGGGAGAATCAAAACACATGAACTAATCACACGGATCTAATCCTGATTTGACTTCCACCGCGGCACAGAGCCCGGTTCAACATATCAACTATATGAAAACGCGAGGATTCCATCCTCAGCTCTGAATCACAAGTAGTATACACATCATACCAACTGAAACCTTTCACTAATTTAATTTCTGCTAACAAAGTCACAACACATAATGAACTCCCACACCATTAGAGCATCTAAACCACAATTCGTAACAAACAATCCAGAAATCACATCAAAACTACTAAAATAAGTAATAGAAAGCCATTTCTAGTCTCATATATCTCAATAATGAATAAAAAAATAAAATAATAGACACGGGCTACCACTATAGAATTTCCCAACAGGGGTTAACACATAAGCAGAGTACCAAATCACTAAACTCACCCGTATGAGAAGTAACATAGGAGGACTCACCCCAATAAGCAGAGCCGAAACAAAATATGAATGATGCTCCTTTATAACAAATCGAAACTATACCCGTACAACATCATCTGGTGCAGTGTCCTTAGCCCTCACTGTAGAAAGCACATCAACGGGTCGGGCCTCCCCCTCTTGGGCGTCCTCTACTCGCCTGACCTATACCCCAAGTTGGCGGTGTAGGGATATCAGCAACTGGAGCAGAACTCATAGCCTGAATACGCCGCTGCGACACATTTGTTCAGAGTCTAGGACAATCTCTCACCATATGGCTGGTATCTCCACACTCAAAATAACCTCTCTACTGACGTGGCTGTGGAAGCTGTCTGGTACGGGTACCCTGATACCCATGGTTATCTGAAACACTGTGCGAAGTCTGAAGTGCAAACTGAACTAGCTGACCCACAAAACCTCTACCATGACGTACCCTGCCTCCAAAATAGGGATCAGTAGATCTCTCCGGTCTACGAGGCCTCTTAGCCTCCCTGCCCTCCCTCTCCTGACCCAGCATGCCCTCTAATCGGCGGGCGATCTCTACTACCTGCTGAAATGTAACATCCGACTCCAACTCCGGATCCATGTTGGATCGGATATCATGACTGAGCCCCTCAATGAATGTAGACTCTGACTGTAGAAACCAAAACAGGGGCATGTCTGGGCAAATCACTGAATCTAATCACATACTCTGACACCGACATAGTGCCCTAGCGTAGATGCTCAAACTCCGCGCGCCACGCTTCCCGAAGGGTGTGGGGTACAAACTCTCTCAAAAACACCTCTGAAAACTAAGTTCATGAAAGTGACACTGCATCGTCCGAACTACGAAACTCACATGCTCGCCACCCCTGATGTGCTGCTCCCTTAAGCTAGAACATAGTAAAAGCAACCCCACTCGTCTCCACAATACCCATAGTGTAGAAAATATGGTAGCACTCCCCTAGGAGCCCATGCACATCCTCTGAAGTCACACCACTAAAAGTAGGAGGGTAATACTTCTTGAACCTTGCAAGTCTGAGTTGTTCCTCCTCAGATGATGCTGCCCTAACCACGGGCAGAACTGGGATAATAGGTTGTGTTGGCATGACACCTGAAACCTTACCAACGTGGACTCGCTGCTCCGAAGTACGGGCGGCAGAAGTCTGATATCCTCTCCCGATCTGTGAAGTAGCTGGTGTAACAGGAATCAACCCTGCCTGAGCCAATGTACCAAACATGCTCAGGAACTGTGCCAAAATCTCATGAAGTTTCGGGGTAGCAACAGGCACCTCCGGTGCCGTCTCCCAATCGGAGTTACTGGAGACTCCTCAACTGCTGCTCTGACATGTGCTCTAGTTGCGGTACGTGCTCCTCTTTGACCTATGCCTCTGCCTTTACCCCGGCCCCTGGCAATACTGGCTCTGGGGGCAGTGTCGTCTATAACTACAGCTCGTGTCCTTACTGCTTGTGAGAGAATAGAATGACAAAGGTTCAAACTCCGAGATCAATAAACTCACACGATAGGAATGAAAGAAGTAAAACTTTCCTAATAGTTTTGTAGCCTCTCGAAGATAAGTACAGACGTTTCTGTACCGATTCGCAAGACTCTACTAAACTCGCTTATGACTCGTAGCACTTATGAACCTAGAGCTCCCATACCAACTTATCATGACCCTAATTTCCCTCCGTAGGATGTCGTGATGGCACCTAGTCTCTAAGACTTGGTAAGCCTAACACTTACTGAATTAATAGAAGAATTCAACCATCAACTGATAAATATGAAATAGAATTCTTTATACACAACTTACCATCCCAAAACAGGTAGTACAAGTCATAAGCTCTACTAGTTGCTAGAAAATCCCTAGATACCACTGTTCGGAATAGAATTAAATAGTACAAGTACAATTTTAGAAAGTGACTCTGAGGCATGCGAACGTGACGACATGTTTACCTTGAGTCTCCATAGCAAAGCTTGACCAACTAGCTAATAATCAACAATAACCAAGGCATCTGAGATCTGCACAAAAATGTACAGAAGCGTAGTATGAGTACACCATAGTGGTACCCAGTAAGTATCAAGACTAACCTCGGTGGAGTAGTGACGAGGGACAGTCAAGACACCCACTGGACTAAACACCCGAACAAGAATAAATGTAGAACTAACAGGGAGCAATGTCTCTATAAAGCTAGGCATGATGATAATAATAATAATTCAATACTTGTAATAGGAAGCTAAAAGCAACAATTAACAACAGGGAACAAACAAGTAATAACACGGTAGAGTGAGCTGAAAACAGTTCAAATCCAGTAAAAACAAATAAAGGAAAATAAGTGACAACTCAATAGGAACATCCGCTTTCACACCAGGTTTACCCAAAAGTTTCCACGAGGTACCAAACCTCAAAATCACAAATCAGGGGTCCCAATTCGTGAACCCTAATCACTCGGCATCTTGTGCCCACATTACAATTCATAACAGTACGGACGATTCACGTGCCAAGGGAGTGACAATATCTAATATCCACACGGACCACTCACGTGTCAACAATAATCATGACTTATGACTGCACGGATAACTCACGTGCCAACAGGATAACTCTCATACATAAGGCAAGTACACAAGAGTACATGTAAATGGTCAAAACATCAGGATTCATATTTTTAGACCGATATGGGTTATTTATTTATGTGTATGCTTGTGCAAGTGTTCTACCACAATTCAAGTCACCAAGTAAGAGTAGAGACAATGAACGATGCATAAGAAACGATCACCACAAAATGTACAGTGTAATAAAGACAACAATGAAATTGAAACAAAGAATAGTACAACAAGATTAACTACACCGAATGAAGCAATAATGCAACACGGAGAAAGACAATTAATAGTATGCTCAGGGAAACAACAATCAAAGACAAGTACAAAAGAATGGGAAAATGTCAACAAGAGTCACTACCGAGATATCGCCTCGTAGTCTCAAATCATAAAATAAATCATAACCTTTCCGTATATCACCGCGGGAGCCTTTACATTTAGTTTTGAAAATTATTTTTTCCGAAATAGCATCCCGCATTTTAGCTCACCTTATCACACCACATGGCTTATAGTAGTTCCCCTACTTGCCACGTGTATCAAGCTCACCTTATCTCACTGCATGCGTTTCAACACCCAGACTTTATACCACCGCATGTGTATCAATAATAATAACAATAAGGCAGAAACCTCGTGCAAACATCATAACAATAGCACGGCAGAAATCTCGTGTAAACATAATAACAACAACATGACAGAAACCTCGTGCAAACATCATAACAATCCTCTCAACAATAACATGTGTGCCAAAACATAACAACTCAGCAAAATGACTTTCACAATATGTGCTAATATACCATAACATTTCCTCACAACATTTTCAATATCACAACCACGCATAGCCCTCGACTCAAAAACACCAAATACAACTGCAACAACAACAATAACACGAGGATACTGCAAGTTAATCAACTCAGGAACTTCAGAACACGAAGAAACGGTAGAACGAGCTCATAAAGAAAAAAATAATAGGGAATAATGGTCTCCACAAGAATAGCTCAACAAGGTAGAGATAATATATAGCAATGATTCCACAGAAGTACAATTTGATGATAAGAGAGATAACATGAATCAATGATTCCAAATAAGGATAAGTCAACAATGAAAAGGGTTAACAGAACTTCATTTAAGGTTGAGCAATTACGGAAGAGATACAACAAATTTAAGTAAGGATAACAAATTATAGAAAAGATAATAATAACTTCAAGTAAGGATAAGTAATTACGGAAAGGATATCATGGCAATAAAAGAGGCAACGACTTCAGTTAAGGCACATGAGAGTTTAATCAACAATAAGGGTAGAACATGAAGCAATTAATTTCAAATAAGATACATAAGGGTGAATTCAATAAATGGGGGATTTAACATGACAAGACAACTTCATATCTAATGAACATAAGAATATAAGGGTCCTAAACAGTCAAATTCCCACAAATAAGCCGAGCACGTACTCGTTACCTCGCGTACACGACCTTCACATGACACAATTAGCACAAATGACTCAAATTCTAAGGGGTAGTCCCCCCCCCCACAAAGTTAGGCAAGATACTTACTTCAAAGAAGCTAGACTGATACCTTAAAATGACCTCCTCGTGTGAAATAAATATCCGAACGGCTCAAATCTAACCAAAACAACTTAATATCATAAATAAAAATCATATGAAACAATTCTGGATAATAAAGTGTTGATCTTAAATTAATACTAAAAAGACAACTCAAATGGTCAACCTCGGGCCCGCACCTCGAAACTCGACCAAAATTATAAAATCCGAACACCCATTCGATAACGAGTCCAACCATACAAGAATTACTCAAATCCGACCTCAAATCACCTTTCAAATCCCTAAAATTTAGTCTAAGAAGTTTTTACAATTTTGTTCCCAAATTTCCAACTCAAATCACTAATTAAATGATGAAAATAACAATGAATTCGTGTAATATAGCCAAAACCAAGTTAGAATCACTTACCCCGGTGATTTTCTTGAAAACCTCACGAAATATCGCCATAAACCGAGCTCTCTAGGTCCAAAAAATAAAAAAACGAGATGAAACCCTCATTTATATGGTACCACATCTGATCTCCCAAAGTGTTGACCGCATATTTTTTTTTGTGGTCCGCACTTCCAAGTTTCGCGGCCGCGATCCAAATTGTGCGGCCGCACAACAGCAACAACTGCACTATCAGATTTTAGTAAATTGACCATAACTTTCTGTACAAATTCCCAAATGATGAATGGTTTGATTTGCTGGAAACTAGACTCAAAGGCTACAACTTTCATTTTTAGATCATCTTCAAATTCTTTATAGATTAAAAGATATAAGCTTCCGAAGTTAGACCATCAAACCTGCAGGTTTCCCCTGCTGCGGTCCGCACCTTTCTCCACTACGGCCGCACATGGGCTATGTCTCAGTACTCCAAAAATGTTCCCTCCGCACTTCAACTGCTTCAAAACACCATCAAAGTACCGAAATGCCCAAACTTGTTCAAAACTCACCCGAAACATACCTGGGGTCCCCAGGATCCCATCCCAACATACCAACAAGTCCTAAAACACAATACGAACTTACTCAAAGCCTCAAATCACGTCAAACAATGTCGAAACTATGAATCGCACCTCGAATTGAACTTATAAACTTTTAAAATCATCCAACTTTCAAAACTCGTGCCGAAACATATCAAATTAGGCCGGAATGACGTCGAATTTTGTATGCAAGTCCTAAATAACATAACAGAGCTAATCCAACTCTCGGAATTGCAATCTGAGCCCGATATTAACAAAGTCAACTGATAGTCAAACCTCTTAACCTTTTAAAACTTCAACTTTACAATTTTCGCCAAAATGCATCAAATTATTCTACGGACCTCCAAATCCAAATCCGAACGCACCCCTAAGTCCAAAATCACCATACGAAACTATTAGAATCATCAAAATGCTATTTCGGAGTCGTCTTTACAAAGTTCAATTTCCGGTCAACTCTTACTACTTAAGCTTCTAAAATAAGAATCATCCTTCCAAAGTTGACCACACACGCAAGCCATAACACATAATACATAATACATAATACAAAGTTGCTCGAGACCTTAAGCCGTCGAATGGGTCGTAAATTCTCAAAACGACTGGTCGGGTCGTTACACTTCAGCAATTTAAATACAAACTCTAGGAAAAATTATTGATTTTTGAACTTTTACTAATGCAAAGTCCAGGAAAATCCAGGACCAATTCATGATTTTTGAATTCACTGATACATCAGCAATTTTTAACCTTTAAACCTAAAATCTAGGAAAAAGTTACTAGTTTTTAAACCTTTAATTGTGCAAAATCTACGAACGATTCATGATTTTTGAATTCACATTATACTTCAAAAAATGAGAGTTGTTGCTTCATGCCATTCAAACTTAAGGAACAATTACTGGATTTTGAAGATATAAACATTCAACGTTCAGTAATCGTTCTTGGAGATAGAGGTGTTTTTGTCCGGACTATATTTTTTCAATAATAAGTGGCTACTTCTTCAATATAATTTAAATAGTGACAAATCTAAATAGTGACCAACTCGGCTAATATTTTCATTAAATTTGAACTGGATTTGTCGATCTGAAATTTTTACCCTAGTTATACTATATTGAAAACTTATTTACTTTTATTAGATAGGTCACTTAATTATAATTTGATATATAAGTTATTAATTATATCTATACTATATTAAAAGTACGAAGGCCCTATCAAAATGTCGTTCGTCTTTTTTACCCTTCGTAAGTGTATTATATGTTTGATATAATTGTAAATGTAATAACTATTTTCTTCAAAATAAATAAAAAAATTAATTATCGGCTACTTGCCCAGAGTTTACCCTGTTTAGGATTCTTGCCTTTACGTCCCTTTTGATCATCTTTGGATTCGAATTCCGTTATCTATTTGGTCTTAGTTTAGGACACGTCCCTTTTGATCCGTTTGGAATTCAAATTCCATTGTCTATTTGGTCTTAGTTTAGGACTCAATTTCTTCAAAGTTTACTGACCAAATTAGGCTTCTCCTTTCGTTTCTTCCCAATGTTTTGGAATCAATACCGTATTAGGATTGTCCCTTCTATATTTACTCTTTATTTTGGAATCAATTTAGGTTTCTAGAATTTTACAACTATAAAAGAAGCTATTATTCTATATTCTTTGTCATAAATTGACATCTCCATAGTGAATTTGCTTGTCACTTCGGTAAATTTCTATCTTGTACTATATTCTTGAAGTTATGTAATAATTCAACTATATGTCTCATATATGATCATTGGTTTATGTCTCATGTATGATCATTGGTTTAAAGTCACTTACAAATATTGTACATGTTGTTTGGGTCATTGCATTCATCACATAAAATTGATAGGTATTCTAACTCATATCAAGTTAATATTTTATTAATTTAAGTTTTTTATCACTCTATAGTTGATATATAATTTTAATTACTAATTATTATGCCACACTCTATGGTTGATGTATAATTTTAATTACTAATTGTTATGCCACTGAAGTTGCTCATATTTTCTCACAAAATTAAATCTATTACCTCTTCTAATTGACTATAGTATACATATCACAATTTTAAATTTGTGTTCTTAAAGAATAGCCCTTGACAATTAGCGTCGTTGAATCTACCCAAAGTTTTGACAGTTTTCATTGGTTCAGGTAAACAATTCTCCTTATCGATCTCATAAATAATATTTTTATATAATCTTCTTGTTATGATGTAATATATTATGTTCTGAAAGTTATGTAGCTTTCTTGAAGTTCAACTATGATTTTTCTGTTACTCTTCAAAATTTGAGATTGGGATATTCTGTATTATTAATTTACATAAACTATATGCTAATTTAACTGCTTTGGCTTTATTTGTTATTTATGCTACTATTGAAAAGTTAGTTTTTACTGTGCATAAAAATTATACCTGATCAATGAGTTGTGTTCTTGTATATGTCATAAAAAGCTTATTAATCCTCAATTTTAGTAGTAGGCACATTGTGGTTGGATTAATATATGCTAGTGCATTAGCTATCCTTATAATTGGTCTAAATACTTCTTTTAAATAAAATTTTTATAATTATGAATGTCTTCTATGACTTTAATGCCCTTTTGATATTAGACCACCTATTCGCACTTGATTTCAGGTACTTGCAATGGCAACTGAAACTGAAACTGAATTTGCAAACGAATGTGTGCTACTTAACAATTTGAGAAGATCTGATTCTCAGTGGATAATAAAAGTCTTACTTATTCAATGTGGAGTAGTTAAAGAATTAAAAATGAAACAAATCAAGGCCTTCGATGGACTCTGACATTTGTAGATGAGGAGGTAATGTTATTTTTATCTTTCAATTATATCCGATATTTTCCATATTATGTTCAATCACTATATTAAATTATGATAAAACTTTACGGGGAACAAAAATGCAAGCAATACTTTTCAC
The DNA here is from genome assembly GCF_000390325.3 of Nicotiana tomentosiformis. Taxonomy (NCBI): domain Eukaryota; kingdom Viridiplantae; phylum Streptophyta; class Magnoliopsida; order Solanales; family Solanaceae; genus Nicotiana; species Nicotiana tomentosiformis. The sequence goes on along the minus strand of NC_090818.1, from coordinate 44,081,758 downwards.
TGATCAAGTGAATATGTGGAAGCAACATTTAGGACAAGGCAATATTTATTACATCATTAACGCGGCCGCATAAAATGATTGTAAACCTAATTTTCAATCAGTACACAAAGATTTTGAGATTGTGTTCAGTAACAATACTATAGTCAAGAAATGCAACAACCAGTTTTCCACTGTTAGCTTCTCAAACAGTTTCGTTTCGTTCGAAGAGGCAATCCAATGCACCAATGGAACAATATTTGGTAATTTCTTTAGATTCATTGATTAATCTTACATTATGAATAATATTTACTTAATAATTCTTAGTAGTTATTTACATGTATTCTCTATTAATATTCTTTTGCATACACACTTGGTATCTTAGTGAAAGTTAATGCTTCCATCGGAGATGATGGTAACAAGAAACAAAGAAAAATAATGCTAATGAACGAAAGGTAAGTTGAAGTTAGTTAACTTATTCATTTATTATCATACATTAACTATCATATTATTAATTTTTCAAATATATTAAATATAGTTAATATAATATTGAATTGTAAAGCTCAGGTATGATCATCAAACTGTAACTTTTTGGGAGAAATAGCAGAAAAAGATGGTGATATGCTCCAAAATATGATATTTGAAAAATCTATTATAGACCTATGTGACGTTAAGGGTACAACATACCGAGTCAACAATAAGAGTTTTGGTCATGACAGAGCAACCAAAGAGACGAAGGGGCACATACACCAAGAATATTATCTACAAAGAGATATTAGGTAAAATACAACAACATAACATGTTATATACTCATACAATATATTTATCAATATTTACAAATCTTATACATATCACGACCTTAACTAATTATAGTATTGACGTTTGCAGGTTCAGAAGATATTAACCATATTTGAATTCACCTGTTAAATCAATGTAATGTCACACATCTTTTCGTTTCAGTTTCATGTTCAATCCATTTCGACATCAATTACTATTACACATAGTTCATTCGTGTGATATATAATTTTTTTACAAACAGACGCGACTTACAAGTGCAACGCACGTACCCAAAAACTAGTATAAATAATATATGAGACTTAAATCTTTCCCATTTTCTCTCCCTCTTTCCTCCCCCATTCCACCCAACTTAATCCCACATATGTAGAGATAGGCCTGCACGGAACATCCATTAACGAGCTATTTGATTATGCCATCGTAGGTTTTAGCTGAAGGTTTCGTTGTGCCATGGAGCAACTTTCTAGGACTTGGGTGTAAGAATTGGCAGTACTCGAAGGCTCTTTATACGGTTCTCTTACATTAAACTGATTCGTGGATCTTATTTTTTTCTTTGTTTGAAAAGAAACTTTAAGTAACTGCTAGTCATCTATTTTTTTTATTATATGTCAGAGACAACGACGAACCTCCATTGACATATATATATATATATATATATATATATATATATATATATATATATATATATATATGGAAAGAAACTCCATTGACATCCAAAAAGTTTTGAAGTTTTGAATTCAAAAATTGGGTTGGATAAAATTATTATTTATTTGAATTGGGTATTATTACAAGTGATTGAGAATTTTCTTTGGAGTTTATCTCCATTTGAGGGAATCTAGTGAAAATTTGAATTGGTTTTGAAACTCGAAGAAGAAAACATAAATAGAACGTATATATTTTGTATGTCGGGATGTATAAATGGCATATAAAATATATACAACTAACATAATTGTATACAAGTTATATATAAGTTGTATGTAAATTGTAGTTTTTTTTTATCTAATTCTGTAGAAAAAATAAAATTGTATACAAATTGTATGTAAATTATAGCTTTTGATCGAATTTTGTACAATAAAAAATTATATTCAAGTTATATATAAATAATAGCATTTGACCGAACTTATATATATATATTATAAAAAACTTTAATTGTCCTATGTAAATAAGAAAATCTAGCTAAAATTAGGTAATTAAATTTAAAATCTGATATATATACCAAAAAATCCCATATATAAACACCACTTTTATTGCCCGGTATGGCCTTTTTATATTGGTCACTCTGGTGGTTGTCTATAGTTTTACCATCTATATGCGAAAAAAATGAATGGTCAAACATTCGTGACTTTTTTTGCTTGAGTAAACTATCATATACTTTTTCTGGTGTGTTTATCATTTTACAATAAAAAATTAACACGTTTCCTCCATCTCTTTCCCTAGTAAAATACTCCAAACGTGATCACCATTGTGTACGGACGAAATCATCTTTCTTAGTGAGAATAAAAACATAAAACACAACCTCAATGTACTGTAATTTGATGTCAAAGATTGGACCTGCTGTTTTGTGTGGTTTGTAATATTAGTAAATGAAATTATTTTATTGATTGCCCCTTCACGACTTCACCTACTCCTAATTTTAAATTGATGTAAGTACTACTCCGAGTTGGAGTTTGGACCCAGCAATTACAATAATCTTGATTTGAATCCTGTGGCCCCGGTAGATGTCACGCACTTCAATATTCTCCAATTGTCTCCTCTTGTAAGTTATGACTATTTCTGGCAGAGAAAATCCAGAACTCCATCTAGCTTTAGATTGCTGGTGTTTTTTTTGGACCCAATTCACATAATCAGTTGTGTTAGTTAAGTTGGGTCTAAGAAAACAGAGTTAGGTTGATAATTATTAGAGTGATTAAACCCGAAATGAAGAGCACCAATAACAGTTTCAGCTGCTATTTTCTTGTCTGTCTACTCCTACTTGTGTCTGTAAATTCCTTTGAGGAACCGCAGAATGTTAAGAGATCAGAATTCCCAGATGGGTTTCTTTTTGGAGCTACCACTTCTGCTTATCAAGTACTTTCTGCTCTTAATTATGCTCTTCTATTAATATAATACTACTACAACAACAACAATGGTGTGGGGAGGGTAACGTGTACGCACCTTACCCCTACGTTGGTCTTGGTCTAGAGAGCCTGTTTCCAATACACCCTCGCTATACCCTCGCCATCCTTCCCTCCAATAACTCTCGCCTTGCTCTTCTATTAATATGTCAACAAAATATTCTACTTTCTTGATTCTTCTAAAAAATGTATCTGAATCCTATGGTTTAGATTGAAGGGGCATTTCTCGAAGATGGTAAAGGACTGAGTAATTGGGATGTGTTTAGTCATACTAAAGGTAAATATCCATTTTCATATATCTTCTTGAATCCTAGTTCTTTTTTTTTTTCTTTTTTTTTTTATTTCTTTTCTATGCATATGTACTGAGAAAGATTTTCCGCTGTTTTAGGTAGGATAAAGAATGGAGATACTGGAGATATTGCGGATGATCATTACCATCGTTTTCTGGTTGACTTTCTGTTTTTTTTACCATACTTCCCGAAATAGCAAAATTAGTACAAAGTTCTTTTAAAAGAAACAAAATTTACTTTGTGATAACAATTATTGCAGGAAGATGTTGAGTTAATGCACTCTCTAGGCTTGAATTCCTATCGCTTCTCCATCTCATGGAGCAGAATCCTTCCTAGTACACTCCATTTTCCTTATCCTTAGCGCGTTTTTTGTTCCCTTTAATCGGATTACTTATTTCGTTTCAGTAATAGTATTTCTTAAAAATTTCTGTTATCTTGCATTGTGATAGGAGGAAGGTTTGGTAAAGTAAATTTTGCTGGTATTATGTTCTACAACAAGCTCATTGATTCTCTCTCACTCAAAGGTATAATATTTGCAGATATTTAATAGATACTTTTACTTTATGGATTCTTGAATGTTGTACTTAGATTTCAGAAATTGGCCTTTAATTGCAGGAATAACACCATTTGTGACTCTCAATCACCATGACCACCCCCAAGAACTCGAGGAAAAGTATGGGGGGTGGCTTAGTCCTCTAATGCAGTATGTTTTTTTTGTGTAAAATTTTAATGGTACATTAGATGGAAATCTAAGGATGTGCCTTTTTAATTGTTTCCCCTTTTGTGCCCTATAGGGAAGAATTTTCCTATTTTGCTCAAATTTGTTTCGAGAGTTTTGGTGATAGAGTGCAGTATTGGACCACAATCAATGAGCCAAATATGTTTGCAGAAATGGCCTATGTGAGGGGAGTGTACCCACCTGCTCATTGTTCCCGGCCTTTTGGCAACTGTTCAGTGGGAAATTCTGATACCGAACCTCTTATTGCAATGCACAACATGTTATTGGCACACGCCAAGGCTGCAAAACTGTATCGCGAGCATTTTCAGGCAAGTATCTGCTTTCACCTAACTCTTCAAAAGTGTAACATGTGCTTACACAAATTTGATGCTACTATATGCAGCCCAAACATGGTGGAATGATAGGGATTGTTGTGCATGCATTTATGTATAAACCGTTAAGGAATGATGACTTTGACCGTGACGCTGCTAATAGGGCTTTGGTATTTACCGCTGCTTGGTAAGTCTTACCGAGCTTGAAAGTTGGCCTTTAGCTAGACCGTTCATTCATTGACAGTGGCATATTGGCAATAGGCCTTTCATTACTCTACTGTGAACTCAAGCTTTGAGAAAACTCAGGAGATCATCATATATTACCTCAGATGTTGAAGTTTAGACTGTTAATATGTCAATTGCCCACTACCTCAGTACCTCTCTCTATCTCCTAACGTGCCTAAGTGTTTTTCTTGCCCTGTATGGCTATTTTCTTTGATTTTGTTTACTTGGATGATTCCACTACTATTGGAGGCTCCCTTTTTCATAGTAAAGTTTTTGCTGTAACCGGGCAGTAATAAAAAAAAAGAAGAACTATATACGGCAGTTCAGCCTTTTATTGAAACTTGCGACTGTGAAGTTTTTCTATTACTAGAACTTGCACTATAAATCTTGATGTGCTGTTGACCTCTTGTCTCAGGGTTTTTGATCCTTTAGTATATGGATATTACCCTCGAGAAATGCGCGAATATCTTGGAAGTTCACTGCCGACATTCACCTCAGATGAAAGAAAGCTTATCAAGGATAGTATTGACTTCATCGGAGTAAACCACTATGGCACCCTATATGTTAAGGATTGCATTTATTCGAGCTGCGTTTGTTCCAATTCTAGTTGTATTGCTGGTGGAGATCACCCTATCCATGGCTATCTCATTACTCTAGGAGAGAAAGATGGTGTTCCTATTGGAGAACCGGTACACAATTGTTTCTTATCCTAAATTTTGCTTTCCCCACAACCAAAACCTCACTTCGTCTTCTCATGAGATGCTTTTCCCTGTTTCCTATAGACAGGAATGCCTCGATTTTTTGTCGTTCCTAGAGGAATGGAGGAGATTGTGGACTATATGAAGAAGAGATATCCTAACAAACCTATGTTTGTTACTGAAAATGGTGAATAATCGACCCTCATTCACCTTGTGTTCAATTCATTATGATTCATATTTGTACTTCAGGTGTGCATAGTATCACGAGATGAGTTAGTACTGATATCTGGTTCTTTTAGTTATTACCTTCGACTATAGGCTTGATATAGCAGTTGTATTGGATCGTTATTGACATCTACGTTCTTCTGAGCTAAAAACGGAATCCCTGAACCAGTCAAAGATCCACCTGGCTAACAAGGAGGATAAATTCTTAAATTTGAAATTATGTCATGTTTGAGTTAACTTCTTTTTTTCTCCCATCCTCTGGCGTTATCTAGTCATGTTAGTTATGAGCGATTGCGACATTGTGCTTAATTTGCTGAAAAGGTGACTTATAAGGTGCATTCCAGGCTACTCTTCCCTAAATCCTACTACTGCACAAGCAGCTGAATTACAGCATGATATTAAGCGAGTTGAATTTCATAAGTCATATCTTGCATCTTTGGCTCGAGCAATCAGGTAAATGTACTCATATCTATCATCATTTACTGAAACAGGATCTCACGGACAAAACAATGAAATGAATGAAACTTTGTTACCTTGTTTTGAATTTGACAGGAAAGGTGCTGATGTACGTGGTTATTTCATTTGGAGCTTGATGGATAATTTCGAGTGGACGAGTGGATATGAGGTGAAATTTGGTCTGTACTATGTTGATCGCTCTACTTTAGATAGAGTTCCCAAGCTTTCAGCTAAATGGTATAGAGATTTCCTCACTGGCGAAAAACCAAGGAATGCAATATCATTCAAGTATACACAAGCAGATCAGTTATCACACAAATAGTCACGCATGCATAATCACACACAAGAATTATAAAAGAGATGAGAGCTCTGTGCAATTGAGAAATTCCAGATATTTATGTATAATAACACTTTTAAGTAAATAAGATATGGCGGTTTCTGATTTTGTTGTCACTTCTATAGATGTACTACCATTCTCCTCTTACATGCAACTTCTTTAAGCATAACGTTCGGGTCTATGAAATGCAAAGTTATGGCAGAATCAGCGACTGTGAGTGCAGCAGCAATATCAGCTGAGGCTCTCCTTTTAGCCATCAATAGATGAAGAATTGGTCATAATCAGAAGGTGGGAAGGGTAGATCCCTTATCTTCTAAAACAACTAAGAGGAAGGTGATCAAGATGTTATTGCTGCTAGCGTTTAAGCACTTGAGAAATTATCTAATCAGGCAAAATAATACGCGAAAGAAGCATTTTAAAACTTCCCCGAGCCCGAGGATAACTAAGTGAAGAAATCACCATCTCTATAGATGGAACAAGACTTATCTTTAGCTAGCACCTGGTATAATTTCTTGGCCTTGGTCATATGCCTGAGGTATATGACTTCCTACCCGTGCCTTTCATTTATTACTTACAACTAGTGAACTTACCGCGCCTCGCGCGGTTATTAAAAACATGAGTAAATTTATGAAATAATCAACTTATCATCTAACACTCCTATTTATGAGAAGTTAAATAGCTTTTTTGAAAGATATTCCTTTTCTCCCGTGCCACTGTTTTGCTGGTTAGTGTTTTATCTTTCCCCTCTTTTTTTCTTTTCTTTTCGTTTCTCTTTTTCTATTATTTCTTTGATTCCTATCCCCATGTATACATTATTGTCGTGACCCTTAATCTTCAACCATTTCTAAAAGATCTGAAATTTCACAGACTAAGAAATATTTTTCATATTTTCATATTTATTTATTTATTTATTTATTTTATATTATGACAATTTATTCATGTTTTTTGGTAAATAAAAGCATTCATTACCAAGTAACTATATGCACAAAATCTCAAACAAACAAACAAACTGAAGTTGTACATCAAGTCCCAACTTTCAACATCTAAAGGCGTCAACAACTTCTAAAGCAACTACAGCAACTGCCCCAGATAAGGGTAGAAATTTCAACTCTCCATTTTCCAAGCTAGTTTGATCTTCAGACTGGCCTTGCAGAAAACCTCTTGTATCAGCTACCTGAAGATCTGTCCATCCCTCCTACATTTGTTTAAAAAAATCCTGAAATTTCTCTCTTGCCAGACATGATAAATACTTTCAGCCAAAGTCATTTTGAACACCTCTGCTACTGTACGATTTTCTTTCCTCACTGCACATGGCCATTCTATTACATTCTGCCAGTCCAGCAAAGGTCTAACAAAGCCTTGCCAAGTAAATACTTTTCTCCAGACCTCATTAGACAATATACAATCAAAGAAGAGATGAGCAATAGTTTCATTTTTCTCATTACATAGGATACAAGTTTGGTAGTGAATAACACCCCATCTACTTGGTCTGTCTTTAGTTCTAAGTTTCTCTTGTAATGCTAAATTCATAAGAAAAAACCATTTGGGAGTTCCCTGATTGTTGTACAATTTTCCTCCATTGCATCTTTGAATAAACCCCTCTTAGTTTATCTGGTCTCTGCATGGCCAAATGGGGGATTTTAGATGGCACCAACCCTTTTTAATACTCCTCAAAGTATGCAAAGCTACGCCAATACCTCTTTTCTAGCATAACAATTTTAGATAATTTTCTCTAATGATAATCAACTTAACACTAAGAAAATTTATTAATAGGAGATAGATTAGCATAAAACAAAGAAAGCTCCTAAATCTTCATGTCATTAGCTATATTACAAACACAAAAGAAGAAGAAATGAAAGCAAAGGCAAAAATCGCAAAACAAAGAAGACACAACAGAGAGCCAAAGAAGTTACATAATCCAAATGATATTCAAACTGTTAGGCACTAACTGCTAAATCTTTTCTTGAGTTGTGGCATTCAACTACATTGATACCTTCCTCACACTTGAATGGGATAAGTAGTAGGGATGAGAGATCGGTCCCACTATCCAACACTCCAAAAAGAAATTCAAATCAGGAAGGAAAATACTAAAATGAACCAACAAAGATACTAAAGAGAGAGGGGAGAAAGTGAAGGTAGAAAACCTTTAGAGCGAAAACTTTCGGGGAATTTCCAAAAAAGATAACAATATCTCCGAAGGAGGTTTCATTTTCAATTATAATTTCCACATCGACTGTCTTATGATCTTAGTGAAATTCCCATGATCAACCGGTTATAGATGCTTGTCCACATGAAAATAAAAAAATCATGACAAAGCAGAAATCGAACCAATTTTTGGCCAATTAATTTGCCTCGAAGAAATTTAAGGCATTTCATCAGTGGAACGATTATAATTTCCGCATCGACTTTCTTATGATATTCTTAGTGAAATTTTCATGATCAACCAGCTATAGATGCTTGTGCGCATGAAATAAAAAATCATAATTATAACGACCCGTCCGGTCGTTTTGAGAGTATTAGCCCCGAACCCCTATTTATTGCTCTCTATTTTATTTTTAGATTTTGTGACTTGCCGGGGTGCTTGGTGTCGGATTCGGGAGAGTTTCAGAGTGGAATGGGACACATAGTCCCTAAATTTGGAGTTTAAGTTCTAGGAATTGACCATAGTTTGAACTGTATGAAGACGACTCCGGAATGTAGTTTCGACGGTTCCAATAGCTTCGTAGGGTGATTTTGGTCTTAGGAGCATGTCCGAATGTTGATTTGGAGGTCTGTAGGTCATTTTAGCGTCAATTGGAGAAAGTTGGAAATTGAATGATTTTTGGAAGGTTTGACCGGGAGTGGACTTTGTGATATTGGGGTCGGATTCCGATTTCGGAAGTTGGAGTAGGTCCGTAATGTCAATTATGACTTGTGTGCAAAATTTGAGGTCAATCGGACTTGATTTGACAGGTTTCGGCATCAGATGTAGAAGTTTGAAGTTTTAAAGTTCATTAGGCTTGAATCGATGCGCAATTCATATTTTTACCGTTGTTTGATGTAATTTAGAGGATCGGATAAGTTTGTATGATATTTTAGGACTTGTTAGTATATTTGGTTGAGGTCCCGGGGGGCCTCGGGTTGATTTCGGATAGTTAACGGATCAAGTTGAAGTTTAAAGAATGGCTGAAGTGCACCAGTTCTGGTGCAACTGCACCTCCGCAAGATTGACTGCAGGTGCGGGCCAGCAGAAGCATGAGGCCAAGCGCAGAAGCGGACCTCGAGAAGGTGGCCTGTGGTCGCAGGTGCGACGTGAAGGCCGCAGAACTGGAGTCGCTTCTGCGGAAGTATAAGCGCAGAAGCGGAAAGGCCAGGGAGGCCTATTGATCGTAGATGCGGATGAGGTCCGTAGGAGCGCATGCACAGAAGCGCTCCTTGGCTGCAGGAAATGGCCTATTTCGAGGGTTTAATTTCATTCTCCATTTTTTAACCTAGAAAGCGCGGATTGAGGCAATATTTCGAGGGTTTTTTAGAGAAAATATTTGGGTAAGGATTCTTGACTTGTTTTTGATTAATTTCCGCTAAGATATCATTTATTCTTCCTTTAATTAAGGATTTGGGTTGTGAAATTTGTGAAAAAAGTGGAAAATATCCTTAGGCCGAAGTTTGAGGTTTTGATCGAGAATTTTGTATCGGATTTGAGTAATTTTGGTATGGGTGAACTTGATATCGAATGGGTATTCGTATTTTGTGACTTTTACCCGATTCCGAGATGTGGGCCCGGGGTCGACTTTTTGGGGCAAATTTTAATTCTTTGCTAAAGTCGTAGTTTTAATATTCAAATTAGTTTCTTGTAGTTGTATTTATAGTATGTAATTGCTTTTACCTAGATTTGGATCGTTCGGAGTCGGAAAGCCGAGGGAAATGCATTCTTATTGATTGATTGAGCGAGATTTGAGGTAAGTGATTTGTCTAACCTTGTGGGGGGGAGGGGGGGAGAATCCTCTTAGGATTTGTTATTATTGTAACAATTTGTGATATGTGAGTGCCGTGTACGCGAGGTGACGAGTGTGTATACGGGCTAAATATAAAAATTTCGGTTCTTGCTGAGTAGTCTTCTTTTAAATTCCTTAACTGAGTTGCCTTAGCATGTGTAGCTGTCATGTTTAGCCTAGTATCGCATGTCTACGGGTCTTAACTTTTACTTTAAATTTTGTGCAACATACTTAGTTGAATTACTTGCCTCTGTGATCTTGTATTCAGTCTTTAACCGTATGGTTCCTTGCTGTAAATTCGTTGTTCCATAGGTTATGAGTTGTGTATTTACTTTTGGGACTACGAGGCGGTACCTCGGGAGATCCCCCATTGCATATTTACTTATGGGACTACGAGCCGGTACCTAGGGAGATCTCCCTGTTGCATATTTATTTTTGGGACTACGAGGCGGTACCTCGGGAGATTCCTCGTTGCATATTTACTTTTGGGCTACGAGGCAGTACCTCGGGAGATCCCCCTGTTATGTATTTACATTTTAGACTACGAGGCGATACCTCGGGAGAGCCCATGTTGTTTTCCTCTATTTGCTGTGTTGTTACCTTTCTGTAATTTCTTGTTGTTTATCTCTCAGTTACTTCATTATATTATTATATTTTCTTCCTCATTACCTTTTATTCCAGTGGGGTCCTAACCTAACTTCATCACTACCCTACCGAAGTTAGGTTTGGCACTTACTGGGTACCGTTGTGGTGTACTCATACTACACTTCTGCACATCATTTTGTGCAGATCCAGGTTCCTCCTACCATGCCAGATACTAGTGAGCTGGACCGTACGTGGAGACTTGAAGCTATATCTGCCAGCATCCACAGACCTCGAAGTCCCCCTCTATCCTTACTATGTTGTTTTTCTTATTCTCTTTAGACTATGATGTATAGAGACACTTAGTATTTTCTCTTAGAAACTTGTGACTTATTTCTACCGAATTTTGGGAGTTGTAATTATTTGAATCGCAGGTTCTATTTATATTTCATTTGTTGAGATTTGAGTTCAGTTTTATATTCAGTTATTTCGCAAATTGTTAGGTTTACCTAGTCTTAGAGACTAGGTGCCATCACGACATCCTACAGAGGAAAATTGGGGTCGTGATAAGTTGGTATCAGAGCCCTAGGTTCATAGGTGTTATGAGTCACAAGCAGGTTTAGTAGAGTCTCGCGAATCGGTAGACAGACGTCTGTACTTATCTTCGGGAGGCTATGGAAATGTTAGAAAAAATTTCACTTCTTGATTCCTTGTCGTGCGAATTTCTTGACTTCGGGATTCTAAATTTTTGTCTTTCTATTCTTTCACAGATGGTGAGGACACGTACAACTAGATCAGATGACCAGACACCCGCGCTCCCTGCTAGAGCTGCGAGAGGTTGGGGGCGGGGTAGAGGCCGATGACGTCCACATGGTGCAGCCAGAGCACCCGCACGAGCTGCTACAGAGGAGCCACCAGTAGCTCCAGTTGGAGAGCAGGCACCTGAGATGCATGTTACTGCACCAGCCCTTCAGGAGACTCTAGCCTAGAATCTGAGCATGTTCAGCACCTTGGCTTAGGCAGGATTGATACCACTTGCTCCTGCCACATCTCGGGCCGGGGGAGGAGCACAGACTCCCGTCGCTGGTACCCAAGATCAGCGGGTCCAGGTCGACCAGGTACCAGAGGTCGTACCAATGCAGCCGGTAGCTCCAGTTTAGCCCGAGGTTAGGGCAACAATTTCTGAGGCGGAGCAGTTCAGGCTCGAGAGGTACAAAAAGTACCACCCTCCTACTTTCAGTGGCTTGGCGTCAGAGGATGCCCGAGGTTTTCTTGAAGAGTGCCACCGTATCCTCCGTACTATGGGTGTTGCGGAGACTAGTGGGGTTTCTTTCACTACGTCCATCTTAGAGGAGTGGCTTATCAGTGGTGGCGAGCATATGAGTTGGGTAGTCTGGCTGAGGCAGCTTCACTCACTTGGACTCAATTCTCATATATGTTCTTGAGGGAGTATGTCCCCCAGAGTCTCAGAGATGCATGGCGCGCAGAGATTGAGCAGTTGTGCTAGGGTTCTATGGCCTTGTCAGAGTATGTGATTCGATTCAGTAATTTGGCTAGGCGTGCACCAGCCTTGGTTGCTACTGTCCGGTAGCGGGTTCGTCGATTTATTGAGGGGTTCAACCCTAGTATCAGATTTAGCATGTCCCAAGAGTTGGAGATGGATATTATGTACCAGCAGGTAGTAGGGATTGCTAGAAGGTTGGAGGGTATGCTGACTCGGGAGAGGGAGGAGAGAAAGGCCAAGAGGTCTCGAGAGTCTTGCACTTATAGTGGTACTCGTGCTCCAGTTGCAGCTCGTCATGGCATGGGTTATATGGGTCGCCCTATTCATTCAGCACTTCCAGCCGCCAACATTGCTCTGGTAACTCCTAGGCCCCAGGATCCCTATTATACACCGCCAGTGTCTAGTGTACCTCCCGTATGGGGTGCTTTCAGCGGTCACTCCAGCCGATCAGGTGAGTGTGGTGATACTCTTCATATGGTAAGAGATTTCCCAGACTTAGGAGGGGTGCACCTCCACATATTTCTTAGGCACGACGTGCTCCACTGGGTCCTCAGGCTATGATTACAGCACCATCTACCACTCCACCTACACCGCCAGCTAGAGGTGGAGGTCAAGAAGGTAGAGGTCACCCTAAAGGGAGAGGGCAGGCCAGATACTATGCTCTTCCTGCTAGGACGGAGGTAGTTGTATCCGATTCTGTCATCACAGGTATTGTTCCGGTCTATCATAGAGATGCATCAGTCTTATTTGATCTAAGCTCCACTTATTCCTATGTGTCATCTTATTTTGCTCTGTATTTGGGTATATCTCGTGATTTTCTAAGTTCACCTATATATGTGTCTACACCCGTAGGTGATTCTATTGTTGTTGACCGTGTGTATTAGTCGTGTTTGATTGTTCTTAGTGTTTTTGAGACTATAGCCAATTTATTATTGCCCAGTATGGTGAATTTCGATGTTATTTTGGGCGTGGACTGATTTTCGCCCTGTCACGCTATCCTTGATTGTCTCGCCAAGATGGTGACGTTGGCTATGCCAAGTCTACCGTGGCTAGAGTGGAGAGGTACCTTAGATCATGTTCCTAGTAGGGTTGTCTCATCTTTTAAGGCTCAGCGAATGGTTGAGAAGGGGTGTGATGTGTATCTGTCCTATGTAAGGGATATTAGTGTTGATACTCCTACTGTCGAGTCCGTTCCGATAGTGAGGGACTATTCAGATGTATTCCCGGTGGATCTTCCGGGCATGCTGCCCGACAGAAATATTGACTTTGGCATTGATTTGTTACTGGCACACAACCTATTTCTATTCCACCTTATTGTATGGCCCCAGCAGAGTTGAAAGAATTAAAGGAACAGTTGCAAGAGTTGCTCGATAAGGGCTTCATTCGGCCCAGTGTGTCGCCTTGGGGTGCTCCTGTCTTGTTTGTAAAGAAGAAGGATGGTTCTATGCGAATGTGTATTGATTATCGTCAGTTGAACAAGGTTACAGTGAAGAACATGTATCCATTGCCACATATTGATAACCTATTTGATCAGCTTCAGTGTTCCAGAGTGTTCTATAAGATCGACTTGCGTTCAGGCTATTATCTGTTGAAGATTCAGGAGCCAGATATCCCGAAGACTGCTTTCAGGACTCGGTATGGTCATTAAGAGTTCCTTGTGATGTCTTTTGGGCTGACCAACTCCCCAGCAGCATTCGTGCACTTGATGAATAGTGTATTTCAGACCTATCTTGACTCCATCATTGTGTTTATTGACGATATTCTGGTGTACTCCCGAAGTCGGGAGGATCATGAGCAGCACCTGAGGACTGTGCTTCAGACCTTGAGGGAAAAGAAGTTGTATTCAAAATTTTTGAAGTGTGAATTCTGGGTAGAGTCAGTGGCATTTTTGGGTCATGTAGTATCGAGTGAGGGGATCAAGGTAGATTCGAAGAAGATTAAAGCAGTACAGAGTTGGGCCAGACCGTCCTCAGCTACGAAGATCCAAAGTTTTCTTGGCTTGGCGGGGTATTACCATCGATTCGTAGAGAGTTTCTCGTCTGTTGTAGCACCTATGACCAGATTGACCTAGAAAGGTGCTCCGTTCAGGTCGGCCGAGGAGTGTGAGGAGAGCTTTCAAAAGCTCAAGACTGCTTTGACTACAACCCCAGTGTTAGTGTTGCTTACTGGATTAGGGTCCTATACAGTGTATTGTGATGCATCACGCATTGGTCTCAGCGCGGTGTTGATGCAGGACGGTAGGGTGATTGCCTACGCATCTAGAGAGCTAAAGGTGTATGAGAAGAACTATCCTATCCACGACCTCAAGTTAGCAGCTATTGTTCATACCTTGAAGATTTGGCAGCACTATTTATATGGTGTCCCTTGTGAGGTTTTCACTGATCACCGGAGTTTACAGCATCTGTTTAAACAGAAGGCTCTTAACTTGCGGTAGCGGAGATGGTTGGAGCTGCTTAAGGATTATGACATCATCATCCCCTATCATCCCGGGGAGGCCAATGTGGTGGCCGAGGCCTTGAGTCACAAGTCGGAGAGTTTGGGTAGTTTAGCATATCTACCAGTAGCAGAGAGGCCTTTATCCTTGGATGTTCAGGCCTTGGCCAACCAATTTGTTAGATTGGATATTTCCGAGCCGAGCAGAGTTTTGGCTTGTGTGGTTTCTCGGTCTTCTCTTTATGATTGTATCAGAGAGCGTCAATATGATGACCCCCATCTTCTTGTCCTTCATGATACGGTTCAGCATGGTGATGCCAAGGAAGTCACTATTGTAGATGACAGTGTATTACGGATGTAAGACAGACTATGTGTGCATAATGTAGATGGTTTGCGTGAGTTGATTCTCCATGAGGCTCACAGTTCGCGGTACACCATTTATCCAGGTGCTGTGGAGATGTATCAGGACTTGAGACATCACTATTAGTGGAGGCGGATGAAGAAGGACATAGTGGAATATGTAGCTCGGTGCCTAAATTGTCAGCAGGTGAAGTATGAGCATCAGCGACCGGGTGGATTGCTTCAGAAGTTAGAGATTCCAGAGTGGAAATGGGAGCGGATCACTATGGATTTCGTCGTTGGGCTCCCACGGACTCAGAGGAAGTTTGATGCACTTTGGGTGATTCTGGATAGATTGACCAAGTCAGCTCATTTCATTCCGGTGGTTACTACTTACTCTTCGGAGTAGCTGGCTTAGGTTTACATTCGCGAGATTGTCAGGCTTCATGGCGTACCGGTATCTATCATCTCTGACCGGGGTACACAGTTTACATTACGATTCTAGAGAGCCGTACAACATGATTTGGGTACTCGGGTGGAGTTGAGTACAACCTTTCACCCTCAGACGGACGGTCAGCCCGAGCGCACTATTCAGATATTGGAGGATATGCTTTGTGCGTGTGTGATGGATTTTGGGGGTGCTTGGGATCGATTCTTGCCATTAGTGGAGTTTGCTTCCAACAACATTTATCAGACGAGAATTCATATGGCCCTGTATGAGGCTTTTTATGGTAGACGGTGTCGGTTCGAGCCGGGCGAGGCTAGGCCATTGGGTACAGACTTGGTTCCGGATGCTTTGGAAAAGGTTAAATTGATTCAGGATCGACTTCGTACAGCCCAGTCCAGGCAGAAGAGTTATGCAGATTGGAGGGTTCGCAACATTGCATTCATGGTTGGGGGCGGGTTTTGCTCTGGGTTTCGCCCATGAAGGGTGTTATGAGGTTCGGAAAGAAGGGCAAGTTGAGCCCTAGGAATATCGGGCATTTTTAGATTCATGAGAGGGTTGGAGAGGTGGCTTACAGACTTGCATTGCCACCTAATCTCTCTGCAGTTCATCCAGTATTCCATGTTTCCATGCTCCGGAAGTATCACGGTGATCCGTCCCATGTGTTAGACTTCAGCTTAGTCCAGTTGGACAAGGATCTATCTTATGTAGAGGAGCCGATGGCTATTTTGGACAGGCAGGTTCGAAAGTTGAGGTCAAAGAGCATCACTTCAGTGAAGGTTCAGTGGAAGGGTCATCCGGTTGAGGAGGCGACTTGGGATACCGCACATGATATGTGCAGCCGTTATCCTCATCTTTTCACCACTTCAGGTATGTCTCTATACTCGTTCGAGGACAAACATTTGTTTTAAGAGGGGGAGGATGTAACGACCCGGCCGATCGTTTTGAGAGTATTAGCCCCGAATTCCTATTTATTTCTCCCTCTATTTCATTTTTGGGTTTTGTGACGTGCCGGGGTGCTTGGTGTCGGATTCGGGAGAGTTTCATAGTGGAATGGGACACATAGTCCCTAAATTGGGAGTTTAAGTTGTAGGAATTGACCGTAGTTTGAACTGTGTGAAGGCGACTCCGGAATAGAGTTTCGACGGTTCCAATAGCTCCGTAGAGTGATTTTGGTCGTAAGAGTATGTCCGGATGTTGATTTGGAGGTTCGTAGGTCATTTTAGCATCAATTGGCGAAAGTTGGAAATTGAATGATTTTTGAAATGTTTGACCGGAAGTGAACTTTTTTTATATCGGGGTCGGATTCCGATTTCGAAAGTTGGAGTAGGTCTGTAATGTCAATTATGACTTGTGTGCAAAATTTGAGGTCAATCGGACTTGATTTGATAGATTTCGGCATCGGATGTAAAAGTTTGAAGTTTTAAAGTTCATTAGGCTTGAATCGATACGCAATTCATATTTTTAGCGTTGTTTGATGTGATTTAGAGGCTCGACTAAGTTCGTATGATGTTTTAGGACTTGTTAGTATGTTTGGTTGAGGTTTCGGGGGCCTCGGGTTGATTTCGGATGGTTAATAGATCAAGTTGAAGTTTAAAGAATGGCTAAAGTGCACCAGTTATGGTGCAACGTCACCTGCGCAAGATTGAGCGCAGGTGCGGGCCCATAAAAGTGTGAGGCCAAGTGCAGAAGCAGACCTAGAGAAGGTGGCATGTGTTCGTAGGTGCGACGTGAAGGCCGCAGAAGCGGAGTCTCTTCTGCGGAAGTATGAGCACAGAAACGGAAAGGTCAGGGAGGCCTGTTGATCGCAGATGCGGACGAGGTCCGATGGAATGCATGCGCAGAAGCGCTCCTTGGCCGCAGGAGCGAAAGCGCAGAGGTGCATTTGGGTCCACAGAAGCGGACGAGCCTGGACTAAGTTAGAACCACACCTGCGACGGAAACTCCGCAGGTGCGGAGCCGCAGATGTGGCTGTGGGTTCGCAGGTGCTACTTCGCTGGGTAGACAAGGGCCAATTCCGAGGGTTTAATTTCATTCTCCATTTTTAAGATATCATTTATTCTTGACTTGTTTTTGATTAATTTCCACTAAGATATCATTTATTCTTCCTTTAATTAAGGATTTGGGTTGTGAAATTTGTGAAAAAGGTGGAAAAAAGTCCTTAGACCAAATTTTGAGGTTTTGATCGAGAATTTTTTATCGAATTTGAGTAATTTTGGTATGGGTGAACTCGATATCGAATGGGTATTCGTATTTTGTGACTTTTACCTGATTTCAAGATGTGGGCCCGGGGTCGACCTTTTGGGGCGTATTTTTAATTCTTTGCTAAAGTAGAAGTTTTAATATTCAAATTAGTTTCTTGTAATTGTATTTATAGTATGTAATTACTTTTGGCTAGATTTGGACCGTTCGGAGTCGGAAAGCCGAGGGAAAGGCGTTCTTATCGATTGATTAAGCGAGATTTGAGGTAAGTGCTTTGTCTAACCTTGTGTGGGGGAAATCCCTTTAGGATTTGGCACTGTTGTAATAATTTGTCATATATGAGTGTCGTGTACGGGAGATGACGAGTGCGTACACGGGCTAAATGTGGAAATTTTAGTTCTTGCTGAGTAGTCTTCTTTTAAATTCCTTAACTGATTTTCCTTAGCATGTGTAGCTATCATGTTTAGCCTAGTATCGCATGTCTACGTGTCTTAACTTTTACTTGAAATTTTGTGCAACATGTTTAGTTGAATTACTTGACTCCGTGATCTTGTATTCAGCCTTTAACCGTATGGTTCCTTGCTGTAAATTCGTTTGTCCATATGTTATGAGTTGTGTATTTATTTTTGGGACTATGAGGCAGTACCTCGGGAGATCCCCCATTGCATATTTACTTTGGGACTACGAGGCGGTACCTCAGGAGAACCCCCTGTTGCATATTTACTTTTGGGACTACAAGGTGGTATCTCGGAAGATCCCCCGTTACATATTTACTTTTGGGAGTACGGGGCAGTACCTCTGGAGATCCCCCTGTTGTGTATTTACATTTGGGACTACGAGGTGATACCTCGGGAGCGCCCCTGTTGTTTTCCTCTATTTGCTGTGTTGTTACCTTTCTGTAATTTCTCGTTGTTCATTTCTCAGTCACTTCATTGT
This sequence comes from Nicotiana tomentosiformis, assembly GCF_000390325.3. Taxonomy (NCBI): domain Eukaryota; kingdom Viridiplantae; phylum Streptophyta; class Magnoliopsida; order Solanales; family Solanaceae; genus Nicotiana; species Nicotiana tomentosiformis. Next base: position 44,063,177 of record NC_090818.1, on the reverse strand, counting down.
AATATTATATTTTCTGCCTTATTACCTTTTATTCCAGTAGGGCCCTGTCCTGACCTCATCACTACACTACCGAGGTTAGGCTTGTCACTTACTTGGTACCGTTGTGGTGTACTCATTCTACACTTCTGCACATCTTTTTGTGTAGATCCAGGTTCCTCCTACCAGGCCAGATACCACTGAGCTGGACCGTACGTGGAGACTTCAAGGTATATCTATCAGTATCCGCAGACATCGGAGTCCCCCTTGTTTTCCTTATTCTCTTTAAACTCTGATGTATAGATACATTTAGTATTTTCTCTTAGAAACGTGTGACTTATATCTACCGGGTTTTGGGAGTTGTAATTATTTGAATCGCATGTTCTATTTATATTTCATGTGTTGAGATTTGAGTTCAGTTTTATTTTCAGTTATTCCGCAATTTGTTAGGCTTACCTAGTCTTAGAGATTAGGTGCCATCACGACATCCTACGGAGAGAAATTGGGGTCGTGACAATAACAAAGCAGAAATCAAACCAATTTTTGCAAGTTGTGAGACAGTGTTGGCAAAAAGAATTACCTCAAATAGACGGAAAGGTCAAGTATATTGTATTAACACCGAATCACACATAAAAAAAGATTAGAGCGTATATATATATATATATATATATATATATATATATATATATATATATATATATATATATATATATATATATATATATATGCAATGTAATTTTCATATTAAGCAGCATATTATCGAGGCAACTAAAGCTGTCACGACCCAAAATCTCACCCGTCATGATGGCGCCTATCTTAATACTAGGCAAGCCGACAATCTCAATAAACCACATATATTTTAAATTTGAAAAAACAATAATTAAATTCAACGTAAGAAATCTCACAAGTACAAATATAAATACTCACAAAACCCGGTGTCACTGAGTACATGAGCATCTAAATGATAAGAAAGTTTGACTGCTAAAAACACTGCCTGAAAATATAGAACAATAAAAAAACTAAAAGGAAAGAGAGTCAAGGTCTGCGGACGCCAAACAGCTACCTCGATAATCTCCAATAGATAAAACTCTGAAAACTAGCAACCGATGTGTCCAGAAGTACCTGGATCTGCACACGAGGTGCAGGGTGTAGTATGAGTACAACCAACTCAGTAAGTAACAATACTAAATAAAGAACTGAAAGTAGTGACGAACTTCACAGTTGAGTCCAATTATAGTAATTTCCAACATAATAAGGTAGGCATGCTTTCAAGTTTAACATTTAAGGCCAAAACAGTAATTTCATGTCAAGTTCAACTGAAACATAAGATAATATCTCTTAGAAATTTCCAAAACAGTGATATATGCTAGCTGAAGTGCAACAATAATGAAATCAAATGCATCCTCTCAGGAACACAGTCACTCAATTCCATTCACTCAGCACTCGCACTCAGTAGGTATATGCGCTTACTAGGGGTGTGTACAGACTCCGGAGGGGCTCCTATAGCCCAAGCTCTATAATTCGTATGGACAACTCACATGCTGCACGAACAACTCATGTGCTATAGTATCGATATCTGGATCTGCACGAACAACTCACATGCTATAGTGTAATATATGGATCCGCACGGACAACTCACGTGCTGCACGGACAACTCACGTGCTATAATATAATATATGAATCCGCACGGACAACTCACGTGCTGCACGCACAACTCACGTGCTATAATATAATATCTCATAATCAGGTCATCAGTCTCACTCAGTCATAAATCTCTCCAGTCTCTCGGGCTCTTAATAATCATGAAATCAGTTCAAACAACAATGATATGATGCATCAATAATGAACAATAGAGACTAAGATAAAATAAACAAGTAAACTATGACTGAGTACAAAACAACAATTAAGTAGATAGTTCAACATGTACACGACCTCTGTGGGTCCCTACAGTGCCAACACATAATCTAGACATGATTTGTGGTTCAATTTCTCTACTACATGGAAAATGTACAGATAACAACAGATTATTCAACTACACAGTTCCATGGAATTTGACCAAGTCACAATTCCTATGGTGCACGCCCACATGCCCGTCACCTAGCATGTGCGTCACCTCAAAACCGATCACATAACACATAATCCGGGGTTTCATACCCTCAGGACCAAATTTAGAACTGTTACTTACCTCAAACCGTGTAATTCTTTATTCTGCTATGCCTTTGCCTCGTGAATTGGCCCCCAAATGGCTTGAATCTAGCCACAAATAATTTGATTCAGTCAATAAAATTTATTGGAATTAATTCCATAAGAAAATACTAATTCTCCAACAAAATCCGAAATTTAGCTCAAAAATCGCCCGTGGGCTCCACGTCTCTAAACCCGACAAAAAATATGAAACCCGAAAGCCCATTCAACCACGAGTCTAACCATACCAATTTTACCAAAATCCGACCTCAACTCGGCCTCCAAATCTTCAAATCATATTTTCAAATTCCTAAGTTCAAATTCCCGATTTACACCTCAAAAACATATAATCTAGTCAGATTATTCGATGATAATTCAATATTATGGAGTAGAAATGATCATAAGTGACTTACCTCAAGATTTTCCATGATTTCTCGCTCAAAAATCGCCTCACCCGCTATTGAAAATGTCAAAAAAGACAAAATCTCTCGGACCCTTCTGTTTTGTACACTGCCCAGTGCTTTCGCACCTGCAGCCATATTTCTGCATCTGCGGTCCCGCTTCAGCAGTGAAAACACCGCATCTGCGGAAGTCACTTAGCCCAACTGCCTCCTCTTCTGCGAGCCTTGGACCGCATCTGTGCCTTCACAGGTGCGGAAAATTCCATCGCACCTGCGCGCCTGCCCGCACCTGCGCCCTTCTTCCCGCTTCTGTGCAAGTGTTTCTACGCCCACAAGTCCGCATCTGCGGCCCCTGCCCAAATCCACCGCTTCTGCGGCTCCCTCCCCGCTTCTGCGGGCTCGCACCTGCGGTTCCCACTCCGCAGGTGCGATTACACCAGCAGCAGCAGCAGCAAAACTTCATCTGCTTCTTCAACTTACTTCCAAGTCCGTTAACCACCTGAATTCAACTCGAGGCCCCAATAAAAACTTAGCCGGGCCCTCAAATTACCTCAAACAACATCAAAACACGAATTCCACACGGATTCAAGCCTAATGAACTTTGAAACTTCCAATTTCTACAAACGACGCCGGAACATATCAAATCATGTCCGATTGACCTCAAATTTTGCACACAAGTCATAAATGATATAACGGACCTGTTCAAATTTTCAAAATCGAATTCTGACCCCGATATCAAAAACTCATCCCCCGGTCAAACTTTTCAAAAATTCGACTTCCACCATTTCAAGCCTAATTCCGCTACGGATCTCCAAATAATTTTTCGGACATGCTCCTAAGTCCAAAATTACCATACAGAGCTATTGGAATAATCATAATTCAAATCCAAGGTCGCTTACACATAAATCAATATCCGGTCAACCTTTTCAACTTAAGTTTACAATTATGAGACTAAATGTCTCATTTCACTCCGAAATCCTTCCGGACCCGAACCGACTAATCCGGTAAGTTATAAAACAACTGTAAAGCATAACTTGAGCAGTAAATGGGGCAACGAGGTTATAATACTCAAAACAACCGGCCGGGTCATTACATTCTCCCCCTCTTAAACAAATGTTCGTCCCCAAACGAGTTTAGAATCATACCTGGAGTCTCAAATAGGTGCGGATATTTGCTCTACATCTCCTGTTCAATCTCTCAAGTAGATTCTTCGACTGGCTGGCCTCTCCACCGTACCTTCACTGATGCTATGTTCTTTGACCTCAGCTTTCGAACCTGTCGGTCTAAAATAGTCACCGACTCCACATCATAAGTCAAATCACCATCCAGCTGCACTGCACTGAAATCCAATATATGAGACGGATCCCCGACATACTTTCAGAGCATGGATACATGGAACACTGGATGAACACCTGATAGACTAGGTGGAAAAGCAAGTTCATAAGCCACCTCTCCAATCTTCTTAAGTACCTCAAAAGGCCCAATATACCGAGGGCTCAAGTTGCCCTTCTTCCCGAACCTCAACACACCCTTTATGGGCAAAATCTTGAGCAGAACCTTCTCCCTAACCATGTAAGTAACATCACGGAACTTCCGGTTGACATAACTCTTCTGTCTAGATTGCGCCGTGCGAATTTCGCAGCTCCTGAATCAGTTTAACCTTCTCCAAAGCATCATGAACCAAATCAGTACCCAATAGCCTAGTCTTACCCGGCTCAAACCAACCCACCGGAGAACGACACTGTCTCCTATATAAAGCCTCATACAGATCCATCTGAATGCTCAATTGGTAGCTGTTATTGTAAGAAAACTCTGCCAGTGGCAGAAATTGATCCCAAGAACCTCCAAAATCTATAACACAAGTGCGTAGCATATCTTCCAATATCTGAATAGTGCGCTTGGACTGTCCGTCCGTCTGAGGGTGAAATGTTATACTTAGTTGAACCTGTGTGCCCAATTCTCGCTGCACTGCTCTCCAAAACTGTAATGTAAACTGCGTGACCCGGTCCGAAATGATGGACACAGGCACCCCGTGTAGGCGAACAATCTCGCGGATATAAATCTTAGCCAATCACTCCAAAGAATAAGTAGTACTAACTGGAATGAAATGCGCATACTTGGTCAAACGATCTACAATCACCCAAACAACATCAAACTTTCTCAAAATCCATGGGAGCCCAACTACGAAGTCCATGGTAATACGCTCCCACTTCCACTCTGGAATTTCAAGTCTCTGAAGCAATCTTCCCGGTGTCTGAAGCTCGTTCTTTAATACGCTCCCACTTCCACCACATTGGTCTTTCCAGGATGATAAAGAATGGTGATATCATAATCCTTAAGCAACTCCAACCACCTCTGCTGCCACAAATTAAGATCCTTCTGTTTAAATAGATGCTGCAGAATCCGGTAATTGGTATAAACCTCACAATGGACACCGTACAAATAATGCCGCCAAATCTTCAAGGCATGAACAATAGCTGCTAATTCAAGGTCATGGACCGGATAATTCTTCTCATGTAACTCAAGCCTTGGACCGCATCTGCACCTCGGTGCGGAAAATTCCATCGTACCTGCGCGCCTGCCCGCACCTGCACCCTTCTTCCCGTTTCTGCACAAGCGCTTCTACGCCCACAACTCCCATATGCGGCTTCTACCCAAATCCTTCATGGTCGCTTCTGCGGCTCCCTCCCCGCTTCTGCGGGCTCGCATCTGCGATTCCCACTCTGCAAGTGCGATTACACCAGCAACAGCAAAACTTCAGCTGCTTCTTCAACCTACTTCCAAGTCCGTTAACCACCCGAATTCAACCCGAGGCCCCCAGGACCTCAACCAAACATACCAACAAGTCTTATAACCCAATACGAACTTAGTCGGACCCTCAAATTATCTCAAACAACATCAAAACACGAATTCCACACGGATTCAAGCCTAATGAACTTTGAAACTTTTAATTTCTACAAACGACGCCGGAACCTATCAAATTATGTCCGATTGACCTCAAATTTTGCACACAAGTCATAAATGACATAACAGACCTATTCAAATTTCCAGAATCGAATTCCGACCCCGATATCAAAAAGTCAATCCCTGGTCAAACTTTCCAAAAATTTGACTTTCGCCATTTCAAGCCTAATTCCACTACGGACCTTCAAATAGTTTTTCGGACACGCTCCTAAGTGCAAAATCACCATACGGAGCTATTGGAATCATCAGAATTCAAGTCCTAGGTCGTTTACATATAAGTCAACATCCGGTCAACTTTTTCAAGTTAAGTTTTCAATTATGAGACTAAGTGTCTCATTTCACTCCGAAATACTTCCAGACCCGAACCAACTAACCCGGTAAGTTATAAAATAATTGTAAAGTATAACTTGAACAGTAAATGGGTGAATGAGGTTATAATACTCAAAACGACCGGTCGGGTCGTTACAAAAGCAGTGAAGGATCATTAGTATCAGTAACATACGAATGAAACAGTGGTGATGGTACCTGTCTAGCATAAAAGAGCCAATTTCTCAATTACTTCTGCGAAGGAATATTGAAAGAAATTATACATAATAGAGTAAAATGAGAAATTCGCCATAATACTACCACCTACATAGCAAAAATTTTGTAACAATTGACAAATTAATTATCTAAAGAGCAAATACTGTGGAAGGATTAACAAAATTAAAAACCTAACCAATCAAAAATTAGAATTGATCAACAAAAAAAATGCTTACATGCCGTTCAAGAGTTGGAAGCGTCATCACATAAACAGATTGAAGTTTGCAGAGACCCACTCTTGTCCTGTATGGAAAATCTCCCATTTTTACTGTAAATTGACATAATGTTGAGGGAACCTGGTACAATGTTTTTGTTTTTGTTGGGGATATGAAATATGGATGAAGAATTAGAGGTGAGGGAACATGGTCATAAGAATGTTATAGTGTGAGTCATGACTAATAGTAGATTAAAAGGACATAAAATTGAAGGCAATCATAAAAAGCTTCTACTGAAAATGGAGAAGACATAATTCTTCTACACAGAAGTGAAATGGCTCTGAGATGGAGAAAATTAGTAAGAAGCGTTGCAATTAAAACTTCCGGTGGTGGGCAAGTCTCCATTTCTGCAAAATTGAAACTACATACAAAGAAGAATAGCAATACTTTTATTTAAGCAATCATATCATTGTTAATAATTTCAGAAAATGAAGAAGAACTATATTGCAAGACAGAATAAGGAGACATACCCATACTTCAGTTTGTTTAGAATTGATGCACTTTCCATGGTGGATATTGGAGGGAGAAGAAATACGGTGAAAGACCTGACCAAAGCCTATACTAAATGTAATTTATTTGGGTTCGACTCCAGAAGCATAACGGTTAGTCTTACGTTATTAATGTGACCTTTCAGAAGCAACACTATTTGTCTTTTTTTTTTTTAGCCGGTTTATTTGTTCTATAGTAGAATGAAGAAGAAAATGTAGGAAAAAGGAAAAATTAGATAAATACTAATGCTCAACATAGGAAGTGTCACATCACCTTTTTCATTTCCAGTTTTAGATTTTAGATTTATATTCATATATAGATGCAAGGGGCGGCTCAAACGCGAAGCAATTAAAGAGGTCGCTTTAGGCACCCAAATTTGAGGGGTCCCATTTTTAGAAATCGTAGGCGTATCACTATTTAGAAGAAAATATTGAGAACAATTTGAAATAAACGCATAATATATATATAAAGAAATAATTTAATGTAAATAATGATAATAAAACCACAAAGTCTCTTGAACAATCTTTTAGAGTTGATTAGTTCTTATACATAGTAGATCAAGCCATTTTTTCACTTCAATATAGATTTGAACAATTTGAAGCGTATGGAAGTATTTTTGGTTTTCTATTTCGTGGTAAAAAGAAAAGAGTCAAGTTAAAGATAATACTCTAATTGATATATATTCAATCAGATAAAAAAACTTGATTCCTTTTCAAATGCTTATATTTATTATAGAATAATGTTAACAGTTCCTATAATAATTGCCTCACCGAAAGGAATTTTTTCAAAACTATAATTAATAAAATCTTGCCTAAAATCAACAATGTCTTAAGAAAGATTAGCTATATTATCACTTGAGAGAGAATTATTAGAAGAAATCAATTATAAAAAAAATTATTAACAATTTTGCATCTCAAAAAGCAAAAAAAATAGACTTCAAATAAAAATTGAAATTTTTTGTTTAAGCTTAAGGCCTCCAATTAAACTTTGGCTTTAGGCCACAAATCTTGTTAAGCTGCCCTTGTATAGATGCTAATCTACCTAAACGCAAAAGAGTTAAGCGTAACAAATATAATAATACTAATCTTACACAAAAAAAGTAGAGCAAGAAAAGTATAGTAGCGGTAATATAGCAACCATCTATATTTAATAATGCTAATCTACCTAAACGCAAAAGAATTAAGCATAACAAATATAATAATATTAATCTTCCAATAATCTATATATAATCGACATTTAAAGACAATGTTGTCGAACTTTGGTAGGAGGAAAAAATACTCCATACAAGGTAGGCACTTAGTAAAAATAAATAATAATTTAATAGGTAAATAATTATAGTATTTCAGAATAGTAATAGATTTAATTATGATTTTTGGGGGAAAATAGTTACAGAGCTCATTAGCTATTCATTAGGGATAAAATTATAGTATTCTAGAATATTTAAAGACGTTGTTCTTGAACTTTACTCGGAAAGAAATTATCAGTAATAAAGCATTCTTTGAATTCGTACGACAGCGCCTACAAACCTTACTTCATATCAACGGCACAGTTAGTATCAATCGGGAAAAAATCATAGTAGTGAAATTTTTTTGTATTTTTGAAAGTGTTTTAGAATCTTTACATCCTTATTTATTGATTAGTGTAAATAAATTATACTATCCAATAATATTGACAATATAAGTTCTTATTTGAAAGGAAAACATAACAGAATAATAATGGTAAACTAAATTAAATACATACAACATCTAAAAGTGGAAGCTAAATTTTTCTTATGGGAAAAAAATTTTATGGAAAAGAAATCAGTTTATTTACACACAACATCTTCAAAAAGTGGAGAGAGTCCACAATATTAACAAAAATTTCAAGTTTCGGTCTCATTGACAATTGGACAGTCTGAGGAATCTATTATTTGGGTGATTTTCATTAAGGATAGGTAAATTATCTGGTAACAATTTTCTCAGAATAGTAACAAAATATTCTTTTACTCCATATCAGCGACAATGTTCGTATCAATTGTGAAAAGATCATATTAATGCGAAATCTTTGGATTTTTAAAAGTGTTTTAAAATCTTTACATACTTAGTTATTGATTAGGGGAAAAATTATACTATCCAAGAATATTGACATTGTAAGTTCTTATTTGGAGGGAAAACATAAAAACAAATAAGGTTTGGACTGTACCTCAATATTTTGACTGTGTTTTGGTATTCTTGTTTGTCCACACCTATACAATTAGATTAGGGTTCATAGAAGTTAGTGAGACTCAAATATGTAAGAATAGGCGTAAATGATAAATACTAAACTTTAAATGAATTACAGATCGACAATTAAGAAGCGAATATTATTTTTCCTTGAAACGGTAGGAAGGGGATGGTGTTCTTCGGATGTCTTCGTTGGCGTCGAAGGAAACAGAATTTGTGAAATAATAGATAGAATATTTTTTATTTTTTCGTTTCCTCCAAATAAGAAATAGACAAAGAAGGGAGATGCACTTGAGTTTATAATAATTAATTCACAAAGTAAGAGGTCTGGGGGGATTTTGAATAGGGAAAAGGGGATTGAAAGATTAAAGAAAGTTTGTTTGATGGATAGAAGCGGCGCCGGAAGAAGGGAAATCGGAAACGTGGTTGAACATGAGGTTTGTTTGTTTGATGAAAAGAAGTGGTGTGGGGAGAATCAGTTGGGTATGCGAAGCGTTTTGTTTCTGTAATTTCAGTTTGAAATTGCAAAAAAAAAACCTGAAGCATAGAAAATAGAATTGCTGCTAATGGAGAGTGTCACCTCACTGGGCATAGGGCCCTCCAATTATATATATATATATATATATATATATATATATATATATATATATAGAGAGAGAGAGAGAGAGAGAGAGATATTTTTAACTTCTAAAAAAGAGCTTTCCTTTCATAGCTTTTGGTCCATGAAATATGTATATATTAGTCTTTAATAAGCATGAAAGAACATAACGAGTATTGACTGATTTTCGGGTGCTATGTTCCAAGAAATAGCATCAGAATATAAGATTCAGTGACATCTGAGCCTGATTTCCGTGAATCGCCACCTATTTAATTAGTAAGCACAAGTATCCAAGGTCTGGCTATGCACTCTTTTTCTCTAATAACCTCCCCTCCCGTGGCAAAAACAAGATTTCACTAATGGGATGCAAAATATAAATTAAAGTAGCAAACATACAAGAAGCCAAGGTAATTTAACATATACTATATAAACATAAGAAAATAATTTTAACCTTATATATATATTGTATAGGGTAAAATATGCTATGCTACTTGGCCGCCCAAAAGAGGAACACGTGGAACTTAAAACGGGGATAGCCAAAATCGAAGGCAACAGTCCCGTCTGTCACCGGAAAGAATAACGCTCATAAGTATGCAATAAATACTTTTCGCCCGATAGCATTTAATGGAGAATATTCCACAGCAATAAGTGTGTTGCTCGTTATAAGGAATTTAGCATTTATGCTCATCGTTACATCTTCATCAATGACCCTCATAATTGACATTAAAGAAGGGAACGATTCTAGGACCTCCTTTCCTAGACATAGCTATAAATAGTGAACGTTGTTATCATTGTAAGGACACTAATTTTCTAGCAAACTAATACTACAATCTACTCAAAGCTTTAATCAATTTTACCTTCTTATTTTCTGTTCTTGTTCTTATTACTATTGCGCCCAGAGGCTTCACTACCAGAGTCTTTATTTCTGTCATTTCGTCTTCCTATCAAGGCTAAGTGTTATATATTTCTTCAATTATCTTGTTATTTTAGGGTCGAATTAATTCACTTGTCTAGAAACCGCATATAAATTCAACTGTATCATTTTTCGGGTAAACAGTTTAGCGCCCACCGTGGGGCCTAGACAGTCGTGCAATTAAGTTGATCCTTGCCTTTTTTACTAACGTGTTTTGATTATTTTATCTTAGAAGAAATCATAAGAAATTGAATATAACAGTGTTAACAATACGCACAATCCCGAGATTCGAGGGGATCAACCTCGTTTCGAGGACTCAATCAGTGACACCCACAACGAGAGGAATGATGCCACACCGGTACATGACATGCAATATCCTCAACATGTTCGGGAGACAACTCCCGATAATACTAAGGAGGAATATGTCGTTGACACGACAAGATAAGGTTATGACGGAGTTGAAGCAGGCACTGTCGGGGAATTTGAATAATGCGAATAGACGAGATCCGGTTCCTCCCGGTCCTCCCACGAATCAAACAATGCAGATGGTCGACAACAACACCCCGAAGGGCGAAGTTGGCTCCGATGGGGCAGGGGGGAGCGGATCCAGCCCCAATAACGAAAACGATCCCTTCAAGAATGAACTCTTATGGTTTATGAGGGAAGTGAACCCCTGTATAGTATGGACTAAATCCCGGGCGCACCACCGGTGCTGAAAGGTCCGGACTCAAAGAAGTATACTCAATTTCCATACAAGCCAAGTGCGGCACCATAATTATTCCCAAAGTGGTTTAAAATGCCTGATGTGCCAAAGTATGACGAAACTTCAGACCCTCAGGAGCATATTACCACCTATACAATGGAGGTGAAGGGAAATGATTTAGCTCCTCATGAAATTGAATATGTTTTGCTGAAGAAATTTGGAGAGACTCTCACGAGGGGAGCCTTGACGTAGTATTCACTATTATCCGAGCATTCCATAGACTCCTTTGAGATGCTCACCGACTCTTTCATCAAGGCTCATGCGGGGCCCAGAAAAGTACAGGCCTGAAAGGCCGACATATTTAGGATTGCGCAAGGAGAGTTCGAGTTACTACGAGAGTTCGTTACCCCATTCCAGAAGGAGAGAATGTTGCTCTCGGCTGTCCCGGATGAATGTGCGGCTGAAGCATTCACCAAGGGACTGAATCTGAGAAGTTCAGACGCTTCCTGGAGATTGAAGGAAAGCCTGCTTGAGTTTCATGCAATGACTTGGGAGAATGTCCACAAACTGGTATGAATCAAAGATAAAGATCAAAGATGATTAGGTTGGCTTTCTATCGTTGACAAAAGGACGGGAAAAGAACAGAGAAAAATCAAAAGACGATTTCGACATGGACTGACAGTCTTCGAGGGGCCGATTTCTTCCCTGTGAACGGACCAAAGGCCGCGGCAGAGGCTTCCGGTCAGCGGACAGGTTCTCAATCGACAGAAGAACTGATCGCGATCGGAACAATAGATCATTGCAGGTTAAAGAAGCGTAAGGGGAACGAGATTCTTCATATCCTAAGATGTTAGAATACAATTTCAACGTCAGTGTAGTTGAGTTAGTGTCATCCATGAGAAACATTAAAGAAGCACATTTCCCAAAACCAATGATATCTGATCCTAGCCAGAGCGATCCCAACTTTTGGTGTGAATACCATGGGACGAATAGCCACCGGACAGGGGACTACCGATACCTACGAGAAGAAGTGGCAACACTGTTAAAGAATGGTCATCTCAAAGAATTCTTGAGTGACCGAGCTAAGAACAATAATGGTCGTAGCCGGGATAACGCGGAACCCTCGAAAGCAGGAGAAGATCCCCCGCACCAAATGATCAACATGATCTTCGGGGAGAATGAGATCAACGGGGTCACCTTTTCGGCAGTAAAAAAGACAAAAAGTATCAATAACCGATAGCAAAAGGCTCCGGGAAGTCGTCGAAGACGATATCACTTTCACGGAGGAGGACGCAAACGGATTATTACTGCCGCATAATGACGCACTGTTAATTTCTTTAAATGTGCTAGATTTTAATATCGAATGTGTTATAGTGGATCCGGGATTTTCGGCCAATATCATACAATGGAGAGTATTGGGGAAAGCTAAACTCACCGGAAGTATCATTCCGGCCAAAAAACTCCTCACCGGATTCAACCTCGTGAGTATGACAACCCGAGGAGAGATTTTGTTACCCATAAATGCCGAAGGATTAATGAAAACAACTCTTTTCGAAGTGGTAGATAGTGATATGGGATATAACATTATTCTGGGAAGGTTGGGGTTACATGAAATGAAAGTTGTACCATCAATATATCATCAATTAATGAAGTTTCCAACGCTCGAAAAAGTTAAACAGACAAGGGGTGACCAACCAGCAGCAAGGGAGATGAATGAAATTTCGATCTCCAGTAGCAAAGGAAAGGAACACGCGGCATAGCAATTACAGGAACCAACGCCTGCTCTCGAACTAGATGAAGTTATCCCGACGGCAAAAATATCGAAATTTTATCAGGTGCCGAGATATTTCCAGGTTCCAGAAGAGACAGATGCAACGAAATTCATAGTGGAAGAGCTTGAGCAAGTTGCGTTGTTCGAAGATGTCTTAGAAATGAAATTTCACTTGGGGACAAGACTGCATATAGAGCTCAGGTATGGATTTATTAAATTTCTTAAATCTAATGCTGATTGTTTTGCATGGTCGCATGCAGATATGACAGGTAGAACTGAAAGTATGTGCTGCACTCTTTTTTCCTTCGTCCAGTTTTTGTCCCAATTGGGTTTTTCTTGCAAGGTTTTTAACGAGGCAGCAACAGAAAGCATACTACGAAGAAAGCTCCAACAGCAGCAATAAGACCTTTAATATCAAGGCACACAAGCAAAGATCCACTCTGGGATGTTTAGATAATCTTTTTCTCTATAGCAAAATTCCCACCGGGAAGCTAAGTTTGCTATCGATCAAAGGTTACCTGACCGTTCACAAGTATAAACCACTAGAGGGTTGTTAGATAGTCCTTCGCTCGATAGCATGAATTCCTGAGGGAAAGTAAAGTGTGTTACCGAGTTAAGAATTATCTAGCAATTCATTAGTGGGATCCTCGAAGGTACAAGGCTTCCAGTGTTCTAATTCGCATTCTTCGCATTTGAACACTGGGGGGACGATATGAGGATATGGCAACAATGACTGCCACGTCGACCGTGAAGCAAAAATCGGAAATATAGTTGTATCATCGGGATCTGGGACTGTGCGACCAACCCCGTAGAAACAAGTTGTACAAGTTAGCCACAAGTAATGGCAATTTCTTTTTTCAACATAACAAATGCTTATGTACCTTTTGAAAATAGAAGGAATAAAATAAAGTCCTTTTGTTTTTATCTTTTTTCTTGTCTGAACGATGAATTAACTTTGTCATTTGAAAGTTAAACAAGTACTTCAAATGCTACTGCCTTAATGAACATGAGCCGTCCTCTTCAAGAGCACCACAAATATAAGAGGGCCCTCTCTTATAAAAACCCTCACGTTAAAGGGTTGATTTTGGAAGAGCTCATGCCCGGAATCAAAATGCTTTCGGGAAAAATACATCCAAGGCTTCACATAATAAGACACAAGCAGCAAAACTTGTGCAAAATTCTTAAGAAAAAAGAAGAGAATGCAAAGATTAAAACTTGCATAAATGTTCAAACGAAGAAAAGACTCAAACAACACTTGAGAAAAAAGATGTTATTTTTTACAATAACATGCCAAAATGGCACATATACAAGAATTGGAAAAAGAAAAGAAAAGCTAAACTACAGCATCTCCGGAACCCGGAGGAAAAGAAGTATTTGCGCCCCTTAGGGGAAGTGGATAGATTTGCCGATGGTGAGGTGCCCCTTAGTGTTTGCGCCCCTTACTCAACATTATGTCCTTTAACATCTTTGTCTTCCGCTTCCTCTTCAGTTCCCGAAGTTTCGGAACCGGAAGCAGCAGGCTCCACGGGGAGACCATTTTTAGCAGCCAACTCAAGCTCACAGGCCTTAGCAATTTTAGCATTGAATTCAATGATACCAGGTTTGGCCTATTCCAAGTTTTTTATCCTCATGTTGTACATAGCGTAAGTTTTCTCAACGATGAAGGAAGCCGCTCGACACTTAAGTTCTTTTTTGAGTTGGGTTACCTCGGCAGAAAGGCTTTCCCGGGTGGATCTAACGGATCTAAGGCTAACATCAAGGCCGTGGACATTGGAATCAAAGAGCCTATTATGCTCAATGGTTTTCTTATACTTCTCCTCCATCTGGGTATGTTTCTCTCCCGCAGCAGCAAGTTCTTGTGTTTTGGAGTTCAAGGCTGCCTTTAAGTTAGTCAATCTTTCAGCGGAGGCAGCCTCACGATCGGATGCAGCAAGAACGATTTTATGAACTTCAATCCATTTGGCCTTAGCCTCTTCAAATTAAACCCTCAACGGGGTAATCTCTTGGATAAGGGTCTCCACTTCATGCTCAGTTTGCTGCAAACGAGCCTCCAATATAATGGCCTTAGTGCTTTGGCTTCCAGTTCCGATAGGCGAGCGACACTTTGCTCCCGCTCTGCCAAAAAATGATCCCGTGCAGAGGTAATTTCTTCCTTCAACCTCTAAAGGCCGTCGGAATCAAGAAAGTTGGCCTACAAATCAAGAAAGGCAAAACTCAAGATATGTTCAGGTAAATAGAAGAAATAACAAATGAAGAAAGGAATGTACCGCTGCGGCGTTGTGCATGGAGTTGTTCAACAAACACTAACCCGAGAGTGCCTGAATCTTTTCACAATCTTTCTCAGAAGCCAAAGGCTTCATATAATTAGCAAGATCCTCTTTTGTGGATACGATAGAGACCGAAAAAGTAACATTCCTCTTCTTTTGTGGATCTTCAGAAGGAGCAGCATAATTTTTCCCCAAATTCCTAAGAACTGGGGACTGGGAAAGGAACGCCTTCTTTATGGTTAGGTACGACCGATAAAGATGATGTAGCAATTTCTGGTGGAAGAGTGGATAAAGGTGAAAATGATGTAGCAGTTGCTGGTGTTGGTGGAGATGGAGATGAAGCTGATGGAGTTGAAGAGCGAGAAGAACCTGCAGCAAATGCAGTGCGGGTTGTTGGTTGTTCATCAGTCGAGGACGGAAGGAGCAAAGTGCGAGAGTGAACGAGCAAAGTGCTTATATTCTTCTTTTCCTTCTAGATCACTCATGCACTTCCATGCCTTTTTCCATAATCCTCTGTTTTTTTCAAGCTTTTCCTCAGCTAGCTCATTCACTCTTTCTTGTGCACGCGAGAGTGAACGAGCAAAGTCCTTCTTTTGTCTTTTGGTCCCGAATCAACTTCTTTTGATCACTTTTTGTCCAACCTGCTCCAACACATAAGAATGCATGTAATGAGCATAATTCACTACAAAAACTCATGTAACCTACCATAACCACACAAGTTATGATATGAAAGTACACCAACAATATGCATTTTTGGCCGTTTATCAACACCCCATACTTAAACTCTTGCTCGTCCTCGAGCAACTTTCAATATTACGCACAATGGAAAGAAACACATTTTCAAAATATACTCAAGCATCATACCAATGACAATAGCTTATACCAACATTTAGAATTCAACATGAGAACTATTGACATATATCTTCAAAAGTAGACCCATTCCAAGACTATTTAAAATATTTGTGCGACTTTTTCTAACATCCTAAACTCTAAAGATGACTCCAATACATTCCCTACGATGACTCACTTTTTGTGTCAACTCAAAATGCTCGGACTTAACCAATCTTTTGTAAATTATGTGCCCTCACCATAAACCAAAAAGATAAATTAGTCCACACACTCAAATATGCATTCAAGTATAATTTACGGACTTACAAATTGAAAGCATTCGCTCACTCTCTCAAAGAAATCCATGTCCATCCCGAGGTCGTTCTATAGGCTTGCCCGTAGTATATGTCTCTACTAATTTAAGCTTGCGAAGTCTCAGATCAATTAGGTCTTTCCAGGTTGTAATGTAGACTAAGGGATAGGTAGGATATAGTGACTAACCCTCCTAAGCACTTTAATACACCACACTTAACTTTCCAATACACGCTCCCCATGACCAATTCAAGCACTGCCACGAAATCTTATACAATTTGGCCCTTCTTTTTTAAGCATAACTATGCATTCACTAGCTCAGATATGAGGAATAGGAGGTGTATTTTCTAATTTTTTTTCAACACTCTCCATACTTTGGGATGCCAGGCTAATGATTTTTCAAAACATACGTACACCTTTTGGCCTTTTTTTGGTTCCACTCAAAAGCTACCTCAACTCTCACCTTGCTCTTCGTGCGACTTAAGTGCTTTCAGAGGTAAATGTTCAAAAGATCTAATTAAGAACAAAAAGGGAATCAGTTTATAATGTGGGTGCCAAAGAAAAGGCTTATAGGCTCAAATGGGATATCTAAAGAATTTGTTTTTTATTTTTATTTATGGTGGCATACTAGCTCAATGGACAATCAAAGAAACGCCTACATCCTCTCCACGACTCACAAAGCTTACTTATTTCACTTTGACTAACACACGGGGTAAGTTCTAGACTAATACACGATAGCACAGAATGTAATCAAGCCTCACATCACACAATGCACATGATTCACTCCAGAGGGTTCAGACCCGACACTCTAGTTAAACAACTAAGCACATCCATCCTATTAATTCAACACATAGAAAGTAATTATAGGAGTCAACAAATGAACTTAAGCATCAAAAGAAAGTGACATATATTCTCAAGGCATGTGGGCACATAGAACACGAAGAAGATAATCAATTCAAATATTACAGCTCTAAGTCCCGGCATAAAACATGTTGAAAAGTATTGATACTCAAGTTTTCCCATTCCATTATCAATTCTACAGAAGAAAGAAAAAGAAAAATCATTTTGCATTTTTCATTAGACTTCAATCCCTCAAGAAAACTATCAAAGAAGTCCATCATCGGGAAAAGTTCAAAAATTTTGAAAATTCTACCTAAAAACATAAAATACTACCCGGTTCAAAGAAAATTGGCATCCTCAGGAAAGATCTGTGGTTTAACGAAAACCCGAAATTACGCCAATTTAAAAAAATAACTACAATTATACAATTACAATTCTGACAACCCCACCCCACACTTAAGGATATGCATTGTCCTCGATTGCAAAAGATCACAAAAGAACAAAAACAAAATAAAGCTCAAAAGTAGTGTGGGTGTCAAAAGCTCCCTGAAAATCACTCTGGTTGCGGTGAAGACCGGCACCATCGGTCCTCAATGCTGATGGGTAC
This sequence comes from Nicotiana tomentosiformis, assembly GCF_000390325.3. Taxonomy (NCBI): domain Eukaryota; kingdom Viridiplantae; phylum Streptophyta; class Magnoliopsida; order Solanales; family Solanaceae; genus Nicotiana; species Nicotiana tomentosiformis. The sequence goes on along the minus strand of NC_090818.1, from coordinate 44,045,326 downwards.
TCCAAAGTGACACCAGATATGTCGATTGCCTCTATCATCTCACCATCTCTAACCCGGATAGGTCCAGTACTAGCAGCGCCCACAACCTGCTCACCAGCTCCAGATGGGTCCTCAGCTATTGTGCCCTCAATGGCAGTCATATCCATCTGGATCCAAATGTGTGGTGGCCTCGATCTATGAACTTCCTCATGTATCTTAGCAAACTGCTCTCTCATCCACTGCCCTCTAGTCTCCTGAGCATCTAGCAAGGTACGATCCCGCGCCTTCAATTCTTCCCTCAACAAATGGATCTTGTTCTCCATAGCACTAAAGTGCTCATCAGAGATTTTCTTCTTAGCTTTGTCCCCGGATGGATCTTGCACACTACAAATGTTATGTAATGCTTTGTACATTTCCTACAGCTTGACATCAATGGACGTAGCCAACTTCACATTGCCTCTCTTAGCTCGCCTCATTTTTTGCTCAAACTCCTGCAAAAGTGCAGTTAGTGTGTGGACAAAATAAAGTCCCCACTGCATGTTATCCCAGGTCCTGTACATCTGGCTCTACATCACTTCCCCAATATTCACATCAATACCTGTCATCAAAGCAAAAATGAGAAAAACATGCTCCCATATGACAATAGTCTTGTGTGTTGCAGGTATCGGTCTATTGCAGACCCAATTTAACCATGCTCTGGCTTCTTTGTTCAAGTACTTCTTCGCTAGGCCTTGGTTCTTACTCCACCTAGCACCAGACGATGGATCACATAGAATTTCTAGCATACATGTCCGATCAGGTCGTCGTCCTCTCCTCCAATATTCTGCCATGGATCGTTCAGGAATGTTGTAGAACCTATTGATTTCCTCTACAGAGATGTCCACCTCATGACCTCTAACCCAAACAATGTCATCACCTTTGTTAGGATCCCAGTTGGAATATAGTTCTCGCACGAGTGTCAAGTTGGCCTTTCCTTTTGGTCCATGTGCAAAGTGTGTCTACCATCTCCGCTCAATCTGTGCCACTATGTTTGGACAAGCCTTACCGGCGGGCGTCATGTTCAATGGTCTTTCATACATCTTAGGATTTAACTGTTTCCATTTAATGTCACCCCACAATTTCCAAGCATCCTCACTCACGTGCTTATCTTGTCACCCTACATTGTCAACTGGAGCACTAGGTTCATCTTCGCCTTCAGGTAATGGAACTATCATTTCATCCTCAGAGTCGTCAGATTCATGCTCAAACTCCACAATCTTCTGTGCTTTACCTTTACCCCTCACCTTAGCTGTTTTTTGCTTCTTAGCCGGAGGCGAATTAGAAGCTCTTTCTCGGATTTGGAATGGGACTTCTCTTTGCCTAGACGTCTGTGGGAGTTTCTGCACGGGCAGCTCAATAATAATAGAAGTGACCCCATTAGCTACCTCAGAACTCCCAGGTGCCATAGGATCATTCTTCTTCTTTGTCCTCTTCTCTGTAGCTACTGTCTTCGATACCTTCTTGTCAGTCGATGTCTTTTTCGGGGGAGGCTTGCCAGCACCTCCTGCTCCATGACTATGAGTGAGTGTTTTGGAGACAGCCATAGTACCTACAGAAGAAACAATTAGAATTCTCAGAGTAAGCATGCAACATCAAGTCATTAAGAGTAATTCAATGGGTACTCAGAATGCCCCAACTGTGCCATTAGCATCTTTACCAAAATCAATTTATTCATGTAACTTTTAGATTTTTACTCCGATGACTGATATTACAACATACAAGTATTATAGTATGACTGAAACTTTAGAGAATAGCCATTATACCATAGCGGTTGAGTCAACATATAGACTTGTTCGACAAGTGATAACAATTAGCACACTAATAATTTGTTCATGATTCTTCTACAATTAACAACAAAAGCACAACGTGTATCGCGCTACTGAGCAGCCCCTTGACAACCAGAGGGGGATGCTATAACCCGACTACATATCATTCAAGTAAGACAACTCAATTGTTTTTTAAAAAGTAATTTACCAATGAGTTCACCAAATGTGCAAAGAGATTACAATTACCCTCAAATATATACATGCAGCCAATGTGTATATAATCTACGAGCAGCACACATAACTCATACAAAATCCCTGGACGAAGGCAGCGCACTTCTGTGCCTAAGTCTGTCGCAGTTTTATTTTTATCCAAAATGAATGCAAGTGACGCGCAACAGACCTAAATGGCCACCCCACCCTCAAGAGAAGTTAATAATACCATTGGACTTAGGCCAGCTACTCAGACTTCATAAAGCCTATTAAAATCTCATTCAGGCAATTCATCGGATACCTTGTATGCATAATTTTCTGTTGCTTCTTTTAATCCCATAGGTATATGGTTTTCCCTCCCAATTTGAGTGAGGTGATGGAAATTCTAGTTTCCCACCTCACCATGTTTAAACAATAACCAATTGCCAACAAGATCTCCTTGTAATCAACTATCCTAAAAGAAAATAGGAGAAACGAAAGAAAGAACAGAAAAAGAAAATAAGAATAGGGGCTGGGACGGGGTTGCACATGATGGGGATGGGGTGAAACATGAGATGAAGAAGATAGAAAAAATAAATAAAGAAAAGAGAAAACAAAAAAAGACTTACCTGATGTGTGTGTGTGCGCTGCGAGAGACGAGAGGCAAAGGAACAATGTTGTTTTGTTTTGAGGTTGAATTAAACGGGGGGGGGGGGGGGACAGGGTTTTAAAATAATTTTGGGTAGTGGTCGCGCATTTTGGGCAGAGGGTGTACAAGCTATTATGATCACATAAAAAAGACTCGCGCAGTGGTTGCGCGTTTTGGCCGTACTTTGCTCTTTCTGAAAAGTTTGGCCAGAGTTCTGGCTCGTGCAATTTTGCGCGAAGCGAGGACTTGAACGAGCAGAGGCCGAATTTCACTTGTTCTTCCTCCACACTCTATCTCGAGCTCGTCACCTCGAACCTTGCTCGTATGTATTATATTGACCCTGCACCTACTCACACACATATTAAATTATATAAAAGTCAAAAAAATAATAAAGAAAATAGCGAAAAGTAATAAAATTGGGTTGCCTCCCAACAAGCGCCTGATTTAATGTCGCGACACGATGAATACATCATTACAATGGGTTTCCTCCCACGAAGCACCTGATTTAACGTCGCGGCATAACGCATGCTATCGAACTTAAGGTTAACATAACATTTGAGGGTCCTGCAATTGAGTAACCAATACAACTCTTTCCTCATCCGTGCCAAGGTAATGTTTCAACCTTTACCCATTGACTCTAAACTTGTTCGTTCGATCCTCGGATTCAATTTCCACAACTCCACTTGAGAATACTTGCACAACTCTAAATGGTCCCGACCATCAAGATTTTAGCTTACCCGAAAATAATTTCAATCTTGAATTATACAACAACACGACATTTCCGTGTTTGAAAATCCTCTCTTGAATCTGCTTATCGTGCATGATCTCCATCCTTTCCTTGTACAGCCTAGTGCTCTCAAAAGCGTAGTAACGAAACTCATCAAGTTCATGAAGCTCTATGACTCTACTCGTACCAGCAACCTCCATGTCAAGGTTTAATTTCCTTAATGCCCAAAATACTATATGCTCTAGCTCCATCGGTAAGTGACACGCCTTTTCAAACACCAATTTGTATGGTGACATACCAATCGGAGTTGTAAATGTAGTGCGGTAGGCCCATTGTGCATCATCCAATTTTTTCGCCCAATCAGTTCGAGTAGCATTTACAGTTTTGGTCAAAACACTCTTGATTCTCTGTTTGACACCTTCACTTGCCCACTTGTTTGTGAGTGATACAGAGTGGTGACCTTATGGCGAATGCCATATTTCTCCAACAATTTTGCAAAGGCCTGGTTACAGAAGTGGGTGCCTCCATCACTGATGATCGCTCTTGGAGTACCAAATCGGGTGAAGATATTCTTTCTTAGAAAACCAATAACTCCCTTTGTATCATTTATTGGGAGTGTCGCGGCTTCTACCCATTTCGAGACATAGTCCACAGCTACCAGTATGTACTTGTTTCTATGTTAGCTGATAAATGGTCCCATAAAATCGATTCCCCATACATCAAAGACTTCCACCTCTTGAATTGGGTTCATGGGAATCTCATGTCGACGGGAAATATTCCTCGTCCATTGGCACTCATCACAGCTATTCACCCAGACGTGTGCATCTTTAAACAACGTCGGCCAATAAAAGTCCGACTCCAGCACTTTAGCAGTTGTCCTTACTCCTCCAAAATGGCCTCCATACGGGGAAGCATGACATGCCTGCAAAACAGAAGGTTGGTCTATCTCGGGAATGCATCTCCGGATCATGTTATCAATACAAATCCTAAACAAATATGGTTCATCCAGAAATACATGTGACAATCACGAAAGAACTTTTTTTTTTGCAGAGAGGACAAGTCATAGGGAACAATACCGCTCGCCAGGTAATTTACAATAGCTGCATACCATGGCGCTACCTCAAGGCTCGTGGATAAAACTTGTTCATCTAGGAAAGTCTCCATGATCTATTCCACCTCAATCCTCTTTTCAACTCCTTCAAGCCTCGAAAAATGATCAGCAACTTGGTTTTCCATTCCCTTTCGGTCACGGCTTTCCAAGTCGAACTCTTGCAGCAGTAGCACCCATCAAATCAAGCGCGACTTTGACTCCTTCTTCTCAATTAGGTACCTGAGAGCAGCATGGTCAGTATAAACAATTACCTTCGAGCCTATCAGGTATGACCTGAATTTGACAAATGCGAACACCACTGCTAGCATCTCTTTCTTTGTCACTGTTTAATTTAGTTAGGCACCACTCAAGGTTCTACTTGCATAGTAGATTAGATGCATGACTTTATCTTTTCTCTGTCCAAGAACTGCTCCCACAGCATAGTCGCTTGCATCACACACCAACTCAAAAGGTTGTCTCCAGTTGGGTGCCATTATTATTGGTGCAGTCACCAGTTTTTTCTTCAACTCCTCAAACGATACCCCTGAAGTCATCAAAAAACAAAAGGGTGATAATTTTCAAGCAATTTACACAAAGGGTTAGCAATTTTGAAAAAAAACTTTTATAACCCGCCTGTAGAAATCAGCGTGACCAAGGAAACTTCTTATGGCCTTGACAAAAGTGAGTGGAGGTAACTTCTCAATTATATCAACCTTATCACGGTCCACTTCAATGCCCTTACTTGATACTAGGTGTTCCAAGACTATACCTTCCTGTACCATAAAATGGTACTTCTCCCAGTTCAGTACCAGATTAGTCTCCATACACCTCTTCAATACTCTTTCAAGTTCATAAGGCACTCATCGAATGAGTTCCCCACCACTGAGAAATCATCCATGAAAACCTCCATTATGTCCTCTACCATATCTGTGAATATGTCCATCATGCACCTTTGGAGTGTGGCAGGTGCATTGCATAGGTCAAACGACATTCTCTGAAAGGCATAGATGCCATACGGGCAGGTGAACGATGTTTTCTCTCTATCCTCCGGGGAAATAAAAATCTTGTTGTACCCCGAGTATCCATTCAAGAAGCAAAAGTGTGACTTCCCCACCAATCTGTCTCGCATCTGATCAATGAAGGGCAGCGGAAAATGGTCTTTTCGGGTGGCCTTGTTCAATCTTCTATAATCCATACAGATTCGCCATCCTGTGACTGTTCTTGTTGAGATCAACTTGTTGTTCTCATTTTGCACTACAATCATTCCATCCTTCTTTGGCACACACTAAATTGGGCTGACCCAGTTGTTGTCAGATATGGGGAAGATGATTCCCACATTTAGCCACTTGATCACTTATTTCTTCACCACTTCTTTCATGTTGGGATTCAACCTTCTTTGATATTCTCTGAAATGTTTGTACCCATCTTCTAGTAGAATCTTATGCATACAAAACATTGGGATGATACCATTTATGTCTGCAATGGTCCACTCAATTGCAGTCTTGCACTCCTTTAAAACCTGCAAAAGTTGTTCTACCTGCACATCTAACAAACCATATAAGATAATAACAGGCAATGTTGAACTAGGTCCCAAGAAAGAATACTTGAGGTGGGACGGCAACGGTTTTAACTCCAACTGTGGTGGCTCTTCGATTGATGGATTAGCTGGAGGGGTCTTTATTTCTTCTAAGTGTAAAGGCTCGAATTCAAGCTCTCTTTTCCAGTACCCTTGGCCTTCAAGGGCCAAAACCCACTCCGCCAAGTTCTCACCATCTGTCATTTCTAGGTTCACCAGGCAGGCCGCTAGGGGGTCTTTTGCATTCAATGCCTCATCTTCCTTCTCCAAAATCACATCCACAGCTTTTATCAGAGAGCAATTAGCAAACTCACTTGGTCACCGTATAAACTTCTGCACATTGAACGTTATCTCTTCATCATTCAGTCTCATCTTTAGCTCCCCAGTTTAACAATCAATTAGATCTCTCCCAGTGGCCAAGAATGGCCTTCCAAAAATTATGGAAATTTCCTAGTCAACCCGGCAGTCCAGAATGACAAAATCTGCCAGAAACATAAACTTTCGAACCTATACAAATACATCATCAAGTATACCTGATGGCTTCTTCACCATTCGATCGACTAGCTGTAGTAACATGGATGTGGGTCTCACTCTTCCAATTCCTAACCTTTTATAGATTGCTAAGGGCATCAAGTTTATGCTTTCCCCCAAATCACATAATGCTTTAGCAAAATCATAGCTTCCTATTGTGCATGGGATTTTGATACTCCCTGGGTCGGCTAGCTTCTCAACTATGGGTTTCGTCATGACAGCACTACATGTCTGTGTTAGTGTAACAGTTGCCAAGTCATGAAAGTCGAACTTGCGAGACATCAAGTCCTTCATCATTTTTGCATAACCAGGCATCTCCCTCAAGGCATCAATCAGTGGAATGTTCACTTGAATCTGCTTCAGCATTTCCATGAATTTCTTATACTGCTCATCCTTCTAATGTTTGGCCAACCTCTACGGGAAGGGTGCTGGTGGTCGCTTCTTTCCTGTGACTTGAGTTTGATCCTGCTCAAACACTTTTTCTACTGCCTTCTCTTGCACTCCCTCAGCCTCCTTTTCAACCTCTGTTTCCTTGTTTATTTCCTCCTGGGTTGGCATGATTCTTACTTTTATTAGTTCAGTTGACTCATCTACCTCAATTGGTACTGGCACAAGTATCTAAGTTGGTTGGCTCTCGTGAGCAATTTCTTTCTCTAGATCAAGATCTCTACCATTTCTTAGACTCATAGCCATCAACTGCTTCGGACCCTGCTCTTTCGGGTTAACATGTGTGTCCGCAGGTAATGTCCCTTGAGGACGATTGTTAAGGGCCATGGATATTTTCCCTAGTTGAATTTCAATACCCTTGATAGCTGAGTCATGTGATACTGCCTTTTCTTGTATCTGGTTGACCTTTTCTTCCATTTTCCCATTGGACCCAATGAGTTGGTGCAACACTCCTTTTATTTCAAAGAACCCATCATCTTGTCGCACAATCTGTTGCTGTTGAGGTTGTTGATAAGCTAGTTGCGGATTTTGCAGATTATACCCTTGTTGCCTTTGATAAGGCACAGCCTGACCCTGTGGTCGTGCATCTCCAGGATTATTATTATTGTTGTACTACTGCTGTGCTGGCCTATATTGTTGATTATGTTATCCCCAAGTCTGACCGCCTTGTCTCTGGCCTCCATAGTTGCCCATATACTTCATATTCTCTTGATAGTTCTGATTGTCACTCTCACCACTCCACGTGCACACATATGGCTGATTAATGCATAGTGTGTATAATCCTCCATTTGTCATGTCAACTATGTGCACCTGCTTCTAGCCTGACTCATCAATCATTTTGGTTAGGATACTCAATTGTGTCATCATCGTAGCCATATTCTCAGCCATGGAGTTATTTGGGTCTAAAGATACTGAGTGAACTACATGAGTGGTTGTATAGTCTCTTGTCATCCATCTTGAGTTATGAGCCATTTTATCAAGTAAGACCTTGCATTCTCTGAATGATTTTCTCAAAAATGCTCCACCTACTGAAGCATCAACATTGGCCTTCAAGTTGTCTCCCAATCCCATGTAGAACCTTTTCCCCAACATTTGTTCTGGAATGCCATGATGTGGACACTTAACCAGCATACCTTTGAACCTCTCCCACGTTTCTTGCAATGTTTCAGCTGGTTTCTGCCCGGAGCTCAATACCTCATCAACTTACTTGGCAGTCTTATTGGGTGGGTAGAACTTGTTCAAAAACTACTTGATTAATTCCTCCCAATTGGTAATGGAGTTTATGGGGAGCGAATTAAGCCAAGTCTAAGCTTCTCCAGTCACCGAGAATGGAAACAATAACAGTTTGATTTCTTCTGGTGTCACATTCGGTTGCCTTTGAGTGACATAAATGGACAAAAAGTTTTTCAGATGTTGTTATGGATCTTCAATGTAAGACCCTGAGAACAGTCCCTTGTTCTGCAGTATATGTAGCATGTTGTTTGTGATTTGAAATAATTACACTTGTATCTGAGGGACTGCAATTGCGGTTGCCAAATATTTAGCGATGGGTTGTGACCAATCATACAAGGCTGCTTCTGGCACAAGAGGTATCACACCCTGATTGTTCGAGTCATTCGCAATGTTTCTATTATTTTGATTATTATTGATATCCCTCATGTCTAGTTTGATTCATTCTGTTGAGTATTGTTGTCGTTTGTCTTTCTTGTTTGCTCGATTTAGTGCCTTGAAAGCTTCCTCAAGGTCCGGTAATGCTTTCGTACAATTCACCAATTCTTGAGGAGTTTCTAGGCATGCACATGTAACACACAAGACTACAAACGTTAGAGTTTCAATATAATGAATTCCAAGTCGAGAAAGCTAACTAAACTAAGAATTTTTGCAATTCATCTAGCTGTAATTAATAACACCGTTAATTCCCCGGCAAAGGCGCCAAAATTTTATCACACCCGACTATACCTCCTAAGAGGTCTAGCGGTCGTTGCAAATATAATCTGATTTACAAGTCCGTAGTCGAATCCCACAGGGAATTAACCTACTAATTACAACCACTAGTTTCACACGAATTCAAGTATTCAACCTTCAAAAATATTAAATAACAATTTGAATGTTTAATAACTAAGAGCAAAGTAATTAAGATGCAGTAATTTATAACTAACGAAGCAAATATTGTAGACAAGATTGGGAAAAGTCTAGAGTTATGATTTTCCCTATTGTCGGAATCTTCCCCACCACGTTCTTGTAAATTCGCCTAAGTATTCTCTATCGATCGTGAGTACTTTGAGTGCCGTAGCTCTCTCTCGAGTAATTTACTATATGTATTCTCTCGAACTACGCTAGCTGGAACTAATTCACCACTCACTACGATCGCACCAAGGTTTCATTATCTCTAATCCCTCCTTTAAACCATCCGTATTGTTCTTTCAAATACGTTAGGAGTGGTGTTGATCAACAACTACCTAAATGTGTACTCTCTCTCGAGCAATATACACACTAAATAGGCACAGTTAATTGCGAGCTCTTCAATCAACAACAATGAAAATATAGTTGAACAAGTAGAGGAAAATCAAAGGCAAATCTATATTATACGTCGTAGAAAATCACCCTCCAATAGGTTCCATCAAATCCTAGATGAAGGGTTTAGCTACTCATAATATTATATAAGATTACAATATAAAAAGTCATAACCAACAATGGAAATATGAAGAAGAAAGTGAAAAACTCGTAGAAGAATTCTCCGCCTTGCTCTTTTCTTTGTGTTCTTGCCTCCTCCCGTTCGATCCTCTCAAAAAGTGAGTTTAGAGACTATTTACATGGGATAGGATTAGCATGGGGCAAAAATAATACAAGCCCACTTTGGAAGGTTAGCTCGTTCACTCTCTCATGAGCACGCAAGAGTCAACGAGCGAAGTGCTTCTCTTCTTCTTTTCTTTTAGATCTCTCATGCACTTCTATGCCTTTTTGCCATAATCCGTTGTTTTTTCTCAAGATTTTCCTCATCTAGCTCGTTCACTCTTTCGTGTGCACGCGAGAGTGAACGAGCAAAGTCCTTCTTTTGTCTTTTGCTCCCAAATCAACTTCTTTTGCTCTCTTTTCGTCCAACTTGCTCCTACATATAAGCATGCACGTAATGAGCATAATTCACTACAAAAACTCATGTAACCTACCATAACCACACAGGTTATGATATGAAAGTACATCGAAAAATATGCATTTTTGGCCGTTTATCACCCTCCTTGGGAAAGGTCACTCGCTCCGATAGATCAGGAGCAACAATATCTAAATCATGGCAGTGACAATCTTCCTTCACAACTGGAATATTGGAAGAACGGATGAAAAAAGGATAGCTGCCAACAACCCATGTGCGAGGGAGAGCCAAAGGAAATTTCTTTTCGAAGTCTTTTTTTTAACAAGACTTCTAGGAATGATGGAATCCACCGTCGGAGGAGCAGCATCCTCAGCATTGTTCTTTCCCTTTGAAGAGCTAACGTTCTTTGAAGAAGAAGCCATTTGAATGAAAGAAAAGTTTTTTTGTTTAAAGGGAGTTAAAAAAAGGTTTATTAACAGCAAGAAAGGTTTTAGAAAACTTGGAAGATTATGGAGTATAAGGGGAGAAGGTTGATGCGTATAAGTAAAAGTTTTGGCGGTTAAATTCATGGACATGATTACCTAGATAATCGGCAAAAGTTGTACTGAATCGTGGGATGACGCGTGTTCGGAGCATTAAATGCGGAGAGACGTGCGTCTAATCAATCGTCAGAAGCTTTCAGAGGAGATTATAGTAATTCCCGCCAAAAGAGTGCTTCTACCAACTTACCAGTGACACAAAGTTATGTCACCGGAAAGTAGGGGGACTATTTGTATAGAGTAAAATATGCTATGCTATGTGGCCGCCTAAAAGAGGTACACATGGAACCTAAGATGGGAGATAGCCAAAACGAAGGCAAAGGTCCCGTCTGTCACCGGAAAGAATAACGCTCATAAGGATGCAATAAATACTCTTCGCCCGATAGCATTTAATGGAGAATATTCCACATCATTAAGTACGTTGCCCGTTACAAGGAATTTGGCATTTATGCTCACCGTTACATCTTCATCAATGGCCCTCATAATTGACATTATAGAAGGGCACGATCCTTGGACTTCCTTTCCTAGACGTAGCAATAAATAATGAGCTATGTTATCATTGTAAGGACATGAATTTTTTGGCAAACTAATACTACAATCTACTCAAAGCTCTAATCAATTTTACCTTCTTATTTTTTGTTCTTGTTACTATTGCGCCCGGAGGCTTCACTACCAGAATCTTTATTTCTGTCATTTCGTCTTCCTATCAAGACTAAGTGTTATATATTTCTTCAATTATCTTCTTATTTCAGGATCAGATTAATTTACTTGTCTAGAAACCACATATAAATTCAACTGTACTGTTTTACGGGTAAACATATATAATATAATTTTTTGGCGGTGGGAGTTTGGATGAACACTTGCGACCCCTAAGTTCTCTCCTCTATTCTTCCTTGTGAATCCAGATAGAGTAATCCAAATTAAATAAATTATTCTATTCTATTCCCCTTTTTGGCGTATGATTATGGCAAATGCCATCTACTTCAACTAATTCCTAGCTACTTTGTAGTTTTTCAACGATCTGACTTTTGTTTCTTTATTAAGCCACCCTCCGCTTTCTCTCTTATTTTCCTTTTCTGAGTGAGTAGTACAGGAGGAAAACTAAGTCAAATCATTTCAGATTGGTTTGGTTATAAAAGGTCAAATCTAAGGGAGTTGAGTATAATATCTCAAACCACACATTAAAACTAAGTACTACTAAATTAAAATTGGAGGGTGGTTTTGTCACGATCCAAAAATTACACCTATCGTGATGACGCCTATCTCAATACTAGGCAAGCCGACAATATCAATAACCCATAATTTCTTTTAAATACTGAAAACATAATAATTAAGTTTAAGAGAAAATCCCACAAATATTGAATATAAATACACTCCCAAAATCCGGTGTCACTGAGTACATGAGCATCTAAATGATAACAAAGTCCGACTGCTAAAAATACTGTCTAAAAACTTAGAACAATACAAAAACTGAAAGGGAAGAGAGTCAAGGTCTGCGGACTTCAATCATCTACCTCGATAATCTCCAGCAGATAAAACTCCGAGAACTAGCAACCGCTGTGTCCGGAAGTACCTGGATCTGCATACGAGGTGCATGGTGTAGTATGAGTACAACCACCTCAGCAAGTAACAATAATAAATAAGGAACTGAAAGTAGTGACGAGCTTCTCAGCTAAGTCCAATTACAGTAATTTCCAACACAAGAAAGTAAGCATGCTTGCAAGTTCAGATATTAAGGCCCAAACGGTAATTTCATATTAGGTTTAATTGAAACAAGAGATAATATCTTTCAGAAATTTTTCAAAACAGGGATATATGAAAATTATAGTATAACAATAATGAAATCAATGCATCCTCTTAGAGCAACAGTCACTCAGTCCTCCCACTCACCAGCACTCAGTACTTAGTAGGTATATGCGCTCACTGGGGGGGGGGGGAGAGAGGGTCTACAAACTCCGGAGTGGCTCCTTCAGCCTAAGCGCTTTAATCCGCACGGACAATTCATCTGCTGCACGGACAACTCACGTGCTAGTATAATATCTGGATCCGCACAGACAACTCACGTGCTCCACGGACAACTCACGTGCTATAGTATAATATTTGGATCCGCACGGACAACTCACGTGTTGCACAGATAACTCACGTGCTATAGTATAATATCTGACAATCAGGCCCTCGGGCTCTCAATAATCATGAAAATCATCCCAAACAACAATGATATGATGCATCAATAAGGAATAATAGAGATTGAGATAAAATAAATAAGTAAATTGTGGCTGAGATTAAAACAATAATTTAGGAGATAATTCAACAAGTACACAACCTTGGTGGGTCCCTACAGTGCCAACGCATAATTTGAACATGATTTGTGGTTCAATTTCTCTACTACATGGAGAATGTACAGATAACAACAGATTATTCAATTACACAGTTCCATAAAATTTGACCAAGTCACAATTCCTACGATTCACGCCCACACGCCCGTCACCTAACATGTGCGTCACCTCAAAATCGATCACATAACACAAAATCCGGAGTTTCATACCCTTAGAATCATATTTAGAACTGTTACTTACCTCAAATCGTGAAATTTTTTATTCTGTTATGCCCTTCCCTCGTGAATCGGCCTCTGGTAGCCTCGAATCTAGTCACAATTAATTCGATTCAGTCAATACAAATTATAGGAATTAATTCCATATGAAAATATAAATTTTCCAATAAAATCAGAAATTACACTCAAAAATCGCTTGAGGGGCCCACATCTCGAAATCCGACAAACGTTACAAAATATGAATGCCCATCCAACCACGAGTCCAACCATATAAATTTTACCAAATTCCGACATCAACTCGACCCTCAAATCTTCAAATTAAACCAAGAGGGTTTTCAAAATTTTTCAACTCAAATCACTAATTAAATGTTAAAAACAATCATGGATTCAGGTAATTTGACCAATATTGAGTTAAGAATACTTACCCCATTATTTTTCTTAAAAATATCCCCAAAATCGCCTCTTCCCGAGCTCCAATTCGTCAAAAATGGAAAATGGGACAAAGTCCCATTTTCAGAACTTAAACTCTCTGCCCAGGTTTTTCTTCTTCGCGAACGTGACCACTGCCTCGCGTTCGCGAAGCACATTTTGTACTACACAGAATTTCTTCCTTCGTGAATGCGGACTTTACCTCGCATTCGCGAAGCACAAAAATCTGCTGCCCCAATTTCTTATTCGCGAACGCAAGATACTACTCGCGAACGCGATGATTAACGACCTCAGGCCTTCGCGAACGCGAACGCGTAGGCCAACACATTTGGGTCCAGCCCCAACTCCCTCTCTTCTTTGCGAATGCGTATTTTCTTCACGAACACGAAGAGCAAATCTTGCTTGCCCCTCAGTTCCTCTTCGCGAACGCGAGACTCCAATCGCCAATGCGATGAAGGAAACTAGATAGTGCATCAGAAAAATTCCAACAAAGCTCCAAGTCCAAAAGTTGATCCGTTAACCCTCCGTAACTCACCCGAGGCCCCCGAGACCTCAACCAAATCCACCAACAAGTCCTAAAACATCATACGAACTTAGTCGAAATCACAAATCACATCAAATAACGCTAAAACCATGAATCATACCCCAATTTAAGCCTAATGAAACTAAGAATTTTTAACTTCTACATTCAACGCCGAAATCTATCAAATCAAGTCTGATTAACCTCACATTTTGCACACAAGTCATAAATGACATAACAGACCTATTCAAATTTTCAGAATCGGTTTCGGCCCTAATATCAAAAAGTCAACTCCCCGGTCAAACTTCCAAACTTAAATATCTATTTTAGTCATTTCAAGCCTAATTTAACTACGAACCTCCTAATAATTTTTCGGACAAGCTCCTAAATCCAAAATCACCATACGAAGCTATCGGAATCATCAAATTTCTATTCCGGAGTCGTTTACACACAAGTCTATATCCGGTTACTATTTTAACTTAAACTTTAAACCTTGGAACTAAGTGTTCCAATTCATTCCAAAACCTCACCGGACTCGAACCAATCACCCCGGCAAATCACATGACAACAGTAAAGAATAAATTGAGCAGTAAATGGGGGAACGGGGTTGTAATACTCAAAATGACCGACCGGGTCATTACATTCTCCCTCTCTTGAACAAACGTTCATCCTCGAACGGGTTTAGAATTATACCTGGAATCTAAAATAGGTGTGGATATTTGCTCCGCATCTCCCACTCAGTCTCCCAAATAGCTTCTCCGACTGGTTAGCCTCTCCACTACACTTTAACTGAAGCTATGTTCTTTGATCTCAACTTTTGAACCGATCGGTCTAAAATGACCACCGGCTCTACATCATAAGTCAAATTACCATCCAACTGCATTGTGCTGAAATCCAAAATATGAGACGGATCCCTGACATACTTCCGAAGCATAGATACATGGAACACTAGATGAACACATGATATACTAGGCGGCAATGCAAGTTGATAAGCCACATCTCCAGTCTTCTTAAGTATTTCAAAATGCCCAATATACCGAGGGCTCAACTTGCCCTTCTTCCCGAACCTCAACACACCCTTCGTGGGTGAAACCTTGAGCAGAACCTTCTCCCCAACCAAGTAAGCAACATCACAGACCTTCTTGTCAGCATAACTCTTCTGTCTAGACTGTGTCGTGCGCAGCCGCTCCTGAATCAATTTAACTTTCTCCAAATCATCCTGAACCATTTCAGTACCCAATAGCCTAGCCTCACGCGGCTCAAACGAAGCCACCGGAGACCGACACCGTCTCCCATATAAAGCCTCATACGGAGCCATCTGAATGCTCGATTGGTAGTTGTTATTGTAAGCAAACTCTGCCAGTGGCAGAAATTGATCCCAATAACCCCCAAAATCAATGACACAAGCGCGTATCATATCCTCTAATATTTTAATAGTGCGCTCGGAATGTCCGTCCGTCTGAGGGTGAAATGTTGTACTCAACTGAACTTGTGTACCCAATTCTTGTTATACTACTCTCCAAAACTGTGATGTAAATTGCGCGCCCCGATCTGAAATGATGGATACTGGCACACCCTATAGGTGAACAATTCCGCGGATATAAATCTCAGCCAACCGCTACGAAGAATAAGTAGTACCAACTGGAATAAAATGCGCGGACTTGGTCAACCGATCTACACTCACCCAAACAACATCAAACTTCTTCAAAGTACGTGGGAGCCCAACTACAAAGTCCATGGTAATGTGCTCCCACTTCCACTCCAGAATTTCAAGTCTCGGTAGCAATCCGCCCGGTTTTTTATGCTTGTACTTCACCTGCTGACAATTTAAACACCGAGCTACAAACCCAACTATATCTTTCTTCATTCTCCTCCACCAATAGTGCTGCCTCAAATCTTGATACATCTTCGATGCACCTGGATGAATGGAGTACCTCGAGATGTGAGCCTTCTGGAGAATCAACTCTCGCAAACCATCTACATTAGGCACACATAACCTACCTTGCATCCGTAATACACCGTCATCCCCAATAGTGACTTCCTTGGCATCACCGTGCTGAACCATGTCCTTAAGGACAAGCAGATGAGGGTCATCATACTGACGTTCTCTGATACGATCATAAAGAGAAGACTAATAAACCACATAAGACAAAACTCAGCTCGGCTTGAAAATATCCAATCGGAGAAACTGGTTGGCCAAGGCCTGAACATCCAAGGCTAAAGGTCTCTCTGCTACCGGTAAGTATGCTAAGTTGCCCAAACTCTCTGCCTTACGACTCAAGGCATCGGCTACCACATTGGCCTTTCCGGGATGATAGAGAATGGTGATATCATAATCCTTAAGTAACTCCAACCACCTCTGCTGCCGCAAATTAAGATCTTTCTGTTTAAACAGATGTTGCAGACTCCGGTAATCGATATAAACCTCACAATGGACACCGTACAAATAATGCTGCCAAATCTTCAAGGCGTGAACAATAGCTACTAACTCAAGGTCGTGGACCGCATAATTCTTGTCATGTACCTTTAACTGTCTGGACACATAGGCAATCACCCTACCGTCTTACATCAGCACTGCGCCGATACCAATACATAATGCGTCACAATACACAGTATAAGACCCTGAACCTATAGGCAACACCAATACTGGGGTTGTAGTTAAAGCCATCTTGAGCTTCTGAAAGCTCTTTTCACACTCATTCGACCACTTGAACGGAGCACCTTTCTGGGTCAATTTAGTCATAGGCGCCTCAATAGATGAGAAATCCTCCATAAAAGCGACGATAATAACCGACCAAGCCGAGAAAACTTCGAATCTCAGTAGCTGAAAATGGCCTGGGCCAACTCTGAACTGCCTCTATCTTCTTCGGATCCACCTTAATTCCTTCACTGGACACTATGTGTCCCAAGAATTCCACCGAAGTAAGCCAGAACTCACACTTAGAGAATTTAGCATAAAGTCTCTCCTCTTTCAGCCTCTGTAATACAATACCCAAGTGTTGTGCATGCTCCTTCTGGCTATGTGAGTACACCAGGATATCGTCAATAAATACTACGATAAATAAATCAAGATATGGTTGGAATACACTATTCATCAAGTGCATAAATGCTGCCGGGGCATTGGTCAGCCCAAAAGACATCACGAGAAATTCATAGTGACCATAATGGGTCCTGAATGTCGTCTTTAGGATATCCGAATTTCGAATTCTCAACTGGTGATACCCGGATCTCAAATCAACTTTGGAGAATACCTTCGCTTCATGTAGCTGGTCAAATAAATCATCAATACACGGCAAAGGATACTTATTCTTGATTGTAACTTTGTTCAGTTGCCTGTAATCGATGCACATCCGCATAGTACCATTTTTATTTTTCACAAACAGAACCGGTGCACCCCAAGGTGACACACTAAGCCTAATAAACCCCTTATCAAGAAGTTCCTGAAGTTGCTCTTTCAATTCTTTCAATTCAGTTGGTTCCATATGATACGGAGGAATATAAATAGGCTGAGTGCCCGGCCCAAGTCAATACTTAAATCAATATCCCTATCGAGCAGCCTACCCTGGGAGGTCTGCAGAAAATACATCTGGAAAGTCTCGCACTACCGGTACTGAATCAATTGTAGGAGTATCTGCATCAACATCTCTTACAAAGGCCAAATATGATAAACACCCCTTCCCAACCATACATTGGGCCTTCAAATAAGAAATTACCCTGCTGGAAATATAATCTAGAGAACCTCTCCATTCGAATTTTGGCAACCCCGGCATCGCCAACGTCACAGTTTTTGCGTGACAGTCTAGAATAGCATAACATGGAGACAACCAATCCATACCACAAGGAAGCTTCTATATTATTTGACCCTGGTTCTATTTATTCGTATGTATCATCGTACTTTACTCATTATCTAGATATTCCCCGTGAGTACTTAGTTTAATTTGTTCGAGTATCTACGCTGGTGGCAACTGCATAAGGCCTGGCAGGAAAAACATAGAATCGGGCCTGACCGGCCTCCCCCTCTTGGGTGACCCCTAGCTGACTGAGCCCCATCTCGAGCTGGATGGGCGGGTGGTGTAACTGCTGGTGCTGATGCCATCGACAGAGAACTCTATTGTGGGGCACCACTCAACAACCTAGGATAATCTCTCTTGATATGACCAAATTCTTCGCACTCGAAACAACCCCTCCTCTGACGGAACTGTTGCTCCTGATAACCCGAGGAATTACCTGTAAAAGCCTGAGCGGACGAGGAATAGTGAGAACTCTGCATTGGTAGTGCACTGAATAAAGATTGGCCTAAGAGAGCACTGTAAGAACCATGGCTAGCCGATGTACCATGATGAGCTGGACGACCCGTCTGAGCGGGCCTATAATGGCGACCCCTGCTGTGGTAGGAATGTCCCTCAGAAGTATCTCACCAAAACTACCCGAACCTCGAGGCCTCTTGGCCTCCCTCTCACCACGCTCCTAGCTACGGACCACCTCTATCTGCCGAGCAATGTCAACCACCTCATCATAAGTGGCACCAAATACCCTCTCCCTAGTCATAAGCAGTCGCAGCTGATACGTGAGGCCATCAATGAACCTCATAATCCTCTCCCTATCAGTTGGAACCAATAAAACTGTATGACGAGCCAACTCAAAGAACCTCATCTCATACAGGGTCATAGACATGCCATCTTGTCGAAGCTGCTCAAACTGTCTACGCAGCTCCTCCCTACGAGACTACGACATGAACTTCTTCAAAAAGAGAATAGAGAACTCCTGCCATGTAAGTGGTACTGCACCGACCGACCTGGGCCTCTCATAAGCCTCCCACCATCTGAAGCGATCCCCAAAGAACTGAAAAGTAGTGAATGAGACCCCACTGGTCTCTAGAATACCCGTTGTCTGAAGCATCCGTTGGCACTTATCCAGAAAACCCTGAGCATCCTCTGACTCAGCATCGCTAAATGATGGAGGTCAAAGCCTCCCAAATCTCTCAAGTCTCCTCTCCTCATCATCTGCCATAACGGGGACTATTGGGGCCTGAGCTGCTACATCCGGCTGGGCTGGTAGTGCCCCCGGTATCTGAAGTCCCTGCACTACCTGCTCTGGAGTACGGGCAATAGGGGTATGAGTACCTCCCTCGGCCTGAGCCGAAACCACCTGAGCAAGGCCAGTGCAAACTTTCAATATATGGGCCAAGGCCTTCTGAAGGCCTGGAATCTCAATGGGCACAGCTTGTGCCTAAGCTGGTCCCACCGACTCAACTATATCTGGAATCTGTTCCTGAGCTAGAGCAACTGGTGGTGCTACATGTGTTGCTCTAACTGCTGTACCAGCTGCACCTCGACCTCTACCTCGGTCCCGGCCTCTACCACGGCCACGGCCTCTCGCGGCCTTAACTGGTGGCTGATCATCCGTTACGGTAGTACGTGTCCTTACCATCTGTGAGAGAATAGAATAACAAAAATTTAGTTTCCGGAATCAACAAATTCGCACGACAGAATACAAGTAAGTGAAATTTTCCTAAGGTTTCGACAACCTCTTGAAAATAAGTACAGACATCTCCTTACCGATCCACAAGACTCTACTAATACTGCTTATGACTCGTGAGACCTACGTAACCTAGGCTCTAATACCAACTTGTCACGCCCAAAATATCACACCTGTCGTGATGGCGCCTATCTCAATACTAGGTAAGCCGACAACATCAATAACTCATAATTTCTTTTAAATACTGAAAACATAATAATAAAGTTTAAGAGAAAATTCCATAAATACTGGATATAAATACACTCCCAAAATCTGGTGTCACTGAGTACATGAGCATCTAAATGATAACAAAGTCTAACTACTAAAACACTGTCTAAAAACTTAGAACAGTACAAAAACTAAAAGGGAAGAGAGTTAAGATCTGCGGACGTCAAAAAGCTACCCGATAATCTCCAACAGATAAAACTTCGAGAACTAGCAACTGCCGTATCCGGAAGTACTTGGATCTGCACACGAGGTGCAAGGTGTAGTGTGAGTACAACCAACTCAGCAAGTAACAATACTAAATAAAGAACTGAAAGTAGTGACGAGCTTCTCAGCTAAGTCCAATTATAGTTATTTCCATTATAAGAAAGTAGGCATATTTGCAAGTTCATCAATTAAGGCCCAAATAGTAATTTCATATCGGATTTGACTGAAATAGGATATAATATCTTTCAGAAATTTTCCAAAATAGGAATTTATGACAACTATAGTACAACAATAATGAAATCAATGCATCCTCTCAGAGCAGCAGTCACTCAGTCCTCCCACTCAATAGCGCTCAACACTTAGTGGGTACCTGGGATCACTAGAGGTGTGTACAGACTTCGGAGGGGCTCCTTCAGCCCAAGTGCTATAATCCGCACGGACAACTCATGTGCTTCACGGACAACTCACGTGCTAGTATAATATCTAGATCTGCATGGATAACTCACGTGCTATAGTATAATATTTGGATCCGCACGGACAACTCACGTGCTGCACGGACAACTCATGTGCTATAGTATAATATCTGAAAATCAGGCCTCCGTCCTCACTCAGTCATAAATCTCTCCAGTCTCTCGGACTCTCAATAATCATGAAAATTAGCTCAAACAATAATGATATGATACACCAATAATGAACAATAGAGACTGAGATAAAATTAACAAGTAAACTGTGATTGAGTACAAAATAATAATTTAGTAGATAATTCAACACATACGCGACCTATGTGGGTCTCTACAGTGCCAACACATAATTTGAACATGATTTGTGGTTCAATTTCTCTACTACATTGAGAATGTACAGATAACAACAGATTGTTCAATTACAAAGTTCCATGAAATTTGACCAAGTCACAATTCCTATGGTGCACGCCCACACGCCCATCACCTAACATGTGCGTTAGCTCAAAATCGATCACATAACACAAAATCCGGGGTTTCATACCCTCAGAACCAGATTTAGAACGGTTACTTACCACAAACCGTGAAAATCTTTATTCTGCTATGCCCTTGCCTCGCGAATCGGCCTCCGAACGCCTCGAATCTAGTCATAATTAATTCGATTCAGTCAATACAAATTATAGGAATTAATTCTATATGAAAATATAAATTTTCCAACAAAATTTGAAATTGCACTCAAAAGTTGACGTCTTGGAACCTGACAAAAGTTACAAAATATGAATGTTCATCCAACCCCGAGTCCAACCATATAAATTTTACCAAATTCCGACATTAACTGGACTCTCAAATCTTCAAATTAAACCAAGAAGGTTTTCACAATTTTTCAACTCAAATCACCAATTAAATGTTAAAAACAACCACGCATTCGGGTAATTTGACGAATATTGAGTTAAGAACACTTACCTCGTTGTTTTCCTTGAAAATCTCCCGAAAATTGCCTCTTCCCGAGCTCCTATTCGTCAAAAAGTCCCATTTCAGAACTTAAACTCTCTGCCTAGTTTTTTCTTCTTCGCGAACGCGACCACTTCGCGAATGCGGCCCGTGCCCGTGCGTTCGCGAAGCACAAAAATCTGTTGCCCCAATTTCTTCTTCGCGAACGCGAGATCCTACTTGCGAACGCGATGATTAACAACCTCAGGCATTCGCGAACGCGAAGCCTCTCATGCGAACGCGTAGGCCAACGCGTTTGGTCCAGCCCCAGCTCCCTCTCTTCTTCGCGAGTGCGGCCACCCTCTTGCGTTCGCGATGCACAACCTGCCCAACCCTTCGCGAACGCGTCCTCTCCTTCGCGAACGCGAAGAGCAAATCTTGCCTGCCTCTCAGTTCCTCTTCGCGAACGCGAGACTCCTATCGCGAACATGATGAATGAAACCAGATAGTGCATCAGAAAAATTCCAACAAAGCTCCAAGCCTAAAAATTGATTCGTTAACCCTGCGAAACTCACCCGAGACCCCCGCGACCTCAACCAAATACACCAACAAGTCTTAAAATATCATACGAACTTAGTCAAAATCACATATCATATCAAACAACGCTAAAACCACGAATCATGCCCCAATTCATGCCTAATGAAACTAAGAATTTTTAACTTCTACATTCAACGCCTAAACCTATCAAATCAAGCCCGATTGACCTCAAATTTTGCACACAAGTCATAAATGACAAAACAGACCTATTCAAATTTTCGGAATCGGATTCCCCTGATATCAAAAAGTCAATTCCCCGGTCAAACTTCCAAACTTAAATTTCTATTTTAGTCATTTCAAGCCTAATTTAACTACAGACCTCCAAATAATTTTTCGGACACGCTCCTAAGTCAAAAATCACCATACAGAGCTATTGGAATCATCAAAACTCTATTTCGGGGTCGTTTACACATAAATCGATATCCTGTCACTATTTCAACTTAAACTTTAAACTTTGGAACTAAGTGTTCCAATTTTTTCCAAAACTCACCGGACCCGAACCAATCATCCCGGCAAGTCACATAACAACTGTAAAGCACAAATTGAGCAGTAAATGATGGAACGGATTGTAATACTCAAAATGGCCGGCCCCGATCGTTATAGATTTCTAAATTATCCGTAAAATAATGTACAATACTATAATTCGCTTAGGCGTCATCTGCTTATCCAGATTTGAGAAATAATCTGAGTGTAAAATTTGAGACTATATTATAGTGCGTTTTGGTTGACGAGTCAACATTTCGTTTTCGATTAAGCAATAGTACATTTTACATGACATTATGATATTGTATTACCAAATTCAATATTGGATACTCCCCCGTCTCATATTAACAGTAATGGTTACTAAAATAGTTGTCTCAAATTATTTGTCATTTTAGAAGTTTAAGACAAAATTGATTATTATTTTTTTCTTTTTTATTCTTAGTAATAATTGTTCTTGAAGATAGAGATAACACATAAATAGAATAAATATTTAATGAGGAGAGATTATATCTTAAGACATAAATAAGGGTAAAATAGTCTAATTCATTTCCTAATTAATATTTTTTAAGAGATGTGTAAAAGAGAAACACGACACATAATATGAGACGGAGGGAGTAGCATATACATACGTGGATTAACTCTATATATGTCATTTTAATTTGATGAATCGATGAACATTCACAAAAGATACATATGCATCCAATAATTATTGTGATTATTAATTCATATATTACGATTCTTACATTATAATTATCTGCATGCATAATTTTGTTAGTGAACCAATCGAACTTCAAAAAATGATGGACTTGTGATTCAGAGGAGGAGATCTAGATAAGCCAGCTCAATGTGCAAGGTTTTTCTCGCGGAAGCACAAACAGATCTAGTTGAACCCATAATTGCACACAATTTTCAATAATTTTGGTCTGATAATTTCTCACTCTTTCCAAAGCTTTAGATATGCTTTTTAATAACTGTTTGCGTCAGGAAATCTTCAAAGAATTTATAAGTTGAATATTTTAATGTGGAAAATATCATCAGTAACGTGCAAATCCGTTAAACAAGGCAACTTGATATGGGAAGGGGATCACCTCCATTTAATTTTCATTTTAAGTATTTAATGTTCAATGCATTTATGTATAGTAGATGGTGGATTCAATTTGGATGTGCATCGGGTAAGGATCGTTAAAGAAAAAATTGTTCCACAAAATTTTTATTTTATTTTTAGGGTTCAAAATCGAAATCATGACGGATTAAGAACGAAGAGATCTTATTTATATAACCACGCAACTTGTGATGCATTAACACTTTCTTTGCTGAAGGTTGTTGGACATTTCGAGAGGGGTGGGAAAGAGTATTGGAGTTTATATATTGAAGCAACAAGGAGTTCTCTCTCCTTTATGTTTTACATTATTACGGTTAATAAACAGGTATATCATAATTAACCCTCTGCCTCGAAAACGGTTTTTATTTGAAACAGATAGTATCAACTGCTTTAGTTGTCTTTTTAAAGAAATTGAAAATGAAATTTCTTAAGTTTGACAACAACATATTTGAGTTCAATGAAATACAAATATTAAAAGTTTTACAACAGGGGGAAAAAATAAAAGAAAATAGCGATATCATCTATGAGTGAACCGTGAATGCATCGGTGCCTTCTCTCGATATCTGCAGGCAGCCCCTTAATGTTGAACTCAAAGGGCACATTTTTAGCTTATATATTTTAAGCATCTAATAGGTAACAAGCTCAGTTGAGATGTCTATGTTATATCTTAAATATAGAATATCATCTATTATTTCAACGTAATACATATTATCATAGTAACAAGTGATGCAAATATATATAATTACAAAAAGCAAGTCATTTAATTTGCTGTCTGAGATATAAACTACTACTAATTTATATATAGTCACAACTTGTTGGGTTTTTTGTTTAAAATTGAAGTGAATGGGAAATGGAGTAAAAAAATAAAATTTTGATTTTTCCTCCCTTACAAAGGGACATTGTGTCATATTGGAGGAGGAAAGCTCATTTGTTGAGTATATATATGATTACACTTCTTCTAGCTCAAAGAGTTGAGAAGAAGACAAGCATCGCGCCGTCGCTGTCGGCGCTTTAATCCAAATCGGCCATTTTTGTAACGGTAATTTAAAGTTTCATTCCGATTTTATTTTTCTGTTTTATTTTTCCCTCAGATTTTCCCTACGAAAATTCTGAATTCTCCTTCTTTCTTCTGCATTTTTTAACTAAAAGAAAGCAACAGTAAGTGTGGTTTGCTATCGATCATTTGTGTTCGCTGAAATATTAGGGTTTAAAGTACCATTGTGAATTCACTGGACTCAGATTAATTTCTGTTTCTTCTACATTTTTGGTTTAATATTGTTTTTCTTCTCCAGAATTATTTTACAAATACTATATACTATCACAATGTAACTAATATTCTATATATAGGCACAACTAATGCATGTGACCTGTCTAAGATATATACGACCCCTGGCCTATGATGTTCTTTTAATATAGGAAAAATGAAGATAGGCACCACTAAGAACTCCTATTTCATTTGTTTCCTCTTGCTGTTGCAAAATGTTACTGCAAAGAACATCATAGGCCAAGGAGGAAATAACTTGGAAGAAGAAGTTAAAAGATCAGAATTTCCAGATGGTTTTCTTTTCGGAACATCAACTTCTGCCTATCAAGTACAATATCTCTCACTTTCAATTTCCTGTTCTTTAATTAATTGTCTCTGCTCTCATATATAACATCCTGAGTATATGAATATAGATCGAAGGAGCATATATTGAAGATGGCAGAAGCCTTAGCAACTGGGATGTTTATTGTCGTATCAATGGTAACTTTCACATTTGTACCTAAAGTTGTCTTTCCTATCCATTTTACAATGTTCTTGTAACCATAGGAATGTCACAGCACAAATAATTTAAGGTTGTCAAGCGTCTTTCTTTCTTCCATTAATTATTCCGTGGCTGGTCATATACAATCATATAAAATGAAGCTGAGTGAGTACTACATTTCTGCATTTTGTATTTAAATTGGTTCAGGTAGAATACCTAATGGAGGAAGTGGAGACATAGCTGACGACCATTACCATCGTTACTTGGTACAAAATTATTCATCCCATTTTTGATTTTGACATTTGAAACATATATGTTATGTCTTTAATTTGTTTTTAAGGAATGATATGGCAGGAAGACATTGACAGAATGGCGTCTCTTGGAGTAAATGCTTATCGATTCTCCATTTCATGGAGTAGAATTCTACCAAGTATGTTTCTTTTCTCTCATTTTAATTACTTCTTTTGTATTATTAATAAGATGCTTAATTGCTACCTTAAATTATGCGTATATGCTTTTGACTTCTAAATATGGTGGAGCTGATCAAGTACAGGAGGGAGGTTCGGAGCCGTGAATCCTGCTGGAATCAGGTTTTATAACAATATCATTGTTAATCTCTTACTCAAAGGTTGTTGTTAACATTTTCCTTTAGTGCCACCTCTTTTTTAATTTTTTTTAAAGTATAATACATACAATCTTACTTTGAGTTGACAAAATAGCAAATATTGGTTGCAATATTAATAGATACTACATAAATTGCAGGAATAACACCATTTGTGACGATCCACCATTATGACTATCCTCAGGAATTTGAGGATAGATATGGGGCCTGGCTCAGTCCTCTTATGCAGTAAGTTTCTTCTCTAGTTAAATCTGGCTATTATATATAGATTAGTTCATATTTAAATTTAGATAATCTGGACGGTTTATCATGCATAATAAAGGAAATATATATCATTCTCAATCTTAATTAGTTAGTTGATCATCTTTGTAGGGAAGAGTTTGTACACTTTGCAGAAACATGTTTTAAGAGTTTTGGGGATAGAGTGAAGTACTGGTCTACTATGAATGAGCCTAATTTATTTGCGGAAATGGCGTATTTGAAAGGTGTGTTCCCACCTTCACATTGTTCGCCCCCTTTCGGGAAATGTTCCTCTGGTAATTCCGACGTTGAGCCTCTACTTGCTGTCCACAATTCAATATTGGCACATGCAAAGGCTGTCAAACTCTATCGTCGCCAATTCCAGGCAAGTATTTAGATATCCTTGTTTCTTTTTATGTTTTAGCACTAATTATAGGGTATAAATTAATTTGTCTTCTATTTTTAGAATAACAACAAAAACCGGAAAATAAGTGGTACAAGTAACTACATCCGTCCCAAAATAAGTGTTATGTTTTGCTTTTCTGGAGTCAATTCACACCCTACCTACTTACTAACTTTATATTATAAACAGACAGAACAAGGTGGAATGATAGGGATGGTGGCGAGCGCTTACATGTATAAGCCAATGACAGATGATGAGGCTGACACCAAAGCTGCAACTAGGGCCTTGGCCTTTCATGTTGCCTGGTACGTAATATTATACGTATGATCGGATCCACGTGATTTTAAAAATATATATGTTCATTTTTATTTAGTTTTGTTTTTACTTAATACTACCTAAAATTATCGTGTTACAATTTTAAAAAAGCGTCCGGTGCACGAAACATCCCGTATTC
Source organism: Nicotiana tomentosiformis (assembly GCF_000390325.3). Classification (NCBI taxonomy): domain Eukaryota; kingdom Viridiplantae; phylum Streptophyta; class Magnoliopsida; order Solanales; family Solanaceae; genus Nicotiana; species Nicotiana tomentosiformis. The sequence continues at coordinate 44,018,223 of NC_090818.1, read as the reverse complement.
ACGCATGATCTGGTAAGGGGACACACCCTAAGGGATGTGATTTAGACAGTCTACCTTGATGCAAACATTAGTAGCTAATTTCACGGCTCGAACCCGTGACCTACAGGTCACACAGAAACAACTTTATCATTGCTCCAAGAATCCATCTGTAACATTTTTTTGTTTTTGTTTTTGTTTTTTAAAAAAGCCTAATAAAAGCACCATATCTCAGATAAGGTAAAGTTGCATTTGTGAATGAATTGATGTCGACAATTGTAAATGAACATACAGGCTTCTTGATCCTCTAGTATACGGAGATTACCCTATAGAAATGCGAGAGTATCACGGGAAGAAATTACCAAAGTTCAGCTCCGAAGAAAAAAGGCTTATAAAAAATAGCACAGACTTCATTGGGCTTAACCATTACACAACTTGGTTCGTTAAGGATTGCCTTCATTCCAACTGCACATGCACGGACACTGATGTTCTTTGTACCCATGGTGAAAATCGTGCAATTGGCGGGTTTCTGCTCATTACTGGACAGAAAGATGGTGCATCCATTGGAGATCCAGTATATATATTCTTTGCTCATGCCGTTAATTATTTAAATTATTAATTCTCAGTATGATATATGGTGATATATATTATTAAACGAGCTGATTTTTCAGATGGGAATGCCTGGAGTTTACGTTGTTCCGCAAGGCATGGAAGAGATTGTTGATTATGTTAACAAGAGATACAATAACACACCTATATTTGTGACTGAAAATGGTGAAGAAATATATTTGTCACTGATTCTCATGTTCGACTATGGATCGGATTTTATGTAATTGAAGGTAAATTGTGATACTTCATACAGGGTACGCTTCAAACGAGAATCAAGGAGGAGGATATGACTTAGATCAAGACATGAAGAGAATTAAATATCACAAAGCATACCTAGCATCTTTGGCTCGTTCAATCAGGTTTTGTTTCAATTCTAAAAATTTCAACTCCGTTTTTTATGGACTATGAATATGGAAATTTTTTCTAAGAGACTCAACTGTTACATATTGGGGCTTGAATAAATAATACTCCACAAAGTTAATATTTGTTGTATCTTTTTGCTACATTTTCATATTAAGTTTGACTGTCATTTTTTCTCTTTTATAAATTTTATGATGAGCAGGAATGGTGCGGATGTGCGTGGTTATTTCATATGGAGCTTGATGGATAATTTCGAATGGAGATTTGGTTACACCATTAAATTTGGGCTTTATCATGTCGATCCTCTTACGTTGGATCGAAGTCCAAAACTATCAGCCCAATGGTATAAAAATTTCCTCACTAACAGTAGCCTCAACGATATACAAGCAAAGAGCTCAATATAGAACAATTATTTTCAGACGAGAATCGCGAGTGAGTATTTAATGATATAGGAGCTCTGTAGTATGATTGAGACACTCCAAATTTTTTATGTATGAATATCACATACTAATAAAAGCCCAAGTCAAGTAATGAGTATTCTAATTTTAATTTCTTACTTCTGGAGTAGCATTACCATTTTCTTTTTGAATTAATCTCGGTGCCTTAATTTTTTTTAATTAGATTAATTTTTATTTTAGTCCGCTCTGTTATTGTGGCAGAACATGAAATATGAGGTCAAAGAAGTAGCGTCTGAAATGATTGACTGATATCCAGGGACGGATGTAGGGTAATAGAGTTATATGAACCTAGGGCTACTAGGTTTAAGTATTTAGCTGTGTAAAATTTTTCACGAAATTAATATAAATAATAATTTAAACCAGTAAATCAAATGATTAATGGTAGAATTTCGGACTCAGATCCATAAACTCCAAATATTAGCCTATATCCGCCCATATACTTAGACTTTAGGATTAAAATTATGACACAATATACTTTGTCAAATTATACAGTATCCTTTATACAATGTACTTTGTCAAAGATGTTATAATGTAACAAAGTCTAGGCACGTCCTTTTCTTTGATTTCCGTCTAAGACAAGTTTTAAACGTATTTGGTGCCAACGCTGAGTTGATTGTGATTTGTGAGTGTTTTCAACTTGTAGTTCCTCAATTCTTTCACAACAGTTTTATGCGATCCAAACTAGAGTTATCCATCTAAAATCAATTCCTCTCTCATTCTCTTTTTACTAAACTCTAGTATGTACTATGATTAGTGAGATTTTATTGATACCTATTATATATTACTCTCTTCGTCCCAATTAATTTATGTGATATACTTGTGACATACGAATTTTATGGACTAAAGTTTGGGACAAATTCCTAAATTCAAGAAATGGTTAGCCTAAATCAAGTTTAATTATTTAAGTCCAACATGGATTTAAATTAAAATCTGATTTTATTTGGGCTCGTTTATTTAATTGGACTTCAAAAGATGAGTCTTTTTCACTAGCCCGAAGTCCAAATGGCTAAAATTATATCTTAAAGCCCAAACAAATGCCACATGTCAAATTACATAGCGATATGCCAAGTTAACTGACCAATAAAATTTTGCCAAGTGTAACTAAATGAGATAGGTTCATAATTCAAATGGACTAATCAAATCATTGGTCCATCAAATGATAGCAAAAGCTTTTGGCTTTATCACAACTCTACTATTCTACCATTATAAATAGAGAGCTCCCATAAGGCTAAAAAAACAAACACACACATAGAGAAAGACATCAAACAAGTTGGATAAAAGCTGGAGAAGCTCCAAGGAAGCATCTAAAGTCTTCTTCTACATTGGAGATCTTCGTTCGTAAACAAATTCAATAACGGAGTACAAGTCAAGAATTCAAGAGGCGGTTCTAAATCTTCCGCTCGTGATAGCTAAATCTCAAATCATTGTTCGTGACGGCCATCAAACTGTTCATGATGGATCTCGTCCTTTCAAGAACAAGCCAAGAGCCCTTGAAGCGACTTTGTGAGGAAAAGAATCAGAGGACGTCATTTGCAGATCTAGTGACATTTTGGAGATTGCAACCCAAGTCGACTCTTCATATTGCATTTTGAAATTTGTACCCTTTTTCTTATCTTGAATATTACAGACTCGACATTTGTTGTTACAATACTCTTTTTTTTTTGATCTATTATAAAATATATATGTATATATATATATATATATATATATATATATATATATATATATATATATATATATATATATATATATATATATATATAACTTTAGACCACAAGCTAAGTTTCAAACATCTTTTTTTCTTCTTCTTAAACTTTGTGGTCAATGATACAACATCACATAAGTTAGGATAGAGGAGTAATAAAACTCTGCCAAATATGCCTTGAAAAAATCCGCAGTCATATTGGTGTATTACAACAATCAAAATCGTGGAAAAGGTAAAAAAAATATTACTAAATGACATTGGAAGAATCGTTTGAAAAAATCAATTGTAAAGTATGGTCTAGACTTTATTCAACTATATTATGTTGCGTACAAAAGGTTATTACTTTTTTTGTCCCTCAATTTAGAAGGAACCATTAATGATAAAATCATAATTTACTTGAATGTGATAGTAAATTAAATATATTAATATTAGTTAGAAAACGTCGTGGCCATTAAATCTACTTCTGATTCTTGATGACTACTTCTAATATTTTTAAATGGGAGCTGCTAGCTCAACTACGATTTCTCCACTATTTTTTATTTTCTAACACAATGCGAGATTTTGAGGGAGATTAAAGGAACAATATACTGGGATTAACGTGCAAGATTTGACTTTTGGAGGGTGTGCAGCAAAGGACGTTTCTTTCCTTGGTGTGTTTTGCGTTAAAACTGGTACTTCTTATGTTTCATTTTACGCAACAATATTGCACTTTTAATTTGATCTAAAAATGAAATTTTATATTTTAAAATAATTCAATATTAAATTTTGAATTTTGTTCCTAATACCATAATTTTATAGCAACTGAAATATAATGACTTGTTTAAGACTACAAGTTCTAAAACAAAATTCTTCTTTCTTATATTTCGTATTCACTCAAAATGGTAAGAGTAATGAACATGTACATTTTATTTAATCTAGGAGTGTACATGGACCGGGTTAGTTCGATTTTTATAAAATCAAACCAAACCAACTATATCGGTTTGCATTGGTTCAGTTTTGTCATTTTTTAGATTTCTCGGGATTTTTTTGTTATATGAATATTATTTCAATCTTACTTTTTTAAAGTTATAAATAATGTTTTGATAAATGAATATATGTTTAGTAAAAATTGAACAAACAGACAAACATATGCTCAATTAATATATTATTATGGGAGAATATTTTTAGTAACACATGATAGTTATTTTCTTAGTTGTCTAACAATAATTTTTCGTTGATATACGCTTTAATTTTAAAGTTAACCGAATTTAATAAATAAATACAAAAATCAATATTAAACCTAAATAATGATATGTTCTATTTAATTTTAAAACTATCGAAATAACATTTCAAATTCGAAAAATATAACATATCTTGACATATAATATGAAACAACAAAGAGATTGATGCATTTCAATAACATTTGATAACAAAGTGATGATACAACATATCGTGGCCGAGTTCGGATTTCGGATGATTGAGGATTGATTTGGAAGAAGGATTCTTGTTTTAGAAGCTTAAGTAGATAGAGTTGATCGGAGTCTTGAATTTTGTGTAGAAGACTCCGAAATGGCGTTTTGATGATTCCAATAGCTTCGTATGGTGATTTTGGACTTAGGCGTGCGTCTGGATTTGGATTTGGAGGTTCATAGGGTAATTTGATGCATTTTGGCGAAAATTAAAAAGTTAAACTTTTGGAAGGTTAAAAGGTTTGACCGGGAGTTGAATTTGTTGATATTGGGCTCGGATTGCGATTCCGGGAGATGGATTAGCTTCGTTATGTCATTTGGAACTTGCATGCAAAATTTGACGTCATTCCGAGTTGATTTGATATGTTTCGGCACGAGTTTTGGAAGTTGAAAGATTTAAAAATTCATAAGTTCGATTCGAAGTGCGATTCATAGTTTCAATGTTATTTGAGGTGATCTGAGGCTTCGAGTAGGTTCGTGTTTTGTTACGGAATGTGTTGGTAAATTTGGTTGCGGTCCAGGGGGCCTCGGGTGGATTTCAGATGGTTAACGGTTTGGATATTGGACTTAGGAAATTTCTGGGTTGCTGGTTCTGGTGCGCCGAACCTGCGAGATTCTTGGTCACTTATGCGATTTTGGAGTAGGTCCTGTTGCGTCACTTCTGCGGGGAGGGGAGCGCAGGTGTGAGCTCGCATCTGCGTAAGGTCGATCGTAGATGCGCAATATGTGTTCCAGGTGGTTGTCCGCTTCTGCGGTGTTTGTCACGCTTCTGCTCAATCGCATATGCGATTATTGGATCGCAGGTGCGAGCTCTGGGCTCTCAAGTGAAGGCCACAGGTGCAGTGCTTTTCTCGCAAAAGAGAGGCCGCATGCGCGACATTTTTGTGCGCAAATGCTAAGAGCGCTGGGAAGAACACATATATGTCGAGGGCTTGATATTTTCAACATAGTTTGAGTTGTAGACCTCGACTTTGGGAGATGTTTCTTAGGTTTTTCAAGCAATTCATTGGGGTAAGTGTTCTCTACCCGAATCTTATTATATTTCATGAATCCATTGCTATTTTCATCATTTAATTAGTGAATTAAGTTGGAAATTTCGGAAAATTTTGTAAAAATCTTTCAAAATGTAAAATGATGATTTGAAGAATGAATTGATATTGGAAATTGATAATTTTGATATGGTTGAACTCGTATCAAAATGGGTGTTCGGGTTTTGTGAATTTTATCGGGTTCTGAGGTGCGGGCCCAGGGGTTAACTTTTTAGTTCTTGTTAAAGACTGAAGCTTTATTATCCGGAATTGTTTCATATGAGATTTATTTATGATTTGAAGTTATTTTGGCTAGATTTGAACTGTCAAAAGGTTGTTTCACTCGATAAGGTCATTTTAGAATAACATTCTAGCTTCTTTAAGGTAAGTATCTTGCCTAACTTTGTGTGAGGGAACTACCCCTTAGGATTTGAGTCACTTGTGCTAATTGTGTCATGTGAAGGCCGTGTACGCGAAGTGACGAGTATGTACTCGGGCTTATTTGTGAAAATTTGACCGTTTAGGGCTCTTAGGATCTTATGTCCATTAAATATGAAGTTGTTTTGTCATGTTAAATTTCACATTTACTAAATTCACCCTTACGTGTCTTATTTGGAATTAATTGCTTCATTTTTACTTTTATTGCCTATTAAACTCTTATGTGCCTTAACTGAAGTTGTTGCCTTTTTTATTGCCATGCTATCCTTTCCGTAATTGTTTATCCTTGATTGAAGTTATTATTGCTTTTTTCATAATCTTCTTATCCTTAATTGAATTTGTTGTATTTCTTCTATAATTGCTCAACCCTAAATGAAGTTTTGTTATCCCTTATCATTGTTGACTTATCCTTATTTGGAATCATTGATTCATGTTATCCTTCTTATCGTTGAATTGTACTTTTGGGAAATCATTGCTACACATTATATTTTCCTTGTTGAGCTATTCTTGTTGAAAGCATTATTCCCTATTGTGTCTTTCATTGTGAGCCCGTTCTTCCGTTTCATTGTGTTGAGAAGTTCTTGAGTGATTTACTTGTCGTATTCTTGTATTATTGTCATTGTTGTTGTTGTTGTTGTTGTTGTTGTTGTTGTTGTTGTTGTTGTTGTTGTTGTTGTTGTTGTTGTTGTTGTTGTTGTTGTTGTATTCAGTATTGTTTAATAAAAGGCCATGCGTGATTGTGATATTGAAGTTGTTTTGAGGAAATGTTGTGGCATGTGGGCACATATTGTGAAAGTCATTTATCTTAGTTGTTATTGTTGAGAAAATTGTTATGTTATTTGCACAAGATATCTGCCGTGCCGTTGTTATTGTGTTTGCACGAGGTTTCTGTCACACCTCCTTTTTCCCGAGGGGGATAGAGAAGTTTTTCCAATTTAAGTGACATTAATCGAAATAGGATTATTTAATTAATCAGAGTCACCACTTGGAATAATTTATGGTGTCCCAAGTCACCAGTTTATTTTAAATCCCAAATCGAGGAAATTGATTCTATTTTTACGGTCCGCTAACACAGAAGACCGGGTAAGGAATTCTGTTAACCCGGGAGAAGGTGTGAGGCACTCCCGAGTTTCGTAATTTTAGCACGGTCGCTTAATAATTAATACTTGACCTAATTATCTGATTTAATACATGTTTAAAATCTATTGTGAATTTTTAACTTTTTAACCGCTTTTAATATTTATGGAATTTATTTGAACAAGTCGTGATGTCGCGCACTCGCTTGTTTTTGTACACATTGAGAATCGCGCCACGTGAAACGCACCCACAATTTACAATATATTTATTTTATTATTGTTTAAAGTTATGATCGAGTCACGTGAAACGCACACTTGAATTGGGGTTTACGTATCGCGATCATGCCACGGGAACAGTACCCATAGTCACGATAATTTATTATTAGTCGCGCCTAAAGCAACTAGCGCATTTAAATTATTTTTCTAATATTTGAGATCATTGTGAGGCCAAATTTATAGAATTATTGTGGAGAAAGTGTAATACTTTAGCTAATACGACTTGAATCAGTTATGTATAAATCGATATCCAAAGATAAGACCAAAACTACAATTAATTCTTCGATACAGTCATGCAACCCATTTTAGCCTTGCTCAAGACGCGACTAACCTTTTAAGTCCCTAAGATGCAGTAGAAGGATACTAATATCACTAATCCAAACAACCATGTTCACTTCAATAGAGAGAAGAAGAAAGAATCATCAAACGGAATTATACAAATTCCCAAGCTTATCTGAAATATACTCAATTGTAGCATTCAACATTTAGAAATTCAAATCAATTCAAAAAACAAGCATGAATTCCGTATTATCAAACAAAATGCGATTTGCACAACATTTACCAATAAACACCAAAGTAGCATGATTAAGGTATAACCCAAAAGAATCGAAACAACACCTCTATATTCTTAACAAACGTGAAAACGAAATTCAAAACGAGTTCAAGCAAGTAACTTCGGCAAAACAAAAGCAAGAAAGGAATTCAATCGTTAACGAAGTAGATTATAAGGCAAAAATCGGACCTCTTGTGATGACCCAAAATGTCTATCTTTAAATTTAATAAGTAATTCTGTGTTTTAAGACGTCGAAAAGTACCATTTATCATTTCTCAACTTGCGTGCTCAGTCCGTACAATTTTCCGGAAAGTTTTTATGTGAAAAATGGATTAAAATGTAAAATAGAGCTTTAAAATTCAAGTGAGTTGATTTTGGTCAACATTTTTAGCAAACGGACCCGGATCAGTGTTTTGACAGTTCCAGTAGCTCCGTATCGTGATTTTGGACTTGGGGGCATGCCCGAAATTTAATTTGGAGGTTCCTAGCTCAAGTTATGACCATTTAACGGAACTAGCAATTTAAAGGCTAAATATTCTAAGTTAGACCGCGGGGTTGACTTTTTGATATCTGAGCCGGAATCCGATTCTTGAAATTTAAACAACTCTATTAAGTCATTTATGACTTGTGTGCCAAATTTGAAGTCATTCTCGATTTATTTAATATGTTTTGGCACGAGATTTGCAAATTTAAAGGTTTAAAATTCAAAGTTTGAATCGGAGTGTGAATTGTAATTTCAGCGTTGTTTGACGTGATACGAGACCCCGAGTAAGTCCGTATTATATTATTGGACTTGTTGGTATATTCGTACGGGGTCCCGAGTACCCCGAGAGTGAAACGGATTGAAATCGGATCAAGAATTGGACTTAAGCAAAATCTGTATTTTTGCCTTCTGTGATAATCGCACCTGCGGATTTTGACCGCAGGTGCGAGCCCGCGGAAGCGAGCATTCGATCGCAGATGCGGATGCGCAGGTGCGCATTTTTCCTCCACAGGTGCGAGGCCTCGCCTGGCAGCCCCTTTTCCGCAGATGCGAGATTTTCTCGCAGATGCGAGCTCGCATGTGCGAGCCCAGGCACCGCATGTGCGGAAATGCCTGGGTAGTGTATATATCGAAGAGTCCGATATTTTTACTCATTTTTGGTCATTTTGAGCTCGGTTAAGGCGAATTTTCCGGCGATTTTCACGGAAAATATTGGGGTAAGTATTTTTTTATCCTATATTGATTATATTTCATGATTACCTACTTGTTTATATCATGAATCCGTGAATTTATGGAAAAAAAATCAGATTTTTCTAAAGTCTTCCAAAAACAAGCAATTAAGATTTGAAGGTCCATTTGATATCGGAATTGGACAAATTTGGTATGGTTGAACTCGTATCGGAACGGGTGTTCGGATTTCGCGAGATTTTCCAAGATTTGAGACGTGGGTCCCACTGCCGAATATTTTAATGAATTTTGGATTTTTATCCGGAAAATTTGTAAATTCATATGGAATTAATTCCTATGATTACTATTGAATATATTGAATTGTTTGTGAATAGATTTGAAGCTTTTGGAGACAAATTTAAAAGGAAAAGTTATGGTTGAATAATTGATTGGAATTTGCAAAGCGAGGTAAGTGTCGGGGTTAACTTTGACTTGAGAGAATAGAATCCTTAAATTGTTTGTTATATGAATTGCATGTAAACGACGTATAGGTGAGGTGACGAGTGTCTATACGTCGTCAAATTAATTGTTTGTTTGCTTGCTTACTTGAAAAATCATAAATTATTTTTAATCATAAATTAATTATTCTAATAATTATTTCTCTCTTATTCTTTGCAAATATAAATTCTTGAATTCCTGCATTAATTGTTACATGCTATTCGAATTATGTGCATCAATTGTTATTTGACATTTAGCACAATAAATATTAAACTGCCTATTTGCTCCATGATTTTCATAATAATTTGCTATTTGTCATTGGTTGCTTCATAATTAAACCATAATTATTGTATGCTTGTTGTCTTTTAATTTTATATTAATTGTTACATTTATTGGAAAAATTTCTTCTGTAAGAATTGGTAAATGAAAATGTTGGAGGAGCGGGTTGCACGACGCAACAGACTTATTAAAAGTCAATATTGGAGGATCGAGTTGCACGCCACAACAGACTTATTAAAAGTCAATATTGGAGGATCGGGTTGCACGCCGCAACAAACTTATTAAAACTCAATATTGAAGGATCGGGCTGCACGCCGCAATAGACTTGTTAAAAAGTTAATATTGGAGGATCGGGTTGCACGTTGCAACAGACTTGATTAAAATGAATATGTTGGAGGAGCGGGTTGCACGCTACAATAGAACTTAATGTGGATATATTATGAGAGCGGGTTACACGCTGCAACAGAAATAATAGAAACGATATTTGGTTATGACTGCTGAGTTGCCTTCAATTATTATAAATGAATTACCTGATTTATTCCTATTATTGTTGTTACTAATATTGCGTACAGGTTAATGTAAGTGAATCGCCTTAGCCTCGTCACTACTTCGTCGAGGTTAGGCTCAACACTTACCGGTACTTGGGGTCGGTTGTACTGATACTACACTCTGCACTTCTTGTGCAGATTTTGGAGTTGGTCCTAGCGGCGTACCATAGACTTGCTCGGATTTAAGCTATCAGAGGAGACTTGAGGTATAACTGCATGGCGTTCGCAGTTCTGAAGTCCCCGTTTATTGTACTTTAGCTGTGTGTTTATTTCCAGACAGCTTTATTTTATTCAGACCTTTATTTTGTATTTATTCTAGAAGCTCGTGCACTTGTGACACCAATTTTGGGATGGTATTTAGACACTGTTATTATTATGGATTATTTCAAAATTACTTCCGCATTCGCTTCCTTGTTATTAACAAATTTAAAAATTATTTTAAAAATAGATAATGTTATTCTAATGTTGACTTGCCTAACAAGTGAAATGTTAGGTTTCATCACGGTCCGGAGGTGAAAATTTCGGGTCGTGACAGTTGGTATCAAAGCACTAGGTTACATAGGTCTCACGAGTCACGAGCAAGCTTAGTAGAGTCTGAAGGATCGGTACTGAGATGTCCGTACTTATCTCTAAGAGGCTATGAAGTTTAGGAACAATATCACTTCTTTCTTATTCTGTCGTGAGATTTTATTCTATCATCGATGATTGAACCGTTCTACTCTTATTCTCTCGTAGATGGTGAGAACACGTAATACCTCTACCGATGGACAGGGACCAGAACCCCCAGTGGCAACTATGGCCAGGGGTAGAGGTCGAGATCATGCTAGAGGCCGAGGTAGAGCTCAGTACAAAGCTCGAGCAGCAACACCTGTTGAAGAACCTCAGATAGACCTTTAGGAGGAGGTCCCAGTTCAAAATGTACCAGTTGGACCAGTTCAGGTTCCGGAAGGATTCATAGCCACTCCAGTACTTCAGGACGCTCTAGTCCGATTGGTGAGTCTTATGGAGGGTGTGGCCCAGAATGGTACATTTCCAATGGCACCAGCCGTCTCACAGGCTGGGGGAAGAGCACAAACTCCCACTACTCCTGCTCCGGAGCAGATGGCTCCCCAAAATCAGGCTCTAGTAGCCCCGCCAGTTGGGGTAGTTCAGCCAGTTGTTGCGGCACAGACCGGTGATAGGGCCTCCATGTATTTTGAGGCCTTATTGAGACTGGATAAGTTCACTAAGCTCTTTCCAGTTCACTTCAGTGGTACACCTTCTGAGGACCCACATGATTATCTTGAACGTTGCCATGAGGTGCTGCGGAACATGGGTATAGTTGAGACCAATGGGGTTGATTTTGCTATATTCCAAATGACGGGTTCCGCCAAGAGGTGGTGGAGAGATTACACATTGACCCAACCAGTCGGATCACCTGCACTTACCTGGGAATAATTCTCTCAGCTATTTATGGAGAAGTTCCTCCCTATCATACTGAGAGAGGAATTCCGCAAGCAATTTGAGCGTCTACAGCAGGGCAGTATGACTGTACTCAGTATGAGTCCCGTTTTGTGGATTTGGTCCGTCATGCTCTCCTTTTACTACCTACAGAGGGAGAGAGAGTGGGGAGGTTCATTGAGGGACTCACTCACCCTATCAGACTTCAGATGGCCAAGGAGACCGGAAGTGAGATTTCTTTTCAGGCGGCTGCTAATGTAGCAAGGAGGATCGAGATGGTTGTTTTACAGGAAAGAGGGCAGAGGTCCGATAAGAGGCCTCGTCAATTCAGTGGTTACAGTGGTGCCTCGTCTGGAGGCAGTGGTAATTTTGGTAGGGGTCATCCTCCCAGACCGTTTCATTCAGCACTTCATGTATCTCCCGGTGCTTCAGGGAGTCACGGTCCTATTATGCTTTACTCTGGGCAGCCAGTATTCAGTGCACATTCAGCTCCTATCAGTGCACCACAACTCCAGAGTTACTACAGTGGTTATCCGGCCCATCTAGGTCAGCTTCAGCTTCAGCAACCACGACATCAGGATGGGTGTTATGAGTGTGGGAACATTGGTCACATCAGGAGGTATTGCCCTAGATTGGCGAGTAACAGATCTCGGCAAGATTCTTGTGCCATCATACCGGCACCGGTTGCTTCACTGTCTGCTCAGCCAGCTAGAGGTAGGAGTCAGGCAGCTAGAGTGGAGGTTAGGCCATTAGAGGTGGAGGTTAGACCGTTAGAGGTGGAGGCCAGCCAGTTAGAGGCCGTCCCAGAGACACAGTTCATAGTGGTGGGGCCCAACCCTAATTTTGTGCTTTTCCAGCTAGGCCTGAGGCCGAGTCATCTGATGCTGTGATCACAGGTATTATTCCAGTTTGCCACAGAGATGCTTCAGTTCTATTTGATCCAAGATCTACTTATTCCTATGTGTCCTCCTATTTTGCTTCATATTTGGTTGTGCCTTGTGATTCTCTGAGTACTTCTGTATGTGTATCTACACCGGTGGGAGACTATGTGGTAGTAGATCATGTCTACCGTTCGTGTATGGTTACCATTAGTAATCTTGAAACTAGTATGGATCTTCTACTTCTTGATATGGTAGATTTTGATGTCATCTTGGGTATGGATTGGTTGTCTCCTTATCATACTATATTGGACAGTCATGCCAAGACAGTGACCCTAGCTATGCCGGGGTTACCTCGATTAGATTAGAAAGGAACTCCTGGCCATTCTGCCAGCAGGGTTATTTCTTATGTGAAAGCTCGGCGTAAGGTAGAGAAAGGGTGTCTAGCCTATTTGGCTTATATTCGCAATCCCAGTGCAGATGTCCCTTCTATGGACTCAGTACCAGTTGTTCGTGAATTTTCAGTAGTATTTCCTGCAGATCTGCCAGGGATGTCACCCGACAGAGATATTGACTTCTGTATTGATTTGGCTCCGGGCACTAAGCCCATTTCTATTCCACCATACTGTATGGCCCCGCCAGAGTTGAAAGAATTGAAAAAGCAGTTACAAGACTTGCTTGATCAGGGATTTATTAGACCCAGTGTCTCGCCCTGGGGTGCACCAGTATTATTTGTAAAGAAGAAAGATGGCTCGATGCGGATGTGTATAGACTATCGGCAGTTGAACAAGGCCACTATCAAAAAGAAATATCCGCTACCAAGAATTGATGACTTATTTGATCAGCTTTAGGGTGCCAAGGTATTTTCGAAAATTAATTCGAGATCTGGTTACCATCAGTTGAATATTAGGTATTTGATGTCTCTAAGATAGCTTTTCGGACTCGGTATGGGCATTACGAGTTCCTAGTGATGTCATTTAGGTTGACAAATGCTCCAGCAATATATATGGATTTGATGAATTGGGTGTTCAAGCCTTATTTGGATTCTTTTGTGGTTTTATTCATTGATGATATCTTGATTTACTCCAGCAGTCGAGAGGAGCATGAGCAGCATCTTCGAAGTGTGCTTCACACCTTGAAGAATAATAAGTTATATGCCAAAATTTCAAAATGTGAGTTTTGGTTAGACTCAATTGCCTTTTTGGGACATGTTGTATCGGCATAGGGCATAAAGGTGGATCCTAAGAAGATTGAGGTTGTTCAGAATTGGCCTAGACCTACTTCAGTTACAGAGATCCGGAGTTTCCTAGGTTTAGCAGGTTATTATCGTCAGTTTGTGGAAGGGTTTTCATCTATAGCAAGCCCATTGACCAGACTAACCCAGAAGAGTGTCCCATTCAGATGGTCATATGAGTGTGAGTTGAGCTTTCAGAAGCTCAAGACCGCTTTGACTACGACGCCAGTATTGGTATTACCCACAGGTTCAGGATCATATACGGTATATTGTGACGCATCTCACATTATGCTTGGTACAATATTAATGCAAGATGGAAAGGTAATTGCATATGCGTCGCGGTAGTTGAAAGTTCAAGAGAAGAATTATCCTGTTCATGACTTAGAATTGGCAGCCATTGTTCATGTGCTGAAGATTTGGAGGCATTACCTCTACGGTGTCTTGTGTGAGTATTTACTGATCATCGTAGCCTCCAGTATCTGTTCAAACAAAAGGATCTTAATTTGAGGCAAAGAAGATGGATGGAGTTGTTGAAAGACTACTATATCAGCATTTTGTATCACCCCGGAAAGGCCAATGTGGTGGCCGATGCCTTGAGTAGGAAGGATGTGAGTATGGGCAGTCTTGCTTATATTCCGGTTGGTGAGAGGCCATTAGCTGCAGATGTTCAGACTTTGGCTAACCAGTTCGTGAGGTTAGATGTTTCAAAACCCAGTCGGGTTCTAGCTTGCACAGTCGCTCGGTCTTCTTTATATGAGCGCATCAGAGAGAGGCAGCATGATGATCCTCATTTACTTGTCCTTAAGGACACGGTTGATCACGGTGATGCCAAACAGGTTGCTGTGGGGGAAGATGGAGTTCTGCGAATGCAGGGCCGTATTTGTGTGCCTAATGTGGATGGGCTTCGTGAATTAATTCTTGAAAATGCACACAGTTCCAAGTATTCTATTCATCCAGGTACCGCAAAAATGTATCAAGATTTGCGGCAACATTATTGGTGGAGGAGAATGAAAAAGGATATAGTTGCACATGTAGCTCAGTGTCTGAATTGTCAGCAAGTTAAGTACGAGCATCAGAGACCTGGTGGTTTGTTTAAGAAGTTAGAAATTCTTGAGTGGAAGTGGGAGCGTATCATAATGGATTTTGTTATTGGGCTCCCACGGACTTAGAGAAAATTTGACACAGTTTGGGTCATTGTGGACAGGTTGACCAAGTCAGCCCATTTCATTCCAGTGGCAGTTACCTATTCTTCAGAGAGGTTAGCTAAAATTTACATTCGTGAGATTGTCCGCCTTCACGGTGTGCCCGTGTCTATTATTTCAGATCGAGGTACACAGTTTACCTCACATTTCTGGAGGGCTGTACAGCATGAGTTAGGCACACGGGTGGAGTTGAGTACAACATTTTATCTATAGACAGACGGACAGTCAGAGCGCACTATTCAAATATTGGAAGATATTCTCCGCGCTTGTGTTATAGACTTTGGAGGTTCTTGGGATCATTTCTTACCACTTGCAGAGTTTGCTAATAATAATAGCTACCAGTCGAGCATTCAGATGGATCCATATGAGGCATTATACGAAAGGCGATGCTGATCGCCATTTGGTTGGTTTGAACCGGGAGAGGCTCGGTTGTTGGGTACCGATTTGGTACAGGATGCCTTGAATAAGGTCAAGATTATTCAGGATCGACTTCGCACATCTCAGTCTAGGGAAAAGAGTTATGCCGATCGTAAAGTTCGTGATATTGCATTCATGGTTGGAGAACGAATATTGCTCTGGGTTTCACTTATGAAAGGTGTAATGAGGTTTGGAAAGAAGGGCAAGTTGAGCCCTAGGTATATCGGACCCTTTGAAATTCTTGAAAGGGTGAGTGAAGTAGCCTACATGCTTGCATTACCACCTAGTTTATCAACGGTTCATCCGGTGTTCCATGTGTCTATGCTCCGGAAATATTATGGTGATCCGTCCCATGTGTTAGATTTCAGTTCAGTCCAATTGGACAAAGATTTGACTTACGAGGAGGAGCCGGTGGCTATTCTAGCCCGGCAGGTCTGACAGTTGAGGTCAAAGAGTTATCCTTCAGTTCGGGTGCAATGGAGAGGTCAGCCGGTAGAGGCATCTACCTGGAAGTCCGATTTGGACATGTGGAGTAAATATCCATACCTTTTCTCCAGCTCAGGTACTTTTTCTAACTCCGTTCGAGGACAAACGTTTGTTTTAGAGATGGAGAATGTGATGACCCAAAATGTCATCTTAAAATTTAATAAGTAATTCTGTGTTTAAAGACCTCGAAAAGCACCATTTACTAGGCACCGGGTCCGTACAATATTTCGGAAAGTTGTTATGTGAAAAAGGATTAAAATGTGAAATAGAGCTTTAAAATTCAAGTGAGTTGACTTTCGTCAACATTTTTAGTAAACAGACCCGGATCAGTATTTTGACAGTTGCAGTAGCTTCGTATCGTGATTTGGGACTTGGGCGTATGCCCGAAATTTAATTTGGAGGTACCTAGCTCAAGTTATGACCATTTAACGGATTTAGCAATTTAAAGGCTAAATATTCCAAGTTTGACTGGGGGTTGACTTTTTGATATTGGAACCGAAATCCGATTCTGAAAATTTGAACAGCTACGTTATGTCATTTATGACTTGTGTGCCAAATTTGAAGTCATTCCGAATTTATTTAATATGTTTTGGCACGAGATTTGCAAATTTAAAGGTTTAAAACTCAAAGTTTGAATCGAGGTGTGAATTGTAATTTCAGCATTGTTTGACGTGATACGAGACCCCGAGTAAATCCGTATTATGTTATTGTACTTGTTAGTATATTCGTACGAGGTCCCGAGTACCCCGAGAGTGAAACAGATTGAAATCGGATCAAGAATTGGACTTAAGCAAAATTTGCATTTTTGCCTTCTGTGATAATCGCACCTGCGGATTTTGACCGCAGGTGCGAGCTCGCAGAAGCGAGCATTCGATCGCAGATGCGGTCTTCGCAGGTGCAGCCTCCATGCGTAGATGCGGATGCGCATGTGCGCATTTTTCCTCCGTAGGTGCGAGGTCTCGCTAGGCAGCCCCTTTTCCGCAGATGCGAGCTCGCATGTGCGAGCCCAGGCACCGCAGGTGCGGAAATGCCTGGGCTGTGTATATATCGAAGAGTTCGATATTTTTACTCATTTTTGGTCATTTTGAGCTTGGTTAAGGCGAACTTTCGGGCGATTTTTACGGAAAACATTGGAGTAAGTGTTCCTTATCCTTTATTGATTATATTTCAAGATTCCATACTTGTTTATATCATGAATCCGTAAATTTATAGAAGAAAAATCAGATTTTTCTAAAGTCTTCCAAAAACAAGAAATTAAGATTTGAAGGTCCATTTGATATCGGAATTGGACAAATTTGGTATGGTTGAACTCGTATCGGAACGGGTGTTCGGATTTCGCAAGTTTTTCCGAGATTTGAGATGTGGGTCCCACTGCCGAATATTTTAATGAATTTTGGATTTTTATTCGGAAAATTTGTAAATTCATATGGAATTAATTCCTATGATTAGTATTGAATATATTGAATTGTTTGTGAATAGATTTGAAGCTTTCGGAGACAAATTTAAAAGGAAAAGCTGTGGTTGAATAATTGATTGGAATTTGCAAAGCGAGGTAAGTGTCGGGGTTAACTTTGACTTGAGGGAATAGAACCCTTAAATTGTTTGTTATGTGAATTGCATGTAAACGACGTATATGTGAGGTGACGAGTGTCTATACATCGTCAAATGAATTGTTTGCTTGCTTACTTGAAAAATCATAAATTATTTTTAATCATAAATTAATTATTCTAATAATTGTTTCTCTCTTATTCTTTGCAAATATAAATTCTTGAATTCCTGCATTAATTGTTACATGCTATTCGAATTATGTGCATCAATTGTTATTTGACATTTAGCATAATAAATATTAAACTGCCTATTTGCTCCCTGATTTCCATAATAATTTACTATTTGTCATTGGTTGCTTCATAATTAAACCATAATTATTGTATGCTTGTTGTCTCGTAATTTTATATTAATTGTTATATTTATTGGGAAAACTTCTTCTGTAAGAATTGGTAAATGAAAATGTTGGAAGTGCGGGTTTCACAGCGCAACAGACTTAATAAAAGTCAATATTGGAGGATCGGGTTGCATGCCGCAACAGACTTATTAAAAGTCAATATTGGAGGATCGGGTTGCACGCCGCAACAGACTTATTAAAAGTCAATATTGGAGGATCGGGTTGCACGCCGCAACAGACTTATTAAAAGTCAATATTGGAGGATCGGGTTGCACGCCGCAACAAACTTGTTAAAAAGTTAATATTGGAGGATCGGGTTGCACGCTGCAACAGACTTTTTCTCTAACTGTTTTATGTTAAAGAAAAAGCAGTTTTAAGAGGTGTTTCTTGACTGGTTTAGAGCGGCAGTTTGGTGGTTGTTACATGGTGTTTTTGGGTGGTTTTAAGCTCAGGAGGACTGGGTTTAAGAGATTGATTGGCTGCTGGTTTTAACGGAGAACGATTTTGCTTGGTTGAAGAAGAAAGAGTTGCTGCTTTTTTGTGCTCTTTTCTCGCTTTTTTTTTTCAGATCTGTTTTGCAAAGGATGTGTCCTCTGTTTTTCAGGTGTCCTCCTGGAGAAGGCAGCGGCGCTGAAGGTTCCTTAGAATTGGGACCTTAGGTTTATTAATTTGATTTTTTATATGGGTGTAAAGGTTGACTTGGACCATTGGATGAAAGTAGATCAATGGCTTTGATTAAGGAAGGGGTTTGATGGGTGAGAAAAGGGTTTGGTCTAAAAGGGATTGGGAAGAATGGGCCTTTGTCTTGCTGGGCCACTAAAATCCGAAAATGAGCTCCCAATTGGCCCAAATTCAATTCTTTCTCATTGTACAAAAATAAAAAATAAAAATAAAACCAAAATATACTAATTAATCTTAGTTAATAAGAATAAACTATTAAAGTTAACTATATATTAAAATGAAAAATGTTTTTGGTATTTTTTTAAATGTTATAAATATTATAAAATACTAATAAGCTAAAAAATGTTATAAAACTATTTTTGTGTTTTTAAACTTATGTTTTAAAAATTAAAACTAAAAGTTGACTGAAATCCTATAAAAATGAAAAATAAGTAAATATTTCTAAAATACTACTTTTAAATGTTGCGCGGGTCAAAATTACGTGCTTATAGTTTCTGTCGTGCTGTTGTTATTGTGTTTGCATGAGGTTTCTGTCGTGCAGTTGTTATTGTGTTGCACGATATATCTATTGTGTTGTTGTTATTATTGATACGCATGCGGTGGTACAAAGTATGGATGTTGAAACGCATGCGCTGAGATAAGGTGGGTTTGAAACACGTGGCTAGTAGGGGAACTACTCGAAGCATTGCGGTATGATAAGGTGGGCTAAAATGCAAGATCCTATCTACTTCTTGTCTTGAATCTTTCTTGAATCTCCACTTGATCCTTCAACATGAAACTGAAAATTGACCCCATTCTTCAGGTGGGCATCCCGCTGACTTGAATTTGAAGAAAACTGGAAGTTGACCCTATTCTTCAGGTGGGCACCCTGCTGCTTGCACTTGAAATAAACTTGAACTTGCGGTAGACTTAAGCTTGCAAACCTTGTTCTTCAGGCGGGCTCATGCTACTTCTGATTTGAACTTGAAAAAAAATTGGAGGTTGTCCCTATTCCTCAGGCGGGATCCTGCTGTATCTGACTTGAACTTTAAAATTGAAAGTTGACCCTATTCTTTAGGCAGGCTCCTGATGCCTCTAACTAGAATCTAAATCCGATTTCTGAAATATTTTCCCTCGTTCTCGAGGTGGGTGCCTGCAATGACTTGAAACTTAAAATGAATTCCCTCATTCTCCAGGTGGGTGCCTGCTACTACAGCAAAACGGAAACAACAAAAGAAACTTTTTCTGCCCCAGTTTACACTAGGAAGATTTGTGAGTTATTAGTAGAACTATAAATCACCTATGCTATTGATGAAGGTTGCAATGATGAGAGTAAAATTGAAGACTTGACTAGGATGTGCGTCTCCTGTGAGTAAAACCAATAAAATTTCGACTAGCAAATGCGTCTGCTAACAAAAAAAACCCGAATGACCCAAACTAGGAAGTGCATCTCCTAGGGGTGAAACTTGAATGAACCAAATTAGGAAGTGCGTCTCCTAGGGGTGAAACCTTTAACCTAAAATTAGGAAGTGCGTCTCCTAAAGAAATAAAAATCTAAAAAACCCAAACTAGGAAGTGTGTCTCCTAGATTTGAGATTGAGCTTGCGAAAAACTATAAAATAAGCTTGACTAAACTAAACATTCTCCAGGCGGGACCCCTGATTTCAAGAAAACTAAAGATTGATAACTTAAGAAAACTAAAAATTGACCTTGTTTTTTAAAAATCCAGACTACCCCTTTTTTTTTTAAAAAAAAAATTATTATCCTAGGAGAAAATTCATCAAACTGTGTTTTAATCTTAGGAGAAAGATTCATCAGACTAAGATGTCTATCCTAGGAGAAAGTTCATCAGACTAGGTCTTCTATTTTAGAAAAAAGATTATTAGACTAAGATTTCGATCCTAGGAGAAAGTTCATCAGACTAGGTCCTTTTTTTTGTTATCTTAGGAGAAAGATTCATCAGATTAAGATTTCTATCATAGGAGAAAATTCATCAGACTAGGTATTCTACCTTAGGAGAAAGATTCATCAGACTAAGATTTCGATTCTAGGAGAAAGTTCATCAGACTAGGTCCTGTTTTTTGTTATCTTAGGAGAAAGATTCATCAGACTAAGATTTCTATCCTAGGAGAAAATTCATCAGACTAGGTTTCTTATCTTAGGAGAAAGATTCATCAGACTAAGACGTTTATCCTAGGAGAAAATTCATCAGACTAGGTATTCTATCTTAGGAGAAAGATTCATCGGACTAAGATTATTTATCCTAGGAGAAAGTTCATCAGACTAGTTTTTTTTATTTATTTATTATGTTATCTTAGGAGAAAGATTCATCAGACTAAGATGTTTATCCTAGGAGAAAATTCATCAGACTAGGTTTTCTATCTTAGGAGAAAGATTCATCAGACTAAGACTTCGATCCTAGGAGAAAGTTCATCATACTAGGTTTTCTTACCTTAGGAGAAAGATTCATCAGACTAAGATGTCTATCCTAGGAGAAAGTTCATCAGACTAGGTTTTGTTTTTGTTATATATCTTAGGAGAAAGATTCATCAGACTAAGATTTTGTATCCTAGGAGAAAATTCATCAGACTAGGTCTTTTTATCTTAGGAGAAAGATTCATCAGAATAAGATTTTTTATTGGGAGGAAAATCCATCAGACTAGGATGTATTACCTAGGAGGAAAAAATGTGAAGAGCAATGGAAAGATTCTATGCACACTAGCAAGACAAATAAAGGTAAAGATTTGAGAAACTTCCCTTTGTCGGCTCTTTTCTTCTTTTTTTTTTTTTTTTTGGAACCACTTTCCTTGCACTACTTTGTTCCTGTTTCAAACAAAGAAAATTTTGTCAGTTTTAAAAGTGGTGGTCGGTTTGTGGCCTTGAGTCCTGGGCAGCTTGGCTTTTGCTCAATCAGCTTGAGTCGGTTTCAAGAGACTTTTGCTCTACATCAACCCTGATCGTTTCACACCCAGTACCATTTTTATTTGTGGCTCAATCAGCCTTATCCGAACTGGAGATCTTTGCTTAGGTGATCTTTTCTGTGTCTTGAATAACTTCCTGCTTTTTAAGCAATTTGTCTGTCAGAGAGAATCACCAGTTATCTTTGCTTGCGCCTAGTAGGTTGACAAGAGTCTTTTGGGGGGAACCATTTTCTTGAACCCCCAAGGCATGTTGACAGTAACAACTAAGTGTGCTGGCCAAACTTAACTTGTGCAACTGAAAAGTTAATCGCAGATTTTGAAATCTTTTCTTACTTATTTTGACAAGAACTGACTCAGAGTGAATGGACACAATGGTGCAATGAAACATTATTAACAAGAAATGCTTCTGTCGAGAAGGACATAAGGAAGAGTTTGTTTATCTTTTTTTTTTTCAATAGCTAGCATTAATGAATCATGAAATGCATTTTGGACTTAATGGCCGATCTATTAAACTAATCCAATCTTTCCTTTTACTATTCTTATGACCTTTGAAGTCGGGCTTGCTCATGCCAATCTTTTGCATCAGCTTCACGACTCACTTTCGACTAGTGGTGCCTCGAGGGATTTTCACCAACAAGCCTCTCACATTTATTTATCTCTACTTACCGTCGCCTTAAGGTGCCTGTGAAGGTTTTCACTAGTAAGACTCTCTCATTTTCTTTTTCTTTTTCTTTCCTATCCTTTTTTTGCTTTTCTGTGAGCAATTTGACAATGTTCTATGTCGCGTGAGAATTGCTGCTCATTGCATGCGTCTCTTGGTATTCTTGAAGGCATATTGGGAGGTCTTTATTTGGAAGGTATTTGGATAGAGTTTGAAAGAAGGGACATCATTAAGTCTCAAAGTAGACTCAATATGAAGGTTTGTAGACTTACAACTCTTGGAATCGACTCTCTCAAAAGATGAAATAAAATGTTGCCCCAATTTCAGATATTGGGATTTGTTTTTTCTTATTTGTATGGACCGAACCGTGTAAGGCTGCCTACGTATCCTTTTTAAAGGAATCAGGTCGAACGTAGTTCAAACATATGACCTAACTATTTTTTTCATCTTTCTTTCTTTCTCCTTTTTTTTTCTCTTTTTATTTTTGGTTTTCAAACCAAGTTGTCCCAACTTTTATTTTTTGGGGGGCATGGACCTTTCACTGTTATTTTCTTCTTCTTTTTTTCACTTGAACTATCTAAGAGTTGCCCCAGTTTGTACTCTTGGGGCATGGACTTTTGTTTTTATTTTTTTATTTCAATTTTGTTTGACTTTCAACTGTAAATTTGATTCCAAAAGAGGGCGGTCAAAGAAAATAACACAAGCTCAAAAGGGGTAACGAAGGGTATAAAGTATTTGGATAGCAGAAAAAGAGCCTCCTAGCCTCGAGAATGGCAATCATGTAAGCCCTTCACAATCACGACATTGATGGACATGTTGATTTTTGGGTCTTTTTCAGTGTAAAGTTATATGAGCAATACTTTCCTCGCAGTGAATGACCCTTGTCAATTTGGGTGACTTTTTCTTTGATTTTGTCTTGATGTATAAGATGCATTTTTTCACTAAACTGATCCATTTCAAGTTGTGTGGAATACACCTTCTTTGAAAAATACTTTCTATCTCTTAGTGCTAAACAGACTTCAACCCGTCCGATCATCCTTAAGTTCGATCTTCTCAATGATTCAAAAGGTAGAGATCCTTAAATTTCATGAGCATGCCTGCTTTGGTTCCATTTAAACTTTACTCATGCTTATTTTCCAATTGTTTCATGTCTCTATTCATCTTCAAAAGTGTCTCTTTCTCACTTATCCAATTAAAGACTAAGTCAGTTTTCTATGATCTGGCCAAAATTTCCGCATGCATGTCATGTCACTAGAACTAGCGTGAAAAGAACTATGCACAAAATGGACACAAAATGACTGACTGCTTTTTATTGAATAAAGGATAGCAGGGTCTGATAACATAAAAAGAAGAAGAAAAGACGATAAAATAAGCTATTATGGCTAAAAGAGGAGTGACTTTCCAGCTATTAAGCGACATCTTAGCCACACATTCGCACATCAGCATTACTACAACATTTAACCATTTTGATTGCTTTGGATTTAACACTCAAATTTTGACTTTGATCAAACCGTTCCCCATATTGGCTATCAGATTTCAGGATTGACATCATGGGAATTTTCACAGTTACTAATTCGCCAAAGGACTTGGATGAATTCTCATGTCTCCCTATCATCACAGATCATCCAGTAAAGCATGTCCTGTAGCTCAAAACTGGTAGAAGTCAGCCAACATTTGCCTCTATTTTTATCACTAACTTGTCTAGCCTTTTCGTGACCTTAGTTGGATCCACAATAATGGTACTTGTTCCTTCAGTTGAGAAGATGCTGTTATTTCTGAAGGATCCTGGACTCACTATTGCAAATCAACAAACCGACCACCTTAAACTAGGTTTTATTTCTAAACAACAAACACATTAGAATGAACACTCTTGTTTTTTTCTTTTTTTTTTCTTTTGTCACTCTTTTATTTCTTTTTTTTTTTTCAAAATCATTTGATCGAACCTGATGTGGATTGCCTACGTATCATGTAAGAACATGAATCAGATCTTGCGTAGTTCGGGAAGATCAGAAATAAGGTAAATAAACCAACTCCTTTTGGATTTTGATTTATTTATTTTTAAATTTTCGAAATAAAGACTTATAAAGAAGAAAGAAAATATTTTTCGAATTTGATTTGTTTTTGTTTTTTTTCTTAAAGAAAGACTTCTACGTAAGAAAGAAAAATATTTTTTGTCTTTTGGTTTTTGTTTTTGAAATTTTGGGAGAAAGACTTCCAAAAAAGAAAAAAAAATATTATTGAATTTTGGTTGATTTTTTTTAATGAAAGACTTCAATAAAGGAAGAAAATATTTTTGGTTTTAAATTTCATTTTTGTTTTTGTAATTCGCTAAGGAAAGACTTCTAAAGAAGGAATTTAAAGAAAATATTTTTGGATTTTTGAAAATTGAGGTCTAAAAGAAAGACTTTCTAAAGAAGGAAGTAAAGGAAAATATTTTTGGATTTTTTTTTCCGAAAATTGTGGGCCGGAACCGATGAGGTTTGCCTACGTATCTCACATCCGGTGAGAATCAAACCCGCGTAATTCATCCAGTTTTGACGGAACTGAGGAAACATGACCTTTGAAACATTGTCTTATTTTCTCTCTTTGTTTTTCAAAATTTCGGCAGAGCTTCAGAATTATTCAAATACCTACCTCACTCTTGATTTTTTTCTTTTTCCTCTTTTTTTTTAATTATTTTCTTTCCCTTTTCTAGTAGCTAGTCAACATGCAAGCCGAAACAAACAAATGCGCAAGTAGCACGTAAGATTCATCAGGATGGTCTTTTGAATTTGGGTACACCTGTCCTAGACGGACCCAACCCCTGTGTTGAGTCCCCAAAGTCAAATGGACGTGATGCGAGCAAACGTACCTACTAGGGATTCGACATAAGGTTATGCCATTCTAAGTTTAAAACCTAGGTGTATTGTTCTAGACATGGCTTACACGAGCGGACAACTCGAGCCGGGGGGGGGGGGGGAGGCAGCGTATCGGGAATACAGAAGCTTCACCGGCTTTGCAACTTGTGCGAACCTCGTTCTAAAATTAGGATATGACTCTAACAGAAAAGAAGCCACGCGAAGCGCACGCTTCCCAGAAGATTTAGAAGACTCAAAGAGAATAAGGGTTTCGTAACAGTTTTATATACAGTTCAAACAATATCAAAGCGGTAAAAAGCGGCATTTAGCACATTAGGCTCAAACACGTAAAAATCAGATAATAAATAAAACCAAGTATCACAATTATTCAAAGCTCGAATTCTGAATCCTGAAACAGAGATTATGGGTTCTTTTCCCCAGTAGAGTCGCCAGAGCTGTCACACCTTTTTTTCCCGAGGGGGATATGAGAGTTTTTTCAATTTAAGTGACATTTATCGAAATAGGATTATTTAATTAATCAGAGTCGCCACTTGGAATAATTTATGGTGTCCCAAGTCACCGGTTTATTTTAAATCCCAAATCAAGGAAATTGACTCTATTTTTACGGTCCGCGAACACAGAAGACCGTGTAAGCAATTCTGTTAACCCGGGAGAAGGTGTGAGGCACTCCCGAGTTTCGTGGTTTTTGCATGGTCGCTTAACAATTAATATTTGGCCTAATTATCTGATTTAATAAATGTTTAAAACCTATTGTGCATTTTTAACTTTTTAACCGCTTTTAATATTTATGGAATTTGTTTGAACAAGTCGCGATGTCGCGCACTCACTTGTTTTTGTACACATTGCGAATCGCTCCACATGAAACGCACCCTCGATTTAAAACATGTTTATTTTATTATTTTTTTAAATTATGATTGAGTCACGTGAAACGCACATTCAAATTGGAGTTTACGTATCGCGATCATGCCACGGGAATTGTACCCATAGTCACGATAATTTATTATTAATCACGCCTAAAGCAACTAGCGCATTTAAATTATTTTCCTAATATTTGAGATCATTGTGAGGCCAAATTTATAGAATTATTGTGGAGAAAGTGTAATACTTTAGCTAATACGACTTGAATCAGTTATGTATAAATCGATATCCAAAGATAAGACCAAAACTACAATTAATACTTCGAGATAGTCATGCAACCCATTTTAGCCTTGCTCAAGACGCGATTAACCTTTTAAGTCCCTAAGATTCAGTAGAAGGATACTAATATCACTAATCCAAACAACCATGTTCACTTCAATAGAGAGGAAAAGAAAGAATCCTCAAACGGAATTAAACAAATGCCCAGGCTTATCTGAAGTATACTCAATTGTAGCGTTCAACATTTGGAAATTCTAATCAATTCAAAAAATAAGCATGAATTCCGTATTATCAAACAAAATGCGATTTGCACAACATTTACCAATAAACACCAAAGTAGCATGATTAAGGTATAACCCAAAAGAATCGAAACAACACCTCTATATTCTTAACAAATGTGAAAACGAAATTCAAAACGAATTCAAACAAGTAACTTCGACAAAACAAAAGCAAGCAAGGAATTCAATCGTTAACGAAGTAGATTATAAGGCAAAAATCGGACCTCTTGTATAAATGAATGGAGTTGGAATTACATTCTTACCAACTTGGAGATTCTAACCGGATCCTTCGCTAGTGACTACAAACAGAGCCGGTGGACGGATACCTCAACGGCAACCTCGAACTCCCCTTTCGCCACTACTGTTTTATGTTAAAGAAAAAGTTGTTTTGAGAGGTATTTCTCGACTGGTTTAGAGCGGCAGTTTGGTGGTTGTTACGTGGTGTTTTGGGTGGTTTTAAGCTAAGGAGGACTGGGTTTAAGAGCATGATTGGCTGTTGGTTTTAACGGAGAAGGAGTTTGCTTGGTCGAAGAAGAAAGAGTTGCTTCTTTTTTGTGCTCTTTTCTTGTTTTTTTTTTTTTCAGATTTATTTTGCGAAGGATTTGTCCTCTGTTTTTCAGGTGTCCTCCCAGAAAAGGCAGCGGCGCTGAAGGTTCCTTAGAATTGGGACCCTAGGTTTATTAATTTGATTTTTTTATGGGTGTAAAGGTTGACGTGGACCATTGGATGAAAGTAGATCAATGACTATGATTAAGGAAGGGGTTTGATGGGTGAGAAAAGGGCTTGTGCTAAAAGGGATTGGGAAGAATGAGTCTTTGTCTTGCTGGGCCACTAAAATCCGAAAATGAGCTCTCAATTGGCCCAAATTCAATTCTTTCTCATTGAACAAAAATAAAAATAAAAATAAAATAAAATAATATTAATTAATCTTAGTTAATAAGAATAAACTATTAAAGTTAACTATATATTAAAATGAAAAATGTTTTTGGTATTTTTTAAAATGTTATAAATATTATAAAATACTAATAAGCTAAAAAAACGTTATAAACTATTTTTGTGTTTTTAAACTTATGTTTTAAAACTAAAACTAAAAGTTGGCTGAAATCCTATAAAAATAAAAAATAAGTAAATATTTCTAAAATACTACTTTTAAATGTTGCGCGGGTCAAAATTATGTGCTTACAGTTTCTGCCTTACTGTTGTTATTGTGTTTGCTCGAGATTTCTGTCGTGCTGCTGTTATTGTGTTGCGCGATGTTTCTGCTGTGTTGTTGTTATTATTGATACACATGCGGTTGTACAAGGTCTGGGTGTTAAAATGTATGCGGTGAGATAAGGTGGGCTTGAAATGCATGGCTAGTAGGGGAACTACTAGAAGCAATGCGGTATGATAAGGTGGGCTAAAATGCGAGATCCTATTTCAGGAAAAAATAAATTTCAAAAACTAAATATAAAGGCTCCCGCAGTGATATCAGGAAAGTTTGTGATTCATTTTATGATTTGAGACTATGAGGCACCGCCTCAGTAGGGATCTTGTTGTCATTTCCCCATTCTTTTGTACTTGTCTTTGATTCTTGTCTCCTTAAAATATTATTAATTGTCTTCCTCTGTGTTGCACTATTTTCTTAGTTCTATGTAGCTAATCTTGTTGTGCTAGTCGTTGCTTCAAACTTCATTGTTGCTTTTATTACACCGTATATTGCATGGTGACCATTTTTTATGTGCTATTCATTATCTCTGCTCTTATTTCTTGACTTAAATTATGGTAGAACACTTGCACAAGCATACACGTAGTTAAATCACCCATATCGGTTCTAGAAGATGAATCCTGATGTCATTGACCATTATACATACTCTTGTCTACTTGCCTTCTGTGTGAGGATTGTCTATTGGCACGTGAGTCGTTCGTGCGGTTAAGAGTTGTAATGTGGGCACAAGATACCAAGTGATTAGGGTTCATAAATTGGGACCCGTGAGCTATTATTACAAGGTTCGATACCTCGTGGAAATGCTTGAACAGATCTGGTGCGAAAGCAGTTGTTTTATTGAGCTGTTGCTGGTTTTCCTTTATTTGTTTTCACCGGACTTAGAATGTGATCAACTTACTGTAAAACATTATTATCTTACTGCTTCCTGTTAACTATTGATGTTGACAGTGTATCATTGCAAGTATGGTTTTCTATTCCTTATCCTGCTTAGCTTTATATTAATATTGTTTCTTTATTAGTTCACCTTCACACTTTTTCAGGTTGTTTAGTCCGGTAGGTGTCTTGGCTGTCCTTCATCACTACTTTACTGAGGTTTGTCTTGATACTTACTAGGTACCGTTGTGGTGTACTTATACTACATTTTTGCCCATTTTGTGCAGATCCATATGCCTCAGATATTGTAGATTATTGCTGTGGAGACTCAAGGTAAACCTGTCATTGCGTTCGTATGCCTCAGAGTCACCTCTTGATATTGTACTTGTACTGTTTAATCCTTTTTCGAACATTTGTATTTAGGGATTTTTCTAGTAAACTCAGTAGAGCTTATGACTTATACTACCGGTTTTGCAATGTTATTTCATGTTGTAAATATTGAGTTCATTTAGAAATATCCGGTTTCTGCTTAATAGTTATGTCGGTTAATTTCTGTCAATTTATTCAATAAGTGTTAGGCTTACCTAGTCGTAGAGATTAGGTGCTGTCACGATATCCTACGGAGGGAAACTGGGGTCGTGACAAGTTGGTATTAGAGCTCTAGGTTCATAGGTACTACGAGTCATAAGCGAGTTTAGTAGAGTCTTGTGGATCGGTACGGAGACGTCTGTACTTATCTTTGAGAGGCTATGAAACTGTTAGGATAGTTTCACTTATTTCATTCCTATCGTGCGAGTTTTTTGATCTCGGGGTTTGAACCTTTGTCATTCAATTATCTCACATATGGTGAGGACACGAGCTGTAGTTACCGACGATGCTGCCCTAGAGCCGGTGTTGCTAAGGGCCGATGAAGAGGTAGAGGTAGAGGCAGAGGCCGAAAAAGAGAACGTGCTACAGCTAGAGCACTTGGCAGAGCAACAGTTGAGGAGCCGCCAGTTTCTCCTGTTGGGGGACAGGTACCGGAGGTGCCTATTGTTACCCCGAGACTTCAGGAAATTTTAGCACGATTCCTGAGCATGTTTGGTACATTAGCTCAGGCGGTGTTGATTCCAGTTGCACCAGCTACTTCACAGATCGGGGGAGGAGCTCAGAATCCCCCTGCCCTTACTCCGGAGTAGCAAGTCCATGTTGGTCAGGTTCCAGGTGTCATGCCGGCACAACCTATTATCGCAATTCAGCCCGTGGTTAGGGCAACTGCATCTGAGGAAGAACAGCTTAGACTTGCAAGGTTCAAGAAGTATTACCCTCCTACTTTTAGTGGTTTGGCTTAAGAGGATGTGCATGGGTTCCTAGGGGAGCGCTATCGTATTCTTCACACTATGGGTATTGTGGAGACGAGTGGGGTTGCCTTTACTATGTTCCAGCTTAAAGGGGTGGCATATCTGTGGTGGCGAGCACATGAGTTGGGTAGTCCGGCCGATGCGGCTTCACTTTCATAGACTCAATTTTCAAAGGTGTTCTTGAGAGAGTTTGTTCCCCAGACCCTTCGGGAAACATGACGCATGGAGTGTTACCATTATTTCCATGGCACTTTGTTAGTGTCAGAGTATGTCGTTAGATTCAGTGATTTGTCCAGACATGCACCTTTTTTGGTTTCTACTGTCAGAGAGTGAGTCCATAGGTTCATTGAGGAGCTCAATCATGATATCCGATTCAGCATGGCTCGCGGGTTAAAGTCAGATGTCCCATTTCAGCAGGTAGTAGAGATCGCTCTTCGATTAGAGGGCATGCGGGACCAGGAGAGAGAGGGCAGAGAGGCTAAGAGGCCTTGCCGACCGGGAGGACCAATTGGTCCCTATTTTGGAGGAAGGGTACGGCATGGTAGAGGTTTTGTGGGTCAGGTAGTTCAGTTTGCACTTCAGGCTTCGCACGATATTCTAGGTGCCTATGGGTCTCGGGGTACCCATGCCGGATAGCTTCCACAACCACGTCAGCAGAGGGGTTTCTTTGAGTGTAGAGATACCAGCCACATGGTGAGAAATTCTCCCAGACTCCGGACAGATGTGTCACAGCTGGGTATTCAGGCTATGAGTTATGCTCCAGTTGCTCATATCCCTGCACTGCCAGCTTGGGGCGCAGGTCAGGCGAGTAGAGGGTGCCCAAGAGAGGGAGGCCCGACCCATTTATGTATTTTCTATAGTAGGGCTAAGGCCGCCACCAGATGATGTCGTATAGGTATGGGTTCGAATTGTTATAGAGGAGCATCGTTCGTATTTTGTTTCGGTTCTGCTTATAGGGGTGAGTCCTACTAATTTGCTTCACATATGTGTGAGTTTTATGATTTTGTACTTTTTTATGTGTTTACTCCTGTTGGGAGATTCTATAGTGGTAGCATGTGTCTATCGTGTTGTTTTAATGCAATCTAGAGAGCTATGAGACTAGAAGTGACTTTCTGTTACCCATACAATAGGTTTTGATGTGATTTCTGGGTGGTTGGTTATGATTTGTGATTTAAATGCTCTACTGGTGTGGGCCTTCAGTATGAGTTGTAATTTTATTGGCGAAATTGAATTAGAGGTAGGTTGCGGTTGGTATGATGTGTATTCTACTTGTGATTCAGAGTTGAGGGTGATACCCTCGCGATTTTATGTGATTCGGTGTGTTTGAACTGGGCTGTGTGCCGCGGTAGAGTTATTGCAGGATGAGATCCTTTTGTTTAGTTCATATGTTTTGATTCTCCCCTGTGAAATTGATTCGTAGTATGGTACTGATAGAGAGTGGCACTTGTCGAGCTTATTAGATAGTTCTTTCCTGTGTTTCCTTGTATATTCAGTCATATTCGTATTGTACTTATTGGGTTTTAGCTTATGAGGTGTGTGCCCAGGTAGCGTTAGATGTGACTTGTTGATTCGGGTGAATAGTTTTGAGGTATTCATGTTTCTTGCATCGTTGTCGGTGTTGTGGAGGTATGGAACGGGGTTCTAACGGATATCAGGTTAATTGGCGGTGCTGGATTTCATTATGGGTAGCTATTGTGATCGGACATGTGGTCATGGACATATGTGTGATGTGCTACGTCATGTGGTTGTACCTTGTGGGTGTAGACATAAGTTATTGCAGCTAGTTGACGTTAGTACCGTGTGTGGATGTAGGAATCGGGTCTTTCAAAGGTAAACACATATTGAGAAATTTGGTTCTAAGGCCTATTAGTATGGATGTAAAGAATAATCTTTAGTTGAGATGGTGTCATTGGGCCTACGTTGATTGGGGTGACGTGGGATCAACCGTGAGTATATGTATGGTAAGTTCATTCGGTGATTTGAGGACTTCGAAATAGTACTTCGCACATTCGAGGAAGAACGTTTGTTTAAGAGGGGGAGAATGTATTGACCCGACCGGTCGATTTAAGAATTAGCATCCCGTTCGGTGGCTTCAGGTCTCGAGAAACTATGTATTATGTGTTATGACGTGCATGCGTGGCTGAGTTCAGATTTCGGATGATTCGGGGTTGATTTGGAAGAAGGATTCTTGTTTTAGAAGCTTAAGTGGTAAGAGTTGATCGGAGTCTTGACTTTTGTGTAGACGACTCCAAAATGGTGTTTTGATAATTTCAATAGCCTCATATGGTGAATTTGGAGGTCCGTAGGGTAATTTGATGTATTTTGGCGAAAATTGGAAAGTTGACTTGGAAGGCTAAGAGGTTTGATCGGGAGTTGACTTTGTTGATATTGGGCTCGGATTGCGATTCCGAGAGTTGGATTAGCTCCGTTATTTGATTTGGAACTCGCATGCAAAAATTTGATGTCATTCTAGGTTGATTTGATATGTTTTGGCACGAGTTTGGGAAGTTCGAAGATTTGAATGTTCATAAGTTCGATTCGGGGTACGATTCATAGTTTCGAAGTTAATTGATGCCTAGAGTAGGTCTGTGTATTGTTACGGGATGTTTTGGTATATTTGGTTGAGGTCCCGGGACCCTCGGGTGGATTTTGGATGGCTAACGGTTTGGATATTGGACATAGGAAATTTTGGGGCTGCCGGTTCTGGTGCGTCGCCTGCGAGTTTTGGTGCGCATGTGCGTGACAACTTCTGCGAGATTCTTGGTCGCTTCTATGATGTTGGTTTAGGTCATGTTGTGTCTCTTCTGCGGAGAGTGGAGCGCAGGTGTGAGCTCGCATCTGCGGAAGGTCGATCGCACATGCACGATATTTGTTCCAGGTGGTCGTCCTCTTCTGCGCAATCACAGATGTGGTTATTGGATTGCAGGTGCGAGCTCTGGGCTCTCAAGTGAAGGCCGCAGGTGCGGTGCTTTTCTAGCACAAGCTAGGCCGCAGGCGCGGCATTTTTGTGCACAAATGCGAAGAGCGCTGGGCAGAACACATATATGTCGAGGGTTTGTTATTTTTAACATATTTTGAGTTGTAGACCTCGACTTTGGGAGATTGTTTGTGGGTTTTTCAAGAAATTCAATGGGGTAAGTGTTCTCTACCCGAATCTTATTATATTTCATGAATCCTTTTCAATTTTCATCATTAGATTAGTGAATTAAGTTGGAAATTTGGGAAATATTTGTAAAAATCTTTCAAAATGTAAAATGATGATTTGAAGAACGAATTGATGTCGGAAATTGATAATTTTGGTATGGTTGAACTCGTATTGGAATAGGTGTTCGGGTTTTGTTAATTTTATCAGGTTCCGAGGTGCGGGCCCGGAGGTTGACTTTTTAATTCTTGTTAAAGATCGAAGCTTTATTATCCAAAATTGGTTCCTATGAGTTTTATTTATGATTTGAAGTTATTTTGGCTAGATTTGAACCGTCCGGAGGTTGTTTCACTCGAGAAAGTCATTTTAGAGTAATTGTCTAGCTTCTTTGATGTAAGTATCTTGCCTAACTTTGTGTGGGGGAACTACCCCTTAGGATTTGAGTCACTTATGCTAATTGTGCATTTGAAGGCCGTGTACGCGAGGTGACAAGTACGTACTCGGGCTTATTTGTGGAAATTTGACCGTTTAGGGCTCTTAGGTTCTTATGTACATTAAATATGAAGTTGTTTTGTCAAGTTAAATTGCCCATTTACTAAATTCCCCCTTACATATCTTATTTGAAATTAATTGCTTTATGTTTTACCCTTATTGTCGATTAAACTCTTATGTGCCTTAACTGAAGTTGTTGCCTCTTTTATTGCATTATCCTTTCCGTAATTGTTTATCTTTGATTGATGTTATTATTGCCTTTTCCATAATCTGCTTATCCTTAATTGAATTTGTCGTATCTCTTCCGTAATTGCTCAACCCTAAATGAAGTTTTGTTATCCTTTATCATTGTTGACTTATCCTTATTTGGAATCATTGATTCATGTTGTCCTTCTTATCGTTGAATTGTACTTTTGTGGAATCATTGCTATACATTATCTTTACCTTGTTGAGCTATTCTTGTTGAAACCATTATTCCTTGTTGTGTATTTCATTGTGAGCTCGTTTTTCCATTTCATTGTGTTTAATAGTTTCTGAGTTGGTTTACTTGTCGTATTTTCGTATTATTGTCATTGTTGTTGTTATATTCAGTGTTGTTGAACTGAGGGCTATGCATGGTTGTGATATTGAAGCTGTTTTGAGGAAATATTGTGGCATGTGGGCACATATTGTGAAAGTCATTTATCGTAGTTGGTATGTTTTGGCATACATGTTATTGGTTAGAATATTGTTATGTTGTTTGCACGAGGTTTCTATAATGCCATTGTTATTGTGTTTGCACGAGGTTTCTGCTGTGCCATTGTTATTGTGTTTGCACGAGGTTTCTGCCATGCTATTTTTATTATTGATACGCATACGGTGGTATAAGGTCTGGATGTTGAAACACATATGGTGAGATAAGGTGGGATTGAAACGCGTGGCTAGTAGGGGGAACTACTAGAAGCCATGCGATGTGATAAGGTGGGCTAAAACACGGGATACTATTTCGGGAAAAAATGATTTTTAAAAACTAAATATAAAGGCTCACGCGGCGATATAAGGAAAGTTTGTGATACATTTTATGATTTGAGACTACGAGGCGGTACCTCGGTAGGGATCTTGTTGTCATTTTCCCATTCTTTTGTACTTGTCTTTGATTGTTGTCTCCTTAGAATACTATTAATTGTCTTCCTCCATGTTGCACTGTTTTCTTAGTTCTATGTAGCTAATCTTGTTGTGCTAGCCGTTGCTTCAAACTTCATTGTTGCCTTTATTACACTGTACATTACGTGGTGATCGTTTCTTATGTGGCATTCATTGTCTCTTCTCTTATTTGTTGACTTGAATTATTGTAGAAAACTTGCACAAGCATACACGTAGTTAAATCACCCAATTGGTTTTAGAAGATGAATCTCGACGTCATTGACCATTATACGTACTCTTGTCCACTTGCCTTTCTGTGCGAGGATTGTCTATTGGCATGTGAGTTGTCCGTGCGGTTATGCGTTATAATGTGGGCACAAGATGCCAAGTGATTAGGGTTCATAAATTGGGACCCGTGAGATACGATTATGAGGTTCGGTACGTCGTGGAAATGCTTGAACAAATCTGGTGTGAAAGCGGTTGTTTTTATTGAGTTTTTACTGGTTTTCCTTTATTTGGTTTCACCGGACTTGGACTGTGATCAGCTTACTCTACAACATTATTACCTGACTGCTTCCTGTTAAATATTGATGTTACTAGTGTATCATTGCAAGTATGGTTTTGTATTCCTTATCCTGCTTAGCTTTATATTAATATGTTTCTCTGTTAGTTCACCTTCACACTTGTTCAGGTTGTTTAGTCCGGTAGGTGTGACGAACTTGAAACACACACTTAAATTATGCTCGCTAGTCAAAGATAGTATAGTATAATATCGTATCCACATGGATTGAAGTTAAACAATATTTTCGTAGTTTCTAGCTTGATCGCTATCCAGGAGAATCAACAATCGAGATTTATATGATTAATAACTAAAATAATCTAAGAATCTAACGCTATTGACTAATGAATATCGAAACAAGGAATAAGCAAAGAAGTTATCAATGGGAGGAAATAGGGGTTGATAGGATAGGTGCAAAATAATTATATGGGATCTAACTCTAGATAATTCACTTCTAATATTTAAGTGAGTCTCTCGAATTCACTTAATTATGAATTCAAACGTTCAGCAAAAACTCCTCTCTCGATTAAGTCTTAACCTCACAATATGAACCAATTTAAGCACGTAAAGATATGCAATAATGCGTAGTGGATTGGTCTTTAGGAGAACCTCTTTCGATTATTTTTCTAACTAGGTTTAATCAATAATTTAACTAGCCTCTTTCGATTACTAAGAAGAATTAATGAGCTCAACCAACAGTATAATGCAAAGATATCACAAGTTATGCCTCTCTCGATTACATGAATAAGTGAATATAGATGCAACAATTAAATCATCCAAAAATACTTCAATACATAAATCTAGAGTTATAATCCAAAAACAATCATCAATATACCAAATCCATCAAACCCTAAAGAGAACTACTCCATAGATATGGAGCAATTCATCACAAATATAATTAAAAGATAGGAAAACATAAATTCAATCCAAACTCGTGTATTGAGTGAGGAAGAAATGATGAAATCCTTGTGCTCGTATTCTTCCAACTCCCCCTGAGCCTCCTTAGGTCGAATATGAGTCAAAAGTTTAGAAAATAATGTTTTCTCATGTATTTATACCAATTAAGGTCGGCCCCAGATGAAATCACCTTCTCCTGGCCGAAATAGGAGTTTCACTCTATAAAATTTGCACAGGCGCGCCGCATGGGTAGACGCACCATACGTGGCATTAGTGGGGAAATCCAGAGAGTTGTTTCTGACAGGCAGCAGGAAATTTGCACATCCGCGACGCGACACGCGCCACACTATTGCACTTTTCTCAGAGTACGACTCAAATCTTAATTTTTGACGTCCGAACTTGGTCCGCGACCCCCGAACACGATCCCGGCTTAATCCCTCGAGCTTTTACTTAGACTTCAAAGCTCCATAACACTCGAATTTATCCCATAATATCTACATAGCTCGGAATCATTCCTACAAGGCATAAAACACATAATTAGTGCAAACCACTATCAATTAAAGCTCAAAACGAATAAAGTGCAGTAAATTAGAGTGCAATAAGCGACTAAAATACGAGATTATAGCCTACCATCAACACCCCACACTTAAACCATTGCTCATCCTCGAGCAATCAAACTACACTTCATATAGACATGACCGTTTTAAACAACTCTCATAACTCATCACACCAAGAATATTTAAAATAGATTAAGCACAATACCATAATATCCTAGCCTCAAGATTTGACTCAAAAGCACCACGCATTATTTATAACCCTCTCACTTACTCTAACACAGAGGTCAATGACATTACCATTCCTTCATGAATCAAGTGCCCTCACACAACAATAGAGGGTAGTTCCACACACAATAGAAATTAAGAGCAATTAGGAACTCAAGATAGAAAGAATCCGCTCTCTCAAAAAAAAATGTTCATATGCCACAAAATACGTACCATAGGCTTGCTCATAGTGTACTACTCTACAAATTGAGTTCATTCAGTGAAGAATCAAGTAGAACTTTAATTGGTTGTAATGTAATCTGCGGGATGGGTATGATATATTTGGATATAGTGACTACACCTCCCTAAGCACTTTAATACATATACATTAACAACTTAAACCCCACTCTTATGTCAAACCATAACTCCGCCTTCACATCAATATACATTAACTCCCTACTTCTTTAAGCACAACTATATCAAGAGTCACCACTAATACATTTTGTCTTTCCTTTTTTTTTTTCAATTCAAGTGGCTCTTATTTTTTCAATACAGTGCACCTTTTTCCTTATTCATTAGTTCCACTCAAAAGCCAAACCAAACACCCCACACTTCAACTTTTAAAAAGTTGATAACAAATTCAAGTGCTCACGAGAGGTGCAAGGTTCAAATAGATGATCAATTCAAACAAATGGGTAAGGCTTGTAATGTGGTTGCCAAAGAAAACAGGATTATAGGCTCAATGGGGTTAACTATGATACATAATAATTAGGTGGGTAAAAGCATATAATTGGCTCAACGAAGAAACGCCTAAATCACTTCCAAGACTAAACAAGACTACTATTTGCTTTGAAAACACATGGGTGCAGTTCTAGACATCAAATGCAATGCACAGAATATACAAAACCTCACACGCACATAGAACCTAACTCACTCAAGATCGGACTATCAAGACACTCTAGTCAAAGCAATTAAGCAAAGTTAAGATCATACAATTTAAGGTACTTATACAAGATTCAAAAACTGAGCCTAAGCGTCACAACTAAAGCACTTACTGTTCTCAAGGAATAATAAAGTAAGGAGATATTGCCTTCAATTCAATTCATACAAGGTTTCCTACTCCTAACAAAAATAAAAACTAACTACACCCGGTTCAACAAAACTCTTGGATAAGAACCGCGACACAAAGAAAACCAAGGAGGAATTATTACACTACCTAAAAAAGAAAATGTTTTTGTATTTTTCTTTCGACTTTAATCCCTCAAGAAACCTGTCAAATGAAATCCATGGTCGGGAAAAATTAGATTTGTTTCAATTTTTATGGTTTTTTCAATTTTTTAAACTACTACAACTAACAAAAAGAAAACTAAAACTACTAATACATACATACAACATATCCCCCACCCCGCACTTTAAGTTGTGGCATGTCTTATGACACATAATTAAAAAGCATAAGGTAAAGGAAACTTCCCTGAACATCTAGTCGAGGTTTGAGTCGAAGTCGGGCTCCATTCCTTGCTTTCGAACTAATGCGCACATCCATGTTTCAGCTTCTTCTCAGCCTTTTTGGGGTACACCCCACACTTATCTTTCTCGCTCAGTGCAGCCTTCTCTTTTGAGCCCTTCACTTTCCACTCAACACTTGCAGCTGGTTTTTCCTTTTGTGCCTCCTTTTCTACATTCATATCAAAAGTCACCGTCTCCTCACCGACTCTAAGCATGAGTTTCCTCTCGTGTATATCTAATATTGCTCTACCCGTTGCTATGAATGGCCTTCCTAGGATGAGGGAGACCTCCTCGTTCTCCTCCATATTCACCACTATAAAGTCTACAAGAAATACGAACTTATCCACCCAAACTAACACATCTTCCACTATTTCCTCAGGTATTAAAGTCGTTTGGTCTTCTAGCTGCAACGATATTGGCGTCGACCTTATCTCTCCAATATCCTTCTCTAGTTTCCTATAAATAGATAGAGGTATTAAATTAATTGAGGCACCATAATCATATAAAGATTTATCAAAATTAATAGAGCCTAAAGAGCAAGGTATAGTGAAACTCCCCTGGATCTCCACACTTTTGTGAGAGTTTGTTTTGCAATATCGCGCTGCAATGCTCTGTGAGCTTCACCACCGAGGTCTCCTATATCTTTCTCTTCTTTGTTAGGATCTCCTTTAAAAATTTGGCATAGACAAGAATTTGTGAGAGCACTTCTGTGAATGAAAAATTTACATGAACCTGTTTCAGCACATCTAGAAATCTCGCAAATTGCTTGTCCAGATTTTCTCTACATAGATTTTTAGGGAAAGGTAAAACATGCATACGCTTGCTCTCCTCATGTTCCTGTCCTCTTAATTTTTCTTCCTTCTTCTTCCTCTTCTCAGTTTTCATCGGGCCTTTCTTCTTGTTATAAACAACATTCTCCAGTTGTTCCCCACTTTCTTTTTCAAGTAGCACATCCTTTTGGATCGGGGTGGGATATTTCAACACTTGCCCACTTCTCAACGTTACAATATTCACTGTTTCTTTGGGATTCTTTTCAGTGTCAGTGGGGAGAGTGCCTAGGACCCTCTTAGATAATATTGTTGTAATCTATCCCATTTGTCTCTCCAGGTTTCAAAGACCAGTGCCCAATTCTTTGATAGTTGCTCCATAAGCGTCCAACCTCTCATTTGTCTTGATAAGGAAAGCCTTCATTAGATCCTCTAGACCAGGATGGATAGGCTGTTGAGGCTGAAATTACTGCCTCTACTGATTTTGGTAAGCTGGAGCTCCTTGTCCCTGTAGTCTAGAGTTATTTTATTGGCAAGCATTCATAGTACCTCTAGATGAACTCCATGAAACCGGGGTGCCTCATGACATTAAAACTGTAATTCCCCACAACATTTACTTCCTCAATTGAGGCTTGACACTCATGAGTAGGGTGTCCTCTTCCACATATATCACAAGCTGCATGAGGCTCACTTTGTATCGAGGCTAAGGTCAACTTCCTTATCTCTTTGGCCATAGCGTCAAACTGTACCTGCACAGATGTGTTAGCATCCACCTGGTGAACATCAGTTGATCTTCTTCTTTCAGCACTCTTAGAAGGCCACTGATTTGCTTCTTCAGATAACACATCAAGAATTGTAACTATCTCCTCTAGAGTCTTCTTCATGAAAGAGCCTCCAGCTGCATTGCTCAATGTTCAACGTGAGGCCGATGTCAATATATCCCAAAAGTCCTGGAGTTGGATCCAGAGTTCAATTTTTCTATGCTGACATTTTCGAACAATCTCCTTAAACCTCTCCCATGCTTCAATAACAGTTACATTCTATTTATGGCAGAAGTTATGGATTTCACTTCTAAACTTGACCGTCTTAGTTGAGGAGAAATATTTATCAAGAAATTTTCTGGTCATCTTCTCCCAAGTTCTAATTGATCCAGTGGGCAAGCTTCGAAGCCACTACTTTGCATCATCCTTGACTGTGAAAGAGAATGCCATTAAGTACACTGCATCTTGTGACACATCATTGTATTGAAAAGTGTTCATAATCTCCTCGAAGTCCATTAGATATGTATTTGGATCTTTGTTTGGCTTTCCTCTGAAGACACAATAATTCTGAAGGGTTTGAAGCAACACGTACTTCAATTCAAAATTATTAGTTGTAATTGGAGGTGGTCTCACACTTGATAAACCTTGATTGTAGACAGGTCTAGCATAATCGCCAAGTGGTCTCCCAGGCATGTGAGCTATATTTCTAAACTGGTATGCACCCAAGGGTTGATTTTGAGCAATTCTACAACCATTCTCTTCTTCGTAGATAATCTGTGCATCTCTAATAACTGCTTCTTCAGCATCCCATGCAGCTTGTTCTCTTTGTTGGGCTGCCTCTCTTGCAGCCAAATTTACATCATCATCACCATTTCCAGCCATAATTTCTTTGGTTGAGAATTGCCAACATTTTCTGATGTCTCTGTGAGATTTATTTTCTTCCTCAACTGTCGTAGTTTCGTTTCAATTTCTAGCTCATATAGTAATACTTCTTTCGCAGAAGCTCGAGTCATGCACCATACTAAACTTGTCATCTGCGCACAGTCCGAGAACACCAAACGTAAAAAGAGAAAAAGAAAAGAAAAACAAAAAGAAAAATTCCTAAATTAGCACTACAAACTATTTCAAACACTATTGATTGCCAATCCCTAACAATGACTCAAAAATTTGACTAGCTCGAAACAGACACTTAAACTATACTCACTAGTCAAAGATAGTATAGTATAATATCGTATCCATAGGTATTGGAGTTAAATAGTATTTTCGTAGTTTCTAGCTTGATCACTATCCAGGAGAATCAACAATCGAGATTTATATGATTAATAACTAAAATTAACTAAGAATCTAAAGCTATTGACTAATGACTATCGAAACAAGGAATAAGCAAAGAAGTTATCAGTGGGAGAAAATAGAGGTTGATAGGATAGGTGCAAAATAATTATTTGGGATCTAACTTTAGATAATTCACTTCTAATATTTAAGTGAATCTCTCGAATTCACTTAATTATCAGTTCAAACGTTCACCAAAAACTTCTCTCTCAATTAAGTCTTAACCTTACAAGATTAACCAATTTAAGCACGTGAAGATATGCAATAATGCGTAGTAGATTGGTCTTTA
Organism: Nicotiana tomentosiformis; assembly: GCF_000390325.3. Classification (NCBI taxonomy): domain Eukaryota; kingdom Viridiplantae; phylum Streptophyta; class Magnoliopsida; order Solanales; family Solanaceae; genus Nicotiana; species Nicotiana tomentosiformis. The sequence continues at coordinate 43,976,662 of NC_090818.1, read as the reverse complement.
GGAGAACCTCTTTCGATTATTCTCCTAACTAGGTTTAATCAATAATTGAACTAGCCTCTTTCGATTACTAGGAAGAATTAATGAACTCAACCAACAGTATAATGCAAAGATATCATAAGTTATGCCTCTCTCGATTACATGAACAAGTGAATATAGATGCAACAGGTAAATCATCCAAAAATGCCTCAATACATAAAACTAGAGTTGTAATCCACAAACAATCATCAATACACCAAATCCATCAAACCCTAAAGAGAACTACTCCATAAATATGGGGCAATTCATCACAAATATAATTAAAATATAGGAAAACATAAATTCAATCCAAACTCATGTCTTGAGTGAGGAAGGAATGATGAAATCCTTGTGCTCGTATTCTTCCAACTCCTCCTTAGCCTCCTTAGGTCGAATATGTGTCAAAAGTCCCGAAAATAATGTTTTCCCATGTATTTATACCAAGTAGGGTCGGGCCCAGATGAAATCACCTTCTCCTAGCCGAAATAGGATTTTCACTCGGTAAAACTTGCATAGGCGCCATGCGGGGCATTGTTAGGGAAATCCAGAGAGTGGGGTTTGATAGACAACAGGAAATTTTCATAGCCGCGGTGCGCCACTTGCCGCCCCACGCGCAACACTAGTGCACATTTCTAAGAGTACGACTTAAATCTCAAATTTTGATGTCCAGACTTGGTCCTCGACCTCCGAACACGATCCCGGCTTAATACCTTGGGCTTTTACTCAGACTTTAAAGCTCCAAATCACTTGAATTCATTCCATAACATCTACATAGCTCGGAATCACTCCTACAAGGCATAAAACACAATTAGTGCAAAACACTATCAATTAAAACTCAAAACGAATAAAGTGCAGTAAATTAGAGTGCAATAAGCGACTAAAATACGATATTATAGCCTACCATCATGGTGTCTTGGTTGTCCCTCGTCACTACTCTACTAAGGTTAGTCTTGACACTTACTGTGTACCGTTGTGGCATACTCATACTACGCTTCTGCATATTTTGTGCAGATCGAGGTGTCTCGGATATTGCTGATTATTAGCTAGCTGGTCGAGCATTGCTGTGGAGACTCAAGGTAAACATGTCGTCGCGTTCGCAGGCCTCAGAGTCACCTTCTGATATTGTACTTGTATTGTTTAATCCTTTTCCGAACAGTTGAATTTAGGGATTTTTCTAGTAAACTTAGTAGAACTTATGACTTGTACTACCGATTTTGGGATGTTATTTCATGTTGTAAATGTTGAGTTCGTTTATAAATATCCGATTTCTTCTTAATAGTTATATAGGTTAATTTCTGTCAATTTATTCAATAAGTGTTAGGCTTACCTAGTCACAGAGACTAGATGCTGTCACGACATCCTACGGAAGAGTTTCAGTTTGGTGTGATTTTCTGGTTTGGTTTGAACACCCCTAATTTAATCCTCGGCAAAAGGTAAAAGGCAACGTCATAAAGGTTTTATGTTCTCTTGTTTAAGTTGTCTTTTTAAGTACTATATTAAAAATGAAAATTTCTCGACTTAGTTTCATAATAACGTAACTTGATGTAGTTTAAATCCAAAAAATAAAACAAATTTCACGAAATAAAAAATGAAAAGGAGTATCTGTGCCAATATTTTAAAGCCTTTTGGACAAGTGTCTTACCCAAAACTTTGTGGCCGCCCTTCTATAAGCCATAAGATAAATGGCAAAATGCTTTTGAAAAGTGAAAATTGCATTTGCCATGTTATTGACCCTCAACTTGATGGATCCATGCACATGTGCTTATAAATAGGCTCTCAACTAGATAAGAACATCATCATTAGCAAGAAAAAGAAATCAGCCTTCTTCCTTCCTTCTAGTTTTGTTCTTTACCAGCTTCCCTTTATTGTCTTTTTTTCCATTTTGGGAGTCTAAATTTTTTTGTTCCCCTCTTTTAAGTAGTTGGGTTTGTAATTTAATATTTTGTTGATTCCCGTATCCTCTAAATAAATAGAGGTAAATTTGTTTAATCCTGGAGAAATATTTCGTACTGCTGAAATAGTTTCTTAGGACAGTGTCCAACACGACTCAAGTCAATTCGTGTATTTGTTTAAAAATAATATTATACCAATGTTATTGTTATTTTTCCCGTGTTATTTTACCTGCAAACTAAGAAACTATGGCAAATAACACTGATGCTGAAAATACTACGGAAATATTTGATGGTGCTACTATTTTGGTGTTGTCCCTGATGCTACTGTTCCAGTTGTCCTGCCAAATATCGATGGTGTTGCAAATATGTTATTGCATCCACAACTTTTGCAGACACTAATATCTAAATACATGTATGTAAATAGACATGGTTACATATACAATGCTAATATTAATACCTTAAAAAACGCACCTTAATGCAAGAGAAGAGTTAGCATAAATGATAATCTCGCTAAGTCAAAACTAAATTTGACAAAAGCGGATAATATAGTTGTTGCAGACATTTTTCAAATAAATAATGTGATCAATGTGAGAGATTGGGTGATGGACTCTGGTGCTACTAGGCACATTGTGCAAACAAAGATAGATTTTTGTCTTACCCAAGTTGAGGAAGGAGAAAAAAGTATTTATCATGGTTACTCAAGAACAAATTGCGTTCTTGGGAAAGGAAAAATTCTTCTCAAACTCACATCTGGTAAAAGTATAGCATTGAGTAATGTGTTGCATGTTCCTAATATCCAAACCAATTTGATTTCTATGGGATTATTAGGAAAAGTTGGAGTGAAGATTTTCTTTGAAAATGATGAGGTCGTATTACCAAAAATTATATTCTTGTGGGCAATGGATATTGTAATAATATCTTATTTGTGCTTAATATTTTTGATACTAGTAATGAAAATACATCTTCTTATGCTTACATGGTTGAGTCAATTTCTTTATAGCATTCTAGATTAGGATATGTTAATGTTGCGTATATAGAGAAAATACAGTCACTAGGTCTAATATCTGGTTTAGACTCAAATGATATTGACAAGTGTAAAATATGTGTTGAATCTGAAAGTACTAAAAATGCTTGTTTTTCTGTAAATCGAGAAACCGAATTATTATCCTTGATTCAAATTGATTTAGGCGATTTAAAAGAAACTATGAATAGAGGTGCTAAAAGATATTATGTGATTTTTATTGATGATTTTTTCAGATATACTAAGTTGTATTTGCTGTCTCCAACCATCTCCGCTGTCTCAAATTTAGATTCTTCTGTTTGAACAAGTGTTGGAGACTCCGGTGATCTATAAAAACTTCACAAGACACACCATAGAGATAGTGTCTCCAAATATTTAATGAATGAACGATGCTAGCGAATTCCAAATCATGAACAGGGTAGTTCTTCTCATGGGGATTCAACTAACGCGAATCATAAGCAATGACTCTACCCCCCCCCCCTGCATCAAGACATACCCAATACTAATCTGAGAATCATCACAATACATTGTATAAGAGCCTGAAGCTGAAGGCAAAACTAGAACTAAAGCTACAGTAAAGACAGTCTTGAGCTTCTGAAAGCTCTCCTCACACTCATCCGACCACCTAAAAGGGGCGCCCTTCTGGGTCAATTTGGTCAAAATCGATGCAATAGACGAGAAACCCTCCACGAAGCGACGATAATAACCGGTCAAGCCGAGAAAACTCTGAATCTTCGTAGCTGAGGACAGCCTGGGCCAACTCTGAACCACCTCTATCTTCTTTGGATCCACCTTAATCCCCTCACTGGACACCACGTGCCCCAAGAACGCCACCGAACTAAGCCAAAACTCACACCTGGAGAACTTGGCATAAAGCTTCTCCTCCCTCAGTCGTTGTAGCGCAATCCTCAAATGCTGGGTATGCTCCTCCTGGCTACGATAGTATACTAGGATATCATCAATGAATACTATGACAAACGAGTCGAGATAAGGATGAAATACACTATTCATCATATACATGAATAATGTTGGGGAGTTGGTCAGCCCAAAAGACATCACAAGGAACTCATTGTGACCATAACGGGTGTTATGGTCCTAAATGTCGTCTTTACAATATCTGAGTCTTGAATCTTCAACTGGTGATACCCAGACCTCAAATCAATCTTAGAGAACACCCTCGCTCCCTAAAGATGGTCAAATAGGTCTTCAATGCGCGGTAAAGGATACTTGTTCTTGATTGTAACTTTGTTCTACTGCCTATAGTCGATGCACATTCGCATAGTACCATCCTTCTTCTTCACAAACAGAACTGGTGCACCCCAAGGCGACATACTAGGCCTAATAAATCCCTTATCAAGAAGTTCCTAAAGCTGCTCTTTCAATTCCTTCAACTCAGGTGGTTCCATATGATGCAGAGGAATAGATATGGGCTGAGTGCCCGGCACCAAGTCAATACCAAAGTCAATATCCCTGTCGGACGGCATGCCCGGTAGGTCTGCAAGAAACTCATCCGAAAAGGCGAAATAATATAAGCACCAACATCCCTCACAAAGGACAAATAAGATAAGCACCCCTTCCCAACTATCTATTGAGCCTTCAAATATGAAATCACTCTGCTGGGAACATAATCTAGAGAACCTCTCCACTCGATCCTTGGCAAACCCAACATTGCCAATGTCACGGTCTTAACATGACAATCCAGAATAGCATGACATGAAGACAACCAATCCATACCCAAGATCATGTCGAAATAAACCATACTAAGCAATAAGAGATCAACTCTAGCCTCTAATCCCCCAATAGTCACTACACATGACCGATATACACGGTCCACAACAATATCGCCCACTGGCGTAGATACATGAACAGATGAAACTAAGGACTCATAGGGCATATCCAGATAATGAGCAAATTACGATGATACATACGAATAAGTGGAACCAGGGTCAAATAATACAGAAGCATCCCTGTGGCATATTGAGACAATACCTGTGATCACTGTGTCTGAAGCAATGACATTTGGCCTGGCAGGAATAGCATAGAATCGGGCCTAACTGCCACCTGATAGGCCTCCCACTCTAGGGCGACCCCTAGCTACTTTAGCCCCACCCCGATCTGGCTGGGCGGGTGGTGATGTAACTAGTGCTGAAGTCATAGTCTGGCCCCTCTACTGAACTGGACCTCCCAAGAGGCGGGGAAACTGCCTCCTGATATGACCAAGCTCCCCACACTTGTAGCAACCCCGATCCAACAATGGTGGTGGGGACTAGATCGGGCCCCAAGAACTAGAATACCCGCTAGAAGAACCTAGTGCAGATAAACCCTACACTGAAGGAGCATGGGATGAACTCTGAGATAGGAGAGCACTGAGAGATGACTGAATAGGATGGGGCACTGTATGAACCATGGCTAGATGATGCACCATGATAAACTGGACGAGTTATATGAGCGGGCCTATACGGACGATCCCTATTGTGGTGAAACTGCCCCCAGAAGGAACGCCACTGAAACCACCTAAACCACGAGGCCTCTTGGCCTCTCTCTACTCATGCTCCTAACTACGGACCATCTCTATCCGCTGAGCAATATCAACCACCTCGTCGAACGTAGCACATGATACACTCTCCCGAGTTATAATCAAACACAACTGATAGGTGAGGCCATCAATGAACCTCATAATCCTCTCCCTCTCAGTGGAAACCAACCAAACTGTGTGACGAGCCAATTCTAAAGTCCTCATCTCATACTGGGTCACAGACATGCTATCCCGACATAGCTGCTCAAACTGTATGCGCAGCTCCTCCTTGCGAGTCTGTGGCACGAACTTCTCCAAGAATAGAACGGAGAACTCATGCCATGTAAGTGGTACTGCACCAACTAGCCTGCGCCTTTCATAGTCCTCCCATCATATGAAGGCAGCCCAAGTAAACTCAAAAGTAGTGAATGAGACCCCATTGGTCTTCAGAATACCCGCCGTGGAAGAATCCGCTGGAACCTATCCAAGAAGTCCTAGGCATACTCAGACTCAGCTCCACTGAATGATGGAGGATGGAGCCTCCCAAATCTCTCTAGTCTTCTCTGCTCATCATCTGTCATAACGGGACCCATCGAGGCCTGAGCAACTGCAACCGGCTGGGCTAGTAGTACCCCCGGTGTCTGAAGTCCCTGCATCACCTGCTCTGGAGTTTGGGCAGCGGGAGTTTGAGTACCTCCCCTAGCCTGAGAAGTGGCTGTTACGGCCGGAACTGAGACCGCCAGAGCAAGGCCAGTGCAAACAGTCAATATCTTGGCTAGAGCCTCCTCAAGGCCTGGAGTCACAATAGGGACAGCTAGTGCCTGAGCTGGTCCCACCATCTCAACCACATCTGGAACCTTCTACTGAGCTGGGGCAATTGGTGGATCTACAGGTGCTGCTCTAGATATTGTACGAGCTGCACCTTTGCCCCTACCATGGCCCTGGCCTCTCGTGGACCTAGCCAACGATACTCGTGGCTATTCGTCCTGTCCAGTAACACGTGTCCTCATCATCTGTGAGAGAAAAGAATAATAGAAGTTTAGTTCCTTTAATTAACAAATACGCACGACAATAATTCAAAAATATGAAGTTTTACTAAGGGTTCAGCAACCTCTCGAAGATAAGTACAAACGTCTCCGTACCGATACACAAGACTCTACTAAACCTACACATGACTCATGAGACCTACGTAACCTAGGATCTGATACCAACTTGTCACGACCCAAAATTTGACATGTCGTGACAGCGCCTATCATGGTACTAGAAAAGCCGATGTCTCACACATACCAATATTTTTAAATCCCAAATATACGGAAATAGATTTAAATAAGTAAGATTTTTGAAAAAACCTGAATATAAATATTGTAACTCAGTACAAAATTCTCCCAAAAGATCCGGGTGTCACGGAGTATATGAGCATCTATATAATAACATGGTCTAACCAATGGAACACTATCTAGGAAAGTAGAACAACATAAACAAGACTAAAAGATAAAGAAGGATAGTCAAGGTCTGCGGATGGCGAGGCAGTTACCTCGATTATCTCCAAACTGATGAAACGCCAGGAATCAACAACATTTGTGCCCGGAAACACCTGGATCTCCACACAAAGTGCATGGTGTAACGTGAGTACAACCAACTCAATAAGTAACAAGTCAAACTTATGGTATGAAAGTAGTGACGAGCTCAAACAATATAGTAAAGATACAGAGTTTAACAATACATAAAAGTAAGCATGCCTCTAGGTTCAATAGTTAAGTTTAGCACAGATAAAATATGCCAAGTGTGATCGATAAGAAGAGTATGACGTCTCTATAGCTACATGCCAATGTGAATACCGTATGTGATGCAACACAGTGAAATCCCAAGTGCTCACACTCTTAAAGAACTCAATCTGACCGTCTCAATTCTCGCTCATCACGCTCAGTCACTCAGCACTGTACGATACCTGCTGTGGCATGCAGCCCAATCCATATATAGCCAAAAGGCCTGTTGCGGCATGCAGCCCGATCGACATATATATAGCCATAAGGCTTCTTGTGGCGTGCAACCCGATCCATGTATTTATAGCCATAAGGCTTGTTGCAACATGCAACCAGGTCCATGTATATATAGCCACAAGGCTTGTTGCAGTGTGCAACCCGATCCACATATATATAGATATCACTTACATAACGACACTCGGACCCCAACTCAGTCACCAATCACACCAGTCTCTCGGGATCACAACACTCATGCTAAGCAGCCCTAATCAATGATACGAGATGTGACAATATACGATAACAGAGACTGAGATATGAAACATAATGATGAATCTCATTGAGTACATAACTGCAATTAAACAGATAACTCAATAACAAAGAACGACCAATGTGGGTCCCAATAATACCAGCATATATCCTTAATATGATTTTTAGCATGAATCATAGCTCAAGGGATCTAACACATAGAGTACAGCAAAAATGTTCAGATAAAATAGCTACGCAATTCCTGGGAATCGACTAAATCACGATTTCTATGGTGCACGCCCACACGCCCGTCACTTAGCATGCACGTCACCTCAACATCAATCATATAGCATGTAATTCGGAGTTTCATACCCTCAGAACCAAGCTTAGAAATATTACTTACCTCAAACTGTGCAAAAATCTACTCCAACAAGCCCTTGCCTCGTGAAACGGCCTCCAAATGCCTTGAATCTAGTCACAATCAGTTCGATACAATCAACATGAGCTAAATGAATCAATTCCGTAAGAAAATACTAAGTTCTTAATCAAAAGTCAAAAAGTCATCAAAAGTCAGCCCCGGGCTCACATCTCGGAATCCAATTAAAGTTACAAAATCCGGAAGCCCATTCAACCACGAGTCCAACCATACCAAATTTACCGAAGCTAGACAATAAATCGGCACTCAAATCCGCGAATTAGGCTCTCCAAATCCTTAGCCTCTAACTTCCAAAATTACACCTCAAAGTATACAAACTAGGTGGAAAATTCAATGGGGAAGCATAATTATTGAATAAAAATAACCACAAGAGACTTACCTCAAGAATCCCTTCAGAATCCCTTTCAAAAATCGCCTTAGACCGAGTTTGCAAAGTCCCAAAGTCATAGAATCTCGGAAACCCTCAAATTTAACACTGCATAGGCATTTCTGCACACGCGGAGCTTGGGGCTCGCAAATGCGCATCCTCTTTTGGGGAGAAAACCACACCTTTGAAAAAAACACTTAACTAGCGACCTCTCACACCTGCAGTCCCAGCCTTGCACCTGTGGGACTGCATCGGCGAACCTTCCTTCGCTTCTGCGACGTCCCTGCTGGCTATCTAAATCCGCTTTTGCAGTCGACCTCGCGCAGATGTGCATTCACATCTACGGAACCTGTTCCGTGCCTGCGACCCCCAGATACCTTTCTCCTCTTCGTAGCTTCACATACTTAGGCACTTCAGCGGCTTCGCACCTGCGGCCAAACTCACCGCAGGTGCGATGACACCAGACCTGAAGAACCAGCATAACACTTAAGCTAGGTTTTTGATCTGTTAACCATCCGAACTCCACCCGAGGCCCCCGGGATGTCAACCAAATATACCAACAACTCCTAAAACACGATACGAAGTTACTCGAGCCTTCAAATCACATCCAACAATGCTAAAACTACGAATCGCACATCAATTCAAGCCTAATAAACTTTTGAACTTCTAAATTCCACATTCGATGCCAAAACCTATCAAGTCACGTCCAATTGACAAACTTTGCACACAAGTCACACATGACACCACTGACCTACTCCAACTCCCAGAACTCCAATCCGAGCCCGGTAACCACAAAGTCCACTCTCGGTCAAACTTCTAAATTTCCAACTTTCGCCATTTCAAACCTAATTCAACTACGGACCTCCAAATCACTATTCAGATAAAAAAGATTATTCCTTGCTAGTGGTAAATGTTACTTTGTATGTGCTTAAAGAATGTGAGATCTTGGTTTTAATATGTTGCGAAGGTTGTGGTTTGGTTCAACACAATTGTGGGGTTTTAAATTATTAATTCTATGTATTAAAGTGCTTAGGGAGATGTAGTCACTCCTATATCTAAATGTATCCTACACATCCTGCAGCCTACATTACAACCAATTAAAGTCCTATGTGATCCTTGACTGTATGAGCTCAATTAGTATAGTAATACACTACGGGCAAGCCTATGGTACGTCTTTTGTGACATATGAATGTTATTTCTGAGAGTGATCAAATTCTTTCTATCTTGAGGTCCTAATTTTTCTTAGTGTCTATTGTGTGTGGAACTACTCTCTATTGTTGTGTGAGGGAACTTGATTCACGAAGGAAAGGTAATGTCGTTAACCTCTCTATTAGAGTAAGTGAGCGGGTTACAAAAATACGTGGGGCTTTTGAGTCAAATCTTGAGGTGAGGATATTACATTAGAGTGCTTAATCTATTTTAAACATTCTTGGTGTGATGAGTTAGGAGAGTTGTTTAAAAAGGTCATGTCTGTATGAAGTGCAGTTTGATTCCTCGAGGACGAGCAATGGTTTAAGTGTGGGGTGTTTATGGTAGGCTATAATCTCGTATTTTAGTCCCTTATTGCACTCTAATTTACTGCACGTTTATTGTGTTTGATCTTTAATCACTAGTGTTTTGTACTTATTGTGTGTTTTATGCAGTATAGGAGTGATTCTGAATGATGTAGATGTTATGGAATGAATTTGAGTGATTTGGAGCTTTGAAGTCTGAGTAAAAACCCAAGGGATTAAGTCGGGATCGTGTTCGGGGGTCGAGGACCAAGTCTGGGTGTCAAAACGCAAGAAAATTCTGTACTCTGAGAAAGGTTCACTGCCTCAGCGCGTGGGGCGCCGTGGCTGCCCATTTTCTTGCTGTCTGTCAGAAATTAACTCTGTAGATTTCCCCACTAATGCCTTACATGGTGCGGCGCCCTATGCGGCGCTCCTGTGCAATATTTACAGAGTAAATGTCCTATTTCGGCTAGGAAAAGGTGATTTCGTTTGGGGTCGACCTTACATGGTATAAATAAATGGGAAACGTTATTTTTTGGACTTTTGACACATATTAGAACTAATGAGGCTAAGGAGGAGGGGGGAAACAAAAGCACAAGGATTTCATCACTCCCTCCTCACTCAAGACCCGAGTTTGGATCGTTTTATGTTTTCCTTTACTTTAAACATATTTGTGATGAATTGCTCCATAACTATGGAGCAGTTCCCTTTAGGGTTTGATGGATTTGGTGTATTGATATTTATTTTTAGATTATAACTCTAGTTTTATGTATTGAAGCATTTTAGATAATTTAATTGTTGCATCTATATTCACTTGTTCATGTAATCAACAGATGCATAACTTGTGATATCTTAGCATTATATTGTTCGTTGAGTTCATTAATTCTACTTAGTAATTGAAAGAGGATAGTTGAATCATTGATTAAACCTAGTTAGGAGGATAATCGAAAGAGTTTCTCCTAAAGACCAATCCACTACGCATTTTTACATATCTTCACGTGCTTAAATTGGTTCATATTGTAAGGTTAAGATTTAATCGAGGGAGGAGTTTTACTGAACATTTGAACTCATAATTGAGTGAATTCGAGAGACTCACTTAAACATTAGAAGTTAATTATCTAGAGTTAGATACCAAACAATTATCTTGCACCTATCCTATCAACCCATTTATTCTCCCACTGATAACTTTCTTTGCTTATTTCTTGTTTCGTTTGTCATTAGTCAATAGATTTAGACTCTTAGTTAATTGTAGTTATTAATTATATAAATCTCAAGTGTTGATTCTTCTGAATAGCAATCAAGCTAGAAACTATGAAAATATTGTTTAACTCCAATCCCTGTGGATACGATATTATACTATATTGTCTTTGACTAGCGAGCATAATTTAAGTGTGTATTTCGAGCTTGTCAGGTCAAACTTTTCAAATAAAGCTTCCAACCTTGAGACTAAGTGTCTCAACTCATTCTGCAACCTCTCCAAACCCGAACCAGATACCCCGGCAAGTCACATAGAACTATGAAGCATAAAACGAGTAGCAAATGGGGGAACGGGGCTACAACTCTCAAAATGACCGGTCGTGTCGTTACATTATGTGAAGTCAGAGATAAATTTGGCCAATCCTCTGACTAAACCTGTAGGAAGAAAATTAATTATTCAAACCTCAAGAGAGATGGAGTTAAGGCCGATATATTGTCAATAGAGATGGTAACCCAACCTATGTGATTGGAGATCCCATGAAGTAGGTTCATATGTGTAATAACAAGTCAATACTGACACTGAAGCTCTAAAAGAGAGTGCTTGACTGCTATTAATTGAGAGGATAGGCTATAACTCTTAATGAATTCATATTCCTTATGGATGGTGTATTTCAAAGCATATACACTTGATGAATTCATCTATATGAGAGTGAAGTGAGGCCGCTCCTATGAGATTTTGTCCTAGTCTCTAGAGCTCTCATAAATAACCAGGCACGCGCACCACCTATTGGGCGCAAAACCGCGTTGAACAGCAAAATTACAGGGGTCAAAATGTGATTGATAAGATCTATGTCTTACACTAGAAATTAGTGGTTCATAAAAATATAATATTTCACCAGTAATTCTGTAAGTCAAGTTTTATCGATCTAAGTTTGGTTAGTCCAAAAGATGCCAAGCGTATTGCATTTGGACCATACAAATCCAGCAAGTTTATTTTTGAAGGTCTTTAAAATAATGGTGGGACTGTGGCAATATTTTAAGGCCTTTTGGACAAGTGTCTTAACCAAAACCATGTGGAAGCCTGATCACGCCCAACTCTAGTCCTAAAAAGGATAAGCAGTCGCTGCAAATATAATTCGGTCTAAAAGTCCGGAGTCGAATCACACAAAGACCTAAAGTTTCACTATAACTGCTCAATATCACTCAGAAGACAAGCTCGAACAATTCTGAAGTTATAAATATTAAGATTTTTATATATAATTAACTAACAAATTAAAGTAGTAGATTAATAACTAAAGATACTATGAGTTGGAGAAAAGATTAAGGAGATCTAGAGTTATGATTTCCCCAATTGTCGGAATCCTTCCCACTACGTCTTCTATAATTTCTCCTAATTATTCTCTACCGATCATGAGCACTCGACTTATCGTAATTCTCTCTCGAGCAACTACAACAATGTGCTAGTCATATTCTCTCGAATTATGCCAGCTCGCACTTTTTCACCGCTCATTATGATCACGTCAAAGCTTCGCTATCTCTAATCCTGCTTTTACACCCGCCGTATTGATCTCTCATATACGTTATGAGTGACGTTGTTCAAAAACCACCTAAACATGTACTCTTTTTCAAGAAATACATAATATATAGGTATCGTTAATCGAGAGCTCTTCAATTAACTAAAATAACCACATAGTTGAACAAATATAAAAATTCAAAGACTCAATTATATCAAAACGTATGAAGAATTCATCCTACAAAAGGTTTCATCAAAACCCTAGATAACAAATTAGCAATTCATAATAGTATGCAAAACTACAAAACTAGAATTCATAACCAATAATTAAAATAGAAAAAAAAAAGTGAAAACCTCGTAGAAGAATTCTCCGCCTTGCTCCTTGTGTGTTCTTGCCTTCTTAGGTCGATTCCCTCTCTAATGATGTCTAACCCTAAAAATAACTAACTTTAAGGAATATTTATAGGGTAGGGGCTGATCTCTTCATGTCCAAAACTAATGAGGAATTAAAATTTATTCGGATGGCATCGTCGGCGCGATGCACTGTCTATGGCGCCATTGTTTCGGCGCAAGGCACTGTCTGGGCAGCCAATGACAGTGCCTTGGACAATTCCTTGCACTGTCTATGGCACTGTTGTTTCTGCGCAAGGCACTGCCTGGGGGGCCAATGATAGTGCCCTGGACAATGCCTTGCACTGTCTATGGCACTGTTGTTACGTTTCCTTGCACTTCTTTTATTGCTCCAATTATTTAGCTCTGAGGTACCATTCCGTGCAACTTTTCTCCAATTCAGGTCCAAGCATTCCTACACGTGAAATTAGCACTATTAATCGCAATTATCGCATAATTAGCATCGAAACAACAAGCAAGTAGGGTAAATAACGTCAAAATATATGGAATTATAGTACGACATCAACACCCCACACTTAAATGTGTCTCGCCCTAGAGTAAACCAACCAAACACTTCCTCTTCAAGAACCCAACAAGTCACACATTCACAGCACACTACACCTATGACCATGGTTGATAGTAACAATTAAGCTCTAGCATATGTTTTCAACACTTCCCATACTCATGCCCAATTTCAAAATATCCATCCTAGGAGCAACATGATTATAACAATCCTAGCCTCAAAAACTAACTCAATGTCACAATGCACAGAGGCTTAATACTTAATCTAACACAAATGTCTAATAATGTTACCTATCTTTTGTGAAACCATGTTTCCTCACAATAAAACAAATAGTAAGCAATCCATACAACCACTCTTAAAGAAGTCACATGCGTGCAAAAGGAACAATAGGCTTGCCCCTTATGTAAACCTCAACTAATGTAGGCCCGCTCGGTCCGAAATCAACTAGGACTTTATTACGGTTGTAATGTGGGCTAAGGGACGGGTAGGATATATTTAGTATATAGTGGATAATCCTTCTAATCACTTTAACACATCACATATTCAACTTTAAGTGCAAAATTCCTTCAATCCACTTCAAACATCACAAGATAGCTAACCCCAGAATATTTTTCCTTCTTCTGTACGCACTGCTTCAGATCACATCCACTAGGCAAAATAAGAAACCTTTATTTATTCATTTATTCTTTCCTCATTATTTTTTTTTACTTTTACCTTGGTTCTAGTGGATTTTTATTTAAAGCACAAATGCACATTTCTTCTTTCTATTGGTTCCACTCAAAAGTTGTCCCAAGTTTCCTCATTACTTCTTTCTAGTTCTCTCTTTACAATTCAAGTGCTTTAAGAGGTATAAAGATCAAAATGATTCAATTAAGAATAAAATAGGATAGGTTTGTAATACAGGTGCCAAAAAAGGCTTATAGGCTCAAAAGGGTATCTAGGGATGATTTTATTTGTGATAAGCGACAAAACTCAAAAAGATCAAAGAAAGCCTAACATCACTTTTCAAACCGAGTAACACCTAGGATTTCCCTATTCACATTCCTGACAAGTTCTAGACTCAAATGTAATAACATGGACTATACAAAGAAATCACTTCACACATGGCACATGACTCCCTAAGGACGGTCCCATTCAGACTCTCAATCAAACGAGTATTCACAAAGCCAAGAGATATATTAAGCATAAAGCACATAGTGAACACAAGTAAAGCAACTGAGACATAGGAGTTATACCACATGCTATTCATTTTTACCAAGGCATCATCATAAATTTAAAGCTAAGGGAAGGTGAAACACATGCCAGAACCTAAGTATGCAACCATCAAGCAAGTCAAAAAGTTCAAATCACATCAGTTATCCTTTATTTCCTACATACAACTCTAAAAGTAAAAATAAAAAAATAAAAAAAAATAAAAATTAAAACTACTACTCGGTTCAAGTTACATCCAATGGAAAATAATCGAGGTACTAAGAAAAACCACGGGGGATTATTACTACCTAAGAAAAATAAAAGACATATTTTTGTATTTTTTTTCTATTTTTTTTAATTTTTTGTTTTAGACTTAAATCCTTCAAGAAAGCTGTCTAGGAGATCCATCGTTGGGAAAAGTCCAAAATATTTTCAAAAATAATTTATCAATTAAACTAACAGAACTAAAATAGCATAGAAAGTCACCCAGACAATCTCCTCATCCCACACTTAAAATTGTGCATTGTCCCCAATGCATAACATAAATAATAAGAGGGTAAAAGAAACTCCCTGGTAAGCCAAAGGCCGAAGCACTAGCAGCTCATGGGGTACTCAGACTTCTCCCGGGTTTTTTTTTCTTTTGTGCGAACACCCCACACTTAGTTCTAACCATCTGGCTTGTTGTTGTATCGCTCCAATAGCTATGATTCCCATGCTCCTAAAAAATAAAAAAACGACACTAAAAAAATAATATAACAGGAAAATAATTTTAAAAAACTAAAAATAAAAGTAAGTCGTAAAGTTGGGTTGCCTCCCAACAAGCGCCTGATTTAATGTCGTGGCACGACGTGAACCACTTTCTTCCTCCACCTCGAGCTTATGCATTTAACCCACAATTTGGCATCATGTTTTCGGTTACGCTCCAGGGTTAGTGGAACAAATCTAATTGGCCCAAGCAACCATTATACTATTCTACACTTCTTGGCTTTTAGATGAGGTACGTAGTCATGTATTTCTGGAAAGAAAAAATCCAGAATGTAGGCACCTTGTTTCTCATTCCTTGACTCCTCAATCGGACTAGATGACTCTATTTCCATATCATCATCCAAGCATAATATGGAAAAATGTTTGGAGTGAGGACAAATGCGCTCAAACACATGAACTCCAGGACTTTCAACATCCTCAACATCAATGATACTAGAGTCAACAAAATATATATCCTCGATGTCCTTGGATGACTCTAGTCCCACATCTTCAACATCGACATCCTCAAATTGTAGTTGGCCAGGTTGTTGATGTTCTACTCTGACCTCCTCAATTAGCACCTCAAATGCATGCTCTTCTTGGCTACTATCACCAAAATTGGCTTGCTGAGCATTAAAAGCTTCAACCACTTTACTCACTTGAGCCTCCAAGTTGCGAATAGTTGCCTCTTGCCTTTCTATCTGCAGTTGTTTCTCATTATTTTGTTCCAGAAGGCACTTTAACATATCCTTGATCTCCTTCAGGTCCACATCCCCAGGTTCTTTGTTCCTATTAACATCACAAAAACAAGTAGAACCATCATAGTAAAAGGTTGAAGGAGGATAAGAAATATAAGCACAACCATGAAAGTGACCATTTTGACCAGCACACACATCACACATTCCACAAATAAGATTGAGTTGGTGCACATAACTCGCTCTCAGGAACGTTTTGAAAATTTTTTCACGGGTGATTTCCTTCACAATAAGTATGCGGATCAAAAGTAAATTACCAACACCTAAACTTCCATAATTCCAAGATGTCATATTTCTCAAATCAACAAGTTAAATAAAATAAAATTAAAAAAACAAAACAAAACAAAACAAATTAAAAGTTCAAACTTGAAACCTAACAATATATACAGCAACAACTACACTGTTAGTTTCCCAGCAACGACGCCAAAATTTGATTACTCCCAACTCTAGTCCTAAAAAGAATAAGCGGTCGCTGCAAATATAATCCGGTCTAAAAGTCCGGAGTCGAATCCCACAGAGAATTAAGGTTTTACTATAACTATTAAATATCACTCAGAAGACAAGCTCGAACAATTCCTAATTATAAATATTAAGATTCTAATATCTAACTAACTAAAAAATTAAACTAGTAGATTAATAACTAAAGATACTATTGGAGAAAAGATTAAGGAGGTCTAGAGTTATGATTTCTCCAATTGTCGGAATCCTTCCCACTACGTCTTCTATAATTTCTCCTAATTATTCTCTACCGATCATGAGCACTCGACTTATCGTAATTCTCTCTCGAGCAACTACAACAATGTGCTAGTCATATTCTCTCGAATTATGCCAGCTCGCACTTTTTCACCGCTCACTATGATCACGTCAAAGCTTCGCTATCTCTAATCCTGCTTTTAAATCCGCCGTATTGATCTCTTATATACGTTAGGAGTGACGTTGTTCAAAAACCACCTAAACATGTACTCTTTTTCAAGCAATACATAATATATAGGTATCGTTAATCGAGAGCTCTTCAATTAACTAAAATAACCACATAGTTGAACAAATATAAAAATTCAAAGACTCAATTATATCAAAACATATGAAGAATTCATCCTACAAAAGGTTTCATCAAAACCCTAGATAGCAAATTAGCAATTCATAATAGTATGCAAAACTACAAAACTAGAAATCATAACCAATAATGAAAATAGGAAGAAGAAAGTGAAAAACTCGTAGAAGAATTATCCGCCTTGCTCCTTGTGTGTTCTTGCCTCCTTAGGTCGATTCCCTCTCTAATGATGTCTAACCCTAAAAATAACTAACTTTAAGGGATATTTATAGGGTAGGGGCTGATCTCTACATGTCCAAAACTAATAAGGAATTAAAATTTGTTCGGATGGCATCGTCGGCGCGATGCACTGTCTATGGCGCCATTGTTTCGGCGCAAGGCACTGTCTGGGGCCCCAATGACAGTGCCTTGGACAATGCCTTGCACTGTCTATGGCACTGTTGTTTCTGCGCAAGGCATTGTCTGGGGGGCCAATGAAAGTGCCCTGGATAATGCCTTGCACTGTCTATGGCACTGTTGTTACGTTTCCTTGCACTTCTTCTTTTATTGCTCCAATTATTTAACTCCGAGGTACCATTCCGTGCAAATTTTCACCAATTCAGGTCCAAGCACTCCTACACGTGAAATTAGCTCTATTAATCGTAATTGTCGCACAATTAGCATCCAAACAACAAGCAAGTAAGGTAAATAACGTCAAAATATATGGAATTATAGTACGACATCAACACCCCACACTTAAATGTTTCTCTCCCTAGAGTAAACCAACCAAACACTTCCTCTTCAAGAACCCAACAAGCCACACATTCACAGCACACTACACCTATGACGATGGTTGATAGTAACAATTAAGCTCTAGCATATGTTTTCAACACTTCCCATACTCATGCCCAATTTCAAAATATCCAACCCAGGAGCAACATGATTATAACAATCCTAGCCTCGAAAACTAACTCAATGTCACAATGCACAGAGGCTTAAATACTTAATCTAACACAAATGTCTAATAATGTTACCTATCCTTTGTGAAACCATGTGCCCTCACAATAAAACAAATAGTAAGCAATCCACACAACCAAATCACATGATCGAATTCATTTTTAGGACTCACACATATGAAAAAATATCACTCACTCTCTTAAAGAAGTCACATGCGTGCAAAAGGAACCATAGGCTTGCCCCTTATGTAAACCTCTACTAATGTAGGCCCGCTCGGTCCGAAATCAACTAGGACTTTATTACGATTGTAATGTGGGCTAAGGGACGGGTAGGATATATTTAGTATATAGTGGCTAATCCTTCTAATCACTTTAACACATCACGTATTCAACTTTAAGTGCAAAATTCCTTCAATCCACTTCAAACATCACAAGATAGCTAACCCCAGAATATTTTTCCTTCTTCTGTACGCACAGCTTCAGATCACATCACCTAGGCAAAATGAGAAACTTTTATTTATTCATTTATTCTTTCCTCCTTTTGTTTTTACTTTTACCTTGCTTCTAGCGGATATTTATTTAAAGCACAAATGCACATTTCTTCCTTCATTTGGTTCCACTCAAAAGCTACCCCAAGTTTCCCCATTACTTCTTTCTAGCGCTCTCTTTACAATTCAAGTGCTTTAAGAGGTATAAAAATCAAAATGATTCAGTTAAGAACAAAATGAGATAGGCTTGTAATGCGGGTGCCAAAAAAAAAGGCTTATAGGCTCAAAAGAGTATCTAGAGATGATTTTATTTGTGATAAGCAACAAAACTCAAAAAGATCAAAGAAAGCCTAACATCACTTTTTAAACCGAGTAACACCTAGGATTTCCCTATTCACATTCCTGACAAGTTCTAGACTCAAATGTAATAACATGGACTATACAAAGAAATCACTTCACACATGGCACATGACTCCCTAAGGACGGTCCCATTCAGACTCTCAATCAAACAAGTATTCACAAAGCCAAGAGATATATTAAGCATAAAGCACATAGTGAACACAAGTAAAGCAACTGAGACATAGGAGTTATACCACATGCTATTCATTTTTCCCAAGGCATCATCATATATTTAAAGCTAAGGGAAGGTGAAACACATGCCAGAACCTAAGTATGCAACCATCATGCAAGTCAAAAGGTTCAAATCACATAAGTTCTCCTTTATTTCCTACATACAACTCTAAAAGTAAAAAAATAAAAAATAAATAAATAAATAAAACTACTACCCGGTTCAAGTTATATCCCATGGAAAATAACCGAGGCACTAAGAAAAACCACGAGGGATTATTACTACCTAAGAAAAATAAAAGACATGTTTTTGCATTTTTTTCTAATTTTTTTGTCTTTTGTTTTAGTCTTAAATCCCTCAAGAAAACTGTCTAGGAGATCCATCGTTGTGAAAAGTCCAAAATCTTTTCAAAAATATTTTATCAATTAAACTAACACAACTAAAATAGTATAGAAAGTCACCTAAACAATTTCTTCATCCCACACTTAAATTGTGCATTGTCCCCAATGTACAACATAAATAATAAGAGGGTAAAGGAAACACCCTGGTAGGCCAAAGGCCGAAGCACTATTAGCTCATGGGGTACTCAGATTTCTCTCGGGTTTTTTCTTTTGTGCGGGCACCCCACACTTAGTTCTAACCATCTGGCTTGCTGTTGCATCTTTCCAATAGATATGATTCCCCTGCTCCTAAAAAATCAAAAATGACACTACACAAATAATATAATAAGAAAATAATTTTTAAAAACTATAAATAAAAGAAAGCAGTAAAGTTTGGTTGCCTCCCAACAAGCGCCTGATTTAATGTCGCGGCATGACGTGAACCACTTTCTGCTTCCACCTCGAGCTTATGAATTGAGCCCCCAATTTGGCTTCAAATTTTCGGTTATACTTCAGTGGTGGTGGAACAAATCTAATTGACCCAAGCAACTATTGTACTATTCTACACTTCTTGGATTTTAGATGAGGTATGTAGTCATGTCTTTCTGGACAGAAACAATCCAGAATATAGGCACCGTGTTCCTCATTCCTTGACTCCTCAATCGGACCAGATGACTCTATTTCCATATCATCATCCAAGCATAATATAGAAAAATGTTTGGAGTGAGGACAAATGCGCTCAAACAGATGAACTCCAGGACTTTCAACATCCTCAACATCAATGATACTAGAGTCAACAAAATATATATCCTCGATGTCCTTGGATGACTCTAGTCCCACATCTTCAACATCGACATCCTCAAATTGTAGTTGGCTAGGTTGTTGATGTTCTACTCTGACCTCCTCAATTAGCACCTCAAATTCACGCTCTTCTTGGCTGTTATCCCCAAAATTGGCTTGATGAGCATTAAAAGCTTCAACCACTTGACTCACTTGAGCCTCCGAGTTGCGAATAGTGGCCTCTTGCCTTTCTATCTGCAGTTGTTTCTCATTATTTTGTTCCAGAATGCACTTTAACATATCCTTGATCTCCTTCTGGTCTGCATCCCCATGTTCTTTGCTCCTATTAGCTTCACAAAAAAAACGTAGAACCATCATAGTAAGGGGTTGGAGGAGGATAAGAAATATAAGCACAACTATGAAAGTGACCATTTTGACCAGCACACACATCACTCACATTCCACAAATAAGATTGAGTTGGTGCACATAACTCGCTCTCATGAACATTTTAAAAATTTTGCCACGTGTAGTTTCCTTCACAATATGTATACGGATCAAAAGTAAAATTACCAACACCTAAACTTTCATAATTCAAAGATGTCATGTTTCTCAAATCAACAAGTTAAATAAAAAAAATTTAAAAACTAAAACAAAACAAAATAAAAGTTTAAACTTGAAACCTATCAATATATACAGCCACAACTACATCGTTAGTTCCCCGGCAACAACGCCAAAATTTGATCACACCCAACTCTAGTCCTAAAAAGGATAAGCGGCCACAGAGAACTAAGGTTTCACTATAACTGTTAAATATCACTCAGAAGACAAGCTCGAACAATTCCTAAATTATAAATATTAAGATTTTTATATCAAACTAACTAACAAATTAAAGTAGTAGATTAATAACTAAAGATACTATTGGAGAAAAGATTAAGGAGGTCTAGAGTTATGATTTCCCCAATTGTCGGAATCCTTCCTGCTACGTCTTCTATAATTTTGCCTAATTATTCTCTACTGATCATGAGAACTCGACTTATCGTAATTATCTCTCGAGCAAATACAACAATGTATTAGTCATATTCTCTCGAATTATGCTAGCTCGCACTGTTTCACCGCTCACTATGATCACGTTAAATCTTCGTTATCTCTAATCCTGCTTTTAAACCCGCCATATTATTTTCTCATATACGTTAGGAGTGACGTTGTTCAACAACCACCTAAATATGTACTCTTTTTCAATCAATACATAATATATAGGCATCGTTAATTGAGAGCTCTTCAATTAACTAAAACAACCACATAGTTGAACAAATAGAATAATTCAAAAACTCAATTATATCAAAACGTTTTAAGAATTCATCCTACAAAATGTTTCATCAAAACCCTAGATAACAAATTAGCTATTCATAATAGTATGCAAAATTACAATACTAGAATTCATAACCAATAATGAAATAGGAAGAAGAAAGTGAAAAACTCGTAGAAGAATTCTCCACCTTGCTTCTTGTGTGTTCTTGCCTCCTTAGGTCGATTCCCTCTCTAATGATGACTAACCCTAAAATAACTAACTTTAAGTGGTATTTATAGGGTAGGGGCCGAATTCTACATATCCAAAACTAATAAGGAATTAAAATTTGTTCGGATGGCATCGTCGGCGCGAGGCATTGTCTATGGTGCCATTGTTTCGGCGCAAGGCACTGTCTGGGGCGCCAATGACAGTGCCCTGGACAATGCCTTGTACTGTCTATGGCACTGTTGTTTCTGCGCAAGGCACTATTTGGGGCGCCTATGACAGTGCCCTGGACAATGCCTTGCACTGTCTATGGCACTGTTGTTACGTTGCCTTGCATTTCTTCTTTTATTGCTCCAATTATTTAGCTCTGAGGTACCATTCCGTGCAACTTTTCTCCAATGCATGTCCAAGCATTCCTACACTTGAAATTAGCTCTATTAATCACAATTGTCGCACAATTAGCATCCAAACAACAAGCAAGTAGAGTAAATAACGTCAAAATATATGAAATTATAGTACGACATCATAGCCCTACTAGAAGCCACAAGATAAATGGCAAAATGCTTTTGAAAAGTGGCAATTGCATTTGCCACGTTCTTGTCCAGAAGCCATAAGATAAATGACAAAATGCTTTCGAAAAATGGCAATTGCATTTGCAACGTTCTTGCCCTTCAGCTTGATGGATCCATGCGCATGTGCCTATAAATAGGCTCTCAACTAGACAAGAACATCATCATTAGCAAGAAAAATAAATCAACCTACTTCTTTCCTTCTAATTTCGTTCTTCACCAGCTTCCCTTTATATCGTTTTTCTTTCCATTTTGGTAGTCTAATTTCTTTTGTTCCCCTTTTTTAAATAGTCAGGTTTGTAACTTAATATTTTGTTAATTCCTGTATCCTCTAAATAAATAGTGATAAACTTGTTTAATCCTGGGAAAATATTTCACACTGCTGAAATAGTTTCTTATAACAGTGTCCAGCACGACTCAAGCCAATTCGTGTATCTGCTAACAAATTATATTATTGTAGTGTTATTGTTATTTTTCCCGAGTTATTTTACCTACAATATCATCTATCAGTGTTACTGTGAACAATTAATGCCCTCGTTATTGCGGATGAATAAATAAACTCATAATTTATGCTTAAATATTGATGATCATCTTCATCTATCATGTCAATATAAAATTTAACAAATCTTTATTTGATTATTTTCTACTGAGATATGCAAATTATTCAACGTTGAAAATGTCTTAATTGTTTTCCTTATCCTCCGCAACTGCCGAGAAATTTTACTATAACAATTTATTTCCTGACAAGTAGACTCGTTCCTACTTACTTGCTATAAAACATAAACTATACGGCAACATTTAAGTTTATTCTTTTTTCAAATTAGATGTTTAGCTGGTGGACAATAAAAGAAAATTAAAAAGGGGAAAAACATCTGTCACGATCCCAAATTCTAGCCTGTCGTGATGGCGCCTATTTCAATTCTAGGCAAGCCAAAAATCTCAACGAACCACAAATTCTTTTAAGTCTGAAAATATAATATTTTAAATAAAATACATAATCCCACAAATACCGATACGAACACTTCCCAAAACCCGGTGTCACTGAGTACATGAGCATCTAATATGATACAAGTCTGGAAAAATATGGTCTATAATAGTCTGAGACCAAATACAGTAAACAAAGAGATAGAGAAGGAGAGACAAGGTCTTCGGAACACGGTAGCTACCTCAAAATCTCCTGAAAATCAACCGCGCGAAAGGATCAACACCCGCTATGTCCGGGAACACCTGGATCTGCACACGAAGTGCAGGGTGTAGTATGAGTACAAACAACTCAGCAAGTAACAATAATAAATAAGAAACTGAAGATAGTAACGAGCTACACAGTTATAGGTCATTTCCAATAATTCCAGCAAAGAATAGACATGCTATCAAATCTAGCAGTTTAATGTCAAATCAATTTTTATACAGTTCCTGTTCAGATAGCATATAAGTGCAACAACAAATGGAAATCAAGTAGAACCTCTAAGGACAACAATCACTCACTGGGCTCCCAGCCCTAATCACTCTCTGGGCTCCCAGCCCTCATCACTCACTCTCAATGGTTACCCGCGCTCACTGGGGGTGTACAGACTCCGGAGGGGCTCCTACAGCCCAAGCGCTATAATCTGCATGGACAACTCACGTGCCATAATATAAATATTTGGATCCGTACGACCAACTCACGTGCTATAGTATAATATAAGGATTCGCACGACCAACTCACGTGCTATAGTATAATATAAGGATCTACACGACCAACTCACGTGCTGCACGAACAACTCACGTGCTATAGTATAATATAAGGATCTGCACGGCCAACTCACGTGTTGCACGGATAACTCACGTGCTATGATATCAATATCTCACAATCAGGTCCTCGGCTTCTCTTAGTCATAAATCTCTCCAGTCTCTCGGGCTCTCATTAATCATGAAATCAGCCCAAACAACAATGATATGATGTATTAATAATAATAACAGAGACTAAGATAAAATGTGCAAGTAAAAACTGAAACAGAGTACATATAGCATTTAGAAGGCAATTTAACAAGTACGCGACCTCTGTGAGTCCCAACAGTACTATCACATAGCCTAAGCATGATTTCTAACATGATTTACAGTCAAATTTTATCAACACATAGAGAGCATATAGCTAACAACAAATTATTCAACTATACAGTTTCCCGGGACAGACTAAGTCACAATCCCCTCGGTGTACGCCCACACGCCCGTCACCTAGCATGTGCGTCACCTCCAAAATAATCACACGATACCAAAATCTGGGGTTTAATACCCTCAGGACCAGATTTAAAACTGGTACTTACCTCAAGCCATGAAATTCTTATTGTGCAATGTCCTTTCCTCGTGAATTGGTCTCCAAACGCCTCGAATCTAGTCATAAATAATTCGTTTCAGTCAAATTAATTTATTGGAATTAATTCCATAAGAAAATGCTAGTTTTCCATAAAAATCCGAACTTTAGCTCAAAAATTGCCCGTGGGGACCATATCTCGGAACTCGACAAAAGTTATAAAATCCGAAAGCCCATTCAACCACGAATCTACCCAGACCAATTTTACCAAATTGTGACCTCAACTCGACCCTCAAGTCTACAAATCTTATTTCTAAATTTCTATGTTCCAATCTCCGATTTACACCTCAAAATCATGTAATCTACTCGGATTATTCGATTATAATTCAATATTATGGAGTAGAAATGATCACAAGGGACTTACCTCAAGTTTTCCTTGAAAATATATCAAAAATCGCCTCTCCTCAAGCTCCAATTTGTCAAAAATGGCGAATGGGATGAAGTCCCTATTTTTTTATAATTCTGCCCAGACAATCTCGGTTCTGCCTCGATCTTGGCTTTCGATCGAGGTCCTTGATCCTAGGCCTCGATCCTGGGCCTCGATCCTGGCCCTCAATCCTGGTCCTCGATCCTAGGCCTCGATCCTGGACCTCGATCGTGGCTTCGATCCTGATCCTCGATCATGGCTCTCGACCCTGGCCTTCGATCATGTCTTCGACCCTGCCTTCGACCGTGAACCTCGACCCTGGGCTCGATCATGTCCCTCGACCCTGGGCTCACATCTGGGCTCGATTTCTGGGCTCGGTTCTGAGAGATTTCTGGGCTCGAATCTGGTAGAAGAAATTTCCAACAGAAGGAAATTGCAGCAGCTGTTGTAGTTCAATTTGTTGATCCGTTAACCATCTGAAACTCACCCCAGGACCTTAACAAAATATACGAACAAGTCCTAAAACATCATACGAACTTAGTCAAATCCTCAAATCACCTCCAACAATGCTAAAACCATGAATTACGCCTCAATTTAAGCCTATTGAACTTTGAAAATTTTAATTTCTACAAATAACGTCGAAACCTATCAAATCACGTCTGATTGACCTCAAATTTTGCACACAAGTCATAAATGACATAACATACCTATTCAGAATCAGATTTTGACCCCGATATCAAAATGTCAACCCCTCGGTCAAACTTCCTAAAAATTCAGCTTTCGGCATTTCAAGTTTAATTCCTCTACGGACCTCCAAAAATTCTTCCGGACACGCTCCTTAGTCCAAAATTACCATACGGAGCTATTGAAATTATCATAATTAAATTTCGAGGTCGTTTACACATAAGTCAATACCCGGTCAACTATTTCAACTTAAGCTTCCAACATAAAAATTTATTCTTCCAAGCTAACTCTGAAATACCTTAAAACCAAAACCGACAATTCACACAAGTCATAATACCTCATAGGAAGTTATTCAAGACTTCAAATAGATGAAAGGAATGTAAATGCTCAAAACGACCGGTCGGGTCGTTACAATCTCCCTCACTTAAACATGCGTTTGTCGTCGAACGTGCCAAGAGTTGTTCTTAACCTTCAAATCTCTATTCCACCTTACCACGCACATACCCGGGGGTGATCTCATGTCACCCTATTCTATATAGGCCTGACCACACAACATAACTGAAAACTATTAATTTAACATTAGCCCAAAAATCTTAGAGCCAAATTTCTAACATCCTGAATTCTTTTCAAGACCCAAATCCCACATCTACATACTGTATAAGCTTGAACAAGATGTATCAAGCCATAGCCATAACCCCAGATATAATCACATTGCATACTACACAACTCACATGCTCGCAACACCATTCTCGATCACAGTAATTACTCCAAACCAACCAAGTGCAAGTATTAAACCTCATATCAAGCCAAACCTCATTCCAAAACCTTCGTACACTGCTGATAATAAAAGAAACATGAAAAAATATCATGACCCCATATCAGAGCAACAAGTCATGGAGCTCTCTCGCCCCAACCAGAACCATAATCACTTTCTAAGTCGACTTTCAATATTATCCTCCCGAATATACCCTAATCAAACCTGATAGTAGTCATTCTAGGTCCAATGACCTTATATAATTAAACACAATTATCCCACAGACACGCCACATCAATATAACTCAAGCCACAAATGCGCAATCCGTGTACCCAAATATGGGAGATGTCTCAAGGAAGAGAATTGTATTGCAAGTTCAACAAGCACTACCACAACCGCAATGTTACAACCAATTCCTCAAATTTTGTGAAGCCGTAGGCACATGTGCACAATTGTAGAGGAGGTAAATTAATGAATCAGATAAAGTATCATAGAAATAAAATTTCCACACATGGCACAGACGACTCACGTGCCAATAATATGAATCGCATGGCATGGTCACAGGCCTCCAGTCCCAGCATATCATACAGTAGCAATTAAACAAGTACACTTGTATATGATAATGAAATAAGATTACCATGCTCCTGGACTGATAACACGTCATAGTGTAAGCATGTGCAAATTCTATTATCACACTTCAAAT
The DNA here is from genome assembly GCF_000390325.3 of Nicotiana tomentosiformis. Classification (NCBI taxonomy): domain Eukaryota; kingdom Viridiplantae; phylum Streptophyta; class Magnoliopsida; order Solanales; family Solanaceae; genus Nicotiana; species Nicotiana tomentosiformis. Next base: position 43,949,240 of record NC_090818.1, on the reverse strand, counting down.
CGGCAATTTAACGCAGAAATAGTAACTACCCCATTTGTTCAAGAAAATTAGCCTCTTTGTAACCTCAAATGTAGCCCAGATAGTTTTCAACAAAGGTATGAACATGAGAAACGTTATAACTTTACGCTTAACAGTCAACTCTAGGCATATCATAGCCTAAGCATTCTTTTGAGTATGAATACATGCCTTGATGCTCACACATTGGCTCAAACCCCACATATATGCACACTTATAGCGCGTAGATATTACAAATAATTAACGCAACTAGTGCCTCCACTGAGTTTAAAGAAAATACTCGTCTAAAATAGGCCGCAACCTAAAACAATATACTTCTGAGAACTCCCAGTCTCCAAATTCATCAAACACATGAATCACCGTAACTGATCTCAACTCCAGCACTAGAATGATTAACACAGCTTCCATTCACGATCCTCCCATAAGGAATACTTTCATAATTCTTTCGTGCTACATAGCAATAATTTGAATATCAGCAGTCTATCAACTAGGTGAGTACTGCAATACCAATGAATATCTGTAAGTCAAAACACAATGTGCCTTTTGAAATGTGCACCCTTCTCAGGGATTACCGAGCAGTTATAACATTCATCTAATTATCTGAAATTGACCATTCTATCCAAAATTCGTGATCTTCCTTTCAAGAATAAACTGCCACCTTGTACATGTAAATCTTAATCCAACGCCACACACCACATCTATCATGTCACCATGTGACAAGCACGAGAATCTCATTATCAACTTTGGGTAACCAGCAAATTACATACCCGGTCATTCAGTAACCTTCATCTTGCTTCCTTCCAGGAGGAATTCATAATACACAACACGTTCCATACACCGGTAGAATATATCCGGTTCAACCCATAGTAGAAACCATTAAGAACACTTTGAAATCCATTTGCACATAACCAAGCTATCAGAACTAAATCCCTATAACTCCACCAAGCCACACAAGTTTCCAAATCCGAGAGTATTGCCACAAAACACCTGTAAAGCCTCACCTCATCATAAGAACTAAACAAAACGAGCATACCATTACCATATTGATCTAGCATGTTACCCATTTGTCCTATTTTCTCTGGGTTTCTTCTGGATTATCCTTAAGTTGCCATTTCTCCTTGTCAGAACACCACTACTTTACCCAAAGCTCACTACAAGACATCCTAACATAAAACTACACCGCCATAAATACCACAATTGTAATACTCACTCTGAAAATACCTTATGCGAATTTACAATTGTTCCTCTTTCCTATCTTATACTGAAATGTAGAATCCATAGTCAAATAGAATTACCGCACGTCCCGATACCATCCAATCTAAGTAACCGATTCTAGTGATATACAAAATCAAAAAAAATTCATTTTCCACATATACATTTTGAATCTATTAAAACCCTCTCGAGAGTCATCCACTCTACTCAAATCTAATTTACTCCGTCCTAATGGGCCAAAAGATATGTGCTCCTTTAGCATGATCAACACTCAAAGAAGTAACCCTGCCTTAACACGACCAATCGAATTCATACTTCGTGCTCACTACATCCTTCAAAATAACAACTTAATCATTCCATAATTTTCATATTTTCATAAAGTTCAATGTAACCCGTATCCAGGAATTTACTTACCCGAGTCATCCTCGATCTCCACCTATGTAATTCATAACTAACTTACAAGTATGCTTCAAACCAAAACTAAAATTTAATATATATATCCATGAAATTGAATTGTCAATAGCAGACTCCCCCACTTGGCTCAAATCCATAGAACAAAACACTCGATAACTCATAATAACCATACTTCATTACTGCCATAATACTGCAGTTAGTTCAACGAAAATACTTCTCAAGCTTATGCAACACCCACCATAAAATACCTCATTCATCCGCTAACTTAGCATTTATTCTCGCGACAATCAAATCAAATTTTCTCAACCCGATTCAAATTCAAATCTCAACACATACGCCCCGTTGGTAGAAAAGAAACTATCTATTCACTTCATAAGGAACACACCTACATAGATTATTGCGCAGGAGATAACCCACCTGCTTAGTCTCAAATTGGCATCTTGTTATACCCTTTCGCAGCCACAATTACTATGAAATTACTTAATCTTTCTGAGTCCAAACTCATTAACCAAACACGAGAATTTAATTTGCCCCAAAATTTAACAACTTGAAAGATCTTTCAAAACATTCACACTCGAGATTGTACGTCACATTAAAACGAAAATAAAGCACCCAATGGCCTTCCTTTACATTTCAAGGAAACACATCTCGTCACATTCAAATCGTCTTAACACATCCCACAGTTACATCGTACTCATCACAAAGCCATTCCATTGCTCATCGAACCACAAATTCCACTCGTAGGGATATTAACGGACATATAAGTCCAAATATACAGGTTACAACTGAAGCTACCGACACTAAGCTGCGGTCTAAACCTGGCCTCAAGTCCTCCAGACTAACCCATCACCAAAACACAGAATACACATCTTGAACCTCATTCATAGAATCCCAAGCAGGCGACGCACAACTGATGCCGAGCGCTCATATGCGCATACAAAATGCGTGGAAGGAATTCAAAGAGTTATGTTTCGAGCTGAATCAATTCCGCACGATAGAATACAAGAAAATGCAATTTTCCTAAGGGTTCGGTAGCCTCTCGATGATAAGTACATACGTCTCCATACCGATCCGCAAGACACTACTAAACCTGCTCATGACTCGTGAGACCTATGTCACCTAAAGCTCTGATACCAACTTGTCACGACCCCAAATCCTAACATGTCGTGATGGTGCCTATTTCAATACTAGGCAAGCCAGAAATCTCAATGAACCACAAATTCTTTTAAGTCTGAAAATGTAATATTTTAAATACAATACATAATCCCACAAATACCGATACGAACACTTCCCAAAACTTGGTGTTACTAAGTATATTAGCATCTAATATGAATACAAGTCTGAAAAAATATGGTCTATAATAGTCTGAGACCAAATACAGTAAACAAAGAGATAAGGAAGGAGAGACAAGGTCTGCGGAACACGGCAGCTACCTCAAAATCTCCTGAAAACCAACCGCGCGAAAGGATCAACACTCGCTATGTCCGGGAACACATGGATCTGCACACGAAGTGCAGGGTGTAGTATGAGTACAACCAACTTAGTAAGTAATAATAATAAATAAGGAACTGAAGATAGTAACGAGCTACACAGTTATGGTTCATTTCTAGTAATTCCATCAAAGAATAGAGATGCTATCAAATCTGGCGGTTTAATGTCAAATCAATTTTTATACAGTTCCTGTTCATGTAATCCGTAGATAAAAATCTTTCAGATATTTCACAACAATGACAGATAGCAACTAAATGTAACAACAAATGGAAATCAAGTACAACCTCTTAGGACAACAATCACTCACTAGGCTCCCAGCCCTTATCACTCCCTGGGCTCCCAGCCCTCATCACTCACTCTCAATGGGTACCCACGCTCACTAGGTGTACAGACTCCGGAGGGGCTCCTACAGCCCAAGAACTATAATCTGCATAGACAACTCATGTGCCATAATATAAATATCTGAATCCGCACGGCCAACTCACGTGCAATAGTATAATATAAGGATCTGCACGGCCAACTCACGTGCTGCACGGCCAACTCACGTGCTGCACGGCCAACTCACGTGCTATAGTATAATATAAGTATCTGCACGGCCAACTCACGTGCTACACGGACAACTCACGTGCTATAGTATAATAAAAGGATCTGTAGGGCCAACTCACGTTTTGCACGGACAACTAACGTGCTATGATATCAATATCTCACAATCAGGCCCTCGGCCTCTCTCAGTCATAAATCTTTGCAGTCTCTCGGGCTCTCATTAATCATGAAATCAGCCCAAACAACAATGATATGATGTATCAATAATAATAATAGAGACTGAGATAAAATGTGCAAGTAAAAACTGAGACTGAGAACATATAGCATTTAGCAGAAAATTCAACAAGTACGCGACCTCTGTGGGTCCCAACAGTACTATCACATAGCCTAAGCATGATTTCTAACATGATTTACAGTCAAATTTTATCAACACATAGAGAGCATATAGCTAACAACAAATTATTCAACTATACAGTTTCCCGGGACGGACCAAGTCACAATCCTCTCGGTGCACGCCCACATGCCCGTCACCTAGCATGTGCGTCACTTCCAAAATAATCACACGATACCAAAATCCGGGGTTTAATACCCTCAGGACCAGATTTAAAACTGTTACTTACCTCAAGCCGTGAAATTCTTATTCTGCAATGTCCTTTCCTCGTGAATTGGTCTCCAAACGCCTCGAATCTAGCCATAAATAATTCGTTTCAGTCAAATTAATTTATTGGAATTAATTCCATAAGAAAATGCTAGTTTTCCATAAAAATCTGAATTTTAGCTCAAATATCGCCCGTGGGGACCACGTCTCGAAACTCGACAAATGTTATAAAATCCAAAAGCTCATTCAACCACGAGTCTATCCATACTAATTTTACCAAATTTTGACCTCAACTCGACCCTCAAGTCTACAAATCTTATTTCCAAATTTCTAAGTTCGAATCTCCGATTTACACCTCTAAATCATGTAATCTAGTCAGATTATTCGATGATAATTCAATATTATGGAGTAGAAATGATCACAGGGGACTTACCTCAAGTTTTTCTTGAAAATATATCAAAAATCGCCTCTCCTCAAGCTCCAATTTGTCAAAAATGGCGAATGTGATGAAGTCCCTGTTTTTATAATTCTGCCCAGACAACCTCGGTTCTGCCTCGATCTTGGCCTTCGATCCTAGGCCTCGATCCTGGTCCTCGATCCTAGTCCTCGATCCTGGTCCTAGATCCTGGCCCTCGATCTTGGGCCTCGATCGTGGCTTCGATCCTGATCCCCGATCATGGCCCTCGACCCTGGCCTTCGATCATGTCTTCAACCCTGCCTTCGACCGTGACCCTCGACCCTGGGCTTGATCATGGCTTCGATCGTGGATCTCGACCCTGGGCTAGATCATGGCTTCAATCTTGGCCTTCGACCCTGGGCTCGATCTGGGCTCACATCTGGGCTCGATTTCTGGGCTCGAATCTAGCAGAAGAAATTTCCTATAGAAGGAAATTGCAGCAGCTGTTGTAGTTCAATTTTTTCATCCGTTAACCATCCGAAACTCACCCGGGGCCCTCGGGACCTCAGCCAAATATACCAACAAGTCCTAAAATATCATACGAACTTAGTCGAATCCTCAAATCACCTCAAACAACGCTAAAACCATGAATTTCGCCTCAATTCAAGCCTATTGAACTTTGAAATGTTTAATTTCTACAAATAACGCCGAAACCTATCAAATCACGTCCGATTGATCTCAAATTTTGCACACAAGTCATAAATGACATAACATACCTATTAAAATTTTCAGAATCGGATTTCGATCCCGATATCAAAAAGTCAACCCCTCGGTCAAACTTTTCAAAAATTTAACTTTCGGCATTTCAAGTCTAATTCATCTACGGACCTCCAAAAATTCTTTCGGACACGCTTCTAAGTCCTAAATAACCATATGTAGCTATTGAAATTATCAGAATTAAATTTCGAGGTCGTTTACAAATAAGTCAATACCTGGTGAACTATTTTAACTTAAGCTTCCAACATGAAAATTTATTCTTCCAAGCTAACTCCGAAATACCTTAAAACCAAAACTGACAATTCAGACAAGTCATAATACCTCGTAGGAAGTTATTCAAGATTTCAAATAGTTGAAAGGAACGTAAATGCTCAAAACGACCGGTCGGGTCGTTGCAAAATCTCCCAAAATCGGCGATCATGCGGAGCGGTAACAAAGCCGACGAATATTATTTTCATTATATTATTAGGTCTCCTATTTCATAATTAACTTTTTAAATTGAAAATCTTGTATTTTAGGATTCAATTTACGAAGAAGAAAACATATGCTTGTATACTCAAAGAATATGGAGAATTTACAATTTGCTGACAATGCGAATTTTGATGGTGAAGATAAACCTGGACATTATGCAATTTACTAATTTCAATTGTGCATAATATTTTTAATGGAAAACTTAATCTAATTTATTTATATGGCGTGTTAAATTTTATAAATGTATAGATTACTCGTGCATATAATTTTTACTTGGATCCTAAAATGCAAGATTTTCAATTTGAATTATTTTCTTATCATGAGAGATTAGACCTATTAATAAAAGGGATTTTTTCCTTCCTATACAATATTTAAAACTTATTTACTAAAATTATCCATATTTTGTATATTACCCGCCCTAAATAAGTTTTTCTTACAATTTATATACAAACCATTATTATTGCCTTAAATTAGGGGAATCGTTTCTTGAAAAATGACGTAATTGAAGTGAACAGAGTTCAAATTATCTTTCCATCTTAATAAGACTCCTTCCAGTTGTGTGTTACCTATTTTAAGCCATAATTAGCACAACTCTTCTCTCTCTTTGCCATAATTGTCTATTTAAGAAAATAAAAATGTATGGTACAACAACATGCAAAATAAAAATATATTTTACACAAATTTGATATATCTACAATTACATACATACTAAAAACAAATTTCACAACTAATTATACAGTATACAACTTATTTACAACTTATCTAGAACTTTCATACATCATTCTTACCCAGTTAAATTGTCATGACCCAATTCCATTATAGGTCATGATAGCGCCCAACACCGTTGTTGGGCAAGCCAACACTGATCAACTAGTGATTTCCCGCTTAGATAAATTTGTAAACGATAGCTTTTTCCTTATTTTAAAAAAGATTTAGGATTTTTCAATTTTAACATAAATAAATGGAAACAATTAGTGCTAATCATAATCATATGAGCAAACCAAAACTATAAGTTCACTAGTGTGTGTGTGCCAAGACCTGGTGTCACAAGTATGTGGGCAATCTAGTAGAATATACAAACAATGCTAGCCTACTGTCTCAAAGGAAATAGAAAGAAAATAAAAGAACATAAGAGAGACTCCAGCTGCTACAGAACGGCTCAAAAGAACAGCTCACCGGGAAGTCTCGAGCTAGGAAATTAGTCTACGCGCCGAACTGGTGGCCAGATGCACCTGCCTCGAATCCTGTACAATCAAGTGCAAATGTGTAGCGTGAGTACATAAAAAAAATGTACCCAGTAAGTATCTAGCCTAACCTCGAAGAAGTAGTGATGAGGGGTCAACTTTGACACTCACTAGGGCCAACAATATAATAATATGTGATTCTAAATGAGCATGATACACAGAACTAACAATAAACTCAGAACAAGAAATAACTGTACAGTTCTTCCATTATATCTAAGAAACCAAAATACTTCCCTCATTTTAAACAAATGATCTCTAAACCAGTAAACTTATACTAATTATAAAAAAGGGCTTCCACTTCTATAATTACACACAAATTCCACCGAGGACGTTCAGCACGATCCAACATAAATATGTAAATTGTGCACTACCGAGGGTCAAACGGCGCGAATCATAGATGCATATATTAACCTGTAGAGGCGAACGGGCCGCTCCCATGAGAGTAGTGGAAATATTCACCCCGCTCGCGGAATATACTTGCGACGCGGTTTAATATAAATATAACGAAATGTTTCTCAATTCTTTTCAAAATATTAATTTACTTGAAACCTTTGAAATATTGAAATCCTCAACTTAGTTCCATCCAATGCAAATTAACAATTATGTTCAGATAACGGGACCCACCAAAGCATGGTGTAAGCCTAGAACTACCCGGACATAAAAAGAATAGTATCTACGTACGGACTCTCGTCACTTCGTGCGTACATAGCCCCCACAAATAATCATATATTAAATAAGTTCAACTATGGGGAAATTTCTCTTTTACAAGGTTAGAAAAGAGACTTACCTCGCTTTAAGGCCTACTTTCCGATCCAAGCTTATGCCCAAACCCTCAATTTAGTGCCGAGCAATCCAAAACTATCCAAATAGTGTAGAAACTAATCAATATAGGCTTAAAAGTTTGTATCCCTACTATTTAGGTAATTTCTCAACTCTAAATGCAAGATTCCTAAAATTCAACCCCGGGCCCACGTGCCCGGATTCCGAAAATTTTCAAAGAAAGTTGTTACTCATAACCTTAAGAACATAAATATATTATTTTTATTAAGTTCCATAACCATTTTCGTGGTAAAAATTTCATTCTTGTCAAACCCTAGGTTTTCCATCTAATCCACGATTTCTACTAATTTTCATGTTGAAATCTACCCCAATATCTACGTATTGAACTCACGATAGGTAGAAAGTACTTACCTCCAAAAGCTAGGTGGAAATCCCTCTTAAGAAGCTCCAATAATTGCCCAAAGAGTGAGAGAAAATGAGTGAAAATGGCTTAAGTCCCGTATTAATTGAGCCTCACTGCCCCAACGATTTTCGCACATGCGGTGTATAGGCCGCACCTGCGGATCCGCTTCTGCGGAGCAGGTGTCCGCTTCTGCATGTTGGCTGGGCCAACTGGGGCCGTATCTGCGGAAGGTCTCTCGCTTCTGCGATCCTGCTTCTGTGTAGAAGTAGCCGCATCTACGGAACCTTGCTGGCAATCCTTGGATCGCATCTGCGGGGACTTGGCTCGCACCTGCGAGCTCGCTACAATTCCAAATTCTCAACTTTGTCCGAGCATCTTCCGAGTGGCACTCGGGGCCTCGCCCGAACATATCAACAAGTTTGGAATCTTAAAACGGACTCGCTCGAACTCACGGAATGCCCGAAACAACATTAAAACTAAGAATCATACCCTAAAACCGATTGAATCAAACTTAAGAACTTCAAGTTCTTCAATTTACTTCCAATGCGACGAAACGTACTTATACTACTCGGAATGACACCAAATTTTCGTGCAAGTCTTAAATGGTATTACGGAACTATTCCCGGTCTCGGAATTCCATTTGGACCTTGATATCACCAAAACCCACTCTAAACCAAATTTAAAGAACTTCAAAGTTCTTCAAGAACCAATTTTCACTATTAGGCGCCAAAACACTCCTGGGTCATCCAAAACCTAATCCGAACATACGCCCAAGTCCGAAATCATTATACAAACCTATTGGAACAGTCAAATCCCGATTCTAAGGTCGTTTACTCAAAATGTTGACCGAAGTCAAATTTGGCCTTTTAAGCCAACCTTAAGGAACCAAGTGTTCCGATTTCAACCCAAACTCTTCCAAATCCCAAACCAACCATCCCCGAAAGTTATAAATCAATAAAAGCAAGTACGGGAAGTATTATTTAGGGGAATAGGGTTCTAGAACGCAAAATGACCGGTCGGGTCGTTACATTCTCCACCTCTTAAACAAACGTTCGTCCTCGAATGGGTTTAGATTCATACCTGAAGTGCTGAATAAGTGTGGATATCTGCGCCGCATGTCCTCCTCGGACTCCCAGGTTGCCTCCTCGACTGGTTGGCCCCTGCACTGAACCTTTACCGCAGAAATCCTCTTGGTCCTCAACTGACGATCATGTCTAACAACAATAGCAACTGGCTCCTCCTCATAGCCCAACCTCTTATCTAGATGAATAGTACTAAAGTCTAACACATGAGACAAGTCGGCATGATACCTCTGGAGCATAGACATGTGAAAACCTGGATGAACCCCTGATAGGCTGGGAGGTAGAGCAAACTCATAAGCAACCTCCCCAACTCGCCTTAACACCTCAAATGGGCCTATAAATCTTAGGCTCAACTTGCCCTTCTTTCCAAATCTCATAATACCCTTCATCGGTGAGACTTTCAAGAGAACCTTCTCGCCTACCATAAATGATATATTACGCGCCTTCTGATCCGCGTAGCTCTTCTGTCTAGACTGTGCTGTGCGAAGTCACTCCTGGATCAACTTTACCTTTTCAAAGGCATCCTTTACCAAATCAGTACCATATAGCTTAGCCTCGCTGGGCTCAAATCACCCGATGGGGGAACGACATCGCCAACCATATAAAGTCTCAAATGGAGCCATCTCGATGTTGGACTGATAACTGTTGTTGTAAGAAAATTCGGCCAAAGGCAAGAACTGATCCCACTATCCTCCAAGGTCAATCACACATGCTCTCAGCATGTCCTCCAATATCTGAATTGTCTGCTCTGACTTCCCGTCGGTCTGTGGATGAAATATTGTGCTGCTCTACACGGGTCCCTAACTCACTCTGTACGGCTCTGCAGAAATGCGAAGTGAACTGAGGGCCTCTATCTGATATGATTGAAATAGGCACACCGTGAAATTGAACTATCTCACGAATATAAATCTGGGTCAACTTCTCTGAAGTATAGGTAGTCACAACCGGAATGAAGTTTGCCGACTTGGTCAACCTGTCGACAATGACCCAACCAGCATCAAACTTCGACAAGGTTTGCGGAAATCCAACTACAAAGTCCATAGTAATGCGCTCTCATTTCCACTCAGGTATAGTCATCTACTGAAGTAGGCCACTTGGCCTCTGGTGCTCATACTTAACCTGCTGGCAATTTAAGCACCTAGCCACATACTCAACTATGTCTTTCTTCATCCGCCGCCACCAATAATGTTGTCTCAGGTCATGATACATCTTCGTAGCACCTGGATGAATAGAATACCGAGAACTGTGTGCCACCTCTAGAATCCCCTCCCTCAAGACATCGACATTAGGAACACATAGGCGACCCTGGAGTCACAGAACACCATCATCGCCAATAGAAACCTCCTTGGCACCATCATGTAGTACCGTCTCTCTGAGAACTACCAAATGCGGATCATAGAATTGCCGAGCCTTGATCTGCCCCAATAATGAAGACTAGGCAACAACACATGCAAGAACTCGGTTGGGCTTTGAAATGTCCAACCTCACAAGTTTGTTAGCCAATAACCGAATGTCCAAAGCTAGTGGCCTTTCCTCTGCTGAAATGAATACCAAGCTACCCATACTCTCTGCCTTCCTGCTTAAGGCATCCGCGACCACATTTGCCTTGCCTGGATGATAAAGAATGGTGATGTCATAATCTATCAGTAACTCAAGACATCTACGCTGTCTCAAATTGAGATCCCTTTGCTTGAACAAATGTTGTAAGCTGCGATGATCAGTATAAACCTGACATGATACCCCATACAGATAATGCCTCCATACCTTAAGAGCATGGACAATCATGGCCAACTCCAAATCGTGCACATGGTAATTCTTTTCATGGATCTTCAGCTGACGTGAAGAATATACAATAACTCGCCCCTCCTGCATCAATACACAACCCAAGCGAACGCGTGAAGCATCGCAATATACCATATACATCCCCGAGCCTAAAGGCAACACTAGAACCGGTGTTGTAGTCAAAGTTGTCTTGAGCTTATGGTAGCTCACCTCACAATCATCAGACCAACGGAATGGAGCACCCTTCTGGGTCAATCTAGTTAGAGGTGCTGCAATGGATGAGAAACCCTGCACAAACTGGCGATAATAACCTGCCAACCCTAGGAAGCTCCTGATCTCAGTCGCCGAAGTGGGACAAGGCTAACTCTGAACTGCCTCAATCTTCCTGGGATCCACTTTAATACCTTCTCCTGATACAACATGCCCCAAGAACGCCACAGACTCTATCCAAAACTCACACTTGGAGAACTTGGCATATAGCTTCTGTTCTCGCAAGGTGTGAAGTACCACTCTCAAGTGCTGCTCATGCTCCCCCAGGCTACTTGAGTAATCAAGATGTCATCAATGAAGACAATAACGAAGGAATCAATATAAGGCCTGAACACCCGGTTCATCAAATCCATAAACGCCACTGGGGAATTAGTCAACCCAAAGGATATCACTAGAAACTCATAAAGGCCATATCTAGTACGGAAGGCAGTCTTTGAGACATCTGAGCCCTGGATCTTCAACTAATGGTACCCCGATCTCAAGTTGATCTTAGAAAACACCCTGGCACCCTGTAACTAATCAAACAAATCATCAATACGCGGCAACGGGTACTTGTTCTTGATGGTAACTTTGTTCAATTAGCGGTAATCAATGCACATCCGCATAGTTCCATCTTTCTTCTTCACAAATAACACTGGTGTACCCCAAGGTGATACACTTGGTCTGACAAACCCCTTTGCCAATAACACCTCAAGCTGCTCCTTCAGCTCTTTCAGAGCCATACGGTACGGTGGAATAAATATAGGTTAGGTACCTGGAGCCAAATCAATATAGAAATTAATATCACGATCTGGCGGCATGCCTGGAAGGTCAGAAGGAAACACATCGGAAAATTCCCGGACTACTGGCACTGAATCAATCGTTGGAGCCTCTGCGGTGGTATCCCTAACATATGCTAGATATGCCAAAAAACCCTCTCGACCAGATGTCGAGCCTTCAGAAAAGAGATAACCTGACTAGATGTACTAACGTAGGAACCCTTCCACTCCAATCTCGGCAACTCTGGTATCGCTAAAGTAACAGTATTGGCATGACAATCAAGGATGGCGTGATATGGGGATAGCTAGTCCATGCCCAGGATGACCTCAAAGTCGATCATATCAAGTAACAGAAGGTCCGCTCTAGTCTCGTAACCACAGAATGTAACCACACAGGACCGTTAGACCTGATCCACAACCACTGAATCGCCCACAGGAATGGACATATAAATAGGAGTACCCAAGGACTCACGAGGAATATCCAGGAAATGATCAAACATAGATGACACATATGAATAGGTAGACCCTGGATCAAATAATACCGAAGCATTTCTACCGCATACAGAAATAATACATGTGATCACGACATCTGAGGCCATTGCATCTGGTCTGGCTGGAAAAGCATAGAATCTAGCTGGAGCGTTGGCTGGCTGGCCTCTGCCAGGCTGAACAATAGATGGTTGACCCTCCTGCCTGGCCTCCACCTCTAGAACGGCCCCTACCTGCATGTCCTCCGCCTCTGGGCGGTCGGACGGCTGGTGCTGTAATCATAGGTTGATGACCCTGTTGTACTGCCTTGCTCCGAAGTCTGGGACAAAATCTCTTCATATGACCCGGATCCTCACACTCGTAACAACCCCGCGGTGCCATAGACTGTTGTCCCAAAGTCTGACCCTGATGGCCTGAATACCCACTAAAAGAACCCTGGATGGCTGGCAGGCGGTATGAACTCTATGTCATGGCATTGAAGTAGGCACTAGAGTAACCCTGATGAACTGGTGGGCGATAAGAACTCTCTGGCATATCACTGAAATAGGGTCGTGCTGTAGCACCCCGAGGAGGTGGTGGTGGTGCTGGATATGTGGGCCTACTAGGCTGACCACTCCCAAACTGACCCCTGCCCCTAGCCGGGGCACCTCTAAACTCTCCCGAGAATCGGGTCCTCTTGTCCTGCTGCATCTGCTCTCTACCCCTTTGGAAGTAGCCCTCAATCTTTCGAGCAATCTCTACCACTAGCTGATAATCAGTACCCATCTTAACCTCTATGGCCATGCTAGCCCGAATACTGGGGTGTAACCCCGCAACAAATCTATGCACTCTCTTTGCGTCCGTAGGAAGTATCATAAGTGCATGGCGAGACAAACTCAGAAAATATTGCCTCATAATCGGTCACAGACATCTGAACCTGCTCGAGCTACTCAAACTGACACCGCAACTCTTCCCTACGAGAGGGTGGAATATACCTATCCAATAGAAGCCGTGTAAACTGATCCCAAGTCATGGGAGGAGAACCCGCTAGTCTGCGAAGAAGGTAAGACTGCCACCATCTACGGACCCTGCCCTCCAACTGGAAAGCGGTGAAATCTACTCCATGGGAATCCAATATCCTCATGTTATGCAGTATGTCCCTGCACCGATCAATGAAGTCCTGGGGATCCTTATGCCGCTCACCCCCGAAGATAGGAGGGTGTAGCATAGTCCATCTGTCTAGTAGCTTCTGCGGATCGCCGTCAGCAACTGGTCTAGGCTCAGGTGCTGCTGCGGCAATTGGCTGGGTCCCACCCACGGGTAGTGTACCCGAAGTCTGATATACTGCGCCTGCATGCCCAGGAGCCTGAGAAGTAGGGGTTTGTGCTCCCCCTCCTGCCTGAGATGTGGCTGGGTCTGCTGGAAATAAACTAGCCTGAGTCATAGTGTCCATGAACCGCAACACACAGCCCATGACCTCCTGAAAGCACGGTGTTGTCATGAAATCTACCGGGGTTGGCTCTGGAACAGGCACCTCGCCCTGCTCCTCCATGATGGGATTCTCCACTGGATCCGTTGGTGGTGCTACTGGGGAAGCTCTGGGACGCCCTCGTCCCCTCCCTCGGGCCCGTTCCCTCCCCCGGCCTCAGCCTTAGCCTCTAGCAACGGGGGGAGCAGCTCCTCCGGGGTCTGGAACGTCCGTTGTGTGCGTCCTCGCCATCTGTGAGAGAATAGAAGAAGGAAACTTAGTATACCATCAACTGCACGATAGGAGATGAATAAAGAGTAATTTCCTAACACCCTATAGCCTTTCGCAGATAAGTACGGACGTCTCCGCACCGATTCGCAAGACTCTACTAGGCCTACCCATGACTTGTGAGACCTACATGAACCTAGTATTCTGATACCATATTGTCATGACCCAATTCCATTATTGGCCGTGATGGCGCCCAACACCATTGTTGGGAAAGCAAACACTGATCAACTAGTGATTTCCCGCTTAGATAAATTTGTAAACGATAGTTTTTTCCTTATTTTAAAAAAGATTTAGGATTTTTCAATTTTAACATAAATAAATGGAAACAATTAGTGCTAATCATAATCATATGAGCAAACCAAAACTATAAGTTCACTAGTGTGTGTGTGCCAAGACCTGGTGTCACAAGTATGTGGGCAATCTAGTAGAATATACAAACAATGCTAGCCTACTGTCTCAAAGGAAATAGAAAGAAAATAAAAGAACATAAGAGAGACTCCAGCTGCTACAGAACGGCTCAAAAGAACAGCTCACCGGGAAGTCTCGAGCTAGGAAATTAGTCTACGCGCCGAACTGGTGGCCAGATGCACCTGCCTCGAATCCTGTACAATCAAGTGCAAATGTGTAGCGTGAGTACATAAAAAAAATGTACCCAGTAAGTATCTAGCCTAACCTCGAAGAAGTAGTGATGAGGGGTCAACTTTGACACTCACTAGGGCCAACAATATAATAATATGTGATTTTAAATAAGCATGATACACAGAACTAACAATAAACTCAGAACAAGAAATAATTGTACAGTTCTTCCATCATATCTAAGAAACCAAAATACTTCCTTCATTTTAAACAAATGATCTCTAAAACAGCAAATTTATACCAATTTTAAAAAGGGCTTCCACTTCTATTATCACACACAAATTCCACCGAGGACGTTCGGCCCGATCCAACATAAAAATGTAAAATGTGCACTACCGAGGGTCGAACGGTGCAAACCATAGATGCATCTATTAACCTGCCAAGGCGAACGACCCGCTCCCATGAGAGTAGTAGAAATAGTCATCGTACTCGCGGAATATACTTGCGATGTGGTTTAATATAAATATAACAAAAGTTTTCTTAATTCTTTTAAAAATATTAATTTACTTGAAACCTTTGAAATCTTGAAATCCTCAACTTAGTTCCATTCAATACGAATAAACAATTATGTTCAGATAACGGTACCCACCAAAGCATGGTGCAAGCCTAGAACTACCTGGACATAACAAGAATAGTAGCTAGGTACGGACTCTCGTCACTTCGTGCGTATGTAGCCCCCACAAATAATCATATATTAATTAATTCACCTATGGAGAAATTTCTCTCTTACAAGATTAGAAAAGAGACTTATCTCGCTTTAAGACCTACTTTCCGGTCCAAACTTATGACCAAACTCTCAATTTGGTGCCAAGCAATCCAAAACTATCCAAATAGTGTAGAAACTAATCAATATAGGTTTAAAAGTTTGTATCCCTACTATTTAGGTAATTTCCCAACTCTAAATGCAAGATTACTAAAGTTCACCCCCGGGCCCACGTGCCCGGATTCCGAAAATATTTGAAGAAAGTTGTTACCCGTAATATTAGGAACATAAATATATGATTTTCATTAAGTTCCATAACCATTTTCGTGATAAAAATCTCATTCTTGTCAAACCCTAGGTTTTCCATCTAACCCATAATTTCTACTAACTTTCATGTTGAAATCTACCCCAAAATCTACGTATTGAACTCACGACAGGTAGAAATTACTTACCTCCAAAAGCTAGGTGGAAATCCCTCTCAAGAAGCTCCAATAATCGCCCAAAGAGTGAGAGAAAATGAGTGAAAATGGCTTAAGTCCCGTATTAATTGAACCTCACTGCCCCAGCAATTTTCACACTTGCGGAGCAGGTGTCCGCTTCTGCAGAGTTGGCTGGGCTGACTGGGGTCGCATCTGCGGAAGGACTCCTGCTTCTGCGGTCCCACTTCTGTGTAGAAGGAGCCGCATCTGCGGAACCTGGCTGACCATCCTTGGATAGCATCTGCGGAGACTTGGCTTGCACCTGCGGCTGGCCAACCGCAAGTGCTGTTATGACAGATCTGGAGCACTCAACTGCAGTTCCAAATTCTCAACTTAGTCCGAGCCTCGTCCGATTGACACTCAGGGCCCACAGGACCCCGCCTGAACATAACAACAAGTTTGGAATCACAAAATGGACTCGTTCGAACTCACGGAATGCCCGAAACAACATTAAAACTAAGAATCACACCCTAAAACCGATTGAATCAAACTTAAGAACTTGAAGTTCTATAATTTACTTCCAATGCGACGAAACGTACTTATACTACTCGGAATGACACCAAATTTTGTGTGCAAGTCTTAAATGGCATTACAGAACTATTCCCGATCTCGAAATTCTGTTTGGACCTCGAAATCACCAAAACCCGCTCTTAACCAAATTTAAAAAACTTCAAAGTTCTTCAAGAATCAACTTTCACTATTAGGCTCCAAAACGCTCTCGGATCATCTAAAACCCAATCCGAACATACGCCCAAGTCCGAAATCATCATACGAACCTATTGGAACCATCAAATCCCGATTCCGATGTCGTTTACTCAAAATGTTGACCGAAGTCAAACTTAGCCTTTTAAGCCAACTTTAAGGAACTAAGTGTTCCGATTTCAACCCAAACTCTTCCAAATCTCATACCAACCATCCCCGCAAGTCATAAATCAGTAAAAGTAAGTACGAGAAGTCTTATTTAGGGAACGAGGTTCTAGAAAGGAAAATGACCGGTCGGGTCATTACATTCAAATACAACTACAACATCATACAATTTAAATACAGTTTTTATATAAATTTTATACAATATGTCTTTTGTATGTATTTTGTATATAATTTGTATATAATTTGTATATATTTTGTATGTGGTGTGTTCTTCTGCTTCTTCTTCGAATTTCAATATGAAAATCCAGCCAAATCAAATCTAAACTTTACCAAATACCCTCAAAATCGAGATATAAACTCTATATAATATTCTTAATCGTTTTCAATAACACCCAATCCAAACAAACAATATTTTTTGAAAATTCGATTTCAAATTCAAAGTTTCGAAACTTTTTAATGGATGTCAATAATGGAGAGTCAAACACCTTCAAAATTTATTGATTGACAATTTCAATTCGAACAATACAACCAAATAATTAATATACATCTACTCCTAGCCACCATCGGAATACCAACAAGAAAAGGGGAAGCCCGGAAATGCTCCAAACTCAGGCCATGGCGAAATCCAAATCGATAAAAAAATAATCCATTTCTTCGCCATTGTTAGAGAAAATTATGAGCTTTTGAAGAAAAAACCTTGTAGCATCGGTGTAGAAAGAGGGTTGATTTCAAAGAGAGAAAGAAGAAAATCCTTTAGAATGATTGGGGTAACATCTGGGTAATTAAGGAATTGTGAGGATTTTTAGGGATTTACTAAATTAAAAGGCTACAATCTTGGGATACTCATTTAAAAATTGTTTGTATATAATTGATACCGTATTATTAAGTTAAAACTTGATTAGAGAAGGTAATTAAGTTTCATATGTAGTATAGGGAGGAGGTAAAAATCTCATAATTAATAAAATGAAAGAGTATCCGCCAGTTTTGTTACAATTTTCCCTGATTGCCGATTTTGGGAGATCTTTACTGTTTTAATTTCTTTTATTGGCAGAGTTAAATGTTGTCTCTTTAGTTTTATTTTTTAAATAAAACAAGTAAGAAAGTGAGTCCACTTGTCAAGAAATAAACTAGGCCAGCAAATAATGTTGGTCATGTGACTCAGGTAATAAAATTTCTCGCCAACTAGAATTGTGCTGAAATTATGTCAAAATGAAGACCTATATGCACCAGTCACCACCAATGAGAGCTGCAGTTTCCTTTTATTGATTAGTACAAGTAAAATACAACTCAGCCATCGGATAGACAATCTTCTTTTTCCCTGAAATTAAGTCAAAATTAAGATATGCAACAACGAATGAGAGCGACATTGAACTTTTTTAATCCTGTTATATATTAATTAGTAATCCTATAAATACAACTTAATTAGGCTCCGTCAGATAGACTATCAGTTTTATCTGAAATTTAGATAAAATGAAGATGGGCAACAAAACTAAGAACTCCTACTTCATTTGTCTCCTCTTACTATTGCAACGTGTTTCTGCCAACAGTATTATCGGCCAAGGAGGAAATGAGTTGGAAGAAGAGGTTAAAAGATCAGAATTTCCAGATAGTTTTCTTTTTGGAACATCAACTTCTGCCTATCAAGTACCCACATCTCTGACTTTCAATTTCCTATTCTTTATTTAATTGTCTCTGCTCTCATATAACATCCTTAATTAATGAGTATATGAATATAGATCGAAGGAGCATATATTGAAGACGGCAGAAGTCTTAGCAACTGGGATGTTTTTTCTCATACCAATGGTATAATCTCTCACATTCTTTTACGTCTGTATAAATTAAGATTTTTTTAATATGTTCCTTTTATATAAGCTAATACGTTTACTATCTTGTTCTTGAATTGGTTCAGGCAGTATCACAAATGGAGGAAATGGAGATGTAGCCGACGACCACTACCATAGTTACTTGGTACTCCCTGAGTTTCATTTTATACGACATGTGATCATGTAAAATGAGATGTTTAAAGTTAGAACGTGTCATTTTTTTTGTTTCAACGAATGATGGCAGGAAGATATTGATATAATGGCCTCTCTTGGAGTAAATGCTTATCGATTCTCCATTTCCTGGAGTAGAGTTCTTCCAAGTATATATGTTCCTTTTCATTCTCTTCTCTTATTTTCACTTCTTTTAAAGTCAAATACAATCACATGGGATTAAACAAAGAGATACTTAAATTAACTAAGCATATATGTTTTTGACTCCTAATGGTGGAGCTGGACAGGAGGAAAGTTAGGGGCCGTGAATCCAGCTGGAATCAAGTTTTACAATAATATCATTGATAATCTCTTACTTAAAGGTGGTTGTTTACGAACTCTTCTTTCTTCCATTATTCTTTACCAACTCTTTTTTTATTTTTATAACACACGTCATATTACTCAGAGTTGACAAGAAAAGAAGCAAATAATGATTGCAATATTAATAGATACATAAAATGCAGGAGTAGCACCATTTGTGACGATCCATCATAATGACTTTCCTCAAGAACTTGAGGACAGATATGGGGCCTGGCTCAGCCCTCTGATGCAGTAAGTTTCTTCTCTAGTTAAATCTAGCTACAATTAGTTCTTTTTTGATTAAATTCAGATAATCAGGATGGTTTTATATCATCCAATAAGCAAGTGAAAGCAAATTAATTTAAAAAATATACTTTGAGGGAAATTCGTACATAGAAGAGGTCTATTCTATTTCCCTTAAATAATGTTTCATGTGATTTATGCACTTTTTGTTTCAATTTATGTGATATTGTTTGACTCGACACAAAATTTAAGAAAAGAAATAAGACTTTTGAAATTTGTATCATAAACATGCCATATTATTTGGTGGCCATAAGATATTTGAAACTTGTGTCTTAAATATTTTATAATATTTGTATGGTTATAAAAAAATTTCGTTAAGGGAAAAATCAAAAAAATAAAAAATTTAAAGTTAAATTACTTTCAAATATAAAAATGTGTTATTCTTATCGAAACAGACTAATAAAGAAAGTGTCTCACCTAAATTTAAACAGATAGAGTAATAAAAAAAATATATATCGATCTTAATCAGTGAGTTGGTCATCTTTGTAGGGAAGAGTTTGTGCACTTTGCAGAAACATGTTTTAAAGGTTTTGGGGATAGAGTGAAGTATTGGGCCACAATAAATGAGCCTAATTTATTCGCGGAACTTGCCTATATGAATGGTGTATTCCCACCTTCACATTGTTCACCCCCTTTTGGAAAATGTTCCTCTGGTAATTCAGACATTGAGCCTCTACTTGTCGTCCACAACTCAATATTGGCTCATGCAAAGGCTGTCAAACTCTATCGTCACCATTTCCAGGCAAGTCTATTCACTTCTCCAATTATTTCAAGCTATTTCTCTCTTTCTATTTTGAGAATAAAAAACTGTCAGTCGCATGTTACCTTATTATTTTAGTTTTGAAACGTACGTTCAAATGAAAGATTTGGAAATAAGTGGTACTAGTAATTAAAATTATATATATGAGCAGGCAGAACAGGGTGGAATGATAGGAATGGTGGCGAGTGCTTACATGTATAAGCCAATTACGGATGATGAGGCTGACATTAAAGCTGCAGCTAGAGCTTTGACTTTTCATGTGGCTTGGTACGTAAGTAGTACACCAAACATAAAAAAAATATTATGAACACCTGAAGTTTACAACAAATAATCGAGATTAAGGATAAACTAACATGGAATTATTACACATTATTAACAATAGCTTAGTGATATAAATGTGTGCAGAAGACAAATATACACATATATCATTTATTAAGTGATTTAGTATAATTCTTTTCTCCAAAGATAAGCTCAATTACATTGGATATGTCGTACTCTGAATATAATGCATAATCCTTCAGAATTTCAACAGGTTGTCATCTTATCAATTGAGAAACGGGTTCGACTATAGTGTTTGTATTCATACTTAATGAGTTAAGAGTCTAGTATACATAACCGGTAAGAATAATATTACTTTATTTATTTTTTCAAAATTTTATTATTATGTAATCTATAACATTTTTCTCGTTGAACCCATAAGTTCCTATATATTGCTACCCCATGAGGATCTAGATGAACTTCCAGAATGCTGTAAATCTTTTACCAATAGAAAGTTGTAACCTTTCTTTTAACTCTAAAAATACCAAATCTCGTATAAGGTTCAAACAAATAATATATTAGCTTGATAATATATATACGGAACTGATCGACAAACATGTGATATATCTGTTATGAAAACAAAAATTCTGTAAATTAGATTAGGTGAAGAAAACAAAATTGCACATGTTAATTAGTTGTATTCGGACGTGTCAAGTTGCAAATATCAATTATTAATCTCGATATTTTTGAATGAACAGGCTTCTTGATCCTCTAGTATATGGAGATTATCCTACAGAAATGCGAGAGTATCACGGCAGGAAATTACCAAAGTTCAGCTCTGAAGAAAAAAGGCTTATAAAAAATAGCACCGACTTCATAGGGCTTAACCATTATTCCACTTTGTTGGTGAAGGATTGCCTTCTTTCCAATTGCCCATGCAATATGAATGACAATAATAATCCAACTTGTAGCCATGGTGAAAATCGTGCCATCCTTGGGTTTTTGCTCACTACTGGACAGAACGAAGATGGTGCTTTCGTAGGAGATCCGGTATATTTTTGCACACGTCTTTAAAGGGAAAAGGTCCAAATTTACCTCTATATTATACGAAGTATCTTAATTTTACCACCCCGTTAATTATACTTGAGTCTCTTTATATCTTTACCTTTAGCAAATCGTGTCGTATTTGCTCTTGATTTTGGCGAAGTTCCAGTGCGGATTAGGTTGATACTTATAACGTCGATGGTTCAAATATACCCCTTGTTATACTTAAGGTTGGAGCTCTGTTAGGATGAAGGGTAAGTATGCTATGAATTGCTAGCTAGCAAAGGTATGAATAACCCAAAACTAAAGTATAACCAAGGATAATTATAAAAATATTTGGTATAGTAAAAGGGTATTTATGAACCTTTTTCCTTGTTCAAATTCTTATCATGATATGGTGACAATTACTCTAAACTTACACCAACTACTTTTCAGATGGGAATGCCTGGATTGTATGTGGTTCCACAAGGCATAGAAGAGATTGTGGATTATATAAAGAAGAGATACAATAACATGCCTATAATTGTGACTGAAAATGGTAAATAATCTCCTTAATTAAACTCGTAGTATTTCTCACTGATTTCTCATGTTCGAGTGTAGATTCTACGTAATTGAAGGTAAATTGCGATTACTTCATACAGGGTACGCTTCAATCGACAAGCAAGAAGAAGGATATGAGTTGGTCAAAGACATGAAGCGAATTAAATATCACAAAGCATACCTTGCATCTTTGGCTCGATCAATTAGGTATACTCTCCATTCTAAAGATTTCTACCATGATCTCGTCTATATTATCTACTCTCTTTTAGAAGCTATCTCTTGCACACGATCTCTTAAGAAAGATATTTTATTTCTAATAACAAGAATGTTTATTATAACTATTCTCTATTTCTCTTTTAAACGCCTCACTAAATTAAATTTCGCTAACTAGAATAGTAAAGGTGAATTTGATGGAAAAAAGTATTAATGCTTCTTGTGCTTTCAAATGTCTGATATTTTGAAACAAAATTTAATTTGCCAAAATGACAAGTATTTGGAACCAAAGAAAGTACTTTATATGGACCAAGAACTTGGATCGTCTTAGCGCCAAGTTGTTGCAATTTAACAAAGAGCTTAAGGAGTTTGTAAGATTAATTTGACTATATATATGGATTATATATTGATTATACACAATTGTACACATGTCATACATAAGTTATGCCTATATTATACCTTCACCGGCTATTGTTAGTTTAAGCAATCGGGTGGTCGGTTACAGGGGCGGATGTAGTGTATTGTGGATGGGTTCAATTGAACTCATAACTTTCGACGTGAAATAAAAATTTATATGTAAAAATTCATTAAAATTGCAAAAAAAAATAGATATGAACCCATAACTTTAAATATATAATGGGTTCGATACTAAAAATTTCAAAAGTTCAACCCATAAAATTTAAATAATGAATTCGCCTCTGGTCAGTTATTTGGGTTAATTCTGCTTATAAATGAAAAATCTTGAATTTCTAAAATATAAAGAACGAACCGCTAAATGTTGGGTCGAATAACAAAGTTTAAATTTGTTATATCTTCTTTTACATCTACATTCTACACATTAAGCTTGACTGTGCTTTTCTTTCTCTTTTACAAATGATGATGGGCAGGAATGGTGCGGATGTGCGTGGTTATTTCATATGGAGTTTGATGGATAATTTTGAATGGATATTTGGTTACACCATTAAATTCGGGCTTTATCAAGTTAATCCTCTTACGTTGGATCGAATCCCAAAACTGTCGGCTCACTGGTATAAAGATTTCCTCACCAATAGTAGCCTCAACAATATACAAGCAAAGAAATCAATATATGGAGTTTAGGTTTTTTATTTCTTTGGCAATATAAGTCATTTCTGTTAAATTTTGGGTTGTTTTGGAAGTATTGATAGATTTTATTTTGTAAAACTGTGCATGTATTTATTTTATTTTGGAAGAATATATATATTTAGAAAATACTTGTGTTCGGATTCAGATATCTTCCGAAATTAATGAATTATAATTTTTATTCAAATTTAAGAATAGTATCACTAAAGTTAAAAGATAATGCAAAGGCTTTCAAATGGATATATATATATATATATATATATATATATATATATATATATATATATATATATATAGAGAATATATGTTTTATATATGCATATCTTATTAAACATCTTCTTGTTGAAATAGCCGCACAAAAAAAAAATGCTTTCTCATCATATGGACCGAACAAGCGTAAAAAGAAAGAGAAAGGATGGATATCCGGTTATAAGGTCTGAACTTTCTTTCTGTAACGACTCGGCCAGTCATTTTGAGTATTACAATCTCATCTTCCCATTTACTACTCAAATTATATTTTACAGTTGTTGTGTGAATTACCGGGGTAATTGATTCGGGTCCGGCGAGGTTTTGGAATGAATTGAAACACTTAGTTCCAAGGTTTAAATCTTAAGTTAAAATAGTGATCGGATGTCCACTTATGTGTAAACGGCCTCGAAATGGAGTTTTGATAATTTCAATAGCTCTGTATGGTAATTTTGGACTTAGGAGCGTGTCTGAAAAATTATTTGGAGGTACGTAGTGGAATTTGGCTTGAAATGCCGAAAGTTGAATTTTTGGGAAGTTTAACCGGGGAGTTGACTTTCTTATATCGAGGTCAGAATCCAATTCTTGAAATTGGAATAGCTTCGTTATGTCATTTATGACTTGTATGCAAAATTTGAAGTCATTCTAGATTGATTTGATGTATTTTGGCACAAGATATAGAATTTGAAAGTTCAAAGTTCATTAGGCTTGAATTGAGGTACGATTCATAGTTTTAGCGTTGTTTGATGTGATTCGAGACTTCGACTAAGTTCGTATGATGTTTTAGGACTTGTTGGTATATTTGGTTGAGGTCCCGAGGGGCTTGGATGAGTTTCGGACTATTTCTAGGCCATTTTAAATTGTTGGTTTTTGTCCACAGAGGTGTGAATCGCGATCACGAATATCAGGTCGCGTTCGCGAAGAGTAAACAACAATTTGGGGCGTTGTGAATCGCGATCGCAGAAGCTGTTTTGCGATCGCGTAGAACAAACCTCCGCTGCATTGACCCGACTTTGAAAGCTTATATATCGCAATCTGTAAGAAATATGGAGATGATTCAAAAATAAAAGTTGTATCCCTTAGTGTCTTGTCTAGCTTTTGGAAAGGTAAACTATTTGTCATTTGGAGTTGTGTACAAAATGTTATGATAGATAAACTCTAGGCTGTGTGGGAAGAGTTTGGAAATTCTCTGTTGCATAGGGCTGCCTTTGGAAGCTTATATCTCGGAATATATAAGGAATTGGGAGTTGAGCAACAAATGAACATTATAGTCCTTGGTGTCTATTTTTCAGAAAGTTGAACCAATTGCAATTTGGAGTTTTGTACAAAGAGTTATGACCATTATACTAGATGATGTCTGGAAGTGCTGGGAATTTATTCTTCGCGATCGCGAAAGGCAAATTTTGGGCTGGAAATTTTTGTGCTTCGCGGTCGCAAAGAGTAAATGACTGGACAGAAGATAAAATCGTGGGTTTTGATTTCTTTCTTCATTTTCGGATTTTGGAGCTCGGATTGGGCGACTTTGGAGAGGAAATTTTTCACAAAACTTAAGGTAAGTGTTCTTGACTCCCTTATGATTATATTCCATGAATTAATCTTCGTTTTTGGCGTTAGATTATTGATTTTTCAAGAGAAATCGGAGGAATTTCTACAATTTCATAAAAATAAATTTTCGAGATTTGAACACCGATTCGGAGTCGGATTTGAGTGAAACTAGTATGGTTGGACTTGTAATTGGATGGGTTATAAGATTTTGTAAGTTTCGTCGGATTCCGAGATGTGGGCCCCACGGGAGATTTTTGAGCTAAATTTCGGATTTTTGTGGAAAATTACCATTTTCTTATGGAATTAATTCCAATAAATTTTATTGACTGAATCGAATTAATTGTGGCTAGATTTGAGGTATATGGAGGCAAATTCACGAGGCAAAGGCATACCGGATTAAAGAATTACACGGTTTGAAATAAGTAACACTTCTAAACTTGGTTTTGAAGGTATGAATTCCCAAATTTGGTATGATATAAAATGTTGAAGGTGACGAACATGTAGACGTGCACCACAAAAATTGTGTCTTGAATAAATCATGTGAAGTTGTAAAATTAAAGAATCATGTTATTATTTGAACATGTGGCACATGTTAGAGGAATTTAGCTGAGGCTAGTAATAAAGATCATGTTTAGGCTATGTGCCGATATTTTAGGACCCATGGGGTCGTGATGCTGTTGAATTAATTGTTCTAAAATATACATTTCACACTCAGTAATAATTGTCCAGTGTAAGGATATTTATGGGATTCAGCTACGCAACGCAGCAGGCCATTTGGCTTTATATATGTTACTATTTTATGGATCGGGACTGCCCGCCTGCAGCAGGCGATATTGGCTTTACCATTTTATGGATCGGGGCTGCTCGCCTACACCAGGACTTATTGGCTTTATTATTAAATGGATCGGGGCTGCCCGCCTGCACCGGGCCTCGTTGGTTTTATTATTATACGGATCGGGACTGCCCGCATGCAGTAGTCCATATTGGCTTTATATCACGCTTTGGCTGAAGGAGCCCCTCCGAGAGTCTACACATACCCCCAGTGAGCGCGGTCGACTTATAGTGCTTGGGCTGAAGGAGTCCCTCCGGAGTCTGTACACCCCCAGTGAGCGTAGATAATTATATATATTCGGGATGGATTTCCCAGGGCATGGACTTGCCTTACCTACTGCTTATATATATGTTTGGGATGGATTTTCGGAGGGCATGGACTTGCCTTACTTATATATATTATAATGAATTTACGTGGACATGGATCTTGTCTGTATCATTTGCATTTGGGGATAAATTACTCCAGGGCTGGGTTGGCCTTATACGGTACTGAATGACTGACTGTCAGTCGATGTGTATATATATACGGGTTGGAACACCTCGGGGCTGGACTGGCCATAAACTGTACCGAGTGACTGAATAATTGGTGACCAGTATCTACAGGAGGTCTTGCTACTGAGATATCATATTCTTTATATCATGCAGTATTGATCTATTTCACTTGTACTGAGTTTATTTGTTGAACTTGAAAGCATGCCTACCTTTCTGTACCATTATTTTTACTGGATTGTACCTGCGGAGCTCCTCATTTCTTTCAGCCTAGAGGTTAGTCTTGTTACTTATTGAGTTAGTTGTACTCATACTACACTCTGCACCTCGTGTGCAGACCCGGGTGCTTTCGGATACGGAGATTGTTAGATTTTAGAGTAATATCCGTTGGAGACTATCAAGGTAGTTGCTTGGCGTCCGCTGACCTTATCTCTCTTTACTTCAGTTATTGTACTGTTCTATACTTTCAGGCAGTGATTTTTATCAGTCAAATATTGTATTCATATTAGATGCTCATGTACTCAGTGACACCGGGTTTTGGGAGTGATATATTTGAAATTTTGAGATTTCTTCCGCTGAATTTAATTATTTTATTTTCAAATTTAAAAGAAATGGTGGTTTATTAAGATTTTTGGCTTGCCTAGTATTGAGATAGGCGCTATCACGACAAGTGAGATTTTGGATCGTGACAAGTTGGTATGAGAGTTCTAGGTAACATAGGTCTCACGAGTCATGAGCAGGTTTAGTAGAGTCTTGCGGATCGATATGGAGACGCTTGTACTTATCTTCAAGAGGCTTCCGAAACCTTAGGAAATTTTTTACTTTTTTGTATTCTATCGTGCGGAATTGATTCTGCTTGAAACATAACTCTTTGAATTCCTTCCATGCATTCGTATGCGCACATGAGCGCTCGGTATTAGTTGTGCATCGCCGGCTTGTAATTTTATGAATGAGGTTCAAGATGTGTATTCTGTGTTTTGGTGATGGGCCAGTCTGGAAGACTTGAGGCCAGGTTTAGACCGTCGCTTAGGCTCGGTAGCTTCGGTTGTAACCTATACATTTGAACTCATATATCCGGTAATGTCCCTACGAGTGAAATTTGTGGCTCGATGAACGGTGGAATGGATGTGTTAAGACGATTTGAATGTGACGAGAAGTGTTTCCTTGAAATGTAAAGGAAGGCCACTAGGTGCTTTATTTTCATTTTGATGTGACGTACAATCTCGAGTGTGAATATTTTGAAAGATCTTTCACGTTGTTAAATTTTGGGGCAAATTAAATTCTCGTGTCTGGTTAACGAGTTTGGACTTAGACAGATTAAGTGATTTCATAGTAATTGTGGCTGCGAAAGGATATAACAAGATGCCACTTTGAGACTAAAAAGGTGGGTTATCTCATGCAGAGTAATTTATGTAGGTGTGTTCCTTATGATGTGAATATAGAGTTTTTTTTCTGCCAGCGGGGTGTATGTGTTGAGACTCGAATTTGAATCTGATTGAGAAAGTTGACTTGAGTGTTAAGAGAATGAATGTGAGATTAGCGGATGATTGAGGTATTTTATGGTTGGTGTGTCTTGAGCTTGAGAAGAATTTTTTTTGAACTGACTACAGTATTAAGGCAGTAATAAAGTATGGGTATTGTGAGTTATCAAGTATTTTAATCTAAGGCTTTGAGCCAAGTGGGGGAGCCTGCTATTGACAATTCAATTCATGGTTATGTGTCAAATTATTTTTGTTTTCGTCTGAAGTATACTTGGGAATTAATGATAACTTGCAGAGGTGGAGTTCGAAAATGACTCGAGTAAGGAAATTTCTGGATACGGGTTATATTGTGCTTTATGAGTATATAAAAATCGTGGAATGAGTGAGTTGTTATTTGTGAATGATGTAGTGCGCACGGAGTATGAATTTGATAAGTGGTATTAAAGTGAGTTACTTCCTTGAGTGTTGTTATGCTAATGGAGCACATGTCTTTTGGCCCATTTGGGCAGTGTAATGTGGATTTGAACAAAGGAGGTGACTCTCTAGAAAGTTCTAATGGATTCGAGATTAATATGTAACAATTGAGAATTTTTGGCGGATTTGTTTATGGCTAAAATCTGAGATTTAAGTTGGATGGTGTCGAGACTTATGACATTTTTGTATATCATTATGGATTTTATATTTTGGTATCAGGAAGGTGAATAAAACTGCCTTAGACTCAAATAAGGTATTTTTAGAGTGGGTATTTCGGTTGTGGTATTTATTGGGGTAATTATGATGTGGTGAGACTCTACAGATATTTTGATGGCAATATTCTTGAGTTTTGGTGACCTACGTGGTTTGGTCGAGTTAGAGGAATTTAGTTCTGATAGCTTGGTTATGTGCAAATGGATTTCAAAATGTTCTTAATGGTTTCTACCATGGGTTGAACCAGATATATTCTACCGGTGTAGGAAATGTGTTGTGTATTATGAATTCCTCCTGGAAGGAAGAAAGATAAAGGTTACTGAATGACCGAGTATGTAATTTGTTGGTTACCCATAGTTGATAATGAGATTCTCGTGCTTGTCACATGATGGCATGATAGATGTGGTGTATGGCGCGGAATTAAGATTTACATGTACAAGGTGGCAGTTCATTCTTGAATGGTAGATCATGAATTTTAGACAGAATGGTCAATTTCAGATAATTAGATGAATGTTATACCGGATTAAAGAATTACACGGTTTGAAATAAATAACACTTCTAAACTTGGTTTTGAAGGTATGAATTCCCAAATTTGGTATGATATAAAATGTTGAAGGTGACGAACATGTAGACGTGCACCACAAAAATTGTGTCTTGAATAAATCCTGTGAAGTTGTAAAATTAAAGAATCATGTTATTATCTGAACATGTGGCACATGTTAGAGGAATTTAGGTGAGCCTAGTAATAAAGACCATGTTTAGGCTATGTGCCGATATTTTAGGACCCATGGGGTCATGATGTTGTTGAATTAATTATTCTAAAATATACATTTCACACTCAGTAATAATTGTCCAGTGTAAGGATATTTATGGGATTCAGGTGCACAACGCAGCAGGCCATTTGGCTTTATATATGTTACTATTTTATGGATCGGGACTGCCCGCCTGCAGCAGGCCTTATTGGCTTTACTATTTTATGGATCGAGGCTGCCCGCCTGCACCAGTTGTCTTTATTATTATACGGATCGGGACTGCCCGCCTGCAGTAGTCCATATTGGCTTTATGTCACGCTTGGGCTGAAGGAGCCCCTCTAAGAGTCTGCACACCCCCCAGTGAGCGTGATCGACTTATAGCGCTTGGGCTGAAGGAGTCCCTCCGGAGCCTGTACACCCCAGTGAGCGTAGATGATTATATATATTCGGGATGGATTTCCTAGGGCATGGACTTGCCTTACTTACTGCTTATATATATGTTTGGGATGGATTTTCCTAGGGACTGGACTTGCCTTACTTATTTATATTGTAATAAATTTACCTGGACATGGATCTTGTCTGTATCATTTGCATTTGGGGATAAATTACCCCAGGGCTGGATTGGCCTTATACGGTACTGAATGACTGAATGTCAGTCGATGTGTATATATATACGGGTTGGAACACCCCGGGGCTGGACTGGCCATAAACTGTACCGAGTGACCGAATAATTGGTGACCAGTATCTACAGGAGGTCTTGCTACTCAGATGTCATATTCCTTATATCATGCAGTATTGATCTATTTCACTTGTATTGAGTTTATTTATTGAACTTGAAAGCATGCCTACATTTTTGTACCATTATTTTTACTGGACTGTACCTGCGGAGCTCATCATTTCTTTCAGCCTAGAGGTTAGTCTTGTTACTTGTTGAGTTAGTTGTACTCATACTATACTCTGCACCTCGTGTGCAAACCCAGGTGCTTTCATACACGGAGATTGTTAGATTTTAGAGTACTATCAGTTGGAGACTATCAAGGTAGCTGCTTGGCGTCCGCTGACCTTGTCTCTCTTTCCTTTAGTTATTGTAATGTTCTATACTTTCAGGCAGTGGTTTTTATCAGTCAAACATTGTATTCACATTAGATGCTCATGTACTCAGTGACAGAGGGTTTTGGGTGTGATATATTTGAAATTTTGAGATATCTTCCGCTGAATTTAATTATTTTATTTTCAAATTTAAAAGAAATGGTGGTTTATTGGGATTTTTTGCTTGCCTAGTATTGAGATAGGCGTAATCACAACAGGTGAGATTTTGGGTCGTGACACTTCTCTTCTCCTTTTTTTTATTTCTTCTTCATCTGTGCATCTCCTCCACTGTTTCTTCAAGTAGGTTCCTCAAGAAGGGCTTGGGCAGTGTGATTGGGCTGTGGCTTGAAGGTTTTGCCATGCTCTATTGCTGCGAGAAGTACAAACTTTCGCATTTGAAATTCCATGTCACCGTCGATCAGGCTTTGTAGGTCCAATGGATTTGCGATCAAGTTCTGGCCTCTCTCATCAATACTATCAAAGAATTGGTTCAATAAGTCGATACAACTTCAGCAATAATAACTACGAGGAACTCTCGCTCCATTGCTTAAAACAATTGTTGATCCTTGGCATCAATTTTAATGTCATCCACCGGAGCCTCAATAGCCTTCCTGTATACGGTCGAAACTGATTTCGACCTTCGTAAGTTTGATCGATATGGGAACATAATGGACCGAAGAAAGTCTTCATAATATCGAGATGGGATCCAAAGAAGGCACAAACGAGCTTCAAGTTTCAGTGACAGGTCAAATATCGAGCTCGAAGTCATTATCGAGCTCGGGTCCAAATTGAACTATGATGAGATGTGATGGAATCGATCTTAAGGGCCAGAGGCCAACCAATACCGAGTCCAAGTCACTACCGGACCCCGAGTCAGCATCGTGCTTAAACCCGTACCGAGCTCTAAAACCAGAAACCAACCAATACTGAGTCCGATCAAGATCGAGCTCATACACAAGAGCCGTTGCAGCTACACTAAGGGAGAGAATCGCAGCGGGAATTAGGGAAAAACTGATTTATCATGGGTTCCCCACTATGTATATTTTATTATATCTAAAGTAGGATCCCCCCCCACTATAAAAGGGATGGATATATTTCTGTAAAGGAAAAGTTTTGGCATACATTGTAACTGAGATATCAAATACTCCTATATTGAAGAGTTATTCTTTTTTAGCTTCATAGATTAATTCATCTTGCTTAATCCATAAATCATCCTCTTTTCCATTTTGTTTATTTTCTCTACAGTCAACACTCGATATTTCTCTTTACTCTTACGACTTATGTCAAGTTATACCACATATTCTTAGAACTACGTACAAATTCAACTCTATCCATTTTTCGGGTAAACAATTTGGCGCCCACCGTGGGGCTATGGATAACAGTGGTTAATTGATACGAATCCGCAAAATATGCCATTTTACGCTTGTTTCCGGAAGTGTCTTTGATTTTGGATTAGCAACTACGAGCTCTCAAATTAAATGGCCTTACCTATCGACAACGAAGTTAGCCTTCAAGGTGAGAACAATAACTTGACGCCCAGGGCCGGAATGCTGCTTGTCGACACCGTTGGAGCTCGAGTCGAAGTACCATCAGACGTTAATTCGCATATGGCCATTGAGACAAACTAACGTTCGGAACCTGAAAATAGCATTCATAGTGGTACTCGATCCGCAGCTCGAGACACCCATAATGTTGAGGAAAACGGAATCAGCTTGCGTATAATTTTCAAAATGTTGCAAGCTCAACAGGTAGCGATAGCTCAGTTGCAGAGTCAAACCCAGATACCGAGCAGGCTGGAGCCCATTCCACCCCGAGAAGTCACCCACAGAACGGAGCCAGCTATAATAAGGTCAAATAAGCAAGAATCGAGGACTAATCCCGAAATTACTAAGATGTTCGAAGAACTGACAAAACGAATAGAGTTAGGAGAAAGGAGGATCGAGGCAAACGATAAACAATGGAAACATATAACTCCAGGGTCGATCAGATCCCGGGGGCACCGCCAGTGTTGAAAGGGTTGGATGCCAAAAAATTCTTGCAAAAGCCTTTTCCACCAAGTGCAGCTCCTAAACCAATCCCAAAGAAGTTTTGCATGCCCGAGATTCCTAAATATAATGGAACGACTGATCCCAACGAATATGTCACCTCTTACAAATGTGCCATCAAAGGGAACGACCTAGAGGATGATGAAATCGAATCCGTATTATTGAAGACATTCGGTGAAACCTTGTCAAAGGGAGAAATGATATGGTATCATAATTTACCATCTAATTCTATCGATTCTTTTGCTATGATTGCAGACACATTCATAAAAGCGCACGCCGGGGCCATAAAGGTCGAGACCGGGAAGCCGGACCTGTTCAAAGTAAGACAAAAAGATAATGAGATGCTAATGGAGTTCATATCTCATTTTCAAATGGAACGAATGGATCTGCCACCAGTCACAGACAAATGGGTTGTTCAGGCTTTGACTCAAGGTTTGAACAAGCAAAGTTCGACGGCTTCACGAAGGTTGAAGCATAACCCGATCGAGTATCCAGCTATTACTTGGGCCGACGTGCATAATCGATACCAGTAAAAAATTAGAGTCGAAGACGATCAGTTGGGTTCTGAACCCGCTGCTAGAAGGGACATCAATCGAGAACAAGGTCTGATCAGGGACCGATACTGTCCATATAGTGGAAACCACGGGATCAATGAATCGAGACATAACTCCGGATAAGGCAATAAAATGAGTGATCGAGGTCAAAGGTCTTGGGGGCTGATGAACAAAAATGGGTTAGACAGGCCTACCAGACCTAAGGAAGCACCACAGTTATCAGAGTATAACTTCTGCATCGATGTATCCGCCATCGTGTCGGCTATCGTATGCATCAAAGACACTAAATGGCCTCGACCCATGCTGACCAATCCTGCCGAGAGGAACCCCAATCAAATGTGCGAATATCATTGCACCCATGGCCACAAAACGGAAGATTGCAGCCAACTGAGAGAGGAGGTAGCCCGATTATTCAATAAAGGGCACCTTCGAGAATATTTAAGCGACAGGGCCAAAAACCATTTCAAAAATAGGGATTTCGGTAAACAAAGTGAATAGGAAGAACCACATCACATCATCCACATGATCATCGGTGGCGTCGATACCCCTCAGGGGCCGGTGTTTAAACGCACTAAGACATTGGTTATGAGAGAAAAGCGACCTCGAACTCAGGATTATGCACCCATAGGAACCTTGTCCTTTAATGATGAAGATGCAAAAGGAGTCATGCAACCTCATAACGATGCACTGGTAATATCCGTACTCATGAATAAAACTAAAGTTAAGAGTGTATTAATTGATCCAGGTAGCTTGGCCAACATTATTAGATCGAAGGTTGTAGAACAACTCGGTCTATAGGACCAGGACATACCCGTGACCCTAGTTCTAAACAGATTCATATGGCATGTGAAACCACCAAAGGCGAGATAATTCTGCCGATAAACGTGGCCGGGACCATCCAGGAAATGAAGTTCCACGTAATCGAAGGTGACATGAGGTACAACACCCTTTTTGGAAGGCCATGGATCCATAATATAAGAGTTGTACCTTCGACCCTCCACCAGGTTCTTAAATTCCCAACATCGAAGGGAGTCAAAACAGTGTACGGAGAACAACCGGCCGCAAGAGAAATGTTCGCAGTCGAAGAAGCAATTCTGATATCCTCACCTTCGTCAACAAAGGGGTCGGACTCAAAAGGGGAACGAGATGCCAAATAGCAGTCACAGACGTCAGCTTCAACCGAACTAGAAAATCAGAGGACTGACGAAGATGATGATCAAAGGATCCCTCGATCCTTCGTGGTCCCTGATGATTCCGACGCTACCCAATCAACGATTAAAGAACTAGAGCAAGTCATACTAATCGAGCATTTGCCCGAATGAAAGGTATACCTAGGAACAGGATTAACCCCCGAACTCAGGAAAAGGATTATTCAATTTCTTATCGATAGCATAGATTGTTTTGCTTGGTGCCATTTAGATATAACAGGGATCCCACCGGATATAACGACGCTTCAGCTAAGCCTGGAACCTAGGTTCAAATCAGTGAATCAAAATAGAAGACCCCAGTCCGAGGTTAAGCACGCATTCATAAAGGACGAGGTAACTAAACTTCTTAAAATAGGGTCCATTCGAGAAATGAAATACCCCGAATGGTTAGCCAATGTAGTTATAGTCCCTAGAAAGGTAACAAACTTAGAATGTGTGTAGATTATAAGGATTTAAACAAGGCGTGCCCCAAAGATTCTTTTTTGCTGCCCAACATCGATCGCATGATCGATGCCACGGCCGGCCACGAGATCCTTACTTTTCTCGATGCCTATTCCGGGTATAATCAAATCTAAATGAATCCGGAAGACCGGGAAAAAACTTCATTTCTCACCAAGTATGGAACATATTGTTATAATGTGATGCCCTTCGGGCTAAAAAATGTAGGAGCTACTTACCAATGCCTAGTAAATAAAATGTTCGAGGAACAAATAGGTAAATCAATGAAAGTTTATATTGATGATATTCTAGTTAAGTCCCTACGCGCAGAGGACCATTTGGCTCATTTGCAGGAAACATTCAAAATTTTAAGGAAATACAACATGAAGCTCAACCCCGAGAAATATTCTTTTGGGGTCGGTTCGGGCAAGTTCCTTGGCTTCATGGTATCGAATAGGGGGATCGAGATCAACCCTGATAAAATCAAGGCCATCGAAGACATCGCCATCTGGACAATGTAAAAGCTGTGCAGAAGCTAACGGGATGGATTGCTGCCTTAGGCTGATTTATTTCAAGGTCGTCAGATCGAAGTCACAAATTTTTCTCTCTACTCAAAAAGAAGAACGATTTCGCCTGGACCCCGGAATGCCAACAGGCATTAGAGGAATTGAAGTGATACTTATCGAGCCTACCACTGCTTCACACTCCAAAGGCAGACGAGAAACATTGCTTGTACTTGGCAGTATCGGATATCGCGGTAAGTGGTGTCTAAGTTCGAGAAGAGCAAGGTACGTAATTTCCCATTTATTATGTAAGTCGAACCTTAGGGGAAGTAGAAACTAGATACCCATACTTAGAGAAATTGACACTTGCACTGATAAGCGCCTCTAGAAAGTTAAGACCATACTTTCAATGTCACCCCATATGCGTATTAACCACTTACCCACTTCGTAATATTTTGCACATGCCCGAACTATCAGGCCGATTGGCCAAATGGGCCGTCGAACTCAGTGGGTACGATATCAAATATCAACCCTGGACGGCCATCAAGTCTCAAATTTTAGCGAACTTCATGGACGATTTCAGGTCATCCCTCGTACCCGAAGTCGAAAAGGAACTCTTGTTGAAATCATGTACATCATCGGGGTTATGGATCCTTTTCACATACGGGGCTTCGAATGTGAAGGGATCCGGGCTAGGCATCATTTTAAAACCGCCTACGGGTAGCACTATTAGGCAATCTATCAAAACTACTAGGTTGACTAATAACGAGACCGAGTATGAGGCCATGATTGCAGGTCTCGAGCTAGCTAAAAGCTTGGGAGCATAAGTCATTGAAGCCAAGTGTGACTCTTTATTGGTAGTAAATCAAGTAAACAAAACCTTCGAAGTTCGAGAGGATAGAATGCAAAGGTATTTGGACAAACTACAGGTAATTTTGCACCATTTCAAAGAATGGACTTTACAACATGTACCTCGAGAAAAAACCTGTGAGGCTGACGCACTTGCAAATTTGGGATCATCGGTCGAGGAAGATGAGATTAGCTCGGGGATTGTCGTTCAACTCTTGAGATCCGTGATCGAGGAAGGTCATGCCGCGATAAATTCTACAAGCTTAACCCGGGATTGGAGGAACAAGTATATCGAATACGTGGAAAACGAAAAGCCCCCATCAGACCGTAAAGATTCGAGGGCCCTACGAACCAAAGCTGCTCGATTCATATTGACTGCAGATGGAACATTATACAGAAGGATATTCGATGGACCATTGGCAGTATGCTTAGGTCCAGGAGACACCGACTACATCCTACGTGAGATTCACGAGGGTACTTGTGGAAATCATTTCGGTGCCGATTCATTAGTCCAAAAAATAATCAGAGCAGGATATTATTGGATTGATATGAACAAAGATGCAAAGGAGCTTGATAAAAAATGTGACAAATGTCAAAAGTTTGCACCGATGATCCATCAGCCCGGAGAGCAACTTCACTCAGTCCTATCCCCATGGCCATTCATGAAATGGGGAATGGATATCGCCGGCCCTCTGCCATCGGCCCCAGGTAAAGCTAAGTTCATTTTATTTTTGACTGACTATTTCTCTAAATGGGTTGAAGCACAGGCGTTCGACAAAGTAAGAGAGAAAGAGGTTATAGACTTCATCTGGGATCATATCGTATGTCGATTTGGGATACCCGCCGAAATAGTGTGTGATAATGGGAAATAATTTATCGGCAGCAAAGTGACAAAATTCCTCGTAGACCACAAAATAAAAAGGATATTATTGACACCGTATCACCCTAGTGGGAACGGACAGGCCGAACCGACGAACAAGACTATCATTCAAAACCTAAAGAAAAGGTTGAACGACGCTAAGTTAAAATGGAGAGAAATCATACCCGAAGTTCTTTGGGCATATCGAACAACATCAAAATCCAGTACGGGGGCAACCGCGTTCTCCTTAGTATATGGCGCCGAAGCCTTGATTCCAGTCGAAGTTGGGGAACCCAGTGCCAAGTTTTTGATATACAATAGAAGTGTCAAATCACGAGGCTATGAATAATAGCCTCGAATTATTGGATGAAAAATGAGAAACTGCTCTCGTCCAATTGGCCGCCCAAAAGTAGCGGATCGAAAGATACTATAATCGAAAAACCAATCTTCACCATTTTAAAATCGGGGACTTAATGCTAAGGAAAGTCACCCTCAGCACCCGAAATCCAAACGAAGGAAAACTGGGTCCAAACTGGGAAGGACCGTATCAAGTGCTCGAAAATGTCGGTAAAGGATACTACAAGCTTGGTATTATAAACGACAAACAACTACCAAGCAATTGCAACGTGTCACACCTAAAATGATACTACTGCTAAGGTACGACCCTCCCATGTTTGTTTATATCTCGAAACTAAGCTTTGCAGGAGTTCAATCAAAAACAAGGATGGATCATTCAACACGGAGCCTTAGGTATAAAAGCACGCGTTGCAATCTTTTTCCCTTAGACCGATTTTATCCCAATTGGATTTTTCGGCAAGGTTTTTAATGAGGTAACCATTGACTGTGCTAACTTAGAACAATTTAACAGTATCTGAGACCTCTTTGCAATCAACCTCAAATACTGGTGGGGCATTACCCTCAAATATATCAAGTTCGATGTAAGAAAGTTACTTCATAACAACAGGGTTCCGATAGAAAAAATTGTAAGGGCCAAATTGTCAAAACGAACCATGCTCGTGTAGATTGCTCGATGACTGGTACAAAATATAAACACATGTATAACAACATGAAAATAAACGTATTTGCCCATATCTCATATCTCACAAACCCATCCTCTATTTTATGATCTATTACGTAAACAGGCTCAAGGGCCGATGATTACCCCACAAATCGAGGACTGCCACTCTTATTTCGAGTTCGAGCAAATACTCACTTGACCATTAAGCCTACGGGCTACTCTTATTTTGAGTTCAATCACTCACTTAACCATTAAGCCTACGGGCTACATTACTTCGAGTTCGAGCAAGCACTCACTCGACTACTAAGCCTACGGGCTACATTACTTCGAGTTCAAGCAAGCACTCACTCAACTACTAAGCCTACGGGCTACTCTTATTTTGAGTTCGAGAAATCACTCACTCAACCATTAAGCCTAAGGGCTATCTTAATCTGAGTTCCAACAAATCACTCACTCGACTATTAAGCCTACATGCTACCTTTCTTCGAGTTCAAGCAAACACTCACTCAACTATAAAGCCTAAGGGCCACTCATACTTCGAGTTCGAGCAAGTGCTTGCTTAGTTATAAAGGCTACAAGGTCCAAATACGATCAAATTGCCTAAAGCCTTATGAAAATCTTCATAAGGCATGAATAAAACAAAATCTTCACAAGGCAGTGAAATGAAACAAAGGCAAGTCGGGAAAAGAAAAGATCCTTATATCAGAACAAGACCCTACACAAAAAACCAAAATGAAAACTAAGGACTAAGTTTCTTGGTTATCTACGGGGGCAGTCTCTTCTCCATCGGGCTCCTCCCCGCTCTCGGACCCACTCTTGCTCCCATCATTGCCATCGTTATCATCATCATCATCAGAAGCCAAGGCTTCAGCATCGGCTTCGAGCTCTTTAGCCCTTTTTATATCTTTGGTGAGATCGAAAACTCGAGCATGGATCTCCTCGAGGGTGTCTCTCCGAGATCGGCACTTAGCAAGTTCAGCAACCCAATGTGATCGAGTGTTGGCGGTCTGGTCTGCCTCTCTTGCTTATACCTGAGTAGCTTCAGCATCGGCCCGATAGACGGCCACGAATGCATCCGCATCGGCCTTTGCCTTTTTGGCGTCAGATTTGGCCTTGGCAAGTTCGAAGGCCAACCGAGCCTCGAGCTCCTCTATTCGTTTTGCTTGAACCGAACTCTTCTCCTTCATGCTTTGAAGTTGGTTTTTGGCCGATGATAATTGGGCTCGAGCATTTTCTTTTTTTGCGGCAAGACGGTCCATCCATCTTTTCATTTTAAGATTTCCTCCCTTATCATATTGACCTCATCACGAAGCTTCCCAATCATCTCAATCTTCTGCTGTAGCTGTGAGATCAAAATATTAGCCGTCATTCCAGGATCGAGTCCATGGGTTTTTAATATTATTATTACTTGCTCGGTCAGGTCGGTCTGGTCTTGATGAGCTTTGGCCAATTCAGCTCGGAGGTCCTTGATTTCATCTTCCCTTTGTTCAGAGAGGATTCTAAGGGCGTTCCTCTCCTCCGTGACCCGTCGAAGGTCGGACTCATACCGATGCAGCTCAGCTCGAGACTGAGAACATGCTTCTCGATGAACCGTTGTGGCCTACGAAGAAAGAAGAAAAGAAGTTAGAAAAGAATAGCAAACATGAAAGATATCAACAAAGGGAGTTAGAGCTTACCTGATTTAGAGCTTGTTGCACTTCACAGAAAAG
This sequence comes from Nicotiana tomentosiformis, assembly GCF_000390325.3. Classification (NCBI taxonomy): domain Eukaryota; kingdom Viridiplantae; phylum Streptophyta; class Magnoliopsida; order Solanales; family Solanaceae; genus Nicotiana; species Nicotiana tomentosiformis. The sequence continues at coordinate 43,909,239 of NC_090818.1, read as the reverse complement.
GCCCGACACATCACTAAGGCCAGAAATATCCTCGACACCAGTAAACAAATCACATAAGGGGTCATCCCCTTCATGAGATTGGTTTATATTGAGGGCCCCCAAAGCTTGGGCTTCCCGAATCGCCCCTTCGGAAAAGGCAGGGAGATTGGGCGAGTCTCCGATTACTATTGCCCCAAGCTACTCGCTTGGGGTGTTCTCCTCAGTTCGGAGAGCTTCAAGACCGGCCTCTTCTAATATACCCACCGTTTGTTGACTTCGGTAAGAAGCATCCTCGATCTCTAACGGTTCGGGGACTTTGCCCAAACCTTCCTCCGATATCTCCTCAGTCCAAGGCAGAGATTTATAAATCACCATCGATGCAGCTGCCTTTGGGGCCTCGATGGTTTTCTTCATTCGGGCCACCAGCACGGACCTATCATTTTCTTCTTCTTCCTCGTCTTCATCCCTTTAGATGCAGAACTGATTCCATGGTTAAAGGGATGGTATTCCTCCTTGGCTTACGAGCCATCCTCATCTTCGGTTTTGGATATTCGAAAGCAGAGGCCCTTTTTCTCTTATTATCCTTCACCAGTTTTGGAACACAGATTGAATCCTCTTCCACTCCGGGCGGAGGCATCAAAACCGCATCTTTGCTCGCACCTATATACAGAAAAATTGATGTGAGTATTTGGAAAGCATCTCGTTTGAACTACCAACGATACGAGAAAGAGGATAACCATGATTTTTGGCCTCCCATCGGCCCTTTGAAAAATCACGCCACGAGTGCTCGACATATGTGGAGGTCGAAGCTAGATCCCGTACCCAATTCTTGAGGTCGGGAACTACATCGGGCATCCAAGGAACCGCTGCATCACAAAAAAGGGATATCGGTGTGAAAGGAAATGAAAGGGCAAAACAATAAGAGATAACAACAGAATTACACTTACGCTTCATGTTCCACTCCTCGGGAAATGGCATCTTTTCAGTCTGGATCAGGTCCGAAGTCTTCACTCGAACGAACCTTCCCATCCAGCCTCTATCCTTGTCCTCGTCTATGCTCGAGAACAGAACCTTGGTAGCCCGGCGTTGATGTTTTATTAACACGCCTAGAAAGAGGCGGGGGCAGTACAATCGAATGAGATGGTCGAGGGTGAAAGGCATCCCCTCGATTTTGTTCATGAAGTAACGGATCAAAATAACGATCCGCCAAAAAGAAGGATGGATCTGGCCTAGGGTTATTTGGTACTGACGGCAGAAATCAATAATAATAGGGTCGAGGGGACCTAACGTGAAAGAGTAAGTATACACACTTAAAAACCATTTCACGTAAGTGGTGATATTTTCTTCAGGAGATGGGATTACTATTTCTTTGTTCTCCCAATTGTAATATTTCTTCAGATGTACGAGGTGCCCCTCGGTTATCGAACACATATACCTCGATACTGGCTCACATCGGTCGGGAACCGATAAGCCTTTGTCGACCTTAAAATCAGAGGTAAGAACACACTCCCCAGGAACGCACTCTTCAGGCCGTTGCTCCACCGGTGTTTTGTCGGTGGCAGACTGTGAAGAAGAAGCTTTTTCTTTCTGAGGAATGGTTTTTGATGTTTTCGCCATTTTTGATTTAAAGATCGAAAATAGAAGGAGGTAACAAAGATTTGGTGTTTTGAAGAGAGATTTTTCAGTGAAAAATCACAGATTTACAGATAAACTCAGAAGATGCAAGAAAGCATTTTATAAAATTTGGAGATAGGAGACGGAAAAGTGATAAATGGTAATGAAAGGGGCTATTTATAGATTAAGCAACGTCGGTTCAGTATCAACAGTGGCCGACCATCGTCTGACACGCATTAAATGCCTTGGAAAACTAAACCGACGGGACAGCTATCACGTGCGTCATGATCGAGCCCTATGTAAACGTCAGCTTATATCTGATCGAGCCGTTGGGAAATCATATCGTTTCTCGCCACACCCTTCCCGAGAAATGATGGGACTATCTGTATACAGTCAAAACTGATTTCGGCCTTCGTACATATGATCGAGATGGGAACATAATGGACCTAAAAAAGTCTTCATAATATCAAGATGGGATCCGGAGAAGGCACAAACGAGCTTCAAGTTTCAGGGACAGGTCAAATATCGAGCTCGGGTCCAAATCGAACTATGATGAGATGTGATGGAATCGAGCTTAAGGGCCAGAGGCCAACCAATACCGAGCCCAAGTCACTACCGGACCCCAAGTCGGCATCGAGCTCAAACCCGCACCGAGCTCTAAAACTAGAAACCAACCAATACTGAGTCCGATCAAGATCGAGCTCATAGACAAGAGCCGTTGCAGTCGCACTAAGGGAGAAAATCTAGGCGAGAATTAGGAAAAAACTAATTTATCATGGGTTTTCCACTATATATTTTTTATTATATCTAAAGTAGGATCCGCCCAACTATAAAATGGATGGCTATATTTCTATAAAGGACAAGGTTTGGCATATATTGTAACTGAGATATCATACACTCCTATATTTAAGAGTTATCCTTTTTTAGCTTCATAGATTGATTCACCTTGCTTAATCCATAAATCATCCTCTTTTCTATTTTGTTTATTTTCTCTACATTCAACACTAGATATTTTTATTTACTCTTACGATTTATGTAAAGTTATACCATATATCCTTAGAACTACGTACAAATTCAACTCTATCCTTTTTTCGGGTAAACAGTTTGGCGCCCACCGTGGGGCTAAGGATAACAGTGTTTATTTGATACGAATTCGCAAAATACACCATTTTACGCTTGTTTTCGGAAGTGTCTTTGATTTTGGATTAGCAATGACGAGCTCTCAAATTAAATGGCCTTACCTATCGACAACGAAGTTGGCCTTCAAGGTGAGAATAATAACTTGATGCCCAGGGCTGGAATGCCGCTTGTCAACACCGTCGGAGCTCGAGTCGAAGTACCATCAGACGTTAATTCGCATATGGCCATTGAGACAAACCTTAGAACTACGTACAAATTCAACTCTATCCATTTTTCGGGTAAACATGCAAAACCTTAATACTTCTTCAGAGAAGCTTTCATCCATTTCTCTAATTGAACAACATAAAAAAGAAGTCATTAATATTTGTCAAAATTGAAGCTACGCATAGAGACGAAGGATTATTAATTTTTGTCAAAATTGAAGCTACGCAAAAAGTTGTTGTCAATCGAATGCGTTATCGAGACAAAGTTTATTAATTATTGTCATAACAATGCTACGCAAGCAAATTCGCAGTCATTACAAAGCATTATTAGCACATTATTTACTTTTGAAAAATTACTATATTTGTGCTTTGAGAAAAATATTAATTTTTGAAAATTATTAAATGTTACTACCGCACTACGCAAGCGAATCAGCGGTTATGGCAAAAGGATTAGAAATTAATTAAAGTTATTGGATATGGTATGAAATTATGAATTAATTGAATGTCAAACATCACGCTACGTAAGAGAATCCGTGAAGTTAAAGCGCGCCTACTAATTGCCTAGCGTTTAAAATTAATTATTAAGGAGACTAAGTTGTAAAGTTATTTTAATAAAAGAAAATTTGATTTTTATTGAGGTTATTTGACTAAAAATAAAAATATAAAAAGTTGGGCCAACTTGTTATTTTAAAGAGTGGACAACCATTGATTTAAAAGGGAATGGGCCAACTATTTGAGTATTAAAACTGCTGGCCCATTTTGAACATGCTTTGGCATTGGGCCAGCCCTTGCTTATTTAAAAAAAAATGGGCCAGCATTGTTATACTGAAAATGGGCCAGTAGGTCAGCTCATTCGGCCCCTTATTCTTGTTAGCTCAATCTTATTAATTTCAAACTCTCAACTAGCAATGCTAAGCTTTAGCAACTGACCAAACAACCCATCCCATTTCTATGTATCTTAAGAAAGTGACTTCTATTTTTTACTATGCTTAAAAAAAGAAATACTAAAGAGAACAAACAAGAGAAATACGAAAATCAGGAAAGGAACAAATATTTAAGGAGAACTGACCAAAGAAATACAAAATTAAGAACAAACATACATAGATAACGAGAAACTAAATTTAAAGCAAGAACATTATTATTGTTATAATAGAGTAATAAAATGGATCATTGAGTGATCTTTTGATAATATTAGTACTTCCAGCGGGACTTCTAATAAAGAGAACAGTAAAGATCCTATACCAAATATAGCTCTTTATTTGTTTTACAAAATTAATACATTCTGTCCACTTTCAAAATCTTTATCAAGTCTTTAACAATTTTTATTTTCTACAACATGATCAAGATTCTCATAAAATACTACTTAAAGGCTAACAGAGAAATGCTACAAGGCAAAAAAAAAAGTCATGGATTTAACATTATGATCCAAAGCTTGATTTCAAGATTGAAACCTCAACATTCATCCATATAGCAAATTTCCTTGAATATATTTTAAGTAATCTAAACATGCTCAAATCCTCATCAATTGCTATTAAAAATCTGCATTACATAGTTTAAAGTTTATCTGGGTCGCGAAAAATAAATACAGCAATGAAGAATAAGGGCCCAGCAACAGAATCAGCATAAAACAACAGCAAAATCAGCAGAAAACCAGCAGCAAATTATGTTTAAACACCCCAAAAACCTTAGAAAATAAACCAGAACCAACTCTAAAGAAGACTTACACATTTCTAAAAGTTTGCAATCTAAGATTCACTCACAAAGCCCAAAAATGTTCAGCTTACAAAAGTATTCAACTGCTGATTTTTTGTTCAAAGATATGTATGTACGTTCAAGCAACTCTAAAGATGTTATCTAAGTGCGATAGAGTGTTTGTGTCAAATGTGGGAATAGTACCCCCTTAAATAGGCAAATAAAGTCACTTTTGGACAGATTTTGGTTCACCAAAAGTCTGTACAAAAAGGACTGACTTTGTGTGCTAAGTACTATTCAAAGGCTGTCCAAAAGGTGAAAGGACAGCCTAAAAATCTGCTATAGCATAAGCAAGGAGAAAAAATATCATTTCAGTCACCCTACTAGTAAAATGTAGGCTACTAGTACCCTATTTTATGATAAAATTATCTAAACTTCAGATTTTAACAACATCAATATCACCCTATTGATTTTGAACCAAATCAAACTCAAACAACTAAGAATTGACAAAACAGAAATAAGACATTAAATGGAACTAAAACTTAAACTAACATAGAACAAATAACTGAATTCACAAGCTAACGCTCAAAACAGAAATTAGACGAGCATCGTTAACAATCGGACGACGGCGTTCAACAACTAATCAATCAACTAACTAAGTAAATGATTCAACGATACTAAGATCAGTTTGGTCGATGATAATCTAATAACAACTAGGCTAAATAGAGATGATTAACTTGATACTCTAGTTAACAAACAACAAACTGAAAAATCAGAAATTAACCTACTTATATAGAAAAAATCAGAAATTAAGTGGAAGGATAACGATTATACCTAACGAGCATGCTTGAAACTGTTCAAGCCACGAAAAGACACCGGAGATGCCAAAAGGCGGCTGTCCGACTCAGAAACGTACGTTTCTTTTGGGCAGACGCTAAAACGAAAGGGTTTCGACGTCTTACCAAAAAGAAACGAAGGTCTTTGTGTCGATAATAGCAAAAATAGTTATTCGGGGCATTTGGTGGATGATGGACGGCAGTAGAGGTGGACGTCAACGTGGTGAGGCTTTTGAGGATTTGAGTTAGAGATATGGAAGGATGAGGAGAAAAGGAGAATATGGTGCAATTTTGGCGAGGATTGGAGGCGGTGTGATTAGGGTTTGATTTTGCCACTTTTTGGTGGGGATTTGGAAGATTTGGGTTGTGGATCTAGAAAGTGGGTGAGGAGAGGAGGCCGTGGTGTGAATTTGGGGGTTTGGAGGTCGGCTGCTGCCAATGGGATATTTTCGGCGGCGGAGCAGGGCAGCGGCGGGTGGAGCGGCGGAGAGGAGAAAGTGAAGAGAGAGGAAGAAGAAAGGGGAGAGAGTAATAAGGGAAATGGGAAATTTTTTTGGCTAAACTAGGCTTTAAATACCTAGGGTGGTAAACAATGAGAGCAGTTGAATCTGGAAGAGATGAAGGATTGGGATTTGATCTCACCCACTTAACCAAAACGATGTCATTTTGGTGTCTTCTAGGAAGCCCATCTGGACTGGGTCTTGGAGCTACTGGGCCTTCGATTTTGGTCTAATATTTGGGCCAATTTTGGCTTTATAATATTTAACCCAATCCCTTGATCCCTTTAACAAACTAATTAATCTAAATCTAATTCAAAAATCTATAAATGCACAGAATAAACCTAGAAAAAATGTAATGTGGGAGAAATAGAAAGAGCAAAAATTAGATATTTATAGTTGCCCTCTTTGCTCGAGAACATGAAGAGTTTTCGTGTAAAGAAAGTGAATTCCATAGATAATTTTGATTGTGTATCACTCCAATGAAAGCATTTTTGAAAAACGTGACTGAACCTTGCTTCATAGGTTGCCTGCATATCATTGGCTATAAAGGAATCAGGTCAGTAAAGTTCAGGGAAAATTTTGGTAGCTGGGACTACCAGACACTGGAGTTAAGACTGTTGTTGTTATTGTTGTTGTTGTTGCTGCTGCTGCTGTTACTGTCACTGTTACCGTTACTTGCCGCTTACATCAAAAGGAAAGGAGAAGAGAACTACATATGTCTGCAAACTAAGAGTAAAAAATTCCTATCTATGTATCTTCTGGAGTCAAATCTTGAATCTTGACCTGCTCGCTTGTGTCGACCTTAGATGGGATCTTGATGGTCTTTTAAGAAAATATTATTACTCAATCTCAGTTGCTCGCTTTCCTAATCCGAAATTAAGAAGATAAACCTTGAGATGCCGAGTTGCTGACACATTATCAAAGCTAACTCCAACTGTCTGTTGATCGAAAGACTTCTTTATTCTGATGAAAACTGAAATTTTTAAAACATTAATCGCCACAATCTATGCTTTACGGCAGGGTCCTGCAAAGCCATCAAAGACGAACAAAATAAACAAAATATTTCTGCCCCAGTTTGGCACTTGGAAAAATTTATGAGTTGTTAGAGAAAAGCTATAAACTATCTAATTTATTGAAAGGCAGGCAGAGACAGTAATATAAACTAGCTATGTAAAGATATGCAACCATGGGGTAGTACCCTATGTTACCAAGGGAAATGGAATTAAAGGATTGTACCCTGTATTACCGAAAAGGAACGTAACCAAGGGTTGGTACCCTATATCACTAGGAAGAAATTTAATCAAGGGTTGGTACCCTGTATTACTAAGAAGGAATGTAACTAGGGGTTGGTACCTTGTATTACTGGAAAAAAATAGAATTAGGGGTTGCGCACTGTATTAATGATAATATGTTGAATCCCTCTAGGTGAAAAGGTTCTATCTGGATTAAGCTACGTAAAACAATCTGAGCGAAGAGTACTTCTACACGGAAATATGAGCTGGATCCCCCCAGGCAAAAAGGTTCTGCCTAGGTTAAGCTACGTAAAACAGCATGAGCAAAGAGTACTTCTACTCGGGAATATGAGCCGGATCCCCTACGCGAAAAGGTTCTACCTGAATTAAGCTACGTAAATAACCTGAGCGAAGAGTACTTCTACCCGACAATATGAGCTGGATCCCCCTAAGTGAAAAGGTTCTACCCGAGTTAAGCTACGTGAAATATCCTGGGCGAAAAGTACTTCTACCCGGAACTATGAGTTGGATCCCCCTAGGCGAAACGGTTCTACCTGAGTTAAGCTACGCAAAACATCCTGAGCGAAGAGTCCTTCTACCTGGAACTATGATCTGGATCCCCCTGGGTGAATCGGTTCTACCTGAGTTAAGCTACGTAAAACATCATGAGCAAAGAGTAATTCTACCAGGAACTATGAGCTAGATCCCCCTAGCCGAAACAGTTCTACCTGAGTTAAGCTACGTAAAACATCCTGAGCGAAGAGTACTTCTACCCAGAACTATGAGTTGGATCCCCCTAGGCGAAACAACTCTACTTGAGTTAAGCTACGTAAAACTTCTTGAGCGAAGAGTACTTCTACCCGGAACTATAAGCTGGATCCCCCTAGGCGAAACGGTTCTACCTGAGTTAAGATACATAAAACTTCCTGAGCGAAGAGTATTTCTACCCGGAATTATAAGCTGGATCTCCCTAGGCTAAACGATTCTACCTGAGTTAAGCTACGTAAAATATCTTGAGCGAAGAGTACTTCTACCCGGAACTATGAGCTGGATCCCCCAAGGCGAAATGGTTCTTCCTGAGTTAAGCTACGTAAAATATCTTGAGCGAAGAGTACTTATATCACGACCCAATTTCTCTTATGGCCGTGATGGCGCCCAATGTCGCTGCTAGGCAATTCAATGGTGAATTAGTCATGTATCTATTCTTTTTAAAAATTTCAAAGTAGCCTATTTTTATTTTATTAAGTGAATGAGAAGTGGGAAAATTTACTAAAGAAACCGAAAACTAATGAAAGAGCAAATGCAGTAAAATAAATACCCCAAAGCCATAAAAGTCTACTAGAATGTGTCCAAGACCTAGTGTCACAAGTGCATGAGCAACTGGGCCAATCTCTCTGAAGAATACGTGGTCACAACCGAAATAAAGTGTACCGACTTGGTCAATCTATCGACAATGACCCAAACTGCATCAAACTTCCTCAAGCTCGGTGGCAACCCAACTACAAAGTCCATAGTGATGCGCTCTCATTTCCACTCAGGTATAACCATCTGCTGGAGTAGCCCACCTGGCCTCTGATGATCATACTTAACCTGCTGGCAATTCAGGCACCTCGCTACATACTCAACTATGTCCTTCTTCCTCCTCCGCCACCAATAATGCTGCCTCAGGTCGCGATACATCTTCGTAGCACCTGGATGGATAGAATACCGAGAACTGTGGGCCTCCTCTAGAATATTCTCCCTCAATCCATCAATTTGTTCAAGAAGAGGTATCTCAATTTGAGGCAGCGCAGGTGGCTTGAGGTATCTCAATGCAATGATCGGTGTAAACCTCACAGAACACCCCATAAAGATAATGCCTCCAGATCTTGAGAGCATGAACTATCGCGGCCAACTCCAAATCGCGTATGGGATAATTCCTCTCGTGGGGCTTCAGCTAACATGAAGCATATGCAATAACTCGCCCCTCCTGCATCAATACACAACCCAAACCAACACGTGAAGCGTCACAATACATAGTATACATCCCGAAACCGTAAGGCAATACTAACACCGATGTTGTAGTCAATGCGGTCTTGAGCTTCTGAAAGCTTGCCTCGCAATCATTGGACCATCGGAACAGAGCACCCTTCTGGGTCAATCTAGTCAAAGGTGATGCAATAGATGAGAAGCCCTCCACAAACTGGCGATAATAATATGCTAACCCCAAGAAGCTACTGATCTCGGTCGCTGTGGTAGGACGAGGCCAACTTTGAACTTCCTCGATCTTCCTGGGATCTACCTTAATACCCTCGCCTGATACAGCATGCCCCAAGAATGCCACAAAATCCAACCAGAACTCGTACTTGGAGAACTTAGCATATAGCTTATGTTCCCCCAAAGGTCTGAAGCACCACTCTCAACTATTGCCCGTGCTCCTCCATGCTACGCAAGTAGCTAATATGTCATCAATGAAGACAATGACAAATGAGTCAATATATGGCCTAAACACCCAGTTCATCAAATACATAAATGTCGTCGGGGCGTTAGTCAAGCCGAAGGATATCACTAGAAACTCATAGCGTCCATATCTAGTCCGGAAAGTCGTCTTCAGAACATCCGAATCATGAATATTCAACTGATGATACCCCGATCTCAAGTCGATCTTATAGAATACCCTGGTACCCTGCAACTGGTCAAACAAACCATCAATACACAGCAACGGGTACTTGTTCTAAATGATAACTTTGTTCAACTGATAGTAATCAATGCACATCCGTATATTCCCATATTTCTTCTTCACGAACAACACCGGTGCACCCCAAGGGAACATACTCGGTCTGACAAACCCCTTTGCTAGCAACTCCTCAAGATGTTCTTTCAAATTCTTCAACTCTTTCGGAGCCATGCGGTACGGTGGAATAGAGATAGGATGGGTACCTGGAACCAAATCAATGCAGAAATCGATATCACGATCTAGTGGCATGCCTGGAAGATCAGTAGTATTATCCCGAATGTAAGCTAGATAATCCAAACAACCCGTCTCGACCATGTGTCGAGCCTTTAGAAAAAAGATAACCTGGCTAAACACACTAACAGACAAATCCTTCCACTCCAATCTAGGCAACTCTGGCATCGCCAAGGTAACCGTCTTGGCATGGCAATCAAGGATGACATGATATGGAGACAACCGGTCCATGCCCAGGATGACCTCAAAATCTATCATATCAAGAAATAGAAGATCTGCTCTAGTCTCATAACCACAAAAAGTCATGATACAGGACTGATAGATCTGATCCACAACAATAGAATTGCCCACTGGCATGGACACATATACAGGAGCACCCAAGGACTCGTGAGGAACACCCAAAAAATGAGCAAACATAAATTAAACATATGAATATGTAGACCCCGGATCAAATAGTACCGAAGCATAGCTACGGCTGACAGAAATAGTACATGTGATCACGGCATCTGAGGCTACTACATCTAGTATGGCTGGAAAGGCATAGAACCTAGCTGGAGGGCCACTTGACTGGCCTCCACCTGGTTGGCTTCCACCTCTAGGACAGTCCCTACACACCTGCCCTCTGCTTCTGGGCAGACGGACGGCTGGTGCGACAGCTGGTGCTATAATAATAGGCTGATGACCTTGTTGTACCACCTTGCCCCGAATTTTGGGGCAGAATCTCTTCATGTGGCCAGGATTCCCGCACTCGAAACAACCTCTCAGAATGGTGGACTACTGACCTGAAGTCTGACCTTGATGGCCTGAATACCCTCTGGAGGAACCCTGAATAGTTGGCGGGTTGTAGGAGATCTTTGGAATAGCGTTGAAATAGGGCCGCACTGGAGCACCCTGAGGAGGCAGCAGTGCTGGATATGTGGTCCTGCTAGACTAACCCCTCACAAACTGACCTTTGCCCCAGACGGAGCACCACTAAACCCTCCATAATACTAAAACTGTTTGTCCCTCATCGTCTGCTCTCAGCTCCTTTGACGAACACCCTCGATCCTCCGAGCTATCTTTACAATCAGCTCGTAAGAATTCCCCATCTCAACCTCTAGCCTGGATACCAAAGTGTAAACCCGCAATAAACCTTCACACTCTTTCTGCATCGGTGGGAAGTATCATAAGTACATGGAGAGGTAACTCATAGAATCTCGCCTCATAGTCGATCACTGACATCTGACCCTGCTGAAGCTGCTCGAACTGAAATCGCAGCGCTTCCCTCTAAGAGGCATGTGAACTGGTCCCAAGTCAAGGGAGGAGAACCTGATAGCCTGCCGAGAAGATAGGACTACCACCATCTACGGGCCCTGCCCTCCAGCTGAAAGGTGGTATAGTCTACCCCGTGGGACTCCAGTATCCTCATGTTATGCAGTATATCCCTGCAATGATCAATAAAGTCCTGGGGGTCCTCATGTCGCTCACCTCCAAAGAGATGAGGATGTAGCTTGGTCTATATATCGAATATATAGCTTCTACGGCTCGCTGGCCACAGCTGGTTTGGGCTCAGGTATAGCTGCTGCTACTGGTTGAGCTCCACCCATGGGTATTGTGCCCGGGGTCTGATACACAATAGATGTATGCCCTGAAGCTTGAGCGGAAGGGGTATGTGCTCCCCCTCTCGCTTGAGATATGGCTGGGTGTGCTGGAAATAAACCAGCCTGAGTCAAAGAATCCATGAACCGGCATACGGCCCATGACCTCCTGGAATCCTAGCACAGACATGAAATCCACTGGGTGTCGGCTCCGCTGTAGGCACCTCGCCCTGCTCCTCAATAACAGGATCCTCCACTAGATCTACTGGTGGCACAACTGGAGCAACTCTAGGACGCCCCCGTCCTCTACCATGAGCTGAAGCCCTCCCTCGGCCTCTGCCTCGGCCTCTAGCAATAGGGGGAGAAGCTCCTCCACGGTCGGGTACATCTACCGCGCGCATTCTTACCATCTTTGAGAGAATAAGAGAAAGATACTTAGCACAACATCAACTGTATGATAGGATATGAAAGAAGAGTAGTTTCCTAACACCCTATAGCTTCTCGAAGATAAGTACGGACGTCTCTGCACCGATCCGCAAGACTCTATGAGGCCTTCTCATGACTTGTGAGACCTACGTGAACCTAGTGCTCTAATACCATGTTGTCACGACACAATTTCTCATATGATCATGATGACGTCCAACGTCTCTGCTAGGCAAACCAATGGTGAATTAGTCATGTATCTGTTCTTTTTAAAAATTTCAAAGTAGCTGATTTTTATTTTATTAAGTGAATGAGAAGTGGAAAAATTTAATAAAGTAAAGCGAAAACTAATGAAAGAGCAAATGTAGTAAAATAAATGCCCAAAAGCCATAAAGTGTCTACTAGCACGTATCCAAGACTTGGTGTCACAAGTGCATGAGCAACTAGTAGAATATACAAAACACTAAGCTATTGTCTGAAATAGGGTAGACGGAATGTAATACAAAGGAGAGACTGCGGGTGCTGGAGAACGGCCTCAGAGAGCAGCTCACCACTAAGCCTCGAGGTAACGGGGGTGACCTGCACGATTAGTGCAGAAGTGTAGCGTGAGTACATAAACAACATGTACCTAGTAAGTATCCAGTCCAACCTCGAAGAAGTAGTGACGAGGGGTCGATATCGACACTTACTATGGGCCAATAATAAAATACAGATATTCTAAATAGGCATGGAATATGTGAATAATAAAAATAACACAATAGCAAGCAGTGAATAAATGATTCTTTAACTGAGAGTAAATTCCAAAATCCCTATCTATCACATACTAGTTCCAAATCAATTTTGGTCACTAAATAAATTATAACCCCTCAAGACATAACATAATATCAAGTGTAATCGGGCTCCAAGTATTATCACGCACGATTTATGTCGAGGTCGTACGGCCCAATCCAAATATTATGTACACTGCCAAGGGTCAAACGTCACGAATCATAGATGCATCTATTATACTGCCGAGGCGAACGGCCAGCTCCCATGAGAGTAGAGAAGTTTACCTCGCTCGCGAAAGTACTTGCGACGCGAGTGGAAATGGATTTCTAAGAGTTATTATGTATTCCTCAGTTCTTCCCAAAAATAAGAAATCTAAATTGGAAATTTGCAACTTTAAAATCCTTAGTCTCAACTCTATTTAAGACAATTAATATGCATAACAAACATAACAGTACAGTTAAAGCATGATGTGTATCTAAGGCTACCCGGACATCTCATGGAATATAGCTATGCACAGACTCTCATCACCTAGTGCGTACGTAGCTCCCCACACAAGTAATACACAACAAAATACACCTAAGGGGATGAGTTCCCTCTTACAAGGTTAGGCAAGAAACTTACCTCGTTCTCAAACTTTCTTCTGGTCCACAAATCCGCTCTAAATGATCAACTTGGTGCCAAACAACCCGAAACTAGCCAAATATTACATAAATTAATCAATATATACTCAAAAGTTCATAATTTAACTATTAGGGTAATTACCCAACACCAATTGGAAGACTCCTAAAATCTAGCCCCGGGTCCCACGTGCCCGGATTCCGGAAATTTTTGAAGAAAATTGTTACCCATAACCTCGCGAACTCAAATATATAATTTTCACCCAATTCCATAATCATGTTTGTGGTTAAATCCCATTTTTATCAAAATCTAGGGTTTTCAACTAAACCCACAATTTCTACACTTTATATGCTAAGAATCTACCCAAAATGCATGTATTAAACTCATCTTACATAGAAATCACTTACCTCGAAGTGCTAGGTGAAAACCTCTCTTCAAAGAGCTCCAAAATCGCCCAAGAGATGAAAGAAATGAGCCAAAATAGCCTAAGTCCCAATATAAATGCACTTCACTGCCCTCTAGCGGCTTTCGCACCTGTGGAAACTTGGCCACTTCTGCGAGACCATTCTGTGTGAAAATCCCCGCTCCTGCGGAACACATACAAACTAGCACTGGTTACACCTGCGGAAAAGCTCCTCACCTGCGACTACACTTATGCGGCTCGCCTTGCGCACCTGTGTCTCCTCCCTCGCAGAAATGAGTCCTCTTCTGGGGACTCTACCCAGCCCACTCCCCAACCACTTCTGCGCACGATGACTCACACCTGCGGCTTATCTCTCGCGGGTGCGAACACACCACAACTACTGCTGCTTCATAAGTTCTCCCAAGCCCAAACAAGTTCCGCACATCGCCCGAATAGTACCTGAGGCCCCCGGGGCCCTGCCCAAACATGCCAACAAGTTCATAAACATAAAACGGACATGCTCAAACTCTCTAAACACGAGAAACAACATCAAAACTAAGAACCACACTCCAAAACCAAATCGAATCAACTTATGAACTTCAAGTTCTTCCAACTTACTCCGAACGCGCTCAATCATACATAAACTACTCGGAATGATACCAAATTTTGTGTGTAAGTCACAAATCACCCATACGAAACTATCCCCAAGCTCAGAATCGCAATCGGACCTCGATCACACTAAATCCTACCTCAAACCCAATTTTAAGAACTTGAAAACGTTCAATGCGCCAACTTCCAATATTAAGCGCTGAAACGCTCCCGGGTCATCCGAAACCCGATCCGAACATATGCCCAAGTCCAAAATCATCATACGAACCTATTGGGACCGTCAAATCTTGGTTCTAAGATCGTTTACTCAAAACGTAGACTCAAGTCAAACTTAACCATTTTAAGCCAATATTAAGGGACTAAGTGTTCCGATTTCAACCCGAACCCTTCCAAACTAGAGCTAACCATCCCCGTAGGTCATACAATAGTAGAAGCACATATGGAGAGTCTCAATTAGGAGAACGGGGATCTAGAAAGTAAAACGAGCGGTCAGGTCGTTACAACTTCTACCAGGAACTATAAGTTAGATCCCCCTAGGCAAAACGGATATACCTGAGTTAATCTACGTAAAACTTCCTGAGTGAAGATTACTTCTACCTGGAACTATAAGATAGATCCCCCTAGGTGAAACGGTTCTACCCGAGTTAAGCTACATAAAACATCCTGAGTGAAGAGTACTTCTACCTGGAAGTATAAGCTGGATCCTCCTAGGCGAAACGGTTCTACCTGAGTTAAGCTATATAAAACTTCCTGCGCGAAGATTAATTCTACCCGGAACTATAAGTTGGATCCCCCTAGGCGAAATGATTCTACCTGAGTTAATCTACGTAAAACATCATGAGCGAAGAGTACTTCTACCGGGAACTATGAGATGGATCCCCTAGGTGAAACGGTTCTACCTAAGTTAAGCTATGTAACACTTGCTGAGCAAAGAGTACTTCTACCCGGAACTATTAACTGAATCCCCCTAGGAGAAAAGGTTCTATCTGAGTTAAGCTACGAAAATGGGAGGTATGAACAGTAGTGAGGCATGCTGAAAATAAAAGAAAATGGAGATTTTAAGGAGCTTACGTTTGGTGACATTCTTCCTTTGAGAATCACTATTCTGCACTGCTTTGTTCCTGCTTCAAACAAAGAAAAGTTTGTGAGTTTTCAAAGTGGTGGTCGATTTGTGGCCTGATGCCCTGAGTAGTTTGAATTCACGTGCTGTCAAAGAACGAATTCTATCAGTGTGGTATCGAGATGCTCGGATACTCTGTATTGCTTTCTGGAGGCCTTGGCTTTCCAACATTGCCCCCGACTATTTCATACGCGGATGTCCATGGTACTGCTAACTCTTGTCCCTAAGGCAAAGCAATTTTCCTTTAAAATCAACTTAGTTGTCTTGCACCCAGTACCAGTTCGTGTCTGTAGTGCTTATCAGCTTTTCCCATGAAGCAAGTCTTGCTTAGGCGACATTTTCAGTTTCTTTGAGACACTTTATTTGCCTTATCAAAAGAAATCACAGATGGATTCGTGCTTTCGTCAATGCCATACATTCCCCGAATTGTGCTCGGTAATACGGTGAAATTGTAACAAGTTTTTGCAGCCATATCATTGCTTTGCTTTTGATGCAAGATTAAACCGAAAGGGACTCAAAGAAAAATAATGTGAGAAAAATAGGAGGGCAATTGAAAGCGAAAAAGGTATTGTGTCTAAACAAAAGGTGTGCCTTACGGGGAGGGAAATAGGGAGACTTATCTGGAAGTATGTGCCGACTTCAATGAATCATGACATGCATTTTGGACTGGACGCCTGAACTGTCTGAGCTGTCTAATTCTCAAAATCCATTGCAAATGTTCATCTTGAAACCGAGTTCTTGGTTATGCTCATGCCGGAGTACCGAAGACCCTCATTCGGCTAGTAGCACCCTTTGCGGGTTTTCACTAACTGACCTCTCTCATTTCTCTACTCATCATCGTCTTATGGTGCCCATATGGGTTTTCACCAATAAGACTCTCTCATTTCTCTGCTCATTGTCGCCTTACGGTGCCCATACGAGTTTTCACTTATAAGACTCTCTCATTTCTTTTTTTTCTTTTTTTGTTGTTTATTTTTTGTTTTTTTCGTCGCTCTTGACTAAGATATTGCATGCGGCAGGTTGTCCAACACCCTTGGCATGGTGATTTCACCATACTCAACGATCAGCCAGAAGGCCTTAACGGGAAAAGGTAAAAAGAACCCGGAACTGAATTACAACTTTTGGAACTTTTTATAAGATTAAAATAAAAATAAAACAAACTCCTGTCCCAGTTTTGGATTATTGGAGATATAAATTTTTTGTTGTGATGGGACCAAATCCAGGGTAAGGCTGCATACGTATCCTTTCGGAATCAGGTCGAACGTAGTATACTAACATAGAAGATTTGTTGATGATTTTTCTTTTTTTCTTATTTTCTTTTTTTTCATTTTTGTTTTTACAAGTACACAGATTCCAAAAAGAGGGAAAATAAAGAAGAAAAATACAGCTCAAAAGGGTTAACAAAAGGGTGACACCTATTTGGAATAGTAAGCAATGATAGCCTTCATCATCACGATCTGAGAAAATCATGCATGAAAGTTCCGCAATGGGTATATATCAAAAATAATATCTTTTGACTGCATCTACGTTAATAGTCATGTCTGGTACCCGTCCTTCTTCATCTACCAAGTGCAAATCCCCTTTTGGTAATACTTTCTTGATGATGTAGGGTCCTTTCCTGTTCTGGGCGAACTTTTCTTTAGCTTCTACCTGGTGTGGAAGGATGCGTTTTAAAATGAGCTGGTCTACCTCAAAGTGCCTTGGGTGCACTTTTTTATTATAAGTGCGTGCTATTCTTTGCTGGTATAACTGGTCAAAACACACTGTTGCTAGCCGTTTTTCATCAATCAACATTAGATGTTCTAATAGGGTCTTGACCCACTCAATATCTTCAATCTCCGATTCCACAATGATTCGGATAGAGGGAATTTTGAGTTCAGCTGGTATTACAGCTTCAGTTCCATATACCAGCAGATAAGGAGTTGCACCCACTAATGTGCGAGCAGTCGTGCGGTATCCCAAAAGAGCAAAGGGAAACTTTTCATACCATTGTCTGGACCCTTGGATCATCTTCCTAAGAATCTTCTTGATGTTCTTGTTAGATGCTTCAACGGCTCCATTGGCTTTTGGCTGGTAAGGGGTAGAATGGTGATGCACAATTTTCAATTTCTCACATATCTCCTTCATCAAATGACTATTTAGATTGGCTGCATTGTCAATGATAATGGTCTTTGGGATACCAAAGCGAGGGATGATGTTAGAATGAACAAAGTGTAACACTACTTTCTTGGTGACTGCTATGAAAGTGACGGACTCCGCCCATTTGGAGAAGTAATCAATTGCAACCAAAATGAATCTATGCTCATTTGAAGCCTTTGGATCGCTTGGCCCAATAACATCCTTTCCTCAAGCAGCGAAAGGCCAAGGAGAGGACACGGGATGCAATTCCGACGGAGGCAAGTGAATCAGGTTGCCATGAATTTGGCATTGGTGAATTTGCGAAAACAACTAAAGCAATCTCGCTCCATAGTAAGCCAATAATACCCTGGCCCTAGAATCTTCTTTGCCAAATCATTCCATTCATGTGAGGCGCACATATCCCCGAATGCACTTCACTCATGATCCGTTCAGCTTCTATGGAATCTATGCATCTCAACAAGTTTAAATCTTAGGTCCTTTTGTAAAAAAATTCCCCATTCAGGAAAAACCACCAGGGAGCCGCCTTATAGTTCCTTTTTGATCTCCCTTGGCATACTCTGAGTACTCCCTTGTTTTCACGAATCGTTTTATGTCATGATACCATAGTTCACCATCTGGTTCTTCCTCAATTGTATTGCAGTAACCTTGTTGATTTCGAACTTGGATTTCCAATGGATCAATATGAGTGTTGCCTGGATAAGGGAGCATTGAGGCTAAGGTAGCCAAGGCGTAGGCTAGCTCGTTGTGAAACCTGGGAATGTACCTGAACTCGATGGATTTAAACCTTTTGCTCAGATATTGCACACATTGTCTTCATGGAATAAGCTTGATGTCTCGAATCTCCCATTCGCCTTGGGCTTGCCGGATAAGCAAATCAGAATCCCCCATAGCTAATAGTTCATGCGCATCCAGAACGAGGGCCATTTTCAGACCCATGATACAAGCCTCGTATTCTGTCGTATTATAGAAGAATCGAAGTCGGGCCGTTTCATGGTAATGTTGTCCAATAGGTGAGATGAGGATTGCCCAGATCCCAACTCTTTAGATATTGACAGCTCCATCAAAATACGTTTTTCATACATGGCCGTCGTCCGAAATTACTTCCTCTATTGAGTTGACCTCTTCGTCTGGGAAGTATGTGCTCAGTGGCTTATAATCATCATCAACTGGATTCTCTGCCAAATGATCTGCCAAAGCTTGTGCTTTCATTACGGTGCGAGTGACATAGATGATGTCGAACTCTGTGAGCAAAATTTGCCATTTTGCGAGCCTACCGGTGGGCATTGGCTTTCGAAAGATGTACTTCAAAGGATCCATTCTAGATACGAGGTAAGTAGTGTAGGCCAAAATATAATGCCTCGGCTTCTGAGAGACCCAAGTCAAGGCACAACAAGTCCTTTCTAAAAGGGTATACTTAACCTCATAATTGGTGAACTTCTTGCTCAAATAATAGATTGTATGTTCCTTTTTGCCTGTCGCATCATGTTGCCCCATAACGCAGCCAAAGAAATTATTCATCACTAATAGATATAAAAATAAAGGCCTACCCGGTTCAGGTGGGACCAGTACCGGGGGTTTCGACAGATAGTCTTTGATCTTGTCGAATTCTTTTGGCAGTCTCATGTCCATTTAACAGCAACATTCTTTTTCAACAACTTAAAGATGGGCTCGCACGTGGTTATGAGTTGAGCATTGAACCTATTGATGTAGTTTAACCTCTCGAGCAAACTCATGACTTCAGTTTTGTTCTTCGGGGGTGATAGATCTCGAATGGAATTTCTCTTAGATGGATCCAATTTGATGCCTCTCTGACTGACTATAAAATCGAGAAGCTTCCAGATGGAACCCCAAATGCCCACTTGGCTGGATTGAGCTTAAGGTCATACCTTCGCAGCCGTTCGAAGAACTCTTTCAAATCGCGCACATGATCAGCCTGTGTTTTTGATTTTATGATGACACCATCGACATATACTTCAATCTCTTTGTGTATCATGTCATGAAAAATGGTAGTCATGTCCCTCATGTAAGTTTCCCCTGCATTCTTCAAATCGAATGGCATGACCCTGTAGCAATAAGTACCCCATGGAGTGGTGAAAGTGGTCTTCTCTGCATTATGCTTATCCATTAGAATCTGGTGGTACCCAGCATAGCAATCCACGAACGATTGTATCTCATGCTTTGCGCAATTATCTATAAGAATGTAGGTGTTTGGTAAAGGAAAATTATCCTTTGGACTTGCTTTGTTAAGGCCCTTGTAGTCAACACAGACTTTGGTTTTTTGATCCTTCTTTGGCACAGGCACAAAATTTGCCACCCAGGTGGTTTATCAGACAGCTCTGACCACATTGATGCAAAGTTACTTCATTATTTCCTCTTTGATTTTGTCACTCATGTCAGTTTTAAATTTTCGTTGCTTTTGTTGGACTGGTGGAAAATCAGGATATGTGGGAAGCTTATGAACCACTATATCAGCACTTAAACCCGGCATATCATCATAAGAACAAGCAAATACATCTCTGTATTCAAATAAAAGTTGAATCAAGGCATCTCTGGTTTTTTGTTCAGTGTGAATGCTTATCTTTGTTTCTCTAACTTCTTCATGGATTCCGATATTAATTGGCTCAGTTGCATTGAGGTTGAACTTAGGATTATTTTCAAATTGTTCTAACTCTTTTTTTATGTCCTCAACAGCCTCATCTTCATCATATTCGACCTCTTGATGCATTATTTCAAAATTAGACAGTCTTTTAAGATCTGGGCGTGAATTATGGATGCATATCATGTTATTAAAGCAGGCATTAACAAAACAGAAATGGAAATAAAATGACAAGAATTAGTAAAAGGAAAAGATACAAAACTTAATATGAAAATGAACTGCATTTCATTGAACTTGAAAGGATAGAAGGGTTAACATTAAAACAAAATAATCATACTGAGATGTTTGGATTACAACCCTGAAGGTAACCCAAAATACAAAAAAGAATCTACAAAAACAAACTACCAAGACTCCTTCCTTGTGGGGAGAGGAGTTGCTTCCGAGTTGTTGAGCATGGTGTCTGGGCCAATTAGTTGCATATCGGCACGACTAGTGCCTTCACCAACCTGGATCATATTCACTTCAGAAAACATCTGGCTGAGGCCATAGAAACTTTCATCAATGTTTTCCTGCGCCGAGGAATTTTGACCCTCTTGGATTCGTTGCTTAACAAAAATGTAAAATGTGAGGGATAGGTTGCTGCAAGACCCACCCATGCTTTTTCAGTGCTTGTCTTTGTCTTCATCTGCTTGTGCTGGCCTGAAGCCTAAGCCAAAAGTACCCTTGTTACTAAAGGGAGAGATGGGTTCTGAAATTCCTTGCAATGATGCCCCCAAGCCTTTTTCTGGCTCATAACCCAGCATAAGTGCAGCCACCATTACAGATGTGGCAAAAATATGAGTATGCAGAATGGGCTTTCCTTCCTTAATATGGTCCACAACAATCATTTCGAAAGTCTGATAGACAATGGACTCTCACCCTTTCTTGGCCTCAATACACGGGATTAACGGGTCTTTATAAAGGGATGACTCGTCTTCTTCGTGAACAATAATTTCTTGTCTGTCATGTTTGAACTTGAGCATCTGATGCAAGGTGGATGGCACAGCTCGAGCCATATGGATCCATGGCCTTCCAAGAAGAAATTTATAAGAAGTTTCCATATCCACTATTTGGAAGACAATTTCAAAATCTACCTGCCCAATTGTCATGGTGAGGTGGATCTCCCCAATGGTGTCTCTCGCTGAGCCATCAAAAGCCCGAATGCGGACATTGTTGGGTCAGATTCTGTCTGTATTGATCTTCATGCATGGCAAGGTGGAGAGAGGGAATACATCTACGCTCGATTCTCCATCAACCATGACTCGCTTTATGGAGTGCACCTCGCATTTGACAGTCAGGTGTAAAGCCATATTGTGGCCGGCTCCTTCTTCGGGGAGTTTATCATCAGTAAAGGTGATTTTATTCACCTCAAAATATCTGTTGGCCATCTTCTCTAACTAAGTCACTGTGGTCTTCTCTGAGACATGTGCCTCATTTAGGATCTTGATTAGTACACGGTCCTGCTCTTCTAAATGTATGAGCAGAGATAGTAGAGAGATTTGGGCAGGAGTCTTTCTCAGCTGGTCAATGATTGAGTAATCTTGGACTTTTATCTTTTTCAAAAGCTCTTTCGCCTCTTCTTCAGTGACGGGTTTCTTTATTGGCATTTGGCCTTCTCTGATTTGCTTGGCCTTCCTCAACTCTTCTTGAGAGTAACACCTCCCCGATCGATTCAAACCTCCACTTTCCCCCACTTCTTCTATGATTTTCTTGCCTTTGTAGGTTATCACAATTTTTTTGTAGTTCCAACGACTGGTTTTCGTATTTGTCACACGGGGATGTATGGCAGGCTTGATTATGATCGGCTTTGTTATACCCTTCGTACCGCCCTGATTCTGCCTTGTGATGGGGTGGCCTCCAAGGACATACAACTTTAGGCTTGGAACATTGGAACGAATTTCCTACCTCAAATTTTTGAACAAATAAAGTTGCCTTCTCTGAGCTCTGGGCAGCTTTCACAATCAACGGCACATCTCATCTTGGACTTACTTCTAGTCAAGTTCCTTCTTGAATCATTCCCACTGTCATTTCTTCTCGACCAACCGGCTTGTATTCTTGATCTCAGCCAATCATTCCCACAAAATAAACATCATTGTGTGCTGGCAATGGGTTCTTTGTCACATTATGAGGGTCTTCACCATTCGTTACCACAATCAATTTTTCAGCGATGAGTCTTTCTATGACTCTTTTCAGAGTTCAACAGTCATCAGTGCTATGCCCCGAGGCACCTGAATGATATTCACATATAGTATTTGCTTGAAATCCATGTGAATCGGGATGCATATGGTGGGGGAGTGATGGGTCCAATCACGCCCATCTGCTTCAACTTCTGGAACAGACTAGAGTATGATTCAGCCAATGGAGTAAGTTTTTCCACCGGCCTCTGCTCTCAACCATAGTCCTGCCTGGGACGAGCATTGTAGGGTGTCCAAAATTTTTGTTGATGAGGTCGGGGGATCCTTGGTGATGGTGCCCGTACCTGTTGATTGGGAGGCCAAGCATAGGATTGAGCATTAAACACTGTATACTGTGGTGGGCCTACGGAGTATTGAGGAATTGATGGGGGATAGTAATGTTGAGGGTAGCTAGATTGCCCCTGCTGAACTTGCACATGAGGGTGTGATGCCCCTCTTTGAACTTCCCTGGATCCCGAGGTCATCATGGACCCTTCATCTCTCTTTTTTATATTTGCTAAACTTCCCGACCCATTTTGGATTGCGTGGGTGGTGGCTTTGAGAGCAGTTTGACTTATAATTCTGCCAGTCTTGAGGCCATTTTCGACCATCTCCCCTATTTTGATTGCTTCTGCAAGAGGTCTACCCATCACGAATATCATGTTCTTAAAGTAATCAGGCTCTTGAGCCTCCAGGAAAACAGTGATCAACTCGTGGTTATCCATGGGTGGCTTAACTCTAGACGTTTGCTCCCTCCACTTGATGGCATACTCCCTATAGCTTTCAGTTGGCTTTTTCTTCATATTGGACACAGAATTGCGATCTGGTGCAATATCAATGCTGTACTGGAATTATTTGATGAAGGCATGCGCCATGTCATCCCAGACATGTCAATGAGAGATATCTTAGTCAATGAACCATTTGGAGGCTAACCCCACAAGACTTTCCCCAAAATAAGCCATCAGCAATTCTTTTTTTCCACTTGCACCTCTCAGTTGGTTGCAGTACCTTTTCAAGTGGGTGATAGGGTCACTGTGTCCATCATATTTCTCAAAATTTGGGGTCTTGAACCCTGGTGGCAAATAGATATGAGGGAACATGCATAGATCACTGAATGAAACACTTTTGTGATCACCTAGTCCTTATATGTTTTTGATGTTCTGTTCAAGACTTTTCATTTTCCTAGCCATCTCTTTTGGCTCACCCGTCTTGGCAGGCTTTTCATTTTCCACTAGTGACTCGTACCGAGGAGTCTGATTGTGTGGAGTCGAGACCCTGAAAGCCATATTTGGAGAGTAGTATTATCCATCAAAAGCATGAGATGGTGGCTCGTTGTTTCAATCCTCTTACTTCCTCCGACTCTTGCTCAACTGGCTGACCCTGGGGGTCGTTACTGACCAACTCGATTTCATCACTGTTAGCCATTGCTACCTTTCTCTTAGATCTGGTGAAGTAATGATGTGTTGCCAGTTTTACCACAAACCAACCACCTTAAGCTTATTATATAACAGACAATAAATGTGTTAGGGTTAAGCATTTTACATATATGAATCACACGTAATATGCCATGTTCCTAACATTATCACCATTACTAACATGCTTTTGGAAGGCTTCATATTTCATTCCGGTTTATAAAGTTGCTGCTTTAGAGTCGTTGAAAAATATTTGATCGAACCTTTTGGAGGTTGCCTACGTATCATATCGCCGCATGAATCAGATCAGTACGCAGTTAAGGGACATGACCAATTTTTTTTATTACTCATATTTACAAAAACAAAAATCTTTTTGGTTCATTTTTGAATTTTTCTAAAACAACATCTTTTTCATTGATTTTCAACTTCTTCTTCTTATTTTTTTTAATACAAGACCCAAGAACAAAAATTACATAAAGACGAACATCTAAACAAGACCAGACTCGACTCAAACAGACTTTTAAAGATAAAAAGCAAAACAACAAGACTCAACACACCAAAAGACTCTTACAAACTCAATGACAACAAATGAACAATCAAAATGGACTGCCAAGTAAATGATGACTCTGATCTTTTGCGGGAGAATCCAACGGCATCACTGTATTCTAGGCACTTATTCATGTGACTGACCCCCAACATCGTGGTATATCCTCTCTAAGTCTGCAGATATGTGGCGGGCGACATTCAATGATACTTCTGCAAACCGCTCAGGTGTCATTCTGTGGAAACTCCTGCATTCTCGGGAGGTGTATATGGCTACCTCGAGGACCTTTCCCTTAATGTGTTTCTGAGCCAAATGCAACTCTTGATTTCGCTGACCACGAGACTCAGCTAGATCCAGTGGATCATGCTCGTGCTCCAAGGCCATATCTCTCTAGTGATGTCTTTCTATTTCAATCTCCGCAATCTGGCGCACCTTGCTTGACTCAAATCCCCCCTATCTGATCCCTCAGACCTTGGATTAATGGAGCAAAACCTCTGCGCTCATGATCACGGACCACCTTGAACTGGGCTTCTCTTTCTTCTTGTTGTTGAGCAGTAGTGATCACTTTTTTCTGTCTAATTTGAGCTTTGAGTGATAGCCACTCTTGTACCCACTGAGCCTTTCCCCCCTCGAAATCAGCCTGTTCTATGTCCATGGCTGTCTCCAGAATGCCTTTGTCTTCATGTAAAATGTTAATATATGATTGGTACTCTTGTGCTACTTCCCTTCCGGTTTCTCTAACTCTGGCCTCGATCTCCTCCTCCCAATCAAATGCATTCCTTATGGATCTTTCTGGCCTTTGCTACGGGATAGCCTGGTTGTGAAACCACTCATGGTATGCGAGGCTTACCTCCCCACGTTCACGATCAGCTACCATCTCGTCCAAGTCAGAAAATCTACCACAGAACCAAACCTTTTGTGGATATGACTCCCTTGGAAGTTCCTTCCCTTGAATTCCCACATAAATGGACGTATGTCCTTAATTGGGGGCCTTTTTTGCTCTCTCCCTAGTTGGCGCATGACACGTAGGGGTGCGTAGGATTGGAAACCTCCAAAACCCATGAGTATAAAGAACGGGTGATCTGTCGACATATGCATGACCCTAGCATAAAGGAACCAATAATAGTCCCAAGTGATTCTATCAGCACTTAATGAACCAAATAATGTCCGCCATTCCGTCACCCCCTCTGGAAGATTACAACTCGCGGCCCTGTCTGGGTGACATCCAATGTAATTCAGCTAATTATCTTGAAATTTACTACTATTTGATGATGATAAAGGTGCTCTATGAACCACATCTGCAACAGAATGTTGCGTCCCTCGAGTAATCTTTACCCTCTTGGCAGCAGGTCAAAGCTCAAAAATATCTCCCAGAGTCATGGGAAGAATGGTATGATCCTCGCTACTTTGCAAAAATGAGACTACCGCAACCAATCGAATTCTGATGCGCCCACCACGCTATGGAAAGACCATGATCCCTAGAAATGATATCATGAACGCGAAGATTCTCAACTCCCTACAAGTGTTGTAACTTAATTGGTTGACGAATTCTGTGGCCGAGAAGTTCTCAAACCCTTTCTCATCCCCAAATCTGTCATAGAGATATTCCAACAGAACCCAACCTTCGTTCAAGCAAACCATTGGAATTCGACAGAGGCATAACTTCTTCAAAAGGTTGCTCACACCAACTTTTCTTTGAGCCACAGGATTTTTCCCACTAAGAACTCTCCCCAATCCGGTAAACCCACATAATTCTTCCAATGTAGGCATCATTTCACAATCTTTGAACCTGAAGACATTGTTCACGGGGTCCCAAAAACCCACTAGGGTCTCGAGTAAATCTTTGTTAGGCTTAATTTCTATGATGTTTGTGAGAAACTTGAGATGCTTAAATACTTGGTTTTGTTCCCATGTAGCAAAACTAGCCCACCAATTACAGAGACTACTCGGGGTCTTAACTCTGACCAAGAACATAGGAGGTGTCTCGTCCCTTACCCTTTTCTGACTGCCTCTTTGTGGAGAATTCATAGTGAACCTAAGAATAAGATAAAAAGGGATCAGAACTTACCTAAACTGTATGCAAGTTTCGATTTTTTTTAAATGCCAATTTAGGACTCAATATATTGTTCATTATTTTTTGAAATTACCGGACACAAAAGTTGAAATGATAAAAGTAGGAAAAATGGCTATTATTAAGAAAACGGCCCTTTGATACTTCCACGGAAGGCTTAAAGGATGACTCGGCAAAAATAACCAAACATAGGGACAAAATAATAAAAAGTAGACAAAAAAAATAAAAAGCCGATTTTTACGAAAATGGCCCTTCGGTACTCCTGAGAGAGGTGCAAAGGCTGTCTCGGCAAATATGACCAGACAAAATTAGATAAAATGGTCATTTTTATGAAAACAGCCCTTGAGTACTTCCGTGGAAGGTTTAAGGTTGTGTCGGCAAAAATGGCCGAACATAAGGGCAAAATGGTAAAAGTTGAACAAAGTAGCTATTTTACAAAAACGGCCCTCCAGCACTTCCGAGGAAGATTTTAAGGTTGTCTTGGTAAAACGGCCAAACAAAACTAGATAATATGGCTATTTTGCTAAAACAGCCTTTCGGTACTTCCGTATAAGGTTTAAAGTTGTCTCGACAAAAATGGCCGGACATAAGGGCAAAAATGATGAAAGAAAAAAAAGAGGGACAAAATAGCTACTTTACAAAAACAACCCTTCAGCACTTCCGAGAAAGATTTTAAGGTTGTCTCGGCAAAACGGCCCGATACAAAGGCAACACAGTAAAAAGCACACAAAAACAGATGAAATAGTCATTTTTACAAAAATAGTCTTTCTTCCGTGGAAGGTTTTAGGCTGTCTCTGCAAAATGGCTGGACATAAGAGCAAAATGGTAAAAAAACATAAAAGAATGGACAAAGCAACTATTTTTACAAATACAACCCTTTAGCACTTCCGACGAAGATTTTAAGGTTGTCTTGGAAAAATGGCCGGATACGAGGGCAAAATAGTAAAAGGTGACCAAAAATAGCAATTTTTTAATTTTATTTTTCTTTTTTCGAAAATTTTATGCACATGCGTAATTTTTATTCTTCTTTTTTTTTTTTTGAAAAATGTGAGTCGAACCCGATGGAGGTTGCCTACGTATATCACCGAATAGTGAGAATCAAACTCGCATAGTTCGATAAAAACCGACTATGTTCTCTTTTGATTTATGAAAATTAATCCTTAAAACCATAGAACTAGACCACATCGTCCCCTTATTTTATTTTAATTTTTTATTTTAATTTTTGTTTAACAAGCATTGTACAAAAATTAGAGATTTTCTCTCTTGTTCATTCAACTAATTTATCCTAAAGCCGGTCAACATACAAGCCTCCCAAATAATGTAACAGATAGCACATAAAATGAACATATTGGTCTCAACAAGGTACCTGTCCTAAAACAGAACTCGACCCCTATGTCGAGCGCTGCTAAGTCAAATGTACATGATGCAAATAAAGCGAACCTATTAGGGATATCCGGCATGAGGTTTGTTCTTCTAAGTTTAAATCCTGATAGAGAAGGTATCTAGACTGGCTTACTCAAGCGGACAACTCGAGCCGAGGAGGGTCAGCGTACCGGTAGCATTGCTTTCCGACTTAGCTGGTGGTGCTCCCCGTCTAAAATATGTGTGACTAAAATCCTTCACCGGATAACAAGCACCTCGGCTATCTCAAAGAAAGCGGGCTATATCAAGTAAATGCCCAATTTAATTTCAAGAAGACTCATAGGGGTGTGTGAGAAGACGGTATATATGTACAGTTCAACAATATCAAAGCAGTAAAAAGCAGACAGGTAGCACATTAGGCACAAATAAATCACAATATATACAAAATTAGTAAAACCAAATAAAAGTTAACATGTACAAGCTCGAATTCTGGTTGTCCCCAGCGGAGTCGCCAGAGCTGTCGCACCCCTTTTTACCCCAAAAAGAATATGTGTTAGATTGAAGAGGGTTAATCAATTTTTCCAATTAAAGTGACAAACTTGAGTAGGGATTATTTTATTTATAGAGTCGTCACTTGGAATTGATTTTTCGGTGTTCCAAGTCACATTTTATTTGAATCCAAAGTCAAGGAAGGTTTGACTCTATTATTATTTGGTCTGCGAAAATAAAGTGCGGGTAAGAAATTTTGTTGACCGGGGAGAAAGTGTATGGCATTCCCCGAGTCTCGTGGTTCTAGCACGGTTGCTTTTATTGACTAGAAATGGCTTGAATTAATTTTGAACAAACTGTATTTTGTTGGTTTTCATGTTTTACCTATCCGCTATTATTTCTTGATTATTTAGAAAAATTAAAGAATGTTTTGAATAATAAGGTGTCATAACCACACCACGCAAGCAAATGCGTGATCGAGACGAAGTTTATTAATTTTTGTCATAACAGCGCTACGCAAGCGAATCCGCAGTCATTATAAAGGATTATTAGCATGTTATTTACTGTTGAAAAATTACTACATTTGTGCTTTGAGAAAAAAAATAATTTTTGAAAATTATTAAATGTTACTATCGCACTACACAAGCGAATCCGCGGTTATGGCAAAAGGATTAGAAATTAATTAAAACTATTAGATATGGTATGAAATTGATGAATTAATTGAATGACAAACATCACGCTACGCAAGCTAGTCCGTGAAGTTAAAGCGCGCCTACTAGTTGCCTAGCGTTTAAAATTAATTATTAAGAAGACTAAATTGTAAAGTTATTTTAATAAAAGAAAATCTGATTTTTATTGAGATTATTTGACTAAAAATATAAATATAAAAAGTTGGGCTAACTTGTTATTTTAAACAGTGGACATCCATTGATTTAAAAGGGAATGGGCCAGCTATTTGAGTATTAAAACTGCTGGCCCTTTTTGGACATGCTTTGGCATTGGGCCAGCCCTTGCTTATTTAAAAAGAAAATGGGCCAGCTTTGTTATTACTGAAAATGGGCCAGCAGGTCAGCTCATTTGGCTCCTTATTCTTGTTAGCCCAATCTTATTAATTTCAAACTTTCAACTAGCAATACTAAGCTTTAGCAACTGACTAAACAACCCATCCCATTTCTATGTATCTTAAGAAAGTGACTTCTATTTTTTACTAAGCTTAAAAAAAGAAATACTAAAGAGAAATACGTAAATCAGAAAAGGAACAAATATTTAAGGAGAACTGACCAAAGAAATACAAAATTAAGAACAAACAAGCATAGATAACGAGAAACTAACTTTAAAGCAAGAACATTATTATTGTTATAATAGAGTAATAAAATGGATCAGTGATCTTTTGATAATATTAGTACTTCCAGCAGAACTTCAAATAAAGAGAACAGTAAAGATCCTATGCCAAACATAACTATTTGTTTTTTTACAAAACTAATACATTCTGCCCACTTTCAAAATCTTCATCAGTCTTTAACAATTTTTCTTTTCTACAACATGATCAAGATTCTCATAAAATATACTTAAAGGCTAACAGAGAAATGCTACAAGGCAATAAAAAAGTCATGGATTTAACATTATGATCCAAAGCTTGATTTCAAGATTGAAACCTCAACATTCATCCATATAGCAAATTTCCTTGAAGATGCTTCAAGTAATCTAAACATGCTCAAATCCTCATCAATTGCTATTAAAAATATGCATTACAGAGTTTAAAGGTTACCTGGGTCGCAGAAAATAAATACAGCAATGAAGAATAAGAGCTCAGCAACAGAAGCAGCAGAAAATAGCAGCAAAATCAACAAAAAAAACTAGCAACAAATTGTGTTTAAACAGTCTGAAAACCTTAAAGAAGAAACTCAGAACCAACTCTAAAGAAGACTTATACTTTTCTAAAAGTTTTCACTCTAAGATTCATTCACAAAGCCCAAAAAATTTCAGCTTACTAAAGTATTCAGGTGCTGATTTTTTGTTGAAAGATATGTGTATTAAAGCAACTCTAAAGATGTTATCTAAGTGTGATAGACTGTATGTGTCAGGTGTGGGAAGAGCACCCTCTTAAATAGGCAAATAAAGTCATTTTTTGACAGATTTTGGTTCACCAAAAGTCTGTCCAAAAAGGACTCACTTTATGTGCTAAGTATTGTTCAAAGGTTGTCCAAAGGGTGAAAGGACCGCCTGAAAATCTGCTATAGCAGAGCAAGGAGGAAAAATTATTATTTCAGCCACCCTATTAGTAAAAAGTAGGCTACTAGTACCCTATTTTATGATAAAATTATTTAAACTTCAGATTTTAACAACATCAATATCACCCTATTGATTTTGAACTAAATCAAACTAAAACAACTAAGAATTGACAAAACAGAAACAATACTTTAAATGAAACTAAAACCTAAACTAATATAGAACAAAAAACTGAATTCACAAGCTAACGCTCAAAACAAAAATTAGACGAGCATCGTTAACAATCGGACAATGGCGTTCAACAACTAAACAATTAACTAACTAAGTAAACGATTCGACGATACTAAGATCAGTTTGGTCAGTGACAATCTAATAAACAACTAGGCTAAATAGAGATGACTAATTTAAATAAATCTAACTTGAGACTCTAGTTAACAAAGAACAAACCAAAAATAGAAAAATCAGAAATTAACCTACTTATATAGAAAAAATTAGAAATTAAGTGAAAGGATGACGATTATACCTAACGAGTGTGCTTGAAATTGTTCGAGCCACGAGAAGACGCCGGAGATGACAAGAGGAGGGTGTCCGACTCCGAAACGCACGTTTCTTTCGGGCAGATGCTAAAACGAAAGGGTTTCGTCATCTTGCCAAAAATAAATGAAGGTCTTTGAGTCAATAATAGCAAAAACAGAGGTTCAGGGCATTTGGTAATTGGCGGACGATAGTAGAAGTGGAGGTCAGCGATGGTGAGGCTTTTGAGGATTTGAGTTGGAGATATGGAGAGATGATGAGAAAATGAGGAGATGGTGCGATTTTGGTGGGGATTGGAGGCGGTGAGCGGTGGCGGTAGTGGTGGCGGCGCGATTAGGGTTTGGTTTTGCCACTTTCTGGGAGGGATTTGGAAGATTTGGGTTATGGATCTAGAAAGAAGGTGAGGAGAGGAGGTCGTGGTGTGATTTGGGAGTGTTTGGAGGGCGTCCGCCGCCGGTGAGCGATTTTCGTCGACGGGTGGAGCGGCAGAAAGGAGAAAGAGAAGAGAGAGGAGGAAGAAAGGGGGGAGGATAATAAGGGAAATGGGAAACTAGGCTTTAATTACCTAGGGTGGGAAACGATGAGAGCCGTTGGATCTGGGAGAGATGAAGGGCTAGAATTTGATCTCACCCACTTAACCAAAACGACGTCATTTTGGTGTCTTCTAGGCAGCCCATCCGGACAGGGTCTTGGAGCTACCGGGCCTGCGATTTTGGTCCAATATTTGGGTCAATTTGGGATTTAAAATAATA
Source organism: Nicotiana tomentosiformis (assembly GCF_000390325.3). Taxonomy (NCBI): domain Eukaryota; kingdom Viridiplantae; phylum Streptophyta; class Magnoliopsida; order Solanales; family Solanaceae; genus Nicotiana; species Nicotiana tomentosiformis. Next base: position 43,877,237 of record NC_090818.1, on the reverse strand, counting down.
AACCCAATCCCTTAACCCCTTTAACAAACTAATTAAACTAAAATCTAATTCAAAAATCTATAAACGCACAGAATAAACCTAGAAAAATATAATGTAGGAGAAATAGAAGAGCAAAAATTAGATATTTACAAAGCTAAAACACGTACTTCAATTAGTGAAGCTTTCATCCATTTCTCAGTTGTGCCGTTCATAATGCGATTGAAAAATGAACTAATAAATCAAGAAAGCGTTCGTACCGGGTGTATCGATGGAGGAGATGTGCAGGTGAAACAAAAAAAAAAGATGGAAAGAAAGTTAAAAAGGGAAGTGGGACCCACAAATAGAAATTGTCTCAAAATTAAGAATACTTAGTTACATAATATCCAATAAGAAAATAGCATATGTATAATTTTGAGGGTTTGGGTGTAACAGTGGACATCCGGTAGGACAGGACATTTTTTTTTAACTTTAATAATGGTAGGAGTGTATTTAGATGAAAAGTATAACAGAGCGTCACAGCGTAAATGTACACTATTTAGCCAAGTACATAGGGTAAATCCAGCCTTTTTTCCACTTAGAAATGCGAGAACCTAAAATTTAAATGAAAAAAAAAACCTATAAAAGAATAAGAAGGTCGTATTGTAATTAACCAAACTTGCCATGGGCTAGGAGTTGCTTTTGGGCTAGACATTTTTCTGATTTCTTGGGTTTGGACTGTTCCTGAAAACAAACGACCCAAGAAATTGATTCTGGATTTGGTTTGCAAATCTATTTGTAACCATATTTCACCTTAAAAATCATTCATTTGAGAGAAAATGACCCTCTATACCCCTCAAAATTTTATTAGTCAATATTTTTTCCTATTGACCCGAAATGTCCCTCCGGCCAAAACATATTACATTTAATAGCCAAAAATATTTATTTTGTGTATTTTTTATATAGTGACAGTCTATTTTGTATATTTTTTGTATAGTGACAGTCTATTATATATAAATTGTACAGTGACAGTCTATTTTGTATAATTTTTGTATAGTGACAGTCTATTTTGTATATATTTTGTATAGGAACAGTCTATTGTATATAAATTGTATAGTGACAGTCTATTTAGTATAATTTTGTATAATGACAGTCTATTTAGATATTTTTTGTATAATGACAGTCTATTTTATATATTTTTTGTATAGTGATAGTCTATTTTATATATATTTTGTATAGTGACTGTCTATTGTATATAAATTGTATAGTGACAGTCTATTTTGTATATTTTTTGTATAGTGACAGTCTATTTTATATATATTTTGTACAGTGACAGTTTATTGTAGATAAATTGTAAAGAGACAGTCTATTTAGTATATATTTTGTATAGTGACAGTCTTTTTTATATAGTGACAGTCTATTGTATATAAATTGTACTGTGTCAGTCTATTTTGTATATCTTTTATATAGTGACAGTATATTTTGTATATATTTTGTATAGTAATAGTTTATTGTATATAAATTGTATAGTGACAGTCTATTTAGTATATATTTTAACGTTATGCATAGTTATCTAAGAAAGAACAATCATAAAATTTCTACAATTCAAAAAAATAATTCCAATTTGAACAATCATCGATAAGCTCTCTTTCCATTTTTGCTCTCCAACTTTTTTTTTAGGTGTAAGGACTAAAGTAAAACAGAAAATTGAAAAAGGGATAAATTTTATTTATGTTAGCTAAGTATTGAAAGAGATATGCTGATTGATGAGCTTAGCTCAATACTTATAATAGGTCATTCTTCTATTTTGATCCAATTGTTTCTTTGAAAGAATTGAGGGAAGTGGCCTGCATATCTTTGTATAAAGAAATTAGTTTGGTCTGTTAAACACTTATCAAGATTCAGAGTAGTGTTTCTCATATTTGTGGAGGTGAATGGTTTTGCCATGATAGAGACGAGGTCCAAGTAATTGATTCCTTGATTTTCTTTATTTAAACCAATATTATATGTTAATAGTATATCAATTTTAACATCAGTGTTTTAATATATCTCTATGGTCTCTACTTATATGATGGATTAAGCTTTTAGTGCTGAATTGAGTTATATAGCAGCTTGCTTCTCTTAAATTCCATTATTTTTAGGCTATGACTTGAATTGGGTCATTTTTGTGGCTACCGGATGCTATAAGTTTGGCCCGAGTGATTATAAATGAATTTTGCTCATATTTGTTTGATTATAAATCTTTTGATACTTGTGATGTAAAATATTGTCATACCATTTGTGTGAATGTGAAAGCTTTTCATTCAAGATAAAATTGCAATCCTAAAATTAAGAGTTTTCCGATTAGGAAAGGGTTTATCGGTTTTGAAATTGACTAAAAAGAAAATAGATTCATATAAATTGAAACAAATGGCATAATATTTATACCAGTTCAAATTACTTGACAGAGCAACTTTATTGAGAGCATGGAGTAAAATATAATGTGCAGGGATTGGAATTGTAATGGTAATCTTACTCGCCTACACCACTAAAGCATAATATCACAAAATATCTTCTTTCTTTTTTTTCTTTTGTCTCCTTCTTCACTACTTCTGAAACAGTTGAGTTTTTTAGATGAAATATCAGTCAGATTTACAAGAGTATGCAATTAGTGCAATTTGTAGTGTTTAATATGCAAAAGGATCCTGTTTGATATATGTATCTGTCAAATTTATGCAGTTCAGCTTGCTAAAATTCCGTCGTTTCAGCAAATGAATTCTGCATTCAGCGGATTGATAGACAAAAATAAAAAGACTGACAATGTAACATAACAGAGTATTTCTTGGAATTGTCTCAAACTTGATTCAGTTACTGTATTTTTTTTGCTTATGGAGTTGCACAATACCAAATAGAGCATAAAACACCCGTTAAGACACTGGAAGAGAAAACACCAATATAGAAATTTAGACATAGATCCACACCAAATGAGTGTTGAACTTGAGTTCTCTTTGCCACCTCCATCTCGATTCAGGTACTAAAGTTAATATTTAAATATTCAGAAACTACACCTGAAGTACTTAGACATTAAAATAACAAAACCTAAACATTTTAAGGGACAACATAAAAACTAACAACACAACTGCAAGTTCCACACAATTTTACGCCTATGGTAGGTGGTATAACGCTCCAACTTTTATAGTGATTCCGAGGACCCTACTTCTCGGTTATCTTTTGTTAAATTAAAAATATAAAAGGGGGTCAACAGCCAACTTTGATGTAGAAATTACACAGCCTAGTTTGGATTTCATCTCTATGCAGATATAATAGAGTAATAAAATGATGACCTCTGAACTGCCTCATGGTGAAGATTGGATGCAAGAGACAAATGAGGATCCTGATTACAGGTGATGACAAGTCCTTTGTCAAGTGATTAAAGCAGCTTTGCGAAGACTATGTAAAATTTAATGTATGTTATTTTGATACTCGACTCCTCAATTTAGGTCATTTCTTAAAAGAAAATGACACCAAACGCCACACTTGCATTTTACCGATTGACATTTTTTTTTTTTTTTACTTTTTTTTAACATAAAAGATTTTCGCCATGCAAAGAAATGCTTATATATATCTTTGAAAAGAGGGCAGGCTCGTGATAGTGAAGGGTAAATTTCACAAATGGTCATATAATTATGATTTTTTTAATCAAAGTCATACAACTATGTTTTTTCAAATAAAAATCATAAAAGTTGCTAGTACCTCACAAAAAAAACATAATGACAGAAAAATACAACTTTTCGATAGCATTTTTATTTTATTTTTAAATCTAACAAATAATAACCAAATTAAAATAGGAATGACCCTGTAACACCCCGAAAAATTTCGAAGTACTTGAGCGCTAGTAAGAAAGTTGATATGCGCTCATTATATTATTTTGTGTGTGGACAAGGACCATTAATATAAAGGATATCAATTGAATATGAAAATAAGTGTATGAGGCATATTATAAGTGATGTGGTGTCTAAGGAGAGCCCTAAGTCCAAGTCAAGTTGGAAATTTCATGATAGACTAAAGTTCCAAATGAGTACGCACAAGACCAAATTTTGGACGAGCATATCTATATATATAAGCAGTTATGTGATGTATGACATATAAACTTAAAGGTCTTCGAGTCTAGTTTCTAACGCTTCAAACCGTTCATCATTTGGACATTCCTATAAGAAGTTATGACCAAATTACCAAAGGCTAGCAGAGGAGTCTGCGGATGCGAAGCATCTGAGGCCGCATCCGAAAGAAAGGCTTGTAGTGAAGTGCTACCATAGCATCCAGGTCCGCATCCGAACTTCAAAATGGAGTGAAGTGGGGATGCGAAACATCCATGGCAGCATCCGAAACCCAGAAATCTGGGCCTATAAATACAAAATAATTTCGGGGTTCATTTTTCCCATTTCATTTGGACGAATTTTGGAGCTCTTCTCCACTCTCTCAAGACCACCAACTCCCCTCTTCTTCAAGGTAAGAAATTTTCATTATTTTAGTGTGAAATTCTATCATTTCTACACTAGTATTGATGAAATCTACACATAAAATACATAGATCTTCAAGAAATTTCTTCAAGAACTCAAAGGAGGGTTTTGCAAGATTTCTTCCAAAAGGTAATCCTACACCCTTATACTTACATGTATGAATATATTATGGGAATATGAGTATGAATTAATTATAGGAACTCATGGTATGGTGATTGGAAGCCATAAGCTCCCAATTTAAATACATAACCATTATAGAGATTGAAAGGAGATTATTTGATGGAATTTTGTTGGTTGGGTGAGAATGGTTGGTCACACATGTGATGTTAGGATTATAAGTTGTTAAAGAATCATGGTGGGATGAATTGTTGGTAAATTATGGTAGTTGGAAGAACTATTTCTATGGTTAAGAAATGCATAAATGTATGCCCATTAGATGTTTGGTAAATTGTCTAAATGGCCTAAACTATGGAATTTGTTACTAATGTTGGCCCCAATGGATGTTGATATTGTAGATTAAAGTTGCTTAGTATAGTAGATCGTTGTAGTAATATTAAGGGGTAAATTTTAGTTTCGGATCGTTGGCATTGAATTGAGGAGACAAGAAGGCATTCAGAGGTGGATACGCGCAGAATGGAATTTCCTAAGTATTGATTAGCTTGCTTGACGTTGGGTTTGCCTTGTTCGAGGTAAGTAACTCTTCTAATCTTGGAGCTGATGGTATGAACCCTGAATATATATATTTCGTGAATTGTTGGGAGGTGACGCACAAGCTAGGTGATAGGCGTGTGGGCGTGCACTATAAAAATTGTGACATAATTATTTCTGTGAAATTGTATAATAAATAATCTTAGCAATTTCCATGCGGTTTTATGTGTTAATGAAATTGAGCTGAAAAGTATATTAAAAAGCATGTTGAGGCTATGTTCCAGTATTATTGGGACCCACAGAGATCATATTATTGTGAATTATTTATTTTAAATTGAAACTTCATACTCAGTCATATTCATTTCAGTGCATATCATATCTCAGTCTCTATTGTTATTTATTGATACATCATATCATCATTTTGGGCTATTCTCATGACATTGTGAGCCCATGAGAGAGAGACTGGAGAGATTGATGACTGAGGGATGCCGAGGACCTGATTGTGAGGATATTTTTGGGATCGGGCTGCACGCCGCAGCAGGCCATGCTGGCTTTATATATATTATACTCTTGCATGTGAGTTGGTCGTGAAGCACGTGCGTTGTACGTGTGGATCCAGATATTATTATAGCACGTGAGTTTTTCGTGCAACACGTGAGTTATCCGTGTGGATCCAAATATGATATTATAGCACGTGAGTTGTCCGTGCAGCACGTGAGTTATCCGTGCTTATATCCCTTGGGCTGTAGATTCCCCTCATGAGTCTGTACACACCCCCAATGAGCGCAGTCGACTATAAATAGGGATCCGGCTGCACGCCGCAGCAGGCATTGTATAGCGTTGAGTGATTGAGTGTGCTGAGCATAGTGAGAGATAATGCGAGACAATGAGATTGAGTACTCTGAGAGTGAGTACACGAGTGAAATCTCTGAGATACATTACATTGACATGCACACATGGCATATATGCATAGAGATGTGTTTTCCTCATGTTGTACGGTATCACATTATTTATGATTTCTCACACATGTTGACAGATGGGCATAGTGATGCATTTATTTTACACTGGTTATCTGGGAAAGAAAATAAAATATTTTATTTATTATTGAAAGAATTTTGGAAAAATTACTGTTTTCAAACTTATTCATATTTTTGGTAACTTCGGTAAACGATTCGGGTTTTCATTGATGTATTTGAAAGGTAGAACTATTTTCAGAAGTCATAATTTAGCTGAACATTTATTCTTGTGTCACTTCTGGTATTACTTGTTTAATATTGTTATGAACTATTGTTGGTTATAGAAGTTGGACTCTGACCTTGGTAGAAGCTCGTCACTACTTTCAACATAAGGCTAGGATTATTACTTACTCAGTACATGGGGCCGGTTGTACTGATACTGCACTTCTGCACATTGCGTGCAGATATTGGTTGTGGTTGTGGCTGTGTTCGATGGTTGCCGGATTTGAAGATGTACCTGCGTTCCTGTTGTAGTTACCTCTTGTTCAAGGTAGCCTTAGATTTATAAAAGCATTGTTTATGTATTATTCAAACAGATTATGTATTTATTTCAGTTCCGCTTTGTATACTCTATTCTTAGAAGTTCATGATTTGTACTACCAGTTCTTGGAGAAATGTATTGATTTTAGATATTCTCTTTTAAATAATTGTTGTTGTAATTGGATAATTGAAAGTTGGCTTACCTAGCGGGTTGTGTTAGGTGCTATCATGACTAGTAAGATTTTGGGTCGTGATAAGGTGGTATCAGAGCTCTAGGTTCATAGGTTCTACAAATCATGAGCAAGTGTCTAGTAGAGTCTTGCGGATCGATATGATGACGTCCATACTTATATTCGAGAGGCTACATGGCATTTAGGATATATACTTCCCATCTTTCTTTCTCTATCGTGCAAAATTGATTCAGCTTGAGACATAACTCTTTGAATTCCTTCCACGCATTCGTATGCGCACATAAGCGCTCGATATCGATTGTGCATCGCCGGCTTGTGATTCCAAGAACGAGGTTCGATATATGTATTATGTGTTTTGGTGATGGGCCAGTCTTGCGGACTTGAGGCCATGGTTGAACCGCAGCGTAGGCTCGGTAGCTTCAGTTGTGACTTGTACATTTGGACTCATATGTCTAGTAGTATCCCTATGAGTGGAAAATTTATGGCTCGATGAGCGGTTGAATAGCTATATGATAAGTATGATGTGACTGCGAGATGTGTTCAGATGGGTTGAATGTGAGAATAAAGTTTACTTGTGACTCAAGAGTTTGCTATTGGGTACTTGATTTCTGTCTTTATTTGACGTATAGTCTCAAGTTGTGAGTGTATTGAAGGATCTTTCACGTTGTTAAATTGTGGAACAAATTAAATTCTCATGTCTTGTCAATGAGTTTGGACTCAAGAAGGTTAAGTGATTACTTAGTAGTTGTGGCTGTAAAAATAAGTATAGAAAGATGCCAGTTTGAGGCCAAGCAGGCAGGTTATCACCTGCGGGGTAATTTACGGATGTGTGATCCTTATAATGTTGAGTGAAGAGTTTCTTTTCTACCAGCATAGTGTATGTGTTGAGATTTGAATTTGAATCTGGGTGAGAAAGTTGACTTGACTGTCAAGAGAATAAATGCGAGCTTAACGGATGATTGAGGTATTTTATGGTTGGTATTGCATGAGCTTGAAAAGAATTTTCATTGAACTGACTGTAGTATTATAGCAGTAATATGGTATGAGTATTGTGAGTTATCAAATGTTTTATTCTACGGCTTCGAGCCAAGTGGGGGAGCCTGCTATTGACAATTCAATTTCATGGTTATAGGTTAAATTAAATTTTTGTCCGAGACATACTTGTGGAGCAGTTATGACTACAGAGGCTGAGATCGAGGATGACTCGAGTACGGAAATTTCCTGAATACGGGATGTAATGCACTTATGAAAATATGAAAAATTATGGAATGATTAAATTTGTAAGTTGTGAAGAATGTAATGTGCATGGAATATGAATTTGGGCAGTGGTGTTAAGGCAGGGTTATTTCTTTGAGTGTTGTTGTGCTAATGGGGCATGTGTCTGAGAAGGTTCTAATGGGTCCGAGATTTATATATAGCAATTGAAATTGTTTTTTCGGACTTGTGTATGGATAGAATCTAAGATTTGTATTTGATGGTGTCGGGACTTGCGGCAATTCTGTATGACTATGGATTCTACATTCCAGTATAAGAAAGGTAAAAGAACAATTTTAAGTTCACATAAGGCCTCTTCAGAGTGGGTGTCTCGGTGGTGGTACTTATATGGTGCTTAAGAAGGAATACAATGGCTTATGGGCCTTAGGGAAGTGTGGTATTATTTGTGAAGAAGAAAGATGGCACGATGCGAATGTGTATTGATTATCGCCAATTAAACAAAGTCACTATTAAAAACAAGTACCCGTTTCCGCGTATTGATGACTTATTTGACCAGTTGCAGGGTGCTAGGGTATTCTCTAAGTTCGACTTGAGGTCGGGGTACCATCAGTTGAAGATTCGGGATTCGGATGTTCCGAAGACTGCTTTCCGTACTAGATATGGTCATTATGAGTTTCTGGTAATGTCTTTCAGTTTAACTAATGCCCCGGCAGTGTTTATGGATCTGATGAACAAGGTATTCAGGCCATATATTGATTCATTTGTCATTGTCTTCATTGATGACATTTTGATCTACTCACGTAGTAAGGAGGAGCATGAGCAACATATGAGAGTAGTGCTTCAAACATTGCGAGAAAAAAAGTTATATGCTAAGTTCTCTAAATGTGAGTTCTGGCTTGAGTCTATAGCATTTTTGGGACATATTGTATCGGGCAAAGGTATTAAAGTTGATCCCAAAAAGATTGAGGCAGTTCAGAATTGGCATCGTCCCACTTCGGCGACGAAGATCAGGAGTTTTCTGGGTTTGGCAGGTTATTATCGTCGGTTCGTGGAAGGTATTTCATATATTGCAGCACCTTTGACCAAATTAACCCAGAAGGGTGCTCCATCCCGATGGTTCGATGATTGTGAGGTGAGCTTTCAGAAGCTCAAGACATCATTGACTACAACACCAGTGTTAGTGTTGCCTTCCGGTTCGGGGATGTATACAGTGTATTGCGACGCTTCGCGCGTTGGCTTGGATTGTGTATTGATGCAGGAAGGGCAAGTTATTGCATATGCTTCACGTCAGCCGAATCCCCACGAAAAGAATTATCCGGTACATGATTTGGAGTTAGCTGCGATTGTTCACACTCTTAAGATTTGGAGGCATTATCTTTATGGGGTGTCTTGTGAAGTTTACACTGATCATCGCAGTTTGCAGCATTTGTTCAAGCAGAGGGACCTAAATTTGAGGCAGCGCAGATGGCTGGAGTTACTAAAAGATTATGATATTATTATCCTGTATCATCCGGGCAAAGAAAATGTGGTTGCAGATGCCTTGAGAAGAAAGGCGGAGAGTATGGGTAGTTTGGCTTTCATTTCAGCAGAGGAAAGGCCATTAGCCTCAGATATTCAGTCCTTGGCTAACAGACTTGTGAGGATGGATATTTCAGAGCCCAGCCGAGTTCTTGCATGTGTGGTGGCCCAATCTTCACTATTTGAACAGATCAAGGCTCGCCAGTATGATGAACCATACTTGACGGCTCTTTGTGAAACGGTACTACAAGGTGGTGCCAAGGAAGTTACTATTAGAGCGGATGGTGTTTTGCGACTTCAGGATCGTCTATGTGTTCCTAATGTGGATGGACTGAGGAAAACGATCCTGGAGGAGGTACACAGTTCTCGGTATTCTATTCATCCATGTGCTACTAAGATGTATCATGACTTGAGGCAGCATTATTGGTGGCGACGAATGAAAAAGGACATAGTTGAGTATGTATCTAGGTGTCTAAATTGCTAGCAAGTGAAATATGAGCACCAGAGGTCAGGTGGCATACTTCAGCAGATGACTATATCAGAGTGGAAATGTGAACGAATTACTATGGACTTTGTAGTTGGGTTGCCGCGGACTTTGAGGAAGTTTGATGCAGTTTGGGTGATTGTTGACAGGTTGACCAAGTCGGCACATTTTATTCCTGTTGGGACTACGTATACTTTAGAGAGGTTGGCCCAGATTTATATTCAGGAGATAGTTCGGTTGCACGGTGTGCCAATTTCCATCATATCAGATAGAGGCCCTCAGTTTACTTCACATTTCTGGAGAGCAGTACAGAGTGAGTTGGGGACCTGTGTAGAGCTCAGCACAGTCTTTCATCCGCAGACCGACGGGCAGTCAGAGCGGACAATTCAGATTTTGGAGGATATGCTCAGGGCATGTGTGATCGACTTTGGAGGTCAGTGGGATCGTTTCCTGCCTTTGGCCGAGTTTGCTTATAATAACAGTTACCAATCCGGCATCGAGATGCCTCCATTTGAGGCTTTATATGGTCGGCGATGTTGTTCACCTATCGGATGGTTTGAGCCAGGTGAGGCTAAGTTATATGGTACTGATTTGGTAAGGGATACCTTGGAAAGGTAAAATTGATTCAGGAACGACTTCATACAGCACAGTCCAGGAAGAAAAGTTACGCGGATCAGAAAGCGCGTGATATATCATTTATGGTAGGTGAAAATTTTCTCTTGAAGGTTTCGCCGATGAAGGAAATTATGAGATTCGGGAAGAAGGGCAAGTTGAGCCCAAGGTTTATAGGCCCATTTGAGGTGTTGAAATGAGTTGGGGAGGTTGCTTATGAGCTTGCATTGCCTCCTAGCCTATTGGGAGTTCATCTGGTTTTCCACGTATCTATGCTCCGGAAGTATCATGCCGATCTATCACATGTATTAGACTTCAGCACAGTTCAGCTAGATGATAGATTGGGTTATGAAGAGGAGCCAATTGCCATTGTTGGTATACAGGTTCGCCAGTTGAGGTCCAAGAGGGTTTCTATAGTAAACGTCTAGTGGAGGGGCCAACCAGTCGAGGAAGCGACTTGGGAGGCTGAGGAAAACATGCGGAGTAGATATCAAGATTTATTCAGCACTTCAGGTATAATTCTAAACCCATTCGAGGACGAACGTTTGTTTAAGAGGTGGAGAATGTAATGACCCAACCGGTCATTTTAACTTTTAGAACCCCGTTCCCTAAAATAAAACTTCCCGTAGGTGCTTGTAATGATTTATGACTTGCGGGGATGGTTGGTTCGGGATTTGGAAGTGTTTGAGATGAAACCGAAATATTTGGTTCCTTAAGTTGGCCTTAAAGTGCTAAATTTGACTTCGGTCAACATTTTGAGAAAACGACCCCGGAATAGAATTTTGATGATTCCAACAGCTCTGTATGGTGATTTTGGACTTAGGAGCGTGTTCGGAATTTTATTTGGAAGTCCGTAGTTAAATTAGGCTTGAAATGGCTAAAAACAAGAATTTAAGTTTGGAAGTTTGACCGATAAGTTGACTTTTTGATACCAGAGTCGGAATCTAGTTCCAAAAATTTTCATAGCTCCGTTATGTCATTTATGACTTGTGTGTAAAATTTGAGGTCAATCGGAGTTGATTTGATAAGTTCCGACATCGAATGTAGAAGTTGAAAACTCTTATTTTCATTTAAGCTTGAATTGGGGTATGATTCATAGTTTTAGCATTGTTTGATGTGATTTAGAGGTTCGACTAAGTTCGTATGATGTTTTAGGACTTATTGGTATATTTTGTTGAGGTCCCGAGGGCCTCGGGTGAGTTTCGGATGGTTAACGGATCAAAAATTTGAGTTAAAAAGCTGTTGCAATTGTTCCTCTTCTGTTGGTTATTCTGGGCTGTGATCGAGCCCCAGATCGAGCCCAGATATCGAGCCCACGATCGAGGCTTGAGTTGAAGCCAGGGACGAGGCTCAGTATCGAAGCCTCGATCGAAGGCAAGGCTCGAGGGCCATGATCGAAGGAAAGGCTCGAGGGCCAGGGTCAAGACCTAAGATCGAACTTGATCGAGGCCATGACCATGTCCCAGGCTCGAGGCCCGAGATCGAGCTCCTTGATCGAACTCCCTGAGATCGAGCTCCCTGATCGATCTCTTTGATCGAACTGGGCAGAGCTATAAGTTATAAAAACAGAGGACATTCGTCCCATTTGCCATTTTTGGCGAACTTGAGCTTGAGCAGAGGCGACTTTTGACAGATTTTCAAGGGGAAAATATTGGGATAAGTGATTCTAACTCGGATTTGGTCTACATATACAAGTATATCATTGTTTTCATAATTTAATTAGTGTTTTGAGATTGAGATTTGGAAAAGTTTAGAAATCTCATAGAAACGAAATTTTGAGATTTCGGTATCGATTCGGAGTCGGATTTGAGTGAAACTGGTATGGTTGGACTCGTAATTGAATGGGTTGTCGGATTTCATAACTTTCGCCAAATTTTGAGATGTGGTCCCCACGGAAAAATTTTTAATTAGTTTCGGGATTTCTATTAAAAATGTAGTATTTTCTTATAGAATTGATCCCTATAATTTTTAGTGATTATATCGAATTATTTTTGGCTAGATTCTAGCCAGACAGAGTTGGATAATCGTGGAAAAGGCAAAATTGTGAATTAAATTGGAGCAAGACGAGGTAAGTCTCTTGTCTAATTTTGTGAGGGGAAAATTACCCCATAGGGATTAAATTAAATAATTGTTGCTAATTGCGGGGGCTACGTACGCACAAGGTGACGAGAGTCCGTGCGTAGCTACTATTAATGCTAAAGTCCGGGTAGTTTAAGACTCAAAGCATGAATTACTTGTATGAATTGTATTCTTTATTAATTAAAATAATTGATGTATATATTGTGAATTGTTATGAAAAGTAGAAAAATATGAAATTTTCATATGCTTAATTTTTGTGAATTGTTATGAAAAGTAGAAAAATATGAAATTTTTATATGCTTAATTTTTGTTTAAATCAATTAATTGTTAAAAGAAATTGTTCTCCTCCCAAATTTATCTTATAATAAATATACTCTCCTTCCGGAGGCACATAAGAAAATGTCCTCTTTTCTTGTAGAGCGGGCCGAACACCTCGGCAGGATAGATGCATCTATGGATCGCGCCGCACGTCCCTCGGCAGTGTACACAACATTCTGGATTGGGCAGTACGTCCTCGGCAGAAATCGTGCTTAATAATAATAATAACACGATACTTTAATAATTTATTTCAGCTTGTGAAGCTAATCAATAAATTGAAAAATCCTTGGAATTTAATGAATTGTTATTCTTGCTTGTTAAGGAATTAATTGTTACTCCTGTAAATGAGATTTAATTGATAAATTAGAAATTATTTGAATTGAAGGAATTTAATTTATATATTTAGGATTGTTACATTTGAAGGAATTTGATTATCTCCGCTGATTAAATAAATTATTGAAAATTCTGCAAATCATGCTGATTTAAAAGTCCTAGTTTTATTTCAGTTATTATTATTGACCTATAGTGAGTGTCAAAGTCGGCCATCTCATCTCTACCACTTCGAGATTAGGCTTGATACTTACTGGGTACACGTTGTTTATGTACTCATACTACACTTGCTGCACTTTTTGTGCAGGATCTGAGACAGGTACTAGTGGAGGACCTACCATCACATACTCACGTCATCCCGAGGCATAGTGGTGAGCTGCCTTTCTGAGCCGTTCTGCAGCTACCAGTGTCTCTTCTTATAATTACATTATGTCTATTTCATTTCAGACAGTATTTGGAGTTTTGTATAATCTACTAGATGCTCATTCACTTGTGACACCAGATCTTGGCACACACATTGGTAGAGTTTGGATTTATATTTTCTTGGTTTTAAATTTTATCAATGTATGCTTAATTTATTAGTTGGGTCGTGACAGCCTCAACATAATTTTTAATATACTTTTCAGCTCAATTTCATTAACACATAAAACCGCATGGAAACTGCCAAGATTATTTACTACACAACTTCACAGAAATAATTATGTCACAATTTTTATAGTGCACGCCCACACGCCCGTCACCTAGCATGTGCGTCACCTACCAACAATTCACGAAATACATATATTCTGGGTTCATACCCGTAGCTCCAAGATTAGAAGAGTTACTTACCTCGAACAAGGCGAACCCAATGTCGAGCAAGCTAATCAATACTTAGGAAATTCCATTCCGCGCATATCCACCTCTGAATGCCTTCTTGTCTCCTCAATTCAATGCTAACGATCCGAAACTGAAATTCACCCCTTAATGTTACTACAACGATCTACTATACTAAGAAACTTCAATCTACAATATCAACATCCATTGAGACCAACATTAGTAACAAATTCCATATTTTAGGCCATTTAGACAATTTACCAAACACCTAGTGGGCATACATTTATACATTTCTTAACCATAGAAATAGTTCTTCCAACTACTATAATTTACCAACAATTCATCCCACCATCATTCTTTAACAACTTATAATCCTAACATCACATGTGTGATCAACAATTCTCACCCAACCAACAAAATTCCATCAAATAATCTCCTTTCATTCTCTATAATGGTTATGTATTTAAATTGTGAGCTTATGGCTTCAAACCACCATACCATGAGTTCCTATACTTAATTAATATTCATATTCCCATAATATTTTCATACATGTAAGTATAAGGGTGTAGGATTACCTTTTGGAAGAAATCTTGCAAAAACCTCCTTTGAGTTCTTGAAGAAATTTCTTGAAGATCTACGCATTTTATGTGTAGATTTCATCAATACTAGTGTAGAAATGATAGAATTTCACACTAAAATAATGGGAATTGCTTACCTTGAAGAAGAGGGGAGTTGGTGGTCTTGAGAGAGTGGAGAAGAGCTCCAAAGTTCGTCCAAATGAAATGGGAAAAATGAACCCCGAAATTGTTTTGTATTTATAGGCCCAAATTTCTGGGTTTCGGATGCTGCCATGGATGCTTCGCATCCCCACTTCACTCCACTTTGAAGTTCGGATGCGGACCTGGATGCTATGGTAGCACTTCACTGCCAGCCTTTCTTTCGGATGCGGCCTCGGATGCTTTGCATCCGCAGACTCCTCCGTTAGCCTTCGGTAATTTTGTCATAACTTCTTATAGGAATGTCCAAATGATGAACGGTTTGAAGCATTAGAAACTAGACTCAAAGACCTTTAAGTTTATAGGTCATAAATCACATAACTCCTACATATATATATATATATATATATATATATATATATATATATATATATATATATATATATATATATATATATATGCTCGTCCAAAGATTGGTCTTGTGCGTACTCATTTGGAACTTTAGTCTATCATGAAATTTCCAACTTGACTTGGACTTAGGGCTCTCCTTAGACCCCACATCACTTATAATATGCCTAATACACTTATTTTCATATCCAATTGATATCATTTATATTAATGGTCCTTGTCCGCACACAAAATAATATAATGAGCGCATATCAACTTTCTTACTGGCGCTCAAGTACTTCGAAATTTTCCGGGGTATTACATTCTCCCCCACTTAAGAACATTCGTCCTCGAATGTTTCACAAGTTACTTATAAGAATAGAGTTATCCTTCTACCTCTAACTATTATACATAGGCACTTATGACTACATCAATCTCATACTTCATTTCTAAAATTTCAACTTACTTATGGCCCTTAAAATGTGGCTATCTTTACAAATTCATAAATATTTCGGCAGAGTTTCCCCTGTAACTGGGCCTATCCACCTGTCAGATAATCACCAACATCAACCTAACAACATATCCACAACTTGTCAAAGCATCACCATGTATATCAACATCACAAATCTCATCATTACTGGCATTATATTATCAAGAGTGATATCTGGACATGATCGGCACATTTTTAAATCATAACACATCGAAAGTGCCTTTCAAATCACAATCATTTGACTATACACTCAAGTGAGAATATTTTATTTCCTTAACACTTTTGTCCCTCAAGGTGGCCTCCTCGACTTACTGACTTCGCCGTAACACATTAACGGAGGCAATCTCAACTCCCAAACTTTTTTAACAAGGATAGCAAATAGTTGCTCCTCATAATCTAACTATCCATTAACTTCAACTTCTTAAACATAGACACATGAAACACCGGGTACACGGAGAACGATAATAGGGAGACATCATACTCATAGTTTGGCATATTCCCTTCATGATTTCATAAAGTATAATGTGACTACACATACTTTACCCTTATTAGAAATTCACATAACATCCTCACGGAGAAAATATTGAGAATAACCCGTTCACTTTCTTCAACTCTAAGTCTTTACGCCGAACACCTGAACTAAACCTTTGGCGACCTTCAACAATTACTCTAAGATGTTCTAGTATGAAAATGACCATAAAACTTTCTATCTAATATATGTTTGATCACGGGGTGATGTTTCTTCTTTGACATGTTTGAACCTTCAAATCACTACTTCACCTTATCACGCATGCATACCCGAGGTGATCCCACATCACCCTATCACATATAGGCCTGACGACACCACATAATTGAAAATTACTAATTTAGCCTTAGCCCATAAACCTTGGAATCCAATTTCCAACATCCAAAAACTTCTTTTCAAAACCCGAATTTCACATCTACGCACTGTATAGATTTGAGGAAGCTGTATTAAGCTTTAACCATCACCTCAGATATAATCACACAATATACTATACAACTTGCATATTCGCAGCATCATTCCCGATCATAGTAACTACTCAAAACCATCCAAGTATTAGTTTGAAACCCACTTTCCATAAAACCTCGTTCCAAAACCTTTGTACACTGTCGATGTTATTCTCCTAAATATACCGTAATCAAATTCGATAGTACTCATTCTAGGTCCAATGATCTCATATCATTAAACCTAACCAGTTTATTGACATTCCACCCTAACATGTCCAACCAACGCCTTAAATTTTGTGACCTTCCATTCAAGACTGAACTACCACCTTGCAAATGTAAGTCTTAATCCCGCACAACATACCACATATATTATGCCATCATGTGACAAGCACAAGAATCCCATTATTAACTTTGAGTCACCAGCAAATTATATACCCGATTAGTTAGAAACCTTTCCTTTGCTCCCTTCCAGGAGAAAATCACAATACACAACATGTTCCTCAAACCGGTAGAGAATATCCGGTTCAAACCATCAAGAACACTTTGAAATCCATTCGCACATAACCAAGCTATCAGAATTGAATCTTTCTAACTCGACCAAGCCATGCGTGTCGCAAAATCCTACAGTATTCCAAGGCGATATACTCGGTCTAACAAACCCTTTGGCTAGTAATTCTTCAAGCTGTTCTTTCAATTCTTTCGGAGCCATGCGATACGGTGGGATAGATATAGGTTGGGTATCTGAAGCCAAGTCAATACAGAAATCAATATCACGATCAGGTGGCATACCTGGAAGATCTGACGGAAATACATCGGGGAACTCCCGAACTACAAGCACTTAATCAATAGCCGGAGTCTCTGCAGTAGTATCCTGAACATAGGCTAGATAAGCCAAATAACCCTTCTAAATCATGTGTTGAGCCTTTATAAAAGAAATAACTTGATTAAATGAACTAATAGGCGAACCCTTCCACTCCAGCTTAGGCAATGCTGGAATAGCCAAGGTAACAGTCTTGGCATGACAATCTAGAATAGCATGATATGGAGACAACCAGTCCATGCCCAGAATAATTTCAAAATCGATCATCTCAAGCAATAGGAGATCTGCTCTAGTGTTATAACCACAGAATGTAATAATACAGGACCGGTAGATCCGGTTCACAACAACAGAATCGCCCACAGGAGTGGACACATAAATAGGAGTACTCAAGGACTCACGAGAAACACCCAGGAATGGAGAAAATAGAGATGACACATATGAATACATAGATCCTGGATCAAATAATACTGAGGCATCTTTACCACAAACAGAAATAATACCTGTAATCACGACATCTGAGGCCTCTGCATCTGGTCTAGCCGGAAAAGCATAGAACCGAGCTGCAGCGCCAACTATCTGGCCTCCGCCTGGCTGACCTCCACCTCTAGGACGGCCCCTACATACCTTTCCTCTGCCTCTCGGTGGTCGGACTACTGGTGGAGGAACTGGTCCGGTAAGCATAGGCTGCTGACCCTGTTGTACTGGTCTACCCTGAAGCCTGGGGCAAAACCGCCGCATGTGACTGGGATCCCCGCACTCGTAACAACTCTACGGTGCGATGGGATGCTGACTAAGTATCTGGCCCTGGGGACGTGAATACCCACTGGGAGGACCCTGAATAGCTGGTGGGCGGTAAGAACTCTCTGGGATAGCACTGAGATAAGGTCGCACTGGAGCACCTCGAGGAGGTGGTGGTGTTGGATATGAGGGTCTGCTGGACTGCCCCCTCACGAACTGACCTCTACCCTCGGACGGAGCACCTCTGAACTCTCCAGAGTACCTGAACCGCTTATCTCTCATAATATGCTCTCGGCTCCGCTGACGTACACCCTCAATCCTCCGGGCTATCTCCCCAACTCGCTCATAAGAAGTACCCATCTCAACCTCTCGAGCCACAGTGGCCTGAATACCAGTATGTAAACCGGCTACAAACCTTTGCACTCTCTTCGCCTCAGTAGGGAGTATTATTAGTGCATGGCGAGATAATTCAGAAAACCTCACCTCATAATCAGTCACTGACATCTGACCCTGCTGGAGTTGCTCAAATTGAAACCGCAACTCTTCCCTCTAGGAGGGTGGAATATACCTATCCAAAAAGATACGGGTGAACCTGTCCCAAGTCATGGGAGGAGAATCTGCTGGTCTGCCAAGAGCATAAGACTGCCACCATTTACGGGCTCTACCCTCTAGCTGAAAAGTAGCGAAATCAACCCCATGGGATTCCAATATCCTCATGTTGTACAGTCTATCCTTGCAACGATCAATGAAATCCTGTGGATCCTCATGTCGCTCGCCCCCGAAGATAGGAGGATGTAGTCTAGTCCATCTGTCCAACAGTTTCTGAGGATCGGTGGCTACAGCTGGCCTGGGCTCAGATGTAGCTGCTGCCACTGGCTGGACTCCACCCATGGGTAGTGCACCCTGGGTCTGATATACAGCAGTTGCCTGTCCATGAGCCTGCGCGGTAGGGGTCTGTGCTCCCCCGCCCGCCTGAGATGTGGCTGGGTCTGCCGGAAATAAATCGGCATGAGTCATATTATCCATGAATCGCAGCATACGACCCATGACATCCTGAAATCCTGGTGCAGAGGTGAAATCCACCGGAGCTGGATCTATCACAGGCACCTCAACTTGTTCCTCAATAATGGGGTTTTCTGCTGGACCCACTAACGGCATAACTGGAACAGTCCTGGGACGTCCTCGCCCTCTACCACGGGCTGGAGCCCTCCCTCGGCCTCTAGCAACTAGGGGAGTAGCTCTTCCCTGGTCTGGAACCTCATTAGAGCGCGTTCTCACCATCTGTGAGAGAATAAGAGAAGGATATTTAGTATTACATTAATTGCACGATGGAATATGGAGAAAGGTAGTTTACTAATACCCTATAGCCTCTCAAAGATAAGTATAAACGTCTTCGTACCGATCCGCAAAACTCTATTAGGCCTGCTCATAACTTGTGAGACCTAAGTGAACCTAGTTATCTCATACCATGTTGTCACGACCCAATTTTACCTGTAGGTCGTGATGGCGCCCAACACTACAGCTAGGCAAGCCAACTAATAAATTAAGCATACATTGATAAAATTTAAAACCAAGAAAATATAAACCCAAACTCTACCAATGTGTGTGCCAAGACCTGGTATCACAAGTGAATGAGCATCTAGTAGATTATACAAAACTCCAAATACTGTCTGAAATGAAATAGACAGAATGTAATTATAAGAAGAGACACTGGTAGCTGCAGAACGGCTCAGAAAGGCAGCTCACCACTATGCCTCGGGATGACGTGGGTATGTGATGATAGGTCCTCCACTAGTACCTGTCTCAGATCCTGCACAAAAAGTGCAGCAAGTGTAGTATGAGTACGTAAACAACGTGTACCCAGTAAGTATCAAGCCTAATCTCGAAGTGGTAGAGACGAGATGGCCGACTTTGACACTCACTATGGGTCAATAATAATAACTGAAATAAAACTAGGACTTTTAAATCAGCATGATTTGCAGAATTTTCAATAATTTATTTAATCAGCAAAAATAATCAAATTCCTTCAAATGTAACAATCCTAAATATATAAATTAAATTCCTTCAATTCAAATAATTTCTAATTTATCAATTAAATCTCATTTACAGGAGTAACAATTAATTCCTTAACAAGCAAGAATAACAATTCATTAAATTCCAAGGATTTTCTAATTTATTGATTAGCTTCACAAGCTGAAATAAATTATTAAAGTATCGTGTAATTATTATTATAAAGCACGACTTCTGTCGAGGACGTATGGCCCGATCCAGAGTGTCGTGTACACTGCCGAGGGATGTGTGGCGTGATCCATAAATGCATCTATCCTGCCGAGGCGTTCGGCCCGCTCCACAAGAAAGGAGGACATTTTTTTATGCGCTTCCGGAAGGAGAGTATATTTATTATAAGATAAATTTGGGAGGAGAACAATTTCTTTTAACAATTAATTGATTTAAACAAAAATTAAGCATATGAAAATTTCATATTTTTCTACTTTTCATAACAATTCACAATATATATATATATATATATATATATATATATATATATCAATTATTTTAATTAATAAAGAATACAATTCACACAAGTAATTCATGCTTTGAGTCTTAAACTACCCGCACTTTAGCATTAATAGTAGCTACGCACGGACTCTCGTCACCTTGTGCGTACGTAGCCCCCGTAATTAGCAACAATTATTCAATTTAATCCCTATGGGGTAATTTTCCCCTCACAAGATTAGACAAGAGACTTACCTCGTCTTGCTCCAATTTAATCCATAATTTTGCCTTTTCCACGATTATCCAACTCTGTCTGGCTCGAATCTAGCCAAAAATAATTCGATATAATCACTAAAAATTATAGGGATCAATTCTATAAGAAAATACTATATTTTTAATAGAAATCCCGAAATTAATTAAAAATTCGCCCGTGGGGCACACATCTCGAAATTCGGCAAAAGTTATAAAATCCGACAACTCATTCAATTACGAGTCCAACCATACCAGTTTCACTCAAATTCGACTCCGAATCGATACCGAAATCTCAAAATTTCGTTTCTATGAGATTTCTAAACTTTTCCAAATTTCAATCTCAAAACACTAATTAAATTGTGAAAACAATGATATACTTGTATATGTAGACCAAATCCGAGTTAGAATCACTTACCCCAATGTTTTTCCCTTGAAAATCTGTCAAAAGACGCCTCTGCTCAAGTTTAAGTTCGCCAAAAATGGCAAATGGGACGAATGTCCTCTGTTTTTATAACTTACAGCTCTGTCCAGTTCGATCAAGGAGCTCGATCAGGGAGCTCGATCTCAAGGAGCTCGATCAAGGAGCTCGAGCTCGGGCCTCGAGCTTGGGACATGGTCTGGCCTCGATCAAGTTCGATCTTGGGTCTTGACCCTGGCCCTCGATCCTTTCCTTCGATCATGGACCTCGAGCCTTGCCTTCGATCGAGGCTTCGATACTGAGCCTCGTCCCTGGCTTCAACTCAGGCCTCGATCGTGGGCTTGATATCTGGACTCGATCTGGGGCTCGATCACAGCCCAGAATGTCCAACAGAAGAGGAAAAATTACAGTAGCTTTTTAAGTCAAATTTTTGATCCGTTAACCATCTAAAACTAACCCGAGACCCTCGAGACCTCAACAAAATATACCAACAAGTTCTAAAACATCATACGAACTTAGTCGAACCTCTAAATCACATCAAACAATGCTAAAATCATGAATCATACCCCAATTCAAGCTTAAATAAAAATAAGAGTTTTCGACTTCTACATTCGATGTCGGAACCTATCAAATCAACTCCGATTGACCTCAAATTTTACACACAAGTCATAAATGACATAACGGAGTTATGAAAATTTTCGGAACTGGATTCCGACTCCGATATCAAAAATTCAACTCATCGGTCAAACTTCCAAACTTAAATTCTTGTTTTTAGCCATTTCAAGCCTAATTTAACTACGGACTTCCAAATAAAATTTCGAACACGCTCCTAAGTCCAAAATCACCATACGGAGCTATTGGAATCATCAAAATTCTATTCCGGGGTCGTTTTCTCAAAATATTGACCGAAGTCAAATTTAGCACTTTAAGGCCAACTTAAGGAACCAAATGTTCCGGTTTCACCCCAAACACTTCCAAATCCCGAACCAACCATCCCCGCAAGTCATAAATCATTACAAGCACCTACAAAAAGTTTTATTTTAGGGAACGGAGTTCTAAAAGTTAAAATGACCGGTTGGATCATTATAGAGGCTATGTTCAGTATTATTGGGACCCATAGTGGTCATATTGTTGTGAATTATTTATTTTAAATTGAAAATTCATACTCAGTCATATTCATTTCAGTGCATATCATATCTCAGTCTCTGTTGTTATATTTTGATACATCGTATCATTATTTTGGGCTATTCTCATGACATTGTGAGCCCATGAGAGAGAGACTGGAGAGATTGATGACTGAGGGAGGCCGAGAGCCTGATTGTGAGGATATTTTTGGGATCGGGCTGCACGCCGCAACATGCCATGATGGCTATATATATATATTATACTATTGAACGTGAGGTGGACGTGCAGATCCTTATATTATACTATTGCATGTGAGTTGGCCGTGCAGCACGTGAGTTGTCCGTGCGGATCTAAATATTATTATAGCACGTGAGTTATCCGTGCAGTACATGAGTTGTCCGTGCGGATCCAAATATGATATTATAGCACGTGAGTTGTCTGTGCAGCATGTGAGTTGTCCGTGCTTATAGCGCTTGGGCTGTAGGAGCCCCTCATGAGTCTGTACACACCCCCAGTGAGCGCAGTCGACTATATACAGGAATCGGGCTGCACGCCACAGCATGTATTGTATAGCGTTGAGTGATTGAGTATGTTGAGCACAATGAGAGAGAATGCGAGACAATAAGATTTAGTACTCTGAGAGTGTGAGTACACGAGTGCAATCTCTGAGATACATTGCATTGACATGCACACATGACATATATGCATAGAGATGTGTTTTCCTCATGCTGTACGGTATCACATTATTCATGATTTCTCGCACATGTTGACAGATGGGCATAGTGATGCATTTGTTTTACACTGGTTATCTGGAAAAGAAAATGAGATATTTTATTTATTATTGAAAGAATTTTGAAAAAATTATTATTTTCAAACTTATTCATATTTTTGGTAACTTCGATAAACGATTCGGATTTTCATTGATGTACTTGAAAGGCAAAACTATTTTCAGAAGTCATGATTTAGCTGAGCAATTATTCTTGAGTTACTTCTGGTATTACTTGTTTAATATTGTTTTGAACTATTGTTGGTTATGGAAGTTGGACTCTGACCTTAGTAGAAGCTCGTCACTACTTTCAACCTAAGGCTAGGTTTGTTACTTACTCAGTACATGGGGTCGGTTGTACTGATACTGCACTTCTGCACATTGCGTGCAGATATTGGTTGCCGTTGTGGCTGTGTTCAATGATTGTTGGATTTGAAGATGTACCTGTATTCCTGTTGTAGCTGTCTCTTGTTCAGGGTAGCCTTAGATTTATAAAAGCTCTGTTTATGTATTATTCAAACAAACTATGTATTTATTTTATTTTCGCTTTGTATACTCTATTCTTAGAAGCTCATGATTTGTACTACCAGTTCTTGGGGAAATGTATTGGTTTTAGATATTCTCTTTTAAATAATTATTATTGTAATTGGATAATTGAAAGTTGGCTTACCTAGCGGGTTGTGTTAGGTGCCATCACGACTAGTTGGATTTTGGGTCGTGACAAACCTAATATAAATATAAATAAATTGAAATAATATTAAAATTGAATACTTCCCTCAAAATACACGTAACTTCTATTTTTGGAGTATTTGATTTTTAAAATTTTAATAATTTGTCTCACTTACAGTATGGGCATATATATTGAACTCAAATAGGAAAAGGCAAAAAGTAACATTTTTTACAAAAGTTTTATTTTTATATTCTTCACAAATATGTATAAAATATTACTCCCTTTATTTCAACTTATGTGAATCTATTTCCTTTTTAGTTCGTGTAAAAAAGAATAACTCATTTCCCATTTTGAAAATAATTTACCTTTATGAAATGATTTATATCCACATAAAATATATGTGTCTCATTTTACACCACAAGTTCAAAAATCTTTTCTCTTTTCTTAAACTTCGTACCTAGTCAAATGGGTTCACATAAATTGAAACGGAGCGAGTACTATCTAAATAGCATAAAGGCCAAAAAAGAATAAAATAATGAATGATTCCCTTTGAATAAATTAAAAGTCATCTTAGAAGCCATCTCCCATTGTGTTTCCGTGATAATTAGGTTTGTCAATTTCGGTGGCTAGCCGCTAGAAATAGTTTTGGGATATAAAATGTATATTGTAATTTGTGCCTACCAATTGTCATTAATTTTTTTCGATGGCTAGAAGTGATAATAACTCTTCATTTAAGGGGGAAAATTCCAAAAATTATTTTGATAATGTAACCTAAAATGGCCTTTTCATTAGTCCACGCAATAGGGGAAAATAGAGAGTAGGAGGTTTTACAAATGCAGAAAAAAATAAAATCGTATCTTGAACTAATACAAGAAAGAGGAAAATGACATAAAGAAACAACGAAAACATTAAAGGAATTTTATTGGATGAACTTTATACTTGAACAAACTTGATAACAATAAATAAATTATCACAGAGTTAATTCAGCCTTCCTGTCACATAATGCCAACGGAAACTATACTACATATGCTGGACATGTTACACTAAAAATATCTCTGCTTGTTAATTATACTACAAAAAATAAGGGTGAGTAAATCATTAAAATCTGTTGCTAGAACACGAAATTGATTACTTATTCAATTTTTATTTTCTTACATTTTGGTGGACATGGTATGGTTATGGTATAGTCATATGATCTTTATTGTCATTGTATCACGAAATTAAGACATCGATCAGAAAACGATATGAGTAGCCTGATTTCTGGTTTGCTCGTCCTCAATCTCTATCAAGCTCTCAATGACAACATCAGCAGCTTTTGTCACCACATCCGACCAATTCCTACAAACAAGTTAAATGGTCCAAATGTAAGAGGGAGATGAAAAGAAATTAATTACTACGTACATACTCTCTATGAATCCAAGACACGCAAGATACATACTTAACTCTCCTTAAATGATTAATATATTTCGTAAAATAGTTTAAGATGCCACCTATATATACACCTTAGCATGGTTTAAAATTTAAGACTTTAAGTTATGTGGGTTCACAGTATTAACAATAATGCCACTTATCAGGTAATCGCTAGTAGTAGAATTCAAGATCATGATTTCTATGATAGCATTAGTTGGTAGCCTAGTAAAAATATAACTAACATGTAACTATAACATGCAAGTTATAATACATTAATAACGTAAAAATCTAGACACTAATATAAATTAAATTCAAAATATAATATGTCATTGCTATAACGTACCCTTTGTTAGAGTCGAAATCAAGTCCAACGGTTAGTTTAGCCTCTTCAAGAGCCAAATTAAATCTCACAATTTCTTCGGGTCGAAGTGGAAGATTTGCCTTATTCACAGCACGAAGCTCAGAAGGCTTAACATCACAAAATATGGGAATCACCTTTTTCTTTGATTCGACAAAGAGAGCCAATTCGTGAAGACAAAAGTAAGAATCACAATAACGTGGAGAAAACACAGCGATTCCAACTTTGCATTCTTTTATCGCACTGTCAATTTTTTCAAACAATTTATCACCTGGCTTCATGTTCTTGTTGTCTAAAAATGATCGAATCCTTAAACGTGTAAGATGATCATATAGCAATGAAGATATCGTTCTCTTTGTGTCATTTCCTCTGTGGTTAATGAAAACTTCACATGGTAATTGTGATCTAATCACTTTTTTGGTGATTTGGTTTCTGCTTATTTGAATTTCGCGTTGCAATAAGTTCCCAACTAGTGCACGCTGCATTTTTTTTCTTTCTTTGAACACTCTTCTGAATTTTGAAGTTAGCCCTAATTAAGGTTTTTTTTTTTGGCTCTTTTATTTATGTTTTGCTAAATTTGGGTTTCCTTCTGCTAGTTATATATGTTTCTGTATGTCGACAAAATGGGTTATTTTTCCTTCTTTTTTTTTTCTTTTGAAGGATGTAGTGTGAATATAGAATTTTGGAGTTTACCACTAGTAATAATATATTGTAGTTTTGAAAGAGAAAGGAGAATTCCTAGGGAAGGAATGTTGAACTTGAACTTGAACTTCACTTAGGGTCTTAGGGATATAACCGTGTGATTTGACAGGAGACAATAAAAGACAAAAGAAGACAAGGAAATTTTAAAAACTTTAAATTTTTTGACCTCGATCTTCTAAGTTCTTCGTTCTTGTCCTTACTAGTACTTGAAATTCAAGGAATTTCTTTGGACCTTCAAATACGTTTAATAGATTCTTGTCTCCTTTAGCGTGCAATTTAAACAATATGAAAAAATTAGAAGTTGATATACCACAAATTATTAACCTTACGAATTACCAAAAAGTTAATCCTAAATTTAGCAGAGAAGTCCGCGAAGTGAAGACACTAGAAGTAGCTACTATATATTCATTTTTATGTGAAAATTGGAGGTATTAATGAAAGATTAATTCCCACAGATACATTTGCGTATAACTCTGGAGTGAAGAGAGTAAGACTTTTTTCAGATACATGGCATTAATCATAACTTATTTTATAGAATGTTAAGTTGTACTCTTTAATCTCAATTTACCATATTAGGGTCAGAAGTTTTGCCTTTTGTATTAGGAAGAAAACAATATTGCAAAATCTGAAGTGTAATTTGGGTTTGGAATACAGACAACTTTTGAACAAGTCCTCCCAATTACACAAACTTCGGGAATCAAAATAGTAATTATCTGGATGATGTAACTTTGAAGTGTTGAAGTACTTGTGTTTTATATGATAAATATTTTTTGCTCATTTATCTTTTTATATTATGCTAAAATTATTATGAAGTATTATAGAAGTTTGAATGTATAGGGTGCAACAGATAAGATGTAAATATGAAATAATTAAATTATCAAAATTAATTATTTCTAGATAAATTGCAATTATAGAATTAATATAATAATATTTCAACAAATGTCTTTTTTTTCTTATATTGGGGTGAAAGTAGCCAATTTAGCTGAGCAATTATGGCGGTTGTAACCGCAAAAATACAAAAAATGAGATTAGCAATTTGATACAATTCCGACGGTTTTTAACTGCCACAACAAATAAAATAAAGGCCGCATTAACCAATACCATATTATGGCAGTTTTCTATGCACAAATCGCTATTCTGGAAAACCGCCGTAATATGTTTGTAGGCAGACGGGATCGCAACTTTTTTTCAAGATGTCATTAGTGCATATTATGGCTGTTAGAAGCCGTTGCTATACGAAAAAATAACCGATAGAAATACCCTATTTTTTTAGTGTAAAAAGAACAATTTACGTTAATTTTGTGTTTTGAATAGATTGAAATACAAATATTATGACAAATGAAATTGCAAGTATTCGTTGAAATAGTTTTTAAGTACTGCGAGCTTATATTTTATTATTTAAAAAGTATGTGATCTATTGTTAATCATAATGCATTTTTGGGATAAGAGGATTAGTTGAATTTATTCAAGTTTTAATCGGCGAGTAATTGATGAGATGACTAATGGGATTGGAGTTATTACTTTCGTTGCAGGAGAAGGTATCAAATATGTAAGAGGCACGTATCAAATATGTAAGGGACGGACACATCTTTTCTTATTTTTTAGTCTTTTTATTAGTTTATTACTTGCTCTTTTCAATTTTTTGATTTAAATATCTTTCTTTTTTTAATTTAAATTCACAATTACAAATATAGCCTATAAGGTGAAAGTGATATTTATCCTTTATTTTGTCTTTCCCTTCACTGAAATTTCTTCCGTTTCATCGATTTTGTCGGGATTCTATCTTACTTGTTATTTGTGGAAAACAATGTTTACTAAAAGCAACCTTGAGACTCGACCCTTGTGATTAAACCTGAACGCCCATGGGGTTAATCCTCTATTTTTTTTTTTCTTTTTTTTCTTTTTTAGTTTTGATATGTTTTAGATGGCACTAATAATGTTGTTGTTAACTTAAATATCTAATTATAGATGGAGCAGATTAACTCATAGATATGGAATTCGCATCCATGTTTTAACAACTACCTAGCAGAATTAGTTTTACCAAAATCTTGTTCTTCTGAAACCTAAACAAAAATCAAGAAAATAATATATTAACCTTAAATCAATTTTCTTGTGATTAAATGCCTTAAACAAATTTCTTTGTATTGTTAGCGTTCAAACTAAGAGAAAACTTCATCAAATATATACCGAGAACTAATAGAGCAAACTTCATTTATGGCTGTTCGGCACTAAATTAACACAATCACTAGCCTATTAAATTTGATTGCAAGTTATAGCCAAAAATTTATTACATTGGCTACACACAAAAAAATACGTTGACCCATTTGATCAACTCTTCAAGTTGCAAAGTAGAGTTTTAAATCTATTCTGATCTACTACTCTTCATTATTTCTCCACCATAAATTATTAAATTTTTAAAAATAAATAAATTTTCTTATTTAACTCCATTTAATTTGCATGATTTAGTAGACAACTGAAAGCTATTTCAAAGTCGATATCACTTCTTTTTTAATAACTTAAGAAATGGAGAAATGAAATGAAAATTTCATATAACTAAAACCAAAAGTACCAACATTAGTGAAATGAGCATGTTTTAATTTCTCTCTTTCTCTCTCTTTCTCTCTCTCTCTCCCACTTCTTTTTTCTTTTAAAGGTTTGGTCTTTATATTCTTCTAATCTGAATAAGTGTCATATTTTGCTTTTTAAGGTCAAGTTAGATAATTTTGAATCAGTTTCCTGCTTTATGGATAAAAATTAAAAGGTGTAAAATACCCTTTAAATATTCGTCAGAGACACACCCAATTTTTCATATTACGAATAATGAGTTCCTTAAATTTACTAACACTTACAATTAGCAGAAAAAAATTATGCTTGTTTAATAGAAACTAAAAAATAGCAACAAATTTAAATTAAAAAAAAAACTAATTAGAGTAACATGAGTCTTGTGAGTTGTGATTCAATAGAATTACTTTAATCTTTTTGTGAGGCGGACCTATTATTTTTATTCACTACCGTTCTTTGATTTTTGTTTTAATAGAAATGTCAGCAGCTTCTTAATTATAAATTTTTATACAAAATAGTCTATACACGTTGGATAGATAAGGTTGAGGTAAATGAATAATATATATACACTTTTATATATCATACAACAATCTATACATGTTGGATAGATTAAAGTGTTTGGGATATAAAATAGACTGTCACTATACAAACTGGACCGTCACTATAAAAAATATATACAAAATATACTGTCACTATACAAAAAATATACAATAGACTGTCACTATACAAAATATATACAATAGACCGTCACTATAAAAAATATATACAAAATAGACTGTCATTATACAAAATATATACAAAATAGACTATCACTATACAAAATAGACTGTCGCTATACAATTTATATACAAAATAGATCGTTACTATACAATTTATATATAATACACTGTCACTATACAAAATATATACAAAATAAATATTTCGAGCTATTAAATATAATATATTTGAGCCGAAGAGATATTTTTGTCAATGAAAAAAAATATGGGCTATTAAAATTTTAAAGGGTTAGGGTCATTTTCTCGAACTAATTTGTCCAAGATAGTGTTGGCAGCTCAAGGGGAAAGAATCGAGTGAGTGAGGAATGACAAAACGAAAGAATTGAAAGATCGCTTTTTTAATAGATGTAATAATATAATCACTTGTTGAAAGAATGAATATCAGGTGGCTGTAGTTTAGTGGTGAGAATTCCATGTTGTGGCCGTGGAGACCTGGGCTCGAATCCCAGCAGCCACATTAAACACGTCTTTTGTGCTTTCTTTTTACCGCTCTTACTAGGAGTACGTCTCTAAACTAAGGACAAAATAAGAAGAATTCCAGTCTGAGCCTAACATAATATTTACCCACATTAAACCATACACACCATCTTTAAAAGGATAACTTAATCAATAAAATGTCACAATTCGAATTCCAATCATCTTCTAGCTCCAAAATGCAAAACACAGTATTATGATTTCTAATCTCAAAGCTCTTCTAAGAGCCATACTATTCTTGACTTAAATCTTCTCAACTTCTTCTTAAGTAAATACTATATAAAAAAGAAAAAAAAATAGAAGAAAATATATAAAAACTAATTCAGCTTCTGCTATTCCCTTTTTTTTTTTAATTGTTTACTGCAGTGTAGAATTTGTACAGCTGAGTTTTCAGATTCAACCAATCTAGAGAGGAAACTTGAAATGGTCTACCCTAACATCTGGAACCTGCTTTTGAAATTGTCCAAGTAGTTGATTTTGTCAGAATGTATTATATAGGCTAGGAGACTCTCAATTCCTTTTTTCTTTCTTTTTAATTCCCTCAAATATGAGATATCAACTACATTTGACTTGCTATTTGCTAACTTCCCTACATATAGTTTAGAATGATTTCGTGCCCTCGTCCCCGAAAAAGAAAAAAAGTATGGCTCCTTTATTTGAAATTTTTATCTCTAGTTGAAAATAAAATATAAGATATCAATTACTCGACTTGCTATTTGGTAAATTCCCAATTATATAAGAGTAGAGTGTTGTTGAATTGTCTATCTCTAGTTGAACTGATACAATCTAAAGTTGTACTTTTATCTTAACAATCATCATATATGAGCTCGTGCCTCATTTTCTGGTAGAATAATAGTACCAAATCGCTTTTTAATCTATTGACACTCTATATATTAATTAGTAGTAGGGCGATGATGTGAACTGGTAAACTAACATCCAAATTATTTTTATGAAAAATATATTTCGCAACTGAAAATAATTTGTGGCAGTTAGTATCCCATTTATCCAACTTACTTGATGGAGTTAAATTATCTATTTTGACTTGTGTATTATATCAATAATGGTAGATTAGGAATATCAAACTAAATGTTGGTTGATTTTTTTTTTCTGATAGAAAAATACTTTATCAAGGATTAAAAGTTACATAATTTAATAAGTTTAACTTTTATATTCATAATGTAATGACCCAACGGGTCATTTTAACTTTTAGAAACCCGTCCCCTAAAATAAAACTCCCCGAATATGCTTTTATTAATTTATGACTCGCGGGGATGATTGGTTCGGAATTTGAAAGTGTGTGGGTTGAAATCGGAACACTTGGTTCCTTAAGTTAGCTCTAAATGGACAAGTTTGACTTCGGTCAACATTTTGAGAAAACGATTCCGGAATCGGGATTTGACGGTTCCAATAGGTTCGTATGATGATTTTGGACTTGGGCATATGTCCGAATCGGATTTTTGATAACCCGGGAGCGTTTTGACGCTTAATAGTAAAAATTTAACTATTTGAAGGTTTAAAATTCTTTAAATTTGGTTTGGGGTAGGTTTTTAAGTAATTAAAGTCCGTTTGAAATTTCGAGTTTGAAAATAGTTCTGTATAGTGATTTAAGACTTGCACGCAAATTTTCATATTATTCCGAGTAGTTTAAGTATATTTCGACGCATTGGAAGTAATTTGAAGAACTTGAAATTCTTAAGTTTGAATCAATTTGGTTTAGTGTATGATTCTTAGATTTGATGTTGTTTTACGCGTTCCGTGTATTCGAGCGAGTCCGTTTTGTGATTTCAAGCTTGTAGGTATGTTCGGGCGGGGCCCCGGGGGCCCCGAGTGTTAATCGGACGAGGCTCAGATCAATTTTAAAAATTTTGAAGAAGAGCTGAAGCCTTCTGCTTCTAGTACGTTCGCACCTGCGCTTGGGCAGTCGCAGGTGCGACTCTCGCAGATGCGAGGTTTATGCGCAGAAGCGAAAAAGGAAGGGAGGCCTTCCATTGCAGGTGCGGAATCTCGGGCGCACCTGCGAATGCGCAGGTGGGAGAAAAATAGCGCAGATGCGGAAGCTGGGCAGTCAAGCTAAGTTCGCACCTGCGAGGAATTTCCGCAGATGCGAAAGCCGCATGTGCGGTAGTCTTCCGCAGGTGCGAAAATGACTGTTGGGTAGAATGTGTTAAAAATCAGAGCTTAGTCATTTTGAGCCCATTTTCTTCCATTCTTGGGCGATTTTGGAGGTTTTTGAGAGGAGATTTCAACTAACAACTTGGAGGTAAGTTAATACCACGCCCCTTGAATTGAATACATAGATTATAGGTAGATTATAACTAGTAAATCTTAGAAATCAAGGGTTTAGGTGAAAACCCTAAATTTTTATAAAAATGAGATTTTAACCACGAAAATAGTTATGGAATTGGATAGAAATTATATATAATGGATAAAGTTTTCATCCGAAAATTTCTGGAATCTGGGCACGTGGGCCCGGGGTGAGTTTTAGAAAATTTACCTTTTTGGATAGGGTAATTTATTTAATAGATGAATTTCGAATTATTGAGCATATATTAATTATTTTATATAACTTTTGAATAGTTTCGGACTTTTCGGCATCGAATCGAGAATTTTACGCGACGCGATAATCGGAAAGTGGACTTTGAGATGAGGTAAGTCTCTTGTCTAATCTTGTGAGAGGGAAATTACCCCATATGAACTAAATTGAATAATTATTGCTAATTGCGGGGGCTACATACGCACGAGGTGACGAGAGTCCGTGCGTAGCTACTATTAATGCTAAAGTCCGGGTAGTTTAGGACTCAAAGCATGAATTACTTGTATAAATTGTATCCTTTATTTAATTAATATTAAATTAATATATATAAATATATTGTGAATTGTTAGATAAAGATATTAAAGGATGAAAATCTCATATGATTGATTTTCTGTTTAAATTAATTAATTGTTAAAAAAAATTGTTCTTCATCCCGAATTTATCTTATAATAAATATACTCTCCTTCCAGATGTACATAAGAAAATGTCCTTCTTTCTTGTGGAGCGGGCCGAACGCCTCGGCAGGATAGATGCATCTATGGATTGTGCCGTACGTCCCTCGGCAATGTACATGACACTCTGGATCGGGTCGTACGTCCTCGGCAGAAATCGTACTTAATAATAATAATTATACGATACTTTAATAGTTATTTCAACTTATGAAGCTAATTGATAAATTTGAGAATCCTTGAAATTTAATGAATTATTATTCCTGCTTGTTAAGGAATTAATTGTTATTCCTGTGAATGAGATTTATTGATAAATTGAAAATTATTTGAATAGAAGGAATTTAATTAATATATTGAGAATTGTTGCATTTGAAGGAATTTGATTATTTCTGCTGGTTAAATAAATTATTGTAAATTATGTGAATCATGCTGATTTAGATATCCTAGTTATATTTCAATTATTATTATTGACCTATTGTGAGTGTCAAAGTTGGTCATCTCGTCTCTACCACTTCAAGATTAGGCTTGATACTTACTGGGTACACGTTGTTTACGTACTCATACTACACTTGCTGTACTTTTTGTGCAGGACCTGAGGCAAGTACTAGTGGAGGACCTATCGTCTTACACCCACATTATCCAGCGGCATAGTGGTGAGCTGCCTTTCTGAGCCGTTCTGCAGCTATTAGTGTCTCTCCTTGTAATTTTCATTCTGTCTATTTTTACTTCAGACAATATTTGAGGTTTTGTATAATCTACTAGATGCTCATACACTTGTGACACCAGGTCTGGACACACACATTGGTATAATTTGGTATTTTATTATTTTTTCTTGGTTTTAAATTTTGTGAACATATGCTTAATTTATTAAGTTGGCTTGCCTAGCTGTAGTGTTGGGCGCCATCTTGACCTATAGGTGAAATTGCGTCATGACAACATGGTATCAGAGCACTAGGTTCACATAGGTCTCACAAGTTATGAGCAGGCCTAATAGAGTCTTGCGGATCGGTATGGAGACGTCTGTACTTTTCTTCGAGAGGCTATAGGGTGTTAGGAAATTACCTTTCTTCATATTCCATCGTGCAATTGATGTAGTTCTAAATATCCTTCTCTTATTCTCTCTTACATGGTGAGAACGCGCTCGAATGAGGTTCCAGGCCAGGGAAGAGCTACTCCCCCCAGTTGCTAGAGGCCGAGGCAGAGGCCGAAGGAGGGCTCCAGCCCGTGGTAGAGGGCGAGGACGTCCCAGGACTGTTCCAGTTATGCCGCCAGTGGGTCCAACAGAGAACCCCATTGTTGAGGAACAGGATGAGGTGCCTGTGGCAGAGCCAGCTCCGATGGATTTCATATCTGCACCGTTATTTCAGGATGTCATGCGTCGGATGCTGCGGTTCATGGACAATATGACTCAGGACGGTTTATTTCCGGCAGACCCAGCCACATCTCAGGTGGGCGGGGGAGCACAGACCCCTACCGCGCAGGCTCATGGACAGGCAGCTACTGTATATCAGACCCAGGGTGCACTACCCGTTGGTGAGCTCAGCCAGTGGCAGCAGCTACACCTGATCCCAGGCAAGTTGTAGCCGCCGATCCTCAAAAACTATTGGACCGATAGACTAGACTACATCCTCTTGTCTTCGGGGGTGAGCGACATGAGGATCCACAGGACTTCATTGATCGATGCAGGGACAGACTGCAACATGAGTATATTGGAATCTCATGGGGTTGACTTCGCTACTTTTCAACTAGAGGGCAGGGTCCGTAGATAGTGGCAGTCTTATGTTCTTGGCAGACCAGTAGATTCTTCTCCCATGACTTGGGACAGGTTCACCCGTATCTTCCTGGACAGGTATATTCCACCCTCCCAGAGGGAAGAGTTGCGGTTTCAGTTTGAGCAGCTCCAGCAAGGTCAGATGTCAGTGACCGATTATGAGGCGAGGTTTTCTTAATTATCTCGCCATGTACTTATGATACTCCCTACTGAGGCGGAGATAGTGCGAAGGTTTGTAGCCAGTTTACATACTGGCATTCAGGCCACTATGGCTCGAGAGGTTGAGATGGGTACTTCTTATGAGCTAGTTATGGAGATAGCCCGGAGGATTGAGGGTGTGCGCCAGCGGAGTCGAGAGAAGATTATGAGAGATAAGCGGTTCAGGTACTCTGGAGAGTTCATAGACGCTCCGTCTGGGGGCAGAGGTCAGTTCCTGAGGGGGCAGTCCAGCGGACCCCCATTTCCAGCACCACCACCTCCTCGGGGTACTCCAGTGCGACCTTATCTCAGTGCTATATCAGAGAGTTCTTATCGCCCACCAGCTATTCAGGGTCTTCCTAATGGGTATTCAGGTCCCCAGGGCTAGACTCTTAGTTAGCAGCCCATCGCACCGAAGAGTTGTTACGAGTATGGGGATCCCAGTCACATGCAAAGGTTTTGCCCCAGGCTTCGGGGTAGACCAGTACAGCAGGGTCAACAGCCTATGCTTACTGGACCAGTTGCTCCACCAGTAATCCGACTACCAAGAGGTGGAGGACAGGTGGGTAGGGGCCGTCCTAGAGGTGGAGGTCAGTCAGGCGGAGGCCAGCCAGTTGGCGCTCCAGCTCGGTTCTATGCTTTTCCGGCTAGACCAGATGCAAAGGCCTCAAATGCTGTGATTACAGGTATTATTTCTGCTTGCGGCAAAACTGCCTCAGTATTATTTGATCCAGGATCCACGTATTCATATGTGTCATCTCTATGTGCTCCATTCCTGGGTGTTTCTCGTGAGTCCTTTAGTACTCCTGTTTATGTGTCCACTCATGTAGGCGATTCTATTATTGTGAACCGGATCTACCGGTCTTGTGTTATTATATTCTGTGGTTATGAAACTAGAGCAGATCTCTTATTGCTCGAGATGACCGATTTTGAAATTATTCTGGGTATGGACTGGTTATCTCCATATCATGCTATTCTAGATTGTCATGCCAAAACTGTTACCTTGGCTATTCTATCTTTGCCTAGGCTGGAGTGGAAGGGTTTGTCGGTTAGTTCATTTAATTGGATTATTTCCTTTATAAAGGCTCAACACATGGTTGAGAAGGGTTGTTTGGTTTATCTAGCCTATGTTTGGGATACTACTGCAGAGACTCTGGCTATTGATTCAGTGCCAGTAGTTTGGGAGTTCTCCGATGTATTTCTTTCAGATCTTCCAGGTATGCCACCTGATTGTGATATTGATTTTTGTATTGACTTGGCTCCAGATACTCAGCCTATATCTATTCCACCGTATCGCATGGCTTCGAAAGAATTGAAAGAGTTGAAAGAACAGCTTGAAGAGTTACTAGCCAAATGGTTCGTTAGACCGAGTGTATCGTCTTGGGGTGCACCAGTATTATTTGTGAAGAAGAAAGATGGCACAATGCGAATGTGTATTGACTATCGCCAATTGAACAAAATTACTATTAAGAACAAGTACCCGTTGTCGCGTATTGATGACCTATTTGACCAGTTGCAGGGTGCTAGGGTGTTCTCTAAGATCGGCTTGAGGTCAGGGTATCATCAGTTGAAGATTCGAGATTCGGATGTTCCGAAAACTGCTTTCCGTACTAGATATGGTCATTATGAGTTTCTGATAATGTCTTTCAGTTTAACTAATGCCCTGACAGCGTTTATGGATCTGATGAACAGGGTATTCAGGCCATATATTGATTTGTTTGTCATTATTTTCATTGATGACATTTTGATCTACTCACGCAGTAAGGAGGAACATGAGCAGCATATGAGAGTAGTGCTTCAGACATTGCGGGAACAAAAGCTATATGCTAAGTTCTCTAAATGTGAGTTTTGGCTAGAGTCTATAGCATTTTTGGGACATATTGTATCGGGCAAAGGTATAAAAGTTGATCCCAAAAAGATTGAGGCAGTTCAGAAATGGCATCTACCCACTTCGGCGACTGAGATAAGGAGTTTTCTGGGTTTAGCAGGTTATTATCGTCGGTTTGTGGAAGGTTTTTCATCTATTGCAACACCTTTGACTAAATTAACCCAGAAGGGTGTTCCGTTCCGATGGTCCGATGATTGTGAGTCAAGCTTTCAGAAGCTCAAGACAACATTGACTACAACACTAGTGTTAGTGTTACCTTCCAGTTCGGGAATGTATACAGTGTATTACGACGCTTCACGCATTGGTTTGGGTTGTGTATTATTGCAGGAAGGGGCGAATTATTGCATATGCTTCACGTCAGTTGAAGCCCCACGAGCAGAATTATCCGGTACATGATTTGGAGTTAGCTGCGATTATTCACGCCCTTAAGATTTGGAAGCATTGTCTTTATGGGATGTCTTGTGAAGTTTATACTGATCATCGAAGTTTGCAGCATTTGTTCAAGCAGAGGGACCTAAAATTGAGGCAGCGCAGATGGCTGGAATTACTAAAAGATTATGATATTACTATCCTATATCATCCAGGTAAAGCAAATATAGTTGCAGATGCCTTGAGTAGAAAGGCAAAGAGTATGGGTAGTTTGGCTTTTATTTCAGCAGAAAAGAGGCCATTAGCTTTGGATATCCAGTCCTTGGCCAACAGACTTGTGCGGCTAGATATTTCAAAGCCCAGCCAAGTTCTTGCATGTATTGTAGCTCAGTCTTCACTATTTGAGAAGATCAAGGCTCGCCAGTATGATGACCCACACTTAATGGTTCTTGGAGAAACGATACTACGAGGTGGTGCCAAGGAAGTTACTATTGGTGTGGATGGTGTTCTGCGACTCCAAGATCGTCTGTGTGTTCCTAATATGGATGAACTGAGGAAAAAGATCCTGTAGGAGGCACACAGTTCCCGGTATTCTATTCATCCAAGTGCTACGAAGATGTATCGTGACTTGAGGCAGCATTATTGGTGGCGATGAATGAAAAAGGACATAGTTGAGTATGTAGTTAGGTGTCTAAATTGCCAGCAAGTTAAATATGAGCACCAGAGGCCAGGTAGCCTACTTCAGCAGATGACCATACTAGAGCGAAAATGGGAACGAATTACTATGGACTTTGTAGTTGGGTTGCCGCAGACCTTGAGAAAATTTGATGCAGTTTGGGTGATTGTTGACAGGTTGACCAAGTCGGCACATTTTATTCCTGTTGTGACTACGTATACTTCAGAGAGATTGGCCCAGATTTATATTCAGGAGATAGTTCGGTTGTACGGTGTGCCAATTTCCATCATATCAGATAGAAGCCCTCAGTTTACTTCATATTTCTGGAAAGCAGTACAGAGTGAATTAGGGACCCGTGTTGAGCTCAGCACAACCTTTCATCCACAGACCGACGGTCAGTCAGAGCGAACTGTTCAGATTTTGGAGGATATGCTCAGGGCATATGTGATTGACTTTGGAGGGCAGTTGGATCGTTTCCTGCCTTTGGCCGAGTTTGCTTATAATAATAGTTACCAATCCAACATCGAGATGGCTCCATTTGAGGCTTTATATGGCGGTCGATGCCGTTCACCTATTGGATGGTTTGAGCCCAGTGAGGCTAATTTATATGGTACTGATTTGGTAAAGGATGCCTTTGGAAAAGGTAAAGTTGATTCAGGAGCGACTTCGTACAGCACAGTCCAGACAGAAGAGTTACACGGATCAGAAAGCGCGTGATTTATCATTTATGGTAGGTGAAAAGGTTCTCTTGAAGGTTTCGCCGATGAAGGGAATTATGAGATTTGGGAAGAAGGGCAAGTTGAGCCCAAGTTTTATAGGCCCATTTGAGGTGTTGAGACGAGTTGGGGAGGTTGATTATGATCTTTCATTGCCTCCCAGTCTATCGGGAGTTCATCCAGTTTTTCATGTATCTATACTCCGGAAGTGTAACGATCCGGTCGGTCGTTTTGAGAGTAATAGCCCTGATCCCCTATTAACTGCTTTCCCCAAATCCTTTTCTGCTATTGTGACTTGCCGGGATAATTGGTTTTGAGTTTCGGAGTGTTTTGGGACACTTAGTCCCTAAATGAGAGCTTAAGTCTTAGGATTTAGACCGTAGTCAGAACTATGTGAAGATGACTCCGGAATGGAATTCCGTCGGTTCCTTTAGCCCCGTTAGGTGATTTTGGGTTTAGGAGCGTGTCCGGATTATGTTTTGGAGGTTCGCAGCTCATTTAGGCTTGAAATGGCGAAAGTCGAATTTTTGGAGTTTTGGGCCGGTAGTGGAATTTTTGATATCGGGGTCGTTTTCCGATTCCGGAAGTTGGAGTAGGTCCTTAATGTTGATTATAACTTGTGAGCAAAATTTGAGGTCAATTGGATGTGATTTGATAGGTTTCGACATCGATTGTAGAATTTTGAAGTTTCAAGTTCTTTAAGTTTGAATTGGAGGGTGATTTGTGATTTTAGCATTGTTTGATGGGATTTGAGAGCTCGACTAAGTTCGTATGGTGTTTTAGGATTGGTTGGTATGTTTGGTCGAGGTCCCGGGGGCCTCGGGTGTATTTCGGATGCTTAACGGGTGAAAACTTGGACTTAGAGGAATTTCTGAACTTTGCTGGTTCTGGTGTTTTCGCACCTGCGGAAAAGAGACCGCAGGTACGCGAGCCGCACATGTGGAGATGGAAGCGCAGATGCGATAAATAGAGAGTTAGCCTGGGGTCGCAGGTGCGAGGAAGTTTCCGTATATGCGATGCCCGCAAATGTGCAAGGATGTTCGCACATGCGCAAGATGCGCAGAAGCGGAAGGGGCTCCGCAGGCACGAGGGTGCAGATGTGGCCCTTTCGTCGCAGGTGAGAAGGCAGAGGGGGTAAGTAAGTTGCGCAGATGTGCACGTTTTCCACACAAGCGTACCCGCATGTGCGAGCCCAGGTTCCGCAGGTGTGGAAATACCTGGGCAGTGATTAAAACCGAAGGGCTTTGTGATTTTTATCATTTTTAGCTTTGCAAACTCGGGTTGGGGCGATTTTTGAGAGCATTTTCGAGACATTTCTTGAGGTAAGTTCCTTGTGCTTATTTTTGGTCAATAATCTTGCCTTGCCATGTATTTTCCCACCTAGTTAATATGTATTTAAGGTGGAAATTGGAAGTTGGAGACTAGGGATTTGGGAGTTTGAATTGTGGATTGGAGGACCATTTGGTGTCGGATTTTAGTAAATTTGATATGGTTAGACTCGTGAGTGAATGAGCTTTTTAGTTTCGTGAATTTCGTCGGGTTTCGAGACGTAGGCCCCGGGGGTCGGGTTTGAGCCAATTTCGGATTTTGGCCTAATTATGTAGTTTTTCTTGTGGGATTCATTCCATTAGTGCGTATTGATGGTATTATACTGTTTTGAATAGATTCAGACCATTTGGAGTCGGATACTCGTGGAAAGAATGTGATATCAGGTTGATTTGAGCGGTTTGAGGTAAGTGGCTTGCCTAACCTTGTGTTGGGGACTTTCCCCTTAAGATATCTTGATATTATTTGGTGTGTGGGCGCCGTGTACGTGAGGTGATGAGTACGTACACGGGCTATTATTGCAAAAATCATGTTTAACCTTTTTAAATCATAAATTGCTTCTCTTATTAATTGTACTAATATGTTTAATTATGTAGTTTAGACTAGAAAATCATGCTTACGTGTTTTAACTGCCTAATTGACATTCTGTACATCATGCTCAGTTAAGTCCTTATTTGCCTTATCTGTGTCCAGTATAAACTGTATAACTCGATGTCATACCTGTCATTTCATCTTGCGTTGCATATTTAAATTGGGACTACGGACGTATTCCGGGAGATCCCCCTGTACTGTATATTTACTTTGGGACTACGGACGTATTCCGGGAGATCCCCCTGTACTGCATATTTACTTTGGGACTACGGACGTATTCCGGGAGATCCCCCAGTACTGCATATTTACTTTGGGACTACGGACGTATTCCGGGAGATCCCCCCTGTATTGCATATTCATTTGAAACTACGGGACGGTATCCCGAGAGATTTCCCACTATGTTTACCTTGTTTTGAGCCGAGGGCTCCCTTAACTGTTAAATTTTTGAGAATTTCTTTAACTGTGTTGCCGTAAATTCTACTTATATCTTTTACTATTTAATTTATTATATTTACTCTGGTAGGGCCTTGACCTGACCTCGTCACTACTCGACCGAGGTTAGGCTTGGCACTTATTGGATACCATTGTGGTGTACTCATGCCCTTCCCTGCACATGTTTTCGTGTGCAGATCCAGGTGTGAGCTATCAGCCTCGGGGTTAGTACGTGCTGCTGATTCTAGGAGACTTCAAGGTACCTCTGCTTGCGTCCGCAGATCTTCGGAGTCCCCTTCTACTCCCTCGTCTAGAGATTTTCCTTATTATCTTCAGACTTTTGTATAAAGCTACATAGATTATAGCAGCTTGTGACTTAGTGATATTCCGGGTCTTGGAAAATTATTTTGTATATGCCGAGTGGTACTACTCTTGGCTATTTATAATATGATGTTTATCCTTAAAATGTTGCGTTTCCGTTATATTTTTTGCAATAGTAGGCTTACCTAGTCGTAAAGACTAGGTGCCATCACGACACCTTACGGATGGTTAATTTGGGGTCGTGACAGGAAGTATCATGCTGACCTATCACATGTGTTGGACTTCAGCACAGCTCAACTAGATAAGAGTTTGGGGTTATGAAGAAGAGCCATTTGCCATTGTTGATAAACAAGATCGTCAGTTGAGGTCCAAGAGGATTTCTGTAGTAAAGGTCCAGTGGAGGGGCCAACCAGTCGAGGAAGCAACTTGGAAGGCCGAGGAGGACATGCGAAGCAAATATCCACACTTATTTAGCACTCCAGGTATTATTCTAAACCCATTCGAGGATGAACGTTTGTTTAAGAGGTGGAGAATGTAATGACCCAACGGGTCATTTTAACTTTTAGAAACCCGTCCCCTAAAATAAAACTCCCTGAACATGCTTTTATTAATTTATGACTCGCGGGGATGGTTGGTTCGGGATTTGAAAGTGTGTGGGTTGAAATCGGAACACTTGGTTCCTTAAGTTAGCTCTAAATGGACAAGTTTGACTTCGGTCAATATTTTGAGAAAATGACCCTGGAATCAGGATTTGACGGTTCCAATAGGTTCGTATGATGAGTTTGGACTTGGGCGTATGTCCGAATCTGGGTTATGATAACCCGGGAGCATTTTGACGCTTAATAGTAAAAATTCAACTATTTAAAGGTTTAAAATTGTTTAAATTTGGTTTGGGGTATGTTTTTGAGTAATTGAAGTCCGTTTGGAATTCTGAGTTTGAAAATAGTTCCGTATAGTGATTTAAGACTTGCACGCAAATTTTAGTGTCATTCCGAGTAGTTTAAGTATATTTCGGTGCATTGGAAGTAATTTGAAGAACTTGAAATTCTTAAGTTTGAATCAATTTGGTTTAGGGTATGATTCTTAGATTTGATGTTGTTTTACGCATTCCATGCATTCGAGCGAGTCTGTTTTGTGATTTCAAACTTGTTGGAATGTTCGAGCGGGGCCCCGGGGGCCCCGAGTGTTAACCGGACGAGGCTCGGATCAATTTTGAAAATTTTGAAGAAGAGCTGAAGCCTTCTGCTTTTGGTACGTTCGCACCTACGCTTGGGCAGTCACAGGTGTGACTCTCGTAGATGCGAGGTTTATGCGCATAAGCGAAAAGGGAAGGGAGGTCTGCCATCGCAGGTACGGAATCTCGGGCGCACTTGCGAACGTGCAGGTGCGAGAAAAATAGCACAGATGCGGAAGCTGGGCAGTCAAGCTAAGCTCGCACCTGCGAGGAATTTCCGCAGGTGCGAAAGCTGCATGTGCGGTAGTTTTCCGCAGGTGCGAAAATGACTGTTGGGCAGAATATATTAAAAATCGGGGCTCAGTCATTTTGAGCCCATTTTCTACCATTCTTGGGCAATTTTGGAGCTTTTTGAGAGGAGATTTCAACTAACAAGTTGGAGGTAAGTTAAGTCCACACCCCTTGAGTTAAATACATAGATTATAGATAGATTATATGTCACGACCCAATTTCACCTATAGGTCGTGATGACGCCCAACACTACAGTTAGGCAAGCCAACTAATAAGTCAAACGTACATTGGTTAAACTTTTATTCCAAGAAAATAATAAAATACCAACTTCTACCAATGTGTGTGTGCCAAGACCCGGTGTCACAAGTGCATGAGCATCTAGTAGATTATACAAAACTCCAAATACTGTCTAAAATGAAATAGACAGAATATAAATATAAGAAGAGACACTGGTAGCTGCAGAACGGCTCAGATAGGCAGCTCACCACTATGCCTCGGGATGACGTGGGTATGTGATGATAGGTCCTCCACTAGTACCTGTCTTAGATCCTGCACAAAAAGTGCAGCAAGTGTAGTATGAGTACGTAAACAACGTGTACCCAGTAAGTATCAAGCCTAATCTCGAAGTGGTAGAGACGAGATGGCCGACTTTGACACTCACTATGGATCAATAATAATAACTGAAATAAAACTAGGATATTTAAATCAGCATGATTTACAATAATTTATTTAATCAGCAGAAATAATCAAATTCCTTCAAATGTAATAATTCTCAATATATTAATTAAATTCCTTCAATTCAAATAATTTCCAATTTATCAATTAAACCTCATTTACAGGAGTAACAATTAATTCCTTAACAAGCAAGAATAATAATTCATTAAATTTCAAAGATTTTTCAATTTATTAATTAGCTTCACAAGCTGAAATAAATTATTAAAGTATCGTGTAATTATTATTAT
This sequence comes from Nicotiana tomentosiformis, assembly GCF_000390325.3. Lineage (NCBI taxonomy): Eukaryota > Viridiplantae > Streptophyta > Magnoliopsida > Solanales > Solanaceae > Nicotiana > Nicotiana tomentosiformis. The sequence continues at coordinate 43,833,253 of NC_090818.1, read as the reverse complement.
TAAGCACGATTTCTGCCGAGGACGTACAACCCGATCCAGAGTATCGTGTACACTACCGAGGGACGTGCGGCGCGATCCATAGATGCATCTATCCTGCCGAGGCGTTCGGCCCGCTCCATAAGAAAGGAGGACATTTTCTTATGTGCCTCCGAAAGGAGAGTATATTTATTATAAGATGAATTTGGGAGGAGAATAATTTCTTTTAACAATTAATTGATTTAAACAAAAATTAAGCATATGAAAATTTCATATTTTTCTACTTTTCAAAACAATTCACAATATATACATCAATTATTTTAATTAATAAAGAATACAATTCACACAAGTAATTCATGCTTTGAGTCTTAAACTACCCGGACTTTAACATTATTAGTAGCTACGCACGAAATCTCGTCACCTCGTGCGTACGTAGCCCCCGCAATTAGCAACAATTATTCAATTTAATCCCTATGGGGTAATTTTTCCCTCACAAGATTAGGCAAGAGACTTACCTCGTCTTGCTCCAATTAATCCACTATAAGGCCTTTTTCACGATTATCCAATTTTGTCTGGCTCGAATCTATCCAAAATAATTCAATACAATTACTTAAAATTATAGGAATCAATTTTATAAGAAAATACTACATTTTTAATAAAAATCCCGAAATTAATTAAAAATTCGTCCGTGGGGCCCATGTCTCGGAATCCTTCAAAAGTTATGAAATCCGACAACCCATTCAATTACGAGTCCAACCATACCAGTTTCACTCAAATCCGACTCCGAATCGATACCGAAATCTCAAAAATTCGTTTCTATGAGATTTCTAAAAACTTTCCAAATTTAAATCTCAAAACACTAATTTATGGTGAAAACAATGATATACTTGTATATGTAGACCAAATTCGAGTTAGAATCACTTACTCCAATATTTTTCCCTTGAAAATCTGACAAAAGTCGCCTCTGCTCAAGCTCAAGTTCGTCAAAAATGGCAAATGGGAAGAATGTCCTCTGTTTTTATAACTTACAGCTCTGTCCAGTTCGTTCAAGGAGCTCGATCAGGGGAGCTCGATCTCAGGGAGCTCGATCTTGGGAGCTCGATCAAGGAGCTCGATCTTGGGAGCTCGATCTTGGGAGCTGGTCATGGCCTCTGATCAGGCCTCGAGCCTGGGACATGGTCACGGCCTCGATCAAGTTCGATCTTGGGTCTTGATCCTGGCCCTCGAGCCTTGCCTTCGATCATGGCCCTCGAGCCTTGTCTTCGATCGTGGCTTTGATACTGAGCCTCGTCCCTCACTTCGACTCAAGCCTCGATCGTGGGCTCGATATATGGGTTCGATCTGGGGCTCGATCAAAGCCCAGAATATACAGCAGAAGGGAAAATTGCAGCAGCTTTTTAAGTCCAACTTTTGATCCGTTAACCATCCGAAACTTACCCGAGGCCCTCGGGACCTCAACCAAATATACCAACAAGTCCTAAAATATCATACGAACTTAGTCGAACCTCTAAGAGTCCTAAAACCATGAATTATACCCCAATTCAAGCTTAATGAAACTGAGAGTTTTCAACTTCTACATTCGATGTCGGAACCTATCAAATCAACTCTGATTGACCTCAAATTTTACACACAAGTCATAAATTACATAACGGAGCTATGAAAATTTTTGGAACTGGATTCCGACTCCGATATCAAAAAGTCAACTCATCGGTCAAACTTCCAAACTTAAATTCTTGTTTTTAGCCATTTCAAGCCTAATTTAACTACGGACTTCCAAATAAAATTCCGAACACGCTCCTAAGTCCAAAATCACCATACGGAGCTGTTGGAATCATCAAAATTCTACTCCGGGGTCGTTTTCTCAAAATGTTGACCGAAGTCAAACTTAGCACTTTAAGGCCAACTTAAGGAACCAAGTGTTCCGGTTTCACCTCAAACACTTCCAAATCCTGAACCAACCATCCCCGCAAGTCATAAGTCATTACAAGCACCTATGGGAAGTTTTATTTTAGGGAATAGGGTTCTAAAAGTTAAAATGACCGGTTGGGTCATTACATTCTCCACCTCTTAAACAAACGTTCGTCCTCGAACGGGTTTAGAATTGTACCTGGAGTGCTGAATAAGTGTGGATATCTACTCCGCATGTCTTCCTCGGCCTCCCAAGTCGCTTCCTCGACTGGTTGGTCCCTCCACTGGACTTTTACTGCAGAAATCCTCTTGGACCTCAACTGGCGAACTTGTTTATCAACAATGGCAATGGGCTCTTCTTCATAACCCAAGCTATTATCTAGTTGAACTGTGCTGAAGTCTAACACATGTGATCGGTCGGCATGATACTTTCGGAGCATAGATACGTGAAAAACCGTATGAACTCGCGATAGGCTGGGAGGCAATGCAAGCTCATAAGCAACCTCTCCAACTCGTTTCAACACCTCAAATGGGCCTATATACCTTGGGCTCAACTTGCCCTTCTTCCCGAATCTCAAAATTCCCTTCATCGGCAAAACCTTCAAGTGAACTTTTTCACCTACCATAAATGATATATCACGCGCTTTCTGATCCGCGTAACTCTTTTATCTGGACTGTGCTGTACGAAGTCGCTTCTGAATCAACTTTACCTTTTCCAAGGCATCCCATACCAAATTAGTACCATATAACTTAGCCTCACCTGGCTCAAACCATCCGATAGGTGAACGACATTGCCGACCATATAAAGCCTCAAATGGAGCCATCTCGATGCTGGATTGGTAACTGTTATTATAAGCAAACTCGGCCAAAGGCAGGAAACGATCCCACTGACCTCCAAAGTCGATCACACATGCCCTGAGCATATCCTCCAAAATCTGAATTGTCCGCTCTGACTGTCCATCGGTCTGCGGATGAAAGGCTGTGCTGAGCTCTACATGGGTCCCCAACTCACTCTGTACTGCTCTCCAGAAATGTGAAGTAAACTGAGGGCCTCTATCTGATATGATGGAAATTGGCACACCGTGCAACCGAACTATCTCCTGAATATAAATCTGGGCCAACCTCTCTGAAGTATACGTAGTCATAACAGGAATAAAATGTGCCGACTTAGTCAACCTGTCAACAATCACCCAAACTGCATCAAACTTCCTCAAGGTCCGCGGCAACCCAACTACAAAGTCCATAGTAATTTGTTCCCATTTCCACTCTGGTATAGTCATCTGCTGAAGTAGGCCATCTGGCCTCTGGTGCTCATATTTAACTTGCTGGCAATTTAGACACCTAGATACATACTCAACTATGTCCTTTTTCATTCGTCGCCACCAATAATGTTGCCTTAAGTCACGATACATCTTAGTAGCACCTGAATGAATAGAATACCTAGAACTGGTGCCTCTTCCAGGATCTTTTTCCTCAGTCCATCCACATTAGGAACACATAGACGATCCTGGAGTCGCAGAACACCATCCGCTCTAATAGTAACTTCCTTGGCACCACCTCGTAGTACCGTTTCATGAAAAACCATCAAGTATGGGTCATTATACTGGCGAGCCTTGATCTGCTCAAATAGTGAAGATTAGGCCACCACACATGCAAGAACTCGGTTGGGCTCTGAAATATCCAGCCTCACAAGTTTGTTAGCCAAGGATTGAATATCTGAGGCTAATGGCCTTTCCTCTGTTGAAATGAAAGCCAAACTACCCATACTCTCCGCCTTCCTGCTCAAGGCATCTGCAACCACATTTGCTTTGCCCAGATAATACAAGATAGTAATATCATAATCTTTTAGTAACTCCAGCCATCTGCGCTGCCTCAAATTTAGATCCCTCTGCTTGAACAAATGCTGCAAACTGCGATGATCAGTGTAAACTTCACAAGACACCCCATAAATATAATGCCTCCAAATCTTTAGAGCGTGAACAATTGCAGCTAACTCCAAATCATGTACTGGATAATTTTTCTTGTGGGGCTTCAGCTGACGTGAAGCATATGCAATAACTCGCCTTTCTTGCATCAATACACAACCTAAGCCAACGCGTGATGCATCGCAATACATTGTATATATTCCCGAACCAGATGGTAACACTAACACGGGTACTGTAGTTAGTGCTGTCTTGAGCTTCTGAAAGCTTGACTCACAATCATCGGACCATTGGAACTGAACACCCTTCTGGGTTAATTTGGTCAAAGGTGCTGCAATAGATGAAAAACCTTCCACGAACCGACGATAATAACCTGCTAAACCCAGAAAACTCCTGATCTCAGCCGCCGAAGTGGGACGATGCCAATTTTGAACTGCCTCAATCTTTTTGGGATCAACTTTAATACCTTCGCCCGATACAATATGTCCCAAAAATGCAACAGACTCTAGCCAAAACTCACATTTAGAGAACTTAGCATATAACTTTTGTTCCCGCAATGTCTGAAGCACTACTCGCATATGCTGCTCATGTTCCTCCTTACTGCGCGAATAGATTAATATATCATCAATGAAGACAATGACAAACGAATCAATATATGGCATGAATACCCTGTTCATCAGATCCATAAATGCTGCCGGGGCATTAGTTAAATCGAAGGACATCACCAGAAACTCATAATGACCATATCTAGTCCGAAAAGCAGTCTTCGGAACATCCGAATCCCGAATCTTCAAGTGATGGTACCCCGACCTCAAGTCGATCTTAGAGAATACCCTAGCACCCTACAACTGGTTAAATAGATCATCAATACGCGGCAACGGGTACTTGTTCTTAATAGTGACTTTGTTCAATTGGCGATAATCAATACACATCCGCATTGTCCCATCCTTCTTTTTCACAAATAATACTGGTGCACCCCAAGGCGATACACTCGGTCTGACAAACCCTTTGGCTAGTAACTTTTCAAGCTGTTCTTTCAATTCTTTCGGAGCCATGCGATACGGTGGGATAGATATAGGCTGGGTATCTGAAGCCAAGTCAATCAGGTGGCTTATCTGGAAGATCTGACGGAAATACATCGGGGAACTCCCAAACTACAGGCACTGAATCAATAGCCGGAGTCTCTGCAGTAGTATCCCGAACATAGGCTAGATAAGCCAAACAACCCTTCTCAACCATGTGTTGAGCCTTTATAAAAGAAATAACTCGATTAAATGAACTAACAGGCGAACCCTTCCACTCCAGCTTAGGCAATGCTGGAATAGCCAAGGTAACAGTCTTGGCATGACAATCTAGAATAGCATGATATGGAGATAACCAGTCCATGCCCAGAATAATTTCAAAATCGGTCATCTCAAGCAATAGGAGATCTGCTCTAGTTTCATAACCAAAGAATGTAATAATACAGGACCGGTAGATCCGGTTCACAACAACAGAATCGCCCACAAGAGTGGACACATAAACAGGAGTACTCAAGGACTCACGAGAAACACCCAGGAATGGAGTAAATAGAGATGACACATATGAATACGTAGATCCTGGATCAAATAATACTGAGGCATCTTTGCCACAAACAGAAATAATACCTGTAATCATGGCATTTGAGGCCTTTGCATCTGGTCTAGCCGGAAAAGCATAGAACCGAGTTGTAGCACCAACTGTCTGGCCTCCGCCTGGCTGACCTCCACCTCTAGGACGGCCCCTACCCACATGTCCTCCGCTTCTCGGTGGTCGGACTACTGGTGGAGCAACTGGTCCGGTAAGCATAGGTTGTTGACCCTGCTGTACTGGTCTACCTCGAAGCCTGGGGCAAAACCTCCGCATGTGATTGGGATCCCCGCACTCGTAATAACTATTCGGTGCGATGGGCTGCTGACTAAGTGTCTGGCCCTAGGGACCTGAATACCCACGGAAAGAACCCTGAATAGCTGGTGGGCGATAAGAACTCTCTGGTATAGCACTGAAATAAGGTCTTACTGGAGCACCTTGAAGAGGTGGTGGTGCTGGATATGGGGGTCTGCTGCACTGCCCCCTCACGAACTGACCTCTGCCCCTGGACGGAGCACCTCTGAACTCTCCAGAGTTCCTGAACCATTTATCTCTCATAATCTGCTCTCGGCTCCGCTGACGTACACCCTCAATCCTCCGGGCTATCTCCACAACTCGTTCATAAGAAGTACCCATCTCAACCTCTCGAGTCATAGTGGCCTGAATACAAGTATGTAAACCAGCTACAAACCTTCGCACTCTCTCCGCCTCAGTAGGGAGTATCATTAGTGCATGGTGAGATAATTCAGAAAACCTCGCCTCATAATCAGTCACTGACATCTGACCCTGCTGGAGCTGCTCAAACTGAAACTGTAACTCTTCCCTCTGGGAGAGTGGAATATACCTGTCCAAGAAGATATGGGTGAACTTGTCCCAAGCCATGGGAGGAGAATCTACTGGTCTGCCAAGAGCATAAGACTGCCACCATTTACGGGCTCTACCCTCTAGCTGAAAAGTAGCGAAATCAACCCCATGGGATTCCAATATCCTTATATTGTACAGTCTATCCTTGCAACGATCAATGAAATCCTGTGGATCCCCATATCGCTCACCCCCGAAGATAGGAGGATGTAGTCTAGTCCATCTGTCCAATAGTTTCTGAGGATCGGCGGCTACAGCTGGCCTGGGCTCAGGTGTAGCTGCTGCTACTGGCTGGACTCCACCCACGGGTAGTGCACCCTGGGTCTGATATACAGCAGCTGCCTGTCCATGAGCCTGCGCGGTAGGGGTCTGTGCTCCCCTGCCCGCCTGAGATGTGGCTGGGTCTGCCGGAAATAAACCGGCCTGAGTCATATTGTCCATGAATCGCAGCATACGACCCATGACATCCTGAAATCCCGGTGCAGATGTGAAGTCCACCGGAGCTGGCTCTACCACAGGCACCTCACCCTGCTCCTCAATAATGGGATTCTCTGCAGGATTCACTGGCGGCATAACTAGAACAGTCCTGGGACGTCTTCGCCCTCTACCACGGCCTGGAGCCCTCCCTCGGCCTCTGCCTCGGCCTCTAGCAACTGGGGAGTAGCTCTTCCCTGGTCTGGAATCTCATTAGAGCGTGTTCTCACCATCTGTGAGAGAATAAGAGAAGGATATTTAGTACTACATCAATTGCACGATGGAATATGAAGAAAGGTAGTTTCCTAACACCATATAACCTCTCGAAGATAAGTACAAACGTCTCCGTACCGATCCGCAAGACTCTATTAGGTCTGCTCATAACTCGTGAGACCTACGTGAACCAAGTGCTCTGATACTATGCTGTCACGACCCAATTTCACCTATAGGTCATGATGGCGCCCAACACTACAGCTAGGCAAGCCAACTAATAAGTCAAACGTACATTGATTAAACTTTTATTCCAAGAAAATAATAAAATACCAACTTCTACCAATGTGTGTGTGCCAAGACCCGGTGTCACAAGTGCATGAACATCTAGTAGATTATACAAAACTCCAAATACTGTCTGAAATGAAATAGACAGAATATAAATATAAGAAGAGACACTGGTAGCTGCAGAACGGCTCAGAAAGGCAGCTCACCGCTATGCCTCGGGATGATGTGGGTATGTGATGATAGGTCCTCCACTAGTACCTGTCTCAGATCCTGCACAAAAAGTGCAGCAAGTGTAGTATGAGTACGTAAACAACGTGTACCCAGTAAGTATCAAGCCTAATCTCGAAGTGGTAGAGACGAGATGGCCGACTTTGACACTCACTATGGGTCAATAATAATAACTGAAATAAAACTAGGATATTTAAATCAGTATGATTTATAATAATTTATTTAATCAGCAGAAATAATCAAATTCCTTCAAATGTAATAATTCTCAATATATTAATTAAATTCCTTCAATTCAAATAATTTTTAATTTATCAATTAAACCTCATTTACAGGAATAATAATTAATTCCTTAACAAGCAAGAATAATAATTCATTAAATTCCAAGGATTTTTCAATTTATTAATTAGCTTCACAAGCTGAAATAAATTATTAAAGTATCGTGTAATTATTATTATTATTAAGCACGATTTCTGCCGAGGACGTACGGCCCGATACAGAGTGTCGTGTACACTGCCGAGGGACGTACGGCGCAATCCATAGATACATCTATCCTGCCGAGGCGTTCGGCCCGCTCCACAAGAAAGGAGGACATTTTCTTATGTGCCTCCGGAAGGAAAGTATATTTATTATAAGATGAATTTGGGAGGAGAACAATTTTTTTTAATAATTAATTGATTTAAACAAAAATTAAGCATATGAAAATTTCATATTTTTCTACTTTTCATAACAATTCACAATATATACATCAATTATTTTAATTAATAAAGAATACAATTCACACAAGTAATTCATGTTTTGAGTCTTAAACTACCCGAACTTTAGCATTAATAGTAGCTACGTACGGACTCTCGTCACCTCGTGCGTACGTAGTCCCCACAATTAGCAACAATTATTCAATTTAATCCCTATGGGATAATTTTTCCCTCACAAGGTTAGACAAGAGACTTACCTCGTCTTGCTCCAATTAATCCACTATAAGGCCTTTTCCACGATTATCCAACTCTGTTTGGCTCGAATCTATCCAAAATAATTCGATACAATCACTAAAAATTATAGAAATCAATTCTATAAGAAAATACTACATTTTTAATAAAAAACCCAAAATTAATTAAAAATTCGTCTGTGGGGCCCACGTTTCGAAATCCGGCAAAGGTTACGAAATCCGACAACCCATTCAATTACGAGTCCAACCATACCAGTTTCACTCAAATCCGACTCCGAATCGATACCGAAATCTCAAAAATTCGTTTCTATGAGATTTCTAAAAATTTCCCAAATTTAAATCTCAAAACACTAATTTATGGTGAAAACAATGATATACTTGTATATGTAGACCAAATCCGAGTTAGAATCACTTACCCCAATATTTTTCCCTTAAAAATCTGACAAAAGTCGCCTCTGCTCAAGCTCAAGTTCGTCAAAAATGATAAATGGGACGAATGTCCTCTGTTTTTATAACTTACAGCTCAATCCAGTTCGATCAAGGAGCTCGATTAGGGGAGCTCGATCTCGGGAGCTCGATCTCAGGGAGCTCGATCTCAGGGAGCTCGATCAAGGAGTTCGATCTTGGGAGCTGGTCATGGCCTCGATCAGGCCTCGAGCTTGGGACATGGTCATGGCCTCGATCAAGTTCGATCTTGGGTCTTGATCCTGGCCCTCGAGCCTTGCCTTCGATCATGGCTTTGATACTGAGCCTCGTCACTGACTTCGACTCAGGCCTCGATCGTGGGCTCGATATCTGGGTTCGATCTGGGGCTCGATCATAGCCCAGAATATACAGCAGAAGGGAATATTGCAGCAGCTTTTTAAGTAGAACTTTTGATCCGTTAACCATTCGAAACTCACCCGAGGTCCTCGGGACCTCAAACAAATATACCAACAAGTCCTAAAACATCATACGAACTTAGTCGAACCTCTAAATCACATCAAACAACGCTAAAATCATGAATCATACCCCAATTCAAGCTTAATAAAACTAAGAGTTTTCAACTTCTACATTCGATGTCGGAACCTATCAAATCAACTCCGATTGACCTCAAATTTTACACACAAGTCATAAATTACATAACGGAGCTATAAATTTTTTTGAAATTGGATTCTGACTCCGGTATCAAAAAGTCAACTCATCGGTCAAACTTCCAAACTTAAATTCTTGTTTTTAGCCATTTCAAGCATAATTTAACTACGGACTTCTAAATAAAATTTCGAACACGCTCCTAAGTCCAAAATCATCATACGGAGCTGTTGGAATCATCAAAATTCTATTCCAGGGTCGTTTTATCAAAATATTGACCGAAGTCAAGCTTAGCACTTTAAGGCCAACTTAAGGAACCAAGTGTTCCGGTTTCACCCCAAACACTTCCAAATCCCGAACCAACCATCCCCGCAAGTCATGAATTATTACAAGCACCTATGGAAAGTTTTATTTTAGGGAACGGGGTTCTAAAAGTTAAAATGACCGGTTGGGTCATTATATTATAACTAGTAAATCTTAGAAATCAAGGATTTAAGTAAAAAACCTAGATTTTTATAAAAATGAGATTTTAACCACTAAAATAGTAATGGAATTTGATAAAAATTATATATTTGAGTTCTTGAGATAATGGGTAACGTCTTCATCCGAAAATTTATGGAATCCGGGTATGTGGGCCCGGGGTAAATTTTAGAAATTTTACCATTTTGGATAGGGTAATTTATTTAATAGATGAATTTTGAATTATTTAGTATATATTAATTATTTTATATAACTTTTGAATAGTTTCGGATTTTTCGGCATCGAATCGAGAATTTTACACGACGCGATAATCGGAAAGTGGACTTTGAGACGAGGTAAGTCTGTTGTCTAATCTTGTGAGGGAGAAATTACCCCATAGGAACTAAATTGAATAACTATTGCTAATTGCGGGGGCTATGTACCCACGAGGTGACGAGAATCCGTGCGTAGCTACTATTAATGCTAAAGTCCGGGTAGTTTAGGACTCAAAGCATGAATTACTTGTGTAAATTGTATCCTTTGTTTAATTAATATTAAATTATATATATATATATATATATATATATATATATATATATATATATATATATATATATATATATATATATGAATATATTGTGAATTTTTAGATAAAGATATTAAAGGATGGAAATCTCATATGATTGATTTTCTATTTAAATTAATTAATTATTAAAAAAAATTATTCTTCCTCCTAAATTTATCTTATAATAAATATACTCTTCTTCCGGAGGTACATAAGAAAATGTCCTCTTTTCTTGTGGAGCAGGCCGAACGCCTCGGCAGGATAGATGTATCTATGGATCGTGCCGCACGTCCCTCGATAGTGTACACGACACTCTGGATCGGGTCGTACGTCCTTGGCAGAAATCGTACTTTATAATAATAATTACACGATACTTTAATAGTTATTTCAGCTTATGAAGCTAATTGATAAATTTGAGAATCCTTGAAATTTAATGAATTATTATTCCTGCTTGTTAAGGAATTAATTGTTATTCCTGTGAATGAGATTAATTGATAAATTAAAAATTATTTGAATCGAAGGAATTTAATTAATATATTGAGAATTGTTGCATTTGAAGGAATTTGATTATTTATGCTGGTTAAATAAATTATTGTAAATTCTGTGAATCATGCTGATTTAGATATCCTAGTTGTATTTCAATTATTATTATTGACCCATTGTGAGTGTCAAAGTCGGCCATCTCGTCTCTACCACTTCGAGATTAGGCTTGATACTTATTGGGTACACGTTGTTTACGTACTCATACTACACTTGCTGCACTTTTTGTGCAGGACCTAAGGCAAGTACTAGTGGGGGACCTATCGTCCTACACCTACGTTATTCAGGGGCATAGTGGTGAGCTGCCTTTCTGAACCGTTCTGCAGCTACTAGTGTCTCTCCTCGTACTTTTCATTTTGTCTATTTTTACTTCAGACAGTATTTGAGGTTTTGTATAATCTACTAGATGCCCATACACTTGTGACACCAGGTTTTGGCACCCACATTGGTAGAATTTGGTATTTTATTATTTTTTCTTGATTTTAAATTTTGTCAACATATGTTTAATTTATTAAGTTGGCTTGCCTAGCTGTAGTGTTGGGCGTCATCACGACCTATAGGTGAAATTGGATCGTGACACATAAAACCCCTGTAAAGTAAAATTATACTCATAAAAATATGCTAAAAGAATTGAGCATTTAATTAAAAGTAAAAAAAAAAGATGTGATATAAATTGGTATGGAGAAAGTATATTAGATGAAATGCTGTACGATATTTATACTTTGGGCATGCATAATATTTGTGATTATTGAAAACATACTTGCAAATTAATGTCCGGTTCACAAATTAACCGGATGAGACTAAACGGATGCATGAAAATTGAAAGGGGTAGTTTCAAAATTATCCGGGCTTTCAAAACTAAATACAAAATCCTAACAGGATAATGATATTTATATTCAATGAAAGCAACATATTTTCATTTAAATCACAAACGTATGTATTACAAACAAAGTCTTCCTAAAATCATGCATAACGGCATAAGCTTTTAATTCTCACATAATCGTTTCTTAATTTCTCGCAAGAATGACTTCCACAAGAAATAATTATTGGTATAATATATATTTAATTAGCAACATTAATTATATAAAAGGTATAATACTCAAACGATGCCATTATATATTTATAGAATAATTTTGGTATATTTCATACTCAATTATATAAGTGGTATAATAATGGTATAATGTATATGCGTTCTATGTATATTTGAGTCTTCTATTTAGAATAATCTTGGTATATTTTTTCATACTCAATTATATAAGTGGTATAATAATGGTATAATGTATATACGTTTTATGTATATTTGGGTCTTCTATTTAGAATAATCTTGGTATATTTACATCATGATTATGGTATATTGAATGTTTAAATATATAAATGGCATAACATGGTAATTTTTATCAAATATTCATCCAATATACATTAAATATACTATAAAGTATACATCTTATTCTTTTTTATTTTCTTTGTTCCTTTTTCTTCCAAAGTGAGAAGAGATAAAAACAGATAAGAAGGGCATGGGTAAATAATGGTGCTTTTCTGACGCTGTTCCTTTTTCAGATCTGAAGGTGATGGATTCACCATTTTCTTTTCCTGATCGTTGACAGATTCAGAGGTTAAAAATGGAGGGGCTATGGTGGATAGGTTGAAAAGGGTGAAGGTGGAAGATGTGTGTGTGTGTGTGTGTGTGTGTGTGTGTGAGAGAGAGAGAGAGAGAGAGAGAGAGAGAGAGAGAGAGAGAGAGGGAGGGAGGGAGAATAGATATGGGGTAGGGGATACGAGAAATTTGAGGGGAGAGAGGATAATAGGTTAATAGGGTATAAAATCTATTAATTAGTGGGTCGAATATTCTTTTTAACTAATCCTTTATTTTGTGGACCTGCTAATATTTTAATCAATCTCATAATATTTCAATACTGCTAAAACTATAAAAGAATTTGCCATTTTTGGAATAAATAAAAAGTAGTTTTATTTAAGAGAATAATTTTTAAGAAAGGACCAACGGTGTAAAAAACTCAAATTGGAAAAGGGTGCAAGAACAAATTTTAACTTATTGTCATATGACTCACACACCTCCCCCCTCCCCCCCCCCCAAAAAAAATCAATTACGTACTTTATCCGTTCACGTTTACTTATCCAGTATTGTAAAAATAGATTCTCACTTTTACTTGTCACTTTTCGTATATCAAGAGAAGACAATTTTTTTTTTCTTGTTATACCCACAGTATTAATTACTCATTTTAAATTATTTTTTCAAATCCATTAAAAATATGCATCAATTAATATGGGTATCATAGTAAATTATTTACTTTATTTATTATTTTTAAGGGGTATGCAAAGTCAATAGTATACAAGTGAAAGCGAACGGAGGGAGTATCTAAGAGAGAGAGAGAGAGAATCCTCATGCGACGCTACAAGCTGGAAATAAAATATGGTTACTTGAAATAGCACCAAAATAGAAACAATAAATTGCTAACTGAATATGATAGCAGCAAAAAGTTAAGACAATGCAAAATTCAGCAAAAGATAAATAATTATAACATGCACTATATAAGAATAATAAAGATGTAGCAGATCCAAGTGGAAAAAAGACGAACGCGTAACGTTTTAATCACATGGAGTCCCTTTTGCCTTGCCTTTTAATGTTGGTAAACTTAGTTTACAAGACTTAAACCATCACGAAAAACATTCTAAAATTGGTGGTTGGCGAATTTCTAATTCATATATACTTTTTAAATAATAGTGGTAGTGGTTCAAGTCGACTTGTGTATATTTTTGACAATTTCATCGTATATTTATTATCTCTAGCAGCACATGTAATAAGTAACTATCTCAACCAAGACTCAGGCAAGCAAAAGAAAGCGCTTAGTTTTTTTATTATTTTATCTCGACTGAATTTGAAACCTCATCTTTCATAATTTTTATCTGCGAATACCTAGTTTATATTATTTGGTTGAAATGCAAGTGCAAAAGGAGGATTTTAGCTCGGAAGGTATACTAGTGATGGTGGTGGTTTGCAAATCAAAATCATTAATTGGTTGTGTTTGGAACAAGAATTAAAATAATTATGCTAAATTATTTTTGTAGTTTCTCGCATAAGAAGTAGTAGGTAGTTTTCTATCTTAAACTCTCGTTCTTTTTGTACATCCACCTTCATGATATGATATTTGCGTTGTTCCATCTTTTCAAAATTTAATAAACAGGTGTGATGTTGCTCGCATAAATTTCATGCCTATCATTTTCTGTACGGTAAGCGAAACTTATTGCTGAACTTGCATAGATTAGATGCAGGGTGTTGATGTAGTAACAAAAACTTTTTCGCATCGGATATTTACACCAAATTAATATACAATAGTTTTTATATACGAAAAATGGCCAAAACTGCCCCTGAAGTATTAGAATTGGTACAAAAATATCCTCCGTCCACCTATTTAAATAAAAATGTCCCTACCATTATTTTTTTGCTTCAATATTACCCTTATTAATAATAGAAAATTCTGTTAAAAAAAAGAAATTTTAACAAATATTCACATGTTACCGTTCCATTGGCCTAACTTAAATTTCAACCAAAATAAATTAAACTCACCCGTAACCCATCCGAAAATTGACTCACTCCGATTTTAAAACACAACCTTCTTCTTCTCGTTGCTACTTGGGCGGAATATACCGGCGGATCCGCCGGAAATAGCAACGTATACAGTAGCCCATCTCATTTGCAAATTATGAGTAGAAAATCCTTTTTTTTTACAAGACTTAGCACAGTAATCTAATCGAAAAAATTGAATCTATGATAATAATCAAAAAAAAAAAATACTAGTGAAAAAATTATCTAAACAATTATCAACGTACATCATAGGAATACATTATGTATGAAATGTGACAATTGCACAATACCCGTTACAAAGAGCAGAAAAGCTTACATATTAATAGAATAAATAGCAAAACAAATTTAAAATAGAAATACACATCAAATAAACAATAAAAAAATGAAAAATAATTCTCAAATTTTCACAGAGGAATAACAAAAAATAGTGAAGAAATCCCCCAGAATTTTCAAATAAAGAAAAATTATACAATAAAGAATACCCATTACATAAACAAAAAGAATCTAAACTTTTTGTATTAACAAAAATATGACAATTCCTTCCATCTTTCATAAAATTTATTCTAATAGAGAACTCAATTTTGTGTTTGCCTCATGAATACACTCATAAATAAATGCTCACTAAAATGAAATAGCAAAGAGAGAGAGATAGTTATGTTTTAAAATTGGGGCAGGTCAATATAAGGGCGGGTTATGAGTGGGTTTAATTATAATTTGCCATAGAGTTTTTATGTTAGGCCAATGAGACGGTGACACGTGAATATTAATTAAATTTTCTTTTCTTTTTTTGAATTTTCTGTTCGTAATAAGGGTAATGTTGAGCCTAAAAAATAACGGTAGGGGCATTTTTATTCAAATAGGTTGACAGAAGATAATTTTGTACGAATTTCAATAATTCAGGGGTAGTTCTGGCCCTTTTTCATTTTATATATAAATTTATCTCGCTTAATCATAGTTAATTTTTACTTTATTAAATCAATTAAGCATAAAAAAATTCATATGATAATTTGATGTAAACACCCGTAAGGTGAATTTTGTCTGCATTGATCCTATCAAAGTTTTTTTTCATTTCGTTTATGTTTGTTGTTGATTATTATTATTGTTGGTGAATTCATCACCATTTTGATAATTTAAAACTAACTAATTACACCATTAAACTCTATTCGTGTTTCTTGAGCTAAAACATAGAACACTAACAAAGTAACAAGTAGGGGTGTATATTGATCTCGTTGGTTCGGGTTTTCAATTACTAAACCAAACCAATTGTGTCAGGTTATTACATCCAAAGACCAAATCAAGCCAATAAAATACGGGATTTTCAATCTCGTTTTTTTTGGGTTTTTTGGGGGTTTTTTTTCCGATAAAATCTTCGTAGCACAAAACATATAACTTGTGCTCTAAATATTTGTTGAATCCTAGTAAGATACAAAACTACATAAGGTGTTTTCCCAGAAAATAATACAAAATATGAGATGTGTCATGGCATTATCCGAAAATATTCAACAATAAAGATAATAAAATCACATAATATAAATATTGCTAATTAAAAAGTCATAATAAAAATAAACATAATCTAAAAGTACTAAGTCATGCTAAAATAAGTAGACTAATAAGGGAATATTAAATAGCCTCTCTACTCCTTCGGGGTAGGGGTAAGGTCTGTGTACACACTACCCTCCCCAGACCCCATTAGTGGGATTTTACTGGGTGGTTGTTGTTGTTGTTGTAATAAGGGAGTATTAATAACATGACTGAATGCTAAAGAAAAAATAAAAATAGGTTATGCATTTTTATCTAAATCGTTGTAAAACTAAAAATAGATACACAACACATTCCTACTTCCTAGTATTGAATTGAATGTCTTTTGTTAGCATTAGTATTGATTTGATTTTGGTTTGGGTTTTTGTTAGCATTATTGAGTTACTAACATTGATGGCTATAAAATTTATTGGAATATTCAAAATTCTAAGTCCAACCTCGAAATAATACCTTAAAAGATAAAACTATAAAAAAATTTAAAAATAATTTATAAATTATATCACAATAAGTATATTTACGTATTAAATATATCTAAAATTTCTATATATGTAAGGTCGGGTTGGCTTGGTTTCGGTTTGACTTTTTTTTTTTGTTAAAACGAAACTAAACCAATTATGGTTGAATTTTTTTTTCCAACACCAAATCAAATCAAACAGGACCATAGTCAGGTTTTTTCTCTCGGCTTGACTCGGATTATCGGTTTGATGCCATTTGTCGGTTTCGTTTGTATACCCCTACTAACAAGCAACGGGAAACAAACAACAAAATTAGTTTCTAGTACTTCTCCATTCCCTTGTGAGAGTTTACTCGTTTAACTTTTCGTTACAAATTTGGAAAATTGATTTTTCAATTTCTTTTAAACTACAATTTATTATTTAAAATTACATTAAAGGAACATTTAATCGCAATATTTTTATATATAGTTGAAATTTTTTACGGGGTGGATTATAATTGTTGGTTACTTGGTTTATTGGATTATTTCCCTAAAAAGGTTAGGAGGCAGAGCAATATTTGAGAAGGAGAAGCAAAGTGAGAAGTACAAATAACTGTAATATTCACGATAACAACATCAATTTAAGTATATTTCATTCGAATTATTATGCAACCCTGATGTGAATTTCCTTTTAAAAAAGTACTTAAAAGATTTCCCACTGTTTTCGTAAAAGACATAGCATATATAGATTCCTTAGAAGTCTTGATTATCCTAGTACTAGTTAATTTGCCGCGCTTCGCGCGGTCTCAAAAATAAATTAATTAATATAAAAAATCCTTTATAATTTTAATTCTTTAATTTAAAAAATTTTAGTACATACAAATGTTATTCGATTAATTATTTCCAAATAAGAGAAAAATTGAAGGGAAAAAAAGGAATGATAATTATAAATGTGTTTCTTAGCGATAAATATGCCAAATTATGTGACCCCACACACATACATATATATACACCCGCTACACCTCTTTGGTATTTTTTCAAAATTTCTTGTGTTTATGATAAATCAAAAACAAATAAGGAAAATGGAGGAAATTAAAAATATGAAAAAGGAGAAGAAGACAAAAATTCAAAATTTTTGACACATCCCCGTACAAAGAAGAAAGAAATGTCCGAATTTATCTTTCCTTTTTTCCCTTTTATTTCTCTTTCCTTCTTTTCTTCTTTTCTTCTTTTTCTCCCTCTAACTTATGTTTCCTCCATCACTAAGATAAACTCCTTTTTTTCTTCTAATTTGTCTTTGTAACAAACATCTAAATAAATTTGCAAAAGTACACTATTCCATATAAATACACATGCACAGCCTTTACAAAGGTGAGATTGTCATTAAACATAACCAAGTGAAAAAGAAAGATTACACATGACCATCATCCGCTAAGATTTCAGGCGTAAATATTTCCCATGAACCTAAAAAATAATCAAATATGTTAGGATATTGCCACAAAAATAAAATTGTCATTAAACCTCACCAATTAGAAAATGAGTACAAAACTATAAAACTATAAAACATATCCTATAAAACTATAAGATTTTTTTTAAGACATATGCAAGCATGAAAATGAGTACAAAAGAAGTAAGTGAATGAAAAATAAAAAGTATAGAGGTAGAATTGGGTGTTGGGGAGGAGGATATAAAGATAATTAAGTACTAATTAAAAGACAACCATATTAAAATATGAGTGAAGGAAGAAAATAATGCATATGTTTAAATGAGGAAGGAGAATGAAACTAATAAGAAGGAAGAGGAGGCGTTAGGAATGAAGGAGACGTTTTGGAAAAATAAAATAAATGAAAAAATGAGGGGAAAAAAGTAAAAAAAGGAGAAAAGAGATAATAATGATCATACAAAATTCTTAAGATGAAAATATTTAAATCAAAATTGAATTGCTCATACAATCTCTATCTTGACCAATACGTAAAGATTTAATGTAAAAGTTTTAAAGGATGAATGCAACAAAAAGACTTTTAAATGAAGTATGCAGTAGATATTTTTTCTAGTTTGTCATTATTGGGGTTTTATTATTTCTAGAGATATTTGATCCTTTCTCTTATTAATCCATATAGGTGAAACTACACATTTTTCTCGTCTTTTGCCTTTCCTCTTGTTCTTCTTCTTCTTCTTCTTCTTTTTTTGTTTTTTTTTTACTTTTTCTTTCTTATTTTCCTACACATTCATTTTTTTAAAAATAAAATTATCAAATATCAAAATATTAAACTCAAATATAATTCTCAGAAAGTAGTTCAAAAATATTAAGCTACTGATATTGCGAAGTTTTGAATACTGAATCTCGTATGAGAACATGAAAAACATTTGAAATATTGGCTCGCACTTTAAAATATTACATAATACAAAAAGGAAGAAGGTGTAAGAGCAATGGAAACACTAATATCGAAAACATTAACAGTCAAGAATAAGTAAGTATTTTACAAAGTAGCTCAAGAGTATCATTTGTTCCTCTCATAATCTGTCATAATTAAGGTTGGGGTTGCATTTTTCAATGTCATTAGCAACATAGATCATGTAGCTGAATAGAAATATTACTTGAAATCATGATATCCACGTAATTGCTCCATGTCCTCTTGTGCTATCCTGTAAAATAAATCAAAAGGAACAATAACTTGGTATTTCAAAAAATAAGTGAGAGTACTAATTTCTTCCTTTTTCTTTGCAGATAAACTGCTAGCTGTGCTACTTCCTGCAACTGCATTTAACAAACTGTTATGAGTTTTTAGGTGTTTCTCAACGTCACCTTCTAGCTCTGGAATTTTAGAGACTTCCGATCGTCTTATCTCCGCATTTTTCAAGTCATGCTGCTGACCACTAGCTGTTTTCTTTAATATCTGTATCTCTTCTTCTATGCTTTCCACTTTTTTACAAAGTGTAGTCATAGCTAAGAGTATATTTTCCATTGTATTATCTGGTTCAGTTTGGGTAGCTTTGTCTTGATAAGTAATCTGCAACAACATTCTTGTTAGTAGTGATTATTTCAATTGTAAATGTAAAATTTAATATATTTAATACCAGTCTGTGTATTTCTTTTGTTGTAACTGAATCTTGTACTTTTCTGGTTATCCACCATTTAACTTGGGTGTTATCTGTTCTTACAATAAATCTGTTATAGACTATATATGGTTCAAATGCTAATAAACATTTATATAATACAAATAATTTTTTTCTATTTATTTCCCATCTTTCTTGTGGTTCAGTATAAGATCCTGAATAATATCTGCAATGATGTTCTATTTTTTCTTTATCATATTTATATTTAAGAACTCCTCCATAACT
The DNA here is from genome assembly GCF_000390325.3 of Nicotiana tomentosiformis. Lineage (NCBI taxonomy): Eukaryota > Viridiplantae > Streptophyta > Magnoliopsida > Solanales > Solanaceae > Nicotiana > Nicotiana tomentosiformis. The sequence continues at coordinate 43,813,285 of NC_090818.1, read as the reverse complement.
ATGATTACTCGAATCTGTTTCTACAATATAAGTAAATTTCTTATTTTCATCTGGGAAGTATAGTTTTGGTAGTTTTTTACACAATATTTTGATCTTTCTTATTTGTTCCTTATCTTTTTCATCAAATCCATATTCTACATCCTTTTTTAGTTTTTTCTGTAGAGGTTTTAGGTTTTCTGCTAATTTAGGTATATATTCTCTTACTTGGTTTACTAGTCCTAAAAATGATTGTAATTTCTTTTTTGTATCTATGTTTTCATCAAGATTGATTATTTTTTGTACTATATGTGTTTGCATTTTTATTCCATTTTTATCTATTTGTATACCTAAAAATTCTATCTGATTCTTCATAATTTCTGCTTTGGTTTTGCTTAAGCTTATGCCAGAGTTTTCTATAATATGTATGAATTTTTCTAATAATCTTATATGTTCATCTTGTGTTCTTGAATATAGTAGTATATCATCTATATATACTATACAATTTTCTAGTTGGTTAAAATAATTATCCATAAAATGTTGGTATCTTCCTGGTGCATTTTTATATCCAAATGGTAAAACATTCCATTCATAAAATCCTTGTGGTACTGTAAATGCTGTTAGTTTTTTAGATTCATCTTCTAGTTTTAGATGGTAAAATCCTGATTTACAATCAAATTTACTGAAGTAATTATATCCTTGGATTTGTCTTATTTTTAATATCTTATTAGGTATTGGGTAATTATATGTTTTAGTTTTTGCATTTAAGTTTCGGTAATCTATAACCATTCTACTTTTTCCTCTTTTTTGTTCACTATGTTTATTTACTATAAATGCTGGACTTGTATGTTTACTATTACTTTCTTGTATGTAATTGTTATCTAATAATTCTTTTATATGCATTTTGAATTCTGCTAAGTCATCAAAGTTATATTTTAAAGGTTTTTGTGTTATTATGCTGTTTTCTTCTATTAATTCTATTTTTATTTTTGTTTTATGTTTATTCCAACCTTTTAGAGGGTTATCATTATATAATTTTTCTAATTCATTCTGGATTATTTTTACTTTGTCTATTATAAATATAATAATTTCTAATTGAGTAGTTGTATTTTTACTTATATTTTCTAGTTTTTGTGTGATTTTTTCACTTCCTTTTATCCATTCTGTATTTTTTCTTTGTTTATTATTTACTCTTTTTGCTCCTACTTTGTTTTTACATGGTGTGGTAAACCACCAGTGTGTCCTTGTTATTATATGTGGGTATAGTTTATCTAAAAATGACATTCCTAATAATATATCCTTTGTAGTGAATTCAAAGTTATATATTTCTTCTATAGTTAATATTTTATCCCATATTTATATTTTTATATTCTTGGCTCTGTAGTTAATCATACTACCTTCATTATTAAATCCTGTTACTACCATAGGTGTTTTTAATTTTTCTCATTTATCTGTTGGTAAACAATTATATTTACATATGTTAGCTTCTGCTCCTGTATCTATCATTGGTGTATAAGTATCTATTATAATATCCTTCTACTATGATTTTTGCGAGTATATATATTTTCATTCTTCTGTTCTTTTTATTATTATTTTCTTATCTTTGTATGTTATGGTTAATTGTTTATCTCCTAGATTGTATGGTTTTACTTTTTCTAACCATTTTATTCCTAATGTAATATTTTCGTTTTCGTTTTCTTGATATATTTTAAATTGTATTATCAAAGGTATTCCTCCAATAATTATTTCTTTTTCTGTTATTTCTTCATTTATTATTAATTCCTTGGGTAATTCGGGGCATAGTTGTTCAGTAGTTATTATTTCAGTTTCTGTTACTAATTCTCTTGTGATATAATTTTCTTCTTGACCTGTATTTATTAATATTTGATATTTTCTTTGTTCCATGATTCCAGTTATATAATAATGGTATGGATTTATTTTTTCTTTTGTGTTTCTTATTAAGTTTTTTGGGATTATATATTCCCTTCTTGATGTACTTATCCTTGATGATGTTGGTGTTTCATAAGTTAATTGGTTTGGTATACTTGATGTACTTAATCTTTCTTTTACTATTTCTAAGTCTTCTTCCATGTCAATTTCTTTATAACTATATTCATTATTATCAATAACTGTAACTATTCTTTCAAATGGATTTTCTATTTTTATTTTATTAATTTTATTTTTTGCTGCTATTTTATGTTTTGTTGTTAAAACGTATAAGTTTTTACATCTAGCTGTGAATATCTTACTTCCAGGTGTTAATTCTATTCCTGACATTTTTCAGTATAATACTAATGATTTATCTATATTCCTATCGTTTATTGCTATTGAATAATTGGCACTTATTATGAATTTAAATTTTTGGTATATAAGATTTCCTTTTATTGCACTTATTATGCTTTTTTCTATAGGTTGGATTATTCTATCATCTGCTAAATATATTTCTATAGGGGTATCTATTCCTTCTCTAAAACATGCTTTTATTAATATTTCAGTTCCTCCTAGGTGTACATATTTAATTGGGTTTTTTTGCCTTTATATCTTGTATTTCTTTGTTTATTATTCTTTTGTTTATTATTGGTATTTTGGCTTTTCCTTTTGTATATTTACAGTCAATTATATGTTCTTTTTGGCTAACTACGTAGTATTCTTCTTTTTGTCTTTTGAACCAATTTTTTATTGTAGGTACTTCAAATATTTTTTCGACACTGAGGTCTAATTCTTTTCCTTTTATTTGTTCAAATATACTATTATCAAATATAATCTTTTGTTCTGAGGATTCTTCATCTTTATATTCTTCTCGTGTTATTATTTTTATTTCTTTTTCAGTCATTAGGTTTCATCATCTTCTTTAGTTATTTCATCTCCTATTTCATCTTCTATATCTGATATTTCATATACACTATCTTCACTATCTAGTTCATAGTCTATATATTCCATTTGCATATATTCTTCATCATCAATTATGATTTCAGTTATTTGTTTTTTCTTTAAGTTTTTAGGTGCTTTACAGTCTTTAGCTATATGTCCTAATTTTCCACAGTTATAACAAGTACATTCTGTTAATTTCTTTTTTGGTCTAAATGGTCTTTTATTCTGATAATTTTTTACATAATATCTTTTTCTTGGTTTTTTATTTTTATATTTTGACTTGTATTTATTATATTTCTTTGTTTTCCATTTTTTATTATAATATTTATCTGTACATCCAAATTGTGGTGCTGTTTTGTTTTTACAACATCTTAAATTTTTTATTAATGTTTTTTCTATTTTTGCTTCTTCTTTATATTTTTCACATATTTGTACAAACCATTGTTGTAGAAATTTTATTCTAGCTCCTAAAGTATCTGTTAATCCTGCTTCATTCCAGTCTTTTATTATTTTAGAATTAAAAGGTTCTGGTAATTTTGTGAAATATAGTTTTCTTATTTCTTTACTCTCTTCTGTATTATATGTTCCTTTATAATAATATTCTCTAAATGCACAAGTATATTCGTCTATATAGCACATATTACATATTGCTAATTTTGTTATTAGGTTTCTATTTATTTGTTTTTTCTTATTTTGTTCTTCAATTTCTGTAGTCATGCTACTAAATTCGTTTCTTATAGCTATTTCATATTTGTATAATATTTCTATATTTGTTGTTGCTATTTCACCATTAAATTTTTTATTGCTTCTTAAGGTATCTATACTTTCTCTAGTTAAATTTTGTAACCATAATTTTACCGTTCCTATAAGTGTTCTTTCTATATATCCTGGTGTTTCTGTCATTCCTATTTTATTATCTACCAATTGTTTAGATACATATCCTATCCATAGTTGGATTGTTTTATTTATATCTGCTACACAATCTAAATCTAAAAAGTTATATTGTTCTGATATTGGTTTTGGTGTCCATTTTTTATTTAATCTACTATCCCATAGTGTATTATATCTATCATGTTGTTCATGATAGATATAATACACTTTGCATATGTCATTAAACCTCAAAAACAGAGCATTAGAAGAATGAGAAGAGAACTTAGAACATGAAATATATCAGTAAATGCATAGTACAATTACTGATGCAACAGATATGTTGCCAGCAAAACGTGATTTGTCCTTTCTTTTCTTGGAAGTTTGAACTCTAACTCCCTAATAATATTTTTCTTGCAAATCCAATTCTGAGTTCAAAAGCTTCTTCTTCTCTTCTTTTTTTTTTGCTCGATGTATATATGTTCTTTGTATTAAGTTTTATAATAAAGAAGACAATGGGTGAAAGGTTGGTTATTATGAGGAAGAGTGGTGTGTATTAATTGCCACCACTATTTTCATTATGTAATTTTTTTCATTATGACGTCCTTTGAAATTGTTATCGTTATTTTTAGTAATTGTTGCAACCGTTCCATCTTTATTGGAAGAACACAACCGTACCATCTTTATTGGAAGAACACAACTCTTAAGTTTTTAAATCACAACAAAAGAACAAAATTGGGGAAAAAATATTGGAAAAAGGCAAAAAAAAAAAAGGAAAAAAGATAAATAGGAATACTCATATATGGGATGTGCCACGTCACACTTCTATGTCCCTCCTTTACATATTTATAAAGATTGTCCTGATTCTTTTCTTTTTAGGATTTAAGTTATCTAACTGACGGCATAAATATGTTTTTTATTGTTGGTGAATTTTAATCTTTAATAGCAGGTTAATTATTATGTTTACCAAATCACTAATTAATGCATGTTATAAAAATTTACCAATTACGTTACAAATGATTTTATTGTAAAGATATTTCCTTCACCAAAATGCTTTAAAGTTAAACTCTTCTTTTTGTCCCTTAAAAATTCATGCCATATTTGTATACACATAAAACCGGAGCTAGTGAGCACCCCCGATTTTCCGGTGGGGCAAACAAAGAGTTAGTGAGCATCCCAATTTTCCGGTGGGGGTAAACGAAGCAGGGACATAACTACGAGGAATAGGAATCGAAGCTAGGAACCTCTCGTACTAAGGCCCAAACAAAGCGCCTACCACCGGAGCCATCGAGACCACGTCCCTGGATCCGGTTCGAGCTCCAAGACCTCGGAAAGCATTACCAAACGTCTGCACACGACTAACAAAGGGTCGTGATATCCGTGCCCAATCGGATATCATGGCGTAGATCTCGGCCTGTATCGGCAGCAGATCAGTGATTTACCTTTCTTAGAATTGCACTAGAGATGAAACTCTCCTACTATATAAAGGGGGTGATTTTTATTCAAGGGACACACTGTGACACACATATCAAGGCAATATACATTTGTTTTCTCTACTTCTAAAGTCATTCAAAGTTCTTATTTTTACTCATAGTTCTTCATAAGTATTTGGCTTCGAATCGAGGGCAGAACAATTACTAAACTCAGATCCAAGCTCAGACCTAACATCACAACTGGTTTGGTTATTTATTCTATCTTTAATTCACTTATTTAACGTTATTGATCACTTGTATTAAATTAGTCCACATATCCTTAAAACAACGTATAGTAGTGGAATTAGTCTAATTATTTCTGATATGCATTCTAATACATATTCTATATATTCTATATCTTGGGTTCTTTGATAGTCTTCTATATTATTTTCTATTAGATTTTTTAGTAAATTTATATTTTCTGTAGTTTGTTGCCAGTATTGTAGATATGTATGATTCATTATATGCTATCAAAATATAGGTCTAGTTCATATAAATCTGTTTCTGGTATGATTAGTTCTGTCCAATTTTGGTCTATTATTTCTGTTATTTCAAAGGCTAATATTTTTTCATAGATTATTCTTCTTACATCATTATTAATGTCTTTTAGTATATAAAGTATAAGTGTTTTATAGGTAATATCGTCGTCTATTAGATAAGTGTTCATCTTATCATATGATTTGCTAAAACATATTCCTTTTAATCTCTATGTCTATTATCCTTATTCATCATATTATAATAAGTTATTTTAATCGTCTTTTTTAGTCACTACCATGATTTTCTGCTTCAATCAGTTACCCTAACAGCGCTTCAACTCTTGTTTACTCCCCTAAACGGCCTTCTGCCTACCGGTTTCAACTTTAGGATGCATAGTCTGGGCTTACTTACTCTTAGCATATTTTCATGGCAAACTTACTTAAGATGATTTTTATAACAGTACTATTATATGATGGATAATTATAATCTCATGTAAGAGATTATCAGGAATATACTAGTTTAGCTAGTCATGTTTATCCATTTTAAAGGGTAAACAGTTTGGTGCCCACCGTGGGGCTAAGGATAATAGTGGTGGTTTGATACAAATCTCCATAACACACTCTATTTTACATTTGTTGTTTAAGGTCTCAATTTCAGGCCAGCTTAAAGATGTCAAATTCTCAATCCGCTCACTTGAACGTTGAGGAAGGGTCTGGCCATCATGGCGAAAACAACAATCTGGTTCCTAGCAATGAGGTGAACGTTGAGGATGGGTCTGGCCATCATGGCGAAAATAATAATCTGGTTCCTAGCAATGAGGTGCCCCTTACTGATCCCAACGGGGCCCTAGTCATGGACCTAGTCGATGCTAACTCTCATGTGGACATCGACGCCAACCTTCCAACTAACCCCGAAAATAGCATACAGAGGAGCCCGACCAACGGCTCAGGGAGCACCCGAAGGCGAAGGCGACGGGGTCAGTCTATGATTGATCTTCGAAATGCTATAGGCTCAGCAAGCGGCGATGTCACCACCCCAAATTTCTTCCGAAGACTAACAACTTGTGAAAATATTAAATAAAACTTAAAATTTCAAAACTCCAACAATTTCATAAATAGAAACTATAAACTCAATGCGTACAACTCCCCAAGACCTGGTGAGATATAAGTCACAAGCTCTAGATACAGTGCTGAACAATCCTATACATCAATGTCTATAAAAGAGTAAATAAATAAGGAAGAACATGATAGAAGGGGACTCTGAGGCCTGCGGACGCGGGTAGGTGTACCTTGAAATCTCCAAACGCAAGCTCAATGCACAAGTACCGGGACATATAAGATGTACCTGGATCTGGACAAAATATGTGCAGAAGCGTAGTATGAGTACACCACAATGGTACCCAATAAGTGCCAAGTCTAACCTCAGTAGAGTAGTGACGAGGTCAGGTCAAGGCCCTACTGGAGATAATAAGGAACAAGATAGAAGATATAATGATATAATAAAAATGACAGGGCAGTGAAACAATAAAGAATTTACGGAAAGTAACAACACAGAATCAAAGAAAGCTAATACAACACCAAAGGAAAACAAAAAAATTTACATGTTAAGGAAACAACAACCAAACAATACAACAAATAAAGAAGATCAACAGGAGAACTCCCGAGGTACCACCTCGTAGTCCCAAATCATAAAAGTAACTCACAGTCCTTTCCTTATATCACCGTGGGAGCCTTTACATTTAGTTTTGAATTTTTTTTTTGAAATAGCACCCCGCATTTTAGCTCACCTTATCACACCGTATGGCTTCTAGTAGTTCCCCTACTAGCCACGCGTATCAAGCACACCTTATCTCGCCGCATGCGTTTCAACACCCAGACCTTATACCACCGCATGTGTATCAATAATCACAACAGCACGGTAGAAACCTCGTGCAAATAGTAACAACAGCACGATAGAAACCTCGTGCAAACAATAACAATAGCACGCTAGAAACTTCATGCACACAACCAAACAATCACCTCAACAATAACACGGAAGCCCAAGCATAACAACTAAATAAAATGACACTTCACAACTTACACCTTGCCTCAATAGAAACCACAGAGTTTATAACTCAACACCAAACTCAACAAAAAGACATTTCAAGGATAGCAAATTTCAAGTAGAGAATTTCCACAGTTAAATAATGAATACGGAATTAAGAAGCAAGTAATTCAACTAAACATGTAGTACAAGTTGCAAATAAGACATAGGATAAGTAGACATGTGAAATTAGGCAAAACATGGTGGCTATAACATGCTAAAGTGACTCAATTAAGGCATGAAAAAGAAGCTACATAGCTAAAACCGAAATCTCAACATTTAGCCCGTGTACGCACTCGTTACCTTATGTACACGGCCTTCACATATCATATTTTATCACAACAGTACCAAATCCTAAGGGGAATTTCCCCCACATAAGGTTAGATAAGCCACTTACCTCAAACTACGTTAAATCAATCAATTAGAAGGTCTTTCCCTTGATTTTCCAACTCCGAACGGTTCGAATCTAGCCAAAACAATTTCATACTATAAATATAACTATAGGAAACTAATTTAAATGAATAAATTATGATCTTAGCAAAGAATTAAAAAATCGCCCCAAAAAGTCAACCAGGGATCGCGTCTCGGAACCCCACCAAAATTACAAAAACCAAACACCCATTTGATATCGAGTCCAACCATACAAGAATTACACAAATATGATACTAAAATACCTCTTCAATCCCCAAAATTCGGCCTAAGAAGTTTCCTCTATTTCCCCCTAATTTAAACTCCAAAACACTAATTAAAGATGTAATTAACAGTAGATTCATGGAAATTAATCAAAAACGAGTCAAGAATCCTTACTCCAATAATTCCTCTAATAATCCCTCAATAATTTTGCCTCAAACCGAACTCTCAAAGTCCCAAAATGAATTATGAAATCAAACCCTCGAATTCTCTTTTTCTGCCCAGCGACATCCGTTTCTGCGGCAAATGAGTAGCTTTTGCGATGCCATACCTGCGGAAAAACCATCACAGGTGCGGTCCCAACTTAAGTCTAGGGATTTCTCTTCTGCGGATAAGTGCTCGCATCTGCGAGACCGCTTCTGCGGAGAAAGGACCGCATCTGCGATCAAGCCCAAGGTTGTCTCCCCAAGTTTCGCTTCTGCGAAGGTAGCCTCTGCATCTCGAGTCCGCTTCTGCGGACAATTGATCACACCTATGATCCCAACTGGCCTAGAAAAAATCCGCTTTTGCGACCAGTGGCTTGCATTTGTGAGCCCGCACCTGCGGCCAATACCTCCGCAGGTGCGAAGACACCAGAAACAACCGAGCTTCAGCAGATTTACACAAGTCTAAAATGATCTGATATCCATCCAAATCACACCCGGGGCCCCGGGACCCTGTCTAAGTATACCAACTAGTTCCAAAAAACCTAACAGACCTAACCGAGGCCAAAAACCACATCAAACAACATGAATTCAACAAACCGTAACCCAAATTCAAGCTTAAGCAACTATGAACTTCCAAATTCCGAAACCGACGCTGATACATACCAAAACAATTCTGATTGACATCAAATTTTGCACACAAGTCATAACTGATATTACGGATCTATTTCAACTTTTGGAATTGGAATCGGACCCCGATATCAAAAATTCCACTCCCGGTCAAACTTCCCAAAATTCCACAAATTTCTAACTTTTGCCAATTAATGTCAAAAAGACCTACGAACCTCTAAATCAACATCCGAACATGCTCCTAAGACTCAAATCACCATACGGAGTTATTAGAACCATCAAAACTCCATTCCGGAGTCATCTTCACCCAAGTCAATCTACAGTCAACTCCTATGACTTAACTTCCAACTTAGGGACTATGTGTCCCATTTCACTTCAAAACTCACCCGAAACCAAAACCAAACTTCCCCGTGAGTCATGTAACCAAAATATAACATAGAGAAAGAATAAATTAAGGGATTGGGTCTAATACACTCAAAATGACTGGCCGGGCATTACATATGATATCGCAGCTGCAAAACCAAAGTCGCGCCCCCAACAAAGTTAAGCCCGAACCGCCTCGAGAAAACACCTGAAGAAATGAGCAGATCACCGAAAGGTCGGGCGAAGCTGAGTTCGGTGTCAGGCCTGAAGTGATGAGAATGATAGAGGCGTTAACGAAATGACTGAAATTTGGTGCCAAGAAAATCGAGGCAAATGAAAGGCCCGAGTTGATAAAATCCTAGGAGCGCCTCCGATATTGAAAGGCCCGAACTCCAAGAAATTTGTCCTAAAGACTTTCCCTCTGAGCTCGGCACTGAAACTAATCCTGAAGAGGTTTTGTATGCCTGATATTCCAAAATATAACTGAACCATAGATCCAAATGAGCATGTGACCTCTTACACATGCGCCATCAAAGGTAACGACCTGGAAGACGATGAAATCGAGTCGGTGTTATTAAAGTAGTTTGGGAAAATTCTATCAAAAGGAGCGATGATATGGTACCACAACTTGCCCCCAAACTCTATTGATTCATTTCTTATGCTCGCTGATGCTTTTGTAAAAGTTCATGATGGGGCCGTTGATCACGTCCAAAACACACCTCAAAAGAGATATAAAATGGTTGTTTTCAATAATAGAAACCCAACTAAGAGTCGGGGTTGAATCCACAGGGAGCTAAGATGGGGGTTAGGGGTATATATTTTATTTTGAGTGATTGGATTATCTAGATTGTACTTCCACACAAAGATTTGTTTTCTATTTCTAATTTTACTCTATTGATTGTAAAATAAAGGAAGAAGACCACAAAAAATTATTTTTAAGATTTTTCCAAATGGATAAAAATCCTAGGGCTATGACCATGACCTAGGTGTTTGCCTAATATGATAAAGACCTTAATGCTTGTTTCGTTGATCGGGGTGTATTATAGCTATCAATTCTAATTTACCCACTCAATACCTCTCAGTCAGAGAGTGGTTTTGCCCAATTTGATTTTCTCAAGACCAAATGGATATCACCCAAAATAGTTGATAAGAGCTCAAGTCGGGTTATTACTATCTCTAGGTTGAACCCATTAATTGGGTTAATCAATCTCTCAATTGACCCAATTCCTTGTTAGCTAAGTTATCCTAGACCAAATCTCTCTTTCTCAAGTAGAGACTAAGTCAAATAGGCATGAACTAATATTTTTAACCATTAATTCCACAATTAAAGTATGAACTAAGCTAAATAATAAATACATAATCATAAACAAGCACTAAATTAGATACCCATAAGATTTACACACTAGGGTTGGGTCACAACCCTAGTAGAAGTCTAGCTACTCATAATGGGTTTTGAAGAAAATAAGGAAGAAAAACTAATTAAACTCATAATGGAAGCTAAAAATGATTAAATCTATTGTAAATACACCAAAGCAAAGTAAAACTTCCTAAAATAGCAAAGAAAAATGGCTTTTCTGTGGTCCGTAGATTTAGAACTGCGGCCGCAAGGCATTCTTCTGCGGTCCGCAATATTAGGATTGCGGCCACAAGGCAATCTTCTGCGGCTGCACAAATCTTGTGCGGTCCGCAATTCACTGAGGCTCCAGACTTGGTCTTTTTGCATACTCTCTGATCTTCGACCCTTAGCCCAGGTTTGCGGCCGCCCAATTCATGGGTGGTCCGCAATTTGCACAAATGTTTGCACAGATGGAATTCTGCGGTCCGCAATTTCTTCTGCAGTCACAGAATTCCTTCTGCGGACCGCACATTGTGTGCTTCTGTACCCTTTATTACCTTGTGCTTGGACTGCTCCTTTTTAGTCGGATTTCATCTTAGGAGCCCAACTTCCAGCATTCCTGCAATTTTGTACAATTTCATTAGTTTCGGGAACACAATTCAATGCTTTTAAACTAAAACAAAAGCTAAAAGGCGCTAATAAGTAGTTAAAATCCCTACTTATCAACTCTCCCAAACTTAAGTCTTTATTTGTCCTCAAGTAAATAGATTAGTTCCCACCTCCAAAAGTTAAGGGTCATTTTAGCGAGTCAAAGGTGAGCCATCCACACATCATTTGGGACCAACAATTACCCATATTACTCATGTATTATCAACATGGCAACAAGTTAAACATTCATGCACATATAATTCTAATGTGATATTTGAGCATCAAGAATTGATTTTACTCATCAAGAACTCTTGCTCTATCATGTAGGTCATGGTGGACTCCAAACTCCTCCTCCTCTACTTTCCGTTTGCCTGGCTCACTTAAAAATTTTAGCACTTAATCCAAAGATTTATGAAAGGTTCACTCATCTCTCTCAAGAGAATGTCGCAAGTACGACTTCAAGTACCATAGGCTTGCCCCTCATGTAGATCGCCACTAATGTAAGCTCACTCGGCTTGAAATCAAATAGGACTTCTTTCGGGATGTAATGAAAGCTTTTGGATTAGGGTTGGATACAATATGGGTGAGTGGTTACACCTTTCCTTAAGCACTCCATTTTTCATTTCTCGGCTCACACTTTGCCAATTCTTTAAGGCACTTTCTTTTTCTTGGGGAACTAGAGAGATTTAACATCACTCTTTCTTGATCATTACATTCATTTTCTCCCTCTTTTATTTCTTCATGTTTGGGATCATTACCTTTCTTTGAATCCCTTCAACTCTTCCACTTATTCACTATTTTGTATTTTTTTTTTTGCTCTTTTCTTTTCTTGTCTTTCCTTCTAATCATTTCTTTTTTCTTTTTGTGCCTTGATACCTTTTTCAAGTTCCTTGTCTCTCCCCCAAAATTACATTTTTAGCCATTTGTTTCAAAAGAATGTTAGAAAAAGCTCGGGTGCCAAGAGAGGGTCACGACAAAACGGGTAAAGGCTTATAACATGGTTGCCAAATAAGAAAGGTTCGAGGCTCAAAGGGGTTGACTAGGGATAACAACATTGGTAGGCAATAAAAATCTTAAATGGGCCAAGGAAAGCCTACAATCACTTCTCAAGCAAAGCAAAACTTAGGATTTGCCTTGAAACACATTCGGGGCAAGTTCTAGACCTTTCGCATGGATACTTGGACTAGCAACAAAGCATCTCACCCCTCATGCAATTGGATTATTAAAGAGGATAGAGTCGAGGGCCCACAATGACCACATTCAAGATTGAAAATCACTATGGTTCAATTAAACCACTCGATGGTTACCAAAGTCAACACAAGAGTCACAAAGTCACTAACTAGAGCTATTTCTTTCAAAAACCTTGTTTCTAACCATAAGCACGCAGTTAAGTATGTTGGTACCAATTGAAGCATGTTTGACTCTTCGAGCATGACTTAATTAGATCTTTTTATTCATTACTATTACTATTATTACCTAAATACCAAAAATGGACTCATTCCCTTAAGAAGGTTGTCACACCATCCATCGTTTGGACGAGTCATCCGGTTCATACAACAACTACCTTTGAAAAGAACCACGGCATTAAGAAAACTAAAAGCTTATTATCTACTAGAACATAAAAAGAGGCTACTAAATCACACAAAGAAGCTACTCAATCAAATTGAGAATTCACAAAGAAACAAAAATGAAAAAGCTAATAAACAAAAACTACTGAATATACATAATGAGAGAAATAGAGAGAATATATATACACAATACGAAAGAAAAGAAAATAATATCAAGTTATTATAGGCCAATTATCTCAGAATGTACCAAATAAAATCAAATAAACTCCCCCCCCCCCCCCCAAAAAAGCATTGTCCCTAATGCTTAACAAAATAAGAGTAAAAGAGGGGAAAAAGTGAAGAAAAACTCCCTATGGCTCCTTGGACATCTCTGTGTCCATAACAATGTCACTGCCCTCAGTCTCATCCAACTGGATCTCATCATTCTCAACTCTGGGAGTGACTGGGTTGGTGAACATCTGACGCACTGCCTCGGCAGTAGAGTCTGGCTTCTCAGATTGGCTAGCTAGTGCCACTGGCGCTTATGGTGCTGCAGGATCAAGGTCTGAAGGGTGTGGGTTGATCAACATGTCAAAAGGGATATATCTGGCTATAACAAGCTTGGTCACCTGCCTCCGGAGCATTTCCGCTGACTTCTTACTGGGACTTTTTCATCTTCTTTACTTCTTTGTCCAGTTCTTTGATCACTGACCTGTGTTGTACCAAGGTAGACATGATGGTGTTCTGGTTCTCTAGGATTCTCTTCAATTGTCTCCTCAATGGTCGTGGGGGGGGGGGGGAACTGAGGTGCTAGAACAGTAGACTGTGCTACAACAACACTGGATAAGTCAGACAGCTTTGCAGTTGCTGTCTGCATCCAGTTGTTGAGGCTCGCCAATGTCTGGAAGACTCGCAGCGCAGAAAGTAGAGCAGTAGACATGGGCACAGGCTTCAAAGCCGAAGTGGAAATTATGGCAGGAGCTGCAGAAGGGGATGTGGATGATGGTGGAGGCATAACTGTGGCACTGGAGGAAGGCTCGGCCGAAGTAGATGGGATATCAACTCCTTCCGCAACTACCACAGCTGGCTCATCAGACTGGCTTGTGGTGGTAGATGGCTGACCTTTTCTCTTCGGGTTGTTTGCATCCATAAGTGAGCCATGAGAAAGGCTTCTTCAGCTTCACCTTTGTATCAAAATCCCTTGGTTCCACCCCCCGCATCCGTAAGATACTCTGTAATAGTGTTAGGGTACAGGTAGGAAGAGTCAACCTGCCGGGCAATTACAGAGATGTTGGCTGACATCACGACACCCACATTGATAGGGTACCCGTCTATAATCGAGGGAACTAAGACTACCCGAGGAATCTGCAAGTGAGTCTCATTTTGACTCTGGTCCAGTCTGCTGCAGACAAATAATTGCCACCCTTTTGCTTCGAAGCTCAATGTGCTCCAGTGGGTAGGAACCCCAGCGGTGATCCATGGTGGTGGTGGTCCTAGTGCAGCTAGAATCTCCACTAACCAAGGACGAACTGCATCCCCAAGTGTACATTTTTCCAGGTATTCTTTTGGTTTGACATCATCAAAGCCCAAGTATGTGTTCAGTGTGTGCTGGTCAAATCGTACTTTGAGGTTTCTCACTTTTGTTACCTTTGTCCCCTTTTTGATATGTGCCACATTGGCTTAGAATTCCCGGACAAGGCATTCCTTAGCATCCACCACACTCTGGGTAAACCACATCCACTCTTTGCGTTTCCTAAACTGCCTCAGCACAACCGGGTTGTACCTCTCTAAATCTGTCAGTAAGAACTGTCGCTGAAGTGTTAGCGATCTCGTCAGCCACCATGTGCGGAAACTAGTGAAAGCTACTAGGCTGACGAATCGGTCCTCCCAAACTTCTTTCTTCTTTTTTCTTTCAATCCCAGTAGCTGTGGCATCTACCTCTCTACCATCATCGGGTATGTCCTGAACTGATGTATCTGGTGCCTCAGGTACAGGTGTAGTGGATGGCTCAGAAGCCTGACTAGCACTTTTTGAACCCTCAGAAGTGCTGTGGGATGAGGACGGCTCGTCCCTCAGCTGAAATCTCCTTGACGGCCTGGACTGTACTGCCGGTTATTCCTGAACAGAGGCTGAGTTTCCCTCTGATACGTCCCTAGACGGGGCGTATGAACTTGTCTCCGAGAGATATGCACCTTTCCCTCTCCCGGCTGTTATCTTTTTCTGATTTCTTGTTGTTGGGCACTGGGTAAGGCTCTCTTGCCTCGTCCCCGAGAAGGTTCACCCCTCCCTTTAGAAGTGTCACAGATGCCTCTAGATCGAACCATTATCAATATCAAATAGACACAGTTGTTAGTTGCAATTCAATGTTCAATCAGACATCAGAGATATATAAGAAAACAACAGAAAACACAGTGAGGGTCACAGACACAGTGTGCTTGAAAGGAAGGATCTGCGGTCCGCACAATTTTCTTGCGGCCGCAGATGAAGCCTCGTGGACCGCCCAATTTAGCATTGCGGCCGTATAAGTGAAGTGCGGTCCGCACAATTTCACTTGCGGCCGCAACTCAGAAATGCAAAATGTGCCAACTCTATGATGATAGAGAATCAGTTGATGTGCGACCGCTGTATATTTTTTGCGGTCTGCACAATTTATCTTGCGACCGCAATGGAAATTCTGCGGTCCGCACAATTTTTTTGCGGCCCCAGATTTTTTTCTCACTAATGTTGCCCTAGATCAACTTCTGCGGACTGCATAATTTTCTTGCGGCCGCAGAATTCAAAGAATATGAACAGTCCAGTATGATTAACTAGGTTTTGCGATTTTTGTGCAAATTTTGACATAGAAACAACATAAAAGCATGAGAATACATTGACCCAGTCCTCAATAAGCAAGTATTAGTTAACCCACTACAGATTTACCCCCACATGGTTGTACAATTGAGTTCTACTAACAAATGTCCTAACATCACTTAAAAACTAAAACTTAAACTAAAAAATAAAAAATTCTAACGAGGAATTTAAGCATACGAGATGTGAATGAGTGATCACAACTGTTGGGCGTGTGGGCAGATGATTTACCAATAGATTTCAATATAGTGCAAGTTTTTGTGCTCAGAGAGGGAAAAATATAACAGTATCCCTAGCCCGCTATTTATACTGTTGATGTTCTTAAGGGAAAGAGGGGCGAGTGCGGCCGCACAATTTGAGTTGCGGGCCGCACTCTATTACCTGAGAGCTTAAGTCGACTTTTTGATTGCGATGTGCAGAATTGTGTGTGCGGCCGCAGATTCCTTGTTGCTGTCGCAGATTTCTTGGTGCGGCCGCATATCGACCCTTTTTCTGACAGACCAACTTCAAAGAGTTGGTATATTCCACCTTCCACTTGTGTGGTCCGCAAGATAATTGTGCGGCCGCATAGCACTTTTGATGCAATAACTGTAAATGTGAGGTCCACGCAATTCAACTGCGGTCCGCAAAACACTTAGCCAAATTTCTGTCCACCATTCCTGTAAGAAACACTCATCCGTGTAGCACACTTCAAATCAAGTTAGCACAAAAATAACACCTAACTACAAAAGAAGAAAAGAAAAGAAAAAGAAACATGGGTTGCCTCCCAAGAAGCGCTTGATTTAACGTCGCGACACGATGCAGAATACCATCAATTGAAATGAATGGCCGCCACAACGTGGCAATCTCCAACCTTTCCCAAGTAGTGCTTCACCCGGCGACCATTGACTCGGAATACCTAATTGTTTTTGTTCTTCAATTCCAATGTACCAAAAGGCGTCACACCCACAATTTCAAAAGTACCACTCCATTTAGACTTTAACTTCCAGGGAAACATTCTCAACCTTGAGTTAAATAACAACACAAGATTGCCTACCTTGAACTCTTTGTTCCAAATGTATTTGTCATGAAGATATTTCATCTTTTCTTTGTACAAGGATGAACTTGTATAAGCATGGTACCGGAACACATCCAATTCATTCAAATGTGCAACCCTCAAGTTAGCGGCTACATCCCAATCAAGATTCAACTTCTTTAGATCTTACATGGCCTTGTGCTCTAGTTCCATCGGAAGATGACAAGCTTTGCCAAACACCAACCGGTATGTCGACATTCCGATAGGTGTTTTGTAAGCCGTCCGACAAGCCCATAATGTATCATCAAGCTTCTTGGACCAATCCATCTGGTTAGTATTCACTATTTTGGACAAAATATTCTTTATCTCCCTGTTGGAGACTTCCACTTGACCACTAGCTTGTGGATGATAGGGAGTCATGACTTTATGAGTAACACCATACTTGCTAAGTAAAGTGTCGAAAGCCTTGTTGAAAAAATGTGACCCCTCATCGCTTATAATAGCCCGCAGAGTACCAAACCTTTTGAAAATATTCTTCTTCAAGAACGCCACCACACTTCTCACCTCATTGTTGAGTAGAGCAATGGTCTCAACCCATTTAGACACATAATCAACTACGACCAAGATGTAGGTGTTTCCACAAGAACTCACAAAAGGACCCATGAAGTCTTGCAGGATGTTCTCATTTTACAGGTAGTGATAGGCATTTAACTTTTCTTTGAGATTCCGCTGGCCCGTTGACATTCATCACATCTTTTCACTAGCTCACTAGCATCCTTGGAAAGAGTGGGCCAATAGAAACCGCAACTTAGCCTTTGGTAATGACCATCATATGGCGAAGAATGACAAGCCCCAAGAATTTCACATTGCTCTTCTTCTGGTACATATCTTCTAATCACCCCATCCGTACAAATCTGGAAAAGATATGGTTCATCCCAATAATAATCTTGACAATCCCGTTTGAGCTTCTTCCTTTGGTTTGAAGATAACTCATCCGGGATGATACCACACACAAGCAAATTTGCTAGATCCGTGAACCATGGCACCTCCTTCATTGAAATGGCCAAGAGTTGCTCATCGGGGAAGGAGTCATTGATTTCAAGGCCATCATGTGGCCTCTCCTCCTCCTCCAAACGAGACAAGTGGTCTGCCACTTGATTCACTCCATTTTCTATCTTGGATGTCAATATCAAACTCTTGAAACAAAAGCACCCATCCCATCAACCGAGCTTTGGAATCTTTCCTGCTCATAAGACAATGAAGTGCTGCATGATCCGTGTGGACAATAACTTTCGCACCCATCAAGTACGGGCAAAACTTCTCAATTGCAAACACAATAGCAAGGAGATCTTTCTCTGTAACGGTATAGTTGACTTGGGAACCATTCATGGTCTTACTGGAATACTAGACCAGATGAAAAATCTTATTGATGCGTTACCCCAAAATAGCCTCAACTGCTATGTTACTTGCATCACACATAAGTTCAATAGGGACACTCCAATTTGGAGCGGTGATGATGGGAGTAATTGTCAACTTGAATTTTAACAATTCAAAAGCTCTCATGAAGTCATCATTGAAGTTAAACTTAGCATCTTTCTTAAGGAGCTTGCACAATGGGTTCACCACCATAGAGAAATCTTTGATGAAACGCTGGTAAAACCCAGCGTGGTCTAAGAAACTCCGCACACCCTTCACCGAAGTTGGAGGTGGAATTTTGGAAATCACCTCAATATTTTCCTTATCAATTTCAATTCCATTCTTTGAGATTTTGTGGCCAAGGACAATGCCTTCCTCGACCATGAAATGACACTTCTCCCAATTGAGTACCAAATTTGTTTCTTTGCATCTTGCCAACACTTTATCTAAATTCGCAAGACAATCATCAAAAGAATCTCCAACCATCGAGAAATCATCCATGAAAACTTTAAGGTAGTCCCCCACCATGTCCGTGAAGATAGCCATCATATACCTTTGAAAAGTCATCGGTGCATTACACAAACCAAATGGCATCCGCTTGAAGGCGAAAGTACCATAGGTACATATAAAGGTTGTTTTCTCTTGATCCTCTAGAGTAATAAGGATTTGGTTGTATCCCGAATACCCATCAAGAAAACAATAGAAAGCACGGCCGGCCAATCTATCAAGCATTTGATCTAAGAAAGGAAATGGGAAATGATTCTTCCTTATGACTTTGTTGAGCTTGCGATAGTCCATACACTCTCCAACCGGTCATTGTTCTTGTAGGAATCAACTCATTCTTATCATTGGTGACCATCGTCATGCCCCCTTCTTTGGGACACATTGAACCGGAGAAGTCCATGAACTATCGGAAATGGGGTAGATAACCCCGGCATCCAACAACTTGATAATCTCCTTTTTGACAACTTCTTGCATAGCCTCATTGAGTCTCCTTTGATGTTCAATAGATGGTTTGGTGCCTTCCTTCAAGTTGATCTTATGCATGTAAAATGCGGGGATTATCCCCCGAATATCCGCCAATGTCCACCCAATAGCCTTCTTCCTCTTATGTAGCACCACCAATGTAGAATCTATATGCACGTTAATCAAACAAGAGGAAAGAATAACTGGTAAAGTAGAACAAGGTCCAAGAAATTCATACCGAAGATGTTGAGGCAATGGCTTCAACTCCAAGGTAGGAGGCTCTTCAATGGAAGGCTTTGTAGGAGGAGTTGTGCTATTTTCAAGATCCAAAGATAGTTTTTGGGGTGCATAATTATACGACCCCATTCCTTGTAAAGAGTTCACACATTCCATGAAGCCATCCATCTCATCATCATCAAAGTTGAGCAAGATGGCCTCCAACATATTACCAACATTGATTGTGGCACTTGTATCATCAACAATAACATCGGTCACCAAGTCCACAAAAGAACACACCTCATTGCTATTTAGTTGCCGTATAGACTTGTACACATGGAATACCACTTTTTCATCACCCACCCGGAAAGTGAGTTCTCTGGCTTCAACATCATAAAAAGCCTTTCCTGTAGCAAAGAAAGGTCTTCCAAGAATAATCGGCACCACATAATCAACTTCACAATCTAGAATGACAAAATCCGCCGGAAAAATAAATTTATCAACACAAACCAAGACATCTTCAATCACTCCCAAAGGTCTCTTCATGGTCCGATCGGCCATTTTCAATCTCATAGAGGTGGGTCTTGGTTGCCCAATTTCCAAGGTCTTAAAAACCTAATAGGGCATTAAATTGATACTTGCCCCAAGATCACAAAGAGCTTTAGCAAACTTGGCACTTCCGATTGTACAAGGAATGGTGAAAGCACCAGGATCTTCCAACTTAGGAGCCATTGAATGCACAATTGCACTCACTTGATAAGTGACTTTGATAGTTTCAAAATTCATTGACCAGTTCTTTGGCACAAGATCCTTCATAAACTTTGTATAACCGGGCATTTGTTCTAAAGCTTCAACTAATGGCACATTGATTGAGAGACTATTCATCATTTGAATGAACTTTTTGAATTGATTCTCGCCATTTTGTTTGGAAAGTCTTTGAAGGTATGGAGGTGGAGACTTAGGCAATGGTGCCTTAGCCTTTTGCACTACCGGCTCCGGTATGTCAATAATGTGATCCCTAGATGGGTTCACCTCCTCTTGAGTATCTTTCACACTATCATCAATATCAATCCGAACTTCATCATTTGCTTGCACCACATTATTCGGGACCTCTTCTTCTTGTTCCACTTGCTCATCATCCACAAGTTGCTTTTGACTTGATGTGGATGCATTCCCACCTTTTTCACTTCTTGTAGTAATGGCCATGGCATGCCCCGTGTTGTTCCCACCCTTTGGGTTTACCACCGTGTCACTTGGTAGTGCCCCTTAGGACGAGAATTTAGATCTTGAGAGATTTTCCCATTTGAACTTCTACGTTACGGATCGATGTGTTGTGTGAGGCAAGTTGGGCATCCGAATAAACATTCTTTTCCATCATTTGCTTGAACATGTTCTCAATACGCCCCATCTCATTGGTTCCATCCGACTTGATTGTTACCCCCCCCCTCCCCATATTCCTTGATTATTGCCGCTCTAATTTCCTTGATTGTTGTTGTTATGCCAATTCCCTTGATTGTTTCCGCCACTCCAATTTCATTGGTTGTTAGAATTCCAATTGTCTTGATTGTTTTGAGGTCATCATTGTTGTTGGTTTGGGCCTTGAAAGTTGTTTCGTTACCCGTGAAAGTTGTTCACCTATTGCACATCCTCTTCTTGGTCATTGTAAGAATCATCTTGATAAAAACCACTATCCTCTTGCACAAAATTGTCCACTCGATATTGCACTTGTGGACCCTTGGTTATCCTTTTGTTCACCATCATGTTCACCCCCTCCATGGCATTGACTTGCTTAGGATTTTGCACTTGTTGAAGCTGAGCCTTTGCTAATTGATTCATGGTGGTAGTAAATTCGGCAATGGCTTGCCCATGGTCATGCAACTTTTTGTGAAGGTGGATCACATTGGGATCACCTTGTGGAACATTAGTCCAGAATTACCATGTCGATGATGTTTCCTCTATTTCATCTAAAATCTCACACGCCTCCGCATAAGGCGTAGTCATGAAGTTCCCACCGGCAAGTTGATTCACTACACATTGGTTAGTTGTGTTGATCTTACGATAGAAAGTTTGTGAATCATATTCTCCGTCATATCATTGTTGGGACATTCCTTAACCATTGTTATATAGTCATATCTCATGTAGTGGTTTATTTGGATCTTTCTTGAATACCAAAATCTCATCTAAGTGTAGCCATGTGCCCCGGAGAGAAGAATTTAGAAATAAACATTTCTGCCAACTCATCCCAAGTGTGAATGGAATATTTCGGCAAACATTCCAACCAATCTAAAGCTTTCCCCCGTAGATAAAAGGGAAAAAGCCTTAGCCTCAATGTATCCTCGAAGACATTTGTTTGTTTGCTCCCCAACAAGTGTCCACAAACCCCTTCAAAAATTTGTATGTATTTTGACTTGGAGCACCGGTGAAGAAATCTTGTTGCTCTAGCAAAGTGAGCATCACATTGGCGATTTGAAAGTTGCCCACCCTAATATGGGGAGGGGTTATTGCACTTGCATATTCTTCATTGGGTAACACTCGGTGTGGAGCCGCTCGTTGTGGAGGTAGGGTTGGAACGAGGACATTTTCATGAGGCACTCGACCTCTTTTATTGGTTTGAGGTTCAAGAGGAACCTCATTAACTTGCTCATCCTCAATGTCCACATCCCCCAAAACAATATTTCCGACCTCATTGTTTGCCATGGTTGTACATACGATTTCTCAAACAAGTTAGTAACACGGAAGGAAAAGAAGATACTCCAAAAACACACCCAAATATATAACTAACACAGTTTTTAACTCCCCGGTAACGGCGCCAAAAATTGATCATGTCCAAAACACACCTCAAAAAATATATGAAACGGTCGTTTGCAATAATAGAAACCCAACTAAGAGTCGAGGTCGAATCCACAGGGAGCTAAGATGGGGGTTAGCAGTATATATTTTACTGTGAGTGATTGAATTATCTAGATTGTACTTCCACACAAAGATTTGTTTTCTATTTTTAATTTTAGTCTGCTGATTGCAAAATAAAGGAAGAAGACTAGAGAAAATTGTTTTTAAGATTTTTCCAAATGGATAAAAAGCCTAGGGTTGTGACCATGACCTAGGTGTATGCCTAATGGGATAAAGACCTTAATGCTTGTTTCGTTGATTGGGGTGTATTATAGCTATCAACTCTAATTTACCCACTCAGTACCTCTCGGTCAAAGAGTAGTTTTGCCCAATTTGGCTTTCTCAAGACCAAATAGGCATTACCCAAAACAGTTGATAAGAGCTCAAGTCGGGTTATTACTATCTCTAGGTTGAACCCTTTAATTGGATTAATCAATCTCTCAATTGACCCAATTCCTTGTTAGCTAAGTTATCCTAGACTAAATCTCTCTTTCTCAAGTAGAGACTAAGTCAAATAGGCATGAACTAATGTTTGCAACCATTAATTCTATAATTAAAACATGAACTAAACTAAATAATAAACACACAATCATAAACAAGCACTAAATTAGATACCCATAATATTTGCACACTAGGGTTGGGTCACAACCCTAGTAGAAGTCTAGCTGCTCATAATGGGTTTTGAAGAAATAAAGGAAGAAAGACTAATTAAACTCATAATGCAAGCAAAAAATGATTAAATCTATTGTAAATACACCAAAGCAAAGTAAAACTTCCTAAAATAGCAAAGAAAAATGGCTACAACAATTTTAGAGGTTCAAACTTGACCTAATTTTGTAAAACTCATCTATTTATACAAGGCTGAAAATATCGGATAAAAATACCCCTCGGGAGGTTCTACGGCCACACAATTCCATGTGCGGTTTGCAGATTTCTTCATCTGGCAGGAGCTGGAGTTCTGCAGCCGCACATTTCTGAACTGCGGCTGTAAGGCAACTTTTCTGCGGGCCATAGATTTAAAACTGCGCCTGCGAGGCATTCTTCTGCGGTCTTCAATATTAGGATTGTGGCCACAAGGCAATCTTCTGATTGCCTTGCGGCTGCACAAATCTTGTGCGGTCCGCAAATCTCTGAGGCTTTGGACTTGGTCTTTTTGCATACTCTCTGATCTTCGACCCTTAGCCTAGCTTTGCGGTAGCATAATTCATGTGCGGTCCGCAATTTTCACAAATTTCTGCTAATTTTTCCTTCTTTGTTTGCGGCCGCAGATGGAATTATGCGGTTCAAAATTTCTTCTGCGGACCGCATATTGTGCGCTTCAGTGCCCTTTATTGCCTTGTGCTTGGACTACTCCTTTTGGAGTCGGATTTCATCTCGGGAGCCCAACTTCCAGCATTCCTGCAATTTTGCACAATTTCATTAGTTTCGGGAATACAATTCAATGCTTTTAGACTAAAACAAAAGCTAAAAGGCGCTAATAAGTAGTAAAAATCCCCACTTATTAGTCATCAAGGTCGAGACTAGAAAATCGAACCTTTTCAAAGTTAAGAAAAGGGATAACGAGATGCTCAGGGAGTTCATGTCAAGGTTTCAAATGGGATCCCGATGGACCTGCCTTCGGTTGAGGATGATTGGGCCATTCAGGCATTCACTCAAGGACTTAACCCTGAAGCTCCATCGCTTTACAACAGTTAAAACAAAATTTGGTAGAGTACCCGGTGGTAACTTGGATCGATGTCCACAACAAGTACAAGTTAAAAAATAAGAGTTGAGGACGACCAGCATGGGGCCCCTTCCGGGTCCATTTATCTCATCAGAACCGAAGAAAGGCCTAAGAGAGTCGTCGATCACTAATCAAGGTCGGTCCAATATTGGTATCAACCATACAGTGCAGATCGAAGGGGAAACAGGTCCGTGTGTAACTCTACAAGGAACAAAGGAGAAGCAATTGAGGGCCCAATAGCCGAGGCCTGATGAGCAAAAATGGTTTTGACAGGCCACTCGGGGGAAGGAAAGCACCGAGATTATCAGAGTATAACTTCAACGTTGATGCAACCAGCATCGTATCTTCCATCGGGCGCATCAAAGAGACCAAGTGGCCTCGACCGTTGCAGTCTGATCCCACCCAGAGAGATCCTAACCTGATGTGTAAGTATCATGGCACTCATGGCCATAGTATCGAGGACTGACGATAATTGGGAGAAGAAGTTGCCCGGTTATTTAATAACGTACACCTGCGAGAATTTCTGAGTGATCGAGCCAAAAACCAATTCAGAAATAGGGACGCCAACAAACAGACTGAACCAGAGGAACCCCAACACGTCATCAACATGATCATTGGAGGGATCGATATCCCTCAAGGGCCAGTGATAAAATACACTAAAGTGTTGATCACAAGGGAGAAGCGAACACGAGATTATATCTCGGAACGAGCCATTTCATTCAGCGATAGGATGCAGAGGGATCGTACAACCTCATAACAATGCACTGGTAATTTTCGTACTTATCAACAAATCGCGAGTTAAATGTGTGTTGATTGATCTAGGTATCTCGGCCAACATCATTAGATTGAGGGTCATAGAGCAGTTGGGGTTACAAGATCAAATAGTGCCAGTAGTCCGGGTGTTGAACGAGTTTAACCATGGCATGTGAAACCACAAAAGGAGAGATAACCCTACCCGTGAACACTGTCGAGACCATCCAGGAAACAAAGTTCTATGTGATCGAAGAGGACATGAAATATAACGCTCTATTCGGAAGACCATGGGTTCACAACATGAGGGCAGTGCCTTCGACCTTACACCGGGCATTAAAATTTCCTACTTCGAGAGGAATCAAAATGGTATACAGAGAAAAGCCAGCCGCAAAATAAATGTTCGCAGTCGACAAGGTGATCCTGATGCTTGTGCTCTCGATATCGAAGAATACGGAGCCGATTAGAAAGGAAGAAACTAAATAGCAATCACCAATACCGGCCCCGACCCAACCAGAGGAGCGGGGAACAAGCGAGGATGACGATTACGAGGTCCCTAAGTTGTTCATCGCCCCTGATGATTCCGATGCCACCAAATCAACGGTCGAGGAGCTGGAGCAAGTCATATTGATTGAACACTTGCCCGATCGAAAGGTATACCTGGGTACGGTATTAACTACCGAGCTCAGGAAAAAACTCATTGAATTCCTTATATCTAACATGGATTGTTTCGCTTGGTCCCATCTTGATATGACAGGGTTCCCTCCAGAGATAACCACTCATAAGTTGAGTTTGGATCCGAAGTTCCACCCGGTCAAACAGAAGTGGAGGCCTCAGCCCGAAGTCAAACATGCATTCATCAAAGACGAGGTATCTAAACTCCATAAAATAGGTTCCATTCGGGAAATTAAATACCCGGACTGGTTAGCTAATGTAGTGGTAGTGCCTAAAAAGGAAATAAATTAAGAATGTGCGTAGATTACAAAGACTTGAACAAGCCATGCCCTAAGGAATCTTTTCCTTTGCCTAACATCGATTGCATGATCGATACAACGGCCGGGCACGAGATACTCAGCTTTCTTGACGCCTATTCCGGGTACTACCAAATCCGGATGGACCTCGGACGATCAAGAAAAGACATTTTTATCACTAAATTCGGCACCTATTGTTATAATGTAATGCCATTCGGGTTAAAAAAATGCTGGAGCCACTTATCAACGCCTAGTAAACTGGATGTTCGAAGGACATATAGGAAAATCAAGAGGTTTATATTGATGACATGTTAGTCAAGTCCCTGCGAGCAAAGGACCATTTGAAATGTTTGTAGGAAACCTTCGACATATTAAAAAGCTACAATATGAAGCTGAACATGAAAAAATGTGCATTCAGAGTAAGATCCGAAAAATTCCTTGGGTTCATGGTGTCCAACCGAGGGATCGAGATAAATCCCAATAAAATCAAAGCTATAAAAGACATAATCATGGTGGAAAATATCAAGGTTGTTCAGAGGCTAACCGGGCATATAGCCGCCCTGGGCTGGTTCATATCGAGGTCCTCAAACAAAAGCCATCGGTTTTTCTCATTACTGAAGAAAAAGAATAACTTTTCTTGGACCCCAGAGTGCCAACAAGCCTTGGAATAACTCAAACGATACCTTTCGAGTCCACCCCTGCTCCATACTCTGAAGGCGGATGGGCAGTTGTACCTTTACTTGGCGGTATTCAAAGTGGCGGTAAGTGAAGTCTTGGTCTGGGAAGAGGAAGGTACGCAATTCTATATTTACTATGTTAGTAGAACTCTAGGAGAGGCCGAAACAAGGTATCCTCACCTGGAAAACTTGGCGCTCGCTTTGCTAAGCGCCTCTAGAAAGTTAAAATCATACTTTCAATGTCACCCCATATGTATCGTGACCTCTTACCCATTGAGGAATATCATGCACAAACCTGAGCTCTCGGGCCGGTTGGCCAAATGGGGAGTCAAAATTAGTAGGTACGATATCGAGTATCAGCCCCGAACTGCCATCAAATCACAAATTTTGGCAGACTTCGTAGCCGACTTTATGCTGGCCGTAATACCCGAAATCAAAAGGGAACTATTGTTAACCTTGGGGATTACCTCGGGAGTTTGGACCCTCTTTACGGATGGTACTTCGAACGCAAAGGGGTCCGGGCTTGGCATCATGCTAAAGCTACCTACGAGTAATGTAGTTAGGCAATCTATTAGAACTATGAAATTGACTAACAACGAGGCTAAGTATGAGGTCATGATTGCGGGTCTAGAATAGGCTAATAGCCTTAAGGCTGAGGTAGCAAGTAACGCTGCATCAATTCAAGGAATAGACCTACATCACGTGCGCCGAGATCAAAATTGTGAGGCCGATGCTCTCTCTACCTTGGGGTCATCGGTTGATGACAATAAATTCAGTTCGTGAACGGTCGTACAACTCATGAAGTCGGTGGTAGAAGAAGGCCATGCCGAAGTAGAATCGACAAGTTTAACTTGGGATTGGAGGAACAAATACATAGATTATTTGAAGATTAGGAAGTTGCGCTCGGATCCTAAAGAATCGAGGGCTCTGCGCACGAAGGAGGCCAGGTTTAGCCTGTCCGAAGGGACTCTTTTCAGAAGAACATTCGACGGCCCACTCACCATATGCTTGGGGCCGAGAGATACTGAATTTGTCTTGAGAGAAGTTCATGAAGGCACTTGCGGAAACCATTCAGGGGCGTAATATTTGGTTAAAAAATTAATCAGAGCCAGCTATTACTAGATCGACATGGAGAAAGATGCAAATGACTTTGTACGAAGATGCGACGGCTATCAGAGACATGCACCGATGATCCATCAGCTCAGAGAGGTACTCCATTCGGTCTTGTCCCCATTTCCGTTCATGAAATAGGGAATGGACATTGTCGGTCCCCTGCCGTGGGCACCTGGTAAGGCTCAATTCATACTGTTTATGACCGATTATTTTTTCTAAATGGGTTGAACCTCAAGCGTTCGAGAAAGTCTGGGAAAAAGAAGTCATTGACTTTATTTGGGACCACATAATATGCCGGTTCGAGATACCGGTCGATATCGTGTGTGATAATGGGAAACAATTCATCGGTAGCAAGGTAAACAAGTTTTTTGAAGACCACAAGATTAAAAAGATATTATCGACACCCTATCACCCTAGCAGGAACGGACAAGCAGAATCTACAAACAAGATCATACTTCAAAACCTAAAAAATAGGTTGACTGATGCCAAAGGCAAATGGAAGGAAATTCTGCCCAAAGTCTTATGGGCATACCGTACAACTTCGAAGTCTAGTACCGGGGCCACCCCATTTTCATTGGTCTACGATGCCGAAACATTAATACCAGTCGAAGTGGGAGAACCGAGTCTCAAGTTCCGATATACGACCTAAGAGTCTAACGGTGAGGCCAAGAGCTTGGAACTATTGGATGAAAGGCGTGAGGCTGCCCTAGTCCGGTTGGCCCCCCAAAAACACTGGATAGAAAAATATTATAAACGAAGAGTCAACCTCCAACACATCATGATCGGGGACTTGATGTTAAAAAAAGTAACACTACACACCCGAAACTCGAACGAGGGGAAGCTGGGACCTAATTGGGACGGACCATATCAAGTCGTCGAAATTACTAGCAAAGGCTCGTACAAACTCGAAACAAGAAGCGGTGCACAACTACCGAACAACTGGAATGTGACGTACTTAAAGCGGTACTACTTCTACGGTACGATCTCATTTACTTTTTTATAATATTATGAATCGAACTAACACTTGCAGGAAATGGCCAAGGGAGAATGTGACTATTAGGTCTGAAAGCACGTATTGCACTCTTTTTCCCTTGAACCCGTTTTGTCCCAAATGGTTTTTTCGGCAAGGTTTTTAACGAGGCAACAGTAAATCGTGCTAACTTAGATTCGAAGGCCGGTATTAAACCAGAGTCAATGGGCGTATCAACAGTATCTGAACCCTCTCAAGATCGACCTCGACTGGGGGCCATCACCCTCGGGATAAAGTTCATAGCAAGTAAAAAAGGAAACTTTGTACTTGAATAGCTTAGGTGGTTAGGATTTATTGTAAGGGCTAAATGGTCAAGTGAACCGTGCCCATATAGGCCACCTTAGCCATGATACAAGCTTTTACACGCTTTCAATCATGTACTTTACACACATAAATGAAAGAAATTTTCTACCTTACTGTTACGCATTTTTGCCTCTTAAAACACAGATCCTAAGGGCCCATGGTCTAAACCCCATTTCGGGACTATCGAGCCCAAAGGCTACCCCTACTCGGGGATTGTCATCCGAAAAAAGTTCGGGCAACTCGGGCTACCAAATCTCGGGGTCACAAAACCTATTAGGTAGTGCCTAAACACAAAAGGCTACGGCCATCTTAAAAAATGGCTCGGAGACGTCCGAAACTCGTAATCAGAACATAAGGCCTTTATAAAAATTAAAAACCTGCCAAAAGGTTACCCTAGCAAAAGCGTCATCTAAAATCGCTTAAGCATATTGGGAAAACTTCTAGTCACACCGAGTTTTCAAAGCCTCGAGCAAATAAAGTTGCATCGAAGTCAGGCTCTATTCGGATCTCTGAAAAACGAATGACTTATTACTACATTTTATTCTATACTAAGGCATTAGAAATATTTGGAAGAATAGAAATTATGAAAATATGCTAAAAAAGTAGAGATTCAAAATTACCAGAAAGGGAAATTTTATATATTTTGGAATGTATTTACAAAGGCTCAACAAAAACAACCTCAAAATAAACAAAAAACATACACAAGAAAAAAACTAAAAAAATAAACAAAAACTAAAAAAATTCTAAGGCATTCATGCCTAGTCTTCACCGGGGCCCGGCTCGTCGCTAGAACCGTCGGAGCCATCGGATCCCGCAGAACCCTCAGAGCCTTCGGCACCTTCAGGCTCGAAAAGTTTCTTCGTCTCGGCCTCAAGCTTTATTTCTTCCTCGATCTCGGCCGACAGTTCGAAGCCTCGGGCGTGAATCTATTCGAGGATCTCCCTTCTGATGTAGCGCAAACTCACACCACAAATATACGTAGTGAGGCGGTCGAAGCAATAATAAAACCCAACACAAGTCGGGGTCGAATCCTCAGGGAGTTAGAATTAGGATTAGGCATATATTTAGTGTAATTGTACAATATGCCTTAGATTACACTTCCACATTCTTGTTTGTTGTTTCTACTTCTACTTTAGACTATTGATTGCAATTATAAAACTAGAAGATAATATTTTTGGTTTTGGTTGTTTTTCAAATGATAAAAGATCTAGGGTCGTGACTTCCACCTAGGTTGAAAACTCTAGGACAAGCCTGATTGGTCGGGATTGTAATATAGCAATCACACACAATTACCCACTCTATACCTCTCGCCTGTTTGAGTGGTTTTGCCCAATTTGGCTTTCTCAAGTCCAAATGGGTATTGCACAAAACAAGTGATAACTGCTCAAGTCGGGTCTTACTATCTCTAGATTCAACCCTTTAATTAGGGCTATCAGTTTCTTGAGTTCACCCCAATTTCTTGTTAGCCAAGTTTTCCTAGACTTAGTCTCTCTTTCTCAAGTAGAGACTAAGTCAATTGTGCATCAATCAATGTTTGCAACCATTAATTCTTGAATTCAAGCAAGAACTAGGCTAAATATCACTAACCCAATCACAAACAAGTCCTAAATCAAATACTCATTAAGTACCCACACTAGGGTTGGGCCACAACCCTAGCTAGAAATTTAGTTACTCATGAAAAATGAATAAACACAAGAAGATATTAAGATAGAATGCATAATAATTGATTAGGAAAAGGAAATCTAATGTTTAGAATCTAATCTAGTACAATATTACTCAAAACAGTAAAGGATAATGGCTCAGGTGCTCTCCCAATACAAAACTTACCCTAAAAATGATAAAAAGTTCTATTTATACTAAGCTAAAAATATCTGACAAAAATGCCCCTGCGGAGGTTGTGCGGCCGCATAATTATGTGCACGGTCCGCACAACGAGACTTGGCTTGACATGTTCCAGTTTTGCGGCCGCACAATTCTGGATTGCGGCCGCACTCCTTCAACTACTGCGGACCGCATATTTGTGAGAGCAGCCGCACTTTTGCTTCTGTGGCCACACAATTATAGTGCGGTCCGCACTCTTTGATCTGAAGCTCTGGTTTGTGAGACTTCTACGGACCACATAAAAATTAGTGCGGTCGCGCTATTGATTATGCGGCCATACAAAAATGGTGCGGTCTACATTTCATCTTGAACTTGAAATCCCATCTTTCTGATCTTTGACTTCTGCGGGCCGCATAATATTGAGTGCGACATCACTTGTCATTCTGCGGCCGCACAATTATGGTGCGGTCCGCACTCCTTTAACTTGCCCAACACCAGCTCTCTGAATCTCCTCTTCTGCGGCCGCATAATATTTGTGCGATCCGCATACTCTGAAGGAAAACTGACATGGCTCTTCCTTTGTTTTGCGGCCGCACACAGTATTGTGTGGTCTGCACTGTGGCCCTTTTGCCTTGTTTTGGTCCTTGTCCACTTTTGACTCCTTTATGAGTTGATTTTGACTCCTTTGGCTTGTTTTCCAATGTTCCTGTACAAAAGCACATTTCATTAGTTTTCGGGAATACCTTTAAGCATTTTTAGCTAAAACACAAGTAAAAGATAGCAAATAAGCGGTCAAAATCCCTACTTATCAACTATACCAAACTTAAGCTTTTGCTTATCCTCAAGCAATTAAGACAATTCCCATCTCCACTAGAAAAAAGGATATTTCAGCTGGCCTAAGGTGAATCAATCATGTATCAATTGGGACCAATAATTACCCATAACACATACGAATTATCAATAACGTAATAATTTGACTTTTTGAGTACCATAGTTCTAATGCGATACTAGAGCATCAAGAGTTGACTCTATTCATCGAGGACGCTCGCTCTTTCACGTAGGTCATTTTGGATCCCAAACTCCTCCTCCTATACTCTCCATTAGCAAATCTCACTTTAGAATGTAACACTCAAATCAAGGATTGCGAAACGTGCGCTTATCTTTTTCAAAAGAATGTCACAAGTCCGGCTCTAAGTACCATAAACTTGCCCCTCATGTAAATCACCACTAATGTAAGCTCACTCAACCTGAGATCATGTAGGGCTTTTGTGGGATGTAATGAAGGCTTTAGGACCAAGGTAGGATTTGTTGGAATAGAATGGTTGCAGTTTTCCTCAAGCACTCCATTTCCCCTTTTCGGCTCATACTTTTTCAAATCTTTGAGTCATTTCCTTTTTCCTCGGGGGAACTAGAGAGACGTAACGTCATTCTTTCTTGATCATGACATTCATTTTTCTCATTTTCTATTTACTCCATTCCTATCATCATTGCTTTCTTTGAATCCCTTCAACTTTCTACCTTATTCACTTTCTTTTTGGTATTTTTCTTTTTGTTCTTTTTTTTTTGCCTTCTCTTTTCTTCATTTCTTTCTTTTCTTTGTACCTTTTATCACTTCCAAACTCCTCATCTATCCCTCAAACTTATGTTTTTGCCAATTGTTTCTCAAGAATGCTAAGGAAAGATCGGGTGCCAAGAGAGGGTCATTACCAAACAGAAAAAGGCTTGTAACGTGGTTATTGAAAGAAATAGGGCTTAGGCTCAAATAGGTTGATTAGGGATATCACATTGGTAGGCTATGTAAGATTTCAAATTTCGAATTGGACCAAGTAGAGCCTACAATCATTTCTCAAGCCAAGCTATACTTAGAATTTTGCCTAGAAAAATATTCGGGGCAAGTTCTAGACTATTAGCACGGGTACTTGGACTTGCAATTCAATACCTCACCTCTCATGCTGCTGGATTGCTAAAGAGAACGGAGTCGAGGGCCCACAATAACCCTAGTTGAGATTGAGAATCAAAAATGGCTCGACTGAACTACTCGATGACTGCTTAAGTCAACACAAGAGTCAAAAGGTCACAACTAGAGCTAATTTCTGCCAACAATTTATTTTTAACCATAAGGTCGTGGGTAAATGTGTTGGTACCAAGTGAATCATGTTAGAGACTCTTTTATTCATTACTAATATATTTGCCTAAACATAAAAGAAAACAGACTCAATCCCTTAAGAAGGTTGTCACGCCATCCATCATTGGGAAGAGCCACCCGGTTCACACAAAATCCACATTTGGAAAGAACCGTGGCATTAAGAAAACCAAAGGCTTATTGATCACTCAAACGTAAAAAAAAAAGCTAACAAATAAAAAAGAAACTACTAAAGTAAATAAGAAGTTCTACTACTAAGAAAGACAAAGTAAAGAAGCTACGAAATAAACTACGGAAAATAAGATAAATGAATATACAAACCGAAGTAAAATGAATATATACATCAAACGAAGGGGGAGAATATATACATACCAAAGAGAAAATAAAGATAAAGGATAAGATTTATTACATGCCAAATGTCAATGTCAAATTAATCAAAATAGACCACCCCTCCCCCTCCCCCTCCCCCGACTAAAAGTGAGCATTGTCCCCAACGCTTATCAAAAGTAAGAACAAGAAGGGGGTAGAGAGTTAAGAGAACTCCCTATGCGGTCTCAGTCTGCATGGCATCCTCAGCACCCTCGGTCTCCTCTAGCTGTATATTATCATCACCTGGCTGAGGGACAACAGGGTTGCTGAGCATCTGGATCATCTCCTTAGTGGTGTGGGCAGTCGCAACCGGCTCCTCATACTGGCCGGCTGCTATATGTGATGCCTCTGGTACTCCTGGTGCTGAAGGTTCTCCCTTCATAAGTAGGTCCACTAGTAGATCTCCGGCCGATGTAAGCTTGGTAACTGTTGTTGTCAACTTATCCACCGACTTCTTCGAAGCTTGAGACTTCTGCATTTTCTTTACCTGCTTGCCCAAATCCTCAATGACATCCCTATGTGCCACCAGAGTCTCCATAATTGTCTTCTGGTTGTCCAGAATCTTCTTCAATATTTCCTTCACTGACGAAGGTACCTATGGTGCAGCCTAGGCATAAGACTGTGCTGCAACAACACTAGATATGTCAGACAACTTTGAAGTAGCTGCCTGCATCCAGTTGTTGAGACTCGCCAATGTCTGGGAGACGTGTAGCACAGGCAGTGGATAAGTAGATGAAGCTGGTACTGATAATGGAGATGATGGTCTAGAAGAAGAAGATGGTGGCATTTCTGATGTTCCGGTGGAAGGTCCGGCTGCGGTGGAAGGCATAACATCTACGGAAGGCTCAGCAGCTGAATCAGTAACTACTACCGTTGGCTCCTCAGACTGGATAACGGAGGTAGTTGCCTTACCCTTGAACTTCGGATTGTCGGAACACTGTAGGTGGTACCATGAGAAAGGCTTCTTGGCCTTTACTTTAGTATCGTACTGCCTCGGCTCCACCTTTTGATCATTGAAGTACTCTGTGAGGAAGTTCGGGTAGGGGTAGGAACTCTCATCCTTCTAGACAGCCAAAGTGATGTTGGTTGACATTATAGCACACACATTGATCGGGTACCCAGCCATAATTGAAGCCAACAAGACTGCTCGGGGAAGTGGGAGATTGTTCTCATTCAAGCACGGGTCAATGAGGACGCACACAAAAGTCTACCACCCTTTAGCTTCAAAGTTTAGGGTGGCCCGGACTATGGGAACCCCTGCTGTGAGCCACAGAGGTATTGATCCTCGAATAGCCAAAATCTCAGCTAGCCACGGGCGAGCTGCATTACCCATAGCCAGCTTTTCCAAGTATTGGGCGGCCTCCACTTCTTCAAATCCCATATAAGAGTTCAAAGCATAGGAGTCGAATCGGATTTTCAGATTTTGCACTTTTGTCACCTTGGTACCCTTTTTAATGTGAGCCACATTGGCATAAATTTCTTTAACCAAGTGCTCATTTGCATCGAGGACGCTTTGAGTGAACCATTTCCATCCTTTTCTCTCCTGGAACTGTCTGAGGACATTTGGGTTGTGCTTGTCCAAATCCTTTATCAAGAATTGTCGCTCGAGAGTGAGAGATCTCTGGGGCCACCACTATCTAAATTTGCTGAAGGCAATCAAGCTTACAAATCTGTCTTCCCACATCTCCCTCTTCCTCGACCTCTCTAAACCCCCCCACTATAGCATCACCCCTCTACCATCATTCGAGACATCATCATCATCATCAACATTGATTGGTGCAGCCGGGGCATGTGAGGAAGAGGGCTCGGAATCATGGCTATCCTCTTCCGAACCTTTAGAAGAACTAGTCGCGGAAGATGATTCATCAACCAAATGGAATCTACCCGGGACTTGTTGAGGTTGGGTGTTAGGTGGGGCTTGGTCAGAGTTTGCATCAGAAACTTCCCTAGACAGGAGATACTCACTGGTGTCTGATGATTTAGGGACTCTGTTGGCCGTAGCCTTCTTTCTTAACACTCTCTGGATGGCTAATGGTTGGTTACTCTTGCTTCGTCCTCGGCCTCGAGAGGGTTCTGCCCTCCCTTTTGATGTATCTCCTCCTCGTGATCTAACCATCGTCTGCAATTCATAACAATTAGAATCAGTTAGAGTTCAGGTACATAGGACACTGATATATGCATGATAGTTGCAGGTCAGTTATGGAAAAAAATAGAAGAGGCAGTGCGGACCGCACAAAAGTGAGTGCGGCCGCAGACTGCCAAGTGCGGACCGCACTGTCTACGGCCGCACAAAAGTGAGTGCGTCTGCACAATCAAAAGTGCGGACCAAACAATTTTTAGTGCGGCAGCATAGCCCCAGGTTTAGACTATTGGGTCTCTGATCATTTAACAGTGCATACCGCATAATTTTGACCGCGGACCGCATAATTTTGACTGCGGACCGCATATTTTTGAGTGCGGTCCGCACAATTCAAGCATACAGATGCCCTAACTTAGAGACTGCAGACCATATGAAAGTGTGTGCGGCCGCACAATTTGGATTAACACGGCACTGCTTTACGATTCATACAAGTTTTGCAAGAACTAGACATGGCCCTAGTAATCAAGTATGATTATCTATTTACCCAGGACCCAATTAACAATTATGAAGCTACCCACAAGATTTTGAGCAAAGATGACTAACTATTGACATTTTTAGGCATGAAATTAACCCTAGACAAAAGAACAAAACTAAGAGAAGATGAAAAATCTAAAGATGAAATGAACATACCAGTGATGGAGGATGCAGGTGAGAATCTAAGAGATGAAATGCTTGAAGTTTGAGAATTAGTGGGGGATGCACTGTGTTTGCTTAGGGCTTGAAGGTTCAGAGAATGTAAAGTGTAAAAAGTTGAGAAAAGCCCTATTTATACTTTGACCTGTCGGGCCCAGCACTTACCTGAGTGCGGGCGCACAATTTTTAGTGTGGTCTGCACTCATTACCTGTTCCTTTGAAGACATTCTGCGGACCGCACAAAAGTGAGTGCGGCCGCAGAATTTGTGCGAACCGCACAATTTTGTGTGTGGTCACACTTTGTTAAGGAGTTTTGACAGGCCAAACTTCAAAGAGCATGAAATTTTGTTCTTCCAGTTGTGCGACCGCACACAGAATTGTGCGGCCATAGAGTGGTTGTGCTGTCCGCATAATTTTGGTGTGGTCCGTACTTTTTGTGACACTTAGCCAATTTTTCTTGCACAATCCCTGCAATGCACACCCATTCCTGCATACATTTCAAAATCAGTTAGCACAAAACAACACCTATCTAAAAAAGAAGAAAAGAAAAAGAAAAAGACACATGGATTGCCTCCCAAGAAGCGCCTGATTTAACGTCGCGACACGACGCAAATTACCAATCATTTGAAATGAAGGACCGCCACAATATGGCCATCATCAACCTTGCCAAGATAATGTTTAACCTGGTGTCCATTGACTCTAAACACCTCGTCATTCTTATTTTTCAAATCTAGAACACCAAAGGTGGTTACATTCACCATTTCAAAGGGGCCACTCCATTTTGACTTCAACTTGCCCGGAAACATCCGTAACCGGGAATTGAACAATAGCACAAGATCACCTTCTTTAAATTCCTTGTTGTGGATGTACTTGTCATGGAGGTACTTCATCTTCTCCTTGTAAAGGGACGAGCTTGTGTAGGCATGATACCGAAATTCATCAAGATCATTCAATTGTGACACCTTTAGATTTTCCTCTATATCCCATTCAAGGTTCAACTTCTTCAAAGCCCACATGGCCTTATGCTCAAGTTCTACCGGAAGATGGCATGCCTTCTCGAACACTAACCGGTATGGAGACATCCCGATCGGTATTTTGTAGGCCGTTCTATAAGCCAAAAGAGCATCATCAAGTTTTCTTGACCAATCCGTCCGGTTGGCATTAACTGTCTTTAACAAAATACTCTTTATCTCCCGGTTGGAGACTTCAAGTTGTCCGCTTGCTTGAGGATGGTAGGGGGTTGATACTTTGTGAGTGACACCATATTTTGTGAGTAAGGTATCAAAAGCCTTGTTGTGAAAATGCGAACCCCCATCACTAATAATGGCTCTTGGGGTACTAAACCTCGTGAAGATGTTCTTTTTCAAGAATGCCACCACACTCCTTGCTTCATTGTTGGGAAAAGCAATGGCCTCAACCCATTTAGATACATAATCCACCACAACTAGAATGTAGGTGTTTCCACAAGAGCTAACAAACGGACCCATAAAATCAATACCCCACACATCGAAAATATCTATCTCAAAAATGGTAGTGAGAGGTATTTCGTTCTTCTTTGAGATCCCACCGGTTCTTTGGCATTCATCACACCGCTTGACAAGCTCACTAGCATCCTTGTAGAGAGTAGGCCAATATAATCCACAACTCAAAACTTTTGCCGTCGTTCTTGCTCCACCATGGTGACCACCATACGGTGAAGAGTGGCAAGCCTCAAGAATACCCATTTGTTCTTACTCCGGCACATATCATTGGATCACACCATCGGTACATATCCGAAAAAGAGACGGCTCATCCCAATAATAGTCAAGGCAATCCCATTTGAGCTTCTTCCTTTAGTTTGAAGAGAACTCATTTGGTACAATGCCACTCACAAGATAATTAGCAAAGTCGGCAAACCATGGCATCCCGGTCATAGAAATGGCTAGGAGGTTCTTGTCGGGAAATGAATCATTTATCTCAAGGCCATCATGTGGCCTCCCCTCCTCCTCCAATCGGGACAAGTAGTCCGCCACTTGATTTTCACTACCCTTGCGGTCTTGAATCTCTAGATCAAACTCTTGAAATAGAAGAACCCACCGCATCAAACTTACCTTATAATCCTTCTAGCTCATCAAATACCGAAGCGCCGCATGGTCAGTGTGAACAATCACCTCTATACCCATCAAGTACGGGCAAAACTTCTCCATAGCAAAGACAATAGCAAGGAGATATTTTTTGGTCACTGTGTAGTTGACTTGGGCATCATTCATGGTCTTGCTTACATAATAGACCGGATAGAAGATTTTGTTTATACGTTGCCCCAACACCGCTCCAACCTACATATCACTTGCGTCGCACATGAGCTCAAAAGGCAGCTCCAATCCGGTGCGGTAATAATAGGAGTAGTAGTCAAGTTGAACATAAGCAAATCGAATGCCTTCATGCAATCTTCAATGAAATGGAACTTGGCATCCTTATCCAAACGTTTACAAAAAGGGTCCACTACCTTAGAAAAATCCTTGATGAATCGGCGATAGAACCCCGCATGACCCAAAAAACTCCTCACTCCCTTCACTGATATAGGGGGAGGGAGTTTGGAGATCACTTAAACTTTTGCCTTATCAACCTCAATACCATACTTTGAAATCTTGTGACCGAGGACAATGCCTTCCTCGACCATGAAGTGACATTTCTCCCAATTTAAAACCAAGTTAGTTTCTTCACATCTTGATAATACCCCGTACAAGTTGTTCAAGCAATCATCAAAAGAATTCCCAATGATGGAGAAATTGTCCATGAAGACCTCAAGAATATCTTCCACCATATCGGTGAAAATAGCCATCATACACCGTTGAAAAGTCGCCGGTGCATTACATAACCCAAATGGCATCCTCGAGAATGTAAAGGTACCATATGGACAAGTGAAAGTGGTCTTCTCTTGGTCCTCAAGAGCAATAAGAAATTGATTGTAGCCGGAGTATCCATCCAGGAAGCAATAAAAAGCACACCCGGCCAACCTATCCAACATTTGATGAAGAAATGGAAGCGAAAAATGATCTTTCCGACTGACTTTGTTGAGCTTCCTATAGTCCATGCACACTCTCCACCCTGTGACAGTTTTTGTGGGGATCAATTCATTCTTGTCATTAGTTATCATAGTCATGCCCCCTTTCTTTGGGACACATTACACCGGAGAAGTCCATAAGCTATCAGAAATGGGGTAAACAACCCCGGCATCCAACCACTTTATGATCTCCTTCTTCACTACCTCTTTCATTGCTTCATTCAATCTTCTTTGATGCTCCACGGAGGGTTTGGCATCCTCCTCCAAAATAATCTTGTGCATACAAAAGGTGGGGCTTATACCCCGAATATCTGCCAATGTCCATCCTATCGCTTTCTTCCTCTTTTGGAGCACCGCCAAAGTAGAATCTACCTGTACGTTAGTCAAGCAAGAGGAAATAATAACAGGTAAAGTGGAACAAGGACCAAGAAACTCATACCTGAGATGTTAAGGCAAAGGCTTTAACTCCAAAGTAGGAGGCTCCTCGATTGAGGGCTTTGCTGGACGAGTCTTCCGGTTCTCAAGATCTAAGGACAATTTTCGGGGTTCATAAGTATATGACCCCATTCCTTGCAAAGCATTGACACATTTCACAAAGCCTTCCTTCTCATCATCATCATGATTGAGCAACAAAACTTCCAAGGTATCCTCAACATTCATCACAGCATTAGCATCATCAACAATTACTTCGGTCACTAAATCCATGAATGAACAAACTTCGTTGCTATTTGGTTGCCTCATCGATTTGCACATATGGAAAACCACCTTTTCGTCACCTGCCTGAAAAGTGAGCTCACCGGCTTCCACATCAACAAGAGCCTTCCCCATAGTAAGGAAAGGTCTACCCAAGATAATAGGTACCTCGTAGTCAACCTCAGAATCAAGGATCACAAAGTCCGCTGGAAGGATGAACTTATCAACACGGACTAACACATCATCAATAATTCCCAATGGCCTCTTCATAGTCTGATCTGCCATTTGCAACCTCATAGATGTGGGTCTTGGTTACCTAATTCCCAAAGTTTTGAACACATAGTAGGGCATCAAGTTGATACTTGCCCCCAAATCACATAAAGCTTTGGCAAAGTCGGCACTTCCAATAGTGCAAGGGATCGTGAAAGCACCCGGATCTTCCAATTTTGGAGCCATTGAGTGCACAATAGCACTCACTTGATGTGTCATCTTGATAGTTTCACAATTCATCGACCTCTTCTTGGTGACCAAGTCCTTCATGAACTTTGCATAACCCGTCATTTGTTCCAATGCCTCAACCAATGGTACATTGATAGACAAACTCTTCATCATGTCAATAAACTTTTTGAATTGGTTCTCACTATTTTGCTTTGCAAGCCTTTGAGGGTATGGAGGAGGAGGCCTTGGCATTGGTGCCTTAGCCTTTGGCACTACCGGTTCCGGTATGTCAATCATGTGCTCCCTAGACGGGTTCACCTCTTCTTACGTCTCCTCCACATTTTCATCAATATCAATTCTCACTTCGTCATTAGCTTGAACCACATTGCTTAGAATTTCATATTCTTGAACTACAACATCATCATCTACAATTCTTCTTTGATTTGAGATGGTTGCATCTCCACCTTTTCCACTTCTCGTAATCACGGCCATAGCATGTCCCGTATTATTCCCCCCTCCCCTTTGGGTTCACCACCGTATCACTTGGTAGTGCCCCCTTAGGACGAGTGTTCAATGCTTGTGAGATTTGGCCAAGTTGAACCTCCAAATTGTGGATTGAAGTGTTGTGGGAGGCTAATTGAGCATCGGAGTTGGCATTTTTCTCCATCATTTGTTTGAACATACTTTCAATCCGTCCCATCTCATTGTTAGAAGAGCTCGGGCTCGGGCCTTGAGAAGGATAGGGGGTGGATTGCTCGGTTGTTGGAACATCGGGGGCCTTTGAAAACCCGACTCCCGGCTGTTGTTGTTGTTGTTCCACCCTCCTTGATTACCTC
Source organism: Nicotiana tomentosiformis (assembly GCF_000390325.3). Classification (NCBI taxonomy): domain Eukaryota; kingdom Viridiplantae; phylum Streptophyta; class Magnoliopsida; order Solanales; family Solanaceae; genus Nicotiana; species Nicotiana tomentosiformis. The sequence continues at coordinate 43,772,151 of NC_090818.1, read as the reverse complement.
CCCAATTACTTTGATTATTGCCACCCCAATTGCCTTGGTTTCCTTGATTATTCCAATTGCTTTGATTGTTGTTGCCACCACTCCAATTGCCTTGGTTTCCTTGATTATTCCAATTACTTTGATTGTTGTTGCCACCACTCCAATTGCCTTGGTGGCCTTGGTTGTTCCAATTTCCTTGATTTCGTTGTGATCTCCATTGTTGTTGATTTTGAGCATTGTTTCTTTGACCTTGATAATTGTTGACGTATTTCACTTCTTCTTCTAGCTCATTATACGAATCACCTTGGTCATACCCACTATCATCTTGCATGAATTGTTCCGGACGGCTTTGCCCTTGTTGACCTTTTTGCCGTCTCTTGTTCATTATCATATTTACACCTTCCATCGCATTAACTTGTTTCGGCCCTTAAATTTGTTGCAGCTGGGCTTTGGCCAATTGGTTCATTGTGGTTTTTAACTCTGCGATAGCTTGCCCATGATCATGTAGTTCCTTGTGTAGGTGAATGATATTAGGGTCACCTTGCAGAACATTGGCCCTACTTTTCCATGTCGATGAGGTATCCGCCATCTCATCCAAAATTTCATAAGCTTCGGCATAAGGTGTGTTCATGAAGTTCCCGCCGGCGAATTGATTTACCACACATTGATTTGTTGTGTTGATCCCCCTGTAGAAGGTTTGTTGGATCATGGACTCGGTCATATCATTATTTGGGCACTCTTTAACCATTGTACGATATCTTTCCCAAATCTTATGCAATGGCTCATTGGGCTCTTGCTCCCGTAGTGCAGCCATGTGCCCCGGAGAGAAGAATTTGGCAATAAATTTTTCGGCCAACTCATCCCATATATGGATAGAATGATTGGGCAATCTCTCTAGCCAGTCCAATGCTTTTCCCCGTAAAGAGAAAGGAAATAGCCTCAACCTCAGCGCGTGCTCAGAAACATTGGTTTGCTTGCTCCCCCAACAAGTATCGCCGAACCCCTTGAGATGCTTGTAAGCATTTTGAATTGGAGCCCCGATAAAGAATCCTCATTGCTCAAGTAGTGTAAGCATCACGTTGGTGATTTGGAAGTTGCCCGCCCTAATGCGGGGCGGGACTATAGCACTTGCATAACCCTCTTTAGGTAACACCCGGTGCACTGCCGCTCTTGGTGGAGGTGGGGGAGGGACGAGAACATTATCATTAGGCGGTTGGCCTCGCCTATTTGCTTGAGGTTAGGGAAGAACCGCATCTCCTTGCTCATTGTCCACTTCCTCCCCCAAAGGCAAATTACCAATGGGCTCATTGTTGAGAGCCATTATCGTACCTATAAGCAATTCGAAAACAAAATTAGTGACTCGGAAAGAAAAGAAGACAAATCACACAAAAACTTAGATATATATCTAAATCCGTTTAACTCCCCGGCAACGGCACCAAAAATTGATGTCGCCCAAACTCACACCACAAATATTGGTAGTGAGGCGGTCGAAGCAATAATAAAACCCAACGCAAGTCGTGGTCGAATCCTCAGGAAGTTAGAATTGGGATTAGGTATATATTTAGTGTAATTGTACAATATGCCTTAGATTACACTTCCACATTCTTGTTTGGTGTTTCTACTTCTACTTTAGACTATTGATTGCAATTATAAAACTAGAAGATAATATTTTTGGTTTTGGTTGTTTTCCAAATGATAAAAGATCTAGGGTCATGACTTCCACCTAGGTGGTTACCTAATGGGTTAAAAACTCTAGGACAAGCATGATTGGTCGGGGTTGTAATATAGCAATCACATGCAATTACCCACTCTATACCTCTCGCCTGTTTGAGTGGTTTTGCCCAATTTGGCTTTCTCAAGTCCAAATGGGTATTGCACAAAACAAGTGATAACTGCTCAAGTCGGGTCTTACTATCTCTAGATTCAACCCTTTAATTGGGGCTATCAATTTCTTGAGTTCACCGCAATTTCTTGTTAGCCAAGTTTTCCTAGATTTAGTCTCTCTTTCTCTAGTAGAGACTAAGTCAATTAGGCATGAATCAATGTTTGCAACCATTAATTCTTGAATTCAATCAAGAACTAGGCTAAATATCACTAACCCAATCGCAAACAAGTCCTAAATCAAACACCCATTAAGTACCCACACTATGGTTGGGCCACAACCCTAGCTAGAAATTTAGCTACTCATGAAAAATGAAGAAATACAAGAAGAAATTAAGATAAAATGCATAATAATTGATTAGGAAAAGGAAATCTAATGTTGAGAAGCTAATCTAGTACAATATTTCTCAAAACAGTAAAAGAAAAGGGCTCAGGTGCTCTCCCAAAACAAAACTTACCCTAAAAATGACAAAAAGTTCTATTTCTACTAAGCTGAAAATATCTGACAAAAATGCCCTTGCGAAGGTTGTGCGGCCGCACAATTATGTGCGCAGTCCGCACAATGATACTTGGCTTGACAGGTTCTAGTTCTGCGGCCGCACAATTCTGGATTGCGGCCGCACTCCTTCAACTACTGCGGATCGCACATTTGTGAGTGCGGCCGCACACTTGCTTCTGCGGCCACACAATTATTGTGCGGTCTGCACTTTTTGATCTGAAGCTCTGGTTGTGTGAGACTTCTGCGGACCGCATAATAATGAGTACGACCACGCTCTTGATTATGCGGCCGCACAAAAATGGTGCGGTCCACATTTCTTCTTGAACTTGAAATCCCATCTCTCTGATCTTTGACTTCTGCGGGTCGCATAATATTGAGTGTGGCCGCACTTGTCATTCTGCGGCTGCACAACTACGGTGCGGTCTGCACTCCTTCAACTTTCCCAAAACCAGCTCTCTGAATCTCCTCTTCTGCGGCCGCAAAATATTTGTGCGGTCCGTATACTCTGAAGGAAAACTGACATGGCTCTTCCTTTGTTTTGTGGCCGCACACAATATTGTGCGGTCCGCACTGTGGGCCTTTTGCCTTATTTTGGTCCTTGTCCACTTTTGACTCCTTCATGAGTTGATTTTGACTCCTTTGGCTCATTTCCCAATGTTCCTGTACAAAAGCATATTTTATTAATTTTCGGGAATACCTTTAAGCATTTTTGAGCTAAAATGCAAGTAAAAGAGAGCAAATAAGCGGTCAAAATACCTACTTATCACCTTCGAGACAACCGCCTCATATATTCAGCCTTCGTCTTCAGGTGGGTCTCGGCAGCCTCGACATCGGCCTTGTACTGGGCCACCATCTCTTCGACATCAGCGGAGGTTGTGTCCAACTTGGACTTTATTGCTTCGTACTCTCTACCGATGGTGTCCCCCACTATGCGATAGCCAAGCTCAGCTGTGCTTGAAGATCATTATTCAGCTGGGACCGCTTGCCAACTTTCTCCTTCGCCACCCAAAGTTGAACCTCTACCGATGCCAGCTTTGCCTGGGCAGTTTCCTTCTCCGAAGCCAGCAGGTCAATTTTTCTCTTCCACTCATCGGCCATGGCTTGGATCCCGTTCATCTCGATTCGGAGTTGGTCGATCTGGTCGATCTTCTATTGGACCTGCGAGGTTTTGTCGTTAGGCACCACGACTAGTTCCTCGTTTCTAACTTCAATGACCTTTACCTTTTTTACCAGGTCTCCATGTTCCCGCCTCAGGGTCGAAACTTCCTTCTGAGCCCTATCCATCGCGGCCTGAAGGTCCTTGATGGCCCCGTCTTGTTGCTTGCTGAGGAGCTTCTACATATCCTTCTTTCGAGCATGCTCCTTAACTCAAACTCAAGCTGATTGACCTCGGAAAGGTATGGGAGGAAGCTCTCGTGGTGAAGTACCGAGGCCTGCAAAACAACAAAAGTCGTGAGAGATATTAAAACCTGAGTAAAATTCAAGAGGACGTAATGATGCCTTACCCGGTTCAGCGCCTGCTGCGCCTCATTGAAAAGATACGGCACGCCCACCTCATTCATTTTTGCCTGGTCCTCCTCGATCACCAGGCATCGGAGGTAGCTGGCTATACCCACGTGAGTGGATAAAACCTGAGCATCCTCCGAGACAGTAACCATAATCGATCTATTGCGACCGAGGTCCACACTAGGAGTGGGAAACTGATTAACCAATTTTGGGCTCGAACTCGGCTCGCCGGATTCCGAAAGTACGTCTTTCTTCGGGACCTACAAGTTGCCCAGCCCGGTAAAATCATTCGAATTGAACATGTCCACGCCATCAAAGAAGGAGCGGAGGGGTTCATTTGCACCTTGTGCTTCTTCACTTGATTTCTCTTTGTCCGCTTGGGCCTCGTCGAGCATAGAGTCGGTGTAGGAGGGCGTCTCAACGATGTCAATCACACCGGTAGCGTCCTTCATGGCAGGAGAAGTTTCCTGAGAGGTCACGTCCTCCATATCGACTTCGTATTCTCGGACTGGGAGGGGCCTAACCTAATGGCTCTTTTCTTCGGTTGCTGCCTGCTCCACGGGAGGGGTCGATCCGTGGGCAACAAAAATATCATCTTCTTCCGACTCATCCCTGAGCCGGAGAGGCGAATCGGAATCCGGCACCCAGGAGTTAGTACTCTTCTTGGGCTTATGAGCCACCCTCTTCTTTGGCTTCACCTCGGAACTGAGGGAGCCCGAAGATTTTCTTTTCCTCTTCTTCATTTCCCCCGCGGTAGCCCCAGGTTGTCCCGTAACAGAGGGATCGACGGACAAGGACACGATCTCATCCCCTTCCAAAGGACTAAGTTATGTGGTCTTAGTCAAACCTATAAAAGAAACAAGAAAGGTTAGTATGATATGAGTTAAGAGCACGGTAATAGTTATTCGAATGAGGACCTTACCATGAGAACGAGCCTCCCATCGGCCCTTCGAAAGCTTGCGCCATGAGCGCTCGAAGTATGACATCTGTTTGCAGATGCCTTCAATCCACTTCTTGAGCTGGGGGACTGCATTTGGAACCCGGGCAATAGCTGCACAACCACAAATACGAATTATGAGAGAGGAAATGAAGAACAATTGATACTTAAGGAAAGGCTACACTTACCAGATGCATTCCACTTCTCGGGGAATGGCATAAACTCCGAAGGGATCAAGTCTTCTTTCTTCACCCGAACAAAGCGCCCCTGTCAGCCTCGGTCTCGATCTTCATCAATACTCGAAAAGGGGGCCTTGACCGGCGAGTGAGCTTGATTAATCCCCATCGAAAAATTCGGGGATTGTATAGACAAATCAGGTAGTCGAGGGAGAATCGACGAGACTCAGTGTTATTCACAAAATAACGGAGGAGGATCACGATACTCCAAAGAGATGGGTGGATTTGCCTAGGGCACACCTCGTATCTCTTGCAAAACTGCAGAATAATTGGGTCTACCGGCCCCAATGTGAAAGGGTATGAAAGGGTAAGTATAAACACTTAAATACCCCTCCATGTGGGTAGAAATAGCATCCTCAGGCCCGGGGACTACTACGTCCTTGCCTTCCCATTTACAGTCCTCTCGGACCACGGGAAGGACATCCTCGGTAACGTAGCATATATACCTTGATGCTCCTTCACCTCGGTCCTGTTTGGATGAGGGTTTCTCGAGTTTGAATTCGTCTGCGATTGAGCAACCCCCGGGTATAAAGCATTTCATGGGAGGCTTGGGGGCAGCCTCGGGGGCATCCACCTCGGAAGCGGCCACTTCGGGAATAACCGCCTTGGAAGCAACCACCTCAGCATTTGTGGTCGGGTGGGAAGATGAAGAGGCAGCCTGTTGAGGAATTGATTTAGACGTTTTAGCCATTGTTATCTGGTAAAATTTGAAAATTTAAGGAAAAAATATGAAAGATTGAAGGAACAATTGTGAAGGCTGAAAAGCGGAGTATGAAGATTTGAAGAAAATGTGGGTAAGAATCTAAGAACAATTATGAGAACTTGAAGATCAAGGATGAAGATATGAAGGTTTGAAAGAAGTTGGTGATATCTAGAAAATTCGAAGGTGGAAGCTTGATCAGAAAGTAAAAAAAAGAGCAGAGAATAGAAGCTTTTACAGGGGAAGTATGCGACGCTTCGTATTCGAAGACAACCAGCCGGTGATTGACATGTGTTCAAAGTCGGAACGACATGAATGATGGGACGTTCCGACTTCTTCGTCATTTCGGTTGTGGCGTACGGAGGAAGGAATCAGGGTTCATCTATCGTTTCTCATCGTTTCGGCAAACCTACTCTCTGAAAAACGAGGGGACTATATGTATAGGGGTAAAACCTCAACTAGTGAGCACCTCGATTTCTCGGTAGGGCAAACGAAGTAGGGGCATAACTACGAGGAATCAGAATCGAAGCTAGGAACCTCTTGTACTAAGGCCCGAACAAAGCGCCTACCACCGGAGCCATCGAGACCACGCCCCCGGATCCGGTTCGAGCTCCAAGACATCGGAAAGCATTACCAAACGTCTGCACACGACTAACAAAGGGTCGTGATATCCGTGCCCAACCGAATATCATGGCGTAGATCTCGGACCGTATCGACAGCACATCAGTGATTAATGAAAAATAAGATTTTTACCTTTCTTAGAATTGAACTAGGGATGAAACTCTCCTACTATATAAAGGGGTTGATTTTTATTCAAGGTACACATTGTGAAACGCATATCAAGGCAATATATATTTGTTTTCTCTACTTCTAAAGTTATTCAAAGTTCTTATTTTTACTCTTAGTTCTTCATAAGTATTTGGCTTCGAATCGAGGGCAGAACAATCACTAAGCTCAGATCCGAGCTCGGGCCTAATATCACAACTGGTTTGGTTATTTATTCCATCTTTAATTCACTTATTTAACGTTATTGATCACTTGTATTAAATTAGTCCACATATCCTTAAAATCGTGTATAAATTATATTATTATCTATTTTAAGAGTAAACAATATTTAATTTATTTAGTTTTTGAAGGAAGATGCCATAATGATGCGCATGGCCAGCGGGAAAGTCTGGTAAATTCGGTAACACCACACCAGCAATAGTGGGACTTTACCCTTATGAATTTGTTCATATGATATGATATCCTTTGCCTATACTCTCCTGCTCTCTCTGTTATTATTACACTTGAGAGTAACAGTAAAGCAAAGCAAAAGCAATTTAGAAGAAATTGAATTACAGGGAGAGCAGAACCTGAAGCAGAGGAAGAGGAGCCCGCCATTTCTGCTGTCTTCAACTATAAGACAAACAGACTTTGAGACGACCCCTCACCCAACACTCTGCCCCAGCATTAGATACGACACTCAAACCATATTCCAGTATACTACTACTACTACTACTAACAATTACTTTTACTCAGATTCACAGAGACGAATCCAAAATTTTAAGTATGTTTGTATAAGATATTACCATCATATTAAATTCACTCATTTCGGATGAATTGTCGGCATTGAACATTGAAACCCCACTTTTGAATCAAGAAATCCCTCTGTGTGTCTCACACTCGTGCTTCCTCTTGCTGATCAACCCATCATCTCACTCTCTCCATATTCACAATGAGAAAAGAGTGAAATTGTGGTCCTTTCTTTGTGGGTATTTTCCAAGATTTTATATCTGTCAAATATAAGCTATATGGATTCCAGGACCCGTCTGGATTATGCTTTGTTTCAGCTCACCCCAACAAGAACCAGGTATTTATTTACTACTATTCAATTCATGTTAATGTCAACTGTTCTTGGGATCTAACATTGATATTGTTTCAAATTTGATTGAATGTTCAAAGATGCGATCTTGTAATCTATGCTGGTAACAATTCGGAGAAATTAGCTTCTGGTTTACTTGAGCCTTTTATTACACATCTCAAATCAGCTAAAGATCAAATTTCTAAAGGGGGTTATTCCATTACTCTTCGACCTTCACCAACTAATGCTTATTGGTTCACTAAAGCTACTTTACAAAGGTAAAGCACAGCTTTTTTACCTTCTATTAGCTTTTCATTTTATATTTTTCTTGTCCAAATAATCATCCAACTTTTGTTACCTCCTATTATTTTTCTTGTCATTGCTTTTTGCGATGTTTACTGGGCTGCTATGCTATGTTTTTCAACATCCTCAGGTTTGTGGGATTTGTTAGTACTCCTGAAATTCTTGAGCGATTTGTAACCATAGAAAGAGAAATTACGCAGATTGAGAGCTCAGTTCAATCTAATGAACAAGCAAATGGCACTATCAATGCTGAAGGTATGTTCACCAACATATTCGTGTTAGGTCCCTGCACCTGATGCACACTTAATTCGTCGCCCTAGCCCCTATGTGTGTGTGTGTGTGTGAATGTGTGTATTTCAATTGATCTCAGTTCTGGTCATCTGCTTTAGTCTACACAGATTTCTCGATCTCTCTCTCTCTCTCTCCGTCCTGCAAATTAGCTTATCAAAAGTATTGAATTCGTCTATTAACAAAAGGAGTAAAAAGATTAGAATTGAGGAGATAAAATTTTTGTTCTTTGTTTGTTCAGTTTTTGACAATAGTGGTTGCTCATGTTTATGTGATGTGCCATGAAGTCAAATATGTGTTGTCACAGTGCAATTACAATAGACAGGCTTCAGCCTATTCTTTTAGGGTGACAACTGAGATTTATAAGAAACAGATTGATGCAGCGTTTTGAGGTTCTTCTTATTTAATCTTCAGGAAATGCATCAGCTTTTGATGGAGATTCCAAATTCTCTGCTGGTTTTCCAAAGGTATATCAATATGTGAATTCGATAAAACTATGTTTCATCTCATGTTTGCTGGACATTCTTACTCATTAGTAACTGACAATTTGATACTGAAGTTCAAAGGTGAATCTGATGGTATTGGTGACGCTGCACAAGAAGAAAATCCCAAGTAAGCTCTTGTGTTTTGTCAAATCATTACAACATTACTAGAAAGGAAGGGGATTCAACTTATATGACTGTGTGCTCTTTGCTATGGATAGGATTCGTCTTCAACGTGTTCTCGAAAGCAGAAAAGCAGTTTTAAGGAGAGAGCAAGCAATGGCTTATGCTCGTGCTTTGGTATCTGGCTTTGATATGGACAATTTGGATGACCTCATATCTTTTGCTAATGCTTTTGGAGCTCTACGTTTAAGGTAGGACTTGAATGCAGCCAATTGTGACATCTAAATAGAAACTGTGAACCTAATTTGCATTAATCTTGTGGATTTAGTTCATTGGGGAATATAAAAGGATTATTTAGTGGAGCCTTTTTGTTTGCGCCATGAATTACACCAAAAACTGGAGCAGAGAGGGAGATTGCAGGCTAGTCATTCGTTCTGCTGAAACGCGTTAATCTCTTTGTTTACCGAACTAATTAAGATGGTAGATGCACCATTTTAATATCTATCAATGAGTGCCTACTTATAATTAAGGTTACATTTCCTTTGAAAGGCTTACCTAGATAAAGCTTGTAGGAGAATATTTCTCTTTACATCCATCTGATTAAACACTTCTCATAATTTCTTTCTTTCTTTCTATTTTCTATCTAAATGTTTTAGCTAATTCCTGTTGGTTTCTCTTTATTCTGTTTAGTTGCTCTTCTGACAACACCTTATCTTTGGTAACCAGAATACTGCTTGATTCTATTCTTTGCTCTTACTCTCTAACCATGTCATACTAATTCCAATTTAGTGCGGACCAGTGGATTTTGAAGATACTATCTGTACCTTTTCCCAATAGTGGATGAGTACTGAAAAACACTTCTGCCTCCATCTAGGGAAGCATGCATTAAATTTATGGAGCTGTGTAACAAAAAGAGAGATGACGGGATCTGGATGGATGAAGTGGCAGCTCTTCAGGCCTACTCTCCTGAATTGTCATATTTCGGTAGATCTGGAATCATGCTTGCTGCTGAACATAGTGATGTTACTCAAGATATCATGTTGAACAATCAAAATATCGGTCTCTCCAGCAGAAAACAGAATGGTTCTATTGATGCTTCGACATCTGATACCATAAGTCATGCAAGTTTAGATACTAATCAAGGTATATATGACAATATTTTCCATATTTGTTTCACTTGTAATAGTAAATAGCTTCCATGATGACATACCTCAGTTATGTTTACCATGAATATGAGTCTTTTCACATTGTTTATATTCATTTTTGTGAACCATCTTGCTTGTGTGATGGCTAAACTCTGCTGCTTTTGTATGTGGAATTGCAGAAAATGGATTACCACCACCAATCCAAATGCACTCTACAGATGGAAAATCACAAGCAATATGGCCAAACAATCTACCACCTTACATGCAAAATTTTCAAAATCCTGCATTTCAACAAATGCCACCATATCCAGGATACATGTTTTCGGGCATGCAGGCTAATCCAACTTACTATCCTGGAATGCCATGGCCTGCAAATGCGGAAGATTCTATTCGAGGTCCTGGTCATGAATCAGATTATAATTGGAAGAATAAACCACCTTCCAAGAACAAGAAGAAATATTCAAATGGGAGGGGACCAATTAATTCAACAGAAGATGATAAACATGAAAGCAACAATTCAGCCTCTAACAGTGATTCTGATGATTATGAGGATGACAAGAAAACGCAGCTGCCTATTGACAACCTTCAGACCAAGAAGCATGGGAAAAGTTCATCAAGAAAAGTTGTTATCCGCAACATAAACTACATAGCTTCGAATAGAAATGAGCAAACTGACAGCAGCACTGAGGATAGTTCTGCCGATGAGGATGCAGGTTCCCTCAGAAAGCAGGTAGAAGAAGCAGTTGGATCATGGGAGAGGCACCACAACTCAACGTCTCGCAACAAGAAGAAACGAGATGGAAAGAAGGTAAAAAAAAGTGGCAATATCTCAAATGGGGCTTCTAAGGGGAGTACTAAGGATGAAGTTACCAGAGAAGAAAACATCGGTAAGAATTGGGATATCTTCCAGAACATTCTTATGCAAGATGCAGATTCAAGGGCCAATGACACGGGGTCAAAGAGCTTTGTGGAAGATGTAGCACCTGCATCCAATGTTAGATCAGAAGGTTTATTAAAGCAATGGACTCCATCAGCCGATTCTCTTATTGTGACTGAGAGACAACTAGGACATGAAGATAAAGTGCCTCAACAAAACATTGGGGAAGAAAAAAGTTTTCGACCAGTTAATAGAAGAGAAAGCACAGAAGAAGAGTTGTTATTTTCACATAGAACACAGGAGTCAGATCGCTATCCTCAGTCTATCTTGTCCAATGGTGCCACTGAATCAGTTGTCCTTAAGAACCACAAAGAGGAGGATTGGTTAGCTGGTAATCTACTGAATAAATCAATACGTCAAGGAGAAATCTCAGATCAAAATATCTTTGTTGGAGATTATGCTTTGGAGACGGGGAAAGATAAGAATGGCATTCTATTTGATGACTCCATTATGGTTCAATCCCATTCAGTTGATACCGCGTCTGATTATCACCAACAGACAGACATTTTCATGGTTTCAGACATCGTCGGAGCTGAACAAGTTAAGCACAACATGCCTAATCATGTAGTAAAAGATAAGCTTGATTCTTCTGATACATGTGAACCAAATGACCTTTTCATGGTGCTTGGAAGTGCTTCAACTGCTGAGCAAGTTCCAGCTTCTTGGAATCCTGAAATAGATTACGAAAATGATGTCTTCTTGTCTGAAACTCTTAAAATTCACTGTGATGTCAGACCTACTGATATGAAGCTTCCACAAAATGATGAAGAAACCAAAAAGACCGGTAAGGACTTTGGACGAAAGGGAGTTGGCAAAGAACCAAAATCTAAAGCTTCAGTTGGATCTCTTGGAAGGACAAAATCTGAGATATCTTCAAGAATCAAGAAATCTCCTTCTGCAAGTAATAGAACCACATTGCAAAAGAGCAAAGCTGAGAAGGTATGGACAGTCTGTACTGCAGTGCATGGACATCTAATAAGGGTCCACTTTTGTTAACCTTGCATCTCTATCTTTTTAATATAATTTATGTTCACTCAATTTTGCTGGATCTATGTTTAAGTGAAACTTTTTTCAAGAAATGTGTCGTTTGAGAGGAAGATGAATATTCAGTTTCTAGTCTAAGTAGAGCTGCTCGATATGATTAGTTAAGATTAATCTGCCTTGTTTAGAGAGATTTTATCATGAACAGCATATCATCATATCTCAACAAGAAGAAGGAAAAGAAAAGATTAGAAAACCCTCTTCCAAGGGATGGTTTTTCCTGTTCTTTTCATCAATCATTCTTATTATTATTGTTACTATTTAAATTTCTCTATGTTGCTGACAGGACGAGGAAAGTAGAAAGAAATTGGAACAATCATTATTGCAGCGCCAAAAGAGAATTGCAGAAAGAAGTGGTACCACTGGTTTTACCAAACCGACTACAAGGAAGTATGCAAAAGAGTCAGCCACATCTTCAAAAGTTGAGAAGCCAAAACCTGAGGCTCCAACTGAGGCAACCAATAGACTACATAAACCACTTTGTAAGAGTTCCACTATAGATCGCCTTTCAGCTACAAGGACAGCTAAGGATCGATCAATTGAGTCAAAAACTACTCCAAGTAGGAAAGCAAGTCAAAAGGAGAATAAAGCGATTGCTCCATTACAGAAGTCAGCTGGAAATGAGAGTAAGAAAGGTCCACGTAAGATCAAGCCTTCAGATTCAAAAAGTCATCAGGTCAAGCCTTCGGATACAAAAGTTAATGCAAAAGATTTTTCTGCATCTAATTCTCAGAAGGTAAAAGATGGCAAGGGTGACATAATGTTAATGTCAAATGAACACGGATCTGAACTAAGACCACAGCTTTCTAATGAGACTGTTGATGCTAAGAACACGGAGGAGGTACGTAGCATATCATTCAATGAGAAGAAGGATATACCTGTGCTTTCTGCTGAACATTTGAAAGATGAAAAGAAACAAAGTTCTAACAAGGTAAGGTTTGTACTATCTGAAGATGAAAGCTCAGCAGCTGATGATGATATTGGAGTTAGTCCTCAAGTGAATGGTAATCCGTCGCCCGTCAATCCTCTGAGTTCCTCTGCTTCCATAATGCATGAGGACAGTAACATAAGTGTGGAGCCTACAGAATGCCAAGAGATCATCTCTAATGAAGTCTCTACGCCTCCTCCAAATAATGAAATGAACCTCGAGGCAAATAACGCGAGAAGAAAATGGATAACTGATGAAAGCTCTCTTAAAGTTACCAAAGGATTCAGAAAACTTCTCTTGTTTGGTCGGAAAAGCTGAATCCTTCCTTGTGGTCAAGTCATGGCATTTGTTGTGTGTCTGCAGAAGCTTATCGTCCGTCTATATCACCCTCTTGAGTGGTAGCGTAGGAAATAGGAAATATACAGAAGCTGTATATTTAAGGCACAATAAGGCATCAGGTATTGCTGCATTAGTGACTGCTGTGAATAGGTGAAATTGTGTGATGAGTGTTATGGTTTTTATTTAATAAAAACTTGTATCCTAAGAATATCTCTGTTATTTGTAATCTTTTTCCGATCTTATTCTCTGCCTAAAGAAAAGAAAAGAAAAGAAAAGAATCGTTTAATTTTTGGAGTGAAACCTACAATCGTGTAATTCTCTTTTGCTGTACAACGTTATTGTTTGAATTTTGAGTGTTTCAAGTGCTACTACATTACACTTATAAATCCTTCAGTGAAACATCAAATGTAATTCCATAAAGAAGCAGTAACTTCCCAGACGCTACTTTGACAATGCATGACTAACAAAATTCCTTAAATGCAATTCCCATAAAGAGATGATAATGGGAGAAAGGGTGAAATTACAATCTCTTCTGGAATGGAAGACATTCCGACGGTCACAAATGGGAATGATCATACACTATCATAGGCGCTTTCAATTTCTTTGGAGATTCTCAATGCAGCATGTGTTGAAATCCGCCTAGCTACTTACTATTCAACTTGTGGAATTCAGATTGGTCTAGAAAAAGAAGTGCACTAGTCGGAATTTGGGGAAAGATAGAGAGCTCTCTAGGCTCTCCTGATCAAATTGGGATTTTGCTTTGCCAGTCCATGAATATGACCCACCCAGCAGTTGGAGGAGTTTGGGTAGATATGGGTCGAAGCCCTACCTCGAAAAAGTCAGTGTCAGATCCTTCTCCCTACTCATGTTTTTGTGCTTTTACAGTTTGTTAAAGTTCTGTAAATGATGCACAGATTGTCACATTCTAGAGAAGCATAAAACCGGGAAATAGTAGCGTCTTCCAATTTCGTGATTTTTTAAGGTGAAAACGTTGGAAGTGAAAAGAGAGACAAACCTTACCAGCAATCCCACATCGACGGTTTAGTGATATTTGTGTCTGTTGATATGCAATACGTACCATTTTATAGCCTGTGTTCGTAGAAAGGAGAGACGGTTGGCATCTCCCCTGACAGGGACGGGAACAGCCTTCGGGCTTAACCTGTTACCAGACACATCCGGTTAAGGCTACCCACTTCGGTGGATCTTACCCAATTTTTTTAACTGTAATTTTGCACTATCATGATATTACACTTGAAAAACATCATTCACTCACTCAGGAAACTAACGTATCTCGGATTTTTAAGGTGTATAATCTAAAAGGTGATTTGTAATTGACAAAGGAACTTGCGTCTGAAAAAAATCTTATTGTCGTTCCTTGAATTCATAGATTTTCATGTTACTATTTCAGGCTGAGCAAGCGGGTACAGCTGAACTCAGTAGTTATGGTTTAAACCTTCTATTTATCATGAAAAAATTCATTATATACAAAAATTATTAATTTAGAATTCAATAATTTTACAACCCATAAACTTAAAATTATAGTTCCGCGCTTGATTACTATGTTAGAGTTATAGAATCCACGCCTAACCGAAAAAGAAAAGAATTTAAAGAAAAGAAAAATTCTTCTCTTTTTGGGTTAAAGGAGGTCATGCAACTAATTATAATACCAATAGAATTGCCAATATTTAGTATTCTCTTAGTTTTAGTTTTCCAATATTGTTCCTCATTACTTTAATCTATTTCACTAAATTTGTAGAATATTGAGGGCCTTTCATGTAAATCCAAAGTTCACCAAAATGTTACATAAAATATTAACTATCTAAAATCAACATCACTCTTTTCTGCTTAGGATAACAATCTTACAAATTGGCTTGTTTTAATTACTGTGACGGTTTAAGCATATATTTGAATCCCACCACCTACAGGTATTATATTTGTTAAATATAAACTTAGAAGCTTTTGTAAGATTTTATTTTATAATGGGTAGGTCATACTTATTCTTTTAATCAATTTTACAAATATCATCAACTTGGAACTGAGTCTTTTTAGCATGAATGGTGTTGAAAATATATAATCCAAGATGTATAACAATAGAACCAAATGACTGTTTAAAAGTAAAACTATCGCAAGAAATATATAATAAGACCATTATCAAGCAGTTAGAAATGTAGGGGCGTTCGTGGTTTGGTTTGGATCGGTTTTTTCCTAAAAAGAAACCAAACCAAGTGAGACAGTTTTCAAATATTGGAACCAAACCAAACCAATTAAATCGGTTTTTTATCGATTCGGTTTTTGTCGATTTTTCGGTTTTTTATTGGTTTTTTCTTAAATATGAGATATACACTACCAAACACATATTCCGGCGACTATATTTTCAACATAACACTATCAAACTAATTTCTCTTTGAGAAATCTATCATTTACCAAGATATATTGATGATAATTGAACTAAATAGTAATGAATAATTTTAGGACTCAATTAAATAAATTATTTTTAACATGAAATAAATTCTTGTACTTAGCAAAAGAAAACTACTAATCAAACTAGAATATAAAGACAAAGAACGAGATTATTATAATAGCAAAGAACTAGACTAAAAGTGCAAACTATTAAAATGTAACATAAAATTTTAGAAACTTTGTGTATAAATATACATATATATAAGTATAATAATAAATTTTAAATAGCTACTTCTATATTCGGTTTGGTTCGGTTTTTTCGGTTATTTTTTTTATTAAAATCAAAACTAAACCAAATTTGGTCGATTTTTAAAATTCAAAACCAAAACCAAACCAAACCAAACCGAAAAAGTATCGATTTTTTAGTCGGTTTTCGGTTTGGTTCGGTTTTTCGGGTTTTCATGAACCCCTAGTTAGAAGAATAGGTACAAGTTAAACCTTAGCCAATTAGTGCCTCCTTAAAAGGCATCATCGTCTACTTTTTATTTTTAATTGCTTATCCTAGACTTGCATATGGACTTGTATAAGAAAAATGAAGAGTGTAAGTTCAGTAAATTCATGTTGTATAAGCTAACAATAACTATGACTCAAACTTAAGTAAATTAGGATCAACTAGATGAACCCCGGTGTCTATCTAGTCAATCTCACGGAAATTGGGATCGACTAATTGAATCACCACTGTTCATGTCAATGGTATATAAATTACATAATATACACATGGCAATGGAAAAAAACCTACCACCTAATCCATTTAGAAAAGGATCGGTGATTTGTATTCTTATACATATATTCTCCTTTCAGATCTCTGAATCTGGCAACTAAGTTATCATAGTCAGGAAGCTTTGGATGTACATGGCTTACTCGAGGCGATTGTTCTTCAGCTTCACAACTTTTACAATCAAAGTTTTCATTTTTCTCAATAGTAGCTTTGCATCGTTGGTCTGATCTGGTTCTCTTTGAGGTATAAATCTTAGTATTGTTTAGGGTTTCAACCCAAGATGAGTCTGTAGTACTAGGACTAGTTTTGTAGCTGCTGAAATCTTCTGCTATATTACATGATTCCTTAGCTATTTCATCCATTATTTGGAGCTTTACGTCTTCTTTTAGCTTTGTGGCAGTGAGATACTGCTTGGTTTGTGAGTTAACTGCGTTACCTGGAAGCAGTTCAACATTGAGTCGATCAAATTCTTGACCAAAAAGTTCTTTAAACATATTCCTGAGGGAATGCAGCTCTGGTAATTCGCCACATCTCGAGGCTGCAAATATAATACTGGACATTGCCTCTTGCACTTTATCAGGCAACTTGCTGCAGAAAATGCAGAATATAATTAACACTACTAAAGTTGAATTCAAAGGTAGCAAAATCAAACCATTTTTAAGAAACCGAGCCAAAACCCTCAAATCTTAAACAGGTTGGATTGTGACTTGTATATTGACTTGACCAAACAGGTCGAAATTGAAATGACTAATCAAACTATTTGGTCAAAATGAATCAAAATAAATGTAATCCAAATACGGGTCAAAATGCAACTCAACCCAAATATACAAATTTAATTTGGAGATTAGGAAATATGTGAATTTTGAAAAACTAAGGGCCGGTTTGGCCATAAAAAGGATTCCTTTTGATTTATTATTATTTTTTTTTTTAAATCGGTGTTTGGCTATGAAATTTTCGATTTTCATATGAAGATGAATTTTTAGAAAATTTGAAAAACTCCAAAAATTAAGCAATTTTTCCAAATTTTCAATTCAGATCACTCACAAAAATTTAAAAACAGCCCAAGATTATATTCATGTCCAAAACACAAATACAATTTTCATTTGTTTCCGAAATTTTACAATTCTTATGTCCAAAAGCCCACACAAGCTGCTAATTTATGAAAAATACATTAACTACCTTATTGCCATATCTTGTTGAATTGTTCGGAACAGCTACAGAACAATAGCTAAAGATTTGATGGAAATGAGAAATTAGAACACAAATTATTCGCTTTACCTATGTCTGCTAATATCACGGAGGTTCATACTGATGCAGTCGCAAAAATTGTCAAGTTGGTGGTATACAGATAACCTGCTCTGTTCTCTATAAAGTTGTCCAACCTGTAACAAATTTTGTTTGTTAAATGAGAACTAATTGGAAAATGGTGATGGATTCATTAGTTAGTACTAATAAGAAATAAAACAGAGGACAACAACAATTGTTAAACATAATGAAGAAGTGAGAGAGAATAATACTCTGGCAAAAGCGACATCATGGTGCCCAATCTGGAGAAGTTGAAAAATGTCGGAACGTACTTGTTTTATGATTGCATTTCTTCTCTTCCTTTCTATCACTAAACGTGACTTAAGTTGTTTGATTAGCTTCTTGCTGTAGACAGGAAAAACCCGTTAGCTTTGTTGGCACTTCAAAAGTTTATTACAGGTCTTTTGAAATATTATTACAGGTCACTGCCTATAATGTCAGTCTAATTGGTTAGTGAATAACAACGGGTGGATTTAATGTGTTCAGTGTATATGGCGATAATGAGAGATATGAAGCTAGAGTATAAATGACACTTTTTTGCTTTCCCGTTCGGTATTCGTATTTGACCTGACTAATTTGAATTGGTGTCACAAGGCCCATTAAAGATAAAACGTTTCCTATCAAGCTTTTTTTCATATTAGGACTCGAAATCGAGACATCTGATTAATGATAAATAACTTTATCTATCAGTTCAACATAAATAAAACATTAACAAACTAGTAAGATTGAATCTTACAATCCTACTAGCGAGCCACTGACCATTAATCAAAACTTTTCTTTCTGTGTTTGCTACTTCTAATTATCGACTTATAGTTTATTGTGGTTTCTTTACCTTTTCTACAATATTATAGGAACTTAGAAAAATTTTGGATCTTTGGGAGTAACAAAACGAAGAGTGATTAAATAAAGGAAATCTCAGAAATGCCCATTATGGCTTGGCATAAAGGAACAACATGAAAAGTAGGAAAAGAAAAAACAAGGGAAGAGAGAAATTAGGAGTTTTACCACTTGGAATGGTGTCTCGATCTTGAACCTTTAATAAATCCAGCAAATGGAGAGAGCAGATTCAACCCCATTTTATGTTTACTTCGTCGCCTACGAATTATCAACTTCTCAATGGACTATAGAAGAGAAATACAAAGGCATTCCTAAAAATCTTATATTGTTCTGACCTTAAAAACTAGCTAAGACAATAAGCCCGTGAACATGCACTCGTAAAAGGAAGGCAGAGGAAATAGAATCAATTACAATCAATTTTGTATCTTTGTTTTCCATTTTCTGAAAATTCCTTCCAAATTGACACTGGCCTGGTGCATTTTTTACATTACATTTTCTTCGACTTATATGAACATATTTATGTGCTCTTAGAGGTGACAAAATTAAATATTGACTCGACCAATTATTAGACTGCTTCATTAAGCCAAACCCGCTAACGATATACATCTTATACTTACTAACAAATACTAGGTGTGAGCACCTAATTTTTTACCGTGCTTGAATATTTCCCGTTCCCATCTTCTCATGCGTGTCCCCACTCAACTTTTCTTTGTCCCCCATGCTTGTCCCCCATACTTGTCCCCCATGCTTTGTGCTTGTCCCCCACTCACAAACTCCATACCACTCTCCCTACCCATTAAAAACAACCCCTAATTCCTTTCTTCTGGAGGAGAACATCACAGAACCCTCCCCCATTTGGGAAAGGAGCAGTCGCCACTCTTTGCTTCTTCTTTTTTCTGGAGGAGGAGACTTCATTCTCTTTTTACAAAAAAAAAAACTTCCATAAACATGTAAGACCAGCTCCTTCTTATGACAAAACTAACCACAAACCCCTCTAGAATTAGTTACAAGAAGCAGCCGAAACCATCCTTGAAACACCTTGAAACCCACTGTTTCTTCGCCAAAAAAAAAAAAAAAAACCTTCCTCCATAGCCTTTTAACCCCAATCTCTAGCTTCAAAACACCCAAAACAACCATGAAAACAAGCTGAAAATACCACCCAATCACCAGCAAAACAGTTTTGAAAATCAGTCCAAAACAACACCCGAGCATACAAATTTCGATCGAGCTCGAGTTCGCCTCCGATGGTCGGTTCCGGTTGAGGTCGCCGGCGAACGTTCCGTTTAAGAAATTGTCCAATTGTTGTAGTTTGAGCTCAGATTCATCAATACAAAGGTCATTTTTCTTTTCATTTTATTGTTAGTCAATATTGTGCTTTGATTGACCCTTTAAAAGCTTTAAACTGCTTTGTTTGTTTAAGTTTTGGTTATGTTTACGTATATGAAAGTTTAGTAAATCTTCTCTTTTTGATGAGCATGAATAGCTAGTTATAATTTCTTTTTTCATGGGTTTATAGCCATTATAATGAACTAGTAGTGTTAAAAGATAAGTTTGGTTGTACTGATAATCGCAGTACTACAGAAGATCTTTAGATGCGTTTTTTTTTTTTTAAACTTTCGGCAAATTATAGGATTCAAATTGCTAAAGGGCTGTAAGGTTTGGTATTGAGAAAGGTATTGAAATGGGTCATAATTAGGTTATCAAGATACCCGACAATTGAATCACGGTTTTGGAATTGTGAGATGCTTTTGGTGTTAAGTTGGTTTTAATAATTAATGAGCCAAATAATTTAACGCCACCCAAGGCTCTTAGTAATATACATGGAGCTAGCCCATTTTTTTATGTCTTTCATACTTATCAATTCATACCATCTCCCCCACAATAATTACATAAATCATGGGTTTACAATAAACTCAAAGTTTAGGAAGAATAATAAATACCGTTAGAGTGTTTTTAATTAATCTATCACGATTATGTATACGTTCGCGTGACATAATTATGATTTTAAAAATTAAAACTGAAGTATGCGTTCGCGCAACATCTTAATATTAATAAAATGCTATTAATTTTGTACATGTACGTGTGACATGATTTTGACACAATAAACAAAACGGATTCACACACGTGATTTGTTTCGAAGATAATTTTATATTTTAATAATTAAAAGCGGATAGATAAAACATAGAAACTAATAAAATACAGTTTATCCAAAAATAATATAAGCTAAATGTAGTCAATAAAGCGACCGTGCTAGAACCACGGGATTCGGGGAATGTCTTACACCTTTTCCCCGGTCAACCGAATTTCTTACCCGAACTTTATTTTCGCAGACCAATAATAATAGAGTCAAATCTTTCTTGGACTAGGGATTCAAATAAAAGGTGACTTGGAACACCCAAAAAATCAATTCCAAGTGGCGACTCTGTAAATAAAATAATCCCTATTCAAGTTTGTCACTTTAATTGGAGAAGCTCTTTAACCCATCATCAATAACACACATTATCGTTTTGGGGGGCATAAAAGGGGTGTGACAGCTCTGGCGACTCTGCTGGGGACTTCAAGAATTCGAGCTTGTACATTGACTTTATTTGGCTTTATTAATTTTTGTATATATTGTGATTTATTTGGGCCTAATGTGTTACTTGTCGAGTTTTTACCGTTTTGATATTGTTGAACTGTACATATAAATTGTATCTTCTCTCGCATCCCTCTGAGTCTTCTGATAATTAGTTATGTTGTGTTTGCCTACCAGCATCACAAAATTTCTGTCTTGAGATAAAGCCAGTTAGCCTACCAGCTTCTGGTGAAGGATTTAGTCACACGTGTTTAGGCGGGAGAGTCGTTAACTAGCCAGTGCTGTTCTACTATTGGTAACGCTTGACGTTCCTCGGCTCGGGTTGTCCGTCCGGGTAAGCCAGGTCTAGATACCATCTCCTTTAGGATTTACAAACTTAGAAGAACAAGCCACAAGCAATGAATATCCCTAGTAGGCTACACTTTATTTGCATCATGTACATTTGACTTAGCAACGCTCGACACAGAGGTCGAGTTCTGTTTTAGGACAGCCTTTATTGAGACCATTATGTCATGTTACGTGCTACTTGTTGCATTATTTGGGAGGCATGCATGTCGACTGGCTTTAGCATATATCAGTTGAACGAAGAGAGAAAAAATAATGTGGTTTAGTGCATATGGTTTTTAAAGATTAATTTTCATAAAAAAAAAAGAAAAAAAAAGAACATAGTCGATTTTAACCGAACTACGCGGGTTTGATTCTCACCGGATGCGAGATACATATGCAAACCTCATCGGTTCCGGCCCCCAAATTTCAAAAATCCAAAAAGATATTTTTCTTTAATTGATTCTTTAGAAATTTTTTTTTCTTTTTTAGACCAAAAATCCAAAAATATTTTCTTCCTTTTTAAAAAAAAAAAAAGTCTTTCACCCAAAATCCAAAAAATATTTTCTTTCTTTTGAAATTTTTTAAAAAAAAATCAAAAATCAAAAAAAAATCTTTTTCTTCTTTAGAAGTTTTTCTTTCACCAATTCCAAAAAAAAATAAAAACAAAAAAAAATCGAAAACAAAAATTGAAAATATTTTCTTTGCTAGGAGATTTTGTCGGATTAATTGTATATGAAAAAAAAGAGTTAGTTTATCTATTTTATTTCTCATCCACCGAACTACGCGGGTCTGATTCTCACCGGATATGAGATATGTAGGCAAACCTTATCGATTCCGGCCCCAATTTTCAAAATATGAAAAATTCAAAAATAGTTTCCCTTTCCTTGATTCCCTCTCTAGAATTCTTTCCTTAGAAAATCCAAAAAAAAATTAAATTCAAAAATAGTTTCCTTCTTTTCCGAAGCCTTTCATTCGAAAAAAAAATAAAATAACAAAAACAATCTTCAAATCAAAATCCAAAATATTTTCTTCCTTCTTTAGAATTCCTTCTTTTACAAAAAAAATAATTCAAAATTTCATAAAAAAAAAAAAAACTCAAAAAATATATTTAAAAGTCTTTATATATAAAAAAGGAAAGAAAAGAAAATGAAAAATGGGTCTGTCTATTCCCAATCCCCCTAAACTACGTAATGATCTGATTCAAGCGGCGACATGATACGTAGGCAACCCACAAAAAGTTCGATCAAAATGTTTTTCAATGATTCTAAGATGAGGGATCAAAATGAGGCGTGAGTAAAAAAAAATGAGAAGAAAATAAGAGCGTCAATAAGAAGCAACCTCATAAGCCGGAATGAAACATGAAGCCTCCAAAAGCATGTTAGAAATAGTGACAATGATAGGAGCATGGCACATTATGTGTGATTCATATCTATAAAATGCTTAACCCTAACACATTTGTTGTCTCTTACGTAGTAAGCTTAAGGTGGTTGGTTTGTGGTGAAACTGGCAACACACCATTACTTCACTAGATCTAAGGGAGCAATAGTAATGGCCAACGATGATGAGATCGAGCTGATCAGTGACGACCCCCAGGGTCAATCAGTTGAACAAGAGTCGGAGGAAATAAGAAAATTAAGACAGCAATTGTCTGATGTATGTCAAGCTTGGGTGTCTGGTCAGCCTCCACCCCGTGGTCCCTCAGAGGGAACTTCCACCGTACCCCTGGCTACTCAACCACCGCTCCATGCAACGAGCGACCACATCCTACCACCGGGTATGTACCAAACTACAGCCTCCACGTTGCTCCTGGTACCTCTAATGTGCGACCTCTAGTCGCACCGGTCAGGAACACTCCTCTAGTCGTGTCTGGCGCACCGGCATACACAATCCCGCCTCCACCTCCTGTGACAAGGCCAATCAACGAGCCACCATCTCATGCTTATGATGGCCAATACTACTCTCCAAATATGGCTTTCGGAGTCTCGGCTCCATATAATCAGACTCCTCAGTACGAGTCACCAGTGGAAAATGAAAAGCTTGCCAAGACGGTTGAGCCGGATGGGATGGCCAGGAAAATGAAAAGTCTTGAACAGAACATAAAGAACATACAGGGACTAGGGGGTCACAAAAGAGTTTCGTTCAGTGATCTATGCATGTTCCCTCACATCCATTTGCCACCAGGGTTCAAGACGCCAAAATTCGAGAAGTATGATGGACACGGCGACCCTATCGCCCATTTGAAAAGGTACTGCAACCAGCTGAGGAGTGCAGGTGGAAAAGAAGAATTACTGATGGCTTATTTTGGGGAAAGTCTTGTGAGGGTAGCCTTCGAATGGTTTATTGACCAAGATATCTCTCACTGGCATGTCCGGACGACATGGCCCAAGATTTCGTAAAACAATTTCAATACAACATAGATATTGCGCTGGATCGCAATTCCCTGTCCAATATGAAGAAAAAGCCGACTGAAAGCTTTAGGGAGTATGCAATCAAGTGGAGGGAGCAAGCAGCTAGAGTTAAGCCACCCATGGATAACCACGAGTTGATCACTGTTTTTCTGGAGGCCCAAGAGCCTGATTACTTTCAGAACATGATGTCTGCAATGGGTAGACCTTTTGCGGAAGCGATCAAAATAGGAGAAATGGTCGAAAATGGCCTCAAGACTGGCAGAATTGTAAGTCAAGCTGCTCTCAAAGCCACCACCCAAGCTATCCAAAATGGGTCGGGAAGTTTGGCAAATAGAAAGAAGAGAGATGAAGGGTCCATGATGACTTCGGGATCCAGGGAAGTTCAAAGAGGGGCATCGCACCCTTATGTGCAAGTTCAGCAGGGGCAATCCAGCTACCCTCAACATTACTATCCCCCGCCATTTCCTCAGTACTCCGTGGGATCGCCACAATATACAGTGTTTAATGCTCAATCATATGCTCGTCCTCCCAATCAACAGGTATGGGCACCAGCTCCAAGATTCCCCCGACCTCAGCAGCAAAATTTTCGGACATCCTACAATGCTCGTCCTAGGCAGGATTATGGTCGAGAGCAGAGTCCGGTGGAAAAAATTACTCCATTGGCTGAATCATACTCTAGTCTGTTCCAGAAGTTGAAGCAGATGGGCATGATTGGACCCATCGCTCCCCACCATATGCATCCCGATTCACACGGATTTCAAGCAAATGCTAGATGTGAATACCATTCAGGTGCTCCGGGGCATAGCACTGATGATTGTTGGACCCTGAAAAGAGCCATAGAAAGACTCATTGTTGAAAAATTAATTGTAGTCACGAATGGCGAGGACCCTCCTAATGTGACCAATAACCCGTTCCCAGTACACAATGATGTTCATTTTGTGGGAATGATTGGCCGAGATCATGAATACAAGCCGGTTGGTCGAGCAGAAATGACAGTGGTAACGATTCAAGAGGGAACCAAACTGGAAGTAAGTCCAAGCCTAGATGCACCGTTGATTGTGAAAGGCGCCCAGAGCTCAGAGAGGGCAACTTTATTTGTTCCAAAAATCTCGAGGTTGGAAGTTCGCTCCAATGTTCCAAACCCAAAGTTATACGTCCTTGGAGGTCACCCCATCACCAAGCAGAATCAGGGCGATACGATTGGTATAATAAAACCGATCATAATCAAGCCTGCCACACAACCCCGTGTAACAAATACGAAAACCATCCCTTGGAACTACAACAAAAATGTAGTAACCTACAAAGGCAAGGAAATCATAGAAGAAATGGGGGAAACTGGAGGTTTGACTCGATCAGGGAGGTGTTACTCTCCATAAGAGTTGAGGAAGGCTAAGCAAATCAGAGAGGGTCAAATGCCAATAAAGAAACCGGTCACTGAAGAAGAGACGGAGGAGTTTTTGAAAAAGATGAAAGTTCAGGATTATTCAATCATTGACCAGCTGAGAAAGACTCCTGCCCAAATCTCTTTGTTATCTCTGCTCATACACTCAGGAGAGCATGCCCGTGTACTAATAAAAATCCTGAACGAGGCACATGTCTCAGAGAATACCACCGTGAATTAGTTAGAGAAGATGGCCAATAGATTTTTTGAGGTGAAAAAAATTTCCTTTACTGATGATGAACTTCCTGAGGAGGGATCCGGTCACAATAGGGCTTTACACTTGATTGTCAAATGTGAGGGGAATTATGTGAAGCGAGTCATGGTTGATGGAGGCTCGAGTGTAGATGTATGCCCCCTCTCTACCTTGCAAAGTATGAAGATCAATACAGACAGGATCCGACCCAGCAATGTTCGCATCCGGGCTTTTGATGGCTCAGCGAGAGATACCATTGGGGAGATCAACCTCACCATGACGATTGGGCCTGTTGATTTTGAAATTGTCTTCCAAGTAGTGGACATGGAAACTTCTTATAACTTTCTTCTTGGAAGGCCATGGATCCATACGGCCCGATCTGTGCCATCCACCTTGCATCAGATGCTCAAATTCGAGCACGACATGTAAGAAATTATTGTTCACGGAGAAGACGAGTCATCCATTTATAAAGACCCGTTAATCCCATGTATTGAGGCCAAGGAAGGATGTGAGTCTATTGTCTATCAGGCTTTCAAAGTGGTTGTTGTGGACCATGTTAAGGAAGGAAAGCCCATTCTACATCCGCGTCTCTCTGCCACATCTATAATGGTGGCTGCACTTATGATGAGACAAGGTTATGAGCCAGGAAAAGGTTTGGGGGCATCATTGCAAGGAATTTCAAAACCCATTTCTCCGTTCAGTAACAGAGGTACTTTTGGTTTAGGCTTCAGGCCAACACAAGCAGATGAAGACAAAGCCAAGCACCGCAAAAAGTACGGGTGGGTCTTACAGCAACCTATCCCTTACATTTTCTGCACTTTTGTCAAGCCACGATTCAAACATGGTCAAAATTCCTCGGCGCATGCAAACATTGATGAAATTTTCCATGGCCTTAGCCAGATATTTTCTGAAGTGAATATGATCCAGGCTGGTGAAGGCACTAGTCGTGCCGATATGCAACTAATTGGCCCAGAAACCATGCTCAATAACTGGGAAGCAACTCCTATCCCCACAAGGAATGAGTCTTGGTAGTTGACTTTTGCAGCTTCTTTCTTTTGTACTTTGGGTTACTTTCAGGGTTGTAATCCAAATATCTTGGTATGATTGTTTTATTTTGACGTTAACCCTTCTATCCTTTCAAATTCAATGAAATGCAATTCAGTTTCATATTTTGTATCTTTTCCTTTTCCTAATTCCTGCCATTTTATTTCCATTTCAGTTTTGTTAATGCCGGCTTTAATAACATGACATGCATGCGGAATTCACGCCCAGATCTCAAAAAGCTGTCCAATTTCGAAATAATGCATCAAGAGGTCGAATATGATGAAGATAAGGTTTTTGATGAAATAAAAAGAGAGTTGGAACAATTTGAAAACAAGTATAGGCCCAACCTCAATGAAACTGAGCCAATTAATATCGGAGGTCATGAAGAAGTCAGAGAAACAAAGATAAGCATTCACACTGAACAAAAAACCAGAGATGCCTTGATTCAACTTTTATTTGAGTATAGAGATGTGTTTGCCTGGTCTTATGATGATATGCCTGGTTTAAGCGTCGATTTAGTGGTTCATAAGCTTCCCACGTATCCTGATTTTCCACCAGTCCAACAGAAGCAGCGAAAATGTTGTGCCCGTGCCAAAGAAAGATGGACAAACTAGAGTCTGTGTTGACTACAGAGACCTGAACAAAGCAAGTCCGAAGGATAATTTTCCTTTGCCGAACATCCATATTCTTGTAGATAATTGCGCAAAGCATGAGATACAGTCATTCGTGGATTGCTATGCTGGGTACCACCAGATTCTAATGGATGAGGGTGATGTAGAAAAGACTGCTTTCACCACTCCGTGGGGTACCTATTGTTACAGGGTCATGCCATTCGGTTTAAAGAATGCATGGGCAACTTACATGAAGGCCATGACCACCATTTTTCATGACATGATGCACAAAGAGATTGAAGTATATGCCGATGATGTCATTATAAAATCAAAGACACAGGCTGATCGCGTGAATGATTTGAAAAAGTTCTTCGAACGGCTTCGAAGGTATGACCTTAAGCTCAATCCAGCCAAATGTGCGTTTGGGGTTCCATCTGGGAAACTCCTCGATTTTATAGTCAGTCGGAGAGGCATTGAATTGGATCCATCTAAGATAAAGTCCATTCGAGATCTGCCACCCCCGAAGAACAAAAAGGAGGTCATGAGTTTGCTCGGAAGGTTGAACTACATCAGTAGGTTCATTGCTCAGCTCACAACCACGTGCGAGCCCATCTTTAAGTTGCTGAAAAAGGATGCTGCAATCAAGTGGACAGACGATTGCCAAAATGCTTTTGACAGGATCAAAGATTATTTATCAAAACCCCTTGTACTGGTCCCACCTAAATCTGGTAGGCCTTTGTTTTTATATCTATCGGTGATGGATAATTCCTTTGGATGAGTTCTGGGGCAACATGATGCGACAGGCAAAAAGGAACAAGCAATATATTATTTGAGCAAGAAGTTCACCAATTATGAGGTTAAGTACACCCTTTAAGAAAGGACATGTTGTGCTTTGACTTGGGTCGCTCAGAAGTTGAGACATTATCTTTTGGCCTATACTACTTACCTCATATCCAGAATGGATCCTCTGAAGTATATTTTCCAAAAGCCAATGCCCACCGGCAGGCTCGCAAAATGGCAAATCCTGCTCATAGAGTTTGATGCTCCCTTATCCGAGAAATACCCATATCAATCCACTAGAAATCCAAGTTCGGAATCAACACGGTTGCTGCAATACAATTGAGACAGAACCAGATGGTGAATCATGGTATCATGACATAAAACGATTCCTGAAAATGAGAGAATACCCAGAGCACACCAAGGGAGATCAAAAAAGAACTATAAGGAGGCTCGCCAGTGGTTTCTTCCTAAATGGGGAAATTTTGTACAAAAGGACCCCAGATTTGAACTTGTTGAGATGCGTAGATGCCACAGAAACTGAGCGGATCATGAGTGAAGTACATTCGGGGGTATGCAGACCTCACATGAATGGATATGTTTTGGCAAAGAAGATTCTACGGGCAGGATATTATTGGCTTACAATGGAGCGAGATTGCTTCAGTTTTGTTCGCAAGTGTCACCAATGCCAGATTCATGGTGACCTGATTCACTCGCCACCTTCGGAGTTGCATCCCATGTCCTCTCCTTGGCCTTTCGTTGCTTGGGGAATGGATGTTATTGGGCCAATTGAGCCAAAGGCTTCAAATGGGCATAGATTCATTTTGGTTGCAATTGATTACTTCACCAAGTGGGTGGAGGCCGTCACTTTCAAAGCAGTCACCAAGAAAGCAGTGGTAGACTTTGTTCATTCCAACATCATCTGCCGCTTTGGTATCCCAAATACCATTATCACTGACAATGCAGCCAATCTCAATAGTCATTTGATGAAGGAGGTATACGAGTGATTTAAAATTATGCATCGCCATTCTACCCCTTACCGGCCAAAAGCCAATGGAGTTGTTGAAGCAGCAAACAAGAACATCAAGAAGATTATTAGGAAAAGGATCCAAGGTTCGAGACAATGGCATGAAAAGTTGCCTTTTGCTCTTTTGGGATACCGCACGACTGCTCGCACATCTGTTGGTGCAACTCCTTATCTGTTGGTATATGGGACGGAAACTGTAATACCGGCTGAAGTAGAAATTCCCTCTCTTCGGATCATTGTGGAGTCGGAGATTGAAGATGCAGAATGGGTAAAGACCCGATTAGAACAACTAATGCTGATTGATGAAAAACGGCTAGCAGCAGTGTGCTTTGGCCAGTTATACCAGCAATGAATGGCACGCGCTTAAAACAAGAAAGTGCGTCCAAGGCACTTCGAGGTAGGCCAACCCGTTCTGAAACGCGTTCTTCCACACCAAGTAGAAGCTAAAGGAAAGTTTGCCCCAAACTGGAAAGGACCCTACATCATCAAGAAAGTGTTACCAAAAGGGGCCTTGCACTTGGTAGATGAAGAAGGACGGGTACCAGAAATGACTATTAATGCAGATGCAGTCAAAAGATATTATGTCTGATATATACCCACTGTGGAACTTTCACGCATGATTTTCTTAGATCGAGATGACAAAAGCTACCATTGCTCGCTATTCCAAGCAAGTGTCACCCTTTTGTTACCCCAAGCTGTATTTTTCTTCTTCCTTGTTTTCCACTTTTTGGAACATGTGTACTTACAAAGTCAAACAACAAATTTTCTAAGTCATTGAACTACGTCCGACCTGATTCCGAAAGGATACGTAGGCAGCCTTACCCTGGGTTCGGTCCCATCGCAACAAAAATCTATATTCCCAATACTCCAAAACTGGGGCAGAAGTTTGTTTTTATCTGACGGTTTTCTCGTAGAAACAGTTCCAAAAGTTGTAATTCAGTTCAAGGTTCTTTTCGCCTTTTTCTGTTAAGAATTTCTGATCGATCTTTGAGAATACTTGAAGTCCCCATGCCAGGGGCATTGGCCAACCTTCCGCATGAAAAAGAAAAAAAGAAAAGAAAAGAAAAGAAGAAATGAGAGAGTCTTATCGGTGAAAACCCGTATGAGCACTGTAAGGCGACAGTGAGCAGAGAAATGCAAGAGTCTTATTGGTGAAAACCAGATGGGCACCATAAGGCAAGAGTGATTAGAGAAATAAGAGAGGTCAGTTAGCGAAAACCCGCAAAGGGCGCTACTAGCCGAATGAGGGTCTTCGATGCTCCAGCATGAGCACAACCAAGACAGTTTCAAGATGAACATTTGCGACGTATTTTGAGAATTAGACAGCTCAGACAGATCAGGCGTCCAATCCAAAATGCATGTCATGATTCATTGAAGTCGGCACATATCTCCAGATAAGTCTCCTTATTTCTCTCCCCGAAAGGGACACCTTTTATATAGACACAATTCCTTTTTCACTTCCAATTGCTCTTCTATTTTTTTCCATAATTTTTCTTAGATTCCCTTTCAGTCTAATCTTGCATCAAAAGCAAAGAAAAAATGGCTACAAAACTGTTTATAGTTTTCCCGTAATACCGAGCACAATTTGGAGCATATACGGCATTGACGAAGGCAGGAATCCATCTGTGATCTCTTTTGATAAGGCGGACAAAGTGTCTCAAAGAAACTGAAAAGGTCTCCTAAGCAAGACTTGCTTCATGGAAAAAGTTGAAAAGCACTACAGACACAAATTGGTTCTGAGTGCAAGACAACTAAGTTTGATTTTAAAGAAAAATTGCTTTTCCTTAGATACAAGGGTTAACGGTACCGCGGACATCCGGGTATGAAACAGTCAGGGGAGACATCAGAAAGACAAAGTCTCCAAAAATGATACAAAGTATCCGAGCATATCGGTACCACTCTAATAGAATCAGTTCTTCGACAACGGGGTGTCCGTGATCTCAAACTCCTTAGTGCATCAAGGCCACAAACCGACCACCACTTTAAAAATTCACAAATTTTATTTGTTTGAAGCAGGTACAAAGCAGTGCAGAATGGCGGTTCTCAAAGGATGAATGTCACCAAATGTAAGCTCCTTAAAATCTTCAGCATGTATCACTACTGTCCATACCTCTCATTTTCGTAGCTTAACCCATGTAGAACCTTTTCACCTAGGGGATCCAGCTCATAGTTCCGGGTAGAAGTACTCTTCGCCCATGCTGTTTTTCGTAGCTTAACCCAGGTAGAACCTTTTTCGCCTAGGGGGATGCAACTCATAGTTTCCTGGTAGAAGTACTCTTCGCTCAGGCTATTTTACGTAGTTTAACCCAGGTAGAACCTTTTTCGCCTAGGGGGATCCAGCTCATAGTTTCGGGTAGAAGTACTTTTGCCCAGGCTGTTTTAGGTAGCTTAACCCAGGTAGAACATTTTCGCCTAGGGGGATCCAGCTCATATTTCCGGGTAGAAGTACTATTCGCCCAAGATTGGTTTTTGTAGCTTAACCCAGGTAGAACCTTTTCGCCTAGGGGGATCCATCTCATAGTTCCGGGTAGAGGTACTTTTCTCCCAGGCTGTTTTAGGTAGCTTAACCCAGGTAGAACATTTTCGTCTAGGGGGATCCAGCTCATAGTTCCGAGTAGAAGTACTCTTTGCTCAGGTTGTTTTTTGTAGCTTAACCCAGGTAGAACCTTTTCGCCTAGGGGGATCCAGCTCATAGTTTCGGGTAGAAGTATTCTTCGCTCATGTTGTTTTATGTAGTTTAACCCGGGTAGAAACTTTTCGCCTATGGGGATACATATCATATTCCGAGTAGAAGTACACTTCGCCCAAGTTTGCTTTTCGTAGTTTAACCCAGGTAGACCCTTTTCGCCCCGGGGATTCAGCATTTTTTCAGTAATACAGGGCGCCAACCCCTGGTTATATTTCCTTTTCCAGTAATACAGGGTGCCAACCCCTGGTTACATTTCCTTTTCAGTAATACAGGGTGCTAACCCCTGGTTACATTTACTTTTCAGTAATACAGGGCGTCAACCCTTGGTTACATTTTCTTTTCAGTAATACAGGGCACCAACCCCTGGTTATATTTCCTTTTCAGTAATACATGGTGCCAACCTCTGTTTACATTTTCTTCTCAGTAATACAGGGTACACCAATCCCCTGATTATATTTCCTTACCAGCATAGGGTACACCAATCCCTGATCTCCTTACCAGTATAGGGTACACCAATCCCTAGTTGTGTTCTCCAACATAGGGTACACCACACCCTAGTTGATTTGATTTTAAATGCAGGATACACCACTCCCTGGTATCATTGCCAATATAGGGTATCCCATTCTCTGACCACATATTCCCAACATAAGGTATACAAATCCTTAGTTGAGACATTCTTTTGGGCCAATAAAAAAAAATAAAAAATCATCATGACCTTTTTAGGGTACACCATTACTGTTTTTTTATTTGCTTTCAATAAAGAAGTAGTTTAGAATTTTGTTACAATAACTCACAAAATTTTATCCTAGTTAAAACTTGGGCAGAAAAATTCCGTTCGTTTGTTTGTTGTGATGTCTGAGTAGGATTTACCTCGAGGCACAAGGTTCGAGATGAACAAAAGAAGAAGTCTGAATCCAAAATAAAGAAAAGAAAAGAAAAAAAAAGTGAATCCAAATGCAGAAGCAGATGGAATTGATATGGACTGCTCAAAACATGACTGAAGTTACGAGCTTCACATTTCCCGTTTTGCTCAGAAGAAGCCGTAGAAGAATGAACTAGAACCTACAGCTAGCAAGCATCAAGATTCAGATCAGAGTCTGCATGAACAACCAGTCAAGACTCAAGATCAAGGTTTAGAAGATTTATAAATAGGAATCTTGTACCCTATAGCTGATAGGCTTGTTTAGTTCCTTTAGATTTTGATGTAATAACAGGGCCACAGACCGGAGCCTCGACGGAACCTAGCTCGACTTTCGAACTCATCACTCCATCATTCTTTTTGAACTACACGCGACCTAATTCCCTTATAACCCGGGATATGTAGGCTGTCCAAAATCAAGACTCGGTTGCACCTTTTTTTTTTTCCTCTTTTGAATAAGGATATGGTCAAAACTTAATCACACAGCTCACTTTATCTTTGCCTGAAAACTTTTAATGTTTTCAAGCAAAGAGGGGCATGCTGTGAGCACCTAATTTTTGATCGTGCTTGAATATTTCTCGTTCCCATCTTCCCAGGCGTGTTTCCACTCAACTTTTCTTTGTCCCCCATGCTTGTCCCCCATACTTATCCCCCATGCTTTGTCCCTCATGCTTGTCCCACATGCTTTGTCTCCCATGCTTGTCCCCCACTCACAAACTCCATACCACTCTCCCTACCCATTAAAAACAACCCCCAATTCCTTTCTTCTGGAGGAGAACATCACAGAACCCTCCCCCATTTTGGAAAGGAGCAGTCGCCACTATTTGCTTCTTTTTTTTTCTGGAGGATGAGACTTCATTCTCTTTTTACAAAAAACAAAACTTCCATAGACATGTAAGACCAGCTTCTTCTTATGACAAAACTAACCACAAACCCCTCTAGAATCAGTTACAAGAAGCAGCCGAAACCATCCTTGAAACACCTTGAAACCCACTGTTTCTTCGCCAAAAAAAAAAACACCTTCCTCCATAGCCTTTTAACCCCAATCTCCAGCTTCAAAACACCCAAAACAACCATGAAAACAAGTTTCGATCGAGCTCGAGTTCGCCTCCGATGGTCGGTTCCGGTTGAGGTCGCCGGCGAACGTTCCGTTTAAGAAATTGTCCAGTTGTTGTAGTTTGAGCTCAGATTCATCAATACAAAGGTCATTTTTCTTTTTATTTTATTGTTAGTCAATATTGTGCTTTGATTGACCCTTTAAAAGCTTTAAACTGCTTTATTTGTTTAAGTTTTGGTTATGTTTACGTATATGAAAGTTTAGTAAATCTTCTCTTTTTGATGAGCATGAATAGCTAGTTTTAATTTCTTTTTTCATGGGTTTATAGCCATTATAATGAACTAGTAGTGTTAAAAGATAAGTTTGGTTGTACTGATAATCCCAGTACTACAGAAGATCTTTAGATGCGTTTTATTTTTTTTTTAAACTTTCGGCAAGTTATAGGATTCAAATTGCTAAAGGGCTGTAAGGTTTGGTATTGAGAAAGGTATTGAAATGGGTCATAATTAGGTTATTAAGATACCCGACAATTGAATCACGATTTTGGAATTGTGAGATGCTTTTGGTGTTAAGTTGGTTTTAATAATTAATGAGCCAAATAATTTAACGCCACCCAAGGCTCTTAGTAATATACATGTAGCTAGCCCATTTTTATATCTTTCGTACTTATCAATTCATACCATCTCCCCCACAATAATTATATAAATCATGGGCTTACAATAAATTCAAAGTTTAGGAAGAATAATGAATACCGTTGGAGTACTTTTAATTAATCTATCGCGATTATGTATACGTTCGCGTGACATAATTGTGATTTTCAAAATTAAAACTGAAGTATGCGTTCGCGCAACATCTTAATATTAATAAAATGGTATTAATTTTCTACATGTACGCGTGACATGATTTTGGCACAATAAACAAAACGGATTCACACACATAATTTATTTCGAAGATAATTCTATATTTTAATAATTAAAAGCGGATAGATAAAACATAGAAACCAATAAAATACAGTTTATCCAAAAATAATATAAGCTAAATGTAGTCAATAAAGCGACCGTGCTAGAACCACGGGACTCGGGAAATGCCTTACACCTTCTCCCCGGTCAACAGAATTTCTTACCCGAACTTTATTTTCGCAAACCAATAATAATAGAGTCAAATCTTTCTTGGACTAGGGATTCAAATAAAAGGTGACTTGGAACACCCAAAAAATTAATTCCAAGTGGCGACTCTGTAAATAAAATAATCTCTATTCAAGTTTGTCACTTTAATTGAAGAAGCTCTTTAACCCATCATCAATAACACACATTATCGTTTTGGGGGGATAAAAGGGGTGTGACACTAGGCAAGCCACTGAGGGCGGAGGCACGAAACTATCTTGGAGAAGAGGGGTTTAATTGATTGAATTTTCTAGTTAAAAGAATTATACTATGTAAATAAGATAAAAGTAGTTTTTTAGTTATATATAAATTGTTGAATACCTTTGACATGAGCAAAATTATAGTAAAATGACCAAAGGAGTTCAAATGTTACTTATGTCACAAGTTAAAAAACGAGATCTGGTGTTTATGAATCCCTTGTATAAAATTATGGCTCAACAATTGAATGCCGCTATTTTATGTAGTATATATAAATTGGCTGAATTGAACTAGAAGTTCATAGCCCTAGCTCTCTTTAATGGTTGAATTTCCCCTGTAAAATTTTACCTCTTTTGAGTCCCTAAAGAGATAGAAAACAAAACTATATTAGGATTCGATTAACAGTATTATGAGTTCGACATTCAATGATGTGTTGACTATTGCTGTCCAAGTGGACCTCCTCTTGTGAATATGTGGAAACAAAGGTATGCAATTAGTCTATTCACAAATGCGGCATCTCAAAATATATTTAAATTGCAGAAATTAGTCCATTTTCTCTTTTTAGTTAAGTGGAGATATTCAATGATCCATCTCATATTTATTGTGATTTAATTTGTGGGGAGTTTACAAAATCACAGAAGTAAACCCATATGTGACTCGTGGGTGATCACAACATTTGAAGTCTCACAAGTTTTATTTATTTTATTCCCTTTATTTGGGTTATTTTGGAGTATTCTTCAACTACATTGAAATCAAACAACTTTTTCCGGTTGGCAGGGAAGGCTTTGTTTATTTAATTCTAGACTAGAACTTGCATTTTGGTCCCACATCAGAACTTTTGGAGCCTATTAAAAGAAAATGAGGAGTAAGAAAAAACGAATGAAAGAAAATTTTACAATTATGCCAAATATTAATATTCACATAGTAAATTTATATTTCTTAAAAATATCTTATTAATTAAAATAAAACAAGGTGCCTTTATTTTTGTCGGTAAACTTTCTTACAAATGTTTGTTGATTGCCAGTCTATTACTTCCTCTGGTCCATTTATTTGTCGGGGTTATGATTTCAAAAAATTAAGATATAGTAATTAATTATTTTTTTCGTTTTGTCCTTAATAATAATCGCTCTTAAAAGTAAAATAAACATTAATTGCATAGCATAAAAACCTAAATCAGAAGAGTAAATAAGAATTTAGTAGTCTTATTAATAGTTTCTTAATACGTATAAAAAAAGAAACATTACAATTAAAATGGATCGGTGGGGGAAATAATATGCATACTCCCCTTCGTCTGAAATTATCTGTCGTGTTTCTTTTTTATACACCCCTTAAGAAATATTAATTATGAGGAGGGTCGGATTATTTTACCTTTATTTATGTCTAAAGATACAATTTTATTTCATTGAATATTTATTCTATTTATGTGCTATCTCCATCTTCGATAACAATTATTAGTAGAGTTAATACCCTAAAACCCGCCTAAACTATTGTCACAACCCAAATACCTAATCAGTCGTGATGGCGCCTATCGTGGAACTAGGCAAGCCGACATTCTCAATATGCTTTCAATATATAACAGAAGTGAGCTAAATCAATTAAACTAACTGAAGGTTTACATAATAACGAGGTAAAAACTCAAAACACAAGTGCAAAATGATAGCCCGACATCGGGGCGTCACTAAGTCCTGAGCATCTAAGAACCAATCTAGAAACAGAGTCTACTATAGTCTGTGCCAAATGCGAGAGAAAAGATAATAAGAAAGGAGAAACAAGGATTGCGGACGCCGGCAGCTACCTCGTAAGTCTTCGATAATCAGCTCGCGCACGAACTCAGTGACCGCCAGAACCGTACACACCTGGATCTGCACATAAAGTGCAGGGTGTAGCATGAGTACAACCAACTCAGTAAGTAACATAATTAAATAAGGAACTGAGAAGCAGTGACGAGCTATAAAAATACAGATCATTTCAAAAAATTTCAGTAAAAAGTGAACATGCTTTCAAATCCGATGGTATAAGTCAAATCAGTTCGAGCTCAAGTAAAACAAATATGAATCTTCCAGAAATTTTACAACAACAACAGATAACAACTAAGTGCAACAATAAATAAAAATAAGTACAGCCTCTCAAGGCAGCAGTCACTCAACTCATCTCAACAGCTCATACTCTCGGCTCTCAACCCTCAATACACACTCTCATTAGGTACCTGCGCTCACTGGGGTGTAAAGACTCCGGAGGGGCTCCTTCAACCCAAGCGCCATATTGCTGCGGCGTGCAGCCCGATCCAATATTTGTTGCGGCGTGCAACCCGATCCAATATTATTGCGGCGTGCAACCCGAACCAACAATATATATATATATATATATATATATATATATATATATATATATATATATATATATATATCCCGAAGTCTTGTTGCGGTGTGCAACCCGATCCATATACCTTACAACTCGGCATTCAGACCCTATCTCAGTCACTAACCTCTCCAGCCCCTCGGGCTCACAGAATATCATAATAATTAGCCCAAACAGAGAATACAAGTATCAACAAGAAATGAGAGGGAACTGAGATATAACACACAAGTAAGACTGTGACTGAGTACAAAACAATAATTAACAGTCAATTTAACAAGTATACGACCGCTGCAGGTCCCAACAGTGATATCATATGGCCTAAGCATGGTTTCTAACATGTAAGGCAGTCAATTGCTCAAAGACAAGGAAAAACAAATAATAACAATGGCTATTCGACTTTACAGTCTCACGGGACGGACCAAGTCACAATCCTTCACGGTACACACTCATATGCCAGTCACCTAGCATGTGTGCCACCTCTAAATATTCATATCATACCAATTCTCGGGGTTTCATACCCTCAAAACCAGATTTAAGACTGTTACTTACCTCAACCGCGCAGAAATCCTACTCCGAAATGCCTTTGCCTCTCTAATCGGCCTCCAAATGTCCCGAATCTAGCCACAAACAGTACGATATAATCAATATTGGCTAAAAGGATCAATTCCACAAGAAAACTACTAAAATATAGTCCAAAATCCGAAATCGGCTCAACCCCCCCGGGCCCACGTCTCGAAACCCGATGAAAGTCACAAAACCCGAAATTCCATTCACTTACGAGTCTAACCATACCAAATTTATCAAAATCCGACCTCAATTGCTCCTCCAAAACCCCCAAAATTCACTCTCCAATTCCCACGCCCTAATATCCCAAATCTCACCTCAAAACTCACCAACTAGGTGTAAAAATCAGTGGGGAAACACCATTATTGAAGATAAATAGGAAAAAGGAACTTATCTCAGTGATTACTCCGAAATCTCTCTTAAAATCCCCAAAATCCGAGCTCAAAAATGATGAAAATGGTGAAAAATCTCGAAGTCTTCTATTTATAGGTTCTGCCCAGACTTCTCGCACCTGCGGCTCCATTTCCGTATCTGCGGAGCCACATCTGCGGGCAAAGCCCCGCTTCTGCGAAAAAATCACAAAAATACTGCCTCCACTCCTGCGATCAAGTGACCGCATCTGCGCTCTTTGCGGGTGCGGGAACTACGTCGCACCTGCGGTCCAAACTCGCACCTGTGCCCCTAAATCCGCTTCTGCGACCATCGCACCTGCGTCCTATGCTCAGATCCTTCTTAGCCGCATCTGCGGCTCCTCCTTCGCTTCTGCGAGCTCGCACCTGCGGTTCCCACTCTACAGGTACGGTTACACCAGTAGCAGCAGCTTCAACTGTAATTCCTCAACTCCCATCAAGACGTTAACCACCCGAAATCACCCTGAGGCCTTTGGGACCTTAACCAATTATACCAACAAGTCCTATAACCCGATACGAACTTAATCGAACCTTCGATTCCCTCAAAACAATATCAAAACACCAAATTATACCCGGATTCAAGCCTAAAGAACTTCTTCTAAACTTCCGAATTCCACAACGACGCCGAAACCTACCAAACCACGTCCGATTGACCTCAAATTTTACACACAAGTCAAAAATGACACCACGAACCTATTCCAACTTCCGGAAATTCAATCCGACCCCGATATCAAAATTTCCACTGCCGGCCAAAATCGCCAAAATTCCAACTTTCGCCAATTCAAGCCTAATTCTACTACGAACCTCCAAATCACATTCCGGACGCGCTCCTAAGTCCAAAATCACCTAACGGAACTAAATGAACCATAAAAATTCAAATCCGAGGTCGTTTTCCCACAAGTCGATATCCGGTCGACTTTTCCAACTTAATTTTCCAATTAAGAGACTAAGTATCTCAATTCACTCCAAAACCATCCTGGACCCGAACCAACCAACCAAGTAAGACATAATACAGTTGTAAAGCACAAAAGAAGAAGAAATGGGGGAAATGGGGCTATAACTCTCGAAACGACCGGCCCGGTCGTTACATCCTCCCCCTCTTAAACAAACATTTATCCTCGAACGGGTCTAGAAACATACCTGGAGTCTCAAATTGGTGTGGATATCTACTCCACATCTGCCGCTCGGTCTCCCAAGTGGCCTCCTCTACAGGCTGACCTCTCCACTGCACCTTCACTGAAGCTATATCCTTTGACCTCAACTTCCGAACCCGCCTCTCTAAAATGGCCACCGGCTCCACATCATAAGTCATATCACCATCCAACTGAACCGTACTGAAATACAACACATGGGATGGATCGCCGATATACTTCCGGAGCATAGAAACATGAAATACTGGATGCACACTCGACAAGCTAGGTGGCAAGGCAAGCTTGTAAGCCACGTCCCCGATCCTCTGAAGTACCTAAAAAGGCCCAATGAACCGAGGGCTCAACTTGCCCTTCTTCCCAAACCTCATAACACACTTCATGGGTGATACCTTCAGCAGAACCTTCTCCCCGACCATGAATGACACATTACAGACCTTCCTGTCAGCATAGCTCTTCTGCCTAGACTGCGTCGTGCGAAGCCGCTCCTGAATCAATTTCACATTGTCTAATGTATCCTGGACCAAGTCTGTACCCAAGAGTCTAGCCTCACACGGCTCAAACCATCCCACCATAGATCTACACCGCCTCCCATATAAAGCCTCGTACGGAGCCATCTGAATGCTCGACTGATAATTGTTGTTATATGCAAACTCCGCGAGCGACAGAAACTGGTCCCATGAACCCCCAAAATCAATGAAACAAGCTCGTAACATGTCCTCCAATATCTGGATAGTGCGCTCGGACTGTCCGTCCATCTGAGGGTGAAAGGTTGTGCTCAACTTAACCTGAGTACCCAACTTTCGCTGCACGACCCTCTAAAACTACGATGTAAACTGTGTCCCTCTATCTGAAATGATGGAAACTGGGACACCATGAATGTGAACAATCTCTCGGATATAAATCTTAGCCAACTGCTCTGAAGAATAAGTAGTACCAACTGGGATGAAGTGCGCGAACTTAGTC
Organism: Nicotiana tomentosiformis; assembly: GCF_000390325.3. NCBI lineage: Eukaryota > Viridiplantae > Streptophyta > Magnoliopsida > Solanales > Solanaceae > Nicotiana > Nicotiana tomentosiformis. The sequence goes on along the minus strand of NC_090818.1, from coordinate 43,731,789 downwards.
AGCCAATCCACAATCACCCAAATAGCATCGAACTTCCTCGAAGTTCATGGGAGCCCAACTACAAAATCCTTGGTGATCCGCTCCCACTTCCACTCTGGGATATCTAACCTCTGAAGCAAGCCACCCGGTCTCTGATGCTCATACTTAACTTGCTGACAGTTGAGACACCGAGCCACAAACCCAACTATATCCTTCTTCATCCTCCTCCACCAATAGTGCTATCTCAAATCCTGGTACATCTTCGTGGCACCCAGATGAATGGAATACCGCAAGTTGCGGGCCTCCTCAAGAATCAACTCCCGAAGCCCATCCACATTGGGCACACATATCCGGCCCTGTATCCTCAACACGCCATCATCACCAATAGTCACATCTCTAGTATCACCTCGCCGAACCCTGTCCTGGAGGACGAGCAGATGAGGGTCATCATACTGACGCTCCCTGATACGATCATAAAGAGAAGACCTAGAAACCACACAAGCCAATACCTAACTCGGCTCCGAAATATCCAATCTGACAAGCTGGCTAGCTAAGGCCTGAACATCCAATGCCAAGGGTCTCTACTGCTGGAAGATATGCTAAACTCCCCAAACTCTCCGCCCGACGACTCAAGGCATCGGCCACCACATTGGCCTTCCCGGGATAGTACAAAATGGTGATATCATAGTCCTTGAGAAGCTCCAACCACCTCTGCTGACGCAAGTTAATATCCTTATGCTTGAACAGATGCTGCAACTCCGATGATCGGTGTTGATCTCACAATGAACCCCGTACAGATAGTGCCGCCAAATCTTCAAGGCGTGGACAATAGCTGCTAACCCAAGATCATGGACATGATAGTTCTTTTCATGGGTCTTCAACTGGCACGAAGCATAAGCAATCACTCTACCCTCATGCATTAGAAGACATCCAATACTTATTCGCAAGGCATCACAATACACTGTGTAAGAACCAGAAGTTGATGGCAGAACTAGAACTGAGGTCGTGGTCAAAGCAGTCTTGAGCTTGTGAAAGCTCTTCTCGCACTCATCCGACCACCTGAATGGAGCACCCTTTGGGTCAATTTGGTCAAGGGCGATGCAATAGATGAAAAACTCTCCACAAAATGACAGTAATAGCCCGCCAAACCAAGAAAGCTCCTGATCTCCGTGGCTGAGGACGGTCTGGGCCAACTCTGCACCGCCTCTATTTTCTTCGGATCCACTTGAAAACCTTCGCTGGACACCACGTGCCCCAAGAACGCCACTGAACCGAGCCAAAACTCACACTTAGAGAACTTTGCATAAAGCTTCTCCTCCCTCTATCTCTGTAACACAATCTTCAAATGCTAGGCATGCTCCTCCTGGGTACGAGAGTACACCAGGATATCATCAATGAATACAATAACGAATGAGTCCAAATGAGGCTGAAACACACTGTTCATCAAATGCCTGAACGTTGCTGGGGCGTTAGTCAGCCCAAAAGACATCACAAGGAACTCATAATGGCCATATTGGGTCCTGAAACCTGGTGATACCCTGACCTCCAATCAATCTTGGAGAACACCCTCGCCCCCTGAAGCTAGTCAAATAGATCATCAATACGTGGCAAAGGATACTTGTTCTTAACTGTGACCTTGTTCAACTGTCTGTAGTCAATGCACATCCTCATAGAACCATCTTTTTTCTTTACAAATAGAACCGGTGCACCCCAAGGTGACAAGCTAGGCCGAATAAACCCCTTATCAAGGAGTTCCTGAAGCTGTTCCTTCAACTCCGCCTGTGCCATACGATACGGTGGAATAGAAATAGGCTGAGTGCCCGGCACTAAATCAATACTGAAGTCAATATCCCTGTCAGGCGGCATGCTCGACTGGTCTGCAGGAAACACATTCGGAAAATCACGCACCACCAGAACAGAATCAATGGTAGGAGTCTCTGCACTAACATCCCTCACAAAAGCCAAATAGGATAGATAACCCTTCTCAACCATCCGCTGAGCCTTCAAGTATGAAATCACTCTACTGGGAACATAGTCTATAGAACCGCTCCACTCAACCCTCGGCAACCCCGGCATTGCCAACATCACAGTATTAACGTGACAATATAGAACAACATGATATGGAGACAACTAATCCATACCCAATATCACATCAAAATCGACCATACTGAGCAGCGAAAGATACACTCTAGTCTCCAGACCCCCAATAGTCACCACACATGACCGATATACGCGGTCCACAATAATAGTATCACCCACAGGAGTAGGTACATGAACAGATGAAACTAAAGACTCATGGGGCATATCTAGAAAATGAGCGAAATATTAGGAAACATATGAATAAATGGAACCTGGGTCAAATAATACATAGGCATCTCTATGGCAAACTGAGACAATACCTGTAATCACAGCATCTGAAGCAATGGTATCTGGTCTGGCAGGGAGGGTATAGAAATGATCTTGGCCACCCCCTGATCTGCCTCCCCTTCTCGGGCGACCCCTAGCTGACTGGGCTCTACCCCGGGCTGGCTGAGCGGGTGGTGGAGGGGATGGTGCTGATGACATAGACTGGCTCTTATGCGGAGAAGGACCTCCCACTATACGGGGACACTCTCTCCTCATGTGACCATGATCCCCACACTTATAGCAACTCCCCGGTGCTGGTGCAGGGGACTGAAGGGAGCCCCGAGCACCGGGAAAATTGGCAGAAGGACCTGGCATAGACGAACCCTGACCCGATGGAGAATGGGATGAACTCTGCGCTGGGAGGGCACCAAGAGATGAACGACCCTGCTGATAACTATGAGAAACATGGCCAGATGATGCACCACAGTGAACTGGACTAGCCGTCTGAGCATGTTTGAAAGGACGACCTCTACCGTGCTGGAACTGACCCCCAGAAGGAGCACCGCTAAATCCACCCTGTCAATGAGGCCTCTTGGCCTCCCTCTCAACCCTCTCCTGACTGCGAACCATCTCAATCTGACAAGCAATGTCGATAACCTCATCAAAAGTAGTACCAGACACTCTCTCTCTGGTCATAAGTAATCGCAGCTGAAAAGTGAGGCCATCTATAAACCTCCTGATCCTCTCCCTGTCTGTGGGAACCAACCAGATAGCATGACGGTCCAACTCCGAGAATCGTATCTCATACTGCGTCACAGACATATCACCCTAGCGAAGCTGCTCAAACTGTCTGCGCAGCTCATCTCTGCGGGACTGAGGCATGAACTTTTCTAGAAAGATAACAGAGAACTGCTGCCAGATAAGGGGCGCTACGCCGACCGGCCTACGCCTCTCATAATCCTCCCACCAACTGAATGCAGCCCTATAGAACTGAAAGGTAGTGAATGACACCCCACTGGTCTCCAGAATACCTATTGTATGGAGTATCCTATGACACCTTTCCAAGAAACCCTATGCATCCTCTCCCTTTGCACCACTGAAAGATGGAGGCTGGTGTCTCCCAAACCTCTCCAATCTACGTCTCTCATCCTCAGGCATAGCAGGAACCACATAGTCCTGAGCAGCTATAACCGGCTGGGCTGGTGGTGCCCCCGGTGTCTGGAGTCCCTGTACTACCTGCTCAGGTGTGCGGGCGGCGGGAGTCTGAGTGCCTCCCCCGGCCTGAGAAGTGGCTGCTGCCATCAAAACAGAGACCGCCTAAGCAAGGCCGGTGCACACGGTCAGAATCTGAGCTAAGGCCTCCTAAAGGCCAGGAATCACGATGGGCACAGGTGGTGCCTGAGCTGGTGCATCAACAACTGGAATATGGTCTTGATCTGGGACAACTGGTGGATCTGCAGTTACTGCCCCGACTGTTGTGCGGGCTACACCTCTGACCCTACCACAGCCTCTACCGCGACCTCAGCCTCTCGCGGCCCTGGCAGGTGGTACTGGTGGTTGTCCATACTGCCCAGTAGTACGAGTCCTCACCATATGTGAGAGAATGAAACAACATATGTTTAGTTACTTAAATCAACAGATTCACACGACATGAATTCAAGAATGTGGAGTTTTCTAAGGGTTCTGCACCCTCTTGAAGATAAGTATAGACGTCTCCGTTTCGATCCGCAACACTCTACTAAACCTGCTCATGACTCGTGAGACCTATGTAACCTAGGCTCTGATACCAACTTGTCACTACCCAAATACCTAACCAGTTGTGATGGCGCCTATCGTAGAACTAGGCAAGCCAATATTCTCAATATGCTTTCAATATATAACATAAATGAGCTAAAGTAATTAAACTAACTGAAGGTTTACATAATAACGGGGTAAAAACCCAAAATTCAAGTGCGGAATGATAGCCCGACATCGGGGTGTCACTAAGTACTGAGCATCTAAGAACCAATCTAGAAACAGAGTCTACTATAGTCTGTGCCAAATGCGAGAGAAAAGATAATAAGAAAGGAGAAACAAGGAATGTGGATGCCGGCAGCTACCTCGTAAGTCTCTGATAATCAGCTCGTGTATGAACTTAGCGACCGCCAGAACCGTACATACCTGGATCTGCACATGAAGTGCAGGGTGTAGCATGAGTACAACTGTGATGACCCAAAATGTCACCTTTAAATTTAATAATTAATTATGTGTTCTAAGACCTCGAAAGTACTATTTATCATTCCTCGACTTGCGTGTGCAATCCGTAAAATTTTATGGAAAGTTTTTATGTGAAAAATGGATTTAAAATGTGAATTAGAGCTTTAAAACTCAATTGAGTTGACTTTGGTCAACATTTTGAGAAAATGGACTCGGATCAGTGTTTTGACAGTTTCTTTAGGTCCGTATCATTATTTGGTACTAGGGCGTATGCCCGGAATCAAATTCCGAGGTCCCTAGCACGAGATATGGAATTTTGAAGAAAAATTATAATATTTAAGTTCGAATAGTGACCGGATGTCTAATTATGTGAAAACGACCCCAGAATAAAATTTTGATGATTCCAATAGCTTCGTATGGTGATTTTGGACTTAGGAGCGTGTTTAGAATTTTATTTGGAAGTCCGTAGTTAAATTAGGCTTGAAATGGCTAAAAATAAGAATTTAAGTTTGGATGTTTGACCGATGAGTTGACTTTTTGATACCGGAGTTGGAATCCAGTTCCGAAAATTTTCATAGCTCCGTTATGTCATTTATGACTTGTGTGTAAAATTTGAGGTCAATCAGAATTAATTTGATAGGTTCCGACATCGAATGTAGAAGTTGAAAACTCTTAGTTTCATTAAGCTTGAATTGGGGTATGATTCATGGTTTTAGCATTGTTTGATGTGATTTAGAGGTTTGACTAAGTTCGTATGATGTTTTAGGACTTGTTAGAATATTTGGTTGAGGTCCCGAGGGCCTCGGGTGATTTTCGGATGGTTAACGGATCAAAAATTGGACTTAAAAGCTGCTGCAGTGTTTCCTCTTCTGTTGGATATTCTGAGTTGATATCGAGCCAAGGTATCGAGCCCAGGGTTGATGAGGCTCAGGCTCAAGCTTGAGATCGAAGCCACGATCGAAGGTCCAGCTCGAGGACATGATCGAGAGTAAGGCTCGAGGGCTAGGATCGAGACCCATGCTCGATGCCCTGATCGAAGGCCCAGCCTCGATGTCCTGATCGAAGGGACATGCTCGATGCCCTGATCGAAGGCCCAGCCTCGATGCCCTGATCGAAGGCCCAGCCTCGATGCCCTGATCGAAGGCCCAGCCTCGATGTCCCGATTGAAGGCCCAGCCTCGATGCCCCGATCGAAGGCCCAGCCTCGATGTTCTGATCGAAGGCCCAACCTCGATGTTCTGATCGAAGGCCCAACCTCGATCCCCTGATCGAAGGCACAACCTCTATGTTCTGATCGAAGGCCCAGCCTCTATGTTCTGATCAAAGGCCCAACCTCGATGCCCTGATCGAGGCCATGACCGATGTCCAGGCTCGAGCCTGTGATCGAAGCTGCGATCGAGGCCCAGTTCGAGGACCAGTTCCGAAGGCTGCTGGGCAGTTTTATAAAAAGAGGGCATTCGTCCCATTTGTCATTTTTGACGAACTTGAGCTTGAGCAGATGCGACTTTTGTCAGATTTTCAAGGGAAAAACATTGGGGCAAGTGATTCTAACTCGGATATCGTCTACATATACAAGTATATCATTGTTTTCACAATTTAATTAGTGTTTTGAGATTGAAATTTGGAAAAGTTTAAAAATCTCATAGAAACAAAAATTTTGAGATTTCGGTATCGATTAGGAGTCGGATTTGAGTGAAACTGGTATGGTTGGACTTGTAATTGAATGGGTTTTCGGATTTCATAACCTTCGCTGGATTCTGAGATGTGGGCCCCACAGGCGAATCTTTAATTAATTTCGGGATCTTTTCTTAAAAATATAGTATTTTCTTATAGAATTGATTCCTATAATATTTAGTGATTGTATCGAATTATTTTGGCTAGATTCGAGCCAGACGGAGTTGGATAATCGTGGAAAAGGCCTTATAGTGGATTAAATTGGAGTAAGACAAGGTAAGTCTCTTGTCTAATCTTGTGAGGGGGAAATTACCTCATAGGTGATAAAAATTAAATATATTTTTGCTAAATTGCAGGGGCTACATGCGCACGAGGTGACTAGAGTCCGTGCGTGGCTACTATTAATGCTAAAGTCCGGGTAGTTTAAGACTCAAAGCATGAATTACTTGTGTAAATTATATTCTTTATTAATTAAAATATTTGATGTATATATTATGAATTGTTATGAAAGGCAGAGAAATATGAAATCTTCATATGCTTAATTTTGTTTAGATTAATTAATTATTGAAATAAATTGTTATCCTCTCGAATAAACTTTACAATAAATACTCTTATTTTGGAGGTACATAAGAAAATATCCTCCTTTCTTGTGGATCGGGCCGAACGCCTCGGCAGGATAGATGCATCTATGGATCGTGCCGCACGTCCCTCGGCAGTGTACACAATATTCTGGATCGGGCCGAACGACCTCAGCAGAAATCGTGCTTAATAATAATAATAATTACACGATACTTTGACGGTTTATTGCAGCTTGTGAAGCTATTTGATAAATTGGAAATTCATTGAAATTGAATTGCAGTTTTGTAAAACTAATTGATAAATTGGATTTTTTATTGAAATTGAAGGATTTAATATATATATATATATATATATATATATATATATATATATTGAGAATTGTTGCATTTTGAAGGATTTTAATTATTTTCTACTGGTTAAATAAATTATTGTTATATTCTATGAATCATGCTGATTTAAATATTCTAGATTTATTTCAATTATTATTATTGACCCATAGTGAGTGTCAAAGTCGGCCATCTCGTCTCTACCACTTCGAGATTAGGCTTGATACTTACTTGGTACACGTTGTTTACGTACTCATACTACACTTGCTGCACTTTTTGTGTAGGATCTGAGACAGGTACTAGTGGAGGACCTATCATCATATACCCACGTCATCCCGAGGCATAGTGGTGAGCTGCCTTTCTGAGCCGTTCTGCAGCTACCGATGTCTCTTCTTATATTTACATTCTGTCTATTTAATTTCAGATAGTATTTGGAGTTTTGTATAATCTACTAGATGCTCATTCACTTGTGACACCAGGTCTTGGCACACACATTGGTAGAGTTTGGGTTTATATTTTCTTGGTTTTAAATTTTATCAATGTATGCCTAATTTATTAGTTGGCTTGCCTAGCTGTAGTGTTGGGCGCCATCACGACCTACATGTGAAATTAGGTCGTGACAACATGGTATCAGAGCACTAGGTTCCCTTAGGTCTCCCAAGTTATGAGCAGGCCTAATAGAGTCTTGCGGATCGGTACGGAGACGTCTGTACTTATCTTCGAGAGGCTATAGGGTGTTAGGAAACTACCTTTCTCCATATTCCATCGTGCAATTAATGTAATACTAAATATCCTTCTCTTATTCTCTCACAGATGGTGAGAACACGCTCTAATGAGGTTCCATACCAGGGAAGAGCTACTCCCTCAGTTGCTAGAGGCCGAGGCAGAGGCCGAGGGAGGGCTCCAGCCCGTAGTAGAGGGCGAGGACGTCCCAGGACTGTTCCAGTTATGCCGCCAGTGGGTCCAGCAGAAAATCCCATTATTGAGGAACAGGGTGAGGTGCCTGTGGCAGAGCCAGCTCCGGTGGATTTCACATCTGCACCAGGATTTCAGGATGTCATGGGTCGTATGCTGCGGTTCATGGACAATATGACTCAGGCCGGTTTATTTCCGGCAGACCCAGCCACATCTCAGGCGGGTGGGGGAGCACAGACCCCTACCGCATAGGCCCATGGACAGGCACCTGTTGTATACTAGACCCAGGGTGCACTACATGTGGGTGTAGCCCAGCCAGTGACAATAGCTACACCTGAGCCCAGGCTAACCGTAGCCGCCGATCCTCAGAAGTTATTGGACCGATGGACTAGACTACATCCTCCTGTCTTTGGGGGTGATCGACATGAGGATCCACAGGACTTCATTGATCGTTGCAGGGACAGACTGCACAACATGAGGATATTGGAGTCTCATGGGATAGACTTTGCTACTTTTCAGCTAGAGGGCAAAGCCCGTAGATGGTGGCAGTCTTATGTTCTTGGTAGACCAGCATATTCTCCTCCCATAACTTGGGACAGGTTCACTCGTATCTTCCTGGAGAGGTATATTCCACCCTCCCAGAGGGAAGAGTTGAGGTTTCAGTTTGAGCAGCTCCAGCAGGGTCAAATGTCAGTGACCGATTATGAGGCGAGGTTTTCTGAGTTATCTCGCCATGCACTTATGATACTCCCTACTGAGGTAGAGAGAGTGCGGAGGTTTGTTGCGGGTTTACATACTGGCATTCAGGCCACTATGGCTCGAGAGGTTGAGATGGGTACTTCTTATGAGCTAGTCGTGGAGATAGCCCGTAGGATTGAGGGTGTACGTCAATGGAGCCGAGAGCAGGGTATGAGAGATAAGCGGTTCAGGTATTCTGGAGAGTTCAGAGTTGCTCCGTCTGGGGGCAGAGGTCAGTTCGTGAGAGGGTAGTCCAGCAGGCCCCCATATCCGGCACCACCGCCTCCTCGGGGTGCTCCAGGACGACCTTATTTCAGTGCTATACCAGAGAGCTCTTATCGCCCACCAGCTATTCAGGGTTCTTCCCGTGGGTATTCAGGTTCCCAGGGCCATGCATTTAGTTAGTTGCCCATCGCACCGAGGAGTTGTTATGAGTGCAGGGATCCCAGTCACATGCGGAAGTTTTGCCCCAGGCTTCGGGGTAGAGCAGTACAACAGGGTCAGTAGCCTATGCTTACCGGACCAGTTTCTCCACCAGTAGTCCGACCACCAAGAGGTGGAGGACAGGTGGGTAGGGGCCGTCCTAGGGGTGGAGGTCAGCTAGGCGGAGGCCAGCCGGTTGGCGCTTCAGCTCGGTTCTATGCTTTTCCAGCTAGACCAGATGCAGAGGCCTCAGATGCCATGATTACAGGTATTGTTTCTGTTTGTGGCAAAGATGCCTTAGTATTATTTGATCCAGTATCTACGTATTCATATGTGTCATCTCTATTTGCTCTATTCCTGGGTGTTTCTCGTGAGCCCTTGAGGACTCCTGTTTATGTGTCCACTCCTGTGGGTGATTCAGTTGTTGTGAACCGGATCTACCGGTCCTATATTATTACATTCTGCACTTATGAAACTAGAGCAGATCTCCTATTGCTTGAGATGACCGATTTTGAAATTATTCTGGGCATGGACTGGTTGTCTCTATATCATGCTATTCTAGATTGTCATGCCAAGACTGTTACCTTGGCTATTCCAGCATTGCCTAAGCTGGAGTGGAAGGGTTCGCCTATTAGTTCGTTTAATCGAGTTATTTCTTTTATAAAGGCTTAACACATGGTTGAGAAGGGTTGTTTGGCTTATCTAGCCTATGTTCGGGATACTACTACAGAGACTCCGGTTATTGATTATGTGCCTGTAGTTCGGGAGTTCTCCGATGTATTTCCTTTAGATCATCCAGGTATGCCACCTGATCGTGATATTGATTTTTGTATTGACTTGGCTCCAGATACTCAGCCTATATCTATCCTACCGTATCGTATGGCTCCGAAAAAATTGAAAGAGTTAAAAGAATAGCTTGAAGAATTACTAGCCAAAGGGTTTGTTAGACCGAGTATATCGCCTTGGGGTTCACCGGTATTATTTGTGAAGAAGAAAGATGGCACGATGCGAATGTGTATTGATTATCGCCAATTAAACAAAGTCACTATTAAAAATAAGTACCCATTATCGCATATTGATGACTTATTTGATCAGTTGCAGGGTGCTAGGGTGTTATCTAAGATCTATTTGAGGTCGGGGTATCATCAGTTGAAGATTCGAGATTCGGATGTTCCGAAAACTGCTTTCCGTACTAGATATGGCCATTATGAGTTTCTGGTAATGTATTTTGGTTTAACTAATGCCCCGACAGCGTTTATGGATCTGATGAACATGGTATTCAAGCCATATATTGATTCATTTGTCATTGTCTTCATTGATGACATTTTGATCTACTCACGTAGTAAGGAGGAGCATGAGCAGCATATGAGAGTAGTGCTTCAGACATTGCGAGAACAAAAGTTATATGCTAAGTTCTCTAAATGTGAGTTCTGGCTTGAGTCTGTAGCATTTTTGCGACATATTGTATCGGGCGAAGGTATTAAAGTTGATCCCAAAAATATTGAGGCAGTTCAGAATTGGCATCGTCCCACTTCGGCGATGGAGATCAGGAGTTTTCTGGGTTTGGCAGGTTATTATCGTCGGTTCGTGGAAGGTTTTTCATCTATTGCAACACCTTTGACCAAATTAACCCAGAAGGGTGCTCCATTCCGATGGTCCGATGATTGTGAGGTGAGCTTTCAGAAGCTCAAGACATCATTGACTACAACACCAGTGTTAGTGTTGCCTTACGATTCGGGGATGTATACAGTGTATTGCGACGCTTCGCGCGTTGGCTTGGGTTGTGTATTGATGCAGGAAGGGCAAGTTATTGCATATGCTTCACGTCAGCTGAAGCCCCACAAAAAGAATTATCCGGTACATGATTTGGAGTTAGCTGTGATTGTTCACGCTCTTAAGATTTGGAGGCATTATCTTTATGGGGTGTCTTGTGAAGTTTACACTGATCATCGCAGTTTGCAGCATTTGTTCAAGCAGAGGGACCTAAATTTGAGGCAGCGCAGATGGATGGAGTTACTAAAAGATTATGATATTACTATCCTGTATCATCCGGGCAAAGCAAATGTGGTTGCAGATGCCTTGAGCAGAAAGGCGGAGAGTATGGGTAGTTTGTCTTTCATTTCAGCAGAGGAAAGGCCATTAGCCTCAGATATTCAGTCCTTGGCTAACAAACTTGTGAGGCTGGATATTTCAGAGCCCAGCCGAGTTCTTGCATGTGTGGTGGCCCAATCTTCACTATTTGAACAGATCAAGGCTCGCCAGTATGATGACCCATACTTGACGGCTCTTCGTGAAACGGTATTACGAGGTGGTGCCAAGGAAGTTACTATTAGAGCGGATGGTGTTCTGCGACTTTAGGATCGTCTATGTGTTCCTAATGTGGATGGACTGAGGAAAAAGATCCTGGCGGAGGCACACAGTTCTCGGTATTCTATTCATCCAGGTGATACTAAGATGTATCGTGACTTGAGGCAGCATTATTGGTGGTGATGAATGAAAAAGGACATAGTTGAGTATGTATCTAGGTGTTTAAATTGCTAGCAAGTGAATTATGAGCACCAGAAGCCAGTTGGCCTACTTCAGTAGATGACTATACCAGAGTGGAAATGGGAACGAATTACTATGGACTTTGTAGTTGGGTTGCCGCGGACCTTGAGGAAGTTTGATGCAGTTTGGGTGATTGTTGACAGGTTGACCAAGTCGGCACATTTTATTCCTGTTGTGACTACGTATACTTCAGAGAGGTTGGCCCAGATTTATATTCAGGAGATAGTTCGGTTGCACGGTGTGCCAATTTCCATCATATCAGATAGAGGCCCTCAGTTTACTTCACATTTCTGGAGAGCAGTACAGAGTGAGTTGGGGACCCGTGTAGAGCTCAGCACAACCTTTCATCCGCAGACCGACGGGCAGTCAGAGCGGACAATTCAAATTTTGGAGGATATGCTCAGGGCATGTGTGATCGACTTTGGAGGTCAGTGGGATCATTTCCTGTCTTTGGCCGAGTTTTCTTATAATAACAGTTACCAATCCAGCATCGAGATGGCTCCATTTGAGGCTTTATATGGTCGGCGATGTCATTCACCTATCGGATGGTTTGAGCCAGGTGAGGCTAAGTTATATGGTACAGATTTGGTAAGGGATGCCTTGGAAAAGGTAAAGTTGATTCAGGAACGACTTCGTACAGCACAGTCCAGGTAGAAAAGTTACGCGGATTATAAAGCGCGTGATATATCATTTATGGTAGGTGAAAAAGTTCTCTTGAAGGTTTCGCCGATGAAGGGAATCATGAGATTTGGGAAAAGGGGGAAATTGAGCCCAAGGTTTATAGGCCCATTTGAGGTGTTGAAACGAGTTGGGGAGGTTGATTATGAGATTGCATTGCCTCCCAGTCTATTGGGAGTTCATTCGGTTTTCCACGTATCTATGCTCCGGAAGTATCATGCTGACCTATCACATGTGTTAGACTTCAACACAGTTCAGCTAGATAATAACTTGGGTTATGAAGAGGAGCCAATTTCCATCATTGATAAACAGGTTCGCCAGTTGAGGTCCAAGAGGGTTTCTGCAGTAAAAGTCCAGTGGAGGGGCCAACCAGTCGAAGAAGCAACTTGGGAGGCCGAGGAAAACATGCGGAGCAGATATCCAGACTTATTCAGCACTTCAGGTATAATTCTAAACTCGTTCGAGGACGAACGTTTGTTTAATAGGTGGAGAATGTGATGACCCAAAATGTCATCTTTAAATTTAATAATTAATTATGTATTCTAAGACCTCAAAAAGAACTATTTATCATTCCTCGACTAGCGTGCGCAATCCGTAAAATTTTATGGAAACTTTTTATGTGAAAAATGGATTTAAAATGTGAATTAGAGCTTTAAAACTCAATTGAGTTTACTTTGGTCAACATTTTGGGCAAATGCACTTGGATCAGTGTTTTGACAGTTTCGGTAGGTCCGTATCGTGATTTGGGACTTGGGCGTATGCCCGGAATCAAATTCCGAGGTCCCTAGCCCGAGATATGGAATTTTGAAGAAAAATTAAAATGTTTAAGTTCGAATAGTGACCGGATGTCGAATTATGTGAAAATGACCACAGAATAGAATTTTGATGATTCCAATAGCTTCGTATGGTGATTTTGGACTTAGGAGCGTGTTCAGAATTTTATTTGGAAGTCCGTTGTTAAATTATGCTTAAAATGGCTAAAAACAAGCATTTAAGTTTGGAAGTTTGACCTATGAGTTGACTTTTTGATATCGAAGTCGGAATCCAGTTTCGAAAATTTTTATAGCTCCGTTATGTCATTTATGACTTGTGTGTAAAATTTGAGGTCAATCGGAGTTGATTTGATAGGTTCTGACATCGAATGTAGAAGTTGAAAACTCGTAGTTTCATTAAGCTTGAATTGGGGTATGATTCATAGTTTTAGCTTTGTTTGATGTGATTTAGAGGTTTGACTATGTTCGTATGATATTTTAGGACTTGTTGGTATATTTGGTTGAGGTCCCGAGGGCCTCGGGTGAGTTTCAGATGGTTAACGGATCAAAAATTGGACTTAAAAGCTGCTGCAGCGTTTCCTCTTCTGTTGGATATTCTGAGTTGATATCGAGCCCAGGTATCGAGCCCAGGGTTGACGAGGCTCAGGCTCAAGCTTGAGATCGAAGCCACGATCGAAGGTCCAGCTCGAGGACATGATCGAGGGTAAGGCTCGAGGGCTAGGATCAAGACCCATGCTCGATGCCCTGATCGAAGGCGCAGCCTCGATGTCCTGATCGAAGGCCCATGCTCGATGCCCTGATCGAAGGCCCAACCTCGATGCCCTGATCGAAGGCCCAACCTCGATGTCCTAATCGAAGGCACATGCTCGATGCCCTAATCGAAGGCCCAGCCTCAATGTTCTGATCGAAGGCCCAACCTCGATGCCTTGATCGAGGCCATGACCGAGGTCCAGGCTCGAGCCTGTGATTGAAGCCACGATCGAGGCCCAGTTCGAGGACCAGTTCCGAAGGCTGCTCGGCAGTTTTATAAAAAGAGGGCAATCGTCCCATTTGCCATTTTTGACGAACTTGAGCTTGAGCAGAGGCGATTTTTGGTAGATTTTCAAGGGAAAAACATTGGGGTAAGTGATTCTAACTCGGATTTGGTCTACATATACAAGTATATCATTGTTTTCACAATTTAATTAGAGTTTTGAGATTGAAATTTGGAAAAGTTTAGAAATCTCATAGAAACGAAATTTTGAGATTTCGGTATCGATTCGGAGTCGAATTTGAGTGAAACTGGTATGGTTGGACTCGTAATTGAATGGGTTGTCGGATTTCATTACTTTCACCGGATTCCGAGATGTGGGCCCCGCAGGCAAATTTTAATTAATTTCAGAATCTTTTCTTTAAAATGTAGTATTTTCTTATAGAATTGATTCCTATAATATATAGTGATTGTATCGAATTATTTTGGCTAGATTCGAGCCAGACGGAGTTGGGTAATCGTGGAAAAGGCCTTATAGTGGATTAAATTGGAGCAAGACGAGGTAAGTCTCTTGTCTAATCTTGTGAGGGGGAAATTACCTCATAGGTGATTAAAATTAAATATATTTTTGTTAAATTGCGGGGGCTACGTGCACATGAGGTGACGAGAGTCCATGCGTAGCTACTATTAATGCTAAAGTCCCGATAGTTTAGGACTCAAAGCATGAATTACTTGTGTAAATTGTATTCTTTATTAATTAAAATATTTGATGTATATATTGTGAATTGTTATGAAAGGTAGAGAAATATGAAATCTTCATATGCTTAATTTTGTTTAGATTAATTAATTGTTGAAATAAATTGTTATCCTCTCTAATAAACTTTACAATAAATACTCTTATTCTGGAGGTACATAAGAAAATGTCCTCCTGTCTTGTGGATCGGGCCGAATGCCTCGGCAGGATAGATGCATCTACAGATCGTGCCGCACGTCCCTCAGCAGTGTACACAATATTCTGGATCGGGCCGAACGACCTCGGTAAAAATCGTGCTTAATAATTATAATAATTACACGATACTTTGACGGTTTATTGGAGCTTATGAAACTATTTGATAAATTGAAAATTCATTGAAATTGAATTGCAGTTTTGTAAAACTATTTGATAAATTGGAATTTTTATTGAAATTGAAGGATTTAATATATATATATATATATATTGAGAATTGTTGCATTTTGAAGGATTTTAATTATTTTCTACTAGTTAAATAAATTATTGTTATATTCTATGAATCATGCTGATTTAAATATTCTAGCTTTATTTCAATTATTATTATTGACCCATAGTGAGTGTCAAAGTCGGCCATCTCGTCTCTACCACTTCGAGATTAGTCTTGATACTTACTGGGTACACGTTATTTACGTACTCATACTACACTTGCCGCACTTTTTGTGCAGGATCTGAGATAGGTACTAGTGGAGGACCTATCATCACATACCCACGTCATCCCGAGGCATAGTGGTGAGCTGCCTTTCTGAGCCGTTCTGCAGCTACCGGTGTCTCTTCTTATATTTACATTCTGTCTATTTCATTTCAGACAGTATTTGGAGTTTTGTATAATCTACTATATGCTCATTCACTTGTGACACCAGGTCTTGGCACACACATTGGTAGAGTTTGGGTTTATATTTTCTTGGTTTTAAATTTTATCAATGTATGCTTAATTTATTAGTTGGCTTGCCTAGCTGTAGTGTTGGGCACCATCACGACCTACATGTGAAATTGGGTCGTGACAACAACCAACTCAGCAAGTAACAGAATTAAATAAGGAACTGAGAAGCAGTGACGAGCTATAAAAATACAGATCATTTCAAAAGTTTTCAGTAAAGAGTGAACATGCTATCAAATCCGATGGTATAAGTCAAATCAGTTCGAGCTCAAGTAAAACAGATATGAATCTTTCAAAAATTTCACAACAACAACAGATAACAACTAAGTGCAACAATTAATCAAAGCAAGTACAGCCTCTCAAGGCAGCAGTCACTCAACTCATCTCAACAGCTCATACTCTCGGCTCTCAGCCCTCAATACACATTCTCAATAGGTTCCTGCGCTCACTAGGGGTGTACAGACTATGGAGAGGCTCCTTTAGCCCAAGTGCTATATTGCTACGGCGTGCAGCCCGATCCAATATTTGTTTTGGCGTGCAACCCGATCCAATATTGTTTCAGCGTGCAACCCGATCTAATATTGTTGCGGCGTGCAACCCGATCCAATAATATATATATAGCCTGAAGGCTTGTTGCGGCATGCAACCCGATCCATATACCTCATAGCTCGCAGCTCGGCACTCAGGCCCTATCTCAGTCACTAACCTCTCCAGCCCCTCGGGCTCACAGAATATCATAATAATTACCCCAAACAGAGAATACAACAGGTATCAACAAGAAATGAGAGGGAACAGAGATATAACACACAAGTAAGACTGTGACTGAGTACAAGACAACAATTAGCAGTCAATTCAACAAGTATACGACCACTGTGGGTTCCAACAGTGATATTATATGGCCTAAGCATGGTTTCTAACATGAAAGGCAGTCAATTGCTCAAAGACAAGGAAAAACAAGTAATAACAATGGCTATTCGACTTTACAGTCTCACGGGATGGACCAAGTCACAATCCCTCATGGTGCACGCTCACACGCCTGTCACCTAGCATGTGCGTCACCTCCAAATATTCACATCATACCAATTTTCGGGGTTTCATACCCTCATAAGCAGATTTAAGACTGTTATTTACCTCAAAGGCATAGAAATCCTACTCCGAAATGCCTTTTCCTCTCGAATCGGCCTCCAAATGCCCAGAATCTATCCACAAATAGTACGAGATAATCAATATTGGCTAAAAGGATCAATTCCACAAGACAACTACTAAAATATAGTCCAAAATCCGAAATCGGCTCAACCCGGCCCCCCAGGCCCACATCTCTAAACCCTAACGAAAGTCACAAAACCTAAAAGCTCATTCACTCATGAGTCTAACCATACCAAATTTATCATAATCCGACCTCAATTGCCCCTCCAAAACCCCAAAAATCACTCTCCAATTCCCAAGCCCTAATCTCCCAAATCTCACCTCAAACACTCACCTACTAGGTGCAAAAATCAGTGGGGAAACACCATTATTGTAAGTAAATAGGCACAAGGAACATACGTCAGTGATTACTCCGAAATTTCTCTCAAATCCCCAAAATCCGAGCTAAAAAATGATGAAAATGGTGAAAAATCTCGAAGTCTTCTATTTATACGTTCTGCCCAAACTTCTCACACCTGCGGCTCCATTTCCGCATCTGCGGAGCCGCACCTGCAGGCAAAGCCCTGCTTCTGCAGAAAAATCAGTAAAACACTGCCTCCGCTCCTGCGATCAAGTGACCGCATCTTCACTCTTTGCGGGAACTACATCGCACATGCGGTCCAAACTCGCACATGCGCCCCTTAATCCGCTTCTGTGACCATCGCAGGTGTGGGAATGTCATCGCACCTACATCCTCTGCCCAGATCCTCCTTAGCCGCATCTGCGGCTCCTCCTTTGCTTCTGCAGGTTCGCACCTGTGGTTCTCACTCTGCAGGTGTAGTTACACCAGTAGCAAGAACTTCAACTGCAATTCCTCAACTCCCATCGAGCCGTTAACCACCTAAAATCACCTCGAGGCCTCCGGGACCTCAACCAATTATACCAATAAGTCCTATAACCCGATATGAACTTAGTCGAACCTTCGAATCCCTCAAAACAACATCAAAACACCAAATTACACCCGGATTCAAGCCTAAAGAACTTCTAAACTTTCGAATTCCACAACGACACTGAAACCTACCAAACCATGTCTGATTGACCTCAAATTTTACACACAAGTCAAAAATGACACCACGAACCTATTCCAACTTTCGGAAATCCAATCCGACCCCGATATCAAAATTTTAACTACTGGCCAAAATCGCCAAAATTCCAACTTTTGTCAATTCATGCCTAATTCTACTACGGACCTCCAAATCACATTCCGGATGCTCTTCTAAGTCCAAAATCACCAAATGGAGATAACATAACCATAAAAATTCAAATCCGAGGTCGTTTTCCCACAAGTCGACATCAGGTTGACTTTTCCAACTAAAGCATAAGAGACTAAGTGTCTCAATTCACTCCAAAACTAATCCGGACCCGAACCAACCAACCCGGTAAGACATAATACAGCTGTAAAGCACAAAAGAAGCAGAAATGGGGAAAACGAGGCTATAACTCTCGAAACGACCGGCCGGGTCGTTACAACTATACAATTTTTGTCAGTTGCCTACCTAAACTATCACATGTCCCCGAAAATCCCCTGAACTATATCCCCCTTCGTAATAAAAATACCTCGTCGCTGATGTGTGTAATAAGTCGCCAAAGCGCACGTGAATACTGAAAAAAGCCATAAAAATGGCCCGTAGACAGTGTCTAACGGCTAATTAGCCCTTCTTTTTTTAAAATTTATATTTCTTTTTATTTTCTCCGCTTTTTTCTTAATTTTTTCACCTTTCTTCTCCATATTTTCACCTTTCTTCTCCATTTTTTCATCTGAAACTCTCTCTCTCTCTCTCTCTCTCTCTCTCTCTCTCTCTCTCGTTATTTCTGAGTTTATTTCTTATCTTTCTCATTTTATTCATGCTTCCTTTCTTACCCAAATTTATTTGAAAGAAGGAACACCCTATGTGTAGCTATATATCCTCTTCAATAGCTTAGGTATCTCCTTTCAACAATCTTTAAAATTTAGGTTAGTCAAAACCCTAATTTTTTTTATACCGATTCACGAGCAGAACCCTAGTTTTTATCCCTATTTTCGAGATAAAGAAAGAATAGACGGGGCAATCGAGGTTAGAACCAACATTAATGGAGAAAATCGCTACTGAGAGAAGGTGTAGCGATTCTATGATAGCAAAGAGAAAATGACTTTTTTACAATTGATCGACTGGCTTTTACCCTAGCCCTATTTTTTTTTATTTTTTATCAGGTAATTATTTATAATGAATAAATAAAAACTTAATTAAGTCTATTTTTGAGATTAAGCTAAACAAATATCCATGTAGATTGCCACATGGAAAATTTTAAACATAATTTGGAACGTGTATTATACGCACTAGTAAAAATGCGACGAGGGGGTTTATTATCAAGGGGATATAGTTCAGGGGGTTTTCGGGAACAAATGATAGTTTAGGTGGGCAACTAACAAAAAATGTATAGTTTAGGCAGGTTTTAGTATATTAACTCTTATTATTATGGGTAAAATAGAAAAAATATAATTTATTTTTAACTTTTAAAATAACAAATAATTTGAGACAATTTGTCATGATCCAAAAATCCCACCACAGGTGCCGTGATGGCACCTAGTCTCTAAGACTAGGTAAGCCGATTTCAATTACATTTTTGGAGCCATTTTCTTTTTAATTAAATAAGTAACCAAAACTAACATCGGAATAAATATGAATGTACAACCTCCCAAGACTGGTAGTACTGAGTCACGAACACTAACTGAATACATGGAATGATCACGAGGACCGAATATACAATACTATTTGATAAAAAATTAATAGTACAATGAAATGAAAAGACTCCAAGGGACTGCGACAACCAAGCAGCTCTACCTTGAATCCTTACGATCCTGCTTTAACTCTTCTCAAGTCCAATAACTCCAATACCTGGATTTGCTAAAAAATGTGCAGAAGTGTAGTATGAGTACACCACGGTCGGTACCTAGTAAGTATCAAGACTAACCTCAGTGGAGTAGAGACGAGGTACAGTCAAGACACTCACTAGTCTAATAGCCTGTGCAATGTAATATACAAAATAATAGGAAGCAGATAACAATAACGGCAACATAACACAACCAGTAATATGCACAGCAGACAACAAGAATACCATTAATATCGCTCAACAATTAATAAATACAATTATACACAATAAATCAAATCCTTCAAATAAATGTCTTTCACATATAATTCTTTCAAATAACTCTCTTTCAAATATAATTTTCTCAAATAATTACCTTTCAAATATAATTCTTTCATATAATACCTTTTACATAAAAATACTTTCAAATAAATATTTTGAATATAATTCTTTCAATTAAAAAGTCACCATGTGACACCTCGTTTCATAATCATAAAAATATGGGTCTCAGCCCATTTCCATATTTTTCGTAAACACGGGTCTCAACCCATTTTTTATATTTTCACGGCACCTTGTGCCCATAATTAAATCATCATATTTCCCCGGCACCTCGTGCCCTCATTTCATATCACAACTGTACGGACAATTCACGTGCCAAATATCATTATCATTTAATCATAGCACCTCGTGCCCACAATTCATATCACAACTGCACTGACAATTCACGTGCCAATATCTTCATTATTTATTTATGGCACCACGTGCCCACATTTCATTTTATAATTCGCCTGGCAATAGCCACAGGCTCTCAATTTCAACATAAATCAGATTGTCATCAATTTACCAACAACAAGAAAAATTGCACAAGGTATAAAAATAAACACAAGAATATCACAACATCACATGAAAATCATCAACCCCACAACCCCACATCATTACATATCGTCCCTGACAATAGCCACCCTTATCGCTCCTATTGCCACCCTTATCACTCCTATAGCCACCCTTATCGCTCCGCCCAGACAATATCAATAGCCACCCTTATCGCTCCTATTGCCACCCTTATCGCTCCTATAGCCACCCTTATACCCACATAATATCAATGGTAAAATGCCACCATTATCTTCCCAAAATAATAACTCACACAACACAACAATTTTCACGGGAAATAAACACGGCAACATAATAAAATCAATTCATATCACAATTTGCCCAATGGCCACAATCAAATTCCAAAGATATAACAAAAATTAATTAATTTCACAACAAATAGCCCAAGGCTCCACACAGTGTATATAACACCCAAAAACAATCAATAGAGATAGAAATTACTTAGCATAAAGCAAAACCTTCATTAATGCAAATTTAGATAATTATATTAACACTTATTCTTAAGCTCGCTTAAATTAATTATTTGCATAAGAAAATTTATATTGGAATTAATTTCCAAGAAATATTAAACCAACAATACTCACAAAATTTCATAAGTATTTCAAGTAACAATCACATCAAATTATCATATAAAAACAAAGTCAACAATAAGGATTTAGGCATGGCAAACAGATGGTTTAATAATTTTTCACAATTTTCCAATTTACTACACAATAATGCCTAATACTTTAATTCAATGAATTTTGTACGTATAAGCCCGAGTACGTACTCGTCACCTCGCGTACACGGCTTTTCACATTTCACAAATGGCACATAAGACTCAATGCCTAAGGGGTAATTCCCCGACATGAGGTTAAGCAAGACACTTATCTTTTTGAAGTTAGACCGATATTCCAAAATAGCCTTCTTGCTTGAATTGACCTCCAGACAACTCAAAACTATCCAAATTAATTGTATAACTCCATTAAAATTCGTCGGAAATAATTTCGGATAATAATACGTCGACCTAAAAATTTATTCCAAAAAGTCAACAAAAGTCAATGCGGGACCCGCCCCTAAGAACCTGACATAATTTTCATGAAATCTGAACACCCATTCCGATACGAGTTCAACCGTACCAATTTTATCAAATTCCAATAACAACTCGACCTCCAAATCTTAAATTTTCGTTTTCAAATCCCTAAGTTCAAACCCCCGATTTACATCTCAAACACATGTAATCTAATCGGATTATTCGATGATAATTCAATATTATATAGTAAAAATGATGACAAGGGACTTACCTCAAGGTTTCCCATGAAAACCTTGCTCAAAAATTGCCCAACCCGAGCTTGAAATGCCCAAAAATGACAAAAACTCGGAACCCCTATGTTTTTGTATTGCCTAGGGGTTTTCACACCCGCGGTGATTTCTTCGCACCTGCGGTTATATTCTTCGCACCTGCGATGGATTTCTTCGCGCCTGCGACTTCGCACCCGATGTATAATTTTCCGCACCCGCGGTGCCTGGCCAGCCCATGCATTTTCCGCTTCCGCGACTAATTCCTCGCATCCGCGAGCTCACACCTGCGGCCCTTATTTGTGCAGGTGCGATCATACCAGATGCCCAGCTGCTTCAGCTCTTCCTCCAAATCCAAATTCGATCCGTTAGGCATCCGAACTCCCCAGAGGCCCCTCGGGACCTCAACCAAATATACCATCAAGTCCTAAAACATCATACGAACTTAGTCAAATTCTTAAATCACATCAAACAACATCAAAACGAGAAATCGCACCTCAAATCAAAATCTATGAACTTTGAATTTTTAAATTCTATATCTTATGCCGAAACACATCAAATCAATTTGGAATGACTTCAAATTTTGCACACAAGTCATAATTTACATAACGAAGCTATTCCCATTTCCGGAATCAAAATCCGAACTCGTTATCAAAAATTCACCCTTCGATCGGACTTTTTCCAAAATCTTATATTTTCTAACTTTTGCCAAAATGTGTCGAATTGTCCTGCGGACTTCCAAATCCAAATCCGAACATACGCCTAAGTCCGAAAACATCATACGAAACTATTGACATCATCAAAATTCTATTCCGAGGTCGTTTGCTCAAAAGTTAACTCTCCGGTCAACTCTTTCCATTTAAGCTTCAAAATGAGAATTTTTCTTTAAATTAAATTCTGAATCTTCCAAAAATCAAACTCGACCACACCCGCGGGTCATAAAACATATTATGAAGTTGCCCGGGACCTTAAGTCATTGAACAAGGCATTAATTCTTAAAACGATAAGTCGAGTCGTTACATTCTCCACCTCTTAAACATACGTTCATCCTCGAACGTGCCAAGAATCTTTCTGAGGACTTTAAATTACTGAGTGTATTCTTACACACATACTTGTGAGTGATTCTACGTTCCTACAATTTAACACGGGTCTGACGACACCATCTCAATTGAGATTATTTCTTTTCTCCATTCTTATAAGCTTTAAAGCAAATTCCCTAACTCTCCAATCATTTCCAAAAGGCCTGATTTTCACTTCGACACATGGTATTAGTCTCAACTGGCTATAGTAACTCATGCCTACGCACACATCAACTTTCTTGATAGTGTTGAAATACTTCAAATTTTTTTCGGGTTGCTATATTTTTCCCCGATTAGGATCATTCGCCCTTAAACAAATAACATATTTATCTCTTCCTTTGCAAATCTCAATCCTCCAAATTTTACTAACTCTCAAAATTTTCAGAAATTTCGGCAGAATCCCTCCTGTAATTGGGCCTATCCACCTGCCAGAGTAACACCAAAATAACTCCTAACAACACATCCACAACCCAATAAAATACCACAAGGTATATATCAATAACACCAATCTCAGCATTACAAGCACATCAATATTCAGAACTGAATCAAATTTACGAAGCTCACCAAAACAACTCCTAACAACACATCACAAATTTACGAAACTCACCTATAAGTGGAGCATAATAGGAGGACTCACCTCAATATTCAAAACTGAATCAAATTAAGGAAAATATCCTTTTATAATAAAAATCAGGATCGTACCTGTAACGACACCATCTGGTGTATTGGCCTCAGCCAAATCATAGTGATTAAATCAACGGGTCGATCCTCCACCTCTTAAGCGCCCACTACTCGCTTGTCCTCCACCTCTAGCCGATTGTGCACGTGGAGTATCAATTGGAATAAAGCTTGTGGCTGGAGTGTTCAGATGAAATCCATCCCTCCCAAGTTTGGGACAATCTCTCATGATATGCCTAGTATCACCACACTCATAACAACCCCTCTGAGGTCGCGGCTGCTCGTACTGAGTCGGTGCAGGATAACTGGAATAACCACTGTAAGAATCTCGTGTCGGTAGTGCATTGTAAACTGGAGCACTCCGAGTAATCTGATGTGCGGACTGAGCTGACTGACTGCTCGAGCCTCTGCTATAATAGGTTCTAGCTGAAGAGTAAAATCCACTGAACCCTTCAGATCTTCGAGACCTTTTGGCCTCCTTAGACTCCCTTTCCTCGCCTAAAACACCCTCAATCTTCCTTGCAATCTCTACTACTTGTTGAAATAGAGTATCAGTTTGCAATTCTCAAGCCATGCATATTTTAATATCATATTCGAGCCCCTCAATAAATCTACGGACCTGCTCTCTGATTGTAGGAACCAAGATAGGTGCATGACGGGCTAACTCACTGAACCTGATAGCATCTGACACTGTCATAGTGCCCTGACGCAACCGTTCAAACTCTGTGTGCCACGCATCTCTGAGAGTCTGGGGAACAAACTCTTTCAAGAACATTTTCGAAAATTGAGCCCAAGTTGGTGGTGTGGCATCGGTTGGTCTACCTTCTTCATAGATTTGCCACCACCGATACGCTGCGCCTGACAGTTGAAATGTAGTAAAGGCAACTCCGCTCACCTCCACAATACCCATGGTGCGGAGAATACAGTGACAATTTTCTAGAAATTCTTGGGCATCCTCTGTAGCTGTGCCACTGAAAGTAGGTGGACTATTCCTCTTAAACCTTTCAAGTCTCTTTTGTTCTTCTTCTGATGCCTCGGGCCTGACCTTAGGTCGAACCGGAATAACAGGTTGTAACGGTACTACACCCGGAACCTGACCAACGTGAACCTTCTGCTCTGGAGTTGAGATAGGAGTCTGAGCTACTCCCCCAATATACAGAATGTTTGGTGCAACAGAGATTAATCCCGCCTGAGTTAATGTACCAAACATACTCAGGAACTGTGCTAAAGTCTCCTAAAGTCCGAGGGTAACAACAGGGGCTTCTGGTACCTATCCCCCAACTGGAGCTACTAGTGGCTCCTCAACTGTTGTTCTGATAGGTGCTCTAGTCACAGCACGTGCCCTTCCTCGACCTCTACCTCGGCCCCGGCCTCTTGCAACCCAAGTAGTATGTGCGGATGCCTGCTCAGCTAACCCAGTAGCACGTGTCCTCACACTTGCGAGAAAATGGAGATACAAGGTTCAAATTCCAAATTGATCAAATTCCGCACGACAGGAATGAAAGAAATGGAAATTTCCTAACAGTTCTGTATCCTCTCGAAGATAAGTACAAACGTCTTCGTACCGATCCGCAAGACTGTACTAGACTCATTCGTGACTCGTAGAACCTATGAACCTAGAGCTCTGATACCAAGTTGTCACGACCCAAAAATTCCACCACAGGCGTCGTGATGGCACCTAGTCTCTACGACTAGGTAAGCCGATTTCAATTACATTTTGGGAGCCATTTTTTTTGTTTTTAATTAAATAAGTAACCAAAACTAACAACGGAACAAATATGAATGTACAACCTCTCAAGACTGGTAGTATTGAGTCACAAACTCTAACAGAATACATGGAATGATCACGAGGACCGAATATACAACACTGTTTGATAAACAATTAACAGTACAATGTAATGAAAAGACTCCAATGGACTACGACGACCAAGCAGCTCTACCTTGAATTCGTAATACGATCCCGCTTTAACTCTTCTCAAGTCCAATAACTCCAATACCTGGCTCTGCACAAAAATGTGCAGAAGTGTAGTATGAGTACATCGCGGTCGGTACCCAATAAGTATCAAGACTAACCTCAGTAGAGTAGAGATGAGGTACAGTCAAGACACTCACTAGTCTAATAGCATGTGCAATATAATATACAAAATAATAGGAAGCAGATAACAATAAGGGCAACATAAAACAACCAGTAATATGCACAACAGACAACAAGAATACCATTAATATTGCTCAACAATTAATAAATATAATTACACACAATAAATCAAATCCTTCAAATAAATGTCTTTCACATATATTTCTTTCAACTAACTCTCTTTAAAATATAATTTTCTCAAATAATTACCTTTCAAATATAATTCTTTCATATAATACCTTCTACATAAAAATCCTTTCAAATATTTTGAATATAATTCTTTCAATTAAAAAGTTACCATGTGGCATCTCGTTTCATAATCATAAAAATACGGGTCTCAGCCCATTTCCATATTTTTCATAAACATGGGTCTCAACCAATTTTTCATATTTCCACGACACCTCGTGCCCATAATTAAATCATCATATTTCCCCAGCACCTCGTGCCCTCGTTTCATATAACAACTGCACGGACAATTCACATGCCAAATATCATTATCATTTAATCACAGCACCTCGTGCCCACAATTCATAGCACAATTGCACGGACAATTCACGTTCCAATATCCTCATTATTTACTCTTGGCACAACGTGCCCACATTTTATTTTATAATCCGCCTGGCAATAGCCACATGCTCTCAATTTCAACATAAATCAGATTGTCATCAATTTACCAACAACAAGAAAAATTGCACAAGGTATAAAAATAAACACCAGAATATCACAACATCACATGAAAATCATCAACCCCACAACCCCAAATCATCACATATCGTCCCTGACAATAGCTACCCTTATCGCTCCGCCCAGACAATATTAATAGCCACCCTTATCGCTCCTATTGCCCACCCTTATTGCTCCTATAGCCACCCTTATCGCTTTACCCAGACAATATTCTAACAAACACAACAACAGTGAAATGTCACCCTTATACCCACATAATATCAACAGTGAAATGCCACCCTTATCTCCCCAAAATAATAAATCACACAACACAACAATTTACATGGGAAATTAATACGACACATAATAAAATCAATTTATATCACAATTTGCCCAATGGCCACAATTGAATTCCAAAGATATAACAAAAATTAATTAATTTGACAACAAATAGACCAAGGCTCCACACAATGTATATAACACCCAAAAATAATCAATAGAGATAGAAATTACTCAGCATAAAGCAAAACCTTCATTAATGCAAATTTAGATAATTATATTAACTCTTATTCTTAAGCTCGCTTAAATTAATTATTTGCATAAGAAAATTCATATTGGAATTAATTTCCAAGAAATATTAAACCAACAATACTCACGAAATTTCATAAATATTTGAAGTAACAATCACATCAAATTATCATATAAAAATAAATTCAACAATAAGGATTTAGGCATGGCAAATAAATGATTTAATATTTTTTTACAATTTCCCAATTTACTAAACAATAATGCCTGAGACTTTAATTCAATGAATTTTGCATGTATATGCCCGAGTACGTACTCGTCACCTCGCGTACACGGCTTTTCACATTTCACAAATGGCACATAAGACGCAATGCCTAAGGGGTAATTCCCCCATTCGAGGTTAAGCAAGACACTTACCTTTTTGAAATTAGGCCGATATTCCAAAATAGCCTTCTTGCTTGAATTGACCTCTGGACAGCTCAAATCTATCCAAATTAATTGTATAACTCCATTAATATTTGTCGGAAATCATTCCGGATAATAATACGTCGACTTAAAAATTTATTCTAAAAAGTCAATAAAAGTCAACGCGGGACCCGCCCCTCGGAACTCGACATAATATTCATAAAATCTGAACACCCATTCTGATACGAGTTCAACCATACCAATTTTATCGAATTCCAATAACAACTTGACCTCCAAATCTTAAATTTTCGTTTTCAAATCCCGAAGTTCAAATCCCTGATTTACACCTCAAAAATATGTAATCTAATCGGATTATGCGATGATAATTCAATATTATGGAGTAGAAATGATTACAAGGGACTTAACTCAAGTTTTCCCGTGAAAACCTTGCTCAAACATCGCCCAACCTGAGCTTGAAATGCCCAAAAATGGCAAAAGCTCAGAACCCCTCTGTTTCTGTATTGCCCAGGGGCTTTCGCACCCGCGGTGATTTCTTCGCACCAGCGGCTTTGCATCCATGGCATAATTTTTCGCACCCGCGGTGCCTGGCCAGCTAATGCATTTTTCGCTTCCGCGACTAATTCCTCGCATCCGGGAGCTCACACCTACGACCCTTATTTGCGCAGGTGTGATCATACCAGATGCCCAGCTGCTTCGGCTCTTCCTCCAAATCCAAATTCGATCCGTTAGGCATCTGAACTCCCCCGAGGCTATAACAACCCGACCGGTCGTTTTGAGAGTAATTGCTTTGATCCCGTATTAACTGCTTTCCCCAAATCTTTTTCTGCTATTGTGACTTGCCGGGATGATTTGTTTTGAGTTTCAGAGTGTTTTGGGACACTTAGTCCCTAAATGAGAGCTTTAGCCCTAGGATTTGGACCGTAGTCAGAACTATGTGAAGACGACTCCGGAATAGAATTCTATCGGTTCCGTTAGCTCCGTTAGGTGATTTTGGGTTTAGGAGTGTGTCCGGATTTTGTTTTGGAGGTTCGTAGGTCATTTAGGCTTGAAATGGCGAAAGTCGAATTTTTGGAGTTTTGGGTCGGTAGTGGAAATTTTGATATCGGGGTCGTTTTCCGATTCCGGAAGTTGGAGTAGGTTCATAATGTTGATTATAACTTGTGCGCAAAAATTTGAGGTCCATCGGACGTGATTTGATAGGTTTCGACATCGGTTGTAGAATTTTGAAGTTTCAAGTTCTTTAAGTTTGAATTAGAGGGTGATTCATGATTTTAGCGTTTCTTGATGGGATTTGAGAGCTCGACTAAGTTCGTATGGTATTTTAGGATTGGTTGGTATGTATGGTCGAGGTCCCGAGGACCTCGGGTGTGTTTCGGATGCTTAACGGGTGAAAACATGGACTTAGAGGAATTTCTGAATTTTTCTGGTTCTGGTGTTTTCGCTCCGCAGGTGCGCGAGCCGCACATGAGGAGATGGAAGCGCAGATGCGATAAATCGAGAGTTGGCCTGGGGTCGCAGGTGCGAGGAAGTTTTCGCATCTACGACACCCGGGGGGCCGAGTTTGAGCTAATTTAGGGTTTTGGCCTAATTTTGTAGTTTTTCTTGTGGAATTCATTCCATTAGAGCGTATTGATGGTATTGTACTGTTTTGAATAGATTTCGGGCCATTAGCTCGTGGCAAGAACGTGATATCAGGTTGATTTGAGCGGTTCGAGGTAAGTGGCTTGCCTAACCTTGTGTTGGGGACTTTTCCCTTAGGATATCTTGATATTATTTGGTGTGTGGGCACCATGTACGTGAGATGACGAGTACGTACACGGGCTATTATTGCAAAACAATCATTTTTAACCTTTTTAAATAATAAATTGCTTCTCTTATTAATTGTACTAATATGTTTAATTGTGTAGTTTAGACTAGAAAAGCATGCTTACGTGTTTTAACTGCCTAATTTACATTCTGTGCGTCATGTTCAGTTAAGTCCTTATTTGCCTTATCTGTGTCCAGTATAAACTGTATACCTCGATGTCATACCTGTCATTTTATCTTGCGTTGCATATTTAAATTGGGACTACGGACGTATTCCGGGAGATCCCCCTGTACTACATATTTACTTTGGGACTACGGACGTATTCCGGGAGATCCCCCAGCACTGCATATTTACTTTGGGACTACGGACGTATTCCGGGAGATCCACCTGTACTGCATATTTACTTTGGGACTACGGACGTATTCCGAGAGATCCCCCAGCACTGCATATTTACTTTGGGACTAAAGACGTATTCCGGGAGATCCCCCTGTACTGCATATTCATTTGAAACTATGGGACGGTATCCCGAGAGATTTCCCACTGTGTTTACCTTGTTTTGAGCCGAGGGCTCCCTTAACTATTAAATTTTCGAAAATTTCTTTAACTGTGTTACCGTAAATTCTACTTATATCTTTTACTGTTTAATTTATTATATTTACTCTGGTAGGGTCTTGACCTGACCTCGTCACTACTTGACCGAGGTTAGGCTTGGCACTTACTGGGTACCATTGTGGTGTACTCATGCCCTTCCCTGCATATGTTTTCGTGTGCAGATCCAGGTGCGAGCTATCAGCTTCGGGGTTAGTACGTGCTGCTGATTCTAGAAGACTTCAAGGTACCTCTGCTTGCGTCCGCAGATCTTTGGAGTCCCCTTCTACTCCCTCGTCTAGAGATTTTTCCTTAATATCTTTAGTGATATTCCGGGTCTTGGGAAATTATTTTGTATATGCCGAGTGGTACTACTCTTGGCTATTTATAATATGCTGTTTATCCTTAAAAATGTTGTGTTTCCTTTATATTTTTCGCAATAGTAGGCTTACCTAGTCGTAAAGACTAGGTGCCATCACGACACCTTATGGAGGGTTAATTTGGGGTCGTGACAAGTTGGTATCAGAGCACTAGGTTCGTAGGAGTCGCGAGTCACAAGCCGGTTTATTAGAGTCTCGCGAATGGGTGCGGAGACGTCCGTACTTATCTTCGAGAGGCTATGTAACTGTTAAGAACAATCAAATTTCTTTGATTTCCTTGTCGTGCGAGTTATTGACACCAAAACTTCTAACATTCTATTCTATTCTTTCTCACAGATGGTGAGGACCCGCCCCGAGCCCCCTGCCAGAGCCACCAGAGGTCGGGGTCGGGGTAGAGGACGACCACGCGATGCAGCCCGAGCACCTGTGAGTGCTGCGTCAGAGGAGCCCCCAGCAGCTCCAGCTGGAGGGCCAGCGCCAGAGATCCCTATTGCTACTCTAGCCCACCAGGAGACTTTAGCTCAGTTCTTGAGCATGTTCAGCACTCTGGCTCAGGCTGGACTATTTCCGATAGGTCCCGCTACATCTCAGACCAGGGGAGGGGCACAGACTCCCGCAGCCCGCACCCCTGAGCAGAGGGTCCAGGTTGATCAGGACCTAGAGTATTTTCCTATGCCCCTAGTGGCTCCGGTTCAGCATGAGATCAGGGTAGCTGCTTCTGAGGCAGAGCAACTCAGACTTGAGAGGTACAAGAAGTACCACCTACCTACTTTCAGCGGACTAGCTTCAAATGATGCTCTGGGTTTTCTTGAGCAGTGTCATCGTATTCTCCGCACTATGGGAATTGTGGAGACGAGTGGGATTTCTTTCACCGCTTTCCAGCTGAGGGGAGCAACATATCAGTGGTGGCATGCCTATGAGCTGAGTAGTCCGGACGAGGCAGCCTCACTCAATTGGACTCACTTTTCAGAGATGTTCTTGCGTGAGTATGTTCCTCAGAGCCTCAGGGATGCTTGGCGCGCAGAGTTCGAGCAGTTGCGTCAGGGTTCTATGACTATGTCGGAATATGCAGTACGTTTCAGTGGGTTAGCTTGCCATGCACCTGCTCTGGTTGCTACAGTCAGAGGAAGGGTTCGTCGCTTCATTGAGGGACTCCACCCCAGTATTCGGACCAGTATGGCCAGGGAGTTGGAGATGGACATCAATTATCAGCAGGTAGTAAGCATTGCCTGGAGAGTGGAGGGCATGTTTTCCTGTGACCGAGAGGAGAGAGAGGCCAAGAGGTCTCAAGAGACTGGTCATTATTCAGAAGCTCGTGCACCAGCATCACGCTATGGTAGGGGTTTTGTGAGTCGCCTTGTTCATTCAGCTCTTCCAGCAGCCAGCAGTGTCCTAGCTCCTCCTAGGCCTCAGGAGCCCTATTATGCACCGCCAGTATCCAGTATGCCTCCTACTCGAGGTGCTATTACCGGCCAGTCCAGCAGGCCAGGTCCGAGTCAGTCTCAGCCGCCGCGTCCTCCGAGAGGTTGTTTTGAGTGTGGTGACACTCGTCACCTGGTTAGAGATTGCCCCAGAGCCAGGAGAGGTGCACCTCTACAGACTTATCAGCCTCTACGTGCTCCACCGGGTCCTCCGGTCATTCTTCCAGCACCAGCTGCTACCCCACCTCCTCAGCCAGCTCGAGGTGGAGGTCGAGGAGGTCGAGGTCGCCCTAGAGAGGGAGGCCAGGCCGGGTACTATGCCCTTCCATCCCGTTTAGAGGCCTTTGCTTCAGATTCTGTTATCACAGGTATCGTCCCCGTCTGTCATAGGGATGCATCAGTATTATTTGACCCAGGC
Source organism: Nicotiana tomentosiformis (assembly GCF_000390325.3). Taxonomy (NCBI): domain Eukaryota; kingdom Viridiplantae; phylum Streptophyta; class Magnoliopsida; order Solanales; family Solanaceae; genus Nicotiana; species Nicotiana tomentosiformis. The sequence goes on along the minus strand of NC_090818.1, from coordinate 43,699,659 downwards.
TCTACGTATTCATATGTGTCTTCTTATTTTGCCCCACATTTGGGGATATCTCGGGATTCATTGAGTTTCCTTATTTATGTATCTACTCCCGTGGGAGATTCTCTCATTGTGGACCGCGTATATCGATCGTGCTTGATTGATCTTAGTGGTTTTGAGACCAGAGTCAATTTGTTATTTCTCAGTATGGTAGATTTTGATGTTATCTTAGGCATGGACTAATTGTCGCCCCATTATGCTATTCTTGATTGTCACGCTAAGACCGTGACGCTGGCTATGCCAGGTTTGCCGAGATTAGAGTGGAGAGGTACCTTAGAGTATACTCCCCGCAGGGTCGTTTAATTTCTTAAAGCTCAGCGAATGGTTGAGAAGGGGTGTGATGCGTATTTGGCCTATGTGAGAGATGTCAGTATTGATACCCCTACATTTGAGTTAGTTCCAGTAGTGAGGGACTTCCCAAATGTGTTTCCAGTTGATCTTCTGGGTATGCCGCCCGATAGAGATATTGATTTTGGCATTGATTTGTTGCCGGGCACTCAGCTCATCTCTATTCCTCCATATCATATGGCTCCTCCTGAATTAAAGGAGTTGAAGGAGCAGTTGCAGGAGTTACTTGATAAGGGCTTCATCATGCCCAGTGTATCACCTTGGGGTGCTCCGGTCTTATTTATGAAGAATAATGATGGTTCTATGCGTATGTGTATTGACTATCGGCAATTGAACAAGGTTACAGTGAAGAACATGTATACTTTGCCTCGCATTGATGATTTATTTGATCAGTTATAGGGTGCCAGGGTGTTTTCCAAGATTGACTTGCGTTCTAGCTATCATCAGTTGAAGATTCGGGAGCCGGGTATCACGAAGACTGCTTTCAGGACCAGATATGGTCACTATGAGTTTCTTGTCATGTCATTTGGGCTGACCAATACCCCAACAACCTTTATGCATTTGATGCACAGTGTATTCTGGCCTTATCTTGATTCTTTCATCATTGTGTTTTTTGACGACATCCTGGTATATTCCCGATCTCGGGAGGATCATGAGCAGCACATGAGGATCGTGCTTCAGACTTTGAGGAAGAAGAGGTTGTATGCAAAATTTTCTAAGTGTGAATTCTGGCTTGATTCAGTGGCATTCTTGGGCCACATAGTGTCTTGTGATGGGATCAAGGTAGATTCGAAGAAGGTGGAGGCAGTGTAAAGTTGGCCTAGACCGTCATCAGCTACGGAGATCCGTAGTTTCCTTGGTTTGGCGGGGTATTACCGTCGCTTTGTGGAGGGATTTTCATCCATTGCAGCACCTATGACCAGGTTGACCCAGAAGGGTGCTCCGTTCTGGTGGACCGAGGAGTGTGAGCAGAGCTTTCAGAAGCTCAAGCCAGCTTAGACTACAGCCCTAGTATTATTATTGCCTACAGGTTCAGGGTCATACACTGTCTACTGTGATGCCTTGAGGATTGTACTTGGAGCGGTATTGATGCAGGACGGTAGGGTGATTGCCTACGCGTCTAGACAGTTGAAGGTGCATGAGAAGAATTATCCAGTTCATGATCTCGAGTTAGCAGCTATTGTTCACGCCCTGAAGATCTGGCGTCATTATTTGTACGGTGTTCCCTATTAGATTTACACCGAACACCGGAGTTTACAGTACTTGTCAAGGCAGAAGGACTTTAATTTGCGTCAGCGGAGGTGGTTGGAGCTACTTAAAGACTATGATATTACTATATTATACCACCTGAGGAAGGCCAATGTAGTGGCCGACGCTTTGAGTCGCCGTGCAGAAAGTTTGGAGAGTTTGGCATATCTTCCGGCAGCTGAGAGGCCCTTAGCCTTGGATGGTCAGGCCTTAGCCAACCAGTTCGTGAGATTGGATATTTTAGAGCCTAGCCGGGTATTAGCTTGTGTGGTTGCTCGGTCTTCTCTTTATGACCGTATCAGAGAGCACCAGTATGATGATCCTCATCTTCTAGTTCTTCAGGACAGGGTTCAGCGAGGTGATGCCAGAGATGTGACTATTGGTGATGACGGTGTGATGAGGATGCAACGCCGGATCTGTCTGCCCAGTGTAGATGGGCTTCAGGAGTTGATTCTTGAGGAGGCCCATAGCTCGTGGTACTCCATTCATCCGGGTGCCGCAAAGATGTACCAGGACTTGAGGCAGCACTATTGGTAGAGAAGAATGAAAAAGGACATAGTTGGGTTTGTGGCCAAGTGTCTCAACTGTCAGGAGGTTAAATATGAGCATCAGAGATCGGGTAGATTACTTCAGAGATTGGAGATCCCAGAGTGGAAGTGGGAGCGGGTCACCATCGACTTTGTGGTTGGACTTCCTCAGACTTTGAGGAAGTTCGATGCTATTTGGGTGACCGTGGATCGACTTACCAAGTCAGCCCATTTCATTCTGGTGCTGACTACATACTCTTCGGATAGGTTAGCTGAGATTTATATCAGAGAGATTGTCTGCCTTCATGGTATTCCAGTATCCATCATTTCATACAGAGGTACACAATTCACATCACGGTTTTGGAGAGCCGTACATCAGGAGTTGGGTACTAGGGTGGAGTTGAGCACAACCTTTCACCCTCAGACGGACGGGCAGTCCGAGTGCATAATTCAGATTCTTGAGGATATGCTCCGTGCCTGTGTGATGGAGTTTGGAGGGTCATGGGATCGATACTTTCCACTTGAAGAGTTCGCTTACAACAACAGTTATCAGTCCAGCATTCAAATGGCACCGTATGAGGCTTTGTATGGTAGGCGGTGCCGGTCTCTAGTGGGATGGTTTGAGCCGGGCGAGGCCCGATTGTTGGGTACAGATTTGGTCCAGGATGCCCTGGATAAGGTGAAGGTGATTCAGGAGAGACTTCGCACAACCCAGTCAAGGAAGAAGAGTTATGCATACCGTAATGTTCGTGATTTGGTATTTATGGTTGGTGAGCAGGTCTTGCTTTGGGTATCGCCTATGAAGGGTGTCATGAGGTTCGGGAAGAAGGGCAAGCTGAGCCCGAGGTTCATTGGTCCTTTTGAGATATTGCGGCGAGTTGGGGAGGTTGCTTATGAGCTTGCCTTGCCTCCCAGCCTAGCAGGAGTTCACCCGATATTTCACGTGTCCATGCTCCGGAAGTATCACGGTGATCCGAATCATGTATTGGATTTAAGCTCAGTCTAGTTGGACAAAGATCTATCTTATGTTGAGGAGCCAGTAGCCATTTTGGACAGGTAGGTTAGAAAACTCAGGTCAAAGAATATTGCTTCAGTAAAAGTCCAGTGGAGGGGTCAGCCGGTCGAGGAGGCGACTTGGGAGACCGAGCAGGATATGCGCAGCCAATACCCTCAGCTTTTCACAGTTTCAGGTATGTCTTTATACTCGTTCGAGGATGAACGATTATTTTAAGAGGGGGAGGATGTAACGACCCGGCCGATAGTTTTGAGAGTTATAGACCTGATACCCTATTAACTGCTTTCCCCAAATCCTTTTCTGCTATTGTAACTTGCCGGGATGATTGGTTTTGAGTTTTGGAGTGTTTTGGGACACTTAGTCCCTAAATGAGAGCTTAAGCCCTAGGATTTGGACCGTAGTCATAAATATGTGAAGACGACTCCGGAATGGAATTCTGTCGGTTCTGTTAGCTTCGTTAGGTGATTTTGGGTTTAGGAGCATGTCCGGATTGTGTTTTGGAGGTTCGTAGGTCATTTAGGCTTGAAATGACGAAAGTCGAATTTTTGGAGTTTTGGGCTGGTAGTGGAAATTTTGATATCGGGGTCGTTTTCTGATTCCGGAAGTTGGAGTAGGTTCGTAATGTTGATTATAACTTGTGCGCAAAATTTGAGGTCCATCGGACGTGATTTGATAGGTTTCGACATCGATTGTAGAATTTTGAGGTTTCAAGTTCTTTAAGTGTGAATTGGAGGGTGATTCGTTATTTTAGCGTTTCTTGATGGGATTTGAGAGCTCGACTAAGTCGTATGGTGGTTTAGGATTGGTTGGTATGTTTGGTCGAGGTCTCGGGTGCCTCGGGTGTGTTTCGGATGCTTAACTGGAGAAAACTTGGACTTAGAGGAATTTTTGAATTTTTCTGGTTCTGGTGTTTTCGCACCTGCGGAAAAGAGACCGCAGGTGCGCAAGCCGCATATGCGGAGATGGAAGCGCAGATGCGATAAATCGAGAGTTGGCCTGGGGTCGCAGGTACGAGGAATTTTCCGCATCTGCGATGCCCGCAAATGCGCAAGGATGTTCGCACATGCGCAAGATGCGCAGAAGCGGAAGAGACTCCGCAGGCGCGAGTGCACAGATGTGGCCCTTTCATCGCAGATGTGAAGGCAGAGTGGGTAAGTGAGTTGCGCAGATGCGCACGTTTTTCCGCATACGCGCACCCACAGGTGCGAGCCCAGGTTCCGCAGGTGCGGAAATACCTGGGCAGTGATTAAAACCGAAGGGCTTCGCGATTGTTATCATTTTTGGCTTTGCAAACTCGGGTTGGGGCGCTTTTTGAGAGCATTTTCGAGGCATTTCTTGAGGTAAGTTCCTTGTTCTTATTTTTGGTCAATAATCTTGCCTTGCCATGTATTTTCCCACCTAGTTAATGTGTATTTAAGGTGGAAATTGGAAGTTGGAGACTGGGGATTTGGGAGTTTGAATTGCGGATTGGAGGAATATTTTGTGTCGGATTTTAGTAAATTTGGTATGGTTAGACTCGTGAGTGAATGAGCTTTCTAGTTTCGTGAATTTTGTCGGGTTTCGAGACGTGGGCCCTGGGGGCCGGGTTTGAGCCAATTTCGAGTTTTGGCCTAATTTTGTAGTTTTTCTTGTGGAATTCATTCCATTAGCGCGTATTGATGGTATTGTACTGTTTTGAATAGATTTCGGGCCATTAGCTCGTGGCAAGAACATGATATCAGGTTGATTTGAGCGGTTCGAGGTATGTGGCTTGCCTAACCTTGTGTTGGGGACTTTCCCCTTAGGATATCTTGATATTATTTGGTGTGTGGGCGCCGTGTACGTGAGGTGACGAGTATGTACACGGGCTATTATTGCAAAAAAATCATGTTTAACCTTTTTAAATCATAAATTTCTTTTCTTATTAATTATACTAATATGTTTAATTGTGTAGTTTAGACTAGAAAAGCATGCATACGTGTTTTAACTGCCTAATTGACATTCTGTGCGTCATGTTCAGTTAAGTCCTTATTTGCCTTATCTGTGTCCTGTATAAACTGTATAACTCTATGTCATACTTGTCATTTCATCTTGCGTTGCATATTTAAATTGGGACTACGGACGTATTTCGGGAGATCCCCCTGTACTGCATATTTACTTTGGGACTACAGACGTATTCCGGGAGATCCCCCAGCACTGCATATTTACTTTGGGACTACGGACATAATCCGGGAGATCCCCCTGTATTGTATATTTACTTTGGGACTACGGACGTATTCCGGGAGATCCCCCAGCACTGCATATTTACTTTGGGACTACGGACATATTCCGGGAGATCCCCCTGTATTGTATATTTACTTTGGGACTATGGATGTATTCCGGGAGATCCCCCAGCACTGCATATTTTTGGGCGATTTTCACGGGAAAAAATTAGGGTAAGTGTTCCTTATCCTATATTGATTATATTTCATGATTACATACTCATTTACATCATGAATCCATGAATTTATAGAAGAAAAATCAGATTTTTACAAAACCTTCCAAAAAATGTAAAACGAAGATTCGAAGGTCAATCCGATGTCGGAATTTGATAATTTTTGTATGGTTGGACTCGTCTCAGAATGGGCGTTCGGATTTCATAAGTTTTTCCGAGATTTGAGATGTGGGACCCACTGTCAATTTTTAAAGTAAATTTCGGATTTTTATTCGGAAAATTAGTAAATTCATATGGAATTAATTCCTACAATTTGTATTGAGTATATCGAAATATTTGTGAATAGATTTGAAGCTTTTGGAGACAAATTTAAAAGGAAAAGCTGTGGTCGAGTAATTTATTGGAATTTGCATAGCGAGGTAAGTGTCGTGGTTAACCTTGACTTGAGGGAATAGAACCCTTAAATTATTTGTTATGTGAAATGCATGTGAACGACGTATAGGCGAGGTGACGAGTGTCTATATGTCGTCAAATTAATTATTTGCATAATTATTTGAAAATCATAAATTGTTCTAAGACACGAATTAATTGTTATAATAATTATTTCTTTCCTATTCCTTGACAAATATTAATTCTTGAATTCCTGGAATAATTGTTACATGCTATTTGATTTATGTGTATTAATTGCTACTTGACATTTAGCATATTAAATATTAAACTGTCTATTTTCTCCCCGATTTTTATAATAAATTGCTAATTGTCATTGCTTGTTTCATAATTAAATCATAACTATTGAATGCTTGTTGTTTTAAAATTTTATATTAATTATTGCATTTATTGGGGTAATTTATTCTATAAGAATTGGTAAATGAATATATTGGAGGAGCGGGTTGCGCGCCGCGAAAGAGTTGATTGAAATGAATATATTGGAGGATCGGGTTGCACGCCGCAACAGACTTGTTTAAAAGTCAATATTGGAGGATCGGGTTGCACGCCGCAACAGACTTGTTTAAAAGTCCATATTGGAGGACCGGGTTGCACGCCGCAACAGACTTGTTTAAAAGTCCATATTGGAGGATCGGGTTGCACGCCGTAACAGACTTGTTTAAAAGTCCATATTGGAGGATTGGGTTACACGCCGCAAACAGACTTGTTAAAAAGTTTATATTGGAGGATCGGGTTGCACGCCGTAATAGACTTATTGAAAAGTCAATATTGGGGGATCGGATTGCACGCCGCAACAGACTTATTTAATAGTCTATATATATACTTGATTGAAATAAATATATGATATACTTGATTAAAAGAAAAATATTAGGAGAGCGGCTTGCACGCTGCAACAGAATTGAATGTGAATATATTGTGAGAGCGGGTTGCACGCTGCAACAGAATTTATGGAAATGATAATTGGTTATAACTGCTGAGTTGGATTCAACCATTATAAATGAGTTACCTGATTTATTTCTATTATTGATGTTGTTACTAATATTGCATATAGGTTAATGTAAGTGAACCGCCTTAGCCTCGTCACTACTTCATCGAGGTTAGGCTCATCACTTACCAGTACATGGGGTAGGTTGTACTGATACTATACTCTGCACTTCTTGTGCAGATTTCGGAGTTGGTCCCAGCGGCGTACCATAGACTTGCTCGGATTTCAGTTACTCAGAGGAGACTTGAGGTATAACTGCACGACGTTCGCAGTTCTGAAGTCCCCGTCTATTGTACCTTAGCTGTGTGTTTATTTCCAGACAGCTTTATTTTATTCAGACCTTTATTTTTATTATTCTAGAAGCTCGTGCACTTGTGACACCAATTCTGGGATGGTATTTAGATGCCGTTATTTTTATGGATTATTCACTATATTTCAGGCCTTAATTCCGCATTTGTTTCTTTATTATTAATAAATTTAAAAATTATTTTAAAATGGCTAATATTATTTTAACGTTGGCTTGCCTAGCAAGTGAAATGTTAGGCGCCATCACGGTCCGAAGGTGGGAATTTCGGGTCGTGACATATATATACATTTCCCTTAGGTTATATACAAAATATATATATACAAAAATTATATACTTTTACGGCTATTAAATATAAATAATTTTGGCGGCAAGCTAAAAGCGATCTTTTAAGTTAATCATAACTCGAGTCATAATTTTACGTGTTTGATGCTCTTTTTCCTTACGTGATAGGAAAAAAAAAAAGAAACTCTACTTTCAGATATTGTCTATATTTAACATCTGTTATACTATCAGGTCAAATTTACCTCTACCGTTATACTATCCGTCCAAACTTACCCCTACTATTAATAAACTTTTTTAAAATTACCCCTTGATCTGTTAAGTAATACAAAATTTCCTAATTTCCCTTCAAATCACTTGTTGCTCTTCTTGTTCCACTATTTTCAGAAATTACTATTGATGTAAATGCTAAAGGAACTAGACTATACAAATTATTCATGAATATTTTTAATTACCAATGCACCTACTTCTCTTCTTGTGATAATGTATTTGGAATTGATTTATTTTATTTATTTTTCAACCATATACAAAACATAGAATTCAGTTGGTCTATTTATTGTATATTATATGCAGCTAATCATCATGTATGTACATGTATATTCGAATATATTTTGTTGTTGTCTGGTTGGTATAGAGTTCGATCGACTAACTAAAGAGTGCACAATTCGTAGGCATTGATTGAAGCAAAGTTGAATTCGACAATGTAAAGTCTCCAAGGAACTTCAACTTCTATCACTTATACTTGCAAAGTCTCCATACCTTTGGTGTAACGAATTCATTAAAGTTGAGATGTTGTAAATACTTTTGAAATTTAGACAAGCTATCTAATTTAGATTCTTCAATTTACTATACTTTGTTTACTAACCATTATATTATTTTTATATTTCTTTCTCTTATATTTTTCGAATTAACAAAGCAGGTAAATGCCAATTATTTCAAAAATAGTGGATCAAAAAGAAGAATAAGTGACTTAATTAAAACTAGTATTTGTACACGCACGATGTGCGGATAATAATATGATCATGCTAAACATAATAAATTAAAAATAGCATGAATGAATAACTATTGGCAGAAATTCAATTATTATAACTCCACATATAGTCGGTGATACAAACAAATAAAAATATAACATGATTCAAAAATAAATAACACTATATAAAATAATAATTAATAGAAATATATTTAATAACATATTAATTTAAATTACAAAAAAATATATTTTATTGTTATCTCAACAGAAGTACATCTAACTATCACAACCCAAAATCCCAACCTGTCGTGATGGCGCCTATCTCGATACTAGGCCAGCCGATAATCTCAATAAACCACAATTTCTCTTAAGTTTGAAAATATAATATTTAAAGGCAATACAAAATCTCACAAATACTGATACGAACACTCCCCAAAACCTGGTTTCACTGAGTACATGAGCATCTAATATAGATACAAGTCAAAAGAAAACAGTCTATAATAGTCTAAGACCAAATATAGTAAACAAGGAGATAGGGAAGGAGAGACAAGGTCTGCAAAACACGACAGCTACCTCTGAATATCCGAAAAATTAACAGTGCGAGAGAATCAACACCCGCTATGTCCGGGAACACCTGGATCTACACGCGAAGTGCAGGGTGTAGTATAAGTACAACCAACTCAGCAAGTAACAATAATAAATAAGGAGCTGAAGATAATGACGAGCTACACAGTTACAGTTCATTTTCAGTGATTCCAGCAGATAGTAGGGCTGGCAAGTGGGCCGGTCCAAACGGTCCCGGGCTAGGGCCAGGCCCAAATTAAATGGGCCAAACGGGCCCGGGTCTAAACGGACTTTTTCTAAGGACCGGCCCGTAGACCGGGACCGTTTGGTCTAAGATGTATATATAGTATAGTATAGTATATATATTAGTCTAAAGACAAAAGGATGTTAAAAATAATATCTAAGTTTAAAGACAAAAATATTGTAAAGAGATATGCCTTGTAATTTTATTATAGTATTAAAAAATATGGCAATATCTTTCTTAGTCTTCATCCCCCTATGGAATGAGCACAACAAGGTGCTAATACCACCATTGAGAAGAAAAAGAAACTAATCAAGATGTGCCAAAATATAAGTTACATAATTCATACTAATTTTTGTTCATACAAGTTACATAGGGAAAAAGTGTAATTATAAAAAGTTTGGGATTAAAACAAAGTTGGGGGGATTAAATGGCTATTTTATAAATAGCCAACGACTATTTTTGACAGCCCAACGACTATATTTTAAAAATAAAAAAAATAAAAAAATTTAAAATAGCCGTTGGGACCGTTTGGCCCGCTAAGGGACCGGGCCTGTCCTTGATGGGCTAAACGGTCCCGGGCTTGACGGGCCCAAACCATAGGACCGGCCTGCGAGACCGGCCCAGGCCCACTAAAACCGGGCCAAACGGTCCTGGCCCGTTTGGCCCGCGGTCCCGGGCCGGTCCGGCCCACTTGCCACCCTTAGCACAGAGTAGACATGCTTTCAATTCCAAAAGTTTAAGTCAAATCAGTTTTATACCGTTCAAGTTCATGTAATCCTGATATAAAATCTTTCAGAGAATTTCACATCAATGACAAATAGCAACTAAGTGCAACAACAAATGAAAAACAAGTACAGCCTCTCAGGCAACAGATACTCAACTCGTCACAACAGCTTAACCACTCGGCTCTCAGCCCTCAGTACTCGCACTCAATGGGTACCCGCGCTCACTGGGGGTGTACAGACTCCGAGGGGCTCCTACAGCCCAAGCGCTATAATGTGCACGGACAACTCACGTGCTGCACGGACAATTCACGTGCTATAATATAAATATCTGGATCTGCATGGCCAACTCATGTGCTGCACGGCCAACTCACGTGCTATAGTATAATATAAGGATCCGCACGGACAACTCACGTGCTGTACGGCCAACTCATGTGCTATAGTATAATATCTCACAATTAGGCCCTCGGCCTCACTCAGTCATAAAGCTCTCCAGTCTCTTGGGCTCTTCAACAATCATAAAATCATCCCAAACAACAATGATATGATACATCAATAATGAACAATTAGAGACTGGGATAAAATAATCAAGTAAGTTGTGATTGAGTACAAAACAATAATTTAAGCAGATAATTCAACATGTACACGACCTCTGTGGGTCCCAACAATACCAACATACAGCCTAAGCATGGTTTCTAGCATGACTTATAGTCAAATTTCCACGGGACGGACCAAGTCACAATCTCCACGGTGCACGCCCACATGCCCGTCACCTAGCATGTGCGTTACCTCCAAAGTAATCACATGATATCAAAAATCCGGGATTTCATACCCTCATGACCAGATTTAAAACTGTTACTTACCTCAAAACGTGAAATTCTTTTACTCTGCGATGTATTTGCCTCGTAAATCGGCCTCCGAATGCCTCAAATCTAGTAAAAAATAATTCATTTCAGTCAATAAAATTTATTGTAATTAATTCCATATGAAAATACAATTTTCCATAAAAATCCGAATTTTAGCTCAAAAATCACCCGTGGGGACCATATCTCGCAATCTGACAAAAATTACAAAATCCGAAAGCCCATTCAACCACGAGTCTACCCATACCAATTTTACCAAAATCCGACTTCAACTTGACCCTCAAATCCACAAATCTTATTTCCAAATTTCTAAGTTCCAATCTCCAATTTACACCTTAAAATCATGTAATCTAGTCGGATTATTCGATGATAATTCAATATTATGGAGTAGAAATGATCACAAGGGACTTACCTCAAGTTTTCCTTGAAAAATCTATCAAACATCGCCTCTCCTCAAGCTTCAATTTGTCAAAAATGGGGAATGGGATGAAGTCACTGCTTTATAATTCTGCCCAGACAGCCCTCGGTACTGCCTCGATCTTGGCCTTAGATCCCGGGCCTCGATCCGAGGCTTCGATCCTGGGCCTCGATTCTGATCCTCGATTTTGGCCCTCGATCATGGCCTTCGACCCTGGCCTTCGATCCTGCCTTTGATCGTGGCTTCGATACTGGACTCGATCATGGCCCTCGACCCTGCCTTCGATCGTGGCTTCGATACTGGCTCGATCATGGGAGATCCTGGGCTCGATTCTGGGCTTACTTCTGTAATGACCCGGCTGGTCGTTTTGAGAATTAGAGCCCCGATCCCCTAATTCTGCTTTCCCCATATTGTTTTCTGCTTTTGGGATTTGCTAGAGTGTTTGGTTATGGAACTCGGGGAGTTTTGGGAAACTTAGTCCCTAGTTGTGAGTTTAAGCCTTAGAGTTTGGACCGTAGTCGGAACTGTATGAAGACGGATCCGGAATGGAATTTTGTCGATGCCCGCAGATGCGCTAAAGGACCACAAGCGCGGAGGAGATCGCAGAAGCGGACAATAATCCACAGGCGCGCACTCGCAGGTGTGGCCCTTTTTTCGCAGAAGCAAACCCAGCCCTCTTAAGTCGTTTCCGCACCTGCGAAGGAAATTCTGCAAGTGCGGCATCGCAGGTGTGATCCAAGGTCCGCAGACGCGGAATAAATGGGCAGAAAAGGGACAGATTGGAGGGTTTGAAGTTCACTTCACAAATTTGATTGAGAGCTCGGTAGAAGGCGGAACTTGGAGACATTTTCAGAGGAAGTTTTTGGGTAATGATTCTTAAATCCCTTATGGTTATATTCCACTAATCTATGCTTGAATTCATCGTTTAAATTCAGATTTGGGGTGAAAAATTGAGAAGAGTTCTTAGGCTACATTTTAGGGTTTTGGCCGATATTTTGGTGTCGGATTTTAGTAAATTTGATATGGTTAGACTCGGGAGTGAATGAGCTTTCGTATTTTATGACTTTTACCCGATTCCGAGACGTGGTCCCGGGGAGACCTTTTGGGCATTTTTCCTAATTTCACGCCTTAGCTTCGAATTAATTAGTTAAAATAGTTACTTGTAGTTATATTTATATTATGCAATTAATTTGAATAGATTCGGGCCATTTGGAGGCGGATACTCGTGGCAAGAATGTGATATCGAGTTGATTTGAGCGGTCCAAGGTAAGTGGCTTGCCTAACCTTGTGTTGGGAACTTTCCCCTTAGGATATCTTGATATTATTTGGTGTGTGGGCGCCGTGTACGTGAGGTGACGAGTACGTACACGGGCTGTTATTGCAAAAATCCTGTTTATCCTTTTTAAATCATAAATTGTTTCCCTTATTAAATTGCACTAATATGTTTACTTGTTTAGTTTAGACTAGAAAGGCATGCTTACATGTTTTAACTGCCTATTTGACATTCTGTGTGCCATGCTTAGTTAAATCCCTATTTTCCTTATCTGTGATTAGTGTAAACTGTATAATTCAAGGCCATACCTGTCATGTTATCTTGCATTGCATATTTAAATTGGGACTACTGACGTATTCCGGGAGATCCCCCCCAGCACTGCATAATTACTTTGGGACTACGGACGTATTCCGGAAGATCCCCTAGCACTGCATATTTACTTTGGTACTACAGACGTATTCCGGGAGATCCCCCGGCAGTGCATATTTACTTTGGGACTACAGACGTATTTCGGGAGATCCCCCTGTACTGCATATTCATTCGGAACTACGGAACGGTATCTCGGGAGATTCCCCATTGTGTTTTACTTTGTTCTGAGCTGAGGGCTCCCTTAACTGTTAAATTTTCGAGAATTTCTTTAACCGTGTTACAGTAAATTTTACTTATATCTTTTACTGTTTAATTTATTATATTTACTCCGGTAGGGCCTTGACCTGACCTCGTCACTACTCAACCAAGGTTAGGCTTGGCACTTACTGGGTACCATTGTGGTGTACTCATACCCTTTCCTGCACATGTTTTCGTGTGCAGATCCAGGTACGAGCTATCAGCCTTGGAGTTAGTGCGTGCTGCTGATTCTAGGAGACTTCAAGGTACTTCTGCTTCCGTCCGCAGATCTTCGGAGTCCCCTTCTACACCCTCGCCTAGTCACTTTCTTTATTATCTTCAGACTTTTGTATAGAGCTACATAGATTATAGCAGCTTGCGACTTAGTGATATTCTGGGTCTTGGGAAATTATTTTGTATATGCTGTTTATCTTTAAGATGTTGTGTTTTCTTTACATTTTTCGTAATATTAGGCTTACCTCGTCGTAAAGACTAGGTGCCATCACGACACCTTACGGAGGGTTAATTTGGGCCGTGACAGCTTCTGAGCACGATTTTGGGCGAAGGAATTTGCAGCAGAAGGAAATTGCAGCAACTATTTTAGTCCACTTTTTGATCCGTTAACCATCCAAAACTCACTCCAGGCCCTCGGGACCTCAACCAAATATACCAACAAGTCCTAAAACATCATACGAACTTAGTCGAATCCTCAAATCACCTCAAACAATGCTATAACAATGAATTACACCCCAATTCAAAACTAATGAACTTTGAAATTTCTAATTTCTACAAATGACTCTGGAACCTATCAAATCACGCTCGATTGAACTAAAATTTTGCACACAAGTCATAAATGTCATAACGAAGGTATTCCAATTTTTAGAATCATATTCCGACCCCGATATAAAAAAGTCAACCCCCGGTCAAACTTCCTAAAAATTCAACTTTCGGCATTTCAAGCCTAATTCCATCACGGACCTCCAAATAATTTTCCGAACATGCTCGTAAGTCCAAAATTACCATACAGAGCTATTGGAATCATAAAAATATAAATCCGAGGTCGTTTACACATAGGTCCATATCCGGTCAACTTTTCTAACTTAAATTTACAATTATGAGACTAAGTGTCTCATTTCACTCCGAATTCCTTCCGGACCCGAACCAACTAACCCGTTAAGTCATAAAAAACCTATAAAGCATAAATTGAGCAGTAAATGGGGGAACGAGGTAATAATACTCAAAACGACCGGCTGGGTCGTTACATTCTCCCCCTCTTAAACAAACGTTCGTCCTCGAACGGGTTTAGAACAATACCTGAAGTCTCAAATAAGTGTGGATATTTTCTCCGCATCTCCTGCTCAATCTCCCAAGTAGCATCTCCAGCTGGATGGCCTCTCCATTGCACCTTCACTGATGCTATGCTCTTTGACCTCAATTTTCTAACCTGCCGGTCTAAAATAGCCACCGGCTCCACATCGTAAGTCAAATTACCGCCTAGCTGTACTGTACTGAAATCCAGAATATGAGATGGATCCCCGACATACTTTTGGAGCATGGATACATGGAACACTAGATGAACACCTGATAGACTAGGTGGCAAAGCAAGTTCATAAGCCACCTCTCCAATTTTCTTAAGTATCTCAAAAGGCCCAATATACCGAGGGCTCAACTTTCCTTTATTCCCGAACCTCAACACACCCTTCATGCGAGAAATCTTGAGCAGAACCTTCCCCCAAACCATGTGAACAACATCACGAACCTTCCTATCGGCATAACTCTTTTGTCTAGACTGTGTCGTGCGAAGCCATTCCTGAATTACTTTGACCTTCTCTAAAGCACCCTAAACCAAGTCAGTACCCAATAGCCTAGCCTCACCCGGCTCAAACCAACCCACCGGGGACCGACACCGTCTCGCATACAAAGCCTCATATGGAGCCATCTGAATACTCGACTGGTAGCTGTTATTGTAAGCAAACTCCGCGAGTGGCAGAAATGGATCCCAAGAACCCCCAAAATCAATGACACAAGCGCGTAGCATATACTCCAATATCTAAATAGTGCGCTCGGACTGTCCGTCCGCCTGAGGGTGAAATATTGTACTCAATTGAACCCGTGTGCCCAATTCTCGTTGCACTGCTCTACAAAACTGTGATATAAACTGCGTGCCCCGATCTGAAATGATGGACACTAGAACACCATGTAGGCGGACAATCTTGCGAATATAAATCCCAGCCAACCGCTCCGAAGAATAAATAGTACCAACTGGAATAAAATGCGCAGATTTGGTCAACCGATCTACTATCACCCAAATAATATCCAATTTTGTCAAGGTTCGTGGGAGCCCAACTACGAAATCCATGGTAATATGCTCCCATTTCCACTCCGGAATTTCAAGTCTTTGAAGTAATCTCCTGGTCTCTGATGCTCGTACTTTACCTGTTGACAATTTAAACACCGAGCTACAAATCCAACTATATCTTTCTTCATTCGCCTCCACCAATAGTGCTGCCTCAAATCCTGATACATCTTCGCGGTGCCTGGATGAATAGAGTACCGCAAACAGTGAGCTTCCTGGGGAAGCAACTCATGCAAACCATCTACATAAGGCACACATAGCCTGACCTGTATCCGTAATACACCGTCATCTCCAATAGTGACTTCCTTAGCATTGTCGTGCTGAACCGTGTCCTTAAGGACAAGCATATGTAGATCATCATACTGGCGCTCTCTGATGCGATCATATAAAGAAGACTGAGAAACCACACAAGCCAAAACTCGATTCGGCTAGAAAACATCCAATCTAACAAACTAGTTGGCCAAGGTCTGAACATCCAATGCTAAAGGCCTCTCTGCTACCGGTAAGTATGCTAAGATACCCAAACTCTCCGCCTTATGACTCAAGGCATCGGCCACTACATTGGCCTTTTCGGGATGATAGAGAATGGTGATATCATAATCCTTAAGCAACTCTAACCACCTACGCTGCCGCAAATTAAGATCCTTCTATTTAAACAAATGTTGTAGACTCCGATTATCGGTATATACCTCACATTGGACACCGTACAAGTAATGCCGCCAAATTTTCAAGGCATGAACAATAGCTGCTAACTCAAGGTCATAGACCGGATAATTCTTCTCATGTGCCTTTCATTGTCTGGATGCATAGGAAATCACCTGGCCGTCTTGCATAAGTATTGCGCCGAGACCAATACGCGACCCGTCACAATACACAGTATAAGACTCTAAACCTGTAGGCAACACCGATACGGGAGCTATAGTCAAAGCTGTCTTGAGCTTCTGAAAGCTCTCCTCACACTCATCCGACCACCTGAACGGGGCACCTTTCTGGGTCAATTTAGTCATAGGCGATGCAATAGACGAGAAACCCTTCACGAAGCGACTATAATAACCGGCAAAGCCAAGAAAACTCCAAATCTCAGTAACTGAAGATGGTCTGGACAACTCTGAACTACCTCTATTTTCTTCGGATCTACCTTAATTCCCTCACCGGACACTATATGTCCCAAGAATGCCACTAAATTAAGCCAGAACTCACACTTAGAGAATTTGGCATAAAGTCTCTCCTCTCTTAGCCTCTGTAATACAATACCCCAAGTGTTGTGCATTCTCCTCCTGGCTACGTGAGTACACCAGAATATCATCAATAAATACTACGACAAATAAATCAAGATATGGCTGGAATACACTATTTATCAAATGCATAAATGCTGCTGGGGCATTGGTTAGCCCAAATGACATCATAAGAAATTCATAGTGGCCATATCGAGTTCTGAATGCCGTCATTAGGATATCCGAATCCCAAATTTTCAACTGGTGATACCCCGATCTCAAATCAATTTTGGAGAACACCCTCGCTCCTTGAAGCAGGTCAAATAAGTCATCAATACGCGGCAAAGGATATTTATTCTTGATTGTAACCTTATTCAACTGCCTATAATCAACATCCATCCTCATAGTACTATCTTTCTTCTTCACAAACAGAATCGGTGCACCCCCAAGGTGACACACTAGGCCTAATAAACCTCTTTTCAAGGAGTTCCTGAAGCTGCTCTTTTAATTCTTTTAACTTAGCTGGTGCCACACGATACAGAGGAATAGAAATGGGTTGAGTGCCCTACATCAAGTCAATACCGAAATCAATATCCCCGTCGGGTGGCATACCCGACAGGTCTATAGGAAATACATCCGGGAAGTCTCGCACGACTGGTACTGAATCAATAATAGGAGTATCTGCATCAACATCTCTCACAAAGGCCAAATATGACAAGCATCCCTTTCCAACCATACGTTGGGCCTTGAAATAAGAAATTACCCTGCTAGGAACAAGATTTAAAAAACCCCTCCATTCAACTTTTGGCAACCTTGGCATCATCAACCTCACAATTTTTGCGTGACAGTCCAGAATAGCATGGCATGGAGACAACCAATCCATACCCAGGATTACATCGAAATCAATCATACCGAGTAATAAGAGATCAACTCTACTCTCCAATTCTCCAATCATTACTACACACGACCGATACACACGATCCACAGTAATAATATCACCCACCGGTGTAGATACACAAACATGTGAAACTAAGGACTCACAGGGCATATCCAGATAATGAACAAAATACGATGATACATATGAATAAGTGGAACCAGGGTCAAAAAATATAGAAGCCTCCCCATGGAACACTGAAACAATACCTGTGATCACTGCATCTGAGGCAACAACATCTGGCCTGGCAGGAAAAGCATAGAATCGAGCCTGCCAGCCACCTGATCGACCTCCACCTCTTGGGTAACCCCTAGCTGTCTGACCCCCACCCCGAGCTGGCTGGACAGGTGGTGGAACTGCTATTGTTGGTGCTGTCAGTCGAGGATTCTGCTATGGAGCCCTACTTAATAGCCTAGGACACTCTCTCTTGAAATGGCCAAATTCTCCGCACTCGAAACAAGCCATTCTCTGACGGAACTGCTGCTCTTGATAATACGAGGAATTACCTGTAGAAGCCTGAGCGGACGAGGCATGATGAGAACTCTGCGCTGGTAGTGCACTGAATGAAGACTGGCCTGAGTGAGCATTGTAAGAACCGTGGCTAGCCGATGCACCACGATGAACTGGACGACCCGTCTGAGCGTGTCTGTAAGAAGTACATCTTACTGTCATGACCCAAAATCCCAACTTGTCGTGATGGAGCCTATCTAGATACTAGGCAAGCGGATAATCTCAATAAACCACAATTTCTCTTTAAGTTTGAAAATATAATATTTAAATACAATACAAAATCCAACAAATACAGATACGAACACTCCCCAAAACCTGGTTTCACTGAGTACATGAGCATCAAATATGGATACAAGTCAAAAGAAAACAGTATTTAATAGTCTAAGATGAAATATAGTAAACAAGGAGATAAGGAAGGAGAGACAAGGTCTGCAAAACATGACAGCTACCTCTGAATCTCCGAAAAATCAACTGTGTGAGAGAATGAACACCCGCTATGTCCGGGAACACCTTGATCTGCTCACGAAGTACAGGGTGTAGTATGAGTACAACTAACTCAGCAAGTAACAATAATAAATAAAGAGCTGAAGATAATGACGAGCTACACAGTTACAGTTCATTTTCAGTAATTCCAGCAGAGAGTAGACATGCTTTCAATTCCAAAAGTTAAAGTCAAATCAGTTTTATACAGTTCAAGTTCATGTAATCCTAATATAAAATCTTTCAGAGAATTTCACATCAATGACAGATAGCAACTAAGTTCAACAACAAATGAAAAGTAGGTACAGCCTCTCAGGCAACATATACTCAACTCGTCACAACAACTCAACCACTCGGCTCTCAGCCCTCAGCACTCACACTCAATGGGTACCCGCACTCACTAGGAGTATACAGATTCCGAAGGGGCTCCTATAGCCCAAGCACTATAATCTGCACGGACAACTCACATGCTATAACATAAATATCTGGATCCGCACGGCCAACTCACGTGCTGCACGGTCAACTCACATGCTATTGTATAATATCTCACAATCAGGCCCTCGGCCTCACTCAGTCATAAAGCTCTCCAGTATCTCGAGCTCTTAAACAATCATAAAATCATCCCAAACAACAATGATATGATACATCAATGATGAACAGTAAGTGACTGAGATAAAATAATCAAGTAAGGTGTGTCTGAGTACAAAACAATAATTTAAGCAGATAATTCAACATGTACATGACCTCTGTGGGTTCCAACAATACCAACATATAGCCTAAGCATGGTTTCTAGCATGACTTATAGTCAAATTTCCACGGGACGGACCAAGTCACAATCTCCCCAGTGCACGCCCACACGCCCGTCACCTAGCATGTGCGTCACCTCCAAAGTAATCACATGATACCAAAAATCAGGGGTTTCATACCCTCAGGACCAGATTTAAAACTGTTACTTACCTCAAAACGTAAACTATTTTTATTCTGCGATGCCTTTGCCTCATAAATTGGTCTCTGAATGCCTTGAATCTAGTCACAAATAATTCATTTCAGTCAATAAAACTTATTGGAATTAATTCCATATGAAAATACAATTTTCCATAAAAATCCGAATTTTAGCTCAAAAATTGCCCGTGGGGTCCACATCTCGAAACCTGACAAAGTTACAAAATCCGAAAGCCTATTCAACCACGAGTCTACCCATACCAATTTTACCAAAATTCGACTTCAACTCGACCCTCAAATCTACAAACTTATTTCCAAATTTCAATGTTCCAATCTCCGATTTACACCTCAAAATCATGTAATCTAGTCGGATTATTCGATGATAATTCAATATTATAGAGTAGAAATGATCACAAGGGACTTACCTCAAGTTTTCCTTGAAACATCTATCAAAAATAGCCTCTCCTCAAGCTCCAATTTGTAAAAAATGGCGAATGGAACGAAGTCACTACTTTATAATTCTGCCCAGACAGCCCTCAGTACTGCCTCGATCTTGGCCTTCGATCATGGTCCTCGATCCTGGGCCTCGATCCTAGGTGTCACGACCCAAAATTCCCACCTTCGAACCGTGACAGTTGGTATTAGAGCACTAGGTTACATAGGTCTCACGAGTCACGAGCAAGCTTAGTAGAGTCTGAAGGATCGGTAAGGAGACGTCTGTACTTATCTCTCAGAGGCTATGAAGTTTTGGAACAATATCACTTCTTTCTTATTCTGTCGTTCGATTTTATTCTATCGTCGATGATTGAACCATTCTACTCTTATTCTCTCGCAGATGCTGAGAACACGTAATACCTCTACCGATGGACAAGGACTAGAGCCTCCGGTGGCAACTATGGTCAGGGGTAGAGGTCGAGGCCGAGGTCATGCTGGAGGCCGAGGCAGAGGCAGGGGTAGAGCTCAGTCTAGAGGTCGAGCAGCAACTCCTATTGTAGAACCTCTGGTGGACCTTCAGGAGGAGGTTCCAGTTCAGAATATACCAGTTGGACCAGTTTCGGTCCCGGAGGGATTCATAGCCACTCCAGTGCTTCAGGACGCTCTAGTCCGGTTGGTGAGTCTTATGGAGGGTGTGGCCCAGAATGGTACATTTCCAGTGGTGCCAGCCGTATCACAGGCTGGGGGAGGAGCACAAACTCCCACTACTCCCGCTCCGGAGCAGATAGCTCCCCAGAATCAAGCTCCAGCAGCCCCGCTAGTTGGGGTAGTTCAGCCAGTTGTTGCGGCACAGACCGGTGATAGGCCCGCCATGTCTTTTGAGGCCTTATTGGGACTGAATAAGTTTACCAAGCTCTTTCCAGTTCACTTCAGTGGTATACCTTTTGAGGATCCACAGGAGTATTTAGATCGCTGTCATGAGGTGCTGCGAAACATGGGTATAGTTGAGACCAATGAGGTTGATTTTGCTGTATTTTAGATGACGAGTTTTGCCAGGAGATGGTGGAGGGATTATACATTGACTAGACCAGTTGGATCGGCTGCACTTACCTGGGAGCAGTTCTCTCAGCTATTTCTGGAGAAGTTCCTTCCTATCACACTGAGGGAGGATTACCGAAAGCAATTTGAGTGTCTACAGTAGGGCAGTATGACTGTTACTCAGTATGAGTCCTGTTTTGTGGATTTGGCCTGTTATGCTCTCCTTTTACTACCTATGGAGGGAGAGAGAGTGAGAAGGTTTATTGAGGGACTCACTCACCCTATCAGGCTTCAGATGGCCAAAAAGACCAGAAGTGAGATTTCTTTTCAGGTGGCTGCTAATATCGCGAGGAGGATCGAGATGGTTCTTGCACAGGAGTAAGGGCAAAGGTCTTATAAGAGGCCTCATTAATTCGGTGGTTTCAATGGTGCCTCGTCTGGAGGCAGGGATAATTTTGGTAGGGGTTATCCTCTTAGACCATTTCATTCAGCACTTCATGCATATCACGGTGCTTTAGGGAGTCACGGTCCTATTATGCCTTACTATGGGCAGCCAGCATTCAGTGCACATTCAACTCCTATCGGTGCACCGCCACTCCAGAATTACTACAGTAGTTATCCGGCCCATTTAGGTCAGCTTCAGCTTCAGCAGCCACGGCATCAGGATGAGTGTTATGAGTGTGGGAACATTGGTCACATTAGGAGGTATTGCCCTAGGTTAGCGAGTAACAAATCTTGGTAGGATTATCTTGCCATCATACCGGCACCAGTTTCTTCACCGCTTTCTCAACCAGCTAGAGGTAGGGGTCAGGTAGCTATAGGTGTAGGTCAGGCCATTAGAGATGGAGGTTAGGCCGTTAGAGGTGGAGGTCAGACTATTAGAGGTGGAGGCCAGCCAGTTAGAGGCTGTCCTAGAGACGCAGTTTATAGTGGTGGGGCTCAACCCCAATTTTATGCTTTTCCAGCTAGACCTGAGGCCGAGTCATCTGATGCTGTGATCACAGGTATTATTCCAGTTTGCCATAGAGATGCTTCAGTTCTATTTGATCCAGGATCTACTTATTCCTACGTGTCCTCCTATTTTGCTTCATATTTGGTTGTGCCTTGTGATTCTCTGAGTGCTTCTATGGTTATATCTACACCGGTGGGAGACTCTGTTGTAGTAGATCATGTCTATCGTTCGTGTGTGGTTACTATTGGTAGTCTTGAGACTAGTGTGGATCTTCTACTTCTTGATATGGTAGATTTTGATGTCATCTTAGGTATGGATTGGTTGTCACCTTATCATGCTATATTGGATTGTCATGCCAAGACAGTGACTCTAGCCATACCGGGGTTACCTAGGTTAGAGTGGAAAGGAACTCCTGGTCATTCTTCCAGTAGAGTTATTTCTTATATGAAAGCTCGTCGTATTGTAGAGAAAGGGTGACTAGCCTATTTGGTTATATTCGCGATCCCAGTGTCGATGTTCCTTCTATGGACTCAGTAGCAGTTGTTCGTGAATTTCCAGAAGTATTTCCTACAAATTTGTCGGGGATGCCACCCGACAGAGATATTGACCTCTGTATTGATTTGGCTCCGGGCACTCAGCCCATTTCTATTCCACCATATCGTATGGCCCCACTGGAGTTGAAAGAATTGAAGGAGCAGTTACAAGACTTGCTTGATCAGGGATTCATTAGACCTAGTGTCTCGCCCTGGAGTGCACCAGTATTATTTGTGAAGAAGAAAGATGGTTCTATGCGAATGTGTATAGATTATCGGCAGCTGAACAAAGCTACTATTAAGAACAAATATCCGCTGCCAAGAATTGATGACTTATTCGATCAGCTTCAGGGTGCCAAGGTATTTTCGAAGATCGATTTGAGGTCTGGTTAACATCAGTTGCAAATTAGGGAATCTGATGTCCCTAAGACAGCTTTTCGGACTCGGTATGGGCATTACGAATTCCTAGTAATGTCATTTGGGTTGACAAATTCCCCAACAACATTTATGGATTTGATGAATCGGGTGTTTAAGCCCTATTTGGATTCTTTTGTGGTTGTATTCATTGATGATATCTTGATTTACTCCAGTAGTCGAGAGGAGCATGAGCAGCATCTTCGGAGTGTGCTTCAGACTTTGAAGAATAATCAGTTATATGCCAAAATTTCAAAATATGAATTTTGGTTAGACCCAGTTACCTTTTGGGGTCATGTTGTATCGGCAGAAGTCATAAAAGTGGATCCTAAGAAGATTGAGGATGTTCAGAATTGGCCTAGACCTACTTCAGTTACAGAGATCCGGAGTTTACTGGGTTTAGCAGGTTATTATCGCCAGTTCGTGGAAGGGTTTTCATCTACAGCAGTTCTATTGGCCAGACTGACCCAGAAAGGTGTCCCATTCAGATGGTCAGACGAGTGTGAGATGAGCTTTCAGAAGCTCAAGACTGCTTTGACTATAATGCCAGTGTTGGTATTACCCATAGGTTTAGGATCGTATACGGTATATTGTGACGCATCTCACATTGGTCTTGGTGCAGTATTAATGCAAGATGGTAGGGTGATTACATATGCGTTGCGGCAATCGAAAGTTCACGAGAAGAATTATCCTGTTCATGACTTAGAACTGGCAGCCATTGTTCATGCGCTGAAGATTTGGAGGCATTACCTCTACGGTATCTCGTGTGAGGTATTTACTGATCATCGTAGCCTTCAGTATCTGTTCAAACAAAAAGATCTTAATTTGAGGCAGAGAAGATGGCTGGAGTTGTTGAAAGACTATGATATCACCATTTTGTATCACCCCGGAAAGGCAAATGTGGTGGCCGATGCTTTGAGTAGAAAGGCTGTGAGTATGGGCAGTCTTGCGTATATTCTAGTTGGTGAGAGGCCATTAGCTGCAAATGTTCAGACTTTGGCTAATCAGTTCATGAGGTTAGATGTTTCAGAACCCAGTTGGGTTCTAGCTTACACAGTCGCTCGGTCTTCTTTATATGAGCGCATCAGAGAGAGACAATATGATGATCCTCATTTACTTGTCCTTAAGGACACGGTGCGACACGATGATGCCAGACAGGTTGCTGTGGGGAAATATGGAGTTCTGCAAATGCAGGGTCATATTTGTGCCTAATATGGACGGGCTTCGTGAATTAATTCTTCAAGAGGCACATAGTTCTAGGTATTCTATTCATCCAGGTACCGCCAAAATATATCAATATTTGCGGCAACATTATTGGTGGAGAAGAATGAAAAAGGATATAGTTGCATATGTAGCTCGGTGTCTGAATTATCAGCAAGTTAAATACGAGCATCAGAAACCTGGTGGTTTGCTTCAGAAGTTAGAAATTCGTAAGTGGAAGTGGGAGCTTATCACTATGGATTTTGTTGTTGGACTCCCACAGACTCAGAGAAAATTTTATGGAGTTTGAGTCATTGTGGACAGGTTGACCAAGTCAGCATATTTCATTCCAATGGCAGTTACCTATTCTTCAGAGAGGTTAGCTGAAATTTACATTCATGTGATTGTCCGCCTACACGGTGTGCCTGTGTCTATTATTTCAAATCGAGGTAAGCAGTTTACCTCACACTTCTGGAGGGATGTACAACGTGAGTTAGGCACGCGAGTTAAGTTGAGTACATCATTTCATCCACAGACAGATGGACAGTCAGAGCACACCATTCAGATATTGGAAGATATGCTTCGCGCTTGTGTTATAGACTTTGGAGGTTCACGGGATCATTTCTTGCCACTTGCAGAGTTTGCTTATAATAATAGCTACCAGTTGAGCATTCAGATGGCTCCATATGAGGCATTATACGGGAGGTGATGTCGTTCGCCAGTTGGATGGTTTGAACCGGGAGAGGCTCGGTTATTGGGTACCGATTTGGTACAGGATGGCTTGGATAAGGTCAAGATTATTCTGGATCGACTTCGCACAGCTCAATCTAGGCAAAAGAGTTATGCTGACCGTAAAGTTCATGATATTGCATTCATGGTTGGAGAAAGAATATTGCTCCGGGTTTCACCTTTGAAAGGTGTGATGAGGTTCGGAGAGAAGGGCAAGTTGAGACCTAGGTATATCGGGCCCTTTTGAAATTCTTGAAAGGGTGGGTGAAGTAGCCTACAGGCTTGCATTACCACCTAGTTTATCAGCGGTTCATCCGGTGTTCCATGTGTCTATGCTGCGAAAATATCATGGTGATCCATCCCATGTGTTAGATTTCAGCTCAGTCCAATTGGACAAGGATTTGACTTACGAGGAGGAGTCGGTGGCTATTCTAGCCCGGCAGGTCCGACAGTTGAGGTCTAAGTGTTATCCTTCAGTTCAGGTGCAATGGACAGGGCAGCCGGTAGAGGCATCTACCTGGGAGTCCGAGTCGGACATGCGGAGTAAATACCCACACCTTTTCTCCAGCTCAGGGACTTTTTCTTACTCCATTCGTGGACGAACGTTTGTTTTAGAGGTGGAGAATGTGATGACCCAAAATATCATCTTTTAATTTAATAAGTAGTTCTGTATTCTAAGACCTCAAAAGGACTATTTTTCACTCCTCGACTTGCGTGCACAGTCCGTACAATTTTCTGAAAAGTTTTTGTGTGAAAAATGGATTAAAAGGTGAAATAGAACTTTCAAACTCAAGTGAATTGACTTTGGTCAACAATTTGAGCAAACAGACTCAGATCAGTGTTTTGAAAATTCCGGTAGGTCCGTATCGTGATTTGGGACTTGGACGTATACCCGGAATCGAATTCCGAGGTCCTTAGCTCGAGATACGAAATTTTGATGAAAATATAAAAGCTTGAAAGCTTAATGATTTTTAAGAAATTACTGATGTTGGATTTATTGACACCGGGTCCGTATTTTGGTTCTGGAGCCCGGTATAGGTCCACTATAATATTTATGACTCGTCTGCCGAATTTGGTGAGAATCGGAGTTGATTTGACGTGATTCGGACGTCCGATTGTGAAAAATATAAGTTTTAAAATTTTATTAAAAATTTCATTCGATTTGGGGTTCAATTTGTAGTTTTAGGTGTTATTTTGGCGATTTGATTGCGCGAGCAAGTTGGTATGATATTTTAGGACTTGTGTGCATGTTTGTTTTGGAGCCCCGAGGGCTCAGGTGAGTTTCGGATAGGCTACGGGTTGATTTTGAACTTAGAAAATCTGGTTTTTGGGCTTCTGCTGTCATCTGGTGCATTGTGCTTCGCGATCGCGAAGCCATTTATGCGATCGCGAAGAGAAAATTTTAAGCTGTGAGTTTTACTCTTTGCGTTCGCGAAGATAGGCACGCGAACGCGAAAGGGTAGCTTCCAGTGCACTGCGAACGCGAGCACAAAGCTGCGTTCGCGAAGAAAGACTGAGGCAGAAGCTGAAGCACCGAAATTGTTCTTTGCAATCGCATAAACCTGTACACGATCGCGTAAGGCTGAGAAATTGTTCCCTGCGATCGTATGGCCTTATACACGATCGTGTAGTGTTAAACAAACCTGGGAAAATTTTATTCTACGCGATCGCGAACGAATTTTCGCGATCGCGATGAATAAAAATCTGAAAAACAGAACTTAAGTTCTAGAACTGGGGTTTCGACCCATTTTGAACCATTTCCAATTTTTGAGCTCGGGTAAGGCGATTCTTGGGCGATTTTCACATGAAAATATTGGGGTAAGTGTTCCTTATCCTATATTGATTATATTTCATGATTCCATGCTCTTTTACATCATGAATCCGTGAATTTAGGGAAGAAAAATCAGATTTTTATAAAATCTTTCAAAAATGGAAATTTAAGATTTGAAGGTTCATTTGACATCGAAATTGGATAAATTTTGTATGGTTGAACTCGTATCGGAAAGGGTATTCGGATTTCGTAAGTTTATCCGAGATTTTAGACGTAGGTCCACTGTCGAATATTTAAATGAATTTCAAATTTTTATCCGGAAAATTAGTAAATTCATATGGAATTAATTCCTATGATTCGTATTGAGTATATCGAATTGTTTGTGAATAGATTTGAAACTTTTTGAGACAAATTTAAAAGGAAAAGTTGCGGTCGAGTAATTGATTAAAATTTGCAAAGCGAGGTAAGTGTCGTGGTTAACCTTGACTTGAGGGAATAGAACCCTTAAACTATTTGTTATGTGAAATGCATGTGAACGACGTATAGGCAAGGTGACGAGTGTCTATACGTCGTCAAATTAACTGTTTGCATATTTACTTGAAAAATCATAAATTATTTTAATCATGAATTAATTGTTATAATAATTGTTTCTTTCCTATTCTTTGACAAATATTAATTCTTGAATTCCTGCAATAATTGTTACATGCTATTTGATTTATGTGTATTAATTGCTACTTGACATTTAGCATATTTAACATTAAACTGCCGATTTTCTCCCTGATTTCCTTAATTAATTGCTATTTGTCATTGTTTATTTCATAATTAAATCATAATTATTGTATGCTTGTTGTCTTAAAAACTTTATATTAATCGTTGCATTCATTGGGGGTAATTTCTTCTATAAGAATTGGTAAATGAAAATATAGGAGGATCAGGTTGCACGCCGCAACAAAATTGATTGAAATGAATATATTTGAGGATCGGGTTGCACGCCGCAACAAACTTATTAAAAGTCCAAATTGGAGGATCGGGTTGCACGCCGCAACAGACTTATTTAAAAGTTGATATATATATATATATATATATATATATATATATATATATATATATATATATATATATATATTGGGGGATCGGGTTGCACGCTGTAACATACTTGATTGAAATGAATATATTGGAGGAGCGGGTTGCACGCCGCAATAGAATTGAATATGAATATATTGTGAGAGCGGGTTGCACGCTGCAACGGAAATTGATGGAAATGATAATTAGTTATGACTGCTATATATATTGGGGGATCGGGTTGCACGCTGCAACAGACTTGACTGAAATGAACATATTGGAGGAGCGGGTTGCACGCCGCAATAGAATTGAATATGAATATATTGTGAGAGCGGGTTGCACGCTGCAACGGAAATTGATGGAAATGATAATTGGTTATGACTGCTGAGTTGGCTTCAATTATTATAAATGAGTTACCTGATTTATTTTTATTATTTGTTGTTATTACTAATATTGCATACAGATTAATGTAAGTGACCCGCCTTAGCCTCGTCACTACTTCGTCGAGGTTAGGCTCAATACTTACCAGTACATGGGGTCGGTTGTACTGATACTACATTCTACACTTCTTGTACAGATTTCGGAGTTGGTCCCAGCGGCGTACCATAGACTTGCTCGGATTTCAGCTACCAGAGGAGACTGAAGGTATAGCTGTATGGCATCCGCAGTTCTGAAGTCCCCGTCTATTTTACTTTTGTTGTGTGTTTATTTCCAGACAACTTATTTATTTAAGACCTTTATTTGTATTATTCAATAAGCTCGCGCACTTGTGACACTAATTCTGGGATGGTATTTAGACACTGTTATTTGTATGGATTAATCACTATATTTCAGACCTTACTTCCGCATTTGTTCCTTTGTTATTAATAAATTTAAAAATTGTTTAAAAATGGTTAATATTATTCAAACGTTAGCTTGCCTAACAAGTGAAATATTAGGCTCCATCATGGTCCGAAGGTGGGAATTTCGGGTCGTGACACTAGGCTTCGATTCTGACCCTCGATCCTGGACCTCGATCATGGCTCTTGACCCTTGCCTTCGATCCTGCCTTCGATCGTGGCTTCGATACTGAACTCGATCATGGCCCTCGACCGTGGCTTTGATACTGTCTTGATCATAGGAGATCCCGGGCTCATTCTGTGCTCGATTTCGATAATGGCTCATTCATGGGAGATATTCTACGATGCCTTTGACTTGTAAATCGGCCTCCGAATGCCTCGAATCTAGTCACAAATAATTCATTTCAGTCAATAAAATTTATTAGATTTAATTCCATATGAAAATACAATTTTCCATAAAAATCCGAATTTTACTTCAAAAATCGCCTTTGGGGCCCATATCTCGGAACCTGACAAAAGTTACAAAATCTGAAAGCCCATTCAACCACGAGTCTACCCATACCAATTTAACCAAAATCCGACTTCAACTCGACCCTCAAATCTACAAATCTTATTTCCAAATTTCGAAGTTCCAATCTCCGATTTACACCTCAAAATTATGTAATCTAGTCGGATTATTTGATGATAATTCAATATTATGGAGTAGAAATGATCACAAGGGACTTACCTCAAGTTTTCCTTGAAAAATCTATCAAAAGTCGCCTCTCCTCAAGCTCCGATTTGTCAAAAATGGCGAATCGGACGAAATCACTGCTTTATAATTCTGTCAGACAGCCCTCGGTACTGCCTCGATCTTGGCCTTCGATCATGGTCCTCGATCCTGAGCCTCAATCCTAGGCCTCGATCCTAGGCTTCGATCCTAGGCTTCGATCCGGGGCCTCGATTCTGACCCTCAATCCTGGCCCTCGACCCTGGCCTTTGATCTTTCCTTCGATCGTGGCTTCGATACTGGACTCGATCATGGCCCTCGACCCTACCTTCGATCGTGGCTTAGATACTGGCTCTATCATGGGAGATCCTGGGCTCGATTCTGGGCTCAATTTTGGAAGATTCTGGGCTCGCTTCTGAGCTTGATTTTTGGCTCGATATTGGGCTAAGGAATTTGCACAAGAAGGAAATTGCAGCAGCTATTTTAGTCCACTTTTTGATCCATTAACCATCCAAAACTCATCCGAGGCCCTCGGGACCTCAACCAAATATACCAACAAGTCCTAAAACATTATACGAACTTAGTCGAACCCTCAAATCACCTCAAACAACGCTAAAACCATGAATTACTCACCAATTCTCGCCTAATGAACTTTGAAATTTCTAATTTCTACAAACGACTCCATAACCTATCAAATCACACCCGATTGACCTCAAATTTTGCACACAAGTCATAAATGATATAACAGAGGTATTTCAACTTTTAGAATCTGATTTTGACCCTGATATCAAAAAGTTAACCCCCGGTCAAACTTCCCAAAAATTCAACTTTCGGCATTTCAAGCCTAATTCCACCACGGACCTCCAAATAAATTTTCGGACACGCTCCTAAGTCTAAAATCACCATACAAAGCTATTGGAATCATAAAAATTCAAATCCGGGGTCGTTTACACATAGGTCCATATTCGGTCAACTTTTCTAACTTAAAATTTTTATTATGAGACTAAATGTCTCATTTCACTCCGAATTCCTTCCGGACCCGAACCAACTAACCCGGTAATTCATAAAATAACTATAAAGCATAAATTGAGCAGTAAATGGGAGAACGGGGTTATAATACTCAAAATGACCGGCCGGGTCATTACAAATTTCGGAGTGGAAGTGGGAGCGTAGTACCATGGACTTTGTAGTTGGGCTCCCACGAACTTTGAGAAAGTTTGATATTGTTTGGGTGATAGTATATCGGTTGACCAAATCTGCGCATTTTATTCCAGTTGGTACTAATTATTCTTCTGAGCGATTGGCGAGGATTTATATTCGCGAGATTGTTCGCCTACACGGTGTGCCAGTGTCTATCATTTCAGATCGGGGCACGCAGTTTACATCACAGTTTTGGAGAGCAGTGCAACGAAAATTGGGCACATAGGTTCGCTTAAGTACATCATTTCACCCTCAGACGGACGGACAGTCCGAGCGCACTATTCAGATATTGGAGGACATGCTACGCGCTTGTGTCATTGATTTTCTGGGTTCTTGGGATCAATTTCTACCACTCGCGGAGTTTGCTTACAATAATAGCTACCAGTCAAGCATTCAGATGGCTCCATATGAAGCTTTATATGGGATACGATATCGGTTTCCGGTGGGTTGGTTTGAGCCTGGTGAGGCTAGGCTATTGGGTACTGACTCTGTTTAGGATGCTTTAGAGAAGGTCAAAGTGATTCAGGAATGATTTCGCACGACACAGTCTAGACAGAAGAGTTATGCCGACAGGAAGGTTCGTGATGTTGTTCACATGGTTGGGGAGAAGGTTCTACTCAAGATTTCACCCATGAAGGGTGTGTCGAGGTTCAGGAGGAAGGGCAAGTTGAGCCCTCGGTATATTGGGCCTTTTGAAATAATTAAGAAGATTGGAGATGTGGCTTATGAACTTGCTTTACCACCTAGTTTATCAGGGGTTCATCTAGTGTTCCATATATCCATGCTCTGAAAGTATGTCGGGGATCCATCTCATATTCTGGATTTCAGTACAGTACAGCTGGACGGTAATTTGACTTATGATGTAGAGCCGATGGCTATTTTATACCGGCAGGTTCGAAAGCTGAGGTCAAAGAACATAGCATCAGTGAAGGTACAGAAGAGAGGCCAGCCAGTCGGAGAAGATACTTGGGAGATTGAGCAGGAGATGCAGAGTAAATACCCACACTTATTTGAGATCCAGGTATTAATTTAAACCCATTCGAGGACGAACATTTGTTTAAGAGGGGGAGAATGTAACGACCCGGCCGGTCATTTTGAGTATTATAACCCCATTCCCCCATTTACTGCTCAATTTATGCTTTGCAGTTGTTTTATGACTTACCGAGTTAGTTGTCCGGAAGGAATTCGGAGTAAAATGAGACACTTAGTCTCATAATTAAAAATTTTAAGATTGAAAAGTTGCCCGGATGTGGACTTAGGTGTAAACGACCTCAGATCTAAAATTTTATGATTCCAATAGCTCTGTATGGTGATTTTAGACTTAAGAGCGTGCCTGAAATTTTTTTTGTAGGTCCGTAGAGAAATTAGGCTTGAAATGCCGAAAGTTAAATTTTTGGAAAGTTTGACCGGGGGTTGATTTTTTGATATCGGGGTAGAAATCCGATTCAGAAAATTTTAATAGGTCTATTATGTCATTTATGACCTGTGTGCAAAATCTGAGGTCAATCGGACGTGATTTGATAGGTTTCAGCATTGTTTGTAGAAATGAAAAGTTTCAAAGTTCATTAGGCTTGAATCTATGTGTGATTCGTGTTTTTAGTGTTGTTGAATGTGATTTGAAGACTCGACTAAGTTCGTATGATATTTTAGGACTTGTTGGTGTATTTGGTTGAGGTCCCGAGAGCCTTGGGTAGGTTTCAGATGGTTAACAGATCAAATATTGAACTACAACAGTTGCTGCAATTTCCTTCTGCTGGAAATTCCTTATGCCAGAAATCGAGCCCAGATTCGAGCCCAGAATCGAGCCCAAATATCGAGCCCAGAATCAAGCCACGATCGAGCCTAGGGTCAAGGGCCACGATCAAAGGCAGGGTCGAGGACCAGGATCGAAGCCATGATTGAAGGCTAGGGTCGAGGCCCATGATCAAGGGCGTGAATCGAGGCCCAGGATCGAGGACCACGATCGAAGGCCAAGATCGAGGCAGGACCGAGGCTGTCTGGGCAGAATTATAAAGCAGTGGACTTCGTCCCATTCGCCATTTTTGGTACATTGGAGCTTGAGGAGATGCGATTTTTGATAGATTTTCAAGTAAAACTTGAGGTAAGTCCCTTGTGATCATTTCTAGTCCATAATATTGAATTATCATCGAATAATCCGACTAGATTACATGATTTTGAGGTGTAAATCGGAGATTGGAACTAAGAAATTTGGAAGTAAGATTTGTAGATTTGAGGGTCGAGTTGAAGTCGAATTTTGGTAAAATTGGTATGGGTAGACTCGTGGTTGAATAGGCTTTCGGATTTTGTAACTTTTGTCTGGTTCTGAGATATGGGCCCTGTGGGGGATTTTTGAGCTAAAATTCGTATTTTTATGGAAAATTGTATTTTCATATGGAATAATTCCAATAAATATTATTGACTGAAATGAATTATTTGTGACTAGATTCGAGGCATTCGGAGGCCAATTCTCGTGGCAAGGGCATAACGGAATAAACATCTACGCGGTTTGAGGTAAGTAACAGTTTTAAATCTGGTCCTGAGGGTATGAAACCCAGGAAATTAGTATCATGTGATTACTTTGGAGGTAACGCACATGCAAGGTGACGGGCGTGCACCGAGGGGATTGTGACTTGATCCGTCCCGTGAGACTGTAAAGTTGAATAAATTGTTGTTAGCTATGTGCTCTCTATGTGTTGTGGAAGTTTGACTAGAAATAATAGTTAGGCTATATGTTGGTACTATTGGGACCCACTGAGGTCGTGTACATGTTGAATTATCTGCCTAAATTGTTGTTTTGTACTCAGTCATAGTTTACTTGATTATTTCATCTCAGTCTCTATTGTTCATTATTGATGTATCATATCATTGTTGTTTGGGCTGATTTCATGATTGTTGAGAGCCTGAGAGACTGGAGAGCTTTCTGACGGAGCGAGGCCGAGGGCCTGATTGTGAGATATTATACTATAGCACGTGAGTGGGCCGTGTAGCACGTGAGTTGTCCGTGCGGATACTTATATTATACTATAGCACGTGAGTTGGCCGTGCAGCAAGTGAGTTGTCCGTGTGGATCCTTATATTATACTATAGCACGTGAGTTGGCCGTGTAGCACGTGAGTTGGCCGTGCGGATCCAGATATTTATATTATGGGACGTGAGTTGCCCGTGCAGCATGTGAGTAGTCCGTGTAGATTATAGCGCTTGGGTTGTAGGAGCCCCTCCTGAGTCTGTACACTCCCAGTGAGCGCGGGTACCCATTGAGTGTGAGTGTTGAGGGCTGAGATTCGAGTGGTTGAGCTGTTGTGACGAGTGGAGTATCCTTTGCCTGAGAGGATGTACTTTCTTTTCATTTGTTGTTGCACTTATTTGCTATCTGTCATTATTGTAAAATTCTCTGAAAGATTTTTATATCTTGATTACATAAACTTGAACAGTATAAAATTTATTTGACTTAAACTGCCGGATTTGAAAGCATGTCTATTCTTTACTGAAATTACTAGAAATGAACTGTAACTGTGTAGCTCATCATTATCTTCATTTCCTTATTTATTATTGTTACTTGCTGGGTTGGTTGTACTCATACTACACCCTGCACTTCGTGTGCAGACCCAGGTGTTCCTGGACATAGCAGGTGTTGATTCTTCTACACAGCTGATTTTTCGGAGATCCTGAGGTAGCTGCCGTGTTTCGCAGACCTTGCCTCTCCTTCCCTATCTCCTTATTTAATGTATTTGGTCTCAGGCTTGCATTCATAATTAGATACTCATGTACTCGGTAACACCGTATTTTGGGGAGTGTTCGTATCAGTATTTTTGGGATTTTGTATTGTATTTAATTAGTGTATTTTCAAACGTAAAGTGTCACGACCCAAATTTCCCTCCGTTTGGTATCGTGATGGCACCTAGTCTTAGGGACTAGGTAAGCCTAACATTAATTGAAACAACACTATTTAAATAACATCTAACAAGTTAAATAGAAATCTCTTACAAATTCCCAAAACCGATAGTACAAGTCATAAGCTCTACAAAGTGTTCGCTAGAAAACTTCTAAATACAACTGTCTAGAAATAAGAATAAACAGTGCAAAACAAAAACTTGGTGGTGACTCCAAAGCATGCGAACACAGCAGTAGGTCTACCTTGAGTCTCCACAGCAACAGTCCACGCAGCTAGCTAACAAACAAGTACCTGGATCTGCACAAAAATGTGCAGAAGAGTAGCATGAGCACACCATAGCGGTGCCCAGTAAGTATCAAGACTAACCTCGGTAGAGTAGTGACGAGGAACAGTCAAGACACCCACTGGTCTAATAAACTAAACAGATATAAGTACATGAATAACAGAAGTATAATGTCTACATAAGGACTATGCAATATGGCTCACAATACAGTAATGGCAATAAGGAAGGAAACAATAAGTATCAGCGGAATATCATGAAAATGACAGACAAAGTGAATGGAACACAACCTAAATCCGGAATCACGAGTACAACAAGGACAAGTAATAACTCAATAATTACAACCGATTTTACATCAGGTCTTAGTCCATAACTCCACGAGGTACCGAACCTCGGACAATTCACAACTCACGGGTATCAATACCTGAACCCTAACACTTGGCATCATGTGCCCTCATAAAAACTCATAACCACACTGACGACTCACGTGCTAATAGAGCCAATCTCACATAGAAGGCAAGTAAACAAGGGTGAGCATCTATGCTCAACAATATCAAGAACACCTCTTATCCGATAAGAGTGCTTAACTACGTGTATGCTTGTGCAAGTGTCCTAACATAGTCCATACCCGCAAATAAGCATAAGGAAGAAGAAGAACGGACAACACATAGAATATTTTCTCTCATCTTTCACAAGATAAAGCTCACACATGTACGTATACCACTACACAAATATCAATAACAAGAATGCCTCCAGGCCATAATTCATCACAAATAAATCCCTGTCACAGCCCACCTTGTCTCGCCACACGTGCAATAGTAACATAAATGCTCGCCTTGTCTAGCCACACATGCATAATAATGTTCCCATCTTGTCTCGCCACATGCGCAACCCACATATATATATATATATATATATATATATATACATATCCCGCCTTGTCATGCCGCATGTGTAAATATCAATGGTAACAATAGCACGACAGAAATCTCGTGCAACCCCATAAAACAACCGCACGGAATAAACCTCGTGCATCACAATATTAACAACTGCACGGTAGAAACCTCGTGCATCACCACAACAAGTACAACAACAACAATCACAAAAATACAAAGTACGACAAGTAAATCAACTCAAGAACTATAATTCACTAAGAAACGGTAGAACCAATTGACAAGGAATAACCACAGTAAAGAATGCTAGGCGTAAAGAGAACAACTCTACAAAGGGAGAACTATTGTGTAGCAACGATCCCACAATATACACTTCAACAACAGGGAAGCGAACACGAATCAAATAATGCCAAATAAAACAAGCCGACTAAGATATAGGATATCTAAACTTCTTTTAAAGTTAAGGAAATTACCAAGGATATTCAACAATTCAATTAAGGATAAGCAGCGGAAAAATAATCATAACCGCAATTAAGACTGAACAATTATAGGATGAAATAATATACATTCCAAATAAAGATAAGCAGTTATGAAAAGATAGCATGGCTATAAAAGAGATAACAGTTTCAGTTAAGGCACATATGAATCAAGTAACAATAATAGTGGGTCATGAAGCAATTGATTCTAATTAAGTAGGTAGATGTGAATCTAGTAATTAAGATATATAATCATATCAAGAACAACTGCATATTCAATGAATACAAGGACCTAAGAACCCAAAAATACCAACTTCACACAAATAAGTCAGTGCACGCACTCGTCACCTCGTGTACACGGACTACAATCAACATAGAAGACTCAAATCCTAAGGGGAAGTCCCCCACACAAGGTTAGGCAAGATACTTATCTCGAACCAAGCTCAAAAGTCCGTAAGAATGCCCTTTCCTCAATTATCCGACTCTGAATGGTCCAAATCTAACCAAACATAATTGCATATCATGAATACAACGATAATAGGCTCATCTAATTAATGAAATCAATATTTTAATAAAAATTGCGAAATTTGCACTAAAAAGTCGACCCGGGCCCACGTCTCAGAATCGGTTAAAAATCACAAAATATGAACACATATTCACTCACGAGTCCAACCATATAAGAATTATTCAAATCCGACCACAAATCCCCTTTAAAAACTCGAAATCTTTATTGAAGTTCTTCCAAATTTTCCCAATTTCAACCCTAAAAATCTGAAACTAAATGGAGAAAACAACTATAGATTAATGGAATACAACCAAAAACGAGTTAGGAATCATTACCCCAAAGCTTCCTCTAAAATTCCCTCGAACAATTGCCAAACTTCGAGCTTTCAAGTCCAAAAACGAAGAATGAAACCAAACCCTCGAAGTTCTCTTTTCTGCCGAGGCGTGACCGTACCTGCGACATAATTAGCCGTATCTGCGCGACCGCAGGTGCACACGTCCAAACCGCACCTGCAATTCCTCTCGCTTCTACGCGCCAAAATCCGCTTCTGCGGAGCCGCTGATGCGCAGAAATTCTCCGCACCAGTGAGGACTGTCAAGTCCAGCTCTTCTCGCACCTGCGCCTCAACCTTCGCATCTGCGGGCATCGCAGATGCAGAATTTTCCTCCCACCTGCGATCCCTAGCACTCCTCCACTTTTCCTCTTCTGCGCTTGCCTCTCCGCACGTGCGCTCCCGCACGTTCGGTCTCTTCACCGCAGGTGCGAAAATACCAGAAACCTGAAGACTTAGCAGTAACACAAATCAAACTTTTAATCCGTTAAGTACCCGAAACTCACCCGAGGCCCCCGGGACCTCAACCAAACATACCAACCAATCCTAAAATACCATACGAACTTAGTCGAGCCCTCAAATCACATCAACTAAAGTTGAAACTATGCATCGCACCATGAATCAAACTTATAAATTTTTAAATCTTTCAACTTATAAAGCCCGTGCCAAAACCTTTCAAATCAACCCGGAATGATGTCAAATTTTATAGGCAAGTGCCAAATAACATAACGGAGTTGTTCCAACTCTCGGAATCGCATTCCGACCCCGATATCAAAAAGTCCACTTCCGGTCCAAATCCCCAAAAATTCGACTTTCGTCATTTCAAGCCTAAATCAGCTACAGACCTCGTATTTACAGTTCGGACACACACTTAAGTCCAAAATCACCCAATGGAGCTAATGTAACCGACAGAACACCATTCCAGAGTCGTATTTACATAGTTCTGACTACGGTCACAATCTTAAGACTTAAGCTTCTGTTTTAGGGATTAAGTGTCCCAAATCACTTCGAAACATCCGGTAACCGAATTCATCCATGCACGCAAGTCGAGGCACATAATATGAAGTTGCTCGGGGCCTTATGCCGCCGAACAAGACTTAAATTCTCAAAACGACCGGCCGGGTCGTTATATCCTTCCCCTCTTAAACAAATATTCGTCCTCGAACGTGCTAAGCATCGCCTCGAAGTCTTGAAATCACTTAAAGTACATACCCAACACACACCCGTGGGTGACCCCATGTCACCCTAATCCACATAAGCCTGACGACACCATCCCAACTATAATTTATCCTTTCTATTAACATTGATAAGCCTTGGAGTCAAAATTCTCACCTTCATTTTATCTTCAAAAGACCCGATTCTAAATCCATAACCGGTATCAGTCTCAACTAGCTGTAACAACTCATGCCTACACCCACCAGGTATGACCACATAACAAGACACACCACATATAGGCCCATAATAACATTTCTGATCACAATAGCTGCCCGAAATCAAAACCAGCACTAGCAATTAGACCCATATCCCTTAGCAACCTGTTTCAAACCTCCACAACACTGACAATGATGCAAGAAACACGAAGACCTCATTACTATACACCCGAATCAACAAGTCACAACTAACACCACCGAGCACACACCCCGCAAGCCAAAACTCAAGAAGCACATAACGAAATTGACTAAATATGTAAAGAGAAACACATAAGATTATTATCAAACAAGTCCGACAGGCACAACTTTCTAACAATACCCTACTATGAATCAATTAAAAAGGAAAAATAAAAGTACATGAACAAGTCATAAGGATCTCATCCTGGTATCACCCTCCACCGCGGCACGCAGCCCAACTCAAATATATCAAATCACAAATTATAACCAATTTACTCAGGAATCACATCAAACCTACCATAATGGACAACGTGAATTCACTTATAGTCTCATAACTTTCAATAATGAATAGAAACAAATGATAGACACGGGTTACCACTCATAGTCTCCCAACAGGGGTAAACACCTAAACATAATACTAAGTCATGAACTCACCCATAGGTGGGACAACAAGTAGGGGAACTCGCCCCGATAAGCAGGACCGAATCAAAATATGAATGGTGCCCCTTTGTAGCAAATCAAAAGCACACCTGTATGACATCATCTGGCGCAGTGCCCTCAAGCCTACTATATGAAACACATCAACAGGCCGGGCCTTCCCCTCTTGGGCGCCCTCTACTCTCCTGAATACTCCACTGTGACACACTTGTCCGGAGTCTAGGATAATCTCTCACCCTATGGCTGGTATCTACACACTCGAAGAAACCTCTCTACTGACATGGCTGTGGGAACTGTGAGGTACGGGTACTCTGAGACCCATGAGCACCTGAAACACTATGCGAAGCCTGAAGTGCAAACTGAACTGACTGACCCACAAAACCTCTACCATGTCGTACCCTGCCTCCAAAATAAGGACCAGTAGATCTCTCCGGTCTACGAGGCCTCCTCACCTCCCTGTCCTCTCTTTCCTAATCTCGCCTGTACTCTCTCTCGTGGCCTCGCCTATCTTCTCTCTCCTGGTCCCACATACCTTCTACTCGGCGGGCGATACCACCTGCTGAAATAAAACATCTGACTCTAACTCACGAGCCATGCTGAACTGAATATCATGCCTGAGTCCCTCAATGAATCTACGGACACGCTCTCTAACTGTGGCGACCAAAGCAGGTGCATGCCTGGCCAAATCACTGAATCTCACGGCATACTCTGACACTAACATAGTGCCCTGGCGCAGCTGCTCAAACTCCACGTGCCATACATCTCGAAGGGACCGAGGTACAAACTCTCTCAGGAACATCTCGTTAAACTGAACCCATGTAAGTGAAGCTAACTCGGCTGGGCTACCCAACTCATATGACCGCCACCACTAGTAAGCCGCTCCCTTGAGCTGGAATGTCGTAAAAGCAACCCCGCTCGTGTCCACAATACCCATAGAACGGAGAATGCGGTAACACTCTTCCATAAAACCCTATGCACTTTCTGAAGCCAAACCACTAAATGTAGGAGGGTCATATTTCTTGAACCTTGCAAGTCTAAACTACTCTTACTCAGATGTTGCTGACCTGACCACGGGCTGAATTGGGACCACAAGCTATGTCGCCATGACACCTGGAACCTGACCAATATGAACTCGCTGCTCTGGGGTATGGGCGGCGGGAGTATGGGCTCCTCCCCCGATATGTGAAATAGCAGGTGCAATCGGAATCAACCCCGCCTGATCCAATGTACCAAACATGCTCAGGAACTGTGCTAAGGTCTCCTGAAGTCCGGGGGTAACAACAGGAGCCTCCGGTACCTGCTCCCTAACTGGAACTGCTGGCGGCTCCTCAACTGTTGCTCTGGTAGGTCCTCTGGCTACGACACTTACTCCTCGTCGGCCTCTGCCTCTACCTCTAGCGATACTTGCATCGGGAGTGGCGTCGTCTATAATTATAGCTCGTGTCCTCACCATCTGTGAGAGAATGGAATGATAAAAGTTCAAACTCCGTGATCAATAAGCTCGCACGATAGGAATGAAAGAAGTGAGATTGTCCTAATAGTTCTGTAGCCTCACAAATATAAGTACAAATGTCTCCGTACCGATCCGCAAGACTCTACTAAACTCGCTTATGACTCGTAGCACCTATGAACCTAGAGCTCTGATGTTAACTTGTCACGACCCAAATTTCCCTTCGTTTGGTATTGTGATGGCACCTAGTCTTAGGGACTAGGTACGCCTAACATTAATTGAAACAACACTATTTAAATAACATCTAACAAGTTAAATAGAAATCTCTTACAAATTCCCAAAACGGGTAGTACAAGTCATAAGCTCTACAGAGTGTTTGCTAGAAAACTTCTAAATACAACTGTCCAGAAATAAGAATAAACAGTTCAAAACAAAAACTTGAAGGTGACTCCAAAGCCTGCGAACACAGCAGCAGGTCTACCTTGAGTCTTCACAGCAACAGTCCACACAGCCAACTAATGAACAAGTACCTGGATCTGCACAAAAATGTGCAGAAGAGTAGCATGAGCATACCACAGCGGTGCCCAGTAAGTATCAAGACTAACCTCGGTAGAGTAGTAACGAGGAACAATCAAGACACCTACTAGTCTAATAAACTAAAGAGATATAAGTACATGAATAACAGAAGCATAATGTCTACATAAGGACTATGCAATATGGCTCACAATACAGTAGTGGCATTAAAGCAAGAAACAACAAGTATCAACGGAATATCATGAAAATGACGCAAACAAAGTAAATGGAACACAACCTAAATCTGGAATCACGAAAACAGCAAGGACAAGTAATAACTCAGTAACTACAACCGCTTTTACATCAGGTTTTAGCCAACAACTCCACGAGGTACCGAACCTTGGACAAATTCACAACTCACGGGTCTCAATACCTGAACCCTAACACTTGGCATCCTATGCCCTCATAACACCTCATAACCGCACTCACGACTCATGTGCCAATAGAGCCATTCTCCCATAGAAGGCAAGTAAACAAGGGTGAGTATCTATGCTCAACAATATCAAGAACACCTCTTATCCGATGAGAGTGTTTAACTACGTGTATGCTTGTGCAAGTGTCCTAACATAGTCCATACCAGCAAATAAGTATAAGGAAGAAGAAGAACGGACAACACGTAGAATATTTTATCACAGCTTTCATAAGATAAAGCTCACACAGGTACGTATACCACTACACAAATATCAACAACAAGAATGCCCCCAGGCCATAATTCATCACAAATCAATCCCTGACACATCCCACCTTGTCTCGCCACATGTGCAATAGTAACATAAATGCCCGCCTTGTCTCACCACACGTGCATAATAATGTTCCCACCTTGTCTCGTCACATGCGCAACTCACATATATTATATATATATATATATATATATATATATATATATATATATATATATATTATATATATATATACATATCCCGCTTTGTCATACCGCATGTGCAAATATCAATGGTAACAATAGCACGGCAGAAACCTTGTGCAACCCCATAATAACAACCGTACGGCAGAAACTTCATGCATCACAATAATAACAACCGCACGGTAGAAACCTCATACATCCCCACAACTAGTACAACAACAACAATGACAAAAATACAAAGTACGACAAGTAAATCAACTCAAGAACTTTAATTCACAAAGAAACGGTAGAACCAATTCATAAGGAATAACCACAGTAAAGAATACTAGGCGTAAAGAAAACAACTCAACAAAGGGAGAACTAATGTGTAGCAATGATCCCACAATATACACTTCAACAACAGGGAAGCTAACTCGAATCAAATAATGCTAAATAAAACAAGTCGACTAAGATATAGGATATCTAAAATTCTTTTAAGGTTGAGGAAATTACGAAGGATATTCAACAATTCAATTAAGGTTAAGCAGCAGAAAAATAATCATAACCGCAATTAAGACTGAACAATTATAGGATGAAATAATATAAATTTCAAATAAAGATAAGCAGTTATGAAAAGATAGCATGGCTATAAAAGAGATAACAGTTTTAGTTAAGGCACATATGAATCAAGTAACAATAATAGTGGGTCGTGAAGCAATTGATTCTAATTAAGCAGGTAGATGTGAATCTAGTAATTAAGATATATAATCATAACAAGAACAACTGCATATTCAATGAATACAAGGATATAAAAACACATAAGCCAACTTTTCACAAATAAGTTTGTGCACGCACTCGTCACCTCATGTACACGGACTACAATCAACATAGAAGACTCAAATCCTAGGGGAAAGTCCCCCACACAAGGTTAGGCAAGATACTTACTTCGAACCAAGCTCAAACAGTCCGTAAGAATACCCTTTCCTCAATTATCCGACTCCGAATGGTCCAAATCTAACCAAAATACAATTGCATATCATGAATACAACTATAAT
The DNA here is from genome assembly GCF_000390325.3 of Nicotiana tomentosiformis. Classification (NCBI taxonomy): domain Eukaryota; kingdom Viridiplantae; phylum Streptophyta; class Magnoliopsida; order Solanales; family Solanaceae; genus Nicotiana; species Nicotiana tomentosiformis. The sequence goes on along the minus strand of NC_090818.1, from coordinate 43,656,735 downwards.
AGACTCATCTAATTAATGAAATCAATATTTTAACAAAAATTGCAAAATTTGCACTAAAAAGTCGACCGGGCCCACGTCTCTAAAAATTGGGTAGAAATCACAAAATATGAACATTCATTCACTCATGAGTCCAACCATAAAAGAATTATTCAAATCCGATCACTAATCCCCTTTCAAAACTCGAAATCTTTATTGAAGAAGTTCTTTCAATTTTTTCCAATTTCAACCCCAAAAATCCAAAACTAAATGGAGAAAACAACTATAGATTAATGGAATACAACCAAAAACGAGTTAGGAACCATTACCCCAAAGCTTCCTCTGAAACGCCCTCGAAAAATTGCCAAATTCCGAGCTCTCAAGTCCAAAAACGAAGAATGAAACCAAACCCTCGAATTTCTCTTTTCTGCCCAGGCATGACCGCACCTACGACATAATTAGCCGCATCTACACGACCGCAGGTGTGCACGTCCAAACCGCACATGCGCTTCCTCTCGCTTCTACGCGCCAAAATCCTCTTCTGCGGAGCCGCTGATGCGCACAAAATCTCCGAACTTGCGGAGACTGTCAAGTCCAGCTCTTCTCGCACCTGCGCCTCAACTTGCGATGCGGAATTTTCCTTCCACCTGCGACCCCTGGCACTCCTCCACTTTTCCTCTTCTTCACTTGCTTCTCCGCATGTGCGCTCCTGCACCTGCGGTCTCTTCACCGCAGGTGCGAAAATACGAGAAGCCTGAAGACTTAGCAGTAACACAAATCAAACTTTTAATCCGTTATGTACCCGAAACTCACCCGAGGCCCCCGGGACCTCAACCAAACATACCAACCAATCCTAAAATACCATACGAACTTAGTCGAGCCCTCAAATCACATCAACTAACATTGAAACTACGCATCGCACCATGAATAGAACTTATAAATTTTTAAATCTTTCAACTTCTAAAGCCCGTGCCGAAACCTATCAAATAAAACCGGAATGACATCAAATTTTACAGGCAAGTCCCAAATAACATAACGGAGTTGTTCCAATTCTCGGAATCGCATTCCAACCCCGATATCAAAAAGTTCAATTCCGGTCCAAATCTCCAAAAATTCGACTTTCGCCATTTCAAGCCTAAATTAGCTACAGACCTCGTATTTATAGTCCGGACACACTCCTAAGTCCAAAATCACCCAACGGAGCTAATGGAACCGACATAACTCCATTCCGGAGTCGTCTTCACATAGTTCCGACTACGGTTAAAATCCTAAGACTTAAGCTTCTATTTTAGGGACTAAGTATCCCAAATCACTTCAAAACTTCCGATAACCGAATTCAACCACGCACATAAGTCGAGGTACATAATACAAAGTTGCTCGGGACCTTATGCCGCCAAACGAGACTTAAATTCTCAAAACGACCGGACGGGTTGTTACATAAAGAGAAAGTGTGGTTTATGGAGATTATCGGCTTGCCTAGTATTGAGATAGGCGTCATCACGACATGTTGGGATTTTGGGTCATGACATGATCATGGCTTCGATCATGGCCCTTGAGCCTTTGCCTTCGATCATGACCCTCGAGCCCTGCCTTCGATCATGACCCTCGATCATGGCCTCGATCTTGGGTCTCGATCCTGTGCCTCGATCTAGGGCCTCGATTCTGGTCCTCGATCTTGGACTCGATCTTGGGCCTCGATCTTGGGATCGATCACAACCCAAAATTTCCAGTAGAAAGAAAAAATTGCAGCAGCTGTTTTAAGTCCAACGTTTGATCCATTAACCATTCGAAACTCACCCGGGGCCCTCGGGACCTCAACCAAATATACCAACAAGTCCTAAAACATCATATGAACTTATTTGAAACCTCAAATCACATAAAACGACGCTAAAACCATGAATTATGCTCCAATTCAAGCTTAATGAAACTTAAAATTTCTAACTTCTACATTCGATATCGTAACCTATCAAATCAAGTCCGATTGATCTATGAAAAGTTTCGGAACGAGATTCCGACTCCGGTATCAAAAAGTCAACTACCTGGTCAAACTTCCAAACTTAAATTCTTATTTTAGCCATTTCAAGCCTAATTTAATTACGGACTTCCAAATAAAATTCCAAACACGCTCCTATGTCCAAAATCACCATACGAAACTGTTGGAATTGTCAAAATTTTATTCCGGAGTCGTTTTCTCAAAATGTTGACCGAAGTCAAACTTGGCTTTTTAAAGCCAACTTAAGGAACCAAGTGTTCCGATTTCAACCCAAACACTTTCAAATCCCGAACCAACCATCTCCGCAAGTCATAAATCATTAAAAACACATACGAAAAGTTTTATTTTAGGAAACGGGGTTCTAAAAGTCAAAATGACCGACTGCGTCATTATAACAAACTTTCTTCCTTTAATATATATAATATATAGATATGGATTTTATTTTATATATATACATATAGATTATTAGGAGCAGAAATAATATGTGCTGACAATATCTTCATCTTTATAGTTAAAATTAGTAAAGATAGTGCTATTGTTTTTATCTTTAAACTCAATTTTTTTTAAAACTTATTAGTTAAGATAGGAAAATAGGATGTATCTTTAGAAAAATATCCACTTTCTTTCCATTCAAATTCAAAAGAATCTTATTTATTATCTTTCCATTTAAATTCAAAAAAAAAATCTTATCTTTCAATTTAAATTAAATGTTATCATAAATATTATCCTAAATTGCCAAGTGGCTTTATAGTAGTTTTCCACGTGGCTTAACCACAATGCAAACTTTCTTCCTTTAATATATATACTAGTATTAGCATCCGCGCGAATGCGCGGACATTAACCATGTCAAATATTTGAGTTATTTGGATTATATGTAAATAGTCTTAAAATTTAAATCTTCTCGATAAATATAGATAATTATTGGATATTAATTAAGAAGAACTATATGAAAAAGATTGACTATTTCTCAAATCTCCTAGTTATAATTCCATTTTTTTGTACCATTCTTGCCGGTGTCATTGCATCCTAAAAATAATCGGGCAGCAAAATATTAACTCATATATATGGCAAAATAATCAAAGGTTGAGACTATGAAGAACTCTTTGGATACGACTTATCTCTTTCACTATTACTTGAACTCTTATTTAGTGGGTTGATATCTTTCAAAAAATATTTCTATTTTAAAATTTCAGTTTCTAAAACTTTATTTTTCAATAATAATTATTTTTATAATAATGTAAGTTTAAATATTATCCTTAATTCAAAACTCATTTTAGTCGACTATCTAAAAATTTTAAAAAAGTATTTAGCTAGTGAATTGTTTTTCCCCAATATGATTCCATTTTGATTTTTGACATTAACCATGTTAAATATCTGAGTTATTTGAATTATATATAAATAACCTTAAAATTTAAACCTTCTAGATAATTATAGATAATCATTAGATATGCCACACCCCTTTTTTACCCCCAAAAAGATAATGTATATTATTGATTGTGGGTTAAAGAGTTTTTTCAATTAAAGTGACAAACTTGAGTAGGGATTATTTTATTGTTCAGAGTCGCCACTTGTAGTTGATTTTTGGGTGTTCCAAGTCACCTTTTATTTGAATCCCTAGTCAAAGGAAGGCTTGAGTCTATTATTATTGGTCTGCGAAAACAAAATTCAGGTAAGGAATTCTGTTGACCGGGGAGAAGGTATAAGGCATTTCCCAAGTTCCGTATTTCTAGAACGGTCGCTTTATTGACTTCAAACTTGGCTTAAATTAATTTTGGATAAATTGTGATTTATATGATTTTCATGTTTTACTTATCCGCTTTTATCTCTTGATTATTAGAATTATTAAACAAAATGATTTGGATAATATTACGTTGTCATAACCAAGCTACGCAAGAGAATGCGTAATCGAATAAGAAAATTAATTAACTTATCATAATTGCACCTCGCTAGTGAATCTGAAATCATGACAATCAATTATTTATAATACTTTTGAGAAATTACTACATTTGAGAAAATTAATTTTCTGAAAATTATTAAAAGTCAACTATGGCGCTACGCAAGCGAATCCGCGAATTTAGCAAGGGATTAACTAAAACTAATGGGTATGGTATGAGGTTATTGAACTAATTTATTGAATGTTAAACATCACGCTACGCAAGCGATTCCGTGAAGTTGAAGCGCGCCTACTAATTGCCTAGCGTTTAAATCAATTACTAAGGCGATTAAGTTGTAAAGTTATTTTAATAAAAGAAAATATGATTTATTGAGATTAATTGACTAATAAAATAAAAATTGGGTCAACTTGTTATTTTAAAGAGGGGGCAGGCATTGAGTTAAATACAAATGGGCCAACAACTTTTGGGAAGAAATGGGCAAATGAACTTTAAAGGCATTGGGCCTGCTAGGTATTATATTCTTCTTGGGCTTAGCTGAAATTATTATGTGAATGAGCCTGACAGCATTAGGAAATCTTGCCCAAAGTCCAATTAAAATAAAATTCAGCCCAAGATCAATTCATTAAAATTTTTAAATGTACAAAAAAAAGATTAACTTAGACACAATCCAATTTAGACCCGATCCTCCTGTAATGAACTCGTTCCTTGGAGCAGAGAAAGATATTTGTAGGGAAGAAAATATATTTCCTAAGTATTGAATTCTTTAAGAAATCCATTAAGCGTCTAAGCTAGGAAAAGATTATTTTAAAACTTTTGGTCAATGATTGGCTAGCTTATGCTTATTGCCAAATAAAATTAGGCCTTTTTTTTTGGCAAAAATAACCAACCTTGTTCCTGATTATTTTATTCTTTTTTTCGACATCTTAAAGAAGATAACAGATGAAAAAGAGGAAATAAGTTAAACCTTTCATCTGACTACTACACACTTTGAGCGCACGACACTTGGAGAATATAATAGCCAACTTGATACTACTAAGTTTAACACATTAAAATGCATTACTATTGCCATCTTCAGATATTTGGCCTTATTTAAAAAATATTACAATATTACATAACACAAACACATCACTTAAAGAATATGAAAACCTTCATTGAATTAACGAAGTATTTTCTCATTAATACAAGGTTATAGTGAATTTATTATGCATGCTTACATACAAAACTATACAAGAAACAGAATGTTTTTAAGCTTATAATAAATTGAAAAGAACTCAAATAGCTTCGTTTTCATTCATTGTTGACCCCAAAAAATTACAGTACCATATGAGGGAATACCTGGATAACAGAAAAAGCAAAGATCAGTGATGAATGAACAGATATTCTAGCAACAGTAACAACAACCAATCAGTGTGAGAAACAACTCAGAAAATCCCGCGAAGACACTTGAAACTAGTAACTAACAATCTCAGAACTTAGCCAAATGATTGCTCTATTTTCTTAGTGATTTTGCACTCTAGGAGTCACTCACAATGCTCACAAATTTCCACTTACTAAAATATTCAGCTGCTGATATTTTGTTCAAAGATGTGTGTTCAAACAACTCTAAATATTACTTCGTGTAAGATATAGTGTATGGCCCGTTTATTGGAGAAGAGCAGCCCTTTAAATAGGAAAATAAATTAGATTTTTTGGACAGATTTGGTTCACAAAAAGTCTGTCCAAAAGACTGACTTTGTGTGCTAAACACTGTTCAAAAGCTATCAAAAAGTATTGTATTTGTCACCACACAATGACTTTTGAGTTTTGTACTCCAAAGTCTTTGCACAGTAAAAACAACCAAACTTGCACTATTCCTTCTTTAATTTAAGCTTTTATCAACACAAAATTCAAATACTCAAATCCAATAAAAATAAATTCACTAAGCACTTGAAAATTTTATCATAAACTATCATAACTAAGCGAATAGCTATTTCAAAACTAATGAATAACTAATTATCAGTGATTAATAACTATGGACGACTAAGCTAACATAGATTAAACACAACTAATAATAAAAATATAAATAATAATAATAAAAATAAAAAAAATCATAAATTATGCTAGACATAAACTAAATACAATACAATTAGAAAAAATAGACAAAGGAAACGATAATAGGGGTATACCAAACGAGTGCGTTCGGGGTGGTCGCAGGAATTTGGCCGGATTTTTAGTTGCCGGATTTTTGGGATGGAATTGACATCAATAGGTAGGTCTTGATGAGTGGGTTGCTCTAGTGGTGAGCACCCTCCACTTCCAACCAAGAGGTTGTGAGTTCGAGTCACCCCAAGAGCAGGTGGGGAGTTATTGGAAGGAGGGAGCCGAGGGTCTATCGGAAATAGCCTCTCTACCCCAGGGTAGAGGTAAGGTCTGCGTATAAACTACCCTCCCCAGACCCCACTAGTAGAATTATACTGGGTTGCTGTTGTTGTAGGTAGGTCTTGATGAGCTATATCCGTTGATGTAGGTATTGTGGGGTGGTAGTGGCCGGAACTTCAAGATTTTGGGCAAAAAAGTGGCGGTTAAAGTTTCCTAGATCTAAATTTCAAGGATTTTGAGGGGATTTTGAAGGATTTGGCTTGTATATATGGAAAGAGGAGGTTGTGGAGATTACATAGTGTGAATTTGGGGTCATTTAGGGGTTAGCCGCCGTTGATGGGCAATTTACGGCAGGCGGCAGCGGTGGTGGGGGACGGATATGGGAGAGAGAAGACAGAGGAAGAAGAAAAGAATTATGGGGGAAATGAGGGCATTTTTCAGATTTTTGAGGCTTTAAATACCTCTCGAGAGATCAATTATGGACCATTAGATCAAGGGGTGATCAATGGGTGAGATTTGATCTTGGGTCACTTAATGAAACGACATAGTTTTGAGGCAAAACTATGTCGTTTTAGACTCTTTCAAGGGAAGCCCCTTATCTTGCACTTTTGGCCACTTTCTCTTTCAAATTTAGCCCAATTTCTTTCTTAATCCTACTTATTAAACTAAATTTATACAAACAAATAAATTAATTAAGTAACTTATTCAAATGATCAATTAACTATATTAATTCACCAATTGAATAGTTAGTTAATTTCTAAAATGCACAAATGAAGAAAAAACTATTTTTTAGTATTTTTATGATAGGAAATATGCAATCAAAGACATAAAAATTGGAAAAATAATTAAAGTAACAAAATATTAATGACTTTAGGAGGTGTTAAAATAGCACAAAAATTAGGTATTCACAGTTGCCCCTCTTTGCTCGAGAACATGAAGAGTTTTCGTGCAAAGAAAAGTGAATGCCATGGCTAATTGTTTCTCACATATCACTCCAGTGAAAGCATTTTTTGAAAAATAGTGACCGAACCCTGCTTCCGAGGTTGCCTACATATCATTATTTAGAGGAATCAGGTCAGTGTAGTTCTGGGAAAATTTGGTAGCTGGGACTACCAGACACTAGATATAAGACTGTTTCTGCTGCTGTTGTTGTTGCTGTTACTGTTACTTGCTGCTTACATCAAAAGAAAAAGAGAAGATAACTACATATGTATGCAAACTAAGAGTTACAAAATTCCTAATTTATGTTTCTTGTGGAGTCAAATCTTGATTCTTGACCCGCTCACTTGTTTTGGCCTTAGACTGGATCTTGATATTCTTTGAAGAAAAGATTATGGCTTATTCTCGGCCACTCGTCTTCCTGATTCGAAATTGAGAAGATGAATCTTGAGATGCTGAGTCGGTGACACATTATCAAAATTAACTCCAACTACCTTGTGATCGAAAGATTTCTTTCTTCTGATGAGAAACTGAAACTGCAAGCTTTAATCGTCACAACATGTGCTCTATGACAGGGCCTGCAAAGCCATCAAAGACAAACAAAACGAACAAAAGTTTCTGTCCCAGCTTGGCACTGAGAAAAATTTGCGAGTTATTGGGTAAAGCTGCAGATCAACTTATTTTATTTGAAAGATGCAAAACTGAAACTAAAGGCTCCGAAAAGGATGTTCTTATTTTAGGTGTAAAATTGATATAACTGGGATTTAGGAGGTGCGTGTCCCATGGGTAGCATTGGAATAACTGTGAGATTGAAGTACTCGAACTAGGAATTGCCTCTCCTTGGATTAATGACTCATATTAGGAAGTGCATCTCCTATTAGAATGAACACGGTTGACTCAAGATAGGAAGTGCATCTCCTATGTGTGAGGTTGAAGGATTTGGACTACGAAGTGCGTCTCCTAGGATTGGTGGTTTGGATTAGGAAGTGTGTCTCCAATTGGAATTACTCAAGCTAGGAAGGGCGTCTCCTACGAGTGAGGTTGAAGGACTTGGACTGGGAAGTGCGTCTCCTAGGATTGGTAGTTTGGATTAGGAAGTGTGTCTCCAATTGGAATGACTCAAACTAGGAAGTGCGTCTCCTACGAATGAGGTTGAAGGTTTGTATTGGGAAGTGCGTCTCCTAGGGTTAATGGTTAAGATTAGGAAGTGCGCCACCTATTGGAATGGCTCAAAACTAGGAAGTGTATCTCCTACAAATGAGGTTGAAAGGTTTGAACTAGGAAGTGCGTCTCCTAGGATTGATAGTTCTAATTAGGAAGTGCGTATCCTATTGGAATAGCTCAAACTAGGAAGTGCATCTCCTACGAATGAGGTTGCAAGGTTTGGAATAGGAAGTGTGTCTCCTAGGATTAGTGGTTTGGATTAGAAAGTGTGTCTCCTATTGGAATGACTCAAACTAGGAAGTGCGTCTCCTACGAATGAGGTTTAAGGACTTAGACTCGGAAGTGCATCTCCTAGGATTGGTGGTTTGGATTAGGAAGTGTGTCTCCTATTTGAATGACTCAAACTAGGAAGTGTTTTTCCTATAAATGAGGTTGAAAGTCTCGGACTAGGAAGTGCGTCTCCTAGGATTAATGGTTCAGATTAGGAAGTGCGTGTCCTATTGGAATGACTCAAACTAGGAAGTGCGTCTCCTACGAGTGAGGTTGAAAGACTTGGACTAGGAAATGCGTCTCCTATTGGAATGACTCAAACTAGGAAGTGTGTCTCCTACGAGTGAGGTTAAAAGACTCGGACTAGGAAATGCGTCTCCTAGGATTGACGGTTCAGAGTAGGAAGTGCGTCTCCTATTGAAATGACTCAAACTAGGAAATGCGTATCCTACGAGTGAGGCTGAACGACTTGAAGGGAATGTAACTAGGGGTTGGCGCCCTGTATCACTGAGAAAGAATGTAACCAGGGGTTGGCGCCCTGTATCACTAAGAAAGAATGTAACCAGGGGTTGGCTCCCTGTATCACTAAGGGGGAATATAATCAAGGGTTGGCGCCCAAACTAAGATGAGGTTGAATGGCTTGGACTAGGAAGTGCGTCTCCTAGGATTGATAGTCCTGATCAGGAAGTGCGTCTCCTAGGATTGATAGTCCTGAGTAGGAAGTGCGCCTCCTATTGGAATAACTCAAACTAGGAAGTGTGTCTCATACGGATGAGGTTGAAGGACTTGGAGGGAATGTAACCAGGGGTTGGCGCCCTGTATCACTGAGAAAGAATGTAACAAGGGGTTGGCGCCTTGTATCACTAAGAAAGAATATAACCAGGGGTTGACGCCCTGTATCACTAAGAAAGAATGTAACCTGGGGTTGGCGCCCAAACTAGGAAGTGCGTCTCCTACGAGTGAGGTTGAATGGCTTGGACTAGGAAGTGCATCTCCTAGGATTGATAGTCCTGATCAGGAAGTGCGTCTCCTATTATAATAACTCAAACTAGGAAGTGTGTCTCCGACGGATGAGGTTGAAAGGTTTGGACTAGGAAGTGTGTCTCCTAAGAGTTATGGTTGATATTAGGAAGTGCATATCCTATTGGAATAACTCAAACTAGGAAGTGCGTCTCGTACGAGTGAGGTTAAAAGACTCGGACTAGGAAATGCATCTCCTAGGATTGATGGTTCCGAGTAGGAAGTGCGTCTCCTACGAGTGAGGTTAAAAGACTCGGACTAGGAAATGCATCTCCTAGGATTGATGGTTCCGAGTAGGAAGTGCGTCTCCTATTGGAATGATTCAAACTAGGAAATGCATCTCCTACGAGTGAGGTTGAAAGACTTCGAGGGAATGTAACCAAGGGTTGGCGCCCTGTATCACTGAGAAAAATATAATCAGGGGTTGGCGCCCTGTATCACTAAGAAAGAATGTAACAGGGGTTTGCGCCCTGTATCACTAAGGGGGAATATAATCAAGGGTTGGCGCCCAAACTAGAAAGTGCATCTCCTACGAGTGAGGTTGAAAGACTTGGAGGGAATGTAACCAGGGGTTGGCGCCCTATATCACTGAGAATGAATATAATCAGGGGTTGGCGCCCTGTATCACTAACAAAGAATGTAACCAGGGATTGACGCCTTGTATCACTAAGAAGGAATGCAATCAAGGGTTAGCGCCCTGTATCAGTGAGAAAGAATGTAACCAGGGGTTGGCACCCTGTATTACTAAGATAGAATATGGCCAGGGATTGGCACCCTGTATCGCCAAGAGAATGTAACCAAGGGATGACGCCTTGTATCACTTAGAGAGAAAGTAACCAGGGATAGGATACCTTGCATTAAATTGGAACCTCACTAAGGAATAGTGTACCTTAGGTTGGAAAATACAGCTAGGAATTGGTGTACCCTATACTGAACATGCGACTAGGGTGTGGTGTGACCTATATCAAAATGGGACATCAACTAAGGACTGATGTACCTTATGTTGGAAAATGCAGTGGTTGATGATGTAATTATGGGCATGCCTAGAAAGAAGAAGAAGTGTCTTTGAAGAACTTACCTTTGGTGGCATTCGTACTTTGAGAACTTCATTTCTACGCTACTTTGTTTCCTTCTTCAAACAAAGAAAGATTTGTGAGTTTAATAGTGGTGGTCGGTTTGTGGCCTTGATACCCTGAGTAGTTTGAATTTGCGGTCACCTTGCTGAAAAAGAACTGATTCTTTCAGCGCGATACCGAGTTGCTCGGATACTCTGTATTGCTTTCTGGAAATCTTGGCTTTCCATCATTGCCCCCGATTATTTTTGTACCCGAATGTCTAAGGTGTTGTTGAACCTTGTCTATAAAGCAAGTCTTTACTTTGGCGATTCTTTCCTTTAAAAATCAAACTTGATTATCTTGCACCCGATATCCGTTTATGTCTATGGTGCTATAAGCTTTGCCCATGAAGCAAGTCTTGCTTAGTGACCTTTTCGATTTCTTCAAAACACTTTGTTCGGCCTATCAGAGGAAATCACAGTTGTATTTGTGCCTTTATCAATGCCGTGTATGTCCCTCATCATTTTTTTTGCATTTTCGAGAAATGGTGACCAATTTTGTGGCCCTTTCTTTGTTGGATTTCTAAGCAAATAGAAACCAGCAAAGTTTTCTCTTTGGAACTTCCGTTTGCATGAACCCTCGAATCATGTTTAACTTCAACAACTTATGTCCTCTTTGATGTACTAAGATAGACAGTTAGAAAGTTGGTAACATATTTTGAAATTATTTCTTGTTTGTTTTAACAAAGACTTACTCAAAATAATAATGGAAATGGACACAATGATGCAATGTAAAAGTGAGAAGGAATAGTATTTAACTGAAAATGCCACTTTAGGGGGAAAGGAAGAAAGAAAAAGGAAAAAATAAATAAATAAAATAAAATAATGGGGTCCTTTGAATATGGTAGCCAACTTTAATGATCATGACATGCATTTTGGACTGAGCGGCCGAATCTATCCAACAAATCTACCCATTCTTCTTGTTGTTCCTTTTCGTCTTTGAAGTTGGCCTCTTTGTGCCAATCATTTGCATCAAATCACAGCTCAACTTCGACCAACAGTATCCCGAAAGGTTTTCACTAACCAGCCTCTCTCATTTATTTATCTCTATTTACTATTGCCTTACAGTGCCCATGAGGGTTTTCACCAATAAGACTCTCTCATTTTCATTCGTTATCTTTTTTTTTTCTTATTTTCTTTGTGCGAGAAACTTGAACCGTTCTATGTCATGTGAAAATTGTTGCTTATTGCTTATTTCTCTTGGCATTCTTAAAGACTAATTGAGAGGTCTTTATTTGGAGGTCATAAAAACATATAAAAAAAAAATTGCCCCAGTTTCAGATACTGGAGAATTTTTATTTTTTAATTTGGTTAGACTGAACCCTAGTGTAGAGCTACCTACGTATCCTTTAAAGGAATTAAGTCAAACGTAGTTCAAACTAACACGAAAGATTTCTTTGTTGTTTTCCTTTTCATTTTTCATTTTTCATTTTTTTTCTTTTAATTTTCTTTTCTTTTTTTTAATCAAATTGTCCTAGCTCCTATTTTATGGTGGCATGGATATTCAAATTTGTTTTACTCTATGCTTGATTCCAAAAGAGGGAGGTTAAAGAAAAATAAAACAAGCTCAAAAGGGGTGACGAAGGATATAAAGTGTTTGGGTAGTAGAAAAAAGGGCCTCACAGCCTCAAGAATGTCAAACATTCTATCTCTTCTTAGGTTAGGCATTGATGGACATGACTGTCTTCCTGGTTTTGTCAGTTGTATAGCTCCATCGTCAATATCTTGTTTGCAACAAATAACCTTTTGACAATTTGGAGTCACCTTTTGTTGGTCTTTGCCTTGATGTGAAATGATACATTTCAGTACCAACTAATCCATTTTAAATTCCCTGGAATGCACCTTCTTTGGAGATTTGGATCATCTTCCCTGATATGATTAGATTATAGCAGGTTGTGGCAAAGATCTTTTTCATTGATTAGTCCAACAAAACTTCAACCCATTCAAATATCCTTAAGACGGATTTTCATGATAAATTGAGATGAAGATCTTTAACCTCTACAGATATAACTATTTTGGTTCCTCGTGAATTTGACACAGGCTTTTCCTCGATTTAATTCATGACCGGACAGGCTTTATAAAATCTAGTTGAAAACTCTGCATGCATGTTATGCCACTGAAATTGGCGTGAAAAGAACTATATATGTGAGAATAATTAAACACAATGGATAAAATGACACAAAGCGAAAAGTTGCATTTTATTGATTAAAGGATAGAGAGGTTTGATGACATGACAAACAAACAACATCTGGATCACAACCTCAAAGCAATCCAGATGATAGAAATTATGACAAAATAAGTTACCAAGACTCCTTTCCGGCAAGGAGGGGAGTGAATTTTCAATTACCAAGCTTCACATCTTAGCTACACATTTGCACATCAGTATTACTACTGAATTCAATAAGATTGCTTTGGAATCAACATTCAAATTTTGACTTTTTGGTCAAACCGTTCCCCAATATTGGCTATCGGATTTCAGGACTGGCGGCATGAGAAATTTCATAGCAACCAATTTGCCAAAAGACATGGAAGAATTCTTATGTCCCTAACATCACAGATCGTCTCACACAAAGCATGCCCAATTGCTCCAACTTGGTAAAAGTCAACCAACATTTTCTTGATGAGCTATATCCGTTGATGTAGGTATTGTGGGGTGGTAGTGGCCGGAATTTCAAGATTTTGAGAAAAAAGGTGGCGGCTAAAGTTTCCTAGATCTAAAATTCAAGGATTTTGAGGATTTTTTGAAGGATTTGGTTTGGAGATATGGAAAGAGGAGGCTGTGGAGATTACATGGTGTGAATTTGGGGTCATTTGTTGTAACGACCTGACTTGTCGTTTTAAGAATTAACGCCTCATTCAGCGACTTAAGGTCTCGAGCAACTTTGTAATAAGTATTATGACCCGCTGTCACGACCAAAAATCCCACCACAGGCGTCGTGATGGCACTTAGTCTCTAAGACTAGGTAAGCCGATTTTTAATTACCATTATAAAGCCATTTATTTATTGTAATCAAAACTAACAGCGAAAATAATTACAATACATAACCTCCCAAGACTGGTAGAACTGAGTCACGAACTCTAACTGAATATATAGAATGATCACGAGGACCGAATATACAATACTGGTTGATTACAAATTAACAGTACAATGAAATGAAAAGACTCCAAGGGACTGCGACGACCAAGCAGCTCTAGCTTGAATCCTTACGATCCCGCTTTAACTCTGCTCAAGTCCGATATTTCCAATACCTGGCTCTGCACAAAAATGTACAAAAGTATAGTATGAATACACCATGGTCGGTACCCAGTAAGTACCAAGACTAACCTCAATGGAGTAGAGACGATGTACAGTCAAGACACTCACTAGTCTAATAGCCTGTGCAGTATAATGTACAAGATAGTAGGAAACAGATAACAATAAGGATATCATAAAACAACTAGTGATATGCACAACAAGACAACACAACACCATTTAATATCGCTCAACAAATAATAATACAAGTACACCCATTTAAATCAAATTCTTCAAATAAATGTCCTTCGCATATAATTCTACCAAATACTCTCTTTCAAATATAATTTTCCTCAAATAAATATCTTTCAAATATAATTCTTTCATAATAAAAATCCTTCCTAATAAATATTTTGAATATAATTCTTCAATTAAAAAGTCACCAGGTGACACCTCATTTCATAATCATAAAAATACGGGTTTCAGCCCATTTTCATATTTTTCATAAACACGGGTCTCAGCCCATTATTAAATCATTATATTTCCCCAGCACACCGTGCCCTCATTTCATATCTCAACTGCACGGATAACTCACGTGCCAAATATCATTATCATTTAATCACAACACCTCGTGTCCACATTTCATATAACAAGCACACGAACAATTCACATGCCAATATCCTCAATGTATATAAGATCCACATGATCAATTTATTTCCACTAAAGTGAGTTTAAAAGTTTTTAAATCAAGTAAGAAATCAACAAAGAATTGAATTTATTTTCAGAAATTATTTGGGTGAAGAAAATAACTTTGCACTTATATCAAAGCATCATATAAACTACTGGTTTGGATGTAAAACTATTTAATTTAAAATATAATAATAATTCCTTTTATTTAAATCAACTCAATCATCGAAAATCAGTAAGAAAAACAAGAAATATACTTTTTTAGAGTCTCGTGCTAAAACGCCAAAGTCAACACAATACAATTAGGAGCACAAAACGCATAATAATAAAGTCAACTAGTACATCACGGAAGAAGACAAGAATTTACATATTAAATGAAACAAAATCACCCAAGGCAAGAACACGAATAAAGAAATATCAATAGGGCACTCCCGAGGTACTGCCTCGTAGTCCCAAATCATAAATAAATTTATACTATCTCATTTACTTATATCACCGCGGGAGCCTTCACATTAAATTTTAAAGAAATCATTTTCCCGAAATAGCATCCCGCGTTTTAGCCACCCTTATCACACCGCATGGCTTCTAGTAGTTTTCCTACTAGCCACGCGTTTCAAGCCACCCTTATCTCACCGCATACGTTTCAACACCCTGACCTTATATCACCGCATGACTTCTAGTAGTTCCCCTACTAGCCACACGTTTCAAGCCACCCTTATCTCACCGCATGTGTATCAATATCACAATATTTCACAAATCGCACCTCAAGTGTCAAAATATCACAGCAAACTATAACTTGCACCTCAAGTGCCCAAATATCACAGCATAATATAACTTGCACCTCAAGTGCCCAAATATCACATCATAATATAACTTGCACCTCAAGTGCCCAAATATTACAGCATTTCACAAATTGCACATCAAGTGCTCAAATATTACAACATATCACAGATTGAACATCAAGTGCTCAAATCTTACAATATATCACAAATTGCACATCAGGTGCTCAAATCTTACAATATGTCACAAAATTGCATATCAGGTGTTCAAATATTATAACTTGCCACAGAAATCAACAATACATTATTTTCTACAATAAGGAGCCCATGGCTCGACCATAATGTGCACAAAAATCTTAACAATATATCCGGAAGTGAACAACTCAACAAAATATTATTTCACATAAAATCAAGGTGGCAATCACACCAAATCATCATGTAAAAACAATTTCAACAAACAAGATTCTAGGCATGACAAATAGAGGATTTAAAAATTATCAATAATTTCCAATTTAATACATAAGAGCATCTAAGGATTTTTAATCCATGAAATTTGCACATATAAACCAAGTACGTACTCGTCACCTCGCGTACATGGTTTTCAATTACACAATTTGGCACATAAGAATCGATACCTAAGGAGTAATTCTCCCACTCGAGGTTAAGCAAGACACTTACCTTTTTGAAGTTAGGCCGATATTCAAAAATAGCCTTCTTGCTTAAATTGACTTCTGGACAGCTCAAATCTATCCAAATTAATTGTATAACTTCATTAAAATTCATCCGAAACAATGTCGGATAATAATATGTCGACTTAAAATTTTATTCCAAAAAGTCAACAAAAGTCAACGCAGGACCCTCCCCTCGGAACCCGGCAAATTTTTCATGAAATCCGAACACCCATTCCGATACGAGTTCAACCATACCAATTTTATGGAATTTTAATTACAACTCGACTTCCAAATCTTAAATTTTCGTTTTTGGAAGATTTTACAAAACAATTGATTTTTCCTTCATTAAACCTGAATTAAATGATGGATTCAAAGACATAATCATGGAAATTAATCAAAATTGGATAAGAATCACTTACCCCTAACACCCACGCAAGAATCTCTCCAAAAATCGCCTTCTACCGAGCTCCAAATTTGATTTTGAGTTATGAACTCAAACCCCCATTTTTGGAACTTTTAATTCTGCCCATATAGGCCTTCTTCGTGTTCGTGAAGGCCAAAACCCAACTGCCTCAAATCCTTCATCGCGTTCACGACCTCCTCGTCGCATTCGCGAACCCCTCGTCGGGTTCGCGATGACCAGCAGACCAACTCCTTCTCATTCGCGTTCCACCATTCGCGTTTGCGAAGGCTAAACGACCCCAGGCCCCAATCTTCCTTTCTTCTTCACGTTCGCGTTGCCTGGGCCGCATTCGCAAAGGCTTGACCTGCTCCTTCTTCGTGTTCACGTCCATAGCTTCGTGTTCGCGAAGGGTAAACCATCAGTCCCTCAAATTCCTCTTCGCGAACGCGGGACTCCCTTCGCGTTCGGCAAAGAAGGAAACCAGACTTTAGCAACAACAGTCCAAACAGCTCCAATTTGGTCCAAAACCACCCCGAAACACACCCGAGCCCCTTGGGACCCCGTCCAATCATACCAACCTGTCCCATAACATAACACGGACCTGCTCGAAGCCTCAAATCATATCAAACAACATCGAAATCATGAATCGCACCCTAATTCAAACGTAATGAACCTTGAAACTTCAACTTCTACCATTGATACCGAAACCTATCAAATCACGTCCGATTGACCTCAAATTTTGCACACAAGTCACATTCAACATTACGGACCTACTCCCACTTCCGGAATCGGATTCTGACCCCGATATCAAAAAGTCAACTCCCCGGTCAAACTTCCCAAAAATTCAACTTTCGGCATTTCAAGCTTAATTCCACTATGGACCTCCAAATAATTTTCCGGACACGCTCCTAAGTCAAAATTTACCATACGGAGCTATTGACATCATCAAAATTCCATTCCGGAGTCGTTTGCTCAGAAGTCAACTCTCCGGTCAACTCTTTCCATTTAACCTTCAAATTAAGGATTATTCTTTAAATTTAATTCCGAATCTTTAGTAAATCAAACTCGACCACACCCGCGGGTCATAATACATATTGTGAAGCTGCTCGAGACCTTAAGTCACTGAACGGTGCATTAATTCTTAAAATGACAAGTCGGGTCATTATATTCTCCACCTTTTAAACAAACGTTCGTCCTTGAACGTGCTAAGAATCTTTCTGAGGACTTTAAATTATTGAGTATATTCTTGAACACATACTTGTGAGTGATTTTACATTCTCGCAATTTAACACGGGTTCGACAACACCATCTCAATTGAGATTATTTCTTTTCTCCATTCTTATAAGTTTTAAAGCAAAATCCCTAATTCTCCAATCATTTCCAAAAATGCCTGAATTCTCACAACAACGTACAACATTAGTCTCAACTGGCTATAGCAACTCGTGCCTATGCACATATAAATTTCCTCAATAGTGTTGAAGTAACTCAAAACTTTCTCTGGGGTGCTATATTATTTTTCGCTTAGGATCATTCGCCCTCAAACACATAACATATTTATCTTTTCTTTTGCAAATTCTCAATCCTCCAAATTTTACTAACTCCCAAAGTTTTCAGAACTTTCGGCTGAGTCTCCCCTGTAATTGGGCCTATCTACCTGCCAGAGTAACACCCAGACAACTCCTAACAACAGATCCACAATCCAACAAAATACCACAGGGTATATATCAATAACATTAATCTCAGCATTGCCTTATCATAATGATATCAAGACATGAAGCACATCATATGTATACTCATCACCACATCTCTGGTCTTAAAAGCTGTTCATAATTAATTCCTGCATCACCAATTAATCTCATATTTACCACCACCTCATTTCAAATTTTCACAACACTGGCAACAAAATGTGAGGCATGAAGACCTCATGATTACTTACTCGGATTAATGAGTCACATTTAACACCACCTGGGCACTCACCTCATAGGCTAAAACTCAATATTTACAGCACGAAAATGGCTGAATATAAACAAACAAATTACATAAGAATTATCAAATAAGCCTAACAGGCATGACTCCCTATTAATATTATTGTGCAAATTAATTTTACAAAGGGATAATTTTAAACTCATAAATATTTCACCACAAGGACGTCGTCCATACATAACTTCCACCGTGGCTTGCAGTCCGATTTAAATATTTCACATCATTTAAAAATGCGAGGATCTCGTCTTCAAATCCGAATCAAAATTTTGTTGCACATTGTGCCAACTGAAATTTTCAATTTCCTTTCTTTCTTCTTTTCAATATATTCATAAATAATTTTCACAACATATAATGAACCCTCATACCAGTAGGGCGTATGATTCATAAAAATTGGAATCAATTATTTTGAAACATAGTAAACCCACTATATTGAATAATAAAATTTTGCTTTTGGACTTATAGTCCTCAATGGTGCACAAAAATAAAATGACAGACATAGGCTCACATCTTCAAATCTCCCAACAGGGATAAATAAATAAGTGGGTTACAAATTTACAAAGCTCACTAATAAGCGAAGCATAATAGGAGGACTCACCTCAATATTTAGAACCAAATCAAATTAAAGGAAAATATTCTTTTATAACAAAATCAGGATCGTACCTGTAATGACACCATCTGGTGTATCGGCCTCAGCCAAATCATAGTGATTATATCAATGGGTCGGGCCTCCACCTCTTAGGCGCCCACTACCCACATGTCCTCCACCTCTTGCTGACGGTGCATGTGGAGTATTAACTGGAATAAAGCTTATAGATGGAGTGTTCTGATGAAATCCACCCCTCCCAAGTCTGGGACAATCTCTCATGATATGCCTAGTATCACCACACATATAACAACCCCTCTGAGGTCGCGGCTGCTCGTACTAAGTCTGTGCCGGATAACTGGAATAACCACTGTAAGAATCTCGTGTCGGTGGTGCACTGTAAACTGGATCACTCCGAGTAATATGATGTGCGGACTGAGCTGACCGACTGCTCGAGTCTCTGCTATAATGGGTTCTAGTTGAAGAGTAAAATCCATTGAACCCTCCATATCTTCGAGACATTTTGGCCTCCTTAGACTCCCTTTCCTCGCCTAAAACACCCTCAATCTTCCTTGTAATCTCCACTACTTATTGAAATGGACTATCAGTTTGCAACTCTCGAGCCGTGCATATTTTAATATCATAATCGAGCCATCCAATGAATCTGCGGACCCGTTCTCTGATTGTAGAAACTAATATAGGTTCATGACGGGCTAACTCACTGAACCTGATAGCATATTCTGACACTGTCATAGTGCCCTGACGCAACCGTTCAAACTCTGTGCACCACGCATCTCTGAGAGTCTGGGGAACAAACTCTTTCAAGAATATTTCTGAAAATTGAGCCCAAGTTGGTGGTATGGCATCGGCTGGTCCACCTTCTTCATAGATTTGCCACCACCAACATAATGCGCCTCACAGTTGAAATGTAGTAAAGGCAACTCCGCTCACCTCCACAATATACATGGTGCGGAGAATACAGTGACAATTTTCTAGAAATTCTTGGGCATCCTGTGTAGTTGTGCCACTGAAAGTTGGTGGATCGTATTTCTTAAACCTTTCAAGTCGATGCCTCGGGCTTGACCTCAGGCCGAACCGGAATAACAGGTTGTTCCGGTACTACACCCGATAGCTGACCAACGTGAACCTGCTGCTCTAGAGTTGTGGTAGGAGTCTGAGCTACTCCCCTAATCTGCGGAATGTTTGGTGCAACAGAGATCAATCCTGCCTAAGATAATGTACCAAACATACTCAGGAACTGTGCCAAAGTCTCCTGAAGTCCGGGGGTAACAACAAGTGCTTCTTGTACCTGTCCCCCAATTGGAACTACTGGTGGCTTCTCAACTGTCGTTCTGACAGGTGCTCTAGTCGTAGCACGTGCCCTTCCTCGGCCTCTACCTCGGCTCCGGCCTCTTGCAGCCCTAGCAGTATGTGCGGATGCCTGCTCAGCTAACCCAGTAGCACGTGTCCTCACCATCTGTGAGAGAATGGATATACAAAGGTTCAAATTTCAGATTCAATAAATTACGTACGACAGGAATGAAAGAAATGGAAATTTCCTAACAATTATGTAGCCTCTCGAAGATAAGTACAGACGTCTCCGTACCGATCCGCAAGACTCTACTAGGCTCGTTCGCGACTTGTAGAACCTATGAACCTATAGCTCTGATACCAACTTGTCATGACCCAAAATCCCACCACAAGCGTCGTGATGGCACTTAGTCTCTAAGACTAGGTAAGCCGATTTTTAATTACCTTTTTAAAGCCATTTTTTTAATCAAAACTAACAGCGGAAATAATTACAATACATAGAACGTTCACGAGGACCGAATATACAATACTGTTTGATTACAAATTAATAGTACAATGAAATGAAAGGACTCCAAGGGACTGCGACGACCAAGCAGCTCTACCTTGAATCCTTATGATCCCGCTTTAACTCTGCTCAAGTCCGATATTTCCAATACCTGGCTCTGCACAAATATGTGTAAAAGTGTAGTATGAGTACACCACGGTCGGTACCCAGTAAGTATCAAGATTAACCTCAATGGAGTGGAGACGAGGTACAGTCAAGACACTCACTAGGCTAATAACCTGTGCAGTATAATGTACAAGATAGTAGGAAACAGATAACAATAAGGATATCATAAAACAACCAGTGATATGCACAGCAAGACAACACAACACCATTTAATATCGCTCAACAAATAATAATACAAGTACACCCAATTAAATTAAATTCTTCAAATAAATGTCCTTCGCATATAATTCTATCAAATACTCTCTTTCAAATATAATTTTCCTCAAATAAATATATTTCAAATATAATTCTTTCATAATAAAAATCCTTCCAAATAAATATTTTGAATATAATTCTTCAATTGAAAATTTACCATGTGACACCTCATTTCATAATCATAAAAATACGGGTCTCAGCCCATTATTAAATCATTATATTTCCCTTGCACATCGTGCCCTCATTTCATATCTCAACTCCACGGACAACTCACGTGCCAAATATCATTATCATTTAATCACAGCATCTCGTGCCCACATTTCATATCACAACCACACAGACAATTCACATGCCAACATCCTCAATGTATATAAGATCCACATGATCTATTTATTTCCACTAAAGTGAGTTTAAAAGTTTTTAAATCAAGTAGGAAATCAACAAAGAATTGAATTTATTTTCAGAAATCATTTGGGTGAAGAAAATAACTTTGCACTTATATCAAAGCATCAGATAAATTACTGGTTTGATTGTAAAACTATTTAATTTAAAACATAATAATAATTTCTTTTATTTAAGTCAACTCAATCATCGAAATTCAGTAAGAAAAACCAGAAATATACTTCTTCAGAGTCTCGTGTTAAAAAGCCAAAGTCAACACAATACAATTAGGAGCACAAAACGCATAATAATAAAGTCAACTATTACATCACGAAAGAAGACAAGAATTTTCATATTAAATGAAACAAAATCACCCAAGGCAAGAATACGAATAAAGAAATATCAACAGTGCACTCCCGAGGTACTGCCTCGTAGTCCCAAATCATAAATAAATTAACAATATCTCATTTACTTATATCACCGCGAGAGCCTTCACATTAAATTTTAAATAAATCATTTTTCCGAAATAGCATTCACCATTATCACACAGCATGGCTTCTAGTAGTTCTCCTACTAGCCACACCCTTATCTCACCGCATGCGTTTCAACACAGTGACCTTATATCACCGCATGACTTCTAGTAGTTTCCCTACTAGCCACGCATTTCAAGCCACCCTTATCTCACCGCATATGTATCAATATCACCCTTATCTCACCGCATGCGTATCAATTTCACAAATCGCACCTCAAGTGCCCAAATTATACAGCATAATATAACTTGCAGCTTAAGTGCCCAAATATCATAACATAATATAACTTGCACCTCAAGTGCCCAAATATCACAGCATAATATAACTTGCACCTCAAGTGCCCAAATATTACAGCATTTTACAAATTGCACATCAAGTGGTCAAATCTTATAACATATCATAAATTGCACATCAGGTGCTCAAATATTACAACTTGCCACAGAAATCAACAATACATTATTTTCTATAATAAGGAGCCCATGGCTCGACCATAATGTGCACAAAAATCTTAACAATATATTCGGAAGTGAACAACTCAACAAAATAATATTTCACATAAAATCAAGTTGGAAATCACACTAAATCATCATGTAAAAACAATTTCAACAAACATGATTCTAGGCATGACAAATAGAGGATTTAATAATTACCAATAATTTCCAATTTAATACATAAGGGCATCTAAGGATTTTTAATCCATGAAATTTGCACATATAAACCAAGTACGTACTCGTCACCTCGCGTACATGGTTTTCAATTACACAATTTGGCACATAAGACTCGATACCTAAGGGGTAATTCCCCCACTCGAGGTTAAGCAAGACACTTACCTTTTTGAAGTTAGGCCGATACTCCAAAATAGCCTTCTTGCTTGAATTGACCTCCGGATAGCTCATATCTATCCAAATTAATTGTATAACTTCATTAAAATTCATCAAAAACAATTCCGGATAATAATACGTCGACTTAAAATGTTATTCCAAAAAGTCAACAAAAGTCAACGTAGGACCCGCCCCTCGGAACCCGGCAAACGTTTCATGAAATCCGAACACCCATTCCGATACGAGTTCAACCATACCAATTTTATCGAATTTCAATAACAACTCAACCATACCGTTCGCGACCATTGCTTCGTGTTCGCGAAGGCCAAAACCGAACTGCCTCAAATCCTTCATCGCGTTCGCGACCTCCTCGTCGCGTTCGCGATGGCCAAATGTTTCTGGCCCATCATTTCCTCTTCGCGTTCGCGAACCCCTCGTCATGTTCGCGATGACCAGCTGACAAATTCCTTCGCGTTCGTGTTCCACTCTTCGTGTTCGCGAAGGCCAAACGACCCCAGGCCCCAATCTTCCTTTCTTCTTTGCGTTCACGTTGCCTTGGCCCATTCGTGTAGGCTTGCCCTGCTCCTTCTTCGCGTTCGTGTCCACAGCTTCGCGTTCGCGAAGGGTAAACCATCAGTCCCTCAAATTCCACTTCGTGAACGTGGGACTCCCTTCACGTTCGCGAAGAAGGAAACCAGACTTCAGCAACAGCAGTCCAAACAGCTCTAATTTGGTCCAAAACCACCCGGAAACATACCCGAGCCCCTCGGGACCCCGTCCAATCATACCAACCTGTCCCATAACATAATACAGACCTACTCGAAGCCTCTAATCACATCAAACAACATCGAAATCATGAATCGCACCCTAATTCAAACGTAATGAACTTTGAAACTTCAACTTCTACCATTGATGTCGAAACATATCAAATCACGTCCGATTGACCTAAAATTTTGCACACAAGTCACATTCAACATTACGGACCTACTCCCACTTCTGGAATCGGATTCCGACCCCGATAATAAAAAGTCAACCCCCGATCAAACTTCCCAAAAATTCAACTTTCGGCATTTCAAGCTTAATTCAACTACGGACCTCCAAATAATTTTCCGGACATGCTCCTAATTCCAAAATTACCATACGGAGCTATTTTCATCATCAAAATTCCATTCTAGAGTCGTTTGTTCAGAAGTCAACTCTCCGGTCAACTCTTTCCATTTAAACTTCAAATTAAGAATTGTTCTTTTAATTTAATTCCGAATATTTAGTAAATCAAACTCGACCACACCCGCGGGTCATAATACATATTGCGAAGATGCTCGAGACCTTAAGTCACTGAACGTGGCATTAATTCTTAAAACGACAAGTCGGGTCATCACATTCTCCACCTCTTAAACAAATGTTCGTCCTCAAACGTGCTAAGAGTCTTTCTGAGGACTTTAAATTACTGAGTATATTCTTGCACACATACTTATGTGTGATTTTACATTCCCGCAATTTAACACGGGCCTGACAACAACATTTCAATTGAGATTATTTCTTTTTGCCATTATTATAAGTTTTAAAGCAAAATCCCTAATTCTCCAATCATTTCCAAAAATGCCAGAATTCTCACAAAAACGCACATCATTAGTCTCAACTGGCTATAGCAACTTGTGCCTATGCACATATAAATTTCCTCAATAGTGTTGAAGTAAGTCAAAACTTTCTCTGGGGTGCTATATTATTCCCCGCTTAGGATCATTCGCCCTCAAACACATAACATATTTATCTCTTCTTTTGCAAATTCTCAATCCTCCAAATTTTACTAACTCCCAAAATTTTCAGAAATTTTGGCAGAGTCTCCCCTGTAATTGGGCCTATCCACCTGCCAGAGTAACACTCAAACAACTCCTAATAACATTTTCACAATCCAACAAAATACCACAAGGTATATATTAATAACATTAATCTCAGCATTGACTTATCATAATGATATTAGGACATGAAGCACATCATATGTATGCTCGAGTTTGATTTTTCGGAAGATTCAGAATTATTAAAATAAACAATCCTTAATTAGAAGTTTAAATGGAAAGAGTTGACCAGAGAGTTGACTTTTGAGCAAACGACTCCGGAATGAAATTTTGATGATGTCAATATCTCTGTATGGTGATTTTGGACTTAGGAGCGTGTCCGGAAAATTATTTGGAGATCCGTAGTGGAATTAGGCTTGAAATGCCAAAAGTTGAGTTTTTGGGAAGTTTGACCGGGGAGTTGACTTTTTGATATCGAGGTCGGAATCCGAGTCTGGAAATTGGAATAGGTTTGTTATGTCATTTATGACTTGTGTATAAAATCTGAAGTCATTCCGAATTGATTTGATATGTTTCGGCATAAGATATAGAATTTGAAAGTTCAAAGTTCATAGATTTTGATTTGAGGTGCGATCGTTGTTTTGATGTTGTTTGATGTGGTTTGAAGCCTTGACTAAGTTTGTATTGTATTTTGGTACATGTTGGTATAATTGGTTAAGGTTCCGAGGGCCTCGGGTGGATTTTGGAAGGTTAACGGAATGGATTCGGACAAAAAGGAGCTGCTCGAATATTTCCGCTGCAGAAGCTGTTTTTGGTCAGCAACTGGTACAATCGTAGAGCCGACTTTGGAATCTTATATCTCGAAATGTATAAGGAATATGAATATTTTCAAAACATAAAAGCTGTATCTCTTTGATTCTAGTTTCCAGAATGTTAAACTACTCATCATTTGGACATTTGTACAGAAAGTTATGATGGAATGAATGAAGGCTGGTAGGGCAGTTTTGCTAGAAATTTCTGATACGTGGATCCGACTTTGGAAGCTTATATCTCGCAATTCATAAGGAATCAAAATATTATCAAAACATAAAAGTTGTAGTATTTTGATTTTAGTTTCCATAATGTTAAATTACTCATCATTTGGACATTTGTACAGAAAGTTATGATGGAATGAATGAAGGCTGCTAGGGCAGTTTCACCAGATATTTTTGATGCGTGGAGCCAACTTTGGAAGTTGATATCTCATAATTCATAAGGAATCAGAAAATTATCAAAACATGAAAGTTGTATTATTTTGATTCTAGTTTCTAGAAAGTTAAACCATTCATTATTTAGACCTCTGTACATAAAGTTATGATCGATTGAAAGAAGGCTGGTGCAAGCAAGTTCTGGTGTGGACTTTTAGTGACGGAAAATGGACTTTTAGTGACGGGTGGGCAGAAACTTAAGGACCAAAAATGGTCATTTCCTTCATTTCGTTTTGAATTTTTGGAGCACGGTTCTTGGGCTATTTTTGGGCGATTTTCACGGGAAACATTGGGGTAAGTGTTCCTTATCCTATATTGATTATATTTCATGATTTCATACTCATTTACATCATGAATCCGTAAATTTATAGAAGAAAAATCAAGATTTTTGCAAAATCTTTCAAAAACGAAAATTTGAGATTTGGAGGTTGAGTTGTTATCGGAATTTGATAAAATTGGTATGGATGGACTCGTAATTGAATGGGTTGTCAGATTTTGTGAGTTTCGTCGGATTCCGAGACGTGGGCCCCACGGACAATTTTTGAGTTAAATTTCGGATTTTGTTGAAAAATTAGTATTTTCATATGAAATTAATTTCTATAATTAGTATTGACTAAATTGAATTAATTTGAATAGATTTGAGCTGTCCGAAGGATTTATTCAAGCAAGACGGCTATTTTGGAATATCGGCATAACTTCAAAAAGGTAAGTATCTTGCCTAACCTTGTGTGGGGGAAATTACCCCTTAGGTATTGAGTCTTATGTAAAAATTGTGTAATTGAAAACCATGTACGCAAGGTGACGAGTACGTACTTGGTTTATATGTGCATATTATTCGGTTGAAATTCTTAGACGCCCTTAAGTATTATATTGGAAAATTTTTGTAACTTATTAAATCCCTTATTTGTCATGCCTCATTCCTTGTTTACCGAGGTTGTTTTTATATGATAATTTGGTTTGATTGTCACTTGACTTTTACGTGAACTCTGTGTTTGTTTGAGTTGCCATTTTTATGGAAAACACTTTCATTATTGATTTTACCTATAGTTAATTTAAATGAAAAATTTAGTTAATAAGATGAATAAATCTATTTATTTTTGAAGTTGTGATTTAAAAGAGGTATTGTTCCTTGATGAATTACTTTTCAATTCACGTTGTTGAAAATTTGGTATTGAATTAAAAAGGCCGTGAATCATATTGAGGCAAAGTGCCAAATTGTGAAATATTATTCGGTTGAGTTGTTTACTCCCAAATATTTTGTTAAGATGCTCTACACATTATGATCGAGTCATGGGCTCCTTATCGTGGAAAAATAATGTATTGTTGATTTCTGTGGAAAGTTATAATATTTGAGAACTTGATGTGCAATTTGTAATATGTTGTAATATTTGAGTATTGGATGTGCAATTTGTGATATGTTGTAAGATTTGAGCACTTGATGTGCAATTTGTGATATATTGTAATATTTGAGCACTTGATGTGCAATTTGTGATATGTTATAATATTTGGGCACTTGAGGTGCAAGTTGTATTATGCTGTGATATTTGGGCACTTGAGGTGCGATTTCTGAAATATTGTGATATTAATACGCATGCGGTGAGATAAGGGTGTCTTGAAACACGTGGCTAGTAGGGGAACTACTAGAAGTCATGCGGTGATATAAGGTCAGGGTGTTGAAACGCATGCGGTGAGATAAGGGTGTCTTGAAACGCGTGGTTAGTAGGGGAACTACTAGAAGTCATGCGGTGTGATAAGGGTGGCTAAAATGCGGGATGCTATTTCGGGAAAAATGATTTGTTTAAAATTAAATGTGAAGGCTCCCGTGGTGATATAAGAAAATGAGATATTGTGAATTTATTTATGATTTGGGACTATGAGGCGGTACCTCGGGAGTGCCCTTTTGATATTTCTTTATTTATGTTCTTGTCTTGGGTGATTTTGTTTCATTTAATATGTAAATTCTTGTCTTCTTCCGTAATGTACTAGTTGACTTTATTACTATGTGTTTTGTGCTCCTAGTTGTATTGTGTTGGCTTTGGCTTTTTAGGACGAGACTCTGAGGAAATATATTTCTGATTTTTCTTACTAATTTTCGATGATTGAGCTAATTTAAATAAAAGAAATTATTATTATGTTTTACATCCAAATCACTAGTTTATCTGATGCTTTAATTTAGGTACAATGTTATTTTCTTCACCCAAATAATTTCTAATATAAATTCATTTCTTAGTTGATTTCTTACTTGATTTAAAAATTGTAAACTCACTTTAGTGGAAATAAATTGATCATGTGGATCTTATATACATTGATATTATTGGCACGTGAGTAGTCCGTGCAGTTGTGATAGAAATATGGGCATGAGGTGCCGTGGAAATATGGAAGTGGGTTGAGACCCGTATTTTTATGATTATGAAATGAGGTGTCACGCGGTGACTTTTATTTGAAGGAATTATATTCCAAAAATATTATTTGAAAGAATTATAGTTGAAAGAAATTTATTTGAAGGGAGTATATTCGAAATATATATTTATTTGACAAGGTTATATTCTAAGGATTTTTATTGAAAAACTTAAATTTGAAAGATTTATACTTGAAGTACTTACATTGGAAAATGTATATTTGAGGGACTTGATTGATTGGTTGTATTTGTGTTCCTTATTCGTTTGAGCAATATTTATGGTGTTCTTGTTGCCTTGTTGTTTACATCATTTATTTATTCATGTTGTCATAATTGCCATTTGTTTCTATTATTGTTATTATATACTGCTACACTGCACAGGTTAATTGATTAGTGAGTGTCTTGACTGTACCTCGTCACTACTCCATCGAGGTTAGTCTTGATACTTACTGGGTACCGACCGTGGTGTACTCATACTACACTTTTGCACATTTTGTTCAGAGCCAGGTATTGAAGCTATCAGACTCGGACAAAGTTAAAATGTTATCGCAAGGATTCAAGGTAGAGTTGCTTGGTCGTTGCAGTCCCTTAAAACCTTTTCATTTTATTGTACTGTTAATTATTAATCAAACAGTATTGAGTATTTGATCCTTGAGATCATTTTATGTATTCAGTTAGAGTTCGTGACTCAGTACTACCAGTCTTGGGAAGTTGCTATATTCATATTTGTTCTGCTGTTGGTTTTGATTATCTATTTAATTTAGTTTCGTTAAAAAAAATGGCTTCGAAATATAATAGAAATCGGCTTACCTAGTCTTAGAGACTAGGTGCCATCACGACGCCTGTGGTGGGATTTTGCGTGTGACATATATTGTAACGACCCGACTTGTTATTTTAAGAATTAATGCCCCGTTCAATGACTTAAGGTCTTGAGTAGCTTTGTATTATATGTATTGACTTGTGTGCATTATTGAATTCAGTTACCGGATGATTCGGGGTGATTTGGGACGCTCGGTCCCTAAAATGGAAGCTTAAGTCTTAGGATTTTGACCATAGTCGGAAATGTATGAAGACGACTCTGGAATGGAGTTTCGTCGGTTCTGTTAGCTCCGTTGGTTGATTTTGGACTTAGGAGCGTGTTCGAAAAATTATTTGGAGGTCCGTAATGGAATTAAGCTTGAAATGGCGAAAGTTGAATTTTTCGAAAGTTTGACCGGGGGTTGACTTTTTGATATCGGGGTCGGAATCCGATTCTCGAAATTTGAATAGTTTCGTTATGTCAATTATGACTTGTGTGCAAAATTTAAAGTCATTCCGGATTGATTTGAAGTGTTTTGGCACAAGATATAGAATTTGAAAGTTCAAAGTTCATAGATTTTGATTTGAGGTGTGATTCGTCGGTTTGATGTTGTTCAATGTGATTTGAGGCCTCGAGCAGGTCCGTATTATGTTATGGGACTGGATGGTGTGATTGGACGGGGTTCCGAGGGGCTCGGGTGAGTTTCAGGGTGGTTTCGGACCATTTCTAAGCCATTTATAGCTGCTGGTTTTTGGCTACAGCAGTGTACTATGCGATCGCATAGAATTAGCCGCGATCGCGAAACACAAAATGGGGTAAAATGGCCAGTGAATCGTGATCGCGGAAGGCCTTTCGCGATCGCGTAGAGGAAATTTTCTGCTGCACTGACCCGACTTTGGAAGCTTATATCTCGCAATCTATAAGGAATTTGGAGATGATCTAAAAACAAAAGTTGTAGATCTTTATGTCTAGGTGTCAAAAATAAAACAATTTGTCATTTGGAGTTGTGTAGGAAAAGTTATAATAGATATACTACAGGCTGTCAAATAAAAATTATAGTCCTTGGAATCTAGTTTTCATAAAGTTAAACCAATCATCATTTGGAGTTTTGTACAAAACGTTTTGACCATTATACTAGAGGCTGTCCGGAAGAGTTGGGGAGTTTGTTCTTCGGGATCGCGATTGGTTTTCCGCGATTGCGAAGAGCAATATAGGGGCTGACAAATTTTATGCTCCGCGATCGCGAAGAGTAAATACCTGGGCACTAGCTATATTTCGAGATTTCAGCCATTTTTAACATATTTGGAGCTATGGAGCTCGGGTTGAAGCAAATGTTGAGGCGATTTTTACCATATGGATTGGGGTAAGTGTTCTATATCCTAAAGTGATTATACTTCATGATTATATAGTTATATTCATCATTTATTTCGGATATATATGGAAGAATTCAAGATTTTTGCAAAATCTTCCAAAAATGAATATTTAAGATTTGGAGGTCGGGTTGTTATCGGAATTTGATAAAATTGGTATGGTTGAACTCGTATCGGAATGGGTGTTCGCATTTCATGAAAATTATTTTGGGTTCCGAGGGGCGGGCCCCGCGTTGACCTTTGTTGACTTTTTAGAATAAATATTTAAGTCGACATATTATTATCCTGAATTGTTTCCGATGAATTTTAATGAAGTTATAAAATTAATTTGTATAGATTTGAGCGGTCCGGAGGTCAATTCAAGCAAGAAGGCGATTTTGGAATATCGGCATAACTTCAAAAAGGTAAGTGTCTTGCTTAACCTCGAGTGGGGGAAATACCCCTTAGGCATTGAGTATTATGTGCAAATTGTGTAATTGAAAACCATGTACGCGAGGTGACGAGTACGTACTTGGTTTATATGTGAAAATTTCATTGATTAAAATCCTTAGACGCCCTTAGTTATTAAGTTGGAAATTATTTGCACTTATTAAATCCTCTATTTTGTCATGCCTAGATCCTTGTTTGTTGAAATTATTTTTCTATGATGATTTGGTGTGATTGCCACCTAGAATTTATGTGAAATGTTATTTTATTGAGTTGTTCACTCCCGGATATTTTGTTAAGATTTTGTGCACATAATAGTCGAGCCATGGGCTACTTATTATGGAAAATGATGTATTGTTGATTTTTGTGATATGTTGTAATATTTGAGTACTTGATGAGCTATTTGTGATATGTGAGCATTTGATGTGCAGTTGTTGAAATC
The DNA here is from genome assembly GCF_000390325.3 of Nicotiana tomentosiformis. Taxonomy (NCBI): domain Eukaryota; kingdom Viridiplantae; phylum Streptophyta; class Magnoliopsida; order Solanales; family Solanaceae; genus Nicotiana; species Nicotiana tomentosiformis. The sequence goes on along the minus strand of NC_090818.1, from coordinate 43,625,222 downwards.
ATATTTACCTTGGGACTACGGAACGGTATTTCGGGAGATCCTCTTGCACTGCATATTTACTTTGTGACTACGGAACGGTATTCCTGGAGATCCCCATGCACTGCATATTTACTTTGAGACTATGGAACGGTATTCCGGAAGATTCCCATGTCCTGCATATTTACTTTGGGACTACGGAACGGTATTCCGGAAGATCCCCCTGTCTTGAAAATTTACTTTTGGGACTACGAGGCGGTATCTCAGGAGATCCCCCTGTCTTGCATATTTACTTTTGGGACTACGGGGCGGTACCTCGGGAGTGCCCTTTGTTGATATTTTTCTACGAATGTACTTACCTTTGGTTTTTTGTTTTTCCGTAATATGTAAATTCTTGTCTGCTTCCGTGATGTACTAGTTGACTTTATTATTATGTGTTTTGTGCTCCTAGTTATATTGGGTTGGCTTTGACTTTTTAGCACGTGACTCTGAAGAAGTATATTTCTGGTTTTCTTATTGATGTTCGATGATTGAATTGATTTAAATAAAAGGAATTATTATATTTAAATTAAATAATTTTACATCCAAATTAGTATTTATCTGATGCTTTAATTTAAGTGCAAATATTATTTTCTTCACCCAAATGATTTCTAAAATAAATTCATTTCTTGTTGATTTTCTTACTTGATTTAAAAATTTTAAACTTACTTTATCGGAAATAAATTGATCGGGTGGATCTTATATACATTGATATTATGACACGTGAGTTGTCCATGTGATGGTGATAGAAATATGGGCACGAGGTGCTGTGGAAAAATATGAAAGTGGGCTGAGACCCGTAATTTTTATGATTGTGAAATGAGGTGCCACATGGTGACTTTTACTTGAAAATATATTTATTGGGAAGTATTATATCCTGAAGATTATTATTTGAAAAATATATAGGCGAAAGAATTTATATTTGAAGGACTTGATTAATTGGTTGTACTTGTGTTCCTTATTCGTCTAAGCAATAATTATGATGTTCTTGTTGCATTGTTGTTATATCACTGGTTGATTTTGTTGTTATCATTGCTAGTTATTTTTCAGTATTATTTTGTATACTATATTGCACAGGTTATTAGACTAGTGAGTATCTTGACCATCCCTCGTCTCTACTCCACTGAGGTTAGTCTTGATACTTACTGGGTACCGACCGTGGTGTACTCATACTATACTTCTGCACATTTTTGTGCAGAGCCAGGTATAAGAGGTATCGGGCCCGGACAGAGTTAGAGTGTGATCGCAAGGATTCAAGGTAGAGTTGCATGGTCGTCACAGTCCCTTGGAGTTTGTTCATTTCATTGTACTGTTAATTTTTAATCAAACGATATTGTATATTTGGTCCTCATGATTATTCCATGTAATCAGCTAGAGTTCGTGACTCAGTACTACCAGTCTTAGGAGGTTGTATATTCTTATTTGTTCCGCTGTTAGTTTTGTTTTCTTATTTAATTCGAATAAAAAATGGCTTAAAATGTAATTGAATTCGGCTTACCTAGTATTAGAAACTAGGTGCCATCACGATGCCTATGGCCGGATTTTGGGTCGTGACAAGTTGGTATCAGAGCTCTAGGTTCATAGGTTCTACGAGTCACGAACGAGTTTAGTAGAGTCTTGCAGATTGGTACGGAGACGTCTGTACTTATCTTCGAGAGGATACAGAACTGTTAGAAAATTTCACTTCTTTCATTCCTTGTCGTGCGACATTTATTCAGCTTGAAGCATATATCTTATGTCCTTTTGCATCCACTCGTGTATGAAATTACGCACTCGGTATCAACTATGCACCAACGGTTCGTGATACTATAGAGGGGTTATAAGGGAGCCAGGGTTGCTCAACCATTATTTCAACGTGTCGTCCAGATCGAGGATGCGGAAGTATTGAGAGAAAATTCAGTGGTGTACATTGAGGTGCCACAGGTTCTGATACTTGGTTGATAAGTACGATCTTAAGAAGGTTTAATTAGATTTCTAACCGTCACAATCATGGTAGGGTCATGAGGTGGATGTAGATTTGAAGATAGTTGGTTGTATTAGACACGATGTGATTCATATAAGAAATCTATTTAGCGAAGGGTACATTCTAGCAGCCAAGACACTAGAGGAAGCGAGTTTAACTGTCACGAGGATGACATGCGCCAAATAAATGGCTTGAGGTGTCTTATGACCGGTGTTGTACGAGCGATGAAGGTTGGTATTGTGGATCATCGAAATGTGTCCTATGGCTTCGCGCCAAGTGAGGGGATGTCCACTATTAACGATCAGATTGCGAGGTCATGTGCTATATCTGTTTGGACCTGAGATGTGTTTATGTGGTATTGAAAGATACTCCGAAACTTGTATATGATTAAGGGGTGAGATTTGTATGAGATGATGCCGGGGGCTTGCGGTATTCCCGCGTCCTTAATAATTCTACATGTTAGTACCAGCGGTGTAAAAAAAACAATTTTATAATATTCGAGGTGCTACAGTAAGTTCTTACAATGCACCACCGGCACGGGGTTCCTATAATGGTTATTCCAGTTATCCGGCAAAGACTGAGTATGAGCAGCCGAACCCGCAGAGGGGTTGTTATCAGTGTGATTGTACTAGGCAATTCATGAGAGAATGTCCCAAACTTAGGAGAGATGGATTTCATCAGAATACTTAGGTTACAAGATTTATTCCAGTTAATACTCCACGTGCACAGCCAGTTAGGGGTGGAGGACATGCGGGTAGAGGGCGCCCAAGAGGGGGAGGCCCGACCCGTTGATATAATTGTTTTGACTTGGTTGAGGCCAATACACCAGATGGTGTCGTACATGCATGATTTAATTTATATAAAAGGAGCACTATTCTTGTTTTGATTCAATTATGAATATTGAGGTGAGTCCTCCTATTATGCTCCTCTTATGGGTGAGTTTCGTAATTTTGTGACCTACTTATCCCATTTGGGAGAATTGAGGATGTGAGCCCGTGTCTGTCATTTTTATTTTTGTGTACCATTGAGGGCTATAAGTCTAAAAGTAATTTTTATTATTCATCAAAGTGGGTTTAATGTGTTTCAGAATAATTGATTCCAATTTTTTTATGAATTATATGCCCTACCGGTAGGAGGGTTCATTATGTGTTGTGAAAACTGTTTACATAATTTATTGAAAAGAATAAAGAAAGGAAATTAAAAATTTCAGTTGGCACAATGTGCAAAATACTTGTGATTCGGAGTTGAGGACGAGATCCTCGCATTTTTATATGATGTGAAATATTTAAATCGGGCTACAAGCCGCAGTAGGAGTATATAAGGACGAGGTCCTTGTTGTGAAATATTTATAAGTTCAAATTCTCCCTTTTGTGAAGTTTAAATTGTACTATAGTATGAATAGGGAGTCATGCCTGATAGGCTTATGTGATAATTCTTTTATGTGTTTTTATGTCATAATTATGCCGTAATTATTGGGTTTTAGCCTACGAGGTGAGTGCCCAGGTGGCATTAAATATGACTCGTTAATTCGGGTAAATAATTATGAAGTACTCATGCCTCACATTCTGTTGGCAGTGTTGTGAAACGTCGAAACGAGGTTTTGGTTAATATGAGGTTAATTGGCAATGTTGTAATCGATTATGAACAATTATTAAGACTAGAGATGTGATGATGGGCATACATATGATGTACTTCATGTCCTGATATCATTATACTATTGCAATGCTTGTAATGCTGAGATTAGTGTTATTGATATATACCTTGTGGTGTTTTGTTGGGTTATGGATGTGTTGTTAGGGGTTGTTTTGGTGTTACTCTGGCAGGTGGATAGGCCCATTTACATGGGAGACTCTGCCGAAATTTTTGAAAAAAAATAAAATAAAAAAAATAAATTAGGGAGTTAGAAAAAAAATTGGGAGATTGTTATGTGCGAAAGAAGAGAAAAGTTATGTTATGTGTTTGAGGGCGGGCTCTACTTCTCATTCAAGGGCGAATGATCCTAAGCAAGGGAGAATGTAACACCCCGGAGTACTTCAACACTATCAAGAAAGTTGATGTGTGCGTAGGCATGAGTTGCTATAGCTAGTTGAGACTAATATCGTGCGTCGAAGTAAAAATCAGGCATTTTGGAAATGATTGGAGAGTTAGGGATTTTTGCTTTAAAGCTTATAAGAATGGAGAAAAGAAATAATCTCAATTGAGATGGTGTTGTCGGACCCGTGTTAAATTGCGGGAACATAGAATCACCCACAAGTATGTGTGTAAGAATACACTCAGTAATTTAAAGTCCTCAGAAATATTCTTAGCACGTTCGAGGATGAACGTTTGCTTAAGAGGTGGAGAATGTCACGACCCGACTTGTCGTTTTAAGAATTAACGCCCCGTTCAACGACTTAAGGTCTTGAGAAGCTTTGTATTATGTGTATTGACTTGCGTGCGTGATTGAATTCAGTTACCGGATGATTCGGGGTAATTTGGGGCACTCGGTCCCTAAAACGGAAGCTTAATTCTTAGGATTTTGACCATAGTCAGAAATATGTGAAGACGACTCCAGAATGGAGTTCCGTCGGTTACGTTAGCTCCGTTAGGTGATTCTGGACTTAGCAGCGTGTCCGGAAAATTATTTGGAGGTTCGTAGTGGAATTAAGCATGAAATGATGAAAGTCGAATTTTTGGAAAGTTTGACCGGGGGGTTGACTTTTTGATATCGGGGTCGGAATCCGATTCTGGAAATTTGAATAGTTTCATTATGTCAATTATGACTTGTGAGCAAAATTTGAAGTCATTCCAGATTGATTTGATGTGTTTCGGCACAAGATATAGAATTTGAAAGTTCAAAGTTAATAGATTTTGATTTGATGTGTGATTCATCATTTTGATGTTGTTCGATGTGATTTGAGGCCTCGAGCAGGTCCGTATTATGTTATGGGACTTGATGGTGTGATTGGACGGTGTCCCGAGGGGCTCGGGTGAGTTTCGGGGTGCTTTCGGATCATTTCTAGGCCATTTATAGCTGCTGGTTTTTGGCTACAGCAGTGTGCAATGCGATCGCGTGGAATTGGCCGCGATCGCGAAGCACAAAATGGGGGGAAATGGCCAGTGAATCGCGATCGGGGAAGGCTTTTCGCGATCGCGTTGAGGAAATTTTTTGCTGCACTGATCCAACTTTGGAAGCTTATATCTCGTAATCTATAAGGAATTTGGAGATGATCCAAAAACGAAATTGTAGCACTTTGTGTCTAGTTTTCTAAAATATAAACCATTTGTCATTTGTCATTTGGAGTAGATATACTACAGGCTGTCCGCAAAGAGTTTGGAAATCTCTGTTGCATAAGGCTGTCTTTGGAAGCTTATATCTCGAAATATATACGGAATTGGGAGATGAGCAATAAATGAAAGTTATAGTCCTTGGAATCTAGTTTCAGAAAGTTAAACCAATCATCATTTGGAGTTTTGTACAAAGAGTTATGACCATTATACTAGAGGTTGTCTGGAAGAGTTGGGGAGTTTGTTCTTCGCGATCGCGAAGAGCAATTTAGGGGCTGAAAAATTTTGTGCTTCGCGATCGCGAAGAGTAAATACCTGGGCAGTAGCTATATTTCGAGATTTCAGCCATTTTAAACATATTTGGAGCTATTGAGCTCGGATTGAAGCGATTTTTAAGGCGATTTTTACCATATGAATTAGGGTAAGTATTCTATATCCTAAAGTGATTATTCTTCATGATTATATGGTTATATTCATCATTTATTTCGGATTAAAATGGAAGAAATCAAGACTTTTGCAAAATCTTTCAAAAACAAAAATTTAAGATTTGGAGGTCGAGTTGTTATCAGAATTGGATAAAATTGGTATGGTTGAACTCGTATCTGAATGGGTGTTCGGATTTCATGAAAATTATTTCGGGTTCCGAGGGGCGGGCCCCGCGTTGACTTTTGTTGATTTTTTAGAATAAATTTTTAAGTCGACGTATTATTATCCGGAATTATTTCCGATGGATTTTAATGAAGTTATACAATTAATTTGGATAGATTTGAGTGGTCCGGAGGTCAATTCAAGCAAGAAGGCGATTTTGGAATATCGGCATAACTTCAAAAAGGTAAGTGTCTTGCTTAACCTCGAGTGGGGGAAATACCCCTTAGGCATTGAGTATTATGTGCAAATTGTGTAATTGAAAACCATGTACGCGAGGTGACGAGTACATACTTGGTTTATATGTGAAAATTTAATTGATTAAAATCCTTAGATGCTCTTAGGTATTAAGTTGGAAATTATTGGCACTTATTAAATCCTCTATTTTGTCATGCCTAGATCCTTGTTTGTTGAAATTATTTTTCTATGATAATTTAGTGTGATTGCCACCTTGAATTTATGTGAAATGTTATTTTGTTGAGTTGTTCACTCACGAATATTTTGTTAAGATTTTGTGCCCATAATGGTCGAGCCATGGGCTACTTATTATGAAAAATGATGTATTGTTGATTTTTTTGATATGTTGTAATATTTGACTACTTGATGAGCCATTTGTGATATGTGAGCATTTGATGTGCAGTTCTTGAAATAATATTTACCTTGGGACTACGGAATGGTATTCTGAGAGATCCCCTTACACTGCATATTTACTTTGGGACTATGGAATGGTATTCCGGGAGATCTCCCTATACTGCATATTTACTTTGGGACTACGGAATGGTATTCCGGGAGATCTCCCTACACTGCATATTTACTTTGGGACTATGGAACGGTATTCCGGGAGATCCCCCTGTCTTGCATATTTACTTTTGGGACTACGAGGCGGTACCTCAGGTGTAATGACCCAACCGGTCATTTTAACTTTTAAAACCCCGTTACCTAAAATAAAACTTCCTGTAGGTGCTTGTAATGATTTATGACTTGCGGGGATGGTTGGTTCGGGATTTGGATGTGTTTGGGGTGAAACCGGAACACTTGGTTCCTTAAGTTGGCCTTAAAGTGCTAAGTTTGACTTCGGTCAACAATTTCAGAAAACGACCCCCAGAGTAGAATTTTGATGATTCCAACAGTTCCGTATGGTGATTTTGGACTTAGCAGCGTGTTCGGAATTTTATTTGGAAGTCCGTAGTTAAATTAGGCTTGAAATGGCTAAAAACAAGAATTTAAGTTTAGAAGTTTGACCAATGAGTTGACTTTTTGATAACGGAGTCGGAATCCAGTTCCAAAAAATTTCATAGCTCCGTTATATAATTTATGACTTGTGTGTAAAATTTAAGTTCAATCGGAGTTGATTTGATAGGTTCTGACATCTAATGTAGAAGTTGAAAACTCTAAGTTTTGTTAAGCTTGAATTGGGGTATGATTCATGGTTTTAGCGTTGTCCTTTGATGACTTTTTAGAATAAATTTTTAAGTCGACATATTATTATCGTGAATTGTTTTCGATGAATTTTAATGAAGTTATACAATTAATTTGGATAGATTTGAGCGGTCTGGAGGTCAATTCAAGCAAGAAGGCGATTTTGGAATATCGGCATAACTTCAAAAAGGTAAGTGTCTTGCTTAACCTCGAGTGGGGGAAATATCCCTTAGGCATTGAGTATTATGTATAAATTGTGTAATTGAAAACCATGTACGTGAGGTGAGGAGTACGTACTTGGTTTATATGTGAAAATTTCATTGATTAAAATCCTTAGACACCCTTAGGTATTAAGTTGGAAATTATTTGCACTTATTAAATCCTCTATTTTGTCATGCCTAGATCCTTGTTTGTTGAAATTATTTTTCTATGATGATTTGGTGTGATTGCCACCTTGAATTTATGTGAAATGTTATTTTGTTGAGTTGTTCACTCCCGGATATTTTGTTAAGATTTTGTGCACATAATGGTCGAGCCATGGGCTACTTATTATGGAAAATGATGTATTGTTGATTTTTGTGATATTTTGTAATATTTGAGTTCTTGATGAGCTATTTGTGATATGTGAGCATTTGATGTGCAGTTGTTGAAATCATATTTACCTTGGGACTACGGAACGGTATTTCGGGAGATCCCCTTGCACTGCATATTTACTTTGTGACTACGGAACGGTACTCCTGGAGATCCCCATGCACTGCATATTTACTTTGGGACTATGGAACGGTATTCCGGAAGATTCCCATGTCCTGCATATTTACTTTGGGACTACGGAACGGTATTCCGGAAGATCCCCCTGTCTTGAAAATTTACTTTTGGGACTACGAGGCGGTACCTCAGGAGATCCCCCTGTCTTGCATATTTACTTTTGGGACTACGGGGCGGTACCTCGGGAGTGCCCTTTGTTGATATTTTTCTACGAATGTACTTGCCTTTGGTTTTTTTGTTTTTTCGTAATATGTAAATTCTTGTCTGCTTCCGTGATGTACTAGTTGACTTTATTATTATGTGTTTTGTGCTCCTAGTTATATTGGGTTGGCTTTGACTTTTTAGCACGTGACTCTGAAGAAGTATATTTCTGGTTTTCTTATTGATGTTCGATGATTTAGTTGATTTAAATAAAAGGAATTATTCTATTTAAATTAAATAATTTTACATCCAAATTAGTAGTTATTTGATGCTTTAATTTAAGTGCAAATATTATTTTCTTCACCCAAATGATTTCTAAAATAAATTCATTTCTTGTTGATTTTCTTACTTGATTTAAAAATTTTAAACTTACTTTATCGGAAATAAATTGATCGGGTGGATCTTATATACATTGATATTATGACACGTGAGTTGTCCATGTGATGGTGATAGAAATATGGGCATGAGGTGCTGTGGAAAAATATGAAAGTGGGCTGAGACCCGTAATTTTTATGATTGTGAAATGAGGTGTCACATGGTGACTTTTACTTGAAAATATATTTATTGGGAAGTATTATATCCTGAAGATTATTATTTGAAAAATATATAGGCGAAAGAATTTATATTTGAAGGACTTGATTAATTGATTGTACTTGTGTTCCTTATTCGTCTAAACAATAATTATGATGTTCTTGTTGCATTGTTGTTATATCACTGGTTGATTTTGTTGTTATCATTGCTAGTTATTTTCCAGTATTATTTTGTATACTATATTGCACAGGTTATTAGACTAGTGAGTGTCTTGACCATCCCTCGTCTCTACTCCACTAAGGTTAGTCTTGATACTTACTGGGTACCGACCGTGGTATACTCATACTACACTTCTGCACATTTTTGTGCAGAGCCAGGTATAAGAGGTATCGGGACCGGACAGAGTTAGAGTGTGATCGCAAGGATTCAAGGTAGAGCTGCGTGGTCGTCACACTCCCTTGGAGTTTGTTCATTTCATTGTCCTATTAATTGTTAATCAAACAATATTGTATATTTGGTCCTCATGATCATTCCATGTAATCAGCTAGAGTTCGTGACTCAGTACTACCAGTCTTAGGAGGTTTTATATTCTTATTTGTTCCGCTGTTAGTTTTGTTTTCTTATTTAATTCGAATAAAAAATGACTTAAAAAATGTAATTGAATTCGGCTTACCTAGTATTAGAAACTAGGTGCCATCACGATGCCTGTGGCCGGATTTTGGGTCGTGACAAGTTGGTATCAGAGCTCTAGGTTCATAGGTTCTACGAGTCATGAACGAGTTTAGTAGAGTCTTGCGGATCGGTACGGAGACGTCTGTACTTATCTTTGAGAGGATACAGAACTGTTAGAAAATTTCACTTCTTTCATTCCTTACCGTGCGATATTTATTCAGCTTGAAGCATATATCTTATGTCCTTTTGCATCCACTCGTGTATGAAATTGCGCACTCGGTATCAACTATGAGCCAACGGTTAGTGATACTATAGAGGGGTTATAAGGGAGCCAGGGTTGCTCAACCATTATTTCAACGTGTCGTCCAGATCGAGGATGCGGAAGTATTGAGAGAACATTCAGTGGTGTACATTGAGGTGCAACAGGTTCTGATACTTGGTTGATAAGTACGATCTTAAGAAGGTTTAATTAGATGTTTAACCGTCACAATCGTGGTAGGGTCATGAGGTGGATGTAGATTTGAAGATAGTTGGTTGTATTAGACACTATGTGATTCATATAATATTTCTATTTAGCGAAGGGTACATACTAGCAGCCAAGACACTAGAGGAAGCGAGTTTAACTGTCACGAGGATGACATGCGCCAAATAAATGGCTTGAGGTATCTTATGACCGGTGTTGTACGAGCGATGAAGGTTAGTATTGTGGATCATCGAAATGTGTCCTATGGCTTCGCGCCAAGTGAGGGGATGTCCACTATTAACGATCAGATTGCGAGGTCATGTGCTATATCTGTTTGGACCTGAGATTTGTTTATGTGGTATTGAAAGATACTCCGAAACTTGTATATGATTAAGGGGTGAGATTTGTATGAGATGATGCTGGGGGCTTGCGGTATTCCCGCATCCTTAATAATTCTACATGTTAGTACCAGCGGTGTAAAAAAAACAATTTTATAATATTCGAGGTGCTACAGTAAGTTCTTACAATGCACCACCGGCACGGGGTTCCTATAATGGTTATTCCAGTTATCCGGCAAAGATTCAGTATGAGCAGCCGAACCCGCAGAGGGGTTGTTATCAGTGTGATTGTACTAGGCAATTCATGAGAGAATGTCCCAAACTTGGGAGAGATGGATTTCATCAGAATACTTAGGTTACAAGCTTTATTCCAGTTAATACTCCACGTGTACAGCCAGTTAGGGGTGGAGGACATGCAGGTAGAGGGCGCCCAAGAGGGGGAGGCCCGACCCGTTGATATAATTATTTTGACTTGGTTGAGGCCAATACACCAGATGGTGTCGTACATGCATGATTTAATTTATATAAAAGGAGCACTATTCTTGTTTTGATTCAATTATGAATATTGAGGTGAGTCCTCCTATTAAGCTCTGCTTATGGGTGAGTTTCGTAATTTTGTGACCTACTTATCCCATTTGGGAGAATTGAGGATGTGAGCCCGTGTCTGTAACTTTTATTTTTGTGTACCATTGAGGGCTATAAGTCTAAAAGTAATTTTTATTATTCATCAAAGTGGGTTTAATGTGTTTCAGAATAATTGATTCGAATTTTTTATGAATTATATGCCCTACCGGTAGGAGTGTTCATTATGTATTGTGAAAACTATTTACATAATTTATTGAAAAGAATAAAGAAAGGAAATTAAAATTTTCAGTTGGCACAATGTGCAAAATACTTGTGATACAGAGTTGAGGACGAGATCCTCGCATTTTTATATGATGTGAAATATTTAAATCGGGCTACAAGCCGCGGTAGGAGTATATAAGGACGAGGTTCTTGTGGTGAAATATTTATAAGTTCAAATTCTCCCTTTTGTGAAGTTTAAATTGTACTATAGTATGAATAGGGAGTCATGCCTGATAGGCTTATGTGATAATTCATTTATGTGTTTTTGTGTCATAATTGTGCCGTAATTATTGAGTTTTAGCCTACGAGGTGAGTGCCCAGGTGGCATTAAATGTGACTCGTTGATTCGGGTAATTAATTATGAAGTACTCATGCCTCACATTCTGTTGGTAGTGTTGTGAAACTTCGAAATGAGGTTTTGGTTAATATGAGGTTAATTGGCAATGTTGTAATCGATTATGAACAATTATTAAGACTAGAGATGTGATGATGGGCATACATATGATGTACTTCATGTCCTGATATCATTATACTATTGCAATGCTTGTAATGCTGAGATTAGTGTTATTGATATATACCTTGTGGTGTTTTGTTGGGTTGTGAATGTGTTGTTAGGGGTTGTTTTGGTGTTACTCTGGCAGGTGGATAGGCCCATTTACATGGGAGACTCTGCCGAAATTGTTGAAAAAAAATAAAATAAAATAAATAAATTAGGGAGTTAGAAAAAAAAAATTGGGAGATTGTTATGTGCGAAAGAAGAGAAAAGTTATGTTATGTGTTTGAGGGCGGGCTCTACTTCTCATTCAAGGGCAAATGATCCTAAGCGAGGGAGAATGTAACACCCCGGAGTACTTCAACACTATAAAGAAAGTTGATGTGTGCGTAGGCATGAGTTGCTATAGCCAGTTGAGACTAATATCGTGCGTCGAAGTAAAAATCAGACATTTTGGAAATGATTGGAGAGTTAGGGATTTTTGCTTTAAAGCTTATAAGCATGGAGAAAAGAAATAATCTCAATTGAGATGGTGTTGTCGGACCCGTGTTAAATTGCGAGAACGTAGATCACCCACAAGTATGTGTGTAAGAATACACTCAGTAATTTAAAGTCCTCAGAAATATTCTTAGCACGTTTGAGGACGAACGTTTGTTTAAGAGGTGGAGAATGTCACGACCCGACTTGTCGTTTTAAGAATTAACGCCCCGTTCAACGACTTAAGGTCTTGAGAAGCTTTGTATTATGTGTATTGACTTGCGTGCGTGATTGAATTCAGTTACCGGATGATTCGGGGTAATTTGGGGCACTCGGTCCCTAAAACGGAAGTTTAAGTCTTAGGATTTTGACCATAGTCAGAAATATGTGAAGACGACTCCAGAATGGAGTTCCGTCAGTTCCGTTAGCTCCGTTAGGTGATTCTGGACTTAGCAGCGTGTCCGGAAAATTATTTGGAGGTTCGTAGTGGAATTAAGCATGAAATGATGAAAGTCGAATTTTTGGAAAGTTTGACCGGGGGGTTGACTTTTTGATATCGGGGTCGGAATCCGATTCTGGAAATTTGAATAGTTTCATTATGTCAATTATGACTTGTGAGCAAAATTTGAAGTCATTCCAGATTGATTTGATGTGTTTCGGCACACAATATAGAATTTGAAAGTTCAAAGTTAATAGATTTTGATTTGATGTGTGATTCGTCGTTTTGATGTTATTCGATGTGATTTGAGGCCTCGAGCAGGTCTGTATTATGTTATGGGACTGGATGGTGTGATTGGACGGTGTCCCGAGGGGCTCGGGTGAGTTTCGGGGTGGTTTCAGATCATTTCTAGGCCATTTATAGCTGCTGGTTTTTGGCTACAGCAGTGTGCTATGCGATCGCGTGGAATTGGCCGCGATCGCGAAGCACAAAATAGGGGGAAATGGCCAGTGAATCGCGATCAGAGAAGGCTTTTCGCGATTGCGTTGAGGAAATTTTCTGCAGCACTGATCCAACTTTGGAAGCTTATATCTCGTAATCTATAAGGAATTTGGAGATGATCCAAAAATGAAATTGTAGCACTTTGTGTCTAGTTTTCTAAAATATAAACCATTTGTCATTTGTCATTTGGAGTAGATATACTACAGGCTGTCTGCAAAGAGTTTGGAAATCTCTGTTGCATAAGGCTGACTTTGGAAGCTTATATCTCGAAATATATACGGAATTGGGAGATGAGCAATAAATGAAAGTTATAGTCCTTGGAATCTAGTTTCAGAAAGTTAAACCAATCATCATTTGGAGTTTTGTACAAAGAGTTATGACCATTATACTAGAGGTTGTCCGGAAGAGTTGGGGAGTTTGTTCTTCGCGATCGCGAAGAGCAATTTAGGGGCTGAAAAGTTTTGTGCTTCGCGATCGCGAAGAGTAAATACCTGGGCAGTAGCTATATTTCGAGATTTCAGCCATTTTAAACATATTTGGAGCTATTGAGCTCGGATTGAAGCGATTTTTAAGGCGATTTTTACCATATGAATTAGGGTAAGTGTTCTATATCCTAAAGTGATTATTCTTCATGATTATATGGTTATATTCATCATTTATTTCGGATTAAAATGGAAGAAATCAAGACTTTTGCAAAATCTTCCAAAAACAAAAATTTAAGATTTGGAGGTCGAGTTGTTATCAGAATTGGATAAAATTGGCATGGTTGAACTCGTATCGGAATTGGTGTTCGGATTTCATGAAAATTATTTCGGGTTCCGAGGGGCGGGCCCCGCGTTGACTTTTGTTGATTTTTTAGAATAAATTTTTAAGTCGACGTATTATTATCCGGAATTATTTCCGATGAATTTTAATGAAGTTATACAATCAATTTGGATAGATTTGAGTGGTCCGGAGGTCAATTCAAGCAAGAAGGAGATTTTGGAATATCGGCATAACTTCAAAAAGGTAAGTGTCTTGCTTAACCTCGAGTGGAGGAAATACCCCTTAGGCATTGAGTATTATGTGCAAATTGTGTAATTGAAAACCATGTACGCGAGGTGACGAGTACATACTTGGTTTATATGTGAAAATTTAATTGATTAAAATCCTTAGATGCCCTTAGGTATTAAGTTGGAAATTATTGGCACTTATTAAATCCTCTATTTTGTCATGCCTAGATCCTTGTTTGTTGAAATTGTTTTTCTATGATGATTTGGTGTGATTGCCACCTTGAATTTATGTGAAATGTTATTTTGTTGAGTTGTTCACTCCCGAATATTTTGTTAAGATTTTGTGCCCATAATGGTCGAGCCATGGGCTACTTATTATGAAAAATGATGTATTGTTGATTTTTTTGATATGTTGTAATATTTGACCACTTGATGAGCCATTTGTGATATGTGAGCATTTGATGTGCAGTTGTTGAAATAATATGTACCTTGGGACTACGGAACGGTATTCTGAGAGATCCCCTTACACTGCATATTTACTTTGGGACTACGGAATGGTATTCCGGGAGATCTCCCTACACTGCATATTTACTTTGGGATTATGGAACGGTATTCCGGGAGATCCCCCTGTCTTGCATATTTACTTTTGGGACTACGTGGTGGTACCTCAGGAGATCCCCCTGTCTTTCATATTTACTTTTGGGACTACGAGGCGGTACCTCGGGTGTAATGACCCAACCGGTCATTTTAACTTTTAAAACCCCGTTACCTAAAATAAAACTTCCTGTAGGTGCTTGTAATGATTTATGACTTGTGGGGATGGTTGGTTCGGGATTTGGAAGTATTTGGGGTGAAACCGGAACACTTGGTTCCTTAAGTTGGCCTTAAAGTGCTAAGTTTGACTTCGGTCAACAATTTTAGAAAACGAACCCAGAGTAGAATTTTGATGATTCCAACAGCTCCGTATGGTGATTTTGGACTTAGCAGCGTGTTCGGAATTTTATTTGGAAGTCCGTAGTTAAATTAGGCGTGAAATGGCTAAAAACAAGAATTTAAGTTGGAAGTTTGACCAATGAGTTGACTTTTTGATACCGGAGTCGGAATCCAGTTCCGAAAATTTTTATAGCTCCGTTATGTAATTTATGACTTGTGTGTAAAATTTAAGTTCAATCGGAGTTGATTTGATAGGTTCTGACATCGAATGTAGAAGTTTAAAACTCTGAGTTTCATTAATCTTGAATTGGGGTATGATTCATGGTTTTAGCGTTGTTTGATGTGATTTAGAGGTTCGACTAAGTTCCTATGATGTTTTAGGACTTGTTGGTATATTTGGTTGAGGTCCCTAGAGTCTCGGGTGAGTTTCGGATGGTTAACGGATCAAAAGTTGGACTTAAAAAGCTGCTGCAATTTTCCCTTCTGTTGT
Source organism: Nicotiana tomentosiformis (assembly GCF_000390325.3). NCBI lineage: Eukaryota > Viridiplantae > Streptophyta > Magnoliopsida > Solanales > Solanaceae > Nicotiana > Nicotiana tomentosiformis. Next base: position 43,609,772 of record NC_090818.1, on the reverse strand, counting down.
ATATTCTGGGCTGTGATCGAGCCCCAGATTGAACCCAGATATCAAACCCACGATCGAGGCCCGAGTCGAAGCCAGGGACTATGATCAGTATCGAATCCACGATTGAAGGTCCAGCTTGAGGGCCATGATCGAAGGCAAGGCTCGAGGGCCAGGATCAAGACCCAAGATCGAACTTGATCGAGGCCATGACCATGTCCCAGGCTCGAGGGCCACGATCGAAGCCATGATTGAGGCCCAATTCCGAAGGCTGCCTCGGCAGTTTATAAAAGAGGACATTCGTCTTATTTGCCATTTTTGACGAACTTGAGCTTGAGCAGAGGCGACTTTTGACAGATTTTCAAGGGAAAAACACTGGGGTAAGTGATTCTAACTCGGATTTGGTCTACATATACAATTATATCATTGTTTTCACCATAAATTAGTGTTTTGAGATTTAAATTTGGGAAATTTTTAGAAATCTCATAGAAACGAATTTTTGAGATTTCGGTATTGATTCGGAGTCGGATTTGAGTGAAACTGGTATGGTTAGACTCGTAATTGAATGGGTTGTCAGATTTCGTAACGTTTGCCGGATTCCGAGACGTGGGCCCCACGGATCAATTTTTAATTAATTTCGGGATTTTTATTAAAAATGTAATATTTTCTTATAGAATTGATTCCTATGATTTTTAGTGATTGTATCAAATTATTTTGGCTAGATTCGAGCTAGACAGAGTTGGATAATCGTGGAAAGGTCCTTATAGGAGATTAAATTGGAGCAAGACGAGGTAAGTCTCTTGTCTAATCTTGTGAGGGAAAAATTACCCCATAGGGATTAAATTGAATAATTATTGCTAATTGCGGGGGATACGTACGCACGAGGTGACGAGAGTCCGTGCGTAGCTACTATTAATGCTAAAGTCCGAGTAGTTTAAGACTCAAAGCATGAATTATTTGTGTGAATTGTATTCTTTATTAATTAAAATAATTGATGTATATATTGTGAATTATTATGAAAATTAGAACAATATGAAATTTTCATATGCTTAATTTTTGTTTAAATCAATTAATTGTTAAAAGAAATTGTTCTCCTCCCGAATTTATCTTATAATAAATATACTCTCCTTCCGGAGGCACATAAGAAAATGTCCTCCTTTCTTGTGGAGCGGGCCGAACGTCTCGGTAGGATAGATGCAATGTATGAGTACGAAAACAACGTGTACCCAGTAAGTATCAAGCCTAATCTCGAAGACTTAGAGACGAGATGACCGACTATGACACTCACTATGGGTCAATAATATTAAATAATCATGAAAATAGAAATATTTATATCAACGTGATTCAAATAATTAACAATAATTTTATAAGTTAATTAAATTCCTTCAATTCCATTAATTCTCCATATATTAATCAAATTCCTTCAAATGCAATAATTTCAAATCTATTAATTAAATCCTTCAATTTCAATAAAAAAAAATTCCATTTTTATCAAATAACCTTACATGCTGCAATTCAATTGTCAATAAATTTCCAATTTATCAAATAGCTTTACAAGCTGCAATTCAATTTCAATATATTTCTAATTTATCAAATAGCTTTACAAGCTGTAATAAACTGTCCAAGTATCGTGTAATTATTATTATTATTATTATTAAGCACGATTTCTGCCAAGGTCGTACGGCCCGATCCAGAGTTTCGTGTACACTGCCGAGGGACATGCGGCACGATCCATAGATGCATCTATCCTGCCGAGGCATTCGGCCCGCTCCACAAGAAAAGAGGACATTTTCTTATGTACCTCCGGAAGGAGAGTATATTCATTATAAGATAAATTCGGGAGGATGAACAATTTTTTTAAATAATTAATTAATTTAAACAGAAAATTAAGCATATGAGATTTTCATCTTTATTATATTTCCTAACAATTCACATATTATGTATCAAATAATTCAATTAAATAAAGAATACAATTTACACAAGTAATTCATGCTTTGTGTCCTAAACTACCCGGACTTTAGCATTAATAGTAGCTATGCACGGACTCTCGTCACCTCGTGCATACGTAGCCCCCACAATTAGCAACCATTATTAATTTAATCACCTATGGGGTAATTTTCCCCTCACAAGATTAGACAAGAGACTTACCTCGCTCCGAAGTTCCATAGCCGGCTCCCAAGCCTTTCAAATAACTCGACGGATGCCCAATGCTCCAAAACTCGCTTTCGCTTTATTAACATTCACAAGCTTTTAATCCTCCCCCGACATCATAACATTGAGTAAGATGCTCATACGCCACCAACAAATTGATAACTCCAATTACAATCCCAATTACAATAAATATATGACTCAAACATATTTATTTATATCCATTTATGGCTCTCAAGTTGGCTACAAGCCTCCAGCTCAAATCGTCTAATAGGTTCACTTATTAGCACATTCAACTCCACTCTTATCATTCAATACCCATTTGAAGTCCTCAATGATACTACATTAATTCTCTAACACCGTCAAATTACTATTCATCGTCTTCCTTAAGCAATATTTCCAAAAGATTCAATTTGGTGATTACTTGGTTGAATACTTCCAACTAAGCTATAAAATGATTCCATAGATTCATTGCATCCTTTAATTTCATTTGTAAGAACACTATTTATCTTTCCCTCATTTTCTCAAGAACACTATTCATGTCATAAACTAGAGTTTATGAAATCAATTATCCAACCATAACAACTTGAAACAAATATTAGAATTACTCTCACCGACTCATAAGAAATGAGCTTGAAGCATTAATATTACCTTCTTGAAGCTTTTCCTTGAAATTCCAATATTTTGGAAATTTAGTGTTCTTGAACAACTTGAAAGATTTCTAGGGATTTCAAAGATTGAAGGATGTTAATACTAGTGTTAACAGGATGTTATTAACTTAAAAGTATCCAAAAAAACTCACCTTGTATTCTTAAGTAGTCCCAAGGTCGAATCCACCATGAAAGAACCAATCCCTAGCTCAAGAAAATCCTCAAAAATGGTTGCTGCCCGTGACTGCCTTATAAAGGCAAAGGTGCTTCAGCGAGTTGTACCTTGCATTGTGCAGATTGTACCTAGTATTACAAGTTTTGCCCTGCTGGACACCTTTTACTAAAACGTCCATATGTCCTTGTAGAAATATCCAAATAACAAACGGTTGAAAGCGTTAGAAACTAGACTCGAAGATCTTTCATTTGATAGGTTGTCCACCATATAACCCCTTATATATATATATAGGCATGCTCGTACAAAGTTAGGTTTTTGTGTGTACTCATTTGGAACTTTAGTCTATAATGTAATTTTCAACTTGATTAAGACTTAGGGCTCTCCTTAGACCCTACATCACTTATAATATGACTCGTTCACTTATTAACATATGAACCTGCTGGAACCTTCAAATCCCAATTCCGGGGTCGTTTTCTCAAAATGTTGACCGAAGTCAAACTTGCCCTTTTAAATCTAACTTAAGGAACCAAGTGTTCCAATTTCAACCCAAACACTTCCAAATCTCGAACCAACCATCCTCGCAATTCATAAAATATTAAAAGCGCATTTAAGGAGTTTTATTTAGGGGAACGAGGTTCTAAAAGTCGAAGCGACCGGTTGGGTCGTTACACCCACGTCATCTCGAGGCATAGTGGTGAGCTGCCTTTCTGAGCTGTTCTGTAGCTACCAGTGTCTCTTCTTATATTTACATTCTATCTATTTCATTTCAGACAGTATTTGGAGTTTTGTATAATCTATTAGATGCTCATTCACTTGTGACACCATGTCTTGGCATGCACATTAGTAGAGTTTGGGTTTATATTTTCTTGGATTTAAATTTTATCAATGTATGCTTATTTTATTAGTTGGCTTGCCTAGGTGTAAGTGTTGGGCGCCATCACGACCTATAATTGAAATTGGGTCGTGACATCGGGAGTGCCCTTTGTTGATATTTTTCTATGAATGTACTTGCCTTTTGTTATTTTATTTTTCCGTGATATGTAAATTCTTATCTTCTTCCTTGATGTACTTGTTGACTTTATTATTATGTGTTTTGTGTTCCTAATTATATTGGGTTGGCTTTGACTTTTTAGCACGTGACTCTAAAAAAGTATATTTCTAGTTTTCTTACTGATGTTCGATGATTGAGTTGATTAAATAAAAGGAATTATTATGTTTTAAAATGTCACAACCCAATTAACTTGTCACGGCCCAATTTTCCCTCTGTTGGGTACTGTGATGGCACCTAGTCTTAGGGACTAGGTAAGCCTAACAATAATTAAAATAACAATATTATTTAAATAGAATCTCTTAAAATTCCCAAAACCGGTAGTACAAGTCATAAGCTCTACAAAGTGTTTGCTAGAAAACTTCTAAATACAACTGTCGAGAAATGAGGATAAACAGTGCAAACGAAAACTGGAAGGTGACTCCTAAGCCTGCGAACGCAGTAGCAAGTTTACCTTGAGTCTCCACAGCAACAGTCCACACAGCTAGCTAACGAACAAGTACCTGGATTTGCACATAAATGTGCAGAAGAGTAGCATGAACACACCACAACGGTGCCCAGTAAGTATCAAGATTAACCTCGGTGGAGTAGTGACGAGGAACAGTCAAGACACCCAGTGGTCTAATAAACTGAACAGATATAAGTACATGAATAACAGAAGTATGATGTCTACATAAAGACTATGCAATATGGCTCACAATACAGTAATAGCAATAAGGAAGGAAACAACAAGTATCGGCGGAATATCATGAAAATGACAGACAAAGGGAATGGAACACAACCTAAATCCGGAATCACGAGTACAACAAGGACAAGTAATAACTCAATAATTACAACCGCTTTTACATTAGGTCTTAGTCCACAACTCCACGAGGTACCGAAACTCGGACAATTCACAACTCATGGATCTCAATACCTGAACCCTAACACTTGGCATCCTGTGCCCTCATAACACCTCATAACCACACTGACGACTCACATGCCAATAGAGCCAATCTCACATAGAAGGCAAGTAAACAAGGGTGAGCATCTATGCTCAACAATATCAAGAACACCTCTTATCCGATAAGAGTGCTTAACTACGTGTATGCTTGTGCAAGTGTCCTAGCATAGTCCATACCAGCAAATAAGCATAAGGAAGAAGAAGAACGGACAACACGTAGAATATTTTCTCACACAGGTACGTATACCACTACACAAATATCAACAACAAGAATGTCCCCAGGCCATAAATCATCGCGATTCAATCCCTGACACAGCCCACCTTGTCTCGCCACGTGTGCAATAGTAACATAAATGCCCGCCTTATTTCGCCACACGTACATAATAATGTTCCCACCTTGTCTCGCCACATGCGCAACCCATAAATATATATACATATCCCGCCTTGTCACGCCGCATGTGCAAATATCAATGGTAACAATAGCACGACAGAAACCTCGTCCAACCCCATAGTAACAACCGCACGACAGAAACCTCGTGCATCACAATAATAACAACCGCACGGCAAAAACCTCGTGCATCACCACAACAAGTACCACATCAACAATGACAATAATACAAAGTACGACAAGTAAATCAACTCCAGAACTTTAATTCACAAAGAAACGGTAGAACCAATTCACAAGAAATAACCACAATCAAGAATGCTAGGCGTAAAGGGAACAACTCAACAAAGGGAAACTAATGTGTATCAACGATCCCACAATATACATTTCAACAACAGGGAAACTAACATGAGTCTAATAATTCCAAATAAAACAAGTCGACTAAGATATAGGATATCTAAAACTTCTTTTAAGGTTGAGGAATTACGAACACTCATTCACTCACGAGTCTAACCATACAAAAATCATCAAATTCCGATACCATTTCGTCCCTCAAATCATGATTTTTTATTTTTTATTTTTCTTTCAAAAAACACCATTTTTCTCAACTCAAAACACAAATTAAATGATAAAAATAAAGATAGAATCATGGAAATAAATAAATTCTAGGTAAAGAACACTTACCCAATCGATTTGCATTAAAAACCCACAAGGAATCTCTCAAAACCGAGTTCTAGAACACCAAAAATGGTGAAAATGGCAAACCCTCGGAATAGAGGACTTTATATTCTGCCCAGGGGTTTTGTGCATTGCGAACGCGGAGAAAGGGACGCATTCGCGAAGAAGAGAAACAAAAGATGCCCAGTTGTTCTTCGTGAACGCGACAACACGTTCGCGAATGCGGAGAGGAAAAATATGATGGCCCAACGACTGCTCTTCATGAACGCGTGAAGTAGTACGCGAACGCGAAGAGTGTAATGGAATAGCTACGCGAACGCGTAAGTGACACGCGAACACGAAGAGAAAAATGATCACCAGTGCCCAGGGCCTGGTGTGATGACCCAAAATGTCATCTTTAAGTTTAATGATTAATTATGTGATCTAAGCACTATTTACCATTACTCAACTTGCGTGTGCAGTCCGTAAAAAAAATTTCGGAAAGTTTTCAGGTGAAAAATGGATTAAAATGTGAATTAGATGTTTAAAACACAACTGAGTTGACTTTGGTCAACATTTTGAGTAAACAAACTCGTATCAGTGTTTTGACAGTTCCGGTAGATCCGTATCATGAATTGGGACTTGGGCGTATGCCCGGAATCAAATTCCGAGGTCCCTAGCCCGAGATATAGAATTTTGATGAAAAATTTAAAGTTTAAGTTCAAATAGTGACCGGATGTCGAATTATGTGCAAATGACCCCGGAATAGAATTTTGATGATTCCAACAGCTCTGTATGGTGATTTTGGACTTAGGAGCATGATCGAATTTTTTTTTAAAAGTCCGTAGTGGAATTAGGCTTGAAATGCCGAAAGTTGAATTTTTTTGAAGTTTGACCGAGAGGTTGACTTTTTGATATCAGGATCGAAATCCGATTCTAAAAATTTTCATAGATCTGTTATGTCATTTATGACTTGCGTGAAAATTTGAGGTCAATCAGACTTGATTTGATAATTGTTGACTCGACAGTTGGTTATGAATTTCTACATATTTGTTTTCCATCGTGGAAGCATTTCAAGAGTTGGAACAGGACTTATATGTATCATGAGGTGTGTTGTGAACATCAGATTCGTGGAATTTTGGCTGTTGTTATCAAGGGATGTTATTATAGTCATGTGAATGATGCAGTGCATGGTCTAAATTCAACAAAGGTATGCAATCCTATATTGGCACATCGTGTAGTGATTGATATGACATTCATAGGTTGGAAACAAGCATGGTGGAGAATTCTGGATGTTAGAATTGGGCTCTAAGGCTTATTTGCCTAAATAAAGGGGAGAATTTTCAGATTGGCTCGAGTTAATGTGCTCAACTGGGTCTGGTAGTACGGGTAGGTGCACGAGGTGTTAAACAATGATTTTGGATAACTCCGGAACACTCCTTAGCACGTTCCAGGACGAACGTATATTTAAGTAGGAGAGAATGTAATGACCCAACCGGTCGTTTTGACTTTTAGAACATCGTTACCCTAAATAAAACTTCCCGTATGTGCTTTAAATGATTTATGACTTGTGGGGATGGTTGGTTCGGGATTTGGAAGTGTTTGGGTTGAAATCGGAACACTTGGGGTCCTTAAGTTGGCTTTAAAAGACCAAGTTTGACCAACATTATGAGCAAACAGACTCGAAACAGTGTTTTGACAGTTTCGGTAGGTCCGTATCGTGATTTGGGACTTGGGAGTATGCCTGGAATCAAATTCCGAGGTCCCTAGCCCGAGATATGGAATTTTGATGAAAAATTAAAATGTTTAAGTTCGAATAGCGACCGGATGTCTAATTATGTGAAAATGACCCCGGAATAGAATTTTGATGATTCCAATAGCTTCGTATGGTGATTTTGGACGTAGGAGTGTGTTCGAAATTTTATTTGGAAGCCCGTAGTTAAATTAGGGTTGAAATGGCTAAAAACAAGAATTTAAGTTTGGAAGTTTGACCGATGAGTTGACTTTTTGATACAGGAGTCGGAATCCAGTTTCGAAAATTTTCATAGCTCCGTTATGTCATTTATGACTTGTGTGTAAAATTTGAGGTCAATCGGAGTTGATTTGATAGGTTCCGACATCGAATGTAGAAGTTGAAAACTCTTAGTTTCATTAAGCTTGAATTGGGGTATGATTCATGGTTTTAGCGTTGTTTGATGTGATTTAGAGGTTTGAGTAAGTTCGTATGATGTTTTAAGACTTGCTGGTATATTTGGTTGAGGTCCCGAGGGCCTCGGGTGAGTTTCGGATGGTTAACGGATCAAAAATTGGAATTAAAAGCTGCTGTAGTGTTTCCTCTTCTGTTGGATATTCTGAGTTGATATCGAGCCGAGGTATCGAGCCCAGGGTTGACGAGGCTCAGGCTCGAGCTTGAGATCGAAGCCACGATCGAAGGTCCAGCTCAAGGACATGATCGAAGGTAAGGCTCGAGGGCTAGGATCGAGACCCATGCTCGATGCCCTGATCGAAGGCCCAGTCTCGAAGTCCTGATCGAAGGCCCATTCTCGATGCCCTGATCGAAGGCCCAGCCTCGATGTCCTGATCGAAGGCACATGCTCGATGCCCTGATCGAAAGCCCAGCCTCGATGTTCTGGTCAAAGGCCCAACCTCGATGCCCTGATCGAGGCCATGACAGAGGTCCAGGCTCGAGCCTGTGATCGATGCTGCGATCGAGGCCTAGTTCGAGGACCAGTTCCGCAGGCTGCTGGGCAGTTTTATAAAAAGAGGGCATTCGTTCCATTTACCATTTTTAACGAACTTGAGCTTGAGCAGAGGCGACTTTTGATAGATTTTCAAGGGAAAAACATTTGGGTAAGTGATTTTAACTCGGATTTGGTCTACATATACAAGTATATCATTGTTTTCACAATTTAATTAGTGATTTGAGATTGAAATTTGGAAAAGTTTAGAGATCTCATAAAAACAAATTTTGAGATTTCGGTATCGATTCGGAGTCGGATTTGAGTGAAACTGGTATGGTTGGACTCGTAATTGAATGGGTTGTCGAATTTCATAACTTTCGCCGGATTCCGAGATGTGGGTCTCGTAGGCGAATTTTAATTAATTTCAGGATCTTTTCTTTAAAATGTAGTATTTTCTTATATAATTGATTCCTATAATATTTAGTGATTGTATCGAATTATTTTGGCTAGATTCGAGCCATACGGAGTTGGATAATCTTGGAAAAGGCATTATAGTGGATTAAATTGGAGCAAGACAAGGTAAGTCTGTTGACTAATCTTGTGAGGGGGAAATTACCCCATAGGTGATTAAATTAATAATGGTTGCTAATTGTCGGGGCTACGTACGCACGAGGTGACGAGAGTCCGTGCGTAGCTACTATTAATGCTAAAGTCCGGGTAGTTTAGGACACAAAGCATGAATTACTTGTATAAATTGTATTCTTTATTTAATTGAATTATTTGATATATAAATTGTGAATTGTTAAGAATATAATAAAGATGAAAATTTCATATGCTTAATTTTCTGTTTAAATTAGTTAACTGTTTAAAGAAATTGTTCATCCTCCCGAACTTATCTTATAATGAATATACTCTCCTTCCGGAGGTATATAAGAAAATGTCCCCCTTTCTTGTAGAGCGGGTCGAACGCCTCGGCAGGATAGATGCATCTATGGATCGTGCCGCACGTCCCTCAGCAGTGTAGACGAAACTCTGGATCGGGCCGTACGACCTCGACATAAATCGTGCTTAATAATAATAATAATAATAATTACACAATACTTTGACGGTTTATTGCAGCTTGTGAAGATATTTGATAAATTGAAAATTCATTGAAATTGAATTGCAGTTTTGTAAAACTATTTGATAAATTGGAATTTTTATTGAAATTGAAGGATTTGATTAATAGATTAGAAATTATTTGAATTGAAGGAATTTAATTACCTCTGTTGGTACAATAAAATTATTGTTAACAATGTGAATCACGTTGATATAAATATTTCTATTTTCATGATTATTTAATATTATTGACCCATAGTGAGTGTCATAGTCGGCCATCTCGTCTCTACCACTTCGAGATTAGGCTTGATACTTACTGGGTACACGTTATTTTCGTACTCATACTGCACTTGCTGCATATTTTATTGTGCAGGTACATATATGTATAGCGGCCTTGTGGGTGCAGAGGTGTGGTTACGATTCGCAACTAATAGAGTCTCCTTCAGAGTTATTATATTTTCCTGTCTAATTTGTATTCTAGACAGATGTTGTATTTTATTTTAATTCCCTAGTAAATGTTCATGCACTTGTGACACCGGGTTTTGGGATGATTATGGGTTGCACTGTATTGGAAATTTTTAAAGATATTAGTACGTATTTGGTAAATGTCATCTTCTGCTATTTAATTGAGGGGAACAACTATGACTTCAAAAATATTAAAATGAGAATTTATTTAGTATTTATTGTTGGCTTGTCTGACAGCGGTGTCTGGCGCCATCACGACCTATAGGTGAAATTGGGTCGTGACACCTGTGGCCGGATTTTGGGTCGTGACATATATATATATACATATTACATTTATTTAAAAACAAATTCGCTTTTTTCAAATCTAGTTATAGTATTTTAAAGAACTATAATTATAGAGTTTTATCGTTATATGGAGTAGTTTTCTTTTTCTTTTTTTGCCATAGGCTAAGTAGTATTTAAATAATTAGAAAAGATAACAAAAGTTCCTAACATGATTGCGTATGAACATTAACCGAATTAAGTATGATAACATGATAAGAAAAGATATTTTTTTTATTTTAATTCAAATTTAAAAACTTTATCTATAAATTCAAAATTATCCTTTAATTCAAATTCAATTTTATATATTATATTTAACTAACATAGTCAAATATATAGAATAAAGTTACCATATAGGGCAACTTTTATAACTAGACATGATTTAAGAAATTATTATAAATTTATAGCAGCAAATCCATAATTATATGGACAACAGATTCTATAGCAGAAAACTGATCCACACCCATTAATACTAATTAACTACCCCTTAATCATCACCATTTTCCATTCATTTTGCACATTTTTAGGGACACTATACTACTAAACATAAGCAAATGCTATTCAAATTTGTTCCGCCCCCTTTATTTTTTTCCTTTTTTTCCCCTTCCAAACGTATTTATTGAAATGTGTTGAAAGTCGTGTGCACGAGGTGACGAGTGTGTACACGGGCTAAATTACGAAAGATTATACTTTTAAATTGTGTAGATCACCGTTGCGCATTTATTAAATTATTTTATCTTGTTATATTCTTCATCATTGATCTGAGATATATACTTCAAATTTGTTTGATCTTTTCTTACTAATTGTTTTACCTGTTTAGTTGAAATTTGGTTTCTTTTATTCTGTGCATTATTTGAAGGTTGATTTTCTTTAAATTAAATATTATTAATATGAAGTATTTGACATTTTTAAACTTGATATTGAAGCAACGTAGTAAAGATTTTGAAAGATTATTTTCCTAAATTATTAACTCCTGAATATTTTTATACTCATTGTGAGGGAGCCGTGAGCTCTTTATTGTGGAAGAATATTATTGTTGAATTATTTTGACATGAGCCGTGAGCTCTTTATTGTGGAAAAATATTATTGATGAATTATTTTGACATGAGCCGTGAGCTCTTTATTGTGGAATCAATTATGATCGTAAAATTTTGTACGACTCGGGAGCTACAAGCTGATACTTCATTTCTGCTAGTTATACAAATTTCCAAGATATTAGAATGTGTTCGGGGTGAGGAAAAATGAAACTAAAGAGACCAAGACGTCTCGAGGTTCTGGGGGATTCAGTGGAGTAGTTCTACTCTGCAAGTATAAATCATTATGGCGGGGGCTCAGGCAGTCGTCCAGCCCAGTCCGCACATCAAATTACTTGGGGTGCTCCAGTAAGTTCTTTTAATGCACCACCGACATGAGTTCCTACAATGGTTATTCCAGTTATCTGGCACAGACTCAATATGAGCAGCCAAACCCGCAAAGGGGTTGTTATGAATACGGTGATACTAGGCACATCATGAGAAAATTGTCCCATACTTGGGAGAGATATATTTCATCAAAGCACTCAGGCTACGTGCCCCATTGTAGTTACTACACCACCCACACGACCAGTTAGGGGTGGAGAAAAGACGGGTAGAAGACATCCTAGAGGTGGAGACCCAGCCATTGATATATTTCTTTTATGGTATGGCGGAGGTCGCTACATCAGTTGGTGTCGTTACAGGTACGACCTTGATATTATATAAAGGAATAATTTCCTTAACTTGATTCTGTTTTGAGTATCGAGACGAGTCCTCCTATTGTGCTCCACTTATGAGTGAGCTTCATAATTCTATAATCTACTTATGTGTTTACCCCTGTTGGGAGATTTTATGGAGATAATTACGCTTATCATTTCGTGTTGGTCATAATAAGAGTTGAGAGTCTAAATGTGGCTTTCTGTTACTCATTTCGGTAAATTTTGATGTAAATTCCGAATAATTAATTGCAAATTGTGAATTATATGTCCTAGCGGTGTGGGGTTCATTATGCGTTGTGATTTGGTGTAACCGAAATTATTTAAAAGGAGAAAATGGAAATTTTCAATTGGCACGATGTGCATATTACTTGTGATTCAGAACTGAGGACGAGATCCTCATATTTTTATATAAATTGATATATTTAAACCGAGCTATGAGCTACGGTGGAAGTTATATAAGGACGAGATCCTTGTGAGGAAAATTCTTGTGTTTAAGTTCTCCCTTGTGACATTAAATTTGTACTATAGTACTAATAGGGAGTCATGCCTGTTAGGCTTATTTGAAAATTTTATATGAAATTCTCTATGCATACTTGGCAATTTTGTGTTGTAATTATTGAGTTTTAACCTATGAGGTAGGTTCCCGCACAGGTGGCGTTAAATGTGACTCGTTAATTCAGATAACTAATTATGAGGTCTTCATGCCTCGCATCTAGTTATCAGTATTGTGAAGGTTTGCAACGAGATTTTTGTTAACATGAAGTTAATTGACGATTTTGTAATTGATTATGAACAACTATTAAGACCAGATTGACCAGAAGGGTGCTCCGTTCAGATGGACCGAGGAATGTGAGGAGAGCTTCCAAAAGCTCAAGACAGCTTTGACTACAACCCCAATGTTGGTATTACCTATAGGTTCAGGGTCTTATACTGTGTATTGTGAAGTGTCGCGTATTGGTCTCGGCACAATGTTGATGTAAGACAGTAGGTTGATTGCCTACGTGTCCCGATAGTTAAACGTACATGAGAAGAATTATCTAGTCCATGACCTTGAGTTAGTAGCTATTGTTCATGCCTTGAAGATTTGGCGGCATTATTAGTACGGTGTCCATTGTGAGGTCTACACCGATAACCGAAGTCTATAGCATCTATTTAAACATAATGATCTTAATTTGCGGCAGCAGAGGTTGTTGGAGTTGCTTAAGGATTATGACATCACCATTCTCTATCATCCTGGGAAAGTCAATGTAGTGGCCGATGCCTTGAGTCGTAAGGCGAAGAGTTTAGGCAGCTTAGCATATTTACCGGTAGCAAAGAGGCCTTTGGCCTTGGATATTCAGGCCTTGGCCAACCAGTTTGTCAGATTGGATGTTTCCGAGCCGAGTCGAGTTTTGGCTTGTATGGTTTCTCAGTCTTCTTTTTATGATCGTATCAGGGAGCGTCAGTATGATGACCCCTATTTGCTGGTCCTTAAGGATACAGTTCAGCACGGTGATGCCAAAGAAGTCACAATTGGAGATGACGGTGTATTACGGATGCAGGGCAGGCTATGTGTGCCTAATGTAGATGGTTTTCGTGAATTGATTCTCCAGGAGGCTAACAGTTCGCGGTACTCCATACATCCGGGTGCTGCAAAGATGTAACACGACTTGAGGAAACATTATTGGTGGAGTAAGATGAAGAAAGACATAGTGGAGTATGTAGCTCGGTTTCTAAATTGTCAGCTAAGTGAAATATGAGCATCAACGACCGAGTGGATTGCTTCAGAAGTTAGAGAATCCAGAACGGAAATGGGAGATGATCACTATGGATTTCGTTGTTGGGCTCCCACGAACTCAGAGGAAGTTCAATGCAGCTTGAGTGATTGTGGATCGATTGACTCAGTTAGCTCATTGCAATCCTATGATGACTACCTACTCTTCCGAACAGTTGGCTCGAATCTATATTAGCGAGATTGTCACATTTCACGGCATACCGATATCTATCATATCTGACCGGGTACGCAGTTTACATTACGATTCTGGAGGGCAGTACAACGTGAGTTGGGTACTCGGGTAGAGTTGAGTACAACATTTCACCCTCAGACAGACGGGCAGTCCGAACGCACTATTCAGATACTGGAGGATATGCTTCGTGCGTGTGTGATAGAATTTGAGGGTGCTTGGGATCAGTTCTTACCACTTGCGTAGCTTGCTTACAACAATAGTTGTCAGTCAAGCATTCAGATGGCTCCGTATGAGGCCTTGTATGGTAGGTGGTGCCAGTCCCCAGTGGGTTGGTTCGAACCGGGCAAGGCTAGGCTATTGGGTACAGACTTGGTTCAGGATGCCTTGGAAAAGGTTAAGTTGATTCAGGATTGACTTCGTACAGCCCAATCTAGACAGAAGAGTTATGCGAATCGGAAGGTTCGTGATGTTGCATTCATGGTTGGTGAACGGATATTGCTCCGGGTTTCGCCTATGAAGGGTGTGATGAGGTTCGGGAAGAAGGGCAATTTGAGCCCTAGGTATATTGGGCCTTTTGAGATTCTTGAGAGAGTTGGAGAGGTGGTTTACATACTTGTACTACCACCTAGTCTCTTTGCCGGTCATCCGGTATTCCATGTTTCCATGCTTCGGAAATATCACGGCGATCCGTCTCATGTGCTAGACTTCAGTTCGGTTCAGTTGGACAAGAATATATATTATGTTGAGGAACCATTGGCTATTTTGGATAGGCATGTTCGAAAGCTGAGGTCAAAGAACATTGCTTCCGGGAAGGTTCAGTGGAGGGGTCATCCGGTCGAGGAGGCGACTTGAGAGACCGAGCATGATATACGCAGCTGTTATCCACACTTATTCACCAGCTTAGGTACTTTTTCAAACTCCGTTCGAGGACGAACGTTTGTTTTAGAGGTGGAGAATGTGATGACCCAAAATGTCATCTTTAAATTTAATGATTAATTATTTGATCTAAGCACTATTTACCATTACTCGACTTGCGTGTGCAGTCCATAAAAAAATTTCGTAAAGTTTTCAGGTGAAAAATGAATTAAAATGTGAATTAGAGCTTTAAAACACTACTGAGTTGACTTTGGTCAACATTTTGAGCAAACAGACTCAGATCAGTGTTTTGACAATTTTGGTAGGTCTTTATCATGATTTGGGACTTAGGCGTATGCCCGGAATCGAATTCCGAGGTCCCTAGCCCGAGATATAGAATTTTGATGAAAAATTAAAAGTTTAAGTTCAAATAGTGACCGGATGTCAAATTATGTGCAAACGACCCCGGAATAGAATTTTGATGATTCCAACAGCTCCGTATGGTGATTTTGGACTTAAGAGCGTGATCGGAATTTTATTTGGAAGTCCGTAGTGGAATTAGGTTTGAAAAGCCGAAAGATGAATTTTTGGAAAGTTTGACCGAGGGGTTGACTTTTTGATATCGGGGTCGAAATACGATTCTGAAAATTTTAATAGCTCAGTTATGTCATTTATGACTTGTGTGCAAAAATTGAAGTCATTCCGAATTGATTTGATATGTTTTGACACAAGATATAGAATTTGAAAGTTCAAAGTTCATTAATTTTGATTTGAGGTGCGATTTGTCGTTTTGATGTTGTTTGAAGCCTCGACTAAGTTCGTATGGTATTTTGGGACATGATGAAATAATTGGTTAAGGTCTCGGGTGGATTTCGGAAGGTAAACGGAATGGATTTTGGACAAAGAGTGCTGGAAATTTCTGTTGCAGAAATTTCATGCGTGGAGCCAACTTTGGAAGCTTATATCTCGCTATTCATAAGGAATCAAAACATTTTCAAAACATAAAAGTTGTAGTCGTTTGATTATAGCTTGCAGTAAATTAAACCATGCATCATTTGGACATTTGTACAGAAAGTTATGACGGATTGAATGAAGGCTAGTAGAGCAGTTTCGCGAAAAATTTCGCCAGAAATTCTGATACATGGAGCCGACTTTGGGAGCTTATATGTCGCAATTCATAAGGAATCAGAAAGTTACAAAACATGAAAGTTATAGTCGTTGGATTCTAGTTTCCGGAAAGTTAAACCATGCATCATTTGTACATTTTTACATAAAGTTATGACTGATTGAAGAAAGGCTGCTAGAGCAGTTTCTGGTGGACTTTTAGTGACGAAAAATGAACTTTTAGTGACGGATTGGCAGAAACTTAAGGACCAAAAATGGTCATTTCACTCATTTCGTTTTGGATTTTTGGAGCACGGTTCTTGGGCGATTTTTGGGCAATTTTCACGGAAAAACATTGGGGTAAGTGTTCCTTATCCTATATTGATTATATTTAATGATTCCATACTCATTTACATCATGAATCCGTGAATTTATGGAAGAAAAATCAAGCCAAAAACGAAAATTTAAGATTTGGAGGTCGAGTTGTTATCGGATTTTGGTAAAACTGGTATGGGTGGACTCGTAATTGAATGGGTTGTCGGACTTTATAAGTTTCGTCCGATTCTGAGATGTGGGCCCCACGGGCAAATTTTGGGCTAATTTCGGATTTTAATGAAAATGTAATATTTTCTTATGAAATTGATTACTATAATTTTTGTTGACTGTATAGAATTAATTATGACTAGATACGAGTCGATCGGAGTCGGAAAATCGAGGAAAAAGCATAATACTTGGTTAAATTGGAGCAAGTCGAGGTAAGTGACTTGTCTAACCTTGTGTGGTGGAAATTTTCCCTAGGATTGGTATTGATGTAATTATTGAAATGTGTTGAAAGTCATGTGCACGAGCTGACGAGTGTGTACACGGGCTAAATTGCGAAAGATTATATTTTTAAATTGTGTAGATCACCGTTGCGCATTTATTAAATTATTTTATCTTGTTATATTCTTCATCATTGATCTGAGATATATACTTCAAATTTGTTTGATCTTTTCTTGCTAATTGTTTTACCTGTTTAGTTGAAACTTGGTTTCTTTTATTCTGTGCATTATTTGAAGGTTGATTTTCTTTAAATTAAATATTATTAATATGAAGTATTTGACATTTTTAAACTTTATATTGAAGCAACGCAGTAAAGATTTTGAAATATTATTTTCCTAAATTATTAACTCCTGAATATTTTTATACTCATTGTGAGAGAGCCGTGAGCTCTTTATTGTGGAAGAATATTAATAATGAATTATTTTGACATGAGCCGTGAGCTCTTTATTGTGGAATATTATTATTGATGAATTATTTTGACATGAGCCGTGAGCTCTTTATTGTGGCAAACTATTATTGATGATTTATTTTGGCATGAGCCGTGAGCTCTTTATTGTGGAAAAATATTATTGTTGAATTATTTTGGCAAGTTAAAATATTTGAGCACTTGAGGTGCAAATTGTGATATATTGTGATATTGATACGCATGCGGTGGTATAAGGTCTGAGTGTTGAAACGCATGCGGTGAGATAAGGGTGGCTTGATACGCGTGGCTAGTAGGGGTGACTACTAGAAGTCATGCGGTGTGATAAGGGTGGCTAAAACGCGGGATGCTATTTCGGGAATTTTTTTTTTTTTTAAAAATAAATTGTGAAGGCTCCCGCGGTGATATAAGGAAATGAGATATTGTAAAATTATTTATAACATGGGACTATGAGGCGGTACATCGGTAGTGCCCTTGTTGATATTGATTTATGGCCATAGTTGCTTTCGATTAATTGTTGTGATTTTCATAAAGTCGAAGAAAATTCTATTTTGATTCCACGAGATATTATTTGCAATTATTTGGTGTCATTAAATGTGACATACTATTTGATTCATTTCCAATGTCATTTTATTTTACTACATTGATAAACATTTTACCATGCCATTATTATATTCCATTAGGGCCTCACCTGACATTGTCACTACTCTACCGAGGTTAGGCTTGGCACTTACTGGGTACCGCTGTGGTGTACTCATACTACGCTTTTGCACATCTTTTTGTGCAGATCCAGGTACATTTTTACCAGCCTAGACGTCGGTGAGTTACCTGCGCACGGAGACTTCGAGGTATATCTGCCAGGGTCCGCAGACTCCGGAGTCCCCTTCTATCATTTTATGTTGCTTCCTTATATTTTTTTAGACCTTGATATATAGAGACATTGAGAATAAATTCTTAGAAGGTTGTGACTTATTTCTACCGAGTTTTGGGAGTTGAAATTATTTTAATTGTAGTTTATTTATTCCAGATATTTATTATTATTCCGCATTGATAGGCTTACCTAGTCTTAGAGACTAGGTGCCATCACAACATCCTACAGAGGGAATTTGGGATCGTGACATATAGTGTCCCTAAAAATGTGCAAAATGAATGGAAAAAGGTGATGATTAATAGGTAATTAATTAGTATTAACGATAAAACTCTTTCACATTTAAAAGAGAAATAAAACTACTTCGCCTATGACTAGTACTACCGGTTTTGGGAAATTATATATTTTGTAAAGATTTCTATATCGAGACTGTTAGATTTCCTTTGTTATTGTTATTACTCAATAAATGTAAGGCTTACCTAGTCCCTAAGACTAGGTGCCATCACGATACCCAACGGAGGGGGAAATTAGGTCATGACAGATATCAACACACCAATTAAGAGTTCAAGTAGAGTCCTTCATAGTCTCAACCTTTGACTGTTTTGCCATAAATATGAGTTATTATTTTGCTTCCTGACTAGTTTTAGGATCCAATAACACCAGCGAGAATGGCACCAAAAAAGAAAAATAGAATTATAACTAGGAGATTTGATAAATGGTTAATCTTTTTCATGTAGTGTTTCTTAATTAATATCCAATTATTATCTATATTTATCGAGAAGGTTTTAATTTTAAGATTATTTATATATAATCCAAATAATTCAAATATTTGACATGGTTAGTGTCCGCGCATCCGTGCGGGTGATAATACTAGTATATATTAAAGGAAACAAGTTACCATATATAATTGTGTGATGACCCAAAATGTTATCTTTAAATTTAATTATTAATTATGTGATCTAAGCACTATTTACCATTACTCGACTTGCGTGTGCAGTCCGTAAAAAAATTTCGGAAAGTTTTCAGGTGAAAAATGAATTAAAATATGAATTAGAGCTTTAAAACTCAACTGAGTTGACTTTGGTCAACATTTTGAGCAAACATACTCGGATTAGTGTTTTGACAATTTTGGTAGGTCTGTATCGTGATTTGGGACTTAGGCGTATGCCCGGAATCAAATTTCGAGGTCCCTAGCCCAAGATATGGAATTTTGATGAAAAATTAAAAGTTTAAGTTCAAATAGTGACATGATGTCAAATTATGTGCAAACGACCCCGGAATGGAATTTTGATGATTCCAAAAGCTCCGTATGGTGATTTTGGACTTAGGAGCGTGATCGGAATTTTATTTGGAAGTCCGTAGTGGAATTAGGTTTGAAAAGCCGAAAGATGAATTTTTGGGAAGTTTGACCGAGGGGTTGACTTTTTGATATCGGGGTCGAAATACGATTCTGAAAATTTTAATAGCTCAGTTATGTCATTTATGACTTGTGTGCAAAAATTGAAGTCATTCCGAATTGATTTGATATGTTTTGACACAAGATATAGAATTTGAAAGTTCAAAGTTCATTAATTTTGATTTGAGGTGCAATTTGTCGTTTTGATGTTGTTTGAAGCCTCGACTAAGTTCGTATGGTATTTTGGGACATGTTGAAATAATTGGTTAAGGTCTCGGGTGGATTTCGGAAGGTAAACGGAATGGATTTTGGACAAAGAGTGCTGGAAATTTCTGTTGCAGAAATTTCGTGCGTGGAGCAAATTTTGGAAGCTTATATCTCGCTATTCATAAGGAATCAGAACATTTTCAAAACATAAAAGTTGTAGTCGTTTGATTATAGCTTGCAGTAAATTAAACCATGCATCATTTGGACATTTTTACAGAAAGTTATGACGGATTGAATGAAGGCTAGTAGAGCAGTTTCGCGAAAAATTTCGCCAGAAATTCTGATACATGGAGCCGACTTTGGGAGCTTATATGTCGCAATTCATAAGGAATCAGAAAAGTTACAAAACATGAAAGTTGTAGTCGTTGGATTCTAGTTTCCGGAAAGTTAAACCATGCATCATTTGTACATTTTTACATAAAGTTATGACTGATTGAAGAAAGGCTGCTAGAGCAGTTTCTGGTGGACTTTTAGTGACGAAAAATGAACTTTTAGTGACGGATTGGCAGAAACTTAAGGACCAAAAATGGTCATTTCATTCATTTCGTTTTGGATTTTTGGAGCACGGTTCTTAGGCGATTTTTGGGCGATTTTCACGGAAAAACATTGGGGTAAGTGTTCCTTATCCTATATTGATTATATTTAATGATTCCATACTCATTTATATCATGAATCCGTGAATTTATGGAAGAAAAATCAAGCCAAAAACGAAAATTTAAGATTTGGAGGTCGAGTTGTTATCGGATTTTGGTAAAATTGATATGGGTGGACTCGAATTGAATGGGTTGTCGGACTTTATAAGTTTCGCCGGATTCCGAGATGTGGGCCCCACGGGCAAATTTTGGGCTAATTTCGGATTTTAATGAAAATGTAATATTTTCTTATGAAATTGATTACTATAATTTTTGTTGACTGTATCGAATTAATTATGACTAGATACGAGTCGATCGGAGTCGGAAAATCGAGGAAAAAGCATAATACTTGGTTAAATTGGAGCAAGTCGAGGTAAGTGACTTGTCTAACCTTGTGTGGTGGAAATTTTCCCTAGGATTGGTATTGATGTGATTATTGAAATGTGTTGAAAGTCATGTGCACGAGGTGACGAGTGTGTACACGGGCTAAATTGCGAAAGATTATATTTTTAAATTGTGTAGATCACCGTTGCGCATTTATTAAATTATTTTATCTTGTTATATTCTTCATCATTGATCTGAGATATATACTTCAAATTTGTTTGATCTTTTCTTACTAATTGTTTTACCTGTTTAGTTGAAACTTGGTTTCTTTTATTCTGTGCATTATTTGAAGGTTGATTTTCTTTAAATTAAATATTATTAATATGAAGTATTTGACATTTTTAAACTTGATATTGAAGCAACGTAGTAAAGATTTTGAAATATTATTTTCCTAAATTATTTACTCCTGAATATTTTTATACTCATTGTGAGGGAGCCGTGAGCTCTTTATTGTGGAAGAATATTATTGATGAATTATTTTGACATGAGCTGTGAGCTCTTTATTGTGGAAAATTATTATTGATGAATTATTTTGACATGAGCCGTGAGCTCTTTATTGTGGCAGACTATTATTGATGATTTATTTTGGCATGAGCCGTGAGCTCTTTATTGTGGAAAAATATTATTGTTGAATTATTTTGGCAAGTTAAAATATTTGAGCACTTGATGTGCAAATTGTGATATATTGTGATATTGATACGCATGCGGTGGTATAAGGTCTGGGTGTTGAAACGCATGCGGTGAGATAAGGGTGGCTTGATACGCGTGGCTAGTAGGGGTGACTACTAGAAGTCATGCGGTGTGATAAGGGTGGCTAAAACGCGGGATGCTATTTCGGGAAAAATATTTTCTTTAAATAAAAATAAATTGTGAAGGCTCCCGCGGTGATATAAGGAAATGAGATATTGTGAAATTATTTATAACATGGGACTACGAGGCAGTACATCGGTAGTGCCCTTGTTGATATTTATTTATGGCCATAGTTGCTTTCGATTAATTGTTGTGATTTTCATAAAGTCGAAGAAAATTCTATTTTGATTCCACGAGATATTATTTGCAATTATTTAGTGTCATTAAATGTGACATACTATTTGATTCATTTCCAATGTCATTTTATTTTACTACATTGATAAACATTTTACCATGCCATTATTATATTCCATTAAGGCCTCACCTGACATCATGACTACTCTACCGAGGTTAGGCTTGGCACTTACTGGGTACCGCTGTGGTGTACTCATACTACGCTTCTGCACATCTTTTTGTGCAGATCCAGGTACATTTTTACCAGCCTAGACGTCGGTGAGTTACATGCGCACGGAGACTTCGAGGTATATCTGCCAGGGTCCGCAGACTCCGGAGTCCCCTTCTATCATTTTATGTTGCTTCCTTATATTTTTTTTAGACCTTGATATATAGAGACATTGAGAATAAATTCTTAGAAGGCTGTGACTTATTTCTACCGAGTTTTGGGAGTTGAAATTGTTTGAATTGTAGTTTATTTATTCCAGATATTTATTATTATTTCGCATTGATAGGCTTACCTAGTCTTAGAGACTAGGTGCCATCACAACATCCTACAGAGGGAATTTGGGATCGTGACATATAGTGTCCCTAAAAATGTGCAAAATGAATGGAAAAAGGTGATGATTAATAGGTAATTAATTAGTATTAACGATAAAACTCTTTCACATTTAAAAGAAAAATAAAACTACTTCGCCTATGACTAGTACTACCGGTTTTGGGAAATTATATATTTTGTAAATATTTCTATATCGAGACTCTTAGATTTCCTTTGTTATTGTTATTACTCAATAAATGTTAGGCTTACCTAGTCCCTAAGACTAGGTGCCATCACGATACCCAACGGAGGGGGAAATTGGGTCATGACAGATATCAACACACCAATTAAGAGTTCAAGTAGAGTCCTTCATAGTCTCAACCTTTGACTGTTTTGCCATAAATATGAGTTATTATTTTGCTTCCTGACTAGTTTTAGGATCCAATAACACCAGCGAGAATGGTACCAAAAAAGAAAAATAGAATTATAACTAGGAGATTTGATAAATGGTTAATCTTTTTCATGTAGTGTTTCTTAATTAATATCCAATTATTATCTATATTTATCGAGAAGGTTTTAATTTTAAGATTATTTATATATAATCCAAATAATTCAAATATTTGACATGGTTAGTGTCCGCGCATCCGCGCGGGTGATAATACTAGTATATATTAAAGGAAACAAGTTACCATATATAATTGTGTGATGACCCAAAATGTTATCTTTAAATTTAATTATTAATTATGTGATCTAAGCACTATTTACCATTACTCGACTTGTGTGTGCAGTCCGTAAAAAAATTTAGGAAAGTTTTCAGGTGAAAAATGAATTAAAATATGAATTAGAGCTTTAAAACTCAACTGAGTTGACTTTGGTCAACATTTTGAGCAAACATACTCGGATTAGTGTTTTGACAATTTTGGTAGGTCTGTATCGTGATTTGGGACTTAGGCGTATGCCCGGAATCAAATTCCGAGGTCCCTAGCCCGTGATATGGAATTTTGATGAAAAATTAAAAGTTTAAGTTCAAATAGTGACAGGATGTCAAATTATGTGCAAACAACCCCGGAATAGAATTTTGATGATTCCAAAAGCTCCGTATGGTGATTTTGGACTTAGGAGCGTGATCGGAATTTTATTTGGAAGTCCGTAGTGGAATTAGGTTTGAAAAGCCGAAAGATGAATTTTTGGGAAGTTTGACCGAGGGGTTGACTTTTTGATATCGGGGTCAAAATACGATTCTGAAAATTTTAATAGCTCAGTTATGTCATTTATGACTTGTGTGCAAAAATTGAAGTCATTCCGAATTGATTTGATATGTTTTGACACAAGATATAGAATTTGAAAGTTCAAAGTTCATTAATTTTGATTTGAGGTGCGATTTGTCGTTTTGATGTTGTTTGAAGCTTCGACTAAGTTCGTATGGTATTTTGGGACATGTTGAAATAATTGGTTAAGGTCTCGGGTGGATTTCGGAAGGTAAACGGAATGGATTTTGGACAAAGAGTGCTGGAAATTTCTGTTGCAGAAATTTCGTGCGTGGAGCCAACTTTGGAAGCTTATATCTCGCTATTCATAAGGAATCAGAACATTTTCAAAACATAAAAGTTGTAGTCGTTTGATTATAGCTTGCAGTAAATTAAACTATGCATCATTTGGACATTTGTACAGAAAGTTATGACGGATTGAATGAAGGCTAGTAGAGCAGTTTCGCGAAAAATTTCGCCAGAAATTCTGATACATGGAGCCGACTTTGGGAGCTTATATGTCGCAATTCATAAGGAATCAGAAAAGTTACAAAACATGAAAGTTGTAGTCGTTGGATTCTAGTTTCCGGAAAGTTAAACCATGCATCATTTGTACATTTTTACATAAAGTTATGACTGATTGAAGAAAGGCTGCTAGAGCAGTTTCTGGTGGACTTTTAGTGACGAAAAATGAACTTTTAGTGACGGATTGGCAGAAACTTAAGGACCAAAAATGGTCATTTCATTCATTTCGTTTTGAATTTTTGGAGCACGGTTCTTGGGCGATTTTTGGGCGATTTTCACGGAAAAACATTGGGGTAAGTGTTCCTTATCCTATATTGATTATATTTAATGATTCCATACTCATTTACATCATGAATCCGTGAATTTATGGAAGAAAAATCAAGCTAAAAACGAAAATTTAAGATTTGGAGGTCGAGTTGTTATCGGATTTTGGTAAAATTGGTATGGGTGGACTCGTAATTGAATGGGTTGTCGGACTTTATAAGTTTCGCCGGATTCCGAGATGTGGGCCCCACGGGCAAATTTTGGGCTAATTTCGGATTTTAATGAAAATGTAATATTTTCTTATGAAATTGATTACTATAATTTTTGTTGACTGTATCGAATTAATTATGACTAGATACGAGTCGATCGGAGTCGGAAAATCGAGGAAAAAGCATAATACTTGGTTAAATTGGAGCAAGTCGAGGTAAGTGACTTGTCTAACCTTGTGTGGTGAAAATTTTCCCTAGGATTGGTATTGATGTGATTATTGAAATGTGTTGAAAGTCATGTGCACGAGGTGACGAGTGTGTACACGGGCTAAATTGCGAAAGATTATATTTTTAAATTGTGTAGATCACCGTTGCGCATTTATTAAATTATTTTATCTTGTTATATTCTTCATCATTGATCTGAGATATATACTTCAAATTTGTTTGATCTTTTCTTACTAATTGTTTTACCTGTTTAGATAAAACTTGGTTTCTTTTATTCTGTGCATTATTTGAAGGTTGATTTTCTTTAAATTAAATATTATTAATATGAAGTATTTGACATTTTTAAACTTGATATTGAAGCAACGTAGTAAAGATTTTGAAATATTATTTTCCTAAATTATTAACTCCTGAATATTTTTATACTCATTGTGAGGGAGCCGTGAGGTCTTTATTGTGGAAGAATATTATTAATAAATTATTTTGACATGAGCCGTGAGCTCTTTATTGTGGAAAATTATTATTGATGAATTATTTTGACATGAGCCATGAGCTCTTTATTGTGGCAAACTATTATTGATGATTTATTTTGGCATGAGCCGTGAGCTCTTTATTGTGGAAAAATATTATTGTTGAATTATTTTGGCAAGTTAAAATATTTGAGCACTTGAGGTGCAAATTGTGATATATTGTGATATTGATACGCATGCGGTGGTATAAGGTCTGGGTGTTGAAACGCATGCGGTGAGATAAGGGTGGCTTGATACGCGTGGCTAGTAGGGGTGACTACTAGAAGTCATGCGGTGTGATAAGGGTGGCTAAAACGCGGGATGCTATTTCGGGAAAAATATTTTCTTTAAATAAATTGTGAAGGCTCCCGCGGTGATATAAGGAAATGAGATATTGTGAAATTATTTATAACATGGGACTACGAGGCGGTACATCGGTAGTGCCCTTGTTGATATTGATTTATGGCCATAGTTGCTTTCGATTAATTGTTGTGATTTTCATAAAGTCGAAGGAAATTCTATTTTGATTCCACGAGATATTATTTGAAATTATTTGGTGTCATTAAATGTGACATACTATTTGATTCATTTCCAATATCATTTTATTTTACTACATTGATAAACATTTTACCATGCCATTATTATATTCCATTAGGGCCTCACCTGACCTCGTCACTACTCTACCGAGGTTAGGCTTGGCACTTACTGGGTACCGATGTGGTGTACTCATACTACGCTTCTGCACATCTTTTTGTGCAGATCCAGGTACAATTTTGCCAGCCTAGATGTCGGTGAGTTACCTGCGCACGGAGACTTCGAGGTATATCTGCCAGAGTCCGCAGACTCCGGAGTCCCCTTCTATCATTTTATGTTGCTTCCTTATATTTTTTTTAGACCTTGATATATAGAGACATTGAGAATAAATTCTTAGAAGGTTGTGACTTATTTCTACCGAGTTTTGGGAGTTGAAATTGTTTGAATTGTAGTTTATTTATTCCAGATATTTATTATTATTCCGCATTGATAGGCTTACCTAGTCTTAGAGACTAGGTAACATCACAACATCCTACAGAGGGAATTTGGGATCGTGACATATAGTGTCCCTAAAAATATGCAAAATGAATGGAAAAAGGTGATGATTAATAGGTAATTAATTAGTATTAACGATAAAACTCTTTCACATTTAAAAGAAAAATAAAACTACTTCGCCTATGACTAGTACTACCGGTTTTGGGAAATTATATATTTTGTAAAGATTTCTATATCGAGACTCTTAGATTTCCTTTGTTATTGTTATTACTCAATAAATGTTAGGCTTACCTAGTCCCTAAGACTAGGTGCCATCACGATACCCAACGGAGGGGGAAATTGGGTCATGACAGATATCAACACACCAATTAAGAGTTCAAGTAGAGTCCTTCATAGTCTCAACCTTTGACCGTTTTGCCATAAATATGAGTTATTATTTTGCTTCCTGACTAGTTTTAGGATCCAATAACACCAGCGAGAATGGTACCAAAAAAGAAAAATAGAATTATAACTAGGAGATTTGATAAATGGTTAATCTTTTTCATGTAGTGTTTCTTAATTAATATCCAATTATTATCTATATTTATCGAGAAGGTTTTAATTTTAAGATTATTTATATATAATCCAAATAATTTAAATATTTGACATGGTTATTGTCCGCGCATCCGCGCGGGTGATAATACTAGTATATATTAAAGGAAACAAGTTACCATATATAATTGTGTGATGACCCAAAATGTGATCTTTAAATTTAATTATTAATTATGTGATCTAAGCACTATTTACCATTACTCGACTTGCGTGTGCAGTCCGTAAAAAAATTTCGGAAAGTTTTCCGGTGAAAAATGAATTAAAATATGAATTAGAGCTTTAAAACTCAACTGAGTTGACTTTGGTCAACATTTTGAGCAAACATACTCGGATTAGTGTTTTGACAATTTTGGTAGGTCTGTATCGTGATTTGGGACTTAGGCGTATGCCCGGAATCAAATTCCGAGGTCCCTAGCCCGAGATATGGAATTTTGATGAAAAATTAAAAGTTTAAGTTCAAATAGTGACAGGATGTCAAATTATGTGCAAACGACCCCGGAATAGAATTTTGATGATTCCAAAAGCTCCGTATGGTGATTTTGGACTTAGGAGCATGATCGGAATTTTATTTTGAAGTCCGTAGTGGAATTAGGCTTGAAATGCCAAAAGTTGAATTTTTGGGAAGTTTGACCGAGGGGTTGACTTTTTGATATCGGGGTCGAAATACGATTCTGAAAATTTTCATAGCTCAGTTATGTCATTTATGACTTGTATGCAAAAACTGAAGTCATTCCGAATTGATTTGATGTGTTTCGACACAAGATATAGAATTTGAAAGTTCAAAGTTTATTGATTTTGATTTGAGGTGCGATTAGTCGTTTTTATGTTTTTTGATGTAGTCTGAAGCCACGACTAAGTTTGTATGGTATTTTGAGACATGTTGGAATAATTTGTTAAGGTCCCGAGGGTCTCGGGTGGATTTCGGAAGGAAAACGGAATGGATTTCGAACAAAGAGTGCTGGAAATTTCTGTTGCAGAAATTCCGTGCGTGAAGCCAAATTTAGAAGATTATATCGCCTAATTCATAAGGAATCAGAACATTTTCAAAACAGAAAAGTTGTAGTCGTTGGAATATAATTTCCAGAAAGTTAAACCATTTATTATTCGGATATTTGTACAGAAAGTTATGATGGAATGAATGAAGGCTGGTAGAGCAGTTTCGCCAGAAATTTCGCCAGAAATTTCTGATTCGTGGAGCCGACTTTGGAAGCTTATATCTCACAATTCATAAGGAATCCAAAAATTTTCAAAACATGAAAGTTGTAGTCGTTGAATTATAGTTTCCAGAAAGTTAAACTATTTATCATTTGGACATTTGTACATGAAGTTATGATCAACTGAAAGAAGGCTAATAGAGCAGTTTCTGGTGGACTTTTAGTGACGGAAAATGGCCTTTTAGTGACGGATTGGCAGAAACTTAAGGACCAAAAATGGTCATTTCATTCATTTCGTTTTGGATTTTTGGAGCACGGTTCTTGGGCGATTTTTGGGCGATTTTCACGGGAAAATATTGGGGTAAGTGTTCCTTATCCTATATTGATTATATTTCATGATTCCATACTCATTTACATCATGAATCCGTGAATTTATGGAAGAAAAATCAAGATTTTTGCAAAATCTTCCAAAAACAAAAATTTAAGATTTGGAGGTCGAGTTGTTATCGGATTTTGGTAAAATTGGTATGGGTGGACTCGTAATTGAATGGGTTGTCGGATTTTATAAGTTTCCCCGGATTGAGCTTATTTCGGATTTTAATGAAAATGTAATATTTTCTTATGAAATTGATTACTATAATTTTTGTTGACTGTATCGAATTAATTATGACTAGAAACGAGTCGATCGGAGTCGGAAAAAAAAAGGAAAAAGCATAATACTGGGTTAAATTCGAGCAAGTCGAGGTAAGTGACTTGTCTAACCTTGTGTGGGGAAAATTTCCCTTAGGATTGGTATTGATGTGATTATTAGAATGTGTTGAAAGTCGTGTGCACGAGGTGACGAGTGTGTACACGGGCTAAATTGCGAAAAATTATATTTTTAAATTGTGTAGATCAATGTTGCGCATTTATTAAATTATTTTATCTTGTTATATTCTTCATCATTGATCTGAGATATATACTTCAAATTTGTTTGATCTTTTCTTACTAATTGTTTTACCTGTTTAGTTGAAACTTGGTTTCTTTTATTCTGTGCATTATTTGAAGGTTGATTTTCTTTAAATTAAATATTATTAATATGAAGTATTTGACATTTTAAAACTTGATATTGAAGCAACGTAGTAAAGATTTTGAAATATTATTTTCTTAAATTATTTACTCCTGAATATTTTTAAACTCATTGTGAGGGAGCCGTGAGCTCTTTATTGTGGAAGAATATTATTGTTGAATTATTTTGACATGAGCCATGAGCTCTTTATTGTGGAAAAATATTATTGTTGGATTATTTTGAAATGAGTCGTGAGCTCTTTATTGTGGAAAAATATTATTGATGAATTATTTTGGCATGAGCCGTGAGCTCTTTATTGTGGAAAACTATTATTGATGATTTATTTTGGCATGAGCCGTGAGCTCTTTATTGTGGAAAAATATTGTTGTCGAATTATTTTGGCAAGTTAAATTATTTGAGCACTTGAGGTGCAAATTGTGATATATTGATACGCATGCGGTGGTATAAGGTCTGGGTGATAAAACGCATGCGGTGAGATAAGGGTGGCTTGATACGCGTGGCTAGTAGGGGTGACTACTAGAAGTCATGCGGTGTGATAAGGGTGGCTAAAACGCAGGATGCTATTTCGGGGAAAAAATATTTTTTTTTAAAATAAATTGTGAAGGCTCCCGCGGTGATATAAGGAAATGAAATATTGTGAAATTATTTATAACTTGGGACTACGAGGCGGTACCTCGGTATTGCTCTTGTTGATATTGATTTATGGCCATAGTCGCTTTCGATTAATTGTTGTGATTTTCATAAAGTTGAAGAAAATTCTGTTTTGATTCCACGAGATATTATTTGCAATTATTTAGTGTCATTAAATGTGACATACTATTTGATTCGTTTCCAATGTCATTTTATTTTACTACATTGATAGACATTTTACCATGCCATTATTATATTCCAGTAGGGCCTCACCTGACCTCGTCACTACTCTACCGAGGTTAGGCTTGGCACTTACTGGGTACCGCTGTGGTGTACTCATACTATGCTTCTGCACATCTTTTTGTGCAGATCCAGGTACATTTTACCATCCTAGACGTCAGTGAGTTACCTGCGCACGGGGACTTCGAGGTATATCTGCTAGCGTCCGCAGACTCCGGAGTCCCCTTCTATCATTATATGTTGCTTCCTTATATTTTATTTAGACCTTGACATATAGAGACATTGAGAATAAATTCTTAGAAGCTTGTGACTTATTTCTAACGGGTTTTGGGAGTTAAAATTATTTGAATTATAGTTTATTTATTTCAGATATTTATTATTATTCCGCATTGATAGGCTTACCTAGTCTTAGAGATTAGGTGTGATGACCCAAAATGTCATCTTTAAATTTAATAAGTAATTCTATGTTCTAAGACCTTGAAAAGCACCATTTATCATTCCTCGACTTGCGTGCTCAATCCGTAAAATTTTCTGGAAAGTTTTTATGTGAAATATGAATTAAAATGTGAAATATAGCTCTAAAATTCAAGTGAGTTGACTTTAGTCAACATTTTTAGCAAACGGACCCGGATTAGTATTTTGACAGTTCCGGTAGCTCCGTATCTTGATTTGGGACTTGGGCGTATGCCCGGAATTTAATTTGGAGGTCCCTAGCTTAAGTTATGACCATTTAACGTAACTAGCAATTTAAAGGCTAAAGATTTCCAAGTTTGACCACGGGGTTGACTTTTTGATATCAGGGTCGAAATCCAATTCGGAAAATGGGAATAGCTCCGTTATGTCATTTATAACTTGTGTGCCAAATTTAAAGGCATTCCGGATTCATTTAACATGTTTTGGCACAAGATTTATAAATTGAAAAGTTTGGAAACTCAGAAGATCGAATCGAGGTGTGAATTGTAATTTCAGTGGTATCTAATTAAGCAAATGAATTCAGAATTCAGTTTTAATGTAGCATTAGATCCGTATTGAAATTTTGGAGCCATAGCAAAAAGAATCGTCGAATGCGGACATCGTATGAGAGAGTTATGCCCATTTTAGTGTCAGGAAAGATTTTTTTTAGCCGTCAGCGCCCAGGGTAGCGTGGGGCGCTACCCCTGGCGCTGGGAATTATTGGTGTACTGGAAAGTGCGCCACAGGCAGCGCCCCACGCTACCTGTGGCGCTCGAAAATGCCAGAAACCCCATAAAACGGGGAGTTTAGCCATTTTACTCATTTTTGAGTTTGGGGAGCTCGATTTAGGCGATTTTTGGGCGATTTTCACTGGGGAAAATTGGGGTAAGTGTTTCTTATCCTATATTGATTATATTTCATGATTCCATACTCATTTACATCATGAATCAATGAATTTATGAAAGAAAAATCAAATTTTTACAAAACCTTCCAAAAATGTAAAACGAAGATTTGAAGGTCAATCCGATGTCGGAATTTGGTAATTTTTGTATGGTTGGACTCGTCTCGGAATGGGTGTTCGGATTTCGTAAGTTTTTCCGAGATTTGAGATGTGGGCTCCACTGTCAATTTTTAAAGTGAATTTCTGATTTTTATCCGGAAAATTAGTAAATTCATATGGAATTAATTCCTACGATTTGTATTGAGTATATCGAATTATTTGTGAATAGATTTGAAGCTTTTGGAGACAAATGTGAAAGGAAAAGCTGTGGTCGAGTAATTTATTGGAATTTGCATAGCGAGGTAAGTGTCGTGTTTAACCTTGACTTGAGGGAATAGAACCCTTATATTATTTGTTATGTGAAATGCATGTGAACGACGTATAGGCGAGGTGACGAGTGTCTATACGTCGTCAAATTAATTATTTGCATAATTATTTGAAAATCATAAATTGTTCTAAGACACGAATTAATTATTATAATAATTATTTCTTTCCTATTCCTTCACAAATATTAATTCTTGAATTCCTGCAATAATTGTTACATGCTATTTGATTTATGTGTATTAATTGCTACTTGACATTTAGCATATTAAATATTAAACTGTCTATTTTCTCCCCGATTTCCATAATAAATTGCTAATTGTCATTGCTTGTTTCATAATTAAATCATAACTATTGAATGCTTGTTGTTTTAAAATTTTATATTAACTGTTGCATTTATTAGGATAATTTATTCTATAAGAATTGGTAAAGTCCATATTGGAGGATCGGGTTGCACCATGTTGGAGGATCGGGTTGCACGCCGCAACAGACTTGTTTAAAAGTCCATATTGGAGGATCGGGTTGCACAAGTCCATATTGGAGGATCGGGTTTCACGCTGCAACAGACTTGTTTAAAAGTCTATTTTGGAGGATCGGGTTGCACGCCACAACAGACTTATAGAGAAGTCAATATTGGAGGATCGGGTTGCACGCCGCAACAGACTTATAGAGAAGTCAATATTGGGGGATCGGATTGCACGCCGCAACAGACTTATTTAAAAGTCTATATATATACTTGATTGAAATAAATATATGACATACTTGATTAAAAGGAAAATATTGGGAGAGCGGGCTGCACGCTGCAACAGAATTGAATGTGAATATATTGTGAGAGCTGGTTGTACGCTGCAACAGAATTTATGGAAATGATAATTGGTTATAACTGATGAGTTGGCTTCAACCATTATAAATGAGTTACCTGATTTATTTCTATTATTGATGTTGTTACTAATATTGCGTACAGGTTAATGTAAGTGAACCGCCTTAGCCTCGTCACTACTTCGTCGAGATTAGGCTCAACACTTACCAGTACATGGGGTCGGTTGTACTGATACTTTACTCTGCACTTCTTGTGCAAATTTCGGAGTTGGTCCCAGCGGCGTACCATAGACTTGCTCGGATTTCAGCTACTCAGAGGAGACTTGAGGTATAACTGCACGTCGTTCGCAGTTTTAAAGTCCCCGTCTACTGTACCTTAGCTGTGTGTTTATTTCCAGATAACTTTATTTTATTCAGACCTTTATTTTTATTATTCTAGAAGCTCGTGCACTTGTGACACCAATTCTGGGATGGTATTTAGACGCCGTTATTTTTATGGATTATTCACTATATTTCAGACCTTACTTCCGCATTTGTTTCTTTATTATTAATAAATTTAAAAATTGTTTAAAAATGGCTAATATTATTTTAACGTTGGCTTGCCTAGCAAGTGAAATGTTAGGCGCCATCACGGTCCGAAGGTGGGAATTTTGGGTCGTGACAGTTGGTATCAGAGCACTAGGTTACATAGGTCTCACGAGCCACGAGCAAGCTTAGTAGAGTTTGAAGGATCGGTACGGAGACGCCTGTACTTATCTCTCAGAGGCTATGAAGTTTAGGAACAATATCACTTCTTACTTATTCTGTCGTGCGATTTTATTCTATCATCGATGATTGAACCATTCTACTCTTATTCACTCGTAGATGGTGAGAACGCGTAATACCTCTACCGATGGATAGGGACCAGAACCCCCGGTGGCAACTATGGCCAGGGGTAGAGGTCGAGGTCGAGGTCGTGCTAGAGGCCGAGGCAGAGGCCGAGGTAGAGCTCAGTCCAGAGCTCGAGCAACTGCACCTGTTGAAGAACCTCAGGTAGACCTTCAGGAGGAGGTCCCAGTTCAGAATGTACCAATTGGACCAGTTCAGGTCCCGGAAGGATTCATAGCCATTCCAGTGCTTCAGGACGCTCTAGTCCGATTGGTGAGTCTTATGGAGGGTGTGGCTCAGAATGGTACATTTCTAGTGGCACCAGCCGTCTCACAAGCTTGGGGAGGAGCACAAACTCCCACTAATCCCGCCCCGGAGCAGATGGCTCCCCAGAATCAGGTTCTAGCAGCCCAGCCAGTTGGGGTAGTTCAGCCAGTTATTGCGGCACAGACCGGTGATAGGCCCGCCATGTCTTTTGAGGCCTTATTGAGACTGGATAAGTTTACTAAGCTCCTTCCAGTTCACTTTAGTGGTACACCTTCTGAGGACCCACAGGATTATCTTGAACGCTGCCACGAGGTGCTGCGAAACATGGGTATAGTTGAGACCAATGAAGTTGATTTTGCCGTATTCCAGATGACGGGTTCCGCCAAGAGGTGGTGGAGAGATTATACATTGACCCGACCAGTCGGATCACCTATACTTACCTGGGAGCAGTTCTCTCAGCTATTTCTGGAGAAGTTCCTCCCTATCACCATGAGAGAGGAATTTCGCAAGCAATTTGAGCGTCGACAGCAGGGCAGTATGACTGTTACTCAATATGAGTCCCGTTTTGTGGATTTGTCCCGTCATGCTCTCCTTTTACTACCTACGGAGGGAGAGAGAGTGAGGAGGTTCATTGAGGGACTCACTCACCCTATCAGACTTCAGATGGCCAAAGAGACCGGAAGTGAGATTTCTTTTCAGGCGGCTGCTAATGTCGCAAGGAGGATCGAGATGGTCCTTGCACAAGAAAGAGGGCAGAGGTCCAATAAGAGGCCTCATCAGTTCGGTGGTTACAGTGGTGCCTCGTTTGGAGGAAGGGGTAATTTTGGTAAGGGTCATCCTCCCAGACCGTTTCATTCAGCACTCAATGTATCTCCCGGTGCTTCAGAGAGTAACGGTCCTATTATGCCTTACTCTGGGCAGCCAGTATTCAGTGCACATTCAGCTCCTATCAGTGCACCACCACTCCAGAGTTACTACAGTGGTTATCCGCCCCATCTGGGTCAACTTCAGCTTCAGCAACCACGACATCAGGATGGGTGTTATGAGTGTGGGAACATTGGTCACATCAGGAGGTATTGCCCTAGATTGGCGAGTAATAGATCTCGGCAAGATTCTCGTGCCATCATACCAGCACCGGTTGCTTCACCGCCTGCTCGACCAGCTAGAGGTAGGGGTTAGACAGTTAGAGGTGTAGGTCATGCCATTAGAGGTGGAGGTCAGTCCATTAGAGGTGGAGGTCAGACCGTTAGAGATAGAGGCCAGCCAGTTAGAGGCCGTCCCAGAGATGCAGTTCAGAGAGGTGGGGCCCAGCCCCGATTTTATGCTTTTCCAGCTAGGCCTGAGGCCGAGTCATCTGATGCTGTGATCACAGGTATTATTCCAGTTGCCATAGAGATGCTTCAGTTTTATTTGATCCAGGATCTACTTATTCCTCTGTGTCCTCCTATTTTACTTCATATTTGGTTGTGCCTTGTGATTCTCTGAGTGCTTCTGTGTGTGTATCTACACCGGTGGGAGACTCTGTGGTAGTAAATCATGTCTATCGTTCGTGTGTGGTTACTATTGGTAATCTTGAAACTAGTGTGGATCTTATACTTCTTGATATGGTAGATTTTGATGTCAGCTTGGGTATGGATTAGCTGTCTCCTTATCATGCTATATTGGACTGTCATGCCAAGACAATGACCCTAGCTATACCGGGGTTACCTCGATTAGAGTGGAAAGGAACTCCTGGCCATTCTGCCAGCAGGGTTATTTCTTATATGAAAGCTCGGCGTATGGTAGAGAAAGGGTGTCTAGCCTATTTGGCTTATATGTGCGATCCCAGTACGGATGTCCCTTCTATGGACTCAGTACTAGTTGTTCGTGAATTTTCGGAAGTATTTCCTGCAGATCTGTCGGGGATGCCACCCGACAGAGATATTGACTTCTGTATTGATTTGGCTCCAGGCACTCAGCCCATTTCTATTCCACCATACCGTATGGCCCCGCCAGAGTTGAAAGAATTGAAAGAGCAGTTACAAGCCTTGCTTGATCAGGGATTCATTAGACCCAGTGTCTCGCCCTGGGGTGCACCAGTATTATTTGTAAAGAAGAAAGATGGCTCGATGCGGATGTGTATAGATTATCGACAGTTGAACAAGGCCACTATCAAAAACAAATATCCGCTGCCAAGAATTGATGACTTATTTGATCAGCTTCAGGGTGCCAAGGTATTATCGAAAATTGATTTGAGATCTGGTTACCATCAGTTGAAGATTAGGGCATCTGATGTCCCTAAGACAGCTTTTCGGACTCGGTATGAGCATTACGAGTTCCTAGTGATGTCATTTGGGTTGACAAATGCTCCAGCAGCATTTATGGATTTGATGAATCGGGTGTTCAAGCCTTATTTGGATTCTTTTGTGGTTGTATTCATTGATGATATCTTGATTTACTCCATCAGTCAAGAGGAGCATGAGCGGCATCTTCGAAGTGTGCTTCACACCTTGAAGAATAATCAGTTATATGCCAAATTTTCAAAATGTGAGTTTTGGTTAGACTCAGTTACCTTTTTAGGACATGTTGTATCGGCAGAAGGCATAAAGGTGGATCCTAAGAAGATTGAGGCTATTCAGAATTGGCCTAGACCTGCTTCGATTACAGAGATCCGGAGTTTCCTAGGTTTGGCAGGTTATTATCGTCGGTTCGTGGAAGGGTTTTCATCTATAGAAAGCACCTTGAGCAGACTAACCCAGAATGGTGTTCCATTCAGATGGTCAGACGAGTGTGAGTTGAGCTTTCAGAAGCTCAAGACCGCCTTGACTACGGCGCCGGTATTGGTATTACCCACTGGTTCAGGATCGTATACGGTATATTGTGACGCATCTCACATTGGGCTTGGTGCAGTATTAATGCCAGATGGCAAGTTAATTGCATATGCGTCGCGGCAGTTGAAAGTTCACGAGAAGAATTATCCTGTTCATGACTTAGAATTGGCAGCCATTGTTCATGCGCTGAAAATTTTGAGGCATTACCTCTACGGTGTCACGTGTGAGGTATTTACTGATCATCGCAGCCTTCAGTACCTGTTCAAACAAATGGATCTTAATTTGAGGCAAAGAAGATGGATGGAGTTGTTGAAAGACTATGATATCACCATTTTGTATCACCCCGGAAAGGCCAATGTGGTGGCCGATGCTTTGAGTAGAAAGGCTGCGAGTATGGGCAGTCTTGCGTATATTCCGGTTGGTGAGAGACCATTAGCTGCAAATGTTCAAACTTTGGCTAATCAGTTCGTAAGGTTAGATGTTTCAGAACCCAGTCGGGTTCTAGCTTGTACAGTCGCTCGGTCTTCTTTATATGAGCGCATCAGAGAGAGGCAGTATGACGATCCTCACTTACTTGACCTTAAGGACACGGTGTGGCACGGTGATTCCAAACGGGTTGCTGTGGGGGAAGATGGAATTCTGCGAATGCTGGCCGTATTTGTGTGCCTAATGTGGATGGGCTTCGTGAATTAATTCTTGAAGAGGCACACAGTTCCAGGTATTCTATTCATCCAGGGGCCGCAAAAATGTATCAAGATTTGCGGCAACATTATTGGTGGAGGAGAATGAAAAAGGATATAGTTGCACATGTAACACGGTGTCTGAATTGTCAGCAAGTTAAGTACGAGCATCAGAGACCTGGTGGTTTGTTTCAGAAGTTAGAAATTCCTGAGTGGAAGTGGGAGCGTATCACAATGGATTTTGTTGTTGGGCTCTCACGGACTCAGAGAAAATTTGACGCAGTTTGGGTCATTGTGGACAGGTTGACCAAGTCAGCCCATTTCATTCCAGTGGCAGTTACCTATTCTTCAGAGAGGTTAGCTGAAATTTACATTGGTGAGATTGTCCACCTTCACGGTGTGCCCGTGTCTATTATTTCAGATCGAGGTACGTAGTTTACCTCACATTTTTGGAGGGCTGTACAGCGTGAGTTAGGCACGTGGGTGGAGTTGAGTACAGCATTTCATCCACAGACCGACGGACAGTTAGAGCGCACTATTCAGATATTGGAAGATATGCTTCGCGCTTGTGTTATAGACTTTGGAGGTTCTTGGGATCATTTCTTGCCACTTGCGGAGTTTGCTTATAATAACAGCTACCAGTAGAGCATTCAGATGGCTCCATATGAGGCATTATACGGAAGGCGATGCCGATTGCTAGTTGGTTGGTTTGAACCGAGAGAGGCTCGGTTGTTGGGTACCGATTTGGTACACGATGCCTTGAATAAGGTCAAGATTATTCAGGATCGACTTCGCACAGCTTAGTCTAGGCAAAAGAGTTATGCCGACCGTAAAGTTCGTGATATTGCATTCATGGTTGGAGAACGAATATTGCTTCGGGTTTCACCTATGAAAGGTGTAATGAGGTTCGGAAAGAAGGGCAAGTTGAGCCCTAGCTATATCAGACCCTTTGAAATTCTTGAAAGGGTGGGTGAAGTAGCCTACAGGCTTGCATTACCACCTAGTTTATCAGCGGTTCATCCGGTGTTCCATGTGTCTATGCTCCGGAAATATCATGGTGATCCGTCCCATTTGTTAGATTTCAACTCAGTCCAATTGGACAAAGATTTGACTTACAAGGAGGAGTCGGTGGCTATTCTAGCCCGGCAGGTCCGACAATTGAGGTCTAAGAGTTATCCTTCAGTTCGAGTGCAATGGAGAGGTCAGTCGGTAGAGGCATCTACCTGGGAGTCCGAGTTGGAAATGCGGAGTAAATATCCACACCTTTTCTCCAGCTCAGGTATTTGTTTAAATTTAATAAGTAATTCTATGTTCTAAGACCTTGAAAGTAATTGCACAACCCGTAAAATTTTCTGGAAAGTTTTTATGTGAAATATGAATTAAAATGTGAAATGGAGCTTTAAAATTCAAGTGAGTTGACTTTGGTTAACATTTTTAGCAAACGGACCCGGATTAGTATTTTGATAGTTCCGGTAGCTCCGTATCATGATTTGGGACTTGGGCGTATGCCCGGAATTTAATTTGGAGGTCCCTAGCTTAAGTTATGACCATTTAACGGAACTAGCAATTTAAAGGCTAAAGATTTCCAAGTTTGACCACGGGGTTGACTTTTTGATATCGAAGTCAGAATCCGATTCGGAAAATTGGAATAGTTCCGTTATGTCATTTATGACTTGTGTGCCAAATTTAAAGTCATTTCGGATTCATTTAACATGTTTTGGCACAAGATTTGTAAATTGAAAAGTTTGGAAACTCAAAAGATTGAATCGAGGTGTGAATTGTAATTTTAGCATCGTTTGATGTGATATGAGACCCCGAGTAAGTACGTATAATGTTTAAGAACTTGTTGGTATATTTGGTTGAGATCCCGAAGGTTTCGGGTGGATTTCGGGTGGTCAACGAAATTTAATTTTGGCATTTCAAGAACGTTCGACGTCGTTTCTTCAAGAATAAGTGGTATCTCATTAAGCAAATGAATTCCAAATTCAGTTTTGATGGAAGCATTAGATCCGTATTGAAATTTTGGAGCCATATAAAAAAGAATCGTCGAATTCGGACATCGTATGAGAGAGTTATGCCCATTTTAGTGTCAGAAAAGATTTTTCGTAGCCGCCAGCGCCCAGGATAGCGTGGGACGCTAGCCCTGGCGCTGGGAATTATTGGTGTACTGGAAAGTGCGCCACAGGCAGTGCCCCACGCTACCTGTGGTGCTCGAAAATGCCAGAAACCCCATAAAATGGGGAGTTTAGCCATTTTACTCATTTTTGAGTTTGGGGAGCTCGATTTAGGCGATTTTTGGGCGATTATCACGGGAAAAAATTAGGGTAAGTGTTCCTTGTCCTATATTGATTATATTTCATGATTCCATACTCATTTACATCATGAATCAATGAATTTATGGAAGAAAAATCAGATTTTTACAAAACCTTCCAAAAATGTAAAACGAAGATTTGAAGGTCAATCCGATGTCGGAATTTGGTAATTTTTGTATGGTTGGACTCGTCTCGGAATGGGTGTTCGGATTTCGTAAGTTTTTCCGAGATTTGAGATGTGGGCCCCACTGTCAATTTTTAAAGTGAATTTTGGATTTTTATCCGGAAAATTAGTAAATTCATATGGAATTAATTCCTACGATTTGTATTGAGTATATCGAATTATTTGTGAATAGATTTGAAGCTTTTGGAGACAAATTTAAAAGAAAAAGCTGTGGTCGAGTAATTTATTGGAATTTGCATAGCGAGGTAAGTGTCGTGTTTAACCATGACTTGAGGGAATAGAACCCTTATATTATTTGTTATGTGAAATGCATGTGAACGACGTATAGGTGAGGTGACGAGTGTCTATACGTCGTCAAATTAATTATTTGCATAATTATTTGAAAATCATAAATTGTTCTAAGACACGAATTAATTGTTATAATAATTATTTCTTTCCTATTCCTTCACAAATATTAATTCTTGAATTCCTGAAATAATTGTTACATGCTATTTGATTTATGTGTATTAATTGCTACTTGACATTTAGCATATTAAATATTAAACTGTCTTTTTTCTCCCCGATTTCCATAATAAATTGCTAATTGTCATTGCTTGTTTCATAATTAAATCATAACTATTGAATGCTTGTTGTTTTAAAAATTTATATTAACTGTTGCATTTATTGGGATAATTTATTCTAAAAGAATTGGTAAAGTCCATATTGGAGGATAGGGTTGCACCATGTTGGAGGATCGGGTTGCATGCTGCAACAGACTTTTTTAAAAGTCCATATTGGAGGATCGGGTTGCACGCCGCAACAGACTTATAGAGAAGTCAATATTGGGGGATCGGATTGCACGCCGCAACAGACTTATTTAAAAGTCTATATATATACTTGATTGAAATAAATATATGACATACTTGATTAAAAGAAAAATATAGGGAGAGCGGGTTGCACGCTGCAACAGAATTGAATGTGAATATATTGTGAGAGCGGGTTGCACGCTTCAACAGAATTTATGGAAATGATAATTGGTTATAACTGATGAGTTGGCTTCAACCATTATAAATGAGTTACCTGATTCATTTCTATTATTGATGTTGTTACTAATATTGCGTACAGGTTAATGTAAGTGAACCGCCTTAGCCTCGTCACTACTTCGTCGAGGTTAAGCTCAGTACTTACCAGTACATGGGGTCGGTTGTACTGATACTATACTCTGCACTTCTTGTGTAGATTTCGGAGTTGGTCCCAACGACGTACCATAGACTTGCTCGGATTTCAGCTACTCAGAGGAGACTTGAGGTATAACTGCACGACGTTCGCAGTTCTGAAGTCCCCGTCTACTGTACCTTAGCTGTGTGTTTATTTCCAGACAGCTTTATTTTATTCAGACCTTTATTTTTATTATTCTAGAAGCTCGTGCACTTGTGACACCAATTCTGGGATGATATTTAGACGCCGTTATTTTTATGGATTATTCACTATATTTCAGACCTTACTTCCGCATTTGTTTCTTTATTATTAATAAATTTAAAAATTGTTTAAAAATGGCTAATATTATTTTAACGTTGGCTTGCCTAGCAAGTGAAATGTTAGGCGCCATCACGGTCCGAAGGTGGAAATTTTGGGTCGTGACACTAGGTGCCATCACGACATCCTACGGAGAGAATTTGGGGTCGTGACAATTTTTTTGATCTTGTTTGTTGTATAAATTATAATTATAGCTCATATATATACCACGTATTTTTTGTGAAATATATGATTTGGTATTTTTAATTTATATTTATCTTGGTTCATACTTAAATACACATACCATAATCATACAGTCTATAACCATCAGAATATCGCATTTGCTTGTGATAGTATAAGATTATTATTTAAAAAAAAAATTGTAACACTAAGCAAGAGGCATATATTTGGAAGGAAAAAAAAGGAAAAAAAGAAAGGGGGCAGAACAAATTTGAATAGCATTTGCTTATGTTTAGTAGTATAGTGTCCTTAAAAATGTGCAAAATGAATGGAAAATGGTGATGATTAATGGGTAATTAATTAGTATTAATGGGTGTGGATCGGTTTTCTGCTATAGAATATGATGTCCATATAATTATGGATTTGCTGCTATAAATTTATAATAATTTCTTAAATCATGTATAGTTATAAAAGTTGCCC
The DNA here is from genome assembly GCF_000390325.3 of Nicotiana tomentosiformis. Lineage (NCBI taxonomy): Eukaryota > Viridiplantae > Streptophyta > Magnoliopsida > Solanales > Solanaceae > Nicotiana > Nicotiana tomentosiformis. The sequence continues at coordinate 43,567,678 of NC_090818.1, read as the reverse complement.
TATATGGTAACTTTATTCTATATATTTGACTATGTTAGTCAAATATAATATATAAAATTGAATTTGAATTAAAGGATAATTTTGAATTTATAGATAAAGTTTTTAAATTTGAATTAAAATAAAAAAAATATCTTTTATTATCATGTTATCATACTTAATTCGGTTAATGTTCATACGCAATCATGTTAGGAACTTTTGTTATCTTTTCTAATTATTTAAATACTACTTCGCCTATGAAAAAAAAGATAAAGAAAACTACTCCATATAACGATAAAACTCTTTAACATTTAAAAGAAAAAGAAAACTACTTCGCCTATGACTTGTCACGACCCAATTTCACCTATAGGCCGTGATGGCGCCCAACACTACAGCTAGGCAAGCCAACTAATAAATTAAGCATACATTGATAAAAATTAAAACCAAGAAAATATAAACCCAAACTCTACCAATGTGTGTGCCAAGACCTGGTGTCACAAGTGCATGAGCATCTAGTAGATTATACAAAACTCCAAATACTATCTAAAATAAAATAGACTGAATATAAATATCAGAAGAGAAACTGGTAGCTGCAGAATGGCTCAGAAAGGCAGCTCACCACTATGCCTCGGGATGACGTGGGTATGTGATGATAGGTCCTCCACTAGTACCTGTCTCAGATCCTGCACAAAAAGTGCAGCAAGTGTAGTATGAGTACGTAAACAATGTGTACCCAGTAAATATCAAGCCTAATCTCAAAGTGGTAGAGACGAGATGACCGACTTTGACACTCACTATGGGTCAATAATAATAACTAAAATATAACTAAAATATTTAAATCAGCATGATTTACAGAATTTATATTAATTTGTTTAATCAGCAGAGATAATCAAATTCCTTCAAATGTAACAATTCTCAATATATTAATTAAATTCCTTCAATTCAGAAAAATTCCAATTTATCAATTTAAATCTCATTTACACGAGTAACAATTAATTCCATAAACAAGCAAGAATAATAATTCATTAAATTCCGAGGATTTTTCAATTTATTAATTAGCTTCTCAAGTTGATAAATTATTATAGTATCGTGTAATTATTATTATTAAGCACGATTTCTACCGAGGACGTACGGCCCGATCCAGAGTGTCGTGTACACTGCCGAGGGACGTGCGGCGCGATCCATAGATGCATCTATCCTGCCGAGGCGTTCGGCCTGCTTCACAAGAAAGGAGGACATTTTCTTATGTGCCTCCGGAAGGACAATATGTTTATTATAAGATAAATATTTGGGAGGAAAATAATTTCTTTTAACAATTAATTGATTTAAACAAAAATCAAGCATATGAGATTTTTATCCTTTAATATCTTTATCTAACATTTCACAATATATTCATATAGATATTAATTAATATAAATAAATCAAAGAATACAATTTATACAATTAAGGCATGCTTTGAGTCTTAAACTACCCAGACTTTAGCATTAATAGTAGCTACGCACGGACTCTCCTCACCTCGTGCGTACGTAGCCCCCACAATTTAGCAACCATTGTTTAATATTAATCACCTATGAGGTAATTTTCCCCTCACAAGATTAGACAAGAGATTTACCTCGTTTTGCTCCAATTTAATCCAAAATTTTGCCTTTTCCACGATTATCCAACTCTGTCTGGCTCGAAACTAGCCAAAATAATTCGATACAATCACTAAAAATTATAGGAAATAAATTCTATAAGTAAATACTATATTTGTAATAAAAATCCCGAAATTAATTAAAAATTCGCCCGCGGGGCTCACATCTCGGAATCCGGCGAAAGTTATGAAATCCGAAAACCCATTCAATTACGAGTCCAACCATACAAGTTTCACTCAATTCCGACTCCGAATCGATACCGAAATCTCAAATTTTCGTTTCTATGAGATTTCTAAACTTTTCCAAATCTCAAATCTCAAAACACTAATTAAATTGTGAAAAACAATGATACACTTGTATATGTAGACCAAATCCGAGTTAGAATCACTTACCCAAATGTTTTTCCCTTGAAAATCTCCCAAAAGTCATCTCTGCTCAAGCTCAAGTTCGTCAAAAATGGCAAATGGGACGAATGCCCTCTTTTTATAAAACTGCCCAGCAGCCTTCGGAACTGGTCCTCGATCGCGGCATCGAACATGTTCCTTCGATCAGGGCATCGAGGTTGTGCCTTCGATCAGGGCATCGAGCTTGGGTCTCGAGCCTTGCCTTCGATCGCGGCTTCGATCACAGGCTTGAGCCTGGACCTCGGTCATGGCCTCGATCAGGGCATCGAGGTTGGGCCTTCGATCATAGCCTCAATCATGGCATCGAGCTTGAGCCTTCGATTGTGACTCTCGATCTTGGGTCTCGATCCTGGCCCTCGAGCCTTGCCTTCGATCATGGCCCTCGAGCTGGACCTTCGATCATGGCCCTCGAGTTGGACCTTCAATCATGGCTTCGATACACTAGCTCGAACATGTACCTCGTCAACCCTGGGCTCGATATCTGGCTCAATATCTGGGCTCGATCACAGCCCAGAATGTCCAACAGAAGAGGAAAAATTGCAGCAGCTTTTTAACTCAAATTTTTGATCCGTTAACCATCCGAAACTCACCTCGAGGCCCTCGGGACCTCAACCAAATATACCAACAAGTCCTAAAATATCATACAAACTTAGCGAACCTCTAAATCACATCAAACAACGCTAAAACCATTAATCATACCCCAATTCAATCTTAAAGAAACTAAGAGTTTTCAACTTCTACATTCATTGTCGGAACCTATTAAATCAACTCCGATTGACCTCAAATTTTACACACAAGTCATAAATTACATAACGGAGCTATGAAAATTTTCGGAACTGGATTCCGACTCCGGTGTCAAAAAGTCAACTCATCGGTCAAACTTCCAAACTTAAATTCTTGTTTTTTAGCCATTTCAAGCCTAATTTAACTACGGACTTCCAAATAAAATTCCGAACATGCTCCTAAGTCCAAAATCACCATACGGAGCTGTTGGAATCATCAAAATTCTATTCCGGGGTTGTTTTCTCAAAATGTTGACCGAAGTCAAACTTAGCACTTTAAGGCCAACTTAAGGAACCAAGTGTTCCGGTTTCACCTCAAACACTTCCAAATCCCGAACCAACCATCCCTGCAACTCATAAATCATTACAAGCACCTACGGGAAGTTTTATTTTAGGGAACGGGGTTTTAAAAGTTAAAAATGACCGGTTGGGTCATTACATTCTCCACCTCTTAAACAAACGTTCGTCCTCGAACGAGTTTAGAATTGTACCTGGAGTGCTGAATAAGTGTGGATATCTGCTCTGCATGTCTTCCTCGGCCTCCCAAGTCGCTCCCCCGACAGGTTGGCCCCTCCACTGGACTTTTACTGCAGAAATCCTCTTGGATCTCAACTGGCAGACCTGTTTATCAACAATGGCAATTGGCTCCTCTTCATAACCCAAGCTATTATCTAGTTGAACTGTGCTGAAGTCTAACACATGTGATAGGTCGGCATGATACTTCCGGAGCATAGATACGTGAAAAACCGGATGAACTCCCGATAGGCTGGGTGGCAATGCAAGCTCATAAGCAACCTCCCCAACTCGTTTCAACACCTCAAATGGGCCTATTAACCTTGGCCTCAACTTGCCCTTCTTCCCGAATCTCAAAATTCCCTTCATCGGCAAAACCTTCAAGAGAACTTTTTCACCTACCATAAATGATATATCACGCGCTTTCTGATCCGTATAACTCTTTTGTCTGGACTGTGCTGTACGAAGTCGCTCCTGAATCAACTTTACCTTTTCCAAGGCATCCCTTACCAAATCAGTACCATATAACTTAACCTCACCTAGCTCAAACCATCCGATAGGTGAACGACATTGCCGACCATATAAAGCCTCAAATGGAGCCATCTCGATGCTGGATTGGTGACTGTTATTATAAGCAAACTCGGCCAAAGGCAGGAGACGATCCCACTGACCTCCAAAGTTGATCACATATGCCCTGAGCATATCCTCCAAAATCTGAATTGTCCTCTCTGACTGTCCATCGGTCTGCGGATGAAAGGCTGTGCTGAGCTCTACACGGGTCCCCAAATCACTCTATACTGCTCTCCAGAAATGTGAAGTAAACTGAGGACCTCTATTTGATATGATGGAAATCGGCACACCGTGCAACCGAACTATCTCCTGAATATAAATCTGAGCCAACCTCTCTGAAGTAAACGTAGTCACAACAGGAATAAAATGTGCCGACTTAGTCAACCTGTCAACAATCACCCAAACTGCATCAAACTTCCTCAAGGTCCGCGGCAACCCAACTACAAAATCCATAGTAATTCATTCCCATTTCCAGTCTGGTATAGTCATCTGCTGAAGTGGGCCACCTAGCCTCTGGTGCTCATATTTAACTTGCTGGCAATTTAGACATCGAGATACATACTCAACTATGTCCTTTTTCATTTGTCGCCACCAATAATGCTGCCTCAAGTCACGATACATCTTCGTAGCACCTAGATGAATAGAATATCGAGAATTGTGTGCTTCTTCCAGGATCTTTTTCCTCAGTCCATCCACATTAGGAACACATAGACGATCCTGGAGTCGCAAAACACCATCCCTCTAATAATAACTTCCTTGGCATCACCTCGTAGTACCGTTTCACGAAGAACCACCAGGTGTGGGTCATCATATTGGCGAGCCTTGATCTACTCAAATAGTGAAGATTGGGTCACAACACATGCTAGAACTCGGCTGGGCTCTGAAATATCCAACCTCACAAGTCTATTAGACAAGTATTGAATATCTGAGGCTAATGGCCTTTCCTCTGTTGAAATGAAAGCCAAACTACCCATACTCTCCGCCTTTCTGCTCAAGGCATCTGCAACAACATTTGCTTTGCCCGGATGATACAAGATAGTAATATCATAATCTTTTAGTAACTCCAGCCATCTGCGCTGCCTCAAATTTAGGTCCCTCTGCTTGAAAAAATGCTGCAAACTGCGATGGTCAGTGTAAACTTCACAAGACACCCCATAAAGATAATTCCTCCAAATCTTAAGAGCGTGAACAATCGCAGCTAACTCCAAATCATGTACTGGATAATTCTTTTTGTGGGGCTTCAGCTGATGTGAAGCATATGCAATAACTTGCCCTTCCTACATCAATACATAACCCAAGCCAACGCGCGAAGCATCGCAATACACTGTATACATCCCCGAACCAGAAGGCAACACTAACACTGGTGTTGTAGTCAATGATGTCTTGAGCTTCTGAAAGCTCACCTCACAATCATCGGACCATCGGAATGGAGCACACTTCTGGGTTAATTTGGTCAAAGGTGCTGCAATAGATGGAAAACCTTTCACGAACCGACGATAATAACCTGCCAAACCCAGAAAACTCCTGATCTCTGTCGCCGAAGTGGGACGATGCCAATTCTGAACTGCCTCAATCTTTTTGGGATCAACTTTAATACCTTCGCCCGATACGATATGTCCCAAAAATGCTACAGACTCTAGACAAAACTTACATTTAGAGAACTTAGCATATAGCTTTTGTTCCCGCAATGTCTGAAGCACTACTCTCATATGCTGCTCATGCTCCTCCTTACTACATGAGTAGATCAAAATGTCATCAATGAAGACAATGAAAAATGAGTCAATAAATGGCCTGAATACCCTGTTCATCAGATCCATAAATGTTGTCGGGGCATTAGTTAAACCAAAAGACATTACCAGAAACTCATAATGACCATATTTAGTACGGAAAGCAGTCTTCGGAACATCCGAATCCCAAATCTTCAACTGATGGTACCCCGACCTCAAGTCGATCTTAGAGAATACCCTAGCACCCTGCAACTGGTCAAATAGATCATCAATACGCGGCAACGGGTACTTGTTCTTAATAGTGACTTTGTTCAATTGGCGATAATCAATACACATCCGCATTGTTCCATCCTTCTTTTTCACAAACAATACTGGTGCACCCCAAGGCGATACACTCGGTCTGACAAACCCTTTGGCTAGTAACTCTTCAAGCTGTTCTTTCAATTCTTTCAATTAACTCTTCAAGCTGTTCTTTCAATTCTTTCAATTCTTTCGGAGCCATGCGATACGGTGGGATAGATATAGGTTCAGTATTTTAAGCCAAGTCAATACAGAAATCAATATCACGATCAGGTGGCATACCTAGAAGATCTGACGGAAATACATCGGGGAACTCCTGAACTACAGGCATTGAATCAATAGCTGGAGTCTCTGTAGTAGTATCCCAAACATAGGCTAGATAAGCCAAACAACCCTTCTCAACCATGTTTTGAGCCTTTATAAAGGAAATAACTCGATTAAATGAACTAACAGGAGAACCTTTCCACTCTAGCTTAGGCAATACTGGAATAGCCAAGGTAACAGTCTTGGCATGACAATCTATAATAGCATGATATGGAGATAACCAGTCCATGCCCAGAATAATTTCAAAATTGGTCATCTCAAGCAATAGGAGATCTGCTCTAGTTTCATAACCATAGAATGTAATAATACAGGATCGGTAGATCCGGTTCACAACAATAGAATCGCCCACAGGAGTGGACACATGAATAGGAGTACTCAAGGATTCACGAGAAACACCCAGGAATGGAGCAAATAGAGATGACGCATATGAATACGTAGATCCTAGATCAAATAATACTGAGGCATCTTTGCCATAAATAGAAATAATACATGTAATCACGGCATCTGAGGCCTCTGCATCTAGTCTAGCAGGAAAAGCATAGAACCGACCTTGGCTATTCCAGCATTGCCTAAGCTGGAGTGGAAGGGTTTGCCTGTTAGTTCATTTAATCGAGTTATTTCTTTTATAAAGGCTCAACACATGGTTGAGAAGGGTTGTTTGGCTTATCTAGCCTATGTTCGGGATACTACTGCAGAGACTCCGGCTATTGATTTAGTGCATGTAGTTCGGGAGTTCCCCGATGTATTTCCGTCAGATCTTCCAAGTATGCCATCTGATCGTGATATTGATTTCTATATTGACTTGGTTTCAGATACCCAACCTATATCTATCCCACCGTATCATATGGCTCCGAAAGAATTAAAAGAACAACTTGAAGAGTTACTAGCCAAATGGTTTGTCAGACCGAGTGTATCGCCTTGGGGTGCACCAGTATTATTTGTGAAAAAGAAGGATGGAACAATGCGGATGTGTATTGATTATCGCCAATTGAACAAAGTCACTATTAAGAACAAGTACCTGTTGCCGCGTATTGATGATCTATTTGATCAGTTGCAGGGTGCTAGGGTATTCTCTAAGATCGACTTGAGGTCGGGGTACCATCAGTTGAAGATTCGGGATTCCGATGTTTCGAAGACTGCTTTTCGGACTAGATATGGTCATTATGAGTTTCTGGTGGTGTCCTTCGGTTTAACTAATGCCCCGGCAGTGTTTATGGATCTGATGAACAGGGTATTCATGCCATATATTGATTCATTTGTCATTGTCTTCATTGATGACATATTAATCTATTCGCGCAGTAAGGAGGAACATGAGCAACATATGAGTGTAGTGCTTCAGACATTGCGGGAACAAAAGCTATATGCTAAGTTTTCTAAATGTGAGTTCTGGCTTGAGTCTGTAGCATTTTTGGGACATATTGTGTCAGGCGAAGGTATTAAAGTTGATCCCAAAAAGATTGAGGCAGTTCAAAATTGGCATCGTCCCACTTCGACAACTGAGATCAAGAGTTTTCTGGATTTGGCAGGTTATTATCATCGGTTCGTGGAAAGTTTTTCATCTATTGCAGCACCTTTGACCAAATTAACCCAGAAGGGTGCTCCATTCCGATGGTCCGATGATTGTGAGATGAGCTTTCAGAAGCTCAAGACATCATTGACTACAACACCAGTGTTAGTGTTGTCTTCCAGTTCGGGGATGTATATAGTGTATTGCGACGCTTCGCGCGTTGGCTTGGGTTGTGTATTGATGCAGAAAGGGCAAGTTATTGCATATGCTTCACGTCAGCTGAAGCCCCACAAAAAGAATTATCTGGTACATGATTTGGAGTTAGCTGCGATTGTTCACACTCTTAAGATTTGGAGGCATTATCTTTATGGGGTGTCTTGTGAAGTTTACACTTATCATCGCAGTTTGCAGCATTTGTTCAAGCAGAGGGACCTAAATTTGAGGCAGCGCAGATGGCTGGAGTTACTAAAAGATTATGATATTACTATCCTGTATCATCCGGGCAAAGCAAATGTGGTTGTAGATGCCTTGAGCAGAAAGGCGGAGAGTATGGGTAGTTTGGCTTTCATTTCAGCAGAGGAAAGGCCATTAGCCTCAGATATTCAATCCTTGGCTAACAAACTTGTGAGGCTGGATATTTCAGAGCCTAGCCGAGTTCTTGCATGTGTTGTTGCCCAATCTTCACTATTTGAGCAGATCAAGGCTCGCCAGTATGATGACCCACATCTGATGGTTCTTCGTGAAACGGTACTAAGTGGTGGTGCCAAGGAAGTCACTATTGGTCCGGATGGTGTTCTATGACTCCAGGATCATCGGTGTGTTCCTAATGTGGGTGAACTGAGGAAAACAATCCTGGAGGAGGCACACAGTTCTCGATATTCTATTCATCCAGGTGCTATGAAGATGTATCGTGACTTGAGGCAGCATTATTGGTGGGGACGAATGAAAAAGGACATAGTTCAGTATGTAGCTCGGTGTCTAAATTGCCAGCAAGTTAAATATGAGCACCAGAGGCCAGGTGGCCTACTTTAGCATATGACCATACCAGAGTGGAAATGAGAACGAATTACTATGGATTTTGTAGTTGAGATGCCGCGAACCTTGGGGAAGTTTGATGCAGTTTGGGTCATTGTTGACAGGTTGACCAAGTCGGCACATTTTGTTCCTGTTGTGACTACGTATACTTCATAGAGGTTGGCCGAGATTTATATTCAGGAGATAGTTCAGTTGCACGGTGTGCAAATTTCCATCATATCAGATAGAGGCCCTCAGTTTACTTCACATTTCTGGAGAGCAGTATAGAGTGAGTTGGGGACCCGTGTAGAGCTCAGCACAGCCTTTCATCCGCAGACCGATGGACAGTCAAAGAGGACAATTCAGATTTTGGAGGATATGCTCAGGGCATGTGTGATCAACTTTGGAGGTCAGTGGGATCGTTTCGTGCCGTTGGCCGAGTTTGCTTATAATAACAGTTACCAATCCATCATCGAGATGGCTCCATTTGAGGCTTTATATGGTCGGCGATGTCGTTCACCAATCGGATGGTTTGAGCCAGGTGATGCTAAGTTATATGGTACTGATTTGGTAAGGGATGCCTTGGAAAAGGTAAAGTTGATTCAGGAACGACTTCGTACAGCACAGTCCAGGCAGAAAAGTTACGCGGATCAGAAAGCACGTGATATATCATTTATGGTAGGTGAAAACGTTCTCTTGAAGGTTTCGCCGATGAAGGGAATCATGAGATTCGGGAAGAAGGGCAAGTTGAGCCCAAGGTTTATAGGCCCATTTGAGGTGTTAAAACGAGTTGGGGAGGTTGCTTATGAGCTTGCATTGCCTCCCAACCTATCGGGAGTTCATCCGGTTTTCCACGTATCTATGCTCCGGAAGTATCATGCCGACCTATCACATGTGTTAGACTTTAGCACAGTTCAGCTAGATAATAGCTTGGGTTATGAAGAGGAACCAATTGCCATTATTGATAAACAGGTTCGCCAGTTGAGGTCCAAGAGGGTTTCTATAGTAAAAGTACAGTGGAGAGGCCAACCAGTCGAGGAAGCGACTTGGGAGGCCGAGGAAGACATGCGGAGCAGATATCCACACTTATTCAGCACTCCAGGTACAATTCTAAACCCGTTCGGGGGCGAACGTTTGTTTAAGAGGTGGAGAATGTAATGACCCAACCAGTCATTTTAACTTTTAGAACCCCGTTCCCTAAAATAAAACTTTCCGTAGGTGCTTGTAATGATTTATGACTTGCGGGGATGGTTGGTTCGGGATTTGGAAGTGTTTGGGGTGAAACCGGAACACTTGGTTCCTTAAGTTGGCCTTAAAGTGCTAAACTTGACTTCAGTCAGCATTTTGAGAAAACGACCCCGTAATAGAATTTGATGATTCCAACAGCTCCGTATGGTGATTTTGGACTTAGGAGCGTGTTCAGAATTTTATTTGGAAGTCCGTAGTTAAATTATGCTTAAAATTTCTAAAAACAAGAATTTAAGTTTGGAAGTTTGACCGATGAGTTGACTTTTGGATACCGGAGTCGGAATCCAGTTCCGAAAATTTTCATAGCTCCGTTATGTAATTTATGACGTGTGTAAAATTTGAGGTCAATCGGAGTTGATTTGATAGGTTCCGACATTGAATGTAGAAGTTGAAACCTCTTAGTTTCATTAAGCTTGAATTGTGGTATGATTCGTGGTCTTAGCGTTGTTTGATGTAATTTAGAGGTTCGACTAAGTTAGTATGATGTTTTAGGACTTGTTGGTATATTTGGTTGAGGTCCCGAGGGCCTCGGGTGAATTTCGGATGGTTAACGGATCAAAAATTTGAGTTAAAAAGCTGCTGCAATTTTTTCTCTTCTGTTGGACATTTTGGATTGTGATCGAGCCCAGATATCGAGCCAGATATCGAGCCCAGATATCGAGCCCAAATATCGAGCCAGATATCGAGCCCAGGGTTGACGAGGCACAGGCTCGAGCTTGGGTATCGAAGCCATGATCGAAGGTCCAGCTCGAGGGCCATGATCGAAGGCAAGGCTCGAGGGCTAGGATCGAGACCCAAGATCGAGGGTCACAATCGAAGGCTCAAGCTCGATGCCATGATTGATGCTATGATTGAAGGCCCAATCTCGGTGCACTGATCGAGGCCATGACCGAGGTCCAGGCTCGAGCTTGTGATCGAAGCCGCGATCGAGGTCCAGTTCGAGGACCAGTTCCGAAGGCTGTTGGGCAGTTTTATAAACAGAGGACATTCGTCCCATTTGCCATTTTTTACGAACTTGAGCTTGAGCAGAGGCGACTTTTGACAGATTTTCAAGGGAAAAATATTGGGGTAAGTGATTCTAACTCGGATTTGGTCTACATATACAAGTATATCATTGTTTTCACCATAAATTAGTGTTTTGAGATTTAAATTTGGGAAATTTTTAGAAATCTCATAGAAACGAATTTTTGAGATTTCGGTATCGATTCAGAGTTGGATTTTAGTGAAACTAGTATGATTGGACTCGTAATTGAATGGGTTGTCGGATTTCGTAACTTTTGCCGGATTCCGAGAAATGGGCCCCACAGACGAATTTTTAGTTAATTTCGGGATTGTTATTAAAAATGTAGTATTTTCTTATAGAATTGATTCCTATAATTTTTAGTGATTGTATCGAATTTATTTTGGCTAGATTCGAGCCAGACAGAGTTGGATAATCGTGGAAAATGCCTTATAGTGGATTAAATTGGATCAAGACGAGGTAAGTCTCTTGTCTAATCTTGTGAGGGGGAAATTACCCCATAGGAATTAAATTGAATAATTGTTGCTAATTGCGGGGGCTACGTACGCAGGAGGTGACAAGAGTCCATGCGTAGCTACTATTAATGCTAAAGTCCGGGTAGTTTAAGACTCAAAGCATGAATTACTTGTGTGAATTGTATTCTTTATTAATTAAAATAATTGATATATATATATATATATATATATATATATATATATATATATATATATTGTGAATTGTTATGAAAAGTAGAAAAATATGAAATTTTCATATGCTTAATTTTTGTTTAAATCAATTAATTGTTAAAAGAAATTATTTTCCTCCCAAATTTATCTTATAATAAATATACTCTCCTTCCGGAGGCACATAAGAAAATGTCCTCCTTTCTTGTGGAGCGGGTCGAACGCCTCGGCAGGATAGATGCATCTATGGATCGCGTCGCACGTCCCTCGGCAGTGTACACAACACTCTGGATCGAGTCGTACGTCCTCGGCAGAAATCGTACTTAATAATAATAATAATTACACGATACTTTAATAATTTATTTCAGCTTGTGAAGTTAATTAATAAATTGGAAAATCCTTGGAATTTAATGAATTATTATTCTTGCTTGTTAAGGAATTAATTGTTACTCCTGTAAATGAGATTTAATTGATAAATTGGAAATTACTTGAGTTGAAGGAATTTAATTTATATGTTTAGGATTGTTATATTTGAAGGAATTTGATTATTTCCGCTGATTAAATAAATTATTATAAATTCTGCAAATCATGCTGATTTAAAAGTCCTAGTTTTATTTTAATTATTATTATTGACCCATAGTGAGTGTCAAAGTCGGTCATCTCGTCTCTACCACTTCGAGATTAGGCTTGATACTTACTGGGTACACATTGTTTACGTACTCATACTACACTTGCTGCACTTTTTGTGCAGGATCTGACACAGGTACTAGTAGAGGACCTATCATCACATACCTACGTCATCCCGAGGCATAGTGGTGAGCTGCCTTTCTGAGACGTTCTACAGCTATCAGTGTCTCTTCTTATACTTACATTCTGTCTATTTCATTTCAAACAGTATTTGGAGTTTTGTATAATCTACTAGATGCTCATTCACTTGTGACACCAGGTCTTATCACACACATTGGTAGAGTTTGGGTTTATATTTTCTTGGTTTTAAATTTTATCAATGTATGCTTAATTTATTAGTTGGCTTGCCTAGCTGTAGTGTTGGGCGCTATCACGACCTACAGGTGAAATTGGGTCGTGACAATAACGAAAAAACTCTTTCACATTTAAAAGAAAAAGAAAACTACTTCGCATATGACTAGTACTACCGGTTTTGAGAAATTATAAATTTTGTAAAGATTTCTATATCGAGATTGTTTGATTTCCTTTGTTATTGTTATTACTCAATAAATGTTAGGCTTACCTACTCCTTAAGACTAGGTGCCATCACGATACCCAACGGAAGGGGAAATTGGGTCGTGACAGATATCAACACACCAAATAAGAGTTCAAGTAGAGTCCTTCATAGTCTCAACCTTTGACTATTTTGCCATAAATATGAGTTATTATTTTGCTTCCTGACTATTTGTAGGATCCAATAACACCAGCGAGAATGGTACCAAAAAAGAAAAATAGAATTATAATTACGAGGATTTTGCTATTTTTGGAATAAACCAAAAGTAATACCATTTATATTAATAGCTCTTTAAAAAAGATCTATCATGTAAAAACCTCACTATTGACATTTATTAGCTTGCCACTTGGCTTAACCACAATGCCAATTATATATGGTAACTTTTTTCCTTTAATACATACTAGTATTTTCACCCGCGCGGATGCGCTGATACTAACCATATCAAATATTTGAATTATTTGGATTATATATAAATAATCTTAAAATTTAAACCTTCTCGATAAAATATAGATAATAGTTGGATATTAATTAAGAAACACTACATGAAAATGATTAACCATTTATCATTTACAATTGTGGCATATTTTAAAATCTCATACGTTTAATTGCCTACATATTTTAAAAAATTCATATAACGATATAAAAGAAAAAGAAAACTACTTCGCCTATGATTAGTACTACCAGTTTTGGGAAATTATGAATATTGTAAAGATTTATATATCGAGATTGTTAGATTTCCTTTGTAATTGTTATTACTCAATAAATGTTAGGCTTACCTAGTCCCTAAGAGTAGGTGCCATCACGATACCCAAGGGAGGGGAAAATTGGGTCGTGACAGATATCAACACACCAAATAAGAGTTCAAGTAGAGTCCTTCATAGTCTCAACCTTTGACTGTTTTGCCATAAATATGAGTTATTATTTTGCTTCTTGACTATTTTTAGGATCCAATAACACCAGCGAGAATGGTACCAAAAAAGAAAAATAGAATTATAACTACGAGATTTGATAAATGGTTAATAGTTTTTATGTAGTGTTTCTTAATTAATATCTAATTATTATCTATATTTATCGAGAAGGTTTAAATTTTAAGATTATTTAAATATAATTTAAATAATTCAAATATTTGACATGGTTAGTGTCCCCGCATCCGCGCGGGTGATAATACTAGTATATATTAAAGAAAAAAAGTTAACCATATATAATTGGCATTGTGGTTAAGCCAAGTGGCATGCTAATAAATGTCAATAGTGAGGTTTTAACATGATATATCTTTTTTAAAGAGCTATTAATATAAATGATATTACTTTTGCTTTATTCCAAAAATAGCAAAATCATTTACAATTGTGGCATATTTTAAAATCTCATACGTTTAATTGCCTACATATTTTAAAAAATTCATTAATTAAGGAATCACTAATTATGGGATGGATCATTAACTTATTCTCCTTTATCCCCCTCAAAACATAATCTCGTTTTCTTTTCCTTCCACACAGACGACTCCATTCACTCTCTCCCTTCTCATCTTCCATGTGTATGTTTTTCAACTTGACCATAATGGCTCCTTCATTATTTCATAAATATATTATGAATAATATGTTATGTATTTTTATATATTCCATAATTATACCAAAAATATCCTCTAGCTAAAATAAATATGCGCAAACACATATAGCTTATATTATTGTTTTATTATTCATATAATTAAATATTTCTAATTAGATATGCTATATGCGAGAAATTATTTCATAAATATATAATGAATATATTATATACTATATATATTTCTAATATAATTAATAATATTTTTTAGATCTTTTTTGGTGTATAAATCATAATTATAGCTCATATATATACCACGTATTTTTTGTGAATTATAGGATTTGGTATTTTTAATTTATATTTATCTTGGTTCACACCTAAATACACATACCATAATCATACAGTGTATAACCATCAGAATATCGCATTTACTTGTGATAGTATAAGATTATCATAAATGAAAAATTGTAACACTAAGCAAGAGGCATATATTTGGAAGGGAAAAAAAAGGAAAAAGAGAAAGGGGACGGAACAAATTTGATTAGCATTTGCTTATGTTTAGTAGTATAGTGTCCCTAAAAATGTGCAAAATGAATGGAAAATGGTGATGATTAATGGGTAATTAATTAGTATTAATGGGTGTGGATCAGTTTTCTGCTATAGAATCTGATGTCCATATAATTATGGATTTGCTGCTATAAATTTATAATACTTTCTTAAATCATGTCTAGTTATAAAAGTTGCCCTATATGATAACTTTATTCTATATATTTGACTATGTTAGTCAAATATAATATATAAAATTGAATTTGAATTAAAGGATAATTTGGAATTTACCCATAAAGTTTTTAAATTTTAATTTTAAAAAAAAAATTATTATCATGTTATCATACTTAATTTGGTTAATGTTCATACGCAATTATGTTAGGAACTTTTGCTATCTTATCTAATTATTTAAATACTACTTCGCCTATGGCAAAAAAGAAAAAGAAAACTACTCCATATAATGATAAAACTCTTTCATATTTAAAAGAAAAAGAAAACTATTTCGCCTATGACTAGTACTACCGGTTTTGGGAAATTATAAATATTTTAAAGATTTATATATCGAGATTGTTAGATTTCCTTTGTTATTGTTATTACTCAATAAATGTTAGGCTTACCTAGTCCCTAAGACTAGGTGCCATCACGATACCCAACGGAGGGGAAAATTGGGTCGTGACAGATATCAACACACCAAATAAGAGTTCAAGTAGAGTCCTTCATAGTCTCAATCTTTGACTGTTTTGCCATAAATATGAGTTATTTTTTTGCTTCCTGACTATTTTTAGGATCCAATGACACCGGCGAGAATGGTACCAAAAAAGAAAAATAGAATTATAACTACGAGATTTGATAAATGGTTAATAGTTTTTATGTAGTGTTTCTTAATTAATATCCAATTATTATCTATATTTATCGAGAAGGTTTAAATTTTAAGATTATTTAAATATAATCCAAATAATTCAAATATTTGACATGGTTAGTGTCCCCGCATCCGCGCGGGTGATAATACTAGTATATATTAAAGAAAAAAAGTTACCATATATAATTGGCATTGTGGTTAAGACAAGTGGCATGCTAATAAATGTCAATAGTGAGGTTTTTACATGATAGATCTTTTTTAAAGAGAAATTAATATAAATGGTATTACTTTTGCTTTATTCCAAAAATAGCAAAATCATTTACAATTGTGGCATATTTTAAAATCTCATACGTTTAATTGCCTACATATTTTAAAAAATTCATTAATTAAGGAATCACTAATTATGGGATGGATCATTAACTTATTCTCCTTTATCCCCCTCAAAACATAATCTCGTTTTCTTTTCCCTCCACACAGACGACTCCATTCACTCTCTCTCTTCTCATCTTCCATGTGTATGTTTTTCAACTTGACCATAATGGCTCCTTCATTATTTCATAAATATATTATGAATAATATGTTATGTATTTTTATATATTCCATAATTATACCAAAAATATCCTCTAGCTAAAATAAATATTTCTAATTAGATATGCTATATGCGAGAAATTATTTCATAAATATATAATGAATATATTATATACTATATATATTTCTAATATAATTAATAATATTTTTTAGATCTTGTTTGTTGTATAAATCATAATTATAGCTCATATATATACCACGTATATTTTGTGAATTATAGGATTTGGTATTTTTAATTTATATTTATCTTGGTTCACACCTAAATACACATACCATAATCATACAGTGTATAACCATCAGAATATCGCATTTACTTGTGATAGTATAAGATTATCATAAATGAAAAATTGTAACACTAAGCAAGAGGCATATATTTGGAAGGGAAAAAAAAGGAAAAAAAGAAAGGGGGCGGAACAAATTTGAATAGCATTTGCTTATGTTTAGTAGTATAGTGTCCCTAAAAATGTGCAGAATGAATGGAAAATGGTGATGATTAATGGGTAATTAATTAGTATTAATGGGTGTGGATCAGTTTTCTGCTATAGAATCTGCTGTCCATATAATTATGGATTTGCTGCTATAAATTTATAATACTTTCTTAAATCATGTCTAGTTATAAAAGTTGCCCTATATGGTAACTTTATTCTATATATTTGACTATGTTAGTCAAATATAATATATAAAATTGAATTTGAATTAAAGGATAATTTGGAATTTACCCATAAAGTTTTTAAATTTTAATTTAAAAAAAAAAATTATTATCATGTTATCATACTTAATTCGGTTAATGTTCATACGCAATTATGTTAGGAACTTTTGCTATCTTATCTAATTATTTAAATACTACTTCGCCTATGGCAAAAAAGAAAAAGAAAACTACTCCATATAACGATAAAACTCTTTCACATTTAAAAGAAAAAGAAAACTACTTCGCCTATGACTTGTACTACCGGTTTTGGAAAATTATAAATATTTTAAAGATTTATATATCGAGATTGTTAGATTTCCTTTGTTATTGTTATTACTCAATAAATGTTAGGCTTACCTAGTCCCTAAGACTAGGTGCCATCACGATACCCAACGGAGGGGAAAATTGGGTCGTGACAGATATCAACACACCAAATAAGAGTTCAAGTAGAGTCCTTCATAGTCTCAATCTTTGACTGTTTTGCCATAAATATGAGTTATTATTTTGCTTCCTGACTATTTTTAGGATCCAATAACACCAGCGAGAATGGTACCAAAAAAGAAAAATAGAATTATAACTACGAGATTTGATAAATGGTTAATAGTTTTTATGTAGTGTTTCTTAATTAATATCTAATTATTATCTATATTTATCGAGAAGGTTTAAATTTTAAGATTATTTAAATATAATCCAAATAATTCAAATATTTGACATGGTTAGTGTCCCCGCATCCGCGCGGGTGATAATACTAGTATATATTAAAGAAAAAAAGTTATCATATATAATTGGCATTGTGGTTAAGCCAAGTGGCTTGCTAATAAATGTCAATAGTGAGGTTTTTACAGGATAGATCTTTTTTAAAGAGCTATTAATATAAATGGTATTACTTTTGCTTTATTCCAAAAATAGCAAAATCATTTACAATTGTGGCATATTTTAAAATCTCATACGTTTAATTGCCTACATATTTTAAAAAATTTATTAATTAAGGAATCACTAATTATGTGATGGATCATTAACTTATTCTCCTTTATCCCCCTCAAAACATAATCTCGTTTTCTTTTTCCTCCACACAGACGACTCCATTCACTCTCTCCCTTCTCATCTTCCATGTGTATGTTTTTCAACTTGACCATAATGGCTCCTTCATTATTTCATAAATATATTATGAATAATATGTTATGTATTTTTATATATTCCATAATTATACCAAAAATATGCTCTAGCTAAAATAAATATGCGCAAACACATATAGCTTATATTATTGTTTTATTATTTATATAATTAAATATTTCTAATTAGATATGCTATATGCGAGAAATTATTTCATAAATATATAATGAATATATTATATACTATATATATTTCTAATATAATTAATAATATTTTTTAGATCTTGTTTGTTGTATAAATCATAATTATAGCTCATATATATACCACATATTTTTTGTGAATTATAGGATTTGGTATTTTTAATTTATATTTATCTTGGTTCACACCTAAATACACATACCATAATCATACAGTGTATAACCATCAGAATATCGCATTTACTGGCGATAGTATAAGATTATCATAAATGAAAAATTGTAACACTAAGCAAGAGGCATATATTTGGAAGAAAAAAAAAAGGAAAAAAAGAAAGGGGGCGGAACAAATTTGAATAGCATTTGCTTATGTTTAGTAGTATAGTGTCCCTAAAAATGTGCAAAATGAATGGAAAATGGTGATGATTAATGGGTAATTAATTAGTATTAATGGGTGTGGATCAGTTTTCTGCTATAGAATCTGCTGTCCATATAATTATGGATTTGCTGCTATAAATTTATAATACTTTCTTAAATCATGTCTAGTTATAAAAGTTGCCCTATATGGTAACTTTATTCTATATATTTGACTATGTTAGTCAAATATAATATATAAAATTGAATTTGAATTAAAGGATAATTTGGAATTTACACATAAAGTTTTTAAATGTTAATTTAAAAAAAATATTATTATCATATTAGCATACTTAATTCGGTTAATGTTCATACGCAATTATGTTAGGAACTTTTGCTATCTTATCTAATTATTTAAATACTACTTCGCCTATGGCCAAAAAAAAAAAAAACTACTCCATATAACGATAAAACTCTTTCACATTTAAAAGAAAAAGAAAACTACTTCGCCTATGACTAGTACTAATGGTTTTGGGAAATTATAAATATTGTAAAGATTTATATATCGAGATTGTTAGATTTCCTTTGTTATTGTTATTACTCAATAAATGTTAGGCTTACCTAGTCCCTAAGACTAGGTGCCATCACGATACCCAACGGAGGGGAAATTGGGTCGTGACAGATATCAACACACCAAATAAGAGTTCAAGTAGAGTCCTTCATAGTCTCAATCTTTGACTGTTTTGCCATAAATATGAGTTATTATTTTGCTTCCTGACTATTTTTAGGATCCAATAACACCAGCGAGAATGGTACCAAAAAAGAAAAATTGAATTATAACTACGAGATTTGATAAATGGTTAATAGTTTTTATGTAGTGTTTCTTAATTAATATCTAATTATTATCTATATTTATCGAGAAGGTTTAAATTTTAAGATTATTTAAATATAATCCAAATAATTCAAATATTTAACATGGTTAGTGTCCCTGCATCCGCGCGGGTGATAATACTAGTATATATTAAAGAAAAAAGTTACCATATATAATTGGCATTGTGGTTAAGCCAAGTGGCATGCTAATAAATGTCAATAGTGAGGTTTTTACATGATAGATCTTTTTTAAAGAGCTATTAATATAAATGGTATTACTTTTTCTTTATTCCAAAAATAGCAAAATCATTTACAATTGTGGCATATTTTAAAATCTCATACGTTTAATTGCCTACATATTTTAAAAAATTCATTAATTAAGGAATCACTAATTATGGGATGGATCATTAACTTATTCTCCTTTATACCCCTCAAAACATAATCTCGTTTTCTTTTCCCTCCACACAGACGACTCCATTTACTCTCTCCCTTCTCATCTTCCATGTGTATGTTTTTCAACTTGACCATAATGGCTCCTTCATTATTTCATAAATATATTATGAATAATATGTTTTGTTTTTTTATATATTCCATAATTAAACCAAAAATATGCTCTAGCTAAAATAAATATGCGCAAACAGATATAGCTTATATTATTGTTTTATTATTTATATAATTAAATATTTCTAATTAGATATGCTATATGCGAGAAATTATTTCATAAATATATAATGAATATATTATATACTATATATATTTCTAATATAATTAATAATATTTTTTAGATCTTGTTTGTTGTATAAATCATAATTATAGCTCATATATATACCACGTATGTTTTGTGAATTATAGGATTTGGTATTTTTAATTTATATTTATCTTGGTTCACACTTAAATACACATACCATAATCATACAGTGTATAACCATCAGAATATCGCATTTACTTGTGATAGTATAAGATTATCATAAATGAAAAATTGTAACACTAAGCAAGAGGCATATATTTGGAAGGAAAAAAAAGGAAAAAAAGAAAGGTGGCGGAAAAAATTTGAATAGCATTTGCTTATGTTTAGTAGTATAGTGTCCCTAAAAATGTGCTAAATGAATGGAAAATGGTGATGATTAATGGGTAATTAATTAGTATTAATGGGTGTGGATCAGTTTTCTGCTATAGAATCTGATGTCCATATAATTATGGATTTGTTGCTATAAATTTATAATACTTTCTTAAATCATGTCTAGTTATAAAAGTTGCCCTATATGGTAACTTTATTCTATATATTTGACTATGTTAGTCAAATATAATATATAAAATTGAATTTGAATTAAAGGATAATTTTGAATTTATAGATAAAGTTTTAAAATTTGAATTAAAATAAAAAATATATCTTTTATTATCATATTATCATACTTAATTCGGTTAATGTTCATACACAATTATGTTAGGAACTTTTGTTATATTTTCTAATTATTTAAATACTACTTCGCCTATGGCAAAATAGAAAAAGAAAACTACTCCATATAATGATAAAACTCTTTCACATTT
Source organism: Nicotiana tomentosiformis (assembly GCF_000390325.3). Classification (NCBI taxonomy): domain Eukaryota; kingdom Viridiplantae; phylum Streptophyta; class Magnoliopsida; order Solanales; family Solanaceae; genus Nicotiana; species Nicotiana tomentosiformis. The sequence continues at coordinate 43,546,454 of NC_090818.1, read as the reverse complement.
AAAAAAAAGAAAACTACTTCGCCTATGACTAGTACTACCGGTTTTGGGAAATTATGAATTTTGTAAAGATTTCTATATCGATACTGTTAGATTTCGTTTGTTATTGTTATTACTCAATAAATGTTAGGCTTACCTAGTCCCTAAGACTAGGTGCCATCACGATACCTAACAGAGAGGGAAACTGGATCGTGAGAGATATCAACACACCAAATAAGAGTTCAAGTAGAGTCCTTCATAGTCTCAACCTTTGACTATTTTGCCATAAATATGAGTTATTATTTTACTTCCTGACTATTTTTAGGATCCAATAACACCAGCGAGAATGGTACCAAAAACGAAAAATAGAATTATAACTAGGAGATTTGATAAATGGTTAATCTTTTTCATGTAGTGTTTCTTAATTAATATCCAATTATTATCTATATTTATCGAGAAGGTTTAAATTTTAAGATTATTTAAATATAATCCAAATAATTCAAAAAATTGACATGGTTAGTGTCCGCGCATCTGCACGGGTGATAATACTAGTATATATTAAAGGAAAAAAGTTACCATATATAATTGACATTGTGGTTAAGCCAAGTGGCAAGCTAATAAATGTCAATAGTGAGGTTTTTACATGATAGATCTTTTTTAAAGAGATATTAATATAAATGGTATTACTTTTGCTTTATTCCAAAAATAGCAAAATCATTTACAATTGTGGCATATTTTAAAATCTCATACGTTTAATTGCCTACATATTTTAAAAAATTCATTCATTAAGGAATCACTAATTATGGGATGGATCATTAACTTATTCTCCTTTATCCCCCTCAAAACATAATCTCGTTTTCTTTTCCCTTCACTCAGACGACTCCATTCACTCTCTCACTTCTCATCTTCCATCTGTATGTGTAACGATCCAACCGGTCGTTTTGACTTTTAGAATCCTGTTCCCTTAAATAAAACTTTCCGTATGTGCTTTAAATGATTTATGACTTGTGGGGATGGTTGGTTCGTGATTTGGAAGTGTTTGGGTTGAAATCGGAACACGTGGTTCCTTAAGTTGGCTTTAAAAGACCAAGTTTGACTTTGGTCAACAGTTTGAGTATATAGACTCGGATCAGTGTTTTGACAGTTTCGGTAGGTCGGTATCGTGATTTGGAACTTGGGCGTATACCCGGAATCAAATTCCGAGGTCCCTAGCCCGAGATATGAAATTTTGATTTTAAAAAAAACAATTATTTAAATAGTGACCGGATATCGAATTATGTGCAAACGACCCTGGAATAGAATTTTGATGATTCCAACAGCTCCGTATGGTGATTTTGGACTTAGGAGCATGATCGGAATTTTATTTGGAAGTCCGTAGTGAACTTAACCTTGAAATGGCTAAAACAAGAATTTAAGTTTGGAAGTTTGACCGGGGAGTTGACTTTTTGAAACCGAAGTCGGAATATAGTTCCGAAAATTTTCATAGCTCCGTTATGTCATTTATGACTTGTGTGCAAAATTCGAGGTCAATCGGAGTTTATTTGATAGGTTTCGACATCGAATGTAGAAGTTGAAAACTCTTAGTTTCATTAATCTTGAATTGGGGTATGATTCATAGTTTTAGCGTTGTTTGATGTGATTTAGAGGTTTGACTAAGTTCGTATGATATTTTAGGAGTTGTTAGTATATTTGAGTGAGGTCCCGAGGGCCTCGGGTGAGTTTCGGATGGTTAACGGATCAAAATTTGGACTTAAAAGCTGTTGCAGTGTTTCCTCTTCTATTGGATATTCTGAGTTGATATAGAGCCCAGGGTTGACGAGGCTCGGGCTCAAGCTTGAGATCGAAGCCACGATCGAAGGTCCAGCTCGAGGACATGATCGAAAGTAAGGCTCGAGGGCTAGGATCGTGACCCATGCTCGATGCCCTGATCGAAGGCCCAACCTCGATGCCCTGATCGTGGGCCCATGCTCGATGCCCTGATCGAAGGCACATGCTCGATGCCCTGATCGAAGGCCAAGCCTCGATGTCCTGATTGAAGGCCCAACCTCGATGCCCTGATCGAGGCCATGACCGAGGTCAAGGCTCGAGCATGTGATCGAAGCCGCGATCGACGCTCAGTTCGAGGACCAGTTCCGAAGGCTGCTGGGCAGTTTTATAAAAAGAGGGAATTCATCCCATTTGCCATTTTTGACGAACTTGAGCTTGAGCAGAGGCGACTTTTTGGCAGATTTTAAAGAGAAAAACATTGGGGTAACTGATTCTAACTCGGATTTGGTCTACATATACAAGTATATCATTGTTTTCACAATTTAATTAGTATTTTGGAGATTGAAATTTGGAAAAGTTTAGAAATCTCATAGAAACGAATTTTGAGATTTTGGTATCGATTCGGAGTCGGATTTGAGTGAAACTGGTATGGTTGGACTCGTAATTGAATGGGATGTCGGATTTCATAACTTTCACCGGATTTCGAGATGTGGGTCCCGCGGGCAAATATTTAATTAATTTCGGGATCTTTTGTTAAAAATGTAGTATTTTCTTATAGAATTAATTCCTATAATATTTAGTGATTGTATCGAATTATTTTGGCTAGATTCGAGCCAGACAGAGTTGAATAATCGTGGAAAAGGCCTTATAGTGGATCAAATTTGTCACGACCTAAAATCCCACCACAGGCGTCGTGATGGCACCTAGTCTCTAAGACTAGGTAAGCCGATTTCCATTGCATTTTTGAAATCATCATTTTTTTATTTTTTTTAACTAACAGCGAAAATAATTATAATATACAACCTCCCAAGACTGGTAGTACTGAGTCACGAACTCTAACCAAATACATAGAATGATCACGAGGACCGAATATACCATACTGTTTGATTACAAGTTAACAGTACAATGAAATGAAAGGACTCCAAAGAACTGCGACGACCAAGCAGCTCTTCCTTGAATCCTTACGATCCCGCTTTAACTCTGCTCAAGTCCGTTATCGTCAATACCTGGCTCTGCACAAAAATGTGCAGAAGTGTAGAGTGAGCACCCCACAGCGGTGCCCAGTAAGTATCAAGACTAACCTCAATGGAGTAGAGACGAGGTACAGTCAAGACACTCACTAGTCTAATACCCTGTGCAATATAGCAGTATACAATAGTACTGAAAAATAACTAGCAATGATAACAACAACTCCACCCAGTGATATGCACAATAAGACAATAAGATCACCATCTAATAACGCTCAATAAATAATTAATAAAATTACACTCAGTTAAATCGAGTTCTTCAATTAAATATCCTTCATATATAATTCTACCAATTAACTCTCTTTCAAATATAATTTTCCTCAAATAATTATCTTTCAAATACAATTCTTTCATATAATACTTTCTAAATAAAAATCCTTCCAAATAAATATTTTGAATATAATTCTTCAATTTAAAAAGTCACCATGTGACACCTCACTTCATAATCATAAAACAAATACGGGTCTCAGCCCATTTTCATATTTTTCATAAATACGGGTCTCAGCCTATTTTTCATATCTTTATGGCACTCCATGCCTATAATTAAATCATTATATTTCCCCGGCACATCGTGCCCTCATTTCATATCTCACCTGCACGGGCAACTCACGTGCGAAATATCATTATCATTTAATCACAGCACCTCGTGCCCACATTTCATATCACAACCACAATTCATATGCCAATATTCTCAATGTATATAAGATCCACATGATCAATTTATTTCTACTAAAGTTAGTTTAAAAGTTTTTAAATCAATTAAGAAATCAACAAAGAATTGAATTTATTTTTATAAATCATTTGGGTGAAGAAAATAACTTTGCACTTATATCAAAGCATCAGATAAACTACTGATTTGGTTGTAAAACTATTTAATTTAAAAATATAATAATAATTCCTTTTATTTAAATCAACTCAATCATCGAAAATCAGTAAGAAAACTAGAAATATACTTCTTCAGAGTCTCGTGCTAAAAAGCCAAAGTCTACACAATACAACTAGAAGCACAAAACACATAATAATAAAGTCAACTAGTACACCACGAAAGAAGACAAGAATTTACATATTAAATAAAACCAAATCACCCAAGGCAAGAACATGAATAAAGAAATATCAACAGGGCACTCCCGAGGTACCGCCTCGTAGTCCTAAATCATATATAAATTCACAATATCTCATTTACTTATATCACCGCGGGAGCCTTCACATTAAATTTTTAAAGAATTCATTTTTCCGAAATAGCGTCCCGCGTTTTAGCCACCCTTATCACACCGCATGACTTCTAGTAGTTCCCCTACTAGCCACGCGTTTCAAGCCACCCTTATCTCACCACATGACTTTTAGTAGTTCCCCTACTAGCCACGTGTTTCAAGCCACCCTTATCTCACCGCATGCGTTTCATCACCCTGACCTTATATCACCGCAATGACTTCTAGTAGTTCCCCTACTAGCCACGCGTTTCAAGCCACCCTTATCTCACCGCATGCGTATCAATATCACAATATTTCACAAATCGCACCTCAAGTGCCCAAATATCACAGCATAATATAACTTGCACCTCAAGTGCCCAAATATTACAGCATTTCACAAATTGCACATCAAGTGCTCAAATCTTACAACATATCACAGATTGCACATCAGGTGCTCAAATCTTACAACATATCACAATTGCACATCAGGTGCTCAAATCTTACAACATATCACAAATTGCACATCGAGTGCTCAAATCTTACAACATATCACAGATTGCACATCAGGTGCTCAAATCTTACAACATATCACAATTGCACATCAGGTGCTCAAATCTTACAACATATCACAAATTGCACATCGAGTGCTCAAATCTTACAACATATCACAATTACACATCAGGTGCTCAAATCTTACAACATATCACAAATTGCACATCGAGTGCTCAAATATTACAACATATCACAGATTGCACATCAGGTGCTCAAATCTTACAACATATCACAATTGCACATCAGATGCTCAAATCTTACAACATATCACAAATTGCACATCGAGTGCTCAAATCTTACAACATATCACAGATTGCACATCAGGTGCTCAAATCTGACAACATATCACAAATTGCACATCGAGTGCCCAAATATTACAACTTGCCACAGAAATCAACAATACATTATTTTCTACAATAAGGAGTCCACGGCTCGACCATAATGTGCACAAAAATCTTAACAAAATATCCGGAAGAGAACAACTCGACAAAATAATATTTCACATAAAAATCAAGGTAGCAATCATACCAAATCATCATGTAAAAACAATTTCAACAAACAAGGATCTAGGCATGACAAATAGAGGATTTAATAATTGCCAATAATTTTCAATTTGATACATAAGGGCGTATAATAATTTTAATCAATGAAATTTGCACATATAAACCAAGTACGTACTCATCACCTCGCGTACATGGATTTCAATTACACAAATTGCACATAATACTCAATGCCTGAGGGGTAATTCCCCCACTCGAGGTTAAGCAAGATACTTACCTCGACGAAATTAAGTCAATGTTTTAAATGATCTTCGTGAGTGAAGCCACCTTCGTACGGCTCAAATCTGAAATTCACCCCTTAATAATACTACGATGGTCCACCACACTAAACAAATTTCAATCTACAATAGTGCAAAACAATTGCATCAATATTAGTAAACAAGTTTCCAAATTTTTGGTCATTTAGGCATTTTATCAAACACCTAGTAGACATGAATCTCTACATATCTTAACCATAGAATTAGTTCATCCAACTACTACCATTTACTAATAATATATCCCACCATCATTCTAAAATAATTCATAACTTCCAACATCACATACATGACCATCCATCCACACCCAACCAACAAAATTCCATCAAATAACCACCTTTCAATCTCTACAATGGTTATGTATTTAAATTGGAAACATATGGCATCCAATCCCCATACCATAAGTTCTAATACTTAATTGATACTCATATTCCCATAATATATCCATACATGTAAGTCTAAGGGTGTAGGATTACCTTTTTGGAAGAAATCTTGCAAAACCCTCCTTTGAGTTCTTGAAGAAATTTCTTGAAGATCTAAGAATTTTATGTGTAGATTTCATCAATACTAGTGTAGAAATAATGGAATTTCACATCAAGATAATGGGGATTGCTTACCTTAAAGAAGAGAGGAGTTGGTGGTCTTGAGAGAGTGGAGAAGAGCTCCAAAATTCGTCCAAATGAAGTGGGGAAAATGAACCCCGAAATTGTATCTATAGGCCCAAATATTTGGGTTTCGGATGCTGCCCCGGATGCTATGGCAGCACTTCACTGCCAGCCCCTCTTTCGGATGCGGCCCCGGATGCTTCGCATCCGCAGTCTCCTCTGTCAGCCTTTGGTAATTTGGTCTCAACTTCTTGTAGAAAAGTCCAAATGACAAACGGTTTGAAGCGTTAGAAACTAGACTCGAAGATCTTTCATTTGATAGGTTGTGCATCACATAACACCTTATATATATGTAGATAATTTCGTTCTAAATTAGGCCTTGTGCCGAAACATAACAAATTGATCTGGAATGACCTCAAATTTTGCACACAAGTCGTAAATGACATAACGAAGCTATTCAAATTTCCGGAATCGAAGTCCAAGCCCGATACATCAAGGTCAACTCCCAGTCGACATTTTTCTTAAAATCTTCCATTTTCCAACTTTCGCCAAAATGCGTCGAATTTTCTTACGGACTTCCAAATCCAAATCCGGACATACTCCCAAGTCTGAAATCTTCATACGAAGCTATTAACATAATAAAAATCCCATTACGGAGTCGTTTTGCTCCAAAGTCAAACTCTGCTCAACTCTTTTCAACTTAAGGCTTCTAACATGGAATTTATTCTTTCGAACTAATCCTGAAACACTTGAAATTCAAAATCGACGATTCACACACGTCATAATACATCATATGAAGCTATTCAAGACTTCAAATAGTTGGAAGGAGAGTAAATGTTCAAAATAACAAGTCCGGTCATTAAAAAATTGGAGCAAGACGAGGTAAGTCTCTTGTCTAATCTTGTGAGGGGGAAATTACCCCATAGGTGATTAAATTAATAATGGTTGCTAATTGTGGGGGCTACATACGCACTAGGTGGCGAGAGTCCGTGCGTAGCTACTATTAATGCTAAAGTCCGGGTAGTTTAGGATAGAAAGCATGAATCACTTGTGTAAATTGTATTCTTTATTTAATTGAATTATTTGATATATAAATTGTGAATTGTTAGGAAATATAATAAAGATAAAAATTTCATATGCTTAATTTTCTGTTTAAATTAATTAACTGTTTAAAGAAATTGTTCATCCTCCCGAACTTATCTTATAATGAATATACTCTCCTTCCGGAGGTACATAAGAAAATGTCCTCCTTTCTTGTGGAGCGGGCCAAATGCCTCGGCAGGATAGAGGCATCTATGGATCGCGCCGCTCGTCCCTCGGCAGTGTACATAAAATTCTGGATCGGTCCGTACGACCTTGGCATAATTCGTGCTTAATAATAATTATTATTATACGATACTTGGATAGTTTATTACAACTTGTAAAGCTATTTGATAAATTGAATTGCAGCTTGTAAAGCTATTTGATATATTGGAAATTTATTGACAATTGAATTGTAGCATGTAAAGTTATTTGATAAAATGGATTTTTTATTGAAATTGAAGGATTTAATTAATAGATTAGAAATTGTTGCATTTGAAGGAATTTGATTGATAAATTAAAAATTTATTGGAATTGAAGAAATTTAATTACTTCTGTTAGTTCAATAAAATTATTGTTAACTCTGTGAATCACGTTGATATAAATATTTCTATTTTTATGATTATTTAATATTATTGACCCATAGTGAGTGTCAAAGTCGGCTATCTCATCTCTACCAATTCGAGATTAGGCTTGATACTTACTGGGTGCACGTTGTTTTCGTACTCATACTGCACTTGCGACACATTTTATTGTGCAGGTACATATATGTATAGCGGCCTTGTGGTCGCAGAGGTGTGGTTAATAATTGTGGGGACATAGGTGAGCTGCATTCTGTATTACGATCCGCAGCCAACAGAGTCTCCTTCAGGGTTATTATATTTTTCCTGTCTAATTTGTATTCTAGACAGATGCTGTATTTTATTTTTAATTCCCTAGTAAATACTCATGCACTTGTGACACCGGGTTTTGGGAATGGTTGTGAATTGCTTAGAAATTTAGTTGCTAAAAATATCTATCATTTACTCTATGAGTTCTAGTTTATTATTTCATTTAAGAAATTTTGGTTTCAAAAATACTAAAATAGGTAATTAAGTTAATTGATTATAGTTGGCTTGTCTGACAGTGGTGTCCGGCGCAATCACGATCTATAGGTGAAATTGGGTCGTGGCATATATTTTTCAACTTGACCATAATGGCTCCTTCATTATTTCAAAAATATATTATGAATAATATGTTATGTATTTTAATATATTCCATAAATATACCAAGAATATGCTCTAGCTAAAATAAATATGCCCAAACACATATAGATTATATTATTGTTGTATTATTTATATAATTAAATATTTCTAATTAGATATGCTATATGCCATAAATATACCACGTATTTTTTGTGAATTATAGGATTTGGTATTTTTAATTTATATTTATCTTGGTTCACACTTAAATAAACATACCATAATCAAACAGTGTATAACCATCAGAATATCGCATTTGCTTGTGATAGTATAAGATTATTATTTAAAAAAAGTGTAACACTAAGCAAGAGGCATATATTTGGAAGGGGGAAAAAGGAAAAAAAGAAAGGGGGCGGAACAAATTTGAATAGGATTTGCTTATGTTTAGTAGTATAGTGTCCCTAAAATTGTGCAAAATGAATGGAAAATGGTGATGATTAATGGGTAATTAATTAGTATTAATGGGTGTGGATCAGTTTTCTGCTATAGAATCTGCTGTCCATATAACTATGGATTTGCTGCTATAAATTTATAATAATTTCTTAAATCATGTCTAGTTATAAAAGTTGCCCTATATGGTAACTTTATTCTATATATTTGACAATGTTAGTCAAATATAATATATAAAATTGAATTTGAATTAAAGGATAATTTTGAATTTATAGATAAAGTTTTTAAATTTGAATTAAAATAAAAAAAATCTTTTATTATCATATTATCATACTTAATTCGGTTAATGTTCATACGCAATCATGTTAGGAACTTTTGTTATCTTTTCTAATTATTTAAATACTACTTCGCCTATGGGAAAAAAAAAAGAAAAATACTCCATATAATGATAAAACTCTTTCACATTTAAAAGAAAAAGAAAACTACTTCGCCTATGACTAGTACTACCGGTTTTGGGAAATTATAAATTTTGTAAAGATTTCTATATCGAGACTGTTAGATTTCCTTTATTATTATTATTACTCAATAAATATTAGGCTTACCTAGTCCCTAAGACTAGGTGACATCACGATACCCAACGGAGGGGGAAGTTGGGTCGTGACAGATATCAACACTCAAAATAAGAGTTCAAGTAGAGTCCCTCATAGTCTCAACCTGTAATGACCCAACCGGTCATTTTAACTTTTAGAACCCCATTCCCAAAAATAAAACTTCCTGTAGGTTCTTGTAATGATTTATGACTTGCGGGGATGGTTGGTTCGGGATTTGGAAGTGTTTGGAGTGAAACCGGAACATTTGGTTCCTTAAGTTGGCCTTAATGTATTAAGTTTGACTTCGGTCAACATTTTGAGAAAATGACCCCGGAGTAGAATTTTGATGATTCCAACAGCTCCGTATGGTGATTTTGGACTTAGAAGCGTGATCGGAATTTTATTTGGAAGTCCGTGGTGAAATTAGACTTGAAATGGCTAAAATAGGAATTTAAAGTTTGAAAGTTTGACCGGGGAGTTGACGTTTTGATACCGGAGTCGGAATCCAGTTCCGAAAATTTTCATAGCTCCGTTATGTAATTTATGAATTGTGTGCAAAATTTGAGGTCAATCGGAGTTGATTTGATAGGTTCCGGCATTGAATGTAGAAGTTGAAAACTCTTAGTTTCATTAATCTTGAATTGGGGTATGATTCATGGTTTTAGCATTGTTTGATGTGATTTAGAGGTTCGACTAAGTTTGTATGATGTTTTAGGATTTGTTGGTATATTTGGTTGAGGTCCCGAGGGTCTCGGGTGAGTTTCGGATGGTTAACGAATCAAAAGTTGGACTTAAAAAGCTGCTGCAATTTTCTCTTCTGCTGCATATTCTGGGCTGTGATCGAGCCTCAGATCGAGCCCCAGATATCGAGCCTCAGATCGAGGCCTGAGTCGAAGCCAGGGACGAGGCTAAGTATCAAAGCCTCGATCGAAGGCAAGGCTCGAGGGCATGATCGAAGGTAATGCTCGAGGGTTAGGATCGAGACCCATGCTCGATGCCCTGATCGAAGGTCCATCTCGAGGGCCAAGATTAAGACCTAAAATCGAGGGTCACAATCGAAGGTTCAAGCTCGATGCCATGATTGAGGCTATGATCGAAGGTCTAACCTCGATACCCTGATCGAAGCCGAGATCGAAGGCAAGGCTCGAGGGCATGATCGAAGGTATGGCTCGAGGGCTATGATCGAAGGCCCAACCTCGATGCCCTGATCGAGGCTATGACCGAGGACCAGGCTCGAGCCTGTGATCGAAGCCCCGATCGAGGCCCAGTTCCGAAGGCTGCTGGGCAGTGTTATAAAAAGAGGGCATTCGTCCCATTTGCCATTTTTGACAAACTTGAGCTTGAGCAGAGACGACTTTTGGCAGATTTTCAAAGGAAAAACATTGGGGTAAGTGATTCTAACTCGGATTTGGTCTACATATACAAGTATATCATTGTTTTCACAATCTAATTAGTGTTTTGAGATTGAAATTTGAAAAAATCTAGAAATCTCATAGAAACGAAATTTTGAGATTTCGGTATCGATTCGGAGTCGGATTTGAGTGAAACTGGTATGGTTGGACTCGTAATTGAATGGGTTGTCGGATTTTATAACTTTCGCCGATTTTCGAGATGTGGGCCCAGCGAGCGAATTTTTAATTAATTTCGGGATCTTTTCTTTAAAATGTAGTATTTTCTTATAGAATTGATTCCTATAATATTTAGTGATTGTATCGAATTATTTTGGCTAGATTCGAGCCAGCCGGAGTTGGATAATCGTGGAAAAGGCAAAATTGTAGATTAAATTGGAGCAAGACGAGGTAAGTCTCTTGTCTAATCTTGTGAGGGGGAAATTACCTCATAGGTGATTAAGATTAAATAATTGTTGTTAATTGTGGGGGCTACGTACGCACGAGGTGATGAGAGTCCGTGCATAGCTACTATTAATGCTAAAGTCCGGATAGTTTAGGACTCAAAGCATGTATTACTTGTGTAAATTGTATTCTTTGATTAATTAATATTAATTGATATATATATATATATATATATATGAATATTTTGTGAATTGTTTGATAAAGATATTAAAGGATGAAAATCTCATAGGCTTGATTTCTTTTTAAATCAATTAATTGTCAAAAGAAATTGTTCTCCTCCCAAATTTATCATATAATAAACATACTGTCCTTTCGGAGGCACATAAGAAAATGTCCTCCTTTCTTGTGGAGCTGGCCGAACGCCTCGGCAGGATAGATGCATCTATGAATTGCGCCGCACGTCCCTCGGCAGTGTACACGACACTCTGGATCGGGCCGTACGTCCTCGGCATAAATCGTGCTTAATAATAATAATTACACGATACTTTAATAATTTATTTCAGATTGAGAAGCTAATTAATAAATTGGAAAAATCCTTGGAATTTAAGGAATTATTATTCTTGCTTGTTAAGGAATTAATTGTTACTCCTGTAAATGAGATTTAATTGATAAATTGGAAATTATTTGAGTTGAAGGAATTTAATTAATATATTGAGAATTGTTACATTTGAAGGAATTTGATTATTTCCGCTGAGTAAATAAATTATTTGTAAATTCTGCAAATCATGCTGATTTAAATATCTTAGTTTTACTTCAGTTATTATTGACCTATAGTGAGTGTCAAAGTCAGTCATCTCGTCTCTACCACTTTGAGATTAGGCTTGATACTTACTGGGTACACGTTGTTTACGGACTCATACTACACTTGCTGCACGTTTTGTGCAGGATCTGAGACAGGTACTAGTGGAGGACCTATCATCACATACCCACGTCATTTCGAGGCATAGTGGTGAGTTGCCTTTCTGAGCCGTTCTGCAGCTACCAGTGTCTCTTCTGATATTTCTATTCTGTCTATTGTATTTCAGACAGTATTTGGAGTTTTGTATAATCTACTAGATACTCATGCACTTGTGACACCGGGTCTTGGTACACACATTAGTAGAAATTGGTATTTTATTATCTTCTGGGAATAAAAGTTTAACAAATGTATGTTTGACTTATTAGTTGGCCTGCCTAGCTGTAGTGTTGGGCGCCATCACGACCTATAGGCGAATTTGGGTCGTGACAACATGGTATCAGAGCACTAGGTTCACGTAGATCTCACAAGTTATGAGCAGACCTAATAGAGTCTTGCGGATCGGTACGGAGACGTCTGTACTTATCTTCGAGAGGCTATATGGTGTTAGGAAACTACCTTTCTTCATATTCTATCGTGCAATTGATGTAGTACTAAATATCCTTATCTTATTCTCTCACAGATGGTGAGAACACGCTCTAATGAGATTCCAGACCAGGGAAGAGCTACTCCCCCAGTTGCTAGAGGCTGAGGCAGAGGCCGAGGGAGGGTTCCAGCCTGTGGTAGAGGGAGAGGACGTCCCAAGACTATTCCGGTTATGCCGCCAGTGGATCCAGCAGAGAATCCCATTATTGAGGATCAGGATGAGGTGCCTGTGGCAGAGCCAGCTCCGGTGGACTTCACATCTGTACCGGGATTTCAGGATGTCTTGGGTCGTATGCTGCGATTCATGGATAATATGACTCAGGCCGGTTTATTTCCGGCAGACCCATCCACATCTCAGGCGGGCGGGGGAGCACAGACCCCTACCGCGCAGGCTCATGGACAAGCAACTGCTATATATCAGACCCAGGGTGCACTACCCATGGGTGGAGTCTAGCTAGTGGCAGCAGCTACACCTGAGCCCAGGCCAGCTGTAGCCGCGGATCCTCAGAAACTATTGGACAGATGGTCTAGGCTATATTCTCCTGTCTTCGGGGGTGAGCGACATGAGGATCAACAGGATTTCATTGATCATTACAAGGATAGACTGTACAACATGAGGATATTGGAGTCCCATGGGGTTGATTTCGCTACTTTTTAGCTAGAGGGTAGAGCCCGTAGATGGTGGCAGTCTTATGCTCTTGGCAGACCAGCAAATTCTCCTCCCATGACTTGGGACAGGTTCACCCGTATCTTCTTGGACAGGTATATTCCACCCTCCCAGAGGGAAGAGTTGCGGTTTCAGTTTGAGCAGCTCCAGCAGGGTCAGATGTCAGTGACCGATTATGAGGCAAGGTTTTCTGAATTATCTCGCCATGCACTAATGATACTCCCTACTGAGGCGGAGAGAGTGCGAAGGTTTGTAGCCGGTTTACATACTGGTATTCAGGCCACTATGGCTCGAGAGGTTGAGATGGGTACTTCTTATGAGCGAGTTGTGGAGATAGCCCGGAGGATTGAGGGTGTACGTCAGCGGAGCCGAGAGAAGATTATGAGAGATAAGCGGTTCAAGTACTCTGGAGAGTTCAGAGGTGCTCCGTCCGGGGGCAGAGGTCAGTTCGTGAGGGGACAGTCCAGCAGACCCCCATATCCAGCACCACCACCTCCTCTAGGTGCTCCAGTGCGACCTTATCTCCATGCTATCCCAGAGAGTTCTTACCGCCCACTAGCTATTCAAGGTTCTCCTAGTGGGTATTCAGGTCCCCAGGGTCAGACACTTAGTCAGCAGCCCATCGCACCAAAGAGTTGTTACGAGTGTGGGGGTTTTGCCCCAGGCTTCGGGGTAGACCAGTACAGCACGGTCAGCAGCCTATGCTTACCGGACCAGTTGCTCCACCAGTAGTCCGACCACCCAGAGGTGGAGGACAGGTAGGTAGGGGCCGTCCTAGAGGTGGAGGTCAGCCAGGCGGAGGCCAGCCAGTTGGCGCTCTAGCTCGGTTTTATGCTTTTTCGGCTAGACCAGATGCGGAGGCCTCAGATGCCGTGATTACAGGTATTATTTCTGTTTGTGGCAAAGGTGCCTCAGTATTATTTGATCCGGGATCTACGTATTCATATGTGTCATCTCTATTTGCTCCATTCTTGGGCGTTTCTCGTGAGTCCTTGAGTACTTCTGTTTATGTGTCCACTCTTGTGGGCGATTCTGTTGTTGTGGACCGGATCTACCGGTCCTGTATTATTACATTCTGTGGTTATTAAACTAGAGCAGATCTCCTATTGCTTGAGATGACCGATTTTGAAATTATTCTGGGTATGGACTGGTTGTCTCCATATCATGCTATTCTAGATTGTCATGCCAAGACTGTTACCTTGGCTATTCCAGTATTGCCTAAGCTGGAGTGGAAGGGTTCTCCTGTTAATTCATTTAATCGAGTTATTTCTTTTATAAAGTCTCAACACATGGTTAAGAAGGGTTGTTTGGCTTATCTAGCCTATGTTCGGGATACTACTGCAGAGACTCCGGCTATTGATTCAGTGCATGTAGTTCGGGAGTTCCCCGATGTATTTCCGTCAGATCTTCCAGGTATGCCACCTGATCGTGATATTGATTTTTGTATTGACTTTGCTTCAGATACCCAGCCTATATTTATCCCACCGTATCCCATTGCTCCGAAAGAATTGAAAGAATTGAAAGAACAGCTTGAAGAGTTACTAGCCAAAGGGTTTGTCAGACCGAGTGTATCGCCTTGGGGTGCACCGGTATTATTTGTGAAAAAGAAGGATGGAACAATGCGGATGTGTATTGATTATTGCCAATTGAACAAAGTCAATATTAAGAACAAGTACCCGTTGCCGCGTATTGATGATCTATTTGACCAGTTGCAGGGTGCTAGGGTATTCTCTAAGATCGACTTGAGGTCGGGGTACCATCAGTTGAAGATTCGGGATTCGGATGTTCCGAAAACTGCTTTCCGTACCAGATATGGTCATTATGAGTTTCTAGTAATGTCTTGTGGTTTAACTAATGCACCGGCAGCATTTATGGATCTGATGAACAGGGTATTCAGGACATATATTGACTCATTTGTCATTGTCTTCATTGATGACATTTTGATCTACTCACGTAGTAAGGAGGAGCATGAGCAGCATATGAGAGTAGTGCTTCAGACATTGCGTGAACAAAAGTTATATGCTAAGTTCTCTAAATGTGAGTTTTGGCTAGAGTCTGTAGCATTTTTGGGACATATCGTATCGGGCAAAGGTATTAAAGTTGATCCCAAAAAGATTGAGGCGGTTCATAATTGGCATCGTCCCACTTCGGCGACGGAGATCAGGAGTTTTCTAGGTTTGTTAGTTTATTATCGTCAGTTCGTGGAAGGTTTTTCATCAATTGTAGCACCTTTGACCAAATTAACCCAGAAGGGTGCTCCATTCCGATGGTCCGATGATTGTGAGGTGAGCTTTCAGAAGCTCAAGACATCATTGACTACAGCACCAGTGTTAGTGTTGCCTTCCGGTTCGGGGATGTATATAGTGTATTATGACGCTTCGCGCGTTGGCTTGGGTTGTGTATTGATGCAGGATGGGCAAGTTATTGCATATGCTTCACGTCAGCTGAAGCCCCACGAAAAGAATTATCCGGTACATGATTTGGAGTTAGCTGCGATTGTTCACGCTCTTAAGATTTGGAGGCATTATCTTTATGGGGTGTCTTGTGAAGTTTACACTGATCATCGCAGTTTGCAACATTTGTTCAAGCAGAGGGATCTAAATTTGAGGCAGCGTAGATGGCTGGAGTTACTAAAAGATTATGATATTACTATCTTGTATCATCCGGGCAAAGCAAATGTGGTTGCAGATGCCTTGAGCAGAAAGGCGGAGAGTATGGGTAGTTTGGCTTTCATTTCAGCAGAGGAAAGGCCATTAGCCTCAGATATTCAGTCCTTGGCTAACAGACTTGTGAGGCTGGATATTTCAGAGCCCAGCCGAGTTCTTGCATGTGTTGTGGCCCGGTCTTCACTATTTGAACAGATCAAGGCTCGCCAGTATGATGACCCACACCTGGTGGTTCTTCGTGAAATGGTACTACGAGGTGATGCCAAGGAAGTTACTATTAGAGCGGATGGTGTTCTGCGACTCCAGGATCGTCTATGTGTTCCTAATGTGGATGGACTGAGGAAAAAGATCCTGGAGGAGGCACACAGTTCTCGATATTCTATTCATCCATGTGCTACGAAGATGTATCGTGACTTGAGGCAGAATTATTGGTGGTGACGAATGGAAAAGGACATAGTTGAGTATGTAGCTCGGTGTCTAAATTGCCAGCAAGTTAAACATGAGCACCAGAGGCCAAGTGGCCTACTCCAGCAGATGACCATACCAAAGTGGAAATGGGCACGAATTACTATGGATTTTGTAGTTGGGTTGCCGCGGACCTTGAGGAAGTTTGATGCAGTTTGGGTGATTGTTGACAGGTTGACCAAGTCGGCACATTTTATTCCTGTTGTGACTACGTATACTTCAGAGAGGTTGGCCCAGATTTATATTCAGGAGATAGTTCGGTTGCACGGTGTGCCAATTTCCATCATATCAGATAGAGGCCCTCAGTTTACTTCACATTTATGGAGAGCAGTACAGAGTGAGTTAGGGACCCGTGTAGAGCTCAGCATAGCCTTTCATCCGCTGACCGATGGGCAGTCAGAGAGGACAATTTAGATTTTGGAGGATATGCTCAGGGCATATGTGATTGACTTTGAGGGTCAGTGGGATCGTTTCCTGCCTTTGGCCGAGTTTGCTTATAATAACAGTTACCAATCCAGTATCGAGATGGCTCTATTTGAGGCTTTATATGGTCGGCGATGTCGTTCACCTATCGGATGGTTTGAGCCAGGTGAGGCTAAGTTATATGGTACTGATTTGGTAAGTGATGCCTTGGAAAAGGTAAAGTTGATTCAGGAGCGACTTCGTACAGCTCAGTCCAGACAAAAGAGTTACGCGGATCAGAAAGTGCGTGATATATCATTTATGGTAGGTGAAAAAGTTCTCTTGAAGGTTTCGCCGATGAAGGGAATCATGAGATTCGGGAAGAAGGGCAAGTTGAGTCCAAGGTTTATAGGCCCATTTGAGGTGTTGAAACGAGTTGGGGAGGTTGCTTATGAGCTTGCATTGCCTCCCAACCTATTGGGAGTTCATCCGATTTTTCACGTATCTATGCTCCGGAAGTATTATGCCGACCTATCACATGTGTTAGACTTCAGCACAGTTCAGCTAGATAATAGCTTGGGTTATGAAGTGGATCCAATTGTTATTGTTGATAAACAGGTTTTCCAGTTGAGGTCCAAGAGAATTTCTACAGTAAAAGTCCAGTGGAGGGGCCAACCAGTCGAGGAAGTGACTTGGGAGACTGAGGAAAACATGCGGAGCAGATATCCAGACTTATTCAGCACTTCAGGTATAATTCTAAACCCGTTCGAGAACGAACGTTTGTTTAAGAGGTGGAGAATGTAATGACCCAACCGGTCATTTTAAATTTTAGAACCCCGTTCCCTAAAATAAAACTTCCTGTAGGTGCTTGTAATGATTTATGACTTGCAGGGATGGTTGGTTCGGGATTTGGAAGTGTTTGGAGTGAAATCGGAACATTTGGTTCCTTAAGTTAGCCTTAATGTATTAAGTTTGACTTCGGTCAACATTTTGAGAAAACGACCCCGGAATAGAATTTTGATGATTCCAACAGCTCCGTATGGTGATTTTGGACTTAGGAGCGTGATCGGAATTTTATTTGGAAGTTCGTGGTGAAATTAGGCTTGAAATGGCTAAAATAGGAATTTAAAGTTTGAAAGTTTGACGGGGGAGTTGAATTTTTGATACCTGAGTCGGAATCCAGTTCCGAAAATTTTCATAGCTCCGTTATGTAATTTATGACTTGTGTGTAAAATTTGAGGTCAAACGGAGTTGATTTGATAGGTTCCGGCATTGAATGTAGAAGTTGAAAACTCTTAGTTTCATTAAGCTTGAATTGGGATATGATTCATGGTTTATCGTTGTTTGATGTGATTTAGAGGTTAGACTAAGTTCGTATGATGTTTTAGGACTTGTTGGTATATTTGGTTGAGGTCCCGAGGGTCTCGGGTGAGTTTCGGATGGTTAACGAATCAAAAGTTGGACTTAAAAAGCTGCTGCAATTTTCTCTTCTGCTGCATATTTTGGGCTGTGATCGAGCCTCAGATCGAGCCCCAGATATCGAGCCCCAGATATCGAGCCTCAGATCGAGGCCTGAGTCGAAGCCAGGGACGAGGCTCAATATCAAAGCCTCGATCGAAGGAAAGGCTCGAGGGCATGATCGAAGGTAATGCTCGAGGGCTAGGATCGAGACCCATGCTCGATGCCCTGATCGAAGGTCCATCTCGAGGGCCAGGATTGAGACCCAAGATCGAGGGTCACAATCGAAGGTTCAAGCTCGATGCCATGATTGAGGCTATGATCGAAGGCCTAACCTCGATACCCTGATCGAAGCCGAGATCGAAGGCAAGGCTCGAGGACATGATCGAAGGTATGGCTCGAGGGCTATGATCGAAGGCCCAACCTCGATGCCCTGATCGAGCCCATGACCGAGGTCCAGGCTCGAGCCTGTGATCGAAGCCCCGATCGAGGCCCAGTTCGAGGGCAAGTTCCGAAGGCTGCTGGGCAGTGTTATAAAAAGAGGGCATTCGTCCCATTTTCCATTTTTGACAAACTTGAGCTTGAGCAGAGACGACTTTTGGCAGATTTTCAAGGGAAAAACATTGGGGTAAGTGATTCTAACTCGGATTTGGTCTACATATACAAGTATATCATTGTTTTCACAATCTAATTAGTGTTTTGAGATTGAAATTTGAAAAAATCTAGAAATCTCATAGAAATGAAATTTTGAGATTTCGGTATCGATTCGGAGTCGGATTTGAGTGAAACTGGCATGGTTGGACTCGTAATTGAATGGGTTGTCGGATTTTATAACTTTCACCGGATTTCGAGATGTGGGCCCAGCGAGCGAATTTTTAATTAATTTCGGGATCTTTTCTTTAAAATGTATTATTTTCTTATAGAATTGATTCCTATAATATTTAGTGATTGTATCGAATTATTTTGCCTAGATTCGAGTCAGCCGGTGTTGGATAATCGTGGAAAAGGCAAAATTGTGGATTAAATTGGAGCAAGACGAGGTAAGTCTCTTGTCTAATCTTGTGAGGGGGAAATTACTTCATAGGTGATTAAGATTAAATAATTGTTGCTAATTGTGGGGGCTGTGTATGCACGAGGTGACGAGAGTCCGTGCGTAGTTACTATTAATGCTAAAGTCCGGGTAGTTTAGGACTCAAAGCATGTATTACTTGTGTAAATTGTATTCTTTGATTAATTAATATTAATTGATATATATATATATATATATATGAATATATATATATATATATATATATATATATATATATGAATATTTTGTGAATTGTTTGATAAAGATATTAAAGGATGAAAATCTCATAGGCTTGATTTCTTTTTAAATCAATTAATTGTCAAAAGAAATTATTCTCCTCCCAAATTTATCATATAATAAACATACTGTCCTTCTGGAGGCACATAAGAAAATGTCCTCCTTTCTTGTGGAGCGGGCCGAACGCCTCGGCAGGATAGATGCATCTATGGATCGCGCCGCACGTCCCTCGGCAGTGTACACGACACTCTGGATCGGGCCGTACGTCCTCGGCAGAAATCGTGCTTAATAATAATAATTACACGATACTTTAATAATTTATTTCAGATTGAGAAGCTAATTAATAAATTGGAACAATCCTTGGAATTTAATGAATTATTATTCTTGCTTGTTAAGGAATTAATTCTTACTCCTGTAAATGAGATTTAATTGATAAATTAAAAATTATTTGAGTTGAAGGATTTTAATTAATATATTGAGAATTGTTACATTTGAAGGAATTTGATTATTTTCGCTGAGTAAATAAATTATTTGTAAATTCTGTAAATCATGCTGATTTAAATATCTTAGTTTTACTTCAATTATTATTGACCTATAGTGAGTGTCAAAGTCCGCCATCTCGTCTCTACCACTTTGAGATTAGGCTTGATACTTACTGGGTACACGTTGTTTACGTACTCATACTACACTTGCTGCACTTTTTGTGCAGGATCTGAGACAGGTACTGGTGGAGGACCTATCATCACATACCCACGTCATTCCGAGGCATAGTGGTGAGCTGCCTTTCTGAGCCGTTCTGCAGCTACCAGTGTCTCTTCTGATATTTCTATTATGTCTATTGTATTTCAGACAATATTTGAAGTTTTGTATAATCTACTAGATGCTCATGCACTTGTGACACCAGGTCTTGGCACATACATTAGTAGAAATTGGTATTTTATTATCTTCTTGGAATAAAAGTTTAACAAATGTATGTTTGACTTATTAGATGGCTTGCCTAGCTGTAGTGTTGGGCGCCATCACGACCTATAGGCGAATTTGGGTCGTGACACAACCTTTGACTGATTTGCCATAAATATGAGTTATTATTTTGCTTCCTGACTATTTTTAGGATCCAATAATACCAGCGATAATGGTACCAAAAAAGAAAAATAGAATTATAACAAGGAGATTTGATAAATGGTTAATCTTTTTCATGTAGTGTTTCTTAATTAATATCCAATTATTATCTATATTTATCGAGAAGGTCTAAAATTTAAGATTATTTATATATAATCCAAATAATTCAAATATTTGACATGGTTAGTATCCGCGCATCCGCACGAGTGATAATACTAGTATATATTAAAGGAAAAAGGTTACCATATATAATTGGCATTGTGGTTAAGCCAAGTGGCAAGCTAATAAATGTCAATAGTGAGGTTTTTACATGATAGATCTTTTTTGAAGAGCTATTAATATAAATGGTATTACTTTTTCTTTATTCCAAAAATAGCAAAATCATTTACAATTGTGGCACATTTTAAAATCTCATACGTTTAATTGCCTACATATTTTAAAAAATTCATTAATTAAGGAATCACTAATTATGGGATGGATCATTAACTTATTCTCCTTTATCCCCCTCAAAACCTAATCTCGTTTTCTTTTCCCTTCACACAGACGACTCCATTTACTCTCTCCCTTCTCATCTTCCATCTGTATGTTTTTCAACTTGACCATAATGGCTCCTTCATTATTTCATAAATATATTATGAATAATATGTTATGTATTTTTATATATTCCATAAATATACCAAGAATATGCTCTAGCTAAAATAAATATGCGCAAACACATATAAATTATATTATTGTTGTATTATTTATATAATTAAATATTTCTAATTAGATATGCTATATGCCAGAAATTATTTCATAAATATATAATGAATATATTATATACTATATATATTTCTAATATAATTAATAATATTTTTTAGATATTGTTTGTTGTATAAATCATAATTATAGCTCATATATATACCACGTATTTTTTGTGAATTATAGGATTTGGTATTTTTAATTTATATTTATCTTGGTTCACACTTAAATACACATACCATAATCAAACAATGTATAACCATCAGAATATCGCATTTGCTTGTGATAGTATAAGATTATTATTAAAAAAGAATTGTAACACTAAGCAAGAGGCATATATTTGGAAGGAAAAAAAAATAAAAAAAGAAAGGGGGCGGAACAAATTTGAATAGCATTTGCTTATGTTTAGTAGTATATTGTCCCTAAAAATGTGCAAAATTAATTGAAAATGGTGATGATTAATGGGTAATTAATTAGTATTAATGGGTGTGGATCAGTTTTCTGCTATAGAATCTGCTGTCCATATAATTATGTATTTGCTGCTATAAATTTATAATAATTTCTTAAATCATGTCTAGTTATAAAAGTTGCCCTATATGGTAACTTTATTCTATATATTTGACTATGTTAGTCAAATATAATATATAAAATTGAATTTGAATTAAAGGATAATTTTGAATTTATAGATAAAGTTTTTAAATTTTAATTAAAATAAAAAAAAATCTTTTATTATCATATTATCATACTTAATTCGGTTAATGTTCATACGCAATCATGTTAGGAACTTTTGTTATCTTTTCTAATTATTTAAATACCACTTCGCCTATGGAAAAAAAGAAAAAGAAAACTACTCCATATAATGATAAAACTCTTTCACATTTAAAATAAAAAGAAAACCACTTCGCCTATGACTAGTACTACCGGTTTTGGGCAATTATAAATTTTGTAAAGATTTCTATATCGAGACTGTTAGATTTTCTTTATTATTGTTATTACTAAGACTAGGTGCCATCACGATACCCAACGGAGGGGAAAATTGGGTCGTGACAGATATCAACACACCAAATAAGAGTTCAAGTAGAGTCCTTCATAGTCTCAACCTTTGATTGTTTTGCCATAAATATGAGTTATTATTTTGCTTCCTGACTATTTTTAGGATCCAATAACACCAGCGATAATGGTACCAAAAAAGAAAAATAGAATTATAACTAGGAGATTTGATAAATGGTTAATCTTTTTCATGTAGTGTTTCTTAATTAATATCCAATTATTATCTATATTTATCGAGAAGGTTTAAATTTTAAGATTATTTATATATAATTCAAATAATTCAAATATTTGACATGGTTAGTGTCCGCGCATCCGCACGGGTGATAATACTAGTATATATTAAAGAAAAAAAGTTACCATATATAATTGGCATTGTGGTTAAGCCAAGTGGCAAGTTAATAAATGTCAATAGTGAGGTTTTACATGATAGATCTTTTTTGAAGAGCTATTAATATAAATGGTATTACTTTTTCTTTATTCCAAAAATAGCAAAATCATTTACAATTGTGGCATATTTTAAAATCTCATACGTTTAATTGCCTACATATTATAAAAAAATTCATTAATTAATGAATCACTAATTATGGGATGGATCATTAACTTATTCTCCTTTATCTCCCTCAAAACCTAATCTCGTTTTCTTTTCCCTTCACACAGGCGACTCCATTCACTCTCTCCCTTCTCATCTTCCATCTGTATGTTTTTCAACCTGACCATAATGGCTCCTTCATTATTTCATAAATATATTATGAATAATATTTTATGTATTTTTATATATTCCATAAATATACCAAGAATATGCTATAGCTAAAATAAATATGCGCAAACACATATAGATTATATTATTGTTGTATTATTTATATAATTAAATATTTCTAATTAGATATGATATATGCCATAAATTATTTCATAAATATATAATGAATATATTATATACTATATATATTTCTAATAATATTTTTTAGATCTTGTTTGTTGTATAAATCATAATTAGAGCTCATATATATACCACGTATTTTTTGTGAATTATAGGATTTGGTATTTTTAATTTATATTTATCTTGGTTCACACTTAAATACACATACCATAATCAAACAGTGTATAACCATCAGAATATCGCATTTGCTTGTGATAGTATAAGATTATTATTAAAAAAAAATTGTAACACTAAGCAAGAGGCATATATTTGGAAGGAAAAAAAAGGAAAATAAAGAAAGGGGGCGGAACAAATTTGAATAGCATTTGCTTATGTTTAGTAGTATAGTGTCCCTAAAAATGTGCAAAATGAATGAAAAATGGTGATGATTAATGGGTAACTAATTAGTATTAATGGGTGTGGATCAGTTTTCTGCTATAGAATCTGTTGTCCATATAATTATGGATTTGCTGCTATAAATTTATAATAATTTCTTAAATCATGTCTAGTTATAAAAGTTGCCCTATATGGTAACTTTATTCTATATATTTGACTATGTTAGTCAAATATAAAATATAAAATTAAATTTGAATTAAAGGATAATTTTGAATTTATAGATAAAGTTTTTAAATTTGAATTAAAATAAAAAAAATATCTTTTATTATCATGTTATCATACTTAATTCGGTTAATGTTCATACGCAATCATGTTAGGAATTTTTGTTATCTTTTCTAATTATTTAAATACTACTTCGCCTATGGCAAAAAAGAAAAAGAAAACTACTCCATATAACGATAAAACTCTTTCACATTTAAAAGAAAAATAAAACTACTTCGCCTATGACTAGTACTACCGGTTTTAGAAAATTATAAATTTTGTAAAGATTTCTATATCGAGATTGTTAGATTTCCTTTGTTATTGTTATTACTCAGTAAATGTTAGGCTTACCTAGTCCCTAAGACTAGGTGCCATCACGATACCAAACGGAGGAGAAAATTGGGTCGTGACAGATATCAACACACCAAATAAGAGTTCAAGTAGAGTCCTTCATAGTCTCAACATTTGACTGTTTTGCCATAAATATGAGTTATTCTTTTGCTTACTGACTATTTTTAGGATCCAATAATACTAGCGATAATTGTACCAAAAACGAAAAATAGAATTATAACTAGGAGATTTGATAAATGGTTAATCTTTTTCATGGTGTGTTTCTTAATTAATATCCAATTATTATCTATATTTATCGAGAAGGTTTAAAATTTAAGATTATTTATATATAATCCAAATAATTCAAATATTTGACATGGTTAGTGTCCGCGCATCCGCACGGGTGATAATACTAGTATATATTAAAGGAAAAAAGTTACCATATATAATTGGCATTGTGGTTAAACTAAGTGGCAAGCTAATACATGTCAATAGAGAGGTTTAATTGCCTACATATTTTAAAAAATTCATTAATTAATGATTCACTAATTATGGGATGGATCATTAACTTATTCTCCTTTATCCCCCTCAAAACCTAATCTCGTTTTCTTTTCCCTTCACACAGACGACTCCATTCACTCTCTCCCTTCTCATCTTCCATCTGTATGTTTTTCAACTTGACCATAATGGCTCCTTCATTATTTCATAAATATATTATGAATAATATGTTATGTATTTTTTTATATTCCATATATATACAAAGAATATGCTCTAGCTAAAATAAATATGCGCAAACATATATAGATTATATTATTGTCGTATTATTTATATAATTAAATATTTCTAATTAGATATGCTATATGCCATAAATTATTTCATAAATATATAATGAATATATTATATACTATATATATTTCTAATAATATTTTTTAGATCTTGTTTGTTGTATAAATCATAATTATAGCTCATATATATACCACGTATTTTTTGTGAATTATAGGATTTGGTATTTTTTAATTTATATTTATCTTGGTTCACACTTAAATACACATACCATAATCAAACAGTGTATAACCATCAGAATATCGCATTTGCTTGTGATAGTGTAAGATTATTATTAAAAAAAAAAATTGTAACACTAAGAAAGAGGCATATATTTGGAAGGAAAAAAAAAGGTATAAAAGAAAGGGGGCGGAACAAATTTGAATAGCATTTGCTTATGTTTAGTAGTATAGTGTCCCTAAAAATGTGCAAAATGAATGGAAAATGGTGATGATTAATGGGTAATTAATTAGTATTAATAGGTGTGAATCAGTTTTCTGCTATAGAATCTGCTGTCCATATAATTATGGATTTGCTGCTATAAATTTATAATAATTTCTTAAATCATGTCTAGTTATAAAAGTTGCCCTATATGGTAACTTTATTCTATATATTTGACTATGTTAGTCAAATATAAAATATAAACTTGAATTTGAATTAAAGGATAATTTTGAATTTATAGATAAAATTTTTAAATTTGAATTAAAATAAAAAAAATATCTTTTATTATCATGTTATCATACTTAATTCGGTTAATGTTCATACGCAATCATGTTAGGAATTTTTCTTATCTTTTCTAATTATTTAAATACTACTTCGCCTATGGCAAAAAAGAAAAAAAAACTACTCCATATAACGATAAAACTCTTTCACATTTAAAAATAAAATAAAACTACTTCGCCTATGACTAGTACTACCGGTTTTGGAAAATTATAAATTTTGTAAAGATTTCTATATCGAGATTGTTAGATTTCCTTTGTTATTGTTATTACTCAGTAAATGTTAGGCTTACCTCGTCCCTAAGACTAGGCGCCATCACGATACCAAACGGAGGGGGAAATTGGGTCGTGACAGATATCAACACACCAAATAAGAGTTCAAGTAGAGTCCTTCATAGTCTCAACCTTTGACTGTTTTGCCGTAAATTTGAGTTATTATTTTGCTTACTGACTATTTTTAGGATCCAATAACACCAGCGATAATGGTACCAAAAACGAAAAATAGAATTATAACAAGGAGATTTGATAAATGGTTAATCTTTTTCATGGTGTGTTTCTTAATTAATATCAAATTATTATCTATATTTATCGAGAAGGTTTAAATTTTAAGATTATTTATATATAATCCAAATAATTCAAATATTTGACATGGTTAGTGTCCGCGCATCCGCACGGGTGATAATACTAGTATATATTAAAGGAAAAAAGTTACCATATATAATTGGCATTGTGGTTAAGCCAAGTGGCAAGCTAATAAATGTCAATAGAGAGGTTTAATTGCCTCCATATTTTAAAAAATTCATTAATTAATGAATCACTAATTATGGGATGGATCATTAACTTATTCTCCTTTATCCCCCTCAAAACCTAATCTCGTTTTCTTTTCCCTTCACACAGACGACTCCATTTACTCTCTCCCTTCTCATCTTCCATCTGTATGTTTTTCAACTTGACCATAATGGCTCCTTCATTATTTCATAAATATATTATGAATAATATGTTATGTATTTTTTTATATTCCATAAATATACAAAGAATATGCTCTAGCTAAAATAAATATGCGCAAACATATATAGATTATATTATTGTTGTATTATTTATATAATTAAATATTTCTAATTCGATATGCTATATGCCATAAATTATTTCATAAATATATAATGAATATATTATATACTATATATATATTTCTAATAATATTTTTTAGATCTTGTTTGTTGTATAAATCATAATTATAGCTCATATATATACCACGTATTTTTTGTGAATTATAGGATTTGGTATTTTTTAATTTATATTTATCTTGGTTCACACTTAAATACACATACCATAATCAAACAGTGTATAACCATCAGAATATCGCATTTGCTTGTGATAGTGTAAGATTATTATTAAAAAAAAAATTGTAACACTAAGAAAGAGGCATATATTTGGAAGAAAAAAAATGGTATAAAAGAAAGGGGGCGGAACAAATTTGAATAGCATTTGCTTATGTTTAGTAGTACAGTGTCCCTAAAAATGTGCAAAATGAATGGAAAATGGTGATGATTAATGGGTAATTAATTAGTATTAATAGGTGTGGATCAGTTTTCTGCTATAGAATCTGATGTCCATATAATTATGGATTTGCTGCTATAAATTTATAATAATTTCTTAAATCATGTCTAGTTAAAAAAGTTGCCCTATATGGTAACTTTATTCTATATATTTGACTATGTTGGTCAAATATAAAATATAAAATTGAATTTGAATTAAAGGATAATTTTGAATTTATAGATAAAGTTTTTAAATTTGAAATAAAATAAAAAAAATATCTTTTATTATCATGTTATCATACTTAATTCGGTTAATGTTCATACGCAATCATGTTAGGAATTTTTGTTATCTTTTCTAATTATTTAAATACTACTTCGCCTATGGCAAAAAAGAAAAAGAAAACTACTCCATATAACGATAAAACTCTTTCACATTTAAAAGAAAAATAAAACTACTTCGCCTATGACTAGTACTACCGGTTTTGGAAAATTGTAAATTTTGTAAAGATTTCTATATCGAGATTGTTAGATTTCCTTTGTTATTGTTATTACTCAGTAAATGTTAGGCTTACCTAGTCCCTAAGACTAGGCGCCATCACGATACCAAACGGAGGGGGAAATTGGGTCGTGACAGATATCAACACACCAAATAAGAGTTCAAGTAGAGTCCTTCATAGTCTCAACCTTTGACTGTTTTTCCATAAATATGAGTTATTATTTTGCTTACTGACTATTTTTAGGATCCAATAACACCAGCGATAATGGTACCAAAAACAAAAAAAAAGAATTATAACTAGGAGATTTGATAAATGGTTAATCTTTTTCATGGTGTGTTTCTTAATTAATATCCAATTATTATCTATATTTATCGAGAAGGTTTAAATTTTAAGATTATTTATATATAATCTAAATAATTCAAATATTTGACATGGTTAGTGTCCGCGAATCCGCACGGGTGATAATACTAGTATATATTAAAGGAAAAAAGTTACCATATATAATTGGCATTGTGGTTAAGCCAAGTGGCAAGCTAATAAATGTCAATAGAGAGGTTTAATTGCCTACATATTTTAAAAAATTCAATAATTAATGAATCACTAATTATGGGATGGATCATTAACTTATTCTCCTTTATCCCCCTCAAAACCTAATCTCGTTTTCTTTTCCCTTCACACAGACGACTCCATTCACTCTCTCCCTTCTCATCTTCCATCTGTATGTTTTTCAACTTGACCATAATGGCTCCTTCATTATTTCATAAATATATTATGAATAATATGTTATGTATTTTTTTATATTCCATAAATATACAAAGAATATGCTCTAGCTAAAATAAATATGCACAAACATATATAGATTATATTATTGTTGTATTATTTATATAATTAAATATTTCTAATTAGATATGCTATATGCCATAAATTATTTCATAAATATATAATGAATATATTATATACTATATATATTTCTAATAATATTTTTTAGATCTTGTTTGTTGTATAAATCATAATTATTGCTAATATATATACCACGTATTTTTTGTGAATTACAGGAATTGGTATTTTTAATTTATATTTATCTTGGTTCACACTTAAATACACATACCATAATCAAACAATGTATAACCATCAGAATATCGCATTTGCTTGTGATAGTGTACGATTATTATTAAAAAAAAAATTGTAACACTAAGAAAGAGGCATATATTTGGAAGAAAAAAAAAAGGTATAAAAGAAAGGGGGCGGAACAAATTTGAATAGCATTTGCTTATGTTTAGTAGTATAGTGTCCCTAAAAATGTGCAAAATAAATGGAAAATGGTGATGATTAATGGGTAATTAATTAGTATTAATAGGTGTGGATCAGTTTTCTGCTATAGAATCTGCTGTCCATATAATTATGGATTTGCTGCTATAAATTTATAATAATTTCTTAAATCATGTCTAGTTATAAAAGTTACCCTATATGGTAACTTTATTCTATATATTTGACTATGTTAGTCAAATATAAAATATAAAATTGAATTTGAATTAAAGGATAATTTTGAATTTATAGATAAAGTTTTTAAATTTGAATTAAAATAAAAAAAATATCTTTTATTATCATGTTATCATACTTAATTCGGATAATGTTCATACGCAATCATGTTAGGAAATTTTGTTATCTTTTCTAATTATTTAAATACTACTTCGCCTATGGCAAAAAAGAAAAAGAAAACTACTCCATATAACGATAAAACTCTTTCACATTTAAAAGAAAAATAAAACTACTTCGCCTATGACTAGTACTACCGGTTTTGAAAAATTGTAAATTTTGTAAAGATTTCTATATCGAGATTGTTAGATTTCCTTTGTTATTGTTATTACTCAGTAAATGTTAGGCTTACCTAGTCCCTAAGACTATGTGCCATCACGATACCAAACGGAGGGGGAAATTGGGTCGTGACAGATATCAACACACCAAATAAGAGTTCAAGTAGAGTCCTTCATAGTCTCAACCTTTGACTGTTTTGCCATAAATATGAGTTATTATTTTTCTTACTGACTATTTTTAGGATCCAATAACACCAGCGAGAATGGTAGTAAAAAGAAAAATAGAATTATAACTAGGAGACTTGATAAATGGTTAATCTTTTTCATGTAGTGTTTGTTAATTAATTTCCAATTATCATCTATATTTATCGAGAAGGTTTAAATTTTAAGATTATTTATATATAATCCAAATAATTCAAATATTTGACATGCTTAGTGTCCGCGCATCCGCACGGGTGATAATACTAGTATATATTAAAGGAAAAGAGTTACCATATATAATTGGCATTGTGGTTAAGCCAAGTGGCAAGCTAATAAATGTCAATAGAGAGGTTTAATTGCCTACATATTATAAAAAAATTCATTAATTAATGAATCACTAATTATGGGATGGATCATTAACTTATTCTCCTTTATCCCCCTCAAAACCTAATCTCGTTTTCTTTTCCCTTCACACAGACGACTCCATTCACTCTCTCCCTTCTCATCTTCCATCTGTATGTTTTTCAACTTGACCATAATGGCTCCTTCATTATTTCATAAATATATTATGAATAATATGTTATGTATTTTTATATATTCCATAAATATACCAAGAATATTCTCTAGCTAAAATAAATATGCGCAAACACATATAGATTATATTATTGTTGTATTATTTATATAATTAAATATTTCTAATTAGATATGCTATATGCCATAAATTATTTCATAAATATATAATGAATATATTATATACTATATATATTTCTAATAATATTTTTTAGATCTTGTTTGTTGTATAAATCATAAGTATAGCTCATATATATACCACGTAGTTTTTGTGAATTATAGGATTTGGTATTTTTTAATTTATATTTATTTTGGTTCACACTTAAATACACATACCATAATCAAACAGTGTATAACCATCAGAATATCGCATTTGCTTGTGATAGTGTAAGATTATTATTAAAAAAAAAATTGTAACACTAAGAAAGAGGCATATATTTGGAAGGAAAAAAAAAGGTATAAAAGAAAGGGGGCGGAACAAATTTGAATAGCATTTGCTTATATTTATGTGATGACCCAAAATGTCATCTTTAAATTTAATAATTAATTCTGTGTTCTAAGACCTCGAAAAGTACTATTTATCATTACTCGACTTGCGTGTGCAGTCCGTAAAACTTTTCCGAAAAATTTAAGGTGAAAAATGAATTAAAATATGAATTAGAGCTTTAAAATTCAACTGAGTTGACTTTGGTCAACATTTTGAGCAACCAGACTCGGATCAGTGTTTTGATAATTTTGGTAGGTTCGTATCGTGATTTGGGACTTAGGCGTATGCCCGGAATCAAATTCCGAGGTCCCTAGCACAAGATATAGAATTTGAAAGTTCAAAGTTCATTGATTTTGATTTGAGGTGCGATTCGTCGTTTTGATGTTGTTTGATGTAGTTTGAAGCCTCGACTAAGTTCATATGGTATTTTGGGACATGTTGGAATAATTGGTTAAGGTCCCGAGGGTCTCGGGTGGATTTCGGAAGGTAAACGGAATGGATTTCGGACAAAGTGCTGGAAATTGCAGAAATTTCTGTTGCAGAAATTCCGTGCGTGGAGCCAAGTTTGGAAGCTTATATCTCGCAATGCATAAGGAATCAGAAAATATACAAACATGAATGTTGTAGTCGTTGGATTATAGGTTCCAGAAAGTTAAACTATGCATTATTTGGACATTTGTACAGAAAGTTATGATAGATTGAAAGAAGGCTGGTAGAGCAGTTTCGCCAGAAATTTCGCCAGAAATTTTGATGCATGCAGCTAACTTTGGGAGATTATTTCTCGCAATGCATAAGGAATCGGAATAATGACAAAACATTAAAGTTGTAGTCGGTGGATTCTAGTTTCCAGAAAGTTAAACCATTTATCATTTGGACATTTGTACATAAAGTTATGATTAATTGAAGTAAGACTGGTAGAGCTATTTCTGATAAACATTTTACCATGCCATTATTATATTCCAGTAGGGCCTCACCTGACCTCGTCACTACTCTACCGAGGTTAGGCTTGGCACTTACTGGGTACCGCTGTGGTGTACTTATACTACGCTTCTGCACATCTTTTTGTGCAGATCCAGGTACATTTTACCAGCCTAGACGTCATTGAGTTACCTGCGCACGGAGACTTTGAGGTATATCTGCCAGCGTCCGCAGACTCCGGAGTCCCCTTCTATTATTTTATGTTGCTTCCTTATATTTTATCTAGACCTTGACATATAGAGACATTGAGAATAAATTCTTAGAAGCTTGTGACTTATTTCTACCGGGTTTTGGGAGTTAAAATTGTTTGAATTGTAGTTTATTTATTTCAGATATTTATTATTATTCCGCATTGATAGAATTACCTAGTCTTAGAGACTAAGTGCCATCACGACATCCTACGGAGGGAATTTGGGGTCGTGACAAGTTGGTATCAGAGCACTAGGTTCATAGGTGTTATGAGTCACAAGCAGGTTTAGTAGAGTCTTGCGGATCGGTACGGAGACGTCTGTACTTATCTTCGAGAAGCTATGGAACTGTTAGGAAAATATTCACTTCCTTGATTCCTTATCGTGCGGCATTGATTTAGCGTGAAACATATATCTCATATTCCTTTGTATCCACTCGTGTATGACATTGCGCACTCAATATCAGTTGTGCGTCGACGGTTCATGATGCCGCAGATGGACTACGAGGGTGCCAGAGCTGCTCAAACATTGCCTTAACATGTGGTTCCAACTGAAGATGTGGGCGTATTGAGAGATCACCTAGTGAATCATGTGCGGGGTGCAACAGACATTGGCGTCTGATTGATTTATACGAGTTGTGAAGGTTATTATTGTGGATTATCGGACGTTGTGACCTATGACTTCGCGCTGAGTAGGGGGAGTCCACTACCAATGGGTGGATTGCGGGGTCATGTATTATATCAGTTTTGGCCTGAAATGTATATATGTGGTACTGAAAGGTTCCCTAAAATTTACACATGTTTAAGACCTGAGATTTTGTAGAGGATAAGGTTGGGACTTGCGGTATGTCCGCCTCCTTAATAATCATATACTTCAATAGCAAATGAGTTATAGAAACAACTCTAAATTTGTAGAAGGTCTACTCAGCGTGGACGTCACTGTTGCGGATTTTGGAGTGCTTCGGAGTAAGTATAGTTGTTGACGAGATTATGGACTATGTTGTTCGTGCCAAGATTTGTCTGTATGGAGCTCTACTTTTGTGATCATTGTGTATAAATAAGAGTAAGGGTTACCCCAAAGAAGAGTCGAAGAGTATGTTAAGAAATGGGTCAGCTCAACAATATTAAGTCAGCATAACAAAAGAAGAAATTTGCCTTGGGAGAGATAATTCACCACCGATGTTCGTGGTAAGCCTATGAAGAGGACAGGCCAGCTAATGCAACACCGCCCACTTGGCTTAGTTCTCAGAAATGCTTTTGAAAGAGTTTGTTTCTCGGACTCTCCGTAATGCGTGGTGCATAGGGTTTGAACGGTTGCGTCATGTCACCATTGACGATGTCAGAATATGCCATCAAGTTTAATAAGTTAGCCCGTCATACTCCTACTTTGCTTCCTACAGCCAGAGGGCGAGTCCACAGACTCATTAAAGGACTTAATTATAATCGTAAGAAATGGGTCGGCTCAACAGTGTTGAGTCAGCATAACAAAAGAAGAAATTTGCCTTGGGAGAGATAATTCTCCACCAGTGTTCGTGGTAAGACTATGAAGAGGGGAGACCAGCCAATGCAACACCGCCCACTTGGCTCAGGCAGTCGTCCAGTCCAGTCTGCACATCGGATTACTCGGGGTGCTCCAGTAAGTTCTTTTAATGCACCACCGACATGAGTTCCTACAATGGTTATTCCAGTTTTCTGGCACAGACTCAATATGAGCAGCCTAACCCGCAAAGGAGTTGTTATGAATACGGTGATACTAGGCACATCATGAGAAAAATTGTCAAAAACTTGGGAGAGACTTATTTCATCAAAGCACTCAGGCTACGTGCCCCATTGCAGTTACTACACCACCCACACGACCAGTTAGGGGTGAAGGTCATATGAGTAAAAGGCGTCCTAGAGGTGGAGACCCAGCCGTTGATATATTTGTTTTACGGTATGGCGGAGGTCGCTACATCAGATGGTGTCGTTGCAGGTACGACCTCGATTTAATATAAAGGAATAATTTCCTTAAGTTGATTCGGTTCTCAATATCGAAACGAGTCTTCCTATTGTGCTCCACTTATGAGTGAGCTTCATAATTCTATAATCTACTTATGTGTTTACCCCTGTTGGGAGATTTTATGGAGATAACTACGCCTATCATTTCGTGTTGGTCACTAATAAGAGCTGCGAGGCTAAATGTGGCTTTCTGTTACTCATTTCGGTAAATTTTTATGTAAATTCTGAATATATAATTGCAAATTGTGAATTATATGCCCTACCGGTGTGGGGTTCATTATGTGTTGTGATTTGGTGTAACCGAAATTATTTAAAAGGAGAAAATAGAAATTTTCAATTGGCACGATGTGCATATTACTTGTGATTCAGAACTGAGGACGAGATCCTCACATTTTTATATAAATTGATATGTTTAACCGGGCTACGAGCTGCGGTGGAAGTTATATAAGGACGAGATCCTTGTGAGAAAAATTCTTGTGTTTAAGTTCTCCCTTGTGAAATTAAATTTATACTATAGTACTAATAGGGAGTCATGCCTGTTAGGCTTATTTGAAAATTCTTATATGAAATTCTCTGTGCATAGTTGTCAAATTCTTATTGTAATTATTAATTTTTAACCTACGAGGTAGGTGCCCGCCTAGGTGGCGTTAAATGTGACTCGTTAATTTGGATAAATAATTTTGAGGTCTTCATGCCTCGTGTCTCTTTATCAGTATTGTGAAAGTTTGAAATGAGATTTTCGTTAACATGAAGTTAATTTATGATTCGGTAATTGATTATGAACAACTATTAAGACCAGATTGACCCAGAAGGGTGCTCCATTCAGATGGACCGAGGAATGTGAGGAAAGCTTCCAAAAGCTCAAGACAGCTTTGACTACAGCCCCAGTATTGGTATTACCTATAGGTACAAGATCTTATACTGTGTATTGTGACGCGTCACGTATTGGTCTCGGCGCAGTGTTGATGCGAGATGGTAGGGTGATTGCTTACGCGTCCAAACAGTTAAAGGTGCATGAAAAGAATTATCGTGTACATGACCTGGAGTTAGCAGCTATTGTTCATGCCTTAAAAATTTGGCGGCATTATTTGTACGGTGTCCATTGTGAAATCTACACTGATCACCGGAGTCTACAACATCTGTTTAAGTAGAAGGATCTTAATTTGCGGCAGCGGATATGGTTAGAGTTGCTTAAGGATTATGATATCACCATTCTCTATCATCCGAGGAAGGCCAATGTGGTGGCCGATGCCTTGAGTCGTAAGGCGGAGAGTTTGGGTAGCTTAACATATTTACCGGTAGCAGAGAGGCCTTTAGCCATGGATGTTCAGGCCTTGGCCAAACAGTTGTTAGATTGGATGTTTCCGAGCCGAGTCGGATTTTGGCTTGCGTGGTTTTCCAGTCTTCACTTTATGATCGTATCAGGGAACGTCAGTATGATGACCCTCATCTGCTTGTCCTTAAGGACACAGTTCAGCACGGCGATACCAAGGAAGTCACTATTGGAGATGAAGATGTATTACGGATGCAGGGTAGGCTATGTGCGCCTAATGTAGATGGTTTTCGTGAATTGATTCTCCAGGAGGCTGATAATTCGCGGTACTCCATACATTCGGGTGCTACGAAGATGTAGTAGGACTTGAGGCAATATTATTGATGGAGGAAGATGAAGAAAGACATAGTGGAGTATGTAGCTCGGTGTCTAAATTGTCAACAAGTGAGATATGAGTATCAACGACCTAGTGGATTGCTTCAGAAGTTAGTGATTCCAGAATGGAAATGGGAGCAGATCACTACGGATTTCGTTGTTGGGCTCCTACGGACTCGGAGGAAGTTCAATACAGTTTGGGTGATTGTGGATAGATTGACTAAGTCAGCTCATTTTATTCCTGTGATTACTACTTACTCTTCAGAGCAGCTGGCTCAGGTATATATTCGCGAGATTGTCAGACTTCACGGTGTACCGATATCCATCATCTCTGACCGGGGTACACAGTTTACTTCACGGTTTTGGAGGGCTTTACATAGAGGGTTAGGTACTCGTGTGGAGTTGAGTACAACATTTCACCCTCAGGCGGACAGGCAGTCCGAACGCACTATTCAAATACTAGAGGATATGCTTCGTGCGTGTGTGGTAGGTGCTTGGGATCAGTTCTTACCACTTGCGGAGTTTGCTTACAACAACAGTTACCAGTCAAGCATCCAGATGGCTCCGTATGAGGCCTTGTATGGTAGGCGATGCCGGTCTCCAGTGGGTTGGTTTGAACCATGCGAGGCTAGACTTTTGGGTACAGACTTGGTTCAGGATGCCTTGGAAAAGGTTAAGTTGATTCAGGATCGACTTCGTACAGCCCAATCTAGACAGAAGAGTTATGCGGATCGGAAGGTTCGTGATGTTGCATTCATGGTTGGTGAGCGGGTATTGCTCCGGGTTTCGCCTATGAAGGGTGTGATGAGGTTCGGGAAGAAGGGCAAGTTGAGCCCTAGGAATATTGGGCCTTTTTAGATTCTTCAGAGAGTTGGAGAGGTGGCTTACAAACTTACACTACCACCTAGTCTCTTTGTCGGTCATCCGATATTCCATGTTTTCTTGCTTCAAAAATATCACGGTGATCCGTCTCATATGTTAGACTTCAGTTCGGTTTAGTTGGACAAGAATCTATCTTATGTTGAGGAACCAATGGCTATTTTGGATAGGCATGTTCAAAAGTTGAGGTCAAAGAACATTGCTTCCGTGAAGGTTCAGTGGAGGGGTCATCCGATCGAGGAGGCGACTTGGGAGACCGAGCATGATATACGTAGCCGTTATCCACACTTATTCACAAGCTCGAGTACTTTTTTTAACTCCGTTCGAGGACGAACGTTTGTTTTAGAGGTGGAGAATGTGATGACCCAAAATGTCATCTTTAAATTTAATAATTAATTCTGTGTTCTAAGACCTCGAAAAGCACTATTTATCATTACTCGACTTGCGTGTGCAGTCCGTAAAACCTTTCCGAAAAATTTAAGGTGAAAAATGAATTAAAATATCAATTAGAGCTTTAAAACTCAATTGAGTTGACTTTGGTCAACATTTTGAGCAACCAGACTCGGATCAGTGTTTTGATAATTTTGGTAGGTTCGTATCGTGATTTGGGACTTAGGCGTATGCCCGGAATCAAATTCCGAGGTCCCTAGCACAAGATATAGAATTTGAAAGTTCAAAGTTCATTGATTTTGATTTGAGGTGCGATTCGTCGTTTTGATGTTGTTTGATGTAGTTTGAAGCCTCGACTAAGTTCGTATGGTATTTTGGGACATGTTGGAATAATTGGTTAAGGTCCCGAGGGTCTCGGGTGGATTTCGGAAGGTAAACGGAATGGATTTCGGACAAAGTGCTGGAAATTGCAGAAATTCCTGTTGCAGAAATTCCGTGCGTGGAGCCAATTTTGGAAGCTTATATCTCACAATGCATAAGGAATCAGAAAATATACAAAACATGAAAGTTGTAGTCGTTGGATTATAGGTTCCAGAAAGTTAAACTATGCATTATTTGGACATTTGTACAGAAAGTTATGATGGATTGAAAGAAGGCTGGTAGAGCAGTTTCGCTAGAAATTTCGCCAGAAATTCTGATGCATGCAGCCAAGTTTGGGAGATTATTTCTCGCAATGCATAAGGAATCGGAATAATTACAAAACATGAAAGTTGTAGTCGGTGGATTCTAGTTTCCAGAAAGTTAAACCATTTATCATTTGGACATTTGTACATAAAGTTATGATTAATTGAAGTAAGACTGGTAGAGCTATTTCTGATAAACATTTTACCATGCCATTATTATATTCCAGTAGGGCCTCACCTGACCTCGTCACTACTCTACCGAGGTTAGGCTTGGCACTTACTGGGTACCGCTGTGGTGTACTTATACTACGCTTCTGCACATCTTTTTGTGCAGATCCAGGTACATTTTACCAGCCTAGACGTCATTGAGTTACCTGCGCACGGAGACTTCGAGGTATATCTGCCAGCGTCCGCAGACTCCGGAGTCCCCTTCTATCATTTTATGTTGCTTCCTTATATTTTATCTAGACCTTGACATATAGAGACATTGAGAATAAATTCTTAGAAGCTTGTGACTTATTTCTACCGGGTTTTGGGAGTTAAAATTGTTTGAATTGTAGTTTATTTATTTCAGATATTTATTATTATTCCGCATTGATAGGCTTATCTAGTCTTAGAGACTAGGTGCCATCACGACATCCTACGGAGGGAATTTGGGGTCATGACAAGTTGGTATCAGAGCACCAGGTTCATAGGTGTTATGAGTCACAAGCAGGTTTAGTAGAGTCTTGTGGATCGGTACGGTGGATTTCGGAAGGTAAACGGAATGGATTTCGAACAAAGTGCTGGAAATTACTGTTTGCAAAAATTTCTGTTGCAGAAATTCCGTGCGTGGAGCCAAGTTTGGAAGCTTATATCTCGCAATGCATAAGGAATCAGAAAATGTGCAAAACATGGAAGTTGTAGTCGTTGGATTATAGGTTCCAGAAAGTTACACTATGCATTATTTGGACATTCGTACAGAAATTTATGATGGATTGAATGAAGGCTGGTAGAGCAGTTTCGCCAGAAATTCTGATGCATGCAGCTGACTTTGGGAGCTTATATCTCGCAATGCATAAGGAATAGGAATAATTGCAAAACATGAAAGTTGTAGTCGGTGGATTCTATTTTCCAGAAAGTTAAACCATCTATCATTTGGACATTTGTACATAACGTTATGATCAATTGAAGTAAGACTGGTAGAGCTATTTTTGGTAGACTTTTAGTAACGAAAAATGGACTTTTAGTGACGGATTGGCAGAAACTTAAGGACCAAAAATGCTCATTTCATTCATTTCGTTTTGGATTTTTGGAGCACGGTTTTTGGGCGATTTTTGGGCGATTTTTACGGGAAAACATTGGGGTAAGTATTCCTTATCCTATATTGATTATATTTCATGATTCCATACTCATTTACATCATGAATCCGTGAATTTATGGAAGAAAAATCAAGATTTTTGCAAAATCTTCCAAAAACAAAAATTTAAGATCTGGAGGTGGAGTTGTTATCGGATTTTGGTAAAATTGGTATGGGTGGACTTGTAATTGAATGGGTTGTCGGATTTTATAAGTTTTGCCGGATTCCGAGATGTGGGCCCCATGGGCAAATTTTGAGCTATTTTCGGATTTTAATGAAAATGTAATATTTTCTTATGAAATTGATTACTATAATTTTTGTTGACTGTATCGAATTAATTATGACTAGATACGAGTCGATCGGAGTCAGAAAATTGAGAAAAAAGCATAATACTTGGTTAAATTGGAGCAAGTCGAGGTAAGTGACTTGTCTAACCTTGTGTGGGGGAAATTTCCCCTAGAATTGGTATTGATGTGATTATGGAAATGTGTCGAAAGTCGTGTGCACGAGGTGACGAGTGTGTACACGGGTTAATTTGCGAAAGATTATATTTTTAAATTGTGTAGATCACTGTTGCGCATTTATTAAATTATTTTATCTTGTTATATTCTTCATCATTTATGTGAGATATATACTTCAAATTTGTTTGATCTTTTCTTACTAATTGTTTTACCTGTTTAGTTGAAACTTGGTTTCTTTTATTCTGTGCATTATTTGAAGGTTGATTTTCTTTAAATTAAATATTATTAATATGAAGTATCTGACATTTTTAAACTTGATAGTAAAGATTTTGAAATATTATTTTCCTAAATTATTTACTCCTGAATATTTTTATACTCATTGTGAGGGAGCCGTGAGCTCTTTATTGTGGAAGAATATTATTGATGAATTATTTTGACATGAGCTGTGAGCCCTTTATTGTGGAAAACTTCTATTGATGATTTATTTTGGAATGAGCCGTGAGCTCTTTATTGTGGCCAACTATTATTGATGATTTATTTTGGCATGAGCCGTGAGCTCTTTATTGTGGAAAAATATTGTTGTTGAATTATTTTGGCAAGTTAAATTATTTGAGCACTTGAGGTGCAAATTGTGATATATTGTGATATTGATACGCATGCGGTGGTATAAGGTCTGGGTGTTGAAACGCATGCGGTGAGATAAGGGTGGCTAGTAGGGGAACTACTAGAAGTCATGCGGTGTGATAAGGGTGGCTAAAACGCGGGATGCTATTTCGGGAAAAATGTTTTCTTTAAATAAATTGTGAAGGCTCCCGCGGTGATATAAGAAAATGAGATATTGTGAATTTATTTATGATTTGGGACTACGAGGCGATACCTCGGGAGTGCCCTTGTTGATATTGATTTATGGCCGTAGTTGCCTTTGATTATTATTGTGATTTTTATAAAGTTGAAGGAAATTCTGTTTTGATTTCCACGAGATATTATTTGCAATTATTTGGTGTCATTAAATGTGACGTACTATTTGATTCATTTTCAATGTCATTTTATTTTACTACATTGATAAACATTTTACCATGCCATTATTATATTCCAGTAGGGCCTCACCTGACCTCGTCACTACTCTACCGAAGTTAGGCTCGGCACTTACTGGGTACCGCTGAGGTGTACTCATACTACACTTTTGCACATCTTTTTGTGCAGATCCAGGTACATTTTACCAGCCTAGACGTCAGTGAGTTACTTGCGCACGGAGACTTCGAGGTATATCTGCCAGCGTCCGCAGACTCCGGAGTCCCCTTCTATCATTTTATGTTGCTTCCTTATATTTTATTTAGACCTTGACATATAGAGACATTGAGAATAAATTCTTAGAAGCTTGTGACTTATTTCTACCGGGTTTTGGGAATTGAAATTGTTTGACTAGTAGTTTATTTATTTCAGATATTTATTATTATTCCGCATTGATAGGCTTACCTAGTCTTAGAGACTAGGTGCCATCACGACATCCTACGGAGGGAATTTGGGGTTGTGACAAGTTGGTATCAGAGCACCAGGTTCATAGGTGTTATGAGTCACAAGCAGGTTTAGTAGAGTCTTGTGGATCGGTACGGAGACGTTTGTACTTATCTTCGAGAGGCTATGGAACTGTTAGGAAATATTCACTTATTTGACTCCTTATCGTGCGACATTGATTTAGCTTGAAACATATATCTTATATTCCTTTGTATCCACTTGTGTATGACATCGCGCACTCGATATCAGTTGTGTGTCGAGGGTTCGTGATGCCGCAGATGGACTACGAGGGAGCAAGAGATGCTCAAAAATTTCCTTAATGTGTGGTTCCGACTGAA
Source organism: Nicotiana tomentosiformis (assembly GCF_000390325.3). Classification (NCBI taxonomy): domain Eukaryota; kingdom Viridiplantae; phylum Streptophyta; class Magnoliopsida; order Solanales; family Solanaceae; genus Nicotiana; species Nicotiana tomentosiformis. The sequence goes on along the minus strand of NC_090818.1, from coordinate 43,504,990 downwards.
GATGTGGGCGTATTGAGAGATCACCTAGTGAATCATGTGCAGGGTGCAACGAACATTGGCGTCTGGTTGATTTATACAAGTTGTTAAGATTATTATTGTGGATTATCGGACGTTGTGACCTATGACTTCGCACTGAGTAGGGGGAGTCCACTACCAATGGGTGGATTGCGGGGTCATGTATTATATCAATTTTGGCCTGAAATGTGTATATGTGGTACTGAAAGGTTCCCTAAAATTTACACATGTTTAAGACCTGAGATTTTGTAGAGGATAAGGTTGGGACTTACGGTATGTCCACCTCCTTAATAATCCTATACTTCAATAGCAAAGGAGTTATAGAAACAACTCTAAATTTGTAGAAGGTCTACTCAGCGTGGACGTCACTGTTGCGGATTTTGGAGTGCTTCGGAGTAAGTATAGTTGTTGATGAGATTCTGGACTATGTGGTTCGTGCCAAGATTTGTCTATATGGAGCTCTACTTTTGTGATCGTTGTGTATAAATAGGGGTAAGGGTTACCCCAAAGAAGAGTCGAAGAGTATGTTAAGCAATTGGTCAGCTCAACAGTGTAGAGTCAGTATAACAAAAGAAGAAATTCGCCTTGGGAGAGATAATTCTCCACCGGTGTTCGTGGCAAGCCTATGAAGAGAGCAGACCAGCCAATGCAATACCGCCCACTTGGCTCAGTTCTCAGAAATGCTTTTGTAAGAGTTTGTTTTCTGGACTCTCCGTAATGCGTGGCGCATAGGGTTTGAATGGTTGCGTCATGTCACCATTGACGATTTCAGAATATGCCATCAAGTTCAATAAGTTAGCCCGTCATACTCCTACTTTGCTTCCTACACCCAGAGGGCGAGTCCATAGACTCATTAAAGAACTCAATTATGATCATAAAATTTTGTACGACTCGGGAGCTACAAGCTGATACTTCATTTCTGCTAGTTGTACAAATTACCAAGATATTAGAATGTGTTCGGGGTGAAAAAAAAAGAAGGGAAACTAAGGAGACCAAGACGTCTCAAGGTTCTGGGGGATTCGGTGGATTCTACTCTGCAAGTATAAATCATTATGGAGGGGGCTCGGGCAGTCGGCCAGCCGAGTCCGCACATCGAATTACTCGGGGTGCTCCAATAAGTTCTTTTAATGCACCACCGACATGAGTTCCTACAATGGTTATTCCAGTTATCTACACAGACTTAATATGAGCAGCCTAACCCGCAAAAGGGTTGTTATGAATACGGTGATACTAGGCACATCATGAGAAAATTGTCCCAAACTTGGGAGAGACATATTTCATCAAAGCACTCAGGCTACGTGCCCATTGCAGTTACTACACCACCTACACGACCAGTTAGGGGTGGAGGACAGACGGGTAAAAGGCATCCTAGAGGTGAAGACCCAGCCATTGATATATTTCTTTTATGGTATGGCGGAGGTCGCTACATCAGTTGATGTCGTTACAGGTACGACTTTGATATAATATAAAGGAATGATTTCCTTAAGTTGATTCGGTTCTCAATATCGAAACGAGTCTTCCTATTGTGCTCCACTTATGAGTGAGCTTCATAATTCTATAATTTACTTATGTGTTTACCCCTGTTGGGAGATTTTATGGAGATAACTACACCTATCATTTCGTGTTGGTCACTAATAAGAGCTGCGAGGCTAAATGTGGCTTTTTGTTACTCATTTCGGTAAATTTTGATGTAAATTCCGAATAATTAATTGCAAATTATGAATTATATGCCCTACCGGTGTGGGGTTCATTATGTGTTGTGATTTGGTGTAACCGAAATTATTTAAAAGGAGAAAATAGAAATTTGCAATTGGCACGATGTGCATATTACTTGTGATTCAGAACTGAGGACGAGATCCTCACAATTTTATATAAATTGATATGTTTAAACCGGGCTACGAGCTGCGGTGGAAGTTATATAAGGACGAGATCCTTGTGAGGAAAATTCTTGTGTTTAAGTTCTCCCTTGTGAAATTAAATTTGTACTTTAGTACTAATAGGGAGTCATGCCTGTTAGGCTTATTTAAAAATTCTTATATGAAATTCTCTGTGCATAGTTGTCAAATTCGTGTGGTAATTATTAATTTTTAACCTACGAGGTAGGTGCCCGCCTGGGTGGCGTTAAATGTGACTCGTTAATTTGGGTAAATAATTTTGAGGTCTTCATGCCTCGTGTCTCGTTATCAGTATTGTGAAAGTTTGAAATGAGATTTTCGTTAACATGAAGTTAATTGATGATTCGGTAATTGATTATGAACAACTATTAAGATCAGATTGACCCAGAAGGGTGCTCCATTCAGATGGACCGAGGAATGTGAGGAGAGCTTCCAAAAGCTCAAGACAGCTTTGACTATAGCCCCAATGTTGGTATTACTTACATGTTCAAGGTCTTATACTGTGTATTGTGACGCATCGCGTATTGGTCTCGACGCTATGTTGATGCAAGACAGTAGGGTGATTGCATACGCGTCCAGACAGTTAAAGGTACATGAGAAAAAAAATAAATAAAAATCCGTCCACGACCTTGAGTTAGCAGCTATTGTTCATGCCTTGAAGATTTGGCGGCATTATTAGTACGGTGTCCATTGTGAGGTCTACACCGATCACCGAAGTCTATAACATCTATTTAAACAGAATGATCTTAATTTGCGGCAGCAGAGGTGGTTGGAGTTGCTTAAGGATTATGATATCACTATTCTCTATCATCCTGGGAAGGCCAATGTAGTGGCCAATGCCTTGAGTCGTAAGGCGGAGAGTTTGGGCAGCATAGCATATTTACCGGAAGTAGAGAGGCCTTGGCCAACCAGTTTGTCAGATTGGATGTTTCTGAGCCGAGTCGAGTTTTGGCTTGAGTGGTTTCTCAGTCTTCTCTTTATGATTGTATCAGGGAACGTTAGTACGATGACCCACATCTGCTTGTCCTTAAGGACACAGTTCAGCACGGCGATGCCAAGGAAGTCACTATTGGAGATGAAGATGTATTACGGATGCAGGGTAGGCTATGTGTGCCTAATGTAGATGGTTTTCGTGAATTGATTCTCCAGGAGGCTGATAATTCGCGGTACTCCATACATCCGGGTGCTACGAAGATGTAGCAGGACTTGAGGCAATATTATTGGTGGAGGAAGATGAAGAAAGACATAGTGGAGTATGTAGCTCGGTGTATAAATTGTCAACAAGTGAGATATGAGCATCAACGACCTAGTGGATTGCTTCAGAAGTTAGTGATTCCAGAATGGAAATGGGAGAGGATCACTATGGATTTCGTTGTTGGGCTTTGTGATGACCCAAAATGTCATATTTAAATTTAATGATTAATTATGTGATCTAAGCACTATTTACCATTACTCGACTTGAGTGTGCAGTCCGTAAAAAATTTTCAGAAAGTTTTCAGGTGAAAAATGAATTAAAATGTGAATTAGCGCTTTAAAACTCAACTGAGTTGACTTTGGTCAACATTTTGAGCAAACAGACTCGGATCAGTGTTTTGATAATTTTGGTAGGTTTGTATTGTGATTTGGGACTTAGGCGTATGCCCGGAATCAAATTTCGAGGTTCCTAGCCCGAGATATGGAATTTTAATGAAAAATTAAAAGTTTAAGTTCAAATAGTGACCGGATGTCAAATTATGTGCAAACGACCCCGGAATAGAATTTTGATGATTCCAACAGCTCCGTATGGTAATTTTGGACTTAGGAGCATGATCAGAATTTTATTTGGAAGTCCGTAGTAGAATTAGGCTTGAAATGCCGAAAGTTGAATTTTTGGGAAGTTTGACCAAGAGGTTGACTTTTTGATATCGGGGTCGAAATCCGATTCTGAAAATTTTCATAGCTCAGTTATGTCATTTATGACTTGTGTGCAAAATTTGAAGTCATTCCGAATTGATTTGAGGTGTGATTCGTCGTTTTGATGTTATTTGATGTAGTTTGAAGCCTCGACTAAGTTCGTATGGTATTTTAGGACATGTTGGAATAATTGGTTAAGGTCCCGAGGGTCTCGAGTGGATTTCGGAAGGTAAACAGAATGGATTTCGGACAAAGTGCTGGAAATTTCTGTTTGCAGAAATTTCTGTTGCAGAAATTCCGTGCGTGTAGCCAAGTTTGGAAGCTTATATCTCGCAATGCATAAGGAATCATAAAATGTGCAAAACATGAAAGTTGTAGTCGTTGGATTATAGGTTTCATAAAGTTAAACTATGCATTATTTGGACATTTGTACAGAAAGTTATGATGGATTGAATGAAGGCTGGTAGAGCAATTTCGCCAGAAATTTCGCCAGAAATTCTGATGCATGCAGCCGACTTTGAGAGCTTATATCTTGCAATGCATAAGGAATCAGAATAATTACAAAACACGAAAGTTGTAGTCGGTGGATTCTAGTTTCCAGAAAGTTAAACCATTTATTATTTGGATATTTGTACATAAAGTTATGATCAATTGATGTAAGACTGGTAGAGCTATTTCTGGTAGACTTTTAGTGACGAAAAATAGACTTTTAGTGACGAATTGGCAGAAACTTAAGGACCAAAAATGGTCATTTCATTCATTTCGTTTTGGATTTTTGGAGGGCGATTTTTGGGCGATTTTCACGGGAAAACATTGGGGTAAGTGTTCCTTATCCTATATTGATTATATTTCATGATTCCATACTCATTTACATCATGAATCCGTGAATTTATGGAAGAAAAATCAAGATTTTTGCAAAATCTTCCAAAAACGAAAATTTAAGATTTGGAGGTCGAGTTGTTATCGGATTTTGGTAAAATTGGTATGGGTGGACTCGTAATTGAATGGGTTGTCGGATTTTATAAGTTTCGCCGGATTCCGAGATGTGGGCCCCACGGGCAAATTTTGTGCTAATTTCGGAATTTAATGAAAATGTAATATTTTCTTATGAAAGTGATTACTATAATTTTTGTTGACTGTATCAAATTAATTATGACTAGATACGAGTCGATCGGAGTCGGAAAATCGAGAAAAAAGCATAATACTTAGTTAAATTGGAGCAAGTCGAGGTAAGTGACTTGTCTAACCTTGTGTGGGAGAAATTTCCCCTAGGATTGGTATTGATGTGATTATTAAAATATGTTGAAAGTCGTGTGCACGAGGTGACGAGTGTGTACACGGGTTAAATTGCGAAAGATTATATTTTTAAATTGTGTAGATCACTGTTGCGCATTTATTAAATTATTTTATCTTGTTATATTCTTCATCATTGATGTGAGATATATACTTCAAATTTGTTTGATCTTTTCTTACTAATTGTTTTACCTGTTTAGTTGAAACTTGGTTTCTTTTATTCTGTGCATTATTTGAAGGTTGATTTTCTTTAAATTAAATATTATTAATATGAAGTATTTGACATTTTTAAACTTGATATTGAAGCAACGTAGTAAAGATTTTGAAATATTATTTTCCTATATTATTTACTCCTGAATATTTTTATACTCATTGTGAGGGAGCCGTGAGCTCTTTATTGTAAAAGAATATTATTGATAAATTATTTTGACATGAGCTGTGAGCTCTTTATTGTGGAAAACTATTATTGATGATTTATTTTGGCATGAGCCGTGAGCTCTTTATTGTGGAAAAATATTGTTGTTGAATTATTTTGGCATGTTAAATTATTTGAACACTTGAGGTGCAAATTGTGATATATTATGATATTAATACGCATGCGGTGGTATAAGATCTGGGTGTTGAAACGCATGCGGTGAGATAAGGGTGGCTTGATACGCGTGGCTAGTAGGGGAACTACTAGAAGTCATGCGGTGTGATAAGGGTGGCTAAAACGCGGGATGCTATTTCGGGAAAAATATTTTCTTTAAATAAATTGTGAAGGCTCCCGCGGTGATATAAGGAAATGAGATATTGTGAATTTATTTATGATTTGGGACTACGAGGCGGTACCTCGGGAGTGCCCTTGTTGATATTGATTTATGGCCGTAGTTGCCTTTGATTATTATTGTGATTTTCATAAAGTTGAAGGAAATTCTGTTTTGATTTCCACGAGATATTATTTGCAATTATTTGGTGTCATTAAATGTGACATACTATTTGATTCATTTTCAATGTCATTTTATTTTACTACATTGATAAATATTTTACCATGCCATTATTATTTTCCAGTAGGGCCTCACCTGACCTCGTCACTACTCTACTGAGGTTAGGCTTGGCACTTACTGGGTACCGCTGTGGTGTACTCATACTACGCTTCTGCACATCTTTTTGTGCAGATCCAGGTACATTTTACCAGCCTAGACGTCATTGAGTTACCTGCGCACGGAGACTTCGAGGTATATCTGCGAGCGTCCGCAGACTCCAGAGTCCCCTTCTATCATTTTATGTTACTTCCTTATATATTATCTAGACCTTGACATATAGAAACATTAAGAATAAATTCTTAGAAGCTTGTGACTTATTTCTACCGGGTTTTGGGAGTTGAAATTGTTTGAATTGTAGTTTATTTATTTCAGATATTTATTATTATTCCGCATTGATAGGCTTACCTAGTCTTAGAGACTAGGTGCCATCACGACATCCTACGGAGGGAATTTGGGGTTGTGACAGGCTCCCACGAACTCAGCGGAAGTTGGACGCAGTTTGGGTGATTGTGGATAGGCTGACCAAATCAGCTCATTTCATTCCTGTGATTACTACTTACTCTTCAGAGCAGCTGGCTCAGGTATATATTCGCGAGATTGTCAGACTTCACGGTGTACCAGTATCTATCATCTCTGACCGGGGTACACAGTTTACCTCACGGTTTTGGAGGGTAGTACAGCGTGAGTTGGGTACCCGGGTAGAGTTGAGTACAGCATTTCACCTTCAGATGGACGGGCAGTCCGAACATTCTATTCAGATACTGGAGGATATGCTTCGTGCATGTGTGATAGATTTTGGGGGTGCTTGGGATCAGTTCTTACCACTTGCGGAGTTTGCTTACAACAACAGTTACCAGTCAAGCATCCAGATGGCTCCATATGAGACCTTGTATGGTAGGCGATGCCGGTCTCCAGTGGGTTGGTTCGAACCAGGCGAGGCTAGACTTTTGGGTACAGACTTGGTTCAGGATGCCTTGGAAAAGGTTAAGTTGATTCAGGATTGACTTCGTACAACCCAATCTAGACAGAAAAAGTCATGCGAATCGGAAGGTTCATGATGTTGCATTCATGGTTAGTGAGCGGGTATTGCTCCGGGTTTCGTCTATGAAGGGTCTGATAAGGTTCGGGAAGAAGGGCAATTTAAGCCCTAGGTATATTAGGCCTTTTGAGATTCTTGAGAGCGTTGGAGAGGTGGCTTACAAACTTACACTACCACCTAGTCTCTTTGCCGGTCATCCGGTATTCCATGTTTCTATGCTTCGAAAATATCACGGGGATCCGTCTTATGTGTTAGACTTCAGTTCGGTTCAGTTGGACAAGAATCTATCTTATGTTGAGGAACCAATGGATATTTTGGATAGGCATGTTCGAAAGCTGAGGTCAAAGAACATTGCTTCCGTGAAGGTTCAGTGGAGGGGTTATCCGGTCGAAGAGGCAACTTGGGAGACCGAGCCTGATATGCGCAACTGTTATCCACATTTATTCACCAGCTTAGGTACTTTTTCTAACTCCGTTCGAGGACGAACGTTTGTTTTAGAGGTGGTGAATGTGATGACCCAAAATGTCATCTTTAAATTTAATAATTAATTATGTGTTCTAAGACCTCGAAAAGCACTATTTATACTTCCTCGACTTGCGTGTGCAGTCCATAAAATTTTCCGGAAAGTTTTCTGGTAAAAAATGGATTAAAATGTGAATTAGAGCTTTAAAACTCAACTGAGTTGACTTTGGTCAACATTTTGAGCAAACGGATTCGGATCAGTGTTTTGATAATTTTGGTAGGTCCGTATCGTGATTTGGGACTTAGGCGTATGCCCGGAATCAAATTCCGAGGTCCCTAGCCCGAGATATGGAATTTTGATAAAAAATTAAAAGTTTAAGTTTAAATAGTAATCGGATGTCAAATTATGTGCAAACGACCCTGGAATAGAATTTTGAAGATTACAACAGCTCCGTATGGTGATTTTGGACTTAGGAGCGTGATCAAAATTTTATTTGGAAGTTCGTAGTAGAATTAGGCTTGAAATGCCGAAAGTTGAATTTTTGGGAAGTTTGACCTAGAGGTTGACTTTTTGATATCGAGGTCGAAATCCGATTCTAAAAATTTTCATAGCTCAGTTATGTCATTTATAAATTGTGTGCAAAATTTGAAGTCATTCCGAATTGATTTGATGTGTTTCGACACAAGATATAGAATTTGAAAGTTCAAAGTTCATTGATTTTGATTTGAGGTGCGATTCGTCGTTTTGATGTTGTTTGATGTAGTTTGAAGCCTCGACTAAGTTCGTATGGTATTTTGGGACATGTTGGAATAATTGGTTAAAGTACCGAGGGTCTCGGGTGGATTTCGGAAGGTAAACGGAATGGATTTCGGACAAAGTGCTGGAAATTCCTGTTTGCAAAAATTTCTGTTGCAGAAATTCCGTGCTTGGAGCCAAGTTTGAAAGCTTATATATCGCAATGCATAAGGAATCAGAAAATGTGCGAAACATGGAAGTTGTAGTCGTTGGATTATAGGTTCCAGAAAGTTAAACTATGCATTATTTGGACATTCGTACAGAAAGTTATGATGGATTGAATGAAGGCTGGTAGAGCAGTTTCGCCAGAAATTTCATCAGAAATTCTGATGCATGCAGCTGACTTTGGGAGCTTATATCTCGCAATGCATAAGGAATCGGAATAATTGCAAAACATGAAAGTTATAGTCGGTGGATTCTAGTTTCTAGAAAGTTAAACCATCTATCATTTGCACATTTGTACATAACGTTATGATCAATTGAAGTAAGACTGGTAGAGCTGTTTTTGGTAGACTTTTAGTAACGAAAAATGGACTTTTAGTGACGGATTGGCAGAAACTTAAGGACCAAAAATGCTCATTTCATTCATTTCGTTTTGGATTTTTGGAGCACGGTTTTTGGGCGATTTTTGGGCGATTTTCACGGGAAAACATTGGGGTAAGTGTTCCTTATCCTATATTGATTATATTTCATGATTCCATACTCATTTATATCATGAATCCGTGAATTTATGGAAGAAAAATTAAGATTTTTGCAAAATCTTCCAAAAATGAAAATTTAAGATCTGGAGGTCGAGTTGTTATCGGATTTTGGTAAAATTGGTGTGGGTGGACTCGTAATTGAATGAGTTGTCGGATTTTATAAGTTTCGCCTGATTCCGAGATGTGGGCCCCACGGGCAAATTTTGAGCTAATTTCGGATTTTAATGAAAATGTAATATTTTCTTATGAAATTGATTACTATAATTTTTGTTGACTGTATCGAATTAATTATGACTAGATACGAGTTGATCGGAGTCAGAAAATCGAGGAAAAAGCATAATACTTGGTTAAATTGGAGCAAGTCGAGGTAAGTGACTTGTCTAACCTTGTGTGGGGGAAATTTTCCCTAGAATTGGTATTGATGTGATTATTGAAATGTGTTGAAAGTCGTGTGCACGAGGTGATGAGTATGTACACGGGTTAATTTGCGAAAGATTATATTTTTAAATTGTGTAGATCACTGTTGCGCATTTATTAAATTATTTTATCTTGTTATATTCTTCATCATTGATGTGAGATATATACTTCAAATTTGTTTGATCTTTTCTTACTAATTGTTTTACCTGTTTAGTTGAAACTTGGTTTCTTTTATTCTGTGCATTATTTGAAGGTTGATTTTCTTTAAATTAAATATTATTAATATGAAGTATTTGACATTTTTAAACTTGATATTGAAGCAACGTAGTAAAGATTTTGAAATATTATTTTCCTAAATTATTTACTCCTGAATATTTTTATACTCATTGTGAGGGAGCCGTGAGCTCTTTATTGTGGAAGAATATTATTGATGAATTATTTTGACATGAGCTGTGAGCTCTTTATTGTGGAAAACTATTATTGATGATTTATTTTGGCATGAGCCGTGAGCTCTTTATTGTGGCAAACTATTATTGATGATTTATTTTGGCATGAGCCGTGAGCTCTTTATTGTGAAAAAATATTGTTGTTGAATTATTTTGGCAAGTTAAATTATTTGAGCACTTGAGGTGCAAATTGTGATATATTGTGATATTGATACGCATGCGGTGGTATAAGGTCTGGGTGTTGAAACGCATGCGGTGAGATAAGGGTGGCTAGTAGGGGAACTACTAGAAGTCATGCGGTGTGATAAGGGTGGCTAAAACGCGGTTTGCTATTTCGGAAAAAATATTTTCTTTAAATAAATTGTGAAGGCTCCCGCGGTGATATAAGGAAATGAGATATTGTGAATTTATTTATGATTTGGGACTACGAGGCGGTACCTCGGGAGTGCCCTTGTTGATATTGATTTATGGCCGTAGTTGCCTTTGATTATTATTGTGATTTTCATAAAGTTGAAGGAAATTCTGTTTTGATTTCCACGAGATATTATTTGCAATTATTTGGTGTCATTAAATGTGACATACTATTTGATTCATTTTCAATGTCATTTTATTTTACTACATTGATAAACATTTTACCATGCCATTATTATATTCCAGTAGGGCCTCACCTGACCTCGTCACTACTCTACCGAGGTTAGGCTTGGCACTTACTGGGTACCGCTGTGGTGTACTCATACTACGCTTCTGCACATCTTTTTGTGCAGATCCAGGTACATTTTACCAGCCTAGACGTCAGTGAGTTACTTGCGCACGGAGACTTCGAGGTATATCTGCCAGCGTCTGCAGACTCCGGAGTCCCCTTCTATCATTTTATGTTGCTTCCTTATATTTTATTTAGACCTTGACATATAGAGACATTGAGAATAAATTCTTAGAAGCTTGTGACTTATTTCTAACGGGTTTTGGGAGTTGAAATTGTTTGAATTGTAGTTTATTTATTTCAGATATTTATTACTATTCCGCATTGATAGGCTTACCTAGTCTTAGAGACTAGGTGCCATCACGACATCCTACGGAGGGAATTTGGGGTCGTGACACTTTATTGTATATATTTGACTATGTTAGTCAAATATAAAATATAAAATTCAATTTGAATTAAAATAAAAAAAATATCTTTTATTATCATGTTATCATACTTAATTCGGTTAATGTTCATACGCAATCATGTTAGGAATTTTTGTTATCTTTTCTAATTATTTAAATACTACTTCGCCTATGGCAAAAAAGAAAAAGAAAACTACTCCATATAACGATAAAACTCTTTCACATTTAAAAGAAAAATAAAACTACTTCGCCTATGACTAGTACTACCGGTTTTGAAAAATCGTAAATTTTGTAAAGATTTCTATATCGAGATTGTTAGATTTCCTTTGTTATTGTTATTACTCAGTAAATATTAGGTTTACCTAGTCCCTAAGACTAGGCGCCATCACGATACCAAACAGAGGGGGAAATTGGGTCGTGACAGATATCAACACTCCAAATAAGAGTTCAAGTAGAGTCCTTCATAGTCTCAACCTTTGACTATTTTGCCATAAATATGAGTTATTATTTTGCTTACTGACTATTTTTAGGATCCAATAACACCAGCGATAATGGTACCAAAAACGAAAAATAGAATTATAACTAGGAGATTTGATAAATGGTTAATCTTTTTCATGGTGTGTTTCTTAATTAATATCCAATTATTATCTATATTTATCGAGAAGGTTTAAATTTTAAGATTATTTATATATAATCTAAATAATTCAAATATTTGACATGGTTAGTGTCCGCGAATCCGCACGGGTGATAATACTAGTATATATTAAAGGAAAAAAGTTACCATATATAATTGGCATTGTGGTTAAGCCAAGTGGCAAGCTAATAAATGTCAATAGAGAGGTTTAATTGCCTACATATTTTAAAAAATTCATTAATTAATGAATCACTAATTATGGGATGGATCATTAACTTATTCTCCTTTATCCCCCTCAAAACCTAATCTCGTTTTCTTTTCCCTTCACACAGACTACTCCATTCACTCTCTCCCTTCTAATCTTCCATCTGTATGTTTTTCAACTTGACCATAATGGCTCCTTCATTATTTCATAAATATATTATGAATAATATGTTATGTATTTTTTTATATTCCATAAATATACAAAGAATATGCTCTAGCTAAAATAAATATGCGCAAACATATATAGATTATATTATTGTTGTATTATTTATATAATTAAATATTTCTAATTAGATATGCTATATGCCATAAATTATTTCATAAATATATAATGAATATATTATATACTATATATATTTCTAATAATATTTTTTAGATCTTGTTTGTTGTATAAATCATAATTATTGCTAATATATATACCGCGTATTTTTTGTGAATTATAGGAATTGGTATTTTTAATTTATATTTATCTTGGTTCACACTTAAATACACATACCATAATCAAACAATGTATAACCATCAGAATATCGCATTTGCTTGTGATAGTGTACGATTATTATTAAAAAAAAAATTGTAACACTAAGAAAGAGGCATATATTTGGAAGAAAAAAAAAAGGTATAAAAGAAAGGGGGCGGAACAAATTTGAATAGCATTTGCTTATGTTTAGTAGTATAGTGTCCCTAAAAATGTGCAAAATAAATGGAAAATGGTGATGATTAATGGGTAATTAATTAGTATTAATAGGTGTGGATCAGTTTTCTGCTATAGAATCTGCTGTCCATATAATTATGGATTTGCTGCTATAAATTTATAATAATTTTTTAAATCATGTCTAGTTATAAAAGTTGCCCTATATGGTAACTTTATTCTATATATTTGACTATGTTAGTCAAATATAAAATATAAAATTGAATTTGAATTAAAGGATAATTTTGAATTTATAGATAAAGTTTTTAAATTTGAATTAAAATAAAAAAAATATCTTTTATTATCATGTTATCATACTTAATTCGGTTAATGTTCATACGCAATCATGTTAGGAAATTTTGTTATCTTTTCTAATTATTTAAATACTACTTCGCCTATGGCAAAAAAGAAAAAGAAAACTACTCCATATAACGATAAAACTCTTTCACATTTAAAAAAAAAATAAAACTACTTCGCCTATGACTAGTACTACCGGTTTTGGAAAATTGTAAATTTTGTAAAGATTTCTATATCGAGATTGTTAGATTTCCTTTGTTATTGTTATTACTCAGTAAATGTTAGGCTTACCTAGTCCCTAAGACTAGGTGCCATCACGATACCAAACGGAGGGGAAAATTGGGTCGTGACAGATATCAACACACCAAATAAGAGTTCAAGTAGAGTCCTTCATAGTCTCAACCTTTGACTGTTTTGCCATAAATATGAGTTATTATTTTTCTTACTGACTATTTTTAGGATCCAATAACACCAGCGAGAATGGTAGTAAAAAGAAAAATAGAATTATAACTAGGAGACTTGATAAATGGTTAATTTTTTTCATGTAGTGTTTGTTAATTAATTTCCAATTATCATCTATATTTATCGAGAAGTTTTAAATTTTAAGATTATTTATATATAATCCAAATAATTCAAATATTTGACATGGTTAGTGTCCGCGCATCCGCGCGGGTGATAAAACTTGAATATATTAAAGGAAAGAAGTTACCATATATAATTGACATTGTGGTTAAGCCAAGTGGCTAGCTAATAAATGTCAATAGTGAGATTTTTACATGATAGATCTTTTTTAAAGAGCTATTAATATAAATGGTATTACTTTTGCTTTATTCCAAAAATAGCAAAATCATTTACAATTGTGGCATATTTTAAAATCTCATACGTTTAATTGCCTACATATTTTAAAAAATTTATTAATTAAGGAATCAATAATTATAGGATGGATCATTAACTTATTCTCCTTTATCTCCCTCAAAACCTAATCTCATTTTCTTTTCCCTTCACACAGACGACTCCATTCACTCTCTCCCTTCTCATCTTCCATCTGTATGAATAATATGTTATGTATTTTTATATATTCCATAAATATACCAAGAATATGCTCTAGCTAAAATAAATATGCGCAAACACATATAGATTATTGTCACGACCCAATTTCACATATAGATCGTGATGTCGTCTGTCACGGCCCAAATTTCACCTATAGGTCGTGATGGCGCCCAACACTACAGCTTGGCAAGCCAACTAATAAGTCAATCATACATTGGTTAAACTTTTATTCCAATAAAATAATAAAAATTCCAACTTCTACCAATGTATGTGCCAAGACCCGGTGTCACAAGTGCATGAGCATCTAGTAGATTATACAAAACTTCAAATACTGTCTGAAATGAAATAGACAGGATATAAATATAAGAAGAGACACTGGTAGCTTCAGAACGGCTCAGAAAGGCAGCTCACCACTATGCCTCGGGATGACGTGGGTATGTGATGATAGGTCCTCCACTAGTACCTGTCTCAGATCCTGCACAAAAAGTGCAGCAAGTGTAGTATGAATACGTAAACAACGTGTACCCAGTAAGTATCAAGCCTAATCTCGAAGTGGTAGAGACGAGATGGCCGACTTTGACACTCACTATGGGTCAATAATAATAACTGAAATAGAACTAGGACTTTTAAATCAGCATGATTTGCAGAATTTACAATAATTTATTTAATCAACGAAAATAATCAAATTCCTTCAAATGTAACAATCCTAAATATATAAATTTAATTCCTTCAGCTCAAATAATTTCCAATTTATCAATTAAATCTCATTTACAGGAGTAACAATTAATTCCTTAATAAGCAAGAATAATAATTTATTAAATTCCAAGGATTTACCAATTTATTAATTAGCTTCACAAGTTGAAATAATTTATTAAAGTATCGTGTAATTATTATTATTAAGCACGATTTCTGCCGAGGACGTACGGCCCGATCCAGAGTGTCGCGTACACTGCCGAGGGACGTGCGGCGCGATCCATAGATGCATCTATCCTGCCAAGGCGTTCGGCCCGCTCCACAAGAAAGTAGGACATTTTCTTATGTGCCTCCGGAAGGAGAGTATATTCATTATAAGATGAATTTGGGAGGAGAACAATTTCTTTTAACAATTAATTAATTTAAACAGACAATCAAGCCTATGAGATTTCCATCCTTTAATATCTTTATCTAACAATTCACAATATATTCATATAGATATCAATTAATATAAGTAAACCAAAGAATACAATTTACACAAGTAAGGCATGCTTTGAGTCCTAAACTACCCGGACTTTAGCATTAATAGCAGCTAGACACGGACTCTCGTCACTTCGTGCGTACGTAGCCCCCGCAATTAACGATAATTATTTAATTTTAATCACCTATGAGGTAATTTCCCCCTCACAAGATTAGACAAGCGACTTACCTCGTCTTGCTCCAATTTAATCAACAATTTTTCCTTTTCCACGATTATCCAACTTTGTCTGGCTCGAATCTAGCCAAAATAATTCGATACAATCACTAAAAATTATAGGAAATAAATTCTATAAGGAAATACTACATTTTTGATAAAAATCCCGAAATTAATTAAAAATTCGGCCGCGGGGCCCACATCTCGAAATCCGACAAAACATACGAAATCCGACAACCCATTCAATTACGAGTCCAACCATACCAATTTCACTCAAATCGGACTCCGAATCGATACCGAAATCTAAAAAATTCGTTTCTATGAGATTTCTAAAAATTTTCCTAATTTTAATCTCAAAACACTAATTAAATTGTGAAAACAATGATATACTTGTATATGTAGACCAAATCCGAGTTAGAATTACTTACCCCAATGTTTTTCCTTTGAAAATCTGCCAAAAGTCGTCTCTGCTCAAGCTCAAGTTCGCCAAAAATGGCAAATGGGACGAATGCCCTCTTTTTATAAAACTACCCAGCAACCTTTGGAACTGGTCCTCAAACTAGGCCTCGATCGCGGCATCGAACATGTGCCCTCGATCAGGGCATCGAGGTTGTACCTTCGATCAGGGCATCGAGCTTGGGTCTCGATCCTAGCCCTCGAGCCATACTTACGATCATGTCCTCGAGCCTTGCCTTCGATCGTGGCTTCGATCACAGGCTCGAGCCTGGACCTCGGTCATTGCCTCGGTCAGGGAATCGAGGTTGGGCCTTCGATCATAGCCTCAATCATGGCATCGAGCTTGAGCCTTCGATTGTGACCCTCGATCTTGGGTCTCTGTGATGACCCAAAATGTCATCTTTAAATTTAATGATTAATTATGTGATCTAAGAACTATTTACCATTACTAGACTTGCGTGTGCAGTCCGTAAAAAAAAATCGGAAAGTTTTCAGGTGAAAAATGGATTAAAATGTGAATTAGATGCTTAAAACACAACTGAGTTGACTTTGGTCAACATTTTGAGCAAACGGACTCGGATCAGTGTTTTGATAGTTCTGGTAGGTCCGTATTGTGAATTGGGACTTGGGCGTATGCCCGGAACAAAATTCCGAAGTCCCTAGCCCGAGATATGGAATTTTGATGAAAAATTTAAAGTTTAAGTTCAAATAGTGACCGGATGTCGAATTATGTGCAAATGAACCCGGAATAGAATTTTGATGATTCCAACAGCTCCGTATGGTGATTTTAGACTTAGGAGCGTGATCGAAATTTTATTTGGAAGTCCGTAGTTGAATTAGGCTTGAAATGCCGAAAGTTGAATTTTTGGGAAGCTTGACCGAGGGGTTTATTTTTTGATATCTGGGTTGAAATCCGATTTTGAAAATTTTCATAGCTCTGTTATGTCATTTATGACTTGCGTGCAAAATTTGAGGTCAATCGGACTTGATTTGATAGGTTCTGGTGTTGTTTGTAGAAATTGAAAGTTTCAAAGTTCATTAGGCTTGAATCTATATGTGATTCGTGATTTTAGCGTTGTTTGATGTGATTTGAGATTTTAAATAAGTTCGTATGATGTTTTACGACTTGTTGGTGTATTGTGTTGAGGTCCCGAGGGCCTCGGGTGAGTTTCGGATGGTTAACGGATCAAAAATGGGACTTAAACAGCTGCTGCAAAAGCTGCTGCAAATTCTCTTCTGCTGTGCAATCGAGCCCCAGAAATCGAGCCGAGGATCGAAGGTAGGCTCGAGATCCATGATCGAAGGCCAGTGATCGAAGGCCCAGGATCGAGGGTTATGACCAAGGCCAGTGATCGAAGGCCATAAGGATCGAAGCCATGATCGATAGCCAGGATCGACGGCTGTGATCGAGCCCCAAGGTCGAGGGCCATGATCGGACTCCCCATGATCGGACTCTCATGATCGAGGTCCAGGATCGGACTCCACGATCGAGGTCATCCTGGACAGATCCGTAAGTTATAAAAACAGGGGGGTTTCGTCCCATTCGCCATTTTTAACAACTTGGAGCTTGAGCAGAGGAGATTTTTGATATATCTTCAAGGAGAAATATTGGGGTAAGTGTTCTTAACTCAATCTTGGTTAGATTACCCGAATCCATCACTGTTTTTAACATTTAATTGGTGATTTAAGTTGAAAAAATTTGAAAACCCTCTTGGATAGATTTGTGGATTTGAGGGTCGAATCGTTATTGGAATTTAGTCATTTTGGTATGGTTAGACTCGTGGTTGAATGGACGTTCATATTTCGTAAGTTTCACCGGATTTCGAGACATGGGCCCCACAGGCCATTTTTGAGTTAATTTCGGATTTTTATTGAAAAACAAATGTAGTATTTTCGTATAGAATTAATTCTATAATTTTTGTTGACTGTATCGAATTAATTATGACTAGATACGAGTCGATCGGAGTCGGAAAATCGAGGAATAAGCATAATACTTGATTAAACTGGAGCAAGTTGAGGTAAGTGACTTGTCTAACCTTGTGTGGGAGAAATTTTCGCTAGAATTGATATTAATGTGATTGTTGAAATGTGTTGAAAGTCGTGTACACGAGGTGACGAGTGTGTACATGGGCTAAATGTGAAAGATTATATTTTTAAATTGTGTAGATCATTGTTGCGCAGTTATTAAATTATTTTATCTTGTTATATTGTTCATTATTGATCTGTGATATATATTTTAGATTTGTTTACCTTTTTCCTGCTAATTGTTTTACCTGTTTAATTGAAACTTGATTTCTTTTATACTGTGCATTATTTGAAGGTTGATTTTTTTAAAATTAAATATTATTAATATGAAGTGTTTGACATTTTTAAATTTGATATTGAAGCAACGTATTAAAAATTTGAAATATTATTTTCCTGAATTATTTATTCTTGAATATTTTCGTAAGATTTTTTTTTTGGATTATTCTGGTATGAGCCGTGAGCTCTTTATTATTGAAAAATATTGTTGTTGATGTTTTGTGAAAAATTGAAATATTGGGCACTTGAGGTGCAAATTGTGATATATTGTGATATTGATACGCATGCGGTGGTATAAGGTCTGGGTGTTGAAACGCATGCAGTGAGATAAGGGTGGCTTGATACGCGTGGCTAGTAGGGGTGACTACTAGAAGTCATGCGGTGTGATAAGGGTGGCTAAAACGCGGGATGCTATTTCGGGGAAAAAAATGCTTTCTTTAAATAAATTGTGAAGGCTCCCGCGGTGGTATAAGGAAATGAGATATTGTGAATTTATTTATGATTTGGGACTACGAGGCGGTACCTCGGGAGTGCCCTTGTTGATATTGATTTATGGCCGCAATTGCCTTTGATTATTGTTGTGATTTTCTTCAAGTTGAAAAGAATTCTGTTTTGTTTCCACGAGGTATTTATTTGTCATTATTAGATGTAATTGAATGTGACATACTACTCGATTCATTTCCATTGTCATTTTATCATATAATATTATTTAAACATTTTACCATGCCATTATTTATTCTCCAGTAGGGCCTGACCTGACCTCGTCACTACTCTACCGAGGTTAGGCTTGGCACTTACTGGGTACCGCTGTGGTGTACTCATGCTACGCTTCTGCACGTCTTTTTGTACAGATCCAGGTACATCTTATTAGACCACGCATCAGTAAACTAGCTATACGAGGAGACTTCGAGGTATATCTGCCAGCGTCCGCAGACTCCGGAGTCCCCTTCTATCTTACTATGTTGTCTTCCTTATTTGCTTTAGACTCTGATGTATAGAGACATAAAGAATAAATTCTTAGAAGCTTGTGACTTATTTCTACCGGGTTTTGGGAGTTAAAATTGTTTGAATTGTAGTTTATTTCAGATATTTATTATTATATTGATAGGCTTATCTAGTCATAGAGACTAGGTGCCATCACGACATCCTACAGAGAGAATTTGGGGTCGTGACAAGTTGGTATTAGAGCTCTAGGTTCATAGGTGTCATGAGTCACAAGTAGGTTTAGTAGAGTCTTGCGGATCGGAACAGAGACGTCTGTACTTATCTTCGAGAGGCTATGGAACTGTTAGGAAATATTTACTTCTTTGATTCCTTATCGTGCGACATTGATTTAGCTTGAAACATATATCTTATATTCCTTTGTATCCACTCATGTATGACATTACGCACTTGGTATCAGTTGTGCGTCGACGGTTCGTGATGCCGTAGATGGACTACGAGGGAGCCAGAGATGCTCAAACATTGCCTCAACGTGTTGTTCCGACTGAAGATGTGGGCGTATTGAGAGATCACCTAGTGAATCATGTGGGGGTGCAACGGACGTTGGCGTATGGTTGATTTATACGAGCTGTGAAGGTTATTATTGTGGATCATCGGACGTTGTGACCTATGACTTCGCACCGAGTGGGGTGATCTACTACCAATGGGTGGATTGCGGGGTCATGTGTTATATCAGTTTTGGCCTGAAATGTATATATGTGGTACTGAAAGGTTCCCTAAAATTTATACATGTTTAAGGACTGAGATTTTATAGAGGATAAGGTTGGGACTTGCGGTATGTCCGCCTCTTTAATAATCCTATACTTCAGTACCAAAAGAGTTATAGAAACAACTCTAAATTTGTAGAAAGTCTACTCAGCGTGGACGTCACTGTTGCGGATTTTGGGGTGCATCGGAGGAAGTACACTTGTTGACGAGAGCCTGGACTATGTGGTTCGTGACAAGATTTATCTGTATGGAGCTCTACTTTTGTGATCGTTGTGTATAAATAGGGGTAAGGGTTACCCCAAAGAAGTATCGAAGAGTATGCTAAGAAATGGGTCAGCTCAATAGTGTTGAGTCAGCATAACAAAAGAAGAAATTTGCCTTGGGAGAGATAATTATCCACCGGGTTTATTTGGCTCAGTTGGCTCAAAATGACATCTTTAAATTTAATGATTAATTATGTGATCTAAGCACTATTTACCATTACTCGACTTGCGTGTGCAGTCCGTAAAAAAAATCGGAAAGTTTTCAGGTGAAAAATGGATTAAAATGTGAATTAGATGCTTAAAACACAACTGAGTTGACTTTGGTCAACATTTTGAGCAAACAGACTCGGATCAGTGTTTTGACAGTTCCTGGAGGTCCGTATCGTGAATTGGGACTTGGGCATATGCCCGGAATCAAATTCCGAGGTCCCTAGCCCGAGATATGGAATTTTGATGAAAAATTTAAAGTTTAAGTTCAAATAGTGACCGGATGTCGAATTATGTACAAATGACCCCGGAATAGAATTTTGATCATTCCAACAGCTCCGTATGGTGATTTTTGACTTAGGAGCGTGATCGAAATTTTATTTGGAAGTCCGTAGTGGAATTAGGCTTGAAATGCCGAAAGTTGAATTTTTGGGAAGATTGACCGAGGGGTTGACTTTTTGATATCGGGGTCGAAATCTGATTTTGAAAATTTTTATAGCTCCGTTATGTCATTTATGACTTGCGTGCAAAATTTGAGGTCAATCGGACTTGATTTGATAGGTTCTGGTGTTGTTTGTAGAAATTGAAAGTTTCAAAGTTCATTAGGTTTGAATCTATGTGTGATTCATGATTTTATTGTTGTTTGATGTGAATTGAGGTTTCAAATAAGTTCGTATGATGTTTTAGGACTTGTTGGTGTATTGGGTTGAGGTCCCGAGGGCCTCGGGTAAGTTTCGGATGGTTAACGGATCAAAAATGGGACTTAAACAGCTGCTGCAAAAGCTGCTGCAAATTCTCTTCTGCTGTGCAATCGAGCCCTAGAAATCGAGTCGAGGATCGAAGGTAGGCTCGAGATCCATGATCGAAGGCCACTGATCGAAGGCCCAGGATCGAGGGTTATGACCAAGGCCAGTGATCGAAGGCCATAAGGATCGAAGCCATGATCGATAGCCAGGATCGACGGCTGTGATCGAGCCCCAGGGTCGAGGGCCATGATCGGACTCCCCATGATCGGACTGTCATGATCGAGGTCCAGGATCGGACTCTCATGATCGAGGTCCAGGATCAGACTCCACGATCGAGGTCATCCTGGACAGATCCGTAAGTTATAAAAACAAGGGGGTTTCGTCCCATTCGCCATTTTTAACAACTTGGAGCTTGAGCAGAGGCGATTTTTGATATATCTTCAAGGAAAAATATTGGGGTAAGTGTTCTTAACTCAATCTTGGTTAGATTACCCGAATCCATCACTGTTTTTAACATTTAATTGGTGATTTAAGTTGGAAAAATTTGAAAACCCTCTTGGATAGATTTGTGGATTTGAGGGTCGAATCGTTATTGGAATTTAGTCATTTTGGTATGGTTAGACTCGTGGTTGAATGGACGTTCATATTTCGTAACTTTCACCGGATTTCGAGACAATGGCAAATAAATACCTCGTTGAAACAAAACAGAATTCTTTTTATCTTTAAGAAAATCACAACAATAATCAAAGGCAACTACGGCCATAAATAAATATCAACAAGGGCACTCCTGAGGTACCGCCTCGTAGTCCCAAATCATAAATAAATTCACAATATCTCTGTCACGACCCAAAATCCCACCACAGGCGTCGTGATGGCACCTAGTCTCTAAGACTAGGTAAGCCGATTTTCATTGCATTTTTGAAGCCATTTGTTTTTGAATTTAATAAGTAACCAAAACTAACAGCGAAAATAATTACAATATACAACCTCCCAAGACTGGTAGTACTTAGTCACGAACTCTAACTGAATACATAGAATGATCACGAGAACCGAATATACAATATTGTTTGATTACAAGTTAACAGTACAATGAAATGAAAGGACTCCAAGGAACTGCGACGACCAAGCAGCTCTACCTTGAATCCTTACGACCTCGCTTTAATTCTGCTCAAGTCTGTTATCTTCAATACCTGGCTCTGCACAAAAATGTGCAGAAGTGTAGAGTGAGCACACCACAGCGGTGCCCAGTAAGTATCAAGACTAACCTCAATGGAGTAGAGACGAGGTACAGTCAAGACACTCACTAGTCTAATACCCTGTGCAATATAGCAGCATACAATAGTACTGGAAGATAACTAACAATGATAACAACAACTCAACCAGTGATATCACAACAAGGCAACATAAAACAAACAATGATATGCACAGTAAGACAATAAGATCACCATTTAATACCGCTCAACAATTAATAAATAAAATTACACCCAGTTAAATCAAGTTCTTCAATTAAATATCCTTCACATATAATTCTACCAATTAACTCTCTTTCAAATATAATTTTCCTCAAATAATTATCTTTCAAATACAATTCTTTCATATAATACTTTCTAAATAAAAATCCTTCCAAATAAATATTTTGAATATAATTCTTCAATTTAAGAAGTCACCATGTGACACCTCATTTCATAATCATAAAAAAAATACGGGTCTCAGTCCATTTTCATATTTTTCATAAATACAGGTCTCAGCCCATTTTTCATATCTCCACGGCACTTCATGCCCATAATTAAATCATTATATTTCCCCGGCACATCGTGCCCTCATTTCATATCTCACCTGCACGGACAACTCACGTGCCAAATATCATTATTATTTAATCACAGCACCTCGTGCCCACATTTCATATCACAACCACAATTCGCATGCCAATATTCTCAATGTATATAAGATCCACATGATCAATTTATTTCCACTAAAGTGAGTTTAAAAGTTTTTAAATCAATTAAGAAATCAACAAAGAATTAAATTTATTTTTTATAAATCATTTGGGTGAAGAAAATAACTTTGCACTTATATCAAAGCATCAGATAAACTACTGATTTGGTTGTAAAACTATTTAATTTAAAAACATAATAATAATTCACTTTATTTAAATCAACTCAATCATCGAAAATCAGTAAGAAAACCAGAAATATACTTCTTCAGAGTCTCGTGCTAAAAAGCCAAACTCTACACAATACAACTAGGAGCACAAAACACATAATAATAAAGTCAACTAGTACACCACGGAAGAAGACAAGAATTTACATATTAAATAAAACCAAATCACCCAAGGCAAGAACATGAATAAAGAAATATCAGCAGGGCACTCCCGATGTACCGCCTCGTAGTCCCAAATCATAAATAAATTCACAATATCTCATTTACTTATATCACCGCGGGAGCCTTCACATTAAATTTTTAAAGAAATCATTTTCCCGAAATAGCATCCCGCGTTTTAGCCACCCTTATCACACCGCATGACTTCTAGTAGTTCCCCTACTAGCCTCGCGTTTCAAGCCACCCTTATCTCACCGCATGACTTCGAGTAGTTCCCCTACTAGCCACGCGTTTCAAGCCACCCTTATCTTACCGCATGCGTTTTCAACACCCTGACCTTATATCACCGCATGACTTCTAGTAGTTCCCCTACTAGCCACGCGTTTCAAGCCACCCTTATCTCACCGCATGCGTATCAATATCACAATATTTCACAAGTCGCACCTCAAGTGCCCAAATATCACAGCATTTCACAAATTGCACATCAAGTGCTCAAATCTTACAACATATCACAGATTGCACATCAGGTGCTCAAATCTTTCAACATATCACAAATTGCACATCAGGTGCTCAAATATTACAACATATCACAAATTGCACATCAAATGCTCAAATCTTACAACATATCACAGATTGCACATCAGGTGCTCAAATCTTTCAACATATCACAAATTGCACATCAAGTGCCCAAATATTACAACTTGCCACATAAATCAACAATACATTATTTTCTACAATAAGGAGCCCATGGCTCAACCATAATGTGCACAAAAATCTTAACAAAATATCCGGAAGTGAACAACTCAACAAAATAATATTTCACATAAAAATCAAGGTGGCAATCACACCAAATCATCATGTAAAAACAATTTCAACAAACAAGGATCTAGGCATGACAAATAGAGGATTTAATAATTGCCAATACTTTCCAATTTAATACATAAGGGCGTCTAAGGATTTTTAATCCATGAAATTTGCACATATAAACCAAGTACGTACTCGTCACCTCGCGTACATGGATTTCAATTACATAATTTGCACATAATACTCAATGCCTGAGGGGTAATTCCCCCACTCGAGGTTAAGCAAGACACTTACCTCGATGAAACTAAGTCAATGTTTTAAATGATCTTCGTGAGTGAAGCCACCTTCGGACAGCTCAAATCTGAAATTCACCCCTTAATAATACTACGATGGTCCACCACACTAAACAAATTTCAATCTACAACAATGCAAAACAATTGCACCAATATTAGTAAACAAGTTTCCATAGGTTCATTGTATTCATAAATTTCATCGCCAAGATTACCATTCACCTTCTCTCTTATTTTCTCAAAAGTACTATTCATGCCATGAACTAGAGTTTTATAATCCAATCTTTCAACCATTAAAACTTGTAACAAATTCTTCAAATACTTATAACTACTCATAATAAACGATTTTGAAGCATTGGAATTACCTCTAGTAGATAAATCTTGAAAAATCACAATTTTGGTGATTTTTGTGTTCTTGAGGATTTGATGATGAAATCTTGTATTTGGATGTAAAAATGATGTTAGAACTCATGTATATTGAGTGATAATCAACTCAAAACATCATTAACAACTTACCTTGGTTGATTGGACTTGACTTGAGCTCAAAATCGCCCCTTCACTTCAAGAACCCTAACCCCCAAATACACAAAATACCCTCTTTACCCGACCTTGTATTTATAGGCCCAGATTTCTGGGTTTCGGATGCGGCCCTGGATGCTTCGCATCCCCACTTCACTCCTCTTTGAAGGTCGGATGCGGACCTGGACGCTATGGCAGCACTTCACTGCCAGCCTCTCTTTCGGACGCGGCCTCGGATGCTTCGCATCCGCAGGCCCCTCCACCAGCCTTTGGTAATTCGGTCATAATTTCTTGTAGGAATGTCCAAATGACAAACGGTTTGAAGCGTTAGAAACTAGACTCAAAGATCTTTTATTTGATAGGTTGTGCATCACATAACAACTTATATATATGTAGATAATCTCGTTCTAAGTTAGGTCTTATGCCGAAACATAACAAATCGATCCGGAATGACCTCAAATTTTGCACACAAGTCGTAAATGACATAACGAAGCTATTCAAATTTCCGGAATTGAAGTCCAAGCCCGATACATCAAGGTCAACTCTCAGTAGACATTTTTCTTAAAATCTTCCATTTTCCAACTTTCGCCAAAATGCGTCGAATTCTCCTACGGACTTCCAAATCCAAATCCGGACATACGCCTAAGTCTGAATTCTCCATACGAAGCTATTGACACTATAAAAATCCCATTCCGGAGTCGTTCTGCTCAAAAGTCAAACTCCGGTCAACTCTTTTCAACTTAAGGCTTCTAACATGGAATTTATTCTTTCGAACTAATCCCGAAAGACTTGAAAATCAAAACCGACGATTCACACACGTCATAATACATCATATGAAGCTATTCAAGACTTCAAATAGTTTGAAGGAGCGTAAATGTTCAAAATAACAAGTCGGGTCATTACAATCTCATTTTCTTATATCACCGCGGGAGCCTTCACAATTTATTTAAAGAAAACATTTTTTTCCCGAAATAGCATCCCGCGTTTTAGCCACCCTTATCATACCGCATGACTTCTAGTAGTCACCCCTACTAGCCACGCGTATCAAGCCACCCTTATCTCACCGCATGTGTTTCAACACCCAGACCTTATACCACCGCATGCATATCAACATCACAATATATCACAATTTGCACCTCAAGTGCTCAAATAATTTAACTTGCCAAAATAATTCAACAACAATATTTTTCCACAATAAAGAGCTCACGGCTCATGCCAAAATAAATCATCAATAATAGTTTTCCACAATAAAGAGCTCACGGCTCATGTCAAAATAATTCATCAATAATATTTTTCCACAATAAAGAGCTCACGGCTCATGTCAAAATAATTCAACAATAATATTTTTCCACAATAAAGAGCTCACGGCTCATGTCAAAATAATTCAACAATAATATTCTTCCACAATAAAGAGCTCACGGCTCCCTCGCAATGAATATAAAAATATTCAGGAGTAAATAATTTAGGAAGATAATATTTCAAAATCTTTACTACGTTGCTTCAATATCAAGTTTAAAAATGTCAAATACTTCATATTAATAATATTTAATTCTCGAGAGGTATAAGAAGTACCACCCTCCCATTTTCAAGGGTCTAGCTTCAGAGGATGCTCAGGGTTTTCTGGAGGAATGTCACAGTATCCTTCGTAGTATGGGTATTGTGGATTCCAGTGGATCTTCTTTCATGGCATTACAGTTTAGAGGAGCAGCCTACCAGTGGTGGCGGGCATATGAGTTGGATAGTCCGGCTGAGGCAGCTTCACTCACTTGGACTCAATTTTCAGATATGTTCTTGAGGGAGTATGTTCCTCAGAGTCTTAGGGATGCTTGACGCGCAGAGTTTGAGCAGCTGCGCCAGGGTTCTATGACCGTGTCAAAATATGCGGTCCGATTCAGTGATTTGGCTAGGCATGCACCAGCCTTAGTTGCTACTTTTCGAGAGCGGATTCGTAGGTTTATTGAGGGTCTTCACCCTAGTATCAGATACAGTATGGCCCAACAGGTGGTGTCAATTGCTAAAAGATTGAAAGGTATGCGGACTCGGGAGAGGGAAGAGAGTGAAGCTAAGAGACCCCGAGATTCTGGCACATATAATAATTCTCGTGCTCCAGTTGCAGCCCGACATGGTAGAGGTTATGTGGGCCATCCTATTCATTCAGCACTTCCAGCTTCCAGTGGTATTCCGACTACTCCCAGACCTCAGGTTCCATATTATGCACCACCAATGTCTTCTGTACCTCCTGTACGGGGTGCTTTCAGCGGACAGTCTAGTCGATCAGGCCCGAGCCAGTACCAGCAGCCACGTCCTCCGAGGGCTTATTTTGAGTGTGGTGACACTCGCCATATTATGAGAGATTGCCCCAGATTTAGGAGGGGTGCACCTCCACAGATTTCTCAGGCCCCACCTATTCCACAGGGTCCTCCGGCTTCTCAGGCCATGATTTTTGCACAAGTGTCCACTCCACCTGCACAGCCAGCTAGAGGTGGAGGTCGAGCAGGTAGAAGTCGCCCTAGAGGGGGAGGCCAGGCCAGATATTATGCCCTTCCTGCTAGGACAGATGTTGTTGCATCCGTTTCTGTTATCACACGTATTATTCCGGTCTGTCATAGAGATGCATCAGTCTTATTTGATCCAAGCTCCACTTATTCTTATGTGTCATCTTATTTTGCCCCGTATTTGGGCGTATCACGTGATTCCTTGAGTTTTTCTGTTTATGTATCTACACCCGTGGGTGAATCTATTATTGTTGATTGTGTGTATCGGTCATGTTTAATTATTATCAGTGGTTTTGAGACCAGAGCTGATTTATTATTGCTCAGTATGGTGGATTTCGATATTATTTTGGGCATGGACTGGTTGTCGCCCTATCATGCTATTCTTGATTGTTACGCCAAGACGGTGACGTTGGCTATACTAGGTCTACCGCGGCTAGAGTGGAAAGGTACCTCAGATCATGTTCCTAGCAGGGTTGTTTCATTTCTTAAAGCTCAACGAATGGTTGAGAAGGGGTGTGATGCGTATCTGGCCTATGTGAGAGATGTTAGTATTGATACTCCTAATGTGGAGTCAGTTCCTATAGTAATGGATTTTCCTAATGTATTTCCAGCGGATCTTCTGGGTATGCCACCAGACAGGGATATTGATTTTGGTATTGATCTATTACCAGGTACTCAGCCCATTTCTATTCCACCATACCGTATGGCCCTAGTAGAGTTGAAAGAATTAAAAGAACAGTTACAGGAATTGCTTGATAAGGGTTTCATTCGGCCTAGTGTATCGCCGTGGGGTGCTCCTGTCTTATTTGTAAAGAAGAAGGATGGTTCTATGCGGATGTGTATTGATTATCGCCAGTTGAACAAGGTTACAGTGAAGAACATGTATCCATTGCCACGTATTGATGACTTATTTGATCAGCTTCAAGGTGCCAGGGTATTCTCAAAAATTGAATTGCGTTCAGGCTATCATCAGTTGAATATTCGGGAGCTAGATATTCCGAAGACTGCTTTCAGGACTCGGTACAGTCATTACCAGTTCCTTGTGATGTCTTTTGGGCTGACCAACGCCCCAGCAACATTTATGCACTTAATGAATAGTGTATTTCAACCCTATCTTGATTCATTCGTCATTTTATTTATTGACGACATTCTACTGTATTCCCGGAGTCAGGAAGATCATGAACATCATTTGAGGACTGTGCTTCAGATTTTGAGAGAAAATAAGTTATATGCAAAATTTTCAAAGTGTGAATTCTGGCTTGATTCAGTGGGATTTTTTTGTCATATAGTTTCGTGCGAGGGGATCAAGGTAGATCCAAAGAAGATTGAAGCAGTGCAGAGTTGGTCCAGACCGTCCTCAGTTACGGAAATCCGGAGTTTCCTTGGTTTTGCTGGGTATTATCGTCGATTTGTAAAGGGTTTCTCTTCTATTGCTGCATCTATGCCCAAATTGACCCAGAAGAGTGCTCCGTTCAGGTGGACCAAGGAATTTGGGGAAAGCTTCCAAAAGCTCAAGACAGCTTTGACTACAGCCCTAGTATTGGTATTACCTACAGGTACAGGATCTAATACTGTGTATTGTGATGCGTCGCGTATTGGTCTCGGCGCAGTGTTGATGCAAGATGGTAGGGTGATTGCTTACGCGCCCAGACAGTTAAAGGCGCATGAGAAGAATTATCCTGTACATGACCTAGAGTTAGCAGCTATTGTTCATGCCTTAAAAATTTGGCGGCATTATTTGTACGGTGTCCATTGTGAAATCTACACTGATCACCGGAGTCTACAACATCTGTTTAAACAGAAGGATCTTAATTTATGGCAATGGAGATGGTTGGAGTTGCTTAAGGATTATGATATCACCATTCTCTATCATCCGGGAAGGCCAATGTGGTGGCCGATGCCTTGAGTCGTAAGGCGGAGAGTTTGGGTAGCTTAGCATATTTACCGATAGCAGAGAGGCCTTTAGCCATGGATGTTCAGGCCTTGGCCAACCAGTTTGTTAAATTGGATGTTTCCGAGCCGAGTCAGATTTTGTCTTGCGTGGTTTCTCAGTCTTCACTTTATGATCGTATCAGGGAATGTCAGTATGATGACCCCCGTCTGCTTGTCCTTAAGGATACAGTTCAGCACGGTGATGCCAAGGAAGTTACTATTGGAGAAGACGATGTACTACGGATGCAGGGCAGGCTATGTGTGCCTAATGTGGACGACTTGCGTGAGTTGATTCTCCAGGAGGCTCACTGTTCGCGGTACTCCATTCATCTAGGTGCTGCGAAGATGTATCAGGACTTGAGACAACACTATTGGTGGAGGCGGATGAAGAAGGACATAGTGGGGTATGTATCTCAGTGTCTAAATTGTCAACAGGTGAAATATGAGCATCAGCGACAGGGTGGATTACTTCAGAAGTTAGAGATTCCAGAATGGAAATGGGAGCGGATCACTATGGATTTCATTGTTGGGCTCCCACGGACTCAGCGGATGTTTGATGCAGTTTGGGTGATTGTGGATAGGCTGACCAAATCAGCTCATTTCATTCCAGTGATTACTACTTACTGTTCAGAGCAGCTGGCTCAGGTATATATTCGCGAGATTGTTAGACTTCACGGTGTACCGGTATCTATCATCTCTGACCGAGGTACACAGTTTACCTCACGGTTTTGGAGGGCAGTACAACGTGATTTGGGTACTCGGGTAGAGTTGAGTACAACATTTCACCCTCAGACGGACGGGCAGTCCGAACGCACTATTCAGATACTGGAGGATATGCTTCGTGCGTGTGTGATAGATTTTGGGGGTGCTTGGGATCAATTCTTACCACTTGCGAAGTTTGCTTACAACAACAGTTACCAGTCAAGCATTCAGATGGCTCCGTATGAGGCCTTGTATGGTAGGCGGTGCCGGTCTCCAGTGGGTTGGTTCGAACCAGGCGAGGCTAGACTTTTGGGTACAAACTTGGTTCAGGATGCCCTGGAAAAGGTTAAGATGATTCAGGATCAACTTCGTATAGCCTAATCTAGACAGAAGAGTTATGCGGATCGGAAGATTCGCGATGTTGCATTTATGGTTGGTGAGCGGGTATTGCTTTGAGTTTCGCCTATGAAGGGTGTGATGAGGTTCAGGAAGAAGGGCAAGTTGAGCCCTAGGTATATTGGGCCTTTTGAGATTCTTGAAAGAGTTGGAGAGGTGGCTTATAGACTTGCGCTAC
The DNA here is from genome assembly GCF_000390325.3 of Nicotiana tomentosiformis. Classification (NCBI taxonomy): domain Eukaryota; kingdom Viridiplantae; phylum Streptophyta; class Magnoliopsida; order Solanales; family Solanaceae; genus Nicotiana; species Nicotiana tomentosiformis. The sequence continues at coordinate 43,474,266 of NC_090818.1, read as the reverse complement.
CACCTAGTCTCTCTGCAGTTCATCCGGTATTCCATGTTTCTATGCTTCGAAAATATCACGGCGATCCCTCTCATGTGTTAGACTTCAGTTCGGTTCAGTTGGACAAGGATCTATCTTATGTTGAGGAACCAGTGGCAATTTTAGATAGGCAGGTTCGAAAGCTGAGGTCAAAGAACATTGCTTCCGTAAAGGATCAGTGGAGGGGTCATCAGGTCGAGGAGGCAACTTGGGAGGTCGAGAATGATTTACGCAGATGTTATCCACACTTATTCCCCAGCTCAGGTACTGTTTCTAACTCCGTTCGAGGACGAACGTTTGTTTTAGAGGTGGAGAATGTGATGACCCAAAATGTCATCTTTAAATTTAATGATTAATTATGTGATCTAATGTGTTGACCCAAAATGTCATCTTTAAATTTAATAATTAATTCTGTGTTCTAAGACCTCGAAAAGCACTATTTATCATTACTCGACTTACGTGTGCAGTCCGTAAAAAGTTTCCAGAAAGTTAAACCATTCATTATTTGGACAATTGTACAGAAAGTTATGACGGATTGAATGAAGGCTAGTAGAGCAGTTTCGCCAGAAATTCTGATGCATGGAGCCGACTTTGGGAGCTGATATCTCGCAATTCATAAGGAATCAGAAAAGTTGCAAAACATGAAAGTTGTAGTCGTTGGATTCTAGTTTCCAGAAAGTTAAACCATGCATCATTTGGACATTTATACATAAAGTTATGATGGATTGAAGGAAGGCTAGTAGAGCAGTTTCTGGTGGACTTTTAGTGACGGAAAATGGACTTTTAGTGACGGAAAATGGACTTTTAGTGACAGATTGGCAGAAACTTAAGGACCAAAAATGGTCATTTCATTCATTTCGTTTTGGATTTTTGGAGCACGGTTCTTGGGCGATTTTGGGGCGATTTTCTCGGGAAAATATTGGGGTAAGTGTTCCTTATCCTATATTGATTATATTTCATGATTCCATACTCATTTACATCATGAATCCATGAATTTATGGAAGAAAAATCAAGATTTTTGCAAAATCTTCCAAAAATGAAAATTTAAGATTTGGAGGTCGAGTTGTTATCAGATTTTGGTAAAATTGATATGGGTGGACTCCTAATTGAATGGGTTATCGGATTTTATAAGTTTCGCCAGATTCCGAGATGTGGGCCCCACGGTCAAATTTTGCGCTAATTTCGGATTTTAATAAAAATATAATATTTTATTATGAAATTGATTACTATAATTTTTGTTGACTGTATCGAATTAATTATGACTAGATACGAGTCGATCGGAGTCGGAAAATCGAGGAAAAAACATAATACTTGGTTAAATTGGAGCAAGTCGAGGTAAGTGACTTGTATAACCTTGTGTGGGGGAAATTTTCCCTAGGATTGGTATTGATGTGATTATTGAAATGTGTTGAAAGTCATGTGCACGAGGTGACGAGTGTGTACACGGGCTAAATTGCGAAAGATTATATTTTTAAATTGTGTAGATCATTGTTGCGCATTTATTAAATTATTTTATCTTGTTATATTCTTCATCATTGATATGAGATATATACTTCAAATTTGTTTGATCTTTTCTTACTAATTGTTTTACCTGTTTAGTTGAAACTTGGTTTCTTTTATTCTGTGCATTATTTGAAGGTTGATTTCTCTGAAACTGTTGTCCTAATCTGAAGCAGAACTGGGACAACTGGCTGCACTGGTATAACCTCTGGGGCATGGTCAACTTGGGCATGTGGCTCTAGAGTATGGGCGGCGGGAGTCTGCGCTCCTCCCCCAGCCTGAGATGTGGCAGAAGCAAGTGGAATTAATCCTGCCTGAGCTAAAGTGCCAAACATGCTCAAAGACTAGGCAAGAGTCTCCTGAAGTGCAGGAGTAGTAACAGGCATCTCAGGTGCCTGCTCTCCAACTGGAGCTACCGGTGGCTCTGGTACAACAGTTCGTGCAGATGCTCTAGCTGCACCACGTGGTCTTCCTCGGCCTCTGCCCCGACCCTGGCCTCTTGCGGCTCCAACAGGGGGCGCGAGTGTCTGATCATCAGATCCAGTTGTGCGTGTCCTCACCATCTGTGAGAGAATAGAAAGACAATTGTTAAGAACCTTGAAATCAACAAAGGCGCAGGATAAGGAATCAAAGAAGTGAATAATTCCTAACATTTCCATAGCCTCTCGAAGATAAGTGCAGACGTCTCCGTACCGATCCGCAAGACTCTCCTAAATCTGCTTTTGACTCATAACACCTATGAACCTAGTGCTGTGATACCAACTGTCATGACCCCAAATTCTCTTCGTAGGATGTCATGATGGCACCTAGTCTCTAAGACTAGGTAAGCCTATCAATGCGGAATAATCATAAATATCTGAAATAAATAAACTACAATTCAAATAATGCACAGTATAAAAGAAACCCAGTTTCAATTAAACAGGTAAAACAATTAGCAGGAAAAGGTAAACAAATCTAAAATATATATCACATATCAATGATGAAGAATATAATAAGATAAAATAATTTAATAACTGCGCAACAATGATCTACACAATTTAAAAATATAATCTTTCACATTTAGCCCGTGTACACACTCGTCACCTCATGTACACGACTTTCAACACATTTCAATAATCACATTAATATCAATTCTAGGGGAAATTTTCCCCACACAAGGTTAGACAAGTCACTTACCTCGACTTGCTCCAATTTAACCAAGTATTATGCTTTTTTCTCGATTTTCGACTCCGATCGACTCGTATCTAGTCATAATTAACTCGATACAGTCAACAAAAAATATAGTAATCAATTTCATAAGAAAATATTACATTTTCAATAAAATCCGAAATTAGCTCAAAATTTGCCCGTGGGGCCCACATCTCGAAATCTGGCGAAACTTATAAAATCCGATAACCCATTCAATTACGAGTCCACCCATACCAATTTTACCAAATTCCGATAACAACTCGACCTCCAAATCTAAATTTTCGTTTTTGGAAGATTTTGCAAAAATCTTGAATTTTCTTCCATAAATTCACGGATTCATGATGTAAATGAGTATGGAATCATGAAATATAATCAATATAGGATAAGGAACACTTACCCCAATATTTTCCCGTGAAAATCACCCAAAAATCGCCCAAGAACCGTGCTCCAAAAATCCAAAACGAAATAAATGAAATGACCATTTTTGGTCCTTAAGTTTCTGCCAATCCGTCATTAGAAGTCCATTTTTCGTCACTAAAAGTCCACCAGAAACTGCTCTACCAGCCTTCCTTCAATCGTTCATAACTTTATGTACAAATGTCCAAATGATGAATGGTGTAACTTTATGGAAACTAGAATCAAACGACTACAACTTTCATGTTTCGAAAGGTTCCGATTCCTTATGAATTTTGAGATAAAAGCTTCCAAAGTCGGCTCCACACATCAAAAATTTCTGGCAAAACTGCTCTACCAGCCTTCATTCAATCCATCATAACGTTCTGTACAAATGTCAAAATGATGCATGGTTTAACTTTATAGAAACTAGAATCAAAGGGCTACAAGTTTTATGTTTTGAAAAATTTCTGATTCCTTATAGATTGCGCGATATAAGCTTCCAAATTTGGCTCCATGCACCAGAAATTTCTGCAACAGAAATTTCCAGTAGCCTTCTTTGTCCGAAATCCATTCCGTTTACCTTCCGAATCCACCCGAGACCCTCGGGACCTTAACCAATTATACCAACATGTCCCAAAATACAATACGAACTTAGTTGAGGCTTCAAACGACATCAAACAACATCAAAACGACGAATCGCGCCTCAAATCAAAATCTATGAACTTTGAACTTTCAAATTCTATATCCTGTGCCGAAACATATCAAATCAATTCGGAATGACTTCAAATTTTGCACACAAGTCATAAATGACATAACAGACCTATTCCAATTTCCAGAATCGGATTCTGACCTCGATATCAAAAAGTCAACCCCCCGGTCAAACTTCCCAAAAATTCAACTTTTGGAATTTTAAGCCTAATTCTACAACGGACTTCCAAATAAAATTCCAATCATGCTCCTAAGTCCAAAATCACCATACGGAGCTGTTTGAATCATCAAAATTCTATTCCGGGGTCGTTCGCACATAATTTGACATCCGGTCACTATTTGAACTTAAACTTTTATTTTTTTTATCAAAATTCCATATCTCGGGCTAGGGACCTCGGAATTTGGTACTGGGCATACGCCCAAGTCCCAATTCACGATACGGACCTACCGGAACTGTCAAAACACTAATCCGAGTCTGTTTGCTCAAAATGTAGACCAAAGTCAACTCAGATGTGTTTTAAACATCTAATTCACATTTTAATCCATTTTTCACCTGAAAACTTTCCGGATTTTTTTTACGGACTGCACACGCAAATCGAGTAATGGTAAATAGTGCTTAGATCACATAATTAATTATTAAATTTAAAGATGACATTTTGGGTCATCACACTATTAGCTGCGGATCGTAATATAGAATGCAGCTCACCTATGTCCCCACAATTATTAACCACACCTTTGCGCCCACAAGGTCGCTATACATATATGTACCTGAACAATAAAATGTGCAGCAAGTGCAGTATGAGTACGAAAACAACGTGTACCCAGTAAGTATCAAGCCAAATTACTATGGGTCGACTATGACACTCACTATGGGTCAATAATATTAAATAATCATAAAAATAGAAATATTTATATCAACGTGATTCACAGAGTTAACAATAATTTTATTGAACCAGCAGAAGTAAATAAATTCCTTCAATTCCAATAATTCTCGATATATTAATTAAATCCTTCAATTTCAGTAAAAATTTCCAATTTATCAAATAGCTTTATAAGCTGCAATTCAATTTCAATAAATTCCCAATTTATCAAATAGCTTTACAAGCTGCAATTCAATTTTAATAAATTTCCAATTTATCAAAATAGCTTTACAAGCTGTAATAAACTATCCAAGTATCGTGTAATTATTATTATTATTAAGAACGATTTCTGCCGAGGTCGTACGGCCCGATCCATAGATGCATCTATCTTGCCGAGGGACGTGCGGCACGATCCATAGATGCATCTATCCTGCCGAGGCGTTCGACCCGCTCCACAAGAAAGGAGGACATTTTCTTATGTACCTCCAGAAGGAGAGTATATTCATTATAAGATAAGTTCGGGAGGATGAACAATTTCTTTAAACAGTTAATTAATTTAAACAGAAAATTAAGCATATGAAATTTTCATCTTTATTATATTTCCTAACAATTCACAATTTATATATCAAATAATTCAATTAAATAACGAATATAATTTACACAAGTAATTCATGCTTTGTGTCCTAAACTACCCGTACTTTAGCATTAATAGTAACTACGCATGGACTCTTGTCACCTCGTGCATACATAGCCCCCACAATTAGCAACAATTATTAATATAATCACCTATGGGGTAATTTCCCCCTCATAAGATTAGACAGGAGACTTACCTCGTCTTGCTCCAATTTAATCCACAATTTTGCCTTTTCCACGATTATCCAACTCCTCCTGGCTCGAATCTAGCCAAAATAATTCGATACAATCACTAAATATTATAGGAATCAATTATATAAGAAAATACTACATTTTAAAGAAAAGATCCCGAAATTAATTAAAAATTCGCTCGCAAGGCCCACGTCTCGAAATCCGGCAAAAGTTATGAAATCCGAAAATCCATTCAATTACGAGTCCAACCATACCAGTTTCACTCAAATCCGACTCCGAATCGATACCGAAATCTCAAAAATTCGTTTCTATGAGATTTCTAAAAATTTCCCAAATTTAAATCTCAAAACACTAATTTATGGTGAAAACAATGATATACTTGTATATGTAGACCAAATCCGAGTTAGAATCACTTACCCCAATGTTTTTCCCTTGAAATTTTGTCAAAAGTCGCCTCTGCTCAAGCTCAAGTTCGTCAAAAATGGCAAATGGGACGAATGCCCTCTTTTTATAAAACTGCCCTGCAGCCTTCGGAACTGGTCCTCGAACTGGGCCTCGATCGCGGCTTCGATCACAGGCTCGAGCCTGGACCTCGGTCATGGCTTCTGTCATGACCCAATTTCACCTGTAGGTCGTGATGGCGCCCAACACTACAGCTAGGCAAGCCAACTAATAAATTAAGCATACATTGTTAAAATTTAAAACCAAGTGATTATTTCCGCTGATTAAATAAATTATTGTAAATTCTACAAATCATGCTGATTTAAAAGTCCTAGTTTTATTTGAGTTATTATTATTGACCCATAGTGAGTGTCAAAGTCGGCCATCTCGTCTCTACCACTTCGAGATTAGGCTTGATACTTACTGGGTATACGTTGTTTACGTACTCATACTATACATGCTGCACTTTTTGTGCAGGATCTGAGACAGGTACTAGTGGAGGACCTATCATCACATACCCACGTCATCCCGAGGCATAGTGGTGAGCTGCCTTTGTGAGCCGTTCTGCAGCTACCAGTGTCTCTTCTTATATTTACATTCTGTCTATTTCAATTCAGACAGTATTTGGAGTTTTGTATAATCTACTAGATGCTCATTCGCTTGTGACACCGGGTCTTGGCACACACATTGGTAGAGTTTGGATTTATAGTAACAATCCTAAATATATAAATTAAATTCCTTCAACTCAAATAATTTCCAATTTATCAATTAAATCTCATTTACAGGAGTAACAATTAATTCCTTAACAAGCAAGAATAATAATTCATTAAATTCCAAGGATTTTCCAATTTATTAATTAACTTCACAAACTGAAATAAATTATTAAAGTATCGTGTAATTATTATTATTAAGCATGATTTCTGCCGAGGACGTACGACCCGATCCAGAGTGTCGTGTATACTGTTGAGGGACGTGCGGCGCGATCCATAGATGCATCTATCCTGCCGAGGCGTTCGGCCCGCTCCACAAGAAAGGATGACATTTTCTTATGTGCCTCCAGAAGGAGAGTATATTTATTATAAGATAAATTTGAGAGGAAAATAATTTCTTTTAACAATTAATTGATTTAAACAGACAATCAAGCCTATGAGATTTCCATCCTTTAATATCTTTATCTAACAATCACAATATAATTATATAGATATCAATTAATATAAATAAATCAAAAAATACAATTTACACAAGTAAGGCATGCTTTGAGTTCTAAACTACCCGGACTTTAGCATTAATAGTAGCTACGCACGGACTCTCGTCACCACGTACGTACGTAGCCCTCCACAATTAGCAACAATTATTTAATTTTAATCACATATGAGATAATTTCCCCCTCACAAGGTTAGACAAGAAACTTACCTCGTCTTGCTCCAATTTAATCCACTATAAGGCCTTTTCCACGATTATCCAACTCTGTCTGGCTCGAATCTAGCCAAAATAATTTGATACAATCACTAAAAATTATAGGAATCAGTTCTATAAGAAAATACTACATTTTTAATAAAAATCCCGAAATTAATTAAAAATTTGTCCGTGGGGCCCACGTCTCGGAATCCAGCAAAAGTTACGAAATCCGACAACCCATTCAATTACGAGTCCAACCATACCAGTTTCACTCAAATCCGACTCTGAATCGATACCGAAATCTCAAAAATTCGTTTCTATGAGATTTCTAAAACTTTTCCAAATTTAAATCTCAAAACACTAATTTAGGGTGAAAACAATGATATACTTGTATATGTAGACCAAATTCGAGTTAGAATCACTTACCCCCAATGTTTTTCCCTTGAAAATTTGTCAATAGTCGCCTCTGCTCAAGCTCAAGTTCGTCAAAAATGGCAAATGGGATAAATGCCCTCTTTTTATAAAACTGCCCAGCAGCCTTCGGAACTGGTCCTCGAACTGGACCTCGATCGCGGCTTCAATCACAAGCTCGAGCCTGGACCTCGGTCATGGCCTCGATCAGGGCATCGAGGTTGGGCATTCGATCATAGCCTCAATCATGGCATCGAGCTTGAGCCTTCGATTGTGACCCTCGATCTTGGGTCTCGATCCTGGCCCTCGAGCCTTGCCTTCGATCATGGCCCTCGAGCTGGACCTTCGATCATGGCCTTCGAGCCGGACCTTCGATCATGGATTCGATACACAAGCTCGAGCTTGTGCCTCGTCAACCTTGGGCTCGATATCTAGGCTCGATCACAACCCAGAATGTCCAACAGAAGAGGAAAAATTGCAGCATCTTTTTAACTCAAATCTTTGATCCGTTAACCATCTTAAATTCACCCGAGGCTCTCGGGACCTCAACCAAATATACCAACAAGTCCTAAAACATCATACGAACTTAGTTGAACCTCTAAATCATATCAAACAACGCTAAAACCATGAATCATATCCTAATTCAAGCTTAATGAAACTAAGAGTTTTCAACTTCTACATTCAATGTCGGAACCTATCAACTCAACTCCGATTGACCTCAAATTTTACACACACGACATAAATTACATAACGGAGCTATAAAAATTTTCGGAACTGGATTCCGACTCCGGTATCAAAAAGTCAACTCATCAGTCAAACTTTCAAACTTAAATTCTTATTTTTAGCCATTTCAAGCCTAATTTAACTATGGACTTCCAAATAAAATTCCTAACACACTCCTAAGTCCAAAATCACCATACAGAGCTGTTGGAATCATCAAAATTCTATTTCGGGGTCATTTTCTCAAAATGTTGACCGAAATCAAATTTAGCACTTTAAGGCCAACTTAAGGAACCAAGTGTTCCACTTTCACCCCAAACACTTCCAAATCCCGAACCAACCATCCCTGCAAGTCATAAATCATTACAAGCACCTATGGGAAGTTTTATTTTAGGGAACGGGCCAGACAGAGTTGGATAATCGTGGAAAAGGCTTATAGTGGATTAAATTGGAGCAAGACGAGGTAAGTCACTTGTCTAATCTTGTGAGAGAGAAATTACCCCATAGGTGATTAAAATTAAATAATTATTTCTAATTGTGGGGGCTACGTACGCACGAGGTGACGAGAGTCCGTGCGTAGCTACTATTAATGCAAAAGTCCGGGTAGTTTAGGACTCAAAGCATGCATTACTTGTGTAAATAGTATTCTTTGATTAATTAATATTAATTGATATATATGAATATATGGTGAATTGTTGGATAAAGATATTAAAGAATGGAAATCTCATAGGCTTGATTTTCTGTTTAAATCAATTAATTGTTAAAAGAAATTGTTCTCCACCCGAATTTATCTTATAATAAATATACTCTCCTTCCGGAGGCACATGAGAAAATGTCCTCCTTTCTTGTGGAGCGGGCCGAACGCCTCGACAGGATAGATGCATCTATGGATCACGCCACACGTCCCTTGGCAGTGTACACGTCACTCTGGATCAGGCCGTACGTCCTCGACAGAAATCGTGCTTAATAATAATAATTACACGATACTTTGATAATTTATTTCAGCTTGTGAAGCAAATTAATAAATTAATAAATTCTTCGAATTTAATGAATTATTATTCTTGCTTGTTAAGGAATTAATTGTTACTCCTGTAAATGAGGTTTAATTGATAAATTGGAAATTATTTGAATTGAAGGAATTTAATTAATATATTGAGAATTGTTACATTTGAAGGAATTTGATTATTTTCTGCTAGTTAAATAAATTATTGTTATATTCTATGAATCATGTTGATTTAAATATCCTAGTTTTATTTCAATTATTATTATTGACCCATAGTGAGTGTCAAAGTCGGTCATCTCGTCTCTACCACTTTGAGATTAGGCTTGATACTTACTGGGTACACGTTGTTTACGTACTCATACTACACTTGCTGTACTTTTTGTGCAGGATCTGAGACAGGTACTAGTGGAGGACCTATCATCACATACCCACGTCATCCCTAGGCATAGTGGTGAGCTGCCTTTCTGAGCAGTTCTGCAGCTACCAGTGTCTCTTCTTATATTTACATTCTATCTATTTCATTTTCGATAGTATTTGGAGTTTTGTATAATCTACTAGATGCTCATTCACTTGTGATATCAGGTCATGGCACACACATTGGTAGCGTTTGGGTTTATATGTTCTTGGTTTTAAATTTAATCAATGTATGCTTAATTTATTTGTTGGCTTGCCTAGCTGTAGTGTTGTGCGCCATCACAACCTACAGGTGAAATTGGGTCATGACAACATGGTATCAGAGCACTTGGTTCACGTAGGTCTCACAAGTTATGAGCAGACCTAATAGAGTCTTGCGGATCGGTACGGAGACGTCTGTAGTTATCTTCGAGAGGCTATATAGTGTTAGGAAACTACCTTTCTTGATATTCCATCGTGCAATTGATGTAGTACTAAATATCCTTCTCTTATTCTCTCACAGATGGTGAGAACGCCCTCGAATGAAGTTCCAGACCAGGGAAGAGCTACTCCCCCGGTTGTTAGAGGCCGAGGGAGGGCTCCAAGCCGTGGTAGAGGGCGAGGACGTCCCAGGACTATTCCAGTTATGCCTCCAGTGGATCCAGCAGAGAATCTCATTATTGAGGAGCAGGGTGAGGTGCATGTGGCAGAGCCAGCTCCGGTGGACTTCATATCTGCACCGGGATTTCAGGATGTCATGGGTCGTATGCTGCGATTCATGGACAATATAACTCAGGCCGGTTTATTTCTGGCAGACCCAGCCACGTCTCAGGCGGGCGGGGGAGCACAGACCCCTACCGCGCAGGCTCATGGACAAGCAACTACTGTATATCAGACCGAGGGTGCATTACCCGTGGGTGGAGCCCAGCCAGTGGCAACAGCTACACCTGAGCCCAGGCCAGCTGTAGTCGTCGATCCTCAGAAACTATTGGACAGATGGACTAGACTACATCCTCCTGTCTTCGGGGCTGAGCGACATGAGGATCCACAAGATTTCATTGATCGTTGCAAGGACAGACTGTACAACATGAGGATACTGGAATCCTATGGGGTTGATTTTTTGCTACTTTTCAGCTAGAGGGGAGAGCCCGTAGATGGTGGAAGTCTTATGCTCTTGGCAGACCAGCAGATTCTCCTCCCATGACTTGGGACAGGTTCACCCGTATCTTCTTGGATAGGTATATTCCACCCTCCCAGAGGGAAGAGTTGCGGTTTCAGTTTGAGCAGCTCCAGCAGGGTCAGATGTCAGTGACTGATTATGAGGCGAGGTTTTCTGAATTATCTCGCCATGCACTAATGATACTCCCTACTGAGGCGGAGAGAGTGCGAAGGTTTGTAGCCGGTTTACATACTGGTATTCAGGCCACTATGGCTCGAGAGGTTGAGAGTGCAAAGGTCAGTGGGATCGTTTCCTGTCTTTGGCCGAGTTTGCTTATAATAACAGTTACCAATCCAGCATCGAGATGGATCCATTTGAGGCTTTATATGGTCGGCGATGTCGTTCATCTATCGGATGGTTTGAGCCAGGTGAGGCTAAGTTATATGGTACTAATTTGGTAAGGGATGCCTTGGAAAAGGTAAAGTTGATTCAGGAGCGACTTCGTACAGCACAGTCCAGACAAAAAAGTTACGCAGATCAGAAAGCACGCGATATATCATTTATGGTAGGTGAAAAAGTTCTCTTGAAGGTTTCGCCGATGAAGGGAATTATGAGATTCGGGAAGAAGGGCAAGTTGAGCCCAAGATTTATAGGCCCATTTGAGGTGTTGAAACGAGTCGGGGAGGTTGCTTATGAGCTTGCATTGCCTCCCAGCCTATCGGGAGTTCATCCGATTTTTCATGTATCTATGCTCCGGAAGTATCATGCTGACCTATCACATGTGTTAGACTTTAGCACAGTTCAACTAGATAATATCTTGGGTTATGAAGAGGAGCCAATTGCCATTGTCGATAAACAGGTTCGCCAGTTGAGGTCTAAGAGGATTTCTGCAGTAAAAGTCCAGTGGAGGGGCCAACCAGTCAAGGAAGCGACTTGGGAGGCCGAGGAAGACATGCGGAGCAGATATCCACACTTATTCAGCACTCCAGGTACAATTCTAAACCCGTTTGAGAACGAACGTTTGTTTAAGAGGTGGAGAATGTAATGACTCAACCGGTCATTTTAACTTTTAGAACCCCGTTCCCTAAAATAAAACTTCCCGTAGGTTCTTGTAATGATTTATGACTTCCGAGGATGGTTGGTTCGGGATTTGGAAGTGTTTGGGGTGAAACCGGAACACTTGGTTCCTTAAGTTGGCCTTAAAGTGCTAAATTTGACTTCGGTCAACATTTTGAGAAAACGATCCCGGAATAGAATTTTGATGATTCCAACAGCTCTGTATGGTGATTTTGGACTTAGGAGCGTGTTGGGAATATTATTTGGAAGTCTGTAGTTAAATTAGGCTTGAAATGGCTAAAAACAAGAATTTAAGTTTGGAAGTTTGACCGATGAGTTGACTTTTTGATACCGGAGTCGGAATCCAATTCCGAAAATTTTTATAGCTCTGTTATGTAATTTATGACTTGTGTGTAAATTTTGAGGTCAATCGGAGTTGATTTGATAGGTTCCGACATCGAACGTAGAAGTTAAAAACTCTTAGTTTCATTAAGCTTGAATTGGGGTATGATTCATGGTTTTAGTGTTGTTTGATATGATTTAGAGGTTCGACTAACTTTGTATGATGTTTTAGGACTTGTTGGTATATTTGCTTGAGGTCCCGAGGGCCTCGGGTGAGTTTCGGATGGTTAACGGATCAAAAGTTGGACCTAAAAAGTTGCTGCAAATTTTCCCTTCTGCTGTATACTCTGGGCTGTGATCGAGCCCCAGATCGAACCCAGATATCGAGCCCTTGATCGAGGCCTGAGTCGAAGCTAGGGATGAGGCTCAGTATCGAAGCCACGATCGAAGGCAAGGCTCGAGGGCCATGATCGAAGGCAAGGCTCGAGGGCCAGGATCAAGGCCCAAGATCGAACTTGATCGAGGCCATGACCATGTCCCAGGCTCGAGGCCTGATCGAGGCCATGACCAGCTCCCAAAAATCGAGCTCCCATGATCGAGCTCCCAAAATAGAGCTCCCAAGATCGAGTTCCTTAATCGAACTAGACAGCGCTGTAAGTTATAAAAACAGAGGACATTCGTCCCATTTGCCATTTTTGATGAACTTGAGCTTGAGCAGAGGCGACTTTTGACAGATTTTCAAGGGAAAAACATTGGGGGTAAGTGATTCTAACTCGGATTTGGTCTACATATACAAGTATATCATTGTATTCACCATAAATTAGTGTTTTGAGATTTAAATTTGGATTTTTTTTAGAAATCTCTTAGAAACGAATTTTTGAGATTTCGCTATCGATTCTGAGTTGGATTTTAGTGAAACTGGTATGGTTGGACTCGTAATTGAATGGGTTGTCAGATTTCGTAACTTTTTCCGGATTCTGAGACGTGGACCCCATGGGCAAATTTTTAATTAATTTCAGGTTTTTTTTATTAAAAATGTAGTATTTTCTTATAGAATTGATTCATATAATGTTTAGTGATTGTATCGAATTATTTTGGATAGATTCGAGCCAGACAGAGTTGGATAATCGTGGAAAAGGCCTTATAGTGGATTAAATTGGAGCAAGACGAGGTAAGTCTCTTGTCTAATCTTGTGAGGGAGAAATTACCTCATAAGTGATTAAAATTAAATAATTATTGCTAATTGTGGGGGCTACGTACGTACGAGGTGACGAGAGTCCGTGCGTAGCTACTATTAATGCTGAAGTCCGGGTAGTTTAGGACTCAAAGCATGCATTACTTGTGTAAATAATATTCTTTGATTAATTAATATTAATTGATATATATGAATATATGGTGAATTGTTAGATAAAGATATTAAAGAATGGAAATCTCATAGGCTTGATTTTCTGTTTAAATCAATTAATTGTTAAAAGAAATTGTTCTCCTCCCAAATTTATCTTATAATAAATATACTCTCCTTCCGGAGGCAGATAAAAAAATGTCCTCCTTTCTTGTGCAGCGGGCCGAACGCCTCGGCAGGATAGATGCATCTATGGATCGCGCCGCACGTCCCTCGGCAGTGTACACAACACTCTGGATCGGGCCGTACGTACTCGGCAGAAATACTGCTTAATAATAATAATTACACGATACTTTAATAATTTATTTCAGCTTGTGAAGCTAATTAATAAATTGAAAAATTCTTGGAATTTAATGAATTATTATTCTTGCTTGTTAAGGAATTAATTGTTACTTCTGTAAATGAGATTTAATTGATAAATTGGAAATTATTTGAATTGAATGAATTTAATTAATATATTGAGAATTATTACATTTGAAGGAATTTGATTATTTTTTACTGGTTAAATAAATTATTGTTATATTCTATGAATCCTGCTGATTTAAATATTCTAGCTTTATTTCAATTATTATTATTGACTCATAGTGAGTGTCAAAGTCGGCCATCTCGTCTCTACCACTTTGAGATTAGGCTTGATACTTACTGGGTACACGTTGTTTACGTACTCATACTACACTTGCTGCACTTTTTGTGCAGGATCTGAGACAGGTACTAGTGGAGGACCTATCATCACATATACACGTCATCCCGAGGCATAGTGGTGAGCTGCCATTCTGAGCCGTTCTGCAGCTACCGGTGTCTCTTCTTATATTTACATTCTGTCTATTTCATTTCTAACAGTATTTGGAGTTTTGTATAATCTACTAGATGCTCATTCACTTGTGATATCAGGTCTTTGCACACACATTGGTAGATTTTGGCTTTATATTTTCTTGGTTTTAAATTTTATCAATGTATGCTTAATTTATTAGTTGGCTTTCCTAGCTGTAGTGTTGGGCGCCATCATGACCTACAGGTGAAATTGGGCCGTGACAAAAAGTTGCCCTATATGGTAACTTTTATTATCATGTTATCATACTTAATTCGGTTAGTGTTCATACACAATCATGTTAGGAACTTTTGTCATCTTTTCTAATTATTTAATTACTACTTCGCCTATGGCAAAAAAGAAAAAGAAAACTACTCCATATAACGATAAAACTCTTTCACTTTTAAAAGGAAAATAAAACTACTTCGCCTCTGACTAGTACTACCGGTTTTGGGAAATTATAAATTTTGTAAAGATTTCTATATCAACACTGTTAGATTTCATTTGTTATTGTTATTACTCAGTAAATGTTATTGTAAATTAGTTATGTGATTAGTCATCCGTAAAAAAAAAATCCGGAAAGTTTTCAGGTGAAAAATAGATTAAAATGTGAATTAGATGTTTAAAACACAATTGAGTTGACTTTGGTCAACATTTTGAGAAAATAGACTCAGATCAGTGTTTTGACAGTTCCGACAGGTCTGTATCGTGAATTGGGACTTGGGCGTATGCCCGGAACCAAATTCCGAGGTCCCTAGCCCGAGATATGGAATTTTGATGAAAAATTAAAAGTTTAAGTTCAAATAGTGACCGAATGTCAAATTATGTGCAAACGACCCCGGAATAGAATTTTGATAATTCCAACAGCTTTGTATGGTGATTTTGGACTTAGGAGCATGATCAGAATTTTATTTGGAAGTCCGCAGTGGAATTAGGCTTAAAATGCCAAAAGTTGAATTTTTGGGAAGTTTGACCGGGGGGTGACTTTTTGATATCGAGGTCGGAATACGATTATGGAAATTGGAATAGGTCTGTTATGTCATTTATGACTTGTGTGCAAAATTTGAAGTCATTCCGAATTGATGTGATGTGTTTCGGCACAAGATATAAAATTTGAAAGTTCAAAGTTCATAGAGTTTGATTTGAGGTGCGATTCATCGTTTTGATATTGTTTGATGTGGTTTGAAGCCTCGACTAAGTTCGTATTGTATTTTGGGACATGTTGATATAATTGGTTAAGGTCCCAAGGGTCTCGGGTGGATTTCGGAAGGTAAACGGAATGGATTTTGGACAAAGAAGGCTGCTGGGAATTTCTGTTGCAGAAATTTCTGGTACGTGGAGCCAACTTTGGAAGCTTATATCGCGCCATTTATAAGGAATCAGAATATTTTCAAAGCATAAAAGTTGTATCCCTTTGATTCTAGTTTCCAAAAAGTTACACCATTCATCATTTGGACATTTGTACAGAAAGTTATGATAGATTGAATGAAGGCTGGTAGAGCAGTTTTGCCAGAAATTTCTGATGTGTGGAGCCGACCTTGGAAGCTTATATCTCAAAATTCATAAGGAATCGGAAAATTTTCGAAACATGAAAGTTGTAGTCGTTCGATTCTAGTTTCCAGAAAGTTACACCATTTATCATTTGGACATTTATACATAAAGGTATGGTCGATTGAAAGATTGGATGTTTGTAGCACGGTTCTTGGGCGATTTTCACGGGAAAACATTGGGGTAAGTGTTCCTTATCCTATATTGATTATATTTCATGATTCCATACTCATTTACATCATGAATCCGTGAATTTATGGAAGAAAATTCAAGATTTCTGCAAAATCTTCCAAAAACGAAAATTTAAGATTTGGAGGTCGAGTTGTTATCGGAATTTGGTAAAATTGGTATGAGTGGACTCGTAATTGAATGGGTTGTCGAATTTTATAAGTTTCGCCGGATTCCGAGATGTGGCCCCACGGGCAAATTTTGATCTAATTTCGAATTTTATTGAAAATGTAATATTTTCTTATGAAATTGATTACTATTTTTTTTGTTGACTGTATCGAATTAATTATGACTAGATACGAGTCGATCGGAGTCGGAAAATCGAGGAAAAAGCATAATACTTGGTTAAATTGGAGCAAGTCGAGGTAAGTAACTTGTCTAACCTTGTGTGGGAAAAATTTCCCCTAGAATTGATATTAATGTGATTATTGAAATGTGTTGAAAGTCATGTACACGAGGTGACGAGTGTGTACACGGGCTAAATGTGAAAAATTATATTTTTTAATTGTGTAGATCATTGTTGCGCATTTATTAAATTATTTTATCTTATTATATTCTTCATCATTGATATGTGATATATATTTTAGATTTGTTTACCTTTTTCCTGCTAATTGTTTTACCTGTTTAATTGAAACTTGGTTTCTTTTATACTGTGCATTATTTGAAGGTTGATTTTCTTTAAATTAAATATTATTAATATGAAGTATTTGACATTTTTAAAATTTGATATTGAAGCAACGTATTAAAATTTTGAAATATTATTTTCCTGAATTATTTATTCTTGAATATTTTCGTAAGATTGATTTTATTTTGGATTATTCTGGCATGAGTCGTGAGCTCTTTATTATTGAAAAATATTGTTGTTTATTTTGTTTTTGTGGAAAATTGAAATATTGGGCACTTGAGGTGCAAATTGTGATATATTGTGATATTGATACGCATGCAGTGGTATAAGGTCTGGGTGTTGAAACACATGCGGTGAGATAGGGGTGGCTTGATACGCGTGGCTAGTAGGGGTGACTATTAGCCATGCGTTTCAAGCCACCCTTATCTCACCGCATGACTTATAGTAGTTCCCCTACTAGCCACGCGTTTCAAGCCACCCTTATCTCACCGCATGCGTTTCATCACCCTGACCTTATATCACCGCAATGACTTCTAGTAGTTTCCATACTAGCCACACGTTTCAAGCCACCCTTATCTCACCGCATGCGTATCAATATCACAATATTTCACAAATCGCACCTCAAGTGCCCAAATATCACAGCATAATATAACTTGCACCTCAAGTGCCCAAATATTACAGCATTTCACAAATTGCACATCAAGTGCTCAAATCTTACAACATATCACAAATTGCATATCAGGTGCTCAAATCTTACAACATATCACAATTGCACATCCGGTGCTCAAATCTTACAACATATCACAAATTGCACATCGAGTGCTCAAATCTTACAACATATCACAGATTGCACATCAGGTGCTCAAATCTTACAACATATCACAAATTGCACATCAAGTACCCAAATATTACAACTTGCCACAGAAATCAACAATACATTATTTTTTACAATAAGGAGCCCACGGCTCGACCATAATGTGCACAAAAATCTTAACAAAATATCCAGAAGCGAACAACTGGACAAAATAATATTTCACATAAAAATCAAGGTGACAATCATACCAAATCATCATGTAAAAATAATTTCAACAAACAAGGATCTAGGCATGACAAATAGAGGATTTAATAATTGCCAATTATTTCCAATTTGATACATAAGGGCGTATAATAATTTTAATCAATGAAATTTGCACATATAAACCAAGTACGTACTCGTCACCTCGCGTACATGGATTTCAATTACACAAATTGCACATAATACTCAATGCCTGAGGGGTAATTCCCCCACTCGAGGTTAAGCAAGATACTTACCTCGACGAAACTAAGTCAATATTTTAAATGATCTTCGTGAGTGAAGCCACCTTCGGACGGCTCAAATCTAAAATTCACCCCTTAATAATAGTACGATGGTCCACCACACTAAACAAATTTCTATCTACAACAATGCAAAACAATTGCACCAATATTAGTAAACAAGTTTCAAGATTTTTGGTCATTTAGGCATTTTATCAAACACCTAGTAGGCATGAATCTCTACATATCTTAACCATAGAATTAGTTCATCCAACTACTACAATTTACCAACAATTTATCCCACCATCATTCTTAAATGATTCATAACTTCCAACATCACATACATGACCATCCATCCACACCCAACCAACAAAATTCCATCAAATAATCACCTTTCAATCTCTACAATGGTTCTGTATTTAAATTGGGAACATATGGCTTCCAATCTCCATACCATAAGTTCTAATACTTAATTGATACTCATATTCCCATAATATATCCATACATGTAAGTCTAAGGGTGTAGGATTACCTTTTTGGAAGAAATCTTGCAAAACCCTCCTTTGAGTTCTTGAAGATCTAAGAATTTTATGTGTAGATTTCATCAATACTAGTGTAGAAATAATGGAATTTCACATCAAGATAATGGGGATTGCTTACCTTGAAGAAGAGAGGAGTTGGTGGTCTTGAGAGAGTGGAGAAGAGCTCCAAAATTCGTCCAAATGAAGTGGGGAAAATGAACCCCGAAATTGTATCTATAGGCCCAAATTTCTGGGTTTCGGATGCTGCCCCGGATGCTATGGCAGCACTTCACTGCCAGCCCCTCTTTCGGATGCGGCCCCGGATGCTTCGCATCCGCAGTCTCCTCTGTCAGCCTTTGGTAATTTGGTCATAACTTCTTGTAGGAAAGTCCAAATGACAAACGGTTTGAAGCGTTAGAAACTAGACTGGAAGATCTTTCATTTGATAGGCTGTGCATCACATAACACCTTATATATATGTAGATAATTTCGTTCTAAATTAGGCCTTGTGCCGAAACATAACAAATCGATCTGGAATGACCTCAAATTTTGCACACAAGTCATAAATGACATAACGAAGCTATTCAAATTTCCGGAATCGAAGTCCAAGCCCGATACATCAAGGTCAACTCCCAGTCGACATTTTTCTTAAAATCTTCCATTTTCCAACTTTCGCCAAAATGCGTCGAATTCTCTTACGGACTTCCAAATCCAAATACGGACATACGCCCAAGTCTGAAATCTTCATACGAAGCTATTAACACTATAAAAATCCCATTCCGGAGTCGTTTTGCTCAAAAGTCAAACTCCGCTCAACTCTTTTCAACTTAAGGCTTCTAACATGGAATTTATTCTTTCGAACTAATCCTGAAACACTTGAAAATCAAAATCGACGATTCACACACATCATAATACATCATATGAAGCTATTCAAGACTTCAAATAGTTGGAAGGAGCGTAAATGTTCAAAATAACAAGTCGGGTCATTACATTCTCCACCTCTTAAACAAATGTTCGTTCTCGAACGTGCTAAGACTTATTCGAAAGTTACTAATTTGATGATTTTACTTTTACACATATATTCGCGGTTGATCCCACGTTACCGCTTTCGACATAAGCCCGACAATACCATCTCAATTGAGATTATTCCTTTTTCCATATTTGTAAACTGTAAGATCAATTTCTTACACTCCAACATTACAAAAGGTCTGATTTTTCACAACGCATGGTATTAGTCTCAACTGGCTATAGCAACTCGTGCCTACGCACACTTCAATTTTCTTGATAGTGTTGAAGTACTTCAAAACTTTTTCTGTGGTGTTACATTCTTCCCCGCTTAGGATCATTCGCCCTCAAACACATAACATAACTTACCTCTTCCTTTGCAAATCCTAATCCTCCAAATTTTACAAACTCCCAAATTTTTCAGAAATTTCGGCAGAGTCTCCCATGTAATTGGGCCTATCCACCTGCCAGAGTAACACCAAAACAACTCCTAACAATATAATGTGAGGCATGAAGATCTCATGATTACTTACTCGGATTAATGAGTCACATTTAACGCCACCTGAGCACTGATCTCATATGTTAAAACTCAATGTTTACAGCACAAAAATGGCTGAATATGCACAGAAAATATACAAGAACTATCAGATAAGCCTAACAGGCATGACTCCCTATAAATATTATGGTACAAATTAAATTTCCCACAGGGAGAATTTTAAACTCATAAATATTTCACCACAAGGACCTCGTCCTTATATAACTTTCTCCGCGGCTTGTAGCCCGATTTAAATATTTCACATCATATATAAAATGCGAGGATCTCGTCCTCAACTCTGAATCACAAGTATTTTGCACATTGTGTCAACTGAAATTTCAATTTCCTTTCTTTCTTCTTTTCAATATATTCCATAAACAGTTTTCATAACACATAACGAACCCTCATACCGGTAGGGCGTATAATTCATAAAAATTGGAATCAATTATTCCGAAATACATTAAACCCACTGTAATGAATAATAAAAATTATTTTTGAACATATAGCCCTCAATGGTGAACAAAATTAATGACAGACACGGGCTCACATCTTCAAATCTCCCAACAGGGATAAACATAGAAGTGGGTCACAAAAATTACTAAGCTCACCCATAAGCGGAGCATAATAGGAGGTCTCACCTCAATATTCAGAACCGAATCAAATTAAAGGAAAATATCCTTTTTAATTAAATCAAGATCATAACTGTAACAACACCATCTGGTGTATCGGCCTCAGCCAAATCATGTCGATTATATCAACGGGTTGGGCCTCCATCTCTTAGGCGCCCACTATCCGCTTGTCCTCTACCTCTAACTGACTGTGCACGTGGAGTATTAACTGGAATAAAGCTCGTAGCTTGAGTGCTCTGATTAAATCCACCCATCCCAAGTATGGATAATCTCTCATGATGTGCCTTGTATCACCACACTTATAACAACCCCTCTGAGGTCGCGGCTGCTCGTACTGAGTCTGTTCCTTATAACTGGAATAACCACTGTAAGAATCTCGTGTCGGTGGTGCATCGTAAGATCTTACTGACTCACTCCGATTAATATGATGTGCGGACTGAGCTGGCCGACTGCTCGAGACTCCGCTATAATGGGTCCTAGCGGGAGAGTAAAATCCAATGAATCCTCCAGATCTTCGAGACCTTTTGGCCTCCTTGGACTCCCTTTCCTCGCCTAAAACACTCTCAATCTTTCTCGCAATCTCCACTACTTGTTGAAATGGAGTATCAGTTTGCAATTCTTGAGCCATGTATATTTTAATATCATATTCGAGCCCCTCAATGAATCTGCGGACCCGCTCTCTGATTGTAGGAACTAAGATAGGTGCATGACGGGCTAACTCACTGAACCTGATAGCATATTCTAACACTGTCATAGTGCCCTAATGTAACCGTTCAAACTCTATGTGCCACACATCTCAGAAAGTCAGGGGAACAAATTCTTTCAAGAACATTTCCAAAAATTGAGCCCAAGTTGGTGGTGTGGCATCGGCTGGTCTACCTTCTTCGTAGATTTGCCTCCACCTATACGCTGCGCCTAACAGTTGAAATGTAGTAAAGGCAACTCCGCTCACCTCCAGAATACCATGGTGCGGAGAATACGGTGACAATTTTCTAGAAATTCTTGGGCATCCTGTGTAGCTGTACAACTGAAAGTTGGTGGATCGTATTTCTTAAACCTTTCAAGTTGATGCCTCAGGCCTGACCTCAGGCCGAACCGGAATAACAGCTTATACCGGTATTATACCCGAAATCTGACCAACGTGAACTTGTTGCTCTGGAGTTGTGGTAGGAGTCTGAGCTACTCCCCCAATCTGTGAAATATTCGGTGCAACAGAAATTAATCCCGCCCGAGTTAATGTACCAAACATACTCAGGAACTGTGCTAAAGTCTCCTGAAGTCCGGGGGTAACAATAGGTGCTTTTGGTACCTGTCCCCCAACTGGAGCTACTAATGGCTCCTCAATTATTGCTCTGATAGGTGCTCCTGTTGTAGCACGTGCCCTTCCTCGACCTCTACCTCGGCCTCTAACTCAGCCCGGCCTCTTGTAGCCCTAGTAGTATATGCAGATGCCTGTTCAGCTAACCCGATAGCATGTGTCCTCACCATCTGTGAGAGAATAGAGATATAAGGGCACGAATTCCGAATTCAACAAATTCCGCACGATAGGAATGAAAGAAATGGAAATTTCCTAACAATTCTGTAGCCTCTCGAAGATAAGTACAGACGTCTCTGTACCGATCCGCAAGACTCTACTAAACTCGTTCGTGACTCGTAGAACCTATGAACCTAGATCTCTGATACCAACTTGTCACGACCCAAAATCCCACCACATGCGACGTGATGGCACCTAGTATCTAAGACTAGGTAAGCTGATTTCCATTGCATTTTTGAAATCACCATTTTTTTTTAACTAACAGCAAAAATAATTACAATATACAACCTCCCAAGACTGGTAGTACTGAGTCACGAACTCTAACCGAATACATAGAATGATTACGAGGACCGAATATACCATACTGTTTGATTACAAGTTAACAGTACAATGAAATGAAAGGACTCCAAAGAACTACGACGACCAAGCAGCTCTACCTTGAATCCTTACGATCCCGCTTTAACTCTGCTCAAGTCCGTTATCTTCAATACCTGGCTCTGCACAAAAATGTGCAGAAGTGTAGAGTGAGCACACCACAGCGGTGCCCAGTAAGTATCAAGACTAACCTCAATGGAGTAGAGACGAGGTACAGTCAAGACACTCACTAGTCTAATACCCTGTGCAATATAGCAGTATACAATAGTACTGGAAAATAACTAGCAATGATAACAACAACTCCACCCAGTGATATGCACAATAAGACAATAAGATCACCATTTAATATCGCTCAACAATTAATTAATAAAATTACACTCAGTTAAATCAAGTTCTTCAATTAAATATCCTTCACATATAATTCTACCAATTAACTCTCTTTCAAATATAATTTTCCTCAAATAATTATCTTTCAAATACAATTCTTTCATATAATACTTTCTAAATAAAAATCCTTCCAAATAAATATTTTGAATATAATTCATCAATTTAAAAAGTCACCATGTGACACCTCATTTCATAATCATAAAAAAAATACGGGTCTCAGCCCATTTTCATATTTTTCATAAATACGGGTCTCAGCCCATTTTTCATATCTTTATGGCACTTCATGCCCATAATTAAATCATTATATTTCCCCGGCACATCGTGCCCTCATTTCATATCTCACCTGCACGGACAACTCACGTGCCAAATATCATTATCATTTAATCACAGCACCTCGTGCCCACATTTCATATCACAACCACAATTCACATGCCAATATTCTCAATGTATATAAGATCCACATGATCAATTTATTTCCACTAAAGTGAGTTTAAAAGTTTTTAAATCAATTAAGAAATCAACAAAGAATTGAATTTATTTTTATAAATCATTTGGGTGAAGAAAATAACTTTGCACTTATATCAAAGCAGCAGATAAACTATTGATTTGGTTGTAAAACTATTTAATTTAAAAACATAATAATAATTCCTTTTATTTAAATCAACTCAATCATCGAAAATCAGTAAGAAAACCAGAAATATACTTCTTCAGAGTCTCATGCTAAAAAGCCAAAGTCTACACAATACAACTAGAAGCACAAAACACATAATAATAAAGTCAACTAGTACACCACGGAAGAAGACAAGAATTTACATATTAAATAAAACCAAATCACCCAAGGCAAGAACATGAATAAAGAAATATCAGCAGGGCACTCCCGAGGTACCGCCTCGTAGTCCCAAATCATAAATAAATTCACAATATCTCATTTACTTATATCACCGCGGGAGCCTTCACATTAAATTTTTAAAGAATTCATTTTCCCGAAATAGCATCCCGCGTTTTAGCCACCCTTATCACACCGCATGACTTCTAGTAGTTTCCCTACTAGCCACGCGTTTCAAGCCACCCTTATCTCACCGCATGACTTCTAGTAGTTCCCCTACTAGCCACGCGTTACAAGCCACCCTTATCTCACCGCATGCGTTTCATCACCCTAACCTTATATCACCGCAATGACTACTAGTAGTTCCCCTACTAGCCACGCGTTTCAAGCCACCCTTATCTCACCGCATGCGTATCAATATCACAATATTTCACAAATCGCACCTCAAGTGCCCAAATATCACAGCATAATATAACTTGCACCTCAAGTGCCCAAATATTATAGCATTTCACAAATTGCACATCAAGTGCTCAAATCTTACAACATATCACAGATTGCACATCAGGTGCTCAAATCTTACAACATATCACAAATTGCACATCGAGTGCTCAAATCTTACAACATATCACAAATTGCACATCAGGTGCTCAAATCTTACAACATATCACAAATTGCACATCCGGTGCTCAAATCTTACAACATATCACAAATTGCACATCGAGTGCTCAAATCTTACAACATATCACAGATTGCACATCAGGTGCTCAAATCTTACAACATATCACAAATTGCACATCGAGTGCCCAAATATTACAACTTGCCACAGAAATCAACAATACATTATTTTTTACAATAAGTAGCCCACGGCTCGACCATAATGTGCACAAAAATCTTAACAAAATATCCGGAAGCGAACAACTCGACAAAATAATATTTCACATAAAAATCAAGGTGGCAATCATACCAAATCATCATGTAAAAACAATTTCAACAAACAAGGATCTAGGCATGACAAATAGAGGATTTAATAATTGCCAATAATTTCCAATTTGATACATAAGGGCGTATAATAATTTTAATCAATGAAATTTGCAAATATAAACCAAGTACGTACTCGTCACCTCGCGTACATGGATTTCAATTACACAAATTGCACATAATACTCAATGCCTGAGGGGTAATTCCCCCACTCAAGGTTAAGCAAGATACATACCTCGACGAAACTAAGTCAATGTTTTAAATGATCTTCGTTAGTGAAGCCACATTCGGACGGCTCAAATCTGAAATTCACCCCTTAATAATACTACTATGGTCCACCACACTAAACAAATTTTAATCTACAACAATGCAAAACAATTGCACCAATATTAGTAAACAAGTTTCTAGATTTTTGGTCATTTAGGCATTTTATCAAACACCTAGTAGGCATGAATCTCTACATATCTTAACCATAGAATTAGTTCATCCAACTACTACCATTTACCAATAATTTATCCCACCATCATTCTTAAACAGTTCATAACTTCCAACATCACATACATGACCATCCATCCACACCCAACCAACAAAATTCCATCAAATAATCACCTTTCAATCTCTACAATGGTTATGTATTTAAATTGGGAGCATATGACTTCCAATCGCCATACCATAAGTTCTAATACTTAATTGATACTCATATTCCCATAATATATCCATACATGTATGTCTAAGGGTGTAGGATTACCTTTTTGGAAGAAATCTTGCAAAACCCTCCTTTGAGTTCTTGAAGAAATTTCTTGAAGATCTAAGAATTTTATGTGTAGATTTTATCAATACTAGTGTGGAAATAATGGAATTTCACATCAAGATAATGGGGATTGCTTACCTTGAAGAAGAGAGGAGTTGGTGGTCTTGAGAGAGTGGAGAAGAGCTCCAAAATTCGTCCAAATGAAGTGGGGAAAATGAACCCCGAAATTGTATCTATAGGCCCAAATTTCTGGGTTTCGGATGCTGCCCCGGATGCTAAGGCAGCACTTCAGTGCCAGCCCCTCTTTCGGATGCGGCCCCGGATGCTTCGCATCCGCAGTCTCCTCTGTTCAGCCTTTGATAATTTGGTCATAACTTCTTGTAGAAAAGTCCAAATGACAAACGGTTTGAAGCGTTATAAACTAGACTCGAAGATATTTCATTTGATAGGCTGTGCATCACATAACACCTTATATATATGTAGATAATTTCGTTCTAAATTAGGCCTTGTGCCGAAACATAACAAATCGATCTGGAATGACCTCAAATTTTGCACACAAGTCGTAAATGACATAACGAAGCTATTCAAATTTCCGGAATCGAAGTCCAAGCCCGATACAATAAGGTCAACTCCCAGTCGACATTTTTCTTAAAATCTTCCATTTTCCAACTTTCGCCAAAATGCGTCGAATTCTCTTACGGACTTCCAAATCCAAATACGGACATACGCCCAAGTCTGAAATCTCCATACGAAGCTATTAACACTATAAAAATCCCATTCCGGAGTCGTTTTGCTCAAAAGTCAAAATCCGCTCAACTCTTTTCAACTTAAGGCTTCTAACATGGAATTTATTCTTTCGAACTAATCCCGAAACACTTGAAAATAAAAATCGACGATTCACACACGTCATAATATATCATATGAAGCTATTCAAGACTTCAAATAGTTGGAAGGAGCGTAAATGTTCAAATTAACAAGTCAGGTCATTACACTTAGAGACTAGGTGCCATCACGACATCCTACGGAGGAAATTTGGGGTCGTGACAAGTTGGTATGAGAGCACTAGGTTCATAGGTGTTATGAGTCACAAGCAGGTTTAGTAGAGTCTTGCGGATCGGTACGGAGACGTCTGTATTTATCTTCGAGAGGCTATGGAACTGTTAGGAATTATTCATTTCTTTGATTCCTTATCGTGCGCCTTTGTTGATTTCAAGGTTCTTAACAATTGTCTTTCTATTCTCTCACAGATGGTGAGGACACACACAACTGGATCTGATGATCAGACACCCGCGCCCCCTGTTGGAGCTGTAAGAGGCCAGGGTTGGGGCAGAGGCTGAGCCAGAGGCAGAGGAAGACCACGTGGTGCAGCCAGAGCATCTGCATGAACTACTGCACCAGAGCCACCAGTAGCTCCAGTTGGAGAGCAGGCACCTGAGACGCCTGTTACTACTCCTGCACTTCAGGAGACTCTTGCCCAGTTTTTGAGTATGTTTGGCACTTTAGCTCAGGCAGGATTAATTCCACTTGCTCCTGCCACATATCAGGCTGGGGGAGGAGCGCAGACTCCCGCCGCCCATACTCCAGAGCCACGTGCCCAAGTTGACCATGCCCCAGAGGTTATACCAGTGCAGCCAGTTGTCCCAGTTCGGCCTGAGATTAGGACAGCAGTTTCAGAGGGAGAGCAGCTCAGGCTCGAGAGGTATAAGAAGTACCACCCTCCCACTTTCAGCGGTCTAGCTTCAGAGGATGCTCAGGGTTTTCTGAAGGAATGTCACTGTATCCTTCATACTATGGGTATTGTGGATTCCAGTGGAGTTTCTTTCACGGCATTCCAGTTTAGAACAGCCTACCAGTGGTGGCGGGCATATGAGTTGGATAGTCCGGTTGAGGCAGCTTCACTTACTTGGACTCAATTTTCAGATATGTTCTTGAGGGAGTATGTTCCTCAGAGTCTTAAGGATGCTTGGCGCGCAGAGTTTGAGTAGCTGCGCCAGGGTTCTATGACCGTGTCAGAATATGCGGTCTGATTCAGTGATTTGGCTAGGCATGCACCAGCCTTAGTTGCTACTGTTCGAGAGCGGGTTCGTAGGTTTATTGAGGGTCTTCACCCTAGTATCATATACAGTATGGCCCGAGAGCTAAATATGGACATCACATACCAACAGGTGGTGTCAATTGCTAGAAGATTGGAAGGTATGCGGACTCGGGAGAGGGAAGAGAGGGAAGCTAAGAGACCCCGAGATTTTGGCACATATAATAATTCTCGTTCCCCAGTTGCAGCCCGACATGGTAGAGGTTATGTGGGCCGTCCTATTCATTCAGCACTTCCAGCTTCTAGTGGTATTCCGACTACTCCCAAACCTCAGGTTCCATATTATGCACCACCAATGTCTTCTGTACCTCCTGTACGGGGTGCTTTCAGCGGACAGTCTAGTCGATCAGGCCCGAGCCAGTCCCAGCAGCCACATCCTCCGAGGGCTTATTTTGAGTGTGGTGATACTCGCCATATTATGAGAGATTGCCCCAGATTTAAGAGGGGTGCACCTCCATATATTTCTCAGGCCCCACCTATTCCACAGGGTCCTTCGGCTTCTCCGGCCATGATTTCTGCACCAGTTGCCACTCCACCTGCATAGCCAGCAAGAGGTGGAGGTCGGGCAGGTAGAGGTCGTCCTAGAGGGGGAGTCCAGGCCAGATATTATGCCCTTCCTGCTAGGACAGATGTTGTTGCATCCGATTCTGTTATCACAGGTATTATTTCGATCTGTCATAGAGATGCATCAGTCTTATTTGATCCAAGCTCCACTTATTCTTATGTGTCATCTTATTTTGCCCTGTATTTGGGCGTATCACGTGATTCCTTGAGTTCTTCTGTTCATGTATCTACACCCATGGGTGAATCTATTATTGTGGATCATGTGTATCAGTCGTGTTTAATTAGTATCAGTGGTTTTGAGACCAGAGCTAATTTATTATTGGTCAGTATGGTGGATTTCAATATTATTTTGGACATGGACTGGTTGTCGCCTTATCATGCTATTCTTGATTGTTACGCCAAGAGGGTGACGTTGGCTATGCCAGGTCTACCGCGGCTAGAGTGGAGAGGTACCTCAGATCATGTTCCTAGCAGGATTGTTTCATTTCTTAAAGCTCAATGAATGGTTGAGAAGGGGTGTGATACGTATCTGGCCTATGTGAGAGATGTTAGTATTGATACTCCTAATGTGGAGTCAGTTCCTATAGTAATGGATTTTCCTGATGTATTTCCAGCGGATCTTCCGAGTATGCCACCCGACGGGGATATTGATTTTGGTATTGATCTATTACCGGGTACTCAGCCCATTTCTATTCAACCATACCGTATGGCCCTAGCAGAGTTGAAAGAATTAAAAGAACAGTTACAGGAATTTCTTGATAAGGGTTTCATTCGGCCTAGTGTATCGTCGTGGGGTGCTCCTGTCTTATTTGTAAAGAAGAAGAATGGTTCTATGAGGATGTGTATTGATTATCGCCAGTTGAACAAGGTTACAGTGAAGAACAGGTATCCATTGCCACGTATTGATGACTTATTTGATCAGCTTCAAGGTGCCAGGGTATTCTCAAAAATTGACTTGCGTTCATGCTATCATTAGTTGAAGATTCGGGAGCCAGATATTCCGAAGACTTCTTTCAGGACTCGGTACGATCATTACGAGTTCCTTGTGATGTCTTTTGGGCTGACCAACGCCCCAGCAACATTTATGCACTTAATGAATAGTGTATTTCAACCCTATATTGATTCCTTTATCATTGAATTTATTGACGACATTCTGGTGTATTCCCGGAGTCAGGAAGATCATGAACAGCACCTGAGGACTGTGCTTCAGATTTTGAGAGAAAAGAAGTTATATGCAAAATTTTCAAAGTGTGAATTCTGGCTTGATTCAGTGGGATTTTTGGGTCATATAGTTTCGTGCGAGGGGATCAAGGTAGATCCAAAGAAGATTGAAGTAGTGCAGAGTTGGTCCAGACCGTCCTTAGTTAGGGAAATCTGGAGTTTCCTTGGTTTGGCTGGGTATTATCATCGATTTGTAAAGGGTTTCTCTTCTATTGCTGCATCTATGACCAAATTGACCCAGAAGAGTGCTCCGTTCAGGTGGACCGAGGAATGTGAGGAAAGCTTCCAAAAGCTCAAGACAGCTTTGACTACAACCCCAGTATTTGTATTACCTACAGGTACAGGATCTTATACTGTGTATTATGATGCGTCGTGTATTGGTCTCAGCGCAGTGTTGATGCAAGATGGTAGGGTGATTGCTTACGCGTCCAGACAGTTAAAGGTGCATGAGAAGAATTATCCTGTACATGACCTGGAGTTAGCAGCTATTGTTCATGCCTTAAAAATTTGACGGCATTATTT
This sequence comes from Nicotiana tomentosiformis, assembly GCF_000390325.3. Taxonomy (NCBI): domain Eukaryota; kingdom Viridiplantae; phylum Streptophyta; class Magnoliopsida; order Solanales; family Solanaceae; genus Nicotiana; species Nicotiana tomentosiformis. Next base: position 43,444,005 of record NC_090818.1, on the reverse strand, counting down.
GTACGGTGTCCATTGTGAAATCTACACTGATCACCGGAGTCTACAACATTTGTTTAAACAGAAGGATCTTAATTTGCGGCAGCGGAGATGGTTGGAGTTGCTTAAGGATTATGATATAACCATTCTCTATCATTCGGGGAAGGCCAATGTAGTGGCCGATGCCTTCAGTCGTAAGGCGGAGAGTTTGGGTAGCTTAGCATATTTACCGATAGCAGAGAGGCCTTTAGCCATGGATGTTCAGGCCTTGGCCAACCAGTTTATTAGATTGAATGTTTCCGAGCCAATCGGATTTTGGCTTACGTGGTTTCTCAGTCTTCACTTTATGATCGTATCAGGGAATGTCAGTATGATGACCCCAATCTGCTTGTCCTTAAGGATACAGTTCAGCACGGTGATGCTAAGGAAGTCACTATTAGAGAAGACGATGTACTACGGATGCAGGGCAGGCTATGTGCGCCTAATGTGGACGGCTTGCGTGAGTTGATTCTCCAGGAGGCTCACAGTTCGCGGCACTCCATTCATCCAGGTGCTGCGAATATGTAACATGACTTGAGACATCACTATTGGTGGAGGCGGATGAAGAAGGACATAGTGGGGTATGTATCTCGGTGTCTAAATTGTCAACAGGTAAAATATGAGCATCAACGACTGGGTGGATTACTTCAGAAGTTAGAGATTCCAGAATGAAAATGGGAGCGGATCACTATGGATTTCGTTGTTGGGCTCCCACGGACTCAGCGGAAGTTTAATACAGTTTGGGTGATTGTGGATAGGCTGACCAAATCAGCTCATTTCATTCCTGTGATTACTACTTACTCTTCAGAGCAGCTGGCTCAGGTATATATTCGCGAGATTGTCAAACTTCACAGTGTACCGGTATCTATCATCTCTGATCGAGATACACGGTTTTGGAGGGCAGTACAGCGTGAGTTGGGTACTCGGGTAGAGTTGAGTACAACATTTCACCCTTAGATGGACGGGCAGTCCGAACGCACTATTCAGATACTGGAGGATATGCTTCGTGCGTGTGTGATAGATTTTGGGGGTGATTGGGATCAGTTCTTACCACTTGCGGAGTTTGCTTACAACAACAGTTACCAGTCAAGCATTCAGATGGCTCCGTATGAGGCCTTGTATGGTAGGCGGTGCCGGTCTCCAGTGGGTTGGTTCGAACCAGGCGAGGCTAGACTTTTGGGTACAGACTTGGTTCAGGATGCCCTAGAAAGAGTTATGCGGATTGGATGATTCGCGGTGTTGCATTTATGGTTGGTGAGCGGGTATTGCTCTGGGTTTCGCCTATGAAGGGTGTGATGAGGTTCGGGAAGAAGGGCAAGTTGAGCCCTAGGTATATTGGGCCTTTTGAGATTCTTGAAAGAGTTGGAGAGGTGGCTTACAGACTTGCGCTACCACCTAGTCTCTCTGCAGTTCATCCGGTATTCCATGTTTCTATGCTTCGGAAATATCACGGCGATCCGTCTCATGTGTTAGACTTCAGTTCGGTTCAGTTGGACAAGGATCTATCTTATGTTGAGGAACCAGTGGCAATTTTAGATAGGTAGGTTCGAAAGGTGAGGTCAAAGAACATTGCTTCCGTAAAGGTTCAGTGGAGGGGTCATCCGGTCGAGGAGGTGACTTGGGAGGTCGAGAATGATTTACGCAGCTGTTATCCACACTTATTCACCAGCTCATGTACTTTTTCTAACTCCGTTCGAGAACGAACGTTTGTTTTAGAGGTGGAGAATGTGATGACCCAAAATGTCATTTTTAAATTTAATGATTAATTATGTGATCTAAACACTATTTACCATTACTCCACTTGCATGTGCAGTCCGTAAAAAAAAATATCCGGAAATTTTTCAGGTAAAAAATGGATTAAAATGTGAATTAGATGTTTAAAACACAACTTAGTTGACTTTGGTCAACATTTTGAGCAAACGGACTCGGATCAGTATTTTGACAGTTCCTGTAGGTTCGTATCGTGAATTGGGACTTGGGCTTATGCCCGGAACCAAATTCCGAGGTCCCTAGCCTGAGATATGAAATTTTGATGAAAGATTAAAAGTTTAAGTTCAAATAGTGACCGGATGTCAAATTATGTGCAGACGACCCCAGAATAGAATTTTGATGATTCCAACAGCTCCGTATGGTGATTTTGGACTTAGGAGCATGATCTGAATTTTATTTGGAAGTCCGTAATGGAATTAGGCTTAAAATGCCAAAAGTTGAATTTTTAGAAAGTTTGACCGGGGGTTGACTTTTTTATATCGAGGTCAGAATACGATTCTGGAAATTGGAATAGGTCTGTTATGTCATTTATGACTTGTGTGCAAAATTTGAAGTTATTCCGAATTGATTTGATGTGTTTCGGTACAAGATATAGAATTTGAAAGTTCAAAGTTCATAGATTTTGATTTGAGGTGCGATTCGTCGTTTTGATGTTGTTTGATGTGGTTTGAAGCCTCGACTAAGTTCGTATTGTATTTTGGGACATGTTGGTATAATTGGTTAAGGTCCCGAGGGTCTCGGGTGGATTTCGGAAGGTAAACGGAATGGATTTCGAACAAAGAAGGCTTCTGGAAATTACTGTTGCAGAAATTTCGCCAGATGTCCCAAATCTGGTGCGTGGAGCCAAATTTGAAAGCTTATATCGCGCAATCTATAAGGAATCAAAAAAATTTCAAAACATAAAAGTTGTAGCCCTTTGATTCTAGTTTCCAGAAAGTTAAACCATTCATATTTGGACATTTGTACAGAAAGTTATGATGGATTGAATGAAGGCTGGTAGAGCAGTTTTCCCAGAAATTTCGCTAGAAATTTCTGATGTGTGGAGCCGACTTTGGAAGCTTATATATCGACATTCATAAGGAATTGGAAAACGTTCAAAACATGAAAGTTGTAGTCGTTTGATTCTAGTTTCATAAAGTTACACCATTCATCATTTGGATATTTGTACATAAAGTTATGATCGATTGAAAGAAGGCTGGTAGAGCAGTTTCTGGTGGACTTTTAGTGACGAAAAATGGACTTTTAGTGACGGGTTGGCAGAAACTTAAGGACCAAAAATGGTCATTTCATTCATTTCGTTTTGGATTTTTGCAGCACGGTTCTTGGGCGATTTTTGGGCGATTTTCACTGGAAAACATTGGGGTAAGTGTTCCTTATCCTATATTGATTACATTTCATGATTCCATACTCATTTACATCATGAATCCGTGAATTTATGGAAGATTTGGAGGTCGAGTTGTTATCGGAATTTGGGTGGACTCGTAATTGAATGGGTTATCGGATTTTGTAAGTTTCGCCGGATTCCGAGATGTGGGCCCCACGGGCAAATTTTGAGCTAATTTCGCATTTTATTGAAAATGTAATATTTTCTTATGAAATTGATTACTATATTTTTTGATGACTGTATCGAAATAATTATGACTAGATACGAGTCGATCGGAGTTGAAAAATCGAGGAAAAAGCATAATACTTGGTTAAATTGGAGCAAGTCGAGGTAAGTGACTTGTCTAACCTTGTGTGGGGGAAATTTACCCTAGAATTGATATTAATGTGATTATTGACATGTGTTGAAACTCGTGTATACGAGGTGACGAGTGTGTACCCGGGCTAAATGTGAAAGATTATATTTTTAAATTTTGTAGATCATTGTTGCGCAGTTATTAAATTATTTTATCTTACTTAATCATTGATCTATGATATATATTTTAGATTTGTTTACCTTTTTCCTGCTAATTGTTTTACCTGTTTAATTGAAACTTGGTTTCTTTTATACTGTGCATTATTTGAAGGTTGATTTTCTTTAAATTAAATATTATTAATATGAAGTATTTGACATTTTTAAAATTTGATATTGAAGCAACGTATTAAAATTTTGAAATATTATTTTTCTGAATTATTTATTCTTGAATATTTTCGTAAGATTTTTTTTTTTTTTTGGATTATTCTGCCATGAGTCGTGAGCTCTTTATTATTGAAATATATTGTTGTTGATTTTGTTTTGTGAAAAATTGAAATATTGGGCACTTGAGGTGCAAATTGTGATATATTGTGATATTGATACGCATGCGGTGGTATAAGATCTAGGTGTTGAAACGCATGCGGTGAGACAAGGGTGGCTTGATACGGGTGGCTAGTAGGGGTGACTACTAGAAGTCATGCGGTGTGATAAGGGTGGCTAAAACGCGGGATGCTATTTCGGGAAAAAAATACTTTCTTTAAATAAATTGTGAATGCTCCCGCGGTGGTATAAGAAAATGAGATATTGTGAAATTATTTATAATTTGGGACTACGAGGCGGTACCTCGGTAGTGCCCTTGTTGATATTGATTTATGGCCATAGTTGCCTTCGATTAATTGTTGTGATTTTCATAAAGTTGAAGGAAATTCTATTTTGATTCCACGAGATATTATTTGCAATTATTTGTTGTCATTAAATGTGAAATACTATTTGATTCATTTTACCATGTCATTATTATATTCCAGTAGGGCCTCACCTGATCTCGTCACTACTCTACCGAGGTTAGGCTTGGCACTTACTGGGTATCGCTGTGGTGTACTCATACTACGCTTCTGCACATCTTTTTGTGCAGATCCAGGTACAGTTTACTAGCCTAGACGGCATTGAGTTACCTGCGCACGGAGACTTCGAGGTATATCTACCAGCGTCCGCAGACTCCGGAGTCCCTTTCTATCATTTTATGTTGCTTCCTTATATTTTATTTAGACCTTGACATATAGAGACATTGAGAATAAATTCTTAGAAGCTTGTGACTTATTTCTACCGGGTTTTGGGAGTTGTAATTATTTGAATTGTAGTTTATTTATTTCAGATATTTATGATTATTCTGCATTGATAGGCTTACCTAGTCTTAGAGACTAGGTGCCATCACGACCTCCTACGAAAGAAATTTGGGGTCGTGACAAGGTGCCATCACGATACCCAACGGAGGGGAAATTGGGTCGTGACAAATATCAACACACCAAATAAGAGTTCAAGTAGAGTCCTTCATAGTCTCAACCTTTGATTGTTTTGCCATAAATATGAGTTATTATTTTGCTTCCTGACTATTTTTAGGATCCAATAACACCAGCGAGAATGGTACCAAAAAAGAAAAATAGAATTATAACTAGGAGATTTGATAAATGGTTAATCGTTTTCATGTAGTGTTTCTTAATTAATATCCAATTATTATCTATATTTATCGAGAAGGTTTAAATTTTAAGATTATTTATATATAATCCAAATAATTCAAATATTTGACATGGTTAGTGTACGCGCATCCGCGCGGGTGATAATACTGGTATATATTAAAGGAAAAAAGTTACCATATATAATTGGCATTGTGGTTAAGCCAAGTGGCAAGCTAATAAATGTCAATAGTGAGGTTTTTACATGATAGATCTTTTTTAAAGAGCTATTAATATAAATGGTATTACTTTTGCTTTATTCCTAAAAAAGCAAAATCATTTACAATTGTGGCATATTTTAAAATCTCATACGTTTAATTGCCTACATATTTTAAAAAATTTATTAATTAAGGAATCACTAATTATGGGATGGATCATTAACTTATTCTCCTTTATCCCCCTCAAAACCTAATCTCGTTTTCTTTTCCCTTCACATAGACGACTCCATTCACTCTCTCCCTTCTCATCTTCCATCTGTATGTTTTTCAACTTGACCATAATGGCTCCTTCATTATTTCATAAATATATTATGAATAATATGTTATGTATTTTTATATATTCCATAAATATACCAAGAATATGCTCTAGCTAAAATAAATATGCGCAAACACATATAGATTATATTATCGTTGTATTATTTATATAATTAAGTATTTCTAATTAGATATGCTATATGCCAGAAATTATTTCATAAATATATAATGAATATATTATATACTATATATATTTCTAATATAATTAATAATATTTTTTAGATCTTGTTTGTTGTATAAATCATAATTATAGCTCATATATATACCACGTATATTTTGTGAATTATAGCATTTGGTATTTTTAATTTATATTTATCTTGGTTCACATTTAAATACACATACCATAATCATACAGTGTATAACCATCAGAATATCACATTTTCTTGTGATAGTATAAGATTATTATAAAAAAAAAATTGTAACACTAAGCAAGAGGCATATATTTGGAAGGAAAAAAAAGGAAAAGAAGAAAGGGGGCGGAACAAATTTGAATAGCATTTGCTTATGTTTAGTAGTATAGTGTCCCTAAAAATGTGCAAAATGAATGAAAAATGGTGATGATTAATGGGTAATTAATTAGTATTAATGGGTGTGGATCAGTTTTCTGCTATAGAATCTGCTGTCCGCATAATTATGGATTTGCTGCTATAAATGTATAATAATTTCTTAAATCATGTCTAGTTATAAGAGCTGCCCTATATGGTAACTTTATTCTATATATTTGACTATGTTTGTTAAATATAAAATATAAAATTGAATTTGAATTAAAGGATAATTTTGAATTTATAGATAAAGTTTTTAAATTTGAATTTAAAAAAAAAAATCTTTTACTATCATGTTATCACACTTAATTCGGTTAATGTTCATACGCAATCATGTTAGGAACTTTTGTTATCTTTTCTAATTATTTAAATACTACTTCGCCTATGGCAAAAAAGAAAAAGAAAACTACTCCATATAACGATAAAACTCTTTCACATTTAAAAGAAAAAGAAAACTACTTCGCCTATTACTAGTACTACCGGTTTTGGAAAATTATAAATTTTGTAAAGATTTCTATATCGAGACTGTTAGATTTCCTTTGTTATTGTTATTACTCTGTAAATGTTAGGCTTACCTAGTGTCACGACCCAATTTCACCTATAGGTCGTGAGTGCGTCGGACACCGCTGTCAGCCAAGCCAACAATAAATACTAAATAAATTCTCATTTTAATATTTTTGAAGTCATAGCTGTTCCCCTCAATTAAATAGAAGAAGATGACATTTACCAAATACGTACTAATATCTTTAAAACTTTCCAATACAGTGCAACCCATAATCATCCCAAAACCTGGTGTCACAAGTGCATGAGCATTTACTAGGGAATTAAAATAAAAGACAGCATCTATCTAGAATACAAATTAGATAGGAAAATACAATAACTCTGAAGAAGACTCTATTAGCTGCGGATCGTAATATAGAATGCAGCTCACCTATATCCCCACAATTATTAACCACACCTCTGCGCCCACAAGGCCGTTATACATATATGTACCTGCACAATAAAATATGCAGCAAGTGCAGTATGAGTATGAAAACAACGTGTACCCAGTAAGTATCAAGCCTAATTTAAATGAGGTAGAGACGAGATGGCCGACTATGACACTCACTATGGGTCAATAATATTAAATAATCATGAAAATAGAAATATTTATATCAACGTGATTCACAGAGTTAACAATAATTTTATTGTACCAGCAGAGGTAATTAAATTCCTTCACTACCCAATTTCACTTAAAAGTCGTGATGGCTTTGGACACCACTGTTAGACAAGCCAACAATAAATACTAAATAAATTCTCATTTTAATATTTTTGAAATCATAGTTGTTCCCCTCAATTAAATAGCGGAAGATGACATTTACCAAATACGTACTAATATCTTTAAAATATCCTAATACAGTGCAACCCATAATCATCCCAAAACCCGGTGTTCCAGGTGCATGAGCATTTACTAGGGAATTAAAATAAAAGACAGAATCTGTCTATAATACAAATTAGACAGAAAAATATAATAACTCTGAAGGAGACTCTATTAGCTAGGATCGTAATATAGAATGCAGCTCACCTATGTCCCCACAATTATTAATCACACCTCTGCGCCCACAAGGCCGCTATACATATATGTACCTGTACAATAAAATGTACAGCAAGTGCAGTATGAGTACGAAAATAACGTGTACCCAGTAAGTATCAAGCCTAATCTCGAAGAGGTAGAGACGAGATGGACGACTATGACACTCACTATGGGTCAATCATATTAAATAATCATGAAAATAGAAATATTTATATCAACGTGATTCACAAAGTTAACAATAATGTTATTGTACCAGTAGAGGTAATTAAATTCCTTCAATTCCAATAATTCTCAATATATTAATTAAATTCCTTCAATTCAAATAATTTCTAATCTATTAATTAAATCCTTCAATTTCAATAAAAATTCCAATTTATCAAATAGCATTACAAGCTGCAATTCAATTTCAATAAATTTCTAATTTATCAAATAGCTTTACAAGCTGCAATTCAATTTCAATAAATTTTCAATTTATCAAATAGCTTTACAAGCTATAATAAACTGTCCAAGTATCGTGTAATTATTATTATTATCAGGCACGATTTCTGACGAGGTCGTACGGCCCGATCCAGAGTTTCGTGTACACTGCCGAGGGACGTGCGACACGATCCATAGATGCATCTATCCTGCCGAGGCGTTCGGCCCGCTCCACAAGAAAGGAGGACATTTTCTTATGTACCTCCAGAAGGAGAGTATATTCATTATAAGATAAATTCGGGAGGATGAACAGTTTCTTTAAACAGTTAACTAATTTAAACAGAAAATTAAGCATATGAAATTTTCATCTTTATTATATTTCCTAACAATTCACAATTTATATATCAAATAATTCAATTAAATAAAGAATATAATTTACACAAGTAATTCATGTTTTGTGTCCTAAACTACCCGGACTTTAGCATTAATAGTAGCTACGCATGGACTCTCGTCACCTCGTGCGTACGTAGCCCCCACAATTAACAATCATTATTAATTTAATCACCTATGGGGTAATTTCCCCCTCACAAGATTAGACAAGAGACTTACCTCGCTCCGAAGTTCTATTGTCGGCTCCCAAGCCTTTCAAATAACTCGACTAATGCCCAACGCTCCAAAACTCGCTTTCACTATATTAACATTCACAAGCTTTTAATCCTCCTCCGACATCGTAACATTGAGTAAAATACTCATACGCCACCAACAAATTGATATCTACAATTACAATCCCAATTACAATCAAAATATGACTCAAAAATATTTATCAATATCCATTTATGGCTCTCAAGTTGGCTACAAGCCTCCAGCTCAAATCGTCTAATAGGTTCACTTACTAGCACATTCAACTCCACTCTTATCATTCAATACCCATTTGAAGTCATCAATGATACTACATTAATTCTCCAACACCGCCAAATTACTATTCATCATCTTCCTTAACCAACATTTCCAAAACATTCAATTTGGTGATTACTTAGTTGAATACTTTCAACTAAGCTAGAAAATGATTCCATAGGTTCATTGCATCCTTTAATTTCATTTCTAAGAACACTATTTATCTTTCCCTCATTTTCTTAAGAACACTATTCATGCCATGAACTAGAGTTTATACCGCATCATTCACATGACTATAATAACATCCTCCGATAACAATAGCTGAAATTCCACGAATCTGATGTTCACAACACACCTCATGATACATATAAGTCCTGTTCCAACTCTTGAAATGCTTCCACGATGGAAGAAATGTGTAGAAATTCATAACCAACTGCCGAGTCAACAATTATTGAGTTTCTCCTTCTGACAAGCCTCATTATAACCAAATAATGGTATTTTCTCTTTATTACACTTCATATAATCCGATCGCATTAATCCTGAATCCAATAATCTCGTCTCACCAAGTATAAGCTGCTCAGGCAATAAACCACCTCAGACACGATAAAAAAGCCTCATATGATGCCACAATGAGCTAATAAGCTATGGACTCGATTGCGATACATAAGAAACACGAACTCTGGAAAGGATTTCTCGACCCACGTGACTAATTAGACTACTGAAAAGGTGTCATGAACCTTCCTCAGAAAATGGGACACAAAACACACAAAATAGAATATAGCGGACTGTACTCAACATCACACTATTGCGGCGTGCAACCCGATCCAAACAACATACCTGTGGCGTCGTGCCACCCGATCCGCACATAAAGAATCTATAAGGAAATACTTACCAAGCTAGAATGCTCATTACTACAAAATATCCGAATATCAGACACAAGCACGCTAAGTGCATAATACCATCCCTGGAAGGACCGACATCGCCATACGCTACAAAACTCAAGCACAACTAAGGTGCGACATATAATCTGAATCCCGAGAGCCATCCTGCTCACATAACACCATCGCTCTGCGGAACCTCAACACATAAGAAATTTATCAAGCCATTTCATAACTCACACAGCACAATATAGTATTACATGAAATAACCGACGACGAAACGACATCCAATGTCCGAATACTCCTCCATAGGGAGCTTTTATGCTGAAATGAACACATCCTGCCTGATATAGAGCCCGTATTCATATTTAAATCCATCCACAGACCTCACGCCGATTTTGAGGTCTAGGCTAATAACATTTCAAGGATCCATAATAACCCTTTTCCCCATAACACACAAGAATAGCCGTCATAATCGAAACAAACTTTCACAGTCCACAACTAAATGAACCAAGCGCCCTCCAGGCATAAATTCTCGAATCAGCGATATTACCACAATCTTCATACTTGGTTTCAATATTCACTCAATCAAGAACATGCTCCCACGACCTTCCACACTAGGAAACAAGTCTGCACATTCATGCTACCGGTTACACAAAATGTTGTAAAGCATATCAAGAATCCACAAATCAATACACAAGGTCCCTTACACCTGACATCGACCTTAGATGATGCCAAAAACAATACCATCTTACTTTAAACATCTAAATCCCTTTCCTGCTCTTCCGAGCTCATAACATCCTTGTCAACACCGAACCGAAATCTTAAATTCTCAATTTTCGAATCCCATGCTACTTAGTGCACTTAATCACGCCAATGCGCAGGAGTACAAGAATTTCATCATAACTCCCGAACCACTTAATAGGGTAAACACTTCATCATATAGAAACCTTCTTCTTAACTCATTTCAAGAGAACCATTGCAACACGTGGCTGAATTCCCATATCCATCGAAAATACCGGCCTTAGGTAGTGGTCTAAACCACCATAACTCTTCTGGGATCCCTCTACAGATAACATGTTATAATACTTGAATTTCTCCAAAATAAAATCAATTACGGCGGTCGTCAAGCCTCGCACGTACCGCCATAAATCACATGCATAATTCAATGCGATGAAGGAACTGATCATTGCCACCATCGTGCCGATTCAACCATTGTTTGCCAATCCTTCTTTTTTTTCTCGATTTACTCTCAACTTGCCTTAGAAATAATAATAGCTCTATTCATTATATCACGAACTCAAATCCGCAGTCATCCCAAGTGACATAATTTCACGAGACCACGCTATTTCAAAATCTACTAATTATCTCATATCCCTTCTTGTACGCACTTTTTACATCTTCAACTGGTACACCCATTCTGATACTTCTTTTATGAATCCGAAGTTATTTTCTTCCGTTTTTCCAATGCTACACCACAACCTGAAGATAACGTAGAGTACTCCAAGACCTGTTTAATAATCTGCTGCAAAAACTCGATACTCAACCATACTATAGACTGGAGATCCTTAGACACCACACTTTAAATTTTTGAATCCACTAGAACCGTAATTGAGAGTCACTTGCTCTGACTTGTTCCCATACATGATCAACTCCAAGGCCTTGCTAGCACATGGACACTTTCTCAAGGAAATACCCGATTGTCTCACTCTCCCTGTGCATTACATCTACACGAAGCATAAACTCTGAGTCTTCCCACAAACCTGAATATGGATTGATAAGGCCAAATATGACACACATTCCCCAAATCCTTTGCTCAAATTACCAGAGATGTTTTCTTTCCTTAGTCGTAATGACCCACCAATACACTGATAACCAGAAATCAAACAAGTTGACACTACACAATCCAATCATAGACAGTGGGTCTCTCCCACTTACCTTGAAGCTACAATTAAAAATTATGGAATCCACCAAGATTATTTCTTCATCGTCGGCATGATCCTGCACACACAACTTGCCAAATTTCTCGAAATTCTTCTATTAACCTTTAATAAACACTCTGAACCACTAGCCATATTTACATATTAAATCTCTTACCGGGTAGCCAGTAAAATTCTTCATAGAAGCTTCATCAACACCATGCAACCGCTAACCTGCTCACATGAGATAAGCCACATGTGGAAATTACATGCTAACATATTCCAATGCTGCTGCATTAGGTGCAATTACTACAAAATCAGTAGATCACCCTGAGTCCGAGCTCATTAACCAGTTGCACTAGTCCCTTCACTCCTCATGGCCGTCAACTAGAGGTGCGACAATAAATTACAATCCAAAGTCATGTTGTATCATTCTTCATATCAAGCAACTCCCTCCTGTAGTATCCAATCTTCCTCAATATAGCACTTAATGTTACAAATTAAGTCCATAGACCTGGTCACTGTCCATTTTACATCCCAAATCACTCCAAACGTTCCTCAAGACATGTAATCATCCTACCACGTAACCCATGTGCTACCTTGCCACTCTCCCACTTTGGTCAACCATCTCCTTTAAGCAACTACTCTGCTTTTGTTTCATTGCACATGGCATTTTCAGAACCTAACCACCGCAAGGCACCTTCCACACGTCCTTTCTCATCCTTCGCTGCCCAGCTGTTGCCTTAACTCAAAATCTGTCTCTGTAGCACTTGAACCAATAGATCATTACCAGCCTTAAACCTTTCTGACGATCATCCTTCTCGAGACATCAATACTAGAAATGATGCTTTGATCCTGAATCACTTCACACCGTGATCTCTAACGACTGCTTCCTCTATACCAATTCCTAACACCCTATCGTGAAGGCAAGTTGAAGAAAATCGTAACACTGGCGAACCTTAACGTATTTTACAAGGCGATGACACCACATCAAAATTGAGAACTCTACCACACTCGAAAATATCAAGCTTCGTTACTCCATCAACCCCAAACTTGATTCATAGTCCGATTGCCTTTTCTCCGCTGGAATTAAAACATAGAACCTCTGAATCATGTACTGATAAAACCTTCTTTCAAGTTGTTTACTGCCCCGACACATAGACAGACATTTTTTTCCATTTCATAAACACTGTGCGATAAGAACGCACGAATCATCATAACAATCAATGCCAAATCTCAAAATATTAAGTAGTACTGATACTTAATTTGAAATGACAGACTGGCCTTTCGTAAGGCGATGACAATAGCCCAATTAATTACATTAGGAGAAGTATCATGTACTACATCTGTAGTACCATTAAAAATTTTCTCGATCCCCAATTTATAACAAGTGCTTCACATCGCATAAGATTGAGAAGGAAGGAAATGAAGGCATATGCATCAAAGGAATCAAATCGCACGATGAGAAATCAAAAAGGGAAGTATTCCTAACATCCTTGTAGCCTCTCGAAGATAAGTACAGACGTCTCCGTACCGATCCGCGAGACTCTACTAGACTTGCTCATGACTTGTGAGACCTACGTGAACCTAGTGCTCTGATACCATGTTGTCACGACCCAATTTCTACTATAGGTCGTGATGGAATCGGGCACCGCTGTCAGACAAGCCAACAATAAATACTAAATAAATTCTCATTCTAATATTTTTGAAGTCATAGTTGTTCCCCTCAATTAAATAGCAGAAGATGACATTTACCAAATACGTATTAATATCTTTAAAAATTTCCAATACAGTGCAACCCATAATCATCCCAAAACCCGATGTCACAAGTGCATGAGCATTTACTAGGGAATTAAAATAAAAGACAGCATCTGTCTAGAATACAAATTAGACAAGAAAATATAATAACTCAAAAGGAGACTCTATTAGCTGCGGATCGTAATATAGAATGCAGCTCACCTATGTTCCCACAATTATTAACCACACCTCTGCACCCACAAGGCCGCTATACATATATGTACCTGCACAATAAAATGTGCAGCAAGTGCAGTATGAGTACGAAAACAACGTGTACCCAGTATCATGCCTAATCTCGAAGAGGTAGAGACGAGATGGCCGACTATGACACTCATTATGGGTCAATAATATTAAATAATCATGAAAATATAAATATTTATATCAACGTGATTCACAGAATAAACAATAATTTTATTGTACCAGGAGAGTTAATTAAATTCCTTCAATTCCAATAATTCTCAATATATTAATTAAATTCCTTCAATTCAAATAATTTCTAATCTATTAATTAAATCCTTCAATTTCAATAAAAAGTCCAATTTATCAAATAGCTTTACAAGCTGCAATTCAATTTCAATAAATTTCCAATATATTAAATAGCTTTACAAGCTGCAATTCAATTTCAATAAATTTCCAATTTATCAAATAGCTTTTGTCACGACCCAATTTCACCTATAGGTCGTGATGCCGCCGGACACCGCCGGACACCGCTGTAAGACAAGCCAACAATAAATACAAAATAAATTCTCATTTTAATATTTTTGAAGTCATAGTTGTTCCCCTCAATTGAATAGCAGAAGTGAAATTTACCAAATACGTACTAATATCTTTAAAATTTTCCAATACAGTGCAACTCATAATCATCCCAAAATCCGGTGTCACAAGTGCATGCATATTTACTAGGGAATTAAAATAAAATACAGTATCTGTCTAGAATATAATTTAGATAGGAAAATATAATAACTCTGAAGGTGACTCTGTTAGTTGCGGATCGTAATAAAGAATGCAGCTCACCTATGTCCCCATAATTATTAACCACACCTCTGCGCCCACAAGGCCGCTATACATATATGTACCTACACAATAAAATGTGCAGCAAGTGCCGTATGAGTATGAAAATAACGTGTACCAGTAAGTATCAGGCCTAATCTCGAAGAGGTAGAGACGAGATGGCCGACTATGACACTCACTACGGGTCAATAATATTAAATAATCATGAAAATAGAAATATTTATATCAACGTGATTCACAAAGTTAACAATAATTTTACTGAACCAGCAGAAGTAATTAAAGTCCTTCAATTCCAATAATTCTCAATATATTAATTAAAATCCTTCAATTCAAATAATTTCTAATCTTTTAATTAAATCCTTCAATTTCAATATAAAAAAATAATTCAATTTATCAAATAGCTTTACAAGCTACAATTCAATTTTAATAAATTTCCAATTTATCAAATAGCTTTACAAGCTATAATAAACTGTCCAAGTATCGTGTAATTATTATTATTATTAAGCACGATTTCTGCCGAGGTCATACGGCCCGATCCAGAGTTTCGTGTACACTGCCGAGGGACGTGCGACACGATCCATAGATGCATCTATCCTGCCGAGGCGTTCGGCCTGCTCCACAAGAAAGGAGGACATTTTCTTATGTACCTCCGGAAGGAGAGTATATTTATTATATGATAAATCCGGGAGGAAGAACAATTTCTTTTAACAATTAATTAATTTAAACAGAAAATCAAGCATATGAGGTTTCCATTCTTTAATTTATACAAATAATTCATGCTTTAAGTCCTAAACTACCCGGACTTGGCATTAATAGTAGCTACGCACGGACTCTCATCACCTCGTGCGTACGTAGTTCCCACAATTAGCAATAATTATTCAATTTAATCCCTATGGGGGTAATTTTCCCCTCACAAGATTAGACAAGAGACTTACCTCGTCTTGCTCCAATTTAATCTACTATAAGGCCTTTTCCATGATTATCCAACTCCGTCGGGCTCGAATCTAGCCAAAATAATTCGATACAATCAAATATTATAGGAATCAATTCTATAAGAAAATACTACATTTTAAAGAAAAACAAACCCGAAATTAATTAAAAATTTGCCCGCAGGGTCCACATCTCGAAATCCGGAGAAAAGTTATGAAATCTGACAACCCATTTAATTATGGGTCCAACCTTACCAGTTTCACTCAAATCCGACTCTGAATCGATACCGAAATCTCAAAAATCCGTTTCTATGAGATTTCTAAAATTTTACAAATTTCAATCTCAAAACACTAATTAAATGGTGAAAACAATGATATATTTGTGTATATAGACCAAATCCGAGTTGGAATCACTTACCCCAAATGTCTTTCCTTGGAAATCTTTCAAAAGTCGCCTTAGTTCAAGCTCAAGTTTGTCAAAAATGGCAAATGGGTTGAATTCCTCTGTTTTTTTTTATAACTTAGAGATCTGTCCAGTTCGATCTTGGGAGCTCGATCTCGGGAGCTCGAACTCGGGAGCTCGATCTCGGGAGCTCGATCTTAGGAGCTCGATCTTGGGAGCTCGATCTTGGGCCTCGATCACAGCCCAAAATTTTCAGCAGAAGAGAAAAATTGCAGAAGCTGTTTAAGTCCAATGTTTTTGATCCATTAACCATCCGAAACTCACCCGAGGTTCTCGGTACCTCAACCAAATATGCCAACAATTCCTAAAACATCATACGAACTTAGTCGAACCTATAAATCATATCAAACAATGCTAAAATCACGAATCATACCCCAATTCAAGCTTAATGAATCTACGGATTTTCAACTTCTATATTCTATGCCGGAACCTATCAAATCAAGTCCGATTGACCTCAAATTTTGCGCACAAGTCATAAATGACATAACGGAGCTCTGAAAACTTTCAGAACTGGATTCCGACCCCGATATCAAAAAGTCAACTCCCCGGTCAAACTTTAAAACTTTAAATTCCTATTTTAGCTATTTCAAGCCTAATTTCACTACGTACTTCCAAATAAAATTCCGATCATGCTACTAAGTCCAAAATCAATATACGGAGCTGTTGGAATCATCAAAAGTCTATTCTAGGGTCGTTTGCACATCATTCGACATCCGGTCACTATTTAAACTTAAACTTTTAATTTTTCATCAAAATTCCATATCTCGGGCTAGGGACCTCAAAATTTGATTCTGGGCATACTCCCAAGTCCCAAATCACAATACGGTCCTACCGAAACTGTCAAAACACTAATCCGAGTCCGTTTGCTCAAAATATTGACCAAAGTCAAACTTGGACTTTTAAAGCCAACTTAAGGAACCAAGTGTTCCGATTTCAACCCAAACACTTCCAAATCCCGAAACAACCATCCCCACATAGTCATAAATCATTAAAGCACATACGGGAAGTTTTATTTAAGGAAATGAGGTTCTAAAAATTTAAATGACCGGTTGGGTTGTTACAGCTTTACAAGCTATAATAAATTGTCCAAGTATCGTGTAATTATTATTATTATCAAGCATGATTTCTGCCGAGGTCGTACGACCCGATCCAGAGCTTTGTGTACACTACCGAGGGACGTGCGGCACGATCCATAGATGCATCTATCCTGCCGAGGCGTTCGGCCCGCTCCACAAGAAAGGAGGACATTTTCTTATGTACCTCCAGAAGGAGAGTATATTCATTATAAGATAAATTCAGGAGGATGAATAATTTATTTAAACAGTTAATTAATTTAAACAGAAAATTAAGCATATGAAATTTTCATCTTTATTATATTTCCTAACAATTTACAATTTATATATCAAATAATTCAATTAAATAAAGAATATAATTTACACAAGTAATTCATGTTTTGTGTCCTAAACTACCCGGACTTTAGCATTAATAGTAGCTATGCACGGACTCTCGTCACCTCGTGCGTACGTGGCCCCCACAATTAACAATCATTATTAATTTAATCACCTATGGGGTAATTTCTCCCTCACAATATTAGACAAGAGACTTACCTTGCTCCGAAGTTCCATAGCTGGCTCCCAAGCCTTTCAAATAACTCGACTGATGCCCAACGCTCCAAAACTCGCTTTCGCTATATTAACATTCACAAGCTTTTAATCCTCCTCCGACATCGTAAAATTGAGTAAAATACTCATACGCCACCAACAAATTGATATCTACAATTACAATCCCAATTATAATCAAAATATGACTCAAAAATATTTATCAATATCCATTTATGGCTCTCAAGTTGGCTACAAGCCTCCAACTCAAATCGTCTAATAGGTTCACTTACTAGCACATTCAACTCAACTCTTATCATTCAATACCCATTTGAAGTCATCAATGATACTATATTAATTCTCCAACACCACCAAATTACTATTCATCGTCTTTCTTAACCAACATTTTTAAAACACTCAATTTGGTGATTACTTTGTTGAATACTTTCAACTAAGCTAGAATATGATTCCATTGGTTCATTGCATCCTTTAATTTTAATTCTAAGAACACTATTTATTTTTTCTTCATTTTCTCAAGAACACTATTCATGCCATGAACTAGAGTTTATGAAATCAATTAATAAACCATAACAACTTGAAACAACTATTAGAATTACTCTCACCGACTCATAAGAAATGAGCTTGAAGCATTAGTATTACCTTCTTGAAGCTTTTCCTTGAAATTTCAATGTTTGGGAAATTTGGTGTTCTTGAACAACTTGAAAGATTTCTGGGGATTTCAAAGATTGAAGTATGTTGATACTAGTGTTAATAGAATGTTATTAACTTAAAATATCCAAAAAAAACTCACCTTGTATTCGAAAGTAGTCCCCAAGGTCGAATCCACCATAAAAGAACCAATCCCTAGCTCAAGAAAATCCCCAAAAATGGCTGCTGCCCGTGACTGCCTTATAAGGCACAGGTGCTTCGGCAAGTTGTACCTTGCGCTGTGCAGGTTGTACCTCTTATTAAAAGTTTTGCCCTGCTGGACACCATTTACTAAAACGTCCATAAGTCCTTGTAGAAATATCCAAATTATGAACGGTCGAAAACGTTAGAAACTAGACTCGAAGATCTTTCATTTGATAGGTTGTCCACCATATAAATCCATATATATATATATATATAGGCATGCTCGTCCAAAGTTAGGTTTTTGTGTGTACTTATTTGGAACTTTAGTCAATCATGTAATTTCCAACTTGATTAAGACTTAGGGCTCTCCTTAGACCCTACATCACTTATAATATGACTCGTTCACTTATTAACATACGAACCTGCTGGAACCTTAAAATCTCGATTCCGGGGTCGTTTTCTCAAAGTGTTGACCGAAGTCAAATTTGCCCTTTTAAGGCAAACTTAAGAAACCAAGTGTTCCGATTTCAACCCAAACACTTCCAAATCCCGAACTAACCATCCCCGCAAGTCATAAATTATTAAAAATACATTCGGGGTGTTTTATTTAGGGAAACGGGATTTTAAAAGTCGAAACGACCGGTTGGATCGTTACACCTAGTCACTAAGACTAGGTGCCATCACGATACCCAATGGAGGGGGAAATTGAGTCGTGACAGATATCAATACACCAAATAAGTGTTCAAGTAGAGTCCTTCATAGTCTCAACCTTTGACTGTTTTGCCATAAATATGAGTTATTATTTTGCTTCCTGACTATTTTTAGGATCCAATAACACAAACGAGAATGATACCAAAAAAGAAAAATAGAATTATAACTAGGAGATTTGATAAATGGTTAATCTTTTTCATGTAGTGTTTCTTAATTAATATCTAATTATTATCTATATTTATCGAGAAGGTTTAAATTTTAAGATTATTTATATATAATCCAAATAATTCAAATATTTGACATGGTTAGTGTCCGCGCATCCGCGCGGGTGATAATACTAGTATATATTAAAGAAAAAAAGTTATCATATATAATTGACATTGTGGTTAAGCCAAGTGGTAAGTTAATAAATGTCAATAGTGAGGTTTTTACATGATAGATCTTTTTTAAAGAGCTATTAATATAAATGGTATTACTGTTGCTTTATTCCAAAAATAGCAAAATCATTTACAATTGTGGCATATTTTAAAAACTCATACGTTTAATTGCCTACATATTTTTTAAAATATATTAATTAAGGAATCACTAATTATGGGATGGATCATTAACTTATTCTTCTTTATCCCCCTCAAAACCTAATCTCGTTTTCTTTTCCCTTCACACAAACGACTCCATTCACTCTCTCCCTTCTCATCTTCCATCGGTATGCTTTTCAACTTGAGCATAACTTATTCTTCTTTATGTATTTTTATATATTCCATAAATATACCAAGAATATGCTCTAGCTAAAATAAATATGCGCAAACACATATAGATTATATTATTGTTATATTATTTATATAATTAAATATTTCTAATTAGATATGCTATATGCCAGAAATTATTTCATCAATATATAATGAATATATTATATACTATATATATTTCTAATATAATTAATAATATTTTTTAGATCTTGTTTGTTGCATAAATCATAATTATAGCTCATATATATACCACGTATTTTTTGTGAATTATAGGATTTGGTATTTTTAATTTATATTTATCTTGGTTCACACTTAAATACACATACCATAATCATACAGTGTATAACCATCAGAATATCGCATTTGCTTGTGATAGTATAAGATTATTATAAAAAGAAAAATTGTAACACTAAGCAAGAGGCATATATTTGGAGGAAAAAAAAGGAAAAAAATAACGGGGGCGGAACAAATTTGAATAGCATTTGCTTATGTTTAAGAGTATAGTGTCCCTAAAAATGTGCAAAATGAATGGAAAATGGTGATAATTAATGGGTAATTAATTAGTATTAATGGGTCTGGATCAGTTTTCTGCTATCGAATCTGTTGTCCATATAATTATGGATTTGCTGTTATAAATTTATAATAATTTCTTAAATCATGTCTAGTTATAAAAGTTGCCCTATATGGTAACTTTATTCTATATATTTGACTATGTTAGTCAAATATAATATATAAAATTGAATTTGAATTAAAGGATAATTTTTAATTTATAGATAAAGTTTTTAAATTCGAATTAAAATAAAAACAAAATATCTTTTATTATCATGTTATCATGCTTAATTAGGTTAATGTTCATATGCAATCATGTTAGGAACTTTTGTTATCTTTTGTAATTATTTAAATACTACTTCGCCTATGGCAAAAAAGAAAAAGAAAACTACTCCATATAACGATAAAACTCTTTCACATTTAAAAAAAAAAAGAAAACTACTTCGCCTATGACTAGTACTACCGGTTTTGGAAAATTGTAAATTTTGTAAAGATTTCTATATCGAGACTGTTAGATTTCCTTTGTTATTGTTATTACTCGGTAAATGTTAGGTTTACCTAGTCCCTAAGACTAGGTGCCATCACGATACCCAACGGAGGAGGAAATTGGGTCGTGACAGATATCAACAGACTAAATAAGAGTTGAAGTAGAGTCCTTCATAGTCTCAACCTTTGAATGTTTTGCCATAAATATGAGTTATTATTTTGCTTCCAGACTATTTTTAGGATCCAATAACACCAGCGAGAATGGTACTAAAAAAGAAAAATAGAATTATAACTAGGAGATTTGATAAATGGTTAATCTTTTTCATTTAGTGTTTCTTAATTAATATCCAATTATTATCTATATTTATCAAGAAGGTTTAAATTTTAAGATTATTTATATATAATCCAAATAATTCAAATATTTGACATGGTTAGTGTCCGCGCATCCGCTCGGGTGATAATACTTGTATATATTAAAGAAAAAAAGTTACCATATATAATTGGCATTGTGGTTAAGCCAAGTGGTAAGCTAATAAATGTCAATAGTGAGGTTTTTACATGATAGATCTTTTTTAAAGAGCCATTAGTATAAATGGTATTACTTTTGCTTTATTCCAAAAATAGCAAAATCATTTACAATTGTGGCGTATTTTAAAATCTCATACGTTTAATTGCCTACATATTTTAAAAAATTTATTAATTAAGGAATCACTAATTATGGGATGGATCTGTCACGACCCAAAACTAACCCCTGTCGTGATGGCGCCTATCATGGAACTAGGCAAGCCGACTCATTTCCAAAACAAAATGATATTTTCATTTCAAAGATAATTTCAAGGTTATTTAACATAAAAACCTCCATTTAAAGAGTTCAAATCAAAGAAAAACAGAAGTGCGGAAAAGAAAAGCCCGACATCGGGGTGTCACTAGTCATAATCACGTACTATAATTTGTCTAACAATATCAAGGCTAACGCACCCCAGAAAATAGCTAAATACAACTAGAGGAAGATAAGAGGGAGAAGAGCAGGGGCTGCGATCGCCAAACAGCTACCTTGCTATCTCCAAGAAAAATCTGCAATCAGAACACTCAATAACAGCTACCATGTCCAGCTATACCTGGATCTACACACAAGGTGCAAGGAGTAACGTGAGTACGCCAACTCAGTAAGTAACAACAATAAATAAATACTGAGCAGTAGTGACGAGCAATAAAGCATATAACGTTTATATCAGGAAATCTCAGTAAAATACCACATGCTCTTAAAAATCAGGATTTGAATCAAACATCTCGTTTAAACCCAGTTCCAATAAATATTATTTTAAAGGCATTTTTCCAATAGTTTTTCAAACAAAGGCTCAATGCAAAGGTGAGCAAAAAAAATGATGAAATCATAAACAGCCACTCGGGCAAACCTCAAAGTCACTCGTGCCACTCGGGCATACCTCACAATCACTATTTCCACTTGGGCATACCTCACAATCATTCTTGTCACTCGGGCATACCTCACAATCACTCATGCCTCCCAGTCACTCAGCACTCGGCACTCGCACTCAGTAGGTACCTGCGCTCACTGGGGGTGTGTACAGACTCCGGAGGGGCTCCTTCAGCCCAAGCGCTATAATCTGCACGGACAACTCACGTGCGATAATAATGTAGTATGCTGCAAGCGGGCAGCCCCGATCCACACTCATCCTCACCAATCAAGCCCTCGACCTCACTCAGTCATAAGTATGATGCAGGCGGGCAGCCCCGATCCACACTCATCCTCACAAATCAGGCCCTCGGCCTCACTCAGTCATAAGTAACTCAAGCCTCTCCGGCATTTCAGTAAAATCGGGCATTCGGCCCAAAATATTTATATACATCAAAATAGTCTTAAAAACTGAGTTATGCGGTAAACAAGTATAAACATGACTGAGTATAGATTTTCAATCGAAAACAATGAGAGGATGGTAAGAAACAGCCCCTAAGGGTCCAAACAGCATTGGCGCAAGGCCCAAACATGGCATTCAGCCCAATTTACAAAAAATCTTTCTAAATCGTATAAGTATCAATGGTTTCAACAAAGTATGCAACTTTATAGTTGCTACGGGGCTGACCAAGTCACAAATCCCCAACAGTGCAACCCCCACACGCCCGTCACCTAGCATGTGCGTCACTAAAAATAGTAGAATGATACAAAATCCGGGGTTTCATACCCTCAGGACTAGATTTACAATCGTTACTTACCTCAAACCGGTCAAATCTCTACCCCGCAATGCTCTTGCCTCTGGACTCGGCCTCCAAATGCTCCAAATCTATTCACAATCAGTATAATACCATCAATATATGCTAATGGAATGAATTCCACAAGAAAAGTTTCAAAATTAGACCAAAACCCAAAATTGGCTCAAAATTCGCCTGTGGGGCCCACATCTCGGAACCCGACAAAAGTTATAAAATCCGAAAGCCAATTCAACCACGAGTCTACCCATACATATTTTACCAAAATTCGACCTCAACTCGACCCTTAAATCTACAAATCTAATTTCCAAATTTCTAAGGTTCAATCTCTGATTTACGCCTCAAAATCATGTAATCTAGTCAGATTACTCAATGATAATTCAATATTATGGAGTAGAAATTATCACAAGGGACTTATCTCAAGTTTTCCTTGAAAATATATCAAAAATCGCCTCTCCCCAAGCTCCAATTTGTCAAAAATGGCAAATGGGACGAAGCCCCCGTTTTTATAATTCTGCCCAGACATCCTCGGTTCTGCCTCGATCTTGGCCTTCGATCGAGGTCCTCGATCCTGGTTCTCGGTCCTGGCCCTCGATTATGTCTTCTTCCTAGCCTTAGACCATGACCCTCAACCCTGGGCTCGATTGTGCCTTCGATTGTGACCCTCGACCCTGGGCTCGATCATGCATTCGATCGTGACCCTCGACCTTGGGCTCGATCATGCCTTCGACCTTGAGCTCGATCTGGGCTTCGATCATGCCTTCGAACTTGAGCTTGATCTGGGTTTCGATCGTGGCCCTCGACCTTGAGCTCGATCATGCCTTCGACCTTGAGCTCGATATGGGCTTCGATCGTGGCCATCGACCCTGAGCTCGATCTGGGCTCGATTCTGGGCAAAAGCAATTTCCAACAGAAGGAAATTGTAGCAGCTGTTTTAGTTCAATTTTTGATCCGTTAATCATCCGAAACTCACCCGAGGCCCTCGGGACCTCAACCAAATATACCAACAAGTCCTAAAACATCATACGAACTTAGTCGAATCCTCAAATCACCTCAAACAATGCTAAAACCATGAATTACACCCCAATTCAAGCCTAATGAACTTTGAATTTTCTAATTTCTACAAAGAACTCCAGAACCTATCAAATCACGTCCGATTGACCTCAAATTTTGCACACAAGTCCTAAATGACAGAACAGAGGTATTCCAGTTTTTAGAATCAGATTCCGACCCCGATATCAAAAAGTCAACCCCCAGTCAAACTTCTCAAAAAAAAAACTTTCGGCATTTCAAGCCTAATTCCTCTACGGACTTCCAAATAATATTCCTGACACGTTCCTAAGCCCAAAATCACCATACGGAGCTATTGAAATTATCAAAATTAAAATCCGAGGTTGTTTACACATAGGTCCATATACGGTCCACTTTTCTAACTTAAATTTTCAATTATGAGACTAAGTGTCTCATTTCACTCCGAGTTCCTCCCGGATTCGAACCAACTAACCCGATATAACATAATATAGCTGAATAACACAAAAAGAAGTAGGAATGGGGAAAACAAGGTTATAACTCTCGAAACGACCGACCGGGCCGTTACATCCTCCCCCTCTTAAATATCCGTTCGTCCTCGAATGGGTCTAGAAACATACCTGGAGTCTCGAATAGGCGTGGATATCTGCTCCGCTTCTCCCGCTCGGTCTCCCAGGTGGTCTCCTCCACAGGCTGACCCCTCAATTGCACCTTCACTGAAGCTATATCCTTTGACCTCAACCTTCGAACCTGCCGATCTAAAATAGACACCGGCTCCACATCATAACTCAAATCACCCTCCAACTGGACCGTGCTGAAATCCAAAACATGGGACGGATCTCCAATATACTTCCGGAGCATGGAAACATGAAACACTGGATGCACACTCGACAAGCTGGGTGGCAAGGCAAGCTTATAAGCCACCTCTCCTATCCTCTGAAGCACCTCAAAAGGCCCAATGAACCGGGGGCTCAACTTGCCCCTCTTCCCAAACCTCATAACACCCTTCATGGGTGATACCTTCAGCAAAACCTTCTCCCCAACCATAAAAGACACATCACAGACCTTCCTATCCGCGTAGCTCTTCTGCCTAGACTGCGCCGTGCGAAGCCGCTCCTGAATCAATTTCACTTTATCTAATGCGTCCTGGACCAAGTCCGTACCTAAGAGCCTAGCCTCACCCGGTTCAAACCATCCAACCGGAGATCTACACCTCCTCCCAATTATACCATAATCAAATCTGATAGCATCCATTCTAGGCCCAATGACCTCGTCTCATCCAACACGACCACTCTAATGACATGACACATCAATACAATCTAAAGCCATAACTCGTGCAATCTGTGCACCAGATAGCAACATTCCAAATGTACCCAATCGTAACAATGACCCAAATAGGAGAACCATTCCGCAAGCTCGACGAGTACCACCCCGATGCAATGCTAAGAACCCATCACACACCGCAGAACCATAACACACGAATCTTACATGAGGGATCATATTTCCACATAACTCTGCTGCAATACGCGACCCTATCCAAATACTGGTCCATATGAAACACCTCAAGTCAACCTGCTAAAAATCAATAACCATGCGCAATTCGACATCAAGTACCCAAAGTGCATTACCATAACCACAGAGAAGCAAACGACACCATGCCACATAAAACCCGAAAGAACACGACCAATACATCATAAACTAAGAAATATCCAATGCTATTCTCGCTCAAATTTCGCTATAAGGCCATAATACCATATGTGCATATAACCACGAATCCCAACTCCTCGTAGCCTAGAAGAGTAAGTCACCTATCATTTCACAGCACGAATAAGCTTCATATCAATCGAATGGCACATCCTTCAACAATAGTAGTATGGAGCCAATCAATCCAGTTCGGTGTAGAATACACATCCTAATTGGGCCTACCAATGGGCCCCGAATCAACTATGGTCATCCACCAATAGATAAACAACCTCCGAAAGTCCACAATGACGGAATCATAACACCTTCTATCATCTGGCTAGCTCCGGCCACAACTTCATAGTCCACCACCATGAAACAATCTACTCATGAGAACTCCCAATCTTCAATTCCATAGAATACATGAATCACCCTATTTGATTCTACCTCCACCGCCCGAATGCCTAACACCTCTCTCATACACAATCCTCCCACGAGAAATACTTTGAAACTTCTTCCGTGCCACCTGGCAAAAATTTGAATATCAACAATCGATCAACCAAGAGAGTGTCGCAATACCAGCGAAGTACCCATAAATCAAAACACACTGCCCCTTCTGAAATGTACACTCTCATCAAGCTATACCAGATAGTAATATCATTTACCTAGTCATCGGAAATCATTCATGCTGCCTAAGAATTTATGTCCTTCCCTTCAAAACTGAACTGTGACTTGGTATATGTAAATCCTATTCCCGCACAACACACCACATCTATTATGCCATCATGTGACAAACATAAGAATTCCATTATCAACTCTGAGTCACTAGCAATTACATACCTTATTAGTCAGAAACCTCTTTCTTGCTTCTTTCTAGGAGAAAATCATAACACACAACCCGCTCCGTACATCGGTAGAAATTATCCGGTTTAAACCATGGTAGAACCCATCATGAACACTTTGAAATCCATTTGCACATAATCAAGCTATCTTAACCGAATTCCTCTAACTTCACCAAGCCACACAGGTTGCCAAATCCGGGAGCATTGCCACGAAGCACCTGTAGATACTAGCCACGTCATAAGTACACAAATAACCAATCATACCCATTACTGTGCTAACCCAACCTACTACCAAGTTGTCCTATTTCGCCAAGTTCTTGCTCAATTGCCTTTAAATTGCTACTTTTCCCTTGTTAGAACACTACTATCCTTAACTAAAACTTACCCCACGAACTCTAGCATAGAATCACGCTGCCCTAAAGCTTATAAGCCGCTGAATTCCCTTTTTTATGTATTCCAAAGGCTCCACAACAAAAAATGCTTACTCCGAAGAGATTTTATGTGAACCTAAAACTGTTTCCTTCACCTCCTTGATACTGAAATGCATAATTCACAATGATATAAGATGCCACGAGTCTCAACACCGTTCAATGCAACTCCTAGTTTTCTAGCCATTTTTATAAATCTTGAATCCATTGTACCCATTCTTGAGAGTCATCCACTCTACTCAAATATCGAATTAATCGACCAAACGGACCGAAATGACCCGTGCCCCGTTAGCAGACCAATATCCAAGGGAAATAAAGAGTAACCCACATTCCTATGCAACCGAGCAAATTCCCGCTCCATGTACACTACATTCTTCGTGAATAACCACTCATTATTTTATGGTCCTCCTATAACCATAGAATGTAATACAACTTGTGTCCAGAAATTCTTTTACCCGAGTCATCCTCGATCTCGACCTATGCAAGTCATAACTGATTCATCGGTATACCCCGAACCGAAACTAATACGACCCATAACCGTGCAATCAACTCGTCGATAGCAGACTCCCCCACTTAGCCTTAAGCTGTAATTATATAAAATTAGAACCCGTAAGGATTTCTCCTTCTCAATTACCAAGATCTCGCACCGTTAACCCACCAGACTTCTTGAAGTCTTTTATTAAGCCTTTCATGAACATTCTGAATCTCTAGACAAAATCACACACGCGACCTCCTACCGGGTAGCAAGTAATATTCCTCGCAAAGCTTCATCAACATCACGCTACCGCTAGCTGCACACAAGAGATAACTCACATGTGGAATTCCTTACCGATATCTACCAATGACACTGCACTGAGTGCAACGACCACTAAATTCGTAAATTCTCCTGAGTTCATGCTTGCCCACCATTTGTATAAGTCTGCACTTTCCCTATTGACATCAACTATACGTCAACAATACCTTCCAAACTCAAGTCATATTGCACCTAACACGATAATCAGATCTCCACGCCTCTATTCATTTCAAACACATTCCTTCTGCCGTATTAAATTTTTCCTTTGTACACTAACCATCAATCCAAATAGAGTCTGCAGGCCGATTCACATACTAACACGATTCCAAACCATTCTACACTTTCTCAAGGCACACGACTACGCTACTAGTGAATTCATATGCTAATCTGTCACTCTTACTTCGGTTAAATCATCTCCTTTAAGAACCTGAACTAATAAAATGTTACTGACTCTAAGTCTCTTCAAAGATTGTCTTTCCCGAGCCATCAACATCAAAATACCCATTCGCAACCACCATTACTACACAACCATTTACTCTTCTTGAGTTCAAACTCATTGACAGACATGAGAATTTAATTTTCCCCAAAATTTAACAACGTGAAAGATCCTTCAAAACATTCACACTTGAGACGGTACATCGCATCAAAATGAAAATCCAAGCACCTAATGGCCTTCCTTTGCATTCAAAGAAAATACTTCTCGTCACATTCACATAGTCTTAACACTTCCAGCAGTTACGTCATACTCACCACAAAGCCTTTCCACTGCTCATCGAGCCACAATTTAACTCGTAGGGACATTATCGGACATATGAGTCCAAATGTATAGGTTACAACTGAAGCTACCGAGCCTAAGATGCGGTTTAACCATGGCCTCAAGTCCTCCAGACTGGCTCACCGCCATAACACAGAATACACAACTCAACCTTGTTCATAGAATCACAATCCGGTGATGCACAACTGATACCGAGCGTTCATGTGCGCATACGAGATGCGTGGAAGGAATTCAAAGAGTTATGTCTCAAGCTGAATTAATTTCGCATGATAGAATACAAGAAAGTTAAATTATCCTAAGAGTTCTGCAGCCTCTCGAAGATAAGTACAGACGTCTCCATACTGATCCGCAAGACTCTACTAAACCCGCTCATGACTCGTGAGACCTATGTAACCTAGGCTCTGATACTAATCTGTCACGACCCAAAACTAACCCCTGTCGTGATGGCACCTATCATGGAACTAGGCAAGCCAACTCATTTCCAAAACAAAATGATATTTTCATTTCAAAGATAATTTCAAGGTTCTTTAACATAAAAACCTCCATTTAAAGAGTTCAAATCAAAGAAAAACAGAAGTGCAGAAAAGAAAAGCCCGACATCAGGGTGTCACTAGTCATGAGCACATACTACAATTTGTCTAACAATATCAAGGGTAACTCAGCCCGGAAAATAGCTAAATACAACTAGAGGAAGATAAGAGGGAGAAGAGCAGGGGCTGCGATCGCCAAACAACTACCTTACTATCTCCAAGAAAAATCTGCAACCAGAACACTCAATAACAGCTACCATGTCCAGCTACACCTGGATCTGCACACAAGGTGCAGGGACTAACGTGAGTACGTCAACGCAGTAAGTAACAACAATAAGTAAAGACTGAGCAGTAGTGACGAGCAATAAAGCATATAACGTTCATATCAGGAAATCTCAGTAAAATACCACATGCTCTTAAAAATCAAGATTTGAATCAAACATCTCGTTTAAACCCAGTTCCAATAAAAATTATTTTAAAGGCATTTTTCCAATAGTTTTTCAAACAAAGGCTCAATGCAAAGGTGAGCAAAAAAAATGATGAAATCATAAACAGCCACTCGGGCAAACCTCACAGTCACTCGTGCCATCGGGCATACCTCACAATCACTCTTGCCACTCGGGCATACCTCACAATCACTCTTGCCACTCGGGCATACCTCACAATCACTCATGCCTCGCAGTCACTCAGCACTCGGCACTCGCACTCAGTAGGTACCTGCGCTCAGAGGGTGTGTACAGACTCCGGAGGGGCTCCTTCAGCCCAAGCGCTATAATCTGCACGGACAACTCACGTGCGATAATAATGAAGTATGTTGCAGGCGGGCAGCCCCGATCCATACTCATCCTCACCAATCAGGCCCTCGCCTCACTCAGTCATAAGTATGCTGCAGGCGGGCAGCCCCGATCCACACTCATCCTCACAAATCAGGCCCTCGGCCTCACTCAGTCATAAGTAACTCAAGCCTCTCGGGCATTTCAGTAAAATAGGGCATTCGGCCCAAAACATTTATATACATCAAAATAGAGTCATAAAACTGAGTTATGCGGTAAACAAGTATAAACATGACTGAGTATAGATTTTCAATTGAAAACAATGAGAGGATGGTAAGAAACAGCCCCTAAGGATCCAAACAGCATTGGCGCAAGGCCCAAACATGGCATTCAGCCCAATTTACAAAAAATCTTTCTAAATCGTATAAGTATCAATGGTTTCAACAAAGTATGTGTGATGACCCAAAATGTCATATTTAAATTTAATAATTAATTCTGTGTTCTAAGACCTCGAAAAGCACTATTTATCATTACTCGACTTGAATTAAAATGTGAATTAGAGCTTTAAAACTCAACTGAGTTGACTTTGTCAACATTTTTAAGCAAACAGACTCAGATCAGTGTTTTGATAATTTTGTTAGGTCCGTATCGTGATTTGGGACTTAGGAATATACCCGGAATCAAATTCCGAGGTCCCTAGCCAGAGATATAGAATTTTGATGAAAAATTAAAAGTTTAAGTTCAAATAGTAACCGGATGTCAAATTATGTGCAAACGACCCCGGAATAGAATTTTGATGATTCCAACAGCTCCGTATTGTGATTTTTGACTTAGGAGCGTGATCGGAATTTTATTTGGAAGTCCGTAGTAGAATTAGACTTGAAATGCCGAAAGTTGAATTTTTGAGAAGTTTGACCGAGGGGTTGACTTTTTGATATCGGGGTCGAAATCCGATTCTGAAAATTTTCATAAATCAGTAATGTCATTTATGACTTGTGTGCAAAATTTGAAGTCATTCCAAATTGATTTGATGTGTTTCGACACAAGATATAGAATTTGAAAGTTCAAAGTTCATTGATTTTGATTTGAGGTGTGATTCGTCGTTTTGATTTTGTTTGATGTAGTTTGAAGGCTCGACTAAGTTCGTATGGTATTTTGGGATATGTTGTAATAATTGGTTAAGGTCCCGAGGGTCTCGGGTGGATTTCGGAAGGTAAATGGAATGGATTTCGGACAAAGAGTGCTGGAAATTTCTGTTGCAGAAATTCCATGCGTGCAGCCAACTTTGGAAGCTTATATCTCGCAATTCATAAGAAATCATAAAATGTGCAAAACATGAAAGTTGTAGTCGTATGCTTATAGGTTCCATAAAGTTAAACTATGTATTATTTGGACATTTGTACAAAAAGTTATGACGGATTGAATGAAGGCTGGTAGAGCAGTTTCTCCAGAAATTCCGCCAAAAATTCTGATGCATGCAGCCAACTTTGGGAGCTTATATCTCGCAATTCATAAGGAATCAGAATAATTGCAAAACATGAAAGTTGTAGTCGGTGGATTCTAGTTTCCACAAAGTTAAACCATTTATCATTTGGACATATGTACATAAAGTTATGATCAATTGAAGTAAGACTTGTAGAGCTGTTTCTGGTGGACTTTTAGTGACGAAAAATGGACTTTTAGTGACGGATTGGTAGAAACTTAAGGACCAAAAATGGTTATTTCATTCATTTCGTTTTGGATTTTTGGAGCACGGTTCTTGGGCGATTTTTGGGCGATTTTCACGGGAAAATATTGGGGTAAGTGTTCCTTATCCTATATTGATTATATTTCATTATTCCATACTCATTTACATCATGAATCCGTGAATTTATGGAGGAAAAATCAAGATTTTTGCAAAATCTTCCAAAAATGAAAATTTAAGATTTGGAGGTCGAGTTGTTATCGGATTTTGGTAAAATTGGTATAGGTGGACTCATAATTGAATGGGTTGTCGGATTTTATAAGTTTCGCCGGATTCCGAGATGTGGGCCTCACGGGCAAATTTTGAGCTAATTTCGGATTTTAATGAAAATGTAATATTTTCTTATGAAAGTGATTACTATAATTTTTGTTGACTGTATTGAATTAATTATGACTAGATACGAATCGATCGGAGTCGGAAATTCGAGGATAAAGCATAATACTTGGTTAAATTGGAGCAAGTCGAGGTAAGTGACTTGTCTAACCTTGTGTGGGGGAAATTTCCCCTAGGATTGGTATTGATGTGATTATTGAAATGTGTTGAAAGTCGTGTGCACGAGGTGACGAGTGTGTACACGGACTAAATTGCGAAAGATTATATTATTAAATTGTGTAGATCATTGTTGCACATTTATTAAATTATTTTATCTTGTTATATTCTTCATCATTGATGTGAGATATATACTTCAAATATGTTTGATCTTTTCTTACTAATTGTTTTACCTGTTTAGTTGAAACTTGGTTT
This sequence comes from Nicotiana tomentosiformis, assembly GCF_000390325.3. Lineage (NCBI taxonomy): Eukaryota > Viridiplantae > Streptophyta > Magnoliopsida > Solanales > Solanaceae > Nicotiana > Nicotiana tomentosiformis. The sequence goes on along the minus strand of NC_090818.1, from coordinate 43,411,350 downwards.
CTTTTATTCTGTGCATTATTTGAAGGTTGATTTTCTTTAAATTAAATATTATTAATATGAAGTATTTGACATTTTTAAACTTGATATTGAAGCAACGTAGTAAAGATTTTGAAATATTATTTTCCTAAATTATTTACTCCTGAATATTTTTATACTCATTGTGAGGGAGCCGTGAGCTCTTTATTGTGGAAGAATATTATTGATGAATTATTTTGACATGAGCTGTGAGCTCTTTATTGTGGAAAACTATTATTGATGATTTATTTTGGCATGAGCCGTGAGCTCTTTATTGTGGCAAACTATTATTGATGATTTATTTTGGCAAGGGCCGTGAGCTCTTTATTGTGAAAAATATTGTTGTTGAATTATTTTGGCAAGTTAAATTATTTGAGCACTTGAGGTGCAAATGGTAATATATTGTGATATTGATACGCATGCGGTGGTATAAGGTCTGGGTATTGAAATGCATGCGGTGAGATAAGGGTGGCTTGATACGCGTGGCTAGTAGGGGAACTAGTAGAAGTCATGCGGTGTAATAAGGGTGGCTAAAACGCGGGATGCTATTTCGGGAAAAATGTTTTCTTTAAATAAATTATGAAGGCTCCCGCGGTGATATAAGAAAATGAGATATTGTGAATGTATTTATGATTTGGGACTACGAGGCGGTACCTCGGGAGTGCCCTTGTTGATATTGATTTATGGCCGTAGTTGCCTTTGATTATTATTGTGATTTTCATAAAGTTGAAGGAAATTCTGTTTTGATTTCCACGAGATATTATTTGCAATTATTTGGTGTCATTAAATGTGACATACTATTTGATTCATTTTCAATGTCATTTTATTTTACTACATTGATAAACATTTTACCATGCCATTATTATATTCCAGTAGGGCCTCACCTGACCTCGTCACTACTCTACCGAGGTTAGGCTTGGCACTTACTGGGTACCACTGTGGTGTACTCATACTACGTTTCTGCATATCTTTTTGTGCAGATCCAGGTACATTTTACCAGCCTAGACGTCAGTGAGTTACTTGCGCACGGAGACTTCGAGGTATATCTGCCAGCGTCCGCAGACTCCGGAGTCCCCTTCTATCATTTTATGTTGCTTCCTTATATTTTATTTAGACCTTGACATATAGAGACATTGAGAATAAATTCTTAGAAGCTTGTGACTTATTTCTACCGGGTTTTGGGAGTTGAAATTGTTTGAATTGTAGTTTATTTATTTCAGATATTTATTATTATTCCGCATTGATAGGCTTACCTAGTCTTAGAGACTAGGTGCCATCACGACATCCTACGGAGGGAATTTGGGGTCGTGACAAGTTGGTATCAGAGCACTAGGTTCATAGGTGTTATGAGTCACAACGAGGTTTAGTAGAGTCTTGCAGATCAGTACGGAGACGTCTGTACTTATCTTCGAGAGGCTATGGAACTGTTACGAATTATTCACTTCTTTGATTCCTTATCGTGCGCCTTTGTTGATTTCAAAGTTCTTAACAATTGTCTTTTTATTCTCTCACAGATGGTGAGGACACGCACAACTGGATCTGATGATCAGACACCCGCGCCCCCTGTTGGAGCCCCCAAGAGGCCAGGGTCGGGGCAGAGGCCGAGCGAGAGGCCGAGGAAGACAACGTGGTGCAGCCAGAGCATCTGCACGAACTGTTGCACCAGAGCCACCAGTAGCTCCAGTTGGAGAGCAGGCATCTGAGACGTCTGTTACTACTCCTGCACTTCAGGAGACTCTTGCCCAGTTTTTGGGCATGTTTGGCACTTTAGCTCAGGCAGGATTAATTCCACTTGCTCCTGCCACATCTCAGGCTGGGGGAGGAGCACAGACTCCTGCCGCCCATACTCCAGAGCCACGTGCCCAAGTTGACCATGCCCCAGAGGTTATACTAGTGCATCCAGTTGTCCCAGTTCGGCCTGACATTAGGACAGCAGTTTCAGAGGGAGAGCAGCTCAGGCTCGAGAGGTATAAGAAGTACCACCCTCCCACTTTCAGCGGTCTAGCTTCAGAGGATGCTCAGGGTTTCCTGGAGGAATGTTACCGTATCCTTCGTACTATGGGTATGGTGGATTCCAGTGGAGTTTCTTTCACGGCATTCCAGTTTAGAAGAGCAGCCTACCAGTGGTGGCGGGCATATGAGTTGGATAGTCCGTCTGACGAAGCTTCCCTTACTTGGACTCAATTTTCAGATATGGTCTTGAGGGAGTATGTTCCTCAGAGTCTTAGGGATGCTTGGCGCGCAAAGTTTGAGCAGCTGCGCCAGGGTTCTATGACCGTGTCAGAATATGCGGTCCGATTCAGTAATTTGGCTAGGCATGCACCAGCCTTAGTTGCTACTGTTCGAGAGCGGGTTCGTAGGTTTATTGAGGGTCTTCACCCTAGTATCAGATACAGTATGGCCCGAGAGCTAGAGATGGACATCACATACCAACAGGTGGTGTCAATTGCTAGAAGATTGGAAGGTATGCGGACTCGGGAGAGGGAAGAGAGGGAAGCTAAGAGACCCCGAGATTCTGGCACATATAATAATTCTCGTGCTCCAGTTGCAGCCCGACATGGTAGAGGTTATATGGGCCGTCCTATTCATTCAGCACTTCCAGCTTCCAGTGGTATTCCTACTACTCCCAGACCTCAGGTTCCATATTATGCACCACCAGTGTCTTCTGTACCTCCTGTATGGGGTGCTTTCAGCGGACAGTCTAGTCGATCAGGCCCGAGCCAGTCCCAACAGTCACGTCCTCCGAGAGCTTGTTTTGAGTGTGGTGACACTCGCCATATTATGAGAGATTGACCCAGATTTAGGAGGGGTGTACCTGCATAGATTTCTCAAGCCCCACCTATTCCACAAGGTCTTCCGGCTTCTCATGCCATGATTTCTGCACCAGTTGCCACTCCACCCGCACAACCAGCTAGAGGTGGAGGTCGGACAGGTAGAGGTCGCCCCAGAGGGGGAGGTCAGGCCAGATATTATGCCCTTCCTGCTAGGACAGATGTTGTTGCATCCGATTTTGTTATCACAGGTATTATTCCGGTCTGTCATAGAGATGCATCAGTCTTATTTGATCCAGGCTCCACTTATTCTTATGTGTCATCTTATTTTGCCCCGTATTTGGGCGTACCACGTGATTCCTTGAGTTCTTCTATTTATGTATCTACACACGTGGGTGAATCTATTATTGTGGATCGTGTGTATCGGTGGTGTTTAATTATTATCAGTGGTTTTGAGACCAGAGCCGATTTATTATTGCTCAGTATGGTGGATTTCGATATTATTTTGGGCATGGACTGGTTGTCGCCCTATCACGCTATTCTTGATTGTTACGCCAAGATGGTGACGTTGGCTATGCCAGGTCTACCGTGGCTAGAGTGGAGAGGTACCTCAGATCATGTTCCTAGGAGGGTTGTTTCATTTCTTAAAGCTCAACGGATGGTTGAGAAGGGGTGTAATGCGTATCTGGCCTATGTGAGAGATGTTAGTATTGATACTCCTAATGTGGAGTCAGTTCATGTAGTAATGGATTTTCCTAATGTATTTCCAGCGGATCTTCCGGGTATGCCGCCCGACAGGGATGTTGACTTTGGCATTGATTTGTTACCAGGCACTCAGCCCATTTCTATTCCACCATATCGTATGGCCCCAGCAGAGTTGAAAGAATTAAAAAAATAGTTACAGGAGTTGCTTGATAAGGGTTTCATTCGGCCCAGTGTATCGCCTTGGGATGCTCCTGTCTTATTTGTAAAGAAGAAGGATGGTTCTATGCGGATGTGTATTGATTATCGCCAGTTGAACAAGGTTACAGTGAAGAACAGGTATCCATTGCCACGTATTGATGACTTATTTGATCAGCTTCAGGGTGTCAGGGTATTCTCAAAAATTGACTTGCGTTCAGGCTATCATCAGTTGAAGATTCGGGAGCCAGATATTCCGAAGACTGCTTTCAGGACTCGGTACGGCCATTATGAGTTCCTTGTGATGTCTTTTGGGCTGACCAATGCCCCAGCAACATTTATGCACTTAGTGAATAGTGTATTTCAACCCTATCTTGATTCCTTCGTCATTGTATTTACTGACGACATTCTGGTGTACTCCCGAAGTCAGGAAGATCATGAACAACACCTAAGGACTGTGCTTCAGATTTTGAGAGAAAAGAAGTTATATGCAAAATTTTCAAAGTGTGAATTCTGGCTTGATTTAGTGGGATTTTTAGGTCATATAGTTTCATGCAAGGGGATCAAGGTAGATCCAAAGAAGATTGAAGCAGTGCAGAGTTGGTCCAGACCGTCCTCAGTTACGGAAATCTGGAGTTTCCTTGGTTTGGCTGGGTATTATCGCCGATTTGTAAAGGGTTTCTCTTCTATTGCTGCATCTATGACCAAATTGACCCAGAAGGGTGCTCCGTTCAGGTGGACCGAAGAATGTGAGGAAAGCTTCCAAAAGCTCAAGACAGCTTTGAGTACAGCCCCAGTATTGGTATTACCTACAGGTACAAGATCTTATACTGTGTATTGTGACGCGTCGCGTATTGGTCTCGGCGTAGTGTTGATGCAAGACGGTAGGGTGATTGCTTACGCGTCCAGACAGTTAAAGGTGCATGAAAAGAATTATCCTGTACATGACCTGGAGTTAGCAGCTATTGTTCATGCCTTAAAAATTTGGCGGCATTATTTATACGGTGTCCATTGTGAAATCTACACCGATCACCGGAGTTTACAACATCTGTTTAAACAGAAGGATCTTAATTTGCGGCAACGGAGATGGTTGGACTTGCTTAAGGATTATGATATCACCATTCTCTATCATCCGGGAAAGGCCAATGTGGTGGCCGATGCCTTGAGTCGTAAGGCGGAGAGTTTGGGCAGCTTAGCATATTTACTGGTAGCAGAGAGGCCTTTAGCCATGGATGTTCAGGCCTTGGCCAACCAGTTTGTTAGAATGGATGTTTCCGAGTCAGATTTTGGCTTGCGTGGTTTTCCAGTCTTCACTTTATGATCGTATCAGGGAACGTCAGTATGATGACCCCCATCTGCTTGTCCTTAAGGATACAGTTCAGCACGGTGATGCCAAGGAAGTCACTATTGGAGAAGACGATGTACTACGGATGCAGAGCAGGCTATGTGTACCTAATGTGGATGGTTTGCATGAGTTGATTCTCCAGGAGGCTCACAGTTCGCGGTACTCGATTCATCCAGGTGCTGCGAAGATGTATCAGGACTTGAGACAACACTATTGGTGGAGGCGGATGAAGAAGGACATAGTGGGGTATGTATCTCGGTGTTTAAATTGTCAACAGGTAAAATATGAGCATCAACGACCGGGTGGATTACTTCAGAAGTTAGAGATTCCAGAATGGAAATGGGAGCGGATCACTATGGATTTCGTTGTTGGGCTCCCACAGACTCAGCGGAAGTTGGACGCAGTTTGGTGATTGTGGATAGGCTGACCAAATCAGCTCATTTCATTCCTGTGATTACTACTTACTCCTCAGAGCAACTGGCTCAAGTATATATTCGCGAGATTGTCAGACTTCACGGTGTACCAGTATCTATCATCTCTGACCGGGGTACACAGTTTACCTCATGGTTTTAGAGGGCAGTTCAACGTGAGTTGGGTACTCGGGTAGAGATGAGTACAGATTTCACCCTCAGACGGACGGGCAGTCCGAACGCACTATTCAGATACCGAAGGATATGCTTCATGCATGTGTGATAGATTTTGGGGGTGCTTGGGATCAGTTCTTACCACTTGCGGAGTTTGCTTGCAACAACAGTTACCAGTCAAGCATCCAGATGGCTCCATATGAAGCCTTGTATGGTAGGCGGTGCCGGTCTCCAGTGGGTTGGTTCGAACCAGGCTAGGCTAAACTTTTGGGTACAGAATTGGTTCAGGATGCCTTGGAAAAGGTTAAGTTGATTCAGGATCGACTTCGTACAGCCCAATCTAGACAGAAGAGTTATGCGGATCGGAAGGTTCGTGATGTTGCATTCATGGTTGGTGAGCGGTTATTGCTACGGGTTTTGCCTATGAAGGGTGTGATGAGGTTCGGGAAGAAGGTTAAGTTGAGCCCTAGGTATATTGGGCCTTTTGAGATTCTTGACAGAGTTGGAGAGGTGGCTTACAGACTTGCTCTACCACCTAGTCTTTCTGTGGTTCATCCGGTATTCCATGTTTCTATGCTTCAAAAATATCACGGCGATCCGTCTCATGTGTTAGACTTCAGTTCGGTTCAGTTGGACAAGGATCTATCTTATGTTGAGGAACCAGTGGCTATTTTAGATAGGCAAGTTCGAAAGCTGAGGTCAAAGAACATTGCTTCCATAAAGGTTCAGTGGAGGGGTCATCCAATCGAGGAGGCGACTTGGGAGGTCGAGAATGATTTACGCAGCTGTTATCCACACTTATTCACCAGCTCAGGTACTTTTTCTAACTCCGTTCGAGGACGAACGTTTGTTTTAGAGGTGGAGAATATGATGACCTAAAATATCATCTTTAAATTTAATAATTAATTCTTTGTTCTAAGACCTCGAAAAGCACTATTTATCATTACTCGACTTGCGTGTGCAGTCCGTAAAAATTTTCCGGAAAGTTTTTAGGTGAAAAATGAATTAAAATGTGAATTAGAGCTTTAAAACTCAACTGAGTTGACTTTGGTCAACAATTTTAAGCAAACGGACTCGGATCAGTATTTTGATAATTTTGTTAGGCCCGTATCGTTATTTGGGACTTAGGAGTATGCCCGGAATCAAATTCTGAGGTCTCTAGCCAGAGATATAGAATTTTGATGAAAAATTAAAAGTTTAAGTTCAAATAGTGACCGGATGTCAAATTATGTGCAAACGACCCCAGAATAGAATTTTGATGATTCCAACAGCTCCGTATGGTGATTTTTGACTTAGGAGTGTGATCGGAATTTTATTTGGAAGTCCGTAATAGAATTAGACTTGAAATGCCGAAAGTTGAATTTTTGGGAAGTTTGACCGAGGGGTTGACTTTTTGATATCGGGTCGAAATTCGATTCTGAAAATTTTCATAACTCAGTTATGTTATTTATGACTTGTGTGTAAAATTTGAAGTCATTCTGAATTGATTTGATGTGTTTCGACACAAGATATAGAATTTGAAAGTTCAAAGTTCATTGATTTTGATTTGAGGTGCGATTCGTCGTTTTGATGTAGTTTGAATGCTCGGCTAAGTTCGTATGGTATTTTGGGACATGTTGTAATAATTGGTTAAGGTCCCGAGGATCTCGGGTGGATTTCGGAAGGTAAACGGAATGGATTTCGGACAAAGAGTGCTGGAAATTTCTGTTGCAAAAATTCCGTGCGTGCAGCCAATATTGGAAGCTTATATCTCGCAATTCATAAGGAATCAGAAGATGTGCAAAACATGAAAGTTGTAGTCGTATGCTTATAGGTTCCAAAAAGTTAAACTATGCATTATTTGGATATTTATACAGAAAGTTATGACGGATTGAATGAAGGCTGGTAGAGCAGTTTTGCCAGAAATTTCGTCAGAAATTCTGATGCATGCAGCCGACTCTGGGAGCTTATATCTCGCAATTCATAAGGAATCGGAATAATTGCAAAACATGAAATTTGTAGTCGGTGGATTCTAGTTTCCAGAAAGTTAAACCATTTATCATTTGGACATTTGTACATAAAGTTATGATCAATTGAAGTAAGACTGGTAGAGCTGTTTCTGGTAGACTTTTAGTGACGAAAAATGGACTTTTAGTGACGGATTGGCAGAAACTTAAGGACCAAAAATGCTCATTTCATTCATTTCGTTTTGGATTTTTGGAGCACGGTTCTTGGGCGATTTTTGGGCGATTTTCACTGGAAAACATTGGGGTAAGTGTTCCTTATCATATATTGATTATATTTCATGATTCCATACTCATTTACATCATGAATCCGTGCATTTATGGAAGAAAAATCAAGATTTTTGCAAAATCTTCCAAAAACGAAAATTTAAGATTTGGAGGTCGAGTTGTTATCGGATTTTGGTAAAATTGGTATGGGTGGACTCGTAATTGAATGGGTTGTCGGATTTTATATGTTTCGCCGGATTCCGAGATGTGGGCCCCACGGACAAATTTTGAGCTAATTTCGGATTTTAATGAAAAATTAATTATGACTAGATACGAGTCGATCGGAGTCAGAAATTCGAGGAAAAAGCATAATACTTGGTTAAATTGGAGCAAGTCGAGGTAAGTGACTTGTCTAACCTTGTGTGGGAGAAATTTCCCCTAGGATTGGTATTGATGTGATTATTAAAATATGTTGAAAGTCGTGTGCACGAGGTGACGAGTGTGTACACGGGTTAAATTGCGAAAGATTATATTTTTAAATTGTGTAGATCACTGTTGCGCATTTATTAAATTATTTTATCTTGTTATATTCTTCATCATTGATGTGAGATATATACTTCAAATTTGTTTGATCTTTTCTTACTAATTGTTTTACCTGTTTAGTTGAAACTTGGTTTCTTTTATTCTGTGCATTATTTGAAGGTTGATTTTCTTTAAATTAAATATTATTAATATGAAGTATTTGACATTTTTAAACTTGATATTGAAGCAACGTAGTAAAGATTTTGAAATATTATTTTCCTAAATTATTTACTCCTGAATATTTTTATACTCATTGTGAGGGAGCCGTGAGCTCTTTATTGTGGAAGAATATTATTGATGAATTATTTTGACATGAGCTGTGAGCTCTTTATTGTGGAAAACTATTATTGATGATTTATTTTGGCATGAGCCGTGAGCTCTTTATTGTGAAAAATATTGTTGTTGAATTATTTTAGCAAGTTAAATTATTTGAGCACTTGAGGTGCAAATGGTGATATATTGATATATTGATACGCATTCGGTGGTATAAAGTCTGGGTGTTGAAATGCATGCGGTGAGATAAGGGTGGCTTGATACGCGTGGCTAGTAGGGGAACTACTAGAAGTCATGCAGTGTGATAAGGGTGGCTAAAACGCGGGATGCTATTTCGGGAAAAATGTTTCCTTTAAATAAATTGTGAAGGCTCCCGCGATGATATAAGGAAATGAGATATTGTGAATGTATTTATGATTTGGGACTACGATCTTGGCCTTCGATCGAGGTCCTCGATCCTGGTTCTCGATCCTGGCCCTCGATTATGTCTTCTTCCCAGCCTTCGACCGGGACCCTCGACCCTGGGCTCGATCGTTCCTTCGATCGTGACCCTCGACCCTGGGCTCGATCATACCTTCGATCGTGACCCTCGACCCTGGGCTCGATCATGCCTTCAACCTTGAGCTCGATCTGTGCTTCGATCATGCCTTCGACCTTGAGCTCGATCTGGGCTTCGATCGTGGTCCTCGACCTTGAGCTCGATCATGCCTTCGACCTTGAGCTCGATCTGGGCTTCGATCGTGGCCATCGACCCTGAGCTCGATCTGGGCTCGATTCTGGGCTGAAGCAATTCCCAACAGAAGGAAATTGCAGCAGTTGTTCTAGTTAAATTTTTGATCCGTTAATCATCTGAAACTCACCCGAGGCCCTCGGGACCTCAACAAAATATACCAACAAGTCCTAAAACATCATACGAATTTATTTGAATCCTCAAAACACCTCAAACAACGCTAAAATCATGAATTACACCCCAATTCAAGCCTAATGAACTTTGAAATTTCTAATTTCTACAAACAGCTCCGGAACCTATCAAATCACGTTCGATTGACCTCAAATTTTGCACAAAAGTCCTAATTGACATAACAGAGGTATTCCAATTTTTAGAATCAGATTCCGACCCCGATATCAAAAAGTCAACCCCCCGCTCAAACTTCTCAAAAATAAAAACTTTCGGCATTTCAAGCCTTATTCCTCTACGGACTTCCAAATAATATTCCGGACACGCTCCTAAGCCAAAAATTACCATAAAGAGCTATTGAAATTATCAAAATTCAAATCCGAGGTCGTTTACACATAGGTCCATATCCGGTCCACTTTTCTAACTCAAATTTTCAATTATGAGATTAAGTGTCTCATTTCACTCCGAGTTCCTCCCGGATTCGAACCAACTAACCCGATATAACATAATATAGCTGAATAACACAAAAAGAAGTAGGAATGGGGAAAACAGGGTTATAACTCTCGAAACGACCGACCGGGTCGTTACAGGATCATTAACTTATTCTCCTTTATCCCCCTCAAAACCTAATCTCGTTTTCTTTTCCCTTCACACAGACGACTCCATTCACTCTCTCCCTTCTCATCTTCCATCTGTATGTTTTTCAACTTGACCATAATGGCTCCTTCATTATTTCATAAATATATTATGAATAATATGTTATGTATTTTTATGTATTCCATAAATATACCAAGAATATGCTCTAGCTAAAATAAATATGCGCAAACACATATAGATTATATTATTGTTGTATTATTTATATAATTAAATATTTCTAATTAGATATGTTATATGCCAGAAATTATTTCATAAATATATAATGAATATATTATTTACTATATATATTTCTAATATAATTAATAATATTTTTTTGATCTTGTTTGTTGTATAAATCATAATTATAGCTCATATATATACCACATATTTTTTGTGAATTATAGGATTTGGTATTTTTAATTTATATTTATCTTGGTTCACACTAAAATACGCATACCATAATCATACATTGTATAACCATCAGAATATCGTATTTGCTTGTGATAGTATAAGATTATTATAAAAAACAAAATTGTAACACTAAGCAAGAGGCATATATTTGGAAGGAAAAAATTTGAATAGCATTTGCTTATGTTTAGTAGTATAGTGTCCCTAAAAATGTGCAAAATGAATCGAAAATGGTGATGATTAATGGGTAATTAATTAGTATTAATGGGTGTGGATCAGTTTTCTGCTATAGAATCTGCTGTCCATATAATTATGGATTTGCTGCTATAAATTTATAATAATTTCTTAAATCATGTCTAGTTATAAAAGTTGCCCTATATGGTAACTTTATTCTATATATTTGACTATATTAGTCAAATATAATATATAAAATTGAATTTGAATTAAAGGATAATTTTGAATTTATAGATAAAGTTTTTAAATTTGAATTAAAATAAAAAATATATATCTTTTATTATCATGTTATCATACTTAATTCGGTTAATGTTCATACGCAATCTGTAATGACCCAACCGGTCATTTTAACTTTTAGAACCCCGTTCCCTAAAAATAAAACTTTCTGTAGGTGCTTGTAAGGATTTATGACTTGCGGGGATGGTTGGTTCGGGATTTGGAAGTGTTTGGGGTGAGACCGGAACACTTGGTTCCTTAAGTTGGCTTTAAAGTGCTAAGTTTGACTTCGGTCAACATTTTGAGAAAACGACTCCGGAATAGAATTTTGATGATTCCAATAGCTCTGTATGGTGATTTTGGACTTAGGAGCGTGTTCGAAATTTTATTTGGAAGTCCATAGTTAAATTAAGCTTGAAATGGCTAAAACAAGAATTTAAGTTTGGAAGTTTGACCGATGAGTTGACTTTTTGATACCGGAGTCGGAATCCAGTTCCAAAAGTTTTTATAGCTCCGTTATGTAATTTATGACTTGTGTGTAAAATTTGAGGTCAATCGGAGTTGATTTGATAAGTTCCGACATCAAATGTAGAAGTTGAAAACTCTTAGTTTCATTAAGCTTGAATTGGGGTATGATTCATGGTTTTAGCGTTGTTTGATGTGATTTAGAGGTTGGAGTAAGTTCGTATGATGTTTTAGGACTTGTTGGTATATTTAGTTGAGGTCCCGAGGGCCTCGGGTGAGTTTCGGATGGTTAACAGATCAAAAGTTGGACTTAAAAAGCTCTTGCAATTTTCCCTTCTGCTATATATTCTGGTTGTGATGGAGCCCCAGATCGAACCCAGATATCGAGCCCACGATCGAGGCCTGAGTCGAAGCCAGGGACGAGACTCAGTATCGAAGCCACGATCGAAGGCAAGGCTCGAGGGTCATGATCGAAGGCAAGGCTCGAGGGCTAAGATCAAAACCCAAGATCGAACTTGATCGATGCCATGACCATGTCCCAGGCTCGAGGCCTGATCGAGGCCATGACCAGCTCCCATGATCGAGCTCCCAAAATTGAGCTCCCAAGATCGAGCTCCCTGAGATCGAGCTCCCTGAGATCGAGCTCCCCTGATCGAGCTCCTTCATCGAACTGAACAGAGCTGTAAGTTATAAAAACAGAGGACATTCGTCCCATTTGCCATTTTTGACGAACATGAGCAGAGGCGACTTTTGACAGATTTTCAAGGGAAAAACATTGGGGTAAGTGATTCTAACTCGGATTTGGTCTACATATACAAGTATATCATTATTTTCACCATAAATTAGTGTTTTGAGATTTAAATTTGGGAAAGTTTTAGAAATCTAATAGAAACGAATTTTTGAGATTTCGGTATCGATTCAGAGTCGGATTTGAGTGAAACTGGTATGGTTGGACTCATAATTGAATGGGTTGTCGGATTTCGTAACTTTTGCCAGATTCTGAATGTGGGCCCCACAGACGAAATTTTAATTAATTTCGAGATTTTTATTAAAAATGTAGTATTTTCTTATAGAATTGATTCCTATAATTTTTAATGATTGTATCGAATTATTTTGGCTAGATTCGAGCCAGATTGAATTGGATAATCGTGGAAAAGGCCTTATAGTGGATTAAATTGGAGCAAGACGAGGTAAGTCTCTTGTCTAATCTTGTGAGGGGGAAATTACCTCATATGTGAATAAAATTAAATAATTGTTGCTAATTGTGGGGGGCTACGTACGCACGAGGTGACGAGAGTCCGTGCGTAGCTACTATTAATGCTAAAGTCTGGGTAGTTTAGGACTCAAAGCATGCATTACTTGTGTAAATAGTATTCTTTGATTAATTAATATTAATTGGTATATATGAATATATTGTGAGTTGTTAGATAAAGATATTAAAGGATGGAAATCTCATAGGCTTGATTTTCTGCTTAAATCAATTAATTATTAAAAGAAATTGTTCTCCTCCCGAATTTATCTTATAATAAATATACTCTCCTTCCGGAAGCACATAAGAAAATGTCCTCCTTTCTTGTGGAGCGGGCCGAACGCCTCGGCAGGATAGATGCATCTATGGATCGCGTCGCACGTCCCTCGGCAATGTACACGACACTCTGAATCGGGTAGTACATCCTCGATAGAAATCGTGCTTAATAATAATAATAATTACACGATACTTTAATAATTTATTTCAGCTTGTGAAGCTAATTAATAAATTGGAAAATCTTTGAAATTTAATGAATTATTATTCTTGCTTGTTAAGGAATTAATTGTTAAATGAGATTTAATTGATAAATTCGAAATTATTTGAAATGAAGGAATTTAATTAATATATTGAGAATTGTTACATTTGAAGGAATTACTGTAATATCTAAGTTAAAGTGCAAGAGTAATTTGCTTCCTTTTGAAATTGAGTATGACATAGATGATTATGCATTCCAACTTTGTGGAAAGAGGTATGAAATTTATGAGAAGAGGCTTGCTAATGAGTTAAATATTCTTTCTTCTCTTATTCAAGTGTCTAATGAGTTTTCATGTAAATTGCTAGAATGTGAGTTTTGTTGTTTGATGGGAAGTCATTCCTCTAGTCATGTTGATTGTGAGCCTATAAAAGTGTTTGCTACTAGTAAAGGGGATATGCATAATTATTGTGACATTAGTGATCAAATACTCTTTCATGAACCTATCTATAACTCTTTCTGTGACAGTTTGAGCAATCATGTAGAATCCATTGATGTTGCGAATATTATTGGGGAAAGTTATAATCATGAGCTTGAATGTATTGAAATTTATATTTTAGAATTTATGGGTTCTTCTGACCTTTCTGAGAATTTATGTGCTTCTTTGAATAACTTACATGTAGAAGAATCCATGGGATTTATAATTGATACATGGCTATATCATAAGAGTGTCTTATTTGATACATGTGGCAGAGATACTTGTGTTAAATGGATGCATGACCAATATTTTGTAATTTCTTTGGCATGCACATCTTTGGACTACCTTATTGACAAGATCGAATTGCAAATTTCATTACATAGTGCATCTAAGAGAGGTTTTTATTGGACAGCTCTAAGTAGGCATAAATTTTATTGGGATGATGATGTCCATATGCTTTATAAAGGAGTATTTACACCTATTAGGCTTAATTGGGTTAAGTGGACACATGGTCACTATCTTGTTTTATTCCTACCATTTTTTCAGATTAGTGAATGCCATTTACTAGTGCGTGACTTTTTTTTCTTGCAAGTTCAAAATTCGAGGATGAATTTTCTTCAAGAAGAGGGGAATGATTGCATCCTAGAAAGCTCAAATCTATTCAAGGACAAGAATAAAGCTTTGGAATCTCAAAGAGGGCCTTTAACAAGATGTCAAGCTAAAGAGTTGCAAAACAAGGTCATTAGACTTCAAGTGCAAATAAAGAAGCTGTTAATTGGGATGGAGAGCTCAAGGATAAATGATATGAGTTGTCTAGGTATTATAATTATTTTATGGTCCAAATTCATGTCCAAGAAAAGGTGGATTATATCCCAAAAGACATCCTCTTAAGAAGGTCCAGATCAGGCCACTATTGGACCTATTTGGAACCTAAAAATATGTCCAAACTTGCAGCCCAATAAGTCCTACATGAAGTCACATTTTTATAACATAAAAAGGACTTACTTTCTACCCAAGAAAGGCTCAATAGGCGTGATAGAAGTTGGGTATAAGTTGGTGCCAAGTTTCTTGCAAGTTGCCTTCAAGATTTCCAAGATCCTATTCATGATTGGTTTGGGACTTTCAAGATTCTATCCAAGATTGGTTTTAACTTATTTCCATATATTTTGGTACTAGATTTATTGCTTTCCTAGGTAATTAAGGTTATGTTTTCCTTTTCCTAAGATTGTTGGAGTTAATTTCCAAGATTGACTTGGTTTTTGTTTCCTAGTGTTTTTTCTTTTCCTAAGGTATTTGGACTTGTTGTCCAAAGTAGTTTACGACTTTATTTCCTTGTTTTTAGGTAGGAATTTCGTGACCCCCTCTCTATATAAAGGTGTATCTTCTTTGTTTTTAGATTTTAGATTATTATAGATAATATCAATAAAAATTGTGAGATATTTTTTGCACTCTTGTGTGTGGCTACTCTTGGATTTATTCTTCAACCTTCAAGACTCAACTTAAGGTGGTAAGATTAAACTCTTTCGAAATCTTAGATCACTTCTAGGTATTCAAGAAAGGTGATAAGTTTAGGCTTATTGTTGTTCTTGTTATTCTAAAGGGTCGGGTTTCACAATCTATCTCTTGTTTTTAATTCTCTACCAAAGGCGATTAGTTCTTTGTTAGCTAATTGTTGTTGTTAGGATTCAACTTCAAGAATAGACTTCTTGAATTCAAGAAACTCTTTCTTGAATTCAATATATCTTTAATTTTCCGTTGTTTTTTAGTTTTTTTATTTTCTTTTAGCTTCCGCACGTTTCTTGATTTTCTTTAGTAATTCTTGGACCCCTATCGTGTTGTTATCAGTAAGTGATTCTAACTCGGACTTGGTCTACATATACAAGTATATCATTGTTTTCACAATTTAATAAGTGTTTTGAGATTGAAATTTGGAAAAGTTTAGAAATCTCATAGAAATGAATTTCGAGATTTCGGTATCGATTCAGAGTCGGATTTGAGTGAAACTAGTATGGTTGGACTCGTAATTGAATGGGTTGTCGGATTTCATAACTTTCACCGGATTCTGAGATGTGGGCGAATGTTTAATTAATTTCGGGATCTTTTCTTAAAAATATAGTATTTTCTTATAGAATTGATTCCTATAATATTTAGTGATTGTATCGAATTATTTTGGCTAGATTCGCGCCAGACGGAGTTGGATAATCGTGGAAAAGGCTTTATAGTGGATTAAATTGGAGCAAGACGAGGTAAGTCTCTTGTCTAATCTTGTGAGGGGAAAATTACCCCATAGGCGATTAAATTAATAATGTTTGCTAATTGTGGGGTCTACTTACACACGAGGTGACGAGAGTCCATGCGTAGCTACTATTAATGCTAAAGTCCGGGTAGTTTAGGACATAAAGCATGAATTACTTGTGTAAATTGTATTCTTTATTTAATTGAATTATTTCATATATCAATTGTGAATTGTTAGGAAACATAATAAAGATGAAAATTTTATATGCTTAATTTTCTGTTTAAATTAATTAACTGTTTAAAGAAATTGTTCATCCTCCCGAACTTATCTTATAATGAATATACTCTCCTTCCGGAGGTACATAAGAAAATGTCCTCCTTTCTTGTGGAGCGGGCCGAATGCCTCGGCAGGATAGATGCATCTATGGATCGTGTCGCACGTCCCTCGGCAGTGTACACGAAACTCTGGATCGGGCCGTACGACCTCGGTAGAAATCGTTCTTAATAATAATAATAATTACATGATACTTGGATAATTTATTACAGCTTATAAAGCTATTTGATAAATTGAAAATTTATTGAAATTGAATTGCAGCTTGTAAAGCTATTTGATAAATTGGAAATTTATTGAAATTGAATTGCAGCTTGTAAAGATATTTGATAAATTGGAAATTTTTACTGAAATTGAAGGATTTAATTAATATATCGAGAATTATTGGAATTGAAGGAATTTAATTACTTCTGCTGGTTCAATAAAATTATTGTTAACTATGTGAATCACGTTGATATAAATATTTCTATTTTCATGATTATTTAATATTATTGACCCATAGTGAGTGTCATAGTCGGCTATCTCGTCTCTACCTCTTTGAGATTAGGCTTGATACTTACTGGGTACACATTGTTTTCGTACTCATACTGCACTTGCTGCATATTTTATTGTGCAGGTACATATATGTATAGCGGCCTTGTGGGCGCAGAGGTGTGGTTAATAATTGTGGGACATAGGTGAGCTGCATTCTATATTACGATCCGCAGCTAATAGAGTCTCCTTCAGAGTTATTATATTTTCCTGTCTAATTTGTATTCTAGACAGATGCTGTATTTTATTTTAATTTCCTAGTAAATGCTCATGCACTTGTGACACCGGTTTTTGGGATGATTATGGGTTGCACTATATTGAAATTTTTTAAAGATATTAGTACGTATTTCGTAAATATGATCTTCTGCTATTTAATTGAGGGGAACAACTATGACTCTAAAAATATCAAAATGAGAATTTATTTAGTATTTATTGTTGGCTTGTCTGACAACGGTGTCCGACGCCATCATGATCTATAGGTGAAATTGGGTCGTGACACCAATTATATATGGTAACTTTTTTCCTTGAATATATACAAGTATTATCACCCGCGCGGATGCGCGGACACTAACTATGTCAAACATTTGAATTATTTGGATTATATATAAATAATCTTAAATTTAAACCTTCTCGTTAAATATAGATAATAATTGGATATTAATTAAGAAACACTACACGAAAAAGATTAACCATTTATCAAATCTCCTAGTTATAATTATATTTCTCTTTTTTGGTACCATTCTCGCTGGTTTTATTGGATCCTAAAAATAGTCAGGAAGCAAAATAATAATTCATATTTATGGCAAAACAGTCAAAGGTTGAGACTATGAAGGACTCTACTTGAACTCTTATTTGGTGTGTTGATATCTGTCACAACCCAATTTTCCCCTCCGTTGGGTATCGTGATGGTAACATTTACTGAGTAATAACAATAACAAAGAAAATCTAACAGCCTCGATATAGAAATCTTTACAAAATTTACAATTTTTCAAAACCGGTAGTACTAGTCATAGGCGAAGTAGTTTTCGTTTTCTTTTAAATGTGAAAGAGTTTTATCGTTATATGGAGTAGTTTTCTTTTTCTCTTTTACCATAGGCGAAGTAGTATTTAAATAATTAGAAAAAATAACAAAAGTTCCTAACATGATTGCGTATGAACATTAACCGAATTAAGTATGATAACATGATAATAAAAGATATTTTTATTTTATTTTAATTCAAATTTAAAAAATTTATCTATAAATTCAAAATTATCCTTTAATTCAAATTCAATTTTATAAATTATATTTGACTAACATAGTCAAATATATAGAATAAAGTTACCATATAGGGCAACTTTTATAACTAGACATGATTTAAGAAATTATTATAAATTTATAACAGCAAATCCATAATTATATGGACAGCAGATTCTATAGCAAAAAACTGATCCACACCCATGAATACTAATTAATTACCCATTAATCATCACAATTTTCCATTCATTTTGCACATTTTTAAGGATACTATACTAATAAACATAAGCAAATGCTATTCAAATTTGTTCCGCCCCCTTTCTTTTTTTCCTTTTTTTTCCTTCCAAATATATGGCTCTTGCTTAGTGTTACAATTTTTTTTTATAATAATCTTATACTATCACAAGCAAATGCGATATTCTGATGGTTATACACTGTATGGTTATGGTATGTGTATTTAAGTGTGAACCAAGATAAATACAAATTAAAAATACCAAATCCTATAATTCACAAAAAATACGTGGTATATATATGAGCTATAATTATGATTTATACAACAAACAAGATCTAAAAAATATTATTAATTATATTAGAAATATATATAGTATATAATATATTCATTATATATTTATGAAATAATTTCTGGCATATAGAATATCTAATTAGAAATATTTAATTATATAAATAATACAACAATAATATAATCTATATGTGTTTGTGCATATTTATTTTAGGTAGAGCATATTCTTGGTATATTTATGGAATATATAAAAATACATAACATATTATTCATAATATATTTATGAAATAATGAAGGAGCCATTATGGTCAAGTTGAAAAACATACATATGGAAGATGAGAAGGGAGAGAGTGAATGGAGTCGTCTGTGTGAAGGGAAAAGAAAACGAGATTAGGTTTTGAGGGGGATAAAGGAGAATAAGTTAATGATCCATCCCATAATTAGTGATTCCTTAATTAATGAATTTTTTAAAATATGTAGGCAATTAAACGTATGAGATTTTAAAATATGCCACAAATTGTAAATGATTTTGCTATTTTTGGAATAAAGCAAAAGTAATACCATTTATATTAATAGCTCTTTAAAAAAGATCTATCATGTAAAAACATCACTATTGACATTTATTAGCTTGCCACTTGCTTTAACCACAATGCCAATTATATATGTAACTTTTTTCCTTTAATATATACTAGTATTATCACCCGCGCAGATGCGCGGACACTAACCGTGTCAAATATTTGAATTATTTGGATTATATATAAATAATCTTAAAATTTAGACCTTCTCGATAAATATAGATAATAATTGTATATTAATGAAGAAACACTACATGAAAAAGATTAACCATTTATCAAATCTCGTAGTTATAATTCTATTTTTCTTTTTTGGTACCATTCTCGCTGGTGTTATTGGATCCTAAAAATAGTCAGGAAACAAAATAATAACTCATATTTATGGCAAAACAGTCAAAGGTTGAGACTATGAAGGACTCTACTTGAACTCTTATTTGGTGTGTTGATATCTGTCACGACCCAATTTCCCCCTCCGTTAGGTATCGTGATGGCACCTAGTCTTAGGGACTAGGTAAGCCTAACATTTACCGAGTAATAATAATAACAAAGGAAATCTAACAGTCTCGATATAGAAATCTTTACAAAATTTACAATTTTCCAAAACCGGTAGTACTAGTCATAGGCGAAGTAGTTTTCTTTTTCTTTTAAATGTGAAAGAGTTTTATCGTTATATGGAGTAGTTTTCTTTTTCTTTTTTGCCATAGGCGAAGTAGTACTGAAATAATTAGAAAAGATAACAAAAGTTCCTAACATGATTGCGTATGAACATTAACCCAATTAAGTATGATAACATGATAATAAAAGATATTTTTTTTAATTTTAATTCGAATTTAAAAACTTTATCTATAAATTCAAAATTATCCTTTAATTCAAATTCAATTTTATATATTATATTTGACTAACAAAGTCAAATATATAGAATAAAGTTACCATATAGGGCAACTTTTATAACTAGACATGATTTAAGAAATTATTATAAATTTATAGCAATAAATACATAATTATATGGACAGCATGTTCTATTGCAGAAAACTGATCCACACCCATTAATACTAATTAATTGCACGTGATGATCCAAAATATCATCTTTAAATTTAATAATTAATTATGTGTTCTAAACCTCGAAAAGTACTATTTATCATTCCTCGACTTGCGTGCGCAATCCGTAAAATTTTATGGAAAGTTTTTATGTGAAAAATAAATTTAAAATGTGGATTAGAGCTTTAAAACTCAATTGAGTTGACTTTGGTCAACATTTTGAGCAAACGTACTCGGATCAGTGTTTTGACAGTTTCGGTAGGTCCGTATCATGATTTTGGACTTAGGCGTATGCCCGGAATCAAATTCCGAGGTCCTTAGCCCGAGATATGGAATTTTGAAGAAAAATTAAATTGTTTAAGTTCGAATAGTGATCGGATGTCTAATTATTTGAAAACGACCCCGGAATAAAATTTTGATGATTCCAACAGCTCCGTATGGTGATTTTGGACTTAGGAGCGTGCTCGAAATTTTATTTGGAAGTCCGTAGTTAAATTAGGCTTGAAATGGCTAAAAATAAGAATTTAAGTTTGGAAGTTTGACCGAGGAGTTGACTTTTTGATACCGGAGTCAGAATCCAGTTCTGAAAATTTTCTTAGCTTTGTTATGTCATTTATGACTTGTGTGTAAAATTTGAGGTCAATCGGAGTTGATTTGATAGGTTTTGACATCGAATATAGGAGTTCAAAATTTTAAGTTTCATTGAGCTTGAATGGGAGCATAATTCGTGGTTTTAGCGTCGTTTATTGTAATTTGAGGTTTCAAATAAGTTCGTATGATGTTTTAGGACTTGTTGGTATATTTGGTTGAGGCTCTGAGGGCCTTGGGTGAGTTTCGGATGGTTAACGGATCAAAAATTAGACTTAAAACAGCTGCTGCAATTTGTTTTCCTTTCTGCTGGAACTTTTGGCCCAAAATTGAGGCCCAAAAATCGAGCTCCCAAGAATCCAGGCTATGAATCGAGGTTGTGAATTGAGGATATGAATCGAGGATGTGAATCGAGGCTGTGAATCGAGGATGTGAATCGAGCCTGTAAATCGAGGATGTGAATCGAGGATGTGAATTGTGATGACCCAAAATGTCATCTTTAAATTTAATGATTAATTATGTGATCTAAGCACTATTTACCATTACTCGACTTGCGTGTGTAGTCCGTAAAAAAATTTCGGAAAGTTTTCAGGTGAAAAATGAATTAAAATATGAATTAGACCTTTAAAACTCAACTGAGTTGACTTTGGTCAACATTTTGAGCAAACAGACTCGGATCAGTGTTTTGACAATTTTGGTAGGTCTGTATCGTAATTTGGGACTTAGGCGTATGCCCGGAATTAAATTCTGATTTCCCTAGCCCGAGATATGGAATTTTGATAAAAAATTAAAAGTTTAAGTTCAAATAGTGATCGGATGTCAAATTATGCGCAAACGACCCCGGAATAGAATTTTGATGATTCCAACAGCTCCATATGGTGATTTTGGACTTAGGAGCGTGATCAGAATTTTATTTGGAAGTCCGTAGTGGAATTAGGCTTGAAATGCTGAAAGTTGAATTTTTGGGAAATTTGACCGAGATGTTGACTTTTTGATATCAGGGTCGAAATCCGATTCTAAAAATTTTCATAGCTCCGTTATATCATTTATGACTAGTGTGCAAAATTTGAAGTCATTCCAAATTGATTTGATGTGTTTCGACACAAGATATAGAATTTGAAAGTTCAAAGTTCATTGATTTTGATTTGAGGTGCGATTCGTCGTTTTGATGTTGTTTGATGTAGTTTGAAGCCTCGACTACATTTGTATGGTATTTTGGGACATGTTGGAATAATTGGTTAAGGTCCCGAGGGTCTCGAGTGGATTTCGGAAGGTAAACGGAATGGATTCGGACAAAGAGTGCTGGAAATTTCTGTTGCAGAAATTGTGTGCGTGGAGCCAACGATGGAAGCTTATATCTCATAATTCATAAGGAATAAGAAAATATACAAAACATGAAAGTTGTATTCGTTTGATTATACGTTCCATAAAGTTAAACTATGCATTATTTGGACATTTGTACATAAAGTTATGATGGATTGAATGAAGGCTGGTAGAGCAGTTTCGCCAGAAATTTCGCCAGAAATTCTGATGCATGAAGCCTACTTTGGGAGCTTATATCTCGCAATTCATAAGGAATCGGAATAATTGCAAAACATGAAAGTTGTAGTCGGTGGATTCTAGTTTCCAGAAAGTTAAACCATTTATCATTTGGACATTTGTACATAAAGTTAAGATCAATTGAAGTAAGACTGGTAAAGCTATTTCTGGTGGACTTTTAGTGACGAAAAATGGACTTTTAGTGACGGATTGACAGAAACTTAAGGACCAAAAATGGTCATTATATTCATTTCGTTTTGGATTTTTGGAGCACTGTTCTTGGGCAATTTTTGGGCGATTTTCACGGGAAAACATTGGGGTTAGTGTTCCTTATCCTATATTGATTATATTTCATGATTCCATACTCATTTACATCATGAATCCGTGAATTTATGGAAGAAAAATCAAGATTTTTGCAAAATCTTCCAAAAACAAAAATTTAAGATTTGGAGGTCGAGTTGTTATCGGTAAAATTGGTATGGGTGGACTTGTAATTGAATGGGTTGTCGGATTTTATAAGTTTCGCCGGATTCCGAGATGTGGGCCAAATGGGCAAATTTTGAGCTAATTTCGGATTTTAATGAAAATGTAATATTTTCTTATAAAATTGATTACTATACTTTTTGTTAATTGTATCGAATTAATTATGACTAGATACGAGTCGATCGGAGTCAGAAAATTGAGGATAAAGCATAATACTTGATTAAATTGGAGCAAGTCGAGGTAAGTAACTTTTCTTACTAATTGTTTTACCTGTTTAGTTGAAACTTGGTTTCTTTTATTCTGTGCATTATTTGAAGGTTGATTTTCTTTAAATTAAATATTATTAATATGAAGTATTTGACATTTTTAAACTTGATATTGAAGCAACGTAGTAAAAATTTTGAAATATTATTTTCCTAAATTATTTACTCCTGAATATTTTTATACTCATTGTGAGGGAGCCATGAGCTCTTTATTGTAGAAGAATATTATTGTTGAATTATTTTGACATGAGCCGTGAGCTCTTTATTGTGAAAAAATATTATTGTTGAATTATTTTGACCTGAGCCGTGAGCTCTTTATTGTGGAAAAATATTATTGATGAATTATTTTGACATGAGCCGTGACCTCTTTATTGTGGAAAACTATTATTGATGATTTATTTTGGCATGAGCCGTGAGCTCTTTATTGTGGAAAAATATTGTTGTTGAATTATTTTGGCAAGTTAAATTATTTGAGCACTTGAGGTACAAATTGTGATATATTGTGATATTGATACGCATGCGGTGGTATAAGGTCTGGGTGTTGAAACGCATGCGGTGAGATAAGGGTGGCTTGATACGCGTGGCTAGTAGGGGAACTACTAGAAGTCATGCGGTGTGATAAGGGTGGCTAAAACGCGGGATGCTATTTCGGGAAAAAATGTTTTCTTTAAATAAATTGTGAAGGCTCCCGCGATGATATAAGAAAATGAGATATTGTGAATTTATTTATGATTTGGGACTACGAGGCGGTACCTCAGGAGTGCCCTTGTTGATATTGATTTATGGTCATAGTTGCTTTCGATTAATTGTTGTGATTTTCATAAAGTTGAAGAAAATTCTGTTTTGATTCCACGAGATATTATTTGTAATTATTTGATGTCATTAAATGTGACATACTATTTGATTCATTTCCAATGTTATTTTATTTCACTACATTGATAAACATTTTAGCATGCCACTATTATATTCCAGTAGGGCCTCACCTGACCTCGTTACTACTCTACCGAGGTTAGGCTTGGCACTTACTGGGTACCGCTGTGGTGTACTCATACTACTCTTCTGCGCATCTTTTTGTGCAGATCCAGGTAAATTTTATCAGCCTAGACGTCAGTGAGTTACCTGCGCACGGAGACTTCGAGGTATATCTGCCAGCGTCCGCAGACTCCGGAGTCCCCTTCTATCATTTTATGTTGCTTCCTTATATTTTATTTAGACCTTGACATATAGAGACATTGAGAATAAATTCTTAGAAGCTTGTGACTTATTTCTACCGAGTTTTGGGAGTTGAAATTGTTTGAATTGTAGTTTATTTATTTCAAATATTTATTATTATTCCGCATTGATAGGCTTACCTAGTCTTAGAGACTAGGTGCCATCACGACATCCTACGGAGGGAATTTGGGGTCGTGACATGAATCGAGGACGTGAATCGAGGATGTGAATCGAAGCTATGAATCGAGGCTGCCAATCAAGGATGTGAATCGAGGGCTGCCTGGGCAGAATTATAAAAGAGGGCAGTTCGTCTCATTCCCCATTTTTAACAAATTGGAGCTTGAGCAAAGGCGATTTTGATAGATTTTCAAGGAAAAAACATTGGGGTAAGTGATTCTAACTTGGATTTGGTCTATAAACATAAATATATCATTGTTTTCACAATTTAATTATTGTTTTGAGATTGAAATTTGAAAAAGTTTAGAAATCTCATAGAAACGAAATTTTGAGATTTCGGTATCGATTCGGAGTCGGATTTGAGCGAAACTGGTATGGTTGGACTCGTAATTGAATGGGTTGTCGGATTTCATAACTTTTGCCGGATTCCGAGATGTGAGCCCCATGGGCGAAATTTTAATTAATTTCGGGATCTTTTCTTAAAAATGTAGTATTTTCTTATAGAATTGATTCCTATAATATTTAGTGATTGTATCAAATTATTTTGGCTAGATTCGAGCCAGACGGAGTTGGATAATCGTGGAAAAGGCCTATTGTGGATTAAATTGGAGCAAGACGAGGTAAGTGTCTTGTCTAATCTTGTGAGGGAGAAATTACCTCATATGTCACGATCCAATTTCACCTATAGGTCATGATGATGTCGGACACTGCTGTCAGACAAGACAACAATAAATACTAAATAAATTCTCATTTTAATATTTTTGAAATAAAAATTTCTTTAATAAAATTGTAGAGGTAAAACTCATAGAGTAAATGATAAATATTCTTTTTCAGCTAAATTTCTAAACAATTCACAACCATTCCCAAAACCCGATGTCACAAGTGCATGAGCATTTACTAGAAAATTAAAATAAAATACAGCATCTGTCCAGAATACAAATTGGACAGGAAAATATAATAACTCTGAAGAAGATTCTATTAGTTGCGGATCGTAATATAGAATGCAGCTCACCTATGTCCCCACAATTATTAACCACACCTCTGCGCCCACAAGGCCGCTATACATATATGTACCTGCACAATAAAATGTGCAGCAAGTACAGTATGAGTACGAAAACAACGTGTACCCAGTAAGTATCAAGCCTAATCTCGAAGAAGTAGAGACGAGATGGCCGACTATGACACTCACTATGGGTCAATAATATTAAATAATCATGAAAATAGAAATATTTATATCAACGCGATTCACATAATTAACAATAATTTATTGAACCAGCAGAAGTAATT
This sequence comes from Nicotiana tomentosiformis, assembly GCF_000390325.3. Classification (NCBI taxonomy): domain Eukaryota; kingdom Viridiplantae; phylum Streptophyta; class Magnoliopsida; order Solanales; family Solanaceae; genus Nicotiana; species Nicotiana tomentosiformis. Next base: position 43,385,604 of record NC_090818.1, on the reverse strand, counting down.
AAATTCCTTCAATTCCAATAATTCTCAATATATTAATTAAATTCCTTCAATTCAAATAATTTCTAATTTATTAATTAAATCCTTCAATTTCAATAATAATTCCAATTTATCAAATAGCTTTACAAGCTGCAATTCAATTTCAATAAATTTCCAATTTATCAAATAGCTTTACAAGCTGTAATAAACTGTCCAAGTATCGTGTAATTATTATTATTATTAAGCACGATTTTTGTCGAGGTCGTACGGCCCGATCCAGAGTTTCGTGTACACTGCCAAGGGACGTGCGACACGATCCATAGATGCATCTTTCCTGCCGAGGCGTTCTTCCCGCTCCACAAGAAAGGAGGACATTTTCTTATGTAACTCCGGAAGGAGAGTATTTTTATTATAAGATATATTCGGGAGGAAGAACATTTTCTTTTAATAATTAATCAATTAAAACAGAAAATCAAGCATATGAGGTTTCCATCCTTTGATATCGTCATCTGAAAATTTACAATATATTCATATATATATATATATATATATATATATATATATATATATATATATATATATATATATATATATATCAATTAATATTAATTAAACAAGAAATACAATTTACACAAGTAATTCATGCTTTGAGTCCTAAACTACCCATACTTTAGCATTAATAGTAGCTACGCACGAAATCTCGTCACCTCGTGCATACGTAGCCCCCGCAATTAGCAACAATTATTCAATTTAATCCCTATGGGGTAATTTTCCCCTCACAAGATTAGACAAGAGACTTACCTCGCTCCGAAGTTCCATAGCCGGCTCTCAGGCCTTTCAAATAACTCGACTGATGCCCAACACTCCAAAACTCGCTTTCGCTTTATTAACATTCACAAGCTTTTAATCCTCCTCCGACATCGTAACATTGAGTAAAATACTCATATGTGACCAACAAATTGATATCTATAATTACAATCAAAATATGACTCAAAAATATTTATCAATATCCATTTATGGCTCTCAAGTTGGCTACAAGCCTCTAACTCAAATCGTCTAATAGGTCCACTTACTATCACATTCAACTCCACTCTTATCATTCAATATCCATTTGAAGTCATCAATAATACTACATTAATTCTCCAACACCGCCAAATTACTATTCATCGTCTTCCTTAACCAACATTTCCAAAACATTCAATTTGGTGATTACTTAGTTGAATACTTTCAACTAAGCTAGAATATGATTCCATAAGTTCATTGCATCCTTTAATTTCATTTCTAAGAACACTATTTATCTTTTCCTCATTTTCTCAAGAACACTATTCATGCCATGAACTAGAGTTTATGAAATCAATTATCCAACCATAACAACTTGAAACAAATATTAGAAATACCCTCACCGACTCATAAGAAATGAGCTTGAATCATTAGTATTACCTTCTTGAAGCTTTCCTTGAAATTCCAATATTTGGAAAATTTGGTGTTCTTGAACAACTTGAAAGATTCTAGGGATTTTAAAGATAGAAGGATATTAATACTAGTGTTAATAGGATGTTATTAACTTAAAATATCCAAAAAAAACTCACCTTGTATTCTTAAATAGTCCCCAAGGTCGAATCCACCATGAAAGAACCAATCCCTAGCTCATGAAAATCCCCAAAAATGGCTGCTACCCATGACTGCCTTATAAAGGCACAGGTGCTTCAGCGAGTTGTACCTTGTGTTGTGCAGGTTGTACCTCGTATTACAAGTTTTGCCCTGCTGGACACCATTTACTAAAACGTCCATAAGTCCTTGTAGAAATATCCAACTGACGAACGGTCGAAAGCGTTAGAAACTAGACTCGAAGATCTTTCATTTGATAGATTGTCCACCATATAAATCATTATATATATAAGCATGCTCGTCCAAAGTTAGGTTTTTGTGTGTACTTATTTGGAACTTTAGTCTATCATGTAATTTCCAACTTGATTAAGACTTAGGGCTCTCCTTAGATCCTACATCACTTATAATATGGCTCTTTCACTTATTAGCACATGAACCTGCTAGAACCTTAAAAATCCCGATTCTGGGGTCGTTTTCTCAAAGTGTTGACCGAAGTCAAACTTGCTCTTTTAAGGCTAACTTAAGGAAACAAGTGTTCTGATTTCAACCCAAATACTTCCAAATCCCGAACCAACCATCCCCGAAAGTCATAAATCATTAAAAACACATTCGGGGAGTTTTATTTAGGGGAACGGTGTTCTAAAAGTTAAAACGACTGATTGGGTCGTTACATTCTCTCCCACTTAAATATACGTTTGTCCTCGAACGTGCTAAGGACTGTTTCGTAGTTGTCCAAAATCACTGATTAACACTTCGAGCACCTACCCATGCTACCACAACCAATTGAGCAATTAGCTCGAGCCAAATCTGAAAATTCTCCCCTTTATTTAAGGAAATAAGCCTTAGAGCCGAATTCTAACATCCAGAATTCTCCACAATGCTTGTTTCCAACCTATGAATGTCGTATCAATCACTACACGATGCACCAATACAGGATTGCATACCTCTGTTGAATTTAGACCATGCACTGCATCATTCACATGACTATAATAAAATCCTTTGATAATAATAGCCAAAATTCCTCGAATCTAATGTTCACAACACACCGCATGATACATATAAGTTCTGTTCCAACTCTTGAAATGCTTCCACGATGGAAGAAATGTGTAGAAATTCATAACCAACTGTCGAGTCAACAATTATTGAGTTTCTCCTTCTGACAAGAACCATTCCTCATTATAACCAAATAATGGTATTTGCTCTTTATTACACTTCATATAATCCGATCGCACTGATCCTGAATCCAATAATCTCGTCTCACCAAGTATAAGCTGCTCAGGCAATAAACCACCTCAGACGCGATCAAAACGCCTCATATGACGCCATAATGAGCTAATAAGCTACGGACTCGATTACGATACATAAGAAAAATGAACTCTGTAAAGGATTTCTCAACCCACGTGACTAATTAGACAACTGAAAATGTGTCATGAACCTTCCTCAGAAAATGGGACACAAACACATAAAATAGAATATAGGAGACTGTACTCAACGTCACATTGTTGCGGCGTGCAACCCGATCCACACATGATACCGTTGCGGCGTGCAACCCGATCTAAACAACATACCCGTGGCGGCGTGCCACCCAATCCGCACAAAAAGAATCTATAAGAAAATACTTACCGAGCAAGAATGCTCATTACTACAAAATATCCGAATATCGGGCACAAGCACGATCGGTGCATAATATCATCCCTGGAAGGATCGACAACGCCATACTATACAAAACTCAAGCACAACTAAGGTGCGATATATGATCTGAATCTCGAGAGCCATCCTGCTCACATAACACCATCGCTATACCTCAAAACGTAAGAAAATTATCAAGGCGTTTCGCAACTCACATGGCACAATATAGTATTATATGAAATAATCGACGACGAAACGACATCCAATGTCTGAATACTCCTCCATAGGGAGCAGTTATGCTGAAATGAACACATCCGGCTAGATATAGAGCCTATATTCATATTCAAATCCATCCACAGACCTCAAGCTGATTCTGATCGCATCGTACTAGGCTAATAACCTTTCAAGTATCCATAATAACCCCTTTTCCCATAACATACAAGAATAGCCATCATAACCGGAACAGTACTTCCACAGGCGACAACCAAATAAACCAAGCACCCTCTAGGCATAAATTCTCGAATCAGCGATATTACCAAAATCTTCATAATTGGTTTCAATATTCGCTCAATCAAGCGACTACATGTCACTCTTACACAATCTTTACGTGATACACGTTCCCACGTCCTTCCGCGCCAGGTAACAAGTCTGCACATCCATGATACCGGTTACACTAATACTGTAAAGCATATCGAGAATCCACAAATCAATACACAAGGTCTCTTACACCTGACATCGACCTTAGATGATGCCAAAAATAATACCATCTTACTTTAAACATCTAAATCCCTTTCCTGCTCATCCGAGCTCATAACATCCTTGTCAACACCGAACCAAAATTTTAAATCCTCAACTTTTGAATCCCATGCTACTGCACTTAAACATGCCAATGCGCAAGAGTACAAGAATTCCATCATAACTCCCGAACCACTAATAGGGTAAACACTTCATCATATAGAAACCTTCTTCTTAACTCATTTCAAGAGAACCATTACAACACGTGACTGAATTCCCATATCCGTAGAAAATACCAGCCTCAAGTAATGGTCTAAACCACCATAACTCTTCTGGGATCCCTCTACACATAACATGTCATAATACTTGAATTCCTCCAAACAAAATCAGTTACGGCGGTCGTCAAGCCTCGCATGTACTGCCACAATTCACATGCATAATTCAACGCATTGAAGGAACTGATCATTGCCACCATCGTGCCGATTTAACCATTGTTAGTCGATCAGTCTTTTTTCAATTTACTCTCAACGTGCCTTAGAAATAATAATAGCTCCATTCATTACATCATGAACTCAAATCCGCACTCATCCCAAGTGACCTTATTTTACGAAACCACGCTGTTTCAAAACCCACGAATCATCTCATACCCCTCATTTTGCGCACTTTTACATCTTCAACCAGTACACCCATTTTGATACTTCTTTTAGGAATCCGAAGTTATTTTCTTCCGTTTCTCAAATGCTACACCACAACCTGAAGATAACGCAGAGTACTCCAAGTCCCGTTTCATAATCTGCTGCAAAAGTTCGATACTCAACCATACTACGGACTCGAGATTCTTAGGCATCGTACTTTAAATTTTTGAGCCCTCTAAGACCGTTATCGAGAGTTACTTGCTCTGACTTGTTCCCAAATATGATCAACACCAAGGCTCTTCTAGCACATGAACACTTTTTCAAGGAAACACCCAACTGTCTCACTTTCCCTGTGCATTACATCTACACGAAGCATAAACTCAGAGTCTTCCAAAAACCTGAATATGAGTCGATAAGGCCAAATATGGCACACATTCCCCAAATCAATTGCTCAAATTACCACTGATATTTTCTTCCCTTAGTTGCAATGATCCACCAATACACCGATAATCAGGAACCTCACAAATAGACAACCATGCAATCCAATTGTAGATGGTGAGGCTCTCCTACTTAGCTTGAAGCTACAATTACATAAATTCTGGAATCCATCGAGATTCTTTCTTCATCGTTGACATGATTCTGCACACGCAACTCGCCAAATTTCTCGAAATTTTTCTATTAACCTTTAATAAATACTCTGAACCACTAGCCACATTTACTTTTTAAATCTCTTACCAGGTAGCCAGTAGAATTCTTCGCAGAAGTTTCGTCAACACCACGCGACCGCTAACTTTCTCACAGGAGATAACCCACCTGTGGAAATTACATGCCGACATATTCCAACGTCGTTGCACTAGGTGCAATTACTATGAAATCAGTAGATCATCCTGAGTCTGAGCTCATTCACCATCTACATCAGTGCGTTTACTCCTCATGGACGTCAACTAGAGGTGCGACAATACATTCCAATACAAAATCATGTTGTATCCTTTTTCATATCAAGCAACTCCCTCATGTTGTTTCCAATGTCCCTCAATATAGCAGCTAATATTACAACTTATGTCCATAGACCTAGTCATTTTCCATTCTACATCCCAAATCACTCCAAACTTTCCTCAAGACGTGTAATCATCCTACCACGTAACCCATGTGCTACCTTGCCACTCTCCCACTTTGGTCAACCATCTCCTTTAAGCCACTACTCGACTTTTGTTTTCTTACACTTGGCCTTCTCGGAACCTAACCACCACAAGACACCTTTCATATGTCCTTTCTCATCCTTCGCTACCCAGTTGTTGCCTTAACTAAAAAACCGTCTATGTAGAACTTAAACTAATAGGTCGTTACCAGCTTTAAACCTTTTCGAGGATTATCCTTCTCGAGCCATTAATACTAGGAAAGCTGCTTCGATCCTAAATCATTGCACACCATGATCTCTAATGATTGCTTCCCCTATATCAATTCCTAACACCCCGCCGTGAAGGCGAGTTGAAGAAAACCATAATACTAGCGAACCTTAACGCATTTTACAAGGCGATGACACCACATCAAAATTGAGAACTCTACCACACTCAAAAATATCAAAGCTTTGTTACTCCATCAACCCCAAACCTGAACATTCATAGTCTGATTGCCTTTTCTCCACTGGAATTAAAACATAGAACCTCTGAATCATGTACTGAGAAAACCTTCTTTCAAGTCGTTTACTGCCCCGACACATAGACGAACATTGTTTTTCCATTTCATAAACACTATGCGATAACAATGCACGAATCGTCATAACAATCAATGCCAAATCTAAAAACCTTAAGTAGTACTGATACTTAATTTGAAATGACAGAGCGGCCTTTCGTAAGGCGATGACAATAGCCCAATTAATTACATAAGGAGAAGTATCTTGTACTACATCTGTAGTACCATTAAAAATTTCCTCCATCCCCAATTTATAGCAAGCGCTTCACATCGCATAAGATTGAGTAGGAAGGAAATGAAATCATAAGCCTCAAAGGAATCGAATTGCACGATGAGGAATCAAAAAGGGAAGTATTCCTAACAGCTCTGTAGCCTCTCGAAGATAAGCACAGACGTCTCTGTACCGATCCGCAAGACTCTACTAGACTTGCTCATGACTCGTGAGACCTACGTGAACCTAGTGCTCTGATACCATGTTGTCACGACCCAATTTCACCTATAGGTCGTGATGGCGTCAGACACCGCTGTCATACAAGCCAACAATAAATACTAAATAAATTCTTATTTTTATATTTTTGAAATGAAAATTTCTTTAATAAAATTGTAGAGATAAAACTCATAGAGTAAATGATAAATATTTTTTTCAGCTAAATTTCTAAACAATTCACAACCATTCCCAAAACCCGGTGTCACAAGTGCATGAGCATTTACTAGGGAATTAAAATAAAATACAGCATCTGTCCAGAATATAAATTAGACAGAAAATATAATAACTCTGAAGAAGATTCTATTAGTTGCGGATCGTAATATAGAATACAGCTCACCTATGACCCCACAATTATTAACCACACCTCTGCGCCCACAAGGCCGCTATACATATATGTACCTGCACAATAAAATGTGCAGCACATGCAGTATGAGTACGAAAATAACGTGTACCCAGTAAGTATCAAGCCTAATCTCAAAGAGGTAGAGACGAGATGGCCGACTATGACACTCACTATGGGTCAATAATATTAAATAATCATGAAATAGAAATATTTATATCAACGTGATTCACATAATTAACAATAATTTATTGAACCAGCAGAAGTAATTAAATTCCTTCAATTCCAATAATTCTCAATATATTAATTAAATTCTTTCAATTAAAATAATTTCTAATTTATTAATTAAATCCTTCAATTTCAATAAAAATTCCAATTTATCAAATAGCTTTACAAGCTGCAATTCAATTTCAATAAATTTTTAATTTATCAAATAGCTTTACAAGCTGCAATTCAATTTCAATAAATTTCTAATTTATCAAATAGCTTTACAAGATGTAATAAACTGTCCAAGTATCGTGTAATTATTATTATTATTAAGGGACCTGCAACACGATCCATATATGCATCTATCTTGCCGAGGTGTTCGGCCCGCTCCACAAGAAAGGAGGACATTTTCTTATGTGCCTCCGGAAGGAGAGTATATTTATTATAAGATATATTCGGGAGGAAGAACAATTTATTTTAACAATTAATTAATTTAAACAGAAAATCAAGTATATGAGGTTTCCATCCTTTGATATCTTTATCTGAAAATTTACAATATATATATATATATATATATATATATATATATATATATATATATATATATCAATTAATATTAATTAAACAAAGAATATAATTTACACAAGTAATTCATGCTTTGAGTCCTAAACTACCCGGACTTTAGCATTAATAGTAGCTACGCACGGACTCTCGTCACCTTGTGCGTACGTAGCCCCCGCAATTAGCAACAATTATTCAATTTAATCCCTATGGGGTAATTTCCCTCTCACAAGATTAGACAAGAGACTTACCTCACTCCGAAGTTTCATAGCCGGCTCCCAAGCCTTTCAAATAACTCGACCGATGCCCAACGCTCCAAAACTCGCTTTCGCTTTATTAACATTCACAAGCTTTTAATCCTCCTCCGACATCGTAACATTGAGTAAAATACTCATACGCCACCAATAAATTGATATCTACAATTACAATCCCAATTACAATCAAAATATAACTCAAAAATATTTATCAATATCCATTTATGGCTCTCAAGTTGGCTACAAGCCTCCAGCTCTAATTGTCTAATAGGTTCACTTACTAGCACATTCAACTCCACTCTTATCATTCAATACCCATTTGAAGTCATCAATGATACTATAGTAATTCTCCAACACCGCCAAATTACTATTCATCGTCTTCCTTAACCAACATTTTCGAAACATTCAATTTGGTGATTACTTAGTTGAGTACTTCCAACTAAGCTAGAAAATGATTCCATAGATTCATTGCATCCTTTAATTTCATTTCTAAGAACACTATTTATCTTTCCCTCATTTTCTCAAGAACACTATTCATGCCATGAACTAGAGTTTATGAAATCAATTATCCAACGATAACAACTTGAAACAAATATTAGAAATACTCTCACCGACTCATAAGAAATGAGCTTGAATCATTAGTATTACCTTCTTGAAGCTTTCCTTGAAATTCCAATATTTGGAAAATTTGGTGTTCTTGAACAACTTGAAAGATTTCTAGGGATTTCAAAGATAGAAGGATATTAATACTAGTGTTAATAGGATGTTATTAACTTAAAATATCCAAAAAAAACTCACCTTGTATTCTTAAATAGTCCCCAAAGTCAAATCCACCATGAAAGAACCAATCCCTAGCTCATGAAAATCCCCAAAAATGGCTGCTACCCGTGACTGCCTTATAAAGGCACAGGTGCTTCAGCGAGTTATACCTTGCGCTGTGCAGGTTGTACCTCGTATTACAAGTTTTGCCCTGCTGGACACCATTTACTAAAACGTCCATAAGTCCTTGTAGAAATATCCAACTGACGAACGGTCGAAAGCGTTAGAAACTAGACTCGAAGATCTTTCATTTGATAGATTGTCCACCATATAAATCATTATATATATATAAGCATGCTCGTCCAAAGTTAGGTTTTTGTGTGTACTTATTTGGAACTTTAGTCTATCATGTAATTTCCAACTTGATTAATTCTTAGGGCTCTCCTTAGACCCTACATCACTTATAATATGGCTCGTTCACTTATTAGCACACGAACCTACTAGAACCTTAAAAATCCCGATTCTGGGGTCGTTTTCTCAAAGTGTTGACCGAAGTCAAATTTGCCCTTTTAAGGTTAACTTAAGGAACCAAGTGTTCTGATTTCAACCCAAACACTTTCAAATCCTGAACCAACCATCCCCGCAAGTCATAAATCATTAAAAACATATTCGGGGAGTTTTATTTAGGGAAACGGGATTCTAAAAGTCAAAACGACTGGTTGGGTCGTTACATTCTCTCCCACTTAAATATACGTTCGTCCTCGAACGTGCTAAGGAGTGTTCCGGAGTTATCCAAAATCATTGTTTAACACCCCGTGCACCTACCCGTGCTACCACACCCAGTTGAGCACATTAAATCGAGCCAATCTAAAAATTCTCCCCTTTATTTAGGCAAATAAGCCTTAGAGCCCAATTCTAACATCCAAAATTCTCCACCATGCATTTTTCCAACCAATGAATGTCGTATCTATCATTACACGATGCACCAATATAGGGTTGCATACCTTTATTGAATTTAGACCATGCACCGCATCATTCACATGAATATAATAACATCCTCCGATAACAATAGCTAAAATTCCACGAATCTGATGTTCACAACACAACTCATGATACATATAAGTCCTATTCCAACTCTTGAAATGCTTCCACGATGGAAGAAATGTGTAGAAATTCATAACCAACTGCCGAGTCAACAATTATTGAGTTTCTCCTTCTGACAAGAATCATTGCCTCATTATAACCAAATAATGGTATTTGCTCTTTATTACACTTCATATAATCTGATCGCACTAATCCCGAATCCAATAATCTCGTCTCACCAAGTATAAGCTGCTCAGGCAATAAACCACCTCAGACACGATCAAAAAGCCTCATATGACGCCACAATGAGCTAATAAGCTACGGACTCGATTGCGATACATAAGAAGCTCGAACTCTGGAAAGGATTTCTCGACCCATGTGACTAATTAGACAACTGAAAAGGTGTCATGAACCTTCCTCAGAAAATGGGACACAAAACACACAAAATAGAATATAGGGGACTGTACTCAACATCACACTGTTGCGGCGTGCAACCCGATCCAAACAACATACCTGTGGCGGCGTGCCACCCGATCCGCACATAAAGAATCTATAAAGAAATACTTACCGAGCTAGAATGCTCATTACTACAAAATATCCGAATATCGGACACAAGCATGCTAAGTGCATAATACCATCCCTGGAAGGACCGACATCGCCATACGCTACAAAACTCAAGCACAACTAAGGTGTGACATATAATCTGAATCCCGAGAGCTATCATGCACACATAACACCATCGATCTACGGAACCTCAACACATAAGAAATTTATCAAGTCGTTTCATAACTCACACGGCACAATATAGTATTACATGAAATAACTGACGACGAAACGACATCCAACGTCCGAATACTCCTACATAGGGAGCTTTTATGCTGAAATGAACACATCCGGCCTGATATAGAGCCCGTATTCATATTTAAATCCATCCACAGACCTTAAGCCGATTCTGAGGACTAGGCTAATAACCTTTCAAGGATCCATAATAACCCTTTATCCCATAACACACAAGAATAGATGTCACAATCGGAACAAACTTTCACAGTCCACAACCAAATGAACCAAGCACCCTGCAGGCATAAATTCTCGAATAAGTGATATTACCACAATCTTCATACTTGGTTTCAATATTCACTCAATCAAGTGACTACATGTCACTCTTACACAATACTTCTGTGAGACATGCTCCCACGACCTTCTACACCAGGTAACAAGTCTGCACATTCATGCTACCGGTTACACAAAATGTTGTAAAGCATATCAAGAATCCACAAATCAATACAAAAGGTCCCTTACACCTGACATCGACCTTAGATGATGCCAAAAACAATACCATCTTACTTTAAACATCTAAATCCCTTTCCTGCTCATCCGAGCTCATAACATCCTTGTCAACACCGAACTGAAATCTTAAATCCTCAACTTTCGAATCCCATGCTACTTAGTGCACTTAATCACGCCAATGCGTAGGAGTACAAGAATTTCATCATAACTCCCGAACCACTTAATAGGGTAAACACTTCATCATATAGAAACCTTCTTCTTAACTCATTTCAAGAGAACCATTGCAACACGTGGCTGAATTCCCATATCCGTAGAAAATACCGGCCTTAGGTTGTGGTCTAAACCACCATAACTCTTCTAGGATCCCTCTACACATAACATGTCATAATACTTGAATTTCTCCAAAATAAAATCAATTACGGCGGTCGTCAAGCCTCGCACGTACCGCCACAAATCACATGCATAATTCAATGCGATGAAGGAACTGATCATTGCCACCATCGTGCCGATTCAACCATTGTTAGCCGATCCATTTTTTTTCTCGATTTACTCTCAACTTGCCTTAGAAATAATAATAGCTCCATTCATTATATCACCAACTCAAATCCGCACTCATCCCAAGTGACCTTATTTCACGAGACCACACTATTTCAAAACCCACTAATTATCTCATATCCCTTCTTGTGCGCACTTTTTACATCTTCAACTGGTACACCCATTCTGATACTTCTTTTATGAATCCAAAGTTATTTTCTTTAGTTTTTCCAATGCTACACCACAACCTGAAGATAACATAGAGTACTCCAAGACCTGTTTAATAATCTGCTGCAAAAGCTCGATACTCAACCATACTATAGACTCGAGATCCTTAGACACCACACTTTAAAATTTTGAATCCACTAGGACCGTTATTGAGAGTCACTTGCTCTGACTTGTTCCCATACATGATCAACTCCAAGGCCTTGCTAGCACATGGACACATTCTCAAGGAAATACCCGACTATCTCACTTTCCCTGTGCATTACATCTACACGAAGCATAAAATCGGAGTGTTCCCACAAACCTAAATATGGATTGATAAGGCCAAATATGGCACACATTCCCCAAATCCTTTGCTCAAATTACCAGCGATGTTTTCTTTCCTTAGTCGTAATGACCCACCAACACACCGATAACCAGAAATTGCACAAGTTGACACTACACAATCCAATCATAGACAGTGGGTCTCTCCCACTTAGCTTGAAGCTACAATTATAAAATTCTGGAATCCACCGAGATTCTTTCTTCATCGTCGGCATGATCCTGCACACGCAACTTGCCAAATTTCTCGAAATTCTTCTATTAACCTTTAATAAACACTCCGAACCACTAGCCATATTTACATATTAAATCTCTTACCGGGTAGCCAGTAAAATTCTTCACAGAAGCTTCGTCAACACCACACGATCGCTAACCTGCTCACATGAGATAAGCCACATGTGGAAATTACATGCTAACATATTCCAACGCCGCTGCATTGGGTGCAATTACTACGAAATCAGTAGATCACCCTGAGTCCGACCTTATTCACCAGCTGCACCAGTCCGTTCACTCCTCATGGCCGTCAATTAGAGGTGCGACAATACATTATAATCCAATGTCATGTTGTATCATTCTTCATATCAAGCAACTCCCTCCTGTTGTATCCAATCTTCCTCAATATAGCAGTTAATATTACAACTTAAGTCCATAGACCTAGTCACTGTCCATTTTACATCCCAAATCACTCTAAACGTTCCTCAAGACATGTAATCATCCTACCACGTAACCCATGTGCTACCTTGCCACTCTCCCACTTTGGTCAACCATCTCCTTAAGCAACTACTCTGCTTTTGTTTTCTTACACTTGGCATTTTCGGAACCTAACCACTGCAAGGCACCTTCCACATGTCCTTCCTCATCCTTCGCTGCCCAGTTGTTGCCTTAACTCAAAATCCATCTCTGTAACACTTGAACCAATAGATCGTTACCAGCTTTAAACCTTTCTGACGATCATCCTTCTCGAGGCATCAATACTAGAAATGCTGCTTCGATCCTGAATCACTTCACATCGCGATCTCTAACGACTGCTTCCTCTATACCAATTCCTAACACCCTGTCGTGAAGGCGAGTTGAAGAAAAATCATAACACTGGCGAACCTTAACGTATTTTACAAGGCGATGACACCACATCAAAATTGAGAACTCTACCACACTCGAAAATATCAAGCTTCGTTACTCCATCAACCCCAAACCTGAACATTCATAGTCCGATTGTCTTTTCTCCGCTGGGTTTAAAACATGGAACCTCTGAATCATGTACTGAGAAAACCTTCTTTCAAGTCGTTTACTGCCCCGACACATAGACAGACATTTGTTTTCCATTTCATAAACACTGTGCGATAACAACGCACGAATCATCATAACAATCAATGCCAAATCTCAAAACCTTAAGTAGTACTAATACTTAATTTGAAATGACAGAGCGGCCTTTCGTAAGGCGATGACGATAGCCCAATTAATTACATAAGGAGAAGTATCATGTACTACATCTGTAGTACCATTAAAGATTTCCTGGATCCCCAATTTATAACAAGTGCTTCACATCGCATAAGATTGAGTAGGAAAGGAATGAAGGCATAAGCATCAAAGGAATCGAATTGCACGATGAGGAATCAAAAAGGGAAGTATTCCTAACAGCCTTGTAGCCTCTCGAAGATAAGTACAGACGTCTCCGTACCGATCTGCAAGACTCTACTAGACTTGCTCATGACTTGTGAGACCTACGTGAACCTAGTGCTCTGATACCATGTTGTCACGACCCAATTTCACCTATAGGTCATGATGGCGTCGGACATCGCTGTTAGACAAGCCATCAATAAATTCTCATTTTAATATTTTTGAAGTCATAGTTGTTCCCCTCAATTAAATAGCAGAATATGACATTTACCAAATACGTACTAATATCTTTAAAAATTTCCAATACAGTGCAACCCATAATCATCCTAAAACCCGGTGTCACAAGTGCATGAGCATTTACTAGGGAATTAAAATAAAATACAGCATCTATCTAGAATACAAATTAGATAGGAAAATATAATAACTCTGAAGGAGACTCTATTAGCTGCGGATCGTAATATAGAATGCAGCTCACCTATGTCCCCACAATTATTAACCACACCTCTGCACCCACAAGGCCGCTATACATATATGTACCTGCACAATAAAATGTGCAGCAAGTGCAGTATGAGTACGAAAACAACGTGTACCCAGTAAGTATCAAGCCTAATCTCGAAGAGGTAGAGACGAGATGGCCGACTATGACTGTGATGACCCAAAATGTCATCTTTAAATTTAATAATTAATTATGTGTTCTAAGACCTCGAAAAGCACTATTTATCCTTCCTCGACTTGCGTGCACAGTCCATAAAATTTTTTGGAAAGTTTTCAGGTGAAAAATGGATTAAAATGTGAATTAGAGCTTTAAAACTCAACTAGTTGACTTTGGTCAACATTTTGAGCAAACAGATTCGGATAAGTATTTTGACAGTTTCGGTCGGTCCGTATCGTTATTTTGGACTTAGGCGTATGCCCAGAATCAAATTCCGAGGTCCCTAGCCCGAGATATGGAATTTTGATGAAAAATTTAAAGTTTAAGTTTAAATAGTGAACAGATGTCAAATTATGTGCAAATGACCCCGGAATAGAATTTTGATGATTCCAACAGCTCCGTATGGTGATTTTGGACTTAGGAGCGTGATCGAAATTTTATTTGGAAGGCCGTAGTAAAATTAGGTTTGAAGTGGCTAAAATAGGAATTTAAAGTTTGGAAGTTTGACCGGGGAGTTGACTTTTTGATATCGGGCTCGGAATTCAGTTCTGAAAATTTTCACAGCTCCATTATATCATTTATGACTTGTGTGCAAAATTGTAAGTCATTCGGACTTGATTTGATAGGTTTCGACATCGAATGAAGAAGTTGGAAATTCTAAGTTTCATTAAGATTGAATTGGAGCATGATTCGTGATTTTAGCGTTGTTTGATGTGATTTGAGGTTTCAAATAAGTTCGTATGATATTTTAGGATTTGTTGGTGTTTTGGGTTGAGGTCCCGAGAGCCTCGGGTGAGTTTCGGATGGTTAACGAATCAAAAGTGGGACTTAGCTGCTGCAAAAGCTGCTGGAAATGTTTTGCTGGAAATGCTGTCAAAAATCGGGTTGCTGTCAAATCGAGGTCCCTTACAAATTGAGGTCCCTACGAAATCGAGGTCCCTTACAAATCGAGGTCCATAACAAATCGAGGTCCCTTACAAATCGAGGTCCCTAAGAAATCGAGGTCCCTTACAAATCGAGGTCCCTAAGAAATCGAGGTCCCTTACAAAACGAGGTCCATGACAGATTGAGGCTGCCCATGATCGAGGCAGTCCATGATTGGACTCACCATGATCGTACTCCATGATCGGACTCTCCATGATCGGAGTCCCCCGTGATCGAGGTCACCCTGGACAGATCTGTAAGTTATAAAAACAGGGAGGCTTCGTCCATTTCGCCATTTTTAACAACTTGGAGCTTGAGCAGAAGCGATCTTTGATATATTTTCAAGGAAAAACATTGGGGGTAAGTGATTCTAACTCGGATTTTGTCAATATACACGAATATATCATTGTTTTCACCATTTAATTAGTGTTTTGAGATTGAAATTTGGAAAATTTTAGAAAATCTCATAGAAATGAATATTTAAGATTTGGAGGTCGAGTTGTTATCGGATTTTGGTAAAATTGGTATGGGTGGACTCGTAATTGAATGGGTTATCGGATTTTGTAAGTTTTGCCGGATTCCGAGATATGGGCCCCACGGGTAAATTTTGAGCTAATTTTGTATTTTAATGAAAATGTAATATTTTCTTATTAAATTGATTACTATAATTTTTGTTGACTGTATTGAATTAATTATGACTAGATACAAGTCCACCGGAGTCGGAAATTCGAGAAAAAAGCATAATACTTAGTTAAATTGGAGCAAGTCGAGGTAAGTGACTTGTCTAACTTTATATGGAAAAAATTTCCCCTAGAATTAATATGAATGTTGTCACACCCCTTTTCTACCCCCAAAAGATATTTGTGTTTGGATTGTGGGTTAAAGAGTTTTTCCAATTAAAGTGATAATTTTTGAAATAGGGATTATTTTATTTACAGAGTCGCCACTTGGAATTGATTTTTTGCCGGTGTTCCAAGTCACCTTTTATTTGAATCCCTAGTCAAAGGAAGGTTTGACTCCTTTATTATTGGTCTGCAAAAACAAAGTCCGGGTAAGGAATTCTGTTGACCGGGGAGAAGGTGTAAGGCATTCCCCGAGTCCCTTTGTTTTAGCACGGTCGCTTTATTGACTAGAATTTGGCTTGAATAAATTTTGGATAAACTGTGTTTTATTGATTTTCATGTTTTACTTCTGTCCGATTTTATTTATTAAAATATGGAATTATTTTGGATAAACTGTGTTTATTATTATTTTTTATTATTATTTGAAGTTATGGTCAAGTCGCATGAAACGCGCACTCGAATTGAGGGTTATGTATCATGACTATGCCACGGAAATCGTATCCATAGTCACGATATTTTATTATTAACGTGCCTAGAAGCAAACTACGAGTGTTTATAAGAACTATTTTCTAAACTAGCGATTATTCCAAGGACAATAGTTTATGGTTGTGGAGTTATCGAAATGATTTTTTACATCTATTACTAAGTCGTTTGATCTAACAAAATTGACATTCTCTTCATTTTATTTTCACATGACTCAAGTCTTATACCATGCAGTTCCTTCATATATCCATGCCCCATTTAAACTCTAAATAACCAAGTTCTTACCACCCCATGGTCCAAATATCTTAGCTAATAGTCCATTTTGTAATCCAGCCCATTAGACCCAGGTCCAAACTACCAATAAAGCTCTTAAGCAAAAAAGGAAATAACTGAAGCAAGTTCAATGCTAACACAGTAGGGAATGAAATGAAGAATAACAAAGTATCCAACAGTCAATGCACTCAAGAAAAATCAAGATGCATTCATAGTTTGTCTAAAAAAAAATGAACGAAACATAAACTTTTATATCTCCAACACAAAACAAAAATAGAAAGTAGACCTCCAATATTTATTCGCTAAATGAGATCTACAGCAGTTGAAAATGAGCACAACAACAATGCTTTCATTGTACCTTAAAAGCAAACCACGAGCTACGGAAGCCGAAGGAACCTTAGTTGCGACATGTACGTCTTCGTGTCGTTTTTTTTACGAACCTGTGGTGTCATTTTGGAAACAGTAATGAGGGTCATTTTTGGCTGGGTTTGGGACTGGTTTCACAATAGTTTTGCAGCTGTTTGTTAGAGGAAAAGGAGCTTGTTGGAGATGGTATAATTACGACGGAGACAAGGCTATTTCTGGGGTGTTTCGATACTGTTTTCGGAACTGTTTGATGGAGGTTTTCAGCTCGTTTTTTGGGGATGTTTTTGATGCTTTTTGAGCAGATTTTGTGGCTTTTTAGCTTTTGTTTTGAACTGATTTTTTGCTGGGATTTTGATGTGGAAACAGAGCTAGTTTATGGACTGTTTTTGGATTGGATTTTGAGTGAGAAAGCAGTGCGTTTCAGCTATGTTTTTGGGTGGATTTGGAATGATTTTAAGAGCTGGTTAGGATGTGTTTTTGTTGGTTCAATTGCTGGAATGTTTCGTGCTTGTTGTTAGAGGAAGAAAAAGATTCAGCTCTCTCTTCTTTTTTGTGTGTTATGTGTGTGTTTTATAGCTGTAAATGGGGTATGGGGTTTGTGATAGGAGACAAGCATAGGGGACAAGGAGTGGGGAATAATGGAGAGAGTAGGGAGCAAAGTGTGGGGGGACAAGCATGGGGGACAAATGAAAGTGGAGTGGGGAACAAGCATGTGGGATAAGCATAGGGGACAAAGTATGGGGGACAAGTATGGGGGACAAGAATGGGGGACAAAGAAAAGTTGAGTGGGGACACGCCTGGGAAGTGGAAAATATTTAAGCACGGTCAAAAATTAGGTGCTCACAGCATGCCCCTCTTTGCTTGGAAACATTAAGATTTTTCAGGCAAAGATAAAGTGAGCCGTGTGACTAAGTTTTGACCATATCGTTATTCAAAAGAGGAAGAAAATAAAAGAAAAAGGTGCAATCGAGTCTTGGTTTTGGACAGCCTACATATCCCGGGTTATAAGGGAATCAGGTCGCGTGTAGTTCAAGAAAAATGATGGAGTGATGAGTTCAAAAGTCGAGCTAGATTCCGTCGAGGCTCCGGTCCGTGGACCTGTTATTACATCAAAATCTAAAGGAACTAAACAAGCCTATCAGCTATAAGTTACAAGATTCCTATTTATAAGTCTTCTGAACCTTGATCTTGAGTCTTGACTGGTTGTTCATGTAGACTTTGATATGAGCCTTGATGCTTGCTAGCTGTAGGTGCTAGTGCATTCTTCTACGGCTTCTTCTGAGCAAAACGGGAAATGTGAAGCTCGTAACTTAAGTCATGTTTTGAGCAGTCCATATCATTTCCATCTGCTTCTGCATTTGGATTCACTTTTTCTTTTCTTTTCTTTTCTTTATTTTGGATTCAGACTTCTTCTTTTGTTCATCTCGAACCTTTTGCCTCGAGGTAAAACCTGCTCAGACATCACAACAAACAAACGAACAAAATTTTTCTGCCCCAGTTTTCACTAGGAAACATTTCGTGAGTTAGTGTAACAAAATTCTAAACAACTTCTTTATTGAAAGCAAAATAAAAATAAAAATAAAAACAGTAATGGTGTACCCTGAATAGGTCAGAATGATTTTGTTTTTTGTTTTTTTTTTGTCCCAAAAGAATGTCTCAACTAAGGATTTGTGTACCTTATGTTGGAAAACTGTGGTTAGAGAATGTGATACCCTATATTGGCAATGATACCAGGGAGTGGTGTACCCTGCATTTAAAATTAAATCAACTAGGGAGTGGTGTACCCTATATTGGATAACACAACAAGGGATTGATGTACCCTATACTGGTAAGGAGATCAAGGATTGGTGTACCTTATACTGGTAAGGAAATGTAATCAGGGGATGGCGCCCTGTATTACTGAAAAAGAAATATAACCAGGGGTTGGTGCCCTGTATTACTGAAAAGGAAAATGTAACCAGGGGTTGGCGCCCTGTATTACTGAAAAAGAAATATAACCAGGGGTTGGCGCCCTGTATTACTGAAAAGGAAAGGTAATCAGGGGTTGGTGCCCTGTATTACTGAAAAAAAATGTTGAATCCTCTTGGCGAAAAAGTTCTACCTGGGTTAAACTATGAAAAAGAAGACTGGACAAAGAGTACTTCTACCCGGATTAAACCAAATTAAGCAAACCTGGGTGAATAGTACTTCTACCTGGAAATATGAGCTGGATCCCCCAGGAGAAAAAGTTCTACCTGGGTTAAGCTACGTAAAATATCCAGAGCGAAGAGTACTTCTACCCGAAACTATGAACTGGATCCCCCTAGGCGAAAAGGTTCTACCTGGGTTAAGCTACGAAAAGCAACCTGAGCGTAGAGTAACTTCTACCCGGAACTATAAGCTGGATCCCCCTAGGCAAAAATATTCTACCTGGGTTAAGCTACGAAAGACAGCCTGGGCAAAAAGTACTTCTACCCGGAACTATGAGCTGGATCCCCCTAGGCGAAGAAGTTCTACCTGGGTTAAGCTACGAAAGACGGCCTGGGCGAAAAGTACTTCTACCCGGAACTATGAGCTGGATCCCCCTAGGCGAAAAAGTTCTATCTGGGTTAAGCTACGAAAGACAGCTTGGGCAAAAAGTACTTCTACCCAGAACTATGAGCTGGATCCCCGTAGGCGAAGAAGTTCTACCTGGGTTAAGCTACGAAAGACGACCTGGGCGAAAATTACTTCTACCCGGAACTATGAGCTGGATCCCCCTAGGCGAAAAAGGTTCTACCTGGGTTAAGCAACAAAAAACAGCCTGGGCGAAGAGTGCTTCTACCAGGAAATATGAGCTGGATCCCCCTAGGCGAAAATGTTCTACCTGGGTTAAGCTACCTAAAACAGCCTGGGCGAAAAGTACTTCTACCCTGAAATATGAGCTAGATCCCCTAGGCGAAAATGTTCTACCTGGGTTAAGCTATGATTAAAAACTTGAGTGAAAAGTACTTCTACCCGCAAATATGAGCTGGATCCCCCTAGGCGAAATGGTTCTACCTGGGTTAAGCTACGTAAAACAACCTGGGCAAAAAGTACTTCTACCCAAAAATATTAGCTGGATCCCCCTAGGCAAAAATGTTCTACATGGGTTAAGCAACAAAAAACAGCCTAGGTGAAGAGTGCTTCTACCCGGAACTATGAGCTGGATCCCCCAAGGCAAAAAGGTTCTACATGGGTTAAGCTACGAAAAACAAGCCTGGGCGAAGAGTTCTTCTACCCGGAACTATGAGCTGGATCCCCCTGGGAGAAAAAGTTCTATCTGGGTTAAGCTACGTAAAACAGCCTGGGCGAAAAGTACTTCTACCCGGAAATATTAGCTGGATCCTCCTAGGCGAAAATGTTCTACCTGGGTTAAGCAACAAAAAACAGCCTGGGCGAAGAGTGCTTCTACCCGGAACTATGAGCTGAATCCCCCTAGGCGAAAAGGTTCTACATGGGTTAAGCTACGAAAATGAGAGGTATGAACAATAGTTATGCATGCTAAAAATAAAGGAAAGTGGGGATTTTGAGGAAACTTACCTTTGGTGACATTGGTCCTTTAGAAATCACCATTCTTCACTGTTTTGTTCATGCTGCAAACAAAGAAAATTGTGAGTTTTGAAAATAGTGGTCAGTTTGTGGCCCTGATGTCTTTGGAAGCTTGGCTTTGTGCCCATCTTCTTTTGATGATGATTTCAACCTGCCACTAGATGTTTCCTGAATACCACTAGCATGTCTGGCCCCAGAGAGCCTTTGACTTTTCAAACTTTTACATGACGGTTGGTCGCGTGGGACTTAACCTTTTCAACTTTGTTTTGCCTTTGTGGAATTTCACTTTCGACTTCTTTCCTCCAAAACTTTCAATTTCTGAGAATTGGGGAACCTTTAGCTTTTCAAACTTTACCAAAATGGTTAGCCACTTGGGACTTAACCTATTCAACTTCATTTTGCCTTGTAGGCACTTTCAATTTGATTTCCTCTTTACAAGAGTTTTTGATTTATAAGCATCAGCCGCCATGGCCAGTCGGGGTTGACTTGATGTCGCTGCCGAGTCTGGGTGCCTTTTTTGTATATTAGCTTGTATCAAACGAAAGCCCTGTAAATCAGTCTTGCTATCCCTTCTTTGCCTTAGTTTTGGAACAGAGTTAGACCAAAATGGATTCGAAGAAAAACAAACAATGGAATGGACAATGAATTTAGACAAAAGATATCCCTTTCGGGGAAGGAAAGAACGACTTATCTGGAGTATATGCGGACTTCAATGAACATGACATGCCTTTTGGACTTGATGTCTGATCTGTGTAAACCGTCTGACTCTTAGAAATTCATCACAATTTTTGCCTCGAAACCTAGGAACCTTGCCCAGGATTATCAATACCAATGGCTGTGAAGATCCTCTTTTCGATCAGTAGTGCCCTTTGCGGGTTTTCACCAGTTAAACTCTCTCAATTCTCTTCTCACCATCGCCTTATAGTGCCCTTTACGGGTTTTCACTAACAAGACTCTCTCATTTTCATTTTCTTTGCTCGTCATCGCCCTATGGTGCCCGTGAGGGTTTTCACCAATAAGACTCTCTCATTTTATTTCTCTCATTTTGGTGGCATCAGATCCAAGTGATTGTATCCTCAAATTTTTGAACATTCTCGTTGATTGATCGGAAGGACTTGAAAAGGATTTGGGTAAAAAGGATTTGGATTGAATTACAACTTTGGAACCTCTCAGGCGAAACCATCGCCGAACCATTATAACACCTGCCCCAGTTTCAACTTTTGGGGGAATGTAGATTTTTATTTTGGTGTGACTGAACCCCAGAGAGAGGCTGCCTACGTATCCTTTCGGAATCAAGTCGAACGTAGTTCGATTAACATGAACTTGTTTGATTTTTTTTTATTTTTATTTTTCATTTTTTATTTATTTATTTGTTTTTCTTCTTTTATTTTTATTTTAAATAACATCTTCAGGTTCCAAAGAGGGTAATCAAAGAAAGGTAACCGGCTCAAAAGGGTTAGCGAAGGGTTGATGGTGTTTGGATAGCAAGAATGAAAGCCTTCATCATCCCAATCAGAGAACATTAATGCTATATAGAGGGTCAAACATAGTACCTTTTGACTGTATCCGCGTTGACGGTTGTTTCGGGGACACTTTCTTCGTTGCTTCCCAGGTACAACGCTCTCTTTTGCAGTACTCTCATTACAATGTATGTACCTTTCCAATTTGGAGCCAATTTTCATTTAGCTTCTTCATGAGTTGGGAGGATACGTCTCAGAATGAGTTGTCCTATTTTAAATTTATTGGGCCGCACTTTCTTGTTGTAGACACGGACCATTCTTTGTTGGCACAATTGCCCGTGGCAAATTGCGGCCAATCATTTTTCATCCATCAGTGTTAATTATTTCAATCGGATCTTGACCCAATCTTTATCCTCAATCCCGGCTTCAACAATGATCCGAAGAGAGGGAATCTCAACTTCGTTTCAATTTTCTATTTATTTTCTTACAAGCCTTGTCTTCAAAATAATTTATTTCTTGATCTATTATTTCGGGGTCTGACAACGTTTTAGGATCTGGGCATGAAGTCCGCAAGCATGTCATGTCATTAAAATCTGCATTAACAGAACTAAAAAGAGAATAAGAAAAGTGACAAGATTAAGAAAAGAAACATTCCCCAACAATGAAATATTAATTTCATTTAATTTTTTTTTTAAAAGTTTTTAAGATAGAAAGGTTTACATCAGAAAGCAAAGCAGTGAAGTAAAATATTCGGATTAGATCCTGAAATAATTCGGACGCAGAAAAGATAGCAAGACCGGCTACCGAGACTCCCATATTACAGAGAACATTTCAGGTTTGGCGCCCGTTTTTAGGTTTCTCTTCTGTCTCGGCAATGGCTGCAATGGCCTTCAGTGCCAGATCAAATTCCTCATCTTCACAGATTATTCCAATTACTGGCCCATTGGTGTGAGTAGGCAGAGAATTATTCATCATATTAGGGGCCTCTTCATCCCTAAGCACTATTTCCTTGACATTGATGAGGTCTTCCACTGCTCTCTTAATAGTCTAACAGTCTTCTGTATCATGTCTGACTGCTCCAGAGTGGTATTCACATCTAGCATTAGCCTGGTGCGACTGGGACTTAGAGTTTGGCCGGTTCGGGGCTACTTGCCACAGTAGACCTAGCCTGACTAGCTTTTGGAACAAGATCGAGTATGATTCACCAACAGGGGTAATCCATCTCGGGAGGCTCTCTCTCTCTTCTTCTTTTTTTTCCTTTTTTTTAATTTTTTTTTCATATCTTGATTTTTTTTCTCTTTTTGTTGTTTTTCGCTCTCTGTTATTTTTTGTCACTCTTTCTTTCTTTTTCACTCAATTTTTTTTCGATTTTTTTTACTCAATTTGTTTATGGCTATGATCGAATCCGATGGGGATTGCCTAGGTATCATGACACCGCATGAAGCAGATCATTATGTAGTTCAGGAATACCGGGAACAAAGTACATAAGCTAGCTCTTTTTTTTCTTTTGGAATGTTTGAAAAGAAGAATTCTTAAAGGAGAAAGAAAATATTAATTTTTTTTGGATTTTGATTATTTTTGTTTTTGGATTTTTTTGGGAGAAATACTTCTAAAGAAGGAAAAAATATATTTTTGGATTTTGATTTTTTTTTCTTTTTTCTTTTCAAATGAAAGACTTCTAAAAAGAAAGAAAATATTTTTGGTTTTTTTTTTTTCCGGTGAGAATCAGACCCATGTAGTTCGGTGGATCAGAAATAAAATAGATAAACTAACTCTTTTTCATGTACAATTAATCCGACAAAATTTTCGAGCAAAGAAATATTTTTAATTTTTTTTTTGATTGTTTTTTTTTTTTCTTTTTGGAATTTGTGAAAGAAAAATTTCTAAAGTAAAAAAAAAAAATTTGAATTTTGATATATATTTTTTTTTTTTAATTTCAAAAGAAAGATTTTTTTTTTTTTTTTTGGATTTTGGGAGAAAGACTTAAAAAAAAGGAATAAAATATTTTTGGACTTTTGGTCTAAAAAAAAAGAAGCTTCTAAAGTAGTAATTAAAGGAAAATATCTTTTTGGATTTCTAAAATTGGGGGCCGAAACCGATGAGGTTTGCCTACGTATCTCACATTCAGTGAGAATCAGACCCGCATAATTCGGTGAAAATTAACTATGTTCTTCTTTTTATTTTAATATGAAAATTAATCTTTAAAAACCATATGCACTAAAACACATCATTTTTTCTCTCTTCGTTCAACCGATATATGCTAAAGTCGGTCGACATGTAAGCCTCCCAAATAATGCAACAAGTAGCACATAACATGACATAATGGTCTCAACAAGGTACCTGTCCTAAAACAGAACTCGGCCCATGAGTCGAGCGCTGCTAAGTCAAATGCACATGATGCAAATAAAGCGTAGCCTACTAGGGATATTCATTGCTTGTGGCTTGTTCTTCTAAGTTTGTAAATCCTAAAGGAGATGGTATCTAGACCTGGCTTACCCGGGCGGACAACCCGAGCCGAGGAGCGTCAAGCATTACCAGTAGTAGAACAGCACTGGCTAGCTAACGGCTCTCCCGCCTAAACATGTGTGACTAAATCCTTCACCAGAAGCTGGTAGGCTAACTGGCTTTATCTCAAGACAGAAATTTTGTGATGCTGGTAGGCAAACACAATATAACTAATTATCAGAAGACTCAGTGGATGCGAGAGAGGATACAATTTATATGTACAATTCAACAATATCAAGACAGTAAAAAGTGGACAAGTAGCACATTAGTCCCAAATAAATCACAATATATACAAAAATTAATAAAGCCAAATAAAGTCAATGTACAAGCTCGAATTCTTGAAGTCCCCAGCAGAGTCGCCAGAGCTGTCACACCCCTTTTCTACCCCTAAAAGATATTTGTGTTTGGATTGTGGGTTAAAGAGTTTTTCCAATTAAAGTGACAATTTTTGAAATAGGGATTATTTTATTTACAGAGTCGCCACTTGGAATTGATTTTTTGCCGGTGTTCCAAGTCACCTTTTATTTGAATCCCTAGTCAAAGGAAGGTATGACTCCTTTATTATTGGTCTGCAAAAACAAAGTCGGGGTAAGGAATTCTGTTGACCGGGGAGAAGGTGTAAGGCATTCCCCGAGTCCCGTGGTTTTAGCACGGTCGCTTTTTTGACTAGAATTTGGCTTGAATAAATTTTGGATAAACTGTGTTTTATTGATTTTCATGTTTTACTTATGTCCGATTTTATTTATTAAAATATGGAATTATTTTGGATAAACTGTGTTTATTATTATTTTTTATTATTATTTGAAGTTATGGTCAAGTCGCATGAAACGCTCACTCGAATTGAGGATTATGTATCATGACTATGCCACGGAAATCGTATCCATAGTCACGATATTTTATTACTAACGTGCCTAGAAGCAAACTACGAGTGTTTATAAGAATTATTTTCTAAACTAGCGATTATTGCAAGGACAATAGTTTATGGATGTGGAGTTATCGAAATGATTTTTTACATCTATTACTAAGTCGTTTGATCTAACAAAATTGACATTCTCTTCATTTTATTTTCACATGACTCAAGTCTTATACCATACAGTTCTTCATATATCCATGCCCCATTTAAACTCTAAATAACCAAGTTCTTACCACCCCATGGTCCAAATATCTTAGCTAATAGTCCATTTTGTAATCCAGCCCATTAGACCCAGGTCCAAACTACCAATAAAGCTCTTAAGAAAAAAAGAAAATAACTAAAGCAAGTTCAATGCTAACACAGTAGGGAATGAAATGAAGAATAACAAAGTATCCAACAGTCAATGCACTCAAGAAAATTCAAGATGCATTCATAGTTTGTCTAAAAAAAATAAACGAAACATAAATTTTTATATCTCCAACACAAAACAAAAATAGAAAGTAGACCTCCAATATTTATTCGCTAAATGAGATCTACAGCAGTTGAAAATGAGCACAACAACAATGCTTTCATTGTACCTTAAAAGCAAACCACGAGCGACGGAAGCCGAAGGAACCTCAGTTGCGACATGTATGTCTTCGTGTCGTTTATTTTAGGAACCTGTGGTGTCATTTTGGAAACAGTAATGAGGGTCATTTTTGGCTGGGTTTGGGACTGGTTTCAAAACAGTTTTGCAGCTGTTTGTTAGAGGAAAAGGAGCTGGTTGGAGATGGTATAATTACGACGGAGACAAGGCTATTTCTGGGGTGTTTCGAGACTGTTTTCGGAGCTCTTTGGTGGAGGTTTTCAGCTCGTTTTTGGGGATGTTTTTTATGCTTTTTGAGCAGATTTAGTGGCTTTTTAGCTTCTGTTTTGAACTGATTTTTTGCTGGGGTTTTGATGTGGAAACAGAGCTGGTTTATGGACTGTTTTTGGATTGGATTTTGAGTGAGAAAGCAGTGCGTTTCAGCTACGTTTTTGGGTGGATTTGGAATGATTTTAAGAGCTGGTTAGGAGGTGTTTTTGTTGGTTCAATTGCTGGAATGTTTCGTGCTTGTTGTTAGAGGAAGAAAAGGATTCAGCTCTCTCTTCTTTTTTGTGTGTTATGTGTGTGTTTTATAGCTGTAAATGGGGTATGGGGTTTGTGATAGGAGACAAGCATGGGGGACAAGGAGTGGGGAACAATGGAGAGAGTAGGGAGCAAAGTGTGGGGGGACAAGCATGGGGGACAAATGAAAGTGGAGTGGGGAACAAGCATGTGGGATAAGCATGGAGGACAAAGCATGGGGGACAAGTATGGGGGACAAGAATGGGGGACAAAGAAAAGTTGAGTGGGGACACGCCTGGGAAGCGGAAAATATTTAAGCACGGTAAAAAATTAGGTGCTCACAAATATGATTATTGAAATGTGTTGAAAGTCGTGAACACGAGGTGACGAGTGTGTACACGGGCTAAATGTGAAAGATTATATTTTTAAATTGTGTAGATCGCCATTGCGCATTTATTAAATTATTTTATCTTGTTATATTCTTCATCAATGAAATGAGATCTTGTGAATTTATTTATAATTTGGGACTACGAGGCGGTACCTCGGTAGTGCCCTTGTTAATATTGATTTATGGCCATAGTTGCCTTCGATTAATTGTTGTGATTTTTATAAAGTTGAAGGAAATTATGTTTTGATTTCACGAGATATTATTTGCGATTATTTGGTGTCATTAAATGTGACATACTATTTGATTCATTTCCAGTGTCATTTTATTTTACTATATTGTTAAACGTTTTATCATTCCATTATTATATTCCAGTAGGGCCTCACCTGACCTCGTCACTACTCTACTGAGGTTAGGCTTGGCACTTACCGGGTACCGCTGTGGTGTACTCATACTAT
Source organism: Nicotiana tomentosiformis (assembly GCF_000390325.3). Classification (NCBI taxonomy): domain Eukaryota; kingdom Viridiplantae; phylum Streptophyta; class Magnoliopsida; order Solanales; family Solanaceae; genus Nicotiana; species Nicotiana tomentosiformis. The sequence continues at coordinate 43,357,757 of NC_090818.1, read as the reverse complement.
ACTTCTGCACATCTTTTTGTGCAGATCCAGGTATATCTTATCAGACCAGGCATCAGTAAACTAGCTGTACGAGGAGACTTCGAGGTATATCTACCAGCGTCCGCAGACTCCGGAGTCCCCTTCTATCTTACTATGTTGTCTTCCTTATTTGCTTTAGACTCTGATGTATAGAGACATAAAGAATAAATTCTTAGAAGCTTGTGACTTATTTCTACTGGGTTTTGGGAGTTAAATTTTTTTGAATTGTAGTATATTTATTTAAGATATTTATTATTATTCCGCATTAATAGGCTTACCTAGTCTTAGATACTAGGTGTCATCACGACATCCTACGGAGGCAATTTGGGGTCGTGACAATGACACTCACTATGGGTCAATAATATTAAATAATCATGAAAATAGAAATATTTATATCAACGTGATTCACCAAGTTAACAATAATTTTATTATACCAGCAGAGGTAATTAAATTCCTTCAATTCCAATAATTCTCAATATATTAATTAAATTCCTTCAATTCAAATAATTTCTAATCTATTAATTAAATCCTTCAATTTTAATAAAAAATCCAATTTATCAAATAGCTTTACAAGCTGCAATTCAATTTTAATAAATTTTTAATTTATCAAATAGCTTTACAAGCTGCAATTCAATTTCAATAAATGTCTAATTTATCAAATAGCTTTACAAGCTGTAATAAACTGTCCAAGTATCGTGTAATTATTATTATTATTAAGCACGATTTCTGCCGAGGTCGTACGGCCCGATCCAGAGTTGCGTGTACACTGTCGAGGGACTTGCGACACGATCCATAGATGCATCTATCCTGCCGAGGCGTTCGGCCCGCTCCACAAGAAAGGAGGACATTTTCTTATGTACCTCCGGAAGGAGAGTATATATTTATTATAAGATAAATTCGGGAGGATGAACAATTTCTTTAAACAGTTAATTAATTTAAACAGAAAATTAAGCATATGAAATTTTCATCTTTATTATATTTCCTAACAATTCACAATTTATATATCAAATAATTCAATTAAATAAAGAATTCAATTTATACAAGTAATTCATGCTTTGTGTCCTAAACTACCCGGACTTTAGCATTAATAGTAGCTACGCACGGACTCTCCTCACCTCGTACGTACGTAGCCCCCACAATTAACAACTATTATTAATTTAATCACCTATGAGGTAATTTTCCCCTCACATGATTAGCCAAGAGACTTACCTCGTTCCGAAGTTCCATAGCCGTCTCCCAAGCCTTTCAAATAACTCGACTGATGCCCAACGCTCCAAAACTCGCTTTCGCTTTATTAACATTCACAAGCTTTTAATCCTCCTCCGACATCGTAACATTGAGTAAAATACTCATACGCCACTAACAAATTGATATCTACAATTACAATCCTAATTACAATCAAAATATGACTCAAAAATATTTATCAATATCCATTTATGGCTCTCAAGTTGGCTACAAGCCTCCAGCTCAAATCGTCTAATAGGTTCACTTACTAGCACATTGAACTCCACTCTTATCATTCAATACCCATTTGAAGTCATCAATGATACTACATTAATTCTCCAACACCGCCAAATTACTATTCATCGTCTTCCTTAACCAACATTTCCAAAACATTCAATTTGGTGATTACTTAGTTGAATACTTTCAACTAAGCTAGAATATGATTCCATAAGTTCATTGCATCTTTTAATTTCATTTCTAAGAACACTATTTATATTTCCCTCATTTTCTCAAAAACACTATTTATGCCATGAACTGGAGTTTATGAATTCAATTATCCAACCATAACAACTTGAAACAACTATTAGAATTACTCTCATCGACTCATAAGAAATGAGCTTGAAGCATTAGTATTAACTTCTTGAAGCTTTTCCTTGAAATTCCAATGTTTGGGAAATTTGGCGTTCTTGAACAACTTGAAAGATTTCTAGGAATTTAAAAGATTGAAGGATGTTAATACTAGTGTTAATAGGATGTTATTAACTTAAAATATGCAAAAAAACTCACCTTGTATTCTTAAGTAGTCCCCAAGGTCGAATCCACCATGAAAGAACCAATCCCTAGCTCAAGAAAATCCCCAAAAATGGCTGCTGCCCGTGACTGCCTTATAAAGGCACAAGTGCTTCGGTGAGTTGTACCTTGCGCTGGGCAGGTTGTACCTCGTATTACAAGTTTTGCCCTGCTGGGCACCATTTACTAAAACATCCATAAGTCCTTGTAGAAATATCCAAATGACGAACGGTCAAGAGCGTTAGAAACTAGACTCGAAGATCTTTCATTTGATAGGTTGTCCACCATATAAATCCTTATATATATATATATATATATATATATATATATATATATATATATATATATATATATATATAGATATAGGCATGCTCGTCCAAAGTTAGGTTTTTATGTGTACTTGTTTGGAGCTTTAGTCTATCATGTAATTTCCAACTTGATTAAGACTTAGGGCTCTCCTTAGACCCTACATCACTTATAATATGTCTCGTTCACTTATTAGCATACGAACCTACTAGAACCTTAAAAATCCCGATTCCGGGGTCGTTTTCTCAAAGTGTTGACCGAAGTCAAATTTGCCCTTTTAAGGCTAACTTAAGGAACCAAGTGTTTCGATTTCAACCCAAATACTTACAAATCCCGAACCAACCATCCCCGCAAGTCATAAATCATTAAAAACACATTCGGGGAGTTTTATTTAGGAAAATGGGGTTCTAAAAGTCGAAACGACCGGTTGGGTCGTTACAGAGATGGCTCCATTTGAGGCTTTATATGGTCGGTGATGTCGTTCACCTATTGTATGGTACTGATTTGGTAAGGGATGCCTTGGAAAAGGTAAAGTTGATTGAGGAACGACTTCATACAGCACATTCCAGGCAGAAAAGTTATGCGGATCAGAAAGCGTGTGATATATCATTTATGGTAGGTGAAAAAGTTCTCTTGATGGTTTCACCGATGAAGGGAATTATGAGATTCGGGAAGAAGGGCAAGTTGAGCCCAAGGTTTATAGGCCCATTTGAGGTTTTAAAATGAGTTGGGGAGGTTGCTTAGGAGCTTGCATTGCCTCCTAGCCTATCGGGAGTTCATCCGATTTTCCACGTATCTATGCTCCGGAAGTATCATGCCGACCTATCACATGTGTTATACTTTAGCACAGTTCAGCTAGATAATAGCTTGGGTTATGAAGAGGAGCCAATTGCCATTGTTGATAAACAGGTTCGCCAGTTGAGGTCCAAGAGGGTTTCTGCAGTAAAAGTCCAGTGGAGGGGCCAACCAATCGAGGAAGTGACTTGGGAGGCCGAGGAAAACATGCGGAGCAGATATCCAGAGTTATTCAGCATTTCAGGTATAATTCTAAACCCGTTCGAGAACGAATGTTTGTTTAAGAGGTGGAGAATGTGATGACCCAAAATGTCATTTTTAAATTTAATAATTAATTATATGTTCTAAGACCTCGAAAATTACTATTTATCATTCCTCGACTTGCATGGGCAATCCGTAAAATTTTATGGAAAGTTTTTATGTGAAAAATAGATTTAAAATGTGGATTAGAGCTTTAAAACTCAATTAAGTTGACTTTGGTCCACATTTTGAGAAAACGGACTCGGATCAGTGTTTTGACAGTTCTGGTAGGTCCGTATCGTGATTTGAGACTTGGGCGTATGCCCGAAATCAAATTCCGAGGTCCCTAACCCGAGATATAGAATTTGGAAGAAAAATTAAAATGTTTAAGTTTGAATAGTGACTGGATGTCTAATTATCTGAAAACGACCCCAGAATAGAATTTTGATGATTCCAACAGCTCTATATGGTGATTTTGGACTTAGGAGCGTGTTCGGAATTTTATTTGGAAGTCCGTAGTTAAATTAGCCTTGAAATGGCTAAAAACAAGAATTTAAGTTTGGAAGTTTGACCGAGGAGTTGACTTTTTGATATTGGAGTTGGAATCCAATTTTGAAAATTTTCTTAGCTCCGTTATATCATTTATGACTTGTGTATAAAATTTGAGGTCAATCAGAGTTGATTTGATAGGTTTTGACATCGAATATAGGAGTTAGAAATTTTAAGTTTCATTGAGCTTAAATGGGAGCATAATTCGTGGTTTTAGCATCGTTTTATGTGATTTGAGGTTTTAATTAAGTTCGTATAATGTTTTAGGACTTGTTGGTATATTTGGTTGAGGTTCTGAGGGCCTCGGGTGAGTTTCGGATGGTTAACGGACCAAAATTTGGACTTAAAACAGTTGCTGCAATTATTTTTCCTTTATGCTGGAAATTCTGGCCCAAAATCGAGGCCCAAAAATTGAGCTCCCAAGAATTGAGGCTGTGAATCGAGGTTGTGAATCGAGTATGTGAATCGAGGTTGTGAATCGAGGCTTTGAATCGAGGCTGTGAATCGAGGAAGTGAATCGAGGATGTGAATCGAGGTTGTGAATCGAGGATGTGAATCGAGGACGTGAATCGAGGATGTGAATCGAGGACGTGAATTGAGGATGTGAATCGAGGATGTGAATCGAGGAAGTGAATCGAGGCTGCCAATCGAGGGCTGCCTGGGCAGAATTATAAAAGAGGGCATTCGTCCCATTCGCCATTTTTAACAAATTGGAGCTTGAGCAGAGGCGATTTTGATAGATTTTCAAGGAAAAGACATTGGGGTCTATAAACATAAATATATCATTGTTTTCACAATTTAATTAGTGTTTTGAGATTGAAATTTGGAAAAGTTTAGAAATCTCATAGAAACGAAATTTTGAGATTTCGGTATCGATTCAGAGTCGGATTTGAGTGAAACTGGTATGGTTGGAATCGTAATTGAATGGGTTATCGGATTTCATAACTTTCTCCGGATTCCGAGATGTGGACGCCACGGGCGAATTTTTAAATAATTTCGGGATCTTTTCTTAAAAATGTAGTATTTTCTTATAGAATTGATTCCTATAATATTTAGTGATTGTATCGAATTATTTTGGCTAGATTCGAGCGAGACGGAGTTGGATAATCGTGGAAAAGGCCTTATAGTGGATTAAATTGGAGCAAGACGAGGTAAGTCTCTTGTCTAATCTTGTGAGGGGGAAATTACCTCATAGGTGATTAAAGTTAGATAATTGTTGCTAATTGTGGGGACTACGTACGCAAGAGGTGACGAGAGTCCGTGCGTAGTTACTATTAATGCTAAAGTCCGGGTAGTTTAGGACTCAAAGCATGAATAAATTGTGTAAATTGTATTCTTTGTTTAATTAATATATATATATATATATTGTGAATTGTTAGATAAAAATATTAAAGGAAGGAAATCTCATATACTTGATTTTCTGTTTAAATTAATTCTTTGTTAAAACAAACTGTTCATTCTCCCGAATTTATTTTATAATAAATATACTCTTCTTCTGGGGGTACATAAGAAAATGTCCTCATTTCTTGTGGATCGGGCCGAACGCCTCGGCAGGATAGATGCATCTATGGATCGTGCCGCACGTCCCTCGGCAGTGTACACAATATTCTGGATCGGGCCAAACGACCTCAGCAGAAATCGTGCTTAATAATAATAATAATTACACGATACTTTGACGGTTTATTGCAGCTTGTTAAGCTATTTGATAAATTGGAAATTCATTGAAATTGAATTGCAGCTTGTAAAGCTATTTGATATATTAGAATTTTATGAAATTGAATATATATATATATATATATATATATATATATATATATATATATATATATATATATATATATATATATATATATATATACGGAGAATTATTGCATTTTGAAGGAATTTAATTATTTCTGCTGGTTAAATAAATTATTGTTATATTATGGGAATCATGCTGATTTAAATATTCTAGTCTTATTTCAATTATTATTATTGACCAATAGTGAGTGTCAAAGTTGGCCATCTCGTCTCTACCACTTCGAGATTAGGCTTGTGTCACGACCCAATTTCACCTGTAGGTCGTGATGGCACCCAACACTACAGCTAGGCAAGCCAACTAATAAATTAAGCATACATTGTTAAAATTTAAAACCAAGAAAATATAAACCCAAACTCTACCAATGTGTGTGCCAAGACCTGGTGTCACAAGTGAATGAGCATCTAGTAGATTATACAAAACTCCAAATACTGTCTGAAATGAAATAGACAGAATGTAAATATAAGAAGAGACACTGGTAGCTGCAGAACAATTCAGAAAGGTAGCTCACCACTATGCCTCGGAATGACGTGGGTATGTGATGATAGGTCCTCCACTAGTACCTGTCTCAGATCCTGCACAAAAAGTGCAGCAAGTGTAGTATGAGTACGTAAATAATGTGTACCCAGTAAGTATCAAACCTAATCTCGAAGTGGTATAGACGAGATGGCCGACTTTGACACTCACTATGGGTCAATAATAATAATTGAAATAAAGTTAGAATATTTAAATCAGCATGATTCATAGAATATAACAATAATTTATTTAACCAGTAAAAAATAATTAAAATCCTTCAAAATGCAACAATTCTCATATATATATTCTCAATATATATATATATATATATATATATATATATATTAAATCCTTCAATTTCAATAAAAATTCCAATTTATCAAATAGTTTTACAAAACTGCAATTCAATTTCAATGAATTTCCAATTTATCAAATAGCTTTACAAGCTGCAATAAACCGTCAAAGTATCGTATAATAATAATTATTATTAAGCACGATTTCTGCCGAGGTCGTTCGGCCCAATCCAGAATATTGGGTACACTGTCGAGGGACGTGCGGCACGATCTATAGATGCATCTATCCTGCCGAGGTGTTCAGCCCGATCCACAAGAAAAGAAGGACATTTTCTTATGTACCTCCAGAATAAGAGTATTTCTTGTAAAGTTTATTCGAGAGGATAACAATTTATTTCAACAATTAATTAATCTAAACAAAATTAAGCATATGAAGATTTTATATTTCTCTACCTTTCATAACAATTCACAATATATACATCAAATATTTTAATTAATAAAGAATACAATTTGCACAAGTAATTCATGCTTTGAGTCCTAAACTATTCGAACTTTAGAATTAATAGTAGCTACGCACGGACTCTCGTCACCTCGTGCACACGTAGCCCCCGCAATTTAGCAAAAATATATTTAATTTTAATCACCTATGAGGTAATTTCCCCCTCACAAGATTAGACAAGAGACTTACCTCGTCTTGCTCCAATTTAATCCACTATAAATCCTTTTCCACGATTATCCAACTCCGTCTGGCTCGAATCTAGCCAAAATAATTCGATACAATCACTAAATATTATAGAAATCAATTCTATAAGAAAATACTATATTTTTAAGAAAAGATTCCGAAATTAATTAAAAATTCGCCCGCGGGGCCTACATCTCGGAATCCGGTGAAAGTTATGAAATCCGACAACCCATTCAACTACGAGTCCAACCATACCAGTTTCACTCAAATCCAACTCCGAATTGATACCGAAATCTCAAAATTTCATTTCTATGAGATTTCTAATCTTTTCCAAATTTCAATCTCCAAACACTAATTAAATTGTGAAAACAATGATATACTTGTATATGTAGACCAAATCTGAGTTAGAATCACTTACCCCAATGTTTTTCCCTTGAAAATCTGCCAAAAGTCGCCTCTCCTCAAGCTCAAGTTCATCAAAAATGGCAAATGGGACGAATACCCTCTTTTTATAAAACTGCCCAGCAGCCTTCGGAACTAGTCCTCGAACTAGGCCTCGATCGCGGCTTCGATCACAGGCTCGAGCCTGGACCTCGGTCATGGCCTCAATCAGGGCATCGAGGTTGGGCCTTCGATCAGAACATCGAGGCTGGGCCTTCGATCAGGGCATCGAGCATGTGCCTTCGATCAGGACATCGAGGTTGGGCCTTCGATCAGGGCATCGAGGTTGGGCCTTCGATCAGGACATCGAGGCTGCGCCTTCGATCAGGGCATCGAGCATGGGTCTCGATCCTAGCCCTCGAGCCTTACCCTTGATGATGTCCTCGAGCTGGACCTTCGATCGTGGCTTCGATCTCAAGCTCGAGCCTGAGCCTCGTCAACCCTCGGCTCGATACCTGGATATCAACTCAAAATATCCAACAGAAGAGGAAACACTGCAGCAGCTTTTAAGTCCAACTTTTGATCCGTTAACCATCTGAAACTCATCCGAGGCCCTCGGGACCTCAACCAAATATACCAACAAGTCCTAAGACATCATACGAACTTAGTCAAACCTCTAAATGATATCAAACAACGCTAAAATCATGAATCATACCCCAATTCAAGCTTAATGAAACTAAGAGTTTTCAACTTCTACATTCGATGTCAGAACCTATCAAATCAACTCTGATTGACCTCAAATTTTACACACAAGTCATAAATGACATAACGGAGCTATGAAAATTTTCGGAATTGGATTCCGACTCCGGTATCAAAAAGTCAACTCATCGGTTAAACTTCCAAACTTAAATTCTTGTTTTTAGCCATTTCAAGCCTAATTTAACTACAAACTTCCAAATAAAATTCCGAACACGCTTCTAAGTCCAAAATCACCATACGAAGCTATTGGAATCATCAAAATTCTATTCCGGGGTCGTTTTCATATAATTAGACATCCGGTCACTATTCGAACTTAAACATTTTAATTTTTCTTCAAAATTCCATATCTCGGGCTAGGGATCTCGGAATTTGATTCCGGGCATACGCCCAAGTCCCAAATCACTATACGGACCTACCGGAACTGTCAAAACACTGATCCGATTCCGTTTGCTCAAAATGTTGACCAAAGTCAACTCAATTGAGTTTTAAATCTCTAATTCACATTTTAAATCCATTTTTCACATAAAACTTTCCATAAAATTTTACGGATTGCGCACGCAAGTCGAGGAATGATAAATAGTACTTTTTGAGGTCTTAGAACACATAATTAATTATTAAATTTAAAGATGATATTTTGGGTCATCACATTCTCCACCTCTTAAACAAACGTTCATCCTCGAACGGGTTTAGAATTATACCTGAAGTGCTGAATAAGTCTAAATATCTGCTCCGCATGTTTTTCTCGGCCTCCCAAGTCGCTTCCTCGACTGGTTGGCCCCTCCACTGGACTTTTACTATAGAAACCCCCTTGGACCTCAACTGGCGAACCTGTTTATCAACGATGGCAATTGTCTCCTCTTCATAACCCAAGCTATTATCTAGCTGAACTGTGCTGAAGTCTAACACATGTGATAGATCAGCATGATACTTCCGGAGCATAGATACATGGAAAACCGGATGAACTCCCGATAGGCTGGGAGGCAATGCAAGCTCATAAGTAACCTCACCAACTCGTTTCAACACCTCAAATGGGCCTATAAACCTTGGGCTCAATTTCCCCCTTTTCCCAAATCTCATGATTCCCTTCATCGGCAAAACCTTCAAGAGAACTTTTTCACCTACCATAAATGATATATCACGCGCTTTATGATCCGCGTAACTTTTCTGCTTGGACTGTGCTGTACGAAGTCGTTCCTGAATCAACTTTACCTTTTACAAGGCATCCCTTACCAAATCAGTACCATATAACTTAGCCTCACCTGGCTCAAACCATCCGATAGGTGAACGACATCGCCGACCATATAAAGCCTCAAATGAAGACATCTCAATGCTGGATTGGTAACTGTTATTATAAGCAAACTCGGCCAAAGGCAGGAAACGATCCCACTGACCTCCAAAGTCGATCACACATGCCCTGAGCATATCCTTCAAAATCTGAATTGTCCGCTCTGACTGCCCGTTGGTCTGCGGATGAAAGGCTGTGCTGAGCTCTACACGGGTCCCCAACTCACTCTGTACTCCTCTCTAGAAATATGAAGTAAACTGAGGGCCTCTATCCGATATGATGGAAATTGGCACACCGTGCAACCGAACTATCTCTTGAATATAAATCTGGGCCAACCTCTCTGAAGTATACATAGTCACAACAGGAATAAAATGTGCCGACTTGGTCAACCTGTCAACAATCGCCCAAACTGCATCAAACTTCCTCAAGGTCCGCAGCAACCCAACTTGCTGGAAATTTAGACACCTAGATACATACTCAACTATGTCCTTTTTCATTCGTCACCACCAATAATGCTGCCTCAAGTCACGATACATCTTAGTAGCACCTGGATGAATAGAATATCGAGAAATGTGTGCCTCCTCCAAGATCTTTTTCCTCAATCCATCCACATTAGGAACACATAGATGATCCTGAAGTCGCAGAACACCATCCGCTCTAATAGTAACTTCCTTGGCACCACCTTGTAGTACCGTTTCACAAAGAGCCGTCAAGTATGGGTCATCATACTGGCGAGCCTTGATCTGTTCAAATAGTGAAGATTGGGCCACCACACATGCAAGAACTCGGCTGGGCCCTGAAATATCCATCCTCACAAGTCTGTTAGCCAAGGACTGAATATTTGAGGCTAATGGCCTTTCCTCTGCTGAAATGAAAGCCAAACTACCCATACTCTCCGCCTTTCTGCTCAAGGAATCTACAACCACATTTGCTTTGCCCGGATGATACTGGATAGTTATATCATAATCTTTTAGTAACTCCAGCCATCTGCGCTGCCCCAAATTTAGGTCCCTCTGCTTGAACAAATGCTGCAAACTGCGATGATCAGTGTAAACTTCACAAGACACCCCATAAAGATAATGCCTCCAAATCTTAAGAGCGTGAACAATCGCAGCTAACTCCAAATCATGTACCGGATAATTCTTTTCGTGGGGCTTCAGCTGACGTGAAGCATATGCAATAACTTGCCCTTCCTGCATTAATACACAACCCAAGCCAACACACGAAGTGTCGCAATACACTGTATACATCCCCGAATCGGAAGGCAAGACTAACACTGGTGTTGTAGTCAATGATGTCTTGAGCTTCTGAAAGCTCACCTCACAATCATCAGACCATCGGAATAGAGGAATAGAGCACCCTTCTGGGTTAATTTGGTCAAAGGTGCTGCAATAGATGAAAAACCTTCCACGAACCGACGATAATAACCTACCAAACCCAGAAAACTCCTGATCTCCGTCGCCGAAGTGGGACGATGCCAATTCTAAACTGCCTCAATCTTTTTGGGATCAACTTTAATACCTTCGCCCGATACAATATGTCCCAAAAATGCTACAGACATAAGCCAGAACTCACGTTTAGAGAACTTAGCATATAACTTTTGTTCTCGCAATGTCTGAAGCACTACTTACATATGCTGCTCATGCTCCTCCTTACTACGTGAGTAGATCAAAATGTCATCAATGAAGACAATGACAAATGAATCAATATACGGCCTGAATACCCTGTTCATCAGATCCATAAATGTTGCTAGGGCATTAGTTAAGCCGAAAGACATTACCAAAAACTCATAATGACCATATCTAGTACGAAAAGTTGTTTTCGGAACAACCGAATCTCAAATATTTAACTGATGATACCCCGACCTCAAATCGATCTTAGAGAACACCCTAGCACCCTGCAACTGATCAAATAAGTCATCAATACGTGGCAACGGGTACTTGTTTTTAATAGTGACTTTGTTTAATTGGCGATAATCAATACACATTCGCATCGTGCCATCTTTCTTCTTCACAAATAATACCGGTGCACCCCAAAGCGATATACTCGATCTAATAAACCCTTTGGCTAGTAATTCTTCAAGCTGTTCTTTCAACTCTTTCAATTCTTTCAGAGCCATATGATACGGTGGGATAGATATAGGATGAGTATCTGGAGCCAAGTCAATACAGAAATCAATATCACGATCAGGTGGCATACCTGGAAGATCTGAAGGAAATACATCGGAGAACTCCCGAACTACAGGCACTGAATCAATAACCGGAGTTTCTGTAGTAGTATCCCGAACATAGGCTAGGTAAGCCAAACAACCCTTCTCAACCATGTGTTGAGCCTTTATAAAAGAAATAACTCGATTAAACGAACTAACAGGTGAACCCTTTCACTCCAGCTTAGGCAATGCTGGAATAGCCAAGGTAACATTCTTGGCATGACAATCTAGAATAGCATGATAATAATACAGGACCGGTAGATCCGGTTCACAACAACAGAATCGCCCACAAGACTGGACACATAAACAAGAGTACTCAAGGACTCTCGAGAAACACCCAGGAATGGAGCAAATAGAGATGACACATATGAATACGTAGATCCTGGATCAAATAATACTGAGGCATCTTTGCCACAAACAGAAATAATACCTGTAATCACGGCATCTGAGGCCTCTGCATCTGGTCTAGCCGGAAAAGCATAGAACCGAGCTGGAGCGCCAACCAGCTGGCCTCCGCTTGGCTGACCTCCACCCCTAGGACGGACCCTACCCACCTGTCCTCCACCTCTTGGTGGTCAGACTACTGGTGGAGCAATTGGTCCGGTAAGCATAGGCTACTGACCCTGCTGTACTGCTCTACCCCGAAGACTGGGGCAAAACTTCCGCATGTGACTGGGATCCCCGCACTCGTAATAACTCCTCGGTGTGATGGGCTGCTGACTAAATGTCTGACCCTGGGAACCTGAATACCCACGGGAAGAACCCTGAATAGCAGGTGGGCGATAAGAGCTCTCTGGTATAGCACTTAAATAAGGTCGTACTTGTGATGACCCAAAATGTCATCTTTAAATTTAATGATTAATTATGTGATCTAAGCACTATTTACCATTACTCGACTTGCATGTGCAGTCCGTAAAAACTTTTCGGAAAGTTTTCAGGTAAAAAATGAATTAAAATGTGAATTAGAGCTTTAAAACTCAACTGAGTTGACTTTGATCAACATTTTGAGCAAAAAGACTCGGAACAGTGTTTTGACAGTTTTGGTAGGTCTGTATCGTGATTTGGGACTTAGGCGTATGCCCGTAATAAAATTCCGAGGTCCCTAGCCCGAGATATGGAATTTTGATAAAAAAAATTAAAAGTTTAAGTTCAAATAGTGACCGGATGTCAAATTATGTGCAAATGACCCCGAAATAGATTTTTGATGATTCCAACAACTCCGTATGGTAAGTTTGGACTTAGAAGGATGATCGGAATTTTATTTGGAAGTCCGTAGTGGAATTAGGCTTGAAATGCCGAAAGTTGAATTTTTGGGAAGTTTGACCGAGGGATTGACTTTTTGATATCGGGGTCGAAATCCGATTCTCAAAAATTTTCATAGCTCAGTTATGTCATTTATGACTTGTGTACAAAATTTGAAGTCATTCTGAATTGATTTGATGTATTTCGACACAAGATATAGAATTTGAAAGTTCAAAGTTCATTGATTTATATTTGAGGTGCGATTCGGCGTTTTGATATTGTTTGATGTAGTTTGAAGCCTCGACTAAGTTCGTATGGTATTTTGGGACATGTTGGAATAATTGGTTAAGGTCCCGAGGGTTTCGGGTGGATTTCGGAAGGTAAACGGAATGGATTTCGGACAAAGAGTGCTGGAAATTTCTGTTGCATAAATTTCTGTTACTGAAATTTCGTGCGTGGAGCCAAAGTTAGAAGCTTATATCTCGCAATCCATAAGGAATCATAAAATTTTCAAAACATGAAAGTTGTAGTCGTTTGATTATAGTTTCCAGAAAGTTAAAACATTCATTATTTGGACATTTGTACAGAAAGTTATGACGGATTCAGTGAAGGCTGGTAGAGTAGTTTCGCCAGAAATTTCTGATGCGTGGAGCCGATTTTGGAATCTTAAATCTCGCAATTTATAAGGAATCCGAACATTTTCAAAACATGAAAGTTGTAGTCGTTGGATTATAGTTTCCAGAAAGTTAAACCATTTATCATTTGGACATTTGTACATGAAGTTATGATCAATTGAAGGAAGGCTGGTAGAGCCGTTTCTGGTGGAGTTTTAGTGACGATAAATGGACTTTTAGTGACGGAAAATTGACTTTTAGGGACGGATTGACAGAAACTTAAGGACCAAAAATGGTCATTTCATTCATTTCGTTTTGGATTTTTGGAGCACAGTTCATGGAGATTTTTGGGCGATTTCACGAAAAATATTGGGGTAAGTGTTCCTTATCCTATATTGATTATATTTCGTGATTCCATACTCATTTACATCATGAATCCGTGAATTTATGGAAGAAAAATCAAGATTTTTGCAAAATCTTCCAAAAACAAAAATTTAAGATTTGGAGGTCGAGTTGTTATCGGATTTTGGTAAAATTGGTATGGGTGGACTCGTAATTGAATGGGTTGTCGGATTTTATAAGTTTCGCCGGATTCCGAGATGTGGGCCCCACGGGCAAATTTTGAGCTAATTTTGGATTTTAATGAAAATATAATATTTTCTTATAAAATTGATTACTATAATTTTTGTTGATTGTATCGAATTAATTATGACTAGATACGAGTCAATCGGAGTCAGAAAATCTAGGAAAAAGCACAATACTTGGTTAAATTGGAGCAAGTCGAGGTAAGTGACTTGTCTAACCTTGTGTGGGAGAAATTTTCCCTAGGATTGGTATTGATGTGATTATTGAAATGTTTTAAAAGTCGTGTGCACGAGGTGACGAGTGTGTACACGGACTAAATTGCGAAAGATTATATTTTTAAATTGTGTAGATCACTGTTGCGCATTTATTAAATTATTTTATCTTGTTATATTCTTCATCATTGATCTGAGATATATACTTCAAATTTATTTGATCTTTTCTTACTAATTGTTTTACCTGTTTAGTTGAAACTTGATTTCTTTTATTCTGTGCATTATTTGAAGGTTGATTTTCTTTAAATTAAATATTATTAATATGAAGTATTTGACATTTTTAAACTTGATATTGAAATAACGTAGTAAAGATTTTGAAATATTATTTTCCTAAATTATTTACTCCTGAATATATTTATACTCATTGTGAGGGAGCCGTGAGCTCTTTATTGTGGAAGAATATTATTGTTGAATTATTTTGACATGAGCCTTGAGCTCTTTATTGTGGAAAAATATTATTGTTGAATTATTTTGACATATGCCGTGAGCTCTTTATTGTGGAAAAATATTATTGTTGAATTATTTTGACATGAGCCGTGAGCTCTTTATTGTGGAAAAATATTATTGATGAATTATTTTGACATGAGCCGTGAGCTCTTTATTATGAAAAAATATTATTGATGAATTATTTTGACATGATCCGTGAGCTCTTTATTGTGGAAAACTATTATTGATGATTTATTTTGGCATGAGCCGTGAGCTCTTTATTGTGGAAAAATATTATTGTTGAATTATTTTGACATGAGCCGTGAGCTCTTTATTGTGAAAAACTATTATTGATGCTTTATTTTGGCATGAGCCGTGAGCTCTTTATTGTGGAAAAATATTGTTGTTGAATTATTTTGGCAAGTTAAATTATTTGAGCACTTGAGGTGCAAATTGTGATATATTGTGATATTGATACGCATGCGGTGGTATAAGGTCTGGGTGTTGAAACACATGCGGTGAGATAAGGGTGGCTTGATACGGGTGGCTAGTAGGAGTGACTACTAGAAGTCATGCGGTGTGATAAGGGTGGCTAAAACGCGGGATGCTATTTCGGGAAAAAAAATATTTTCTTTAAATAAATTGTGAAGGCTCCCGCTGTGATATAAGGAAATGAGATATTGTGAATTTATTTATGATTTGGGACTACAAGGCGGTACCTCGGGAGTGCCCTTGTTGATATTGATTTATGGCCGTAGTTGCCTTTGATTATTGTTGTGATTTTCTTAAAGTTGAAAAGAATTCTGTTTTGTTTCAACGAGGTATTTATTTGCCATTATTTGATATAATTAAATGTGACATACTACTTGATTCATTTTCATTGTCATTTTATCTTATAATATTGTTTAAACATTTTACCATGCCATTATTTATTCTCCAGCAGGGCCTGACCTGACCTCGTCACTACTCTACCGAGGTTAGGCTTGACACTTACTGGGTACCACTGTGGTGTACTCATACTACGCTTCTGCACATCTTTTTGTGCAGATCCAGGTACATCTTATCAGACCATGCATCAGTAAACAAGCTATACGAGGAGACTTCGAGGTATATCTGCCAGCGTCCGCAGACTCCGTAGTCCCCTTCTATCTTACTATGTTGTCTTCCTTATTTGCTTCAGACTCTGATGTATAGAGACATAAAGAATAAATTCTTAGAAGCTTGTGACTTATTTCTACCGGGTTTTGGGAGTTAAAATTGTTTGAATTGTAGTTTATTTATTTAAGCTATTTATTATTATTCCGCATTGATAGGCTTACCTAGTCTTAGAGACTAGGTGCCATCACGACATGCTACGGTGGGAATTTGGGGTCGTGACAAGTTGGTATCAGAGCAATAGGTTCATAGGTGTCATGAGTCACAAGCAGGTTTAGTAGAGTCTTGCAGATCGGTACAGAGACGTCTGTACTTATTTTCGAGAGGCTATGGAACTGTTAGGAAATATTCACTTCTTTGACTCCTTATCGTGCGGCATTGATTTAGCTTGAAACATATATCTTATATTCCTTTGTATCCACTCGTGTATGACATTGCGCACTCGGTATCAGTTGTGCGTCGACGGTTCGTGATGCCGTGGATGGACTATGAGGGAGCCAGAGATGCTCAAACATTGCCTCAACATATGGTTCGGACTGAAGATGCGGGCGTATTGAGAGATCACCTAGTGAATCATGTGGAGGTGCAACGGATGTTGGCGTCTGGTTGATTTATACAAGCTGTGAAGGTTATTATTGTGGATCATCGAACATTGTGACCTATGACTTCGCGCCGAGTAGGGGGAGTCCACTACCAATGGGTGGATTGCGGGGTCATGTATTATATCAGTTTTGGCCTGAAATGTATATATGTGGTACTGAAAGGTTCCCTAAAATTTACAAATGTATAAGACCTGAGATTTTGTAGAGGATAAGGTTGGGACTTGTGGTATGTCCGCCTACTTAATAATCCTATTCTTCAATACCAAAGGAATTATAGAAACAACTCTAAATTTGTAGAAGGTCTACTCAGCGTGGACGTCACTGTTACCGATTTTGGGGTGCTTCGGAGTAAGTACACTTGTTGACGAGAGTCTGGACTATGTGGTTCGTGACAAGATTTGTCTGTATGGAGCTCTACTTTTGTTATCGTTGTGTATAAATAGGGGTAAGGGTTACCCCAAAGAAGAGTCGAAGAGTATGTTAAGAAATTGGTCAGCTCAACAGTGTAGAGTCAGTATAACAAAATACGAAATTCACCTTGGGAGAGATAATTCTCCACCGGTGTTCGTGGCAAGCCTATGAAGAGGGCAGACCGGCCAATGCAACACCGCCCACTTAGCTCAGTTCATAGAAACGCTTTTGAAAGAGTTTGTTTTCTGAACTCTTCGTAATGCGTGGCGCATAGGGTTTGAACGGTTGCATCATGTCACCATTGAGGATGTCAGAATATGCCATCAAGTTCAATAAGTTAGCCCGTCATACTCCTACTTTGTTTTACGGTATGGCGGAGGTCGCTACATTAGATAGTGTCGTTACAGGCACAACCTCGATTTAATATAAAGGAATAATTTCCTTAAGTTGATTCGGTTCTCAATATCGAAACGAGTCTTCCTATTGTGCTCCACTTATGAGTGAGCTTCATAATTCTATAATCTACTTATGTGTTTACCCCTATTGGGAGATTTTATGGGGATAACTACGCCTATCATTTCGTGTTGGTCACTAATAAGAGCTGCGAGGCTAAATGTGGCTTTCTGTTACTCATTTCGGTAAATTTTGATGTAAATTCCGAATAATTAATTGCAAATTATGAATTATATGCCCTACCGGTGTGGGGTACATTATGTGTTGTGATTTGGTATAACCGAAATTATTTAAAAGGAGAAAATAGAAATTTTCAATTGGCACGATGTGCATATTACTTGTGATTCAGAACTGAGGACGTGATCCTCACATTTTTATATAAATTGATATGTTTAAACCGGGCTACGAGCTGCGGTGGAAGTTATATAAGGACGAGATCCTTGTGAGAAAAATTCTTATGTTTAAGTTCTCCCTTGTGAAATTAAATTTGTACTATAGTACTAATAGGGAGTCATGCTTGTTAGGCTTATTTGAAAATTCTTAAATGAAATTCTCTATGCATAGTTGTCAAATTCGTGTTGTAATTATTCATTTTTAACCTACGAGGTAGGTGCCCACCTAGGTGGCGTTAAATGTGACTCGTTAATTCGGGTAAATAATTATGAAGTCTTCATGCTTCGCATCTAGTTATCAGTATTGTGAAGGTTTGCAACGAGATTTTTGTTAACATGAGGTTAAATGACGATTCTGTAATTGATTATGAACAACTTTTAAGACCAAATTGATCTAAGAGGGTGCCCCATTTACAGGGTCAGACGAGTGTGAGTTAAGCTTTCAGAAGCTCAAGATCACTTTGACTCCGACACAAGCGTTGGTATTACTTACATGTTCAAGGTCTTATATTGTGTATTGTGACGCGTCGCGTATTTTTCTCGGCACAATGTTGATGTAAGACAGTAGGGTGATTGCCTACGCGTCCTGACAGTTAAAGGTACATGAGAAGAATTATCCGGTCCATGACCTTGATTTAGCAGCTATTGTTCATGCCTTGAAGATTTGGCGGCATTATTAGTATGGTGTCCATTGTGAGGTCTACACCGATCACCGAAGTCTATAGCATCTATTTAAACATAATGATCTTAATTTGCGGCAGCAGAGGTGATTGGAGTTGCTTAAGGATTATGACATCACCATTCTCTATCATCTTGGGAAGGCCAATGTAGTGGCCGATGCCTTGAGTCGTAAGGCGAAGAGTTTGGGCAGCTTAGCATATTTACCGGTAGCAAAGAGTCCTTTGGCTTTGGATATTCAGGCCTTGGCCAACCAGGTTGTTAGATTGGATGTTTCCGAGCCGAGTCGAGTTTTGGCTTGTGTGGTTTCTCAGTCTTCTCTTTATGATCGTATCAGGGAGAATTAGTATGATGACCCCTATTTCCTGGTCCGTAAGGATACAATTCAGCACGGTGATGCCAAAGAAGTAACAATTGGAGATGACGGTGTATTACAGATGCCGGGCAGACTATGTGTGCCTAATGTAGATGGTTTTCGTGAATTGATTCTCCAGGAGGCTGATAATTCGCGGTACTCCATACATCCGGGTGCTGCGAAGATGTAGCAGGACTTGAGGCAATATTATTGGTGGAGGAAGATGAAGAAAGACATAGTGGAGTATGTAGCTCGGTGTCTAAATTGTCAACAAGTGAAATATGAGCATCAACGACCGAGTGGATTGCTTCAGAAATTAGAGATTCCAGAATGGAAATGGGAGAGGATCACTATGGATTTCCTTGTTAGACTCCCACAGACTCAGAGGAATTTCAATGCAGCTTGGGTGATTGTGGATTGATTGACCAAGTCAGCTCATTACAATCCTATGATGACTACCTACTCTTCCGAGCAGTTGGCTCGAATCTATATTCGCGAGATTGTCAGATTTCACGGCATACCGGTATCTATCATCTCTGACCGGGGTACGCAGTTTACATCACGGTTCTGGAGGGCAGTACAACGTGAGTTGGGTACTCGGGTAGAGTTGAGTACAACATTTCACCCTCAGACAGACGAGCAGTCCGAACGCACTATTCAGATACTGGAGGATATGCTTCGTGCGTGTGTGATAGATTTTGGGGGTGCTTGGGATCAGTTCTTACCACTTGCGTACAACAACAGTTGTCAGTCAAGCATTCAAATGGCTCCATATGATGCCTTGTATGGTAGGTGGTGCCAGTCCCCAGTGGGTTGGTTCGAACCGGGCGAACCTAGGCTATTGGGTACCGACTTGGTTCAGGATGCCTTGGAAAAGGTTAAGTTGATTCAGGATTGACTTCGTACAGCCCAATCTAGACAGAAGAGTTATGCAAATCGGATGGTTCGTGATGTTGCATTCATGGTTGGTGAGCGGGTATTGCTCCAGGTTTCGCCTATGAAGGGTTTGATGAGGTTCAGGAAGAAGGGCAATTTGAGCCCTAGGTATATTGGGCCTTTTGAGATTCTTGAGAGAGTTGGAGAGGTGGCTTACAAACTTGCACTACCACCTAGTCTCTTTGCTGGCCATCCGGTATTCCATGTTTCCATGCTTCGAAAATATCACGGCGATCCGTCTCATGTGCTAGACTTCAGTTCGGTTCAGTTGGACAAGAATCTATCTTATGTTGAGGAACCAATGGCTAATTTGGATAGGCATGTTCGAAAGATGAGGTCAAAGAACATTGCTTCCGTGAAGGTTCAGTGGAGGGGTCATCCGGTCGAGGAGGCGACTTGGGAGACCGAGCATGATATGCGCAGCTGTTATCCACACTTATTCACCAGCTTAGGTACTTTTTCTAACTCCGTTCGAGGACGAACGTTTGTTTTAGAGGTAGAGAATCTGATGACCCAAAATGTCATCTTTAAATTTAATGATTAATTATGTGATCAAAGCACTATTTACCATTACTCGACTTGCGTGTGCAGTCCGTAAAAAAATTTCGGAAAGTTTTCAGGTGAAAATGAATTAAAATGTGAATTAGAGCTTTAAAACTTAACTGAGTTGTCTTTGATCAACATTTTGAGCAAACAGACTCGGATCAGTGTTTTGACAGTTTTGGTAGGTCTGTATCGTGATTTGGGACTTAGGCGTATGCCCGAAATCAAATTCCGAGGTCCCTAGCCCGAGATATGGAATTTTGATAAAAAAATTAAAAGTTTAAGTTCAAATAGTGACCGGATGTCAAATTATGTGCAAACGACCCCGAAATAGAATTTTAATGATTCCAACAGCTCCGTATGGTGATTTTGGACTTAGGAGCGTGATCGGAATTTTATTTGGAAGTCCGTAGTGGAATTAGGCTTGAAATGCCGAAAGTTAAATTTTTGGGAAGTTTGACCGAGTGGTTGACTTTTTGATATCAGGGTCGAAATTCGATTCTGAAATTTTTCATAGCTCAGTTATGTTATTTATGACTTGTGTGCAAAATTTGAAGTCATTCCGAATTGATTTGATGTGTTTTGACACAAGATATAGAATTTGAAAGTTCAAAGTTCATTGATTTTGATTTGAGGTGTGATTCATCGTTTTGATGTTGTTTGATGTAGTTTGAAGCCTCGACTAAGTTCGTATGGTATTTTGGGACATGTTGGAATAATTGGTTAAGGTCCCGAGGGTCTCGGGTGGATTTCGGAAGGTAACGGAATGGATTTCGGACAAAGCGTGCTGGAAATCTCTGTTGAAGAAATTTCGTGCGTGGAGCCAAGTTTGGAAGCTTATATCTCGCAATTCATAAGCAAAACATAACATTTTCAAAACATGAAAGTTGTAGTCGTTGGATTATAGTTTCCAGAAAGTTAAACCATTTATCATTTGGACATTTGTCCATGAAGTTATGATCAATTGAAGGAAGGCTGGTAGAGCAGTTTCTGGTGGACTATTAGTGACGAAAAATGGACTTTTAGTGACGAAAAATGGACTTTTAGTGACGGAAAATGGACTTTTAGGGACGGATTGGCAGAAACTTAAGGACCAAAAATGGTCATTTCATTCATTTCGTTTTGGATTTTTGGAGCACAGTTCATGGGCGATTTTTGGGCGATTTCACGAAAAACATTGGGGTAAGTGTTCCTTATCCAATATTGATTATATTTCGTGATTCCATACTCATTTACATCATGAATCCGTGAATTTATGGAAGAAAAATCAAGATTTTTGCAAAATCTTCCAAAAACGAAAATTTAAGATTTGGAGGTCGAGTTGTTATCGGATTTTGGTAAAATTGGTATGGGTGGACTCGTAATTGAATGGGTTGTCGGATTTTATAAGTTTCGCCGGATTCCGAGATGTGGGCCCCACGGACAAATTTTGAGCTAATTTCGGATTTTAATGAAAATGTAATATTTTCTTATGAAAATTGATTACTATAATTTTTGTTGATTGTATCGAATTAATTATGACTAGATACGAGTCGATCGAAGTCGGAAAATCGAGGAAAAAGCATAATACTTGATTAAATTGGAGCAAGTCGAGGTAAGTGACTTGTCTAACCTTGTGTGGGAGAAATTTTCCCTAGGATTGGTATTGATGTGATTATTGAAATGTGTTGAAAGTCGTGTGCACGAGGTGACGAGTGTGTACACGGGATAAATTGCGAAAGATTATATTTTTAAATTGTGTAGATCACTGTTGCGCATTTATTAAATTATTTTATCTTGTTATATTCTTCATCATTGATCTGAGATATATACTTCAAATTTGTTTGATCTTTTCTTACTAATTGTTTTACTTGTTTAGTTGAAACTTGGTTTCTTTTATTCTGTGCATTATTTGAAGGTTGATTTTCTTTAAATTAAATATTATTAATATGAAGTATTTGACATTTTAAAACTTGATATTTAAGCAACGTAGTAAAGATTTTGAAATATTATTTTCCTAAATTATTTACTCCTGAATATTTTTATACTCATTGTGAGGGAGCCGTGAGCTCTTTATTGTGGAAGAATATTATCGTTGAATTATTTTGACATGAGCCGTGAGCTCTTTATTGTGGAAAAATATTATTGTTGAATTATTTTGACATGAGCCGTGAGCTCTTTATTGTGGAAAAATATTGTTGTTGAATTATTTTGACATGAGCCGTGAGCTCTTTATTGTGGAAAACTATTATTGATGATTTATTTTGGCATGAGCCGTGAGCTCTTTATTGTGGAAAAATATTGTTGTTGAATTATTTTGGCAAGTTAAATTATTTGAGCACTTGAGGTGCAAATTGTGATATATTGTGATATTGATACGCATGCGGTGGTATAAGGTCTGGGTGTTGAAACGCATGCGGTGAGATAAGGGTGGCTTGATACGCGTGGCTAGTAGGGGAACTACTAGAAGTCATGCGGTGTGATAAGGGTGGCTAAAACGCGGGATGCTATTTCGGGAAAAAATATTTTCTTTAAATAAATTGTGAAGGCTCCCGCGGTGATATAAGGAAATGAGTTATTGTGAATTTATTTATGATTTGGGACTACGAGGCGGTGCCTCAGGAGTGCCCTTGTTGATATTGATTCATGGCCATAGTTGCTTTCGATTAATTGTTGTGATTTTCATAAAGTTGAAGAAAATTCTGTTTTGATTCCACGAGATATTATTTGTAATTATTTGATGTCATTAAATGTGACATACTATTTGATTCATTTCCAATGTCATTTTATTTCACTACATCGATAAACATTTTACCATGCCATTATTATATTCCAGTAGGGCCTCACCTGACCTCGTCACTACTCTACCGAGGTTAGGCTTGGCACTTACTGGGTACCGCTGTGGTGTACTCATACTACACTTCTGCACATCTTTTTGTGCAAATCCAGGTACATTTTACCAGCCTAGACGTCAGTGAGTTACCTGCGCACGGAGACTTCGAGGTATATCTGCCAGCGTCCGCAGACTCCGGAGCCCCCTTCTATCATTTTATGTTGCTTCCTTATATTTTATTTAGACCTTGACATATAGAGACATTGAGAATAAATTCTTAGAAGCTTGTGACTTATTTCTACCGAGTTTTGGGAGTTGAAATTGATTGAATTGTAGTTTATTTATTTCAGATATTTATTATTATTCCACATTGATAGGCTTACCTAGTCTTAGATACTAGGTGCCATCACGACATCCTACGGAGAAAATTTGGGGTCGTGACATGAATCGAGGACGTGAATCGAGGACGTGAATCAAGGATGTGAATCGAAGCTGTGAATCGAGGCTGCCAATCGAGGCTGCCAATCAAGGACGTGAATCGAGGGCTGCCTGGGCAGAATTATAAAAGAGGGCATTCGTCTCATTCGCCATTTTTAACAAATTCGAGCTCGAGCAGAGGCGATTTTGATAGATTTTCAAGGAAAAGACATTGGGGTAAGTGATTCTAACTTGGATTTGGTTTATAAACATAAATATATCATTATTTTCACAATTTAATTAGTGTTTTGAGATTGAAATTTGGAAAAGTTTAGAAATCTCATAGAAACGATATTTTGAGATTTCGATATCGATTCGGAGTCGGATTTGAGCGAAACTGGTATGGTTGGACTCGTAATTGAATGGGTTGTCGGATTTCATATTTTTTGCAGAATTCTGAGATGTGGGCCCCACGGGCAAAATTTTAATTAATTTTGGGATCTTTTCTTTAAAATGTAGTATGTTCTTATAGAATTGATTCCTATAATATTTAGTGATTGTATCGAATTATTTTGGTTAGATTCGAGCCAGATGGAGTTGGATAATCGTGAAAAAGGCCTTATAGTAGATTAAATTGGAGCAAGACGAGGTAAGTCTCTTGTCTAATCTTGTGAGAGGGAAATTACCTCATATGTCACGACCCAATTTCACCTATAGGTCGTGATGACGTCGGACACCGCTGTCAGACAAGCCAACAATAAATACTAAATAAATTCTCATTTTAATATTTTTGAAATAAAAATTTCTTTAATAAAATTGTAGAGATAAAACTCATAGAGTAAATGATAAATATTGTTTTTCAGCTAAATTTCTAAACAATTCACAACCATTCCCAAAACCCGATGTCACAAGTGCATGAGCATTTACTAGGAAATTAAAATAAAATACAGCATTGTCCAGAATACAAATTGGACAGGAAAATATAATAACTCTAAAGGAGATTCTATTAGCTGCGGATCGTAATATAGAATGCAGCTCACCTATGTCCCCACAATTATTAACCACACCTCTGCGCCCACAAGGCCGCTATACATATATGTACCTGCACAATAAAATATGCAGCAAGTGCAGTATCAGTACGAAAACAACGTGTACCCAGTAAGTATCAAGCCTAATCTCGAAGAGGTAGAGACGAGATGGCCGACTATGACACTCACTGTGGGTCAATAATATTAAATAATCATGAAAATAGAAATATTTATATCAACGTGATTCACATAATTAACAATAATTTATTGAACCGGTAAAAGTAATTAAATTCCTTCAATTCAAATAATTTCTAATTTATTAATTAAATCCTTCAATTTCAGTAATAATTCCAATTTATCAAATAGCTTTACAAGCTGCAATTCAATTTCAATAAATTCCCAATTTATCAAATAGCTTTACAAGCTGTAATAAACTGTCCAAGTATCGTGTAATTATTATTATTATTAAGCACGATTTTTGTCGAGGTCGTACGACCCGATCCATAGTTTCGTGTACACTGCCAAGGGACGTGCGACACGATCCATAGATGCATCTATCATGCCGAGGCATTTTGCCCGCTCCACAAGAAAGGAGGATATTTTCTTATGTGACTCCGGAACGAGAGTATATTTATTATAAGATAAATTCGGGAGGAAGAATATTTTCTTTTAATAATTAATTAATTTAAACAGAAAATCAAGCATATGACGTTTCCATCCTTTGATATCTTCATCTGAAAATTTACAATATATATATATATATATATATCCTTTAATATCTTTATCTAATAATTCACAATATATTCATATATATCAATTAATATTAATTAAACAAAGAATACAATTTACACAAGTAATTCATGCTTTGAGTCCTAAACTACCCGGACTTTAGCATTAATAGTAGCTACGCACGGACTCTCGTCACCTTGTGCGTACGTAGCCCCTGCAATTAGCAACAATTATTCAATTTAATCCCTATGGGGTAATTTCCCCCTCACAAGATTAGATAAGAGACTTACCTCGCTCCGAAGTTCCATAGCCGGCTCCCAGGCCTTTCAAATAACTCGACCGATGCCCAACACTCCAAAACTCGCTTTCGCTTTATTAACATTCACAAGCTTTTAATCCTCCTCCGACATCGTAACATTGAGTAAAATACTCATACGCCACCAACAAATTGATATCTACAATTACAATCCCAATTACAATCAAAATATGACTCAAAAATATTTATCAATATCCATTTATGGCTCTCAAGTTGGCTACAAGCCTCTAGCTCAAATCGTCTAATAGGTTCACTTACTATCACATTTAACTCCACTCTTATCATTCAATATCCATTTGAAGTCATCAATAATACTACATTAATTCTCCAACACCGCCAAATTACTATTCATCGTCTTCCTTAACCAACATTTCCAAAATATTCAATTTGGTGATTACTTAGTTGAGTACTTTCAACTAAGCTAAAAAATGATTCCATAGATTCATTACATCCTTTAATTTCATTTATAAGAACACTATTTATCTTTCCCTCATTCTCTCAAGAACACTATTCATGCCATGAACTAGAGTTTATGAAATCAATTATCCAACCATAACAACTTGAAACAAATATTAGAAATACTCTCCCCGACTCATAAGAAATGAGCTTGAAGCATTAGTATTACCTTCTTGAAGCTTTCCTTGAAATTCCAATATTTGGAAAATTTGGTGTTCTTGAACAACTTGAAAGATTTCTAGGGATTTTAAAGATTGAAGGATGTTAATACTAGTGTTAATAGGATGTTATTAGCTTAAAATATCAAAAAAAAAACTCACCTTGTATTCTTAAGTAGTCCCCAAGGTCGAATCCACCATGAAAGAACCAATCCCTAGCTCAAGAAAATCCCCTAAAATGGCTGCTGCCAATGACTGCCTTATAAAGGCACAGGTGCTTTAGGGAGTTGTACCTTGCTCTGTGCAGGTTGTACCTCATATTACAAGTTTTGCCCTGCTGGACACCGTTTACTAAAATGTCCATAAGTCCTTGTAGAAATATCCAAATGACGAACGGTTGAAAGTGTTCGAAACTAGATTCGAAGATATTTCATTTGATAGGTTTTTCACCATATAACTCCTTATATATATATAGGCATGCTCGTCCAAAGTTAGGTTTTTGTGTGTACTCATTTGGGACTTTAGTCTATCAAGTAATTTCCAACTTGATTAAGACTTTCGGCTCTCCTTAGACCCTACATCACTTATAATATGGCTCGTTCACTTATTAACATACGAACCTGCTAGAACCTTCAAATCCTGATTTCGGGGTCGTTTTCTCAAAATATTGACCAAAGTCAAACTTGCCCTTTTAAGGCTAACTTAAGGAACCAAGTGTTCTGATTTCAACCCAAATACTTCCAAATCGCAAACCAACCATCCCCGAAAGTCATAAATCATTAAAAACACATTTGGGGAGTTTTATTTAGGGGAACGGGGTTCTAAAAGTTGAAACGACTGATTGGGTCGTTACATTCTCTCCAACTTAAATATACGTTTGTCCTCGAACGTGCTAAGGACTGTTTCGGAGTTGTCCAAAATCATTGTTTAACACTTCGAGCACCTACCCGTGCTACCACAACCAATTGAGCACATTAGCTCGAGCCAAATCTGAAAATTCTCCCTTTTATTTAAGCAAATAAGCCTTAGAGCTGAATTCTAACATCCAGAATTCTCCACCATGCTTGTTTCCAACTGATGAATGTCGTATCAATCACTACACGATGCACCAATACAGGATTGCATACCTTTGTTGAATTTAGACCATGCACTGCATCATTCACATGACTATAATAAAATCCTTTGATAACAATAGCCAAAATTCCACGAATCTAATGTTCACAACACACCTCATGATACATATAAGTCCTGTTCCAACTCTTGAAATGCTTCCACGATGGAAGAAATTTATAGAAATTCATAACCAACTACCGAGTCAACAATTATTGAGTTTCTCCTTCTGACAAGAACCATTCCTCATTATAACCAAATAATGGTATTCGCTCTTTATTACACTTCATATAATCCGATCGCATTGATCCTGAATCCAATAATCTCGTCTCACCAAGTATAAGCTGCTCAGGCAATAAACCACCTCAGACGCGATCAAAAAGCCTCATATGACGCCATAATGAGTTAATAAGCTACGGAATCGATTACGATACATAAGAAAAACAAACTCTGTAAAGGATTTCTCAACCCACGTGACTAATTAGACAACTAAAAATGTGTCATGAACCTTCCTCAGAAAATGGGACACAAACACACAAAATAGAATATAGGAGACTGTACTCAACATCACATTGTTGCGGCGTGCAACCCGATCCACACATGATACCGTTGCGGCGTGCAAACCGATCCAAACAACATACCCATGGCGGCGTGCCACCCAATCCGCACAAAAAGAATCTATAAGAAAATACTTACCGAGCAAGAATGCTCATTACTACAAAATATCCGAATATCGGGCACAAGCACGATCGGTGCATAATATCATCCCTGGAAGGACCGACAACGCCATACTCTATAAAACTCAAGCACAACTAAGGTGCGATATATGATCTGAATCTCGAGAGCCATCCTGCTCACATAACACCATCGCTATGCGGAACCTCAAAACGTAAGAAAATTATCAAGGCGTTTCGCAACTCACATGGCACAATATAGTATTACATGAAATAATCGACGACGAAATGACATCCAACTTCTGAATACTCCTCCATAGGGAGCAGTTATGCTGAAATGAACACATCCAGCTTGATATAGAGCCTATATTCATATTCAAATCCATCCACAGACCTCAAGCTGATTCTAATCGCATCGTACTAGGTTAATAACCTTTCAAGTATCCATAATAACCCTTTTTCCCATAACATACAAGAATAGCCATCATAACCGGAATAGTACTTCCACAGTCGACAACCAAACAAACCAAGCACCCTCCGGGCATAAATTCTCGAATCAGCGATATTACCAAAATCTTCATAATTGGTTTCAATATTCGCTCAATCAAGTGACTACATGTCACTCTTACACAATCTTTACGTGATACACTCTCCCACGTCCTTCTGCATATCCATGATACCGGTTACACTAATGCTGTAAGGCATATCGAGAATCCACAAATCAATACACAAGGTCTCTTACACCTGACATCGACCTTAGATGATGCCAAAAATAATACCATCTTACTTTAAACATCTAAATCCCTTTCCTGCTCATCCGAGCTCATAACATCATTGTCAACACCGAACCGAAATCTTAAATGCTCAACTTTCGAATCCCATGCTACTTAGTGCACTTAAACACGCCAATGCGCATGAGTACAAGAAGTCCATCATTAACTCCCGAACCACTAATAGGGTAAACACTTCATCATATAGAAACCTTCTTTTTAACTCATTTCAAGAGAACCATTACAACACGTGACTGAATTCCCATATCCGTAGAAAATACCAGCCTCAAGTAGTGGTCTAAACCACCATAACTCTTCTGGGATCCCTCTACACATAACATGTCATAATACTTGAATTCCTCCAAACAAAATCAATTACGGCGGCCGTCAAGCCTCGCACGTACTGCCACAATTCACATGCATAATTCAACGCGCTGAAGGAACTGATCATTGCCACCATCGTGCCGATTTAACCATTGTTAGTCGATCAATCTTTTCTCAATTTACTCTCAACTTTCCTTAGAAATAATAATAGCTCCATTCATTACATCATGAACTCAAATCCAAACTCATCCCAAGTGACCTTATTTCACGAAACCATGCTGTTTCAAAATCCACGAATCATCTCATACCCCTCATTTTGCGCACTTTAACATCTTCAACCAGTACAACCATTTTGATACTTCTTTTAGGAATCCGAAGTTATTTTCTTCCGTTTCTCAAATGCTACACCACAACCTGAAAATAACGCAGAGTACTCCAAGTCCCGTTTCATAATCTGCTGCAAAAGCTCGATACTCAACCATACTATGGACTCGAGATTCTTAGGCATTGTACTTTAAATTTTTGAGCCCTCTAAGACCGTTATCGAGAGTTACTTGCTCTGACTTGTTCCCAAATATGATCAACACCAAGGCTCTGCGAGCACATGAACACTTTCTCAAGGAAACACCCGACTGTCTCACTTTCCCTGTGCATTACATCTACACGAAGCATAAACTCAGAGTCTTCCAAAAACCTAAATATGAGTCGATAAGGCCAAATATGGCACACATTCCCCAAATCAATTGCTCAAATTACCACTGATATTTTCTTCCCTTAGTTGCAATGAACCACCAATACACAGATAATCAGGAACCTCACAAATAGACAACCATGCAATCCAATTGTAGATGGTGAGGCTCTCCCACTTAGCTTGAAGCTACAATTACATAAATTCTTGTGATGACCCAAAATGTCATCTTTAAATTTAATAATTAATTTTGTATTCTAATACCTTGAAAAGAACTATTTATCATTCCTCGACTTGCGTGCGCAGTCTGTAAAATTTTTCGGAAAGTTTTCAGGTGAAAAATGAATTAAAATGTGAATTAGAGCTTTAAAACTTAACTAAGTTGACTTTGGTCAACATTTTGAGCAACCAGACTCGGATAAGTATTTTGATAGTTTTGGTAGGTCCGTATCGTGATTTGGGACTTAGGCGTATGCCCGGAATCAAATTCCGAGGTCCTTAGCCCGAGATATGAAATTATGATGAAAAATTTAAAGTTTAAGTTCAAATAGTGACCAGATGTCGAATTATGTGCAAATGACCCCGGAATAGAAATTTGATAATTCCAACAGCTCCGTGTGGTATTTTTGGACTTAGGAGCGTGATCTGAATTTTATTTGGAAGTCCGTAGTGGAATTAGGCTTGAAATGCCGAAAGTTGAATTTTTGGGAAGTTTGACAGAGGGGTTGACTTTTTGATATCGGGGTCAAAATCCGATTCTGAAAATTTTCATAAATCCATTATGTCATTTATGACTTGTGTGCAAAATTCGATGCGCGATTCGTAATTTTGGCATGATTTGAAGCCTCAACTAAGTTCATATTGTATTTTGGGACATGTTGGTATATTTGATTAAGGTCCCGAGGGCCTCGGATGGATTTCGGAAGGTTAACGGAATGGATTTCGGACAAAAAGGAACTGCTGGAATATTTCTGCTGCAGAAGCTATTTTTGGACAGCAACCGGTGCAATCGCAGAGCTGACTTTGGAAGCTTATATCTCGAAATCTCTAAGGAATCTGAACATTATCAAAACATGAAAGTTGTAGCCCTTTGATTCCAGTTTCTAGAATGATAAACCATTTATCATTCAGACATTTATACAAAATGTTATGATCGATTGACTGAAGCTGGTACTGCAAATTTTGGCTACAGCAATGTGCATCGCCAGAAATTTCTGCTGCATAGGGCTGACTTTGGGAGCTTATATCTCGCAATCTATAAGGAGTTGGGCGATGAGAAAAACATGAAAGTTGTAGTACTTTGTATCTAGTTTGCAGAACTTTAAACCGTTTGGCAGTTGGAGTTGAGTACAAGAAGTTATGATTGATACACTACAGGCTGTCGAGGAAGAGTTTGATGTTTTCAACATAAGCATGTAATGATCCGAAAGTTCATTTTTAGTTCTAGAGACTGAAATTCGATTTTGAGACTTTCAACATTTCGATAATGAATTATAGGAGTGATCTGGAAAATTTGGTCTAATTTCATCAAGTCGCAATTGAGTTTTAAGCGCGAATTATGAGTTAATTGTTTAACGAGCGAAATTGGTATCACATTGAGCAAATGAGCTCCGAATTGAGTTTCGATTGAACGAATGGGTTCGTAGTTTTATTTGTGACTCATAGGAACAAGAATCGTCGAATTCCGAGTTCGTATGATGGAGTTAGAGCCTTTTTAGTGAAAAACACTGCTGGTGTAAATAGTCCCGGTGTGCACCTTTAGCGACCAGATGTGACATTTTTAGCGACAGGATTGGACTTTTAGCGACCGGAATAGTGCTTTTGGGGCAGAAACTTAAGGACCAAAAATGGTCATTTCCTTCATTTCGTTTTGGAGTTTTGGAGCACGGTTCTTTGGGCAATTTTGAGGATTTCTTCAAGACTTCAACTTGGGTAAATGTCCTATATCCAAATGTGATTATATTTCATAAATCCATGGTCATATTCATCATTTATTTCGGTTTTAAATGGAAGAAATCAAGATTTTTGTAAAATCATCCAAAAACGAAAATTTAAGATTTGGAGGTCGAGTTGTTATCGGATTTTGGTAAAATTGGTATGGGTGGACTCGTAATTGAGTGGGTTATTGGATTTTATAAGTTTTGCTGGATTCCGAGATGTGAGCCCCACGGGCAAATTTTGAGCTAATTTCGGATTTTAATGAAAATATAATATTTTCTTATGAAATTGATTACTATAATTTTTGTTGACTGTATCGAATTAATTATGACTAGATACGAGTCGATCGGAGTCGGAAAATCGAGGAAAAAGCATAATACTTGATTAAATTGGAGCAAGTCGAGGTAAGTGACTTGTCTAACCTTGTGTGGGGAAAATTTCCCCTAGGATTGGTATTGATATGATTATTGAAATGTGTTGAAAGTCGTGTGCACGAGGTGACGAGTGTGTACACGGGCTAAATTGCGAAAGATTATATTTTTAAATTGTGTAGATCACTGTTGCGCATTTATTAAATTATTTTATCTTGTTATATTCTTCATCATTGATCTCAGATATATACTTCAAATTTGTTTGATCTTTTCTTACTAATTGTTTTACCTGTTTAGTTGAAACTTGGGTTCTTTTATTCTGTGCATTATTTGAAGGTTGATTTTATTTAAATTAAATATTATTAATATGAAGTATTTAACATTTTTAAACTTGATATTGACGCAACGTAGTAAAGATTTTGAAATATTATTTTCTTAAATTATTTACTCCTGACTATTTTTATACTCATTGTGAGGGAGCCGTGAGCTCTTTATTGTGGAAAACTATTATTGATGATTTATTTTGGCATGAGCCGTGAGCTCTTTATTGTGAAAAATATTGTTGTTGAATTATTTTGGCAAGTTAAATTATTTGAGCACTTGAGGTGCAAATTGTGATATATTGTGATATTGATACGCATGCGGTGGTATAAGGTCTGGGTGTTGAAACGCATGCGGTGATATAAGGGTGGCTTGATACGCGTGGCTAGTAGGGGAACTACTAGAAGTCATGCGGTGTGATAAGAGTGGCTAAAACGCGGGATGCTATTTCGGGAAAAAATGTTTTCTTTAAATAAATTGTGAAGGCTCCCGCAGTGATATAAGGAAATGAGATATTGTGAAATTATTTATAACTTGGGACTACGAGGCGGTACCTCGGTAGTGCCCTTGTTGATATTGATTTATTGCCATAGTTGCTTTCGATTAATTGTTGTGATTTTCATAAAGTTGAAGGAAATTCTGTTTTGATTCCACGAGATATTATTTGCAATTATTTGGTGTCATTAAATGTGACATACTATTTGATTCATTTCCAATGTCATTTTATTTTACTACATTGATAAACATTTTACCATGCAATTATTATATTCCAATAGGGCCTCACCTGACCTCGTCACTACTCTACCGAGGTTAGGCTTGGCACTTACTGGGTACCGTTGTGGTATAGTCACACTACGCTTCTGCACATCTTTTTGTGCAGATCCAGGTACATTTTACCAGCCTAGACGTCAGTGAGTTACCTGCACACGGAGACTTCGAGGTATATCTGCCAGCGTCTGTAGACTCCGGAGTCCCCTTCTATCATTTTATGTTGCTTCCTTATATTTTATTTAGACCTTGACATATAGAGACATTGAGAATAAATTCTTAGAAGCTTGTGACTTATTTCTACCGAGTTTTGGGAGTTGAAATTGTTTGAATTGTAGTTTATTTATTTTATATATTTATTATTATTCTGCATTGATAGGCTTACCTAGTCTTAGAGACTAGGTGCCATCACGACATCCTACGGAGGGAGTTTGAGGTCGTGACAATTCTGGAATCCATCGAGATTTTTTCTTCATCGTTGACATGATTCTGCACACGTAACTCGCTAAATTTCTCGAAATTTTTCTATTAACCTTTAATAAACACTCTGAACCACTAGCCACATTTACTTTTTAAATCTCTTACCAGGTAACCAGTAGAATTCTTCGCAGAAGCTTCGTCAACACCACGCGACCACTAACTTGCTCACAGGAGATAACCCACCTGTGGAAATTACATGCCGACATATTCCAACGTCATTGCACTAGGTGCAATTACTATGAAATAAGTAGATCATCCTGAGTCTGAGCTCATTCACCATCTACATCAGTGCATTTACTCCTCATGGACGTCAACTAGAGGTGCGACAATACATTCCAATCCAAAATCATGTTGTATCCTTTTTCATAACAAGCAACTCCCTCCTGTTGTTTCCATTGTCCCTCAATATAGCAGCTAATATTACAACTTAAGTCCATAGACCTAGTCATTGTCCATTCTACAACCCAAATCACTCCAAACTTTCCTCAAGACGTGTAATCATCCTACCACGTAACCCATGTGCTACCTTGCCACTCTCCCACTTTGGTCAACCATCTCCTTTAAGCCACTACTCGACTTTTGTTTTATTACACTTGGCGTTCTCGGAACCTAACCACCACAAGACACCTTTCATATGTCCTTCCTCATCCTTCGCTACCCAGTTGTTGCTTTAACTAAAAAACCGTCTCTGTAGCACTTAAACCAATAGGTCGTTACCAGCTTTAAACCTTTTCGAGGATTATCCTTCTCGAGCCATTAATACTAGGAACGCTGCTTCGATCCTAAATCATTGCACACCACGATCTCTAATGACTGCTTCCCCTATATCAATTCCTAACACCCCGCCGTGAAGGCGAGTTGAAGAAAACCATAATACTAGCGAACCTTAACGCATTTCACAAGGCGATGACGCCACATCAAAATTGAGAACTCTACCACACTCATAGTCTGATTGCCCTTTTTCCGCTGGAATTAAAACATAGAACCTCTGAATCATGTACTGAAAAAACCTTCTTTCAAGTCGTTTACTGCCCCGACACATAGACGAACATTTTTTTTCCATTTCATAAACACTGTGCGATAACAACGCACGAATCGTCATAACAATCAATGCCAAATCTCAAAACCTTAAGTAGTACTGATACTTAATTTGAAATGACAGAGCGGCCTTTCGTAAGGCGATGACAATAGCCCAATTAATTACATAAGGAGAAGTATCATGTACTACATCTGTAGTACCATTAAATATTTCCTCCATCCCCAATTTATAGCAAGCGCTTCACATCGCATAAGATTGAGTAGGAAGGAAATGAAAGCATAAGCCTCAAAGGAATCGAATTGCACGATGAGGAATCAAAAAGGGAAGTATTCCTAATAGCCCTGTAGCCTCTCGAAGACAAGCACAGATGTCTCTGTACCGATCCGCAAGACTCTACTAGACTTGCTCATGACTCGTGAGACCTACGTGAACCTAGTGCTCTGATACCATGTTGTCACGACCCAATTTCACATATAGGTCGTGATGGCGTCGGACACCGCTGTCATACAAGCCAACAATAAATACTAAATAAATTCTCATTTTAATATTTTTGAAATGAAAATTTCTTTAATAAAATTGTAGAGATAAAACTCATAGAGTATGTTGTGAACCGGATCTACCGGTCCTGTATTATTACATTTTGCACTTATGAAACTAGAGCATATCTCCTATTGCTTGAGATGACTGATTTTAAAATTATTCTGGGCATGGACTGGTTGTCTCCATATCATGCTATTCTAGATTGTCATGCCAAGACTGTTACCTTGGCTATTCCAGCATTGCCTAAGCTGGAGTGGAAGGGTTCGCATGTTAGTCCGTTTAAACGAGTTATTTCTTTTATAAAGGCTCAACACATGGTTGAGAAGGGTTGTTTGGCTTACCTAGCCTATGTTCGGGATACTACTGCAGAAACTCCGGTTATTGATTCAGTGCCTGTAGTTCGGGAGTTCTCCGATGTATTTCCTTCGGATCTTCCAGGTATGCCACCTGATCGTGATATTGATTTTTGTATTGACTTGGCTCGAGATACTCAGCCTATATCTATCCCACCGTATCGTATGGCTCCGAAAGAATTGAAAGAGTTGAAACAACAGCTTGAAGAATTACTAGCCAAAGGGTTTGTTAGACCGAGTATATCTCCTTGGGGTGCACCGGTATTATTTGTGAAGAAGAAAGATGGCACGATGCGAATGTGTATTGATTATCGCCAATTAAACAAAGTCACTATTAAAAACAAGTACCCATTGCCACATATTGATGACTTATTTGATCACTTGCAGGGTTCTAGGGTGTTCTCTAAGATCGATTTGAGGTCGGGGTACCATCAGTTGAAGATTCGGGATTCGGATGTTTCGAAGACTGCTTTTCGGACTAGATATGGTCATTATGAGTTTCTGGTAATGTCTTACGGTTTAACTAATGCCCCAGTAGCATTTATGGATCTGATGAACAGGGTATTCATGCCATATATTGATTCGTTTGTCATTGTATTCATTGATGACATATTAATCTATTTGCGCAGTAAGGAGGAACATGAGCAGCATATGAGAGTAGTGCTTCAGACATTGTGGGAACAAAAGCTATATGCTAAGTTCTCTAAATGTGAGTCTTGGCTAGAGTCTGTAGCATTTTTGGGACATATTGTATCGGGCGAAGGTATTAAAGTTGATCCCAAAAAGATTGAGGCAGTTCAGAATTGGCATCGTCCCACTTCGGCGACTGAGATCAGGAGTTTTCTGGGTTTAGCAGGTTATTATCATCGATTCGTGGAAGGTTTTTCATCTATTGCAGCACCTTTGACAAAATTAACCCAGAAGGGTGTTCAGTTCTGATAGTCCGATGATTGTGAGTCAAGCTTTCAGAAGCTCAAGACAACACTAACTATAGCACCCATGTTAGTGTTACCATCTGGTTCGGGAATATATACCGTGTATTGCGATGCGTCACGCGTTGGCTTGGGTTGTGTATTGATGCAGGAAAGGCGATTTATTGCACATGCTTCACGTTAGATGATGCCCCATGAGAAGAATTATCCAATACATGATTTGGAGTTAGCTGCGATTGTTCACGCTCTAAAGATTTGGAGGCATTATCTTTATGGGGTGTCTTGTAAAGTTTACACTGATCATCGCAGTTTGCAGCATTTGTTCAAACAGAGGGATCTAAATTTGAGGCAGCGCAAATGGCTGGAGTTACTAAAAGATTATGATATTACTATCTTGTATCATCTGGGAAAAGCAAATGTGGTTGCAGATGTCTTGAGCAGGAAGGCGGAGAGTATGGGTAGTTTGGCTTTCATTTCAGTAGAGGAAAAAAGGCCATTAGCCTCGGATATTCAGTCCTTGGCTAACAAACTTGTGAGGCTGGATATTTCAGAGCCTAGTCGAGTTCTTGCATGTGTGGTGGTCCAATCTTCACTATTTGAACAGATCAAGGCTCGCTAGTATGATGACCTATACTTGACGGCTCTTTGTGAAACGGTACTACGAGGTGGTGCCAAGGAAGTTACTATTAGAGCGGATGGTGTTCTGCGACTCCAGGATCATCTATGTGTTCCTAATGTGGATGGACTGAGGAAAAATATCCTGGAGGAGGCATACAGTTCTCGGTATTCTATTCATCCAGGTGCTACTAAGATGTATCGTGACTTGAGGCAGCATTATTGGTGGCGACGAATGAAAAAGGACATAGTTGAGTATGTATCTAGGTGTCTAAATTGCCAGCAAGTTAAATATGAGCACCAGAGGCCAGGTGGCCTACTTCAGCAGATGACTATACCAGAGTGGAAATGGGAACGAATTACTATGGACTTTGTAGTTGGGTTGCCGCGGACCTTGAGGAAGTTTGATGCAGTTTGGGTGATTGTTGACAGGTTGACCAAGTCGGCA
The DNA here is from genome assembly GCF_000390325.3 of Nicotiana tomentosiformis. NCBI lineage: Eukaryota > Viridiplantae > Streptophyta > Magnoliopsida > Solanales > Solanaceae > Nicotiana > Nicotiana tomentosiformis. Next base: position 43,319,962 of record NC_090818.1, on the reverse strand, counting down.
CATTTTATTCCTGTTGTGACTACGTATACTTCAGAGAGGTTGGCCCAGATTTATATTCAGCAGATAGTTTGGTTGCACGGTGTGCCAATTTCCATCATATCAGATAGAGGCCCTCAGTTTACTTCACATTTCTGGAGAGCAGTACAGAGTGAGTTGGGGACCCGTGTAGAGCTCAGCACAGCCTTTCATCCGCAGACCGACGGGCAGTCAGAGCGGACAATTCAGATTTTGGAGGATATGCTCAGGGCATGTGTGATCGACTTTGGAGGTCAGTGGGATCGTTTTTTGCCTTTGGCTGAGATTGCTTATAATAACAGTTACCAATCCAGCATCGAGATTGCCACGACCCAATTTCACCTATAGGTCGTGATGGCGTCAGACATCGCTGTTAGACAAGCCAATAATAAATACTAAATAAATTCTCATTTTAATATTTTTGAAGTCATAGTTGTTCCCCTCAATTAAATAGCAGAAGATGACATTTACCAAATACGTACTAATATCTATAAAAATTTCCAATATAGTGCAACCCATAATCATCCCAAAACCCGGTGTCACAAGTGCATGAGCATTTACTAGGGAATTAAAATAAAATACAGCATCTGTCTAGAATACAAATTAGATAGGAAAATATAATAACTTTGAAGAAGACTCTATTAGCTACGGATCGTAATATAGAATGCAGCTCACCTATGTCTCCACAATAATTAACCACACCTCTGCGCCCACTAGGCCGCTATATATATATATATATATATATATATATATATATATATATATATATACCTGCACAATAAAATGTGCAGCAAGTGCAGTATGAGTACGAAAACAACGTGTACCCAGTAAGTATCAAGCCTAATCTCGAAAAGGTAGAGACGAGATGGCCGACTATGACACTCACTATGGGTCAATAATATTAAATAATCATGAAAATAGAAATATTTATATCAACGTGATTCACAGAGTTAACAATAATTTTATTGTACCAGCAAAGGTAATTAAATTCCTTCAATTCCAATAATTCTCAATATATTAATTAAATTCCTTCAATTCAAATAATTTCTAATCTATTAATTAAATCCTTCAATTTGAATAAAAAATCCAATTTATCAAATTGCTTTACAAGCTGCAATTCAATTTCAATAAATTTCCAATTTATCAAATAACTTTACAAGCTACAATTCAATTTATTTCCAATTTATCAAATAACTTTACAAGCTACAATTCAATTTCAATAAATTTTCAATTTATCAAATAGCTTTACAAGCTGTAATAAGTTGTCCACGTATCGTGTAATTATTATTATTATTATTAATCACGATTTCTGCCGAGGTCGTACGGCCGATCCAGAGTTTCGTGTACACTGCCGAGGGACGTGCGGCACGATCCATATATGCATCTATCCTGCCAAGGCGTTCGGCCCGCTCCACAAGAAAGGAGGACATTTTCTTATGTACCTCCGGAAGGAGAGTATATTCATTATAAGATAAATTTTGGAGGATGAACAATTTCTTTAAACAGTTAATTAATTTAAACAGAAAATTAAGCATATGAAATTTTCATCTTTATTATATTTCCTAACAATTCACAATTTATATATCAAATAATTCAATTAAATAAAGAATACAATTTACACAAGTAATTCATGCTTTGTATCCTAAACTACCCGAACTTTAGCATTAATAGTAGTTACGCACGGACTCTCGTCATCTCGTGCGTACGTAGCCCCCACAATTAACAACTATTATTAATTTAATCACATATGGGGTAATTTTCCTCTCACAAGATTAGACAAGAGACTTACCTCGCTCCGAAGTTCCATAGCCGGCTCCCAAGCCTTTCAAATAACTCGACTGATGCCCAACGCTCCAAAACTCGCTTTCGCTTTATTAACATTCACAAGCTTCTAATCCTCCTCCGACATCGTAACATTGAGTAAAATACTCATACGCCACCAACAAATTGATATCTACAATTACAATCCAAATTACAATCAAAATATAACTCAAAAATATTTATCAATATCCATTTATGGCTCTCAAGTTGGCTACAAGCCTCCAACTCATATCGTCTAATAGGTTCACTTACTAGCACATTTAACTCCACTCTTATCATTCAATACCCATTTGAAGTCATCAATGATACTACATTAATTCTCCAACATCGCCAAATTACTATTCATCGTATTCCTTAACCAACATTTCCAAAACATTCAATTTGGTGATTACTTAGTTGAATACTTTCAACTAAGCTAGAATATGATTCCATAAGTTCATTGCATCCTTTAATTTCATTTCTAAGAACACAATTTATCTTTTCCTCATTTTCTCAAGAACACTATTTATGCCATGAACTAGAGTTTATGAAATCAATTATCCAACCATAACAACTTGAAACAACTATTAGAATTACTCTCATCGACTCATAAGAAATGAACTTTAAGCATTAGTATCCAATCCCATAACACATTACGAACTTGCTCGAGGTCTCAAATCGCATCGAACAACATCAAAATGATGAATCACACTTCAAATCAAAAATCCATGAACTTTGAACTTTGAAATTCTATAACTTGTGCCGAAACACATCAAATCAATCCGGAATGACTTCAAATTTATCACACAAGCCATAAATAACATAACAGACCTATTCATATTTCCAGAATCAGATTCCGACCTCGATATCAAAAAGTCCAACCCCCCGGTCAAACTTTCCAAAAATTCAATTTTCGGCATTTCAAGCTTAATTCCACTACGGACCTCCAAATAATTTTTCGGACACGCTCCTAAGTCCAAAATCACCATACGGAGCTATTGACATCATCAAAATTTCATTCCGGAGTCGTTTGCTCATAAGTCAACTCTCCGGTCAACTCTTTCCATTTAATCTTCAAATTAAGGATTGTTCTTTTAATTTATTTTCGAATCTTTAGTAAATCAAACTCGACCACACCCCGCGGGTCATAATACATATTGTAAAGCTGCTCGAGACCTTAAGTCACTAAACGGGTTGTAAATTCTTAAAATGACAAGTCGGGTCGTTACATTCTCCACCTCTTAAACAAACGTTCGTCCTCAAACGTTCTAAGAATTATTCTGAGATTACCAAATTGATGATTTTTACTTTTACACATATACTCACGGTTGATTCCACGCTACCACATTTGAGATAAGAGTGACAACATCATCGCATTTGAGATTATTTCTTTTATTCATACTTGAAAACTTTAAGGCCATTTTCTTACGCTCCAATATTTTCAAAAGGCCTGATTTCTCACAACAACGCACATTATTAGTCTCAACTGGCTATAGCAGCTCGTGCCTATGCACACATCAATTTTCTCGATAGTGTTGAAGTAATTCAAAACTTTTTTTGGGGTGCTGCATTATTCCCTGCTTAGGATCATTCGTCCTTAAACACATACCACATTTATCTCTTCTTTTGCAATTCTCAATCCTTCAAATTTTACTAACTCCCAAAATTTTCAGAAATTTCGGCAGAGTCTCCCTTGTAATTGGGCCTATCCACCTGCCAGAGTAACACCAAACAACTCCTAACAACACATCCACAACCCAACAAAGCACCACAATGTATATATCAATAACACTAATCTTCTCATTACAAGCACTGCATTATCATAATGATATCCGGCATGATGCACATCATATGTACACTCATCACCACATCTCTGGTCTTAAAAGTTGTTCATAAATAACTTTCTGCATCATCCACCTCATTTTGAATTTTTACAATACTGACAACAGAATGTGAGGCATGAAGACCTCATGATTACTTACTCGGATTACTGAGTCACATTTAACGCCACTTGGGCGCTCATCTCATAGGCTAAAACTCAATATTTACAGCACAAAAATGGATGAATATGCACAAAAAATATAACAGAATATCAGAAAAGCCTAACATGCATGACTCCCTGTTAATATTATTGTACAAATTAATTTTCACAAAGGAGGAATTTTAAACTCATAAATATTTCACCACAAGGACCTTGTCCTTATATAACTTCCACCACAGCTTGAAGCCCAGTTTAAATAATTCACATCATGTAAAAATGCGAGGATCTCGTCCTTCACTCCGAATCACAAGTATTTTGCACATTGTGCCAACTTAAATTTAAATTTTTCCTTTCTTTCTTCTTTTCAATATATATTTCATAAACAGTTTTCACAACACATAATGAACCCTCCTACCGGTAGGGCATATAATTCATTAGTATTGGAATCAATTATTCCGAAACACATTGAACCCACTTTAATGAATAACAAGCATTACTTTTGGGCTTATAGCCCTCAATTATGTACCAAATATATAATGACAAACACGGATTCACATCTTTAAATCTCCCAACAGGGAAAAACATATAAGTGGGTCACAAATTTACGAAGCTTAACCTTAGGTGGAGCATAATAGGAGGACTCCCCTCAATATTCAGAACCGAATCAAATTAAAAAAAATATCCTTTTATAATAAAAATCAAGATCGTACCTGTGTCGACACCATCTGGTGTATTGGCCTCCGCCAAATCATAGTGATTAAATCAACAGGTCGGGCCTCCACCTCTTAGGCGCCCACTACCCGCCTGTCCTCCACCTCTAACTGACAGTGCATCTGGAGTATTAACTGTAATAAAGCTCGTAGCTTGAGTGCTCTGATGAAATCCACCCCTCCCAAGTCTGGGATAATCTCTCATGATTTGCCCAGTATCACCACATTCATAACAACCCCTCTGAGGTCGCGGTTGCTCGTACTGAGTCTGTGCCGGATAACTGGAATAACCATTATAGGAATCCCGTGTCGGTGGTGCATCGCAAGAACTTACTGGAGCACTCCGAGTAGTCTGATGTGCGGACTGAGCTGGCCGACTGCTCTAGCCTTCACTATAATGGGTCCTACCTGAAGAGTAAAATCCACTGAACCCTCCAGATCTTCGAGACCTTTTGGCCTCCTTAGACTCCCTTTCCTCGTCTAAAACACCCTCAATCTTTCTTACAATCTCCACTACTTGTTGAAATGGAGTATCAGTTTGCAACTCTCGAGCCATGCATATTTTAATATCATAATAGAGCCCCTTAATGAATCTGCGGACCCGTTCTCTGATTGTAGGAACTAAGATAGGTGCATGATGGGCTAACTCACGGAACTTGATAGCATATTCTGACACTGCCTTAGTGCCCTGACGCAACCGTTCAAACTCTGTGCGTCGCGCATCTCGGAGAGTCTAGGGAACAAACTCGTTCAAGAACATTTCCGAAAATTGATCCAAGTTGGTGGTGTTGCATCGGCTGGTCTACCTTCTTCATAGATTTGCCACCGCTAATATGCTGCGCCTGATAGTTAAAATGTAGTAAAGGCAACTCCGCTCACTTCCACAACACCCATGGTGCAGAGAATACGGTGACACTTTTCTAGAAATCCTTGGGCATCCTCTGAAGCTGTGCCACTGAAAGTAGGTGGGTTATACGTCTTAAACCTCTCAAGCCACTTTTGTTCTTTTATTTTTATTTTTTCTAATGCCTCTGGTCTGACCTCAAGCTGAACCGGAATAACGGGTTATACTGGTACTATACCCGGAACCTGACCAATGTGAACCTGCTACTCTGGAGTTACTCTGGCTATGGCACGTGCTCCTCGTCGGCCTCTTCCTCTGCCTCTAGCGACATCCCCTCCGGTGTAACGTTATCAGCAACTATAGGTCGTGTCCTCACCATCTGTGAGAGAATGGAATGATAAAAGTTCAAACTTCGAGATCAATGAACCCGCACGATGGAATGAAAGAATTGAGATTATCCTTACAGTTTTGTAGCCTCTCCAAGATAAGTACAGACGTCTCTGTACCGATCCACAAGACTATACTAAACTCGCTTATGACTTGTAGCACCTATGAACCTAGAGCTCTGATACCAACTTATCACGACCCAATTTCCTCTTCCGTTGGGTATCGTGATGGCACCTAGTCTTAGGGACTAGGTAAGCCTAACATTTACTGAGTAATAACAATAACAAAGGAAATCTAACAGTCTCGATATAGAAATCTTTATAAAATTTACAATTTCCCAAAACCGGTAGTACTAGTCATACACTCTATAGAGTGTTCTATCACTTCTAAATACAATTGTTTGGAAGTAAGTAAAAATAGTGTAAATACAAAATAGGAAGGTGACTCCGAAGCCTGCGAATGCAGCGACAGGTTTATCTTAAAGTCTCCTCAGCAAGGATCCGCACAACTACTAATGATCGATACCTGGATCTGCACAAAAATGTACAGAAGAGTAGCATGAGCACACCACAATAGTGCCCAATAAGTATCAAGACTAACCTCGGTGAAGTAGTGACGAGGACTAGTCAAGACACCCACTAGTCTAATAAACTAAACAAGTATAAGTATAGGGATGACATAACATGACATCTATCCGAGAACCACACGATATGGCTAATAACATAACAATTGCAATAAGGAAGGAAAGACAGCAAGTAACAGCGGAACACCACAATAAGACACAGAAGAATGAACGAAATCACAACCCAAATTCGAAAATCACAATACAGTAAAGGCAAGTAGTAACTCAGCAACTGCAAAAATTTTCACATCAGGACTCAGCCAACAAACCCCAATAAATTAGTCAAATCATTCAAGTGTAAACTTTCACCCGTACGTTTTTAAATTGAGGTCTTTAGAATATAATCCTTTCCAATAAGAATTTTTTTTTTTTGAAATATTCTTCCTTCAAATAAATATCTTTCAAATATAGTTCTTTCAAGATAAAAACCTTTCAAATATAAACTTTTCTAGTAATATCTTCTGAGTATAAGTCACCCTGTGACACTTAAGCATGTATAACCACAGGGGAATCTACCGGGATACCGTCCCGTAGTCCTAAATTAAATATGCTAGACAGGGGGATCTCCCGGAATACGTCCGTAGTCCCAAAATAAATATGCAAGACAGAGGGATCTCCCAGAATACGTCTGTAGTCACAATTTAAATATGTAGTGCTGGGGGATCTCCCGGAATACGTCCGTAGTCCCAAAGTAAATATGCAAGACAGGAGGATCTCCCGGAATATGTCTGTAGTCCCAATTTAAATATGCAGTGTTGGGGGATCTCCCGGAATACGTCCGTAGTCCCAATTTAAATATGCAGTGCTGGGGGATCTCCCGGAATATGTCTGTAGTCCCAAAGTAAATATGCAAGACAGGGGGATCTCCCGGAATACGTCCGTAGCCCCAATTTAAATATGCAATGCTGGGGGATCTCCCAGAATACGTCCGTAGTCCCAATTTAAATATGTAGTGCAAACAACAGAGATAACAACTATAGCAGGACAGAAACCTCGTACCTCACCACAACAAGCATAAAAGCAACAATGACAAAGATGCAAGGTACGACGAGTAAATCAACTCAAGAACTTAAATCACAAGAATGATAGAACTCGTTCACAAGGAATAACCATAGTGAAGAATTCTAGGCACAAGGAGAACAACTTAACAAGGGAAAACAAAACAATATATAGCAACGATCCCATAATATTCAAGTCAACGATAAGAAGCCAACACGAGTCAAATAGTTCCAAATAATTGCAAGTCAACTAAGATATAGTTTATCTAAACTCCTTTTGAGGTTGAGCAATTACGAGGAATATTCAACAATTCAAGTAAGGATAAGCAACGTAAGATAATCATAACTTCAATTAAGACTAAACAATTATAGGATGAGAAAATAATGATTTCAATTCAAGATAAGCAGTTATGAAAAAATATAGCATGATGATAGAAGAGGTAAAATCTTTGGTTACGTCGAATAAGGGTCAAATAGGCAGTAAGAGTGAATCCTAAAACAATTATCTCTAATCAAAGCATGTCAAGGTGAAACTAGCAAGTAGGCATTTAAGCATATTAAGAACAACATCATACACGGTGAATATAAGAACATAAGACCCCTAAAAGGCCAACTTTCCACAAATAGGTCTGCGCACGCACTCACCACCTCACGTACACAGACTACAATCAGCATAGATGACTCAAATCCTAAGGGAAAAATCCCCCACATAAGGTTAGGCAAGGTACTTACTTCAAACTACGCTCAACCAGTCAAGTAGTATGCCCTTTCCTCGATTTTCTGACTCCGATCGGCTCGAATCTATTCATAATTAATTAGATTCAATCAATAAAAATTGTAGGAATAAATTCCATATGAAAATACAAATATTCTACAAAAATCCGAAATTTAACCCAAACATCGCCCGTGGGGCCCATGTCTCAGAACCCAACAAAGGTTACAAAATATGAACGCCCATTCCAATACGAGTTCAACCATACCAATTTTATTCAATTCTGATAACAACTCGACCTCCAAATCTTAAACTGAATCAAGAGGGTCTTCACAATATTTCCAACTTAATTCACCGATTAAATGTTAAAAACAACCATGGATTCGGGTAATTTAACCAATATTGAGTCAAGAATACTTACCCCATTGTTTCCTCTGAAAATCTCCCAAATATCGCCTCATCCCGAGCTCCAATCCGTCAAAAATGGAAAATGGGACAAAGTCCCATTTTCTGAACTTAAACTCACTGCATAGGCTTTTCTTCTTCACGTTCGTGTGACCAGTGTCGCGTTCCCGAAGGCCTGACCATGCACAACATCACGTTCGCATTCGAGCTCTCGCGTTCGCGGTAGCCAACTGCTGTCCTTCTTCGCGTTCGCAGTCCATGCGTCGCGTTCACGAAGGGTTAATGGCTCAAGGTCACGACTCCCCTTCCTTCTTCGCGTTCGCGACCACTGTGTCGTGTTCGCATAAGCTTGATCAGACCTTGCCTCGCATTCGTGTCCACTCCTTCGCATTCACGAAGGTCAAATCCAGCACCGCCAAAATTTCCTCTTCGCGACTTTCTTCGCGTTCGCGAAGAAAGAAACCAGACACCAGAATCTGCAGTTCCAAAACAGCTCCAAATGATCTGAAACCACCCCGAAACACAACCGAGGCCCCCGGGATCTCAACCAATCATACCAACCAGTCCCATAACACATTAAGAACTTGCTCGAGGTCTCAAATCACATCGAACAATATCAAAACGATGAATCGCACTTCAAATAAAAAATTCATGAACTTTGAACTTTGAAATTCTATAACTTGTGCCGAAACACATCAAATTAATCCGGAATGACTTCAAATTTTGCACACAAGTCATAAATGACATAACGAACCTATTCAAATTTCCAGAATCGGATTACGACCTCGATTTCAAAAAGTCAACTCCCCGGTCAAACTTTCCAAAAATTCAATTTTCTGCATTTCAAGCTTAATTCCACTACTGACCTCCAAATACTTTTCCAGACACGCTCCTAAGTCCAAAATTACCATACGGAGCTATTGATATCTTCAAAATTTCATTCCGGAGTTGCTTGCTCATAAGCAACTCTTCAGTCAACTCTTTCCATTTACGCTTCAAATTAAGGATTCCGAATCTTTAGTAAATCAAACTCGACCACACCCGCGGGTCATAATACATATTATGAAACTGCTCGAGACCTTAAGTCACTAAATAGGGCATAAATTCTTAAAATGACAAGTCGGGTCATTATAATTTTGGACGGCTGGGATTAGGCCATCGCGAACGCGATGAAGAAGCCACGAATATGAAGAAGGAGATGAGGAAAGCCTACGCGAACGCAAAGAGGAAAGGGAGTTCGGGGCCTGCCTGGCATTAAGCCTTCGCGAACGCGACTCGTGTCTCGCGAACGCGAAGGGCAGAGGTCGGAATGCATCGTGAACGCGATGAGGATATCGCAAACGCGAAGAAGGAATCTGGGCAGCACATTTTTTTGTGCTTCGCGAACGCGAAGAATGCCTATCAGGGCAGAATTAAAAGTCCCAAAAATGGGGGTTTGAGTTCATAACTCAAAATCAAATTTCGAGCTCGGTAGAAGGCGATTTTTGGAGAGATTCTTGCGTGGGTGTTTGGGGTAAGTGATTCTTATCCAGTTTTGACTAATTTCCATGATTATGTCTTTGAATCCATCATTTAATTTGGATTTAATGGAGGAAAAATCAAGATTTTTGTAAAATCTTCCAAAAACGAAAATTTAAGATTTGGAGGTCGAGTTGTTATTAGAATTCAATAATATTGGTATGGTTGAACTCGTATCGGAATGGGTGTTCGGATTTCATGAAAATTATGTCGGGTTCTGAAGGGCGGGTCCCGCGTTGACTTTTATTGACTTTTTGGAATACAATTTTAAGTCGGCGTATTATTATCCGTAATTGTTCCGATGAATTTTAATGAAGTTATACAATTATTTTTGATATATTTGAACGGCCCGGAGGTCAATTCAAGCAAGAAGGTGATTTTGGAATATCGACATAACTTCAAAGAGGTAAGTGTCTTGCTTAACCTCGAGTGGGGGAAATTCCCCTTAAGCATTGAGTCTTATGTGCAACTTGGGTATTTGAAATCCATGTACGCGAGGTGACGAGTACGTACTTGGTTTATATGTGAAAATTTTATCGAATTAAATTCTTGAACATATGGTGTAGTAAATTGGATAATGGTTGGCATATATTTAATCATCTACTTGTCGTGCCTAAACCCTTGATATTGACTCTGTTGTTATATGACAATGTGATGTGATTGTTATTTGATCTTTTATGAAGACTTTGCTTTATGTTGAGTAATTTCTATCTCTATTGATTGTTTTTGGGTGTTGTACACATTGTGTGGAGCATTTGGCTATTTGCTGTGAAATTAATTGACTTGGTTGTAGCTTTGAAATTTGGTTGCGGCCATTGGGCAAATTGTGATATAAATTTATTTTTGTTATGTTGTTGTGATAATTTCCCGTGTAAATTGTTGTGTTGTGTGAGTTGTTATTTTGGGGAGATAAGGGTGGCATTTCACCGTTGATGTTATGTTGTTATAAGCGTGGCATTTCACTGTTGTGTTTGTTGGCTATTGATATTGTCTGGGCGGAGCGATAAGGGTGGCTATATGAGCGATAAGGGTGGCTATTGATATTGTCTGGGCGGAGCGATAAGGGTGGCAATAGGAGCGATAAAGGTGGCTATTGTCAGGGACGATATGTGATGATGTAGGGTTGTGGTGTTGACAATTTTCATGTGGTGTTGTGATTTTCTTGTGTTTATTTTTATACCTTTGTGCAACTTGTCTTGCTGTTAGTAAATTGATAATAATCCGATTTATGTTGAAATTGGGAGCCTGTGGCTATTTCCAGGCGGTTTATAAAATGAAATATGGGCACGAGGTGCCGTGAATTGTGATATGAAATGGGGATATTAGCATGTGAATTGTCCGTGCAGTTGTGATATAAAATGAGGGCACGAGGTGCTGTGATGAAATGATAATGATATTTGGCACGTGAATTGTCCTTGCAGTTATGATATAAAATGAGGGAACGAGGTGCCGGGAAAATATGATGATTTAATTATGGGCACGAGATGCCGTGAAAATATGAAAATGGGCTGAGACCCGTATTTTTGATGATTTTGAAATGAGGTGTCACATGGTGACTTTTTATTTGAAAGAATTATATTTAAAATATTTATTTGGATGGATTTTTACTTAGAAAGTATTATAATAAAGAATTGTATTTTGAAAGATATTTATTTGAGCAAATTGTATTTGAAAAGATTTATTGAAAGAATTATATTTGAAAAATAATTATTTGAGAAAATTATATTTGAAAGAGAGTTATCTGGAAGAACTATGTGAAAGACATTTATTTGAAGGGCTTGATTTAATTGGGTGTAATTGTGTTTATTAACTGTTGAGTGATATTAATGGTATTCTTGTTGTCTGTTGTGCATATCACTGGGTTTTTTATCCTGCCTTTATTATTATTATTTGTTTTCTATTATTTTGTATATTATATTGCACATGTTATTAGACTAGTGAGTGTCTTGGCTGTACCTCGTCTCTACTCCATTGAGGTTAGTCTTGATACTTACTGGGCACCGCTGTGGTGTGCTCACTCTACACTTCTGCACATTTTTGTGCAGAGCCAGGTATTGAAGATATCGGACTTGAGCAGAGTTAAAGCGCGATCATAAGGATTCAAGGTAGAGCTTCTTGGTCGTCGCACTCCCTTGGAGTCTTTTCATTTCATTGTACTGTTAATTTGTAATCAAACAGTATTGTATATTCGGTCCTCGTGATCATTCCATGTATTCAGTTAGAGTTCGTGACTCAGTACTACCAGTCTGGGAAGGTTTTGTATTGTAATTATTTCCGCTGTTAGATTTTAAATAAAAACAAATAATAATAAAAATGGCTTCAAAATGTAATAGAAATCGGCTTACCTAGTTTTAGAGACTAGGTGCCATCACGACGCCTGTGGTGGGATTTTGGGTCGTGACATGAAGGAATTTGATTATTTCTGTTGATTAAATAAATTAATTTTAATTCTGTAAATCATACTGATTAAAATATCCTAGTTGTATTTCCATTATGATTATTGACCCATAGTGAGTGTCCAAGTCGGCCATCTAGTCTCTACCACTTCGAGATTAGGCTTGATGCTTACTGGGTATACGTTGTTTACGTACTCATACTACACTTGCTGCACTTATTGTGCAGGACCTGAGGCAAGTACTAGTGGGGGGCCTATCGTCTTACACCCGCGCTATCCAGAGGCATAGTGGTGAGCTGCCTTTCCGAACCGTTCTACAGTTACTAGTGTCTCTCCTTGTATTTTTCATTCTGTCTATTTTATTTCAGACAGTATTTGAGGTTTTGTATAATCTACTAGATGCTCATACACTTGTGACACCAGGTCTTGGCACACACATTGGTAGAATTTGGGTTTTATTATTTCTCTTGGTTTTAAATTTTGTCAATGAATGCTTAATTTATTAAGTTGGCTTGCCTAGCCGTAGTGTTGGGAGCCATCACGACCTATATGTGAAATTGGGTCATGACAACATGGTATCAGAGCACTAGGTTCACGTAGGTCTCACAAGTTATGAGCAGACCTAATAGAGTCTTGCGGATCGGTGCAAAGAAGTCTGTACTTATCTTCGAGAGGCTATAGGGTATTAGGAAAAATACCTTTCTTTATATTCCATCGTGAAATTAATGTAGTACTAAATATCCGTCTCTTATTCTCTCACAGATGGTAAGAATGCGCTCGAATGAGGTTCCAGACCAGGGAAGAGCAACTCCCCCAATTGTTAGAGGCCGAGGCTGAGGGAGGGCTCCAGCACGTGGAAGAGGGCGAGGATGTACCGGGACTATTCCAGTTATGCCGCCAGTAGGTCCAGCAGAGAATCCCATTATTGAGGAGCAGGGTGAGGTGCCTGTGGCAGAGCCAGCTCCGGTGGATTTCACATCTGCACCTGGATTTCAGGATGTCATGGGTCGTATGCTGCGGTTCGTGGATAATATGACTCAGGCCGGTTTATTTCCGGCAAACCCAACCACATCTCAGGAGGGCGGGGGAGCACAGACCCCTACCGCACAGGCTCATGGATAGGCAACTACTATATATCAGACCCATGGTTCACAACCTGTGGGTGGAGCCTGGCCAGTGGCAGCAGCTACACCTGAGCCCATGCCAGTTGTAGCCGCCGATCCTGAGAAACTATTGGACCGATGGACTAGACTACATCCTCCTATCTTTGGGGGTGAGCGACATGAGGATCCACAGGACTTCATTGATCGGTGCAAGGATAGACTGTACGACATCAGGATATTAGAGTCTCATGGGGTAGACTTTTCTACTTTTCAGCTAGAGGGCAGAGCCTGTAGATGGTGGCAGTCTTATGCTCTTAGCAGGCCAGCAGATTCTCCTCCCATGACTTGGGACAGGTTCACACATATCTTCTCTGACAGGTATATTCCACCCTCCCAGAGGGAAGAGTTGCAGTTTCAGTTTGAGTAGCTCCAGCAGGGTCAGATGTCAGTGACTGATTATAAGGAGAGTTTTTCTGAATTATCTTGCCATGCCCTTATGATACTCCCTACTGAGGCGGAGAGAGTGTAGAGGTTTGTATACAGTTTACATACTGGTATTCAGGCCACTATGGCTCGAGAGGTTGAGGGTGTACGTCAGCGGAGCCGAGAGCAGATTATGAGAGATAAGCGGTTCAGGTACTATGGAGAGTTCAGAGGTGCTCTGTCTGGGGGCAAAGGTCAGTTCGTGAGGGGCTAGTCCAGCAGACCCCCATTTCCAGCACCACCACCTCCTCGAGGTGCTCCAGTGTTACCTTATCTCAGTGCTATACCAGAAAGTTCCTACCGCCCATCAGCTATTCAGGGTCCTCCCAGTGGGTATTCAGTTCCTCAGGGCTAGACACTTAGTTAGCAGCCCATCGCACCGAAGAGATGTTACAAGTGCGGGGATCCCAGTCACATGCGAAGGTTTTGCCCCAGGCTTCAGGGTAGACCAATACAGCACTTACTAGACCAGTTGCTCAACTAGTAGTCCGACCACCAAGAGGTGGAGGACAAGTGGGTAGGGGTCGTCCTAGAGGTGGAGGTCAGCCAGGCAGAGGCCAATGAGTTGGTGCTCCAGCTCGGTTCTATGATTTTCCGGCTAAACAAAATGCAGAGGCCTAAGATACTATGATTACTGGTATTATTTCTATTTGCGGCAAAGATGCCTCAGTATTATTTGATCCAGGATCTACATATTCATATGTGTCATCTCTATTTGCTCTATTCCTGGGTGTTTCTCGTGAGTCCTTGAGTACTCCTATTTATGTGTCCACTCCTGTAGGTGATTCTGTTATTGTGAACCGGATCTACCGGTCTTGTATTATTACATTCTTTGGTTATGAAACTAGAGCAGATCTCTTATTGCTCGAGATGACCGATTTTGAAATTATTCTGGGTATGGACTGGTTATCTCCATATCATGTTATTCTAGATTGTCATGCCAAAACTATTACCTTGGCTATTCCATATTTGCCTAGACTGGAGTGGAAGGGTTCATCGGTTAGTTCATTTAATCGGGTAATTTCTCTTATGAAGGCTCAACACATGGTTAAGAAGGGTTGTTTGGCTTGTCTAGCCTATGTTCCGGATACTACTGCAGAGACTTTGGCTATTGATTAAGTGCCAGTAGTTCGGGGGTTCTCCGATGTATTTCCTTCAGATCCTCCAGGTATGCCACCGGATCGAGATATTGATTTTTGTATTGACTTGGCTCCAGAAACTCAGCCTATATATACTCCACCGTATCGCATGACTCTGAAAGAATTGAAAGAGTTGAAAGAACAGCTTGAAGAGTTACTAGCCAAAGGGTTCGTCAGACCGAGTGTATCGCCTTGGGGTGCACCGATATTATTTGTGAAGAAGAAAGATGGTACAATGCAAATATGTATTGATTATCGGCAATTGAACAAAGTTACTATTAAGAACAAGTGCTCGTTGCCACGTATTGATGATCTATTTGACCAGTTGCAGGGTGCTAGGGTGTTCTTTAAGATCGATTTGAGGTCGGGGTATCATCAGTTGAAGATTCAAGATTCGGATGTTTCGAAAACTGCTTTCCGTACTAGATATGGTCATTATGAGTTTCTGGTAATGTCTTTTGGTTTAACTAATTCCCCGACATTGTTTATGGATTTGATGAATAGGGTATTCAGGTCGTATATTGATTCATTTGTCATTGTCTTCATTGATGACATTTTGATCTACTCGCGCAGTGAGGAGGAACATGAGCAACATACGAGAGTGGTGCTTCAGACATTGCGGGAACAAAAGTTATATGCTAAGTTCTCCAAAATGTGAGTTTTGGCTAGAGTCTATAGCATTTTTGGGACACATTGTATCAGGCGAGGGTATTAAAGTTGATCCCAAAAAGATTGAGGTAGTTCAAAATTGGCATCGTCCCACTTCGGCGACTGAGATCAGGAGTTTTCTAGGTTTAGCAAGTTATTATCATCGGTTTGTGGAAGGTTTTTCGTCTATTGCGGCACCTTTTACCAAATTAACCCAGAAGGGTGTTCAGTTCCGGTGGTCCGATGATTGTGAGGCAAGCTTTCAGAAGCTGAAGACAACATTGACTACAGCACCAGTGTTACTGTTACCTTCCGGTTTGGGAATGTATACAGTGTATTGCGACGCTTCACGTGTTGGTTTGGGTTGTGTATTAATGCAGAAAGGGCGAGTTATTACATATGCTTCACGTCAGTTGAAGCCCCACGAGCAGAATTATCCGCTACATTATTTGGAGTTAGCTGCGATTGTTCACGCTCTTAAGATTTGGAGGCATTATCTTTATGGGGTGTCTTGTGAAGTTTACACTGATCATCGCAGTTTGCAGCATTTGTTCAAATAGAGGGACCTAAATTTGAGGCAGCGCAGATGGCTGGAGTTACTAAAAGATTATGATATTACTATCCTGTATCATCTGGGCAAAGCAAATGTGGTTGCAGATGCCCTGAGCAGAAAGGCGGAGAATATGGGCAGTTTGGCTTTCATTTCAGCAGAGGAAAGTCCATTAGCCTCGGATATTCAGTCCTTGGCTAATAGACTTGTGAGGCTGGATATTTTAGAGCCCAGTCGAGTTCTTGCATGTGTTGTATCTCAGTCTTCACTATTTGAGCAGATCAAGGCTCGTCAGTATGACGATCTACACTTAATGGTTGTTCGAGAAATGGTACTACAGGGTGGTGCCAAGGATGTTACTATTAGAGCGGATGGTGTTCTATGACTCTAGGATCGTCTATGTGTTCCTAATGTGGATGGACTGGGGAAAAAGATCCTAGAGGAGGCACAAAGTTCTATTCATCCAGGTGCTACGAATATATATCGTGACTTGAGGTAGCATTATTGGTGGCGACGAATGAAAAAGGACATAGTTGAGTATGTAGCTAGGTGTATAAATTGCCAGCAAGTTAAATATGAGCACCAGAGGCCAGGTGGCCTACTTTAGCAGCTGACTATACCAGAATGGAAATGGGAACGCATTATCATAGACTTTGTAGTTGGGTTGCCGCGGACCTTGCAGAAGTTTGATGCAGTTTGGTTCATTGTCGACAGGTTGACCAAGTCGGCACACTTTATTCTTGTTGTGACTATGTATACTTCAGAGAGGTTGGCCCAGATT
This sequence comes from Nicotiana tomentosiformis, assembly GCF_000390325.3. Lineage (NCBI taxonomy): Eukaryota > Viridiplantae > Streptophyta > Magnoliopsida > Solanales > Solanaceae > Nicotiana > Nicotiana tomentosiformis. The sequence goes on along the minus strand of NC_090818.1, from coordinate 43,302,871 downwards.
TATATTCAGGAGATAGTTCGGTTGCACGGTGTGCCAATTTCTATCATATCAGATAGAGGCCCTCAGTTTACTTCACATTTCTGGAGAGCAGTACAGAGTGAATTAGGGACCCGTGTAGAGCTCAGCACAGCCTTTCATCCGCAGATCGACGGGCAATCAGAGCGACAGCTCAGATTTTGGAGGATATGCTCAGGGCATGTGTGATTGACTTTGGAGGTCAGTGGGATCGTTTCCTGTCTTTGGCCGAGTTTTCTTATAATAACAGTTACCAATCCAGCATCGAGATGGCTCCATTTGAGGCTTTATATGGCCGTCAATGTCGTTCACCTATCGGATGGTTTGAGCCCGGTGAGACTAAGTTATATGGTACTGATTTGGTAAAGGATGCTTTGGAAAAGGTGAAGTTGATTCAGGAGCGACTTCGTACAGCACAGTCCCGACAAAAGAGTTACGCGGATCATAAAGCGTGCGATTTATCCTTTATGGTAGGTGAAAAAGTTCTCTTGAAGGTTTCGCCGATGAAGGGAATTATGAGATTCGGGAAGAAGGGTAAGTTGACCCCAAGGTTTATAGGCCCATTTGAGGTGTTGAGACGAGTTGGAGAGGTTGCTTATGAACTTGCATTGCCTCCCAGTCTATCGGGAGTTCATCCGGTTTTCCATGTATCTATGCTCCGGAAGTATCATGCCGACCTATCACATGTGTTGGACTTCCGCACTGTTCAGTTAAATAAGAGTTTGGGTTATGAAGAAGAGCCATTTGCCATTGTTGATAAACAAGTTCGCCAGTTGAGGTCCAAGAGGATTTCTGCAGTAAAAGTCTAGTGGAGGGGCCAACCAGTCGAGGAAGTGACTTGGGAGGTCGAGGAAGACATGCGGAGTAGATATCCACACTTATTCAGCACTCCAAGTACAATTCTAAACCCGTTCGAGGACGAACGTTTATTTAAGAGCTAGAGAATGTAATGACCCAACTGGTCATTTTAACTTTTAGAACCCCATACCCTAAAATAAAACTTCCCGTATGTGCTTTTAATGATTATTGACTTGCGGGGATGGTTGGTTCGGGATTTGGAAGCGTTTGGGTTGAAATCGGGACACTTGGTTCCTTAAGTTAGCCTTAAAAGGGCAAGTTTGACTTTGGTCAACATTTTGAGAAAACGACCCCGGAATCAGGATTTGATGGTTCCAATAGCTCTGTATGGTGATTTTGGACTTAGGAGCGTGTTCGGAATTTTATTTGGAAGTCCGTAGTTAAATTAGGCTTTAAATGGCTAAAACAAGAATTTAAGTTTGAAAGTTTGACCGGGGAGTTGACTTTTTGATATCGGAGTCGGAATTCAGTTCCGAAAATTTTCATAGTATGTTATGTCATTTATGACTTGTGTGCAAAATTTGAGGTCAATCGGACTTGAAATTGATAGGTTTCGGTACTTAATGTAGAAGTTGGAAATCTTAAGTTTCATTAAGCTTGAATTGACGGATGATTTGTGATTTTAGCGTTGTTTGGTGTGATTTGAGGGTTCGACTAAGTTCGTATGATATTTTGGGACTTGTTGGTATAATTTGTTGAGGTTCCAAGGGTCTCGGGTGAATTTAGGACGACTAGGAACACTGCTCATAGCTGCTGGTATCTTCTTCTAAATTCCTTATACTCGCTCGCGTAGGTTGGTCTGCGATCGCATAAAGTAATTTGGGCAGAGGTGGATTTTTTCTACGCGATCGCGTAAATGGGGTTGCGATCGCGTAGGCTTAATTTGGCAGCTGAGAATTTGTTCTATGCGATCGCGTGTGCAAGTCCGCGATCACGTAGGTTGGATTCAGTTGTGCTATGCGAACGCGTGACTAAGGCCGCGTTCGCGAAGAGGAAAAAAAGCAGAAGTGGACCACGCGCTTAATGCTTCGCGATCGCGTGAGGAGGCTCGCGATCGCATAGGCTTGCGGAGACTGTGCTTCGTGATCACGTGGGATTTTCCGCTATCACGTAGGGTTAATATTTGGGTAGAAAATTTGTGCTACGCGATGGCGTGAGGAAGTTTGCAATCGCGTAGAAGGAATAACTGGGCAGAGAGTTTAAGTTCTGAAAATGGGACTTCGTCCCATATTCCATTTTTAACGATTTGGAGCTCGAATTTAGGCGATTTTTGGGAGATTTTCAGAGAAAACAGTGGGGTAAGTGTTCTTAACTAAATATTGGTTATATTACCCAAATCTATCACTGTTTTTATCATTTAATTGGTGAATTGAGTTGTAAAAGTTTGAAAACCCTCTTGGATAGATTTGAGTATTATCGGAATTTAGTGATTTTGGTATGGGTAGACTCGTGGTTGAGTGGGTGATCATATTTCGTAACTTTCGCCGGATTCCGAGATGTGGGTCCCACGGATGAATTTTTAATTAATTTCGAAATTTGTATTGAAAATGTTGCATTTTCTTATAGAATTGATTCCTATAATTTTTAGTGATTGTATCGAATTATTTTGGCTAGGTTCGAGCCAGACTTATAATCGTGGAAAAGGCCTTCTAGTAGATTAAATTAGAGCAAGACGAGGTAATCTCTTGTCTAATCTTGTGAGTGGAAAATTACCTCATAGGTGATTAAAATTAAATAATTGTTGCTAATTGTGGGGGCTACGTATGCACGAGGTGACGAGAGTGTGTAAATTGTATTCCTTGTTTAATTAATATTACTTGATATATATATATATATATATATATATATATATATATATTGTGAATTGTTAGCTAAAAATATTAAAGAATGGAAATCTCATATACTTGATTTTCTGTTTAAATTAATTAATTTTTAAGAGAAATTATTCTTCCTCCTGAATTTATTTTATAACAAATATACTCTCATTCCGGAGGTACATAAGAAAAATGTCCTCCTTTCCAGTGGAGCGGGCCGAACGCCTCGGCAGGATAGATGCATCTATGGATCGTGTCGCACGTCCCTCGGCAGTGTACACGACACTCTGGATCAGGTCGTACATCCTCGGCAGAAATCGTACTTAATAATAATAATTACACGATACTTTAATAGTTATTTCAGCTTGCGAAGCTAATTGATAAATTGGAAAATCCTTGGAATTAAATGAATTATTATTTTTGCTTGCTAAAGAATTAATTGTTATTCCTATAAATGATATTTAATTGATAAATTAGAAATTATTTTAATTGAAGGAATTTAATTAATATACTAAGGATTGTTGCATTTGAAGGAATTTGATTATTTTTGCTGATTAAATAAATTATTGTTAATTCTGTAAATCATGTTGATTTAAATATCCTAGTTGTATTTCCATTATTATTATTGACCCATAGTGAGTGTCAAAGTCGGCCATCTCGTCTCTATCACTTCGAGATTAGGCTTGATACTTACTGGGTACACGTTGTTTACGTACCCATATTACACTTGCTGCACTTTTTGTGCAGGACCTGAGGCAAGTACTAGTGGGGGACCTATCGTCTTACACCCATGCTATCCAGGGGCATAGTGGTGAGCTGCCTTTCTAAGCCGTTCTGCAGCTACTAGATAAGATAACATGATTGCATACGATGATTAACCGAATTAAGTATGATAACATGATAATAAAAGATAAATTTCTTTTTTATTTTAATTCAAATTTAAAAACTTTATCTATAAATTCAAAATATCCTTTAATTCATATTCAGTTTATATATATATTGTGATGACCCAAAATGTCATCTTTAAATTTAATAATTAATTATGTGATCTAAGCACTATTTACCATTACTCGACTTGCGTGTGCAGTCCGTAAAAAAAAAATCGGAAAGTTTTCAGGTGAAAAATGAATTAAAATGTGAATTAGAACTTTAAAACTTAACTCAGTTGACTTTGGTCAACATTTTGAGCAAACATACTCGGATCAGTGTTTTGACAGTTTTGGTAGGTCTGTATCGTGATTTGGGACTTAGGCGTATGCCCGGAATCAAATTCCGAGGTCCTTAGCCCGAGATATGGAATTTTGATGAAAAATTAAAAGTTTAAGTTCAAATAGTGACCGGATATCAAATTATGTGCAAACGACCCCGGAATAGAATTTTGATGATTCCAACAGCTCCGTATGGTGATTTTGGACTTAGGAGCGTGATCGGAATTTTATTTGGAAGTCCGTAGCGGAATTAGGCTTGAAATGCCGAAAGTTGAATTTTTGGGAAGTTTGACCGAGGGGTTGACTTTTTGTTATCGGGGTCGAAATACAATTCTGAAAATTTTCATAGCTCAGTTATGTCATTTATGACTTGTGTGCAAAATTTGAAGTCATTCCGAAATGATTTGATGTGTTTCGACACAAGATATAGAATTTGAAAGTTCAAAGTTCATTGATTTTGATTTGAGGTGCGATTCGTCGTTTTGATGTTGTTTGACGTAGTTTGAAGCCTCAACTAAGTTTGTATGGTATTTTGGGACATGTTGGAATAATTGGTTAAGGTCCCGAGGGTCTCGGGCAGATTTCGGAAGGTAAACGGAATGGATTTCGGACAAAGAGTGCTGGAAATTTCTGTTGCAGAAATTTCGTGCGTGGAGCCAACTTTGGAAGCTTATATCTCGCAATTCATAAGAAATCCGAACATTTTCAAAACAAGAAAGTTGTAGTCTTTTGATAATAGTTTCTAGAAAGTTAAACCATTCATTATTTGGACATTTGTACAGAAAGTTATGACAGATTGAATGAAAGCTAGTAGAGCAGTTTCGCCAGAAATTTCTGATTCGTGGAGCCAATTTTGGAAGTTTATATTTCGCAATGCATAAGGAATCTGAACATTTTCAAAACATAAAAGTTGTAGTCGTTGGATTATAGTTTCCAGAAAGTTAAACCATTTATCATTTGGACATTTGTACATGAAGTTATGATCAATTGAAGGAAGGCTGATAGAGCAGTTTCTGGTGGACTTTTAGTGATGAAAATGGACTTTTAGTGACGGATTGGCAGAAACTTAAGGACCAAAAATGGTCATTTTATTCATTTTGTTTTGGATTTTTGGAGCACGATTTTTGGGCGATTTTTGGGCGATTTTCACGGGAAAACATTGGGGTAAGTGTTCCTTATCCTATATTGATTATATTTCATGATTCCACACACATTTAAATCATGAATCCGTGAATTTATGGAAGAAAAATCAAGATTTTTGCAAAATCTTCCAAAAACAAAAATTGAAGATTTGGAGGTCGAGTTGTTATCGGATTTTGGTAAAATTGGTATGGGTGGACTCCTAATTGAATGGGTTATCGAATTTTATAAGTTTCGTCGGATTCTGAGACGTGGGCCCCACGAGCAAATTTTGAGCTGATTTCGGATTTTAATGAAAATGTAATATTTTCTTATGAAATTGATTACTATAATTTTTGTTGACTGTATCGAATTAATTATGAGTAGATACGAGTCGATCAGATCGGAAAATCGAGAAAAAAGCATAATACTTGGTTAAATTGGAGCAAGTCGAGGTAAGTGACTTGTCTAACCTTGTGTGGGAGAAATTTTCCCTAGAATTGATATTAGTGTGATTATTGAAATGTGTTGAAAGTGGTGTACACGAGGTGACGAGTGTGTACACGGGCTAATTGCGAAAGATTATATTTTTAAATTATGTAGATCACTGTTGCGCATTTATTAAATTATTTTATCTTGTTATATTTTTCATCATTGATCTGAGATATATACTTCAAATTTGTTTGATCTTTTCTTACTAATTGTTTTACCTGTTTAGTTGAAACTTGGTTTCTTTTATTCTGTGCATTATTTGAAGGTTGATTTTCTTTAAATTAAATATTATTAATATGAAGTATTTGACATTTTTAAACTTGATATTGAAGCAACGTAGTAAAGATTTTGAAATATTATTTTCCTAAATTATTTACTCCTGAATATTTTTATACTCATTGTGAGGGAGCCGTGAGCTCTTTATTGTGGAAAAATATTATTGTTGAATTATTTTGACATGAGCCGTGAGCTCTTTATTGTGGAAAAATATTATTGATGAATTATTTTGACATGAGCCGTGAGCTCTTTATTGTGGAAAGCTATTATTGATGATTTATTTTGGCATGAGCCGTGAGCTCTTTATTGTGGAAAAATATTGTTGTTGAATTATTTTGGCAAGTTAAATTATTTGAGCACTTGAGGTGCAAATTGTGATATATTGTGATATTGATACGCATGCAGTGGTATAAGGTCTGGGTGTTGAAACGCATGCGGTGAGATAAGGGTGGCTTGATACGCGTGGCTAGTATGGGAACTACTAAAAGTCATGCGGTGTGATAAGGGTGGCTAAAACGCGGGATGCTATTTCGGGAAAAAATATTTTCTTTAAATAAATTGTGAAGGCTCCCGCGGTGATATAAGGAAATGAGATATTGTGAATTTATTTATGATTTGAGACTACGAGGCGGTACCTCGGGAGTGCCCTTGTTGATATTGATTTATGGCCGTAGTTGCCTTTGATTATTGTTGTGATTTTCTTAAAGTTGAAAAGAATTCTGTTTTGTTTCAACGAGGTATTTATTTGCCATTATTTGATGTAATTAAATGTGAAATACTACTTGATTCATTTGAATTGTCATTTTATCTTATAATATTGTTTAAACATTTTACCATGCCATTATTTATATTCCAGTAGGGCCTCACCTGACCTCGTCACTACTCTAACGAGGTTAGGCTTGGCACTTACTGGGTACCGCTGTGGTGTACTCATACTACGCTTCTGCACATCTTTTTGTGCAGATCCAGGTTCATTTTACCAGCCTAGACGTTAGTGAGTTACCTGCGCACAGAGACTTCGAGGTATATGTGCCAGCGTCCGCAGACTCCAGTGTCCCCTTCAATCAATTTATGTTGCTTTCTTATATTTGATTTAGATCTTGACATATAGAGACATTGAGAATAAATTCTTAGAAGCTTGTGACTTATTTCTACCGGGTTTTGGGAGTTGAAATTGTTTGAATTGTAGTTTATTTATTTTAGATATTTATTATTATTCCGCATTGATAGGCCTACCTAGTCTTAGAGACTAGGTGCCATCACGACATCCTACGGAGGGAATTTGGGGTCGTGACAAGTTGGTATCAGAGCACTAGGTTCATAGGAGTTATGAGTCACAAGCAGGTTTAGTCTTGTGGATCGGTACGGAGACGTCTGTACTTATCTTCGGGAGGCTATGAAACTTTTAGGAAAATATTCAGTTCTTTGATTCCTTATCGTGCGGCATTGATTTAGCTTGAAACATATATCTCATATTCCTTTGTATCCACTCGTGTATGACATTGCGCCCTCAATATCAGTTGTGCGTCGACGGTTCGTGATGCTGCAGATGGACTATGAGGGAGCCAGAGATGCTCAAACATTGCCTCAACGTGTGGTTCCGACTGAAGATGCGGGCGTATTGAGAGATCACCCAGTGAATCATGTGGGGGTGCAACAGACGTTGGCGTCTGGTTGATTTATATAAGTTGTGAAGGTTATTATTGTGGATCATCGGACGTTGTGACCTATGACTTCGCGCCTAGTGGGGGGAGTCTACTACCAATGGGTGGATTGCGGGGTCATGTATTATATCGGTTTTGGGCCTGAAATGTATATATGTGGTACTGAAAGGTTCCCTAAAATTTACACATGTTTAAGGCCTGAGATTTCGTAAAGGATAAGGTTGGGACTTGCGGTATGTCCGCCTCCTTAATAATCCTATACTTCAATACGAAAGGAGTTATAGAAACAACTCTAAATTTATAGAAGGTCTACTCAGCGTGGACGTCACTGTTGCAGATTTTGGGGTACTTCGGAGTAAGTACACTTGTTGACGAGAGTCTGGACTATGTGGTTCGTGATAAGATTTGTCTGTATGGAGCTCTACTTTCGTGATCGTTGTGTATAAATAGGGGTAAGGGTTACCCCAAAGAAGAATCGAAGAGTTTGTTAAGAAATTGGTCAGCTCAACAGTGTTGAGTCAGCATAACAAAAGAAGAAATTTGCCTTGGGAGAGATAATTCTCCACCAGTGTTCGTGGCAAGCCTATGAAGAGGGCATACCAGCCAATGCAACACCGCCCACTTGGCTCAGTTCTCAGAAACGCTTTTGAAAGAGTTTGTTTTCTGGACTCTCCGTAATGCGTGGCGCATAGGGTATGAACGGTTGCGTCAGGTCATCATTGACGGTGTCAGAATATGCCATCAAGTTCAATAAGTTAGCCTGTCATACTCCTACTTTGCTTCCTACACCCAGAGGGCGAGTCCATAGACTCATTAAAGGACTCAATTATGATCGTAAAATTTTGTACGACTCAGGAGCTACAAGCTGATACTTCATTTCTGCTAGTTATACAAATTACCAAGATATTAGAATGTGTTCGGGGTGAGGACAAAGGACACTAAGGAGACCAAGACGTCTCGAGGTTCTGGGGGATTCAGTGGATTCTACTCTGCAAGTATAAATCATTATGGTGGGGGCTCGGGTAGTCGGCCAGCCCAACCCGCACATCGGATTACTCGAGGTGCTCCAGTAAGTTTTTTTAATGCACCACCGACATGAGTTCCTACAATGGTTATTCCAATTATCTGCACAGACTCATTATGAGCAGCCTAACGCGCAAAAGGGTTGTTATGAGTACGGTGATACTAGGCACATCATGAGAAAATTGTCCCAAACTTGGGAGAGACTTATTTTATCAAAGCACTCAGGCTACGTGTCCCATTGCAGTTACTACACCACCCACACGACCAGTTAGGGGTGGAGGACAGACGGGTAAAAGGCGTCCTAGAGGTGGAGACCCAGCCGTTGATATATTTATTTTACGGTATGGCGGAGGTCGCTACATCAGATGGTGTCGTTACAGGTACGACCTCGATTTAATATAAAGGAATAATTTCCTTAAGTTGATTCGGTTCTCAATATCGAAACGAGTCTTCCTATTGTGCTCCACTTATGAGTGAGCTTCATAATTCTATAATTTACTTATGTGTTTACCCATGTTAGGAGATGTTTTGGAGATAACTACTCCTATCATTTCGTTTTGGTAACTAATAAGAGCTGCGAGGCTAAATGTGGCTTTCTGTTACTCATTTCGGTAAATTTTGATGTAAATTCTGAATAATTAATTGCAAATTGTGAATTATATGCCCTACCGGTGTGGGGTTCATTATGTGTTGTTATTTGGTGTAACCGAAATTATTTAAAATGAGAAAATAGAAATTTTCAATTGGCACGATGTGCATATTACTTGTGATTCAGAACTGAGGACGAGATCCTCACATTTTTATATAAATTGATATGTTTAAACCGGGCTACGAGCTGCGGTGGAAGTTATATAAGGACGAGATCCTTGTGAGAAAAATTCTTGTGTTTAAGTTCTCCCTTGTGAAATTAAATTTGTACTATAATACTAATAGAGAGTCATGCATGTTAGGCTTATTTGAAAATTCTTATATGAAATTCTCTGTGCATAGTTGTCAAATTCGTGTTGTAATTATTAATTTTTAACCTACGAGGTAGGTGCCCGCCTAGGTGGCATTAAATGTGACTCGTTAATTCGGGTAAATAATTATGAAGTCTTCATGCCTCGCATCTAGTTATCAGTATTGTGAAGGTTTGCAACGAGATTTTTGTTAACATGAGGTTAAATGACGATTCTATAATTGATTATGAACAACTATTAAGACCAAATTGATCCAAGAGGGTGCCCCATTTACAGGGTCAGACGAGTGTGAGTTTAGTTTTCAGAAGCTCAAGATCACTTTGACTCTGACACAAGCGTTGGTATTACTTACATGTTAAAGGTCTTATACTGTGTATTGTGATGCGTCGCGTATTGGTCTCGGCGCGATGTTGATGCAAGACGGTAGGGTGATTGCCTTCGCGTCTAGACAGTTAAAGGTAGATAAAATAAAAAATAAAAAATAAAAAATTTCGGTCCACGACCTTGAGTTAGCAGCTATTGTTCGTGCCTTGAAGAATTTGGCTCCATTATTTGTACGGTGTCCATTGTGAGGTCTACACCGATCACCGAAATCTACAATATCTGTTTAAACAGAAGGATCTTAATTTGTGGCAGCGGAGATGGTTGGAGTTACTTAAGGATTATTATATCACCATTCTCTATCATCTTGGGAAGGTCAATGTAGTGGCCGATGCCTTGAGTCATAAGGCAGAGAGTTTGGGCAGCTTAGCATATTTACCGGTAGCAGAGAGGCCTCTAGCCTTGGATGTTCAGGCCTTGGCCAACCAGTTTGTTAGACTGGATGTTTCTAAGTCGAGCCGAGTTTTTCTTGTGTGGTTTCTCAGTCTTCTCTTTATGATCGTATCAGGGAATGTCAGTATGATGACCCTCATCTACTTGTCCTTAAGGACATAATTCAGCACGGCGATACCAAGGAAGTCACTATTGGAGATGAAGATGTATTACGGATGTAGGGCAGGCTATGTGAGCCAAATGTAGGTGGTTTGCGCGACTTGATTTTCTGGGAGGCTCAAAGTTCGCGGTACTCCATTCATCCGGGTGCTGCAAAGATGTATCAGGACTTGAGACAACACTATTGGTGGAGGCGGATGAAGAAAGGCATAATGAAATATGTAGCTCGGTGTCTATATTGTCAGCAGGTGAAATATGAGCATCAACGACCGGGTGGATTGCTTCAGAAGTTGGAAATTCCAGAATGGAAATAGGAGCGAATCACTATGGATTTCGTTGTTGGGCTCCCACGGACTCAGAGGAAGTTCAATGCAGCTTGGGTGATTGTGGATAGATTGACCAAGTCAGCTCATTGCAATCCTATGATGACTACCTACTCTTTCGAGCAGTTGGCTCGAATCTATATTCGCGAGATTGTCAGACTTCACGGTGAATCGGTATCTATCATCTCTGACTTGAGTACACAGTTTACCTCATGGTTTTGGAGGGTTGTACATCAAGAGTTGGGTACTTGTGTGGAGTTGAGTACAACATTTCACCCTCAGACGGATGGGCAATCCGAACACACTATTCAGATATTGGAGGATATGTTTCGTGCGTGTGTGATAGATTTTGGGGGTGCTTGGGATCAGTTCTTACCACTTGCGTAGCTTGCTTACAACAACAGTTGTCAGTCAAGCATTCAGATGGCTCCGTATGAGGCCTTGTATGGTAGGTGGTGCCATTCCCCAGTGGGTTGGTTCGAACCGGGCAAGGCTAGGCTATTGGGTACAGACTTGGTTCAGGACGCCTTGGAAAAGGTTAAGTTGATTCAGGATTGACTTCGTACAGCCCAATCTAGACAGAAGAGTTATGCGAATCGGAAGGTTAGTGATGTTGCATTCATGGTTGGTAAGCGGGTATTTCTCCAGGTTTCGCCTATCAAGGGTGTGATGAGGTTCGGGAAAAAGGGCAATTTGAGCCCTAGGTATATTGGGCCTTTTGAGATTCTTGAGAGAATTGGAGAGGTGGCTTACAAAATTGCACTACCACCTAGTCTCTTTGCCGGTCATCCGGTATTCCATGTTTCCATGCTTCGGAAATACTACGGCGATCCGTCTCATGTGCTAGACTTCAGTTCGGTTCAGTTGGACAAGAATCTATCTTATGTTGAGGAACCAATGGCTATTTTGGATAGGCATGTTCGAAAGATGAGGTCAAAGAACATTGCTTCCGTGAAGGTTCAGTGGAGGGGTCATCCGGTTGAGGAGGCGATTTGGGAGACCGAGCATGATATGCGCAGCTGTTAACCACTCCTATTCACCAGCTTAGATACTTTTTCAAACTCCGTTCGAGGACGAACGTTTGTTTTAGAGGTGGAGAATGTGATGACCCAAAATGTTATCTTTAAATTTAATGATTAATTATGTGATCTAAGCACTATTTACCATTACTCGACTTGCGTGTGCAGTCCGTAAAAAAATCGGAAAGTTTTCAGGTGAAAAATGAATTAAAATGTGAATTAGAACTTTAAAACTCAACTGAGTTGACTTTGGTCAATATTTTGAGCAAACATACTCGGATCAGTGTTTTGACAGTTTTGGTAGGTATGTATCGTGATTTGGGACTTAGGCGTATGCCCGGAATCAAATTCCGAGGTCCCTAGCCTGAGATATGGAATTTTGATGAAAAATTAAAAGTTTAAGTTCAAATAGTGACCGGATGTCAAATTTTTGTGCAAACGACCCCGGAATAGAATTTTGATGATTCCAATAGCTCCGTATGGTAATTTTGGACTTAAGAGCGTGATCGGAATTTTATTTGGAAGTCCGTAGTGGAATTAGGCTTGAAATGCCGAAAGTTGAATTTTTGGGAAGTTTGACCGAGGGGTTGACTTTTTGTTATCGGGGTCGAAATACGATTCTGAAAATTTTCATAGCTCAGTTATGTCATTTATGACTTGTGTGCAAAATTTGAAGTCATTCCGAATTGATTTGATGTGTTTCGACACAAGATATAGAATTTGAAAGTTCAAAGTTCATTGATTTTGATTTGAGGTGCGATTCGTCGTTTTGATATTGTTTGATGTAGTTTGAAGCCTCGACTAAGTTTGTATGGTATTTTGGGACATGTTGGAATAATTGGTTAAGGTCCCGAGGGTCTCGGGCAGATTTCGGAAGGTAAACGGAATGGATTTCGGACAAAGAGTGCTGGAAATTTCTGTTGCAGAAATTTCGTGCGTGGAGCCAACTTTGGAAGCTTATATCTCGTAATTCATAAGAAATCCGAACATTTTCAAAACAAGAAAGTTGTAGTCTTTTGATAATAGTTTCCATAAAGTTAAACCATTCATTATTTGGACATTTGTACAGAAAGTTATGACGGATTGAATGAAAGCTAGTAGAGCAGTTTCGCCAGAAATTTCTGATTCATGGAGCCAATTTTGGAAGCTTATATTTCGCAATGCATAAGGAATCAGAACATTTTCAAAACATAAAAGTTGTAGTCGTTGGATTATAGTTTCCATAAAGTTAAACCATTTATCATTTGGATATTTGTACATGAAGTTATGATCAATTGAAGGAAGGCTGATAGAGCAGTTTCTGGTGGACTTTTAGTGATGAAAATGGACTTTTAGTGACGGATTGGCAGAAACTTAAGGACCAAAAATGGTCATTTCATTCATATGTATATATGTATTTGACTAAGATGATCAAATATAGAATAAAGTTACCATATACTATTGGCATTTATTAGCTTGTGACTTGGCTTAACCACAATGCAAATTATATATGGTAATCTATATATATATATATATATATATATGTATTTGACTAAGATGATCAAATATAGAATAAAGTTACCATATACTATTGGCATTTATTAGCTTGTCGCTTGGCTTAACCACAATACAAATTATATATGGTAACTTTATTACTTTAATATACATATATATAGATTTGACTTTATCTAATCAACTTAAATAAGTTCTCATCCAACCACTTAAATTACAAAAATTGAAGGATGTGTAATTTATATATAATCCATACACAATATGTGTATAATCGTGTATTGTCTATATATCATCTATGTATATTAGCAATAAAAGTAAACAATACATCTGGTGGGATATTTATGTAAATATTCCATAGGATTTCGGTTTCTTGATTATATCCATGATATGACTTTTAAAATTCAAAAATATCTTATCTTTTTATTTTTAAAATTGCATTATATTTTAAAAAATAATCCTATTTCGAATAATTTATTTACATTTTTAAAAAAAAATATTTCACGTCATACCAATATTTTTTTTTTAAATATACTTTTTGTTACACTTGGAAATCGCTATAGAAACTATCAATTAGAAACCAATATTCCTCTTCTTGAATTCGAGGAAAAAAACCTTTCACATAATCTAATGATTCTAAACTAATATTCTTCAACGAAAATAATATTACACCTTTGTAATGTTGTCTTGACTGCAGCTAAATTAAGAGGTTTTAACTTATACTCTTCAATTCCTAGAAGGTGCTAAATTGAAATTAATTGTAATGACCCAATCGGTCATTTTAACTTTTAGGACCCCATTCCCTAAAATAAAACTTTTCGTATGTGCTTTTAATGATTATTTACTTGCGGGGATGGTTGGTTCGGGATTTGAAAGCGTTTGGGTTGAAATCGGGACATTTGGTTCCTTAAGTTAGCCTTAAAAGGGCAAATTTGACTTTGATCAATATTTTGAGAAAACGACCCCAGAATCAGGATTTGACGGTTCCAATAGCTATGTATGGTGATTTTGGACTTAGGAGCATGTTTGGAATTTTATTTGGAAGTCCGTAGTTAAATTAGGCTTGTAATGGCTAAAACAAGAATTTAAGTTTGGAAGTTTGACCGGGGAGTTGACTTTTTGATATCGGAATCGAAATCCAGTTTCAAAATTTTTTATAGCTCTGTTATGTCATTTATGACTTGTGTGCAAAATTTGAGGTCAATCGGACTTGAAATTGATAGGTTTCGGAACTTAATGTAGAAGTTGAAAATCTTAAGTTTCATTAAGCTTGAATTGAGGGATGATTCATGGTTTTAGCGTTGTTTGGTGTGATTTGAGGGTTCAACTAAGTTTGTATGATGTTTTGAGACTTGTTGGTATAATTTGTTGAGGTCCCGAGGGGCTCGGGTGAATTTCGGACGACTAAAGGATCATTTTTGGCCTTGGGAACACTACTGATAGCTGCTGTTATCTTCTTCTGAATTCCTTATACGCGATCGCGTAGGTTGATTTGCGATCGCGTAGAGTAATTTGTGCAGAGGTGGATTTGTTCTACGCAATCGCGTGAATGGGGTTGCGATCGCGTAGGCTTAATTTGGCAGTTGCGAATTTGTTCTATGCGATCGCGTGTGCAAGTCCGCGATCGCGTAGGTTGGATTAAGTTGTGCTATGCGAACGCGTGGCTAATGCCGCGTTCGCGAAGAGGAAATGAAGCAGAAGCAGACCACGCACTTAATGCTTCGTGATCGCGTGAGGAGGCTTGCGGTCGCGTAGGCTTGCGGAGACTGTGCTTCGCGATCGCATGGGATTTTCCGCGATCGCGTAGGGTTAATGTTTGGGCAGAAAATTTGTGATATGCGATCTCGTGATGAAGTTCATGATCACGCAGAAGGAATAACTGGGCAGAGAGTTTAAGTTATGAAAATGAGACTTCTATTTTTAACCATTTGGAGCTCGGATTTAGGCGATATTTGGGAGATTTTTAGAGAAAACAACGGGGTAAGTGTTCTTAACTCAATATTGGTTATATTACCCGAATCCATCACTGTTTTTATCATTTAATTGGTGAATTGAGTTGGAAAAGTTTGAAAACCCTCTTGGATAGATTTGAGGATTTGAGGGCCGAATTGTTATCGGAATTTAGTGATTTTTGTATGGGTAGACTCGTGGTTGAGTGGGTGTTCATATTTCATAACTTTTGCCGGATTCTGAGATGTGTGTCCCACGAACGAATTTTTAATTAATTTTGGAATTTTTATTGAAAATGTAGCATTTTCTTATAGAATTGATTCCTATAATTTTTAGTGATTGTATCAAATTATTTTGGCTAGATTCGAGCCAGACATAGTTGGATAATCGTGGAAAAGGCCTTCTAGTGGATTAAATTGGAGCAAGACGAGGTAAGTCTCTTGTCTAATCTTGTGAGGGGGAAATTACCTCATAGGTGATTAAAATTACATAATTGTTACTAATTGTGGGGGCTACGTACGCACGAGGTGACGAGAGTCCGTGCGTAGCTACTATTAATGCTAAAGTCCGGGTAGTTTTGGACTCAAAGCATGAATTACTTGTGTAAATTGTATTCCTTGTTTAATTAATATTACTTGATATATATATATATATATATATATATATATATATTGTTAATTGTTAGCTAAAAATTTTAAAGGATGGAAATCTCATTTACTTGATTTTCTGTTTAAATTAATTAATTGTTAAGAGAAATTGTTCTTCCTCCTGAATTTATCTTATAACAAATATACTCTCATTCCGGAGGTACATAAGAAAAATGTCCTCCTTTCCAATGGAGTGGGCCAAACGCCTCGGCAGGATAGATGCATCTATAGATCGTGCCGCACGTCCCTCGGTAGTGTACATGACACTCTGGATTGGGTCGTACGTCCTCGGCAGAAATCGTGCTTAATAATAATAATTATACGATACTTTAATAGTTATTTCAGCTTGCGAAGCTAATTGATAAATTCGAAAATCCTTGGAATTTAATGAATTATTATTTTTGATTGTTAAAGAATTAATTGTTATTCCTGTAAATGATATTTAATTGATAAATTGGAAATTATTTGAATTGAAGGAATTTAATTAATATACTGAGGATTGTTGCATTTGAAGGAATTTGATTATTTTCGCTGATTAAATAAATTATTGTTAATTCTATAAATTATGTTGATTTAAATATCCTAGTTGTATTTCCATTATTATTATTGACCCATAGTGAGTGTCAAAGTCGGTCGTTTCGTCTCTACCACTTCGAGATTAGGCTTGATACTTACTGGGTACACGTTGTTTACGTACTCATACTAACTTGCTGCACTTTTTGTGCAGGACCTGAGGCAAGTACTAGTGAGGGACCTATCGTCCTACACCCACGCTATCCAGGGGCATAGTGGTGAGCTGCCTTTCTGAGCTGTTCAGCAGCTACTAGTGTCTCTCCTTGTATTTTTCATTTTGTCTATTTTATTTCAGACAGTATTTGAGGTTATCTATAATCCACTAGATGGCCATACACTTGTGACACCAGGTCTTGACACACACATTGGTAGAATTTGTGTTTTATTATTTCTCTTATTTTTAAATTTTGCCAATGAATGCTTAATTTACTAAGTTGGCTTGCCTAGCCGTAGTGTTGGGCGCCATCACAACCTATAGGTGAAATTGGGTCATGACAACATGGTATCAGAGCACTAGGTTCACGTAGGTCTCACGAGTTATGAGCAGACCTAATAGAGTTTTGCGAATCGGTGCGGAGACATCTGTACTTATCTTCGAGAGGCTATAGGGTGTTAGGAAAAATACCTTTCTTCATATTCCATCGTGCAATTAATGTAGTACTAAATATCCTTCTCTTATTCTCTCACAAATGGTGAGAACGCGCTCGAATGAGGTTCCAGACCAGGGAAGAGCTACTCCCCAGTTGCTAGAGGCCGAGGCCGAGGGAGGGCTCCAGCCCGTGGTAGAGGGCGTGGACGTCCTAGGACTGTTCCAGTTATGCCGCCAGTGGGTCCAATAGAGAATCCCATTATTGAGGAGCAGGGTGAGGTGCCTGTGGTAAAGCCAGCTCCGGTGGATTTCACATCTGGACCGGGATTTCAAGATGTCATGGGTCGTATGTTGTGTTTCATGGATAATATGACTCAGACCAGTTTATTTCCGGCAGACCCAGCCACATCTCAGGCGGGCGGGGGAGCACAGACCCCTACCGTATATCAGGCCCAGGGTGCACTACCTGTGGGTGGAGCCCAACCAGTGGCAGCAGCTACACCTGAGCCCAGGCCAACTATAGCCGCCGATCCTCAGAAACTATAGGACCGATGGACTAGACTACATCCTCCTATCTTTGGGGGTGAGCGACATGGGGATCCACAGGATTTCATTGATTGGTGCAAGGATAGACTGTACAATGTGAGGATATTAGAGTCTCATGGGGTAGACTTTGCTACTTTTCAGCCAGAGGGCAGAGCCCGTTAATGGTGGCAGTCTTATGCTCTTGGCAGTCAGGAAGATTCTCCTCTCATGACTTGGGACAGGTTCACCCCTATCTTCTTGGACAGGTATATTCCACCCTCCCAGAGGGAAGAGTTACAGTTTCAGTTTAAGCAACTCCAGCAGGGTCAGATGCCATTATGATACTCCCTACTGAGGCGGAGAGAGTGCAGAGGTTTGTAGCTGGTTTACATACTGGTATTCAAGCCACTATGGCTCGAGAGGTTGAGATGGGTACTTCTTATGAGCTAGATGTGGAGATTGCCCGGAGGATTGAGGGTGTGCATCAGCGGAGCCGAGAGCATATTATGAGAGATAAGTGGTTCAGGTACTCTGGAGAGTTCAGAGGTGCTCTATGTGGGGGCAGAGGTCAGTTCGTGAGGGGCCAATCCAGCAGACCCCTATTTCCAGCACCACCACCTCCTCGAGGTGCTCCAGTGTGAACTTATCTCAGTGCTATACCAGAGACTTCCTACCGCCCCCAGCTATTCACGGTCCTCACAGTGGGTATTCAGTTCCCCAGGGCCAGACACCGAAGAGTTGTTACGAGTACAGGGATCTCAGTCACATGGGAAGGTTTTGCTCCAGGCTTTGGGGTAGACCAGTACAGCAGGGTCAGCAGCCTATGCTTACTGGACCAGTTGCTCCACCAGTAGTCCGACCACCAAGAGGTGGAGGACAGGTGGGTAGGGGTCATCCTAGAGGTGGAGGTCAGCCAGGTGGAGGCCAAGCAGTTGGTGCTCTAGCTCGGTTCTATGCTTTTCCGACTAGACCAGATGCAGAGGCCTCAGATGCTGTGATTACAGGTATTATTTTTGTTTGCGGCAAAGATGCCTCAGTATTATTTGATCCAAGATCCACGTATTCATATGTGTCATCTCTATTTGTTCTATTCCTGGGTGTTTCTTGTGAGTCCTTGAGTACTCCTGTTTATGTTTCTACTCCTGTAGGCAATTCTGTTATTGTGAACCGGATCTACCGGTCTTGTATTATTATATTCTGTGGTTATGAAACTAGAGCAGATCTCTTATTGCTCGAGATGACTGATTTTGAAATTATTCTGGCTATGGACTGGTTATCTCCATATCATGCTATTCTAGATTGTCATGCCAAAACTGTTACCTTGGCTATTCCATCTTTTCCTAGACTGGAGTGGAAGGGTTCGTCAGTTAGTTCATTTAATCGGGTTATTTCTTTTATAAAGGCTCAACACATGGTTGAGAAAGGTTGTTTGGCTTATCTAGCCTATGTTCGGGATACTACTACAGAGACTCCGGCTATTGATTCAGTGCCAGTAGTTCGGGAGTTCTCCGATGTATTTCCATCAGATCTTCCAGGTATGCCACCTGATCGGGATATTTATTTTTGTATTGACTTGGCTCCAGATACTCAGCCTATATCTATTCCACTGTATCGCATGGCTCCGAAAGAATTGAAAGAGTTGAAAGAACAGCTTGAAGAGTTACTAGCCAAAGGGTTCGTCAGACTGAGTGTATCTCCTTGGGGTGCACCGGTATTATTTGTGAAGAAGACAGATGGCACAATGCAAATGTGTATTGATTATCGCCAATTGAACAAATTTACTATTAAGAACAAGTTCCCGTTGTCGTGTATTGATGACCTATTTGACCAATTGCAGTGTGCTAGGGTGTTCTCTAAGATTGTCTTGAGGTCGAGGTATCATCAGTTGAAGATTCGAGATTCGGATGTTCCGAAAACTGCTTTCCGTTCTAGATATGGTCATTATGAGTTTCTGGTAATGACTTTTGGTTTAAATAATACCCCGGCAACGTTTATGGATTTGATGAACAGGGTATTCAGGCCGTATATTGATTCATTTGTCATTGTCTTCATTGATGACATTTTGATCTACTCGCGCAGTAAGGAGGAACATAAGCAGCATATGAGAGTAGTGCTTCAGACATTGCGAGAACAAAAGCTATATGTTAAGTTCTCTAAATGTGAGTTCTGACTAGAGTTTGTAGCATTTTTGGGACATATTGTATCGGGCGAGGGTATTAAAGTTGATCCCAGAATGATTGAGGCAGTTCAGAATTGGCATCGTCCCACTTCGGCGACTGAGATCAGGAGTTTTCTGGGTTTAGCAGGTTATTATCATCAATTTGTGGAATGGTTTTTCATCTATTGCAGCACCTTTGACCAAATTAACCCAGAAGGCAAGTAGTAACTCAGCAACTGCAAAATAATTCACATCAGGACTCAGCCAACAAACCCCAATAAATTAGTCAAATCCTTCAAGAGTAAACTTTCACCCGTAAGTTTTTAAATTGAGGTATTCAGAATATAATCCTTTCCAATAAGAAATTTATTTTATATATTTTTTTAAATATTCTTCCTTCAAATAAATATCTTTCAAATATAGTTCTTTCAAGATAAAAATCTTTCAAATATAAAATTTTCTAGTAATATCTTTCGAGTATAAGTCACCCTGTGACACTTAAGCATGGAAGATTAGCAGCTCCGAACACAGATATAACCATAGGAGAATCTACCGGGATACCGTCCCGTAGTCCCGAATTAGATATGCAAGACAAAGAGATCTCCCGGAATACGTCTGTAGTCCCAATTTAAATATGCAGTGCTGGGGGATCAAACTCACTTTTTGAGAGGATCGAACGGGAGGAGGCAAGAACACAAAGAAAAGAGCAAGGCGGAGAATTCTTCTACGAGTTTTTCACTTTCTTCTTCATATTTCCATTGTTGGTTATGACTTTTTATATTGTAATCTTATATAATATTATGAGTAGCTAAACCCTTCATCTAGGATTTGATGGAACCTATTGGAGGATGATTTTCTACGACATATAATATAGATTTGCCTTTGATTTTCCTCTACTTGTTCTACTATATTTTCATTGTTGTTGATTGAAGAGCTCGCAATTAACTGTGCCTATTTAGTGTGTATATTGCTCGAGAGAGAGTACACATTTAGGTAGTTGTTGATCAACACCACTCCTAACGTATTTGAAAGAACAATACGGAGGGTTTAAAGGAGGGATTAGAGATAACGAAACCTTGGTGCGATCGTAGTGAGTGGTGAATTAGTGCCAGCTAGCGTAGTTCGAGAGAATACATATAGTAAATTGTGGTAGTTACTCGAGAGAGAGCTACGGCACCCAAAGTACTCACGGTCGATAGAGAATACTTAGGCGAATTTATAGGAAACGTGGTGGGGGAGATTCCGACAATACGGGAAATCATAACTCTAGACTTTTCCCAATCTTGTCTACAATATTTGCTTCGTTAGTTGTAAATTACTGCATCTTAATTACTTTGCTCTTAGTTATTAAACATTCAAATTGTTATTTAATATTTTTGAAGGTTGAATACTTGAATTCGTGCGAAACTAGTGGTTGTAATTAGTAGGTTAATTGTGAAATTCGACTACGGACTTGTAAATCGGATTATATTTGCAATGACCGCGCGTAATGTATCATTTATCGTAGGTGAGAAGGTTCTCTTGAAAGTCTCGCCGATGAAGGGCATTATGAGATTCGAAAAGAAGGGCAAGTTGAGCCTAAGATTTATAGGCCCATTTGAGGTGTTAAGGCGAGTTGGGGAGGTTGCTTATGAGCTTGCTCTACCTCCCAGCCTATCAGGGGTTCATCCACATTTTCACATGTCTATGCTCCAGAGGTATCATGCTGACTTGTCTCATGTGTTAGACTTCAGTACTATTCATCTAGATAAGAGGTTGGGGTATGAGGAGGAGCCAGTTGCTATTGTTGCTAGACATGATCGTCAGTTGAGGACCAAGAGGATTTCCACGGTAAAGGTTCAGTGCAGGGTCCAACCAGTCGAGGAGGCAACCTGGGAGTCCGAGGAGGACATGCGGCGCAGATATCCACACTTATTCAGCACTTCATGTATGAATCTAAACCCGTTCGAGGATGAACGTTTGTTTAAGAGGTGGAGAATGTAATGACCTGACCGGTCATTTTGCTTTCTATAACCCCATTCCCCTAAATAATACTTCCCGTACTTGCTTTTACTGATTTATAACTTTCGGGGATGGTTGGTTCGGGATTTGGAAGAGTTTGGGTTGAAATCGGAACACTTGGTTCCTTAAGGTTGGCTTAAAAGGCCAAATTTGACTTCTGTCAGCATTTTGAGTAAACGACCTTAGAATCGGGATTTGACGGTTCCAATAGGTTTGTATGATGATTTCGGACTTGGGCGTATGTTCGGATTAGGTTTTGGATGACCCAGGAGCGTTTTGGCGCCTAATAGTGAAAATTGGTTCTTGAAGAACTTTGAAGTTCTTTAAATTTGGTTTAGAGTGGTTTTTTGTGATATCGAGGTCGAAATGGAATTCCGAGACCAGGAATAGTTCCGTAATACCATTTAAGACTTGCACGAAAATTTGGTGTCATTCCGAGTAGTATAAGTACGTTTCGTCGCATTGGAAGTAAATTGAAGAACTTGAAGTTCTTAAGTTTGATTCAATCGGTTTTAGGGTGTGATTCTTAGTTTTAATGTTGTTTCGGGTATTCCGTGAGTTCGAGCGAGTCCGTTTTATCATTCCAAACTTGTTGATATGTTCGGACGGGGCCCCGAGTGCCAATCGGAAGATGCTCGGACAAAGTTGAGAATTTGGAATTGCAGCGAGCTCGCAGGTGCGAGCCAAGTCCCCGCAGATGCGATCCAAGGATTGCCAGCCAGGTTCCGCAGATGCGGCTACTTCTACGCAGAAGCAGGACCACAGAAGCGAGAGACCTTCCGCAGATGCGGCCCCAGTTGGCCCAGTCAACATGCAGAAGTGGATCTGCAGGTGCGGCCTATACACCGCAGGTGCGAAAATCGTTGGGGCAGTGAGGCTCAATTAATACGGGACTTAAGCCATTTTCACTCATTTTCTCTCACTCTTTGGGCGATTATTAGAGCTTCTTGAGAGGGATTTCCACTAGCTTTTGGAGGTAAGTAGTTTCTACCTATCGTGAGTTCAATACGTAGATATTGGGGTAGATTTCAACCTGAAAATTAGTAGAAATCGTGGGTTAGATGGAAACCCTAGGGTTTGACAAGAATGAAATTTTTACCACAAAAATGGTTATGGAACTTAATGAAAATAATATATTTATGTTCTTAAGATTATGAGTAACAACTTTCTTTGAAAATTTTCGGAATCCGGGCATGTGGGCCTGGGGATAAATTTTAGGAATCTTGCATTTAGAGTTGAGAAATTACCTAAATAGTAGGGATACAAACTTTTAAGCCTATATTGATTAGTTTCTACATTATTTGGATAGTTTTGGATTGCTCGGCACTAAATTGAGGGTTTGGACATAAGCTTGGACCGGAAAATAGGCCTTAAAGCGAGGTAAGTCTCTTTTCTAACCTTGTAAGAGAGAAATTTCCCCATAGGTGAACTTATTTAATATATGATTATTTGTGGGGGCTATGTACGCACGAAGTGACGAAAGTCCGTACGTAGCTACTATTCTTGTTATGTCCGGGTAGTTCTAGGCTTACACCATGCTTTGGTGGGTCCCGTTATCTGAACATAATTGTTAATTTGCATTGAATGGAACTAAGTTGAGGATTTCAATATTTCAAAGGTTTCAAGTAAATTAATATTTTGAAAAGAATTGAGAAACATTTCGTTATATTTATATTAAACCGCGTCGCAAGTATATTCCGCGAGCGGGGTGAATATTTCCACTACTCTCATGGGAGCGGCCCGTTCGCCTCTGCAGGTTAATATATGCATCTATGATTCGCGCCGTTCGACCCTCGGTAGTGCACAATTTACATTTTTATGTTGGATTGTGCCGAACGTCCTCGGTAGAATTTGTGTGTAATTATAGAAATGGAAGCCCTTTTTATAATTGGCATAACTTTACTGGTTTAGAGATCATTTGTTTAAAATGAAGGAAGTATTTTGGTTTCTTAGATATAATGGAAGAACTGTACAGTTATTTCTTGTTCTGAGTTTATTGTTAGTTCTGTGTATCATGCTTATTTAGAATCACATATTATTATATTGTTGGCCCTAGTGAGTGTCGAAGTCGACCCATCGTCACTACTTCTTCGAGGTTAGGCTAGATACTTACTGGGTACATATTTTATTTTATGTACTCTCGCTACACTTCTATACTTTATTGTACAGGATTTGAGGCAGGTGCATCTGGCCACCAGTCCGGCGCGTAGACTAATTTCCAAACTCGAGACTTCCCGGTGAGCTGTTCTTTTGAGTCGTTCTGCAGCAGCTGGAGTATCTCTTATGCTCTTTTATTTTCTGTCTATTTCCTTTGAGACAGTAGGCTAGCATTGTTTGTCTATTCTACTAGATTGCCCACATACTTGTGACACCAGGTCTTGGCACACACACTAGTGGACTTATGATTTTGGTTTGCTCATATGATTACGATTAACAGTAATTGCTTCCATTTATTTATGTTAAAATTGAAAAATCCTAAATATATTTTTAAAATAAGGAAAAAGCTATCGTTTACAAATTTATCTATGCGGGAAATCACTAGTTGATCAGTGTTGGCTTGCCCAACAACGGTGTTGGGCGCCATCATGACCTATAATGGAATTGGGTCGTGACAATTTAACTGGGTAAGAATGATGTATGAAAGTTCTAGATAAGTTGTATATAAGTTGTATACTGTATAATTAGTTGTGAAATTTATTTTTAGTATGTATGTAATTGTAGATATATCAAATTTGTATAAAATATATTTTTATTTTGCATGTTGTTGTACCATACATTTTTATTTTCTTAAATAGGCAATTATGGCAAAGAGAGAGAAGAGTTGTGCTAACTATGGCTTAAAATAGGTAACACATAATTGGAAGGAGTCTTATTAAGATGGAAAGATAATTTGAACTCCGTTCACTTCAATTACGTCATTTTTCAAGAAACGATTCCCCTAATTTAAGGCAATAATAATGGGTTGTATATAAATTGTAAGAAAAACTTATTTAGGGCGGGTAATATACAAAATTTGAACAATTTTAGTAAATAAGTTTTAAATATTGTATAGGAAGGAAAAAAATCCTTTTATTAATAGGTCTAATCTCTCATGATAAGAAAATAATTCAAATTGAATATCTTGCATTTTAGGATCCAAGTAAAAATTATATGCACGAGTAATCTATACATTTATAAAATTTAACACGCCATATAAATAAATTAGATTAAGTTTTCCATTAAAAATATTATGCACAATTGAAATTAGTAAATTGCATAATGTCCAGGTTTATCTTCACCATCAAAATTCACATTGTCAGCAAATTGTAAATTCTCCATATTCTTTGAGTATACAAGCATATGTTTTCTTCTTCGTAAATTGAATCCTAAAATACAAGATTTTCAAGTTAAAAAGTTAATTATGAAATAGGAGACCTAATAATATAATGAAAATAATATTCGTCGGCTTTGTTATCGCTCCGCATGATTGCCGATTTTGGGAGATTTTGTAACGACCCGATCGGTCGTTTTGAGCATTTACGTTACTTTCAACTATTTGAAATCTTGAATAACTTCCTACGAGGTATTATGACTTGTCTGAATTGTCGGTTTTGGTTTTAAGGTATTTCGGAGTTAGCTTGGAAGAATGAATTTTCATGTTGGAAGCTTAAGTGGAAATAGTTCACCGGGTATTGACTTATATGTAAACGACCTCGAAATTTAATTCTGATAATTTCAATAGCTCCATATGGTGATTTAGGACTTAGAAGCGTATCCGGAAGAATTTTTGGAGGTCCGTAAAGGAATTAGACTTGAAATGCCGAAAGTTGAATTTTTGGGAAGTGTGACCGAGGGGTTGACTTTTTGATATTGGGGTCGAAATCCGATTCTGAAAATTTTATTAGGTATGTTATGTCATTTATGACTTGTGTGCAAAATTTGAGATCAATCGGACGTGATTTGATAGGTTTCGGCGTTATTTGTAAAAATTAAACATTTCAAAGTTCAATAGGCTTGAATTGAGGCGAAATTCATGGTTTTAGCGTTGTTTGAGGTGATTTGAGGATTCGACTAAGTTTGTATGATGTTTTAGGACTTGTTGGTATATTTGGCTGAGGTCCCGAGGGTCCCGGGTGAGTTTCGGATGGTTAACGGATGAAAAAATTGAACTACAACAGCTGCTGCAATTTCCTTCTGTTGGAAATTTCTTCTGCTAGATTCGAGCCCAGAAATCGAGCCCAGATGTGAGCCCAGATCGAGCCCAGGGACGAAGGCCAAGATCGAAGCCATGATCTAGCCGAGAGTCGAGGTCCACGATCGAAGCCATGATCGAGCCCAGGGTCGAGGGTCACGGTCGAAGGCAGGGTTGAAGACATGATCGAAGGCCAGGGTCGAGGGCCATAATCGGGGATCAGGATCG
Organism: Nicotiana tomentosiformis; assembly: GCF_000390325.3. Classification (NCBI taxonomy): domain Eukaryota; kingdom Viridiplantae; phylum Streptophyta; class Magnoliopsida; order Solanales; family Solanaceae; genus Nicotiana; species Nicotiana tomentosiformis. Next base: position 43,276,838 of record NC_090818.1, on the reverse strand, counting down.
AAGCCAGGATCGAGGGCCAAGATCGAGGGCCAGGATCGAGTACCAGGATCGAGGACCAGGATCGAGGACCAGGATCGAAGGCCAAGATCGAGGCAGAACCGAGGTTGTCTGGGCAGAATTATAAAAATAGGGACTTCGTCCCATTCGCCATTTTTGACAAATTGGAGCTTGAGGAGAGGCGATTTTTGATATATTTTCAAGGAAAACTTGAGGTAAGTCCCCTGTGATTATTTCTACTCCATAATATTGAATTATCATCGAATAATCTGACTAGATTACATGATTTAGAGGTGTAAATCGGAGATTGGAACTTAGAAATTTGGAAATAAGATTTGTAGACTTGAGGGTCGAGTTGAGGTCAAAATTTGGTAAAATTAGTATGGGTAGACTCGTGGTTAAATGAGCTTTCGGATTTTATAACATTTGTCGAGTTCCGAGACGTGGTCCCCACGGGCGATATTTGAGCTAAAATTCGGATTTTTATGCAAAACTAGCATTTTCTTATGGAATTAATTCCAATAAATTAATTTGACTGAAACGAATTATTTATGGCTAGATTCGAGGCGTTTGGAGACCAATTCATGAGGAAAGGACATTGCAGAATAAGAATTTCACGGCTTGAGGTAAGTAACAGTTTTAAATCTGGTCCTGAGAGTATTAAACCCCGAATTTTGGTATCGTGTGATTATTTTGGAGGTGACGCACATGCTAGGTGACGGGCGTGTGGGCGTGCACCGAGGGGATTGTGACTTGGTCCGTCCCGGGAAACTGTATAGTTGAATAATTTATTGTTAGTTATATGCTCTCTATGTGTTGATAAAATTTGACTGTAAATCATGTTAGAAATCATGCTTAGGCTATGTGATAGTACTGTTGGGACCCACAGAGGTTGCGTACTTGTTGAATTGCCTGCTAAATGCTATATGTTCTCAGTCTCAGTTTTTACTTGCACATTTTATCTCAGTCTCTATTATTATTATTGATACATCATATCATTGTTGTTTGGGATGATTTCATGATTAATGAGAGCCCGAGAGACTGGAGAGATTTATGACTAAGAGAGGCCGAGGGCCTGATTGTGAGATATTGATATCTTAGCACGTTAGTTGTCCGTGCAACACGTGAGTTGGCCCTGCAGATCCTTTTATTATACTATAGCACGTGAGTTATCCGTGTAGCACGTGAGTTGGCCGTGCAGATACTTATATTATACTATAGCACGTGAGTTGGCCGTGCAGATCCTTATATTATAATATTGCACGTGAGTTGGCCGTGCAGATCCAGATATTTATATTATGGCACGTGAGTTGTCCGTACAGCACGTGAGTTGTCCATGCAGATTATAGTTCTTGGGCTGTAGGAGCCCCTCTGGAGTCTGTACACCTAGTGAGCGCGGGTACCCATTGAGAGTGAGTGATGAGGGCTGGGAGCCCAGGGAGTGATAAGGGCTGGGAGCCTAGTGAGTGATTGTTTTCCTAAGAGGTTGTACTTGATTTCCTTTTGTTGTTGCATTTAGTTGCTATCTGTCATTGTTGTGAAATATCTGAAAGATTTTTATCTACGGATTACATGAACAGGAACTGTATAAAAATTGATTTGACATTAAACTGCCAGATCTGATAGCATCTCTATTCTTTGATGGAATTACTAGAAATGAACCATAACTGTGTAGCTCATTACTATCTTCAGTTCCTTATTTATTATTATTACTTACTGAGTTGGTTGTACTCATAATACACCCTGCACTTTATGTGCAGATCCATGTGTTCCCGGACATAGCGAGTGTTGATCCTTTCGCGCGGTTGGTTTTCAGGAGATTTTGAGGTAGCTGCCGTGTTCCGCAAACCTTGTCTCTCCTTCCTTATCTCTTTGTTTACTGTATTTGGTCTCAGACTATTATAGACCATATTTTTTTAGACTTGTATTCATATTAGATGCTAATATATTTAGTGACACCAAGTTTTGGGAAGTGTTCGTATCGGTATTTGTGGGATTATGTATTGTATTTAAAATATTACATTTTCAGACTTAAAAGAATTTGTGGTTCATTGAGATTTTTGGCTTGCCTAGTATTGAAATAGGCGCCATCACGACATGTTAGGATTTGGGGTCGTGACAAGTTGGTATCAGAGCTTTAGGTGACATAGGTCTCACGAGTCATGAGCAGGTTTAGTAGTGTTCTTGCGGATCGGTATGGAGACGTATGTACTTATCATCGAGAGGCTACCGAACCCTTAGGAAAATTGCACTTTCTTGTATTTTATCGTGCGGAATTGATTCAGCTCGAAACATAACTCTTTGAATTCCTTCCACGCATTTCGTATGCGCATATGAGCGCTCGGCATCAGTTGTGCGTCGCCTGCTTGGTATTCTATGAATGAGGTTCAAGATGTGTATTCTATGTTTTGGTGATGGGCTAGTCTGGAGGACTTGAGGCCAGGTTTAGACCGCAGCTTAGTGTCGGTAGCTTCAGTTGTAACCTGTATATTTGGACTTATATGTCCGTTAATATCCCTACGAGTGAAATTTGTGGTTCGATGAGCGATGGACTGGCTTTGTGATGAGTACGATGTAACTGTGGGATGTGTTAAGACGATTTGAATGTGACGAGATGTGTTTCCTTGAAATGTAAAGGAAGGCCATTGGGTGCTTTATTTTCGTTTTAATGTGACGTACAATCTCGAGTGTGAATGTTTTGAAAGATCTTTCACGTTGTTAAATTTTGGGGAAAATTAAATTCTCGTGTTTGGTTAATGAGTTTGGACTCAGAAAGATTAAGTAATTTCATAGTAATTGTGGCTGCGAAAAGGTATAACAAGATGCCAATTTGAGACTAAGCAGGTGGGTTATCTCCTGCGCAGTAATCTATATAGGTGTGTTCCTTATGAAGTGAATAGATAGTTTCTTTTCTACCAACGGGGCGTATGTGTTGAGATTTGAATTTGAATCGGGTTGAGAAAATTTGATTTTATTGTCGCGAGAATAAATGCTAAGTTAGCGGATGAATGAGGTATTTTATGGTGGGTGTTGCATAATCTTGAGAAGTATTTTCGTTGAACTAACTGCAGTATTATGGTAGTAATGAAGTATGGGTATTATGAGTTATCGAGTGTTTTGTTCTATGGCTTTGAGCCAAGTGGGGGAGTCTGCTATTGACAATTCAATTTCATGGATATATATTAAATTTTAGTTTTGGTTTGAGGCATACTTGTAAGTTAGTTATGAATGACAGAGGTGGAGATCGAGGATGACTCGGGTAAGTAAATTCCTGGATACGGGTTACATTGAACTTTATGAAAATATGAAAATTATGGAATGATTAAGTTGTTAATTTGAAGGATGTAGTGAGCACGAAGTATGAATTCGATTGGTCGTGTTAAGGCAGGGTTACTTCTTTGAGTGTTGATCATGCTAAAGGAGCACATATCTTTTGGCCCATTAGGACGGAGTAAATTAGATTTGAGTAGAGTGGATGACTCTCGAGAGGGTTTTAATGGATTCAAAATGTATATGTGGAAAATGAAATTTTTTTGAATTTGTATATCACTAGAATCGGTTACTTACATTGGATGGTATCGGGACGTGCGGTAATTCTATTTGACTATGGATTCTACATTTCAGTATAAGAAAGGAAAAAGGAACAATTTTAGATTCGCATAAGGTATTTTCAGAGTGAGTATTACAATTGTGGTATTTATGGCGGTGTAGTTTTATGTTAGGATGTCTTGTAGTGAGCTTTGGGTAAAGTAGTGGTGTTCTAACAAGGAGAAATGGCAACTTAAGGATAATCCAGAAGAAGCTCAGAGAAAATAGGACAAATGGGTAACATGCTGGATCAATATGGTAATGGTATGCTCGTTTTGTTTAGTTCTTATGATGAGGTGAGGCTTTACAGGTGTTTTGTGGCAATACTCTCGGATTTGGAAACTTGTGTGGCTTGGTGGAGTTATAGGGATTTAGTTCTGATAGCTTGGTTATGTGCAAATGGATTTCAAAGTGTTATTAATGGTTTCTACCATGGGTTGAACCGGATATATTCTACTGGTGTATGGAACATGTTGTGTATTATGAATTCCTCCTGGAAGGAAGCAAGATGAAGGTTACTGAATGACCGGGTATGTAATTTGCTGGTTACCCAAAGTTGATAATGAGATTCTCGTGCTTGTCACATGGTGACATGATAGATGTGGTGTGTGGCGTTGGATTAAGATTTACATGTACAAGGTGGCTGTTTATTCTTGAAAGGAAGATCACGAATTTTTGACAGAATGGTCAATTTCAGATAATTAGATGAATGTTATAACTTCTCGGTAATCCCTGAGAAGGGTGCACATTTCAAAAGGCGCATTGTGTTTTGACTTACAGATGTTCATTGGTATTGCAGTACTCACCTAGTTGATAGACTGCTGATATTCAAATTATTGCTATGTGGCACGGAAGAATTATGAAAGTATTCCTTATGGGAAGATCGTGAATGGAAGCTGTGTTAATCATTCTAGTGCTGGAGTTGAGATCAGTTACGGTGATTCATGTGTTTGATGAATTTGGAGACTGGGAGTTCTCAGAAGTATATTGTTTTGGGTTGCGGCCTATTTGAGATGACTATTTTCTTTAAACTCAGTGGAGGCAATAGTTGCGTTAATTATTTGTAATATCTACGCGCTATAAGTGTGCATATATGTGGGGTTTGAGCTAATGTGCGAGCATCAGGGCATGTATTCATACTCAAAAGAATGCTTAGGCTATGATATGCCTAGAGTTGACTGTTAAGCGTAAAGTTATAACGTTTCTCATGTTCATACCTTTGTTGAAAACTATCTGGGCTACATTTGAGGTTACAAAGAGGCTAATTTTCTTGAACAAATGGGGTAGTTACTATTTCTGCGTTATATTGCCGATTTGAAGTGTGATAATAGAATTTGCACATGCTTACACTATGATGTGTTATCAGTCCAGGAGCATGGGAATCTTATTTCATTATCATATAAAAGTGTACTTGTTTAATTGCTACTGTATGATATGCTGGGACTGGAGGCCTGTGACCATGCCAAGCGATTCATATTATTGACACGTGAGTCGTTTGTGCCGTGTGTGGGAATTTTATTTCTATGATACTTTATCTGATTCATTAATTTCCCTCCTCTACAATTGTGAACATGTGCCTACGGCTTCACAAAATTTGAGGAGTTGGTTGTAACATTGCGGTTGTGGTAGTGCTTGTTGAACTTGCAATACGATTCTCTTCCTTGAGACATCTCCCATATTTGGGTACACGGATTGCGCATTTGTGGCTTGAGTTATATTGATGTGGCGTGTCTGTGGGATAATTGTGTTTAATTATATAAGGTCATTGGACCTAGAATGACTACTATCAGGTTTGATTAGGGTATATTCGGGAGGATAATATTGAAAGTCGACTTAGAAAGTGATTATGGTTCTGGTTGGGGCGAGAGAGCTCCATGACTTGTTGCTCTGATATGGGGTCATGATATTTTTTCATGTTTCTTTTATTATCAGCAGTGTACGAAGGTTTTGGAAAGAGGTTTGGCTTGATATGAGGTTTAATACTTGCACTTGGTTGGTTTGGAGTAATTACTGTGATCGAGAATGGTGTTGCGAGCATGTGAGTTGTGTAGTATGCAATGTGATTATATCTGGGGTTATGGCTATGGCTTGATACAGCTTGTTCAAGCTTATACAGTGTGTAGATGTGGGATTTGGGTCTTGAAAAGAATTTAGGATGTTAGAAATTTGGCTCCAAGATTTTTGGGCTAATGTTAAATTTATAGTTTTCAGTTATGTTGTGTGGTCAGGCCTATATAGAATAGGGTGACATGAGATCACCCCCGGGTATGTGCGTGGTAAGGTGGAATAGAGATTGAAGGTTAAGAACAACTCTTGGCACGTTCGACGACGAACACATGTTTAAGTGGGGGTGATTGTAATGACCCGACCGGTCGTTTTGAGCATTTACATTCCTTTCAACTATTTGAAGTCTTGAATAACTTCCTATGAGGTATTATGACTTGTGTGAACTGTCGGTTTTGGTTTTAAGGTATTTCAGAGTTAGCTTGGAAGAATGAATTTTCATGTTAGAAGCTTAAGTTGAAATAGTTGACTGGGTATTGACTTATGTGTAAACGATCTCGAAATTTAATTATGATAATTCCAATAGCTCCGTATGGTGAATTTTCTATAAATCATGTTAGAAATCATGCTAAGGCTATGTGATAGTACTGTTGGGACCCACAGAGGTCGCGTACTTGTTAAATTGCCTTCTAAATGCTATATGTACTCTGTCTCAGTTTTTACTTGCACATTTTATCTTAGTCTCTGTTATTATTATTGATACATCATATCATTGTTGTTTGGGCTGATTTCATGATAAATGAGAGCCCGAGAGACTGGAGAGATTTATGACTAAGAGAAGCCGAGGGCCTGATTGTGAGATATTGATATCATAGCATGTGAGTTGTCCGTGCAACACATGAGTTGGCCGTGCAGATCCTTATATTATACTATAGCACGTGAATTGTCCGTGCAACACGTGAGTTGGTCGTGTAGATCCTTATATTATACTATAGCACGTGAGTTGGTCGTGCAGATCCTTATATTATACTATAGCACGTGAGTTGGCCGTGCAAATCCAAATATTTATATTATGGCACGTGAGTTGTCCGTGCAGATTATAGCGCTTGGGCTGTAGGAGCCCCTCCGGAGTCTGTACACCCCTAGTGAGCGCGGGTAACCATTGAGTGTGAGTGATGAGGGCTGGGAGCCCAGAGAGTGATTAGGGCTGGGAGCCCAGTGAGTGATTGTTGTCCTTAGAGGTTCTACATGATTTCCATTTGTTGTTGCACTTAGTTGCTATCTGAACAGGAACTGTATAAAAATTGATTTGACATTAAACTGCCAGATTTGATAGCATGTCTATTCTTTGCTGGAATTATTGGAAATGACCTATAACTGTGTAGCTCGTTACTATCTTCAGTTCCTTATTTATTATTATTACTTGCTGAGTTGTTTGTACTCATACTACACCATGTACTTCGTGTGCAGATCCAGGTGTTCCCGGACATAGCGGGTGTTGATCCTTTCGCGCGGTTGATTTTCAGGAGATTTTGAGATAGCTACCGTATTCCGAAGACCTTGTCTCTCCTTCTCTATCTCTTTGTTTACTGTATTTGGTCTCAGACTATTATAGACCATATTTTTCCAGACTTGTATCATATTAGATGCTCATATACTCAGTGACACCAGGTTTTGGGAAGTGTTCGTATCGGTATTTGTGAGATTATGTATTGTATTTAAAATATTACATTTTCAGACTTAAAAGAATTTGTGGTTCGTTGAGATTTTTGGCTTGCCTAGAATTGAAATAGGCGCCATCACGACAGGCTAGAATTTGGGATCGTGATAGATGTTTTTCCCCTTTTTAATTTTCTTTTATTGTCCACCAGCTAAACATCTAATTTGGAAAAAGAATAAACTTAAATGTTGCCATATAGTTTATGTTTTATAGCAAGTAAGTAGGAACGAGTCTAATTGTCAGGAAATAAATTGTTATAGTAAAATTTCTCGGCAGTTGCGGAGGATAAGGAAAACAATTAAGACATTTTCAACGTTGAATAATTTGCATATCTCAGTAGAAAATAATCAAATAAAGATTTGTTAAATTTTATATTGACATGATAGATGAAGATGATCATCAATATTTAAGCATAAATTATGAGTTTATTTATTCATCCGCAATAACGAGGGCATTAATTGTTCACAGTAACGCTGATAGATGATATTGTAGGTAAAATAACATGGGAAAATAACAATAACACTGCAATAATATAATTTGTTAGCAGATACACAAATTGGCTTGAGTCGTGCTGGACACTGCAGATACACAAATTGGCTTGAGTCGTGCTGGACACTGTCCTAAGAAACTATTTCAGCAGTCTGAAATATTTTTCCAGGATTAAACAAGTTTACCACTATTTATTTAGAGGATGCAGGAATTAACAAAATATTAAATTACAAACCTGACTATTTAAAAAAGGGGAACAAAAGAAATTAGACTACCAAAATGGAAAGAAAAACAATATAAAGGGAAGCTGGTGAAGAACGAAATTAGAAGGAAAGAAGTAGGTTGAAGGGCAAGAACGTTGCAAATGCAATTGCCATTTTTCGAAAACATTTTATCATTTATCTTATGGCTTCTGGGCAAGAACGTGGCAAATGCAATTGCCACTTTTCAAAAGCATTTTGCCATTTATCTTGTGGCTTCTAGTAGGGCTATGATGTCATACTATAATTTCATATATTTTGACGTTATTTACTCTATTTGCTTGTTGCTTGGATGCTAATTGTGCGATAATTATGATTAATAGAGCTAATTTCAAGTGTAGGAATGCTTGGACATGCATTGGAGAAAAGTTGCACGGAATGGTACCTCAGAGCTAAATAATTGGAGCAATAAAAGAAGAAATGCAAGGCAACGTAACAACAGTGCCATAGACAGTGCAAGGCATTGTCCAGGGCACTGTCATAGGCACCCCAAATAGTGCCTTGCGCAGAAACAACAGTGCCATAGACAGTACAAGGCATTGTCCAAGGCACTGTCATTGGCGCCCCAGACAGTGCCTTGCGCCGAAACAATGGCACCATAGACAATGCCTCGCGCCGACGATGCCATCCGAACAAATTTTAATTCCTTATTAGTTTTGGACATGTAGAGTTCGGCCCCTACCCTATAAATACCACTTAAAGTTACTTGTTTTAGGGTTAGTCATCATTAGAGAGGGAATCGACCTAAGGAGGCAAGAACACACAAGAAGCAAGGTGGAGAATTCTTCTACGAGTTTTTCACTTTCTTCTTCCTATTTCATTATTGGTTATGAATTCCAGTATTGTAGTTTTGTATACTATTATGAATAGCTAATTTGTTATCTAGGGTTTTGATGAAACCTTTTGTAGGATGAATTCTTAAAACGTTTTGATATAATTGAGTTTTTGAATTTTTCTATTTGTTCAACTATGTGGTTATTTTAGTTAATTGAAGAGCTCTCAATTAACGATGCCTATATATTATGTATTGATTGAAAAAGAGTACATATTTAGGTGGTTGTTGAATAACGTCACTCCTAACGTATATGAGAAACTAATATGGCAGGTTTAAAAGCAGGATTAGAGATAACGAAGATTTGATGTGATCATAGTGAGCGGTGAAATAGTGCGAGCTAGCGTAGTTCGAGAGAATATGACTAATACATTATTGTATTTACGTGAGAGATAATTACGATAAGTCGAGTGCTCATGATCAGTAGAGAATAATTAGGCAAAATTATAGAAGACATAGCAGGAAGGATTCCGACAATTGGGGAAATCATAACTCTAGACCTCCTTAATCTTTTCTCCAATAGTATCTTTAGTTATTAATCTACTACTTTAATTTGTTAGTTAGTTAGATATAAAAATCTTAATATTTATAATTTAGGAATTGTTCGAGCTTGTCTTCTGAGTGATATTTAAAAGTTGTAGTGAAACCGTAGTTCTCTGTGGCCGCTTATCCTTTTTAGGACTAGAGTTGGGTGTGATCAAATTTTGGCATCGTTGCCGGGGAACTAACGGTGTAGTTGTGGCTGTATATATTGCTAGGTTTCAAGTTTAAACTCTTATTTTGTTTTGTTTTAGTTTTTAAATTTTTTTTGTATAACTTGTTGATTTGAGAAACATAACATCTTGGAATTATGGAAGTTTAGGTGTTGGTAATTTTACTTTTGATCCGTATACATATTGTGAAGGAAACTACACGTGGCAGAATTTTCAAAATATTCCTGAGAGCGAGTTATGTGCACCAACTCAATCTTATTTGTGGAATGTGAGTGATGTGTGTGGTGGTCAAAATGGTCACTTTCATGGTTGTGCTTATATTTCTTATCCTCCTCCAACCCCTTACTATGATGGTTCTACGTTTTTTTGTGAAGTTAATAGGAGCAAAGAGCCTGGGGATGCGGACCAGAAGGAGATCAAGGATATGTTAAAGTGCATTCTGGAACAAAATAATGAGAAACAATTGTAGATAGAAAGGCAAGAGGCCACTATTCGCAACTCGGAGGCTCAAGTGAGTCAAGTGGTTGAAGCTTTTAATGCTCATCAAGCCAATTTTGGGGATAATAGCCAAGAAGAGGGTGAATTTGAGGTGCTAATTGAGGAGGTCAGAGTAGAACATCAACAACCTAGCCAACTACAATTTGAGGATGTCGATGTTGAAGATGTTGAAGATGTGGGACTAGAGTCATCCAAGGACATCGAGGATATATATTTTGTTGACTCTAGTATCATTGATGTTGAGGATGTTGAAAGTCCTGGAGTTCATGTGTTTGAGCGCATTTGTCCTCACTACAAACATTTTTCCATATTATGCTTGGATGATGATATGGAAATAGAGTCATCTAGTCCGATTGAGGAGTCAAGGAATGAGGAACATGGTGCCTACATTCTGGATTGTTTCTTGCCAGAAAGACATGACTACATACCTCATCTAAAATCCAAGAAGTGTAGAATAGTACAATGGTTGCTTGGGTCAATTAGATTTGTTCCACCACCACTGAAGTATAACCGAAAATTTGAAGCCAAATTGGGGGCTCAATTCATAAGCTCGAGGTGGAGGCAGAAATTGGTTCATGTCGTGCCGCGACATTAAATCAGGCGCTTGTTGGGAGGCAACCCAACTTTACAGCTTTCTTTTATTTATAGTTTTTTAAAATTATTTTCTTATTATATTATTTGTGTAGTGTTGTTTTTGATTTTTTGGGAGCAGGGGAATCATATCTATTGGAACGATGCAACAGCAAGCCAGATGGTTAGAACTAAGTGTGGGGTGCCCGCACAAAAGAAAAAATCCGAGAGAAATCTGAGTACCCCATGAGCTACTAGTGCTTCAACCTTTGACCTACCAGGGTATTTCCTTTACCCTCTTATTATTTATGTTGTACATTGGGGACAATGCACAATTTAAGTGTGGGATGAAGAGATTGTCTAGGTGACTTTCTATGCTATTTTAGTTGTATTAGTTTAATTGATAAAATGTTTTTGAAAAGATTTTGGACTTTTCACAACGATGGATCTCTTAGACAGTTTTCTTGAGGGATTTAAGACTAAAACAAAAGACAAAAAAATTAGAAAAAAATGCAAAAACATGTCTTTTATTTTTCTTAGGTAGTAATAATCCCTCGTGGTTTTTCTTAGTGCCTCGGTTATTTTTCATGGGATGTAACTTGAACCGGGTAGTAGTTTTATTTATTTATTTATTTATTTATTTTTGCTTTTAGAGTAGTATGTACGAAATAAAGGAGAACTTATGTGATTTGAACCTTTTGACTTGCATGATGGTTGCATACTTAGGTTCTGGCATGTGTTTCACCTTCCCTTAGCTTTAATTATATGATGATGCCTTGGAAAAAATGAATAGCATGTGGTATAACTCCTATGTCTCAATTGCTTTACTTGTGTTCACTATGTGCTTTATGCTTAATATATCTCTTGGCTTTGTGAATACTTGTTTGATTGAGAGTCTGAATGGGACCGTCCTTAGGGAGTCATGTGCCATGTGTGAAGTGATTTCTTTGTATAGTCCATGTTATTACATTTGAGTCTAGAACTTCTCAGGAATGTGAATAGGGAAATCCTAGGTGTTACTCGGTTTGAAAAGTGATGTTAGGCTTTCTTTGATCTTTTTGAGTTTTGTTGCTTATCACAAATAAAATCATCTCTAGATACTCTTTTGAGCCTATAAGCCTTTTTTTGGCACCCGCATTACAAGCCTATCTCATTTTGTTCTTAACTGAATCATTTTGATTCTTATACCTCTTAAAGCACTTGAATTGTAAAGAGAGCGCTAGAAAGAAGTAATGGGGAAACTTGGGGTAGCTTTTGAGTGGAACCAAATGAAGAAAGAAATGTGCATTTGTGCTTTAAATAAATATCCACTAGAACCAAGGTAAAAGTAAAAACAAAAGGAGGAAAGAATAAATGAATAAATAAAGGTTTCTCATTTTGCCTAGGTGATGTGATCTGAAGCTGTGCGTACAGAAGAAGGAAAAATATTCTGGGGTTAGCTATCTTGTGATGTTTGAAGTGGATTGAAGGAATTTTGCGCTTAAAGTTGAATACGTGATGTGTTAAAGTGATTAGAAGGATTAGACACTATATACTAAATATATCCTACCCGTCCCTTAGCCCACATTACAACCGTAATAAAGTCCTAGTTAATTTCGGACCGAGCGGGCCTACATTAGTAGAGGTTTACATAAGGGGCAAGCCTATGGTTCTTTTTGCACGCATGTGACTTCTTTAAGAGAGTGAGTGATTTTTTTTCATATGTGTGAGTCCTTAAAATGTATTCGATCATGTGATTTGGTTGTGTGGATTGCTTACTATTTGTTTTATTGTGAGGGCACATGGTTTCACAAAGGATAGGTAACATTATTAGACATTTGTGTTAGATTAAGTATTTAAGCCTCTGTGCATTGTGACATTGAGTTAGTTTTCGAGGCTAGGATTGTTATAATCATGTTGCTCCTGGGTTGGATATTTTGAAATTGGGCATGAGTATGGGAAGTGTTGAAAACATATGCTAGAGCTTAATTGTTACTATCAACCATCGTCGTAGGTGTAGTGTGCTGTGAATGTGTGGCTTGTTGGGTTCTTGAAGAGGAAGTGTTTGGTTGGTTTTCTCTAGGGCGAGAAACATTTAAGTGTGGGGTGTTGATGTCGTACTATAATTCCATATATTTTGACGTTATTTACCCTACTTGCTTGTTGTTTGGATGCTAATTGTGCGACAATTGCGATTAATAGAGCTAATTTCATGTGTAGGAGTGCTTGGACCTGAATTGGAGAAACATTGCACGGAATGGTACCTCAGAGCTAAATAATTGGAGCAGTAAAAGAAGAAGTGCAAGAAAACGTAACAACAGTGCCATAGACAGTGCAAGGCATTGTCCAGGGCACTATCATTGGCCCCCCAGACAGTGCCTTGCGCAGAAACAACAGTGCCATAGACAGTGCAAGGCATTGTCTAAGGCACTGTCATTGGCGCCCCAGACAGTGCCTTGCGCCGAAACAATGGCGCCATAGACAGTGCATCGCGCCGATGATGCCATCCGAACAAATTTTAATTCCTCATTAGTTTTGGACATGTAGAGATCAGCCCCTACCCTATAAATATCCCTTAAAGTTAGTTATTTTTAGGGTTAGACATCATTAGAGAGGGAATCGAACTAAGGAGGCAAGAACATACAAGGAGCAAGGCGGAGAATTCTTCTACGAGTTTTTCACTTTCTTCTTCCTATTTTCATTATTGGTTATGAATTCTAGTTTTGTAGTTTTGCATACTATTATGAATTGCTAATTTGTTATCTAGGGTTTTGATGAAACCTTTTGTAGGATGAATTCTTCATACGTTTTGATATAATTGAGTCTTTGAATTTTTATATTTGTTCAACTATGTGGTTATTTTAGTTAATTGAAGAGTTCTCGATTAACGATACCTATATATTATGTATTGCTTGAAAAAGAGTACATGTTTAGGTAGTTTTTGAACAACGTCACTCCTAACGTATATGAGAGATCAATACAGCGGGTTTAAAAGCAGGATTAGAGATAGCGAAGCTTTGACGTGATCAATGTGAGCGGTGAAAAAGTGCGAGCTGGCATAATTCGAGAGAATATGACTAGCACATTGTTGTAGTTGCTCGAGAGAGAATTACGATAAGTCAAGTGCTCATGATCGGTAGAGAATAATTAGGAGAAATTATAGAAGACGTAGTGGGAAGGATTCCGACAATTGGGAAAATCATAACTCTAGACCTCCTTAATCTTTTCTCCAATAGTATCTTTAGTTATTAATCTACTAGTTTAATTTTTTAGTTAGTTAGATATTAGAATATAAATATTTATAATTAGGAATTATTCGAGCTTGTCTTCTGAGTGATATTTAATAGTTATAGTGAAACCTTAATTCTCTGTGAGATTTGACTCCGGACTTTTAGACCGGATTATATTTGCAGCGACCGCTTATCCTTTTTAGGACTAGAGTTGGGAGTAATCAAATTTTGGCGTCGTTGCTGGGGAACTAACAGTGTAGTTGTTGCTGTATATATTGCTAGGTTTCAAGTTTGAACTTTTAATTTGTTTTGTTTTGTTTTGTTTTTTTAATTTTATTTTATTTAACTTGTTGATTTGAGAAACATGACATCTTGGAATTATGGAAGTTTAGGTGTTGGTAATTTACTTTTGATCCGCATACTTATTGTGAAGGAAACCACCCGTGGAAAAAATTTCAAAATGTTCCTGAGAGCGAGTTATGTGCACCAACTCAATCTTATTTGTGGAATGTGTGATGTGTGTGCTGGTCAATATGGTCACTTTCATGGTTGTGCTTATATTTCTTATCCTCCTCCAACCCTTTACTATGATAGTTCTACTTGTTTTTGTGAAGTTAATAGGAACAAAGAACCTGGGGATGTGGACCTGAAGGAGATCAAGGATATGTTAAAGTGCCATCTAGAACAAAATAATGAGAAACAACTGCAGATAGAAAGGCAAGAGGCAACTATTCGCAACTTGGAGGCTCAAGTGAGTAAAGTGGTTGAAGGTTTTAATGCTCAGCAAGCCAATTTTGGTGATAGTAGCCAAGAAGAGCGTGCATTTGAGGTGCTAATTGAGGAGGTCAGAGTAGAACATCAACAACCTAGCTAACTACAATTTGAGGATGTCGATGTTGAAGATGTGGGACTAGAGTCATCCAAGGACATCGAGGATATATATTTTGTTGACTCTAGTATCATTGATGTTGAGGATGTTGAAAGTCCTGGAGTTCATGTGTTTGAGTGCATTTGTCCTCACTCCATACATTTTTCCATATTATGCTTGGATGATGATATGGAAATAGAGTCATCTAGTCTGATTGAGGAGTCAAATAATGAGAAACAAGGTACCTACATTCTGGATTTTTTCTTGCCAGAAATACATGACTACGTACCTCATCTAAAAGCCAAGAGGTGTAGAATAGTACAATGGTTGCTTGGGCCAATAAGATTTGTTCCACTACCCCTGGAGCTTAACCGAAAACATGATGCCAAATTGTGGGTTAAATGCATAAGCTCGAGGTAGAGGAAGAAAGTGGTTCACGTCGTGCCACGACATTAAATCAGGCGCTTGTTGGGAGGCAACCCAACTTTATGACTTACTTTTATTTTTAGTTTTTTAAAATTATTTTCCTGTTATATTATTTTTTTAGTGTCGTTTTGGATTTTTTAGGAGCATGGGAATCATAGCTATTGGAACGATACAACAACAAGCCAGATGGTTAGAACTAAGTGTGGGGTGTTCGCACAAAAGAAAAAAACCCGGGAGAAGTCTGAGTACCCCATGAGAGTCTAGTGCTTCGGCCTTTGGCTTACTAGGGAGTTTCCTTTACCCTCTTATTATTTATGCTATGCATTGGGGACAATGCACAATTTTAAGTGTGGGATGAGGAGATAGTCTGGGTGACTTTCTATGTTATTTTAGTTCTGTTAGTTTAATTAATAAATTATATTTGAAAAGATTTTGGACATTTTCCAACGATGGATCTCCTAGACAGATTTCTTGAGGGATTTAAGTCTAAAACAAAAAATAAAAAAAATTAGAAAACAAATACAAAAATATGTCTTTTATTTTTCTTAGGTAGTAATAATCCCCCGTGGTTTTTCTTAGTACCTCGGTTATTTTTCGTTGGATGTAACTTGAACCGAGTAGTAGTTTTAATTTTTTTTTTTAATTTTATTTTTACTTTTAGAGTTGTATGTAGGAAATAAAGGAGAACTGATATGATTTGAACCTTTTGACTTGCTTGATGGTTGCATACTTAGGTTCTAGCATGTGTTTCACCTTCCCTTAGCTTTAAATATATGATGATGCCTTGGTATAAATGAATAGCATGTGGTATAACTCCTATGTCTCAGTTGCTTTACTTGTGTTCACTGTGTGTTTTATGCTTAATATATCTCTTGGCTTTGTGAATACTTGTTTGATTGAGAATCCGAATGGGACCGTCCTTAGGGAGTCATATGCCATGTGTGAAGTGAGTTCTTTGTATAGTCCATGTTATTATGTTTGAGTCTAGAACTTGCCAGGAATATGAATTGAAGCGAAATCCTAGGTGTTACTTGGTTTGAAAAGTGATGTTAGGCTTTCTTTGATCTTTTTGAGTTTTGTCGCTTATCACAAATAAAATCATCCCTAGATACCCTTTTGAGCCTATAAGCCTTTTTTGGCACCCGTATTACAAACCTATCCCATTTTATTCTTAATTGAATCATTTTGATCTTTATACCTCTTAAAGCACTTGAATTGTAAAGAGAGCACTAGAAAGAAGTAATGAGGAAACTTGGGACAACTTTTGAGTGGAACCAATAGAAAGAAAAAATGTGCATTTGTGATTTAAATAAAAATCCACTAGAACCAAGGTAAAAGTAAAAAAAATAATGAGGAAAGAATAAATGAATAAATAAAGATTTCTTATTTTGCCTAGTGGATGTGATCTGAAGCAGTGCGTACAGAAGAAGGAAAAATATTCTGGGGTTAGCTATCTTGTGATGTTTGAAGTGGATTGAAGGAATTTTACACTTAAAGTTGAATACGTGATGTGTTAAAGTGATTAGAAGGATTAGCCACTATATACTAAATATAGTTTATAGGCCCATTTGAGGTGTTGAAACGAGTTGGTGAGGTTGCTTATGAGCTTGCATTGCCTCCCAGCCTATCGGGAGTTCATCCGGTTTTTCACGTATCTATGCTCCGGAAGTATCATGCCGACCTATCACATGTGTTAGACTTCAGCACAGTTCAGCTAGATAATAGCTTGGGTTATGAAGAGGAGCCAATTGCCATTGTTGATAAACAGGTTCGCCAGTTGAGATCCAAGAGGATTTCTACAGTAAAAGTCCAGTGGAGGGGCCAACCAGTCGAGGAAGCGACTTGGGAGGCCGAGGAAAACATGCGGAGCAGATATCCAGACTTATTCAGCACTTCAGGTATAATTCTAAACCCGTTCGAGGACGAACGTTTGTTTAAGAGGTGGAGAATGTGATGACTTAAAATGTCATCTTTAAATTTAATAATTAATTATGTGTTCTAAGACCTCGAAAAGTACTATTTATCTTTCTTCGACTTGCGTGCGCAATCCGTAAAATTTCATGGAAAGTCTTTATGTGAAAAATGGATTTAAAATGTGGATTAGAGTTTTAAAACTCAATTGAGTTGACTTTGGTCAATATTTTAAGCAAACGGACTCGGATCAATGTTTTGATAGTTCCGGTAGGTCCATATCGTGATTTGGGGCTTGGGCGCATGCCCGAAATCAAATTCCGAGGTCCCTAACCTGAGATATGGAATTTTGAAGAAATAAATTAAAATGTTTAAGTTCGAATAGAGACCGGATGTCTAATTATGTGAAAACGAGCCCGGAATAGAATTTTGTTGATTCCAACAGCTCCGTATGGTGATTTTGGACTTAGAAGCGTGTTCGGAATTTTATTTGGAAGTCCATAGTTAAATTAGGCTTGAAATGGCTAAAAACAAGAATTTAAGTTTGGAAGTTTGACCGATGAGTTGACTTTTGATACCGGAGTCGGAATCCAGTTCCGAAAATTTTCATAGCTCCGTTATGTCATTTATGACTTGTGTGTAAATTTTGAGGTCAATCGGAGTTGATTTGATAGGTTCCGACATCGAATGTAGAAGTTGAAAACTCTTAGTTTCATTAAGCTTGAATTGGGGTATGATTCATAATTTTAGCATTGTTTGATGTGATTTAGAGGTTTGGCTAAGTTCGTATGATGTTTTAGGACTTGTTGGTATATTTGGTTGAGATCCCGAGGGCCTCGGGTGAGTTTCGGATGGTTAACGGATCAAAAATTGGACTTAAAAGCTGCTGCAATTTTCCCTTCTGCTGTATATTCTAGGCTGTGATCGAGCCCCAGATCGAACCCAGATATCGAGCCCCAGATATCGAGCCTACGATCGAGGCCTGAGTCGAAGCCAGGGACGGGGCTCAGTATCAAAGCCACGATCGAAGGCCCATGCTCGATGCCCTGATCGAAGGCCCAACCTCGATGTCCTGATCGAAGGCCCAACCTCGATGCCCTGATCGAGGCCATGACCGAGGTCTAGGCTCGAGCCTGTGATCGAAGCCGCGATCGAGGCCCAGTTCGAGGACCAGTTCCGAAGGCTGCTGGGCAGTTTTATAAAAAGAGGGCATTCGTCCCATTTGCCATTTTTGACGTACTTGAGCTTGAGCAGAGACGACTTTCGGCAGATTTTCAAGGGAAAAACATTGGGGGTAAGTGATTCTAACTCGGATTTGGTCTACATATACAAGTATATCATTGTTTTCACCATAAATTAGTGTTTTGAGATTTAAATTTGGGAAATTTTTAGAAATCTCATAGAAACGAATTTTTGAGATTTCGGTATCGATTCGGAGTCAGATTTGAGTGAAACTGGTATCATTGGACTAGTAATTTAATGGGTTGTCGGATTTCATAACTTTCGCCGGATTCTGAGATGTGGGCACCGCGGACGATTTTTTAATTATTTTCGGATCTTTTCTTTAAAATGTAGTATTTTCTTATAGAATTGATTCCTATAATATTTAGTGATTGTATCGAATTATTTTGGCTAGATTCGAGCCAGACGGAGTTGGATAATCGTGAAAAAGGCTTTATAGTGAATTAAATTGAAGCAAGACGAGGTAAGTCTCTTGTCTAATCTTGTGAGGGGAAATTACCTCATAGGTGATTAAAATTAAATAATTGTTGCTAATTGTGGGGGCTACGTACGCACGAGGTGACGAGAGTCCGTGCGTAGCTACTATTAATGCTAAAGTACGGGTAGTTTAGGACTCAAAGCATGCCTTACTTGTGTAAATTATATTCTTTGATTAATTAATATTAATTGATATATATGAATATATTGTGAATTGTTAGATAAAGATATTAAAGGATGGAAATCTCATATGCTTAATTTTTGTTTAAATCAATTAATTGTTAAAAGAAATTGTTCTCCTCCCAAATCTATCTTATAATAAACATACTCTCCTTCTGGAGGCACATAAGAAAATGTTCTCCTTTCTTGTGGAGCGGGCCGAACGCCTCGGCAGGATAGATGCATCTATGGATCGCGCCGCACGTCCCTCGGCACTGTACACGACACTTTAGATCGGGTCGTACGTCCTCAGCAGAAATCATGCTTAATAATAATAATTACCCGATACTTTAATAATTTATTTCAGCTTGTGAAGCTAATTAATAAATTAGAAAATTATTAGAATTTAATGAATTATTATTCTTGCTTGTTAAGGAATTAATTGTTACTCCTGTAAATGAGATTTAATTGATAAATTAGAAATTATTTGAATTAAAGGAATTTAATTAATATATTGAGAATTGTTACATTTGAAGGAATTTGATTATTTCCGCTGATTAAATAAATTATTATAAATTCTGTAATTTATGCTGATTTAAATATTCTAATTTTATTTCAGTTATTATTGACTCATAGTGAGTGTCAAAGTCGGCCATCTCGTCTCTACCAATTCGAGATTAGGCTTGATACGTACTAGGTACATGTTGTTTACGTACTCATACTACACTTGCTGCACTTTTTGTGCAGGACCTGAGACAGGTACTAGTGGAGGATCTATCATCACATACCCACGTCATCCCGAGGCATAGTGGTGAACTGCCTTTCTGAGCGGTTCTGCAGCTACCAGTGTCTCTTCTTATATTTATATTCTGTCTATTTCATTTCAGACAGTATTTGGAGTTTTGTATAATCTACTAGATGCTCATGCACTTGTGACACCGGGTCTTGGCACACACATTTTGGTATTTTATTATTTTCTTGAAATAAAAGTTTAACCAATGTACGATTGACTTATTAGTTGGCTTGCCTAGCTGTAGTGTTGGGCGCCATCATGACCTACAGATGAAATTGAGTCGTGACATAACTTCATCCGAAATACAAAATAAAGACATGAAATCAAAAACTTCATTCAAAAATACTACATAATGTCCATCAACACAAAAATAAGTACTTCATCTAAATTAATTCTACAAACATCCATCCGATGAAAAACATAATGCGCTTGACTTATTTAGAGGTTCACTTCATTAAGAAAGCCGCAACAAATCCAACAAATAGCGTATATGAAATTATAATGAACATCTTCAACTTCAACACTTTTTCTTCCAGCTCTCTTGCTTTGTTCGCTTCAACAATATTTATAGCCACTAATGCATTCACTTTTTCCATCAGTGTGTCCCTTTCAATATTGCGTGCATCCAATGCCATATTCAAGGTATTTAGTTGAACATGAGCAACATCAAACTTCGACTTGAAATTGTTAATTACAACCAACGCTATGTCCGGTAAGACTTTGTCTTTCCATTCCCAAAAACCACATGATTCATTCTTACAAACACAATCCAAACAACATATAATGAGAAAACTAATAAAACTGAAATTTTGTTTAAAATGTCAAAATTAAATAAATCTATAGATACATATCACTTACTTCAGGTTTCGCGCACTTATAGAATCTCTTACCGGGATTGTAAACAATGGTTGAAGTGAAGTGGTTGGCAATATCACCACAAAAGCACCTCCTTTTCGAAGAACAACTAGATTCAGACATTGAGTACCCATTTATCCACTTATAAGACAATCTAAATTGATAAGGAAATAAGAAACAAAATCAAACTAATACAAGCGAATTCAAGTTTAAATACAGGGGAAACACCCAAATATGGAGGATCTTCAGTGTTAGGGAGGAAATACGATTATGAAAGAGACGAGGGTTTTCATTTAAATGAGGCTGGTGTAATTTTGTGGGTTATTTTATTGGGTGGGTTGGGTCTTAACAGGGATGGGTATTATTAGTTGGGTCTGAATATTTGCACAGGGAATGACACATTAGTAGGGACCCAAAAGTACCAATAGTATAACGAAGGACTTCTAAGTATTATAATCAATAGTACAGGGTATATTTGACTCTTTGCCATATATCCTTGAAATATAATAAGGCCTCATTTGTTTTTTTTTTTTTAAGATTAAGACATCTGAATCTGAATACACATCTGAATATCAAGATGTGCATTAAGATTAAGACATCTGAATCTAAATACATATCTGAATATTAAGATGTGTATTAAGATCTGAATACTAAATGAATAAAACTGTTTGTTTTTTAACATCTGAATGTCATACAGACCTATTAAAAGCCCGTTTGGATTAGTTTAAAAAAAATAGCTTTTCAACAGAAATAGTTTTTAAGCCAAAAAGCAATAAGTTGGAATTGCTCAACTTATTGCTTTTGGCTTGTTTTATTTAACTTATTTTAAGCATTTTTTGACTTTGTCAAATACTGAAAAAAGCTAAAAAGAGGTTAAAAGTTGATTTGATCAGCTTAAAAGCCAATCCAAACACCCTCTAAGACTCATTAAGTGGTTATGAAGTAAAAAAAAAAATTTAATGATTAAAATTAGACTTTAAAAACACACTTAATGTTTGAGATCTGAATGATTAAAAGATTCATATCGTCATTAAGTGCAAACAAATGAGGCCTAAGACTATTATTACTTTTCCTTTTTTTTTTCATCGGGCAATGCATACGTTATGCTAGAGTTCCCTAATTACATTGCATCTCAACTCTGTGACACTACACTACACAGTGTTTACCAGTTATTTAATCGAAATATATAACGCACTTCTAATTATTCGTATCAGTAATACTTTGTGGAAAAGAATAGAAGTTTCAGACTATGCTTTCTACATAATGACATGAAGGAAAAGCAATTTGGTTTTGAAAGAAGTCTAGTTCCCTCTTAGGATTAAGGTCTTCGTATACATTACGTTCTCCAGACCCCACGATATGGGATAATACTGGGTATGTTATTATTGTTAGAACTCTAGTTAACGGATGACCCAAAATAGAAAAAGAATTCCAGAAAACAGAATATTTAGCTGTACAACAATTAAGCAAGTAAATCTGTATTAATACCTTGTGAGATCATCCACATTCATTATTAATTGCCACCACCTCCTACCATTATCAACTATTATCATGCCATCCACCACCACCACAACTTCCTCCTCCTTAATCATAGCCGCTACCAAAACTAACCACCCCATCATCATCAACAACCATAGTCGGCACTACCTACCATTATAAACTACCACTACCTTCCTCAATCACAACCACCACTACCACCACCACCACCAACCAACCATCATTATTAATTATTACCACTTACCGCCACCATTTTTAACCATAATCGACATTACTGCCAATTACCACTAGTTACTACTCAAAACACCACCATCAACCAAAATCACCACCAACCACTACATCTAGTCGGCATTCACAAGCACCAACGTTAGCCATCACCGACACTAACTACCATATTTTAAAAAATATATATTTTATTGATAGAATATTAGATTAATTAGTATTTTATGTTTATTAATTCAGGATCATCTCCACTAATATATCCCAACAACTTGAGCTCCTGCTTTTGTGAATTTTTCATAAGAGTCCCTCAAGGCACAGGCCTATAGACAGTTTTTACACATCGGTTATCACCAAAAGTAACTTTTAAAGATCATTGCAGTAAAACAAAAAACAATAGTCTAATTAATACTCTTCTCTAACTCTGACTAGTTCAATTTTCAACAACTGTAATCTAGAAAGGAACAAAACTTACATACAGTCAGAGTGATGTTTTAAACAGCTTGTTTTAAATCTTTTGTTCATAAATCTGTACGAAATAGAACTGCAAACTCAAAGTGTTTAGGGATATATATATATATACTTGTTTGGTGCAACCACAGTCCGGTTTGCCTTTAAACGCTCACACTTTTCCCATCTTGATCTTTCAATGTGATCAGTGGTCGAGGCACTGTACATTTGTTCAACTACAAAAATTCACAGAGAAGAAAAGAAATCAAGAAAAACTAATGAAACTAAAAAGGTAAGAGAAAGTAACAAAAGCAATGCAATTTATTTTACCTTATTAGCAACAATGGAAGTTTTAGGTGAAGAAGAAGAAGAAGAAGAAGAAGAAGAAGAAGAAGAAGAAGAAGAAGAAGAAGAAGAAGGGGTTGAAAAAGATGGTGAATTGTGGACTTTAAGACCATAAAACGGTGACAGCTCTATTTTCTTGGTAAATTCATTTCTAAAAGAATTACTACTAGCTGTTGCTTTTAATTAAAAAATGAAACACTTATCAAGCAGCAAGAAGGAAAATTACATTAAACTAGCTACGATGATGAATTTACTAGATAGTCTTAGACAAAATGCTGAAGAGGGAGAAAGTTGACAACTAAATACAGTGCTCATCAGATGTAAATTAAAGGTTTTACATTTCAGTAGAATTAGAACAAGACATACCTTAATTGGCATCTTCACAAAAACTCAAACTCATGTCTTCGTAACTCACTTAAAGTTGGGGAATTTATGTATGCCTAAGTAAGATAAACATAGTATTCATCACCTTTAACTCTAACTCTCAGTTAACTTAGATTTATAGGTAATAAAATCAGATAAAAGAACTCCCAACTCATATCAGACTATTTTTTTTTGGGCATCAAATTAAAAGAGAGACAATATTATTTTACACCGTTTGTCTCGTTATAAAATAGAAAACCGTTCGCGCCTCTATAACTTAACTGTTCTCATCAAGAAGATGATCAGACAATATTATTTAACACCATCTCTGTGACTTTTGTGGGAAGCTAATGCACTTTTAGAGGGTAAATTTCACAAATGGTCATATAACTATGACTTTTTTTCACTAAAGTCATATAACTTTGTTTTCTCACTCAAAAATCATATAATTATAATTTTTTTTAATTGGATTATTATTTATTAGACTGAAAATAAAAAATAAAAATCACAAAATAAGAAAGTACTACTAAAAAATTATATTTTTCGATCACTATGATTTTTGTGTGAGCTAGTAAAAGTTTTATGATTTTTGTGTGAGAAAACATAGTTATTGTGGCGTTGATGAAAAAAAATCATAGTTATATGATTTTTGTGTGAGCTAGTAAAAGTTTTATGATTTTTGTGTGAGAAAACATAGTTATGTGGCATTGATGAAAAAAATCATAGTTATATAATTTTTGTGTGAGCTAGTAAAAGTTTTATGATTTTTGTGTGAGAAAACATAGTTATTGTGGCGTTGATGAAGTTATATGATTTTTGTGTGAGCTAGTAAAAGTTTTATAATTTTTGTGTAATAAAATATAATTATGATGTCGTCACTAATTAAACTAAATAGAGGTAGTTTCGTCGGCATTAATGCACTTTTTAGTGACGAAGCCACACAAATTGATGACAAATTCTTTGCACTTTTTATGACAAATAAGTTCGTCATAAATATAGTATGTATTTGGGGACGAAAAAAGATTTTGTAGTTAATAAATCTTTATTTAGCAACGAAACACAAAGTTGTCTTTGTATATTATTAGTGATGGTGTTTTAGGGACGAAAGATTGACCAAAAAAAAAAACAAATCGTCACAAAAAATAAAATAAAATTGGTGACGAAAAGTGAATCTTAGGTGACAAAATAATTCATCATAATCAAATTTGTTGTACTGATTTTCTTTTGCATAAAAAATATATTTCCTGAATGATTGTTGAGTGAAAAATATTTTCCTTACAAAATAGATTATATAAAAAAACAACAATAATATCAGTAAGTCGAAAGTGTTGTGATAATACTTTAGAGTTGTAAAGATCAATAATGTATAGAATGATAAACAAGTTGCTTATGCAAGCCTCTAATTAAGGGGATATTCTGCTTAACAAATTATAGAAAGATGGAGAGGAGAAGTAAGAAAAAGAAGGCAAGCATATGCGCATTATGAGTAATAAGTAGAACAGAGTTCTCTTGCTTGTGTTATACTAATTGCTCTGCTTTTGACTCCCCTAACATACTGAAATATCTTCTAATTTACTTTAAAAAAAACTCAATCACCTAAACTTATTTTGGCTTCTCACTTCCATCTTCAGTTTCATAATCCTTGAAAATGCTGGGACTTTGGTTTGCTTAGGCGTTTACTTGGAAAACATGTTGGATTTAGATGGTCCCCCTCTCTTAAGGGCATCTGCAATAAGAATTGTTGTTTAGTGGACGACGAAATTTCACACAGTATAGTCAAAACAAATTATTTTAGATAGTTAAGGTGTTTAACTAAGTAATTAGGAAAAAAATAGTAGTAATTGTTTTGGATAGAACCACAAGAAAAAAAGTAGCGTCCCCCTAGAATCACTTTTGGAAAGCATGTCCAAACACAAATTGAAAATCACTTTTCAAAATAAGACACTTTGCCTAAAAATTTTGCATCCTCATTCATACCTTGACACACATCATTCTTGGCTAATGATGCAAAATGTTTTGGGACTTTCCTCTTTGTTTTAGGTTCAAAAGCATCAGCAATGGGCTCACTGTCGAGAGAATGAACTCTTCCTTTCTTTACAAAGAAAAAAGATGACTAAATTAGTACACACAACGCAGAATCAAGCATGAGTGCAGCAAGGTTTAGCTCGTGCTTTTTTTTCCAATCAACTCAAAACTTATCAAACTGACCAAAAAATCTAAAAAGTTCATAAAGATATAATCTAAAGGGAAAGACACAATGCATACCTTGTGGTGATCACTCAAAAGGGACATGGGCAATTTCCTTTCATTCAATATAACATTGTAGTTACTGGAAATCCGATTTTGGATTTCTTCCCTAAAAAATTCCAATTTCTTCTGACTGATCACCCGAGTATTGACTGTAAAATCCGAAAATCATATCCTTATTCAGATGTTTCAATATAATTCTTCCATATATGACTTTTTTGTGATTGAGACAAGAAACCAAGTACAAATCCATTATGAGCAAATTAATCCGCCGAATATAACAATTAAACAATTATACTGCGTGCATGCTTTCCAATTAGTTTGAAACTTTTCACCAATAATGTCAATTCGACCAACACGAGATTAATTGGTTCAATATTTTAAACTGGATTTTGGATATCCAGAAGTGAAAAGTGTCAAAATATTTGTGAATAGAACATACTGAACCAGCGGGGATCCGGTTGTATCCGCGTTGACGGAAGTTTCTGTGACTGAAAATCGTGCTTTATAATTTTGCCCTTCCGGTCACACTTCGGCCTGCTATTATACATCTTCAGCCGCCGATTAGTGGCGACACTACGTTGATTTTTCTTCTTCCCCATTTTTGATCGGTGAAAATAAAAATGGCGGCGTCTGAAGCCCTTAGATTATTCAGTACTAACGCACAGAGAATGTAAACGGAGAGTTATTCCCTTTTTTCTGAAAATTACACTAAGCGCTTCTAACTTTGGTTTATTTATCTTTTTGCGTCATAGATATTTTCATATTTGCTCTTTTTTCTCGGGATACCCTAATTTTGGAATTTTTCGAGTTCGGAGAAAACCAAAAAAAAAAAGGCGACAAATGGAATGCTCAAAATAGGGAGTGATAAAAATCTTCTTACAAACTTATTTCCATTTATAGGAGTGACTTTACGGTTTGCCTCACACAAGTGGTAGTTTCTTTTTGTGTGTGTTTGCAATGTAAAATTACAATATACTTTTGTCATTTTTTCCAAAGTAAGATATTTTAAGTATTTTCTTAGATTTACATTCAATGAAAGAATTGTGCAAGAAAGGGCACAAAAATATTTCGTAAGTTAAAAAAAAGGATGTAACTGAAAAATAAACACGAGCACGATATCTTGTAACTTCATTAACTCATCCTCTTATCCTCCATTTTCTTTTATCTTATAGAATGGTTCACAATTTGCAATAAACAGAATTCAATTTTTTTATTTAAAATCTATTTTGCCTCTGAAACATGTTGGTATACTTGGCAATTGAGTTCATAACAAGTTGAAATTATTTTGGAATTCCCTCGGGCGGGACATGTCATGTCTTTTCGATTAGCACAATTTGCACTAAAACTGTTCTGTTGCTGGTTCGCTTCCCCATTGTGCCTGCAGCACCAAACTCACCAACACTGCGCTGTTCCAACTTCTCATATTAAAGCTTTCAAGCATCTGTTATTGGTAAGAACAGAAATTTGATTTAACAATTTATTCTCATCTGCTGATAGTTTTCACTCTTTTTTCCTCCCTTTACATTCCTGCATCAGAAGGACTATATTGGATATAGGAACGAGAAAATGCTAGGAGAAATAACAGAGCAATCTCCTTTTGGATTCTGGTTCATCTATGCGACATGTAGTTGCGAGTCAGAGCACTTGTCCCTTGCTTCAGAGTAAGAAATGACATTTTGTAACCTACCAATTCTATCTGCCATATCTAATTGCTAACAATTGCGAAACATCTGAGTTTCTGAAGCAAGTATTTGGTTTAGGTACTAGCAAGAAAATACCAGCAATGCTACCCATTGCTATGTTGTAATGGCTCCGCTTCGACTCCTCTATACATTGTCAAACATAGTTAAGTATCTTCTAATTTACTAAGAAGCTCAGCTACCTAATCTTCTTTTGGCTTCTCTCTTGCATCTTCAGTTTCAGTATCCTGCAACAACCTGAACTTAAGTATCTTATGAAGCTGTGTTACAGGCTTGACTTGCTTGGACTCGGTTTCCTTAGGGTCTAATATGCGTCTTCCTGGCAAATGGTTGGATTCAGATGGTCCTGTGTCTTCGTGAACCATGGAGGGAGCATCTGCAAAAAGAACTTTAGCTTAATGATAAAATTCCAGATTGATTCAAATATTTTGTGCTTTTTTGTTCTTCCGGCTAATTTGGAAAATGTAAGACATGCAAAGAGGCTTAAGTTCCAGAAACTCCTCAATTCATATGTACCCAGGAAAGAAAATTCCACGGTTCATAGTCCGCAATGTACCTAATTTTGTCTCAAATTGACATTCATATGCACCAGGGGAAGCGACTAAGATAATCAGATAAATATCTCATGCCTTCCAAACATTTTCAAGAATCTCTTGTACTGTCAATAAAATATGTTGGTACAGACTACAGAGGAGCGTGGCTCACCACTTTCACTAAATACAAGGCATGTCCCAATAGTCTCATCATACTGTCCAATCTGCAAAACAGAAACAAAGACCAATTGAAATATCATATACACAGAGAAAAGTTGAGAACTATGATAGCAGAGACAAGATGGAACAAATGTTATTACAAAATAACATGTTCAAAAGAAACAACATTTTGTGATGTGCAACCAGAATTATTACACCCACTATCCATTATATCTACTTTGTTTTCCCTCACCAACTCTTTTTCTCTAGAATGATCTCAACTAAAGAATCACCAGAAATAAGTGGGGTTGAAACAGATAAAATATATTTGTATCCTCTTATTGATGGAAGACACAACTGTGTGGGCTGAAACTTATAAGGTTTTACTTAAGTGCAATATTGACTATCTTGCAAGAAACAGTGAGACAATAAAGTGACTGTAAGTGTAGTGTGGCGCACTACTGTGGTGTAAGGGTGTCAGTGGGCATCAAGATGTTTGATCACTGTAACGACTAATGCCAGTAAAAGATATAGAACTTGATAAGAATGTGGTAAGCATGATTATAAAGTTCACACAAGTTTTGGACTTGGCTCGGCCATTGAAGCCAACTATACTGGTGCAGAAAAATTATAATGTCACAGAAAGGGAAAACTAAGCTGTTTTCAAAACCATCAACTCACCAGCTTGATTTTGCCATCAATGGTCAAGATGGGATTCAATGTGTCAAGACCCTGAGAAAAATAAATTGAAGGAAAATAATCAATTGTAATATTTTCATAAAAGCACCACGAAAAAACCCAGTTGTAAAGAACTATGGAACAGTTGAAAACCATGAGTATCTGAAGAGTGAAGAGAAATAAAAAAGAGGGGGTTACACTTTAGTTTGAATCCATAAGAAAATTAAAGCAATTAACTAAAAGGTAAACTTGAGCTAGAAAATCATACAGAGAGAACATATGGTGCATTTGGGGGAATGTGAACTTCGGAGGAAATGCCATCCAAATCAAGCAATACATACTCTGCTTCCTCCTCCTCCACCATGTTATTGTCACAGAGTGATTGGTTTCCCATCATTCAGCGCCAGCAGAAATAACACCACCAAGAAGTGCAATGGATGTTACACGCAGCTGCAGCAAAAGAGAAAAGCTGAAACGAGAAAAGACAGAGAGTAAACAGATGAAGATAAAAACCCTAATTTTTCATTGTACTACAACTTTATATGTACACTAGTGGTGGCTAGTTCATGCCAAGCTCAATGCAAAACATAAAAAATACAGACTTGAAGTTTAAAAACATGTCCATTGGTGTAGTTAAAATTTTGCTATACTACTTGAAGTTTGGTGTACTATTTTATAATTTTTCCTCACAGAACATGACTCTTAATTGCCAACCAGTAATACCACCTTTTTGACAAACCTCTTGATTGCAAGGATTCTCTTTTTCTTTTTTATTGGATGAAGAGAGCAACGGAATTAATTTTAATGGCTTAGAAAGCTTTCGCAGATAATTTTAGCTCTTTGGAGTTCAAAAAACCTCTCTTAGCACTCTTTTGTGGGAATAAAATGATCTCTTTTACTGAAGGTGTAATAAAAGCACAAAATACAAAGTGAATAAATTGTCAAGAAAATATGTACTAAATGCAACACTGAATGAAAAAGTGAAAAATTTAGAAGCATGGAAGGAGGAGAGATAGTGCGTTGATCATCAATAAAGAGAAGTGTAGTTTTTGTGAGAAAACAAAAATATGCAAAACACATACATGGAATGCGATTTGAATGCAATTTGCTTATGTCATAAGTTAATTGAGCTAACGAGCCGTCTGGCAGTGGCGTTAGCACAAATCGCACTGGACAAATGAGTTTTATCAAACTCAATGCTGGAAGGCAACTTATGAATCTCAATTGCCAAAAGCGACTTGTAGGTCTCAATGGATGATTGTGTTTTACTATTTCCAAGATTCTGACCATGTCGCAGAGAATATTCATACTCTAACAACAATAACAACAACCCAGTATAATCCCACTAGTGGGGTCTGGGGAGGGTAGTAGGTACGCAAACCTTACCCCTACCTGGCGTAGAGAGGCTGTTTCCGATAGACCCTCGGCTCCCTCCCTCCAAGAACTCCCCACCTTGCTCTTGAGGTGACTCGAACTCACAAACTCTTGGTTGGAAGTGGAGGGTGCTTACCAGTTACCACTAGAGCAACCCAAGTGCAGTTCAAAATTGTGATTAATGAAAAGCATTCACAGCCTGCTATTTATCTTTTTAGATTCCTCACATGCAGAGAATATTTCGTACTAAAACGCATTCACGAATTGCAACTATATGAAATTACTTGTCAATTCAGCGTATCAAATTTTACAGTTCTCAGGCTTTTTGCAGTGGCATATGAGCAGTCGATTTGTAAACTGCATTTCATAATGTGTTTTATTTTTATCTTTGATAGGTTTTAGATAAGTTAAACACATCCTCTCTAAAATACCCTGAACATTATGGACTTAACCAAAACAAGGATATGCTTTTCTTCAACCAAAGATTGTCATTAAATACCGGAAAATGCTAATTTAAACCAATAATTAGTGTCACCTAGTAGGGAAAATGCTTATTATAACTATCTTACAACTGATATATTTGCACTTTGAAATTTTCAGTTCTCTAAAATAATTCGAGTAAGGATATTTAACTGTCCGAACATAGTACAAATTCAAAGCCACAACATAAAAACCAAAATGATAATTCAAAACAACATAAACCTATTCGGACAGCCATGGCTAGAAGAAAAAGAACAGAAGTCGTCGAGTCGAGCAGCAAGGGTTTTAACAAAATTATCCCTAATTTATCAAAGTGGAGAATAAATTAACTCTAGAATATCAGAGGAAGAACATACCTTTCTTTCGTAGTGAAATTCGAATACAAAATGAATGGAGTTGATTTCACTTTTAGGGCTTTTTCAACGACGCCAAGGTTTGAGCTTGTTGTTGGATGTAGAAAATATTTGCTACAAAAAATCAGTCAAAAACATCGAAAATCGGTTGCTATGGCGGAGGTAAAAGGGGGAAAGGTTGTCCAGGAGGATTTTACACTCTATTATGACCGCAATTTCGGGTTTATACGCCAACTTATAAGCTTCAGAAACAAAATGTGACTTATAAGTCGCATATTATGTATGAGACTTGTCAGAAATGCGTATACTGCCGCCCCCGTACACTTCCTTTTTACCATGAAAAAGGGTTGTAGTAATTTGATTTCTCATTGGTCAAGAACTTTTAGTGGAAAAAAAGAAGACAAAAGCTTGTTCAAGTAGGAATCAACTCAAGATTCAAGAATAAGAAGAAAAGTCACATTCCTTAGTAAATTTGGATACGGTTTCTTCCTTTTCGTACCTATATATATATATATATACACACTTAGGGTTGTACAAATAAAATCGACAAAATATATCAACCCGATAATTCGAGTCAAATCGGGAAAAAAAATCCGACTATAATTTGATTTGATTGATTTGGTGTTGGAAAAAAAAAACGACGATATTTGGTTTGGTTTTAACTAAAAAAAATCAAACCGAAATCAAACCAACATGATGTTATATGTATAGAAGTTTTAAATATATTTAATACATGAAAATATTTATTGTAATGTAGTTTTTAAATATTTCTTAAGTTTTTTCATAATTTTATTTTTTAATGTATTATTTCAAGTTTGGGCTTATAATTTTTTGATGCTCCATTAAGTTTTATAGTCCATAAATATTAGTAACTCAAATAAATCTTAAACCAAAATCAAATCAATACTAATGATTTATAAAAAATATTCAATTCAATTATACTATGAATGAAAATAGTGTTGGATATCTATTTTTTAGTTTTTCATGGTTTAGATAAAATGCATAACTTATTTTTTTTTCTTTTAGTGTTTAGTCATGTAAATAATAGTGGTTATTAGTCGTACTTATTTTAGCAACTTATTAGTAGTTTTAAATTATGTTTGTTTTTATTATGGCTAATTAATAATATTTAATTTCTTTAATGCGTTTTACTCATCTTATTGTTAAATATTGTAGTACAATGCCATGAATCATCTCATATTTATGTTATTTTATTAAAAATACTTTATATAGTTCTGTCTTACTAGGATTACAGAAATATCTAGAGCACAAATTCTATATTTTGTGTTATGAAGACTTTATGATAAAAAAAACCTGAAACAACCCGAAAACCCGAGAAAAATCGAGATTTAAAAACCCGTCTTTTATTTATTTGGTTTGGTCTTTAGATTTAATAACCCGATATAATTGGTTTGGTTTGGTAATTAGAAAATCCGAATCAACCCGACCTATATACACAAACCTAATGCATATACATGAACATATCAAGAAGAAGCAAATTAAACAAGCATTTTCTACTATATTTTTGCAGCTGAAGTAGAAAAATAATGGTTAGACTGAGAAAAAACTCCAATGTTCCCTGCTAAGGAGCCGTTATTTCCTAAATTTGACATCAAGGGTAACGACGGCCGTTATAGTCGGAATAGGCTCAGTTTAACTTTAGATTCTTGATTATCAAAGGCATTGTGTGTCTTGAACCGGAAATCTTTTATTCATGTTAGAACAATTTATAATGGAATTTGAAATCTCGATTTCTTGATAGATATTGGACGGTTTTCCCAGAGGCAAAGCCATGATTTTAACTTTATAAGTTTTAAATTTTTTAACTATGATTTCATGCTCTAATAACTGAATTCTAAATTTAATGTTTGTACATACTTAATAAATTTCTTAACACAAATAAGTTATTTGAGCAAAAGCTATATATTGGGTTCAGCCGAACCCTGCTCTGACCTCTAGCTCCATCTCTGATCTCGCCTCCAATCCAAATGATTTCTATCTTCCCTTATTAAGATATTTCTTGTTATTAGGAGTTGGTCGAGAGGGATCCATTTATTATGAAACATAAAGAGAGCTTTCAAATATTCCAAGACCTGACTTTCTCATAATTATTTCAATATTTAAATTTATCAATAATATTTTTGAGTATTCTTTATTTACTTAAATATATCAAATAAAATTAAAGTGTCGCAAGAATCACATTATATCTATTCTCCTCTTTATACATTAGTTTTTGCTCTATAATATTTTGATTTTTTGCATTTAGTCTTTATCTGTAATACGAATATTAGCGTATTATTGTATTATTTTTCTAAATGGATGGTGTAGAATTAGTTCAAAGATTAAACATAAAAGTTCTTTTATTATATGCCATACATCTATTAATAATTGTAATGATTATTATTTGCGTACAAATATTTCCGTATTATTTTCAATAAGAAATTAAATTGAATTCTTCTTCCCGTTTGTATTTAATACGAAAGTTTAATTTTTTATTAAGATTACTATATAAGAAGTTAAATTATATCTTTATATATTTTATTTATTTCTCGAAATTATTGTTTGTGTTTTTATCTTATCCATATAGCACATAGTATGACCATATGAATTATTCAAAAACTTTCTCATCTCAAAATATATATTTATATTTATATTTATAATTTTTTCTTTTATATAATAGTTTTCTTAAAAATATATAGATATTTAATTATTTTAAATAACTAATTATTAACTAAACTAACTAATTTTGTCCTAAAATTCAATACTTGATGAATTTTTGTTGTGACACTTGATATCACCACATTGATTTGCTTCTCCTATTCTATATAGATATAGAAATAGATTATTGAAAAATTCCCCCTTTATCCTACAAAATATCTATTTGCCCTTGCTATTTTTATTTTCTCCTTTATGTAATAGGAATCTTTTTTTATTATATATGATATTCTTTTATTAGGTATTTTATTTATAATCTAAATGATCTTATACCTTATTATAAAGGTAAAATGACCTTCGAGCCACCTAAACTTGCACCCGTTTGTCATACCGGTATATAAACTTAGAACATTTCCATTTAAACACTTCAACTCATACATTTGCCCAATATTAAACCCTTTCATCCATCTGACCATATCGCGTATATTACAAATATGCATACGTAGCCATCTAATCAACAAAAGACCACTAATATTACTACACGTCAGGGGGATTTCCTCCATCCCCCTCCCCCCCCCCCCCCCCCAAATTTTATAATTCATACTTTTTATTTCTTTATCTTTCTTCTTACCGTAGCTCGTCGAACTCCATCACAGGTAAGAACTAATATTTTTCACTTATCTATAATACAACAAGAAGAGACTAGAATAAGCAAAGAATGAAAAGAAGCGGCGAAGAATAACTCTCGCCGATGGCTCTAGAGGCTTCGAACAATTGAATTTCTTGTAAATTTATAAGTGGGTTATTGGGTTTAAGAATATTGGAGATGGGTTTCCACTGATCTCTGCTTTTGAGTTTAAAAATTACACCTTTTGAAATAAAGTAAAGAATCCTATAAGGATTAGTAAAATTCAAGAAAGGAAAGTCTAAATTGACGAGGAGATTTAATCATCTTCTCCACCACCACAGCAACATAGATCAGCCCACCTTTCACCATTGACACCTACACGCAAGAAACCCTCCACTATTCTATCGCCTCCAACCTTGTCCATCATTTTTTTCCACAGTCATCACTTAACACCTATTTCCAACTACCTTAATCACCGGTCACAATCATAGAAAAATTAAAGCTTGCTATTACGTCATAATTACCAGCCATATAATGAAATGCCTCTCGAAAACACCTTCAAGTTATCCCCTGGAACCACTAGTAATAACACATTTTCTCTAAAAAAAAAAAAAAAAAATTGGGGGAAGAGGATTTGGAGGAGAGGAGGAGAAGGAAGCAGAGGAGCGAGCGATTGGAGAAGATGGAGGAGTTAGGGGGGATTCAAGGGACATAAGGAAGAAAGAGTGAAAGGGAGTGGTATTTGGCTACTCCTATTTTACAGAAAGAGGGAAGGGTGACGGAAGAAACGAGGGGCTTGGATTTTTCCTTTTTTTTTTTTGTCCTTTTGTTCTTTTAATCAACAAATAGATCAAGAAAATTATACTTACGCGCCCCTTTCCACATAGGTGTAGTCAATGGTTAGAGTGGTTTATAATATTCGTTTCAACAAGTAGGAGTGCTAAAATGGAAAATTCCTAAGTTTATGTACCGGTATGACAAATGAGTGCAAGTTTAGGTGGCCCGGAGGCCATTTTACTTATTATAAATTATAAATAGAATAATACTTTTATAATTTTGTTACAAAATATAATCATGAATATAACATGAAATAAATAGCTATTAAAATTATATTTTCTCACCTAGATTTGAAAAATAATATTGGAACCTCTTACAACAATACTAGTATCTTTTCTTTTTGTCAATAAGATTGTACAATTTATGTATAGCTAAAAAAAAGTTATTTTTGCCCTATTTGTACAAATTTTCCAATAAGGAGATTTAATTGAACAAACTTACCTCCCTTTATCTTTGTCCCTACACTTTCTCTCTTATTTTTAATTTTGATTGTCATTAATAAAAATATTTTCTAAATAATAATTTAAATTTTATTTAAAGTATAAATAATAATCTGTTAGAAATTTATTATAAAATCTACCTTTACTTTTATAATAATATTTTGTATTACCTACATTGAGTAAATTATTATAAAATCCTCACCTTCTTTATTTTTAATTGTGAAAATAATTTTTTGAGCTTTTATTGCTATTAATAATATTACTTGTCACACCTCCTTTTTTACGGGAAAATACGTTTTTTCAATTTAAGTGACATTATTGAAATGAGACTATTTATTTTAATTTTTAAGAGAATCCCCACTTGAAATGATTATTTAAGGTGTACCAAGTCACCGTTTATTTTAAATCCCAAATCAAGGAATTTTTGATTCTGTTTAAGTCCGCGAAATCAGAAGACCATGTAAGAAATTCTGTTTATTTTAAATCCCAAATCAAGGAAATTTTGACTCTGTTTAAGTCCGCGAAACCAGAAGACCATGTAAGAAATTCTGTTAATTCGGGAAAAGGTGTGAGACACTCCCGAATTTCATGGTTTTTGCACGGACGCTTTACAATTACACTCGGCTTCATTATCTGCGTATTACACGTTTTAAGCCTATTGTGCATTTTTACCTTTTACCACATTTATTATATATTTTAGTATTTATGGAATTATTTTAAACAAGTTACGATGTCGTACACTTATTATTTTATACACATTGTAAATCGTGTCACGTGAAACGCACCTGCAATTTACGACATGTTTTAATTTTATTATTACTTTGAAGTTATAAGGCCAAGTCATGCGAACATGCACTCGGATTTGGAATTATGTATCATGACTATGCCACAGGAACCGTACCCATAGTCACAATAATTTTATTAATCGCGCCTATAATAAGTTACGATATTTTTGAATTATTTTTTCATTTTTTTTAGAGATTATTATAAGGTCATTAATTATGAAATAGTTGTAGAAAAGCGTGAAGAGAGTTAATTATGGAAAGGTAAGCTACCTTTATAATTAAAGAGGAAAGTGGGCCTGGCGAAGGATTTATTTGACCCAACCATTCATTTATCAAATTGGCCCAAACTAAAAGAGCATACTATTTTTAAGCCTAATCTAATTTTCTGATTTTCTAAGACAACCAAATGGCCCAACTAGGTTAAATACTAACCAAACAACCCATTAATTAATAAAAGCAACTCAAATCTAAAATAATCCTCACAATCAACTTATCAAATTCATGCCAACTCTCTGACATCTTCACATTCAAACTGAAGAGCGAAACTAAGGACCCGTTTGGTCATGAGTTTTGCCAAAATAAATTTGGGATTTATTTGGCAAACATCTGTTTGGCCATAGATTTTATCCATATTTTGGCAAAATTTCAAATTCCAAATTCAAAATTCCAAAATCACCTCAATTGCTGATTTTGGGCCAAAACATGACCGTTATATTTTTTAAAATTTTTAAATATTACCCTGAACTTTTATAGTTTGTAAAAGAGCCACATTTATTACGACCAACTAAATATTTGATGAATATGCTCCCTTATCAACTCAATCCTTTGTGCATCTTACTTTTGCTTCTGATTTGTAGGCTAAACGACTTTCTGAATACTCATATCAATTAACTTTTTCTTTTTAATTAGAAGCCGTAGTTCTCTAATGTGATTTCATTGTAATTAATGATTTATATAGTTCATTATAAAAATAATAATTTTGTACCAAACTTATTTATGTTCATGACTATGGTTTGTGATAATGGTACTATTGGGTATTTGTGATAGTTTTTAGAACTTGTAGGGTATAAGTCATGCTTCATGTTTTTTCAAATAAAAAGTGAAATATATTTTGAAAAATCATGTCCAAACACATTTTCATCTTCAAACCAAACTTCACCCAAATCAGATTTTTCAAAACAAATTTGGAAATCTATGACCAAACGCTAGCTAAAAGAATACAAAATATTAAATCTTAATAAATGACTAAACTATATCTAGAACTAATCAAATGAACTAGAGAAAAAGAATTTAAACATGAGGGGGGGAGGGGGGTTGTGACTGTTTTGCGGCAGTTTTGAGGTGAGTTTTTTGGATGGTTATCAGCTCGGTTTTCATGGCTACTATGCTGCGTTTTTTCCAGCTGAATTTTGGGTTGTTTCACGGGGGAAAGAGCTGGGTTTAGAGTTATTTCGGGGCTGTTTTGTGACTGATTGCAGCTAGTTTTTTATGCTTTGTTGGCTGCGTTTTTGACGAAGACAGAGGTATTTTCATGGTTGTTTGAGTAGCTATTTTGGTGAAGAAAATAGAGCTCTTTTCCGCTAGTTTTTATGGAGTTTCAAGGCTCTTTCGTGGTGGTTTTAGATTGGGAACCTTGGGTGTTTCTAATGAAAGTTAGCGGCTGTTTTTGTGGTTTTTATGGCCGGAGAAGATGGGTTTATCAACTGCTATTGATCTAAATCAAATGAAAAAATTGACTCCCCCTTTTTAGTGTGGTTGCCCGCTCCTTTTAGGAAGAAGAGGAAATTCTCAAGTCATTTAGGTTTTTTCTAATTTTTGTTCTCCCTCCCACATATCCTCAACGTGAATATTTTCAAACGCATGAGATGAACATGATGACCTCTTACTGTTACATGAATAACTAAATCCATGAAATACTAATTCTACATCTATTCGAATTCACTTTCCTTTTTAAACATTGACGCTAGAAGAGACTAGCATCAAATTAAACAAATCGCTAACATTTATGAGTTCAAATTTAATCCATAACCATGGTTCAATTAGATTTTCAAGCATTTCATCCGCCAACGAAACTAGATCAAAGCTAATAGATCAAAACAGTAACAATAAATTAATCATAGGACGAACACAATTTCATACTAGAATAAATCTGGACGAAAACGTGGAGTTTCAGTATATACCTAACGTATATGAGCTAATCTAACCAAAGCCAGTTTCCAAATAAAGGCCATAACACTACTGATGGAGTTTAGAAGCAGTTGTGAGCGAAGCAGCAACAGAAACAGAGTAATCCCAACCCAATTCAACCTTGAGAATCCCAGAAATGCAATTCAAATAGCAAAAGTTGAATTCCTACCCAAAATCTTTTCAATCCTTTTTGAAGTTTTTATTTCAGAGTTTTGAATCTACCTCATTTTTTTTTTGTCGAAAGTAAAATTTTATTTCAACTTGCTCTTTTTTGACTCAAGTAGCAAGTCTCAAAAATAACCAAAAACAAGAAGCTATACATCCATACTGTTGCTTATCCAAAACCACTCGATAAGCGTGATTCTTACTCTATCCTAATTGCTATGACTACAAACTAGGATAACTATTCAGTCTATACAGGTCTCCATTTGCATTTTTGTTGACCTGTTATATGCACTTGAATTGTAATGTCTTTAGCTATGTCCTTAGCTTCCCTTTTCTGGTCTTGAAATCTTCTGCTATTCTTTTCCATCCAAATATGATACACCACAGCTGCAAAAATGATCCCTAGGATTATTTTCCTTGGATTTCTGTTATTGACATTGTTTTATAACCAATTCACGTCAGACTCCTAGTTTGTGATGCTTCTTTGGTATCTTAGCCATATCGACATTCCCTTCCACAAGTTTTTTGAGTATTGGCACTCAAAGAATAGATGAGCATGTGTTTCTTCAGTATCCCTTTCACATAGCACACATGACTGGGGAACCTGGATTCCCCATCTTGCGAGCCTGTCAATAGTAGCTAGTCTTTGTTGTACTGCCATCCATAGTATTAACTGGTGTTTTGGCAGGATTCCCTTCAACATAATCAGTGATTTCATGGAACTTTAGGATAACATGGCATAGAATAGATATAGGCCTTCTTTATGCTGAATCTTTCATCAGACACAAAGGAGTCTATCATTGTTAGATTAGAAGCCCACCACTCTCTAGCGGAGAAAATTTTCTTCACTAACTAGCGGCCTATTTTGGCATTGTCATGGTAGAAATATTTTTGTGTTTTATGTAGTGATTGTGGATCCACCTAATTTATAGTTTATCTTTCTTTGCAGTTATAGCCCATAGAAGTTTGGTAGTGCAACCTTGTTCCATAATGCATAGTTGATGATGTTTAGACCATCAGCAGCTCTTGGTTTGCATAGCGTTTCCCAAGCAACAGGAGCTCTACTAGTGTTGTCATGTACTCCAACCCAAAGAAAATTCCTACAAATGCTATTAATTGTCTTAATGGCCTTCTTTGGTATTAAGAATACCTGCGCCCAGTAGGTCTGCATCTCAAATAAAACACTTTTAATGAGTTGTAGTCTTCCAGCATAGGATAGAAACTTAGAAGTCCAGCTTCTGATCCTGTCTACAATCTTTTCAACTAATGGTATGCACTGGTGGGTTATGAGCTTCCTTGTGGACAGAGGTACTCCAGGGTACTTGAATGGAAGAGTACCTAGAGTTAAGTGCAACTCAACTATCATTTTTTCTTTGAAGGCCACATGCACCCCTGCTATATATAAGGAACTCTTTTTCAAGTTTGCTTTAAGTCTAGAGACAGCAGAAAAGTGTTCAAATACTCCCATCATTAGCTTCATAGATATTTCATCTGTCCTACAACACATCAGCAAAGCAAATGTGTAGAACTTGTAGACTTGCAAACTTAGGGTGGAAGTTAAAGTCAGGATTTTGTATGAGTGTCTTTAGGAATTTGTTCAAGTATTAGATTACCAGCACAAACAAATATGGAGACATTGGGTCTCCCTGTCTTAGCACTTTTTTTGCTTCAAATCTGTTAGTCAATCCACCGTTAAGTAACAATGTGTAGCTAACAGTTATTACACGTTCCATTATCAGGGTTACCAGTTTGTAGAGGATCCCAAATTCTAGTAATACCATTATCAAGAAGCTCCATTCTACTGTCATATGCTTTCTTGATATCAACCTTGATCATGCATATGGAGGAGACTATTTTTTGAGTATATCCCTTGATCAGCTCATGTGCCATTATAACATTGTCAAGTATGTTCCTACCTTTAATGAAGGCAGACTGTGAAGGCCCTACCAATATATCAACAACTAGTTTAAGCCTAGCTGTTAGTATCTTAGCAATAATTTTATATAGTGTGGAGCAGCATGTAATATGCCTAAATTCCTTGACATAAGTAGGGTTCTGAACTTTGGGTATCAAAGTGACTGTCGTGCAATTTATTTCTTTCAACAACTTGCCAGTTTCAAAGAATTGTAGTATAGCTTCTGTGACCTCCTTACCAATAATTGGCCAGAATTCTCTAAAAAATTCAGCAGGGTATCCATCTATACCTGGTGTCTTGTCACTAGGGAGATTCTGCACAACGTGAGCTATTTTCTTAGATATTACATGCTTTAAGAGTTGATGTTGCTGATCCATGATTAGACATGGGCCATTTATAGCTATATTAATATCTATACTAGGCAATTCATTAGCTGCTTCACCCAGTAGATGCTGAAAAAACTGAATGAACTCCTGTTGTATCTGTTTAGGTTCAGAAATTTTGATATGTTATTCATTGTAGATACATGTTACCTTGTTCCTTGCTTGTCTGGATCTCATGTAAGTATGGAAGTATTCGGAGTTGCAGTCACCTAATTTGATCCAGGTGGCCCTGGATTTCCGTCTCAATACTTGTTCATGTACTGCTTCCCATTTATCTATAAGTCCCAATGTACTTCTTTCCTCCTCAAACAGTGAGTTATCAAAGTAGTCTTTATTAAGCTTGTCATGCACCTCCTTCAATGTTTCTCTCAGTTGAATTAGTTTCTTCTCAACTGAAGAGTGTTCCTATTGGAGGCCTCTAGTCTGCATCTCCACTAACTTTAACTTCCTCCATATTGAGTATATTGTGTAGCTTTGAATCTGTTGATTCCATATGGATTACAATACCTGTTTGTATTCTTGTAGCTGTATCACTGTAGACAAGAGTCTAAATAGCTTTTTCACTTTCATTCTGGTAACCTCTGTGGTTATCATAATTGGTGAATTATCTGAACACCCTGGCAACATGTAGATAGCTTCCACACCATTGTATTGTTGAAACCAATCAGCATTTCCAAACGCCTAATCAATGTGGCTGTAGATTCTGATGTCTGCATCCTTCTTGTAACTCTATGAGAATTTGCAGCCTCTCTTAGTAATTTGCCCTACACCAATATCATCAATAAACTGTGGGAAATCAGTTATCACTGCTTGATGAACTGGGGCTCCATTCAGTCTATCTTCCACATGCATGACATTATTGAAATCACCTATTATAAGCCAAGGTCTATTAGTATGTATGTTCCTCAGGCTTCCCCAAAGTGGAATTCTGTCATGAATAGTGTGCAATCCATATACAAATGTTATATAGCTGGAGAAAGATGAGTTATTATCAGTGACAAAGCAGTACATCATCTGACCAGAACAATCCAGCACTGTCACTTTAACATTTGCCACTCTCCATCCTATCCAAATTCTACCATTTGGTGCATATGCATAGTTGTCCTTGAACTTTCAATCCACACCAAACTTCCTTTGTATTGCTTTTACTCTATGTCGTTTAACACTAGTCTCTAGGAAAGCTACATATCTACTTTATTAAGCAATTGAAACTTTTTGAATTCCCATTGTTTATGGGACTTATTCGGTCCTCTTATATTCCAAGAGACAATGATCATGGAGGATTCTGTGGTATAGGACTAGTACTCTCAGTTGCATTTTGAGCTTCACCTCTACTAGAAGATAGCCCATGTTGACTATTATTTGATGGCCTTTCCAGAATTGTCAAGGGTGCAAATGGATTCCTTCTAGATAATTCCTCACAGTTGATATCCTTGTGGCTCTTCTTGCCATATGATCCTTGAAATACAACAACATGTTTACCTTGATTGGTAACTTATATCTCTACTACTGGTTCCTGTTGTGTAGGTTCCTATTGAGGTAGAACAGTAGTTGTGCTATTTTCTGTATCATTTGGTTTGGGCTTCCATTCCCATTTTGCCTTCTTCTTTCTTTTTCTTTTATTCTGTTTAGGGTCTTCCTCCTGCTGTATGGCTTGTTGGCAATCACCTGTATTGTGCCCAAATTTATTACAATCCATACAAAGTTTTGGTTTCCATTCAAATTTCACTTTTTGCTCCCAGCTGCTTCCATCTGGTTTCTCAATGGTTAACTCATCTGCTTCCAATACTGGATAGGCAGCTCGGGAAGACTAACCTATATAGGAATGATCCTCATTGATTTGTTTTGATTCTGAAATTCAAAATCCCATTCCTTCAAGACCATGGGTCTATTGTTGAAGGTATAAGGTCTATTTTATATAATTACAATTTTATCCTCCATTGATTCAAATCGAAATATAAAATAACTATCATCATAAGAAATACCTTCGGAGTAGTCACCAAGTTCCAAACCCCGTAGACGATTTTGAACATTTTCTTAAACGGAGGGTTTCTCCTAGTACATACCCAATTAAAGATGTTTTCAATCGCTTACACTGTTCTTCTATCTATTTCGGGTTCAACTTGGCCACTTTCACTCTGTATTTGATCACCGGAGGATAGAAATCCAGCTGCATGCCGTGTGTTTGTGTTCTGTTACCTTTAACTACCTTTGTCATGGTCTATTTTATACTCTGAGACCCAGTTGAGTAGGTTAATTTTCTCGTCGATGTCAGCAATCCTGGTTCAATTACTGGTGATTCCTCTTTCTCCGGTGGAGCTTGCATGACAGTAGGGGCACTCCCCATGCCTGCCATCCAAATGTAACAGTTGCATTAGGGCCTATTTCTGAGGAATGCCAGTTTCAGGAGTAATCATTCGATTTCTATTATCTACTGGGAGTGGTGAGTTTATAGAGAGGGGAAGGTTGTTATTCCGGTGAGTCATTGCGAACGACGTAGGTTAGCTACCCTTGCTCAACTTTCGCCAGAGCCT
Organism: Nicotiana tomentosiformis; assembly: GCF_000390325.3. Lineage (NCBI taxonomy): Eukaryota > Viridiplantae > Streptophyta > Magnoliopsida > Solanales > Solanaceae > Nicotiana > Nicotiana tomentosiformis. The sequence goes on along the minus strand of NC_090818.1, from coordinate 43,233,297 downwards.
CTCTCTCTACATTTCTCTCTTAGGTTAAAGTGACACATTGTTTAATTACTAACTGCAAAAAACTCATGTTAGATTCAAATTTGCATTTCAAAATCCTTGTGTGTGCTTCTGAGATTTTTTTTTAGATCCCCCTCAATTGCGTGTGAGTGTGTGTGTAGGGGTTAGTGAAGGAGTCAATGAGTGAATTGGGTGCTTATTTGTGTGTCTATTCCCTGATTGTGAATCCGAGTGGGTGTTTGTGTATAAATATCAACGTGAGGGTCTGTAGCCGTCCGATTGGATGAGATGAAGGGTGGGGATCAATTTGAAATTAAACGTGGTCGTTTGGCTTTTTTAGAAGTGTGCGGACTGAATCAGGTAAACAGGCTTGGGTTTGGACGGGGTTGAGAGGCAATTGGGCTTTTTCAAAAATTGGCCCAATGCCAAAACATGGCTATTAGCCTTTCCTTTTTTTCTTGTTGTGAATTCACAAATTGGCCACTTATTTAGACAGTCCAACTTTGAACCAATTTTGTAAAATTAACTTACTTTCCTATTTTATCTAACAATTGAACTTGTGAATTAACCAATTAACTAATTACTTGAACTAAAAATGTAAAATGATTAATGAATGTTGTGATTTTTATGTATTTTAATAATGCAATTAAAAGGTGGTTAAATCCTAAAAATACAACTAAAATGCTAGAATAAAATAGCATAAAAAGATATTTTTTTTTTTTATATTTTTGTGATTTAAAGTGCTTCTAAATCTGCATAAAAAATGCAAAACAAATTAACAAAACTAGAGAAAAAAATCTAAAATTTTATAAAAGAAATTAAAACTATTTTTGGACTATTTTAGGAGTAATTTAATATATGGACAAAAATTACGTGCTCCCATTACTAATACGAGCAGATATTTTACGTATCTTTTTTTGTTCTGCTCATTTTTTTCATTACTCATATAGCTAATTATTATTTAAAAAAATGTAGCTAATAAATATACTCACTTGATTACTATGTATTTTTTTATTTTTCTATTTTAAAAATGACAACATTATTTATTATTTATAGGCACGTCCGAAGTAACACCAGCTGAATTGCAGCTCTCGCGCCTCTCTTGTCATATACACCTATTTCTCTTCCAAAGCAATGCCCACTGACACACAATTTCAAAAAGTATTAAGAATACCTGCGCCCAGTAGGTCTGCATCTCAAATATAACACTTTTAATGAGTTGTAGTCTTCCAGCATAGGATAGAAACTTAGAAGTCCACCTTCTGATCCTGTCTACAATCTTCTCAACTAATAGTATGCACTGGTGAGTTGTGAGCTTCTTTGTGGACAGAGGTACTCCAGGGTACTTGAATGGAAGAGTACCTAGAGTTAAGTACAACTCAACTATCATTTTTTCTTTGAAGGCCACATGCACCTCTGCTATATATAAGGAACTCTTTTCCAGGTTTGCTTTAAGTCTAGAGACAGCAGAAAAGTGTTCAAATACTCCCATCATTAGCTTCATAGATATTTCATCTGTCCTACAGCACATCAGCAAAGCAAATGTGTAGAACTTGTAGACTTGCACACTTAGGGTGGAAGTTAAAGTCAGGATTTTGTATGAGTGTCTTTAGGGATTTGTTCAAGTATTACATTGCCAGCACAAACAAATATGGAGACATTGGGTCTCCCTGTCTTAGCCCTTTTTTTGCTTCAAATCTGTTAGTCAATCCACCGTTAAGTAATAATGTGTAGCTAACAATTGTTACACGTTCCATTATCAGGGTTACCAGTTTGTAGAGGATCCCAAATTCTAGTAATACCATTATCAAGAAGCTCCATTTTACTGTCATATGCTTTATTGATATCAACCTTGATCTTGCATATGGAGGAGACTATTTTTTGAGTATATCCCTTGATCAGCTCATGTGCCATTATAACATTGTCAAGTATGTTCCTACCTTCAATGAAGGCAGACCGTGAAAGCCCTACCAATATATCAACAACTAGTTTAAGCCTAGCTGTTAGTATCTTAGCAATGATTTTATATAGTGTGGAGCAGCATGTAATATGCCTAAATTCCTTGACATAAGTAGGGTTCTGAACTTTGGGTATCAAAGTGACTGTCGTGCAATTTATTTCTTTCAACAACTTACCAGTTTCAAAGAATTGTAGTATAGCTTCTTTGACCTCCTTACCAATAATTGGCCAGAATTCTCTAAAAAATTCAACAGGGTATCCATCTACACTGGTGCCTTGTCACTAGGGAGATTCTGCACAACATGAGCTATTTCCTCAGATATTACATGCTTTAAGAGTTAATGTTGCTGATCCATGGTTAGACAGCCATTTATAGCTATATTGATATCTATACCAGGCAATTTATTAGCTACTTCACCGAGTAGATGCTGAAAAAATTGAATGAACTCCTGTTGTATCTGTTTAGGTTCAGAAATTTTGATCTGTTGTTCATTGTAGATACATGTTACCTTGTTCCTTGCTTGTCTGGATCTCATGTAAGCATGGAAGTATTCGGAGTTGCAGTCACCTAATTTGATCCAGGTGGCCCTGGATTTCCGTCTCAATACTTGTTCATATACTGCTTCCTATTTATCTATAAGTCCCAATGTACTTCTTTCCTCCTCAATCAGTGAGTTATCAAAGTAGTCTTTATTAAGCTTGCCATGCACCTCCTTCAATGTTTTTCTCAGTTGAATTAGTTTCTTCTCAACTGAAGAGTGTTCCTGTTAGAGGCCTCTAGTCTACATCTCCACTAACTTTAACTTCCTCCATATTGAGTACATTGTGTAGCCTTGAATCTGTTGATTCCATGTGGATTACACCACTTATTTGTATTCTTGTAGCTGCATCACTGTAGACAAGTGTCTAAATAGCTTTTTCACTTTCATTCTGGTAACCTCTGTGGTTATCATAATTGGTGAATTATCTGAATACCCTGGCAACATGTAGACAACTTCAACACTATTGTATTGTTGAAACCAATCAGCATTTCCAAACGCCCAATCAATGTGGCTGTAGATTTTGATGTTTGCATCCCTCTTGTTACTCTATGAGAATTTGCAGCCTCTCTTAGTAATTTGCCCTACATCAATATCATCAATAGACTGTGGGAAATCAGTTATCTCTGCTTGATGAACTGGGGCTCCATTCAGTCTATCTTCTACATGTATGACATTATTGAAATCACCTATTATAAGCCAAGGTCTATTAGTATGTATGTTCCTCAGGCTTCCCCAAAGTGGAATTCTGTCATGAATAGTGTGCAATCCATATACAAATGTTATATAGCTGGAGAAAGATGAGTTATTATTAGTGACAAAGCAGTACATCATCTGACCAGAATAATCCAGCACTGTCACTTTAACATTTGCCACTCTCCATCCTATCCAAATTCTACCATTTGGTGCATAGGCATAGTTGTCCTTGAACTTTCAATCCACACCAAACTTCCTATGTATTGCTTTTGATCTATGTCGTTTAACACTAGTCTCTAGGCAAGCTACATATCTACTTTATTAAGCAATTGAAACTTTTTGAATTCCCGTTGTTTATGGGACTTATTCGGTCCTCTTATATTCCAAGAGACAATGATCATGGAGGATTCTGTGGTATAGGACTAGTACTCTCAGTTGCATTTTGAGCTTCACCTGTACTAGAAGATAGCCCATGTTGACTATTGTTTGATGGCCTTTCCAGAATTGTCAAGGGTGCAAATGGATTCCTTCTAGCTAATTCCTCATAGTTGATATCCTTGTGGCTCTTCTTGCCATATGATCCTTGAAATACAACAACATGTTTACCTCGATTGGTAACTTGTATCTCTACTGCTGGTTCCTGTTGTGTAGGTTCCTATTGAGGTAGAACAGTAGTTGTGCTATTTTCTGTATCATTTGGTTTGGGCTTCCATTCCCATTTTGCCTTCTTCTTTCTTTTTCTTTTATTCTGTTTAGGCTTTTCCTCCTTCTGTATGGCTTGTTGGCAATCACCTGTATTGTGCCCAAATTTGTTACAATCCATACAAAGTTTTGGTTTCCATTCAAATTCCACCTTTTGCTCCCAGCTGCTTCCATTTGTTTTCTCAATGATTAACTCATCTGCTTCCAACACTGGATAGGCAGCTCGGGAAGACTAACCCATATAGGAATGATCCTCATTGTTTCGTTTTGAATCTGAAATTCAAGATCCCATTCCTTCAAGACCATGGGTCTATTGTTGAAGGTATAATGTCCATTTTGTATAATTACAACTTTATCCTCCATTGATTCAAATCGAAATATGAAATAACTATCATCATAAGAAATACCTTCAGTGTAGTCACCAAGTTCCAAACCCCATAGACGAATTTGAACATTTCCTTAAACGGAGGGTTTTCCCTAGTACATACCCAATTAAAGATGTTTTCAATCGCTTACACTGTTCTTCTATCTCTTTTGGGTTCAGCTTGGCCACTTTCACTCTGTCTTTGATCACCGGAGGATAGAAATTTAGCTGCATGCCGTGTGTTTGTGTTCTGTTACCTTTAACTACCTTTGCCATGGTCTATTTTATACTTTGAGACCCAGTTGAGTAGGTTAATTTTCTTGCCGATGTCAGCAATCCTGGTTCAATTACTGGTGATTCCTCTTTCTCCGGTGGAGCTTGCATGACAGTAGGGGCATTCCCCATGCCTGCCATCCAAATGTAACAGTTGCATTGGGGCCCTGAGGAATGCCAATTTCAGGAGTAATCATTCGATTTCTATTATCTACTGGGAGTGGTGAGTTTGTAGAGAGGGGAAGGTTGTTGTTCCGGTGAGTCATTGCGAACGACGTAGGTTAGCTACCCTTGCTCAACTTTTGCGAGAGCCTCTCTCTCTACATTTCTCTCTTAGGTTAAAGTGACACATTGTTTAATTACTAACTGCAAAAGACTCATGTTAGTTTCAAATTTGCATTTCAAAATCCTTGTGTGTGCTTCTGAGATTTTTTTTAGATCCCCCTCAATTGCGTATGAGTGTGTGTGTAGGCGTTAGTGCAGGAGTCAATGAGTGAATTGGGTGCTTATTTGTGTGTCTATTCCCTGATTGTGAATCCGAGTGGGTGTATGTGTATGAAGATCAGCGTGAGGGTCTGTAGCCGTCCGATTGGATGAGATGAAGAGTGGGGATCAATTTGAAATTAAACGTGGCCGTTTGGCTTTTTTAGAAGTGTGCGGACTGAATCAGGTAAACATGCTTGGGTTTGGATGGGGTTGAGAGGCAATTGGGCTTGTTCAAAAATTGGCCCAATGCCAAAACATGGCTATCACCCTTTCCTTTTTTCCTTGTTGTGAATTCACAAATTGGCCACTTATTTAGACAGTCCAACTTTGAACCAATTTTGCAAAATTAACTTACTTTCCTATTTTATCTAACAATTGAACTTGTGAATTAACCAATTAACTAATTACTTGAACTAAAAATGTAAAATGATTAATGAATGTTGTGATTTTTATGTATTTTAATAATGCAATTAAAAGGTCGTTAAATCCTAAAAATACAACTAAAATGCTAGAATGCAATAGCATGAAAAGATAAATTTTTTGTTACATTTTTGCGATTTAAAGTGCTTCTAAATCTGCATAAAAAATGCAAAACAAATTAATAAAACTAGATAAAAATTTCTAAAATTCTATGAAAGCAATTAAAACTATTTTTGGACTATTTTAGGAGTAATTTTACATATGGACAAAAATTACGTGCTCACATTACTAATACGAGCAGATATTTTACTGTATTTGTTTTTGTTTTGCTCATTTTTTTCATTACTCATATAGCTAATTATTATTGGAAAAAATATAGCTAATAAATATACTCACTTGATTACTACGTATTTTTTTATTTTTTCATTTGGAAAATAACAACATTATTTATTATTTATAGGCAAGTCCGAAGTAACACCAGCTGAATTTCAGCTCTCGAGCCTCTCTTGTCATATACACCTATTTCTCTTCCAAAGCAATGCCCACTAACACAGAATTTCACAAAATATCCTACGTGGATGCTGTGGTTTGTGAGTCCAGAACCCATTTATGGTTTTTTAGACAAGTATGACGAAAATGTGTGTTTAAAAAAAAGAGTGACATTTTTATATAAAGCTCTCTTTTAAAGAGCGCTATACTTTAACGGAGTTTGGGCCATTAAAGTATAGCGTTCTTTAAAAGAGCGTTATATATATATATATATATATAAAATGCTCTTTTAAACCGCGCTATATACAGGGCTAATAAGACAGTTATGCATAGCGCGGTATATAATTGCACTATATGTGATGACCCAAAATGTCATCTTTAAATTTAATAATTAATTATGTATTCTAAGACCTCGAAAAGTACTATTTATCACTCCTCGACTTACGTGCTCAATCCGTAAAATTTCATAGAAAGTCTTTATGTGAAAAATGGATTTAAAATGTGGATTAGAGCTTTAAAACTTAATTGAGTTTACTTTGGTCAACATTTTGAGCAGACGGACTCGGATCAGTATTTTGACAGTTCCAGTAGGTCTGTATCGTGATTTGGGACTTGGACGTATGCCCGGAATCAAATTCCGAGGTCCCTAGCTAGAGATATGGAATTTTGAAAAAAAAAATTAAAATATTTAAGTTCGAATAGTGACTAGATGTCTAATTATCTGAAAACGACCCCGGAATAGAATTTTGATGATTCCAACAGCTCCATATGGTGATTTTGGACTTAGGAGCATGATCGGAATTTTTTTTGAAAGTCCGTAGTGAAATTAGGCTTGAAATGGCTAAAATAGGAATTTAAAGTTTGAAAGTTTGACTGGGGAGTTGACTTTTTGATATCGGGGTCGGAATCCAGTTCTAAAAATTTTCACAGCGTTGTTATGTCATTTATGACTTGAGTGCAAAATTTGAGGTCAATCCGACTTCATTTGATAGGTTTCGACATCGAATGTAGAAGTTGAAAATTTGAAGTCTCATTAAGCTTAAATTGGATCATGATTCGTGATGTTAGTGTTGTTTGATGTGATTTGAGGTTTCAAATAAGTTTGTATGACGTTTTAGGACTTGTTGGTGTTTTGGGTTGAGATTCCGAGGGCCTCGGGTGAGTTTCGGATGGTTAACGGATCAAAAGTGGGACTTAGCTGCTGCAAAAGCTGCTGTAATTTTTCTACTGGAAATGCTGTCAAAATCGGGCTGCCTGTCAAAATCGAACTCCCTGTCAAAATCGAGCTCCCTGACAAAATCGAGCTCCTTGATAAAATCGAGCTCCCTGTCAAAATCGAGCTCCCTGACAAAATCAAGCTCCCTATCAAAATCGAGCTCCCTGACAAAATCGAGGTCCCTGACAAAATCGAGGTCCCTGACAGATTAACGGATCAAAAGTGGGACTTAGCTGCTGTAATTTTTCTGCTGGAAATGCTGTCAAAATCGGGCTGCCTGTCAAAATCGAGCTCCCATTCAAAATCGATCTCCCTCACAAAATCGAGCTCCCTGTCAAAATCGAGCTCCCAGTCAAAATCGAGCTCCCTGTCAAAATCGAGCTCCCTCACAAAATCGAGCTCCCTGACAAAATCGGGCTCCCTGACAAAATCGAGCTCCCTGACAAAATCGAGGTCCCTGACAGATCTAGCTCCCAAGATCGAACTGGACAGATCTGTAAGTTATAAAAACAGTGGCATTCAACATTTGCCATTTTTGACAAATTTGAGCTTGAACAGAGGCGACTTTTGACAGATTTTCAAGGAAAGACATTTGGAGTAAGTGATTCCAACTCGAATTTGGTCTATATATAAGAGTATATCATTATTTTCACCATAAATTAATGTTTTGAGATTTAAATTTGGGAAATTTTTAGAAATCTCATAGAAACGAATTTTTGAGATTTCGGCATGGATTCAGAGTCGGATTTGAGTGAAACTGGTATCGTTGGACTCGTAATTGAATGAGTTATCGGATTTCATAACTTTCGCCGGATTTCGAGATATGGGCCCTGCGAGCGAATTTTTAATTAATTTCGGAATCTATTCTTAAAAATATAGTATTTTCTTATATAATTGATTCCTATAATATTTAGTGATTGTATCAAATTATTTTGGCTAGATTCGAGCCAGAGGAGTTGGATAATCGTGGAAAAGGCCATATAGTGGATTAAATTGGAGCAAGACGAGGTAAGTCTCTTGTCTAATTTTGTGAGGGAGAAATTACCTCATAGGTGATTAAAATTAAATAATTATTGCTAATTGTGGTGTGGGGGCTACGTACGCACGAGGTGACGAGAGTTCGTGCGTAGCTACTATTAATGCTAAAGTCCGGGTAGTTTAGGACTCAAAGCATGTCTTACTTGTGAATTGTTAGATAAAGATATTAAAGGATGGAAATCTCATATGCTTAATTTTTGTTTAAATCAATTAATTGTTAAAAGAAATTATTCTCCTCCCAAATTTATCTTATAATAAACATACTCTCCTTTCGGAGGCATATAAGAAAATGTCCTCCTTTCTTGTGGAGCGGGCCGAACGCCTCGGCAGGATAGATGCATCTATGGATCGCGCCGTACGTCCCTCGGCAGTGTACACGACACTCTGGATCGGGTCGTACGTCCTCGGCAGAAATCGTTCTTAATAATAATAATTACACAATACTTTAATAATTTATTTCAGCTTATGAAGCTAATTAATAAATTAAAAAATCTTTGAAATTTAATGAATTATTATTCTTGCTTGTTAAGGAATCAATTGTTACTCCTGTGAATGAGGTTTACTTGATAAATTAGAAATTATTTGAATTGAGAGAATTTAATTAATATATTGAGAATTGTTACATTTGAAGGAAATTTGATTATTTCTGCTGATTAAATAGATTATTATAAATTCTGTAAATTATGCTGATTTGAATATCCTAGTTTTATTTCAGTTATTATTATTGACCCTTAGTGAGTGTCAAAGTCGGTCATCTCGTCTCTACCACTTCGAGATTAGGCTTGATACTTACTGGATACACGTTGTTTACGTACTCATACTACACTTGCTGCACTTTTTTGTGCAGGACCTGAGATAGGTACTAGTGGAGGACCTATCATCACATACCCACGTCATTCCGAGGCATAGTGGTGAGCTGCCTTTCTGAGCCGTTCTGTAGCTACCTGTGTCTCTTCTTATATTTACATTCTATCTATTTCATTTCAGACAGTATTTGTAGTTTTGTATAATCTACCAGATGCTCATTCACTTGTGACACCAGGTCTTGACACACACATTGGTAGAGTTTGTGTTTATATTTTCTTGGTTTTAAATTTTATCAATGTATGTTTAATTTATTAGTTGGCTTGCCTAGCTGTAGTGTTGGGCGCCATCACGACCTACAGGTGAAATTGGATCGTGACAATATGGTATCAGAGCACTAGGTTCACGTAGGTCTCACAAGTTATGAGCAGACCTAATAGAGTCTTGCGGATCGGTACGGAGACGTCTGTACTTATCTTCGAGAGGCTATATGGTGTTAGGAAACTACCTTTCTTCATATTCCATCGTGCAATTGATGTAGTACTAAATATCCTTCTCTTATTCTCTCACAGATGGTGAGAACACGCTCTAATGAGATTCCAGACCAGGGAAGAGCTACTCCCCAGTTGCTAGAGGCCGAGGGAGGGCTCCAGCCCGTGGTAGAGGGCGAGTACGTCCCACGACTATTCCGGTTATGCCGCAATGGATCCAGCAGAGAATCCCATTATTGAGGAGCAGGGTGAGGTGCCTGTGGCATAGCCAGCTCCGGTGGACTTCACATCTGCACCGGGATTTCAGGATGTCATGGGTCGTATGCTGCGATTCATGGACAATATGACTCATGCCGGTTTATTTCCGGCAGACCCAGCCACATCTCAGGCGGGCGGGGGAGCACAGACCCCTACCGCGCAAGCTCATGGACAGGCAACTGCTATATATCAGACCCAGGGTGCACTACCCGTAGGTGGAGTCCAGCCAGTGGTAGCAGCTACACCTGAGCCCAGGCCAGCTGTAGCCGCCGATCCTCAGAAACTATTGGACAGATGGACTAGACTACATCCTCCTGTCTTCAGGGGTGAGCGACATGAGGATCCACGAGATTTCATTGATCGTTGCAAGGATAGATTGTACAACATGAAGATATTGGAATCCCATGGGGTTGATTTCGCTACTTTTCAGCTAGAGGGTAGAGCCCGTAGATGGTGGCAGTCTTATGCTCTTGGCAGACCAACAGATTCTCCTCCCATGACTTGGGACAGGTTCACCCGTATCTTCTTGGACAGGTATATTCCACCCTCCTAGAGGGAAGAGTTACGGTTTCAGTTTGAGCAGTTCCAGCAGGATCAGATGTCAGTGACTGATTATGAGGCGAGGTTTTCTGAATTATCTCGCCATGCACTAATGATACTCCCTACTGAGGCGGAGAGAGTGCGAAGGTTTGTAGCCGGTTTACATACTGGTATTCAGGCCACTATGGCTCGAGAGGTTGAGATAGGTACTTCTTATGAGCGAGTTATGGAGATAGCCCGGAGGATTGAGGGTGTACGTCAGCGGAGCCGAGAGCAGATTATGAGAGATAAGTGGTTCAGGTACTCTAGAGAGTTTAGTGGTGCTCCGTCCGGGGGTAGAGGTCAGTTCGTGAGGGGACAGTCCAGCAGACCCCTATATCCGGTACCACCACCTCCTCGAGGTGCTCCAGTACGACCTTATTTCAGTGCTATACCAGAGAGTTCTTATTGCCCACCAGCTATTCAGGGTTCTTTCCGTGAGTATTCAGGTCCCCAGGGCCAGACACTTAGTCAACAACCCATCGCACCGAAGAGTTGTTACGAGTGTGGGGATCTCAGTCACATGCGGAGGTTTTGCCCCAGGCTTTGAGGTAGACCAGTACAACAGGGTCAGCAGCCTATGCTTACCGGACCAGTTGCTCCACCAGTAGTCTGACCACCGAGAGGTGGAGGAAAGGTGGGTAGGGGCCGTCCTAGAGGTGGAGGTCAGCCAGGCAGAGGCCAGACAATTGGCGCTCCAGCTCGGTTCTATGCTTTTTCGGCTAGACCAGATGCAGAGGCCTCAGATGCCGTGATTACAGGTATTATTTCTATTTATGGCAAAGATGCCTCAGTATTATTTGATCCAGGATCTACGTATTCATATGTGTCATCTCTATTTGCTCTATTCTTGGGCGTTTCTCGTGAGTCCTTGAGTACTCCTATTTATGTGTCCACTCCTATGGGCGATTTTGTTGTTGTGAACCGGATCTACCGGTCCTGTATTATTACATTCTGTGGTTATGAAACTAGAGCAGATCTCCTATTGCTTGAGATGACCGATTTTGAAATTATTCTGGGCATGGACTGATTATCTCCATATCATGCTATTCTAGATTGTCATGCCATGACTGTTACCTTGGCTATTCCAGCATTGCCAAAGATGGAGTGGAAGGGTTTGCCTGTTAGTTCATTTAATTGAGTTATTTCTTTTATAAAGGCTCAACACATGGTTGAGAAGGGTTGTTTAGCTTATCTAGCCTATGTTCGGGATACTACTGCAGAGACTCCTGCTATTGATTTAGTGCCTGTAGTTCAGGAGTTCCCCGATGTATTTCCGTCAGATCTTCCAGGTATGCCACCTGATCGTGATATTGATTTCTGTATTGACTTGGCTTCAGATACCCAACCTATATCTATCCCACTGTATCGTATGGCTCCGAAAGAATTGAAAGAACAGCTTGAAGAGTTACTAGCCAAAGGGTTTGACAGACCGAGTATATCGCCTTGGGGTGCACTGGTATTATTTGTGAAAAAGAAGGATGGAACAATGCGGATGTGTATTGATTATCGCCAATTGAACAAAGTCACTATTAAGAACAAGTACCCGTTGCCGCGTATTGATGATCTATTTGACCAGTTGCAGGGTGCTAGGGTATTCTCTAAGATCGACTTGAGGTCGGGGTACCATCAGTTGAAGATTCGGGATTCAGATGTTCCGAAGACTGCTTTTCGTACTAGATATGGTCATTATGAGTTTCTGGTGATGTCCTTCGGTTTAACTAATGCCCCGGCAGCGTTTATGGATCTGATGAACAGAGTATCCATGCCATATATTGATTCATTTGTCATTGTCTTCATTGATGACATTTTGATCTACTCACGTAGTAAGGAGGAGCATGAGCAGCATATGAGAGTAGTGCTTCAGACATTGCGGGAACAAAAGCTATATGCTAAGTTCTTTAAATGTGAGTTTTGGCTAGAGTCTGTAGCATTTTTGGGACATATCGTATCGGGCGAAGGTATTAAATTTGATCCCAAAAAGATTGAGGCAGTTCAGAATTGGCATCGTCCCACTTCGGCGACAGAGATCAGGAGTTTTCTGGGTTTGGCAGGTTATTATCGTCAGTTCGTGGAAGGTTTTTCATCTATTGCAGCACCTTTGACCAAATTAACCCAGAAGGGTGCTCCATTCCGATGGTCTGATGATTGTGAGGTGAGCTTTCAGAAGCTCAAGACATCATTGACTACAGCACCAGTGTTAGTGTTGTCTTTCGGTTCGGGGATGTATACAGTGTATTGCGACGCTTCGCGCGTTGGCTTGGGTTGTGTATTGATGCAGGAAGGGCAAGTTATTGCATATGCTTCACGTCAGCTGAAGCCCCACGAAAAGAATTATCCGGTACATGATTTGGAGTTAGCTGCGATTGTTCACGCTCTTAAGATTTGGAGGCATTATCTTTATGGGGTGTCTTGTGAATGGGGTGTCTTGTGAAGTTTACACTGATCATCGCAGTTTGCAGCATTTGTTTAAGCAGAGGGACCTAAATTTGAGGCAGCGCAGATAGCTGGAGTTACTAAAAGATTATGATATTACTATCATGTATTATCCGGGCAAAGCAAATGTGGTTGCAGATGCCTTGAGTAAAGGCGGAGAGTATGGGTAGTTTGGCTTTCATTTCAGCAGAGGAAAGGCCATTAGCCTCAGATATTCAGTCCTTGGATAACAGAATTGTGAGGCTGGATATTTTAGAGCCCAGCCGAGTTCTTGCATGTGTTGTGGCCCAATCTTCATTATTTGAACAGATCAAGGCTCGCCAGTATGATGACCCACACCTGGTGGTTCTTCGTGAAACGGTACTACGAGGTGGTGCCAAGGAAGTCACTATTGGTGCAGATGGTGTTCTACGACTCCAGGATCATCTGTGCGTTCCTAATGTGGATGAACTGAGTAAAAAAATCCTGGAGAAGGCACACAGTTCTCAATATTCTATTCCTCCAGGTGCTACGAAGATGTATCGTGACTTGAGGCAGCATTATTGGTGGCGACGAATGAAAAAGGACATAGTTGAGTATGTAGCTCGGTGTCTAAATTATCAGCAAGTTAAATATGAGCACCAGAGGCCAGGTGGCCTACTTCAGCAGATGACCATACCTGAGTGGAAATGGTAAACGAATTACTATGGATTTTGTAGTTGGGTTGCCGCGGACCTTGAGGAAGTTTGATGCAGTTTGGGTGATTGTTGATAGGTTGACTAAGTCGGCACATTTTATTCCTGTTATGACTACGTATACTTCAGAGAGGTTGGCCCAGATTTATATTCAGGAGATAGTTCGGTTGCACGGTGTGCCAATTTCCATCATATCAGATAGAGGCCCTCAGTTTACTTCACATTTTTAGAGAGAAGTACAGAGTGACTTGGGGGCTCGTGTAGAGCTCAGCACAACCTTTCATCCGCAGACCGATGGACAATCAGAGAGGACAATTCAGATTTTGGAGGATATGCTCAGGGCATGTGTGATTGACTTTGGAGGTCAATGGGATCGTTTCCTGCCTTTGGCCGAGTTTGCTTATAATAACAGTTACCAATCCAGCATCGAGATGGCTCCATTCGAGGCTTTATATGGTCGGCGATGTCGTTCACCTATCGTATGGTTAGAGCCAGGTGAGGCTAAGTTATATGGTACTGATTTGGTAAGGGATGTCTTGGAAAAGGTAAGGTTGATTCAGGAGCGACTTCGTACAGCACAGTCCAGGCAGAAGAGTTACGCAGATCAGAAAGCGCGTGATTTATCATTTTTGGTAGGCGAAAGAGTTCTCTTGAAGGTTTCGCCGATGAAATGAATTATGAGATTCGGGAAGAAGGGCAAGCTGAGCCCAAGGTTTATAGGCCCATTTGAGGTGTTGAAACGAGTTGTGGAGGTTGCTTATGAGCTTGCATTGCCTCCCAGCCTATCGGGAGTTCATCCGGTCTTTCACGTATCTATGCTCCGGAAGTATCATGTCGACCTATCACATATGTTAGACTTCAGCACAGTTCAGCTAGATAATAGCTTGGGTTATGAAGAGGAGCCAATTGCCATTGTTGATAAACAGGTTCGCCAGTTGAGGTCCAAGAGGGTTTCTGCAGTAAAAGTCTATTGGAGGGGCCAACCAGTCGAGGAACCGACTTGGGAGGCCGAGGAAAATATGCGGAGCAGATATCCAGAATTATTCAGCACTTCAGGTATAATTCTAAATCCGTTCGAGGACGAACGTTTGTTTAAGAGGTGGAGAATGTGATGACCCAAAATGTCATCTTTAAATTTAATAATTAATTATGTGTTCTAAGACCTCAAAAAGTACTATTTATCATTCATCGACTTGCGTTCCCAATCCGTAAAATTTCATAGAAAGTCTTTATGTGAAAAATGGATTTAAAATGTGGATTAGAGCTTTAAAACTCAATTGAGTTGACTTTGGTCAATATTTTGAGTAGACGGACTCGGATCAGTGTTTTGACAGTTTCAGTAGGTCCGTATCGTGATTTGGGACTTGGGCGTATGCCCGGAATCAAATTCCGAGGTCCCTAGCCCGAGATATGGAATTTTGAAGAAACAAATTAAAATGTTTAAGTTCGAATAGTGACCGGATGTCTAATTATCTGAAAACGACCCCGGAATAGAATTTTGATGATTCCAACAGCTCCGTATGGTGATTTTGGACTTAGGAGCATGATCGAAATTTTATTTGGAAGTCCATAGTGAAATTAGGCTTGAAATGGCTAAAATAGGAATTTAAAGTTTGAAAGTTTGACTAGGGAGTTGACTTTTTGATATCGGAGTCAGAATCCAGTTTTGAAAATTTTCACAACTCCGTTATGTAATTTATGACTTGGGTGCAAAATTTGAGGTCAATCAGACTTAATTTGATAGGTTTCGACATCGAATGTAGAAGTTGGAAATTCTAAGTTTCATTAAACTTGAATTGGAGCATGATTCGTGATTTTAGCATTGTTTGATATGATTTGAGGTTTCAAATAAGTTTGTATGATGTTTTAGGACTTGTTGGTGTTTTGGGTTGAGGTCCTGAGGGCCTCGGGTGAGTTTCGGATGGTTAACGGATCAAAAGTGGGACTTAGCTGCTGCAAAAGCTGCTGCAATTTTTCTGCTGGAAATGCTGTCAAAATCGGGCTGCCTGTCAAAATCGAGCTCCCTGTCAAAATCGAGCTCCCTGACAAAATCGAGCTCCCTGTCAAAATCGAGCTCCCTGTCAAAATCGAGCTCCCTAACAAAATCGAGCTCCCTGTCAAAATCGAGCTCCCTGACAAAATCGAGCTCCCTGTCAAAATCGAGCTCCGTAACAAAATCGAGCTCCCTGACAAAATCGAGCTCCCAAGATCGAACTGGACAGATCTGTAAGTTATAAAAACAGTGGCATTCAACATTTGCCATTTTTGACGAACTTGAGCTTGAACAGAGGCGAGTTTTGATAGATTTTCAAGGAAAGACATTTGGGGTAAGTGATTCCAACTCGGATTTGGTCTATATATACAAGTATATCATTGTTTTCACCATAAATTAGTGTTTTGAGATTTAAATTTGGAATTTTTTTAGAAATCTCATAGAAACGAATTTTTGAGATTTCGGTATCGATTCGGAGTCGGATTTGAGTGAAACTAGTATCGTTGGACTCATAATTGAATGGGTTGTCGGATTTCATAACTTTCGCCGGATTCCGAGATGTGGGTCCCGTGAGCGAAGTTTTAATTAATTTCGGGATCTATTCTTAAAAATGTAGTATTTTCTTATAGAATTGATTCCTATAATATTTAGTGATTGTATCGAATTATTTTGGCTAGATTCGAGCCAGACGGAGTTGGATAATCGTGAAAAAGGCCTTATAGTGGATTAAATTGGAGCAAAACGAGGTAAGTCTCTTGTCTAATCTTGTGAGGGAAAAATTACCTCATAGGTGATTAAAATTAAATAATTGTTGCTAATTATGGGGGGCTACGTACACACGAGGTGACGAGAGTCCGTGCGTAGCTACTATTAATGCTAAAGTCCGGGTAGTTTAGGACTCAAAGCATACCTTACTTGTGTAAATTGTATTCTTTGATTTATTAATATTAATTGATATATATGAATATATTGTGAATTGTTAGATAAAGATATTAAAGGATGGAAATCTTATATGTTTAATTTTTGTTTAAATCAATTAATTGTTAAAAAAAACTATTCTCCTCCCAAATTTATCTTATAATAAACATACTCTCCTTCCGGAGGCATATAAGAAAATGTCCTCCTTTCTTGTGGAGCGGGCCGAACGCCTCGGCAGGATAGATGCATCTATGGATCGCGCCGCACGTCCCTCGGCAGTGTACACGACACTCTGGATCAGGCCGTACGTCCTCGACAGAAATCGTGCTTAATAATAATAATTACACGATACTTTAATAATTTATTTCAGCTTATGAAGCTAATTAATAAATTGGAAAATCTTTGAAATTTAATGAGTTATTATTCTTGCTTGTTAAGGAATCAATTGTTACTCCTGTGAATGAGGTTTACTTGATAAATTGGAAATTATTTGAATTGAGGGAATTTAATTAATATATTGAGAATTGTTACATTTGAAGGAAATTTGATTATTTCTGCTGATTAAATAGATTATTGTAAATTCTGTAAATCATGCTGATTTAAATATCCTAGTTTTATTTCAGTTATTATTATTGACCCTTAGTGAGTGTCAAAGTCGGTCATCTCGTCTCTACCACTTCGAGATTAGGCTTGATACTTACTGGATACACGTTGTTTACATACTCATACTACACTTGCTGCACTTTTTTGTGCAGGACCTGAGATAGGTACTAGTGGAGGACCTATCATCACATACCCATGTCATTCCGAAGCATAGTGGTGAGCTGCCTTTCTGAGCCGTTCTGCAGCTACCAGTGTCTCTTCTTATATTTACATTCTGTCTATTTCATTTCAGACAGTATTTGGAGTTTTGTATAATCTACTAGATGCTCATTCACTTGTGACACCAGGTCTTGGCACACACATTGGTAGAGTTTGTGTTTATATTTTTTTGGTTTTAAATTTTATCAATGTATATTTAATTTATTAGTTGGCTTGCCTAGCTGTAGTGTTGGGCGCCATCACGACCTACAGGTGAAATTGGGTCGTGACACTATATATGTATAGCGCAATTATATACCGCGCTATACATACATAAATAAACGGTCCCCTTCCTTCTTCTCCACATTCGAACCAGACGTCCCCCCCCCCCCCCCCCCCCAAAATTTCCTTCTAAAAAAATTATAGTGGACCCCACATGTCACATAAAAAGATAAGATTGTAGGTCCCACATCCTAGCCAAGCCTTCTATTGTTGTGGTTTTCTCGTTTTGGGCTCAAATTTTCAATTCATCGACTTTCCGAAAAACATAAATCGAGGTATTCCGATTTAGTTTATGTCGAAACTCGTATAATAATGCATATTAGTTGTTTTGAATGTATTTTCATGTTGTTTTGTGTTTTTTTTGCGATTAAACTAGTATTTTTTTTTATCCGGACTAAGATATTAGTGTTTTGTGTTTGTTTTATGATTAAAATGTATTTATTGTTTTTATCTAGTTTAGATTATTTATTTGCTTAAAGACTAGTGCCCTTTTAGCGTAGTAAAATGTAGAGTCTTTTAGCGTAGAATCTCTGTAGTTTAAGTATCTTTTATACTGATAGATACAAAACAAATATACAAAATTATGAAAATATTAAAATTGGCACACACAAGAACTCAGGATAGCTTGGTGCTACTGAGCCTCAAATATTGAGCCTGGAACCCATAGGTATATACTCTGTCTAATTAAATATGATAAAAATTAATTATTTAATTTACAAAACAAACATACAAAATTATGAAAATATTAAAATTGACACACACAAGAATTCAAGATAGCTTGGTGCTACTGGGCCTCAAATATCGAGCCTGGAACCCATAGGTATATACTCTGTCCAATTAAATATGATAAAAAATTAATTATTTAATTTACAAAACAAACATACAAAATTATGAAAATATTAAAATTGACACACACAAGAATTCAGGATAGCTTGGTGCTACTGGGCCTCAAATATCGAGCACGGAACCCATAGGTATATATACTCTGTCTAATTAAATATGATAAAAATTAATTATTTAATTTACAAAACAAACATACAAAATTATGAAAATATTAAAATTGACACACACAAGAATTCAAGATAGCTTGGTGCTACTGGGCCTCAAATATTGAGCCTGGAACCCATAGGTATATACTCTGTCCAATTAAATATTGTATAATTATAAAAATTAATTATTTAATTTATAAAACAAACATACAAAATTACAAAAATAATAAAATTGACACATACAAGAACTCAGGATAGCTTGGTCCTACTGGGCATCAAATATTGATCCTGGAACCCATAGATATATACTCTGTCCAATTAAATATTGTATAATTATAAAAAAATAATTATTTAATTTACAGATCAAACATACAATTAATGTTGTTTAATTTACAGTAGACGACATGGACGTGCCGCCTATGCATCCCGGACCTGTCTCCGATGAGCTATTAGTGTTACAGGGCGATCATAGGTCCGCCTGCGTATGGGAGGGAGAGTTACTGGCCCAGACTCTCCGCGCCAGGAGAGTGGACGACATGTGGGATCTTATGAAGGACAGAGATCTCCATCCCCGTGTAGTCCAGCGCCTGCGGGATATGGGCTTCTACAGGATTTTGGAGATCGGGCGGCTGCAGCTCGACTGGTCTTTGATCACGGCCCTGATAGAGCGGTGGCGACCGGAGACGCACACTTTCCACTTGCCCAATGTCGAGGCCACCATCATGCTGCAGGACGTGGAGGTTTTATATGGGATGCCTGTTGATGGACTGCCTATTGCACTGCCTTAGGCCATGAGAGAGATGACGCGTGGGCAGTATTTGGACATGCTGCAGCAGCTCATTGGTTTTAGGCCACAGGATGAGACTGCACACTCAGGGGGCCAGTCGCATGAGTTTGACAGTTATTCGACATTATTTGGAGATATTGCACCCCGACATCACCGGGAAGACAGATGATCTGCATATTCACCGGTATACGAGGTTGTTGCTGCTCCTTTTGTTTGGGGGGGGGGGTCTTATTCCCGAACACTTCGGGGAACCTAGTCAGCTTGCGATTTCTTCATCATCTTCAGCTGCTAGATGATTTACCCCAGTACAGCTGGGGTGTTGCTGTTCTCGCCTACTTGTACAGGCATCTGTGCCGGGTGAGCATGGGCACCGAGCATGACGTATGTAGATTTTTGCCACTTCTACAGGTGACAATATATTCGAATACTCTGTTCATTCCTTCCAATTCTGTCTAGTCAAATTATTTCTTAAACTTTACGTCAACTTTGTATGGTAGGTTTGGGCCTGGGAGCGGTTCCTGCAGTTGCAGCCACCTCTACCACCATTACCTCCGGATGTACCACCTCCGTTTCTCCCTCTAGCTAGGAGGTGGGTTCTCTGGCGTGGATATGTACAAGATTACGAGGCTCGGCATAATCTCCCCCTTTGCAGGGATGTGTTGGACATGCTGGAGGGCGCACAGGTAAATGTGTACCTAAACTTACTTAGTATAGCTTCACATGTGTTGCGTTTACTCACATATTCTGTTGTTATTTGATAGTTCATCTGGACGCCATACAACGACGACTTGATAGGTGGCCTGCCCGATTATTGCTCGGCCGACCGACTGATTTGGAGCACTTCCGTCCCGCTCATGTGCCTCGATATTGTGGAGTATCATGCCACAGAGCGGGAACTTCGCTAGTTTGGCCATCAGCAGTATATACCGAGGGGGCCTACATGGGAGGCCACACATTATCAGCGGGATGATCGTTCCAGGGCGGACGACGCATATGTAGCATGGCTAGAGGCGCATGTCCATACTTGGGACCGGCGAGCTGACCTGATCCCTCCCCCCCTCCTTCACAGATCCAGACGGAGACTATTCAACTCTATATGCCCTGGTACCACCGCGTTACCCGACTTTTTATCAGGAATTCCATTCATCAAGCTGGCGGTCGGTACGTTCCATACGCCGGGCGGTACGAGGCCCTGGTATGTTTTCTGGTATTATTACTTATATAATTGTAACATAGTGTTCTGTAGTTTATATTTTATACGTTGTGCAGGCTATTGGCCTACATATAGTCTATCAGATGGGACTGCAGATGCAACAGCATGCCGGCGAGGGAGTTGCCGCTTTGCACGATTATGGTCGGCAGGTTGCAGAGGTGGCTGCCCGGACACTGCAACGAGCTCGAGAGGATCAGCGCTTGGGACATGACCCTACTTATGTAGCGCTAGAGCAGTACCAACGAGGTAGGGGTGCCCCACGAGGCAGGGGTGCCCCACGAGGCAGGGCTGCCGCACGGGGTCATGATGGGCGGTGAGGAGGTGGTTCCCAGTAAGGGGCGTTGAGGCCCCTATTGATGATGTTGATGCTGATCTATCGGGTGACCTACATGAGCCGGACGAGTATCCCACTAGCATGCCGTCATACAGCCTTGGGATGCAGCTCACTCCAGGGACTTAGCACGTGACCCCGTCAGGTCTGTTATTGATTACGGGCACGGACCTTACCGGAGAGGATTGGGAAGCATACTTCCAAGGTCATCGACCGCTATTGAGGATCGGCCAACCCGAGATTTAGATAGTGGGCGCCGATTGAGTTATGGCTCATCATCACTGGCGTATGTATGTTTTTATTATTATTAAATTTAAATTTGTTTTTTCTTTTCTCATTTATTTGCCATAACTTTATTAATTTTCTTATTAAGGCTTCATCCCCGCCTGTCACGGAGGCCCATTTGTGCGATGCTGACATGGCTGCAATGGATGATTATATTCAGGAGCCCGACGAGACCATGGTAAGATAATTTAAATTATTGTGACTTAATATATACTTTCCTATACTGAGCTGACTTATTCTTCTGTAGGTTTCTGCTGGACCGACAGCCCATTCTACCGATCCTGCCAGCACCACTGATGATCATGCTGCAGCGCATCCTGCTATAAAGAGGCGTCGTGATGAGGATGATCCTGATAGCGTAGCCGGGCAGGATAGGATGCGCCTCAGGCCAGCGGCTGCATTGAAGCACACAGGCTGTGGGACACATTGATTTTTTTTTGTATTTTATGTAAATATTATTTTATGTAAATAATAACAACAAGTTTTTATGTTTACATAATATGCGCATTATGTTTTTATTTCCCCGTTCCTTCTTTATTTTAATACTACAACACAAACATAAAACATAACAACTTAACATAATTTAAATTCAGTACAACTAATGAAAATACATGACACGGGAAACATAAAGATAAAGCAGTACACTCAACACATACATGTCATTGTTTAGTCATTGCCGCCCATTATTCTCTGCTCCAACCACTTAAATTTCTCTTCCATCTTATTTTTTTCTAATTCTGCCTCTTTCAGTTTCTCCTTCAACTCCGTAATTTCTCGTTTATATTCTTTTTCATATTCACACTATTTTAAGGTCAAATCATGAAGATACTGCAAAGATCGTTTGTAGCATTCCTACTTACAGGTTCATCAATCCATACCTCAAAATTGCAAAAAGGTTCGTCGGGAACCCTATAAAACTTGTTCACACATATCCAGTAGCGGCGTCCAACTTCACCATCATCCCAACAGTCATTCATCAAACATTTTTTGCCGCACTGGTACTTTGGTACATAAAGGCGTTCAGACATTTATTAAAGCGTTAAAAAAACCTTGCTTTTATGGAAAGTTTTGCTATTGGTTATTGTTAAGCACAGAAAATAACTAGAATGCGCCCGTTATTTATAGGCAAGGCAACACACATAACGTAGTATTTAACCGCGCTATATATATTCACATAACATAGTATTTAACCGTGCTATTCTTTACGTGTTAAAGATGATTACGGATACAAAATAACTTTTTCTCAGACGGGCAGCTTTTCAGTTCGACAAGACAATACACATAACGTAATATTTAACCGCGATATATATATTTACATAACATAGTATTTAACCGCGCTATATATATTCATTAATTTACTCAACTGAAAAATATTAAATATCAATAAGATTTAACAACAATGGAAACATAATTTTATTTGATACATCTTGCAACATAAACAAAACAGCTACTTATTACAACATAAACTCATTGATAGTTGGGCACATTAGAAGAACACCCACCATGAGCTTGATTACCACCGCCACCCAAATCAGCCGAAGGATATTTTTGACGGTCGTGTCCTGTTTGCGAGCATATACCACATTTGCGTGCATAAACGGTATCGCTAGCATCCATTTGGTTCCGTATACGCGCTCTCTTCTGCACCTGTATTCGACGCAAATAGTCCTTGTTACACACCATTTTAAATGGTTCCGGCGGCCAATAATGCTCAACACCCACTGGCTGCAACTGTCCACTATAGGTGTTTAAGTAAGCAACAACACTATATTGTTTATCAACGTAGTTGGTTGGCCCTAAACCTGTATATTGAAAGCACCTGATGGCATGTGAGCACAACATGTGGTAGATGGACCATTTCCCACAAGAGCATAACCTTCTAGATTCATTTATGGTATGTACATTATTCCCCCGATTTTGATGGATAGCTGTATCACTTCACTTACAAGTTGTAACGTGTTGACATTCCTTGATGGACATTATCTTGTTGGTGATGACTCCCGGATGGACCACCATGAACCAACACACCAGAACTACGCATATTCTAACTGGGCGTGGGTTCATAACTTGTAAAAGTCATATCTGGCCGGTATCCCCTGTGAAATATATGAGTGTTAATACAAATTCAATACAACAAAAATATACATCGTAACACTAAGGAAAATTGAAGTTTACCACTCGTCTTGTAGATTATGTAAAGCAGGAGATAAATTATTTCCTCACTCCTTATTCACCCCGTGGTGATAAGTTTAAATCAGGGCAAACTCTTTCATCCGGAACCTGTCCGGCAAAAACTGCTCCAGAATAACCACCCGATGATTGAGGGTTATCCCTACTATGAGCAACCTCATTATTGCGAATGTCTTCGACCTTGACGTACATTTCTAACATTTTTATCACAAGAAATTTTCGCTATTCATCCGGAGTCCTCAAAAAATCCCTCAAAATTTCATCATCGTCGATGTTAAACTGAGCGTAACAAGCAATCCCTTGAGTGACAGAATACGGATATCTTCCGGTTACTTTAAGTTTCACCGAACGTTTCCTCACGTTCATTTTATTACATAAACAACGATACCAATCTATCGTACTCCATTGTAAATGACAACTTAACATGACACTGTGGAGATAAACTATAGCTCACAGAGTTATTCGCCACCACAACTTTACCCCCCAATATAATGAAACCCTTACTTTTCGCTCTTCGGACATTATGAAAAAATGCTTGAGAATTTAACAAGAAGAAAAATTTGAACGAGAGTTAGGAATATTTTTGAATGGATTTTTATAAAATCCTAACACCTTTAAATACGGCAATGCCTAGCTCGGTGGGCTGAAATTTTTTAGGTATAGCGCTCTTTTAAAGAGCGCTATACCCATTTGAATTATTGTTATATTAGTTAAACGTAAGAGACTTATTGGTGGGCCCACAAAACAGGTATATCGCGGTTATATACCGCGCTATGTATATAACGCAGTTTAAAAGAGCGTTATATATATATATATATATATATATATATATATATATATATAGAGCACTCTTTTATTTTAACGGTTAAAACTCTGTTAAAGTATAGTGTTCTTTAAAAGAACGCTATATATAAAATATATATATTATTTTAAATATATATTTTTGTCACACTTATCCAAAAGAGTCACAAATGGATTCTGGACTCGTGATTTGTCCACGTAAAAACAAATGTACCGTACTTGTATACGACGACAACATAACAATAACAAGATAACAAAGAGCACCAGCTCTCAATCAAATAGTTTCAGAGCATTTTTTTTGACCAAATCCAAACAAACAAAACATAAATAAATAAAAAAAGAAGAAAAGAATAAAATCAGAGTGGAAATGTGGCCATAAAGCAAGCAGAAGAAAAAGAGAAGCTTTCGCCTGTAACTTTGGTCTTTCCAAGTTGGACATTTTCTCTACCTTGCTTGTTAATCTTTAATTCTTTATTACTATTATTCAGTCAACATTTCGGCTTAAAGGCTAAGTTAATTGGCACCGAAAATAAAAAGCTTCACTAGTCGCTTTCCTCTTTCTCCACTTCTATTTAAAGATTCCACTATTAGACTCTTTCTTACCTACTTGCCTTAAATTTCTTGTTTATTAAGGCCCCCACAATTTTCTCTCTTTCAGTTTTATTATTAGATCCGTTATTTGCTCCAATTTTGGTTGAGAAAGTTTCGATTTTGGTGGGGTTTTAGTCGGTTTTCTAGTTATTTGCTAGATTTTTTTTTTTGATTTCGTTTTGTTCATTCAAGTTTGAGCTTTGGGGTTCTCACTTCTGATGATTTATTTCAACTTAAGTAATAAGATTTTAACATTTAATCCCTCATTTTCCTACTCAATTTCATCAATTTTTCTTAAATCTGATTTTTTCTTCATAAATTGTCTCAATTGTTTCCGTTTTCGTTTAAAAATTTGATCTTTAAGCTATTCGGGGTCATTTCTCTTTTTGTGGTGGGCTAAAATGGGGGATCGTTTGAGGTCAGCATCATTGGAGGATTTGCCAGTACATTTGATTCTTGAAATATTGATGTCAGGTCGATTAGGTGCTATTGATTTAATATGTTTGGAGCTAACTTCAAGGACTTTTAGGGGAACCCACAGTTTGGTTCCTCAAAAGTTTAAGTCTTTGGTAGATTATGCTGTGTTTCAGCTTTGTTGGATGCATCCTTTTTATGCCTCTCTGCATTGTGATGCTCAGAAAGAGCTGCTCGGACGCTGTAATGACAATTGGAAGCGCCTTTTGAGGTTCTTGCAAGGGTTGGAACAGTCCTCTGATACGGTTGTAACCTCTGCAGGCAATGTACTATTTCTTGGAAAACTATAATAATTCATTAGCTTAAGTGTCACTTCCTTGGAATTAATGCTGTTTTCCTATTCTGGACTAATAAATATATAGATGGAATATTAATTATCAAAGTACACACACACACATAGGCATACAGATACAGGCATATGGATGGATGAAATTTTTTTGTTGATAACCGTGATGTATGGGCAAGCTTGCGCGCACTTCGACTCCACGGAATACTTGTTACCTCCCGCCCGGTAACTTTGTCCACCAAGACTTGGACGGATGGGAAGAGGCCACCTATTGTTTTTTGCCTTCGTTGGGATTTGGACTTGAGACTTCATGGTTTTCAATTCCCATTATTGACCACTGGGCCACACTCTTGGGTGCATGGATCGATGTAATGTTTTAAGAAACTAGTTTTATGTTAGTCAGATATGCTTGTGGAAGGAGTACATGATTTCTCTGCTTCAGATATAGCTGTTAAAAGTAGGTGCATTTGTGTCTGAAGGGTGTCCTTTTAGTTTGGTTAGAGACTTGTATGCAAGGTTTAGATAAATTATTTAGTAGTGTAAATAAATTGGACTGAATAGAACGGAATGGATATAGATGAATCATAGAGCCGATCTCACTATTTTATGTTTGAGGATTAGTTGGATTGACTGATTGATTTCTATCTTTCTTAGTTTAATATCTTGAGATTTTAGTTAATCAGTTTTCTAGGATAATATTGGGCGGGGACTTCATCTATTGTGGTTACTTACTGTAACGTGTTGTTGGCAGATGCAAATTAGGAGTGGCAGGTATCACACATTGCTAATCAAAGGATCAAAAGTATACTCTTGTGGTTCCAGTTTATGTGGCGTCCTTGGTCATGGGCCTGAAACAACTCAGTGTGTGGAATTTACTCGAATTAGTTTTCCTCTTCCCGTGCAAGTCGCCCAAGTTTCAGCTTCTCATAATCATGCTGCTTTTGTCACAGGGTCTGGACAGGTTAGAAAACTGTCATATATCATCAACTTTTCCTATTTCTATTACGGCAATTTACCTTGTCTGTGCACTTTGTTTCTTGCATGCATGATAAGTAAAGATTACTCTGATTCTTTTTTCTTGCTGAGTATAAAACTAAATGTAGAGCTAGATATAATATCTTCATGGTTAATATGTTTGCTTAAGGGTGGTTTAATTATACCGAACCTGTTTGCCTCAAATAATGACTTTTGTGTGTGTTTCATGTTATGTTGTTTGTGGCAAGTTTATCTACTCTGTTAACCATAGTGTCTTTTTACCTAGTTTGCTCTCCATTTTGATGCCTCTCTCTGCCCAGAGAGAATGAAAAGAAAGAGATTTAATTTAGAGGGAAGAAACTATGAGAGTTGAGGATAAATCTCCTACATTATTCTAACGACCAAAGAATAAAAAGGAGAAAAAAGGAAAACAGAAATATAGAAAGAGAACCTTTTCCCGGATTGGTATCCCTCGCAATGAGAAAACTCTTAATTTTCCTATTTCTTAGAAATCCCTTTACCGCAGTAGGTTGCATAAGCTGCTTATCTTAGCTGATGTCCTATATGATCCTCAAGTAATTACGAGGCACATATGGAATGAAGTAACCTTCACCAGTATTAGACAAGTGTCTCCTTGTAACAATTAAACTACCCTTGAACAAACATATTAACCTTGAAGGCAGATATTCTCTTTAGCCATGAGTGATTGGTCTATGTTACTTGTCTATCAAAAAAAATAAAAAAAGAACATGCTGTGGCTCTTCCATTTAATTTGTATTGTTTCTTGAATGTTCATCGCCCGTACAATGTTTGTTACATACTCTTATGTTTTTGTTTTAAATCCTTAAAGAGCATTTTAGCTGGAGAATCTTTTTCTCTGTTGGAGATATGCTAAAAGCTGGCGTTTTATCTTTTGCTACAATAAATAAAATATATAGTATAGGAATGAATGTTCTATCATTCACGAGGTTTAAAATTCTTGGTGTAGGTGTTCACATGTGGCGACAACTCTGCATACTGTTGTGGGCATATAGACACCGGACGCCCAATCTTCAGGCCTAGGATGGTTGAAGCATTGAAAAACATTCGTTGCAAGCAGGTAAATTTCTTTTTATATGTCAACCAACTAATTGAAGAGATTACCTCGTTACAGGGATAGAGGTTCGAATTCTAGACATTGTTTACAACTAAATTGCCACAAGGATAACAAAGAAGATCAGGAGATCCCCAGTTCTAGAATAATTTGGGAAGAAACATTTAACGATTAAAATAAAAAGTCGATCATTTAATTCTGCTAGACCAATTTGGGAATAAATGATACTCTTTCATGATTTTTTTCCTGATAAGTTGAAGTATGATAGTGCTTCAAGATTTACTCTTTTTTTGGAGGAGATGGGAAAGAAAAATGATGTGACAATTTGAATGTCTTTTTCCTTTGCTGCAAATCTGATTTGAAATATTTGCAACTTAAAGTCATGAAACTAGGAGGATATCAGTAACTGTCAGGAATCTGTGGTCTTCTCTTATCAAGTCCAGCTACAAAAAATATGGAGAATGGAAGGATGAGTAATAGACAAATAAAGCAATGTTATTATAGGGAAAAATGTTTGTCCTTTTATCCATTTTTGAGGTTTATGAAATAGCCAGAACGATGTCACAGTTTACGTCCATTTATTTATCTAATTGGTCTGAATTGCTGGTTCAGACTTGGTCTCCTGTTTGACCAAATCACTCTAGGATTTGTGACTCATTTTTCGTTAACTCTTTCTATATTATCAAAAGTGTTTTTGGTCTAATTTCTAATCAAGTCTTACTAAATTGATTACAATCTTGTCATACTTGCTATATGCAGTCTTCAAAGATTTGAAATAAGCCTTTATATCCTTGTCTCATTGTCATCAGAACTTGGCTAGATAAGCTAAGCTGATAGGTTAAAGATCAACATGATTATCCACACTATTGGTTGAGTTAGCACGATGTTAAAGGTTATAGTATCCCACCAGGCTAGGCACTTCTTTTTGTTTTTGCTTTTTTGTCTATCTTAACTATTTGTTACTTTCCAACATTGAGCTACTCAAAAGTTAGTCATAAAGTGGCATTGGTTATATTTTTGGGCCCTCTCTTAAGATAAATTTACATAATTTGAACTGTTTTTTGTATTTTTTTGTAATTTGACCAAGATAAAATATTGGGACACAGGTAATAAATGTTAGTTTATATCAAAAGACAAACAATGGATCATTCACAATTAAGATACAAATTGGAAACATAATAGTTTTAGCCTTTGTTTAAGGAGCCATGGGGGTAAATCCCATTTTGGTTCCTGAGATACTTCGAGTCGCACTCCTAGCCTACATTATCTGAAATGGCCTTTTTTGCCCAAATTTGAAGAATTCTTTACAACTGAACAGATACCTTCAAAATCTTTGGGTTTTGAGGGAGGTTCAATAATTTAACGAGAAAAATAAGAAAATGTGATATGCCTTAACCAGAGAATAAAGGAGAAATTCAGGGAACAGCCCAAAACAGGGACTGACACACCTTTGTGCTTTTTTGCTTGTAACCATACTCATAACAAAATTGATTAAAAAAGTGGGATAATAAAAACTAGAAACTAAAGTAGGAAAAAAAGGAAAAAGAAAAAATTGAGCACTCTGCCACCCATACACTCCCTTAGTGTCTCCTAAACCCGTCGGTTGGCTTGACTGCTGCCGTCTGTCCTCCGGCCAGCCCTGCCATCGTCTAACCTAGTCATCCCAGCCCTGCCAATCCCAAACCTTGCCAATCCTCACCCCGCAACACACTCCCCCCCCCCAAAATCCTGCCCCACCATCCATCCCGACATGACAATGGGACATCCTTTCTCTTCTCTATCAGAAGCTTGCATACTTTCCCTTCACCATCCAAATTCCCACCTGACGTATTTACCTTTTTGCTCCTATGTTTAGTTGCAGTAAATTTTGTGCCATTTTCTTCAAATGCTTTTGACAAAAATGGTTCAACAAGCTACTCTTGAATAGATGAAGGCTAAAAGTGAAACCAAAGGTATTATAAGATCCAAAATCAGAAGGACCCTATATAACAAGGATAAATACTCTTTTTTCCCGTATGACTATGAAAAGGGAAAAACAGATTAAGTTGGAAATGGACAACACCTACAAAATGTCTAACTAATTTTAATTGCAAATTGGGAGAACCATTGTTTAGGAACTAATGCCGAGCCAGTCAGTTCTGAGCGATGTGAATGTGATGCTCTTCTGCATTTTGTCTTTGTCTGGAAATATTTCTGGTCTTTTGTCTTTAAAGTTGGGCTAATTTCTTTAGTATCTTAAAGAACTAATAAACATTAAAATGCCAAATTACGGATACAACGGGTTCCAGTCATCACCTAATGAATTGATCCAATGTCCAATTTGGTGTAATAAAAGTTTGAGCCATTTTGAATTGTCCTTAACCAATGGGCACTTCAATTTTGTGCTATGTAAAATTGCATAGAAAGAAAAGCAATAAGCACTCCACTGCAATTTCTCTATTAACATCGCCCAATAGAAGAAGCATGTATACTTGCAATTTTAAGTTTTAAATTTTACACGCTTGAATCTTTTCCAGTTGTGCCATTTGTTAACGAAGGTATAAACTGGTGCTTCTACACACCAAAGGTTCTCATACACTGTTAACTTCTATCTTGAATACTACAATTCTCACTACTGTTGGAACTGGTTCAGGTTGCTGTAGGTCTCAGTTTTACTATGTTTCTCACAAGGCAAGGTCATGTTTACACATGTGGAACAAATTCACTTGGTCAACTTGGTCATGGTGACACAATGGATAGGCCAACACCGACTTGTGTAGAACTACTGGCATCTATTGGTTCTGTAGTTCAGGTTGCTGCTGGTCCTAGTTATGCACTTGCAGTTTGTGATGATGGGACACTCCACTCTTTTGGTTCGGGTACTAATTTCTGCCTTGGTCACGGAGAACAGCACAATGAACTTCAGCCACGTGCAATCCAGTTGTTTAGCAGGCAGGGCATTTATGTGGCTCGTGTTTCTGCTGGCGATGAGCATGTTGTGGCACTAGATTCCACTGGATATGTAAGTCATTGTACCTTAAATCACAATAACAACAACAACAACAAACCCACTGCAATCCCACAAGTGGGGTCTGGGGAGGGTAGTGTGTACGTAGACCTGACCCCTACCTTATGAGGGTAGAGACGGTGTTTCCGATAGACCCTCGGCTCAGGAACAGAAAAGGGAGCAATAAACAAACAATAGCAACAACAATGTAATGTGACAACGAAAGCAAATTGCCATGTAATAACAAAGATCTAGGGATAGGAAAATATAAGAATAGTGCCAATACTACAAGTAAGAATAACACACCGTGTATCAACAAGGAACTAGGAATAGTAAAACTAAGACTAGTATTAATACTCCTGGTGAGACTAGGAAAAACTCACGACTACCTGTCAACCTACAATCCTAATACACGACCTCCACACCTTCCTATCGATGGTCATGCCCTCGGTAAGCTGAAGTCGTGTCATGTCCTACCTAATCACGTGTACCTAAAATCACATGATAGTTTAATTTCATTTGATCAAAGCTAAAATTTAATTGACTTATCACTAAAACCCAAAAAAGGAAGTTGCTAATTGACTTAATCTTCGGTGATTGCAGGTGTATACTTGGGGGAAAGGTTACTGTGGTGCATTGGGGCATGGAGATGAGATTGATAAGACGACTCCATCACTCTTGACCAGCCTTAAGAGCCAACTAGCTGTTCAGGTCTGGCATTCTCTTACATTTGCAAGTATATTACAAGATCAGCATGGCTATGGCACGGCTTAGCAATATGAAATATCTCTTACTAGTGTGAAACACGAGTAATAACTAAATGGCTATTAGGACAATAAGTAATTCAAGGATTGTCAAGTAAACAACAGTGCCTTGGCCTAGCTTTATTTTTCTTCCCAGTCTTCCCCTTTCCCCCCTTTTTAAATCATTGACCTCTATTGAATTTATTGATTGTGGTAGGTATGTGCAAGTAAGAGGAAAACTTTTGTCCTGGTGGAGGACGGTTCTGTTTATGGCTTTGGCTGGATGGGTTTTGGGAGCCTCGGGTTCCTTGATAGAGGAGCATCAGATAAAGTTTTGAGGCCCCGGATCGTCGAGAGTTTGAGATCTCACCACATATCTCAAATTAGCACTGGCTTATACCACACTGTTGTTGTCACAAACCGTGGACGAGTTTTCGGATTTGGAGACAATGAAAGAGCCCAACTCGGGCATGATGCACTTAGGGGATGCCTTAAACCTACTGAAATCTTTATGGAAAAATCGTGAATGAAGCTGAGGCATAAGAATAATTTCCAACTTGACATAAAAATATTTTGCTGATCTTTTACTCATTTCTTGTTCAGTTTTAGGTTAGTGCTTGATATTGTGTAAAGACATCCTTGACCTGGGAATAATAGTATTGTTAAGGCTTGAACCTTTTGTTTACCAGTTGAAAATTGGGCAGGAACGGGAAGTTTGGTAAGGTATACTAGTTTGGAACTCTTTTATTTGCACAAAAACAAAATTTTCTTCTACGAGGAGTTTTCAGGCGCTGTTGCATAAGTTAGCCAAAAGTAAAGATATGATTTCATAGACATGGAACACACACAACTCTCAATATGCAAGGTGAGTAGGACAAGTGGAGTAGAGTTTTCTTAGGGCCCGTTTGGCCGTAATAATTTTTTCACTTTCTATTGGAATCGGTGTTTAAGCATGAAAATTTAAATTTCACTTGAAGTTGAATTTTGAAAATTTAAATTTCACTTCAAATCACTCACAAAAATTCAATAACAGTTTCAAATTGTATTCATATTCAAACACGACTCCAATTGTCGAGCAGGAGTCTAAGGAGTTTGGGAAATGATAAATTTTCCGCAAGTACTTCTCACATTCATGCCTAGGAATCTAGAGATTAAAGAAGATATCCTTTAGGCCCTTATAGAGATGCAGAGGGAGAGCTGCTGTAGAATGCCAATAAATCAGGTGACTTTGATATATTGGCAAGGTAAGCTATAATGTGAATTTAAACTAACCCTTCAAAGAAAGAAAGATCCACTAATGATTAAAGAAAGTTAAGATTTCCCATGAACTGAACAAGTCCTTAGGTCAATAGCAATAATTTCTACACCCTGAAAAAGGAACTGATTCAAATCATATATACAAAGTCATGAAATATATGTCTTTTATTATTTTATCTTCTTTGATTTTATATTAATTAACATGAAATATATGCATGTGTAATTTTTTCTAGATGCACGTAGGTTAAAGGTGGATAAAGACTAGTATTTTGATATATATCCACAACAACCTTTCTTCATCCTAGATACAAGGAGTAGAACACTACGAATGTTTATTGACTCTAAATGTTCACAAAAAACTTTTGACTTGTTAGCAAATGTCACAATGAGGCAGGAGAATGATACTCAATGGATAAAAACTCGATGCTAATGATGTCAAGGGCGGCGTCACTGGAGAGTGTTGAAAGAGGTGAGAATCCAATTGAGCTGAGGAAATATATATATATATATATATATATATATATATATATATATATATATATATATATATATATATATATTCACCACTGATTGTGAAGGGTACAACATTTGATGAAGATTTCTGTGATAATTAGTTTATTTTTAGTGTTAGTAACTTTAAGGGCTTATAAGTCATTTTAATCAACAATTCTTTATCAACGACTGCTTATTTTAAGTTCCAGCACTTTCATCCAGAAACGTAGTTGATTATTTATAAAACTAGTTTCAGTTCTTAGAATTTTTTTTTTTTAGTACTTGGTGATTAAAAGCTGCTTTGGTAGGACGATGAGCTTTTTTCAACAAAAGTGACCTTTCAATATAAAGCGAATACTCCTCTTATTAAGTGAAAAAAGTATATAAATCTGACATTTCTGATATAGCTTATCAAATTTTATTGTTTCATATAAGAGTATGCACAATTATAAGTTAAAAGCAACTTGTATAGTAAAACCGAAGATTCGCACACTAAAGTTGTTATATTTCTGTTGAATTTGGAGCATATTCGTGATAACAGCTTCATTGTCTCAACAAATACTTCCATTGATTTATGAAAAAAGATCAATGTCTACAATTTGTAGTAAGGAAGTCGTATTATTAACACGTGTGCTAATTAGCAGCTAAATTGAAGAGAACAAATTTAGCCTCCTCAATGTTTTTGTGTCTTTAAGGCTTAATATGTGTACCTTAAATAAGAACGACACGAAATTGAAATGCAAAATATAGCAAGAAGTTGATAGAACACCAAATTGTATAGAGAACCGGGTTCTCTATCAATTCCCACAGAACACACACAAAGAGATAAGTAAATGACACAACAGTATTTTACGTGGAAAACTCTCAGCTCACAGGATTAAAAACCACGACCTACACTCGTAGGATTTCAACTTCACTAACCGAGTAACTTTTAGATTACAACATATTGTAACCTAGGAATTAAACTCTTAATCCCTCACTCACTTGTAATAACTCTATTACAAGCCTCTTTGTAATAACTCTATTACAAAGTTCACAACTCGACTAACTCTAACCAAGACACAAACACAAAGTTTATGGTTTTACAATTGGTTTCCTACACAATGCTTCTAGCTAAGCTAAGTAGAAATTACAAGTAAATCACACTAACAAAGGTACAACACAACTAGGGACATATAATAATACAATGGTGGAAACTGGTCCTTCGTTATGTTGCTCTTTGTTCTTGAAGCCTGGAAGTCACTTGCAAGACGACAACGCACTTGAGAGAAGATTTTTCTTGATTCTGGAATGTGCAAGTGCTATTCTCTTCATTGCTTCATGTTAATAATGTCCAAGTGATGTCACTTGGATGATGCAAGTAATATCCGGTACAAGGCATGTCCTAGAAGGTGGCTGCTGCACTGGTCACACTGTTGCGTGTGATCAGAGGAACAATTGCAACAACTTTACAGCTGTGAGCAGTTGACTGGTACAGTCAGCAAGGGAACTGATGTCCATATGTTTCTCATATCGTCTCTTTGACTCTGATTGTTGGAACTTGTGTCTGACTTGATACTTATTGTTCTTGAATACTTTGAGGATGTATAACAGGTTCCCCATCTGGTTCTCATCATTAAGTTTGTTAGATCATCAAAACATAATAGGGCAACTATCAATTTTCCCCTTTTTGATGATGACAAACTTGTAATAGAAGTTCCCCCTGAGAGCCAACGAACCAAAGTACCACAGTATGTCCTGTATTCCCCCTCAATTATAATGATTTTCCCCCCTTTTGGCATCATAAAAAGATTGTTCACAAGTAATAAGAAAAAAGAAGTCTAGCATGGTTAACTCATGCCACATGTTTGCACACAAACATGGCTAAAAACAGAGCATAAGAGTATAACATGCATAGTAAAAAGGACGAAATACTCATAAATTGTTCATAAAAGGGAGCAGAATTAGCAGTACCATTTGTTACACAACCATTCACAAAATAAACAACTTAAAAAGTACCAACCACTAAACACAGCAAAATAAAAGGACCAAAGCAAAGGACAGACAACTTGAACTGGACACTGGGAAGGGAACGATTTTAAGGAGCACTAGAAGGGGGAGGCAGAGATGAAGAGGCAAGGGTTCTAAAGAGGATATCCATTCGAGCATTTCCTGACACTTGCTCATTAAGCAACCTCTCCTTCAGGTCCTCAAACTGTTTTCTGAGATCAGCATTTTCCTTGGTCAGACGGGCAACCTCTGCGCCTTGTGTACTGCTGGAACCAGGTGCCTCCTGGACCTGACTAAGCTGTCCCTCAAGAATAACATCCGTGCCTTCAACTTCTTTATCTCTTCATTGGCAAGATGCTGAGCTTCAATCAGTTGAGAGATAGTGGAATTGCTGCCAACCCCTCCTTTCTTATCGATGCACTCACACTCTTCTAAGGTGGTCTTGGAGAAGGTATGCTTGCGAGTACCAACTGTAGGTTTTCCCAAAGGGACCTTGAAGAAGTTAAATGCCGTAGTGAGTAAGAACCCATATGGCAACCCATGATTACCATTCTTAAAATCTGTCACTTTCTTCATATGCTCAATCATGATACCCGGCAGATTGATAGTGGAGTAGGTATCCAGTGCTTCCATGAGGAACATCTCTACTCATGAAGTAATGGAACACCTTTCTACGCGTGGGAACAAAACCTTTTTCACCATCTCAAACAACAATTGGTACACTAGAAGGAGGGCCTTCTTGTGTACTCGTTCCCCCTGATGTACTGCATCATCTTTCAAAATGGCAATTCTGATGTTTGGAGAACAAGCCGCCAGTAGGCACTCCCAGAATTGTTCCCAACACAACCTCAACCATCACAAAATCAACACCATTCAACTTCAGGCATATGTTGTCATCTTCTACCGTGAACATGTCGGCATATAAACTGCACACCTATGCCTCATATACCTTAGGGATCTCATTGGTGAACAAATGTGTCCACTGTTAAAATTCATAGATATCAACTAGTTGGCGCATCCCTGTCAGCTCAAGAATATCAGGAGCAAATGTTCTACCCCACAACACCTTCTGGTTTCTCAGATTTTCTCTGCCTTCATCCTTGGCCACACCCACTTTGGTTTTCTTGGAGGAACTTGGTTCCTCATTGACACCGGCCTTCCTTTTCACAGACTTTCTCACACTTTTCCATTTCTCTATAGATTTCTCAAACAATTTCTCAGACACTTTTTTACCAGACTTTTCAGACACCTTCTCACTAGATTTTTCAGACACCTTCTCACCAGACTCTTCTACCTCAACATTGCTAACTTGCATCATTTTTACAAATGACTCTCTCCTAGGTCTTGGAACTGTAGGTTTCTTAGAAGACTTACGAATTAAGAAACCATGTTCCTCATTCACCTCTTCATCAACATCAACAACAAGTGATGGAGACACTACCTCTTCATTTACCAGCTTTCCCCCTTTCACTAACCTCCTCCTTTTCTTCGCTTCTTTGCTTTTCTTCAGGACAAACTCAAAGGCCTCCCTCTTTTGAAACCTAGTAGTGGGTATTTTAAGAGTAGGTGCATTGGGAACTCCTTTCCCACTTCGAGCAGCAATGAAGCTTGCTACATGCATATCATCATTGTCTTCCTCACTATTTTCCTCTTCAGATAGAGATCTCATCTCAGGAAGGACAAAGTTTAATGGCTCAACATCGAAGTGAGGAGAGGGAGCATGATCAGTACTGACCCGGGGATATTTTGTAGAGCAGGGAGTTTTGTCCCTAGTAGGATCAGAGGGAACTGGTCCCTCATTAGTTTCCCCAGTAGTACTATCATGTGCTAGACTTTCAAGAGGCACCAATTCCCTGCTCTCTTCCGGATGACCTTCACCTTCCCCCTGACACCCAACCGTCTCATTAACCTCCTCACAACCACCAACCAAAACTCCCTCAGCAACTATTAACAACATATTTTCTATGGCTTCTTGTTCATTTAACCCCAAAGTAGATTCAAGAGAAATATTACCTGTAGGGTTGGCAACATTCAAATCAAGACTTGGTGCTGATTCTTTACCATTATGAACCACACTCTATTGGGCCTCAGAGCTCTCTTCAACTTGCAGACTGAAGACTTCTTGATTTTCTTCTCCTTCTACTGTGTCGCCCTCAGCCATTGTTTCCGGCGAGACAGAAGGAGAGGTTACAACTACAAACCTTTTTGGGTTCGGAGTTTTGTAACTTCGATGAGAACCAGAGCTCGATTGGGCTGGAGAAGAAGTAGATGGTGGTTGGGAATCTTATGTATGGTTTGGACTGGGTGACATAAGGGACTTAGACTCTTTCGCCTGTGCTTCGCAAGATGAAGACACAGTGGGGACTACACTGGGAACCTTTGAGGCTTCTAGATTCTCAGACATCGTGGGGATTTGTAGTGAGAACTTAAGGAAAAATAAGTATTTGGTTGTTGAGATAAAAAGGGGAATTTTGCTTTTGATATGAACAGTGATAAGAGAGACAATGTTTGGGTTTATTTAAAGAAGGAGAGGGACCGGTTAGGAACGGGTATTGATTTTATGGGTAGACGGGTCGTTTAGTAACGGGTACGACTTTTGGATTCTAAAGAAAGGGAGAAAGAGAAACTGACATTTTAATAATATGGCACTTTCTTAGCCGTTAAAAAGTTATGTATGAGAGTACAAAAGAATTACTAATCTGTGTCAAGGGAACCAGGTTGCCTGACAAGTTTTGTAAATGCGAGCCTTATTCGTTTACCAAAATGCAATACCACTAGCACTTTGTTTGCTCTGTAATTTCCATGTGTGTCTACCTGTAACGGTATAGAAATGAGTTAGAACTTGCCAGAAAATACTTTTTAGCTATTTTACATGTTCATATCTTTCATAGCCAATCATTAAGGTACCAGGTGCTCAGCTTGACTTTATCAACCCAAGTGCAGTCGATTATTTTCAAAGTGCTCTCTGCTCAGTGCTTTGGTGAAGATATCTGCAATTTAGTCTTCTGTGCTGCAAAACTTCATGCAGATAAGCCCTTTTTCAACACTATCTCTGAGAAAATGATGCCGCACATCAATGTGCTTTGTTCTCTTATGCTGAACTGGATTCTTTGTCATATTGAGAGCACTGGTGTTATCACACAATAATGGCACACAATCATAAAATACACCAAAGTCCTCCAATTGCTGCTTGATCTACAACAATTGAGCACAACAAGAAGTAGCTGCCACATACTCAACTTCTCTAGTTGAAAGAGCGACTGAGTTTTGTTTCCTCGTACCCTATGAAATTAGACACGATCCCAGAAAATGTGCCATGCCAGAACTGCTTTTTCTATCCACCAAATAATCAACATCAACATACCCAATCAAGTTAAAATTATCTCCTGAAGGGTAGTAGAGAACCGGGTCCTGTGTTCCTTTGAGATATCTTAGAATTCTCTTGGCGGCCTTCAAATGAGTGGCAGTGGCAATAGGAGTATCAATGATCTTTAAACTTTCCATCTCAAATCTCTTTAGAAGCTCTTTGATGTACTTCTGCTGACTTATCATTGTGCCTTGTCAAGTTTGAAATCATGCTCAGGATGCTCATGACATTCGAAGCCAGGTGGTTGTTTGACGAAGTCTTCTTCTTTTAGATATCCATTCAGAAATGCACTTTTGTCATGCATTTGGAATAATTTTGTCACTACCCAAAATTTCCACCTTCGGACCATGATGGTGCCTAACATTTCACTTGCTAGGCAAGCCAACGTTAGAATAATATTATCCATTTTAAAATAATTTTTAAAATTATTAATAACAAAGGAACAAATGTGGAAGTAAGGTCTAAATATAGTAAATAATCCATAAGAACAACGGTGTCTAAATACCATCCCAGAATTGGTGTCACAAGTGCACGAGCTTCTAGAATAATACAAATAAAGGCATGAATAAAATAAAACTGTCTGAAAATAAACACACAGCTAAAGTAGAGTAGACGGGGACTTCAGAACTGCGGACGTCGTGCAGTTATACCTCAAGTCTCCTCTGAGTAGCTGAAATCCAAGCAAGTCTATGGTGCGCCACTGGGACCAACTCCGAAATCTGCACAAGAAGTGCAGAGTGTAGTATCAGTACAACCGACCACATGTACTGGTAAGTGCTGAGCCTAACCTCGACGAAGTAGTGACGAGGCTAAGGCGGGTCACTTACATTAACTTGTACACAATATTAGTAACAACAAATAATAGAAATAAATCGGGTAACTCATTCATAATAATTGAAGCCAATTCAGCAGTCATAACCAATTATCATTTCCATCAATTTTGTTGCAGCGTGCAACCCGCTTTTACAATATATTCACATTCAATTCTGTTGCAGCGCGCAACCCGCTCTCACAATATATTCACATTCAATTCTGTTGCAGCGTGCAACCCGCTCTCACAATATATTCACATTCAATTCTGTTGCAGCGTACAACCCGCTCTCACAATATATTCATTTTCAATCCTCTCATATAATTATTTTTAATCAAGTATATATATTGACTTTTAAATAAGTCTATTGCGGCGTGCAATCCGATCCCCCAAATATTGACTTTTAATAAGTCTGTTGCGGCGTGCAACCCGATCCACCAATATGGACTTTTTAATAAATCTGTTGCGGCGTGCAACCTAATCTTCTAATATATCCATTTCAATCAATTCTATTGCGGCGTGCAACCCGATACTCTAATATATCCATTTACCAATTCTTATAGAAGAAATTTCCCCAATAAATACAATAATTAATCTAAAATTATAAGACAATAAGCATAAAATAATTATGATTTAATTATGAAACAAACAATGACAAATAGCAAATTATTATGGAAATCAGGGAGAAAATAGGCAGTTTAATATTTAATATGCTAAATGCCAAATAACAATTAAGACACATAATTCAAATAGCATATAAAATTAATGCAGGAATTCAAGAATTAATATTTGACAAAGAATATGAGAGAAATAATTATTATAATAATTAATTCATAATTTAAAATGATTTACGATTTTTCAAGTAATTATGCAAACAATTAATTTGACGACGTATAGACACTCGTCACCTCGCCTATACATCGTTCACATGCATTTCACATAACAAATAGTTTAAGGATTCTATTCCTTCTAGTCAAGGTTAACCACGACACTTACCTCGCTTTGCAAATTTCAATCAATTACTCGACCACAACTTTTCCTTTTAAATTTGTCTCCAAAAGTTTTAAATCTATTCACAAACAATTCGATATACTCAATACGAATCATAGGAATTAATTCCATATGAATTTATTAATTTTTCGGATAAAAATTCGAAATTCATTTAAATATTCGACAGTGGGACCCAAATCTCAAATTTCGGAAAAACTCACGAAATACGAACACCCGTTCCGCTACGAGTTTAATCATACAAAAATTATCCAATTGTGATATCAAATGGACCTTCAAATCTTAAATTTTTGTTTTTGGAAGATTTTATAAAAATCTGATTTTTCTTCCATAAATTCACGGATTCATGATATAAATGAGTATGGAATCATGAAATATAATAAATATAGTATAAGGAACACTTACCCCAATGTTTTTCCATGAAAATCGCCCAAGAATCACCTTACCCGAGCTCAAAAATTGAAAATGGTTGAAAATGGGTCGAAACCCCATTTCAAGAACTTAAGTTCTGTTTCCTCGATTTTTACCCTTCTCGAACGCGGTTATTGCCTCGCATTCGCGAAGCACAAAATTTGTGCTGCCCAATTATACTCTTCGCGAACATGAGGGCTACTTTGCAAACGCAAAGCTTGCCTGGCTTGGCCTTCGCGAACGCGAGATGCCCTTCGCGAACGCGAAGGCAATTTCCTGGTTAGCCTCTTTTCCTTCGCGAACGCGAGGCTTCGATCGTGAAAGCGAAGCTTTGCACCTTAAGCCTTCGCGAACGCGTTCACTTTGTCGTGAACGCGAAGCACAAAATGTGCCAGCCCCAATTTGCTCTTCGCGTTCGCGAGAGTACCTTCGCGAACGCGAAGAAGAACACACCAGAAGCCTCAAGTCTGCAGAAAACCAGATTTCCTAAGTCCGAAATCATCACGTAGCCCATCCGAAACTCACCCGAGCCCTCAAGGCTCCAAACCAAACATGCACACAAGTCCTAAAATATCATACGAACTTGGTCGCACGATCAAATTGCAACACTAACACCTAAAACTACTAATCAGACACCAAATCAAAGGAAATTTTCAAGAAAACTTTAAAACTTATATTTTTACAACCGGACGTCCGAATCACGTCAAATCAACTCCGTTTCTCACCAAATTCGGCAGACAAGTCATAAATATTATAGTGGACCTATACCCGTATACCGGGCTCCGGAACCAAAATACGGACCGGTGTCTATAAATCCAACATCAGTAAATTCTTAAAAAATTATTAAGCTTTCAAGC
This sequence comes from Nicotiana tomentosiformis, assembly GCF_000390325.3. Lineage (NCBI taxonomy): Eukaryota > Viridiplantae > Streptophyta > Magnoliopsida > Solanales > Solanaceae > Nicotiana > Nicotiana tomentosiformis. The sequence continues at coordinate 43,191,946 of NC_090818.1, read as the reverse complement.
TTTTAATTTTTCATCAAAATTCCATATCTCGGGTTAGAAAACTCGGAATTCGATTCCGGGCATACGTTCAAGTCCCAAAGCACGATACGGACCTACCGGAACTGTCAAAATACTAATCCGATTCCATTCTCAAAATGTTGACCAAAGTCAACTCAGTTGAGTTTTAAAGCTCTATTTCACATTTTAATCCATTTTTCACATAAAAACTTTCTGAAAAATTATACGGACTGCGCAGGCAAGTCGAGGAATGATAATTAGTGCTTTTTGAGGTATTGGAATACAGAATTACTTATTAAATTTAAAGATGACATTTTATATCATCACATTCTCCACCTCTAAAACAAACGTTCGTCCTCGAACGGAGTTAGAAAAAGTACATGTGCTGGAGAAAGTGTGTGGATATTTACTCAGCATGTACAACTCGGACTCCAAGGTAGATGCCTCTACCGGCTGACCTCTCCAGTGCACTCGAACTGAAGGATAACTCTTAGACCTCAACTGCCGGACCTGCCGGGCTAGAATAGCCACCAACACTTCCTCGTAAGTTAAATCTTTGGCCAATTGTACTGAGCTAAAATCTAACACATGGGAAGGATCACCATGATATTTCCGGAGCATAGACACATGAAATACCGGATAAACCGCTGATAAACTAGGTGGTAATGCAAGCTTGTAGGCTACTTCACCCTCCCTTTCAAGAATTTCAAAGGGTCCGATATACCTAGGGCTCAACTTGCCCTTCTTTCCGAACCTCATTACACCTTTCATAGGTGAAACTCGGAGCAATATTCTTTCTTCAACCATGAATGCAATAGCACGAACTTTACGGTTGGCATAACTCTTTTGCCTAGACTGAGCTGTGCGAAGTCGATCCTGAATAATTTTGACCTTATCCAAGGCATCTTGTACCAAATCGGTACCCAATAACCGAGCCTCTCCCGGTTCAAATAAGCCAACTGGCGAACGACATCGCCTTCCGTATAATGCCTCATATGGAGCCATCTGAATGCTCGACCGGTAGCTATTATTATAAGCAAACTCAGCAAGTGGCAAGAAATGATTCCAAGAACCTCCAAAGTCTATAACACAAGCGCGAAGCATATCTTCTAATATCTGAATAGTGCGCTCTGACTGTCCATCTATTTATGGATGAAATGCTGTACTCAATTCCACCCGCGTGCCTAAATTACGCTGTACAACCCTCCAGAAATATGAGGTAAACTGCGTAGCTCGATCTGAAATAATATACACGGGCACACCGTGAAGGCGGACAATATCACAAATTTAAATTTCAGCTAACCTTTCTGAAGAATGAGTAACTGCCACTGGAATGAAATGTGCTGATTTGGTTAACTTGTCCACAATGACCCAAACTGCGTCAAATTTTCTCTGAGTCTGTGGGAGTCCAACAACCAAATCCATAGTGATACGCTCCCATTTCCATTCAGGAATTTCTAACTTCTGAAGCAAACCACCAGGTCTCTGATGCTCGTACTTAACTTGCTGACAATTCAGACACCGAGCTACATATGCAACTATATCCTTTTTTATTCTCCTCCACCAATAATGTTGCCACAAATCTTGATAAATTTTGGCAGTATCTGGATGAAAAGAATACCTGGAACTGTGTGCCTCTTCAAGAATTAATTCACGAAGCCCATCCACATTAAGCACACAAATATGACCCTACATTCGCAGAACTCCATCTTCCCCCACAACAACCTGTTTGGCATCACCGTGTCCTTAAGGACAAGTAAATGAGGATCATCATATTGCCTCTCGCTAATGCGCTCATATAAAGAAGACTGAGCGACTATGCAAGCTAGAACCCGACTGGGTTTTGAAATATCTAACCTCACGAACTGATTAGCCAAAGTCTGAACATCTGCAGCTAATGGCCTCTCACCAACCGGAATATACGCAAGACTGCCCATACTCACAACCTTTCTACTCAAAGCATCAGCCACCAAATTGGCCTTTCCGGGGTGATACAAAATAGTGATATCATAGTTTTCCAACAACTCCAACCATTTTCTCTGCCTCGAATTAAGATCTTTTTGTTTGAACAGGTACTGAAGGCTATGATGATCAGTAAATACCTCACACGAGACACCGTAGAGGTAATGCCTCCAAATCTTCAGCGCATGAACAATGGCTGCCGGTTCTAACTCACGCACATGATAATTCTTCTCGTGAACCTTTAACTGCCACGACGCATATTCAATCACCCTGCCATCTTGCATTAATACTGCACCAAGCCCAATGTGAGATACATCACAATATACTATATACGAACCTGAACCTGTGGGTAATACCAACACTGGTGCCGTAGTCAAAGAAGTCTTGAGTTTTTGAAAATTCAACTCACACTCGTTTGACCATCTGAATGGGACACCTTTCTGGGTCAATCTGGTCAATGGTCTTGCTATAGATGAAAACCCTTCCACGAACCGACGATAATAACCTGCTAAACCCAGGAAACTCCGGATTTTCTATAACTGAAGTAGGTCTAGGCCAATTCTGAACAACCTCAATCTTCTTAGGATCCACCTTTATGCCTTCTGCCGATACAACATGCCCCAAAAAGGCAACTGAGTCTAACCAAAACTCACATTTTGAAAACTTGGCATATAACTAATTTTTCTTCAAAGTGTGAAGCACACTTCGAAGATGTTGCTTATCCTCCTCTCGACTGCTGGAGTAAATCAAGATATCATCAATGAATACAATCATAAAAGAATCCAAATAAGGCTTGAACACCGATTCATCAAATCCATAAATGTTGCTAGGGCATTTGTCAACCCAAATGACATCACTAGGAATTCGTAATGCCCATACTGAGTCCGGAAAGCTGTTTTAGGGACATCAGATACCCTAATCTTCAACTGATGGTAACCAGACCCCAAATCGTTCTTCGAAAATACCTTGGCACCCTGAAGCTGGTCAAATAAGTCATCAATTCTTGGCAGCGGATATTTGTTTTTGATAGTGGCCTTGTTCAACTGCTGATAATCTATCCACATCTGCATAGAGCCATCTTTCTTCTTTACAAATAATACTGGTGCACCCAAGGGCGAGACACTGGGTCTAATGAATCCCTGATCAAGCAAGTCTTGTAACTGCTCTTTCAATTCTTTCAACTCTGGCGGGGCCATACGGTATGGTGGAATAGAAATGGGCTGAGTACCCGGAGCCAAATCAATACAGAAGTCAATATCTCTGTCGAGTGGCATCCCCGACAAATCTATAGAAAATACTTCTGTAAATTCACGAACAACTGGTACTGAGTCCATAGAAGGAACATCCGTACTGGGATCTCGAATATAAGCCAATAGGCTGGACACCCTTTCTTTACCATACGCCGAGCTTTCATATAAGAAATAACCCTGCTGGTAGAATGACCAGGAGTTCCTTTCCACTCTAACCGAGGTAACCCCGGCATAGATAGGGTCACTGTCTTGGCATGACAATCCAATATAGCATGATAAGGGAACAACCAATCCATACCCAAGATGACATCAAAATCTACCATATCAAGAAGTAGAAGATCCACACTAGTCTCCAGATTACCAATAGTAACCACACATGAACGATAGACATGATCTACTACAACAGAATCTCCCACCAGTGTAGATACACATACAGAAGAACTCAGAGAATCACAAGGCACAACCAAATATGAAGCAAAATAGGAGGACACATAGGAATAAGTAGATCCTGGATCAAATAGAATTGAAGTATCTCTATGACAAACTAAAATAATACCTATGATCACAACATCAGATGACTCGGCCTCAGGCCTAACTGGAAAAGCATAAAATCAGGCTGGGCCCCACCACTCTGAACTGACTTCCCGGGACGGCCTCTAACTGGCTGGCCTCCCCCACCTCTAGCTGCCTGACCCCTACCTCTAGCTGGCTGAGTAGGCGGTGAAGCAACCGGTGCTGGTACGATGGCACGAGAATCTTGCCGAGATCTGTTACTCGCCAATCTAGGGCATACCTCCAGATGTGACCAATGTTCCCACACTCATAACACCCATCCTGATGCCGTGGCTGCTGAAGCTGAAGCTGACCCAAATGGGGCGGATAACCGCCGTAGTAACTCTGGAGTGGCGGTGCACTGATATGAGCTGAATGTGCACTAAATGCTGGCTGTCCATAGTAAGTCATAATAGGATCGTGACTCCCTGAAGCACTGGGAGATGCATGAAGTGCTGAATGAAACTGTCTGGGAGGATGACCCCTACCAAAATTACCTCTGCCTCCAGACGAGGCACCACCGAAACCAACAAACTGACGAGGCCTTTTATCAGACCTCTGTCCTCTCTCCTGTGCAAGAACCATCTCGATCCTCCTTGCGACATTAGCAGCTGCCTGAAAAGAAATCTCACTTCCGGTCTCCTTGGCCATTTGAAGTCTAATAGGGTGAGTGAGTCCCTCAATAAACCTCCTCACTCTCTCTCCCTCCGTAGGTAGTAAAAGGAGAGCATGCCGGGCTAAATCCACAAAACGGGACTCATACTAAGTAACAGTCATACTGCCCTACTGTAGATGCTCAAATTACTTGCGGAATTCCTCTCTCAGTATGATAGGGAGGAACTTCTCCAGAAATAGCTGAGAGAACTGCTCCTAGGTAAGTGTAGGCGATACTACTGGTCAGGTCAATGTATAATCTCTCTACCACCTCTTGGTGGAACCCGTCATTTGAAATACAGCAAAATCAACCCCATTAGTCTCAACTATACCCATGTTCCACAGCACCTCGTGGCATCGTTCAAGATAATCTTGTAGGTCCTCAGAAGGTGTACCATTGAAGTGAACTGGAAAGATATTAGTAAACTTATCTAGTCTCAATAAGACCTCAAAATACATGGCGGGCCTATCACCGGTCTGTGCCACAACAACTGGCTGAACTACCCCAACTGGCGGGGCTACTGGAGCTTGATTCTGGGGAGCCATCTGCTCCGGAGCGGGAGTCGTGGGAGTTTGTGCTCCTCCCCCAGCATGTGAGACGGCTGATGCCACTGGAAATGTACCAATCTGGGCCACACCCTCCATAAGACTTACCAAATAGACTAGAGCGTCCTGAAGTACTAGAGTGGCTATGAATCCTTCCGGGACCTGAACTGGTCTAACTGGTACATTCTGAACTAGAACTTCCTCCTGAAGATCCACCTGAGGTTCTATAATAGGTGCAGTTTCTCGAGCTCTGGACTGAGCTCTACCTCTGCCTCTGCCTCGGCCTCTAGCTTGACCTCGACCTCTACCCCTGGCCATAGTTGCCACCAGGGGCTCTGGTCCCTGTCCATCGGTAGAGGTATTACGTGTTCTCACCATCTGCGAGAGAATAAGAGTAGAATGATTCAATCATCGATGATAGAATAAATTCGCACGACAAAATAAGAAAGAAGTGATATTATTCCTAAACTTTATAGCCTCTGAGAGATAAGTACAGACGTCTCCGTACCGATCCTTCAGACTCTACTAATCTTGCTCGTGACTCGTGAGACCTATGTAACCTAGTGCTCTGATACCAACAGTCATGACCCGAAATTCCCACCTTCGGACCGTGATGGCACCTAACATTTCACTTGCTAGGCAAGCCAACGTTAGAATAATATTATCCATTTTAAAACAATTTTTAAATTTATTAATAACAAAGGAACAAATGCGGAAGTAAGGTCTGAAATATAGTGAATAATCCATAAGAACAACGGTGTCTAAATACGATCCAGAATTGGTGTCACAAGTGCACGAGCTTCTAGAATAATACAAATAAGGGCCTGAATAAAATAAATCTATATGGAAATAAACACACAACTAAAGTAGAGTAGACAGGGATTTCAAAACTGCGGACGTCGTGCAGTTATACCTCAAGTCTCCTCTGAGTAGCTGAAATCCGAGCAAGTCTATAGTGCGCCTGAGTAGCATAGTGTAGTATCAGTACAACCGACCACATGTACTGGTAAGTGCTGAGCCTAACCTCGACGAAGTAGTGACGAGGCTAAGGCGGGTCACTTACATTAACATGTACGCAATATTAGTAACAACAAATAATAGAAATAAATTGGGTAACTCATTTATAATAATTGAAGCCAACTCAGCAGTCATAACTAATTATCATTTTCATCAATTCTGTTGCAGCGTGCAACCCACTCTCATAATATATTCACATTCAATTATGTTGCAGCGTGCAACCCGCTCTCACAATATATTCACATTCAATTCTGTTACAGCGTGCAACCCGCTCTCACAATATATTCATTTTCAATCCTCTCATATAATTATTTTTAATCAAGTATATATATTGACTTTTAAATAAGACTATTGCGGCGTGCAATCCGATCCCCCAAATATTAATTTTTAATAAGTCTGTTGCGGCGTGCAACCCGATCCTCCAATATGGACTTTTTAATAAGTCTGTTGCGGCGTGCAACCCGATATTCCAATATATCCATTTACCAATTCTTATAGAAGAAATTTGTTCAATAAATGCAATAATTAATCTAAAATTATAAGACAACAAGCATACAAAAATTATGATTTAATTATGAAAAAAATAATGACAAATAGCAAATTATTATGGAAATCAGGGAGAAAATAGGCAGTTTAATATTTAATATGCTAAATGTCAAATAACAATTAAGACACATAATTCAAATATTATGTAACAATTAATGCAGGAATTCAAGAATTAATATTTGACAAAGAGTAGGAGAGAAACAGTTATTATGATAATTAATTCATAATTTAAAACGGTTTACAATTTTTTAAGTAATTATGCAAACAATTAATTTAACGACATATAGATACTCGTCGCCTCGCCTATACGTCGATCACATGCATTTCACATAACAAATAGTTTAAGGGTTATATTCTATCAAGTCAAGGTTAACCACGACACTTACCTCGCTTCGCAAATTCCAATCAATTACTCGACCACAATTTTTCCTTTTAAATTTGTCTCCAAAAGTTTCAAATCTATTCACAAATAATTCGATATACTCAATATGAATCATAGGAATTAATTCCATATGAATTTATAATTTTCCGGATAAAAATCTAAAATTCATTTAAATATTCGACAGTGGGACCCAAGTCTCAAATCCCAGAAAAACTTGCGAAATCCGAACACCCGTTTCGCTACGAGTTCAATCATATAAAAATTATTCAATTCCGATATCAAATGGACCTTCAAATCTTAAATTTTCATTTTTGAAAGATTTTATAAAAATCTGGGTTTTCTTCCATAAATTCACGGATTCATGATATAAATGAGTATGAAATTATAAAATATAATAAATATAGGATAAGAAACACTTACCCCAATATTTTCCCGTAAAAATTGCCCAAGAATCGCCTTACCTGAGCTCAAAAATTGGAAATGGTTGTAAATAGGTCGAAACCCCATTTCTAGAACTTAAGTTCTGTTTCTGGGATTTTTACCCTTCGCGAACGCGGTCAGTGCCTCGCGTTCGCGAAGCACAAAATTTGTGCTGCCCAATTTTACTCTTCGCGAACGCGAGGGATACTTCGCGAACGCGAAGCTTGCCTGGTTTGGCCTTCGCGAACGCGAAGGCAATTTTCTGGTTAGCCTCTTTTCCTTCGCGAACGCGAGGCTTCGATCGCGAACGTGAAGCTTTGCACCTTAAGCCTTCGCGAAGGCATTCACTCTGTCGCGAACGCGAAGCATAAAATGTGCCAGCCCCAATTTGCTCTTTGCGTTCGCGAGAGTACCTTCACGAACGCGAAGAAGAACACACCAGAAGCCTGAAGTCTGCAGAAAACCAGATTTGCTAAGTCCGAAATCATCCCGTAGCACATCCGAAACTAACCCGAGCCCTCGAGGCTCTAAAACAAATATGCACACAATCCTAAAACATCATTCAAACTTGCTCGCGCAATCAAATTGCCAAACTAATACCTAGAACTACGAATCAGACACCAAATCAAAAGAAATTTTCAAGAAAACTTTAAAACTTATATTTTTATAACCGGACGTCTGAATCATATCAAATCAACTCCGTTTCTCACCAAATTTGGCAGACAAGTCATAAATATTATAATAGACCTATACCAGGCTCCGGAACCAAAATACGAACCCGGTGTCTATAAATCCAACATTAGTAAATTCTTAAAAAATTATTAAGCTTTCAAGCTTTTTATTTTTCATCAAAATTTTATATCTCGGGCTAGGGACCTCGAAATTCGATTCCAGGCATACGCCCAAGTCTCAAATTACAATATGGACCTACCGAAACTGTCAAAACACTGATCCGAGTCCGTTTGCTCAAAATATTGACCAAAGTCAACTCAGTTGAGTTTTAAAGCTCTATTTCACATTTTAATCCATTTTTCACATAAAAACTTTCCGAAAAATTGTACGGACTACGCACGTAAGTCGAGGAATGATAATTAGTGCTTTTCGAGGTCTTAGAATATAGAATTTCTTATTAAATTTAAAGATGACATTTTGGGTCATCACAAATTTGAATTCCATATGAGATGCAAAGGCAATGGGGATTTTGATGGCTTCCATTCGAGCAACTGGAGCAAAAGTTTCATCATAGTCAATCCCTTCTTCTTGATTGTAGACTTGAACTACTAACATTGCTTGTTCCTTGTTATGTTTCCAAACTCATTAAGTTTGTTTCTAAATACCCACCTAGTTCCTATAATAGTTCTGTCAGTAGGTCGAGGAACCATGTGCCATACATTGTTCCTCTCAAATTGATGGTGTTCTTGTTGCATAGAAATAATCCAGTCAACATCTTTCAATGCTTCCTTGATATGTTTGGGCCCAATTTGAGAGAGAAAGGCTGAGAAGGTAAGTGAGTTTCTTGACTTTGATCTAGTTTAAATCCCTGAGTCAGGAGGAGTGATCACATTTTGAAGAGGGTGTGAACTTTTGTGCTTCCAGTTGGACACCTGAATCTTATTGTGAGAAGATCCAGGTTCTTTTGAATGTGATCCACTGTTGACATGAGTCCCGCTTCTCAGCTCAGCATCTGGGGTTCCTTGCACAACATCAAAAACTCTGTTCTCAACTTCAGTTGTTATGATTGAGGGACCATGTTTCTCTACATCAGTTGGAGATACAACTGCACCATCTTCATTTGATTCCTTGACGTGACTCATCATGTCAGCCTTTCCATTTGCCATATCAATGACTTCACCGGAAACCGTTGATTACTTTCTTTCTTGATCAATCTAATCATGTGAATCTTTCCCACATAGGTGGTGTGATTCATCAAAGATCACATGTATGCTTTCCTCAACACATTGAGTTCTTTTGTTGTAGACTTTGTAGGCTTTGATTTGTGATGAATAGCCAAGAAAGGTTCCTTCATCACTTTTGGCATCAATTTTTCCAAGTGCTTCCTTTCCATTGTTAAGGACAAAATATTTGCAGCCAAATGTCCTTAAATGTGTTAGCTTGGGTTTTCTCCCGTTCAGTAGTTCATACGGGGTTTTGTTCAGGAGGGACCTGATCATGCACCTGTTCACCAAGTAGCATGCAGTGTTAACTGCTTCTGCCCAGAAACCTTTTGCAACCCACTTTAAATCAGCATTGTCCTTGCCATGTCTTCAAGAGTCCTATTTTTTCTCTTCACAACACAATTTTATTAGAGTGTTATTGGAGCTGAAAAATTATGACTTAAGCCATTTTCAGCACAAAATTCGTCGAAGTTTGCATTATTGAACTATGTGCCGTGATCAGATCTTATACACATAATATTATGGCTCATCTTCACTTGGATCTTCTTCACGAAAGCAGCAAACACTGGAAAAGTTTCATCCTTGGTTCTGAGGAATAAGGTCCGGGTGAATCTAGAATAGTCGTCCATAATAACAAAAATGTACTTCTTTCCTCCTTTACTTGGCACCCTCATAGGTCCACACAGAACCATATGGAGGAGATCAAGTGGCCTTGAGGTGCTAACTTCCTTTTTGGGCTTGAAGGAGGATCTGACTTGCTTTTCTTTTACATAATGCATCACACACCTTGTGATCTTTGAAACTTGACTTAGGTAGGCCATGAGCCAGGTCATTCTTGACCAATTTGTTCAGCAACGTAAAACTTGCATGACCTAATCTTCTGTGCAATAGTTCATCATCATCATCAACAACACTCAGACATGTGACATCCCCATTTTGGAAGGACTCAAAATCAGCAACATAAATGTTCTTGTATCTTTTTTCCATCGGGACCACTTCACCAGTCACAAGATTTGTGACTGTGCAGATTTTTAACACAAATTCCACTTTGTTCCCTTTGTCGCAGATTTGGCAAACGCTCAATAACTGTATTTCAAGCCATTTACATAGTACACATTTTCAATTGAGTGGGTGAATGTCTTCCCAATTCTTTATACTCCCAAAATGTATCCCTTTTTGCCATTGCCAAAGGACACACTCCCTCCTTGCAGGGCTTTGAGTGAAAGGAAATCATTGATGCTTCCAGTCATGTGCTTGGAACATCCACTATCCATGTACTATTTTTGGCTGCTTCCCTTGACTACTTCCTGCACAAGAGAATCAAGGATTAGACCTAGGAACCCAAACAAATTTGGGTCCCTTGTAATGAGGAAAGGGATGAATTAAACTTCTTTTTGTTCAGGCAGGCAATACACATTTTTAATAGAGGGACCGTGTTCCTTAGCAGTAGTTACCTTTTCAACAAACACCTTGTTTTTTCGTTGGGACTGAAGTCTAGCCTTACAGTTTTCTTTAAAGTGTCCAGTGTTGCCAGAGTGAGTGCAAAGCCAATTATCAAGGACAATAACATTCTTGCTATGTGGATTGTAGGGAATCTTTTCCTTTTGGAATCCGACTCCCTACTTGTTCCCACCCTTGCTTGTAAACATGACAGTGATTGTATCAAAGGACCAGGTCTACTTTAGAGATTTTTCTAGGTCATTTTTGACTCTGCCTAGATCTCTTGAAGTTGTATGTTCCTTTCAAGTTCAACACACAGACTAGATATCACATATTCGAGTTCATTTTCAAGCTTAATGTGTGCCTCACTTGCAATTTCCTTTCCCTTTTGGATAATCCCAGAACTGTTTCCTCTTTTTAATTATCTATTGTTTCTTTTAGGTCCATGACTACTATCAACAAGTCATCTCTCTCATTTTCTACATCTTTAATTTTTTTAACCAGAACATTCTTTTCTTTTATTAGATCCTCAATGGTTTCTTTCAGGTCAGCCACTACAATTATCAGATCATCTCTCTCATTTTCTACATCTCCTAGTTCCATAGTTAGAGCATTTTTATCATTTATAAGGTTATGATAAGCATCAATTAAAATATTTGCCAAATATATAAGCTTTTTCTGAGAGTAAGACTTAAGATTTCTTTGAACGTCTAGAAAGTTTACCTCATCATCATCATTATCTTCATCATCATCAGATTTTGCCATCAGGGCAAAGATAGAATCATATTCAGCTGCTTCACTTTCAACTGCCATCATAGAGGTATCTCCTTGTGCATCATCTTCTCCAGACTTGCTGGAAGAATCTCCCCATACAGCAAGAGCTTGTTTCACAACATTGTCAGCAACTTCTTTTCTCTTGAATCTTTTGTGAGGAACCAGATTTCTCTTGGCTGCTTTGTCTGTGTTATGCTTGTACTGGTCTTGCTTGAGGGGAGGATAATCCTTGATAAAGTGTCATGGCTTTACACATTTATGACATGGGTCATACCCTCTTGGCTTGCTGGAGCTGCCCCTTTTTGGAATACCTCTATTCCAGTGAACCATTTTCTGAAATTGCTTTGTCAAGTAAGCCATATCAGCATCCTCACCACTCGAGTCATTGTTGTCTGTCTTGAGGACCAGGTTCTTCTCCTTCTTGGGCTCTCTTCTTTTATGATCCTTCTTCTTCTTTTTCTTTTTCTTCTTCTTCTTCTTCTTCTTCTTCTTCTTCTTCTTCTTCTTCTTCTTCTTCTTCTTCTTCTTCTTCTTCTTCTTCTTCTTCTTCTTCTTCTTCATTTCATAAGTTTTCAGATTACCAATGAGTTCATCAATGGTCAGTTTTTGTAGATCCTTTGCCTCTGTGATAGCATTCACTTTGCTTTCCTAGAAACCAGGTAATACACTGAGTATTTTCCTGACAAGTTTGTTCCTAGGAATGATCTTTCCTAGAGAGTGGATCTCATTGATAATCGAGGTGGATCGAGTATGCATGTCCTGAATGGACTCATCATCCTTCATTCCGAAGAGTTCATACTCAGTGGTGAGCATATTAATCTTCGACTGCTTGACTTGAGTTGTCTCTTCGTGTGCTGTTTGGAGGGCTTCCCAGAACTCCTTGGCAGATTGACAAGCAAAAATCCTGTTATATCCATCTGGTCCAATACCGCAGACGAGAATCATTTTTGCTCGAAAGTTCTTCTCTATAGACTTGCGGTCAGCATCATTGTATTCCTTCCTTGTCTTTGAAACTGTCACTGCTGATTTGCCAGTGATTTTCATAGGGTCGAAGGGTCCATCACAGATAACATCCCAGAGCTCTGAATCTTCAGCCATGATAAAATCATGTATCCTTGTCTTCCACCATCCGTAGTATTGGCCATTGAATCTTGTTGGTCTGTAGGTAGATTAACCTTCTTCAAAGTTTGGTAGAGCAGCCATGAGGATCCTTTCTAGGTGTTAGCCTGATAAAAAGAACCTGCTCTGATATCAATTGATAGAAACTTATGGTCCACCAAACTGTATAGAGAACCGGGTTCTCTATCAGTTCCTGCAGAACACACACAAAGAGATAAGTAAATGACATAATGGTATTTTACATGGAAAACTCCCAGCTCACGGGATTAAAAATCACGACCTACACTCGTAGGATTTCAACTTCACTAACTGAGCAACTTTTTGATTACAACCTATTGTAACCTAAGAATTAAACTCTTAATCCCTCCCTCACTTATAATAACTCTATTATAATACTCTTTGTAATAACTCTATTATAAAGTTCACAACTCGACTAACTCTAGTCAAAATACAAACACAAGGTTTTGTACAATTGGTTTCCTACACAATGCTTCTAACTAAGCTAAATAGGAATTACAAGTAAATCACACTAACAAAGGTACAACACAACTAGGGACATATAATAATACAATGCTGGAAACTGGTCCTTCGTTATATTGTTCTTTGTTCTTGAAGCTTGGAAGTCACTTGCAAGATGGCAACACACTTTAGAGAAGATTTTTCTTGATTCTGGAATGTGCAAGTGCAATTCTCTTCATTGCTTCATGTTAATAATGTCCAAGTGATGTCACTTGGATGATGCAAGCAATATCCGGTACAAGGCATGCCCTAGAAGGTGGCTACTGCACTGGTCACACTGTTGCGTGTGAGAAGAGGAACAGTTGCAGCAACTTTACAGCTGTGAGCAGTTGACTGGTACAGTCAGCAAGGGAACTGATGTCCATCTGTTCCTCCTGTCATCTCTTCGACTCTGATTGTTGGAAATTGTGTCTGACTTGGTACTTGTTATTCTTGAGCACTTTGAGTAGGGATGTTCAAAACTGAACCGAAACCGAAAACCTAACCAAAACCGAAGCTTAATGGCTTATTGATATCGGGTTAACGGTTTAACGGACGCGGAACGATTGAATTTTTTTTTATTAACGGCTTATCAGTTTGGGGGCTGATTATTCAATTTTCTTAACGGATAATCTGTTAATCTGTTAAGTATATATATATCTATATATAAAATTTATTTTTATCTATATTACTGCTCTGGATAATTGTAGGAAGTGCAAAGTGAATTGTAGTGATTGCTTGGAAGTATCTAATTGGCCATTGAGTCTCTTCCCCACCGAAGAGTGGAGACCAATAATCAGTATGAAACTATTAACATTTACACTTTAGAAACCCTAGCATCTAAACCCAGCAGCCACCAGCCAACCTCTCGCCTCTCCCTCTCCCACTCACCATCTCGCCTCTTCCTCTCGGCTCTCGCCGACTCGCCAACCCTCTCCCTCTCCCTCTCCCTCCCCCTCTCGCCATTGTGTTTTTGTTTTTTTAACAGTTATCATCTTTTTAAACAGTAAGAAATATGTTCAAATGATACTGTTGATGTATTCTGTTGTGCACTTCTCAATCCCTTACCATCTACTTGAATGTAGTATGAGAAGATAAAAGAAGTATCATCTGTTTATTTTCCAATAAGGTATTTCACCCAAAGTAATCTTTTATTATGGGTACATTGATGGATCTCTATAGATTACTTCTCTTTTGATATCCAGTATTTGATTCTAGTAATATGGCCTCATGGTATAATTTAGCAGATGTAGAAAGAAGGGGTAAAACTAGATATTTTTCTTTTTAACAACATGCTTAACTTGTATGGTCGTCTTGGTTAGTTTTCAAAAATAGAAGAACTATTAACTGTCATCGAAGCTGAACCTTATGTAGCCGATATCAGCACCTACAATATCCTGATCAATGCATATGGATGATCAGGATTTATCGAAAAAATGGAAGAGATTTTCCAATCACTTCATGCTAAGAACTTGAAGCCAAATGTGGTTACTTGGACTTCCAGACTTGGAGCATACTCTAAAAATAAACAGTACCAAAGATGATTAGAAATATTCAAGGAAATGATAGATGGAGGTTGCTATCCAGATGGTGGAACAACAAAAGTGCTCCTTTCGTCTTGTTCGAGTGAAGATTAGATTGAACAAGTTACAACTGTAATTAGATCAATGCACAAGAATGTGAAGACAACACAGTTGGTTTGAAATGGCTCATTTAATTTCCAGCAATATGTACTCCCCAACACTGTGTTGAAGTATGATAAGTTTCAATCAACTGAAACTAAACCGATAACTGCCCGATAATAGCTAAACCGATATCAATCCGCCCGATATCTTATCGGGTGGCTAGCGGATTAATACATTTAAAAATCGATAACCGATAAGCCAAACCGTTAAGAGTAAATAACCGCCCGATCCGCCCGTTAAGCAGCCATAACTTTGAGGATGTGTAACAAGTTCCCCATCTGGTTCTCGTCATTAAATTTGTTAAATCATCAAAACATAACAAGGCACATAACCTATCAGAAGTGTTAGTTCATCTCCTCTTTTTTGCTTCCTTAGTCCATCTCCTCTTCAGTAGCGATGCTATTTATTTATTAACTAGGTTAGAGTTCAAATTCAATTGAGGAAAAGGTACAGACACCACTCACAATACAGTTTCATAAGTGAAAGAAGCAATGTAACTTTCATAATAAAACGGATTTAGACTTACACAATCATGTAGTAAGTAGTAACCAATAAGCAGCTTTGTAAAATTATCAATGAGCTGATTTTATGGCTTTAAACTAGATGCCAAGTACTATATGCTCGAATAAAACTAGTTTTTAGGCAGATGCATAATCCTATGTTAAAAAAAAAATCACATAAAAAGCAATTAAATATTTGGATGTGAATTTCTAGATTATATGAAAAAGCAAGTAAAGCATACGAGCGAGTAATAAATATAAATAAACACATAAAAATGGGATAAATCATGATTGTTTTTACTTCTTAATATTTACACCAGTCAAGATGGGCTCACAGGTGTTGAGCCCATTTAATTTAGTCCAACATAAATTGGGGGAAAGTGAGTCTACCATTGAAGTCATACTCGCTTTGCACAAAAATTTGTAAAAATTTATCCAGTTCGAAACACAATTCAGAATTTCGCATCTGATCACTTCAAAATTCGCATATGACGTTATAAATTTAGGGTTTCGGGATTGAATCTAAAACTCTTCTATGCTTGAAGTGCAACTTTAGAATCAGATATGAAATTTTTTCTTTCTCTTCGGTGCAACTTTATAATCGGGGATCTTAAGTTCTTCCAATCAAGTGTTCTTAACTCATTATTTGTCATTTTGCATTAATACACCAACTGGTTATTATCTGTAAAAACTACTAAAAATCCAGAAGTCCTCAACAACCAAAATTAATCGATCAATTGCATCTCCATCCTAAATTAACTGGGGTTTACTATATGAATTTTCCATGTCCATTTCTCTCTAATCAGGTTCTTTTCATTCTAGCAGTAAATGATTTGCCTGTAGAAAATTAGGAGCTGTCTAAATCTCAGACTTATTCATACACAGATAATTAGTCTAATATCAACTATAGCCTATATGGTTCATTTGTTGACATTCTGCTTTGTTCTAGCTAGAGAATAAACAAGAGCATGTTTGGAAAGCCGCCTATAAATTTGATTTGTATGTAATTGGGTGTAATTACACAGTTTGATATGTTTGTTAAGTCAAGTAATTACTTTGTCAGCATGGAATATGTTGTAATTGAAGGGGTGTAACTATACTCTTCAATTCTCAAGGGGAAAGTAAGAATTGGTGGTAACATTATGTAATTATAAGTTAATAGTATCACTTTTCTAATTTTCTTTTTTCTCTCTTTGTTTTTCAAATATATTAAGTAAATATTCTTTTTACTATTTCTCTTAATCTTATCAACGTGTTGATTATGATGTGCTTTCATATAATTTCATAACTTCTTATATTTTACCTTTTTTCTCTCTCTTTATTTTCTTAGTTGTTAAATATAACTTCTATCTTTCTAGCTTTATTTTTTATTCATTAGTGTAAATAATTATTCAGAAGAAATACCTTCTAAACTCATATCTATACTTTTGTTATTTAAAAGTATAACAAATCATAAAATTCATCTTATATTCATATGAGTTCGTAAGGAATTAAATTAAACTTTAATTGATTATATTAAATTAAAATATTAGTTATTGGAAAGATAGTAAAGATACCGATTATTCTTTACGATAATAGTTATTAACTTATAATTTTATTTTAAAGAAAAATATGGTGTTTAAATACCTAGTTATAAATAATATCTAATACTTCTTATTTATATCTCTAATTGTCACACATTAAAATTTGTTTATTTTGTATTTTACTAGCTTTATTATTTAATAGATAGTATAAATATTTATTATAAAAAAAATACTTTCTACTCATATCTTACATTCAGATGAGCTGGTCAAAAATTAAATTTTTTATTGATTTTTTAAAATTAATTTAAGTAACAATATTATTTATTTGAAAGCTACCGTTATTTTTATCATATTATTTATTAATTCATAATTATTTAACATTTCTACATAAAAATATTTATTTTAAATATCTCATTATAAATTAATATTTGATATTTATTATTTACATATATGTTTGTGGCACAATAAAACTTATCTACTTATTAATGTAAGAAAAGTGTATTTGATCAATGTAATTACACTTGTCCAACCAAATATAATAGTGAAATTTATACTGTAATTACATTATGGTAAACAAACAGGTCACTGTTATAACACATATAATTACCAGAGTATATAATTACTGCTCGTTCCATAACTTCTGCATGCCTCATATGTGTGAAAACTGATCTTTTTTGGTTCCAGCCTCTCTCTCCAATACGCAGAATAGGTAGGGCTGGGTGAGAAATGGTTCCCTCTTTCTATCACTTGTGAAAGGATTCCTTCCCATCAAATCTTCAGTTTCCAACCAAGTTCTATGTGAAATGATTGAATGTAGTAATTCGATGATGGGCTTTAAATGATCTCCTTACTTTAGAGCTAACGTATAATCATTAATAGTTTCAGTCTGGATTTCTCTACAAGTTCTGTCAAAATCTTTTGCGAGGCTTGGTGAGCTCATATCATTTAAAATAGTTTAGAAAGCTAAACAGAAAGGTAAATTGGTTATATACTTTTATATTGCCAGGTAATTACACATAACTTTTCAAATACGACCCTAAATGTCAAATACTAACATACGTACTATGAAGATCACATACTATAAATATCATTTATTCGCCTTACTATTACCAATATCTCCATCTACCTTCCTTGATGTCCCCACTTCATCCAAAAACCTTATTATAATATGAGGTAGTTTGTTTTCAAGATGCAATTTATTCATTTGAGTTTTTTCTCTGTGCTCTGCTAATTCTGTTCGGATTATCTCCCTTAAGCTTAGGATCATGCTTGATTTTACTTGTTCCATCTTTTCAACAGCCACCATTTTCTCTGTATTTTTTGTGTTTTCTTTAATTTTCTTTTGTATGGGGATGATACAATATGGGAATAATTGTATCATCCATTAATCGCTTTTTTTGTTGTAAATAAATCTCATGCTAACAAACTAAAGAAGAATCATCAGTTAGTTTTACTCCATAATTTACAAACGTAAGACTTATAAAAATCAACTTGCAAAGAGTTTAAAAGATATGCCAAGAAACTTTGAAGATCAATTTACATTCACATTCTCCATAGTATTCAAATTTAGATGTCCTTTCTTGTGTATTTTCTTTTGGCTAAATGCATGCCCATCATACTCCTCGTTTGAGTTTTGAAGTCCTAATGTCTTCCTCCCTTATAGGATCCACTTCTGATATGCGCTTAACCAAATACCTAAACAACTCAACAACTTATGAGTGCGTCTAGACATACTTTTGAACTCTCTTGGATAGAGGCTCAACAAAGAACTTGAGGGATGATTCATGCATTATAGTCAGGCTTGCAAATAGTTACTGCAAAACTTAACCTAACACATAATGTAATAAAAATACTAGTTAGTACCTTTTCAAACTAATTGCGCTCATCTTTTAGTCAACTAGTCTTAGTATACACACTTTACTAGTAATGAAGGTAAGATTAACCCCAATGTCTATTGACACTCATTCTAACATAATTTTCCACTTTTCACCCATAGAATTTAACACAACGGAATATCACCACTTCAGTTTTAATGGGATGAAATTCAATTTGGAACCGAGGACTATTCGACAAAATTAGTGGCCTAAAATCAAATTTTAATAAAAATCTAATATTTATACACCAATACACACATGCAAAAATTTAATATTGTCTTTCCTTTTCCTTTCGTACTAGTGTATTATTTTTACAAGATACAAAACTTTTAACTCTACATAATAATATTATTATTTATTTCAACAAGGGTTAATTTAAGTTAATAAGATATTAGCCATGTATTTGTAATATATTATTTTGGATCTTGTTATAAAAAACTTTATTTACTAGTATAAAGATTTGAATAGTTTAACTCAAAATTCTTTTAAAAACAATTAATGTTAAAAAGTAAATATTCTTTGTTTTTTTATATATATAAATTTTGAATTTTTTTTTCTACAAACATCAATATTGTCTAAACGAAAATATTACTACGTATTCTATCATTAATATTTTTTGGAATCTCAAAATTTTGGGACCTAAAGTGTCACGACCCGAAATTTCTACATTCGGACCGTGATGGCGCCTAACATTTCACTTGCTAGGTAAGTCAATATTAAAATAATATTATTTATTTTTAAAATAATTTTAAATTTATTAATAACAAGAAAACATATGCGGAAGCAAAGTTTGAAATATAGTAAAATAATCCATCAAAATAACGGTGTCTAAGTACCATCCCAGAATTGGTGTCACAAGTGCACGAGCTTCTAGAATAAATACAAATAGAGGTCTGAATAAAATAAAGCTGTCTGAAAATAAACACACAGCTAAAGTAAAGTAGACGGGGACTTCAAAACTGCGAACGCCGTGCAGTTATACCTCAAGTCTCATCTGAATAGCTGAAATCCTAGCAAGTCTACGGTACGCCGCTGGGACCAACTCCAAAATCTGTACAAGAAGTGCAGAGTGTAGTATCAGTACAACCGACTCCATGTACTGGTAAGTGCTGAGCCTAACCTCGACGAATTAGTGACGAGGCTAAGGCGGGTGTTACACCCTGTGCGTTCCAAGGTGACGTAATGAGTATGAGACTTGTTAATCATGATTTAAATGATTTTAAAGTCATAATATGGCTATATATGATGTTTGGATAGAAAATATGAAGTTTGGGAAAAATCAGATTAAAGTTGCGGAAACACCGACTAAGGATTTGCCATGTAATAGAGCTTTTTGAGAAATATATTTCATGTGCTATATGAGATCTTTTTAGGACATATTATATACCAAATTGAAGATCTTGGAATTTAGTTTCCAACGCAGTTAACCGTTCGTTCATAGGACACCCGGATAAAAAGTTATAAGCATTGGAAAAAAGGCCAATCATAGGGTGCCAAGTAGCACCTTTTTGACTTTTAAAAAAATGGGATATTTACATCCCATCTCGTCTCTTTCTCCATTTTTTTCAGAGAGCTCACCCAAATAACACCCCTAACTTTACTCTTAAGCTCTCTACAAGAGCTTCAAATAATATTATCATCCCGGGGACGGAATCAAGAAGCGATAACATTAAAACGATCCCTACGACGTAAGTATCGCTATATCGCCTCTCTTTTTCTTTGTAGTTTGAGTTTTGAAAGGTACTTCATAGTTAATAAAATGTGTACTTCTGTATTTAAGTGTTTAAATATCAAGGAATGTTGATAAATTCGTTTCCTAATAGTTAGAACTTACGGGATGGTGATCGGAAGCCGTGAGTTCGAGTTATTTGACTTGTAATGGACTGTTTTGTGGACTGTTTTGTGTTGACTTTGGGCTGTATATTTTTCTACTGTTTAATGGAGTTTTTGAGGAAAAATGGTATACATAAACACCACATAATGACGGAATGGTTGGCTGGTCGTTCGTCGTTATATTTTTTTAAGTTGGTTGACACTACTTTGGTTGTCATTTTATGTATGAAGTGATTAGGGTGTGTGGGCTGTTTTGTGTTATATTGAGATGGAGATAAGGTTGGAAAATGATGCTTACATTTTGTTATTGTTGTGTTCTTGTTGTTGTTGTTGGTATATGGTATTGGAGGAGGGCCTAGTTACAGGGGAGATGGTGCCCAAATTTACGTAAACGAGCTACTAGTTTAAGTTGAGGACTTAGCCTTTACTCAGCACTGATTTTGAATCTCCTTATGGTGCGATAGATTGAATTGAGTTGTTTGAAGAACTTCTTAGAAGGTATTAAGGACTCAACGGAGTTAACGTATGTTAAGGCTATCCCTTTTTTCTTTTTGGCATGATCCAAATGATACAAAAGAAACGAGCAAAATAAGCAACTTTCATAAATGACTCTATTCATAGAAATACTAAGGGTGTCTATATTCTTGATTTCCCGTATGAATTATTATTATATCCTCTATTCATGGGTCTCAGAAAAATACGTATATGATAAAGTTTGTCCGAAAGGTATATTGATTTTATGATATTCGAGAAATCTTATTAACGTATTTCTTATGCATTTCATGCATTTATACATGTACATTGATCCATGACTAGAATGCGTTATATACACGTATATTATATGTATATGGGATATGGGAAAAGGTTATGGCGTTATATACGCACCACCACCTGATCAACTGGTATACGTTGATGATTTTGCCCACAGTGGCTGAGATGATATGATGGGATGCCCTTAGAGGCTTGATGATGTTATGTACGCATATACCTATGCATGGTATGACATTTATACGCACATGCATGATATTATAAATTTTCATGATTCACAGAGCTATTCAGAATTATAGTTTGAGTTCTTTACTCCATGTTTCTTTCATGTCTTTTATATACTACTATCATGCCTTACATACTCAGTACTTTATTTGTACTGACGTCCCTTTTGCCTGGGGATGTTTCGTTTCATGCCCGCAGGTCCCGATAGACAGGTTGAGAGTTATGCAAGAAGGCTATCAGCTCAGCGGAAGATGTTGGTGCGCTTCATTTGCTCCGGAGTTGTTTATTTGGTCAGTATGATTCAGACGTGTATTGTTTAGTATGGCGGGACCCTATCCAGACCTTTATGGTATTTATCTACTCTTAGAGGCTTGTAGACATATTCCATGTACGTAAAAGATTTTATGGCCTTATCGGCCTATGTTTAGTGTACGAGTGATTATTTTGGTCTTATAGGCCCAAGTTGATATTTCATGTTTTATTCTACTTATCTCACGACAGCCTCTCCGGCTCATTTACCTATGATAGTATGCTACGAAATATACGTTACGTTGGTATTCGGTTGAGTAAGGTACCGGATGCCCGTCGTGGCCCATCAGTTTGGATCGTGACAGCGGGTCACTTACATTACCTGTACGAAATATTAGACACAACAATAATAATAGAAATAAATCAAGTAACTCATTTATAATAATTGAAGCCAACTCAGCAGTCATAACCAATTATCATTTCTATCAATTCAGTTGCAGCGTGCAACCCGCTCTCACAATATATTCACATTGCAGCGTGCAACCCTCTCTCATAATATATTTATTTTTAATCAAGTCTGTTGCAGCGTGCAACCCGATCCTCCATTATGGACTCTTAATAAGTCTGTTGGGGCGTGCAACCCGATCCTCCAATATAGACTTTTAATAAGTCTGTTGCGGCATGCAACCCGATCCTCCAATATAGACTTTTAATAAGTCTGTTGCGGCGTGCAATCCGATCCTCCAATATAGACTTTTAATAAGTTTGTTGCGGCGTGCAACCCGATCCTCTATTGTAGACTTTTATTAGGTTTGTTGCGGCGTGCAACCCGATCCTCCAATATATTCATTATAATCAATTCTGTTGCGGCGTACAACCCGCTCCTCCAACATATTCATTTACCAATTCTTATAGGAGAAATTTTTCCAATAATTATAATAATTAATATAAAATTATAAGACAACAAGCATACAATAACTATGATTTAATTATGAAACAAACAATGACAAATAGCAAATTATTATGAAAATCAGGGAGAAAATAGGCAGTTTAATATTTAATATGCTAAATGTCAAATAACAATTAAAACACATAATTCAAATAGCATGTAACAATTAATGCAGGAATTCAAGAATTAATATTTGACAAAGAATAGGAGAAAAATAATTATTATAATAATTAATTTATGATTTAAAATAATTTATGATTTTTCAAGTAAGCAGACAAACTATTAGTTTGACAACTCGTCACCTCGCCTATACGTCGTTCATATACAATTTACATAACAAATAATTTAAGGGTTCTATTCCCTCAAGTCAAGGTTAACTACGACACTTACCTCGCTTTGAAAATTTCAATCAATTATTCAATTACAGTTTTTCCTTTTAAATTTGCCTCTGAAAGCTTCAAATTTATTCACAAACAATTCGAAATACTCAATACGAATCATATGAATTAATTCCATATGAATTTATAAATTTTCCGGATAAAAATCCGAAATTCATTAAAATATTCGGCAGTGGGACCCACGTCTCAAATCTCGAAAAAACTCGCGAAATCCGAACACTCGTACCGATACGAGTTCAACCATATAAAATTTGTCCAATTCCGATATCAAATGGACCTTCAAATCTTAATTTTTCGTTTTTGAAAGATTTTATAAAAATCTGATTTTTCTTCCATAAATTTACGGATTCATGATATAAATGAGTATGAAATCATGAAATATAATCAATACAGGATAAGGAACACTTACCCCAATGTTTTTTCGTGAAAATCGCCCAAAAATTACCTTACCCGAGCTCAAAAATGGAAAAGGGTTGAAAATGGGACGAATCTCATTTTCTAGAACTTAAGTTCTGTTTCTGGAACTTTTACCCTTCGCGAACGCGATCAGTGCCTCGCGTTCGTGAAGCACAAATTCCTGCTGACCAATTTTACTCTTCGCAAACGCTAAGCTTGCCTGGCTTGGCCTTCGCGGACGCGAAGGCTAATTTTCCTGGCCAGCCTCTTTTTCTTCGCGAATGCGGGGATTCGATCGCGAACGCGAAGCTTTGCACCTCGATCCTTCGCGAACGCGTTCCCTTAGTTGCGAACGCGAAGCACAAAAAGTGCCAGTCCAAATTTCCTCTTCGCGAACGCGAAGAAGGAAACCAAAAGCAGATTTCTGTAGTTTTCTTAAGTCCAACAATGATCCGTTAACCACCCGAAATCACCCGATCCCTCGGGTCTCCAAACAAAATATGCACCCAAGTCCTAAAATATCATACGAACTTGCTCACGCGATCAAATCGCCAAAATTACACCTAGAACTACGAATCAGATACCAACTCAAAGGAAGTTTTCAAGAAAACTTTAAAACTTATATCTTTACAACCGGACATCCGAATCACATCAAATCAACTCCGATTCTCACCAAATTCGGCAAACAAGTCATAAATATTATAGTGGACCTATATCGGACTCCGAAACTAAAATACGGACCCGAGGTCAATAAATCCAACATCAGTAATTTCTTAGAAATCATTAAGCTTTCAAGCTTTTAATTTTTTATTAAAATTCTATTTCTCGGGCTAGGGACCTCGGAATTCGATTCCGGGCATACGCCCAAGTCCCAAATCACGATACGGACCTACTGGAATTGTCAAAATACTGATCCGGGTCCTTTTGCTTAAAATATTGACCAAAGTCAACCCAATTGAGTTTTAAAGCTATATTTCACATTTTAATTCATTTTTCACATGAAAACTTTCCGAAAAATTTTACGGAGTGCGCACGTAAGTCGAGGAATGATAAATAGTTCTTTTCAAGGTCTATAAACATAGAATTACTTATTAAATTTGAAGATGACATTTTGGGTCATCATATTCTCCACCTCTAAAGCAACCGTTCGTCCTCGAACAGAGTTAGAAAAAAAAAAGTACCTGAGCTGGTGAATAAGTGTGGATATTTACTCCGCATGTCCGACTCGGACTCCCAGGTAGATGCCTCTACCGGCTGATCTCTTCATTGCACTCGAACTGAAGGATAACTCTTAGACCTCAACTGTCGGACATGCCGAGATAGAATAGCCACCGGCTCCTCCTCGTAAGTCAAATCTTTGTCCAATTGGACTGAGCTGAAATCTAACAAATAGGACGGATCACCATGATATTTTCGAAGCATAGACACATGGAACAGCGGATGGACCGCTGATAAACTAGGTGGTAATGCAAGCCTGTAGGCTAGTTCACCCACCCTTTCAAGAATCTCAAAGGGTCCGATATATCTAGGGCTCAACTTGCCCTTCTTTCCGAACCTCATTACACCTTTCATAGGTGAAACCCGGAGCAATATTCTTTCTCCAACCATGAATTCAATATCACAAACTTTACGGTCGACATAACTCTTTTGCCTAGACTGAGCTGCGCGAAGTCGATCATGAATAATCTTGACCTTATCCAAGGCATCCTGTACCAAATCGGTACCCAACAACCAAGCCTCTCCCGGTTCAAACCAACCAACTAGCGATCGGCATCGCCTTCCATATAATACCTCATATGGATCCATCTGAATGCTCGACTGGTAGCTATTATTATAAGCAAAGTCCGCAAGTGGCAAGAAATGATCCCAAGAACCTCCAAAGTCTATAACACAAGCGCGGAGCATATCTTCCAATATCTGAATAGTGCGCTCTGACTGTCAGTCTATCTGTGGATGAAATGTTATACTCAACTCCACCCGCGTGCCTAACTCACGCTGTACAGCCCTCCAGAAATATGAGGTAAACTGCGTACCTCGATCTGAAATAATAGACACGGGCACACCGTGAAGGCAGACAATCTCACGAATGTAAATTTCAGCTAACCTCTCTCAAGAATAGGTAACTGCCACTGGAATGAAATGGGATGACTTGGTCAACCTGTCCACAATGACCCAAACTGCATCAAATTTTCTCTGAGTCCGTGGGAGCCCAACAACAAAATCCTAGTGACACGCTTCCACTTCCACTCAGGAATTTCTAACTTCTGAAGCAAACCACCAGGTCTCTGATGCTCGTACTTAACTTGCCGACAATTCAGACACCGAGCTACATGTGCAACTATATCCTTTTTCATTCTCCTCCACCAATAATGTTGCCGCAAATCTTGATACATTTTGGCGTTACCCGAATGAATAGAATACCTGGAACTGTGTGCTTCTTCAAGAATTCATTCATGAAGCCCATCCACATTAGGCACACAAATACGACCCTGCATTCCCAGAACCCCATCTTCCCCCACAGCAACCTGTTTGGCATCACCGTGCCACATCGTGTCCTTAAGGACAAGTATGTGAGGATCATCATATTGCCTCTCTCTGATGCGCTCATATAAAGAAGACCGAGCGACTGTGTAAGCTAGAACCCGATTGGGTTCTGAAACATCTAACCTCACGAACTGATTAGCCAAAGTCTGAACATCTGCAGCTAATGGATTCTCACCAACCGGAATATACGCAAGACTGCCTATACTCACAGCCTTTCTACTCAAGGCATCGGTCAACACATGCCTTTCCGGGGTGATACACAATGGTGATATCATAGTCTTTCAACAACTCCATCTATCTTCTCTGCCTCAAATTAAGATCCTTTTGTTTGAACAGATATTGGAGGCTACAATGATCAGGAAATACCTCACACGAGACACCGTAGAGGTAATGCCTCCAAATCTTCAGCACATGAATAATGGCTGTCAATTCTAAGTCATGAACATGATAATTCTTCTCGTGAACTTTCAACTGCCGCAACGCATATGCAATTACCTTGCCATCTTGCATTAATACTGCACCAAGCCCAATGTGAGATGTTTCATAATATACCGTATACGATCCTAAACGTGTGGGTAATACCAACACCGGCGCCGTAGTCAAAGCGGTCTTGAGCTTCTGAAAGCTCAACTCACACTCGTCTGACCATCTGAATGGGACACCATTCTGGGTTAGTCTGGTCAATGTGCTTGCTATAGATGAAAACCCTTCCATGAACCGACGATAATAACCTGCTAAACCCAGGAAACTCCGGATCTTTGTAACTGAGGTAGGTCTAGGCTAATTCTGAACAGCCTCAATCTTCTTAGGATCCACCTTTATGCCTTCTACCGATACAACATGCCCCAAAAAGGCAACTGAGTCTAACCAAAACTCACATTTTGAAAACTTGGCATATAACTGATTATTCTTTAAGGTGTGAAGCACACTTCAAAGATGTTGCTCATGTTCCTCTCGACTGCTGGAGTAAATCAAGATATCATCAATGAATACAACCATAAAAGAATCCAAATAAGGCTTGAACACCTGATTCATCAAATCCATAAATGCTGCTGGGGCATTTGTCAACTCAAATGACATCACTTGGAATTCGTAATGCCCATACCGAGTTCGAAAAGCTGTTTTAGGGACATCAGAGGCCCTAATCTTCAACTGATGGTAACCAGACCTCAAATCGATCTTCAAAAGTACCTTGGCACCGTGAAGCTGATCAAATAAGTCATCAATTCTTAGCAGCGGATATTTGTTTTTGATAGTAGCCTTGTTCAACTGCCGATAGTCTATACACATCCGTATAGAGCCATCTTTCTTCTTTACAAATAATACTGGTGCACCCCAGGATGAGACACTGGGTCTAATGAATCCCTGGTCAAGTAAGTCTTGTAACTGCTCTTTCAATTCTTTCAACTCCGGCGGGGCCATACAGTATGGTGGAATAGAAATGGGCTGAGTGCCCGGAGCCAAATCAATACGGAAGTTAATATCTCTGTCGGGTGGCATCCCCGGCAGATCTGCAGGAAATACTTCTAAAAATTCACGAACAACTGGTACTGAGTCCATAGAAGGGACATCCGCACTGGGATCGTGAATATAAGCCAAATAGGCTAGACACCCTTTCTCTACCATACGCCGAGATTTCATATAAGAAATAACCCTGCTGGAAGAATGGCCAGGAGTTTCTTTCCACTCTAACCGAGGTAACTCCGACATAGCTAGGGTCACTGTCTTGGCATGACAATCCAATATAGCATGATAAGGAGACAGCCAATCCATACCTAAGATGACATCAAAATCTACCATATCAAGAAGTAGAAGATCCACACTAGTCTCAAGATTACCAATAGTAACCACACACGAACGATAGACATGATCTACTATAACAGAGTCTCCCACCGGTGTAGATACACACACAGAAACACTCAGAGAATCACAAGACAACCAAATATGAAGCAAAGTAGGAGGACACATAGGAATAAGTAGATCCTGGACCAAATAGAACTGAAGCATCTCTATGGAAAACTGGAATAATACCTGTGATCACCACATCAGATGACTCGGCCTGAAGCCTAGCTAGAAAAGCATAAAATCGGGGCTGGGACCCACCACTCTGAACTGCGTTCTTGGGACGGCCTCTGACTGGCTGGCCTCCACCTCTAACGGTCTGACCTTTACCTCTAATGGCCTGACCTCCACCTCTAATAGCCTGACCTCCACCTCTAGCTGCCTGACCCCTACCTCTAGCTGGCTGAGCAGGCGGTGATACAACCGGTGCCGGTATGATATTGAGAATCCTGCCGAGATCTGTTACTTGCCAATCTAGGGCAATACCTCCTGATATGACCAATGTTCCCACACTCATAACACCCATCCTGATGCCGTGGCTGCTAAAGCTGAGGCTGACCCAAATGGGCCGGATAACCATTGTAGTAACTCTGGAGTGGTGGTGCACTGATAGGAGCTGAATGTGCCTTGAATACTGGCTGCCCAGAGTAAGGCATAATAGGACCGTGACTCCCTAAAGCACCGGGAGATACATGAAGTGCTAAATGAAACGGTCTAGGAGGATGACCCCTACCAAAATTACCCTTGCCTCCAGACGAGGCACCATTGAAACCACCAAACTGACGAGGCCTTTTATCGGACCTCTGCCCTCTTTCCTGTGCAAGAACCATCTCGATCCTCCTTGCGACATTAGCAGCCGCCTGAAAAGAAATCTCACTTACAGTCTCTTTGGCCATCTGAAGTCTGATAGGGTGAGTGAGTCCCTCAATAAACCTCCTCATTCTCTCTCCCTCCGTAGGTAGTAAAAGGAGAGCATGACGGGCCAAATCCACAAAACAGAACTCATACTGAGTAACAGTCATACTACCTTGCTGTAGACGCTCAAATTGCTTGCAGAATTCCTCCCTCAGTGTGATAGGAAGGAACTTCTCCAGAAATAGCTGAGAGAACTGCTCCTAGGTAAGTGCAGGTGATCCGACTGGTCGGGTCAATGTATAATCTCTCCACCACCTCTTGGCAGAACCCTTCATCTGGAATACAGCAAAATCAACTCCATTGGTCTCAACTATACCCATGTTCCGCAACACCTCATGGCAGCGTTCAAGATAATCTTGTGGGTCCTCAGAAGGTATACCACTGAAGTGAACTGGAAAGAGCTTAGTAAACTTATCCAGTCTCAATAAGGCCTCAAAATACATGGCGGGCCTATCACCGGTCTGTGCCATAACAACTGGCTGAACTATCCCAACTGGCGGGGCTGCTGGAGCCTGATTCTGGGGAGCCATCTGCTCCGGAGCGGGAGTAGTGGGAGTTTGTACTCCTCCCCCAGCCTGTGAGACGGCTGGTGCCTCTGGAAATGTACCATTCTAGGCCACGCCCTCCATAAGACTTACCAAACAGACTAGAGCGTCCTGAAGTACTGGAGTGACTATGAATCCTTCCGGGACCTAAACTGGTCTAACTGGTACATTTTGAACTGGAACTTTCTCCTGAAGATCCACCTGAGGTTCTATAATAGGTTCAGCTACTCGAGCTCTGGACTGAGCTCTACCTCGGCCTCTAGCACGACCTCGGCCTCGACCTCTACCACTGGCCATAGTTGCCACCGGGGATTCTGGTCCCTGTCCATCGGTAGAGGTATTACGTGTTCTCACCATCTGCGAGAGAATAAGAGTAGAATGGTTCAATCATCGATGATAAGATAAATTCGCACGACAGAATAAGAAAGAGTGATATTGTTCCTAAACTTCATAGCCTCTGAGAGATAAGTAGAGACATCTCCGTACCGATCCTTCAGACTCTACTAAACTTGCTCGTGAATCGTGAGACCTATGTAACCTAGTGCTCTGATACCAACTATCACAACCCGAAATTTCCACCTCCGGACCGTGATGGCGCCTAACAGTTTACTTGCTAGGCAAGACAACGTTAGAATAATATTATCCATTTTTAAAATAATTTTAAATTTATTAATAACAAGGAAACATATGGCGAAAGTAAAGTTTGAAATATAGTGAAATAATCCATCAAAACAACGGTATCTAAATACCATCCCAGAATTGGTGTCACAAGTGTACGAGCTTCTAGAATAAATACAAATAAATATTTGAATAAAATAAAGCTATCTCGAAACAAACACACAACTAAAGTAAAGTAGATGGGGACTTCAGAACTGCGAACGCCGTGTAGTTATACCTCAAGTCTCCTCTGAATAGCTGAAATCCTAGCAAGTCTATGGTACGCCGCTGGGACCAACTCTAAAATCTGCACAAGAAGTGCAGAGTATAGTATCAGTACAACCGACCCTATGTACTGGTAAGTGCTGAACCTAACCTCGACGTAGTAGTGACGAGGCTAAGGCGGGTCACTTACATTACCTGTACGCAATATTAGAAACAACAATAATAATAGAAATAAATCAAGTAACTCATTTATTATAATTGAAGCCAACTCAGCAGTCATAACCAATTATCATTTCTATCAATTTAGTTGCAGCGTGCAACCCGCTCTCACAATATATTCACATTGTAGCGTGCAACCCTCTCTCACAATATATTCATTTTTAATCAAGTCTGTTGCGGCGTGCAACCCGATCCTCCATTATGGACTCTTAATAAGTCTGTTGGGGCGTGCAACTCGATCCTCCAATATAGACTTTTAATAAGTCTGTTGCGGCGTGCAACCCGATCCTCCAATATAGACTTTTAATAAGTCTGTTGCGGCGTGCAACCCGATCCAATATAGACTTTTAATAAGTTCGTTGCGGCGTGCAACCCGATCCTCCAATATATTCATTATAATCAATTCTGTTGCGGTGTGCAACCCGCTCCTCCAACATATTCATTTACCAATTCTTATAGGAGAAATTTTCTCAATAATTGTAACAATTAATATAAAATTATAAGACAACAAGCATACAATAATTATGATTTAATTATGAAACAAACAATGACAAATAGCAAATTATTATGAAAATCAGGGAGAAAATAGGTAGTTTAATATTTAATATGCTAAATGTCAAATAACAATTAAAACACATAATTCAAATAACATGTAACAATTAATGCAGGAATTCAAGAATTAATGTTTGACAAAGAATATGAGAGAAACAATTATTATAATAATTAATTTATGATTTAAAATAATTTATAATTTTTTAAGTAAGCAGACAAACAATTAATTTGACAACTCGTCACCTCGCCTATACGTCGTTCATATACAATTAACATAACAAATAATTTAAGGGTTCTATTCCCTCAAGTCAAGGTTAACCACGACACTTACCTTGATTTGCAAATTCCAATCAATTATTCAACCACAGTTTTTCCTTTTAAATTTACCTCCAAAAGTTTCAAATCTATTCACAAACAATTCGATATATTCAATACGAATCATAGGAATTAATTTCATATGAATTTATAAATTTTCGAGATAAAAATCCAAAATTCATTAAAATATTCGACTGGGGCCCATTTCTCAAATCCTGAAAAAACTCGCGAAATCCGAACACTCGTTCCGATACGAGTTCAACCATATAAAATTTGTCCAATTCCGATATCAAATGGACCTTCAAATATTAATTTTTCCTTTTTAGAAGATTTTATAAAAATCTGATTTTTCTTCCATAAATTCACGGATTCATGATATAAATAAGTATGAAACTATGAAATATAATAAATATAGGATAAGGAATACTTACCCCAATGTTTTTCCGTAAAAATCGCTCAAAAATGGAAAAGGGTTGAAAATGGGAAGAATCCCATTTTCCATAACTTAAGTTCTGTTTTTGGAACTTTTACCCTTCGCCAACGCGGTCAGTGCCTCGCGTTCGCGAAGCACAAATTCCTGCTGACCAATTTTACTCTTCGCGAATGCGAGGGCTACTTCGCGAAAGCGAAGCTTGCCTGGCTTGGCCTTCGCGGACGTGAGATGCCCTTCGCGAACGCGAAGGCTAATTTTTCTGGCCATCCTCTTTCCCTTCGCGAACGCGGGGATTCGATCGCGAACGCGAAGCTTTGCACCTCGACCCTTCGCGAACGCGTTCCCTTAGTTGCGAACGCGAAGCACAAAAAGTGCCAGTCCAAATTTCCTCTTCGCGAACGCGAGACTCCCCTCGCGAACGCGAAGAAGGAAAACAGAAGCAGATTTCTGCAGTTTTCTTAAGTCCAACAATGATCCGTTAACCACCCGAAATCAACCCGAGCCCTCGGAGCTCCAAACCAAACATGCACCCAAGTCCTAAAACATCATACGAACTTGCTCATACGATCAAATCACCAAAATAACACTCATAACTACGAATCAGACACTAACTCAAAGGAAGTTTTCAAGAAAATTTTAAAACTTATATTTTTACAAACGGACGTCCGAATCACGTCAAATCAACTCCGATTCTCACCAAATTCGGCAGACAAGTCATAAATATTATTGTGGACCTATACCGGGCTCCAAAATCAAAATACGGACCCGAGATCAATAAATCCAGCATCAGTAATTTCTTAGAAATCATTAAGCTTTCAAACTTTTAATTTTTCATCAAAATTCCATATCTCGGGCTAGGGACCTCTGAATTCAATTCCGAGCATACGCCTGAGTCCCAAATCACGATACGGACCTACCATAATTATCAAAATACTGATCCAGTCTGTTTGCTCAAAATGTTAACCAAAGTCAACCCAATTGAGTTTTAAAGCTCTATTTCACATTTTAATTCATTTTTCACATGAAAACTTTCCGGAAAATTTTACGGACTGCCCACGCAAGTCGAGAAATGATAAATGGTGCTTTTTAAGGTCTTAAAATATAAAATTACTTATTAAATTTAAAAATAACATTTTGGGTCATCACATAAAACAAGGCTTTGCTAGCCTCACCCTTGAGCCACCTCTATAATTGAAACTATTAACATATTAACTTTACACACAATGTAATGAGAAGACCGGTCTACACATTTTCTCACTAACTGAACTCACCTTTTCATCAATGAATTTGAACAAAACAATAACAAGGATCACGTTTTTGCGTTATAAAATTGTTCCACTACGTCATCCAATTAAAATTTCTCAAAACTTAGAAACATACAACAACAACAACAACAACAACAACGATAACCACGTCTCAATTCCACACGAGTTGGGGTTAGCTATATTAGTCTTATATTTTTTATTTAAGCTTAACTCATGTCATCATCGTACCAAATAAAATAAAACTAAAAAATAAGCCATATTAAAAGTTCTCTAACAAGTTTAAAACTTATTCCCAGCTAGTAAATATATCCATTTTTCCATACCCAAGCCCCACAATCATATTCTAATATTTTTTCTAGCATTAAAAAGAAAAAATACAAGGGCCAACCACCTAAAAGAATTGCCAGTCAACACATTCATTCATTCACACATGCAAAGAATTTAATTTCATTCTCTATCAGATCTAATTTGTCGCGTCAGACTTAGCATCAGAGTTGATACTTTTCCCGAATTAAGATGATTTATGGCGGATATCTTCCGTACGTAAAAACTTTAAAGCATGATCAGCCAGTTTAGTGTGACGGAAAGGGACTTACCAAATCGCCGGTCTGAGCTTGATGCAGGCGTCGCTGTGTGTATTTGACGTTCACGGTCGTATAATACAGAGGCGGATTCATGATTTGAATTTTATGGGTTCAGATTTATAATTCTACCATATCTCATCTAATTTAATAGGTTCAAAATTTATTATTTGTACATATTTAATATTTTTTGAACAAAATAATAGGGTATAAGGAAAATCTATGGATTCAACTGAACCATAGCTATTGCTCTGAATACGCCTATGTGTAGTGGTTGGTTTAAGGTTTATATGTTGGACTGAGTTTATGGCTCAACACACCTGTGAGTAAAATTGTTCATTTGTCATTGTTTACCCTTGAAAAAACTCTCTGAGATGAGGACTTATCCGACTTTTCACCATTGTTAATATCTTTCTGTAATTTTACACGACCAGTTCTGCATTTGCTTTCTGCCTTTCTTTCGATTTCTTGCTCTATTCTTTGCTTCAGAGTTAAGCCTGTTTACCTTTAAAATTGGATAACAATTAAACTTATAATGAGATTTTAAGAATACGCGATTTTATTTAATACCAATAGATAAATATGAAAATTAATAACATAAATGAACTATAAAATAAAGCGAACCAATATTGAAACGGAATTCAACCCTCGAGCTAGGGTGCCATCGAACTGATTGATACCAAAATAGTTAAAAATAAAGTAACCTGATGAACAAGAGAGTATAAGCTAAAGAGAGAGCATTATATTGGCTTTGTTATGTGAGAACAATATGTCTTACAAATGGTTAATACTCCCCTTTATATAGTAAAGGAATTCTACTTATGGTATAACTCTAATTACAGAAGAAAATCTCATGATTAGCTAATTAACCATTTCTGATTTGATTCGTTCCGAGATTTACGCCATGATCATTGACCAGTCATCGAGGTTTACGACGTGACCCTCGACCGGTCACGGATATCTTGCCTTTCTGTTATTGTGCTATCTTCGGTCTTGCTCGATGTCTATCTTGTTTGGCTTCGATCGCTACTAGCCTCGATCTCGACAGGTACCTCGGTTCTGAACTTGGTACCTAGTCCTCGTGATTTAGTCTGTTCCATTATGAGGCCGCCCTTCGATGCAATCTCCCGGTCTCGGTTAAATAGTAAAATCGGGTGGCCCCGATTTTAACCGTATATAGATAGTCCCCTCGTTTTTTGGAATGTAATGACAAGAAACGAATTGAGCCTTCGATTTTTCTACCTCGACCTGTCATGACGTCATCCTCGTGACGTAAGCGACGGAAGTGACCGAAACGTCCCGTCTGTACAGTTACCAAGGTATTAAATGTGCGTCAGTCGATGGTCGGCCACTGCCAATTTTGAACCGTCGTTGTGAAATCTATAAATAGCTTCTTTCTTCACCATTTCAAACTTTTACTTCCAAAATTCCAATCTCCAAAGCTTTTTACATCTTCTAAGTTCTTCATCTCCAAATCTATGATTTTTACTGCTAACTTCTTCTTAGAACACCAAATCTTATCATCTCTGTTACACCCCATATTTTCGTACGTGAAAATACGCCATAAATAAATTGATAAAAGCTCATAAATGAGACGTTACATCCCGTATTTTCGTACGTTAAAGTTTCGTCGTAAGTTAATCGACGTAAGTTCGGGAATATAATTATTTTGAGATTATCTTGAGGTTATAAGCGTTTATGCTATTTATAACAACCGATAAGTAAGTGCCGTAGAGGTTAAAGGGTAAACGAATCAAAGAAAGTGAGTTTCGTCGAAGTTTGTCGATATCAGATAGAATACGGTCCGAGCTACAATACCTGGTATTTATGGACTAGTGCCATACAAAGTACTACATGACTATGATAGTAAGGTATATAAGGTATGTTAAAAGTGAGTAGTATTTTAAATAAGAATAATGGGATATAACCTAATTAATTAAAGATTACTGGATAAAGATTAAATCCCCAACAAGGGAATTACGTGGCAGCCCCTAAACCTTATGACTCTTAAGTCATTGAAGAATAGGTGGCAAGATTAAAATCATTATGGATTATGTGGTGGCTGCACATCCATGTATAAAATATATCTCTAACTTAAGAGACATAGAGGGATAAGCAACGTGAATCACAAACTCATTCTCATAGGCATCTGATGAGGATTCAAACGTTAATGTTGTGTGTTACAAATAAAAGTCATAAGCAACGCCCAAGACCTTCAACAATTCAAATTAACGTAAGATTTTTCAATTTTAAGGGAGTACGGTGTAATCTTTTTCAAGAGAATCGACTCAGGTATGTTAAGGCTATCCCTTCTTTCTTTTTTGGCATG
The DNA here is from genome assembly GCF_000390325.3 of Nicotiana tomentosiformis. Taxonomy (NCBI): domain Eukaryota; kingdom Viridiplantae; phylum Streptophyta; class Magnoliopsida; order Solanales; family Solanaceae; genus Nicotiana; species Nicotiana tomentosiformis. The sequence goes on along the minus strand of NC_090818.1, from coordinate 43,156,072 downwards.
ATCAATATGATACAAACGAAACGAACAAATACACAATTTCCATAAATGACTTTATTCATAGAAATACTATAGATGCTTATGTTCTTGATTTCCCATGTGTTATATTATTCTATCATCTGTTCATGGGTCTCAGAAAATACGTAAGTTGATAAAGTTTGTTTCATGATATTACTCAAAGGCATAATGGTCTTATGACACTCCAAAAGATTTTATTGACGTACTTCTCATGCATTGCATTCATTTATATTGACCCATGACCAGATGGCTTTATATACGCATATATATATATATATATATGTTATATATGCATATATGTATATTATATGTATATGGGATATGGAAAAAGGTTACGGTGTTATATACGCACCACCACCTGATCAGCTGGTATACGTTGATGAATTACCCACAGTGGCCGAGATGATATGATGGGATGCCCTCAGAGGCTTGATGATGTTATGAACGCATATACCTATGCATGGTATGATATTTATATGCATATGCATGACATTATATATATGAAGTGATTCACAGAGTTATTCAGACATACATGTCGAGTCTTTTACTCCATGTTTCTCTCAAGTCTATTGTTTACTGATTTTCATTCCTTACATACTTGGTACATTATTTGTACTAATGTCCCTTTTGCCTGGGAACGCTGTGTTTCATGCCCACAGGTCCCGATAGACAGGTCGATAGTCCTCCAAGTAGGCTATCAGCTCAGCGGAAGATGTTGGTGCGCTCCATTTGCTCCGGAGTTTCTATTGGTCAGTATGTTCAGGACATGTGTTTGTTGGTATGGCGTGGTTCTGTCCCGACCTTTATGATATTTATGTATCCTTAGAGGCTTGTAGACATATGTCGCATACGTGAAAGATTGTACGGCCTTGTCGGCCTATGTTCAGTGAAATTTTAGTCTTATAGGCCCGTATGTTTTATGTATAAATTGGTATTTCATGTTGTATTCTACTTATTTCACGATAGCCTTTCCGACTCAGTTATCTATGATATTATGATGCGAAAAGATACGTTACGTTGGTACTCGGTTGAGTAAGAATATCGGGTGCCCGTCGCGGCCCATCGGTTTGGGTCGTGATAAAAGTGGTATCGGAGCAGTTCTGTCCTAGGGAGTCTACAAGTCGTGTCTAGTAGAGTCTTGTTTATGGGTGTATTGTGCACCACACTTATAAGCAGGAGGCTATAAGGTATTTAGGACTGTCACTCTTTCTTCTTACTCTAGATCGTGTGGTAGAGCTCACTTGTAAGAATTCAGATTCCTAAATTCTATTTTATTCGTAATAAGATGATACCTACATCCAGAAAGACTATTGGTAAGTGATATAGTTGTGGAAGAGTTGAGTCAGAGGAACTCGATTTTGCATCATGCTTATGATGGATAAATGTGAGGTATTCAGTAGATCATATGTATACTAAGATATGTAAGCTTCTTGATAAGGATCCCTAAGGCAAGAATATCTATCCACTCTTACGGTAAAAAAGAAATAAGAGAATCGAAAGGTAGACATAAGTTTCAGCAAGTAAAAGAAGCAAGGTGAAGAAGGGTATGAGGTACCCAGTTAATGAAGGTTAACAGTTTTTACAATTCAAGCAGAGAAATATAAGCATTCTGACTTACTTTCAATAGTAACAGAGATATACACAATTAGCCACACCCATCTTAATTATGCCTATGGGAGCTGACATGTGTAGTTTAAGAGAAGGACAGGATATCAGGATCCGGCTGGGGTTAGAGTAACCCAAAATGGTGAATGGATTATTTGTGTTAGTTGACATTTTTGAAGGATATTGCAAATGTGATAATAGATCTCCTTGTGAGACACCAGATGGTGCACTCTAAAATAGTACAACTAGATATGAGTACTACAAGGATAGGCACTGGAAGTCTTGAAGGGATAAATATTGCCTTAGTGTGGCTCCCGTCCCTAGTAGAGAGAGAATGTTAGGCAACCCGAAGAGCCAGGGGATAGAGCAAGGGGAGCTAAAATCAAAAGAATGTCTTGTTGGAATTTTCAAAATAAAGTGATAGACAGAGATGTTAGTAGGGAAATAAGAAGAGAGTTAATGAAGCATTATGAGTAAGATGTGATACATGGATGACAACGGTAAATCAAAAAGAATGACAGTATTACAGAGTCTATAGTTAAGTGAAGGAAGAGACGAGAGGTGACATACCTTGAGACAACAAAAGAGTATAGGACATAAAGTCATATCCTCATTTCGAGAAATAAGTTCATGATTCCAACGCGACTACCAGAAGGAAAGTTAGACCCCAGAGTAATAGAAATCAGTATGGGTTGGTGAACAAGATAAACTAAACATGAATTAGGGACTGAGTGATTTGAGAATGGTCGACATCATAAGAATTTCAGATTTCTTTCCAGCGATAATAGAATGGACAACAGAAGAAGATTCATGAGAAATTCAGAGAATGATCATTCAGGAAGACGCTTCCCTAAAGTAAGCAATGTGAGCAAAGTTAAGCTTAAGGGACTGTATGTGCCAGTTATACTAAGTGTCACCCTCGCGAGTAAGGAAATTTGTTATCCTTGGTACAGAAGGATTACCGCGAGGCGAGTAAGGATCATCGATGATGTGAAAAGATGCCAAAGATGAAGAGGTAAAACATCTATACGTAGATCATAGTAGCACTAAATCTTAGTGCTCATTTAAAGAGGGGAATATGGTGTGATGTGGCATTAAGCCAGAATTAAGTGGTTCTAGTAACTATGGAATGGTAAAGGAATAATGCGATAAAAATGAGAAATGAATGAGATTGCACTTATCCAAATCCTACTGATATGCTACGATTCCAGAACATTATGCAAGTACGTCGTCAAGAAAAGGAAGTAAGGGTTCCTGCCCGGGATGTTATTTATAAATAAGGAGTTAGTGCGATAGGTAAGTTAAGACAAAGGAAATAACCCAAGAAAGATTACGCAAAATATTGATATGAGAATGGGCCAACGAGTAGTTAGTAGTTGATTCAGGAAGAGCCTAGTTAATGGCTAGACAAGAAGACACAGACAAATCAGCAGATCGGGCAAGATAAACATAGTAAAACCCAATATAGTGAATTCAGCCTCGCAGATATGACATTGCAATACTTGAGAAATATTCAGATAGGAGTTGGGGTAGTTAAAGGTACCGTATGAGTATTACAGAAATAAAAGAGAATTCCACTGGGAAGACAGTCAAAATATTAGTTCAGAAGCAACCCTACAAGCACAAGGGCGTGGAGGTAAGTAACGACGGATAATTATAGGCGAGGAAGGACATCAAAAATTCTGTCAAGTATACAATGTAATAAGCTAGCAGCTTTACAAGAGTCAGAGAGTCCTCCCTAAGTACTACAATGAAAGACTAGCTGAATAAAGAAGGAAGAAGGCTTCAACCTAAGTATAGTAACTTGAAGAAGAAAGGGTCATGTAAAAATAGTCTCGCTACAACGTTGTATGCACACTATAAGAAAGCGGAACCTACCGTGGCTAATGAACGGGGAGTAAAAATCAAAAGTAATATTCGAGACCATATGAATTGCACAAAATTCCGACATGCATAGGAACTAAGATAAGCTAAGTATACATGCAACAAAGGGGCAGAAAGACCAGGAAAAGTAATTGCTTACGTTTAAAGAAAGCGGAGATGGAACGAAAGGAATTATTCGATCAATGATCCAGAGTTAGTTACGTTATGAACACACTCAAGATTTCGGAGTATTATCCATGCAGCATGTATGTTGACAATCATATAGCTGTAGAAGACTCTGGTATAAGTAAAAAGAAAGAATTGAGTCCAGGTCATAGACAAAGGAATGAATCGTTAAGAAGATTGTATCATGGATATTCCATAATGCCCATGAAAGGCCAAGGTAATAGCTAATACCATGAGCCGCATATCGGAAAATAGCTTAAGCCTACATAAGGGCCGATCAGAAGGAAGAGGAACTAAAAGAGTTACATTAACTATGTAAATTAGGATTCTGATTATTGGACCCAGAAAATTATAGACCTCGAGATTGAGAACATTGAAGGATCATCCTTAATATCAGAGGTACAAGAGAGATAGTACAACAACCATATTAGATAACGGCTCTATGAGAAAGCCAGTTAGAAGAGTACCAGCCTCATACGAAGTCAGTATGAAGCTCCTACCGGATTGTGTATGCACCAGAGGTGCAAGTGTTATAATAGAACTTCAAGTTGTGGATGTAAATCATACCTATGCAAAGGGAAGTTATGAAAGAGATATAAGATGTGATGCGAGATTTTAAGGTAAGTAAGGTAAAAGTGAACAACGTACGAGATACTCAAATGCAGAAGGTTGAGAATAATCTATACTACAGATAGAAGGTTAGAAGCGCTGAGATTCAGTATCCAGGAATGGTAGCAGCGTCGTCAGTGGCATATCTTCCAACCTATGGTTTCTAAGTATCGAGAGGTCTAATTAAGAGAGTAAAGAAGAGTTAGAGACGATGTGATGTCTCGCTTGATATTCCAGAATAATATAAGGAAATCTATGGTGCAAGGAAGTTGAAGGAAGGTTGCGAATAGTATAAATAGATACGTATAGGTCGCAAGCTAAAGTATAGTAAAGAGACAAGGTTTTATGACAGGAGTAAGGATGAGAAAGGGCGAGTGATAAGGTGACGAGAATGGATAAGTCCTCGGGATTAAGCCCATGTAAACAAGAGAGCTAACGGTTTCTCTAAGTTATAGAAAGTTCAGTGTAGCCTAAATGAACTCAAAGGAATCTAAGAGTAATAACATTTAGAAGAGATGGAATGCTGTCTGGTAGTAGAATAAGGGTGTAATTATGATAGATAAAGGATGACATTTGGGCCTTCGATTGAGTAATGATTGCATGAATTGTACAGGATTAAAATACCCATGTAAGGTAAATCATATTGGGATGCTATGAAATACGATTATGGAAGTATAGTATCGTATCGTCCCCAGGTGGATCAGGAAAATCACTTCAAATGTTCCATGATGCAACGTGAGCCCTAGTGATTACGTAAGATATTTCAAGTTACCAGTGGTAGATTGTAGATCAATATTGAGGTGAGTCAACAATGGATGAACAAAACTCACAAAGTATGAGATGAGACTAGGTTATCATTCTTAAGATAAACAGTAATGAGGAAGCATTATAAGGACTTAGATTTATACATATAGGATGAGCAACGAGAGTAACCTGGAGTTTGGTAGTAGACCTCAGTAATGATAAATCGAAGTAAGAGTTACAGTATAGTATGACCTACCTTGGTGCAGTAAAGTCATACAGATGGATAAACGAATCTATAAAACAAGATATAGCAATATTCGTAAGTTCGACAAAGTACCAAGCGAAGAACCTCATTGTACTTATAGATGCCCAAAGGGACATCTTATTAAGCTCTGTATATGTTCACAAAATAAGGCCTAGGGATTGGCTAAAAGCTGGAGGAAAAAGGAGAGAAGAGTCGTATAGGCGCACTTACAAAGTCAGAGTCATACAGGCTGTATGATAAAATATAGCAACAGTTACAAGATTGGAATGATTCCGACCACGAGTCGTGGTGTGAGAAAGAGGCCTAAAGGAGGGAATGCCCTGGCCTTTGGATTTATTCAAAGAACAGTTGCCTAAATGTCAAGAAGAGTATTAAAGTATTCGCAAAAGCTACGGGTTATGAGAATAATAAGTGCATCAGTCAACATTCGAGGACGAATGTTCCAAAGGAGGGAATGATGTTACACTCCATATTTTCGTACGTGAAAGTACGCCATAAAGAAATTTATAAAAGCTCATAAATGAGACGTTACATCCAGTATTTTCGTACGTTAAAGTTTCATCGTAAGTTAATCGACGTAAGTTCGGGAACGGGATTATTTTGAGATTATCTTGAGGTTATAAGCGTTTATGCTATTTATAACAAGCAATAAGTAAGTGCCGTGGAGGTTAAAGGGTAAACGAATCAAAGAAAGTGAGTTTTGTCGAAGTTTGTCGATATGGGATAGAATACGGCCCGAGCTACAATATCCGGTATTTATGGACTAGTGCCATGCAAGGTACTAAATGACTATGATAGTAAGGTGTATAAGGTATATTAATAGTAAATAGTATTTTAAGTAAGTTGATATAATTGATTAATTATTGGGTAATGGGATATTTCCTAATTAATTAAAGATTACTGGATAAAGATTAAATCCCCCAACAAGGGAATTACGTGGCAGCCCCCAAACCTTATGACTCTTAAGTCATTGAAGAATAGGTGGCAAGATTTAAATCATTATGAATTATGTGGTGGCTGCACATCCATGTATAAAATATATCTCTAACTTAAGAGACATGAATGGATAAGCAACTTGAATCACAAACTCATTCTCATAGGCATCTAATGAGGATTCAAATGTTAATGTTGTGTGTTACAAACGAAAGTCATATAAGCAAAACCCAAGACCTTCAACAATTCAAATTAACGTGAGATTTTATAATTTTAAGGGAGTATAGTGTAATATTTCTCAAGAGAATCGACTCAGGTATGTTAAGGCTATCCCTTCTTTCTTTTTGGCATGATCAATACGATACAAACGAAACGAGCAAATGCACAATTTCCATAAATGACTCTATTCATAGAAATACTAAAGATGCTTATGTTCTTGATTCCCCATGTGTCATATTATTCTATCATCTGTTCATGGGTCTCAGAAAATACGTAAGTTGATAAAGTTTATTTCATGATATTACTCAAAGGCATAATGGTCTTATGACACTTCAAAAGATTTTTATTGACGTACTTCTCATGCATTACATTCATTTACATTGACCCATGACCAGATGGCGTTATATACACGTATATATGTATATTATATGTATATGGGATATGAAAAAAGATTACAGTGTTATATACGCACCACCACTTGATCAGTTAGTATACATTGATGAATTGCCCACAGTGGCCGAGATGATATGATGGGATGTCCTCAGAGGCTTGTTGATGTTATGACCGCATATACCTATGCATAATATGACATTTATATGCATATGCATGACATTATAGATATGAAGTGATTCACAGAGTTATTCAGACATACATGTCGAGTCTTTTACTCCATGTTTTTTCTCATGTCTATTATTTACTGATTTTCATTCCTTACATACTCGGTACATTATTTTCACTGACGTTCCTTTTGCCTTAGGATGTTGCATTTCATGCCCGCAGGTCCCGATAGACAAGTCGATAGTCCTCCAAGTAGGCTATTAGCTCAGCGGAAGATGTTGGTGCGCTCCATTTGCTCCGGAGTTGCTATTGGTCAGTATGATTAGGACATGTGTTGGTTGGTATGGCGGGGCTCTATCCCGACCTTTATGATATTTATGTATTCTTAGAGGCTTTTAGACACGTCGTGTATGTGAAAGATTGTATGGCCTTGTCGGCCTATGTTCAGTGAAATTTTGGTCTTATAGGCCCGTATGTTTTATGTATAAATTAGTATTTCGTGTTGTAGTCTACTTATCTCATGGCAGCCTCTCTGGCTCAATTATCTATGATAGTATGATACGAAAAGATACGGTACGTTGGTACTCGGTTGAGTAAGGGTACCGGGTGCCCGTCGCGGCCCATCGGTTTGGGTCGTGACAATCTCCATCTATTTTTAACTTCAAATCCAAATGGCAAAAATGTCAAAAATTGTTCCTTAAAAGGAAAACACTTCTTCATCGTGGTCGGCCGGCGACAAAACACCGGTGGAGCTACGCCCTAAGGAGTGTGTTCCCGGGGGGTGCGGGGGGGAGGGGGGTGCATTCGCACTTCCGATTTTAAAACTTATAAAGCCTCGTCAATTCCTTGTCGATGCGAGCCAGTGTCGAGGTATATATGCTCGATAACCGAGGGATACCTTAAGACGGTAAAGAAAGACTACAACTGGGAGGGAAAAGAGGTGGTGATCCCGACCCCCGAAGAGGACACTACCACCCATGTGGAAGGGTTTCTAAGTGTTTACACTTACCTTTTTACGCTGGGCCCCCTCGACCCTGTTGTCGTTGATTTTTGCCATCAATATCAAATAACCCTAGGCCAAGTCTATCCTTCCTTTTGGCGAATTGTATTCTGCTCCGATTCTTCGTGAGCAAAGTTGAGGGGATGTCTTTAACCCCCGACCACCTCATCAGGTTGTACAGCCCCTGCTAGAGGCAGGTTAATAAAACTCCAACACCGGGCCACCAAAGTGTTGTTCTCGTGCATAGACGAGGACAAGGACCAAGGCTGGATGAGTCGGTTCGTTCGAGTGAGGACTTCCGACCTAATCCCAGCCGAGAAGATGCCATTTCCCGAGAAATAGAATATGAAGCATAAGTACAATCCTATTATTAGCTCCTATTTATTGTTTTGCTCCTTTGCTTCTTCTCATCGATATCCTTTTTTGTGATGTAGCGGTCGCTTGGATGCCCGGTGCAATTCCTAACCTCAAGAGCTGGGTTCAGGACTTGGCCTCAACCTCTACGTATGCCGAGCGCTCATGGCACAATTTATCAAAGTGCCGACGGGAGGCCAAAACTCATGGTAAGCCCCTTTTCCACGTCTTTGATGATTTTATTAAAGCGTTTCTTACTTAATTTCTTTTCATACAGGCCTTGTCAAAGATACTGTCATGAGGCCCTTATCTGGTGAGGGGAGACTTCGATCCCGGCACCGAAACTAGCAAAGGACAAAAAGAGGAAAAAGATCTCAACCTCCGAGGATCCAGAACCTAAGAAGGCGACGACTTGTAAGCCGAGGAAGAACATCATCCTCCTGACCGAAGAATCTGTTCGGCGTCTAAGGGATGAAGATGAAGAAGAGGAAGAAAACGACTCCGGGCTGGTGGCCTGAGTGGGAATGAGCACCGAGGCCCCAAAATCCACTGATTCGGTGAAGACTACAGAAACTCCGTCTCGAGATAAGGGGGTCTCGGTAAAAGACTTAATTGAAGTCCTCAAGTCATCGAGGATTGAAGATGCCTCCTACCATAATGAGCCATTGGTGGGTACGACTGTAGGGGATGGTCCCGAGGCCCCTCGAGATGGAGAGAATGCTCCAAGTGACCCACTTGGTGCAATAGAAATTGGAGGCTCCCCGATGCTCCCCTCATTTTCCGAGGAGATGATTCAAGAGGCTCGGGCCTTGAAGACCCTCTCCATCGAAGGAGCCCACGGAAGGGAAGATCCATTCTGTGATTATTTTACTGGGGTCGAAGATGCTATCGGCCTGAGCGACTTGGAGGTCTCGAGGAAGGACTCGGGCGAGGCATCGAGCCTTTTCAACGAAGCGCAATAAGCTCTGAATCGGGTAAGCCTTAACTCCCCTTGTTGGTATTATCCTTGTGTTCATTTTTCTCTTCCTGCCTAATTTCTTTTCTTCTTTCTGCGTAGGCCTCAGTGTTTTATCAGGAAGAATTTTCTCGGTCTCGAGCTGAGCTGAGTCGGTATGAGGCCGACCTCTGAGGGCTCACGGAGGAGAGAAATGCCCTTAGACTTCTCTGTGGGCAAAAACAAGAGGAGACCAAGGACCTCCGAGCCGAGTTGGCCAAGGCTCATCAAGATCAGACCGACCTAATCAAGCAAGTAATAAAAATCTTAAAAGCTCATGGGCTCGATTTGGGAACGGTGGCTAACATTTCAATCTCACAGCTGCAACAGAAGGTCGAAAGGATCGAGCAGCTCCGCGAAGAGGTCGATATGATAAAGGCGGAGACCTTGGGGTAGTAAGAAGGCATGGACCGCTTTGCTGCCGAAAAAGAAACTGCTTTATCCCAATTGTTATCGGCCAAAAGTCAGCTTCGAGGCATGAAGGAGAAAAGCTCTGCTCAGGAAAAAAAAAGGGGAGCTCGAAGATCAGTTGGCTTCCGAACTTGCAAAGGCCAAATCTAAAGCCGAAAAGGCTAAAGCCGAGGCAAATGCGATCATGGTTGTCTACCGGGCCGATGCTAAAGCCGCTCAAGTCCAAGCAAGAGAGGCAGCCGAGACCGCTCAAACTCAAGCATATTGGATTGCTGAACTCGCCAAATTCCAATCTAGAAGGGAAATCCTCGAGGAGATTCACGCTCGAGGTTTTGATCTTACCGATGAAATAATAAAGGCTAGAGAGCATGAAGCTGATGCTGGAGCGCTGGCCTTCTCCGATGATGATGATGATGCCAAGAGCAAGAGGATGTCCGAACGCGGGGAGGACCTCGATGGAGAAGAAGTCGCCCCTAGTGAAAATTAGGAACCTTAGGATTTTTCACTTTTGATCTATTGTGTAGGATCCTGATCGAACCTTGTAAATATTCTCATATATATAAAGATCTCTTTCCTTTCCGACTTGTCTTTATTTCATTTTCTGCCTTGTAAAAATTTTGTTTCATTCATTCCTTATGAAAATTTTGTTCATAAATTCGAGGCTTAGGCAATTTGATCGAAGTTGGACTACTGTAGTTTTATAATCGAGTGAGTACTTGCTCGAACTCGGAGTAGGGTGACCCTTAGGTTTTAATTGAGTGAGGATGATTTCTCGAACTTAAAAATAAAATGGCCTTTTAGGCTCTTGAATTAGGCTGATACGACCATAGTAAAAAGAATGGCTCTCCCCCCTTTTCGGCTTGAAAAGTTTATTTGTTTAATCATATAAAGTCTATTTTACCTTAGCATGAAATAAGGAATTTGCTCGAGAGTTCAAACGGTTCTGTACCCATTAAGGTTTTCAAGGGTCGATATTATCGAGACCCTTTGTTTCGTAATGCCTTAGCATAAAATAAAGAATTTGTTTGAGAGTTCGAACGATTTTGTACCCATTAGGGTTTTCGAGGGTCGATATTATTGAGACCCTTAGTAATTCAGCCTAGGGTATCCTTTTTAACCAGTTTATGAAAATATTCGAAGGCCTGTTTTATAACGGAAATCGGACGTCTCCGAACCGTGTTAATTTGGCCAAAGCCTTTAACTTGGGATTCACCTTTTGGGCTTGATCCCCTGTTATATTTTAAACTTGTTTGAAGTATCAGTCCCCGAGTGGGGTGGCCGTGGCTTATAAAATCAAGGGTTGCTTTTTTAAGGTTTTACGATCTCGAGATTTTAGTAATTCGTTCATGTCGATTTTTTGGATGACAGTCCCCGAGTGCGGGGTCAATTGTTCGAACTTTAGTTGTGATCGGCCCTTAAGCCAGTTTCCATAATAGATCACAAGCACGACATTGTAAAGTAAAAATTTCTCTAAGGCATGAAATATCTGGCAAGGAAAAATACTTTTTTCAATAGATTAACATGCTTACATGTTTTCCATTAGGGATCGAGTAATCTACACGGGCAAGGTTCGTTCGATCGTTTGACCCATACAAAATTTACCTATCTAGACCCTGTCGGCACAAAGTATTTTTCTTGTAACTATCCGAAGGTGATTCCCCCCAGTATTCGAGGTTAATTGTAAAGAAGCCTCGGATACTGTTGAATTGCTCTAAGTTAGCACGAACAATGGTTGCCTCGTTAAAAACCTCGCCAGAAAAACCCATTTGGGACAAAAATCGGTCTAAGGGAAAAAGAGTGCAACGCGTGTTTTCAGACTTAAGGACTTTGTGTTTGAAGAATCCTTTGATGTCTCCGATCAAACACCTGTAAATGGTTAGTATAAAATATAAAAGAAAATGAAGAAGGTCATACCTTAGCAGTAATATTATTTGAGAAGTGATATGTTCTAACTGTTTGGTAATTTTTCTCCGTTCATCGTGCCAAGTTTGTAGGATCCTTTTTTGACGATATCGAGGACCTGGTACGGTCCCTTCAAGTTCGGGCCAAGTTTTCCTTCGTTTGGGTCTTGAGTATTGAGGGTGACCTTTCTCAAAACCAAGTCCCCGATTTTTAAGTGTCGAAGATTGGCTCTTCGATTGTAGTACCTTTTGATCCGTTGTTTCTGTGCGGCCATTCGAATGAGGGCGGCTTCCCGTTTTTCATCTAGCAATTCGAGGTTTGTATTCATAGCCTCGTGATTTGACTCTTCCGTTATATATCGAAACCTGACGCTGGGTTCCCCGACTTCAACCAGGATCAGAGCTTCAGCGCCATATACTAAAGAGAATGGTGTTGCCCCCGTACTGGATTTTGACGTTATTCGATACGCCCAAAGGACTTCGGGCAATATTTCTCTCCATTTTCCCTTAGCGTCGCTCAATCTTTTCTTCAAATTTTGAATGATGGTCTTGTTTGTCGATTCAGCCTGTCCGTTCCCACTAGAATGATATGGCGTCGACAGGATCCTCTTTATTTTGTGATCTTTGAGAAATTTTGTCACTTTGTTGCCGACGAACTGCTTTCCATTGTCGCATACGATCTCGGCAGGCATCCCGAATCGGCATATAATGTGGTCCCATATGAAGTCTATGACTTCTTTCTCTCTAATTTTCTCGAAAGCCTGCGCTTCAACCCACTTAGAGAAATAGTCAGTCATAAACAAAATAAATTTAGCTTTACTTGGGGCCAATGGCAGAGGGCCGACTATATCCATTCCCCATTTCATGAATAGCTATAGGGTTAAGACCGAGTGGAGTTGCTCTCCGGGCTGGTGAATTATCGGTGCATACCTTTGACATTTGTCACACTTTCGAACAAACTCTTTTGTATCTTTTTCCATATCGGCCCAATAGTATCCTGCTCTGATGACTTTATGAACCAATGATTTGGCACCAGAATGATTTCCTCAAGTGCCCTCGTGGATTTCTCGTATGACGTAGTCGGTATCTCCTGGTCCCAAACATATTTCCAATAGTCCATCGAACATCCTTCTATATAGTGTTCCATCTTCGGCCAGTGTGAATCGTGCAGCCTTTGTACGTAGAGTCCTTCATTCTTTAGGATCCGATGGAAGCTTTCCGTTCTTTAGGTACTCGATATATTTGTTCCTCCAATCCCAGGTCAGACTTGTGGAGTTGATTTTGGCGTGGCCTTCTTCGATTACTAACCTTGAAAGTTGTACGTCAGTCCCCGAGCTAATCTCGCCGTCTTTGACTAATGACCCCAAATTTGCAAGGGCATCGGCCTCGCTGTTTTGTTCTCGAGGCACATATTGTATGGTCCATTCTTTAAACCGATGTAGAGTTACCTATAATTTGTCCAAGTATCTCTGCATGCGATCTTCTCGAACTTCGAAAGTTCTGTTGACTTGGTTTACCACAAGCAGAGAGTCGCATTTGGCCTCGATGACTTCTGCTCCCAAACCTTTAGCTAGCTCGAGACCTACAATCATGGCCTCATACTCGGCCTCATTTTTAGTTAACTTTAAAGTTTTGATAGCTTGTCTAATTGTATTACCCGTGGGCGGCTTCCAAACGATGCCTAGCCCGGACCCCTTCACGTTCGAAGCGTCGTCTGTGAAGAGGGTCCACACCCTCGATGATGTACCCGACTTTAATAATAGTTCCTTTTTGACCTCGGGTACGAGGGCTGGCGTAAAGTCAACCAAGAAGTCCGCTAAGATTTGAGACTTGATGGTCGTTCGGGGTCGATACTCGATATCGTATCCACTGATCTCGACGGCCCATTTGGCCAATCGGCCCAAACGTTTGGGCTTATGCAAAATATTGCGAAGGGGATAAATAGTCACCACAAAAATCGGGTGACACTGAAAATATGATTTTAATTTCCTAGAGGCACTTATTAGGGAAAGCGCTAATTTTTCTAAGTGTGGGTACCGGGTTTCGACCTCACCTAGAGTTCGACTAACATAGTAAACAGAGAATTTCTTACCTTGTTCTTCTCGAACTAGGACCCGCAATTTTTGAGATTTCTAAGTACAAGTAGAGTCGCTCGTCCCTTTCGGAGTATGAAGCAGTGGCGGGTTCGAGAGGTACCGCTTTAATTCTTCCAATGCTCGTTGGCATTCTGGGTTCCATGCGAAACAGTTCTTCTTTCTAAGCAGTGAGAAGAACCTGTGACTTCTATCTGAGGACCTCGAGATGAATCGGTCTAGGGCGGCTATGCGCCCTATTAATCTTTGAACGGCCTTAACATTGTCCACGATTGTGATATCTTTGATTGCCTTGATCTTATAGGGGTTGATTTCTATCCCCCGATTTGATACCATAAAATCGAGGAACTTTCTAGAGCCGACCCCGAATACACATTTCTCCGGGTTGAGCTTCATGTTGTATTTCCTTAGTATATAGAAGGTCTCCTGTAAATGTGTCAAATGGTCCGCTACTCGCAGGTACTTAACTAGCATATCGTCAATATAAACCTCCATTGATTTACCTATTTGTTCTTCGAACATTCGATTTACTAAGCATTGATAAGTGGCACCAGCATTTTTTAATCCAAGCGGCATTACATTATAACAATAGGTACTGTACTTAGTGATGAACGACGTCTTTTCGTGATTCTTCGGGTTCATTTGTATTTGATTGTATTCGGAATAGGCATCGAGAAAACTAAGGATCTCGTTGCTGTCCGTGGCATCGATCATGCAATCAATATTCGGCAGAGGAAAAGAGTTTTTAGGACATGCTTTGTTTACATCTTTATAGTCTATGCACATTCTAAGTTTATTTCCCTTTTTAGGGACTACGACTACATTTGCTAACCATTTGGGATATTTTACTTTCCAAATGGATCCTGTTTTAAGAAGTTTGGTTACCTCGTCCTTGATGAATGCATGTTTTACCTCGGACTGAGGCCTTCTCTTTTGTTTTACCGGGCGGAACTTCGGGTCCAAGATCAGTCGATGTGTAGTGATCTCCGGTGAGATTCCTGTCATATCTAGGTAGGACCAAGCAAAACAATCCATATTATTGATAAGAAATTTAATGAAATTTTCCCTGAGTTCGGGGGTTAACCCCATACCCAGGTATACCTTTCGATCGGGTAAATACTCAATCAGTATGACCTGCTCCAGCTCTTAGACTGTCGATTTGGTGGCGTCGGAATCCTCGGGGATTATGAAGGATTGAGGGGTCCAGTATTCATCGTCCTCGTCCGTTCCCTATTTCTCCGACCGAGTCGAGGCTGGTGGCTGTGGTTGCTATTTAGCCTCATATTTTCCTTTGGACTCCGATCCCTTTGTCGATGAAAGCGTCGATACCAGTGTTACTTTGTCCATCGTGAACATTTCTTTGGCAGCATGCTATTCCCCATACACTGTTTTTACCACATCCAGTGTTGGGAACTTCAGCCTTTGGTGAAGGGTTGAGGGGACGGCCATCATATTGTAAATTCAGGGTCTTCTGAGCAGTGCGTTGTATCTCATATCGCCCTCCATCACATGGAAATTTGTTTTTTGAACAGTTCTGGCTACATTTACTGGTAGGATGATTTCACCTTTAGTTGTGTCACTCGCCATGTTGAAGCCATTAAGAACCCGAGATGCGGGTACAATCTGATCTTGTAGGCTGAGCTGTCCATGACCCTCGATCGAATAATATTGGCCGAACTTCCTGGATCAATTAAAATACGTTTAACCTGAATTTTATTCATAATGATAGAGATTACCAAAGCATCATTGTGGGGTTGTGAGATCCCTTATGCTTCTTCATCATTGAATGATAAAGTGCCTTCTGACACATAGTCTCGAGTTCGTTTTTCCCTGGTGATGGATACTTTAATGTGTTTGAACACGGGCCTTTATGGAATATCGACTCCATTAATGATCATGTGAATCACGTGTTGCGGTTCTTCCTGCTCGTTTTTCCTGTTTGCACCCTGTCTCTGAAATGGTTTTTAGCTCGGTCGCTCAAGAATTCTCGAAGATGACAATGGGCCACATCCTCCCTTAGTTGTCTGCAGTCTTCAGTTTTATGACCATGTGTATCATGGTATTTGCATATTTGATTGGGGTTTCTTTGTGATGGATCGGTTTGTAGGGGTCTGGCCATCTAATATCTTTGATTCTCCCAATGGCTGACACAATACCTAATGCGTCGATGTTGAAGTTGTATTCTGATAATCGTGGTGCTTCTGTGGGATCAACATGTTTATCGAAGCCACTTTTGCTCATGAGCCCTCGAGAGCTTTGTCCTCGATTGTTCTTTCGATCATTTCAGATGGGATTGCGTCATGGGCCGCTGTTTCTATGATCTGCATTATATGGTTGATACCGATCTTTGTTCGACCGGGGTTCTCTGTCGGTATCCCTTTGATTTCTGCCGACGTGCCTGTTTGGATAAACGGAACCGGAAGGGGTCCCCAATTGATCATCCTCGACCCTGATCTTTGACTGGTACCGATTATGTACATCGGCCCAGGTTACCGTTGGATATTCAATTAAATTTTGTTTTAGCTGTCGTGATGCCACCGAACTGCATTCATTCAAACCCTGAGTAAAGGCTTGAACATCCCAATCATCTGTGACTGGTGGTAGTTACATGCATTCCATCTGGAACCAAGATACGAATTCCCTCAACATTTTGTTGTCTTTTTGTTTCACCTTGAAGAGGTCCGATTTCCTAGTTGCAACTTTTATCACTACGGCATGTGCCTTTATGAAGGAGTCTGCAAGCATGGCGAAGGAATCGATGGAATTATGCGGCAAATTGTGGTACCATATCATTTCTCCTTTCGACAAGGTTTCTCCAAATTTCTTCAGTAAAACAGATTCAATCTCATCGTCTTCCAAGTCATTCCATTTTATTGCGCATGTATAAGAAGTGACATGCTCATTAGGGTCGGTGGTCCCGTTATACTTAGGAATTTCTGCCATTCAAAATATTTTCGGAATGGGTTTCGGTGCCGCACTTGGAGGGAAAGGCTGCTGTACAAATTTCTTTGAATCCATACCCTTTAGAATCGGCGGTGCCCCCAGTATTTGGTCAACCCGGGAGTTGTACGTCTCTACTTTCTTGTCATTTGCCTCGATTTTCTTTTCTCCCGATTCAATCCGTTTAGTGAGCTCCTCGAACATTTTCATAATGGCGGGGTCAGTCCCTGATTCGTTCGCATTCAACCTTTCCGGCACAGGCTCAGTCCTTTGAACGACTTCTAATTCGATCCTACTCGGTGTTCGATGTTGATTTTGTAGTTGTGCTATAGCGGCTTGTTGAGCCCGTAACATTTCGAATATTAATTGGAGTCTAACTCTACCACTTCTCCGCCCTGCGTACCTCTACCACCTGATCGAACTTCTCTGCGTATACTACCTTTGGGCTCAACGCCCAAATTTGCATTTAGGGCGACATGTGAACTGACATCGATGGGATTTGTGATTGGTGCTCCCTCGAGGTCAGCCTGAGGCACCTTGATTCCTGGGGTGGCTATGTTATCATTTTCTCCGTGAAATCCGAGGTTGTTGTCACCGTGTGTAGGTGTTGCTTGTGAGTTTGACATGTTTATCCTGAAAACAAAGTTTCTTACGAGAACAAGTGTAAAGCAGTGTGTGTTATCGAAATTAGTATTAAGCAATCACTATTATCTTTAGCCCCACGATGGGCGCCAAACTGTTTACCCTTAAAATTGGATAACAATTAAACTTTTAATGAGGTTCTAAGGATACGCGATTTCACTTAATACCAATAGACAAATATGAAGATTAATAACAGAAATGAACTATAAAATAAAGCCAACCAATATTGAAACCGAATTCAACCCTCGAACTAGGGTGCCCTCGAACTGATTCATACCAAAATAGTTAAAAATAAAGCAAGCTGATAAACAAGAGAGTATAAGCTAAAGAGAGAGTGTTATATTGGTTTTTTTATGTGAGAATAATGTGTCTTACAAATAGTTAATACTCCCCTTTATATAGTAGAGGAGTTCTACTTATGGTATAACTCTAATTACAGAAGGAAATCCCATGACTAGCTAATTAACCATTTCTGATTTGATCCGTTCCGAGATTTACGCCACGATCCTCGACCAGTCAACGAGGTTTACGCCGTGATTCTCGACCGGTCATGGATATCTCGCCTTTCTGTTATTGTGCTATCTCCAGTCTTGCTCAATGTCTATCTTGTTTGGCTTTGATCGCTACTAGTCTCGATCTCGACAGGTACCTCGGTTCTGAACTTAGTACCTAATCTTCGTGATTTAGTCTGATCCGTTACGAGGCCGTCCTTCGATGCAATCTCCCAGTCTCGGTCAAATAGTAAAATCGGGTGGGCCCGATTTTAATCATATACAAACTGCTTTTGCCTTTGTCAATTTTCTGTGTGTTTCTTTTATTATCAAGCAGTATTTGTGATTCACCTGCCTTATCTCTTTCATATTTTGCTAACCTTAAATCCTAATTTTTTAGTTCATTGAAAACTAGTAAAAATTAATAATAAAATTTTAAATATTACTTACGACTTACTAATTATAAAATTGTGAATATTTAAAAATCATAAATTTTTAAAACTTTTAATCACAAATACCACAAAATATTTATAATAACAATAACAACATACCCAGTAATTTTACGAGTGGGGTCTGGAGAGGGTAGTGTGTACACAGATCTTACCCATACCTTGTGAAAGTAAATAAACTATTTTCGATAGCTACACCCTCGACTAAAAAGAAATATAATAGTGGCGAACCCATGGAAAAGAAGAAGTAACAACAACAAAAAAAAATAGGAAGTAACAACAACAAGAAAAATAGGATAACTGAAGCAAACATGTATTACTAGAAATCTAAGAATAAGAGAAAGCAAGCATACTACTAGTACTACTGATATGAAAAGGAAAACTTGCGGCTACCTACTAATCCTATGCCGTAATTCTCGACCTCCACACCCCTATCAAGGGGCATGACCTCGGTAAGCTACATCTGCGCCATGTCCTTCCTAATCACCTCTCCCCAATACTTCTTCGGCCTGTCTCTACCTCTCCTAAGACCCACCGTGGCCAACCTCTCACACCTCCTCACTGGTGCACAATGCATCTTCTTTTCACATGTCTGTACCATCTCAGCCTTACTTCTCGCATCTTGTCCACTATTGAGGCTACTCCAACCTTATCCCGAATATCTTCATTCCTAATCTTATCTCTCTTGGTGTGCGCACATATCCATCTCAACATTCTCATTTTCGCTACTTTCATCTTCTGGATCTGAGAGTTCTTGACTAACCAACACTCCGCCCCCCTACAACATAGTCGATTTAACCACCATTCTGTAGAACTTATCTTCAATACTCGGTGGTATATTCTTATCACACAGGATCCCGGATGCGAGCCTCTATTTTATCCATCCCGCTTCAATACGATGTGTGACATATTTATCAATCTCCATATTAACTTGTATTATAGACCCCAGATACTCCAATATGATGTGTGACATATTTATCAATCTCCATATTAACTTGTATTATAGATCCCAGATACTTGAAACTTACTCTCCTAGGAATGACTTGTGTATCGAGCTTCACTTTCACGTCGGTCTCAGGGGCGGACCCACATTGGTTCAAGCGGGTTCAGTTGAACCCGCTTTGTAAAAACAATATACTATTTTTATATATTTAAATTATTTTTTCAAGCACCAAAATGAAGTTAAATAATAAACGTTGAACCCTCTTGACAAGAAGTGAAAGGTGGTGCAGTGGTTCAAGCGGGGTCATCAAGAGTGCGAAGGTTTACACTTGCTATCTGTATAAATTTTTTCTCTTTATGTTAGAGTCTTCTCCTATCTCAATTTCACACTTGCTTATTTGAAATCTTTTAAAGTATTCTGCTTGCCTCTTTCTCGTGGTTTACAAAACACGTATTTTTTATTTGTTTAAATTTAGCATATTATCATAGTTCCAAAATTCTTATATTAAAGAAGTTATTAATCCAATTTAGTTTATAGTTCTCTTCTATTTTTTATTGACTGCAATAATTAGCTTGTAAAAATAAAATAATTTTGAATTTGTAAAATTTAAACAAATAAGTAGAATTTATTATTTTGTTATCGATTAAATTGTTGTTTGTTAAATAAAATTGTTAAAAATTTAATAAATTATAAAATTTAAAAACATAGATAAAAAATTGTTAAAATTTATCTTTATAAAGGCGACCTCAAAATACGAAAAAAAAGAATAGCGAGCAAAACTTTGTTTGGAGGTTTTGTTATGAAACGAAACAAAGAGCAGTAAGGTAAACTATATTTGTTAAGCTTGGTAGTGCTTCTACTGTCGGATGCAGCCGAGGGTTTAGTCTCTATCTGAACCCGCCTGCATAAAAGTCTGGGTCCGCCACTGGTCGGCCTCGTGAGTTGCATCGCAAAACTTGCACTCCAAGTATTCTATTTTTATCCTGCTCTACCGAACACCTTTAGTCTATGTAACGACCCGACCAATCATTTTGAGTATTATAACCCAGTTCTCCCATTTACTACTCAATTTGTGCATTACAATTATTATATAACTTACCGGGGTAATTGGTTCGGGTCCGGTGAGGTCTTGGAATGAATGAGAACACTTAGTTCCAAAGTTTAAAACTTAAGTTGAAAAGGTTGGATGGATGTCGACCTATGTGTAAATGACCCCGAAATAAAGTTTTGATGATTCCAATAGCTTCGAATGGTAATTTTGGACTTAGGAGCATGTCCGAAAATTTATTTGGAAGCCTGTAGCTAAATTAGGCTTGAAATGGCTAAAATAAAAATTTAAGTTTGGAAGTTTGACCGGGAGTTGAATTTTTGATATCGGAGTCGAAATCCGATTCTGGAAATTAAAATAGATCTGTTATGTCATTTATGACCTGTGTGCAAAATTTGAGGTTAATCGGACTTGATTTGATAGGTTTCGGCATCGAATGTAGAAGTTGAAATTTCTTAGTTTCATTAAGCTTGAATTGGGGTATGATTCGTAGTTTTAGTGTTGTTTGATGTGATTTGAGGATTCGACTAAGTTCGTATAATGTTTTAGGACTTGTTGGTGTATTTGGTTGAGGTCCCGGGGGCCTCGAGTGAGTTTTGGATAGTTAACGGACTAAATTTTGGACTTGGAAGAAATCTGGAAATTTTTGCCTTCTGATGCAATCGCACCTGCGGAATTTGGCTCACAGATGCGAGATCGCAGAAGCGAGCCTGGCATGGCAGAAGCAGGAAGTCCGTAGAAGCGGACAGAATCTCACAGAAGCGAGTCCGCAGAAGCGACACCAAGGTCGCAGATGCGGAGGCAAGGGAGGCTGAGCAAAACCGCAGAAGCGGACGCTTCTTCGCATAAGTGAGTCCACAGAAGTGGGAGCAGTCGCAGAAGCGGTTGGTTTCTCGCACCCGCGAGACCGTAGAAGCGGCTAAGTGAGTCGTAAGTGCGGAACCCCTGGACAGTATACATTTCGAAGGGGTTCCGAGTTTTGCCATTTTTGGACCTTCACGCACTGTTTTTGGGGCGATTGTGAGAGATACATTCACGAAAAACTTGAGGTAAGTCACTTGTGATCATTTCTACTCCATAATATTGAATTATCATCGAATAATCCGACTAGATTACGTATTTTAGAGGTGTAAATCGGAAATTTGGACTTAGGGATTTGGAAATAAGATTTGATGATTTGGAGATCAAGTTGATGTTGGAATTTGATAAAATTTGTATGGTTAGACTCGTGGTTGAATGAGCGTTCATATTTTATAATTTTTGTCGGGTTCCGAGACGTAGGCCATACGGGTGATTTTTTAGTTAAATTTCAGATTTTGTTGGAAAATTAGTATTTTTATATGGAATTAATTCCAATGATTTGCATTGACTGAAAGGGATTAATTGTGACTAGATTCGAGGCGTTCAGAGGCCAATTCGCGAGGCAAAGGCATAGCGGAATAAAAAATTATACGGTTTGAGGTAAGTAACACTTCTAAACTTGGTTCTGAGGGTATAAATTCATGAATTATGTGTTATGTGAATTGTATGAAGGTGACGCACATGCTAGGTGACGGGCGTGTGGGCGTGCACCATAAAAATTGTGACTTAAATAAATTCTATGGAGTTGTAAAATTAAAGAATCATGTTATTATCACAACCCAAACTAACCTCTGTCGTGATGGTACCTATCGTGGAACTAGGCAAGCCGACTCATTTCCAAAACAAACCGATATTTTCATTTCAAAGATAATTTCAAGATTATTTAACATAAAACCTCCATTTAAAGAGTTCAAATCAAAGAAAAACAGAAGTGCGGAAAAGAAAATTCCGACATCGGAGTGTCACTAGTCAAGAGCATCTTCTACAATCTGTCTAACAATATCAAGGATAACTCAGCCTGAAAAATAGCTAAATACAACTAGAGGAAGATAAGAGGGTGAAGAGCAGGGGCTGCGATCGGCAAACAGCTACCTTGCTATCTCCGAAAAAATCTGCAACCAGAACACTCAATAACCGCTACCGTGTCTAGCTACACCTGAATCTGCACACAAGGTGCAGGGAGTAACGTGAGTACGCCAACTCAGTAAGTAACAATAATAAATAAAGACTGAGCAGTAGTGACGAGCAATATAGCATATAACGTTCATATCAGGAAATCTCAGTAAAATACCATATGCTCTTAAAAATCAGGATTTGAATCAAACATTTCGTTTAAACCCAGTTCCAGTAAAAATTATTTAAAGATATTTTTCCAACAGTTTTTCAAACAAAGGCTCAATGCAAAGGTGAGCAAAAATGATGAAATCATAAACAGCCCCTTGGGCAAAAACATCACTCATATACAGCCCCTCGGGCAAACCTCACAGTCACTCGTGCCACTCGAGCATACCTCACAATCACTCTTGCTACTCGGGCATACCTCACAATCACTCTTACCACTCGGGCATACCTCACAGTCACTCTTCCCTCCCAGTCACTCAGCACTCGGAACTCGACACTCGCACTCAGTAGGTACCTGCGCTCACTGGGGGTGTGTACAGACTCCGGAGGGGCTCCTTCAGCCCAAGCGCTATAATCTGTGTGGACAACTCAGGTACTATAATAATAAAGTATGCTGCAGGCGGGCAGCCCCAATCCACACGCATCCTCACAATCAGGCCCTCGGACTCACTCAGTCATAAATATGCTGCAGGCGGGCAGCCCGATCCACACATATCCTCACAATCAGGCCCTCGGCCTCACTCAGTCATAAATCTCTCAAGCCACTCGGGCATTTCGGTAAAACAGGGCAGTCGACCCAAAACATATATATGCATCAAAATAGAGTCATAAAACTAAGTTATGCGGTAAACAAGTATAAATATGACTGAGTATAGATTTTCAATTGAAAACAGTGAGAGGATGGTAAGAAACAGCCCATAAGGGTCCAAACAGCATTGACGCAAGGCCCAAACATGGCATTCAACCCAATTTACAGAAATTCTTTCTAAAACATATAAGTATCAAATGGTTTCAACAAAGTATGCAACTTTACAGTTGCTACGGGACGGACCAAGTCATAAATCCCCAACAGTGCACGCCCACACGCCTGTCACCTAGCATGTGCGTCACTTTAAAATAATAGAATGATACGAAATCCGGGGTTTCATACCCACAGGTCTAGATTTACAATCGTTACTTACCTCAAACCGGTCAAATCTCTAACCTGCAATGATCTTGCCTCTGGACTCGTCCTCTAAATGCTCCGAATCTACTCACAATCAGTACAATACTATCAATACGCGCGAATGGGATGAATTCCACAAGAAAAACTACAAAATTAGACCAAAACCCGAAATTGGCTCAAACCCGGCCCCCGAGCCCACGTCTCGAAATCCAACCAAATTTACAAAACTAGAAAGCTCATTCACTCACGAGTCTAACCATACCAAATTCATCAAAATCCGACATCGTTTGGTCCTTGAAATCCTTAATTACCATAATTAATACAACGGGAAATCACCATATATACAAGTATTAGGGCTCAAGTAACTTACCTCAACGAAATCCCCTTGATTCCTCTTCAAATCTCTCCCAAAAGCTCCAAAAATCGAGTTGAAATTGTGAAGAATGACCAAATTTCGCGAAGGGTCCTATTTATGGTTTCTGCCCAGGTTTTTCGCACCTGCGGCCATTTTCTCGCACCCGCGCGACCGCACGTGCGCAACTCACTTAATCACCCAGCTTTCGCACCTGCGTACCCCTTCCTCGCACCTACGGACTCGCATCTGCGGTCCCAGGTGCGCATCTGCGAAACCAGTCCACACTCCTCATCTCCGCATCTGCGCTCAAGGCTTCGTACCTGCGGGCTCGCAGATGCGGCCAATTCTTCGCACCTGCATTCCCAGCCTTGGCCCAGCGTCGCCCATACCTGCTCACTCTCCACGTGCACCAGCGGCCTCGCACCTGCGACCGTTTCTTCTGCAGGTGCGGAAATAGCAGAAGCAGCAGCTCCAGCTGCAATTTCCAACTTCAACAAATCCGTTAACCACCCGGAATCACCCCGAGGCCCTCGGGACCTCAACCAAAAATACCAACAAGTCATATATCAACATACCAACTTAGTCGAACCTTCGAATCACTCAAAACAACATCAAATCATCAAATTACCCTCGGATTCAAGCCTAAGAACTTCTAAATTTCTAAATTCGGCAACCGATGCCGAAACCAACCAAACCACGTCCGAATGACCTCAAATTTTGCACACACGTCACAAATGACACTATGAACCTACTCCAACTTCCGGAATTTCATTCCGATCCCGATATCAAATTTTCCACTGCCGACTGAAATCGTCAAATTACCAATTTCGCCAATTCAAGCCTAATTCTACACGGACCTCCAAATCACATTCCGGACGCACTCCTAAGTCCAAAATCACCTAAAGGAGCTAACAGAACCATCGAAATTCAAATCCGAGATCGTTTACACATAGGTCAACATTCGGTTGACTTTTCCAACTTAAGTTTCTACTTATAAGACTATGTGTCTCAATTCACTCTGAAACCACTGCGGTCCCGAACCAACTAACCCGATATAACATAATATAGCTGAATAACACAAAAAGAAGTAGAAATGGGGAAAACAGGCTATAACTCTCGAAATGACCGGCTGGGTCGTTACATCCTCCCCCTCCTAAATATTCGTTCTTCCTCGAACGGGTCTAGAAACATACCTAGAGTCTCGAATATGCGTGGATATTTGCTCCGCATCTCCCGTTTGGTCTCCCAGGTGGCCTCCTCTACAGGCTAACCTCTCCATTGCACCTTCACTGAAGCTATATCCTTTGACCTCAACCTTCGAACCTGCCGATCCAAAATAGGCACTGCTCCACATCATAAGTCATATCACCCTCCAACTGAACCGTGCTAAAATCCAAAACATGGGACGGATCTCCAATATACTTTCGGAGCATAGAAACATGAAACACTGGATGCACACTCGACAAGCTGGGTGGCAAGGCAAGCTTATAAGCCACCTCCCCTATTCTCTTAAGCACCTCAAAAGGCCCAGTGAACCGGGGGCTCAACTTGCCCCTCTTCCAAACCTCATAACACCCTTCATGGGTGATACATTTAGCAAAACCTTCTCCCCAACCATAAAAAACACACCACAGACCTTCCTATCAGCGTAGCTCTTCTTCCTAGACCGCGCCGTACGAAGCCGCTCCTAAATTAATTTCACCTTATCTAATGCGTCCTGGACCAAGTCTGTACCTAAGAGCCTAGCCTCACCCGGCTCAAACCATCCAACCGGAGATCTACACCTCCTCCCATATAAAGCCTCGTACGGAGCCATCTGAATACTCGACTGATAACTGTTGTTATATGCAAACTCTGTGAGTGGCAGAAACTGGTCCCATGAACCCCCAAAGTCAATGACACAAGCAGGCAACATGTCCTCCAATATCAGAATAGTGTGCTCGGACTGCCCGTTCGTCTGAGGGTGAAAAGTTGTGCTCAACTCAACCTGAGTACCCAACTCTCGCTGCACGACCCTCCAAAACTGCGATGTGAACTGAGTACCCCTATCTAAAATGATGGAAACTGGGATACCATGCAGGCGAACGACCTCTCGGATGTAAATCTCAGCCAACCGCTCTGAAGAGTAAGTAGTACCAACTGGAATAAAGTGCGCGGACTTGGTCAACCGATCCACAATAACCCAAATAGCGTCAAATTTCCTCGAAGTCCATGGGAGCCCAACTAAAAGTCCATAGTGATCCGCTCCCACTTCCACTCTAGGATCTCTAATCTCTGAAGCAAGCCTCCCGGTCTCTAATGCTCATACTTAACTTGCTGACAGTTTAGACACCGAGCCACAAACCCAACTATATCCTTCTTCACCCGCCTCCACCAATAGTGCTGCCTCAAATCCTGGTACATATTCGCGGCACCCGGATGGATGGAATACCGCGAGCTGTGGGCCTCCTCAAGAATCAACTCTCCAATCCCATCTATATTAGGCACGCATATCCGGCCCTACATTCTCAGCACGTCGTCATCACCAATAGTCACATCCCTAGCATCACCTCTCCGAACCCTGTCCTGAAGAATGAGCAAGTGGGGGTCATCATACTGACGCTCCCTGATACAGTCATAAAGAGAAGACTTGGAGACCACACAAGCCAATACCCGACTAGGCTCCGAAATATCTAATCTGACAAGCTGGCCCACTAAGGTCTGAACATCCAATGCCAAAGGTCTCTCTGTTGCTGGAAGATATGCTAAACTCCCCAAACTCTCTGCCCGGCGACTCAAAGCATCGGCCACCACATTGGCCTTCCCCGAATGGTACAAAATAGTGATATCATAGTCCTTAAGAAGCTCCAACCATCTCTGCTGACGCAAATTAAGATCCTTCTGCTTTAACAGATACTACAGACTCCGGTGATCAGTATAGATCTCACAATGAACCCTATACAAATAATGACACAAAATCTTCAAGGCGTGAACAATGGCTGCTAACTCAAAATCATAGATAGGATAGTTCTTCTCATGGGTCTTCAACTGGCGCGAGGCATAGGCAATCACTCTACCCTCCTGCATCAAAACACAACCAATGCCTATCCTCGAGGCATCACAATACACGGTGTAAGAACCTGAAGCTGATGGCAGAACTAACACTGGAGTTATGGTCAAGGCAGTCTTGAGCTTCTAAAAGCTCTCCTCACATTCATCCGACCACCTGAATGGAGCACCCTTTTAGGTCAATTTGGTCAAGGGCGATGCAATAGATGAAAATCCCTCCACAAAGCGATGGTAGTAACCCGCCAAACCAAGAAAACTCCTAATCTCTGTGGCTGAGGATGGTCTGGGCCAACTCTGCACCGCCTCTATCTTCTTCGGCTCCATTTGAATACCCTCACTGGACACCACGTGCCCCAAGAATGCTACTGAACTGAGCAAAAACTCACATTTGTAGAACTTCGCATAAAGCTTCTCCTCCCTCAATCTCTGTAATACAATCTTCAAATGCTGAGCGTGCTCCTCCTGGCTACGAGAGTACACCAGGATGTCATCAATGAATACAACGACGAATGAGTCCAAATAGGGCTGGAATACATTATTCATCAAATGCATGAACGCTGTTGGGGCATTGGTCAGCCCAAAATACATCACCAAGAACTCATAATGGCCATATCGGGTCCTGAAAGCTGTTTTAAGAATATCTGAATCCCGAATCTTCAGTTGGTGATAACCGGACCTCAAATCGATCTTGGAGAACACCCTCGCTCCCTGAAGCCGGTCGAATAAATCATCAATACGAGGCAAATGATACTTGTTCTTAACTGTGACCTTGTTCAACTGCCTGTAATCAATACACATTCTCATGGAACCATCCTTCTTCTCCACAAATAGAACCTATGCACCCAAAGGTGACACACTAGGCCAAATAAACTCCTTATCGAGGAGTTCCTAAAGCTGTTCTTTCAATTCCTTCAACTCCGCCGGTTCCATACGATACGGTGGAATAGAAATGGGCTGAATGCCCGGCACCAAATTAATACCAAAGTCAATATCCCTGTCAGACGGCATGCCCGGTAGGTCTGCAGGAAACACATCCGAAAAATTATGTACCACCGGAACAGAATAAATGACAGGAGTCTCTGCACTAACATCCCTCACAAAAGCCAAATAAGATAGGCAACCCTTCTCAACCATGTGTTGAGCCTTCAAATAAGAAATCACACTACTTGGTCAATAATCTACAAAACCGATCCACTCAACTACCTTGCTATCTCCGAGAAAATCTGCAACTAGAACACTCAATAACCGCTACCGTATCTAGATACACCTGAATCTGCACACAAGGTGCAGGGAGTAACGTGAGTACGCCAACTCAGTAAGTAACAACAATAAATAAAGACTGAGCAATAGTGACGAGCAATATAGCATATAACGTTCATATCAGGAAATCTCAGTAAAATACCATATGCTCTTAAAAATCAGGATTTGAATCAAACATTTCGTTTAAACCCAGTTCCAGTAAAAATCATTTAAAGACATTTTTCCAACAGTTTTTCAAACAAAGGCTCAATGCAAAGGTGAGCAAAAATGATGAAATCATAAACAGCTCCTCGGGCAAAACATCACTCATATACAACCCCTCGGGCAAACCTCACAGTCACTCGTGCCACTCGGGCATACCTCACAATCACTCTTGCTACTCGGGCATACCTCACAATCACTCTTACCACTCGGGCATACCTCACAGTCACTCTTCCCTCCCAGTCACTCAGCACTCGGCACTCGGCACTAGCACTCAGTAGGTACCTGCGCTCACTGGGGGTGTGTACAGACTCCGGAGGGGCTCCTTCAGCCCAAGCGCTATAATCTGCACGGATAACTCACGTACTATAATAATAAAGTATGCTGCAGGCGGGCAGCCCCAATCCACACGCATCCTCACAATCAGGCCCTCGGCCTCATTCAGTCATAAATATGCTGCAGGCGGGCAGCCCCGATCCACACATATCCTCACAATCAGGCCCTCGGCCTCACTCAGTCATAAATCTCTCAAGCCACTCGGGCATTTAAGTAAAACAGGGCATTCAGCCCAAAACATTTATATGCATCAAAATAGAGTCATAAAACTGAGTTATGCGGTAAACAAATATAAATATGACTGAGTATAGATTTTCAATCGAAAACAGTGAGAGGATGGTAAGAAACAGCCCCTAAGGGTCCAAACAGCATTGGCGCAAGGCCCAAACATGGCATTCAACCCAATTTACAGAAATTCTTTCTAAAACATATATGTATCAAATGGTTTCAACAAAGTATGCAACTTTACAGTTGTTAAGGGACGGACCAAGTCACAAATCCCCAACAGTGCACGCCCACACGCCTGTCACCTAGCATGTGCGTCACTTCAAAATAATAAAATGATATGAAATCCGGGGTTTCATACCCTCAGGACTAGATTTACAATCGTTACTTACCTCAAACCGCTCAAATCTCTAACCCGCAATGATCTTGCCTCTGGACTCGGCCTCCAAATGCTCCGAATCTATTCACAATCAGTACAATACCATCAATATGCGCTAATGGGATGAATTCCACAAGAAAAACTACAAAATTAGACCAAACCCCGAAATTGGCTCAAACCCGGCCCTTGAGCCCACGCCTCGAAATCCGACCAAATTTATAAAACTAGAAATCTCATTCACTCACGAGTCTAACCATACCAAATTTACCAAAATCCGACATCGTTTGGTCCTTCAAATCCTTAAATTACTCTCCAAAAATTTCAAGCCCTAACCCCTTATTTTCACTAATTACCATGATTAAAATAATAGAAAATTACCATATATACAAATATTAGGGGTCAAGTAACTTACCTCAACGAAATCCCCTTGATTCCCTCTTCAAATCTCTCCTAAAAGCTCCAAAAACTGAGTTGAAATTGTGAAGAATGACCAAATTTCGCGAAGGGTTCTATTTATGGTTTCTGCCCAGGTTTTTTGCACCTGCGACCATTTTCTCGCACTTGCGCGACCGCACCTGCGCAACTCACTTAATCACCTAGCTTCCGCACCTGCATACCCCTTCCTCGCACCTACGGACTCGCATCTGCGGTCCCAGGTGCGCATCTGCGAAACCAGCCCACACTCCTCATCTCCGCGTCTGCGCTCAAGGCTTCGCACATGCGGGCTCGCAGATTCGGTCAATTCTTCGCACCTGCATTCCCAGCCTTGGCCCAGCGTCGCCCGCACCTACGCACTCCCCACACGCACCAGCGGCCTCGCACCTGCGACCGTTTCTTTCGCAGGTGCGGAAATAGCAGAAGTAGCAACTTCAGCTGCAATTTTCAACTTCAACAAATCCGTTAACTTTCCGGAATCACTCCGAAGCCCTCGGGACCTCAACCAAAAATACCAACAAGTCATATATCAACATACCAACTTAGTCGAACCTTCGAATCGCTCAAAACAACATCAAATCATCAAATTACCTTCGGATTCAAGCCTAAGAACTTCTAAATTTCCAAATTCGGCAACCGATGTCGAAACCAACCAAACCACGTCCGAATGACCTAAAATTTTGCACACACGTCACAAATGACACTACGAACCTACTCCAACTTTCGGAATTTCATTCCGACCCCGATATCAAATTTTTCACTGCCGACTGAAATCGTCAAATTACTAATTTCGCCAATTCAAGCCTAATTCTACCACAGACTTTCAAATCACATTTCGGACGCACTCCTAAGTCAAAAATCACCTAACAGAGCTAACGGGACCATCAGAATTCAAGTCCGAGATCGTTTACATATAGTTCAACATCCGGTTAATTTTTCCAACTTAAGTTTCTACTTAAGAGACTAAGTGTCTCAATTCACTCTGAAACCACTCTGGTCCCGAACCAACTAACCCGATATAGCATAATATAGCTGAATAACACAAAAAGAAGTAGAAATGGGGAAAACGGGCTATAACTCTCAAAATGACCGGCCGGGTCATTACAGTTATTATCCGAATATTCTCCACGTGTTAGGAAATTGAACTGAGACTGTATTAAAGATCATGATTTGGTTACGTGCCGATATTTTGGGACCCACATGGTTGTGTTGCTGTTGAATTTAATTGCTTTAAAAATGTATATTTCATACTCAGTCATGTTCATAAATGTGAGGATATTTATAGGATCGTGACTGACCACTTGCAGCAGGCCATATCAGCTTTATATATATTATTATTATATGGAACGGGACTGCCCGCCTGTAGCAGGCCTTATAGGCTTTATCATTATATGGATCGGGGCTGCCTGCCTGCAGCAGGCCATATCGGCTTTATATCATGCTTGGGCTGAAGGAGCCCTTCCGGAGTCTGCACCCCCCACCCCCCCCCACTGTGAGCGTAGATGATTTATATATACGAGATGGACTTCCCAGGGCATGGATTTGCCTTACTTATTTATAAGTGTGATGAATTTCCCTAGACATGGATCTTGTCCGAAATATTTATATTTTGGGATAAATTACCCCAGGGCTGGATTGACCTTATACGGTACTGAGTGACTGACTGTCAGTCAATGTATATATATACAAGATGGAATATCCTTGGGCTGGATTGGCCATAAACAGTACCGAGTGACTGAGCGATTAGTGATCAGAAGTACACAAGGTTTTCCACTTAGATGTCATATCCCTCGTATCATGCAGTATTTATCTATCTTACTTGTACTGAGTTTAACTGCTGAACTTAAAAGCATGCCTACATTTCTGTACCGTTATTTACATACTGGATTGTACCTGAGGAGCTCATCACTACTTTCAGCCCAGAGTTTAGTCTTGTTACTTATTGAGTTGGTTGTACTCATACTACACTCTGCACCTCGTGTGCAGATCCAGGTGCTTCCGGACACGGCGACTGTTAGACCTCAGTGTGTTACCAGTTGGAGACTATCAAGATAACTGCTTGGCGCCCGCTGACCTTGTCTCTCTTCCTTTCAGTTATTGTATTGTTCTATATTTTCAGACAATGTTTTTATCGGTCAGACTTTGTATTCATTTAGATACTCATGTACATCAGTGATACCGGGTTTTGAGAGTGTTTTGTATCTGTAATTGTAAAGTTTTCTATTGAATTCAAATATTATGTTTTCAAACTTGAAAGAAATTGTGGTTTATTGAGGTTGTCGGCTTGCCTAGTAATAAGATATGCGCCATCACGACAGATTAGGATTTTGGATCGTGACAGTCTACCTCCAAACCTTTAACCTATCGTTAACATTGTCATCAGACTCGTCAATCAGTTCTATATAATCCGTAAAAATAAACTACTATAAAATATTTAAAATTACAAATTTCATAATTTTAGAGTCTTTTTAAATACACGGAACGGAGTGAGTAGTAACTTTTTTATACACGGGAACCTGCTATGCAAAAGACAGAGCTATCAAAGAGATGGCTGACCGTTACTTTCCAAACACCATACCTGTCTTCGTCGATGAAACTACAGTACAACAGTCATTTCCCTTAGGAGCAAAAGATCCGCTGTTGAAGCTTCTTCATTTGCCCTATAGAACCGTTTGTCAGAAGCTCCAAAGGGCTGCTCTCGACCTCAAAGAAACGGTACGAAGCAATTCCTCCATTTCAGTTCATGTGAATTTATTTGACTTTGACATAAATTTTAAAAAAATAAAAGAATTTTGAAATTTGTGTAGTTTTAAATTTAGAAAGGATCATTTTTTAAAATCAATTAAAAAGCAAAAAGTTCACATGAATTGCAATTGTGGGAGTATTATTTTCGACCCAAGTATCGAGTGCCTACAAGGTGTTTGTGTAAATTCCTTTTGCTTATTGATTTTGTTGTGGTATGTTTCAGATTGTGAAGGAAACGTGGGTATCTAAAGGAGGACGTGTGAGTGACTATACACTTTATACCGGAGCTTTGGGAACTGCTTTTTTGCTATTTAAAGCTTACCAAGTTACTAGTGACAACAATGATCTTGCTCTCTGTTCTCATATTATCAAGGCTTGCGACTCTGCTTCCCGTGGTTCTGGGTAACCCCTCTTTCCTCATTTGTCTCCCTGCGCAATTCGCGAGGGGAGACATAACTTTTTTGAGCTTAAATTTGATTTGTCTTGTCTAAAGAAAAATGAGAACATTTCTTGTGGTTTTAATTACCCTGCATGGAAAGTCATCTTTATTGTCAATGACCCATGTGGATGATATCTAGTACTCTCACAATAAGTCAATTGATAGACAAGTAGACATATTGAGGTTTAAAGAGTTAGTATATGACTGGAAATCTTCCAAATGATCATCAAGCCGCATACATATGCGGATTGGCCAAAATAGGAAGGATATTTAAAGGCGAAGAAGTTGAATAGAGGATGAGGAAATGGATATGTGTAGAATATCCATTATCTGTTTGTTTATTCTGTTCTTTCTTCTAAAATCCTTAGTTCTAATTATAATTTAAAATTCCTACTATTCTTTAGTGAGTTTAAATATCTTGTCTTAATTTATGCAGTCTATAGTTATGTAATGTGTAAATATAAAGAGAATGGTTAATGTTATATGGGATAGGGAAGACCATCAATTATAGTGCTGTCTAACAATTGGTAGGACCTCTTGTTGATTAATGGGGATTGGAGGGTAAGGCTTTTGGTGTCACAAGTTTTACGGAGAAAATTTGCTTGTGAGTCACTAGTTTTACAAGTTTTACAGAGCAAATTTGCTTGTGAGTCACTAGTCCTTCTATTTATTGAGTAAAAAGGATCTATCTTTCTCTCTTCGTGCGTTTAATTTTTTGGTTATGATTTGGTCTACTTGTTGGTGTTCTGCATTTTCTCTTTCCTCTTTAGTCGTTCTGATAGTTGGGTTAGAAAAGAAATCTTAAGTCAGCACTAGTCAAATGTTCCGACCAAAACATTAACAGAAGTTTCTGTTTCATGATCTCCAGCATATCAAAGTTTTTAAGGTAAAATACATGAGGATAAGTTGAACTGTAATTTGTGAAACTGCAGGCGTGTGACCTTCATATGTGGACAGGCTGGTGTTTATGCTCTTGGTGCAGTTGTTGCCAAACACAGTGGGGATGAACAATTGTGCGACTACTATCTAACCAAATTCAAAGAGGTGGATATTCCTGCCTTAGCTACGCCGGTTTTCATATTCCATCATTATGTCCTTTTCATTGTTCCACATAGTGGTGTTTCTGTTGATGTCAATTGTCTCTCATTATCTGTCTATAAATGCAGATTGAGCTTCCTAAAGATCTTCCAAATGAGTTGTTGTATGGGAGAGCTGGTTTCTTGTGGGCATGTTCATTCTTAAACAAGAATATTGGTAGAGATACAATATCTCCGACCCAAATTGTAAGAAATTTCACAAATTTAATCACTTTTTGCGTCTTATACCTCATTATAATGGCCTCTTAATTTGGTTGCAACTTTTTATGCAGCAAGCAGTTGTTGCTGAGGTAATAAAGTCCGGACGAAAATTGGGGAAAGGAAGATGTCCTCTAATGTATGAATGGCATGAAAAAAAATACTGGGGTGTTGCTCATGGACTGGCTGGGATAATGCATGTACTTATGGACATGGAACTGAAAGCAGACGAGGTCGAGGATGTGAAGGACACACTGCATTACATGATCCGAAATCATTTTCCCAGTGGAAATTACCCCTCAAGTGAAGGAAGTGAATCTGACCGACTTGTGCATTGGTGCCATGGTGCTCCAGGTGTTGCCCTTACCCTAATCAAAGCAGCTAAGGTATGGAGTACTAATCGTGATACTTTATCTAGTACTTAGCCTATATCACAATACTCTCCTCTTTATTAAAAAGTTGACAGGAAGATCAAATTATATTATGCTGTGGCTGAAAGTTGGACTTTGTTTAGGATGGTGCAAGTCACTGCCTAATCCTTGTGCTCGTTTCACTTTGATCCTTCAATCTCCTTCACCAAACTATCCGAATCATCTGCTCATCTGTTATAAATTTTCAGGTTTTCAGCATTGATGAGTTTCTTCAGGCAGCTGCAGAAGCGGCTGAGGTGGTTTGGAATCGGGGCCTGCTAAAACGGGTGGGAATTTGTCATGGTGTTAGTGGGAACTCCTATGTATTTCTTTCACTATATCGTTTGACAGGTAAAGTGGAGTACTTGTACAAGGCGAAGGCCTTTGCATGCTTTCTACATGCTAGAGCTCAAACACTTATATCAGAGGGAGTTATGCATGGAGGTGATCGCCCGTACTCTTTGTTTGAAGGAATTGGAGGAATGGCTTATCTCTTTCTCGACATGATAGAACCAATGGAAACGAGGTTCCCTGCATATGAACTCTAGTTTTGTACATACAGAATATGCCGTAGAATCAGCCATGTATATATTTTACCTAATGTGGATGTATTACCTCTGTGTTTGTACTGGAAGTGATGGTTTCTGTTTGGAAGGGCGGGCACATGAATATAGTTGGCTTTTCTGCACCTCTAATCTAGGTAGCTTCCCTAACCTATTTATTTCCTTAAGAAAATATTGAATACTAGTAGTACTAGTTTTGTCCCAAATATGAACTTGTCATGGGCAAAGTAGTAATGCTATATCCTATAAATTTCCCTCTTCCAAATATGCAAAGGCCTAACGTGGATGTATATCATTTGACTCCTTCATTAACTCTTCCAAATATGCAAAGGCCTATCATTTCTGGTTACTTCTTGTACTTATTCTATTAGCTTCTACAAGTATCCAAAAAAAATTGTTCTCTCATAAAATTTCAAATTATTTTCAAGTAAAATGCTTGTCCAAATACAATTCAATCTTCAAAAATTATTTTTCATCTCATCTTTAAAAATTTATTTTTTGTAAGTTTCAATCAAATGTATGTCCAAACGCTAGCATAATACGTTAGCCAGGAAACTGAATTATCTTTGGATCACACTAACATTATTGAGAACTAATAATATGTCTTTTCCAGCTTAATCATGATTAATTCGTATAGAATTTTGGGGAAAAAAGAGAGAGAAGAATAAAAGCTTAGAATCGTATTATTGGTGTATTTATGCACTTGGCGCTGTTGCCGCAAAGCTCAGTGGTGATGATCACTTATATGCTGACTTTCTCACCAAATTCAAGGAGGTACTTTTCTATTTTTTTTGGGGGGGGGGGGGGGGGGGGGATCTTAAATATATTTATGTTTTCACTCCTGGATCCATTGCGCTTTTGTTACTATTCCTTTCAACTTAACTTTTGTTGAAATTCTAGTGTTTTTTCACATATATTTATGCTGAGACTGTTTCCGTCTTTGTTTTTTATTAGTTTTCTGTTTGATTGTTTGCAGATTAAAATTCCAAATGACTTGTATTTGTGGTCATGTTCTTTCTTAAATAAACATCTTTGTAAAGGTACCATTACCATATCCCTCTCCCATATGGTAATTTAATTAACTCCTCAATACCTTAATTAACAAATACAATAGTGCATCCTTAAAATTTATGTTCTCAGAGAGCAGTTGTGAATGAACTCATCAAGTCAGGTAGAAGACTCATGTCCAAGTTAGAAAATCTGAAATCTGGAGTTGGAAAGTATCGTCTTTCCAGAATGTGAGCATAATGATAATGAATCGTGAATCCTGGTGTAGATGTATTAGGCTGAATCGTCAAACATATACTGAATCCTTGACGATCTTTTTCTTTTCATTTAACGACTCAAATTTGCTGGTGATGTGAACTGTCTTGTTTAATACAAGTGCGAAAGAGAATATATCTTTGCCTTCATTCCCATTTTGCATCAACGACAGCAAGGCAAACACCCCTTTCATACGTGTTAAGAGTTTTTCTTCTTTTTTGGTCCCCTTTTTTTTTTTATAATCAAATTATAGTATGTACGATAACACTACAAAAAGACAGAAGAGACGGAAAAAGGAGTGCAAGGCAAAATCTTGCTGTGTAAGAAATGATTCATACAGACCAAATATCATACATATTTCTCTACATTTACTAACGTAATATTAACAAGAAATGCTGACAACGATGTTCCATTCACTTCGAGCTTCACTGACTTTATGTATACACAGCCAGCTTGAAGTTGAATGAATTCTCAAAGAATTTCGTTTCAATTCAATGAACTTTCACAATTCTCAACTCTACAATTGCAGATTACAGAAATACCATCGATTTCTAACCAAGGTGTATCTTTTTTTCTTTTTCTTTTTTTTTTGTTTTCTCTATAATCCCATATCCAGATAATCTATCCTCCCCCCCCTCCAATTTTATCCCCTTCACAATGCCTAGTCAGGCAGAGTCCTATTTTAGTCCCAGATCCACTGGCACGAGCACAAGAAACAAAGAAAAATCACTAACATTACAAATCTCACCAATATCTGTACAAACTTCGCAAACTTGGCTATAGCAGCGTGGAATCATGATCAACTCTCTGAGACTTCCTTTTCGGCCCTCTAAATCCGGACTGGTTGTCCAAAATTTTGGAAAGTCCTGATGTCCCCTCTTCGGCCTGCGGTTACAATGACCAAACCCCAGGCAGACTTGGTGTGATTTGAACCGTTGGAGAAGTCAACACTGGCGTCTATGCTGACACGAGGACTACGATTTTTAGTAGCTAACAGGAGTTTTTCCTCGGGCCATGTCGCTGAGAATCTATCAAAAAAGTAGCTGTTCATGGCACTACTTAAAGTTCCATGAAGAGGACTGTTACTGCAGCCAGATGTCAGCGGTGAGAACTCGTTGCCATTCTCTTCAATTGGCGTAGGTGGATGGTTGGCAGTGGAAACCTCATCGAGACGATCAGCATGCCCATTCTGTTCCCCAGAGGAGGAATAAGGGAATCTCCAATTATCAGACATGCCAGGCCAAGGAATGGCCATTGAAACATCTTGACAATGGAAATGCTCATATGACTGTGTAATAGTAACACCTTTGTCCCTGCTTGGCCGAGAATCACCTTCATGTTTCCAGATATAGACATGTGAGTCCTCACTGGCACAGACCACATATCTACCATCAGCAGTCACAGAAGCTGAGATTTGGCTGTTTGTATTGCGAAAACCTGTCATAGTTGATGCAAACTCATCACTAGGATAGCAGAAAAAAATGAAACTGAAAAGTAAAAAGTTGTGCAGGATGACGAACATCTCACAATTCCAATATATCTAAAAGACCATGGATATGGTTCCTGAATGTATATTAACGCAGTTTAACGAAACATCAGAGTGGGCCAAACGCAATGAAACCAACAGAATGCACCAGAAGGGACACAATAAGAAGATCACTGAATCTCAAAGATTTGTTCTCCGTCTAGAAGGAACTCCTTCCTTTTCTTTTCCTATTTTTGATAAAGTATTTTTTAAGGAAAATCTAAGCAGATCTTTAGATTAGACTTCAAACATCTTCACATCCAATAGGTAAATTTCAACATGAGTAGAGGCAATTATCTATCCAACAAAAACAGTAGCAGGCAGGTTATGCGAGGAAAACAAGGACCACCAAGTGAAGTGAGAGAGTCGGTCATGTCCTACTCAATGCGAAATATCTTAACCATTTCCTCATTATTTGTTGCTTGCGTTTATTACTAAATGCACCAACTGATTCGATCAGAAGAAACCCAGGATACTTAAATAGTACTGTCCCGAGCAATTCAAAAAACTAACATATCTTTTTGATAAGTTCTAAAGAATTTATAATCTTTTCTATGCAATTTCATATTTGAGCACAATTCGTACTCACAGTATCTACAAGACCACAACCAAGTTCAATATTTCAAACAGGTAAAGTACAATAAAATGACAACTTTCTTTCACTTCAAAGCAATGATTGACAAAAAGCATGAGGCAACAGCATTTAGACTTGCAGTAACATGTCATAACTGTCCTACATATGTTAGTTATTAAATCTTGTACATCTTCCTAATACAATGAGCTGAAGACTGAAGTACTAACATCCATTATTAATTTTTTACCTTCTACAACATCCATTATTTATTTAGTAAACAATATCTTTAACATAAAGCAATGCTGTAACTTTAATAACTCGCCATCTTTTCAGAAAAGCTATGGACTAGGATAGAAATTGAAACTCTTGCACTCTCATTTAGTGTTCTTTCTTGCATTCTACACCATGCTTTTCCCTCTGGTTTTATATCACGCCCCCTTGGGGTGCAGCCCTTCCGGGGACCCTGCATGAAGGCGGGACACTTTGTGCACCGGGCTGCTTTTTTATATACGATTTCACATTATAAATCATCACAGCAATCAGATACACACAAATATGTATAAGTTTGTTTTAACTGTTTTCCATTCTCTGTCACCCAGATTTTACAGAGTGAAAGAAGGGAGAGCATACAAAAGAATGAGATGCTCAAGTTCAGGTAGGTGCATGAGAGGAACATACAGCTTCTACAAACCATCATAAGTTGTGCAATCACAATTGTGTATGATGGAAAAGAACCGATTTTCCGGCTTTAGACTGTCATATACAATTGGTCAAGTGGGACTATCTATAAACTTCAATCGGCAACAGACCAGATTTAAATAGTAATTATAGCAGTTTAAATGTACCTTTGAACTTGTGAACAAGATCAGCACCATCAACCACCCGAACTCTCGAGTCTGCAGATGTTACAAGCACTTCTGATGTACTCCCTGGCACAAACTGTTCATTAAAAACTATCAGCAACTAAAGAATATGTGAAGGTCATAAAGCAAACTCATCCAGACAAAACCAACTATTCCATCTGTTGTATATGTTAGTCCTACTTGCTATTTGGAGTTGGTCAGAATTTTCCTACAATCCAAAGAGTAGCATAGGTAGTTCAAGTCTCCGAAGATTCAACTTTAGCTCCATTTTGGCCCGAGTTGTATTTTACCTTAAAGTACCTTTAAGAAGTTAAAGTAGCACATCTTAATTGGGAAGAAGGGACTAGTGGATGTACATCTTAGAGTGCCAGCTTTCAATCTGTACAGCCAATAAAGACATAAGGAGCCTATAGGCACTACCTTGGTCCTGCCCTAATTCACTACTTTTGGCTTTTGACCCATCATGCACAAAAACGTATCTTTCTTCATCTATCTAGAAAGAACCTTTAAAAAATTATGCTGCTTGAATTTAAAGAATCTACATTGGTTATTTGAAAGATATGCATCTATACACACATTATGCACCATAATATCCAGTTAACAAGAGAAGGGAATAGCACTTTTGAGTTTTGGAAAAACAATATGTGGAGAAAAAGAAGGCACTAAAGATCAAGTGAGGCAAAAAACCAGTGCACCTAACATAAATCAATTAAGAATTACCTGGAAACCAGTAATTTTCTTCTGGTGAGCCTTCTTCTTCTTATTCTGCAGATTGATTTGAGCTTTTTGCTGCAATTTATTATCTGGAAACAGAGAGGTCGAAAATATCAGCATGCAGAGTGCTTAATTTTCCTCTAAAGGAGGATGAGAAAAGAGGGGGGAGGAAACAAGAGGAACAATAAGTCAAACCTGATGTGTTGTAAAGACGACAACTCCCCTTGTATGAACCAACAAATGCACCCTTCAAACAATAATAAAACAGTTAGCAACTAAAATTGGAAGGATGCAAATTCTAAGTAGTTTTTGCCATCTTCCAGTTGGTTCAACATAACACCATGGCAAGCTCTATGTTTAACAGTCTCACCTGACCATCTGGTGTATAGCAAGCAGCAGTTACCATCTCATGCAGATCATTCCAATCAACAACTTGCCTCTCAGGAATGCTCCATATGCGAACCTTAGCATCTAGTGATCCACTGATAAAGTATCTATCATCAACAGGGTTAAACTGGATGCAGGTTACTGTGTCAAAGAAAGCAAATCAAGAGCACACTGCAATCAGTCAATTAGTGAAAAAGTTCCAGCCTACGTAACAGCTATTCAAGGTAATTTCTAGGTAATTTTTGTTCTTTCTGATATTCTTAACAAACACTGCTATGCAAATTCATTAAAGGAAAATACTGCCCCGAGGGGAGCAGAAGGGTGAAAATAAGAGTTCGAGTGAATACACATACCATAATCACTATGTGAGAAGATCTTCAAACAAGACTTGCTAGACAAATGCCAAAGCCGCACTGTTTTGTCCATTGACGATGAAAGCAAATGCTGTGGAAGGAAAATGATTGAATGTATCAGATACCATAATTAGCTCATTAACCCAAGGAACATAATGGCATGTGGCTCCAACAACACAAATTTTAACAAGCAACAGGAACATATGTTCCAAGAGTTCCTAGTTATCACTTATCAGAACCATTAAATTATGCTACTTTAAATAATTGTCCAGCATCTATAACCATAAAACTGCCATCTGGATAATATTCAGAACCAACGAAGAAAATGGTCCAAAGTTAGTGATTATGCTGTCTCGTTCTAAACCTGCCAGATTTCCCTATACAATTTACATTAAAAGGTGCAACCTAATTTATGTAATAAAAAGAAAGCACAAGCCACAACAGAATGCAACCATTTGATATAAAACAAGCTAGATCAACCCTTCTTCTTTTTTTTCTTTCTGATAAGGAGCCAGATCAACCCTTTTGTTCATTAAACCACAGCCATTTATTCTAATTACAAGATATTCACTTGTGTCATAAAAGAAACAATTGAAAAAGTACTAACTGGAGTCAACTAGGGAAAGCTCAAAGCTTAACACAAGATACTGAATGATGGGATAGAATCAAGCTCTGTTAGTCTCTTGGTATCAACCTTTTACCCATGGGTGAAGACAAAGTAACTATGATAAAAGAGAAGTACTTGTTTTCCTTCCAACTGAATGTGTCGGTTAAGAAGCATCACTTATACGTATTAAAAAGCTCAGATACCTCCAGATAAATAGAGTGACATACAGTGTCAAGCCCGGCCACCATCTATATCTTATAAAAAGATTAAATGACTCTTCATTTCGTCATTTTGTGCACTCACACATAAAGCAACTCATGATATCTTAGAACACCTAAGGAACCAATCCTCGTATACCTTCGGCAAATCTTCCATGGTAAAGTGAGGATTGTTGCATACTACTAGGTCCACAATGACAGAAATCTATTATTCAGCAGACCACTCAATCCCTGAATTAGTTATCCGTCAACTTCAACCAGCGGTAAATGGAATTGCAAAACTTAATCAAATGTACTTGTTTTCAGGTGACGAGAAGGCAAGTGGAAGATGTTGCTTGATAAAATACAAACACTGACTATCTGACATCAGACCGAAAGAATCATCTTTATTGTGTCTGAATAGAAACAATCAACTTCGACTTCTCATCTATTACAAGCCATGTACTCCTACTGACTTACTGTTAAATTATGTTGTTATTAGATAGGTAGTAAAATATCCACAGAGATTTGACAAGGTACAGATAACTTTGCATTGCCATATTCACATTAGTGAATTGTTTAGCATCAATGAATGTAAAGAAAGCTTAATTCTTATGTAGGGAAGTCAAGGGTCCAGAAAGTGCCCAAGAATAAAAATAAAGAGTGTCAGCTAACCTGAGACTTGGACCATGAGAGGTCAAGAACATCATCCACATGCCCCTGAAATGAAGAGATAGGCTTTTCTGAAAGCGCAAAAACAGTTTCCGGTACCAAAACATGGTCAAAGCTCCCTGATTTTCGACTTATAGACAATCTTCCTCTTCTTTTCTTCTCCAGGTGGCCATCATTTGGTGACAATGTAGTTGGCTCAGGAGACCCATTCGCCAAAAGCAAGAGATTTAAATTCCCATCTTCTGGCTTATCCAGCAATAGGTCACCCTTCCTCTCTGATTCAGTTACCTGCCAGACATGTATTATACAGTCCTCACCAGCACTGGCGAGATACTTCCCATCCAAACTAAATTTGATGGTCCAAATAGAACCATTATGTGCCAGTATCTCTTGGCTTTTATACAGTGCAGTAAGTTCTTTGCAGGACTTGCCATACTGCCGGGCCCGTACTCTTTCAGGCCCATGAAAAGAAGCATCCTGACTATCATCTGTTGCCGAGCTAGACCTTCTGCCACCCTTCTCAGACGATGTATCCCTCTCATCACTGCTCCGCCGCTCCTTATGACCTGTCATAGCACCAGCCACATTTCTGATACTCTTCAACCAACTTCCCCTCTTCTTCGACTTCGGTCCACCAGTCTCACCATCCTCATTCGTATTATTACAATCCAAAGTATCCTTATTCCCAT
Source organism: Nicotiana tomentosiformis (assembly GCF_000390325.3). Taxonomy (NCBI): domain Eukaryota; kingdom Viridiplantae; phylum Streptophyta; class Magnoliopsida; order Solanales; family Solanaceae; genus Nicotiana; species Nicotiana tomentosiformis. Next base: position 43,113,126 of record NC_090818.1, on the reverse strand, counting down.
CCTCTACATTCTGCCTTCTCATCAGTTCTTGAACAATTGGTGAAGTCCCAACACACATCTCAAATTCTTCCATTGTCAACTGCCTTCCTGTACCTACTTCCTTAACTTTCTTCCACGTCCCATCTTCCTTAACTTCCTTAACCACAAACTCCTTCCCATTATCAAGATTCTTTATTGTGCACACATTCTGCTCTTCAATTCCAATATCTCCATTTTTCAATTCCACCAACCCTCCCTCCACCTCACTATTTTCCAACAAAATAAAGTTCCCATTATCAGTTCTCATTTTTCCTGTGGGTGGCTTCTTCTTCGGAGATCCATTTCCACCATTACACAATAGATCCTCACACAGACTTCTACTACGGTTTCTGTTATTATTATGTACAGCTATACCGTCAACCCCATTGACCATATTTACTTGTACTGATGATGACAAGGCAGTAGAATTCATGGAAATAATTTCAGTAGCTTTATTAACTGAATGACAACAAGAAGAAGTGGAACAATTAGAGGAATTGCGATCACTGTCCGATTTTGATCGAACGAACCCACAAGCACTACTATTCTTAATAATAATACCAGTATTTTTGTAATTGTTATTAATACTAGTATTAGAAATACCCTCATCACCGCCGGCAGCAACTAAATGATTAGCTGAAACCGATCTGCCGAAAATCTCCGGTCTGTCGCCAGCAGCACCGTAGTCGGCAGCTGAAGACTGTGAGAGTGAAGGTCTGTGGCGGAGGAGAGAAGGGTCACGGCTGAGACCCATCTGACTGAGGAGGCGAATACGGCGTTCTTCAACGGAGGAGGGTTCAGAGATCCAAACATCATAGTTGTTGGAGACACCCATGGGAAACCGAGGAACAGGGAGTGGGTCCGGAACACCATAATTTAGTGGGGAACCCAAGTTAAAACTAAGATCTTTAATATCGTCTTGTTCGTTGTCAGAAGAAGGAGAGGAAGAACAAGACGTGTTAGTAGAAGAGAGTAAACGGTCAAGTGAGTCGTGAAAGCTCTGGCCCTCCTCGTTTTCTTCTTCGTCTCTGGTTTTGCTCATCGTTTTGCAGGCATTCCCATCTGGGATATGAAAATGCCCCACAAATAACCGTTTTTTTTTTCTTAGAGTCAATTACACAAACATCTGGTGGGTATTTGGGGAAATGGGGGAAGAGATCAGACAGTATTGAAATGTGGGGCTTAAACTTTGGGAACTTCAGATCTGATGATTATGGGTCTACAGAGTGTGTTAAAGAAGCGGTAGGATTGTTGGGGAAAGAGGAAGAAGAATGGAGATGATGTCGTGTGGTGAGTTGTGAAGTAGCTGTGTAATGTTTAGGGGGGGGGGGGGGGTGCGGGGTTTTTGGGGAAGATGCTTTTCTTATTTAGCGAGTAGAAAACTAATGCCGGAAACAACCGTAACTATTTTTATTGGGTTTAGGTGGCGTTATCTGTCTTTGTTTGAGGAACAAATGGAAGTTGATAATGGATAATAGTAAATTTACTAACAGACTATGCTTGCTGCTTGAAGTTATTGGGTTTTTAGTATATATGGTGGAGTAATTGTTAATCGATTTCTATCCTTTTTCTAATGTTATTAATCCATATTTAGTCAGACATTACCCAACAAATTTTACATTTTTTTTTCTGTTCCTTTTCTTTAACTTTTTTTAAAGAGTAGGCTCATGAAGAAGGAGAAGGGGCAAAAAGAACAAAGAAACACCCTCAACAATTGAGATTTGAACCTTATATCTAGCTAAGTGATATAAGGTAGAGTTGCAAATAGTAAACTATAATTTTAATAAGCAGAGCAGAGTAAAGGAACTGAAAGAAAGGACCTTAGCCGAAATTAGACTCTTATACTAAAGTGATGTAGGATGCAATTGCAACCATTAAACTACAAATTTAATCTCTACCATATGTGTATTAGGTCTCATAAGCTTTGACCTCCCATTTACATAAGGGTGTAATAATTTCTATTAAGTAATAAGCATGTTTCGTTGTTGCTAAATGTCGAAAAAAATAAGAAATTTTAGTTTATATCAATCCAAATTATAATTTATAATTTTTTGAAATCTATCTTGTTATTATTTCTTTAATATTGAACAATAGGAACTATATCGGTACATATATCTTTAAGTTTGCCAAAACATTTGTCGATTGAAGTCAATCAAGGGAACAAAGGGGCTGGTCTCTTTCTCCTGCGTGAATCTTGGCTAATGAATCGCCTTAACGAGTGAGTTAAAAGATTTTCAAAAAGAACCGCTGCTAGTGCGTTTAAACCCTTGCAAATTCAAAGGTCTTTTTCTTTTCTTCTTAGAACCAAATAAAATATGTTTGATGTATGCGAATTTATTTTCCTTTACCGTCAGTTCTCCTTCTTGGTTCATACTCCATCTATTAGATTCGAAAGGCAAAGTATTTAAAAAAATAAAAAATAAAAAATAAAGAAACAGAAAGAAAAAAGAAAATGGAAAAATGGCTTACACTAGTTGTATTTGTTTACCTAACAAAAGGAATATACTAGAGGTTCATTTAAACTAAAGTTAGTTTTAACGAGAATACAATTAAGGGGTCCAATAGATTCAAGTAAAAATTGCACGGGGCGCCTTGTTTAATCGCCCCTTTTTAACTTATATTCATTTTGTTTTTCTGTTTGCATTCGTATTTATTTTTTTGTTAAAAGCGTTTTAAAAAGACGATTTTGCCCTTCTTTAATAAAAGACTATTGACAAAACTGTAGATTGCAGGGCAAAACTTCAGCATGTTTTGGTATGAAATTTTAGCAAATGAACTAAATAATTTCAGCATGCATTAAAAAAAACTAATTAAAAAATTACATACTGCAAGACAAAAATTTAAGCATGTTTAGTCTTAAGTTTTAGCAAATGAATTAAAAAACTTCAGCTTGTTTAGACTGAAGTTTCGGATAAAACTCATGACAAAACTATAGATTGCATGACAAAATTTCAGCATGTTTTGGTATGAAATTTTAGCAAATGAACTAAATAACTTCAGCATGCATTAGCAAAAACTCATTAGAAAATTACATACTGCAGGACAAAAATTTAAGCATGTTTAGTCTGAAATTTTAGCAAATGAACTAAATAACTTAAGCATGTTTAGTCTGAAGTTTTAGCAAATGAACTAAATAACTTCATCAAGTTTAGACTGAAGTTTCGGATAAAACTCATGACAAAACTGTAGACTGTAGGATAAATAACTTCAGCATGCATTAGCATGAAGTTTTAGCTTCAATGTGAAACAACTTCATGCTATATTAGCATGAAGTTTTAGCTTTAAGGTGAGAGGAGAGAAGGAGATATCACGCGATTAATACGTGATGCAAGTTTTATATCTTTTTTTAATGGTGTAATTGTTATATTATTACGGATTTTTTGTCAGCTAGCTACCAAATCATGACTTTTTTGACTATAAAAGGGAAGGCAATTAGTTCATTTTAGACACACCAACAAGACTTGTCTTCAATTCTTGTTTCTTCCTTTCCTCCTTTATTAAGAGTATTTTGTATGAGAGTTAGTATTGGGAAGCACTTGTGTGAACCCTTTCTTTGGAGTGATCTTGTGAGGTTATTCTCTTAGGGTATTTGGGATTAATTAGAGTGTTTACTCTAATTTTATACTCTCTTTTGTACTCTTATTATTATAGTAAATTGCTCCTCTCCGCTTGTGGACGTAGGTCACTTTGACAGAACCACGTTAAATTTGTGTCTTCTTTATCTACTTTAATTGTCGTTGTTATCAACTTCCATTGTCTTTGTTATTGCCATTATACCGTTGTTTGGTTATATTCCGCACTACCCGGGTTTCCGATTCTAACAAATACTTATCTCTCCATGTGAGAGGAGACCAACGCTAGTATACCACGAAAAGGCACAATTACACTAATTCTTAATGAGTTTAATTGTATTAACTAGTAGTGTAAAATAATTTAATTCATACTATCAAGTATCAAGTTATCTAGAAAATAGTAATGTATACGGTCAAAATTGTGCTTGCCCGATTTTGTATGGTTAATCGAGACCGGGGTGGCAGACCGAGGTTCAATCCCAAGTTATATTGGATCGTTACATGAATAAATATTGCCTTGCTCGTGATTCAGGGATCGATCGAGATCGAGATCAGCTAAGGTCGAGACCGAAAAGGATAGGGATCTAGCGAGATCGAAGGAAGCCTGCTAGGTCGAATAATAAAAAGCCGAGGAATCTGTGACCGGACGAGGATTGTGGCGGAGATCTCGGCATATATCAAGTCAAGACCGGTTGATTAGCCAATCAGAAGATTTTCTTCTGTATTTAGAATTGCACCATATGTAGAACTCCTCTACTATATAAAGGGGGTTCCAATCATTTTGTACGGGGATACATGCATAACAAAGCAATATATTACGTTTTCTCTCTTAATCTCTCTTATTCAGTTGTTCAGTTCTTGCTTTTCAATAATATACTTAGTTTATTCAAGGGCGACCTAGCTCGAGGGCCAAAGTTGCGCGTTACATTGGTTTGCTTCATTTTACAGTTAATTTCTAACTTCAATTCTTATATTTCTCAGTTTGTGCCAAGTGAAATCACATATCCTTAAAATCACTTACAAATTTAATTGTTATCCGATTTTAAGGGTAAACAGTTTGGCGCCCACCGTGTGGCTAAGGATAATATTGATAGCCTGGTGCTAATTTTCATAACACACACTACTTTACACATGTTCTTGTTAACGTTTTTGATTCCAGGATCAGCATGTCGAACTCTCAAGCAGTACCCACACACATCGACAATGGTCTTGGTTTTCATGGTGAAAACCACAACGTAGCCTCCCCAGGAAATGAAGTGCCTCCAGTTGATCTCGAGGGAGTACCAGTTGCAGACCCCATCGACGCCAGTTCCTATGTTGCCCTGAATACAAATCTGGGCGTCGACCCCGAAAATAGCATCCGCAGAGACGTTCGATCAGCCGGTCAGAACGCACAGGGCGATGAAGAAGGCGGAATCAGCCTTCGAATAATATTCGAAATGTTGCAGGCTCAACAAGTTGCAATAACATAACTTCAAAATCAGAACCACGCACCGAGTAGGGTCTGGTCGAACCCGAGCCATCACATGAAGTTGTTCACAGGGCCGAACCAGTGCCGAGGAGGTCAAATGTGAATGAGTCAGGGACCGACCCCGCTATCTTGAAAATGTTCGAGGAGCTGACAAAGAAAATTAAATCGGGGGAGAAGAAGATTGAAGCGAATGACAAAAAAAGTGAAAACATATAACTCCCGAGTTGATCAAATTCCGGGGGCACCACCGATTTTGAAGGGTCTGGATTCAAAGAAGTTCGTAAAAAAGCCCTTCCCCCCGAGCGCGGCTCCTAAGCTCATTCCAAAGAAATTTCGCATGCCAGAAATTTCCAAGTATAATGGAACTACCGACCCCAACGAGCATGTCACTTATTACAGATGCGCAATAAAGGGGAACGATCTAGAGGACGATGAGATTGAATCTGTACTGCTGAAGAAATTCGGAGAAACTTTATCAAAGGGGGCGATGCTATGGTACAATAATTTGCCACCTAACTCCATTGATTCTTTTAAAATGCTCGCAGATTCCTTCGTCAAAGCACACGTCGGAGCGATAAAGGTCGAGACTAGAAAATCGGACCTCTTCAAAGTAAAACAGAAAGACAACAAGATGCTCAAAGAGTTCGTATCTCGGTTCCAAATGGAGCGTATGGATATTCCCCCAGTCACCGATGATTGGTCCATTCAGGCTTTCACTCAAGGCCTAAACATACGAAGTTCGATAGCCTTACAACAGTTAAAGCAGAACCTGATCGAATATCCAGCTGTAACCTGGGCTGATGTGCACAATCGGTACCAATCAAATATTAGGGTCGAGGATGACCAGTTGAGGGCTCCTTCCGGGTCCGTTTATCCAAACACGACCATCGACAGAGTTAAAAGGGATATTGACCTGGAACCACGGTCAAACAAAGATCGATCAGCCATACGGTGGAGATCAAAAAAACAACGGGCCTGGATGCAACCCCGTTCGAATTGATAGAAGAAATAATCGAGGATAGAGCTCTCAAGGGCTCATGAATAAGAGCGGTTTTGACAGAAATGTCTAACCCAAAGAAGCACCATGACTATCGGAATACAACTTCAACATTGATACATCACCTATTGTATCACCCATTGGGCGCATCAAAGACAACAGGTGGCCCCAACCTCTGTAGATTGATCCGTCCTAGAGAAATACTAATTAAATGTGCAAATATCATGGCACCCATGGTCATAGAATAGAAGATTGCATACATCTGAGGGAGGAGGTAGCCCGTTTGTTCAACGAAGGGCATCTTCGAGAATTCTTAAGCGATCGGGCTAAAAACCACTTCAAGAACAGAGATTCAAACAGACTGATTGAGCAAGAAGAGCCATAGCACGTGATACACATGATTGTTGCAGGGATCGATATTCCTCAGGGGCTCGTATTCAAACGCACCAAGGTGTCGAACACGAGGAAAAAGCAGATTCGAGACTACGTACCGGAAGGGACCTTGTCTTTCAATGACGAGGATGCAGAGGGGATCTTACAACCCCACAACGATCCCTCGATCCTTCATAATTCTCGATGACTCCGACGCCACCAAATCGATGGACGAAGAATTGGAACAAGTCAGACTGGCCAAGCATCAGCCCGAACGAAAGGTATACCTGGGCACAGGGCTAACCTCAGAGCTTAGGAAAAAACTTATTCATTTCCTTAAAGCTAACATGGATTGCTTTGCTTGGTCCCACCTCGATATGACAGGGTTCCCACTAGAAATTACCACTCACAAACTGAGCCTGAACCCTTAATTCCACCCGGTGAAGCAAAAATGAAGGCCCCAGTCTGAGGTTAAACATGCCTTCATCACGGACGAGGTAACCAAACTTCTCAAAATAGGATCCATTCGGGAATTAAAGTATCTCAAATGGTTAGCAAATGTAGTGGTAGTCCCTAAAAAGGGAAACAAACTTAGAATGTGTGTAGATTATAAAGACCTGAATAAAGCATGCCCCGAGGATTTTTTTCCTTTACCTAATATCGATCTTATGATCGATGCCACGACCGACCACGAGACTCTCAGTTTTATCGATGCCTACTCCGGGTAGAACCAGATACAGATGAACCCGGAGAATCAGGAAAAGACCTCGTTTATCACTAAGTACGGTACCTACTGTTATAATGTAATGCCATTCGGTCTAAAAACTGCTGGTGCAACTTATCAATGCCTAGTAATACGAATGTTCGAAGAACAAATAGGAAAATCAATGGAAGTTTACATTGATGATATGTTAGTTAAGTCCCTGTGAGCAGATGACCATTTAAAGCATTTGCATGAGACTTTCGATATACTGAGGAAGTATAGTATGAAGCTCAACCCTGAAAGTGTGCATTCGGGGTTGGCTCAGGCAAGTTTTTTGGTTTCATGGTGTACTATCGAGGATATCATGGTAGTGGATAATGTAAAGGTCGTGCAGAGGCTGACGGGGCGGATAGCCACCCTAGGACAATTCATTTCGAGATCCTCATATAGGAGCCACCGATTCTTCTCGCTGCTTAAGAAGAAGAGAAATTTTGCATGGACTCCGGAATGCCAACAGGCATTTAAGGAACTAAAGTGGTATTTATCGAGCCCGCCGCTGCTTCACACCCCAAAAGTGGACGAACAGCTTTACCTGTACTTGGCAGTCTCAGAGATAGTAGTAACGGAGTCCTGGTCTGAGAAGAATAAGGTATGCAATTCCTTGTCTATTATGTTAGTCGGACCTTAGGTGAGGCCGAAACTAGATATCCACACTTAGAAAAATTAGCTCTTGCTTTAATAAGCGCCTCAAGGAAACTAAAACCATATTTCCAATGTCATCCAATATGTGTTGTAACAACTTATCCTCTTTGAAATATTTTGCACAAACCTGAGCTTTCAGGTCGATTGGCCAAATGGGCCGTATAAATTAGTGGGTACGATATTGAGTATCGACCCCGAACCGCCATCAAGTCTCAAATCTTGGCAGATTTCGTGGTTGACTTTACGTCGGCCCTTGTACCCGAGGTTGAAAAAGAACTACTGATAAATTGGGTACATCTTCGGGAGTCTGGACCCTCTTTACAGATGGTGCTTCGAACGCAAAGTGGTCCAGATTAGGCATCGTACTAAAATCACCCACAGGTAATGTAGTTAGACAGTCTATCAGAACTACAAAATTGACTAACAATGAGGCCGAATATGAGGCCATGATTGCAGGTCTCAAACTAGCTAGAAGCTTGGGGCAGAGGTCATAGAGGCTAAGTGTGATTCCCTCCTCGTGGTAAACCAAGTGAACGGGACCTTTGAAGTCCGAGAAGACCAAATGCAAAGGTACCTGTATAAACTACAGATGACTCTACATCGATTTAAGGAATGGACCTTGCAACATGTAGAGAGCAGAACAGCGAGACTGATGCTCTTGCAAACTTAGGTTCGTCGGTCGAGGATGACAAACTCAACTCGGGGACTGTCGTACAACTCATGAGATTGGTAATCGAAGAAGGGCAAGTTGAGATAAACTACACGAGTTTAACCTGGGATTGGAGAAACAAGTACATAGAGTACTTAAAGAACGGGAAACTTCCATAGGATCCAAAGGAATCGAGAACTCTGCACACAAAGTCAGCACCGTTCACTTTGTCCGAAGATGGAACGCTATTTAGAAGGTCGTTCGATGGACCGTTGGCAATATGTTTAGGATCGGGAGATACCGACTACATCTTACGAGACATTTACGAGGGCACTTGTGAAAATCATTCTGGTGCCAAATCGCTGGTCCACAAAGTAATCAGAGCAGAGTACTATTGGACCGATATGGAAAAGGATGCAAGGGAGTTCGTTCGAAAATGTGACAAATGTCAAAGGCATGCGCCCATGATTCATCAACCTGGGGAACTACTCCACTCGGTCCTCTCCCCATGGCCCTTCATGAAAATTGGGAATGGACATCGTTGGCCCTCTCCCGTCAGCCCCAGGTAAAGTTCAGTTTATTTTATTTATGACTGACTATTTCTCTAAATGGGTTGAAGTACATGCTTTTGAGAAAGTCAGAGAAAAAGAAGTCATAGACTTCATTTGGGACCACATCATATGTCAATTCGGGATGCCCTCCGAGATTTTATGTGATAATGGAAAACAATTCATCGGCAGCAAAGTAACTAAATTTCTCGAGGATCATAAGATCAAAAGGATCCTATCAACACATTATCATCCCAGCGGGAATGGACAAGCCGAATCGACCAACAAAACCATCATCCAAAATCTTAAGAAGAGATTGACCAACGCCAAAGGAAAATGGAGAGAAATACTACCCGAGAATCTATGGGCATACCGCACAACATCGAAATCCTGTACCGGAGAAACACTGTTCTCGTTAGTTTACGGCGCCGAAGCTCTGATCCCGATCGAGGTCGGAGAACCTAGCATCAGGTTTTGATATGCAACAGAGGAGTTAAATAACGAAGCCATACATACGAGCTTAGAATTGTTGGACGAAAGACGCGAAGTCACTCTCATCCAATTGGCCACCCAAAAATAGCGGATCGAAAGATACTACAATCGAAGAGCCAATCTTCAACATTTTAGCATCGGAGACTTGGTGCTAATAAAAGTTACCCTCAACACCCGAAATTCGAATGAAGGGAAACTGGGTCCAAACTGGGAAGGACCGTACCAGGTTCTGGAAATCGTCGGAAAAGGATCCTACAAGCTCGGCACGATAAATGGCGAACAACTGCTGAACAATTGGAACGTATCGCACCTAAAATGATACTACTGCTAAGGTACGACTCCTTCCATTTCCATTTATATTTTAAACTAACCTTGCAGGTGTTCGACCAGAAACAACGATAGATTCTTCGACAAGAAGCCTTTAAGTCTGAAAGCACGCGTTACACTCTTTTTCTCTTAGACCGGTTTTATCCCAAATGGGTTTTTCGGTGAGGTTTTTAATGAGGCAACCATTGATCGTGCTAACTTAGAATAATTCAACAGTATCCAAGGTTTCTTTACAATCAACCTCGAATACTAGGGGGCATTGCCTTCGAATGTCAACTTTGATGCGAAGAAATTACTTCATAGCAGTAGGGTCTCGATAGGAAAATTTGTTAGGGCCAAACAGTCAAACGAACCGTGCCCGCGTAGTTTGTTCGAGCCTTGGCACAGAACATGTACGCATGTATAATCATTTATAAAGAGAAGTATTTTTCTTTGCCGATATCTCATGCCTTAGAAAAAGTTTTCTACTCTACAATTTTATACTCTCGATCTATTATGTAAACAGGCTTAAGGGCCGACCATAACTAGAGTTCGGATAATTAACCCCACGCTCGGGGACTGCCGTCCGAAAAATAAACGAGATCGAATCATTAAAACTCCGAGATCATAAGACCTTTTAGGCAACCCTCGATATTTATAGGCCACGACCACCCCACTCGGGGACTGACACTTCAGGCAAGCTCGAAGTAAAACGGAAAAATAAGCCCAAGGGGCAAATCCCGAACTAAAAAGGCTACGGCCGAATTAACACGATTCAGAAACGTCCGAATTCCGTAACAAAATAGGCCTTCAAATTCCCTCATAAATCGGTTAAAAGGGCTACCCCCGGCAAAATCATAAAAGGCTTTGATAATATCAAGCCTCGAAAACTCTAATGAGTACAAAATTGTTCGAACTCCCGAACAGTTCCTTATTGCATGTTAAGGCATTAAAAGTTTTGCAAATACAAATGATAAAAAACCTTTTCAAACCGAAAATGGGAGAAAGCCATAAACAATCTTTTTACAAAGGCTATATCGGCCTAATTCCAAAATCTAAGGGCTGTTTTTGCTTTGAGTTCGAGAGACCATCCTCACTCAAATAAAAAAACCGAAAGGTTACCTTACTTAGAGTTTGAGCAAGCACTCACTCGATCGTAAAGCCTAAGAGCTATACTAGTTCGGTTTCAATCAAATTATCTAAACCTCAGACCTTAGAATACAACTTCATAATTTTATAAGGCAGAAAGGAAGAAAGTTTATATATATATATATATATATATATATACACACGTTAAAAATAATTTACAAAGGCAACATGGCCCGATCAAATTTCTCTACAAAAGACCAAAACGGTCTTAAAAGAAACACAAAAAATGCTAATCCTAAAGGACTTAGTCTTCTCCGCTAGCAGCATCTTCGCTCTCGAGGCCTTCTCCGCTTTCAGATCCGCTCATACTCCCAAAATCATCATCATTAGGAAAGGCCAACACTCTGGATTTAACTTTGAGCTCCTTAGCATTCTCGATCTTGGCTGTAAGATCGAAGCCACGAGCATGGACCTTGAGAGTCTCCCTTCGAGACTGGCATTTAGCATGCTCGGCAACCCTGTTTGCTAAAGCCTGAGCAGCTCCGACAACCTTCTTTACTCGAACCTGAGCAGCTTCAGCGTCAGCCCGATTGATCGGTGTCAAACCTACACCACTATTGAGTAGCGAGGATGTCGATGCAGTTTTACCCAACAAGGTCGGGATCGATTTCCACAGGGAGTTAATTGATTTGGAATTAGGTATTTATCTAAATCTAGATGTGTGTGTTGTTCCTAATTGCATTTCCAAACATGATGGTGTTGATTCTACTTCTATTTCTATTTCTATTGTATGCTAAGATTAAAGCTAAGTACAATATTTTTTATGATAGCTTTCAAGTGTTTAAAGGGACTAGGGTAGTGACTTCTGCCTAGGTGGATATCTAACGGGTATCAAGAATCTAGGGAGAGTTTGATTTGTATTGGGGTCGTAATATAGCTATCACACCCAAGTATTCGCACTATACCTCTCGGTAGTTTGAGTGATTTTGCCCAATTTGGCTTTCTCAAGTCCCAATGGGTATTCATGCAATACAAGTTATATTAGCTCAAGTCGGGTATTACTATCTCTAGGTTTAACCCTTTTATTGGGGCTATCAATTTCTTGAGTTCACCCCAATTCCTTGTTAGCCTAGTATTCCTAGACTTAGTCCCTCTTTCTCAAGAAGAGCCTAAGTCACAAAGGCATGAATCAGTATTTGCAACCACTAATTCTACAATTCTAGCATGAACTAGGCTAAATATCACTAACTCATAAACAATCAAACCCTAAAATTCAAGACCCATTTAATACCCACACTAGGGTTGGGTCACAACCTTAACTATGGGTCTAGTTACTCATAATAATAGCAAAACTCAAAGATAAAGAGAAGATATAATCCATAATACTAAATTAAAAGATGAAAATCTAATGTTATAAGGTAAATCTTGTACAAAATTGCCCAAAAGGGAAAACCTAGCCGCCTCACGTACTTAGCAAAAACATAAGATAACCTAAAATTAAAAAAAATATCTATTTATACTAAGTTGAAATTTCCGGATAAAAATACCCCTGCGGATGTTTTGTGGCCGCGTAATTCTAACCGCGGCCGCACACTTGCTTTCGCGGCCGCGTTATTCTGACCGCGGTATGCGTTTCTTCACATCAGGACCTGGGTTGAACCTTGTTTCGCGGACCGCATAATTTCCACCGCGTCCGCGTGAGAGACTTCCACGGCCACGCAACTTTGACGCGGACCGCCCTTCTCATTTTTGCTTGAATTATGCACTCTCTGAACCTTAGCAACCGTGGTCCGCGGAATTCCCATCGCGGCCATGCTGGTACTTTCGCGGCCGCATTTTCTTATCGCGGTCCGCGTTCATGTTTGTGCCCAAAAAACCATCTCTCTGATTCTTCATATCGCGGACCTTGAAATAATGGCCACATCCGCGTTGATACTTTTGCGGCCGCACTTTTTTGTCGCGTCAGCGTTCCACACCTCTTGGCCCAGTCTTGGTTTTTGTTCAAGTTTTGACTCCTTTATGAGTTGATTATGGCTCCTTTAGCTCATTTTGAATAATCCCTGCAAGCATGCTTATTAAGGTAGTTTCCAGGAATACCTTCACGCATTTTTGGCCCAAAACACAAGTAAAAGAGAGCAATTAATAGGCTAAAATTCATACTTATCAACTCCCCCAAACTTAAGCTTTTGTTTGTCCTCAAGCAAATAAGGTAATTCCCACATCCACAAGAAAAAGAAAAGGATATTTCAGCTGGCCTAAGGTGACTTCATCAAGCATCAACTGGGACTAACAATTACCCTCAACACAAATGAATTATCAACAACGTCATGTTATGACCTTTTGAGTTCCATAGTTCTAATGTGACACTAGAGCATCAAGAGTTGACTCAATTCATCAAGGAAGCTCGCTCTCTCACGTAGGTCATTGTAGATCCCAAACTCCTCCTCCTCTACTCTCCATGAGCAAATCTCACTTTTTAGAATGTAACACTCAAAACAAGGATTGTGAAGAAGTGTGCTCATCACTCTCAAAAGAATGCCACAAGTCCGGCTCTAAGTACCCTAAGCTTGCCCCTTATGTAAATCACCACTAATGTAAGCTCACTCAACTTGAAATCATATAGGGATTTAGCAGGGATGTAATGAAGGCTTTTGGATCAAGGTAGGACATAACAAACTATGATGGTTTCATCTTTCCTTAAGCACTCCATTTTCTTATTTCGGCTCATACTTTATTGACTCTTTGAGTCATGTTTCTTCTTCCTTAGGGGAACTAGAGAGACAAACCATTACTCTTTCTTACTCATGACAATCATTTTTCTCCTTTTCTCATCATTCCTTGCCTTTCATCATTATGTTCTTTGAATCCCTTCAAGCTTCTATTTCTTTTTGACATATTTCTTTTTGGCTTTTCTTCCTTTTCTTTGCCTTTCCTTTTCATTAATTCTTTTTTTTTTAACCTTTTATCACTTTCAATTTTCTCGTCTCTCTTCCAAACTTATGCTTTTGGCAATTGTTCATCATGAATGCTAAAAAAAGATTGGGTGCCAAGAGAGGGTCATTATAAAACGGATAAAGGCTTGTAATGTGGCTATTGAATGAAAAAGGCTTAGGCTCAAAGGGTTTGACTAGGGATATCATAATGGTAGGCTACGGAAGCTTTCAAAGTTCAAATTGGACCAAGGAGAGCCTACAATCACTTCTCAAGTCAAGCTACACTTAGAATTTCGCCTAGACAAACATTTAGGGCAAGTTCTAGACTTATTGGCACGGGACTTGGACTTGCAATTCAATACCTCACCTCTCAAGATACTGGATTGTTAAAGAGAACAGAGTCGAGGGCCCACAACAACCCTAGCTAAGATTGAAGATCACAAATGGCTCAAAGAAACCACTCGATGATTGTTTTAGTCAACTCAAGAGTCTAAAGGACACAACTAGAGCTATTCTTTGTCAATCAACTTGTCTCTAACCATGAGGTCGAAGGTAAATGTGTTAGTATCAAGTGAAGCCTGCTTGAACACTTTTATTCATTAATACTATATATCAAAGCAAAAAGAAAACGGACTCAATCCCTTAAGAAGGTTGTCACGCCATCTATCATTGGGAAGGGCCACCCGGTTCATATAACATCCACCTTTGGAAAGAACCGTGGCATTAAGAAAACCAAAGGCTTACTGATCACGCAAAATGTAAAAAGAAGCTAAAAACTCAAAAATAAGCTACTAAAGGAAATAAAAAGCTAAGTTATTAAGAAAAATTCGAAAGAAGTTATGAAGTAAACTAAGGAAAGTAAAATGAATATGCACAATAATAGAGTGAACGAATATATACAAAATGGAAATGAATATATACATCGAATGGTACAGTTATATACATACCAAAAGTGAAAAATAACGAAAGTGAAAATAACGATAAATAAAGGTAAAGAAAAATAGTATCATAGTTATTACATACCAATGTCATCAAATCATAACCAAATCAAAATGGACCACCCCCCAAATAAAAGATAGCATTGTCCTCAATGCTAATATCAAAATAAGATCAGGGAAGGGTTAGAGAGTAAAGAAAACTCCCTATGTGGTCTCTGTCTGCATGGGGTCAGGAATATGAGTGGGGTCCTCGGACTGCATAGGATCATCAGCTCCCTCCGGGTCCTCTAACTGGATCTCTAAATCCTCTGACTGGGGGACCACAAATCCTCTAACTAGAGCTCTGTCTGCCTGTGCTGCTAGGGCACTCTCCTCCATAAGCAATTCAAGTGGGATATCTCCAATAGAAGTGAACTTCTCAACCTCCCTCTTCAGCTTCTCCACTAACTCCTTTGAGGCCTGAGTCTTTCTCATCATCTTTACCTACTTGCCCAGATCCTTGATCACCTTGCCATGAGTATCCAAAGTCTCCGGGATCTTCTTTTGGCTGTCCAGGAGCTTCTTTTGGTTGTCCAGAAACTCCTTCAATGAATCCTCCACTGATAGAGGTACCTGAAGCTGTGCTGGGGCTGACTGTGCTGCTAATGCACTGGATACGACAAACAACTTTGATGTTGCTGCCTGCATCCAGTTGTTGATGCTGGATAAGGTCTGAGAAAATCCGTAGTGTAGTCTGGGGGTAAGTAGAAGATGAGAGCACAGATAATGGCACAGTGATGGATGGCCTGGATGAAGGAGGAGGCAATGCAGTTGAAGGTCCCTCTGCTATGGAAGGCTTTGACCCGGTGACCACTACCCTTGGCTCTTCAGACTGGCCAGTGGAGGTAGTATCTTTACCCTTTGCTTTAGGGTTGTCCGGTCCTTGGAGGCTATACCAGGAGAAAGGTTTCTTCGGCTTCACCTTCGTGTCATAGTGCCTCCCCTCTACCCCTTGAACCTTGAGATACATAGTGATGAAGTTGGGGTAGGGGTAGGACCTTTCTTCTTTTCCAGTTGCTTTGGAGATGTGGTGGGATATAAGGTTCCCCACATTGATTGGATAACCCGCCATGATGGAAGCTATTAGGATTGCCTGGGAGAGTGGGATGACACTATCATGCTGGCTAGGATCAAGCCGACTGCATACAAATATGCACCACTCTTTGGCTTCAAAGCTGAGGGTGTTTCTGGCGATTGGGACTCCAGCTGCGAGCCAGGCCGGTGTTGTCCCAGGGATGGATATTACTTCCGCTAGCCAAGGTCGGGCTGCTTCATCTAGGGACATCTTTTCCAAATACTGTACAGCTTCCACATCCTCAAAACCGGCATATTTGTTCAAGGTGTCGCCATTAAACCGTATCTTCAAGTTCCTACCTTTGTCACAGTGGTGCCCTTTTTGATGTGGGCAACATTTGCGTAGAATTCCTTGACAAGGTACTCATTGGCATCCGGAACCTTGCTCGTGAAGTACTTCCACCCTTTTCTCTCCTCAAACTGTCTCTTGACATTTGGATTGTGAGGTAGGAGATCTCTTTCTATAAACTATCGCTCAAGGGTGAGCAACCTTTGGGGCCACCATTCCCGGAATTTGAGGTATGCTTTCTCTCTCACGAATCTATCCGCCCACACCTCAGGCTTCCTTGATTTAGCAAGACCACCCACATTGGTATTACCCCCTCTCCCGTCATCCGGGACCTCGTCATCCTCATCTACATTGATAGGAGCAGCTGTTGAGGCCGGAGTTGCAGCAGGTAGGGAAGATGGCTCTGATGCCTCACTACCTCCCTCTGAGCCATCAGACGACCCAGAAGAGGAGGTAGCTTCATTGATTAGGCGGTAGGCTTGTGATTGGGCCTCTTGTTGAGGTTGTGTAGATTCCCCCTCAGAAATCTCTCGGGATGGGAGATATTCACTTGTGTCTAATGATTCGGCAGGAGGTCTAGTGAGCGTTTGCCTTTTTGCTTATGATTCTTTGAGCTGCTAAGGGCAAAGACTGCTTTCTTTGCCCCGGCCTCAGGAGGATTCTACCCTCCCTTTTTATTTGTCTGCTCCTTCACGAGATCGCACCATTTTCTACAACACACAATTAGTGAAAGATAATTAGAATTGGGGTTCAATCATGCCTTAAAGGAGTATAGATGAAATGAATAACAATGCTTCTCAAAACAGGGCAACACGGACCGCAAAAAAGTGGACGCGGCCATGGAATGCCCATCGCGAACCCAAAAAAGTGAACGCAGCCGCGAAGAGGTCAGGTTCAGACTACTGAATCTCTGATCTTGGACACACGCGGACCGTAAAAAATTAGACGTGCCCGCGAATGACCAATCGCGGACCGCAAAAATATGAACGCGGCCGCGAAAGCAATTAACAGACTCTTTGAAGTTCACAAGCGCGAACCGCGAAAACTTGAACGCAGCCGCGAAGGACCAACCGCGAACAGCGTAAAAGTGACCGCAGTCGTGAACTCTTAGCAATCACTTAGTAACAAAAAGCTGGGGTAGCGCGAACCGTGAAAAAAATGAGCGCGGCCGCCTACCCTATCGCGGACCGCGACCGCAAAATTCAAATAAGATCGGTACTAAGAACACTTATAACTAGGGTTTTCACTAAGTGTGCAAAAATTAGTTCAATTAACCATGCAAAGTTACTAACCCCATCCCCCATTAGGCATATAAACACTACCCACATGTATTTAAGTATCAATTAAGCATTAATTTAAGATCATGGTATGCATCTAACCCTAACTAAAAAGAAAAATTAAAACAAAGAGAAAAGAAAAGAAAAAGGTAAAATCACATCATGAAATTGAACATACCAGTTGTAAAATTGTAGTAGGAAATGAACTCTTAATGTGAATGAGATGAAAATTGAGAGCATGATGAGATGAACAGTGCTTTTTGTGCGGTGAACCGTTAGGGTTCGAAAAGTATAAAATGTTTAAGGAACCTTTATTTATACTAATCAACTATGGAACCCACCGCCTTACCTGAGCGCGGCCGCGAAATTCTATCGCGGTCCACGCTATGTTACCTTATGTAGACCAGCTTCAAGCACATGCGCGCGGCCTGCAGAATATTGGCCGCGACCGTGAAATTCAATGCGGTCCGCAAAAATTGGAACGCGGCCGCGATCTCTGAAGGATTTATTTGACTGTCCAACTTCAAAGAGTTGGCATTTTGCTCTTTTCGAGTACGCGTCCGCGGACAAAAAAGTGAAGTCGCGAAATGCTCATGCGGACCACGAAATTTTGGGCGCGGTCCACAAACTTCCAACACCCAGTCAAAATCCTGCACTGCACAACCACTTCCTACATACACTTCACAACCAGTTAGCCAAAACAATGCCTAATCAAAGAAGAAAATCAAAAGAAAGAAAAACACATGGGTTTCCTCCCAAGAAGCGCCTGATTTAACGTCGCGGTACGACGCATGTTACCATCATCATTTGAAATGGATCAAGGCCACTACATGGCTATCATCAATCTTGCCAAAGTAATGCTTCACTCGGTGCCCATTGACTCTAAAGATTTCACCATTTTTGTTTTTCAAATCGAGATCACCAAATGGAGTTACATGCACCACTTCAAAAGGGCCACTCCACTTTGACTTGAGCTTTTCCGAAAACATCCGTAACCGAGAGTTGAATATAAAAACCAAGTCACCCTCCTTGAATTATTTGTTTCGGATATATTTGTCATATAAGTACTTCATCTTGTCCTTATACAAGGACGAGCTGGAATAAGCATGGAACCAGAACTCATGAAGTTCATTTAGTTGCTCTACACGGAGATTGGCAGCTACATCCCATTCAAGGTTCAACATTCAGCACCCACATGGCCTTGTGATCTAATTCAATCAGAATATGGCATGCTTTCCCAAATACCAATCAGTACGGAGACATACCAATTGGCGTCTTGTAAGCTGTACGATAGGCCCATAAAGCATCATCAAGTTTCCTTGACCAATCAGTCCGGTTTGCACTGACAATCTTGGATAATATTCTCTTAATCTCCCTGTTGGAGACCTCAACTTGTCCACTAGCCTGTGGGTGATAAGGGGTTGACACCTTATGATTGGCACCATACTTAGAAAATAAAGTGTAGAAGGCTTTGTTGAAACATAAGAACCCACATCACTAATGATAGCCCTTAGGGTGCCGAACCTTATGAAGATATTTTTCTTTAAGAAAGCCACCACACTTTGTGCCTCATTGTTGGGCAAAGACACAGCTTTAACCCATTTGGAAATATAATCAATAGCAACCAGAATATAAGTGTTCCCACATGAACTCACAAATGGCCCCATAAAGTCGATGCCCCACACATCGAAAATATCAATCTCAAGAATAGTGGTGAGGGGCATTTCATTCTTCTTGGAAATTCCACCAGCTCTTTGGCACTCGTCATAACGCCTAACAAGCTCGCTAGCGTCTTTGTACAAGGTAGGCCAATAGAATCCACAGCTTAGGACCTTTGTAGCAGTTCTCGCCCCACCATGATGCCCACCATAAGGCGAGGAATGGCAAGCTTCAAGAATACTCAATTGCTCTTCTTCCAGAACACATCTCCGGATAACACCATCATTGCAAATCTTGAAAAGATATGGCTCGTCCCAATAATAATCCAAGCTATCATGTTTGAGCTTCCTCCTTTGGTTAGAAAAGAGCTCACTCGGGACAATGTCGGTCACAAGAAAGTTAGCCACATCGATGAACCAAGGCATCCCATTCAAAGAAACGAAGAGGAGTTGTTCATCCAGAAATGAATCATTAATCTCGAGGCCATCATGGGGCCTCCCCTCCTCTTCCAAGAAGGACAAGTGGTCCGCCACTTTATTCTCACTCCCTTTTCGGTCTATGATTTCAAGGTCAAACTCTTATAGAAGAAGAACCCATCTCATCAACCTAGCCTTAGAATCTTTTTTGGTCATCAAGTAACGAAGTGTCATGTGATCGGTGTGCGCAATCACTTTGGCACCCATGAGGTACGGCCTGAACTTTTCCATGGCAAAGACAATGGCTAATAACTTTTTCTCGGTCACCGTATAGTTGACTTGGGCGTCGTTCATTGTTTTGCTTGCATAATAAATCGGATAAAATATCTTGTTGATCCTTTGACCTAAAACCGCTCCTATCGCAATGTCGCTAGCATCGAACATGAGCTCAAATGGTAAGCTCCAATTGGGTGCGGTAATGATGGGAGTGGTAGTCAATCTATACTTGAGAAGCTCAAAAGCTTTCATGCAATCATCATTGAACACAAGCTTTGCATCTTTTTCTAACAACTTGCACAAGGGGTTT
Organism: Nicotiana tomentosiformis; assembly: GCF_000390325.3. Lineage (NCBI taxonomy): Eukaryota > Viridiplantae > Streptophyta > Magnoliopsida > Solanales > Solanaceae > Nicotiana > Nicotiana tomentosiformis. The sequence continues at coordinate 43,092,996 of NC_090818.1, read as the reverse complement.
ACCACTTTTGAGAAATCCTTGATGAACCTTCGGTAAAACCCCGTGTGACCAAGAAAGCTCCTCACCCCCTTGACGGAAGTAGGAGGAGGGAGTTTTGAAATCACTTCAATTTTTGCTTTATCCACTTCAATACCGTTCTTTGAGATCTTATTGCCGAGGACAATGCCCTCCTCGACCATAAAATGGCACTTTTCCCAATTAAGCACTAAGTTGGTCTCTTCACATCGGGCCAACACTTTGTCAAGATTATCCAAGCATTCTTCAAATGAATCCCCCACAACACTAAAATCATCCATGAACACTTCGAGGAAGTCCTTCACTATATCCGTAAATATTGCCATCATACACTGCTGAAAGGTAGCCGGTGCATTACACAAACCAAACGACATCTGTGAGAATGCAAATGTGCCATACATACAAGTGAAAGTGGTTTTCTATTGGTCTTCAGGTGCAATGAGAATCTGGTTGTAACAGATTACCCATCCAAAAAGTAATAATAAGTACGCCCGGCAAGTCTATCCAACATTTGGTCAAGAAATGGGAATGGAAAATGGTCTTTGTGGGTCACTTTGTTAAGCTTTCTATAATCCATGCATACCCTCCAACCGGTAACAGTTCTGGTGGGGACCAACTCATTTTTCTCATTTGTGATCACAGTCATACCCCCTTCTTCGGGACACATTGTACCGGTGAAGTCCATGAACTATACGAAATGGGGTACACAACCCCTGCATCTAGCCATGTGATTATCTCTTTCTTGACAACGTCTTGCATGGCCTCATTCAACCTCCGTTGATGTTCCACGGATGGTTTGGCATCTTCCTCGAGTATGATTTTGTGCATGCAAAAGGAGGGGCTTATACCCTGAATGTCAGCCAAAGTCCATCCTATTGCCTTCTTCCTTCTTTGAAGCACCGCAAAGGTGGATTCTACTTGCATGTTAGTTAAGCACGAAGAAAAAATAGCAGGTAATGTGGAATAATGGCCTAAGAACCCATACCTGAGGTGTGAAGGCAAAGGCTTTAACTCTAATGTTGGTGGCTCCTCGATTGAGGGCTTTGTTGGCATAGTCTTCCGGTTCTTAAGGTCCAAGGAAAGTTTACGGGGTCCATATGTGTAGGATCCCATTTCTTGCAAAGCATTTGCACATTCTATCAAGCCTGCCTTCTCATCATCCTCATGATTCAACAACACAGCTTCCAGAGGGTCTTCCACATTGATTATAGCACTCGTGTCATCAATAATCACCTCTGTCACAAGATCCACAAAAGAGCATACTTGGTTGCTATTAGGCTGCGTCATTGACTTGCACACATGGAACACAACTTTTTCATCACCCACTCGGAAGGTGAGCTCCACAGCTTCCACATAGACCAATGCCTTCCCTGTTGCTAGGAAAGGTCTCCCCAATATTATTGGCACCCCATAGTCAACTTCACAGTCGAGAATCACAAAATCTGTGGGAAGAATGAACTTGTTGACCCGAACTAGAACATCATCAATAATCCCCAGCGGCCTCTTCATTGTCCGATCCGCCATTTACAACCTCATGGAAGTAGGTCTTGGTTTCCCAACACCCAATGTCTTGAACACGGAATATGGCATCAAATTAATGCTCGCTCCCAAATCACACAAGGCTTTGGCGAAATCGGCACTACCAATAGTGCATGGAATTGTAAAGGCACAGGGATCTTCTAGATTTGGAGCCATGGAATGCACAATGGCACTCACTTGATGTGTCATTTTGATCGTCTCACAATTCATTGACCTCTTCTTTGTTACCAAGTCCTTCATGAACTTGGCATATCCCGGCATTTGTTCTAGAGCTTCAACTAATGGCACATTGATGGACAAACTCTTCATCATATCAATGAATTTCTTGAATTGGTTTTCATTGTTTTGCTTTGCAAGCCTTTGAGGATACGGTGGAGGAGGCCTTGGCAAAGGGGCCTTGGCTTTGGGCACTACCGTTTCGGTATGTCTATCACGTGTTCCCTAGACGGGTTCACATCATTTTGTGTCTCCTCCACGTTGTCATCAACATCTATCCTTACTTCATCATTCACATTCTCATCATTAGCTTGGATCTCATCATCTTCTTGCACAACCAAATCATCATTCACAATCTTTCTTGGATTGGAGGTACTTGCATCTCCACCTTTACCGCTTCTTGTGGTCACCGCCATAGCATGGCATGTATTGTTACCACCCTTCGAGTTTACTACCGTATCACTTGGTAGTGCCCCTTAGGGCGAGTATTCAATGCTTGAGAAATTTGACCCATTTGTACTTCCAAGTTGCGGATAGAAGTATTGTGGGAGGCTATTTGGGCATCGAAGTCGGTATTTCTTTCCATCATTTGCTTGAATATACTTTCTATCCGCCCCATCTCATTGTTTGAAGAACTTTGCCCTTGATACGGATATGGAGGCGGGTTATTGGATTGTTGATACATCAGGGGCCTTTAAAAGCCCGACCCCCGATTTTCTTGGTTGTTGTTGCTCCAACCCCCTTGGTTTCCATTGCCTCCCCAATTGTTATTATTGTTGCCACTCCAATTGCTATTATTGTTTCCTCCCAAATTGCCTTGTTAATTACCCCAATTTTGGTTGTTGTTCCCCCAATTGTTCGGATTGTTGTTGTTGCCACTATTCCAATTCCCTTGGCTTTGGTTGCCCCAATTTTGATTGTTTCCTTGTGATCTCCATTATTGATTTGGAGCATTGCTCCCTTGACCTTGGTAATTATTGGCATATAAAACTTCCTCACTTTGATCATCATAAGAATCGTCTTGATTGTAGCCACTACCACTCTGCTCAAATTGTTGTTGATTGCTTTGCACTTGTTGACCACACTGTCTTCTCTTGTTGACCATTACATTCACTCCTTCCATGGCGTTTACTTGCTTTGGCCCCTGAACCTGCTGAAACTGAGCCTTTGCTAACTAGTTCATAGTAGTTGTCAATTCTGATATGGCTTATCCGTGATCATGAAGTTCCTTGTGAAGTTGGATGACATTAGGGTCACCCTGAGGAATGTTTGCCCGACTTTGCCAAGCTGAGGAGGTGTCCGCCATCTCATTTAGAATTTCACATGCTTCTGAATATGGCGTGTTCATGAAGTTACCCCCTGCCAGCTGATTCACCACACATTGGTTGGTTGTGTTGATACACCTATAAAATGTTTGCTGGATCATTGCTTCAGTCATATCATTGTTGGGGCATTCTTTTATCATTGTCCGGTACCACTCCCAGATTTCATGTAAGGGTTTATTTGGCTCTTGTTTAAAGGCTAAGATCTCATCCCTCAATGTTCCCATATGACCCGGAGAGAAAATCTTTGCAATAAACTTCTTAGCCAACTCATCCCATGTGGTGATGGAGTGGTTGGGAAGCTTCTCAATTCAATTCAAAGCCTTCCCTCTAAGTGAAAATGGGAAAAGCCTCAATCTCAAAGCGTCCTCAGATACATTCGTCTGCTTGCTCCCCCAGGATGTGTCTACAAAACCTTTGAGATGCTTATATGCGTTCTGATGTGGAGCTCCGGTGAAGAAACCTCTTTGCTCCAATAGAGTCAGCATGACATTGGTTATTTGAAAATTGCCCGCCCGAATCCGGGGCGGGACAATTGCACTTGCGTAGCCTTCATTAGGTAGCACCCGGTGTGCTGCCCTTGGAGGAGGTGGGGGAGGGTTTGGCATATTGTCTTGAGGCGGGCGGCCTCTTCTTCGTACTTGAGGTTCTAGGTTGACCTCATTCACATCATTTTTATCTACCTCCTCCCCCTGAGGAATATGTCCGAGAGCTTCATTATAAGCCATTTGGTACCTAAAGCAATTGACACATAAAAATTAGAAAATGGAAGGAAAGAAAGATAAAACACACAAATAGTTAGATAGATAGCTAAAACCATCTAACTCCCCGGCAGCGGCGCCAAATGTTAATCGGTGCCAAACCTACACCACTATTGAGTAGTGAGGATGGTCGATGCAGTTTTACCCAACAAGGTCGGGATCGATTTCCACAGGGAGTTAATTGATTTGTAATTAGGTATTTATCTAAATCTAGATATGTGTGTTGTTCCTAATTGCACTTCCAAACATGATTGTGTTGATTCTACTTCTATTTCTATTGTATGCTAATATTAAAGGTAAGTACAATATTTTTGATGATAGCTTTCAAGTGTTTAAAAGGACTAGGGTAGTGACTTCCGCCTAGGTGGATATCTAACGGGTATCAAGAATCTAGGGCGAGTTTGATTTGAATGGGGTCATAATATAGCTATCACACCCAAGTACTCACTCTATATCTCTCGGTAGTTTGAGTGATTTTGCCCAATTTGGCTTTCTCAAGTCCAAATGGGTATTCATGCAATACAAGTGATATTAGCTCAAGTCGAGCATTACTATCTCTAGGTTTAACCTTTTTATTGGGGCTATCAATTTCTTGAGTTCACCCTAATTCCTTGTTAGCCTAGTTTTCCTAGACTTAGTCCCTCTTTCTCAAGAAGAGCCTAAGTCACAAAGGCATGAATCAGTGTTTGCAACCACTAATTCTACAATTCTAGCATAAACTAGGTTAAATATCACTAACCCATAAACAATCAAACCCTAAAATTCAAGACCCGCTAAATACCCACACTAGGGTTGGTTCACAACCCTAGCTTTGGGTCTAGCTACTCATAATAATAGCAGAAATCAAAGATAAAGAGAAGATATAATCCATAATACTAAATTAAAAGATGGAAATCTAATGTTATAAGGTAAATCTTGTACAAAATTGCCCAAAAGGGAAAACCTAGCCGTCTCACGTACTTAGCAAAAATATAACATAACCTAAAATTGACAAAAAGATCTATTTATACTAAGTTGAAATTTTCAGATAAAAATACCCCTGCGGAAGTTTTGCGGCCGCGTAATTCTGACTGCGGCCGCACACTTGCTTTCACGGCCGCGTAATTCTGATCACGGTCTGTGTTTCTTCATATCTGGACCTGGGTTAAACCTTATTTCACAGACCGCGTAATTTCCACCGCGTCCGCGTGAGAGACTTCCGCGGCCGTGTAACTTTGACGCGGACCGCCCTTCTCATTTTTACTTGAATTATGCACTCTATGAACCTTAGTAACCGCGGTCCGCGGAATTCCCATCGCGACTGTGGTGGTACATTTGCGGCCGCATCTTCTTGTCGCGGTCCGCGTTCATGTTTGTGCCCAAAAAACCATCTCTCTGATTCTTCATATCGCGGACCTCGAAATAATGGCCGCATCCGCGTTGATACTTTCGCGGCGCACGTTTTTGTTGCGGTCCGCGTTCCATACCTCTTGGCCCAGTCTTGGGTTTTGTTCAAGTTTTGACTCCTTTATGAGTTGATTATGGCTCCTTTGGCTCATTTTGAACAATCTTGCAAGCAAGCATATTAAGTTAGTTTCTGGGAATACCTTCACGCATTTTTGGCCTAAAACACAAGTAAAAGAGAGCAATTAATAGGCTAAAATCCCTACTTATCACCGATAGATGACCACTATTGCACCAGCATTAGCCTTGGCAGTTTCGACCTCCGATTTGGCCGATGCAACTTCTATGGCCAGCCTCTCTCGATCGGAAGTTGATGAACCCAACCGAGACTGGAACTCCTCAATTTTCTTGGCTTGAACCAAGGCTTTCTCTTTCAAGCTTCGGAGTTGGGTCTCAACCGAGGCCAGTTGAGCTCGGGCAGCTTCCTTTTTCTGAGGCAAGGTGGTCCTTGTTCTTTTTCCACTCCTCGGCCTCCGCTTTCACTCCGTCCACTTCCTGACGAAGCTGCCCGATCACATCGAGCTTTCGCTGGACCTGTAGGACCGATCTGTTAGCCACCACGCCCGAGTCAGTGTCATTAACTTTAAAGATTCTTTTTTACCTACTCGGCCATATCAGCTTGTTCTTTCTGAGATGCTTCCAGCTCAGCCCGAAGTCCTTTTTCTTCCCTTTCTCTCTACTCATTGAGAAGCTTGAAGTCATCTCTCTCCTCAGTAAGCCCTCGATTTTTGGCTACGTAGCGGCTCAGCTCCCCACGGGATCGGAAGAAAGCCTCGTGATGAAGCACAGAAGCCTACAAAAATAGAAAGAAGGAATTATACAAGGGGAGAAAAGTACAAATATGAAAATTGACAAAGAAAATATGAACTTACCCGGTTCAGGGCATGTTGGGCTTCGTTGAAAAGACAAGGCGCTCCCACCTCGTCCATCTGGGCTTGGTCTTCTTCCGTGACCAAAGATCGGAGGTAGCTAGCCACCCTTACGGGTGCAGCAAGAACTCAGGCATCCTCCGAAATCGTGATAGCGATTATTCGCTTACGCCCGAGATCGGCACTAGTGGCCGAAAACTGATTGGTCAGTTTAAAACTCGAGGAAGCTTCGCCCGAGCTCTTCTTCAGAGAATCCAAGTCATTCAAATCGGTGACATCTTCTACCCCAACAAAATAACCACAGAAAGGATCTTCCTCTCCGTGGGCTCCCTCCTTGTGACAAGTCTCCACGGCCTGAGCGTCACGTATCATCAACTCGAAAAATGAAGGAAACGAGGGGGAGTCTCCGATCTCTATTGACCCAAGTGGGTCTTTTGGGGCGCCGCCTCCGTCTTGGGGAGCCTCAAGCCTGGTTTGTGCACCAGCATCCACCGCCTCTTCAACGGTCTCTTCGCCTCGAGATAAAACATCTTCGGTTCCTCTCAGATTGGGGACTTAGGCAGAAGTCTCCTCATCGACCTCATCAAGCTTAGACGGAGCACTATCAACTTCCACCGGTTCCGAAGATCTCCGAATCTCGGTGCTAGCTCGCGCACATGCCACCAGCCCAGAATCATCTTCTTTCTCTTCTTCTTTCTCTTCTTCTTCTTCTTCTTCTTCTTCTTCTTCTTATTATTATTATTATTCTCCTTCTTCTTCTTCTTCTTCTTATTCCCTTAGTCTTTTGACTGACTCCATAGTCAGCGGGATTGTGTTCCCATTGGGTTTACAGGCTGTTCTCTTCTTGGGTTTTTGACTCTCGGAGTTTGAGGCCCTTTTACTCTTATTCTCCTTTGCCGGTTTTGAAATAGGTGGTGAAACTTCTTCATCACCAGGTAGGGGTCTCGTAGTCGTATCCTTTCCGAGACCTACAAAAGGAGAAAGTAAGTAAACTCATGTTTGAAAAGATACTTGAACGATAGGCAAATCGGTAAGTCAGAAGAAGGCTTACCATTAGTACGAGCCTCCCACCAGCCCTTTGACAAATCGCGCCATTGCGTGCTCGGCGTATGTTGACGTTGAAACCAGGCTCTAAACCTAGTTTTCGAGGTGGGGAACCGTACCCGGCATCCAAAAATTTGCTGCATCGAGAAAAACACTGATAAAGAAGGATAAAGAAGTAAAAACAACGAACAAAAATGAAAGACGGAATCATACTTACGCTTCATATTCCATTTCTCAGGAAATGGCATGCTCTCAGCCGGGATTAGGTGTGTGATCTTCACCCGAACGAATCGGCCTATCCAGCCCCGATCTTTGTCTTCATCTATACTAGAGATGAGCGCCTTGATGGCCTGGCATTGAAGCTTTATTAGCCCACCTCGATAGAGTCGAGGGCTATATAATCTTATGAGGTAGTCAAGGGTGAAGGGAAACTCGTCGATTTTGCTCACGAAGAAACAGAGCAGTATCACGATCCTCCAGAAAAAGGGGTGAATTTGGTCGAGGGTCACCTGGTCAGATCGAGGGGACCCAACGTGAAAGGATAAGTGTAAACACTAAGGAACCCTTCCTCCTGTGTGGTGATCGCTTCTTCTGGTGCCGGTATCACAACCTCTTTGTTTCCCCAATTGTAATCTTTCTTCACCTGGTCGAGGAGGCTTTCGGGTATTGAGCACATGTTTCTCGATATTGGCTCGCATCGGCCAGGAACCGATGAGGTTTTCTCGACCTTAAAATCGGAATCTATGACACACACCCCGAGAATAACTTCTTCACTCCACCACTGGTTTCTCGCCGGTCGGCCAAGATGAGGAAGCAACCTCTTTCTGTGAAACAGTTTTAGATGTTTTAGCCATTTCATTTTTGTGGGCAAAGAAGATTGGAGGCTGAAGTATTTGGTATTTTAAGAAAAACAAGCAAAGAAACTCAAAGATTTGAAGATAGGAAGCTTTGAAGAAGGCAAAAAACTATGGAGATTGGAATGAAAAAGATTTGAAAGTAAAGTTTGAAATAATGAAGAAAGGGGCTATTTATCGTTTTCACAACGACGGTTCAAAACTGGTAGTGGCCGATTGTCGACTGACGCGTATTACATACCTGGGAAACTGTACCGACGAGACAGTTCTGTCACTTCTACTGCTTATGTCACGGCGATTACGTCATGATCGAAGGCTCAAATCGTTTCTTGTCATTACTCTCTAAAAAACGAGGGGACTATCTGTATATGGTCAAAATCGTGCTTGCCCAATTTTGTATGGTTAATCAAAACCGGGTTGGCAGACCGAAGTTCAATCCCACGTTATATTGGATCTTTACATGAATAAATATTGCTTAGCACGTTATTCGGGGATCGATCGAGATCGAGAGCAGCTAAGGTCGAGACCGAAAAGGAAAGGGATCTAGCGAGATCGAAGGAAGCCTGCTAGGTCGAATAACAAAAGGCCGAGAAATCCGTGACCGGGCGAGGATTGTGGCGGAGATCTCGGCATATATCAAGTCAAGACCGGTTGATTAGCCAATCAGAAAATTTTCTTCTGTATTTAGAATTGTACCATATATAAAACTCCTCCACTATATAAAGGGGGTTCCAATCATTTTGTACGGGGATACACGCATAACAAAGCAATATATTACGTTTTCTCTCTTAAACTCTTTTATTCAGTTGTTCAGTTCTTGTTTTTCAATAATATACTCAGTTGGTTCGAGGGCGACCTAGCTCGAGGGCTAAAGTTGCGCGTTACATTGGTTTGCTTCATTTTATAGTTAATTTCTAACTTCAATTTTTATATTTCTCAGTTTGTGTCAAGTGAAATCACATATCCTTAAAATCACTTATAAATTTAATTGTTATCCGATTTTAAGGGTAAACAAGTAACTATAGGTAACTAATTGTACATAATAAGTGGAATAATAACCTTGAAAATAAGTCAAACAATTTGTTAAAACAAATTAAATTAAGTTGATAGAATAAAAATTCTCTACAGTGTACGTGTATGTGAGTTAAATTCATTTTAAATTTGATTTGCGTCTATAAAGATTGAATGGAACAAATTTACAACGTAGGTGTACCTAAAATTTAAGGAGATATGATAGCTTAAATAACAGTGCCAGACAAATGAGATTTAAAGAGAACCAATTAATTATAATGAGGATTAATTAGGCTGGTCGTGCAAGTTAAAAGTTGTACTGTTAATTAGCAGAAGCTTTTATTCACCTGTTACAGTACTGAGGTCTACCATTAGCAACTCAAATTGATCTACATCTTAATGAAGATACAGAAAATTATTGGATGAACATTATTGACAAAATATAACGAGTACAGAAAGCTCCAAATTAATAAATTATTGGAATGATAATGGATGAAGTACAAATGTAAGGCTTGTTTTTGGTGAGAGGGAAACCCGCAGCCGCTAAGGTCCACTTTTTGTTTTTGGTAAGAGGAAAATTCGCAGCCGCTACAATCTCTGGCACAGTCTTTACCCTTCGGGTGAGTACTCTCTGGTGAGCACTTTGTGCGCACTAGGTAAACCTCCCTCTGTGTAATAGTCTGCAAACCACACAGAGAATATAAACCGCACTAGGCAAACCTTGTGCGACATACTCAACCCAGAAGGTATTAAGGGGGGAATCGATCCCAAATCATCCGTATGATTAACCACACTCCAAACCAATTTGGCAACTCGAGGGGTACAAAGTCCACTTTAAGAAGGCAATTCTCGTATCTTTGAGTTATCAATTGGAACATATATATATAATTCTCATTTTATTTTTCTGTAACCTCATTGCCACTACTTCTCAACTAAACATTCCATAGTCAAAATAAATAGCCATTTTCCTCTATAGGTGGAAAATCATTTCATTGAATAACATTTTCGGTAGTCAAATACTAAAGTTTAATGAAAGATTGGAGCTAGCATGTAAAATTTGGGTTTATGTGACTTCAGTTGCTTTTGCTTAATCCTTATATATATATATATATATATTAATTTTTTTACTAAATATCTATAACTATTAGACCGTAAACGATCATTTATTATTGTATATTAATTTAAAATCGTTGTAGGAACTCATAAATTTTGGATCCACCTCTATTAATGGAGTGAATATTTCATAAAATATATTTATATGAAAAAATAAATTCTATCATACCAAACGATCCAAGAAGATCACCAATTTTCTTCTTTCTTCTCATATATATATATATATACATATATAAATAATATTTTACTTTTACTTTATATTATTTTAGTAATGATGATGAAATGAGCTGAGCATAGAGAATGAATTGATGATTTATATCGCTGATACGATCCCAACTTGTTTGGGTTGAATCGTAATTATTGTTATTGTAGTATTTATTTTATTTTTCTGGAGAGGCTATTTCTTGTAGTAGGGATTAAAAATTTAACACATGCAGCACGCCGCGATGACCTTTTGATCCAGCTGTGCCCACAAGGCCACAACGAAAACATCACTTCTTTATGACGAATTTACTTCTTTTGAAAAGATAGAGAGAAAAGATGACGTGCAGATAGGGGCGGCTCAACAGATCTCGGGGTCTAAGGCGAAATCATATTCGGAGGTCCTTAATTCCAGTATAATCTTATTAGTGGGATTTAGAGAGGGTTGGGGTCTAAGGCGAAATCATATTCGGAGGTCCTTAATTCCAGTATAATCTTATTAGTGGGATTTAGAGAGGGTTGTTTGTACGCAGACCTTACCCCTACCCTGGAGTAGAGAGCCTGTTTTTTTTAAACCCTCGGCTCCCTCCCTCCAAGAACTCCCACCTTGCTCTTGGGATGACTCGAACTCACAACCTCTTGGTTGGAAGTGGAGGGTGCTCACCACTAGAGCAACCAACTCTTGTCAAATATACTAATTAATGAGGGAAGAAAATTATCATAATTTATAAATTTATTGTATAAAATAACCTCAATCAAGTAATAAAAAATATACTGTAATATTTTTTTTATTCTAATTATTTATATAAATTATATAATATATAATAATAATAATAATAATAATAATAATAATAATAATAATTTAAAATAAATTTGGGGCCTTCAAAATTTGAGGTCTAAGATAATAACCTCACTGCCCAAAGCATTAGAGCCGGCCCTGCTCGCAGATTGAGTTGGATTTAATTATATAAGCCATTAACGTCTGTCCTTTCGTTTTTCTTGTTTTTATTTCTCTCTTTCTTTGAAGTCAATCTTAATTTGCCTTCTAGGCTTGTGTTAATTAGTTGGATACATTAACATCTCCCAAATGTATTTTTGGCTTAGCTAGGAACACGTTTGCAAGAGCTATAAATCATGTTTTGCTATCAGAAGGTGGCAGTGTTTGGTGATCCGTTCACGTGTTCAGGGTGTTCATCGGTTGGTATGATATGATATTTAGATATTTTGATTTGGTATTCGATTTTTTAAAATGTTTTACCAAATCATACCTAATTAGATTCGGTATGGTTCAACTTATCTTCTTTTGGTTTCAGTTTATTCGGTACGATAACTTCGGTTTATTCGGCTTGAATATTAACTAGTGCATAAAGTCAAATTGTAATATTCTTAATTAAAGTAGTCACAAATACAAAAATAAAAACGTTCTAAGTTTACCTAATCTTGACAAAATCTTTGTCCAAAAATCAGCAAAAAAAGTACATAAAAGAATAAATCTGATTATTGAAAATGTCTTGTTATTTACTTAGAGCTAATTGCTGACCTTAAAGAATATAACAAGGACTAATCCAACATATGCAGCATTAGTAAACGAGTAAGAAACATCCCAAAATCATAGAAACATCACATTAACCTACTTGGCAGCCTAAAGAATAAGAATCTTGGCAGCCTCAAGAATAAGAGTCGAATAATAGTATTATGCAACTTAGTATTTATAATCAATAATATATGTTTTATGTAATTTGGTATATATTTTGGTACGGTATCAATATTTCAGTATTATTTTTTTAAATACCAAATTAATACCATACCTAATACCAAAATTTTTAAAACCTTAAACCAAATACCAAAATTTTCGATTTCGATACGGTAATTCGGTATTAACCAAATTATGCACGGCCCTACACGTGTTATTCAAACACGGGCCGAGTCAAGATTTTAATTAAGTTTAAATTTATGGGTACGAGATTCTCGCACGAGACAACCTATCCGGTGTGTAATAGATTATTTATTAGTACATATCAAGTGAGTTTTTAAGAAATACACAATTTGGGGGTAAAACTATTGGACTCTGTTGAATCCATAACTAATGATGTAGATTCATCCTGTGTTCAAATATATTTCTATTTTTGTATTATTTCGTTTAAATAGAATGGCACGTTTATTTATTTTTTCAATAAAATTTTTTTACAGTCACGCAAATATTATGATATGTTTTTTATTTCAAGTTTAAAACATCGTACATTCACACAAATGTAATCATATTAAGATTCTAGTTGCCAAACACTAAAATTTTCTGTTTGTTAGGAGTTAATTTTACCCATGTTTTTCAAACTCGCAAAACATCTTCTAATCGAGGGAAGGTTTCAGAGAATTGAAGGCATTACTGAAAACAATAAAGAATAGTCAAGAGTTACTGTATAGTAGTATTTCTTTTTCTTTTTTTTAACAGAAAAGTAAACATGTAAAATTTTATAAACTCAAGCGGGAAGGACCATCTTTCAACAACAGAACGACAAACACATAAATCGGTTTTTCTTTTCCAGAGTTTGTGGTGCTTCTAGGCGGGAGTGGATGGGTGAAACACGCAGAACAGTTAATAATTCAAGCTACAAAGAACCTAGAATTTTCATCTATTAGATTCATCGTGTAATTGTGCTTACTATATTGATTACCCTAAAATTCGAGTAACAATTAAATTTATTTAGTGGTTTTAAGGATACGTGATTTAATCCAATATAAATTGATAAACAAAGAATTGAATAGATAATCTGAATAGTAAAATAAATCAAACCAGTATTCTAGCCGTGCTTTCGACCTCGATTCGGGATGGTCTCGAGGTTGGGTAAGAAGAACAGTAAAGAACAGAAAATAAACAATGATGAACAGTAATAGATAGTAAGTGAAATAGAGAGCAGCGTTTTTGTATATGTTTTTCAGTGAACCAATCCCCCATACAAATGAATGGGTCCCTCTTTATACAGTAGAGGAATCCTAAATAAGGTACAATTCTAATAACGGAAACAAATCTCATGATTGATGTCAATAATTGCTTGATTTGATCTGTTCCGGGATTTCCACCGAGATCTTCGGTCGGTTGCTAATATTTCGCCATTCCATTATTATGCCTTACTCGAAGTCGGTCATGCTCGGTCTCGATTTTCAGCGAGCACTTCGATCTTCATGCTCCATACTCTACCATTGAGCTCGAGCCAGGTCTATTACGAGTTTACTCTCGAGGCAGCTCCTCGTGCCTATAAAATTTGACATGCCCGATTTCGACCGTATACAGATAGTCCTCGCATTTCTTGGAATAAAATGATAAGAAACGGTTTGAGCCTTGATATTTCGAAACCTCGATCATGACGTCGTTCTTATGACGTAAGTGACAGATGTGATCGAAACGTCCCGTCAGTTCAGTTCTCCAAATCATTAATGCCTGCCAGTTACCGGTCGGCCACTAATGCCACCGAACCGTCGCTGTGAACCTATAAATACCCGCTCCTTCATTGAATCAAACTTTACTTTTGCTCTAATCAAACCTCTAAGTATTCTCACTCTTTTCGTCTCTTCCTTTTCGCCGTCTGTAGAGCCACCTTCGTTAGCACCGAAACCACAAGTTTTTCATCTTCCGTCGCTCTTCTTTACTTATACAAATGGAAAAAATCTCAAAGACCGTACCGCAGAATGAGAAAGCTTCTTGCTCCTCTTCCCGGCCGTCCGGCGCCTTACCGCCGGTGGAGCTGCTTTCCCACGAATATGTTCCCAGCCTATGTACTCTAAAATCTGACTTCAAGGTTAAAAACCCTTCATCGATCCCGGGCCGATGTGAGCATGTGTCGACGTACATGTGTTCGATATAGAAGAGCCGCCTCGAGGCCGTGAAGAGGGACTGCAACTGGGGTCCCGAGGTCGTGGTGCAAATTCCTACTCCCGAAGAGAGCATCACCGCTTATGTGGAGGGGTTCCTAAGTGTTTACACTTACCCCTTCACATTGGGTCCCCTCGACTCAGTGATTATTGATCTCTGTAAAAGATATCAGGTCACACTCGGCCAAATCCACCCCTCTCTATGACGCATAGTAATCATGTTGTGCTTCTTCTCTAGCAAGGCCGAGGGGGTAGAGTTTACTCTAAATCACCTCATGCGGTTGTACCGGCCTCGAATCTACCGAGGACTAATTAGGCTCCAACGCTGGGCAACGGAGGACTTGATCTCGAGCATCGATGAGGATAAGGATCGGGGTTGGATAAGCCGTTTTATACGGGTGAGGACCCGCGACATTATCCCGGAAGAGAAGATGTCGTTCTCTAAGGAGTGGAACTTCGACATTAAGTAATCTTTTAAACTTTGTTCTTCGTACCTTCTTCGATTTCGCCTAATATTCCCTTTCGACATGCAGCTATTCCTTGGATGCCTCAAGCGGTACCTAACCTGGAAGATTGGGTTCGGAAGTTAGCCTTAACTTTCACTTATACCGAACGCGCATGGAGTGATTTGGCAAAGGGCAAATGGGAGGCCAAGAATCATGGTAAGGATCTCCTTTTTCATGTTCTAAAACACTTTTTATACTTCATTCATCACTAATTTTCTTTTATGCAGGCCTGACCAAGGATGCCATTTTGAGGCCTTCAAGTGGCGAGGAAGAAACCAAGTCCCCGGTTCCGAAGCCGGGGGAAGTCAAGAAGAGGAAAACTTCCACGCAGTCCGAAGACCCCAAGCCCAAACTTCGAAGCGTGAGGAGGAAAGTTAGTGCTCTCACGATGGACTAGGTTCAAAAACTGAGAGACGAAGAAGAGGAAGAAGAGGAAAATGCCTCAGCACTGACGGTCCGACCTAGGAAGGCCGTCGAGGTCACCAAACCTTCTGAGCCGACGGCGGCTGCTAAAATCAAGCCCCGTGTCGAGGAGGCTTCCAAAAAGAAATCGGGTGAGGATCCCGAATTACCAGAGGTCGAGATCGTTTCTCAGTCATCTGCAACTACACCGGATGGGGCCGGTTCTGAGACCCCAAAGATCGATCAGAGCGTCTCGAGCGACTTGCTCGGGACCATGACAGCAGGTCACTTGCCTTCTCTTCCGACTTTTTCTGAGGAGGCACTAAGGGAAGCTCGAGAGTTGAAGACCCATGATATAGGCGAAGGCTCTAGTGTAGGGGATCCCTTTCGGGATTACTTTACTGGAGTCAATAATGTCTCTGAGATCAGTGACGCTTCTATTCTTTTAGAAGAGGCGTAACGTCTCTTATCTTGGGTAAGAATCAGTTTACTGCACTTCTTTTCTTTACTATTTTTTTTTCGTTTTCTCTAAATCTGACTTGTGTTTTACTTTTTTGTATAAGCCTTCGCCAAGTTTCGAGCTGACCTCAGCCGGTGTGAAACCGAGCTCCAAAAGGTCTCGGAGGAGAGGAACGCTCTGAAGTTTCTTTGTGGCTAAAAAAATGAAACTATAAAGGACCTTCAAGTGGATTTGGCCAAGGCTCGTGAGGAAGAGGCCGAGCTAGATAAGCAGGGAGCATCCTTTTGATAAAGTACGGACTCAACCCAATTGTGGAGGCTAATACTTCATTATCTCAGCTGCAACAAAAGGTTGAAAGGATTAAGCTGCTTCGGGGAGAAGTCGATCAGGTAAAGGCCGATTGTGATCGGTGGAAGGAAAATATGGATCGCCTGGCTGCGGAAAAAGAAACTACCTTGGTCAAACTATCATCGACCGAGGTTCAACTTCGGGGCGTCAAAGAGAAAAGTTCGGCCCAAGCCAAGAGGATCGAGGAGCTTGAAACCGGTCTTGCTGAGGCCAAGGCGGATATCGAGAAGACAAAAGTCATGGCGGACAAGTCCATTATCATGTACCGGGCTGATGCTGAGGCTGCTCAAATGCAGCTAAGTGAGGCTTCTGACCGAGAGCAATGGATCATTGACTCAGCCAAGTGTCAATCCTAGAGGGAACCCCTCGAGGAAATCCATACTCGAGGTTTTGACCTCTCCGAGGAGATAGCCCGAGCCAAAGTGCTTAAAGCTGAAGCCAGCCAGCTTGCCTCATTCGATGACGAAGACGATGATGAAGAAAGCAGTCGAGGCAGATCCGATGAGGGGCCTGAAGGGGAAGTTGCTCCCGAAGAAGTGGTCGAAACTGGCCGTAGTTAGGGCTTAATTTATCTTTTTGTAAGACCTTGATAGGTTTTTTGTACATAACCTTTTTTACCAATATATAATAGAAAAACTTCTTTTGAATGTCTTCTCAGTTTTATGTTCAAACGTGTTTTGTGTTTTTGCCTTATGAAAATTTTGTTGTTGCAACCTCTGTAATCAAGTGAACACTAATTCGAACTTTAGAATAAACCCTTAAGTTTTTTAGACGCGCAAATGCGAGTCCCCGAGCTCAATAATTTGCTCGAGATTTCGGATGGCTTGATCGATGCCATGACTGCATTATTTTTATAACTAAGTTCGAGTATGTTTCGAATTTAGAATAGAGCAAACCCTTAGGTTTTTATCTTATAATGGGTAATTTTCGAACTTATAGTAACATACCCCTTAAGATTTTATGGCAGATGCTTGGGCTAAATTCAAGTCAACTTTATTTGAACTCGGAATAGTGGAACCCTTAGGTCCGAGTTGAGTGAGAACAAAGTCTCGAACTCTAAATGTATTGGCCTTTAGTCCCTTTTAGGTTGGGACCATATGGCCTCTAAAAGACGGCTATTATTTCCCCCTTTCGGCTTAAAAGAATAAGTAAAAATTTCTTTATGCCTTAGCATGTATTTTTTTTACCCATTGGGTTTTTTGAGGGTCCGATGTCGGTTGAAACCCTTTTGCTTTTTGTGCCTTAGCACATTTATGTTAAAGATAATTTGATACCTCTTAAGGTTTTTCGAGGGCTAATTTTATCGGAGCCCTTTTGATTATTTGCCGAGGGTAGCCTTTTTTAACCGATTTTTCAGAGAATTTGAAGGCATGTCGTTATTGCGAAATTCGGATGTCTCTGAGCCACATTATTTAGGTCATAGCCTTCGGGTATATATTTTGGCCGTAGCCTCCGGGTATGCCTCTTGAGCTTATTTCTCAATAACATTTTGAACTAATTAGAAATGTCAGTCCTCGAGAATGGTGGACTTGGCCTATAGATCGAGGGGTGCCTCTTTGAGGTCTTATGAATTTGAGTTTAGATAACTTGAATATGCCTATCATCGATGGTAGTCCCCGAGTGTATATTTGCACTTTGGCTCTTGAGCCGTTTCTCACAATATCATAAGCATGAGGTTTCTATAGTAGAGGATTTTCTTTGAGACACTTAATGTTTAAATGAAGAGAGAATGCTTCTTTGAATAGTTTACACATGTGCACATGTTTTGCCATCGGGGTTCGACTAATTTATATGGACACGGTTCACTTGACAGTTTGGCTCATTACAAAGCTTCCCTATCGAGGCCATTTGACATGAAGTACTATTCTCGAGAATATAACATCCGAGGATGATGCCCTCCAGTATTCGAGGTTAATTGAAAAGAAGTCTTGGATACTGTTGAATTGTCCTTAGGTAGCACATAATTGTTGCCTCGTTAAAAACCTCACCGGAAAAACCCATTTGGGATCAAAACCGATCTAAGGGAAAAAGAGCGAAATGTGTACTTTAAAACCCGATGTCTCGATGTCTTTGGTCGAACTCCTGCAATGAGTTAGCGTCGAATATATATAAACGAAAGAAAGGATAAAGTCGTACCTTAACAATAATATCGTTTGAGAAGTGATATGTTCTAGTTGCTTGATAGTGGTTCGCCTTCTATCGTTCCGAGTTTATAAGACCCTTTTCTGACTATATTGAGGACTTGATAGGGTCCTTCCCAATTCAGGCCGAGCTTCCCTTTATTAGGATCTCGAGTGTTGATGGTGACCTTCCTTAGGACTAAGTCCCCGACCCTGAAGTGGCGAAGGTTGGTTCTTCTATTGTAGTACCTTTTGATTTGTTGCTTTTTTGCAGCCATTCGAATGAGTGTCGCTTCTCGTTTTTCATCTAATAATTTGAGGTTAGTATTCGTAGCCTCATGGTTAGATTCCTCCATTTCATGTCGAAACCTGGCACTGGGTTCTCCGACTTCGAATGGAATCAAAGCTTCGGAGTCATATACTAAGAAAAATGGAGTTGCCCTTATACTGGACTTCGATCTTGTTCGATATGCCCAAAGGACTTCGGGTAGAATTTCTCTCCACTTCCCTTTAGCTTCGTTCAACCTTTTCTTTAGGTTTTGGATGATAGTCTTGTTCGTCGATTCGGTCTGTCCGTTCCCACTAGGGTGATACGGTGTTGAAAATATCCTTTTTATTTTATGGTCTTCGAGAAATTTCATCACTTTACTGCTGATAAATTGTTTACCATTGTCGCATACTATTTCTGCGGGTATCCCAAATCGACACACGATGTGATCCCAGATGAAGTCTATAACCTCTTATTCTCTCACTTTCTCGAACGCATCTGCTCCAACCCATTTAGAGAAATAGTCAATCATAAATAAAATGAACTTAGCTTTACCTGGGGTCGATGGAAGAGGGTCGACGATATCCATCCCTTATTTCATGAATGGCCATGAGGATAGGACTGAATAGAGTTGTTCTCCAGGCTGATGTATCATCGGTGCAAACCTTTGACATTTACCACATTTTTGAACAAACTTCTTAGTATCTTTATCCATGATATCCTAGTAGTATCCTGCTCTAATGATTTTGTGAAATAGTGATTTAGCGCCGGAGTGGTTCCCACAAGTGCCTTCATGGACCTCTCGTAAAACATAATCGGTGCCTCCTGGTCCTAAGCACATTGCCAATGGTCCATCGAATGTTCTTCTGTATAATGTTCCATCTTCAGCCAATGTGAATCAGGTAACTTTGGTTTATAGGGTTCTCGACTCTTTAGGGTCCAATGGGAGCTTTCCATTCTTCAAGTATTCAATTTATTTATTCCTCCAATCCCAGGTTAAGCTTGTAGAATTTATCTCGGCATGACCTTTCTCGATCACAGAGCTCGAGAGTTGAAGCAGTCCCCGAGCTGATCTCATCTTCCTCGACCGATGACCCCAAGTTTGCAAGTGCATCGACCTTACTGTTTTGTTCTCGAGGTACATGCTGTAAAGTCCATTCCTTGAAACGGTGCAAAGTTACCTGCAGCTTGTCCAAATACCTTTGCATTCTATCCTCTTGAACTTCGAAGGTTTTATTTACTTGGTTCACCACCAGTAAAGAGTCACACTTGGCTTCAATGACTTCTGCCCCCAAACTTTTATCTAGCTCGAGACCTGCAATCATGGCCTCGTACTCGGTCTCATTGTTAGTCAACCTAGAAGTTTTGATAGATTGCCTAATAGTGCTACCCGTGGGCGGCTTCAAAACGATGCCTAGCCCGGCTCCCTTCACATTTGAAGCACCGTCTGTGAAAAGGGTCCATACCCCCGATGACGTACCCGATTTTAACAAGAGTTCCTTTTCAACTTCGGGTACGAGGGTTGGCGTGAAATCGGTGACGAAGTCCGCTAAAATTTGAGACTTGATGGTCGTCCGAGGTTGATATTCGATATCGTACCCACTAAGTTTGATGGCCCATTTGGCCAATCGGCCCGACAGTTCGGGCTTGTGCAAAATATTACGAAGTGGGTAAGTGGTTAATACGCATACTGGGTAACATTGAAAGTATGGTCTTAACTTTTTGGCGGCGCTTATCAGTGCAAGTGCTAATTTTTCTAGGTGTGGATATCTAGTTTCTGCTTCTCCTAAGGTTCGACTTACATAATAAACGGGAAATTGCGTACCTTGCTCTTCTCGAACTAGGACACCACTTACCGTGATTTCCGATACTTCCATGTACAAGTAAAGCTTCTTATCTGCCTTTGGAGTGTGAAGCAGTGGTGGGCTCGATAAGTATCTCTTCAACTCTTCCAATTCCTGTTGGCATTCCGCGGTCCAGACGAAATTGTTCTTCTTTTTGAATAAAGAGAAAAATCTGTGGCTTCGATCCGATGACATAGAAATGAATCGGCCTAAGGCAGTTATCCGCCCAGTTAGCCTCTGTACGGCTTTTACACTATCCACGACGGCGATGCCTTCGATGGCCTTGATTTTATCGGGGTTGATCTTGATTCCCCGATTCGATACCATATAGCCAAGGAACTTGCCCGAACCAACCCCGAAAGCACATTTCTCGGGGTTGAGCTTCATGTTGTATTTCCTTAAAATCTCGAACGTTTCCTGCAAATGAGCCAAATGGTCCTCTACGCGCAGGGACTTAACCAGCATGTTATCAATATAAACCTCCATTGATTTACCTATTTGTTATTCGAATATTCTATTCACTAGGTGTTGGTAAGTAGCTCCTGCATTTTTTAGCCCGAAGGGTATTACATTATAACAATATGTTCCATACTTGGTGATAAATGAAGTCTTTTCTTGGTCTTCCGGGTTCATTTGGATTTGATTGTACCCAGAATAGGCATCGAGAAAAGTAAGGATCTCGTGGACGGTCGTGGCATCGATCATGCGATCGATGTTAGGCAGTGGAAAAGAATCTTTGGGGGCACGACTTGTTTAAATCCTTATAATCTACACACATTCTAAGTTATCCCCTTTTTTAGGGATTACAACTATATTGGCTAACCATTCGGGATATTTCACCTCCCGATTGGATCCTATTTTGAGAAGTTTAGTTACCTCGTCCTTTATGAATGCGTGCTTTACTTCGGACTGGGGTCTTTTCTTTTGCTTCACCGGTTTGAATCTAGGGTCCAGGCTTAGCTGATGTGTCGTTACCTCTGGTGGAATCCCTATCATGTCTAAATGGGACCATGCAAAACAATCTATGTTATCAACAAGAAATTGAATAAGTTTTTTCCTGAGTTCGGGGGTTAATCAAGTTCCCAGATATACCTTTCGCTTGGGAAGGTACTCGATCAATACAACCTGTTCCAGCTCTTCGACCATTGATTTGGTGGTGTCAGTATCTTCGGGAACAACAAAAGCTCGAGGGGGTCAGAAAATCCTCCTCTTTTTCTTTTATCTCCCGCTTCATCGATTCGGTCGAGGCTGATGGCTGTGATTGCTATTTGACTTCCTGTATATCTTTAATGTTCGACCTTTTCGAGGCTGATAGTGTCGATATCAGTGTTACTTCATCGACCACAAATATTTTCTTTGCAACATGCTGCTCCCCGTATACTATTTTTACACCATCTAATGTCGGAAATTTTATCATTTGGTGGAGAGTCGAAGGGACTGCTCTCATATTGTGGATCCAAGGCCTTTCGAGTAGGGCATTGTACCTCATGTCGCCCTCGATCACGTGGAACTTAGTATCTTGAATGGTTCCAGCCACGTTCACCGGTAGAATAATCTCCCATTTAGTTATTTTACTGGCCATATTGAAGCCGTTTAGGATCCGAGTTGCGGGCACGATTTGATTTTATAGGCCGAGCTTCTCCACGACCCTTGATCGGATGATATTCTTCGAGCTACCTGGATCCACTAAAACACACTTAACTTGAACTTTATTTAATAAGATTGAAATTACCAGAGCTTCGTTGTGGGGCTGAGAAACACCTTCTACTTCTTCGTCATTAAATGATAAAGTGCTTTCGGGCACATAATCTCGGGTTCATTTTTCCTTAGTGATTGATACCTTAGTGCGTTTGAATATGGGTCTCTTTGGAATGTCGACCCCACCGACGATCATATGAATGACATGTTGGGGTTCCTCCTGTTCGTTTTTCCTGTTGGCGTCTCTTTCTCTGAAATGATTCTTGGCTCGATCGCTGAGGAACTATCGAAAGTGGCCCTCATTGAATAGACGGGCTATCTCCTCCCTTAATTTCCCACAATCCTCGGTTTTGTGACCATGCGTGCCATGATACTTGCATATCAAATTTGGGTTTCTTTGAGATGGATCAATTTGTATGGGTCTGGGCCACCTACTATCTTTGATCTTTCCTATTGCCGATACAATGCGTGAAGCATCAATGCTAAAGTTATATTCCAATAACCGAGGTGCTTCTGTAGGATCAGTGTACTTGTCAAAACCACTCTTGCTCATAATTCCTCGAGAATTCTATCCTCGATCACTTCTCCGATAGTTTCGGGCGGAATTGCGTCCTGAACCATTATCCTTATTGTTCATTCGATCTGCGGTATATGGTTGATATCAGTCTCTGTTCGACCTTGGCTCCCTGTTGATGTCCTTCTGATTTTTAACTGCCAACCTGCTTGGATGTGCTGAACCAGAAGGAGCTCCCAATTGATCGTCCTCGACCCTGATCTTCGATTGGTATCGATTGTGCACATCTGCCCAAGTTACAGCTGGATATTTGATCAAATTTTATTTCAATAGACGTGATGCTACCGAACTCCGCTC
Organism: Nicotiana tomentosiformis; assembly: GCF_000390325.3. Taxonomy (NCBI): domain Eukaryota; kingdom Viridiplantae; phylum Streptophyta; class Magnoliopsida; order Solanales; family Solanaceae; genus Nicotiana; species Nicotiana tomentosiformis. The sequence goes on along the minus strand of NC_090818.1, from coordinate 43,070,224 downwards.
GTTCAACCCTTGGGTGAAAGCTTGAATGACCTAATCATTTGTGACCCGTGGCAACTCCATGCGTTCCATTTGAAATCGGGACACGAACTCCCTCAGCATTTCATTATCCCTTTGTCTTACCTTGAAAAGGTCCGATTTCCTCATTGCGACCTTTATGGCCCCGACATGTGCCTTTACAAAAGAATCTCCTAACATGGCAAATGAGTCGATGGAATTTGATGGCAGATTGTGATACCAAATCATTGCTCCCTTCGAAAGGGTCTCTCCGCATTTTTTCAACAGCACAGATTCGATTTCATCATCCTCTAAATCGTTACCCTTGATGGCGCATGTATATGAAGTAACATGCTCGTTGGGATCAGTGGTACCATTATATTTGGGTATGTCTGATATACGAAACTTCTTTGGAATAGGCTTCAGAGCCGCATTTAGAGGAAAGGGGTTTTGTACAAACTTCTTTGAATCCATCCCTTTCAAGATTGGCGGTGCCCCCGGTATCTGATCAACTCGAGAGTTGTATGTCTCTATTTTTTTTATTGTTGGCTTCGATTCTCTTCTCTCCTGATTCAATTCTTTTGGTAAGCTCCTCTAGCATTTTAATTATCGCAGGATCAGTCCCCGATTTACCATTCGGCCTCTCCGATACTGGCTCGGTACGACGAGTAATTTCCGACTTGACCCTATTCGGAGCTCTATGTTGATTTTGTAACTGTGCAATAGCGGCTTGCTGAGCCTGAAACATCTCGAATATTACTTGGAGACTGACTCCCTCGTCTCCTCTGCCCTGTGTTCCTTGGCTACTAGATCGGTCTTCTCTGCGTACACTCCCATCAAGATCTGCGCCTAGGTCCGCATTTAGAGCAACGTGCGAACTGACATCGATGGGGTTGGCAACCGGTGCTCCCCCGTGATTAGCCTGTGGCACTTCTATTCCTGGAGCAATCACATTTTCGGTTTCACCGTAGAATCCGAGGCCATTGTCACCGTGTATGGATGCGTTTTGTGAGTTTGACATGTTTTAACCTGTAAGCAAAGATACTTGACAAGAACAAGCGTAAAATAGTGTGTTTCACCAGAATCAGTACTGAAAAATCACTATTATCCTTAGCCTCACGGTGGGCGCCAAACTGTTTACCCTAAAATTAGAGTAACAATTAAACTTATTTAGTGGTTTTAAGGATACATGATTTAATCCAATACGAATTGATAAACAAGGAATTGAATAGATAATCTGAATAGTAAAATAAATCAAACCAGTGTTCTAGTAGTGCTTTCGACCTCGATTCGGGATGGTCTCGAGGTTGGGTAAGAAGAATAGTAAAGAACAGAAAATAAACAATGATGAACAGTAATAGATAGTAAATGAAATAGAGAGCAGCATTTTTGTATATGTTTTTCAGTGAATCAATCCCCCATACAAATGAACGGGGCCCCTCTTTATATAGTAGAGGAATCCTAAATAAGGTACAATTCTAATAACGGAAACAAATCCCATGATTGACGTCAATAACCGCTTGATTCGATCTGTTCCGGGATTTCCGTCGAGATCTTCGGTCGGTTGCTAATATTTCATCATTCCGTTATTATGCTTTACTCGAAGTCAGTCATGCTCGGTCTCGATCTTTATCGAGCACTTCGATCTTCATGCTCCGTACTCTGCCATTGAGCTCGAGCCTAGTCTATTACGAGCTTATTCTCGAGGCAGCTTCTCGTGCCTATAAAATCTGACATGCCCGATTTCGACCGTATACATATACCAAAAACGAATCCATAATCTAAAGTTCTGTCAGTTCATAATTATTATGATCTTATTATATTTATACATAATTTATGTTAAAAGTAATAGACCTCTAAACGGTAAGTGGTCGTTTCGCAAGATATACTACGTAAAATAATATATGTATTTGGTTTGATATTATTATTTTTTTGTTTGGCAGTATTTTTCAAATTATGTATAACTAATATCTATATTTGTAATATATCATATTCAGTATAATTCTTATACATAGTAAACCATGGCATTATTAATACCATAGTTTTTAATACATGGATAAGCATATATAAGGACAGAACTGCCCTATCAAAACCTTTCCCAAAACATTTTCAACACATGTGGAAGGTATTTTTGTGAACATATCAGTAACTTTTTTACAAAATTATCCGATGCATATTATTTCTAATACATCAAATCAAACAATCGATAAGAAAAATCGCAGCATAACTAATTACAGTATTATTAATACATCGTATTCAGTACTACTCTTATATCCTCTAGCCAAACGACCCCTAAATGTTTGGCCATAGCTGCCGATACACTACACCTGCATGTATTATTAATACAGCGGCGAAGGAAAAAGACGAAAGGAAATAAAGAAGAAGATGGCAGTGGTTGCATGCATTGTCTACAGTGTTTGTTCATCTACATATAACAAGAGGTAGGCATCATCAATTTTAAGGTATAGCTATTAGTTAGGGAATTAGGTGTGCAGATATTTTACACCACAAAAGTAGTTGGGCTTTGAAAGCTTGGAAGTTACGGTCCGAATGCGTCCAGCCCATTGCTGTGAAAAAAGTTGAATGTGACTTTGCCTTGCACTTCTCAACTGCTTCTGGGGACCGTTTTTAGTAAATGTGTACTCTCTGTTAGTAGAGATAGGTGTACATTTATGTGAAAATTGTGAGTGGTCCATTTAATACATAAAAGGTATGTGATGACTGATGAGTGGACATAGGACATGTGCTACATCTTTGTTACTACCGTTAGATAAAAATAATCATAGTGTTTGGATATCCAGAATGAAATGACCAAAATGCCCATTTTGACCGTTTTTTTTTTTTTTTTTTTTTTTTATGAATATGTAATCATTTCTTACGCCTAATAATGTACAAAATGGTTGTTTATAGCTTGTTTCTCCCATTCTAGAAATATTTTTTTTTAAAGTTAAAGTGTTTGGCCAAACTTTTGAAAGAAAAGAAAGTGCTTTTGAGGAGAAGCAGAAACATAAAAAAATAGCTTATTTTCAAAAGTATTTTTGAGAAAAATATACTTAAGAACAGATTTTTAAAAGTTTGGTCAAACATTAATTGCTGTTCAGAAGTATTTTTCAAATTAATTAGTCAAACACAAACTGCTTCTCACCAAAAGTACTTTTGAAAAAAAAATAATTCCCAAAATAAGTTGATTTTTGTAGCTTGGTCAAACAAGCTATTAGTTTACTATTTCCCAAAATGCCATAATGAAATACTATTTCCCTAATGCCTTCTTACACCGTTAAAAACAAGGAAATACAAAAGATTTAGTCTAATTGACTAACAATAGTCTTAAATCCCAACAGTCTAAATTGTGACTTTATTCACTGTTAGTACGTTATAGACGTATAGTAATTAGTGACTGGAAAGAGAAGATAAGGTAAGTTTAAATTTTAAATTAAAAATTAATGTTGAACGTGCTTGTTCAAAGAGCTATGTTTGTTTTAAATAATTGTTTTAATACACACGGCACTATAGATAGCTATTTTACACCTCCAAAACGTAATCACAATCAGATTCTGAATTTCTGACGTTGTAAATCCTAATGACTTATGCCACAAATTTAACAGCAAATATTAGAAGTTTAAAATCTTTAAAGGAAGAGGTTACTCTATCAAAGTTATTGAGCTGCCCTTTTAAGGAGGAATCCTAAAAAGGGGCTTAGCACGGTGCACTAAATTTTTCCTATGCGTGGGGTCCGGGAAAAGGGTCGGACCACAAGGTTCTATTGTACATAGCCTTATTCTGCATTTCTGCGACATACTATTTTTACAATTCAAACCTGTGACCTCCTAGTCAACAACTTTACCGATTACGTCAAGACTCCCTTCCATACGGTTCCTATCTTGCTATGGTTATTTGAAGGCATAGAACAGTATGTTATTGGTAACTAATTTTCTTGTCTATGATCAAATTGAGAAAAAAATAAAGAAAGTTAAAAAAAAGCTGAGACAAGGAAGTGATACCTAGATGGCCGTCCAACGTACTTTTGTCTTTTGGAATCTTTATTTGGTTATTGAATAAAAAAGGAGCAAGTTACTGAGGGGATAAACACCATAGCCTCCAGAAGTACAAAGCAAGTACAAGAAGACAATGGGAGAGGATATGCCTCTTATCTTTTGAATTCCAACAGACAGACGTATCAATGAAGTTCCAACTCCTATTGTTCCTACATTTTTTTTTAAAGAATCGTGTTCGATTTAGCTTGCGCGTACACTACAAGAAGTATCCGTTACCTCCACCGAAATATATATCAGATCATCTAGTGTTTTTGCTTATGCTAAAATCTGAACCTAAAATCTTATAATTCTCAACATTATTTTATTGACCGCAACTCACACCCTAATTGTTTTTTGAGACAATTCTTGGACCACAGTGAAATTAATTTCTTATTAAAACTTTCGTGTTTTTCGGATTCTCCATAAAACTAACAATTTGCTGACAAAGTACAGTAGATTTGGTCATGACTAACGGTACATACAGTAAATTTCGACACTGTTGTAAACTGTATATTTTAAAGTTCAAAGTCAAACATTAATGGTTTATGTGAATAACAAAACCTCCTTTTAAATCATCACTCATCTAGCAGATATACAAAGGATTAAATCAAAAGATTAATAAAGAACAGTGTTTCCAAATCCGCAAACGTATCAAATAAACGTCGATTGTTAAAGTATAGCGACTGTTACTATATATGGCGTTCCACGGTAAACCACGATCTGTTCATTCTCTTATTCACTAAAGGAATATAAGTTATATCTATTGATAATTTTGTGAATAACTTTTACATTATTTGTGTTGTTTAAATCTAATGTAAAAGGTCGGCCTTTTGATATTATGATGATATAATTATTTTTTTCAACTGGTTATTTATTGAACCCTTGCCAAGATAGTTAGAAAAATGGTTTCATTTGTACACTATGAAGTTACTTATAGGCTAACAATATATTAATTGTAAGTAAGGATTAATCGATGTCTCAAAAATGATATTCTAATCTAATTGTGTAAAAAAATGAACCGAATCAATATATATATATATATATATATAACCGGCTGAATAGTCTTCAAAACCCCCAAGATTCTTCTTCTTTTTTTTTTCTTTTTTTTTTTTCCCAAATAAATAATGAGGAAATACCTCAGCGCGAAGTTGTAGGATGGGTGTATTCTAAATAATCAAAAGATAGAAGGGGTCCAGTTAATAAAAGTTCTTGCTTGGTTGTATTTTAATAAAATGCATTAATTAAAACAACTCATTCTTGTACACCTTATTAAGTAAATGACACAAAAGTGGAGCTCGTGTGTGTATACCGACTTCAAATATATGCATACGCAGTTCCATAAACTAGTGGGAGGAAAATAAAACCAAAATGTAGTAGTAAGTAAGACTGAATATTTTTAATTAGAAGTTTTGAATTTGAATTAAAAAATATGCAGTCGTCTTTGTTAGAGAGCGTTTTCTTTTCTCAATATGAAGCTTTTCAGTACAAATTTGAATTTAATCGGACTCTTATACCGTCAAATAAAAAAAAGATGATTACTAAGAACTAGAAGAAACAAGAAAAGGAATTAAAGAAACTAAAAAATGAAAAAGGAGAGGGGGACGGTGCGTGACGGTGTAGCTCATTATCCTTACTTGTCAACGCTTGAAGACAAAGGAATCACAGCACGAAGCTCTACAATCTTTTTTTCCTTTGAGTGAATGCTTGTGATTATTTTCAAATATGGGTTGTATTTGCATTGTCTTGCACATTATCATTATTAGCAATTAATTAAATCCAAGGAACTTGCGTTTGGAGGCTTCTAATGATACGTACAGTACATTTTATAACTTTAGGTAAGAGATTTTATTAATTTTCTTTATTATGTTTGGGGTGGGTTTGTGGTTTGGGGGGGAAGGGGGGGGGGGGGGAACGGACAAAACTGTGAATAATATAGCTTCTCTGGCTTGTTTTCTAATCTTTTTCTTCAAAGATCGTACTGTTAATCTTTTTTATTTTATTTAACTACGTACATTCTGTAGCTTTATACCTGTGTGAACTTAGCTGAAATTCTTTAAATGTTGTAGCCATTTTGTTAGAAAGTGCTTTAGTTAAATATTTTAGAAAATTCTTTCACGGTATTGTTCAAAGTTCTGCAAAGGAAAAATATACTTTATCTATATAGTTCAATAATTCCTAAAAAATGATACTTTAAATAAGGAAAAGCAACATTTTCTAATGATATTCTTGAAGCTCACACGAGACTCCCCTATGCCATGAATCTGTGGTTTCTTATTGCGTAGGTGTCAGGATATAGGAGTACTTCTTTTACTTCCTTTTCCATATTTTTGGTTTTCTTTTGCTCTACAAGGTTAACTTTTTCCATTGAATTGCTTTTTACAAAAAAGTTACTTGGGTTGGTGCTTCTACGTATTGACTAATTTCATACGTAGGTTTACATATGAGAAAAAGAGAGAGATTCTTTTCCCGGAGAAATCACACTCTTAACTTCACGCACATCCTTAGTTTTATTAATTAAATATTTTTTCTTTCTTCATTTCATGTTTTTTCGTTATTGATGCGTGGTATCATAATAGACAAAGGACGTTGGTTATGTTTCACCATCGCTCATTCTTTAAAAATAAAAAATCACGTATTTAGTTAAATAAAAAAGAATCAAGCCTGCACGTGAAGAAGAATATTGAAGACATAATAACTATAATAAAAGTATACTCTCGTACCGTGATAATATAATCTTCTTGGGCATGCATATGGCTATTGTATGAGCTAAAAATTATCATAATTATAAGTGAACCTAGTCGACATTAAGAAAGCCTTTGAACGCTGCCACGTGTCATCAATTTGGTTTCAACAGAGGACGAAGGCGAAATCGAGGTTGAGGTGACTCATCAGAGGACGAAGACGAGGGCGAGTACTCCCTTCAGTAAAGTAGTAATGGCTAAGTTTTAGAGATAAGGCCCCTCAGAGAATTTTCCATTGAATATTCCTCCCAATTGTACTATTTAGGGTTTTGTGGCCTATGTACCCTTATAAGTAGAAAAACATATAGTTATAGGGTGGATTGGAGACTCATTGAAAATAATACATTGACATTCTCTGAAGATTATTACTTTATCATACACATACAAAATCTATCTTTTTCTCAGATCTTTATCTATCTTTTCTCTCATGATCCAAGGAGGATCCGAATATTCGAAGGCTAATCACCATCTATCTTTGTTAGAAGGAATATTAAGGAATCTCGTCCTTTTCGGATGACTCACATCCATTTATTTACATTAATGCTATTTATTGTTATTTATTGCTATTTAATGCTATCTTCCATAGTCTTGGATCAATGATCATAACATTCTTGTTGTTATTTATCGGTGCTCAAATAACACACGTGAGATCTTACTACAAAGACATTTGGTTTATTTTTTTGGATATTAATATTAGCTAAGTTAACCCAACTTTATTACAAAATTCGATTGTATAAGCCTAGATCTAAATTTTGGGTCATACAGTTTGGCGCTATGTGTGGGGATTTTGTCAGCCGATTTTTAGTTTTCATTAGATCCATAACTCACGTGACTTGTTAATCTAACAAACCACCAATTTTATCATTTTTCTCTGTGCGTACAAAAATCTCCATGGCACGTAACCAAGAAAACAGAACTAAGGCACAAATAATATTTCCATCAACCTCATGAGTGTTATCAATGAAGGCTATGACACCCATGATGAGGAGATAACGCCCACGACCTCTCCCAGACGAGAAAGGTCGCCTCCACCTTTCTGTAGCATAACAAAACAAAATAGGAAAGGGGCCTCCACGTTCACGGGAGAGGGGGCGCCACCCGCTATGAAAAAGCTACTCAAAATGTGGCTAATTGACATCCTAGTTAGCGTACTCTGTAAGCATGCCCCATGCACGACCACGAAAATCGCGAGAGTCCATGCAGCACAATGCAGGAACGAACAGGACGACCAACCAAACCTCCGACTTCAGGTAAAACTCACACTATTACTGACAATGCATGTGACAACGTCCTCGCCACTATACTGAAAAGAATGGAGGAAATGGATAACGAGAACAAAGCGCTGAGGGACCAAATGAAAGAGCACCAGGAACGGGTAGACAAAATACCAGGTGCTCTCAAATTATTACAGAAAAGAGATGCCGATAGGTTTGTGGAATAGTCATATAAGGAAGAAGCGGCTCCACGTGCTATACCAAAGATCTTCTAGATGCCCCCATCTCTCAGAATTTATAACGGGACAACCGATCCCGAAGATCATGTAACCCATTACGTCACCGCCGTGAAAGTCAACGACCTCACCAAAGAGCAGGTATCATCCACCTTGCTTAAAAAATTCAGTGAGACTCTCACTAGAGGGGCTTTGATGTGGTACTCACAACTGCCAACTTATCCCATATAAACTTTTGAGGAGATGGGCGATAAGTTCGCAACGGAACTCACCGGGGCCAAGAAAGCTGAAACAAGGGTGAATGATATCTTTGCCATCAAACAATCCTTAGGATAGGGATTGAGAGACTTCCTTACCCGATTCAACAAGGTGAGATAGCTTTGCCAAAAGTCTCTGAAGGGATGGCTTTGGCAGCTTTTCAAAATGGGTTGAACAGAGAGGGTTCGAGGCGACTAGAAAATTATTGAGTTAGTTGATGTAATACCCACCTACCTCTTGGGATGAAATTCGCAATGCCTACTGTGCCGAGGTCAAAGCAGACGACAACGACCTCAATTGACAAACTCGATGACTTACCTCGGTACAAATCGAGCCAAAGAAAGAGCGTAGGGATAATACAATGAGGGATCATCCTGTATCGTGGCTAGGCCAGGAATGACAACAACCATATGTCAGGGAACCTGCTCCCTCCTTTCGTTAAGAAAACGACCCATCTAGGTCGAGACTGGGTACTCACAGTAACGATCAAGGTATGCCCCCTTGCTATCTGCTCATAAATTTTGTGTGTCTCCCACAGAGTTGTTCTACGCACTTGAGAAGCTCGGAATAAAGGTAAAATGGCCACCAAAGATGAGATCCGACCCAAGCACCAGAAAATCTGATGCCTTGTATGAGTTCCACCAAGAACGCGGACACAAAACAGAAGATTGCATCGCCCTAAGACTAGAAGTATCAAACTTGCTATAGAAAGGGCTTCTCAAAGAGCAACTCAGTGACAAATGAAGGAACACCTTAGCAAGGGGTCAAGAATGTCCGGGCCCACCAAAGCCACCTTCACCAGCTTGCACCATCAATATGATTATTGGTGGCAGTGACGACGCCTCCATCAATGGTATCAAATCCACCGCCACCCACAAGCTCAAAAGATCGATCACCCACAAACAGTATGACGGACTCGAAGAAAGTATCATCTTCGATGAGTCAGATTCTGACATATTGACTTTCCCTGAAGATGATGCACTTGTCATTACTTTACGAATTTTAGATACTGATGTTAAGAGAATTATAGTATATGACGGAAGTGGGGCGTGCATCATCCATCCCCGCATCCTCGCACAGATGGGACTCGAGGATGAGATAGTGCCACACTGCATTACACTAACCGATTTTAATAATGCAGTTAATTGGACTTCGGTAGAAATTACACTCCCCATCCTAGCCGGTACGGTGACTCTAGAGACAACATTCCATATCATTGTGATGACCCGATAGGTCATTTTCAGTTTTAGCCTTTATTTCTGTATTTTGAGACCCCGAATAGCTCTATTTAGCCTTTCTCAATTCTATGTACACAGTCCGTGTCTTTTTACGAAAATATTTTATGTGAAAAATTGAAGAAAATCTAAAATTTTGCCTTAAAACTCATTTGAGTTGACTACGGTCAACGTTTTTTGTAAACGGACTCGGATCAGTATTTTGATGGTTCCGGTGGGTCCGTACTATGATTTGGGACTTGGGCGTATAACCGAAATCAAATTCGGAAGCCCCTAATTTTATTTAATGTAATTTGTAGAAAACTAGTAAATTAAAGGTTAAAAGAATTCATAGGTTTGACCGTAAGTTTACTAAGTTGCTATCGTATTCGAACTTCGGTTCCGGAACTTGGTATAAGTTCATTTCATTATTTATGACTTGTCTTCAAAATCTGGTATAAAATGGAGTTGATTTGACGTGATTCGAACGTCCGGTTGTAAATTTGTATGTTCTTGAGTTTCTTTGAAATTTTTGTATATATGGATGTCCAATTCGTAGTTCCAATTGTTATTTTGGTATTTTTATCATGCGAGCAAGTTCGTATGATGTTATTACACGTGTGTGCTTATTTGGTTTGGAGGCAGAGGGGCTCAATAAGTTTTGGACGCGTGGCGAAGTATTTGATAGAGTTAGGAATCTGCTGGTTTTTTTTGCACAAGTCTGAGTTCTCGCAGTTGCGAGCTTAGGATTGCATTTGCGAAAGTAGGAGGAACTCTGTCAGGTTCGCATTTGTGAACAATTTCTTCACATTTGCGATCAAAGTGGTCGCATTTGCAGTTTTCCCATGTTCGCATTTGTGATGGCAGTAGAGATGATTGTTCTTCGCGGGGTTCGTATTTGCGAACCCCAGGTCGCAATTGCGACATCTGCGCCTGGACAAAAAGCCAAGGGACGAGATTTTAGCCTCACTTTTCATATTTTCGAAACCTAAACACCCTAGAGACGATTTTCTAAGAGGAGTTTCTTCCCAAAAATATTGGTAAGCAACTTTAATCTATTTCTTTTCAATTATCCATTACTTTCCAAGTGTTTTCAACATTAAATCTAGGATTTTCATGGTAGAAATCTGGGATTTGGGTTGAATTGGAGTTTTTTGTAAAGTTGAGATTTAGACCTCAAATTGAGATCAGATTTCGAAACTAATCACATAATCGGGCTCAGGGGTGAATGGGTAATTAGGTTTTGGTTTGAATCTCTGGTTTTGACCAAGCGGGCCCGAAGTTGACTTTTTGGGAAAAGTGTAAAGATCTTAACTCTATATATTGTAATTGATTTTCCTAGCATTGTTCGTTGATATTAAGTCAATTTTGGTTAGATTCGATTGGTTTGGAGGTGAATTTTAGAGGAAAGGCCCCGGTTGAGCTTTGATTGCGGAGCGAGGTAAGTGTTGGGTCTAACCTTGATTTGAGAGAATTAGGAACTCTTGAACTATATGTTATGTAAATTATATGTGTAACAACGTATATGCGAGGTGACGAGTGTATATACGCCATCAAATTAATTTTTCTCATGCCTTCCCGTATTTCATTAATTATCCTATTCCATGTCTTAACTAGTACATGCTTTAATTGCTTTCTAAGCTGTAACTTGTTACTTGTCATTTATTTACTTTTGTATTGAAATGTTTGTTTCTTCCATGATTCCATAATTAATTGCTACTTGCCTTAATTGTCTTACTTGCACATTTTAACAGTCATATGTTTGGTTTGTCTGTTGCTTTATATTAATTGTAGCATTCCTTGATTTGGTACGGGTTTCCTTTATTGTTTTGCTTTCATATTCTTTAATCATAGAGATTCTTGTGAATTGAATTGTTGAATTGATTATAATTATTGAATTTGTTTATGAATCGGGTTGCACGTCGCAACGGTTGTGATATGGTCGAATAAGGGAGGATTTATATATTGATACAGTGGGATCGGGTTGCGCGCCGCAATGGATTTTACATATGATTTTGATATTTATATGGTGACATAAGGGAGAATTATGATATTGATTCTGATTATATGGTAGGATCATATTGCACGCCGCAACGGATTTTACATGTGATTTTGATATTTATATGGTGAAATAAGGGAGGACTATGATATTGATTCTGATTATATGGTGGGATTGGGTTGCACGCCGCAGCGGATTATATATGTGATTCTTGATATTGATATGGTGAATTAAGGGAGGAGATTGTTTGTGCGGTGGGATCGGGTTGCGCACCACAACAAATTGTGTGTGGTGTATTCATTATTGTATTGTGTTATCTTTCAGTATTTTCATATGAGATTCTGAGGACCGATATTTCTAGATTCACTGATTTTGAGGATTGAGTTTATTTTCATTAGTTAACTGCTTTGCCGTCATTTCCTGTTTTTCTTTCCTATTATTATTATTATTATTATTATTATTATTATTATTATTATTATTATTATTATTATTATTATTATTATTATTATTATTATTATTATTATTATTATTATTATTATTATTATTATTATTATTATTATTATTATTATTATTATTATTATTATTATTATTATTATTATTATTATTATTATTATTATTATTATTATTATTATTATTATTATTATTATTATTATTATTATTATTATTATTATTATTATTATTATTATTATTATTATTATTATTATTATTATTATTATTATTATTATTATTATTATTATTATTATTATTATTATTATTATTATTATTATTATTATTATTATTATTATTATTATTATTATTATTATTATTATTATTATTATTATTATTATTATTATTATTATTATTATTATTATTATTATTATTATTATTATTATTATTATTATTATTATTATTATTATTATTATTATTATTATTATTATTATTATTATTATTATTATTATTATTATTATTATTATTATTATTATTATTATTATTATTATTATTATTATTATTATTATTATTATTATTATTATTATTATTATTATTATTATTATTATTATTATTATTATTATTATTATTATTATTATTATTATTATTATTATTATTATTATTATTACTATGTACAAGTTATTGTAAGTGACCCGCCTTAGCCTCGTCACTACTTTGTCAAGGTTGTGTCGACACTTACAGAGTACATGGGGACGGTTGTACTCATACTACACTCTGCACTTCTTGTGCAAATTTTGGAGTCGGTCCTAACGACGGTCAGTAGATTTCTCGGATTCAGTGCTTTGTAGAGACTTGAGGTATAGTTGCACAATGTTCACAGCCCTGAAGTACCTTTCTACATTACTTTACTTGTTTATTTCATTTCAGACAGTTATACTTTCATTCAGACTTTTATTTGTAGTACTCTAGTCGCTGGCGTACTTGTGACACAAGTTCTGGGATTGTATCTAGACATCGCTATTATTTTGGTTTACTCACTCTATTTCAGTTTATTCAGTTTCTTGGTTATCATTTAATTTGAATTGTTAAAATGGCTAAAAATATTTTCTAACGTTAGCTTGCCTAGCACGTGAAATGTTAGGCGCCATCACAGTCTCGAGGGTGGGAATTTCGGGTCGTGACAAGTTGGTATCAAAGCACTAGGTTGCCTAAGTCTCACGAGTCATAATCAAGCTTAGTAGAGTCTGGAGGATCGGTACGGAGACGTCTATACTTATCTTCTAGAGGCTATGGAGTTTAGGAAAATTTTCACTTCGTTCCTTCTCTAGCGTGTGATTTTTATTCTATCATTGATGATTGAACCATTCTATTCTTGTTCTCTCGCAGATGGCGAGAACACACACAAGATCTACTGTCGGACAGGAGCCGAATCCCCCTGTGACAAATACTACCAGGGGCAGAGGTCGAGGCTGAGGTCGAGGCTGAGGCAGAGATCAGCCTAAAGCTCGAGCAACAGCACCCGCAGTGGAGCCTCAGATTGATCACGAGGAGGAGATTCTAGCTCAGACTATACCCGTCGGACCAGCTCAGGTGCATTTCCGGTGGCACCAGACGTCTCTTGGGCTAGGGGAGGAGCACAAACTCCCACTACTCACACCCCGGAGCAGGCGACTCCCCAGTATCAGACTCCAACAGCCCAGCCAGTAAGGGTGGTTCAGTTGGTTGTTGAGACACAAGCCCGTGATAGGCCCGCTACGTCTTATGAGGCTTTGTTGTGGTTGGATAAGTTTACCAAGATCTTCCATATTCCTTTCAATAGTGCACCTTTTGAGGACCCACATGATTAACTAGACCGCTGCTACGAGGTATTGCAGAACATGGGTATAGTTAAGACAAATGGGGTCGACTTTGCAGTGTTTCAGATGACTAGTTCCTCCAAGAGATAGTGGAGAGATTATATGTTGACTAGACCAGTTGGTTCGCCTGCACTTACCTAGGATCAGTTTTAATAGCTATTTCTAGAGAAGTTTATCCATGTCATTCTGAGAGAGGATTACCACAGCCAGTTTGAGCATCTTCAACAAGGTAGTATGACTGTTACCCTGTACGAGACTTGATTTGTGGACCTATCTCACCACGAAATTATCTTGCTTCCTACTGAGAGGGAGAGAGTGAGGAGATTCATTGATGAGCTCATTTTTACTATCAGGCTACAGATGGCCAAGAAGACTCGAGATGATATTTCTTTCTAGAGGGACGTAAATATTGCTAGACGGATCGAGATGGTTCATGGTCAGGAGAGGGGGTTGATGTCTGATAAGATGCCTCATCATTCCGGTAGTTTCAGTGGTGCCTCATCTGGAGGGAGGGATACTTTTGGTCGAGGCCATCCTCCTAGGCCATTCCAGTCAGCGCTTGAGGCATCTCACAGTGCTTCAGGGAGTCGTGGTCCTTATGTATCTCATTCTGGGAAGCCAACCTACAGTGCACCATCAACTTCTATCAGTGCATCTCCGATTCAGAGCTATCACCGTGGTTATTCGGCCCGTTTGGGTTAGCGTCAGCTTCAGCAACCACAACAGCAGGATGCGTGTTTTGAGTGTGGAGGTACTGGTCAAATAAGGAGGTTCTGTCTGAGATTGTTGAGCAGCATGCCACATCTGAGTTCTCGTGCCATGGTCCCGGCACCAGTTTCTCCACCGCCCGCTCATCTAGCTAGAGGCAGGGGCCAGGCAACCAGAGGTAGAGGTCAGGCCGTTAGAGGTAGAGGTCAGGACGTTAGAGATGGAGGCCATCCAACTGAAGGTCATCCCAGAGACGTAAGTCAGAGTGGTGGGGGCCATCCCTGATTGTATGCTTTCCCAGCTAGACCTGATGCCGAGTCATCTGATGTCGTTATCAAAGGTATTGTTCCAGTTTTTCATAGAGATGCTTCACTTCTATTTGATCTGGGATCTACTTATTCCTACATGTAATCCTATTTTGCTTCATATCTAGTTGTGCCTCGTGATTCTTTGAGTGCTCCTATATATGTGTCCATGCCTGTGGGAGATTCTATTTTTGTAGATCATGTCTATCGCTCGTGTGTGATTACTATTAGGAGTCTTGAGACTAGTGTAGATCTCCTGCTTCTTGATATGGTAGACTTTGATGTTATCTTGGATATGGATTGACTGTCACCTTATCATGCTATGTTGGATTGTCATGCCAAGACGGTGACCTTAGCCATACCGGGGTTGCCTCGATTAGAGTGGAGAGGGACTCATGGCCATTCTACCAGCATGGTAATTTATTATGTTAAGGCACGACGTATGGTCGTGAAGGGATATCTAACATATCTGGCCTATGTTCGTGATTTGAGTGTGAAGGTTCCTTCCATGGATTTAGTACCTGTTGTGCGTGAGTTTTCAGAGGTGTTTCCTGTATATCTGCCGGGGATGCCACCTGAAAGGGATATTGACTTCTGTTTTGATTTAGCTCTGGACACTAAGTCCATTTTTATTCCACCATATCGTGTGGCCCTGCCAGAGTTAAAGGAATTGAAGGAGCGGTTGGAAGATTTGCTTGATAAGAGATTCATTAGACCTAGTGTCTCGCCCTGTGGTGCCCACGTGTTGTTTGTGAAGAAGAATTATGGATCGATTAGGATGTGTATAGACTATCGACAGTTGAACGAATTCACTATCAAGAACAAGTATTTGTTGCCGATGATTGATGACTTATTTGATCAGCTTCAGGGTGCCAAGTTGTTTTCAAAGATTGATTTGAGGTCTGGCTACCATCAGTTGAAGATTAGGGCATCCAATGTCCCTAAGATAGCTTTTTGGACTCAGTAAGGGCATTATGAGTTCCTAGTGATGTAATTTTGGTTAACAAATTCCCTAGCAACATTTATGGATTTGATAACCGGGTATTCGAGGCCTATTTGGATTCTTTTGTGATTGTATTCATTAATGATATCTTGATCTACTCCCGCGGTCGAGAGGATCATGAGTAGCATTTTCGGAGTGTACTTCAAACTCTTAGGAATAGTTAGTTATATGCCATGTTTTCAAAGTGCGAGTTTCGATTTAGACTAAGTCACTTTTTTGGGGCATGTTGTATCGGCTGAGGGCATAAAAGTAGATCCTAAGAAGATTGAGGCAGTTCAGAACTGGCCTAGATGTACTTCTGCTACAGAGATCTAGAATTTCCTGGGTTTGGTGGCTTATTATCGCCGGTTTGTGGAGAGGTTTTCATCCATAGTAGCCCCATTGATTAGATTGACCCAGAAGGGTGCCCCATTCAGATGGTCAGATGAGTGTGATTGAGCTTTTAGAAGCTCAATACTGCTTTGACTATGGCGCCAGTGTTGGTGTTGCCCACAAGTTTAGGATCATACACGATGGATTATGATGCATATCATATTGGGCTCGGTGCAGTATTGATGCAGGATGGTAGGGTGATTGCATACGCATCGTGGCAGTTAAATATAATTACCATGTTTATGACTTAGAGCTGGCAGCCATTGTTCATGCGCTGAAGATTTGGAGGCACTATCTTTACGACGTGTCGTGTGAGGTATTCACGGATCATCAAAGTCTACATTATTTGTTCAATCAAAAGGATCTTAACTTGAGGTAGATGAGGTGGTTGGAACCGTTGAAAGACTATGATATCACCATTTTGTATCATCCCGAGAAGGCCAATGTGGTGGCCGATGCCTTGAGTAGAAAGGCGGTGAGTATGGGTAGCCTTGCGTACATTCCAGTTGGTGCGAGGCCGTTAGCAAACCAGTTCGTGAGGTAAGATGTTTTAGAGCCCAGTCATGTTCTATCTTGCACGGTCTCTCGGTCTTCCTTGTATGAGCGCATCAGAGAACGTCAGTATGATGACCCCCATTTAATTGTCCTTAAGGACACGTTGTGGCATGGTGGTGCTAAGCAGGTTACTATTGGAGATGATGGGGTTTTACGGATGAAGAGTTGGATTTGTGTGCCCAATGTGGATGGGCTTCGAGAGTTGATTCTTGAGGAGGTCTGGTATTCCATTCATTCGGGTGCCTCCAAGATGTACCAGGATTAGCGACAACATTATTGGTGGAGGATAATGAAGAAGGATATAGTTACATATACGAATCGGTGTCTGAATTATCAGCAAGTAAAGTACGAGCATCAGAGGCCTGGTGCTTTACTTTAGAGGCTAGAGATTCCTGAGTGGAAGTGGGAGCGTATTACTATGGATTTTGTTGTTGGTCTCCCACAGACACAGAAGAAGTTCGACGCAATATAGGTCATTGGGGACTGATTGACCAAGTCGGCACATTTTATTCCAATGGCAGTTACCAATTCTTTAGAGCGGTTAGCTTAGATGTACATCCGCGAGATCGTCCGTCTTCATGGTGTCCCCGTATCCATCATTTCTGATTACGGTACGTAGTTCAGCTTGCACTTTTGGAGGGACATACAATGTGATTTAGGCAAGTGATTGAGTTGAGTAAAATATTCATCCCCAGATGGACAGTATGAGCGCACTATTCATATATTGGAGGATATGCTTTGCGCTTGCGTTATGGATTTCGAGGGTTCTTGGGATAAGTTCTTGTTGCTTGTGGAGTTTGCCTAAAACAACAACTACCAGACTAATATTCAGATGGCTCCCTATGAGGCATTGCACGGGAGACAGTGTTGTTCGCCAGTTGCTGGTTTGAGCCGGGAAAGGCTCGGTTGTTGGGTACCGATTTGGTTCCAGATGCCTTGGAAAAGGTCAAGATTATTCAGGATTGACTTCGCACAGCTCTGTCTAGATATAAGAGTTATGCCAATCGTAGAGTTCGTGATGTTGCATTCATGGTTGGAGAGAGGATATTGCTCCGAGTTTCATCCATGAAGGGTGTGATGAGGTTCGAAAAGAAGGGCAAGTTGAGCCCTAGATACATCAGACCTTTTAAGATTCCTGAGAGAGTGGGTGAGGTGGCCTATAGACTGACATTTCCACTTAGTTTATCAGCAGTCCATTCGGTGTTCCATGTGTCCATGCTCCGGAAGTATCACAGTGATCCGTCCCATGTGTTAGATTTTAGCTCAGTCCAATTGGACAAGGATTTGACTTATGAGGAGGAGCCGGTGGACATTCTAGCCCGGCAAGTCCGAAAGTAGAGGCCTAAGAGTTATCCTTCAGTTCAAGTGCAGTGGAGAGGTCAGCCGGTCGAGGCATCCATGTGGGAGTCCGAGTCGGACATGCAGAGAAGATATCCATACCTTTTTTTCCAGTCCAGGTACCTTTCTATGTTCGTTCGGGGATGAACATTTATTTTAGAGGTGGGGAATGTGATGAACCGATAGGTATTTTTTAGTTTTAGCCTTCCTCGATTTGCATGCGCAATCCGTGTCTTTTTTCGTAAATGTTTTATGTGGAAAATTGAAGAAAATATGAAATTTTACCTTAAAACTCATTTGAGTTAACTATGGTCAATGTTCTGTGTAAATGGACCCGGATCAGTATTTTGATGATCCGATGGGCCCGTATCATGATTTGAGAAATGGGCGTATGCCCGGAATCGAATCCGGAAGCCCCTAACTTGATTTAACGTAATTTGTTAAACACTAGTAAATTGAAGGCTAAAGCAATTCCTAAGTTTGACCGTAGGTTGACTTTGTTGCTACTGGATTCTGATTTCGGTTACGGAACTTGGTATAGGTTCATTGCACTATTTTTGACTTGTCTGCAAAATTTGGTGTAAAATGAGTTGATTTGACGTGATTCGGATGTCCGGTTATAAAATTGCATGTCCTTGAGTTTCGTTGAAACTTTTATACATTTTGATGTTCGATTCGTAGTTTCAGGTGTTATTTTAGTTTTTGATCGTACGAGCAAGTTCGTATGATGTTATTACACTTGTGTGCATGTTTGGTTTGGAGCCCGAGGGGCCTGGATGAGTTTCGGACGCGTGGCGAAGTGTTTGATAGAGTTAGGAGTCTACTTGTTTTTTTGCACAGGTCTTCGTTCTCGCAATTGCGAACTTAGAATCGCATTTGCGATAGTAGGAGGAACTCTGTCAGGTTCGCATTTGCGAACAACTTCTTCGCATCTGCGATGAGGTGCTGGGGTGGGCTGGTACGCATTTGTGGTTGTCCCATGTTCGCATTTGCGAACTAAACCATCACAATTGCGATGGCACCAGCGATGTGAGTTCTTCGCATTTGCGATAGATTTCTCACATTTGCGGGGTTCGCATTTGCAATGGATTTCTCGCATTTGCGGGGTTCACATATGCAAACCCTAGGTCGCAATTGCGACATCTGCGCCTGGACAAAATGCTGAGGGATGGGATTTTAGCCACACTTTTTATATTTTGGAACCCTAAACACCTTAGAGGCGATTTTGTAAGAGGATTTTCTTCCCAAAAACATTAGTTAGCAGCTTTAATCTATTTATTTTCAATTACCCATTACTTTCCAAGTATTTTCAACATTAAATCTAGGATTTTTATGGAAGAAATTAGGGATTTGGATAGAATTGAGAATTTTTGTAAAGTTGAGATTTAGACCTCAAATTGAGGTCGGATTTCTAAACTAATCACATAATCGGGCTCGGGGGTGAATGGGTAATTGAGTTTTGGTCAGAATTTCGGGTTTTGACCAAGTGGGTCTGGGGTTGACTTTTGTTGATTTTTTTGGAAAAGTATAAAGATATTAACTTTATGTATTGTAATTGATTTTTCTAGCATTGTTTGTTGATATTAAGTCAATTTTGGTTAGATTCGATTGGTTTGAAGGCAAATTTTAGAGGAAAGGCCCCAGTTGAGCTTTGATTTGATTGCAGAGTGATAAGTAAGGATTTTGATCGCTTATTTACTCTCTTTTACTTACGTTTTAGCTCAAAAATGCTTAAAGGTACTCCTGAGAACTAATGAAATGTGCTTTCTTGTAGGAATATTGGGAAACAAGCCAAAGAAGTGAAAATCAACTCAAAGAGAAGTAAAATTGGACAACAACCAAAAAGGGCTACAGTGCGGACCGCCTAATACTGTGTGCGGCCGCAAACTTTGAAGAGCCTCTGATAGATTTTCTTCATAGAGTGCAGACTGCACAATTATTATGCGGTCACAGAAGAATAGATTCAGAGAGCTGAGGTTTGGGAGCTTGAAGATGTGCGGACCGCACTATTATTGTGCGGCCGCAGGATGCCAAAATGCGACCACACTCATAAATATGTGGTTCGCAGAATGGTACCCTCATCCAGTCCAAGAGCAAGAGTGCAGCCGCACTCAGAAATGAGCGGTCCACACAATGAGAGGATGTGGGGCCACATCTCACTTTTGTGTGACCGCAGAAAGCCATACCCACCAGTCAGTCTCAAAGTGCGGACCGCACACACAATTGTGCGGCCGCACAACCTTCGTAGGGGCAATTTTGTCAGATATTTTCACCTGGGTATAAATAGATCTTTTTATCATTTTAGGTTAAGTTTGGTGCACCTGAACATTCAGAGCCGTTTTTATTTACTGTATTGGGAAACTTTGTACTAGTTTAGAATTTAAACATTAGATTTTCTTTCCTTAATCAATTATTATGCATTTTATCTTTGTTTCTTCTTTAATTTCTTCATTTTTTATGAGTAGCTAAACACTTAGCTAGGGTTGTGACCCAACCCTATTATGGGTACTTAATGGGTGATTGATTTAGGGCTTATTTGTGATTGGGTATATGAATTTTAGCCTAGTTCTTGCTTGATTTTGAGAATTGATGGTTGCAAATATTGATTCATGCCTAATTGACTTAGTCTCTACTTGAGGAAGTGAGACTAAATCTAGGAAAACTTGGCTAATAAGAAATTGGGGTGAACTCAAGAAATTGATAGCCCCAATTTTAGGGTCTAATCTAGAGATAGTAAGACCCGACTTGAGCATTTATCACTTGTTTCGTGAGATACCCATTTGGACTTGAGAAATCGAATTGGGCAAAATCACTCAAAATACCGAGAGGTATAGAGTGAGTAATTACGTGTGATTGCTATATTGTATCCCGATCAACCAAACATTCCCTAAAGCTATAAATTCGTTAGGTAACCGACTAGACAGAAGTCGCAACCCTAGATCTTTTATAACTTGAAAAATAACCAAAACCAAAAACATTGTCTCTTAACTTTATAATTGCAAGCATCAGCGTAAAAGTAGAAGTAGAAACAACAATTGAAAATGTGGAAGTGTAATCTTAGGCACGTCATACATTCACACTAGATATATACCTAATCCCACATCAAGCTCCCTATGGAATCGACCCCGACTCGCGTTGAGTTTTTATTATTGCATCGACCGCCTCGCAATCTAAATTAGTGGTGTGAGTTTGGGCGACATCAATTTTCAGCACCATTGCCGGGGAGCTAAAAACGGATTTAGCTTTATATTTGTTTTTGTGTGTGACTTGTCTTTTTTTCCTTCCGGCTTACTAACATTTTTGTGAATCGATTGTAGGTACAAAAAAATAGCTCTCAATAATGATCCTCTCGGAAACATGCCTTTGGGGGATGTGGACGTGGAAGATGACCCAATTGAAGAGGTTCCTCTTGAACCTCAAGCAAATAGATGAGGCCGACGGCCTCAAGACAACATTCCCGTTTCTCCCCCAAATCCACCAAGAGCAGCTCCACACCGGGTGTTACCAAATGAAAGGTACACAGTGCCATAGTCCCGCCCCGCATTAGGGCGGGCAACTTTTAAATCACACATGTTGTGCTTACACTGCTTGAGCAATGGGGATTTTTCACCGGGGCTCCGAACTAAAATGCGTACAAGCACTTAAAAGGATTTGTGAATACCTGCTGGGGTAGTAAACATACCAACGTTTTTGAGGATGCTTTAAGGTTGAGACTATTTCCCTTTTCTCTACGGGGGAAAGCCTTGGATTGGTTAGAAAGATTGCGAAACTATTCTATCCATACAAGGGATGAATTGGCGAAAAACTTCATTGCTAAGTTCTTTTCTCCCGGGCATATGGCTACTCTTAGAGATGATATTCTAGCATTCAAACAAGAATCCATTGAGTCGTTGCACGAGATATGGGAGAGGTACCGCACTATGGTGATAGAGTGCCCGAATAATGATATGACCTTGGCCATGATTCAACAAACCTTCTACAGGGGGATCAATACTACCAATCAATGCGTGGTCAACCAACTTGCCGGTGGAAATTTCATGACAACACCATATGCCGAAGCTTGAGAAATCTTAGATGAAATGGCGGATACCTCATCGGCATGGCAAAGTAGAGCAAATGTTCCTCAAGGTGATCTAAATGTGATTCACCTACACAAAGAATTGCACGATCATGGGTAAGCAATTGCCGAGTTGACCACTACAATGAATCAATTGGCCAAAGATCAACTTCAACATGTTCAAGGTCCTAAGCAAAAAAATTCAATGGAAGGTGTCAATATGATGGTGAACAAGCGAAGGCAAAAGGGTCAACAAGTGCAAAACTGTGTAGAACAATTTGTGCAAGATGATAGTGGGTTTGACCAAGACGAATCATATAATGAGCAAGAGCAAGAAGTGCAATATGTGAATAATTACTAACGGCAAAGGAACAACTCTCAAGGCCCGAATCAACAAGGGCGATCTCAAGGAAATCAAGGAAATTGGAACAATCAAAACCACCAAGGCAATTGGAGTGGCGGTACCAACAATCAAGGTAATTAGAACAATAACAATAATCAAGGCAATTGGAACAATCAAGGAAACCAAGGCAATTGGGGTGGCAACAATCAAGGATATTGGGGAGGCAACAACCAAGGGGGTTGGAACGGTAACCAAGGGAACCGGGGGCCGGGCTCTCAAAGGCGCCCGATGTATCAACAACCAAACAACCTGCCTCCTTATCCGTCTCGAGGTTCTAGTTCTTCCAACAATGAGATGGGACAAATTGAAAATATGTTCAAACAAATGATAGAGAAAAATGCCGACTCCGATGCTCAATTAGCCTCTCACAACACTTCAATCCGCAATTTGGAAGTTCAATTGGGGCAAATCTCGCAAGCTTTAAACACTCGTCCTAAGGGGGCACTACCTAGTGATACGGTGGTGAACCCGAAGGGTGGGAACAACACGGGACATGCCATTGTCGTAACAACAAGGAGTGGAAGAGGTAGAGATGCAACCACCTCAAATCAAAGAAGAATTGTGGATGATGATGTAGTAGTTCAAGAAGATGAGATTCCAAGCAATGTGGTTCAAGCTAATGAAGAAGTGAAAATTGATATTGATGAGAGTGGGGAGGAGACCCAAGAAGAAGTGAACTCGTCTAGGGAACACGTGATTGACATACCGGAACCGGTAGTGCCAAAGGCCAAGGCACCAATGCCAAGGCCTCCTCCTCCATACCCTTAAAGGCTCGCCAAGAAAAATAGCGAGAACCAATTCAAGAAGTTTATTGACATGATGAAGAGCTTATCCATTAATGTGCCATTGGTTGAGGTGTTGGAACAAATGCCCGGGGTATGCAAAGTTCATGAAAGATTTGGTGACAAAGAAAAGACCAATGAATTGTGATACTATCAAGATGACACATCAATTGAGTGCTATTGTGCACTCAATGGATCCTACATTGGAAGATCCCGGCGCTTTCACAATCTCTTGCACTATTAGAAGCGCCGACTTTGCCAAAGTTCTATGTGATCTAGAGGCTAGTATCAACTTGATGCCCTACTCGGTGTTCAAAATTTTGGGAATTGGGAAACCAAGACCCACATCTATGAGGTTACAAATGGAGGATCGTACTATGAAGAGACCATTGGGTATTATTGATGATGTGTTGGTTCGTGTTAATAAGTTCATCCTCCCGGTAGACTTTGTGATCCTTGATTGCGAAGTGAACTATGAGGTGCCTATTATCTTGGGTAGACCTTTCCTTGCTACGGGAAAGGCACTTGTTGATGTGGAAGCCGGTGAGCTCACCTTTCGTGTGGGCGATGAAAAGGTGATTTTCCATGTGTGCAAATCTATGAGGCAGCCGAATAGCAACGAAGTTTGTTCGTTTGTGGACTTAGTGACCGAGGTGATTGTTGTTGATGCTAGTGCCATAATGAATGTTGATAATACTTTGGAGTCCGTATTGCTTAATGATGATGATGATGAGAAGGATGGATATGTGGAATGTGTAAATGCATTACAAGGAATGGGGTCGTATACTTATGAACCCCGAAAATTGTCCTTAGATCTTCATAACCGGAAGACTCCTCCAACAAAGCCCTCAATCGAGGAGCCTCCAACTTTGGAGTTAAAGCCATTGTCTTCACATCTCAGATATGAGTTTCTTGGCCCATGTTCTACTTTACCTGCTATTATTTCCTCTTGATTGACTAACGTCCAGGTAGATTCTACTTTGGCGGTGCTTCAAAAGAGGAAGAAAGCTATAGGATGGACACTGGCGGATATTTAGGGTATAAGTCCCGCCTTTTGCATGCACAAGATTATTTTGGAGGAGGATGCCAAACCCTCCATTGAACATCAAATAAGGTTAAATGAAGCAATTCAAGAGGTGTTAAAAAAGAAGATCATAAAGTGGTTGGATGCCGGGGTAGTTTACCCCATTTACGATAGCTCGTGGACCTCTCCGGTGCAATGTGTCCCAAAGGAAGGGGGCATGACTGTGGTCACCAATGACAAGAATGAATTGATTCCTTCAAGAACGGTGACTGGGTGGAGAGTGTTCATGGACTATCGGAAGCTCAACAAAGTCACTCAGACAGATCATTTTCCGCTTCCATTTCTTGATCAAATGCTTGACAGGTTGGCCGGACGAGCTTTTTATTATTTCCTTGATGGATATTCCGGCTACAATCAAATTCTCATTGCTCCTGAGGATTAATAAAAGACTACTTTCACTTGTCCCTATGGTACTTTAGCATTCTCGAGGATGCCATTTGGGTTATGCAATGCACCGACGACTTTTCAACGGTGTATGATGGCCATCTTCACCGATATGGTGGAGGATTTTCTTGAGGTTTTTATGGATGATTTCTCCGTGGTTGGGAATTCCTTCAATGATTTCTTGAACAACTTGGATAAGGTCTTGGCAAGATGTGAGGAGACAAACTTGGTTTTGAATTGGGAGAAATGTCACTTCATGGTCGAAGAAGGCATAGTCCTCGGCCACAAAATTTTAAAGCATGTTATTGAGGTCGACAAGGCCAAAATTGAGGTGATCTCCAAACCCCCTCCCCTACATCCGTGAAGGGAGTGAGGAGCTTCTTGGGTCATGCGGGGTTTTATCGCCGATTTATCAAGGACTTTTCTAAGGTGGTGAACCCCTTGTATATACTTTTGGAGAAGGATGCCAAGTTCTATTTCAATGAGAATTGTATGAAGGCATTCGAATTGCTCAAGTTCAAGTTGACTACTACTCTTATTATCATTGTACCTGATTGGAGCTTACCTTTTGAGCTCATGTGTGATGCTAGTGATGTGGCGGTCGGAGCAGATTGGGAGCAGAGTATCAACAAAATCTTTCATCCGGTCTATTATGCTAGTAAGACCATGAATGATGCCCAAGTCAACTACACAGTGACCGAAAAAGAGCTCCTTGCTATTGCTTTTGCTATGGAAAAGTTCCACTCGTACTTGACGGGTACAAAGGTGATTGTTCACACCGACCATGTGGCGCTTCGATATTTGATGAGCAAGAAAGATTATAAAGCAAGACTAATGCAGTGGGTGCTTCTTTTGCAAGAGTTTGATCAAGAGATTCAAGACCGCAAAGGTAGTGAAAACCAAGTGGCGGACCACTTGTCTCGTTTGGAGGAGGAGGGGAGGCCACATGATGGCCTTGAGATAAATGATTCAATTCCCGATGAGCAACTCCTAGCCATTTCTATGACCGGGATGCCATGGTTCGCCGACTTTGCCAATTATCTTGTGAGTGGAATTGTACCGAATGAGTTCTCTTCAAACCAAAGGAATAAGCTCAAACGATATTGCCTCGACTATTATTGGGATGAGCCTTATCTCTTCCGGATTTGTACCGATGGTGTGATTCGGTGATGTGTACCGGAGGAGGAACAAATGGAAATTCTTGAGGCTTGCCACTCTTCGCCATATGGTGGTCACCATGGTGGAGCTAGAATGGAAACAAAAGTGTTGAGTTGTGGATTCTATTGGCCTACTCTTTACAAGGACGCTAGCAATCTCGTCAAGCGTTGTGATGAATGTCAAAGGACCGGTGGGATTTCTAAGAAAAATGAGATGCCCCTCACCACCATCTTGGAGATTAACATTTTTGATGTGTGAGGCATTGATTTCATGGGTCCGTTCGTGAGCTCTTGTGGGAACACTTACATATTGGTAGCTGTGGATTATGTGTCAATGTGGGTTGAAGTCGTGGCTTTGCACAACAATGAAGCTCGGAGTGTGGTGACATTTTTGAAAAAGAACATCTTCACAAGGTTTGGTACTCCTAGGGCCATTATTAGTGATGGGGGATCTCACTTTTGCAACAAAGCTTTTGATACCTTACTTACAAAGTATGGTGTTACTCACAAAGTGTCGACCCCCTATCATTAGGCTATGTGCTGTTAATGTAGGGACCCGCAGAGGTCGTGTTATATGTTCAGTTATTTGCTAAATTAACATTTTGTACCCAGTCATAGCTTTTGCTGCATATTCTATCTCAATCTATGTTGTCCTTTATTGTACATTATATCTTCCTTGTTTGGGCTGATTATCATGATTCTTGAGAGCCCGGGAGATTGGAGAGATTGATGACTGAGTGAGGCCGAGGGCTTGGTTGTGAGGATATTTATGGGAGCAAACTACACGACGCAACATGTTATTTTGATTCATGCTCAAAAGGGAGAAGTGAACCTTCCCGAGGCAGAGGAAAAGGTACTCGCCCTTTGCGAGTGCAATTGAAGCCCATTGCTAAAATACCGGCCATCGGGAGAGTAAGGGCCACAAAGCCCTCAGAATCCAGTTCCTATGCCCCATCCCGGGAAGGTTCCAAGGGTCATTCAATGGAGGTCCAACTTGAGGCCCAGTCCCAACCATCCCAACCCACTAGGCATTTTCAATTGCGTGACGAACCTACATCTAGTTCTTCTAGAGGTTGTGATGCGGGAAGCCAGGGTTCCGAGCCCTCCTCTACACCTACTCCTCTGGCACCGGTACATATTGATATCGATGATGATAATGTCCTGGATGATGGTAGAGTGGGGTACACATAACTGGGCGGCCTTGAGAGGTCGAAGAAAAAGGAATTGTGGGAGGATCGGTTCGAGAGTTTGACAACCTTTAACAGGTTTCGGGAATTGTGGCCCCATAGGTCGCTCACACTTGAGCGATGATTTTTAATGAAGGATTTAGATATTCATAATCCAAATGTCCTTAGACAATTCCACGAGCGCAACGGGTGGAAGAGGTTCACCCACAGTGTCATCGATGCAAATGAGCACTTGGTCAGGGAGTTCTACACCAATGTGGATCACATCAAGAAGGGGACGAAAGTGACAAAGGTGAGAAATTTAAATGTCCGCTTCGACGCATGCTCTTTGAACACTTATGTGGGATTCGAAGACGTGGAGGCAGTCCAGTACCTAGAGAAGTTGGCTTTGGGTGACACAGCTCGCCCATGGCTAGTTGAGATTTTGGCCACCCGAGGACCATCACCACCATGGATTACAACAGGAGTTCCTATCATCCGGGCCACCCTAAATTTTGAAGCTAAAGGGTGGAAAACCTTTGTGTGTAGACGGATTGATCCGAGTCTAAATGAGAACAACCTTGGTGGCTTCTATTATGGTGGGGTACCTGATCAATGTGGGTGCAATCATGTCAACCAACATCATATTGGCGGTCCGAAAAAGTAAAATGTCTTACCCTTACCCAAATACCCTCACAGAGTATTTTTAATGATGCCAAGGTGGAGCCGAGACCATATGACACAAAAGCAAAGGCCAAGAAGCCTTTCTCATGGTACCACCTGCAGAGTGCTGACAACCCAAAGTTCAAGGGTAAGAGCACTACCACCATTGGTCAGTCTGACGAGTTATCGGTGGTGGAGGCTGTTGCTGAGCCATCTACAACTTCCATGCCTTCCACAACAGCCAGGACTTCCACCGGGATAACCACCATGCCACCATCTTCATCTTTTAGGCCATCAATTCCAGTACCAGTGCCAGCCTCATCCACTTATCCTCTCACTGCGCTGCGAGTCTCCCAGACTTTGGCTAGCCTCAACAACTGGATGCAGACAACCAATTTTAAGCTATATTCAATTGCCTTACTTTCAGTACTTTATTTCATAGCTTCTTCAATTTGTTTTCTTAATGGTATAGCTTCTTAGTTACTTTATTAGCTTCCTTTTGATTTGTTAGCTTCTTTTTATGTTTTAGTGAACAATAAGCATTTAGTTTTGTTAATGCTACGGTTCTTTTCAAAGGTGGGTCTTGTGTGAACCGGGTGGCTCTTCCCAACTATGGATGGCGTGACAACCTTCTTAAGGGATCGAGTCAGGTTTTGATGATTAGGTAGAAACAAGTAGTATTAATGAATAAATAAGAGTCAAGCATGCTTCACTTGGTACCAACACACTTAACTATGCGCTTACGGTTAAAAACAAGTTTTTGTAAAGAAATAGCCCTAGTTAGTGACCTTGTGACTTTTGTGTTGACTTAGGCAATCATCGGGTGGTTTAGTTGAACCATTAGCGATTTTCAATCTTGAATGCGGTTGTTGTAGGCCCTAGACTCTTTTCTCTTTGACAATACGGTTGTGTGAGAGGTGAGGTATTTTGTTACAAGTCCAAGTACCCGTGCGAGTGGTCTAGAACTTGCCCCGAATGTGTTTCTAGGCGAAATTCTAAGTTAGCCTACCTTGAGAAGTGATTGTAGGCTTTCCTTGACCCGTTTTGAAACCTTCCATGGCCCACCAATAATATCATCCTTCGTAAACCCTTTTGATCCTAAAGCCTTTTTATTCGATAACCACATTACAAGTCTTTACCCATTTTATAGTGACTCTCTCTTGGCACCCGAACTTTCTTTAGCACTCATATGATTCACATGGCAAAAACATAAGTTTGGGGGAGAGACGAGGAGTTTAAAGATGGTCTCAAGACACACCAAAAAAAGGGAAAAGAAATGAATATGAGGAAAGGCAAAGAAAAAAAAAGGAAGAACTAAAGAAAAACACAAAAAGAAAGTGAATAATGTAAAAGGGTTGAAAAGATGCAAAAGAAAGCAAAAGTTCAAAGCATGGCAAGAAAGAGTGATGTCAAGCCCCTCTAATCTCCCTAAGGAAAAAGAAAATAACTCAAAGTGTCGGCAAAGTAAGAGCCAAAAAGAGAATATGAAGTGCTAAAGGGAAGATGAACCAATTCCATTCCGATATTTTCATCCTTAGTCCAAAAGCCTACATTACATGCCCAAAAAGCCCTACGTGATTTCAAGCCGAGCGAGCTTTCATTAGTGGTGATCTACATGAGGGGCAAGCATATGGTACTTAGAGCCGGGCTTGTGACATTCTTTTGAGAGTGATGAGTGAATCTTTCTCGAGTCATTGAATTAAATTCTTCATTCGTGAGTGAGATAAGCTTCCGGAGAGTATAGGAGGAGGATTTTGGGATCCACAGTGACCTGCATGAAAGTGCGAGCTTCCTTGATGAACAAAGTCAACCCTTGATGCTCAAGCGTCACATTAGAGCCATTTGTGCTTTAACATTCAATTCATAGGCTTGTTAATGATTCATAAGCGTGTGGGTACTTTTTGGTCCCAATTGATTTGTGTTTGACTAAACTTAGGCCAGCTGAAATAGCCCTTTTTTTAGTGGAGGTGGGAAATTGCCTTAATTGCTTGAGGACAAGCAAAAGCTTAAGTTTGGGAGAGTTGATAAGTAGGGATTTTGACCGCTTATTTACTCTCTTTTACTTACTTTTTTTTAGCTCAAAAATGCTTAAAGGTACTCCCGAGAACTAATGAAATGTGCTTTCTTGCAGGAATGTTGGGAAACGAGCCAAAGAAGTAAAAATCAACTCAAAAAGAAGTAAAATTGGACAACAACCAAAAAGGGCTACAGTGCGGACCGCATAACACTGTGTGCGGCCGCAAACTCTGAAAAGGCTCTGATAAATTTTCTTCATAGAGTGCGGCCGCAGAAGACTAGATTCAGAGAGCTGAAGTTTGGGAGCTTGAAGATGTGCGGACCGCACTATTATTGTGCGGCCATACTCATAAATATGCGGTCCGCAGAATGGAACCCTGATCTAGTCCAAGAGCCAGAGTGCGGCCGCACTCATAAATGTGTGGTCCGCACAATGAGAGGAAGTGCAGTCGCATCTCACTTTTGTGCGACCGCAGAAAGCCATACCCACCAGTCAGTCTCAAAGTGCGGACCGCACACAGAATTGTACGGCCGCACAACCTTCGCAGGGGCAATTTTGTCAGATATTTTCAGCTGGGTATAAATGGATCTTTTTATCATTTTTAGGTTAAGTTTGGTGCATATGAACATTCAGAGCCGTTTTTATTTACTGTATTGGGAAAATTTGTACTAGTTTAGCATTTAAACATTAGATGTTCTTTCCTTAATCAATTATTATGCATTTTATCTTAGTTTCTTCTTTAATTTCTTCATTTTCCATGAGTAGCTAAACCCTTAGCTAGGGTTGTGACCCAACCCTAGTATGGGTACTTAATGGGTGATTGATTTAGGGCTTATTTGTGATTGGGTATATGAATTTTAGCCTAGTTCTTGCTTGATTTTGAGAATTGATGGTTGCAAACATTGATTTATGCCTAATTGACTTAGTCTCTACTTGAGGAAGTGAGACTAAGTCTAGAAAAACTTGGCTAATAAGAAATTAGGGTGAACTCAAGAAATTGATAGCCCCAATTTTAGGGTCTAATCTAGAGATAGTAAGACCCGGCTTGAGCATTTATCACTTGTTTCGTGAGATACCCATTTGAACTTGAGAAACTGAATTGGGCAAAATCACTCAAACTACCGAGAGGTATAGAGTGAGTAATTACGTGTGATTGCTATATTGTATCCCGATCAACCAAACATGCCCTAAAGCTATAAATCTATTAGGTAACCGACTAGGCAGAAGTCGCAACCGTAGATCTTTTATAACTTGAAAAACAACCAAAACCAAAAACATTGTCTCTTAGCTTTACAATTGCAAGAATTAGCATAAAAGTAGAAGTAGAAACAATAATTGAAAATATGGAAGTGTAATCTTAGGCACGTCATACATTCACACTAGATATATACCTAATTCCACATCAAGCTCCCTGTGGAATCGACCCCGACTCGCGTTGTTTTTTTTTTTTATTGCATCGATCGCCTCACAACCTAAATTAGTGGTATGAGTTTGGGCGACATCACGGAGCGCGTTAACTGTTGGGTATAACCTTTATTTGAAGGAATTAGGAACCCTTGAACTACATGTTATGTGAATTATACGTGTAACAGCGTATATGCGAGGTGACGAGTGTATATACGCCGTCAAATTAATTTTTTCCATGCTTTCCCGTATTTCAATAATTATCCTATATCATGTCTTAATTGTTACATGCATTAATTGCTTTCTATGACGTAACATGTTACTTGTCATTTATTTACTCTTGTATTAAAATGTTTGTTTCTTCCATGATTTCATGTTTAATTGTTACATGCCTTAATTGTCTTACTCGTACACTTTTTCTATCATATGTTTGGCTTGTCTATTGCTTTGTACTAATTATAGCATTCTTTGATTTGGTACGGGGTTCCTTTATTGTTTTGCTTTCATATTCTTTAATCGTAGAGATTCTTGTAAATTGAGTTGTTGAATTGATTACAATTATTGAATTTATTTATGGATCGGGTTGCACGCTGCAACGATTGTGATATGGTAGAAAAAAGGAGGATTTTGATATTGATATTGTGGGATCGGATTGCGCACCGCAATGGATTTTACATGTGTTTTTGATATTTATATGGTGAAATAAGGGAGGATTGTGATATTGATTCTGATTATAGGGTGGGATCAAGTTGCGCGCCACAACGGATTTTACATATGATTTTGATATTTATATGGTGAAATAGGGGAGGATTATGATATTGATACTAATTATACGGTGGGATCGAATTGCGAACCGCAACGAATTTTACATGTGATTTTGCTATTTATATGGTGAAATAAGGGAGGATTGTGTTTGTACGGTGGGATCGGGTTGCGCTCCACAACTAATTGTGTGTGTGTTTTACTCATTGTTGTATTGTGTTAGCTTTCAGTATTTTCATATGAGATTCTGAGGACCGATATTTCTGGATTCACTGATTTCGAGGATTGAGTTTGTTTTCATTAGTTAACTACTTTGCTGTCATTTCTTATTTTCCTTTACTATTATTATTATTATTATTATTATTATTATTATTATTATTATTATTATTATTATTATATTTATTATTATACTGCGTACATGTTATTGTAAGTGACCCGCCTTAGCCTCGTCACTACTTCGTCGAGGTTAGACTCGGCACTTACAGAGTGCATGAGGTCAGTTGTACTCATACTACACCCTGCCCTTGTGCAGTTTTTGTAGTCGGTCCTACCGGCGGTCAGTAGGTTGCTCGGATTCGATGCTTTGCAGAGACTTTAGGCACAATGGCATTTTGTTCGCAGCCCTAAAGTCCCCTTCTACATTACTCAAGCTGTTTATTTCATTTCAGATACTTATGCTTTCATTCAGACTTTTATTTGTAGTACTCTAGTCTCTCTCGTACTCTTGACATACCAGTTCTGGGATTGTATCTAGACATCGCTATTATTTTGATTTACTCTCTTTATTTTAGTTTATTCAGTTTCTTGGTTATCACTTAATTTGAATTGTTAAAATAGCTAAAAATAATCTCTAACGTTGGCTTGCCTAGCAAGCGAAATATTAGGCGTCATCACGGCCCCGAGGATAGGAATTCTAGGTCGTGACAATCATTGACCAGGACACCACATACAACGCTATCGTGGGACGACCATGGATACTTTCTATGAGAACCGTCCCATCCAGCTTATACCAAGTGATCAAATTCCCAACTCCTTGGGGAATATTCTGCATATGAGGGGAACCCGGGAATGATACTGAATCGCCATTAACTGCACGACAACTCAACAAAAGAAAGATAAGAAAAAAAGCATAGCAATTAGCTGGGTCGAGGTTGCCATAAGTCGAAGCCAAAGAAGCCATTATGAACCCAAGAGATGGTCGAAGCCGCAGGATCAACCATAGATGACCTCGACCCCGTCCTGCTAGACCATAACGACTTCAGGAAAAGGCCTATATCGGCTGCAAACTCCAAGATCCAGGTAAAATTAGTCAACTGTTAGTAACTAATGCGAATTTATTTGCCTATAGTCATGCTTATATACTAGGCATCCCCAAAGAAATTGCCACGCACAAGCTGAATTTTGACCCCTTCTACCCCCGGTAAGGCAGGTCCGACGAAAATTCAACCCCACCATCAATGAGGCTGTCCGCGAAGAGGTAGAAAAGTTATTGGCAAATGGCTCTATGAGGAAGGAGATATACCCCAAATTGATAGCCAATGTAGTGATGGTTAAAGAGAAAAACATGAAATGGAGGATGTGCGTGGACTTCACAGACCTAAACAAAGCATGCCCAAAAGATTCATTCCCGCAGCCACACATCGACCAACTCATCGATGCAATGGCAGGACACGAGCTGTTAAGTTGTTTGGACGCCTACTCAGGTTACAACCAAATACTCATAGAGGAAGAAGACCAAGAGAATACTACGTTTATCACCCACAAGGGAACATATTGTAGTAGGGTCATGCCTTTCGGGTAGAAGAATGTAGGGACTACCTATCAACGGTTGGTCATGAAGATGTTCAAAAACCAACTCGGCAAAACCATGGAGGTGTGTATCAATGACATGTTGGTTAAATTCGTAAAGGCGGAGGATCATATCGACGACCTAAGGGAAGCCTTCGACATATTAAGAAAATACAGAATGAAACTAAACCTCGAGAAATGCACATCTGGCGTAGCCTCCGAGAATTTTTTGGGTTTCTTGGTATCACAACAAGGGATTAAGGTCAAACCAGATCAAATTAAGGCCATCGACGGGATACCATAACAATTAACAATTAAGAAGCAAGCCTAAAGATCGACCGGTCGAATTGCCCCCTATCCAGATTCATCTCGCAGTCGTCTGATAGGTGTCACAGGTTCTTCAACGTACTCAAAATGGACAACGGCCTCGAGTGGACGCCTGAGTGTTCACAAGAGTTATGAGAAATTAAGGAGTACTTGACGTCACCACCCTTGCTCTCAAAGCCCTAGCCCGGGGAGCGCCTCTTCATTTACCTTGCAGTCTCAGAAGTAGCAATAAGTGCAGTCCTGGTTCAATAAAACAAAGGTACACAATCTCCTATTTATTATATCAGTAAAACACTTGTCGATGCTAAGACGAGATACCCACACCTTGAGAAACTGGCCCTGGTCGTAGCTCTACAAAAGCTCAGACCACACTTTCAGTGCCACCCGATCAAGGTCATCTCCAATTTCCCTTAAAGAAGCATATTGCACAAAATCGAGCTGCCGGGGAGGCTAGCCTAGTAGGTCATTGAATTAAGTGAGCACGACATCACTTATCAGCCTCGTACATCAATAAATTCGCAAGTGCTTGTCGACTGTCATAAATTTTAGCACAAAGGTAATGGTTGAGACAGAAAAGGAAGCCGCTCAAGCTTCTCTTCAAACACAGGACCTCTGGGTCCTATACACCAGTGGCGCATCCAATGCCTCTGGGTCCGGACTAGGACTTGTGCTCGAGGTTCCCACTGGCAAAATAATTCATCGATGCATAAGGTTCCCAGATATGAGTAACAATGAGGCCGAGTATGAGGCTGCAATATTAGGGTTGAGACTAGCACTCAAGAATGGGGCGAAGCGGTTAAAACTGCATTGTGATTATCAGCTCGTGGTTAACCAAGTAACTGGCACTTTCCAAATCAAAGAACAGAGGTTGCAAAAATATCAAACCGAGATCTGCAGATTGCTGCCAATTTCGACGAATGCCAGCTCGACCAAATCCCACAAACTTAGAACATCGATGCAGACGGCCTCGACAAATTGGCCGCCGCCACCAGAAGCATTACGACTGGTGACAAGAGCGTAGTTCATCACCTAAGCTCGGCTTTAAACTACATCGAGATAAAATGTATAAATTTAACTTGGGACAAGCGCAATTGTATTACTAACTATTTGCAGGACGACACCCTCCCAAGTGACATAAAGTAAGCTAAAAAGCAAAGGATGCAAGCCGCTAAATATAGACTCCTTCACAACGACTTATACAAAAGAATATATGGCGGACCCTTGGCAAAATTCTTAGGTCCAAACCAAACCCAACGCATTCTCCAGGAAGTCAACAAAGGTTATTGCGGTTCTCATTCCGGTGATCGGGCACTCGCTAGGTTCCTCATACGAGCCGGGTATTATTGGCCCACTATAAACAAAGACGCCTCAGAATTCGTGAAGAAGTGCGAGCAGTGTCAAAGATATGCCCCAATAATCCACAAAGCAGGCAAACATCTCTATTCTGTCACCTCTCCATGGCCATTTATTAAATGGGGAATGTACATCGTAGGAACGCTTCTGCCACGACGAGGTAACATAAAATTCCTTTTAGTTTTAACTGACTATTTTTATAAGTGGGTAGAAGCAAGGGAATTCTCCCAAGTTTGTGAGCAAGAGGTAATCACCTTCATATGGAAAAATATCATCTATCGATTTGGCCTACCTAAAGAAATAAGCTATGACAACCAGCCCTAGTTCACTGGAAAAAAAATCACCGAGTTCTTAGAGAAATGGCATATTGAAAGGATACTTTCGACTCCTTACCACCCAGATGGCAACGGACAAGCCCAATCCTTCAACAAGAATATATTAAATATCATAAAGATGGGGTCGGAGAGACACCTTATTCTCTAGTCTATGGAACGAAAACAGTTATGCTAGTTGGGGTCGGAGAACGCAGCCCAAGGTACTCCCATGAAAGTGGCACCGACAATGAAGAGAGTAGGAGACAAGATCTCGTCGAAGTCTAAGATCGACACGACATGGCATACATAAGGATGGTCTCTCTGAAACAACAAGCAGAACACTACTACAACAAAAAAACAAATGTTCGATTACTCAAGATCGTGGACTACAGACTTAAAGCCAAAACCCAAGCAAACAGGGATCCACGAGAAGGCAAGTTGGGAACCAACTGGGATGGACCATATAAAATTATAGGCAAAGCAGAAAAGGGTTCGTTCCAATTGGAATCTATGGAAGGGAAGCTCCTACCAAACAATTGGAATATCAGCCATCTCAAGTACTTCAACTTCTAAAAAACAAGAAATGTCTCGTAAGTCGTACTCTTTTTTCCCTCACTTTCGTATTGTCCCAATAGGGTTTTCTCAAGAAGGTTTTTAACGAGGCAACGAGTGGGACACTTCGAGTTGGAGTATACGAGAGAAGATATATTTTTCATTGCCCGACTGCTCAAGATTCTCCAAGTCGAACAATCAAGGGACTAGATATACTAGGACTGGGACGCCAGCTAACACCCAACACTTGTAATTTTCTCCAAAAAGTTGCCTAAAGGTGAAACAATGTAATTGAAACAACAATGTTGAAATAATAAAGATGCACGTCTGATCGAAACTGCTCTCCAAAATCAATATTCGACCATTTCGAACATTATCTATCAGCCCTCAGCCACGACTCAATCAAGGGTACGTCCGACCATCTTGAACAAGACCTATCGTCCCTCGGTCATGACTTAATCAAAGGTATGTTCGACTAGCTCGAACAACACCTACTGGCCCTTGACCACGACTTGGTCAAGGGTACATTCAACCAACCCGAACAACACCTATCGACCCTCAGCCAGAACTAACATAAATGTACGTTCGACAAGTTCGAGCCATACCTATCGGCCCCCGGCCACAACTAACACATAGGTTCATTCGACCAGTTCGAGCAACACCTATTGGCCCTCGGCCACGACTTAAATTAAAGGTATGTTTGATCAGATAAAAAAATACCTATCGATCCTTGGTCGTACCTCAACTAATTTGAACAAGGGCCAGTACGGCCCCGGCTATTCGGCCCCAAGGCTACCGCAACTTAGAGGATAATAACGAAAAAAGGAAGTACAGAAGTAAAACATGCAAGTACGAAAACAAAACACAGAGATAAAAAGGTGTGTATAAAACAAAAATCAACTTTGATATTTAGATATAGAGTCTTTACAAAGGCGCTCGAAGACGCCAACAAAAAGTACAAAAACGATATACAAAAACTAGGGCAGAATATCTAACGGCCATCACCACTTTGGTCTCCACCATCCTCTCCTTTCCCGCCTCGACCATAAGTAGCATCCCACCAGGCACTGTCCGCTAGCTTGTGCACATCCCCCTCATCACCTTCCTTGGAATCAGTCTTAGGAATATCAGGATCAAAGTAGAAGGCGAGTCGGGCCTCATAAGTTTTGACTTGAGTCTCCTCAATAACTATCTAAAAATCGCAGCCCGTCTTCTTTAAATCATGAATCACGTCAAATCGGGCTTCAGTGAGGATCCAATCTTCGTACATATCCCAAGGAATATTAGGAAATTCAGAGGCATAAGATGTAGAGGGCCGCTCAGCCAGTCGGGCACTCTCAGCCTCAATAGCAAAAACCCGCTCGAGGAGTCAAACTTTCTCAGCCTCGGCAGCAGAAGCTCGCTCGAGCAGCTTGGAGTTCTCCTTACCCAGCTCCCGAATCCTATCCTTGAGAATGTCTTCCTTAGCTTCTGTTGCAGATTGAATGTTATCCCGTTCAGAACGGAGAGTTCTGTTCGCCAACTCGAGAATGTCAACCTTCCTCCTAGTATCTAGTCGAGATGAATCTACCTGCTCGAACATCTCTTGCTTCTCGGTGATCTCCCCCCCTGAGCGCCTCCATTTAAAATCGACACTCGTCCAACAGACTTTACAGTTGAACCAACTGGCTCTGGAGGTCGCTACATTGGGCCTCCATGTGCTTGCTCAGTTCGAGCTATTCCTCCTTCCTCTCAACGCCTCCTCATCATTTTTCTTCAGTACCTCCATCACGACCGACACGTCGGCCCCCTCAAGAAGTTGCCTCCGAGAGTCCCGGTACTTGCCGCGGAACTCCTAGTATTTTCCCTTTAGCCTCTCATAAATCTCTTTCCTTTTCTTCTCCCTCTGCACACTTTCAATCTCCAGAGTAATAGTCTACAAAATAAGGAAAAATAAGAGAAGTTAGAGCATAGAAGAAAGTCAAAGCAAAGGAAGAAGAATGAGAAATGACCACACTTACCCTGAGGGCGAGGACGCAAATGCTCTTCGACAGAGTGCCGTCAGTAAGTTCCTTGAGAGTCATCTGATCGGTTTCGGAGCAGAGAGGACTGAGAGCATTGACCATGTCCTCGTATTCTTTAGCAGATCACGATCCTTGGGAACCATGATAGCTCTTGAACCCCCCCCCCTCCATCCTTACCTCGATCTGGGTAGTCCCTTTGTCAACCATCGTAAGGTCTTTAGGGTCCGTGTTAGAACCCGATTCATCTCCCTTGTCAATGATACCTTTCCTTTTGTCCCAATCGGCAGGAGAAGCATCCCCTGCCGGCCTTGAATAAAAGCCTTCTCTTGCCCTAAAGGCGCAGAACTATCACCAGTTATCCCCTCTGTAACCGTCTCCTCCTCGTGATGCGAAATCATGTCCGTATTGGTCTCTTCTAGCTTAGGGGCCTCAAAAGTCACCCCAACATCACTGTCTACCGTATCATGAACTCGTTCTCTAATGAGTCGAGGACTGAGGGAACTCCTCCTCATATGTCTATGACCTTTCTTTTGCGGGGCCTTAGGTCCATGTCACGAGGAAGGACCTCATCATCTTCGTCTATGAGTGAAAACAAGGGAGGAACGAGCGCAACAGTCAAAATGGGGCCGGAGGCGGGAGGCGTGCCGAGCCTTGTCCTCCGGAACGAGGGCACATGCACCTTGTTCCTTCATGTGGCCCTCCTAAGTGAACCTAGAAAAAATCAAAAAAGATGAGTGCAACGGTATATGCCAATATGAATATGATAACGACCAGAAAAAGGAAATTACTTGTCAAGGGGATGGCCGGTTCGAACTTCTGAAAGAAGCTCGGCCAGTCACGAATCCCCACGGTGCAGGGGAGAACCTGCCTAACCCAGTCAGTGAGGTGTGTCACCAACTGAAGAGGTCGGCTAGTAGCTGCAAAAAAAGAAGAATTACTCAACCAGCTCGTAACGAACAAAGTATGTGAAAGGGTAAAAGCAAAAACACAAATACTTATGTGTGTGGTTCCAGGCCTCAGGGAAGCCAACAACATTAGCCAAGACGACCTCAGTCTTGACGAAGAAATAGTAAAGCTAGAACTACCGACTACATTTATCATCCATCTTCAACACCAAACATTTATCCCCACGATGTCAAAGGCAACATCATTCCTAAGTAGTAGCTGGGTGCGAACAGATGCATCAAGTGTCGCACCGTGACCTAGACTCTGGCCAGCTTGACAAACTTTGATGACATTTTGATCACTTTGTAAATGTATAGGGCGAGGTGAGCAGGGAATACATTGTAATGACGGCAAAACTCCTCCATCAGCAGAATGAGAGGGAACGAGTAGCTAATGGTGAATGTGCACCTCATCCTCACTAGTAGGGATTGACTCTACATGGTAGGAGAGACCAAACTTGGGTTTGAATTCAGCCAAGCGCCTAGACGTCATCGACGATTGAAGTTTTCCAAACATCATCTCTGGCGGCCATTGAAAATTGAATTTGGAGTCAAGATTACGGGGAATTATCTCCTCCACTGAAGGGAGGGCCCCCTCCTTAGTGGCGGTGACGGTGTCTCCCTCGTGAACGGGAAATACAACATCCAAGGGAATGTGGTGGTTCTCCTTATTAATATTAGAAGGAAGATTCGACATAGTTGTGAAATTTGTAGAAGGCTGGGATATGGACGATAAGAGTATGAAGGGAAGTTAAAAATCAGAAGGCAAAGAAAATTCGGATATGATAAAACCAACAGAACATCTGTAGAGCAAATATGGTTCCAAAGAAAGTAAAACTTGAATAATGGTGGAACAATCCCTATTTATAAAGATGAAGACACCAAACTCGAGACGGATGACATCATGATGTCACGAGAATCAAAACAACAGAGCCAATCAAAAGTCAGGCATAAATCGAGGCGACGCTTCGGGAACACGTGTCATCTTGACAGATAACATCATGGCGCCACTTCTTTTCTAGGACCAACCGGTTCCAGCAAATCACCTAGAAAAATTAAGAGTTTGAAATATGCGGTCCACGAAAAGCCATGTCGCATGTTTGTCACAATGACTCCGACCGCTATTATCCGCTCATGGAACTCGCCCACGAGGACGACCCCAACAAGCTGAGGGACTAACTGTATAGGCTAAAAATTATCATGATTATAAGTGAGCCTAGTCGACATTAAAAAAAGCCTTTGAAGGCTGCCACGTGTCATCAATTTGATTTCAACAGAGTACAAAGGTGAGGTTGAGGTGACTCAATAGAGGGCGAAGACGAGGACGAGTACTCCCTTCAGTAAAGTAGTAACGACTAAGTTTTAGAGATAAGGTCCCTCAGAGAATATTCCAGTGAATATTCCTTCCAGTTGTACTATTTAGGGTTTTGTGGCCTATGTATCCTTATAAATAGAAAGATATGTAGTTATAATGGGGATTGGAGACTCATTGTAAAAAAATAATACATTGACATTTTCTGAAGATTCTTAGTTTATCATATACATACAAAATCCACCTTTTTCTCAAATCTGTATCTATTTTTTCTCCCACGATCCAAGGAGGATCCGAATATTCAAAGGCTAATCACCATCTATCTTTGTCAGAAGGAATAGTAAGGAATCTCACCCTTTTCATTGCTATTTAATGCTATCTTCCATACTCTTGGATAATTGATCATAACATTCTTGTTATTATTTATTGATGCTCAAATAGCACATGTGAGATCTTACTACAAAGAGATTCGGTCTATCTCTTGGATATTAATATTAGCAAAGATTAACCCAACTTTATTAAAAATTCGATTGTATAAGCCTAGTTATATATTTTGGGTCATAAAACTATGCTATTGTATTTATAGGAAGAGTATACGAGTCTAAAAGACAAGAATACCCTTATTTAGGAGGGCACCATCCATCAAATCTTATGCTAAAATGGTGCTAAAATATACACACTAACAAGAGCAGGCTGATGAATATAGGAAAGAGGGGGAAGAAGATATGAAGAGTCACGATCCAAAACCCATTATAGGTCATGATGGCGCCCAATGTCGCCGTTAGGCAAGCCAACGGTAATTTACCAACTTATTTATTTATTTTACTATTTTTGAAATCATAAATTTAATAAAGTAAAGAATTCAATGCATTTAAAGATCATAAATACTTAAAACATTAGTAAGATATATAGTAACATATGGCAATATTGAATCTAACCATAAACAACCACTAGGATATCCCAAAATTCGGTATCACAAGTGCATGAACATTTGCTAAAGAGTAAAATAATAATACAACATCTGTCTGGAATATGAAATAAACAGGATAAAGTAAATAAACAAAAGGAGACTCTGGGGACTGCGGTGCATAGCATAGAGAACAACTCACCATAAAGTCTCCTCAGAAGTTGCTCTTACGCGCCCAGATGGCCATCGAATGAACCTGTCAGATCCTGAACATCGAGTG
Source organism: Nicotiana tomentosiformis (assembly GCF_000390325.3). NCBI lineage: Eukaryota > Viridiplantae > Streptophyta > Magnoliopsida > Solanales > Solanaceae > Nicotiana > Nicotiana tomentosiformis. The sequence continues at coordinate 43,028,312 of NC_090818.1, read as the reverse complement.
AAGAAGTGTAGTATGAGTACGTAAATCAACGCATACCCAGTAAGTATCTAGCCTAACCCCATAGAAGTAATGAAGAGGGGTCGACATCGACACTTACTAGTAGTCCAATAAGTAAAATACAGGAATCATAAACAGGCATGAAATACAACAGGACTAATAGAATAAGGAACAATAGATAACAAAAATCCGTTAACAACAATTATCAGTTAAAATGTCCCCAAGGGCCACATGCTATCTCAACAAATAGGAACCCTCAATTAGATATCCGATCTCATGTCATAAAGAAAATATTACGTAATTTCAAAGTTTAATTAAGAGGATAATCTTATGGGTATTCGGACTCTTAACGATTTCACGCACGAATTATGCCGAGGTCGTTCGGTCCGATCTATATAGTCGTGTACATACACTATCGAGGTCGTACGTCCCGATCCATGGGTGCATCCCATAATATATATAAAAATCGGCAAGGCATTCGGCCCGATCCACAGGAATAGGGAAACTCTTCGGATTTGCGAATTATGTATTTACAACTTCAAGGTAAGCCTATAAAAGAATATAAATTCTCATCAATGATTAACATGCCGCCAAATCTCTAGATAATGAAGTTCGATTTAACATAATCTTTAACCAAATTCTTACTCATTAATTCAGGCAATTCAAACTAGAAAATTGAGTTCAAATAATGCAAGTAATAGCATAAATAAGGGCTACGTCTACCCGGACATAACATAAATTTTAGCTACGCACGGACTCTCGTCATATTGTGCGTACGTAGCACCCACAATTAGTAGCACATAACAATTTAAATACCTATGAGGTAGTTTTCTCCTCACAAGATTAGACAAGAGATTTACTTCGCTCCGAAATTCCAATAACCGATTCCAATGCCTCTCTAACTCCTCAATTCAAAGCCAAACGATCTGAAACTAGTCAAACAACATGCTAACCAATAAAACTACACTCCAACCCTCATAATTAATTAATTTACAATAATTCTCAACTCTGCTCTAAAAGTCAACAAAGTCAACCCTTGGGTCCACGTGCCCGGATTCTAAAATATTTCGAAGATAAACTTTACTCATAACGCCACGAACTCAAATATATGATTTATTACAAACTCCATGTCCAATTCGTGGTCAAAATCTAAAAATTTAATTTCTAAGTTTTTCTTCAAAAATCTCACAATTTCCATGTTAAATCCTTATAGAATCCATGTAATTAACTTAAAATATGTGGGAATTACTTACCTTACAATAGATGATGAAAATATCCCCTTGAAGCTCTCCAAAAATTGCCCAAACCATGAGAGAAGTGGAAGAAATGAGCCAAAACCCGAAATAAATTGAAGTCTTCCCGGGCCCTTCCTTTTCCCGATTGCGGAAATACCCTTGCGATCGCGAAGGTCAAAAATCCATTGACCAAAATTTCATCTTCGCGTTCGCATACCCCACGTCGCGTTCGCGATGCCTCCAGGTCCTGATGCTTCGCGTTCGCAGTCACTCAGCCGCGTTCGCGAAGGCTTTACACCTCGAGGTCCTAGCTTCCCATCCTTCTACGCGTTCGTGACTCCCTGTCACGTTCGTGGAGGGAAAATAAGCCTTTTCTACGCATTGCAACCCCTGTGTCTGTTCGCGATCAACAAATCCCAGCAGCCCAAAAATCCTTCTTAGCGGATAACAAAACCACACACCAGCACCAGCAGTTGCAAAACAAGGAAAATGATTTGATACCACTTCGAAACGGGCCCCCGTCCAATCATGCCAACCAGTCCCAATATCTGGCACAAACTTGCTCGAGGCCTCAAATCACATCAAACAACATCTAAACTACAAATCGACGATCAAGATCCTTCTTTCAACTTTCAAACTTTCAAACTTCGCCAAACATGTCCGAATCATACTTAAACATTCCGGAATGACGCCAAACTTTACATGCAAGTCACAAATCACGATATGAACCTATTCCAAGGCTCGGAATCTCAAACGGACATCGATAATACCAAAATCTGCTTCAAACCAAACTTAGGAAATTCTAAAACCTTCAAAATGCCAACTTTCTATAATAAGCGCTGAAATGCTCCCGAACTACCCGATACTCAACCCGAACATACTCCCAAGTCTGAAATCATCATGCCAACCTATTAGAACCTTCAAATCCCGATTCCGAGGCCGCTTACTCAAAAGTCAAATCTTGGTCAACTCTTTCAACTTAAAGCTTCCGAATTGAGAATTTTCATTTTGAATCAACTCCGAACTTCTCGAAATTCAATTCCGACCACGTGTACAAGTCGTAAACACATGAAGTGAAGGTACTCAGGGTCTCAAACCGCCGAACGACGCGCTAGACCTCAAAACGGCCGGTCATGTTGTTACATGAAGACTTAGGTATAATTAGAATCTTAGATATTAATATTGCAGCTAGTGTGTAATTATAAATATTAAAGTATATCTACAATTTGTCACAAATTGTTTATGAGGTACAATATATTAAACAACACTGAATCAAACTATTTAGAGATCTACTTGGTTGTCTTAAAAGGTAACTTATTTAGTATTGCAATAAATTATCTTTGCATATATATATATATATATATATATATATATATATATATATATATATATATATATATATTCAACTGATCATTTGAGATTGAAACAACTGACGATTGTTGAATGGTATAATGATTCACCCTAATCTCATTCTATGTGTTAGTTTTCTCTTTCACTAAAAATTTCTGCCATTTCATAAGCATGTACCAACCAAAGAGTAAATCCATAAATTTGAGATGAAATTAGGGAAGAGAATGGGGTGGTTTCTTAGTCAACTAACTTGGGCTGGAAATCAAAAATTTGGAAATGAAAGACCAACTGACCAAGTCAAAGGGTCCTACATTTGACTCCATGCAAAAAAGAAAAAGAGAGTATTTATTAGTGGAAAGTGCAAATCCAATTGCCGCACTCATTACAATATAATTCTGATTAAATTAGCTGTCCACTCATACAGCTTAATAATATTGAAATATTTTGTCAATCCAAATTTAAGCTTGTGTACTAATAAAAATCTTATCATATGCTGTAGGGGATTTGCTTGTTAGGAGGTGCATGTTTCCATGTTCCCATAGTATCTTCCTTCAACGTACTCTCCTTTCCTTTCATATTTCTTCCTTGTTCTTTTCACAAAATGAAACCCAATCTTTCAAAATGTGAAATAATTTTTTTAAAAATATTGATAAATTTTCAACATGAAAATCATACTGTCAAAATTTCCATTAACTGAGGGCCAAAGTTATTTTTCAAAAATAATTCAGCCACCTCCCAAATTCATTGTCGAAATAAATTACTCAAGTTAGCCGTCAAATAAACAAATCAAGATAATGGAATTTAATGCTAGCAGTAGGGAGAAAAAGTAGATGCTACCAGTTTTAGAGAACACTATCGAATGGGTAGTCCATTTTGTTGCTAAAATTGGAATATTAACCTAAAACGACATTAACAAGGATCATTCTAATTCACTGTTCTGTTTCGATTAGTTTCTGATAATTTTTGCATTTGTCACATGACACACATGGTGTTTTGAGACAATGACATACAAAATGACGTTGACACTTGTACGGATAATTTCTAATCTATGTATATATTCTTCATGGTTGTGTGCAAAAAAGTACACTTATAATGCACTTCCTTTTATTGATTGGTTGTTATTAATATGTATATTAGTGCTCTATTTAATGAGAAAAAAAGTTATTACTAAATTACTCCATCCACTCAAAATGAATGTGAAATTTGGAGTAAGAGGGATTCAATTCAGTTATTAGTTCTTCAACTTTTTGAACAAAATTTACTTGTCCAGAAACTACTTAAATGCATTATGTATAAATTACTATAGTTCTTATGCTAAATGTATGTTTAAAAATATTTGAAAACTATGATTAGGAAAAATATTTACTCTCTAAGTAGTACTAATAGGATATTGAGTCTATTAGTGAATACAATCAAAAATGGTGATGGAGTGATAAGTATGCTAAAATCTTTAGCCAGAGACCTCGAATTCGAGCCCTAAAGTGAAGTCGTTTTTTGGCCGGAAGCGCTTGCATGAAACTGGATTATTCAAGTTCAAAAGGAAGTATCAAATTACTGGGTGAGAATCCAAAAGAAAATCATTCTGGAATAAAACGACCAGAAAAAAAAAATTATTTTTTGCTGTTTACACTAAATAAATGAATATTAGACATATATCTTGCAATTATATTTATTATTTCACCTTAGTTAGACATGTATTTACACTTTAATTTGTAATTTTTATAATTATATTATTTCATTTGGTATACACTTTGAGTACAAGTAAATTCTGATGAAACAAATAATAAGGAAAGCCCTCCGGTATCGTCGTGCTAATTATTAGCTTTGTTTCCTGTTATTTGCATAATTATTCAGTTTAATTATGGACATAAAATAATGAAAATAGAGCTAACTTTGATCCAAATGAGGTAACATGCTCTCGATATTAATAGTGACAGACAGAACACCACCACCACGTGGCTTGATTCCAAACAGCCTGTTTATTCATGCCTGTAACTTAATTATCATCACTATACCTACAACATATTATAGGTTGGAGCATTTTTTCAACAGCTACTTAGGAAATCAATGCTTCTAAAATTCCAAAAAATATAGGAAACTGTGTAATTTTTGGTACCGTTGTGCAAATTCTCTTTGTTAATTAGACAGTAAACAAACATCTTGTACAGAAAGTACACAAAGAGCCTTTTGCCGTTTGATTTGTAGAATGAAAAAGAAAAAGTAAGAAAAAGATGTATGCACACATTATAGCTGTAAGCCTTTTTTTTTGGTCTCTTAATCATTCGGTATTCGGGCGAATATTTACTAGCTCAGCTAATTCTACGCTGGATAGACTCACTAAAAGGTTAAAACGCTCCCTATAAAAAATCTTATTTTCCAAGGCTCTAAGCCTCTAACCCGATATCTCTAATTAATTAAGAATAGAGATATCTCGGTTGTCATCTCATCACACCAATATCTAACTCTAGTCTCTATGTTATTCTAAAACAAAATGGGCTTCAAATGTTTTTGTTAAGATCCTGTGTAAGCTTTTTCAAAGATACTTTTCTATTGAAAATGAATAATAATAATAAAAGAAAATAATCTTGCTTTTTGTTTTAAAACAAATATTTAGAATTTTTGATTTATTAATCTCCAGCGCTATATTTTATTGATCTCATGAAAAAGTTCATGTAACAAAAACAATATATGTAATGGGCATAAAACCGATCTACCCTACAAACATTGGTAGTAGATCATTTGTAATTGAATTTTGCTGGTATAATTAAATGACACGTTGTTTAATCTTTTTTCATCCATATGTTTACAGGCAAAATCATAGTTTACCCACTGGCAAAGTATTCCATCCGACTCTTGGATTAGCGTAAGGGGCACTAGCCAGTAGCCACTAGCATTGACGGATTCACAAGAAAATACATGAGGAATGTCAGAGAGGAAGCTGAAGCATATATATATGTAAAAATGTCCAATTAATCAGTGGAAAATAGCAGTATTATTTCCACTTAGTTTAATTCAGATTTGTGAAGAACAAAAAGAAAAGACCCAGAATAATATATGTATATGGGAACTTTAGCCTTTACACCTCTAACCTCTTTTATAGACACAGAATGAGTGATTGAAGCACGAGAGTTTTCAGAAAATACTCAGTAGTACAATTATTAATCCAAGTGAATAAATGGGCTAAGCAATTCGTAAACATAGCTGGGCTTGTTCTTTGCTGAGGCCCGCAAATATCCCCCCTTTAGGCCACTAATGGTACTAGGTAGCCACTTTAAAGGGCTGTTATTTAGGGGTTAGCCAATATATTCTGAATTTCAATTTTGCAGTTGAATTTTCAGGATATTTTGTCCTGAATCTTCCTGAAATTAAGATTTTGGGTTCAAACTTTTAAGACAAATTAAGTACTGACTAATCCCTACAAAGCAGCCTAAGAATGGTTGTTTGTGTACTCCCCGCTATTTAGAGGATGTTTGGATTGGCTTTTAAGCTGGTCAAATCAGCTTTTAAGCTCCTTTTAGCTTTTTCAGTGTTTGGCAAAGTTAAAAGGTACTTAAAATAAGTTAAAACTGCTTAAAACAAGCCAAAAGCAATAAGCTAGGCAACTCCAACTTATTGCTTCTTGGCTTAATAACTATTTTTGCTGAGAAGCCACTTTTTTAAGACAATTTAAACGGGCTCTTAGACTTTGTCCCTCCTTTAAAAAGTTGTGTAAATATAGCCCCTGGAAAATTATTCCTTTTGAACAACGTCAGAGTCGGGAGTGGGGTCTAATGTTTGCTCATATAATTTTCAATTTGTTTACAAAATACTAGATTGTGATCTAACGTTTGTAATAATTTACAATTTTTTAGACAATAGTCTAGTATTTTCTCATAAAAGTTTTACTACTCAAATCTTAAAGGTCCATCAGTTGCAAGAGAAATAAAAAGAGAGTCATTGTATATCACAATCTTTTACGGATATACACATATATACATGATATATGCGAAATATACGACATATAATGGATATATACATAAATATACACTACCCATCCCCATTTTCACACATGCTTTACCACCACAAAACACCATAATCACCAACCATAACAACACAAAACACCATCACAAATCTGGAAAACAAAGGTAGAAGAAGAGGGCATAAATGAAGACTCGGATCCATCCGATTCTCTGGAATGCCAGATGCATTGTTTATTTCAACATTATAACAAGAGATAATCATGACTTGGTACCGGCAAGTTATATTCGCGAGATGCAAAATGCCATTTATTGGGCCAAGTGGACATGCAGCGACATGTATACCATTGCTAACAACTATTAGCAGCCTTTTAGCTAAAGTTTAGGCTTAGCAACTGTAGCACAAACAAATTATCGTACTAAGTTAATTGACATTAATTCAAGAAAAAAGTAGAGAAGTTTCCGGTTAACGTCTTCAACCAGTTTAGTTCCAGACCTACTTGAACAAATAGACGGATTCTTGGAGTCCACATAAATTGTTAAAATAGCACAGGCTAGCCAGTTTTCGGATTGCTGAAAAATAGCCAGCGTTTGCAAAGCCATTGAAAAATAGTCATTATTTTGCTGCAACACGAAAAGTTCCAGCATAATATACTGGAGATTGGAGCACATGTATATGAACTTTCAGCATATTATGTTGGAACTCCAGCACACGGAAAGTTCTAGCATAATATACTGGAGATTGGAGCATCTCTGTATGAACTTCCAGCATATTATGTTGGATCTCCAACACATTATGAAATTCCAGCATGTAATGCTGGAAGTTCACGTGTAAAAAATTCGAACTACAACATATTATGCTGGAATATTTTTCGAATTTTGAACAGTATTTTTGTTCAGATTTATCTTTACATGAAAAGTGGCTAAATTTCGATTACTTTCGAAACTATGACTAATTTTCAATTATCACTTGTAAATCTAGTTATTTTTGAATTTCACCCCTACTGTTGACTTTAAATTTGTGCTATGAAATATGACATGCTTTTCTTTTTTGCTTATTTTGATTCACATTAAGGCTTGGTAGGTTGACTTTTCAGCTTTCATGTTAACAATCAATTGTTAAACATGCAGACGTTTCACGCTGATGGGTTAATTAGTGTAAGGTAAGGGTCTCTCTCAATTAGCCTGAGACAAGAAGAAAATCAATGTCAAGATACAATATGATATATAATTAGGTGGGAACAAAGCATAATTTAGATTTAGTCGCCTTTCGATTGTGTGCCTCACTCACCAAATTAACGTCTCGCTGTTATCACCTTTGATCATTTAAAGAAATTTGCAATTGCGTCCCATCCGCAGAGAAATTATACAAGTGTGCGGAACAGGGTTGGAGCTTCTCTAATATTCCCAAATAATGTCAATTGAATAACCATTTCTGTGGCTTGAGGGTCACATATAACCATTTCTGTGCCTCCCTCCCAAACAAAATGGATCGACTATGTGAATTCTGATTGTATTTCTCAATTACGCATTATGAGAATTCATCATAAATTCTTTAGTTTTATGCTGGTTGATAGTTTACAGCAACCCTCCTTTATCCAAGGCTTGGAACCGGGAATGTGAGCAAGCTCACACACGCGGCATGTTATCCTTGGTTAAAAAAGGGAAAAATAGTTCTGATCTTAATTTCAGATCTAACAGATGTTCACAGACAAAAGTTCGCATTCTGTGTATCCAATCCATATTAACGTAGAACAAAAATTTTATGCAGCAATGAAGAGATCAAGACATTTGGAACCCTATGGCAATACAAGCTTTCTCCTACAGCAATAAATCAGAGGCAATTAAACAATGGAAAGTCGTATTATACATAAACTTCAAATCAAAGCTATTTTAACAAAGATAAAACGCCGTAACCACCTTTGATCACCCTCATTTATAGGCTGCCATGCCTACACCAGGTTCTCCAGCATATGGCATGGCGCCACCCCTAGCCTTGGAGTAGGACACATAGTAGAACTGGGAGATTATGCTGGTGAAGAAAATGAAAGCTGCTCCAGCTGCAAAAACTCCTTTTCTCAGAGTTTCACAAGACACAGGCTTGTCGTCAATCAAGTATGATGATCGGTACTTGGTGTGATAAGCATTCCTAACTGAACCAGCCAACAAGCAGACCTCAGCAATGAAAAATGTAATCCTGAAACACAAGGGCAGAGGCTTTTTACAATGTCCTTTGTTTTACAACAAGGCCACAATATTGGAAGAGAACCCGCAAAAGTACTTTGCTTGTTATATTCTGTACTTACCAGCATATGATGAATAAGAGAACAGCACAAGCCCTTGAACCTCCAGGGCTCAAAGCCTTTCCACAACAGAAGCAACGGCTCGCCAACATTATAATTAATTGACTAACCAAGAGAAATAAGAAGGCACCAATACCGAAGCCAGTTGATATGTCGGAGTCATAGATGCAATAACTATAGTTGTTTTCACCATCTTCTTTGATTGTTGCCTATAAATAAAGGGATTTACTCAATCAGGTGAAGCACAAAATGCTAATTAAGCAATAAAATCTGAAGAGATGAGCTTAAAAGACTAAATCAAAAGCAATAACATAGTAGAATATTGCTAATTGCAGTCCTTTCCCTCTTTTTTCTAGTGTTAATGACAGAACTTGGTTAAAGACAAGAGATAAGTACAAAATTGGTTCAACAAAGAAGAGATTTTGAAAGCAAGTACTAGAGTTTATATGGAGCAAATAGAGTACAGGTAATGGAGATTTCCTAGCTCTCACTCCCCCCCCCCCCCCCCCCCCAACTTACACTACCTTCTTAAATTTGCATCAGTAGCATCTAGTGGCTGCTGGATTTTATCAATTTGAAGCTCTAATGTATAGTTATAGGTACAGGTTAACGGCCCAGTATGTGTGTTAAGAAGTTTACTAATTAAGACATAATTGACTTCGAACCAGTAAATCAAAAGAATTGTGGTAAAAGCACAAATTTGAATGCCATAAATTTCAAATCCTGGATCCATCTCTAGCACCTAGTGCCTCTAAAGAAACAAACTAAGGTAAATGCTCCGGAGAACAAGGCATTTTTCCCATAGTTGAAAATCATCAAAAAATTGCAGATCACTTGTACTGCAACGAAATACTAGTAATAACGCGATTCCAAAAGCCCGATGATTAATCCAAAATTTACTTTATATAGATAAAATATTCAAAGATCCAAATATTGGACAGGAAACCGACATCCTAAAGCATCAAAACTTTAGCAAGACATTTACATTTCTTTTAAAAATCAAACTTTTCAGGAACCGAACAGATCCCCAATAGAAGAAAAGGCAGCTCGTAATTGTTCCAATTTCTCATGGAATTGAGAGTTAAAACTAGCAGTTCGAAACAGAGTTATGCATTTAAATTAACAAAACAAGTGAAGAAGAATAACCGCAAATTAACATAATAAAGTGCTTACAGTGCTTCTTCTCCGCTCAGCAGCAACGGCCAAACCAAAAGCAATTAGATTCAACACGAACACAGTTATCATTAACAGCTTCGAAGCCATTGGTACTGAAACCGTTCACACAAATCTAGATTTCTTTCTCAGTCTTCTCTCTCTTTCTATGTACTTCTCTCTCTCTCTAGATATACTAAAGAGCCTTTGAGTAATGAAGAAGCAGCAGCAACTGACCAAAACAATAACAAACAATAAATTACCAAATATAATGACGTTATAACAGTTAACTAGAAATCTGAGCTACTACTCAATAGTCAATGCTCAGTACTAACCACACCGCTCTATTCAATTTGTGTCGTTTCATTTTTGGTAAGTTATAGGTGTCGGTGGCGTCAATTGTGGTAAACAGAAGTTTCAGATCTAAACGGCGTCTCTTGTCATATGTAACGTCACCCTGACGATAACGATATCTTTTAGAGAAAATGAAAAGATGCGTACAAATTAAAGAAAGAAAGACTTGGCCAGTTTGGAGGTTTTTTTACTTTTTCTTTCCTTTTTTATTTTGAAGACAACCCCACTCGCAAAATGTATATTACGTGCTGGCATGAAACTCGTGTGATACAAAGTGACTAATTTTTTTCTAGGAATAAAGTTTCAAATATATCCCTTTACTTTCAGATATTCATTACATTTAATCTTCGTTGACAAAATTTATTTTTACCATTATATTTTCTAGCCAAATTTACTATTGTGGTTAAGTCAAGTGGCAAGCTAATAAATGTCAATAGTATATAGTAACTTTATTCTATATTTGATCATCTTAGTCAAATACATATATCTAAAAAAACTGAATATAAATTAAAGGATATTTTGAATTTATAGATAAAGTTTTTAAATCTATATATATATATATATATATATATTAAAGGAATAAAGTTACCACATATAATTTGCATTATGGTTAAGCCAAGTGGCAAGCTAATAAATGCCAATAGTACATGGTAACTTTATTCTATATTTGATCATCTTAGTCAAATACATATATATATCTAAAAAAACTGAATATGAATTAAAGGATATTTCGAATTTATAGATAAATTTTTTAAATTTGAATTAAAATAAAATAAAAATTATCTTTTATTATCATGTTATCATACTTAATTAGGTTAATGATCGTATGCAATCATGTTAGGAACTTTTGTTATCTTATCTAATTATTTAAATACTACTTCGGCTCTGGCAAAAAAGAAAAAAAAACTACTCCATATAACTATAAAACTCTTTCACATTTAAAACCATATACTTATAGTTCTTTAAAACACTATAGCTAGATTTGAATAAAGCGAATTTCTTTTAAAATAAATGTAATATATAGGGTACACGTCTATGTTTATCCATATAACAAAAAGGAGTTTAAAAATCGAATAAAAGTTTACTTACATATATAATGAAGTAATCCTATATGCTGGAGAAAGAAACATTACAAAAATTAGTCAATATTAAAAAAAATTATTTTTCTTTTTCTTTTTGAAGAATGTTACTTTGAAGAGTCAATTTGTATAAATGGACATCAAACAAATAACACAACTTTGGCTATACAATTGCTATCATTAATTTTAATTTAGCACCTTCTAGGAATTTAAGAGTATAAGGTGAAACCTCTTCATTTAGCTGCAACCAATCCAACATTATAAGGGTATAATATTTTTTCATTGAAGAATATTAGTTTTGAATCATTAGATTATGTGAAAGGTTTTTTTTTTCTTCTCAAATTCAACGAGAGGGATATTGGTTTCTAATTGATAGTTTTTATACCGATGTTCAAGTGTAACAAAGAGTATATAAAAAAATGGTATGACGTATACTATTTTTTTTTAAATCTAAATAAATTATTCGAAATATGATTATATTTTAAAATATAATTTAGTTTTAAGAATAAAAATATAAGATATTCTTAAATTTTAGTAGAGAGTTTTTAAAATTATTATAATAGAACTCATATCATGGATAAAATTAAGAAACCGAAATCTTATGGAATGTTTACATAAATATCCGACCAGATTTATTGTTTACTTCCTATAACTAATATACATAGATGATATACCGACAACACACGATTATACACATATTATATATGGATTATATATAAACTATACATCCTTCAATTTTTTAATTTAAGTGGTTGGGTGAGCACCTATGTAGGTTGATTAGATAAAACCAAAAGAAAAATATGAAAGAATTTCAACCAAAGACTAAAAATATAAATAAAGCTCTTATGTAGACAATTTCTATTAAAACTCATCCTTTTTATAGCGAAATAAATTAATTTTTTGTAACAAAATAAAGAAAGGCACAAAAAATAAGATAAAAGAAAACAAATATAGAAAAAATATATGAAAAATCTAAAAACCAGAAATAAGGGACGACAACGAATTTATTTTTCTATTTCATCTTTGTTGAGTATAAAAAATTTGGAAGTTGATCTCATCGATTTTAAATATTTTTTTCAACTCAAATACATAGTTTATAAGATAAGGATATCTTAGATTTTTTTTTAATTTACATTGTGGGTCATTTTTAAAAAATCATCATTACTAACAAACTGATATGATATTTGAATTTGAATTTAAATGCAATTTGAGTAATTTGCATTGAGGTTAAGCCAAGTATAGTATCGAGAAAAAACTACTTGGCAATTTTAACACAATATATGCAATATTATATAATAATAATCAACTAATTTAATATTTAATGATTCAAAGAAAAAAAAAATTATATACATAGAATATTCAAAATTCAAAATATGTGTCTAGAGATATCGATAAACTCAAAATGGAGTCATACTGAAATAAAGTTTCACCAGCTAAAGAATTATTTAAATTTTTAGATAGCTGATTAAGGTGAATTTTAAATTAAGGATAATATCGTCACTTGTATCATTATAAATATAATCATTATTGAAATATATATAAAAAAATTAGAAATTGAAATTTAAAATAGAAATATTTTTTGAAAGATAACAACATACCAAGTAAGAGTTCACGTCGTAGTAAAAGAGTCACGTCGTAACCAAAGAATCGTTCATATTGTGTCAACCTTTGTGCTTTGCCATAAATACGAGTTATTATTTTGCTCTGTGGCTATTTTTAGGTTCCAATAACACCAATGAGAATGATGCAAAAATAAAATTATCACTACGAGATTTGAGAAAATTGTTAGTCTTTTTTCATGTAGTGTTTATGAATTAATATCTAACGATTATCTATAATTATCTAGAAGGTTTAAATTTTAAGATTATTTACATATAATTCAAATAACTCAGATATTTAATATGGTTAATGTCAAATATTAAAATAGAGTCATACTGGAAAAGAAATTCATTGGCTAAAGAATTTTTTAAATTTTTAGATAGCCGACTAAAATGAATTTTGAATTAAGGATAATATTTTCAGTTATATTATTATAAAAATAATTATTATTGAAAAATAAAGTTTTAGAAACTGAAATTTTAAAATAGAAATATTTTTTGAAAGATATCAACACACCAAATAAGAGTTCAAGTAGAGTCCTTCATAGTCTCAACCTTTGGTTGTTTTTCCATAAATATGAGTTATTATTTTGCTTCCTGACTAATTTTAGGATCCAATAACACCAACGAGAATGGTACCAAAAAAGAAAAATAGAGTTATAACTAGGAGATTTGATAAATGGTTAATCTTTTTCATGTAGTATTTCTTAATTAATATCCAATTATTATCTATATTTATCGAGAAGGTTTAAATTTTAAGATTATTTATATATAATCCAAATAACTCAAATATTTGACATGGTTAGTGTCCGCGCATCCGCGCGGGTGATAATACTAGTATATATGTGTAACGATCCAACCGGTCGTTTCGACTTTTAGAACCCCGTTCCCCTAAATAAAACTCCCTCAATGTGTTTTTAATATTTTATGACTTGCGGGGATAGTTGGTTCGAGATTTGGAAGTGTTTGGGTTGAAATCGGAACACTTGGTTCCTTAAGTTAGCTTTAAAAGGGTAAGTTTGACTTCGGTCAACATTTTGAGAAAACGACCCCAGAATCGGGATTTGAAGGTTCCAGCAAGTTCTTATGTTAATAAGTGAACGAGTCATATTATAAGTGATGTAGGGTCTAAGGAGAGCCCTAAGTCTTAATCAAGTTGAAAATTACATGATAGACTAAAGTTCCAAATGAGTACACACAAAAACCTAATTTTGGACGAGCATGCCTATATATATATAAGGGGTTATATGGTGGACAACTTATCAAATGAAAGATCTTCGAGTCTAGTTTCTAACGCTTTCAACCGTTCGTCATTTGGATATTTCTACAAGGATTTATGGACGTTTTAGTAAAAGGTGTCCAGCATGGCAAAACTTGTAATACGAGGTACAACCTGCACAGCGCAAGGTACAACTCGCTGAAGAGCCTGTGCCTTTATAAGGCAGTCACGGGCCGCAGCCATATTTGGGGATTTTCTTGAGCTAGGGATTGGTTCTTTCATGGTGGATTCGACCTTGGGGACTACTTAAGAATACAAGGTGAGTTTTTTTGGATACTTTAAGTTAATAACATCCTATTAACACTAGTATTAATATCCTTCAATATTTGAAATCCCTAAAAATCTTTCAAGTTGTTCAAGAACACCAAATTTTCCAAATATTGAAATTTCAAGGAAAAGTTTCAAGAAGGTAATACTAATGCTTCAAGCTCATTTCTTATGAGTCGGTGAGAGTAATTCTAATATTTGTTTCAAGTTATTATGGTTGGATAATTGATTTCATAAACTCTAGTTCATGGCATGAATAGTGTTCTTGAGAAAATGTGGGAAAGATAAATAGTGTTCTTAGAAATGAAATTAAAGGATGCAATGAATCTATGGAATCATTTTCTAGCTTAGTTGGAAGTATTCAACTAAGTAATCACCAAATTGAATGTTTTGGAAATGTTGGTTAAGGAAGACGATGAATAGTAATTTGACGGTGTTAGAGAATTAATGTAGTATCATTGAGGATTTCAAATGGGTATTGAATGATAAGAGTGGAGTTGAATGTGCTAGTAAGTGAACCTATTAGATGATTTGAGCTGGAGGCTTGTAGACAACTTGAGAGCCATAAATGGATATTAATAAATATGTTTAAGTCATATATTTATTGTAATTGAGATTGTAATTGTAGATATCAATTTGTTGGTGGCGTATGAGCATCTTACTCAATGTTATGATGTCGGGGGAGGATTAAAAGCTTGTGAATATTAATAAAGCAAAAGCGAGTTTTGGGGCATTGGGCATCGGTCGAGTTATTTGAAAGGCTTGGGAGCCGGCTATGGAACTTCGAAGCGAGGTAAGTCTCTTGTCTAATCTTGTGAGGGGAAAATTACCCCATAGGTGATTATATTAATAATGGTTGCTAATTGTAGGGGCTACGTACGCACGAGGTGATGAGAGTCCGTGCGTAGCTACTATTAATGCTAAAGTCCGGGTAGTTTAGGACACAAAGCATGAATTACTTGTGTAAATTATATTCTTTATTTAATTGAATTATTTGATATATAATATGTGAATTGTTAGGAAATATAATAAAGATGAAAATCTCATATGCTTAATTTTCTGTTTAAATTAATTAATTATTTAAAGAAATTGTTCATCCTCCCGAATTTATCTTATAATGAGTATACTCTCCTTCCGGAGGTACATAAGAAAATGTCCTCCTTTCTTGTGGAGCGGGCCGAACGCCTCGGCAGGATAGATGCATCTATGGATTGTGCCGCACGTCCCTCGGCAGTGTACACGAAACTCTGGATCGGGCGGTACGACCTCGGCAGAAATCGTGCTTAATAATAATAATAATAATTACACGATACTTCGACAGTTTATTATAACTTGTAAAGCTATTTGATAAATTAGAAATATATTGTAATTGAATTGCAGCTTGTAAAGCTATTTGATAAATTGAAAATTTATTGACAATTGAATTGCAGCATGTAAGGTTATTTGATAAAAATGGAATTTTTTTTATTGAAATTGAAGGATTTAATTAATAGATTAGAAATTGTTGCATTTGAAGGAATTTGATTAATATATGGAGAATTAATGGAATTGAAGGAATTTAATTACTTCTGCTGGTTCAATAAAATTATTGTTAATTATTTGAATCACGTTGATATAAATATTTCTATTTTCATGATTATTTAATATTATTGACCCATAGTGAGTGTCATAGTCGGCCATCTCGTCTCTACCTCTTCGAGATTAGGCTTGATACTTACTGGGTACACGTTATTTTCGTACTCATACTGCACTTGCTGCACATTTTATTGTGCAGGTACATATATGTATAGCGGCCTTGTGGGCGCAGAGGTGTATATATATATATATAATGGCCTTGTGGGCGCAGAGGTGTGGTTAATAATTATGGGGACATAGGTGAGCTGCATTCTATATTACGATCCGCAGCTAACAGAGTCTCCTTCAGAGTTATTATATTTTTCTGTCTAATTTGTATTCTAGATAGATGCTATATTTTATTTTAATTCCTTAGTAAATGCTCATGCACTTGTGACACCGGGTTTTGGAATGATTATGGGTTGCACTGTATGGAAATTTTTAAAGATATTAGTACGTATTTGGTAAATGTCACCTTCTGCTATTTAATTGAGGGGAACAACTATGACTACAAAAAAAATAATATTAAACTGAGAATTTATTTAGTATTTATTGTTGGCTTGTCTGACAGCGGTGTCCGGCGCCATCACGACCTATAGGTAAAATTGGGTTGTGACAATATGTCACGACCTAATTTTCCCTCCGTTGGGTATCGTGATGGCACATAGTCTTAGGGACTAGGTAAGCCTAACAATAATTAAAACAATAATATTATTTAAATAGAATCTCTATCGTGATGGCACCTAGTCTTAGGGACTAGGTAAGCCTAACAATAATTAAAACAATAATATTATTTAAATGGAATCTCTTAAAATTCCCAAAACTGGTAGTACAAGTCATAAGCTCTAAAGAGTGTTTGCTAGAAAAGTTCTAAATACAACTGTCCAGAAATAAGTATAAACACTGCAAAACAAAAACTGGAAGGTGACTCCGAAGCCTGCGAACGTAGCAGCAGGTTTACCTTGAGTCTCCACAGCAACAGTCCACACAACTAGCTAACGAATAAATACCTGGATCTGCACAAAAATGTGCAAAAGAGTAGCATGAGCACACCACAGCGGTGCCCAATAAGTATCAAGACTAACCTCGGTGGAGTAGTGACGAGTAACAGTCAAGACACCCAATGGTCTAATAAACCGAACAAATATAAGTACATGAATAACAAAAGTATGATGTCTACATAAAGACTATACAATATGGCTCACAATACAGTGATGGCATTAAAGCAAGAAACAACAAGTATCAGCGGAATATCATGAAAATGACGCAGACAAAGTGAATGGAACACAACCTAAATCCGGAATCACGAATACAGTAAGGACAAGTAATAACTCAGTAATTACAACCGCTTTTACATCAGGTTTTAGTCAACAACTCCACGAGGTACCGAACCTCGGACAATTTACAATCTCACGGGTCTCAATACCTGAACCCTAACACTTGGCAACCTGTGCCCTCATAACACCTCATAACCACACTGATAACTCACGTGCCAATAGAGCCATTCTCACATAGAAGGCAAGTAAACAAGGGTGAGCATTTATGCTCAACAATATCAAGAATACCTCTTATCCGATAAGAGTGCTTAACTACGTCTATGCTTGTGCAAGTGTCCTAACATAGTCCATACCAGCAAATAAGCATAAGGAAGAAGAAGAACGGACATCACGTAGAATATTTTCTCACAGCTTTCAGAAGATCAAGCTCACACAGGTACGTATACAACTACACAAATATCAACAACAAGAATGACCCATGCCATAAATCATCACAAATCAATCCCTGACACAACCCACCTTGTCTCGCCACGTGTGCAATAGTAACATAAATGCCCGCCTTGTCTCGCCACACGTGCATAATAATGTTCCCACCATGTCTCGCCACATGCGCAACCCACACACATATATATCCCACCTTGTCACGCCGCATGTGCAAATATCAATAGTAACAATAGCACGGCAGATACCTCGTGCAACCCCATAACAACAACCGCACGACAGAAACCTCGTGTGTCACGACCCAATTTCACCTGTAGGTCGTGATGGCGCCTAACACTATAGCTAGGCAAGCCAACTAATAAATTAAGCATACATTGATAAAATTTAAAACCAAGAAAATATAAACCCAAACTCTACTAATGTGTGTGCCAAGACCTGGTGTCACAAGTGAATGAGCATCTAGTAGATTATACAAAACTTCAAATACTGTCTGAAATGAAATAGACAGAATGTAAATATAAGAAGAGACACTGATAGCTGCAGAACGGCTGAGAAAGGCAGCTCACCACTATGCCTCGGGATGACGTGGGTATGTGATGATAGGTCCTCCACTAGTACCTGTCTCAAATCCGGCACAAAAAGTACAACATGTGTAGTATGAGTACGTAAACAACATGTACCCAGTAAGTATCAAGCCTAATCTCGAAGTGGTAGAGACGAGATGACCGACTTTGACACTCATTATGGGTCAATAATAATAACTGAAATAAAACTAGGATTTTTAAATCAGCATGATTTGCAGAATTTACAATAATTTATTCTTTCATATCCAATAATTCTCGATATATTAATTAAATCTTTCAATTTCAGTAAAATAAATACCAATTTATCAAATAGCTTTACAAGCTGCAATTCAATTTCAATAAATTTCCAATTTATCAATTAGCTTTACAAGCTGCAATTCAATTTCAATAAATTCCCAATTTATCAATAGCTTTACAAGTTGTAATAAACTGTCCAATTATCGTGTAATTATTATTATTATTAAGCACGATTTCTGCTGAGGTCGTACGGCCCGATCCAGAGTTTCGTGTACACTGCCGAGGGACGTGCGGCACGATCCATAGATGCATCTATCCTGCCGAGGCGTTCGGCCTGCTCCACAAGAAAGGAGGACATTGTTTTTTATGTACCTCCGTAAGGAGAGTATATTTATTATAAGATAAATTCGGGAGGAAGAACAATTTCTTTAATAATTAATTAATTTAAACAGAAAATCAAGCATATGAGGTTTCCATCCTTTAATATCTTTATCTGAAAATTCACAATATATGCATATATATATATATATATATATATATATATCAATTAATATTAATTAAACAAAGAATACAATTTACACAAGTAATTCATGCTTTGAGTCCTAAACTACCCGAACTTTAGCATTAATAGTAGCTACGCACGGACTCTCGTCACCTCGTGCGTACGTAGCCCCCGCAATTAGCAACAATTATTCAATTTAATCCCTATGGGGTAATTTTCCCCTCACAAGATTAGGCAAGAGACTTACCTCGTCTTGCTCCAATTTAATCCACTAGTAGGCCTTTTTCTCGATTATCCAACTTCAATTGGCTCGAATCTAACAAAAAATAATTTCATACAATCACTAAAATTTATAGGAATCAATTCTATAATAAAATACTACATTTTCAATAAAAATCCCGAAATTAATAAAAAATTCGACCGTGGGGCCCACATCTCGGAATCCGGCGAAAGTTATGAAATCCGACAACCCATTCAATTACGAGTCCAACCATACCAGTTTCACTCAAATCCGACTCCGAATCGATACCGATATCGCAAAATTTCGTTTCTATGAGATATCTAAAAATTTCCAAATTTCAATCTCAAAACACTAATTAAATGGTGAAAACAATAATATATTTGTGTATATATACCAAATCCGAGTTGGAATCACTTACCCCAAATGTCTTTCCTTGAAAATCTGCCAAACGTCACCTCTGCTCAAGCTCTAATTTGTCAAAAATGGCAAATGGGTCGAATGCCTCTGTTTTTATAACTTACAGATCTGCCCAGTTCGATCTCGGGAGCTCGATCTCGGGAGCTCGATTTTTGGGCCTCAATTTTGGGAGCTCGATCTCGGGAGCTCGATCTCGGGAGCTCGATCTCGGGAGCTCGATCATGGGAGCTCGATCTTGGGAGCTCGATCATGGGAGCTCGATCATGAGAGCTCGATCTTAGGAGCTCGATCATGGGAGCTCGATCTTGGGAGCTCGATCTTGGGAGCTCGATCATAGGAGCTCGATCATGGGAGCTCGATCTTAGGAGCTCGATCATGGGAGCTCGATCTTGGGAGCTCGATCTTGGGAGCTCGATCATGGGAGCTCGATCATGGGAGCTCGATTTTGGGAGCTCGATTTTGGGCCTCGATCTTGGGCTCGATCACAGCCCAGAATTTCCAGCAGAAGAGAAAAATTGCAGCAGCTGTTTAAGTCTAATTTTTGATCCGTTAACCATCTGAAACTCACCCGAGGCCCTCGGGACCTCAACCAAATATATCAACAAGTCCGAAAACATCATACGAACTTAGTTGAACCTCTAAATCACATCAAACAACGCTAAAACCACGAATCATACCCCAATTCAAGCTTAATGAAACTAAGAATTTTCAACTTCTACATTCGATATCGAAACCTATCAAATCAACTCCGATTGACCTCAAATTTTGCACACAAGTCATAAATGACATAACGGAGCTATGAAAATTTTCGGAACTGTATTCCAATTCCGGTATCAAAAAGTCAACTCCCCGGTCAAACTTCCAAACGTAAATTCTTGTTTTAGTCATATCAAGTCTAATTTCACTACGGACTTTCAAATAAAATTCCGATCACGCTCCTAAGTTCAAAATCACCATACGGAGCTGTTGGAATCATCAAAATTCTATTCCGGGGTCGTTTGCACATAATTCGACATCCGGACACTATTTGAACTTATTTTTTTTTTTAAAATCAAAATTCCATATCTCGGGCTAGGGACATCGGAATTTAATTTCGGACATATGCCCAAGTTCCAAATCATGATACAGACCTACCTAAACTGTCAAAACACCTATCCAAGTCTGTTTGCTCAAAATGTTGACCAAAGTCAAACTTGGCCTTTTAAAGCCAACTTAAGAAACCAAGTGTTCCGATTTCAATCCAAACACTTCCAAATCCCGAACAAACCATCCCCACAAGTCATAAATCATTTAAAGCACATACGAGAAGTTTTATTTAGGGGAACGAGGTTCTAAAAGTCAAAATAACCAGTTGGGTCGTTACAATTCGGAGTCGGATAATTGAGGATTTTCACAAATAATACTGGTGCACCCCAAGGCGATACACTCGGTCTGACAAACCCTTTGGCTAGTAACTCTTTAAGCTGTTCTTTCAATTCTTTCAATTATTTCGGAGCCATGCGATACGGTGGGATGGATATTGGCTGGGTATCTGAAGCCAAGTCAATGCAGAAATCAATATCACGATCAGGTGGCATACCTGGAAGATCTGACGGAAATACATCAGGGGACTCCCGAACTACAGACACTGAATCAATAGCCGGAGTCTCTGCAGTAGTATCCCGAACATAGGCTAGATAAGCCAAACAACCCTTCTCGACTATGTGTTGAGCCTTTATAAAAGAAATAACTCGATTAAATGAACTAACAGGCAAACCTTTCCACTCCAGCTTAGGCAATGCTGGAATAGCCAAGGTAACAGTCTTGGCATGACAATCTAGAATAACATGATATGGAGATAACCAGTCCATGCCCAGAATAATTTCAAAATCGGCCATCTCAAGCAATAGGAGATCTGCTCTAGTTTCATAACCACAGAATGTAATAATACAGGACTGGTAGATCCGGTTCACAACGACAGAATCGCCCACAGGAGTGGATACATAAACAGGAGTACTCAAGGACTCACGAAAAACACCCAAGAATGGAGCAAATAGAGATATCACATATGAATACGTAGATTCTGGATCAAATAATACTGAGGCATCTTTGCCACAAACAGAAATAATACCTATAATCACGGGCCTCTGCATCTGGTCTAGCCGAAAAAGCATAGAATCGAGCTGGAGTGCCAACTGTTTGGCCTCCGCCTGGCTGACCTCCACCTCTAGGACAGCCCCTACCCACCTGTCTTCCATTTCTGGGTGGTCGGATTACTGGTGGAGCAACTGGTTCGGTAAGCATAGGCTGCTGACCCTACTGTACTGGTCTACCTCGAAGCCTGGAGCAAAACCTTCGCATGTGACGGGGATCCCCGCACTCGTAACAACTCTTCGGTGTGATGGGCTGCTGACTAAGTGTCTGGACCTGGGGACTGAAATACCCACGGAAAGAATCCTGAATAGGTGGTGGGCGATAAGAACTCTCTGGTATAGCACTGAAATAAGGTCGTACTAGAGCACCTCGAGGAGGTGGTGGTGCTGGATATGGGGGTTTGCTGGACTGCCCCCTCACGAACTGACCTCTGCCCCGGATGGAGCACCTCTGAACTCTCCAGAGTACCTGAACTGCTTATCTCTCATAATCTGCTCTCGGCTCCACAACTCGCTCATAAGAAGTATCCATCTCAACCTCTCGAGCCATAGTGGCCTGAATACTAGTATGTAAACCGGCTACAAACCTTCGCACTCTCTCCGCCTCAGTTGGGAGTATCATTAGTGCATGGCGAGATAATTCAGAAAACCTCGCCTCATAATCAATCACTGACATCTGACCCTGCTGGAGCTGCTCAAACTGAAACCGCAACTCTTCCCTCTGGGAGGATGGAATATACCTGTCCAAGAAGATACGGGTGAACATGTCCCAAGTCATGGGAGGAGAATCTGCTGGTCTGCCAAGAGCATAAGACTGCCACCATCTACGGGATCTACCCTCTAGCTGAAAAGTAGCAAAATCAACCCCATGGGATTCCAATATCCTCATGTTGTACAGTCTATCCTTGCAACGATCAATGAAATCCTGTGGATCCTCATGTCGCTCACCCCCAAAGACAAGAGGATGTAGTCTAGTCCATCTGTCCAATAGTTTCTGAGGATCGGCAGCTACAGCTGGCCTGGGCTCAGGTGTAGCTGTTGCCACTAGCTGGACTCCACCCACAGGTAGTGCACCCTGGGTCTGATATACAACAGCTGCCTATCCATGAGCCTGCGCGGTAGGGGTCTGTGCTCCTCCGCCCGCCTGAGCTGTGGCTGGGTCTGCCGGAAATAAACCGACTTGAGTCATATTGTCCATGAATCGCAGCATATGACCCATGACATCCTGAAATCCTGGTGCAGATGTGAAATCCACCGGAGCTGGATCTGCCACAGGCACCTCACCTTGTTCCTCAATAATGGGATTTTCTGCTGGACCCACTGGTGGCATAACTGGAATAGTCCTGGGACGTCCTCGCCCTCTACCATGGGCTGGAGCCCTCCCTCGGTCTCTAGCAACTAGGGGAGTAGCTCTTCCCTGGTCTGGAACCTCATTAGAGTGCGTTCTCACCATCTGTGAGAGAATAAGAGAAGGATATCTAGTATTACATTAATTGCACGATGGAATATGGAGAAAGGTAGTTTCCTAATACCCTATAGCCTCTCGAAGATAAGTACAGACGTCTCCGTACCAATCCGCAAGACTCTATTAGGCCTGCTCATAACTTGTGAGACCTAAGTAAACCTAGTGCTCTGATACCATGTTGTCACGACCCAATTTCACCTGTAGTTCGTGATGGCGCCCAATACTACAGCTAGGCAAGCCAACTAATAAATTAAGCATACATTGATAAAATTTAAAACCAAGAAAATATAAATCCAAACTCTACCAATGTGTGTGCCAAGACCTAGTGTCACAAGTGAATGAGCATCTAGTAGATTATACAAAATTCCAAATACTGTCTGAAATGAAATAGACAGAATGTAAATATAAGAAGAGACACTAGTAGCTGCAGAACGGTTCAGAAAGGCAGATCACCACTATGCCTCGGGATGACGTGGGTATGTGATGATAGGTCCTCCACTAGTACCTGTCTCAGATCCTGCACAACAAGTGCAGCATGTGTAGTATGAGTACGTAAACAACGTGTACCCAGTAAGTATCAAACCTAATCTCGAAGTGGTAGAGACGAGATGACCGACTTTGACACTCACTATGGGTCAATAATAATAACTGAAATAAAACTAGGACTTTTAAATTAGCACGATTTGCAGAATTTACAATAATTTATTTAATCAGCGGAAATAATCAAATTCCTTCAAATGTAACAATCCTAAATATATAAATTAAATTCCTTCAACTCAAATAATTTCCAATTTATCAATTAAATCTCATTTACAGGAGTAACAATTAATTCCTTAACAAGCAAGAATAATAATTCATTAAATTCCAAGGATTTTCTAATTTATTAATTAACTTCACAAGCTGAAATAAATTATTAAAGTATCGTGTAATTATTATTATTAAGCACGATTTCTGCCGAGGATGTACGGCCCGATCCAGAGTGTCCTGTACACTGCCGAGGGACGTGCGGCGCGATCCATAAATGCATCTATCCTGCCGAGGCGTTCGGCCCGCTCCACAAGAAAGGAGGACATTTTCTTATGTGCCTCCGGAAGGAGAGTATATTTATTATAAGATAAATTTGGGAGGATAATAATTTCTTTAACAATTAATTGATTTAAACAGACAATCAAGCCTATGAGATTTCCATCCTTTAATATGTTTATCTAACAACTCACAATATATTCATATAGATATCAATTAATATAAATAAATCAAAGAATACAATTTACACAAGTAAGGCATGCTTTGAGTCCTAAACTACCCGAACTTTAGCATTAATAGTAGCTACACACGGACTCTCGTCACCACGTGCGTACGTAGCCCCCCACAATTAGCAACAATTATTTAATTTTAATCACCTATGAGGTAATTTTCCTCTCACAAGGTTAGACAAGAGACTTACCTCGTCTTGCTCCAATTTAATCCACTATAAGGCCTTTTCCATGATTATCCAACTCTGTCTGGCTCGAATCTAGCCAAAATAATTCGATACAATCACTAAAAATTATAGGAATCAGTTCTATAAGAAAATACTATATTTTTAATAAAAATCCCGAAATTAATTAAAAATTCGTCCGTGGGGCCGACATCTCAGAATCCAGCAAAAGTTACGAAATCCGACAACCCATTCAATTACGAGTCCAACCATACCAGTTTCACTCAATTCCGACTCCGAATCGATACCGAAATCTCAAAAATTCGTTTCTATGAGATTTCTAAAACTTTCCCAAATTTAAATCTTAAAACACTAATTTATGGTGAAAACAATGATATACTTGTATATGTAGACCAAATCCGAGTTAGAATCACTTACCCCAATATTTTTCCCTTGAAAATCTGTCAAAAGTCACCTCTGCTCAAGCTCAAGTTCGTCAAAAATGGCAAATGGGACGAATGCCCTCTTTTTATAAAACTGCCCAGCAGCGTTCGGAACTGGTCCTCGAACTGGACCTCGATCGCGGCTTCGATCACAAGCTCGAGCCTGGACCTCGGTCATGGCCTCGATCAGGGCATCGAGGTTGGGCCTTCGATCATAGCCTCAATCATGGCATCGAGCTTGAGCCTTTGATTGTGACCCTCGATCTTGGGTCTCGATCCTAGCCCTCGAGCCTTGCCTTTGATCATGGCCCTCGAGCTGGACCTTCGATCATGGCCCTCGAGCTGGACCTTCGATCATGGTTTCGATACACAAGCTCGAGCCTGTGCCTCGTCAACCCTGGGCTCGATATATGGGCTCGATATCTGGGCTCGATATCCGGGTTCGATCACAACCCAGAATGTCCAACAGAAGAGGAAAAATTGCAGCAGCTTTTTAACTCAAATTTTTGATCCGTTAACCATCCGAAATTCACCCGAGGCCCTCGGGACCTCAACCAAATATACCAACAAGTCCTAAAACATCATACGAACTTAGTCGAACCTCTAAATCACACCAAACAACGCTAAAACCATGAATCATACCCCAATTCAAGCTTAATGAAACTAAGAGTTTTCAACTTCTACATTCAATGTCGGAACCTATCAAATCAACTCCGATTGACCTCAAATTTTACACACACATCATAAATTACATAACGGACCTATGAAAATTTTTGGAACTGGATTACGACTCCGGTATCAAAAAGTCAACTCATCGGTCAAACTTCCAAACTTAAATTCTTGTTTTTAGCCATTTCAAGCCTAATTTAACTACGGACTTCCAAATAAAATTTCGAACACGCTCCTAAGTCCAAAATCACCATACGGAGCTGTTGGAATCATCAAAATTCTATTCCGGGGTTGTTTTCTCAAAATGTTGAACGAAGTCAAATTTAGCACTTTAAGTCCAACTTAAGGAACCAAGTGTTCCAGTTTCACCCCAAACACTTCCAAATCCCGAACCAACCATCCCCGCAAGTCATAAATCATTACAAGCACCTACAGGAAGTTTTATTTTAGGGAACGGGGTTCTAAAAGTTAAAATGACCGGTTGGGTCATTACATCGTGCATCACCACAACAAATACAACAACAACAATGGCAATAATACAAAGTACGACAAGTAAATCAACTCAAGATCTTTTAAATCACAGGAAAAATATGGGACCAAATCACAAGGAATAACCATAGTAAAGAATGCTAGGCGTAAAGAGAACAACTCAACAAAGGGAAACTAATGTGTATCAACGATCCCACAATATACATTTCAACAACAGGGAAACTAACACGAGTTAAATAATTCCAAATAAAACAAGTCGACTAAGATATAGGATATCTAAAACCTTTTTTAAGGTTGAGAAATTACTAAGGATTTTCAACAATTTAATTAAGGATAAGCAGCGGAAAGATAATCATAACCTCAATTAAGACTGAACAAATTATAAGATGATATAATAATAATTTCAACTAAAGATAAGTAGTTATGAAAAGATAGCATGACAATAGAGGAGGTAAAATCTTCAGTTAAGTCAAATAAGAATACAATAGGCAATAAGAGTGAATCCTGAAAGCAATTAATTCTAATTAAAGCATGTAGAGGTAAAACTAGTAAATAGGAACTTAATCATATCAAGAACAACTTCATACTCAGTGAATATAAGGACCTAAGAATCCTAAAAGGCCAACTTTTCACAAATAAGTCCGAGCACACACTCGTCACCTCGCGTGCATGGACTACAATCAACATAGAAGACTCAAATCCTAAGAGAAAAATCCCCCACACAAGGTTAGGCCAGATACTTACCTCGAACCAAGCTCAAATAGTCCGTAAGAGAAGGATGGAACAATGCGGATGTGTATTGATTATCACCAATTGAATAAAGTCACTATTAAGAACAAGTACCCGTTGCTGCATATTGATGATATATTTTACCAGTTGCAGGGTGCTAGGGTATTCTCTAAGATCGACTTGAGATCGGGGTACCATCAGTTGAAGATTCGGGATTCGGATGTT
This sequence comes from Nicotiana tomentosiformis, assembly GCF_000390325.3. Taxonomy (NCBI): domain Eukaryota; kingdom Viridiplantae; phylum Streptophyta; class Magnoliopsida; order Solanales; family Solanaceae; genus Nicotiana; species Nicotiana tomentosiformis. The sequence continues at coordinate 43,000,860 of NC_090818.1, read as the reverse complement.
CCAAAGACTGCTTTTCGGACTAGATATGGTCATTATGAGTTTCAGGTGATGTCCTTCGGTTTAACTAATGCCCTGGCAGCATTTATGGATCTGATGAACAGGGTATTCATGCCATATATTGATTCGTTTGTCATTGTCTTCATTGATGATATATTAATCTATTCGCGCAGTAAGGAGGAACATGAGCAGCATATGAGAGTAGTGCTTCAGACATTGCGGGAACAAAAGCTATATGCTAAGTTCTCTAAATGTGAGTTCTAGCTTGAGTCTGTAGCATTTTTGGGACATATTGTGTCGGGCAAAGGTATTAAAGTTGATCCCAAAAAGATTGAGGCAGTTCAAAATTGGCATCGTCCCACTTCGGCGACTGAGATCAAGAATTTTCTGGGTTTGGCAGGTTATTATCATCGGTTCGTGGAAGGTTTTTCATCTACTGCAGCACCTTTGACCAAATTAACCCAGAAGGGTGCTCCATTCCGATGGTCCGATGATTGTGAGGTGAGCTTTCAGAAGCTCAAGACATCATTGACTACAGCACCAATGTTAGTGTTGCCTTCCGGTTCGGGGATGTATATAGTGTATTGCGACGCTTCGCGCGTTGGCTTGGGTTGTGTATTGATGCAGGAAGGGCAAGTTATTGCATATGCTTCACGTCAGCTGAAGCCCCACGAAAAGAATTATCCGGTACATGATTTGGAGTTAGCTGCGATTGTTCACGCTCTTAAGAATTGGAGGCATTAACTTTATGGGGTGTCTTGTGAAGTTTACACTGATCATCACAGTTTGCAGCATTTGTTCAAGCAGAGGGACCTAAATTTGAGGCAGCGCAGATGGCTGGAGTTACTAAAAGATTATGATATTACTATCTTGTATCATCCGGGCAAAGTAAATGTGGTTGCAGATGCCTTGAGCAGGAAGGCGGAGAGTATGGGTAGTTTGGCTTTCATTTCAGCAGAGGAAAGACCATTAGCCTCAGATATTCAATCCTTGGCTAACAAACTTGTGAGGCTGGATATTTCAGAGCCCATCCGAGTTCTTGTATGTGTTGTTGCCCAATCTTCACTATTTGAGCAGATCAAGGCTCGCCAGTATGATGATCCACACCTGATGGTTCTTCGTGAAACAATACTACGAGGTGGTGCCAAGGAAGTCACTATTGGTGCGGATGGTGTTCTACGACTCCAGGATCGTCTGTGTGTTCCTAATATGGGTGAACTGAGGAAAATGATCCTGGAGGAGTCACACAGTTCTCGATATTCTATTCATCCAGGTGCTACTAAGATGTTTCGTGACTATAGGCAACATTATTGGTGGCGACGAATGAAAAAGGACATAGTTGAGTATGTATCTAGGTGTCTAAATTGCCAGCAAGTTAAATATGAGCACCAGAGGCCAGGTGGCCTACTTCAGCAGATGGCTATACCAGAGTGGAAATGGGAACGAATTACTATGGACTTTGTAGTTGGGTTGCCGCAGACCTTGAGGAATTCTGATGCAGTTTGGGTGATTGTTGACAGGTTGACTAAGTCGGCACATTTTATTCCTGTTGTGACTACGTATACTTCAGAGAGGTTGGCTCAGATTTATATTCAGGAGATAGTTCGGTTGTACGGTGTTCCAATTTCCATCATATCAGATAGAGGCCCTCAGTTTACTTCACATTTCTGGAGAGCAGTACAGAGTGAGTTGGGGACCCGTGTAGAGCTCAGCACAGCCTTTCATCCGCAGACCGATGGACAGTCAGAGAGGACAATTCAGATTTTGGAGGATATGCTCAGGGCATGTGTGATTGACTTTGGAGGTCAGTGGGATCGTTTCCTGCCTTTGGCCGAGTTTGCTTATAATAACAGTTACCAATCCAGCATCGAGATGGCTCCATTTGAGGCTTTATATGGTCGGCGATGTCGTTCACCAATCGGATGGTTTGAGCCAGGTGAGGCTAAGTTATATGGTACTGATTTGGTAAGGGATGCCTTGGAAAAGGTAAAGTTGATTCAGGAACGACTTCGTACAGCACAGTCCAGGCAGAAAAGTTACGCGGATCAGAAAACGCGTGATATATCATTTATGGTAGGTGAAAAATTTCTCTTGAAGGTTTCGCCGATAAAGGGAATTATAAGATTCGGGAAGAAGGGCAAGTTGAGCCCAAGGTTTATAGGCCCATTTGAGGTGTTGAAACGAGTTGGGGAGGTTGCTTATGAGCTTGCATTAGCTCCCAACCTATCGGGAGTTCATCCGATTTTCCACGTATCTATGCTCCGGAAGTATCATGCCGACCTATCACATGTGTTAGACTTTAGCACAGTTCAGCTAGATAATAGCTTGGGTTATGAAGAGGAACCAATTGCCATTATTGATAAACAGGTTCGCCAATTGAGGTCCAAGAGGGTTTCTACAGTAAACGTCCAGTGGAGGGGCCAACCAGTCGAGGAAGCGACTTGGGAGGCCGAGGAAGACATGCGGAGCAGATATCCACACTTATTCAGCACTCCAGGTACAATTCTAAACCCATTCGAGGACTAACGTTTGTTTAAGAGGTGGACAATATAATGACCCAACCGGTCATTTTAACTTTTAGAACCCTGTTCCCTAAAATAAAACTTTCCGTAGGTGCTTGTAATGATTTATGACTTGCGGGGATGGTTAGTTCGGGATTTGGAAGTGTTTGGGGGTGAAACTGGAACACTTGGTTCCTTATGTTGGCCTTAAAGTGCTAAATTTGACTTCGGTCAACATTTTGAGAAAACAACCCCGGAATAGAATTTTGATGATTCCAACAGCTCCGTATGGTGATTTTGGACTTAGGAGCGTGTTCGGAATTTTATTTGGAAGTCCGTAGTTAAATTAGGCTTGAAATGGCTAAAAATAAGAATTTAAGTTTGGAAGTTTGACCGATGAGTTGACTTTTTATACCGGAGTCGGAATCCAGTTCCGAAAATTTTCATAGCTCCGTTATGTAATTTATGACGTGTGTGTAAAATTTGAGGTCAATCGGAGTTGATTTGATAGGTTCCGACATTGAATATAAAAGTTGAAAACTCTTAGTTTCATTAACCTTGAATTGGGGTATGATTCATGGTTTTAGCGTTGTTTGATGTGATTTAGAGGTTCGACTAAGTTCGTATGATGTTTTAGGACTTGTTAGTATATTTGGTTGAGGTCCCGAGGGCCTCGAGTGAATTTCGGATGGTTAACGGATCAAAAATTTGAGTTAAAAAGCTGCTGCAATTTTTCCTCTTTTGTTGGACATTCTGGGTTGTGATCGAGCCTAGATATCGAGCCAGATATCGAGCCCAGGTATCGAGCCCAGATATCGAGCCCAGGGTTGACGAGGCACATGCTCGAGCTTGTGTATCGAAGCCATGATCGAAGGTCCAGCTCGAGGGCCAGGATCGAGGGTCACAATCGAAGGCTCAAGCTCGATGCCATGATTGAGGCTATGATTGAAGGCCCAACCTCGATTCCCTGATCGAGGCTATGACCGAGGTCCAAGCTCGAGCTTGTGATCGAAGCCGCGATCGAGGCCCAGTTCGAGGACCAGTTCCGAAGGCTGCTGGGCGGTTTTATAAAAAGAGGGCATTCGTCCCATTTGCCATTTTTGACGAACTTGAGATTGAGCAGAGGCGACTTTTGACAGATTTTCAAGGGAAAACATTGGGGTAAGTGATTCTAACTCGGATTTGGTCTACATATACAAGTATATCATTGTTTTTACCATAAATTAGTGTTTTGAGATTTAAAATTGTGAAATATTTAGAAATCTCATAGAAACGAATATTTGAGATTTCGGTATCGATTCGGAGTCGGATTTGAGTGAAACTGGTATGGCTGGACTCGTAATTGAATGGGTTGTCGGATTTCATAACTTTTGCTGGATTCCGAGATGTGGGTCCCATGGACGAATTTTTAATTAGTTTCGGGATTTTTATTAAAAATGTAGTATTTTCTTATAGAACTGATTCCTATAATTTTTAGTGATTGTATCGAATTATTTTGGCTAGATTCGAGCCAGACAGAGTTGGATAATCGTGGAAAAGGCCTTATAGTGGATTAAATTGGAGCAAGATGAGGTAAGTCTCTTGTCTAACCTTGTGAGAGAGAAATTACCTCATAGGTGATTAAAATTAAATAATTGTTGCTAATTGTGGGGGGCTACGTACGCACGTGGTGACGAGAGTCCGTGCGTAGCTACTATTAATGCTAAAGTCCGGGTAGTTTAGGACTCAAAGCATGCCTTACTTGTGTAAATTATATTCTTTGATTTATTTATATTAATTGATATCTATATGAATATATTGTGAATTGTTAGATAAAGATATTAAAGGATGGAAATCTCATAGGCTTGATTGTCTATTTAAATCAATTAATTATTAAAAGAAATTGTTCTCCTCCCAAATTTATCTTATAATAAATATACTCTCCTTCCGGAGGCACATAAGAAAATGTCCTCCTTTCTTGTGGAGCGGGCTGAACGCCTCGGTAGGATAGATGCATCTATGGATCGCTCTGCACGTCCCTCGGCAGTGTACACGACACTCTGGATCGGACCGTACGTCCTCAGCAAAAATCGTGCTTAATAATAATAATTACACGATACTTTAATAATTTATTTCAGTTTGTGAAGTTAATTAATAAATTGGAAAATCCTTGGAATTTACTGAATTATTATTCTTGCTTGTTATGGTTTTGAGATTTGGCATTGATTGTTATGACGATTCGTGCGTTGTTATCGCACATTGTTTATGAAATGGAAAAATGCTCGTCTATGTGTCAGGGCAGTAAACGACTTGAAAGAAGATTTTCTCAGTACATGATTCAGAGGTTCCATGTTTTAATTCCAGCGGAGAAAAGGCAATTGGACTATGAATGTTCAGGTTTGGGGTTGATGGAGTAATGAATCTTGATATTTTCGAGTGTGGTAGAGTTCTCAATTTTGATATGGTGTCATCGCCTTGTAAAATGCGTTAAGGTTTGCCAGTGTTATGGTTTTCTTCAACTCGCCTTCATGACGGGGTGTTAGGAATTGGTATAGGGGAGGCAGCTGTTAGAGATCGCGGTGTGCAGTAATTCAGGATCGAAGCAGCATTTCTAGTATTGATGTCTCGAGAAGGATGATCGTCAGAAAGGTTTAAAGCTGGTAACGAGCTATTGGTTCAAGTGCTACAGAGACGGATTTTGAGTTAAGGCAATAACTGGGCAGTGAAGGATAAGGAAGGACATGTGGAAGGTTCCTTGCGGTGGTTAGGTTCTGAAAAAGGCCAAGTGTAAGAAAACAGAAGCAGAGTAGTTGCTTAAAGGAGATGGTTGACCAAAGTGGGAGAGTGGCAAGGTAGCACATGGGTTATGTGGTAGGATGATTACATGTCTTGAGGAACGTTTGGAGTGATTTGGGATGTAAAATGGATAGTGACTAGGTCTACGGACTTAATTTAGAATATTGGCTGCTATATTGAGGAAGATTGGATACAACAGGAGGGAGTTGCTTGATATGAAGAAGGATACAACATGACTTTGGATTGGAATGTATTGTCGCACCTTTAGTTGACATCCATGAGGAGTGAACGGACTGGTGCAGCTGGTGAATGAGCTCAGACTCAGGATGATCTACTGATTTTGTAGTAATTGCACCCAGTGCAGCGACGTTGGAATATATCGGCATGTAATTTCCACATGTGGGTTGTCTCCTGTGAGCAGGTTAGCGGTCGCGTGGTGTTGACGAAGCTTCTGCGAAGAATTCTACTACCTACCTGGTAAGAGATTTAATATGTAAATGTGGCTAGTGGTTCAGAGTGTTTATTAAAGGTTAATAGAAGGATTTCGAGAAAATTTGGCGAGTTGCATTTGCAGGATCATGTCAACGACGAAGAAAGAATCTCGGTGGATTCCAGAATTTTGTAATTGTAGCTTCAAGCTAAGTGGGAGAGCCCCATCGTCTATGATTGGATTGCGTAGTGTCAAGTTGTGCGGTTTCTGGTTATCGGTGTATCGGTGGGTCATTGCAACTAAGGAAAGAAAACATCAGTGGTAATTTGAGCAAAGGATTTGGGGAATGTGTGCCATATTTGGCCTTATCAATTCATATTTAGGTTTTTGGAAGACTCAGAGTTTATTCTTCGTGTAGATGTAATGTACAGGAAAGTGAGACAGTCAGATGTTTCCTTGATAAAGTGTCCATGTGCTAGCAGGGCCTTGGAATTGATCATGTTTGAGAACAAGTCAGAGCAAGTGACTCTCAATAACAGTCTTAGGGGGTTCAAAAATTTAAAGTGTGGTGTCTAAGGATCTCGAGTCTATATTATGGTTGAGTATCGAGCTTTTGCAGTAGATTATGAAACGGGGCTTGGAGTACTCTGCGTTATCTTCAGGTTGTGGTGTAGCATTAGAGAAACGGAAGAAAATAACTTCGGATTCATAAAAGAAGTATCAGAATGGGTGTACCAGTTGAAGATGTAAAAAGTGCGCACAAGAAGGGATATGAGATAATTAGTGGGTTATGAAATAAAGTGGTCTCGTGAAATAAGGTCACTTCGAATGAGTGCGGATTTGAGTTTGTGATGTAATGAATGGAGCTATTATTATATTCTAAGTCAAGTTGAGAGTAAATTGAGAAAAGACGGATCGGCTAACAATGGTTGAATCGGCACGATGGTGGCAATGATCAGTTCCTTCAGCGCATTGAATTATGCATGTGATTTGTGGCGGTACGTGCGATGCTTGATGGCTGCCGTAATTGATTTTATTTGGAGGAATTCAAGTATTATGACATGTTATGTGTAGAGGGATCCCAGAAGATTTATGGTGGTTTAGACCACTACTTGAGGCCGAAATTTTCTACGGATATGGGAATTCAGTCACGTGTTGCAATGGTTCTCTTGAAATGAGTTAAGAAAAAGGTTTCTATATGATGAAGTGTTTACCCTATTAGTGGTTCGGGAGTTATGATGGAATTCTTGTACTCCTGCGCATTTGCATGGTTAAGTGCACTAAGTAGCATGGGATTCGAAAGTTGAGGATTTAAGATTTCGGTTTGGTGTTGACAAGGATGTCATGAGCTCGGATGAGCAGGAAAGGGATTTAGATGTTTAAAGTAAAATGGTATTGTTTTTGGCATCATCTAAGGTCGATGTCAGGTGTACGAGACCTTGTGTATTGATTTGTGGATTCTTGATATGCTTTACAACATAGGTGTAACCGGTAGCATGTATATGCAGACTTGTTACCTGGTGCGAAAGGTCGTGGGAGCGTCTCACAGAAAGATTGTGTAAGAGTGACATGTAGTCACGTGATTGAGTGAAGATTGAAACCAAGTATGAAGATTGTGGTAATATCGCTGATTTGTGAATTTATGCCTGGAGGGCGCTCGATTTATTTGGTTGTGGACTATGGAAGTTTGTTCCGATTATGATGGCTATTCTTGTGTGTTATGGGAAAAAGGATATTATGGATCCTTGAAAGGTTATTAGCCTAGTACGGTGCGATCAGAATCGGCTTGAGGTATGTGGATGGATTTAAATATGAATATGGGCTCTATATCAGGCCGGATGTGTTCATTTTAGCATAAAAGCTCCCCATGGATAGTATTCGGACGTGGAATGTCGTTTCGTCGTCAGTTATTTCATGTAACACTATATTGTGCTGTGTGAGTTTTGAAACGGCTTGATAAATTTCTTATGTGATGAGGTTTCGCGTAGCGATGGTGTTATGTGAGCAGGATGGCTCTCGAGATTCAGATCATATATCGCACCTTAGTTGTGCTTGAGTTTTGTAGCGTATGGCGCTGTCGGTCCTTCCAGGGATGATATTATGCACTGAGCGTGCTTATGTCCGATATTCAGATATTTTGTAGTAATGAGCATTCTAGCTCGGTAAGTATTTTCTTATAGATTCTTTTCGTGCGGATCGGGTGGCACGCCGCCACGGGTATGTTGTTTGGATCGGGTTGCACGCCGCAACAGTGTGATGTTCAGTACAGTCCCCTATATTCTATTTTGTGTGTTTGTGTCCCATTTTCTGAGAAAGGTTCATAACACCTTTTCAGTTGTCTAATTAGTCACGTGGGTCGAGAAATCCTTCCAGAGTTCGTGTTTCTTATGTATCGCAATCGAGTCCGTAGCTTATTAGCTCATTGTGGCGTCATATGAGGCTTTTTGATCGTGTCTGAGGTGGTTTATTGCCTGAGCAGCTTATACTTGGTGAGACGAGATTATTGGATTCGGGATCAGTGCGATCGGATTATATGAAGTGTAATAAAGAGCAAATACCATTATTTGGTTATAATGAGGCAATGATTCTTGTTAGAAGGAGAAACTCAATAATTGTTGACTCGGCAGTTGGTTATGAATTTCTACACATCTCTTCCATCGTGGAAGCATTTCAAGAGTTGGAACAGGACTTATATGTATTATGAGGTGTGTTGTGAACATCAGATTCGTGGAATTTTGGCTATTGTTATCGGAGGATGTTATTATAGTCATGTGAATGATGGGGTGCATGGTCTAAATTCTACAAAGGTAGGCAATCCTGTATTAGTGCATCGTGTAGTGATTGATACGACATTCATAGTTTGGAAACAGGCATGGTGGAGAATTCTGGATGTTAGAATTGGGCTCTAAGGCTTATTTGCCTAAATAAATGGGAGAATTTTAAGATTGGCTCGAGTTAATGTGCTCAACTGGGTGTGGTAGCACGGGTAGGTGCACGAGGTGTTAAACAGTAATTTCGGATAACTCCGGAACACTCCTTAGCACGTTCGAGGACGAACGTATATTTAAGTGGGAGAGAATGTAACGATCCAACCGGTTGTTTTGACTTTTAGAACCTTGTTCCCCTAAATAAAACTTCTCGTATGTGCTTTAAATGATTTATGACTTGTGAGGATGGTTGGTTTGGGATTTGGAAGTGCTTGGGTTAAAATCGGAACACTTGGTTTGTTAAGTTGGCTTTAAAAGGCCAAGTTTGACTTTGGTCAACATTTTGAGCAAACAAACTCGGATAAGTGTTTTGACAGTTTCGGTAGGTCCGTATCGTGATTTGGGACTTGGGCATATGCCCGAAATCAAATTCCGAGGTCCCTAGCCCGAGATATGGAATTTTGATTTAACAAATAATAATAATTTAAGTTCAAATAGTGACCGGATGTCGAATTAAGTGCAAACGACCCCGGAATAGAATTTTGATGATTCCAACAGCTCCGTATGGTGATTTTGGACTTAGGAGCGTGATCGGAATTTTATCTGGAAGTCCGTAGTGAAATTAGACTTGAAATGGCTAAAACAAGAATTTAAGTTTGGAAGTTTGACCGGGGAGTTGACTTTTTGATACCGGAGTCGGAATACAGTTCCGAAAATTTTCATAGCTCCGTTATGTCATTTATGACTTGTGTGCAAAATTTGAGGTCAATCGGAGTTGATTTGATAGGTTTCGACATCGAATGTAGAAGTTGAAAATTCTTAGTTTCATTAAGCTTGAATTGGAGTATGATTCGTGGTTTTAGCGTTGTTTGATGTGATTTAGAGGTTCGACTAAGTTCGTATGATGTTTTAGGACTTGTTGATATATTTGGTTGAGGTTCCGAGGGCCTCGGGTGAGTTTCGGATGGTTAACGGATCAAAAATTAGACTTAAACAGCTGCTACAATTTTTCTCTTCTGCTGGAAATTCTGGGCTGTGATCGAGGCCAAGATCGAGGCCCAAAGAGTTCCCAAAATCGAGCTCCCATGATCGAGCTCCTATGATCGAGCTCCCAAGATCGAGCTCCCAAGATCGAGCTCCCATGATCGAGCTCCTAAGATCGAACTCTCATGATCGAGCTCCCAAGATCGAGCTCCCATGATCGAGCTCTCATGATCGAGCTCCCGAGATCGAGCTCCCGAGATCAAGCTCCCATGATCGAGCTCCCGAGATCGAGCTCCCGAGATCGCGCTCCCAAGATCGAGCTCCTGAGATCGAGCTCCCGAGATCGAACTGGGCAGATCTGTAAGTTATAAAAACAGAGGCATTCGACCCATTTGCCATTTTTGACAAACTTGAGCTTGAGCAGAGGCGACGTTTGGCAGATTTTCACGGAAAGACATTTGGGGTAAGTGATTCCAACTCGGATTTGATCTATATACACAAATATATCATTGTTTTTACCATTTAATTAGTGTTTTGAGATTAAAATTTGGAAAATTTTAGAAATCTCATAGAAACGAATTTTTTAAATTTCGGTATCGATTCAGAGTCGGATTTGAGTGAAACTGGTATGGTTGGACTCGTAATTGAATGGGTTGTCGAATTTCATAACTTTCACCGGATTCCGAGATGTGGACCCCACGGACGAACTTTTAATTAATTTCGGGATTTTTATTGAAAATGTAGTATTTTCTTATAGAATTGATTCCTATAAATTTTAGTGATTGTATCGAATTATTTTGGATAGATTCGAACCAGTCCCAACCCGACTTGTTGTTTTAAGAATTTATGTCCCGTTCAGTGGCTTAAGGTCTTGAGCAGCCTCGCAATATATATTATGACCCGCGTGTGTGGTCGAGTTTGATTTACGGATGATTCAGTGAGATTTGGGACACTTAGTCCTTGAGATAGAAGCTTAAGCCTTAGGATTTTTACCGTAGTCGGAACTGTATGAAGACGACTCCGGAATAGAGTTCCATCGGTTCAGTTAGCTCCGTTGGGTATTTTGGACTTAGGAGTGTATCCGGACTGTGAATCTGAGCTCTGTAGCCAATTTAGGCTTGAAATGGAGAAGGTCGAATTTTTGGAGAATTGGACCGGAAGTGGACTTTTTGATATCGGGGTCGGAATTCGATTCCGGAAGTTGGAGTAGGTCCATAATGGCAATTATGACTTGTGTTCAAAATTTGAAGTCATTCCGGATTGATTTGATATGTTTCGGCACAAGTTATAGAATTTGAAAGTTCAAAGTTCATAAATTTTTGAATTGGGGTATGACTCGTGGTTTTCGGGTTGTTTGTGATGATTTGAAGGTTCGACTAAGTTCGTATGATATTTTGGGACTTGATGGTATATTTGGTTGAGGTCCCGGGGGGCTCGGGTGAGTTCCGGGATGGTTTCAGATCATTTCTCCTTGTTTTGCAACTGCTGGAACTGATATATGGTATTGTTCTTCGCGAAGGGTCTCACGCATTCGCGAAGAAGGATTTTGGATGGTTGGGATTTGCCCATGAGGAAAGAGATGAGGAAAGCCTACACGAACGCGAGTGGACAGACGCGAACACGAAGAGGAAAGGGAGTTGGGGGCCTGTCTGGCGTTAAGCCTTCGCGAGCGCGACTCGTGTCTGGCGAACGCGAAGGGCAGAAGTCGGAATGCATCGCGAATGCGATGAGGATATCGCGAACGTGAAGAAGGAATCTGGGCAGCACATTTTTTGTGCTTCGCAAACGTGAAGCTATGGTTGCGAACGCGAACAAGGCCTATCTGGGCAGAATTAAAAGTCCCAAAAATGGGGGTTTGAGTTCATAACTCAAAATTAAATTTGGAGCTCGGTAGAAGGCGATTTTTGGAGAGATTCTTGCGTGGGTGTTTGGGGTAAGTGATTCTTATCCAGTTTTGATTAATTTTCATGATTATGTCTTTGAATCCATCATTTAATTCGGATTTAATGGAGGAAAATAAAGATTTTTGTAAAATCTTCCAAAAACGAAAATTTAAGATTTGGAAGTCGAGTTGTTATTGGAATTCGATAAAATTGGTATGGTTGAACTCGTATTGGAATGGGTGTTCGGATTTCATGAAAATTATGTCGGGTTCCGAGAGACGGGTCCCGCATTGACTTTTGTTGACTTTTTGGAATAAAAGTTTAGATTGACGTATATTATCCGAAATTGTTTCCGATGAATTTTAATGAAGTTATACAATTAATTTGGATAGATTTGAGCTGTTCGGAGGTCAATACAAGCAAGAAGACTATTTTGGAATATCGGCCTAACTTCAAAGAGGTACTGTCTTGCTTAACCTCGAGTGGGAGAATTACCCCTTAGGTATCAAGTCTTATGTGCCAAATTGTGTAATTGAAAACCATGTATGCGAGGTGACGAGTACGTACTTGGTTTATATGTGCAAATTTCATGGATTAAAAATCCTTAGATGCCCTTATGTATTAAATTGGAAATTACTGGCAATTATTAAATCCTCTATTTGTCATGCCTAGATCCTTGTTTGTTGAAATTGTTTTTACATGATGATTTGGTGTGATTGCCACCTTGATTTTTATGTGAAATATTATTTTATTGAGTTGTTCATTTCCGAATATTTTGTTAAGATTTTTGTGCACATTATGGTCGAGCCATGGGCTCATTATTGTAGAAAATAATGTATTGTTGATTTCTGTGGCAAGTTGTAATATTTGGGCACCTGATGTGCAATCTGTGATATGTTGTAAGATTTGAGCACTTGATGTGCAATTTGTGAAATGCTGTAATATTTGGGCACTTGAGGTGCAAGTTATATTATGTTGTGATATTTGGGCACTTGAGGTGCGATTTGTGAAACATTGTGATATTGATATGCATGCGGTGAGATAAGGGTGGCTTGAAACGCGTGGCTAGTAGGGGAACTACTAGAAGTTATGCGGTGATATAAGGTCAGGATGTTGAAACACATGCGGTGAGATAAGGGTGGCTCGAAACTCGTGGCTACTAGGGGAACTACTAGAAGCCATGCGGTGTGATAAGGGTAGCTAAAACGCGGGATGCTATTTCGAAAAAATGATTTCTTTAAAATTTAATGTGAAGGCTCCCGCGATGATATAAGTAAATGTGATATTGTGAATTTATTTATGATTTGGGATTACGAGGCGGTACCTCGGGAGTACCCTGTTGATATTTCTTTATTCATATTCTTGTCTTGGGTGATTTTGTTTCATTTAATATGTAAATTCTTGTCTTCTTCCGTGATGTACTAGTTGACTTTATTATTATGTGTTTTGTGCTCCTAGTTGTATTGTGTTGACTTTGGCTTTTTAGCACGAGACTCTGAAAAAGTATATTTCTGGTTTGTCTTACTGATTTTCGATGATTGAGTTGATTTAAATAAAAGAAATTATTATTATGTTTTAAATTAAATAGTTTTACAACCAAACCAATAGTTTATCTGATGCTTTGATATAAGTGCAAAGTTATTTTCTTCACCCAAATGATTTCTAAAAATAAATTCAATTCTTTGTTGATTTCTTACTTGATTTAAAAACTTTTAAACTCACTTTAGTGGAAATAAATTGATCACGTGGATCTTATATACATTGAGGGTATTGGCATGTGAATTGTCCGTGTGGTTGTGATATGAAATGTGGGCACGAGGTGTTGTGATTAAATGATAATGATATTTGGCACGTGAGTTGTCCGTGCAGTTGGGATATGAAATGAGAGCACGATGTGCTGGGGAAATATGGTGATTTAATTATGGGCACGAGGTGCCATGAAAATATGAAAATGGGTTGAGACCCGTATTTTGATGATTTCGAAATGAGGTGTGACATGGTGAATTTTTAATTGAAAGGATTATATTCAAAATATTTATTTGGAAAGATTTTTACTTAGAAAGCATTATATAAAATAATTGTATTTTGAAAGATATTTATTTGAGGAAATTGTATTTGAAAAGATTTATTGAAAGAATTATATTTGAAAAATAATTATTTGAGAAAATTATATTTGAAAGAGAGTTATCTGGAAGAACTATGTGAAAGACATTTATTTGAAGGGCATGATTTAATTGGGTGTAATTGTGTTTATTAATTATTGAGTGATATTAATGGTATTCTTGTTGTCTGTTGTGTATATCACTGGTTGTTTTATCCTGCCTTTATTATTATTATTAATTTTCTATTATTTTGTATATTATATTGCACTGGTTATTAGACTAGTGAGTGTCTTGACTGTACCTCGTCTCTACTCCATTGAGGTTAGTCTTGATACTTACTGGGCACCGTTGTGATGTGCTCAAGTCGAGTTGTTATTGGAATTCGATAAAATTGGTATGGTTGAACTCGTATCGGAATGAGTGTTCGGATTTCATGAAAATTATGCCGGTTTCTGAGGGGCGGGTCCCGCATTGACTTTTGTTGACTTTTTGGAATAAATTTTTAAGTCAGCGTATTATTATCCGGAATTATTTCCGATGAATTTTAATGAAGATATACAATTAATTTGGATAGATTTGAGCTGTCCGGAGGTCAATTCAAGCAAGAAGGTGATTTTGTAATATCGGCATAACTTCAAAAAGGTAAGTGTCTTGCTTAACCTTGAGTGGGGGAATTTCCCATTAGGCATTGAGTCTTATGTGCAATTTGTGTAATTGAAAACTATGTACGCGAGGTGATGAGTACGTACTTGGTTTATATGTACAAATCTTATTGAGTTAAAGTCTTGAGCATATTATGTAGTGAATTGGATAATTGTTGGCATATATTTAATCATCTACTTGTCGTGCCTAAATCCTTGTTGTTGACTATGTTGTTATATGACAATGTGATGTGATTGTTATTTGATTATTTATGAAATTTTGTGAATTTGCTGGTTTGATAATTATTGGAATTTAATTTCATTTTGGATTTTTCCCTCTGCAAATAATTAATTAAATGGGCTTAAGAAGAGGTGTTTATATAATTACTGAAAATTTGATTTTTATGAAGACTTTGCTTTATGTTGAGTAATTTCTATCTCTATTGATTGTTTTTGGATGTCGTACACATTGTGTAGAGCTTTTGGCTATTTGTTGTGAAATTAATTGATTTTTTATATTTTTGGAATTTGGTTGTGGCCATTGGGCAAATTGTGATATGAATTGATTTTATTATATTATCATGTTAATTTTCCGTGTAAATTGTTGTGTTGTGTGAGTTACTATTTTGGGGAGATAAGGGTGGCATTTCACCATTGATATTATGTGGGTATAAGGGTGACATTTCATTGTTGTTGTGTTTGTTGGAATATTGTCTGGGCGGAGCGATAAGGGTGGCTATAGGAGCAATAAGGGTGGCAATATGAGTGATAAGGGTGGCTATTGATATTGTATGGGCGGAGCGATAAGGGTGGCTATAAGAGTGATAAAGGTGGCAATAGGAGCGATAGGGGTGGCTATTGTCAGGGACGATATGTGATGATGTGAGGTTGTGGTGTTGATGATTTTTATGTGATGTTGTGATTTTTCTTGTATTTATTTTTATGCCTTGTGCAATTGGTCCTGTTGATAGTAAATTGATAACAATCTGTTTTACGTTGAAATTGAGAACCTGTGGCTATTGTCAGGCGGATTATAAATTGAAATGTGGGCACGAGATGCCATGAATAAATAATGAGATTTTTTGGTACGTGAATTGTCTGTGCAGTTGTGATATGAAATGTGGTGCTGTGATGAAATGATAATGATAATTGGCACGTAAATTGTCCGTGCAGTTGTGATATGAAATGAGGGCACGAGGTGTCGGGAAAAATATGATGATTTAATTATGGGCACGAGGTGCCGTGGAAATATGAAAATGGGCTGAGACCCGTATTTACGAAAAATATGAAAATGGGCTGAGACCCTGTCACGACCCAAAATCCCGCCACAGGCATCGTGATGGCACCTAGTCTCTAAGATTAGGTAAGCCGATTTCTATTACATTTTTAAGCCATTTTTTTTGAATTAAAATCTAACAGCGGAAATAATTACAATACACAACCTCCCAACACTGGTAGTACTGAGTCACGAACTCTACCTGAATACATGGAATGACCACGAGGACCGAATATACAATACTGTTTGATTTCAAATTAACAGTACAATGAAATGAAAATACTCAAAGGGACTGCGACGGCCAAGCAGCTCTACCTTGAATCCTTATGATCGCGCTTTAACTCTGCTCAAGTCCGATATCTTCAATACCTGGATCTGTACAAAAATGTGCAGAAGGGGTAGTATGAGTACGCCACGGTCGGTACCCAGTAAGTATCAAGACTAACCTCAATAGAGTAGAGACGAGGTACAGTCAAGACACTCACTAGTCTAATAACCTGTGCAATATAATATACAAAATAATAGGAAACAAATAACAATAGGACAACATGGGACAACCAGTGATATGCACAGCAGACAACAAGTGTAATGACCCAACCGGTCATTTTAACTTTTAGAACCCCGTTCCTTAAAATAAAACTTCCCGTAGGTGCTTGTAATGATTTATGACTTGCGGGGATGGTTGGTTCGGAATTTGGAAGTGTTTGGGGTTAAACCGGAACACTTGGTTCCTTAAGTTGGCCTTAAAGTGCTAAATTTGACTTCGGCAACATTTTGATAAAATAACCCCGGAATAGAATTTTGATTCCAACAGCTCCGTATGGTGATTTTGGACTTAGGAGCGTGTTCGAAATTTTATTTGAAAGTACGTAGTTAAATTAGGCTTGAAATGGCTAAAAACAAGAATTTAAGTTTGGAAGATTGACCGATGAGTTGACTTTTTGATACCGGAGTCGGAATCCAATTCCAAATATTTTCATAGCTCTGTTATGTAATTTATGACTTGTGTATAAATTTTGAGGTTAATCGGTGTTAATTTGATAGGTTCCGACATCGAATGTAGAAGTTGAAAACTCTTAGTTTCACTAAGCTTGAATTGGGGTATGATTTATGGTTTTAGCGTTGTTTGATGTGATTTAGAGGTTCGACTAAGTTCGTATGATGTTTTAGGACTTGTTGGTATATTTGGTTGAGGTCACGAGGGCCTCGGGTGAGTTTCGGATGGTTAGCGGATCAAAAGTTGGACTTAAAAAGCTGCTGCAAATTTTCCCTTCTGCTGTATATTCTGGGCTGTGATCGAGCCCCAGATCGAACCCAGATATCGAGCCCACGATCGAGGCCTGAGTCGAAGCCAGGGATGAGGCTCAGTATCGAAGCCACGATCGAAGGCAAGGCTCGAGGTCCATGATCGAAGGCAAGGCTCGAGGGACAGGATCAAGACCCAAGATCGAACTTGATCGAGGCCATGACCATGTCCCAGGCTCGAGGCCTGATCGAGGCCATGACCAGCTCCCAAAAATCGAGCTCCCATGATCGAGCTCCCAAAATTGAGCTCCCAAAATCGATCTCCTTGATCGAGCTCCCAAGATCGAGCTCCCTGAGATTGAGCTCCCTGATATCGAGCTCCCTGAGATCGAGCTCCCCTGATCGAGCTCCTTGATCGAACTGGACAGAGCTGTAAGTTATAAAAACAGAGGACATTCGTCCCATTTGCCATTTTTGACGAACTTGAGCTTGAGCAGAGGCGACTTTTGACAGATTTTCAAGAAAAAAACATTGGGATACGTGATTCTAACTCGGATTTGGTCTACATATAAAGGTATATCATTGTTTTCACCATAAATTAGTGTTTTGAGATTTAAATTTGGGAAATTTTTAGAAATCTCATAGAAATGAATTTTTGAGATTTCGGTATCAATTCGGAGTCGGATTTGAGTGAAACTGGTATGGTTGGACTCGTAATTGAATGGGTTGTCGGATTTCGTAACTTTTGCCGGATTCCAAGATGTGGGCCCCACGGATGAATTTTTAATTAATTTCGAGATTTTTATTAAAAATGTAGTATTTTCTTATAGAATTGATTCCTATAATTTTTATTGATTGTATCGAATTATTTTGGATAGATTCGAACCAGACAGAGTTGGATAATCGTGGAAAAGGCCTTATAGTGGATTAAATTGGAGCAAGACGAGGTAGTTTAGGACCCAAAGCATACATTACTTGTGTAAATAGTATTCTTTGATTATTTAATATTAATTGATATATATGAATATATGGTGAATTGTTAGATAAAGATATTAAAGAATGGAAATCTCATAGGCTTGATTTTCTGTTTAAATCAATTAATTGTTAAAAGAAATTGTTCTCCTCCCGAATTTATCTTATAATAAATATACTCTCCTTCCGGAGGCACATAAGAAAATGTCCTCCTTTCTTGTGGAGCGGGCCGAATGCCTCGGCAGGATAGATGCATCTATGGATCACGCCGCACGTCCCTCGGCAGTGTACACGACACTCGGGATCGGGCCGTACGTCCTCGGCAGAAATCGTGCTTAATAATAATAATTACACGATACTTTAATAATTTATTTCAGCTTGTGAAGCTAATTAATAAATTGAAAAATTCTTGGAATTTAATGAATTATTATTCTTGCTTGTTAAGGAATTAATTGTTACTCCTGTAAATGAGGTTTAATTGATAAATTAGAAATTATTTGAATTGAAGGAATTTAATTAATATATTGAGAATTGTTACATTTGAAGGAATTTGATTATTTTCTACTAGTTAAATAAATTATTGTTATATTCTATGAATCATGCTGATTTAAATATTCTAGCTTTATTTCAATTATTATTATTGACCCATAGTGAGTGTCAAAGTCGGCCATCTCGTCTCTACCACTTTGAGATTAGGCTTGATACTTACTGGGTACACGTTGTTTATGTACTCATACTACACTTGCTGCACTTTTTGTGCAGGATCTGAGACAGGTACTAGTGGAGGACCTATCATCACATACCTACATCATCCCGAGGCATAGTGGTGAGCTGCCTTTCTGAGCCGTTATGCAGCTACCAGTGTCTCTTCTTATATTTACATTCTGTCTATTTCATTTCAGACAGTATTTGGAGTTTTGTATAATCTACTAGATGCTCATTCACTTGTGACATCAGGTCTTGGCACACACATTGGTAGAGTTTGGGTTTATATTTTCTTGGTTTTATATTTTATCAATGTATGCTTAATTTATTAGTTGGCTTGCCTAGCTGTAGTGTTGGGCACCATCACGACCTACAGGTGAAATTGGGTCGTGACAATATGGTATCAGAGCACTTGGTTCACGTAGGTCTCACAAGTTATGAGCAGACCTAATAGAGTCTTGCGGATCGGTACAGAGACGTCTGTACTTATCTTTGAGAGGCTATATGGTATTAGGAAACTACCTTTCTTCATATTCCATCGTGCAATTGATGTAGTACTAAATATCCTTCTCTTATTCTCTCACAGATGGTGAGAACGCGCTCGAATGAAGTTCCAGACCAGGGAAGAGCTACTCCCCCAGTTGCTAGAGGCCGCGGCAGAGGCCGAGGGAGGGCTCCAAGCCGTGGTAGAGGGCGAGAACGTCCCAGGACTGTTCCAGTTATGCCGCCAGTGGTTCCAGCAGAGAATCCCATTATTGAGGAGCAAGGTGAGGTACCTGTGGCAGAGCCAGCTCTGGTGGACTTCACATCTGCACCGGGATTTCAGGATGTCATGGGTCGTATGCTGCGATTCATGGACAATATGACTCAGGCCGGTTTATTTTCGGCAGACCCAGCCACGTCTCAGGCAGGCGGGGGAGCACAGACCCTTACCGCGCAGGCTCATAGACAGGCATCTGCTGTATATCAAACTGAGGGTGCATTACCCGTGGGTGGAGCCCAGCCAGTGGCAGCAACTACACCTGAGCCCAGGACAACTGTAGCCACCGATCCTCAGAAACTATTGGACAGATGGACTAGACTACATCCTCCTGTCTTCGGGGGTGAGTGACATGAGGATCCACAGGATTTCATTGATCGTTGCAAGGACAGACTGTACAACATGAGGATATTAGAATCCCATGGGGTTGATTTTGCTACTTTTCAGCTAGAGGGTAGAGCCCGTAGATGGTGGAAGTCTTATGCTCTTGACAGACCAGCAGATTCTCCTCCCATGACTTGGGACAGGTTCACCCGTATCTTCTTGGATAGGTATATTCCACCCTCCCAGAGGGAAGAGTTGCAGTTTCAGTTTGAGCAGCTCCAGCAGGGTCAGATGTCAGTGACTGATTATGAGGTGAGGTTTTCTGAATTATCTTGCCATGCACTAATGATACTCCCTACTGAGGCAAAGAGAGTGCGAAGGTTTGTAGCCGGTTTACATACTGGTATTCAGGCCACTATGGCTCGAGAGGTTGAGATGGGTACTTCTTATGAGCGAGTTGTGGAGATAGCCCGGAGGATTGAGGGTGTACGTCAGCGGAGCTGAGAGCAGATTATGAGAGATAAGCGGTTCAGGTACTCTGGAGAGTTCAGAGGTGCTCCGTCCGGGGGTAGAGGTCAGTTCGTGAGGGGGCAGTCCAGCAGACCCCCATATCCAGCACCACCACCTCCTTGAGGTGCTCCAGTGCGACCTTATCTCAGTGCTATCCCAGAGAGTTCTTACCGCCCACCAGCTATTCAGAGTCCTCCCAGTGGGTATTCACGTCCCCAGCTAGACACTTAGTCAGCAGCCCATCGCACTGAAGAGTTGTTACGAGTGCGAGGATCCCAGTCACATGCGGAGGTTTTTCCCCAGGCTTCGGGGTAGACCAGTACAGCAAGGTCAGCAGCCTATGCTTACCGGACCAGTTGCTCCACCAGTAGTCCGACCACCCAGAGGTGGAGGACAGGTGGGTAGGGGCCATCCTAGAGGTGGAGGTCAGCCAGGCGGTGGCCATACAGTTGGCGCTCCAGCTCAGTTCTATGCTTTTCCGGCTAGACCAGATGCAGAGGCCTCGGATGCCGTGATTACAGGTATTATTTCTATTTGTGGCAAAGATGCCTCAGTATTATTTGATCCAGGATATACGTATTCATATGTATTATCTCTATTTGCTCCATTCATGAGTGTTTCTCGTTAGTCCTTGAGTACTCCTGTTTATGTGTCCACTCATGTGGGCGATTCTGTCATTGTGAACCGGATCTACCGGTCCTGTATTATTACATTCTGTGGTTATGAAACTAGAGCAGATCTCCTATTGCTTGAGATGACCGATTTTGAAATTATTCTGGGCATGGACTGGTTATCCCCATATCATGCTATTCTAGATTGTCATGCCAAGACTGTTACCTTGGCTATTCCAGCATTGCCTAAGCTGGAGTGGAAGAGTTCGCCTGTTAGTTTATTTAATCAAGTTATTTCTTTTATATAGGCTCAACACATGGTTGAGAAGGGTTGTATGGCTTATCTAGCCTATGTTCGGGATACTACTGCAGAGACTCCGGCTATTGATTCAGTGACTGTAGTTCGGGAGTTCCCCGATGTATTTCCGTCAGATCTTCCAGGTATGCCACCTGATCATGATATTTATTTCTGTATTGACATGGCTTCAGATACCCAGCCTATATCTATCCCACCATATCGCATGGCTCCGAAAGAATTGAAAGAAT
Source organism: Nicotiana tomentosiformis (assembly GCF_000390325.3). Taxonomy (NCBI): domain Eukaryota; kingdom Viridiplantae; phylum Streptophyta; class Magnoliopsida; order Solanales; family Solanaceae; genus Nicotiana; species Nicotiana tomentosiformis. The sequence continues at coordinate 42,979,671 of NC_090818.1, read as the reverse complement.
TGAAAGAACAGCTTGAAGAGTTACTAGCCAAAGGGTTCGTCAGACCGAGTGTATCACCTTGGGGTGCACCAGTATTATTTGTGAAAAAGAAGGATGGAACAATGCAGATGTGTATTGATTATCGCCAATTGAACAAAGTCACTATTAAGAACAAGTACCAGTTGCCACGTATTGATGATCTATTTGATCAGTTGCAGGGTGCTAGGGTATTCCCTAAGATCGACTTGAGGTCGGGGTACCATCAGTTGAAGATTCGGGATTCCGATGTTCCGAAGACTACTTTTCGGACTAGATATGGTCATTATGAGTTTCTGGTGATGTCCTTCGGTTTAACTAATGCCCCGACAGCATTTATGGATATGATGAATAGGGTATTCATGCCATATATTGATTCGTTTGTCATTGTCTTCATTGATGACATATTAATCTATTCGCGGAGTAAGGAGGAACATGAGCAGCATATGAGAGTAGTGCTTCAGACATTGCGGGAACAAAAGCTATATGCTAAATTCTCTAAATGTGAGTTTTGGCTAGAGTCTGTATCATTGTTGGGACATATTGTATCGGGCGAAGGTATTAAAGTTGATCCCAAAAAGATTGAGGCAGTTCAGAATTGGCATCGTCCCACTTCGGCGACTGAGATCAGGAGTTTTCTGGGTTTAGCAGGTTATTATCGTCGGTTCGTGGAAGGTTTTTCATCTATTGCAGCACCTTTGACCAAATTAACCCAGAAGGGTGTTCAGTTCCTATGGTCCGATGATTGTGAGTCAAGTTTTCAGAAGCTCAATTCATATTGCCACCCTTATCGCTCATATAGCCACCCTTATCGCTCCGCCCAGACAATATTCCAACAAACACAACAACAATGAAATGCCACCCTTATACCCACATAATATCAACGATGAAATGCCACCCTTATCTCCCCAAAATAGTAACTCACATAACACAACAATTTACACGGAAAATTAACACGACAATATAATAAAATCAATTCATATCACAATTTTCCCAATAGCCACAACCAAATTCCAAAAATATAAAAAATCAATTAATTTCACAACAAATAGCCCAAGGCTCCACACAATGTATATAACACCCAAAAATAATCAATTGAGATAGAAATTACGCAGCATAAAGCAAAACCTTCATTAATGCAAATTTAGATAATTATATTAACACTTATTCTTAAGCTCGCTTAAATTAATTATTTGCATAAGAAGATTCATATTGGAATTAATTTCCAAGAAATATTAAACCAACATTACTCACAAAATTTCATAAATATTTCAAGTAACAATCACATCAAATTATCATATAAAAACAAATTCAACAATAAGGATTTAGGTATGGCAAACAGATGATTTAATATTTTTCACAATTTCCCAATTTACTACGCAATAATGCCTAAGACTTTATTTCAATGAATTTTTCACGTATAAGCCCGAGTACGTACTCGTCACCTCGCATACACGGCTTTTCACATTTCACAAATGGCACATAAGACTCAATGCTTAAGGGGTAATTCCCCCACTCGAGGTTTAGCAAGACACTTACCTTTTTGAAGTTAGGCCGATATTCCAAAATAGCCTTTCTGCTTTTGGGATTTGCCGGAGTGTTTGGTTATGGAATTCGGGGAGTTTTGGGACACTTAGTCCCTAGTTATGAGTTTAAGCCTTAGAGTTTGGACCGTAGTCGGAACTGTGTGAAGATGGATCTGGAATGGAATTCCGTCGACTCCGTTAGCTCCGTTGAGTGATTTTGGGGTTAGGAGCGCATCTGGAATGTATTTTGGAGGTCTGTAGTAGATTTAGGCTTGAATTGGCGAAAGTTAGTTTTTCGGCGTCGTTTGTAGAATTTGAAAAATTCTAAGTTCTTAGGCTTGAATCCGTGCTTAATTCATGATTTTTGGTGTTGTTCGATGTGGTTTGAAGGCTGGACTAAGTTCGTATGGTGTTATAGGATTGGTTGGTAGGATTGGTTGAGGTCCCCAGGGCCTCGGGTGAGTTTCGAGTGCCTAACAGATTAAAAGTTTGATTTGTGTTGCTGCTGAAGTCTTCAGGCATCTATTATTTTCGCACCTGCGGTGGAGAGACCGCAGGTGCGTGATCGCACGTGCAGAGGGGAGAGTGCAGATGCAGATTTGGGATGTGTGGTCAGTGATCGCAGGTGCGAAGGGAAATTTCGCATCTGCGATGCCCGCAGATGCGCTAAAGGACCGCAGGCGCGGAGGAGATCGCAGAAGCGGACAATAGTCCGCAGGCGCGCACTCGTAGGTGCGGCCCTTTTTTCGCATAAGTGGACCCAACCCTCTTAAGTTGTTTCCACACCTGCGAAGGAAATTCTGCAGGTGCGGTGTCGCAGGTGCGACCCAAGGTCCGCAGATGCGGAATAACTGGGCAGAAAAGGGGCAGATTCGTGGGTTTGAAGTCCACTTCACAAATTTTATTGAGAGCTCGGTAGAAGGCGAAATTTGGAGAGATTTTTGGAGGAAGTTTTTGGGTAATGATTCTTAACTCCCTTATGGTTATATTCCACTAATCTATGCTTGAATTCATCATTTAAATTCGTATTTGGGGTGAAAAATTGAGAAGAGTTCTTAGGCCAAATTTTGGGGTTATGACCAATATTTTGGTGTCGGATTTTAGTAAATTTGATATGGTTAGACTCGGGAGTGAATGAGGTTTCATATTTTATGACTTTTACCCGATTTCGAGACGTGGGCCTGGGGAGACTCTTTGGGCGTTTTCCCTAATTTCACGCTTTAGCTTCGAATTAATTAGTTAAATTAGTTACTTGTAGTTATATTTACATTATGAAATTAATTTGAATAGATTCGGGCCATTTGGAGGCGGATACTCGTGGCAAGAACGTGATATCGAGTTGATTTGAGCGGTTCGAGGTAAGTGGCTTGCCTAACCTTATGTTGGGGACTTTCCCCTTAGGATATCTTGATATTATTTGGTGTGTGGGCACCGTGTACGTGAGGTGACGAGTACGCACACAGACTGTTATTGCAAAAATCCTGTTTATCCTTTTTAAATCATAAATTGTTTCTCTTATTTAATCGCACTAATATGTTTAATTGTTTAGTTTAGACTAGAAAGGCATGCTTACGTGTTTTAACTGCCTATTTGACATTCTGTGCGCCATGCTTAGTTAAATTCCTATTTTCATTATCTGTAATTAGTGTAAACTGTATAATTCGAGGCCATACCTGTCATGTTATCTTGCATTGCATATTTAAATTGGGACTACAGAGGTATTCCGGGAGATCCCCCAGCACTGCATATTTACTTTGGGACTACGAACGTATTCCGGGAGATCCCCCAGCACTGCATATTTACTTTGGGACTACGAACGTATTCCGGGAGATCCCCCAGCACTGCATATTTACGTTGGGACTACAGAAGTATTCCGGGAGATCCCCCTGTACTGCATATTCATTCGGAACTACGGGACGGTATTTCGGGAGATTCCCCATTGTGTTTTACTTTGTTCTGAACCGAGGGCTTCCTTAACTGCTAAAGTTCCGAGAATTTCTTTAACTGTGTTACCATAAATTTTACTTATATCTTTTACTGTTTAATTTATTATATTTACTCCGATAGGGCCTTGACCTGACCTCGTCACTACTCGACCGAGGTTAGGCTTGGCACTTACTGGGTACCATTATGGTGTACTCATGCCCTTTCCTGCACATGTTTTCGTGTGCAGATCCAGGTACGAGCTATCAGCCTTGGGGTTAGTGCGTGCTGCTGATTCTAGGAGACTTCAAGGTACTTCTGCTTGCGTCCACAGATCTTCGGAGTCCCCTTCTACTCCCCCGCCTAGAGACTTTCTTTTTTTATCTTCAGACTTTTGTATAGAGCTACATAGATTATATCAGCTTTTTACTTAGTGATATTCCGGGTCTTGGGAAATTATTTTGTATATGCATTTTATCTTTAAGATGTTGTGTTTTCTTTACATTTTTCGTAATATTAGGCTTACCTAGTCGTAAAGACTAGGTGCCATCACGACACCTTACAGAGGGTTAATTTGGGTCGTGGCAAAGCCCGAGTACGTACTCGTCACCTAGCGTACACGACTTTTCACATTTCACAAGTGGCACATAAGACTCGATGCCTAAGGGGTAATTCCCCCACTCGAGGTTAAGCAAGACACTTACCTTTTTGAAGATAGGCCGATATTCCAAAATAGGCTTCTTGCTTGAATTGACCTCCGGACAGCACAAATCTATCCAAATTAATTGTATAACTTCATTAAAATTCATCGGAAACAATTTCGGATAATAATACGTCGACTTAAAAATTTGTTCCAAAAAGTCAACAAAAGTGAACGCGGGACCCGCCTCTCGGAACCCGACATAATTTTCATGAAATCCGAACACCCATTCCGATACGAGTTCAACCATACCAATTTTATAGAATTCCAATAACAACTTGACTTCCAAATTTTAAAATTTCGTTTTTGGAATATTTTACAAAAAAATTGATTTTTCCTCCATTAAATCAGAATTAAATGATGGATTCAAAGATGTAATCATGGAAATTAATCAAAACTAGATAAGAATCACTTACCCCAAACACCCACGCAAGAATCTCTCCAACAATCGCCTTCTACCTAGCTCCAAATTAGATTTTGAGTTATGAACTCAAACCCTCGTTTTTGATACTTTTAATTCTGCCCAGATAAGCCTTCTTCGCGTTCGCGACCATTGCTTCGCGTTCGCGAAGGCCAAAACCCCACTGCCTCAAATCTTTCATCGCGTTCGCGACATCCTAGTCGCATTCGCGTAGGCTAACTATTTCTGCCCCATCATTTCCTCTTCGCGTTCACGAAGTCCTCGTCACGTTCGTGATGACCAGCTGACCAACTCCTTCGCGTTCGCATTCCACACTTCGCGTTCGTGAAGGCCAAACGACCCCAGGCCCCTATCTTCCTTTCTTCTTCGCGTTCACATTGCCTGGGCTGCGTTCGCGAAGGCTTGCCCTACTCCTTCTTCGCATTCGCGTTCACAGCTTCGCGTTCGCGAAGGACAAATCATCAGCCCCTCAAATTCCTCTTCGCGAACGCGGGACTCCCTTCGCGCTCGCAAAGAAGGAAACCAGACTTCAGGAACAACAGTCCAAAAAGCTCCAATTTGGTCTGAAACTACCCCGAAACACATCCGAGCCCCTCGGGACCCCGTCCAATCATACCAACCAGTCCCATAACATATCACGGACTCGCTCGAGGCTTCAAATCACATCAAATTAAGCCAAAAAGACAAATCGCACCACAAATCGAACTTATGAACTTCAAAAACTTCAAACTTCTAAAACTCGTGCCGAAACCTATCAAACCAACCCAGAATGACGTCAAATTTTGCAGCCAAGTCCCAAATAACATAACGGAGCTGTTCCAACTCTCGGAATTGCATTCCGACCCCGATATAAAAAAGTCCACTTCCATTCCATTTCTCCAAAAATTTGACTTTCGCCATTTCAAGCCTAAATTGGCTACAGACCTCAGATTCACAGTCCGGACATGCTCCTAAGTCCAAAATTACCCAAAGGAGCTAACAGAACCGACGAAACTCCATTCCAGAGTCGTCTTCACATAGTTCCCACTACAGTCAAAATTCTAAGACTTAAGCTTCCGTCTTAGGGACTAAGTGTCCCAAATCACTCCGAATCATCCGTAAATCAAACTCGACCACACACGCAGGTCATAATACATAGTGCAAGGCTGCTCGAGACCATAACCCACTGAACGGGGTGTAAATTCTTAAAATGACAAGTCGGGTCGTTACATTCTCCATCTCTTAAACAAACGTTCGTCCTCGAACGTGCTAAGAATCTTTCTGAGGACTTTAAATTATTGAGTGTATTCTTACACACATACTTGTGGGTGATTTTACATTCGTGCAATTTAACACGGGTCCGACAACACCATCTCAATTGAGATTATTTGTTTTCTCCATTCTTATAAGCTTTAAAGCAAAGTCCCTAACTCTCCAATTATTTCCAAAATGCCTGATTTCTCACAACAATGCACAGTATTAGTCTCAACTTGCTATAGCAACTCGTGCCTATGCACATATAAATTTTCTCAATAGTGTTGAAGTAATTCAAAACTTTCTCTGGGGTGCTACATTATTCGCCGCTTAGGATCATTCGCCCTCAAACACATAACATAATTTATCTCTTCCTTTGCAAATCTCAATCCTCCAAATTTTACTAACTCCCAAAGTTTTCAGAAAATTAGGCAGAATCTCCCCTGTAATTGGGTCTATCCACCTGCCAGAATAACACCCAAACAACTCCTAACAACATATCCACAACCCAACAAAATACCACAGGGTATATATCAATAACATCAATCTCAGCATTACAAGCACTGCATTATCATAATGGTATCAGGACATGAAGCACATCATATGTATGCTCATCACCACATCTCTGGTCTTAAAAGCTGTTCATAACCAATTCCAGCTTCATAAATTAATCTCATATTAACCACCACCTCATTTCGAATTTTCACAACATTTACAACAGAATGTGAGGCATGAAGACCTTATGATTGCTTACTCGGATTAATGAGTCACATTTAACGCCACCTGGGCACTTATCTCATAGGTTAAAATTCAATGTTTACAGCACCAAAATGGCTGAATATGCACAGAAAATATACAAGAATTATCAAATAAGCCTAACAGGCATGACTCCCTATTAGTACTATTGTACAATTAAATTTCACAAAGGGAAAATTTTAATCTCATAAATATTTCACCACCAGGACCTCGTCCTTACATAACTTTCATCGTGGCTTGCAACCCGGTTTAAATATTTCACATCATGTATAAAAATGCGAGGATCTCGTCTTCCACTCCGAATCACAAGTATTTTGCACATTGTGCCAACTGAAATTTTCAATTTCCTTTTTTTCTTCTTTTTAATATATTTCATAAATAATTTTGACAACATATAATGAACCCTCCTACCGGTAGGGCATATAATTCCTAAAAATTGGAATCAATTATTCCGAAACACATTAAACCCACTTTAATGAATAATAAAAATTACTTTTAGACTTATAGCCCTCAATGGTGTATAGAAATAAAATAACAGACACGGGCTCACATCTTTAAATCTCCCAACAGGGATAAGCATATAAGTGGGTCACAAATTTACGATGCTCACCATAAGTGGAGCATAATAGGAGGACTCCCCTCAATATTCAGAACCGAATCAAATTAAGAAAAATATCCTTTATAATAAAATCAGGTTCGTACCTGTAACGACACCATCTGGTGTATTGGCCCCAGACAAATCATAGTGATTATATCAACGGGTCGGGCCTCCACATCTTAGGCGTCCACTACCCGCTTTTCCTCCATCTCTAGCTGACTGTGCACGTGGAATATCAACTGGAATAAAGCTACTAGCTGGAGTGTTCTGATGGAATCCACCCCTCCCAAGTCTGGGACAATCTCTCATGATATGCCTAGTATCACCACACTCATAACAACCCCTCTGAGGTCGTGGCTGCTCTTACTGAGTCTGTGCCGGATAACTGGAATAACCACTGTAAGAATCTCGTGTCGGTGGTGCACTGTAAACTGGAGCACTCCGAGTATTCTGATGTGCGGACTGAGCTAACCGACTGCTCGAGCCTCCGCTATAATGGGTTCTAGCTGAAGAGTAAAATCCACTGAACCCTCCAGATTTTCGAGACCTTTTGGCCTCCTTAGACTCCCTTTCCTCGCCTAAAACACACTCAATCTTCCTTGCAATCTCTACTACTTGTTGAAATGGAGCATCAGTTTACAACTCTCGAGCCATGCATATTTTAATATCATAATCGAGCCCCTCAATGAATCTGCAGACCCGTTATCTGATTGTAGGAACTAAGATAGGCACATGACGGGCTAACTCACTGAACCTTATAGTATATTCTGTCACTGTGATAGTGCCCTGACGTAACCATTCAAACTCTATGCGCCACACATCTCTGAGAGTCTGGGGAACAAACTCTTTAAGAACATTTCCGTAAATTGAGCCCAAGTTGGTGGTATGGCATCGGCTGGTCTACCTTCTTCATAGATTTTCCACCACCGATACGCTGCATATGACAGTTGAAATGTAGTAAAGGAAACTACGCTCACATCCACAATACCCATGGTGCGGAGAATACGGTGACAATTTTCTAGAAATTCTTGGGCATCCTCTGTAGCTGTGCCACTGAAAGTTGGTGGACTATACCTCTTAAACCTTTCAAGTCTTTTTTGTTCTTCTTCTGATGCATCGGGCCTGACCTCAAGTCGAACCGGAATAACAGGTTGTACCGGTACTACAATCGGAACCTGATCAATGTGAACCTGCTGCTCTGGAGTTGTGATAGGAGTCTGAGCTACTCCCCCAATCTGTGGAATGTTTGGTGCAACAGAGATCAATCCCGCCTGAGTTAATGTACCAAACATACTCAGTAACCGTGCCAAAGTCTTCTGAAGTCGGGGGGTAACAACAGGTTCTTTTGGTATTTGTCCCCCAACTGGAGCTACTAGTGGCTCCTCAACTGTTGTTCTAACAGGTGCTCTAGTCGCAGCACGTGCCCTTCCTCGACCTCTACCTCGGCCCCGGCCTCTTGCAGCCCTAGCAGTATGCGCGGATGCCTGCTCAACTAACCCAACAGTATGTGTCCTCACCATCTGTGAGAGAATGGAGATACAAAGGTTCAAATTCAAAATTCAAAAAATTTCCGCACGACAGGATAGAAAGAAATGGAAATTTCCTAATAGTTCTGTAGCCTCTCGAAGAGAAGTACAGACGTCTCCATACCGATCCGCAAGACTCTACTAGATTCGTTCGTGACTCGTAGAACCTATGAACCCAGGGCTTTCATACCAACATGTCACGACCCAAAATCCCACCACAGGCGTCGTGATGGCAACCAGTCTCAAAGACTAGGTAAGCCGATTTTTATTACATTTTTAAGCCATTTTTTATTTTTTATTTTTTTTTGAATTAAAATCTAACAGCGAAAATAATTACAATACACAACCTCCCAAGACTGGTAGTACTGTGTCACAAACTCTAAGTGAATACATGGAATGATCACGAGGACCAAATATACAATACTGTTTGATTTCAAATTAACAGTACAATGAAATGAAAATACTCCAAGGGACTGCGATGGCCAAGCAGCTCTACCTTGAATCCTTATGATCACTCTTTAACTCTGCTCAAGTCCGATATCTTCAATACCTGGCTCTGCACAAAAATGTGCGGAAGTGTAGTATGAGTACGCCACGGTCGGTACCCAGTAAGTATCAAGACTAACGTCAATGGAGTAGAGACGAGGTACAATCAAGACACTCACTAGTCTATTAACCTGTGCAATATATTATACAAAATAATAGGAAACAAATAACAATAGGACAACATGGGATAACTAGTGATATGCACAGCAGACAACAAGAATACCATTAATATCAGTCAACAATTAATAAATACAAGTACACCCAATTAAATCAAGCCCTTCAAATAAATATTTTTCACATATAATTCTTCCAGATAACTCTCTTTCAAATATAATTTTCTCAAATAAATATCTTTCAAATAAAATTTTGAATATAATTCTTTCAATTAAAAAGTCACCATGTGACACCTCATTTCATAATCATAAAAATACGGGTCTCAGCCCATTTTTATATTTTTCGTAAACACGGGTCTCAGCCCATTTTTATATTTTCACGGCACCTCGTGCCCATAATTAAATCATCATATTTGTCCATCACCTCGTGCCCTTATTTCATATCACAACTGCACGGACAATTCACGTGCCAATTATCACTATCGTTTCATCACAGCACCTCGTGCCCACATTTCATATCACAACTGCACGGACAATTCACGTGCCAAATATTCTCATTATTTACTCACGGCACCTTGTGCCCACATTTCATTTTATAATCCGCCTGGCAATAGCCACAGGCTCTCAATTTCAACATAAAATAGAGTGTTATCAATTTGCCAATAACAAGACAAGTTGCACAAGGTATAGAAATAAACACAAGAAAATTAGAACATCACATGAAAATTATCAACACCACAACCCCACATCATCACATATCGTCCCTGACAATAGCCACCCTTATCGCTCTTATTTCCACCCTTATCACTCCTATAGCCACCCTTATCGCTCCGCTCAGACAATATCAATAGCCACCCTTATCGCTCCGCCCATACAATATTCCAACAAACACAACAATAGTGAAATGCCACCATTATACAAACATAATATCAACGGTGAAATGCCACCCTTATCTCCACAAAATAGTAACTCACACAACACAACAATTTATGCGGGAAATTAACACGACAATATAATAAAATCAATTCATATCACAATTTGCCTAATGGCCACAACCAAATTCCAAAAATATAACAAAATTAATTAATTTTACAACAAATAGCCCAAGGCTCCAGACAATGTATATAACACCCAAAAATAATCAATTGAGATAGAAATTACTCAGAATAAAGCAAAACCTTCATTAATGCAAATTTAGATAATTATATTAACACTTATTCTTAAGCTCGCTTAAATTAATTATTTGCATAAGAAAATTCATATTGGAATTAATTTCCAAGAAATATTAAACCAACAATACTCACAAAATTTCATAAATATTTCAAGTAACAATCACATCAAATTATCATATAAAAACAAATTCAACAATAAGGATTTAGGTATGGCAAACAGATGATTTAATATTTTTCACAATTTCCCAATTTTCTACGCAATAATGCCTAAGACTTTATTTCAATGAATTTTTCACGTATAAGCCTGAGTACGTACTCGTCACCTCGCGTACACGGCTTTTCACATTTCACAAATGGCACATAAGACTCAATGCTTAAGGGGTAATTCCCCCACTCGAGGTTTAGCAAGACACTTACCTTTTTGAAGTTAGGCCGATATTCCAAAATAGCCTTCTTGCTTGAATTAACCTCCGAACAGCTCAAATCTATCCAAATTAATTGTATAACTTCATTAAAATTCATCGGAAATAATTCCGGATAATAATACGCCGACTTAAATATTTGTTCCAAAAAGTCAACAAAAGTCAACGCGGGATCCGCCTCTCGGAACCCGACATAATTTTTATGAAATCCGAACACCCATTCCGATACGAGTTCAACCATACCAATTTTATCGATTTCCAATAAAAACTCGACTTCCAAATCTTAAATTTTTGTTTTTGGAAGATTTTACAAAAATCTTGATTTTTCCTCCATTAAATCCGAATTAAATGATGGATTCAAAGACATAATCATGAAAATTAATCAAAACTGGATAAGAATCACTTACCCCAAACACCCACGCAAGAATCTCTCCAAAAATCGCTTTCTACCGAGCTCCAAATTAGATTTTGAGTTATGAACTCAAACCCCCGTTTTTGGGACTTTTAATTCTGCCCAGATAGGCCTTCTTCGCGTTCGCGACCATTGCTTCGCGTTCGCGAAGGCCAAAACCCAACTGCCTCATATCCTTCATCGCGTTCACGACAACCTAGTCGCGTTCGCGAAGGCCAACTGTTTCTGCCCCATCATTTCCTCTTCGCATTCGCGAAGTCCTCGTCGCGTTCGCAATGACCAGCTGACCAACTCCTTCGCGTTCGTGTTCCACGGTTCGCGTTCGCGAAGGCCAAACGTCCCCAGGCCCCAATCTTCCTTTCTTCTTCACGTTCGCATTGCCTGTGCCGCGTTCGCGAAGGCTTGCCATGCTCCTTCTTCGTGTTCGCGTTCACAGCTTCGCGTTCGCGAAGGACAAATTATCAGCCCCTCAAATTCCTCTTCGCGAACGCGGGACTCCCTTCGCTTTCGCGAAGTAGGAAACCAGACTTCAGCAACAACAGTCCAAACAACTCCAATTTTGTCTGAAACCACTCCGAAACACACCGGAGCCCCTCGGGACCCCGTCCAATTATACCAACCAGTCCCATAACATTTCACAGACTCACTCGAGGTTTCAAATCACATCAAATTACGCCAAAAATACAAATCGCACCACAAATCGAACTTATGAACTTCAAAAACTTCCAAATTCTAAAACTCGTGCCGAAACATATCAAACCAACCCGGAATGACGTCAAATTTTGCAGGAAAGTCCCAAATAACATAAAGAAGTTGTTCCAACTCTCGGAATCGCATTCTGACCCTGATATAAAATGTCAACTTCCGGTCCAATTCTCCAAAAATTCAACTTTCGCCATTTCAAGCCTAAATTGGCTACTGACCTCAGATTCACAGTCCGGACACGCTCCTAAGTCCAAAACCACCCAACGGAGCTAACGGAACCGACGAAACTTCATTCCAGAGTCGTCTTCACACAATTCTGACTATAGTCAAAATCCTAAGACTTAAGCTTCCGTCTTAGGGACTAAGTGTCCCAAATCACTCCGAATCATCCGTAAATCAAACTCGACCACACAGACAGGTCATAATATATAGTGCGAGGCTGCCCTAGACCATAAACCACTGAACGAGGCGTAAATTCTTAAAACGACAAGTCGGGTCGTTACATTCTCCACCTCTTAAAGAAACATTCTTCCTCGAACGTGCTAAGAATCTTTCTGAGGACTTTAAATTACTGAGTATGTTCTTGCACACATACTTGTGAGTGATTTTACTTTCCCGCAATTTAATACGGGTCCGACAACACCATCTCAATTGAGATTATTTTTTTTCTCCATTCTTATAAGCTTTAAAGCAAAGTCCCTAACTCTTCAATCATTTCCAAAATGCCTGATTTCTCACAACAACACATAGCATTAGTCTTAACTGGCTATAGAAACTCGTGCCTATGCACATATAAATTTTCTCAATAGTGTTGAAGTAATTCAAAACTTTCTCTGGGGTGCTACATTATTCCCTGCTTAGGATCATTCGCCCTAAAACACATAACATAATTTATCTCTTCCTCTGCAAATCTCAATCCTCCAAATTTTACTAACTCCCAAATGTTTCAGAAATTTCGGCAGAATCGCCCCTGTAATTGGGCCTATCCACTTGCCAGTATAACACCCAAACATCTCCTAACAACATATCCACAACCCAACAAAATACCATAGGGTATATATCAATAACATCAATCTCAGCATTACAAGCACTGCATTATCATAATGGTATCAGGACATGTAGCACATCATATGTATGCTCATCACCACATCTCTGGTCTTAAAAGCTGTTCATAATTAATTCCAGCATCATAAATTAATCTTATATTAACCACCACCTCATTTTGAATTTTCACAACACTTACAACAGAAAGTGATGCATGAAGACCTCATGATTGCTTACTTGGATTAATGAGTCACATTTAACGCCACCTGGGAACTCATCTCATAGGTTAAAACTCAATGTTTACAGCACCAAAATGGCTGAATATGCACAGAACATATTCAAGAATTATCAAATAAGCCTAACAGGCATGACTCCCTATTAATACTATTGTACAATTAAATTTCACAAAGGGAAAATTTTAATATCATAAATATTTCACCACCAGGACCTCGTCCATACATAACTTTCATCGCGGCTTGCAGCCCAGTTTAAATATTTCACATCATGTATAAAAATGCGAGGATCTCGTCCTCCACTCCGAATCACAAGTATTTCGCACATTGTGCCAACTAAAATTTTCAATTTCCTTTCTTTCTTCTTTTCAAAATATTTCATAAACACTTTTCACAACATATAATGAACCCTCCTACCGGTAGGGCATATAATTCCTAAAAATTGGAATCAATTATTCCGAAACACATTAAACCAACTTTAATGAATAATAAAAGTTACTTTTGGACTTATATCCCTTACTGGTGTACAAAAATAAAATAACAGACACGGGATCACATCTTTAAATCTCCCAACAGGGATAAACATATAAGTGGGTCACAAATTTACGAAGCTCACCATAAGTGGAGTATAATAGGAGGACTCACCTCAATATTCAGAACCGAATCAAATTAAGGAAAATATCCTTTATAATAAAATCAGGATCGTACCTATAACGACACCATCTGGCGTATTGGACCCAGCCAAATCATAGTGATTATATCAACAGGTCGGGCCTCTACCTCTTAGGCGTCCACTACCCGCCTGTCCTCCACCTCTAGCTGACTGTGCACGTGGAGTATCAACTGGAATAAAGCTTGTAGCTGGAGTGTTTTGATGGAATCCACCCCTCCCAAATCTGGGACAATCTCTCATGTTATGCCTAGTATCACCACACTCATAACAACCCCTCTGAGGTCGCGGCTGCTCGTACTGAGTCTGTGCCGGATAACTTGAATAACCAGTGTAAGAATCTCGTGTCGGTGGTGCACTGTAAACTGGAGCACTCCGAGTATTCTGATGTGCGGACTGAGCTGACCGACTGCTTGAGCCTCCGCTATAATGGGTTCTAGCTGAAGAGTAAAATCCACTGAACCCTCCAGATTTTCGAGACCTTTTGGCCTCCTTAGACTCCCTTTCCTCGCCTAAAACACCCTCAATCTTCCTTGCAATCTCTACTACTTGTTGAAATGGTTCATCAGTTTGCAACTCTCGAACCATGCATATTTTAATATCATAATCGAGCCCCTTAATGAATCTGCGGACCCGTTCTCTGATTGTAGGAACTAGGATAGGTGCATGACGGGCTAACTCACTAAACATTATAGCATATTCTGACACTGTGATAGTTCCCTGACGTAACCGTTCAAACTCTGCGCGCCACACATCTCTGAGAGTCCGAGGAACAAACTCTTTCAAGAACATTTCTGAAAATTGAGCCCAAGTTGGTGGTATGGCATCGACTGGTCTACCTTCTTCATAGATTTTCCACCACCGATACACTGCGTCTGACAGTTGAATTGTAGTAAAGGCAACTCCGCTCACCTCCACAATACCCATGGTGCGGAGAATACGGTGACAATTTTCTAGAAATTCTTGGGCATCCTCTGTAGCGGTGCCACTGAAAGTTGGTGGACTAAACCTCTTAAACCTTTCAAGTCTCTTTTGTTCTTCTTCTGATGCATCGGGACTGACCTCAAGTCGAACCGAAATAACAGGTTGTACCGGTACTACACCCGAAACCTGATCAATGTGAACCTGCTGCTCTGGAGTTGTGATAGAAATCTGAGCTACTCCCCCAATCTGCGGAATGTTTGGTGCAACAGAGATTAATCCCGCCTGAGTTAATGAACCAAACATACTCAGGAACCGTGCCAAAGTCTCCTGAAGTCCGGGGGTAACAACATGTGCTTTTGGTATCTGTCCCCCAACTGGAGCTACTAGCGGCTCCTCAACTGTTGTTCTGACAGGTGCTCTAGTCGCAGCACGTGCCCTTCCTCGACCTATACTTCGGCCCCGGCCTCTTGCAGCCCTAGCAGGATGCGCGGATGCCTGCTCAGCTAACCCAACAGTACGTGTCCTCACCATCTGTGAGAGAATGGAGAAACAAAGGTTCAAATTCCAAATTCAAAAAAATTCTGCACGACGGGATTGAAAGAAATGGAAATTTCCTAACAGTTCTGTAGCCTCTCGAAGATAAGTACAGACGTCTCCATACCGATCCGCAAGACTCTACTAGACTCGTTCATGACTCATAGAACCTATTAACCTAGGGCTCTGATACCAACTTGTCACAACCCAAAATCCCACCACAGGCATCGTGATGGCACCCAGTCTCTAAGACTAGGTAGGCCGATTTCTATTACATTTTAAAGCCATTTTTATTTTTTATTTTTATTTTGAATTAAAATCTAACAGCGGAAATAATTACAATACACAACCTCCCAAGACTGGTAGTACTGAGTCACGAACTCTAACTAAATACATGGAATGATCACGAGGACCGAATATACAATACTCTTTGATTTCAAATTAACATTACAATGAAATGAAAATACTCCAAGGGACTTCGACGGCCAAGCAGCTCTACCTTGAATCCTTATGATCGCGCTTTAACTCAGCTCAAGTCTGATATCTTCAATACCTAGCTCTACACAAAAATGTGCAGAAGTGTAGTATGAGTACGCCACGGTCGGTACCCAGTAAGTATCAAGACTAACCTCAATGGAGTAGAGACGAGGTACAGTCAAGACACTCACTAGTCTAATAACCTGTGCAATAAAATATACAAAATAATAGGAAAAAAATAACAATAGGACAACATGGGATAAGCAGTGATATGCACAGCAGACAACAAGAATACCATTAATATCAGTCAATAATTAATAAACACAAGTTCACCCAATTAAATCAAGTCCTTCAAATAAATGTCTTTCACATATAATTCTTCTAGATAACTCTCTTTCAAATATAATTTTCTCAGATAAATATCTTTCAAATAAATTTATGAATATAATTCTTTCAATTAAAAAGTCACCATGTGACACCTCATTTCATAATCATAAAAATACGGGTCTCAGTCCATTTTTATATTTTTCGTAAACACGGATCTCAGCCCATTTTCATATTTTCACGGCATCTTGTGCCCATAATTAAATCATCATATTTCCCCGGCACCTCGTGCCCTCATTTTATATCACAACAACACGGACAATTCACGTGCCAAATATTCTCATTATTTACTTACGGCACCTCGTGCCCACATTTTATTTTATAATCCGCCTGGCAATAGCCACATGCTCTCAATTTCAACATAAAACAGATTGTTATCAATTTGCCAACAACAAGACAAGTTGCACAAGGTATAGAAATAAACACAAGAAAATCAGAACATCACATGAAAATTATCAACACCACAACCCCACATCATCACATATAGTCCCTGACAATAGCCACCCTTATCGCTCCTATTGCCACCCTTATCACTCCTATTGCTACCCTTATCACTCCTATAGCCACCTTTATCGCTCCGCTAAGACAATATCAATAGCCACCCTTATCCCTCCTATTGCCACCCTTATCGCTCATATAGCCACATTTATCGCTCCGCCCAGACAATATTCCAACAAACACAATAACAGTGAAATGCCACACTTATACCCACATAATACCAACGGTGAAATGCCACACTTATACCCACATAATACCAACGGTGAAATGCCACCCTTATCTCCCCAAAATAGTAACTCACACAACACAACAATTTACGCGGGAAATTAACACGACAATATAAAAAAATCAATTCATATCATAATTTACCCAATGGCCACAACCAAATTCCAAAAATATAATAAAATTAATTAATTTCACAACAAATAGCCCAAGGCTCTAGACAATGTATATAATACCTTCATTAATTAATTAACAAATAGTCCAAAAACAATCAATTGAGATAGAAATTACTCAGCATAAAGCAAAACCTTCATTAATGCAAATTTAGATAATTATATTAACACTTATTCTTAAGCTCGCTTAAATTAATTATTTGCATAAGAAGATTCATATTGGAATTAATTTTCAAGAAATATTAAACCAACAATACTCACGAAATTTCATAAATATTTCAAGTAACAATCACATCAAATTATCATATAAAAACAAATTCAACAATAAGGATTTAGGCATGGCAAACAGATGATTTAATAATTTCCACAATTTCCCAATTTACTACGCAATAATGCCTAAGACTTTATTTCAATGAATTTTGCACGTATAAGCCTAAGTACGTACTCGTCACCTCGCGTATACGGCTTTTCACATTTCACAAATGGCACATAAGACTCAATGCCTAAGAGGTAATTCCCTCACTCGAGGTTAAGCAAGTCACTTACCTTTTTGAAGTTAGGCCGATATTCCAAAATAGCCTTCGTGCTTGAATTGACATCCGGACAGCTCAAAGCTATCCAAATTAATTGTATAACATCATTAAAATTCATCAAAAATAATTCCGGATAATAATACGCCGACTTAAAATTTTTTTAAAAAAAGTCAACAAAAGTTAATGCGGGACCCGCCTCTCGGAACCCGACATAATTTTCATGAAATCCGAATACCCATTCCGATACGAGTTCAATTATACCAATTTTATCGAATTCCAATAACAACTCGATTTCCAAATCTTAAATTTTCGTTTTTGGAAGATTTTACAAAAATCTTGATTTTTCCTCCATTAAATCTGAATTAAATGATGGATTCAAAGACATAATCATGAAAATTAATCAAAACTGGATAAGAATCACTTACCCCAAACACCCACGCAAGAATCTCTCCAAAAATCGCTTTCTACCGAGCTCCAAATTAGATTTTGAGTTATGAACTCAAACCCCCGTTTTTGGGACTTTTAATTCTGCCTAGATAGGCCTTCTTCTCGTTCGCGACCATTGCTTCGCGTTCACGAAGGCCAAAACCCCAACTGCCTCTAATCCTTCATCGCGTTCGCGACAACCTTAGTCGCGTTCGCGAAGGCCAACTGTTTCTGCCCCATCATTTCCTCTTCGCGTTCGCGAAGTCCTTGTCGCGTTCGCGATGACCAGCTGACCAACTCTTTCGCGTTCATGTTCCACGCTTCACGTTCGCGAAGGCCAAACAACCCCAGGCCCCTATCTTCCTTTCTTCTTCGCGTTCGCGTTGCCTGGGCCGCATTTGCGAAGGCTTGCCCTTCTCCTTCTTCACGTTCGCCTTCACAGCTTCGCATTCACAAAGGACAAATCATCAGCCCCTCAAATTCCTCTTCGCGAACGCGGGACTCCCTTCGCGTTCACAAAGAAGGAAACCAGACTTTAGCAACAGCAGTCCAAACAGCTCCAATTTGGTCCGAAACTTCCCCGAAACAAACCCGAGCCCCTCGGGACCCCGTCCAATCATACCAACCAGTCCCATAACATATCACGGACTCGCTCGAGGTTTAAAATCATATCAAATTACGCTGAAAATACAAATCGCACCACAAATCGAACTTATGAACTTCAAAAACTTCCAACTTCTAAAACTCTTGCCGAAACCTATCAAACCAACCTGGAATGACGTCAAATTTTGCAAGCAAGTCCCAAATAACATAACAGAGCTGTTCCAACTCTCGAAATTGCATTCCGTCCCCGATATCAAAAAGTCCACTTCCAGTCCAATTCTCCAAAATTTTGACTTTCACCATTTCAAGCCTAAATTGGCTACAGACCTCAGATTCACAGTTCGGAAACTCTCCTAAGTTTAAAATCACCCAACGGAGCTAACAAAAGTGACAGAACTCCATTCCGGAGTCATCTTCCCACAGTTCTGACTACGGTCAAAATCCTAAGACTTAAGCTTCCGTCTTAGGGACTAAGTGTCCCAAATCACTCCGAATCATCCGTAAATAGAACTCGACCACACACGCGGGTCATAATATATATTGCGAGGCTGCTCGAGACCATAAGCCACTGAACGGGGCGTAAATTCTTAAAACGACAAGTCGGGTCGTTACAGACCTGTATTTTTATGATTATGAAATGAGGTGTCACATGGTGACTTTTTAATTGAAAGAATTATATTCAAAATATTTATTTGGAAGGATTTTTACTTAGAAAGTATTATATAAAAGAATTTTATTTGAAAGATATTTATTTGAGGAAATTATATTTGAAAAGACTTATTGAAAGAATTATATTTGAAAAATAATTATTTGAGAAAATTATATTTGAAAGAGAGTTATCTGGAAGAATTATATGTGAAAGACATTTATTTGAAGGACTTGATTTAATTGGGTGTACTTGTGTTTATTAATTGTTGAATGATATTAATGGTATTCTTGTTGTCTGCTGTGCATATCACTGGTTGTTCCATGTTGTCCTATTGTTATTTGTTTCCTATTATTTTGTATATTATATTGCACAAGTTATTAGACTAGTGAGTGTCTTGGCTGTACCTCGTCTCTACTCCATTGAGGTTAGTCTTGATACTTACTGGGTACCGACCGTGGCATACTCATACTACACTTCTGCACATTTTTGTGCAGAGTCAGGTATTGAAGATATCGGACTTGAGCAGAGTTAAAACGTGATCACAAGGATTCAAGGTAGAGCTTTTTGGCCGTCGCAGTCCCTTGGAGTCTTTTCATTTCATTGTACTGTTAATTTGTAATCAAATAATATTATATATTCGGTCCTCGTGATCATTCCATGTATTCAGTTAGAGTTCATGATTCAGTACTACCAGTCTTGGGAGGTTGTGTATTGTAATTATTTTAGCTGTTAAATTTTAATAAAAAATAAAAAATGGCTTAAAAATGTAATAGAAATCGACTTACCTAGTCTTAGAGACTAGGTTCCATCACGACGCCTGTGGTGGAATTTTGGGTCTTGACAAGTTGGTATCAGAGCTATAGGTTCATAGGTTCTACGAGTCACGAACGAGTCTTGGGAGGTTGTGTATTGTAATTATTTTAGCTGTTAAATTTTAATAAAAAATAAAAAATGGCTTAAAAATGTAATAGAAATCGACTTACCTAGTCTTAGAGACTAGGTTCCATCACGACGCCTGTGGTGGAATTTTGGGTCTTGACAAGTTGGTATCAGAGCTATAGGTTCATAGGTTCTACGAGTCACGAACGAGTCTAGTAGAGTCTTGCAGATCGGTACGGAGACGTCTGTACTTATCTTTGAGAGGCTACAGAACTACTAGGAAATTTACATTTCTTTCATTCCTGTCGTGTGGAATTTGAGCCTTTGTATCTCTATTCTCTCACATATGGTGAGGAGACGTGCTACCGGGTTAGCTGAGTAAGCATCCGCTCATACTGCTAGGGCTGAAAGAGGCCGGGGCTGAGTTAGAGGCTGAGGTAGAGGTCAAGGAAGGGCACGTGCTGCGACTAGAGCACCTGTCAGAATAGTAGTTGAGGAGCCACCAATAGCTCCAGTTGGGGGACAGGTACCGGAAGCACCTGTTGTTACCCCAGGACTTCAGGAGACTTTAGCACAGTCCCTGAGTATGTTTGGTAGATTAACTCAGGCGGGATTGATCTCTATTGCACCAAACATTCCGCAGATTGGGGGAGTAGCTCAGACTCCTATCATAACTCCAGAGCAACATGTTCCCGTTGGTCAGGTTTCGGGTGTAGTACCGGTACAACCTGTTATTCCGGTTCGACCTGAGGTCAGGCTAGAGGCATCAGAGGAAGAACAAAAGAGACTAGAAAGGTTTAAGAAATATGATCCACCAACTTTCAGTGGCACAGCCACAGAGGATGCACAAGAATTTCTGGAAAAGTTTCACCGTATTCTCTGCACCATGTGTATTGTGGACGTGAGTGGATTTTCCTTTACTACATTTCAACTGTTAGGCGCAGCGTATCGGTGGTGGCAAATCTATGAAGAAGGTAGACAAGCCGATGCAACACCACCTACTTGGGCTCAATTTTCGGAAATGTTCTTGAAAGAGTTTGTTCCTCAGAATCTCAGAGATACGTGGCGCACAAAGTTTGAACGGTTGCGTCAGGGCACTATGATAGTGTCAGAATATGCTATTAGGTTCAGTGAGTTAGCCTGTCATGCACCTATCTTAGTTCCTACAATCAGAGAACGAGTCTGTTAATTTTTAATCAAACAGTATTGTATATTCGGTCCTCGTGATCATTCCATGTAATAAGTTAGAGTTCGTGACTCAGTACTACCAGTTTTAGGAGGTTGTATATTCATATTTATTCCGCTGTTAGTTTTTTTAAAAAATGGCTTCAAAATTTAATAGAAATCGGCTTATACAGTCTTAGAGATTAGGTGCCATCACGATGCCTGTGGTGGGATTTTGGATCGTCACAAGTTGGTATCAGAGCTCTAGGTTCATACGTTCTCAGGTGCAGCTCATAATCTTCCCGAGACCGGGAATATACCAGGATGTCGTCAATAAACACAATGACAAAGGAATCAAGATAAGGCCGGAACACACTGTGCATCAAATGCATAAAGGCTGCTGGGGCATTTGTCAGCCAAAATGACATGACAAGAAACTCATAGTGACCATATCTGGTCCTGAAAGCAGTCTTCGGGATGTCCGGCTCCCGAATCTTCAACTGATGATAGCCAGAACGCAAGTCAATCTTGGAAAATAGCCTGGCACCCTGTAATTGATTAAATAAATCATCGATGCGAGGCAAAGAATACATGTTCTTCACTGTAACCTTGTTCAACTGCCGATAATCAATACACATACGCATAGAATCATCCTTCTTCTTCACAAATAAGACCGGAGCACCCCAAGGTGATACACTGGGCCTGATGAAATTCTTATCAAGCAACTCCTGCAACTGCTCCTTCAACTCCTTCAACTTAGGAGGAGCCATACGGTAAGAAGGAATAGAAATGGGCTGAGAGCCCGGCAATAAATCAACGCCGAAATCAATATCTCTATCGGGCGGCATACTCGGAAGATCAGCTGGAAACACATTAGGGAATCCCTCACTACTGGAACTGACTCAACTGTAGGGGTATCAATACTGACATCTCTCACATAAGCCAAATACGCATCACACCCCTTCTCAACCATTCGCTGAGCCCTAAGAAATGAAATGACCCTGCGGGGAGTATACTCTAAGGTACCTCTCCACTCTAATCTCGGAAAGCATGGCATAGCTAGCGTCACGGTCTTAGCGTGACAATCAAGAATAGAATAATGGGGTGAAAACTAGTCCATGCCCATGATAACATCAAAATCTACCATACTAAGTAATAACAAATCAGCTCTGATCTCAAAACCATTAAGAGCAATAAAAACGACCGATATACGCATCCATCATGAGAGAATCTCCCACGGAGTAGATACATAAACAGGGAAACTCAAAGAATCCCGAGATATCCCCAAATGTGGAGTAAAATAAGAAGACACATATGAATACGTAGAGCCTGGGTCAAATAATACTAACGCATCCCTATGATAGACAGGGACAATAACTTTGATGACTGAATCTGAAGCAACAGCCTCTGAACTCGCTGGAAGGGCATAGTATGGCCGGAGGACCCGGTGGAGCACGTGGAGGCTGATAAGTCTGTGAAGGTGTACCCCTCCTGGCTCAGGGGCAATCTCTAACCATGTAACGAGTGTCACCATACTCAAAACAACCTCTCGGAGGATGCGGCGGCTGAGACTGACTCGGACCTCGCCTGCTGGACTGGCAGATAATAGCACCTCGATTAGGAGGTATACTAGATACTGGAGGTGCATAATAGGGCTCCTGAGGTCTAGGAGGAGCTGGAACACCGCTGGCTGCTGGAAGAGCTGAATGAACAAGGCAATTCACAAAACCCCTACCATAGCGTGCTGCTGGTGCACAAGCTCTTGCATAATGACCAGTCTCTCGAGACCTTTTGGCCTCTCTCTCCTCTCTGTCCCGAGCAAACATGCCCTCCACTCTCTTGGCAATGCTCACTGCCTGCTGATAAGTGATGTCCATCTCCAACTCCCTGGCCATACTAGTCCGAATACTGGGGTGGAGTCCCTCAATGAAGCGACGAACCCTCTCTCTAACTGTAGCAACCAGAGCCGGTGCATGGCGAGCTAACTCACTGAAACGGACTGTATACTCCGACACAGTCATAGCACCCTGACGTAATTGCTCAAACTCTGCGTGCCAAGAATCCCTGAGGCTCTGAGGAACATACTCATGCAAGAACATCTCTGAGAACTGAGTCCAAGTGAGTGAGGCTGCCTCATCCGGACTACTCAGCTCATAGGCACGCCACCACTGATATGTTGCTCCCCTCAGCTAGAAAGCGGTGAAAGAAACCCCACTCGTCTCCACAATGCCCATAGTGCGGAGAATATGATGACACTCCTCAAGAAAACCCAGAGCATCATCCGAAGCTAGTCCACTGAAAGTATGTGGGTGGTACTTCTTGTACCTCTCAAGTCTGAGCTGCTCTACCTCAGAAGCAGCTACCCTAGTCTCATGCTGAACCGGATCCACTGGGGGCATAGGAATATACTCTGGGGCCTGATCAACCTGGACCCTCTACTCAGGAGTGCCGGCTGCAGGAGTCTGTGCCCCTCCCCCGGCCTGAGATGTAGCGGGAGCTATCAAAAATAATCCATCCTGAGCAAAAGTGCTAAACATGCTCATGAACTGAGCTAAAGTCTCCTGGAGGGGTGGAGTTGCAATAGGGATCTCCGGTGCTGGCCCTCCAGCTGGATCTGTTGGGGGATCCTCTGACGCAACTCTCGCAGGTACTCGGGCTGCACTACGTGGTCGTCCTATACCCCGACCCCAGCCTCTGGCTGCTGTGGCAGGGGGATCGGGTGCCTGATCGTCGGTCCTCCCAGTACGGGTCCTCACCATCTATGAGAAACAATAGAATAGAGTTTTAAAATTGACATCAAATCGGTCACAATGCCTTTTCCCACGAATATCCGGCTTTGAATGGCCCAAATCTAGCCAAAAGAAATTACATATCATAAATACAACCATGATAGACTCATCTAATTAATGAAATCAACACTTTAACAAAAATTCCGAAATTAACTCAAAAATTGCTCGTGGGGCCTACATCTCGGAATTGGGTAACAGTCACAAAATACGAACACCCATTCACTCACGAGTCTAACAATATAATAATTTCTCAAATCCGACAACAAATTCTCTTTCAAAACACAAAATATTTGTTGAAGAAGTTCTTCCAAATGTTTCCCAATTTCAACCCCAAAATCCGAAATTAAATGATGAAATCAACCATAGATGTACTCAGGTTTCGCCAAATTTCGCCTTCTACCGAGCTCTCAATCAAATTTTTTTTGTTATGAACTCAACCCTCATTTTTGAACCTTAAATTATTCCCAGGTGCGTTCTTCTCCGCGAACGCGATATCACGATTGTGAACGCGATGAACAATCTTTCACTGGCCCAAAATTCCTCCTTCGCGAACACGAGGGTACTCTTGCGAACGCGTACCTTCCACTGACGGACCCCTTCGCGAACGCGGGAACCTCTTCGCGAACGCGTAGGCTTAATGCCCGGAGCTTCCTCTGCCTCGTTCCTCTACACGAACGCGAGGACCATATTGTGAATGCGTAGGCTTAAGGTCCCACGCCTTTGCAAACGCGGGAACAACATCGTGAACGTGAAGAACAACTTAGATGCCTTTCCCAGATGCTCTACGCAATCGCGAGGCACCTCTCGCGAATGTGATGAATGATTTCTCAGCAATAAAACACCAGAAATCTGCTACTTCTCTAAGTCCAAAAATGACCCGTTGAGTATCCGAAACACACCCGAGGCCCCCGGGACCTCGACCAAACATACTAACCAATCCTAAAACACCATACGATTTTAGTCGAGCTCTCAAATCACATCAAGAAATGCTAAAATCACGAGTCACCCTCCAATTCAAACTTAAAGAACTTAAAACTTCAAAATTCTACAACCGATGCCGAAACATATCAAATCACGTCCGATTGAATTCAAATTTTGTGCACAAGTCATAATCAAGTTATGGACCTACTCCAACTTTCGGAATCGGAAAACGACCCCGATATCAAAAATTCCACTACCGGCCCAAAACTCCAAAAATTTGACTTTCGCCATTTCAAGCCTAAATGAGCTACGGACCTCCAAAACACAATCCGGACACGCTCCTAAACCCAAAATCACCTAACAGAGCTAACGGAACCGACAGAATTCCATTCCGGAGTTGTGTTTACAAAGTTCCGATTACGGTCCAAATCCTAAGGCTTAAGCTCTCATTTAAGGACTAAGTGTCCCAAAACACTCCGAAACTCAAAACCAATCATCCCGGCAAGTCACAATAGCAGAAATAGATATGGGGAAAGTAGTTAATAGGGGTTCGTGACTCTAACTCTCAAAACGACTGACCGGGTCGTTACATCCTCCCCTTCTTAAAACAATCTTCGTCCTCGAACGAGTATAAAGACATACCTGAAATTGTGAAAAAATGAGGGTACTGGCTGCACATATCCTGCTCAGTCTCCCAAGTCACCACCTCAACCGACTAACCTCTACACTGGACCTTTACTGAAGCAATATTCTTTGACCTGAGCTTTCTGACCTGCCTGTCCAAAATGACTACTCGCTCCTCAATATAATATAGATCCTTGTCCAACTGGACTGAGCTGAAATCCAATACATGAGTCGGATCATCGTGATACTTCTGGAGCATAGACACGTGGAATACCGGGTGAACTCCTGCTAGGCTGGGAGGCAAGGCAAGCTCATACGCAACCTCCCCAACTTGTCGCAATATCTCAAAAGGACCAATGAACCTCGGGCTCAGCTTGCCCTTCTTCCCGAACCTCATGACGCCCTTCATAGGCGATACCCGAAGCAAGACCTGCTCACCAACCATAAATGCCAAATCACGAACCTTTCGGTCCGCATAACTCTTCTGCCTGGACTGGGCTGTGCGAAGTCTCTCCTGAATCACTTTTATCCAGGGCATCCTGGACCAAGTCTGTACCCAACAATCAGGCCTTGCCCGGCTAAAACCATCCCATTGGGGACCGGCATCGCCTACCATACAAAGCCTCATACGGTGCCATCTAAATGCTGGACTGGTAAATGTTGTTGTAAGAAAACTCTGCAAGTGGAAAGTATTGGTCCCATGACCCTCCGAACTCCATCACACAGGCACGGAGCATATCCTCAAGAATCTGAATCGTGCGCTCGGACTGCCCATCTGTCTGAGGGTGAAAGGTTGTGCTCAGCTCCACCCTAGTACCCAACTCCCATTGTACGGCTCTCCAAAACCATGATGAAAGTTGTGTACCTATGTCTGAAATGATGGATAAAGCAATACCATGAAGGTAGACAATCTCTATGATATAAATCTCAGTCAACCTCTCAAAATAATAAGTGGACAATACTGGAATAAAATGAGCTTACTTGGTCAGCCGATCCTCGATCACCCAAATAGCATCAAACTTTCTCAAAGTCCATGGAAGTCCAACTACAAAGTCCACGGTGATCCGCTCCCACTTCCACTTTGGGATCTCTAACCTCTAAAGTAATCCACCCGGCCTCTGGTGCTCATATTTGACATGCTGACAGTTTAGACACTTGGCCACAAACCCAACTATATCCTTCTTCATCCTCCTCCACCAATAGTGCTGTCTCAAATCCTGGTATATCTTCGCGGCACCGGGATGAATGGAGTACCGCGAGCTGTGGGCCTCCTCGAGAATCAACTCCCGAAGCCCATCTACATTGGGCACACAGATCCGTCCCTGCATCCTCATCACACCGTCATCACCAATAGTCACATCTCTGGCATCACCTCGCCGAACCCTGTCCTGAAGAACTAGAAGATGAGGATCATCATACTGGCGCTCCCTGATACGGTCATAAAGAGAAGGCCGAGCAACCACACAAGCTAATACCCGACTATGCTCTAAAATATCCAATCTCACGAACTGGCTGGATAAGGCATGAACATCCAAGGCTAAGGGCCTCTCAGCTGCCGGAAGATATGCCAAACTCCCCAAACTCTCTGCCCGACGACTCAAAGCATCGGCTACCACATTGGCCTTCCCAGGGTAGTACAAAATAGTGATATCATAATCCTTAAGCAGCTCCAACCACCTCTGCTTACCGTAAGTTAAGGTCTTTCTGCTTAAACAGATGTTGCAAACTCCGATGATCGATTTAAATCTCACAAGAAACACCGTACAAATAATGTCGCCATATCTTCAAGGCATGAACAATAGCTGCTAACTCAAAGTCGTGGACATGATAGTTCTTTTCGTGCACCTTCAGCTGTCTGGATGCGTAGGCAATCACCCTACCGTCCTGCATCAACAACGCTCTAAGGCCAATCCTCGAGGCATCACAATAGACAGTGTAGGACCCCAAACCTATAGGCAATACTAATACTGGGGCTGTAGTCAAAGCTGTCTTGAGCTTCTGAAAGCTCTCCTCACACTCCTCGGTCCACCTGAACGGAGCACCCTTCTGGGTCAGCCTGGTCATAAGTGCTGCAATGGATATAAACCCCCCCACAAAGTGACGGTAATACCCCGCCAAACCAAGGAAACTATGGATCTACGTAGTTGATGACGGTCTAGGTCAACTCTGCACTGCCTCCACCTTTTTCGGATCTACCATGATCCCATCACAAGACAATATGTGTCCCAAGAATGCCACTGAATCAAGCCAGAATTCACACTTAGAAAAGTTTGCATACAACCTCTTCTCCCTCAAAGTCTGAAGCACGGTCCTCAGGTGCTGCTCATGATCTTCCCGAGACCGGGAATATACCAGGATGTCATCAATAAACACAATGATGAAGGAATCAAGATAAGGCCGAAACACACTATGCATCAAATGCATAAAGGCTGCTGGGGCATTGGTCAGCTTAAATGACATGACAAGAAACTCATAGTGACCATATCTGGTCCTGAAAGCAGTCTTCGGGATGTCTGGCTCCCGAATCTTCAATTGATGATAGCCAGAACGCAAGTCAATCTTGGAAAATACCCTGGAACCCTGTAACTGATCAAATAAATTATCGATGCGAGGCAAAGGATACTTGTTCTTCACTGTAACCTTGTTCAATTGCCGATAATCAATACACATACGCATAGAACCATCCTTCTTCTTCACAAATAAGACCGGAGCACCCCAAGGTGATACACTGGGACTGATGAAACCCTTATCAAGCAACTCCTACAACTGCTCTTTCAACTCCTTCAACTCAGGAGGAGCCATACAGTAAGGAGGAATAGAAATGGGTTGAGTTCCCAACAACAAATCAATGTCGAAATCAATATCTCTATTGGGTGGCATACTCGGAAGATCAGCTGGAAACACATCAGAGAAATCCCTAACTACTAAAACTGACTCAACTGTAGGGGTATCAATACTGACATCTTTCACATAAGCCAAATGCGCATCACACCCCTTCTCAACCATTCGCTGAGCCCTAAGAAATGAAATGACCCTACGGGGAGTATACTCTAAGGTACCTCTCCACTCTAATCTCGGCAAGCGTGGCATAGCCAGCATCACGGTCTTAGCGTGACAATCAAGAATAGCATAATGACGCGACAACCAGTCCATGCCCAAGATAACGTAAAAACCTACCATATTGACTAATAACAAATCGGCTCTGGTCTCAAAACCACTAAGAGCAATCAAACACGACCGATATACGTAGTACACAACGAGAGAATCTCCACGGGAGTAGATACATAAACAGGGAAACTCAAAGAATCCCGAGATATCCCCAAATGTGGAGTAAAATAAGATGACACATATGAATACGTAGAGCTTGGGTCAAATAATACTGATGCATCCCTTTGACAGACAATGATGATACCTCTGATGACTGAATCT
The DNA here is from genome assembly GCF_000390325.3 of Nicotiana tomentosiformis. Lineage (NCBI taxonomy): Eukaryota > Viridiplantae > Streptophyta > Magnoliopsida > Solanales > Solanaceae > Nicotiana > Nicotiana tomentosiformis. Next base: position 42,950,427 of record NC_090818.1, on the reverse strand, counting down.
GAAGCAACGGCCTCTGAACGGGCTGTAAGGGCATAGTACCTGGCTTGGCCTCCCCCTCTAGGGCGACCTCGACCTCCCCAACCTCCACCTCGAGCTGGCTGAGGAGGTGGGGTGGCAGCTGGGGCATGGAAGAATGGCCGTAGGACCCGGTGGAGCACGTGGAGGCTGATAAGTCTGTGAAGGTGTACCCCTCCTGGCTCAGGGGCAATCTCTAACCATGTGACGAGTGTCACCACACTCAAAACAACCTCTCAGAGGATACGGCGGCTGAGACTGACTCGGACCTGGCGTGCTGGACTGGACGATAATAGCACCTCGAGTAGGAGGCATAATAGATACTAGTAGTGCATAATAGGGCTCCTGAGGTCTAGGAAGAGCTGGATTACCGCTGGCTGCTGGAAGAGCTGAATGAACAGGGCGATTCACAAAACCCCTACCATAGCGTGCTGCTGGTGCACAAGCTCCTGAATAATGACCAGTCTCTCAAGACCTTTTGGCCTCTCTCTCCTCTCTGTCCCGGGCAAACATTCCCTTCACTCTTCTGGCAATGCTCACTGCTTGCTGATAAGTGATGTACATCTCCAACTCCCTGGCCATACTGGTCCGAATACTGGGTTGGAGTCCCTCAATGAAGCGATGAACCCTCTCTCTAACTGTAGCAACCAGAGCCGGTGCATGGCGAGCTAACTCACTGAAACGGACTGTATACTACGACACAGTCATAGCACCCTGACGCAACTGCTCAAACTCTGCGCGCCAAGCATCCCTGAGGCTCTGAGGAACATACTCACGCAAGAACATCTCTGAGAGCAGAGTCCAAGTGAGTGAGGCTGCCTCATCCGGACTACTCAGCTCATAGGCACGCCACCACTGATATGCTTCTCCCCTCAGCTGGAAAGTGCTGAAAGAAACCCCACTCATCTCCATAATGCCCATAGTGCGAAGAATATGATGACACTTCTCAAGAAAACCCAGAGCATCATCTGAAGCTAGTCCACTAAAGTAGGTGGGTGGTACTTCTTGTACCTCTCAAGTCTGAGCTGCTCTGCCTCAGAAGCAGCTACCCTGGTCTCATGCTGAACCGGAGCCACTGGGGGCATAGGAATATACTCTGGGGCCTGATCAACCTGGACCCTCTGCTCATGTCACGACCCAATTTTCCCTCCGTTGGGTATCGTGATGGCACCTAGTCTTAGGGACTAGGTAAGCCTAACAATAATTAAAACAACAACATTATTTAAATAGAATCTCTTAAAATTCTCAAAACCGGCAGTACAAGTCATAAGCTTTACAGAGTGTTTGCTAGAAAACTTCTAAATACAACTGTCCAGAAATAAGTATAAACAGTGCAAAACGAAAATTGGAAGGTGTCTCCACAGCAACAGTCCACACCGCTAGCTAACGAACAAGTACTTGGATCTGCACAAAATGTGCAGAAGAGTAGCATAAGCACACCACAACGGTGCCCAGTAAGTATCAAGACTAACCTCAGTGGAGTAGTGACGAGGAACAGTCAAGACACCCACTAGTCTAATAAACTGAACAGATATAAGTACATGAATAACAGAAGTATGATGTCTACATAAAGACTATGCAATATGACTCACAATACAGTAGTGGCAAGAAACAACAAGTATCAGCGGAATATCATGAAAATGACACAGACAAAGTGAATGGAACACAACCTAAATCCGGAATCGCGAATACAACAAGGACAAGTAATAACTCAGTAATTACAACCGCTTTTACATCAGGTTTTAGTCAACAACTCCACGAGGTACCGAACCTCGGAATAATTCACAACTCATGGGTCTCAATTCCTGAACCCTAACCCTTGGCATACAGTGCCCTTATAACACCTCATAACCACACTGACGACTCACGTGCCAATATAGCCATTCTCACATAGAAGGCAAGTAAACAAGGGTGAGCATCTATGCTCAACAATATCAAGAACACCTCTTATCCGATAAGAGTGCTTAACTATGTGTATGCTTGTGCAAGTGTCCTAACATAGTCCATACCAGCAAATAAGCATAAGGAAGAAGAAGAACGGACAACACGTAGAATATTTTCTCACAGCTTTCACAAGATCAAGCTCACACAGGTACATATACCACTACACAAATATCAACAACAAGAATGACCCCAGGCCATAAATCATCACAAATCAATCCCTGACACAGCCCACCTTGTCTCGCCACGTGTGCAATAGTAACATAAATGCCCGCCTTGTCTCGCCACACGTGCATAATAATGTTCCCACCTTGTCTCACCACACGTGCATAATAATGTTCCCATCTTGTCTCGCCACATGCGCAACCCACACATATATATATCCCACCTTGTCACGCTACATGTGCAAATATCAATAGTAACAATAGCACGACAGAAAGCTCGTGCAACGCCATAACTACAACCGCACGGCAGAAACCTCGTGCATCACCATAACAAATACAACAAGAACAATGGCAATAATACAAAGTACGACAAGTAAATCAACTCAAGAAATTTTAAATCACAGGAAAAATGTGGGACCAAATCACAAGAAATAACCATAGTAAAGAATGCTAGGCATAAAGAAAACAACTTAACAAAGGGAAACTAATGTGTATCAACGATCCCACAATATACATTTTAACAACAGGGAAACTAACACGAGTTAAATAATTCCAAATAAAACAAGTCGACTAAGACATAGGATATCTAAAACTTCTTTTAAGGTTGAGAAATTACTAAGGATTTCAACAATTTAATTAAGGATAAGCAACGGAAAGATAATCATAACCTCAATTAAGACTGAACAAATTATAAGATGATATAATAATAATTTCAAATAAAGATAAGTAGTTATAAAAAGATAGCATGACAATAGAGGAGGTAAAATCTTCAGTTAAGTCAAATAAGAATACAATAGGCAATAAGAGTGAATCCTGAAAGCAATTAAAGCATGTAGAGGTGAAACTAGTAAATAGGAACTTAATCATATCAAGAACAACTTCATACTCACTGAATATAAGGACCTAAGAATCCTAAAAGGCCAACTTTTCACAAATAAGTCCGAGCACGCACTCGTCACCTCGTGTGCATGGACTACAATCAACATAAACGACTCAAATCCTAAGGGGAAAATCCCCCACACAAGGTTAGGCCAGATACTTACCTCGAACCAAGCTCAAACAGTCGGTAAGAATGTCCTTTCCTCAATTATCCGACTCCGAATGGCCCAAATCTAGACAAACACAATTGCATAACATGAATACAACAGTAATAAACTTATCTAATCAATGAAATCAATATTTAATAAAAATTCCGAAATTCGCCCTAAAAAGTCGACCCGGGCCCACGTCTCGGAATCGGGTAAAAGTCACAAAATACGAACACCCATTCACTCGCGAGTTCACTCGTACCAAAATTATCCAAATCCGATGACTAAATCCCAATCAAAACTCAAAACTCTTAGTTGAAGAACTTCTTCCCATTTTTCCTAAATTTTCAATCCAAACCCGAAACTAAATGGAGAAAAGAACTATGGATTAATGGAAAACAACCAAAAACGAGTTAGGAATCATTACCCTAGAGTTTCCTCTGAAAAACCCTTGAAAAATCGCCAAATTCCGAGCTCTCAAGTCCAAAAACGAAGAATGAAACCAAACCCTTAGATTTCTCTTTTCTGCCCAGGCGTGACCACACCTGCGCATAAATAGCCGCATCTGCGCGACTGTAGGTGCGCATGTCCAACCACACCTGTGCTTCCTCTCGCTTCTGCGTGCCAAAAATCCGCTTCTGCGGAGATGCTGATGCGCACAATATCTCCGCACCTGCGGAGACTGTCAAGTCCAGCTCTTCTCACACCTGCGCCTCAATCTTTGCATCTACGGGCATTGCAGATGCGGAATTTTCCTCGCACCTGCGACCCCTGGCCCTCCTCAATTTTTCCGCTTCTGCGCTTGTCTCTCTGCAGGTGCGCTCTCGCACCTGCGGTCTCTTCTTCGCAGGTGCAAAAATACCAGAAGCCTGAAGATTTAGCAGTAACACAAATCAAACTTTTAATCTGTTAAGCACCCGAAACTCACCCGAGGCCCCCGGGACCTCAACCAAACATACCAACCAATCCTAATACACCATACAAACTTAGTCGAGCCTTAAAGTTACATCAAACAACGTCGAAACCACGAATCGCACCATGAATCGAACTTATAAATATCAAATCTTTCAACTTCTAAAACTAGTGCCGAAACCTATCAAATCAACCCGGAATGACGTCAAATTTTGCAGGCAAGTCCCAAATAACATAACGGAGCTATTCCAATCCTCGGAATCGCATTCCGACCCAGATATCAAAAAGTCCACTTCCGATCCAAATCTCCAAAAAATTTAACTTTCGCCATTTCAAGCCTAAATCAGCTACAGACCTCGGATTTACAGTCCGAACACGCTCCTAAGTCCAAAATCACACAACGGAGCTAATGGAACTGACGAAACTCGATTCCGGAGTCAACTTCACATAGTTCCGACTACGGTCAAAATCCTAAGGTTTAAGCTTCCGTTTTAGGGACTAAGTGTCCCAAATCACTCTGAATCATCTGGTAACTGAATTCAACCATGCACGCAAGTCAATACACATAATATGAAGCTGCTCAGGGCCTTATGCCGCCGGACGGGACTTAAATTCTCGAAACGACCGGCCGGGTCGTTACATCCTTCCCCTCTTAAAGAAACGTTCGTCCTCGAACGTGCTAAGAATCGCCTCGAAGTCTTCAAATCACTGAAGGTACATATCCAACACACACCCGCGGGCGACTCCACGTCACCCCAATCCACATAAACCTGACGACACCATCCCAACTATAATTCATACTTTCCACCAACACTGATGAGCCTTAGAGTCAAAATTCTCACCTTTCATTTGTCTTCAAAAGGCTAGATTCTAAATCCATAATGGATAACAGTCTCAGCCAGTTGTAACAACTCATGCATACACCCACAAGGTATGAACACACAACAAAACACCACACATAGACCCATAATAACATTTTTTATCACAATAGCTGCCCGAAATCAAAACCAGCACCGACAAATAAATCCATATCCGTTAGCAACCCATTTCAAACCTCCACAACGCTGATAATGATGCAAGAAACACGAAGACCTCATAACTATACACCCAATTCAATAAGTCACAACTAACATCATCGGGTACATAATGAAATTGACTAAGTATGTAAAGGGAAACACATAAGATAAATACCAAACAAGCCCGACAGGCACAACTTTCTAACAATACCCTACTATGAAACAATTCAAAAGGAAAATCAAAGTACATGAACAAATCATAAGGATCTCATCCTGGTATCACCCTCCACCGCGCCACGCACCCCGTCTCAAACATAACAAATCACATGGAGTCGTGGGGGTCTCGTCCTCAACTCTGAATCACAAGTCGAATACATATCATACCAATGAAAATATTCCACTAACTCAATTCTGCCAATAAAATCTCAACACTTGCTAAATTCTCACCCCGGTAGAGTATCAAATCACAAATTATAACCAAATTTACTCAGGAATCACATCAAACCTACCATAATGGACAACGTGAATTCACTTATAGTCAACTTTCAATAATTAATAGAAATAAATGATAGACACGTCTATCACTCATATAAACTCCCAATGGGGTAAACATCTAAACATAATACTAAGTCATGAACTCACCCATAGGTGGGACAACAAGTAGGGGAACTCGCCCCGATAAGCAGGACTGAAACAAATACGAATAGTGCCCCTTTGTAACAAATCAAAGGCATACCTGTATGACATCATCTAGATCAATGACCTCAAGCCTACTATATGAAACACATCAACGGGCCGGTCCTTCCCCTCTTGGGCGCCCTCTACTCGCCTGAATACTCCGTTGTGACACGCCTGTCCGGAGTCTAGGACAATATCTCACCCTATGGCTGGTATCTCCACACTCGAAGCAACCTCTCTGCTGACGTGGTTGTGGGAACTATGCAGTACGGGTACTTTGAGACCCATGAGCACCTGAAGCACTGTGTGAAGACTGAAGTGCAAACTGAACTGGCTGACCCACAAAACCTCTACCATGTCATACCCTGCCTCCAAAATAAGGACCAGTAGATCTCTCTGGTATACGAGGCCTCCTTACCTCCATGTCCTCTCTCTCCTTATCTCACATGTACTCTCTCTCACGGCCCCGCCTGTCCTTTTCCTCCTGATCCCACATGCCCTCTACACGGAGAGCGATCCCTACCACCTGCTGAAATGAAACATCTGAGTCTAACTCCCGAGCTATGCTGAACTGAATATCATGCCTCAGTCCCTCAATGTATCTACGGACATGCTCTCTAACTGTGGTGACCAAAGAAGGTGCATGCCTGGCCAAATCACTGAATATCACGTCATACTCTGACACTGACATAGTGCCTTGGCACAACTGCTCAAACTACACGCGCCATGCATCTCGAAGGGACTGAGGTACAAACTCTCTCAGGAACATCTCTGAAAACTGAACCCATGTAAGTGAAGCTAACTCAGCTGGGATACCCAACTCATATGCCCGCCACCACTGGTAAGCCGCTCCCCTGAGCTGGAACATAGTAAAAGCAACCTCATTCGTCTCTAAAATACCCATAGTACGGAGAATACGGCCCATAGTATGGAGAATACGGTGACACTCCTCCAGAAAACCCTGTCACTCTCTAAAGCCAAACCACTAAATGTAGGAGGGTCATATCTCTTGAACCTTGCAAGTCTAAGCTGCTCTTCCTCAGATGTTGCTGCCCCGACCACGGGCTGAACTGGGACCACAGGCTGTGTCGCCATGACACCTGGAACCTGACCAACATGAACTCGCTGCTCTGGGGTATGGGCGGCGGGAGTCTGGGCTCCTCCCCCGGTCTGTGAAGTAGCTGGTGCAACCGGAATCAACCCCGCCTGAGCCAATATACCAATCATGCTCAGGAACTGTGCTAAGGTCTCCTGAAGTCCGGGGGTAACAACAGGCGCCTCCGGTACCTGCTCCCTAACTGGAACTACTGGTGGCTCCTCAACTGCTGCTCTGGTAGGTGCAATAGCCGCGGCACGTACTCCTCGCCGACCTCTGCCTCTGCCTCTAGCGATACCTGCTCCAGGAGCAACGTCGTCTATAACTGAAATTCGTGTCCTCACCATCTGTGAGAGAATGGAATGATAAAAGTTCAAACTCCGAGATCAATAAGCTCGCACGATAGGAATGAAAGAAGTGAAATTGTCCCAATAGTTCTATATCCCCTCGAAGATAAGTACAGACGTTTCCGTACCGATCCGCAAGACTCTACTGAACTCACTTATGACTTGTAGCACCTATGAACCTAGAGCTCTGATACCAACTTGTCACGACCCAATTTTCCCTCTGTTGGGTATCGTGATGGCACCTAGTCTTAGGGACTAGGTAAGCCTAACAATAATTAAAACAACAACATATTTAAATAGAATCTCTTAAAATTCCCAAAATCGGTAGTACAAGTCATAAGCTCTACAAAGTGTTTGCTAGAAAACTTCTAAATACAACTGTCCATAAATAAGTATAAACAGAGAAAAATAAAAACTGGAAGGTGACTCCGAAGCATACGAACGCAGCAGCAGGTTTACCTTGAGTCTCCACAGCAATAGTGCACACACCTAGCTAACGAACAAGTACCTGGATCTACACAAAATGTGCAGAAGAGTAGCATGAGCACACCACAGCGGTGCCCAGTAAGTATCAAGACTCACCTGGGTGGAGTCGTGACGAGGAAAAGTCAAGACACCCACTGGTCTAATAAACTGAACAGATATAAGTACATGAATAACAGAAATATGATGTCTACATAAAGACTATGCAATATGACTCACAATACAGTAATGGCAAAAAACAACAAGTATTAGCGGAATATCATGAAAATGACGCAGACAAAGTGAATGGAACACAACCTAAATCCGGAATCACGAATACAGCAAGGACAAGTAATAACTCAGTAATTACAACTGCTTTTACATCAGATTTTAGTCAACAACTCCACGAGGTATCGAACCTCGGAATAATTCACAACTCATGGGTCTCAATTCCTGAACCCTAACCCTTGGCATACAGTGCCCTTATAACACCTCATAACCACACTGACGACTCACGTGCCAATATAGCCATTCTCACATAGAAGGCAAGTAAACAAGGGTGAGCATCTATGCTCAACAATATCAAGAACACCTCTTATCCGATAAGAGTGCTTAACTATGTGTATGCTTGTGCAAGTGTCCTAACATAGTCCATACCAGCAAATAAGCATAAGGAAGAAGAAGAACGGACAACACGTAGAATATTTTCTCACAGCTTTCACAAGATCAAGCTCACACAGGTACGTATACCACTACACAAATATCAACAACAAGAATGACCCCAGGCCATAAATCATCACAAATCAATCCCTGACACAGCCCACCTTGTCTCGCCACGTGTGCAATAGTAACATAAATGCCCGCCTTGTCTCGCCGCACGTGCATAATAATGTTCCCACCTTGTCTCGCCACATGTTCATAATAATGTTCCCACCTTGTCTCGCCACATGCACAACCCACACATATATATATCCCACCTTGTCACGCCGCATGTGCAAATATCAATAGGAATAATAGCACGGCAGAAACCTCATGCAACTCTATAATAACAACCGTACGGAAGAAACCTTGTGCATCACAATAATAACAACCGCACGACAGAAACCTCGTGCATCACAACAACAAATACAACAACAACAATGGCAATAATACAAAGTACGACAAGCAAATCAACTCAAGAACTTTTAAATCACAGGAAAAATATGGGACCAAATCACAAGGAATAACCACAGTAAAGAATGCTAGGCGTAAAGAGAACAACTCAACAAAGGAAAACTAATGTGTATCAACGATTCCACAATATACATTTCAACAACAGGGAAACTAACATAAGTTAAATAATTCCAAATAAAACAAGTCGACTAAGACATAGGATATCTAAAACTTCTTTTAAGGTTGAGAAATTACTAAGGATTTCAACAATTTAATTAAGGATAAGCAGCGAAAAGATAATCATAACCTCAATTAAGACTGAACAAATTATAAGATGATATAATAATAATTTCAAATAAAGATAAGCAGTTATGAAAAGATAGCATGACAATAAAGGAGGTAAAATTTTCAGTTAAGTCAAATAAGAATACAATAGGCTATAAGAGTGAATCCTGAAAGCAATTAAAGCATGTAGAGGTGAAACTAGTAAATAGGAACTTAATCATATCAAGAACAACTTCATACTCAGTGAATATAAGGACCTAAGAATCCTAAAAGGCCAACTTTTCACAAATAAGTCCGAGCACGCACTCGTCACCCCGCGTGCATGGACTACAATCAACATAGAAGACTCAAATCCTAAGGGGAAAATCCCCCACACAAGGTTAGGCCAGATACTTACCTCGAACCAAGCTCAAACAGTCGGTAAGAATGTCCTTTCCTCAATTATCCGACTCCGAATGGCCCAAATCTAGCCAAACACAATTGCATAACATGAATACAACAATAATAATCTTATCTAATCAATGAAATTAATATTTAATAAAAATTCTGAAATTCGCCCTAAAAAGTTGACCAGGGCCCACGTCTCGAAATCGGGTAAAAGTCACAAAATACGAACACCCATTCACTCGCGAGTTCACTCGTACCAAAATTATCCAAATCCGATGACTAAATCCCAATCAAAACTAAAAACTCTTAGTTGAAGAACTTCTTCCCATTTTTCCTAAATTTTCAATCCAAACCCGAAACTAAATGGAGAAAATAACTATGGATTAATGGAAAACAACCAAAAATGAGTTAGGAATCATTACCCCAAAGTTTCCTCTGAAAATCCCTCGAACAATTGCCAAATTCCGAGCTCTCAAGTCCAAAAACGAAGAATGAAACCAAACCCTCAGATTTCTCTTTTCTGCCCAGGCGTGACCGCACCAGCGCATAAATAGCCGCATCTGCGCGACCGCAGGTGCGCATGTCCAACCGCACCTGCGCTTCCTCTCGCTTTTGCGCGGCAAAAATCCGCTTCTGCGGAGACGCTGATGCGCACAATTTCTCCGCACCTGCGGAGACTGTCAAGTCCAGCTCTTCTCGCACCTGCGACCCCTGGCCCTCCTCTATTTTTTTGCTACTGCACTTGCCTCTCCGCACGTGCGCTCTCGCACCTGCAGTCTCTTCTTCGCAGGTGCGAAAATACCAGAAGCCTGAAGACTTAGCAGTAACACCAATCAAACGTTTAATCCGTTAAGCACCCGAAACTCACTCGAGGCCCCCGGGACCTCATCCAAACATACCAACAAATCCTAATACACCATACGAACTTAGTCGAGCCTTAAAGTCACATCAAACAACGTCGAAACCACGAATCGCACCATGAATCGAACTTATAAATTTCAAATCTTTCAACTTTTAAAACTCGTGCTGAAACCTATCAAATCAACCCGGAATGATGTCAAATTTTGCAGGCAAGTCCCAAATAACATAATGGAGCTATTCCAACTCTCGGAATCGCATTCCGACCCCAATATCAAAAAGTCCACTTCCGGTCCAAATCTCCAAAATTTTTTTTAACTTTCGCCATTTCAAGCCTAAATCAGCTACAGACCTCGGATTAACAGTCCGAATACGCTCCTAAGTCCAAAATCAGCTGACGGAGCTAACAGAACCGACGGAACTCCATTCCGGAGTCATCTTCACATAATTTCGACTACGGTCAAAATCCTAAGGCTTAAGCTTCCGTTTTAGGGACTAAGTGTCCCAAATCACTCTGAATCATCCAGTAACTGAATTCAACCATGCACGCAAGTCAATACACATAATATGAAGCTGCTCAAGGCCTTATTCCGCCGGACGGGACTTAAATTCTCGAAATGACTGGCCGGGTCGTTACAGTTCATGAGTGCGGGCTGCGGGAGTCTGTGCCCCTCCCCCGGCCTGAGATGTAGCGGGAGCTATCGGAAATAGTCCAGCCTGAGCCAGAGTGCTGAACATGCTCATGAACTGAGCTAAAGTCTCTTGGTGGGCTGGAGTAGCAACAGGGATCTCCGGTGCTGGCCCTCCATCTGGAGCTGCTGGGGGCTCCTCTGACGCAACTCTCGCAGGTACTCGGGCTGCACTGCGTGATAGTCCTATACCCCGACCCCGGCCTCTGGCGGCTGTGGCAGGGGGCTCAGGTGTCTGATCTTCGGTCCTCCCAGTATGGGTCCTCACCATCTATGAGAAAGAATAGAATAGAGTTTTAGAATTTTGATGTCAATAACTCGCACGACAAGGAAATCAAAGGAATATGATTGTTCTTAACAGTTACATAGCCTCCCAAAGATAAGTACGGACGTCTCCGCACCGATCCGTGAGACTCTAATAAATCGGCTTGTGACTCGCGACTCCTATGAACCTAGAGCTCTGATACCAACTTGTCACGACCCAAATTAACCCTCCGTAAGGTGTCATAATGGCACCTAGTCTTTACAACTAGGTAAGCCTAATATTACGAAAAATATAAAGAAAACACAACATTTTTAAAGATCAACAGCATATCGTGATTAGCCAAGAGTAGTACCACTCGGCATATACAAAATAATTTCCCAAGACCCGAAATATCGCTAAGTCACAAGCTGCTATAATCTATGTAGCTCTATACAAAAGTCTGAAGATAATAAAGAAAGTCTCTAGGCAAGGGAGTAGAAGGGGACTCCAAAGATCTGCGGACGCAAGCAGTAGTACCTTGAAGTCTCCTAAAATCAGCAGCACACACTAACCCTGAGGCTGATAGCTCGCACCTGGATCTGCACACGAAAACATGTGCAGGGAAGTGCATGAGTACACCACAATGGTACCCAATAAGTGCCAAGCCTAACCTTGGTCGAGTAGTGACAAGGTTAGGTCAAGTCCCTACCAGAGTAAATATAATAAATTAAACAGTAAAAGATATAAGTAGAATATACGGTAACGCAGTTAAAGAAATTCTTGAAAATTTAACATTTAAGGGAGCCCTCGGCTCAGAACAAGGTAAGCACAGTGGGAAATCTCCTGGGATACCATCCCGTAGTTCCAAATGAATATGCAGTATATGGGGATCTCCCAAAATACGTCTGTAGTCCCAAAGTAAATATGCAGTGCTGGGGGATCTTTTGGAATACGTCCATAGTCCCAAAGTAAATATACAGTGCTGGGGGGATCTCCTGGAATACGTCCGTAGTCCCAAAGTAAATATGCAGTGCTGGGGGATCTCCTGGAATACGTCTGTAGTCCCAAAATAAATATGCAAGACAAGGGATCTCCCGAAATACGTCTGTAGTCCTAATTTAAATATGCAACGCAAGATGAAATGGCAGGTATATCATTGAGTTATATAGTTTATACAGAACACAGATAAGGGAAGTAGGGACTTAACTAAGCATGGCGCACAGAATGTCAAATAGGCAGTTAAAACACGTAAGCATGCTTCTCTAATCTATGCTAAATAATTAAATGTATTAGTAAAATTTAATAAGGGAAAACGGTTTATGATTTAGAAAGGAAGGACATGATTTTTTTTGCTATAATAGTCCATGTACGTACTCGTCACCTCACGTACACGGTGCCCACACATCAATTTATATCAAACATCCTAAGGGAAAAGTCTTCAACACAAGGTTAGGCAAGCCACTTACCTCGAACCAAGCTCAGTCAATCGATCACAATGCCTTTCCCACGAATATCCGACTTTGAATGGCCCAAATCTAGCCAAAAGCAATTACATATCATAAATACAACCATGATAGACTCATCTAATTAATGAAATCAACACTTTAACAAAAATTCTGATATAACTCAAATATCGCCCGTGGGGCCCACGTCTCGGAATTGGGTAACAGTCACAAAATACGAACACCCATTCACTCACGAGTCTAACCATATAAAAATTTCTTAAATCCTACCACAAATCCCCTTTCAAAACTCGAAATCTTTGTTGAGGAAGTTCTTCCAAATGTTTCCCAATTTCAACCCCAAAATCCGAAATTAAATGATGAAATCAATCATAGGTTAGTGGAATATAACCATAAAGAAGTTAGGAATCATTACCCAAAAACTTCCTCCGAAAATTTCTCCAAATTTCGCCCTCTACCGAGCTCTTAATCAAAATTTTGTGTTATGAACTCAACCCTCATTTTTGAACCTTAAATTCTGCCCAGGTGTGTTCTTCTTCGCGAACGCGACATCATGATTGCGAATGCAATGAACAATCTTCCACTGGCCCAAAATTCCTCCTTCGCGAACGTGAGGGTACTCTCGCGAACGCGTACCTTCCATTGACGGACCCCTTCACGAACGCAGGAACCTCTTCGCGAACGTGTAGGCTTAATGCCCGAAGCTTCCTCTGGCTTGTTCCTCTACGCGAAGGCGAGGACTATATCGCAAACGCGTAGGCTTAAGGTCCCACGCCTTCGCGAATGTGGGAAAAACATCGCGAATGCGAAGAACAACTTAGATGCCTTTCCCAGATGCTCTACACGATCGCGAGGCACCTCTCGCGAATGCGATGAAGGATTTCTCTGCAATAAAACACCAGAAATCTGCTACTTCTCTAAGTCCAAAAATGACCCGTTGAGCATCCGAAACACACCCGAGGCCCCCCAAACCTCGCCCATACATACCAACCAATCCTAAAATACCATACGAACTTAGTCGAGCTCTCAAATCACATCAAACAATGCTAAAATCACGAATCACCCTCCAATTCAAACTTAAAGAAATTAAAACTTCAAAATTCTACAACCGATGCCGAAACCTATCAAATCACGTCCGATTGATTTCAAATTTTGCGCACAAGTCATAATCAACTTACGGACCTACTCCAACTTTCGGAATCGGAAAATGACCCCGATATCAAAAATTCCACTACCCGCCCAAAACTCCAAAAATTCGACTTTCGCCATTTCAAGCCTAAATGAGCTACGAACCTCCACAACACAATCCGAGCACGCTCCTAAACCCAAAATCACCTAACGGAGCTAACGGAACCAACGGAATTCCATTCCGGAGTCGTCTTCATACAGTTCCAACTACGGTCCAAATCCTAAGGCTTAAGCTCTCATTTAGGGACTAAGTGTCCCAAAACACTCTGAAACTCAAAACTAATCATCCCGACAAGTCACAATAGCAGAAATAGATATGGGGAAAGCAGTTAATAGGGGTTCGAGGCTCTAATTCTCAAAACGATCAGCCGGATCATTACACCAATACACCAGATGGTGTCGTTACAGGTACGATCCTGATTTTTATTATAAAGAGATATTTTCCTTTAATTTGATTTGGTTCTGAATATTGAGGTGAGTCCTCCTATTATGCTCCAATTATGGGTGAGCTTCGTAATTTTTGTGACCCACTTATATATTTATCCCTGTTGGGAGATTTGGAGATTTGGAGATATGAGCCTGTGTCTGTCATTTTTTTTTTGACACCATTGAGGACTATAAGTCCAAAAGAAATTTTTATTATTCATTACAGTGGGTTTAATATGTTTCGGAATAATTGATTCCAAGTTTTATGTATTATATGCCCTACCGATATGATGGTTCATTATTGAAAAGAATAAAGAAAAGAAATTGAAATTTCAGTTGGCACAATGTACAAAATACTTGTGATTCGGAGTTGAGGACGAGACCCTCGCATTTTTATATGATGTGAAATATTTAAACCGCACTACAAGCCGCGGTGGAAGTTATAAAGAGACGAGGTCCTTGTGGTGAAATATTTATGAGCTTAAATTCTCTCTTTGTGAAGTTAAATTTGTACTGTGGTACTAATAGGGAGTTATGCCTGATAGGCTTATGTGATAATTATTTTATGTGTTTTTGTGCCATAATTGTGCTGTAATTATTGAGTTTTAGTCTATGAGGTGAGTGCCCATGTGGCATTAAATGTGACTCATTAATCCGAGTAAGTAATCATGAGGTCTTCACGCCTCACATTCTGTTGTCAATGTTGTGAAAATTCGAAATGAGGTGGTGGTTAATATGAGATTAATTGATGATGCTGGAATTAATTATGAACAGCTTTTAAGACCAGAGATGTGGTGATGAGCATAAATATGATGTGCTTCATGTCCTGACATCATTATGATAATGTAGTGCTTGTAATACTGAGATTGATATTATTGATATATACCCTGTGGTATTTTGTTGGGTTGTGGATGTCTTGTAGGAGTTATTTTGGTGTTACTCTGGCAGGTGGATAGGCCCAAGTACAAGGGATACTCTGCCGAAATTTCTGGAAAATTTGGGAGTTAGTAAAATTTGGGGGATTGGAATTTGCAAAAGAAGAGATAAGTTATGTTATGTGTTTGGGGGCGAATGATCCTAAGCGGAGAATGTAACACCCCGGAATAATTTTGAAGTACTTCAACACTATCAAGAAAGTTGATGTGTGAGTAGGCACGAGTGGCTATAGCCAGCTGAGGCTAATACCGTGCGTTGATGTGAAAAATCGGGCCTTTTGAAAACGTTTGGAGTGTAAGAAATTGGTCTTAAAGTTTACAAATTTGGATAAAAGAAATAATCTCAATTGAGATGGTGTTGTCGGGCTTATCTCAAATGCGATAGCGTGGGATCAACCGTGAGTATATGTGTAAAAGTAAAATCATCAATTTGGTAACCTCAGAATAATTCTTAGAACGTTCGAGGACGAACGTTTGTTTAAGAGGTGGAGAATGTAATGACCCGACTTGTCGTTTTAAGAATTAACGCTCTGTTCAGTGACTTAAGGTCTCGAACAACTTCGTAATAAGTATTATGACCTGCAGGTGTGGTCGAGCTTGATTTTCGGAGGATTCAGAATTTAATTAAAAGAACAATTCTTATTTAGAAGCTTAAATGGAAAGAGTTGACCGGGGAGTTGACCTTTGTGCAAACGACTCCGGAATGGAATTTTGATGATGTCAATAGCTCCGTATGGTGATTTTGGACATAGGAGCGTATCCGGAATATTATTTGGAAGTCTGTAGGACAATTCGACATATTTTGGGAAAAGTTGGAAAATAGAAGATTTTGGAAAGTCCGACCGAAGGGTGAAATTTTGATAACGAGGTCGGATTTTGATTCTAGAAATAGGAATAGCTCCATCAAGTCAATTATGACTTGCGTGCAAAATTTGAAGTCATTCCGAATTTATTTGATACGTTTCGGCGCAAAATATAGAAGTTGGAAGTTTTGAACACTTATAATTCGATTCGATGCGCGATTCGTAATTTCGGCGTTGTTTGGCGTGGTTTGAAGCCTCGACTAAATTTGTATTTTATTTTGGAATATGTTGGTATATTTGATTAAGGTCCCAGGGGCCTTGGGTGAATTTCGGAAGGTTAACGGAGCAATTTGGACTTGAAGGAAGCTGCTGGAAAATGGCAGCAACTGTTAGAATCGCACCTGCAGAATTATGGGCGCAGGTGCGACCATCACAGAAGCGAAATTGGCTGGGCTGGACTGAGGCCGCAGGTGCGAAGAATTTCTCGCACCTGCGTTAGCGCAGAAGCGGAAGCTCTTTTGCAGGTGCGAGGGCAACGCCAGTGGATGTCGTATAAGCGAGAATTGGCTCGCAAAAGTGAGCTCGCGGGTGTGATAAAATGGTCCGCAGGTGCGAAACTGGGCAGAATGTTAAGGACCAAAAATGGTCATTTCGCCATTTTCGTTTTGGGATTTTTGGAGCTTGGATTTGGGAAATTCTGGAGGGATTCTTCACAAACTTGGTTGGGGTAAGTGTTCTATATCTTAAAGTGATTATATTTCATGAATCTATGATTATATTCATCGTTTAATCCGGATTTTAATAGAAGAAATCATGATTTTTATAAAATCTTCCAAAAACGAAAATTTATGATTTGGAGGTCGAGTTGGTATTGGAATTCGATATAATTGGTATGGTTGAACTCGTATCGGAATGGGTGTTCGGATTTCATAAAAATTATATCGGGTTCCGAGGGACGGGTCCCGCGTTGACTTTTGTTGACTTTTTGGAATAAAATTTTTAAGTCGACGTTTTATTATCCGGAATTGTTTCCGATGAATTTTAATGAAGTTATACAATTAATTTTGATAGATTTGAGCGGTCTGGAGGTCAATTCAAGCAAGAAAGCGATTTTGGAATATCGGCATAACTTCAAAAATGTAAGTGTCTTGCTTAACCTCGAGTGGGGGAAATACCCCTTAGGCATTGAGTATTATGTGCAAATTGTGTAATTGAAACCCATGTACGCGAGGTGACGAGTACGTACTTGGTTTATATATGAAAATATCATAGATTAAAATCCTTATAAGCCCTTATGTATTAAGCTGGAAATTATTGGCACTTATTAAATCCTCTATTTGTCATGCCTAGATCATTGTTTGTTGAAATTATTTTATATGATGATTTGGTGTGATTGCCACCTTGAATTTATGTGAAATATTATTTTGTTGAGTTGTTCACTCCCGGATATTTTTGTTAAGATTTTGTGCACATTAGGGTCGAGACATGGGCTCCTTATTGTGGAAAATAATGTATTGTTGATTTTATGTGGCAAGTTGTAATATTTGGGCACTTGATGTGCAATTTGTGATATGTTGTAAGATTTGAGCACTTGATGTGCAATCTGTGATATGTTGTAAGATTTGAGCACTTAATGTGCAATCTGTGATATGTTGTAAGATTTGAGCACTTGATGTGCAATTTGTGAAATGTTGTAATATTTGGGCACTTGAGGTGCAAGTTGTATTATGTTGTGATATTTGGGCACTTGAGGTGCGATTTGTAAAATATTGTGATATTGATACGCATGCGGTGAGATAAGGGTGGCTTGAAACGCGTGGCTAGTAGGGGAACTACTAGAAGTCATGTGGTGATATAAGCTCAGGGTGTTGAAACGCATGCGGTGAGATAAGAGTGGCTTGAAATGCGTGGCTAGTAGGGGAACTAGTAGAAGTCATGCGGTGTGATAAGGATGGCTAAAGCGCGGGATGTTATTTCGGAAAAAAATTATTTCTTTAAAAATTAAATGTGAAAGCTCCCGCGGTGATATAAAAAATAAAAAATAAAATATTGTGAATTTATTTATGATTTGGGACTACGAGGCGGTACCTCGGGAGTGCCCTGTTGATATTTCTTTATTTATGTTCTTGTCTTGGGTGATTATGTTTCATTTAATATGTAAATTCTTGTCTTTTTTCATGATGTACTAGTTGACTTTATTATTATGTGTTTTGTGCTCCTAGTTGTATTGTGTTGGCTTTGGATTTTTAGCACGAGACTCTGAAGAAGTATATTTCTGATTTTTCTTACTGATTTTCGATGATTGAGTTGATTTAAATAAAAGTAATTATTATTATATTTTATATTAAATAGTTTTACAACCAAACCAGTAGTTTATCTGATACTTTAACTTAAGTGCAATGTTATTTTCTTCACCCAAATGATTTTAATAAATAAATAAATTCAATTCTTTGTTGATTTCTTACTTGATTTAAAAATTCTAAACTCACTATAGTGGAAATAAATTGTAACGACCCAACTAGTCGTTTTGACTTTTAGAACCCCGTTCCCCTAAATAAAACTTCTCGTATGTGCTTTAATGATGTATGACTTGTGGGGATGGTTGGTTCGGGATTTGGAAGTGTTTGGGTTGAAATCCCTTAAGTTGGCTTTAAAAGGCCAAGTTTGACTTTGGTCAACATTTTGAGAAAACGGACTCGGATCAGTATTTTGACAGTTATAGTAGGTCCGTATAGTGATTTGGGACTTGGGCGTAAGCCCGGAATCAAATTCCGAGGTCCCTAGCCCGAGATATATAATTTTGATGAAACAATTAAAATATTTAAGTTCAAATAGTGACCGGATGTCGAATTATATTTAACGACCCCAAAATAAAATTTTGATGATTTCAACAGCTTCGTATGATGATTTTGGACTTAGGAGCGTGATCGGAATTTTATTTGGAAGTCCGTAGTGAAATTAGGCTTGAAATGGCTAAAACAAGAATTTAAGTTTGGAAGATTGATCGGGGAGTTGACTTTTTGATACCTGAGTCGGAATAC
This sequence comes from Nicotiana tomentosiformis, assembly GCF_000390325.3. NCBI lineage: Eukaryota > Viridiplantae > Streptophyta > Magnoliopsida > Solanales > Solanaceae > Nicotiana > Nicotiana tomentosiformis. Next base: position 42,931,297 of record NC_090818.1, on the reverse strand, counting down.
AGTTCCAAAACTTTTATAGCTCCGTTATGTCATTTATGACTTGTGTGCAAAATTTGAGATCAGTCGGAGTTGATTTGATAGATTTCGACATCGAATGTAGAAGTTGGAAATTTTAAGTTTCATTAATCTTGAATTGGAGCATAATTCGTGGTTTTACCGTCGTTTTATGTGCTTTGAGGTTTCAAATAAGTTCGTATGATGTTGTAGGACTTGTTGGTATATTTGGTTGAGGTCCCGAGGGCCTTGGGTGGATTCTAGGTGGTTAACAGATTGAATTTGGAATTTGAAGAAGAGTTGAGGCAGCTGATATCTGGTGTGATCACGGGTGCGAAACCGCGGGTGCTAAAAATCCATCGCGGGTGCAAATCCGCGGGTGCGAAGCCGCAGGTGTGAAAAATCCATCGCGGGTCAGGTGCAAAAAATCCATCGCGGGTGCGAAGCCGCAGGTGCGAAAAATCTATCGCGGGTGCGAAGCCGCAAGTGCGAAAAATGTTGCCGCGGGCGCGATGATCGCTGGGCAGTGAGTGTTTAAAGCGGGGATTTGAGTACTTTTGCTCATTTCTTCATTCTTGGACGATCTTGGAGCTTCTTGAGAGGAGCATTCACCTAGCAACTTGGAGGTAAGTTAATTCACACCTATTGCAAGTTAAATACATGGTTTATATATGGATTTAGATATGAAAATTTGTAGAAATTTAAAGTTTTGAAGAAAAACCTAGAAATTGGTATTTTTGATTTTTCACTACGGAAATGGTCATGGAATTGGATGGAAATTATATATTTGAATTCTTGAGATTATGGGTAACGATTCCCTCCGGAAATTTCCGAAATCCGGGTACGTGGGCCTGAGGTGAATTTTAGGAATTTTACCATTTTGGATAAGGCAATTTATTTAATAGATAAATTTTGAATCATTTAGCATATATTAATTATTTTGTATAATATTTGGATAGTTTCGGATTTTTCGGCGTCAAATCGAGAATTCAACGCGACGTGGTAATCGGAAAGTTGACTTTGAGACAAGGTAAGTCTCTTGTCTAATCTTGTGAGGGAAAAATTACACCATAGGGATTAAATTAAATAATTGTTGCTAATTGTAGGGGCTACATACGCACGAGATGACGAGAGTCCGTGCGTAGTTACTATTAATGCTAAAGTCCGGGTAGTTTAGGACTCAAAGCATGAATTACTTGTGCAAATTGTATTCTTTATTAATTAAATTATTTGATGTGTATATTGTGAATTGTTATGAAAGGTAGTAAAAGATGAAATTTTCATATGCTTAATTTTTGTTTAGATTAAATAAATTGTTAAAAGAAATTGTCCATCCTCTCGAATTTATCTTATAATAAACATACTCTCATTCCCGGAGGTACATAAGAAAAATGTCCTCCTTTCTTGTGGAGCTGGCCGAACGCCTCGGTAGGATAGATGCATCTATGGATCATGCCGCACGTCCCTCAGCAGTGTACACGACACTCTGGATCGGGCTGAACGACCTCGGCAGAAATCGTGCTTAATAATAATAATTACACGATACCATAATAGTTTATTTCAGCTTGCGAATCTAATTGATAAATTGGAGAATTCTTGGAATTTAATGAATTATTATTCCTACTCGTTAAGGAATTAATTATTATTCCTGTAAATGAGGTTAAATGATAAATTGGAAATTATTTGAATTGAAGGAATTTATTTAATATATTGAGAATTGTTGCATTTGAAGGAATTTGATTATTTCTGCTGGTTAAATAAATTATTGTAAATTCTGTGAATCATGCTGATTTAGATATTCTAGTTTTATTTTAATTATTAATATTGACCCATAGTGAGTGTCAAAGTCGGCTATCTCGTCTCTACCACTTCGAGATTAGGCATACTTACTGGGTACACGTTATTTTCGTACTCATACTGCACTTGCTGCACATTTTATTGTGCATGTACATATATGTATAGCGGCCTTGTGGGCGCAGAGGTGTGATTAATAATTGTGGGGACATAGGTGAGCTGCATTCTATATTACGATCCGCAGTTAACAAAGTCTCCTTCAGAGTTATTATATTTTCCTGTCTAATTTGTATTCTGGACAGATGTTGTATTTTATTTTTATTTCCCTAGTAAATGCTCATGCACTTGTGATACCGGGTTTTGGGAACGGTTGTGAATTGTTTAGAAATTTAGTTGCTAAAAATATTTATCATTTACTCTATGAGTTTTATCTTTACTATTTCATTGAAAAAATGTTTATTTCAAAAATATTAAAATGGGTAATTAGGTTAATTGATTATGGTTGGCTTGCCTGACAGTAGTGTCCAGCACCATCACGGTCTTTTTGGATTTTGGGTCGTGACATAAATTAATCATGTGGATCTTATATACATTGAGGATATTGGAATGTGAATTGTCCGTTCAGTTGTGATATTAAATAAGGGCACGATGTGCCGGAAAAATATGATGATTTAATTATGGACACGAAGTGCCGTGGAGATATGAAAAATGGGCTGAGACCCGTGTTTATGAAAAATATGAAAACGGACTGAGACCCATATTTTTATGATTTTGAAATGAGGTGTCACATGGTGATTTTTTAATTGAAGAATTATATTCAAAATATTTATTTGGAAGGATTTTTATTATGAAAGAATTATATTTGAAAGATATTTATTTGAGGAAAATTATATTTGAAAGAGAGTTATTTGGTAGAATTATATGTGAAGGACATCTATTTGAAGAATTTGATTTAATTGGGTGTATTTGTATTATTATTGTTGAGCGATAATAAATGGCGTTGTGTTGTCTTGCTGTGCATATCACTGGGTGTTTTATGATGTCTTTATTGTTATCTGTTTTCCTACTATTTTGTATATTATATTGCACAGGCTATTAGACTAGTGAGTGTCTTGACTGTACCTCGTCTCTACTCCACTGAGGTTAGTCTTGATACTTACTGGGTACCGACCGTGGTTTACTCATACTATACTTCTGCACATTTTTGTGCAGAGCCAGGTATTGGGGATATCGGACCTGAGCAGAGTTAAAGCGGGACCGTAAGGATTCAAGGTAGAGCCATTTGGTCGCCGCAACCCCTTGGAGTCTTTTCATTTCATTGTACTGTTAATTTTTAATCAAACAGTATTGTATATTCGGTCCTCGTGATTATTCCATGTAATCAGTTAGAGTTCGTGACTCAGTACTACCAGTCTTGGGAGGTTGTATATTCATATTTATTCTGCTGTTAGTTTTCAAAAAAAATGGCTTCAAAATGTAATATAAATCGGCTTACCTAGTCTTAGAGACTAGGTGCCATCACGACGCATGTGGTGGGATTTTGGGTTATGACATAAGTAACCGTAGCTGATATGTGAGGCCATCAATGAATCTCCTAATCCTCTCCCTATCAGTGGGAACCAACCAGATTGCGTGACGAGCAAACTCAGAAAATCTCATCTCGTATCGCGTCACAGATATATCACCCTGGCAAAGCTGCTCAAACTGTCTGCGTGGCTCTTCTCTGCGGGACTGAGGTACAAACTTCTCCAAAAAGACCACGGAGAACTGATGCCAAGTAAGGGGTGTTGCGCCACCAGGCCTACGCCTCTCGTAAGTCTCCCACCATCTGAGTGTAGCCTCAGAAAACTGAAAAGTAGTGAATGATACCCCACTGGTCTCCAGAATACCTGCTGTCTGAAGCATCCATTGGCACCTATCCAGAAAATCCTGAGCATCCTCTGACTCAGTACAGCTAAATGGTGGAGGTCGAAGCCTCTCAAATCTCTCAAGTCTCCTCTTCTCATCGTCTGCCATAACAGGAACTACCGGGGCCTGAGCAGCTGCAACCGGCTGGGCTGGTAGTGCCCCCGGTATCTAAAGTCCCTGCACTACCTGGTCTGGAGTACGGGCAACGGGGGTATGAGTACCTCCCCCAACCTAAGAAGTGGCAGGTGCGGCCTGAGCCGAAACCACCTGAGCAAGACCAGTGCAGGCTGCCAATATCTGGGCCAAAGTCTCCTGAATGCCTGCAATCTCAATAGGCACAGCTGGTGCCAGAGCTAATCCTGTCGGCTCAACTATATCTGGAATCTGCTCCTGAGCTGGAACAACTGGTGGTACTACAGGTGCTGTTCCAACTGTGGTACGAGCTACACCTCGACCTCTACCTCAGCCCCGGCCTCTACCACGGCCCCGGCCTCTCGCGGCCCGAACTGGTGGCACTGGTGGCTCACCGTCCGATCCGGTAGTACGTGTCCTCACCATATGTGAGAGAATAGAATAGCAGAAATTTAGTTTCCAGAATCAACAAATTCGCATGACAGAATACAAGAAAGTGAAATTTTCCTAAGGGTTTCGCAGCCTCTCGAGGATAAGTACAGACGTCTTCATACCGATCCACAAGACTCTACTAAACCTGCTCATGACTCGTGAGACCTACATAACCTAGGCTCTGATACCAACTTGTCATGACCCAAAATCCCAACCTATCATAATGGTGCCTATCTCGATATTAGGCAAGCCGATAATCTCAATAAACCAAAACTTCTCTTTAAGGTTGAAAATATAATATTTAAATACAATACAAACACTCCCCAAACCTGGTGTCACTAAGAACATGAGCATCTAATATGAATACAAGTCTGGAAAATATAGTCTATAATGGTCTGAGACCAAATACAGTGAACAAAGAGATAGAGAAGGAGAGACAACGTCTGCGGAACACGACAGCTACCTCAAAATCTCCTAAAAATCAACCGTATGAAAGTAAACACTCGCTATGTCCGGGAACACGTGGATCTGCACACGAAGTGAAGGGTGTAGTATGAGTACAACCAACTCAGCAAGTAATAATAATAAATAAGGAACTGAAGATAGTAACGAGCTACACAGTTATGGTTCGTTTCCAGAAATTCCAGCAAAGAATAGACATGCTATCAAATCTGGCAGTTTAATGTCAAATCAATTTTTATACAGTTCCTGTTCATGTAATCCGTATATCAACAATCTTTCAGAGATTTCACAACAATGACAGATAGCAACTAAGTGCAACAACAAATGGAAATCAAGTACAACCTCTTAGGACAACAATAACTCCCTGGGCTCCCATCCCTCATCACTCCCTGGGCTCCCAACCCTCATCACTCACTCTCAATGGGTACCCGCGCTCACTGGGGATGTACAGACTCCGGAGGGGCTCCTACAGCCCAAGCACTATAATCTGCATGGACAACTCATGTACCATAATATAAATATCTAGATCCGCACGGCCAACTCACGTGCTGCACGGCCAACTCACGTGCTATAGTATAATATAAGGATCTGCACGGCCAACTCACGTGCTATAGTATAATATAAGGATCTGCACGGCCAACTCACGTGCTGCACGGACAACTCACGTGCTGCACGGACAACTCATGTGCTGCACGGACAACTCATGTGCTATGATATCAATATCTTACAATCAGGCCCTCGGCCTCTCTCAGTCATAAATCTCTCCAGTCTCTCGGGCTCTCATTAATCATGAAATCAGCCCAAACAACAATGAAATGATGCATCAATAATAATAACAGAGACTGAGATAAAATATGCAAGTAAAAATTGAGACTGAGTACATATAGCATTTAGCATGCAATTCAACAAGTACGAGACCTATGTGGGTCCCAACAGTACTATCACATAGCCTAAGCATGATTTCTAACATGATTTACAGTCAAATTTTATCAACACATAGAGAGCATATAGCTAACAACAAATTATTCAACTTTATAGTTTCCCGGGACGGACCAAGTCACAATCCCCTCGGTGCACGCCCACACGCCCGTCACCTAGCATGTGTGTCACCTCCAAAATAATCACATGATACCAAAATCCGGGGTTTAATACCCTCAGGACCAGATTTAAAATTGTTACTTACATCAAAATGTGAAACTCTTTACTCTGTTATGCCTTTGCCTCGCAATTCGGCCTCCGAATGCGTCGAATCTAGTCACAGATAATTTGTTTCAGTCAATAAAATTTATTGAAATTAATTCCATAAAAAAATACTAATTTTTCATAAAAATCCAAAATTTACCTCAAAAATTGCCTGTGGGTCCCATGTCTCGGAACCTGACAAAAGTTACAAAATCCAAAAGCCCATTCAACCATGAGTCTACCCATACCACTTTTACCAAAATTCGACCACAACTCGACCCTCAAATCTACAAATCTTATTTCCAAATTTCTAAGTTCCAATCTCCGATTTACACCTCAAAATCATGTAATCTAGTCAGATTATTCGATGATAATTCAATATTATGGAGTATAAATGATCACAAGGGACTTACCTCAAGTTTTTCTTGAAAATATATCAAAAATTGCCTCTCCTTAAGTTCCAATTTGTCAAAAATAGCGAATGGGACGAAGTCCCTGTTTTTATAATTCTGCCCAGACAACCTCGGTTCTGACTCGATCTTGGCCTTTGATCTTGGCCTTCGATCGAGGTCCTCGATCCAAGGCCTCGATCCTGGTCCTCGATCCTAGGCCTCGATCCTGGCCCTCGATCCTAGGCCTCGATCCTGGCTGCGATCCTGATCCTCGATCATGGCCCTCGACCCTCGCCTTCGATCATGTCTTCGACCCTAGGTTCGATCATGGCTTCGATCGTAGCTCTCGACCCTAGGCTCGATCATGGCTTCGATCATGGCCCTCGACCCTGGGCTCGATCATGGTTTCAATCGTGGCCCTCGACAATGGGCTCGATCATGGCTTCGATCGTGGTCCTCGACCCTGGGCTCGATCGTGGTCCTCGACCCTGGGCTCGATCGTGGCCCTCGACCCTAGGCTTGGTCTGGGCTCACATCTAGGCTTGATTTTGAGAGATTTCTAGGCTCGAAACTGGTAGAAGAAATTTCCAACAGAAGGAAATTGCAGGAGCTGTTGTAGTTCAATTTTTTGATCTGTTAACCATCCGAAACTCACCCGAGGCCCTCGGGACCTCAACCAAATATACCAAAAATTCCTAAAACATCATATGAACTTAGTCGAATCCTCAAATCACCTCAAACAATGCTAAAACCATGAATTATGCCCCAATTCAAGCCTATTGAACTTTGAAATTTTTATTTTCTACAAATAACGCCGAAACCTATCAAATCACGTCCGATTGACCTCAAATTTGGCACACAAGTCATAAATGACATAAAATACCTATTAAAATTTTCAGAATCGTATTTCAACCCTGATATTAAAAAGTCAACCCCTCGGTCAAACTTCCCAAAAATTCAAATTTCGGCATTTCAAGTCTAATTCCTCTACGGACCTCCAAATATTCTTCCAGATATGCTCCTAAGTCCGAAATCACCATACAGAGCTATTGGAATTATCAGAATTCGAATCCGAGGTGGTTTACATATAGGTCCTAACTTAATATTTTTTCAATTTTGAGACTAAGTATCTCATTTCTCTCTTAATTTCTTCCGGACCCGAACCAACTAACCCGATAAGTCATAAATCAATAGCAAGGCATAAATTGAGTAGTAAATGGGGAAATGGGGTTAACATATTCAAAACGGCCGACCGGGTTGTTACAGTATACTTAAGAGAGGTTGGCCCAGATTTATATTCAGGATATAGTTCGGTTGCACGGTGTGCCAATTTCTATCATATCAGATATAGGCCCTCAGTTTACTTTACATTTCTGGAGAGCAGTATAGAGTTTATTAGGGACCCGTGTAGAGCTCAGCACAGCCTTTCATCCGCAGACCGACGGGCAGTCAGAGCGGACAGTTCAGATTTTGGAGGATATGCTCAGGGCATGTGTGATTGACTTTGGAGGTCAGTGGGATCATTTCCTGCCTTTGGCCGAGTTTGCTTATAATAACAGTTACCAATCCAGCATCGAGATGGCTCTATTTGAGGCTTTATATGGTAGTCGATGTCGTTCACCTATTGGATGGTTTGAGCCCGGTAAGGCTAAGTTATATGGTACTGATTTGGTGAAGGATGCCTTGGAAAAGGTAAAGTTGATTCAGGAGCGACTTCGTACAGCACAGTCCAGACATAAGAGTTACGCAGATCAGAAAGCGCATGATTTATCATTTATGGTAGGTGAAACAGTTCTCTTGAAGGTTTCGCTGATGAAGGGAATTATGAGATTCGGGAAGAAGGGCAAGTTGAACCCAAGGTTTATAGGCCTATTTGAGGTGTTGAGATGAGTTGGGGAGGTTGCGTATGAGCTTGCATTGCCTCCCAGTCTATAGGGAGTTCATCCGGTTTTCCATGTATCTATACTCCGAAAGTATCATGCTGACCTGTCACATGTGTTAGACTTCAGCACAGTTCAGCTAGATAAGAGTTTGGGTTATGAAGAAGAGCCATTTGCCATTGTTGATAAACAGTTTCGCCAGTTGAGGTCCAAGAGGATTTCTGCAGTAAAGGTCCAGTGGAGGGGCTAACCAATCGAGGAAGCGACTTGGGAAGCCGAGGAGGACATGCGGAGCAAATATCCAAACTTATTTAGCACTCCAGGTATTATTCTAAACTCGTTCGAGGACGAACATTTGTTTAAGAGGTGGAGAATGTAATGACCCAACAGGTAATTTTAACTTTTAGAAATCCGTTACCTAAAATAAAACTCCCCGTACATGCTTTTATTAATTTATGACTCGCGGGGAAGGTTGGTTCGGGATTTGGAAGTGTTTGGGTTGAAATCGGAACACTCGGTTCCTTAAGTTGGCTTTAAATGGCCAAGTTTGACTTCGGTCAACATTTTGAGAAAACAACCCCGGAATTGGGATTTGACGGTTCCAATAGGTTCGTATGATGATTTTAGACTTGGGCGTATGTCCGAATCCGGTTTTGGATAACCCGGGAGCATTTTGACGCTTAATAGTAAAATTTAACTATTTGAAGGTTTAAAATTCTTTAAATTTGGTTTGGAGTAGGTTTTTAAGTAATCGAAGTCCGTTTGGAATTCCGAGTTTGGGAATAGTTTCGTATAGTGATTTAAGACTTGCACGCAAAATTTCGTGTCATTCCGAGTAGTTTAAGTATATTTCGGCGCATTGGAAGTAAATTGAAGAACTTGAAATTCTTAAGTTTGAATCAATTTGGTTTAGGGTATGATTCTTAGATTTGATGTTGTTTTACGCATTCCGAGAGTTTGAGCGAGTCCGTTTTATGATTTCAAACTTGTTGGTATGTTCGGGCGGGGTCCCGGGGGTCCCGAGTGTTAACCGGACGAGGCTCGGACCAATTTTGGAAAATTGATCAAGGACTAATGCTCCCAGCTACTGTCATAATCGCACTTGCGCTTGGACAACCGTAGGTGCGAGCCATCAATCGCAAGTGCGAACGAGAGGAGCCTGCCCAGCATTGAAGATGCGAAGCATTTGGCGCACCTGCGAACGCACAAGTGCGAAGGCCCTGTACGCAGAAGCGGAGAAATACGCAGGTGCGAAGGAATGGGCGCACCTGCACTTGTGCAGAAGCGAGCAGCTCGTCCGCAGGTGCATAGCCAGTCCAAGAGGAAAAAATCTCACACCTGTGAGGCTTTTCCGCAGGTGCGAAAGCTGCAGGTGCGAATACCTTCCGCATGTGCGAAAAATCTGTCTGGGCAGAACCTTAAAATGGACGAAGCTAAGTCCATTTTTGTTCATTTTTCCTCCATGTTTGCGCGATTTCAGAGCTCTGGGTGAGCAGTTTTCAACTAACAACTTGGAGTTAAGTTAATTCTACACCCTCTGAGTTAAATACATAGATTATGGGTAGATTATAACTAGTAAATCTTAGAAATCAGGGGTTTAGGTGAAAACCCTAGATTTTTATAAAAATGAGATTTTAACCACGAAACTGGTTATGAAATTGGATTAGAAATTATATATTTAAGTTCTTCAGATTATGGGTAACGTTTTCATCCGAAAATTTCCAGAATCCGAGCACGTGGACCCGAGAGTGAATTTTAGGAATTTTACCATTTTGGATAAGGTAATATATTTAATAGATAAATTTCGAATTATTGAACATATATTAATTATTTTGTATAATATTTGGATAGTTTTGGATTTTTCGGCGTCGAATCGAGAAATTTACGCGACGCAGTAATCGGAAAGTGGACTTTGAGAGAAGGTAAGTCTCTTGTCTAATCTTGTGAGGGGGAAATTATCCCATAGGGATTAAATTAATTAATTATTGCTAATTGCGGGGGCTACGTACGCACAAGGTGACGAGAGTCCGTGCGTAGCTACTATAAATGCTAAAGTCCGGGTAGTTTAGGACTCAAAGTATGAATTACTTGTGTAAATTGTATTCTTTGTTTAATTAATATTAATTGATATATATGAATATATTGTGAATTGTCAGATAAAAATATTAAAGGATGGAAATCTCATATGCTTGATTTTCTGTTTAAATTAATTAATTGTTAAGAGAAATTATTTTTCCTCCCGAATTTATCTTATAATAAATATACTCTCCTTCCGGAGGTACATAAGAAAAATGTCCTCCTTTCTTGTAGAGCGGGCCGAACGCCTCAGCAGGATAGACGCATCTATGGATCGTGCCGCATGTCCCTCGGCAGTGTACACGACACTCTGGATCGGGTTGTATGTCCTCGGCAGAAATCGTGCTTAATAATAATAATTATACGATACTTTAATAGTTTATTTCAGCTTGCGAAGCTAATTGATAAATTGGAGAATCCTTGAAATTTAATGAATTATTATTCCTGCTTGTTAAGGAATTAATTGTTATTCCTATAAATGAGATTAATTGATAAATTAGAAATTATTTGAATTTAAGGAATTTAATTAATATATTGAGAATTATTGCATTTGAAGGAATTTGATTATTTATGTTGGTTAAATGAATTATTGTAAATTTTGTGAATCATGCTGATTTAAATATTCTAGTTTATTTCAATTATTATTATTGACCCATAGTGAGTGTCAAAGTCGGCCATCTCGTCTCTACCACTTCGAGATTAGGCTTGATACTTACTGGGTACACGTTGTTTACGTACTCATACTACACTTGCTGCACTTTTTGTGCAGGACCTGAGGCAAGTACTAGTGGGGGACCTATCGTCTTACACCCACTTTTTGAGCCGTTCTACAGCTACTAGTGTGTCACGACCCAAAATCCCACCACAGGCGTCATAATGGCACCTAGTCTCTAAGATTAGGCAAGCTGATTTCTATTACATTTTGAAGCCTTTTATTTTTAATTAAAATCTAACAACGGAAATAATTACAATACACAACCTTCCAAGACTGGTAGTACTGAGTCACAAACTCCAACTGAATACATGGAATGATCACAAGGACCGAATATACAATATTGTTTGATTACAAATTAACAGTACAATGAAATGAAAAGACTCCAAGGGACTGCGACGGCCAAGCAGCTCTACCTTGAATTCTTATGATTGTGTTTTAACTCTGCTCAAGTCCTATATCTTCAATACCTGGCTCTGCACAAAAATGTACAGAAGTGTAGTATGAGTACGCCACGGTCGGTACCCAGTAAGTATCAAGACTAACCTCAATGGAGTAGAGACGAGGTACAGTCAAGACACTCACTAGTCTAATAACTTGTGCAATATAATATACAAAATAATAGGAAACAAATAACAATAGGACAACATGGAACAACCAGTGATATGCATAGCAGACAACAAGAATACCATTAATATCATTCAACAATTAATAAACACAAGTACACCCAATTAAATAAAGTCCTTCAAAATAAATGTTTTTCACATATAATTCTTCCAGATAACTCTCTTTCAAATATAATTTTTCCAAATAATTATTTTTCAAATATAATTCTTTCAATAAATCTTTTCAAATATAATTTCCTCAAATAAATATCTTTCAAATAAAATTCTTTCATATAATACTTTCTAAGTAAAAATCCTTCAAAATAAATATTTTGAATATAATTCTTTCAATTAAAAAGTTACCATGTGACACCTCATTTCATAATCATAAAAATACGGGTCGCGGCCTATTTTCATATTTTTCGTAAACACGGGTCTCAGCCCATTTTCATATTTTCACGGCACCTCGTGCCCATAATTAAATCATCATATTTCTCCGGCACCTCATTCCCTCATTGCATATCACAACTGCACGGACAATTCACGTGCCAATTATCATTATCATTTCATCACAGCACCTCGTGCCCACATTTCATATCACAACTGCACGGACAATTCACGTACCAAATATTCTCATTATTTACTCATGGCATCTTGTGCCCACATTTCAATTTATGATCCGCCTGGCAATAGCCACATGTTCTCAATTTCAACGTAAAACAGATTGTTATCAATTTATTATCAACAAGACCAATTGCACAAGGAATAAAACTAAACACAAGAAAAATCACAACATCACATAAAAATCATCAACACCACAACCCCACATCATCACATATCATCCCTGACAATAGCCACCCTTATCGCTCTTATTGCCACCCTTATCACTCCTATAGCTACCCTTATCGCTCCGCTCAGACAATATCAATAGCCACCCTTATCACTCATATTGCCACCCTTATCGCTCCTATAGCCACCCTTATCGCTCCGCCTAGACAATATTCCAACAGATATAATAGTGAAATGCCACCCTTATAACCACATAATATCAACGGTGAAATGCCACCCTTATCTCCCCAAAATAACAACTCACACATCACAAAAATTTACACGGAAAATTATCACAACAACATAACAAAATCAATTCATATCACGATTTGCCCAATGGCCACAACCAAATTCCAAATCTACAAACAAGTCAATTAATTTCACAACAAATAGCCAAAAGCTCTACACAATGTGTACGACACCCAAAAACAATCAATAGAGATAGAAATTACTCAACATAAAGCAAAGTCTTCATAAAAATCAAATTTTCAATAATTATATAAACACCTCTTCTTAAGCCCATTTAATTAATTATTTGCAAAGGAGAAATCCAAAATGAAATTAAATTTAAATAATTATCAAACCAGCAAATTCACGAAATTTCATAAATAATCAAATAACAATCACATCACATTGTCATATAACAACAGAGTCAACAACAAGGATTTAGGCACAACAAGTAGATGATTAAATATATGCCAACAATTATCCAATTCACTACATAATATGATCAAGACTTTAACTCAATAAAATTTGCACTTAAAACCAAGTACGTACTCGTCACCTCGCATACATGGTTTTCAATTACACAAATTGCACATAAGAATCAATGCCTAAGGGGAAATTTCCCCACTCGAGGTTAAGCAAGACACTTACCCTTTTGAAGTTATGCCGATATTTCAAAATCGCCTTCTTGTTTGAATTGACCTCCGGACAGCTCAAATCTATCCAAATTAATTGTATATCTTCATTAAGATTCACCGGATACAATTCCGGATAATAATATGTCGACTTAAAAATTTATTCCAAAAGATCGACAAAAGTCAACGCAGGACCCGCCCCTCAGAACCCGGCATAATTTTCATCAAATCCGAATACCCATTTCGATACGAGTTCAACCATAGCAATTTTATCGAATTCCAATAACAACTCGACTTTCAAATCTTAAATTTTTGTTTTTGGAAGATTTTACAAAAATCTTGATTTTTCCTCCATTAATCCGAATTAAATGATGGATTCAAAGACATAATCATGGAAATTAATCAAAACTAGATAAGAAACACTTACCCCAAACACCCACGCAAGAATCTCTCCAAAAATCGCCTTCTACCGAGCTCCAAATTTGATTTTGAGCTATGAACTCAAACCTCCGTTTTTGGGACTTTTAATTTTGCCTAGATAGGCCTTCTTCACGTTCGCGGCCATTGCTTCGCGTTCGCGAAGGCCAAAACCCAACTGCCTCAAATCCTTCATCGCGTTCGCGACCTCCTCGTCGCATTCGTGCAGGCCGATTGTTTCTGCCCCATCATTTCCTCTTCGCGTTCGCGAACCCCTCTTCGCGTTCGCGATGACCAGCTAACCAACTCCTTCGCGTTCGCGTTCCACTCTTCACGTTCGCAAAGCCCAAACGACCCCAGGCCCCAATCTTCTTTTCTTCTTCGTGTTCGCGTTGCCTGGGCCGAGTTCGCAAAGGCTTGCCCTGCTCCTTCTTCGCGTTCGCGTCCATAGCTTTGCGTTCGCGAAGGGTAAACCATCAGTCCCTCAAATTCCTCTTCGCGAACGCGGGACTCCCTTCGCGTTCGCGAAGAAGGAAACCAGATGACAGAAAACAACAGTTCAAAAATAGAAGGAAATGGCCCGTAGCCCATCCGAAACACACCCGAGGTCCCCGGGACCCCGTCTAAACATACCAACAAGTTCCATACCCTATCACGGACTCGCTCGAGGTTTCAAATCACATCAAATAACGCCGAAAGTACAAATCGCACCACGAATCAAACTTATGAACTTCCAACTTCTAAAATGCATGCCAAAACTTATCAAACCAACCCGGAATGATGTCAAATTTTGCAGGCAAGTCCCAAATAACATAACAAAGCTGTTCCAACTCTCGGAATCTCATTCCGACCCTGATATCAAAAATTCAACCCCCCGGTCAAACTTTCCAAGAATTCGACTTTCGCCATTTCAAGCCTAAATTGGCTACAGACCTCAGATTCACAGTCCGGACACTCTCCTAAGTCCAAAATCACCATAAGGAGCTATTGACATCATCAAAATTCCATCCCGGAGTCGTTTGCTCAGAAGGCAACTCTCCGGTCAACTCTTTCTACTTAAGCTTTAAATTAAGGATTGTTATTTTAATTCAATTCTGAATCTTTAGTAAAACAAACACGACCACACGCGCGGGTCATAATACATATTGCGGCTGCTCGAGACCTTAAGTCACTGAACGGGGCGTTAATTCTTAAAATGACATGTCGGGTCGTTACATTCTCCACCTCTTAAACAAACGTTTGTCCTCGAACGTGCTAAGAATTATTATGAGGTTACCAAATTGATGATTTTACTTTTACACATATACTCACGATTGATTCCATGCTATCGCATTTGAGATAAGTGTGACAACATCATCTCATTTGAGATTATTTCTTTTATCCATATTTGTAAACTTTAAGATCAATTTCTTACACTCCAACATTTCAAAGGGTCTAATTTTTTTCACAACAACGCACGGTATTAGTCTCAACTGGCTATAGCAACTTGTGCCTATGCACACATCAATTTTTCTTGATTGTGTTGAAGTACTTCAAAAAAACATTGGGGTGTTTCATTCTTCCCCGCTTAGGGTCATTCACCCTCAAACACATAACATAACTTATCTCTTCCTTTGCAAATTTCAATCCTTCAAATTTTACTAACTCCCAAACTTTTTCAGAAATTCCGGCAGAGTCTCCCCTGTAATTGGGCCTATCCACCTGCCAGAGTAACACCAAAACAACTCCTAACAACACATCCATAATGTATATATCAATAACACAATCTCAACATTACAAACATTGCATTATCATAATGATATCAGGACATGAAGCACATCATATGTATGCTCATCACCACATCTCTTGTCTTAAAAGATGCTCATAATTAATTCCAGCATCATCAATTAATCTCATATTAACCACCATCTCATTCCGAATTTTCACAATACTTACAACAGAATGTGAGGCATGAAGACCTCATGATTGCTTACATGGATTAATGAGTCACATTTAACGCCACCTAGGCACTCATCTCATAAGTTAAAACTCAATGTTTACAGCACCAAAATGGCTGAATATGCACAGAAAAATATACAAGAATTATCAAATAAGCCTAACAGGCATGACTCCCTATTGATATTATTGTACAAATTAATTTCACAAAGGGATAAAAAAAATTTAAACTCATAAATATTTTACCTCAAGGACCTCGTCCTTATATAACTTCCATCGCGGCTTGCAGCCCGATTTAAATATTTCACACCATATAAAAATACGAGGATCTCGTCCTCAACTTCGAATCACAAGTATTTTGCACATTGTGCCAACTGAAATTTCAATTTCCTTTGTTTCTTCTTTTCAATAAATTTCATAAACAGTTTTCACAACACATAATGAATCCCTCCTACTGGTAGGGCATATAATTCATAAAAATTAGAATCAATTATTCCTAAACACATTAAACCAACTATAATAAAGAATAAAATTTACTTTTGGGCTTATAGCCCTCAATGGTGTACCAAAAATAAAATGACAGACATGGGTTCACATCTTTAAATCTCCCAACAGTGATAAAAATATAAGTGGGTCACAAATTTACGAAGCTCACCCATAAGTGGAGCATAATAGGAGGACTCACCTCAATATTCAGAACCGAATGAAATTAAGGAAAATATCCTTTTATAATGAAATCAGGATCGTACTTGTAATAACACCATCTGGTGTTTTGTCCTCAGCCAAATCATAGTGATTAAATCAACGGGTCGTGCCTCCACCTCTTAAGCGCCCACTACCCGCATGTCCTCCATGTCTAGCTAACTGTGCACGTGGAGTATCAACTGGAATAAAGCTTGTGGCTGGAGTATTAAGATAAAATCCACCCCTCCCAAGTCTGGACAATCTCTCATAATATGTCTAGTATCACCACACTCATAACAACCCCTCTGAGGACGCGGCTACTCGTACTGAGTTTGTGCCGGATAACTAGAATAACCACTGTAAGAATCTCGTGTCGGTGGTGCACTCTAAACTGGAGCACTCCGAGTAATCTGATGTGCGGACTGAGCTGACCGACTGCTCGAGCCTCCGCTATAATGGGTTCTAGCTGAAGAGTAAAACCCACTGAACCCTCGAGATCTTCAAGAACTTTTGGCCTCCTTAGACTCTCTTTCCTCGCCTAATACACCCTCAATCTTCCTTGCAATCTCCACTACTTGTTGAAATGGATGATCAGTTTGCAACTCTCTAGCCATGCATATTTTAATTTCATAATCGAGCCCCTCAATGAATCTGGGCCTTAAAGTTTTCAAGTATGGATAAAAGAAATAATCTCAAATGAGATGATGTTGTCACATTTTTCTCAAATGCGGTAGCATCGAATCAACCGTGAGTATATGTGTAAAAGTAAAAATCATCAATTTGGTAATCTCAGAATAATTCTTAGAATGTTCGAGAATGAACGTATATTTATGAGGTGGAGAATGTAATGACCCGACTTGTCGTTTTAAGAATTTACGCCCAGTTTAGTGACTTAAGGTCTCGAGCAGCTTCGCAATATGTATTATGACCCGCGGATGTGGTCAAGTTTGATTTACTAAAGATTCGAAATTAAATTAAAAGAACAATCCTTAATTTGAAGCTTAAATGAAAAGAGTTAATCGGAGAGTTGACTTATGAGAAAATGACTTCGGAATGAAATTTTGATGATGTCAATAGCTCCGTATGGTGATTCTCGACTTATGAGCGTGTCCGGAAAATTATTTGGAGGTCCGTAGTGGAATTAAGCTTGAAATGCCAAAAATTTAATTTTTGGGAAGTTTGACCGGAGGGTTGACTTTTTGATATTAAGGCCGGATTCCGATTCTAGAAATTTGAATAGGTCCATTATGTTATTTATGACTTGTGTGCAAAATTTGAAGTCATTCCAGGTTCATTTGATGTGTTTCGGCACAAGTTATAGAATTTCAAAGTTCAAAGTTCATGGATTTTTTATTTGAAGTGCGATTCATCGTTTTGATGTTGTTCGATGTGATTTGAGACCTCGAACAAGTTCGTAATGTGTTATGGGACTGGTTGGTATGATTGGTTGAGGTCCCGGGGGCCTCGGGTGTGTTTCGGGGTAGTTTCGGATCATTTGGAGTTGTTTTGGAACTACTGATTCTGTTGTCTGGTTTCCTTCTTCGCGAACGCGAAGAAAGTCCGGTGTTCGCGAACGTGAGGACTGCGAACGCGAAGAAGGAGGGCAGTTGGTTACCGCGAACGCGAACGCAATGTTGTGAATGGTCAAGCCTTCGCGAACGCGACACTGGTCACACGAATGCGAAGAAGAAAAGCCTGGGTAGTGAGTTTAAGTTCAGAAAATGGGACTTCGTCCCATTTTCCATTTTTTACGGATTGCAGCTCGGGATGAGGCGATATTTGGGAGATTTTTAGAGGAAATAATGGGGTAAGTGTTCTTGACTCAATATTGGTTAAATTACCCGAATCCATGGTTGTTTTTAACATTTAATCGGTGAATTAAGTTGGAAATAATTGTGAAAACCCTCTTGATTCAATTTAAGATTTGGAGATCGAGTTGTTATCGGAATTGAATAAAATTGGTATGGTTGAACTCGTATCGGAATGGGCGTTCATATTTTGTAACCTTTGTTGGGTTCCGAGATGTGGGCCCCATAGGTAATTTTTGGGTTAAATTCCAGATTGTTTTGTAGAAAATTTGTATTTTCATATGGAATTTATTCCTACAATTTGTATTTATTGAATCTAATTAATTATGACTAGATTCGAGCCGATCGGAGTCAGAAAATTGAGGAAAAGGCATATTACATGACTGATTGAGCGCGGTTTGAGGTAAGTATCTTGCCTAACCTTGTGTAGGGGATTTTCCCCTTCGAATTTGAGTCAAATATGCTGATTGTAGATAACCTATATCTTAGTTGACTTGCCATTCTTTGGAACTATTTGACTCGTGTTGGCTTCTTATTGTTGACTTGAATATTGTGGGATCGTTGCTATATTTTGTTTTGTTTTCCCTTGTTAAGTTGTTCTCCTTGTGCCTAGAATTCTTCACTGTGGTTATTCCTTGTGAATGATTTCTACCATTCTTGTGATTTAAGTTCTTGAGTTGATTTGCTTGTCATACCTTGCATCTTTGTCATTGTTGCTTTTGCACTTGTTGTGGTAAGGTATGAGGTTTCTGTCGTGTTATAGTTGTTATCTCTGTTGTTTACACTGCATATTTAAATTGGGACTACAGACGTATTCCGGGAGATCCCCCAGCGCTTCATAATTAAATTGGGACTACGGACGTATTCCAGGAGATCCTCCTGCCTTGCATATTTACTTTGGGATTACGGGCGTATTCTGGGAGATCCCCCTGTCTTGCATATTTACTTTGGGACTGCGGACGTATTCATGGGATAGGATTAGCATGGGGCAAAAATAATACAAGCCCACTTTGGAAGGTTAGCTCGTTCACTCTCTCATGAGCACGCAAGAGTCAACGAGCGAAGTGCTTCTCTTCTTCTTTTCTTTTAGATCTCTCATGCACTTCTATGCCTTTTTGCCATAATCCGTTGTTTTTTCTCAAGATTTTCCTCATCTAGCTCGTTCACTCTTTCGTGTGCACGCGAGAGTGAACGAGCAAAGTCCTTCTTTTGTCTTTTGCTCCCGAATCAACTTCTTTTGCTCTCTTTTCGTCCAACTTGCTCCTACACATAAGCATGCACGTAATGAGCATAATTCACTACAAAAACTCATGTAACCTACCGTAACCACACAGGTTATGATATGAAAGTACACCGAAAAATATGCATTTTTGACCGTTTATCACCCTCCTTGGGAAAGGTCACTCGCTCCGATAGATCAGGAGCAACAATATCCAAATCATAACAGTGACAGTCTTCCTTCACAACTGGAATATTGGAAGAATGGATGAAAAAAGGATAGCTGCCAACAACCCATGTGCGAGGAAGAGCCAAAGGAAATTTCTTTTCGAAATCTTTTTTTTTAACAAGACTTCTAGGAATGATGGAATCCACCGTCGGAGGAGCAGCATCCTCAGCATTGTTCTTTCCCTTTGAAGAGCTAACGTTCTTTGAAAAAGAAGCCATTTGAATGAAAGAAAAGTTTTTTTGTTTAAAGGGAGTTAAAGAAAGGTTTATTAACAGCAAGAAAGGTTTTAGAAAACTTGGAAGATTATGGAGTATAAGGGGAGAAGGTTGATGCGTATAAGTAAAAATTTTGGCGGCTAAATTCATGGACATGATTACTTAGATAATCGGCAAAAGTTGTGCTGAATCGTGGGATGACACGTGTTTGGGGCATTAAATGCGGAGAGACGTTCGTCTAATCAATCGTCAGAAGCTTTCAGAGGGGATTATAGTAATTCCCGCCAAAAGAATGCTTCTACCAACTTACCGGTGACACAAAGTTATGTCACCGGAAAGCAGGGGGATTATCTGTATAGAGTAAAATATGCTATGCTACGTGGCCACCTAAAAGAGGGACACATGGAACCTAAGATGGGGGATAGCCAAAACGAAGGCAAAGGTCCCGTCTGTCACCGGAAAGAATAACGCTCATAAAGATGCAATAAATACTCTTCGCCCGATAGCATTTAATGGAGAATATTCCACATCATTAAGTACGTTGCCCGTTATAAGGAATTTGGCATTTATGCTCACCGTTACATCTTACTCAATGGCCCTCATAATTGACATTATAGAAGGGCACGATCCTTGGACCTCCTTTCCTAGACGTAGCAATAAATAATGAGCTGTGTTATCATTATAAGAACATGAATTTTTTGGCAAACTAATACTACAATCTACTCAAAGCTCTAATCAATTTTACCTTCTTATTTTTTGTTCTTGTTACTATTGCGCCCGGAGGCTTCACTACCAGAATCTTTATTTCTGTCATTTCGTCTTCCTATCAAGGCTAAGTGTTATATATTTCTTCAATTATCTTCTTATTTCAGGATCAGATTAATTCACTTGTCTAGAAACCACGTATAAATTCAACTGTACTGTTTTTCGGGTAAACATATATAATGTAATTTTTTGACGAAAGGGAGTTTGGATGAACACTTGCGACCCCTAAGTCCTCTCCTCTATTCTTCCTTGTGAATCCAGATAGAGTAATCCAAATTAAATAAATTATTCTATTCTATTCTCCTTTTTGGCGTATGATTATGGCAAATGCCATCTACTTCAACTAATTCCTAGCTACTTTGTAGTTTTTCAATGATCTGACTTTTGTTTCTTTATTAAGCCACCCTCCGCTTTCTCTTTCTTATTTTCCTTTTCTGAGTGAGTAGTACAGGAGGAAAACTAAGTCAAATCATTTCAAATTGGTTTGGTTATAAAAGGTCAAATCTAAGGGAGTTGAGTATAATATCTCAAACCACACATTAAAACTAAGTATTACTAAATTAAAATTGGAGGGTGGTTTTGTCACGACCCAAAAATCACACCTATCGTGATGACGCCTATCTCAATACTAGGCAAGCCGACAATATCAATAACCCACAATTTCTTTGAAATACTGAAAACATAATAATTAAGTTTAAGAGAAAATCCCACAAATATTGGATATAAATACACTCCCAAAATCCAGTGTCACTGAGTACATGAGCATCTAAATGATAACAAAGTCCGACTGCTAAAAATACTGTCTAAAAATTTAGAACAGTACAAAAACTGAAAGGGAAGAGAGTCAAGGTCTGCGGACTTCAATCATCTACCTCGATAATCTCCAGCAGATAAAACTCCGAGAACTAGCAACCGCTGTGTCCGGAAGTACCTGGATCTGCACACGAGGTGCATGGTGTAGTATGAGTACAACCACCTCAGCAAGTAACAATAATAAATAAGGAACTGAAAATAGTGACGAGCTTCTCAGCTAAGTCCAATTACAGTAATTTCCAACATAAGAAAGTAAGCATGCTTGCAAGTTCAGATATTAAGGCCCAAACGGTAATTTCATATTAGGTTTAACTGAAACAAGAGATAATATATTTCAGAAATTTTTCAAAACAGGGATATATGACAATTATAGTATAACAATAATGAAATCAATGCATCCTCTTAGAGCAACAGTCACTCAGTCCTCCCACTCACCAGCACTCAGCACTTAGTAGGTACATGCGCTCACGGGGGGGGAGGGGGGAGAGGTCTACAAACTCCGGAGTGGCTCCTTCAGCCTAAGCGCTTTAATCCGCACGGACAATTCATGTGCTGCACGGACAACTCACGTGCTAGTATACTATCTGGATCCGCACGGACAACTCACGTGCTCCACGAACAACTCATGTGCTATAGTATAATATTTGGATCTGCACGGACAACTCACGTGTTGCACAGATAACTCACATGCTATAGTATAATATCTGACAATCAGTCCCTCGGGCTCTCAATAATCATGAAAATCAGCCCAAACAATAATGATATGATGCATCAATAAGGAACAATAGAGATTGAGATAAAATAAATAAGTAAACTGTGGCTGAGATCAAAACAATAATTTAGGAGATAATTCAACAAGTACACGACCTTTGTGGGTCCCTACAGTGCCAACGCATAATTTGAACATGATTTGTGGTTCAATTTCTCTACTACATGGAGAATGTACAGATAACAACAGATTATTCAATTACACAGTTCCATGAAATTTGACCAAGTCACAATTCCTACGATGCACGCCCACACACCCGTCACCTAACATGTGCGTCACCTCAAAATCGATCACATAACACAAAATCCAGGGTTTCATACCCTTAGAACCATATTTAGAACTGTTACTTACCTCAAACCGTGAAATTCTTTATTCTGCTATGCCCTTGCCTCGTGAATCAGCCTCTGATAGCCTCGAATCTAGTCACAATTAATTCGATTCAGTCAATACAAATTATAGGAATTAATTCCATATGAAAATACAAATTTTCCAATAAAATCAGAAATTACACTCAAAAATCGTCCGAGGGGCCCACATCTCGAAATCCGACAAACGTTACAAAATATGAATTCCCATCCAACCACGAGTGCAACCATATAAATTTTACCAAATTCCGACATCAACTCGACCCTCAAATCACTAATTAAATGTTAAAAACAATCATGGATTCGGGTAATTTGACCAATATTGAGTTAAGAACACTTACCCCGTTGTTTTCCTTGAAAATATCCCGAAAATCGCCTCTTCCCGAGCTCCAATTGGTCAAAAATGAATTTTCAGAACTTAAACTCTCTGCCCAGGTTTTTCTTCTTCGCGAACGCGACCACTGCCTCGTGTTCGCGAAGCACATTTTGTACTACACAGAATTTCCTCCTTCGTGAATGCGGACTTTACCTCGCATTCGCGAAGCACAAAAATCTGCTGCCCCAATTTCTTCTTCGCGAATGCAAGATACTACTCGCGAACCCGATGATTAACGACCTCAGGCCTTCGCGAACGCGAAC
The DNA here is from genome assembly GCF_000390325.3 of Nicotiana tomentosiformis. Lineage (NCBI taxonomy): Eukaryota > Viridiplantae > Streptophyta > Magnoliopsida > Solanales > Solanaceae > Nicotiana > Nicotiana tomentosiformis. The sequence continues at coordinate 42,908,183 of NC_090818.1, read as the reverse complement.
GCGTAGGCCAACACATTTGGTCCAGCCCCAGCTCCCTCTCTTCTTCACGAACGCGTATTTTATTCGAGAACACGAAGAGCAAATCTTGCTTGCCCCTCAGTTTCCTCTTCGCGAACGCGAGACTCCAATCGCCAATGCGATGAAGGAAACTAGATAGTGCATCAGAAAAATTCCAACAAAGCTCCAAGTCCAAAAGTTGATCCGTTAACCCTCCGTAACTGACCCGAGGCCCCCGAGACCTCAACCAAATCCACCAACAAGTCCTAAAACATCATACGAACTTAGTCGAAACCACAAATCACATCAAATAACGCTAAAACCATGAATTATACCCCAATTCAAGCCTAATGAAACTAAGAATTATCAACTTCTACATTCAACGCCGAAACCTATCAAATCAAGTCCGATTAATCTCACATTTTGCACACAAGTCGTAAATGACATAACAGACCTATTCAAATTTTCAGAATCGGTTTCGGCCCTAATATCAAAAAGTCAACTCCCCGGTCAAACTTCTAAACTTAAATATCTATTTTAGCCATTTCAAGCCTAATTTAACTATGGACCTCCTAATAATTTTTCGGACAAGCTCCTAAGTCCAAAATCACCATACGAAGCTATCGGAATCATCAAATTTCTATTCCGGGGTCGTTTACATATAAGTCAATATCCGGTTACTATTTTAACTTAAACTTTAAACCTTGGAACTAAGTGTTCCAATTCATTCCAAAACCTCACCGGACCCGAACCAATCACCCCGGCAAATCACATGACAACAGTAAAGAATAAATTGAGTAGTAAATGGGGGAACGGGGTTGTAATATTCAAAACGACCGGTCGGGTCATTACATTCTCCCTCTCTTGAACAAACGTTCATCCTCGAATGAGTTTAGAATTATACCTGGAATCTCAAATAGGTGTGGATATTTGCTCCGCATCTCCCACTCAGTCTCCCAAATAGCTTCTCCGAATGGTTAGCCTCTCCACTACACTTTAACTGAAGCTATGTTCTTTGATCTCAACTTTTGAACCGATCGGTCTAAAATGGCCACCGGCTCTACATCATAAGTCAAATTACCATCCAACTGCATTGTGCTGAAATCCAAAACATGAGATGGATCCCTGACATACTTCCGAAGCATAGATACATGGAACACTAGATGAACACCCGATATACTAGGCGGCAATGCAAGTTCATAAGCCACATCTCCAATCTTCTTAAGTATTTCAAAATGCCCAATATACCGAGGGCTCAACTTGCCCTTCTTCCCGAACCTCAACACACCCTTCGTGGGTGAAACCTTGAGCAGAACCTTCTCCCCAACCAAGTAAGCAACATCACAAACCTTCTTGTTAGCATAACTCTTCTGTCTAGACTGTGTCGTGCGCAGCCGCTCCTGAATCAATTTAACTTTCTCCAAATCATCCTGAACCAAATAAGTACCCAATAGCCTAGCCTCACGCGGCTCAAACAAAGCCACCGGAGACTGACACTGTCTCCCATATAAAGCCTCATACGGAGCCATCTGAATGCTCGATTGGTAGTTGTTATTGTAAGCAAACTCTGCCAGTGGTAGAAATTGATCCCAATAACCCCCAAAATCAATGACACAAGCGCGTATCATATCCTCTAATATTTTAATAGTGCGCTCGGAATGTCCGTCCATCTGAGGGTGAAATGTTGTACTCAACTGAACCTGTGTACCCAATTCTCATTGTACTACTCTCCAAAACTGTTATGTAAATTGCGCGCCCCAATCTGAAATGATGGATACTAGCACACCCTATAGGTGAACAATCTCGCGGATATAAATCTCAGCCAACCGCTCCGAAGAATAAGTAGTACCAACTGGAATAAAATGCGCGGACTTGGTCAACCGATCTACAATCACCCAAACAACATCAAACTTCTTCAAAGTATGTGGGAGACCAACTACAAAGTCCATGGTAATGTGCTCCCACTTCCACTCAAGAATTTCAAGTCTCTGTAGCAATCCGCCCGGTTTTTTATGCTTGTACTTCACCTGTTGACAATTTAAACACCGAGCTACAAACCCAACTATATCTTTCTTCATTCTCCTCCACCAATAGTGCTGCCTCAAATCTTGATACATCTTCGCGGCACCTGGATGAATGGAGTACCTCGAGATATGAGCCTTCTGGAGAATCAACTCACACAAACCATCTACATTAGGCACACATAACCTGCCTTGCATCCGTAATACACCGTCATCCCCAATAGTGACTTTCTTGGCATCACCGTGCTGAACCGTGTCTTTAAGGACAAGCAGATGAGGGTCATCATACTGACGTTCTCTGATACGATCATAAAGAGAAGACTAATAAACCATATAAGACAAAACTCGACTCGGCTCGAAAATATCCAATCTGAGAAACTGATTGGCCAAGGCCTGAACATCCAAGGCTAAAGGTCTCTCTGCTACCGGTAAGTATGCTAAGTTGCCCAAACTCTCTGCCTTACGACTCAAGGCATCGGCTACCACATTGGCCTTTCCGGGATGATAGAGAATGGTGATATCATAATCCTTAAGCAACTCCAACCACCTCTGCTGCCGCAAATTAAGATCCTTCTATTTAAACAGATGTTGCAGACTCCAGTAATCGATATAAACCTCACAATGGACACCGTACAAATAATGCTGCCAAATCTTCAAGGCGTGAACAATAGCTGCTAACTCAAGGTCGTGGACCGGATAATTCTTGTCATGTACCTTTAACTGTCTGGACACATAGGCAATCACCCTACCATCTTACATCAGCACTGCGCCGATACCAATACGTAATGCGTCACAATACACAGTATAAGACCCTGAACCTGTAGGCAACACCAATACTGGGGTTGTAGTCAAAGCCGTCTTGAGCTTCTGAAAGCTCTTTTCACACTCATTCGACCACTTGAACGGAGCACCTTTCTAGGTCAATTTAGTCATAGGCGCCTCAATAGATGAGAAATCCTCCATAGAAGCGACGATAATAACCGCCAAGCCGAGAAAACTTCGAATCTCAGTAGCTGAAAATGGCCTGGGCCAACTCTGAACTGCCTCTATCTTCTTCGGATCCACCTTAATTCCTTCACTGGACACAATGTGTCCCAAGAATGCCACCGAAGTAAGCCAGAACTCACACTTAGAGAATTTAGCATAAAGTCTCTCCTCTCTCAGCCTCTGTAATACAATACCCAAGTGTTGTGCATGCTCCTTCTAGCTACGTGAGTACACCAGGATATCGTCAATAAATACTACGATAAATAAATCAAGATATGGCTGGAATAAACTATTCATCAAGTGCATAAATGCTGCCGGGGCATTGGTCAGCCCAAAAGACATCACGAGAAATTCATAGTGACCATAATGGGTCCTGAATGTCGTCTTTAGGATATCCGAATTTCGAATTCTCAACTAGTGATACCCGGATCTCAAATCAACTTTGGAGAATACCTTCGCTTCATGTAGCTGGTCAAATAAATCATCAATACGCGGCAAATGATACTTATTCTTGATTGTAACTTTGTTCAGTTGCATGTAATCGATGCACATCCGCATAGTACTATTTTTATTTTTCACAAACAGAACCGGTGCACCCCAAGGTGACACACTAGGCCTAATAAACCCCTTATCAAGAAGTTCCTGAAGTTGCTCTTTCAATTCTTTCAATTCAGCTGGTGCCATATGATACGGAGGAATATAAATAGGCTGAGTGCCCGGCCCAGGTCAATACTTAAATCAATATCCCTATCGAGCAGCCTACCCGGGAGGTCTGCAGGAAATACATCTGGAAAGTCTCGCACTACCGGTACTGAATCAATAGTAGGAGTATCTGCATCTCTTACAAAGGCCAAATATGACAAACACCCCTTCCCAACCATACGTTGGGCCTTCAAATAAGAAATTACCCTGCTGGAAATATAATTTAGAGAACCTCTCCATTCGAATTTCGGCAACCCCGGCATTGCCAACTTCACAGTTTTTGCGTGACAGTCCAGAATAGCATAACATGGAGACAACCAATCCATAACACAGGGAAGCTTCTATATTATTTGACCCTGGTTCCATTTATTCGTATGTATCATCGTACTTTACTCATTATCTAGATATTCCCCGTGAGTACTTAGTTTAACCTGTTCGAGTATTTACGCTGGTGGCAACTGCATAAGGCCTGGCAGGAAAAGCATAGAATCGGGCCTGACCGGCCTCCCCCTCTTGGGTGACCCCTAGCTAACTGAGCCCCATCTCGAGCTGGATGGGCGGGTGTTGTAACTGCTGGTGCTGGTGCCATCGACAGAGAACTCTGTTATGGGGCACCACTCAACAACCTAGGATAATCTCTCTTGATATGACCAAATTCTCCGCACTCGAAACAAGCCCTCCTCTGACGGAACTGTTGCTCCTGATAACCCGAGGAATTACCTGTAAAAGCCTGAGCGGACGAGGAATGGTGAGAACTCTGCATTGGTAGTGCACTGAATGAAGATTGGCTTGAGAGAGCACTGTAAGAACCGTGGCTAGCCGATGCACCATGATGAGCTGGACGACCCGTCTGAGCGGGCCTATAATGGCGACCTCTATTGTGGTAGGAATGTCCCTCAGAAGTATCTCACCAAAACTACCCGAACCTCGAGGCCTCTTGGCCTCCCTCTCACCACGCTCCTAGCTACGGACCACCTCCATCTGCCGAGCAATGTCAACCACCTCATCAAAAGTGGCACCAAATACCCTCTCCCTAGTCATAAGCAGTCGCAGCTGATGCGTGAGGCCATCAATGAACCTCATAATCCTCTCCCTATCAGTGGGAACCAATAAAACTGTATGCCGAGCCAACTCAAAGAACCTCATCTCGTACAGGGTCACAGACATGCCATCTTGTCGAAGCTGCTCAAACTGTCTGCGCAGCTCCTCCCTACGAGACTACGACATGAACTTCTTCAAAAAGAGAATAGAGAACTCCTGCTATGTAAGTGGTACTACACCGACCGACCTGGGCCTCTCATAAGCCTCCCACCATCTGAAGCGATCCCCAAAGAACTGAAAAGTAGTGAATGAGACCCCACTAGTCTCTAGAATACCCGTTGTCTGAAGCATCCGCTGGCACTTATCCAGAAAACCCTGAGCATCCTCTGACTCAGCATCGCTAAATGATAGAGGTCAAAGCCTCCCAAATCTCTCAAGTCTCCTCTCCTCATCATCTGCCATAACGAGGACTATTGGGGCCTGAGCAGCTACAGCTGGCTGGGCTGGTAGTGCCCCCGGTATCTGAAGTCCCTGCACTACCTGCTCTGGAGTACGGGCAACAGGGGTATGAGTACCTCCCTCGGCCTGAGCTGAAACCACCTGAGCAAGGCCAGTGCAAATTATCTGGGCCAAGGCCTTCTGAAGGCCTGGAATCTCAATGGGCACAGCTTGTGCCTAAGCTGGTCCTACCGACTCAACTATATCTGGAATATGTTCCTGAGCTAGAGCAACTGGTGGTGCTACATGTGTTGCTCTAACTGCTGTACGAGCTGCACCTCGACCTCTACCTCGGTCCCGGCCTCTACCACGGCCACGGCCTCTCGCGGCCTTAACTGGTGGCACTGGTGGCTGATCATCCGATACGGTAGTACGTGTCCTCACCATCTGTGAGAGAATAGAATAACAAAAATTTAGTTTCCGGAATCAACAAATTCGCACGACAGAATACAAGAAAGTGAAATTTTCCTAAGGGTTCGACAACCTCTTGAAATTAAGTACAGACGTCTCCTTACCGATCTACAAGACTCTACTAAAACTGCTTATGACTCGTGAGACCTACGTAACCTAGGCTCTAATACCAACTTGTCACGCCCAAAATATCACACATGTCGTGATGGCGCCTATCTCAATACTAGGTAAGCCGACAACATCAATAACTCATAATTTCTTTTAAATACTGAAAACATAATAATGAAGTTTAAGAGAAAATTCCATAAATACTGGATATAAATACACTCCCAAAATTCGGTGTCACTGAGTACATGAGCATCTAAATGATAACAAAGTCTAACTACTAAAAACACTGTCTAAAAACTTAGAACAGTACAAAAACTAAAAGGGAAGAGAGTTAAGATCTGCGGACGTCAAGAAGCTACCCAATAATCTTCAACAGATAAAACTCCGAGAACTAGCAACTGCCATGTCCAGAAGTACCTGGATCTGCACACGAGGTGCAAGCTGTAGTGTGAGTACAACCAACTCAGCAAGTAACAATACTAAATAAAGAACTGAAAGTAGTGACGAGCTTCTCAGCTAAGTCCAATTATAGTTATTTCCATTATAAGAAAGTAGGCATGCTTGCAAGTTCATCAATTAAGGCCCAAACAGTAATTTCATATCATGTTTGACTGAAATAGGAGATAATATCTTTCAGAAATTTTCCAAAATATGAATTTATGACAACTATAGTACAACAATAATGAAATCAATGTATCCTCTCAGAGCAGCAGTCACTCAATCCTCCCACTCACCAGCGCTCAACACTCAGTGGGTACCTGGGCTCACTAGGGGTGTGTACAGACTTCGGAGGGGCTCCTTCAGCCCAAGTGCTATAATCCGCACGGACAACTCATGTGCTCCACGGACAACTAACGTGCTAGTATAATATCTAGATCTGCATGGACAACTCACGTGCTATAATATAATATTTGGATCCGCACGGACAACTCACGTGCTGCACGGACAACTCATGTGCTATAGTATAATATCTGAAAATCAGGCCCCCAGCCTCACTCAGTCATAAATCTCTCCAGTCTCTCGGACTCTCAATAATCATGAAAATTAGCTCAAACAATAATGATATGATATACCAATAATGAACAATAGAGACTGAGATAAAATTAACAAGTAAACTGTGATTGAGTACAAAATAATAATTTAGTAGATAATTCAATACATATGCGACCTATGTGGGTCCCTACAGTGCCAACACATAATTTGAACATGATTTGTGATTCAATTTCTCTACTACATTGAGAATGTACAGATAACAACAGATTGTTCAATTACAAAGTTCCATGAAATTTGACCAAGTCACAATTCCTATGGTGCACGCCCACACGCCCATCACCTAACATGTGCGTCACCTCAAAATCGATCTCATAACACAAAATCCGGGGTTTCATACCCTCAGAACCAGATTTAGAACGGTTACTTACCACAAACTGTGAAAATCTTTATTCTGCTATGCCCTTGCCTCGCGAATCGACCTCTGAACGCCTCGAATCTAGTCATAATTAATTCGATTCAGTCAATACAAATTATAGGAATTAATTCTATATGAAAATACAAATTTTCCAACAAAATTTGAAATTGTACTCAAAAGTTGACGTCTCGGAACCTGACAAAAGTTACAAAATATGAATGTTAATCCAACCACGAGTCCAACCATATAAATTTTACCAAATTCCGATATCAACTGGATCCTCAAATCTTCAAATTAAACCAAGAAGGTTTTCACAATTTTCCAACTCAAATCACCAATTAAATGTTAAAAACAACCATACATTCGGGTAATTTGACGAATATTGAGTTAAGAACACTTACCTCGTTGTTTTCCTTGAAAATCTCTCGAAAATTGCCTCTTCCCGAGCTCCTATTCGTCAAAAAGTCCCATTTCAGAACTTAAACTCTCTGCCTAGTTTTTTCTTCTTCGCGAACGCGACCACTGCCTCGCGTTTGCGAAGCACATTTTGTGCTGCCCAGAATTTCCTTCTTCGCGAATGCGGCCCGTGCCCCGCGTTCGCGAAGCACAAAAATCTGTTGCCCCAATTTCTTCTTCTCAAACGCGAGATCCTACTTGCGAACGCGATGATTAACAACCTTAAGCATTCGCGAACGCGAAGCCTCTCATGCGAACGCGTAGGCCAACGCGTTTGGTCCAGCCCCAGCTCCCTCTCTTCTTCGCGAGCGTGGCCACCCTCTCGCGTTCGCGATGCACAATCTGCCCAACCCTTCGCGAACGCGTCCTCTCCTTCGCGAACGCGAAGAGCAAATCTTGCCTACCCCTCAGTTCCTCTTCGCGAACGCGAGACTCCTATCGCGAACACGATGAATGAAACCAGATAGTGCATCAGAAAAATTCCAACAAAGCTCCAAGTCTAAAAATTGATTTGTTAACCCTGCGAAACTCACCCGAGATCCCCGAGACCTCAACCAAATACACCAACAAGTCCTAAAATATCATACGAACTTAGTCGAAACCACAAATCACATCAAACAACGCTAAAACCACGAATCATGCCCCAATTCATGCCTAATGAAACTAAGAATTTTTAACTTCTACATTCAACGCCTAAACCTATCAAATCAAGTCCGATTGACCTCAAATTTTGCACACAAGTCATAAATGACAAAACAGACCTATTCAAATTTTCGGAATCGGATTCGACCCTGATATCAAAAAGTCAATTCCCCGGTCAAACTTCCAAACTTAAATTTCTATTTTAGCCATTTTAAGCCTAATTTAACTACGGACCTTCAAATAATTTTTCGGACACGCTCCTAAGTCAAAAATCACCATACTGAGCTATTGGAATCATCAAAACTCTATTCCGGGGTCGTTTACACATAAATCGACATCCTGTCACTATTTCAACTTAAACTTTAAACCTTGGAACTAAGTGTTCCAATTTTTTCCAAAACTCACCGGACCCGAACCAATCATCCCGGCAAGTCACATAACAACTGTAAAGCACAAATTGAGCAGTAAATGATGGAACGGATTGTAATACTTAAAATGGCCGGCCCGAGTCGTTATAGATTTCTAAATTATCCGTAAAATATTGTACAATACTATAATTCGCTTAGGCGTCATCTGCTTATCCAGATTTGAGAAATAATCTGAGTGTAAAATTTGAGACTATATTATAGTGCGTTTTGGTTGACGAGTCAACATTTCGTTTTCGATTAAGCAATAGTACATTTTACATGACATTATGATATTTTATTACCAAATTCAATATTGGATACTCCCCGTCTCATATTAACAGTAATGGTTATTAAAATAGTTGTCTCAAATTATTTGTCATTTTAGAAGTTCAAGACAAAATTGATTGTTTTTTTCTTCTTTTTTATCCTTAGTAATAATTGTTCTTGAAGATAGAGATAACACATAAATAGAATAAATATTCAATGAGGAGAGATTATATCTTAAGACATAAATAAGGGTAAAATAGTCTAATTCATTTCCTAATTAATATTTTTTAAGAGACGTGTAAAAGAGAAACACGGCACATAATATGAGACGGAGGGAGTAGCATATACATACGTGGATTAACTCTATATATGTCATTTTAATTTGATGAATCGATGAACATTCACAAAAGATACATATGCATCCAATAATTATTGTGATTATTAATTCATATATTACGATTCTTACATTATAATTATCTGCATGCATAATTTTGTTAGTGAACCAATCGAACTTCAAAAAATGATTGACTTGTGATTCAGAGGAGGAGATCTAGATAAGCCAGCTCAATGTGCAAGGTTTTTCTCGCGGAAGCACAAACAGATCTAGTTGAACCCATAATTGCACACAATTTTCAATAATTTTGGTCTGATAATTTCTCACTCTTTCCAAAGCTTTAGATATGCTTTTTAATAACTGTTTGCGTCAGGAAATCTTCAAAGAATTTATAAGTTGAATATTTTAATGTGGAAAATATCATCAGTAACGTGCAAATCCGTTAAACAAGGCAACTCGATATGGGAAGGGGATCACCTCCATTTAATTTTCATTTTAAGTATTTAATGTTCAATGCATTTATGTATAGTAGATGGTGGATTCAATTTGGATGTGCATCGGGTAAGGATCGTTAAAGAAAAAATTGTTCCACAAAATTTTTATTTTATTTTTAGGGTTCAAAATCGAAATCATGACGGATTAAGAACGAAGAGATCTTATTTATATAACCACGCAACTTGTGATGCATTAACACTTTCTTTGCTGAAGGTTGTTGGACATTTCGAGAGGGGTGGGAAAGAGTATTGGAGTTTATATATTGAAGCAACAAGGAGTTCTCTCTCCTTTATGTTTTACATTATTACGGTTAATAAACAGGTATATCATAATTAACCCTCTGCCTCGAAAATGGTTTTTAATTGAAACAGATAGTATCAACTCCTTTAGTTGTCTTTTTAAAGAAATTGAAAATGAAATTTCTTAAGTTTGACAACAACATATTTGAGTTCAATGAATACAAATATTAAAAGTTTCACAACAGGGGGAAAAAATAAAAGAAAATAGCGATATCATCTATGAGTGAACCGTGAATGCATCGGTGCCGTCTCTCGTTATCTGCAGGCAGCCCCTTAATGTTGAACTCAAAGGGCACATTTTTAGCTTATATATTTTAAGCGTCTGATAGGTAACAAGCTCAGTTGAGATATCTATGTTTTATCTTAAATATAGAATATCATCTATTATGTCAACGTAATACATATTATCATAGTAACAAGTGATGCAAATATATATAATTACAAAAAGCAAGTCATTTAATTTGCTGTCTGAGATATAAACTACTACTAATCTATATATAGTCACAAGTTGTTGGTGTGAGGTTTTTAATTCAAAATTGAGGTGAATGGGAATGGAGGAAAAAAATAAAATTTTGATTTTTCCTCCCTTACAAAGGAATATTGTGCCATATAGGAGGAGGAAAGCTCATTTGTTGAGTATATATATGATTACACTTCTTCTAGCTCTTAATGAATTGAGAAGAAGGTAAGCCTCGCGCCGTCGCCGTCGCCGTCGTTGTCGCTCGGCGCTTTAATTCAAATCGGTCATTTTTGTAACGGTAATTTAAAGTTTTCTTCCAATTTTATTTTCCAGTTTTATTTTTCCCTCAGATTTTCCTTACGAAAATTCTGAATTCTCCTTCTTTCTTCTGCATTATTTTAACTAAAAGAAAGCAACAGTAAGTGTGGTTTGCTACCGATCATTTGTGTTCGCTGAAATATTGAGGTTTGAAGTACCATTGTGAATTCACTGAGCTCGGATTAATTTATGTTTCTTCTACATTTTTGGTTTAATATTATTTTCTTCTCCAGAATTATTTTACAAATACAATATACTATCACAACGTAACTAATATTCTATATATGGGCACAACTAATGCATGTCACCTGTCTAGGATATATATGACCCTTGGCCTATGATGTTCTTTTAATATAGGAAAAATGAAGATAGGCACCATTAAGAATTCCTATTTCATTTGTTTCCTCTTACTGTTGCAAAATGTTACTGCAAAGAACATCATAGGCCAAGGAGGAAATAACTTGGAAGAAGAGGTTAAAAGATCAGAACTTCCAGATGGTTTTCTTTTCGGAACATCAACTTCTGCCTATCAAGTACAATATCTCTCACTTTCAATTTCATGTTCTTTAATTAATTGTCTCTGCTCTCATATATAACATCCTGAGTATATGAATATAGATCGAAGGAGCATATATTGAAGATGGCAGAAGCCTTAGCAACTGGGATGTTTATTGTCGTATCAATGGTAACTTTCACATTTGTATCTAAAGTTGTCTTTCCTATCCATTTTACAATGTTCTTGTAACCATAGGAATGTCACAGCATAAATAATTTAAGGTTGTCAAGCGTCTTTCTTTCTTCCTTTAATTATTCCGTGGCTGGTCATATACAATCATATAAAATGAAGCTGAGTGAGTACTACATTTCTTCATTTTGTACTTAAATTGGTTCAGGTAGAATACCTAATGGAGGAAGTGGAGACATAGCTGACGACCATTACCATCGTTACTTGGTACAAAATTATTCATCCCATTTTTGATTTTGACATTTGAAACATATATGTTATGTCTTTAATTTGTTTTTAAGGAATGATATGGCAGGAAGACATTGACAGAATGGCGTCTCTTGGAGTAAATGCTTATCGATTCTCCATTTCATGGAGTAGAATTCTACCAAGTATGTTTCTTTTCTCTCATTTTAATTACTTCTTTTGTATTATTAATAAGATGCTTAATTGCTACCTTAAATTATGCGTATATGCTTTTGACTTCTAAATATGGTGGAGCTGATCAACAGGAGGGAGGTTCGGAGCCGTGAATCCTGCTGGAATCAGGTTTTATAACAATATCATTGTTAATCTCTTACTCAAAGGTTGTTGTTAACATTTTCCTTTAGTGCCACCTCTTTTTTATTTTTTTTAAAGTATAATACATACAATCTTACTTTGAGTTGACAAAATAGCAAATATTGGTTGCAATATTAATAGATACTACATAAATTGCAGGAATAACACCATTTGTGACGATCCACCATTATGACTATCCTCAGGAATTTGAGGACAGATATGGGGCCTGGCTCAGTCCTCTTATGCAGTAAGTTTCTTCTCTAGTTAAATCTGGCTATTATATATAGATTAGTTCATATTTAAATTTAGATAATCTGGACGGTTTATCATGCATAATAAAGGAAATATATATCATTCTCAATCTTAATTAGTTAGTTGATCATCTTTGTAGGGAAGAGTTTGTACACTTTGCAGAAACATGTTTTAAGAGTTTTGGGGATAGAGTGAAGTACTGGTCTACTATGAATGAGCCTAATTTATTTGCGGAAATGGCCTATTTGAAAGGTGTGTTCCCACCTTCACATTGTTCGCCCCCTTTCGGGAAATGTTCCTCTGGTAATTCCGACGTTGAGCCTCTACTTGTTGTCCACAATTCAATATTGGCACATGCAAAGGCTGTCAAACTCTATCGTCGCCAATTCCAGGCAAGTATTTAGATATCCTTGTTTCTTTTTATGTTTTAGCACTAATTATAGGGTATAAATTAATTTGGGCTTTATCATGTCGATCCTCTTACGTTGGATCGAAGTCCAAAACTATCGGCCCAATGGTATAAACATTTCCTCACTAACAGTAGCCTCAACGATATACAAGCAAAGAGCTCAATATAGAACAATTATTTTCAGACGAGAATCGCGAGTGAGTATTTAATGATATAGGAGCTCTGTAGTATGATTGAGACACTCCAAATTTTTTATGTATGAATATCACATACTAATAAAAGCCCAAGTCAAGTAATGAGTATTCTAATTTTAATTTCTTACTTCTGGAGTAGCATTACCATTCTCTTTTTGAATTAATCTCGGTGCCTTAAATTTTTTTAATTAGATTAATTTTTATTTTAGTCCGCTCTGTTATTGTGGCAGAACATGAAATATGAGGTCAAAGAAGTAGCGTCTGAAATGATTGACTGATATCCAGGGACGGATGTAGGGTAATAGAGTTCATATGAACCTAGAGCTACTAGGTTTAAGTATTTAGCTCATATAATGTATATGTGTATAAATTTCCACGAAATTAATATAAATAATAGATTTTAAACCAGTAAATCAAATGATTAATGGTAGAATTTTGGACTCAGATCCATAAACTCCAAATATTGGCCTATATCCGCCCATATACTTAGACTTTAGGATTAAAATTATGACACAATATACTTTGTCAAATTATACAGTATCCTTTGTACAATGTACTTTGTCAAAGATGTTATAATGTAACAAAGTCTAGGCACGTCCTTTTCTTTGATTTCCGTCTAAGACAAGTTTTAAACGTATTTGGGTGCCAACGCTGAGTTGATTGTGATTTGTGAGTGTTTTCAACTTGTAGTTCCTCAATTCTTTCACGACAGTTTTATGCGATCCAAACTAGAGTTATCCATCAAAAATCAATTCCTCTCTCATTCTCTTTTTACTAAACTCTAAGTATGTACTATGATTAGTGAGATTTTATTGAACAATTCATAACAATCCCCAACTCTGCTCTAATAGTCAATAAAGTTAACCCTCGAGCCCACGTGCCCGAATTTCAAAAATATTCGAAGATAAACTTTACCCATAATGCCACGAACTCAAATATATAATTTATTCCAAATTTCATGTCCAATTTTGTGGTCAAAATCTAAAAATACTAATTTCTAGGTCTTCTACCAAAATCTCAAATTTCTACAAATTCTCATGCTTAAATCATTATATAAATCATGTATTTAACTCATAATGTGAAGAAATCACTTACCCCATAATAGATGATGAAAATGGCACTCCCAAATTGCTCCAAAATCGGTTCCCATAGACCAAATGAAGTGAAAATGGGCTAAACCCCCATTTATAAAAAGCTACACTGCTAATTTATGTGATATACTTGTGACATACGAATTTTATGGACTAAAGTTTGGGACAAATTCCTAAATATAATTCAAGAAATGGTTAGCCTAAATCAAGTTTAATTATTTTAAGTCCAACATGGATTTAAATTAAAATCTGATTTTATTTGGGCTCGTTTATTTAATTGGACTTCAAAAGACGAGTCTTTTTCACTAGCCCGAAGTTCAAATGGCTAAAATTACATCTTAAAGCCCAAACAAATGCCACATGTCAAATTATATGGCGACATGTCAAGTTAACTGGCCAATAAAATTTTGCAAGTGTAACTAAATGAGATAGGTTCATAATTCAAATGGACCAATCAAATCATTGGTCCATCAAATCATAGCAAAAACTTTTGGCTTTATCACAACTCTACTATTCTACCATTATAAATAGAGAGCTCCCATAAGGCTAAAAAAGCAATTACACACATAGAGAAATACATCAAACAAGTTGGAGAAAAGCTGGAGAAGCTCCAAGGAAGCATCTAAAGTCTTCTTCTACATTGGAGATCTTCGTTCGTAAACAAATTCAATAACGGAGTACAAGTCAAGAATTCAAGAGGCGGTTCCAAATCTTCCGCTCGTGATAGCTAAATCTCAAATCATTGTTCGTGACGGCCATCAAACTGTTCGTGATGAATCTCGTCCTTTCAAGAACAAGCCAAGAGCCCTTGAAGCGACTTTGTGAGGAAAAGAATCAGAGGACGTCATTTGCAGATCTAGTGACATTTTGGAGATTGCAACCCAAGTCGACTCTTCATATTGCATTTTGTAATTTGTACCCTTTTTCTTATCTTGAATATTACAGACTAGACATTTGTTATTACAATACTTTTTTTTTTTTATCTATTATAAAAAGAATGATGTATTTATATATATATAAACTTTTACTTTAACTTCTCATCTTACCCTTAATAAAGATGATTTATAGCTACACGGATATATATATATATATATATATATATATATATATATATATATATATATATATATATATATATATATATAACTTTAGACCACAAGCTAAGTTTCAAACAATCTTTTTTTTTTTCTTCTTAAACTTTGTGGTCAATGATACAACATCACATAAGTTAGGATAGAGGAGTAATAAAACTCTGCCAAATATGCCTTGAAAAAATCCGCAGTCATATTGGTGTATTACAACAATCAAAATCGTGGAAAAGGTAAAAAAAATATTACTAAATGACATTGGAAGAATCGTTTGAAAAAATCAATTGTAAAGTATGGTCTAGACTTTATTCAACTATATTATGTTGCGTACAAAAGGTTATTACTTTTATTGTCCCTCAATTTAGAAGGAACCATTAATGATAAAATTATAATTTACTTGAATGTGATAGTAAATTAAATATATTAATATTAGTTAGAAAACGTCGTGGCCATTAAATCTACTTCTGATTCTTGATGACTACTACTAATATTTTTAAATGGGAGCTGCTAGCTCAACTACGATTTCTCCACTATTTTTTATTTTCTAACACAATGCGAGATTTTGAGGGAGATTAAAAGAACAATATACTGAGATTAACGTGCAAGATTTGACTTTTGGAGGGTGTGCGGCAAAGGACGTTTCTTTCCTTGGTGTGTTTTGCGTTAAAACTGGTACTTCTTATGTTTCATTTTACGCAACAATATTGCACTTTTAATTTGATCTAAAAAAGAAATTTTATATTTTAAAATAATTCAATATTAAACTTTGTATTTTGTTCCTAATACCATAATTTTATAGCAACTGAAATGTAATGACTTGTTTAAGACTACAAGTTCTAAAACAAAATTCTTCTTTCTTATATTTCGTATTCACTCAAAATGGTAAGAGTAATGAACATGTACATTTTATTTAATCTAGGAGTGTACATGGACCGGGTTAGTTCGATTTTTATAAAATCAAACCAAACCAACTATATCGGTTTGCATTGGTTCAGTTTTGTCATTTTTTAGATTTCTCGGGATTTTTTTGTTATATGAATATTATTTCAATCTTACTTTTTTAAAGTTATAAATAATATTTTGATAAATGAATATATGTTTAGTAAAAATTGAACAAACAGACAAACATATGCTCAATTAATATATTATTATGGGAGAATATTTTTAGTAACACATGATAGTTATTTTCTTAATTGTCTAACAATAATTTTTCGTTGATATACGCTTTAATTTCAAAGTTAACCGAATTTAATAAATAAACACAAAAATCAATATTAAACCTAAATAATGATATGTTCTATTTAATTTTAAAATTATCGAAATAACATTTCAAATTCGAAAAATATAACATATCTTGACATATAATATGAAAGAACAAAGAGATTGATGCATTTCAATAACATTTGATAACAAAGTGATGATACAACATATCGTGGCCGAGTTCGGATTTCAGATGATTGAGGATTGATTTGGAAGAAGGATTCTTGTTTTAGAAGCTTAAGTAGATAGAGTTGATCGGAGTTTTGAATTTTGTGTAGACGACTCCGAAATGGCGTTTTGATGATTCCAATAGTTTCGTATGGTGATTTTGGACTTAGGCGTGTGTCTGGATTTGGATTTGGAGGTCCGTAGGGTAATTTGATGCATTTTCGCAAAAATTAAAAAGTTAAAGTTTTGGAAGGTTAAAAGGTTTGACCGGGAGTTGAATTTGTTGATATTGGGCTCGGATTGCGATTTCGGGAGCTGGATTAGCTTCGTTATGTCATTTGGAACTTGCATGCAAAATTTGACGTCATTCCGAGTTGATTTGATATGTTTCGGCACGAGTTTTGGAAGTTGGAAGATTTAAAAATTCATAAGTTCGATTCGAAGTGCGATTCATAGTTTCAATGTTATTTGAGGTGATCTGAGGCTTCGAGTAGGTTCGTGTTTTGTTACGGGATGTGTTGGTAAATTTGGTTGCGGTCTAGGGGGCCTCAGGTGGATTTCAGATGGTTAACGGTTTGGATATTGGACTTAGGAAATTTCTGGGTTGCTGGTTCTGGTGCGTCGAACCTGCGAGATTCTTGGTCACTTATGCGATTTTGGAGTAGGTCCTGTTGCGTCACTTCTGTGGAGAGGGGAGCGCAGGTGTGAGCTCGCATCTGCGTAAGGTCGATCGTAGATGCGCAATATGTGTTCCAGGTGGTTGTCCGCTTCTGCGGTGTTTGTTACGCTTCTGCTCAATCGCATATGCGATTATTGGATCGCAGGTGCGAGCTCTGGGCTCTCAAGTGAAGGCCACATGTGCGGTGCTTTTCTCGCAAAAGAGAGGCCGCATGCGCGACATTTTTGTGCGCAAATGCTAAGAGCGCTGGGAAGAACACATATATGTCGAGGGCTTGATATTTTCAACATAGTTTGAGTTGTAGACCTCGACTTTGGGAGATGTTTCTTAGGTTTTTCAAGCAATTCATTGGGGTAAGTGTTCTCTACCCGAATCTTATTATATTTCATGAATCCATTGCTATTTTCATCATTTAATTAGTGAATTAAGTTGGAAATTTGGGGAAATTTTGTAAAATTCTTTCAAAATATAAAATGATGATTTGAAGAACGAATCGGTGTCAGAAATTAATAATTTTGATATGGTTGAACTCGTATCGAAATGGGTGTTCGGGTTTTGTAAATTTTATCGGGTTCTGAGGTGCGGGCCCAGGGGTTGACTTTTTAGTTCTTGTTAAAGACTGAAGCTTTATTATCCGGAATTGTTTCATATGAGATTTATTTATGATTTGAAGTTATTTTGGCTAGATTTGAACTGTCAAGAGGTTGTTTTACTCGATAAGGTCATTTTAGAATAACATTCTAACTTCTTTAAGGTAAGTATCTTGCCTAACTTTGTGTGAGGGAACTACCCCTTAGGATTTGAGTCACTTGTGCTAATTGTGTCATGTGAAGGCCGTGTACGCGAAGTAACGAGTATGTACTCGGGCTTATTTGTGGAAATTTGACCGTTTAGGGCTCTTAGGTTCTTATGTGCATTAAATATGAAGTTGTTTTGTCATGTTAAATTCCACATTTACTAAATTTACCCTTACGTGTCTTATTTGGAATTAATTGCTTCATTTTTACTTTTATTGCCTATTAAACTCTTATGTGCCTTAACTGAAGTTGTTGCCTTTTTTATTGCCATGCTATCCTTTCCGTAATTGTTTATCCTTGATTGAAGTTATTATTGCTTTTTTCATAATCTTCTTATCCTTAATTGAATTTGTTGTATTTCTTCCATAATTGCTAAACCCTAAATGAAGTTTTGTTATCCCTTATCATTGTTGACTTATCCTTATTTGGAATCATTGATTTATGTTATCCCTCTTATCGTTGAATTGTACTTTTGGGAAATCATTGCTACACATTATATTTTTCTTGTTGAGCTATTCTTGTTGAAACCATTATTCCCTGTTGTGTCTTTCATTGTGAGCCCGTTCTTCCGTTTCATTTTGTTGAGAAGTTCCTGAGTGATTTACTTGTCGTATTCTTGTATTATTGTCATTGTTGTTGTTGTATTCAGTATTGTTTAGTAAAAGGCCATGCGTGATTGTGATATTGAAGTTGTTTTGAGGAAATGTTGTGGCATGTGGGCACATATTGTAAAAGTCATTTATCTTAATTGTTATTGTTGAGAAAATTGTTATGTTATTCGCACAAGGAATCTGTCGTGCCGTTGTTATTGTGTTTGCACGAGGTTTCTGTCACACCTCCTTTTTTCCGAGGGGGATAGAGAAGTTTTTTCAATTTAAGTGACATTAATCGAAATATTATTTAATTAATCAGAGTCGCCACTTGGAATAATTTATGGTGTCCCAAGTCACTAGTTTATTTTAAATCCCAAATCGAGGGAATTGACTCTATTTTTACGGTCCGCGAACACAGAAGATCTGGTAAGGAATTCTGTTAACCCGGGAGAAGGTGTGAGGCACTCCCGAGTTCCGTGGTTTTAGCACGGTCACTTAATAATTAATACTTGACCTAATTATCTGATTTAATACATGTTTAAAACCTATTGTGTATTTTTAACTTTTTAATCGCTTTTAATATTTATGGAATTTGTTTGAACAAGTCGCGATGTCGCGCACTCGCTTGTTTTTGTACACATTGAGAATCGCGCCATGTGAAACGCACCCGCGATTTACAACATATTTATTTTATTATTGTTTAAAGTTATGATCGAGTCACGTAAAACGCACACTCGAATTGGGGTTTACGTATCGCGACCATGCCACGGGAACAGTACCCATAATCACGATAATTTATTATTAGTCGCGCCTAAAGCAACTAGCTCATTTGAATTATTTTCCTAATATTTGAGATCATTGTGAGGCCAAATTTATAGAATTATTGTGGAGAAAGTGTAATACTTTAGCTAATACGACTTGAATCAGTTATGTATAAATCGATATCCAAAGATAAGACCAAAACTACAATTAATTCTTCGATACAGTCATGCAACCCATTTTAGCCTTGCTCAAGACGCGACTAACCTTTTAAGTCCCTAAGATTCAGTAGAAGGATACTAATATCACTAATCCAAACAACCATGTTCACTTCAATAGAGAGAAGAAGAAAGAATCATCAAACGGAATTATACAAATTCCCAAGCTTATCTGAAGTATACTCAATTGTAGCATTCAACATTTGGAAATTCAAATCAATTAAAAAAACAAGCATGAATTCCGTATTATCAAACAAAATGCGATTTGCACAACATTTACCAATAAATACCAAAGTAGCATGATTAAGGTATAACCCAAAAGAATCGAAACAACACCTCTATATTCTTAACAAAAGGTGCAAACGAAATTCAAAACGAGTTCAAGCAAGTAACTTCGGCAAAACAAAAGCAAGCAAGGAATTCAATCGTTAATGAAGTAGATTATAAGGCGAAAATCAGACCTCTTGTGATGACCCAAAATGTCTATCTTTAAATTTAATAAGTAATTATGTATTCTAAGACCTCAAAAAGTACCATTTATTATTTCTCGACTTGCGTGCTCAGTCCGTACAATTTTCCGAAAAGTTTTTATGTGAAAAATGGATTAAAATGTGAAATAGAGCTTTAAAATTCAAGTGAGTTGACTTTGGTCAACATTTTTAGCAAACGGACCCGGATCAGTATTTTGACAATTCCGGTAGCTCCGTATCGTGATTTGGGACTTGGGCGTATGTCCGAAATTTAATTTGGAGGTCCCTAGCTCAAGTTATGACCATTTAACGGAACTAGCAATTTAAAGGCTAAATATTCTAAGTTTGACCGCGGGGTTGACTTTTTGATATCGGAGCCGGAATCCGATTCTTGAAATTTGAACAACTCTGTTATGTCATTTATGACTTGTGTGCCAAATTTGAAGTCATTCTCGATTTATTTAATATGTTTTGGCACGAGATTTGCAAATTTAAAGGTTTAAAACTCAAAGTTTGAATCGGAGTGTGAATTGTAATTTCAGCATTGTTTGACGTGATACGAGACTCCGAGTAAGTCCGTATTATGTTATTGGACTTGTTGGTATATTCGTACGGGGTCCCGAGTACCCCGAGAGTGAAACGGATTGAAATCGGATCAAGAATTGAACTTAAGCAAAATCTGTATTTTTGCCTTCTGTGATAATCGCACCTGCGGATTTTGACCGCAGGTGCGAGCTCGCGGAAGCGAGCATTCGATCGCAGATGCGGATGCGCAGGTGCGCATTTTTCCTCCGCAGGTGCGAGGCCTCGCCTGGCAGCCCCTTTTCCGCAGATGCGAGATTTTCTCGCAGATGCGAGCTCGCATGTGTGAGCCCAGGCACCGCATGTGCGAAAATGCCTGGGCAGTGTATATATCGAAAAGCCTGATATTTTTACTTATTTTTGGTCATTTTGAGCTCGGTTAAGGCGAATTTTTCGGTGATTTTCACGAAAAACATTGGGGTAAGTGTTTCTTATCCTATATTGATTATATTTCATGATTCCATACTTGTTTATATCATGAATCCGTGAATTTATGGAAGAAAAATCAGATTTTTCTAAAGTCTTCCAAAAACAAGCAATTAAGATTTGAAGGTACATTTGATATCGGAATTGGACAAATTTGATATGGTTGAACTCGTATCGGAACGGGTGTTCGGATTTCGCGAGTTTTTCCAAGATTTGAGATGTGGGTCCCACAGTCGAATATTTTAATGAATTTCGGATTTTTATCCGGAAAATTTGTAAATTCATATGGAATTAATTCCTATGATTACTATTGAATATATTGAATTGTTTGTGAATAGATTTGAAGCTTTTGGAGACAAATTTAAAAGGAAAAGTTGTGGTTGAATAATTGATTGGAATTTGCAAAGCGAGGTAAGTGTCGGGGTTAACTTTGACTTGAGAGAATAGAATCCTTAAATTGTTTGTTATGCGAATTGCATGTAAACGACGTATAGGTAAGGTGACGAGTGTCTATACATCGTCAAATTAATTGTTTGTTTGCTTGCTTACTTGAAAAATTATAAATTGTTTTTAATCATAAATTAATTATTCTAATAATTATTTCTCTCTTATTCTTTGCAAATATAAATTCTTGAATTCCTGCATTAATTGTTACATGCTATTCGAATTATGTGCATCAATTGTTATTTGACATTAAATATTAAACTGCCTATTTGCTCCCTGATTTCCATAATAATTTACTATTTGTCATTGGTTGCTTCATAATTAAACCATAATTATTGTATGCTTGTTGTCTCTTAATTTTATATTAATTATCACATTTATTAGAAAAATTTCTTCTGTAAGAATTGGTAAATAAAAATGTTGGAGGAGCGGGTTGCACGACGCAACAAACTTATTAAAAGTCAATATTGGAGGATCGGGTTGCACGCCACAACAGACTTATTAAAAGTCAATATTGGAGGATCGGGTTGCACGCCGCAACAAACTTATTAAAACTCAATATTGGAGGATCGGGCTGCACGCCGCAATAGACTTGTTAAAAAGTTAATATTGGAGGATCGGGTTGCACGTCGCAACAGACTTGATTAAAATGAATATGTTGGAGGAGCGGGTTGCACGCTACAACAGAACTTAATGTGGATATATTGTGAGAGTGGGTTGCACGCTACAACAGAAATAATGGAAACGATATTTGGTTATGACTGCTGAGTTGCCTTCAATTATTATAAATGAATTACCTGATTTCTTCCTATTATTGTTGTTACTAATATTGCGTACAGGTTAATGTAAGTGAACCGCCTTAGCCTCGTCACTACTTCATCGAGGTTAGGCTCAACACTTACCGGTACTTGGGGTCGGTTGTACTGATACTTACCTAGCGGCGTACCATAGACTTGCTCGGATTTCAGCTATCAGAGGAGACTTGAGGTATAACTGCATGGCGTTCGCAGTTCTGAAGTCCCTGTTTATTGTACTTTAGCTGTGTGTTTATTTCCAGACAGCTTTATTTTATTCAGACCTTTATTTTGTATTTATTCTAGAAGCTCGTGCACTTGTGACACCAATTCTGGGATGGTATTTAGACATTGTTATTATTATGGATTATTTCAAAATTGCTTCCGCATTCGCTTCCTTGTTATTAACAAATTTAAAAATTGTTTTAAAAATGGATAATGTTATTCTAATGTTGGCTTGCCTAGTAAGTGAAATGTTAGGCGCCATCACGGTCCGGAGGTGGAAATTTCGGGTCGTGACAGTTGGTATCAAAGCACTAGGTTACATAGGTCTCACAAGCAAGCTTAGTAGAGTCTGAAGGATCGGTACTGAGACGTCCGTACTTATCTCTAAGAGGCTATGAAGTTTAGGAACAATATCACTTCTTTCTTATTCTGTCGTGAGATTTTATTCTATCATCGATGATTGAACCGTTCTACTCTTATTCTCTCGTAGATGGTGAGAACACGTAATACCTCTACCGATGGACAGGGACCAAAACCCCCAGTGGAAACTATGGCCAGGGGTAGAGGTCGAGGTCATGCTAGAGGCCGAGGCAGAAGCCGAGGTAGAGCTTAGTACAGAGCTCGAGCAGCTGCACTTGTTGAAGAACCTCAAATAGACCTTTAGGAGGAGGTCCCAGTTCAAAATGTACCAGTTGGACCAGTTCAGGTCCCGGAAGGATTCATAGCCACTCCAGTACTTCAGGACGCTCTAGTCCGATTGGTGAGACTTATGGAGAGTGTGGCCCAGAATGGTACATTTCCAGTGGCACCAGCCGTCTCACATGCTGGGGGAAGAGCACAAACTCCCACTACTCCCGCTCCGGAGCAGATGGCTCCCCAAAATCAAGCTCTAGCAGCCCCGCCAGTTGGGGTAGTTCAGCCAGTTGTTGCGGTACCGACCGGTGATAGGGCTGCCATGTCTTTTGAGGCCTTATTGAGACTGGATAAGTTCACTAAGATCTTTCCAGTTCACTTCAGTGGTACACCTTCTGAGGACCCACAAGATTATCTTGAACGCTGCCATGAGGTACTGTGGAACATGGGTATAGTTGAGACCAATAGGGTTGATTTTGCTATATTCCAGATGACGGGTTACGCCAAGAGGTGGTGGAGAGATTACACATTGAACCGACCAGTTGGATCACCTGCACTTACCTGGGAACAGTTCTCTCAGCTATTTATGGAGAAGTTCCTCCCTATCACACTGAGAGAGGAATTCCGCAAGCAATTTGAGCGTCTACAACAGGGAAGTATGACTGTACTCAGTATGAGTCCCGTTTTGTGGATTTGGCCCGTCATGCTCTCCTTTTACTACCTACGGAGGGAGAGAGAGTGAGGAGGTTCATTGAGGGACTCACTCACCCTATCAGACTTCAGATGGCCAAGGAGACCGAAAGTCAGATTTCTTTTCAGGCGGCTGCTAATATCGCAAGGAGGATCGAGATGGTTCTTTTATAGGAAAGAGGGCAGAGGTCCGATAAGAGGCCTCGTCAATTCAGTGGTTACAGTGGTGCCTCGTCTGGAGGCAGTGGTAATTTTGGTAGGGGTCATCCTCCCAGACCGTTTCATTCAGCACTTCATGTATCTCCCGGTGCTTCAGGGAGTCACGGTCCTATTATGCCTTACTCTGGGCAGCCAGTATTCAGTGCACATTCAGCTCCTATCAGTGCACCACCAACTCCAGAGTTACTACAGTGGTTATCCGGCCCATCTGGGTCAGCTTCAGCTTCAGCAGCCACGACATCAGGATGGGTGTTATGAGTGTGGGAACATTGGTCACATCAGGAGGTATTGCCCTAGATTGGCGAGTAACAGATCTCGGCAAGATTCTTGTGCCATCATACTGGCACCGGTTGCTTCACTGTCTGCTCAGCCAGCTAGAGGTAGGAGTCAGGCAGCTAGAGGTGGAGGTTAGGCCATTAGAGGTGGAGGTTAGACCGTTAGAGGTGGAGGCCAGCCAGTTAGAGGCCGTCCCAGAGATGCAGTTCATAGTGGTGGAGCCCAGCCCCGATTTTGTGCTTTTCTAGCTAGGTCTGAGGCCGAGTCATCTAATGCTGTGATCATAGGTATTATTCCAGTTTGCCATAGAGATGCTTCAGTTCTATTTGATCCAAGATCTACTTATTTCTATGTGTCCTTCTATTTTGCTTCATATTTGGTTGTGCTTTGTGATTCTCTGAGTGCTTCTGTGTGTGTATCTACACCGGTGGGAGACTCTGTGGTAGTAGATCATGTCTACCGTTCGTGTGTGATTACCATTGGTAATATTGAAACTAGTGTGGATCTTCTACTTCTTGATGTGGTAGATTTTGATGTCATCTTGGGTATAGATTGGTTGTCTCCTTATCATGCTATATTGGACAGTCATGCCAAGACAGTGACCCTAGCTATGCCGGGGTTACCTCGATTAGATTGGAAAGGAACTCCTGGCCATTCTACCAGCAGGGTTATTTCTTATGTGAAAGCTCGGCGTATGGTAGAGAAAGGGTGTCTAGCCTATTTGGCTTATATTCGCAATCCCAGTGCAGATGTCCCTTCTATGGACTTAGTACCAGTTGTTCATGAATTTTCAGTAGTATTTCCTGCAGATCTGCCAGGGATGTCACCCGACAGAGATATTGACTTCTGTATTGATTTGGCTCCGGGCACTAAGCCCATTTCTATTCCACCATACTGTATGGCCCCGCCAGAGTTGAAAGAATTGAAAAAGCAGTTACAAAAATTGCTTGATCAGGGATTTATTAGACCTAGTGTCTCGCCCTGGGGTGCACCAGTATTATTTATAAAGAAGAAAGATGGCTCGATGCGGATGTGTATAGACTATCGGCAGTTGAACAAGGCCACTATCAAAAAAAAATATCCGCTACCAAGAATTGATGACTTATTTGATCAGCTTTAGGGTGCCAAGGTATTTTCGAAAATTGGTTCGAGATCTGGTTACCATTAGTTGAAGATTAGGGTATTTGATGTCTCTAAGATAGCTTTTCGGACTCGGTATAGGCATTACGAGTTCCTAGTGATGTCATTTGGGTTGACAAATGCTCCACCAATATTTATGGATTTGATAAATCGGGTGTTCAAGCCTTATCTGGATTCTTTTGTGGTTGTATTCATTGATGATATCTTGATTTACTCCAGCAGTCGAGAGGAGCATGAGCAGCATCTTCGAAGTGTGCTTCACACCTTGAAGAATAATAAGTTATATGCCAAAATTTCAAAATGTGAGTTTTGGTTAGACTCAGTTGCCTTTTTGGGACATGTTGTATCGGCAGAGGGCATAAAGGTGGATCCTAAAAAGATTGAGGTTGTTCAGAATTGGCCTAGACCTACTTCAGTTACAGAGATCCAGAGTTTCCTGGGTCTAGCAGGTTATTATCGTCGGTTCGTGGAAGGGTTTTCATCTATAGCAAGCCCATTGACCAGACTAACCCAGAAGAGTGTCCCATTCAGATGGTCATATGAGTGTGAGTTGAGCTTTCAGAAGCTCAAGACTGCTTTGACTATGACACCAGTATTGGTATTACCCACAGGTTCAGGATCGTATACGGTATATTGTGACGCATCTCACATTGGGCTTGGTACAATATTAATGCAAGATGGAAAGTTAATTGCATATGCGTCGCGGTAGTTGAAAGTTCACGAGAAGAATTATCCTGTTCATGACTTAGAATTGGCAGCCATTGTTCATGCGCTGAAGATTTGGAGGCATTACCTCTACGGTGTCTTGTGCGTGTATTTACTGATCATCGTAGCCTCCAGTATCTGTTCAAACAAAAGGATCTTAATTTGAGTCAAAGAAGATGGATGGAGTTGTTGAAAGACTACTATATCAGCATTTTGTATCACCCCGGAAAGGCCAATGTGGTGGCCGATGCCTTGAGTAGAAAGGATGTGAGTATGGGCAGTCTTGCGTATATTCCGGTTGGTGAGAGGCCATTAGCTGCAGATGTTCAGACTTTGGCTAACCAGTTCGTGAGGTTAGATGTTTCAGAACCCAGTCGGGTTCTAGCTTGCACAGTCGCTCGGTCTTCTTTATATTAGCGCATCAGAGAGAGGCAGCATGATGATCCTCATTTACTTGTCCTTAAGGACACGGTTGATCACGGTGATACCAAACAGGTTGCTGTGGGGGAAGATGGAGTTCTGCGAATGCAGGGCCGTATTTGTGTGCCTAATGTGGATGGGCTTCGTGAATTAATTCTTGAAAAGGCACACAGTTCCAAGTATTCTATTCATCCAGGTACCGCAAAAATGTATCAAGATTTGCGGCAACATTATTGGTGGAGGAGAATGAAAAAGGATATAGTTGCACATGTAGCTTAGTGTCTGAATTGTCAGCAAGTTAAGTACGAGCATCAGAGACCTGGTGGTTTGTTTAAGAAGTTAGAAATTCCTGAGTGGAAGTGGGAGCGTATCATAATGGATTTTGTTGTTGGGCTCCCACAGACTTAGAGAAAATTTGACACAGTTTGGGTCATTGTGGACAGGTTGACCAAGTCAGCCCATTTCATTCCAGTGGTAGTTACCTATTCTTTAGAGAGGTTAGCTGAAATTTACATTTGTGAGATTGTCCGCCTTCACGGTGTGCCCGTGTCTATTATTTCAGATCGAGGTATACAGTTTACCTCACATTTCTGGAGGGTTGTACAGCGTAAGTTAGGCACACGGGTGGAGTTGAGTACAACATTTCATCTACAGACAGACGGACAGTCAGAGCGCACTATTCAAATATTGGAAGATATTCTTCGTGCTTGTGTTATAGACTTTGGAGGTTCTTGGGATCATTTCTTACCACTTGCAGAGTTTGCTAATAATAATAGCTACCAGTCGAGCATTCATATGGCTCCATATGAGGCATTATACGGAAGGCGATGCCGATCGCCATTTGGTTGGTTTGAACCGGGAGAGGCTCGGTTGTTGGGTACCGATTTGGTACAGGATGCCTTGGATAAGGTCAAGATTATTCAGGATCGACTTCGCACATCTCAGTCTAGGGAAAAGAGTTATGCCGACCGTAAAGTTCGTGATATTGCATTCATGGTTGGAGAACGAATATTGCTCTGGGTTTCACCTATGAAAGGTGTAATGAGGTTTGGAAAGAAGGGCAAGTTGAGCCCTAGGTATATTGGACCCTTTGAAATTCTTGAAAGGGTGGGTGAAGTAGCCTACATGCTTGCATTACCACCTAGTTTATCAGCGGTTCATCCGGTGTTCCATGTGTCTATGCTCCGAAAATATCATGGTGATCCGTCCCATGTGTTAGATTTCAGCTCAGTCCAATTGGACAAAGATTTGACTTACGAGGAGGAGCCGGTGGCTATTTTAGCCCGGCAGGTCTGACAGTTGAGGTCAAAGAGTTATCCTTCAGTTCGGGTGCAATGGAGAGGTCAGCCGGTAGAGGCATCTACCTGGGAGTTCGAGTCGGACATGTGGAGCAAATATCCATACCTTTTCTCCAGCTCAGGTACTTTTTCTAACTCCGTTCGAGGACAAACATTTGTTTTAGAGATGGAGAATGTGATGATCTAAAATGTCATCTTAAAATTTAATAAGTAATTATGTGTTCTAAGACCTCAAAAAGCACCATTTATCATTCCTCGACTTGCGTGCATAGTCCGTACAATTTTTCGGAAAGTTATGTGAAAAAGGATTAAAATATGAAATAGAGCTTTAAAATTCAAGTGAGTTGACTTTGGTCAATATTTTTAGCAAATGGACCCGGATTAGTATTTTGACAGTTGCGGTAGCTCCGTATCGTGATTTGGGACTTGGGCGTATGCCCGAAATTTAATTTGGAGGTACCTAGCTCAAGTTATGACCATTTAACGGAACTAGCAATTTAAAGGCTAAATATTCCAAGTTTGACCGCAGGGTTGACTTTCTGATATTGGAACCGAAATCCGATTTTGAAAATTTGAACAGCTACGTTATGTCATTTATGACTTGTGTGCCAAATTTGAAGTCATTCCGGATTTATTTAATATGTTTTGGCACGCGATTTGCAAATTTAAAGGTTTAAAACTCAAAGTTTGAATCGGGGTGTGAATTGTAATTTCAGCGTTGTTTGACGTGATACGAGACCCCGAGTAAATCCGTATTATATTATTGGACTTGTTGGTATATTCTACGAGGTCCCGAGTACCCCGAGAGTGAAACAGATTGAAATCGGATCAAGAATTGGACTTAAGCAAAATCTGTATTTTTGCCTTCTGTGATAATCGCACCTGCGGATTTTGACCGCAGGTGCGAGCTCGCAGAAGCGAGCATTCGATCGCAGATGCGGTCTTCGCAGGTGCAGCCTCCATGCGCAGATGCGGATGCGCATGTGCGCATTTTTCCTCCGCAGGTGCGAGGTCTCGCCTGGCAGCCCCTTTTCCGCAGATGCGAGCTCGCATGTGCGAGCCCAGGTACCGCAGGTGCGGAAATGCCCGGGCTGTGTATATATCGAAGAGTTCGATATTTTTACTCATTTTTGGTCATTTTGAGCTTGGTTAAGGTGAACGTTCGGGAGATTTTCACGAGAAACATTGGGGTAAGTGTTCCTTATCCTTTATTAATTATATTTCATGATTCCATACTTGTTTATATCATGAATCCGTGAATTTATGGAAGAAAAATTAGATTTTTCTAAAGTCTTCCAAAAACAAGAAATTAAGATTTGAAGGTCCATTTGATATCGGAATTGGACAAATTTGGTATGGTTGAACTCGTATCGGAACGGGTGTTCGAATTTCGCGTGTTTTTCCGAGATTTGAGATGTGGGTCCCACTGCCGAATATTTTAATAAATTTCGGATTTTTATTCGGAAAATTTGTAAATTCATATGGAATTAATTCCTATGATTAGTATTGAATATATTGAATTGTTTGTGAATAGATTTGAAGCTTTCGGAGACAAATTTAAAAGGAAAAGCTGTGGTTGAATAATTGATTGGTATTTGCAAAGTGAGGTAAGTGTCGGGGTTAACTTTGACTTGAGGGAATAGAACCCTTAAATTGTTTGTTATGTGAATTGCATGTAAACGACGTATATGTGAGGTGACGAGTGTCTATACGTCGTCAAATTAATTGTTTGCTTGCTTACTTGAAAAATCATAAATTATTTTTAATCATAAATTAATTATTCTAATAATTATTTCTCTCTTATTCTTTGCAAATATAAATTCTTGAATTCCTGCATTAATTGTTACATGCTATTCGAATTATGTGCATCAATTGTTATTTGACATTTAGTATAATAAATATTAAACTGCCTATTTGCTCCCTGATTTCCATAATAATTTGCTATTTGTCATTGGTTGCTTCATAATTAAACCATAATTATTGTATGCTTGTTGTATCGTAATTTTATATTAATTATTACATTTATTGGAAAAACTTCTTCTGTAAGAATTGGTAAATGAAAATGTTGGAAGAACGGGTTTCACAGCGCAACAAACTTGATAAAAGTTAATATTGGAGGATCGGGTTGCACACCGCAACAGACTTATTAAAAGTCAATATTGGAGGATCGGGTTGCACGCCGCAACAGACTTATTAAAAGTCAATATTGGAGGATCGGGTTGCACGCCGCAACAGACTTGTTAAAAAGTTAATATTGGAGGATCGGGTTGCACACCGCAACAGACTTTTTCTTTAACTGTTTTATGTTAAAGAAAAAGCTGTTTTAAGAGGTGTTTCTTGACTGGTTTAGAGCGGCAGTTTGGTGGTTGTTACATGGTGTTTTTGGGTGGTTTTAAGCTCAGGAGGACTGGGTTTAAGAGATTGATTGGCTGCTGGTTTTAACGGAGAACGATTTTGCTTGGTCGAAGAAGAAAGAGTTGCTGCTTTTTTGTGCTCTTTCCTCGCTTTTTTTTTTTCCAGATCTATTTTGCAAAGGATGTGTCCTCTGTTTTTTAGGTGTCCTCCTGGAGAAGGCAGCGGCGCTGAAGGTTCCTTAGAATTGGGACCTTAGGTTTATTAATTTGATTTTTTATATGGGTGTAAAGGTTGATTTGGACCATTGGATGAAAGTAGATCAATGACTTTGATTAAGGAATGGGTTTGATGGGTGAGAAAAGGGTTTGGTCTAAAAGGGATTGGGAAGAATGGGCCTTTGTCTTGCTGGGCCACTAAAATCCGAAAATGAGCTCTCAATTGACCCAAATTCATTTCTTTCTCATTGTACAAAAATAAAAAATAAAAATAAAACCAAAATATACTAATTAATCTTAGTTAATAAGAATAAACTATTAAAGTTAACTATATATTAAAATAAATAATGTTTTTGGTATTTTTTTAAATGTTATAAATATTATAAAATACTAATAAGCTAAAAAATGTTATAAAACTATTTTTGTGTTTTTAAACTTATGTTTTAAAAATTAAAACTAAAAGTTGACTGAAATCCTATAAAAATGAAAAATAAGTAAATATTTCTAAAATAGTACTTTTAAATGTTGCGCGGGTCAAAATTACGTGCTTATAGTGTCTGCCGTGCTGTTGTTATTGTGTTTGCATGAGGTTTCTGTCGTGCAGTTGTTATTGTGTTGCACGATGTTTCTGTTGTGTTGTTGTTATTATTGATACGCATGCGGTGGTACAAAGTCTGGGTGTTGAAACGCATGCGGTGAGATAAGGTGGGTTTGAAACACGTGGCTAGTAGGGGAACTACTAGAAGCATTGCGGTATGATAAGGTGGGCTAAAATGCAAGATCCTATCTACTTCTTGTCTTGAATCTTTCTTGAATCTCCACTTGATCCTTCAACATGAAACTGAAAATTGACCCCATTCTTCAGGTGGGCATCCTGCTGACTTGAATTTGAAGAAAACTGAAAGTTGACCCTATTCTTCAGGCGGGCACCCTGCTGCTTGCACTTGAAATAAACTTGAACTTGCGGTAGACTTGAGCTTGCAAACCTTGTTCTTCAGGCGGGCTCATGCTACTTCTGATTTGAACTTGAAAAAAAATTGGAGGTTGCCCCTATTCCTCAAGAGGGACCCTGCTGTATCTGACTTGAACTTGAAAACTTAAAGTTGACCCTGTTCTTCAGGCGGACTCCTGATGCCTCTCTAATGTGAACTTTAAAATTGAAAGTTGACCCTATTTTTTAGGCGGGCTCCTGATGCCTCTAACTTGAACCTAAATCTGATTTCTGAAATATTTCCCCTCGTTCTCCAGGTGGGTGCCTGCAATAAATTGAAACTTAAAATGAATTCCCTCATTCTCCAGGTGGGTGCCTGCTACTACAGTAAAACGGAAATAACAAAAGAAACTTTTTCTGCCCCAGTTTACACTAGGAAGATTTGTGAGTTATTAGCAGAATTATAAATCACCTATGCTATTGATGAAGGTTGCAATGATGGGAGTAAAATTGAAGACTTGACTAGGATGTGCGTCTCCTGTGAGTAAAACCAATTAAATTTCGACTAGCAAATGCGTCTGCTAACAAAAAAAACCTGAATGACCCAAACTAGGAAGTGCATCTCCTAGGGGTGAAACTTGAATGAACCAAATTAGGAAGTGCGTCTCCTAGGGGTGAAACCTTTAACCTAAAATTAGGAAGTGCGTCTCCTAAAGAAATAAAAATCTGAAAAATCCAAACTAGGAAGTGTGTCTCCTAGATTTGAGATTCAGCTTGCGAAAAACTATAAACTAAGCTTGACTAAACTAAACATTGACCCTATTCTCCAGGCGGGACCCCTGATTTCAAGAAAACTAAAGATTGATAACTTAAGAAAACTAAAAATTGATCTTGTTTTTTAAAAATCCAGACTTCCCTTTTTTTTAAAATTTTTTTTTATTATCCTAGGAGAAAATTCATCAAACTGGGTTTTAATCTTAGGAGAAAGATTCATCAGACTAAGACGTCTATCCTAGGAGAAAGTTCATCAGACTAGGTCTTCTATCTTAGGAAAAAGATTCATTAGACTAAGATTTCGATCCTAGGAGAAAGTTCATCAGACTAGGTCCTTTTTTTTTTATCTTAGGAGAAAGATTCATCAGACTAAGATTTCTATCATAGGAGAAAATTCATCAGACTAGGTATTCTACCTTAGGAGAAAGATTCATCAGACTAAGATTTCGATCCTAGGAGAAAGTTCATCAGACTAGGTCCTGTTTTTTGTTATCTTAGGAGAAAGATTCATCAGACTAAGATTTCTATCCTAGGAGAAAATTCATCAGACTAGGTTTCTTATCTTAGGAGAAAGATTCATCAGACTAAGACGTTTATCCTAGGAGAAAATTTATCAGACTAGGTATTCTATCTTAGGAGAAAGATTCATCGGACTAAGATTATTTATCCTAGGAGAAAGTTCATCAGACTATTTTTTTTTTTTAATGTTATCTTAGGAGAAAGATTCATCAGGCTAAGATGTTTATCCTAGGAGAAAATTCATCAGACTAGGTTTTCTATCTTAGGAGAAAGATTCATCAGACTAAGACTTCGATCCTAGGAGAAAGTTCATCATACTAGGTTTTCTTACCTTAGGAGAAAGATTCATCAGACTAAGATGTCTATCCTAGGAGAAAGTTCATCAGACTAGGTTTTCTTTTTGTTATATATCTTGAGAAAGATTCATCAGACTAAGATTTTGTATCCTAGGAGAAAATTCATCAGACTAGGTCTTTTTATCTTAGGAGAAAGATTCATCAGACTAAGATTTTTTATTGGGAGGAAAATCCATCAGACTAGGATGTATTACCCTAGGAGGAAAAAATGTGAAGAGCAATGGAAAGATTCTATGCACACTAGCAAGACAAATAAAGGTAAAGATTTGAGAAACTTCCCTTTGTCGGCTCTTTTCTTCTTTTCATTTTTTTTTTGGAACAACTTTCCTTGCACTACTTTGTTCATGTTTCAAACAAAGAAAATTTTGTCAGTTTTAAAAGTGGTGGTTGGTTTGTGGCCTTGAGTCCTGGGCAGCTTGGCTTTTGCTCAATCAGCTTGAGTCGGTTTCAAGAGACTTTTGCTCTACATCAACCCTGATCGTTTCACACCCAGTACCATTTTTATTTGTGGCTCAATCAGCCTTATCCGAACTGGAGATCTTTGCTTAGGTGATCTTTTCTGTGTCTTGAATGACTTCTTGCTTTTTAAGCAATTTGTCTGTCAGAGAGAATCACCAGTTATCTTTGCTTGCGCCCAGTAGGTTGACAAGAGTCTTTTGGGGGGAACCATTTTCATGAACCCCCAAGGCATGTTGATAGTAACAACTGAGTGTGCTGGCCAAACTTAACTTGTGCAACTGAAAAGTTAATCGCAGATTTTGAAATCTTTTCTTACTTATTTTGACAAGGACTGACTCAGAGTGAAGGGACACAATGGTGCAAAGAAACATTATTAACAAGAAATGCTTCTGTCGAGAAGGACATAAGGAAGAGTTTGTTTATCTTTTTTTTTCAATAGCTAGCATTAATGAATCATGAAATGCATTTTGGACTTAATGGCCAATCTATTAAACTAATCCAATCTTTCCTTTTACTATTCTTATGACCTTTGAAGTCGGGCTTGCTCGTGCTAATCCTTTGCATCAGCTTCACGACTCACTTTCGACTAGTGGTGCCTCGAGAGATTTTCACCAACAAGCCTCTCACATTTATTTATCTCTACTTACCGTCGTCTTAAGGTGCCTGTGAAGGTTTTCACTAGTAAGACTCTCTCGTTTTCTTTTTCTTTTTCTTTCCTATCCTTTTTTTGCTTTTCTGTGAGCAATTTGACAATGTTCTATGTCGCGTGAGAATTGCTACTCATTGCATGCGTCTCTTGGCATTCTTGAAGGCATATTGGGAGGTCTTTATTTGGAAGGTTTTTGGATAGAGTTTGAAAGAAGGGACGTCATTAAGTCTCAAAGTAGACTCAATATGAAGGGTTGTAGACTTACAACTCTTGGAATCGACTCTCTCAAAAGATGAAATAAAATGTTGTCCCAATTTCAGATATTAGGATTTGTTTTTTCTTATTTGTATGGACCGAACCGTATAAGGCTGCCTATGTATCCTTTTTAAAGGAATCAGGTCGAACGTAGTTCAAACATCTGACCTAACTATTTTTTTTTCATCTTTCTTTCTTTCTCCTTTTTTTTTCTCTTTTTATTTTTGGTTTTCAAACCAAGCTGTCCCAACTTTTATTTTCTGGGGGGCATGGACCTTTCACTGTTATTTTCTTCTCTTTTTTTTCCACTTGAACTATCTAAGAGTTGCTCCAGTTTGTACTCTTGGGGCATAGACTTTTGTTTTCATTTTTTTATTTCAATTTTGTTTGACTTTCAACTGTAAATTTGATTCCAAAAGAGGGTGGTCAAAGAAAATAACACAAGCTCAAAAGGGGTAACGAAGGGTATAAAGTATTTGGATAGCAGAAAAAGGGCCTCCTAGCCTCGAGAATGGCAATCATGTAAGCCCTCCACAATCACGACATTGATGGACATGTTGATTTTTGGGTCTTTTTCAGTGTAAAGTTATATGAGCAATACTTTCCTCGCAGTGAATGACCCTTGTCAATTTGGGTGACTTTTTCTTGGATTTTGTCTTGATGTAGAAGATGCATTTTTCCACTAAACTGATCCATTTCAAGTTGTGTGGAATACACCTTCTTTGAAAAACACTTTCTATCTCTTAGTGCTAAATAGACTTCAACCCGTCCGATCATCCTTAAGTTCGATCTTCTCAATGATTCAAAAGGTAGAGATCCTTAAATTCCATGAGCATGCATGCTTTGGTTCCATTTAAACTTGGCTCATGCTTATTTTCCAATTATTTCATGTCTCTATTCATCTTCAAAAGTGTCTCTTTCTCACTTATCCAATTAAAGACTAAGTCAGTTTTCTATGATCTGGCCAAAAATTTCGCATGCATGTCATGTCACTAGAACTAGCGTGAAAAGAACTATGCATAAAATGGACACAAAATAACTGACTGCTTTTTATTGAATAAAGGATTGCAGGGTCTGATAACATAAAAAGAAGAAGAAAAGACGACAAAATAAGCTACCATGGCTAAAAGAGGAGTGACTTTATAGCTATTAAGCGACATCTTAGCCACACATTCGCACATCAGCATTACTACAACATTTAACCATTTTGATTGCTTTGGATTTAACACTCAAATTTTGACTTTGATCAAACCGTTCCCCATATTGGCTATCGGATTTCAGGATTGACATCATGAGAATTTTCACAGTTACTAATTCGCCAAAGGACTTGGACGAATTCTCATGTCTCCCTATCATCACAGATCATCCAGCAAAGCATGTCCTGTTGCTCAAAACTGGTAGAAGTCAGCCAACATTTGCCTCTATTCTTATCAATAACTTGTCTAGCCTTTTCGTGACCTTAGTTGGATCCACAATAGTGGTACTTGTTCCTTCGGTTGAGAAGATGCTGTTATTTCTAAAGGATCCTGGACTCGCCATTGCAAACCAACAAAACGACCACCTTAAACTAGGTTTTATTTCAAAACAACAAACACATTAGAATGAACACTCTTTTTTTTTCCTTTTTTTTTTCTTTTGTCACTCTTTTATTTCTTTTTTTTTTTTCAAAATCATTTGATCGAACCTGATGTGAGTTACCTACGTATCATGTAAGAACATGAATCAGATCTTGCGTAGTTCGGGAAGATCAGAAATAAGGTAAATAAACCAACTCTTTTTGGATTTTGATTTGATTTTTTTTAATTTTCGAAACAAAGACTTATAAAGAAGAAAGAAAATATTTTTCGAATTTGATTTGATTTTGTTTTTTTTCTTAAAGAAAGACTTCTACGTAAGAAAGAAAAATATCTTTTGTCTTTTGGTTTTTGTTTTTGAATTTTTGGGAGAAAGACTTCCAAAAAAGTAAAAAAAATATTATTGAATTTTGGTTGATTTTTTTTTAATGAAAGACTTCAATAAAGGAAGAAAATATTTTTGGTTTTAAATTTCTTTTTTGTATTTGTAATTCTCTAAGGAAAGACTTCTAAAGAAGGAATTTAAAGAAAATATTTTTGGATTTTTGAAAATTGAGGTCAAAAAGAAAGACTTTCTAAAGAAGGAAGTAAAGGAAAATATTTTTGAATTTTTTTTCCCGAAAATTGTGGGCCGGAACTGATGAGGTTTGCCTACGTATCTCACATTCGGTGAGAATCAAACCCGCGTAGTTCGTCCAATTTTGACGGAACTGAGGAAACATGACCTTTGAAACATTGTCTTATTTTCTCTCTTTGTTTTTCAAAATTTCGGCAGAGCTTCAGAATTATTCAAATACCTACCTCACTCTTGATTTTTTTCTTTTTCCTCTTTTTTTTTTTTTTTAATTTTCTTTCTCTTTTCTAGCAGCCAATCAACATGCAAGCCGAAATAAACAAATGCGCGAGTAGCACGTAAGATGCATCAGGATGGTCTTTTGAATTTGGGTACACCTGTCCTAGACGGACCCAACCCCTGTGTTGAGTCCCCAAAGTAAAATGCACGTGATGCGAGCAAACGTACCTACTAGGGATTCGACATGAGGTTATGCCATTCTAAGTTTAAAACCTAGGTGTATTGTTCTAGACATGGCTTACACGAGCGAACAACTCGAGCCGGGAGGGGGGGGGGAGCGTATCGGGAATACAAAATCTTCACCGGCTTTGCAACTTGTGCGAACCTCGTTCTAAAATTAGGATATGATTCTAACAGAAAAGAAGCCACGCGAAGCGCACGCTTCCCAGAAGATTTAGAAGACTCAAAGAGAATAAGAGTTTCGTAACAGTTTTATATACAGTTCAAACAATATCAAAGCGGTAAAAAGCGGCATTTAGCACATTAGGCTCAAACACGTAAAAATCAGATAATAAATAAAACCAAGTATCATAATTATTCAAAGCTCGAATTCTGAACCCTGAAACAGAGATTATGGGTTCTTTTCCCCAGTAGAGTCGCCAGAGCTGTCACACTTTTTTTTTCCGAGGGGGATATGAGAGTTTTTTCAATTTAAGTGACATTAATCGAAATAGGATTATTTAATTAATCAGAGTCGCCACTTGGAATAATTTATGGTGTCCCAAGTCACCGGTTTATTTTAAATCCCAAATCAAAGAAATTGACTCTATTTTTACGGTCCGCGAACACAGAAGACCGTGTAAGGAATTCTGTTAACCCGGGAGAAGGTGTGAGGCACTCCCGAGTTTCGTGGTTTTAGCATGGTCGCTTAACAATTAATATTTGGCCTAATTATCTGATTTAATAAATGTTTAAAACCTATTGTATATTTTTAACTTTTTAACCGCTTTTAATATTTATGGAAATTATTTGAACAAGTCGCGATGTCGCGCACTCACTTGTTTTTGTATACACTGCGAATCACTCCACGTGAAACGCACCCGCGATTTAAAACATGTTTATTTTATTATTTTTTAAAATTATGATTGAGTCACGTGAAATGCACACTCGAATTGGAGTTTACGTATCGCGATCATGCCACGGGAATCGTACCCATAGTCACAATAATTTATTATTAATCACGCCTAAAGCAACTAGCGCATTTGAATTATTTTCCTAATATTTGAGATCATTGTGAGGCCAAATTTATAGAATTATTGTGGAGAAAGTGTAATACTTTAGCTAATATGACTTGAATCAGTTATGTATAAATCGATATCCAAAGATAAGACCAAAACTACACTTAATACTTCGAGATAGTCATGCAACCCATTTTAGCCTTGCTCAAGACGCGATTAACCTTTTAAGTCCTTAAGATTCAGTAGAAGGATACTAATATCACTAATCAAAACAACCATGTTCACTTCAATAGAGAGGAAAAGAAAGAATCCTCAAACGGAATTATACAAATGCCCAAGCTTATCTGAAGTATACTCAATTGTAGCGTTCAACATTTGGAAATTCTAATCAATTCAAAAAATAAGCATGAATTCCGTATTATCAAACAAAATGCGATTTGCATAACATTTACCAATAAACACCAAAGTAGCATGATTAAGGTATAACCCAAAAGAATCAAAACAACACCTCTATATTCTTAACAAATGTGAAAACAAAATTCAAAACGAGTTCAAGCAAGTAACTTCGACAAAACAAAAGCAAGCAAGGAATTCAATTGTTAACGAAGTAGATTATAAGGCAAAAATCGGACCTCTTATATAAATGAATGGAGTTGGAATTACATGCTTACCAACTTGGCGATTCTAACCGGATCTTTCGCTAGTGACTACAAACAGATTCAGTGGACGGATACCTCAACGGCAACCTCGAACTCCCCTTTCGCCACTACTGTTTTATGTTAAAGAAAAAGTTATTTTGAGAGGTATTTCTCGACTGGTTTAGAGCGGCAGTTTGGTGGTTATTACATGGTGTTTTTTGGTGGTTTTAAGCTAAGGAGGACTGGGTTTAAGAGTATGATTGGCTGTTGGTTTTAACGGAGAAGGATTTTGCTTGGTCGAAGAAGAAAGAGTTGCTGCTTTTTTGTGCTCTTTTCTTGCTTTTTTTTTCCAGATTTGTTTTGCGAAGGATTTGTCCTCTGTTTTTCAGGTGTCCTCCCAGAGAAGGCAGCGGCGCTGAAGGTTCCTTAGAATTGGGACCTTAGGTTTATTAATTTGATTTTTTATATGGGTGTAAAGGCTGACGCGGACCATTGGATGAAAGTAGATCAATGACTATGATTAAGGAAGGGGTTTGATGGGTGAGAAAAGGGTTTGTGCTATAAGGGATTGGGAAGAATAAGTCTTTGTCTTGCTGGGACACTAAAATCCGAAAATGAGCTCCCAATTGGCCCAAATTTAATTCTTTCTCATTGAACAAAAATAAAAATAAAAATAAAATAAAATTATATTAATTAATCTTAGTTAATAAGAATAAACTATTAAAGTTAACAATATATTAAAATGAAAAATGTTTTTGGTATTTTTTAAAATGTTATAAATATTATAAAATACTAATAAGCTAAAAAAACGTTATAAAACTATTTTTGTATTTTTAAACTTATGTTTTAAAACTAAAACTAAAAGTTGGCTGAAATCCTATAAAAATAAAAAATAAGTAAATATTTCTAAAATACTACTTTTAAATGTTGCGCGGGTCAAAATTACGTTCTTACAGTTTCTGCCTTGCTGTTGTTATTGTGTTTGCACGAGATTTCTGTCGTGCTACTGTTATTGTGTTGCGCGATATTTCTGCTGTGTTGTTGTTATTATTGATACACATACGGTTGTACAAGGTCTGGGTGTTAAAACGCATGCGGTGAGATAAGGTGGGCTTGAAACGCATGGTTAGTAGGGGAACTACTAGAAGCAATGCGGTATGATAAGGTGGGCTAAAATGCGAGATCCTATTTCGGGAAAAAATAAATTTCAAAAACTAAATATAAAGGCTCCGGCGGTGATATCAGAAAAGTTTGTGATTCATTTTATGATTTGAGACTATGAGGCACCGCCTCAGTAGGGATCTTGTTGTCATTTCTCCATTCTTTTGTACTTGTCTTTGATTCTTGTCTCCTTAAAATATTATTAATTGTTTTCCTCTGTGTTGCACTATTTGCTTAGTTCTATGTAGCTAATCTTGTTGTGCTAGTCGTTGCTTCAAACTTCATTGTTGCTTTTATTACACTGTATATTGCGTGATGACCATTTTTTATGTGCCATTCATTATCTCTGCTCTTATTTGTTGACTTGAATTATGGTAGAACACTTGCACAAGCATACACGTAGTTAAATCACCCATATCGGTTCTAGAAGATGAATCCTGATGTCATTGACCATTATACATACTCTTGTCTACTTTCCTTCTGTGTGAGGATTGTCTATTGGCACGTGAGTCGTTCGTGCGGTTATGAGTTGTAATGTGGGCACAAGATATCAAGTGATTAGGGTTCATAAATTGGGACCCGTGAGCTATTATTACGAGGTTCGATACCGCGTGGAAATGCTTGAACAGATCTGGTGTGAAAGCGGTTGTTTTATTGAGCTGTTGCTAGTTTTCCTTTATTTGTTTTCACCGGACTAAGAATGTGATCAACTTACTGTAAAACATTATTACCTTACTGCTTCCTGTTAACTATTGATGTTGACAATGTATCATTGCAAGTATGGTTTTGTATTCCTTATCCTGTTTAGCTTTATATTAATATTGTTTCTCTGTTAGTTCACCTTCACACTTTTTCAGGTTGTTTAGTCCGGTAGGTGTCTTGACTGTCCTTCATCACTACTTTACTGAGGTTTGTCTTGATACTTACTAGGTACCGTTGTGGTGTACTTATACTAAGTTTTTGCCAATTTTGTGCAGATCCATACGCCTCGAATATTGTAGATTATTGCTGTGGAGACTCAAGGTAAACCTGTCATTGTGTTCGTATGCCTCAGAGTCACCTCTTGATATTGTACTTGTACTGTTTAATCCTTTTCCAAACATTTGTATTTAGGGATTTTTCTAGTAAACTCAGTAGAGCTTATGACTTGTACTACCAGTTTTGCGATGTTATTTCATGTTGTAAATATTGAGTTCATTTAGAAATATCCGGTTTCTGCTTAATAGTTATGTCGGTTAATTTCTGTCAATTTATTCAATAAGTATTAGGCTTACCTAGTCGTAGAGATTAGGTGCTGTCACGACATCCTACGGAGGAAAACTGGGGTCGTGACAAGTTGGTATTAGAGCTCTAGGTTCATAGGTGCTACAAGTCATAAGCGAGTTTAATAGAGTCTTGTGGATCGGTACGGAGACGTTTGTACTTATCTTTGAGAGGCTATGAAACTGTTAGGATAGTTTCACTTATTTCATTCCTATCGTGCGAGTTTTTTGATCTCGGGGTTTGAACCTTTGTCATTCAATTATCTCACATATGGTGAGGACACGAGCTGCAGTTACCGACGATGCTGCCCTAGAGCCGGTGTTGCTAAGGGCTGATGCAGAGGTAGATGCAGAGGTAGAGGCAGAGGCCAAAAAGGAGCACGTGCTACAGCTAGAGCACTTGGCAGAGCAGCAGTTGAGGAGCCGCCAGTTTCTCCTATTGGGGGACAGGTACCGGAGGTGCCTGTTATTACCCCGAGACTTCAGGAAATGTTAGCACGATTCCTGAGCATGTTTGGTACATTAGCTCAGGCGGTGTTGATTCCAGTTGCACCAGCTACTTCACAGATCGGGGGAGGAGCTCAGACTCCCCCTGCCCTTACTCCGGAGTAGCAAGTCCACGTTGGTCAGGTTCCAGGTGTCATGCCAGCACAACCTTTTATCGCAGTTCAGCCCATGGTTAGGGTAACTGCATCTGAGGAAGAACAGCTTAGACTTGCAAGGTTCAAGAAGTATTACCCTCCTACTTTTAGTGGTTTGGCTTAAGAGGATGTGCATGGGATCCTAGGGGAGCACTATCGTATTCTTCACACTATGGGTATTGTGGAGACGAGTGGGGTTGCCTTTACTATGTTCCAGCTTAAAGGGGTGGCATATCTGTGGTGGCGAGCGCATGAGTTGGGTAGTCCGGCCGATGCAGCTTCACTTTCATAGACTCAATTTTCAAAGGTGTTCTTGAGAGAGTTTGTTCCCCAGACCCTTCGGGAAGCGTAACGCGTGGAGTGTTACCATTTTTTCCATGGCACTTTGTTAGTGTCAGAGTATGTCGTTAGATTCAGTGATTTGTCCAGACATGCACCTGTTTTGGTTTCTACTGTCAGAGAGTGAGTCCACAGGTTCATTGAGGAGCTCAATCATGATATCCGATTCAGCATGGCTCGAGGGTTAAAGTCAGATGTCCCATTTCAGCAGGTAGTAGAGATCGCTCGTTGATTAGAGGGCATGCGGGACCAGGAAAGAGAGGGCATGCGTGGTCAGGAGAGAGAGGGCAGAGAGGCCAAGAGGCCTCGTAGACCGGGAGGACCAATTGGTCCCTATTTTGGAGGAAGGGTACGACATGGTAGAGTTTTTGTGGGTCAGGTAGTTCAGTTTGCACTTCAGGCTTCGCACGATATTCTAGGTGCCTATGGGTCTCGGGGTACCCATGCCGGATAGCTTCCACAACCACGTCAGCAGAGGGGTTTCTTTGAGTGTAGAGATACCAGCCACATGGTGAGAAATTCTCCCAGACTCCGAATAGATGTGTCACAGCTGGGTATTCAGGCTATGAGTTATGCTCCAGTTGCTCATATCCCTGCACTGCCAGCTTGGGGCACAGGTCAGGCGAGTAGAGGGTGCCCAAGAGGGGGAGGCCCGACCCATTTATGTATTTTCTATAGTAGGGCTAAGGCCGCCACCAGATGATGTCGTATAGGTATGGGTTCGAATTATTATAGAGGAGCATCGTTCATATTTTGTTTTGATTCTGCTTATAGGGGTGAGTCCTACTAATTTGCTTCACATATGTGTGAGTTTCGTGATTTTGTACTTTTTTTATGTGTTTACTCCTGTTGGGAGATTCTATAGTGGTAGCATGTGTCTATCGTGTTGTTTTAATGCAATCTTGAGAGCTATGAGACTAGAAGTGACTTTCTGTTACCCATACGGTAGGTTTTGATGTGATTTCTGGGTGGTTGGTTATGATTTGTGATTTAAATGCTCTACTGGTGTGGGCCTTCAGTATGAGTTGTGATTTTATTGGCGGAATTGAATTAGAGGTAGGTTGCGGTCGGTATGATGTGTATTCTACTTGTGATTCAGAGTTGAGGGTGATACCCTCGCGATTTTATGTGATTTGGTGTGTTTGAACTGGGCTGCGTGC
The DNA here is from genome assembly GCF_000390325.3 of Nicotiana tomentosiformis. Classification (NCBI taxonomy): domain Eukaryota; kingdom Viridiplantae; phylum Streptophyta; class Magnoliopsida; order Solanales; family Solanaceae; genus Nicotiana; species Nicotiana tomentosiformis. The sequence goes on along the minus strand of NC_090818.1, from coordinate 42,864,898 downwards.
CGCGGTAGAGTTATTGTAGGATGAGATCCTTTTGTTAGTTCATGTGTTTTGATTCTCCCCTGTGAAATTGATTCGTAGTATGGTACTGATAGAGAGTGGCGCTTGTCGAGCTTATTAGATAGTTCTTTCCTGTGTTTCCTTGTATATTCAGTCATATTCGTATTGTACTTATTGGGTTTTAGCTTGTGAGGTTTGTTCCCAGGTAGTGTTAGATGTGACTTGCTGATTCGGGTGAATAGTTTTGAGGTATTCATGTTTCTTGCATCGTTGTCGGTGTTGTGGAGGCTTGGAACAGGGTTCTAACGGATATCGGGTTAATTGGTGCTGGATTTCATTATGGGTAGCTATTGTGATCGGACATGTGGTCATGGACATATGTGTGATGTGCTACATCATGTGGTTGTACCTTGTGGGTGTAGGCATAAGTTATTGCAGCTAGTTGACGTTAGTACCGTGTGTGGATGTAGGAATCGGGTCTTTCAAAGGTAAACAGATATTGAGAAATTTGGTTCTAAGGCCTATTAGTATGGATGTAAAGAATAATCTTTAGTTGAGATGGTGTCATCGGGCCTACGTTGATTGGGGTGACGTGGGATCAGCCGCGAGTATATGTATGGTAAGTTCATTCGGTGATTTGAGGACTTCGAAATGGTTCTTCGCACATTCGAGGACGAACGTTTGTTTAAGAGAGGGAGAATGTAATGACCCGACCGGTCGATTTAAGAATTAGCATCCCGTTCGGTGGCTTCAGGTCTCGAGAAACTATGTATTATGTGTTATGACGTGCATGCGTGGCTGAGTTCAGATTTCGGATGATTCGGGGTTAATTTGGAAGAAGGATTCTTGTTTTAGAAGCTTAAGCGGTAAGAGTTGATCGGAGTCTTGACTTTTGTGTAGACGACTCCAAAATGGTGTTTTGATAATTTCAATAGCCTCATATGGTGAATTTGGAGGTCCGTAGGGTAATTTGATGCATTTTGACGAAAATTAGAAAGTTGACTTGGAAGGCTAAGAGGTTTGATCGGGAGTTGACTTTGTTGATATTGGGCTCGGATTGCGATTCCGAGAGTTGGATTAGCTCCGTTATTTGATTTGGAACTCGCATGCAAAAATTTGATGTCATTCTAGGTTGATTTGATATGTTTTGGCAAGAGTTTGGGAAGTTCGAAGATTTGAATGTTCATAAGTTCGATTCGGGGTGCGATTCATAGTTTCGACATTAATTGATGCCTAGAGTAGGTCTGTGTATTGGTACGAGATGTTTTGGTATATTTGGTTGAGGTCCCGGGACCCTCGGGTGGATTTTGGATGGCTAACGGTTTGGATATTGGACATAGGAAATTTCGGGGCTGCTGGTTCTGGTGCGTCGCCTGCGAGTTTTGGTGCGCATGTGCATGACAACTTCTGCGAGTTTCTTGGTCGCTTCTATGATTTTGGTGTAGGTCATGTTGTGTCTCTTCTGCGGAGAGTGGAGCGCAGGTGCGAGCTCGCATCTGCGGAAGGTCGATCGCACATGCACGATATGTGTTCCAGGTGGTCGTCCTCTTCTGCGCAATCACAGATGTGGTTATTGGATTGCAGGTGCGAGCTCTGGGCTCTCAAGTGAAGGCCGCAGGTGCGGTGCTTTTCTAGCACAAGCTAGGCCGCAGGCGCGGCATTTTTGTGCGCAAATGCGAAGAGCGCTGGGCAGAACACATATATGTCGAGGGTTTGCTATTTTTAACATATTTTGAGTTGTAGACCTCTACTTTGGGAGATTGTTTGTGGGTTTTTCAAGAAATTCAATGGGATAAGTTTTCTCTACCCGAATCTTATTATATTTCATGAATCCTTTTCAATTTTCATCATTAGATTAGTGAATTAAGTTGGAAATTTGGGAAATATTTGTAAAAATCTTTCAAAATATAAAATGATGATTTGAAGAATGAATTGATGTCGGAAATTGATAATTTTGGTATGGTTGAACTCGTATCGGAATAGGTGTTCGGGTTTTGTTAATTTTATCAGGTTCCGAGGTGCGGGCCCGGAGGTTGACTTTTTTAATTCTTGTTAAAGATCGAAGCTTTATTATCCGAAATTATTTCCTATGAGTTTTATTTATGATTTGAAGTTATTTTGGCTAGATTTGAACCGTCCGGAGGTTGTTTCACTCGAGAAAGTCATTTTAGAGTAATTGTCTAGCTTCTTTGATGTAAGTATCTTGCCTAACTTTGTGTGGGGGAACTACCCCTTAGGATTTGAGTCACTTATGCTAATTGTGCATTTGAAGGCCGTGTACGCGAGGTGACGAGTACGTACTCGGGCTTATTTGTGGAAATTTGACCGTTTAGGGCTCTTAGGTTCTTATGTACATTAAATATGAAGTTGTTTTGTCAAGTTAAATTCCCCATTTACTAAATTCACCCTTACATGTCTTATTTGAAATTAATTGCTTCATGTTTTACCCTTATTGTCGATTATACTCTTATGTGCCTTAACTGAAGTTGTTGCCTCTTTTATTGCATTATCCTTTCCGTAATTGTTTATCCTTGATTGATGTTATTATCGCCTTTTCCATAATCTGCTTATCCTTAATTGAATTTGTCATATCTCTTCCGTAATTGCTCAACCCTAAATGAAGTTTTGTTATCCTTCTTCCCGAATCTCATAATTCCCTTCATCGGCGAAACCTTCAAGAGAACTTTTTCAACTACCATAAATAATATATCACGCGCTTTCTGATTCGCGTAACTCTTTTGTCTGGACTGTGCTGTACGAAGTCGCTCCTGAATCAACTTTACCTTTTCCAAGGCATCCCTTACCAAATCAGTACCATATAACTTAGCCTCACCAGGCTCAAACCATCCGATAGGTGAACGACATCGCCGACCATATAAAGCCTCAAATGGAGCCATCTAGATGCTGGATTGGTAACTGTTATTATAAGAAAACTCGGCCAAAGGCAGGAAACGATCCCACTGACCTCCAAAGTCAATCACACATGCCCTGAGCATATCCTCCAAAATCTGAATTGTCCTCTCTGACTGTCCATCGGTCTGCAGATGAAAGGCTGTGCTGAGCTCTACACGGTTCCCCAACTCACTCTGTACTGCTCTCTAGAAATGCGAAGTAAACTGAGGGCCTCTATCTGATATGATGGAAATTGGCACACCGTGCAATCGAACTATCTCCTGAATATAAATCTAGGCCAACCTCTCTGAAGTATACGTAGTCACAACAGAAATAAAATGTGCCGACTTGGTCAACCTGTCAACAATCACCCAAACTGCATCAAACTTCCTCAAGGTTCACGGTAACCCAACTACAAAATCCATAGTAATTCGTTCCCATTTCCACTCTGGTATGGTCATCTGCTGAAGTAGGCCACCTGGCCTCTGGTGCTCATATTTAACTTGCTGGCAATTTAGACACCGAGCTACATACTCAACTATGTCCTTTTTCATTCGTCGCCACCAATAATGCTGCCTCAAGTCACGATACATCTTCGTAGCACCTGAATGAATAGAATATCGAGAACTGTGTGCCTCCTCTAGGATCTTTTTACTCAGTTCATCCACATTAGGAACACACAGACGATCCTGGAGTCGTAGAACACCATCTGCACCAATAGTGACTTCCTTGGCACCACCTCATAGTACCATTTCACGAAGAACCACCAGGTGTGGGTCATCATACTGGCGAGCCTTGATATGTTCAAATAGTGAAGATTGGGCCACAACACATGCAAGAACTCAGTTGGACTCTGAAATATCCAGCCTCACAAGTCTGTTAGCCAAGGACTGAATATCAAGGTATCTGCAACAACATTTGCTTTGCCCGGATGATACAAGATAGTAATATCATAATCTTTTAGTAACTCCAGCCATCTGCGCTGCCTCAAATTTAGGTCCCTCTGCTTGAACAAATGCTGCAAACTGCGATGATCAGTGTAAACTTCACAAGACACCCCATAAAGATAATGCCTCCAAATCTTAAGAGCGTGAACAATCACAGCTAACTCCAAATCATGTACCGGATAATTCTTTTCGTGGGGCTTCAGCTGACGTGAAGCATATGCAATAACTTGCCCTTCCTGCACCAATACACAACCTAAGCTAATGCACGAAGCATCACAATACACTGTATACATCCCCGAACCGGAAGGCAACACTAACATTGGTGCTGTAGTCAATGATGTCTTGAGCTTCTAAAAGCTCACCTCACAATCATCAGACCATCGGAATGGAGCACCCTTCTGGGTTAATTTGGTCAAAGGTGCTGCAATAGATGAAAAACCTTCCACGAACAGACGATAATAACCTGCCAAACCCAGAAAACTCCTGATCTCCGTCGCCGAAGTGGGACGATGCCAATTCTGAACTGCCTCAATCTTTTTGGGATCAACTTTAATACATTCGCCCGATACAATATGTCCCAAAAATGCTACAGACTCTAGCCAAAACTCACATTTAGAGAACTTAGCATATAGCTTTTGTTCCCGCAATGTCTGAAGCACTAATCTCATATGCTGCTCATGTTCCTCCTTACTGCGCGAATAGATTAAGATGTCATCAATGAAGACAATGACAAACGAATCAATATATGGCATGAATACTCTGTTCATCAGATCCATAAACGCTGCCGGGGCATTAGTTAAACCAAAAGATATTACCAGAAACTCATAATGACCATATCTAGTACGGAAAGCAGTCTTCGGAACATCCGAATCCCGAATCTTCAACTGATGGTACCCCGACCTCAAGTCGATCTTAGAGAATACCCTAGCACCCTGTAACTGGTCAAATAGATCATCAATACGCGACAACAGGTACTTGTTCTTAATAGTGACTTTGTTCATTTGGCGATAATCAATACATATCCGCATTGTTCCATCCTTCTTTTTCACAATTAATACTGGTGCACCCCAAGGCGATACACTCGGTCTGACGAACCCTTTGGCTAGTTACTCTTTCAAGCTGTTCTTTCAATTCTTTCGATACGGTGGGATAGATATAGGCTGGGTATCTGAAGCCAAGTCAATACAGAAATTAATATCATGATCAGGTGGCATACCTGGAAGATCTGACGAAAATACATCGAGGAACTCTCGAACTATAGGCACTGAATCAATAGCCGGAGTCTTTGCAGTAGTATCCCGAACATAGGCTAGATAAGCCAAACAACCCTTCTCAACCATGTGTTGAGCCTTTATAAAAGAAATAACTCGATTAAATGAACTAACAAGCGAACCCTTCCACTCCAGCTTAGGCAATGCTGGAATAGCCAAGGTAACAGTCTTGGCATGACAATCTAGAATAGCATGATATGGAGATAACCATTCCATGCCCAGAATAATTTCAAAATCGGTCATCTCAAGCAATAGGAGATTTGCTCTAGTTTCATAAACAGGAGTACTCAAGGACTCACGAGAAATACCCAGGAATGGAGCAAATAGAGATGACACATATGAATACGTAGATCCTGGATCAAATAATACTGAGGCATCTTTGCCACAAACAGAAATAATACCTGTAATCACGGCATTTGAGGCCTCTGCATCTGGTCTAGCCGGAAAAGCATAGAATCGAGCTGGAGCGCCAACTGTCTGGCCTCCGCCTGGCTGACCTCCACCTCTAGGACGGCCCCTACCCACCTGTCCTCCACCTCTGGGTGGTCGGACTACTGGTGGAGCAACTGGTCCGGTAAGCATAGGCTGCTGACCCTACTGTACTGGTCTACCCCGAAGCCTGGGGCAAAACCTCCGCATGTGACTGGGATCCCCGCACTCGTAATAACTCTTCGGTGCGATGTGCTGCTGACTAAGTGTTTGGCCCTGGGGACCTGAATACCCACTGGGAGGACCTGAATAGTTGGTGGGTGGTAAAAACTCTCTGGGATAGCACTGAGATAAGGTCGCACTGGAGCACCTCGAGGAGGTGGTGGTGCTGGATATGGGGGTCTGCTGGACTGTCCCCTCACGAACTGACCTCTGCCCCCAGACGGAGCACTTCTGAACTCTCCAGAGTACCCGAACCGCTTATCTCTCATAATCTACTCTCGGCTCCGCTGACGTACACTCTCAATCCTCCGAGCTATCTCCACAACTCGCTCATAAGAAGTACCCATCTCAACCTCTCGAGCCATAGTGGCCTGAATACCAGTATGTAAACCGGCTACAAACCTTCGCACTCTCTCCGCCTCAGTAGGGAGTATCATTAGTGCATGGCGAGATAATTCAGAAAACCTCGCCTCATAATCAGTCACTGACATCTGACCCTGCTGGAGCTGCTCAAACTGAAACCGCAACTCTTCCCTCTGGGAGGGTGGAATATACCTGTCCAAGAAGATACGAGTGAACCTGTCCCAAGTCATGGGAGGAGAATCTGCTGGTCTGCCAAGAGCATAAGACTGCCACCATCTACGGGCTCTACCCTCTAGCTGAAAAGTAGCGAAATCAACCCCATGGGATTCCAATATCCTCATGTTGTACAGTCTATCCTTGCAACAATCAATGAAATCTTGTGGATCCTCATGTCGCTCACCCCCGAAGACATGAGGATGTAGTCTAGTCCATCTGTCCAATAGTTTCTGAGGATCGGCGGCTACAGCTGGCCTGGGCTCAGGTGTATCTGCTGCCACTGGCTGGACTCCACCCACGGGTAGTGCACCCTGGGTCTGATATACAACAGCTGCATGTCCATGAGCCTGCGCGGTAGGGGTCTGTGCTCCCCTGCCCGCCTGAGATGTGGCTGGGTCTGCCGGAAATAAACCGGCCTGAGTCATATTGTCCATGAATCGCAGCATACGACCCATGACATCCTGAAATCTCAGTGCGGATGTGAAGTCCACCGGAGCTGGCTCTGCCACAGGCACCTCACCCTGCTCCTCAATAATGGGATTCTCTGCTGGATCCACTGGCGGCATAACCGGAATAGTCCTGGGACGTCCTCGTCCTCTACCACGGGCTGGAGCCCTCCCTCGGCCTCTGCCTCTAGCAACTGGGGGAGTAGCTCTTCCCTGGTCTGGAATCTCATTAGAGCGTATTCTCACCATCTATGAGAGAATAAGAGAAGGATATTTAGTGCTACATTAATTGCACGATGGAATGTGAAAAAAGGTAATTTCCTAACACCCTATAGCCTCTCGAAGATAAGTACAGACATCTCCGTACCGATCCGCAAGACTCTATTAGGTCTGCTCATAACTTGTGATACCTACGTGAATCTAGTGCTCTGATACCATGTTGTCACGACCCAATTTCACCTATAGGTCATGATGGCGCCCAACACTACAGCTAGGCAAGCCAACTAATAAGTCAATCGTACATTGGTTAAACTTTTATTCCAAGAAAATAATAAAATACCAACTTCTACCAATGTGTGTGCCAAGACCCGGTGTCACAAGTGCATGAGCATCTAGTAGATTATACAAGACTCCAAATACTGTCTGAAATGAAATAGACAGAATATAAATATAAGAAGAGACACTGGTAGCTACAGAACGGCTCAGAAAGACAGCTCACTACTATGCCTCGGGATGACGTGGGTGTGTGATGATAGGTCCTCCACTAGTACCTGTCTCAGGTCCTGCACAAAAAGTGCAGCAAGTGTAGTATGAGTACGTAAACAACATGTACCCAGTAAGTATCAAGCCTAATCTCGAAGTGGTAGAGACGAGATGGCCGACTTTGACACTCACTATGGGTTAATAATAACTGAAACAAAACTAGGATATTTAAATCAACATAAATTACAGAATTTATAATAATTTATTTAATCAGCGGAAATAATCAAATTCCTTCAAATGTAACAATTCTCAATATATTAATTAAATTCCTTCAATTCAAATAATTTCCAATTTATCAATTAAATCTCATTTACAGGAGTAATAATTAATTCCTTAACAAGGAAGAATAATAATTCATTAAATTCTAAAGATTTTCTAATTTATTGATTAGCTTCACAAGCTGAAATAAATTATTAAAGTATCATGTAATTATTATTATTATTAAGCACGATTTCTGCCGAGGACGTACGGCCCGATCCAGAGTATCATGTACACTGCCGAGGGACGTGCGGCGCGATCCATAGATGCATTTATCTTGCCGAGGCGTTCTGCCCGCTCCACAAGAAAGGAGGACATTTTCTTATGTGCCTCCGGAAGGAGAGTATGTTTATTATAAGATAGATTTGGGAGGAGAACAATTTCTTTTAACAATTAATTGATTTAAACAAAAATTAAGCATATGAGATTTCCATCCTTTAATATCTTTATCTAACAATTCACAATATATTCATATATATCAATTAATATTAATTAATCAAAGAATACAATTTACACAAGTAAGGCATGCTTTGAGTCCTAAACTACCCGAACTTTAGCATTAATAGTAGCTACGCACGGACTCTCGTCACCTCGTGCGTACGTAGCCCCCCACAATTTTAGCAACAATTGTTTAATTTTAATCACCTATGAGGTAATTTCCCCCTCACAAGATTAGACAAGAGACTTACCTCGTCTTGCTCCAATTTAATCCACTATAAGGCCTTTTTCACGATTATCCAACTCCGCCTGGCTCGAATCTAGCCAAAATAATTCGATACAATCACTAAATATTATAGGAATCAATTCTATAAGAAAATACTACATTTTAAAGAAAAGATCCGAAATTAATTAAAGATTCGCCCGCGGAGCCCACATTTCGGAATCCGGTGAAAGTTATGAAATCCGAGAACCCATTCAATTACGAGTCCAACGATACCAGTTTCACTCAAATCTGACTCCGAATCGATACCGAAATCTCAAAAATTCGTTTCTATGAGATTTCTAAAAATTTCCCAAATTTAAATCTCAAAATACTAATTTATGGTGAAAACAATGATATACTTGTATATGTAGACCAAATCCGAGTTAGAATCACTTACCCCAATGTTTTTCCCTTGAAAATATGCCGAAAGTCGTCTCTGCTCAAGCTCAAGTACGTCAAAAAGGGCAAATGGGACGAATGCCCTCTTTTTATAAAACTGCCCAGCAGCCTTCGGAACTGGTCCTCGAACTGGGCCTCGATCGCGGCTTCGATCACAGGCTCGAGCCTAGACCTCGGTCATTGCCTCGATCAGGGCATCGAGGTTGGGCCTTCGATCAGGACATCGAGGTTGGGCCTTCGATCAGGGCATCGAGCATGGGCCTTCGATTGTGGCTTTGATACTGAGCCCCGTCCCTGGATTCGACTTAGGCCTCGATCATGGGCTCAATATCTGGGTTCGATCTGGGGCTCAATATCTGGGTTCGATCTGGGGCTCGATCACAGCCCAGAATATACAGCAGAAGGGAAAATTGCAGCAGCTTTTAAGTCCAATTTTTGATCCGTTAACCATCCAAAACTCACCCGAGGCCCTCGGGACCTCAACCAAATATACCAACAAGTCCTAGAATATCATACGAACTTAGTCAAACCTCTAAATCACATCAAACAATGCTAAAACCATGAATCATACCCCAATTCAAGCTTAATAAAACTAAGAGTTTTCAACTTCTACATTCGATGTCGGAACCTATCAAATCAACTCCGATTGACCTCAAATTTTACACACAAGTCATAAATGACATAACGGAGCTATGAAAATTTTCTGAACTGGATTCTGATTCCGATATCAAAAAGTCAACTCATTGGTCAAATTTCCAAACTTAAATTCTTGTTTTTAGCCATTTCAAGCCTAATTTAACTACGGACTTCCAAATAAAATTCCGAACATGCTCCTAATCACCATATGGAACTGTTGGAATCAACAAAATTCTATTCCGGGGTCGTTTTCACATAATTAGACATCCGGTCTCTATTCGAACTTAAATATTTTAATTTGTTTTTTTAAAATTCCATATCTCGTGCTAGGGACCTCGAAATTTGATTCCGGAAATACGCCCAAGTCCCAAATCATGATACGGACCTACCAGAACTATCAAAATACTGATCCGAGTCCGTTTGCTCAAAATATTGACCAAAGTCAACTCAATTGAGTTTTAAAGCTCTAATCCACATTTTAAATCCATTTTTCACATAAAGACTTTCTATGAAATTTTACGGATTGCGCACGCAAGTCGAGAAATGATAAATAGTACTTTTTGAGGTCTTAGAACACATAATTAATTATTAAATTTAAAGATGACATTTTGGGTCATCACAAGTTAATTGCAATGAAGTTTTTGATTTCATGTCCTTGCTTTCAGTTCTTCTTAATTAGCGTGTATTAAAAAGGTCTTGATTCATTGTAATAAGCTTTGGTTCTCATCAATTTGCTATGTAAGCAAGGCACAACTGCAGAATACACCTACAATTATGATCTTTTTAGAGGTTAAACAACTGCAGAAGTTAAACAATTTGCACCAGTTGGTTCTCATCTGAACATAAGAGGTTAGATATTACACCCCATGTTTTTGTATGTGAAAGTTCGTCGTAAGTCAATTGATGTAAGCTTGAAAATGAGATCCTCTTTGAAAGTATATAAAATGATTTAATGATGTTACATCCCATTTTTGCAAGCCTTTAAGAGTTATCATTATGAGACAAATGTTTCTAAGGGGACATGTTGTTACACCCCATACTTCAAACGTCACTGTCATTATAGGATTATCTAATGTAAGCTCAAAAAGGACGAAATCCTTCTACAAGGATAAGAGAGGTTTACAGAAGTCTTAAGTAAGTTGAGATGAATATGAGACTTGTTAATCATTATTTAAATGAGTTTAAAGTCATTATATGACTATATATGATGTTTGGATATGAAATATAAAGTTTGGGAAAAATCGGATTAAAGTTGCGGAAAAACCGAGTAAGGATTTGCCTTGTAACGAAGCTTTTTGAGCAATAAATTTCGTATGCTATATGGGGTCTTTTTGGGACATATTATATACCAAATTGAAGGTCTTTGAATGTAGTTTCCAACTCTCTTAACCATTCATTCATATGACGTTAGGACAAAAAGATATAAGTGTCTAAAGAACGGCTAACACGAGGGTGCCAAGTAGCACCTTTTTGACTTTTAAAAAAACGAGATATTTACATCCCTTATCTCGTCTCTTTCTCCATTTTTTCAGAGATCACGACCAAATAACACCCTTAACCTTACCCTTAAGCTCTCTACAAGGTCTTCAAACAAGATTATCATCCCGAGCACGAAATCAAGAAGTGATAACATTAAAACGATCCATACGACGTAAGTATCGCTTTATCGCCTCTCTTTTTCTTTGTAGTTTGAGTTTTGAAAAGTATTTAATAGTTAATAATATGCCTAATTTCTGTATTTAAGCTTTTAAATATCAAAAAATATTGATAAATTCGTTTCCTAATAGTTAGAACTCACAGGACGGTGATCGAAAGCCGTGAGTTCGAGTTATTTGACTTGTAGTGGACTGTTTTGTGGGCTGTTTCGTGTTGCTTTTGGACTGTCTATTTTTCTACTGTTTAATAGAGTTTTGGAGGAGAAATTGTATGGGAAAATACCACATAATGGCGAAATTGTGGATTATTCGTTCTTTGTAACATTTTCGGGGTGTTTGACGCTACTGTAGTTGTCGTTTTGGGTATGAAGTGATTGGGGTGTGCTGGGCTGTTGTAAGCTATATATAACATGGATCTCGACTTGAATCCACTGTAAGAGGTAATTATACTGTGTTATTTCATGTGCTTAAGGTTATCTTGATGTTGATTAAGTTAAATGGATGGACTAGACATGAACTAGTGAATAAAGTTGCTAATTGAGGATAGTTGGAGTTGTAGATTGTTTTCTTTGTTATAAATACATGGTATAAGGCTGGAATCATTGATGAATGACTTAATTATTTTGTTAATATTACTATTAAGTTAACATAAGAAGTCTATAAGCGGTGATATGGTGTATACAGATTCCAATTGGGCTTGTAGCTCGTCGTGAAGTAGTTGTGACTTGTTGTTATATGGTGTCTTGTTATTGATAATTATGTATTACTGGATTTCTCTGGTCATTGTTGTTGGTATATGGTATTAGAGGAGGCTCTTTTTACAGGGGAGATGCTACCCAAATTTACATAAACGGGCTACAAGTTTAAGTTGCGGACTTAGCCTTTACTCAACATTGATTTTGAATCTCCTTGTGCTATGGTAGATTGAGTTGAGTTGTTTGAAGAATTGTTTGGAAGGTATTAAGTACTCAATGGAGTTAAGTTATGTTAAGGCTATCAATTCTTTCCCTTTGGCATGATCCATACGATACAAATGAAATGTGCAAACGCGAAACTTTCATAAATGACTCTATTCATAGAAGTACTAGGGGTGCCTATGTGCTTGATTCCCCATGTGTCCTATTATTATATCTTCTGTTCATGGGTATCAGAAAAATACGTAAGTTGCTAAAGTTTATCTGAAGGCATATTGATCTTATGACATTCCGAGAAATCTTACTGACTTACTTCATTATGCATTGCATTCATTTATACATGTACATTGACCCATGACCAGATGGCGTTATATACGCGTATATTATATATATTTGTGGGATATGGAAAAAGTTTATGGCGTTATATACACACCACTACCTGATCAGCTGGTATACGTTGATGATTTCTCCCATAATGGCTGAGATGATATGACGGGATGCCCTCAGAAGCTCGATGATGTTATGTACGCATATACCTATACATGGTATGGCATTTATACGCACATGCATGATATTATAAATTTTTCATGATTCACAGAGCTATTCAGAATTACTGGTTGAGTTATTTACTCCATATTTCTTTCATGTCTTTTATATATTACTGTCATGCCTTACATACTCGGTATTTTATTTGTACTGACGTCCCTTTTGCCTGGGGATGTTGCGTTTCATGCCCGCAGGTCTCGATAGGCAGGTTGAGAGTCCTCCTAGTAGGCTATCAGCTCAGCGGAAGGTGTTGGTGCACTCCACTTGCTCCGGAGTTGCCTATATAGTCAGTATGATTTGGACATGTATTGATTGGTATGGCGGGGCCATATCTCGAACTTTATGCATTTTTGTACTCGTAGAGGCTTGTAGACAGATGTCATATATATGGATACTTGTATGGCCTTGCCGGCCTATGTTTTGAGTATACAAATGATCATGTCGGCCTTATAGGCCCGTTTATCGCATGCATAAGCTTCTATATCATGTTGGGTCATCCCATGTCTAGTATTCTCTTATGTTTAATTCTAGTTATCTCATGACGACCTTTCCGGTTCATTTAACCATGATAGTATGATAAGAAGGATACGTTACATTGGTACTCGATTGAGTTAGGCACAGGGTACCCGTCGTGGCCCTACGGTTTGGGTCGTGACAAAAGTGGTATCAGAACAGTTCTGTCCTAGGGAGTCTACAAGTCGTGCCTAGTAGAGTCTTATTTATGGGTGTGTTGTGAACCACACTTATAAGCAGGAGGCTACAGGGCATTTAGGACTGTCACTCTTTCTTCTTACTCTAGATCATGTGGTAGAGCTCAGTTCTAAGAATTCAAACTCCTAAATTTTATTTTATTTGTAATATAACGATACCAACGTTCAGAAAGACAGTTGGTAAGAGATTGAACTTGGTTGTGGAAGAATTAAGTCAGAGGAACTCGATTTTGCATCATGCTTATGATAAATAAATGTGAGGTCTTCAGCAGATCATGTGTGTACTAAGATGTGTAAGCTTTTTTATAAGGAGCCTTAAGGCAAGAGTATCTATCCACCCATATGGTAAAAAGAAATAAGAGAATCAGAAGGTAGATACAAGTTTCGGCAAGTAAAAGAAGCAAGATGAAGAAGGGCACGAGGTACCTAGTTAATGAAGATTATCAGTATTTGCAATTCAGACAGAGAAATACAAGCATTATGAGTTACTTTCAACAATAATAAAGTTATATACAATTGGCCACACTCATCTTAATTATGCCCTATGAGAGCCAGCAGATATAGTTTAAGAGAAAGATATGATATCAGGATCTAGCTGGGGTTAGAGTAACCCAAAAATAGTGGATGGATTGTTATCATTAGCTAACATTTCCGAAGATAGTGCAAATATGGTAATAGATCTCTTTGTGAGACACCCAAATGGTGAACTCAAGAATAGTATAGTCAGATATGAATACTAGAATATTCAGAAATTTCAGAAGATAGGCAGTGGAATCCTAGAAGGGATAAATATTTACCTTAGTATGACTCCAGCCCCGAGTAAACAAAAAAAAGAATGTTAGGCATTCCGAAGAGCCAGTGAGATGAAGCAAGGGGAGCTAAAAGTGAAAGCACGTTTTGTTGAAGTTTTCAGAATAAAGTGATAGACAAAAATATTATCCAGAGAATAAGAAGAGAGTAAATGAAGCATCATAAGTAAGATGTGATATATGGGTGATAACGGTAAATCAAAATATGACACGATGACGGAGTTTATAGTCAAGTGAAGGAAAAGACAAGAGAAGACATGCCTTGAAACAATAGAAGAGTATAATCCATAAAGTCATATCCTTCTTTCGAGAAATAAGTTGGTGACTCCAACATGATTACCAGAAGGAAACGTTAGACCCCGGAGTAATAGAAATTAGTATAAGCTGGTGAATAAGATAAAATGAATATGAATTAGGGACCGAATTATTTGACAATAGCCGACATCATGAGAATTTTAGAGATCACATTCCGAAGATAATAGAATAGAGAACAGAAGAATAACCTTTAAAGGTCATTCAAGAAGATGCTTCCCTAAAGCGAGCACTGTGAGCAAAGTTAAGCTTAAGGGACTAAGTGTGCTAGTTACACTAGGTGTCACCCTCGTGCGTAAGAACTTTAGTTATCCTTGGTACAGAATGGTTACCGCAAGGTGGGTAAGATGCCAGTAAAGACGTGAAAAGACGCCAAAGATGAAGAGGTAACTATGGAATAGTAAAGAAAGAATGCGGTAAAAAGGTGAAGGGAATGAGATTGGATTTAATCAGATCCTACATATATGATACGACTCCAGAAAATTATGCAAACATGACGCCGAGGAGAGACAGTAAGGGTTCCGCACTAGATGATACTGATAAATAAGTGAAAATGAATACTCGATACATAAGGAGCCAGTACGAGAGGTAAGTTAAGACAAATGACATAACCCAAGAGGGGTTACGCAGAATATAGATATGAGAATGGACCAACGAGTAGTCTGTAGTGGATTCAGGAAGAGTCTAATTATGGCTAGACAAGAGGATACAAATAAATCAACAGATCGTGCAAGATAAACATAGTGAACCCCAACATAGGGAATCCAGTCTCGCAGAAACGAGATCGTAATTATTGAAAAATTTTCAGATAAGAGTTGGGGTAGTTAAAGGTATTGTATAAGTGATCCAGAAATAAAAGAGAGTTTCATTGGGGAGACATTCGAAATTTCATTTCAGAAGCAACCCTACGAGCACAAGGGCCCGGAGGTATGTAACTAAGGAAAATTATAGGTGAGTAAGAACATCAAAGATTCCTTCGGGTATGCAATGTGATAAGCTCGTAGCTTTACAAGAGTCAGAGGGTCTCCACTATGTACTACCCCGAAAGACTAGCTGAGGAAATAAGGAATAAGGCTTCAACCTAAGCATAGTGACATAAAGAAGAAATGGTCTTGTAACAATAGTCTCACTATAATATTGTATAAACTCCATAAGAAAGTAGCACCATCGTGGCTAATGAATGGGAAGTAAAAACCAAAAGTGATATTTGAGATCATATGAGTTACAGGAAATTCCAGTTTTCGTGGGCAACAAGATAAGCCAAGTATTCATGAAACAAGTGGCAGAATGACCAGGAAAAGTAATTGCTTACATTTAAAGACAACTGAGAAGGTGCGAAAGGAAATCTATGGTGCTAGCAATTTAAAGGAAGATTGCGAGTAGTATAAATAGATACATGTAGGTCACAAGCTAAAGTATGATAGAGCGACAAGGTTTAGGTAGACAAGAGTAAGGTTATGAAAAGGTGAGTGAGAAGGTGACGAGAACAGGTAAGGCCTCGAGATTAAGCCTATCAAAACAAGAGAGCTGATGGTTTCCATAAGGTATAGAAAGCTCGGTACAGTCTAAAGGAACTCAGAGGAGTCTAAGAATATGAGCAATTAGGAGAGATGAAATGCTGCCATGTAGTAGAATAAGGGTGTAATGGTGATAGATAAGAGGGTGACATTTAGGCTTTTGAATGAGTAGTGATTTTAAGAAAAGGGATTTCATGAATTGCATGGGATTAGAATACCCATATAAGATGAATCACACCAAGATGCTATGAAATATGATTATTGAAGTATAGTATCACCCCTAGGTGGATCAGAAAAATCATTTCAGATGTTCCCCGATGAGACGTGAGCCCTAGTAACAATGTATTACATAAGAGGTCTCAAGTTATCAGTGGTAGATATAGATCAACATTAAGGTGAATCAACAATATATGGATAAAAATTCCAAAGTATAAGAGGAGGTTATGATGCTATTCTTTAGATGAATAGTAATAAGGAAGCATTAAAGGATTTAGATTTATACATATGGGATAAGAAGTGAGAGAGTAACCTGGAGTTGGGTAGCAGACCTCGGTAATAATAAACCGATGTAAGTGTTATAGTACGATATGACCTACCTAGATGTACTAAAGCCATAAGGATAGATAACCAAGGCTAGGAAACAAAATATAGCAATGGTGGTACATTCAACAAAGTACCAAGCGAAGAACTTCATTATACCTATAGATGCCCAGAGGGATAGCTTGTCGTAGTCATGTATATACTCATAAAGTGAGGCCTAGAGATTGGCTAAAAGCTGGAGGAAAATGAGAGAAGAATCACGTAGTCGCACATACAAGGACAAAGTCGTACAGACTGTATGATAGAAGATAGAAATAGTTACAAGATTAGAAGAATTCTGACCACGAGTCGTGGCGTGAGAAAGAGGCCTAAAGGAGGGAATGCCCTGGCCATTGGATTTATTCATAGAATAGTTACCTAGATGGAGAATGACAATATTAAAGTATTCATAAGAGCCATAGGTTATGAGAATGATAAGCGTATCAGTTAACATTCGAGAACGAATATTCCAAAGGGGGGAATGATGTTACACCCCATTTTTTGTACGTGAAAGTACGTCGTAAGTCAATTGATGTAAGCTTGAAAATGAGATCCTCTTTGAAAGTATATAAAGTGATTTAATGATGTTACGTCCATTTTCGCAAGCCTTTAAAGTTATCATTCGGGGACAAATATTTCTAAGGGGACATGTTACACCATTATCTAATGTAAGCTCAAAAAGGACGAAATCCTTCTACAAGGATAAGAAAGGTTTACCGAAGTCTTAAGTAAGTTGAGATGAATATGAGACTTGTTAATCATGATTTAAATGAGTTTAAAGTCATGATATGACTATGTATGATTTTTGGATATGAAATATAAAGTTTGGGAAAATCGGATTAAAGTTGCGGAAAAACCGAGTAAGGATTTGCCTGGTAACAGAGCTTTTTGAGCAATACATTTTGTATGCTATATGGGGTCTTTTTGGGACATATTATATACAAAATTGAATATCTTGGAATTTAGTTTCCAACGCACTTAACCGTTTGTTCACATGACGTCGGGATAAAAAGATATAAGCGTCGGAAGAATGGCCAATGCCAGAGTGCCAAGTAGCACCTTTTTGACTTTTAAAACAAACGGGTTATTTACATCACTTATCTCGTCTCTTTCTCCATTTTTCCAGAGAGAACTACCAAATAACACCCCTAACCTTACCCTTAAGTTCTCTACAAGGGCGTTAAATAAGATTATCATCCCGGGCACGAAATCAAGAAGCGATAACATTAAAACGATCCCTACGACGTAAGTATCGCTATATCGCCTATTTTTTTCTTTGTAGTTTGAGTTTTGGAATGTATTTAATAGTTACGAATATGCCTACTTTCTGTATTTAAGCTTTTAAATATCAATAAAGGTTGATAAATTCATTTCCTAATAGTTAGAACTCACGGGACGGTGATCGGAAGCCGTGAGTTCGAGTTATTTGACTTGTAGTGGACTGTTTTGTGGATTCTTTCGTGTTGCTTTTGGGATGTCTATTTTGCTACTGTTTAATGGAGTTTGGGAGGAGAAATAGTTTGGAGAAATACCACATAATGGCAAAATGATGGATTAGTCGTTCTTTGTAATATTTTCGGGGTGTTTGATGCTACTGTAGTTGTCGTTTTGGGCATGAAGTGATCGGGGTGTGTTGGACTGTTGTGATCTATATATAACATGGATCTCGACTTGAATCCACTGTAAAAGGTAATTATATTGTGTTATTTTATATATTGTGTTATTTTATGTGCTTAAGGTTATCTTGATGTTGATTAAGTTAAATGGATGGACTAGACATGAACAAGTGAATAAAGTTGCTAATTGAGGATAGTTGGAGTTGTGGATTATTTTCTTTGTTATAAATATATGATATAAGGCTGGGATCATTAATGAATGACTTAATTATCTTGTGAATGATACTAGTAAATTAAAGTAAGAAGTCTATAAGGGGTGATATGGGGTATACAGATTCCAATTGGGCTTGTAGCTCGTCGTGAAGTAGTTGTGACTTGTTGTTATATGGTATCTTGTTATTGATAATTATGTATTGTTGGATTTCTCTGGTCATTGTTGTTGGTATATGGTATTGGAGGAGGCTCTTTTTACAGGGGAGATGCTGTCCAAATTTATATAAACGAGCTACAAGTTTAATTTGTGGACTTAGCACTGATTTTGAATCTCCTTATGCTATGGTAAATTGAGTTGAGTTGTTTGAAGAATTACTTGGAAGCTATTAAGTACTCAATGGAGTTAAGGTATGCTAAGGCTATCCATTCTTTCCCTTTGGCATGATCCATACAATACAAACGAAAAGTGCAAACGCAGAACTTTCATAAATGACTATATTCATAGAAGTACTAGGGATGCCTATGTTCTTGATTCTCCATGTGTCCTATTATTATATCTTATGTTCATGGGTATCAGAAAAATACGTAAGTTGCTAAAGTTTATCCGAAGGCATATTGATCTTATGACATTCCGAGAAATCTTACTGACCTACTTCATTATGCTGTCACGACCCAAAATCTCACCACATGCGTCGTGATGGCACCTAGTCTCTAAGACTAGGTAAGCCGATTTTTATTACATTTCGAAGCCATTTTTTTTTTGAATATGAATTAAATAGGTAATCAAAACTAACAGCGGAACAAATATGAATATAACAACCTCCCAAGACTGGTAGTACTGAGTCACGAACGCTAACTGAATACATGAAATTATCTCGAGGAGAGAATATATAATACTGATCGAATAAGAAATTAACAGTACAATAAAATGGAAAGACTCCAAGGGACTGCGATGACCAAACAATCCTACCTTGAATCCTTGCGATCATACTCTAATCTCTGTCTGAATTCGATATCTTCAATACCTGGCTCTGCACAAAATTGTGCAGAAGTGTAGTATGAGTACACCACGGTCGGTACCCAGTAAGTATCAAGACTAACCTAAGTGGAGTAGTGACGAGGTACAGTCAAGACACTCACTAGTCAAATAATCTGTGCAATATAGCATAAAAAAATAATAGAAAACAAATAGATGTGATAGCAACACCAATCAACTAGTGATTTAAATAGCAAAGCAACAGGAACACCATAAATATTACTCAAATAAATAATAAACACATGTACAACCAATTAATCAAGTCCCTTCAATATACATCTTTTACCTATAAGTTTTTCAATAAAAGTCTCTAGAATATAATCCTTTTCAATAAATATATTTCGAATATACGTTCTTCAAATAAATATCCTTCCATTAAAATTCTTTCGAATATAATTCTTTCAAATAAATATCTTTCGAATATAATTCTTTCAAGTAAATATCTTTCAAATATAATTCTTCCAAGTAAATATCTTTCAAATATACTTCTTTCAAGTAAATATCTTTCTAATATAATTCTTTCAAGTAAATATCTTTCTAATATAATTCTTTCAAGTAGATATCTTTCTAATATAATTCTTTCAAATAAAAGTCACCATGTGACACCTCATTTAACTTTTCTGGCGTGAGAAATATTCAACATATCACATCAAATGGCACGGCAATACCTTCGTGCACTTGTCTCATTCTCACCCTATATATATATATATATATATATATATATATATATATATATATATATATATATAGAGAGAGAGAGAGAGAGAGAGAGAGAGAGATTAAATCAATTGGCACGGTAATACCCTTCGTGCATTTATATCTTTCTCACCGTGCATATATATAACAGTACCAACTAGGTGGGAGAAATACCAATAACAATACAAGAAATAAAGTGGAGGCACACAGGAATCAACAACGACTACAAGTCACATAGAAAACATAAGTGCACAATAACATCTCAAGATAAAGGTATGAATGTATACACAATAAAACGTTATCATAATATAATGTATGTCTCTCATCCTCGCCTGCACGGAAACACCCTTCGTGCCATGAATATATGATAATATCAAAATAATTGCACGGGATCACCCTTCGTGCTTTTATTCTCATCCTCACCTGATAATATAAATGAAATGGCACGGCATCACCCTTCGTGCTTTATACTCTTAATGGCACGGCATCACCCTTCGTGCTTTATACTCTCAAATGGCACGACATCACCCTTCGTGCTTTATACTTTCAAATGGCACGGCGATACCCTTCGTGCTTTACACTCTCAAATGGCACGACATCACCCTTCGTGCTTTACACTCTTCCTTACCAAGCACATGTATATCATTAACAAGCAAGGTAGGAAGCATAAATAACATCAAGGAGAGTGTTTAAACCATAACACAATACAACAATTCAT
The DNA here is from genome assembly GCF_000390325.3 of Nicotiana tomentosiformis. Lineage (NCBI taxonomy): Eukaryota > Viridiplantae > Streptophyta > Magnoliopsida > Solanales > Solanaceae > Nicotiana > Nicotiana tomentosiformis. The sequence continues at coordinate 42,844,036 of NC_090818.1, read as the reverse complement.
ATCACAATTTGTCATTAACTACAACCAAATTCCAAATATGTAGCAGAATCAATAAATTTCTCAACAAATAGCCCAAGGCTCCACACAACGTATATAAAACCTCAAAACAATTAATAGAGGTGATAAATACTCAGTATAATATTAACTCCTCAATTTAAACTTATTTAATAAATATTTGCAGATAATGATTCCATCATGAATTTAATTCCAAGAAAAATATCAAATCAACAAACACACGGAATTCACATAAAATCCAAGTAACAATAACACCAAATTATTATATAAAATACAAACTTGACAAATAAGGAATGAGGCGTGATAATTCAAGAATTTACTAATGCCAACAATTATCCAATTTAATACATAAAAATGTCTAAAACTTTAAACCAATAAAGTTTGCACATATAAGCCCGAGTACGTACTCGTCACCTCGCGTACACAACTTCCAATCACACAATTTCCACATAAGACTCAATGCCTAAGGGGTAATTCCCCCATTCGAGGTTAGGCAAGATACTTACCTTTTTAAAGTTATGGCGATATTCCAAAATCGCCTTCTTGCTTGAATTGACCTCCGGACAGCCCAAATCTATCCAAATTAATTGTACCACTTCATTAAAATTCATCGAAAATAATTTCGGATAATAAAACACAAACTTAAAATTTTATTCTAAAAAGTCAGCGCGGGGCCCGCCCCTCGGAACCCGACAAAATTTTTACGAAATCCGAACACTCATTCCGATACGAGTTTAACCATACCAAAATTATCAAATTCCGATAACGGATCGCCCTTCAAATCTTAAATTAAAGTCTGGAGGATTTCTACCATTTTCAACTCAATTCACTAATTTAGTGATAAAAACAACAATAGATTCATGTAATTTAACCAAAATCAAGTTAGGAATTCTTACCCCCAATGTTTTCCTTGAAAAACTCTCGAAAAATTGCCTCACCCGAGCTTCCTTGGTCCAAAAATGGAAGAATGAAACGAGTTTGGACTTTATTCTGCTGCCCAGGGATTTGTTCTTCGCATTCGCGACCCTTCCATCGCATTTGCGATGAACAAATTCTCCAACAACCATTTTCAAACTCTTCTCAGATAGCCTCTAATATAATGGTCATAACCTTTTGTACAGAATTCCAAATGACAAATGGTTTAACTTTATGGAAACTAGACGCAAAGGACTATAACTTTCGTATGTTGATCATCTCCTCATTCCTTATAGATTGCGAGATATAAGCTTCCAAAGTCAGCCCTATGCAACAGAGATTTCCAAACTCTTCCTAGACAGCCTGTAGTTTATCCATCATAACTTTTGGTACACAACTCCAAATGACAAATCATTTACCTTTCTGAAAACTAGACACAAAGGGCTACAACTTTAGTTTTTGGATCATCTCCAAATTCCTTATAGATTGCAAGATATGAGCCTCCAAAGTCAGACTATTGCATTAGAGATTTCCTTCTACGCGAACGCGAAGAACAAAATCCCAGAAGCCAAATCCTTCTTCGCGAACGCGAGAGGCTCCTCGCGAACGCGAAGAACAACACCAGATATCAGAAAATCAGCATCCAAAGTAGCCAAAAATGATCTGAAACACACCCGAAACACACCTGAGGCCCTCGGGACCTCAACCAAACATACCAACGCATCCCATAACATCATACGAACTTAGTCGAACCTTCAAATCACCTTCAACAACACCAAAAACACGAATTACACACGGGTTCAAGCCTAATGAACTTAAAAATTTCTAAATTCCAGAAACGATGCCGAAACCTACCAAACCACGTCCGAATGACCTCAAATTTTGCACACAAGTCAGAAATGACACAATGAAGCTATTCCAATTTCCAAAATCAAATTCTGATCCCGATATCAAAAAGTCAACCCCCCGGCCAAACTTCCCAAAAATTCATCTTTCGCCATTTCAAGCCTAATTCCACTACATACCTCCAAATAATTTTCCGGACAAGCTCCTAAGTCTATAATCACCATACGGAGCTATTAACATCATCAAAATTTGATTTCGGAGTCGTTTACACAAAAGTCAACTCTCCGGTCAACTCTTTACATTTAAGCTTCTAAATAAGGATTGTTCTTTTAATTTAATTCTGAATCTTCAGTAATTCAAACTCGACCACACCCACGGGTCATAATACATATTGCGAAACTGCTTGAGACCTTAAGTCACTGAACGAGGCGTTAATTCTTAAAACGACAAGTCGGGTCGTTACATATGCATTGCATTCATTCATATATATACATTGACCCGTGACTAGATGGCATTATATACGCGTATATTATATGTATATGGGATATGGAAAAAGGTTATGGCGTTATATACGCACCACCACATGATCAACTGGTATACGTTGATGATTTTGCCCACAGTGGCTGGGATGATATGATGGGATGCCCTCAGAGGCTCGATGATGTTATGTACGCATATACCTATGCATGGTATGGAATTTATACGCACATATAGGTATTATAAATTTTTCATGATTCACAGAGCTATTCAAGAATTACAGGTTGAGTTCTTTACTCCATGTTTCTTTCATGTCTTTTATATACTACTGTCATGCCTTACATACTCGATATTTTATTTGTACTGACGTTCTTTTTGTCTGGGGACGCTACATTTCATGCCCGCAAGTCCCGATAGGTAGGTTGAGAGTCCTCCTAGTAGGCTATCAGCTCCGCGGAAGGTGTTGGTGCACTCAACTTGCTCCGGAGTTGCCTATCTGGTCAGTATGATTTGGACATGTATTGATTGGTATGGTGGGGCCATATCTCGAACTTTATGACATTTATGTACTCGTAGAGGCTTGTAGATAGATGTCATGTATATGGATACTTGTATGGCATTGTCGGCCTATGTTTTGAGTATACAAATGATCATGTCAGCCTTATAGGCCCGTATGTCGCATGCATAAGCTTCTATATCATGTTGGGTCATCTCATGTCGAGTATTCTCTTATGTTTAATTCTAGTTATCTCATAACGGCCTTTCCGGTTCATTTACCCATGATAGTATGATAAGAAGGATACGTTACGTTGGTACTCGGTTGAGTTAGGCACCGAGTGCCCGTCGCGGCCTTATGGTTTGGGTCATGACAATAAAGAACTACAACAGTTGAATGAGGTGATGCACCTACATATTTTACAACTGAAAGTAACTGCATTTATGTTCTTCTCAAGTGAACACAACTGTAGAATACACCTGTATATTTTAGCTGGTTACCAAGTATAATTCCTGCACATTACAATCCAAATCTAAACCATAAATGAGCAACATATATAGAAGTAGAACTATCATAACTTGAAAATCATGATCAACACAATAGCACAATAAATGCAACATCATTGACATTAGCAGTAACTACATGTCCCTGATAATTGGATGTCATTCTATAACCCTAAAAACTTATACAACTAAGTTATAAGATGACATCCATTTCAAGTTTTAGTACCAACAACATGAAACACCATTAAATAATACAAATCTACTGTCAGATTGCACTAATTACATTCCAAAAAACAAAACAATCTCAACTTGAAGTTCATTTTCCTTTCCTTGCTTGCAGCTTCCCAATCCTCTGTTGCCTTAGCTTCTCACTAGGTGGTTCCCAGTTGTAGCAGATTGTCCATTCCAGGTAAGTGATGGTGGTGTGCATGAAAGATATGTGGCATCACTAACATCATTGGTATCACTTGTGAAGTTAATTGACCTTGTCCCAGTTGGTATAGTTATTTTTTGCTTCATTTGAAGTCTTATCATAATTTCTGATATAGTCATCGGCCTAACAACAACATCTTAATTGTTGCCAAATTCTGGGATGTTAGCATCTAGATTCTTGCTTGACTACCCAACTCTCGTAATTGTAGGTGTTGGCATGAAGGTAAATTCTCTACTTTGACTAGGTTGAGATACCGAAGGTGCTGATAAGCTTATATCTTCTTCTGTTTTCTCATCTATTAAAGATCTTTGCCTCTTTTGAGGCTGTTTTGCCTTGCCTTTCCCCTTTGATGGTTGTTAAACAAAGAAGTTAAATGAGGTAATATACACAAATACAACTAAATAAAATTGAATATGATAGGTTTACCATGCCACAAGTCCTTGCATTATGTTCTGATTGTCCACATTTACCACAAGTCAAGACTCTACCCATTCTGGACAAAGACCACTCTCCTTGCCTTTTAATTGCCTCATTCTTCTGCCTGTCTCCTTTAACCTTTGGTCTGCCAGCCTTCTTCAAAATATCTGGTGGTTCCATTGCTTAGAAAGGTTTAATTTTTCAAAAATATTCACCTAGAACATGCTGCAGCTTGTGTTTATAAGTTAATAAGTATGCCTCCTTGCTAAACCACCAATGCATTCCTGTTAGTGGGTCTATATTCTTATAGAGCATAGCTACAATAGCATGAGGACATGGGATTCCACTAAGGTTTTATGCCTTGCAAGTACACCTCCCCTAATCCAGCCTAACACAATGTTTATCACTTCCCTCAAACACTCTATACCCAAAGTCACCATTGGCATTGACTTTACAACATTGAGCAATATATAAATATTCACTGTGCAATTCCATACTTTTTTGACTGAATTCAGTAGCTTATGTCTTGACTTCATCTTCATGTATCCTAATCATGTTCATGACCTTGAGTCTTATATCCTCCAATATCTTAATTACTGGCTTGAATATAACATCCAGAATCCATTTGTTAAAGGATTCAGTCAGGTTGTTATCAACTAATTGATTCTTGCATACAATATCCAAGTAATCTCTACACCAAGTTTGAGGTGGACATTTCAACAAACCCTCAGCAGCTTCCTTCTTCAGTTCTCCTAATTTCTTAAGTTGATCTTTGAATTCTTCTTCGTATGTGGCCCATGCACACCACGAAAGCAGCATCTTGTTTTCTCCAGTGTTAAATGATATGCACCACTTGGCCTCAACATGCCTGATACAGAATTTGTGGTGTGCTTCTGGAAGGACAGTTCTGACTGCTTCAGTTAATCCCTACATATTTTCAAACCAAACAAAATAAACTTGTATCAGCTAGTGTGCATAAAACAACAAAGTAAATGAAAGAAGAAATACAATAAAACAGAAAAGTTACCTTTTGCATGTCTGACATGAAAGTGATCCCTTCACCATCTTTGAGGTTCAAAGAATTCTTGAGCAATTCCATAACCAAAACCAGGCTGCCTTTGTTTCCTTGTCAACAATTGCCCATGCCAAAGGGTAGAATTGATTGCTACTATCCTGACCAACATCAACTAGCAATATTCCCTTGGCCTTCCCCTTAAAAAATGTGCCATCAACACCAATATATGGTCTAAGCCCCAAACTAAAACCCATATTCATTGCTTGAAAGCAAATATACATCCTAAGAAATCTCCTTTTTCCTTCTCCAAGTGCATTTTTTGAAAGATTGATAACAATATCACTCCAGGATTACTTTCCCTTAATGCAATAGCATACGCCTCAAGCTTTTTGTATTTATCAGTAAAACTGCCATCTAGAGTCTCCAATACCATCCTCTTATCCCTCTTGCACTTCCCATGTCACAACCTAATTCCTACTATAGGTCGTGATGGCGCCCAACGTCACAGTTAGGCAAGCCAACGGTGAACTACCAACTCTATTATTTATTTTATTACTTTTGAAATCACAAATTTTATTAAATAAAGAATTTAATGTATTTTAAATCATGGATACATACAATATTAGTAAGATATAAAGTAATTAAAAATGATAACATTAAGGCAGAACCATTAACATCAACTAGAATATTGTAACGACCCAACTTGTCATTTTATGAATTAGCATCTCGTTTGGTGGCTTAAGGTCTCGAGAATCTTCATAATATGTGCTATGACTTGCATACAGGGTCGAGTTTGGTTTTCGGATGATTCGAGATCAATTTGAAAGAACAACTCTTGTTTCTAAAGCTTAAGTGAAAAGAGTTGACTGGAGTTTGACTTTTGTGTAAACGACTCCGGAATGGAATTTTGATGATTCCAATAGCTTTGTATGGTGATGTAGGACTTAGGCGTATGTTCGTATTTGGATTTGAAAGTCCGTAGAATAATTTGAAGCATTTAGGCGAAAAATCATAAAGTTGAAGTTTTGAAATATTCAAAAGTCTGAACGCTAGTGGACTTGGTTGATATCGGGCTCGGATTTTGATTCTGAATATTTGAATAGCTTCGTTATGTTATTTATGACTCGTGTGCAAAATTTGAGGTCATTCCGGATTGATTTGATATGTTTCGAAACAAGTTATATAATTTGGAAATTTCATAAACTCATAAGTTTGATTCGAGGTGCGATTCGTAGTTTAGGTGTTATTTGATGTTACTTGAGGCCTCGACTAAGTTCATATTGTGTTTTATTACTTGTTGGTATATTTGTTTGGGGTCCCGGGGGCCTCAGATGTGTTTCGGGTATTATCGGATCATTTTGGGCTACTTTGGATGCTGGTTTTCTGATGTCTGATTTTGTTCTTCACGTTCGCGATGAGCCTCTCACGTTCGCGGAGAAGGATTTAGCTTCTGGGATTTTGTTCTTCGCGCTCGCGAAGAAGGAATTCCTATTGTCCGTCGTCTGAATTTGGAAGCGTATATCTTGCAATCTATAAGGAATTTGGAGATGATCCAAAACTGAAAGTTGCAATCCTTTGTGTCTAGTTTTCAGAATATCAAACCGTTTGGAATTTGGAGTTGTGTACAAAAAATTATGGTTAATACGCTACACTACAAGCTGTCTGGGAAGAGTTTGGAAATTGCGAAGAAGAAATTTGTGCTGCATAGGGCTGACTTTGGAAGCTTATATCTCGCAATTGGGAGATTATCAAAACATGAAAGTTGTAGCTCTTGATGTTTAGTTTTCAGAAAGTCAAACCATTTGTCATTTGGAGTTTTGTACAAAAATGTATGACTATTATACTAGAGGCTATCTAGAAAGAGTTTGAAAATGGTTGTTGAGGAGTTTGTTCATCGTGAACGCGAGGGGATGGTCGCGAACGCGAAGAACAAACCCATGGGTAGCAGAATAAAGTCAAAAAATAAGGCGATCTTTCAAGAGTTTTTCAAAGAAAACATTGGGGTAAGAATTCCTAACTCGATTTTGGTTAAAATACATGAAACTATTGTTGTTTTTATCATGAAATTAGTGAATTGGGTTGAAAATGGTAGAAATTTTCTATACCTTAAATTGAGGATTTGGAGGTCGATTCATTATCGGAATTTGATAAAATTGGCATGGTTGAACTTATATCGGAATGTGTGTTCGGATTTCGTAAAAATTCTATCGGGTTCCGAGAGGCGGGACATGCGTTGACTTTTTAATGTGAATTTTTAAGTCGACATTATATTATTCGGAATTATTTTCGATGAATTTTAATGAAGTTATGCAATTAATTTGGCTAGATTTGAGCCATCCGTAGATCATTTCACACAAGAAGGCTATTTTGGAATATCGGCCTAACTTCAGAAAGGTAAGTATCTTGCCTAACCTTGAGTAGGGGGAATACCCCTTAGGCATTAAGTCGTATGTGCCATTTTGTGAAATGTGAAAGCCGTGTACGCGAGGTGACTAGTACGTACTCGGGATTATATGTGCAAATTTTATTGGTTTAAAGGCTTAGGCATTTTTATGTATTCAATTGAAAATTGTTGACACTTATTGAATTATTTATTTGTCATGCCTCATTTCTTGTTTGTCGAATTTGTTTTTATATGATAATTTGGTGTGATTGCCACTTTGATTTTTATGTGAATTCCGTGTTTTTGTTGAGTTGACATTTCCTAGAGATAATTTCATTATGAATTATTCATATGCAAATAATTAATTAAATAAGTTTAAAAAGAGGCATTACTATATTTATCAAAAATTTGGATTAAACAAGGTGTTGTCCTATGCTGAGTTAATTTTCCATCCTTGTTGTTGTTTATGAGATTTTATATACATTGTGTTGAGCCGCGGGCTATCTGTTGTGAATTTAATTGATTTCGTTGTATCTTTGGAAAGGTTGTGGCCTACGGGCAAGTTTTAAATATGAGTTGATTATGTTGTGTTGTTGTGATAATATTATGTGTGAATTATTATGTGATTTGGGTTACTGTTATACGACGTATAAGGGTTGCATCCCACTGTTGATATTATGGGGGCATAAGGGTGGCATTTCACTATTGTTATGTGTGTTGGGATATTGTCAGGGAGGCTATTAAATGGAGCGATAATGGGGGCTATTATATGAGTGATAAGGGTGGCTATAGGAGCGATTAGGGTGGCTATTGATATTGTCAGGGCGGAGAGATAAGGGAGGCTATTATAGGAGCGATAAGAGTGTCTATTGATATTGTCAGGGCAGAGGGATAATGGAGGCTATTATAGGAGTGATAAGGGTGGCTATAAGAGAGATAAGGGTGGCTATTGTCAGTGATATTATGTGATGGTGTGGGGGGTTTTGTGCTAGTGATTTTTACGTGATGTTGTGATTTTCTTGTGATTACTTTTATATCTTGTGCAACTTATTTTGTTAATTCAGTAAATTTGATAATAGTCTGATACATATTGAAATTGTGAGCCTGTGGCTATTGCCGGACGAAATATGTTATTGGCATGTGAGTTGTCCGCGCGGTTGTGATATAAAATATAGGCACGAGGTTCTGTGGGTATATAATGATTACGATATTGGCACGTGAGTTGTCCGTGCAGTTATGCAATGAGATGTGGGCACGAGTTGCCGTGAATAAATGATGATTTTCTTATTGGCACGTGAGTTGTCCGTGCGGATCTTATATATTGATATTTTGGAACGTGAGTTGTCCGTGCGGTTGTGATAGAAATATGGGCATGAGATGCCGTGGAAATATGAAAGTGGGCTAAGACCCGTGTTACAAAAATATGAAAGTGGGCTGAGACCCGTATTTTATGATTATGAAATGAGGTGTCACATGGTGACTTTTATTTGAAAGAATTATATTCGAAAGATATTTATTTTAAAGAAGTATATTCTGAAGGTATTTATTCGAAAGAATTATATATGAAAGATTTATATTTGAAGGACTTGATTAATTGGTTGTACTTGTGTTCCTTATTCGTGAGCAATACTTATGGTGTTCTTGTTGCCTTGTTGTTTATATCACTAGTTGATTTTTGTTGCTTTAATTGCTAGTTGTTTTCCAGTACTATTGTATATTGCTATATTGCATAGGTTATTTGACTAATGAGTGTCTTGACTGTACCTCGTCACTACTCCACCGAGGTTAGTCTTGATACTTACTGGGTACCGATCGGGGTGTACTCATACTACACTTCTGCACATTTTTTGTAGAGCCGGGTATTGGAGATATCGGATTCGGGCAGAGTTAGAGTGTGATTGCAAGGATTCAAGGTAGAGCTGCTTGTTCATCGCAATCCCTTGGAGTCTTTCCATTTTATTGTACTGTCAACTCTTATTCGAACAGTATTGTATATTCGATCCTTGAGATTATTGCATGTATTCAGTTAGAGCTCGTGATTCAGTATTACCAGTCTTGGGAGGTTGTTATAATTATTTTCGTTGTTGGTTTCGACACTTGTATTAAATTATATGTTTAAAAAATAGCTCGAAATGTAATTGTAATTGGCTTACCTAGTCTTAGAGACTAAGTGACATCACGATGCCTGTGGTAAGATTTTGGGTCGTGATAAGTTGGTATCAGAGCTCTAGGTTCATAGGTTCTACGAGTCACGAACGAGTCTAGTAGAGTCTTGCATATTGGTAAAGAGATGTCTGTACTTATCTTCGAGAGGCTACAGAACGTATAGGAAAATTTTCACTTCTTTCATTCCTATCGTGCAGAATTTGTTGATTTTGGAGTTTGAGCTTCTGTATCTCTATTCTCTCACAGAGAGTGAGGACACGTGCTACTAGGTCAACTGAGCAGACACCCGCACATTTTGCTAGGGCCGCAAGAGGTCGGGGCCGAGGAAAGGCACGTGTCGTGGCAAGTCTATGAAGAGGGTAGACCAGCCGATGCAACACCACCAACTTGGGATCAATTTTGAGAGATGTTTTTGAAAGAGTTTGTTCCCCGGACTCTCCAGGATGTGTGGCGCACAGAGTTTGAACGGTTGTGTCAGGGCACCATGGCGGTGTCAGAATATGCTATCAGGTTCAGTGCGTTAGCCCGTCATGCACTCGTTTTGGTTTCTACAGTCAGAGAGCGAGTACGCAGATTCATTGAGGGGCTCAATTATGATGTTAAAATATGCATGGCTCGAGAATTGCAGTCCGATACTCCATTTCATCAAGTAGTAGAGATTACCAGAATGTTAGAACGTGTTAGGAATGAGTAAAGGGAGTATAAGGAGGCAAGGAGGTCTTGAAATTCTGGAGGATTTAGTGGATTCTACTCTGCATCTAGCACTCATCATGGCGGAGGCTCGAGCAGTCGGTCAGCCCAGTCAGCAATTCAGAGTACTCGTAGTGCTCCAGTTAATACCTTTAGTACACTACCAACACGAGGTTCTTATAGTGGTTATTCCAGTTATTCGGCACAGACTCAGTATGAGCATTCGCATCCGTAAAGGGGTTGTTATGAGTGTGATGATACTGGGCACATTATGAGAAATTTTCCTAGACTTGGGAGAGGCGAATTTTATCAGAGCACTCAGGCTACAGGCCCCGTTCCAGTTAATACTCCATATGCGTAGCCAGTTAGGAGTGGAGGACAGGCGGGTAGAGGGTGCCCTAGAGGGGGAGGCCCGGCCCGTTGATATAATTGTTATGAATTGGCTGAGGCCGTTACACCAGATGGTGTCGTTACAAGTATGATTTAATTCATAATAGAGGAGCACTATTCTTATTTTGATTCGATTCCGATTATAGAGGTGAAATCTCCTTTCATGGTCCTTATATGGTGAGTTTGTGAATTTGTACTCCACTCCCGTATTTATCCCTGTTGGGAGATTTGATGGTGTTAGCCTGTGTCTATCATTTTGTTTCGTACACTATTGAGCGCTATGAGTCCAAAAGTGACTTTTTATTACTCACTACCGTAGGTTTTGACGTAAATTCGGGATAGTTTGATTAAAATAATTGAATTTGATTGCCCTACTGGTATGGGGGTTCATTATGTGTTGTGAATTTATTTGACGTAATTTATTAAAAGAAGAAAAAAGAAATGGAAAAATTTCAGTTGGTACGATGTGCATAGTACTTGTGATTCAGAGCTGAGGATGGGATCCTCGCATTTTTAGTGTAAATTGATATATTTGAATCGGGCTACGTGCCGCGGTGGAAGTTGAATCAGGATGAGATCCTTATGGTTAAATTCATGTGTTTTAAATTTGCCTTTGTGAAATTGATTTGCATTATAGTAGAGATGGGGAGTTAGGCCTGTTAGGCTTATTTGATATTTCTTTTATGTGTTTTTTTGTGCATAGTTAGCCATATTGGTGTTGTATTTATTGTGTTTTAGCCTACGAGGTATGTGCCAGGTGGCGTTAAATGTGACTCGTTAATTCGGGTAAATAATTATGAGGTCTTCATGCATCGTGTCTCATTGTTAGTAAGGTGAAGGTTTGAAATAAGATTTTAGCAACATGAGGTTAATTGACGATGCTGTAATTGATTATGAACAGCTATTATGATCAGAGATGTGGTTATGGGAAAACGTATGATGTGTGCGAGTGTAAGCACGAGTTGCTACAGCCGGTTGAGACTAATACCGTGTGTTGATATGAAAATCGGATCTTTTGAAAATGTTTGGAGTGTAAGAAAAATTGGTTTTAAAGTTTATAAGTATGGATAAAAGAAATAGTCTTCAACTGAGATGGTGTTGTTGGATTTATGTCGATTGCGTGACGAAGGATCACCCGTGAATATATGTATAGTAAATTCACCCAGTAAATTGAAGTTCTCAGAATAATTCTTGGCAAGTTCGAGGACGAACGTATGTTTAAGAGGGGGAGAATGTAATGACTCGACTTGTCGTTTTAAGAATTAGCGTCATGAGTACATAAATCGATGCGTACCCAATAAGTATCTAGCTTAACCCCGGATAAGTAGTAACGATGGGTCGACATCGACAGTTACTAGTGGTCCAATAAATCAATATGATAACTTATAACAGATATGAAACACAACAGTAGTAATGAGATAAAAACTGTAACTAACATAACCCTCCAAAAAATTACTTTAACGATATAAATCTCTCAAATCCCATATTTTATCTCAACATATTACAAATATCAAGTGCCAATCTCAAATGGACAAGGAATACCATATAAAATGTCGGGCCTTAATAGAAGGGAAATCTCGTGAATATCTTGACTGCTAGCGATATAACGCATGATTATGCCTAGGTCGTACGGCCCCGATCCAGAGTGATGTTTATATTGCCGAGGGTCGACCGACGTGAACCAGAGATGTATCTCAATATACTGTCGAGGCGTTTGGCCCGATCCACATGAAAGGAAGAAACTTAACGACTTACGAGTCACATATATACAACACAGATACAAGAGCATAAAGTAAACATGACTTTTTACTGTTCATTAATTATCTCGCCAAATAACTCAAGTTAATAAGGTTCGACCTAATATATTTCCAGATCAATTTCAATTATAAATACAATTAATTAAGCTAGCAAATAGAGTTCAAATGATTCAAATATTACATGATAAGATCTTAAGTCTACCCGGACATAAACATGCTTTTTCTACGTACGGACTCTCGTCACCTAGTGCATACGTAGCACCCACAACTAGTAGCACATAACAATGACACCACCTAGGGGTAGTTTCCCCTTCACAAGTTTAGACAGGAGACTTACCTCGCTCTGAAGTTCCATAACAGGTTCCAACGCCTATCTAACACCTCAAATCGTTTCCCATCAATCCACAACTAGTCAAACAACATATAAACCAATAAAAATATACTCTAACGCTCATAATTAACCAATTTATAATAATTTCCAACTCTGCTCGATAAGTCAACAAAGTCAACCCTCGGGTCCACGTGCCCGAATTCTGAAAAGTTTTGAAAATAAACATTACCCATGATACTACGAACTCAAATATATAATTTATTCCTAATTCAATGTCCAATTTCGTGGCAAAAATCTAAAAATACCAAATTCTAGGTTTTCTTCCAAATCTCACAATTTCTATGAAATGTCACGTTTAAATCCATATATAAATCACGTATTTAATTCACAACGAGTAGGAATCACTTACCACATGAAAGATGATGAAAATGGCACTCCAAAATTGTAACGACCCGATCGGCCATTTTGTGTAATTGCGCCTTTGTTACCCCTTTTATTACTTTACACTTGTGTGTTTATATATTTATGACTTGCGGGGTTGATTAATTTTGTTCCGGGAAGCTTTCGGGTTGATTTGGACCCTTGAATTCTAGACTTAGAAGTTTAAATTTGAAAATATTGACCAAATTTTGAATTTTGAGAAAACGACCCCAAACCTGTATTTTTATGAATCCGATAGCTTCGTACCGTGATTCCGGACTGGAGTGTATGCTTGGGATTGATTTTGAAAGTCCGTAGATTGATTTGTGTTGATTTGCCAAAATTTAGCAATTTTAAGTTAAAATGTTTGACCGTAGGTTGACTTTTAACTATTGTGCTCAGAATTTGATTTTGGGACTTGGAATAGGTCTGTTATGGCATTTAGAACTTGTTTGCAAAATTTGGCATTTTTCGGAGTTGATTTGATAGGAATCGAACGCTTAGTTGTAATTTTAGAAATTCTTGAAAATTTCTTTGAAATTCTTGTGTTTTAGAGCTTAATTTGTAGTTTTAGATGTTATTTTTATGTTTTGATTATGCGAGTGAGTTCGTATGATGTTTTTAGACTTGTGTGAATGTTTAGTTTGGAGCCCCGAGGGCTCGGGGTGAGTTTCGGACGCTTAGCGGAATATTGTTGGAAATCAAATTTTGTTGGTTTTTCTGCAGGCCTCTGATCTCGCATTTGTGAAGGAATGCCAAGTCTGCTGGGTTCGCAGTGTTCACATTTGTGAAGTCTTCTGAGATGGGCTAGGATCGCAATTGCGATGATATTATTGCAATTGCGAGGGCAACAGGGGTCGCAAATGCGATCCCATCTTCGTATTTGCGAAGAGTTCCCTCAAGCCTTCAGTGCCGCAATTGTGAGGCTTTTTCACAATTGTGAGGGTTCGCAATTCCAAACCCATGTCGCAGTTGCGACATCAGCAACTGATCAAATAGCTGGGAGACGGAATTTTTGAGTTCATTCTCTCATTTTGAACCCTAGACTCGGTATGAGGCGATTTGAAGAGGGGATTTTCACCTACAAGCCTTGGGTAAGTGATTCTAATCTATTTCTAATCATATTTCATCAACATGTCTTAGATTTTAACATCAAAATCATGTGAATCAAAGTAGAAATTTATGAAACTTTGTCAAGTTTTTAAAAAATAAGAAATTGAGTTTTGAGAGCCAATTTGGGCTCTGATTTGGAAACTAATCACATATATGAACACGTGGGTTCATGGGTAAACGGAATCTACCATTGGACCCGAGTTTTGATCGGGCAATCCCCGAGTTGAATTTTGTTGACTTTTGGAAAAAGTGTAAAAATCTTAACGTTATCTATTGTAATTGAATTCCCTAGCATTGTCTGATGATATTGAGTCGATTTTGGTTAGATATGAGCCGTGTGGAGGCGAATTTTAAGGGAAAAGCTATTTTTCGAGTGTTGAATTGGATTAATTGCCGTAAGTGTTTTGCCTACCCCTTAGGATTGATATTGTTTGATTCAATTGTGCTAAGTGAAATCCGTGTACGCAAGGTGACGAGTGGGTACACTGGTTGTACGTAGTATTTGATCAGTTTAGGCTACTTAGACTATTTTCATGCTTTAATTGAAATCCCAATTATGTTCTAAACTCTCATAGTCAAATTATCCTTATTTGTGTTAGAATATCCTTAAATGCCTTAGTTGACTTGTTTAGTACTTATTCTACATCCTACTTGCTAAATTGCTCTCATGCTTTAGTTGAACTCGTTGTATCCTTTATTGTTACATGTTATTTCTTCATTGTTAATTATCATTGTTGAAGTAATTGTTCATGTTATCCCTTTACTTGTTGATTTCCATTAGTTGAGACTCATTGCTGAATATTATCTCTTTTGCTATGAAGTTTGTCTTATCTAATATTGTAGTTATACATTTCTCCCATTGCCGATATATTTGGTGTTGAAGTTGTGGAAATCGTTAATACGTTGAGACGATGTTAGTTATTGTTGAAACATTTATCTTGTTGAGCATTTTTTATCAACTGTTGTTGTCGATTTTTCTCGTATATGTTGCGTTGGAGCCATGGGCTATTATTGAGGAAACATTGATATTGTTGTTGTTGGTAAGTTGTGATATATGGGCACTTGAGGTGCGAATTGCTATTGTGATATGATATTGATACGCATGCGGTGGTATAAGGCTTGGGTTGATGTGCATGCGGCGGTATAAGGTGGGATTTATGTGCGTGATTGCTTGTAGGGAAAATACGTGAAGCCATGCGGCGTCATAAGGTGGACTAAAGTGCGCGTAGCTATTTCGGGAAAATTGTTTTCAAAACCTATTTTCATATGTAAGGCTCACGCGGCGATATAAGGAAAGATTGTGATTGAAATTGAGAAATATAAATACGAGGAGGTACCTCATTTTGTTTTCACTATACACGAGGCGGTACCTCGTTGTGTTTTTGTTTTATGTTGCAAAGTGGTGCGGAAGGAATATTTCTTGTTGCTTCATTCTTTATTATTCTAGCAGTTGTAGTCCGTACATGATCGTTGTAACACTTTAGTTGATTCTTTTATGTTATTTCTATTGTTAACTTCCACTACTAGTTCTTGCTATTACCTTGTTCCGTATCAGTTATTCTTCACTTTCCGTTACTTATCCGTATTATATATTTATACTGTCTATTTCATATCCTAGTAGGTATCTTGACCTGGTCTCGTCACTACTCTACTGATGTTAAGCTTGATACTTACTGGTACTGTTGTTGTGTACTCATACTATGCTTCTGCACATCTTTTTGTGCAGATCCAGGTACGTCAGCTTATGCCGATCGATAGAGATTTCCTGCTAGCCGTTTTTACCGGAGACTTCAAGGTATGCCTGCTCGGCGTCCGCAGGCCTCGGAGTCACCTTCCCTTATTTTCATTACTGTTGTATTTCCTTTCGTACAGTGATGTAGTAGTACTTTAGTTGTATTTCATTTCGTACAGTGATGTTCCTGTGCTCACGCATCTGCGGGCAACAAGCGCTTCTGCGCCCCAAGGCCATCTCGGCCAATTCCGTTTCTGCGACCTCTCATCCGTATTTGCGACCTCGCAGGTGCAGAAGATTCCTCCCACCTGAGCTCCTAGGTCTCCTCCACAAATTTCGCACCTACGACGACCCACCGCATCTGCGTCCACTCCTTCCTTCGGTGCGATGACACCAGACTTCAACAACAACAACAACATCCCTCAATTCCAAATTTCAATCCGATTTTTATCCAAATCTCACCCGAAGCCCACGAGACCCCATCCAAACATACCAACAAGTCCTAAAATATAATACGAACTTAGTCGAAGCCTCAAATCGTGTCAAACAATATCAAAACTACGAATTGACGGTCAAAACATTTCTTTCAACTTTCAAACGTTCAAACTTCGCCGAACATGTTCGAATTACACTTAAACATCCCAGAATGACGCCAAACTTTACGTGCGCATCACAAATCATGATACGAACCTTTCCAAGGCTCGGAACCCCAAACGGACATCGATAACTCCAAAGTCCACTTCATATCAACTTAGAAATTTCTAAAACCTTCAAAATGCCAACTTTTCATAATAAGCGCCGAAATACTTCCGGGCCACCCAATACTGAACCCGAACATACACCCAAGTCCAAAATCAGCATACGAATCTATTGGAACCTTCAAATCTCTATTAGAAAGTCGTTTACTCAAAAGTCAAACCATGGTCAACTCTTTCAACTTAAAACTTTCGAATTGAGAATTTTCCTTCTGAATCAACTCTGAACTTCCCAAAATTCAAACCAGACTATACATATAAGTCATAATACATGAAGTAACGCTACTCAAGGCCTCAAACTGCCGAACGACGCACTAGAACTCAAAACGACCAGTCAGGTCGTTACATCCCATGACTAATATTTAACTCAACTCTTTCAACTTAAAACTTTCGAATTGAGAATTTTCCTTCTGAATCAACTCTGAACTTCCCAAAATTCAAACCAGACTATACATATAAGTCATAATACATGAAGTAACGCTACTCAAGGCCTCAAACTACCGAACAACGCACTAGAACTCAAAACGACCAGTCAGGTCGTTACATCCCATGACTAATATTTAACTCAAATATCCTCTTCAAGTTAGCCCTCATCTCCCTTACCTTATAGTTTGGATCATCTTGTAAATCTCTCTTAAAGTATTGAGATATTGTGTGATAGTCAATAGTAGAATTATCAAATGAAATGCCATAAGTATGGTTTGGATTTAGGGTCTTAATTTTAACCCCAGCACCCCCTTCCTTGGATACTAAACAAACAAAAGGGCAGTCTTTTGTGTTTGTGCATATAAACCTAACCCCCTAGTCTTGTCACTTTTCTCCAAGTTCAGTTATTTCTTATTGGCCAAAGAAGATAACTTAAGACACTTTCTAGCTTCTATTGTATCCTTAAAGAGCATACCCTTATGCAACTTCTTGTACTCACTAAGTTGTTCAGTTATGTCCTTTTTTGTGATTTTAACAATTTTAGTTCTTCAGAATCATACCCATCAGAATCAGAACTAGAGTCAGACCCTATATAACTCAAGCTACAATTAGTGCCAACCTCATCCATAGCACAACTGAATACATTATGGTGTACAATATTGGAAATACTATGCAATGGAGATCACATTCATTAACAACAAACAGGTTGAATATATTAAATACAAATTAGCTTTAACAAATGTATAATCCCCTCATCCCCTTCAATATCATAAAATGTACCAGAAGGGCCTTCAACTATTGGTTGTTGAACCCCTACAAACCCCAAACTTTCTGTAAACTCATTGACTAAATCAACAAAAGAGAGAAGGTCTGGGTCACACCCTTTCTTAATGTGCTGCACTTTCTTTGGATATAGTACTTGTGGCTTGCAAACCCAATCACCACCATAATTAAATATTAAGCCAATTAATACCATCTCTAACTTTTTGCAAGCATGCAACAAAGAAAAGAAAGAAAAAAAGTAAGCAAACAAACGAAGTATCAAAAAAAGCATAAAAAATACGAATAAACATATACGACAACAACATATGAGCCACTCCCCCTCACACACACACACACAATAAAGAAAAACAAAACCTACATCTAAAGTGGAACTATGAGGGGCCTCCCTTAATAAAGAATTCACAACATAACAAACAATACCTAAAATGTCCGACATGCAAATGATTTAAAGGACCCATTGCTTTACTAACAAATAAAAAGTAGTCAAATTTCACAATTCTGTCTAGATAACAACAGAAAATGTAAACAATAAAAAAATAAGAAACCCTAAACCACCTTTAAGAAATCAATCGAAACCCTAAAACACAAACCATATACAAGCTAGAACAACATTCAACAAAATTGCACAACAAATCAACTAAAATACGACTAAAGGAACAATTTCATGAAGAAAGATGGTACCTTTGAACTCGTCGAACCCTAAATCACCAAACTTCATGCGCATTCGCACCTTCACCATCTACAAAACGTCGAAATAGAAAAAGAGAAATAAAAATAGGGCTGCTGTAAAATGGGGGGGTTCATTTTTATTTCAGTGGGGCTAGTTATTGTATTGGTGGGCCGGATCTTGTCACGACCCAAACTAACCCCTGTCGTGATGGCGTCTATCGTGGAACTAGGCAAGCCGGCTCATTTCTAAAACAAAACGATATTTTCATTTCAAAGATAATTCCAATATTATTTAACATAAAAACCTTCGTAAATGAGTTCCAATCAAAATAAAAGTGCGGAAGGAAAAGCCCGACATTGGGGTGTCACTAGTCATAAGCATCTTCTACAATCTGTCTAACAATACCAAGGCTAACTCACCCTGGAAAATAGCTAAATACAACTAGAGGAAGATAAGAGGGAGAAGAGCAGGGGCTGCGATCGCCAAACAACTACCTTGTTATCTCCAAGAAAATCTACAACCAGAACAATAAATAACCGCTACCGTGTCCAGCTATACCTGAATCTGCATACAAGGTGCAGGGAGTAACGTGAATACGCCAAGTCAGTAAGTAATAACAATAAATAAAGACTGAGCAGTAGTGACGTGCAATAAAGCATATAACATTCATATCGAGAAATCTCAGTAAAATACCACATGCTTTTAAAATCAGGATTTGAATCAAAACATCTCGTTTAACCCAGTTCCAGTAAAAATCATTTAAAGATATTTTTCAACTGTTTTCAGACAGAGGAAAAATGCAAAGCTGAGCAAAAATGATGAAATCATAAACAACCCCTCGGGCAAAACATCACTCATATACAGCCCCTCGGACAAACCTCACAGTCACTCGTGCCACTCGGGCATACCTCACAATCACTCTTTGCCACTCGGGCATACCTCATAATCACTCATGCCTCCCAGTCACTCAGCACTCGGCACTCGCACTCAGCAGGTACCTGCGCTCACTGGGGGTGTGTACAGACTCTGGTGGGGCTCATTCAGCCCAAGCGCTATAATCTGCACTGACAACTCACGTGTTGCACGGACAACTCACGTGCTATAATAATAAAGTATGTTGCAGGCGGGCAACCCCGATCTATACTCATCCTCACAATCAGGCCCTTGGCTGATATCAACATGTTGCGGCGTGCAGCCCGATCCCATAAATATCCTCACAAATTAGGCCATCGGCCTCACTCAGTCATAAACCTCTCAAGCCTCTCGAGCATTTCAGTAAAATAGGGCATTCAGCCCAAAACATTTATATGCATCAAAATAGAGTCATAAAACTGAGTTATGCGGTAAACAAGTATAAATATGACGGAGTATAGATTTTTCAATCGAAAACAATGAGAGGATAGTAAGAAAAAGCCCCTAAGGGTCCAAACAGCACTGGCACAAGGCCCAAACATGGCATTCAGCCCAATTTACAGAAACTCTTTCTAAAACATATAAGTATCATATAGTTTCAACAAAGTATGCAACTTTACAGTTGCTAAGGGACAGACCGAGTCACAATCCCCAATAGTGCATGCCCACACGTCCGTCACCTAGCATGTGCGTCACTAAAAATAGTAGAATGATACAAAATCTGGGGTTTCGTACCCTCAGAACTATATTTACAGTCGTTACTAACCTCGAACCGGTCAAATCTCTACCCCACAATGCTCTTGCCTTTGGACTCGGCCTCCAAATGCTCCGAATCTATTCACAATCAGTACAATACCATCAATACGCGCTAATGGAATGAATTCCACAAGAAAAACTACAAAACTAGACCAAAACCCAAAATTGGCTCAAACCCGGCCCCCGAGTCCATGTCTCGAAATCCGACAAAATTCACAAAACTAGAAAGCTCATTCACTCACGAATCTAACCATACCAAATTCAACAAAATCCGACGTCGTTTGGTCCTTCAAATCCTTAAATTACTCTCCAAATATTTCAAGCCCTAACCCCTCATTTTCACTAATTACAATGATTAAAAAACGAAAAATTATCATATATACAAGTATTAGGGCTCAAGTAACTTACCTCAATGAAAACCCCCTTGATTCCCTCTTCAAATCTCTCCCAAAAGCTCCAAAACCGAATAGAAATGGTGAAGAATGCACCAAAATCCGCGAAGTGTGCAATATGTACCCTCTGCCCACGCTTCTCGCACCTGCGGCCATTTACTCGCACCTGCGCGACCGCACATGCGGTCCAAGGAGCCGCACCTACGCAACTCACTTATCCGCCCAGTCTCCGCATCTGCGGCAAACTCGTCGCACATGCGCTTGTGCACCTACGCGTGGCGCGCCGCATCTGCGAAGCCTTTCCACCATTCCCCTCTCTGCATCTGCGCCCCAGGTTTCGCACTGCGTGCTCGCAGATGCGACCTCCAACTAGAACATGTGCAACCTGCCTAGCCCAGCATTGCCCGCACCTACGAACTCCCCACACGCACCAGCGGCCTCGCACCTGCGACTCTTTCTTCCGCAAGTGCGAAAATAGCAGTAGCAGCAGCTTCAGCTGCATTTTTCCAACTTCGACAAATCCGTTAACCACCCGGAATCACCCCGAGGCCCTATGGACCCCAACCAAAAATACCAACAAGTCATATATCAATATACCAACTTAGTCGAACCTTCGAATCACTCAAAACAACATCAAATCATCAAATTACCCTCGGATTCAAGCCTAAGAACTTCTAAATTTCCAACCGATGACGAAACCAACCAAACCACGTCCGGATGACCTCAAATTTTGCACACACATCACAAAAATGACAATACGAACCTACTCCAACTTCCGAAATTTCATTCCAACCCCGATATCAAATTTTCCACTGCCGACCGAAATCGCCAAATTTTCAATTTCGCCAATTCAAGCATAATTCTACCACGGACCTCCAAATTACATTCCGGGCGCACCCCTAAGTCCAAAATCACCTAAAGGAGCTAACAAAACCATCAGAATTCAAATTCGAGATCGTTTACACATAGGTCAACATCCGGTTGACTTTTCTAACTTAAGTTTCTACTTAAGAGACTAAGTGTCTCAATTCACTCTGAAACCACTCCGGTCCCGAACCAACTAACCCGATATAACATAATATAGATGAATAAAACAAAAAGAAATAAAAATAGGGAAAATGGGGCTATAACTCTCGAAACGACCGACCGGGTCGTTACATCCTCCCCCTCTTACACATCCGTTCGTCCTCGAACGGGTCTAAAAACATACCTGGAGTCTCGAATAGGCGTGGATATCTGCTCCGCATCTCCCGCTCAGTCTCCCAGGTGGCCTCCTCCACAGGCTGACCTCTCCATTGCACCTTCACTGATCTCCAATATACTTCCGGAGCATGGAAACATGAAACACTGGATGCACACTCGACAAGCTGGGTGGCAAGGAAAGCTTATAAGCCACATCTCCTATCCTCTGAAGCACCTCAAAAGGCCCAATAAACCAGGGGCTCAACTTGACCATCTTCCCAAACCTCATAACACCCTTCATGGGTGATACCTTCAGTAAAACCTTCTCCCCAACCATAAAAGACACATCACGGACCTTCCTATCCGCGTAGCTCTTCTGCCTAGACTGCGCCATGCGAAGCCGCTCCTAAATCAATTTCATCTTATCTAACCTCACCCGGCTCAAACTATCCAACCGGAGATCTACACCTCCTCCCATAGAAAGCCTCGTACGGAACCATTTGAATACTCGACTGATAACTATTGTTATATGCAAACTCCGCGAGTGGAAAAAACTAGTCCCATGAACCCCCAAAGTCAATGACACAAGCACGTAACATGTCCTCTAATATCTGAATAGTGCACTCGGACTGCCCATCTGTCTGAGGGTGAAAAGCTGTGCTCAACTCAACCTGAGTACCCAACTCTCATTGCACGGCCCTCCAAAACTACGATGTGAACTGAGTACCCCTATCTGAAATGATAGAAACTGGGACACCATGCATGCGAACGTTCTCTCGGATGTAAATCTCAGCCAACCGCTCTGAAGAGTAAGTAGTACCAACTGTAATGAAGTGCGCGAACTTAGTCAGCTAATCCACAATAACCCAAATAGCATCAAACTTCCTCGAAGTCCGTGGGAGCCCAACTATAAAGTCCATGGTGATCCACTCCCACTTCCACTCTGGGATCTCTAATCTCTGAAGCAAGCCACCCGGTCTCTGATGCTCATACTTAACCTGCTGATAGTTGAGACACCGAGCCATAAACCCAACTATATCTTTCTTCATCCGCCTCTACCAATAGTGCAACCTCAAATCCTGGTACATCTTCGTGGCAAGCATCACCTCTCCGAACCCTATCCTAAAGAACGAGCTAGTGGGGATCATCATACTGACACTCACTGATACGGTCATAAAGAGAAGACTTGGAGACCACACAAGACAATACCCCGACTAGGCTCCGAAATATCCAATCTGACAAGCTAGCCCGCTAAGGCCTGAACATCCAATGCCAAAGGTCTCTCTGTTGCTGGAAGATATGCTAAACTCCCCAAACTCTCTGCCCGGCGACTCAAAGCATCGGCCACCACATTGGCCTTCCCTGGATGGTACAAAATAGTGATATCATATTCCTTAAGAAGCTCCAACCATCTCCTCACGCAAATTAAGATCCTTCTGCTTTAACAGATACTGCAGACTTCAGTGATCAGTATAAATCTCACAATAAACCCCATACAAATAATGACGCCAAATCTTCAAGGCGTGAACAATGGCTGCTAACTCAAGATCATGGATAGGATAGTTCTTCTCATGGGTCTTCAACTGGCGCGAGGCATAGGAAATCACCCTACCCTCCTGCATCAAAACACAACCAATGCCTATCCTCGAGGCATCACAATACATGGTGTAAGAACCTGAAGCTGATGGCAGAACTAACACTGGAGTTGTGGTCAAAGCAGTCTTGAGCTACTGAAAGCTCTCCTCACACTCATCCGACCACCTGAATGGAGCACCCTTTTGGGTCAATTTGGTCAAGGGTGATGCAATAGATGAAAATCCCTCCACAAAGCGACGGTAGTAACCCGCCAAACCAAGAAAGCTCCTAATCTCCGTGGCTGAGGACGGTCTGGGCCAACTCTGCACCGCCTCTATCTTCTTCGGATCCACCTGAATACCCTTACTGGACACCACGTGACCCAAGAATGCTACCGAGCTAAGCCAAAACTCACATTTAGAGAACTTTGCATAAAGCTTCTTCTCCCTCAATCTCTGTAATACAATCCTCAAATGCTGAGCGTGCTCCTCCTGGCTACGAGAGTACACCAGGATGTTATCAATGAATACAACAATGAATGAGTCCAAGTAGGGCTGGAATTCATTGTTCATAAAATGCATGAACGTTTTTGGGGCATTGCTCAGCCCAAAAGACATCACCAAGAACTCATAATGGCCATATCGGGTCCAGAAAATGGGCGAAGTACGAGGAAAGATATGAATACGTGGAACCAGGGTCAAATAATACTGAGGCATCTCTGTGACAAACTGAGACAATACCTGTGATCATAGCATCTGAAGCAATAGCATCTGGTCTGGCAGGGAGAGCATAGAAACGGGCCTGACCACCCATTGATCTGCCTCCCCTTCTAAGGCGACCCCTAGCTGACTGACCTCCACCCCGAGCTGACTGGGCGGGTGGTGAGGTAACTAGTGTTGTAGTCGGAGGCTAACTCCTCTGCTGAGATAGACCTCCATGACGACGAGGACACTGCCTCCATATATGCCCAATCTCCCCACACTCAAAACAACTCCCTGGTGTTGGCGGCGGAAACTGAAGGGAACCCCTAGCACCGGGATAACTGGTAGAAGAACCTGGCATGGAAGAGCCCTGAACAGGTGGAGCACGGGACGAACTCTGAGCTGGAAAGGAACTATGTAATGAGTGGCCCTGATGAGAACTGTGAGAACCATGGCCAGATGATGCACCACGGTGAAATGGCCGAGCTGACTAGGCCTGTCTGAAATGACGACCTCTACCGTGCTGGAACTGACCCCCAAAAGGAGCATCGCTGAATCTACCCTGACCCCAAGGCCTCTTGGCCTCCCTCTCAACCCTCTCCTGACCGCAAACCATCTCAATCTGCCGAGCAATGTCAACAACCTCATCAAAGGTAGCACCCGAAACTCGCTCCCTGGTCATGAGCAATTGTAGCTAATAAGTGAGACCATCAATAAACCTCATGATCCTCTCCATGTCCGTGGAAACCAACCAGATAGCATGACGGGCCAACTCAGAGAACTGCATCGCATACTGTGTCACAGACATATCGCCCTAGCGAAGCCGCTCAAACTGTCTGCGCAGCTCCTTTCTGCGGGATCGAGGCATGAATTTCTCCAAAAGACCACGGAGAACTACTGCTAAGTAAGGGGTGTTGCACCAACAGGCCTACGTCTCTCGTAATCTCCCACCATCTGAGTGCAGCCCCAGAAAACTGAAAAGTAGTGAATGAGACCCCACAAGTCTCCAAAATACCAGCAGTACGAAGTTTCCTCTAAAACCTGTCCAAAAAGTCCTGAGCATCCTCTCTCTCTATGCCACTGAAAGGTGGCGGCTGGAGTCTCCCAAACCTCTCCAACCTACGCTGATCATCCTCAGGCATAGCAGGAACCACATAATCCTGAGCAACTGCAACCGGCTGAGCTGGTAGTGCCTCCGGTGTCTGCAGTCCCTGAATAACCTGCTCGGGTGTGCGAGCGACGGGAGTTTGAGTGCCTCCCCTGGCATGAGAAGTGGATGTGGCCGTCGAAATAGAGACCATCTAAGCACAGGTGGTGCCCGAGCTGGTGCATCAACAACTGGAACCTGGTCCTGATCTGGGACAACCGGTGGATCTGCAGGTACAGCCCCAGCTGTTGTACGGGTTGCACTTCTGCCCCTACCACGGCCTCTACCGCGGCCTCGGCCTCTCACGGCCCTGGCTGGTGGTACTGGTGGCTGGCCCTCCTAACCGGTAGCACGAGTCCTCACCATCTGTGAGAGAATGAAACAATAGATGTTTATTTAGTAGAATCAACAGATTCGCACGACAAGAATTCAATAATGTGGAGTTTCCTAAAGGTTCTGCAGCCTCTCGAAGATAAGTACAGACGTCTCCGTACCGATCCGCAATACTCTACTAAACCCGCTTATGACTCGTGAGACCTATGTAACCTAGGCTCTGATACCAATCTGTCACGACCCAAACTAACCCCTATCGTGATGGCGCCTATCGTGGAACTAGGCAAGCCAACTCATTTCCAAAACAAATTGATATTTTCATTTCAAAGTTAATTCCAATGTTATTTAACATAAAAACCTTCGTAAATGAGTTCCAATCAAAATAAAAGTATGGAAGGAAAAGCCCGACATCGGGGTGTCACTAGTCATGAACATCTTCTACAATCTGTCTAACAATACCAAGGCTAAGTCAGCCTGTAAACAAGTATAAACATTACTGAGCATAGATTTTTCAATCGAAAATAATGAGAGGATAGTAAGAAAAAGCCCCCAAGGGTCCAAACAGCACTGGCGCAAGGCCCAAACATGGCATTCAGCCCAATTTACAGAAACTCTTTCTAAAATATATAAGTATCATATAGTTTCAACAAAGTATGCAACTTTACAGTTGCTACGGGATGGACCAAGTCACAATCCCCAAAAGTGCACGCTCACACACCCGTCACCTAGCATGTGCGTCACTAAAAATAGTAGAATGATAAAACATTCGGGGTTTCGTACCCTCAGGACTATATTTACAATCGTTACTTACCTCGAACCGGTCAAATCTCTACCCCGCAATGCTCTTGCCTCTGGACTCAGCCTCCAAATGCTCTGAATCTATTCACAATCAGTACAATACCATCAATACGTGCTAATGGAATGAATTCCACAAGAAAAACTACAAAATTAGACCAAAACCCGAAATTGGCTCAAACCCGCCCCCCGCCCACGTCTCGAAATCCTACAAAATTTACAAAACTAGAAAGCTCATTCACTCACGAATCTAACCATACCAAATTCAACAAAATCTGACATCGTTTGGTCCTTCAAATCCTTAAATTACTCTCCAAATATTCCAAGCCCTAACCCCTCATTTTCACTAATTACAATGATTAAACAACGGAAAATCACCATATATACAAGTATTAGGGCTAAAGTAACTTACCTCAATGAAACCCCCCTTGATTCCCTCTTCAAATCTCTCCCAAAAGCTCCAAATCCAAATAGAAATGGTGAAGAATGCACCAAAATTCGCGAAGTGTGCAATATGTACCCTCTGCCCAGGCTTCTCGCACCTGTGGCCATTTACTCGCACCCGCGCGACCGCACATGTGGTCCAAGGAGCCGCACCTACGCAACTCACTTATCCGCCCAGTCTCCGCATTTGCGGCAAACTCATCACATGCGCTTGCGCACCTGCGTGTGGTGCGCCGCATCTGCGAAGCCTGTCCAGCATTCCCCTCTCCGCATCTACGCCCCAGGTTTCGCACCTGCGGGCTCGCAGATGCGACCTCCAACTCGCACCTACGCAACCTTCCTAGCCCAGCATTGCCCGCACATATGAACTACCCACGCGCACCAGCGGCCTCGCACCTGCGACTCTTTCTTTCGCAGGTGCGAAAATAGCAGTAACAGCAACTTCAACTGCATTTTTCCAACTTCGACAAATCCGTTAACTACCCGGAATCACCCCGAGGCCCTCAGGACCTCAACCAAAAATACCAACAAGTCATATATCAACATCCAACTTAGTCGAACCTTCGAATCACTCAAAACAACATCAAATCATCAAATTACCCTCGGATTCAAGCCTAAGAACTTCTAAACTTCCAAATTCGACAATCGTTGCCGAAACCAACCAAACCACATCCGAATGACCTCAAATTTTGCACACACATCCCAAATGTCACTAAGAACCTACTCCAACTTCTGGAATTCCATTCCGACCCCGATATCAAATTTTCTACTACTGACCGAAATCGCCAAATTTCCAATTTCGCCAATTCAAGCCTAATTCTACCACAGACCTCCAAATCACATTCCGGACGCACTCTTAAGTCCAAAATAACCTGACGGAGCTAACAGAACCATCAGAATTCACATCTGAGATCATTTACACATAGGTCAATATACGGTTGACTTTTCCAACTTAAGTTTTTACTTAAGAGACTAAGTGTCTCAATTCACTCTAAAACGACCGAGCGGGTCGTTACAGATCTTAGTGGGGCTAGTTATGGTATTGGGTGGGTCGGGTATTAATAGGGATGGTTATTATTAGTTGGATCTGAATATTTGTATAGGGAAATTTGACATGTGTCCCCTCCGTTAATGGAGGGGTAGAAATATTTAATTGTGTAACGATAGGGACCCAAAAGTACCAATAGTATAATGAAGGACTTCCAAGTACTATAATCAATAGTATATTGGTATATTTGACCTTAACCAAAAGATATACTCCAAATTATCTTATATTCTTAAGTTGTTTATTTGTTCTTAATTTACTCCTATTATAGATACTGCTATGAGCTCTGAGCAATGTGCTCAAGATTTAGGCTGCATAATAACCGAGCCGAAGTGTTTGATTTTGCAGGCCTTTGTGAAAGAAGTAGAGACTCCTATTTACCTTGTTGTGTGATGAAGGCAACAAAGTTAGGAAAGAGTTGGGAATCCCTAGATACAGAGGCGGATTCAGGATTTAAATCATATGGGTTCAATTTTAAGGTTTTTAACATTGAACCCATTATATTTTTAAAGTTATGGGTTCATATCTACTATTTTTACAATTTTAATAAATTTTTACATACAAATTTTTACTTCGCGTCGAAAGTTATGGGTTCAGTTGAACCCGTAGTCAATAGACTACATCCGCCTCTTCCTGGATACCTTTTTGACAGACTTATGTGCTTGACAAGATTGGAGTGGTTCAACTCATATATAACAATCAGTTCCAACCTGAAAAACATATCGATGAGACATTGAAGTTACTTCAAAGCCTTTAAATATTAAGGTTCTCATTTCTGCATTCTTTTCCTGCCTTTTAAACATTAAATTTCCTCCACTTTTGCTGCCAATTGTATGTAATCTGAGAGTCTGTACAACCACTTTTAGTTGTTAGATGTGAAAGGAGCTGTTAATTTAGAGTCAACCGGTATAACTGGATTAAAAAGACTTGTATTTGTTATAAATATATTATATTATGGATGTTCATTTAGTACTCCATTGTAAATAAGCTTCCTGAAGAAGCTTATCCATATGAGACTCTGCCGTAAATATGTTTATCTATTTAGTACTCCATTGAAAATAAGCCTCCTGAACAAGCTTATCCTTTCGGTACTCCGTTATGGATAAATATTACCTATGGTAGAAGATTATCTATATCTGGCACAATATCTTAGAGTAGCAGCTTACAAGCAGCTTACACAACAGCTTCCTTTCTTCTATAAATAGAGGAGAATTCAGTTCATTATGTATATAAGGTTGAAGTTTGAATAATATATCAGTTTCTCTCTATATTTGTCTTTACTTTACTGTCTTTATTTTATAACACGTTATCAGCACGAGACTCTGTCATCTTGAGAAAATACTTTGAAAGTATCAGAGGTACGAACTTTCTTTTTCTAAAAATATGTCAAATCTTTCTAAACTTGAGTTTGTAGCCTTGGATATATCGGGCAAAAGTTACATATCTTGGGTGCTTGATGCCGAAATTCATCTTGATGCGATGGGTCTGGCAGACACCATCAAAAATAAAAACATGCATCAAACTAAGACCGTGCCAAAGTAATGATATTCCTACGCCATCACCTTGATGAGGGCCTGAAAATGGAATATCTTATTGTTAAAGATCCAGTCATACTGTGGAATAATTTGAAAGATAGATATGACCACCTGAAGATGGTCGTTCTTCCACAGGCACGTTATGATTGGACTCATCTAAGGCTACAAGATTTTAAATCTATCAGTGAGTATAATTCTTCTATGTTCAGAATTATTTCCCTATTGAAACTATGTGGTAATAATATTACTGATCATGATATGTTGGAGAAAACCTTCACCACTTTTCATGCCTCAAATATGCTCCTGCAGCAGCAATATCGAGAGATGGGATTCAAAAAAAATTCTGAATTTATCTCACATCTTCTTGTAGCCAAGCAACATAATGGGCTATTAATGAAAAACTATAAAAGCCGACCTACTGGTTCTTGTCCATTCCCTGAAGTGAATGAGACGAACTTCCACCAAGCTAAGCGTGGAAAAGGACGTGGCCCCAGTCATGGTCATGGCCGTGGTCGGGGAGGAAACTCTAATCGTGGTAATAATAATGCACCAAAGAACCATCCTCACCACCAGCAGTGGAAAAGAAAGGAACAAAAGCATGAAGCGGTGCAAGCAGCAAAGCCAGAAAATGCATGCTATATATGTGGAGGAAAGGGCACTGGTCACGTACATGTTGTACACCAAAGCACCTGGTTGACCTGTATCAAGCCTCCCTGAAGAAGACAGAGAAAAATGTTGAAGCAAATTTTATTTCTGAAGATAATTTAGACTTCATGCATTTGGATGTAGCTGATTACTTTGCACTCCCAGAAGGAGAAACAAGTCATATGATCGGTGGTGAATCTGTAGAAATGTAAATATTTTAATTTAGGTTGTTTGTAATAGATAGTATGGTTATGTAATTATTGTACATAAATAAAAGTTATGCTTTGATAGTGATGTTTACTATAACATATTTTATTTATGTCATTTTGAAGAATATGGATAATCCTCAAATTATGTTTGGATCAAAGACCAATCATGAAGATATTTGTGTAATTGATAGTGGAACAACCCATGCCATATTTAAGGATCAAAAATACTTTTCTTATTTGCATAAGGAAAAAGTAAATGTTTCAACAATTTCTGGTAATATAAGTTTGATTGAAGGCTCTGGAAGAGCCATAATATTTTTGTCTAAGGGAACAAAACTTATAATAGACAATGCATTATTCTCCTCCAAGTCCCGAAGAAACTTGTTGAGTTTTATAGATATCCGCCGAAATGGGTATCATGTTGAGACGACTGATGAAATGAATATGGAATATCTTTGTATTACAAAGAATGTTTCTGGCGAGAAGTGCATTGTAGAAAAGTTACCAACTTTATCTTCTGGCTTATACTATTCAAAGGTTAGTACAGTTGAAGTACACTCTATCGTAAACCAGAAGTTTACTGATTCAAATATTTTTGTGCTTTGGCATGGCCGTTTGGGCCATCCTGGATCAATAATGATGAGATGAATTATTAAAAATTCAAGTGGGCATCCATTAAAGAACCTGAAGATTCTTACAAATAATGAATTTTCTTGTGATGCTTGTTATCAAGTCAAAATGATCACTAGACCATCACTAATGAAGGTTGGCATTGAATCCCCTGCCTTTTTAGAACGTATACACCGGGATATATGTGGACTTATTCACCCACCAAGTGGGTTTTTAGATATTTTATGGTCCTAATAGATGCATCTTCAAGATGGTCTCATGTGTGCCTACTATCATCTCGCAACCTGACGTTTGCAAAGCTATTAGCCCAAATAATTCGATTAAGGGGACAATTCCCAGATTATCCTATAAAGGCTATTCGCCTTGATAATGCTGGAGAATTCTCATCTCAAGCTTTTGATGATTACTGTCTATCAGTTGGGATAAAAGTTGAACATCCTGTAGCTTATGTCATACTCAAAATGGCCTTGCAGAGTTATTTATTAAACGCCTACAATTGATAGCAAGTCCACTACTTATGAAAACAAAATTTCTCACTACTGTTTGGGGCCATGCTATCTTGCATGCAGCATCACTTATCCGTCTCAGACCGACACATTATAATAAATATTCTCCGTCACAATTAGTTTTTGGTCATGAACCAGATATTGCCCATCTACGAATTTTTGGATGTGTTGTATATGTGCCAGTAGCACCACCATATCGCAGTAAGATGGGCCCATAGAGAAGGTTAGGAATATATATATTGGGTTTGAATCACCCTCTATTATTCGCTATCTTAAACCATTGACGGGAGATTTATTTACTACTCGATTTGCAAATTGTCGATTTGATGAAACAAATTTCCCACAATTAGGGGGAGAGAAAAAGGAAATCAAAAGTGAAATTATGTGAAAAGTTTCATCATTATCTCACGTTGATCCACGTACCCCTATATGTAATCAGGAGGTCCAGAACATCATCCATTTACCGAATATAGCAAATCAAATGCCAGGCGCATTTACTGATTTGAAAAGGATAACTAAGTCGCATATCCCTGCAGAGCATGTGCCTATCCGAATTGATGTCCCATCAGGACCATCTACTAGCATGAGAGCTAGTGAACCTAAAGCACGCCTGAAGCGTGGTTGGGTTCTAAGGATCAAAATCCTAGAAAAAGAAAATCAACAAATGATCAAAATGATATTATGAAGGGATCTCCTGAAGAGACCAAAGATCTGATTAGTTCTGAGATTCCTGAAGAAATCAATGAACCCGAGACTAGTGTGAGTGAGGAACTTTTAATAAGTTCTACTAGTGATGGGATTAATTTAAATCGATCTGAAATAGTGGTGGATAATATTTTTGCATATAATGTTGCACTTAACATTATACAAGATAGTAAGAATCTTGAACCCCGATCTGTCGAAGAATGTCGACAAAGATCTGATTGGCCAAAATGGCAAGAGTCAATTCAATTGGAATTGAAGTCACTTGCTAAAAGAGAGGTCTTTGGACCAGTATTCCAAACACCTGCTGGTATAAATCCAGTTGGTCATAAATGGGTTTTTGTGCTAAAAAAGAATAATAAAAATAAAGTTGAAAGATACAAGGCTCGCCTTGTTGCACAAGGATTCTCACAACGATCTGGAGTCGATTATGAAGAAACATATTCACCAGTTATGGATGCCATACCATTTCGATATCTCATCAGTTTAGCCTTACGTGAAAGGCTTGAAATACATCTAATGGATGTGGTTACAGCTTATCTGTACGGGTCACTTGATAATGAAATTTACATGAAAATCCATGAAGGTTTTAAAATGTCTGAAGCATATTCAAAATCTCGAGAAATGTACTCAATCAGATTACAAAGATCTTTGTACGGTTTAAAGCAATCTGGGCGTATGTGGTATAATCGCCACAGTGAATATTTGCTGAAAGAGGGTTACATAAATGATGTTATTTGTTCATGTATTTTTATAAAGAAAATGGCTTCAGAATTTGTTATACTTGCTGTTTATGTTGATGACATAAATCTTGTTGGAACTTTAGAAGAGCTCCAAAAGGCAATTAAATATCTTAAGAAAGAATTTGAGATGAAAGATCTTGGAAAGACAAAACTTTGTCTTGGTCTGCAAATTGAATATTTAGCAGACGGGATCTTTATCCATCAATCTGCCTATACAGAAAGGGTCTTAAAATGCTTTTACATGGACAAAGCGCACCCATTGAGTACACCAATGGTTGTTCGATCACTTGAAGTGAACAAAGATTTGTTCCGACCTCCAGAAGAGGATGAGGAACTCCTGGTCCCGAAGTACCCTATCTCAGTGCAATTGGTGCACTAATGTATCTTGCTAATGCTACAAGGCCTGACATAGCATTTTCTGTTAATTTACTAGCAAGATATAGTTCTTCTCCTACACGGAGACATTGGAACGGGATTAAGCATATATTGCGATATTTAAAGGGAACTCTTGATATGGGTTTGTTTTATGCTAACAAAGATAGTGCGGATCTTGTTGGTTATGCAGATGCAGGTTATTTATCTGATCCCCATAAAGCTAGATCTCAAACCGGGTACGTTTTTACATGTGGAGGTACTATCATATTATGGCGCTCCACAAAGCAATCTATTGTTGCTACTTCTTCAAATCATGCTGAAATAATAGCTATTCATGAAGCAAGTAGGGAATGCGTATGGTTGAGATCAATAATTCATTTTATTCGAGAAAAATGTGGTTTGGAATGTGAGAAAAGACCCACAATTTTATACGAAGACAATGTTGCATGCATAGCCCAATTGAAGGGAGGATTTATAAAAGGAGATAGAAAGAAACACATTTCACCAAAATTATTCTACACACACGATCTTCAAAAAAATAGTGACATTGATGTGCAACAAATCCATTCAAGTGACAATCCGGTAGATTTATTCACTAAATCTTTACCAACTTCAACTTTTGAGAATATGGTATACAAAATTGGAATGCGGAGACTTAAATATTTGAAACAAAGTTTTCATCAGGGGGAGTAAAATACGAGATGTACTCTTTTTTTCTTACTAAGATTTTTTCCCACAGGGTTTTCCTTATAAGGTTTTTAATGAGGCAGCTAGCAATGCGTATTACTAAATATGTGTACTCTTTTTCCTTCACTAGGATTTTTTACCACAAGGTTTTTTCCTAGTAAGGTTTTAATAAGGCACATTATCTTTTAATGAATATCCAAGGGGGAGCGTTATAAATATATTATATTATGGATGTTCATTTAGTACTCCGTTGTAAATAAGCCTCCTGAAGAAGCTTATCCATATGAGACTCCGCCGTAAATATGTTTATATATTTAGTACTCCATTGGAAATAAGCCTCCTGAAAAAGCTTATCCTTTCGGTACTCCGTTATGGATAAATATTACCCATGGTAGAAGATTATCTATATCTGGCACAACAGCTTAGAGTAGCAGCTTACACAACAGCTTACAAATAGCTTACACAGTAGCTTGCAGCAGCAGCTTACATAACAACTTCCTTTCTTCTATAAATAGAGGAGAATTCAGTTCATTATGTATATAAGTTTGAAGTTTGAATAATTATATTTGTCTTTACTTTACTGTCTTTATTTTATAACAATATTCTTTTTTTATCTTTTACTAGCAAAGACAGAAGCTTTAGCATTTAGCTGAGGTTTCTACATTTTTTTTGGATACCTCGCTTGAGAACTTATGAAATTTTGTGTTACGTCACTAAAGTATGTGACTCATGTATTTAAACACGAAACATAATTTTGTCACCAAAAGTAAGCAATTAGTGACGAATTTTGTGTCGTAGCTAAATATCATGTAGTGAATGACTTTAGGGATTTTTATTCATAATAAAGTTGATCGTGTTAATTCATATATCTGGTTTGATAGCTTCATTCGTTTCAGGAAAAACAATTAAAATGATTCTAACTAAACATAACGATATCACAACATCCATATTGTAAAAAGAATTTACTTGAATAATAAACTATTAGAGTAGAGTATTTATTATTTAAGCATTATTTATTACAAAATTTCAAAAATCAAGAACCAACAATCCAATTTTAGTTGGAGTAAGAGCGTAATTACAATTTGAAAGTGTGTATATATATATATATATATATATATATATATATATATATATATATATATATATATATATATATATATAATGTTGTAAACTAAAAATAAGGAATGTTGTAAACTAAAAATGAATACCATAATAAGCTAGATGATTTATACATGGAGGTAATAAAGGTTTAAACATCCACTATAATTATTATACTAGTATCTATGAACGTGCGTTGCACGTTAAGAATGACACATGATGATTTAAGCATTTATTTATATGAAGGAACAATAAAATTTAATTAATGAGAGAAATTTTATGTATAATAATACAACAATCATCTAAATACCGAAAAATATTATTACACTAATATAATACATGAATTTAAAATAAAAGGACATCATCAAAACTTACACAAATGATCAATTTTGTCATGTTAATTAGATAATTATATATTATAGTTTAAAAGTAATAATGTGATGATATCTTAACAAACACTTCTTTATGGACAATATTTTTTTATATATGTTTCCTCCTAATGCGTTGGTTGCTCTGCCTTAACCAGAACTCTTGTTGTCGATCTTGATATCCCTCTTGAAAGTGCAACATACAGTTGTTCATGCAAGAAAATATAATGCGGTAATATAGTCCAATATCTAGGATGTTTATCCTTATACTTTATTTATTGTATTTGCAAAACATAAACATACTAAAAATTATTTTCACACAAATTTAAAAGGATATTCCTTAGTTTCGGAAGACGAAAGTTGAATTCAGAGATAAGAATATACTTAGAAGCACTTTAACCAGTATGATAATTTTTGCGTGTATGACGTTATTGTCAAAACTTCTATATATTATTTGTGTGCAATTACATAAGTTATTCGGTATATCTAAGTTTTTCAGTAGCATGATGGGCATATTTTTGTTCGAAATTAACCTATATACAAGAGAAGATCAATTTTAACTTAGTCTATTATATATACAGTGACACTAACTGTCACGACCACAAATTTCCTCTGTAGGATATCGTGATGATACCTAGTCTCTAAAACTAGGTAAGCCTATCAATGCGGAATAACAATTGAAATATGAAATAAATAAATCTGCAATTCACATAATTACAACACCCAAAACTCGGTAGAAATAAGTCACAAGCTTCTAAGAAGTTATCCTCAATATCTTTATATATCAGAGTCTAAAGAAAATAAGGAAGCAACATAACAAGGATAGAAGAGGACTCCGGAGTCAGCGGACGCTGGCAGATATACCTCGAAGTCTTCGTACACGAGTAGCTTACCGATGCCTGGACTAGTAGGATGTACCTGAATTTGCACAAAAAAATATACAGAAGCGTAGTATGAGTGCACCACAGCGGTACCCAGTAAGTGCCAAGCCTAACCTCGGTAGAGTAGTGACGAGGTCAGGTCAGGCCCTACTGAAAATAATAAAAGGCATGGTAAAATATTTAATAATAATAATATAATAATAATAAAAAAAAAATCAATGAAAATGAATCAAGTAGTATGCCACTATTTAATTACACAAAATAAGGACAAATGATACCTCGTGGAAAGAAAACAGAAAATTTACACTTTAGGAAAATCACGATAATAATCAAAGGCAAATGCAGCCATAAAGAAATATCAACAAGGCACTCCCGAGATACGTCCTCGTAGTCCCAAATCATAAATAAATTCACAATATCTCATTTCCTTATATCACCGCGGGAGCCTTCAAAATTTATTTTAAAGAAAATATTTTTTTCGAAATAGTATCTCGCGTTTTATCCATCCTTATCACATCACATGACTTCTAGTAGTTTCCCTACTAGCCACGCGTATCAAGTCACCTTTATCTCACTGCATGCATATCAATATCATAATATATCACAATCTGCACCTCAAGTGCTCAAATATTTTAACTTGCCAAAATAAACAATATCAAAAATATTTTTCCACCATAGGAAGCTCACGGCTCAATCACAATGAGTACAAAATCTCATAAAATATTCGGGAATAAATAACTCAGCAAAAAAAATATTTAAAAATTTTTAATATGTTGCCTCAGTTCCAAATTTAAAATATCAAATACTTCATATTAATAATATTTAAATTTAAAAAATTCCATCTTCAAATAATGCACAGAATAAAAGAAACCAAGTTTCAGCTAAATAGGTAAAACACTTAGCAGGAACAGACAAATTTAAAGTACAAAAATATATTAATGATGATGAATATAACAAAATAAAATAATTTAATTAATACCAAACAGTGCTCTTACACAATTTAAAAATATAATCTTTCACATTTAGCCCGTGTACACACTCGTCATCTCGTGTACACGACTATCAATACATTACAATTATCACATCAATACCAATTCTAGGGGAATTTCCCCCACACAAGGTTAGACAAGTCACTTACCTCGACTTACTCCAATTTAATCCACTAGTAGGCATTTTCCTCGATTATCCAACTCTGAATGGATCGCATCTAGCCAAAATAATTCGATACAGTCAACAAAAATTATAGGAATCAATTTCATAAGAAAATACTACATATTTCAATAAAATCCGAAATTAGCTCAAAAATCGCATGTGGGGCCCATGCTTCGGAATCCGACGAAACTCACAAAATCCGACAACCCATTCAATTACGAGTCCAACCACACCAATTTCACTCAAATCCGATTTCGAATAGACACCGAAATCTCAAAAATTCGTTTCTATGAGATTTCTAAAAATTTTCCAAATTTCAATCTCAAAACACTAATTAAATGGTGAAAACAATGATGGATTCGGGTAATCTAACCAAGATTGACTTAAGAACACTTACCCCGATATTTTCTATGAAAAATCTCCCAAACCTCGCCTCTCCCCAAGCTCCAATTTGTCAAAAATGGAAAATGGGACGAA
This sequence comes from Nicotiana tomentosiformis, assembly GCF_000390325.3. NCBI lineage: Eukaryota > Viridiplantae > Streptophyta > Magnoliopsida > Solanales > Solanaceae > Nicotiana > Nicotiana tomentosiformis. The sequence continues at coordinate 42,806,013 of NC_090818.1, read as the reverse complement.
GTCCCCTGCTTTATAACTTACAGTTCTGTCCAGGTTGCCCTCGATCCACGGCCCTCGATCCTCGACCCTCGATCCTCGGCCTCGATCCTGGGCCTCATTCTTGGGCCTCGATCTTCGGCCTTCGATTCGATCCTGGGCCTCGATCTTCGACCTTCGATCCTCGGCCTCGATCCTGGGCGTCGATCTTCGAACTTCGATACTCACCCTCGATCCTAGACCTCGATCTTTGGCCTTCGATCCTCGTCCTCGGTCCTCGGCCTTCGATTTCTGCCCCCAAATTTCCAGCAGAAAATATTGCAGTAGCTTTTGCAGCAGCTGTTTAAGTCCAACTTTTGATCCGATAACCATCCGAAACTCACCCAGGCCCTCGGGACCTCAACCAAATACACCAAAAAGTCCTAAAATATCATCCGAACTTATTTGAAACCTCAAATCACATCAAACAACGCTAAAATCACAAATCATACCCCAATTTAAGCTTAATGAAACTTAAGAATTTCCAACTTCTACATTCGATGTCGAAACCTATCAAATCAAGTCCGATTGACCTCAAATTTTGCACACAAGTCATAAATGACATAACGGAGCTATGAAAATTTTCAGAACGGGATTCCGACCCCGATATCAAAAAGTCAACTTCCCGGTCAAACTTCCAAACTTAAATTTCCTATTTTAGCCATTTCAAGCATAATTTAACTACGGTCTTCCAAATAAAATTTCGAACACACCCCTAAGTCTAAAATCACCATACGGAGCTATTGGAATCATCAAAATTCTATTCCGAAGTCGTTTGCACATAAGTCGACATCCGATCACTATTTAAACTTAAGCTTTAAAACTTAGAACTAAGTATTTCAATTCATTCCAAAACCTCACCTGACCTAAACCAATTACTCTGGGAAGTCATATATCAGTTATAAAGTACAGAATGAGCAGTAAATAAGGAAACAGGGCTACAACTCTTAAAACGATTGGCCGGGTCGTTACATCCTCCCCCTCTTAAAAAAATATTGATCCTCGAACGAGTTTAGAATTATGCCTGGAGTCTCAAATAGGTGTGGATATTTGCTCTGCATCTCCCGATCAGTCTCCCAAGTAGCTTCTCCTTCTGTCTAGGCTCTCCACTACACCTTCACTGAAGCTATATTCTTTGATCTTAGCTTTCTAACATGTCTGTCCAAAATGGCCACTGGTTCCTCGACATAAGATAGATCATTGTCCAACTGGACTGAGCTGAAGTCTAACACATGAGATGGGTCGCCGTGATACTTCCGGAGCATGGAAACATGGAATAATAGATGAACTGCAGAGAGGCTAGGTGGTAGTGCAAGTCTGTAAGCCACCTCCCCAACTCTTCCAAGAATCTTAAAAGGCGCAATATACCTAGGGCTTAACTTGCCCTTCTTCCTGAACCTCATAACACTCTTTATAGACGAAACCCAGAGCAAGACCCGCTCACTGACCATGAATGCAATATCACGAACCTTCCGATCCGCATAACTCTTTTGTCTTGATTGGGCTGTATGAAGTCGATCCTGAATCAATTTAACCTTTTTCCAAAGCATATTGAACCAAGTTTGTACCCAATAGTCTAGCTTCACCCGGTTCGAACGAACCCACTGGAGACCGACATCGCCTACCATATACGGCCTTATACGGCGCCATCTGAATGCTTGACTGATAACTGTTGTTGTAAGAAAACTCCGCAAGTGGTAAGAACTGATCCCAAGCACCCCCAAAATATATCACACACGCACGAAACATATCCTCCAGTATCTGAATAGTGCGTTCTGACTGCCCGTCCGTCTGAGTGTGAAATATTGTACTCAACTCTACCCGAGTACCCAACTCACATTGTACTTCCCTCCAGAATCGTGATGTAAACTATATACCCCAGTCAAAGATGAAAGATACTGGTACACCATGAAGTCTGACAATCTCGCAAATATATATTCGAGCCAACTGCTCGGAAGAGTAGGTAGTCATCTGTAACACCCCGAAAATTTTTGAAGAACTTAAGTGTAAAGCCCGGTAAAATTTGCAAAGAAAATAATGTTTCATGGTGCCGGACTAGGCTTATGTGTTTGAGGATTGTTAGGACTTGTTGGGTTGAACAATGCACAGGAAAGTAAAAGAAAAGTTTTGGTGGAATAGTGCATTTCTGCGGTCCATTATGCGACCGCAGAATCACTCTGCGGACCGCATAATGGCCGCAGAGTGAAACAGTTAATTGGGTCAGTTGGAAGCAATTATGCGGTCGACTATGCGACCGCATAAATGTTATGCGGTGCATTATGCGATCGCATAACAGTTATGCGGACCGCATAGTGACCGCATACACAGACAGCTTTTTTGATCATTTTATCAGTAATTATGCCACCGATATGCGGTCTGCATATCCATTATGTGGTCGCATATGCGACCGCAGAACTGTTCCTGAGCTCCATTTTTGGGGTTTTAAAACTCGACCCTATTTCGTTAAATACACTCTTTGGGTCATTTTTGAGCCATAATCTGATATTTTAGAGTGAGAGAGAGTGCCCTAGAGTGAGAAGGTGTTCTTCAATAATTTTCTTCAATTCTTGCTCAAGTTTTGGAAGATTTAGAAGGGAAACTCACTAGGTCTTCATCCTAGAGGTAAGATTCTACACCCTAAACCCTAATTTCGAAATCTTCTGAAAATGGGTAACTAGCAAGGTAATTTTTGGGCATGAGAGTTGTTTATTTTACATGCATGTGTTATCAAAGGGTGTAGGAAGATTGTTGAGCTAAAAATGGTAAAGCTTGGGTTGTGGGATGATGGAATCCTTCATAAAAAGGACATTGAAACCTTATGCACATCTAGTGTTTGATAAAATGCTCAAGTGAGCTAGAACCATGATCATCTTCCAAATTTTGATTCATTTTATTATATTTCTACAATAGATTAAAATTGCTAAGAATTCCGGAACGTTTTAGAGTTTAAGGAAGCTCAAGTGAGGTGTGTTGGCTAAACTCTTCTCTTAAAATTGAATTCTACGATATTCATGTAAATTATGTAAGTCCCGAGTGATTCATTATGAAACTGGCTATTCCGAGTAAGATTGAGTTGAAAGATATATGTTCAACAAGCATCCCAAATGCGTTATTCATGTTATGTTACCAATTGAGGATGTGTTAAAATATAGGCGGTGCATTAATAATGTTTTGACTTTAAGTAAAGTTCAAATGAAGGCTATTATGCCAAATTTTGTGAAATATCTCTATGTGCTTTAGACTCTAAATTGCTCACATGTGTACTACACACCTTGATTTGAATTGTATTTGTTGTTGATGATGATGATGATAATTGAAATTGATAAGGTGAGCATGAAATATTGAATATGGCCAATGTGCCAAGAATGATCTTATAATTATGGCCATTAGTGCCAATGAGATGAAAAGATGTGAAAGTAATACGAAATGCGATGATTGATATAAAAAGGTTGATGTCTCAAATAAGACAGCCTAGCCGGTCGGGTCGTGATCGGACATCATGCCGCACACATGGTGGTGATTGTGCTGGAAATTTATAATTTGAAATTGTGATTGTGGTCGATGTCCCTAATAGATAGCCTAGCTGATCGGGTCGTGATCGGACTCCGTGTTAAAAATTGTGGTATTGATATTGAGAGAAATTGTGGTTGATGTCTCTAAAGAGATGGCCTAGCCGATCGGGTCGTGATCGGACTCCGTGCTAAGAGTACAGTGGTACTGGTTTTGTGAATAATGGTATTGTGAATAATGGTTTTGTGAATAATGGTATTGTGGACAATGGTATATCGATACTAAAAATCTCCCAATATGAGATATGAGAATTAATTTGAACATTGTCTTGATCCTAAATTGAGGTTTGATGTTAATTAAGGCTTTTATTGATATTATGATAATCTTGTTTGTATTATTTGTCATTCTATTGAGGGACTGTTTAGCTATACATACTAGTGCTATTCGACGGTATTAACGTCCCTTTTGCCGGGGGCGCTGCATCTTTAAATGGATGCAGGTGGTTCCACAGCATGAGATATTGATTAGTGATAGCAGTACACCTTCTTCCCAGCTGACTCGGTGAGCCCCACTTCATTTCGGGGTCATGTATCTTTTGTACTTTATATATTCGGTTTGAGGTATAGTCGGGGCCTTGTTGTCGGCATTATCATTGTACTCTTCTTTATCTATAGAGGCTCTGTAGACATAGTGTGGATTGTGTATTGGTGCTAGGAAAGACAAACTACGTTATGTTATGGTTGTATTACTTGTTCTAGTTAAGACGACTAAAAATGATGGAACTATTGGTAATGAATTGGTATTGTGAACATGAACACTTTTTTGTCTAATTAATGAAAATATGTATTATCTTCATTCGTGGATGAGTTTGGGTAGAAGGAAATCTAACAGGCTTGCTCGGTCGGGTTCACTCGGTTGAGCGCCGGTCGCGCTCCTCGGTTTTGGGGCGTGACATCATCACTTGAATGAAATGAGCTGACTTGGTTAGCCTATCCACAATCACCCAAACTGCATCAAACTTCCGCTGAGTCTGTGGAAGTCCAACAATGAAATCCATAGTGATTTGCTCCCATTTTCACTCCGGAATCTCTAACTTCTGAAGCAACTTACCTGGCCGTTGATGCTCATACTTCACATGCTGAAAATTTAGGGATCGAGCTACATATTCCACTATGTCTTTCTTCATCCGCCTCCACCAATAATGTTGTCTCAAGTCCTGATACATCTCCTGGAAAATCAACTCGCGCAAGCCGTCCGCATTGGGTACACATAGCGTGTTCTGCATCAGTAATACACCGTCATCTCCAATAGTGACTTTCTTGGTATCACTGTGCTAAATTGTATCCTTAAGGACAAGCAAATGGGGGTCATCATATTGACGCTCCCTGATACTATCATAAAGAGAAGATTGAGAAACCACACAAGCCAAAACTCGGCTCGGTTCGGAAACATCCAATCTGACAAACTGGTTGGCCAAGGCCTGAACATCCAAGGCTAAAGGCCTCTCTACTACCGGTAAATATGCTAAGCTGCCCAAACTCTCCGCCTTACGACTCAAGGCATCGGCCACTACATTGGCCTTCCTGGGATGATAGAGAATGGTGATATCATAATCCTTAAGCAACTCCAACCATCTCCGATGTCGTAAATTTAGATCCTTCTATTTAAACAGATGTTGTAGACTCTGGTGATCGGTGTAGACCTCACAATAGACACCGTACAAATAATGCCGCCAAATCTTCAAGGCATGAACAATAGTTGCTAACTCAAGGTCGTGGAGAGGATAGTTTTTCTCATGCACCTTCGGCTGTCTGGAAGCGTAGGCAATCACCCTACCGTCCTGCATCAACGTCGCGCCAAGACCAATCTTCGACGCATCACAATATACAGTGTAAGACCCCGAACCTGTAGGCAATACCAATACTGGGGTTGTAGTCAAAGTCGTCCTAAGCTTCTGAAAGCTCTCCTCACATTCCTTTGTCCATCTGAATGGAGTACCCTTATGGATCAATTTGGCCATAAGTGCAGCAATAGAAGAGAAACCCTCTACAAATTGGCGATAATACCCTACCAAACCAAGGAAACTCCGGATCTTCGTAGCTGAGGATGGTCTGGATCAACTCTGCACTGCCTCAATCTTCTTCGGATCTACCTTGATCCCCTCGCACGAAACTATATGACCCAAAAATCACACTGAATCAAGCCACAATTCACACTTTGAAAATTTTGCACATAACTTCTTTTCTCTCAAAGTCTGAAGCACAGTCCTCAAGTGTTGCTCATAATCTTCCCAACTCCGGGAATACACCAGAATGTCGTTAATAAACACAATGACGAATTAATCAAGATAGGGCTGAAATACACTATTCATTAAGTGCATAAATGTTGTTGAGGCGTTGGTTAGCCCAAATGACATTACAAGGAACTCATAATGACAATACCGAGTCCTAAAAGCAGTCTTTGGGATATCTGGCTCCCGAATCTTCAACTAATGATAGCCTGAACGCAAGTCGATATTAGAGAACACTCTAGCACCCTGAAGTTGATCAAATAGGTCATCAATTCGTGGAAATGGATACATGTTCTTCACTGTAACCTTATTCAGCTGGCGGTAATCAATACACATCCGCATATAACCATCCTTTTTATTCACAAATAAGACAGAAGCACCCCAAGGCGATACACTGGGCCGAATGAAACCCTTATCAAGCAATTCCTGTAACTATTCTTTTAATTCTTTCAACTCTGCTGGGGCCATACGATATGGTGGAATAGAAATGGGCTGAGTGCCCGGTAACAAATCAATGCCAAAGTCAATATCCCTATCGGGTGGCATACCCGGAAGATCCGCTGAAAATACATCAAGAAAATCCCTTACTACAGGAACTGACTCCACGGTAGGAGTATCAACATTAACATCTCTTACATAGGGATACGCATCACACCCCTTCTCAACCATTCGTTGAGCTTTAAGAAATGAAACAACTCTGCTAGGGACATGATCCAAGGTACCTCTCCACCTTAGTCGCGGTAGACTTGGCATAGCCAACGTTACCGTCTTGGCGTAACAATCAAGAATAGGGTGATAGGACGACAACCAGTCCATGCCCAAAATAATATTGAAATCCTCTATACTGAGCAATAATAAATCAACGCTAGTCTCAAAACCACTGATAACAATTAAAGACAACTAATACATGCGGTCTATAATAATAGATTCACCCACGAGTATAGATACATAAATAGAAGAACTCAAGAAATCACGGGATACGCCTAAATACGGGGCAAAATAAGATGACACATAAGAATAAGTGGTGCTTGGATCAAATAAGACTGATGCATCTCTATGACAGACCGGAATAATACATGAATCGGATGCAACGGCCTCTGTCCTAGCAGGAAGTGTATAATATATGGCCTGGCCTTCCCCTCTAGGGTGACCTCTACCTGTCCGACCTCCACCTCTGGTTGTCTGTGCAGGTGGAGTGGCAACTGGTGCAGTAATCATGCCCTGAGAAGCCTGAGGGCCCTGTGGAATGGGTGGGGCCTGAGAAATCTGTGGAGGTGCACCCCTCCTAAATCTGGAGCAATCCCTCACTATATGACGAGTGTCACCACACTCAAAACAAGACCTCGAAGGACGTGGCTGTTAGGACTGGCTCGAGCCTGATCGACTAGAATGCCCATTGAAAGCACCCTGTACAGTAGATATTGGCGGTGCATAATATAGAACCTGAGATCTAGGAGCAGCCGGGACACCACCGGAAGCTGGAAGTGCTGAATAAATAGGACGACTCACATAACTCTACCATGACGGGTTGTAGCTGGGGCACAAGAATTATTATATGTGCCCTAATCTCGGGGTCTCTTAGCTTCCCTCTCCTCCCTCTCCTGGATCCGCATAGCTTCCAATCTCCTAGCAATTGACACCACATGTTGGTTTGTGATGTCCATCTCTAGCTCTCGGGCCATACTGAATCTGATACTAGGGTGGAGACCCTCAATAAATCTACGAACCCATTCTCGAACAGTAGCAACTAAGGCTGGTGCATGCCTAGCCAATTCACTGAATCGGACCGTATACTCTGACATGGTCATAGAACCATGGCGCAACTGCTCAAATTATGTGCGCCATGCATCTCTAAGACTCTGAGGAACATACTCCCTTAAGAACATATATGAAAACTGAGTTCATGTGAGTGAAGTTGCCTCAGCCGGACTATCCAACTCATATGCCTGCCACCACTGGTAGGCTGCTGCTCTAAGCTGGAATGTTGTGAAAGAAACCCCACAGGAATCCACAATACCCATAATACGAAGGATACGGTGACATTCCTCTAAAAACCCTGAGCATCCTCTGAAGCCAAACCGTTGAATGTGGGAGGGTGGTACTTCTTGTACCTCTCGAGCCTGAGCTGCTTCCCCTCTGAAACTGATGTCCTAACCTCGGGCCGAACTGGAATAAATGGCTCCACTGGTATAACCTCTGGGGTATGGTCAACATAGGCCCGTGGCTCTGGAGTACGGGTGACGGAAGTCTATGCTCCGCCCCCGGCCTGAGATGTGGCAGGAGTAAGTGGAATTAACCCTGCCTGAGCTAGAGTGCCAAACATGCTCAAAAACTAGGCAAGAGTCTCCTGAAGTGCAAGGGTAGTAACAGGCGTCTCAGGTGCCTATTCTCCAATTGGAGCTACTGGTGGCTCTGCTGCAGTAGCTCGTGCAGGTTTTCTGGTTGCACCACGTGGTCTTCCTCGACCTCTGGCTCGGCCTCTGCCCCGACCCCGGCCTCTTGCGGCTCCAGCAGGGGGCGCGGGTGTGATCATTGGATCTAGTTGTGCGTGTCCTCACCATCTTTGAGAGAAAAGAAAGATAATGGTTTAGAACTTCGAAGTCAACAAATGTGCATGATAAGGAATCAAAGAAGTGAATATTTCCTAATAGTTCCATAGCCTCCCGAAGATAAGTACTGTAATGACCCGGTTGGTCGTTTCGAGAGTTATAGCCTCGTTTCCCCCATTTTTGCTTCTTTATGTGTTATTCAACTATATTGTGTTGTGTCGGGTTGGTTGGTTCGGGTATCTGGAGTGGTTTCGGACTAAATTGAGACACTTAGTCTCTAAAGTAGAAGCGGAAGTTGGAAAATGGTTCCATTAGCTTTGTTAGGTGATTTTGGACTTAGGAGTACGTCCGGAATGTGATTTGGAGGTCCGTAGTGGAATTAGGCTTGATTGGCGAAAGTTGAAATTTTGGTAATTTCGGTCGGAAGTGGAAAATTTAATATCGGGGTCAGAATGGAATTCCGGAAGTTGGAGTAGGTTTGTGGTGTCATTTGTGATGCGTGTGTAAAATTTGAGGTCATTCAGACGCGGTTTGATAGTTTCAGCATCGGTTGTTAAATTTGGAAGTTTAGAAATTCTTAGGCTTTAATCTGAGAGTAATTTAGTGTTTTGATGTTGTTTTGAGTGTTCCAAAGGCTCGACTAAGTTCGCATATTGATATGTGACTTGTTGGTATTATTGGTTGAGATCTCGAGAGTCTCGGGTGAGTTTCGGATGGTCGACGGGTTGGTTTTGAGTGTTTGAGAGTTGTTGGTGTGAATTCTGCTGGTGTTTCCGCACCTGCGGAAGGGGAGTCTCAGGTGCGAGGTCACAGGTGCGGAGTAGTGGAGCGCAAATGCGGACAGTGTGGAGGTAGGCTGGGTCCGCGGGTGCATAGAAGTCTATCGCATTTGCGAGCCCGCAAGTACGAGACCAAGGGCGCAGATGCGTAGAAGAGGATTTTGGGCAGGCTTCGCAGAATCGGAAAGAAAATGCGCAGGTGCGCGATTTGGGCCGCAGATGCGGAAAATGGAAGGCTAAGGCTGGAGCGCAGGTGCGAAGGCTTGTCCGCACCTGTGAGCCAGCGGGTGCTGAGGCTGAGGGATTAAGTGAGTTTCGCAAGTGTGGCGATTTGACTGCAGGTGCGATCCCGCAGGCGCAAAGAATAGGCCGCAAGTGCGAAAAGCCTGGGCAGAAGGTATATATCGCACACTTCGCGAATTTTGGTCCATTCTCCACCATTTACAGTCGGTTTTGAAGCTTTTGGGAGTGATTTTGAAGAGGGAATCAAGGAGATATCAGTGAGGTAAGTTGCTTGAGCCATAATACTCGTATATATGGTGATTTTCCATTGCTTAATCATGTAATTAGTGGAAATTAGGGGTGAAAATGAGGGGTTAGGGCTTGGGATTTTCGGAGAGTTTGATTTGGAAATTTGAGGGACCAAATGAGATCGGATTTTGATAAATTTGGTATGGTTGGACTCGTGAGTGGATGAGCTTTCTAGTTTTGTAATTTTTGTCGGGTTTCTAAGAATTTATCATCAATATCTTTATATATCAGAGTCTAAAGAAAATAAGGAAGCAACATAACAATGATAGAAGGGGACTCCGGAGTCTGCGGACGTTGGCAGATATACCTCGAAGTCTTCGTACACGGGTAGCTTACTGATGCCTGGACTAGTAGGATGTACCTGGATCTGCACAAAAAGATGTGCAAAAGCGTAGTATGAGTACACCACAACGGTACCCAGTAAGTGTCAAGCCTAACCTCGGTAGAGTAGTGACGAGGTCAGGACTAAAAATAATAAAAGGCATGGTCAAATGTTTAACAATATAATAATAATAATAACAGAATATATTAATTAATATATTAATGATGATGAATATAACAGAATAAAATAATTTAATTAATATGCAATAGTGCTCTTACACAATTTAAAAATATAATCTTTCACATTTAGCCCGTGTACACACTCGTCACCTCGTGTACACGACTATCAACACATTACAATTATCACATCAATATCAATCCTAGGGGAATTTCGCCCACACAAGGTTAGACAAGCCATTTACCTCGACTTGCTCTAATATAATCCACTAGTAGGCCTTTTCCTCGATTATCCAACTCTTAATGGCTCGAATCTCGCCAAAATAATTCGATACAGTCAACAAAAATTATAGGAATCAATTTCATAAGAAAATACTACATACTTCAATAAAATCTGAAATTAGCTCAAAAATCGCTTGTGGGGACCATGTCTCAGAATTCGGCGAAACTCACAAAATCCGACAACCCATTCAATTGCGAGTCCAACCATACAAGTTTCACTCAAATCCGACTCAGAATCGACTCAGAAATCTCAAAAATTTATTTCTATGAGAATTCTAAATTTTTCCCAAATTTCAATCTCAAAACACTAATTAAATGGTGAAAATAATGATGGATTCGGGTAATCTAACCAAAATTGAGTTAAGAACACTTACCCCGATGTTTTCTCTAGAAAATCTCCCAAAAATTGCCTCTCCCCAAACTCTAATTTGTCAAAAATGAAAAATAGGACGAAGCCCCCTGTTTTATAACTTACAGTTCTGTCCAGGCTGCCCTCTATACTCGGGCTCGATCCTGGGCCTCGATCTTCGGCCTTCGATTTGATCATAGGCCTCGATCTTCGGCCTTCGATTCGATCCTGGGCCTCGATCTTCGGCCTTCGATCCTCGGCCTCGATCCTCGGCCTTCGATCCTTGACCTCGATCCTGGGCCTTGATCTTCGGCCTTTGATCCTCGGCCTCGATCCTGGGGCTCGGTCCTCGGCCTTCGATTTCTGCCCCCGAATTTCCAGCAGAAAATATTGTAATTATGAACCCCCGGAATGAGAAGTTATTATAATATTAACACGTAGGATGTTCAATTTTTATTAACAATTCAATAATTTACACAAAATTCGAGTATATGAAGTTTCGATCTTTTACTATTTCCTCAAATAATTTACAATATAATTCGAGTAATTTAATTAAATGAAAGGAGCAATTATTACAAGTAATTCATAATTTGAGTCCTAAACTACCCGGACATTAACATAATTAGTAGCTACGCACGGACTCTCGTCACCTCGTGCGTACGTAGCCCCCACAATTAGCAATAATTATTAATGTGAATCACCTATGGGGTAAATTCCCTCTTACAAGGTTAGGCAAGAGACTTACCTTGTCTCAAAGCCCACTTACCGATCACAATGTCGTAAAAATCTCAATTTGGTGCCGAAAAATCCGAAACTATCCAAAAGTTATATAAAATAATTAATACATGCTCAAAAATTCAAAATTAGACTATTAAATAAATTACCCTATCCAAAAATGATAAATTCCTAAAATTCATCCCGGGCCCACATGCTCGGATTCCGGAAATTTTCAGAGGAAATCATTACCCATAACCTCAAGAACTCAAATATACAATTTTCATACAATTCCATAACTATTTTCGTGGTTAAAATCTCATTTTTATACAATCTAAGTTTTTCATTTAACCCTTGATTTCCATGATTTACAGTTTATAATCTACCCACAATCTATGTATTTAACTCAAAGTGTGTAGAATTAACTTACCTTCAAGTTGCTAGTTGAAACCCCCTCTCAAAAAGCTCCAAAATCGCCCAAAAATGGAAGAAATATGATTAAAAATAGTGGAATCCCATTTTAAGACATTCTGTCTGGTACAGTGAAACCCTTATTCGCGAATGCGGTCAGTGCCTCGCGTTCGCAAAGGCAAAATTCCACACCCTTAAAATTACCCTCCGCGAATGCGAAGGCTTACTGCCCTGCCATTTGCGAACGCGTGATCTCCCTCGCGAACACGTAGGCCAAAACTCTCGGGCTTCGCAAACGTGTCACCCTCCACGCAAACGCGAAGGGCAATAGCCCAACTCCCATTTTCCTTCGCGAATGAGAGGGTCCTTCCGTGTTCGCGAAGAAGGAAAATAGAACTGGAATTTCTGATTTTTTCAACTTAGCTCCGGGTGGTTCAAAACTCATCCGATCCCCCTGGGACGCCGTCCAAATGCACCAACAAGTCTGAAAATATAACACGGACTTGCTCGAACTCTCGAAATACGCAAATCAACAACGAACCTAAGATTCGCACCCCAAAACCAAATTGGATCAAAATATGAACTTTAAATTTCTAACTTCCTTCGAACGCGCCGAATCATACTTATACTACCCGGAATGACACCAAATTTTGCGTGCAAGTCTTAAATCACCATACGGAGTTATTATCAGGCTCGGAATTCTAAACAGACCTCAATTACTCCAAAACCTACTCCAAACCAAATTTAAAGAGCATTAACCTTCAAATAGTTAATTTTCACTATTAAGCATCGAAACACTCCCGAGTTGTCCAAACCCCGATTCGAACATACGTCCAAGTCCAAAATTATCATACGAACCTATCGGACCTGTCAAATTTTGATTCCGGGGTCGTTTTCTCAAAATGTTGACTGAAGTCAAACTTGGGCCTTTAAAGCCAAACTAAGGAACCAAGTGTTCCGATTTCAACCCGAACACTTTCAAATCCCGAACCAACCATCCCCGCAAGTCATAAATCAATAAAAGCACATACAAGGAGTTTAATTTAGGGGAACAAGATTTTAAAAGTAAAAATGACCGATTGGGTCATTACAAATACAATCCACACACATATATTGCAACTATGCGGCCTAGATATGACTTTGCAAATCTATAGCCTAAAGATAATATGCCCATGTACGAAAAATTTGACTCTCCAGATTTTCTACGTGAATTTTTATTCTTTGCACACAACCAGCTTAAATCGATCACATATATTCCTATTGCAGCTACAACAATATAACCCAACTATAATGCAACTATAAAAATCTATAAAATAATAAAAAAACTTTCCCAAGTTCTAAATAGCAGAAATAAAAAATAAAAATTGGAAAAAAATTGCTACAAGTTCGTAATTGGACAGAAAAATCAACAAAAAATCAACTTTATACGTAGATTGTTCGAGAAAATTTTTTTTAATTTGAGTTTTAAGTCCACATGCGGTATATATGTATAAAATGTGTAACTTTGTATAAACTTGTTACTTATATATGAAATTTATAATAATATATTCCAGTATTTTACCAACACAAAAAAATAAATCTAGTATTAATTGCACATGTGAAATAGAAGCTTACTTCAAAAGAAAGACCCCTGCTTCCAAAGTTTAACAAAAATTGCGAATAGAATGAGTAATGTTGTATAACAGTATTTACACACCTAATATACAATATTATACAATATTATTCACTTATTATAATTTTGTATAATGTTGTATAATATTGTATATGAAAATTGGATTTCACCTTCAATTTTCTTTTTCAATTGGTATGATTTCCAAAACCAATATTAATCAAACTCAATCAACAGAGTACTCTAGATTCAAGTTACTACAAGCTGTTTCAATATTTATTAACTTTACCAAATAATTTCACCAGTATTAATCAACACCTATTTGATTTTTTTCCACCAAAATGGATCTTCCTCGGATTTGCACAAAAAAAAAAATATGAGTTGGAATAAGCTTAAAATCTCGGTCCAAAGCTTCAATCTTGAAAACACTTCAACAAAAACTAAGAACCAATTCGTCTTCTCCCGATTTTACCTCACCAAGTTCGTTTTCAAAGAATTACAAACTAGTCCAAATGAACCAAATCTCTAGATTGAAGCCTTTTCGACTATTACCAATTAATTTCAATATAATCCACTCGAATTTGCGCATGATCCTTTCATAAAATTTTAGATTTGAAAATCCTCTGACTCCCTCAATCTAATTTTTTACTTTAATATCAAAATCTTGACTTCATAACAACTTATAGGAGGTGGCCACCAAAGTGGAGAGAAAAAGAGGTAGAAGAGACGAGTGAAAACTGTTTGGGTTAAATAGTGAAACTTTTATTTCAAGATATATACAATATAAGTCCAAACGAGTAAGATCTCAAAATATGGGCTCATTTGATCATAGAACTGGGTCGGGTGATATACAATGTAATTATTTAAAAAAGAAATAGGATTATAAAACTAAAAACAGTTATATTCTTAAATGAGAACAAATTTTTGGTAAAGGATGTAAATCACTTCTTTGTCAAAAAATTCTATTTTTTCTTCTTCCTCTTTTTTTTACGTCAATCGTTTAAGTCGAAAAGTTCTAAATATCCATTGAGTAGGAGTACTATTTGGTACTAGGTATTAGGGTTGTTCAAAATCGAACTATCACTGTTAATCGAACCATAAAATTGACTTTTTGGATTATTGGTATCGAGTTATCGGAGTAACGGTTGGTGAACAGATTGAAATTTTATAATTAACGACTTAAGGGGTTGGGAGCGGATTACTCAATTTTCTTATCGGATAAACAATTAACATGTTAAAAATTATTACTCCATCTATTTTAATTTATGTGAACCCATTTGACTAGCGCGGAGTTTATGAAAAAATGGAAGACTTTTGAACGTGTGGTGTAAACGAGACACATATATTTTGTGTGGCTATAAATCATTGCATAAAAGTAAATTGTTTCCAAATATGGAAAGGGTTCATTCTTTTTGGCATAGACTAAAAAGGAAATAGATTCACATAAACTAAAACGAAGAGAGTATATTTATACTTTTACCCATTTATATATAAAGTACTACTTAAAATCCTAAATTCCTAATTTCTCAATTCAACATTGGCAACGGTCGTCTTCCTCAACAGTTAGCTCTTCAAAGTTCAACTATGAATTTGGTCAGACATGAATTGCATGTCACACATAATTTTTTATGAGATAAGAATTAGATTTGTTTGTGCATTAGTTAACTAACTTGTTTTCGTCGTAAAAAATATTTTTTCTTTCAATTGAGTTGTCAATTTTTTTTTCATACCACATACTTATTTACTCTCCTTTTTACTTAATATTGCATGTCACATGGATTAAAGAATATCATATAAATAAATTTGGACCTAAATTTTTCGTTATCTCTAGTTCTCTATTTTTTTTGTATTGTCTATTTAATTTAGCCGATAAATCACCCGATAATTACAATTTCAATACAATCCGTCTGATGTCTTAATGGTTGGCTAGTGAATTACTATGTTTATAAATCGATAACCGATAAGCCAAACCGATAAGTGTAAATATTTGTCCGATCCGCCCAATAAGTACCCCAACTAGGTATTCCAAGAAAAAATAAGCAAAATTGAAAGGTCTGTATGCCAAAAGGTAAATAAGCTAAAGTTAAAGCAGCTTAGAGTAATATTCAGAACAACATCCAATCACACATATTGGACAGCTAGGTTTCACTTCGCCGCTTCTCTCCCCATTCTTTGTGGAGTGACTCCACCAACCATCCGAGACTTAAAACTGTGGGTATTAGGCTTTCGCCGACGCCAAAAACCCTAATTTTATTCTTCGCACGGAGATGGCGAAGACGAAAGAGAGGTCGGTGAATGTATCGGGGAAGCCTAAGCATTCCTTAGACGGCAATAGAGATGGCAGCGCAACCAAAAACGGCCGTAGCGCCGCCACTGTGCGGCGGCTTAAGATGTATAATACCAGGCCTAAGCGCGACGTTAAGGGTAAAATCATTAAGCACGACTTACAATCAAAGGAACTGCCATCTACTCGGATACAACCAGATCGCCGTTGGTTCGGTATGTAAAAAGTTGCACACTTGCGCTTCTCTGTAATTCAAACTGAGCATATTATGCTTTATTAGGTTTGATAGAACTCTGAAATTTAGTCAGAATTGGCATTGGATTTGTTCGAAGTTGTAATAGTTGTGATGGAGTAGGGAGTCTTCATGTTTTACTTCAGCTGAAATTACTTGAATTTTCATTGTTCAACTATTCTGTCTGATCAATTAATTTATTTACAGTATATGCGTTTTTAGTGTATGGATGAACTATGTTGAAATGACTGAATTAGGATATGGTTTTCGGGGACTTTACAGGGAATACTCGGGTGGTTAACCAGAAGGAACTGGAATTCTTTAGAGAAGAGCTATCAAGTCGGCTTTCCAGTAATTACAATGTTATATTAAAGGAAAGGAAGTTGCCCATGTCCCTTTTAAATGATCACCAGAAGGTATGCATGGGTGCTTTCTCTTTGAGCTTATCAACTTGTTCTTCTGTTCCCACTTAATCAATGTGAACCTCCTCGCAGCTCACTGATTAATGGAGTATCATTTTTATATGCATACATATTGTTATTTGATCAGCGAGCTTCCTGTGACAACACACACACATATATTATACTTACATGTATGTAAGTATATATATATACGTGTATAGAATAATTAGCAAATTGATGCGAATTCTTGCTGGTATCATGCTTAATTCTGCATTCTGTTTGCTAATATTGTTCTCTTTTTTCTTTTTTTAAAGCAAGCAAGAGTTCATCTTCTTGACAATGCGCCTTTTGCTGATGCCTTTGGACCTAAAGCGAAGAGGAAACGCCCCAAGCTTATGGCATTAGATTATGATTCTCTAGCCAAGAAGGCTGAAGTGTCTCAAGGTATGAATTGAGAATCATCTCCTGGCTGCTAAATTTAAGGGTAAAATTTCCTTTTTTGGGCTTAAGCACTTAAGTAGCTATTTGCTTCAACAAATTTTGGTTCTCAATTTTCGCAGATGCCTTTGAAGACAAACATGGTGCTAGCACCTCCATGGATGAAAATGTAGATGGGTTCAGAGATCTTGTTAGGCACACAATGTTTGAGAAAGGACAAAGTAAACGAATTTGGGGCGAGCTTTACAAAGTCATAGACTCTTCTGATGTAGTCGTTCAGGTTTGTATCGTGCCTTTAAAATCCCTGTTATTTCTAATATGGAGGATGGTATTGGTTGCTGATACAATTAGCTATTGTTAAAAGTGGCGTCTTCAAAATCTTTTTTCTTCCTGATATAGGGGTAATACAATAGAAAATTTGGGACAGTTTGTGTATTTTGTAGAAGCTCTGAGATTGTAATTGTATAAATGTGCTGTAAGATGTATGATTTGAGTACCTTCTTGATACTTAGTTTAATGAGATTTATCTAACTTTATTTTTTTAAAAAGCTTTCCTGCTGAAAATGCAAATTTTCACTTGTAGCCAAGTGTAAACCCAACCATATCATACTTAACCATACGTACCGGGCACAGCTTTTCTGCCATGATTTTGCTCCTTGTTGCTTATTGGTGCACCCATGAGTTCCAGCTAATATACAAGATTGAATGTCATTCGTAAGAATCCTGTTATGTTTAGATTCTCTACTTTTGTGTATGCTGCTATATACAAGAAAGTTACCATTATCGATAAAATTATTTACCTTATCCAAAAAAAAACTTCACTGCCGTGATCTGTCTGCTGCTTATGGAACATGTGGAACATGTAATGTTATGATGTAGTTTTCTCTGTCTGCTATGGAGAATTAAGGATATTTTAGATGAACAGGATAATGCTGGCTGTCCTGGCTTACTGCGGTTAACCTGGATTTGCAGGTTCTTGATGCCAGAGACCCCCGAGGTACAAGGTGCTACCATTTAGAGAAGCATTTGAAAGAAAATTGCAAGCATAAACATATGGTCCTTTTGCTGAATAAGGTTTGCCTTATTTTCAAAAATACTACACAATTTTTATAATCTGCTTTTCCGGACGTTAATCTTTACTTCAGGACTTGAATCAGTTGATGTTTTCTTCTGCCTATATAGTGTGATCTGGTCCCTGCTTGGGCAACAAAGGGATGGCTTAGAGTACTCTCTAAGGAATATCCAACTCTGGCATTTCATGCAAGTGTCACCAAGTCCTTTGGAAAGGTATGCTCGCAATATCTCCTGACCTTGCCTCACCTCTGAATGCAATTATACGCACAAACACCATACTTGATGTGTAAAATAATGCCTTCGCTCATGTTCTTTTCTATATTTCTAAACACATGGATAATTGTGCATGTGCATGTGCCCCTTGCGGATAACTTTTTTCTGTAACTTATTTTCTTTTCCATTTTGCATTCAGGGTTCTCTTTTGTCTGTACTGAGACAGTTTTCTCGAATAAAGAGCGACAAACAAGCAATCTCTGTTGGTTTTGTTGGTTATCCCAATGTTGGCAAGTCATCAGTTATTAATACATTGCGCACAAAGAATGTAAGCTTTTCCTTCATACTTCTGCCTCTTTTAGGCAGTTGTGCCGGCTTTGTTCATTTTGTTTCTGAAATGCTTGTTTTTCCTGTATAGCTCATCTGCCTCCTTGAGAATTGTGTTTCGGCTATTCAAGCTGTTCCCAACTGAAATTTTGTTTGTTGAGTAACGTTGCTTCTAAAAAGATCAAACGAAGGATGGTCAATAGTGAACTTATTGTTTGTTTCTGACTGGATTCATGAGTACTAAATATTTATATACTTCTAGAGCTTAATTTTCTTCTCCCTTCACCATCTCCCTAAAATAATACATAAAGGAAACTTGTTTTCTCGTTGGATAATGGCAATTGCTTTTGTATCACCTATACTTGGCGTCTAAAAGGTCATATCATGTGAGTTGTGAAATGCAATCTTAATTTGAGTATTAGCTTATTTCTGACCACCACATCCATTTTGATTTGGTAGGGGAACTAACCTTTTTCCCTTCTTTTGGAATTAGGTTTGCAAGGTGGCTCCTATCCCAGGAGAGACGAAAGTTTGGCAGTACATTACACTCACAAAGAGGATCTTCTTGATCGACTGTCCTGGTGTAGTTTATCAGAATAATGATTCGGAAACAGATATAGTCTTGAAGGGTGTGGTATGTGTCTTCTACTTTTGCTTGATTACCTACAGCTTTACTTCTGTTTCTCCGGCTGATATAATTTCCTATTTTTACGTACAGCTTTACTTCTGTTTTTCTGGCTGATATAATGAGTTTGTTGTAAAAAGGACTTTTAAGGCAGAGGTGACTCGATGTGCTTAGATGATCTAGCCTGACAAAAGTTATGGTCCTCAATAGAGAAAAATGCCCGAAAAAGATTCTCATATGAAATTGAGACCCTTTATCCTACTTATATTCGCATTCTTAAGTATTTTGATATATTTTTCCTGATTGCGGTTATTGTTGGCATTTAATCTTTTTGGATTGAAAATTTGGTCATGTTTCTTAATAAGCCTATCAGGTGAGCACTTCTACCTGTCATTCAAATGAGCACATCATATAGTTATGATGTAGACCACAACAACATACCCAGTATTATCCCACACCGTGGGGTCTGGGGAGGGTAATGTGTACGCAGACCTTACCCCTACCTTGTGAGGATAGATAGGCTGTTTCCAATAGACCCATAGTTATGATGTAGGAAGAATTTATTCATGAATACATTTGGATAGGGAAATATAAAGTAAAAAACCGCAGTCCGGCTGTTAAATAGATACTGGCCTTCCCCACTTGGAACCTGATGGACCAAACCTGCTAAGAGTTGTGCTTTAATTTTGTTGCCAGTTGGATATGTACCACTGAACCGGGATTTACTGGTCTTACTAGTGAAAGGTTTATCATCTTGTGTTGTATAGGATCTCTCATCTTCCCTTAGACATTCCTTTTCCTCCTTTCTCAGTTGATGAATATTTTCTTTGTCTATTCCTTGATAGATGTCCATTTCCTCTTTGTTGTAAGCATGAGGTTCTTTGACTAACAGTTCAAACAACTTAAAACTTTGGGCTACCGTCTTCAGGTACGAGTGACAAACCTGCAGGATGCTGCTGAACACATCGGTGAAGTGTTGAACCGTGTTAAGAAGGAGCATCTTCAAAGAGCTTATAAGATAAAGGATTGGTAAATTTTCTCTATCATTCGATTAGGATCCTAAATTCCCCAAGTATTCGGCAGGATGTTCATCTAGTTTGCTTAGCCTGCTTCCTCATATAGCTAGAAGTGGAAAATAGTGTAGTTGTTTCTGCTTCGTCATATTTTTATATCTATACATTAGGTGAAGGATCTCACCAAGGAAAACAAAAATCATGTTTATTTCGGCAGCGTATGTTGACGCCCCAAAAAATCTGTATGCAGAATTTTTGTTTTGATGCTGAAATGATATTTGTGATATTTCCAGGGTTGACGATAATGACTTTCTTCTTCAGCTATGCAAGTCAACAGGCAAACTTCTGAAGGTAAACTGAACACTCCCGTTCACCTCTCCAGTAGTGATGACTTAAAAGTATTTTGTTTGATGTTCATCAGTTCATATAGGACTAGTAACTTCAAATGATTTTTTATTGTTCATCAGTTCATGTAGGACAAAATGAAGCTCACTAGCTGAACAATTGGGTAGTCAAAGAATAAGTATATGCCATCTCAAAAAAGAAGAAGAAATATGTAGCAATTATTCTGTGTTATTTTGGACAAAATAATTCGAAACTAAGTAGGCTTTAATGGGTGTTGATAGTGAAGTAGCTCTTTCAGGCTGAGAAAGAAAGTCCTGTATGCGGGAATTGTCGTGCTGTTGCTTTGAACAGTACTGCCAGAGCTGTAAACAGGGGGGGGGAGCAGAGTTAGATTGTCCTCTTGGGTTAAGCTTCTAATTGTAGGGTGCATGAATATCGAAAGAAGTGACGAAAAGTTTTGCTAAAGCAATAGGCATCTCCATAGAAGTACATTTTATCTCAATTGAACTATATAAACTTAGCAGTGTAGTTCGTCATGTCAGACTTGGTGAATTGTTTTTTTCCCTGAGCTGGTGGAAATATGTATTTTCTGTTTTTTATACATAGGGAAAATTTTGGTGTCATGGTATTCATTTAAGTACTTAAAACTAGTCCACTTATTTATTTATCTTTTATTTTTTGGGTCATTTCTTGTTCATCATTTAGAGACGCATAGCTGGCTGGAACAATGAAGGATGTTGCATCTTTGACACCATAGTTAGACTAGATAAAGAACATGCATATTTCCGTGCACATTTCTTTATTCCTCTGGAATTTGCTATAAAATCTTTATCTGTGCCCAACCTGTTTAGTGATTAGCATATTGGGTCAGTTGGGTTAACAATTCAGCAATGTGCTTAACATCCTTCAACTATGTGTGGTGTATACTTTGCTTTAATTTTGTGCTTATGAATGTCCAGACATTAGTGACAGACTTTACTTGATATAAGCTTATTTGTGCTATATAGGGAGGCGAACCTGACTATATGACTGCCGCCAAGATGGTTCTCCATGATTGGCAAAGAGGCAAAATTCCTTTCTTTGTTCCACCTCCAAAGCTGGATATTGATGCCTCTGACGAGCAAAATGAACTTGTCTCTGAGGCAGACACTGCCGTGGATGACGATCAGGCTGCGGCTGCTAAAAAAGCTATTGCTGACGTTGTTTCATCACAACAACTGAAAGAAGTTCCTGTTCAGGAGGAGCTTTTCAGCCAGAACGAATTATTGGGTGAAAATTAGATGGGTGGGTCATCTTGCAGACTTGTAATGGTTGTAGTACCCTGAAAGGCAGCAATCAGCTGTTGCACAGTTCTGGAAACTAGTAGTTCTATTTCATTCTTACCTTTAATTTAGATCCATTGCTTTCTAAGAGTTTTCTAGTCGGAGCAGAGATTTATATGCTAGTAGAATATACAGAGACTTCTTGTATATTTTATATTTATTTAAAATTTTATCTTATATAATATTGGAGTGATATGAGCTTAATTGGAGCAACACGAACAGTGATGATTCATGTGGTTTATCCGAACTTGCTTAATATTGAAGCATAGTTCTTTTTTAGATGAGCTACATGAAATCTATGTTTCCTCTAATGAATTTCTTCCCGTTCAAGCTAGAAAAGCCCCATAGTTATAGCTCTCCAAGAGTGAAAGCGAAAGGCTCTCAAGTGGGTGGGAGCCATCAAATGGGGCTCTTTACCCCAGAATGTAATGTCTTAGAATCTCCTTGTTTGAAAGCTTCAGTGTTTCAGTTCAAAATCCGATGTGAGGAAGATATGACCCAGCTATTCTTGGCATTTACTTGTAACACATTTCTAAGTCACTGCAATTATAGCAATGTAGTCTCTTCGTTAGTTCGGTCTTTGCAAGTGGTTTCTATCGTGTTCCAGGACTCCTATGTTTACCCTGCTGGTCTGAATCACAATCCTATGGTTTCTGTCGTTATTTGCATTTCACTTGAGTCCAAGTAGTTTTTACTGCGGGACATTTTCCTGATCGGAGTCTCATATTGTATTAGCCATTAGGGGTTAGGTTAGTTCTTGTTATTTATTCCCTGGGGTTTACAGTGACTGACCCAAATGTTTGGCAGTGCACTTGGAAGCCTATAATCGGGGCATCAGTTTGAATGTATTGTGGAAGAAAATAGTATTTTAATTGGTACGTTAAAAGTGAAATTTGCATGTGCATCTAATAAATGCCAAGTATCTAGTCAACTAAAGCCTACCACAAAGAATATCCAGAAGTACTCATGTTTGCGCTGCACTGAATTGAATTGGCTGTCTAGATTTTGATTTAATGGGATGCTCATGCATAATTATTCACATGAATGATACCACTCTGACTCAGTCAATTTGTAATGGCCAAATACATATGCAGACCCTCAAACTTGTTCCTTTTTTTCATTTGGACACTTAAACTAAACTTTGTTCCTATTGAACACCTCAACTTGAACCCAATGTACCTATTAAACACGTCTTCCATATTTTCTAGAACAACTTAAGCGTGTGTTTTAAAACGCCTTTTATTCATTGTAATAACAAATCCACATGTGACAGGTGGAAAGTAAGAAGAAAAACAAAAAGAAAAAACCTTTCTTTTATAACATTTTATTCGAATCTCTCTCTCCCCATCTTCTTCTTCGCTCCCCCAACACCCCCAAGACCTTCACCATGAAAATGAAACTGATTTATCGAGGAGAGAAGGTGGCCACATAACAATCATAACTTGAGAAATAATCCTACAAAATCACTTTGATATTCGAGTTAATATTTATGCGGCACATAGCAAACATGAAATGAGAATGAATCTCTTAACTTCAAGGAAAATTCTTTAATAGAGGCAATTTATATGCTCTTCTTTCACTTAAGAATTCTGGAAACCAAAGAGTATTTTGGCCTGGTTAGTTATTGATTGAAGTTAAGGAGTATAAAATAAATTTACAGAATAAGAATGAGGGTGGCTGGCGAGTTGGTTGCCTTACAGTGGAGCCACAGAGGAAATCTTTGAGTATCTCTTAGTGTCCCTATGGAGAATAATATGTGTAAATTTTGTAGTATGATTTTGTGGCGTGTAAATAAGTGAGTTTCAATCTACGTGTGTGGAATTAATTTTGTGGTGAGAACAGAAGAGGAAGGCGGTGGATGATGGTGATGATGGTGGCAGGGGGAGAGAGTGAGGAAGAAGAAGGAATTTGTTTTGATTTAAAAAAAAAAAAAGGCTCACGCGCTCATAGTTAGTGCAGCACATACACTTTGCCATGTCAACAATGTGTGTTTAATAGACACACTTAAGTTCAAGTTTAAATGTTTAATAAGAACAAATGTTAGTTTAAGTGTCCAAATAAAAAATAAATTGGACAAGTTTGAGGGCCTACATATGCATTTGGCCATTTGTAATTGTAATTTAGAATCATAGACACTTTGTTATACACTTATACTTATATTACACATAACATGTACTAATAATTAGTATTCTGTACATACATCAATGGAAGTGTCAGCGGGGTTTATTGTCCAAATTCTCATTCCAATATGTCGCTTAGTTTTTCTTTAAAGAATTTCTTTTTATGTATAAATCCTTGGAATGTCATAGGAATGCATTTACATAAATCATTTTTTTTTACCATAAGAAAAAAATTGAATTTGATGTATAGGCAGTGACGAATCCAGAATTTTGTGCAAGCGGGTTCAATCTTAGAAGTATATAAATGTAGTAGTAAAATAGTAGTTATCAAGTGGATTCAAATAAAATATTTATGCAAAATTTACATAACTTTAATCATAATTTATACATATACGCAATATTATTTTTTTGTGAAGCGGGTTCAGTCCGCTATCTACCACTTGGGTCCGCCAGTGTGTATAGGTATTCCTAGAAGTACGTTTCCACGATTGAATTGTTTCATAAATTAAGAGTTCTACTCAAAGGGGTTCAAAACTAGAAATGAAAAGACCATAATTCAACCAAAGACTAAGACTACAATATTTTATTGAGTGAAAACTAAGACTGCAAAATCCATGACTAACAGCTTATTTCACCATCCAAATTTTGACTTGATTTTGTGAGTTCAATTGAATATAACTTTTCTTAATATACTTGTTAATAAAGGCATTGGCACGTTATAATTATATACGCCACACGCGAATGATAGAACTTCTGACTCCATTCAGTTGACAGTTTCAAAGAGATGTTTTCAAGGCGTAAGAAATTTGTTATGTAGGACAAGCTCCTTCTTTGTTTTCAGTCACGATCCAAATGGAAGTTATTTATGAAACTTCCTTAAGTGTGTTGGCAAGTACGAACTTTATCTAAGGGAGCTGAGAAAATTACCCTACAAAGATCTTTTGTATGTTATTTCTCAGATATTTTAAATGCATATAAAGATCTCTTATAAAAATATAAAGTTAAAAACAAAATTGTAAAGAGCTACAAAACCAATTTACCGACGCATGTATCTTATTAACGATATTTGCTTGTGCCTAACATGCAGCTGTCCCTCTATTTATTAGTGTTTTCCTTTATAAATTGAAGGACTTAATTATTCGTGATTTGTGGCTAGCGAATAGTGACACCCATTATCTACATGTGCCATGTTGCTCTATTTTGGACTTGGGATGATTGAATTAGTCTCATCACCTTAAATTTTTTTATTGATGTGAATTCTGGTTTATTTGCTTACTCGCTTAGACAAAAATGAATGAACAACGTTGAGAATAAAGTTATTAATTTTGTAAACATTATGTCTTAGTACGTAGTTGTTTGCTCATGTTCTCTGACATGACAAAAAAAGGATTATGAGCTTCCTCAGTTGCTATGTCATATCAATTTGCGGTGTACAATTGGACTAGACATAGGAAACGTAAGGTGTATATTAGTTAAAGTTTCGTCTGTTTATTTTCTAATAAGAGGTGAACAATGAGTTTTTCTTGTCACCAACTTTTTGAATTATTGAGCTCTAGAAGCTTTACGCATAAAAAAGAAGCACTTAACTTTTTTTTGATAATGCATGTAGACAAGGTTGAAGGAAGCCTCGGAGACCGGAGCGACGGTAAAATTATCTCCGCGTGACCTATAACTCACGTATTCAAGCAGCAACCACTAATACTTGCATTAAGGTAGACTGTTTACATCATATCCCTTAGGTGCGGATCGACCTTCCCTGAATCCTGCGAGAACGCAGAATACTTTGTGCACCATACTGCCTTTTTATTTTTATTCTTTTATGTAGACAAGGTTGAGTGCGATGAATTTCTTATCATTTTTTTGTGTGTCTATTTTCTTTATAGATGTTGCACACAACTGAAAGTAAGGGTGTCAATGGTTCGGTTCGGTCAGTTATTTTGTAAAATTTGTACCATACCAATTTTTCGGTTATTCTATAATATATAATCAAAATTAGACCTTTTCAAATCGTCCCAATCATATCGGTTTTTCTTCGGTATCGGTACGGTTCGGTTAATTTTCGGTATTTTTTTAAAATATCATGTAAAAGTCACTAGTAGAAGTAGAATGCAATAACATACATATTTTTATAGGACTTAATAAAACTCTCTAGATTTTTCGACAAGAGTGGGTTGCTCTAGTGGTGAACACCCTCTACTTCCAACCAAGAGGTTGTGAGTTCAAGTCACCCCAAGAGCAAGGTGGGGAGTTCTTGGAGGGGGGGAGCCGAGGGTCTATCGAAAACAGCCTCTCTACCTCAGGGTCGGGGTAAGGTCTGCGTACACACTACCCTCCCCAGATCGGGTTGTTGTTGTTGTTATTGTTGTTAGTAAAACTCTCTAGATATTTTTACATTTTAAAGGGTGATGAATTAAGAAAATATGAAAGATAGTTAGAATATAGATACATCAACTATTCTATAACAACATAAAAAAAACTAAGCAAATTAATATAAAAAAATATAAATCACACGAGTGGAAAGATATTAACCAAGCTGAGACTGAGACTCAAGAATAAAATCTATAAAGGATTAAATATTCAAAAAGATAAATCTAAATCATACGAAAGGAAACATATTTAATACATTATAGTTTACTACTCATAATCGCTACAATACCTTGTGTCTTGCTAGTGAATATGCTGAAAATAATTTAGTTTCAATAGGAGTAGCATAATAGGTTTGAGAATTTTGAGTTTAATTAGTTGTTGACTTGTAACTGTTTTCATAATTTCAAGATCCAAGAAAAAATTTAATGTTTTATTATTTTTAAACTTAATATATAAATATATTTTTCACATGTAAATTTATTCGGTACGGTTCGATATTTTTTTGATTTATTTTCAAAAAATAAAAAATCTACCCTGATTATCGGTACGATTATAGATTTATATAAAACCTATAATTTTATTAAAAAAAACTTAAAAATTAATTCGATTCAATACGATTCGATCGATTTAATCGATTTTTAAATATCTATTAACACCCCTAACCGAAATTAAATGTGTTTACACAAGCCTGCGTTGTGTACTAAAGAATGAGATTTGTCACAGAAGTTTTTCAGCGTGACGAGCACTTACCTTAATTCTGTTGCCCCACGAAAAGCGAAAGAGATGATAGGATGCTACTTTAGAAAAGAACGATGAAGAATATTTTATTCTTTACTTTTTAAGAATTATATCTTCATTATATTCTAATTGGTTAACTGACATATACATAGAAAAATGAGTACGAGGGGAATCTATCTTCGCAACTCCTTCCAAATTCTCATTTGCTATTAATTTTATAAGTAAAAGATTTAATTAATTAGTTATTGAAATAAAACAATAGAAGAAAAGAAGAATATTGAAAAAAAAAGGGAAAGAGAATTATATTGATTCTAGGATGAATTTGTTTACCCGAAAAAAGGGATAGAGTTGAATTTATGTGCAGTTCCGAAAATACATGGTACAACTTAATACAAAATGCTAGGATAAATAAAAGTATGAATATAGATTGGAGAAAAAAACGTAATCTAGGCCAATCAATTATGAACAGTAAAATTTAGGATTTAACAAAAATAGAATCAATCTAAGAAACTAGAAAGATCACTCTTGCTTGTAGAGGGGATAATACAATTTGTGATAGTGTAAGTCCTCCAATGGATGCCTTACAAAAATGATAAACAAGTCCTTTTATAGTGAAAGGGTTTGGCTCCAAGCATAATAAAATAAACATTCAGTGGAAAACCCATGATAAATCAGCTTTTCCATAATTTCTGCCAAGATTCCCTCTAGTGGGATTACAACGGCTTTTGTCTGCGAGCCCGATCTTGCTTAGAACCCTCGATTTTGGTTCGAGCTTGATTCGGCTCGAACTTGTGATCTTGACTCGAGCTCGATCCCGGTTCGAGCCCTCAAACGGATTCCTAGTCGATGTTAGTTGGTTTTTGGATTATCTGCACGATAGATCTACCCGCGCCATGGTTCGATTCTTGTTTGAGTTTGATTATGATATCGATCTCAACACGGACCGGCCTTCCCAGGCTCTAGATTAGTTCGTGAACCCCCTCCCCCCCTCGGGATCTTACTTCGATATATCACCCTTCGAACTGTACTAGACATGCCAAATCTATTTTGACCGTATACAGATAGTCCCCTCGTTTCTCAGAAATAAATACGGCGAGAAACGATATGATTTTCAACAGCTCGATCGGATTATATTTTGTTGATTCCATCAGGTTCGATCATGACGCACATGATAGCTGTCCTGTCGGTTTAGTCTCTCAAGGCATTTAATGCATATCAGGCGGAGGTCGGCCACTGCTGATAATGAACCGTCGTCGCTTTGAACCTATAAATCACTCTCACCTTTATCTTTTACCAATTTTACATCTTCAATCTTCTAAAATTTCTCAATCTCTTCTTACAAAAAAGCTGTGATTTCTTTCCGAAAGGATCCCTCATTTCTACCAAATCTCTATCACCTCCTTCTGCTCCTTATTTTTGAATTCAAAAATGGCGAAAATATCGCAAACAGTTCCTCAGAAAGAGAAAGCTTCATCTTCACAATGTGTCGCCGATGAGACACCGGTGGAACCACGGCCAGAGGAGTGTGTCCCCAGGGCGTGCGTCCTTACTTCAGATTTTAAAGTTAATAAAGGTTCATCGGTCCCTGGCCGGTGTGAGCCGGTATCGAGGTACATGTGTTCGATTACTGAGAAGCACCTCGATCTGTTAAAGAAGGACTGCAATTGGGGGAAAAAGAAGTGATAATACCTACCCCTAACGAAGACATTACTTCTCACGTGAAAGGGTTTTTGAACGTATATACCTATCCTTTCACTTTGGGTCCCCTCGATTCTGTGGTTTTCGACTTCTGTCGGCAGTATCAGGTAACCTTAGGCCAGGTCCATCCTTCTTTGTGGCGGATCATTATTCTGATCTGATATTTCGTGAGCAAAATCGAGGGGATGTCGTTCACCATTGATCATCTTATCCGGCTATACCATCCCCAAATTTTTCGGGGAGGGTTAATAAAACTCCAGCATCGGGATACCAAGGCTTTGTTCTCGAGTATTGACGAGGACAGGGACCAGGGTTGGATGAGCAGGTTCGTTCGAGTAAGGACTTCGGACCTGATCCCGACCGAAAAGATGCCCTTTTCCCGAGGAGTGGAATTTGAAACGTAAGTGTGATTTTGCTGTTGTTTCTATTTTATTCTTTCATTTGTTCTCTTATCGACACTCCCCTTTTCGTGATGTTGCGGTTCTCTAGATGCCTGGAGCGGTTCCCGACCTTAAGGATTGGGTACGGGCTCTTGTTTCGACTTCCACATACGCCGAGCGCTCATGGCGTGATTTGTCTAAGGGTCGGTGGGAGGCCAAAAACCACGGTAAGCTCATTTCTCGGAATCTGACGAGGCACTTCTCGATATATTTTTGATAAGGTTTTCCATATGCAAGTTTGGGTAAGGATGCGGTCTTGAGACCTCTGTCTAATGAGGAGGATGTCACGACCTTCGTTCCAAAGCCTGTGAAGGAAAATAAAAAGAAGAGAGCTTCATTGTCCGAATATCCAAAATCGAAGAAGAGGACGGCTCGTAAACCAAACAAGAATGTCATTCCTTTAACCGTAGAATCTGTTTTGCGCCTAAGGGATGAAGAAGAAGAAGAAGAAGAAGAAGAAGAATATAATGAGTCCACGCTGGCGGACCGGACGAAGAGAGCCACCGATGCTTCAATGCCGGCTGGATCGATGATGCCCTATGGGGCTCCGTCTCGAACTGAAAATATACCTGAGAGTGGTTCCGGCAGAGTCCCCGAACTATCGGATGTCGAAGACACCTCTCATCGGAATCAACCCGCAGGGGTTACAATCAGGGAGCCCTTCGAACCCCTCCAAGCCGAGGTGAATGCTCCGAGCGATTCACTTGAGGCAGCAGCGATTGAGGACTCGCCTATCTTTCCCGCTTTTTCCGTATGGGTGATTCGGGAAGCTCAAGCTCTAGGGGCCCTTAATCTAGATAGGCCTCACGATGAAGAGGATCCGTTTCGTGACCTGTTTACTGGTATCGAGGACGTTGCCGGTGCCGGTGATGAATCGGATCTTTTTCACGGTTTGCGGCAGGCTTTGGACCAAGTGAGTCTTTTGAAAACCTTTTTGTTGGTATTGCCTTTATGTTCGTCTTTCGTTAACTTCGCTCCTTGTTTCTTCGTAGGCTGCGGCAGTCCATCGAGAATAATGTTCTCGTTCCCAGAATGAGCTGCATCGATACGCGGCCGACCTGAAACGCGCTATCGATGAGAGGAACTCTCTCAGACTTTCCTTAGGACAGAGAGAGGAGGAAATAAAAGATCTCCGAGCCGAGCTGTCCAAGGCTTATCGAGACCAGAATGATTTATCTGAGCAGGTAATGATGCTTTTGAAAACCTATGGGTTCGATACCGGAATGGTATCTAACATTTCGGTCTCACAGTTGCAGCAAAAAATCGAGATGATAGGGAGGATGCGTGAGGAGGTCGATGTGATAAGGATGGAATCCTTGCGGTGAAAATAAGGTATGGACCGCTTTGCTGCAGAAAAAGAGACCGCTCGAGCCCAGTTATCATCTTCTGAAACCCAACTTCAGAAAGTGAAGGAGAAAAACCTGGTTCAAGCAAAGAAAATCGAGGAGCTTGAGGCTCGGTTGGCCTCAATACTCGCCAAGGCCGAATCCGATGCCGAAAAGGCAAAGACTTATGCGGATGTGCTCGTGGCCGTCTATCAGGCTAATGCTGAAGCTGCCCAAGTTCAGGCAAGAGAGGCAGCCAAATCCACCGATGGTCGGGCGCATTGGGTTGCCGAACTTGCTAAGTACCGATCCAGGAGAGAAACCCTCGAGGAGATTCATGCTCGCGGCTTCGATCTCACAGAAGAGATAAAAAGGGCAAAAAAACTCGAGGCTGATGCCGAAGCTCTGGTTTCCGATGATGATGATGACGACGATGGGAGCAAAAGCGGATCCGAGAATGGGGGGGAATCTGATAAAGAAAAGACCACTCCCGTTTAAATTTTTTTTTCTTTTTGCTGTAGCCACCCATATAAATAAATTTTGTGTATAGGCCTCTTCTTTTGCCGACTTGCTTTTGATTCTGTTTCCTGGGTTGTTGTGATTTGCCTCATGAATATTTCCATAATATTTTAAACCAATTAATCAAACTCGAACCTCGCAGTCTCTTCAACTAAGCGAGTGTCTGCTTGTGCTCGATTTAATCGTCAACGATTCGATTTTGAAGAGAATATAGCCCGTGGGCGTGGCGGTCGAGCGAGTGTTTGCTTGTGCTCGAATTAATGTAGCCCGTAGGCTTGGTTGAGTGAATGATTCGAACTCGAATTAATGCAGCCCGTAGGCTATTTGGTCGAGTGTGTTTTTGCTCGAACTCGAGATAAAAAATAGCCCGTAGGCTTGATCGAGTGAATGATTCTAACTCGAATTAATGCACCCCGTAGGCTATTTGGTCGAGTGAGTGTTTGCTCGAACTCGAATTAAAGAATAGCCCGTAATCTTGATCGAGTGAATGATTCGAACTCGAATTAATGCAGCCCGTAGGGTATTTGATCGAGTGAGTGTTTGCTCGAACTCGAATTAAAGAATAGCCCGTAGGCTTGATCGAGTGAATGATTCGAACTCGAATTAATGCAGCTCGTAGGTTATTTGGTCGAGTGAGTGTTTGCTCGAACTCGAATTAAAGAATAGCCCGTAGGCTTGGTCGAGTGAATAATTCGAACTCGAATTAATACAGCCCGTAGGCTATTTGGTCGAGTGAGTATTTGCTCGAACTCAAATTAAAGAATAGCCCGTAGGCTTGGTCGAGTGAATGATTCGAACTCGAATTAATGCAGCCTATAGGCTATTTGGTCGAGTGAGTTTTTTCTCGAACTCGAGATAAAAAATAGCCCGTAGGCTTGATCAAGTGAATGATTCGAACTCGAATTAATGCAGCCCGTAGGCTATTTGGTCGAGTGAGTGTTTTCTCGAACTCAAAATGAGAAATAGCCCGCAGGCTTATTTGGTCGAAATAGTTTTTGCTCGAATTTGAGATAAAAATATATAGCCCATAGGCTTAATGGTCGCATTATATCTTAATTCTTCACATGTTATTACACGCCTGGGTTCGAGCCAACTTATACGAGCATGGCTCGCTTCGATCATTTGGCTCTTTACAGTTTTCCTATCGGGACCCTGTTGCTGTGAAGTAACTCTCTTACTATTATCATAAGTGTTGCACGACCAGTGGTTGCCTCATTAAAAACCTTGCCGAAAAACCCATTTGGGATAAAAACTGGTCTTAAGGAAAAAAGAGTGCAAAGCGTGCTTTCTGATAGGAGATCCGTCCCCTGTTCGGACTTCTGCAGGGGTCAGTTTCGAGATGTAAACGAATATGGAAAGGTTATACCTTAACAGTAGTACCGTTTCAGATATGATACATTCCAGTTGCTTGATAACTGTTTGCCGTTTATAACGCTAATCCTGTACGATCCCTTTTCCCACGTCCTCGAGTACCTGATATG
The DNA here is from genome assembly GCF_000390325.3 of Nicotiana tomentosiformis. Classification (NCBI taxonomy): domain Eukaryota; kingdom Viridiplantae; phylum Streptophyta; class Magnoliopsida; order Solanales; family Solanaceae; genus Nicotiana; species Nicotiana tomentosiformis. The sequence continues at coordinate 42,773,514 of NC_090818.1, read as the reverse complement.
GTCCTTCCTAATTCGGTCCTAGCTTTCCTTCATTTGAATTCCATGTATTGATGGTAATTTTTCTTAACACTAAATCCCCAGGCTTGAAATGGCGGAGCTTGGTTCTTCGGTTATAATACCTTTCGATTCGTTGCTTTTGGGCGGCCATTCGGACGAGGGCAGTTTCTCGCCTTTCGTCCGATAGTTCGAGGCTTGTGTTCATAGCCTCATTATTTGATTCTTCCATCGAGAATCGAAATCTGGCACTGGGTTCACCAACCTCGACTGGTATTAATGCTTCGGATCCATATACTAAGGAGAACGGGGTCGCCCCCGTACTGGATTTTGATGTTGTCCGATATGCCCAAAGGACTTCGGGTAGGATTTCTCTCCATCTCCCTTTAGCATCGTTCAACCTCTTATTTAAGTTTTGAATGACAGTTTTATTCGTTGATTTGGCCTGCCCGTTCCCACTGGGGTGGTACGACGTCGACAGTATCCTTTTTATCTTGTGGTCTTCGAGGAATCTTGTTACTTTGCGGCCAATGAATTGCTTTCCATTGTCACATACTATTTCAGCGGGTATCCCGAATCGAAATATGATATGATCCCAAATAAAGTCTATAACTTCTTTCTCTCTTATTTTCTCGAACGCCTGTGCTTCAACCCATTTAGAAAAGTAGTCAGTCATAAACAAAATGAATTTAGCTTTACCTGGGGTCGATGGGAGAGGGCCGACGATATCCATTCCCCATTTCATGAAAGGCCACGGGGATAGGTTCGAGTGGAGTTGTTCTCTGGGCTGGTGGATCATTGGCGCGAACCTTTGACATTTATCACATTTACGAACAAATTCCTTCGTATCTTTGCCCATATCGATCCAATAATACCTTGCTCTGATTATTTTTTGGACTAATGTGTCGGCTCCAGAGTGATTCCCGCAAGTACCCTCATGCACTTCCCGTAGGACATAATCGACATCCCCCGGACCCAAGCATACGACCAATGGTCCGTCGAACGTTCTTCGGTATAGTGTTCCATCTGAAGCCAGAGTGAATCGAGCAGCCTTGGTCTGTAGGGTTCTGGACTCTTTAGGGTCCAATGGGAGTTTTCCGTTTTTCAAATATTCGATATACTTGTTTCTCCAATCCCAAGTTAAGCTTGTAGAATTTATTTCGGCGTGTCCTTCTTCGACTACCGATCTCGAAAGTTGAACCACATTCCCCGAGCCCATATCATCTACCTCGACCGATGACCCCAAATTCGCCAGTGTGTCGGCCTCATTATTCTGTTTCCGTGGTACATGCCGTAAAGTCCATTGTTTGAAATGGCGCAAAGTGATAAGCAGTTTATCTAAATACCTCTGCATTCTACCTTCTCGAACTTCGAAAGTTTTGTTTACTTGACTCACCACCAGTAAGGAATCGCAGTTGGCTTCAATGATTTCTGCTCCCAAATTTCTAGCTAGTTCGAGACCTGCAATCACGGCTTCGTACTCGGCCTCGTTGTTAGTCAATCTGATAGTTTTAATAGATTGTCTAATAATGCCACCCATGGGTGGTTTCAAAACTATGCCCAGCCCGGACCCTTTTACGTTTGAAGCCCCATCCGTAAAAAGGACCCATACCCCCGATGATGTACCTGATTTCAACATTTCTTTTTTGGCTTCGGGTATGAGGGCTGGTGTGAAATCGGCCACAAAGTCTGCCAGGACTTGAGACTTGATGGCCGTATGGGGTCGATATTCGATATCGTACCCACTGAGTTCGACGGCCCATTTGGCCAGCCGGCCTGATAACTCGGGTTTGTGCAAAATATTACGAAGCGCGTAAGTAGACAATACGCATATGGGATGACATTGGAAATACGGCCTTAACTTCCTTGAGGCGCTTATTAGTGCAAGTGCCAACTTTTCTAGGAGAGGATATCTAGTTTTCGCTTCTCCTAAGGTTCGACTTGTATAATAAACTGGGAATTGCGTACCTTGCTCTTCTCGAACCATGACACCGCTTATGGTGACTTCCGACACTGCTAGGTACAAGCAAAGTTTCTCATCGGTTTTTGGAGTGTGAAGCAGTGGTGCGCTTGACAAATATTGTTTTAGTCCTTCTAATGCTTGTTGGCACTCCGGGGTCCACGAAAAATCGTTCTTCTTTTTGAGTAGAGAAAAAAATTTATGACTTCGATCGAATGACCTCGATATGAATCGGCTTAGGGCGGCGATCCGACCCGTTAGTCTTTGCACGGCCTTTACGTTTTCTACGACAGTGATGTCTTCAACAGCCTTGATTTTATCGGGGTTAATCTCTATTCCCCGATGTGATACCATGAAGCCGAGGAACTTGTCCGAACCGACACCGAAGGCACATTTTTCAGGGTTAAGCTTCATTTTGTATTTCCTCAGAATCTCGAACGTTTCCTGCAAATGAATTAAATAGTCTTCTGCGCGTAGGGATTTGACTAACATGTCATCAATATAAACCTCCATTGATTTTCCTATTTGTTCTTCGAACATTTTATTCACTAGGGGTTGGTAAGTGGCCCCTGCGTTTTTTAGCCCGAAGGTCATCACATTATAACAATACGTCCCATATTTGGTGACAAACGAGGTTTTCTCCTGGTCCTCCGGGTTCATCTGTATTTGATTATACCCGGAATAGGCATCGAGAAAAGTGAGGATCTCGTGGCCGGCCGTAGCATCGATCATGCGATCGATGTTGGGCAATGGAAAAGAATCCTTGGGGCATGCTTTGTTCAATTCCTTATAGTCCACGCACATCCTAAGTTTGTCCCCTTTTTTAGGGACTACGACTACGTTGGCTAACCATTCGGGGTATTTTACCTCCCGAATGGACCCTATTTTGAGAAGTTTGGTTACCTCGTCCTTTATGAAGGCATTCTTTCTATCGGACTGGGGTCTTCTTTTTTGCTTCACCGGTCTGAACCGATGGTCCAAACTTAGCTAATATGTCGTTATGTCCGGCGGGATCCCTGTTATATCTAAATGGGACTAGGCGAAACAATCGATGTTATTGATAAGAAATTAAACGAGTTTCTTCCTGAGTTCAGGGCTCAGCCCCGTTCCTAAGTATACCTTTTGCTCGGGCCGGCGCTCGATTAATACGACTTGTTCTAGCTCCTCGATCATTGATTTTGTGACATCGGAGTCATCGGGAGTTATGAAAGATCGAGGGACCCTTTGGTCTTCATTCTCTTCGACTTTCTGGTTGTCAGGCTGGGTTGGAGTCACTGTCTGCGATTGCTATTTGGTGTCCCGTTCTCCTTCCGGGCCCGGGCCCGAGCCCTTTATCGGCGAAAGTGAGGACATTGGTTTGGCTTCATCGACGACGAACATTTCTTTTGCGGCTGGCTGCTCTCCGTATACCGTTTTGACATCTCCCGACGCCGGAAATTTGAGGACCTGGTGCAGGGTCGAAGGCACGACTCTCATGTTGTGGATCCATGGCCTTCCGAAAAGGGCGTTATACCTCATATCGCCTTCGATCATGTGAAACTTTATTTTCTGAACAGTTTCGGCCATGTTTATTGGCAAGGCTATCTATCCTTTTGTGGTTTCGCATGCCATATTGAACCAGTTTAGGACCAGAGTTGTAGGCACGATTCGATCCTGCAGGCCGAGCTGCTCTACTACCTTTAATCGGATGATATTGGCCGAGCTACCTGGATCGATCAACACACGCGTAATCTTAGTTTTATTTACGAGTACGAATATTACCAGGGCGTCGTTGTGAGGTTGTATGACCCCTTCTGCATCTTTATCACCAAAGGACAAAGTCCCCATGGGTGCGTACTCTTGAGTCCGAGATCATTTTTCCCTCACCATCGATGTTTTAGTGCGCTTAAGCATCGGTCCCCGGGGGGTATCGGTGCCGCCGATGATCATGTGGATAACGTGTTGTGGTTCTTCTTGCTCGTTCTGCTTGCTGACATCCCTACTTCTAAAATGGCTCTTTGCTCTATCACTCAGAAACTCCCGAAGGTGCCCTTTGTTAAATAGGCGAGCTATTTCCTCTCTTAGTTGCTTGGAATCTTCCGTTCTGTGGCCATGGGTTCCATGGTATTCACACGTTTGATTGGGATTTCTCCGGGCAGGATTGGTTTGCATTGGTCGGGGCCATTTAGTGTCTTCGATGCGTCCGATGGCCGATACGAGAGCGGATGCGCCAACACTGAAGTTATACTCTGATAATCGAGGTGTTTCTATAGGCTCGGCATATTTGTCGAAGCCGCTCTTACTCATAAGCCCCCGAGAATTTTGTCCCCGATCAATTCTTTGACTGTTTCGAACTGCGTTGCGTGTTGAACCATTGTTTACTCGATCAGTGATGTATGGTCGATATCGGTCTTTGTTTGACCTTTGTTCTCTGTCGATCTGCTTTTGATTAATAACTATCCTGTTCTGATGAACAAGTCTGTATGGGGTCCCCGACTGATCGTCCTCGACCCTAATTTTCGATTGATATCGGTTATGTACATCTGCCCAAGTTACCGCCGGGTACTCGATCAAATTTTGCTTCAGCCGATGTGATGCTGTCGAACTTAGCTTGTTTAATCCTTGGGTGAAAGCTTGTACGGCCCAGTCGTCGGTGACCGGGGGTAATTCCATGCGTTCCATTTGAAATCGGGATACGAATTCCCTCAGCATTTCTCCCTGCCTTTGCTTTACTTTGAAGAGGTCTGATTTTCTCGTTGCGACCTTTATGGCACCAGCATGTGCTTTTACGAACGAACCTGCCAACATGGCAAAAGAATCGATGGAATTTGGTGGTAGATTGTGGTACCAAATCATAGCTCCTTTCGAGAGGGTCTCCCCGAACTTTTTCAATAGCACGGATTCAATCTCGTCATCTTCCAAATCGTTGCCTTTTATGGCACACGTGTAAGAGGTGACATGTTCGTTAGGATTGGTCGTACCATTGTACTTAGGAATTTCTGGCATACAGAACTTTTTGGGGATTGGCTTCGGTGCCGCACTCGATGAAAAAGGCTTTTGTATGATTTTTTTTAAATCAAGCCCTTTTATCATTGGTGGAGCTCCCGGGATTTGATCGACCCTGGCATTATACGTCTCCACCCTCTTGTCGTTGGCTTCGACTCGTTTTGTGAGTTCCTCGAGTAGTTTAGTAATTCCGGGATTAGTCCCCGATTCCTGCTCGTTAGATTTTACTATGGCAGGCTCTGTTCTGGGGGTGACCTCTCGAGGTGGGTTGGAAACCGGCCTGCTTTGTGCGCGAGTTTGGCTCTGTAGCTGAGCTATTGCTAATTGTTGGGCTTGTAACATCTCGAAGATCATGCGTAAGCTGGCCCTGATCTCCTCTGGGTTTTAGGTGTCTTGGGCTACGGATCGAGCAACGCCCTGAATGGTTTTTTTCGGTTCGGAACGTTGGTTTGCTTCCAAAGCAATTTGTGAATTGACATCTAGTGGTATTCCGGCTCGAATCTCGGGTAGTGCCAAGTTGTTGGTTTCATCTTGAAGGCCAGCTTCGTAATCGATCGGCGAAGCTATTTGGTCGGTGGCTATTCGTAGCCGAACCTGAATTGAAGGTTGTTTTCGGAAATAAGTGACCACTATTATCCTCGGCCCCACGGTGGGCGCCAAACTGTTTACCCGAAAAAAGGGATAGAGTTGAATTTATGCGTAGTTCCGAAGATACATGGTACAACTTAATACAGAATGCTAGGATAAATAAAAGTATGAATATAGATTGGAGAAAAATGTAATCTAGGCCAATCAATTATGAACAGTGAAATTTAGGATTTAACCAAAATAGAATCAATCTAAGAAACTAGAAAGATCACTCTTGCTTGTAGAGGGGATAATACAATTTGTGATAGTGTAAGTCCTCCAATGGATGCCTTACAAAAATGATAAACAAGTCCTTTTATAGTGAAGGGGTTTGGCTCCAAGCATAATAAAATAAACATTCAGTAGGAAACCCATGATAAATCAGCTTTTCCATAATTTCTGCCAAGATTCCCTCTAGTGGGATTACAACGGCTTTTGTCTGCGAGCCCGATCTTGCTTAGAACCCTCGATTTTGGTTCGAGCTTGATTCGGCTCGAACTTGTGATCTTGACTCGAGCTCGATCCCGGTTCGAGCCCTCGAACGGATTCCTGGTCGATGTAGGTTGGTTTTTGGATTATCTGCACGATAGATCTACCCGCGCCATAGTTTGATTCTTGTTCGAGTTTGATTATGATATCGATCTCAACACGACCGGCCTTTCCAGGCTTTAGATTAGTTCGTGAACCCTTCGTGCCCCCCCTTCGGGATCTTACTTCGATATATCACCCTTCGAACCGTACCGGACATACCAAATCCATTTCGACCGTATACAGAATTACAATGGAATATAACTTATCTATTTATAAAGAAAAAGTGACTTAGCCATAAAGTAACAAACCCTAAAATTTATCTAAAATATAGACATTCATCTTAATACAATTCTATTTATAATAATTATATCTAATTGACAATGTAATAGGGAATCTAAGTAGTTAGTCTGTTCTCCTTTTCCGACCCTCAATTAAAAAAACTGACAATATAATGAAATTTTTTATATTATAAATGCAATTTAATATGTTAGAGAATGTTACGTACTAGTCTTATTTTTAAATTTATTAATTTCACATAATTATTATGTGCAATTATATTTGTAATTATCTTTTTAAACGATTTGCCAGTACAAATTTTCATTGTACCGACAAAGAAAATATACAAAATGAGGGTTGGCCCGCTTATCACTGCTTGATCAACGAGAAGTAGTCCAAATTATATTAATTAATTGCCTTCCCTGTCCTTACTGCTTTTTACTATACCACATTTGACTCTCACTTTCATTTCACTTTCCTCCAGACTAATAATTAATACTAATTAATAACGAAATTAAGGATTGGTAGTGGATTCACCGTGCATGGACTTTAATGTATTTTTATTCAAGTCAAAATCTGCTCAAGACATTAGCAATACATTTCTATATAATCTCTTCAAAAGATCATAAATATTATATACACTATGTTAGATAGATTTCGAGATCGGTATTATCATAGGAGTTATTTCTTTTTTTATTTTCTCTTCTCGTATATGTTGATGATAGTGGCGTATGCAAGATTTTTGGTAAGCGATATCAATATTTGAAAAAAATGAATAAATCACTATAATAACAAGCGATGTTATTTTAATATTTATATTTATACATAATATTTTTATTTTATATTCTATTTATATATACATATTCAATAAAAATTTCGACAAAGGAGTATCACGTGACACCGCTTGACGCAAGGTGTATGCTTCCGTGGTTGATGATTTGTAATCACTAATCAATGAGTCTCCTTATCATCAAGTGGGGGGTAAGTAATTATCAAATGGACCTTATCATTAATTGCTAGTTTAAGCTAGCTCACATCCACAGAGCAGGCTAGCTTGATACACTCATCATGATTTCTTTCTAGCATTTTCCTACAGTATTATTATGGTAATATAAATATACAGCATTAGAAAAAGGTACGTATGAGATATTTCATGTTCTTGTTTTGTGTATCCACGTTATTGCATGCATCATCCACTAGTCAGACGCGGATCGGGTCCAACTGAATCCAATACTTTTATCGCGGAGTATAAATGTATTTGTAAAATTTATTACAATTACAATAAATAGTAGATGTGAACTCATAACTTTAATATAATGGATTAAATGTTAAAAATCTTAAAGGTTGAACTTATAGAATTTAAAATCCTAAATTCGCCTCTGCACTTAGTGGAATGCATGCGCACTCACCCCCCTCCAGGAACGGATCTACATGTAAGGGACGGGTGATATGCCACCCGCAAGTTTTGGCCTAAACTATACAACAGTATATATACATGCATGTATATATAGAAGGAATATATACAAAAATTTTAAGTGGCACCCTTAGTAACAAAAAAGTTCAATGTGCCACTGGCAAGGCGCCGCCCCTTTCACCCAAATGGTGGGGATTCAAATCTTGCCTAGCTCACTTTTTTAAAAGCTTTTGTTTGGTGCATTTAAGACAATTACAGGAGGATCCTTTGTTTCTTCTTTCTCTTCCCTTAATTACTCTTTTTTATTTATTAATAGATCATATTGACTTTTTCTTTGATCTTATTAGTTTATTTTTATTCAAAGAAATCTCCATTGTTGCACTTTCCTAATTCCTTTGTGATTTATCAATAGATAAAGAAAAATTAAATGTTTTCTCCAGGACCACGACTCTGAAAATCTATTTGTAGAAACCAAAAAAAAAATATTAAAAAAGAATTCTTAAATAAGTTATTGTTTTAATCAATGATGAAAGTTTATTATTTTGTCAAATTGCTCTAAAGTAGGACAATTGTATATAATATCGAGTGAGTTAATTTTTATGAAAAATATAAATTGAAAATTGTCCGTAAACTTACTTAATATTTAGAGTGCTTATTAGTACAAGTTTTGCCTTAAGTATCTAAATATAAAGTGATAACGAATCTTTTTTCTTGTACAAAATGCATAATCCAATTGAATTTTTATGTTTTTTTCCAAGTTATCATAATTATTACGTAATCTTTTTGCTCGATCGATTTGTTTATATTAACTTCAAAGACGAATAACCCGAAGTGAAACCCAAATAGACCAAACCGATTAAATTTATATCCTATTAGACAATATAAATTGTAATATGACTATGTTCAAAAATTTTGACACCCAAAACCTTTAAATTCTAGATCCGCCTCTGCGGCCCCTCCACCTTTACCCCAAGCCCGACCACCCAACCCATCCCTTTTCTTATACTAGTAAACTTCTTACAGATTTCTAGAAAAATCAGACTATATATGTACCGCTAACCATTACATATATGGACAGCCAATATATATTTTTTTATACGATCAGTTCACTTATATAATAATTGTAGGTAACTTCTTTTAGTGTTCTATATTGATCGATATCTTAGAACAAATATTAAATAATTAATCTCTTATAATATATTTAAATTTTACTAATGATATAAATAATTCATCATATTATTAATGCATATAAATTAGATTCATCGCTTAATTACTATAGTAATTTCTTTTTGCATTCTCATTTGCGTACGCAGGTTCCTTCATGAGCTACCGTTTATATACATGTACTAACCCTGCAAATTTATTATTAGTGTATTTTAATATGTTCTAGCATGTTATTTATTTTATTTTTTGGGTTACTAATCTCATATATTATGGACACCTATATATATATATATATATATATATATATATATATATATATATATATAACATGCTAGAACTCAACTCTCTAATTCTTTTTTTATGTTATTTGTGTATAAAAGTTAAACTCTTTACGGTATTAAAAATAAGCAGAACGAAAATGATTTAGAGAGTTGAGTCTTTTAATTTTATCCCTTATAAGTCAAACCCACGCAAACAATTCTATCAACCGTGTAATAATGTACGAAATAGGTCAATTAAATTTCAAATATTGATGTTTTTAGAACTAACACGGCCGCGTTGTAGCCATTTTTCATCAAGAAAGAATACAAGGTTTAGCCAAGATTTACAAATTGTCTCTAAACTTTTCTTCTTTATCTTTCCTATGGAGGTTTGGACAAGATGAAGCTAATTATTAATAGTAGATTACCAACTTGATAAGTGGAGGATCATCGACAAGAAAAAGTCAAAATTTCATTGTTTAAGTTTTTGAATATTTTCAGAGTTGCATGTAGGTTCATGCAACCCAAAAGTCAAAGGGAATTTCAGGATTTCAATTCTATATGCAAATGTGAAATGCTATGAACAATTGGGGTTAGTATTATATATAGTTAATTAAGAATTTAAATCACATGGTGTTAAACTTGCTGTCTCTCCTTCGAGGGACTATAGCATAATTTCCCAATAGCTTCCAATACAGAGGTTTGATTTATGGGTAAAAATTAAATTATGAGCAACATGTTTGATCAACCTAGCTACTAATTGTTGAATGAGACTAAACAAGCATGATGTTTGAGCTTACGATGCGAAAACGGCTAATGAAATTAAAATTTTGTCAATTGTTATTTGTACATTTTAAATAAATTAAAACTCCAAAATTACATTACAATATCCCACAAATACGAAATCCAATTATAGTTAAATCGGTAGACATTTTTAAAAAAAGGATAAATTGTTATTTTTCTCATATGTAAAAACAAGAATACAAATATAGCGTTAATTTCTATAATGAATTATCAATGGGTATCTTTTGAATAACGTAATTACACTGCTTATGTTAGGTTAAACTCTTATCATAATCATTGCATTGTGCATACTAAAGTTTGTGTGACCACATAATTAATAATTCGAGATCCAATCATAATCATTGCATTTTGCACATTAAATTTTGTGAGACACAAGTCTAATAAGTTCGAAAATGAACCATGGAAGAAATTGGCACGACCTAGAATTCCCACCCTCGGGATCGTGATGACGCCTCACATTTCACTTACTAGGCAAGCCAACGTTAGATGTATTTATTAACTATTTTTAACAAACTCAAATACGACGACAATAAAGAAAATGAATAGTCTGAAAGAATATAAATAAGCTAATAAGTGACGATATTCAAATACAACTCCAAATCTTGTGTCACGAATACATGAGCGTCTAAGATACTACAAATAATGGTCTGAAATAAACATAACTGTCTGAATCAAATGAACAGCTAAAGAAGTAGAAGGGAACTTCAGAGCTGCGAACGTCATGCAACTATACCTCAAGTCTCCTCTGGGTAGCTGGATCCGAGCAAGTATACGGTACGCCAATGGGACCAACTCCGGTATCTACACAAAAAGTGCAGAGTGTAGTATGAGTACAACCGACCCATGTACTCTGTAAGTACCGCCTAACCTCAACGAAGTAGTGACGATGTTAAGGCGGGTCACTTACATTAACCTGTATGGAATAATAATATTAATAACAACAAAAAGACAGGAATAGAAGTAAAGCAAGTAACTCATATCAACGAAACTCAAATCAACCAGCAGAGAGTCCCGAATAACCAGTCATATAACTCATCTCAACAACCGAGGCCAATTCAACAATCACAACAAATATAACTTTCAGCAACATGTGTGCGGCGTGCAACCCGATCCTACAATATAAACTTTAAACAAATCCGTTGTGGCGCGCAATCTGACCCCTCCATATATTATCTGTCAATATCATAGTCCATCATTATTCCGCCCTTTTTCAATTCACTTGTTTCAATTTCTATTGCGGCGTGCAACCCGCTCCCCAAACAATGTCAATTAACAATAGTCAATTTCTATTGCGGCGTGCAACCCGCTCCCCAAACAATGTCAATTAACAATAGTAACTCAATAACTAAGATTTACAAGAAATCATACATCAAGAGAACAAATGTACGAGCAATAGAGAATAACATGATAATCAAGAGGCTCGAACTAATCGGATGTCTCAATTTTACCAACTCAACGGTATCTACTTTTAATAATATGTACAAGTGAAACTACTTCAATGAAGGCACACAATTAATACAAAACTACAAGGCAACAAGGCATAAAACAATTTAGATATATGAGGGAAACAAATCGAGACAAGTAGTAAATTAGTATAGAATCAGGGAGGGGATGGACATTTAAATACAGAAAATGCTAAATGACAAGTAGCAATTATGGCATGGAAGTCAAATAAACATGTAGCAGTTAAGGCATGAAGACAAGACATAATATTAAGCAATGACGATAGAGAAAACATGTAATATAAGGGTTAAGTCATGGAACAAAGTAATTAATGAAACACAGAAAAACATGGAAACAAGTAATTTGACAACGTATATACACTTGTCACCTTGCATATATGCCGCTACACATGTAATTCACATAGCACATAGCTCAAGAGTTCCTAATTCCCTCAAATCAAGGTTAGATTCAGCACTTACCTCACTCCGCAATCAACTCAAAGTTCAACCACGGCCTTGTCTTTCGAACAAGCCTCCAAACCAACCAAATCTAGCAAATTATTAACCAAGTGATTCAAAACAAGCCTTAGAAACTACCCACGAATGAAAGAGGTTCAATTTAGATCATTATTGAAAAAGTCAACTCTGGGCTCGCATGGTCAAAATCGAAATTTCGACCAAAACCCGAACACCCATTCACTCCCGAGCCCGGTTATATAATTAGTTTTGAAATCCAACCTCAATTCGAGATTTAAATACCAAATTTACAAAAAATTTCTAATTCTAATAAAATCCCTAATTTCTACCTTGAAAATCCTAGATTTGATGTTGAAAACTTATAAAATGTAATGGGTAATTGAAGGAAAGTAGATTAAAGTCACTTACCAATGAATTTTGGCAGAAAATCTCATGGAAAATTCGCTTCTAGGATGTTTAGGGTTGAGAGTTTGAAAGAAATGTGCTAAATCCCATTTTTCCCCTCTTTTACCAAGCTGCACTTATCGCAATTGCGATACAAAGTTCGCAATTGTGATGATCGCAAAAGCGATCAACCCCTCGCTAATGCGAAGAAGTCACTGAGCATGTTGTCGTCGCAAATACGACAATTTTATCACAAATGCGAATCAAGGCAGGCCGCAAATACGAACAATACTTCACAAATGCGAAGAAGCACCAAGTAGACAGTGATTGCAATTGCGACCAAATCCTTCGCAATTGCAAAGATGTAGAGTCTGCAAATGCGAACTCTTCCCAACCCAACCCATGCTCGCAAATGTAACACATTGTTCACAAAAGCGAGGCTCGCATATGTGAGCCAAACCTCGCAAATACGATATCTGCTGTCCAGTACCAGAAATAGATTGCACCAGCTATTTTCCTAAGTCCAAAACCACTCTATATCCTATCCGAAATTCACCCGAGCCCTCGCGGCTCCAAAAAAACATACACACAAGTCCAAAAATATCATACGAACGCGCAATCAATACACCAAAATAATACCCAAAACTACGAATCAGACACCAAAACGAATGAAATTTTAAATGAAACTCAAACGAACGTTTTAATCACGTCAAATCAAATCCGTTTTGCACCAAATTGTGCAAACAAGTCATAAATACTGAAACGAACATGTACCAAGTTCCGAAATCGAAATTCGAACCCGGTAGCAACAAAGTCAAACTACAGTTAAACTTATGAATTCTTTAAACCATTAGATTTCTAGTTTTCAACAAATTGCGTTAATTTAAGTTAGGGATTTCCGAATACGATTTCGGGCATACACCCGAGTCCCAAATTACGATACAGACCCACTGGGACCGTCAATATTTGTATTTGCAGCCCACTAATTTAAATTCACACAGAAAAATCTTACTTTAGGAATACAAATATAAACTAACAAAAATAATTTCATACTTGAGGCTCGATTCAAAAACTTATAGTTAAAGATAAAAAAAAATAATAACAATTCCATCACAATCTTTAATGGTGCTGAAAAATATTCCAACCGCTTGATTAGCGGCTTGATTCACTTTTGTCGAAGAGACGTAGCAATTGGCCCATGGCCCTACAGCTTCGGTCTTTGGGAGTAGTAGAAAATACTTAGAAATTTTCTGTACATGTGTCAGTGAAACGTACGAAGTAGCAAAGAAGTTGGAGCCCCAGAAACTACACGGAACCCCTATTTATGCTCTCTCCTCCTGTCCTCCAGCTCATTTCTTTTCTAACCTTTCCCTTTTTAATTCGACTTAAATTATATACTTAGTAAAGTAGTATATAAAGTAATAAGTATATAATATTATTTACACTATCAATATATTTTACTTTATTATAATAAATAGTTTTAATATTTATTGGAAAGTTTTGCCTACAATCAAAGAGCTTGTTTGTATAAGTACAATCAATACATAAAATTTAAACTCTTTTTTATTTGGTACTCACTTCCCACAATTTTGTTTGTTTTTTTTTGGTTATCTTCTGGAGTACTTGCCCATTTTTATTTCTTTAACATTTCCTAAAAGGCATCCCTTCAGTCAACATTTGCTATTTTAAGTTCAGAAAACCCATAAAGACTGGACCTTTCTGTTCTCAGTGAAAGAGTAGCTGTTTATGTGTATGTTCTCATTAGTTTCAGGAATCATTTTATTACCTCATTATTATTAAGTGGGTCTTAGCTCTAGACATCAAATCAAATCTATTATAGTGTTGCATTTGGCACATCTGTTAGGTTACTGGCACAAATCAACAACACCCTTTTTCTTGCTGGACTTTATAATTTTTGCAAATTGAACACATCTTTTTTGAAAGTTTCAGTCTCTATTGGAAAAAGTTCAGAGTTTCTCCTCTACTTAGTAGGTAATGTGAAAAGATTTAAGTAGAGGACAATGCAAGAAAGTTTTGATTTTTATGTCAGGAGTACTTCCCAATCATGTGGATTGCAAGAAAGTTGTAATTTTTATGTAATTGGTGGTAGAGTTTGATTCAATTGTGGGATAGATCAATTTGAAAAAAAATTTCACTGGGAATGGAAGAAGGTAACAAAGAACTTCGGTCATTGGCCTTGACACCAACATGGTCTGTTGCTTCTGTATTGACTATATTTGTTGCTGTTTCACTCCTTGTCGAGCGATCCATCCACCGCTTATCTAATGTAAGCACAATTGCTCCTTTGATTTCTACCCTTCTTCACTTTAGTAGTTTTGTTAGTTTTATTGGAACATTGCTCTAGGACTAATTTTATGTTTGATTTTTAGGTTAGTACTATTCTCAGGCTTATTGAAGAGGTGGGGGGATGTTATAAGAATAAGAGGTTCTCTCTGTGACCAGTAGGAAGGGTCTAAGTATTCATCAGTAGTTCTTGGTCATATACAAATTTGCTTTTGATTGCTGAAGCTGCTTAAACATTGACTACACATTGAGGAACTTATCCTAGATTTTATGGTCTTGGATAGTTGCTCATATTTAACAAGCCCCATTTTAAATTCCAAGTGGAAAGAGAAATATAGGGAACAAATGCGCAACTTCTTTCTTTTCAAGATCATAATATTTGTTGAAACAATTTTGTTGTATTTGGTTGATTATGTTTCTTGTAGCACGGATGATTATGTCTTTAAAAACTAACTACTTAACTTTTATTACTTTCTCATGTCAGTGGTTGCAGAAAACCAATAGAAAGCCATTGTTTGCAGCTGTCGAGAAAATGAAAGAAGGTACTCTGTGTTGAAAAAAGTTGGAAAAGTCTCTTTGAAATTTGGAGTCCTCTCATTCCATCCCCCAAAGCATTGTTTTTCGTGTCATAACCGTTTTCAATGTTTGGCATACAGAGTTGATGCTTCTTGGATTCATTTCTCTCCTACTCACGGCAACTTCCAGCATCATATCTAGTACTTGCATACCGTCAAAGTTTTACAATAATGTATTTGCTCCATGTACAAAGTCTGAAGTTGATGAAGAAATGGAGAATAAAGATTTGAAGGAGCGTAAACTTTTGATGGCTTTTACTCTTCAGAGGAGAGTATTAAATACCTTCAATCAAAACACCTGCGGAGAGGTAAATTTGATTTTCCATGTGGCATATTAGACCATTATTTCAATATCTTGTTCGATTCTATTTCTGTTTCCATAATATGGATCTGCAACTGGCATCCTCAGAAATATGTACCTACAACTGATTATCTTACAAAAAGGAAATAACTCTAAGTTTTCTAAAATTGTTTCTGAAGTAGTAGTGTCAATAATCTGAGTCTAACATCTTGTCAGAATCATGAACCATTTGTATCATATGAAGGCCTAGAGCAGCTGCACCGCTTCATCTTCGTCATGGCCATTACTCATATATCTTACAGCTGCTTGACAATGCTGCTGGCGATTGTTAAGGTAGTATTATCTATTTTACTTGAACCTTGCTAAACAAATGCACATTGTGTTGATGAAATCTTTGAAGTCCAGTTTTTTTTTTTTTTGTATATGTTAATCTAATTGTCCATGCTTTTCCGAGTGGCTAGTTTGATTGGACGTAAAAGTAATTTGTGATGTATTGATCTGGCTTGAAAAGTCTACAGTCATATAAAAAAAAACTACAATCATATATGATGGTAATACAATACATCCTCACTTATTTCCCCTTCACTTAGTACCTTGTGGACCGAAGATTTCTGCTTGAGTTCCTGATATTCTTAGGGATTGCTTGGTTAAACGGTTAGGAAAGATATACTCTGCATAAAATAATAAAATATTTTGTTAGAGGGATTAGGAAAAATAATCCCTGCATAACTAATGTAGCGCTTAGTTGGTCGTATAAGAAAAAGTAATCCCTGCATTACTAATACAGCTTTTGATTTCCTGTATTAAAGCATAATACTCACATTAAGTTATGTTGGAATATATGTAATAAAATGCAGGAGAGAATTTGAAATAAGAATGTGCATTATCAATACTGAGATATAATGTACTTATTCTATGTCTTAAGTCTGGGTCCTTTTGCTAATATTGGTTATGAGGAAATATGTCCATTCAAAAGTTGCACTGGTCTACAAATATGTAACAATATCTGTTTGAACATTGTCCTCATTTGTCAACAAGATTTGCTGCTCTTATTTCGACATTTAAGCATATCATCTCTAGCAGTTTCATTCACTCTGCAGCCCAGCTCGTCTTTGATTTTACATTAGGTGAACATCCGATTGTCTATATTGAAATTGGTGAATGTCATGCCATATTGGCAATAATCCAGAGTTTCATTTCTTTATCACTTCCTAATTGTGTTAGCTACTAGCCACTTCCTTGCAGAAGTAGCCATTTATCTGTGAAATACCTCTTTTTGATCTTTATCCTCATTATTATCACTGCTCTCTTCTTGTTTTCTTCTGTGTTTCCTCTTCACATGTTCTTCATTGCTAGCTGACTGATAACTGAAAATTTGGCCAGATCCACAGTTGGAGGAAATGGGAAGATCAAGCTCAAATGGACAGACATGATGTGCTAACCGGTAAGCTATACTTGCATATGATTTGTCAAAATGTAATCTTGTTCTCTAGCTTCTACCATTTGTGGTTTCCTTGTAATCATCGTGGATAAAAGCTGCTTATTTTTTGGGGTAAGGAAAATCTGCTGATTTTAAATTCTTATTTTAACAAGAGATGCAATTTTAAATGTGTTCAGAACTAGAAAGCAAAAGCCTTTGTATAGTTTATCTAAAAGGAATTATAAGGCCTTTGTACTAGAAAGAAAGTCAGCTGTGTCAAGAACCATGCATGTGTTATGATGGAGATGGAGCAAGGCAAATTAGCAGTTTAATGTATGACCCTTTGTACTGTAAGTATAATTTGGATTCTGATAACTGGAATAGTTCTGGCTAATTCAGGGCTAGACATTGCTCTACATGATACTTATTATGTGGTTGTACATTTCCATTATGTACTTTCTATGGGAGCCGTTTTTGCTTTATTTGCATGATTTCACTATTGGGTAGGTAAAATCTTTGGTCGGACATACCCTGAAACTTTAGGTCAAATCCATTTTTGGATCACTTTTTTCGGGGAATCTTCAGAGACTCTACTCACTCTTGAGAATGTACATGCATAAGCTGATGTCTAAAGTGAGTATTTGGAAACAACCCGAAAGTTAAAGAAAGCTGATGGCTTTCCCTCGACTTGGTGAAGTTCTCCTTATTCTAATTTAAGATCAACTAAAGAAGAGTATCAAGGGTTCATCTTTCATGTAACTGTAGAAAGGTGAACTGGTTCTCTCACTGTCTTTTTTATAAACCCTTGTATTCAGTAGGACTAGATCCAAGTTTAAAGATACATCTTCATATCGTCATAAGAATTGAAGCAAGCTGGAGAAAGGCCATTACAGATTTGATTAGACCAAAGCAGAGAACCAGTGTTATTAAAGTTGGAAAATCATACTGAGGTTTGGGTTAATCTACCGACTGCTAGTGTCCAAGATCAGTGCCTTCCAGTTAATAGTAGATGTGGTAACATGCTCTATTCTTGAGAGTTCTTCACAGGACAAGGTATGTGTCTAAATTGGACACTGCTTGGACTTGCAGATCAAGTAAGATCGGATAGAGCCATAGAGAATTGATTATTATCTCATATTTTTCTCCTTCACTTTGCTTCTGTGCTTCTGTTTATCTGTATTTATACTTCAGTACCTGCTTGGTATTCATTGAAGAGATCAGCGATTTATTCTTCTAGAAATATGTCTTAAAACCTCAATTTGTGCCCCTTTGAATGGCTTAATGGGGAGAAATCCATCATGCTCTCTATCTTTGATAAAACTGAAAAAAGCTAGTAAAATAAACTGAATTTTTTTCCACTGCAGAAATTTCTAGAGCCAAGACATTCCGAAGGCAGTCGACTTTTGTCAGAGTTCACACATCAAGTCCTCTTGCCAGGAATCATTTCCTTGTTTGGGTGGTTAGTTCTCTTCTTACATATTTCATACTAGCCCTCACATAATTTCATTCTCCAAAATAAATAAATAAAAGCATTTCCTCTTTAATAGTTAAGCTTTTGGATGAGGTGGTTCACACAATTATGTGGTATACTACTCTGGATTTGAATCTAACCAGTAACCACCACTTATTTTCAAAGTATCCCACGTGCTTGGCTCAAGAAAAAGGGGAAAAAGTTGCAGACTTTAAAATGTAAATAAAGAAAAAGGGGCCACGTTGCCGACCTAAAGTAAATAAGTAGGTGTATTCCTCTCCAACAACTTACGTTTTCTAGACGAGGCATTTCACACAATTCAACAAATTTGATTAACGATGGATTTAATTAATCAATATCTATATCATTTCTCTCGTGAAACAAAATAACAACGGATTTTAGTTAATTGATTTTTTTTTTAAAATAGGTACAAATACAAGCCTTAAACTTTTCAAAACTATAGTATTTCGTTTTGAGGATTTTGTTATTATCTTTTTTACTACAATTTTTTTACATTTTATTTTTGGATATTAGGTTTTCTAGTTAAGGTATTAAATTGAAAGTTAAGTCCGAAAGAGGGCATGTACAAATCTAACCAAAGGAGCTCGTTAAGTGCGAAAGAGGAGTTTGAGTGCTTAGATTACTGTAAAAACATATAAGGGCTTGCATGATACTATGGACTTGAGGGCTTGTATTATCATTTTCCCTTTAAATTGTGATTTCCAATCTTCTAATTGTCTATTTATTAGCATTTTCTTGATTAAAGGTTTTTTGGCTGTGAGTTTGTATTATCATTTTCCCTTTAAATTGTGATTTCCAATCTTCAAATTGTCTATTTATTAGCATTTTCATGAATAAAGTTTTTTTGGCTGTGATTTCCCTCTCTATGGGTACTTCTCTTGACAAGCACTACTATGTTTACTTAAATAAATTTTCTTTTAAAACACATTTGTGTATCTAACTGATAAATGCTTTTTGAGACATTTCATTCTTCATTTTACTTTCTGCTCTCAATCAATAATATTTCAGTTGCAATCAATGGTTAACAAGAGGCGCAATGATGACAATACCAATCTTGCAACACAATATACATCCAATAATGTCCACCAATATTTGTTGCAATGTATCTAAAGTTACTTGTATTGACTTACTCTCTTTCTTTTTCTTTTTCTTTTTAAGATTGACATATAACCCTTGTATATTTCTATCAAATTTTGCAGACCTGTTTCTTTCGGCAGTTTGGCCGCTCAGTTGTTCGTGCCGATTACCTTACTCTACGCAAGGGTTTTATCACGGTATGGATCCAAGACAACTTGTAAAACCATGTAGTGAAAAAAGTTAGTGAGACATGATGTTGCAGGCGTGCATTTGTCTGCATGCAAGAGGGAAGAGGAGAGAGAACTTGAAACATTTTCAAGCAAGAACCACTTCCCTTTAATAACCGGGAAAAAAAGAACTAATCACTTGCAAAAGATGAAGTAAAATATTCTAATGCTTTTGAAGGCAGTCTTGCAAAGTAACTTAAAATTCAAAAAGTAGTTAGGATGTGGAATTTCTTAGTCTAGGTTTGAGGAAATTACCAGGTCAAAAAAGGACTCAGTCTGATGATTAGAAGAAGCAGTCATAGCACAGTGTAATGAGCAGGAAATTTCAAATAGATGATAAACAACAACAACAATATGAATCCTCATTTCTTTCGTTAGGCTCAACTCTTATCGTCATCATGCCAAAATAAATTATGAGTAGTAGTGAACACACACACACACACACACACACACACTATATATATATATATATATATATATATATATATATATAATGGTAATAATAATAATACAATTGATGCACACTATCAAGAATGGAACACTTCCTTTCATAGCTAGACATGAAACTTACCCTGTGCTCGTTTATCCAAAAGATTAGAATGCTATATAACAAGTCCGGTTCATTACGGGCTCTATTTTAGGGATCTTTTCTGAGTTATCTTCATGTTTGTATCACTGATTTTCTTTTCCATCACAAGAGTGTCTCTTGATAAGATAGAGATTTCTGTTATAGATTACTAGTTACGACCTTTCTCCTCTTATTCATGGCAGAATCACAACCTTACATCAAACTATGATTTTCACAGCTATATGATTCGCTCAATGGAAGAAGAATTTCAAAGAATAGTTGGTGTAAGGTAAGCATATAAAGTACTCCTTTCGCATTTTTCATACCTCTTCTTGACTAGGCAGAGAGTTAAAAAGTTGTTTAAAGAGAAGTGGTCCCAAATGTGGAGAGAAGTTGATTTTGATTAGTTCTAAGATTTGATGAAAAAGTGGATCTCATATAATACAACAATCTTTCTTTCTTTCCATCATTAGTTTCTTGATTTAAACTTTTTGTCATAACTTTTTTGCTGTATATTTGTAGTGGCCCTCTCTGGGGATTTGTGGTGGGTTTTATGCTGTTCAACGTGAAAGGTACTGCGTCCTCCATTCCTTGGTTTTTGGTCATTAGATAAGCTTGCATTTTCTGCTTCCCAACAATTGTTGTAAATGAATGACCAATTGAACTTCAACATGCAGGATCAAATCTGTATTTCTGGATAGCGTTAATTCCTATCATTGTAAGTGCTTCCACTGAAATTCTATTGTGCGATTCTTAATATATGCATGAATATGTTTGTGTATATAAAAGTAAAACAATGCCTATTTCCTTTTTCTCTTATTCCTTCTGGAGTAGTCGTCTTTCTTAATTTAGGACTTATAGTGGGTTACAAGCATATCGGTTGCACGGTTTCTTTTTCAGGAGATACACTTGGATTAAGCCCTTCAGCCACGTAATGTTTTATTTCCCCCAATGAGAGATATTGAAAGATTAACTGGGATAGAAGAGGACTATAGTTGAGTTAACATACATATATGTGATAGAACATATGCTTGCTTTAGCTAGAGGGTGAAAATAATTTGCAGTACTGTAGCCCAAACATTAAAATCTCCTCCTTGGGATAGTTAGATATTTATCTCTTCCCTTACATTCTGAATTATTTGTATATTAACTTATGGACGTGATAATATGATAGAGATAGTCGTTTACTTGTGCGTCTGTGCAGCTTGTCCTACTCGTGGGTACAAAACTGCAGCATGTAATCGCAACCTTGGCATTGGAGAGTGCCGGATTTACTGGCTCATTCTCAAGGGCAAAGTTAAAACCACGAGATGAACTTTTCTGGTTCAAGAAACCAGAATTACTTTTGTCCTTGATTCATTTTGTCCTTTTTCAGGTTTGTTTTATTTTCATACTTCAATTGTTAATTGTTTTGACTATCTACTAACATAGTTTAATGACTATATATTCTAACTTGTTTTTGCATGCTTATTTTTGCAGAATGCATTTGAGCTAGCTTCATTTTTTTGGTTCTGGGTATTCACTGTTCCCTTTCTTGTAGCTTAATTTTTCTATAACTTAGAACTTTCATTTAATACCTGGTCAAAGCATTTCCCTTTTAACTGTATTAACATTCTTGATCTTTAGCATTTGACATTGTCAAATTTTCTGCAAATACTAATACTTGTTTCTTTTTAATTCAAATCCTTTCTTAGAGTTGAATGAAACGACGTTTTCTCCCTGAAATAATTTCTTAACATTGAGGGCTTTTTTCCCTTCACCTGTGGATCTCGCTAATACAATCTCCTATAGTTTTACTAATAGAAGCGTGCGCACAGTACTGGAACACTGGGGTGAACACCCGTTCTTTTTCCATTTTTGTTGTCATTTGCTCAACAAAAAAACGCAATTTTTTTTATTTTTGTAAGTCAAAAATATTCTTTTTCTTCTGTATATAACCCTTAGATTATCAAAATCTTGTCTGAGTGTTCTTCTGAAAAATTGTAAATATCCTTGCTTCAAGTTAGTAATGCAGTATTTCCAAATTTCATTTGACTCTTGTCACCAGGAACCAATAGACACCTTGTGTTTTCTGTCATTGATAATTTCTCTCTCAGTGCACCCTCAGTGTTTTGGGATCCTATAAGCTGATTTTTCACAAAATATTCTCTATCCTGTGAGCTTGAATAATATGTTCTACCACATGCATATGTTGTTTCTATGTGTAGTAGACACTAATATTCTGAATGTCTGAGTTTCGACAATGTTACATTTTTATTCCAGTGGCAATTTGGGTATAACTCATGCTTCATAAAGAATCACACACTTGTGTATCTACGACTAATTATGGGGTATGTGTAATTACAAACTGTATTTTCATCTCTTATTTAAGGTTTTACATTGTTACCAATGTATATCTGTTTAGCGCAATTGTTTGAGCCTGTGCTGTTGTCACCCAGGTTTGCTGGACAATTCCTTTGCAGTTATA
Organism: Nicotiana tomentosiformis; assembly: GCF_000390325.3. Taxonomy (NCBI): domain Eukaryota; kingdom Viridiplantae; phylum Streptophyta; class Magnoliopsida; order Solanales; family Solanaceae; genus Nicotiana; species Nicotiana tomentosiformis. The sequence continues at coordinate 42,750,765 of NC_090818.1, read as the reverse complement.
GCACCTTGCCACTCTATGCTCTGGTTACACAGGTATATGTCATGACGGATATAACCTAAATTAAGAAGTCAGAATTAAGTATGATATTCTCTTTAACTTTCCATTTTGCAAAATATTACCTCTCTGACCTTCTACAATATTCTCATAACCTTCTTAAGGTTTATGGACTACATGGTTAAATCCCTTCCAGAATAATTAAACTTGGTTAGAAGACAAAACTGCTCTGGAGTGGACTTGTTCTTCCCTCGTCTTTCTTCCTCTCTTCCTTTTTTTTAAAATTTTAATTTTCGATTCTAGTTCTTTTTTCTTCTTCCACATGACAAACGAACTATAGATTGGGAGACAGCAGAGACTGGAGTAGGTGAGGAAAAAAGGGGGGTGATGGCACGGGGGAAAGGGAAGGGGCTTTACTTTTTTCTATTCTCTTTAGGTATATGTTAAATCATGAAAGGTTATTTTCTGTCTAAAATGCGGTACTTCAAAGTGGCGATGGATGTTATGAGATCAAGGTAATCGTCCTCATAAAATCTTCTTGATCATCCTAAAAGGTGGTAGAAGTGAACAATTGTAAACATTAAGCTTTATAAACTACTGCACAACCTGGTTCACTTTCCTAATTACATCCATGATTTAAGTCTGATCCTTAGCTCATTTTGCTTCCAAAAGAACTTGAAGATAAACCAACATAATGATTGTGACGGCCAACAGTCTGAGTTATTAAGCTGCGCCTGAAGTTCATTTTTTCCTGTATCTTTATATGGGTAATTCATGGCTGAAGAAAGGAACAAGTCCATTATTTGTGGTCTTGTTTAGGAAGTTGAATGGCACTGAAGTCAAAAGTAAAAAAATATTCATAACACAAGGATGATGAGTTTAATTCTTGTGTTTCTAGTTACTTGTATTCTGAACAAGTCTCTAGGTCATGTATACATCAGACATTCCAAATTGTAGATGTACTGCTCTTATGCTGTGACCTGTGAAGTAAATTCTTTATAAACAATTCTTCTTTTCTTTATAAAAAAGTAAATTCTTTTCTATCTTCACTAAATATTGTGATGTCTACATGTAGTTCATCATGTTAGTCTTCTACCAATGGAAGGTGCTTGAAAAGTAAATTCTGTTTTATAATACTTGTCTGCATTGCTAATTTCTGGCCATTTAGCATATGATCTAATGCAATTCACCTTGCTAATAACTCTGCACGTTGCACATCCTCATTGAACTTCCGAATAATTTTCATGGACTAATAAATGAGCTTGTAGTTGTTCATATTTTCACTAGCCAAGAGCAAAGCTTTGAGCATGCTATACTGTCTCCTTTGCAGATGGGTACAAACTATAAGGCTGCATTGATTCCACAGCGAATAAGAGAAACGATCCATGGATGGGGAAAGGCAGCAAGAAGGAAAAGGAGGATGCGCATGTACCCAGATGATTCAACTGTGCGCACTGATACAAGCACAGTGATTTCACTCGAGGAATACGATAACCAGTTGGTTGATAGCCCTCGAACAGTCCATGGTGCAGATACTGAAATTGAGCTACAGCCGCCATCAATTGTCACGGATGATCATCATTCAGTAACAATTAACGAAACTTCAAGTCGTGTTGGTACTCCTCTCCTTCGGCCCTGTGCCTCTATTTCTTCTGCAGCTTCCCCAAGATTTCCACATGAAGTATTAGCAAGATCATCTTCAATGCCTGCTAGAGGAGATTTGGGTAAAGATTAACCGCCACAGCAAAGTTGAACATGACATGGAGTTGGTGTTAATACTTTTGCAGGCTGTTTAACTTGGCATATAACAATATACTTGGAAAATGCTTACATGTGAATGTGTATCAAAGAAAATCTGCAGATAGTAAAGAATAGTTTTTATAGTTACAAAAATATTTTCTCTCAAACGCTTTATATAACCGCTGTTTCTCTATCTAGTTTCCCTTGTACAATCAGTTAGACGTATGAGATGGCTAGGTAAGATGGAGCACCTTAAAGCTTGCATTGCTTATTTTTTCCCTTAAATAGTTAACGGTTCAACTTATATACCATTAGTTTAAAGAATTTTTACATTATCCGTGTATTTTAACCTGTTGCAGTAGGTAATTTACCTTATTTTTATGGTTACGAATTTCATTTTTTTTGGATGATTACATACTACTTTGACGATCTGACATAGTAAAACTCTTTTTATACTGTCACTATATAAAATAGAAGTTAAACAAGTCACAAACTCGAGATACTATGGTTCAATTGGACTTGCAAGCTTGTATTTCACAATCGATGTATTTGTCAATCCTGTATGATTTCCAATAGTCATAACATTCATAGAGACTACAAAGTAGAAGAACCAGTACATACTGTATTATTAAGGATGCTTAGAGACAAGCATCTTTATTAACGAAGGTGCCATTATTAGTAAAGGCTAAAGCCTTGGCCTATGTAGGTGTCAGCTTAACTGGTCCAAATTAGTCATGTTTCTCAAAATTGGGTGACACTTGTTCCTCCCTGTTTCCATTTTCTTGATCACCACCATCTTGCTTTTCCTTGTCAGTCTGCTTTGCATTCCCAACAATACAGCCAAAACCTGGTGGCTGACATCCATAAGGGCAAGGATATTGGATTGGTGGAGTTGGGCAATTGCATACTCCACCAGGAACACCAATTCCAGGGGTGTGAATCCACCCCGGAGTTCCTGGTTGGTTACAATTTCCACTTCCACAAGAGCCACCGTAGCCTCCGCCTCCTCCACCAGGAACACCAATTCCAGGGGGAATATACCCTGGAATTCCTGGTTGGTTACAATTTCCACTTCCACAAGAGCTACCATAGCTGCCGCCACCTCCACCACCACCTCCTCCACCTCCGCCTCCGCCTCCTCCTCCACCACCGCCTCCTCCGTTGTTATTGCCATCGCTTCCCCAACCCCAACCAAAGCCTCCACCACCGCTAGACGGTTTTGTCACTCCAATGGGGTTTTGGGTGTTTTCTGGTTTCTCGGCTTTTGTGGGTTCCAGGAGGACTCTATGAGCAGAGCCAAGGCTTAAACTAATGAAGAGCCATAAAATTAAGGGAATACATCTTTGAGAAGCCATTGTGGCGATAAATAAAGTAGTGAATTGGAAATGCTTCTTTTGCATGAAATCCCACTGGACTCATCTGTACTTATAGCTTGCTAAATGCATGCGAAAATTCATCTTGAAAGAAACACCCTTGACATTGCTCTAGCATTACGGGAGTCATCAACCTTGCATGGATACAATATAGTGTAAGCTATATGTCACCATTATTGCCGCTAGTCGTCAACCTTGCATATATATTTGTTCTTTTTTAGATCTTTTTTCTTTCATGATCAACAAGCACAAGACATACAATTTGACAAACGAGATTCCTCAGCCTCTAACTCAGATCACCGTCAGAAAGGAATTTTAAAAAAAAAGGATCAAGAAACCAAGCTAGTCCAGACGGCACAGTTTATTATATATTTTTTTTTTAAATCAAGAAGCTAGTAGAAAATGTCAAGGAACTTATTAAAGAAATAGAATATTCTTTTCCACCCTGATACGTTGGTATCTTCCAGTAATATACCTGAAAACAGACACCTAACTGCAAAACAAAGTTCAATATAAGTACGGTTTCTCCTTTATGCTGCGCAAACCAGAATTCATTGTATTACCGATGTTCCCCTCTTTGCTGCTCTGATGGTAGCAGCCACCAATTTAATTTAGGACGAGCAGTTTCTTTTCTTTCGCATTCCTAGTTCCAAACTTATGCTGCGCAAATGCTTAAAGTACCAGAGTCCCACATTTCCCAACTAGAATTCTTGTCCACCAATGGGTTTTTCTTTTTGAGGATCGTGAGTATTTATTACAACAGAAATAGTTTCTAAAGCATGATCCAGACTGGCAAAAGATAAGAAAAGCCCCATGAACAAAAAGGAAGTAAGAAACCTAATGACAAGGTACTAGCATTATCACAAGTCCATATTCAACTTCTGTCGCTGGCATCTATACTTGATCCTGCATCCGCCAGTGCTTCAGCCATCATCTTTTCTCTATTCTGCATTTGTCTTTCCACAGCAACCATATAGAAGCCTAAACAAGTAAGATATCAATAAAGAACAGCATCAAATATTCAAACAGAAGAGCTAAGAATAATTTAAGAACTCAGAAATGATAAGTTGCAGTAAACGTAAATATATATCAAAATCTTAGTGTATCATTATTATTCATAATTTTTCATTAGTCAACGACAATCGGTGTGTATACTGAGACTAGACTATTAGAGGGATGGAAAAAGGAGGTAGATTATCTCAGCGTCCATACCCCATAATGTCCCATAGCACCCCTCAAGACCTATACAAAATTAAAAGAATCTGAAAATTGGCATGTAAATAAAATCTAGAGAATAAAATTAAAGATACAATCCACCGCTATCATGAAAAAAATGAAAGATATGATTGAACTTTAATGGTTTTAGTGAATAAAAGCTGATCCATTCGGCCAGCGGGGTTTTGGTTCAGATTTTATCATTACTTTTTAGTTAACCAATTCTAATTAGCACAAAGAAAGTCGAAAATTAGTTATTCCAAATGTTTGAAAATTTTAAAACAAATTATAACATAGAGCATTGAAGAACAATATTTCAGTTATCTAGGAAGAACTTCTCTATGTCTTGACTGGTAGAACATTCTTTTACCCGATAGGATGTTTCTATAAGCTCTTTTCCCAATAGAGCAAACACCTTCCATATTTTAACAGATACCATCAGTTGACGAACATCACATGCAACAGTTTTAGGATGAATAAATAAGCACTTAGCAGTCAAGTAGGTACTTTCTAGCTTAATAAAGAGCTTTCGTTGTGGATCATCAATTAATATGTGGAGATTTCTGACGTATGACATTATTAAGTTTTGACGACGACAACAACAAACCAGTATAGTCCCACAAGTGGGGTCTGGGGAGGGTAGATAGTATGCAGACCTTACCCCTTCAGTGAATGTAGAGAGGCTGTTGCCAGGTAATTTGTTAATTATTTGAATTTCTGCCAGTCTATTACAGGCTTAAAATACAAATCCCTTGACTAAAAAAATCTCAAGAAACACTCAAAGAAGATTGATAGCCATACCAATTGCACTCCCAATTGCACAGACCCATAAAAGCCTCCCTGACCATTTGTCACCAACTATTCCTCTATTCCCAAAGCCCATCAGCTAAAACTGGAGCAAGGAAAACACGTATTAGAATGTGAATTTCTCGTCATGAACTACAGGGGAGGAAGGAAAACAAATTCAAACAGTAAGAAAATAGAAAAACCATGTATAACAGGGAAAAGACTTAGAACTATGAAAGAGATATTTCTCGTAGTACACCAGGTATATAGAACAATAAGAAAGCAATTAAAGTTGATTCCATGATTCCAGCTATGCTTAGCGTTAAGGCTGGTATCAACTAAATGACCCACTAAGAAGTTTCTGGAGAATATATAAACAATTGTTCATGAATATGCTTCTTATGATAGCATCTGAATGTTTTGTCCTGTATCAAATTTTATAATTTTATGACTAAAAATACCTCAAGCGTTAGAGAACCCCTAATGTATCTTTAAAGACAAATTATTATTGGGATGAAACAGGGCCCAAATAAAGCTGAAGAGATATTGAGGATTCATATGGCCGACCCCAACAAGTTTGGAATTGTGACATTGTAGTATTAGTTGTTGCTGCTGTTAATCAAATCATTAGAATTCTAGCTGTCATCATGCTTTCAAAAATTACACCAGGAATCCTTTCTATTTTAGTTTTTTCTTTCACGGGGACAGAGACATTTGACCAATACAACGGCCGCACAGCAAAGCTAAAAATAATAATTAATTACCATCTTTTTCAATCAGTAAAGGAGAAAACTAAAAATTTAATTATCATTTTACCCAATGATCAAAGTTCATAACTTTTGCTTTATAGTAAGGTCCAGTTTAGCAATCAGATCAATGAGTAAAACCAAGATATGCAGCCTTAGAAGTCCCAGAAGATCATGTAAATACTAGCACAATTTTGAAGGAAACGAGACACTGTAGGGACTATAGATCAGAATCATTCTGGAAACTGCCACCACTCCCCAACACCAAAAAAGTGTCTAAATTGGACGAATGAGAGAGCATTATGTAGCTTCTATGCAGCAAATCAAAGCTGATCCATTGGATGTTTGGATCGCTCTTCATATTTCCTAATTAGCTCCAATAGCAAAAAGTGAAAGTTCACTTAGATACGAAAGAAAGAGTAGGGAGCACTGAAATAAAACAATTGAAAACGAAAAAAGAAGACCAAAACCCACAAATACAAAACTATTTTGCAGAAACAATGCTCGAAAAGGAGAAGCAAGCGAGAGCAACAAACATAATAATAAATGAAATCCAAACACTCAGGTGTGAGAGAGAGCGAGACTGTCAAATTGTTCTTCAAGGGACCAAACAGGTCAGCAAACTCAATGCCAGTGCCAGATAGTAAAGAATGAATACTATTTTCAAGATAGCTATAATTATTGCAAGAACATTCAGAAAGTTATTAGATACTTAGCATGAGAAACTATAGGGAGCGACTAGGTCAGTAAACTCCAATACTAGTAGCAAATAGTAAAGGATGAGTATTAATAAACGAAATACGCGAAAACCATTTCTATTTATTTTCCCCTCAATTACAAAATCAGTTAATAAGGGGAATGCAGCATTATGAAAAAAGAAACATCTTGAGTCAGGGCTTAGATAATATAAGCTGGACAGAGTTAAAGCACTCTAGTTTGGCACCTGGAACCAACTTGGAGTAGTCTAATACTCTAATATGCATCGGGAGTTATTGATTGAAGAAGTTCATTAGGGTAACATTTGGACGACGGAATCTGGATATACAAAGAGGATTCCAAGTCATGAATCTTGTATTTAAGGGTATGAAACTCTTGGCAATTGAAATCCCTTTTTTGGATGTTGAAAATGATTTCATCATTTGAAACCTAGGAATTGAAAGGAATGGAACATAGTGGAAAGTTTTATTAATTGATGAAGCAGTTCCTAAATTTTTCTTTTCTAGGGAAAATGGTATAATATTTCACATATGATATGAGAAGTGGAGAATATAATAGAGAACTTTGTTTCGAGAAAAACGGAAAAGGAAAAGAAAGAAGACAGAGAGAGGAAGCAAATAACACCAAAACAACTGTTTTTTTTATATGGTAACTTTAAAACAACTGAACTTGTAAAAGCGCAAACAAGATAGGTCCTTGAGATGATTAAAATCAGAATAAAACCAATAGCAAAGCTACAAAACAAGAAAGAGCTTGAAGTTACTCCTAGCTAAAGAAGCATATGTATTGAAAAATCAAGGGCCCTAGACCATCCAATTTTCCATATGTATTGAAAAATCAAGGGCCCTAGACCATCCAATTTTCCATCTCCTTACTTCTGAGGTTTAGGCACTAAAGTTCAAGTTCAAGGCATCTGCAAAATTCCATTATTAGTACTTTGCCTGCTGAACTAAAGTAGATCAAACTAACTATCCAATTGGATGATCACTCGGTTCGCAGCAAGATCATATTTTTCCATACATTTTACAATAATTTTAATACTAAAACATTGTGATTTATGTAGAAGTATTTTCTTATTAAGTTTCTGAATATGTAAATTTTGTATTGCAACAATTAAGGATGCCCAATGCAAGACTATATATGGTTTAACCCTCATCCTTCTTCTGGAGAAAAGAAAAAAAAACTTAGTACTTTGAACTTTTCATTTTCGAAACAGAGGGAATTAAAAAAATGCTCAAATTCAGTTTCCAAATCAAAATTATACAGAGTGGTTGAAATGAATTCAGGAAATAAGTCATAAATTCAGTAAATGAACTAATCAAATGAATAAAAAATCCTCGTACAACAAATTGCTCTAGAGTTCTGACATCCTCTATCAGGTCAGACACACAAAAGATAAGAAAAAGAGATAAAACATAAAGGACGAAGAATCTACCGTCTGATACGGTTAGAAATTGCTTAGCCACAAACTAAAGAGAACTGCGGTGCGAATTCTGAATCGGTCGTCGGTCGTCGGTCGTCGGAAAGTCCTTCAGTCGAGTTTACTGGATCCGGAACTTTAACAAGCCCAAGACTTTGTGGGTGAGTTCTGTTAGTATTTAAATTTATTTTTTGTATTAATAATATTAAGTTCAATAAATATGATTAATACAGTTTGTATTAATTATTAGCTGAAGTTGCCAAATATACTTTTTTTAAGGGCATTATTTATGTTTTGTTTCTGTTTTAAAAGGTTTTGCACATATTCCCTATTTTTTGCTTTCATAATCCGAAGATGGAAAACTTTATCCTACCGTTTTTTAACAAACTTTAGAGCAATGGCCTTTAGGTTGGTCATAATATTTGTCTCTGGAGCTCAACTTCTCTTGCGCGTTGAGCCGGACCAATGCTTTCTTTCAGAGGCGGACCTATGTTATCAAGTGAGGGGTCACCGACACCCGAACAGTTCGGCAAATTTTTTTATGAATGCATATATATATATTTAGAAAATATTAATATATTAGCAATGGCACCCTGTATAAAAAGTAGGGCGGTTCAAAATCGAACCGTAATCGTTAACCGAACTGAACCGATAGCTTATTGACTAATTAGTATCGGGTTATCGGGGTAATGGTTGGTGAACAGATTGAGATTTTATAATTAAGAGCTTAATGATTTGAGAACGAATTACTCAATTTTCTTATCAAATAAACCGTTAACCCGTTAAATTTTTTTATACTTTTGCTCCTATGTATATAAAGTACTATTGAAATCCTAAATGGCTACATCCCTAATTCTCACTCTCAATTGAATTCATTCCGCAACAGAGAGTGAGAAGTCGACCAATCATCTCTCATAAGTCCTGTGAGCACCTAATTTTTGACTATATTTGAAATTTTATCACCTTACAACAACAACAACAACCCAATATAATCTCACTAGTGGGGTCTGGGGAGGGTAGTATATACGCAGACCTTACCCCTACCATGAGGTAGAGAGGCTGTTTCCAATAGACCCTCGGCATCCTTCCCTCCAAGATCTCCCCACCTTGCTATTGGGGTGACTCGAACTCACAACCTCTTAGTTGGAAGTGGAGGTTGTTTACCATCAGAGCAACCCCTCTTGTCAATTTTATCACCTTTTACTATGTAAATATTTTCAGAATTTAATATATATAATTTTTAGCTTTGTTACACTTATACATATATATATATATATATATATAGAGAGAGAGAGAGAGAGAGAGAGAGAGAGAAATTATTAATAATTTAAAAGGTCAATTATTATTTTTAATATTATTTTTATCTTTATTTTTAAATAAAATGAATTAAAAACCGAAAATAAATAAAAATTAATTATTATTTTAAATTAAAAAACGGATGGGGATTAAAAAATAGGAAAAGTAGAAATATAAAATTAAAAAGTAAAAGTAAAAGTAGGTAAAAATTGTTTAATAAAAAAAGTAAAAGAAAGTGAAAAATTAAAAAAATAAAAGTAAAAGAATGTGAAAATTTAAAAAATGAAAAGTAAAATAAAGTTGGAATAAAAAAATAAAAGTAAGGGTATCTTAATTTATTTATTTTAAAAAAAAAGTAAAAGTAAGTGGGAAATAAAAAAAGAAAAGTAAAATAAGTGGAAAATAAAAAAAGTAAAAGTAAGTGAGAAATAAAAAAAGAAAAGTAAAATAAGTGGAAAATAAAAAAAAAGTAAAAAAAGTGGGATTTTAAATATATTAAAAGTAAAAAAAGTAAAAAATTAAAAAATAAAAGTAAAGGAAAGTGGGGAATTTTTTTTAAAAAAAAAAATAAGAAAAATGGGAAATGAAAATTCTTTTTAATTAAAAATAAAAAAATAAATAAAAATCTGAAAATTCCGAATTTTTTTTAATGTGATGGAAAAAAAAGAGAGAAAGAAAGGAAAAAAAATAGGGAGGAAGGAATTGAGAAAAAAATATTTTCTTCTTCTAGGATAAGGAAATTTCTACTCGTGTCATTCTTTCTTCGGCTTTCTTTCGAAATATCCAGCAGCTTCACCACCCCAAAACCACTAGCCCTTGACTACTTTTGAGCCATCATTAACCCCTCTCCCCTCCCCCTCCCCCCCCCCCCCCCTTCCACTTAAAAAAAAAACTCTAAAAATAGCCACTAAATCGTTAGTTTTGCAAGGTCGATTGAGGTTGCAAGTTGAGATTTGCCGCTCGAGTTTTTCGTGGTCCGAAGGGTCCAGTTGAGAGCTATCCGATCATTGAGTGGTTGTAATTTAAATCCACAATCATCAATACAAAGGTTCACTTCTCTTTCTATTTTGTTTTTTTTTCTCGTTAATGTTTTGGGTCACTCTGTTTTAATTTAACTTTGAGTATGATATGATTGAGTTCGCATCTGAGTGTGCTAAGATTAATTTGTTCTCATGTTGAGTATTTGTTAAGATTAATTTATTGTCCTTTTTAGTAGTTCATATGGTTAATTTTATTGATGAATATGTATTAATTCGTTACTTTTCTTGTTTATTCAATGAAGTAATGGCTTTCCATTTTAACATGCTTTAGTTTCATTTTGATCTCCTATCTTAGTGACTAAATTGATCCTGATCTATCTTTTCCTGCCATAAATTTAGTCTAATTTCAAATATTGTTTAGCAGTAAAATTATAAGAGATTAGGTTGGGCCATGATTGGTGTAAGACTTTAATTGAACTTCCCTAGCGTATTTATGGGCTAATTGTTGCACATGACCAAAAACAAATAAACATTCACAAGCTAGCCAACTTTTTCCATAATTAATTTACTTCATTTCCTCCGTAACAATATACATACCTCATGACCTTACAATAATGTCAAATTTAGTAATTGAATAATATTCGAACACCGTAGCTTGATTTAGGCGCGATTAATAATAAATTATCGTGACTATGGGTACGGTTCCTATGGCATAGTCATGATACGTAAACCCCAATTCAAGTGTGCGTTTCACGCGACTTGACCGTAACTTCAAATAATAATAAAAATAAACATGTTATAAATCGCGGGTGCGTTTCACGTGGCGCGGTTCGCAATGTGTACCAAAACGACAAGTGTGCGATATCGCGACTTGTTCAAATAAATTTCATAAATATTAAAAAGCGGTAAAAGACAAAAATGCACAATGAGTTTAAAACATGTAATAAATCAGATAATTACGCCAAGTATTAATTGTTAAGCGACCGTGCTAAAACCACGGAACTCGGGAGTACTTCACACCTTCTCCCAAGTTAACAGAATTCCTTACCCGGTCTTCTGTGTTCGCGGACCAAAAATAAGAGTCAAATTTCCTCGATTTGGGATTCTAAAATAAATCGGTGACTTGGGACACCATAAATTATTCCAAGTGGCGACTCTGAATAAATAAATAATCCTATTTCGAATAATGTCACTTAAATTGGAAAAATTCCCTATCCCCTATCCCCTCGGGAAAAAGGAGGTGTGACAGCTCTGGCAACTCTGCTGGGGATTAAGAACCCAGAATCTCTGGTTCAGGGTTCAGAATTCGAGCTTAGAATAGCTGTTATACTTAGCTTTTATTTATTATCTGATTTTTATGTGTTTGAGCCTAATGTGCTAAATGCCGCTTTTTACCGCTTTGATATTGCTTGAACTGTATATAAACTGTTACGAAACCCTCTTCTCTCTGAGTCTTCTAAATCTTTTGGGAAGCGTGTGCTTTGCGTGGCTTCTTTTCTGTTAGAGTCATACCCTAATTTTAGAACGAGGTTCGGACAAGTTGCAAAGCCGGTGAAGCTTCTGTATTCCCGGTACGTTGTCCCCCCTCGGCTCGAGTTGTCTGCTCGGGTAAGCCAGGTCTAGAACAATACACCTAGGATCTAAACCTAGAATAACATAGCCTCATGCCGGATCTCTAGTAGGAACGTTTATTTGCATCACGTGCATTTGACTTTGGGGACTCAACATAGGGGTTGGGTCCGTCTAGGATAGGTGTACCCAATATATTGGACCATCTTGATGCATTTTACGTGCTATTTGTGCATATGTTTGTTTCGACTTGCATGTTGACCGGCTTCTAGAATAGGAAAAGGGAACCAAGAAAAAATAAAGAGTGAGGTAAAAAAAAAAAAAATTACCCGGTTTTGAAAATCCAGGTATTTGAAAAATACTGAAACTCTAGAAAAAAAAAATCATTTTCAAAATAAGTTGTGTTTTCCTATTGCTCCAAAACCTACCGAACTACGCAGGTCTGATTCTCACCGGATGTGAGATACGTAGGCAACCCCTATCAGGTCCGACCACATTTTTTCAAAACTAACCAAAATAAGAACCTTTTGAAACATGATCATCACCAAAGGTCGTTCTTGTCAAAATAGCCTTAAAACATTCTCTTGGAGCGCCGAAAAGCTGTTTTCACAAAAATAGCCACAATGTAAACCCAAGTTAGTCTTTTCTCCTATAACCAACCTCAGTTGGCAGAAACAACCCTAAAAACTTTTCTCAAGTGTTGAAAGGGCCGTATTTGCAACAAAAAAAAATATTACGAAATTTACCGATTTGGATTTTTAAAATTAACCACTTTGTGTTTTTGAAAAATGTGTTGTTTTGATTTTTGTCCTCAATTTGTGTGCAGAATGAGCACCGTTGAGAATGTACCTTTCGGGTCGTAGATGAGATTCCACTGGGACTCCACATGTGGTGGAATGACCTGGGGGAGGTCAGCAAGCTTTATGTGACAAAGGCTTTAGGTGGGCTCACCGGGCTTCTGAAAATTAAACCAAGGCTTGATATAATTGAAGCTTTGATACCGTTTTGGGACCCGACGCACAATATTTTTCACTTCTCTGATTTTGAGTTGACCCCTTTGCTAGAAGAGATGGCAGGTTATGTTGGTCTTGACGGGAATCTCAGGCACCGATATCCAGTAGCACCAAGACCTGTAACTCCTCATAAGTTTTTGGACCTTCTGAGCATTAGCCGGCAGGTTAAAGATGGAAATTTGGTCAAAGGATTTTGCACATTCCACTTCTTATACAGCCGGTATGGGGATCCCCGAGGATTTGAGCCTCCGGACAATGGTTTGAGTCATCAGGGAAATAAACACAAATGGGAAGCACACAGAGGTTTAGCCTTCATAGTTGCCTTTTTAGGTACTCTGATATGCCCAAGGAGTGACAGACATATAGAGCTAGGACTTGCAGGAATGGCCAACTTTATGGTCAAAAAGGCCAACGGCACTCTTATACCGATAATTCTCGCAGAAATCTATCGAGCTCTAACTGCCCGTCGAGCTGGAACAAAGTTCTTTGAGGGTTGCAACTTGCTTTTGCAAATGTGGCTGGTGAAACATCTTTGCCATCGCCCGAGGTACATGAACTACGGTCTGACCGGACTCGATTCCATTGAAGAATACGGAAACCGGGTAAACGGTCATGAGTTACCGGAGGTTACTGAGGCTTGGTTCGCGTATTTGAGTTTTTTGACCGCAAACCGAATTAAGTGGACTTTCAGTTGGCTCACGGTCAACGAGGTTATTTACATGTCTGCTGGAGTGTGCTTTCTTTTATTGATGGGACTTCAGAGTATTCAGCCATATGCTCCGCATCGAGTCCTACGCCAATTGGGAAGATACCAAACAGTCCCTTATGATGAAGATTTGAGTCCACAGGTTATTGAACTATGCCCAAAAGCCGCATTCCCAGAAGAAAAGGTTCGCCAGATTTGGCACCAATGTAGGTTTCTGGAGCCACAGACTCAAGTACGGGATTGTTCCTCGGGTGAAGTAGAATCTAACTACACAACCTGGTATGGTAAGAGAGTTCGAGTCGATCAAGAGACAGAACATCCCGCCAAAAGACCCCATGTCCAACAATTCACCGATGGAGCACGAGAACAATAGGTTTGGTTAGCTAAAAAAAGGAATACCGGACCACCATAAGCAAACTAGAGGATCAAATCAAAAACCTTAAATTTAACAGTAGTTTGCAGGCTGCCGATGATGAAGGAGAAAAGAAAAGGTTGGCCCGAGAAAATGAAGCCCTCCGAGCTCAGATTCAGAAAATGAAAATAGTTGCTGAAAACCCGGTAAAAAGTAAAAAAAAATGAAAGACTCATAAGCAATCTGAAGCGGAAAGTTCATGATTATGGGTTTGATTTGACAAAGGCCGAGGATGAATTGGCAAAAGCTCAGGCAAAATTGGCGAATAATGCAGAAGAACGGGCAAGGTGTGTTCAGCATTTAAAGCAAAAGTATGATAGAGGGGTCGCGATCTTAAGGGAAAAGCTGACTAATCTCGAAAATAAAATGGTCCAACAAATAAAGGATTTCAAAGCTGAAAGAGAGCATTGTTATACATTGATTTCCCGATTGGAATAAGTCATACAATAATTGCAAGACCAAAACCATACGGCCACACAAGTGTTGGAGGCCCGGTTTCAGCAAATTGGACGCTTGCTCCAAGAAAAGGGCGTTATTAGAATGAGGATTAAAGAAATCGCTGATTACGTTGCAATGAAATGCCATGAATGCGAAGATATGACCAGGTCCATGTTCTTTACTTCTGTGATGACTTTTGTCCGTCATGTGATGGATGATTTAGAGTATCTTCAAGAAGAGATTGCACGCATGCCCACGTCGAGACCGACTGATGTACCACGGGGCCCCGGAGTAGTATTAGAGGCTCTTATGTATTTTTGATTTTTTTATTATTATTATTTTTGGCTTTGAGTCTGTATTTTACCTTTTCGAGTCTATTTTTTTTTGTTTTGAGTATGTATGTTTAATTATCAGTATTTCCAAAATCTTTGTAATAGAAAAACCCAAAAAGATTTTATTTAATGAAATATTGAAAAAAACCAAAAACCAAAATTTTCTTTTCTTTTATTCTGCATTTATTTCCTGAACTACGTAATGATCTGATTCATGCGGCGTCATGATACGTAGGCAATCCCCATCGGATTCGATCGTAGCTATAGACAATCTGAGTGAAAAATAAAGAAAAAGAGAGGAAAATAAGGAAAATTGAGTGAACAAGAAAGAAAAAAGAGTGAAAAATAAAAGAGCAAAAACAACAATAAGGGAAGAAAAAATAAATAAGGATTCGAAATTTGAGAAAAGAGATAGTAAAGCCGGGATAAAACATACAGCCGTTGCAAAGACATTTAGAAACATTTAATTGTTTAAGTGCATGGCATCCCCAATATGTGATTCCTTATCTCTTAAAAATCTCAAACTAACCAGATTGTTGTGTGTGCAAATATCAACGGTCCTGTTTAGGTGGTTAGTTTTGTGGTAATCTGGCTTCCCATCCTTACTTCACGAGATCTAAAGGCAGTGTTCATATGGCCTCTGAAAGTCATCTACCAATTATTGAGCCTGAGGATAGTCCTGTATCGGCTATTCCACAGTTAGAGTCCGCAGCCACTGAGGGAAATAGGAGGTTGCGCGTCCGCATGTTAGAAATGTGGGAAGCTTGGTCTAATGGCAAAGAACCGCCCAGTATAATCCCCGGATTTCCTGAACTTCTTCCCAGGACGAGTGGAATCTCTAATGTCCCCATCCCAGTAACAAACCCATTCATCCCGTTTGGGTACCCCACTATATCGGCCAATTTCACCGGTATGCCTTCTGAGGTTCGCCCTCAGGCACCATTTTCAGGGGTACCTTCTACATTATTCACCGCACCACCAGTCTCTACTACGGCACAACCAAACAGTTCCCAAACCATGCTTCTAGCCTTCATCTTTCACTTTTCAAGTCCCGTAATTTCAGCTAGATAACGCTCATGTTACCCCAAACTCTTACCCTCAGCACCCGCAGTTTGAGTCTTCTATGGAACAGGAAAGAGCTATGAGAAACCCCGAGCAATAAGAGATGGTTCGGAAGATGAAAAGCCTCGAAAAAGGTCTGAAGAACATGCAAGGCCTGAGTAGCCAAAAGAGTGTCTCCTACTCCGATCTGTGTATATTTCCTCATGTTCATTTGCCCGTTGATTTTAAAATGCCAAAATTTGAAAAGTACGACGGGTACGGAGACCCGATCGCTCATTTGAAAAGATATTGCAATCAACTGAGAGGGGCAGTTGGAAAAGAAGAACTTTTGATGGCCTATTTCGGGGAGAGCTTGACGGGAATTGCGTCAGAATGGTTCATAGATCAGGACATCTCCCATTGGCATATATGGGATGACTTGGCTCGAGATTTCGTCAGGCAATTTTAATACAATATTGATATAGCTCCAGGTAGGAATTCTCTGACCAATTTCAAGAAGAAAACCGCGAAAAGCTTCCGTGAATATGCTATCAAGTGGCGTGAGCAAGCATCCAGAGTGAAACCGCCTATGGATGAGGCAGAAATGGTCAACGTTTTCTTGCAGACCCAAGAGGCCGATTACTTTCAGAACATGATGTATGCAATGGGCAAACCTTTTGCAGAGGCCATAAAAATCGGAGAAATGGTAGAAAATGGCTTGAAAACTGGCCGAATCATAAGTCAATCTGCTTTGAGAGCCACCTCCCAAGCCATCCAGAACGGCTCGGGAGGTTTAGCAAATCGAAAGAAGAGGGAAGAAGGAGCCATGATGACTTCAGGCTTGAGAGGCCCACATCGATCCCGCGATCATTCTTACCTGCCTTCCAGAACCCCACAACACTACTACCCCCATCAAGATGCAGCATATGTCGTGGTGCCGCCTCCCTATGCGGTGATGAATGCCCAACCTTATACACGGCCACAACAACACTACAACCAAAACTGAGCTCCACCTCCCAGAAATAACCATCCTTACCAAGCTCCATATAACCCCCCGTCCCCCACAAAACAATTACCAACATAATACACGCCCTCTTGAGCATCCTAGGAGAAACGACTTCACCCATATTGGTGAGTCCTACTCTAGCTTGTTTCCAAAATTAGTCCAGATGGGTCTATTGCAATTTGTGCCTCCAAACCGGCAAAATCCAAAATCTCCATCATACCGGTCCGGTACTAGGTGTGCCTATCATTCAGGGGCAGAGGGTCATGATACGGAGGATTGTTGGACTCTCAAGAGAGCCGTTGAGAATTTGATAGAACAAAAACGAGTGGTGCTGAGGGACGAGGAAGTCCCCAATGTGACTAACAATCCATTACCGACTCGCAACAATGGGACGGTCATTGGAATGATTTGTGATGATAAAGAGTTTTATCCAGCTTTGAAAGCTATCATCGCCATTGTCGATTCAGAGGCAAGACCTAAAGCGGCGGTGAAACAAGCCAGAAATGAGAAGAAAATCACTCTAACTCCTCAAATTACAGAAACAAATACTGGGGCAGCACCTGCTAAGGACGCAATTCTCTATGTTCCTAGGGCCCCAAGGAAAGAACAACTCATGTTGAATACTCCCAAAAGATTTGAGCAGAGGAAAGTCACGCTAAATGTGCCAAAAGGGACTTATGTGGTGCGGGGCCGGTAATTTCACCAAGGCTGAATGAGCCTGTGGTTATTAGCCGCGCACCACAAAACCTTATGAGAGACCCCAGTGCAGTCTCCTGGAATTACAGCAAAACAGTGGTTACTTACAAGGGGAAAGAGATTATGGGAGAGGTGAACGAAATGAACCAACCTAAGAAGTACCACAACCTAGAAGAGCAAAAGATGTTAAAATTGAGCAAGGATAAACGGTTTCCGCCTAAGAAGCCTATGAATTCTGAGGAAGCAGAAGAGTTTTTCCAAAAAATGAAAACTTTGGAATATGCAATAATTGACCAGCTCAGGAAGACTCCTTCCCAGGTTTTACTTTTATCTCTTTTTATTAGCTCAAATGAACATCAGAAGGTACTCCTGAAAATATTGAACGAGGCATATGTCCCGGTTGAAACTTTAGTTGAACAACTGAAAAGAATGGCTGAACAATTCTTTGAAGTTAATAGGATTTCCTTCAGCCGTGATGATTTTCCCCAATAGGGAGCCGCCCACAACAAAGCCCTTCACTTGACTGTCAAATGCGAAGGTTATTATATGAAGAGAGTCATGCTAGATGGTGGGTCTGGGCTCGATATTTGCCCTCTCTCAACGCTCCAGAGGATGAAAATTGGAACAGAAAGAATCCGACCAAACAATGTATGTGTGCGCGCTCTTGATGGTGTCAAACGAGACACAATAGGGGAAATTGATTTGATTTTGACCATTGGCCCTGTGGATTTCGACGTAACTTTCCAGGTTCTGGACATGGATACTACATATAATTTTCTCCTAGGAAGACCATGGATTCACACTGCAGGATCTGTGCCCTCCACTCTTCATCAAATGGTCAAATTTGAACATGAAAACCAAGAAATTGTTGTCCACGATGAGGATGAACAGTCCATTTACAAGGACCCTTCAGTCCCATGTCTCGAAGCTAGAGAAGGAAGTGAGCACATTATCTACCAAGCCTTCGAAATTGTGATTGCTGATAAATACGAAGAAGGCGCCCCGTTTCCTCAACCTTGCTTATCTAATTCCTCGGTCATGGTCGCCACTGAAATGATTAAACATAGGTACAAGCCCGGAAAGGGGCTCGAGGTATATCTACAAGGCATCATAGAGCCCGTTACGTCAACCGCCAATGAGAAGTTCTTTGGCGTAGGTTTCCGAGCTACAGAGGCTGATAGAAAATGGGCTGATGAGCACAAGAAAAATGGGTGGGTCCTGGCTCAGCCCGTTCCGCATCTCACCAAGTCATTTATTGATCCCAAATATGTAGAAGAATAAGAAGAAGAGGCCTTCACGGCTGAAGAGATTGAGTATATTTGTGAAGCCATGAAACGAATGATGTATGAGTCCCACATGGTCCAGCCGAGGGAAGGAACGAGCACTGCTGAGGTGTTATACATGGGGCCAAATTCCAAGCTTCAGAATTGAAAAGCTACCCCATTCCCTGTCAGGCGGGAATCCCGGTAGTCGAGTCTTGCCATCTTTTCTACATTACGAGTTATTTCAGGGTGTAACTCGAATGTTTTTATTTTATTGTCTTTTGATTTCGATGTAAACCCTTTTATCTTTAATTCAATGAAATGAAATCAATATTTCATCATCAATGGATGCTTCCTTTTTCTTTATTCTAATTTTACTATTTTTCTTATCTTTTCCTTTTCAGTTCTAATAATGCGGACTTAAATAACATGACATGCTTGCAGACTTCATGCCCAGATCCTAAAACGCTGTCTAACTGTGAAATAATGAATCAAGATCCAGAATATGATGAAGATGAGGCTTTTAGGGAAATAAATCGAGAATTGGAACAATTTGAGAATAATCCTAAGCCAAACTTAAATGAAACTGAGCCAGTTAATTTGGGTAGTCCAGAAGAGGTCCGAGAAACCATGATAAGCATTTACGCCGATGAAAGAACTAGGGATGCATTGATCCAACTTTTGTTTGAATTCAAGGATGTGTTTGCATGGTTCTATGATGATATGCCAGGTTTGAGCGTTGATTTGGTAGTACATAAATTGCCAACTTATCCCAGTTACCCACGTGTACAACAAAAGCAAAGAAAGTTTAAAACGGAAATCAGTGATTTGATCAAAGAAGAAGTCACCAAACAATTAAAAGTTGGTGTGATTCAGGTGGTCCGATACACCACGTGGTTGGCTAATGTGGTCCCAGTGCTGAAGAAAGATGGGAAAACCCGAGTGTGTGTTGATTATCGGGATTTAAACAAAGCAAGTCCCAAGGACAACTTTCCACTACCAAATATTCGTATTCTTGTTGACAACTATGCCAAACATGAGATACAGTCTTTCGTGGATTGTTATGCTAGGTATCACCAGGTTCTGATGGATGAGGATGATGCAGAAAAGACGGCTTTCACCACGCCGTGAGGCACTTATTGTTACAAAGTCATGCCATTCGATTTGAAAAAGACCGGGGCAACTTACATGAGAGCCATGACTGCCATCTTCCACGACATAATGCACCGGGAAATTGAGGTGTATGTGGATGATGTGATCATTAAATCCAGAATACAAGAAAGCCATGTGCAAGATTTGAGAAAGTTCTTTGAGCGTCTGCGCAAGTATGATTTGAAATTGAATCCAGCCAAATGTGCATTCGGAGTTCCATTTGGGAAACTTCTGGGGTTTATAGTTAGCCGAAGGGGTATTGAGTTAGATTCGACAAAGATAAAGTCTATTCGGGATTTTCCACCTCCGAGAACCAAGAAAGAGGTCATGAGTCTGCTAGGGAGATTGAATTACATCAGCAGGTTCATTGCTCAGCTTACTACCACGTGTGAGCCCATATTTAAGTTGCTGAAGAAAGATGCAGTGATCAAATGGACAGATGAATGTCAAGAGGCTTTTGATAAGATCAAAGAATATTTGTCAAATTCGCCAGTGTTGGTTCCACCCGAGCCAGGAAGACCTTTGTTCTTGTATCTGACAGTCTTGGAAAATTCCTTTGGTTGTGTCCTGGGGCAACATAATGTGACCGGGAAGAGAGAGAGAAGGCCATATACTACTTGAGCAAGAAGTTTACCATTTATGAAGCCAAGTATACTTTGTTGGAAAGAACTTGTTGCGCCCTAACTTGGGTCGCCCAGAAGCTCAGACATTATCTTTTGGCCTATACCACATATCTCATAACTAGAATGGATCCTCTAAAGTACATATTCCAGAAACCAATGCCCACGGGAAGGTTAGCAAAATGGCAAATCCTGCTCACTGAGTTCGACATTGTCTATGTCACCCGTACAACGATGAAAGCTCAAGCCTTGGCGGATCATCTAGCTGAGAACCCGGTTGATGATAAATACCAACCCCTAAGTACTTACTTTCCGGACGAGGAAGTAAATTCAGTTGAAGTAATTCCAGAAGACACCAATGCTTGGAAAATGTTCTTTGTCGGAGCTGTAAATGCAAAAGGTGTCGGGATTGGGGAAATTTTGGTTTCACCCACCGGTCAGCACTAACCGGCCACAGCGAGGCTTCGGTTCTTCTGTACCAACAACACCGCTGAGTATGAAGCCTGCATTATGGGCATGAATATGGCAGTTGATCTGGATGTAGAAGAATTGTTAATCATGGGAGATTCAGATTTGATCATTCGACAAGCCCAAGGTGAATGGGAAACTCGAGATATCAAGCTTATCCCATATAGGCAACATGTAGAAGATCTTAGCAAACGATTCAAGTCCATCGAGTTTGGGTATATTCCTCGATTCCACAACGAGTTAGCTGATGCATTAGCTACTTTGGCCTTAATGATGCCGTATCCGGGCAATGTCCATATTGACCCGCTGGAAATCCAAATTCGAGAGAGGCATGGTTATTGTAATACAATTGAAATAGAACCATATGTTCAGCCATGGTATCATGATATCAAAAGGTTTATGAAAATAAAGAAATATCCCGAACAGGCTAGTGGAGACCAAAAGAGAACCATTAGAAGGCTTGCCAGCGGTTTCTTCTTGAGCTGAGAAACCTTGTACAAAAGAACTCGAGATCTGAATCTCTTGAGGTGTATAGATACCCTAGAAGCTGAAAAGATCATTAACGAAGTGCATTCGGGAGTATGTGGACCTCACATGAACAGATATGTCCTTGCAAAGAAAATCCTTCGGACAGGTTATTACTGGATGACCATGGAAAAGGATTGCTTCAGTTTTGTCCAGAAGTGTCATCAGTGTCAGATACACGGTGACCGGATTCATGCACCGCCTTCAGAGTTACATCCTATGTCAGCACCTTGGCCGTTCGTTGCCTGGTGTATGGATGTTATTGGGCCAATCGAGCCGAAAGCTTCAAATGGGCATAGATTCATCTTGGTTGCCATTGATTATTTCACAAAGTGGGTTGAAGCAGTCACTTTCAAAGCCGTCACCAAGAAAGCGGTGGTGGACTTCATGCATTTCCAACATTATTTGTCATTTTGGTATTCCTAAAACTATCATTACAGACAATGCTGCAAATCTGAACAACCACTTGATGAGGGAGGTATGCAAACAATTTAAGATTACGCATCGTAATTCTACCCCTTATCGGCCTAAAGCTAATGACGTTGTTGAAGCTGCAAACAAGAATATCAAGAAGATTCTCAAGAAAATAATTCAAAGTTCTAGGCAGTAGCATGAAAAGCTGCCTTTCGTATTATTGGGATATCGCACAACCCTGCGCACATCAGTTGGGGCTACGCCTTACTTATTGGTTTATGGCACTGAAGCCGTAATACCTGCAGAAGTTGAAATTCCCTCTCTTTGAATCATTGTTGAAGTCGAGATCAAGGATGATGAATGGATCAAGGCCCGATTGGAAAAATTAACTATGATTGATGAAAAGCGAATGGTCGCAGTTTGCCACGGGCAGTTGTACCAACAAAGAATAGCTCGTGCCTACAACAAGAAAGTGCGACCCAGGAAATTCGAAATGGGGCAACTCGTTCTGAGACGTATTCTCCCGCATAATGAGGAAGAAAAAGGAAAATTTGCTCCAAATTGGAAAGGTCCGTACATTATAAGAAAACTATTGCCGAAAGGAGCGTTGTACTTGGGAGACATTGAAGGAAATGACCCCGAAACAGCTGTCAATGCAGATGCGGTCAAGAGGTATTATGTTTGATCCTTTTTTGTTTCTTTGATCACCCTCTTTGGAACCTGGAAGTTACTACGAAAAAAAAAAGTTCCTTGAACTACGTTTGACTTGATTCTGAAAGGATACGTACTTACGTAGGCAGTATCTCTCTGGGGTTCAGTCACACCAAAACAAAAATCTAAATTCCCTCAAAAGTGAAACTGGGGCAGATGTTATAATAGTTTGGTGATGGTTTTGTGTGAAAGGTTCCAAAGTTGTAATTCAATCCAAATCCTTTTTACCCAAATCCTTTTTAAGTCCTTCCGATCAATCGGCAAAGAGATTCAAAATGGGAGGATACAGTTACTCGGATCTGATACAACAAAATAAGAGAAATAAAATGAGAGAGTCTTATTGGTGAAAACCTCACGGGCACCATAAGGCGATGGTAAGCAGAGAAATTCAAAAATGAGAGAG
Source organism: Nicotiana tomentosiformis (assembly GCF_000390325.3). Lineage (NCBI taxonomy): Eukaryota > Viridiplantae > Streptophyta > Magnoliopsida > Solanales > Solanaceae > Nicotiana > Nicotiana tomentosiformis. Next base: position 42,727,730 of record NC_090818.1, on the reverse strand, counting down.
TCTTGTTAGTGAAAACTCACAAAGAGCACTATAAGGCGATGGTGAGAAGAGAAATGAGAGAGGACAGCTGGTGAAAACTCGCAAAGGGCGCCATTGATCGAAAAGAGGATCCTCACAGTCATTGTCATCGACACAGTCTTGGGCAAAGTTTCTCAGTCTCAAAGCAAGAGTTGTGATGAATTTCTGAGAGTTGGACGGTTTACACAGATCATGCATCTAGTCCAAGAGGCATGTCATGTTCATTGAAGTCTGTATATACTCCAGATAAGTCCTTCTTTCTTTTCCCCGAAAAGGATACCTCTTGTCTAAATTCATTTGTTCATTCCATTGTTTTCTTTTCTTTGAATCCTTTTCGGTTTAACTCTGTTCTAAAATTAAGACAAAGAAGGGAAGGCAGGACTGATTTACAGGGTTCTCACTTGATACAAGCCAATATGCAAAAGAAAAGGCACCCAATCTCGGCAAGGGCATCAAGTTGACTCCAACTGGCCATGTTGGCCGATGTTTAGAAATAAAAAACTGTTGAAAGAGGAAATTCAAAGTCAAATGCCCACAAGGGAAAAATAAAAGTTGAAAAGGTTAAGTCCCACGTGACTAACCATCATGGCAAAGTCCGAAAAAGCCAGAGGTTCTCCGAGGTTAGAAATGCAATCGATATTCAGGAAACAACCAGTTGCAACTGAAAGGATAGAGACCAAGTGACTGAAACAATCAAGGCCACAAAACCAACCACCGTTTCAAACTGACACATTGTTCTTTGTTTGAAAAAAAATAGGAAACGGGTGCAATCCAAAAGCAACCTTGCAAGAAGAAGGTGCAACCAAAACGAAATTACGCAAAGGCTAGAAACAGTATTGAAGCAACTACTGCAAAATGGAAGTCTTCTCCAAACTCTTTACCGCATTTTACTCATTATCTTAAAAAAAATATATGAAATTAAAAAGAAAGAAAAAACAAATCATAGTAGTATAGGGTCTCCAATCCCTAGCTGTGTTTTCCAACATAGGGTCTCCACTCCCTAGTTGATAATTTTTAGACATAGGGTATCCACTCCCTAGTATCTTTTCCAACATAGCGTCTCCACTCCCTAGTTGATGTTTTTAGACATAGGGTCTCCATTCTCTAGTCTGCTTTTCCAACATAGGGTATCCACTCCCTAGTTGATGTTTTTAGACATAGGGTCTCCACTCCCTAGTCGCTTTTCCAACATAGGGTCTCCACTCCCTAGTTGATTTTATTTTTAGACATAGGGTCTCCACTCCCTAGTCGCCTTTTCCAACATAGGGTCTCCACTCTCTAGTTGATTTTATTTTAGACATAGGGTCTCCACTCCCTACTCACCTTTTCCAACATAGGGTATCCACTCCCTAGTTGATTGATATTTTAGACATAGGGTCTCCAATCCCTAGTCTTTTTTCCAACATAGGGTCTCCACTCCCTAGTTGATGATTTTCCAACATAGGGTATCCACTCCCTAGTTGATGATATTTTAGACATAGGGTCTCCACTCCCTAGTCTCTTTTCAAACATACGGTCTCCACTCCCTAGTTGATGATTTTCCAACATAGGGTCCCCACTCCCTAGTTGATGATTTTTAGACATAGGGTCTCCACTCCCCAGTTTCTTTTCTAACATAGGGTCTCCACTCCCTAGTTGATGTTTTTAGACATAGGGTCTCTACTCCCTAGTCGCTTTCGCAACATAGGGTTTCCACTCCCTAGTTGATATTATTGTAGACATAGGGTCTCTACTCCCTAGTCGTCTTTTCCAACATAGGGTCTCCACTCCCTAGTTGATTTTATTTTCGACATAGGGTCTCCACTACCTAATCTCTTTTTCCAATATAGGGTCTCCACTCCCTAGTTGATTTGATCTTAAATGCAGGGTACACCATTTCCCGATATCTTTGCCAATATAGGGTATCCCATTCCCTGGCCATATTTTCCCAACATAAGGTACACCAATCCTTAGTTGAGACATCCTTTTGACAATAAAAGAACACAATCCAAAAAAAAAAAATGACATTTTCAGGGTACACCACTCCCGACCTTTTATTGCTTTCAATAAAGAAGTAGTTTAGAATTTTCTTACAATAACTCACGAAATTTTCCTAGTGCAAACTAGGGCAGAAAAATTTCGTTCGATTGTTTGTTTTGGTGTATGAGTAGGTTTTACCTCGAGGCACAGGGTTCGAGATGACCAAAAGAAGAAGTCTCAATTCAGAATAAAAGAAAAAAAAAGTGAATTCAAAATGGAAAAGCAATTGAAAAGATGTGGAATGCTAAGACATTACTGAAGCCACGGGCATTGGAGTCCCATTTTGATTAGAAGAAGCTATAGAACAATGAACTAGAACCTACAACTAGCGAGCATCAAGGTTTAGATCAGAGTCTGCATGAAGAACCAGTTAAGACTCAAGATCAAGTTTCTGAAGACTCATAGATAGGAATCTTGTAACTCATAATTGATAGGCTTGTTTAGTTTCTTTTTTATTTTATTTTGATATAATAGCAGGACCGCGGACCAGAGCCTCGACTGAACCTCACTCGACTCATCAACTCATTATTCCACCATTCTCCTTGAACTACACGTGACCTGATTCCCCTATAACCCGAGATATGTAGGCTGTCCAAAACCCAGTTCGGTGACTTGGGACACCATAAATTATTCCAAATGGCGACTCTGAATGAATAAATAATTTCAATTCGAATAATGTCACTTAAATTGGAAAAACTCCCTATTCCCTATCCCCTCGGGAAAAAGGAGGTGTGACAAGACTTAATTCCCTAATCAATATTTCTCTGAATCTGCTTGTGCTCGTCACTCGTCACTCGTCAATCTCGTCTCTCTCTTGATGATCTTGGACACCAGTTGCACGGGGGTAACACATGTAAAGGACCAATTAAGAGTAATCTAATCACCAGACCAACTAGTTGAAACAAGAAAACTATGCAGTTTGGCCGTTTGGTATTCACAAGACTAGCGCCCGTTTGGCCATAGATTTTGCCAAGTTTTTTTCAAAAATTATTTGGCCAAACCTGTTTGTTTATAGATTTTATCCATATCTTGGCAGATTTTAAAAACAAAAATTTCAAATCCCAAAACTAGCTTTACACCTGTTTTGTCCCAAAAAATTATCGTGTGATTTTTTTAACAATTTTAAAAGTTACCTCAAACTTTAGTATTTTATAAAAAATTCCATCATCTATTATGACCCAACTAATCCACCAGCTAGTTACTATCATTTTTTTGGACTGATGGATCATATAATATTATTGCAATTTGATGAATTATAGTAGTTAGTAATTATGTTATTGACATTTAATAGTAAAATAATAGGTTATGGTTTTAGGATAGTTGTGAGCACCTAATTTTTTATCATAATTGGATTTTTTTACCACTTTTTAGTATGTAAATATTTTTTGATTTTAATCTACAAATTTTAGCTTTTGTTTCACTTTTTAATAGGTTTTTATTTAAGAAAATTAAAAATCACAAAAGAGTTATTTTTTTAGAGTAGTGGCTTTTATTCTCGCAAGGAAAGAAAAGTTTTTCAAAGGAAAAATATGTCTTTTTTTAGCTTAGTTTCTTAAGTTAGAATTTTTAACAATAAATATCGAGTGATTTGTAAGAAAACAAAAAGAAACGGAAGAATGAGTTAACGAAGAGGAAGAAATGAAGAGGTAAATAATTTTTGTCCTTCACATGCCTTTCTTCTTTTTAAATTTTTGTGGGGACTACTTAATTTGGCATTCTGCATTTTGCATTTTGCATTTTTTGCTCTCCATTCATTCACATGGGCACGTCACTTTCATAGGATTCTTTTGCACAGCTCACACACGATTTTGGAGAGGCACAATCACATATCACACAAACTTGCTCACCAAGAATTGGTTCATTATATATTTACTCCACATAACAGGAGCTAAAAAGAAAAAGAAAACGCAGCAACGAAACAAAAAGAAACCAGTTGCCTTCTTCTTCAACCTTGAGCCAAAGAGTTTCAGCCATAAAAACAGCTCTGTTTCTCACGTCAAAAACAGCTCTTTCCCCCCCTTAAAACAGCCCCAAATTCCATGAAAATGCAGCCACTTAAGAGCTGCTAATCTCCACATTTACCAGCCCAGTTTCCACCATTAAACTCACCAAAAACGCAACTCTAAAGCCACCATAATTGCTGCCAAGAAACAGCCATTAAACCCACCTGCAACGACCCCAAACCAGCCGCAAAAATTAGTCCCAAACCCAGCTGAAAACATAGCATGAAAACAGCTCCAAAACACCTCTAGATCACCAAAAAAACGCAGCTCAAAAACCAATCCAAACAGCCTTGAATAATTTCCAGAAAACGCAGCAAAGTCCCGATTTGTTTTTCCTCATTTTGTGTGAGGTTCGAGAGGTCCTGTTCGAGATTTTAAGTCGAGGTCGCCGGCGAGAGGTTCTATCCGACGTCCTGTTTGAATTTGAGGTTCCTTCTTAACTTCCATCTTACTATCGGTGTGGCTCTGTTAATGCCTATTTTGTACGTTAAATTTGTAACTTACTAGTTTTCCTTCGTCTTTGTTCTAGCTTTATGGTATTCTTACTATTTAAATGAGTTTTGAGGGAAGTTTGTTTGTCGATTCGTGAACATTATTCCCAGATCTTACCTTATTTGTTCTTGAAGTAGAAAGCATGATAACTTTGGTTTTTCTTTCATGACTGTCGCTCCTTTTGATACAATTCTCTTTCCCATTATTTTTTGAGAAAAATACATTACCTAGCATCTTTCAAAAAGTATTTAAGAAAATGATATTAATTCTTGTTTATTCCGTATATAGCATATTATTTCACAATATTAGCATATGATAAAGATTTTGTGCACAATTAATGAGTAACACAAATTATGTGATAAGTTTTATCCTTATTTATCTTTTTACATTCTCTCTCTTACTATTTTCTATTCTATTTTAGTTGCTTGATTTTGCATTCAAATCTCTCTCTTTTTCTATTCTAAATTTCTTTCCTTTAATTTAGCATTCAAATATTCTTTGAATATTTGCAGTACTTTGAATATTTATATATATATATATATATATATATACACACATACTATTATAATACCATGTATATATTTAATTATCTACTATTATTCCATTAAAACACAATATATACATACAATGACTGAAGTATAATGACAACAACATACCCAGTATTATCCCATATCGTGGGGATACTCCGTATATTAATATACTAAAAAAACTATTGTAATTTATAAACTATTTAATACTATCATTATATTGTGTAAAACATTTCTTGACATACAATTAAAAATATAACTTTATACCAATAGGATATATGAGTATAATTTTACCATTTAATTTGATATTGTTTGTCAAAAATTTGTGCGAGCGTATTATTCTCCAACAAGTAAGATACATAAAAAAAAAAAATCGAAAATAAATGTACGATATGTTTTCAAAATGTAATAGAGTCTATTAATCTCATATATGCACATATCAACAGAAAATGCATTAATCTCTTCATTATTGTTCGTCAGTAATTTAATTAGGAAGTGTATTCAAAGGAGAATCGGAACCGCTTTGAAATTTTTTAGTAATTGAATGCTTTGGATTTTTTTAAAACGTGATTCTAGGTTCATATTTATAGCTTGTTGCTAAGAATATAATTATTTAGCTGCATGTTTTGTAAAATATCTATTGTTGCTAGGTATCTGAAATTTTTTCTTAAATATTGCCTACTTGTATTTTCCCCCCTTTTATGTTTTCTCATTTGTTTAGATCCAATTTAATAATGAAATTCAACGAAGACTTGGGCATATAATGGAGAGAATTTTACCTAGAATACAACAATCTAAAGAGTTATTTATAAGAAATACAACCACATTTAAAAAAAAATACTTTATATACAATTTATTACAACTTTTAACTTTTTAATTAAATTAGATAAAACTTTTGATATGCCTAAAATATCTCATTACGGAACTTAAAAATAGGGATTATGCCAATTAACACATAATCCCTTAAATTCAAAATAATCTCACAGTTCTCTCTCATCTAATCCGTGTAGACTATTAATTTTCCAATATTATATTTTATATACCATTATTATATGTAAAGAACTATATTACATATATTTTTAATAAATATAATATATTAGTATATTCAAATCAGTAACCATATATTATACTAGTATGTTAATATTCCATTATATAATCAATGTTATATTAAGTATTACATATTTAGTATACAGTGGATATAGTATGACAAATATATATGTGTGCGCGCACGCTGTTATTCCTTTTCTATTATGTATATCAATATTTGACTTTATATATATATATATATATATTACTTCTTCTATACATTAAATTTATATATACAAGAACTAAATATACCTCGAATAATATAATAAATTAATATACTTAAATATGCATATATTAGTATACAATGAATATACTATATAGTATAACAGATTTCATACTTACATTATAATCTATATTGTATAGATTATACAAATATAATATAATAATATAAGATAAATATGATATTACAGATTTCATACATTTATTATATTTGACTCCCATATTATATAGATTACATCTCTCACTCATTTGAATGGTTGCATTTGAATTGAGGTCGATTTGGTTAGGCTTAGTTTTAGGGATGTACAGATATTTTAGGAAAATTTAATTGTATTTGAATTGTAGTCAATTTGCTTAAGTTTAAATTTAGGGAATGTTAAGAATTCTATTAAATTTTGCTAAAATTTTGGAATCTTCATTTAACATAGGTTGAATAATGTCCGTAGAGAGAACCTTTTAACTTGAATATCTATTAATTATATAAAATAATGATAATGATGTTGTATAATATATATTAGTTGCAAATGATGAAATATACTATCTATAAAGTTGTAGTTATGTAAACTTCCCTGTAATGGACCATGAATGGGTATACCTTCTGTTTGGGCTTACTAGCACAAGAAATGAATTAGTGGCCCAGGTAATTTGATTCTTTAAGCCCGCTTCTCAAACAATTAAGAACTACCTATACATGCTCTCAAAAAATTGGTAAAATTAGCCTCCTCAAAAATACTTTATTCATCAAATAATTTCATATCCATAACTCTTAAACCTTCACATTTCATCCCAAATTAGGGAGATAATAATTCTTTGAATATTCGCAGGATGCTTTAGGCGTGTTCTAATCTATTATAGTGATTGTGTACACGTTCGCGTGACATAATTATGATTTTTAAAATAAATCAAAGTACGCGTTCGCGCGACTTTGGCCAAACCATCTTAATAATAATAAAGTGTTATCAATTGTGTACATGTACGCGTGTCATGATTTTAGCACAATAAACATAACGGATATACACACATGTGATCCGTTTCAAAGATAAATCCATAAAACGCCATAATTAAAAGCGATAAAAAGAAAAATACACATAGGTTTTAACAATACGTAATTAAACAGTTAATTAAGCCATGTATGATTAAAGCGACCGTGCTAAAACTACGGAATCCGGAAGTGTCTCACACCTTCTCTCGGGTTAATAGAATTCCTTACCCGATCTTCTATGTTCGCGGATCATAATTCAGAGTCAATTTCCTCGAATTTGGATTTTAAAATAAACTCGTGACTTGGGACACCATAATAATTATTTCAAGTGGCGACTCTCATTAAATAAATAATCCTATTTCGAATAATGTCACTTTAATTAAAAAAACTCCATATTTCTCGGAAAAAATGAGGTGTGACAGTAGTGTGTTATATAGTTCGTCATAAAAATGATAATTTTGTGCCAAACTTATTTATGTTCAAGACTATGGTTTGTGATAATGATAATGAATAACACCGATGAAGGTTCTGCATATACAAGATTAGCAAGTTTTGTTTGTTTGGTATTGTTGGATATTTTTTTATAGTTTTTAGAATTTATGGGTATAATTTACGTTTCATATTTTTTCAGAAAAATGTGAAATATATATTTTTTATCTTCAAAACAAACTTCACCCAAATCAGATTTCTTAAAACAAATTTGGGAATTTGTGGCCAAACGCTAGCTAGGATTGTTCAAAAATTTTCTATTTGGTTTAGCCGACAAACCGCCCGATAATCGTTAATCCGATACCAATTCATCAATTATCTTATTGGATGACTGGCAGATTATTATATTTATAATCCGATAATCGATAAGCCGAAATATAATTATTCGCCTGATTAGCACCCCTAATACAAAACGGATTTTGGCCGAAAGCAAAAATACACCCCGGAGCTTCAAAATTTGGGTCTTCCTCTGCTTTCTTTAGTTTCTTAGCTTCCGTTGGAAAGATTTTTTTTCTTAACCTCATTTTTCAATGTTGTTTTGGTAAAAGAATGACGTACAAGAATTGAGTCATACGAGAGAATAGTGTTACAAGTGACAAGTAACTGAGTTGCACTAGTTGTTATAACCAAAATACGTGCATATATTTCAATTCAAAAATCATCAAGGATGGTTTTTATAAAGCCCCTTAAATTTAAACCTTAGTTATAACTAATTACAGCCCTAATGACGTAATTAAAGTAAAACTGAGATGTGAATGGACCCATAGGAGGGTGGTAAAATGATTAAAATATAATTACAAGTGTATGGTGGAAATGGCAAAAATAGGTGAAAAAATAAATAAAACTCCTTAAGACCTCTCGAGTTAGGCTTTCCTTACTTTTAAAAAATAAAACACCATTGACGCTCTTTAAATGCACGTGTACCATGAATTTGTTCGGCTCAGCCATATAAATGTCACATAAGGTCAGTCAACCGTTAGAGATGTTCAAATCAATAGTTTTAACCAACATGAGGAATCTGGTTTGAATGACCGGAGTCGAGGGGGGTCGAAAACACAATCTCGTGCAATACGAACGTATGTTTGATTATTCCGCCAATATTTTTCAACAAAATATTTTTTGAAAAATATATATAATATTTATTTTTATATTATATACATCTGGCATCAAAGTCCACTATAAATTATGGTGATTTGTATTGCATAAGCATAAGACCACTAAAAATGAAGGTTTACGTTCATCCCTATAATTATTTTTAGGTAATAGTATAAAGAAATACGAAGAAAGAAAATTACAAGTGATTTTCTATAAACATACCAAACACACTTAAAGAATCTTTTGGTAATTTACCTTGGACACTTTCCGCGTGACTCGAGTCAAATAATTAGCAGAACAACACTTCTCTCTCCATTCTCTTTAACTTCTTCCTCCTTTCAGAAGCAGAGGTTGGGGATGGGGACTACGCACTGAGCAGAGCGTGGGGTGGAGGGAGAGAATCGAGACGTAAGCAACTTCTTTTCTTCCACTCTATCTGAATCATCGACCTTCAAATATTTTGTATGAAACTTTTTCTCTTTCTGCACACTGATTAATCGCGTCAATTTTGTTTTTATTGGATGGAAAATTTAATCATTCTCCATAATTTTAAATGAATCGAGATGCATTGCATTGTGTAGCATTCGTAGAAGCAAGAAACTTTTCGCACAATGAATAAATTCATCGCTTTTGAGCAAAGCGTTGATGTTTAAGATTCCGAAGAATGTTTGTTTGCTTGTTTATCTTCGTTGATTGATTTCTTTTTGGATAATATCTTAGTGCATTGCCTTGTCAATTCCAAAACCTGCCTTTAATTTGTGAGTCGACCGTTTTTTTTTTTTTTTTTTTTTGTGTGTGTGTGAAAGTGTATGTACAGTAGCATTGATCGTCATTTGTTAATGTACAGTATAATTTGATAATATGTGTTCTTTCCTTAATGAATGTTAGTTTATTATTGTTCACTATTATTTTTTTCAGGAATTTCTGTAACTTGAGGATTATTTTTCATTTTCTGAGTAATAGTGTGCTCAGCATCTTTTTCCATGGTAATATTTGTATGCAAATATTCAGTAATTTGAGGAAGAATATCGAATTTCTGGAAAGCTGAAATGTCAGTCTCACAATGTGCTTCTTTGCGATTTTCTTCAAAACTTGGAAGTTCAGACTTGAATGTGCCTTTATGCCAAATCTGAATAGTTCTAAAATTTGGTATTCTTAAAGGGATTTTATTGGGCTGTGGGCGATACGAGAAGTGAATTAGGTTGCAGCAGTTTCATATCATTTTCTCGTACCAAAAGGATTTACCAACATTGTTCTTATGGCAATGTGATGACGTTGCGCAGACAAGCTGGAGAGTAAAAAGTAATTCTTTGATCACTTCCGTTAGATCTAAACAATTAATTAGTAGTATTTCTCCATTTTTCTTATTAAAAATCAGTATTTCTCCATATTTACTTTTATTCCTTAGTTCCTTTTCTCCTATCACAGTTATTGGTTCTATTTAGGTTCTGTTATCCACGAAATGTTGGATTCTCTTGTTGTTATACTATCCAATTCCTGCTACTTCCTTTTCTTTGTGGTTTCTGTTACTTCAATATATGTTACACAGACTTTGATTAATATGGGATGTTCTCAATATAGTTGCTTCTTTACTCTTATCGGAGGTTCTTTATTTCATCTTATGCTGGAAGGATGAAGATGGAAGCACCTCCAACAGTTTTGTTTACTGATGATGATAGAAAGAACCTGGAGCAGTTGCTTGATGTCTTTGGACGTGTTGTCTCTCTTGATGACATTGCTGCAGCTTATTGTAAAGCAGGTCGGGATCCAACTATTGCGGGTGATATACTCGGAGATCTGCAAGCTAGCACCTATATAATTACTACCTCTGCATCAGAAGAAAAAATAGAGGATTCCTTGACACTGACTTCTGAATCTCAATTTGAGGAAGTAGGAGATTCTGTGACATTAACTTCTGAATCTGCATCCGAGATTTATGCCAAGAGAGCTGGTCCCAGTTCATCAAAGCAAAAAAAGTTATCAGTGTCTATGGGGACTGTCTCAAGCATGATCCCAAGAGACTATGTGACAAATAGGCCACTCATTCCAGAAACTTCTACGAGAATCAAGCCACTGAAATTAACTGTGGATGATTTTTTTACCCCAGAGATAAGGGATGAGAAAGCTCCATTAGGTGCTGCAGCTATGAGTGAAACCCTGCCAGGCAGTGTTGAGGAGTTCCTCTTCAAAATGCTCGGAGATGGATTCTCTCTTGACATGAGTGTAATTGAAGATGTTGTGGGTGAGCACTTTGCTTAAGTCTATTCTAAGTATTTGTAAGATTACTTGAGAAGTAGCTTTCATATATGGAGTGACGCTAATGTTTACTTTTAATGCCTGAAATTGTGTCATTTCTTTGATTCTTTCTTCACTTCTTTTTGGTAATCTTCCAATAAAACTTGCAACAGTCGGTTAAATGTTTCTTTAAAGTCTACTTTGGGACTTAATTTTGTGAGCTAGAATGCAACATGTGGATGGTCCACGTATTCCGGTTGTGCTTAATATTACCAAACCCCTTCCTGGAAAAGAGTATCTGCTTTATAGGTTGCACTGAGATATCTTTACTTTCCATTCCTTCTATTTCTTCCTTGTAACTGCATCCTAATTCCTATTGAGCTGTCACAATTTCTGGACAATTTGTTTGCTAATCTGATGTTGTTGGAGTTGCAGGCCAGTGCGGCTATGATCTAAATAAGGTTAGTGTGCTCCAATTCCATCACATCTTATACTTTCTATATCTATTTTGAGGCATCAAATGGTAATGTTATATTTGGCTCAATTTTATATTTACATTCAGCATCCGCATGTTTGCACTTAATTCTGTATGCTCTTACTCAGTAATTGGCAACACGGCATAATCGAAATAAGTCTTGAGCATACATGTGAAGGTTGTTCTTCTAAGCATCTGCATATACCATCTAGCCCGTCTATACTCCCACTCCCACATGTTACCTAGGTACTATTGAAAGCAAGTCTTGTGTTTGGTTTGAGTTGTGTCTAAAGTTTGATTGGCTATATGCTTCTCTAGGTTCTCTTTAAGGTTAATCCTGTTTCTGGTTTGGAAGTTTTATAAGCAGTTTTAAGGATTCAAGTGTGTGGTATGAAGTCATTATTTAATTTAAAAATTAATTATGCTCCATTGGATTTACCTAAGTAGCTATTAAACCTCTTTCATGGTTAAAGTAATAACCTCATGTACTTAATTAGAATTAGGGACTAATGAGTGGATTTCTTGCTGACTCTGGTTTACTTTCATGGTGAGAAACCACAATGCATGTGTGGAATCATGCAAAATTGCAGGAGGAATGAGGCCAGGTTGCTGTTAGACTTGTAGAAGCTTAGTTCTCATGCTAAGCAGACAAGACAATGCTCGGCTAGTGCTGTTTATCTTCTGTTTTTGAATAAATTGGCCTGTATTTTTAGTGTCCTGCTTGGGGTGCTTGTATGTTTGCCTTTTCCTGATTTTCAGAAACTATGCATACATACTACATACAGATTGATTTACTTTTCTAGACAGATTTGCTTGTCGCGTTAACCTGCATGTTTCCTTATATAAGACCTCCTTTCCTTTGAATATGCAGAGTATGGATAAGCTGCTAGATTTGTCAGCATCAACTTTGGGAAAGAGTGATGATATTTTAGACATAGGTGTTCAGAAAGTAAGTTTTCTTGTATGTCACTTGGTGTTGCTCCTGTCTGCTGTAAAACTGGATACAGATAATGTCACTTACAAATGACAATAATTTAGTGGTAATGATCTTGAGGCAGTCTGTTTAGCCTTGCTTTCATTCTTCCTGGCCATGGTCTTGTAGGAAAATGAGATTTCTTTTTCACAATAAAACTTGGGAAGGATGGTGCTTTCTCTTCTATTCTCCTCTTCCTCCCCCTTCCCTCTTTCCATTCACTCCTCACCCCAGTTTGTTCTCTCCCCCTGGCTCTCACTCTCACCTGGCCTGAGAAGGGTCCTAATGTGTGTAGTTATACAGATTGTTTTGCTTTGAGAGATGGGTTCCACGTCTATACAAATCTACATGGTAGGTAATCTCTTGACTGAATACCAAAGACCAGGTCATGCGCTAGAATTGATGTGCAAAAATAGATTCAAGTCAAAATTAACTACCCCTTCAGAAAAAAAAATTAGCAATGTATTCCTTTTGGGAGGTAATTTTATAAGGATTTTATTTGTAGACAATAGATTTCTATGAGGTAACTTCTCTAAAATTGGAAATTGTTTTGGATCTGTAGCTTATGCAGTCCGTCTAAACCAAATTGACGTTGCTTCTAGCTGTAAAAAGAGCTTACACGATTAATAATGTTTGACTCACCATATAATTATCTGTATTCCCTTGAAATCTAGGAATTTTATTATTATTGGGCTGCTTAGATGGTCAGACCTGTTTCCCGTCTCTCAAATTAAAGGGAACATATAACCAACCACTCGTCTCCTATCCTTTATTACCTGAGCTACTCCACCTGTAAGAATTTATTTTAATCTTTAGTGATAATTTTATATCAGTTCCAGATGCAATTGAAATTATCCAAGTATTCAAGTGTCAATCACATGAATTTTTTCTTTACTTACTATGCTTTATCTGATCTGATGTAACAGTCTGGGGAGAGTCCAGATTTTGCATCAGTTGCATCGCAAGAGACACCTTCAATGCAAGATCCAACCAGCCGGTACTTTGCCCTCCAGAAACTATCTTCTAGAATTTTTGTGTTCCTTTTTGTTAAATAGATTTCTTAATTTGCAAGGTTTTGTGACTTGGAGGTCATCCTTCTTCTTTTGCTAATGCAGTTCCAAAGCAAAGAATATGACTAAAAATGGGCTCAACTTATCTAAGAAGGAGAAGGTCAGGTATGAGTTTCAGAAGGAAGTTCTACAGACGTTGTTTAATGTGCCTGCAAGACATGATGATGTGGATGACGTGATTCGTCATGTGAGGGAAGTTGAAAAGTCTAGGCGATTAAGTCAGTTTGTAGTGAAACCATTACAGGAGACTGTAGAACGCCAGATTCTTATCAGGACACCACAGAGTGATGCAAAAAGTAAGCACTTCATTTGTTTATTACTTGTGTTGTGCAGATGAAATAAGTGTATATGGTAACATATGGCTTCTTATCAAGGATTTCATATCTTCTTTTGATTGCCTTTTTCTATTGATTTTGTACTCTTTTTTTTGATAAGGTAAATAATTTTATTAACAATTGGGGAGAAACCTCTGTATATAAGCCGTATACCAAAAAGAGAGAACCTGCAAGAAAATATGGTTCTCAACAAAAGAAGCCCAATCCTCTATACAAATAGGGACCTCATGCATACATCCAAAAAAAAGAACAAGAAACAAAAGACGTTTTTGCAATTTTACAAAGTCTGTGTTGTTGGCAATGATTGAGTAGTGTTGCATGATATTCAACCAATCCATGGTTGCACTTTTAGATGGCTTCAAACTGCTAAGTAACTAAGCTTTGTTCTCTCTCTTTTTTTCTTTTGGGTGGGGGGTGGGGTGGGAGGACTTATTTCTTTAATAGAATATCACTAATGAAAGTGTTTCATTCTCTTAGCTATTTTATTTCACTTTGTTACATAAACACCTCATAATTTTCTATTATTAGATGGTGAGGAGAATGAAGAAAGCTACGAAGTTCTCCGAAAAGCTGTAAAGGAGTATTGGCTTACAATGAAAGAGTACTATAAAGCAGTGAGTCACATAACCTCTCTTTTACTGTTTCATGATCAGAATAACATTAAGATACTTGTTATCCAAAAAAAAAAAATCACATTAAGATACTTCATTCTGTGTTGATTGAGGTGAAAAAAAGTTTAGTATGTTAAGTCATGACTGGTATTATAAACTTAAATTTTGTTCCAGGCTGCTGAAGAATTTCAAAAAGGAGATCATGTCAAGGCACGCAGATTCCTGGAAGAGGTATGATGTTTGTTCCTTTATCTAAAGTGACTTTCCTTCGTGCTTACATTTGAAAATGTTAGTGGAAATAACTGGGCTCTCTATGAGACGCTTTACTTAGTGGTATCGGCTGGGTGGATGGTGTGCAGTTACCACCTTAGCTTATTAAGTGGTCAGACTTAAGAGTTCTGTCATCTTCTGTCAAACTATCCAAATATCTACTTGGTTCTTGCTCTATACCTATCAAGGGAGGTTTTAGCTTTTAGTTAGCCGATACCAAAACACAAAGTAAGTTGAGGAGTATAAAATGCCTTTGAAGATAGTGCTGCCAGGTTCAGTTCTTAATATTCCATGACATCTTTCACTTCTAAAATACTCCAACATCACCTATCACGAAAAAAGGCTCTAAATTCGTGCTGGAGTACATGTCCAATATGTGTGAACTCTTCTCTTCCCAAAAGTTGATCTTGCCTTGGTTGATCCACTTGTTTAAATTTTCATTATGGTGTTGTGCTGGCATTTTACTCATAATCTTCTCATGAGACAGGGAAACTTTTTCATGACAAAGGCCCGAGAGACTGATGAACAATCCGCTCAAACGCTTCTTGAAAACAGGTTCGGCAGAGAACCACCTTCCTATCTCTTGCCTTTCTCTACTCGTATATTTTGCTTACAGAGTTTGTATTTACACCAATACCTTGGGTGCAGTTACAACAAAGAAATTGTGACTGTCGATCTTCACGATTTCGAGCCAAAGGAAGCAGTGCGCTGTCTCAAAATTCAGTTGACATCTCTTTGTGGCATCTCCTGTAGGTTATTGTCATTACATGCCTTCTTCAACTTTTTAATATAAGAAATGACATTGATAACTTTCCGTTCACCAGCTATTCAGTATCTCAAAATCGTAGTTGGGATCACCAATGAAGAAGCCAAAGGTCTTCGGAAGCGTGTGGTATGACCTGCTTCTATGTCTTTTTTTTTTTTGTATGTGTGTGCTGATATTTTTGAATATTTTGGTCCATCTCCTTATCAGAAAAGAATAATTTTATCGATCTGCTGCTGTGTTTCTCATGGACGTACATTATCGATGATTGGAATATTATACTTTACAAAAAAAGAGGGTTTCTTAGGACCTAGAAATTGCTTTGTGAAGAACATTGCTGTTTGTGATTCTTCTGTCACTGCCATGTCATGCATGGTGTGGTCCCTTCTAAAAATCTAGATGGTTCAGAATATTTGACCTTGATGTCTAAACAATTCATACCAGATTGGTAATTCTAGAAGATTATAGACCTAAAATATGAGATGTGGGAAGTTTAAATACAAATAAGATGTATGCCAGTTCATCTTTTCACCTTTAAAAATATGAAAGGGAAAGATCACACTTTCATGAGCACAAGTCTTCCATTTACATCTTTCATAAATGTAAATCCTCAATGTTGAAGCAGCGATATCTTCTTCTTTATACTCGCTTGCTGGTAGCGCAACAATGCTGAAATGGTTACTATTTAACTATACAGTGGAGCACCTTCTGGAACTTTACTGAGGTGTCAGTATAGTTAGGTCTAGTTAGTGTAATCATTCATAGCATCAACATAGGAAATTTAATGGTGATATTTAAGTTGTTATTTCTAGGAAATATATGATATGATTATTTCCAATATATATAAGAAAGCGTGTTGTAGAGATTGTTCTAGTCCTGATCTTCTCATTTCCACTATTTTGATCAAGAGTATTTTTATGCATAGGACTTTGGATAAAATAGGATTGCGAAAGGATGCATTTAAAAGGATTCAACCCATGCTGTGGGATTAGAAGGAAATTTTTTATGAATTTTATTCTATCTGATATCTGTTGTTTCATATCCCATATAGTAAATCTGAAGGAATAAATTTTCTTTGTTCTACTTATGTTACATGTCATTTCTTTACCTACTTGAATCAACCTTGGTTAAATATAAGTATGATACTGAGATATTTGAAGCAGATAATCAAACTTTTGGAGAGGGCCTCGATAGCATGGACGGAAGAAGATAATGGCAAAGCAATTGTGATAAAAGCAGATGAAATAGATCCAAGGAAACTGACTTTTGCTAAAAAATCAACTGTCTGAGCCTGAAATACTTCCGCATTTTTTTGCGCAGACGGGAAACAACCTCGTTGAAATTGGTCTTTTAGCCCCTTTTTGCTGGCAGAAAGACTTCAGAGGGATCCTTAAATTTTCTGTTCCTCTTAATTCTCAACCAATAAAGTTCTGCTTTGGCACCGTTTACTCAGACTAATGTTTTGCTCATTGATATCACGAGTATATATATATATATATATATATCATTTCTTTTTACAAGATGCATATCAAAAAATAGTTAGAAATTGTTAATATGCATATATAGACATTCGAAAAATATTTGAAGCCTCCCTTTTTTTATTTCAATATACAAGTCATGCACAATTTTTTTATTTTCCTCGTATACAACTATTTATTTAAACACTTATAAGTATTAGTGTTCAAATTATTTTTTTGGATATGAATGATTAAATTGCTTATTGAGTCCCTTTTTTTATCTACTGTAAATTATGTAGTCAAGTATCTAAAATTAAAGAAAATGTCCAAATACGCCATGTACTAATAGAAGTTACTCATTTTTATATTTTTCAATAAATTCTTTGAGTTTGATATATCATCGTGGAATATGAAGGGCTGCAATGCATAATGAGTTCTCTTTTATCTACTAACTGAAAATTAGGTAATCAAGTAAGATTAAATTAAAAGAGAAAGTCCAAAAATGGCCTTGTTAATCATAATTGAACCAAATAATTACATTTCAAAAAGTAGTAGCAAAAAGTGATAATAAAACATAAGAAATGAAATGCAAAAAAACAGTTAAATTATAAAGATGGAACCTCTATTACATGATCTCACTATACACCCAAAATACCTGGACTAAATACTCTAATGTTGCTTTGCGAAAAATGGGCATATAAATTAGGGACAGCTCAAGCACATATGTGGCCTAAAGCCAAAATTTAATGTGAGACCTAACTTTTTAAAAGAATATTATGATATATATTTTTATTTGAAGTCTATTATTTTTCTATCTTTTGAGATGCAAAGTTGTTAATAATTTTTTTTATAATCGATTTCTCTAATAATTCCTTTTCAATTGATAGTATAGCCAACATATTTAATCTTTCTTGAGACATTGTTGATCTTAGGTAAGATTTTATCAATTATAATTTTGAAAAACTTATTTTCTTTGAGGCAACTATTATAGAAAAATTCTACTTTTGTATTAAAAGTACTAATTATTTTTTTTAAAATACCTATAAACCTATTATTTTTTAGAAAATGGGACCTCCCAAATTTGGGGGGCCTAAGGTACAAGCCTTACTTGTGATAACCTTAGAGCCGATCCTGATACAAATGAAGTCCAATCTTCATACAATCTATACTATGATTTTTCAAACGAGGTTACAAAATTTATTCACCTCTACAGAGTGCAGAAAGTTAATTCCTTGGCCCAATCTCCCAACAGGCTTTTAGAAATGTATGCGCATATGTATTTATTGCTTTTCCTTTGTAAAAGAAAGAAATGATATTTTGATTAGATAATCTATTGATGAATGTATCAAAAAGCAGAGATAGTTGGAAATATTACAAATTATTATGATACAATAAGTCCTCAGTTTTGTGGCTTTAATAGAATCTGTTTGCCAAGAGATTGGAACTTAAGGAAGAGATGCCTTATCTTCAAGGAATATTTTTTATGTATGTGAATATATATATATTGTTGGACTAGGCCCATTTGATAGTGGCTGATTCCTTTTTTAATTTTTACTTTGGGCCAGTAATAGGACCCGACCCAATTTTGTATTTAACTAGGCCTTATTGTTTGTATACACATTATTCATTTTCTTACAATAGATAATAAAAATATCCAAAAGTTTATTTTCTCTCTCTAATGGAAACACTCGACTTCCATTCTTTTGTGCTTTCAATCTGAGAGATGTATCAAATCTAACATGGTATCAGAGCATAGATCCTTCTATGGCACGTTCTTCACTTCCGATCGATCATGTTTTAAATTTCAGAGCTATATTTCGTTCCAGATGATGTTTGACTCGTCTAGGGTTTTCTACTGATTTTTGTTTGATTTCTTAGTCGGATTCTCATATATTCAACATTTGTGATCTCAAATTGTTCGGTTGGTGATGGGATTTGAGGATTTTGTAGTTTTTATCCCGAGCTAGGGTTTCGAAGTCGTCTACTGTCAAGCCGAAGATTCTTCTTTCTCGTTTGTGTTTGAAGGCCGTTTCCTCTTTACCGGTCGCGAAAAGAGCTGGGTAACCTCGTATCATTTCATTCTTCATTGTTGTGAATCGCATGCGTATTTGATCCATAGATGTGTATGTACTGTGTTGGCTAATAGACAATCTGCTTAAAAATGACAAACGATAATAACACCAGTGCTGATGTGACTTCTTCCACTCCCTCACGCCTAATTTTCCATGAAGATGACTACACCCATCCTTGTCACCCTCTATATGTTCATCCATCAGACGTGCTATGAACTTCCTTAGTTTCCAGTCCTTTTGATGGAAATTTCTATGGGAGTTGGAAACGTAATGTCCTAGTTGCTTTGTCTATTCGTAACAAGCTAGATTTTATTATTGGTACTTCTCAGAGACCTCCTGAAGGCTCTCCTCTAGCCAGATAGTGGCAACACTGTAATGACCTTGTGGTCTCTTGGCTGACTAATTTTATGTCCAAAGAAATATCTAGGAGTGTTGAATACTCTGAGTTTGCTAAGGATATTTGGACTGAGTTAGAAGAGAGGCATGGGAAAGCTGATGGTGCTAGTATGTTTGAGCTAAAGAAGGAGCTGACTCATATTTCCCAAGGGTCCATGGACATAACATCATATTTCAACAAATTAAGCAACTATGGGATGAGATTGCATCTTTGTCTACTGGGAGAGTTCGAATGTGTACTTGTGGGGGTAAGGCTGCTGAAGATGAAGAAAAAAAGGTCTACCAGTTCCTTATGAGATTGAATGACACTTATGTCCAAACAAGAAGCAACATCATCATGATGAATCCCTTACCTTCCATTGGTAATGTATATGGGATTTTGCTATCTGATGAGAAGCAGAGACAAGTCTCTACTGGAACTCAATTTGCTTCCAACTTTGCTTCTTTCAGTTCTGGTGTATCCAAGCTTCCTCCCTCTCCCAAAATAAATTTTGAACCTCAAAGGTCTGGTGCCACTTTTAAGGGATCTTTTGAGCCTCACAGGTTTGCTATTGTCTGTAAGTATTGTAAGAAATCTGGACATAGCATTGATAAGTGCTACAAGCTCCATGGCTTTCCTCCAAATTTCAAATCAAATAGATCTCCTCCTCCCAGAAGGTCTGCTGCCTATGCTGAAGTGGATACTTATGGTGCTCCTGCTATGTCAGCTGGTTCTGAAGGTGCATCTGCTCCTGAACACTCCTATCCAGTTCCTGGTCTTACCAAGGATCAATATTCCCAGCTAATGTTACTTATTCAACAATCTCAACTGTCTCCATCAGTATCATCTACTTCCTCAACCAACTACCTTGCTTCTGCCAACTTTGCTGGTCAGTTGTTACCTCCCAAGGGTATGTCTTATGGTGCATGTATGATGACTAAGATATATAGTATAATTTGGGTGATAGACTATGGGGCATCTGACCACATGACCTCCCTTAAATATTTGCTTTTTAATGTTCAAACACTTCCTATACCCTACCTTATTTCTCTCCCTAATGGGTATAAGGTTAAGGTCACTAATATTGGATCCTTAGCCTTGTTCCCTGACTTGGTTCTTTATAATGTGCTCTATGTTCCTAGTTTTCAATATAATCTCATCTTTGTGTACAAATTACTTTCCCATGATGATGATATTGTACAATTTACCACGGCTGCTTGTACCCTATAGGACCCTTCAGTGAGGAAGCCAGTGGTTCTTGGTAGAGTAGATAATGGACTCTACAAACTGTTTCAGAATGCCAAGCCTCCAACATCATCTACTTTACCTCCTTCTAATTCCCTTAATTCTTGTTTGCTTAATTCAGTTTCTGCTCCTATTTATGTACCTGATGATACTGCCATTGTAAATACCAATATTGTTTTGCATAATATGAATAAAGATGATGTTGTTTGGCATTACAGACTTGGCCACATTCCTTTCTCTAAAATGAAGTGCATTTCTGGTCTTAATTGCAAATTGTCTTCCAAACAGTCATTCAATTGTCCAGTTTGTCCTTTAGCTAGGCAGACAAGGTTATCCTTGCCTGATAGTTCTATTCACTCCACCCAGCCCCCTGGCAAGAAACCTATTAAATGTAAATGGGTATACAAGGTTAAACATAGGGCTGATAGAAGTATTAAAAGATATAAAGCTAGGTTGGTAGTTAGGGGGATACTCAAGTTGAGGGTATTGAATTTAATGAAACCTTTTCTCCTATGGTCAAGATGTCTACTGTCAAAACTCTAATTAATGTAGCTGTTAAGCAACACTGGCCTCTCTTTCAACTAGATGTGAATAATGCCTTCTTACATGGGGACCTTGATGAAGAGGTTTTCATGAAGCTGCCACCTGGTCTCATTGTTCCTCATCCTTCCTCTTCTTCTGCTCCTTGGTCTGCAAACTCCAGAAATCTCTTTATGGTTAAAGACAGGTTTCCTGATAATGGTATGCTAAATTGTCTCAAGCCTTATGCTCTAAGGGCTTTTCTCATTCCTTAAATGATTACTCTATCTTTACCAAGGGTTCTGGAGATTCTTTGGTCATCTTGGCTATGTATGTAGATGACATCATCTTGATTGGGTGTGATCTAGCTGAATTGGCTGATTTGAAGTCCTTTCTCATTGGCCAGTTCAAGATTAAGGACTTGGGCTCTCTTAACTACTTCCTTGGCGTTGAGGTTTTATACACTGATTCTGGGGTTATTTTTCATCAAAAAAAGTTCATTCATTCATGATTTGCTGGCTGATTTTCATTCCTCTGATTGCTCTCCTGTCACTTGCCCTCTTGAGTTGAATGTGAAGTTGAAAGATAAGGTTGGAACTCCCTTGCCCAAACCTGAAGAGTACAGGAGTCTAGTGGGCAAGCTGAACTTTTTGACACACACTAGGCCTGACCTTAGTTTTGCTGTCCAGCATTTGAGTCAGTTTATGCAGTCTCCTTGTGTTCTACACATGCAGGCTGCCCTGCACTTGCTGAGATATCTCAAGGGCATATCTGACTTTGGAATCTTTCTCAATAACTCTCCTGACTTGTCCTTGTAGATTTATTATGACAGTGATTGGGCTTCTTGCCCAGACAACCGCATGTCAGCCACTGGTTTTTGTATCTTTTTTGGGGGCAGCTTGGTGGGCTGAAAATCAAAGAAGCAACCTGTTGTCTCCCTCTCCTCCGCTGAAGTTGAGTATCGGTCCATGAGTAAGGCTGTGGCAGAGTTGTCTTGGCTTACCATATTGTTGTCTGATTTTGGAGTTTTTCCTTCTTTACCTGTTCCTTTGTTTTGTGATAAGATACCCAGTTTTCTATGAACACACTAAACATATTGAGTTGGACTGTCATTTTATTTGTGGTAAGCTTGGGGATGGCCTGATTAGTCTTCTTCACACTTTTAGTGCTTCTCAAGTGGCTGATGTTCTTACCAAAGTGTTACCTGGGCATGCTCATCATTTTCATATTCGCAAGCTGAGGGTTGTGTCACCCTCCAGCTTGAAGGGGGCTGTTGGACTAGGCCCATTTGATGGTGGCTGATTCCTTTTTTTATTTTTACTTTGGGCCAGTAATAGGACCCGACCCAATCTTGTATTTAACTAGGCCTTATTGTTTTGTACAGATACATTATTCATTTTCTTACAACAGATAATAAAAATATCCAGAAGTTTCTTTTCTCTCTCTAATGGAAACACTCGACTTCCATTCTTTTGTGCTCTCAATCTGAGAGAAGTATCAAATCTAACTATATATATATATATATATATATATATATATATATATATATATATATATATATATACTACTCTAAGGAACCTATTCATAATGGTTAATTTGATAAATAAATATGTGGCAGCAACACGGTTTGATAAATCAATTTGAAATATCATACTCCAGAATTCTTAAATCAAGAACAAAAGTATTTCATGAAAATCTTCAAGTGTGTAAACAGTTATTCTACTCACATGCCATAATATCCTTCTCCTCCGTATATAGTAAAAGAGGGCAGAGTGCAAGGAGTTTGGACATAAGAATTGTAAAATATCGGGAAAAAGTGAAAAATAAAAAAATCAAGTAAAAATGGTATTTGAAAATTAGAGCTGTGTTTGAACATGAATATAATTTTGGGTTGTTTTTGAATTTTTGTGAGTGATCTGAATTAAAAATTTTGAAAAATAGATTTTTGAAGTTTTTCATATTTTCGAAAAATTTCGAAATTCATCTTCAAGTGAAAATCGAAAATTTCATGGCCAAACACTAATTTCGAAAAAAATAAAAAAAAATCGAAAAAGGAATCTTTTTTACGGCCAAACAGGCCCTTAGTTTTTATTCAATTGTAAAGATAATTATTTCAATTTAAAAACTAAATCAGTAGCACCTGTCTAGCTATCAAATTTCCGAGGAAAGATGTTTACTAAATCAATGTAAACTAACTGAACAAAATCTCCTTTTGACTCTCTGAATAGTTAATTGAGTAAACAAACAACGAAAAAGAGACATCCAACTTGAAACAGAACAGAGAAATTTACTTAAACTTTCTTTTAAAAAGAAGGGAAAAAAGTGCAAGCAATAGAAAATAGAAGACGTAAAGTTTACCTGTTTGCAACACCACAAACAATAGTGACGCCGGCAGCCACCTTCTTAACCGAAATTGAACTGAACACTGACACTTCAAAAAGAAGCAAAAACTGGAAATTCACTACCAATATATTCGTTGCTGGAATGAAAATTCTCTTTTTGAAATAAATTTTAAGGGTAAATTGGAAGCTTAAATTACATTAACTACTAATAAAGATTAAAAAAAGTCGAAAAGGGGATCATAGTAGTTGTGAACACTGTCTCTAATCCATATTGCAGATATTTATTCCAAATAGAATATTTCGTCCCTTTCTTGTATTTTTATTTTGGGTGGGGGATTAATTTTTTCCTAATGATTTGGTAAATATGTGAAAACTTGCTTTTAGATCAATTAGTAGACGCTATCCCCTTTTGCATGAGATGGTTCTTAGAAGTAACTTTTCTGAAGGAACACATCCCTTTATATGGATGGGTTTGGGTAAATTAGATTCTAGTGACGCTTCAAATAGGAGATACTTATAGGGGTTTTCTTATTAAAAAAAATAAATTTATTAAGACAAGGGTAGTTTTGTAATTTGACTTTCAACTAAAGAGCTTTCTGGTTTTAATATATTACTAGTCTTATAGGGCGTGTACCTACGACTTTTTAGAAAATCGTAAGTACTACTGTGAGCACCTAATTTTTGACTATATTTGAATTTTTATCATCTTCTACTATGTAAATATTTTTAGAAATTTAATATATAATTTTTAGCTTTGTTACATTTTTTTAATATAGAGTAAAAATTTAAAATAATTTAAAAGGTCAATTGTTACTATTAGTATTATTTTTATTTTTTTAAAATAAAATAAATTTAAAAAAACCGAAAAAATTAAATATTTTTTAAAATTTTCGGATGAGAATAAAATAATAGGAAAATTAAAAGTATGGAATAAAAAAGTAAAAGTAAAAGTAGGTGAAATTTTTTTTTTAAAAAAAAAAGTAAAAGTAAGTGAAAAATTAAAAAAATAAAAGTAAAAGAATGTGAAAATTTTAAAAATGAAAAGTAAAAGAAAGTTGTAATTAAAAAATAAAATAAAAGGTAGCTGAAGTTTTCTTTTAAAAAGTAAAAGAAAGTAAAAATAATAAATAAATAAAAAAGTAAGGAAAAAGTAAAAATTTAAATATAATAAAAGTAAAAAAGTGAGAAATTTAAAAATAGAAGTAAAGGAAAGTGGGGATTGTTTTTTAAAATAAGAAAAATGGGAAGCGAAATTTTTTTTAAATTAAAAAATAATAAAATAAAATAAAAAATCCAAAAATCTTTTCTATAAATAGAAGAGAAATATGAGGAGAAAAAAAGAGGGAAGGAAGGAGAAAAAAATAGAGAGGAGGGATTTGAGAGAAATGGTTTTGTTTCTTGTACGGTAAAAAAAATTTTATTCGTGTCATTTTTTTTTCGTATTTCTTTCGAAAAAGTCTCTGTTTCTCAACCCAAAGACACCTAAATAGCCCAAAAATAGCCACAAAACAATCCGTTTGAGGTTAAGTTCGAGACTCTCTTGCCCAAGCTTGATCGTTCGAGGTTGTTGTCGTCAAAGTTTCCGGTCAGTTGAGTTTTCCGTTGGTTCCGAGGCGAGGTTCTTTTTTGGCTTCGAGTCGAGTTTTCCTCTTATCTTCTTTTGGATAATCGACTGATTTTCTGTACGCTTGGCTTGGAGTTTTCTGCTAATACAAGGTCTCCTTTTCTTCTTTAACATGCTTCTTAGTTCCATGATATTTGCTATAATTTTATTTGCCTAATGAAAGCTAGATATATTCTTGTTAAAACGTGATTACTAGTATGTCTAAGGCATGTATCTGTTTAAGAATTTCCATGGGTTAGATGTATATTTTTAGTTTTATGAGTTAGGAGTCATGTGTAGAAGTAGGAAGGGTTGTTTCCTTTGTTAAAATTGAGATTAAGCAATTTGAAATTTGTTATAGAGAAATGGAATTGTGTGTGCTAACATAGGCTGAAAATAAAGTGTGGGTTTAGTGAAAATGACTTGGACGTGGGGATTATTTTGAATTTAGAAGGATCTGGGCCAAAATAAGTGGAATCCACGAGTCCAAAACGTTCTTCTCCATTTTTGTGATGCATATTTCTAAATAACAGAATCATACTATTTCTTTCCACAATAATTTTCATAATTCTTAGATCTGTCACTAATAGTCTCAAACTTAGGAAAATAAATAATTGATGAACATCATAGCTTAATTTAGGTGCGATTAATAATTCATCGTGGCATAGTCATGATACGTAACCCCAATTCAAGTGCGTGTTTCACGTGACTTGACCGTAACTTCAAATAATAATAATAATAATAATAAGCATGTTGTAAATTACGGGTGCATTTCACGCAGCGCAGTTTGCAATGTGTACCAAAACGACAAGTGTACGACATCGTAACTTGTTCAAGAAATAACTTCATAAATACTAAAAAGCGGTATAGAAGCGGTAACGCATAAAAGGTTTTAAACATGTAATAATTCAGATAATTAATCCATGTATAATTGTAAAGCGACTGTGCTAAAACCACGGAATCAGGGAGTGCCTCACACTTTCTCCCGGGTTAACAAAATTCCTTACCTGATCTTTTGTGTTCGCACACCATAAATATAGTCAATTTCCTCGATTTAGGATTTTAAAATAAACCGGTGACTTGGGACACCATAACAATTATTCCAAGTGGC
Source organism: Nicotiana tomentosiformis (assembly GCF_000390325.3). Taxonomy (NCBI): domain Eukaryota; kingdom Viridiplantae; phylum Streptophyta; class Magnoliopsida; order Solanales; family Solanaceae; genus Nicotiana; species Nicotiana tomentosiformis. The sequence continues at coordinate 42,701,343 of NC_090818.1, read as the reverse complement.
GACTCTGATTAATAAATAATCTCATTTCAAACAATGTCACTTTAATTGAAAAAACTCTCATATCCCTCGGAAAAAAGGAGGTGTGACAACTACTCCTATATAATATGTTTGTATTATAAAATCAAAATTATTTTATACTACTTAATATATATAAGATAATATTATTTTATAGATAAAAGGCTTATCTATAAAACCTTCCATGTTAATTTTACTATTTTTTTTTATTTTCTTTCACCGCCAATACTATTCTTATGAAAACCAATTTAGGCATCCTAAGAGTTTTGTCAACTTGAAAAATAATTTTAGTTATATGATAAATTTGATAAATAATTGAATTGGATTTTTAGACTTAATTATTTGGTTTTAACATTAACTAATTTATTTTTTGTTGATTCCAAGTTTTAAATATTTAATTATAACTTTAAAAAGAGATTATAATTATGTTACATCGTTAAAATATGAAAATAATTATATAAGGCAATTAAAATTTAATTTATTTAAAGTACTGAATAATATTTTCTACATAGTTCAAATAAAAAAATCTTAGTTAATTAGATCCTAAATATTAAAATAATTAATATGAAATATATTATAATTATGTTAAATAATTCTAATATAGAAGGATTAAGAAGCTATTGGCTAAGATAGAACACCTAAATATTGGTAAGCAATTCCCATATAATTACTACGTTTGACCCAAAAAATATATAATGATAGGACATTTTATTATAGCATCCATAAGATTTTGTTAATTGCATCCTTCCTTTGGTATCTAGTATTTCATAAAGTTTTCACTAATAAGCATTAAAGTAGTTACCGTAACAATGGTTGCATATGTATAATTTTTAATTTTTACAGCAATTGTAGAATAAGATTGTACTTGTTCCAACGCGTAATGCTTTTTCTCTTTTTCATCCTAGCTTTCGTTAGTAGTCTATAAAAGTAAACTTTGATTTGAGTTTAAATTTCTAACTATTAGAATTTTTATATAATTTAAATAAGGAAGGATTTTGATTACCAAAAATTTAGTTAACTTTAAAATTTAAAATATTAGGAAAATAACTTAAATTACTATTTTGTCCAGTGTAAAATCTGTTTTTAAAGGGTAAAAAAGACGAACGATATTTCGCTAAGGGCCTTCGTACTTTTAATATAGTACTAGTTTCTCTACACGTGCGTTGCACGTGTATGTTCGAGTCATATAATACACGATTTTGTAAAATAATATCGATATTATTAAAGAAAATATTTGAGTAAATAATTATACATGACATAATAAAGTATATGTGAATGATTAATGTTAATATCATATAGTACTTTGTTTGTCTAGGTTAAAATGATTGGATCGTTTGAACTTACGAAGATAACCAATTAATATTTAATTAGATAAATGTGATTTTCAACAAAATCTCCCTATAAAGTAATAATTATATGATATAGTTATATTTTTAAAATTAATAATTACATTATCTTATTTATATAGTATAAAAACTAATATTTTTTATGAAAAATTATATAATTTTAACTTACCTTTTATTTGTAACTATTATCTCTCTTCTCCTACTTCATCCTTCTCCAATAAGTAATTTCTTTGTTACTAATATGAAAATTACATATGAAAACTATGAGAGTAATATAATGATAAGTATAAAGTAATTGTGGTAAAAAATAATTCATAAATTTCTATAAAGAATTACCACAAAATAGTGTCGTCACTAAATTTTTCGCCTCCTCCAAGGATAAGCCATTTGAATTTTTTTAATTCGGAATGTCATTGTCAAATTTCTTTATAAAGGTATTGTTAGTAAAAGTCATTTCGATGTCTCTATGCACTATGTGGTTAGGATTAACACGACTTAATTGACCAATAATAATATTATAGCTCTTATTTGATTCAAAAAAGTTGTTATGTTATTCTCGACAACTTAGCGGAGAATATAAAACAATGGAAAACTCCATTCAGTTGGCAGGATAATTAGTCTTATGAAAAGACGTATATAGAAGGTCATTTTTTTGTTCATATTGAATATGTCGTTATCAAATCATATGTCAATCTTGACGTGCTTTGTAGATGACAATTTTTTAATGAGAGTCATTATATTTTTGGTTACTTTAGTCTAGGATAGCTAAAAAAGGCAAAACGTAGAAGTTTTTTAAGACCTCGAAGTTCTCTATTCCTTTGTTTCAAAGACAGACAATTGGTTATAGTCACAAAAGTAACTTAAGCTAGCCTGGCCTTGAGGATGGTTGTTGGCTTGTCCATTATTAGGTGAAGTAATGTTGTTAGATCCTTCTTTTATTTTATGCATATGCGCGTATTGAAATCCCGTAGTTTTTAGTTCTCTCTTTCTCACACACACATGTATATATGTTCGTTGACTCGATCTTCTATTGGACTACTTTTTGATCATGAGTTGATTCATTTCAAATGTTGAGATCGATCTATTTTTATATATGAATGAAGACTTTCGCTCTGATTCGTCTCTCCCCCTCCAATCCAATCAATTTCTAACTTTTTCGAAAAGAGGTTTATTCCTTCCTTGATGCTATATTATATGCCAAATGTTGGAAAATCGAACAAGTCCTCAATACCATGGAACGTATTCTATTTGTGTATTAAGCGAAAAATGTGACTTGTCACTTAGTCGTGTTGTGGGAAAGGCTTGCCTATGACGCTAAACCCAATTTAACTTCTAGAGGTTTTTCGGGGTGTCGCGTGCGATGCCAAGGCACAAGCCAAGACTGATGTGCCAATGCAATGTTTTCGGGGTGTCGCGTGCGAGGACGCAGCCATGGCACGGCGTCGGATGCTGCGGGACATGGCACGGCGTCGGACGCTGCGGGACATGGCACAGTGTCGGACGTGGCCATGGCACGGCGTCGGACGTGGCCATGGCACGGCGTCGGACGCTGCAGGATAAGGCACGGCGTGGTCGGATGCGACCATGGCACGACGTCGGACGTGGCAGGACGTGGCCATAGCACGGCGTCGGACGTGACAGGACATGGTCACGGCACGACGCAGGACATGGAAGGGAGTGGTCGGACGTGGAGTCACACATTTATGCATATCTTCAATTATTTTCTTCTACTTTTGATGCACATGCAAAACAATTATGCCTTAAGTTTTTAATACGTGGACCTTATTATACACACAAAAATGTATATGTTTGTAATGTTATAATAGAAGTAGGTTAAAACAAATGGTCTTTTTAGTATTAATCATATAAGCTAAGGTATTTTCTTGATTAATATAATGAAACTTTTACGAAATTACTAATAAGGTATTGCCAACGTAATGTTTTCTATGGAAGTCAGTATGTTATTAAAGATATTATTTTTTGTTATATTTCATTCATGGAGTCACATGTTATGGAAAATAAAGCATTGAAATAAAATAAATTTAGTAAAACTTGCAAAGAATCATGAAATATGTGAAAATGATATAATCTCGGAATAAACTAAAATGATACTCACAAGATAAAAGCAAGTCCGCAAAAATAAATATAATATAGAGTGGTGTTCAATAGATTCTCTATGAAATCAACTCACTTTAACATCAGAAGTTAGACCAAATTGGGGAAATATAGTAGAAGATAAATACCATAAACTTTAACTTTCATGAGATAAATTAGTTAAATTTATACCAGAATAATCATTTCTATGAGAAGTTGGCAAAAAGAAGATTTCTTTGATTTCTCTGTTTGTCGATGATGCCCATCCGTTGGCTACTCTATTAAAGCATTAACTCTAAAGGTTGCTAACGATTAAAGAATATTATTGAATGTAACGGTTAGTTATAATACAGTTGAAAGGACACAACTATTCTAAGAAAGAACACTTCAAATTAGTTTTATTCTTTTTATTTGAATATAATTATTAACTAATATTTAAAATGGGTAAAAGATTCCATCATTTTTTTGGATATTTTTATAATTTAACTTAAGGCTTAGGGACTTCCCACTTTTAATATAGTATAAAAGATAGATAGATAAATATAAATAATATATATTAGAAACTATAATTTGCATTCCATGATTGATTGCAAGTACGTTGATCCAGTATTTTATCATACTGAACTAAAAAACGGATAACATCAGTGATAGTTTTAACAATCTTTTGATTCGTTGTAACTTTTTGAATTACGGTATGTTTTGTTGAGGTTTTGTTTTTAAGATGAAATATTCTTAAAATGGGGGTGAATGGGAAATGGAGGGAAAATGAAATTTTGAGTAAAATTTTAAGTTTCCCCCTCTTGACAATGAGACATTGTCCCATATTGGAAGAGGAAGACATTTTTGGTGGGTATATATATAATTGCTCTTCTTGTAGCTCTTAAAGAGTTAAGAAGAAAGCAAGCCTTGCGCCGTCGTCGTCGTCCGGCTTCGGATTTGGTCAAATGATTGATTGATTAATTTTTTGGACCAAATTTATTTGTTAATAGTAAATATTAACGTAAGATTATCCGCATTTGTAACGAATATTTTCCAATCCGTGTATTGACTATTTGGCAACCGCCTAATGCTCTTCCCACCATGAAGTGCTTGCTCCACAAACATGAAGTGCTTGCTCCACAAACATGTAATGCTTGCTCCACCATGGAGGGTGGACGTTTGGTCTTCTTCAACATTTTGCTGCTATATATATGTGCAGCAGATGTTGAAGAAAGACACTCAACACACAACATACAATTCGCTCAAAAAATTGGCTATACATTGCACTCCTTCCTCTCAGCATTTCCATACAATTTTCTGAGTTTCTACTCCTTCGTTCTGCATTGTTTTAACTTCAAACAAAGCAACTTTGTGTTCGCTGAAACACTGGGGTTTGAAGTACCGCTACACCAGTGTGTTATTCGTTCTATCCTGGGAGGAAATAATCCATTACCTTAGGTACTAGGAGGGGATTAAATTCCTTAAGGAAACACTGTGAATTCAGTGGGCTCGAATTTATTATTGTTCATAACGTTAACTTATATTTTGCAAAATTATTATTTACAAATACAACAATATTGGCGGGAATAACATGTTTGAGTCTGACATGAACTCCATCTTGTTGAGCTTAATTTTTGTAATGGGACTTTACCATGTATGCTCGATTCAAGTTTCCAATTTTTAAGACACAAATGATTACAAACTAGTACATATCTCCCTGAAGGTAGTACACATCTTTTCCCCCAAAATTCTCACCAACAAGCTTTGAAAAATATTCTTCAATATCTTACTTTTCATTGTCCCTAACTTTCTATTGTAATCCAATATTGCATGTTACTGCCAAAGCAAACTCTTATCGTTGGGCATTGAAGAAATTGCAGAGTTTGCTTGATCTAATTTGGACTAAAAATTATTTACAACTATAAGATACAAAATCTATCAAAAAGGCTAAAGAGCAAGTTAGAGAAGGAACTAACAAAAACACTCAATTAATTTAGATGACAAGCGATTACACCTGAAATGATAACATTCAAGCTAATGCAGGAGATATCATTCGTTGATCATTGTGTTAGTCTTTGCATCTCATTTTGGTCATTCAAAGTCTCAATAAGAAGAGGAGGGGCGTATTGGGCAGTTCCTTGGTGCTCCTCTGAGTCTTGGCAAAATGAAAGTATTATGGTATCGATTGACATCTCCACAACGGCAAAGAAAAGAGTTGCCACAACGTAGCCAAGACTCCAGCAGACCTGCATTAGAAACACGGATCAAGCTAGATATACTATACTTATTATCTAGGCATTTACAGATTCGCTGCAGCAACATACGTTATGTATCAGTTAGTCTTGCATCAATATCATAAGCAATCATCAAGTGAAATCTTCTAACCACACCTTCCCTGAATTGTATTCTGTACGTTTATAAATATAGATCGTCTTTCTCTCTGTATAGTTCTACACCTTGCATAATTTGAAGTGGTAATTAAATTGCTCAAAGGATCTGAGCACTTTGTTAATTTTTAGTTTTGTAAAATAGATAGTTGCATCTGCTTAAATGGATAATCCATCCAACAGAATTAGACTTACCAGCACCGGGAATATTGGAGATGAGATCTTGTTATGTCCAGACTTGTACTTGTGAGTATCCAACATGAGAAAAGCAAAAAGTGCACTTGCAAGACTGACACACAGCTTCCCAAGAAAGAGAATAACATCGCCAATGACATTCACCTTTCCAATCCGAAGGATGTTGCTGATAATGAGATCAGTTGCAATCTCAGAAGACTTGAAAAAGCTCTTTCCTGTTATAGCTATCTGCAAGGTAACAAGCACTATCATAACTGATGCTGTTACTACAAGTCTAGATCATGTGTACAATGATGTCATGCAGAGGTAGAGCCAGGCTTTGAAGTTACTGGGCTCGGGACTCTAGCCTTTTTATGTTACTGGGTTCTAGAGTAAGAATTTGTACCTATTCAATTCTTAAGACAAATATTCAGTTTGCACTAAAGCTATTCGGTTCGGCCGAAACCGTTACCGAAGCTCTAGCTCCGCCCCTGATGTCATGTTCTCATTAAAAAAAAAGTATGAGTTGGGACTATAAAAGATCAAGGGCTAGCTGGTGGCAGCTAGTCGCCAGAAAAAACAGCCCACAGTAACAATGACGGACATACCATAGAGCAAGAGACCTAATTAAAATTTGAAATCTCATCATAGATTTGAGAGAAACAACAGGCGTTACCCCTTTCTAAAAACAAGCAGTTTAATATCATTCAGGACCTTAGGAATTTAGCACCAAGAATTGTGAAAACAAACAAAGTGTCATGTTTTTTTCAAGCATGCCACACTAGACTTGAGGAACATCCAATGGGATTACAACATTTTTTACTTACCAAGATGTAAGCATTACGATTCACAGATTTAATGATCCAACTAATACACCGCAGGCAACCTTGTGAGGAATTATATACCATTCTTCCAACCCAACTTTCTGGTGCTGAATTAGCAACTTTAAGTTTACGCCGGAGTGCTTCAAGTAGAAACCTGATAGACTCTATAAATGAAACAATCAGTGAACCAAGAGCAACAGATCCAATGCTGTAACGTATAAGCCGCTTCATAGAGGAGAACACTGGGAGAAATGAAATTTCTGGCTGCACTTGCAAAAATAGTAGCTGATCAGTCACAAGAACATACACAAAAAAAATACTCTTGTATTAAATCAGGAACTTTTTTATCTCAACAATATATGAAACAGGCTACTAAAGCTGATTGCATGCGAGTATCAAACGATAAACATGATTAAGAGAGGAAATAGCAGAAATTCAGAATGATTTGGAAAAGATCATCTAATGATAATTGAAAGAAAGTAATATGGACTAGTAAGAGTAAGTTAAACTAAGCAAAAGATGAAATAGTTCTGGAATGTAGAGATGAAATTATTCATGTATATATGTTCAAAAGCATTGCTGGAAAAATAAGAGATCAGGATTTATGACCTACCGATGTTCCGCCTCGAGCCCAATAGTATGTAGCAACAGAGCCTGCAATGACCGTTGCAGAGCTTGCCACAAAAAACTGTGTGGCCCAGTAGCAGCCAAACAAGTGGAAAAGAATTGCAACACCAATATGAGAAGTATACTGGATGCTATATCCGCAGCAACGATCACAGCTCACCCTTTTTGATTTAAGATCATAAGCACAGCAGTTGGTGTTGCAATCATTCTGGACAATCCGTCCAGAACTAAAAAGATGAAGTGCAGCTGAAAACCAAAACATGTAAAAGATTGCTAGGATAGCATATGGAATGATGGGGAAAATTATTAGTGCTTGCACTTCTCCAATGACCTTAGCAGCTACCTGCAATTTAAATGCTCAATCATCATTTTAAGTAAATTTATCTAGAGATAAGAAACTTATACTCAATCCATGAACAGGAAAATAGCAATATGCTATGAAGTCTATCCTTCATTATCTAGGGAATATAAATTAAGATGAACTACTCTTCTAGGTTAACGTCTTGCCTCAGAGAACAGAAGACGTGTTTTCTTAATGTAAATCTTTATTCTTATAGTTATTCTGGTGTTAAGAGAATAAATTTGACTTCATGAAGATACAACTGAAATAAATGCATAGACATACAAAACATGTAATACCAAGAAATAGTCACAAATGCTCCTTACTCTTTTTCTGCAAATAGGAAAATTCTCTCTGCATGAGCATAAACTAAGTAATTATCTATAATATCTAGAATCTACCACATGCTTCTCGTGTTTTTGATAGTCTTTATTTTCCTTTTTTTTTAAAGAAAATTAGATGACGTTTATCTAGGAAAAGGGATTTACAACATTCATTTTGTGTATGTGGGGGTCATCATTTCCATGTAAAAGGGCAGAATAAAATCAGGTCATAAAGGGATAAAATATAGAGAGGAAAAAGAAGAAGAAGATGAAGAAGAAGTTTTAGAAGGTGTTACACTCTGAACACATATAGCACAGTTCTATAAGGCTCAGAAAGGGAGAGAGATGGACTTACCTTCAGGACAGAAGTAGCCATAAGGATACGCCGCACTATAGCGATGGATGACAAGACCGAAATTATCATCACAGCAGTCATGAGAACAGCAGCAGCATGGAGGTGACTTATTTCCTACCAAGTAGATAATCTGATTAAATGCTACACCAAACGAAAAGCAAACTATTACATAGAGAATAATGGTACAATTGAAAAATCAAGTATACCCTTGCAGACACATGATAATACGGATCATGTTCACCAATAATGGGGGAGATAGAGTCGTTCCCAATCCATCCAGCTTGACAGGAAAGAAGGATAATTTTATCAGTTTACTCAATGGAAAAGATATGATGTTAAATTACACAACAAACAATAAAAAGATTGTAGGACTATGACCAAATCTTCACGGATTGGAGGAAAAAAGTAGGACCTATATAAGAAAGAAAGATTATGCTTTATCAAAAAGAAAGAAAGTATTGCATCAGGAAACTGATATATCCTAGATGAATGTGCACAAGAGAAAGCAGCAGCTCTTATACATAAATAGGCATCATGTAGGTCTTTCTACTAGTATTTCTTTTTTGATCAGGGCCTTTTACAATTTCTATTATCTATCAAACACTTAACTTGCAAAACTTCCAGTTTGGACTCATTTGGCTCCTTCAATTAGCTTTAGCTTTTAAGGTCTGTTTTTGGTGCTGTTTTAAGAAAATAAAATTGGAGGGGAATAGAAAAGGGAAGGAAGAAAAAGAAGTTATTCTTCCCATGAACCACTCTTAGTAGTTAGTACAAAGGTGACTTTTCTTTAACCCTGGGGAAAAGAGGGAAGGGATGAAGCGATGGGGTTATGGTGAAGAACAAAAGGCCAGAATGACAAGTCGTAGCTGTCCCAGGAGCCTATTGGACATAGAACTACAAATAGGGGGTATAAAGTTCGTCAGAGAGTACACCATCTCAATTACAAATTGGACGTAGAACTGAAAGTTGACATGAATTACAATTACACTACATAACAACAGAGGACAAGCATTAGGAAAGAGGGCCTAACCTTTCAGGTAGTAGAACATTGTGACTGAAATAATAAGGGCATTAAAGAGGAAGACAGTTATCCAAGGCATTGCAGCCACAAAGTGACGAATCATCAAAAGCCATATCACTGATAGAAACACTGGCAAAATTCCTCCACAAACAATCAACACTCCCCATGACTTGCCAACATCAGCTACATATCTCTGCAAATCAAACTCAAATATGAAATTTGAAATCTTAAATATCAGAATGTGATACGATAGAGACTATAAGATACCACGTTTGATATACTATGTATAACTCGAACATTTTAGCCTTCCATTCTTTTAGTCACCGTTTGACCACTGACCACACATGCGAAAGGAAACACATTTGTTGTCTATGAAAATGAGTTACACTTTTACTGATTGGAAAAAAAAATCCTCAGTTTTTGTGAACCTTTTTACATGCGCTAATGCATCCTGATGCAGTGCAAAGTGAAAACGTCATCTACAGCCAATGAAACGGGCAATTTTACCACTATCACTCCTGAGTGTCCCATTTTTCAAAGGAAAATTTCTAAGAAAATATATTAGCTGAGTACTTTAAAAGCAAAACAAGAGAACAGTAAGTCACTCAACCCTTAATACCAACGACCGAGAGTTAATTACGCCATGGATGGATTTATCAACTGCAATGTCCTCAACAATGTTAACACCGCCCATTTCCTTCCAATGCCGCAAAGACACATTTGATGCACGGGCAATAAGCTGACAGCTCCAATAAACTGGCACAAAAGGTTTGAAGATTGAAAAGTAAATTAAATATCTCAAGACACTCGAAACTTCAACAGGAAATTAAACATCTCAAGTACTTAAATCAATCACAAATACTTAAACAAACAATATGCTTGACATTTCAGGCCACAAATGTCTTCCCCAATTAATTTGGCTCATCTGTCTTCACTTACCATTAACACTTGGAAATATGACAGGGTAACAAGGACCTTGAAGTTGAAGAGAAGTATTTCTTAGGTCCGGAGTAAGGTCTGCAAAATAATCATAATTCCTATCGATCCAGTCATCTACTGACAGGCGAACCTCGCCCTCCGGATAGTCACACACCCAATTTAGAGAATCTTCTGATGGGATAGGACAGTCCATTAAGCAAATGGTCCTGGCATTAGAAATCTTGGCCTGGTTATCTTTTGAACCACTTTCGTAAACTTGATTAGGGTTCAACCAGTATCTGAGTTCCAATTCACGAAGATCTGGATCAGCATGTGTATCACCACAAACATTGCCTTTATAGTCCAGCCCATATGTTAGCCTGCTAAGCAAGATCAGATGCAAGAGAAATACGACAAATGAGTGAATTAGTATATCCGTAGACAAGCCTAAGATATTAGTTTTGCATGGACAGGCTGAAAACACCTCCTCTGGTAGAATGCTATTTGGAGAAAAGAACAGTTCATAGTTGAGCAAGCAGAACACTAAAAGATGATGACATAATTAAGTAGATATAAGTGTGCTTTCTCTAAAAGCTTAATCTTTTAGATGAAATGGTTACACAATTCAATATAGTATCAGAAAACAGTTTAAGATTCGAGTCTCAGCGCCTATTATCAAAAAAAAAATCCACATTTTTGGCCATGAATAAATGAATCAAGCCAACTGTAAGGGGGCATGTTGAAGACACAATTGAGTAAATATAAGTGCGCGTTCTCTAAAAGTTTAAGCATTTAGCTGAAAAGGACACACAATTCACAATTCTGCAATTCCTATTTTCCCCTCTAGGAAGTACATTATCTTGTTTCCAAAAAAGGAGTTTATGTATACCATCTTTAACTGAAAACTTTGGACATAAACCCAGGTTCCTTTAATGACAATCTCAATCACAAAGAGCCAAAAAAGAACAAATCTTGGGCAAGAAAAAGGACATTCTTTTTTCGACTTGTGTCAAAACTTGTTGCATTCTTTTCACCCTTCAAAAACATAACAAAGGTAACATCTGAAACTTGCAGTCAGCACAAAACAACTACAAAGGAGTAACCTTTTCAAAGAAGAGGTGGATTAAAAGGCATATATGAAGCTCATAAAACCCCAGATTAAAGTAACTCAAGATGCAACAAAAAGAAGGGGAAAAAAACATCTTACACTAAACACATTAAACTAACAGATCAAAATGTAAAAGACTTCACAGACACATTTGGGCTATGAAAAAACAGTAAAAAGCAAGCAACTTTATCATTTCTTTTTTATTTTCTTTGTGTTTTACCTCAATGGGTTTCCTTGGTTAAATCCAAAGCTGGAATTGACAATCATAGCAACCCAGAAAGCAATGAAGATAACAAGAAACACAACATCTCTACATTTCCTGTTGTGTTTGATTATACCATCCCCTGTTTGTGTTGTACCATCACTTGAAGGGTACCTCCCTATTACTGCCCCTAAAGGTCCTCTCATTTTCATATATATTTTGCAAATCTAAAGAATGAAGTAGAGAAAAAAAAAAGGGTTTTACAGAAATGGGGTTTTGGATTTGCACACAGATAAAAAGAAGCAAGATGAAAAAGAGTTTGTGGGGGAAGAACAGAAGAAAGAAGCAGAAAAGAAGAGTGTGAAAAGGGACAGGGGTTTATGGGAATATTTTCTGCTAATTAGTCCCACTAAGTTCTGATTAAAAATGTTACTACTTTTTGTGTGATGAAAACTTTTTTAATTAATAGCAAGTGTTAAGACAAAGATTGTATTGGATAATTTTTAAAGGGTAAGAGGACAGAATCTAATGCCACCAGGACCAGGTGAAAGGGGACTGGTTTGGTTTGAGCTTCATTTATTTTTAGACCCTTGTAAGTTAGTATAATACTAGAATTGCCCAAATAAATACTCTATCTATTTAGGAAATACGGAGTTAGATTGCTCAATATTCTTATAATTAGATTGCTTAGCTATCGTTAAAAGTAAATTTTAACTTTAAAAGAAAAAAAGGCTTCATTTCTGGAAACAATATTTCTTTTTTCAGTAAAACAGTCACAATGGTGTAAACAGCATTTTAAATGAAAGAATAATAACATAAAGGGATAAAATGAAGCTATCACGAAACAAGCGAAAGATATAGTAAAAGCTTTCACTTTATCCAAGAATAGATCATTCCAATGTCTTTACACACACGTCGGGAAAAAAGAAAAAAAATAGAAAAGAACATTGACTACAAAATCTCTGACTGGAAATATATATATTGGCGCTAGGTAATAAAAACTGTTAACCTTAGAATGCAATTTTAGAGAACACATTTTATCTTCAGTATTGCCAAGGATATTAAAATAAAACAAGTGTAAGAAGAGCAACCGAAGAGAAGAAACATTCCCCAGTCGCCGTAAAATATGGAGTTTGCAATAGTAGCACAAAAATTAAGTAACAAAGAAACAAAATACTACTGGGGTAATAAAAGCCAATAGGCTCCCCCTCGGCCCTCCTATATATTGTCAAATGGAAAATGACACTATCCAACGTCGGCGCCAGACCCACAAGCCCGACATATCTACGACTTGAGATGTTTGCGAAAAAAGTGTGAGGTATTATGTTACATCAATATTCAAATGGATGGTATAGTTATTTAAAAAGTTAATAAAAAGAATAACTTACTCCGATGCAAGTTCAAGTGTTTCTCTACTTGCAATAAGGAGTCATGTGAATTTGCATTTAGAATACAAAGTAACTCAACATTTTAATTGAAGTACGTATCAAGAAAGTAAAAAGTAATTACATATATTTAAAATTGCAGAATTTCTGGAGTTAAGTTATCAAAGTTATGTTATAAAGTTATTTATCCTTAAAATTGGATAACAATTAAACTTATAATGTAGTTTTAAGGACACGTGATTTCACCTAAGTAAAGCGAATCAGTGTTGAAACGGAATTCAACCCTCGAGCTAGGGTACCCCGAAATGATTGATACCAAAATAATTAAAAATAAAGCAAGTTGATGAACAAGAGAGTGTAAGCTAAAGAGAGAGCATTATATTGGCTTTTTATGCGAGGACGATGCCTCTTACAAATGGTTAATACTCCCCTTTATATAGTTGAGGAATTCTACTTATGGTATAACTCTAATTATATAAGGAAATCTCATGATTAGCTAATTAACCGTTCCGAAATTTCCGCCATGATCTTCGACCAGTCACGGATATTTCGTCTTTCCGTTATTATGTTATCTTCGATCTTGCTCGATGTGTGTCTCATTCAGTCTCGATCGCTGTTGTCCTCGATCTCGACAGGTACCTCGAATCCCGAACTTGGTACCTTGTCCTCGTACCTTGGTCTGATCCGCTACGGGGCCGACCTTCGATGCAACTCCCTGGTCCCGGTCAGATAAAAAAATTGGGTGGACTTGGTTTTAACCGTATACAGATAGTCCCCTCGTTTTTTGGAGTGTAATGACAAGAAACGAATTGAGCCTTCGATTTTTACCTCGGCCTGCCATGACGTCATCGTCGTGACATAAGCGACGGAAGTGACTAAAACGTCCCGTCGGTACAGTTCCCCAAGTCATTAATGAGTGTCAGTTGGTGGTCGGCCACTAGTGCCTTTGAACCGTCGCCGTGAATCCCATAAATAGGCCTCTTTTTACACTCTTTCAAACTTTACCTTCAACCTTTTCTAATCTCCAAAGCTTTTTACATCTTCTAAGTTCTTCATGTGCAAATCTACGATTTTCACTGCTAACCTCTTCTTATAACACCAAATCTTATCATCTCCATATATTTTTAACTTCAAATCCAAATAGAGAAAACGTCAAAAACTGTTCCTCAAAAGGAAAACGCTTCTTCATCGCGGTCGGCCGGCGACAAAATATCGGTGGAGTCGCGCCCTGAGGAGTGTGTTCCCGGGGGGTGCGTCCTCACTTCCGACTTTAAGACCGACAAAACTTCGTCGGTCCCAGGTCGATGCGAGCCAATGTCGAGGTATATATGCTCAATAAGTAAGAGCCTTAAATAGGTGAAGAAAGACTGCAACTAGGAAGGCAAAGAGGTAGTTATACCGACCCCCGGGGAAGACATCACTACCCACGTGAAAGGGTTTCTGAGTGTTTAAACTTACCTTTTCACGTCCGGCCCCCTCGATCCCATTATAGTCGATTTTTGTCGCAAATATCAAATAACCCTAAATCCATCCCTCATTTTGGAGAATTGTTATTCTGTTTCGATTTTTCGTGAGCAAAGTTGAGGGGATGTCTTTCACCCTCGACCACCTCATCAGGTTGTACATCCCCCGCCTTTATCGAGGCGAGTTAATAAAACTTCAGCGTCGGGCTACCAAGGTGTTGTTTTTGAGCATGGATGATGACAAGGACCGAGGCTGGATGGGCCGATTCGTTTGAGTGAGGACTTCCGACCTAATCCCGGCCGAAAAGATGCAATTTCCCGAGAACAATCCCACTGTTAGCTCCTATTTATTATTTTGCTCATTTGCTCCTTCTCATCGATATCCTTTTCCGTGATGTAGCGGTCACTTGGATGCCCGGTGCAATTCCTAACATCGAGAGCTGCGTTCGGGACCTGGCCTCGACCTCTACGTATGCCGAGCGCTCATAGCGCGATTTATCAAAGGGCTGATGGGAGTCCAAGACTCATGGTAATCCCACTTTTTGTGTATTTGATGATTCGATTAAGATGCCATTCTTATACTTATTAATTTTTCTTGTGTACATGCATGGGCAAGGATGCGGTCATGAGGCCCCTATCTGGTGAAGAGAAGACTTCGATCCTGGCACCGAAACCGGCGAAGGACAAAAAGAGGAAAAGACCTCACCCTTCGCGGATCCATAACCTAAGAAGAAGGCGGTTCGTAAGCAAAGAAGAGCATCATCCTTCTGATCGAAGACTATGTTCGGTGTCTAAGGGAGAAAGACGAAGAAGAAGAAGAAGACTCCGGGCTGGTGGCCCAAGTGGGAATGAGCATCGAGGCCCCAAAGGCTACTGAATCGGTGAAGGTTGCAGAGACTCCATCTCGAGATGAGGGGGTCTCGGGGAGGGACTTGGGCGAAGTCCCCGAGTCATCGAGGATTGAAGATGCCTACCACCATAATGAGCTAACGGTAGGTACAGCTGTAGGGGATGGTCTCAAGGCCCCTCGAGATGGAGAGAACACCCCAAGTGATCCACTTGGGGCAATAGAAATTGGAGGTTCCCCGTTGCTCCCCTCATTTTCTGAGGAGATGATTCAAGAGGATCGGGCCTTGAAGACCCCCTCCATCGAAGGAGCCCACGGAAGGAAGGACCCCTTCCGTGATTATCTTACTGGGGTTGAAGATGCTACCGGCCTAAGCGACTTGGAGGTCTCAAGGAAGGACTCGGGCGAAGCATCGAGCCCTTTCAACGAAGTGCAGCAAGCTCTGAATCGGGTAAGCCTTAACTCCCTTTGTTGGTATTACCCTTGTGTTCATTTTTCTCATCCTGTCTAACTTCTTTTCTTTTTTCTACGTAGGCCTCAATGCTTCATCGGGAAGCATTTTCTCAGTCTTGAGCTAAGCTGAGTCGGTACGAGGCCAACATTCAAAGGCTTACCGATGATAGGAATGCCCTCAACCTTCTCGGTGGGCAAAAAGAAGAAAATATCAAGGACCCGCGAGCCGAGTTGGCCACGACTCACAAAGATCAGACCGACCTGATCGAGCAGGTAATAAAAATCTTAGAAGCTCATGGGATCAATTCGGGAACGGTGGCTAACATTTCAATCTCACAGCTATAGGAGAAGATCGAGAGGATCGAGAAATTCTGCGACATGATGAAGGCGGAGACCTTGGGGTGGAAAGAAAGTATTGACCTATTTGCTGCAGAAAAAAGGCTGCTCGAGCCCAATTTTCATCGGTCGAAAGTCAACTTCGAGGCATAAAAGAGAATAGCTCAGCTCAGGCAAAGAAAATAGAGAAGTTCGAGGCTCGGTTGGCTTCTGAACTTGCAAAGGCCAAATCTGAAGCCGAAAAGGCAAAGGCCGAGGCAGAGGCGATTGTGGCCGTCTACCGGGATGATGCTAAAGCCACTCAGGTCCAAGCGAGAGAGGCAGCCGAGATCGCTCAAACTCGAGCACATTGGATTGCTGAACTCACCAAATGCCAATCTCGGAGGGAAACCCTATAGGAGATCCACGCTCGAGGTTTCGATCTTACCGACGAGATAATAAAGGATAGAGAGCATGAAGCCGATGCTGAAGCGTTGGCCTCTTTCGATGATGATGATGATGATGGCAGTAAGAGCGGGTCCGAGAATGGGGAGGACCTCGATAGAGAAGAAGCTGCCTCTGAGGAAAATTAGAAATCTTGGGCTTTTTCTTTTTTGATTTTTTTTGCGGGACCCTGATCGGTCCTTGTAAATATCTTCGTATATATATATATATATATATATATATATATATATATATATATATATATATATATATATATATATATATATATATAAGATTTTTTTTCTTTTCTTTTTGACTTGTCTTTATTCTATTTTTTGTCTTGTAAAAATTCTATTTCATTCATGCCTTCATGCCTTAAGGAGATTTCGCTCATAAGTTTGGGATTAGGCAACTAGACCGAAGTCGGACTAGTGTAGTCTTAATAGAGTGAGTACTTGCTCAAACTCAGAGTAGGGAGACCCTTAGGTTTTAATTGAGTGAGGATGATTTCTCGAACTCATAAATAAAATGGCCCTTTAGGCTCTTGAATTAGGTCGATACAGCCATAGTAAAAAGAATGGTTTTCTCCCCATTTTCGGCTTGAAAAGTTTATTGTTTAATCATATAAAATATGTTGTACCTTAGCATGAAATAAGGGATTTTCTCGAGAGTTCGAACGATTCTGTACCCATTTAGGGTTTTCAAGGGTCGATATTATCGAGACCCTTTGTTTCGTAATGCCTTAGCATAAAATAAAGATTTTGTTCGAGAGTTCGAATGACTTTGTACCCATTAGGGTTTTCGAGGGTCGAAATTGAGACCCTTAGTAATTCAGCCGAAGGTAGCCTTTTTAACCGGTTTATAAAAATATTCGAAGGCCTGTTTTATAATGAAAATCGGACGTCTCCGACCCGTGTTAATTTGGCCATAGCCTTTAGCTTGGGATTCACCTTTTGGGCTTGTTCCCCTGTTATACTTCGAACTTGTTCGAAGTATCAGTCCCCAAGTGGGTTGGCCATGGCTTATAAAATTGAGGGTTGCCTTTTTAAGGTCTTACGATCTCGAGATTTTAGTAATTCGATCATGTCGATTGTTTGGATGGCAGTCCCCGAGTGCGGGGTCAATTGTTCGAACTTTTGTTGTGACCGTCCCTTAAGCCGGTTTCCACAATAGATCACAAGCACGACATTATAAAGTAAAAAATTCTCTAAGGCATGAAATATCTGGCAGGGAAAAATACTTTTTTCAATAGATTAACATGCGTACATATTTTCCATTAGGGATCGAGTAATCTACATGGGCATGGTTCGTTCGACCGTTTGACCCTTACAAAATTTACCTATCGAGACCTTGTCGGCACAAAGTATTTTCCTTGTAACTATCCGAGGGTGATGCCCCCCAGTATTCGAGGTTGATTGTAAATGAGCCTCAGATACTGTTGAATTGCTCTAAGTTAGCACGAACAATGGTTGCCTCGTTAAAAACCTTACCGGAAAAATCCATTTGGGATAAAAATCGGTCTAAGGGAAAAAGAGTGCAATGCGTGCTTTCAGACCTAAAGACTTTGTGTTTGGAGAATCCTTTGATGTCTTCGATTAAACACCTGCAAATGGTTAGTATAAAATATAAATGAAAGTAGAGAAGGTCGTACCTTAGCAGTAATATCGTTTGATGAGTGATATGTTCCAACTGTTTGGTAATTGTTCGTCGTTCATCGTGCCAAGTTTGTAGGATCCCTTTACGATGATGTCAAGGACCTAATATGATTCCTCCCAGTTCGGGCCAAGTTTTCCTTCGTTTGGGTATCGAGTATTGAGGGTGACCTTCCTTAGAACCAAGTCCCCGATTTTAAAGTGTCGAAGATTGGCTCTTCGATTGTAGTACCTTAGATCTATTATTTCTGTGCGGCCATTCGAACGAGGACAGCTTCTCATTTTTCATCTAGCAATTCGAGGCTTGAATTCATAGCCTTGTGATTTGACTCTTCCGTTGCATATCGAAACCTGACGTTGGGTTCCCCGGCTTCAACTGGGATCAGAGCTTCGGTGCTATACACTAAAGAGAACAGTGTTGCCCCCGTACTGGATTTTGGTGCTGTTCGATACGCCCAAAGGACTTCGGGCAAGATTTCTCTCCATTTTCCCTTAGCGTCGTTCAATCTTTTCTTTAGATTTTAAATGATGGTCTTGTTCGTCGATTCGGCATGTCCGTTCCCACTAGGATGATGTGGCGTTGGCAGGATCCTTTTTATTTTGTGATCTTCGAGAAACTTTATCACTTTGCTGCCGACGAATTGCTTTTCATTGTCCTATACGATCTCGGTAAGCATCCCGAATCGGCATATAATGTGGTCCCAGATGAAGTCTATGACTTCTTTCTCTATAATTTTCTCGAAAGTTTGTTCTTCAACCCACTTAGAGAAATAGTCAGTCATAAACAAAATAAATTTAGCTTTACCTAGGGCCGATGGTAGAGGCCGACGATATCGATTCCCATTTCATGAATGGCCATGGGGATAATACTGAGTGGAGTTGCTCTCTGGGTTGGTGAATCATCGGCGCATACCTTTGACATTTGTCGCACTTTCGAACAAACTCTTTTGTATCCTTTTCCATATCGGCCCAATAGTATCCTGCTCTGATGACTTTGTGAACCAATGATTCGGCACCAGAATGATTTCCGCAGGTGTCCTCATGAATTTCTCGTAGGACATAGTCGGTATCTCCTGGCCTCAAACATATTGCCAATGGTCCATCAAACATCCTTCTATATATTGTTCCATCTTTGGCCAATGTGAATCGTGCGGCCTTCATACGTAGAGTCCTCGATTCCTTAGGATCCGATGGAAGCTTCCCGTTATTTAGGTACTCGATATATTTGTTCCTCCAATCCCAGGTCAGACTTGTGGATTTGATTTCGGCGTGGCCTTCTTCGATTGCTGACCTTGAAAGTTGTACGACAGTCCCGAGATAATCGCGTCGTCTTCGACTGATGACCCTAAATTTGCAAGGGCATCAGACTCATTGTTTTGTTCTCAAGGTACATGTTGTAGGGTCCATTCTTTAAACCGATGTAGAGTCACCTGTAATTTGTCCAAGTACCTATGCATTCGATCTTCTCGAACCTCGAAGGTTCTGTTGACTTGGTTTACCACAAGCAGGGAGTCACATTAGGCCTCGATGACCTCTGCTCCCAAACCTTTAGCTATCTCGAGACCTGCAATCATGGTCTCATACTCGGCCTCATTGTTAGTTAACTTGAAAGTTTTGATAGCTTGTCTAATTGTATTACCCGTGGGCGGCTTCAAAATGATGCCTAGCCCGGACCCCTTCACGTTCGAAGCGTCGTCTATAACGAGGGTCCACACCCCCGATGATGTACCCGACTCTAATAATAGTTTCTTTTCAGGGTCGATACTTTCGGGCCGTTCGGGGTCGATACTCGATATCGTACCCATTAATCTCGACAACCCATTTGGCCAATCGACCCGAAAGTTAGGGCTTATGCAAAATATTGTGAAGGGTATAAGTAGTCACCACACAGATTGGGTGACACTGAAAATATGGTTTTAATTTCCTAGAGGCGCTTATTAGGGTAAGCGCTAATTTTTCCAAGTGTGGGTACTGGGTCTCGGCCTCACCTAAAGTTCGACTAACATAGTAAACAGGAAATTGCGTACCTTGCTCTTCTCGAACTAGGACCTCACTTACCGCTATTTCTGAGACTGCTAAGTACAAGTAGAGTTGCTCGTCCGTTTTCAGAGTATGAAGCAGTGGCGGGCTCGAGAGGTACCGCTTTAATTCTTCCAATGCTTGTTGGCATTCCGGGGTCCATGTAAAATTGTTCTTCTTTTTTAGCAGTGAGAAGAACGTGTGACTTCTATCTGAAGACCTCGAGATGAATCAGCCTAGAGTGGCTATGCGCCCTGTTAATCTTTGTACGACCTTAACATTGTCCACGACTGTGATGTCTTTGATTGACTTGATCTTATCGGGGTTGATTTTGATTCCCCTATTTGATACCATAAAGCCGAGGAACTTGCCCGAGCCGACCCCGAATGCACATTTCTCCGGGTTGAGTTTCATGTAGTGCTTCCTTAGTATATCGAAAGTCTCCTGCAAATGTGTCAAATTGTCCTCTGCTCGCATGGACTTAGCTAGCATATCGTCAATATAAACCTCCATGGATTTACCTATTTGTTCTTCGAACATTCGATTTACTAAGCGTTGGTAAGTGGCACCAGCATTTTCTAGTCCAAACGGCATTACATTATAACAATAGGTGTCATACTTAGTGATGAACAAAGTCTTTTCTTGATCCTCCGGGTTCATTTGTATTTGATTGTACCCGGAGTAAGCATCGAAAAAACTAAGGATCTCATGACCGGCTATGGCATCGATCATATGATCGATATTCGACAGAGGAAAAGATTATTTAGGACATGCTTGTTTTAAATCTTTATAGTCTACGCACATTCTAAGTTTATTTCCCTTTTTAGGGACTACGACTACGTTTTCAAACCATTCAGGATATTTTTACTTCCCGAATGGATCCTATTTTGAGAAGTTTGGCTACCTCATCCTTGATGAATGCATGTTTTACCTCGGACTAGGGCCTTCTCTTTTGTTTTATCGGGCGAATATTCGGGTCCAAGCTCAGTCGATGTGTAGTGATCTCTGGTGGGATCCCTGTCATATCTAGGTGGGACCAAGAAAAACAATCCATATTATTGATAAGATATTTAATGAGTTTTTTCCTGAGCTCGGGGGTTAACCCCGTACCCAGGTATACCTTTCGATCGGGTTGATGCTCGATTAGTATGACTTGCTCGAGCTCTTCGACTGTCGATTTGGTGGCGTCAGAATCCTGGGGGATTATGAAGGATCGAGGGATCCAATAGTCACCATCCTCGTCCGTTCCCTGCTTCTACGACTGAGTCGAGGTTGGTGGTTGTGGTTGCTATTTAGCTTCATGTTTTCCTTTAGACTCTGATCCCTTTATTGACGAAAGTGTCGATACCGATATTACTTCGTCGACCGCAGACATCTCTTTGGCAGCATGTTGTTTCCCATACACCGTTTTTACTCCATCCGGTGTTGGGAACTTCAGTATTTGGTGAAGGGTTGAGGGTACCACCCTCATATTGTGAATCCAGGGTCTTCTGAGCAGTGCATTATATCTCATATCACCCTCGATCACATGGAACTTTGTTTCTTGAATAGTTCCGGCTACATTTACTGGTAGGATGATTTCGCCTTTAGTTGTTTCACTCGCCATGTTGAAGCCATTGAGAATTCGAGCTGCGGGTACGATCTGATCTTATAGGCCGAGCTACGGGTACGATCTGATCTTGTAGGCCGAGCTGCTCCACGACCCTCGATTGAATAATATTGGCCGAGCTACCTGGATCAATTAAAACACGTTTTACCTGAATTTTATTCATAAGGATAGATATTACCAAAGCATCATTGTGGGGTTGTGAGATCCCTTCTGCTTCCTCATCATTGAATGATAAAGTGACTTTTGGCACATAGTCTCGAGTTCGTTTTTCCTTGGTGATCGATACTTTAGTGCGTTTGAACACGGGGCCTTGTGGAATATCGATCCCACCAATGATCATGTGAATCACGTGATGTGGTTCTTCTTGCTCATTTTTCATGTTCGCACCCGTGTCTTTGAAATGGTTCTTAGCTCGGTCACTCAAGAATTCTCGAAGGCGACCCTCGTTGAATAGACATGCCATCTCCTCCCTTAGTTGTCTGCAGTCTTCGGTTCTATGACTATGTGTACCATGGTATTTGCATATTTGATGGGGGGTTTTTTGGGATGGATCAGTTTTTAGGGGTCTGGGCCATCTAGTATCTTTGATTCTCCTAATAGCTGACACAACACTTAATGCATCGATGCTGAAGTTGTATTCTGATAACCGTGGTGCTTCTGTGGGATCGGCATGCTTATCGAAGCCACTTTTGCTCATGAGCCCTCGAGAGCTCTGTCCTCGATCGTTCCTTTGATCATTTCGGATGGGATTGTGTCCTAGGCCGTTATTTCTACGATCTGCCTTATATGGTTGATACCGATCTCTATTCGACCGAGGTTCTCTATCGATATCCCTTTGAGTTCTGCCGATGGACATGTTTGGATAAACGGAACCGGAAGGGGTCACCAATTGGTCATCCTCGACCCTGATCTTTGACTGGTACCGATTATGTACATCGGTCCAGGTTACCACTCGATATTCAATTAAATTCTGCTTTAGCTGTCATGATGCCATCGAACTTCGTTCATTCAAACCCTGAGTAAAGGCTTGAACAACCCAATCATCTGTGACCGGTGGTAGTTCCATGCGTTCCATCTGGAACCGAGATACGAATTCCCTCAACATTTTGTTATCTTTTTGTTTCACCTTGAAGATGTCTGACTTCCTAGTTGCAACCTTTATTGCTCCGACATGTGCCTTTACGAAGGAGTCTGCAAGCATGGCGAAGGAATTGATAGAATTAGGCAGCAAATTGTGGTACCATATCATTGCTCCTTTCGACAAGGTTTCTCCAAATTTCTTCAGTAAAACAGATTCAATCTCATCGTCTTCCAAGTCATTCCCTTTTATTGCGCATATATAAGGAGTGAAATGCTCATTTGGGTCGGTGGTCCCATTATACTTAGGAATTTCTAGCATTCGAAATTTTTTCGGAATGGGTATCGGAGCCGCACTTAGAGGGAAAGGCTTCTGTACGAATTTCTTTGAATCCATACCCTTTAGAATCGGCGGTGCCCCCGGTATTTGGTCAAACCGGGAGTTGTATATCTCTACTTTCTTGTCATTTGCCTCGATTTTCTTTTCTCCCGATTCAATCAGCTTAGTGAGCTCTTTGAGCATTTTTATAATGGCCGAGTCAGTCCCCGATTCGTAGGCGTTCGTCCTTTCCGGCACATGCTCGGTCCTATGGACGACTTCTGTTTCGATCCTACTTGGTGTTCGGTGCTGATTTTGTAGTTGTGCTATAACGTCTTGTTGAGCCTATAACATTTCGAATATCAATTGGAGGCTAACTCCACTATCTTCTCCGCTCAGCGTACCTCGACCACCTGATCGAACTTCAATGCGTATGCTACCTTCGGGATCAACGCCCAAATTTTCATTTAGGGTGACATGTGAACTGACATCGACGAGATTTGCAATTGGTGCTCCCTCGAGGTCAGCCTGAGGCGCCTCAATCCCTGGGGCGGCTATATTATCATTTTCCCTGTGAAATTTGAGGCCGTTGTCACCGTGTGTAGGCACTACTTGTGAGTTTGACATATTTATCCTGAAAACAAAGATTCTTACGAGAACAAGTGTAAAGCGGTGTGCGTTATCGGAATCAGTATTAAGCAATCACTATTATCCTTAGCCCCACGGTGGGCGCCAAAATGTTTACCCTTAAAATTGGATAACAATTAAACTTATAATGTGGTTTTAAGGACACGTGATTTCACCTAATACCAATTGATAAATATGAAGATTAATAACAGAAATGGGCTATAAAGTAAAGCAACCAGTGTTGAAACGGAATTCAACCCTCGATCTAGGGTACCCCCGAACTGATTGATACCAAAACAATTAAAAATAAAGCAAGCTGATGAACAAGAGAGTGTAAGCTAAAGAGAAAGTGTTATATTGGCTTTTTTATGCGAGAACGATGCCTCTTACAAATGGTTAATACTCCCCTTTATATAGTAGAGGAATTCTACTTATGATATAACTCTAATTATAGAAGAAAATCCCATGATTAGCTAATTAACCGTTCCTAATTTGATCTGTTCTGATATTTCCGCCATGATCTTCGACCAGTCACGGATATTTTGCCTTTCCGTTATATGTTATCTTCGATCTTGCTCGATGCCTGTCTCATTCGGTCTCGATCGCTGCTGTCCTCGATCTCGACAGGTACCTCGAATCCCAAACTTGGTACCTTGTCCTCGTATCTTATTCTAATCTACTACGGGACCGACTTTCGATGCAACTCCCTAGTCCTGGTAAGATAGAAAAATTTGGTGGGCTCAGTTTTAACCGTATACAAAAGTAACAAGTCATGTATGTTTATAACTGATATATGTCTTGAATTCAACTATTAGAAAATAAATAGATTATTTACTACATTATCCGACAAAATTTTAATATATGTAGTTAATGGAGTAATAGTCTTAATTTCAACGGAAAGGGTCCAAATATTCCCTTCTACTATATGAAATTGAGCACATTTTCCTTTTGTTAATACTTTAACTCAAATATGCCCTTACCGTCATATAGTTAGTCCATATATGCCCTTAGAGTTACACAGTTGGCCCATATATGCCCTTTTCGAAACGGAATCCACCCAAATTAATTAGCTCTTTCGTTAATTGTATTAAAGTGTATTACAAACACTATTTCCTTTTTATTAGTATTTTTTTTCTTTACCTTTCTCTTTTCTTTCTTCTTTTTTCTTTTCTTTTCTTCTCTTTTTTTTTCTTTTTCTTTCTCCCTTATCTGATTTCCTCCATTACTGATGTCTTCTCCATTTTCGTCACCAATTTCACTTGACAAAACTCATGAATTTCAATTACTAAGAAAATTCTCCCATAAGAATTTTTTTATAGATCATATGTTTGCCAATTTTTTAATTTTTACTGAACATATATTTAGTTCTAAAACATTTAACAAAGTAAGATTGAAATAATATTTATGTAACAAAAAACCCGAAAAATCTAACAAAACTGTATAATCCAAACCGATATAATTGGTTTGGTTTGGTTTTGATAAAAACCGAACCAACTCGTTCCATGTACACCCTTAATTTACATAGTTAATAAAAAAATAGAAAATATCGTGAAAAAGATGAAAAAAGACTAACAACTCAAATTTATAAAACTACAAGAACTCTAGGCTTTTAATCATTAAATTATCTTTCTGAAAATAATTTAAATATTTTGGTCTTTTGAGTATTGTTAAAGGTTGAGATATTTTTATTATTTTAAAGTTTAAACCATAATTTTTGAAACAATTTAATTTCGTTTATTTAGAGAGCCAGTGAAATTGGAACTTGATTACCTTATGGGAGAATTTTCGTAGTAATTGGAATTCATGAGTTTTGTCAAGTGAAATTGGTGACGAAAATGGAGAAGACATCAGTAATGGAGGAAACAGATAAGGGAGAAAGAAAAAGGAAAAAAAAAGAGAAGAAAAGAAGAAAAGAAAAAAGAAGAAAGAAAAGAGAAAGGTAAAGAAAAAAGTACTAATAAAAAGAAAATAGTGTTTGCAATACACTTTAATACAATTAACGAAAGAGCTAATTAGTTTGGGTGAATTCCGTTTCGAAAAGGGCATATATGGGTCAACTGTGTAACTCTAAGAGCATATATGGACCAACTATGTGACGGTAAGGGCATATTTGAGCTAAAGTATTAACGAAAGACAAATATGCTCAATTTCTTTTAATACAAGGGCATATTTAGACCTTTGCCCTACTTTCAAATAAAAATTATGAATATAATCATTCAGATATAACATGATCTAAATTTAAACGAATCTACATGGCACGCATGACGCAACCAAAATTTCAACTTGTGGGTAAAAAAAGAAAGAAGCAAAGTATACTCATAAACCTCATTGTTTAGAATATCAAATACTCCTGCCGTTCACTTTTAGTTGTTAAATATTCTAAAAATAAATTTTCATTTTTACTTGTCACTTTTCGCATATCAAAAGAAAAATAATTTATTTTTCATATTTTGCTCTTAGCATTAATTACTCATTCAAAATTATTTTTTAAATTTACTAAGACTATACACCAATTAATATGGATATCATGGTAAATTATGCACTCTATTCATTATTTCGTAAGGGGTGTGCAAAGTCAATAGTTGACAAGTAAAAGTGAACGGATGTAGTATATTTTTGTTCGTTTACAGAGCTAATTTAAGTAGCAGCATATCTATGTAAGAAAAAGAAACTTAAACTTTTGTCATTAATACAACATTATTAATATTAGAGCATGCTTTGTCTGCGCCATAGCGTTGGCATTCACACAGTGAAAACAAGAGGTTCATTTTAAAATTTGAATGGCCTAATAGAGATCTTAAAGCTAGTGTTATTCCTTCACTCAAACAACATGTCCACAAATTTAATTTCGGTCTTAGGATGTCCAGTCAGCAACATTCAACCTTATGTATATTTGCCTTGTTGCAAATAATATGATCTGACATTGGAAAACCACGCAAGTATTATTCATATCAACAAGACCTAAACTCTTCACTTGTAAATAGTCGGGCATCAATATTTTCATTTCTTTCTTAACAAAAACAATTTTACTGTTATAAGAAAAACTAAAATATGGTGAATGTCTACTCTTCTCCATTATCTATATAACTCACACTATTCTAATACTGATGGAGTTATGATTGTAACTTCACGATCTTTCTCTCAAATGCTTAATGACATATTTCTTCATTTTTCATGCCTATATAAATGCCGGGTTAATTTCATTGTTAGTCATTGAACTATCTTTCAATTTCAGTAAAGTCATTTAACTATTTTTTGTCACTTAAAAAGTAACTAAACTTTATCATTGTCACTTAAAAATTATTTTGCCTCAAACCCCTACCATAAATATGACATGGCATTAAATTTTTGATAAAAATCTAAAAATAAATGCCACATAAGCTAATATGGGTCATACCCATTTTAGATCCATTTATCCTTTAATGTGATTTGACCCTTAATCCAAATAAGTTTCGATAAAAAATAAAATAAATTCCACATTAGTTTAAAATGATTATCCTATATTACAAAGTTTTGCCTTTTCTGTAAATAATACATATTCATAATTATTCTATACTAAAATAATCTTATGTAACAGAAAAGGCAAAACTTTGTAGTATAGGATAATCATTTTAAACTAATGTGGAACTTAATATTTTTTTTTATCAAAACCCATTTGGATTATGGATCTAAAATGGGTATGACCCATATTAGCTTATGTAGCATTTATTTTTGGATTTTTATCATAAAACTTAATGCCATGTCATATTTATGGTAGGAGTTTGAGGCAAAATGATTTTTAAGTGACAATGATAAATTTTAGTTACTTTTAAGTGACAAAAAATAGTTAAACGACTTTACTGAAATTGAAAGATAGTTCAATGACCATAAGTGAAATTAACCATATAAAGGTCTTGTAATAGATAGTAAAAGATACACAATTGAAGAAGAAATAAGAATCTCTCCTCTCTTTCTCTCTATATCTCTTAGCTTGTTTTTTCTTGTTCCATATTGTTACTTTGAGCTATCTTTCATAACAAAACAATTTTCATTTCTTTCACAACAAAAACAATTTTACCTAAAAGTCAATTATTGTTTAAGGGAATTCATAGATATAGGTTCACCTTATAATAGTATAGATATGACCTCACCTATAATAGTACGTATAACCTTTAATTTTAACTTGGATCTTGGACTTACTCGGCCATGTGATGTTGATGGATTCAGATTTCAATCATACTGGCTCTTTTCAAACAAATCAATTTAAGTAATTCTCCATCAATTCTCTTTGTGAATAAATCATGTATGACTAAGCTGAATGAGCAATTGTAAACTGTTTATTTCAAAATTAAGAATCAATGACCTTCAAATACATCCTTTATCTTTTCAAACTCTAGCTTTAGAGGGGGAAAAACAAATATATAACTGTAAACATCTAGTAAATGCCGATCTATTTTGTGAACAAAAATCTTAACTGGGTTGCAAAACCACCAGTTCTCTTTCTCCTATTTGACAGCAGAAGAAGCAAGCTCGCTGCAATTGTATACCATTGTTCTCCATTGTTCTTCGCAAATCTTCAAGCACAGATAATGAACAAATTATTAGTATAGAAGCTAGCCCCGACAGTAACAACATCACATCTTACTCTTTTTCATCTCTGTTTTCTCCAAACAAATGGAGGTGGGATAATAGGAAAAAATGAGCCAGGAGCCTTTCCTCCAGGCTGAAGGATAGAAGTTTACTTGCTATGTTCATAGCTTACAATTTCTTCAATTTCATTCTCTTCTCCTATTCCACTGGCTTCTGTGTTTCCAAGGGTATCATGCACATCTTTATTTCCAGTAACTACAGTCTTTAATGAGCTAAGGAAAGCCTCTTGTTCTCTAGTGTCTTGTTGGTCACCGAGCCATTTGCTTACGCTTGATACCAGATGGGGTTTTGGTCTCCATCCTGGATTTTGTGCTCGTACTGCTATTGCTTCTTTCATGCATTCAAAGGCCTTTTCCATCTCATCCGAATTCAAGTACCCTGCAGCGATGATAGCCCAACTATTCGGGATTGGTGTCTTACCTTTCTTGATAATGTCTTGCAGCATTATTTCGGCTTTATCAACTAAGTCATTCTGGCAATATCCAATTACAAGGACATTTGGCACTCTAAAATCGTAAGTGTGATTAGAAGACTCCCACTCTTTTAGCACGGCCTCAGCTGTCTCTAGATCACCAAGCTTAACCAAGGAACCTAGCATGGTGATGTAGTCCCTGTTAATTTGCTTTTTACACACAATCTTTTGTACACCCCACAATCTCAACATCTCTTCCTTATTGCCTAGATTCGCATAGTGGGAGATCAAATGATTGTAACCTATTGGATCTTTATGTAGCTTATCTTCTAACTTTTTCAAGAAAGCAAGAGCCTTCTCCTTGAACTTGGCTTTTATATAAACATTAGCCATCATGGAATAGGTGATCCAGTCCACTGATATGAAAGGCTGGCTTTCCATTTCTTCAAGAAGCTTCTCCATACCACTATAATCAGCTCTTTCTCCACAGCAATTGATGCAGATCCGATAGCTGAAGTTATTAGGGGTGACACCATTCTCCTTCATCTCCGACAGCACATCAGAGACTCGCTCGAGTTGCCTTGTACTTCTGTAAAGGCACATGAGATTGTTGTAAACAAGAGTGCAGGAAGCATAACCAAGTTTCTTCATTTTCTGAAAATGGGCTAGGGATTTCTCAACTAGACATTCTCTAATATAACAGTTGAAGAGTGCACCATAAGTCTTATCATTCTTCTGTTCATCTGTTAGGTTATTAAAGTAGCACTCTGCCGCTTCCCAACCATGGACGACACCAATAAGATCCAAATGCACAGCACAATCTCCTGACTTGAAAGGGCAGAGACCACTAACACTCATCCACTCGGAAACCTACATGGCAACAAGCATTCACCACCAGCTTTAGAAAGAAGGGCAGGTCAGATGTAGTAGTAAAATGGGTAATAGTATCATGACACAATGTCACATTTTGATCCAAAAAGAAGAAAACTTTCAGACATTATGTGTGGGAACATGTTGCCATTTTTAGATGAGTTTGGAACAAGTTGCCATTCTCCAGTTCAAATATGAGCTGCACAAGCATTTTCCTTTCTTACTTAATATTAGGGTTGTCTAAAAAAGCTTCAATAACAGGATTTTAAGTTCTACATGCTAGGTGTAAACAATATTAAAACAACCAGATCACTTATAAAGTAATTACCGCTAAATGCTCTATGATGAAAATTAATCGACAACCTCGTAAAAATGGTAAGAAACCTACTATAACATTAACAAGTTAAAATTCACTGATAGTGTAAAAACCCTTTATGCTGTCAGTGTACATAACTTAAATCCCAACTAAGACAAAGAATACAAGCTCAATTTCAATACCCTGCTCCTTGATCCCGCTTCCCATAGCCCAAAAAGAAACCAACCAATCAATCAACTAAACCTCCATCTCAAATTAGTTGGGTCGACTATACTAATTCATCCATATCTATTCCACTTTCTCTCTTTATGTTTAGAATGAATATTTAGTCCACTCTATTCAGTAATCTCATTCTAATACTACATAAGAAAAATTGCACGAATTCTTAAAAGACTAAAAGAAAGGATAGACAGGAAATGGAACCTGTAGGGCTTGGGAAAAACGCTTACGGCTACGGAGATCTCGAACAATGCGCTGAAGCTCCAAACTTGTGACCTTTCTGCCCTCGACCACCCATTGATCCAGAACTGGAATTATGAGATCCGCGCGTCTAACAGGGCTAATTCTGGAAAATAAATTATTACGCTTTGAGGAATAGACAGTGCAATATGCGCGGAATGGGAAAGCCCTACGCAGAAGATTGTAAGAAATTGATCGATTCAAGGTTGCGTAGTTCATTGAGTTTATTGGCTTTGGGGCCTGTAGTGCTACTGAACACTGGTATGAGCTCCCCAACATTGAAAAACAGAAAAAGTACCTGAACAGAGAAGAGAGTCGAGACCCAGTTCAGGATTTAGGGTTTTAGACAAATGAAAGCTCGACGTAATAAATTAATTGCAATTTGACACTGATGATAAAAGATTAAGGGATATATTACCCTCCTTTGGTTTTTTAAAGAAAAAATTACTTCACTAAACTACAATAGAACCTCTCTAAACTAATATTAGGTAAATTAATAAATTCTCTAACATAATATTTTTCTCCGGTCCCGACTTGGATCGGTGAAAAATATCACTGATTTCAATAAGATAATATATTTTCGGAAGACCCCTATATAAATATATGATCCGATTAATATTATAAATTAATAATTCTATAAAATTACAAAAATATCTTAGACAATTTAGTGAAATAGATTCTAGTATTTTTTGTTTTTCTTAAAATTTAAAGTTGAAGCTCATCTCTAACTTTTCTTATTGTATCTGAAAGTTCTGGTGTGGTCTTCTCGAATTGCACCAAAAAATTGTAAAGAGTTCTAGACGCGATAAGTGCTTCCCTACGCGTAACTGGTTCCAAAAGGTATTGTGTCGTCTTCAACTTCATCATCAACATTGTTTTCGCCGATGGTATCCATAATTTTTTCTAAACTCTAGACCTCTGAACATGTATCATTTTCACTCGGGGTAATCCAACAAGCTATTGTCATTCATTTTATTGCGGTAACTGAGATCATTAATCATGATCTCGAGTTCATGAATGCCGTTTTCACATGTGAGCTTATTTAAATTCCTTGAGGCTTCATCCCCCGAATGAATTTTGCAGTGTCGAAAATAATTTGCTATTGTGTCTTGCTGAACATTTGTCGTCCAAGCCGCGATCGCAAGATTGATATCATCTAAACATTAATATTTCCTGGATCAGTTTGTCCCAACTCATAGCCTTCTAATATCCTACGGTAAAATCTACTGTGATAATGCATCTTGAAACCTCTTATTATCCGAACATCACAAGGTTGAATTTTTGATGTCATGTTGGATGGCAAGAAAAGCAATTCAAAATTTTGTAGTACTTAAATATTTTTTGGATGTGCGGGACAATTATCTACCACAAGCAAAATTCGTCTACCATGCATCTTGTGGTCAACCAACGGATATATTCATCAAAAATACACTTGTCATCCATGCTCATTTGTTTGCACGATAGTGACAATTCAAACTGTTCATGTTGACATTCTTGAAGCAACGTGACTTTGTATATTTTTTAATAATCCATAAAGGAATTTTTTCAGATCCATCCTTGTTGCAACAAATAACAACCGCGGACCTTTCTTTGTCCTGCTTTCTTCCTTCAAGTTGTTTTGTAGCAAGAGAATAATCAACTTATAACCTGTAAAACAAACCAGTTTCATTCATATTTTCATAGAGAATTGGTCAATTTTTTCCCTAATGGACTTCAATTTTGTCTCCATGTCTTGTATATCAACGGAACCACTCTCTCTGAAATGACGAAATGACTTGATACCATGTCTTAGCTTGAATTTCTCAAGCCAACCTTGAGAAAAGTTATGCTCAAAATCTTGTTGACGATATAAAAGTTTCATTGTATCTCTCGCATTATCCAAAATTAACTCTCTGGTTATATTCACACGGGCTTGGTATTGGAAAAATCACTCATAAACAACCTTCTTCATGTCTGAAATTTTTACTGGCTTGTGCCGCTTGATATCCCTTCCTCTTTCTATGTTAGCCGAAAGATACTAAGTTGATCGTTTGAGTGTGTTTGATATTGTACCTTGACTAACTTTCAAATGAAAATTTTCATCAAGCCACAACTGCAAATCATTTTGAATGCATGTGGGATGATCTCTTTTGTACTCACATAATGCTTTGTGTATTTGATCTGTCATTGTTGATTTTGTGACACCTTTTAGATGAGAAGCCATTTTAGATTTTGTGACACCTAATTATTAGAAAATAATGAACATTACAATGATTTATTAATTACAATGAATAAACAATGAACATTACAATGAATCATTTAATAAAAAAATATTACAATCAATCATACATCATACATTGTACTTTATGTATAATGAGTTTATTTTTTATATTAATTCAATAAATATGATACATAAATAAGTAAGATATAATAATTTTGATGTAATCCAAATTAACCTTCATTGAATCTTGAAACACTCTTTAAATTAATAAATATTAATTTATCGATTAAAATAATACTTCTACAAAATAATAATATTTCATGGTACCGACACTATTAATTTAGAGAGGTTCTATTGGTACTAGGACTTCTTATATAATTCAAATAAGGAAAAATCTATTAACCAAAAATATAGAATTTTAGAATCATAAATATTAGGAAAATAATAAAATTACTATTTTGTCCAATGTGAAACTCTATTTTAAAGAAAAAAAAAAGCGAACGATATTTCACTAATGGCCTTTGTGCTTTTAATACATACCAGTCTTAGGGTACGTACATTGTGCGTGTATCCTAACGTGTTCTTAATGAGTTTAAATTTTAAAATATTACATTAAAAATTTGTGTTTGAGATATATATAAGGTAGAAGTTAACGAAGAAGTTTAAATATTTAAAAATGATAATTGTCGATCCTATTTAGGTAACTCAATAATGTAAGAAATTCATCCTTGCAGAAGTCCTCAATTACCTCAATCAATATATTTAACTTAAAATTTATTTTAGTTTTATAATTTTATTACTTAATTTTCTGAGGTTATTATGCTTCCTTTTTAGTATCAACACACAGATCCTTGAAGATTAAGAGTTTTTTTTTTTGGAAAAGTATATATTCATATGTTCATTATAGAAGATATAAAATAGGATGTCTTTCTTATTTTTTCTCCGGATGCCTAAAACCAAAATATTGTTCAATTTTTTTACACGTTAAAAATATATTTTATACTGGAAAAAAATATTATTTAACTATTTTTTTAGTATTTAAATTTTTATGCCAACTATAAATTTTTTATTATATCTTTACTTATTTGAACTATATATAAAATCCTAATATGCAGAACTTTAAAATTAATTAAGATTAGCTTTTGTAAAATTGTTCTAATGTTTAGATGGTAGCTTAATTATA
Organism: Nicotiana tomentosiformis; assembly: GCF_000390325.3. Taxonomy (NCBI): domain Eukaryota; kingdom Viridiplantae; phylum Streptophyta; class Magnoliopsida; order Solanales; family Solanaceae; genus Nicotiana; species Nicotiana tomentosiformis. Next base: position 42,667,351 of record NC_090818.1, on the reverse strand, counting down.
ATGGACCAAATATATTTTAGCTCAGCACAAAAATTAAATATGATAATGAAGACTTATCATAATCAAGTAGACTTTGTATTGTATTCAAATTTCATTAGATATTATCAACAAAATAAACCGATGTCACAATTATATTGCCAGTTAATAGAAAACTTATATAATGAAATAAAATTTAAACCACGTACATTCTAGGACCATTTATTTGAGATAAAAAATAATTTAATTAAGTATGCAATCATTTAAGGCTGGAAATAGAACATGGTGTGAAACATTAATGTCATTAACCGACTAGCACTTCAACTCAAATTGCTTGAACAACATATATCACTACAAGAAATCGGACTTTTAGTGGCAACCAAAGTCGCTATTAAAGCTATTAAAACATGGAAAGTCGATGCTATTACACATTTAGTGGCGACTTTCTGGTCGCTCCATGTACTACCGTTACTAAATGTTTTTGTGGCGCCACAAAATATACAGTTGTGGTAACTTAACTCGCCACAACAATATGCAGTAAATACCCAACCATAAAATAGATTTGAGGTAGGCCGCCACTGATGAACGACTTTTAGTAGCGACGGTAGTCGCCGCAAAAGGAATTATACCTTAAGTGGCAGCTCTTATCGCCACAATAACATGAGATTTAGTAGCATTATTGGTCGCCATAAATAGTAATTATTTTGTAGCAAGGTTTGGTCGCCCCTAAAACCTATTTTTTCAACCGATATAATTTTGTAAAAATAATTAAGCAACAACAATATTTTTTTAATAATATTACACAAATGTATTGAGCAACTCATTAATGTAAGAAGAGACACCATTAAATCTCTTATCAAACAAAAAGATCAACGAACGTTTTATTAAAATTCAGAACATATAGGAATCGTCCATTTATACACATGAAATGCCCCAAAAAAACAAAAACAAAGAAGCAGCAAAAATAAAATGTCTTCAAGCTCCTCCTTGGCTAGTGCCATGTCATCTTGAACAATATGGCCTCAATAACAAACTCTCATAAGAGAATAATATTGGCCTCTCCAAGTGCGGCTCCTGTTGTACTATTCCATACGAAGGCACATTATTATCTTTTGCATACATTGGACAGATTGGTTACTATCTACAAAAGAAATTCAGGAATTTTTAAAATATCGTCAATATATTTTAAGAAATTCACACTAACAATGATGAATAAAATTACTTTATTTCATGTGTAGCTGCCCAAACTATCAAAATTGATCAGCACATATCAATAGCTGACGGTAAATATAAAGAATTAAAGCTTTCTCTATTGATTATTCACTTAATCATACTTTCTCTCTAAAAGAACAAACTTCCTCAATGCCATATCTAGTGCACATTGATGAAAGTATAGTTTGACAACATTTACATTTGAAATAATTCCCGAGTAGATGGTTTAAAATGAGTCAGCCAATGTTGCGCAAATTCAATTTGTGCCTCAATACTAATTGTTAGACATTATTCAAGATAGATAAGCATCTAGATATACTTCAAAAAAAAGAGTGCATGTTTTCACGATAGTATCAATGGGTATGGGAATTAGCCAACTACTGGTTGAAAGCAATATTTTTCTAAAAAAGAAAATTGAGTATTTCAAAAATCTATATGTACACTATGAATAACAATTATCTTCAGAAAATGTCTAATGAAAAAAATAAGAATAGGTTTCATACACAAAAGAGAGAACTAAGAATAGAAAACAAACCTTTGAGTTTCACGATAATGGATAAAGACTATATGTTCAAGAGTCCTGATAACAGAATTGGGAAAAATCCATAATTCATGGATGCAATTTTTTTTTATCTAACTACTAAAGTGAGCCATCAAATTTTGACCGAAGAAAAACAAGAAAGGAGGAAATCCAATAGATCAGACCAAAGCCATGGGTGCAAGATACCTATAGCAATTACCTTGATTGCAATAATAGCATTTTCACGACCCAAAATCTAACCATGGTCGTGATAGCGCCTATCGTGTTACAAAGCAGGCTTACTTCCCAAAATATTACTACTAAACCGATTATAAGAATTTAATAAAATATTTCAATATTTAAATTTTTAATAAACTAAATCAACTCTAAATATAATATAGAAAACATACAGAAACGAGCCCCAAACATCGGGGTGTCACTAAGTCGTGAGCGTCTAAAACTATAAACTAAGATATATAAACTGTCTAACTGTCCAAAAGAAGAAATGACAAAAGGAGTAAAAAGGTCCTGCGGACGCTAGCAACTACCTTGCAATCTCCACAGATAGCCGGCTTGAACTCAACGATCGCCGCGCTCTAACTCACCCGGATCTGCACCTAAAGTGCAAGGTGTAGTATAAGTACAACCGACTCAGTAGTAACAGAAATAACTAAGGAACTGAGCAGTAGTGACGAGCTAAGTAAAACAGTCCAATTATTTATTTTCACAATATAAAAATAAACAGAAATAAACAGGTAAATTCCATAACTCAGTAAATGCCACAAGAAAGTTTAACAGATAAATGCAGCAACAACACAAATAAATACAACCTCACAACAGTGTCACTCCATCACTCAGCACTCGCACTCAGAACACAACACTCAAAACACTCAACACTCTGCGCTCACTGGGGGTGTGTACAGACTCCGGAGGGGCTCCCAAAGCCCAAGCGCTAAGCACGAACAGCTCACGTGCCATAATATCAATACCTGGATCTGCACGGTCAGCTCACATGCTACGCGGACAACTCACGCGCTATGGTATCAATACCTGGACCCGCACGGTCAGCTCATGTGTTACGCGGACAGCTCACGTGCTATGGTATAAATATCCTCACAACTAGGCCCTCGGCCTGACTCAGTCATGTACCTCTCCAGCCTCACAATGCACCACAAATAAGGGGACACAACCCACATCAAGTATCACAACATATCAGCAAAATAATAGAGATTGAGGTAAACATGTACAATAATTTCTATGACTGAGTACAAATAATGTGAGCATGAATGAAGCCTAAACATGATCTCTAACGTGAAGGCAGACAAGTTCACCAACAAGTAAATACATAAACACAGATAATGGTTATTAGGCCTCACGGCCTCACGGGACGGACCAAGTCTCAATCCCTCAAGGTATACACCCACACGTCCGTCACCTAGCATGGGTATCACCTCCAAACAATCACATGATATCAAATTCTCCGGGTTTATACCCTCAAGGCCAGAGTTAAAACTGTTACTTACCTTATCATTGTAAAATCCTACTCCGGGATGCCCTCGTCTCTGGACTCGATCTCCAAAAGCTCCGAATCTAACCAAAATCAGAATACTACTATCGACATGTGCTAAAGAATCGAATTCAACAATAATAACTACAAAATATGCCAAAAATCTAAAATCGGCCAAAACCCGCCCCCCGGGCCCACGTCTTGGAACCAATCAAAAATGGAAGAATTAGAACCCTCGCCCTCTCCCGAGTCTAACCATATAAAATTTATCAAAATCGGACTCCGTTTGGTCCTTCAAATCCCTACCTAAAACTCTCCAAAACTCAAGCCCTAACTCCCTCAATTTCACTTTGAAATCATCAATCAAATCCCAAAAACGAAGATGGATTCATGAAATATAACCAAAATCGAGTAGAGAACACTTACCCCAATCCCTATGGTGAAAATCGCCTTCAAAATCGCTCAAATCCGAGCTCCCCAACTCAAAATATGACCGAATGAATAAACTCTTATTTTATATATTTTTCTGCCAGTTATTCTGCCTCGTTTCTCACGTCAAACAATCCCGAAACTCGCTTTGTATGCCTCCAGTAAATTCCTTGTGAAATTTTAGTCAACTTAGGCTTTTGAATCACTCAATTTGACCTTATAATGAAGGAGATATGTAGGTTTTAATATTTGCAAATAGTGCAGATTTTTAAAATACACCGTCAGTGGCAACTTCGTAATTAATCTGAAAAATCTGATAACCTAATTCTTAATAAAATGACCATAAAATCCTCATAAGATGTCCAAATTCAACGATTCTTTTTGCTACGGGTCCGTAATTATGATACAGATCTAATGCTTCAATCAGAAAGAAAATCGGAGCTAAATTGGATGTAGGAAATTCCTTAAGAGGAAAGAATTAAGAGAAATTCTTAAGGGACAAGATATTTATCCGCAAGATAGAAACTTCTTTTTATTCTTGTGCATAATAGTTACACATGTGTACAAATTTTGTGCCAGGTCTTGAGTAGTCTATGCGGGCATGGTTCATTTGACCGTTTGCCCTTACAATAAACCCTATCGATCAAGCCGAGACCATTCAATTATAAAGTTTTTTTCCTTGCTAAAGTCGCTATCCGAGGGTAATGCCCCCCAGTGTTCGAGGACAATCGTAGAGAGGCCTCGAGTACTATTGTCATGATCTTCGATACCGGTTCGTAACCGGCCTTCAATTCTAAGTTAGCACGATTTACTATTGCCTCGTTAAAAACCTTGTCGGAAAATCCATTTGGGACAAAAACGGTTCCAGGAAAAAAGAGTGCAATGCGTGCTTTCAGGCCTAAAGATTGTATCGTTCTTTGATGATTGCCTACAAGTGTTAGTTCGTAATGCAAATAAATAAAAGGAAATGCACGAAGTCGTATCTTAGCAATAGTATCACTTCAGTTGAGCTATGTTCCAGTTGTTCGGTAGTTGCTCACCGTTTATTTTTTCGAGTTTGTACGACCCTTTACTGGTGATCTCGATAATTCGATAAGGGCCTTCCCAATTTGGTCCCAAGTTCCCTTCGTTTTGGTTCCAGATATTTAGCGTGACCTTCCTTAACACCAAGTTTCGGAGTATGAAGCAGTGGCGAGTTCGAGAGGTACCGCTTTAATTCTTCCAATTCTTGTTGGCATTCTGGGGTCCATGCAAAACTGTTCTTCTTTTTGAGCAGTGAGAAGAACCTCTGACTTCTATCTAAAGACCTCGAGATGAATCGGCCTAGGACGGCTATGCACCCTGTTAATCTTTGTACGACCTTAACATTGTCCACGATTGTGATGTCTTCGATTTTCTTGATCTTATCGGGGTTGATTTAGATCCCACGATTCGATACCATGAAGCCGAGGAACTTGCCCAAGCCGACCCCGAATGCACATTTCTCCGGGTTGAGTTTCATATTGTATTTCCTTAGTATTTCGAAGGTCTCCTGCAAAAGTGTCAAATGGTCCTCTGCTTGCAGGGACTTAACTAGCAGATAAGTGGCACTAGCATGTTTTATTCCAAATGGCATTACATTATAATAATAGTTGCCATACTTAGTGATGAACGAAGTCTTTTCCTGATCCTCCGGGTTCATTTGTATTTGATTGTACCCGGAGTAGGTATCGAGAAAACTAAGGATCTCATGGACGGCCGTGGTATCGATCATGCGATCGATATTCGGCAAAGGAAAAGAGTCTTTAGGAGATGCTTTGTTTAAATCTTTATAATCTATGAAAATTCTAAGTTTATTTCCCTTTTTAGGGACTACGACTACGGTTTCTAACCATTCGAGATATTTTACTTCCCGAATGGATCCTATTTTGAGAAGTTTGGCTACCTCGTCCTTGATGAATGCATGTTTTACCTCGGACTGGGGCCTTCTCTTTATTTTTACCGGGCGAAACTTCGGGTCCAAGCTCAGTCGATGTGTAGTGATCTCCGGCGGGATCCCTGTCATATCTAGGTGGGACCAAGAAAAAGAATCCATGTTATTGATAAGAAATTTAATGAGTTTTTCCCTGAGCTCGGGTGTTAACCCCGTACCCAGGTATACCTTTCGATCAGGTAGATGCTCGATCAGTATGACTTGCTCCAGCTCTTCGATTGTTGATTTGGTGGCATCGGAATCCTCAGGGATTATAAAGGATCGAGGGATCCAATAGTCATCATCCTCGTCCGTTCTCTGCTTCTCCGACTGAGTCGAGGCTGGTGGTTGTGGTTATTATTTAGCTTCCTGTATTCCATTGGACTCCGATCCCTTTGTTGACGAAAACGCCGATATCGATGTTAATTCGTCGATCACGAACATATTTTTGGCAACATGCTGTTCCCCATACATCATTATTACTCCATCCGGTGTTGGGAACTTCAACATTTGGTTAAGGGTTGAGGGAACCGCCTTCATGTTGTGAATCCAGGGTTTTTCGAGCAGTGTGTTGTATCACACATCACCCTCAATCACATGGAACTTTGTTTCTTGAATAGTTCCGGTTACATTTACTGGTTGGATAATTTCACCTTTAGTTGTTTCACTCTCCATGTTGAAGCCATTGAGAATCCGAGATGTGGGTACGATCTGACCTTGTAGGCCGAGCTGCTCCACGACCCTCGATCGAATAATATTGGCCGAGCTTCCTGGATCAATTAAAACATGTTTAACCTGAATTTTATTCATAAGGATAGAGATTACTAAAGCACCATTGTGGGGTTGTGAGACCCCTTCTTCTTCCTCATCATTGAATTATAAAGTGCCTTCTGGCATATAGTCTTGAGTTCGTTTTTCCCCGGTGATTGATACTTTAGTGCGTTTGAACATGGGCCCTTGTAGAATATCGACCCCAGCAATGATCATGTGAATCACGTGTTGTGGTTCTTCCTACTCATTTTTCATGTTTGCATCCCTGTCTCTGTAATGTTTTTTAGCTCGGTCGCTCAAGAATTCTCGAAGGTGACCCTCGTTGAATAGACGGGCCATCTCATCCCTTAGTTGTCTGTAGTCTTCCGCTCTATGACCATGTGTACCATGGTATTTGCATATTTAATTTGGGTTTCTTTGGGATGGATCGGTTTGTATAGGTCTGGGCCATCTAGTATCTTTGATTCTCCCAATGGCTGACACAATACCTATTGCGTCGATGCTGAAGTTGTATTCTGATAATCGTGGTGCTTCTGTGGGATCGGTATGTTTATCGAAGCCACTTTAGCTCATAAACCCTCGAGAGCTCTGTCCTCGATCGTTCCTTTGATTATTTCGGATGGGGTTGCGTCTTGGGCCGCTGTTTCTACGATCTACATTGTATGGTTAATACCGATCTCTGTTCGGTCGGGGTTCTCTATCGATATCCCTTTGAATTCTGCCAAAGGGCCTGTTTGGATAAACGGAAACGGAAGGGGTCCCCAATTGATCATCCTCGACCCTGATCTTTGACTGGTACCGATTATGTACATCGGCCCAGGTTACCGCTGGATATTCAATTAAATTCTGCTTTAGCTGTCTTGATGCTACCAAACTTTGTTCGTTCAAACCTTGAGTAAAGGCTTGAACAACCCAATTGTCTGTGACCGGTGGTAGTTCTATGCGTTCCATCTGGAACCGAGATACGAATTCCCTCAATATTTCGTTGTCTTTTTATTTCACCTTTAAGAGGTCCGACTTCCTAGTCTCAGCCTTTATTGCTCCGGGATGTGCCTTTACGAAAGAGTCTGCAAGCATGGCAAAGGAATCGATGGAATTAGGCAGCAAATTGTGGTACCATATCATTGATCCTTTCGACACGGTTTCTCTAAATTTCTTCAGTAGAACAGATTTGATCTCATTGTCTTCCAAGTCATTCCCTTTTATTTCGCATGTATAAGAAGTGACATGCTCGTTAGGATCGGTGGTCCCATTGTACTTAGGAAATTCTGGCATTCAGAATTTCTTCAGAATGGGTTTCAGTGCCACACTTGGAGGGAAACGCTTCTGTACGAATTTCTTTGAATCCATACCCTTTAGAATCGGCGATACCCCCAGTATTTGGTCAATCCGGGAATTGTATGTCTCTACTTTCTTGTTATTTGCCTCGATTTTATTTTCTCCTGATTCAATCCGTTTAGTGAGCTCCTCGAGAATTTTCATAATGGTGGGGTCAGTCCCCGATTCGTTGGCATTCGACCTTTCCGGCACAGGCTCGGTCTTGTGGACGACTTCTGGTTCGATCCTACTCGGTGTTCGGTACTGATTTTCTAGTTGTGCTATAGCGACTTGTTGAGCCTGTAATATTTTGAATATCAATTGGAGGCTAACTCCACCATCTTCTCTACCCTGCGTATCTCGACCACCTGACCGAACTTCCATGCGTATGCCACCTTCGGGATCAACGCCCAAATTTGCGTTTAGGGGGGACATATGAACTGACATCGACGGGATTTGCAATTGGTGCTTCCTCGAGGTCAGCCTGAGGCACCTCGATCCCTGGGACGGCTATATTGTCATTTTCCCTGTGAAATCCGAGGTCGTTGTCACCATGTGTAGGCGCTGCTTGTGAGTTTGACATGTTTATCCTGAAAACAAGGATTCTTACGAGAACAAGTGTAAAGCAGTGTGTGTTATTAGAATCAATATTAAGCAATCACTATTATCCTTAGCCCCACGGTAGGTGCTAAATTGTTTACCCTTAAAATTAGATAACAATTAAACTTATAATATGGTTCTAAAGACACGTGATTTCACTTAATACCAATTGATAAATATGAAGATTAATAACAGAAATGAACTATAAAGTAAAGCAAACCAGTGTTAGAATGGAACTCAGCCCTCGAGTTTGAATACCCTCGAACTGGTTGATGCAAGAATAATTAAAATATAACAAGCTGATGAACAATAGTGTAAACGAGAAAGGGAATTATATTGCTTTGATATTTGTGAACAATCTATCCCTTACAAATAGTTAATACTCCCCTTTATATAGTAGAGGAATTCTACTTATAGTGTAACTCTAATTAAAGAAGAAAATCCCATGATTAGCTAATTAATCGTTCCTAATTTGATCCGGTCTGAGATTTCCGCCATGATCTTCGACCAGTCACGGATATTTCGCCTTTCCGTTATTATGTTATCATCAATCTTGCTCGATGCCTGTCTTATTCGGTCTCAATCGCTACTGGCCTTGATCTCGACAGGTACCTCGCATCCCGAACTTGGTACCTTGTCCTCGTACCTTGGTCTAATCCACTATGGGGCCGACCTTCGATGCAACTCCTTGGTCCCGGTCAGATAAAAAAATTGGATTAACTCGATTTTAACCGTATACAGATAGTCCCCTTTGCTTCTAATGTTAAACTGATATATAGCTTCTATAAACATTCAATCATGAATCGTTTTCTTAAGCTCCAACGAATGAAAAAATTGTTATCAAGGACTACGGGATCTCTAAAGGTTATTCTTACCGTCGAGGTAAGCTTTTAATTTTTAAATTTTGCAATTGTTGCTTAATGTTAATTTTTGATTTTTTTTCCTTTTTTCTATTACTTTAAAATGGGCTTTCACCCATAGTGGATGAGTTTAAGACATAACTTCTTTAACTTCACATAGTAAAACTAGTTTTTACTCCCTTCGTTTCAATTTATGTGAACTTATTTGACTGTGCATGAAATTTAGGAAAAAAAATAGGCTTTTAAACTTGTGATATAAAATGAGACACATATATTTTGTGTGTTATAAATCATTGCATAAAGATAAATTATTTTCAAATATGAAAAGAAGTCATTCTCTTTTGCGCGAATTAAAAAGGAAATAAGTTCACATTGAAATGGAGGGAGAATTAGATATGGACTAATTCAAGCTAATAAGATACTAGCAATGTTTGCAATATGTTGGGTGAAATCCAAAATTAACCAGATTTACAAGTGGTAATTGAAAAATAGCCACAGTTTCAAAAGTAATCCAAATTTAGCCACTTTTCATGTAAAGATAAATCTGAACGAAAACACTGTTCAAAATTCGAAAAATATTCCAGCATAATATACTGGAGTTCGAATTTTTTACATGTGAACTTCAAGCATAATATACTGGAGTTCCAGCATAATATACTGGTCCAACATAATATGTTGGAAGTTAATACACATATGCTATAATCTCCAGTATACTATGCTGGAACTTTCTGTGTGCCGAAATTCCAGCATAATGCGCGGGAGTTCCAGCATAATGTGCTGGAGTTCCAGCAGAATATGCTGGACATTCATACACAGGTGCACCAATCTCCAGTATATTATGCTCGAACTTTCCGTGTTGCAGCAAAATAGAGGCTATTTTTTAATGACTTTGTAAACACTGACTATTTTTCAATTACCATCCCGAAAACTAACTAGTCCGTGCTATTTTTACCAATATGCTACCTTGGATGTTATTGTAAAAAAATTTATTTACTAAAACAAAGATTTAAGCAGTTCAATTCAAATTCTAAAATATTTCTATTGTTATAAAGTAGGCAGCCTTTCTTCTTCATTTTTATATATAAAAGTTTTGTACTTATTTTCTTTTCCTCTCCTGTAAACTTCATTAATGTCTAAGCAAAAATCACTACTAAAAATCCCCCTCTTACTGATGCGGATTAGCGAGGGACGTCTCTCGCTAACAAAGCTTCACCGACATCGACAGTTTGTTGTCAGTACATGATCAGTAGGTAAATCACTCTTTAGTAAAAGTAATCGACAGAGTCTTTCGGTAAATATCGATGTACCCTATCACACAGACATCGATTAGCCATCTCACACAATTCATTCAAAAAATTATCTATACTGATATATATCTCTCGGTATATTATTAAAATAATATAATATTAATGATATTTATGTCGAGAGTTCTTCCTCGATCGGGTAAATATATTTAAAATATTAATTTAATATTATTGATGGACCCTCTCAAAAAAATTAAATATTTCAAAACTAAATTATTTCATAATGTATTATAACTGTTAATACACCAATGAAGGTCAGTATTTTAAAAATAAAATTTAAAATAATTATAAGTGCAATAGAGATTGAATTCGTCGGTATATTTTATTTATTTTTATAAATGCACCGAAAAAGATAATTTTACCTTAGTGGCGAGAGAATCCCTCGGTAATCAACTGACGGATGACATCGGTACAGTCAATTCAATTTAGATTGGTCAAAGTCTCGTTATCTTCCGAGAGATATCTGTCCGAATACTTTTGAAAAAAAACTAGAAATTAAAACACTTATATGTTGTGTTAGACTCTAACGAAAAGTTTAATGGAATAGTGGCCTTGTTTGACCCAAAAATAGAGTTTTCGATTAAAATCAATATTTAGAAGAAATCTGAGTTATTGATAACCATGATTTACTTCACTTTCCCAACAATTTGAAAGAATAGATCAAGGAATGGAAATGATTGACAAAGTAAATATGAAATGAACTGATAATCACTCTCAAAATTTTTGCTCAAACCTTGAAAGTAAAGTAAAGAATAACTGTATAAATTTCAATAATCGTTCCTCCCATTACAAATGAGATTTCAGTCCTTATATAGGAACATATAATTATAGCGGTTCCCTTACTTAATTCGGGCTCACTAATGGTATTAATTGCCCCGGTTGCCCGTTACCATGTACAACCGTAACGGAAAACATTTATGATTAACGAATCCTTGTAACTGTACCGATTTTCCTTCCTTATTTATGACATGTTCGTGTATCTTTCCTTCTTCACAACCTTTATTCATTTCGTTCCTGTTTCTTCTTTTACAGTTGTCACGTCTGATTTTTTCCTTAGTGTAACCCCGTGGATGTTTCTCCCGTGCCATTTTTGCATTCTTTAACTCGTCTAATTAAGAACGTCACTTGTCATTACATCGATGTTCCACGTATCATGCCTTATCACCTTGTTAATAGTCCACATGTCATGTCTTTTTTTTTACCAATACAGATAGTCCCCCCACTTTCTGAATATTTGAGAAGTGGTAAGTTTTTATGGTAGAAATTATTTGCCGCCGTTTCTCGAGTATCATTATGCCTCCTTCAGAATCAATGCGACGTATGTCACATTCATTTAATGTCCACACCACGTGGCTTCTCATGATTGATTCTGCAGTTTCTCAGCGCTTTTTTAGGATTTTTTCTATGGCTGCGTCAGTCACGAAGTGGCGGTTCCATTATGACACTTCATAATGACTAATTTTAATGACGGTTGTATCTCCTTATAAATACTTCACCCTTTTTGATTTCGTGAAACCTTCTTCCTTCTTCTATGTATCCATCATCTTAACCCCCCTTCGTAGTTTTGTACCTTTCCTCTGTATTTTCTTTGTTAAACATGTCTTCTTCAATACCAGACTCTCGTAAAGCTGTGATCGTCGACGAGCTTGCTCCTTCTACTGCCCCTACTAGGAGTAGGAGAGGTGGTAGACTCCGCCGCCTTGGTTCGTTATCTACTCGTAGTTCTACTTCTCAAAGTAGTTCCGTTAGGATATCTTCTTCTAGACCTAAGGCTCATTTGACCCCTAGATCTTCTTCTAAAAATAGGGACGTGAATGAACCCATGCGTGAGCCTACGATTTATGAGATTGTTCCTCAAGAGTTTTCTTTTGCATCAGACAGTGAGAGCATGAAGAATCAAGTTTCTTCTATAGCTTCCCTTAACCCTGCTGAACTTTACCAAAGTTTAATCACTCCTGGTCTTCTTTCTTTAGTCCGAAGAGAATGTCATTGGAAACCAGATTTCCCAGTTTTAATTCCTGGTGCCAATTAAAAAATCACCTCTTACCATGTTGGCTTTTCTTTCGTTTATACCTACCCTTTTCACTTTAGGGTTTAAGTCCCATTGATCCGGTGATCATCGACTTTTATCACTATTTTAATGCTTGCCTTGGCTAGATTGGTCCCATCGTGTGGAGGGTTGTAGCATGCCTTCGCTATTTGTCGGATTTGGTTTCCTCTCCTTTTACCTTCCGTCACTTACTTAATCTTTATTCTTCCAAGTTATTTTGTAAAGGAGTCTTTTCCCTCGTGGCTAGAAGCAAAAGGGTTTTAGTTAGCCTCGAGGATGATCGTGATCGTGGATGGTACACCCGTTGTGTTGCTGCCCCCACTAATGGGTGAAGAAAATATGCCTTTTCTACAAAAATGGATCTTTGCACGTAAGTTTATTTTTGTCTTCCTTTGATGCCTTGAATTCCTTCATGTAACCACATATTCATTTTTTTAGCAACCATGGAAATCTTTGAAGAAATTCATAACTTCCGTGCTTGGGTAGAAAAAATATTGACTGCTTCTCCTATGGACAAAAGATGTTAGAAATTTCTTTCACAAAAAATCGGTTGGAAAGTGAAGACTCACGGTACTCTTTATCCTTGTAGTTCCTCTCCTCCTTTACTTGTTTATACATAAATCTTTTATAATTCCCCCTTTTTTATTAGGGTTTGCTATTCGTGACATTAGTCCTGCATCTGTTCCATCAACCAGGATTTCTGTAAGTCTTGCTCAAGAATGGATTTTGAATGCTTCTTCCTCCAAGAGGAAAACTGTTGAAGCCTCTGAGTCTGATGATGAAGAAGATGAATAAGAAGGTTCTTTGGTGAGAAAACCGTGTGTCAGAAGATGCGTGGTTTCTGATGATGAAACACTTAATTCTCATGATCCCCCATCAAGTTCGATTCCCTTCAGACTCATTGATGAGCTAGAGAATGCCTCTTTAGAAATTTCTAATGAAGACGCTGGTAACTCAGCTAATCCATCATCATATCCTGTTGAACGGTTATTCTCCCACGTCTTTGAGGGTGAAGAAGGCCTCGGGCCTATTTCTAAAGAATTGCCACTTTCTCCCCTTCCAGTTTTGTCATGACCCAAAACTAGCCTATCGTGATGGCGCCTAAAGTGGTACTAGGAAAGCCGACACTTCAAAATACTTCCAACACTCTTAAATGAAAAATAAGAATAACACAGGTGTAAATCATCAAAACCTTCAAACTGGATAGAAAGTCAAAAGCCAATACGGAAATTCCCAACATCAGGGTGTCACTGAGTACATGAGTGTCTATACAACACAAGTTTAGAAACATTGTCTATGAAAGACTAAAACTAGATACAAAAAGCTGAGAGATAGGGAAGGAGAGACAAGGTTTGCGAATGCCAGTCAACTACCTCGAAATCTCCAAACGATCAAGTTGTGTAAAGAAATCAACACCCACCGTGACCAGAAGCACATGGATCTCAAACCATGCAAATCTCTACTCCAACACGCCCTTTCCTCGCAAAACGGCCTCTGAATGCCTCGAATCCCAATCACCCACTTGCAAATCTCTCCAAGAATAGCCTTCCACTGAACTCCCAAAATCAATTTTGTGTTAAGAACTCAAACACTCGTTTTTGAAATATTTAAGTCTGCCCACGTGACCCTTCTTAGCGAAAATGACACCCTTCTCGTGTTCACGTAGCACCATCAAATATGCTACCTAAAAGCCTCTTTCGCGAGTGTGAGTCACCTTTCGCGAACGCGTTGCCTTGCTGACCTCAAGTTTCGCGAACGCGATCCTCCTTACGCGAATGCGTAGACCAAACGCGTGGGGTCCAATTGCCTCCTCTCCTCTTCGCGAACACGTTCACCTTATTGCGTTCGCGATGCACCAACTACCCAGACCTTCGTGAACGCGTCTCCCTCTTTGCGAATGCGAAGAACAAATCCTCACCTGCCATCAACTACCCTTCGCGAACGCGAAGGAGGAAACCAGAACTGGACACCAGAAACTCTTCAGCAGTCTTCCAAGTCTAACATTGATCTGTTAACCATCTGAAACTCACCCGAGGCCCCCAGACCTCAACCAAATATACCATCAAGTCCTAAAATACGATACAAACTTACTCGAGCCTTAAATCACCTCAAACAACATCAAAAACATGAATCGTACCCTAATTCAAGCCTATTGAAACTTAGGAAATTCCAATTTCTACAAACGACCGAAACCTATCAAATCACCTCCGATTGACCCCAAATTTTGTACACAAGTTACAAATTATACCACGAACCAACTCCAACTCTAGAATTCCAATCCGAGCTCAGTAACCACAAAGTCCATTCTCGGTCAAACTTTCAAATTTTCAACTTCCGCCATTTCAAGCCTAATTCCATTATGGACCTCCAAATTACAATCCAGACACGCTCCTAAGACCAAAATCACCCAACGGAGCTAACGGAATCATAAAAACTCCATTTCGGAGTCTTTTATACATAAGTCAACATCCGATCAACCTTTTCAATTTAAGCTTCCAACTTTGAGACTAAGTATCTTAATTCATTCCAAAACCTCACCAGAACCGAACCAACTACCTCGGCAAGTCACATAGCAGTTATAAAGTACAAAATGAGCAGTAAATTAGGGAATGGGGCTACAACTCTCAAAACAATCGGCAGAGTCGTTATAAGTTTTATCTATTGTTAACCCCTCTGTGTCTTTTCTTTGTATTACTCTAGTGGTTTCTCCCGCTGCTGCTTCTCATGTAGAAGTTGAGCTTTCTAGTAGCAGACGGGAAATAAAAAAGGTTATGATTGAAGTCCTTAAGGGTGTAAATTTATTGAGGAAGTCTAGACAAGTTGACGTATGGTTGAAGCCATTGTTAGGACCCGTGGAGAAGAAGAAGTTGGAGGGACATAGTTGTAACGACCCGACCGGTCGTTTTACTTACTAGAACCTCGTTCCCCTAAAATAAGAATTTCGTACTTTCTTTTACTGATTTATGACTTGTGGGGATGGTTGGTTCAGGATTTGGGAGAGTTGAGTTGAAATCGAAAAACTTAGTTCCTTAAGGTTGGTTTAAAAGGTCAAGTTTGACTTCGGTGAACATTTTAAGTAAATGATCTCGGAATTGGGATTTGACGGTTCCAATAGTTTTGTATGATGATTTTGGACTTAGGCATATGTTCGGATCGAGTTTTGGATGACCCAGGAGCGTTTCGGCGCCTAATAGTGAAAGTTAGTTCTTGAAGGTTTTTGAAGTTCTTTAAAATTTGGTTAGGAGTAGGTTTTGGTGATATCAAGGTCCGAATGGAATTCCGAGACTGGGAATAGTTCCATAATGTCATTTAAGAGTTGCACGCAAAGTTTGGTATCATTCCGAGTGGGGTAAGCACGTTTCGGCGTATTGGAAGTAAATTGAAGAACTTGAAGTTCTTAGGTCTGATTCAATTTGGTTTGAGGTGTAATTCTTAGTTGTGATATTGTTTTACATATTCCGAGAGTTCGATCGAGTCCGTTTTATGATTTCAAACTTGTTGGTATGTTTGGACGGGGCCCCGGGGGCCCCGAGTGTCAATCGTAGGAGGCTCGGACCAGTTTGGAATTTGGAAGCCTAAGCTGAAGCTCCAGCTACTGTCATAATCGCACTTGCGCTTGCCCAGCCACAGGTGCGAGCTCGCAGGTGCGAACCCCATGTTGCAGATGTGCCCAGCATAGGCTTCCCAGCCATCACAGAAGCGAAAGAAGGACCGCACCTGCGAATGCGCAGGTGCGAAGGCAGGCATCGCAGGATCGGGTAGTGTCGCAGGTGCGCTTCGATGGTCGCTGATGCGCGACCGCAGGAGCGATCACCTGGGCGCAAAAGTGAGATTAGGCAACCTGGCTTGGGTCCGCACCTGCGCGAGTTGGTCCGTAGAAGCGGAATCACACGTGCGCCAAGTGAACCGCAGGTGCGGAAATCGCTGAAGGGCAGTGAGGTTTTAAATCGGGGTTTGAGCATTTTGCTCACTTCTTACTCTTCTTAGGAGCGATTTAGGAGCTGGTTAGAGAGAGAATTTCCATCAACTAGTTTAGGTAAGTAATCCCTATCAAATGTGAGTTAGATACAAGGTTTATGGGTAGATTATAACATATAAATTAGTGAACATTACTGGTTTAGATGGAAAAAACCTTGGTATTTTATAAAAATGAGTTTTAACCGCGAAATTTGTTATGGAATTTAGTAAAAATCATATATTTATGTTCCTAAGGTTATGGATAACGACTTTCTTTAAATATTTCTGGAATCCGAGCATGTGGTCCCAGGGGTAGATTTTAGGAAATCTTGCAATTTAGGTTGAGTAATCACTTAAATGGTGGAATTATAAATTTGTGATCATAGATTGATTAGTTTATGTAATGTTTGACTAGTTTCAAGTCGTTTGGCATCAAATGTGGAGATTTGAGCGCGTTCTTGAATTGGGAAGTAAGCTTTGAGACGAGGTAAGTTTACTTTCTAACCTTGTAAGAGGGAATTAACCTCATAAGTGAATTAAATAAATGATTGTACCTAATTGTGGGGACTACGTACGTAGCTACTATTATGCTATTGTCTGGGTAGTTTAGGACCCGTATCATGCTATACTTGGAAATGTTTTTTCCCTTTACGTGCTAATATATTCACTTAGTCATCATGGAAATTGCTAAAAGAATTTTATAAAGTTAAATTCACGTACTTGAAGGTTTGTATGAGATACTTGACTGCAAATGAGAAACTTGTGTTTTCTTGAAAAATAAATTGCTATTTGTGGATCGAGCCGAGCGCCTTGGTAGTAAATAGATGCATCTATGTTTCATGTCGTTCGACCCTCTGGCAGAGCACAGTTTAAATATTTTTTTCGATCGGGTCGTACGACCTCGGCATAATTGCGCATGCTAATTATTTGGAAATTTTCAATGATTTATATTGCTTATGTGCCTGGAAATGTAAGTTGTTAAATGATATCCATGCTTAGTATAATACTTTGATTACATTATTATTAGCCCAAGTAGGTGTCAAGCCGACCCCTCGTCACTACTTCTTCGAGGTTAGGTGAGATACTTACTGGGTACATATTATTTATGTACTCATACTATGCTTCTGTACTGAATTGTACAGGATCCGAAGCTGGTACATCTAGTTACCCGTCCGGCGCGCATACCTGATCTTGGACCGAGACTTCACGGTGAGCTACCCCCTTCTGAGTCATTCAGCAGCATGCTGGAGTTTCTCTTTTGTTTTTATCTGTCTATTCTATTTCAGACAGTAGGATAGTCATCTTTTGTATATTCTACTAGTTGCTCACACACTTGTGACTCCAGATCTTAGCACGTGCTAGTAGACTTTGATTTTTGGGTTGTAATTCAATAATTATAACTCCTTTTAGATGTTTCTGTTTGTCTGCCTTAAAAATCCTTTATTTATCAAACGCATTGAATATAAGTAAAGTTAAATGTTGGAACTTCTTAATAAACAAAAATGGGAAATAACTAAGTTGTTCATTGTTGGCTTGTCCAGCAACGGTGCTGGACACTATCACTGCCTGACATGGAGTTGGGTCGTGATAACATGGTATCAGAGCACTAGGTTCATGTAGGTTTAAGAAGTTATGGGAAGGCCTAGTAGTGTCTTGCGGATCGGTGCGGAGGCGTCCGTACTTATCTTTGAGAGGCTATGAGGTGTTAGGAAAACTACTCTTTATTCATATCCTATCGTGCAATTGATGGCACACTAAGTTTTCTTTCTTCTATTCTCTCACAGATGGTGAGGACGCGTACGACAGACGTTCTAGACCCGGAAGGAGCTGCTCCCCCCATTGCTAGAGGCCGAGGCAGAGGCCGGGGAAGGGCACCGGCCTGAGGTAGGGGACGAGGGCGTGCTAGAGCTGCCCCAGTAGCACCAGCAGCGAATCTAGTGGAGGATCCCATTATTGGGGAGCAGGGCGAGGTGCCTGCCGCAGAGCCAGCCACAATAGATTTGATGACAGTACCAGGCTTTCAGGAGGTCATGGGTCGTATGATGCGGTTCATGGACACTATGACTTAGGCTGGTTTATTTCCAGTAGACCCAGCCATATCTCAGGCAAGAGGGGGAGCACAGACCCCTACTGCTCAGGCTCCTGGGCATATAGCTGCAGTATATCAGACTTCGGGTGCACTACCCGTGGACGTAGCCCAGCCAGTTGCGGCAGCTACACCTGAGCCGAGACCAACCGTGGACAGCGATCCGCATAAGTTATTGGACAGATGGACTAGGTTACACCCTCCTGTCTTCTAAGGCGAGTGCCATGAGGATACATAGGATTTCGTTGATAGGTGCAGGGACAGACAACACAACATGAGAATACTGGAGTTCACTTCTTTCCAGCTGGAGGGCAGGGCCCGTAGATGGTGGCAGTCTTATCTTCTTGGCAGACCAGCGGGTTCTCCTCCCATGACTTGGAGCCAGTTCACACAGCTTTTCCTGGATAGGTATATTCCACCCTCCGAGAGTGAAGAGTTGCGGTATCAGTTTGAGCAGCTTGAGCAGGGTCAGATGTCAGTGACCGACTATGAGGCGAGGTTTTCTGAGTTGTCTCGCCATGCACTTATGATAATTACTACGGACGCAGAGAGAGTGCGAAGGTTTGTCGCGGGGCTGCATTCCGGTATTAGGGCCAATATGGCCCGAGAGGTAGAGATAGGGACTTCTTATCAGCTGGTAGTGGAGATTGCTTGGAGGATTGAGGGCTACCATCAGAGGGGGAGAGAGAAGATGCAGCAGGACAAGAGGGCCCGTTACTCTGGAGAGTTTAGAGGTGCCCCGGCTAAGGGAAGTGGTCAGTATAGGAGGGGTCAACCTAGCAGGCCCCCATATTTATCACCGCCACCTCCTCGAGGTGCTCCAGCGCGCCCCTATTTCAGCGCCATGCTAGAGAGTTTTTAGCGCCCACCAGCCACCCAGGTTTCTTCCAGTGGGTACTCAGGTCACCAGGGTTCTTCCAGCTCCTATTTTAGTGCCATGCCGGAGAGTTCATACCGCCCACCGGCTATTCAGGCTTCTTCCAGTGGGTCGACGGGCCATCAGGGTTAGACATTAGGGCAGCAGATCGCCGCACCAAGGGGCTGTTTCGAGTGCGGAGATCTCGGTCACATGAGGAGATTCTTCCCCAGGTTTTGGGGCAAGGCAGTGCAGCAGGGCCAGTACCCCTTAAATTCAGCACTGGTTGTCCGGCCGCCCAGGGGCAAAGGGGATGCTAGTAGGGGCCGTCCTAGAGGTGGAGGCTAGGCAGGGAGAGGCCAGTCAGCTATTGTTCAGTCCTGCAGGGGCCAGCCCGCCGGCGCTCCAGCCAGATTCTATGCTTTTCCGGCCAGACCAGATGCATTGGCCTCAGATGCCGTGTTCACATGTGCTATTTCTGTATACGGTAGGGATACTTCGGTATTATTTGATCCAGGGTCTACCTATTCATATGTGTCATTTCTGTTTGCTCAATTTCTGGATGTTCCTCGTGAGTCCTTGGGTACTCCTGTTTATGTGTCCACTCATGTGGGCGATTTTGTGATTGTGGATCGGATCTACCAGTCCTGTGTGGTCACGTTCTGTGGTTATGAGACTAGGGTGGACCTTCTGTTACTTGATATGGTCGACTTTGAGGTCATCCTGGGCATGGACTAGTTATCTCCATATCATGCCATTCTTGATTGTCATGCCAAGACTATTACCTCAGTGATGCCAGAATTTCCGAGATTGGAGTGGAAGGGTTCCTCGGTTAGTATAGTTAGTCGGGTCATCTCTTTTCTAAAGGCTGGACATATGGTCAAGAAGGGTTGTTTGGCTTATCTAGCTTACTTTCGGGACCACCACCACAGAGTCTCCGATGATGTATTTGGCTCCAGAAACCTAGCCTATATCTATCCCACCATACCGTATGGCTCCGAAAGAATTGAAGGAGTTGAAGGAGCAGCTTGAGGAGTTGTTAGCAAAGGGGTTTGTGAGACCCAGTGTATCACCTTGGGGTACACCAGTGTTATTTGTGAAGAAGAAAGATGAGACTATGCGGATGTGCATTGATTACCATCGGTTGAACAAGGTTACCATCAAGACCAAGTACCCGCTGCCGCGTATCGATGATTTGTTTGACCAGTTGCAGGGTGCTAGGGTATTTTCTAAGATCGACTTGAGATCAGGGTACCATCAGTTGAATATTCGGGACTCAGATGTTCCGAAGACTGCCTTCCGTACCAGATACGGTCATTATGAGTTTCTAGTGATGTCCTTCGGCTTGACTAATGCCCCAACAACGTTCATGGATTTGATGAATAGAGTGTTTAGGCCTTATATTGATTCCTTTGTTATTGTCTTCATTGATGACATCTTGATTTACTCACATAGCCCGAGGGAGCACGAGCAGCATTTGAGAGTGGTACTTCAGACATTGCGAGAATAGGAGCTATATGCTAAGTTCTCCAAATGTGAGTTTTGGCTAGAATCTGTGGCATTCTTGGGGCATGTTGTATCAGGAAAGGGTATTAAAGTGGATCTCAAGAAGATTGAGGCAGTTCAGAGTTGGCCTCGTCCTACTTCGGTGACTGAGATCAGGAGTTTCTTGAGGTTATCAGGCTATTATCGCTGGTTTGTGGAGGGATTTTCATCCATTGCAGCACCTTTGACTAGACTGACCCAGAAGGGTACTCCGTTCTGTTGGTCTGATGATTGTGAGGCGAGCTTCCATAAGCTCAAGACAACTTTGACTATAGCACCGATTCTAGTATTGCCTTCCGGCTCGGGGATGTATATGGTATATTGCGATGCTTCATGTGTTGGCTTGGGATGTGTATTGATGCAGGAGGGGCAAGTTATTGTATATGCTTCGCGTCAGTTGAAGATTCATGAGAAAAATTATCCTGTGCATGATTTGGAGTTATCCGCGATTAATCATGCTCTTAAGATATGGAGGCATTATATATATGGGGTATCATGTGAGGTCTATACTGATCATCGCAGCTTACAGCATTTGTTCAAGCAAATGGATCTCAATTTGAGGCATCATAGATGGCTCGAGTTACTGAAGGATTATGACATCACCATTCTTTATCATCCGAGCAAGGCAAATGTGGTCGTGGATGCCTTAAGCATGAAGGTAGAGAGTATAGGTATCTTGGCATTTATTTCAGTGGAGGAGAGGCCACTAGCTTTGGACATTCAGTCCTTGGTTAACAGACTTGTGAGGTTGGCCATTTCAAAGCCCAACCGAGTTCTTTCATGTGTTGTGGGCCAGTCTTCATTATTGGGGCAGATCAAGGCCAGACAATTTGATGATCCGCACTTGGCAGTTCTTAGAGAGACGGTACTACAGGGTGGTGCTAAAGAAGTTTCTATTGGCGAGTATGGTGTTCTGCGACTCCAGGGTCGTCTATGTGTTCCTAATGTTGATGGCTTAAGGGAGAGGATTCTAGAGGAGGTACACAGTTCTCGGTATTCTATTCACCCAGGTGCTACGAAGATGTATCGTGACCTGAGACAACATTATTGGTGGCGGTGGATGAAGAAAGACATAGTGGAGTATGTAGCTAGGTGTCTAAATTGCCAGCAGGTCAAGTATGAGCACCAAAGGCCAGGTGGCCTACTTCAGCAGATGACTATACCTGAGTGGAAATGGGAGTGCATCACTATGGACTTCGTAGTTGGATTTCCGTGGACCTTGCGGAAGTTTGATGCAGTTTGGGTCATTATCGATAGATTGTCCAAGTCGGCCCACTTCATTCCGGTTGTGACTACATATACTTCAGATAAATTAGCCCTGATTTATATTAGGGAGGTAGTTCGGTTGCATTGTGTGCCTATTTCCATCATATCAGATAGAGGCCCTGAGTTCACTTCACATTTCTGGAGAGCCGTACAGAGTGAGTTAGGGACCCATATAGAGCTCAGCACAGTGTTTCATCCATAGACCGACAAGAAGTCAGAGCGGACAGTTCAGATATTGGAGGACATGCTCAGAGCATGTGTGATTGACTTTGGGGGACAGTGGGATCAGTTCTTGCCGTTGGCCGAGTTTGCTTACAACAACAGTTATCAGTCCAACATCTAGATGGTTCCATTTGAGGCTTTATATGGTCGTCAATGTCATCCTCCCATCGGGTGGTTTGAGCCCGGCGAGGCTAGGTTATATGGTACTGATTGGTAAAGGATGCCTTGGAAAAGGTAAAGTTGATTCAGGAGCGACTTCGCACAGAACAATCCGGACAGAAGAGTTATGTTGATCATAAGGAGCGTGATGTATATCATTTATGGTAGGCGAGAAGGTTCTCTTGAAAGTCTCGCCGATGAAGGGTATTATGAGATTCGGAAAGAAGGGCAAGTTGAGCCCAAGGTTTATAGGCCCATTTGAGGTGTTCAGACGAGTTGGGGAGGTTGCTTATGAGCTTGCTTTACCTCCCAACCTATCGGGGGTTCATCCAGTTTTTCACGTGTCTATGCTCCGGAGATATCACGCCGACTTGTCACATGTGTTAGATTTCAGCACTATCCAGTTAGATGAGAGCTTGGGTTATGAAGAGGAGCTAATTGCTATTGTTGCTAGGCAGGATCGCCAGTTGAGATCCAAGAGGATTTTCGCGATAAAGGTTCAGTGGAGGGGCCAACTAGTCGAGGAGGCGACCTGGGAGTCCGAGGAGGACATGCGGAGCAGATATCCACACTTATTCAGCACTTCAGATATGAATCTAAACCCGTTCGAGGAGGAATATTTGTTTAAGAGGTGGAGAATGTAGCGACCCGACCGGTCATTTTACTTTCTAGAACCTCGTTCCCCTAAAATAAGACTTCCCATACTTTCTTTTACTAATTTATGACTTGCGGGGATAGTTGGTTCGGGATTTGGGAGAGTTGAGTTGAAATCGGAATACTTGGTTCCTTAAGGTTGGCTTAAAAGGCCAAGTTTGACTTCGATGAACATTTTGAGTAAATGACCTTGGAATCGGGATTTGACAGTTCCAATAGGTTCGTATGATGATTTCGGACTTGGGCGTATGTTCGAATCGAGTTTTGGATGACCCGGGAGCATTTCGGCGCCTAATAGTGAAAGTTGGTTCTTGAAGGTTTTTGTAGTTCTTTAAAATTTGGTTTGGAGTAGGTTTTGGTGATATCGAGGTACGAATGGAATTCCGAGATAGGGAATAGTTTCGTAATGTCATTTAAGACTTGCACACAAAGTTTGGTATCATTCCGAGTGGTGTAAGCACATTTCGGCGCACTGGAAGTAAATTGAAGAACTTGAAGTTCTTAGGTTTGATTCAACTTGGTTTGAGGTGTGATTCTTAGTTTTGATGTTGTTTTACAAATTCCGAGAGTACGAGCGAGTCCGTTTTATGATTTCAAACTTGTTGGTATGTTCGGACGGGGCCTCGAGTATTAATCGTACGAGGCTCGGACCAATTTGGAATTTGGAAGCCAAAGCTGAAGCTCCAGCTACTGTCATAATCGCACCTGTACTTGTCCAGCCATAGGTGCGAGCCCCATATCGCAGATGCACCCCATCATAGGCTGCACAGCCATCGCAGAAGCGAAAGAAGGACTGCACCTACGAATGCGCAGGTGCAAAGGCAGGCATCGTAGGAGCGGGCAGTGTCGCAGGTGCGCCTCGATGGTCGCTGATGCGCGACCGCAGGTGCGATCACCTAGGCGCAGAAGCGAGATTAGGCAGCCTGGCTTGGGTCCGCACCTGCGCGAGTTGGTCTGCAGAAGCGGAATCGCAGGTGCGCCAAGTGAACCGCAGGTGCGGAAATCACAGAAGGGCAGTGAGGTTTTAAATCGGGGTTTGAGCATTTTGCTCACTTCTTACTCTTCTTGGGAGAGATTTTGGAGCTGGTTAGAGAGAGAATTTCCATCAACTAGTTGAGGTAAGTAATCCCTATCAAATGTCAGTTAGATACAAGGTTTATGGGTAGATTTTAACATGTAAATTAGTGAAAATTAAGGGTTAAGATGAAAAAACCTTAGCTTTTGATAAAAATGAGTTTTAACCACGAAATTTGTTGTGGAATTTAGTAAAAAATCATATATTTATGTTCCTAAGGTTATGGGTAACGACTTCCTTTAAATATTTCTGGAATCCGAGAACATGGGCCCGGGGGTAGATTTTAGAAAATCTTGCAATTTAGGTTAGGTAATCACTTAAATTGTGGAATTATGAATTTTGGAGCATAGATTGATTAGTTTATGTAATGTTTGACTAGTTTCAAGTCGTTTGGCATCAAATTTGGAGGTTTGAGCGCGTTCTTGAATTTAGAAGTAAGCTTTGAGACGAGGTAAGTTTCCTTTCTAAACTTGTAAGAGGAAAGTAACCTCATAAGTGAATTAAATAAATGATTGTACCTAATTGTGGGGACTACGTACGTACGAGGTGACGAGAGTCCGTACGTAGCTACTATTATGCTATTGTCCGGGTAGTTTAGGACTCGTATCATGCTATACTTGGAAATGTTTTTTCCCTTTACGTGCTAATATAATCACTTAGTCATCATGGAAATTGCTAAAAGAATTTTATAAGGTTAAATTCACGTACTTGAAGGTTTGTATGAGATACTTGACTGCAAATGAGAAACTTGTGTTTTGTTGAAAAATAAATTGCTATTTGTGGATCGGGGCGAGCGCCTCGGTAGTAAATTGATGCATCTATGGTTCGTATCGTTCGACCCCCCGGCAGTGCACAATTTAAATATTTTGTTCGATCAGGCCGTACGACCTCGGCATAATTGCGCATGCCAATTATTTGGAAATTTCCCATGATTTATATTACTTAAGTGCCTGGAAATGTAAGTTGTTAAATGATATTACGGAAATCTAAAATTTTAATGATGAAAGAAAGACTTATCTCGTCCTGTTATTGAACTGTCAGAATTATTCATGATATACATACTTAGTATAATACTTTAATTACATTATTATTGACCCTAGTAGGTGTCAAGCCGACCCGTCGTCACAACTTCTTCGAGGTTAGGTGGGATACTTACTGGGTACATATTGTTATGTACTCATATTACGCTTTTGTACTTAATTGTACAGGATCCGAGGCTGGTGCATCTAGTTACCCACTCGGCGCGTATACCTGATCTTGGACCGAGACTTCACGGTGAGCTACCCCCTTCTGAGCCGTTCAGCAGCATGCCGGAGTTTTTCTTTTGTTTTTATCTGTCTATTCTGTTTCAGACAGTAGGATAGTCATCTTTTGTATATTCTACTAGTTTCCCACACACTTGTGACACTAGATCTTAGCACGTGTTAGTAGACTTTGATTTTTGGGTTGTAATTCAATAATTATAGCTGCTTTTAGATGTTTCTGTTTGTCTGCCTTAAAAATCCTTTATTTATCAAACGCATTGAATATAAGTAAAGTTAAATGTTGGAACTTCTTAATAAACAAAAATGGGAAATAACTAAGTTGTTCATTGTTGGCTTGTCCAGCAACGGTGCTGGACACCATTATGGCCTGACATGGAATTGGGTCGTGACAACATGGTATCAGAGCACTAGGTTCACGTAGGTCTCAGATGTTATGGGTAGGACTAGTAGAGTCTTACGGATCGGTGCATAGACGTCCGTACTTATCTTCGAGAGGTTATGGGGTGTTAAGAAAACTACTCTTTATTCATCTCGTATCGTGCAATTGAGCACACTAAGTTTCATTTCTTCTATTCTCTCACAAATGGTGAGGACATGTACAACGGACGTTCCAGACCCGGAAGGAGCTGCTCCCCCCATTGCTAGAGGCCGAGGCAGAGGCCGGGGGAGGGCACCGACCCGAGATAGGGGACGAGGGTGTCCCAGAGCTGCCCCAGTAGCACCACCATCGGATCCAGTGGAGGATCCCAATATTGAGGAGCAGGGTGAGGTGCCTGCCGAAGAGCCAACCACAATAGATTTGATGACAACACCAGGCTATTAGGAGGTCATGGGCCGTATGATGCGGTTCATGGACATTATGACTCAGGCCGTTTTATTTCCAGCGGACCCAGCCACATCTCAGGCAGGAGGGGGAGCACAGACCCCTACTGCTCAGGCTCCCGGGCATGCAGCTGCAGTATATCAGACTCCGGGTGCACTACCCATGGATGTAGCCCAGCTAGTTACGACGGCTACACCTGAGCCTAGACCGATTGCGGACGGCGATCTGAAGAAGTTGTTGGACAGATGGACTAGGTTACACCCTCCTATCTTCGGAGGCGAGCGCCATGAGGATGCCCAGGATTTCATTGATAGGTGCAGGGACAGACTGCCCAACATGAGGATACTGGAGTCTCATGGGGTTGACTTTACTACTTTTCAGCTGGAGGGCAGGGCCCGTAGATGGTGTCAGTCTTATCTTCTTGGCAGACCAGCGGGTTCTCCTCCCATGACTTGGAGCTAGTTCACACAGCTTTTCATGGATAAGTATATTCCAACCTCTGAGAGGGAAGAGTAGCAGTATCAGTTTGAGCATCTTGAGCAGGGTCTGATGTCAGTGACCGACTATAAGGCGAGGTTTTTTGAGTTGTCTCGCCATGCACTTATGATACTTTCTACGGACGCAGAGAGAGTGCAGAGGTTTGTCGCGTGGCTGCATTCCGGTATTAGGGCCAATATGGCCCGAGAGGTGGAGATGGGGACTTCTTATCAGCTGGTAGTGGAGATTGCTCGGAGGATTGAGGGCTACCGTCAGAGAGGGAGAGAGCAAATGCTGCAGGATAAGAGGGCCCGTTACTTTGGAGAGTTTGGAGGTGCCCCGGCTAGGGGCAGGGGTCAGTTTGGGAGGGGTCAGCCTAGAAGTCCCCCATATTCATCACCACTACCTCCTCGAGGTGCTCCAGCACTCCCTTATTTCAACGCCATGCTAGAGAGTTCTTACCGCCCACCAGCCACCCAGGGTTCTTCCATTGGGTACTCAGGTCACCAGGGTTCTTCCAGCTCCTATTTTAGTGCCATGTCGGAGAGTTCATACCGCCCACCGGCTATTCAGGCTTCTTCCAGTGGGTCGACTCTAGGACCAAGTTTTAATTTGGAAGCCAAAGCTAAAACTCCAACTACTGTCATAATCGTACTTGCGCTTGGCCCGCCGCATGTGCGAGCTCGCAGGTGCAAGCCACATATTGCAGAAGCGCCCCAGCATAGGCTTCCCATCCATCGCAGAAGCGAAAGAAGGACCGCACTTACGAATGCGCAGGTGCGAAGGCAGGAATCGCAGGAGCGGGAAGTGTCGCAGGTGCGCTTCGATGGTCGCTGATATGTTACCGCAGGTGCAATCACTTGGGCGCTGAAGCGAGATCAGGCAGCCTGGCATGGGTCCGCACCTGTGCGAGTTAGTCCACAGAAGATAAATCGCAGGTGCGCCAAGTGAACCGCAGGTGCGGAAATCGCTGAAGGGCAGTGGGGTTTGAGCATTTGGCTCACTTCTTACTCTTCTTGGGGGCATTTTTGGAGCTGGTTAGAGAGAGAAGTTCTGTCAACTAGTTGAGGTAAGTAATCCCTATCAAATGTGAGTTACATTCAATGTTTATGGGTAGATTATCACATGTAAATTAGTGAACTTTTCGGGTTTAGATGAAAAGAAACTAGGTTTTTGATAAAAATGAGATTTAACCACGAAATTTTTATGAAATTTAGTAAAAATCATATATTTATGTTCCTAAGGTTATGGGTAATGACTTCCTTTAAATATTTCCGAAATCCGAGCATGTGGTCCCGGGGGTAGATTTTAGGAAATCTTGCAATTTAGGTTGGGTAATCACTTAAATGGTGTAATTATGAATTTTTTAGCATAGATTGATTAGTTTATGTAATGTTTGACTAGCTATGAGTCGTTTGGCGTCAAATTTGGAGGTTTGAGCGCGTTCTTGAATTGGGAAGTATGCTTTGAGATGAGGTAAGTTTCCTTTCTAACCTTGTAAGAGGGAAGT
This sequence comes from Nicotiana tomentosiformis, assembly GCF_000390325.3. Classification (NCBI taxonomy): domain Eukaryota; kingdom Viridiplantae; phylum Streptophyta; class Magnoliopsida; order Solanales; family Solanaceae; genus Nicotiana; species Nicotiana tomentosiformis. The sequence continues at coordinate 42,638,959 of NC_090818.1, read as the reverse complement.
AACCTCATAAGTGAATTAAATAAATGATTGTACCTAATTGTGGGGACTACGTACGTACGAGGTGACGAGAGTGGGTACGTAGCTACTATTATGCTATCGTCCAGGTAGTTTATGACCCGTATCATGCTATACTTGGAAATGTTTGTGCCCTTACGTGCTAATATAATCACTTAGTCATCATGGAAATTGCTAATAGAATTTTTTAAGGTTAAATTCACATACTTGAAGGTTTGTATGAGATACTTGACTGCAAATGAGAAACTTGTGTTTTCTTGAAAAATAAATTGTTATTTGTGGATCGGGGCGAGCGCCTCAGTAGTAAATAGATGCATCTATGGTTCGTGTCGTTCGACCCCCCGGCAGTGCACAGTTTAAATATTTTGTTCGATCAGGCCGTACGACCTTGGCATAATTGCGCATGCCAATTATTTGGAAATTTCCCATGATTTATATTGCTTAAGTGCCTGGAAATGTAAGTTGTTAAATGATATTACGGAAATATGAAATTTTAATTATGAAAGAAGGACTTATCTCGTCCTGTTATTGAACTGTCAGAATTATTCATGATATACATGCTTAGTATAATACTTTAATTACATTATTATTGACCCTAGTAGGTGTCAAGCCGACCACTTGTCACAACTTCTTCGAGGTTAGGTGGGATACTTACTGGGTACATATTGTTATGTACTCATATTACTCTTTTGTACTTAATTGTATAGGATCCGAGGCCGGTGCATCTAGTTACCCGCCCATCGCGTATACCTGATCTTGGACCGAGACTTCACGGTGAGATGCCCCCTTCTGAGCCGTTCAGCAGCATGCTGGGATTTTTCTTTTATTTTTATCTGTCTATTCTGTTTCAGACAGTAGGATAGTCATCTTATGTATATTTTACTAGTTGCCCACACACTTGTGACACCAGATCTTGGCACGTGTTAGTAGACTTTGATTTTTGGGTTGTAATTCAATAATTATAACTACTTTTAGATGTTTTTGTTTGTCTGCCTTAAAAATCCTTTATTTATCAAACGCATTGAATATAAGTAAAGCTAAATGTTGGAATTTCATATTAAACAAAAATGGGAAATAACTAAGTTGTTCATTGTTGGCTTGTCCAGCAACGGTGCTGAACGCCATCACGGCCTGACATGGAGTTGGGTCGTGACACTAGTCCCTTGATCTTAATGAATGACATTGTTCATTCTTATCTCAAGGTATAAATTTACTTACATTTTCTTCCTTCCTTTTCCTCATTCGTAACTCTCCTTCTTTTTTGTAGATTAATTTGACAAGCACTGAACTTATGAAAAAGGGTCTCTTGGACTGATCAGCAACTCTTGGCTGATAACTGGAGAGAAAAATTTAAAGGTCTTCATTTGGAAGAGGACATTCTTGGAGAAGAGAAAGATGCTTTGGAACAGCAAATGAGAATGATATTCGCTGAGTTAGCAGTTCTAAAAGCTTCTTCTAGTCAAGTTGATTAGGATAAGGATAGACTGGAATCTTCTTTGGCTGAACATCTTTCCAAGGCTACAGAAGAGATAAGGAGTTTGAAAGAGCTCCTTAATCAAAAAGAGGTTTACGCGGGTGAATTGGTTCAAACGCTTACCCAAGCTCAAGAAGATCTCCACACCTCTACAGATAAAATTCAGTTCCTAGAAAGTTCTCGTGCTTCTTTGAAGACAGCTTATGAAGCCTCGGAAGCATAAAAAGAAGAGTTGGGGGCAAAAATTGATCAGTGAGAGAAGGACTATGAAGCCCTCGAGGATAAGTCATCGCTGGATGTTAGTTGAGATTTTTTGAACACTAACCTCGAGACTTTAACTAAGCCAACCATAAAGGTTGTGACCTTAACACTGAGATATCTAAGTCTAGAGAAATAATTGAACAGACTCAGCAACGTCAAAGCTTTTCCACACCTGAAGACGAAGGTTCTAATGGTGATGGAGATGGACTTGTTCCTGGTGAAGCTGATGTTCAACCCTCTTCTCCCCAAGTTGATCCTTCTTCTCCCATTGATAATGCTCCTTAGCTTTTCCCCTTTTCCAGACTTTTTGTCGAAAGTATTTGTTTGTTGGTTTTTGCTTGGAACTCCCTTATATTTATTGGACAACATTTTTTTGGAAGGTTTTGTTGCCCCTTTCGTTCTGGGGTTATGACATAAATACTGCCCCTGTTCTTTGGGGTTATGATATAAATATCTTTATTGCTTTTTCCGCATATTATGCTTTTTGTCCTTTTAATAGTTGAGCTTTCTACTGCACTTAAAAATGCTTTAATAGACCATGACTTCAATATACATGGGTTTTTATAAAAGAGGGATATTTTATATTAACGACACTGATGAAGATGACATCTCATCTTCATATTGGTGTAAATATATGAAACATGAAGTAGATATGAAAAGAGAAATAATTTGAGAAGTTTTATGTTTTGAACTTTCAAATAAATAAATTCCGTACACTATTTTCATAATTGTTCATACAACACATTCATAACTGCTTTCATTGTAGCAGGTTAACAAATTCGGGTCTATTCTCCCGTGACTAAATTTATGGCTTTAACCTAGAAACTCGTGGGAATATCTTGTATCCTTTTGCGAGTTAGAACTCCTTTGAAACGTTTTCAAGGGTTTCTTCAAGGTTTTGATTCAGGATGAACTATGCCCTTGGTTCGTTTTCCTTACTTCAATATGCATAGTCCCCCCAGTGTTGGAACTTTGAAGTATAAAATCTCGAACACTGGATTACTCTTTTGTTTTGGTCATTTCCCTGAAAAGGGAAATACAAATGGGACTTGGAGATAATTTCTTAGATGATGACTGCATAATCCTTTTTCCATCAAAAGAGTTGTAACCTAGACCAGGAATAATTCAGTATTCCGCATGTCTTTCGATTTTAATATCATCATTTGGTACGGGTCAGCTTTTTTCCTATCATCTAAAATGGTTATGTAAATTCAAAAAAACAAAATAAAATCGAACTTGCATGATACCCGACTGTGGGTATTTTCTTCGTTTAGAAATAATACTTCTTCAAATGGACTGCATTCCAGTTTGACGGCAATACCTTGCCATCCAAGGTTTCCAACTCGTATGCTCCTTTTCTAGCGATGCCTCGAACCCTATATGGGCCTTCCCAATTTGGGCTCAATTTTCATGCATTTACCATTTTTGTTGAGTCTCATCCGTACTAGTGGCATTCTTATTAAATCAATATTCCTTTTCCTCAATATTGAAGTACCTCAAATTAGCTTTCCTGTTATAATATCGTTCAATCATCTATTTTTGAGCCGCCAATCGAATTAATGTTGCTTATCTCCTTTCTTCTAACAAATCTAAATTTACCCGCAACTCTTCCTTATTTTCCTTTTCAGTGGCATGCATGTACCTCGTACATGGTTCACCTATCTCCACCGGAATTAAAGCTTTTGCACCATATAAAAGTGAAAATGGAATCTCATCCATACTAGTTTTTGCGATTATTCGGTAAGCCCATAGCACCCCTGGTAATACCTCTGGACATTTGCCTTTTGATTCTTCCAATATCTTCTTTAAGTTATTGATATTAACTATATTTGTCGATTCAGCTTGTCTATTGGCAGCAGGGTGATAAGGTGCGGATGTAATTCGTTTGATTTGCCAACTTTGGAAAAATTCTGTGATTTTCGCGTCTATGAATTGTGGGCCATTGTTACATACAATTTACTTCGATATTCCAAATCGGCATATAATATTTTGCCAAATGAAATCCTTAACTTCTTTTTCCGCACCTGTTTGAAGCACCTGCTTCAACACATTTTGAGAAATAATCTGTTAAAACTAACAGAAACAGTACCTTTCCTTTAGCTTGAGGCAACGGCCCTACAATGTCCATGCCTCATTGCATGAAGGGCCATGGTGAAATAATTGAATGCAATAGCTCTGCCGGTCGGTGCATGTTATTGGCATATCGTTGACATTTATCGCACCTAGCTACAAGGTTTTCTGCTGTAGCAATTGTGATTTCTTCTTATCTTCAGGCAAGATACCATATTGCAAAAAGTTCACAAATTCGTTTCTCCAATCTCACTCTTGGTTTGATTGAGTGCCGAATGAAACAAATGTATCACAATGGCATTTTCTGTATTTGTTACATCCATGACATATGCGAGATTTGCCAACGCGTTTGATTCTGCATTTTTCTCCCTGAGTATTTGCACGGGTTTCCATGTCTGAAATTATCTAAGCAATTCTCGTACCTTTTCCAGGTATTGATGCATTCACGTCTCTCTTGCCACGTAAGTCCCATGCATTTGATTAACCATCAGTTGCGAGCCACATTTGATCATAATTTATTCGATAGCAAGTTCTCGTGCTAATTCCAAGCCTGCAATCATAGCTTCATACTCTACTTCATTGTTAGTGATTGGATAACATTTTATTGCTTGTCTTATGACTTCACCTGAGGGTGGGATTAAAACAATTCCTAAACCCTCTCCTTTAACATTTGAGGAACCGTCAATAAACAGGGTCCAAGTACCCGGATTAGCTTCGGTAAACACCTGTAGTTCCTTCTCTGCCTCAGCAACTAAATTCGTGCTAAACTCCGCTACAAAAACTACTAACACACGTGTGATTTTATTGCAGTTCTAGGCTGATATATGATATTATACTCACTGAGTTCTATTGCCCATTTAGCTAATCTACCTGATAATTCATGTTTATGCAGTATGTTTCTTAAGGGTAAAGCAGTTATAACACAAATAGGATGACATTGAAAGTAAGGTCGTAACTTCCTTGATGACATAATTAACGCTAACACAAGCTTTTCAAGGTGTGGATATCGTGTATTAGCATCTAATAAAGACTTACTAACATAATAAATTGGGGATTGCTTACTTTTATCTTCTCGTACCAATACCGCACTTATCGCTACATCTGACACAGCAAGGTAAATGAGCAATATTTCATTGTCTTTCGGTTTGGCTAACAAAGGCGGATTTGATAGATACAACTTTAGGTCCTTGAGAGCTTGTTGGCACTCGTCAATCCATTTAAACTGATTTTGCTTTTTCAGTACTGAAATGAATTTAAAACTTTTTTCTGATGACTTTGATATAAATCTCCCAGAGCTGTTATCATGCATGTTAATCTCTACATTTATTTCTTGCTCGTGGGTATATTTGGTATCTTCTCGATAGCTTTGATTTGTGCGGGATTCTCTTCAATACCTCTGTTAGAAACAAGAAAACTCAAAAACTTACTTGAATCCACGCCAAAAGAACATTTTTCGGGTTTAACTTCATATTGTACTTGCGGAGAATCTCAAAGGTATCTGATAAGTGTTAAAAATGATCCCCTACTTGTGTTGACTTGACCAATATATCGTCTATGTAGACTTCCATGGTTTTTCCCAAATGTTCTTGGAACATTTTAGTCACCAATATTTGATATGTGGCTCCAGCATTTTTCAAGCCAAATGACATGACTTTGTAACATTTAGTCCCTCTATCTATGATAAATGAAGTTTTTTGTTCAACTAGAGGGTCCATTTTTATTTGTTATAACCTGAATATGCGTCTAAAAAACTTAAAAGTTCATGATCTACAGTAGAATCAATTAATTGATCTATATGTGATAAGGAAAATGAATCGTTAGGATAAGACTTATTTAAATCAGTATAGTCTACGCAAACTGACCATTTTCCATTCTTTTTTGGAACAACAACGGTATTAGCTAACTAGTCAGAATACTTTACCTCTCGTATTGAACCAATTTTTAAAAGCTTTTGTACTTCATCCTGGATCACTTGATTTTTGAAGGACCCCTGCTTGCTTTTCGTCTATTTAATAGGTGGGTGTAAAGGACCTCATTCAGCTTATGAGTCATCACCTTTTGTGGTATACCTGTCATATTTGAGTGCGACCAATCAAAGCAATCTGCGTTAGCACATAAAAATTCAATTAACTTACCTTTCATTTCTGGGCAGTTGTAAACTTTCAAGACTTAAAAATCCAATTAACTTATTTTCAATTAGCACGTAAACTTTTCTGTCTGACCAGTTCAAAAATAATATTATAGCTTCGAGCTCCTCGGTAGTTATTTTAATATTTTTATTTTCTTCTGGCTCTTGAATCACATCGGGTCTCAAATCAACATCAGTATGTCCTTGCGTGTCTTCAGTTGAGGTTTTCACAACAGTGTCATCAACCGAATTCTGTAATTGCTATTTCACGTCAGCATTATTGGCTACCGTGCTTGCGATCACCACTGAGTTGATACCTCTTGAAGCTTGTTGATCTCCACGAATTTGACGGATTCCCTTCTATAAAGGAAATTTGATAACTTGATGCAATGTGGAAGGGACAGTGTCCATATCATGAATCCACGGTCTTCCAAGAATTATATTACAGGCCATGTCCCCATCTGTCACTTGGAACTTTGTATCCTTGATGACCCCTTCTGCAAATGTGGTAAGTACAACTTCTCATTTTGTAATAATTCTTGAATTATCAAACCCAGACAAGGATCACGCTATTGGTATGCCCTTATCATTAGCTTGTATTTCATTCACCACCCTCAGTAAAATGATGTTCACTGAGCTACCTGGATCAATCAAAACACATTTTACGTTAGTATCATGTACAAGTAAAGATTTTACCAGTGCATCGTTGTGAGGAATCATCAAGCTGCCCGCATCCTCATCGTCGAATGTTATATTGTCACCATTCAAGACTTGGCGAACTCTTTTTCTATGAGTGACCATGACTTTTGATGTCTTTTTTACGGTTGTATATGTTACTCTATTGACCTCATCTCCTCCAATTATAACATTGACTGTTCTTTTTGGTGAAGGAGGTTTTGGGGGCTCTTGTCTATTCTTCATGTATGATTGTCTCCCTTTCTCACTGAACAGATCAGTAAGATAACCCCGCTTCAACAAATGCTCGACCTCTCCTCGTAGAAGCCTACAATATATTGGTTTATGGCTAAGATCAATATGCAATTCGCACCAGATATCTGAATTTCTTTTGCTTGGATCTGATCTCATTTCTTTAGGCCATCGCACCCTATCCCCCATACCTATTAAAACAGCCACTAACTCGGAGATGCTGATGTTAAAGTTATAATATCATATTCTTGCTTGCGTACTGGAATCATTGCTTCGGGCATCTCGTTCCTTTTTGAACTTGGATGAAGAAATCGCGTCTTTTTGCCTTGGTCTTGAATCGAATCGTGCACTCTCTTGTTTAGATCGAGAGTCTCGCCCTGCAGGTCCCATATACGGCTCGTACCGGTTTTTATCAGACCTCCTTTCTGATTCTGAACGTCTCGATCCTGGTATTTCATCGGTCGTTGGTTGTGCGACCGTATCTTCTTCTATCCGCAGTTTGTACTCTACCTCTTGTACACATTGTTCCAAGTTGTCGCATGAAATTCTTGCAAACTTTCTATTAACCTCCTCATGGATTCTGAACTATTCTCGTTCAAGTTGCTTGTGAATTCCATAGCTGCCAGTTATCAGGTACTTGTGGCAACATCATCCTCTCCCGCTAGAATCTATCTACGAATTCCCTGAGAAATTGTGTATTCACTTGTTTAACCTTAAAGATATCTTCCATCCATTTTTTAACTTTTTGAGCTCCCGAATGTTCTTTTATAAATGAATCTTCAAGCTCAGCAAAAGAATCAATAGAATTTTTAGTTAAAAAAGAATACCACGTTAACGCTCCCTTTGTGAGTGATTCACCAAACTTTTTAACCAAAACCGATTCGATTTCCTATTTGGTTAAATCATTGCCTTTCACGCCGGTAGTGAACACAGTTACATGATCTCGAGGGTCAGTTGTTCCATCATATTTGGGAATATCTGGCTTTTTGAATATTTTGAAAATTGGTAAAGGCATCGCACTTGGCTTCCAGGGTCGTTGTGAATACTTGTCAATATCCACCCCTTTGATCACGAGGGGTACGCCAGGTATCTGCTCTATAGGATCGTTTTGTTTCTTCAACTGTTTCTACAAAGTTAGCACTAAACTTTTTAAATTAGAATTATTTTGTGTACCTGACCCTCCATCACGAGATTCATTAGAAATTTCTCCACTTCCAGAATTATCAAGCCCTGAATGCGGGTTCTCCAAAATTATTGTATTAATTGGTGGAGGAGTGTGTGTTGCATTGGGTAATCCTATAACAAAAGCTTACAGTGAACTGTTCATGTATTCCACAATCAATTGCTTTAGAGCATCTTGCTCCATAGTTTGGTCTTTTCCCTGTTGATCATCAGCGGTGGACCTTTCAGGTGAACTTCCACGTGACTGTTGAGGAGATCCCATAGGTGTGTAGTGTGGTAGAGTTTCATCTTGTTGGTTCAGCTGGTTGTTGTCATTAATGATTGGCATATTTGGTCATTAAAGATTGAAAAGTGAACAGATTACTAGATTCCTGGTAATGGAACCAATTTATTTTATCCAAAAATAGATTTCTCGGTCAAAGTCAATATCTTGAAGAAACCGGGTTACTGATAACCAAGATTTACTTCACTTTCCCAACAGTTTGAAAGAATAGATCAAGGAATGAAAATAATTGACAAAAAAAATATGAAATGAGCTGATAATCACTCCCAAGATTTCGGCTTAGAACCTTGAGAGTAAAATAAAGAATAACTGTATAAATTTCAATAATCGTTCCTCCCATTACAAATGAGATTGCAGTCCTTATATAGGAGCATACAATTATAATGGTCCCCTTATTTAATTCGGGTTGACTAATGGTATTAATTACACCGATTACCCGTTACCATGTACGACCATAACAGAAACATTTATGATTAAAGATTCCTTGTAACTGTACCAATTTCTCTTCCTTATTTATGACAGGTTCGTGTATCTTCCCTTCTTCACAACCTTTATTTATTTCATTCTTGTTTCTCTTTTTACAGCTATCAAATTCGGTTTTTTCCTCAGTGTAACCCCGTGGGTGTTTCTCCCATGCCTTTTCCGCATTCTTCAACTCATCTAATTAAGAGTGTCACTTGTCATTATATCGATGTTCCACGTACCATGCCTTGTCAGCTTGTTGATAGTCCACGTGTCATGTCTTTTTTTCCACCAATACATGCCTGAATTTGTCCAGCGGTACTCCTGCATCGGTAAAAGGCTGATTTTTAGTAGTGAATAATTATTTTTAGTAATGAATAAAATCATAAAATCCACTATTAAATATTGTAGGAGACTCAACATTTTGGAGTCCTAAAACAAAGGATTTACTAGCTTCCCCTTGAGCCGTCTCTGCTCACTTTAAGAGGGGCTTAAAATATGATGAAGAAAATAGGAATTTTTTCCTTCCTATACAATATTTGAAACTTATTTATTAAAATTATCCTAATTTATATATTACCCGTCCTAAATAAGGATTGGTTATAATTTATATACAATGCATTATTAATACCTTAAATTAAGAGATTCAGTTACACTATTTTTTTTATTTTTCTCTCCTCTCTTCTTTCCGTATTCTCTGCGACCTCTCTCCATATACAATCCATTTTCTCCATTTGATTGGTTAGTTGGTTTTGTTGATGCAGGTCCTTTGTCCAAGTTAGTACAAGCGCAGAACACAAAGTTGTACTATGGCCCACCGAGGTTCTGGATTTGTTCGGATGGACAAAAATGATTAATTTAGCCCATAAAGAGTATATTTCGATGCGTATACATTCATAGAAATTAGGATACCAATCTGCGGATTTCTCATGTTATATTTCCACTTTGTTGAGAGTTAAATTTAAAGTAAAAAATTGATATACCTCTTTTCAAATGGTTAATTACATCTATTGAGAACCAAATCTTATAAAACTACTTTTTAATAGTTTGAACCAGAAAGTAGCGCCAAACCAAAGCAATAGAGACACTGCCGATAGACAACACCTAAACCAAACAAGTTGAATGTTGTAATATTCAAATTTGATACAAATTTGATATATCTACAGCAATATATAAACTAAAAATAAATTTTATACAACTAATTATATAATATACAACTTATTTATAACTTATCTAACTTTCATACCATTTTTATCCAATTAAAAATAACTACAACATCATACAACTTAAATATATTTTTCATACAAATATGTCTTTTGTATGTATTTTATATGTGGTGTGTTTTTCTTCTTCTATGAAATTCCAATCAAAACTTCTTCTCTTAATACATTTGATATATATCAACAACTTTACGTAAAAAGAAAGTATTTATACCTTAAACATAAATTATATACAATCATTCATACATTATACAACAATTATTTTTTAACTTTCATACAATATTCAAAAAATATATATAACTACAACAGAACACAACTTAAATACAATTTACATACAATTATAATATAACTTTAATACATCTTCATCTTCGAGTTTCAATCTGAAAATTCATCCAAAATCAACTTTATTCTTCACCAAATACCTTCAAAATTGAGATATAAACTCCAAAGAATATTTCGATCTTTTGCAATAACACCCAATCAAAATAAATAATAATTTAAAAAAAATAGAATTCAAAATGAAAGTTTCAACGTTTCTGATGGATTTCAGTGGCTGGCTGGGCAACAGTCATTGACTGACTCGATGGTGATAAGAGACGACATCAAATTTATTATTGAACTAGAAATGAGCAGCCCGTGCACAGCACAGGCCCAACGATAACCAAGTCAATATGATTGTTATTTTTTTTTTTTTGTTTTTTCTTGGTATTCTTTTTTACGTCTATTTGCAATACATTTCATAAATATAAAGAATTATTAAAAAAATAATGGGACGGAACAAAACAATGTAGTTCACAAATGTACTCCACAGCAACCAATCTAATCTGTCCTTGCAAATATTTTTTTTATTCTCTTAGCGGATAAATTCAGAGGGATTACATAATGCTCATGTGTACTTTGAACTAATTCAATACCTATACTTCACTTGCGAAATTAATGGATGACTTCACATATTTATGTCTATAATAATTAAAATAAAGGAATGCGAAAACAGATATTAAAAGGGGAAAAAAGGTCCAACAATGCATTGAGAAGTTAAATGTCATGAATTTTAGTTGGGGCTTCAAATTGTGGCAAGCTGCACCAAATTTTCGCTCTTGCAAACCCAGTCTAGAGAAGAAAATCAAATATTTTAGGTGCTTCAACACACACACACACACACACACACACACACACACACATATATATATATATATATATATATATATAACAAAAGGGAAGACGAATGTTACTGGAGAAAGAAATAAAAATGTGAGAAGAACACCAATATTCAAGTCCCAAATGAATAAGAAACTTATGCCAGATATCTCATTACTCGTTATCAGATCCCAGAGAAGAACATATTTTAGGTATCTGTAGAAATACATGTAGCAACAATCAATTATATGCACAGTATGTGCCTTCAGTTTTCATGTCTTCCTAACATCCTCTTCAATGAAGTAATTGCATATAATGTATGACCTATTCTGATCATTTGTCTAATATATGGTGCAGAATATAAGCTTTTATATTAGAAATGCACAGCAGAAGTTCTCATAAGTTAGCCTCTTATGGCCTATTCCCGTAGTACAATGCACTCATGAGATTTTTTAAATTTCACAATCTTTCATTTACATGTAATATTTTCTAAATCACTGTAAACGATATTGATGTGTAACATCTCATAGTTTATTTCTTGCCTAGACAATGGTACTACTACTTACTACGGCAACATCATGTGTTACATCATCATCACAAGAGGGTTGGGGTTGAAGTGAACTAACTATCCAGTAGAATTGATTGGAGTAGTCACAACCATTTTACCTGCTAGTTATTGTTGTCCCTCCAACTCTATCAATTGTGAATTAAATGTTAAATTGCTTTGGTCTGGCCACTAATTTCATCTAAAAAAAATTAAGAAAATATCAAAACTTAGTCAATAAAGGGAGCTTTTGCTACTAAATCAATTAGAGGGTATATTGTGCAACAACATATAGTAGTTTAATATATAGGAGGATTGACAGAATATTAAAGTAAAGAATTCTAGATTGCCCAATCCCTTAAAGGGGTGCATCTAATTGGGTTAACATTTATGCATCAATTTATTATGCAGTTATACATTAGCAGATGCTTACCCATCTTTTTTAACACTTTATATTGATAAATTTTCTTCCTGAATTTGTAATATCAAAATGCAGGATAACCATTTTAGTGCGCAGTTACCATATAAGAAATAAAGATGAGTAATAAGCACAAAATTCATGCAATATATAAACTTGTTTCAAGTTACTATTGATATCTATGTGCAACGTTCAATTTAATGATGATCCTTTTTTTTAAAAACAACTATGACATTTAAGCAAAAGCCAAAATAACATAATTTTGACATGAAAAGGTGATGATATTAGACAGAATGTTAACATTATCCTTTCCTAGCTTCGACATCGTGCAACCAGTGCTTAAAGCCATCAGGCGTGAATGTTCTACCTGGAGAGATACAAATTATCCTTTGACATGTAAAAAGTGTTAAACCAAATTTGCTACTCAAGAATAAAGAGGAACTGCATAATAAATATGTTGAAAGTTGATACATGGGAACTTCCTTACTGTTTGTTCCTTTAGTTCTAATTGAACCAGAAATTAGGATACTTCAATCACTCATAGTATTTCAGCTAATTATGTTCATCTATGCGGAGTGTTATTGCGACTATGCAATAATTGTATTATCATCGACGGTGTCTTTTAATTCAACTTTATTTGTTCATAGTTGCATTAAAAGGCCTTTTTTGACAATTGGGATCAGTCTATATAATTCCCGCAGCCTAAACCTTTTGTCAGCATGAACTTTTTCAATTATTTGATCATTTTTATGATTCCCAGAGAGAATTAGTAATAAAAAAAGGAATGGAAGAAACTAATAGATGGCGGAAACATAGAATTATTCTTCCTTCATATTATCATCAATTTGTCAGATGAAAATGTAAACTGAAAGTATGAGTGCAAGTCCGTTTAATAAAAGTAAAAAAAAGTGAGAAAGGTAGGAGTGGCTGAATTTATCTACCACTGAAACAACACCACCAGCAACAGTTAGAGAAAAGCTTTGACTATTGAATTTGATGCAGGATCAATAATTTACTCTATGGGATCATTTCCAAAAAACAGTATCATTTTTATTAATAGGTGTTTTGAAATGCATTTTGATCTACTTGAGTTCCTTCCTGAATAAGAGAACTTATAATCTGCATTTGTACTGCATTTGGTATTCATTTTCTCTATTTTCTACTTCTTAGGTAGAAACGAAAAGTTAAAAAGATAACTTTGAATAAACCATGACACCAAAAATAGAAAGGGAAACCATATCAAAGCAACAAAAGGCTTTTTTAGCCTAAACTAACATTTTAATTTTTCCTTCCCTCTTGAGACAGAATAATGTCACCATAGCAGAACAACCAAGGAAATATTATACAAAACAACAACATGCAATTCGGTATTTGAAAGAACAGAAGGAGTAAACTTTAGGATGAGTGAGCAATATCTATACAAACAAATATGCACCTGGAAATCTGAAAAATTGCATTTACTAAAAATCCTCAAAAATAAAGATGATAGAAATCAGCGGGGATCCAAAATATTCAAAGCCTTAGTATATAAATAAATAAATAAATATATATATATATATATATTGTCCACATAACTCAAAATAATAAAGAATATCAATATATTAGTTAAAAACTTACCTAAATCAAATAAAAATAGAGTGAAGTTCGGGAAGGGTAAACTGGCACTGTTAGGGCTTTTTTCTTGGACGAACCTGATGCCTCGAATTGGAAACTGTTCAGAGATTTGAAAAAATCAAAGAAAAAAAAAAGGCAGAGAGAATATTGGGAGAGAATCATAGCTGAAACTGTAGGAGATTGATAAAAAAAATGAAGAACTGAAAATTGAAAAATACTCCTCCGTGAATAGAAGAGAGATAGTTTTAGACCAATGTAGAATGAAAAATATACTAAAGCAACTTTATGATAGAGTAAAATGTCAAGTTTACCCCTGGTCGACTAACTTCTCTTTTCTATATAATAGAAATTCTCTAAAGAAAAAGAGAAAATGGAGATGAGAAAAGAGAACATGTTTTTCTTTACATACTTTTTCGTCTAACCGTAGGAAAATATTTAGTTGAAATTGTTCTGAAGAATAAATACAAAAGTGGTTGAGCTCAAGTAATTTTTAAGTGAAATGAACATAAGTATAAAATGGTTCAAAATTTTGAAACCATTAGACAATATTGACCAAGGTCTTTTATACGTACCATTAGGGCGGTCTAAGGGGTAGTGGATTCTTAAGGGGACTAGGTACGAGAATAGTATCAGTAAGGGAGTGCCTTAAGGAGACTTTTGTTAAGGGAATTTAAGGGTACGGGATAGGGGTACTTTTACAGGCATCCTATCAGTACCCCTACCAGTCCTAAGGGGGGAGGGTACTTAAAGGGACAGTACAGGTACTTAGGGGTATTTTTAAATTAAAATTTTAAAAAATATTATATTTAAATACAAACAAACTTTAATGGATTGAAAAAATTCCATACTTTTATTTTAATACTTATAAAAATAAAAATGCATATTATTTTTGAACGTTACGAAATTTTTCAATAACTTCTATTGATTCTTCACTTGAAATTGATAGCACTTATTCTTCTGCATCACCGCTGTCTCCGATAAATAGTATTTAACTATAAGTATCATCGTCTTCTTGAATCATTTCTAGAAGGTCAAAGTTTCTTCTCTTCCAATATTTCAGCAAGTCTTCATTTCCTTCATCATTGCAAATATTATTTCTAACAGTTGTTCTACAAAAACATTGAAAAACAGAATTATACGTTTCTTGTATGTAACTCCTAAACCCGGATTGATTAGGATTTGTTCAAAATGAGGATCCCCTCCTTAGCATTACCCTTAGTTAATCTAGTACTCACTTTTTTACTAGTTTAGGAGCTATTTTTAATAATATTAAAATTATATCAAATAGCAATACAAGTATAACAAAAATAAATGCGAAACTTAATAATATTGTTAGAACATTAATTGCAATTAGAGATAGAGAATTGGAGAGATATGAGAGTTTTGTGTGAAAATTAAAAGAATAAAATTGAGTAATTATAGTTTTAATATAGGTCCAAAGTGTATTTGAACAAACTTAGAGGTTAAAAATATAAATTAGGGGTAGGGGTGTTAGGGGGATAGGGAGACAAAAATAGATGTTATTTCTTTTAAAATAACTATTGGCTAACGGCACAAAAACTGCTACATTTTTAAAAAAGCATAAAGGTACCAGTTCGGTATCTTAAGGGTACCAACCGAACCGGTTCTACCAGTACTTTTTTCAGTTCCCTACCAGTCCCCTTACCCTTTACCCAAATCCCCTACCCCTACCCGCAATTCAGACCGGTACGCAGCGGTACCAGTACGGACCGATACCGATTCGAATAATACGCTCCCCTTGGACAACTCTACCTACCATTCAAAAGGTTACAAAAATATAGTTTACTTGTAACGACCCGTCCGGTCGTTTTGAGTATTACAACCCGGCTTGTTTCCCTATTTACTACTCAATTTATGTCTTTCAGTTATTATGTGACTTGCCGGGGTGATTAGTCTGGGCCCGGTGAGGTTTTGGAATGAATTAGAACAATTAGTTTCAAGGTTTAAAGTTTAAGTTGAAATAGTGACCGGATTTTGACTTATGTGTAAACGACCCCGGAATAGAGTTTTGATGATTCTAACAGCTCTGTATGGTAATTTTGGACTTGGGAGCGTGTCCAGAATTTTATTTGGAAGTCCGTAGTTAAATTAGGCTTGAAATGGCTAAAAATAAGAATTTAAGTTTGGAAGTTTGACCGGAAAGTTGACTTATTGATATCGGGGTCGGAATCTAATTTTGAGAATTTTCATAGCTCTGATATGTCATTTATGACTTGTGTGCAAAATTTGAGGCAAATCGGAATTTATTTGATAGGTTTCGGTATCGAATGTAGAAGTTAAAAAATCTTAGTTTTATTAAGTTTGAATTGGGGTATGATTAGTGGTTTTAGCATTGTTTGATGTGATTTTAGGTTTTGACTAAGTTTGTATGTTGTTTTAGGACTTGTTGGTGTATTTTTTTGAGGTCCCGAGGGCCTCGGGTGAGTTTCAGATGGTTAACGGATCGAAATTTGGACTTAAACAGTTGCTGAAAATTTTAGCCTTCTAGTGCAATCGCACCTGGAGAATTTAGCTCGCAGGTTTGGGCCGAGGTCGAGGTCGCGACCAGGCATGGGCTGAGGTCGAGGTCGTGATCAGGCATGGGCCTAGGTCGAGGTCGCGACCAAGCATGGGCCAAGGTTGAGGTCGCGACCAAGCATGGGCCGAGGTCGAGGTCGCGACCAAGCATGAGCCGAGGTCGAGGTCGCAGAAGCGAGCAGATGGGTTGAGGTCGCGACCAGGCATGGGTTGAGGCCGAGGTCGCAGAAGCGAACAGAAGGGTCGAGGTCGTGACCAGGCATGGCTTGACGCCGAGGTCGTAGAAGCGAGAAGATGGGCCGAGGTCGCAGAAATTGCTAAGTTAGTCACATGTGCGAAAAGCCCTAGACAGAATATATAAATTCGGGGGTTGGCCATTTTTACCCATTTTTGGATTTTAAGAGCTCGGGTGAGGCGATGTTTGAGAGATTTTCAAGAAAACACATCGGGGCTAAGTGATTCTAACTCGGATTTGGTCAATATACACAAATATATCATTGTTTTCATCATTTAATTAGTATTTTGAGATGAAAATTTGGGGAACATTGTAGAAATCTTATAAAATAAATTTTTGAGATTTCGATGTCGATTGATAGTCGGATTTGAGTGAAATTAGTATAGTTGGACTTGTAATTTAATGGGTTGTCGGATTTTGTGAGTTTCGTCGTATTCCGAGACGTGGGCCCCATGGGCGATTTTTGGGTTAAATTTCGGATTTTGTTAGAAAATTTATATTTTGTTATGGAATTTATTTCCTATAATTTGTATTGATTAAATTGAATTAATTATGATTAGATTCGATCTTATCAGAGTCGGAAAACCGGGGGGAAGGCATACTACTTGACTGATTGAGCGTGGTTTGAGGTAAGTGACTACTCTTACCTTGTGTGGGGGGAATTCCCCTTAGGATTGGTATTGATATGAGAATTGTGATGTGTTGAAAGCCATGCACACGAGGTAACGAGTGTGTACACGGGATAAATGTGGAAGATTATGTATTTAAATTGTGTAGATCACTATCGCATATTAATTAAATTATTTTATCTTGTTATAATCATGATCATTGATCTAATTTTTATATTATAAATTTGTCTAACCTTTCCTGCTAATTGTTTTACCTGTTTAGTTGAAACTTTATTTTCTTTTATTCAGTGCATTATTTGAAGGTTGATTTTTTTTAATTTAAATATTATTAATATGAAGTATTTGACATTTTAAATTTGGTATTGAGGCAAAGTGTTAAAAATTGTGAAATATTACTTTTGCTGAGTTATTCATTCCCGAATATTTTGTGAGATTTTGTACTCATCATGACTGAGACGTGAGCTCCCTATTGTGAAAAATATTGTTGTTGTTGATTTATTTTGGCAAATTGAAATATTTGAGCACTTGAGGTGCAGATTGTGATATATTGTGATATTGATACGCATGCGTTGGTATAAGGTCTGGGTGTTGAAACGTATGCGGTGAGATAAGGGTGGCTAGTATGGGAACTACTAGAAGTCATGAGGTGTGATAAGGGTGGCTAAAACGCGGGATGCTATTTCGAAAAAAAATATTTTCTTTCAAATTTAATGTGAAGGCTCGCGCGGTGATATAAGGAAATGAGATATTGTGAATTTATGTATGATTTGGGACTAAGAGGTGGTGTCTCGGGAGTGCCCTTGTTGATATTTCTTTATGACTGCATTTGTCTTTGATTATTGTTGTGATTTTCTTAAAGTTGTAAATTTCTGTTTTCTTTCCGCGAGGTATTATTTGCCCTTATTTTGTATAATTTAATGGTGACATACTACTTACTTGATTTATTTTCATTGTCATTTATTGTTATTATATTATTAAACACTTCACCATGTCTTTTATTATTTCCAGTAGGGCCTGACTTGACCTCGTCACTACTCTACCAAGGTTAGGCTGGGCACTTACTGGGTATCGTTGTGGTGTACTCATACTATGCTTCTGCATATATTTTTTTTTGTAGATCCATGTACTTCCTACCAGCCCAGATATCAGTGAGCTACCTGTGTATGGAGACTTCGAGATATATCTGCCAGCGTCCGCAGACTTCGGAGTCCCTTTCTATCCATATTATGTTACTTACTTATTTTATTTAGACTCTGATATATAGAGACATTGAGGATAAATTTTAGAAGCTTGTGACTTATTTCTACCGGGTTTTGAGAGTTGTAATTATGTGAATTTGTAGATTTATTTATTTCAGATTTCTATTGTTATTCTGCATTGATAAACTTACCTGGTCTTAAAGACTAGGTGCCATCACGACATCCTGCGGAGGGAATTTAGGGTCGTAACATTTCTAGTCTCCAAAGGTTAAAGGACTTCACTTAAATTAACTTTTTCTAGCTAATCTACTAATTAAACCACCAAGAAATGGTGCATCCATTGGAGTTATGGATCACAGAAGTGCAAATGTACGGATTGTAAAGGAAAATTTGATAGTCGAACATTGACTTAGCTGAAATATATACTCATCAATTGGCAAATCTTAACTATAAAATATCCTCTAATAAGAGAGAAAAATGGTATAAAGTGTGATGTCACACCCCATATATTGGGTGTTCGTGGAATCCATGGTACTGCGCGCTACTGGGCGGCAGGATGAGTATCAGTCGCGTAGGCGACGTGTGCTGATGATGCGTTTGTGAAGGAACCCCGATTTGAGTGAGAAAGGGTCATTCTGATCCTCTAGCCAAAACATGTCTACTAGGGAATCTTGGGCTTTTTTATTTTAAGCCTATATAAGGGGGGCAGAGGTGTTAAAGCTCAACCAGCCTCCCCCGTGTATATTGCCACCAAGCCGCACTAAGTGAGCCGCCTTGAGGGGAAACCTCAAGGGCTTGCCTGGACATCTCAAAAGAGTGTCTTAGGTATCCATAAGAGCTAGGGAACTCTATGGATGGCGCGACGCCTCAGGGCTAGAGTTGGGCATACAACGGGGTGCTAGAGGCTTGATGTGTGGGACGAGTATTCCCTGCGGGCTACCGAAATGGTGGATAAAGACCTTCGTACCGATTGGATACTTGAAGCACCTATCTTAGGGGACTCATGTGTCAACTTATGGGTATGGCTTGGGTTCAGCTATGCGAGCAAGGGTCCATTTTCCTAGACGTGCAGTTGTGGGGCAACACTGCACTATGCGGGACAGAAGTATGTCGCGAGGTATATATTTGGCCATGCCATAAGAAAACCATGAGCATGATATAAAATACGCATATGACGAAGGCCAAGGACTAAAGGTTTCCTTACTCTAGCGAAGCACAAGCTGAGTGCGGATGCACGAGGCGAGTGTCAAGCTTGAGGATTGGACTGTGCACGCGAGAGCGATGCTTAGTTCTAGGCGAGGGACGAACATGTACTTAGCCAACCTCGGGTGTGCGCATGGATGAGATTCAGTAGATGAGAAGTGCCACAGTTAGTCGAGGCCATAAGCCTAGACATTAGACGGGCGACACAGTTAAAGTAAGCCTCCTAGGCAAGCTTCACCACAGGCACATGATCGTTCTAGAAAACCTGGGAAAGAGGATAGTTGGCCTGTAGCGAGGGGTGACTACAGGCGCCGCACATGCTATTTGGTGTCGCTGACGTCGAAACAAAGGTCGGCCCATGACACGTGGTATCAGAGCTATTCAAGGCCATATTCTGCCATGACATATGATATCCAAGTAGAAGTTGAGATGGCGAGTGCATTTTGGATATCAATGCAGAGATCATATCGAAGCATAAATTGATGTTCATATGACACTAGGGATCGGGAAACTGATACTACTGGTCAGAAAAGGGATTTGGTGCGTGAGTTATGGATAAGATTGGTTTGTCAGTCATGAACTACGACCGTCAGAATTAGACCACTTCGTAGTCGTTGTTTTCACCAATGTCTATGTTTTGGAAGGTGATTTTGGAGCATCCTAGTTTTATTGAGATATCATCAAAGATGTCTTCCGTTTAACGGGTGCTATTTTCAAAGGGATTTTATTGAGGCGCATTTGGCTTGCAAAGAGAGCCATTGTGCGATGCTGTTGGTATAGTCCCATAAGAAGGGACAGACGGTTAGCATAAGCTTAATTGTTCTTGATTGGGATGATCCGGCGGTGTGTTGGAAACTCTATTAGCAGTGGGTTAGCTGCTTTGCTAAGCAAGTCATGGGCGTAAGAAATGTCGTATGCAAGACTGAGAGCGTTCCTTGCATGGTTTGAATACCGTTTGGACCAAGAGGGTTCAGTAACGTTGGAAGCTTATCAGGTTGAGGCATTTTGTTCATGTTAAGCAGGAAGTTGGAGTTGTTGGCCATTTTAAAGAAGGAAATGGGTAACCCCAGTTTATTTCGAAAGTCTGGGATTCAGTTGAATGTGATGATATGCCGATGAGTCGGGTGGTCAGGAAAAGGCCATGTTTTCCAGGTCGAGCATCCATATCGCAAAGAGTGTAAGCCGTGGACTATAAACTTTGGGCATGATAGTGTAGAAATCTTGCCGAGGATGCGAGCAGCGCATCACTTGAGTGTCTTTCCTGCGGGATAGACTTGTGGACTGCCTGAGGGCATTGAGAAGGGAACTTTTAGAGAGTTGGGCATTGTGATAGTGTTAGCAGCCGCTAGCCATCTAAAGGGTTGCAATGAATGGAAGGCAAGTCCCTTAACAACCGTGATGAAGGACTTGAGTGCAAGCTTCTTAGCGGGAGTGTGTGAATGCCACAATGAGGTGGAGTCAGCCACCATGTTTGTGAAGAGGAGCCAAACCATTTTCATGGGGAGGCCTAGTGTTGAATTGTCAATATGAGGAGACGAGTTCGAAGAAAATAGCAAAGCTTCAAAATTGAGCGGATTTCCAAGTTGGAAGGTGTCATTCTGGAAATGGGTAGGCCGGATGATCGGGGACCACGGAGTTGGGGCCATGTGCGAGGCACACCAAATCGGGAAGCCGTGCTAGCAGGACCATGAGGGTTCTTGTCTATTGGGAGAGTACACAGGTACTACCGGGAGCATTGGGTACTTGCTGAGGAAGTGACAGTTGGAAAACAAAGCGCTTTGCTCTTGAATGTGGCGATGCTATCACTTTGATAATGTAGTACTCACCAAGAGTACGTCCCAAGAGCTTGCTGAGTGCCAAAAAGTACGAAGCAATTGAGTTGCCGAAGGTTCCATGTTGCAGCATGAGTTTCCGGAGGCAGTGCTAGTATGCCAAGTGGGATAGGAGCGTTGAGAAGTATTCTCCACATTGAGTGTGGGAGGATCCGCCTATACAGAGGCATTGGGGAACAATTGTGAGTCCTGAAGCAAGCAAGTCTTCCAAGGTAATGGGGGGGGGGGGAGGTAAAAGGGCTATGTGAACGATTGAGCTACGGGAGCTAAGCCAAAGGGCTTGGTGTGTTGTTGAGCCACGGGAGCAAGGGCTATGCGAGTTGTTGAACTGTGGGAGCCATGCCAAAGAGAAAGTTGATGTGCTTACCAGTGAAGGAAGAACTTCGGACAAAAACCAAGGCCATGAGGGTCATGGTGTGGTTGACTAGTGTGAGTCACCACAAAGTTAGACACCAGAGGGTGCAAGTGCGGAGGCACTTTCCAAGTGAACACCGAAAGGAGGTGAAGTGTAGAGGCACACTTGGGAGATACTTAGGGGAGAAGTGCATGGGGCATGACTCCATTTTGAGATGTACTTCGAGGAAGTCCAATCCACACGATTAAGGGAGCATGGTGTGCATCCCTGAGGGGGAAGACTCCGGGTTGTCGTGGACATTGCTGTGTCATCGGGGATGATGACAGGTTGAGTGTGGGAGGATGTTACACCCCATATTTTGGGGGTTCGTGGCATCCATGGTACTGCGCACTACTAAGAGGCAGGATAAGTGTCAGTCGCGTAGGCAACGTGTGCTGACTATGCGTTTGTGAGGCAGCCCCGATTTGAGTGAGAAAGGGTCATTCTGATCCTCTAGCCAAAACATGTCAACTAGGGAATCTTGGGATTTTTTATTTTAAGCTTATATAAGGGGGTAGAGGTGTTAAAGCTCAGCCATCCTCCCCTGTGCGTGTTGCCACCAAGATGCACTAAGTGAGCCGCCTTGAGGAGGAACCTCAAGGGCCTGCCTGGACATCTCAAAGGAGTGTCTTAGGTATCCATATGAGCTAGGGAACTCTATGGACGACGCGACACCTCATGGCTAGTGTTGGGCACACAATGGGGTGTCGGAGGCTTGATGTGTGGGACGAGTATGCCCTGCGGGTTACCGAAATGGTGGATTAAAACCTCCGTGCCGATTGGATACTTGAAGAACCTATCTTAGGGGACTCATGTGTCGACCTGTGGACATAACTTGGGTTCAGTTATGCGAGCAAGGGACTGTTGTCCTAGACGTGCAGTTGTGGGGCGACACTGAACTTTGCGGGACGGAAGTATGTTGCGGGGGATATGTTTGGCCATGCCATAAGTAAACCATGAGCATGCTATGAAAGACGCACATGACGAAGGCCAAGGACTAAAGGTTGCCTTACTCGGGTGAAGCACAAGTTGAGTGCGGATGCACGAGGCGAGTGTCAAGCCTGAGGATTGGACTGTGCACGCGAGAGCGATGCTTAGTGCTAGGCGAGGGACGAACATGTCCTTAGCCAACCCCGGGTGTACGCATGGATGAGATCCAGCAGATGAGAAGCGCCGCAGTTAGTCGAGGCCATGAGCCTAGACATCAGACGGGCGACACAATTGAAGTAAGCCTCCTAGGCAAGCTTCACCACATGCACATGATCGTGCTAGAAAACCTGAGAAAGAGGATAGGTTGGCCTGTAGCGAGGGGTGTCTACATGCACCGCATGAGCTATTTGGTGGCGCTGACGTCCGGAAAAAGGTTGGCCCGTGACAGTGAGCTACATTGCTTAAGACCTACAATGCCTTCCCATGCTTCTACCATTTTTTTTTGTCCAATTAAAAAGATTAGCGCTTCTTATCATGACTTTTTCCTTTTTAAGACATAAATCTGAAATCTTTGATTAAATATGAAAGTATCTAATCTATCTTGTCACAACCCTTGATAGTATGCTTCTATCTTTATCAAGATCTTGCTCTTCCCAAACTAGCAACATTCTTCACTTCTAGCAGCTTTAACAACATAGTTGTTCCCTTTTAAGGATTCTAGAGTTAATTTCAATCATATATAACTAACTAATTAAATTAGTTAAACATCTTAATCCGGCGAAAAGTAACATGAGTACGAATGCTACTTGTATTTTCTCAAGCTTTTAGTGTTGTATTAGACATAAAAATTATAAGCAGCACTTTATATTTCTTCGGGAAGTATATTTCGGATCTTCAATTCTTTTGTTCTTTGTAATATCTAATTAAACAAGTTAACTTCCAATTGACTATTTTAATACTATTGTTCCCAATTAATACATCCATTTTGGATAACTATGATTATATCTTTAGTATTCCACAATACTGTGAAAGTTTTCCCTTTTTTGTACTAAAAGAAGCAAATACAAGTAACAGCCCCCTCCCCCCGCGCTTACTGTAGAAATTAGGACCTCCAAATGTTCTATGAGACATACAAGCATAATGTCGTTCGAACAATCGTCCAATTATTTTTTTAAAAAATAATGTGGTAAAGAATCGTCCTATTCAGACTCCCTACACGCACCAAATCGTCTTAACTGATTAAATAAAGAACAAATTGAGATAAAAAATTATCTCTGTTTTATTTAATAATATGTTAGTTTGACAAGCCACGATTTATGAAGGTAAAGAATTACTTATTTTTTTCACCTTTATCATTAATCTAATAAATGTGGAGATGATTAATATAGTGAAAGCTAAATGTTTACCCGAAAAATCGGATAAAGTTAAATTTGAGTATGGTTCTAAAGATATGTGATATAATTTGATATAAACCGTATAGAGAAATAGTAATATCTAAGTTCTTGACTATGAGAATGAGAATAATGAGCAAGAAGAATGGATAAAATAAAATGAAACGAACACAAAGGGATATCTTTCAATATGAGAAGTGATCTTTTGTTACAGAGTGTCGTGCTTGCTTACAATCCATGTCTTTCTTATAGTAGAGGGATCCTACTTTATATACAATAAAAAATACGTAGTGGAGAGCCCATGATGTATTGTCTTTTCCTCGATTTCCGCCAAGATTCTCTCCCATAGTGCGGTTGCAACGGCCCTAGTCTGCGAGCTCGGTATTGGATCGAGCCCTCGGTCTTGGTCCGAGCTCGATTTTGACTTGGGATCTCGGTATTCGGGGTGAGTGTTGATCGGTCTAAACATCTTCGATAATCTCCTCTTTTCTTCGTAGTTTGATTTGGATATGAGCTCGATAATGATATCAAGCTTGTCATTGATCGGTCTTAGAGCTCGAAGCTCGCCGCCCTTACTTCGGACCTTGACCGAGCTTGTCATGCAGATATCCTTTGATCGAAACATTATCGTCTCGACCAGTCCGTACGACTGACTTAAATCGGTTTTGACCGTACACAAATAGTCCCCTCGTTTCTCGAAAAAGGATGTGGCGAGAAACGATATGATTTCCCAACATCTCGATCAGATATATACTGACGTTTTCATCGATCCCGACCATGACGTATGTGATAGCTGTCCCATCGGTTCGGTTTTACCGAGGCATTTAATGTGTCAGACGGTGGTCGGCCACCTCTGATATTGAACCGTCATTGCTTCAATCTATAAATAGTCTTTCCTTCCACCATTCATCATTTTTACGTCTTCAATCTTCCAAATTTTTCAAGTTCCTTTTCGTCTTTTCTGAGTTTTCTGCCTGTAAACCTGTGAGTTTTACTGTAAACTCTTCCTTAGAACACCAAATACTTCCGTTCTTTGTTTACGAATTTTTAAATGGCAAAAACGTCTAAAACTGTTCCGCAAAAAGAGACCGCTTCTTCATCTCAACCTGCTGGTGGCGAGGATGTGGAAGATCCCCGCCCTGAGGAATTCGTTCCGGTTGGGTGTTTGACTGTAGGTGATTTTAAAATTGAAAAGCCTTCTCCGAGACCGGGTCGGTGTGAGCCGATGTCGAGGTACCAATGTTCAATCACCGAAAAAGTTCTCGATAAAGTCATACAAGAATGCAACTGGGATAATAAACTCATAGTAATCTCATCGCCCGATGAATCAATTACTACCTACGTCGAAGGGTTCTTAAGTGTTTATACTTATCCTTTCACGTTGGGACCCCTAGACCATGTCATCGTTGCCTTTTGTAAGAGGTACGATATGACCCTCGGCCAAAACCACCTTTCCTTTTAGAGGATAGTGATTCTTCTTCGATTTTTCTCGAGCAAGGTCGAGGGGCGTATCTTCACCCTCGATCATCTTATGCGTCTTTACAGTCCCCGACTTTATCGAGGAGGGCTGATCAAGCTTGCTCACCGAGCAACTAAAACGCTATTCTCGAGCATAGATGAGACCCAGGATCGGGGTTGGATGGGTCGTTTTGTTCGAATCAGAACCTCGGATCTGATCCCTACCGATGACTTTCCATTTCCCGAGAAATGGAATATGAGCCGTGAGTAAACGTTTCTTTTTGCCCATTTTGATTTTGTGATTGCTTTTTATTTTGTTGATCCATTTTTCTTTATCATAGCCAAAGCTCAAATGTCGGAACCGATCCCGGATCTTAGAAAATGGGTCGAAAGCCTGGTGCTGCAGAGACCGTACTCCGAGCGTGCTTGGGTCGAATTATCAAAGGGTCGATGGGAGGCCAGCTGTCATGGTAAATCTTTTTGTCGACTTGTCTCTTCATCGATTTGTATGGTAAATCTCCCTCTTCCCTTTTGTAGGACTTGGGAAAGATGTAGTCATGAGGCCGCCATCTGGTGGCGAAGAAGTTCATGTCCTAAAGCAGGTGAAAGAAAGGAAGAGAAAAGACGTATCGGGCTCCCCGAGCTCGGAAAATAAGAAACCGGCTAAGAGATCTCGAAAGCCGAAGGGGGGCTCTGGTATTATGTCTTCGGAAGTGGTCCGCCATTCAAGGGACGAGCCCGAAGAAGGAGAGGAGAATTTAGCCTGCGTATGGGCTGATGTTGTGACTCAACAGTCTTCCAATTTGGTGGAAGCAAATCAGGGAACTTTGGCCATAATCCCAGAATAAGAAGAAACCGAGATTATCCCTTCTCGAGCTAAGATGATTGAAGGGGATACCGATGGTGGATCTTATCGGGCAGTAGAAGATATTTCAAGGGATGAGTTCAGGATAGTTAACATTGGCGGATCCCCTCAAATTTCGGATGCCATGATTCGAGAGGCCGTCATGTTGGAGGATCGGTCCTATGAGGGTATTCAGGAGTCGCCCGATATCCACGATTTTCTGGAAGGGCTCGAGTCAGGTGCCTCGGAGGAGATTACCGATTTTGGTGGAATGTCGGTACCCAAAAATGCGTTGTGGTCGGGTTCCACCGAGCCTTCATCAATTCATAAACTGGTGAACTGATTTTCGACCCCGAGTATCGATCCCGAACGAAGGCGGAAGATAGTGCTCTCCGTACCTGCGGATACCCGAATATTTTCTTCCCCTGTGGGGATTTCCAGTTACCTTCAGTCCTTGGTGACCAAAGAGGTGGGGACCGCCTGTCTCTTTAACGAGGCCCAACATGCTTTGAATCGGGTAACTCTGATGGCGTTTTCGCCGCTTCTTTTACACAGAGTTGCAGGTAATTCTAATGTTTCTCCTTTTGTTTGCAGACTTCGATGTTGCATCACAAGGCCTTTCTTCGAATCAGGGAAGAGCATGATGCCGAAGTTCGGAGCCTCACTGAGAAGAGTGACTCGTATAAGCTTCTTAGTGAAAAACTTCGAGCAGATTTGACAGCGGCTCGGGAAGAGCATGAGGAGATGGCTGAGTAGGTATTCCGAATGTTCCATGATAGTGAAGATGAAAAAGAGATAACTACTAACAATCCGATTCTGCAGGTTCGGCAGAGGATCGAGCAGATTGGACGACTTAACTCACAGGTAAATGCGCTACTGGCCGAGGCAGAAGAATTTAAAAAGTGTATAGATAACCTTGCCTCTAAAAAGGAAGTCGTCGAAGCTCAGTTGGAGCTTTCCGATGCCCAACTTCGATATGCGAAAGAAAATGCTTTGGGGCTGATCGAAAAGATGAAAGAGCTTCAGCATCGGTTGGATTTGGCCACTTTAGATAAAGCAGATTTGGCCAAAGAACTCGAAGTGGCCAGATTTGAAGTGATTGAGGCCAACAAAAGAGCTGATGCCAAAGTGGCTCAGTTCAAGATCGATGTCGAGGTTAACCAAGCCAAAGCTGCGAGCATGGTCGAACATGCAAAGTGGCAGGCTCGGAGAGAGGCTCTCGAAGAGGTCAGAGCACAGGGCTTCAATGTTGGGGCCGAGATTGAAGTCTCCAGGGCGGAGGAGAACAAAGCTCGAAGGTTGGCCTTTCCTGAGGAGGACTCCGATGACTCTGGGGAGTCTGAAGACGAGGACGATGCCGAGAATATGGCCTCCGATGAAGATTGAGTCATTTAGGGCCTTAGGTCGATTGTTGTGTTCTTTTGATACCGCTTTCGGTTTTTGTATAAAGAACTTCCTTTTGGAAGAGTAGCCGCCTCAGTACAAAAAAATTGTAAATATAAATCTTTCTTCTTTTTGAAGAAAAATAGCCTTTCAAACTAAATAGATAGTTTGAATTTAAATCTGTGTTGCCTTCGGGCCTTGTGGGTAGTCCCCTTTGCGTTATCGAGTTCGAACATCCTTCAGCTTAAATAGTCAAGTGTTCATTTTAATTCGAAGAAATGAGTAGTTTTGCTCGAAATAATGTAGCCCGTAGGTGTAATAGTCGAGTGAGTGCTTGCTCGAAATCGAAATAAAAGTAGCCCGCAGGCTTAGTAGTAGAGTGAATGATTTGAACTCGATGTAATGCAGCCCGTAGGCATAATGGTCGAAGTAGCCCATAGGTTTAGTGGTCGAGTGAGTGCTTGCTCGAACTCGAAATAAAAGTAGCTTGTAGGCTTAGCAGTCGAGTGAATAATTCGAACTCGATACAATGTAGCCCGTAGGCATAATGGTTGAAGTAGCCCGTAGGCTTAATGGTCGAGTGAGTGCTTGCTCGAACTCAAAATAAAAGTAGCCCATAGTCTTAGCAGTCGAGCGAATGATTCGAACTCGATGCAATGTAACCCGTAGGCATAATGGTCGAATGAGTGCTTCCTCGAACTCGAAATAAAAGTAGCCCATAGGCTTAGCAGTCGAGTGAATGATTCGAACTCGATGCAATATAGCCTGTAGGCGTAATGGTCGAGTGAGTGCTTGCTCGAACTCAAAATAAAAGTAACCCGTAGGTGTAATGGTCGAGTGAGTGCTTGCTTGAACTCGAAATAAAACTAGCTCGTAGGCTTAGCAGTCGAGTGAATAATTCGAACTCGATGCAATGTAGCCCATAGGCGTAATGGTCGAAGTAGCCCGTAAGCTTAGTGGTCGAGTGAAATAATTCGAACTCAAAATAATATAGCCCGTAGGCTTAATAGTCGAGTGAAATGATTCGAACTCGAAATAATGTAGCCCGTAGGCTTAATTGGTTGAATTTAACTTAATTCTGTTTGCATAATAAATCTCCAAATAGAGGAATTTTCCTTGGATATAAGATGTCGATAAAGAAGAGAACTTTCTTCGCAAGTCATTACACGTGTTTTGCGCCTGGGTTCGGGCCAATCTACATGAGCATGGTTCGTTTCGACCATTTGGCTCTTACAATTTTTCCTATTGGAACCCTGTTGTGAAATAACTCTCTTGTATCTGAACTCGATGTATTTGAGGGCCTAATGCCCCCTCAGTATTTGAGTTCGATTGTAAAGAGGCCTCGGATATTGTTGTAAGTGCAGCACGATCAATGGTTTCCTCGTTAAAAACCTTGCCGAAAAACCCATTTGGGATAAAACCGGTCTAAGGGAAAAAGAGTGCAACGCGTGCTTTCAAGAGAAAGATCCATCTTAGCCCTTGTTCGGACTTCTGCAGGGGTCAGTTTTGAAATGTAAACGAATATGGAAAGGTCGTACCTTTAGCAGTAGTATCGTTTTAGATGTGATACATTCCAGCTTCTTGATAGCTATTTGACGTTTATAATGTCGAGCCTGTACGATCCATTTCCGACGTTCTCGAGCACCTGATATGGTCCTTCCTAATTCGGTCCTAGTTTTCCTTCTTTCGGATTTCGGGTATTGATGGTGACTTTTCTTAACACTAAGTCCCCGGGCTTGAAATGGCGGAGCTTAGTTCTTCGATTATAATATCTTTCGATTCGCTGCTTTTGGGCGGCCAATTGGGCGAGAGCAGCTTCTCGTCTTTCATCCGATAATTCGAGGCTGGTATTCATAGCCTCGTTATTTGATTCTTCCATCGCGAATCAAAATCTGGTACCGGGTTCACCAACTTCGATTGGTATCAATGCTTCGGGCCCATATACTAAGGAGAATGGGGTCGCTCCCGTACTGAATTTTGATGTCGTCCGATATGCCCAAAGGACTTCGGGCAGGATTTCTCTCCATTTTCCTTTAGCGTCTTTCAACTTCTTCTTTAGGTTTTGAATGACAGTTTTGTTCGTTGATTCGGCCTGTCCATTCCACTGGGGTGGTATGGCGTTGATAGTATCCTTCTTATTTTGTGATCTTCGAAGAATTTTGTTAATTTGCTGCCAACGAATTGTTTCCCATTGTCACATACTATTTTGGCGGGTATCCCGAATCAGCATACGATATGATCCCTAATAAAGTCCATAACTTCTTTCTCTCTTATTTTCTCAAACGCTTGCACTTCAACCCATTTAGAAAAATAGCTAGTCATAAATAAAATGAATTTGGCTTTACCTGGGGTCGATGGCAGAGGGCCGACGATATCCATTCCCCATTTCATGAACGACCATGGGGATAGGACTGAGTGAAGTTGCTCTCCGGGTTGATGGATCATTGGCGCAAACCTTTGACATTTGTCACATTTACAAACAATTCCTTCGCATCTTTGCCCATATCGATCCAATAATACCCTGCTCTGATTATTTTTCGAACTAATGCATCGGCACCGGAGTGATTCCCACAGGTGCCCTCGTGCACTTCCCGTAGGATATAATCGGTATCTCCCGTACCCAAGCACACTGCCAACGGTCCATCGAATGTCCTTCGATATAGCGTTCCATCCGAAGCCAACGTGAATCGAGCAGCTTTAGTCCATAGGGCCCTAGAATCTTTAGGGTCCGGTGGGAGCTTTCCACTCTTTAAGTATTCAATATACTTATTTCTCCAATCCCAGGTTAAGCTTGTAGAATTTATCTCGGTGTGACCTTCTTCGATTACCGATCTCGAAAGTTGAACGATAGTCCCTGAACTTAAGTCATGTATCTCGACCGACGATCCCAAATTCGCAAGTGCATCGGCTTCACTGTTTTGTTCTTGTGGAACACGCTGCAGAATCCATTGTTTGAAACGGTGCAAAGTGACAAGAAGTTTGTCTAAATACCTTTCCATTCTTCCTTCTTGAACTTCGAAGGTTTTGTTTACTTAACTCACCACCAGCAAAGAGTCACAGTTGGCTTCAATGACTTCTGCTCCCAAGTTTTTAGCGAGCTCGAGACCTGCAATCATGGCTTCATACTCGGCCTCGTTGTTAGTCAACCTGTTAGTTTTAATAGATTGCCTAATAGTGTTACCCGTGGGTGATTTCAAAACTATGCCTAGCCCGGACCCCTTCATGTTCGAAGCTTCGTCCGTAAAAAGGGTCCATTCCCCCGATGATGTACCCGATTTCAACATGAGTTCTTTTTCGACTTCGGGTACGAGGGTTGGCGTGAAATCGGCCACGAAGTCTGCTAAAATTTGAGACTTGATGGCCGTACGGGGTTGATATTCGATATCGTACCCACTGAGTTCGACGGCCCATTTGGCCAATCGGCCTGATAGTTCGGGTTTGTGCAAAATATTACTAATCTGGTAAGTGGTTAATATGCATATGGGATGACATTGAAAGTACGACCTTAACTTTCTAGAGACACTTATCAGTCCAAGTGCTAATTTTTCTAGGAGCGGATATCTAGTTTCCGCTTCTCTTAAGGTTCGACTCATATAATAAACGGGGAATTGCGTACCTTGCTCTTCTCGAACTAGGACACCGCTTACGGCGATTTCCGATACTGCCAAGTACAAGCAAAGTTTTTCGTCTGTTTTTAGAGTGTGAAGTAGTGGTGGGCTTGATAGATATCATTTTACTTCCTCTAATGCTTGTTGGCACTCCGGGGTCCAGACAAAATTGTTCTTCTTTTTTAGTAGAGAGAAAAATTTGTGACTTCGATCAGATGTTCTCGAAATGAACCGGCCTAAGGCTGCAATCCGACCCGTTAGCCTTTGTACGACTTTTACGCTATCCACAACGATGATGTCTTTGATGGCCTTGATTTTATCGGGGTTAATCTCGATTCACCGATTTGACACCATGAAGCTGAGGAACTTGTTCGAACCGACCCCGAAAGTACATTTTTTGGGGTTGAGCTTCATGTTGTATTTCCTCAAAATTTCTAACGTTTCCTACAAATGGGTCAAATGGTCCTCTGCGCGCAGGGATTTAACTAGCATGTCATCAATATAAACTTCCATTGATTTTCCTATTTGTTCTTCGAATATTTTATTTACTAAGCGTTGGTAAGTAGCCCCTGCATTTTTTAGCCCGAAGGGCATTACATTATAACAATATATTCCATATTTGGTGACAAATAAAGTCTTTTCCTGATCCTCCGGGTTCATCTGGATTTGATTATACCCGAAATAGGCATCGAGAAAAGTGAGGATCTCGTGGCCGGCCATGGCATCGATCATGCGATCGATGTTGGGCAACGGAAAGGAATCTTTGGGGGATGCTTTGTTCAAATCCTTATAGTCCACACACATTCTAAGTTTGTTCCCTTTTTTTAGGCACTACAACTACATTGGCTAACCATTCGGGATATTTCACTTCCCGAATGTACCCTATCTTAAGAAGCTTGGTTACCTCATCCTTTATGAGTGTGTGCTTTTCCTCGGACTGGGGTCTTCTCTTTTGCTTCACCGGTCTGAACCTAGGGTCCAAGCTTAGCCGATGCGTCGTTATGTCCGGTGGGATCCCTGTTATATCTAAATGGGACCAGGCAAAACAATCGATGTTATCAATAAGAATTGAACAAGTTTCTTCCTGAGCTCGGGGATCAACACCGTTCCCAAGTATACCTTTCGCTCGGGCCAGTGCTCGATTAGTGTGACTTGCTCTAGTTCCTCGATTGTTGATTTGGTGGCGTCGGAGTCATCGGGTATCATGACAGATCAAGGGACCCTTTGATCATCATCTTCTTCGATCTTCAGGTTATCTGGATGGGTCGAAGCCGATGTCTGTGATTGCTATTTGGTGTCCCGTTCTCCTTCTGAGCCTGATCCCTTTATCGGCGAAGGCGAGGACTAAGGGTGGTCAGTGGGCCGGTCCAGGCCCGGGACCGGTCCGGGACCGCGGGCCAAACGGGCTCAACGGACCAGGACCGTTTGGCCCGGTTTTAGTGGGCCGGTCCTATGATTTGGGCCCGTCAGGCCCGGGACCGTTTAGCCCGCCAGAGCCCGGGACCGGCCCGGTCCCTTAACGGGCCAAACGGCTATTTGTTTTTAAAAATATATATATATATATATATATATATATATATATATATATATAGCCGTTGGGCTGTCAAAATAGCCGTTGGCTATTTATAAAATAGCCATTTAACCCTCCCCCCCCTCTAACTTTGTTTTAATCCCAAACTTTTTATAATTATATTTTTTCCCTATTTTCAACTATAAATACCCCATCATTCTTTTATTTTTTCTTACAAAATCATCAATCTATCACAATCTCTCTCTAATTTTCTTCTATAATTGCTACTATTGCTTACTTTATTGTTACTAAGTGTATAATATATAAGTTATATTCGATATATATATAGCTTATATATTATACATTTAGTATATATACTATACTATACAACTTATATAAGCTATATAAGATGTACATATAGCTTATCTATATATATATATATATATATATATATATTATACGTACATCTTATATAGCTTATATACTATACACTTAGTATATATATACTTTTTAGTAGTAACATGAAATGATCAAAATATGGTACTTTTTAACTAGTATAAATATGGAATGATAGAAGATCAAGTTTTAGCTCAACTCAGTTTTAGTTGAAACTGTAATCTGAGTTGAGCTAAAACTTGATCTTCTATCATTCCATATATATATAGCTTATTAATTATATATATATAGTATATAAGATGTATATATAGCTTATCGAATATAGCTTATATATATATATATACATCTTATATCGATATACTATATATACATCTTATATACTATATATATTCGATATTAAATATTGAATATTAAAATTTAGGTCATAATTCTATAATAAAATTTACAAAGCATTGTCTTAGATATTTTTTTTAACATCCTTTTGTCTCTAATATCTATTTAATTTTTATTTATTTTTTAAAAATATGTTGGGCCCACTTAGCCCACTTAGCCCGTTTAGCCCGGGACCAAACGGTCCCGGGCCGGTCCCTACAAAAAGCTTGTTTGGCCCGTTTAAGTTCGGATCGGTCCGGGCCCGGGACCGTTTGGACCGGCCCACTTGGCCCATTTAGGCCCGGGACCGGCCCACTTGCCAGCCCTAGCGAGGACATTGATTTTGCTTCCTCGACGGCGAACACTTCCTTTGCGGTCGGTTGTTCTCCGTACACCGTTTTGACACCTCTCGATGTCGGGAATTTGAGGGCCTAGTGTAGGGTCCAAGGTACAGCTCTTATATTGTGGATCCATGGCCTTCCGAAAAGGGAGTTGTATCTCATATTGCCTTCGATCACGTGAAACTTTGTTTCCTGGATGGTTCCGGCCACGTTTATTGGTAGGATTATCTCGCCTTTAGTGGTTTCACATGCCATATGGAATCTGTTTAGAACTAGAGTTGCGGGTACGATCTGGTCCTGCAGGCCGAGTTGTTCTACGACCTTCAATCTGATGATGTTGGCCGAGCTACCTGGATCGATTAACACACGCTTAATTTTAGTTTTATTCATGAGTACGGATATTACCAGTGCATCGTTATGAGGTTGGATGACTCCTTCTGCATCTTCATCATCAAAGGACAAAGTCCTCATGGGTGCGTAATCTTGAGTCCAAGATCGCTTTTCCCTCACAATAGATGTTTTAGTGCGTTTAAGCACTGGTCCCTGAGGGGTATCGACGCCGTCGATGATTATGTGAATGACGTGTTGCGGTTCTTCTTGCTCGTTTTGCTTGCCGAAATCCCTGTTTTTAAAATGGTTCTTCGCCCTATCACTCAGAAATTCCCGAAGGTGTCCTTTGTTAAATAAGCGGGCTACTTCCTCTCTTAGTTGCATGCAATCTTCCGTTCTGTGGCCATGGGTGCCATGATATTCGCACATTTGATTGGGATTCCTTTGGGCAGGATCAGTCTGCATGGGTCGAGGCCATTTAGTGTCTTTGATGCACCCGTGATGCACCTGATAGCCGACACGATGGCGGATGCACCAACGCTGAAGTTATATTCTGATAATCGAGGTGCTTCTATAGGATCGACATATTTATCAAAGCCGCTCTTACTCATAAGTCCCCGAGAATTTTGCCCTCGATCAATCCTTCGATTGTTCCGAACTGTATTGCGTGCTGAACCGTTGTTCACCCGATCTGCGACGTACGGTTGATATCGGTCTCTGTTTAACCTTTGCTCTCTGTCGATCTCCTTTTGGTTTTTAGTAGATGTCATGTTCTGATGCACGGGTCCATACGGAGCTCCCAACTGATCATCCTCGACCCTAATTTTCGATTGGCATGTTTTGTATATCTGCCTAAGTTATTGCTGGATACTTGATCAAATTTTGTTTTAGCCGATGTGATGTTGTCGAACTTAGCCCGTTCAACCCTTGGGTGAAAGCTTGTACGGCCCAATCGTATGTGACCGGTGGCAATTCCATGCGTTCCATTTGAAATCGGGATACGAATTCCCTCAACATTTCATTACCCCTTTGCTTTACTTTGAAGATGTCTGATTTCCTTGTTGCAACCTTTATGGCACCAGCATGTGCCTTTACGAACGAATCTGCCAACATGGCAAAAGAATCGATGTAATTTGGTGGTAAATTGTGATACTAGATCATTGCTCCCTTCAAGAGGGTCTCCCCGAACTTTTTCAACAACACAGATTCGATCTCATCGTCCTCCTAATCATTACCTTTGATGGCACATGTGTAAGAGGTGACATGTTCGTTAGGATCGGTCGTACCATTATATTTGAGAATTTCGGGCATACAGAATTTTTTAGGGATTGGTTTTGGGGTCGCACTCGAGGAAAAAGGCTTTTGTATGAAGTTTTTCGAATCAAGCCCTTTTATCATTGGTGGAGCCTCCGGGATTTGATCGACCCTGGTATTGTATGTTTCCACTCTCTTGTCGTTAGTTTCGACTCATTTTGTGAGTTCCTCGAGCAATTTAGTAATTTCGGGAGTGGTCCCCGATTCTTGCTCGTTTGATTTCACTATGGCGGGATCCATTCTGGGGGTGATTTCTCGAA
Source organism: Nicotiana tomentosiformis (assembly GCF_000390325.3). Taxonomy (NCBI): domain Eukaryota; kingdom Viridiplantae; phylum Streptophyta; class Magnoliopsida; order Solanales; family Solanaceae; genus Nicotiana; species Nicotiana tomentosiformis. The sequence continues at coordinate 42,603,057 of NC_090818.1, read as the reverse complement.
GTGGATTGAAATCCGGCCTGCTTTGTGTACGAGTTTGGCTATGTAACTGAGCTATCGCTACTTGTTGGGCTTGTAGCATCTCGAAGATTATACGTAAGCTGGCCTCGATTTCCCCCGCATTATGGGTGTCTCGGGATACGGATCGAGTACCGCCTTGAATGCTTCTTTCCAGTTCGGAATACTGATTCGCCTCCAAAGCTATTTGTGAATTGACATCCAATGGTACTTCGGCTTGAATTTCGGGTACTTTGATTCGAGCCTCGGTGCCATCGTTAAGTGGCCTTCCGGCCCCGGGTGCTAAGTTGTTGGTTTCATCTTGAAGGCCAGCTTCGTGGTCGATAGGTAAAGCCATTGCTGATTTGAAGCTGTAAGCTGGTGTGTACTGTAGATTTATATCAAACGATCACTGTTATCCTTAGCCCCACGGTGGGCGCCAAACTGTTTACCCGGAAAATCGGATAAAGTTAAATTTGAGTATGGTTCTAAAGATATGTGATATAATTTGATACAAACCGTAAAGAGAAATAGTAATATCTAAGTTCTTGACTATGAGAATGAGAATAATGAGCAAGAAGAATGGATAAGATAAAATGAAACGAACACAAAGGGATATCTTTCAATATGAAAAGTGATCTTTTGTTACAGAGTGTCGTGCTTGCTTATAATCCATGTCCCTCTTATAGTAGAGGGATCCTACTTTAAATACAATAAAAATACGTAATGGAGAGCCCATGATGTATTGTCTTTTCCTCGATTTCCGCCAAGATTTTCTCCCATAGTGCGGTTGCAACGGCCCTAGTCTACGAGCTCGATACTGGCTCGAGCTCGGTATTGGATCGAGCCCTCGGCCTTGGTCCGAGCTCGATTCTGACTTGTGGTCTCGGTATTCGGGGTGAGTGTTGGTCGGTCCAAACATATTCGATAATCTCCGCTTTGCCTCGTAGTTCGATTTGGATATGACCTCGATAATGATATCGAGCTTGTCATTGATCGGTCTTAGAGCTCGAAGCTCGCCGCCCTTACTTCGGACCTTGACCGAGATTGTCATGCAGATATCCTTTGATCGAAAATATTATCGTCTCGACCAATCCGTACGACCGACTCAAATTGGTTTTGACCGTACACACTAAATTAGTAATAAATTAAGATCAAAGATAAATAACGATAATTTACTTAAATTATCATTTTACTAAATATAGCCTCTCGATCTTTTTCTCAAGGTACGCAGTCAAAGGTGAAAAAAAGAAAAAGTTACGCGGTTGAGAATTAAAGTACTAAGCTCCCGTTTGACTAGTATAAATTTTGGCTACTTTTTTTCCAACAAAAAATTGTAAACATTATTTGTTCATGGAGTTTTATGATTAGTTTGGATAAATTTCTGAAAACTAATTTATGTTAGTTTTTAGGTAAAAAATATTTTTTCACTCACATGACTTTAATTTTTTTCAAATAAATTATATGTATACAACTTCAACTTCTAAAAATTATTTTTTAACATAATTTTAATTTTAAAAAAAAAATATTTTAACCAAATTTATATCCAAATAGAGTGAATTTATTTTCATAAGAATTGAGAAATGGGAGAACTGAGGTTTCTATAAAATACAAAAACAACCCCTCCCTTAAAAATCGAAACCGACCCACCCGTTTTCTCCTCCATTCCACTCACAACCATCTTTTTCTCACTACAACCCCCCCCCCCCCCCCCCCCCCCCCCCCCGCGGCCCGGGATTTACCTTTTCGTTCTTTGCAGTTCGCCATTCAACTTCTCCCAAAGACATTTTCATCTATTGGTACGTTCTTCACCTTTCTGCTTCCATTTGTTTAATTTATGTTCTTCTGTTAATTTTCTGAGATGGTGTTTTGTGTTCATGTTTTGCCCTCCGTGGAAAAATGGGAAAAATTGCAATTTGCTCCTCTAAAATCAGGTTATTTCTCAATCAGAAACTTTTTGCCTATGGCATTAGAGAAACTCTGAAATATTTGGATTTTGACATTGTGAATAAGTTAAATCCACATACTTTTTATTTGAAAATCTCATCTTTCTTCAATTGTTTTTGGTTAATGGTTTGTAGTAGTTAATGCTGTTAAATTGCTAATTATTTTCGTTGAAAACAAAAATTTTACATTCATTGGACTGCTTTTATCTGGCAAGGGTGTTATTTTGATGATTTCAGTTTCTTGTCACGTTGACTTTGTTTTTCCTTCAGAAAATTTATCAAATTCCTGACTGTTTCATCCCAAAAGCATAATAGGGAATTTTGTGCATTTACAAAATAGAGAAATGAAAAAAGGAATTGGGAAATTGGAGGTTGAGTTTGGGGGGATAATTTTGTTGCTACTTACATGTGCCATTAATGGTTCCATCCTTTATCTTTGGTTACTTTTATGGGACTAAAGGGGTAGAACAGGATGCATCAAAGTACTTTCATAGCTCTCTTATTGATACATGGTTATTAGCCTTTTTGACAGCGTTTTTAGGTTTTACACGGTTCGCCGATATAGGAAGGGACTGGGAAATCATGTCCAAGTTTGACATACAAATGCTTTTTCAATCAATATGAATTGTTTTTATTATTATACATAGGAGGAAGGGGAAGAGGTAATGGGGCAAAAAATTACAAGGTGGAGTTGGGGAATTAAACGCTCACCAACAAGGTGAAAGTTAAGGTAGCCAACCAACTTCACTACTAAGATTCCCCGATCAAAATAAGTTAGAATGCAGTTTTAGCCATATTCTAGTTTTATATCTATTTCAATTTTTCAGGAGCTAACACTTGTTTATACATAGTTTTTAGCCGCAAAGTATTTTTTTCACCTATGTTGCCTGGACTATCCAAAAATATCTCCGGGTGCGTATCAGATCCTCGAAAAGTAGTGCCTTTTTGGAGGATCCAACACGGATACGGTAGCATTTTGGAGAGTCCACAGTCCATGCAACATAGTTTTTCACTACATCTGTTTCAAAGAAAATGGGTTTGTGCTAATAGAAATGCAATTCTACGGTTTATAGTATTTAGTGTTTGAATTGGGCGTGCTTACTTGTGGTAAGAGTGCACAATACTTTTGTTCCCAATCCTTGCTGCTCACATGCATACTCCCTATATATTAAGTTTTATTCAAAGTTCTAAAAGAAAGAATAATGACAGAAAATAAATAGGAAGATGATTCGTTAAGTTCTCTTATTTATTTTGCTTTCCAAATGGTCAATTCATCAAAAACGGATTAATTATGTTGAATAGTCTTTTGGAAAACTGGATTTCATGTTTCAATAGAAGTTGTTGACACCCAATCATGTTGCTGGATTTCATCCTATCATGTTGCCGTGCTATAAACGTGTATGTTTTCATTTGTACGGTTCATTTTCTAGTTATAGAACTATTACCGTAGATCCTCTCTTTTTAGATTTTCAAGTTAACGTGCTGAGTCCCAGCCATTTACTTCCTGTGGATTTTTTTGTCCAACTGTCTGGGAAAAAACTTTATGAGCTGATTTATTTGTAAATTTTGTTCTTTAACAGATCTTCATGGCTTTGGAACAAAATTTTGTTGGTGAACACATGTTCAATTTTGGATCTGAAGAAGATGTTTCCCTTAAGAAGGGGAGCGCAGTTCCTGTTCCAACACCAACTTCTGATAGTACAACTGGTGGTTATGATTGCAATATCTGTCTTGACTCAGCACATGACCCTATAGTCACCCTTTGCGGTCACCTCTACTGCTGGCCTTGCATTTACAAGTGGCTGCAGGTCGAGAGCTCTAATCCAGGATCAGACGAGAAATGTAAATGTCCAGTCTGTAAGGCTCACATCTCAAGCTCATCGCTGGTTCCTCTCTACGGCCGTGGGACATCATCAACAGAATCTGAAGTCAAGAAGTCTCAACTGGATGTTGTTGTACCACGCAGGCCTCAAGCCATTGGGATAACCACTCCGGTTAATTCATCGTCTCCCATAAATCAGCATCTTCATCACAGGCAATACCTCCCCTCTACCTTTCATAGCTATGCTGCTTTGGGTCCATCCCCAATGGACAGTTTGTCCAGCCCGACAGTTGGGGTATTTGGTGAAATGTTTTTGGCAAGGATTTTCGGGAGCTCAGACACAAGCGTATTTGCTTATCCTCATCCAAGCGCTTACACCATCCCAGGAAGTGTCAGTTCTAGAATGAGGCAGGTGGAAAAGTCTCTTAACAGATTATACATCTTTCTTTTCTGCTGCATCATCCTATGCCTTCTCCTATTCTGAGTGTTTAATACTGATTGATTCTTTGATGTACAGTTGTACAGATTATGTGACTGTCCTCGCTAACGGTCAGTCCTTAGATAGTAGAAATACATAGGCTTATAAGAGATTTAAAAGAAAAAGCTTAATGGTTGCTTTTCTCCTGCATCTGTTCTTCTGCATTCCCTTCTCTATCATAAAACTTTTTGCCCTTCAGAAAGTGGCAACAAACATAGCTACCTGCTCTCTACTAAGGTAGTCTCTTTAATTGTCCTCGAGTAGAGCATTACTTGGCTTATTACAATGGTTTATTAGGAGGGAACTCTTGGAAGGAGCCCAGTGAACCTGTGCTTTGTGGCCCAAATGGTCTGATATTTGAAATGTAATGTGTAGAATGGGCATGTTCCTTTTTTTTTTTCGTTGGTGTATCTTCATCATCTTTTCGTTTTAAATTTATTTGGATTTCATAAGTTAAAAGTTTTAGAATGAACTTGATCTTGGGCGAGAGGGAACTATTAGATATGATCGTACATTATAGGAAATTGAAATATTTGGTTCAAACTCCACTATATGGTGTCATATGCATGAAATGTCGAACCAACCAAGGTCCAAGGCAGCAGTATATAAAAAGTAAAACCCACCGTGGTTTGTTGATAGACTGAGTATGAAGTGATCAAGTAGGAAGAAGAAGAAGAGAGAAAATAAATAATAGGAAGAAGAAGATAAGATATTTCATTATTTCCAGGGACTTAAAAGTTAAAAACACTTGGAAACAAAGCTAAAGGGCAAGATAGGGTTGCGGCGCTTGTTTGTCTACTCGATTTCATATTTTCATTTCATAGTAATAAACTAGCAGTTGTACTAACTAGCGTGTGTTAAATTACTAAGGGATATCTACCGGCAGGTATCTAGAGACTAACTATAAGAGTTCAGAAACGTAGACTAACTAATACAGATCTGCAATTGTAACGTGTAAGTCCATACATCATGGTGTGATCTTCACTTATTTTAATTTGCGAGGCTATTTCCAAAGATTGTTTCTCCATTTTTTGTTGGAATTCTCAGATTTATACTCCCTCTTGTCTTGATTCTCTTTTACACGTCCTTAAGAAGATACTCTCTCCGGCCCACTTTAATTATTTTTTTAGCCTTTTTTTGTGGTACAGTACATATGATTTTTTCAGATATCAAGAAAGAATTAATTTCTTTTTTTCAAAGTTGACCTTAGAGATAAAGAGCCTAGGAGTATTGTTATATTCTCGATGAACAAATTAAGGTTAATATTGTCAATTTCATTATTAATTAATGCTAAAAGATGAATTTCTTAATATGTGTGAAAACAATAACAAAAAATCAATTAAAGTGGACCGGAGAGAGTAATAGTTAGGAGGTATTTTTGACTATTTTACCATTATTTATGTCTTATTGGTATTTGAACATCATGATATTAACTCATAATTGAGATGTTTGTAGTTTTCAAGAACAATTACTACTAAGGGTAAAATAGGAAAAAATAATTAAGTTTGTTTTGAACTTTTAAAATGACAAATAATTTGAAATAATTTTTTTTAAAAAGCATGGCAGATTTTTTTGAAATGGAGCGAGTACAAAGTAAGCACACGAATATGTAGTTGAATATCCTAATTTAGCATATTTCTTATTGCGTTGGTCATTAATTCCTCTTTTAACAATTGACACACGTTTGGCAGTGATGAAGACTATTGAAACCTACGAACTCATAGTGTGAGTTTAATAAGTTTTACACAATTAGGCCGCTTTGGCGCTTTTGTGTGATTATCTAAGCTAAAAGTTAATTAGCTATTAGAGAAAATATATTTTATTTTTTAACTATCTTTTCCATGCGCCCTCTCATATGAAGACCTGATTCTTTTTTATGAGTGAAGTATGTAAAAATTCTTTTTTGATAATGAATATCGGTAAAATTAAACCCAGAATCTTTGCATGTTCTGATTATCAGTATGGCTACACGAGTATGTGCCTTTAGTTCTTGCGCTTAGATAGTTCATACAACGAAGACAAAAAAGATTTCAGTGATTCCATCTACTATTAATTTATTACTATTCAAGTTCAATTCCAACTAAATATCTTTTATTTTTTCCTTCAGCCATCAACAGGTTATCAAATCGATCCTCTGAACAAACATTTATATATACTTATAAATTAGTAATGAAAAGAAAGTACCGGGAAAGAGAGAAAAGTCATACTCCGTACGTACAAACAATTAGTACTAAGTTAAAAGGATCGAGTTGTATCGACGACGACTAAGATAATCCTAAATTGATTGGTGTGAATATATGAAATTGCTGCTCATATCATTAGCAGCAGACCGAAGAATCACCGACGATTACTCTAAAACAGATTTTGCATAAACTATCACATGCACTTGTTTTCTTCTTGTCTCTTTGCAACTTTCATTTAACAAACTCTTACGTACATTTCCGTATCTCCAGGGGTTGTCAAAAGAACGCGCATAAAATAAATTATATAACTTTCCCAAAAACGAAAAACAATAATATGAAAGACAAATCATATTCGATAGTAATTCATAGTATTTGGAAGATGATATAAGTTTCTATTATAAGTAATCACCGACAACCGCGTATTACTATACAATTGCTACTCTGTAGTAAGCATTAATGAATTATTCGAATTGGAGAATCCCAAGTCTATAAAAAAGAGGAATAGGCACGTCCATTTATGCATTAGCCGAGTCATTAATATCATCACTTCTATTCCTAGAAACCTACACATTCTTGTTTCTTTTTGAGATTTTCAAGGTTATGGAAAAACTTGTCCCTTCTCTTTCGATTTGGGGGTTTGTTTTGTTGTTTACTTGTTTGTTTATTGAGGAGATCAACGGCCAAAATTGGCTTAATGGTCGCGCAACTTTTTATGGTGTCAATCAAGATCCCAGCACTTTTGGTAAGTCTCGTTAAATTAGTAACATGCCTACTGTAAATGTTTTGTTATAATGAATTTATTACATTAATTAAAACACACGTATCTTCTAGAAAACCAAACATGCATTATGACGTTTTCCTAGAAACGTTATCTAGAAGTGACAAATGGATGTGCATAGTTAAATTTGAACGGGTCAAAATAAGTTATATTCCAATGCTCCAAAAGTTTTCTTTAGATCATAATGCGTTAGGACAAGATATATCGGTTAAATAACGGGTCATAATCTTTTTATGTTGCTTTTTGAAAATACATTTGATGTGAAAACTAATGCATATTTTTAAACTATTAACTTAAATATATAATTCTTCGAAATTTTCATGATTTTTAATCTCCAAATTTAGTTTTATATATTTGGGTTTACGTTGCATTTCGACCGATTGATTCACCGTACGTTTGATACTCATTAAACTTAATGAATCATTTCAAGTTCAACCCGTCAAGTCAAATCGACAATGGGATTACAATCCAATCTGCTTAATTTGAGCAAGTTGGATGGGTTGCTAAAAAATGAGTTAAATCTTGCTACCTATAATACTGTCCGTTATTTATACTATGAGATAGTAACTTATAAGACGTATCAAAGAAATACAACCTAATTTTAACTCCTACTTGATTGGTCAGGTGGAGCTTGCGGTTACGATAACCCTTATCACGCCGGATTTGGAGTAAACACAGCAGCATTGAGTAGTGCACTGTTTAGAAATGGAGAAGCTTGTGGAGCTTGCTACATAGTAAGGTGCAATCGCAAAATCGATCGTAAGTGGTGCCTCCCCAATGGGGCCGTCACGGTGACGGCCACCAATTTCTGCCCTCCGAACAATCACGGAGGGTGGTGCGATGCACCACGACAACACTTTGACATGTCCATGCCCGCTTTCCTTCGCATTGCTAGACAAGGCAATGAAGGCATTGTTCCCATTCTCTACAAAAGGTAATATGCTATACCGTTTAAGTTTCTATATTGTTCATGAACTTTTATGTCGTATTACAACTAGGGGCTACTTTGTGCAAACAATCGTCAGCCTAATATTGTTACTACTCGGTTTGTATTTATATATCTGAGTGTGGGGTTGTAGAGGTTCTAAAGCTTTACTTTTTGTTTCAGAAGAAAAAATTATACATATATATTTCTTATAAACTTTTTCAGCGAAATGGTATCTGATGACACACGTATATCTTCGCCACTATTATACATATTACTATTTACTTCTTTTCCGGTTTAAGTTTAAGTAGATCCATCATTTAAATGTTATGAGTTTAATATTTAAATTTCTTAGTATTGAACCTATTATATTTTTAAATTTATGGATTCAGACCTAGCAATGTGTGTAAATTATTACACTAAATTTATACCTCGAATTGAAAATGTTGGGTTCATCTGAACCCGGTAATACACGCCTCTGTTTAACGATCTACACGTCCTAGTGATGCTATGTTTATAGACGTTTGTTAATAAAAGTCAAACTCGATTCTTTATCATATGCACAACTAAGACTAAAGAAAACGAAAAAACATATATATATTAGAAAATAATTCCCATGTGAGCAACTTGCTTTCTGTCCAAGAATAAAGCTTACACTAGAAATATGCTACTAGACAACTTCTCTATATTTTAATGTTAACGTTGCACCTTTCGGCACGTTTGTTTAATATATCCATTGTGCTGATATATATGAGATTTTTGCAGGGTGTCATGTAGGAGAAGAGGAGGAGTACGTTTCACATTAAAAGGACAAGCAAATTTTAACATGGTGATGATATCAAATATAGGAGGTAGTGGTGATATAAAGAGTGTATGGATCAGAGGCTCAAGAACAAAAAGCTGGCTTGCTATGTATAGAAACTGGGGTGTCAATTGGCAAAGTCGTATTGACCTTCGATCACAAACGCTGTCGTTTAGACTCACTTTAGTTGATGGCAAGACGATGGAGTTCCTCAACGTTGTACCTTCTTCATGGAAATTTGGACAGACTTTTGCCTCACGAAGACAGTTCTATTAATATAATACCAATTCTTCAAGTCTAAATATTAACTTGGGATATATTTAACCTACATTTATGTTCATGACCTGAGCTTTTTAGATGGTTCATGGACATGCTTTTTAGGTTATAATGAAAGTTGTATCATTTTTCTTTTTTGTTTTTGCATGACAATTTCATTGTTGGAAGTCAAGAATATAGAATGGGAACGAATAATGTTCATGGTTTTAACGAATTAATGCCTCAAAGATGTAATTGTCGGGCTCGAGAATTTGAGAGCGTGACAAGCTGCTTATATTTTACTATTTCCATTAATTAATGTACTCTTAAATCTCATGAACGAGGAAGAAGAGGATGTGATTGGTGTTTAATTTCTTTAATTCGTCTTTATTTGAATTTTCCTTTCTTTGAGTCCATTACTTATATACTCATTGAACGATGTAAAATTATGGAGTAACGTCACTTTCCTTTTCATTTGTAACAAGAAAATTACTTAACTATCCGTATTGCACTCTGATGATTACTCAGCTGGATTTATTAATTTTTTCAGTGGAAAATGCTGACTTGGCAATCCACATGGATTTTTGGACCATATAAAATAATTAACACCCAAAAAATTATCCATACACTCAATCCAACCCGATCCGACCCCGATGATAAAGAACACCCAAAAAATCACCCATACACTCAATCCAACCCGATGATAAAGACCACCCAAAAAAGTCTTACAACGTTCTTTCTTATAAACGGGTCGGATCGGGACTAATTGAGTGTACCAATGAATATTTATGCTTTGTTTGGGGGCAAAATACATATGTAGTCACCTGAACTATATACCAAATCTTTGTTACACACTTTCGGACGATAAATATTATCTTACACACTCAATATTTTTAAAGTGTGTCTAATACACACTACTTCTTACAGATAGCATGCACGTGTCTTACAAACAAAGTAAGTATGTAAAACCTCATTTCAGTCCAGATCCTTAATTAAATGCCATATGTCATAATTTTTTAACACATGGCACTAGTGGGTCCCATTATTCTATTCATTTCTTCCCTTTCTCCTGTATTTCTTCTTCTTTTCATCTTATTTTTTCCGATAGTTAATTAAGAGCAAGTTCTCTTTCTCCCCCATTTTTTCTCCAAAGCAAGATCTGACCTTTTGTGCCCTATCGTCTCCATTTAAGCTTCTATGGTACTTTCTGTTATGTTTTTTATTTTTTACGGCGGTCGATTGAAAGGGACGATGGCTATGGAGTTTTGGGGTTTTCAGGTGAAGCAATTTTGGGGTATCGTTCTATGAAAATTTTCACGGCTCGGTTAATTATTTTTAATTTTGAAGTCTCTTTCGATGGTACTTTCTGTTATTTTGGACGGATTTCTTTAAATCACCTTACGACGAAGAACAAGACTGGGAAATTACCTTCCAGTTTTGGCACTTCAATCTTCAAATTACCTTCGTCTGAAAAAAAATTTAATAGTGTTGGTGAACCCACTTCTTAATTTGCTTTTTATTTTCCTTTCCCAAATCATCTTCTCGCGAACTCAAATCTCTACACCGAATTAAAGCCAATTTTGAAGTGGGTTTTTGGTCTTACGTTATAATCTAGCTTTATATTATCTCAAGATTTCTGATTCTTCGCCCTTCCTTGAGATTTTCTATTTTAATTTTGGTTTGAATCGGAAGGTGGAGACCTGGATTATTCTAATTGTAGGCGGTAATGGATAATTCGTCGGAGAAGAAAGAGATGAAAGGGAGAAGATGGTTAGGGGTATAGTTGCCATTTTAAGTGTTTTATTTTTTAAATAAAAATAATGTCACGCCTCACAACTTTGTTGGTGCGTGATACTACGAAAAAAGTAATGTGTATTAGACACACTATGAAAAGGTTGAGTGTATAAAATAATATTCGTCGTCAGAAAGTGTGTAAGAGAAATTTGGTGCATAGTTGAGGTGGCTACTTATGTATTTTACCTTGTTTGGGTATTAATTATTTTATGTGATCCAAAAGTACAAGTGAATTCCCAAGTCAGCATTTTTTACCAAAAAAATAAATAAATTTGGTTGAGTAATCATGAGAAAGAAAGTTAAAAAATAGTTGAGTGAAAATCATTTTACTCCATAATTTTAAGTAGTTCAACTTTTTTTTCTCTGACAATTATAAGATGTAAGCGATCAAAATAACGTGCTTTCTTTCTTCTGAAAGATGATCAATGCAACAAGATAGAATTAACATCATGATCTACGCTAATAGCTATTATTGTCATATTATATAGTTCTATTTTATTAGAACTTAAAAAATATTTGGAGCACAAGTTATATATTTTATGCTATGAAGATTTTACCGGTAAAAAATTTAAAAAATTCGAGGAAAATTAATATTGAAAAATTTGACTTTGTTGGTTTAATTTGGTTTATAAATTTAAAAATTCAACACTATTGATTTGATTTGGTAATTAAAAAATCCAAATCAAACCCGTCCTAATCATCCAGTAAATGTTATTTGCTAAAACAATGAAAGTAAATGAACATCAACCACACATTAATTCTGTTTACCGTAAAACGAACGAGGATATTGACACCTGTCTCCATTGCTTCCTCCTCGTCAACAAGCTTAGGGTAGTATCTCTGGAATAAAGAGATAGTATCAAGTGTTATTAGTTGGCTTGTCCAAGGGAAGCCTTTTATAAATTTGAAATTATTTAAGACTTTTTTTCCCTTTTTGAATTGGTTTTCAAGTACCAGAGTATAAAGAATACTTTCTTTTACCTGACCATATTTTACTATGGATTGGTTGAATTTGGGGTGGTGCAAGACGTCACCTTTTCTCAGACTAGAAGCTAAACGCTTTGAAATAGTATCAATCGTAGCGTCAATAAGACGATCGAGTACTGACATAACGACGAAAAGGTTAGTGCAAGCAAGAACTGTTGTGAAACAGAATGTGCAACAATACTTAACAGCTAAAAATACATATGATGTTAACAACCAATTTATACATAGATCGAGACAAAAAGAACGGAAATAAGTGTTAAAAAAAAGTTATCTAACTATTTATAACGCTCTTTTAAAGAGCGCTATGTATTAACGGACGTTTTGGACGTTAACGTACAGTGCTCTTTAAAAGAACGCTATACATATTAACGTCCTTATAAACCGCGTTATGCCTGGACTGATAAGACAGCTATGCATAGCGCAGTATATAAAAGTGCTATATGTATAGCGCTGTTATATACCACGCTATACATAGATAATGGGCCAATCAATAAGTCTCTTGCATTTAACTGACATAACAATAAATCAAATGGATATAACGCCCTTTAAAAAAGCGCTATACCAAAAAAATTTCAGCTCCCCCGAGCTAGGCATTGCCCTATTTAAAGGCGTTAGGATTTTACAAAAATATATTCAAAAATATTCGTAACTCCTGTTAAAAATTTTCTTCTTGTTAAATTCTCAAGCATTTTTTCATAATGTCTGAAGAGCGAAAAGTAAGGGTTTCATTATATTGGGGGAGGGAGGGGTGAGGTTGTGGTGGCGAATAACATTGTGAGCTATAGTTTATCTCCACAGTGTCATTTTAAGTTGCCACTTACAATGGAGTACGATACATTGGTATCGTTGTTATGTTGAGGAAACGTTCGGTGAACCTTAAAGTAATCGGAAGAAATCCGTATTCCGTCACTCCACAATGGGTTGCTTGTTACGCTGAGTTTAACATCAAAGATGATGAAACTTTGAGGGATTTTTTGAGTACTCCGGATGAATACCGGGAATTTCTTGTGATAAAAATGTTAGAAATGTACGTCAAGGTCGAAGACGTTCGCTATAATGAGGTTGAGCATAGAACGGATAACCCTCAGTCGTCGGGTGGTTATTCTGGAGCAGTTTTTGCCGGACAGGTTCCGGCTGAAAGAGTTTGGCCTGATTTAAACTTATCACCACGGGCGAATGAGGAGCGAGGAAATAATTTCTCTCCTGCTTTACATAATCCACAGGACGAGTGGTAAATTTCAATTTTTCTTAGTGTTACGATGTATATTTTTGTTGTATTAAATTTGTATTAACACTAATATATTTCAAAGGGGGTACCGGTCAGATATGACTTTTACAAGTTATGAACTTACGCCCAGTTGGAATATGTGTAGTTCTGGTGTGTTGGATCATGGTGGTCCATCCGGGAGTCATCACCAACAAGATAATGTCCATCAAGGAATGTCAACACATTACGACTTGTAAGTGAAGTGGTACAGCTATATGGAAAGTATTTATTAATTTGAGTAGCTTATTATTTTGTTGTTTGTGCAGTGAAAACGAGCAAGTTGAACCACCTTTCCTGAATCAATTGCCCGAAGACGACATATTAAATCGGGATCTGGCAGATGCACAGAGTGAGGAAGAGAACAGTGATTATGACAACAATGCCGATGATTCCGGAGACGACACACCCTTCCCTCGTGAGGATGGTGATGAGGAGGAAGAGAATGAAGGACCTGATTTGACGAGGGAGTATGCTCCACCCCCCGTTAGACCGTTAGACCAAGAGTGTACGAGTACCAAGTGTCGTTTCATTCAAGGAAGATTCCCTACCTTGATCATTTGCCAAGTATGCCGGATGTGGATGCTCTCACAAGGAATTTTGATGAAATTCGGACAGCAATGTGGGATGATTCTAGACCAACGGTGCTGGCAAAGGGCATGCTTTTTCCTGATAAAGCGCGCCTAAGCAGGGCGGCGAAAATGTACAGCGTAAAAGAGTGTCGTGAGATGACGGTATGTGAGTCAAGTCCGGATATATACAAGGTTGTTTGCCGCAGATGGTTTATGAGTTGTCATTGGATGCTGCGTACGAGCAAGAAGAACACAGGTCTGTGGAAAGTGGGTAAATATACTCCCACCCACATATGTGAAATGGGCACATTCAATGGGAATCACTACAATATGGATATTGACTTGATTTCTCTTGTCTTTATTCCACACCTTGAAGCGTCCATAAAGTATAAAATCAAAGAGTGCATTACATCAGTTCACCAGGAATATGGCCATACCATTACCAAAAGAAAGGCATTTCTCGGGCGCAAACGTGCGTTTGAAATTGTTTATGGTAACTGGGATAAGTTATTTGCAGCTCTACCTAGGTACATGGCCGCACTGCAACACTTTAACCCCGGGACAGTTGTTGAATGAAAGCTTGAGCGGAGTCCGGGAAGACCAGAATATATATTCAATTACGTGTTCTAGGCATTTAAACCAGCATTTGATAGTTTTTCGCATTGCCGGCCTGTAATATCCATAGACGGTACTCATGTCTATGGATAGTATGATATCAAGATGTTGATCGTCGTTGCGGTAGATGCTAATGGACAAATATTTCCTCTAGCTTTTGCTATTTGTGCCAATAAAAGCCAAGAGACGTGGACGCTGTTTTGGAACCATTTGAAAGAGCACATTGTCAAACAGCGTTCCGGTATTTATCTAATATCTGATCGACATGGTGGTATCTTAAATTCTGTATAAAATTTGCTTGCATGGCAAGAACCTTGTGCTTACCACCATTACTGTTGTGTTTGTGTTTGTGTTGCAGTAGTAAAATAACGAAGAACTCGGGATATATATATATATATATATATATATATATATATATATATATATATAATGCGCCTATAACGAAAACAATACAAATTGTTGCTATTATTTACATAAAATAATATTTACATCACATACAAAAAAAAATCAATGTGTTCCACAGCCCGTGTGCTTCAATGCAGCCGCTGGCCTAAGGTGCATCCCATCAAATCCGGCTACGCTATCAGGATCATCATCATCACGTCACCTCTTTATAGCAAGATGCGATGCAGCATGATCATCAGTAGTGCTGGCAGGATCGGTAGAAGGGGTCGTCGGTCCAGTAGTAACCTACAGAAGAATAAGTCAGCTTAGTATAGGAAAATATATATTAAGTCATAACAATTTAAATTGTCTTACCACGATCTCGTCGGCCTCCTGAATATAATCATCCGTCGCAGCCAGGTCAGCATTGCACAAAGCGGCCTCCGTGACGGGCTAGGATGAAGCCTTAACAAGAAAATTAATAAAGTTATTTATGGAAAATAAATGAGAAAAGAAAAAAATTAAAGTAAATACTAATAAAAACATACCTACGCTTGTGAAAGCTCCCCAGCACCCCTCGATGATGAGCCATAACTTAGTCGGCGCCCACTATCCACATCTCGGGTCGGCCGATCCTCAACAGCGGTCGATGGGCCTGGGAAGTATGCATCCCAATCCTCTCCGGTAATGTCTGTGCCCATGATCAATAATGGACCTGACGGGTTCACCTGCGAAGTCCCTGAAGTGAGCTGCTGCCCAAGGATGTATGACGGCATGCTGCTGGGATACTCGTCCGGCTCATGAAGGTCACCCGGCAGATCAGCATCAACATCATCAACAGGGGCCTCAACGCCCCCTTGCTGGGGACCACCTCCTCGCCGCCCACCATGACCCTGTGGGGCAGCCCTGCCTCGTGGGGCACCCCTACCTTGTGGGGCAGCCCTACCTCGTGGGGAACCCCTACCTCGTGGGACACCCCTACCTCGTTGGTACTGCTCTTGTGCCACATAAGAAGGGTCGTGTCCTAAGCGTTGATCCTCTGGGGCTCGCTGCAGTGTCCGGGCAGTTACCTCTGCAAGCTACCGGCCATAATCGTGCAAAGCGGCCGCTCCCTCGCCGGCATGCTGCTGCATCTACAATCCCATATGGTAGACTATATGTAGGCCAATAGCCTGCACAACGTATAAAATATAAACTACAGAACACTATGTTACAGTTATATAAGTAATAATATTAGAAAACATACCAGGGCCTCGTGCCGCCCGGCGTATGGAACGTACCGACCGCCAGCTCGATGAATGGAATTTCTGACAAAAAGTCGGGTAACGCAACGGTACCAGGGCATATACTCATGAATAGTATCCGTCCGGCTCTGTGAAGGGGGGAGGGGGGGCTGAATCAGGTCAGCTCGCCGGTCCCAAGCATCGACCTGCGCCTCTAGCCATGCCACATGTGCGTCGTCCACCCTGAATGATCATCCCACTGATAATGTGTGGGCTCCCATGTGGGCCAATCTGCAGATGACCAAACTGGTGAAGTACCCGCTCCGTGGCATAATGCTCCACAATATCGAGGCACATCAGCGGGACGGAAGTGTTCCAAATCAATCGGCCGGCCGAGCAATAATCGGGCAGGCCACCTATCAAGTCGTCACTGTATGGCGTCCAGATGAACTATTAAATAACAACAGAAAACGTGAGTATGCGCAACACATGTGAAGCTATGCCAAGTAAACTTAGGTATACATTTACCTGTGCGCCCTCCAACATATCCAACAAATCCCTGCAAAGGGGGAGATTATGCCGAGCCTCGTAGATATGTACGTATCCCCGCCGGAGAACCCACCTCCTAGCTAGAGGGAGAAACTGAGGTGGTACATCCGAAGGTAATGGTGGTAGAGATGGCTGCAACTGCAAGAACTGCTCCTAGGCCCAAACCTAATATACAAAGTTGACGTAAAATTTAAGATTAATTTTTACTAGATATGTTATAGTGAATAGAGTATTCGAATATGTTGTCACCTGTAGCAGCGGCAAAAATCCACATACGTCATGTTGGGTGCCCATGCTCGTCCGACACATCTGCCTGTACAAGTAGGCGAGAACAGCAGTACCCCAGCTGTACTGGGGTAAATCATCTAGCCGCTGAAGATGATTAAGAAATCTCAAGCTTACTAGGTTCCCCGAAGTGTTCGGGAACAAGACCCCTCCAAACATAAGGAGCAGCAGCAATCTCGTATACCGGTGAATATGTAGATCATCTGTCTCGCCAGTGATGTCAGGGTGCAATATCTCCAAATGTTGTCGAATAGCTGTCAAACTCATGCGCCTGGCCCCTGAGTGTGCAGTCTTATCCTGTGGCCTAAAACCAGTGAGCTGCAGCAGCATGTCCAAATATTGCCCACGCGTCATCTCTCTCATGGCCTGAGGCAGTGCAACGGGCAGTCCATTAACGGGAAGCCCATATAAAACCTCCACGTCCTGCAGCGTGATGGTGGCCTCGCCAATGGGAATGTGGAATGTGTGCGTCTCCGGTCGCCACCGCTCTATCAGGGCAGTGACCAAAGACCAGTCGAGCTGCAGCCGCCCGATCTCCAAAATCCTGTAGAAGCCCGTAACCCGCAGGCGTTGGACTACACGGGGATAGAGGTGGGCGTCGGTCGGTTCGGTCGGTTATTATGAAAGTACGGTTCGGTTTATCGGTTTTTGATTTTGTAATATTAATAACCAAATCAAACCAAAGTATTTACGGTTCGGTGCGATTTTTTCAAAGTTCGGTTCGGTTATTTTCGGTTTATTTTTTCGATTTTAAACGGTTGAAAGAAATTTTATATTTCTCTGGCAAAAGGAAATAGATTGTCATAATGAATGAATAGAAAAGAAGATATTGGTTCAACAACCATTGCACATAACAGATATGACATAAACATCCATTGAATAGAAAAGAAAGTATTGTCATAATGAATGAATAGAAAAGAACTAAAACACCAAAAAAAGAAGCCTTATCTTAATAAAAAATCAACCAAAGAAATCTTGAACACCTTTTCCAGCAAAACTCTATCAGAAAGTTCTGCCAAAACAGCATTAACAGTGAGCAAACTTGTAAAACGACACTGGACCCAACTCAACTCAGAACTCAGAAGAAGTCGCACTAACCCGAGGAAGAAGGATGATCGACGAGCTGAGGAAGAAGGCATCACAGTCGAGTTGAGGAAGAAGGCAGCAGTCGCATAGAGCTGAGGAAGAAGGCAGCAGTCGCACAAAGACAGAGCTGAGAAAGAACCCTAAATCTAATTTTTTATTTAGGTTTGGAAAATGGGAAGTAAGTGACTAAGTGTAATGTATGAGACTATCAGTAAGTTTGGGTAAATTGGGCTTTAAAGTTCAAATGTGTATTGGACTATTGGGCTTCAGCCTAAAATGAATAATAAGTTTTGGATTCATAAAAGAACCCACATGTTCAAACCTATTTTTCTTAACTAATAACCAAAATTTTGGTTTTTCGGTTTAACCGAAAACCGAAACACCAAAACTGTAAACCGCACCGAAAAACCGAAAATTAATAATTTAAAAACCGTGCACCGACCGAAAAACTGATTAAACCGAAACCGAAAAATCGAAGTGAACGGTTTGGCCGGTTTTTTCGGTTCGGCCGGTATTATGCCCACCCCTACACGGGGATGGAGATCTCTGTCCTTCATAAAATCCCACATGTCGTCCACTCTCCTGGCGCGGAGAGTCTGGGCCAGTAACTCTCCCTCCCATACATGTGTTGACCTATTATCGCACCGTAACACTAATAGCTCATCGGAGAAAGGTCCGGGATGCATACGCGGCACGTCCATGTCGTCTACTGTAAATTAAACAACATTAATTGTATGTTTGATTTGTAAATTAAATAATTAATTTTTAAAGTTCTACAATATTTAATTGGACAGAGTATATATATCTATGGGTTTCAGGCTTGATATTTGAGGTCCAGTAGCACCAAGCTATCCTGAATTCTTGTATGTGTCAATTTTATTATTTTCATAATTTTGTATGTTTTGTTCTGTAAATTAAATAATTATTTTTTAAAGTTCTACAATATTTAATTGGACAGAGTATATATCTATAGGTTCCAGGCTCGATATTTGAGGCCTAGTATCACCAAGCTATCCTGAATTCTTGTATGTGTCAATTTTATTATTTTCATAATTTTGTATGTTTGTTGTGTAAATTAAATAATTATTTTTTTATAATTTTACAATATTTAATTGGACAGAGTATATATCTATGGGTTCCAGGCTCGATATTTGAGGCCCAGTAGCACCAAGCTATCTTGAATTCTTGTATGTGTCAATTTTATTATTTTTATAATTTTGTATGTTTTGTTCTGTAAATTAAATAATTATTTTTTTATAATTCTACAATATTTAATTGGACAGAGTATATATCTATGGGTTCCAGGCTCTATATTTGAGGCCTAGTAGCACCAAACTATCCTGAATTCTTGTATGTGTCAATTTTATTATTTTCATAATTTTGTATGTTTGTCGTGTAAATTAAATAATTATTTTTTATAATTCTACAATATTTAATTGGACAGAGTATATATCTATGGGTTCCAGGCTCGATATTTGAGGCCCAGTAGCATCAAGCTATCTTGAATTCTTGTATGTGTCAATTTTATTATTTTCAAAATTTTGTATGTTTGTTGTGTAAATTAAATAATTATTTTTTATAATTCTACAATATTTAATTGGATAGAGTATATATCTATGGGTTCCAGGCTCGATATTTGAGGCCCAGTAGCACCAATCTATCTTAAATTCTTGTATGTGTCAATTTTATTATTTTACATGTTAGTTTCATAATTTTATATATTTGTTTTGTAAATTAAATAATTATTTTTTATAAATTGGACAGAGTTTATGTTTGATCTATCAATATAAGAGATACTTAAACTACATGGATACTACGCTAAAAGGTTCTACATTTTATTACGCTAAAAGGGCACTATATTACTAGTCTTTAAGCAAATAAATAATCTAAAGTAGATAAAAACACCAATAAATTTAATCACAAAATATTCACGAAAATACATATAAAACAGTAAAAGAAATTTATTAAATATTTTTATTAACAAATAATAATGATTTCTTAATTTTTACATATTTTTTTAGAACACTAATATCTTAGTCCGGATAAAAATAACATACTAGTTTAATCGCAAAACAAACACAAAATACCATGGAAACACATTCAAAACAACTAATATGCATTATTTATAAGAGTTTCGACATAAACTAAATCAAAATACCTTGATTTATGTTTTTCGGAAAGTTGATAAATTAAAATTTTGAGTCTGAAACAAGCAAACCACAACAATGGAAGGCTTGGCTAGGATGTAGGACCTACAATCTTGTCGTTTTGTGTGACGGGTGAGGTCCACTCGGATTTTTTTTGGATAATTTTTTTTTGGGGGGGAGGAGAGGAGGGGAGGGCTTCTGATTTTTACAAAAATGGGGGAATGGGACTGTGGGGAAGAAGGGAAGGGGACCATTTTTATCTATGTATAGCGCGGTATATAACAGCGCTATACATATAACGCTTTTATAGACCGTGCTATGCATAACTGTCTTATCAGCCCAGGCAGAACGCAGTTTATAAGGGCGTTATATATGTATAGAGCTCTTTTAAAGAGCGTTATACGTTAACGTCCAAAACGTCCGTTAATGTATAGCGCTCTTTAAAACAGCGTTATATATAGTTAGGTAACTCTCTTTTTTTTTTTACACTTATTTCCGTTTTTTTTGTCAAAAAGAATCACAAATGGGTTATGAGCTCATTTATGCATGCTAGGGTTGCCCATAGACTGGACCAAGTATGTTTGGCCTTCAAACTGGAACCAAGCCTACTCTGGACTTGTACTTTACCGGAAAGACCAAATCCACAATCGTACTATCACTTAGCTAAATTGAAGATGCAACTGGACCAACATATCTTGCATCCCTAAGATAATTCCAAATTGAAAAACAATTAATACTTCAATCTCTCAACTAATTTTCCATCAGGTACCTCTACCTCCCACCAGTAGAGGTACAGTCTATCTTTGTCGGCCAAGCAACATAAAGTCATAAACTTTAAAGAATATATTATAATAACACAAACTCACATAAAATCTCGCCACGTTGATGCAAAACTTTGTAGCGATAACATAAAGTCATAAACTTTTTTCTTTTTATTACTGACAATGGCGTCTGGCCAGCACTATTCCACGGATACCTCTACATCCCACCAGTAGAGGTATGGGGTATCTTTGTCCGACAAGCAACATAAAGTCATAAACTCTTAAGAATAGATTATAATAACACAAACATCATATCAAATCTGGCCACGTTGATTCAAGAATAACATAAAGTCATAAACTTTTTATTTTTCTTACTGACGATAGTGTCCCGGCCAACACTCTTCCACCATGTACCTCTACCTCTAACCATAGAGGTACTGGGTATCTTTATCCACCAAACAACAAAAAGTCATAAACTTAAAGAATAAATTACAATAACACAAACATCACATGTGTATACGGGTAAAACCAAGCCCACTGAATACCCCGATTTCTCGGTGAGGCAAACAAAGCAGGAACGTGACCATAATGAATCGGAGTCAGAGCGAGGAGCCCCTTATATCGGGGTTCGGGCAAAATACCTGCCCTCGGGGGTATCGGTGCCATGTCCTGCGGGTCCGGTTCGAGGATCAAAACTTCGGAGAGCATTACCAAATAACTACACACGATTAACAAAGGGTCGTGATATCCGTACCCGATCAGATATCATGACGTGAATCTCGGACCGTTGATAAGTGGGGATTTGACTACTTATTAGCGCCTTTTAGCTTTCGTTTTAGTCCAAAAATGCTTAATTGTGTTCCCGAAAACTGATGAAATGTACTTAATTGTAGGAATATTGGAAGATGAGCTCCTCAGATGAAATCCAACTCAAGAAGGAGTAATTTGAACTCAAGGACAAAAACGTGCACAAAATCTCAAAGTGCGGACCGCAGAATATCATCTGCGGTCACAGGTCATGAAGCAATTCCATCAGAGAATGTTGCAAGATGCGGACCGCACACGAATTGTGCGGCCACAGAAGTTGGGTCAGAGCAAAAGTTCAGAGAACTTGCACCTCTAATCCAACACAAGTGCGGACCGCACAATTATTGTGCGGCCGCAGAAGAAGAGCTACGCGATCGCACAATTCCATGTGCGGACCGCAGAAGAATAAAGTGCGACCGCAGACATTATTGTGCGGACCTCAGAAAGAGGGCAGTGCGGCCACACTTCATTATTATGTGGCTGCAGATTTCCAACCTTTTCAAGCTGAAGCAAAGTGCGGATCGCACATGGAATTGTGCGGCCGCAGAACCTCCGAAAGGGCATTTTTGTCTGAAAATTCCAGCTTTGTATAAATAGAAGAGTTTTACTTTTTTAGGTTAACTTTTGACATCAGCTGCTACAGTAGACAGTTTCTTTTACTCTTTTTAGTAGTTTTTGCTATTTTGAGCTTTTTGAATATTGATTTCATCATTTTAATCATCAATATGGGTTTAATTATCATTTCTTCTCATGTTTCTTCTAGTTTAAGCATGAGTAGCTAACTTTTCACTAGGGTTGTGACTCAACCCTAGTGTGTAAACTTAATGGGTATTTGATTTATTGCTTGTTTATGGTTGGGTGTTTATTATCTAGCCCTATTCTTATTTTTATTTGAAGAATTAATGGTTGCAAACATTAATTCATGCCTATTTGACTTAGTCTCTACTTGAGAGAGAGAGAGAGACATAGTCTAGAAAAACTTGGCTAGCAAGAAATTGGGTCAATCGAGAGATTGATAAGCCCAATTAAAGGGTTGAACCTAGTGATAGTAAAACCCGACTTGAACTTCTTATCAACTATTTTGTTCAATACCCATTTGGACTTGAGAAAGCCAAATTGGGAAAAATCACTCTCTGACCGAGAGGTATTGAGTGGGTACTTGAGTGTTGATAGTTATAATACACCCTGACCAATAAAACAAACTTTAAAGTTTACAACCCATTAGGTAAACACCTAGGTGAAGGTCATAGCCCTAGGCCTTTTATATCATTTGGAAAACAACAAAAATAATTTCCTAGTTTCATTCTTTGAATCGCAATCGTAGTTTAGTTTGGATTTTCAAACAAAACCAAATATTGCGGAAGTGCAAATTTAGATATACGAACTCACGCGCTAAGATATATACTACTAACACACATTCATATAGCTTCATGTGGAATTCAACCCCGACTCTTGTTGGGTATTACTATTGCATCGACCGTTTTCATAACCTCAAAGAGAGGAGCGAAATTGGACGAGATTACCCGTATCGGTAGAAAATCAGTGATTAGCGAAACACAAGATTTTTACCTTTATTAGAATTGTACTTAGGGTAAAACTCCCTCACTATATAAAGGGGGGAGCTTATTATTCAAGACATACATTGTAACACGACTACCAAGGCAATCTATTTCAATACTTTTTGTTGTTCAAAGTTCTTATTTTTGTTCTTAAATTCTTCATAAGTGCCAGCTTGGAATCGAGGGCAGGTTCCTCATTGAGTCATCAACCGAGCTCAGAATCACTCTTATCATTGGTTTGGCCATTTATTACGTATTTTATTTGCTTAATCTAACGTCATTAATCACTCGTATTGAATTAATCCACATATCCTTAAAATCACATATAAATTCAATTATTATCTATTTTTTTTTAGGAAAAACAGTTTGGCGCCCACTGTGGGGCTAAGGATAATAGTGGTAATTTAATACTAATTTCCATAACGCACTCTGTTTTACGCTTGTTCTTTGAGATTTTAATTTCAGGTCAAATTAAAAATGTCGAACTCTCAATCCGCTCATTTGAACGTTGATGCTGAGTCTGTCCACCATGGTGAGAACAACAATGTAGTGCCCAGCAACGAGGTGCCTCATGTTGACCCCAACAGAGTTCCAGTCGCGGACTCAATTGATGCTAAATTGCATGTGGCCATCAACGCAAACTTGCCTACCGACCCCGAAAACAGCGTTCGCGGGGGAGCTCGATCGATAGCCCGGGGTACACACGACGGCGAAGGCGATGGGATCAATTTATTGGTGGTCTTCAAAATATTACACGCTCAACAAACGGCAATAACCCAGTTGCAGAACCAAAGCTGCTCCCCCAACCATCCCGGGAAAACACCCTAGAAATGAACCAGCCACAGGAAGGTCGGGTAAAGTTGAACCCGGGACCAACCTCGAGATAATAAAGATGCTAGAGGAACTGACAAAGCGAGTGGAATCGGGAGAAAAGAAAATCGAAGCCAACGACAAAAAAGTGGTGGTTGATCAAATCCCAGGAGCACCCCCGATATTGAAAGGCCTGGATTCCAAAAGAAATTTCCAAAAACCTTTTCCTCCGAACGCAACTCCGAAACCAATCGCAAAGAAGTTCCGTATACCTAAAATTCTAAAGTATAACGGGACCACGGATCCAAATGAACGCGTGACCTCCTACACATGTGCCATCAAGGGAAATGATTTAGAAGATGACGAAATCGAGTCGGTTCTGCTGAAAAAGTTTGGAAAACCCCTGTCTAAAGGAGCAATGATATGGTATCACAACCTGACCCTAATTCCATTAATTTATTTGCTATGCTTGCAAATGCCTTCGTAAAATCTCATGTCGGGGCCATCAAAGTCGAGACCAGAAAATCAGACCTCTTTAAAGTGAAACCAAGAGATAACAAAATGCTCAAGGAATACGTATCGAGGTTTCAAATGGAAAGGATGGACCTGCCCCCAGATGCGGATGATTGGGTCGTTCAAGTATTCACCCAAGGACTCAACCCCCAAAGATCCTTGGCTTCACAGCAGCTGAAACAGAATTTGATAGAGTACCCGACGGTAACTTGGGCTGACATCCATAACATGTACCAATAGAAAATCAAATTCGAGAATGATCAACTCGGGGCCCCCTCTAGGTCCGTGTATCCATTCAAAACTAATGGCAGGTCAAAAAGAGTCATCGATTATGAAACAAAGACCAAGCAGAGATCGGTATCAACCATATAGCGGAGATCGAAGGGGCAACAGATCCGTACGTAACCCTGCGAGGAATGAAAAAAGAAGCGATCGAGGTCATAATAGCCGAGGACTCATGAGCAAAAACGGTTTCAACAGGACAATTGGGGCCAGGGAGGCACCGAGGTTATCGGAATACAACTTCAACGTCTATGCAGTCGGCATTGTGTCAGCCATCGGACATATCAAAGATACCAAGTGGCCTCAGACATTGCAGTCTGATCCTGCCGAAAGAGACCCCAACCTGATGTGTAAGTATCATGGCAATCACGGCCACTGAATCGAAGATTGCCGATAACTAAGAGAAGAAGTGGCCCAGTTATTCAATAACACACACCTCCGGGAATTTCTGAATGATCGAGCCAAAAATCACTTCAGAAATAGGGACTCCAACAAGCAGACCGAGCAAGAGGAACCTCAGCACTTCACCAACATGATCATCGGCGAAGTCGATATCCCCCAGGGGCCAATGCTGAAGCACACTAAGTTGTCCTTTACAAGGGAAAATCGAACTCGGGATTATGTGCCGGAGGGGGCCATCTCTTTCAATGATGAAGACGCTGAAGACATCGTGCAACCACATAATGATGCTCTGGTAATTTCTGTACTCATAAATAAATCTTGATTTAAGCGTGTGTTGATTGATCCAGGTAGCTCGGCTAATATCATCAGATCAAGGGTCGTAGAGCAGCTGGGTCTACAAGACCAAATAGTGCCTGCAGTCCGGTCTTAAATGGATTCAACATGGCATGTTAAACTTCTAAAGGGGAGATAACCCTGCCAGTGAACACTGCCGGAACCATTCAGGAAATAAAGTTCTACGTCATCAAAGGGGATAAGAGGTATAACGCTCTATTCAGAAGGCCATGGATTCACAACATGAGGGCAATACCCTCGACACCACACCGAGAGGGATCAAGACACTTTACGGAGAACAGCCAGCTGCAAAAGAAATGTCTGCGGTCGATAAGGTGATCCCGATGTTCGCACTCTCGACATCAAAGAACTAGGAGTTGGTTGGGAAGGAAAAAATTAAATAGAAATCACTGACACCGGCACCAACAGAACCAGAGAAGCAAGAGGCAAGCGAGAATGATGATTATAGAGTTTCTAGGTCGTTCATCGCCCCTGATGATTCCGATGCCACCAAGCCGACGGTCGAGGAGCTGAATCAAATCATATTGATCGAACTCTTGCCCGATCAGAATGTATACCTTGGCACAGGGTTGACTCTCGAGCTTAGGAAAAAACTCATTAAATTACTTATAGCTAACGTGGATTACTTTTCTTGGTCTCATCTAGATATGACAGGGATCCCACCAAAAGTAACCATTCATAAGCTAAGGCGTTCCCCAAGGATTCTTTTCCTTTGCCTAACACTGATCGCATGATTGACGTAACGGCCGGGCACGAGATACTCAGCTTTCTCGATAACTATTTCGGGTACAACCATCCGGATGGACCCGGGCGATCAAGAAAAAACTTCGTTCATCACTAAATTTGGCACCTATTGTTATAAAGTAATGTCGTTTGGACTAAAAAAATGCTGGTGCCACTTATCAATGTCTAATAAACCGGATATTTTAAGAACAAATAGGAAAATTAATGGAAGTTTACATTGACGACATGTTAGTTAAGTCCCTGCGAGCAGAGGACCATTTGGAACATTTGCAAGAAATCTTCAACATACTCAAGAAATACAATATGAAGCTGAACCAGGAGAAATGCGCATCCGGGGTCGGGTCGGAAAGTTGCTTGAATTTATTTTGTCCAACCGGGGAATCGAGATCAACCCCGACAAAATCAAAGCTATAAAATACATCACCGTGGTGGACAATGTCAAGGTCATTTAGAGGCTAACCGGGCGCACAGCCACCCTGGGTTGGTTCATATCAAGGTCTTCCGATAAGAGCCATCAGTTCTTCTCATTATTGAAGAAGAAGAAGAATAACTTTTCGTGGACCCCGGAGTGCCAGCAAGCTTTGGAAGAACTCAAACGGTAACTTTCGAGTCCACCCTTGCTTCATACTCCCAAGGCAGATGAGCAATTGTACCTGTACTTGGCGGTATCCGAGATAGCGGTAAGTGGAGTCTTAGTCCGGGAAGAGGAAGGTACGCAATTTCCTATCTATTATGTTAGCAGGACTCTAGGCGAGGCCGAAACAAGGTGCACTCACCTAGAGAAATTGGCGCTCGCTTTGCTAAGCGCCTCTAGAAAGTTAAAGCCATATTTTCAATGTCATCCCATATGCGTTGTAACTTCTTTCCCACTGAGGAACATAATGCACAAACCCGAGCTCTCTGGACGATTGGCCAAATAAGCCGTAGAAATTAGTGGGTACGATATCGAATATCGACCCTGAACTGCCATCAAATCTCAAATTTTGGTAGACTTCGTGGCCGACTTCACGCCAGCCTTAATACCTGAAGTCGAAAAGGAATTGTTGTTAACCTCAGGGACTTCCTCGAAAATCTGGACCCTCTTTACGGACAGTGCCTCGAACGCAAAAGTGTCCGAACTCGGCATCATGTTGAAGCCGCCTACCGGTAACATAGTTAGGCAATCTATCAGAAATGTGAAATTAACTAACAATGAGGTCGACTATGAGGCCGTGATTGCAGGTCTCGAATTGGCTAAAAGCCTGGGGGTGAGGTGGTCAAAGCTAAGTGTGACTCCTTCCTTGTGGTAAATCAAGTCAACGGGACATTCGAAGTAAAAGAGGAATGAATGCGAAGGTACTTGGAGAAATTATAGGTAACGCTACATCGATTCAAGGAATGGACCTTACAGCATGTTGCGGCCAAACGCACACGCAAGTATACGCGGTCGTCAAGTAACAAAGTGACTAAAAGTCGGATGTCAAACCCACGAGGACTTGTGATTAACTATTAACTAAATTAGACTATCCTAATTATCTAGACAAGAATTAAACCTAAAAATATTTGATTCTAAACTAATTAAAAAATATATATAAATAATGAACTTTGAACAGAGAAAGAGCAGATTTTTATGATATCAATGTAATGAAAACGATCTAGGCTTATGGGCTATCTAACAATCCTATTGTATTCGTCAATTGAATCGACCTACTAATTTATCTAGCTTATTGGTTGACAGGGTTAATATTGCTCATAAGAATCTGTCGAGTTCTTACTCGCCTATTCAAGCTAACCTAACGCCTATATGTCTATGAAGTTAGAATCAACAAGAACGCATTTATAATTCCTGTAAATCAACCAAGCAAGGCAATTAGGTATATGTCTATCCTAACCACAAATCTGTTCCCCGATGCCCGAGTTCAAGAACTTGCTCTACTCAATCCTATATGCAATCTAGAATTCCCACTTTCGAGTTCAATTCTAGATTCGTAGATAGTATTCAATTGGTGATCAAGCAATTAAATAATTAAGTGCAAGATTGAATAAATAAACCCATATGATAAATCAAGAAGGCAAAATCAATATCAGAATAACAATAGTCATGAATGAACCACAACCCTAGAACGTGAAGTTTAGCTCCACATAGACATGGTAGCCAAATAACAAATCATACAAAGAAACATAAAAATTACTAAGTTTTGTGGGAGAAAGATGGAACTTGATGAATTCCGGCCTCCACGGCGGCTCTGTGCTTGTGTTTTTCTCTCAAAAACGTCCTCCTCTCTCCAAAATAGGTCTAGGACCCCTTTTATACAAGTTGGGACCGTGTAGGACCGAAATAACCAAGTCCCAGTCGAAATAGGACACTTTTCCGTCTTGAGCATCCAGGGCAGCGTGGGGCGCTGGCCCTGGCGCTCAAATTTCTTGGCTACTGTAAATTTAGCCACAGCGAGCGCCCCACGCTCGCTGTGGCCCTCAAATTTCACTTTTTGCGTTTTTTTCCCGATTTCGCTCCAATTCGCGCCCTTTCGTCCCAAATTGCATCCGAATGATCCCTACACATAGAAATACCAAAATTTAGCACAAATAATCATATTAAACATCTCAAATCGTCGAGACATGAGCAAAATGTGAGGCGATATATATCAAAATATGCATACATTAAGGCTCGTCCTCGAGTCAACCAACAAATAACTCTATCTTTGAGCACTCTCCACCAATGACCATGGTTGATAGCAACAATTAAATTCTAGCATATGCAATCACATACACTTCCTTTTAACTTATGCCATACTTCAAAAATATTCAAACAAAGACAACATGCTCATAACAATCCTAACCTCATAAACCGACTCAATGTCACAATGCACTCATGGCTTGAACATCCAACATCCTAGAGAAGTCTAATAATGTTACCTATCCCTCTTCAAACCATGTGCCCTCACAACAAAAGCAAAGAGAGTAAAATCAATCCACACATTCGAATCTCATGCTCACATATATCAACGAAAATCGCTCACTCTCGCAAAAGAAGTCACATGCATGCAATTGGTATCATAGGCTTGCCCTTAATGTAAATCTCTACTAATGTAAGCTCGCTCGATCTAAAATCAATTAGGACTTTTTTATGGTTGTAATGTGGGCTAAGGGATGGATAGGATATATTTTTAGGAATAGTGACTCAACCTCCTAAGCACTTTAACACATCACCAAATAACTTAAGCGCACATTCTTCAACACCACTTCAATCTCACAAATAATATCACCCCCAACAATATTTTCTCTTTCTTTAAGCACTAATTTAATTCATACCCACTAGCAAGAACAAAACAACAATTTATTCATCTATATTTTTCTTTCTTTTTTTTTCCCCCAATTTTTCTCTTCTTTTTTTTTTATTTTTTTTTTTGCAATTATTTTTTTCAATTTTCGCTAGTGGTGTATTATTTTACAAAACAAGTGCACCTTTCTTTCTTTCATTGGTTCCACTCAAAAGCCACCCCACACTTAGTCCCTTCTTATTTCTTTTAGCGCTCATTTCACAATTAAAGTGCTTTAAGAGATAAAAGGATAAAAAAAATATCAATTAAGAACAAAAAGGGTATATAGTTGTAATGTGGGTGCCAAATAAAAGTCTATAGGCTCAAAAGGGTTAACTAAGAATCAATTTTTATTTGTGATAAGCAATTAAGTTCAAAAAGATCAAAGAAAGCCTAAAATCATTTCTCAAACCGAGCATCACCTAAAATTTCGCTTCAACTCACATACCGGGCAAGTTCTAGACACAAGTACAATACATGGACTACACAAAAACCTCACCGCACATGGCACATGACTCGCTAAGGACGGTCACATTCTGACTCTCCAACAATGCAAGTATTCACGGAGCCACGAGATATTGAGCATTAAGCGCAAAGTGAACACAAGTCAAGAAAACGAGAAATAGGTGCCACAAAACATGCTATCCAATTTATAAAGGCTTCATGATCAATTTTAAAATATAGGAAAGGCACTACACATGCCAGAGCCTGAATACGCTACTATCAAACAAGTCAAGAGCCCCTAGGAATCTCATATTTCTTCCTCCATTTATTTTCTAATCTCTAATCTATTCTCAAAGAAAAAAATTACCCGGTTCAAACTCATCCCATGGAAAAGAACCGAGGCACCAAGAAAAACCACAGGGGATTATTGCTACAAAAAAAAAACATATTTTTGGATTTTTCTATTTTTTTTTTGTTTAGACTTTAATCCCTCAAGAAAATTGTCTAGGAGATCCATCGTCGGGAAAAGTCCAAAAACAAATTTTCAATTTTTTTTCTCAATTGTTTTCTGTTTTATTTTTATTTTTATCTTTTTTTTAATTAAGCTACTAAAACTATTACTACTATACTACACCATTAATTCTACTAACTATGCTATTAAAAATAAATAGCTAGCTAACAATAAAAAGATAAGAAATTAACAATATACTAATATAATACTATAGAAAGAATAGAGAATCTTCCACCCCACACTTAAAAGAGTGCAGTGTCCTCAATGCACAAATATCGCAAAAATAACAAGGGTGAACTAGAAACTCCCTGAAAGGCCAAAGGCCGAAGCAATGGCGGCTTACAGGTACTCAGACTTTCCCCAAGCATGGTCCTTTGTGTGGGCACCACACACTTAGTTCTCACCATCTAGCTTGTTTTTGCACTCTTCCGATAGCTTTGCTTCCTATACTTATAATCCTACAAAATAAAAACAGACACTACAAAAATAATATAATAAAAACAAAAATAAAAGAAGGTAGTAAAGCTGGGTTGCCTCCCAACAAGCGCCTAATTTAACGTCGCAGCACGACGTGAACTACTTTTTGCCTCCACCTCGAACTTATGAATTGCGCCCCTAATTTGGATTCAAGCTTTCTATTATGCTCAAATTTAGGCATGTATTGGTGGAAAAAAAGACATGACACGTGGACTATCAACAAGATGACAAGGCATGGTACGTGAAACATCGATGTAATGACAAGTGACACTCTTAATTAGACGAGTTAAAGAATGCGGAAAAGGCATGAGAGAAACATCCACGGGGTTACACTGAGGAAAAAACCGAACCTGATAGCTGTAAAAAGAGAAACATGAATGAAATAAATAAAGGTTGTGAAGAAGGGAAGATACACGAACCTGTCATAAATAAGGAAGAGAAATTGGTACAGTTACAAGGAATCTTTAATCATAAATGTTTCTATTATGGTTGTACATGGTAACGGGTAATCAGTGCAATTAATACCATTAGGCAACCCGAATTAAGTAAGGGGACCATTATAATTGCATGCTCCTATATAAGGACTGCAATCTCATTTGTAATGGGAGGAACGATTATTGAAATTTATACAGTTATTCTTATTTTACTCTCAAGGTTCTAAGCCGAAATCTTGGGAGTGATTATCATTTCATTTCATATTTTCTTTGTCAATTATTTCC
Organism: Nicotiana tomentosiformis; assembly: GCF_000390325.3. Classification (NCBI taxonomy): domain Eukaryota; kingdom Viridiplantae; phylum Streptophyta; class Magnoliopsida; order Solanales; family Solanaceae; genus Nicotiana; species Nicotiana tomentosiformis. The sequence goes on along the minus strand of NC_090818.1, from coordinate 42,571,286 downwards.
ATTCCTTGATCTATTCTTTCAAACTGTTGGGAAAGTGAAGTAAATCTTGGTTATCAGTAACCCGATTTCTTCAAGATATTGACTTTGACCGAGAAATCTATTTTTGGGTAAAACAAATTGGTTCCATTACCGAAAATCTTGTAATATGTTCACTTTTCAATCTTTAATGACCAAATATGCCAACCGTTAATGACAACAACCAGCTGAACCAACAAGGTGAAACTCTACCACACTACACACCTACGGGATCCCCTCAACAGTCACGTGGAAGTTCACCTGAAAGGTCCACCGCTGATGATCAACAGGGAAAAGACCAAACCATGGAGCAAGATGCTCTAAAGCAATTGATTGCTGAACACGTGAACAGTTCACTGCAAGCTTTTGTTAGAGGATTACCCAATGTGTCACACACTCCTCAACCAATTAATACAACGACTTTGGAGAACCTGCGTTTAGGGCTTGATAATTCTGGAAGTGGAGAAATTCCTAATGAATCTCGTGATGGAGGGTCAGGTACACAAAATAATTCTAATTTAAAAAGTTTAGTGCTAACTTTGTAGAAACAGTTGAAGAAACAAAACGATCCTATAGAGCAGATACCCGGCGTACCCCCTGTGATCAAAGGGGTGGATACTGACAAGTATTCACAACGACCCTGGAAGCCAAGTGTGACGCCTTTACCAATTCCCAAAATGTTCAAAAAGCTTGATATTCCCAAATATGATGGAACAACTGACCCTCGATATCATGTAATTGTGTTCACTGTCGGCGTGAAAGGCAATGATTTAACCAAACAGGAAATCGAATCGGTTTTGGTTAAAACGTTTGGTGAAACACTCACAAAGGGAGCGTTAACGTGGTATTCTTTTTTAACTAAAAATTCTATTGATTCTTTTGTTGAGCTTGAAGATTCATTTATAAAAGAACATTCGGGAGATCAAAAAGTTGAAAAATGGATAGAAGACATTTTTAAGGTTAAACAAGTGAATACATAATTTCTCAGGGAATTCATAGATAGATTCCAGCGGGAGAGGATGATGTTGCCACAAGTACCTGATAACTGGCGGCTATGGAATTCACAAGCAACTTGAACGAGAAAAGTTCAGAATCCATGAGGAGGTTGATAGAAAGTTTGCAAGAATTTCATGCGACAACTTGGAACAATATGTACAAGAGGTAGAGTACAAAGCTGCGGATAGAAGAAGATACGGTCGCACAACCAAGGGCCGATGAAAGACCAGGATCGAGACATTCAGAATCAAAAAGGAGGTCTGATAAAAACCGATACGAGCCGTATATAGGACATGCAGGGAGAGACTCTCGATCTAAACAGGAGAGTGCACGATTCGATTCAAGACCAAGGCAAAAAGACGCGATTTCTTCATCGAGGTTAAAAAAGGAACGAGATGCCCGAAGCAATGATTCCAGTATGTAAGCAAGAATATGAGATTACAACTTTAACATCAACATCTCCGAGTTAGTGGCTGTTTTAATAGGTATGGTAGATAAGGTGCGATGGCCTAAAGAAATGAGATCAGATCCAAGCAAATGAAATCCAGATATCTGGTGCGAATTGCATACTGATCATAGCCATAAACCAATATATTGTAGGCTTCTACAAGGAGAGGTCGAGCATTTATTGAAGCAGGGTTATCTTATTGATCTGTTCAGTGAGAAAGGGAGACAATCATACATGAAGAATAGACAAGAGCCCCTAAAACCTCCTTCAGCAAAAAGAACAGTCAATGTTATAATTGGAGGAGATGAGGTCAATAGAGTAACATATACAACCGCAAAAAGATATCAAAAGTCACGGTCACTCACAGAAAAAGAGTTCGCCAAGTCTTGAATGGTGACAATATAACATTTGACGATGAGGATGCGGGCAGCTTGATGATTCCTCACAACGATGCACTGGTAAAATCTTTACTTGTACATCATACTAACGTAAAATGAGTTTTGATTGATCCAGGTAGCTCAGTGAACATCATTTTACTGAGGGTGGAATGAAATACAAGCTAATGATAAGGGCATACCAAAAGCGTGATCCTTGTCTGGGTTTGATAATTCAAGCTTTATTACAAAATGAGAAGTTGTACTTACCACATTTACAGAAGGGGTCGTCAAGGATGCAAAGTTCCAAGTGACAGACGGGGACATGGCCTGTAATATAATTCTTGGAAGACCGTGGATTCATGATATGGACACTGTCCCTTCCACATTGCATCAAGTTATCAAATTTCCTTCATATGGGGGAATCCGTCAAATTCGTGGAGATCAACAAGCTTCAAGAGGTATCAACTCAGTGGTGATCGCAAGCACGATAGCCAATAATGCTGACGTGAAATAGCAATTACAGAATTCGGTTGATGACACTGTTGCGAAAACTTCAACTGAAGACACGCAAGGACAGACTGATGTTGATTTGAGACCCGATGTGATTCAAGAGCCAGAAGAAAATAAAAATATTAAAACAACTACCGAGGAGCTCGAAGCTATGATATTATTTTTCAACTGGCCAGACACAAAAGTTTACGTGCTAATTGAAAATAAGTTAATTAAATTTTTAAGTCTTGAAAGTTTACAACTGCCCAGAAATGAAAGGTAAGTTAATTGAATTTTTATGTGCTAACGCAGATTGCTTTGATTGGTCGCACTCAAATATGACAGGTATACCACCAGAGGTGATGACTCATAAGCTGAATGAGGATCCTTTACTCCCACCTATTAAATAGATGAAAAGCAAGCAGGGGTCCTTCAAAAATCAAGTGATCCAGGATGAGGTACAAAAGCTTTTAAAAATTGATTCAATACGAGAGGTAAAGTATCCTGGCTAGTTAGATAATACCGTCGTTGTTCCAAAAAAGAATGGAAAATGGTCAGTTTGCGTAGACTATACCGATTTAAATAAGGCTTATCCTAACGATTCATTTTCCTTATCACATATAGATCAATTAATTGATTCTACTGCAGATCATGAACTTTTAAGTTTTTTAGATGCATATTCAGGTTATAACAAATAAAAATGGACCCTCTAGATGAAGAAAAAACTTCATTTATCACAGATAGAGGGACTAAATGTTATAAAGTCATGTCATTTGGCTTGAAAAATGCTGGAGCCATATATCAAATATTGGTGACTAAAATGTTCCAAGAACATTGGGAGAAAACCATGGAAGTCTACATAGACGATATGTTGGTCAAGTCAACACAAGCAGGGGATCATTTTTAACACTTATCAGACACCTTTGAGATTCTTCGCAAGTACAATATGAAGTTAAACCCGAAAAATGTTCTTTTGGCGTGGCTTCAAGTAAGTTTTTGAGTTTTCTTGTTTCTAACAGAGGTATTGAAGAGAATCCCGCACAAATCAAAGCTATCGAGAAGATACCAAATATACTCATGAGCAAGAAAGAAGTGTAGAGATTAACATGCATGATAGCAGCTCTGGGAGATTTATATCAAAGTCATCAGAAAAAAGTTTTAAATTCTTTTCAGTACTGAAAAAGCAAAATCAGTTTGAATGGACTGACGAGTGCCAACAAGCTCTCAAGGACCTAAAGTCGTATCTATCAAATCCATCGGTGTTATCCAAACCGAAAGAAAGTGAAATATTGCTCATTTTCCTTGTTGTGTCAGAAGTAGCGATAAGTGCGGTGTTGGTACGAAAATATAAAGGTAAACAATCCCAATTTATTATGTTAGTAAGTCTTTACTAGATGCTGATACACGATATCCACACCTAGAAAAGCTTGTGTTAGCGTTAATTATGTTATCAAGGAAGTTACGACCTTACTTTCAATATCATCCTATTTGTGTTATAACCGCTTTACCCTTAAGAAACATACTGCATAAACATGAATTATCAGGTAGATTAGCTAAATGGGCAATAGAACTCAGTGAGTATAATATCATATATCAGCCTAGAACTGCAATAAAATCGCATGTGTGTTAGTAGTTTTTGTAGTGGAGTTTAGCACGAATTTAGTTGCTGAGGCAGAGAAGGAACTACAGGTGTTTACGGAAGCTAATCCGGGGGTACTTGGACCCTATTTATTGACGGTTCCTCAAATGTTAAAGGAGCGGGTTTAGGAATTATTTTAATCCCACCCTCAGGTGAAGTCATAAGACAAGCAATAAAATATTATCTAATCACTAACAATGAGGTAGAGAATGAAGCTATGATTGCAGGCTTGGAATTGGCACGAGAACTTGCTATCGAATAAATTGTGATCAAATGTGGCTCGCAACTGGTGGTTAATCAAATGCATGGGACTTACATGGCAAGAGAGACGTGAATGCATCAATACCTGAAAACCGTGCAAATACTCAGGGAGGAAAATGCAAAATCAGACGCGTTGGCAAATCTCGCGTATGTCGTGGATGTAACAAATGCAAAAAATGCCATTGTGATACCTTTATTTCATTTGACACTCAATCAAACCAAGAGTGAGATTGGAGAAACGAATTTGTGAACTTTTTGCAATATGGTATCTTGCCTGAAGATAAGAAGAAATCACAATTGCTACAGCAGAAAACCTTGTAGCTAGGTGCGATAAATGTCAACGATATGCCAATAACATGCACCGACCGGCAGAGCTGTTGCATTCAATTATTTCACCATGGCCCTTCATGCAATGAGGCATGGACATTGTAGGTCCGTTGCCTCAAGCTAAAGGAAAGGTACTGTTTCTGTTAGTTTTAACAGATTATTTCTCAAAATGTGTTGAAGCAAGTGCTTCAAACAGGTGCAGAAAAAGAAGTTAGGGATTTCATTTGGCAAAATATTATATGCCGATTTGGAATTCCGAAGTAAATTGTATGTGACAATGGCCCACAATTTATAGACGCGAAAATCATAAAAATTTTCCAAAGTTGGCAAATCAAACGAATTACATCTGCACCTTATCACCTTGCTGCCAACAGACAAGTTGAATCGACAAATATAGTTAATATCAATAACTTAAAGAAGATATTGGAAGAATCAAAAGGCAAATGTCCAGAGGTATTACCAGGGGTGCTATGGGCTTACCAAATAATCACAAAAACTAGTACGGATGAGACTCCGTTTTCACTTGTATATGGTGCAAAAGCTTTAATTCCGGTGGAGATAGGTGAACCATGTACGAGGTACATGCATTCCACTGAAGAGGAAAATAAGGAAGAGTTACAGGTAAATTTAGTTTTGTTAGAAGAAAGGAGAGAAGCAACATTAATTCGATTGGCGGCTCAAAAACAGATGATTGAACGATATTATAACAGAAAAGCTAATTTGAGGTACTTCAATATTGAGGAAAGAGAATATTGATTCAATACGAATGCCACTAGTACGGATGAGACTCAACAAAAGTGGTAGATGCATGAAAATTGATCCCAAATTGGGAAGGCCCATATAGGGTTCGAGGCATCGCTGGAAAAGGAGCATACGAGTTGGAAACCATGGATAACAAGGTATTGCCGTCAAACTGGAATGCAGTCCATTTGAAGAAGTATTACTTCTAAATGAAGAAAATACCCACAGTCGGGTATCATGCAAGTTTGATTTTATTTTGTTTTTTATAATTTACATAACCATTTTAGATGATAGGAAAAAAGCTGACCCGTACCAAATGATGATATTAAAATTGAAAGACATGCGGAATACTGAATTATTCCCGGTCTAGGTTATAACTCTTTTGATGGGAAAAGGGTTATGCAGTCATCATCTAAGAAATTATCTCCGAGTCCCGTTTGTATTTCCCTTTTCAGGGAAATGACCAAAACAAAGGAGTGATCCAGTGTTCGAGATTTTATACTTCAAAGCTCCAACACTGGGGGGACTATGCATATTGAAGTAAGGAAAACGAACTAAGGGCATAGTTCATCCTGAATCAAAACCTTGAAGAAACTCTTGAAAACGTTTCAAAGGAGTTCGAACTCGCAAAAGGATGCAAGATATTTTCACGTGTTTCTAGGTTAAAGCCATAAATTTAGTCATGAGAGAATAGACCCGAATTTGTTAACTTGCTACAATAAAAGCAGTTATGAATGTATTGTATGAACAATTATAAAAATGATGTACGAAATTTATTTATTTGAAAGTGCAAAACATAAAACTTCTCAAATTATTTCTCTTTTCGTATCTACTTCATGTTTCATATATTTGCACCAATATGAAGATGAGATGTCATCTTCATCAGTGTCGTTAATATAAAATATCCCTCTTTTATAAAAACCCATGTATATCAAAGTCATGGTTTATTAAAGCATTTTTAAGTATAGTAGAAAGCTCAAATATTAAAAGGACAAAAGGCATAATATGTGGAAAAAACAATAAAGATATTTATATCATAACCCCAAAGAACAGGGGCAGTATTTATGTCATAACCCCAAACCGAAAGGGGCAACAAAACCTTCCAAAAAAATGTTGTCCAATAAATATAAGGGAGTTCCAAGCAAAAACCAACAAACAAATAATTTCAACAAAAAGTCTGGAAAAGGGGAAAAGCTAAGGAGCATTATCAATGGGAGAAGAACGATCAACTTGGGGAGAAGAGGGTTGAACATCAGCTTCACCAGGAACAAGTCCATCTCCATCACTATTAGAACCTTCGTCTTCAGGTGTGGAAAAGCTTTGCCGTTGCTGAGTCTGTTCAATTATTTCTCTAGCCTTAGATATCTCAGTGTTAAGGTCACAAAATTTATGGTTGGCTTCAGTTAAAGTCTCGAGGTTAGTGTTCAAAAAATCTCAGCTAACATCCAGCGATGACTTATCCTCGAGGGCTTCATAGTCCTTCTCTCACTAATCAATTTCAACCCCCAGCTCTTCTTTTTATGCTTCCGAGGCTTCATAAGCTATCTTCAAAGGAGCAAGAGAACTTTCCAGGAACTGAATTTTATCTATAGAGGTGCGGAGATCTTCTTAAGCTTGGGTAAGCGTTTGAATCAATTCACCCGCGTAAACCTCTTTTTGATTAAAGAGCTCTTTCAAACTCCTTATCTCTTCTGTAGCCTTGGAAAGATGATCAGCAAAAGAGGATTTCAGTCTATCCTTATCCTAATCAATTTGACTAGAAGAAGCTTTTAGAATCGCTAATTCAGTGAATATCATTCTCATTTGCTGTTCCAAAGCTTCTTTCTCTTCTGCAAGAACGTCCTCTTCCAAATGAAGACCTTTAAATTTTTCTCTCCAGTTATCAGCCAAGAGTTGCTGATCAGTCCAAGAGACCCTTTTCATAAGCTTAGTGTTTGTCAAATTAATCTACAAAAAAGAAGGAGAGATACGAATGAGGAAAAGGAAGGAAGAAAATGTAAGTAAATTTATACCTTGAGATAAGAATGAACAATGTCATTCATTAAGGTCAAGGAACTATTGTCACGACCCAACTCTATGTCAGGCCGTGATAACGTTCAGCACAATTGCTGGACAAGCCAACAATGAACAACTTAGTTATTTTCCATTTTTGTTTATTATGAAATTCCAACATTTTGCTTTACTTATATTCAATGCGTTTGATAAATAAAAGATTTTTAAGGCAGACAAACAGAAACATCTAAAAGCAATTATAATTATTGAATTACAACCTAAAAATCAAAGTCTACTAACATGTGCCAAGATCTGGTGTCACAAGTATGTGGGAAACTAGTAAAATATACAAAAGATGACTATCCTACTGTCTGAAACAGAATAGACAGATAAAAACAAAAGTGAAACTCCAGCATGCTGCTGAACGGCTCAGAAGGGGGGAGCTCACCGTGAAGTCTCGGTCCAAGATCAAGTATACGCGCCGGGCGGGTAACTAGATGCACCTGCCTCGGATCCTGTACAATTAAGTACAAAAGCGTAATATGAGTACATAAACAATATGTACCCAGTAAGTATCCTGCCTAACCTCGAAGAAGTAGTGACGAGGGGTCGGCTTGACACCTATTAGGGTCAATAATAATGCAATTAAAGTATTATACTAAGCATGTATATCATGAATAATTCTGACAGTTCAATAACATGAAGAGATAAGTCCTTCTTTCATAATTAAAATTTCAGATTTTCGTAATATCATTTAACAACTTACATTTCCAGGCACTTAAGCAATATAAATCATGGGAAATTTCCAAATAATTGGCATGCGCAATTATGCTGAGGTCGTACGGCCCGATCGAACAGAATATTTAAACCGTGCACTGCCGGAGAGTCGAACGATGCGAACCAAAGATGCATCTATTTACTACTGAGGCGCTCGCCCCGATCCACAAATAGCAATTTATTTTTCAAGAAAACACAAGTTTCTCATTTGCAGTCAAGTATCTCATACAAACCTTCAAGTACGTGAATTTAACCTTATAAAATTCTATTAGCAATTTCCATGATGACTAAGTGATTATATTAGCACGAAAGGGCACAAATATTTCCAAGTATAGCATGATACGGGTCCTAAACTACCTGGACAATAGCATAATAGTAGCTACGTATGGACTCTCATCACCTCGTACGTACGTAGTCCCCACAATTAGGTACATCATTTATTTAATTCACCTATGAGGTTACTTCCCTCTTACAAGGTTAGAAAGGAAACTTACCTCGTCTCAAAGCATACTTTCCAATTCAAGAATGCGCTCAAACCTCCAAATTTGACGCCAAACGACTCACAGCTAGTCAAATATTACATAAACTAATCAATCTATGCTAAAAAATTCATAATTCCACCATTTAAGTGATTACCCAACCTAAATTGTAAGATTTCCTAAAATTCACCCCCGAGCCCACATGCTCGGATTCCGGAAATTTTTAAAGGAAGTCGTTACCCATAACCTTAGGAACATAAATATATGATTTTTACTAAATTTCATAACAAATTTCGTGGTTAAATCTCATTTTAATCAAAAACCTAGGTTTTTTTCATCTAAACCCGAAATTTTCACTAATTTACATGTTATAATCTACCCATAAACATTGAATATAACTCACATTTGATAGGGATTACTTACCTCAACTAGTTTATAGAACTTCTCTCTCTAACCAGCTCCAAAAACGCCCCCAAGAAGAGTAAGAAGTGAGGAAAATGCTCAAACCCCGATTTGAAACCTCACTGCCCTTCAACGATTTCCGCACCTGTGGTTCACTTGGCGCACCTGCGATTTTGCTTTTGCGGACTAACTCGCGCAGGTGCGAACCCAAGCCAGGCTGCCTAATTTTGCTTCTGCGCCCAAGTGATCGCACCTGCGGTCACGCATCAGCAACCATCGAAGCGCACCTGCGACACTGCCCGCTCCTGCGATTCCTGCCTTCGCATCTGCGCATTCGCAAGTGCGGTCCTTCTTTTGCTTCTGCGATGGCTGGGAAGCCTATGCTGGGGCGCATCTACGATATGTGGCTCGCACCTGCGAGCTCGCACATGCGGCGGTCCAAGCGCATGCGTGATTATGACAGTAGTTGGAGCTTCAGCTTTGGCTTCCAAATTCTAACTTGGTCCAAGACTCGACCCACTGGAAGAAGCCTGAATAGCCGGTGGGCGGTATGAACTCTCCGACATGGCACTAAAATAGGAGCTGGAAGAACCCTGGTGACCTGAGTACCCAATGGAAGAACCCTGGGTGGCTGGTGGGCGGTAAGAACTCTCTAGCATGGCACTGAAATAAGGGCGCGCTGGAGCACCTCGAGGAGGTGGTGGTGATGAATATGGGGCCCTGCTAGGCTGACCCCTCCCAAACTGACCTCTGCCCCTAGCCGGGGCACCTCCAAACTCTCCAGAGTAACGGGCCCTCTTGTCCTACTGCATCTGCTCTCTCCCTCTCTGATGGTAGCCCTCAATCCTCCGAGCAATCTCCACTACCAGCTGATAAGAAGTCCTCATATCCACCTCTTGGGCCATATTGGCCCTAATACCGGAATTCAGCCACGCGACAAACCTCTGCACTCTCTCTGCATCCGTAGGAAGTATCATAAGTGCATGGCGAGACAACTCATAAAACCTCGCCTCATAGTCGGTCACTGACATCTGACCCTGATCAAGCTGCTCAAACTGATACCGCTATTCTTCCCTCTCAAAGGGTGGAATATACCTATCCATGAAAAGCTGTGTGAACTAGCTCCAAGTCATGGGAGGAGAACCCACTAGTCTGCCAAGAAGATAAGACTGCCACCATCTACGGGCCATACCCTCCAGCTGAAAAGTAGTGAAGTCAACCCCATGAGACTCCAGTATCCTCATGTTGGGCAGTCTGTCCCTGCACCTATCAATGAAATCCTGGGCATCCTCATGGCGCTCGCCTCCGAAGACAGGAGGGTGTAACCTAGTCCATCTTTCCAGCAACTTCTGCGGATCGCCGTCCGCAGTCGGTCGAGACTCAGGTGCAGCCGTCGAAATTGGTTGGGCTACATCCACGAGTAGTGCACCCGGAGTCTGATATACTGCAACTGCATGCCCGAGAACCTAAGTAGTAGGGGTATTTGCTCCCCCTCCTTCCTGAGATGTGGCTGGGTCCGCTGGAAATAAACCAACCTGAGTCATAGTGTCCATGAACCGCATCATACGGCCCATGACCTCATAAAAGCCTGGTTTTGTCATCAAATCTACTGTGGCTGGCTCTTCGGCAGGCACCTCGCCCTACTCCTGAATAATGGGATCCTCCGGTGGTGCTACTGGGGCAGCTCTAGGACGCCCTCGTTCCCTACCTTGGGTCGGTGCCCTCCCCCGGCCTCTGCCTCGGCCTCTAGCAATGGGGGGAGCAGCTCCTTCCGGGTCTGGAACGTCCGTTGTACGCGTCCTCACCATTTGTGAGAGAATAGAAGAAAGAAAACTTAGTGTGCCATCAATTGCACGATAGGAGATGAATAAAGAGTAGTTTTCCTAACACCTCATAGCCTCTCGAAGATAAGTAAGAACGTCTCTGCACCGATCCGTAAGACTCTACTAGGCCTGACCATAACATCTGAGACCTATGTGAACCTAGTGCTCTGATACCATGTTGTCACGACCCAACTCCATATCAGGTCGTGATGGTGTCTCGAAAAGCCAACAATGAATAACTTAGTTATTTCCCATTTTTGGTTATTAAGAAATTCCAACATTTAGCTTTACTTATATTCAACGCGTTTGATAAATAAATGATTTTTAAGGCAGACAAACAGAAACATCATAAAGCAGCTATAATTATTGAATTACAACCCAAAAAACAAAGTCTAATAACACGTGCTAAGATCTGGTGTCACAAGTGTGTGGGAAACTAGTAGAATATACAAAAGATGACTATCCTACTGTCTGAAATAGAATAGACAGATAAAAACAAAAGAGAAACTCCAGCATGCTGTTGAATGACTCAGAAGGGGCAGCTCACCTTGAAGTCTCGGTCCAAGATCAGGTATGCGCGCCAGGCGGGTAACTAGATGCACCAGCCTCGGATTCTGTACAATTCAATACAGAAGCGTAGTATGAGTACATAAACAATATGTACCCAGTGAGTATCCCACCTAATCTCGAAGAAGTAGTGACGAGAGGTCGGCTTGACACCTACTAAGGCCAATAATAATATAATTAAAGTATTATACTAAGCATGGATATCATGAATAATTCTGACAGTTCAATAACAGTAAGAGATAAGTCCTTCTTTCATAATTAAAATTTAGATTTCCGTAATATCATTTAAGAACTTACATTTCCAGGCACATAAGCAAAATAAATCATGGGAAATTTCCAAATAATTAGCATGCGCAATTATGCCGAGTTCGTATGGCCCGATCGAACAAAATATTTAAACTGTTCACTGCCGGAGGGTCGAACGACGCGAACCATAGATGCATCTATTTACTACCGAGGCGCTCGACTCGATCCACAAATAGCAATTTATTTTTCAAGAAAACACAAGTTTCTCATTTGCAGTCAAGTATCTTATACAAACCTTCAAGTACGTGAATTTAACCTTATAAAATTCTTTTACCTATTTCCATGATGACTAAGTGATTATATTAGCACGTAAAGGGAAAACACATTTCCAAGTATAACATGATACGGGTCCTAAACTACTCAGACAATAGCATAATAGTATCTACCTACGGACTCTCATCACCTCGTACGTACGTAGTCCCCACAATTAGGTACAATCATTTATTTAATTCACATATGAGGTTAATTCCCTCTTACAAGGTTAGAAAGAAAACTTACCTCGTCTCAAAGCTTACTTCCAAATTCAAGAACGCGCTCAAACCTCCAAATTTGATGCCAAACGACTTGAAACTAGTCAAACATTACATAAACTAATCAATCTATGCTCAAAAATTCATTATTCCACCATTTAAGTGATTACCCAACCCAAATTGCAAGATTTCCTAAAATTTACCCACGGGCCCACATGCTCGGATTCTGGAAATTTTTAAAGGAAGTCGTTACCCATAACCTTAGAAACATAAATATATGATTTTTACTAAACTTCATAACAAATTTTGTGGTTAAAACTCATTTTTATCAAAAGCTAAGGTTTTTTCATCTAAACCCGTAATTTTCACTAATTTACATGTTATAATCTACCCATAAAGCTTGTATCTAACTCACATTTGATAGGGATTACTTACCTCAACTAGTTGATGGAAATTCTCTCTCTAACCAGCTCCAAAATTGCTCCCAAGAAGTGTAAGAAGTGAGCAAAATGCTCAAACCCTGATTTAAAACCTCACTGCCCTTCAGCGATTTCTGCACCTGCGGTTCACTTGACGCACCTGCGATTCCGCTTCTGCGGACCAACTCGCACAGTTGCGGACCCAAGCCTGGCTTCCTAATCTCGCTTCTGCGCCTAGGTGATCGCACCTGCGGTCGCGCATCAGCAACCATCAAGGCGCACCTGCGACACTACCCGCTCCTGCGATGCCTGCCTTCGCACCTGCGTATTCGATTCCCCAAAAATGCTACAGACTCTAGCTAGAACTCACATTTGGAGAACTTAGCATATAGCTTTTGTTCGCGGCGGTGAGACACATTTAATTGGGCCAAGCAACCAATATCGCATTTTACACTTCTTGGCCTTCGGATGAGGTATGTAATTTTGTCTCTCTGGCACGACGAATTCAAGAATGTAAGCACCCCGTTCCTCATCCATTGGCTCCTCCAAAGGCTCAGATGACTCGATTTCCATGTCATCATCCAAACACAATTTTGAAAAATGTATGGAATGAGGACCAATACACTCTAACTTTAGAATTGTATTACTCTTTACATCCTCATATGTACACACACTAGAGTCTTCACATATAATATTATCTACTTCCTCACATGACTCTAGAGTGCTTTTCTCGACATGGACATCATCAATACAAGTATGGACAAATGATTTACTCTCCCCTTTTAGCTCCTCAATTTGGCGTATAAGCTCATTTTCAGCTTCACACAACTCAGAACTATTTTGTTGGGCGTTAGACGCATCAACCTTTGCAATTAATTTAGCTCCCAAGTCGTGAATATCAGTGCCAAAATTTTCAATCTCCTGTCCCAGTTCAGCTCTTCCTTCTATAAAGTGTCTCGTCCTATCAGTAATTTCCTCACGTTGAGCCTCATATGTTTCTAACTTTTTAGCTTGTTCCACTAGCCATGTTTGGCTCAAAATCTCCACTTTTTCAAAATTTTCCTTTTCTTGAAACTCGCTCTCTTCATTCAATTCTTCCATATTAGCCTTCATTCTTGTGATTGTTGCCGTCATTCTTTTCATATCTTTTTTGAGTTCATCATGTTGCTCTGCTACTTGCCTCATAATATACCTAATATATGCATCATGTTCCATATCCTGCACTTCATTGCCCCTATCAAACTCACAAACATTGTTAGAAATCATAATAAGGGCTCTGAGAAGGATGAAAAGAATTAGGACAACCATCCCAATGGCTATCTTGACCACCACACATATTACAAATATTCCACTTGAAGGATTGAGATTGTGCGCACAACTCGCTCCCGGGAGCATTCTGACAATTTTTCCACCAGTGGGGTCCTTCGCAATATGGACAGGGATCATCAAAATAAGAATAACCATCATTCGAATAATTCTCATTCCAAGATGCCATGCTAAAATATAAAAAAAAATACTAACTAAACTAAAGAAAGAATAGAAAAACAAATGTCTAATCTAGAAAAATAGCTAATTTCTAAGTCCCCGGCAACGGCGCCAAAAACTTGTTGCGGCCAAACGCACACGCAAGTATACGCGGTCGTCAAGTAATAAAGTGACTAAAAGTCGGATGTCGAACCCACGAGGACTTGTGATTAACTATTAACTAAATTAGACTATCCTAATTATCTAGACAAGAATTAAACCTAAAAATATTTGATTCTAGACTAATTAAAATATATATATAAATAATGAACTTTGAACAGAGAAAGAGCAGATTTTTATGATATTAATGTAATGAAAACGATCTAGGGTTATGGGCTATCTAACAATCCTATTGTATTCGTCAATTGAATCGACCAACTAATTTATCTAGCTTATTGGTTGACAGAGTTAATATTGCTCATAAGAATCTGTCGAGTTCTTACTCGCCTATTCAATCTAACCTAACGCCTATATGTCTATGAAGTTAGAATCAACAAGAACGCATTTATAATTCCTGTAAATCAACCAAGCAAGGCAATTAGGTATATGTCTATCCTAACCACAAATCTGTTCCCCGATGCCCGAGTTCAAGAACTTGCTCTACTCAATCCTATATGCAATCTAGAATTCCCATTTTCGAGTTCAATTCTAGATTCGTAGATAGTATTCAATTGGTGATCAAGCAATTAAATAATTAAGTGCAAGATTAAATAAATAAACCCATATGATAAATCAAGAAGGCAAAATCAATATCAGAATAACAATAGTCATGAATGAACCACAACCCTAGAACGTGAAGTTTAGCTCCACATAGACATGGTAGCCAAATAACAAATCATACAAAGAAACATAAAAATTACTAAGTTTTGTGGGAGAAAGATGGAACTTGATGAATTCCGGCCTCCACGGCGGCTCTGTGCTTGTGTTTTTCTCTCAAAAACGTCCTCCTCTCTCCAAAATAGGTTTAGGACCCCTTTTATACAAGTTGGGACCGTGTAGGACCGAAATAACCAAGTCCCAGTCGAAATAGGACACTTTCCCGTCTTGAGCGTCCAGGGCAGCGTGGGGCGCTGGCCCTGGCGCTCAAATTTCTTGGCTACTGTAAATTGCGCCACAGCGAGCGCCCCATGCTCGTTGTGGCCCTCAAATTTCACTTTTTGCGTTTTTGTCCCGATTTCGCTCCAATTCGCGCCCTTTCGTCCCAAATTGCATCCGAATGATCCCTACACATAGAAATACCAAAATTTAGCACAAATAATCATATTAAACATCTCAAATCGTCGAGACATGAGCAAAATGTGAGGCGATATATATATCAAAATATGCATACATTAAGCCAATTATCACAGCACGTACCACGGGATCAAAACAGTGAAGCCGATGCTCTAGCTAACTTGGGTTCATCGGTTGATGACAATGAATTCAGCTCGGGAATGGTCGTATAACTCAAGAAATCAGTAGTGTAAGAAGGTCATGCCTAGATAAACTCAACGAGTTTAACTCCAAATGTGAGTTAATGTTATGTAACATTTATTTTGGTTTAATAACAAAATTGTCATAAAGACAGTAACTTCAAACCTTCTGAAAAGTTGTATCTTTTCACAAACGAAGTCACAAAAGTTAAGAAATTGTCATATGAATGAATGTGAACCATTTATGAAGTAGTAACCTCATTCTCCCACTCTGCATATATATAAAATCTAGAAATGTTACAACAAATTAATGGTGGAGAGGTATGATAATTAACCACGGATTAATTGTAGATTAGAAGTGTTTTTTGTTCTTTGCATTATCAAATTAGAGTAACGCCTAAAGAGGAATAATACCAACAATCCCCCACTAATGCAAAGATAAAGAAAAAGAATAATTCCTGGGCAAAAGGAAGGAATATGTACTTAAGTGTCAATATCTTTTGATTTGAATTGACACGTAGTGAAATGAGGCAATGACTAATATCCACAAAGTAAAGTACTCTTGAACTGAATGGACATGAGTTGAGACCCTCAATACGCATACTATATCCTTAATTTTATGCAAACTCCGCGATACTAATAAAGTGCTTTTATGGTCATGCACACACCTTGGGTCTCACGAGTGTTCTAGAAAGACATCCCAATCCTTTCATAAAAGGCGACCGCACCTTTACACTCACGTAGGTGATTCCATCAAGTCTATCAACATATAGACCACCTTAAGGCTATGGAATCATTAAGAGTAAAATAGGCTCAACCTTATAAAGCACTACCACACGTCATAGGGATAGAAAATATAGTGCATATTAAAGTCTCATGTGGCTTCATTTGACCACGAACGGGTATCCACTATACTTCCTCAATCCATGGGATAATCCATGGGCGTTTGCCAAACCCTTGGTTAAAGGTTCCACCAAATTTCTTTTGGACCTTACATATTTCTAGGAAATAACACTATGTTTTAATAATTGTTTCACCGCACCATGTCTAATGCGAATATATCTTCTTTTCCCATTGTACACACTATTCTTGATAATTCCAATTGCCGCTTGTGAGTCACAATGTAAAGACACTGGTGAAGTTTGTCTTCCCCACAAAGGCATGTCTGCTAATAAGTTTCTCAACCATTCAGCTTCTTGCCCTGCTAACTCAAGAGCAATAAATTCGGATTCCATGATCGAATGTGCTATACAAGTCTGTTTTGAAGACTTCCACGAAATAGCACCTGCACCCAAAGTAAACACATAACCACTAGTGGAGCTAACTTCATCATTGTCAGTAACCCAATTTGTATCACAAAATCCTTCTAAAACAGCAGGAAAATTATTAAAATGCAAACACCAATCCATAGTACCTCTCAAATACCTTAGCAAGCGATGAAGAGCATTCCAGTATTCACTACTGGGGTTATGAGTATATCTACTTAATCTACTAACAGCATAAGCATTATCAGGTCGTGTATAATTCATGAGAAACATTACACTACCAATTATCTTAGCATATTCAGTTTGAGAAATACTTATTTCTTTATTCTTTCTCAAGTGTATGCTAGGATCATAAGGAGTTCTCACAGGAGCTACATCAAAACAATCAAACATTTTCAACATTTTCTCAATATAATGAGACTGAGACAATGAAAACCCATTAGCAGTTCTTTTGATTTTAATCCCTAAAATTACATCTGCTTCTTCAAGATCTTTTATTTCAAATTTAGAAGACAACAAATTATTAGTCTCATTTACAATATCCACATTAGGGCCAAATATTAACATGTCATCCACAAACAGACATATAATCACACAATCTGATCCTACCATCTTGGAATAAACACAAGTATCAGATGCATTAACAACAAACCCATTATCTACTAGTGTGCTATTAAACTTTTTATACCATTGCTTAGGTGCCTGTTTAAGACCATATAGAGACTTTCTCAATTTGCATACTTTATTCTCCTGTACTTGGATCATAAAACCCTAAGGTTCAGTCATATAGATCTCTTCCTCTAAATCACCATTTAGACAAGCCGGTTTAACATCAATTTGATGTATCACTAAATTATGAATAGCGGCTAAGGCAACAAGAGTTCTAATAGTTGCTATTTTAGTTACGGGAGAATAAGTATCAAAGTAGTCAACGCCTTTCTTTTGGTTAAAACCCCTAATAATAAGTCTAGCCTTATATTTCTCAATTATACCATCAAGTCTCAATTTATTCTTAAATATCCACTTGCTACTTATGGGTTTACAACTTTTGACAAATCAGACAAGTCCCAAGTGTGATTAGAAACTATAGAGTCTAATTCACTTTTAATGGCTTCTTTCCAAAAATTAGCATCTATTGACCTCGTTGCTTCATCATAAGTCTTAGGGTCTTCTTCTATTAAATAGGTAGATACTAATTCATAATTCAAAAGATCAAGCTCAATATTTTCAGTCAAGAAAGTAGTGATAAAGTCAGGACCAAAGCTAGCTTCAATTCTACGTCTCTAACTCCTTCTAAGTTTATTTTCATGATCATTAGCAGTAATACTAGAAGAAGGCACAATATGAGAATTAACATATATAGATGTAGAAGTATTATTAGGCACATCAGTGGGAACATTATATTTCAATGGAAAGACATGCTCAAAAAATTCTGCATCTCTAGATTCGCAAATAGAATGATCATTCAAAGATAGAAATCTATATGCAGCACTGTTTTGAGCATAACCAATAAAAGCGGCATCAAAAGTCTTAGGTCCTACAATTACTTGTTTAAATTCATGTAGACCAACTTTAGCCAAACACCCCCACACTTTTAGAAATTTCAAGTTAGGGGAAAATCCTTTCCATAACTCATAAGGAGTTTTATCTAACTTCTTTTGAGGAACTCTATTAAGAACATAACATGCAGATAAGACAGATTCCTCCCACATCTTGTTAGATAAACCTGAACTCAAAAGCATAGATTTCATCATTTCTTTAAGAGTTCGATTTTTTTGTTCATCTACACCATTTTGTTGGGGAGTATAGGGAGTACTTACTTCATGTACAATATCATTTTTCTCACAAAAAGCTTCTAGAGTATTAGTACTATATTCACCACCTATATCAGACCCAAGTCTCTTGATTTTCCTGTCTAATTGGTTTTCTACTTCTGCTTTGTATTTTAAAAATATGTTTTCAGACTCATCCTTATACTTAAGAAGATATACCTTAGTGTATCTCGAAAAGTCATTTACAAAAGTGATGTAGTATTTCTTCCCACCCTTACTAACAGTGTTCTTAAAATCAGCTAAGAATGCACTAGTTTAAGCAATTCTGTCTTTCTACTAGTTACTTTTTTAAAAGGCTTTATGGTATATTTTGCTTCTATACAAATATGATACTTAGAAAAATTATCAACATTAATCGCAGGAATTAATTCCATTTTTTCTAAGTCTTTTTATAGAAGCAATATTAATATGACCTAACCTACCATGCCACAAATCAATAGACTCGGCAATATAAGCAGAATTAGAAGTACTTGTATTACTAGTAATCTCTTGAATAAAGGTCAGTACTAATAAACCTCCATTGAGGTAATCCTTCCCAACAAAGTCTCCTCCACGAGAAATAATAATTTTATTAGATTCAAAAACAAGTTTAAGGCCTGCTTTGTTGAGAAGTGCACCAGAAACTAAGTTTTTACGAATTGAGGGAACGTACAGAACATTGTTCAAGGCTAAAGTTTTTCCATAAGTTAACTTAAGAAGAACTTTTTCTTTACCCATAACTCCTGCGGTAGTGGAGTTACCCATGTAAACACACTCGTCATCAGTAGACTCCTCAAAGTCATGGAACAATTCCTTGTTGGAGCAGAGGTGCCTTGAAGCGCCTGTGTCCAGTATCCAATCAGTCTTGTTAGCCATTATATCTGCCTCAACGACCACAGCAACAATCACATCACCACTTTCAGTAAGGTTAGCTTGGGGTGGAGTTTTACCTCCCTGCTTCGAGCTTTGTCTTTGTCTTTGGTTGCACTGGAAAGCCTTGTGACCAATTTTTCCACAGACATAGCAAGGTCCTTTCGACTTTTGAATTTGGCCCTCCGATTTATTGAAGTAATTCTGCTTCTTTACATATCCTTTCTTCTGTTTACCTTTGAACTTGTCTTTCACAAAAGTACTAGTAGATTCCACAAGGTTACCTTTAGAAAAATTAGGAGAGAGAAATTTCATCTTATCCTTAAGTCGTTCTGCCTCCTCATCTTTGAGACAATTTGCTTCCTCAGTCCTCATGTGACTGATCAATTTTTGAAGAGTTAAGTTTTTCTTCTTGTATTTCAGTTGATTCCTATAATCACTCTACGAAGGTGAAAAATTTTCAAACAGAACATTAGCTTGAAGAATCTGACACATCTCCATGCCTTCGTTCAGAACATCAGCAGTCAAATTCTCATACTCGTGAACCTGCTCCATGATTGGCTTATCATCAACCATCAGAAACTTGATCGACTTTCCAACTACATACTTCTTTTTCCCCGTATCATCCACACCATATTTCTTCTCCAAACTATCCCATATGACTTTAGCAGATTTATAATTTATAAACAAATCAAAGAGAGTATTAGTCATATGGTTAAGCAGATGCCCTCGAACAGTTTTATTATCCTTTTCATATTTCTTTTTAGCAGCATCATAAGCAACAACAATAGCATTTATATTAGAACTATCAGCAACATTAGTAGTATTGGAAACAACATGAGCAGGAGGTTCGTTAAACAAAACGAAATCCACTTCTAATTGTTCAAATAAAATTAAAAGTTTCTGGGACCAACGCTTATAATTGTTGTAATCTAAAGGCTCAAGCTTTGACAGGTCAGGAAGTGTTTTGTTCAAAGTGGTAGCCATTAGTCAATATTATATACGAAGTCGCTTTCAAATTGTAAGAAAAATAGTAGATAATATTGACCAAGAATAGAAACAACTTATCGAATAAATACTGTATCGTGGCAAGCCACTGCCTTGAAAGCGATTTTGGTCCGACTGGGTGCAAATCGTTAAGACTGGTCGCTCCCCAAGGTTCCACAGTACTTCCAAACACGTGCACTCGTGGCTGGAAGTTTGGAGTTTGCAAAAAAAGAATTGCCCAGGCAAAATAGGAAGAAGAATAGTTTTTTGAGAGGATGAGAGAATAATGTTTTTGGTTGGTGTTTTAGTTCACAAATGATGATGTTTATATAGGCAAATCATTTACGTTTTCTTCCATCAGAAAATCGTAAGAGGCCAAATGTGAGTTAATGTTATGTAACATTTATTTTGGTTTAATAACAAAATTGTCATAAAGACAGTAACTTCAAACCTTCTGAAAAGTTATATCTTTTCACAAACGAAGTCACAAAAGTTAAGAAATTGTCATATGAATGAATGTGAACCATTTATGAAGTAGTAACTTCATTCTCACACTCCACATATACATAAAATCTAGAAATGTTATAACAAATTAATGGTGGAGAGGTAAGACAATTAACCACGGATTAATTATAGATTAGAAGTGTTCTTTGTTCTTTGCATTATCAAATTAGAGTAACGCCTAAAGAGGAATAATACCAACAATAGGCACCCCAAAACCCGATGTCACAAGTGTATGAGCATCAACTAGGAATAAATAAAATACAGCATCTGTCCGGAATACAAATTTGGACAGGAGAAATATAAATACTCTGAATGAGACTCTGCCGGCTGTGGGTCGTAATGTGGAATGCAGCTCATGCAAGTCCATGTATGCATACACGCCACTGCTCTCACAAGGCCACTGGTCACATATGTACCTGCACAAAAATGTGCAGCAAGTGTAGCATGAGTACGTAAGCAACGTGTACCCAGTAAGTATCTAGCCTAACCCCAGAGAAGTAGTGATGAGGGGTCGACATCGACACTCACTAGTGGTCCAACAACATAAGGTACAGTAAAGAGGTAGCAAATATGAGGCAGAGTAAGTAAGTGAAATAGACAAATATAGATCATGTGGTACAAATCCCCTCTCTTTACGAGGAACTCAAGCACTTTATTAGAAATTTTCTCCTTAACCGGAGCATATATATAGGTATAGTGAAACTCATTAAGTGGATACCATAATTCAAATCCGAAATTTATAGATACACTGGCTTTTGGCCAAGGTTTTACGCACCGTTTCATGGGAATGTGATATAGGAAATGCTGAGGCGTACGGCCCGATCCAACATAATAATAAAATTGTTCACTGCCGAGGGTCGAATGGCCCGAACCATATGATAAATCAATTAAACTGCCGAGGCGAACGGCCTGATCCCATTAGAATAAGAAGCTTTGATGGATCCTCGACTAGTCAAATAAGATGCAACCCAATCAAAATATACTCTAATACTCATAATTAATTAATTTATAATAATTTCCAACTCCGCTCGAAAAATCGATAAAGCAAACCCTCGGGCCCACGTGCCCGGATTCCGAAACTTTTAGAAGATAAACACTACCCATAGCATTACCAACTATAATATATAATTTATTCTCAATTTCATGCCCAAATTCGTGATCAAATTTCAAGAATACCAATTTCTAGATTTTTCTTCAAAATCCCAAATTTTTACAAATTGTCGTGCTTGAATCCATGTAAAAATCATGTATTTAACTCACAATGTAAAGAAATCACTTACCCTATTATAGTTGATGAAGATGACACTCCAAAAGTGCTCCAAAATCGGCTCACATGGACGAAATGAAGTGAAAATGAGCCAAAACCCCATTTTATAAAACCTCACTGCCCAGTGATCCTCGCACCTGCGGTGCAATAGCTGCTTCTGCGGCTCTGCACCTATGGAAATTCCATCACGGGTGTGGTTCAAGCTCAGCCCAACGCTCCCGTATTTGCGCTCCATGTAGCGCATCTGCGGTCCATGCGCCGCACCTACACCTTCGCAGGTGCGCCCAAATGTTCCGCACCTACGGTTGCTGACCAGCCTCCTCTCCTTCCCGCCCTGCGACTCGTGGCTCGCACCTGCGGCCCTTTTCACGCAGGTGCGATTGCACCAAGTATTAGCTATCTCAGCATTTCATCCAAGTCCAAACTCGATCAGTTAACCATCCGGAATCCACCCGAAGCCCTCGGGACCTCAACCAAATATACCAACACGTCCCAAAATACATCGCGAACTTAGTCGAGTCTTTAAATCACATCAAATAACACTAAAAATACGAATCACCCTCCAATTCAAACTTAGTGAACTTTGAATCAACTTTTACAATCGATGCCAAAACTTATCAAATCACGTCCGATTGACCTCAAATTTTGTGCACAAGTCATAATTGACATTACAGACCTACTCCAACTTGCGGAATCGGAATCCGACCCCGATATCAAAAAGTCCACTTCCGGTCAAACTTCTCAAAAACCTTCAAAGTTCCAACTTTCGCCAAAAGACCCCGAAATGACCTACGGACCACCAAATCCACATCCGAACGCGCTCCCAATACCACAATCACCATACGGAGCTATTCCCAGACTCAAAAATTCCAGATGGACATCGATAGCATTGAAATGCACTCCAACCCAAATTTATGAAATCCTTCCAAAATGCCAACTTCCACAATAGGCGCCGAAACGTTTTCGGTCATCCAAAACCCGATTCGGACATACGTCCAAGTCCAAAATTATCATACGAACCTGTTGGAACCTTTAAATCTCGATTCCGAGGTCGTTTACTCAAAAATTACCCTTTAGTCAATTCCTCCAACTTAAAGCTTCCGAAATTAGAATTTTCTTTCCAAATTAACTCCGAACTTTCCAAAATTAAATTCTGACCACGCGTACAAGTCATAATACCAGAAGTGAAGCTGCTCAGGGTCTCAAATCGTTGAATGATATGCTAGAGCTCAAAACGACCGGTCGGATCGTTACATTCTCTCCCACTTAAACATACATTAGTCCGCGAACGTGCTAAGAATTGCTCTGGAGTTGTCTAAAATCGATGTTTAACACCTCGTGCATCTACCCATGCTACCACAACCCAGTTGAGCACATTTGCTCGAGCAAACCTGAAAATCCCCCTTTTATCTAGTTAAATAAGCCTTAGAGCCAAATTCCAACATCCGAAATTCTCTACCAGGTCTGTTTCCAACATACGAACACTATATCCATCACTACATGATGTACCAACACATGATTGTATACCCTTACTGAATTCTTACCATGTACCGCAAAATTTACATGACCATAATAACATCCCCTGATAACAACAACAGAAAACCCACGAATCTGATGCTCACAACACACCTCATGACTCATATAAGTCCTGTTCCAACTCTTACAATACTGCCACGACAGAGAAGATGTGTAGAACTAGTAATCACCTGTCGAATCACAATTTATGGAGTCTCTCCTCCCGACAAGAACCGTTACCTCATTCTGGACTGAATAGCAATATTTACTCTTTAATATGCTTCATATAAATCTGATCGCACTGATCCCAGGTCCAATAATCTCGTCTCACCTAGTACAAGCTGCTCAGGCAATAAGCCACCTCAGGCACTACCAAAAGTCTCATTGGATGCCACAATGTGCCAACAATCTATAAATTCTCACATTAACGATAGTACCACAATCTCCATACTTGGTTTTAAATCTTTAATCAATCAAGTGACTACATGTCATACTTATACAATCTTTCCATGGGATACACTCCCACGACCCTCTGCACCAGGTAACAAGTCTGCACATCCATACCACCGGTCACACTAATGTTGTAAAGCAAATCAAAAAGCTGCAAATCAGTACAGAAAGCCTCTTACACAGGACACCGATCTCAGGTGATGCTAAGGACAATACCAGCTTACTCTAAACATCTGAATTCTTCCCTGCTTATCCGAGCTCGTGACATTCTTGTCAAAATCAAACCGCAACCTTGATCCTCAGTTTCCAATTTCCCATGCCGCTCACTGCACCTAACATGCCAATACGTGAGAGTACCAGAATTCCATAATAACCCCTGATCCACTAATAGGATAAACACTTCATCATATAGAAACCTTTTACTTAGCTCATTTCGGAATAACCAATGCAACACGCAACCTAATTCCCAAACCACAGAAAATACAACCTCATGTCGTAATCTAAACTGCCATAACTCTTCCGGAAATCCCTTTACATAACAAAGCCATACGAATCGAATAACTCCCAAATCAACCAAGTTGTGGTGGCGCTCAAGCCCAAGTGTACAACCACAAACTACATGTATAACTCCACGCTGGAGAAGTTGGTCACTGCCATAACCGTGCTGATTCAACCATTACCAACCGAGCCACTCCTTCTAATTTACTCGGGACTTGCCCTAGAAATAATGATAGCTCCATTCAAAACATCATGAACCCAAATCCACACTCATCCTGAGTGACCTTATTTCACGAGACCACGTTGTCTCCGAAACCCACGAACCATCTCATACCCTCTTTATGCGCAAATTCACATCTTCAACTGGTATACCCATTCTGAAAATTCTTCCATGAATCTGAAGTTATTTTCTCTCCTTCCTCCGATGCTGCACCGCAGACTGTAGACAACATAGAATATTCCAAGTCATCTTTTCCATAATCCGCTACCAAAACTCGATACTTAACCATACCACGGACTCGAAATCCTTAGGCACCGTACTTTGAATTTTTGAACCAATTAGAACCATTGTTGAGAGTCACCCACTCTGACTTGTTCTCAATTATGATCAAACTCCAAGGCCCTGCTAGCACATGAACACTTTCTCAAGAAGCAACCGGTTGAATTCCTTTCCTTATACATCGCATCCACACGAAGCATAGACTCTCAGTCTACCCAAGACCTGAACATGAACCGATAAGGCCAAAGATAGCACACATTCCTCAAATCCTTTGCTCAAGTTACCATTGATGTCTTCTTTCCTTAGTCGTAATAACCCATCAATATACCGATAACCAGAAACTGCACAAGTTGACAACTACGCAATCCAATCATAGGCGGTGGGGCTCTCCCACTTAGCTTGAAACTACAATTACATAACCCTAGGACTCGTCAAGGTTCCTCTTTCCTCATTGACATCAGCTAAAAGTCCAACAACGCATTCCAAACTCGAAGTCCTGTTGCATCCAAATAAAATCCATGGTACTGGTCACTGCCCATCACGGTTCCCAAATTGCTCTAAGCTTCCCTCAAGGCGTGTGGCTATCCTACCACGGAACTCATATGCTACTCTGCCACTCTCCTACTTTGGTCAAACCCTCTCCTTTAAGCAGCTCCTCTACTTCTACTTTTCACACTTGACCTCCTAACAATTCAACCACTGTAAGACACATC
Organism: Nicotiana tomentosiformis; assembly: GCF_000390325.3. Lineage (NCBI taxonomy): Eukaryota > Viridiplantae > Streptophyta > Magnoliopsida > Solanales > Solanaceae > Nicotiana > Nicotiana tomentosiformis. The sequence continues at coordinate 42,545,443 of NC_090818.1, read as the reverse complement.
CCACATGTCCTTCCTCGTCCCTCACTGCCTAATTGTTGCTCCAAACCCAAATCCATCTCTGTAATATCCGAACACATGAGTCGCCACCAACTCCAAACCTCTTAAAAGATCATCTTTCTTGAGCCATCAATACTAGAAGTACCAATTCGATTCCGAAACCGCTACACTCTGTTATCTCTGACAACCGCATATCAGGCACCACTTCACAACACCCTGCCCCGAAGGCAAACTGAAGAAGATCATAACATCGGCGAACCTTAACGCGTTCAACAAGGACGACTACACCACATCACAGATGAAAATTCCACCATGCTCAAAATACCAAGTCTCGTTACTCCATCAACCCAAACACTCGTAGCCCGATTGCCTTTCCTCCGCTGGAAATAAAACACTGAGCCTCTGAATCATGCACTGAGTAAAACCTCTTTTCAAGTCATTCACTGCCTCGACATATAGACAGGCATCCTACCATTACACAATCACGGTGTGATAACAACGCACGAATTATCATAACAATCAATACCAAATCTTAAAACCACAGAAAATACTAATATTAATCTAAAACGACAGGATGACGTTCCGCAAGGCGACGGTAATAGCCCAATCAAACATGTAGGTAGAGACACCCTGCACCACCTCTGTAGTACCATGACAATTCTTCGATTCCTAATCTATAACAAGTGGTTCACGTCACATAAGATTGAATAGGAAAAAAATAAAGGTACAAGCCTCAAAGAATCAATTCGCACGATGAGGAATCAAGAAGGGAAGTGCTCCTAACAGCCTTGTAGCCTCTCGAAGATAAGTACAGACGTCTCTGTACTGACGGCACTTCAAACACAAAAGGGTCTGGACTTAGCATCGTATTGAAACTACCAACAGGCAATGTAGTTACACAATCTAGTAGGACTGTGAAATTGACTAACAACGAGGCTGAATATGAGTCCATGATTACAGGTCTCGAACTAGCCAAACTCTTGGGGGCATAGGTGATCAAATCCAAGTATGACTCCCTCCTCGTGGTGAACCAAGTTAATGGGACGTTCGAGGTCAGAGAAGAACGAATGCAAAGGTGCTTGGATATGTTGCATGTAACATTATATCGGTTCAAAGAATGGACTTTGCAACACGTACCTCGGGATCAAAAGAGTGAGGCTGATGCCCTTGCTAACTCAAGATCATCGGTCGAGGATGACGAGTTTAACTCTGGGGCAGTCATACAACTTATGAGATCGGTTGTGGAAGAAGTTCGTGCCAAGATTACCTCAATGAGCCTAACTTGGGACTGGAGAAATAAATATATAAAATATCAGAAGACCAAAAAACTACCATCGGATACAAGAGAATCGAGGGCGTACAAAGGCAGTCCAATTTAACTTGTCTGAAGATGGAACCCTATTCAGAAGAACATTCGATGGCCTACTCGTGATATGTCTAGGACCAGGGGATGCCAAGTACATTTTGAGGGAAATCAACGAAGGCACCTATGGAAATCACTCAGGAGCCGAATCATTGTTTCGAAAAATAATTAGAGTCGGCTACTACTGGATCGATATGGAAAAGGACGCGAAGGAGTTCGTACGAAAATGTGATGAATGTCAAAGACACACTCCGATGATTTATCAGCCCGGGGAGCTGCTATATTCGGTTTTGTCACCATGTCATTCATGAAGTGGGGAATGGATATTGTTGGCCCATTTCCATGGGCACCCGGTAAGGCTCAATTTATATTATTTATGACTAACTATTTTTCTAAGTGGGTGGAAGCTCAGCCATACGAAAAGGTTAGGGAGAAAGAAGTCATCGATTTCATTTGGGACCACGTCATATGTCGGTTCGGAATGTCGAATTCATCGGCAGCAAAGTAAGCAAGTTTCTCAAAGATCATAATATCAAAAGGATCCTATCGACACCCTACCACCCCAGTAGGAACGGACAAGCAGAATCGACCAACAAAACCATATTCCAAAACCTCAAAGAGAGGTTGACAGACGCCAAAGGAAAATGGAAGGAAATCCTGCCCGAAGTCTTATGGGCATACTGTACGATATCGAAGTCCAGTATCGGGGCCACCCCGTTCTCACTAGTTTACGGCGCCGAAGCTCTAATACCGATAGAAGTCAGAGAACCAAGTCTCAAGTTTCAATATGCAACAAATGAATGAAATGACGAGGCTATGAATACGAGCCTAGATCTATTAGATGAAAGACGTGAAGCAACCCTTGTCCGGTTGGCCGCCCAAAAATAGCAGATCGAGAGATATTACAATCGAAGGGCCAACCTTCGACGATGAGCGACTCTACTTGTACTTAGCAGTCTCGAAAATCGCGGTAAGTGGGGTCCTAGTTCGAGAAGAGCAAGGTACGCAATTTCCTGTTTACTATGTTAGTCGAACTTTAGGTGAGGCCGAGACCCGGTACCTATACTTAGAAAAATTAGCGCTTGCCCTAACAAGTGCCTCTAGGAAATTAAAACCATATTTTCAGTGTCACCCGATCTGTGTGGTGACTACTTATCCCCTTCGCAATATTTTGCATAAGCCCAAACTTTCGGGCCGATTGGCCAAATGGGCCGTCGAGATTAGTGGGTACGATATCGAGTATCGACCCTGAATGACCATCAAGTCTCAAATCTTAGTAGACTTCATGTCCGACTTTACGCTAGCCCTCGTTCCCGAGGTCGAAAAGGAACTATTATTAAAGTTGGGTGCATCATTGAGGGTGTGGACCCTCTTCACAAACGGCGCTTCGAACGTGAAGGGGTTCAGGCTAGGCATCGTTTTGAAGCCACCCATGGGTAATACAATTAGACAAGCTATCAAAACTTCCAAGTTAACTAACAGTGAGGCCGAGTATGAGGCCGTGATTGCAGGTCTCGAGCTAGCTAAAAGTTTAGGAGTCTGCCAGAGAGCCAAGAGACCATGCTAGACCTACGATGGGCCTGAAAATGATCCTCTACTGCTCAGAGGCCCAAGGGACACCAAAGCTATTAATCATGCTCTAGTCTCATCGAGGTTTGGGAGCAGAGCTCATCGAGGCCAAATGTGACTCCCTGCTTTTGGTAAACCAAGTCAGTAGAACCTTCGAGGTTCGAGAAGATCGAATGCAGAGGTGCTTGGACAAATTACAGGTGACTCTACATCGGTTTAAAGAATGGACCCTACAACATGTGCTTCGAGAACAAAACAGTGAGGTCGATGCCCTTGCAAATTTGGGGTCATCAGTCAAAGACAATGAGGTAAGTTCGGGGACTGTCGTACAACTTTCAAGGTCAGTAATCGAAGAAGGCCACGCCGAAATCAACTCCACAAGTCTGAACTGGGATTGGAGGAACAAATATATCGAGTACTTAAAGAACGGGAAGCTTCCATCAGATCCTAAGGAATCGAGGACTCTACGTATGAAGGCCGCACGATTCACATTGGCCGAAGATGGAACACTATATAGAAGGATGTTCGATGGATCAATGGCAATATGTTTGGGACCAGTAGATATCGACTACGTCCTATGATAAATCCATGAGGGAACCTACGAAAATCATTTCGATGCCGAATCATTGGTTCACAAAGTCATCAGAGCAGGATACTATTGGGCCGATATGGAAAATGATACAAAAGAGTTTGTTTGAAAGTGCGACAAATGCCAAAGGTATGCACCGATGATTCACCAACCCAAAGAGCAACTCCACTCAGTCTTATCCCAATGGCCATTCATGAAATAGGGAATGGATATCGTCGGCCCTCTACCATCGGCCCCAGGTAAAGCTAAATTTATTTTTTTTATGACTGACTATTTCTTTAAATGAGTTGAAGCACAAACTTTCGAGAAAATTAGAGAGAAAGAAGTCATAGAATTTATTTGGGACCACATTACATGCCGATTCGGGATGCCTGCCGAGATCATATGTGACAATGGAAAGAAATTCGTCGGCAGCAAAGTGACAAAGTTTCTCTAAGATCACTAAATAAAAAGGATCCTGTCAACGCCATATCATCCTAGTGGGAACGGACAGGCCGAATCAAAAAACAAGACTATCATTCAAAATCTAAAGTAAAGATTGAACGACGCTAAGGGAAAATGGAGAGAAATATTGCCCGAAGTCCTTTGGACGTATCGAACAATGCCAAAATCCAGTACGGGGGCAACACCGTTCTCTTTAGTATATGGCATCGAAGCTCTGATCCCGGTTGAAGTCGGGGAACCCAGTGTCAGGTTTTGATATGCAACGGAAGATTCAAATCACGAGGATATGAATACAAGCCTCAAATTGCTAGATGAAAAGTGAGAAGTCGCCCTCGTTCGAATGGCCTCACAAAAACAGCGGATCGAAAGGTACTACAATCGAAGAACCAATTTTCGACACTTTAAAATCGGGGACTTGGTTCTGAGGAAGGTCACCCTCAATACTCGAGACCCAAATGATGGAAAACTTGGCCCGAACTGGGAGGGACCGTATCAGGTCCTTGATATCATCAGAAAGGGATCCTACAAACTTGGCACGATGAACGGCGAACAATTACTAAATAATTGGAAAATATCACTCCTCAAACGATATTACTGCTAAGGTACGACCTTCTCCACATTCGTTTATATTTTATACTAACCATTTGCAGATGTTTAATCGAAGACATCAAAGGATTGTTCAAACGCAAAGTCCTTAGGTCTGAAAGCACGCGTTGCACTCTTTTTTCCTTAGACCGTTTTTTTTTCCAAATGGGTTTTTCCGGCGAGGTTTTTAACGAGGCAACCATTGTTCGTGCTAACTTAGAGCAATTCAACAGTATCCGAGGCTCCTTTACAATCAACCTCGAATACTGGAGGGCATCACACTCGGATAGTTACAAGGAAAATACTTCGTGCCGACAGGGTCTCGTTAGGTATATTTTGTAAGGATCAAACGGACGAACGAACCATGCCCATGTAGATTACTCGAGCCCTAATGGAAAACATGTACGCATGTTAATCTTTTGAAAAAAGGTATTTTTCCTTGCCAGATATTTCATGCCTTAGAGAAAGTTTTACTTTACAATGTCGTGCTTGTGATCTTTTGTGGAAACTGGCTTAAGGGCCGGTCACAACTAAAGTTCGAATAATTGACCCCGCACTCGGGGATTGCCATCCAAAAAATCGACATGATCAAATTACTAAAACCTTGAGATCATAAGACCTTAAAAAGGCAACCCTCGATTTTATAGGCCACGGCCACTCCACTCGGGGACTGATACTTCGAACAAGTTCGAAGTATAACAAGGGAACACGCCCAAAAGGCGAATCCCAAGCTAAAGGCTACGGCCAAATTAACACGGTTCGGAGACGTCTGATTTCCATTATAAAACAGGCCTTCGAATATTTTCATAAACCAGTTAAAAAGGCTACCCTCAGCTGAATTACTAAGGGTCTCGATAATATCGACCCTCGAAAACCCTAATGGGTACAAAGTCGCTCGAACTCTCGAACAGATTCTTTATTTTATGCTAAGGCATTACGAAACAAAGGGTCTCGATAATATCGACCCTTGAAAACCCTAATGGGTAAGAAATCTTTCGAACTCTCGAGCAAATCCCTTATTTAATGCTAAGATACAATAGATTTTATATGATTAAACAATAAACTTTTGAAGCTGAAAAGGGAAAAATGCCATTCTTTTTACTATGGTTGTATCGGCCTAATTCAAGAGCCTAAAGGGCCAATTTATTTTTGAGTTCGAAAAATCATCCTCACTCAATTAAAACCTAAGGTTCACCCTACTCCGAGTTCGAGCAAGTACTCACTCCGACTTCGATCAAGTTGCCTAAGCTCCGAACTTATGAGCAAATGTTTCATAAAAAATGAATGAAACAGAAAAAAGATCTTTTATATATACAAAGATATTTACAAGGACTGATCAGGGCCCTGCACAAAAAAATCAAAAAAGAAAAAGCCTAAGATTCCTAATTTTCCTCAAGGCAAGCTTCTTCTCCATCGAGGTTGCTGCCATCATCATCATCATCATCATCGGAAGAGGCCAGCGCTCCTGCATCGGCTTCATGCTCTCTAGCCGTTATTATCTCGTCGGTAAGATCGAAACCTCGAGCGTGGATCTCCTTGAGGGTTTTTCTCTGAGATTGGCGTTTAGCGAGTTCAGCAATCTAATGTGCTCGAGTTTGAGCGTTCTCGGTTGCCTCCCTCGCTTAGACTTGAGCGGCTTCAGCATCGACCCAGTAGACGGCCACGATCGCATCTGCCTCGGCCTTTGCCTTTTTGGCTTCAGATTTGGCATTTGCAAGTTCGGAAGCCAACCGAGCCTCGAGCTCCTCTATTTTCTTTACCTGAGCCGAGCTCTTCTCCTTCACGCCTCGAAGCTGACTTTCGACCGATGACAATTGGGCTCGAGCAGTGTCTTTTTCTACAGCAAAGCGGTCCATACCTTCTTTCCATCCCAAGGTCCCCTTCATCATGTTGACCCCCTCGCGGAACTGCTCGATCCTCTCGACTTTCTACTGCAACTGTGAGATTGAAATGTTAGCCACCGTTCCCGAATCGAGCCCATGAGCTTTAAAGATTTTCATTACCTACTCGATCAGGTCGGTCTGATCTTTGTGAGTCGTGAACAACTTGGCTCAGAGGTCCTTGATCTTTTCTTCTTTTTGCCCACCAAGAAGGTTGAGGGCATTCCTCTCCTCGTTAAGCCTTTGAATGTCTGCCTCGTACCAACTCAGCTCAGCTCGAGACTGAAAAAATGCTTCCCGATGAAGCGCTGAGGCCTATGCAGAAAGAAGAAATGAAGTTAGACAGAAGAGAAAAATGAACACAGGGGTAATACTAACAAAGGGAGTTAAGGCTTACCCGATTCAGAGCTTGCTGTGCTTCGTTAAAAAGGCTCGATGCCTTGCCCGAGTCATTCCTAGAGACCTTCAAGTTGCTTAGGCTGGTAGCATCTTCGACCCTAGTAAAGTAATCACGGAAGGGGTCCTCCCTTCCGTGGGCTCCTTCGATGGAGGGGGTCTTCAAGGTCCGAGCCTCTTGAATCATCTCCTCAGAAAATGAGGGGAGCAACGGGAAACCTCCAATTTCTATTGCCCCAAGTAGACCACTTGGGGCATTCTCTCCATCTCGAGAGGCCTCGAGACCAGACCCTACAGCCATACCCACCGTTGGCTCATTTTGGTGGGAAGCATCTTCAATACTCGATGACTCGGGGATTTCGCCCAAGTCTCTTCCAAAGAGCCCCTCATCTCGAGATGGAGTCTTTGCATCCTTCATCGATTCAGTGGCCTTTGGGGCCTCGGTTCTCATTCTTACTCGGGCTACCAGCCCAGAGTCGTCTTCCTCCTCTTCTTTGTCTTTCTCCCTTAGACGCCGAACAGAGTCTTCGGACAGAAGGATGGTGTTCTTTTTCGGCTTTCGAGCCTTCTTCTTCTTAGGTTCTAGATCCTTGGAGGTTGATGGCTTTTTCCTCTTTTTGTCCTTCGCGGATTTTGGTGCCAGGATCAAAGTCTCCTCCTCACTAGATAGGGGCCTCATGATAGCATCTTTGCCAAGGCCTGTATGAAAGGAAATTAAGTAAGAAATGCTTTAATAAAAGCATCAAAGACGTGAAAAAGGGGCTTACCATGATTTTTGGCCTCCTATTGGCCCTTTGATAAATCATGACATGAGTGCTCGACGTACGTAGAGATCGAGGCCAGGTCCCGAACCCAGCTCTCGAGGGTAGGAATTGCACTGGGCATCCAAGCGACCGCTACATCACGGAAAAGGATATCGATGAGAAGAAGCAAATGAGCAAAACAATAAATATGAGCTAACAATGGGATTGTACTTACGCTTAATATTTCATTTCTCGGTAAATGGCATCTTCTCGGCTAGGATTAGGTCGGAAGACCTCACTCGAACGAACCTGCCCATCCAGCCTCGGTCCTTATCATCATCTATGCTCGAGAACAGCACCTTGGTAGCCTGACGTTGAAGTTTTATGAACCCACCTCGATAGAGGCAGGGGCTGTAAAACCTGATGAGGTGGTCGAGGGTGAAAAGCATCCCCTCGACTTTGCTCACAAAAAATCAGAGCAGAATAACAATCTGCCAAAATGAGGGATGGATTTGACCTAGGGTTATTTGATACTTGCGATAGAAATCGACGATAATAGGATTGAGGGGGTCCAGAATGAAAGGGTAAGTGTAAACACTCAGAAACCCTTTCGCGTGGGTAGTGATGTCTTCCTCGGGGGCCGGAATCATCGCCTCTTTGCCTTCCCAGTTGCAGTCTTTCTTCACCTGCTTAAGGAAGCTCTCACTTATCGAGCACATATACCTCGACATTGTCTCGCATCAACCAGGGACCGATGAAGGTTTGTCGATCTTAAAGTCGAAAGTGAGGACGTACCCCCCCCCCCCGAGAACATACTCCTCAGGGCGCGGCTCCACCGGTGTTTTGACGTTTTCGCCATTTGGATTTGAAGTTAAAAGTAGATGGAGATGATAAGATTTGGTGTTCTAAGAAGAGGTTAGCAGTGAAAATCGTAGATTTGCAGATGAAAAACTTAGAAGATGTAAAAAGCTTTGGAGATTAGAAAAGGTTGAAGGTAAAGTTTGAAAGAGTGTAAAATGAGGCCTATTTATGGGATTCACAGCGACGGTTCAAGGGCACTAGTGGCTGACCACCAATTGATACACATTAATAACTTGGGGAACTGTACCGACGGGACGTTTCGGTCACTTCCATCGCTTACGTCACGATGGTGACGTTATGGCAGGTCGAGGTAAAAATCGAAGGCTCAATTCGTTTCTTGTCATTACACACCAAAAAATGAGGGGACTATTTGTATACGGTTAAAACCGAGCCCACCCAATTTTTCTATCTGACCGGGACCAGGGAGCTGCATCAAAGGTCAGTCCCGTAGTGGATCAGACCAAGGTACCAAGTTCGGGATTCGAGGCACCTGTCGAGATTGAGACCAGCAGCGATAGAGACCGAATAAGACAAGCATCGAGCAAGATCGAAGATAACATAATAACAAAAAGGAAAAATATCCGTGGCTGGTCGAAGATCATGGTGAAAATCTCGGAACGGATCAAATTAGGAACGGTTAATTAGCTAATCATGAAATTTCCTTCTGTAATTAGAATTATACCATAAGTAGAATTCCTCTACTATATAAAGGGGAGTATTAACCATTTGTAAGGGATAGATTGTTCATAGATATCAAAGCAATATAATTCTATTTCTCGTTTACACTATTTTTCATTAGCTTGTTATATTTTAATTGTTCTTGCATCAACCAGTTCTAGGGTATTCAAACTCGAGGGCTGAATTCCATTCTAACTCTGGTTTCCTTTACTTTATAGTTCATTTCTATTATTAATCTTCATACTTATCAATTGGTATTAAGTGAAATCACATGTCTTTAGAACCATTTTATAAGTTTAATTGTTATCCAATTTTAAGGGTAAACAAGTACCTACCGCAACAACTTGATTTATGTATATAGGACACATAAAAGAAAAGGCTAATTTCTGATGAATTACTACTCCACTTTTTCCTGAAAATTATTTCATTTCTCGTTCTCTCCTTTTTCTTTATGTTTTGTCTTATGTGTGTGTAACATTAGTGAGTCTTTTATATTTATGAGATTTTTGGTGCATCAATTGAGTTTTATCCGTATGGGACATGAAACCTATTGGCTATGAGGAGCGATGGTGAGCTTGTTACATGTAATGATGGTTTGTGGTTTAATGATGTTCACTATTCTAGTTGGTATTAAAGGATTACTTTTGAGGTTTGGTTGGTGTATACGGTCGAAACTGAGTTTGCCCTAGTGTGACTGATCGAGTTTGGGGCATGATGGACTAAGGCTCGTCATTATAATATCGAGATATGTATGATGTGAAGTCGGGCTGCTGAGTTTGAGCCCTAGAAACCGACCAAGGTCGGGATCAGCCGAGATCAATATCGAGCCCAGATAGAGGTCGAGACTTGGAGACCCAGAGACCGATCAAATACCGAGACCAAGTCAAAGTCGAGCTTGAAAACCGTAGCTCGAGTCAATATTGAGCTCAAGTCCTAGAGACCGATCGAGCTCGAGTCAAGGGAAAACAAAGCTGTTATAGCCGCATTAAGGGAGAGAATCTCGGCAGAAATCAAGGAAAAGCTAATTGATTAATCTACCATGGGATCCCTACTATGTATTTTTAATTATATCCAAACTAGGATTACTCCATTATATTAGAGTGGCTGCCATTTGTAAGAGGGATTTATTCATTGATTCACAGATAGGAATACTCATTCATACACTCTCACATTCAGAGATTATAGAGATTTACACAACTTATAGCAAATATTGTCATTCTTTGGGCTTTATATATTGTTTCATATGTTCATTTAAGCAAACATTTTCTACTCTATTTGGGTCTGTATTCATTTCTTTTTACAATCACTATTCAATATATTTTTACTTATCCTTCCAATTTGTACCAATTACACCACGTATCCTTAGAACTACGTATAAATTCAACTCTATCCGTTTTTCGGGTAAACAGTTTGGCGCCCATCGTGGGGCTAAGGATAACTGTGGTTATTTGGTATGAATCTCTGCAAAACACACCATTTTACACTTGCTCTTGGAAGTGTCTTTGATTTCAGGCTAAAAATGATGAACTCTCAATTAATGGCCCTACCTATTGATAACAAAGCTGGCCTTCCAGATGAGAACAACAATCTGACGATCGGGGATGAAAAGCCACTCGTCGATCCCGTTAGAACTCAGGACACAGATCCAATCGACGTTAATTCACATGTGGCCATCGAGGCGAACCAACGTTCCGACCCCTAAAACAGCATTTGTGCTGGAACTCGATCTGCAGTTTGGAATACACAAAATGTTGGAGAAGACTGGATCAACCTGCATATGATTTTTGAAATATTGCAAGCTCAACAGGCAGAAATAGCTCAGTTGCAGAGCCAAACACAGGCACCAAGCAGGGCCAAGCCCGGTCCACCCCGAGAAGTCACCCATAAAATGGGGCCAGCTATAGTAAGGTCAAATGAACAAGAATCAGGGACTAATCCCGAAATTATTAGGATGCTTGAGGAACTGACAAAACAAATTGAGTCGGGAGAAAATAGGATTGAAGTAAACAACAAAAAGTAAAAACTTATAACTCCAGGGTTGATCAGATCCTGGGGGTCATCACTGGCATTGAAGGGCTTGGATTCCAAAAAATTCGTACAAAAGCCTTTCCCCCGAGCGCGGCTCCCAAACCGATCCCCAAGAAGTTCCTCATGCCCGAAATTCCTAAATATAATGGAACGACTGACCTCAATGAACATATCACCTCTTACACATGTGCCATTAAAGGGAACAATCTAGAAGATGATAAGATCGAATCCGTATTATTAAAGAAGTTCCGTGAAACCTATCAAAGGGCGCAATTGTATGGTATCAAAATTTACCACCTAACTCTATCGGTTCATTTGCTATGCTTGTAGATTCTTTTGTAAAAGCACATGCCGGAGCAATAAAGGTCGAAACCATGAAGTCATGCCTTTTCAAGGTAAGGAAAAAAGATAACGAGATACTAAGAGAGTTCATATCTCGTTTCCAAATGGAACAAATGGATCTACCACCTGTCACAGACGATTGGGTTGTTCAAGCTTTCACTCAAGGACTGGATGAACGAAGCCCGATGACTTCACGACAGTTGAAGCAGAACTTGATCGAGTACCCGGCTATTACTTGGGCAGATGTACACAATCGAAATCAATCAAAGATTAGAGTCGAAGATGACCAGTTAGGCTCTGGGTCCGTTATTAAAAGAGACATCAACTGAGAACCAAGGTCGAACAAAGACCGATACTGGCCGTATAATGGATATCGCAGGGGCAGCGAACCTGCATGCAACCCCATACGAGGCAAAAGGAGAAACGATCGAGGCCAAGGATCTTGGCTACTGATAAACAAGAATGGGTTCGACAGGCATACCAGACCTAAGGAAGCACCACGGTTATCAGAATATAACTTCAACATCGATGCATTCGCCATCGTGTCGGCTATAGGATGTATCAAAGATACTAAGTGGCCTCGACCTCTTCAGTCACATCCAGCCTAGAGAAATCCCAATCAAATTTGCAAGTATCATAGCGCCCATGGCCACAGAACCGAAGACTACATGCAGTTGAGAGAGGAGGTAGCTCGGTTATTCAGTGAAGGGCACCTTCGAGAATGTTTAAGCGACCGGGCCAAAAACCATTTCAAAAATAGAGATTTTAATAGACAAAACAAACAAGAACAGCCACAACACGTCATCCACATGATCATCAGCGGGATCAATATCTCCTAGGGGTCGGTGCTTAAACACACTAAGATGTCGATTGTAAGAGAGAAGCGGTCTCGGACTCAGGATTACACACCTAAAGGAACCTTGTCCTTTAGTGACGAAGACGCGGAAGGAATCATGCAACTCCATAATGATGCACTGGTAATATCTGTACTTATGAATAAAATTCAAGCTAAGCGTGTGTTAATTGATCCAGGTAGTTCGGCCAACATCATTCGATCGAGGGTCGTAGAGCAACTCGGTCTGCAGGACCAGGCCGTGCCCTCAACCCTGATACTAAACGGATTCAATATGGCATGTGAAACTACTAAGGGCGAGATAAGTTTGCCAGTAAACGTAGCTGGGACCATCCAAGAAACGAAGTTCCACATGATCGAGGGCTATATGAGATATAACGCCCTGTTCGGAAGGCCATGGATCCACAACATGAGAGCAGTGCCCTCGACCCTTCACTAGGTTCTGAAATTCCCAAAATCGGAGGGAATAAAAATGGTCTACGGGGAGCAACTAGACGCAAAAGAAATGTTTGCCATCGACGAAGTGATTCCAATATCATCATTATCATCGACAAAGGGATTAGATTCGAAGCAAAAACAAGACACCAAATAGCAATCATAAATGTCAAACTCGACCCAACTAGACAAACAGGAGACTGGCGAAGATGATGATTATGGGATCCCTCGATCCTTCATGGTCCCCGATGATTCTGACGCTACCAAATCAATGGTCGATGAGCTGGAGAAAATCACCCTAATCGAACATCTTCCCGAGCGAAAGTATACCTGGGCACAGGGTTAGATCCCGAGCTCAGGAAAAAGCTTATTCAATTTCTTATAGCTAACATGAATTTTTTCGCTTGGTCCCACCTTGACATGATAGGCATCCCGCCGGAAATAACCACTCATAAACTAAGCTTGGATCCGAAATTCCATCCAGTCAAGCAAAAAAGAAGGCCCCGGTCCGAGGTCAAACATGCCTTCATCAAGGATGAGGTAACCAAACTTCTTAAAATAGGATCCATTCAAGAAGTAAAATATCCCGAATGGCTAGCTAATGTGGTAATAGTCCCTAAGAAGAGAAACAAATTTAGAATGTGTATAGATTATAAAGACTTGAATAAAGCATGCCCCAAGGATTCTTTTCCTTTTCCTAATATCGATCGTATGATCGATGCCACGACCGGCCATGAGACTCTCATTTTTCTCGATGCCTACTCCAGGTACAACCAGATACAGATGAACTCGGAGGATCAGGAAAAGACATCGTTTATCACTAAGTACGGTACCTACTGTTATAAGTGATGCCACTCGGTCTAAAAAATGCCGGTGCAACTTATCAACGCCTAGTAAACCGAATGTTCAAAAAGCAAATAGGAAAATCATATTGATGACATGTTTGTTAAGTCCCTGCAAGCAGAGGACCATTTAAAGCATTTCCAGGAAACTTTCGACATACTGAGGGAGTACAATATGAAGCTCAACCCCGAAAAATGTGCATTCGGGGTTGGCTCGGGCAATTTTCTTGGTGTCATGGTGTCCAATCGAGGAATTGAGATCAACCCCGATAAAATCAAAGCATTCGAGGACATCACGGTAGTAGATAATGTAAAGGTCGTACAGAGGCTAACGTGACAGATAGCTGTCCTAGGACGATTCATTTCGAGAACCTCAGATAGAAGCCACCATTTTTTCTCACTTCTTAAGAAGAAAAGAAACTCTGCATGGACTCCGGAATGTCAGCATGCTTTGGAAGAACTAAAGCGGTATTTATCGAGCTCGCCGCTGCTTCATACCCCGAAAGTGGACGAACAGCTTTACCTGTACTTAGCTGTCTCGGAGATAGTGGTGAGTGGAGTTCTAGTTCGAGAAGAATGAGGTACGCAATTCCTTATTTATTATGTCAGTCGAACTTTAGGCGAGGCCGATACTAGATATCCATACTTAGAAAAATTAGCACTTGCTTTAATAAGCGCCTCTAGGAAACTAAAATCATATTTCCAGTGCTATCTGATACATGTTGTAATAACTTATCCTCTTTGAAATATTTTGCACAAACCCGAGCTTTCAGGTCGATTGGCCAAATGGGCCATAGAAATCGGCGGGTACGACATCGAGTATCGACCCCGAACTGTTATCAAATATCAAATCTTAGTGGACTTCGTGGCTGAATTTACGCCGGCCTTCATACCCGAGATTGAAAAGGAACTACTGATGAAATCGGGTACCTCTTCGGGAGTCTGGACCCTCTTTACGGATGGTGCCTCGAACGCGAAGGGGTCCAGACTGGGCATCGTACTAAAATCACCCACATGTAATGTAGTTAGACAGTCTATCAGAACTACAAAATTGACTAACAATGAGGCCGAGTATGAGGTCGTGATTGCAGGTCTTGAACTAGCTAGAAGCTTGGGAGCTGAGGCCGTAGAGGCTAAGTGTGATTCCCTCCTCGTGGTAAACCAAGTTAATGGGACTTTTGAAGTCCGAGAAGATCTAATGCAGAGGTACTTGGATAAATTATAGGTGACTATACATCGATTTAAGGAATGGACTTTGCAACATGTACCTCGAGAACAGAACAGCGAGGCCGACGCTCTTGCAAACTTAGGTTCGTCGGTCGAAGATGACGAACTCAACTCGGGGACTGTCGTACAACTAATAAGATAGGTGATCGAAGAAGGACACGCCGAGATAAACTCCACAAGTTTAACCTAGGATTGGAGAAACAAATATATAAAGTACTTCAAAAATGGGAATCTTACATCAGATCCAAAGGAATCGAGGGCTCTGCGCACAAAAGCAGCACGATTCACCTTGTCCAAAGACGGAACTCTATTTAGGAGGATGTTCGATAGACCACTGGCAATATGTTTGGGACCGGTAGATACCGATTACATCCTACGTGAGATTTATGAGGGAACTTGTGGAAATCATTCCGGTGCTGATTCGTTGGTCCACAAAGTAATCAGAGCAGGATATTATTGGATCGATATGGAAAAGGATGCAAGGGATTTCATTCAAAATGCGACAAATGCCAAAGGAATGCGCCCATGATTCGTCAAATCGGGGAACTTATTCACTCGGTCCTATCTCCATGGAATTTTATGAAATGGGGAATGGACATCGTTGGCCCCCTCCCATCGGCCCCAGGTAAGGCTCAGTTTATTTTATTTATGACTGATTATTTCTCTAATTGGGTTGAAGCACAGGCTTTCGAGAAAGTCAGAGAAAAGGAAGTGATAGACTTCGTTTGGGACCACATCATATGTCGATTCGGGATGCCATCCGAGATTGTATGTGATAATGGAAAGCAAATCATCGGCAGCAAATTAACTAAATTTCTCGGGAATCACAAAATCAAAAGGATCCTATCAACACCTTATCATCCCAGCGGGAACGGACAAGCAGAATCGACCAACATAACCATCATCCAAAATCTTAAGAAAAGATTAACTGACGCTAAAGGAAAATGGAGAGAAATACTACTCGGGGTCCTCTTGGCATACCGCACAATATCGAAATCCAGTACTGGAGAAACACCATTCTCGTTGGTTTGTGGTGCCGAAGCTCTTATCCCGGTTGAGGTTGGAGAACCTAGCATCGGGTTTCGATATGCGACAAATGAGTCAAATAACGAGATCATGAATGCAAGCCTAGAATTATTGGACGAAAAACGAGAAGCCGCTCTCATCTGATTGGCCGCCCAAAAATAGCAGATCGAAAGGTACTATAACATTTTAAAATCGGGGACTTGGTGCTAAGGAAAGTCACCCTCAACACCTGAAATCCGAATGAAGGGAAATTGGGTCCGAACTGGGAAGGACCGTATCAGGTTCTCGAAATCGTCGGAAAAGGATCCTACAAGCTCGGTGTGATAAACGGTAAACAGCTATAGAGCAATTGGAATATATCGCACCTAAAACGATACTACTGCTAAGGTACGACCCTCCCATGTCCATTCATATTTCGATATTAACCCTTGCAAGTGTCCGATCAGAAACAGGGATAGATTCTTCAACTCGAAGCCTTTAGGTATGAAAGCGCGTGTTGCACTTTTTTTTCCTTAGACCGTTTTTGTCCCAAATGGGTTTTTCGGCGAGGTTTTTAATGAGGCAACTATTGATCGTGCTAACTTAGAACAATACAACAGTATCCGAAGCCAATTTACAATCAACCTCGAATACTGGGGGGCATTACCCTCGGATATATCAAGTTCTATACAAGAAAATTACTTCTTGGAAACAGGGTTTCGATAGGAAAAATTTATAAGGGCCAAATGGTCAAACGAACCATGCCCGCGTAGCTTGCTCGAGCCCTGGCACAAAACATGAGCGCATGTATAATGACTTATAAAAAGAAATTTCTTCTTTACTTATATCTCATATCTCAGAAAGATTCTTCTACTTCATATTCTCGATCTATTAATTCGAGTTTGAGAAATCATTCTCACTCGACTGAAAAGCCTAAGGGCTACCTTAACTCGAGTTCGAGAAATCATTCTCACTCGACTAAAAAGCCTAAGGGCTACATTAACTCGAGTTCGAGAAAACACTCAATCGACCATAAAGCCTAAGGGCTACATTAATTCGAGTTCGAGCAAACACTCACTTGACCATAAAGCCTAAGGGCTACCTTAATTTGAGTCCGAGAAATCATTCTCACTAGACTATAAAGCCTAAGGGCTACATTAATTCGAGTTCGAGCAAACACTCACTTGACTATAAAGCCTAAGGGCTACATTAATTCTAATTCGAGCAAACACTCACTCGACCATAAAGCCTAAGGACTACATTAATTCGAGTTCGAGCAAACACTCACTCGACCATAAAGCCTAAGGGCTACCTTAATTCGAGTTCGAGAAATCATTCTCATTCGACTGAAAAGCCTAAGGGCTACCTTAATTCGAGTCCGAGAAATCATTCTCACTCGACTATAAAGCCTAAGGGCTACATTAATTCGAGTTCGAGAAAACACTCACTCGACCATAAAGCCTAAGGGCTACATTAATTCGAGTTTGAGCAAACACTCACTCGACCATAAAGCCTAAGGGCTACATTAATTAGAGTTCAAGCAAACACTCACTCGACCATAAAACCTAAGGGCTACCTTAATTCGAGTTCGAGCAAACACTCACTCGACTGAAAAGTCTAAGGGCTACCTTAACTCGAGTTCGAGAAATCATTCTCACTCGATCGTAAAGCCTAAGGGCTACATTAAATCGAGTTCGAGAAAATACTCACTCGACCATAAAGCCTAAAGGCTACCTTAATTCGAGTTCGAGAAAAGACTCACTCGACCATAAAGCCTAAGGGCTACCTTAGTTCGAGTTCAAGAAATCACTCTCACTCGACTAAAAAATCTAAGGGCTACCTTATTTCGAGTTCGAGAAATCACTCTCACTCGACCGTAAAGCCTAAAGGGCTACCTTAGTTTGAGTTCGAGAAATCACTCTCACTCGACCGAAAAGCCTAAAGGCTACCTTATATCGAATTCGAGCAAATCATTTCAATTGAACTTTATTCGTCAAGTCTAAAAGCCATCTCAGTTCGAGTTCGAACATTCACTCGGGGACTACCTATAAGAAAAGGTCGAGTTCGAACATTCACTCGGACCTTCAAGTAGTTATCTCGTGCTAAGGCACTTTTTGGCCTTTGTATAAATTAACAAGAAAGGCAAAAGATTCAGAAGCCAAAAAAGAAAGAAAGTTTTATATATACTAGAAATCATTTACAATAGCACCATGGCCTGATCAAGTTTTTCTGCAAAAGACCAAAACGGTCTTAAAAGAAAGAAGAAAAATACTAAAAGGACTTAGTGCTCTCCAGGAGCAGCATCTTCACCCTCGAGGCCTCCTTCGCTCTCAGAACTGCTCATACTCCCGGTATCATCATCATCGAGAAAGGCCAATATTCTGGCTTCGGCTTCGAGCTCTTTTGCATTCTCGATCTCGGTTGTAAGATCGAAGCCACGAGCGTGGATCTCCTCTAGATCTCCCTCCAAGATTGGCATTTAGCATGCTCGGCAACCCAATTTGTTCGAGCTTGAGCAGCCTCGACAACCTCTTCTGATCGAACCTGAGCAGATTTAGCATCGGATCGGTAAACAGCCACCATTGCATCAGCACTAGCCATGACTATTTCGGCCTTCTATTTGGCCGCTGCCAGTTCCGAGGCTAATCTCTCTCGATCAGAAGTCACTGAGCCCAATCGAGACTAGAAATCCTCGATATTCTTAGCTTGCATCAAGGCTCTCTCTTTCGAGCTTCGGAGTTGGGCCTCGACCGAGGCCAGTTGAGCCCGGGCAGCCTCCTTTTCATAAGCAAGGCGGTCCATGTTCTTTTTCCACTCCTCGGCCTCCACTTTCACTGCGTCCACCTCAATACGAAGCTGCCCAATCATATCGAGATTTTGCTGAACCTGCGGGACCAAATTATTAGCCTTCATGCCCAAATCAGTCTCATTAACTTCAAAGACTCTTTTGACCTGCTCGAACAAATTGGTTTGTTCTTTCCGAGTTGCTTCTAGCTCGGCTCGAAGTCCTCTTGGTTATCTTTCCCTCTTCTTACTAATAAGCTTGAAGGTATCTCTCTCCTCAGTAAGCCCTCGAATTTCCGCTTCAGACCGGCTTAGCTCCCCTCGGGATCGGAAAATGCCTCGTGATAGAGCGCAGAAGCCTACAAAAAATAAAAAGGAGTTATACAAAAGAAGAAAAATACAATTATGAAAGTTGACAAAGAGAAAGCTAACTTACCAGATTCAAGGCCTGCTGAGCTTCGTTGAATATACGAGGAATCCTCGCCTTGCCCGAGCTCTTTTTTGAAGATCGCTCGGACCGGTAGCATCTTCTACTCCAACAAAATAACCATGGAAAGGATCTTCCTCTCCATGGGCTCCCTCCCCATAATAAACCTCCACATCTTGAGCGTCATATATCATAGATTAGGAAAATGAAGAAAAAGAAGGGGAATCTCCGATCTCTATTGCCCCGATTATGTCTTTTGAGGCACCGCCTCCATCTCAGGGAACCTCAAACTCGGTTCCTGCACCATCATCAACCGCCTCTTCGACGGATTCGTTGCCCCGAGGTAAAACATCCTCGGTCCCTCTTTGCTCGGGAACTCGGTTGTAGTCTTCTCCTCGACCTTGTCGAACCTGGGTGAAACAAAATCAGTCCCCACCGGTCCCAAAGCTTTATAAATATTAGTGCCAGCCCGTGCACGGGCCACCAGTCCAGAGTTACCTTTTTCTTCTTCTTCTTCATCATCCCTTAGACCCAGGACCGATTCCATAGTCAATGGGATTGTGGTTCCCTTGGGCTTACGGACTGTCCTCTTCTTAGGTTTTTGACCCTTGGAATCCGAGGTCCTTTTTCTCTTACTTTCCTTCAACGGCTTCGAGACAGGCGGTAAGACTTCTTCACCACCAGACGGGGGCCTCATGACCGCATCTTTTTCGAGACCTACGAAGGGAGAAGATAAGTAAAATCATGCTTCGAATAAACATGTCACCTCGAATGACAAACGAATTAGTAGACCAATATGAAAGCTTACCATGAGTATGAGCTTCCCATCGACCCTTCGACAAATCGTGCCATGAGCGCTAGGAAAATGTTGACGTCGAGACTAGGTTTTTGACCCAGTTCTCGAGATGGGGAACCGCACCCGGCATCCAAGCAACGGTTGTGTCAAGAAAAACACTGATAAGAAAAGATGAAGAAGTAAAAACAACAAAAACTAAAAACGACATCACACTCACGGTTCATATTCCATTTCTCGGGAAATGGCATACTCTCAACCGGGATTAGGTCTGAGGTCTTCACTCGAACAAACTGGCCCATCCAGCCCTGATCCTTATCTTCATCTATGCTCGAAGTGAACATCTTGGTAGCACGATGTTGAAGCTTTATCAGCCCGCCTCGGTAAAGTCGATGACTATACAATCTTATAAAGTAGTCGAGGGTGAAGGGAAGCCCATCAATTTTTCTCACAAAGAAACGGATCAAGATCACGATCCTCTAGAAAGAAGGATGAATTTGGACGAGGGTCACCTATTATTTCTTGGAAAAATTGATGATGACTGGATCGAGGGGACCCATCATGAAAGGGTAAGTGTAAATACTCAGATACCCTTACACATGGGTAGTGATCGATTCTTTCGGTGTCAGTATCACGACCTCTTTGTCTACCCAATTACAATCTTTCTTCACCACATCAAGGAGACTTACTGGTATCGAGCATATATATCTTGATACCGGCTCACACCGACCGGCAAACAAAGAGGGTTTATCAACTTTAAAATCAGAATCAATAACACATCCCCCGGGAACGAGTTCTTTAAGGCGTGGCTCTACCACCAGTTTCTCACCGGCCAGCCGAGATGACAGCCTCTTTCTGAGGAACGATTTTAGATATCTTGGCCATCTAAATTTTCAAAGAACAAAGAAGACGGAAAATTGAAATATTTTGGTGTTTGGTGAAGAACAAGCAAATAAATTTTCAGAACCTAGAAATAGATAATTTTGGAGAAGACGAAGAACTGTGAAGGTTAGAATAAAAAGAGTTGAAAGTGAAAGTTTAAAATGATGAAGGAAGGGGGATATTTATAGGTTACACAATGACGGTTCAGAATTGGCAGTGGCCGACCATCAACTGACGCGCATTTAATGCCTTGGTAAATGAACCGACGGGACATTTGTCACATATGTCACAATCGGGCTCAATGCAGACGTCAGTGTGTATCTAGTCAGAGGTTGAAAAATCATATTGTTTCTCGCCACATTCTTTCCAAGAAACGAGGGGACTATCTATATACGGTCAAAACCGAATTTTTCCTCGTGTGACTGATCGAATTAGGGGCATGATGGATCGAGGTTCGTCATTATAATATCGAGCTATGATGTGAAGTCAGGCTGCTGAGTTCGAGCCCTAGAAACCGACCAAGGTCGGGATCAGCCGAGATCGATATCGAGCCCAGATAGAGGTCGAAACCCGGAGACCCAGAGACAGATCAAATACCGAGACCAAGTCAAAGTCGAGCTCGAAAACCATAGCTCGAGTCAATATCGAGCTCGAGACCTAGAGACCGATCGAGCTCGAGTCAAGGGACAACAAAGCCGTTATAGCCGCATTAAGGGAGAGAATCTCGGCAGAAATCAAGGAAAAGCTAATTGATTAATCTATCATGGGATCCCTACTATGTATTTTTAATTATATCCAAACTAGGATTACTCCATTATATTAGAGTGGCTACCATTTGTAAGAGGGATTTATTCATTGATTCACATATAGGAATACTCATTCATACACTCTCACATTCAGAGATTATAGAGATTTACATAACTTATAGCAAATATTGTCATTCTTTGGGCTTTATATATTGTTTCATCTGTTCATTTAAGCAAATATTTTTTGCTCTATTTGGGTTTGTATTTATTTTTTTTTTACAATCACTATTCGATATATTTTTACTTATCCTTCCAATTTGTATCAGTTACACCACGTATCCTTAGAACTACGTATAAATTTAACTCTATCCATTTTTTGGGTAAACAGTTGGACTGGAACGAGTCTTTCTCGGCTAGAAAAATTTTCTCTATGTATTTTTCCATCCTTGGGAGTCTCTCCAGGTGGTTACCTTACATTGGAATTATACTACCTTTTGCTTGATGGTCTTAACATAGTTGGTTGCATGCGTGTGCAAGAGCAAAAGCAGTATCGTCGTGTCGTTTTTGTCGCCGCTAGTGATATGAGTTGATCATATGAGTTAGTTTTGAGAGTTCAAAAATAAACCTAGTGCTAGTTATAGTTTTTCTCCAAATACATACAACAAGAAAAAGTTGGAAAAGAATACAGATAGCATTCATTCTGATGTTACTTTCCGCCGGATTATGAAGCTTAATTAGTTGTACGTTCTTGAAACTCTAGAATCCTTAAGATAGCGGCGGATAAATTCCGTGCCTATAGTTGGTAACTTGGTCTCCGGTCGATGGTACTATTTAAACGAGTCTAGCACACTTAACCATTGTGATAATTCGATAAACCAAAGCATCCTGGCCAAACCGACTAACCATTGAGAATCGAACGAGTAGGGAAAATTGAATTCTTCTCTCTCTTTTTTTCACCCTTGCTCTTGCTTCGACTTCGGCTCTATCTTATTAAGCTTTTGGATTTCCACCCTCACTAACTTGTGTGACAGGATGGACCTTCTCTTTTGTTTGTAATTGGACAAAGAAACATTAGCGTGTGAACCCTCTGATCATGTTTGGACAATAATAAGACAACTAAAAGGAAAATGGAACAACTTACTTAAAGCATCTACAAGTGAAGAATATTGCTAGTTCGCGGCAAGAGCAAAATATTGAAAAAGAAAGAAGCAATGGAAGCATTATAGGGATCTAAGCAATTTAGTTCAATTTCATACCCTTTTATTTTGCGATATATTTTAGAGTTGCCAGGAGATGAAAGGAATGGAAACTGAAAAGAATTTAGTATAAACATTGTTCTCTCTCAGACTATTTATTTTGTTCTATTTTATTTGCAACGCTGACTTAAGGATATAATTTAGTCACCCAAAATGAATCTTCATTGATATATTTGATGCTAAATAAAATATTTCATTGCATAACTTCTTTCTTCAGAGTATTTTAGCTTTAGTCAAAGTTGAGCTATCAAATTTTCAGTCTGTGTATTTGCATTTTGGTCCACAAATCCAATTGCTGCAACATTTATAGGTGGTTTAGTAGATTACTAAGCAAGAAACTAAAGTCAGTTTAGAACTAAGAGTAAACTCAAATTTAACTCTTTTATCCTTTTGAGACTAGTAAACAATTGTTACCTTTTAAATGGTACAAAGGCCATGGTCAACATCTTCTAGTGGTTTCAAAATTTGAACCATTGTGTACATATATCCATTTCAGTAAAATAATTGTGAATCGTAGCTGTGAAACTAGCTCTGGCTTGATGACTTAAACTCAATCATTTTTGCTTTGATTTTTCAGAACAATTCGACTAAAAATCTTCCTACTATGTGAAAAAATAAAAAGAAAACATAAAATCAGAACAAATCAAAAGAAACACAAAATCAGTTACATCAAACAATGACGGCATCGGCAAATGGTTTAATTTTTCCACCGGCGTTTGCATAGGTGAAGCCAGAATTTAAAGTTTATGGGATTGGGATTCTAATTCTTTTAAGTTACTGAGTTCTAAATTATAATTTGTACATATTCAATGGATTTTTTAAGACAAATACATGGATTTGACCAAAGCGACTGGGTTCGGCCGAACCCGTACTCGATTGACTAGCTCCGCCCATGGGTGTTCGTATTCGCTCTCTGTCAGCATCTTTTCCACTCTTAAAATTCGAATCCAAGACCTATTAATGATGAAAGGAGCCTATCTCACTACAACCACCGGTGGTTCGGCAAATGATTTTACAAATTCTAGCTACTAGTATTACATTTCATTCCTTGGAAACTGCCTTCCATAGACTGTTAAGTCGTTGACCCCATAATAGCTGTTGGATAGCTACTATGAATAAATGAACTTGATCTATTGAACCTAAACTTACTAAATACCACATGAAAAAAATGTAAGTAGTTGCAAATTAAATGCTTGAAAATTCATTTCTTGTTACAGTATGTGTTGGATTACCTCCGGAAACAAAAACGAATAGTATTATACACTACGTATCTATCTATCAATCAATCGATCTTTTGATCTATTTATCTATCTATATCCATCTATTATCGATTACTATATTAGAAGTACGAAACTTCTTAGTGAAATGTCGTTCGTTTTTTTTGCCCTTTAAAAATTAGATTTCACATTGTATAAAATTATAATTTAATTATTTACTAATATTTCGGATTTAATTGTTTGACTTTGGACATTAATATGTGAAAGTCATTCATTGATGTCATTGAAACATGCATGTAAAGAAGTGTTATGTCTGTTGTGGTCGGATGGTGGTCGGAGGGGTAATTAGATAAATAAACGAGAATTGGGGATTATATTAGGGTTTCAGCTATCTCATATGCAGCAGAGACATCACGTGCATTGAGTATTAATAAGCTGAGCTGGGTAGTGGAGATCAACGATAGAGATTAGGCCTTTGTGATTAGTTAATATTGGACGACCCAGATTAATTCATTAATCTACTATAACAGACTCAAGCCCAATTGAGTTGGGTATGTTTTGACCGGTAATTCTCTTCTCTAACCAACTTCTTAGCTCTTTCTCTCAACTCTCTTCTTCTTTCTCTCTCTTGAGCCCAATTGCTTCTTCACCTAATCTCAACTCCATTTCCATTATAGGCATGTTGTAGAGATTGGGAGCTCAATTTTCATTGTTGTAATTCAATATTGATTGTAATCGATTAGCAGATGTTATAGAATTCGAGTATTCAATAAAAAATTTTATTTTCCCCAAATTCGATTTTTAATTTCATAAGAATGTTACATTTGGTATCAGAGCTCGTCCTGACCCACATGCAATGACAGTTGCAGAAACAAGATCTAAAACAATGGAAGAAAATATCAAGAAGCTAGAATTGCAATTACAAGCCCACATCTCATAAACGAGTAAAAGAATCAGAGTCTACTAATGCGAAGATCGATGACCTAGCTAAAAAATTGACTTCATGATGGAGAAATTGATCCCCAATCAGGCAGGCATCCCATGGAGTGCTCCAATGGAAGTTCAAACTCATGTGTTATGTTACGCGGCGCCTTCCTGAAATTCCTTGGAAGGGCGACGTAAGGCTAAGCAACCGATGTCAGTGCGGTTGTTGTCCGCCAACTGAGGTCTCCTCCGTACGCTAGACTAGATTGTCAGTATCGTACGGGAAAACTAATGTCCTGAGCACTTGAGCGAGCAGAAATGAGCAATTGATGATGAAAGTTGATTGTATTGATGATGATGAAAGCTATTATAAAATGTTATGCGGTGTCGGGGGGAGAGACACCAGTACAAAGAAATGATTGCTTGCTTGAATGTTTGAATTCTTTGGTCCCCCTTAATAATGCTTAAAAATAAAAAACCTAAGTTACATGACTTGACCTATGAAAGTTGTAAAAGCACACCGAAAGAAAATGATGTAAAACTACTCTATAATTACAATGAAAAGGATTTAGTCTTCTACAATGTAGAAGCAAGTCCAATGGTAGCAACTTTGTCTTGAGCATTAGGGTCTGCGCGCGCATTATTGTCGGCGCGCGACACTATTTGTATCTGCCTGCGGCTGGGCACTAGCGCTTGGCATCGGATCTACGCGCGCGGCACTGTCTGTGTACGCGACGTTGTTGACAACGTGATGGTATGTGCGCGTGGCACTATTGGCATGCGCCACCCGATGGGCGTTGGCAGGGATTATCGGTGGGGCAATAGAGGCACATGCGCGCTTGTCACTTGGCACTGCCAAGACCATGGGACTGACCGTGGTGCTAGACGTTGGGAGGCTTGCCAGGACGCCATGAGGCGCGTCCAAGGGGTCATGGGTCGATGATGGAAAGCCGCCCATGACAGTTAGTATGTATTCCACTAAAAAAATAGTAAGGAAGTGAAAGTCACAATAGTCTTTCTTCTCTTTTCGCTTCGGATCTGGAAGTAGATCGAGGTTGAACCAGTGTGCTCAATTTGGAGGTATAGAGAGAAATCACCAAGGTAATCACAACTCTAGAGTGGAATTTCCTTACTTTAAAGGAACTGGAGTAGCAGACCCTTGTTCTTGGCTTAGTAAGTGCGAGAGGAACTTCCATTACAATCACATCATTGATCCATATCAAAAGCTTGAAGAGACAGTACTTCATTTACCTGGTAAGGCTGAAGCCTGGTATTTTTCCTATCAATTGAGTAAAGGCAATGCTAGTTGGCAAGAATTCTATGAAGAACTGTATAGAAGATTTCAAGATGCTAATAATAGCATATTTAATTTGATAGGAGAATTTAAAAAGATAGAATAAATGGGCATAGTTAATGAATACCTTGACAAATTTGAAGATCTGAAAGCATGGGTTCTCATCAGGAACCCTACCATTCCTGAGGATTTTTTCCTAGAGTTCTTTGTGGAAGGAATCAGAGAGGAAATAAGATACACAGTTAAAATTTTGAATCCCTTTACATTAAGTCAAGCTGTAGAAAATGATAGACACCAAGAAAAGGTGATTGAGTCTTGGAATAAAAAGTGAAGGATGTCTGGGTACAAGGGAACAAGTTCACAAGGGGCAGTTCAGTGGACAAATTAGAGTAGTACAGCTAACAAAATAACAGGAGGCAACCCTTCAAACTCACAGGCAAACAAGTTGTTTGAAACTAGGAAGGCTCAGGGACTTTTTTACAAGTGTGGAGAGAAGTATCACCCATGCCATCAATGTAAATAGAAATAAATCAACTCAATGACTGCTACCTTAGAGCAGGTGGAGGAGGAGTATGAAGAACCCTTGGATGGAGAGAATGATGAAGTTCCAGAGGTAATGGATGAAGTTGCCAACCTCAATGCCTTATCTGGGTCTGAAGTGCCTAATATCATTATCTTAAAAGGAGAATATAAGAATCATACAATGACTATTTTATTGGCTCTGGGAGTACTTACAGTTTCCTAGACCTTGAGATAGCCAAGCATAGAGGTTGTGTGATAAGGGAAGTCAATCCTATGAGAGTGAATGTACCCAATGGAAACCAAGTTATAAATCTACACATTTGCCCAAGATTCAAACGGAAGATACAAGGGGTAGAGTTTGAAGATCCAGTCAGACTTTTAAGGTTAGGTGGGAGTGATATGATCTTAGGGGTGATGGATGAAATTCCACAATCCTGTGTTATTGGACTTTGTATCCTACAAGGTGGAGGTGACTCACAAGGACAAGAGAGTGGAACTCAAGGGCATTTACAACCGGCTGAGCTGAAGAACATGACAGTTAAGAATGTCAAACATCTACTCAAGAAGGGGCAAGCACTTTGGGCTCACTTATTTACTATTTTAGCTACTAAAATGAAGGCAGACGAAGAAGAAATACCTGTAGCTATTGCCAATATTTTACAGCAGTATGCATATGTCTTTGCAGAACCTACTACTCTTCCTCCCAAAAGGCCACATGATCATTACATACCCTTGAAATGTGTAGCAACATCAGTAAGCATCAATGCCATACAGGTATAATTTTTTTCAGGAAAATAAAATAGAAAAACATATCTCAGATATGATGAATAATGAAATTATACAGCCAAGTTATTTCCCTTTTTCCTCTCCAGTATTATTAGTAAAGAAGAAGGATAGAAGTTGGAGGTTTTGTATATATTACAGGGAACTTAACAACATGATTGTGAAGGATAAGTTTCCTATATAACTAGTGGATGACCATATGGATGAGTTAAATTGCTCACATGTGTTTTCTAAGATAGACCTAAGAGCAGGATATCACCAAATAAGGATGCATGAAGAGGATATTCATAAGACAACTTTTAGAACTTATTTAAGGCACTATGAATTCAAGGTTATGCCTTTTGGCTTAACCAATGCCCCAACAACTTTTTAGTGTCTTATGAATCATGTGTTCGGGGAATTTTTAAGAAAGTTTATCTTGGTGTTCTTTGATGATATACTAGTATACAGTTCCACTATCACTGAGCATGTTGTCCACCTTAAGCAGGTGTTAGAAGTATTAAGGAGGGAGAGGTTATTTTCTAAAAGGTCCAAGTGTTTCTTTGGGCAAGAGAAGGTGGAATATTTGGGTCACATCATCACTGGAGAAGGAGTGGCCACAAACCCAGCCAAGATTGAGGTTATAGTTAATTGGTCCATACCAAAGACACTGACGTCCTTGAGGGGGTTCCTAGGCTTGATTGGATACTATATGAGGTTTATACAATCCTATGGGGTAGGCTTGACTGGATACTATATGAGGTTTATACAATCCTATGGGGTAATTAGCAAACCCTTGATCAGTTTATTGAGAAATAATTCCTTTCATTGGAATGCAGAAGCATAAGTAGCTTTTCACACCCTAAAAAAAGCCATAACCACTGCCTCAGTACTAGCCTTGGCCAATTTCAACAAGCCATTCATTGTAAAAATTGATGCTTGTGCAAAGGAAATTGGAGCAGTTATTATACAAGAAGGGAAACCACTGCATTATTCAGAAAAACATTAGCTCCTAAGCATTAGGGACTGTCTACTTATGAAAAGGAGTACATGAAAGTGTTGGCAGCAGCAGAGAAGTGAGACACTACTTATAAGGGGGACATTTTGTTATAAGAACTGATCACCAAAGCTTAAAATATTTGTTGTAGCAGAAGATTACTATTGTCTTATAACAGAAAGGGTTAACCAAATTGCTTGGGTTGGATTATGAGGTTCAATATAAGAAGGGGACTGATAATAGAGTGGCATATGCCTTATATATAAGGGTAGAGGAAGAGTCTTCAGTGAATGCCATGACTACTGTTGAGCCTACATGGATGCAGAAAATACTACATAGCTATGATCCTTACCCCACAGCTGCTCAACTTCTTACTAAGTTGATCTCAGATCCCATGGGCAACCCTAATTATACCTTACATTAGGGCATCATTAGGTATGATCACAAGATATTTGTAGGGAGAGGGGTATGCCTCAGTGCCAAGATATTTGAAGCACTCCATCAGTCTCAATTAGGAGGACATTCTGGGCAGCCAGGCACATACAGGAGGGTTAAGATGATGTTCTACTGGCAAAACATGAAGACAACCATCTCTACTTGGGTTTCAAAACATAGGGTTAAAACTGAAAAAGTACATTACCCAGGGCTGTTACAACCACTACCAGTGCCAAAGACACCTTGGAAGGACATAGCTATAGACTTCATTGACGGCTTACAATCATCTAGGCACAAAAATGCAGTCCTAGTGGTCATTGCCAAGCTTACTAAGTATGGGCACTTCATTCCCCTACAACATCCATACACAGCCCAAGAGGTAGCTAGCCTATACCTCAAATAAGTCTCGAGTTGCATGGTCTACCCAGCACTATTGTCACAGATAGAGACTCTATTTTTACTAGCAAGTTTTGGCAACAGATGTCCAATCCCAGGACACAAAATTGAACATGTCCACAGCATACCATCCACAATCAGATGGACAGATAGAGAGGCTTAATAGATTTTTGGATCTTACTTAAGAGCTCTGATATTGAGTAACCCCAAACATTGGCTTAAGTGGCTACCATTAGAAGAATTATGGTACAACTCTAGCTACCACAACTCCCTCAACACTACTCCTTTTAAAACACTATATGGATACCCGCCTCCACAAGTACCCATGGGGTCTTTACCCCACTCCACTCACACTATTTTGGGAGCTAACCTAGCCCAGAGGCAGAGTATGCTTCAACATTTGAAGGAGAACCTTATCCAAGCACAAGCTAAGATGAAGTTCTATGCATATCAGAACATGACATATCGAGAATTAATAGCAGGAGATTGGGTCTACCTAAAACTACAATCCTACAGACAAACTTCCATTGTTGTACGAAGAAATCTTAAGCTAAGTGAATGATTCTATGGACCATAAAAAGTTCTATAGGGAATTGGATCAGTAGCTTACCGATTGGAGCTTCCAGCGGGGTCACGGATCCATCCCGTATTCCACATTTCCCAGCTTAAAAAGAGGGTTGAGCCTTAGATCGAGGTGCAAGTGATCCACGTCCAATCCGCACTCAATAGTGAGTGGAAACGAACGTTGGAAGAATAGTACCCAACAAGAGTGGGGGTCGATTTCCACAGGGAGTTACTAGGGGTGTTAGGGGTATACACTTGACTAAAACGAATGGAATAACTAAATTGCACTTCCACAAAAGGTTTTGATTTCTAATTCTAATTTTACTCTAGCAACTATCACCTAAGAAAAGAAACTAGAAATGACTAATAGTTTTTTGTCCTTTTCCAAATAGTTAAAAAGTCTAGGGATGTGACCATAACCTAGGTGTTTACCTAATGGGTTAAATACGTTAATACTTGTTTTGTTGATTTGGGTGTATTATAGCTCTCAACTCTACATTACCCATTTAATACCTCTCGGTCAAAGAGTTATTTTGCCCAATTTGGCTTTCTCAAGTCCAAATGGGTATCAAACAAAATAGTTGATATGATCTCAAGTTGGGTTCTCACTATCTCTAGTTTGATCCCTTTAATTAGTCTAATCAAACCCTCAATTAGCTCAATTCCTTGTTAGCCAAGTTATTCTATACTAGGTCCCTCTTTCTCAAGTAGAGACCAAGTCAAAAAAGCATGAATCAATGTTTGCAACCACTAATTCTAAAATTGAAGCATAAACTAAGCTAAATAATCAATACCCAATCATAAACAAGTATTAAATTAAAACCCATAAGATTTACACACTAGGGTTGGGTCACAACCCTAGTAAGAATCTAGCTACTCATAGTGGGAATTAAAGAAAATAAAGAAGAAATACTAATTAAACTCATAATCTAAGATTAAAATGATAAAATATAATGTTTAAACACTAAAATATTCATAAACTTCCTAAAATGGCAAAATGTAATGGCTACAGCAGCTCATACTTCGAAACTTTACCTAAAATGTGAAACTCGTCTATTTTTAGTGGCCCAAAATTTGCTAACAAAAATACCCCTCGGGAGGTTCTACGGCCGCACAATTCCATGTGTGGTCTACAGATTTCTTCAGTTGGCAAGGTCTTGGATTATGCAGCCGCACAATTCTGGATTACAGCTGCAAAGCATCTTCTGCAGCCGCACAATTCTTGTGCGGAGCATTTCAGCAAGGCTTCAGGTCTTGGTCTTTTGCACACTCTCTGAACTTTGAATCATTTGTCAGTGCAGACCTTGTTCTATGGCCGCACATTGGCTAAATTCCTGCTGGGCTCTTTTACTTGATATGCGGCCGCAAATGAAATTCTGCGGTCCGCACTTTCTTCTGCGGACCGCACTTCTTTAGTTCTGCGCCCTTTCTTGCCTTGTGATTCGGAATACTCCTTTTTGAGTCGGATTTTATCATGGGAGACCAAACTTCCAACATTCCTGCAATTTTCATACTTTCATAAGTTTCAGGAACATAAATCAATACTTTCGGACTAAAATAAAAGCAAAAAAGTGTTAATAAGTAGTCAAAATTCCCACTTATCAACTCCCCCAAACTTAAGTCTTTGCTTGTCTCAAATAAATAAATTAGTTCCCACCTCCTAGAGTTAAGGGTCATTCCAGCGAGTCAAAGATGAGCCAGTCACATATCAGTTGGGACCAACAATTACCCACGCTACTTATGCATTATCAATAAGGCGACAAGTCAAATATTCATGCACATATAGTTCTAATGTAACATTTGAGCTTTAAGAATTGACTTTACTCATCAAGGACTCTTGTTCTATCATGTAGATCATGGTGGACTCCAAACTCTTCCTCCTCCACTTTCCATTTTCTAAGCTCACTTAAGAAATTAGCACTCAATCTTAAGATTCATGAAAGGTTCACTCGTGTCTCACAAGAGAATTTCACAAGTACGGCTTCAAGTACCATAGGCTTGCCCCTCATGTAGATCGCCACTAATGTAAGCTCACTCGATTTGAAATCAAGTAGGACTTAGTTTGGGTTGTAATGAAGGCTTTTGGATTAGGGTAGGATACCATATGGGTAAGTGGTTACATCTTTCCTTAAGCACTCCACATTTTCATTTCTCGGCTCACAATTACCAATTTGTAGAGGCATTTTCTTTCCATTGGGGACTAAAGAGACTTAACATCACTCTTTCTTGTTCATTTTATTCTTTTTCTCCCTTTTTGATTGCGATGCTAGGGATAATTACCTCTTTTTGAATCCATCAACCCTTCCACTTATTCACGTTTTGCATTTTCTATTTGTTTTTTTCTTTTCTTGCCTTCTCTTTCATAGAGATCATTTCTTTTCTCTTTTTGTGCCTTGATACCTTTATCAAATACTTCATCTCTCCCCCAAACTTATCTTTTAAGCCACTTGTTTCATAAGAGTGTTAAGGAAAGTCCGGGTGCCAAGAGAGGGTCACGACAAAATGGGTAAAGACTTATAACATGGTTATCAAATGAGAAATGCTAGAGGCTCAAAGGGGTTGACTAGGGATAACGATATTGGTTGGCAATAGAAAGCTCAAACGGGCCAAGGAAAGCCTACAATTACTTCTCAAACCAAGCAAAACTTAGGATTTTGCCTTGAACCATATTCGGGGCAAGTTCTAGACCCTTTGCACGGATACTTAGACTAGCAACAATTCATCCCACCCCTCACACAATTAGATTATAAAAGAGGATAGAGTCGAGAGCCTACAACGACCACATTCAAGTTTGAAAACCACTATGGTCCAATTAAACCACTCGATGATTACAAAAGTCAACTCAAGAGTCACAAAGTTACTAACTAGAGCTATTTCTTTCAACAAACTTGTCTCTAACCATAAGCACGTAGTTAAGTGTGTTGGTACCAATTGAAGCATGATTGACTCTTCGAGCATGACTTGATCAAGTGTTTTTATTCATTACTACTACTATTATTACCTAAACATAAAAACAGACTCATTCCCTTAAGAAGGTTGTCACGCCATCCATCGTTGGGATGAGTCACCCGGTTCACACAACAACTACCTTTGGAAAGAACCGTGGCGTTAAGAAAACCAAAGGCTTATTATCTACTAAAGCATAAAAATAAGCTACTTAACAAAACAAGGGCTAATATGAAAAACAATAAAGAAGCCAATAAGCAAAAACTACTAAAGACAGATAAATATACATAAGTAAAGAGAGAAAAGCTAGATAAATACAAATAAGAAGAGAAAGAGTTTCATCAAATTATTACAGACCAAATGTATCAAAGTGTACCAATGTGTCAAATTGTCACGTCCAAAAATCGAGGAGCGCGGCCGGCGCTCAACCGAGTGAACCCGACCGAGCAAGCCTGTTAGGTTTCATTCTACCCAAACTCATCCATGAATAGAGAAAATACATATTATCATTAATTAGACGAAAATGTGTTCATGTCTACAATACCAATTCATTTCCAATAGTTTCATCATTTTTAAAGTCTCAAATGGACAAGTAATACATCCACAACATAACATAGTTTGTCTTTCCCCAGTACCAATACATAACCCACACTATGTCTACGGAGCCTCTATAGATAAAGAAGAGTGCAATGATAATGCCGGCAACAAGGCCCCGGCTATACCTCAAACAGAATACATAAAGTACAAAAGATTTATGACCCCGGAATGAAGTGGGGCTCACCAAGTCAGCTGGGAAGAAGGTTCACTGCTATCAATGATCGATATCTCCTACTGTGGAACCACCTGCATCCAATTAAAGATGTAGCGCCCCCGGTAAAAGGGACGTTAGTACCGTCAAATAGCACTAGTATGTATAATTAAACACCCTCTCAATAGAATGACAAATAATACAAATAAGATTATCATAATTTCAATGAAAGACTTAATCAACATCAAACCTCAATTTTAGAATCGAAACAATGTTCAAATTAATTTCCACATCTCACATTGGGAGATTTTTAGTATCGATATACCATTGTCCACAATACCATTATTCACAATACCATTATCCACAAAACCAATACCACCGTACTCTCAGCACGGAGTCCGATCACGACCCGATCGGCTAGGCTCATTAGAGGCATCAACCATAATTTTTCTCAATATTAATACCACCATCTTTAACACGGAGTCCAATCACGACCCGATCGGCTAGGCTATCCATTAGGGACATCAACCACAATTACCATTTCAATTACAATTTCCAGCACAATCACCACCATGTGTGCGGCATGGTGTCTGATCACGAACCGACCGGCTAGGCTGTCTTATTTGAGACATCAGCCTTTTTCTATCAATTATCACATTTCGTATTACTTTCACATCTTTTCATTTCATTGGCACTAATGGCCATAATTATAAGATCATTCTTGGCACGTTGGCGATATTCAGTATTTCATGCTCACCCTATCAATTTCAAATATCATTATCATCATCAACAATAAATACAATTCAATCAAGGTGTATAATACACATGTGAGCAATTTAGAGTCTAAGGCACATGGAGATATTTCACAAAATTTGGCATAATAGCCTTCACTTGAACTTGACTTAAAGTCGAAATATTATTAATGCATAGCCCATATTCTAACACATCCTCAATTGGTAACATAACATGAATAAAGCATTTGGGATGCTTGTTGAACATATATTTTTCAACCCAATCTTACTCGGGATAGCAAGTTTCATAATGAGTCACTCGGGACTTACATATTTACATGAATATCGTGAGATTCAATTCTAAGAGAAGAGTTTATCCAACATACCTCACTTGAGCTTCCTTACACTCTAAATGTTCCGGAATTCTTAGCAACTTCAATCTATTGTAGAAATATAATAAATTAAATCAAAATTAGGAAGATGATCATGGTTCTAGCTCATTTGAGCATTTTATCAAACACTAGGTGTGCATAAGGTTTCAATGTCCTTTTTATGAAGGATTCCATCATCCTACAACCCAATCCTTACCATTTTTAGCTCAACAATCTTCCTACACCCTTTGACAACACATGCATAAACAACTCTCATGCTCAAAAATCATCTTGCTAGTTACCCATTTTCAGAAGATTTCGAAATTAGGGTTTAGGGTGTAGAATCTTACCTCTAGGATGAATACCTAGTGAGCTTCCCTTCTTAATCTTCCAAAAATTGAGCAAGAATTGAAGAACAATTATTGAAGAACACCTTCTCACTCTAGGGCACTCTCTCTCACTCTAAAATATCAGATTATGTCTCAAAAATGGCCCAAAGAGTGTATTTAATGAAATAGGGTCGGGTTTTAAATATCCAAAAATGGAGCTCCGGAACAAGGTATGCGATCGCATAAACGATATGCGGACCGCATATCGGTCGCATAATTGGTTGCAAAATAGCCAAAAGAACTGTCTGTGTATGCAATCAATATGCAGTCCGCATAACAGTTATGCGGTCGCATAATGCACCGCATAACAGTTATACGGTCGCATAATGCACCGCATAACAGTTATGCGGTCGCATAATCGACCGCATAGTTGCTTCCAACTGACCCAATTAACTGCCTCACTCTGCGGCCATTATGTGGTCCGCAGAGTGGTTCTGCGGTCGCATAATGGACCGCAGAAATGCACACTTCCGCCAAAACATTTCTTTTACTTTTCGGTGCATTGTTCAACCCAAAAAGTCCTAGCCGCGGTTTCTATAATCCTCAAACAGGTAAGCCTAGTCCGGCACCATGAAACATTATTTTCTTTGCAAACTTTATCAGGCCTTACTCTTAAGTACTTTAAAATTTTCCGGGGTGTTACACAAATAAACTCCACCCCCAAATAAAAGTAAGCATTGTCCCCAATGCTTAGCAAAATA
This sequence comes from Nicotiana tomentosiformis, assembly GCF_000390325.3. NCBI lineage: Eukaryota > Viridiplantae > Streptophyta > Magnoliopsida > Solanales > Solanaceae > Nicotiana > Nicotiana tomentosiformis. The sequence goes on along the minus strand of NC_090818.1, from coordinate 42,509,721 downwards.
AGAGTAAAAGATGAGAGGGTGAAGAAAACTCCCTATGGATCCTTGGACATCTCAGTGTCCCCCGCAAATTCATCTCCCTCAGGATCAGCCAACTGAATCTCATCATCATTAAATCTAGGCGTGGTTGGGTTGGCGAACATCTCACGCACTGCCTCAGTAGTGTCGCCAGCAAGGTCTGGCTCGTCAGACTGGCCAGCAGGTGCTACCGGTGCAGATGGTGCTAAAGGATCTGGGGAGGACTGGTGCAGGTCAAGCAGCATGTCAAAGGGAAGGTCGCCGGCTATAGCAAGCCTAGTCACCTCCCTCTGAAGCTTGTCCACTGATTTCTTACAGACCTGAGACTTTCTCATCTTCTTTACTTCCTTTCCGAGCTCCTCAATCACTGACCCGTGCTTTACCAAGGTATCCATGATTGTCTTCTGGTTCTCTAAGATCTTCCTTAGTGTCTCGTCAATGTCAGAAGGAGCCTGTGGTGCCTGAGAAGTGGACTGCATTGCAACAGCACTAGACAAGTCAGACAACTTAGAAGTAGTTGTCTGCATCCAGTTGTTAAGACTCGCCAATATCTGGGAGACTCGCAGAGCAGATAGGAGAATTGTGGGCACGAGCACTAGCTTTAGACCAACTCTAGGGGTTGTGGTAGGAGCTAAAGATGATGGTGGAGGCATAGAAGTGGCACTAGTAGAGGGCTCGGCAGAGGGCTCGGCAGAGGTGGATGGAAGATCAGCTACCTCAGAAGCTACCACTATTGGCTCATCAAACTGGCATGTGGTGGTAGAAGGTTGGGCTTTCTTCTTTGGGTTTCTCGCATCCACCAGTGAATACCAATCGAAGGGCTTCTTTGCCTTCACCTTGGTGTCTAAATCCCTCGGCTCTACCTTTTCATCGGTAAGGTACTCCGTGATAGTGTTGGGATAAGGGTAGGCCGAGCTGTCCTACCGTGCAATCACTGAAATGTTGACCGACATCACGGCACCTACATTGATTGGGTAACCGGACATGATGGAAGCCACAAGCACTGTCCCAGGGATAGGAAGGTGAGTCTCATTCTGTCATGGATCTAACCGGCTACAAACAAAGGTCTGCCACCCAAGGCCAGACTTCATCTTTCAGTGCGCATTTCTCCAGATATTCTTTCGTCTTAACACCCTTAAAGCCCAAATATGCATTTAGCGTATGCTGATCAAACCTTACCTTGAGGTTGCATACTTTGGTCACCTTCGTCCCTTTCTTTATATGGGCCACATTGGCATAGAATTCCCGGATAATGTATTCTTTGGCATCCTCTACCCTCTCGATGAACCACATCCACCCCTTTCGTGCCCTGAAATATCTCAATATAGCTGGGTTATATTTCTCCAAGTCCTTCAACAGAAATTATCGCTCAAGAGTTAGCGACCTTACTGGCCACCACATATGAAAACTGATGAAGGCGGCCAGGCTGACAAAGCGATCCTCCCAAACCTCTTTCTTCTTTGATCTTTCAAGCCTTGTAGTTGTAGCATATCCCCCTATGCCATCATCGGGGATGTCATATATAACAGATGCCTCAGGGACTGGTGCAGTTGATGGCTCAGAAGCCTGACTAGCACTCCCCGACCCCTCGGAGGTGCTGTGAGATGAAGATAGCTCATCCCTGAGCTGGTATCTCCCCTGCGGCCTCGACTGTGAGGTTGTCGGCTCATTCTGAATAGAGGTTGAGTTTCCCTCTAACACCTCCCTAGACGGGACGTAAGAGCTAGACTCGGAGAGGTCTGTACCTCTCCTTCTGTCGGCTGTTGTTTTCTTTCTTATTGTCTTGGGTTGGCCAAGGGGCAAGGCACTTTTACCTCGACCACGAGAAGATTCACCTCTCCCTTTTGAAGTGTCGCCTCGTCATCTTGATCAAACCATTATCTGTATCAAGTAGAGGAGATTGTTAGTTGCAATTAATTATTCAAACACATACAGAAAAATGTAGGTAAGAGAGAAACTATAGGACATAGTGGGGTTGTACAATTGATTCATGCCTGCAGGATAAGGGATCTGCGGTCCGCACAATTTGACTTGCAGCTGCAGATGGGAACTCGCGGTTCGCACATTTCTGTTATGCAGCCGCAGAAGGGAAGTGCGGTCCTCATAATTGGAATTGTGGCCTCACTTCTGAAGCCCAATTTTGTGAACTCTCTGATGACAGAGAAATGGTCAATCTGCGGTCCGCACAATTTGACTTCACCTTGGAGTCTCAAAAGTGAAGACTCTCTGATGACAGAGAAAAGCCTAATATGCGGCCATAAGAGGAAATCTATGATCCGCACAATTTGACCTGTAGCCGCAAATTCCTGCCTCACATAAGTTTCTAAAAATGCATATATGCAGACCGCACAATTCAAGTGCGGCCGCAGAATTCATTTTCTTGCACAAATAGGCATGGTAACATTATAGAAGCATGAAATTTCACTAACCCAGTCCCCGTAGAGCATGTATTAACTTTACCCAGCTCAGATCTACCCCACATGGACACACAATGAAACTCTAATAACAGATGGCCTAAAAAGAACTAAAAAAATCTACAAATTAAATGAACATAAAAATTAATATGAAATTGAAGCATACCTGATAGAGTGAATGCACTAAGTGAGTAATCTAGGTGATTGTGTATGTAGACAGTTGAAATCTCCAAGAAAACTTAGCAGGGCAACAGTGTTTGTTCAAAGTGGGAAAAGAGTAAAATGAGCCCTACTATTCTATTAATACAATTCAAAATGAGAAGGGATCATAGAAGAGTGTGGCCGCACATTTTCATGTGTGGTCCGCACTCTTTAACCTGGGAGATCATTCTTAGAAACTAATCTGTGGTCCACATATTTTTGGATGCGGCCGTAGATTTCATGCGCCGTCGCAAATCGACCTCCGCACTGACAAGCTTAAACTTTAGAGAGTTGGTATTTTTGACATTTCAATTCTGCGGTCCGCAAGATAAATGTGCTGCCGTAATGCTCATCTACTATGGCACCAAAAAATGTGCGGTCCATACAAATAAAGTGTGGTCCGCACTCTCTTGAACACTTAGCTATAATTTTGTACATAATTCTTGTAAGTCACACTCACCCCTGTAGCACACTTCAAATAAAGTAAGAACAAAAATAACACCTAACTACAAAAAGAAAAAGGAAACGAAACATGGGTTGCCTCCCAAAAAGCGCCTGATTTAACATCGCGGCATGACACAGAATACCCTCGAGTGAAATGAATGACCGCCACAATGTGGCTATCTCCAACCTTTCCCAAGTAGTTCTTCACCCGGTAACCATTGAATCTGAATACTTCATTGTTTTTGTTCTTCAAGTCTAATGCACCAAAAGGTGTCACACCCACAATTTCAAAAGGACCACTCCATTTGGATTTTAGCTTCCTGGGAAATATCCTCAACCTTGAGTTAAACAACAATACAAGATCGCTCACCTTGAACTCTTTGTTCCAAATGTATTTATCATGAAGATATTTCTTTTTTTCTTCGTACAAGGACGAAATCGCATAAGCATGGTACCGGAACTCATCCAATTCATTCAAATGTGCAACCCTCAAGTTAGCGGCTACATCACAATCAAGATTTAACTTCTTTACAGTCCATATGGCCTTGTGCTCTAGTTCCACCGGAAGATGACAAGTTTTCCCGAACACCAACCGGTATGGCGACATTCCGATAGGTATTTTGTAAGTCGTCCGATAAGCCCGTAATGCATCATCAAGCTTCTTGGACCAATCCGTCCGATTAGAATTCACCGTTTTGGATAAGATACTCTTTATCTCCTGGTTGGAGAGTACTACTTGCCCACTAGCTTGCGGGTGATAGGGAGTCGTGACTTTATGAGTAACACCATACTTGCTAAGTAAAGTGTCGAAAGCCTTGTTGCAAAAATGTGACCCCCCGCTTATAATTGCACGTGGAGTACCAAACCTTGTGAAAATATTCTTCTTCAAGAAAGACACCACATTTTTTGCCTCATTGTTGGGTAAAGCAACAGCCTCAACCCATTTGGACACATAATCCACCGCGACCAAGATGTAGGTGTTTCCACAAGAACTCACAAAAGGGACCATGAAGTCAATACCCCACACATCGAAAATATCAATCTCCAAAATGATTGTGAGATGCATTACATTTTTCTTTGATATTCCACCGGCCCGTTGACATTCATCACATCTTTTCACTAACTCACTAGCGTCTTTGTAAAGAGTAGGCCAATAGAAACTGCAACTAAGCACTTTGGCCGCCATTCTTGATCCATCATGATGACTACCTTATGGAGAAGAATGACAAGCCCCAATAATTTCACCTTGCTCTTCTTTCGGTATACATCTTCTAATCACCCCATCCGTAAAAATCCGAAAAAGGTATGGTTCATCCCAACAATAATCTTGACAATTCCGTTTGAGGTTCTTCCTTTGGCTTGAAGAGAACTCGTCTGAAATGATTCCACACACAAGAAAGTTTGCTAAATCCGCGAACCATGGCACCTCTTTCATTGAAATTGCCAAGAATTGATCATTGGCGAGGGAGTCATTAATTTCAAGGCCATCATGCGGCCTCCACTCCTCCTCCAAACAAGACAAGTGGTCAGCCACTTGGTATTCACTACCTTTTCTATCTTGGATGTCAATATCAAATTCTTGTAACAAGAGCACCCATCTCATCAATCGAGCTTTGGAGTCATTTTTTCTCATAAGATAATGAAGCATCGCATGATCCGTGTGGACAATGACTTTTGCACCTATCAAGTACGTGCGGAACTTCTCAATTGCAAACACAATAGCAAGGAGCTCTTTCTCCGTAACGGTATAGTTGACTTGGGCACTATTCATTGTCTTACTAGTATAGTAGACCGGATAAAAAAATTTGTTGATGCGTTGCCCCAAAATAGCCCTAACCGCTACATCACTTGCATCACACATGAGTTCAAAAGGCACACTCCAATTTAGAGCGGTGATGATGGGAGTAGTTGTCAACTTGAGCTTCAACAATTCAAAAGTTCTCATGCAATTATCATTGAAGTGAAACTTAGAATCCTTCTCAAGAAGTTTGCACAATGGGTTCACCACCTTAGAGAAGTCTTTGATGAAGCGCCAGTAAATACCCACGTGTCCTAAGAAACTCCGCACACCCTTCACAAAGCTGGGGATGGAAGCTTAGAAATCACCTCTTTTCCTTGTCAACTTCAATTCCATTCCTTGAGATTTTGTGGCCAAGGACAATAACTTTCTCGACCATGAAATGGCATTTCTCCCAATTGAGCACCAAATTTGTTTCTTCATATCTAGCCAACACTTTGTCCAAATTTTCAAGACAATCATCAAAAGAATCCCTAACCACCGAGAAGTCATCCATGAAAACTTCAAGGTATTCCCCCACCATGTCCGTGAAAATAGATATTACACCTTTGAAAAGTCGTCGGTGCATTGCACAAACCAAATGACATCCGTATGAAAGCAAAAGTACCATAGGGGCATGTAAAGGTTGTTTTCTCTTGATATTCTGAAGCAATGAGAATTTGGTTGTATCTCGAGTACCCATCAAGAAAGCAATAGAAAGCACGACCGGCCAATCTATCGAGCATTTGATCTAAGAAAGGAAGTGGAAAGTGATCATTCCTTGTGACTTTGTTAAGCTTGCGATAGTCCATACACACCCTCTAAACGGTCACCGTTCTAGCAGGAATCAACTCATTCTTATCATTGGTGACCACCGCCATGCCCCCTTCTTTGGGACACATTGAATTGAAGAAGTCCACAAACTATTAGAGATGGGGTAGACAATCTCGGTATCCAACCACTTGATAATCTCCTTCTTGACAACTTCTTGCATAGCCTCATTGAGTCTCCTTTGATGTTCAATAGATGGTTTGGTGCCATCCTCCAACTTCACCTTATGCATGCAAAAGGCGGGGCTTATCCCTCGAATATTCGCCAAAGTCCACCCAATAGCTTTCTTCCTCTTTTGTAGCACCGCCAATATGGAATCTATCTGCACGTTAGTCAAACAAGAGGAAAGAACAACCGGTAAAGTATAACAAGGACCAAAAAATTCATACCAAAGATGTGGAGCCAATGGCTTCAACTCCAAGGTAGGAGGCTCTTCAATAGAACGCTTTGTAGGAGGAGTTGTCCTATTTTCAATATCCAAGGACAATTTTCGGGGCGCATAGTTGTACGACCCCATTCCTTGCAAAGAGTTCATACATTCCATGAAGCCATCCATCTCGTCATCATCAAAGTTGAGCAAGACGGCCTCCAACATATCACCAACATTGATTGTGGAACTTGTTTTATCAACAATAACATCGGTCACCAAGTCTACAAAAGAACACACCTCATTGCTATTTGGTTGCCACATGGACTTACACACATGAAATACCACTTTTTCATCACCAACACAAAAAGTGAGTTCTCCAGCTTCAACATCACAAAGAGCCTTACTCGTAGCAAGGAAAGGTCTTCTAAGAATAATCGGCACTTCATAATGAACCTCACAATCTAGAATGACAAAATTCGCCGGAAGAATGAATTTATCAACACGAACCAAAACATCTTTAATCACTCCCAAGGGCATCTTCATGATACAATCGGCCATTTACAGTTTCATAGAGGTACGTCTTGGTTGCCCAATTCCCAAAGTCATGAAAACCGAATCGGGCATAAAATTGATACTTGCCCCAAGATCACAAAGAGCTTTAGCAAACTCGGCACTTCCAATTGTACAAGAAATCGTGAAAGCACCGGGATCCTCCAACTTAGGATCCATTGAATGAACAATTGTACTCACTTGATGAGTGACTTTGATGGTCTCAAAATTCATTGACCGCTTCTTTGTCACAAGATCCTTCATAAACTTTGCATAACCGGGCAATTGTTCCAAAGCCTCAACTAATGTTACATTGATTGAGAGACTCTTCATCATTTGAATGAACTTCTTGAATTGATTCTCACCATTTTGCTTGGCGAGTCTTTGAGGGTATGGAGGTGGAGGCTTAAGCAATGGTGCCTTAGCCTTTTGCACTACCGGCTCCGGTATGTCAATAATGTGTTCCCTAGACGGGTTCACCTCCTCTTGAGTCTCTTCCACACTATCATCAATATTAATCCGAACTTCATCATTAGGTTGCACCATATTCTTCATGATCTCTTCTTCTTGCATCACTTGATCATCATCAACAAGTTATCTTCTGCTTGAGGTGGATGGATTCCCGCCACTTTCACTTCTTGTGATAACCTCCATGGTATGCCCCATGTTGTTACCACCCTTTAGGTTTACCACCGTGTCACTTGGTAGTATCCCCTTAGGGCGAGAATTTAGAGCTTGAGAGATTTGACCCATTTGAACTTCTAGGTTGCGGATTGATGTGTTGTGTAAGGCAAGTTGGGCATCCGAACATTCTTTTTCACCATTTTCTTGAACATATTTTCAATACACCCCATCTCATTGTTTGAAGAACTCGAACCATGGGAAGGATAATGATGTGGGTTGCATGGTTGTTGGTTCATTGGGGGCCTTTGAAAACCCAACCCATGGTTGCCTTAATTGTTGTTCCATCCGCCTTGATTGTTACCTCCCCAATTTCCTTGATTGTTGTTGTTATGCCAATTCCTTTGATTGTTGTTTCCACTCGAATTTCCTTGATTGTTAGAATTCCAATTGCCTTGATTGTTTTGAGGTCGCCATTGTTGTTGGCTTGGGCCTTGGAAGTTGTTTCTTTGCCCTTGAAAATTATTCACATATTGCACTTCCTCTTCTTGTTCATTATAAGACTCATCTTTATCAATCCACCATCTTCTTACACATAGTTCTCCACTCGATTTTGCACAAATGGACCCTTAGTCCTTCTCTTGTTCACTATCATGTTCACTCCTTCCATAGCATTGACTTGCTTTGGAGTTTGCACTTGATTTAGTTGGGCCTTTGCTAGTTGAGTCATGGTAGTTGTCAATTCGGCAATGGCTTGCCCATGGTCTTGCAATTCTTTGTGAAGGTGGATCATATTCGGGTCACCTTGAGGAACATTGGCCCGGGATTGCCAAGCCGATGACATTTCCGCCATCTTATCCAAAATCTCACACGTCTCCGCATAAGACATAGTCATAAAGTTCCCACCAGCTAGTTGATTCACTACATATTGGTTGGTAGTGTTAATCTCACGATAGAAGGTTTGTTGAATCATGTTCTTCATTATATCATTGTTGGAACATTCCTTGACCATTGTTCTATAGCGCTCCCATATCTCGTGTAGTGGTTCATTCGGCTCTTGCTTGACTGCCAAAATCTCATCTCGAAATGTAGCCATATGTCCGGGAGAGAAGAACTTAGCATATGAACTTTTCTGCCAACTCATCCCAAGTGTGAATTTAATGGTTCGGCAATCGTTCCGATTAATCTAAAGCTTTACCCCGTAGAGAGAAGAGAAAAGGCCTTAGTCTCAATGCATCCTCGGAGACATTTGCTTGCTTGCTCCCCCAACAAGTGTCCACAAACCCCTTCAAATGTTTATAATCATTTTGTGTTGGAGCACCGGTGAAGAAACCCCGTTGCTCAAATAAAGTGAGCATCATATTGGTGATTTGAAAGTTGCCCGCCCTAATACGGGGAGGGACTATTGCACTAGCATAACGTTCGTTGGGCAATATCCGGTGTGGAGACGCTCGTGGTGGAGGTGGTGGTGGAACGGTCACATTGTCATGAGGTACCCGGCCTCTCCGATTGGCTTGTGGCTCATGAGTACCTCCTCTACTTGCTCATCATCCGCATCCAAATCCCTCAAAGGCAAATTTCCGAGCTCATTGTTCGCCATGGTTGTACCTAAGATTTCTCACACAAGTTAGTAACACGGAAGGAAAAGAAGATATTCCAAAAATAAACCCAAATATATAGCTAACAGAGTTTTAACTCACCGGCAACGACGCTAAAAATTGATCCACGTCCAATCCGCACTCAATAGTGAGTGAAAACGGTCGTTGGAAGAATAGTACCCAACAAGAGTCGGGGTCAATTTTCACAGGGAGTTACTAGGGGTGTTAGAGGTATACACTTGATGAAAGCAAATGGAATAACTAAATTACACTTCCACAAAAGGTTTTGATTTCTAATTTTAATTTTACTCTAGCAACTATAAGCTAAGAAAAGAAACTAGAAGCGACTGATTGGTTTTGGTACTTTTCCAAATAGTTAAAAAGCCTAGGGATGTCACTATAGCCTAGGTGTTCGCCTAATGAGTTAAATACGTTAATAATTATTTTGCTGAATGGGGTATATTATAGCTCTCAACTCTACGTTACCTACTCAATATCTCTCGGTCAAAGAGTGATTTTTCCCAATTTGGCTTTCTCAAGTCCAAATGGGTATCAAACAAAATAGTTGATATGAGCTCAATTCGGGTTCTCATTATCTCTAGTTTGAACCCTTTAATTAGGCTAATCAAACCCACAATTAGTTTAATTCCTTGTTAGCCAAGTTATCCTAGATTAGGTCTCTCTTTCCCAAGTAGAGACCAAGTCAAAAAGGCATGAATCAATATTTGCAACCACTAATTCTAAAATTGAAGCATAAACTAAACTAAATAATCAATACTCAATCATAAAAAAGCATTAAATTAAGTACCCATAAGGTTTACACACTAGGGTTGGGTCACAACCCTAGTAATAATCTTGCTATTCATAGTGAAAACTGAAGAAAATAAAGAAGAAATGCTAATTAAACTAATAATCTAAGATTAAAATAATAAAATATAATGTTTAAACACTAAAATAGTCACAAACTTCCTAAAATGGTAAAATATAATGGCTACAGCAGCTCAAACTTCGAAACTTGACCTAAAAATGTGAAACTCGTCTATTTATAGTGGGCCAAAATTCGATGACAAAAATGCCTCTCGGGAGGTTCTACGACCGCATAATTTCATGTGCAGTCTGCAGATTTCTTTAGTTGGAAATCTTCTGTGGCCGCACAATTCTTGTGTGATCCGCACTTCAGCAAGGCTTCAAGTCTTGGTATTTTTCACACTCTCTAAACTTTGAATCATTTGTCAGTGTAAACCTTGTTCTGCGGCCGCACAATTCATGTGCGGTCTGCACATTGGCCAAATTCCTACTGGGCTCTTTCACTAGATCTGCGGCCGTAGATGGAATTCTGCGGTCCGCACTTTCTTCTGCGGCCGCAAAAATTCTTCTGTGGACCGCACTTCTTTAGTTCTGCGTCCTTTCTTGCCTTGTTATTCGGAACACTCCTTTTTTAGTCGGATTTCATCACGGGAGACCAAACTTCCAACATTCCTGCAATTTACACACTTTTATTAGTTTTGGGAACATAAATCAATACTTTCGGACTAAAATAAAAGCAAAAACGTGCTAATAAGTAGTCAAAATCACCACTTATCAGCAGGCACAAACTCCTGCCTGTGACAGTGATGGCGTAGTCTTGGTGCAGCCCATAGCTATCCTTCAATGCCGAACGAAGAAGGTTAACAACGCTGTAAAAGTGAGGTTTTTGGTGCAATGGGTAAATCTTGGACCAGAGGAGGTTACGTGGGAAGATTGGGGTTACATCCGCAATCAATTTCTAGATTTCATCGCTAATCTCCAACCTTGAGGACAAGGTCGATCTGAACGAGGAGGAAATGTTATGTCTGTGGTAGTCGGAGGGGGTAATTAGATAAAGAAAGGGGAATTGGGGATTATATTAGGGTTTCAGCTATCTCACGTGCAACAGAGACATCGCGTGCATTAAGTATTAATAAGCTGAGCTGGGTAGTGGAGATCAACAGTAGAGATAAGGCCTTTGTGATTAGTTAATATTGGACGGACCAGATTAATTCATTAGTCTACTATAATAGACTCAGGGCCAATTGAGTTGGGTATGTTTTAACCGGTAATTCTCTTCTCTAACCAACTTCTCAGCTCTTTCTCTCAACTATCTTCTTATTTTTCTCTCTTCAACCCAATTGCTTCTTCATCTAATTTCAACTCCATTTCCATTACAGATGTGTTGCAGAGATTGGGAAATCCATTTCCATTTCTGTAATTCAATATTGATTGCGGAGACCATGAGGTAGAAGTTATAATAGTAATTTTCGGTACTGTAGGCTACAAGGAACGTCATGTATTTTGAGTTTTGGGCTTTGTTCGTGGTACACAAACTTTCTATGGAGTTTTTCAGCGTAGTTCAACTAGGTTTTACTTCCATTTCAATCTCAATCAGTATACAAACTTTCTGGTTATCCCCAAGAGGCGGATTCATGATTTTAGCTTTATGGGTTCAATCTTTAAGGTTTTTAGCATTGAAGCCATTATATTTTAAAAGTTATGAGATCATATATACTATTTATTACAATTTTGATAGATTTTTACATAGAATTTTATGATCATCACTGAAAGATGAACTTGATATCAATAAGCTACATCCGCCACTGGTTATCTGAGTTTTATTGCTATGGTTTCCAAATCTTACAATTGCTTTAGTAATATCAAGAGGAGGAAAACTGGGAATTCAAAACTGAAGCGGATTTGGTTGTTATATGTTATGAGTTCCATCGACTCTTTTCTAAATTTTGTACGAAAGAGTTCAAGCTCTATAAGCCTTAGAGATGCAAGGAGTAAAGATAGTTCCAGGGGCGGCTCAAGTACATGCAGGGCCTAAAGGTAAAGTCTAATATGAGGCCTAAATTTTTAAAAAAATATTATAATATTTATTTTTACTTGAAGTCTGTTCTTCTACTTTTTTGAGATACAAAGTTGTTAATAAATTTTTTATAATCGATTTTTTCTGATAATTCCTTTTCGATTGATAATATAACCAACTCATTTAATCTTTCTTGAGATATTGTTGATCTTAGGTAAGATTTTATGGAGTAATAGAAGTATAAAACTATTGGAAGTATAAAAGTACGGTTGAACACTTGAACTTATGAAATCTTAGAGAATAAAGGTGAGTAATAAAATCTGAAAAAATGAAGGTGAGTAAGAATATCAAAGAGGTAGTTTCTGAAATATGAAACGATTGGGAAAAATAAAGATTGGCGTGGACAAATTTAGGAATGAGTAAAATTCGGACAAGTTATCAAACAAAGAGTAAAAAAAATAAAATTGCGAGATCAACTCAACTTGAAAAGATGAGAAAACTATTCATCTACCTATTTTTTAGTAAGTCAAATTGTTACTTTATTTATATATCTAAAAGATTTTCTTTCCTTTTATATGAAAAACTCAACTTTGGTATTAAAAGTACTAAATATTATTTTTAAAATACATATAAACCTATTATTTTTAAAAAATGAGGCCCCTCAAATTTGGGGGCCTAAGGCTCAAGCCTTACTACTAATAACTGTTGAGCCATTTTGGGGGCTCTGGATAGTTCTATGATTCAACAGAGAAGGACCGAGCAAGAAGCTAGGATCAAGGAATCTGTTTCTGCACATTGGTCCATATGTGTATGGGCCACTAGGATTCTATAAGAGAAAACTTCATTTATGGTCGGCCGCTAGAAACTAATATCAACCGCTAGCCACAAAATTATAGTATGTATTTTATAGCCCAAAACTAATTAAAAGGCTAGCCACCGATCCAACTAACACGGAAACACAGTTCCGTCCTTCATCCAAAAACCTCTCTTCTCCAATTCCAACTCAAGTTCCAAAATAGAAAAATGAAATCTAAGATAAGAAGCAGGAATTTGAGATCTTCAATGCCGTCGTATTATACATACCTAAAGTCAGGAGCGTTGGCACAACTCAGGAACTCCAAAATCACTGCTAAATCATGACCAAATGATGCTCAATCTCCAATTGCAATATGCCAGCAAATACCCAATTCAAAACATACCTCTTAGCACCAACCACAGAGGGCTTAATTCCTTGTTTCAATTTGAAGATTGCGAACCACCGTCACTATATAAATTCTGTCACTTCTTCTGATTTCTTCTTCTCTTCCTATAACCAAAAAAAATCAGAAATCTCAAACAAAAAAACCAAAAAAAAAAAACGAAAAGGGCTAAAGAGCAAAGCAAACCTCGCCCATTGATGTTCTTGGCTATGGATAGAGGTAGCTGATAAGCTTAAAGAGAGAAAGAGAGAGAGTGAGAGACTGAATTGTCTCTCTCTTTTTAAGTTTTTTTGTTTTTATGAGTGTGTGTACTGTTTGATGTTATTCTCAAGAAAGTTCAAAAGAGAAGTGGTGAGCATGGGCTACATAGAAATCAACGAGGCACTCACTAATTTTTGTCATCTAAAAAAGCACAATTGGCTTGGCTTTTATATAGGTGGCACGTGTGACGGACATATACTTTGCTATTTTAGGTGGGGTTTTAATGTAAGTAGTGCAGTTATGTTAAATTGGTGCAACAAAGAAATTAATATGCTTAGTATATTGTATTTACATCAACAAAGTGTTCTGTTTTGCTTTATTTATGCTTATTTGTCTTGCCTGTGAATTAATTCCAGTTTTAATGAGTTAACATGTTGTTTGACAATTATTTCAATTACACATTTGTGTTTACTAATTATGTTCAATCCCTATACAATATATATATATATATATATATATATATATATATATATATATATATATATATATATATATATATATATATATATATATATATATATATACACACAAAATATATTGTCACTATACAAAATATATATAAAAATAGACTGTCACTCTACAAAAATATACAAAATAGACTGTCATTGTACAATTTATATACAATAGGTTGTCACTATACAAAAAATATACAAAATAGACTGTCACTATACAAAATATATACTAAATAGACTGTCACTATACAAAAAATATACAAAATTGATTGTTATTATACAAAATAGACTGTCACTATACAACAAATATACAAAATAGACTGTCTCTCTACAAAAAATATATAAAATAGACATTTCGGGCTATTAGATGTAATATGTTTGGGCCGAAGGGCCATTTTCTATCAATGGGCAAAAATATGGGCTATTAAAATTTTGAGGGGCTATAGAGGGTAGTTTTCTCATTCTATAAAGACTAAATAACAAAAGAATCACTCTAAGCCTCATGAGTTACGTCGCTGAACTTGCACTTCGAGTATTGCTCAACTTGAACCTTTTATACTCCAAGGTTTGTCTCCACACCTTTAGCCTAGCATTAACTCCGCCTCACAACTCCTCAATTAGTATTATGTTATCTGCAAATAACATGCACCATAATATCTCCCCTAGAATGTGTCACATCAATCCATCCATCACCAAGACAAATAAAAACGATCTAAGAGCTGATCCCTCGTGCAATATATCTTATCACGACTGGATAGTTGAGTCTCCTCCCACTGTCCTTACTCGGGTCTTGGCTCTGTCGTACATGTCCTTAATTGTCGTAGTGTATGTTATCGGTACATCTTTAGCCTTCAAATATCTCCACAGAACATTCCTTGGGATTTTGTCGTATGTCTTTTCTCGGTCAATAAACGTCATATGTAAGTCCCTCTTCCTCTCCCTATATTGCTCCACCAATCTCCTCACAAGATGAATGTCTTCTATAGTCGATCGCCCTGGCATGAATCCCGAAATGGTTCTTGGAAATAGACACGCCCCTCGTCACCCTCATCTCACCATCCTCTCCTGAACCTTCATAGTGTGGCTTATCAGATTGATGTCCCTATAGTTGTTGCAAATATGAATACCACCTTTGTTCTTGTACAACTGAATCATTTTGCTCCACTTTCATTCTTCGGATATTTTTGGCGTCCTAAAAATGACATTAGCCACTCCAAACCTGCATTGCCCACTCTCTTCCAACAAAAATTGGATAGTTATTTAATTCAAGAAATTTTTGAGTGTTCATAAAACTAAAATCACACGGACTACTTAGAGATCAATAGACAATGATGGTAACTTGATTTTGTCTTCAGTAAACGGATTAGATCCAGATTTACTTTCATCTGCCTTTCTCGTGTAATATGAACTTCATAATTAAGCTAAAACCCAACCAAATTAACATAGTTATTGCAATTTGGAATACCATCTTTGTTCTTGTACAACAGAATCATTGTACTCCACCTTTATTCCTCGTATATTTTTGCCGTTCTAAAAATGATTTTAAACAGTCCAGTTAGCTACTCCAAACCAGTCCTACCGCAGTCTTCCAAAAAATTTTGGATAGTTGTTTAATTCAAGAAATTTTTGAGTGTTCATAAAACTAAAATCCACATTGACTAACCAGTTTCAAAAAACAAAATCCACATTGACTATTAAAGATCAATAGTCAATGATGGTAACTTAATCTTATATTCAGTAAACGGAATAGATCCAGATTTACTCTGATCTGCTTTTCTCCTATAATATGAACTTCAAAATTAAGCTAAAACCCTGACCAAATTAACCCATGGAACAAAAGTAGTAAACAATCAAACTAGCATCTTGAAATAGCACCTAAGTCACACCGGCACAAATCTAGCTTAAATCCAAGTTTGTGCAACACCACATTACTCTCTCATGATTATATCTCCATATAGATGGTGATAAATTAACAAGAACATAAAGCAACGAAATTAATACATCAAGGAACACATCTGCTGCCATGAACTGCAGTAAACACAAATTTGCCCTCAGCAGTCAGCAAAGTATAGAATAAAGCCAAAGATTAGCGATAAACATAGCGTGTGCGCTTTGCCTGTGATTGTTTTGATGCTACGTGCAGTAAACAAGGTGAGAAACATGCAAAGCTAAATGCCTAGTGTGTGTTGTGCAAAAACAAATGCCTGAAGAAGCCTTTCAGTTAAAATAAAGCTTGGATGATGCCATTTTAAAGCCTTTACAGACACAATCAGTCAATTTCTATGCATGAGAAACTGTTAGAAGAATAGGAAACAAAATTGAAGAAGAAAAACTTTGCTGTGTCAAACACACTGTCCTTAAGAGATATTGCCCCTATTGTCTTCAGGGGTTTACAAGCAAATTCCTTTCAGGATTAAACAAAGTCTTGTATACTGCAAATTAACTTCCGCTACTTCAGGAGATTACTTATATTTATAGAATTTTAGAGATGACTTTTCTGAAAAGCCACTCTTTCACGAATAGATATGCCTGTTCAGTTTTTAGACCTCCAAATATTACAAACTAACTCAACAGAAACATTCAACTACCAACATAATGTTAAAGGGGAAACATAATGCCACCGAACTATACAGGAGCATTTCAGGTTTACTAAATTAATTTTGCCACATCAAAGGCAAAGAGGGAAAATAGAAACAGGAAGATTCTCATAAGATATATGCACCATTTTACAAGAATTTCTCTATGCAGGTGGTTAGTGTTGATTTAGGAACTGCACCAATGACTGCATCTTTCTTCTCTCCATTCTTGAAAATCATCACAGTTGGGATGCTTCGAATCCCCAATTCGGTTGCTGTGGAAGGGCTTTCGTCCGTGTTCAGCTTGAAGAATTTAAGCTTGCCAGCATATTCCTTTGCCAGTTCATCAATGACCGGGTGGATCATTCGGCATGGACCACACCACGGAGCCCAAAATTCAACCAGGACAGGTATATCAGACTCTACAACAAGTGACTTCCATGTTTTATCATTAACAGCACCCACTGCAATTTTGAAGAACCATGTTAAACCAACAAAAGATCCTAATGATCATGGGGAAGGTACAAAAGCAATGCTCTCTAGACAAGACGCATATTGCACCAGGCTAATTATACACAAACAGAAACCAGAGAAACAAATTTGTAATTTACTAGACAAGGAAGCCGATGTATCATACTTGTTTACGCTACTTATATCAAGTCAATTAGGCCAAAGATCAAATCGGAAAACATAGAATCCCATATTCCTAACTATGTACGATTCGTGTAACAGGTGCAACATCTACATTTCGCACAGAAAAGGCTTAAGGGTGAAGAATGAAGTTCAACAAGGTGAAAGGAAGCACTGATGTACCAAACAATGTTTATTCCCAAAGATATAAAGAAGCTTTACGAGTAACTCATAGGTGTCCACAACATTGTTCAAGTTCGTGGTACTTCTAAAATATAGCAAAGAATGCCTCATCATGAGCAATCAATATGCTCATAATAGCAAACAATATTCATTGAATTTTAGCAGGTAAGTGGAAGTAGCAATTTTTATGGAAATACACCATAGAGACCCCAGTGACGCCTTTTAACATTCAATTGGCTCATCTTGACACCTCTACAAGTTCCTTTTTATAGTGTTGTTAAAGACCACTAGCAAAATAGTATTTCTATCAGATAGGGAAAGAAAGAAAAAGAAAAGTAAGAAGCTACAAGAAGAGCTACGGAAGATTGAGGGAAGGAGCTTAGCGCAGGAACCGTGGCAGGGCAGGGTTGCTCAAGGATCGTTTGGATGGTGGCTGGAATATCAACAAAAGGGGAAAAAAAGAACAACCCCACCTGCAGCAGGTGTCTGGTGGTTGTAAAAGCGTTATTCTAGGTTCTGGGATTTTTAAAGGACATCTAACACAAGTACTAGCTGACACTTTACTGATGGTTTTCCCGCACAAATTCCTGTTTTATTCAGAAAACACAAATTAGTGTACCTTAGAATTTGGCCAGAGTTTATTAGCTGTGTGCAGAAAAAATCAAACAGTAACTCTGAGGCTATGTCTTTGCTTTCATTCGAAAACTATTAAAAGAGACTGATCACTGATGATAAGGCACAAAAGTCAAACACAAATGAGTGTACCTAACAACTTGGCCGTTAGTTTATCAGCGATGTGATGGCCAATGAATTTCCAACGACAACGAGAAACTCTAAATCCAAAGAAACAGAAAGAATAGTCTGCTTTTAGTCATCTTCACTACTTCAAATCAATTAACTAATGTTCCTTGTGCAACCCTGCACCTTGCTGAATGAAAGTAGTTATTCAGGTGGCCATTCCACCGCCAAGTAAAATTTGTCTTAAAATACGACATATATAATTCCTGTTACTTGTTATACCATGAGAGCCACATATCAAATAAGCTAAACTCGTCGTCCGTCTACAAACTTCCGTTGGTAAAAACAAGATTTACTCTTTACTATGGAATTGAATGTTGTGGAACAGTTCTTTCAGCAAAATCAAGCTTAAAGAAGCCCGAAAAATCTCAACAGCTACACTATAACATGAAGAGGAGTAAAAAAAAATAGTAAAATAGAGGAGTACAAAAGATTTTAAAAAATAATTACCTTCAAGGGCAGTATTTTGCGCTTCGCAGACGATTCGAGCTCGTCCGGGAATGATTTTTGAGCATGAGGTAGTGGAGACGGATGAGCGAGTTGACTGGATCTTAAGGCCTCTGAATTGAGAGAATCTAACGGAGGAACGAGGACTTGAGAAGGAAGAACCGGCTACCGGAGCCAGTGACGACGACGGCAGTGCCGAGGCGCGTGGGACTGAAATCATTTCCAGCACACCAGCCATTGAAAGAGAGAGCGCGCGTGTGTGGATAATGGGAGGAGAGAGAGAGAGAGTGGATATTTACAGAGAGATAATGAGGTCTGCGGCTGAGCTGAGTTTTGGTTTTTGAGTTGGATGTTAGAAGTAAGATATACGATTGTGTTGATGAACGGATGAGTAGCTTAGCGTTTCTGCCATCCACGTGCCTCTCACGTGATTCTCTTGGACATTTTGTGATTGGGAAATGACATTATATAGCTGGCTTCAAAATTTTAATAGCCAAAAAAATATATTTTTGTATATTTTTATATATATATATATATATATATATATATATATATATATATATATATATATATATATATATAAAATATATTCAAAATTTATATACTTTTGCGGCTATCAGATGTAAATAGTTTTGGCTGCACGCTAAAAGTAATTTTTGGCCTTTATGATTTTGTTAGAGATTTTTCATTCCTATACAATATTTGAAACTTATTTATCAAAATTATCCTAATTTTGTATATTACCCATTTTAAACAAGGATTGATTATAATAATTTATACAATTTATTATTAGTGTCTTAAATTAGGGTATTAGTGACATCCTTTTTTGTCTTCACCTCTCCTCTCCTCTTTCCCTACTCTTTACCGTCTTTTTCCATATATAATTTAGTATTAGTGCTTTAAATTAAGGGATTCAGTTATATCCATTTTCTTTTTTTCTCTCTTCTCCTCTTAACAATAGTGCCTTAACTGTAGTATAGCAGTTTCAATAATGTTGAACCATAGTGACATAAAATAGGTATAGACTTCTTTTTTTAGAGGGAACATATAGAACTTTAACTGAAACTGTCGAAGCAAACAAAATTTTTTAAGACTAAAGGAAAAGATTGCCCGATGCCTAGAAGGTAAATATAATAAAAGGAAAACACATAAAGGTTTTCGTTTGATGTCAAACTTGCAGTGCAACAAAATTTGCATATATTCAAAGTTGCTTCTCAATTAACTTATGACCTAACATGTTACATGAACAAGTTGGGTCTGGTAGCCTTGTATGTTGTCTTCATTTTTGTACTAGGTGGTCCGGCTTTCTTGAACACCAATGGGAACTTGATTTTTGTGATGACCCAAAGGTCATCTTTAAATTTAATAATTATTTTTGTGTTTTAAGACCTCGGGAAAAAAAGTACTATTCATCATTTTTCGACTTGCGTGCGCAATCCGTAAAATTTTCCGAAAAGTTTTTATATGAAAAATTGATTAAAAAGTGTAATATAGCTTTAGAGTTGACTTCGGTCAACATTTTGAGCAAACGGATCCGAATCAGTGTTTTGACAATTCCGGTAGGTACGTATCGTGATTTGGGACTTGGGCGTATGCCCAGAATTTAATTTGGAGGTCACTACCTCAAGTTATGGCCATTTAACGGAAACTAGAAATTTAAAGGCTAAAGATTTTCAAAATTGACCACGGATTTGATTTTTTGATATCGGGATTGGAATTCGATTTTGAAAATTGAAATAGCTCAATTATGTCATTTATGACTTGTGTGCCAAATTTGAAGTCATTCCGGATTCATTTAACATGTTTCGGCACAAGCTTTGTAAAAGGAAAAATTTGAAACTCTTAAGTCTGAATCAAGGTATGAATTATAATTTTGATGTTATTTGATATGATTTGAGACTCCGAGTAAGTCTGTATTATGTTACATTATTGGTTGATAGAATTGAACGGGATCCCGAGTGGCTCGGTGAGTTTCGGGGTGAGTTTTGAGCGAGTTCGTGCATTTCGGTACTCTAATATTGTTCTGGAACTTTTGAAAAAATGTGGACCGCAGAGGAAAAGTGTGGACCGCATAATTTTGAGTGCGGACGCACTTCAGAGGAAAAGTGCCGACCGCAGAGGACAAGTGCATACCGCATAATTTTGTGTGCGGCCGTACTTCAGAGAAAAAGTGCCGACCGCACAATGTTTTGTGCGGCAGCACTTCAAGGTCTGCAGGTTCGATGGTCCGACTTCGGAGGCTTATATGTTTTAATCCACAATGAATTTGGACATGATTCAAAAACAAAAGTTGTAGCCCTTTGAATCTAGTTTCTAGAAAGGTATAGAATTAATCATTTGGATATTTGTACAGAACATTATGGGTATTTTACTGAATCCTAGTAAGCTGTCACAGTGAAGTACGACCGCACTCAAATTTTTGCGGCCGCAGAACTTGAAAATGTGCGGACCGCACATTGGGAAATCAGAATTGTGTACTATATAACTGAGGGTTTGGGTATTATTTCACATTTTCGACTTTGGGAGCTCGGTTTGTGACGATTTTTCGTGAGTTTTGAAGAAATTCATTGGGGATAAGTGTTCCTTATCCTATATTGATTATATTCCATGATTCCATACTCATTTACATCATGAATCCGTGAATTTATGGAAGAAAAATCATATTTTTATAAAATCTTTCAAAAATATAAAATTAAGATTTGAAGGTCAATACGATATCGGAATTCGATATTTTCTGTATGGTTGAACTCGTATCGGAACGGGTGTTCGGATTTCGTAAGTTTTCCTGGGATTCGAGATGTGGGACCCACTGTTTATTTTTTAGATGAATTTCGGATTTTAATCCGGAAAATTTATAATTTCATACGAAATTAATTCCTACAATTTGTATTGAGTATATTGAATTATTTATGACTAGATTTTAGGATTTCGAACACGAATTCGCGAGGAAAAGGTATATTGTAATCTTGAATTTGGTTGCAAGCGAAGTAAGTATCGTGGTTAACCTTGACTTGAGGGAGTAAGATTTATTTGTCTATTTGCTACATAATTTAATGTGCAGGTACATCGTATATGTGAGGTGACGAGTACTTATGCGTTGTGGTTGAGTCAAAGCATGCTGGAAGAATTTATTTCATTTTGAATAATTGCTTATTTAATTAAGATATTCACGCTTAAGTTTATTATTGATTATTTGATCATTATTCATGAAATTTTTATTGATTTAATTACTGTTGAATATGGTAAGAAAGAGTATAAAAGCACGAAGGGTGATGCCGTGCCATTTTTATTATTTATACTATCATTGTCATGGTGAGAAAGAGTGTAAAAGCACGAAGGGTGTTGCCGTGTCATTTTTGAGTGTTAAAGCACAAAGGGTGATGTCGTGCCATTTTCAGAGAGTGTAAAAACACGAAAGGTGATGTCGTGCCAAAAGAGAGTAAAAGCACGAAGGATGATGTCGTGCTAATTATTATTATTTATTTATCATTTTATGGAAGGAATGAGAATAAAAGCACGAAGGGTGGTGTCGTGCCATTTTCATATTATCAGTTGCTCATTTTATTGTTGAGGAATTAATTGGCTGCTAAGTGATAATTCTCCTGCTGAAATTATTATATCAACCCCCTTCGAATGTTCCCTCCCAAATTTATAAAGTGTTATTATTGCTTCGTATTTCTATACACTTGTACAAGTTGTTTACGTACATGTCCTGTCATAGCCTCGTCACTACTTCGTCGAGGTTAGGCTCGACACTTACGGAGTATATAGGATCGGTTGTACTCATACTACACTTTGAACTTCTTGTGCATATTTTGGAGTTGGTCCCAGCGGCGTATCATAAACGTGCTCGGATTCAGCTACTCATAGGAGACTTGAGGTATAACTGCACAACATTCGCAGTTATGAAGTCCCCTTCTATCTTTTCTTAGTTGTGTATTATCTTTCAAACAACTTGAATTTTATTCAGACCTTTATTTGTATTATATTCAGACCTTTATTTATATTATTCTAATAGCTCGTGCACTTGTGACACTAGATTCGGGGATGTATTGTAATGATTCGGTAGTTATGGTCTTCCGCTCTTTATTTCAGTAATTGACTTCTGTTTAATTTAATTTGCTTAAAAATGGTTAAGATTATTTTAACGTTGGCTTGCCTAGAAAGTAAAATGTTAGGCGCCATCACGGTCCTGAATGTGGAAATTTTGGGTCATGACAGTTGGT
Source organism: Nicotiana tomentosiformis (assembly GCF_000390325.3). Classification (NCBI taxonomy): domain Eukaryota; kingdom Viridiplantae; phylum Streptophyta; class Magnoliopsida; order Solanales; family Solanaceae; genus Nicotiana; species Nicotiana tomentosiformis. The sequence goes on along the minus strand of NC_090818.1, from coordinate 42,487,305 downwards.
ATCAGAGCCCTAGGTTACTTAGGTCTCACGAGTCACGAGCAAGCTTAGTAGAGTCTGAAGGATCAGTACGGAGACATCTGTACTTATCTTTTAGAGGCTATAAAGTTTAGGAACAATATCACTTCTTTCTTAATCTGTCGTGCGATCTTATTCTTTCATCGATGATTTTACCATTCTATTCTTATTCTCTCGCAGATGGTGAGAACACATAATATATCTACCGATGGACAGGGACTAGAGCCCCCTGTGGCAACTATGACCAGGGGTAGAGGTCGAGGACGAGGTCGTGCTAGAGGTCGAGGCAGAGGTAGAGGTAGAGCTCAGTCTAGAGCTCGAGCAGCAACACCTGTTGTAGAACCTCAGGTGGATCTTCAGGAGGAGGTTCCAGTTCAGAATGTACCAGTTGGACCAGTTCAGGTCCCGGAAGGATTCATAGCTACTCTAGTGCTTCAAGACGCTCTAGTCCGTTTGGTGAGTCTTATAGAGGGTGTGGCCCAGAATGGTACGTTTCCAGTGGCACCAGCCATCTCACAGGCTGGGGGAGGAGCAAAAACTCCCACTACTCCCGCTCCGAAGCAGATGGCTCCCTAGTATCAGGCTCCAGCAGCCCCGCCAGTTGGGGTAGTTCAGCCAGTTGTTGCGGCACAGGCCGGTGATAGGCCCGCCATGTCTTCTGAGGCCTTATTGAGACTGAATAAGTTTCCTAAGATCTTTCTAGTTCACTTCAGTGGTACACCTTCTGAGGACCTACAGGATTATCTTGACTGCTGCCATGAGGTGTTGCGGAACATAGGTATAGTTGAGACCAATGGGGTCGATTTTGCTATATTTCAGATGACGGTTCCGCCAAGAGATGGTGGAGAGATTTTATGTTGACCAGACCAGCTGGGTCGCCTACACTGACTTGGGATCAGTTCTCACGGCTATTTCTAGAGAAGATCCTCCCTATCATATTGAGAGAGGATTTCCGTAGGCAGTTTGAGCGTCTCCAACAGGGCAGTATGACAGTTACTTAGTACGAGAACCGTTTTGTAGATCTAGCCTGTCATGCTCTCCTTTTCATTCCTACTGAGTGAGAGAGAGTAAGGAGGTTTATTGAGGGACTTACTCACCCTATCAAGCTTCAAATGGGCAAGGAGACCGGAAGTGAGATTTCCTTTCAGGTGGTTGCTAATGTTGCTAGGAGGATCGAGATGGTTCTTGCACAGGAAAGAGGGCAGGGGTCTGATAAGAGGCTCGGCAGTTCGGTGGGTTTAGTGGTGCCTCGTCTGGAAGTAGGGGTAATTTTGGTAGGGGTCATCCTCCCAGGCCGTTTCATTCAGCGCTCCAGGCATCCTGCAGTGCACCACCAGCTCCTATTAGTGTACCTCTAATACACGGTTTCCAAGGTGGTTACTCAAGATGACATGGACAATTTCAGGGTCAGCAGCCACAGCAGCCGAGGTCCTGTTATACTTGTGGTGATCCGAGGCACATTGCTAGATTATGCCCTAGGTCTCAGGGCAGCATGCAGCAGTAGGGTTCTCGTGCTATGATTCCAGCACTGGTTGCTTCACCGCCTGCTCAGCCAGCAAGAGGTAGGATTAGGCAGCTAGAGGTGGAGGTCAGACCATTAGAGGTGGGGGTTAGGCCGTTAGAGGTGGAGGCCAGCCAGTTAAAGGTCGTCCTAGGGATGCAGTTCAGAGTGGTGGGGCCCAGCCCCGATTTTATGCTTTTCCAGCTAGGCCTGAGGCCGAATCATCTGATGTCGTGATTACAGGTATTGTTCTAGTTTTCCATAGAGATGTTTCTGTTCTATTTGATCCAGGATCTACTTATTCCTATGTGTCCTCTTATTTTGCTTCATATCTGGTGATGCCTCGTGATTCTCTGAGTGCTCTTGTGTGTATGTCCACTTCGGTAGGAGATTCTATCGTGGTAGATCATGTCTATCATTCGTGTGTGGCTACTATTGGGAGTCTTGAGACTAGTATGGATATTCTACTTCTTGATATGGTAGATTTTGATGTCATCTTGGGTATGGATTGGCTGTCACCTTATCGTGCTATATTGGATTGTCATGCTAAGACGGTGACCCAAGCCATGCCGGGGTTACCTTGATTAGAGTGGAAAGGAACTCCTGGTTATTCTACCAGCAGGGTTATTTCTTATATGAAGGCTCGACGTATGGTCGAGAAAGGGTGTCTAGCCTATTTGGCTTATATTCGCGATTCCAGTGCGAATGTTCCTTCTATGGACTCAGTACCAGTTATTCATGAATTTTCAGAAGTATTTCTTGCAGATATGCCGGGGATGCCACCCGAAAGAGATATAGACTTTTGTATTGATTTGGCTTAAGGCACTCAGCCCATTTCTATTCCCATACCGTATGGCCCCGTCGGAACTGAAAGAACTGAAGGAGGAGTTACAACACTTGCTTGATCAGGGATTTATTAGACCTAGTGTCTCGCCCTGGGGTGCACCGGTGTTATTTGTAAAGAATAAAGATGGTTCAATGCGAATGTGTACAGATTATCGGCAGTTGAACAAGGCTACTACCAAGAACAAGTATCCACTGCCAAAAATTGATGACTTATTCGATCACCTTCAGGGTGCCAATTGTGTTTTCAAAGATCGGCTTGAGGTCTGGTTACCATCAGTTGAAGATTAAGGCATCTGATGTCCCTAAGACAGCTTTTCGGACTCGGTATGGGAATTACAAATTCCTAGTGATGTCATTTGGGCTGACAAATGCCCCAGCAACATTTATGGATTTGATGAATCGGGTGTTCAAGACCTATTTGGATTCTTTTGTGGTTGTATTAATTGATGATATCTTGATTTACACCAGTAGTCGAGTGGAGCATAAGCAGCGTCTTCGGAGTGTGCTTCAGACTTTGATGAATAATCAGTTATATGCCAAAATTTCAAAATGTGAATTTTGGTTAGACTTAGTTGCCTTTTGGGGCATGTTGTATCGGCAAAAGGCATAAAAGTAGATCCTAATAATATTAAGGCTGTTCAGAATTGGCCTAGACCTACTTCAGTTACAGAGATTCGGAGTTTCCTGAGTTTGGCAGGTTATTATCGTCAGTTCGTGGAGGGGGTTTTATCTATAGCAAGTCCATTGACCAGACTGACCCAGAAAGGTGTTCCATTCGGATGGTCAGGCGAGTGTGAGTTGAGCTTTCAGAAGCTCAAGACTGCTTTGACTACGATGCCAGTGTTGGTATTACCCACAGGTTCAGGATCTTATATGGTGTATTGTGATGCATCTTGTGTTGGGCTCAGTGCAGTATTAATGCAAGATGATAGGGTGATTGCATATGTATCGCGGTAGTTGAAAGTTCACGAGAAAAATTATCATGTTCATGATTTAGAATCGGCAGCCATTGTTCATGCGCTGAAGATTTGGAGGCATTACGTGTACGGTGCCTCGTGTGAGGTATTTACTGATCATCGTAGCCTTCAGTATCTGTTCAAATAAAAAGATCTCAATTTGAGAAAGAGAAGATGGTTGGAGCTATTGAAGGACTATGATATCACTATTTATTATCACCCCTGAAAGGTCAATGTGGTGGCCGATGGTTTGAGTAGAAAGGTTATGAGTATGGGTAGTCTTGCGTATATTTCGGTGGGTGAGAGATCGTTAGCGGCATATGTTCAGACTTTTGCTAATCAGTTCGTGAGGTTAGATGTTTCAGAACCCAGTCGGATTCTAGCTTGCACAGTCACTCGGTCTTCTTTATATGAGCGCATCAGAGAGCGACAATATGATGATCCTCATTTACTTGTCCTTAAGGATACAGTGCGGCACAATGATGCCAAACAGGTTGTTGTGGGGGAAGATGGAGTTCTGTGAATGCAGGGTCGTATTTGTGTGTCTAATGTGGATGAGCTTCGTGAATTAATTCTGAAGAGGCCCACAGTTCCAGGTATTCTATTCATCCAGATGTCGCCAAAATATATCAAGATTTGCGGCAACATTATTGGTGGAGGAGAATGAAGAAGGATATAGTTGCATATGTATCTCGGTGTCTGAATTGTCAGCAAGTTAAGTACAAGCATCAGAGACCAAGTGGTTTGCTTCAGAAGCTAGAAATTCCTGAGTGGAAGTGGGAGCATATCACTATAGATTTTGTTGTTGGGCTTCCACGTACTCAGAGAAAATTCGACACAGTTTGGGTCATTGTGGACAGGTCGACCAAGTCAGCACATTTCATTCCAGTGGCAGTTACCTATTCTTCAGAGTGGTTAGCTGAAATTTACATTCGTGAGATTGTCCGCTTTCACGGTGTGCCCGTGTCTATCATTTCTGATCGAGGTACGCAATTCACTTCGTACTTCTGGAGGGCTGTACAATGTGAGTTAGGCACGCGAGTTGAGTTAAGTACAACATTTCATCCACAGACAGATGAACAGTCAGAACGCACTATTCAGATATTGGAAGATATGCTTCGCGCTTGTGTTATAGACTTTGGAGGTTCTTGGGATCAATTCTTGCCACTTGCGGAGTTTGCCTATAATAATAGCTACCAGTCGAGCATTCAGATGTCTCCGTATGAAGCATTGTACGGGAGGCGATGTCGTTCGCCAGTTCGCTGGTTTGAACTGGAAGAGGCTCGGTTGTTAGGTACTGATTTGGTACAGGATGCCTTGGATAAGGTCAAGGTTATTCAGGATCGACTTTGCACAGCTCAGTCTAGGCAAAAGAGTCATGCCGACCATAAAGTTCGTGACATTGCATTAATGGTTGGATAAAGAGTATTGCTCTAGGTTTCACCTATGAAAGGTGTAATGAGGTTCGGAAAGAAGGGCAAGTTAAGCCCTAAGTATATAGGACTCTTCAAAATTCTTAAAAGGGTGGGCGAAGTAGCCTACAAGCTTGCATTACCATCTAGTTTATCAGTGGTTCATCCAGTGTTCCATGTGTATATGCTCCATAAATATCATGGTGATCCGTCCCATGTGTTAGATTTCAGCTCAGTCCAATTGGACAAGGATTTGATTTATGAGGAGGAGCCAATAGCTATTCTAGCCCGGCAGGTCCGACAGTTGAGGTCTAAGAGTTATCCTTCAGTTCGGGTGCAATGGAGAGGTTAGCCGGTAAAAACATCAACCTGGGAGTCCGAGTCGGACATGCGGAGTAAATATCCACACATTTTCACCAGCTCAGGTACTTTTCTAATTCTGTTCGAGGACGAACGTTTGTTTTAGAGGTGGAAAATGTGATAATCCAAAAGGTTATCTTTAAATTTAATAATTATTTCTGTGTTCTAAGACCTGGAAAATAAAGCACTATTCATCATTCCTCGACTTGCGTGCGCATTCCGCAAATTTTTACGGAAAGTGTTTATATGAAAATTTGATTAAAATGTGTAATATAGCTTTAAAACTCAACTGAGTTGACTTCGGTCAACATTTTGAGCAAACGGATCCGGATCAGTATTTTGACGGTTCTGGTAGGTACGTATTGTGATTTTGGACTTGGGCATATACCCGAAATTTAATTTGGAGATCCCTAGCTCAAGTTATGGCCATTTAACAGAAACTAGAAATTTAAAGGCTAAAGATTTTCGAAGTTGACCACGGATTTGACTTTTTGATATCGGGGTTGGAATCCGATTCAGAAAATTAGAATAGCTCCGTTATGTCATTTATGACTTATGTGCCAAATTTGAAGTCATTCCAGATTCATTTAATATATTTCGGCATAAGTTTTGTAAAAGAAAGAGTTTGAAACTTTTAAGTCCGAATCAAGATGTGAATTATAATTTTGATGTTATTTGAGACCCCGAGTAAGTCTGTATTATGTTACATTACTGGTTGGTATAATTGAACGGGATCTCGAGTGGCTCGGTGAGTTTCGGGGTGAGTTTTGAGCGAGTCCGGGCATTTCGGCACTCTAATATTGTTCTGGAACTTTTGGAAAAATACGGACCGCGCAATTTTGAGTGCGACCGCACTTCAGAGGAAAAGTGCAGACCGCATAGGACAAGTGCGGACCGCACAATTTTGTGTGCGGCCGCACTTCCAAGGAAAAGTGCGAACCGCACAATTTTGTGTGCGGCCGCACTTAAGGGGTTCTACAGGTTCAATGGTCTGACTTAAGAAGCTTATATCTTTCAATCCACAACGAATTTGAAGATGCATCAAAATTGAAAGTTGTAGCCCTTTGAATCTAGTTTCCAGAAAGGTATAGCATTAATCATTTGGATATTCGTACAGAAAATTATGTATATTTTACTGAAGCCTACTAAGCTGTCACAGTGAAGTGCGGCCGCACTCAAAATTGTGCGGCTGCAAAACTTGAAAATGTGTGGCAGCACTTAAATATGTGCGGACCACACATTGGGAAATCAAAATTGTGTACTATGTAACCGAGGGTTTGGATATTATTTAACATTTTAGACTTTGAGAGCTCGGTTTGTGACGATTTTTTATGGTTTTTCAAGAAATTCATTGGGGGTAAGTGTTCCTTATTCTATATTGATTATATTCCATGATTTCATACTCATTTACATCATGAATCCGTAAATTTATGGAAGAAAAATTAGATTTTTATAAAATCTTCCAAAAATATAAAATTAAGATTTGAAGGTCAATCCGATGTCGGAATTCGATAATTTTTGTATGGTTTAACTCGAATCGGAACGGGTGTTCGGATTTCGTGAGTTTTTTCGGGATTCGAGACGTGGGTCCCACTATTTATTTTTTTTAGATGAATTTTGGTTTTTAATCCAATTTTTTTTAATTGCATATGAAATTAATTCCTACGATTTGTATTGAGTAGATTGAATTGTTTATGACTAGATTTTAGGATTTCGGACACGAATTTAGGAGGAAAAGGTTTATTGGAATCTTAAATTTGGTTGCAAGCGAGGTAAGTGTCGTGGTTAACCTTGACTTGAGGGAGTAGGATTTATTTGTCTATTTGCTACGTGATTCAATGTGCGGATACAACGTATATGTGAGGTGACGGGTACTTATGCGTTATGGTTGAGTCAAAGCATGCTGGAGGAATTTATTTTATTTTGAATAATTGCTTATTTAATTAAGATATTCATGCTTAAATTTATTATTGATTATTTGATCATTATTCATGAAATATTTATTGATTTAATTATTGTTGAATATGGTGAGAAAGAGAGTAAAAGTACGAAGGGTGATGCTGTGTCATTTTTATTATTTATACTATCATTGTCATGGTGAGAAAGAGTGTAAAAGTACGAAGGGTGTTGCCGTGTCATTTTTGAGTGTAAAAGCACGAAAGGTGATACCGTGCCATTTTCAGAGAGTGTAAAAGCATGAAGGGTGATGCCGTTCCAAAAGAGAGTAAAAGCAAGAAGGGTGATGTCGTGCCCATTATTATTATTATTATTATTATTATTATTATTATTATTATTATTATTATTATTATTATTATTATTATTATTATTATTATTTATTTATTTATTTATCAGTTTATGGGAGGAATGAGAGTAAAAGCACGAAGAGTGGTGCCGTGCCATTTTTATATTATCAGTTGCTCATTTATTATTGAGGAATTAATAGGCTGCTAAGTGATAATTCTCCTGCTGAAATTATTATATCAGCCCTTTTCGCATGTTCCCTCCTAAATTTATAAAGTGTTATTTATTGTTTTATTGTTGCTTCGTATTTCTATACATGTTGTTTACGTACGTGTCCTGTCATAACCTTGTCACTACTTTATCGAGATTAGGCTCGATACTTACGGAGTACATGGGGTCGGTTGTACTCATACTACACTCTGCACTTCTTGTATAAATTTTGGAGTTGGTCCCAGCGGCGTACCATAGACGTGCTCAGATTCAGCTACTCAGAGGAGACTTGAGGTATAACTGCACAACGTTCACAGTTCTGAAGTCCCCTTCTATCTTTTCTTAGCTGTGTATTATCTTTCAAACAACTTGAATTTTATTCATACCTTTATTTGTATTATTCTAGTAGCTCGTGCACTTGTGACACCAGATTCAGAGATGTATTGTGATGATTCGGTAGTTATGGTCTTCCGCACTTTATTTCAATAATTGACTTCTGTTTATCTTAATTTGCTTAAAAATGGTTAAGATTATTTTAACGTTGGCTTGCCTAGCAAGTGAAATGTTAGGCGCTATCACGGTCCTGAATGTGAGAATTTCGGGTCGTGACAATTTTGGAGTCATGGAACTGCTTGGTGCTCTCCCTAGTTGAGAACCAAATCTTATAAAATTATTTTAGTAGCTTGAACTAGAAAGTAGCGCTAAACCAAAGCAATAGAGACACTAACGATAGACAACACCTAAACTAGACAAGTTGAATGTCTGAATATTCAAATTTGATACAAATTTGATACACCTACAACAACATATAAACTAAAAATATATTTTATACAGCTAATTATATAGTATACAACTTATTGATAAATTATCTACTACTTTCAGACACTATTTTTACCCAGTTAAATATAATTACAATATCATACAACTTAAATATAATTTTTATACAAAAATTATACAATGTCTTTTGTATGTATTTTGTATATGATTTGTGTATATTTTGTATGTGGTGTATTCTTCTTTCTCTCTGAAATTTCAATCAAAACTTCCTATGTTAATACAATTTTGATACATATCAACAACTTTGTTTAAAGACAGTATTTATAACTTAAATACAAATTTCATACAAAGATTCAAACATTATACAATTACTTTTCAACTTTAAATACAATACTCAAATAAAAAAAAATATAACTACAATAGAATACAACTTAAATACAATTTACATACAACTATAATATAACTTTAATATAATTTTATATTTATATGTCATGTGTTCTTTCTTCTTTTTCTTCTTCTTCTTCTTCTTCTTCTTCTTCTTCTTTTTCGAGTTTCAATTTGAAATCCAGCCAAAATCAACTTTAATCTTCACCAAACCCCCTCAAAATTGAGATATAAACTTCAAACAATATTCCTAATTGTTTGCAACAATACCCAATCCAAAAATATTTTTTTGTGAAAACCCGAATTCGAATGCAAGGTTTTGAAGTTTTTTAATGGCTGTTAATGGTGGAGAGTCAAACCTATTCAAAATTTATTGATTGACAATTTCAATTCGAACATCAATTGTGCAACAGGAAAGAAAATTAAAACTCTACAGTAAAACGATTGAAATCCATTGATGAATTCCGTTAAAATTCTATACAACATGAAAGGATAAAAAACAGAGAACATCGAAGGAGAGAGAGAGAGAGAGAGAGAGAGAGAGAGAGAGAGAGAGAGAGAGAGAGAGAGAGAGAGAGCAGCTATTAAGGGATGGGGATTCCCTATTCAATTACTAATATAAAAGGATACTCATTAATATTAATTTATATATAATTAGTAAATTGTATATCAACTTGTAATTAAGTTAAAACCTAAAGAATGAGGGTAAATAAGTTTCTAATGCAGTACATATAACTAAAATCTCATTTTTTGTTATCCATTTGTAATTGGGCCACTGGATCAACGGAGACCACAGTGCTAGTAATATTTACTGGCCCATTCTGAACCTTACATCATTTTCTCTTTTTCCATTTTTTTCTGGGGTGGCGAAGAGGGGGATTAAATGAATAGGAGAAGAGACTTTTGGTGATATCTAATAATTCCAAAGAAATTGTTTCCAAATATAATTCTTTCCAACATTTTTACCCCTCTTAGTGTTGGGTGGGGAAAGTATGAAATAATCTAGTTGTTTTACATTTTTATATTTTATGAGCCTTGTAACTTATTCTTCATGATGAGCTTTTCCAAGTTTATCCAACGTAACGTTAGTCATTTGATTCAGTCTATGTCTATCACTCACGACAGAACTGAGTACTAACTGTTGGATAACCAATAGAATTTGGGGGAAAAAAGCTTTTTCGTTGGTGAAAGTAAACGGTCGAAATTGCTATTTAAAGTAATGCTCGTCCTATCATTTTCTACTGATTATCAAATACCGTAGTGAAGAAATAAGAAACACCGGTACTACCTCTAAAAGCTTATAAAGTGTCCAGGGGAAAAGCGCCAATAAACAATTGTAAATTTGTTCAGAAAATTTCGAAATCAATATGTTAGAATGATTTTTTTATTTTTTATTTACAAACAAAAGCGCAATGACAGCAATAATAGCATCCAGAGGTCATAATATTCATGAGAGTTGCATATAATAGACAAAAAAGAAGAGAAAGGTGTTGCGATTTGAGTCTTGACTTTGGTGGAAGAGGAGACAAAATGTGAAAAACCATTTGGAAACACAATATTTGGGAATCTCCCATGCCATCCTCGTGTAGTCTCAGACTATTATTAGCACAAAAACTTAGAACTTAGAACCCCCCCCCCCCCCCCCCCCCACAAACACCCCCCTTACCCAACATTGTCATGACTCATTTCCTTGCCTCCACGCTCCGCCTTTTCTCCCTTATGTCGCCACTTCCACGCCTTCCACAACGGGAGGAATTAATACTCCTCTCATTTTATATAGTACTGTTATCAATTAAAGAGTTGAATAAAAATTTTCTTTATTATATTAATCTCAACTTTTAGAATACACTTAAGTATAAAATATTACGACTTATACATTTTATAATTTCTAAATGTTCATATTTTATTTCACAAAAAATCAAATATCATTGGGGATTCACTTGGTCCAAATCTCAATGTTTTTGGGAGTGAGTATAGAAAAGAGTCCTGGCTAGACTTGTGCCTTAACGTGCTATACATATAAAATTAATTCATGATGCTAGAAAATATAATGGAATAATAAAAAAAACAAAAAAGACAGGATTTATTTACTAGTAATAAATACAGTACTATATTGGGTAGTAGGTAAAAAAGAACTTCAAACGTACCCGCCCTCGCCCTGTGGTTGGGTCAGTCTGTTGTCTGAATGGTCAAAAGTTTCAACTCATCTATTTTCCTGATTGACTACAGAGAAATTCTGCCCAAATCAATATTTGAAACAACCGTAGCAAAGTTCCTCCTCAAAACAAAAAAACAAAAAAACTCCTTATGCCCATGCACTCTACTTCTTCTTCTACTCTTTCCCGGCGCCAGAGGCCTAAGAGCAACGACAATGGCAAGTCTATATCGACAGAAGAAGAAGTGAAGCTTGCTGCTCTCGCCATCAGGCTAAACGTGCGACTCAGATCAGCTGACATGCCTTTCACCATGCAAGAACACGCTCTTCGTTACGCCAAAACTCTCCTCCTCCACCCCTCCCCTCACCGTCCTAACCCCACCCTCCTCGCTCGCTCCCTTAAAAAGGTACGAGTACTTCACTATCTCTTTAGCTCTTGTTCCCCTTTAGTTTCAAATTCGAGTTCAAACATTTTGATTTTTTTTTTTTCCACATTGTGGTTTTAGGAGTTTGATTCGGTATACGGACCAGCGTGGCATTGTGTGGTGGGAAAGAGTTTCGGATCGTTTGTGACTCACTCACCCGGTGGGTTTGTTTATTTTTCACTGGAATCCCTTTCCTTCCTTCTTTTCAAGACAGAGGTTCAGTTGATCACGGAATCGGTACCAACACCTGCTGCCCGCTGATTCATTTTCTGCTAGCTGCTGTCGGTGGTTAGTTGCGCAATCCACAGTTGCAACAGTCAGATATACTAGCTGCGTAGTTTCTTTTGGAGCTTTTCTACAAGCCATTAATGTACATGATAACACTGACATTTCTCTAAGAAAAAATACATGTAGCACACTGTTCTTACTTTGTTTCTCTCTTTTATTCTAGAGTAGTCTAGACTCCATGGTAAATGGAAATCTTCAGTCTTTTCCAGATTTTGTTTATTTTGCTTTTTCTAAGAGTCCAAAGTCACTCGTCCTCATATTCTTATGATGACTCGATCGATTTATCTTCCACCAATTATGAAACATTTTCAGTGCCTCTATTGAACAATCAAAATTATAAATATTGCTAGTAGCACTAATCTGTTCTGGTTTCTTATAAATTGAAACTTATACCAAGCTAGTATTACCCATTGAAATGGCAACACCGGTGTGCAGTTTCATTCCAAGAGCCAAACTAATCAAGAAGCTACCACCTGCAACCATGTACAACCCAATGCCCGACTACCATTACCAACTCAATCCATTTAACTTTAGATATTGGCGACAACAAAGAAAATCCAAGGCAGACTCAATGCTACCAATGCAACACAGAATATCTTATTCACACCCTAGGAAAAATCTATAGTCAAAAGTCAGCTTGTACCTCTAAAGCGCTTTCACGCAATGCACTGTTAAGCACAGACAGAGGGCTGCCCTGTAGACATAACCCAAATTCCAGTATTTCACCCATTGAAATAATAAGAAACACATAAACTTGCAAATCAACGGAAATAACTAGTCCCCACTCCCCGGTAAGGTTGTAGACAGTATACATCACAAACACCAAAATATAAACTATTCGCAGGATTGTTCTTTCATCTTCACATGTATAATTCAGCAACATCAATTGTCCACTAATTCCAATTAAGAATTGCTTCCAGAAAGCTCAACATCTATAGCTTTATACAACACCAAAGTCATCCAATATAAACTTACTCTGCTCTAAGACAAGTTCCTCTCCAGCATGAACCGCTCTACCTTGTTTATGTCTTCCGGAGTGTCAACACCATGAGTCTCATGGTCAACTTTTATCACCTGCATACAGGACGAGATCCATCCACTATATAAATACACTCTAGATAGATAATCAGAACAAGAGGAGCAAACCAACTAGGAAAATTAGATGTGCAAATAAATGAAAGGCTGCAACAAGGCAGGACATCGATACAAACTGATTAACCTTGTAGACGATTTTTCTTCTCAGTTTATCTTTTTTGTTTTTGTTAATTTATAGTTACATCCAAAAGACTATAATTTTTCTGTCCACACTCCACATATGGTAAATACTTACTCGCATCTGCTGTTTATACAAGCAATTTAACTTTAGCAGTTAAAAATTAAACTGAGAATCCATATCACGTTAACCATAGTTAAGTGAGAAATGTGTATACGAAAGACACATGTCTTGCATTCATTGATTTAGTGTCAACATCAGGTGCGGGTAAGTTTCTAACGTCTAAGTATTTTGTATCATAGAAGGAGAAAAACTTTTCTTTTTTCCTTTGAACTGTTTTCCCAAAATATTCAGACACAATCAATTAGCATACAAAGGTATAACTTGACGAGAGTCTCCAATTGTATAATCAAAGCACGAGTAAGCAAATGAGTCAAGCATGCAGATTTGGTACCTTCATCTTGTATCCATTCTCAAGGACCTTCAACTGTTCAAGATCTTCTTCAAGTTGCAATGGAGTAGGTTCCAATTCTGGATATATTTTCAGGAACTTCGAATCATAGCTCTGTATATGAAATAAGAGAAAGACAATTGCTCAGTCATACAAGATTTTTCCAGAGAAACTAATGATAGTTGCACTATAGATGTATTACTCAATACCTGAATTCCAAGGTGCAGCAAGTAAGGAAACTGAGGATTAACCTTGCCAGACCTGAAAGTTAGCACAAAAGTGATGAGGTTTTATCACAAAGTAGATAAGAAATACCACCGCAATAGATTTTAAAGAGAATCATGACTAACTTGTTATAAGGGATCAATCCCCGGGAAAAATAGATTGCATAACCACGATTATCAACCACACATTTAACACGATTTGGATCAAATGCATCCTCAGGTTTCAAAGACGTCACAGCAGTGCTAAAGACCGCGTCTGGTGCAGCCTGCACAAATACAGAGTAATCCTTTGGTAATTTTATGATAAAGTTATACTACTGGCTATAGAGGCAGAAAGAAAGTTGTGAGGAGATGAAATTACATTACAACTCTTGTAAAAGCTAAACTCCTTTCCTCATACGTTGACAATATAAGTATGATATATGACTACACATAATGCAGGTTTTGTGGCAATTGACTACCCTGTACCCGTCATCCCAAGAGATGATATCGTGAAATGATTGTCTCAAACGTAGATAATCTGCTCATACATATATTTATGTAAAATAATCATGAAGTCAATTAGGAGGCAGCTTTAGGACTACCGTGAATTGATGGTAATATTAGACCATGCAGTAGCTAAAGCCTTTTGCAATTTTGGCTTCACTCGCAAGGGCTAACTCTCACATTACTCTATAGTTAATTTTTTTTCCTTTCTCTGATCTGCAATCAGTTTTGCACATTCCCCAATAAAATTAACATCTTTTCATAAATGGCAAACAGTGCCAAGTCAAATGATTTAAACTAGACTAAGCAGTTTATATTGACCTTAAACTGATATCTTCGTTGTTTTTTTTAGAGGGGGATTTGCCTTCCTTGGAAATTATAACTCTTCCTCAAAGAATTTCACTAAAATTCAAGATATAACACCAAAACACATCATTAAGGTCCTATTCAAACTTTAACTTCTCTAAATCTCCCCGATCATACTGAGTTAATATATGATGAAGATAATAGTTAATACAGGATCCGAAATGTTTATATCTTCACTTTGTGAAAAACATTGTGTTCAACCATTCATTTGAGGGTCCACCGTCCATGTCAGCTTATCCACTCTTTTCTGATAAGTGGCCGCAACTAAATTTTATATTACTTTGAGCATAGCATTAGTTTAATCCCTTCCCTCTTTCTAACAACAATTAACCAACTTATTAACATTAACAGTGTAATATCTAGAAATACACGTCTAAATAAGTAAGGTTTTAGACGGTATGAGTATGATAAGCCACCTCCATATTAGAATAATAGTTTATAAAAATACAAACCTCTCATTTATGATAGTTTAAGTACCTTTAAAAATGATTAAGAACTAATCCACTCCCAAATGAGGTAGAACTATTTTGATTGAGCACATATTGAGGAAGAAAGTATGAATTCGCTATTATGCTTGACTTAATTGGAGATGTCTTTCAAATAATAGCTAGTGTGTACGAAAAAGGCAAGAAACTTCCTCTTCACAGAGATAAGTCAACTCAGTGATGAAGCACAAGAGTTTGGGTAAGCCAGCAAGTAACTAGGAGAGAAGAATATGAAAGATTACAGAGGTTTCCAATTTTTTGGCAATAAGATAGCAAATGCAAGAAACTTCCCTGGATGGTGGAGAAGGATTTGTTGGAAAGGATAGACAAGCTTCCAGGGTGCATAAGAAAATGTATCGGTGGAGATCGTTCAACACTATCTCAAATATATATGCTTGAACACTCTTTATGAAAAGCAACTCATTTGTGACGGAAAGGGTAATAGTTAATGAGCACTTGACCGTTAACGATGAACCTATCAAAAATAGAAACCAGGGAATAAGTGGAGAAGGCCAGCTGTGATTACATTTTACCAAAGGCAAACAAGTGACAGCCTTTTGTCAGAGTTAACTTCAGAAAGTTCAACAGAAATTCATATCAGTGTCGGGAAAAAACAAAGAAGGAACTTTACCTGCAGGGCTTTGACAATGCCATCTATTATCTCAGGTTCAATAAGTGGTTCATCTCCTTGTATGTTTACGACAATGTCATACTTCTTTCCAAGCTTTTGAAGAGCTTCATTACAACGCTCGGTTCCTTCAAATTAACAACTGAGCATTAGCAATTTCAAACACTGGAATTCCCAGAAGTAGCAAAATTAGGATCAATAAGCAAGTGGATGTTATGTTTACCATTTCTACATGATTCAGAAGTCATTATTACTTCAGCACCAAAACCTTGACAGCACGCAGCTATCTTTTCATCATCTGTTGCCACAACTGTTAGACAATGCAAACATATCAGCAACTACACTACACCCACTATTGCTTCTCTTTTTTTCAATCTCTCTTTTCTTTCCTGTTTTTCTTTGTCGGGGATTGTGGTTGGGGTTATAGGAAAGTAGTAAAGTTAGGTCAAATGGAGACGTACCAACGTGATCCAAGGTAGCAGCAAGTTTTGCCCTTTCCCATGTTCTCTGCAATTAAGAATTTGAATCTGGTGAGGGTGTCAACTGTCAACTCCTTTCGAGATGACGAGTACGATAGTGCATCCTGATTAAAGCTACACCAGAGGTAAGTTATTTCAAACAAAGGGAGTACTAGGGAGTATATAATATGCAGTTTCCATAAAATTCAGTAATTACATTATTCGGTACAAGCTGAATGTTCTTGAAATTTGTGGCTTGTTGTTTATGCTCTATTTCAACAATCTGTTTTCAATTAACAAATCATGCAATTTTATTAGCTGAATAAAAAGAATGAGAGTTCTTAGAAAATACCTGGATCATGGGCTTGCCCAAGATATGAGCGAGGGGTTTACCCTGGAAGCGAGTGGAAGCAAAACGGGCTGGTATAATGCCAATGACCCGGCTCCGAAACCTGCCGGATCGGCCAAGATACGCTCGAGCCCCGAGAGCCGCGGCCATTGCAGCTCCCGCAGCTAGACCATGAAGGATCCATGATTTTGAAGAGGATGACGACGAGGAAGATGATGAAGTTGAACTAAATATCGGCATTTGATTTTTTTATTAACGACGGAGAATGGAGAATTGGAGAAATTGGCAAATCTCGGATGTAATAACAAAAAATTATGCAATCATTTTTAATTAGCTCATGATTATCTTCGAATCCATCTTATCTAAAGCAACAATGTTCTCTTTTTACTATGGCTTTAAACTACTGATTGGTGAATACAAGTGCACCAAAATTGTTTGCTTATAATTTCCAATTATATGGGTCAGTTTAAGAAACAAAAAGCATTTCAATTTTCTACGCGATTAAGGAGAGTGCGAACATTTAGGTCCATCCTTTTAAAGGTGAATGAAGTTTGTTTTCGGAAAAACAAAATATATAATCCTCGAAGCTAATGAATTCCAGTCGAAAGCTGAAAGTTTAAACGCTATGCAATCAACGGCGTGCTTTCAGAACATTTGCTTAGAACAGGAACAATGTTAAGAACAAACGGGGTCCAAGGTCTGCTACCACGCTAGACAAGCAGTGGCGTCCGACGCAGGTAGTGACAAGCGGGTTCAATTGATCCCGCTTCATCAAAAAATAATATTGTGTATATGTATAAATTAGAATTAAAGCTGCATAAATTTTGTATAAATATTTTATTTGAACTCATTTGATAACTACTATTTTACGACTAAATTTATATACTTTTAAGATTGAACCTAGACGAGGGAGAACATGTGTCTAATCAATTAACCGGAGAAATTTGTTATATAATGGAGAAAGGGTCTCTCTCTCGGACTCGCCCTCACTATTTCTCTCTGTGACTCCATTATCTGTATTTCCTTTATTTCCTAGCTGCAATTTCCATTATCCTATTATAGTGGTCTTCCTATTAGAATCAATACAACATTATACTTGGCCTGTTTGTATAGGCCAAAATTAGGCCAAAATCCGTCTTCAACATATTTAGCGTAATATGACATTAAAGAAAGTTATCGGTCGAGCTCACCCAAGACGCAACGAGGTCAATGATCGAGGTGCCGACATGTGTTGTGGTCAAGATATCGATGGTTAACGCAATCAAGATGTCAACGAGGGTCGAGGTCGAGATTGACCATTGATGACAAGACTCGCAACGACTAATTTGTCAAAATAGGGTACTAAAAATATTCTAGTGAATATTCCTGACATTTGTACTATTAGGGTTTCCACGGAAAAAGGCCATATATATAGAAAAAAGAGACAATGTAAGGGCATGTAACTTTGATTCTGATAAGAACACTTTTGAGAAGAGGACTCCCTCTCTTGCAAAAATACAAAAATTACATTTTTACAAAGATTCTTGTTCATATTGTTCCCTACTTTTCCACCAGATCCGAGAACCGTTTGTGTGAATCTTGGATCTATCTGTCATTCATCATTGTCAGGCAAAATATTCGTCCAACCCATCCATTATTGAGTGAATCATTCTCTTTATTTACTTAAATACCATTTATTGACATTTATTGTGAGTTATATATCCCTTAATGTTCTTGCTTTAAGAGCATTCTATATTTATTGCCACCAACCGTATACGAAATTTGTCCCATCTGGTATACATCTTTTTGCTTAATATCTAGAGTTATTATCCTTAGCTAGATCTACCCCTCATTATATAAATTAAATAGTTTAACCGAAAATTATAATTTTTGGTCAAATAATTTGGCGCCGTCTGTGGGGATCTTTTAGCTAAGTCTTTTAGTTTCTTCTAGATCTACAACTGACCCTAGTTGCTGACGTAAAAAAAATTTCTTTCTCTCTGCATGCATAGATCTAACATGGCAGGTAACAGAGAAGAAAGAATGAGAATGAGTGACCTCCCAACCAACCTCATAGACATCATCTACGAAAGCTCTAAAGCATTGGACGAGGGAACAATGCCCAATGCCTCCCCTAGGCGAGGTGGGTCGTCTTCCCCCATTGCAGCATCACAAAACCCTTGGCAAGATAGCCTCCACGTCCGTGGGAGAGAAGACACCGCCAGCTATAAAGAAACTCATTGAGGCCTAGCTGACTGATATACTGACCAACGTCCTCCATAAGCCCGTTCAGGACACGTCCGCAGCAAATGCGAGAACCTGTGTTGCACCACCAGCAAACGAGCAACATGATCAACTCCTCCCCCTCACCCGCGACGACAAGTATAACTCACAATGTTGTAAACAATGCAGGCGATGACACTCTCATAACCATTTTGAAAAGAATGGAGGAAATGGAAAATGAGAACAAGGCACTTCGGGACCAAATGAGAGAGTACCAAGATAGGGTCGATAAAATATCGGGCGCTCCTAAGTTATTGCCGAAGAGAGATGTCAGGCGTTTCGTTGAGCAATCGTACAGTGATAGTGCTGCCCCACATGCCATACCAAAGACTTACAAAATGCCGCTTTACCTAAAAATATATGACGGCACGACCGACTCCGAGGATCATGTGACTCACTCCGTCATCGATGTGAAAGGCAATGACCTCGCCAAAGAACAAGTATCCTTCATTCTGCTAAAGAAATTCGGTGAAACTTTCACGGGAGGGGCATTAACTTTGTACTCACAACTACCAGCTCGTTCCATCGAAACCTTCGAGGAAATGGCCGATAAGTTCATGACGGTCCATGCCGGGGCCAAGAAGGCCGAGGCGAGAGTGAATGATATATTTGCTATCAAACAGTCCCCGGGAGAAGGACCGAGGGACTTCCTCGCCCGTTTCAACCGAGTGAGAATGACTTTCCCCGGATGTATCAGAAGGAATGGCGGTAGCCGCTTTTCAAAATGGGCTGAACATAAATAGTTCGAGAGCGACAAGAAAATTATTAAGTCGGCTTATAAAATACCCCCCAACAACTTGGAACGAAATACATAATGCATACTGTGCCGAAGTGCGAGCAGACGAAGACGACCTCAATGGGCCGACTCATCGACTAACCTTGGTACAAGCAGAATCCAAAAAAGATCGGAGAAGTGATATCAGAAGAGATCCGGTGACCTCACAGCCGAACCGGGAACGACATCTCCCATATGTCAGAACTACCGTTGTATCCTCACCTCGCTATGAAAAAGGCCCACCCCGATCAAGAACATGGACTCACCGGATGAAAGAGGTATGCCCCCTTTATTGTCCGCTCATAATTTTTGCGTATCACCTACGGAGATCGTCTATGCCTTGGAGAAGCTCGGACCAAAGGTAAAGTGGCCGCAAAAAATGAGGTCGGATCCGAATACCAGAAAATCAGACGCCCTCTGTGAGTTCCATCAAGAGTGAGGACACAAAACCGAAAATTGCATCGCTCTAAGACAGGAGGTCGTAAACATGCTGCGATAGGGACACCTCAAAGAACTGCTGAGCGATCGGGGAAGAACTAATTTTTCCAGGGGACAAACCAACTTGCCAGCCCGCACCATCCACATGATCATCGGTGGAGGAGACGGCGCTTCCATCAATGATGTGAAGTTCACCATGACCCAGAAGATCAAACGGTCGATTACCACGAACAGTATGATGAACTCGAAGAAAGTATCATCTTCGATAAGTCAGATACCAACGATTTGGCATTCCCTCACTATGACACTCTTGTTATTACTTTACGAATTTTAAATACCGACGTAAGACGGATTATGGTAGACGAAGGGAGTGGCGTGTGTATTATCCATCCTCGAGTACTCACACAAATAAAACTCGAGGACAAGATAGTACTATGCTGCATCACACTAACAGGATTTAACAATGCAGTTGAATGAACATTTGGCGAGATCACACTCCCCGTCCTAGCAGGTGGCGTCACTTTGGAAACCACATTCCACATCATGGACCAGAACACGGCATACAATGCCATAATAGGGCGACCGTGGATACACACCATGAGGGCCATACCCTCCAGCTTGTACCAAGTCATCAAATTCCCAACTCCATGGGGTATATTATCATAAGCGGGGAACAACGCACATCCCAAGATTGCTACCGCATCGCCCTAGACTGCACGACTACCCAACAAATGAGAGACGAAGAGAATGAAGCATAGCAATCAATAGGGTCGAGGTTGGTAGGCGACGACATCGAGGACATCATCAGAGACCCCGATGTGGCTGAGGCCGCAAGATCGACCATAGAGGACCTTGACCCCGTTCAGCTAGACATCAATGACCACAACAAGAAAGCTTACATCGGCTGCAAACTCCAAGAACCGGGTAAGTTTCGCAAATTTCTAATTCCTAACACGGACTTGTTTGCTTTTAGCCATGCAGATATGCCAGGTAATTCAAAGGAGATTGGCACACACAGATTGAACATCGATCCACTCTACCCCCCCGATAAGGCATGTTTGACGTAAGTTCAATTCCGCAATCAATGACGCCGTATGCGAAGAAGTGAAAATATTATTGGAAAATGGCTATGTCAGATAGTCGAAGTACCCCAATGGGTTGCCAACGTGGTCATGGTGAAAAAGAAAAATGGCAAGTGGCGGATGTGCGTAGATTTCACCGACCTGAACAAAGCTTGCCCCAAGGACTCGTTTCTACTACCTCATATCGACCAACTCATCGATGCGATAGCCGGGCATGAGTTGCTGAGTTTCTTGGATGCCTACTCGAGCTATAACCAGATCCTTATGGAGGAAGAGGACCAGGAAAAGACCACCTCCATCACCCACCAGGGGACGTACTGCTACAAGGTCATGCCTTTCGGATTGAAAAATGCAGGGGGAACTTACCAAAGGTTGGTGACTAAGATGTTCAAAGAACAACTCAGAAAAATGATGGAGGTATACATCGATGACATGCTGGTCAAGTCCAAAAAGAAAGAAGATCACATCGAGCATTTAAGAGAAGCCTTCGGCATACTCTGGTAATACGGCATGAAATTGAACCCCGAAATGTGTGCATTCGACGTGGCCTCAGGAAAATTCTTGGGTTTCCTAGTGTCGCAGCGGGGTATCAAGGTCAATCCCGACCAAATCAAAGCCATCGAGCGTATACCCAAGCACTTGACTACCAAAAAGAAAGTCTAGAAGCTAACCGACCGTATCGCTGCTCTGTCAAGGTTCATCTCGCGATCCTCCGATAGGTTCCACAAGTTCTTCGGTGTACTCAAAAAGGAGAACGAACTCCAATGGACCCCTGAGTGTATCCAAGCACTGAAGGATTTAAAGGTGTACCTGTCCTCGCCACCAGTTGCTCTCAAAACCGAAACCAGGACAACCTCTCCTCATCTATCTCGTCGTGTTCGAAGTAGCTGTGAGCGCAGTCTTAGTCCAAGAAAATAAAGGTACGCAATCCCCCATCAATTACATTAGCAAGATACTAGTCGACGATGAGACGAGGTACCCCCGCCTTGAAAAACTGGCTCTGGCCTTGGTCGTAGCTTCACGGAAGCTTAGACCGTATTTCGAATGCCACCCCATCACGGTCGTCATGACTTTCCCATTAAGAAGCATTTTACACAAACCCGAACTCTCCGGCAGATTTTCCAAATGGGCCATCGAACTAAGAGAGCACGATATTACATATCGACCGCGAACAGCGATAAGGTCTTAGGTCCTCGCCGACTTCAGTGCACATATACTACTTGAAGTCAAAAAGGAAGTCGTCCACGCTTCTTCCCAAATACACGACCTCTGGGTCCTATACACTGACGATGCATCTAATGCGTCGTGGTCCGGACTGGGACTCGTACTCGAAGTCCCAACGGGCGAAGTGATTCTCCATTCCATAAGGTGCCCAGACATGACTAACAACGAGGCCGAGTATGAGGCCGTAATTGCAGGACTAAGACTAGCACTCAAATACGGGGTGAAACAGCTAAGGCTGCGCTGCGATTCTCAGCTCGTGGTCAACCAAGTCATAGGGGCTTTCCAAATCAAGGAGCAAAGGTTACAAAAATACCAGACTAAAATCTGCAAACTACTACCCGAGTTTGAAGAATGTCTGCTCGACCAGATCCCCCGAGCGCAGAATATCGAGGCGGACATCCTTGCCAAATTAGCAGCATCCACCAAAAACATCACATCCGTAAACCAAAATGTGGTCCACCTTCTCAACTCGTCGATAGAACAAATCGAGTTAAGAACCATAAACCTAACTCGGGACTGGCGCAATAGTATTATTACATATTTGCAGGACGACATACTCCCTAATGATAAAAAAAGGCCAAGAAGCTGCGAATGCAAGCGGCCAGGTACATCATCGTTCACAACGACATGTACAAAAGAACATATGGCGCCCCCTAGTGAAATGCTTGAGCCCAAATCAGACATGGCACGTCCTTGAAGAAGTGCATGAGGGCCACTGTTGAGCTGACTCAAGCAATCGAGCTTTGGTCAGGTGCCTCATACGAGCAGGATACTACTGGCCCACCATGAAAAATGAGGCCGCAAATTTTGTGAAAAAATGTGAGCAATGCAAGAAGTACGCCCCAATGATCCACCAAGCAGGAGAACACCTACACTCAATAACTTCCCCTTGGTCGTTCATCAAATGAGGAATGGACATCGTAGGCCCCCTCCCGTCCGGACGAGGTAATGTACATTTTCTCTTAATTTTAACTGATTATTTCTCTAAATGGGTGGAAGTATGAGCATTCGTCCAAATACACGAACAAGAAGTAATCGCCTTCATATGGAAGAACATCATATGCCATTTCGATCTCCCCAAGAAATCAGCTGCGACAACGGACCCCAATTTGCAGGAAAGAAGGTCGCCAACTTTTTTGAAAAATGGCACATCAAAATAATACTATCGATGCCTTACCACCCCGCGGGAAACGGGCAAGCGGAGTCCTCCAACAAGTCAATACTGAACATCATGAATTAGAAGCTCGAAGACGCCAAGGGACTATGGCCGGAGATATTACCAAAAGTACTCTAGGCCTACCGAACAATGCCAAAAAAGAGCACAGGGGAAACTCCATACTCATTAGACTATGGAACTGATGCAGTAATACCAATCGAGGTTGGGGAGCCCAGTCTAAGATACTTCTACGAAAGCGGACCCCAGAACGATGACAATAAAAGGCAGGAACTCGACGAGGTCGAGGAATGAAGAGATATGACCTATGTGAGAATGGTCGCCCAAAAGCAGCAAGCAAAATGCTACTATAACAATAGAGCAAAGATCAGGCCACTTAAAGTCGGGGACTACATGCTTAAAGCTAAAACACAAGTAAGCAAAGATCTACGGGAAGGAAAACTAGAAACAAACTAGGACGACCCCTACAAAATCACGGCAGCAGCAAGCAAATGGTCATTCAAACTAGAGACAATGGAAGGAAAGCGACTACCAAACAACTGGAACATTACACACCTCAAGTACTTCAACTTTTAAAGTACGAGGTCCCCAAAATCACACTATTTTTCCCTTATTTGAGTTTTGTCCCAATTGGGTTTTCTCGAGGAGGTTTTTAACGAGGCGAGGACGGGGATACTTCAGTATTGAAGTGCGCACAGACGAGGGCACTTGACGGCTAGTTCATTGCTCAATCTCTCATTATTTTTCCATTTCGACCAGTGAATGGACTAGATAGACCGGACTGGGACTGAACTACCAGCCAGTGCCCGAAAATTATGTAAATCTCTCAAGGAATATGAATAAAGCACAAGTACATGAAGTTTATTTCTGCTCTCCCCAAATAAAGGTAACATTCGACCTCATTCAAATTATCACCTATTCGGCCCACAACCTCAATCAAATAAAAGGTAACATTCATTCGGCCTCGTTCGAATTAGCACCTACTTGGCCAAAGCGACTCAATCGAATAAATGTAACATTCGACCTCGTTCGAATTATCACCTACTTGGCCCAAAGCCTCAATCAAGTAAAGGTTACATTCTACCTCATTCGAATTAACACCTATTCGGTTCACAACCTCAATTAATTAAATGTTACATTCGTCCCCATTCGAATTAACACCTATTCGGCCTACGACCTCAGTTAATTAAAGGTTACATTCAACCTCATTAGAATTAACACCTACTCGGCCCATGACCTTAACTAAATGAAGGTTACTTTAAACCTCGTTCAGCCTACTCAAACAAATTGTTTACGACAAAGGCAATCAAGCAATAAAATCAGAAAAATGCACAAACCCGAACTAAGAAAAGGAATCAGGTACGAACAACAAAACACTTCATACTTAGAATATTTGTTCTTTACAAAGGCTCGAATCCACGCCTACAAAAAGTATACACAAATCTGCGGCTTAACAAAAAAAAAAGAACTAATCACCACCAGCTTTATCGCCCAGACCGTCTCCACCTACCTTCCCACCTTCGGCATCGCCAGCGGGATATTCATCCTCGTACCAGGCATCCTGTCAATCCGATCCACCCCCGCATTTTCCTCCTAATCGCCAACTTTCGGTGTAGCGGGATCATATCTACAAGCAAATCGAGCCTCATGCGCCTTAGCATGAGCTTCCTCGAGGTCGGCTTCCAAAACAGTCCCCGCCCCCCATCAAATCCCTGAATATGTCCAGCTGGGCCTCAGCGTGAATCCATTCCTCATACAAATCCCATAAAAAATCAGGAAAAGCAGAAGTCCGGGAAGAGGACGGTGAACCAACAACTACGCCTTCTCGGCCGCGAGAGCATCAACTCGATCATTAAGGCTCGAAGCCTCTTTTTCCAACTCCTCTACCCGTTCATCAAGCCGCTCCTCTCTGAGTCTGGCCATCTCCAGGGCACTCTCCCTCTCATAACGTAGAACGCGGATTGCAACTGTAAAAGCCTCTGCTATTCTCACAGCCGATAAATGAGTCGACTCCGCCTTCTCAGCAACCTCACCACTCAGAACGTACGCTTTGAGTTGGCACTCCTCGAGCTTAGCGCCCAGTGAAACCACCTGAGCCTGAAGATCGATGCATTGGGCCTCAACCCCCTTGCTCACCTCAAGTTCTTATTCTTTATCCCTCAATGCCCCCTCGAGGACGCTGCATTTTCTGATGGCCCTCACTAACTCGTCATCCTTCTCCTTCAACTCGCCCGGGGAGCCGGGAAATTACTGCTCCCACCAAGCCGCCTGCAAAGATCGCGGTGTTTATCATGGTATTCGCGATACTTCCGCTCTATATTCTGAAAAATGGCCTTACACCTCTCCTCCCGCCAGGCACTCTCGATCTCCAAAATCACGGTCTGAAAGAAAGACAAAATGAGGAATAAGAACAAAACTGAGCTCAACAAGAAAAAGAACAAAAAAAAAAACCAAAAGGCTTACCCTGAGAGCGAGACCGGCTATACTCCTTGACAAAGTAGCATCCGTAAACTTCTCAAGGGTTTTACCCTCCACATCGGAACAGAGGAGACCAAGAGAAGGGACCACACCCTCGGTATTCACTAGCAAATCCCCGTCCAAGGGGAGCGCAATGGTCCACGTAGTCCCATCCAATCTCACCTCAAGTAGAGTAAGCCCTTCCCCCATCATCCTCACATCCTCGGCATCCATATTGGAGCCCGTCTCGTAACCTTCTTCGGCTACGCTTTTACCCTTTGTGTCAACCCGGGAAGAAGGATCGTCAGTTAATAGCGAGGCCGATAATTCATCCTGCCGTAAGGTGTCAGGGACTCTCGCCGACGGCCCTTCAAAATTCATCACGGTCTTAGGGAGAGACGTACCCTCCTCGGCCCCTGACGACAACGGAATCGTGGGTAGCAACTCGATATCAACTCCAATATTTATGGTCGCCGCTTCTCGAATGACAAAATCACCCATTGCTGAGCTCGCCACCCGGACGGCATCAGCCGCGACATCTACAGATCGCCTTTTACGAGGGAGCAAGTTATCATTATTCGGCGATAACTCCTCCTCATTGTCCTCGTCTACTAGATGGCGTAGAGGGGAGGTCGAGATCCTTGCCACAAGCGTATTCGATGACCGAGCAGACCTCACCTCAACAGAAGGAATAAAAGCTGCATTCCTTTTACGAAACGCCTGAGCTGGAGCCCTCGACCTCCTCGAAGACCCTCAAGCTAAAAAAGAAAAGCCAAAAACCTTTTTAGAAAACTGTCACCTCTTGTGAAAAATCATGACGAACAGACAACAATGCTGTCAAAACGACAGAGATAAAGGATAGCAAGTGCCCATGTATAAATAAACACATATAGACGAACTCACCGGTCACGGAAGGCACGGGCCCGATTTTCTTGATAAAGGCCGTCCATTCATGAATCCCCATTGTGTGAGGTAAAACTTGGCTGACCCAGTCATGGATGTCCCCGACCAAAGGAGGGGGCAAATTCTCGGCTGCACAAAGAAAGGACGGAGTGTCAGATCACGACTAAAACAGACAAAACAAATGCTAAAAGAAAATACTTACGGGCGTAATTCCAAGCCTCGAGAAACCCGCTCGCATTGGCTACCACGTCCTCGGTCTTGATGAAGAAATAGTAGAGCCAAAACTGACGATTTGCCTTATCGTCCATTTTCACCACTAAACTTTTACGTCCTCGATGGCGAAGATGCAACATCGCCCCCTATAGAAACAGGTGGCGAAGAGATACATCAGGTGGCGAAGAGAGACCTCGCGTCCAGCCAACTCCGCTTATTTCGTCAACATATGGATAAACTTATAGACGCAGGGGTAAAGTTGAGCCGGAAAGACGCCGTAGTAACGACAAAACTCCTCCGCCAATGGGAGAGGAGGAAAGGAATAACCTGCATAGAACGGGTACGCATAGAACGCGCAGTATCCCAAGCGATTTATCTGTACCACATCACGCCCCACCGGAATCAGATCGATGTGAGCCGGGATTTTGAAATTTTCCCTAAACTTAACAAGGTCGACCTCGTTCATCATCGATTCTGAGGCCTCAGAATCATCTTTAGGCAATTTCGAAAAATCAGATCTATTCTCACTACGAGGAATTATTGCCTCTACCGTAGGAAACCTCTCGTCTTCAAGGGCAATGGAAACATCGTCGCCATGAGGAGCCATACGCACCGCCAAGGGGGTAGGACCAGCTGCCATGCGAGAACCAGAAGGTGCGTTAACCATATTCTTGAGAAAGGAGGTTTTAAGCACATAAGGGTTGAAAATAGTAAGAATCACTAAAACTGCTAAGGAGCTTCGAACAATGGAGGGAGAAAAAGATACAAAGTATGCTGGGTATTAGAAGCTTCGTAAATGTTAAAATGTTGCCCATACATCCCTATTTATAAGGATACAGGCATCGAAACCGATAAGTCATGCCATCATTACCTAGTGCAGGTATCGAAATGTCAGAGGCGCAGGAAACAATGCAAGGCATCGGAAAAATACGTCATAGTGACGCATGATGTCGTGACATCATTATGAAACAATTGCTTAATCCCCAAAGTTTGCATCTCACGAAGAGTCAGGTTGCCACCTCACCTAAAGCGCCGCTACTCAGCTCGCTCGCCTCATTTCGTCAACTACGCCACACATAGTCCGCTCACCAAGGCCGTCTGAGCTCGGCCTTAATATGCAGAGGGACTAACTGGATAGGTCAAAATCCATCTTCTGAATATTTAGCGTAATATGGCATTAAAGAAAGTTATCAGTCGAGCTCGCCCAAGACGCAACGAGGTCAATGGCCGAGGTGCCGACATGAGCCGTGGTCAAGATATCGATGGTTATCCGAGATTGACCATTGATGACAAGACTCGCAACGGCTAATTTATCAAAATAGGGTACGAAAAGGGAATATTCTAGTGAATATTCCTAGCATTTGTACTATTAGGGTTTTTTTAGGAAAAATGCCTCATATATATAAAAAGAAGAGACAATGATAGGGGCATGTAATTTTGATTATGATAAGATCACTTTTGAGAAGATGACTCTCTCTCTTGCAAAAACACAAAGATTACCTTTTTACAAAGATTCTTGTTCATATTGTTCCCTACTTTTCCACCAGATCCGAGGACCGTTTGTGCGAATCTTGGATATAACTGTCATTCATCATTGTCAGACAAAATATTCATCAAACTCATCAATTATTGGATGAATCATTCTCTTTATTTACTTAAATACAATTTATTGACATTTATTGTGAGTTATATATCCCTTAGTGTTCTTGCTTTAAGAGCATTCTATATTTATTGCCACCAACCGTATACGGAATTTGTCCCATCTGATATACATCTTTTTGCTTAATATCTAGAGTTATTATCCTTAACTAGATCTAACCCCTCATTATATAAATTAAATAGTTTAATCGGAAATAATATTTTTTTGGTAAAACACTGTTAAGATCATAACCTATGAATTCATCCAAAATCTTTATGAAAGTACACCATCGCCGCACACTAGAACATTGTACAAACCAATCCCGCAGCTAATTTATGTATGGATGTTAGGTAAGGATATTGATCTCCGAGCAACCTCGGTAGGCAAGAATGGAGTGCCCAACTTTAGGATTTCGCTAAAGAGCATTCTGGTTTACTATTGTCACAGTCACTTCGTTGGATTGAAAGAGCAAATGTTTACCAGTGTTACTTTACCGTATTGAAAAGCATTTGCGCTGATGTTTAACAACAAAAACCCCTGCAGGATCACCTGTTGGGAAGTTCGGAGCAATTTCTTCAATTACATCTTATGTAAAGCTTTTTCTTTCAATAACCAATTTACCACAGCCTTCTATTCTTTTTAAAACTGACTTATAACAACAACGGGCTTGCCCTCATCTTCAACACATATATATCATCAAAATATACATGATTTACTACTACCCTAGAAACCTTCTAGCAGTTTTTTTTTTTTTTTTAATTTACAAAAGTTGCCCCTACTAGATAATTTGAACGCCTTACACAGCCAAAATTGGCCAAGAATTTAAAATTAGCTAATTTGAGTTAATGCCCAAAATGGTCCACGAATGGATTATTTTCAAATCCAACCTACCCAAAATTTGGACTGTTTGGATGAGTTACATGTAATATTTGACATCATAATTTTGTATTGCTAGCATTTCCAATCAGTACGATGAAAAAATGATCTTTTTACAACCGAGACGGTTTGATTATGAGCTCATCCATTTACCCTTCTTCAATTACACATTACACACTGACCTCTCGCCACCACATCAAAGTCTTCGGCAAATAACAAACTCATTAGTCAAATAGTCGTCTAGAGAGTAATTAGGTGAAATACTATAGAACAGAGATACCGTAAAACAGAGTGATTCAATGTGTTTTCCACTATAAAACGATTACAAAAAGCTTCATAGGTAAGACCAAATAATTTCATTGCTCCGGAAAACAAAATAAAAGTGATATTAGCATATCATAAGGATAAAGCAAAGCGGACTTAGTCCAAATTTCACGCTGTATAAGCAGCACCACCGCGAGAACCACCACCACGGCTGCCGCGGCCATAGTCGTCGTCATCATCACCCGAATCACTTTCGCTTCCAAACTCATTATCAATATCATCAAAGTCCATAGGCGCATCACTATCTTCATCATCAAAATCATCTTCGTCATCGTCTTCCACATCTTCCTCCAGATCACGACTGTTCTTACTACTGGTCGAACGGCTGCCACGTAGCTCCATTAGAGACAAATTAAATGAAGGCAAAACGGAGATACCAATAGGAAAATTACAATTCAGAGAAAATTCAGTAGCATTTGAGCTCAACTTGTTCTTATCAGAACAATGTTCAGCCAAAACCGACTTTAAATGATGTAAATCAAAACATTGCGAGGGTTGAGATTCAGGGGAAATGTTAAGCGGTTGGGTAGTGGCCGCCGCCGCAAAAGAAGTGGCTACGGGGCGGAGGAGATGGCGGTGAATGAGATTTTGGAGTGAAGTCTTCTGAAGCCTAGATACAGCAGCCATTGGGAGCTGATGATTGGAAAGCTTGTAGCACTCGCGTTTATTTCAGTGGAAACAGAGGTATTAAAAGGGTTTAAGAGACCTAGGGTTTTTTTGGGGGGTTCTAGAGAGATCTACTAAAGGAACGATAAACGCATAATATAATTTTAGGCTTGTCTTCCGCGAATTTAATTTTACTATATTTACATAATTTTATGTTTTATTTGGGTAAAAAAATTCACAATTTGCATGAGTTCAATTACTTCGACTATTCAATTTTATGAGTCTGATATGATACTCACTTCAACCACTACATAATATTTTCTGTTAATAAACCTTAGTATAAAATAAAATTGAAGCAATAGTAGTAGGTTCAGTTCTTGCTTCTTTACTTGATTTTCCTGGCTCATAAATAAATAAGTAAAAAATTAGCTAGAATTAGCGAGTGACATTATAAAATTGGATTTAGAAGTCGGGAATATTTGTGATACTGAAATATACAAAGAAAATTATGTGTTACTTATTAGAACCTTATACTAACTTTTAATGGGACGTAATACAATAAAATATTTTCTTTTTCTTGTTTTCTACTAGTTTTTTAGAAAAACATTGTCACGTGAACTTTAATCTTAAGGCACTCTAGCTAACTTCATAAATGAAGAAACATAACAATAACCAAAATCTTTACATTTCAATGAACTCTTCATATAAAATGAGTTATAATCTCATTTTGCATGTGTTAGTGTAATGTTTTATCTTATAAAGATCGGTAAAGGGTTAAATATACCATGTACTTCCGAAAAGAGTTTAAATATACCCTTCGTTATACTATGACTCCAAATATACCCATGTCGTTATACTTTGGGTTCAACTACACCCCTCATTTAAACGGAGGGACACGTGTCATCCTCCTGTTGGCCAATTCTAAATATCTCATAATTAATTAAAAATACCCATATCCATTACTTATACGCGGAAGCAATTTTCTAAAGCAAAGTTTTTGTAAAAATTGGAAAAAAAAGATTCAACAAAATATTTTCGTTTTTTTTAAAACTAATGCACATGTAGTCCACTGCTTTAGGAAGTCTTTTTTTTTTTTTCCAGTTTTCAAAACAAAATCTTTTTTGTTCTAGTTTTTATAAAAAAAATGCTTTAAAAAAACTGAAAAAATTGAAAAATATTTTTTTTGTAAAAACTGAAAAAAAAGATTCAACAAAATATTTTTGTTTTTTTAAAAACTAATGCACCTGTAGTCCACTGCTTTAGGAAAGTCATTCTTTTCAGTTTTTAAAATAAATTTTTTTTTCCAGTTTTTTCAAAATAATTGCTTTAAAAAAAACTGGAAAAAAAAATCAAGAAAATATTTTCGTTTTTTTAAAAACTAATGCACGTGTAGTCCACTGCTTTAGGAAAGTCTTTTTTTCAGTTTTTAAAACAAAATCTTTTTTTGTTTTTTCAGTTTTTACAAAAAAATATTTTTCAATTTTTTCAGTTTTCTAAAACAATTTTTTTTGGTAAAAACTGAAAAAAAAAAATTTGTTTTGAAAACTAAAAAAAGACTTTCCTAAAGCAGTGGATTACAGGTGCATTAGTTTTTTTTAAAAACGAAAATATTTTGTTGAATCTTTTTTTTTTTCAGTTTTACAAAAACAATTGCTTTAGAAATTTATTTTTCGGGTATGGGTAGTGGGTATGGTTATGGGTATGAGTCTTTTTAATTAATTAAGAGATATTTAGAATTGACCAACAGGATGATGACACATGTCCCTCCGTTTAAATTAGGGGTATATTTGAACTCAAAATATAGCGGCAGTGGTATATTTAGACTCATAGTATAACGAATAATATATTTAAACCTTTTTCGAAAATATAGAGGTATATTTGGCCCTTTACCGTATAAAGATTGTGTTTTAATATCCTAGACTAGATACATGGTAGATTCACAAATGGCAAATTGGCACTGCCACATTTCTATTGAAGATGACATTAATTTGCGTAAATTGCATTGATCCCCCATTATAGACAAATCAACTACATTACCAAAACACATGAACCCAGATTTAACACTTTTTTAAATAAATACTTTTTCCAAAAAATGATGGTGTTTGATATGTAAAAATAGTATGGGGCGCCCTATTTGGTCACCCCTTTTTATTTATACCTGTTTTGTTTTTCTGTTTGCATCCGTACTCATCTTTTTGTTAAAAGCATTTTAAAAATACGATTTTGCCCTTCTTTAATAAAAGACTATTCATAAAACTGTAGACTACAGGACAAAATTTCTGCTTGTTTTGGTATAAAATTTTTGCAAATGAACTAAATAACTTTAGCATACATTAGAAAAAACTCATTAGAAAATTACATACTGCAAGACAAAAACTTCAGCATGTTTAGTCTAAAGTTTTAGTAAAAGAACTAAAACACTTCAGCTTGTTTAGACTGAAGTTTCGGATAAAACTCATGACAAAACTATAGACTGCATGACAAAACTTCAGCATGTTTTGGTATAAAATTTTAACAAATAAACTAAATAACTTCAGCATGCATTAGCAAAAACTCATTAGAAAATTACATACTGCAAGACAAAAACTTCAGCATGTTTAGTCTGAAATTTTATCAAATGAAGTAAAAAACTTAAGCATGTTTAGTTTAAAATTTTAGTAAATGAACTAAAAAAACTTAAGCATGTTTAGTCTGAAGTTTTAGCAAATGAACTAAAAAACTTAAGCATGTTTTATCTGAATGTAACGACCCAACCGGTCGTTTTGCCTTCTAGAATCCCGTTCCCCTAAATAAGACTCTCTGTATGTGTTTTTACTGTTTTATGACTTGCGGGGATAGTTAGTTCGAGATTTGAAAGTGTTCGGGTTGAAATCGAAATACTTGGTTCCTTAGTTTGGCTTTAAAAGGCCAAGTTTGACTTCGGTCAATATTTTTAGAAAACGACCCCAGAATCAGGATTTGACGGTTCCAATAGGTTCGTATGATGATTTTGGACTTGGGCGTATGTTCGAATCGGGTTTTGGACAACCCGGGAGCGTTTCGACGCTTAATTGTGAAAACTAGCTATTTGAAGGTTTTAAAGTTCTTTAAATTTGGTTTGGAATAGGTTTTGGAGTAATTGAGGTCCGTTTAGAATTCCGAGCCTGGGAATAGCTTCGTATGGTAATTTAAGACTTGCACGCAAAATTTGGAGTCATTCAGAGTAGTTTAAGAATGTTTCGGCGCGTTCGGAGTAAGTTTGAAGAATTTGAAAATTCTAAGTTGAATCAATTTGGTTTGAGGTATGATTCTTAGTTTTGATGTTGTTTTACACATTCCGAGGGTTCGAGCGAGTCCGTTTTATGATTTCAAACTTGTTGGTATGTTCGGGCGAGCCCCCGTTGGCCTCGGGTATTAACCAGACAAGGCTCAGTCCAATTTTGGAAGTTGGAGTAGCAGCTAAAGCTTCCAGCTTCTGCTGCAATCGCACATGAGCTTGGTTAGCCGTAGGTGTGAGCTCGCAGAAGCGAGCCACGAGCCGCAAAAGTGGACCAGTCATGGACCCCCAGGGATCGCAGAAGCGGGATTTTTGCCGCACCTGCGAGCTCGTAGGTGCGATGCAAGAGGGCGCAGAAGTGGCTAGGGCCGCAGGTGCGGAAGAAGCGCCGCAGAAGTGGACGTGCAGGAGCGGTACTTAGGCCGCAGATGCCGAGCTTGGCTAGGTGGGGGAAACTTGCACCTGCGAGGATTTTTCCGCAGGTGCGGCTGGCCCTCCGCAGGTGCGAAAATGCTGGTGGGCAGAATGTTTTAAAGAGAACGAGGCTCAGCCATTTTAGCCCATATTTCCTCCATTCTTGGGCGTTGTTGGAGCTTTTGAGAGGGGATTTCAACTAGCAACTTGAAGGTTAGTTAATTCTACACACTTTGAGTTAAATGCATAGATTATGGGTAGATTATAACTTGTAAATCGTGTAAATCAAGGGTTTAGACGAAAAACCTAGGTATTGATAAAAATGAGATTTTAACCATGAAAATGGTTATGGAATTGGATGAAAATTGTATATTTGAGTTCTTGAGATTATGGGTAACGTTTTTCTCTGAAAATTTCCGAAATCCGGACACGTGGGCCCGGGGTGAATTTTAAGAATTTTACTATTTTGGGTTTGATAATTAATTTAAGAGTCAAATTCCGAATTATTGAGCATGTATTAATTATTTTATATAACATTTGGATAGTTTCAAATTTTGCTGCATCGAATTGAGACTTTAACGCGACGTTGTGATCGGGAAGTGGACTTTGAGACAAGGTAAGTCTCTTGTCTAACCTTGTAAGAGAAAATTTACCCCATAGGTGATTTAAATTAATAATTGTTACTAAGTGTGGGGGCTATGTACGCACGAGGTGACGAGAGTCCGTGCATAGCTACTAATTATGCTATGTCCGGTTAGTTTAGGACTCAAATCATGAATTACTTGTGATAATTTCATCCTTTATTTAATTAAAGTACTGAAATTATATTGAAAATTCTTAGAGGAAATAGTGAAAGGCCGAAATTTCATATACTTGAATTTTGTGCAAATTACTTGACTGTTAATAGAAATTGTACATCCTTATGTGTTAGTATTATAATAACTTCTCATTCCGGAGGTTCATAAGAAAATATTCTCCTTTCTTGTGGAGCGGGCCGAACGCCTCGGCAGTATAGATGCATCTATGGATCATGCCGCACGTCCCTCGGTAGTGTACATGATACTCTGGATCGGATCGTACGACCTCAGTAGAAATTGTGCCTAATAATAATAATTACACGATACCTTGACATCCTATTGCAGTTTTTGAAGCTAATTGATTAATTGGAAATTATTGAATTTGAAAGAATTATTTATTCCCGCTTGTTAAGAAAATTATTATTATTCACATAAATCATGTCTATTTAAATATTTCTATTTTAATATTATTGACCCATAGTGAGTGTCAAAGTCGACCTCTCATCACTACTTCTTCGAGATTAGACTTGATACTTACTAGGTACATGTTGTTTACGTACTCATGCTATGCTTGCTGTACTTTTTTTGTGCAGGATGTGAGACAGGAACCTTAGGCGGACCTACCGGTGCGCACCCATGCTATCCCGAGGCCTAGTGATGAGCTGCTTCTCCTGAGCCGTTCCGCAGCACCTAGTGTCTCCCTTTGTATTTGTTTTCTGTCTATTTTGTGTTCAGACAATATTTTGGATTTTTTTTGTATAATCTACTAGATGCTCATATACTTGTGACACCAGGTCTTGGCACATACATTAGTAGAATTGTGGATTTAAGTATTTTTCTTGATTATTATTTAATCAGAACCTTTATATTTTTCTTAAATATTGCAAGTAAGAAGAGTTTAATTACTCGAAAAATTATTAAAGGAATAAATAGTTGTTTAATTCACTAGTTGGCTTGCCTAGCTGTGATGTTGGGCGCCATCACGACCTATAGGTGAAGTTGGGTTGTGATAACATGGTATCAGAGCACTAGGTTCACGTAGGTATCACAAGTTATGAGCAAGCCTGATAGAGACTTGCGGATCGGTACAAAGACGTCTGCACTTATCTTCGAGAGGCTATAGGGTGTTAGGAAACTACCTTTCTTCATCTCCCATCGTGCAGTCGATGTAGTACTAAATATCTTTCTCTTATTCGCTCACAGATGGTGAGAACACGCTCTAATGAGGCTCCATACCAGGGAAAAGCTTCTCTCCTTGTTGTTAGAGTCCGAGGCAGAGGCCGAGGGAGGGCTCCAGCCCGTGGTAGGGGACGAGGACATCCCGGAGTTGTTCCAGTTATGCCACCAGTGGATCCAGTAGAGGATCCTATCATCGAAGTAGCAGGGCGAGGTGCCCGCAATAGATCCAGCTCTGGTGGATTTCACCTCCGCACCAGGATTTCAGGAGGTCATGGGCCGTATGCTGCGGTTCATGGACACTATGACTCAAGCCGGTTTATTTTCGGTGGACCCAACCACATCTTAGGCGGGCGGGGGAGCACAGACCCCTACCGCACAGGCTCATGGGCAGGCAACTACTGTATATCAGACCCAGGGTTCACTACCCGTGGGCGGAGCCCAGCTAGTGGTATCAGCTACACCTAAGCCCAGACCAGCTGCGGCCGACGAGCCGCAGAAGCTATTGGACAGATGGACCAGGCTACATCCTCCTATCTTTGGGGGTGAGCTACATGAGGATCCCGAGGACTTCATTGATCGGTGCAAGGACAGACTGCATAACATGAGGATACTGGAGTCTCATGGGGTAGACTTTGCTACTTTTCAACTGGAGGGCAGGGCTCATAGATGGTGGAAGTCCTATCTTCTTGATTCTCCTCCTATGACTTGGGATAGGTTCACCCGTATTTTCTTGGATAGGTATATTCCACCCTCCCAGAGGGAAGAGTTGCACTTTCAGTTTGAGCAGCTCCAGCAAGGTCAGATGTCAGTGATCAATTATGAGGCGAGGTTCTCTAAGTTGTCTCACCATGTACTTATGATACTCCCTACTGATGCGGAGAGAGTACGGAGGTTTGTTACGGGTTTGCATACTGGCATTCAGGCCACTATGGCCCGAGAGGTTGAGATAAGAACTTCTTATGAGTTGGTTGTGGATATAGCCCGGAGGATTGAGGGTGTGCGTCAGCGTAGCCGAGAGCAGGTTATGAGAGATAAGCGGTTTAAATATTTTGGAGAGTTCAGAGGTGCCCCGTCTGGGGGTAGAGGTCAGTTCGTGAGAGGGCAGTCCAGCAGGCCCCCATATCCAGTACCACTACCTCCTCGGGGTGCTCCAGTGTGACCTTATTTCAGTGCTATTGCAGAGAGTTCTTAACGCCCACCGGCTATTCAGGGTTCTTCCAGTGGGTATTCAGGTCACCAGGGACAGACTTCAAGTCATCAATCCATCGCACCGAGAGGTTGTTTTGAGTGCGGGGAT
This sequence comes from Nicotiana tomentosiformis, assembly GCF_000390325.3. Lineage (NCBI taxonomy): Eukaryota > Viridiplantae > Streptophyta > Magnoliopsida > Solanales > Solanaceae > Nicotiana > Nicotiana tomentosiformis. Next base: position 42,450,159 of record NC_090818.1, on the reverse strand, counting down.
TTCAGCCATATGCGGAGATTCTGCCCCAAGCTTCGGGGTAGACTTGTGCAGTAGGATCAACAGCCTATAATTACCTCACCAGTTACTTCACCAGCCATCCGGCCGCCAAGAGTTGGAGGGCAGGTGGGTAGGGGCCATCCTAGAGGTGGAGGCCAGCCAGGTGGCGCTCTAGCTCGGTTCTATACTTTTTCGGCCAGACCAGATGCAAAGGCCTCAGATGCCGTGATCACATGTATTATTTCTGTCTACAGCAAATATGCCTCTGTATTATTTGATCCAGGGTCTACATATTCCTATGTGTCATCTTTATTTGCTCATTTCCTGGGTGTTTCTCGTGAGTCCTTGGGTACTCTTGTCTATGTGTCCACTCATGTGGGCGATTCTGTTATTGTAGATCGGATCTACCGGTCCTGCATTGTTACATTCTGTGGTTATGAAACTAGAGCAGATCTTCTGCTGCTTGAGATGACTGACTTTGAGATCATCTTGGGCATGGACTGGTTATCTCCATATCATGCCGTCCTAGATTGCCATGCCAAGACTGTTACCTTGGCTATTCCAGCATTGCCTAGGTTGGAGTGGAAGAGTTCATCTGTTAGTGCATCTAATCGGGTTATTTCTTTTCTAAAGGCTCGACACATGATAGAGAAGTGTTGTTTGGCTTATCTATCCTATGTTCGGGATACTACCGCAGAGACTTTGACGATTGATTCAGTTCCTGTAGTCCGAGAGTTCTCCGATGTATTTCCTTCAGATCTTCCAAGCATGCCACCAGGTCGTGATATTGATTTCTGTATTGACTTGGCTCTAGATACCCAGCCTATATCTATCCCACTGTATCACATGGCTCCGATAGAATTGAAGGAGTTAAAAGAACAACTTGAGGAGTTACTAGCCAAAGGGTTTGTCGGACCGAGTGTATCGCCTTGGGGTGCACCAGTATTATTTGTGAAGAAGAAGTATGGAACTATGCGGATATTTATTGATTATCTCTAATTAAATAAAGTTGCAACTAAGAACAAGTATCTGTTGCCGCGTATTGATGATCTATTTGACCAGTTGCAGGGTGAAAGGGTGTTCTCTAAGATCGACTTGAGGTCGGGGTACCATCAGTTGAAGATTCGGGATTCGGATGTTCCGAAGACTGCTTTCCGGACTAGATATGGTCATTATGAATTTCTGGTGATGTCTTTCGGTTTCACTAACGCCCCGATGACGTTTATGGATTTGATGAACATGGTATTCGGGCCATATATATTTATTCGTTTGTCATTGTCTTCATTGATGACATTTTGATCTACTCGTGCAGTAAGGTAGAGCACGAGCAGCATATGAGAGTGGTGCTTCAGACCTTGTGGGAACAAAAGTTATATGCTAAGTTCTCCAAATGTGAGTTTTGGCTAAATTCTGTAGCATTTTTGGGGCATATTCTATCGGGCGAGGGTATTAAAGTTGATCCTAAAAAGATCGAGGCAGTTCAGAATTGGCATCATCCCACTTCGGTGACTGAGATCATGAATTTCCTAGGTTTAGCAGGTTATCATCGTCGGTTCGTGGAGGGATTTTCATCTATTGCAACACCTTTGACCAAATTAACCTAGAAGGGTACTCCGTTCTGATGGTCCGATGATTGTGAGGTGAGCTTTCAGAAGCTCAAGACAACATTGACTACAACACCAGTGTTAGTGTTGCCTTCCAGTTTAGGGATGTATACAGTGTATTGTGATGCTTCACGCGCTGGTTTGGGTTGTGTATTAATGCAGGAGGGGCGAGTTATTGCATATGCTTCACGTCAGTTGAAACCCCAGGAGAAGAATTACCCGGTACATTATTTGGAGTTAGATGCGATTATTCACGCTCTTAAGATTTAGAGACATTATCTTTATGGGGTGTCTTGTGAGGTTTATACTGATCATCGCAGTTTACAGCATTTGTTCAAGCAGAGGGACCTAAATTTGAGGCAACGCAGATGGCTTGAGTTACTAAAAGATTATGATATTACTATCTTGTATCATCCGGGCAAGGCAAATGTAGTTGCAGATGCCTTGAGTAGAAAAGCGGAGAGTATGGGTAGTTTGGCTTCTATTTCCACAAAGGAGAGGCCATTAGCGTTGGATATTTAGTCCTTGGCTAATAGACTTGTGAGACTTGTGAGGCTGCGACTCCAGGGTCGTCTATGTGTTCCTAATGTAGATGGGCTGAGGGAAAAGATCCTAGATGAGGCACACAGTTCTAGATATTCTATTCATCCGGGTGCTACACAAATATATCGTGACCTGAGGCAACATTTTTGGTGGCGGCGAATGAAGAAGGACATAGTTGAGTATGTAGCTAGGTGTCTAAATTTTTAGCAAGTTAAATATAAGCACCGGAGGCTAGGTGGCCTACTTTAGCAGATGACTGTACCGGAGTGGAAACGGAAACGCATTACTATGGACTTTGTAGTTGGGTTGCTGCAGACCTTGTAGAAGTTTGATGCAGTTTGGGTCATTGTCGACAGGTTGACCAAGTCGGCACACTTCATTTCGGTTGTGACTACGTATACTTCAGAGAGGTTGGCCCAGATTTATATTCAGGAGATATTTCGGTTGCACGGTGTGCCAATTTCCATCATATCAGATAGAGGCCCTCAGTTTACTTCACATTTCTGGAGAACAGTACATAGTGAATTGGGGACCAGTGTAGAGCTCAGCACAACCTTTCATCCGCAGACCGATGGGCAGTCGGAGCAGACAGTTCAGATTTTGGAGGATATGCTCAGGGCATTTGTGATTGACTTTGGAGGACAGTGGGATCGTTTCTTACCTTTGGTCGAGTTTTCTTATAACAACAATTACCAATCCAACATCGAGATGGCTCCATGTGAGGCTTTATATGGTCGGCGATGTCGTTCGCCTATCAGATGGTTTAAACCCGGCGAGGCTAAGTTATATGGCACTGATTTGGTGAAGGATACTTTGGAAAAGATAAAGTTGATTTAGGAGCGACTTCGTATAGCACTATCCAGGCAGAAGAGTTACGCGGATCAGAAAGTGCGTGATTTATCATTTATGGTAGGTGAGAAAGTCCTCTTGAAGGTTTCCCTGATGAAGGGAATCATGAGATTCGGGAAGAAGGGCAAGTTGAGCGCAAGGTTTATAGGCCCATTCGAGGTGTTGAGGCGAGTTGGGAAGGTTGTTTACGAGCTTTCTTTTCCTCCCAGTCTATCGGGAGTTCATATGATTTTCTACGTATCTATGCTCTGGAAGTATCATGCCGACCTGTCACATGTGTTAGACTTCAACACAATTCAGCTAGATGAGAGCTTGGATTATGAATAGGAGCCAATTTCCATTGTTGATAGACAGGTTCGCTAGTTGAGGTCCAAGAAGATTTCTACGGTAAAAGTCCAGTGGAGAGGCCAACCAGTCGAGAAAGTGACTTGGGAGGCCGAGGAAGTCATGTAGAGCAAATATCTACACTTATTAAGCACTCCAGGTATAATTCTAAACCTATTCGAGGACGAACATTTGTTTAAGAGGTGGAGAATGTAACAATCCAACAGGTCGTTTTGCCTTTTAGAACCCCGTTCCCCTAAATAAGACTCCCTGTATGTTCTTTTACTGTTTTATGACTTGCGGGGATGGTTAGTTCGGGATTTGGAAGTGTTTGGGTTGAAATCGGAACACTTGGTTCCTTAGTTTGGCTTTAAAATGCCAAGTTTGACTTCGGTCAATATTTTTAGAAAACAACCCCAGAATCAGGATTTGACATTTCCAATTGGTTCGTATGATAATTTTGGACTTGGGCGTATGTTCGAATCGGGTTTAGGATAACCCGGGAGCGTTTCGGCGCTTAATTGTGAAAACTAGCTATTTGAAAGTTTTAAGCTACTTTAAATTTGGTTTGGAGTAATTGAGGCCCGTTTGGAATTCCGAGCTTGTGAATAGCTCCTTATGGTGATTTAAGACTTGCACACAAAATTTGGAGTCATTCCGAGTAGTTTAAGTATGTTTCGGCGCGTTAGGAGTAAGTTCGAAGAATTTAAAAATTCTAAGTTGAATCAATCTGGTTTGAGATATGATTCTTAGTTTTGATGTTGTTTTACATGTTATGAGGGTTCGAGCAAGTCCGTTTTATAATTTCAAACTTGTTGGTATGTTAGGACGGGACCCCGGGGGCCTCAGGTGTTAACCGGACAAGGCTCAGACCAATTTTGGAAGTTGGAGCAGCAGCTGAAGCTTCCAGCTTCTGTTGTTGCACCTGCGCTTGGCCAGCCGCAGGTGCGAGCTCGCAGAAGCGGACCAGCTATGGACGCCCAGGGATCGCAGAAGCGAGATTTTTGGTGCACCTGCGAGCGCATAGGTGCGATGCAAGAGGGCGCAGAAGCGGCTAGGGCCGCAGGTGCAGAAGAAGCGCCGCATAAGTGGACGCGCAAGAGCGGTCCTTAGGCCGCAGATGTGGAGCTTGGCCAGGTGGGGTAAACTCGCACTTGCGAGGACTTTTCCGCAGGTGCAGCTAGCCCTCCGCAAGTGCGAAAATGCTGCTGGGCAGACTGTTTTAAAGAGAACAAGGCTCAGCCATTTTAGCCCATAATTCCTCCATTCTTGGGTGAGTTTTGGAGCTTTTTGAGAGAGGATTTAAACTAGCAACTTGAAGGTAAGTTAATTCTACGCACTTTGAGTTAAATATATATATTATGGGTAGATTATAACCTGTAAATCGTGAAAATCAATGGTTTAGATGAAAAACCTAGGTTTTGATAAAAATGAGATTTTAACCACGAAAATGGTTATGGAATTGGATGAAAATTGTATATTTGAGTTCTTGAGATTATGGGTAACGTTTTTCTCTGAAAATTTTCGGAATCCGGGCACATGGGCCCGGGGTGAATTTTAAGAATTTTATTATTTTGGGTTTGATAATTAATTTAGGAGTCAAATTTCGAATTATTGAGCATGTATTAATTATTTTATATAATATTTGTATAGTTTTGGATTTTGCTGCATCGAATTGAGACTTTAACGCGACGTTGTGATCGGGAAGTGGACTTTGAGACAAGGTAAGTCTCTTGTCTAACCTTGTAAGAGGGAATTTACCCCATAGGTGATTTAAATTAATAATTATTGCTAAGTGTGGGGCTACATACGTATGAGGTAACGAGAGTCCGTGCGTAGCTACTAATTATGCTATGTCTGGGTAGTTCAGGACTCAAATCATGAATTACTTGTGATAATTGCATCCTTTATTTAATTAAAGTACTGAAATTATATTGGAAATTCTTAGAGGAAATAGTGAAAGGCCGAAATTTCATATACTTGAATTTTGTGCAAATTACTTGACTATTAATAGAAATTGTACATCCTTATGTGTTAGCCTTGTAATAACTTGTCATTCTGGAGGTTTATAAGAAAATGTCCTCCTTTCTTGTGGACATCCAATTGCAGCTTGTGAAGTTAATTGATTAATTGGAAATTATTGAATTCGAAAGAATTATTTATTCCCGATTGTTAAGAAAATTATTGTTATTCACATAAATCATGTCTATTTAAATATTTCTATTTTAATATTATTGACCCATAGTGAGTGTCAAAGTCGACCTCTCGTCACTAGTTCTTCGAGATTAGACTTGATACTTTCTGGGTACACGTTGTTTACGTACTCATGCTACACTTGCTACACATTTTTTGTGTAGGATCTGAGACAGGAACCTTAGGCGTAACTACCGGTGCGCACCCACGCTATCCCGAGGCCTAGTGGTGAGCTACTTCTCCCGAGCCGTTCCGCAGCACCTAGTGTCTCCTTTTGTATTTGTTTTCTGTCTATTTTGTGTTCAGACAGTATTTTGGATTTCTTTTGTATAATCTACTAGATGCTCATATACTTGTGATACCAGGTCTTGGCACACACACTAGTAGAATTGTGGATTTAAGTATTTTTCTTGATTTTTATTTAATCAGAACTTTTATATTTTTCTTAAATTATGCAAGTAAGAAGAGTTCAAACTCGAAAAATTATTAAAGGAATAAATAATTATTTAATTCACTAGTTGGCTTGCCTAGCTGTGATGTTGGGCGCCATTACAACCTATAGGTAAAGTTGGGTCGTGACACTGAAGTTCTAGCAAATGAACTAAAAAACTTAAGCATGTTTAGTGTGAAGTTTTAGCAAATAAACTAAATAACTTAAGTATGTTTAGTCTGAAATTTTATCAAATGAACTTAAAAAATTAAGCATGTTTAGTCTGAAATTTGAGCAAATGAACTAAAATACTTAAGCATGTTTAGTATAAAGTTTTAGTAAATGAACTAAATAATTTAAGCATATTTAGTCTGAAGCTTTAGCAAATGAACTAAATAATTTCAGCATGTATTGGCAAAAACTCATTAGAAAATTATATACTGCAAGACAAAAACTTGAACATGTTTAGTCTGAAGTTTTAGCAAATGTACTAAAAACTTTAAGCATGTTTAATCTGAAGTTCTAGCAAATGAACTAAAAAACTTAAGCATGTTTAGTCTGAAGTTTTAACAAATGAACTAAATAACTTAAGCATGTTTAGTTTGAAATTTTAGCAAATGAATTAAATAATTTCAGCATGTTTAGACTGAAGTTTCAGATAAAACTCATGACCAAACTGTAGATTGCAGGATAAATAATTTCAGCATGCATTAGTATGAAGTTTTAGCTTCAATGTGAAACAACTTCATGCTATATTAGCATGAAGTCTTAGCTTCAACATGAAACAACTTCATGCTACATTAACATGAAGTTTTAGTTTCAAGGTGAAACAACTTCATGCAAGTGTGATTCTGTAGATGAATCTGGAAAAGTTTCTGGTTTTTTGATAAAGCTGCTGAGAGGAGAGGAGGAGATCTTTTTTCACGAATGAGGTTGTAGATCACGCGAGAAAAAGTTTCTGATTTTATATCTTTTGTCAGGGATGTAATTGTCATATTATTACGGTTTTTTTGTCAGCTGGCTACCAAATCAATAATTTTTAAAAATAGGGTACATGTTAAAAGGTGGCACAAATATAGGATACAGTTGCAAATCCCCCGTTTGGTATTGCTTATCTAAATTAAGGTACCGTTTGTTTCTATATTAAGATTAAGACATCTGAAATTTGAATCTACATACATATTTCAATATTAAAATGTATTTAAGATTAAAACATTTAAATTTAAATGCATATTTAAAATTTAAAATATTATATTACGATCTGAATACTAAATAATTAAGATTATTTTATTTTCTCAACATTGAGTTATATAAAACTTATCTTTATTTTAAAATTAATAAATATATAGTTTAAATAACATACTAATTAATTTAACATTATGTCAACACAATATTTTAAAGAAATAATACGGTAGCGATGGCAGCTGACAGTTGTGGTTAACATGCTTTATTTATGATGGTAGTTAATAGCGGCCCTTGATATATATGGCGGATGATAATGATAGTGATTGTTGTGGTGAATGATAACTACAGTTGCAGATATATAATACTCCCTTCGCTCCATTTTAATTGATTTTTTTATTTTTATTTTCACATATATTAGGTGATTTATTTTTTTGCATTAATTAACAATAAAATTGATAATATTAACCTTAATTTATTTATTGAAAATACAACAAGTACTTCTAGGCTCTTTACTTCAAGGGTAACTTTAGAAAAAGAAAGTTAATTCCTTCTTGATATCCGAAAAAATTAAATATTGTGGATTACAAAAAAACTAAAAAAATCAATTAAAGTGGACCGGAGAAAGCAACGGCTAATGGTAATGAACTAGTGATTGTTAGTAATAATTGATGGTTGTTAGTGGTGATGATTTTAAGTCCATATTTTTTTCATCATACACCATGACTTTGGGGACTGCAGGCACATCGAGGTAGAAGAAGTCATGGGAGTTATGTGTAAGATGAGTAGGGCCAGAGCGACCGGGCCAGACGAAATTCCGATTGAATTTTGGAAGTGTGTGGGCAGAGCAGGCTTGGAGTGGCTGACTGGGCTGTATTATGTTATTTTTAGGATGAAGATGATGCTGGAAGAGTGGAGGTGGAGTACAGTGGTTCCGTTGTATAAGAATAAAGGTGATATCCAGAGTTGTAACAATTATAGGGGTATCAAATTACTGAGTCATACCATGAAAGTTTGGGAGAAGGTGGTTGAAGCGAGGGTGAGGAGGACAGTGTCTATATCCGACAGCCAGTTCGGGTTCATGCCGGGTCGTTCTACTACGGAATCTATACACCTTATTAGGAGGTTGGTGGAACGGTACATGGAAGGGAAGAAGGATTTGTACATGGTGTTTATTGATTTAGAGAAAGCGTACGGCAAGGTTGCTAGAGAAGTTCTCTGGAGATGCTTAGAGGCAAAAGGCGTGCCGGCTGCCTACATTTGGGCAATTAAGGACATGTATGATGGGGCTAAGACTCGGGTTAGGACGGTAGGAGGCGATTCTGAGCAATTTTCAGTTGTTATGGGGTTACACCAAGGTTCTGCACTCGGGCCGTTCTTATTTGCCGTGGTGATGGATGTATTAACACACCATATTCAAGGGGAGGTACCACAATGTATATTATTCGCCGATGACATAGTTCTGATTGATGAGTCGTGAACCAGTGTTAACGAGAGGTTGGAGGTATTGAGACAGGCTCTTGAGTCTAAGGGTTTCAAGCTGAGCAAGACGAAGACGGAATACCTGGAGTGTATGTTCAACACTGAGTCGAAGGAAGTGGGCGTGGAAGTGAGGCTTGAATCACAGGTCATACCAAGTAGTGACAATCTCAAGTACCTTGGGTCGGTTATCCAGAGGGGAGGGGAGATTGACGAGGATGTAACACACCATATTGGGGTAGGGTGGATGAAGTGGAGATTAGCAACTGGAGTCTTGTGTGATAAGAGAGAGCCACCGATACTCAAAGGTAAGTTTTACAAAGCGGTGGTTAGACCGGCCATGATGTATGTGGTTGAGTGTTGGCCTGTTAAAAACTCACATATCCAGAAGATAAAAGTAGCAGAAATGAGGATGTTGAGGTAGATGTGCGGATACACTGGGATGGATAAGATTAGGAATGAAGATATTCGGGAGAAGGTGGGCGTGGATCCTATTGATGACAAGATGCGGGAAGCGAGGCTCAGATGGTTCGAACACGTACAAAGGAGAAGCCCAGATGCTCCGGTAAGGAGGTGTGAGCTGTTGGCTTTGGAGGGCATGAGAAGAGGTAGAGGACGGCCTAAGAAGTATTGGGGAGAGGTGATCAGGCAGGACATGGCGAGGCTTCAGATTTCCGAGGACATCGCACTTGATAGGAAGTTGTGGAGGTTGAGTATTAGGGTTGTAGGCTAGGAGGTAGTTGAGTCTCCCTTACTTCGTACCTTTGTGAGGCTAGCCTGGTAGGGTTTTTGTCGATGTCAGCTAGTGGCAATATTGTATCTTACTACTCCTTTGTTTTCTATAGTGTCGGGTCTATGTACTGTCTATCGCATTTGCTTTGCATCTACTTTTTTTATTTCCATGATGTTATTTTTCCTATGGTTTCTATTGGTGATACTGATATTGTCTCTTTTCGTCTTCTTGAGCCGAAGGTTTTTGGAAACGGCCTCTCTACTTCCTCGGGGTAGGGGTAAGGTCTGCGTACACACTACCCTCCCCATACCCCACTATTGAAATTTCACTGGGTCGTCGTCGTCGTTGTTGTAAGCCCCTCACTTTCCTTGCCTCCTCGTCACTTTCTTGCTAGTGACTTTTTACTTTACCTTTTATTTTTTGTCAAACCTTATAAAATGTCGACTATTTCAAAACAGGTCCTTTTGATTCCTATTAGATTACTTTTTTTTTTCCCTTTTGTTGGTATGATTGTTTGCATGAGCACTTAATAAACTCAACTATTTTAGTACAATTATCGGTTATAATACAATAAAATATAGTTAAATCAAATAATAAAAATATTATTAAATCGTAGCAAATAATATTGTCTATTCTAATAATCGTAATCATAAAATAATACAGTATAATATAATATAATGTAATATGAAACAACAAAATACAACAATCCAAACAAAACAATAAGAATAATAAAAATATTATTAAATCATCACAAATAATACTGTCTATTCTAATAATCGTAATCATAAATAATATAGTATAATATAATATAATACAATATGAAACAACAAAATACAACAATTCAAACAAAGTAATCAGGGGCGGCTCAATTAGGAGGGGCTCGTGAAGTGTTTACTTCAGGCCCTATAATTTTTAATAGTGAATTTTATGATATTATTTTCAGTTAGACAACGTTGAAGTTTATAGGGAAAAAAATCTTTATATTTTAAAAAAAGACTGCCTTCTAACAGTAGAAATATTTTAGAACTTTGAATTAAACTACTTCAATATTCATTTTAATAAATAAATTTTTCTATAACAACATCTAAAGTTAATATTTTTAAAACACATGAATAACATCTTATTTACTTGAGCTAGTATTTACCAATATAAATAATAATATTGCTAGTTAAAGACTATATGTTTTAAACTTATCCACTCCTTAAATAATGTAATAACATGTTGTGTTTAGCCACCCTAAGATAGCAAGTTACCTCATTCATCGGGAGGAATCACGCCCTTTCCAGCCTCATTACTCTAGTTCTCAAGGCGCATGAGGACGTCTTTGATCAGTCTTAAAAGAACAAATAGATTCTTTTCAATTATATCAAATATACCCTTCTTCACCTCAGCCCTTTGTGTGTCTGCTCTTCATTCAATACCTCTAGAGCACCTTCCCTAATTTCTCCATTTATCTTCTTCACCTCTTCCTAAAAATAACTTCATAATTTCTTCCCCGTTAGCGTTAATCTTCGCCTTTAATGCATTAAAGTTTTTTCCTGTAATACAGCGTAACAACCGTAGAGGACTGAAAAGAATAAAATGAAAAATTAAAAATTAGCGTGAAAAATAAAAATGAAGACACAAAAACTAATTAACAAAAAAACTTACAACTATGAATAGAGCGTGCTGAGTAATCTTTTATCATGAAGCACTCGGCGAATTGATCCACACATGTCCATCTAATTTCTGTGACAGCTTTTGAGTAGTGTACTTGATTGCAGCAGCTTGAGGTGTTTGTTGAGTTTTTTGTTTGCGTAGTGCAAATGAAAAATGGAGAAAAATAAAAAAAATTAGAGGAAAACTATTGTGAGAGTGAGATGAAAAAGGTAATTCTCTCTTATTTACTAACTAGTTTAATTCTAATCTCTTAGCAGAATGATGCAGTAAATCAGTCATGCAACTTTGCATTTGATTTGTTGGTGTAAATTGATTGACATTTTATTTTTTTCATGAACTAACACCATTTAACTTGTAATAACCTATATGAACAACGCCTGTAACAATTTCATTTAATTTGAATGTAATTTTTCATATAGGTGTGCCATTTAAAGCGTAATACCCTAGTAACGAGCGCAAAACACAATATGAAATTAATGCTCGCTAGCCAAAAAAAATATAATTTAATTATCTTCTCCACAGGGATTAGATTTAAATAATGTTCAAGTAATTTTTGGTTTAATGTTATTCGGGATGATTAACACTTTAATTGGAATGATTATGAACTAAAATTAACTATTAAAATTAAAGCAATTAACAATTAATCACAAAGAACTAGAAAGTAGAGCAATGGGTTATTATCAAGACGAAGAATAAGGGTTTTGACATGATAGGTGCAAGACTGCTATCTTGAATTTGATAGTGTTATATTTCGCACTTAAGATTCTATCGATTCTCACGAATTCAATAGGCGATTAACATATACTTCCGATTTAGATTTCTCTCTCGATTAAATCTAAATCATTCAAATAAACTAATGTAAAGTACGGCGAAACTTACAAGAATCTATTGGGTGGGATGATATAAGAGAAATTTCTTGCGAATATTTCTCAATCTTAATTTAAACGGTAACTCAAAAATCTCTCTCTATTACTTCAAAGAATCACCAAAATAAACTAAGGCATACACTGCAATAATATTCAATAAGATGCTCCTCTTTCGATTAAACACTATAAAGAATAAAATCACAACTAATATTAAAGCTCCTCCAATAAATTCAAGCAATTAAACAGTAGTCAAATCCATAAACAACAACCAAGTCACCAAATCATGTCAAACCCTAAGGAAAACTACTCCATATATATGGAGAAAGTCATCACAAATAGAGTTAAAGAATAAGAAAATATTAATCCGACGTTACAATCCAAACTCGCGTATTGAATTGGTAGAAGGAAGATGAAATCTTGTGTCTTGAAGCCTCCAATGCACTCCAAAAGCTCCCAAGGTCAAAAATTTCATCAAGAACATGTTTCTAGTGTATTTATACCAAGTCGGAACGTGTCCGGACCAAACTACCCTCTTTGAACCGAAGTGGAAAAAGCTGGAAAACCTTTTACACTTCATGCGTCGCACAGTGCTTCCTGCCCTGTTATGCATTAGTGTAATTTTCTCGGTTGTAAACTCTCTGAACTTATCTAGTCTAACAAACTTTTATACTAATGCATCGCACACTGCTACGCATTCTGCGTCGCACTAGTGTATTTTCTTGTCAGACCCAAGAACTCCAAATCTCTGAACTTCTCGAATTTCTGACGAACTTTTGTACTAATGCGTCACTTAATGCCACGCCTTATGTGATGCATTAGTACATTTTTCTCTAGACCTTGTGCTTTTTTCCAACTTTCGTATGCAACGCCAGTCCACGAGCTTCGGATACGATCCCGATTTAATTTCTTAAGCTTTTACTCAGACTTCAAAGCTTCAAACTGTTCGATTTAACTCCAATTTATTGTTTTAACTTGGAATTATTTCATGCAAAGCATAAAACACGTAATAATTATAAATCATCATCATTTAAGTTCGAACACAAGTAAAGTGCGGTAATTAGAGTGCAAAATAGGCTAAAACATGGGTTTCTACCGTACCATCAACACTCTACACTTAAACAATTGCTCGTCCTCGAGCAATCAAACTATACTTCACATAGAGATGATCTTTTTATTAAACAACTTCCCCAACCCATCATTCTAAGAATATTTAAAGCAGATTAAACACCATACCGTAATATCCTAGCCTCAAGACTTGACTCAAAAGCACCCCGCATTTTTCAATACCTGCCCACTTGCTCTAACAAAGACGCCAAAGATATTACTTTTCCTTCGTAAGTCATGTGCACTCACACCAAAGATAGAGAGTAGTTCCACACATAATAAAATTCAAGAATAAAAAGCAACTCAAGATAGAAAGAATTCACTCACTCTCAGAATTAAAATTTATGTGCCATAGAAGATGTACCATAGGCTTGCCTGTAGTGTAATACTTTACTAATTCGAGCTCACTTAGTCAAAAATCAAGTAGGAATTTATTTGGCTGTAATGTAATGTCACAACCCAAAATCCTAACCTGTCGTGATGGTGTCTATCTCGATACTAGGCAAGCCGACAACCTCAACAAACCACAATTTCTTTTAAGTTTGAAAATATAATATTTAAACACAATCCACAAATCTCGCAAATATCGATACAAACACTCCCAAAACCTGGTGTCACTGAGTACATAAGCATCTATACATTACAAGTTTGGAAAACACGGTCTATAATAATCTGAGACCAAATAAAATAAATGAAAAGATAGGGAAGGAGAGACAAGGTCTGCGAAACATGGCAGCTACCTCTGAATCTCCGAAAAATCAACCGTGTGAAAGAATCAACACCCTCTGTGTCCGGGATCACCAGGATTTGCACACGAAGTGCAGGGTATAGTATGAGTACAACCAACTTAGTAAGTAACAATAATAAATAAAGAACTGAAATTAGCGACGAGCTTCTCAGCTAAGTCCAAATACAGTACTTTCCAACATAAAAAGGTAGGCATGCTTTCAAGTTCAATATTTAAAACTCCACAGTAATTTTATCACAACTTCGAATGAAACAGAAGATGATGTCTTTTTAGAAAATTTCCAAAACAGTGATATATGACAGCTGAAATGCAGCAATAATGAAATCAATGCATCCTCTTAGAGTAATAGTCACTTAGTCCTTCCATTCATTCCAGCCTTACAGTCACTCTTTCCTCACAGTCACTCATTCCTTACAATCAATCATTCCTCCCAATCACTCGGCACTCACACTCAGTAGGTACCTGCGCTCACTGGGGTGTGTACAAACTCCGGAGGGGCTCCTTCAGCCCAAGCGCTATATCAAGCCAATCATGGCATAAATCAATAAAAATATGCTGCGGCGTGTAGCCCGATCCCATAATATCCTCACAATTAGGCCCTCGACCTCACTCAGTCATCAACCTCTCCAGTCTCTCGGGCTCTCAAAAATCATGATATTTAGCCCAAAATGATAATATGATGTATTAATAAATAGCAAGAGAGACTAAGATATGATATGAAATGAATAAACATGACTGAGTGTGAAATTACAATTTGAACGTATTATTCAACCATAGAAATGACCCTAGTGGGTACCAATAATAACAGCATATGTCTAAGCATGGTTTATAATACGAGTCTCAGCTCAATTTTCTCTAACACATAGAGAATGTACAAGTATCAACAGATTATACAACTATACAGTTCCATGGACTTTGACTAAGCCACGATTCCTACGGTGCACACCCACACGCCCATTACTATCATGTGCGTTACCTCAAAACCAATCACATAACACATAATCCGGGGTTTTATACCCCCAGGACCAATTTTAGAACTGTTACTTACCTCAAACCGTGTAATTCTTTATTCTGCAACGTCTTTGCCTCGTGAATTGGCCTCCAAACGCCTCGAATCTAGCCACAAATAATTTGATTCAGTCAATAAAATTTATTAGAATTAATTCCATAAGAAAATATTAATTTTCCATCAAAATCCGAAATTTAGCCGCCCGTGGGACTCATGTCTTGGAACTTGACAAAAGTTAAAAAAATTCGGAAGCCATTCAACCACGAGTCTAACCATACTAATTTTACCAAAATCCGACCTCAACTCG
This sequence comes from Nicotiana tomentosiformis, assembly GCF_000390325.3. NCBI lineage: Eukaryota > Viridiplantae > Streptophyta > Magnoliopsida > Solanales > Solanaceae > Nicotiana > Nicotiana tomentosiformis. The sequence goes on along the minus strand of NC_090818.1, from coordinate 42,435,132 downwards.
ACCTCCAAATCTTCAAATCTTATTTTCAAATTCCTAAGTTCAAATTCCTGATTTACACCTCAAAAACATGTAATCTAGTCCGATTAATTGATGATAATTTAATATTATGGAGTAGAAATGATCACAAGTGACTTACCTAAAGATTTTTCATGAAAACCTCGCTCAAAATCGCCCAGTCCAAGCTTGAAATGCCCAAAAATGGCAAAAGCTCGGAACCCCTTTGTTTTTGTACTGTGCCGGGGTTTCCTCTTCTGCGGGAATTTGTGCGCATCTGTGAATACGCTTCTACGAGGAGTTATCCACTTCTACGAAGCTGCCTCACCAAGCGCTTTGCGCTTCTGCGATCAAATACCCGCAGGTGCGGGCCGCTTCTGTGATCGAAGCCCCAACCACGCCTGGACGCATCTGCGATGGAAGTCTCGCTTCAGCGAGCTTGCACCTGCGATGGAATTTCCCCAGGTGCGATTACATCAGATGGCAGAAACATTCAAATTTTCTTATAAGTCCGAATTCGATCCGTTAACCATCCGAAACTCACCCGAGGCCCTCGGGACCTCAACCAAATATACCAACAAGTCCTAAAACACCATACAAACTTAGTCGAAGCCTCAAATCACGTCAAACAATGCTAAAACCATGAATCATACCCCAATTCAAGTCTAATGAACTTTGAAATTTCAAGTTTCCACAAAAGACGCCGGAACCTACCAAATCAAGTCCGGTTGACCTCAAATTTTGCACACAAGTCATAAATGACATAACAGACCTATTAAAATTTTCAGAATCGGATTTCGACCCGGATATCAAAAACTCAACCCCCCGGTCAAACTTCCCAAAAATTTGACTTTCGCCATTTCAAGCCTAATTCCACTACGGACCTCCAAATAATTTTTCGTACATGCTCCTAAGTTCAAAATCACCATACGGAGTTCTTGTAATCATCAGAATTCGAATCCGAGGTTGTTTACACATAAGTCAATATCTGGTCAACTTTTCAAACTTAAGTTTTCAATTATAAGACTAAGTGTCTCATTTCACTCCGAAGTCTTTCCGGACCCGAACTAAGTAACCCGGTAAGTCATAAAATGATTGTAAAGCATAACTTGAGAAGTAAATGGGGAAACATGATTATACTACTCAAAACGACCGGCCGGGTCGTTACGTGTAGGCTTTCGGGACTGGCAGAATATAATTTGGATAATTGTGACTACACTTCTCTAAGAACTTTAATACACACACAGACACACACACATATATATATTAACAATTCAAACCCCACACTTATGTTGAACCAAACCCCAACCTTCACAACATAATAGTATCAAGCTCCCAATTTCTTTAAGCACAAACACAATGAGGAACATACCACTAGGAAGGAATTAATTTTTTTCTAATATATTCAAACGCTAACTCTTTTTTCTTTTTTCTTTCTATGTTCTGATTTGTTTTTCAAGATTTTGTTTTTCCAATTCCCTGCAAGTGGTTCTCATTTTTTTTTTCCAAAAAAGCACATTTATCCCTTTCCTCTAGTTCCACCCAAAACTTTAACCATACTCAAGTGCTCAAGAGAGGTAAAAGGTTCAAACAGATAGTCAATTCAAACAAAAGGGGCCAGGATTGTAGTGTGATTGCCAAAGAAATAGGATCACGTGCTCAAATGGGCTAACTATGATACACATTAATTTTGATGGGTTACATGCATATATATTTCTCAATAAAGAAATACTTGTATCACTTCCTAGATTGACAAGACTACCATTTCATTTTACAAACACGTGGGGCAAGTTCTAGACATCAACTGATATGCACAGAATACCAACAAAAGCTTCACACACATATTGGAACATAACTCACTTAGGATCGGATCTATCCCGACTGTACCGACCCGATCGGTCGTTTTGACTTTTAGAATCCCGTTTCCCTAAATAAGACTCCCCGTGTGTGCTTTTACTAATTTATGACTTGCGGGGATGGTTGGTTCGGGATTTGGAAGTGTTCGGGTTGAAATCGGAACACTTAGTTCTTTAGTTTGGCTTTAAAAGGGCCAAGTTTGACTTCAGCCAACATTTTTAGAAAACGACCCCAGAATCGGGATTTGACGGTTCCAATAGGTTCGTATGATAATTTTTGAATTGGGCGTATGTTCGAATCGGGTTTTGAACAACCCGGGATCGTTTCGGCGCTTAATAGTGAAAATCAACTATTTAAAGGTTTAAGGTTCTTTAAATCTGGTTTGGAGTAGGTTTTGGAGTAATTGAAGTCCGTTTGGAATTCCGAGTCTGGGAATAGTTCCGTATGGTAATTTAAGACTTGCACGCAAAATTTGGTGTCATTCCGAGTAGTTTAAGTATGTTTCGGCGCGTTCAGAGTAAGTTTGAAAACTTTGAAAATTCTAAGTTGAATCAATTTGGTTTGAGGTATGATTCTTAGTTTTGATGTTGTTTTACACGTTCCGAGGGTTCGAGCGAGTCTGTTTTATGATTTCAAACTTGTTGGTATGCTAAGGCAGGGCCCCGGGGGCCTCGGGTGTTAACCGGACGAGGCTCACACCAATTTTGGAAGTTGGAGCAACAGCTGAAGCTTCCAGCTTCTGTTGCAATCGCACCTGCGCTTGGGCAGCCGCTGGTGCGAGCTCACAAAAGTGAGTCCTAAGCCGCAGATACGAGAAAATAAGAGGTAGGGTAGTTTAGGACTCAAATCATGAAAAACTTGTGATAATTGCATCCTCTATTTAATTGAAGTATTGGGATTATATTGTAAATTATTAAGGGAAATAGTAAAAGATTGAAATTTCATATACTTAAATTTTTGTATAAATTAATTAATTGGTAAAAGGAATTGTACATCTTTATGTGTTATAATTATAATAACTTCTCATTCCGGAGGTTCATAAGAAAATGCCCTCCTTTCTTGTGGAGCGGACCGAACGTCTTGGCAGTATAGATGCATCTATGGATCATGCCACACGTCTCTCGGTAGTGTACACGACACTTTGGATCGGGCCGAATGACCTCGACAGATATCGTGCCTAATAATAATAATTACACGATAGCTTGATATTTTATTGCAGCTTGTGAAGCTAATTGATAAATTGGAAATTATTGGAATTGGAAGAATTAATTATCTCTGCTGGTTAAAGAAAATTATTATTATTTCTATAAATCATATTTATTTAAATATTTCTATTTAATAATATTGACCTATAGTGAGTGTCAAAGTCGACCTCTCGTTACTACTTCTTCGAGATTAGGCTTGATACTTACTGGGTACACGCTGTTTACGTACTCATGCTACACTTGCTGCATATTTTTGTGCAGGTACTGATATTTGGCATATTTCGATATGTGTTGATGTTACTTTACCCATGTTTTAACCGCTTCTTGATGTTATTTGATCTTTAAAATGCCCAACATGGTTTAATTATTGGTTTTATGACTAATTAAGTTATGTGTGACGATTTAAGGTGTTTGGAGTGCAAAATATGAAGAAAAGGTGGTCTAGCCAGAGGAAGAAGGGTTGGATGCGTCGCATCCAACCTAGAAAAACTACATCTTTCGTGCACCCTTAGCAGTGAAGTCGGCCCATAGCGTCCACCGTAGCATCCGAAGCTGAGAAGTGGAGGACGAGGTGGATGCGAAGCATCCACCGTAGCATCCGAAGCTGAGAAGTGGAGGACGAGGTGGATGCGACGCATCCACCCTAGCATCAATCCCTGAAGCTGATTTGGATTAGAAATAGGAGAACTTTGGCCCACGACTTTGGTACGCAATATATAAGCCAAAAACGCCTCTTTTAGGTCATCTAACATATTGGGAAGAAGAAAAAAAGCCACGAAAAAGCTGTGGAGGCCGGAATTCATCAAGTTTCATCTTTCTCCTACCAAACTGAGTAATTTTTATGTTTCTTTGTATGATTTGTTTGGCTACCATGTCTATGTGGAGCTAAACTTCACGTTCTAGGGTTGTGGTTCTTTCATGACTATTGTTATTCGGATATTGATTTTGACTTCTTGATTTATCATATTAGTTTATTTATTCAATCTTGCACTTAATTATTTAATTGCTTGATCACCAATTGAATATTATCTACGAATCTAGAATTGAACTCGAAAGTGGGAATTCTATATTGCATATAGGATTGAGTAGGGCAAGTTCTTGAACTCGGGCATCGGGGAACGGATTCGTAGTTAGGATAGACATATACCTAATTGCCTTGCTTGGTTGATTTACAGGAATTATAAATGCGTTCTTGTTGATTCTAACTCCATAGACATATAGGCGTTAGGTTAGCTTGAATAGGCGAGTAAGAACTCGACAGATTCTTATGAGCATTAACCCTGTCAACCAATAAGCTAGATAAATTAGTCGGTCAATTCAATTGAAGAATACAATAGGATTGTTAGATAGCCCATAACCCTAGATCGTTTTCATTACATTGATATCATTAAAATCTGCTCTTTCTCTGTTCAAAGTTTATTATTTATATTTTTCTTATTTAATTAGTTTAGAATAAAATATTTTTGGATTTAATTCTTGTTTAGATAATTGGGATAGTCTAATTTAGTTAATAGTTAATCATAAGTCCTCGTGGGTTCGACATCCGACTTTTAGTCACTTTATTACTTGACGACCGCGTATACTTGCGTGAGTGTGTTTGGTCGCAACAAGTTTTTGGCGCCGTTGCCGGGGACTTAGAAATTTGCTATTTTTCTAGATTAGACATTTTTTTATCTATTCATGTTTTTTTATTATTTTATTTTAGTTAGTATTTTTTATTTATTTTAGCATGGCATCTTGGAATAAAAATTGTTCGAATGATGGTTATTCTTATTTTGATGATCCTTGTCCATATTGTGGAGGACCCCACTGGTGGAAAAATTGTCAGAATGTTCCCAGGAGCGAGTTGTGCGCACAATCTCAATCCTTTGAGTGGAATATTTGTAATATGTGTGGTGGTCAAGATGGCCATTGGGATGGTTGTCCTAATTTTGTTCATCCTTCTCTGAGCCCTTATTATGATCTTTCTAATGATATTTCTGAGTTTGATAGGGGCAATGAAGTGCAGGATATGGAGCCTGATGCATATATTAGGGATATTCTGAGGCAAGTAGCAGAGCAACAGGATGAACTCAAAAAAGATATGAAAAGAATGAGGGCAGCAATCACAAGAATGAAGGCCAATATGGAAGAATTGAATGAAGAGAGCGAGTACCAGCAAGAGAAAATTTTTGAAAAAGAGGAGATTTTGAGCCAAACTTGGCTGGCAGAACAGGCTGAAAAGTTAGAAATATATGAAGCTCAACGTGAGGAACTTACTGATGGGATGAGACACTTTATAGAGGGAAGATCTAAACTGGGACAAGGGATCTATAAATTTGTCACTACTATTCACGACTTGCAAGATAAATTAAATGCAAAGGTTGTTGCGTCTATCGCCCAACAAAATAGTAATGAGTTGTCAGAAGCTGAAAAGGAGCTTATACGCCAAATTGAGGAGCTAAAAGTGGAGAGCCAATCATTCGAGCATATTTCTGTTGATGATGCCCATGTTGAGAAAAGTACACTAGAGCCATGCGAGGTAGCAGATAATGTTATATTTGAAGACTCTAATGTGTGCACATATGAGGATATAAATAGTAATACAATTCTAAAGTTGGGGCGTGTTGGTCCTCATTCTAAACATTTTTCGACATTGTATTTGGATGATGACATGGAAATCGAGTCATCTAAGCCTTTGGAGGAGTCAATGGAAGAGGAAGATGATGCCTATATTTTTGAATTTGTCATGCCAAAAAGCAAAAAATACATTCCTCATCTAAAGGCCGAGAAGTGTAGAGTGAAAAATTTATTACTTGGCCTGGTTATCTTTGTAGCCCCACCACTGGAGCATAGCCGCAAACTGGATGCCATGTTAGGGGCTCAATTCATAAGTTCGAGGTGGAGGCAAAAAGTGGTTCACGTCGTGCCGCTACGTTAAATCAGGCGCTTGTTGGGAGGCAACCCAGCGTTACTGCTTTCTTTTATTTTTGTTCACTTTTTATTTTATTTTATTTTTATTATTTTGTAGTATTTATTTTTGTTTTGTAGGATTATGAGCATAGGAAGCAAAGCCATTAGAAGAGTGCAAAAGCGAGCTAGATGGTGAGGACTAAGTGTGGGGTGCCCACACAAAGGACGATGCCTGGGGGAAGTCTGAGTACCTCGTGAGCCGCTATTGCTTCGGCCTTTGGCCTACCAGGGAGTCTCGTTTACCCTCTTATTATTTATAATGTGCATTGAGGACATTGCAAAATTTTAAGTGTGGGGTGAGGAGATCGTTTGGATGAGTTTCTGTGCTATTTTAGCTTAGTTGTAGTACTCATTCTTAAGTGTAGTAGCTTTTGTGAAAGAAAAAGAAAAAAAAAAGAAATTAAAAAAAAAAAAATGAAAAATTAGAAAAATTGGACTTTTCCCGACGATTGATCTCCTAGACAGTTTTCTTGAGGGATTAAAGTCTAAACAAAAATTCAAAATATGTCTTTTAGCTTTCTTTAGGTAGTAATAATCCCCTGTGGTTTTTCTTTGTGCCTCGGTTCTTTTCCATGGGATGTAGTTTGAACCGGGTAGTTTTTTTCTTTCCGAGTAGATTAGGAATTTAGGGAATAAAAGGAGCAAGAATGATGAACCTAGGCGCCCTTGACTTGTTTGATAGTAACATATTTATGCTTTGGCATGTGTAGTATCTTCTGTATGATTTGAATTTATTGATGATGCCTTGTTAAATTGGATAGCATGTTTTGTGGCGCCTATGTCTCGTTTACATGACTTATGTTCACCTTGTGTTTAATACTTAATATCTCGTGGCTCCGTGAATACTTGCATTGTTTGAGAGTCGGAATGTGATCGTCCTTAGTGAGTCATGTGCCATGTGTGGTGAGATTTTTTGTGTAGTCCATGTATTGTACTTGTGTCTAGAACTTGCCCGGTATGTGAGTTGAAGCAAAATTTTAGGTGATGCTCGGTTTGAAAAATGATTTTAGGCTTTCTTTGATCTTTTTGAGCTTATTGCTTATCACAAATAGAATCTATCCCTAGTTAACCCTTTTGAGCCTGTAGACCTTTTATTTGGTACCCACATTACAAGCCTATACCCTTTTTATTCTTAATTGACATTGTTTTGATCCTTTTACCTCTTAAAGCACTTTAATTGTTAGATGAGCGCTAAAAGAAGTAAGAAGGGACTAAGTGTGGGGTGACTTTTGAGTGGAACCAATGAAAGAAAGAAGGGTGCACTTATTTTGTAAAATAATACACCACTAGCGGAAATTGAAAGAGAAAAAAAAGAAAAAAAAAGAAAGAAAAATATAAATGAATAAATTGTTATCTTGTTCTTGCTAGTGGGTATGAACTAAAGTAGTGCTTAAAGAAAAAGGGACTGTTTTGGGGGTGATATTGTTTGTGAAATTGAAGTGGGGTTGAAAAAAAAAATGCTTAAAGTAATTTTGTGATGTATTAAAGTGCTTAGGAGGGTGAGTCACTATTCCTTAAATATATCCTACCCGTCCCTTAGCCCACATTACAACCATGAAAAAGTCCTAATTGATTTTAGATCGAGCGAGCTTACATTAGTAGAGATTTACATTAAGGGCAAGCCTATGGTACTAATTTCATGCATGTGACTTCTTTGTGAGAGTGAGCGATTTTCTTTGATATATGTGAGTCATTAAAATATATTTGATCATGAGATTCGAATGTGTGGATTGAACTCGCTCTCTTGTTTTTGTTGTGAGGGCACATGGTTTCACGAGGGATAGGTAACGTTATTGGACTTCTCTATGATGTTGGTTGTTCAAGCCATGAGTGCATTGTGACATTGAGTCGGTTTTTGAGGCTAGGATTGTTGTGAGCATGTTGTCTTTGTTCGAATATTTTTAAAGAAGGGCATAAGTAAAGGGAAGTGTATGTGATGCATAGTCTAGAGCCTAATTGTAGCAAATAACCATGGTCATAGATGTAGTGTGCTTTGAATGATAAGAGCTTAATTTTGTTTCGTCTACTATATGATGGTTTGTTCGAGGACGAACAAAGGTTTAAGTGTGGGGTAGTGATGTTTGGCATATTTCGATATGTGTTGATGTTACTTTACCCATGTTTTAACCGCTTCTTGATGTTATTTGATCTTTAAAATGCCCAACATGGTTTAATTATTGGTTTTATGACTAATTAAGTTATGTGTGACGATTTAAGGTGTTTGGAGTGCAAAATATGAAGAAAAGGTGGTCTAGCCAGAGGAAGAAGGGTTGGATGCGTCGCATCCAACCTAGAAAAACTACATCTTTCGTGCACCCTTAGCAGTGAAGTCGGCCCATAGCGTCCACCGTAGCATCCGAAGCTGAGAAGTGGAGGACGAGGTGGATGCGAAGCATCCACCGTAGCATCCGAAGCTGAGAAGTGGAGGACGAGGTGGATGCGACGCATCCACCCTAGCATCAATCCCTGAAGCTGATTTGGATTAGAAATAGGAGAACTTTGGCCCACGACTTTGGTACGCAATATATAAGCCAAAAACGCCTCTTTTAGGTCATCTAACATATTGGGAAGAAGAAAAAAAGCCACGAAAAAGCTGTGGAGGCCGGAATTCATCAAGTTTCATCTTTCTCCTACCAAACTGAGTAATTTTTATGTTTCTTTGTATGATTTGTTTGGCTACCATGTCTATGTGGAGCTAAACTTCACGTTCTAGGGTTGTGGTTCTTTCATGACTATTGTTATTCGGATATTGATTTTGACTTCTTGATTTATCATATTAGTTTATTTATTCAATCTTGCACTTAATTATTTAATTGCTTGATCACCAATTGAATATTATCTACGAATCTAGAATTGAACTCGAAAGTGGGAATTCTATATTGCATATAGGATTGAGTAGGGCAAGTTCTTGAACTCGGGCATCGGGGAACGGATTCGTAGTTAGGATAGACATATACCTAATTGCCTTGCTTGGTTGATTTACAGGAATTATAAATGCGTTCTTGTTGATTCTAACTCCATAGACATATAGGCGTTAGGTTAGCTTGAATAGGCGAGTAAGAACTCGACAGATTCTTATGAGCATTAACCCTGTCAACCAATAAGCTAGATAAATTAGTCGGTCAATTCAATTGAAGAATACAATAGGATTGTTAGATAGCCCATAACCCTAGATCGTTTTCATTACATTGATATCATTAAAATCTGCTCTTTCTCTGTTCAAAGTTTATTATTTATATTTTTCTTATTTAATTAGTTTAGAATAAAATATTTTTGGATTTAATTCTTGTTTAGATAATTGGGATAGTCTAATTTAGTTAATAGTTAATCATAAGTCCTCGTGGGTTCGACATCCGACTTTTAGTCACTTTATTACTTGACGACCGCGTATACTTGCGTGAGTGTGTTTGGTCGCAACAAGTTTTACAGATATGTCTATCGGTCTTGTGGGTGCAGAGGTATGGTAAAATGCAGGGATTTAGGTGAGATGCATTCTATATTACGATTCGTAGTCAGCAGAGTCTCCTTCAGAGTTATCTATATTTTCCCTATCTAATTTGTATTCCGGACAGATGCTGTATTTTATTTTACTCCCTAGTTAATTCTCATGCACTTGTGACACCGGGTTTTGGGAGTGGTTATGGATTGTTTAGTAATTTAGTTGCTAAAATATTTATCACTTAGTCTATGAGTTCTATTTTTACTATTTAATTGAAGAAAATTTCGATTCAAAAATACTAAAATGAGTAATTAAGTTAATTAATTATGGATGGCTTGCCTGACAGCGGTGTTAGGCGCCATCACGACCTTTAATAGATTTTGGATCGTGATAACATGGTATCAGAGCACTAGGTTCACTTAGGTTTCACGAGTCATGAGCAAGTCTAGTAGAGTCTTGCGGATCGGTACAGAGAAGTCTGTACTTATCTTCGAGAGGCTACAGGAATATTAGGAGCACTTCCCTCCTTGATTCCTCATCGTGCAATTCGATTCCTTTAAGGCTTATGCCTTCATTTCATTCCTATTCAATCTTATGCGACGTGAAGCGCTTGTTATAAATTGGAAATCGAGGAAGTTTAACGGTACTATAGATATGGTGCAGGATGTTTCTCCCTGCATATTGGATTGGTCTATTGTCGTCGCTTCGCGGAAGACCGCCCTGTCGTTTCAGCTCAGTATCAGTATTACCTAAGGTTTGAGATTTGGCATTGATCGTTATGACAATTCGTGCGTTGCTATCGCACAATGATCGTGTAATGGTAGGATTCTTGTCTATGCATCGAGGCAGTGAATGACTTGAAAGTAGATTTTACTCAGTGCATGATTCAGAGATTTAGTATTTTATTTCTGGCAGAGGAAAGGCAATCGGACTACGAACGCTCAGGTTTGGGTCGATGGGGTAACGAGACTTGGTATTTTCGAGCGTGGTGGAATTTTCATCTGTGATGTGGTGACTTCATCCTTGATGGAATGTGTTAAGCTCGCCGGTGTTATGGTCTTCTTCAATTCGTCTTTGGGGCAGGGTATTGTAAAATGAGGCCGGGGAAGCGGCTGTTACAGATCGTGGTGTGCAGTGGCTCAGGATCGAAGCAGTGTTCCTATTATTGATGGTTCGAGAAAGATGATCCTCAAAAAGGGTTTAAAGTTGGTAGCGATCGATTGGTCCAAGTGCTAAAGAGATAGATTTTGATTTAAGGCAACAACTGGGAAGCAAAGGATGAGGAAGGGCATGTGGGAGGTTTCTTGTGTGGTTAACATTCTAGAAGGCCAAGTTTGAGAAACAGAAGTCGAGTTGTTTCTTAAAGGATAGGGTTTGACCAAAGTGGGAGAGTGGCAGAGTAACATACGGGTTCTGCGGTAGGATAGCTACACGCCTTGTGAAAAGTTCATAGTTATTTGGGATTCATGGTGGGCAGTGACTAGGTCTACGGACTAATTTAGAATATTGGCTACTATACTGAGGAGGATTGGATATGACAGAAGGGAGTTGCTTAATATGAAGAGGGATGTAATGTGACTTTGGGTTGGAATGTATCGTTGCACCTTTAGTTGATATCAACAGGGAGTGAACAGACTTGTACAACTGGTAAATGAGCACGGGCTCATGGTGGTTTATTGACTTCGTAGTAATTGTACTCGGTGCAACATTGTGGAAGATGCTGGCATGTAATTTCCACAGGTGGGTTATCTCCTGTGAGCAGGTTAGCAGTCGTGTGATGTTGATGAAGCTTCTACGAAGGATTCTACTGGCTATCCGGTAAGAGGTCGGATATGTAAATGTGGCTAGTGATTCAAAGTGTTCATGAAGTGTTAACAGAAGGATTTCGAAGAATTTGGCGGGTTGATTATGTAAAGATCATGCCAATGGGGGATAAAGAGTCTTGGTGGGTTCCAAAGTTATGCAATGGTAGCTCCAAGCTAAGTGGGAGAGCCCCACCGCCTACGATTGGATTGCATGGTTATCTACTTGTGAGGTTTCTGGTTATCGGCATATTAGTGGGTTATCACGACTAAGGAAAGAGAACATCAATGGTAATTTGAGCATAAGAGTTGAGGAATGTGTGTTGTAATTGGCCTTATCGATTCTTGTTCAGGCTTTGAGACGACTCAAAGTTTATACTTTGTGTAGATGTAATGTACAAGGAAAGTGAGTCAGCCAGATGCTTCTTTGAGAAGGTGTCCATGTGCTAGCAGGGCCTTGGAGTTTGATTATAGTCAAAACCAAGTCAAAGTGAGTAACTCTCAACAATGGTTCTCCTGAAATGAGTTAAGTGAAATGTTTCTATGTGATGGAGTGTTTAGTCTATTAGTGGATCAGGAGTCATGATGGAATTCTTGTACTCTCACATATTGGTATGTTAGGTGCAGTGAGCGGCATGAGAATTGGGAGTTGAGGATCAAGGTTACAGTTTGGTGTCGACAAGAATGTCAGGAGCTCGGATGAGCAGGAAAAGATTCAGATGGTTAGAGTAAGATGGTGTTGTCTTTAGCGTCACCTGGGATCGGTGTATGTTTGAGAGGCTTTACGTACTGATCGTGGATTCCTAATTTGCCTTACAACATTAGAGTGGTCGGTGGTATGGACGTGCAGACTTATTACCTACTGCGGAAGGTCGTGGGAGTGTATCCCACGGGAAGATTGTATAAGTGTGACATGTAGTCACTTGATTGATTAAAGATTTAAAACCAAGTATGGAGATTGTGGTACTATCGCTAATGTGAGAATTTATGCCTGAAGGGTGCTCGGTTCATTTGGTTGTGGACTGTGAAAGTTTGTTTCGGATTTGACGGTTGTTCCTGTGTGTCATGAGAAAAAGGGTTATTGTGGATCCTTGAAAGGTTATTAGCCTATTTCGGTACAATCAGAATCGCCTTGAGGTCCGTGGATGGATCTAAATGTGAATGTGGGCTCTATATCAGGTAGGATGTGTTCATTTCAGCATAACGTTGTTTTCGGAGGGGTCTTCGGGCCTTGGAGGTTATTTATCTTGTCAACCCTTCTGTGTAGTCTCTATTGTGCCATGTGGGTTGTGAGGCGGTTTGATTATTCACACTCGTATTATAATCCCATATAGTTACAGTGTTATATAAGTAGGATGGCTCTCGAGATGCAGGTCATTTATTGTACCTTAGTCGTGCTTGAGTTTTGTAGAGTATGGCGCTATCTGATGGTATTGTGCACTTGGCGTTCTTGTGGTTGACATTCGGGTATTTCGTAGGTATAAGCGTTTTGGCTTGATGGGTACATCCATATTTATTGTCATGGTGGATCGGGTGGCACGCCGCCACATGTATGTTGTTTGGATCGGGTTGCACGCCGCAACGGTATCATATATGGATTGGGGTGCACGCCGCAATAGTGTGATGATGAGTACAGTTCCCCATATCTATTTTTGCATGTCTTATTTCTCATGTTATGAGGAAGGTTCATAACACCTTTTCAGTTGTTTATTTTGTTACGTGGGTTGAGTAGTTCCTTCCAGAGTTCGTTTTCCTTATGTATCACATTCGAGTTTGTGGCTTGTTGGCACATAGTGGCATCATATGAGAGTTTTGGTAGTGATTGTGGTGGCTTATTACCGGAACGACTTGTACTGGGTGAGGCGAGATTTTTGGGCCTGGGATCAGTGCGATCGGATTTATATGAAGCATATTAAAGAGAAAATATCGTTATTTGGTTCATAATGAGGTAATTGTTCGTGTCAGGAGAAGGGACTAAATGATTTGTTGACTATGCAGTTGGTTGTGAATTTCTATACTTCTCTTCCGTCGTGGCAGTATTGCAAGAGTTGGAACATGACTCATATGGGTCATGAGGTGTGTTGTGAGCATTAAATTCGTGGGATTTTTGACTATTGTTGTCAGAGGATGTTATTGTGGTCATATGAATAATGCGGTGCATGGTGTGAATTTAGTGAGAGTATATAATCATGTAGTGGTATATTGTGTAGTGATTGAACAGTGTTCGTATGTTGGAAGCAGGCCTAGTAGAGAATTTCGGATGTTGGAATTTGGCTCTAAGTCTTATTTGCCTATATAAAGGGGAGGATCTTCAGATTTGCTCGAGCTAATGTGCTCAACTGAGTTGTGGTAGCACGGGTAAGTGCATGAGGTGTTAAACAGTGATTTCAGACAACTCCATAGCAGTTCTTAGCACGTTCGAGGACCAACGCATGTTTAAGTGGGAGAAAATGTAATGACCCGACCGGTCGTTTTGACTTTTAGAACCCCGTTCCCCTAAATAAAACTCCTCATGTGTGCTTTTACTAATTTATGACTTACGGGGATGGTTGGTTAGTTTGGCTTTAAAAGGGCTAAGTTTGACTTCGGTCAACATTTTTAGAAAATGACCCCGGAATCGGGATTTGACAGTTCCAATAGGTTCGTATGATGATTTTGGACTTGGGCGTATGTTCGTATTGGGTTTTGGATAACCTGGGAGCGTTTCGGTGCTTAATAGTGAAAATCAACTATTTAAAGGTTTAAGGTTCTTTAAATCTGGTTTGGAGTAGGTTTTGGAGTAATTGAAGTCCGTTTGGAATTCCGAGCCTGGGAATAGCTTCATATGGTGATTTAAGACTTGCACGCAAAATTTGGTGTCATTCCGAGTAATTGAAGTATGTTTCGGCGCGTTCGGAGTAAGTTTGAAAAGTTTGAAAAATCTAAGTTGAATCAATTTGGTTTATGGTATGATTCTTAGTTTTGATGTTTTACACGTTCTGAGCATTCGAGCGAGTCCGTTGTATGATTTCAAACTTGTTGGTATGTTCGGGCGGGACCCCGGGGGCCTCAGGTGTTAACCGGACGAGGCTCGGACCAATTTTGGAAGTTGAAGCAACAACTGAAGCTTCCAGCTGCTGCTGCAATCGCGCCTGCGCTTGGGCAGCAGTAGGTGTCAGCTCGCAGAAGCGAGTCCCAAGCTGCAGATATGAGAAAAGGAGAGGCAAGCACAAGCCGCAGAAGCGGGATTTTTGGCACACCTCCAAGCGTGCAGGTGCGATGCATTGGGGCGTAGAAGCGGCGAGGGCCGCAGGTGTGGGTAAAACGTCGCAGAAGCGGACGCGCAGATGTGGAGCTTGGCCAGGTGAGAGAAACTTGCATTTGCGAGGCTTTGTCCCTCCGCAGGTGCGAAAAAAGTTGTTGGACAGAATGTTAAAAGGAGCGAGGCTTAGTCTTTTTTATTCCGTATTCCTCCATTTTAGGGCGATTTTGGAGCTTTTTGAGATGGGAATTTCAACTAGCAACTTGAAGGTAAGTTAATTCTACACACTTTGAGTTAAATACATAGATTATGGGTGGATTATAACCTCTAAATCTTGGAAATCAAGGGTTTAGATGAAAAACCTAGATTTTTATAAAAATGAGATTTTAACCATGAAAATGGCTATGGAATTGGATGAAAATTATATATTTGAGTTCTTGAGATTTTGGGTAACGATTTCCTCCGAAAATATTTGGAATCTGGGTACGTGGGCCCGGGATGCATTTTAGGAATTTCACCATTTTGGATAGGATAATTTATTTAATAGTCTAATTTTGAATTATTGAACATGTATTAATTATTTTATATAACTTTTGGATAATTTCGAATTTTTCGGCATCGAATTGAGGTTTTTACGTGACATTTTGATCGGGAAGTGAACTTTGAGACAAGGTAAGTCTCTTGTCTAACCTTGTAAGAGGGAATTTACCCCATATATGATTTAAACTAATAATTGTTGCTAATTTTGGGGGCTACGTACGCACGAGCTGGCTAGCGTCCGTGCGTAGCTGCTAATTATGTTATGTTCGGGTAGTTTAGGACTTAAATCATGAAATACTTGTGATAATTGCATCCTCTATTTAATTGACGTATTGGGATTATATTATAAATTGTAAAAGATTGAAATTTCATATACTTGTAAACGATTGAAATTTCATATACTTGAATTTCCGGGTAATTTAGGACTCAAATCATGAAATACTTGTGATAATTGCATCCTCTATTTAATTGAAGTATTGGGATTATATTATAAATTGTAAAATATTGAAATTTCATATATTTGTAAAATATTGAAATTTCATATACTTGATTTTTTGTATAAAATAATTAATTGTTAAAAGGAATTGTACATCTTTATGTGTTATAATTATAATAACTTCTCATTCCGGAGGTTCATAAGAAAATGTCCTCCATTCTTGTGGAGTGGGCCGAATGCCTCGGCAGTATAGATGCATCTATGGATCGTGCTGCACGTCCCTCGGCAGTATACACGACACTCTGGATCGGGCCGAACAACCTCGACAGATATCGTGCCTAATATTAATAATTACACGATACCTTGATATTTTATTACAGCTTGTGAAGCTAATTGATAAATTAAAAATTATTGGAATTGGAAGAATTAATTATCTCTGCTGGTTAAAGAAAATTATTGTTATTTCTATAAATCATGTTTATTTAAATATTTCTATTTAATATTATTGACCTATAGTGAGTGCCAAAGTGGACCTCTCGTCACTACTTCTTCGAGATTAGGCTTGATACTTACTGGGTACACGTTGTTTACGTACTCATACTACACTTGCTGCACATTTTTGTGTAGGTACAGATATGTCTAGCGGTCTTGTGGGCGCAGATGTGTGGTAAAATGCGGGGACTTAGGTGAGCTGCATTTTATATTACGATCCGCAGTCAGCAGAGTCTCCTTCAGAGTTATCTATATTTTCCCTATCTAATTTATATTTCGGACATATGCTGTATTTTATTTTACTCCCTAGTTTATGCTCATGCACTTGTGACACCCGGTTTTGGGAGTGGTTATGGGTTGTTTAATAATTTAGTTGCTAAAATATTTATCACTTACTCTATGAGTTCTATTTTTACTATTTAATTTAAGAAAATTTAGATCCAAAATACTAAAATGAGTAATTAACTTAATTAATTATGGTTGGCTTGCCTGATAGCGGTGTTAGGCGCCATCACGACCTTTAATAGATTTTGGGTCGTGACACCGACTCTATAGTCAAAGCATTTAAGCACAATCAAAATCAACCAACTTAAGGCTCTTATCCATGTGTCAAGATATGAGCCTAGGCGTTACACTAAGGCACTCACCGCTCTCAAGGCATAACAAAGTCAATAAAATTGCATCCATTTAACACCATATCACAATTCTCACAAAAGAAAAACTAACTACACCCGATTCAAGAAAAACTCTTGAAAAAGAACCGCGACACAAAGAAAAACCAAGAAAAATTGTTACACTACCTAAGAAAATAAAACAATTTGAAAGACAATCTTTTTTCTTCTTTGACTTTGATCCCTCAAGAATACAGTCGAGGAAATTCATCGTCGGAAAAAGTCTAATTTGTTTTTTCAAACAAAACAATGACAAAAAACACACACAAAGCTAAGTAGAGGAAAAACAAACACACATATACATATTAACATCCAGAGACGAACCCAGGATTTAAACGTAGCGGGTGCACATTTGCATTCAACCAAAGTTTGCTTTTTATATAGGATGTCACTAATAACATATTACTATTTTTAAGGACATATACATGTATATATAGAATTTTTACCGAACTTTACGGGTGCCGATGACCCCTTATTCTATAACTTAGGTCTGCCTCTGAACATCCCCACACTTTAATTGTGGTATATCCCATGACACACAAGAAAAAGAAAAAGATAAAGGAAACTCCCTTTAATTTTCTCCATTTTCGAGAACTTATGAACTTAACCCCTAATTTTGAATTTGTTCTTCGTTTTCGCTCTTTGGGATTATTTATGGTGCTCGGTAGGCCAAAGTCCTATGAGGATATCTGCAAGACCCGTTCTTTTCTTTCTTGCTTGGCCATATTTTGAGCAGTGAATTTCTCCTTCAGGATGATCCTCAACTTGTTCCTGCATTCTTTCATAGGATTAATCGATGCATATTCCTGTAAATTCCCAAAAATAAAATTCACATGATCAATTTTAGAATAAGAAAACAAAGAAGAAAGGATGTGGATATTCTTGTGGTATATCCAAGACAATTTGTCTCTCATTCTCTTCTACTAAAGGTTGTAAATATGGAAAGGTGGATGGAGATTTGAACTCTTCTTTTATTACTTCACAATCAACCAAAGTCTCATCTATAATCATCTCAATTGAATCAGAGTGTTCTTGCAGATTGGTAACTTCTCTTTGTAGATGCTCATCCTTTTGGGTAGGCTTATTATCACAAGGTATCTCCTCCATATAGTCACCATCACATTGCAATGAGCTTTCTGAAAGTATACTTAATATTTAACTCACTTGTGTTGTTAATTTCTTAATGACTTCACCATTTATATAAATCTCTCTTGATAATAAATATTTCTTCAACACTATTCATGTAACGATCCAGCCGGTCGTTTCGAGAGTTATAGCCCCGTTTCCCATATTTCTGCTTCTTTATGTGTTATTTAGTTGTATTGTGTTGTATCGGGTTGGTTAGTTCGGGTCCAGAGTGGTTTCGGAGTGGAATGAGATACTTAGTCTCATATTTAGAAGTTTAAGTTAGAAAAGTCAATCGAATGTTGACCTATGTGTAAACGATCTCGGATTTGAATTTTTATGGTTCCGTTAGCTCTGTTAGGTGATTTTAGACTTAGGAGTGCGTCTGGAATGTGATTTGGAGGTCTGTAGTAGAATTAGGCTTGAATTGGCGAAAGTTGGAAATTTGGTAATTTTGGTCGGCAGTAGAAAATTTGATATCGGGGTCGGAATGGAATTCCGGAAGTTGGAGTAATTTCGTAGTGTCATTTGTGATGTGTGTGCAAAAATTGAGGTCATTCGGTCGTGGTTTGGTTGGTTTCGGCATCGGTTGTCGAATTTGGAAGTTTAGAAGTTCTTAGGCTTGAATCCGAGGGTAATTTGGTAATTTGATATTGTTTTGAGTGATTCGAAGGTTCGACCAAGTTTGTATGTTGATATATGACTTGTTGGTATTTTTGGTTGAGGTCTTGAGGGCCTCGGGGTGATTTCGGGTGGTTAACGGATTGTTTGAAGTTGGGAAAATGCAGCTGAGGCTGCTGCTACTGATATTTCCGCACCTGCAGAAGGGGAGCCGCAGGTGCGCGTGGGGAGTTCGCAGGTGCGGGCAGTGCTGGGCTAGGTAGGATATGCATGTGCGAGTTAGGAGTCGCATATACGAGCCCGCAGGTGCGAGACCTAGGGCGCAGATGCAGAGAAGGGGATTTTGGCAGGCTTTGCAGAAGCGGAGGGAGATGCGCAGGCGTGCATCCGCAGGCGCGAGGTTTGTCCACAGATGCGGAACCTGGGATACTAAGTGAGTTCCGCACCTACGATGGATTTTCCGTAGGTGCGGTGGCGCAGAAGCGAGAATTGGTCCGCATGTGCGAAAGGCCTGGACACAAAATATAAAAAGGAGACTTCTCGAATTTTGATTCATTTCCACCATTTTCAAGTCGGTTCTTGGAGCTTTGTGAGTGATATTTGAAGGGTGATTCAAGGGCTATCAGTGAGGTAAGTTACTTGAGCCCTAATACTCCTATATATGGTGATTTCCCATTATATTATCATCTAATTAGTGGAATTTAGGGGTGAAAATGAGGGGTTAGGGGTTGGGATTTTGGAGAGTTAATTTAAGGATTTGAGACACCAAATGATGTCGGATTTTGATAAATTTTATATGTTTGGACTCGTGAGTGAATGGGATTTCTAGTTTTGTAAATGTTTTTGGATTTCAAGACGTGGGCCCGGGGGCCGGGTTTGAGCCGATTTCGGGATTTTGGTCTAATTTGATAGTTTTTCTTGTGGAATTCATTCCATTAGCGTATATTGATGGTATTGTACTGATTGTGAATAGATTCAGAGCATTTGGAGGCAGAGTCGAAAGGAAAGAGCATCGCGGGATAGAGATTTGACTAGATTGAGGTAAGTAACGATTGTAAATCTAGTCCTGAGGGTATGAAACCCCGAATTTCGTATCATTTTACTATTTTGAGGTGACGCACATGCTAGGTGACGGGCGTGTGGGCGTGCACCATTGGGGATTTTGACTTGGTCCGTCCCGTAGCAACTGTAAAGTTGCATATTTTCTTGAAACTATATGATACTTATGAGTTTTAAAAATGAGTTTCTGTAAATTGGGCTGAATGCCATGTTTGGGCCTTGTGCCAGTGCTGTTTGGACCCTTAGGGGCCTTTTCTTACTATCTTCTTATTGTTTTCGATTGAAAATCTATACTCAGTCATGGTTATCCCTGTTTACTTTATAACTCAGTTTTTATTACTCTGTTTTGATGCATATAAATGTTGTTTTGGGTTGAATACCCTGTTTTACCAATGGCCCGAGTGGCTTGAGAGGTTTATGACTGAGTGAGGCCGAGGGCCTGATTACTAAGGATATTTATGGGATCGGGCTGCATGCCACATCATGTTTGACATAGGCCGAGGGCCTGAGTGATTTATGACATGATTTGGCTTGATATAGCGCTTGGGCTGAAGGAGCCCCTCCGGAGTCTGTACACACCCCCAGTGAGCGCAGGTACCTACTAAGTGCGAGTTCCGAGAACCGAGTGCCGAGTGCTGAGTGACTGGGAGGCATAAGTGATGGCGAGGTATGCCCGAGGGGCTGTTCACGAGTGATTGTGAGGTATGCCTGATCGGCTGTATACGAGTGATTGTGAGGTATGCCCAGGGGGCTGTATACGAGTGATTGTGAGGTCTGCCCAATGGGCTGTTTATGATTTCATCATTTGTTTGTTCACCTTTGCATTGAGCCTCTGTTTGAAACTGTTGAAAAATATCTTTAAATGATTTTTACTAGAACTGGGTTTAAACGAGATGATTTGATTCAAACACTGATTTTTAAAGCATGTTGTATTTTACCGAGATTTCATGATATGAATTTTATATGCTTTATTGCTCGTCACTACTTCTCAGACTTTATTTACTCTTGTTGCTTACTGAGTTGGCGTACTCACGTTACTCCATGCACCTTGTGTGCAGATCCAAGTGTAGCTGGACACGGTAGCGGTTGTTAACTATTCCAGTTGCAGATTTTCTCGGGGATAGCAAGGTAGATGCCTGGCGATCTCAGCCCTGCTCTTCTCCCTCTTATCCTCCTTTAGTTGTATTTAGCTATTTTCTAGACTATGTTAGTCTCGATATTGTCAGACAAATTGTAGGAGATGCTCATGACTAGTGACACCCCGATGTCGGGCTTTTCTTTTCCGCACTTTTATTTTGATTTGAACTCCTTTAGGATGGTTTTTATGTTAAATAGCCTTGAAATTTTCTTTGAAATGAAAATATCGGTTTGTTTTGGAAATGAGTCGGCTTTCCTAGTTCCACGATCGGCGCCATCACGACAGGGTTAGTTTGGGTCGTGACAAGTTGGTTTCAGAGCCTAGGTTACATAGGTCTCATGAGTCATGAGCGGGTTTAGTAGAGTCTTGCGGATCGATGCCGAGACGTCTGTAGTTATCTTTGAGAGGCTGCAGAACCTTTAGGAAATTCCACATTCTTGAATTCTTGTTGTGCGAATCTGTTGATTCTAGTAACTAAGCATCTGTTGTTTCATTCTCTCACAGATGGTGAGGACTCTTACTACCGGACAGGAGAGCCAGCCACCAGTACCACCAACCAGGGCTGCGAGAGGCCGAGGCCGCGGTAGAGGCCGTGGTAAGGGCAGAGGTGGAGCCCGTACAACAGTTGGGGCAGTACCTGCAGATCCACCATTTGTCCCAGATCATGACCAGATTCCAGTTGTTGATGCACCAGCTCAGGAACCACTTGTGCCTATTGTGATTCTAGGCCTTCCGGAGGCCCTAGCTCAGATTCTGACAGCGTGTACCGGCCTTGCTCAGGTGGTCTCTATCTCGACGGTCGCAGCCACTTCTGAGGCCGGGGGAGGCACAGGCGCTCAGACACCCGTCGCTTGTACACACGAGCAGGTTGTTCAGGGACTCCAGACACCGGGGGTACCACCAGTCCAACCGATTACGGCTGCACATGATTATGTGGTTCCTGCTATGCCTGAGGATGATCAGCGTAGGTTGGAGAGGTTTGGGAGACTCCTGCCGCCACCTTTCAGTGGCACAGAGAGAGAGGATGCTCAGGACTTCTTGGACATGTGTCAAAGGATACTCTTTACAGCTGGTATTCTGGAGACTTGTGGGGTCTCATTCACTACTTTTCAGTTTTCTAGAGTTGCACATCGATGGTGGGAGACTTACGAGAGGCGTAGGCTTGTTGGCACAGCACCCCTTACTTGCAGCAGTTCTCCGTGGTCTTTTTGACGACGTTCGTGCCTCGGTCCCACAGAGAGGAGCTGCGCAGACAGTTTGAGCGGCTTCGCCAGGGTTATATGTCGGTAACGCAGTATGAGATGCAATTATCAGATTTGGCCCGTCATGCTATCTGGTTGGTTCCCACGGACAGGGAGAGGTTTATGAGGTTTATTGATGGTCTCACTTTTCAGCTACAATTGCTTATGACTAGAGAGAGGGTGTCTGGTGCTACCTTTGATGAGGTTGTCGACATTGCTCGGCAGATTGAGATGGTTCGCGGTCAGGAGAAAGTTGAAAGGGAGACCATGAGGCCTCGTGGTCAGGGTGGATTCAGATGTGCTCCTTTTGGGGGTCAGTTCCTGCATGGTAGAGGTCGTCATTTCAGACAGGCTCAGTCAGCTCGGCCATTTCACCATAGTGCATCATCGGGCCATGGTTCTCACAGTTCTCATCAGGGCCACTCATCACTCGGTGCCCTTCCAGCCCAGAGTTTGTCCCGTGCTCCATCAGTTCAGGTCTCCTATATGCCAGGTTCTTCTACCAGTTATCCCGATGCTCGGGGATCCCTTCAGTTCCCGCCATCAGCACCAGGGAATTATTTTAAGTGTGGGGAGTTTGGGCATATGTGGAGGCAGTGTCCTCGTCGTCCTGGAGGTCTATCTGAGCAGAGGAGTCAGCCTTCGACTTCAGTGCCAGTTACTTCACCACCCGCCCAGTCAGCTCGGGATGGAGGTCAGTCAGCTAGGGGTCGCCCTAGAGGGGGAGGCAGATCAGGGGGTGTCTAGGCCCGTTTCTATGCCCTCCCTGCCAGACCAGATGTTATTGCTTCAGATGCTGGGATTATAGGTATTGTCTCTGTTTTTCACAGAGATGCCTCTGTATTATTTGACCCTAGTTCCACGTATTCATATGTTTTCTCGTATTTCGCCCATTTTTTGGATATGCCCTGTGAGTCTTTAGTTTCATCTATTCATGTATCTACTCCGGTGGGCGATACTATTGTTGTGGACCGCGTATATCGGTCATGTGTGGTGACTATTGGGGGTCTGGAGACCCAAGTGGACCTTTTGCAGCTTAGTATGGTTGACTTTGATGTGATTTTGGGTATGGATTAGTTATCTCCATGTGATGCTGTTCTAGATTGTCACGCTAAGACTGTGACGTTGGCGATGCCGGGATTTCTGAGGGTTGAGTGGATCCGAAGAAGATAGAGGTGGTGTAGAGTTGGCCTAGACCGTCCTCAGCCACGGAGATTATGAGCTTTCTTGGTTTGGCGGGTTATTACCGTCGCTTTGTGGAGGGATTTTCATTTATTGCTTTTCCCTTGACCAGATTGACCTAAAAGGGTGCTCCATTCAGGTAGTCGGATGAGTGTAAGGAGAGCTTTCAGAAGCTCAAGACTGCCTTGATCACAACTCCAGTGTTAGTTCTGCCATCAGCTTCAGGTTCTTACACCGTGTATTGTGATGCCTTGAGGATAGGCATTGGATGTGTTCTGATGCAAGAGGGTAGGGTGATTGCATATGCCTCGCGCCAGTTGAAGACCCATGAGAAGAACTATCTTGTCCATGATCTTGAGTTAGCAGCCATTGTTCAGGCGATGAAGGATCTTAATTTGCGTCAGCGAAGATGGTTAGAGCTTCTTAAGGACTATGATATCACTATTCTGTACCATCCGGGGAAGGTCAATGTGGTGGCCGATGCTTTGAGTCTCCGAGCAGAGAGTTTGGAGAGTTTAGCATATCTTCCAACAGCAGAGAGACCTTTGGCATTTGATGTTCAGGCCTTAGTGGGCCAGCTTGTGAGATTGGATATTTTGGAGCCTAGTCGGGTATTGGCTTGCGTGGTCTCCAGGTCTTCTCTTTATAACCGTATCAGGGAGTGTTAGTATGATGACCCCCACTTGTTCGTTCTTCCGGACAGGGTCCAGCGAGGTGATGCTAGGGATGTGACTATTGGTGATGACAGTGTGTTGAGGATGCAGGGCCAGATATGTGTGCCTAATGTAGATGGGCTTCGGGAGTTGATTCTTGAGAAGGCCCACAGCTCGCGGTATTCCATCCATCCGGGTGCCGCAAAGATGTACTAGGATTTGAGACAACACTATTGGTGAAGGTGGATGAAAAAAGATATAGTGGGGTTTGTAGCTCGGTGTCTCAATTGTCAGCAGGTTAAGTATGAACATCAGAGACTGGGTGGCTTGCTTCAGAGGTTAGAGATCCCAGAGTGGAAGTAGGAGCGGATCACAATGGACTTCGTAGTTGGGCTCACATGGACTTCGAGGAAGTTCGATGCTATTTGGGTTATTGTGGATCGGCTGACCAAGTCTGCGCCTTTCATTCTGGTGGGAACTACTTACTCTTCAGAGCGGTTGGCTGAGATTTACATCCGAGAGATTGTTCGCCTGCATGGTGTCCTAGTTTCCATCATTTCAGATAGGGGCACTCAGTTTACATCGCCGTTTTGGAGGGCCGTGCAGCGAGAGTTAGGTACTCAGGTTGAGTTGAGCATAACTTTTCACCCTCAGGCGGACGGGCAGTCCGAGCGCACAATTCAGATATTGGAGGACATGTTGCGCGCTTATGTCATTGACTTTGGGGGTTCATGGGACTAGTTTCTGCCACTCGCGGAGTTTGCATATAACAATAGTTATCAGTCGAGTATTCAGATGGCTCCGTACGAGGCTTAATATGGGAGGAGGTGTAGATCTCCAGTTGGATGGTTTGAGCCGGGTGAGGCTAGGCTCTTGGGCACAGACTTGGTCCAGGATACATTAGATAAGGTGAAATTGATTCAGGAGCGGCTTCGCACAGCGCAGTCTAGGCAGAAGAGCTATGCGGATAGGTAGGTCTGTGATGTATCTTTCATGGTTGGGGAGAAGGTTTTGTTGAAGGTATCACCCATGAAGGGTTTCATGAGGTTTGGGAAGATGGGCAAGTTGAGCCCCCGGTTCAGTGGGTCTTTTGAGGTGCTTCAGAGGATAGGGGAGGTGGCTTATAAGCTTGCCTTGCCACCCAACTTGTCGAGTGTGCATCCAGTGTTTCATGTTTCCATGCTCCGAAAGTATGTTGGCGATCCGTCCCATGTTTTGGACTTCAGCACGGTTCACTTGGAGGTTGATATGACTTATGATGTGGAGCCAGTGGCTATTTTGGATCGGCAAGTTCGAAGGTTGAGGTCAAAGGACATAGCTTCGGTGAAGGTGCAGTGGAGAGGTCAGCCTGTGGAGGAGGCCACCTGGGAGACCGAGCGGGAGATGCGGAGCAGATATCCACGCCTATTCGAGACTCCAGGTATGTTTCTATACCCGTTCGAGGACGAATAATTGTTTAAGAGGGGGATGATGTAACGACCCGGCTGGTCATTTTGAGAGTTATAGCCCCGTTTCCCCCATTTCTGCTTCTTTATGTGTTATTTAGCTACATTGTATTGTATCGGGTTGGTTGGTTCGGGTCCGGAGTGGTTTCGGAGTGGAATGAAACACTTAGTCTCATATTTAGAAGTTTATGTTAGAAAAGTCAACCGGATGTTGACCTATGTGTAAACGATCTCGAATTTAAATTTTATGATTCTGTTAGCTCCGTTAGGTGATTTTGGAATTAGGAGTGCGTCCGGAATGTGATTTGGAGGTCCGTAGTATAATTAGGCTTGAATTGGCGAAAGTTGGAAATTTGGCAATTTTGGTCCGCAGTGGAAAATTTGTTATCGGGGTCGAAATGGAATTCCGACAGTTGGAGTAAGTTTGTAGTGTCATTTGTGATATGTGTGCAAAAATTGAGGTCATTCAGTCATGGTTTGGTTGGTTTCGGCATCGGTTGTCGAATTTGGAAGTTTAGAAGTTCTTAGGCTTGAATCCGAGGGTAATTTGATGTTATTTTGAGTGATTCGAAGGTTCGACGAAGTTTGTATGTTGATATATGAATTGTTGGTATTTTTTATTGAGGTCTCGAGGGCCTCGGGGTTATTCCAGGTGGTTAACAGATTGTTTGAAGTTGGGAAAATGCAGCTGGGGCTGCTGCTACTGATATTTCCGCACCTGCGGAAGGAGAGCTGCGGGTGCGAGGTCGCAGGTGCACGTGGGGAGTTCACAGGTGCGGCCAGTGCTAGGCTAGGCAGGATGTGCAGGTGCGAGTTAGTGGTCGAATTTGCGAGCCCGCAGGTGCGAGACCTGGGGCGCAGATGCGGAGAGGGGGATTTTGGCAAGCTTCGCAGAAGCGGAGGGAGATGCGCAGGCGCGCATCCGCAGGCGCGAGGTTTGTCCGCAGATGTGGAACCTGGGATCCTAAGTGATTTCTGCACCTGCAATGGACTTTCCGCAGGTGCGGTGGCGCAGAAGCGAGAATTGGTCCGCATGTGCGAAAGGCCTGGACACAAAATATAAAAAGGAGACTTCTCGAATTTTGGTTCATTTCCACCATTTTCAAGTCGGTTCTTGGAGCTTTGTGAGTGATATTTGAAGGGTGATTCAAGGGCTATCAGTGAGGTAAGTTGCTTGAGCCCTAATACTCGTATATACGGTGATTTCCCATTATATTATCATCTAATTAGTGGAATTTAGGGGTGAAAATGAGGGGTTAGGGGTTGGGATTTTGGAGAGTTAATTTAAGGATTTGAGACACCAAATGATGTCGGATTTTGATAAATTTTATATGTTTGGACTCGTGAGTGAATGGGATTTCTAGTTTTGTAAATGTTTTCGGATTTCAAGACGTGGGCCCGGGAGCCGGGTTTGAGCCGATTTCGGGATTTTGGTCTAATTTGATAGTTTTTCTTGTGGAATTCATTCCATTAGCGTATATTGATGGTATTGTACTGATTGTGAATAGATTCAGAGCATTTGGAGGCCGAGTCGAAAGGAAAGAGCATCGCGGGATAGAGATTTGACCGGATTGAGGTAAGTAACGATTGTAAATCTAGTCCTGAGGGTATGAAACCCCGAATTTCGTATCATTTTACTATTTTGAGGTGACGCACATGCTAGGTGACGGGCGTGTGGGCGTGCACCGTTGGGGATTTTGACTTGGTCCGTCCCGTAGCAACTGTAAAGTTGCATATTTTCTTGAAACCATATGATACTTATGAGTTTTAAAAATGAGTTTCTGTAAATTGGGCTGAATGCCATGTTTGAGCCTTGTGCCAGAGCTGTTTAGACCCATAGGGGCCTTTTCTTACTATCCTCTCACTGTTTTCGATTGATAATCTATACTCAGTCATGGTTATACTTGTTTACTGCATAACTCAGTTTTTATTACTCTGTTTTGATGCATATAAATGTTGTTTTGGGTTGAATACCCTGTTTTACTGAGAGCCCGAGTGGCTTGAGAGGTTTATGACTGAGTGAGGGCGAGGGCCTAATTTGTGAGGATATTTATGGGATCGGGCTGCACGCCACAACATGTTTGACATAGGCAGATGGCCTGAGTGATTTATGACATGATTTGGCTTGATATAACGCTTGGGCTGAAGGAGCCCCTCTGGAGTCTGTACACACCCCCAGTGAGCGTAGGTACCTACTGAGTGCGAGTGCTGAGTGACTGGGAGGCATGAGTGATGGTGAGGTATGCCCGATGGGCTGTTCATGAGTGATTGTGAGGTATGCCCGAGGGGCTGTATACGAGTGATTGTGAGGTATGCCCGAGGGGCTGTATACGAGTGATTGTGAGGTCTGCCCGAGGGGCTTTTTATGATTTCATCATTTGTTTGTTCACCTTTGCATTGAGCCTCTATTTGAAACTGTTGAAAAATATCTTTAAATGATTTTTACTGGAACTGGGTTTAAACGAGATGATTTGATTCAAACATTGATTTTTAAAGCATGTTGTATTTTACCTAGATTTCATAATATGAATTTTATATGCTTTATTGCTCGTCACTACTTCTCAGTCTTTATTTACTGTTGTTGCTTACTGAGTTGGCGTACTCACGTTACTCCTTGCACCTTGTGTGCAGATCCAGGTATAGCTGGACACGGTAGTGGTTGTTGACTATTCTGATTGTAGATTTTCTCGGGGATAGCAAGGTAGATGCCTGGCGATCGTAGCCCTGCTCTTCCCCCTCTTATCTTCCTTTAGTTGTATTTAGCTATTTTTCAGACTATGTTAGTCTCAATATTGTCCGACAAATTGTAGTAGATGCTCAGGACTAGTGACACCCCGATGTCGGACTTTTCTTTTCCGCACTTTTGTTTTGATTTGAACTCCTTTACGAAGGTTTTTATGTTAATTAGCCTTGAAATTTTCTTTGATATGAAAATATCGGTTTGTTTTGAAAATGAGTCGGCTTGCCTAGTTCCACGATAGGTGCCATCACGACAGGGTTAGTTTGGGTCGTGACAATTCATGAACTTATATATAAGCTCTTCTATACTGTCATTCTTCTCTTGAGTTGGTTGTCTCACTTTGCTTTCATTCCAGTCATAATAAGGTTATTCATCCCAACCAGAGTTAAAATTGTACCCATATCAAATGTCATCTAGAAATAAAGTGATACTTTTCAAAAGATGAACCATATGAGGAATAGTTACCTGCTTGACCGTCAATCCACAGATGATTTCCACTACATTTAAAACAAAGAGCAATCTTGTGATAGTGTTCAACTACTAACTCTTCAACCGTTTTCTAAGATTGGTTGTACTCCATCTTCAATATCAAGTATAATTCTTCAAGCTTTATCCCTAGCACTTGTCAGGTACTATAAAAGAAATCTTGAAGACAAGTTAACTAAAAAATAAAATAAAAAGAAAAGAAAAATAAATTAATTCCCGATTTAGAACAAAAAATATTTTGAACACTATTGATTTCCAATTCCCGGCAACTGCACCAAAATTTGAATAGCGCAAAACACAACAAAAAATTAATGCTCGATAACCAAAGAGAGTATAGTTTAATTATCGTCTCTATAGGCATTAAATTTAAACAATTTCAAGTAATTTCTGATTTAATGTTATTCTGGATAATTAACACTTTGATTGGAATGATTATGATTAACTATTAAAATTAAAGCAATTAACAATTAATCACAAAGAACTAGAGAGTACAACAATGGGTTATTTTCATGACAAAGAATAAGGGTTTTGACATGATGGTGCAAGACTGCTATCCTGAATTTGACTGTGTTATCTTTCACTATTCAGGTTCTATCGATTCTCACGAATTCAATACGTGATTAGTTTATACTTTCAATTCAGATTCCTCTCTCGATTAAATCTAAATCTTTCAAATAAACTAATGTGAAGTGCGGTGAAGCTTGCAAGAATCTATTGGTAAGGATGATCTAAGAGAAATTTCTCGCGAATATTTCTCAATATTAATTTAAACGGAAACTCAAAAAGCTCTCTCGATTACTTTAAAGAATCACCAAAATAAACTTAAGGCATATGCTGCAATAATATTCAATAAAATGTTCCTTTTTCGATTAAACACTATAAAGAATAACTTCACAACTAATATTAAAGATTCTCCAATAAATTGAAGCAATTAAACAATAGTCTAATCCATAAACAACAACCAAGTCACCGAATCATGTCAAACCCTAAGGTAAACTACTCCATAAATATGGATAGAGTCATCACAAAATAGAGTAAAAGACTAAGAAAATATTAATCCAACGTTACAATCCAAACTCGCGTATTGAATTGGTAGAAGGAAGATGAAATCTTGTGTCTTGAAAACTCTAATGCTCTCCAAAAAGCTCCCAAGGTCAAAAGTTCCCTTAGAACGTGTTTCTAGTGTATTTATACCAAGTCAGAACGTGTCCAAACCAAATTAACCTCTTTGAGCCGAAGTGAGAAAAGCTAGAAAATGTTTTATACTTCATGCGCCGTAGAGTGCTACCCGCGCTATTAGCTTTAGTGTAATTTTCGTGATTGTAAACTCTTTGAACTTAGCTTGTCTGACAAAATTTTGTACTAATGTGTCACACTCTGCTACGCATTCTGCATCGCATTAGTGTATTTTCTTGTCAAACCCCAAAACTGCAAGTCTCTGAACTTCTCAAATTCTGACAAACTTTTGTACTAATGTCTAGGTCAATGCCACGCCTTGTGCGACGCATTAGTACATTTTGATCTAGCCCTTGCGCTTTCTTCCAACTTTCATATGCAACGCCGGTCAACGAGCCTCTGATCCGATCTCGGTTTAATTTCTTGGACATTTACTCAGATTTTAAAGCTCCAAATTATTCGATTTAGCTCTAATTTATTGTTTTAACTCAGAATCATTTCCTGCAAGGCATAAAACACTTAATAAGTTCAAATCACCATCATATAAGCTCAAACACAAGTAAAGTGCAGTAATTGGAGTGCAATATACTGTTAAAATATGGATTTCTAGCCCTAAGGTAAACTACTCCTATTAAGATCTTGAAGTGTTTAACGGTCATTAAGAAGATCAATTGTGATAATTATACTAATTTGCGTACGGACGTGGACTACGGATATAAAGTATACAATTTGAGTATGATAATAGGCGACAAGGTGTATTAGAAGTGGATTAGGGTCTAAGATGAGCCCAAGACCAAACCAAGTCAAAAACTATATGATCGCTGAAATTGCAAATGAGTTTACACAAGATCCTACTTCAAATAAGTACAACTCCCAAGGTATAAGTTTTATATGATGAACAACCTATCAAAGGAAAGGTCTACGAGTCAAGTTTATAACACTTTAAACTGTTTATTATTTGGATATTTCAACAAAGAGTTATTATATTTTAACTGAAGAGTAACATAGCAGCTATGCAGCTGCGCGAGTCATGCATAGCCTAAGCGCCAACCCATGCAAGGTACATAGGTAATTCCAGTGAGCATCTCAAAGAGAATAAGAGGGGGTCAAGACTTTCTTAGGCTACACGTTAGCCTACATAGGCTACGCACAACCAAATCTTTATAAAAGGGCTGAAACATAGAGAGAGAAAAAGAGGATTTTGGACAAGATTTTGGGTTCTAGAGAGAAGGAATATTCACCATGAATACACTTCAAAGTATGTATTTATGATGCATCTATATTTGTATAACACTATTGATGTTTTATACTTCAATACCACATAGGGAGGGAGGTGATTTGTGTGGTGTCTAATTTTTTTCATGCATAGATTATATAAGGACCTGGTTCTATTACGCATTCCTTACACTACAGTTATGGAATAAATGCAGAAAGTAAAGAACACAAGTATTTTTACGTGGAAAACACCTGGATAAAAAGGTGAAAAAAACCACAATCTACTACCCAGTCAAAAACAGCGTTTACAAAACTCTTGTAAATCTAAGTATTACCTCTAACTCTTTGTGACAACCAGCCTTAGGATGTTGCGATAATTTCAAGTTAACTCTAACTTGAACAATACACTTAGAGTACCTAGTACAAATGCTTCTAGAGAAAGCTGAAAAGATACAACTTAAAATCCCTACTATAATAAAACTAGAATAAAAGTCAGACACTTGGAACTGGTTCTTCTATCTAGTTCATGTAGCTTCAGGTTCGCACACCTGAAACACACATGAATTGCTTGCAAAATTCCTTGCTATTTCGCTCTCAATTCTTGCTTAACTTCTACGTTTGTGTGTCACCTGTAAAAGAGAACAAACTAATATTTATAGAGTTAGTAGAATAAGAAATAACTAGAGTTCTAATGCTTTACTCTTCCATGGTGGAAGAGCTCTAGTTATCTTCAACTTATAACTCATCCCTTATCTAAGATAGAATCGTCGTCTAGTAAGGAGTCCTGCTCCTTATCAATTATGCAACCTTTTCGTTCAGGAGATATCAGATATAACCACTTAAGCTTATCCCATTCACGTGCATATCTTGTGCTTGAATCTGCTCGTGCCCTGCGTACACTGTGTATGGACCTGGTTCATGTGTGTGTTCCTTAGTCAATTATCAAAACAAACTTACTCAGGCCAACAAATTCCCCATTTTGATGATGACAAACTATGTGCTTTTCATAAGCATGAAACATGTTTCAACTCAGCTCAACATCAACACAATGTTAGAAAACTTTCCCTTTTAAAGTCACAAATAATCAAGGACCAGGTTCATTAGGTTATAAACATCACTTTCCAAAGTAAAAGCACAACCTATCTTCCCGTTTTTGGCATCATCGAAAAGTTGCATAATTATGTTAGATAACCAGATTTTAGCATATCTTACTCATGGCCACTGAGGCTACTGCAAATGCAATCATAGATTCAAGTATCACTTATCAATCTAAGTATATTAGTCATCTAAGAAACATCAATAAACAATTAGAGCAAAAGGCAGTGATTATCATTAATTATCACTGTCACACCTCCTTTTTCCGAAGAATAGGGAATTTTTCCAATTAAAGTGACATTAATCGAAATGAGATTATTTTATTTAATTAAGAGTCGCCATTTGGAATATTTATTAGGGATAAGGGCCAAATATATTCCTCTACTTTCGAAAATTGTTCACATATACTCTTCGTTATACTATGAGTCCAAATATACTCATGTCACTATACTTTGGGTTCAAATATACTCCTCATTTAAATGGAGTGACACATGTCATCGTCCTATTGGCCAATTCTAAATATCTAATAATTAATTAAAAAGACCCATACCCATTACCCATACCCGAAAAATAATTTTCTAAAGCAATATTTAAAAATTGAAAAAAACTGAAATTATTTTTACTAAAAACTGAAAATAACGAAAATATTTTTTTCAGTTTTTACAAAAAGATTGCTTTAAAAAAAACTGAAAAAACTCAAAAATATTTTCTAAAGCAATATTTTTGAAAAACTGAAAAATATTTTCTAAAGCAATATTTTTGAAAAACTGAAATTAAAGGTTGTGATGGCACCGGACACCGCTGTTAGGCAAGCCAAAAATAATTATCTAATTTTGTTCTCGTTTTAATATTTTTGAAATCATATTTCCTTCAATTAAATAGTAAAAGATGGAATTTACAGAGTGAATAATAATATTTTTAACAATTTACATACAGGACAACCCATAAACTCCCCAAAACCTGGTGTCACGAGTGCATGAGTATCAACTAGGAATGTAAAATAAAATACAACATTTGTCCGGAATGCAAGTTTGGACAGGAGAAATATAAATATTCTGAAGGAGACTATGCCGGGTGCGGGACGTAATATGGAATGCAGCTCACGTAAGTCCCTGCATGCATACACACCTCTACTCTCACAAGGCCACTAGTCACATATGTACCTACACAAAATGTGCAGCAAGTATAGTATGAGTACGTAATCAACGTGTACCTAGTAAGTATCTAGCCTAACCTCGGAGAAGTAGTGACGAGGGGTCGACGTTGACACTCACTAGGGGTCCGATAACATCAGGTACAGTAAAGAGGCAAGTAAATATGAGGTAGAGTAAATAACTGAGATAAACAAGTATAAATCACGTGGTACAAATTCCCCTCTTTACGAGGAATTCAAGCTCTCCATTAGAAATTCCCTCCTTAACCGGAGCATATATATAGATATAGCGCATCTCATCAGATAGATTATCATAACTCAAATCGGGAAAGCTCACAGATACACTGGCTTCTTGCTAAATATTACAAACGATTCCATGAGGATATGATATAGGAAATGCCGAGGCGTACAACCCAAACCAACATAAATAATTAAATTGTGCACTGCCGAGGGTCGAACGACATGACCCATAGATACATCTTTCAAACTACCGAGGCGAACGACTCGCTCCCATGAGAGTGTGGTACATAAATCTTGTCGAGGCAAACGATCTGATCCCATAAGAAGTGAAATACAAAATCCTGCCGAGGCGAACGACCTGATCCCATAAGAAGTGAAATACAAATCCTGTCGAGGCGAACGGCCCGATCCCATAAGAATAAGAGGCTTTGACGGGTCCTTGACCATACTCACGAATAAACGTGTACGTTGTAATTCCTTTAACAAAAACCTTTCAATGAAACATATATACCACGGAAACATGCCTTAAGAGGAGAAAAATTATTCGGTGACTAATCATGAACTCGTGAAGTCTCTACAATAGCAAGTCTAGTCTCAAGTATTAATGTAAAACAGAGGAATTTAATTGGCGAGAGACTGCTCAAATAGTACAACTATAACATGATGTGAACCTAAGCCTACCCGGACAATAACATGAATGTAGCTACGTACGAGCTATCGTCACCTCGCGCGTACGTAGCCCCTACAACAAGTAGCACACATCAATATACAACACCTAGGGGTAATTTCCCCCTCATAGAGTTAGACAGGAGACTTATCTCGCTCCGAAATTCCATAATCGGCTCCAAAGCTTCTCTAACACCTCAAATCGATGCCCGTCGCTCCAAAACTAGTCAAATAAGATGTAACCCAATCAAAATATACTCTAATACTTATAATTAATCAATTTATAATAATTTCCAACTCCGCTCGAAAAATTGAGTAAGCAAACCTCGGGCCCACGTGCCCAGATTCTGAAAATATTCGAAGATAAACATTACCCATAACATTACAAACTCAAAGATATGATTTATTCTCAATTCCATGCCCAAATTCATGGTCAAAATCCAAAAATACCAATTTCTAGGTTTTTCTTCAAAATCCCAAGTTTCTAGAAATTTTCATGCTTGAATCCATATAAAAATCATGTATTTATCTTGCAATGGATGGGAATAACTTACCTTGACATAGATGATGAAAACCCCCACTTGAAGCTCTCCAAAAATTGCCCAACCAAGAGAAAATGGGCCAAAACCCCGTTCTTAAAGAACCCTCACTGCCCAGCGACTTCTCGTACATGCAGTGCCTTGGCTGCATCTGCGGTCCCGCACCTGTAGCAAAATCCTCGCAGGTGCGCATTTCCCTTACCTGGCCAAGCTTCGCATCTGCGGACAAAAGGGACTGCTTCTGCGAGCCCATTCGCTCCTGCGACCAGTGCTCTCGCACCTGCGGTCACGTAGGTGCTCCAAAAACTTCCTCACCTGTGGTGGCTAGGCTGCCCTCACTCTTTTGCTTCTACGGCTCGTAGCTCGCACATGCGGCCCTTTTCACGCTGGTGCGATTGCACCAGATATCAGCTGCCTCAGCATTTCATCCAAGTCCAAACTCGATCTCTTAACCATCCGGAATCCATCCGAGGCCCTCGGGACCTCAACCAAATATACCAACACATCCCAAAACACATCATGAACTTAGTCGAGCCTTTAAATCACATCAAACAATGCTAAAACACGAATTACCCTCCAATCTAAACTTAGTGAATTTTGAAACTTCAACTTCTACAATCGATGCCGAAACCTATCAAATCACGTCCGATTGACCTCAAAATTTGCACACAGGTCACATTCAACATTACGGACCTACTCCAACTTCCGGAATAGGAAACCGACCCCGATATCAAAAAATCCACTCTCGGTCAAACTCTCCAAAACCTTCAAATTTCTAATTTTTCACCAAATGATCTCAAAATGACCTAAGGACCTCCAAATCCACATCCGGACGCGCTCCCAATACCAGAATCACCATACGAATCTAGTCTTAGAATCGGAATCCCAAACGGACACCGATAACATTGGAATGCACTTCAACCCAAATTTATGAAATTCTTCAAAAATGCCGACTTACTGATAACATTGGAATGCCAAACGGACACCGATAACATTGGAATGCACTTCAACCCAAATAATAGGCGTCAAAACGCTCCCGGGTCATCCAAAACTTGATCCGGACATACGCCCAAGTCCAAAATCATCATACGAACCTATTGAAACCTTCAAATCCCGATTCCGAGGTCATTTACTCAAAAATCACACTTTTGTCAATTCCTCCAACTTAAGGCTTCCGAAATTAGAATTGTCTTTTCAAATCCACTCTGAACTTCCCGAAATTTAATTCCGACCACGCGTACAAGTCATAATACCTGAAGTGAAGCTACTCAAGGCCTCAAACTACTAAACGAAACGACCGGTTGAGTCGTTACATTCTCTCTCACTTAAACATACGTTCGTCCTCGAACGTGCTAAGAACTGCTCTGGAGTTATCTGAAATAACTATTTAGCACCTCGTGTAGCTACCCGTGCTACCACAACCCAGTTGAGAACATTAGCTCGAGCAAACCTCAAAATCCTCCCTTTTATCTAGTCAAACAAACCTTAGAGCCAAATTCCAGCATCTGAAATTCTCTACCAGGTCTGTTTCCAACATACGAACACCGTATCCATCACTACAGAATGTACCAACACATGATTGTATACTCTTACCGAATTCACACCCTGTACCGCATTATTCACATAAACATAATAACATCCTCTGACAACGATAGCCGAAATCCCACGAATCTGATGCTCACAATACACCTCATGACACATATAAGTCCTATTTCCGCGCTCGCAATACTGCCACGATTGAAGAGATGTGTAGAAACTCATAACCACCTGCTGAATCACAATTTATGGAGTCTCTCCTTCCGAAAAGAACCATTACCTCATTCTGGACTGAATAACAATATTTACTCTTTAATATGCTTCATATAAATCTGATCGCACTGATCCCATGTCCAATAATCTAGTCTCACCCAGTACAAGCTGCTCAAGCAATAAGCTACCTCAGACAGTGCCAAAAGTCTCATATGATGCCACAATGTGCCAACAAGCTACAAACTCGAATGTGATACATGAGGAAACGAGTTCTGGAAAGAACTACTCAACCCACGTAACTAATTTAAACAACCAAAAAGATGTTATGAACCTTCCTCAGGAAATGAGAAGCAAAACATACAATAATAGATATGGGAAAATGTACTCAATATCACACTATTGCGGCGTGCAACACGATCTACACATGATACCATTGTGGCATGCAACCCGATCCAACCATGATACCCGTGGCAGCGTGCCACTCGATCCAAATAACATATCCGTGGCGGAATGCCACCCGATCCAATCATATACCAGTGGCGGCGTGCCACCCGATCCACACATGATCATCTAAAGAAAACACACATCGAGTCGTAATGCTTATACTCACGAAATGCCCGAATATCAACCATAAGCACGCCAAGTGCATAATACAAATCTTGGGGAGACGGGTAGCGTCATACGCTATAAAACTCAAGCACAACTGAGGTACGATATATGATCTGCATCTCGAGAGCCATCCTGCTCACATAATACCACCACTACACGGGACCTCAATACATTGTATAAATAATCAAGCCGTCTCACAACCCATATGGCACAATAGAGTATTACATGAAATAGCTGGCGACGAAATCAACATCCCACGCCCGTATACTTCTTCCATAAGGAATGCTATGCAGAATGAACACACCCAGGCTGGTGTAGAGTACACATCCACATTTGGATCCATCAACGAACCCCAAACCTATTCTGATCATACCATGCTTGGGATAATAACCTCTTAAGGATCCACAATGACCATTTTCCAATGACACGCAAGAACAACCGTCGAATCAGGAACAAACTTCCACAATTCACAACCAAATGAATCGAGCGCCCTTCAGGCATAATTTCTCACATTAGCGATAGTACCACAATCTCCATACTTGGTTTTCAATCTTTAATCAATAAGGTGACTACATGTCACACTTATACAATCTTCCCGTGGGATGCACTCCCACGACCTTCTGTACCAGGTGACAAGTCTGCACCTCCAAACTACCGACCACATTAATGCTGTAAAGCAAATCAAGAATCCGTAACTTAGTACACGGAGCCTCTTACACAGGACACCGATCTCAGGTGACGCTAAAAACAATACCAGCTTACTCTAAACATCTGAGCTCTTTCTTGCTCTTCCGAGCTCGTAACATTCTTGTCCACACCGAACCGCAACCTTGATCCTTAACTTCCAATTCCCATGCCGTTCACTGCACCTAGCATGCCAGTATGCGAGAGTACAAGAATTTCATAATAACTCCTGATCCACTAATAGAATAAATACTCCGTATTATAGCAACCTTTCACTTAACTCATTTCGGGAGAACCATTGCAACACGCGACCGAATTCTCCTAACCGCAAAAAATATGATCCCAAGTAGTGGTCTAAACCACCATGTTCCTTCCGGGATCCATCTACACATAACATGCCATAATAACTGAATACCTCCAAATAAATAAAATTACGGTGACCGTCAAGCCTCGCACATACCGCCACAACCTCCTGTAAAAACTTAGCATGCTGAAGGAACTAATCATTGCCACATCATGCCGATTCAACCATTGCTAACCGATCTGACTTCTTATAATTTACCCTAGACTTGCCTTAGGAATAATAATGGTTCCATTCAAAACATAATGAACCAAATCCGTACTCATCCTGAGTGACCATATTTCACGAGACCACGTTGTCTCAAAACCCACGAACCATCACATACTTTCCTTGTGCGCATATTCGCATCTTCAATGGGTTCACCCATTCTGATAATTCTTCCATGAATCCGAAGTTATTTTCTCCCGTTCCTACGATGCTGCACCGCAGACTTTAGATAACATAGAACACTCCAAGCCCTTTTTTCATAATCCACTGCCAAAGCTCGATACTTAACCATACCACGGACTCGAAATCCTTAGGCACTGCACTTTAATTTTTGAACCTACTAGGACCATTGTTGAGAGTCACCCACTCTGACTTGTCCCCGAATATAATCAAAACCGAAGGCCCTACTAGCACACGAACACTCTTTCAACAAAGCACCCGGCTGGATCACTTTCCTGGTGCTTCACATCTACACGAAGCATAAACTCTGAGTCCTCCCAAAGCCTGAAATGAATAGATAAGGCCAATCATAGCACACATTCCTCAAATCCTTTGCTCAAATTACCACTGATGTATTCTTTCTTTAGTCGTAATAATCCACCGGTGAAAATTCCATGCCGACATCCTCCAACAATGTTGCACCGAGTACAATTACCACGAAACCAATAAACCATCCTGAGCTTGTGCTCATTCACCAGCTGTACAAGTCCGTTCACTCCTCATGGACATCAACTAAAGGTGCGACAATACATTCCAATCCAAAGTCATGTTGTATCCTGCTTTATATTAAGAAACTCCCTCCTGTCACACCCAATCTTCCTCAATATAGCAGCCAATATTCCAAATTAAGCCCGTAGACCTAGTCATTGCCCACCATGGATCCCAAATCACTCGAACTTCCCCCAAGGCGTGTGGCCATTCTACCACAGAACCCGTATGCTACTCTGCCACTCTCCCACTTTAGTCAAACCCTCTCCTTTAAGCAATTACTAGACTTCTGTTTCTCACACCTGGCCTTCTAAAATTTTAACCACCGCAAGACACCTTCCCCATGCCCTTCCTCTTCCTTCGCTGCCCAGTTATTGCCTTAAATCAAAATCCATCCCTGTGGCACTTGAACCAATCGATCGCTACCGACTTTAAACTTTTTTGAAGATCGTCTTTCTCGAGACATCAACACTAGAAACACCGATTCGATTCTGAAATCGCTACACCCCATTATTTTTGACAACCGCGTCTCCGGCACCATTTCACAATACCCCGCCCCAAAGGCGAATTGAAGAAGACCAGAACACCGACGAACTTAACACATCCAATCCAGGACGACGGCAACACATCACAATTGAGAACTCTACCACGCTCGAAAATATCAAGTCTTGTTACTCCATCAACCTAAACCTGAACATTCATTGTATGATTGCCTTTCCTTTGCTAGAATTAAACGCTGAACCTCTACCTCATGCACAGAGAAATCCCCTCTTCAAGTCATTTACTGCGTCGACACATAAACGAGCACATCACCATTGCATCCATACCATGAGGTAATAACCTATGAACATCACAACTACCTATCCTTAGCCTCAAAACTATCCGAAATATAGCTACTGAGCTGAAATGACAGAACACCCTTCCTCAAGAAGACAATAATAATTTGCTCGGATAGCAGGGGAAAACACCCTGCCCCACGTCTATAGTACCATTAAAATTCTTTGATTCCCAATTAATAACAAGCGTTTCGCTTCGCATGAGATTGAGTAGGAAGGGAATGAAGGCATAAGCTTCAAAGGAATCAAATCGCATGACGAGGAATCTCATGACTCATGAGACCTAAGTGAACCTGGCTCTGATACCATATTGTCACGACCCAAAATCCATTAAAGACCGTGATGGCACCGGACACCGCTGTCAGGCAAGCTAAAAATAATTATCTAATTTGGTTCTCGTTTTAATATTTTTGAAATCATATTTCCTTCAATTAAATAGTAAAGATGGAATTTACAGAGTGAATAATAATATTTTTAACAATTTCCATACATGACAACCCATAATAACCCCAAAACCCGATGTCATGAGTGCATGAGCATCAACTAGGAGTGTAAAATAAAATACAGCATTTGTCCGGAATACAAGTTTGGACAGGAGAAATATAAATACTCTAAAGGAGACTCTGTCGGCTGCGGGTCGTAATATGAAATGCAGCTCACGTAAGTCCCCGCATGCATACACGCCTCTGCTTTCACAAGGCCACTAGTCACATATGTACCTGCACAAAAATGTGCAGCAAGTGTAGTATGAGTACGTAGTCAACGTGTACCCAGTAAGTATCTAGCCTAACCCCAGAGAAGTAGTGACGAGGGGTCGACATCGACACTCACTAGGGGTCCAATAACATCAGGTACAGTAAAGAGGCAAGTAAATATGAGGTCGAGTAAATAACTGAGAAAAACAAGTATAAATCACGTGGGAAATTCCTTCCTTAACCGGAGCATATATATAGATATAGTGGATCTCATTAGATAGATTGTCATAACTCAAATCGGGAAAGCTCACAGATACACTGGCTTCTTGCCAAATATTACGCACGATTCCATGAGGATATGATATAGGAAATGCCGAGGCGTACGGCCCGATCCAACATAAATAATTAAAATGTGCACTGCCGAGGGTCGAACGGCACGAACCATATATACATCTTTCAAACTGCCGAGGCGAACGACCTGCTCCCATGAGAGTGTGGTACATAAATCCTGTCAAGGCAAACGACTTGATCCCATAAAAAGTGAAATACAAAATCCTGTCGAGGCGAACGACCCGGTCCCATAAGAAGTGAAATACAAATCATGCCGAGGCGAACGGCCCGATCCCATAAGAATAAGAGGCTTTGACGGGTCCTTGACCCTACTCACGAATAAACGTGTGAGTTGTAATTTCTGTAATAAAAACCTTTCAATGAAACATATATACCACGGAAACATGCCGTAAGAGGAGAAATTATTAGGTGACTAATCAAGAACTCGTGAAGTCTCTACAATAGCAAGTCTAGTCTCAAGTAGTAATGTAAAACAGAGGAATTTAATAGGCGAGAGACTGCTCAAATAGTACAGCTATAGCATGATGTGAAGCTAAGCCTACCCGGACAATAACATGAATGTAGCTACGTACGGGCTCTCGTCACCTCACGCGTACGTAGCTCCCACAACAAGCAGCACACATCAATATACAACACCTAGGGGTAATTTTCCTCTCATAGAGTTAGACAGGAGACTTATCTCGCTGCGAAATTCCATAACCGGCTCCAAAGCTTCTCTAACACATCAAACTGATGCCCATCGTTCCAAAACTAGTCAAATAAGATGCAACACAAACAAAATATACTCTAATACTCATAATTAATCAATTTATAACAATTTCAAACTTCGCTCGAAAAATCGAATAAGCAACCCTCGGGTCCACGTGTCCGGATTCCGAAAATATTCGAAGATAAACATTACCCATAACATTACGAACTCAAAGATATGATTTATTCTCAATTCCATGCCCAAATTTGTGGTCAAAATTCAAAAATACCAATTTCTAGGTTTTTCTTCAAAATCCCAATTTTTACAAATTTTCATGCTTGAATCCATATAAAAATCATGTATTTATCTTGCAATGGATGGGAATAACTTACCTTGACATAGATGATGAAAACCCCGACTTGAAGCTTTCCAAAAATCGTCGAACCAAGAGAAAATGGGCCAAAACCTCGTTCTTAAAGAACCCTCACTGCCCAGTGATTTCTCGCACCTGCAGTGCCTTGGCCGCATCTACGGTCCCGCACCTCCGGCAAAATCCTCGCAGGTGCGCATTTCAATTACCTGGCCAAGCTCGGCATCTGCGGACAAAAGGGACCGCTTCTGCGAGCCCATCTGCTCCTGCGACCACTGCTCTCGCACCTGCGGTCACGCAGGTGCGCCAAAAACGTTCGCACCTGCAGTGGATGGGCTGCCCTCACTCTTTCGCTTCTGCGGCACGTAGCTCGCACCTGCGGCCCTTTTCATGTAGGTGCGATTGCACCAGATATCAGCTGCCTCAGCATTTCATCCAAGTCCAAACTCGATCCGTTAACCATCCGGAATCTACCCGAGGCCCTCGGGACCTCAACCAAATATACCAACACATCCCAAAATACATCATGAACTTAGTCGAGCCTTTAAATCACATCAAACAACGCTAAAAATACGAATCAGCCTCCAATCCAAACTTAGTGAACTTTGAAACTTCAACTTCTACAATCGATGCCAAAACCTATCAAATCACGTCCGATTGACCTCAAATTTTGCACACAGATCACATTCGACATTACGAACCTACTGCAACTTCCGGAATCGGAATCCAACCTCGATATCAAAAAGTGCACTCCCGGCCAAATGATCTCAAAATGACTTGCGGACCTCCAAATCCACATCCGAACACGCTCCCAATACCTATATTACCATACGGATCTATTTCCAGACTCGAAATCTCAAACGGACACCGATAACATTGAAATGCATATTAACCCAAATTTATGAAATTCTTTCAAAATGCCGACTTTCATAATAGGCGTCGAAACGCTCCCGGGTCATCCAAAACTCGATCCGGACATGCGACCAAGTCCAAAATCATCATATGAACCTGTTGGAACCTTCAAATCCCGATTCCGAGGTCGTTTTCAAACATCACACTTTAGTCAATTCCTCCAGCTTAAGCTTCCGAAATTAGAATTTTCTTTCCAAATCCACTCCGAACTTTCCGAAATTAAATTTCGACCATGCGTATAAGTCATAATACCTGAAGTGAGGCTACTCAAGGCCTCAAACTGCCGAACGACATGATAGGGCTCAAAACGACTGGTGAGGTCGTTATACGTGTACACAATTAATCATGCTTTATTAATTATCAAGATTGTTCGACTAAAGTCGCGCGAACGCGTACTTTGATTTATTTTGAGAATCATAATAATGTAACACGAACGTGTACATAATCACGATAATAGATTAAAAGTGCGCCTAAAGCATTCTAGCATATTTGAATTATTTTCCTAAACTAATTTGAGATTATTGTGAGGCCATAAGAGTATGGAAATCATTTGTGGGTAGGTGTAAGATTTGACTGTTACAATTATGGAATAAATGTGGACAATAGGTTAGCGTTGTGTTCATGCCCAATTCCTCTTGAAGCTTATCAACCCCAAACCAATCCAAACATAACCAATCAACTCCCAAAATCCAATAAGCTAAACCAAACTTACTGCCTTATTAAGTTATTACACCAATCTGATAATTGTATCAAGTAAGCCACTTAATCCAAAACAGCAAAAGATTAATATGAACTTATCCAAACAATTTCAATGAAACTCATAAAGGAAGTACATATCTCTAAGAAAACAGATGAATAAATTGATACGATGAACAAAGATGGAATAACACCGAAGAGCAACAACTGACTAGAATCATTCATTATGCTAGAAAGATCAAATTGAGATAAGATAAGTGAATGAAATTTCAGCTGTTTTTTTATGACCACCTACAGAGGAAGAGGAGTTGGTTTAAGGGTAGCGAAACTGCTGCATTTCAGTGGCATTTTGAGGTTGTTATGAGCTGGTGTTTTGGCTGGTTATGGGATTGATTTCACGTCAGTTTTGGCTAGAATAAGGCAGCTGGTTTTATGCTTTGTTGGCTGTGGTTTTTAAACGGAGACGTGTATTTTCATGGCTGTTTGAGCAACTGTTTTAATGTGTGTAAAGGAGGAGTTTGTGGCTGTTTTCAAGGCTGATTTTCAGCAGTAACACAACTATTTTGAGGCTAGTTTAAGGCTGGTGTTTGAAAGTGTTTCATAGTTTTTTGGTGCTAGGAAAATTACATACTCCCTAATTAAATAGCCACTTTATCCCTACTCACAACTTTAGCTCTCAAGTTCATGTCCAAAATTACACAAAAGAAGCTTGCATTCATTACAGACCAAAGACCTCATCAATATCTGTATATCAACGCTATTTGAACATAAATCAAAGAAGACCCTTTTGGATTTAACAATCGTAATTCAAAATAACAAGGAAAACGTACAGTAATTGTGCACAAACGGCAAATTAGATCTAAGAATCACATGAGCCAATATCAGTCAATTAGCGCAGCAGAAGAGGACATTTTACAATATCACAATTGAATAGGTATATCAAACATTCAAATATATCCAGTCCATAACCAATCAACACAATCAAAATCTGAGTAAACAATCACAAACTCAATATGAGTAATCCAAAATTTAATCCATAGACTCAAGTAGAGGAGAATAGGTAAATATTTACATACCTAGAAGCGGTAAAATATCACTAAACGACCAAGCATAAGTCTGGA
The DNA here is from genome assembly GCF_000390325.3 of Nicotiana tomentosiformis. Lineage (NCBI taxonomy): Eukaryota > Viridiplantae > Streptophyta > Magnoliopsida > Solanales > Solanaceae > Nicotiana > Nicotiana tomentosiformis. Next base: position 42,390,742 of record NC_090818.1, on the reverse strand, counting down.
AATGGAAGAGGAATTCAAGCTCCCAACAACAACAAAGTTTTTTCAGCAAAATCAGAAATATCGACACCAAATGCCAACGAAATTCGAACCAATCCTTCCAATTTTCTTTTGTGTTTTGTTTAAGCCCTTTTAAATTCTTTAAAATCTGGGATTTAATTTTGCACTCCAGAAAGGTGCTTGAGTGAAGAAAGAGTGAGTGAGATGAGAGAGCGTGAATGCGAGAAGTGGTGGCAGATCGTAGAGAGTGAAAGAGAGGGTGGCGGCTAGGGTTTTTTAGTTTGAGGGAGGGGGGTCCGTTCTCTATGACAAAGGGGAGGTTTTGGTTGTTTAAGTGAGTGGGGAGGAGGAAACGACGTAGTATTGGGGTGATACTGCGTCGTTTTGAGAGGTCTGGTGGGGGAAGCTTGTTGGACCGGGCATTTGAGTGAACTGGGCGGGTAATGTATTGAAATTGGGCGCAGCTCCTTTTTTTTTCTCTTCTATTTCCTTTTTTCCAAATTTAGCCACCTTAATTGAACTCCTAATTACTCCTATTTTGCATTAGTAAAGACTGTGAATCAATTTAAGCTAATTAATTTAAACCTACAAAGAAAATGAATAATGTAGTATTATTTTTTGTGATTTTGATGTTTTAAAAATGCAACTAAAATGCAATTAGATCTAAATGCAAAGAGTAAAATATAACATATTTTTTGTTATTTTCATGATTTGAAATACTAATAATTATACAAAAAATGCAAATAAATGCCAAACCAAATAAAAATAAAAATAAAAAAAATTCATAAAATTTCATAAAGGCAATTAAAACTATTTTAGAGTATTTTTAGGAGTATTTTAGACATGGGACAAAACTTACGTGCTCATAATCATTGATAAGAGTCATCGACAAAGCATAGAAGGAAATATAAGTATTGTACCATGAAGGGTTTAAGACTGGGAAGGACCCGGTTCTTGGTTTCTGGCCTGAAGCAGCTTCAACATGTCATAAAGATTGCCTTTATTCTTCTCCTTTTCCTTTGCAATCTTAGTTCTGAGAACATCCCTCTCAGTTTCTACTTCAGCCAGCCTATTCTTCAGCCTCTCAATCTCATCATCCTTAGCCCTATTCTCCTGCTCCAAGGCTCTAACTTTGCTATACACATGCACCTCTTGGATGAACCATGTTCTTTGGGAGCAGCATGGACCTCATAGTGACAAGCAATCAAGGTGTTGGCCCCAAAGTGATCTTTACTTGTGCTAAAATCCCATTTCTTGAGAGAAACCTTGAAGTGAGCAAGCACAGTAGTGAGAATAAACCCATAGGGTATGACATGAGTTTTGGTGCCAGTGATTACCTTATCAAGGAGTTAGATGATAAACCTCGGCCAATTGATCTGCCTCCTACTATCCAGGTACTCCATAAGGACCAGGTTCATGAAGGTTGCAATGTGCCTTCTTTCTTGCCTGGGCAGACAAATTCAAATAGCAGCTTGTGGGCAGACTTCATCTTACTTTTGTACACAGCCTGGGCTGTAGCTCTAAGTCACTGTCAACAAATTTTCTTGTAATGTCAAGAGATTTAGGTAGGTTTTTTAGGCTTGGCCATTTCAGCTTCTGGTAATCATTGTACCCTTCAGCAGGTACCCCTAGAATTCCTCCCAGTTCCTTGGCATCAAAACTCACAGTCACCCTTTTCACTACACTGGTGACCCTGCCATTCTTGATTTCACAGTTAGCCATAAACTCTACAATTTCTTCTCGGTCTTGTCTTCCTTCCCCATATGAATGACCATGTCCTTCCATCCCTGAAGTTCTAGCTTCTCCAGCAGCATCACCATTCCTTCATCCTCCAAGTCCCTGAGGAGTCTACCCTTTAGAATTGTTCTTTTTCCAAACTTCACTATCTTGTCCTGTTCTCATCTGTTTCTTATTCTTCTTCACTCTCTTCTTCCACTGCTTGCACTTTCCTTGACTTCCTGCAGACCTAGTTCTTTTTGCCAAGGCAGAAGGCTCTGTATCAACAGGCTTTGGAGGAGACATCTTTGTGGAAGTCTTTCTTTTCTTTGCTTTTGGAGTCATAACCTCCACCTCATCTGCCTCATCTTCATCGTGAAGGACTAGGTCAATCTCCTCAATCTCAATTGCCTAAACTAGTTCACTCACCCTTTTCTTTCCCTTTGCAGCAATTTTTCTTTTGCTCTCTTCTAAGGCTCTTTCAAGTTCAGCCTCACTATGCTTCCTCTGACTCCTTGTAGCTCTTCCAATTGTAGGAGGAATCTCTACTGGGATAGAAGAGGCAGCCTTTCTCTTCTTGTGTGCCCTAGTAGTTCGAGGAATTTTAACACTTGAACTTTTCTTCTTCTTTGGATTATAACTATCAGACACTCTATTTAGCAGATCTTCGAGGGATTACTACATAGATTGAACAGGTTCTTGGAACCTCTTCCTCAACCTAACCAGCCCCTCAACTGCACTTGCATCTCTAGATCCCCTACCTCCTTCTTCTCTCCAACTTTCTTCCTCCTCAACAGTTTATTTACTCCATAACACTATCACCCCAGTTTCCTCATTCAACCCAACAAGAGTAGGTTAAGATTCAATCACTCCTTATTTTCCATTTCCTCTTACATCTCCTTGAACACCCTCACTCTCCTTTTCTTTTTACCAAAAATTTTACCAGACAATAAATCTGTTCTCCAAATTTTCAGCCACTTCAGAAATGACCTCAGAAGCAATATTTAGACCAGAGGTTGCCTGTTCTGCTTCAGACGAAACAGTTTCTTCCCCCTAAGTTGCTGACTTGAAAGATTCTTTTGATTTTTGGGGTTCTTCTGCTTGGCTTGCTTTCTATTACTCATTTATTTTCTTGATTTGTTCACTGCCTGCGACTGCCTTATGAGCAAGCATCTTGAACTGTCCTTTCTTAGAGGTAGGTGTGGTTGAAAGTGTAGGTGATAATTCTTTGGGTGGTGAAAAAGGGTTTTCAGACAGATTTGCCATTAATATGGGTAGAGAAATTGTGTGTATAGAAGAGATGAGAGAAGATTGAGAGAATTATTTGCGACTGGAAAGATTAGAAGTGAAGAGATGGTTAAAGCCTAATCAATTTAAAGAGGGAGAGTTGGAGTGGGTAACAATTTCTTTTTGAAGTTCAGAAGTCTAATCAAACTGGAAAAGTCAGTTTGAATGGACGTTGGACTCCCCCTAGAATCTAGGAAATTATGGCATGTGGGACTAATTATTGGGTGAAATTGGTTTGTTTGTAATGGATAAAACTTGAGGGAGATTAGGATTAAATGGGACTCTTTTTTTTTTTTATCATGATCCAAATATAGTTATTTCAAAATATGCTGAGTGGAGAGTACATACCACGTAATCTTGATGAATCGGGTTATTTACTAAGAATTCTCTTGTGTAAGTCTAAATTTTTCAAGAAAATAAAGATAATATAATTAGAGATTAATGACTCATTTTAGCATATGGCACAAGAGTATACTAATGAAAGTATGAGTCTGAGCAAAATTTAATCTAATTATTTACATAATTCATAAATTATCTAACCAATTATTGAGTTAGAACTGGTTCCTTTTAGGTGATATTAATTGTCCATAATTCTAACTTGTTCCTTTTAAAGTGATCTCTACTTAGAGCTTTTCTGAAGATGTCGGTTATTTGCTTGTTAGTAACACAAAATTCCAAAGTAATCAAACATTTCTCATAGTTGTCCCTCAAAAAGTGATGCCTAACATCTATGTGCTTAGTGTTTTTGTGATTAACTATGTTCTTGGTCATACTAATTGCACTGATGTTATCATAAAAGATGGGGATACAACCTACATCAATTTCAAAGTCCATTAATTATTGTTTGATCCATAATAATTGAGCACAACATGAGGCATCAACCACATACTTAGCTTCAGCAGTAGACAAAGACACACAATTTTTCTTTTTGGTGACCCATGAGACAAGACATGAGCAAAGAAAGTGTGCCATACTTGAAGTACTCTTTCTATCCATAAGAAAACCTGCATAATCAGCATTAGCATATCCCACTAAGTTAAAATTACTACCTTTTGGATACCATAGACAGAGATCAGTGGTGCCCATTAGGTATCTCAAGATCCTCTTGACAACAGTCAAGTAAAACTCCTTTGGATTTTCCTGAAATCTAACACAAAGGCCTACACTGAAAACAATGGCAGGTCTACTAGTAGTGAGATATAACAAAGAGTCAATCATTCCCCTATACATCTTTTGATCAACAGATGAACTAGGCTCATCTATATCTAATTGTGTGGTTGTTGCTATAGGAGTGTTAATTTCCTCGGAATCTTCCATTTAAAACCTTTTAAGCAACTCTTTCGCATACTTCTGCTGATAGATCATAGTTCCATTTAAATTTTATTTAATTTTTAAGCCTAAGAAGAAATTAAGCTCACCCATCATACTCATTTCAAATTCACTCCCCATTAACTTAGCAAATTCTTTACTTAACCTATCTGTAGTTGCTCCAAATATTATATCATCAACATATATCTAAACTACCAAGAGATCTTTACCTTTTTTCTTTCAAGAATAAAGTATTGACAATTTTGCCTCTATTGTAGCCATGCTCAAGCAAGAATTTAGACAATCTTTTATACCATGCTCTTGGAGCCTGCTTGATCCCATAAAGTGCCTTGTCAAAGCTTGTACACTTGATCAGGACATTCCTTGCTTTCAAAGAAAGGAGGTTGCTTGAAAAACACTTCTTCCTTTATATATCCATTGAGGAAGGCACTCTTGACATCCATATGATGAAGAGTGAATTCCATGTAAGCAACAAAGGCTATAAGGAGTCTAATTGCTTCCAATCTTGCAACTGGAGCAAAGGTCTCATCATAGTGTATGCCCTCCCTTTGACTATATCCTTGAACCACGAGTCTTGCCTTGTTCCTTGTAACTATTCCATATTCATCAAGTTTGTTTCTGAAGACCCATTTAGTGCCAATTATTGATCTGTCTTTGGGTCTTGGTACCAGAGGCCAAACTTGACTTCTCTCAAATTGGTTGAATTCATCTTGCATTGCATTCACCAAGTCTGCATCCTTCAAAGCCTCAGCAACATTGTTAGGTTCAATAAGAGATAAAAATCATCAAAAACACATAGGTTCTTCAAAGAAGATATGATTTTGATTCCGGAGGTTTGATCAATGATTATGTTCCCAATGGGATGAGAACTTTGATACTTGTAAGGTTTCACAACCAGCTGGTTTTCCTTAGATATTCCTTCAATTTGTTTTGCTGAGGAACAAGTTCGTGGACAGGTTTCCTCAAGGTTTGAGGATTAGTTCCTCTCTGTTCAGTTCCCCTATTAGGTTACCCTAGGTGGAAGGACCTGTTCCATCACATGTTCCTTCCTCTGGTGCTGCTTCAGGGTGGGCTGTTATTTTATTTGAGTTTCTTACCAACCCAATTGCTTTATCATCTTGTTCCTGCCTCTCAGAAAGAATGTTAGTTTCATAAAAAAATAACATGCACACTTTCTTCTGACACACATAGTTCTTTTGTTATAAATCTTATAAGCTTTACTATGTGAAGAATATCCCAAGAATACTCCCTCATCACTTTTGGGATCAAACTTACCTATGGAGTCTTTACCATTATTGTGCACAAAGCACTTGCATCCAAATGCCTTAAGGTATGATATTTTTGGCTTTGTCTCTTTAAGTAACTCATAGGGAGTTGTCTCAACAAGAGGTCTAGTCATGTACCTATTTATGATGTAGCATGCAGTGTTTATAGCTTCTGCCTAGAAGCTGTGGGGCAATTTACTAGAAAGTAGCATTGTCCTAGCCATTTCCTCTAATGCCCTATTCTTTCTTTCAACTACTCCATTTTATAGTGGAGTTCTAGGAGCAGAAACGTTATGATTTATTCCATGCTCATCACAAAATTCAGCAAATCTAGCATTCTTGAATTCAATACCATGATCAGACTTAATTAATGCAAGTTGATTACCTAGTTGTTTTTGAAGTTTCTAACAAATGAAGTGAACATGTCAAATGCTTCATATTTAAAGTTTCCAAGTAAACCTAGAGTAATCATCAACAAGCACCATAACATATCTCTTACCACCTCTGCTCAATGTTCTCATTGGTCCACATAGATCCATATGGACCAGTTCCGTCATCCTGGTAGTACTTACCATTTTCTTGCTTTTAAAAGAGGATCTTACCTGCTTCCACCTTGCACAAGGTTCACAAACTTTATCATCCTTGAACTTAATGTCAGGCAGCCCTATCATCAAGTCCTTGGAGGCTAGTTTGCTGAGTTAGCTTAAACTGGCATGCCCAAGTCACTTGTGCGAAAGAAGGGGGTCACTGTCCAACACACTTAAGCAGGTGAGTTCATTATCTGAAAGAGTGGATGGATCCAGCACATATATGCTATTCACTCTTTTTCCCTGCAAAACTATCTTATTAGTGGTAAGATTAATCACAAAGTATTTTGTAGAGGTGAAGGCTACCATGTTACCTCTATCACACAATTGTGATACACTTATTAGGCTGTACTTCAGTCCATCTATCAAGTAGACATTCTCAATAGAGTGAGAGTCAGACTTACCTACCTTTGCAACCCCAATGATCTCACATTTCTTTCAATTTCCAAAGGATGCATTACCTTATTTAAGGTCTTCAAGTGAAAGGAACTGGTTCTTTCTTCTGGTCATATGCTTTGAATAGCCACTATCCATGTACCTTATTTGGCTGCTCCCTTTCACTTGGACCTGAAAAAGAAAATCAAGGGTTAGTCTTAGGAACCAAAACTAGTTTGGGTCCCTTTCTATAGGCAAAAGGATAAATCAAGTTCTTTTTAGCCCAACTTGGCAACCTATTCTTCCCTAGAATAAATTTTTTGTTCTTTTGATCTGCCTTTTCTTTTGCAGTGCAATTACTCTTGCAGCTCTAATAATAATTTAGGTAATCTTTCTTTAGACAAGAATTTAATCTTGCATTTGAGATGAAAGACACTTACCTTAGTTTCTTCATCAGATTCTCCAAAGCCATTAGTGTTCGTTTATCATCATCATTATCTGAGCTTTCTCCCCAAGCAGTGACCATAACCTTGGTTGATCCTTTGTTGTTGCCTTTCTTGGGATGAATATGTTCCTTCATTCAGCTCTTTTCTCCTTCCATTAAATCTCCCACAAGGGACATTTTTTTATCATTTGATCAGTCTTTCCACACTTGTAGCAGCCATCATTGGTTTACTTCTATAAAGCTCTTTCCTTGTTGTAGCTTCCACTTCTTGAAAAACTCTTTCATTTCCTTAGGTACCTTTGAAGTCTTTGGTGATCATTGTCATTTCATCATCTTCCAGATCAGAACCTTCAGTGATTCTGAGTGCCAAACTCCTTTCCTTCTTAGGTATATCCATTTTCATGGTTTGTCTCCTACATTCATAGGCAGTGAGATTCCCAATTAATTCATTTAGTGGGAGAATGACAATATTTTTTGATTCCTGGATGGAAATGATCTTACTTTCCCAAGTAATTAGCAAGACCCTAGTGAATATCTTCTCAACTCTTTCTTCTTCAAGGATAATCTTTCCAAGAGATTTTAGTTCATTTGTCAATGTAGTGAACCTTGTGTACATCTCCTAAATGGTTTCTCCCTCCTTCATAGCAAAGTTCTCATACTGAGAGTATAGTAGAGTTCCTTTAGATCTCTTTACCTAAGTTATTCCATCATGGGCCACTTGCAGTGTGTCCCAAATTTTTTTAGCAGTGGAACATCCTTGGATTCTGCTGTACTCATCTGGACCAAGTTCATAAACAAGCCACTTATTGGCTTTGACATTGTTTTCCCACTTCTTCAGATCCTCAGCATTGTAGTCAGCTCTTATCTTTGGCATATCTACTCCTTCAACATTTTTGTTCAAAGTAGCCAGTGGACCATCAGTGACAATGTTCCATAACTCATAGTCCTCTCCATGTATTTGATCTATCATTCTCGACTTACACCAAGAGTAGTATTGGCCATTAAAGAGTGGTGGCCTAACAGTGGCTTGCCCTTCCTAATTTTCAGGTGGTGCACTCATCTTGATCTTCTCGTAAGGTGTAAGCCTCTTCAAGGATAACCCGCTCTGATACTAATTGATGTTTTATACGCAAGCATCTGACCATTGGAACTTAATTACCTTCTGCGTCAATATAGTCAACGGAGAAGCAAGAGTAGAAAAGCCCTCCACAAACTTTCTGTAATACCCAGCTAAGACTAAGAAACTGTGAATCTCTGTTGGAGTTGTAGGCCTCATGCAATTCTTCACAACTGCAATTTTCTAAGGATCAACCCTAACTCCTTCACTAAAGACGACATGACCCAAGAATGTGATCGATTCATGCCAAAATTCTCACTTTGAAAACTTTGCATATAACTTGTGCTGATATAGGGTTTTTTTAGTTGGAATATGAAAGATCGATGGGTCAACAAATTTTATTTAACTTACTAAAATGGGCTTCAATATCCATACAACTAACAAGACAATTACGACAGATGGATCTTTTTAGAACTATTTATATTTTGACCATGTTAAGAAAAGTTCTGATAATATAGCCCCACTCCCAGAATTTTAAAGTCACTGTCAAAACTTTCCATATGAAAAATTCTATTGATTGCCATACTTTTGCAAATCCTGGTGATCACCATAAGAAATATTTTGGCCATTGAAATATTTTATGGCAAATCCTGATGATCACAATATAAAACATTATGATGATTGCCATATTTTTATGGCAAATCTTTCTAATCACCATATCAAAAATTTTGACGATTACTAGGAGCGCTTCCCAAAATTCTAATGGAGGCTAGTTTCCCAAGATATTTATTAACCAGGGTCAAACAATCAATATTGGCACTAAAGTATCCTATTTGTGCAAATCTCCCTATATCTGAGGCGGCTTTTAGCCTTGAAGTATTAGCATAAATAGCCACCTATCCAAACATTTAAACCTAAAATAGCCAGCGCATATAATATATGTGTGTAACGGCCCGACTGGTCGTTTTGAGATTCAGCGTCCTGTTTGGTGGTTTAAGCACTTGAGAACCTTCATATTATGTATTATGACTTGCGTGTATGGTCGGTTTTGGTTTTTGGTTTTCGGGCAATTCATGATTGATTTGGAAGAATGATTCTTGTTTTAGAAGCATAAGTGGTAAGAGTTGATCGGAGTTTGACTTTTGTATAGACGACTCCGGAATGAGATTTTAATGATTCTTGTATGGCGATTTTGAACTTAGGCGTATATCCGGATTTGGATTTGAAGGTCCGTAGTTTGATTTAGTACTATTTGGTGAAAGTTAGATAGTTGAAGGTTTGGAAGGTCAATAAGTTTGACCATGAGTTGACTTTGTTGATATCGGGCTCGGATTATGGTTCCAAAAGTTGGTATAGGTCTGTTGTGTCATTTGGGACTTGCATGCAAAATTAGAGATCATTCTGGGTTGATTTGATGTGTTTCGGCGTGAGTTGTAGAAGTTGAAAGTTCATTAGGCTTGAATTGAGTTGTGATTCATAGTTTTGATGCTGTTTGGTGTGATTTGAGGCCACGAGTAGGTCTGTGCTACATTTTGGGATTGGTTGGTGTGCTTGGACGGGGTCCTAGGGGCCCCAGCTGTGTTTCGGATGAGTTTCGGGCTATTTCGCCCAACTTTGGAGTTGATATGGTTTTCTGGTATTTCATTTGTTTTTTGCGACTGCGAAGATGAAGTCGTGATCGCGTAGTGATTTTTGGAGCTGAGTGATTTTGTTCATCGCGGACGCGATAGTGGACACGCGTTTGCGAAGGTTCAGCTGGTTGTTGTCCGCGTTCACGTCTTTAGTTTCGCATTTCAGTTAGGAAGCTAGGGCCTGGTGGAATTTCTCATTGCGTTCGCGATGTGTTGGACGCATTCGCGATGTTTGGTATTATTATTCACCGTGTTCGCGAGGTATATGCCGCGAACGTGTAGCTTATTTTTCTTTGGGCAGTGACTTTGTGCTTCGCGATCGCGAAGCTTGTTTTGCAATCGCGAAGAGGAACCCCAGGGTAGACTTATAAGCACTCTATTTCGAGGGCTTTTTGTTATTTTATCACTTTTTGAGATAGCAAGCTCGGTTATGGGAAATGTTAGAGGGAATTTTCATATTTTGGATTGGGGCAAATATTCTTACTCGGATTTGGTTATATTTCATGATTTCATCTTTGATTTTATAATTAATTTAGTGATTTGAATTGGAGAAATTGGGAATTTTTGTAAAACCTTTCTTAAAGTATAAAATGATGATTCGAAGGCCGATTTGAGGTCAAAATTCGATGACTTTAGAATGATTGGACTCGTATTGGAATGAGTGTTCAGATTTTGTGAATTTTGTCGGGTTCTGAGATTGTAACAACCTGATCAGTCGTTTTGTGTAATTGCACCACATTACTCCTTTTATGCTTCACACATGTGTGTTTATGATTTTATGACTTGAGAGGTCGATTAGTTTTGTTCCGGGAAGCTTACGGGTTGATTTGGACCCTTTGATTCTTAACATAGAAGTTTAAATTAGAAATATTGACCAAACTTTGACTTTTGTGAAAACCATCCCGAAACTATATTTTAATGGCTCTGATAGTTTTGTATTGTGATTTCGGATTTGGGCGTATGCCCGAAATTTATTTTGGAAGTCTGTAGGTTGATTTATGTGGATTTGCCGAAATTTGGCAATTTGAACTTGAAAAGTTTGACCGTAGGTTGACTTTTAGCATCGAGCTCAGAATTTGATTTTGGGACTTGGAATAGGCCCGTTATGGTATTTGGAACTTGTCTGCAAAATTTAGTGTCGTTTGGACTTGATTTGATAAGATTTAGGCGTTTAGTTGTAACTTTAGAAATTCTTGAACTTTTCTTCGAAATTCATGCATTTTAGTGTTCGATTTGTAGTTTTAAATGTTATTTTTGTGTTTTGATCACGCGAGCAATTTCATATGATGTTTTAGACTTGTGTGAATGTTTAGTTTGAAACCCCGAGGGCTCGGATGAATTTTGCACATGTATCAGAATGGTACTGAACTGAAATTGTGTTGCTGCTGCTCAGTTATCGCATTTGCGAGCACAAGCCTAGCAATTGCGAAGGTGACAGTGAGGGCTCAGATATCGCAATTGCGGCTTCCGCTTCGCATTTGCGAAGCCAGCAGGATTTGAACTAAGTTTGCATTTGCGAACATTTGTTTGCTTTTGCGAAGTTCCCAGCTTCGCAAGCGAAGCCTTTTCTCGCAAATGAAATGATGACTTAGGTTGTCAGGGTTCGCAAATGCGAGCCCTGATCCGCTGCGAACCATGTGTCGCAAATGCAACATCTACAGCTGGTATAAAGGGCTGGGAGATGGGATTTTTGAAAATATTCTCTCATTTTTGAACCCTAGACTTGGTATGAGGCGATTTGGAGAGGAGCTTTTCGCCTACAAACTTTGGGTAAGTGATTCTAATCCATTTGTAGTCATATTTCATCAATATATCTTAGATTTTAACATCAAAATCATGTGAATCAAAGTGAAAATTTGTGAACCCTTGTCAATTTTTTGAAAAATAAGAAATTGAGTTTTGAGCGTCGATTTGGACTCGGATTTTAAAACTAATCACATATATGAACTCGTGGGGTCATGGATAGTCGGAATCTACCATTGGACTCGAGTTATGACCGGATGAGCCCCGGGTTGACTTATGTTGACTTTTTGGGGAAAATGTAAAGATCTTGGCTTTAGCTATTGTAATTGATTTCCCTAGCATTGTTTGATGATAGTAAGTCGATATTGGTTAGATTTAAGCCATGTGGAGGCTAATTTTAAGGGAACAACTATTTATGAGTGTTTAATTGGCCTAGTTGAGGTATGTATCTTGCCTAACTTTGTGTGGGGGAACTACCCCTTAGGATTGGTATTGATTGATTCATTTGTGCTATGTGAAAGCCGTGTACGCAAGGTGACGAGTGGGTACACGGGTTGTACGTGGTATTTTACCGGTTTAGGTTACTTAGACTATTTCCATGCTTTAATTGAAATGCCATATCATTTTCTAAATTCCCATAATCATTCTATTCTTATTGGTGTTAGTCTAATCCCCACATGCCCTAATTGATTTGTTTAACACTTGTTCTACATCCTACTTGATAAATTGATCTCATGCTTTAGTTGAACTTGTTACCCCTTTATTTGATACGTGTCATCTCTTTCATTGTTGATTATCATTACTTGATGTCATTGTATGTGTTATCTCTTTCATTGTTGATTATCATTACTTGAAGTCATTGTACGTGTTATCTCTTTCATTATTAGTTATCATTACTTGAACTCATTGTTACTAGTTATCTCTTTCGTTGCTAATTATTTTCGCTTGAAGCCATGTTATTCCTTCCATTGTAAGTTAATCGTATTTGATTCGTAGTTACACATTCTCTTTCTTATTGTTGAGTTATTGATGTTGAAGTTATGGAAGCCGTATCATTTTGAAGAGAAGTTGATAATTGTTAAGATATCTTTCTTGTTGAGAATTTTACATTCTTTGTTATTATTGATGTTCTTGTACACATTGTGGTGGAGCCGTGGGCTATTATTGTGGAAACATTGATATTGTTGAGTGTTGGCAAGTTGTGATATATGGGCACTTGTGGTACGAGTTGTTATTACGATGTGATGTTGACGCGCATGCGGCGGTATAAGGCTTGGGGTTAATGTTCACGCGGCGGTATAAGGTGGGACTTATGTGTGTGTTGCTTATGGGGAACTACGTGAAGCCACGCAGTGTCATAAGATGGGCTAAAGTGCATGTAGCTATTTGGGAAAAACTATTTTCAAAACCTATTTCAAATGTAAGGCTCATGCGACGACATAAGGAAGGATTGTGATTGAGATTGTGAATTGCGAATACGAGGCGGTACCTCAGTTGTGATTCTTGATGTGTATACACGAGTTGGTACCTCGGTGGTGATTCTTATTGTACACGAGGCAGTAACTCGTTGTAATTCTTGTAGTTTTGTTCTTCCTGTTTTTGTCAGTTATTGTCCGTATATGGTCATTCTGGTTCTCTTTAACTAATTTCTTTATGTTATTTCCGTGCTTACAATTCCGGTATTTGTTCATGTTATTAACTATTTCGTATCAGTTATTTCTCCGCTTTCTATTATTTATCCTTTTTACGTTTCATATTGTTTATTTATATCCTAGTAGGTGTCTTGACCTGGCCTTGTCACTACTCTACTGACGTTAGGATTGATACTTACTGGGTACCATGGTGGTGTACTCATGCTACGCTTCTACATATTTTTGTACAGATCTAGGTACGCTTGCTCGTGCCGGTTGTTAGTAATCATCTGTTAGCTGCTTTACGGATACTTCAAGGTATGCCTGCTCGGTGTCCGCAAACCTCTGAGTCACCTTCCTTTATTCTTATTTCCTGTTGTATTTTCTTTCAGACAGTGATGTAGTCGATATTCTAGTTTTACAAAGTAGAGCTTATGACTCAATTCTAATGGTCTTGGGGAGTGTATTGTTGTTGATTCTGTTTCGGAAGCTTACATCAGTTATTCAGCTTTGTTTTAATATTTTGTAAATTATTTCTGTGAGGTTATTATTAACTGTTAGGCTTACCTAGTCGTAGAGACTAGGTGCCATCACGACATTCCGAGGGAAATTGGGGTCGTGACAAAGGTGAGGGTCCGGGGTTGACTTTTTGATTTTTATTAAAGATCGAAGCTTTATTATCTGGAATTATTTCCTATAGCTAATATTATAAGTTATTTTGGCTAGATTCGAGCCATCCAGAGGTTGTTTCACACGGGAAGGTCTATTTAGAGTATTGATTTAGTTTATCTGAGGTAAGTATCTTGTCAAATTTTGTGTGGGGGAACTACCCCTTAGGAATTGGGTTGATTGTATTATTTGAAATATGTGAAAGTCGTGTACGCGAGGGGATGAAAGTGTACTCGGGCTTATGTGTGGTATTTGACCGATTAGACTCCTAGGCTTCTTTCATGCATTAATTGAAATTGTCATATCATGTTATATCCTCCATGTTGTGTTTACTCTTACAAGCTTTATTTGAAGTTGTTAGCACATCTTCTATCCTTTATTTGTCAAATTTATTCTTATATGCTTATTTGAAGTTTATACCTCTCTTATTGTCATGATACCTCTTTATTGTTGAATTATTCTTATTTGAAGTTGCTATTACATGATATCTGTAATGACTCGACCGATCATTTTGCGCTCTAATGCTTTGTTCGGTAGTTTGAGTCCTTGAGCAGTTTCACTTCTTGTATTATGACTTGTACGTAAAGTTTGGCGTCATTCCGGAATGCTTTGATATGATTCGGCCGCGTTCGTCGAAGTTTGAATGTTTGAAAGTTAAAGGAAGGATTTTGATCGTTGATTCATGGTTTTGATGTTATTCATGGCGTTTCGAGCATTTGGATAAGTTTGGATAAGGTATTGGGACTTATTGGTGTGATTGGACGGGGTCCCGGGGGCCTCAGGTGTGATTCGGGGTGGTTTCGTACCAAGTTTGGATGTTTTGATGCTGCTGGTATGTTGGTGTGTTGGTGTGCTTCGCGATCGTGAAGGTAGTCATGCGATCGCGAAGAAGGCTGATGAGTTCCCTTGTTTTTCTCTTCACGAACTCGAGGAGGCTCATGCAACGTGGAGAACAACCTGATCCTACTTCACGAACGCGTAGGCTTAATCGTGAACGCAAAGAAGGCTAGGAGGTGGGTGGCTGTGAGGTAGAAGGCCTTCGCGAACGAGAGGGGTAGAGCGCGAACTCGAACGCGAAGGGCAGGAATACCTAGGAATCGCAGACGCGATCAGGTGGTCGCGAATCAAAGAGTAGCTGGGCAGCTGGGAGGAGTTGGCCTTCGCGATCGCGAGGCTTTTTCTGCGATCGCGAATAAGAGCGGCATGTGTAGACTTGATTTTATACGGGATTTGGCTCATTTCTCTCTAATTTTTACTTTGTTGGGCGATTTTGGGAGATCTTGAAGAAGTGATTTTCATCATCTATGGTAAGGTAAGTAATTCCCACATATTGTTAGTTAATTACATGGATTCTACAAGGATTTAAACATGAAATTTTGTAGAAATTGCGGGATATAGAAGAAAACCTAGAATTTGGTATTTTTGAATTTTGACCACGAAATTGGACATGGAATTGGGAATAAATTATATATTTGAGTTCGTGATGTAATGGCTAATGTTTATCTTTAAAAATTTCGAAAATCGGGCATGTGGGCCCAGGGTTGACTTTCTTGATTTTTCGAGCGGAGTTGGGAATTGTTATAAATTGATTGTTGGAGTATATTTTTATTGATTTTCATGATTGTTTACCTAGTTTCGGATCAATGGGCTTCGAGGTGCTAGAGGGGTATTGGAGCTGGTTATGGAACTTTGGAGCGAGGTAAGTCTCCTGTCTAACCTTGTGACGAGGAATTTACCACGTAAGTGTTATTCTTCTTATAAGCTACATGTTATGGGAGCTACACACGTATGAGGTGACGAGTATCCGTGCGTATGTTAGACTTCCTGATTATGTCCGGGTAGACTTAGATTCACGCCATGCTTTAATTGTACTAATTGAGTTATTCTTGCCTATTTACTTACTTTATTTCGCATTACGATATGAGACTAGACTTGTGTAGAGTAATAGACTCTCTATTTTTAGATATTTGATGAGCTACTTGATTAGCCGTGGAAAATTGTACTTCCCTTATGAATCTCTTCCGTGTTTTGCATATTCATCAAAAAGTTTCCTTAATTTCATAACTCATACGTATATTCGTGAGTGGGGTCAAGGACCCGTTAAAACTTCTTATTCTATTAGGATCAAACCGTTTGCCTCGGTGGTATCATGTAACACACTCTTATGGGATCAGACCGTTCGCCTCGGCAGAGTATCATATTCTTATGGGATCGGGTCGTTCGCCTCGGCAGGATTATGTATCACACTCTTATAAGATCGGGTCGTTTGCCTCAACCAGATATTGTAACACACTCTTATGGGTTCTGGCCGTTCACCTCGGCAATGTCATGTATAACACTCTTATGGATCGGGTCGTTCGCCTTAGCAGTTCTATGAAACACTTTTATAGGATGGGGCCGCTTGCCTCAGCAGAATCGTGTGAAATAATTGATAAAGAGTCCGCGCACTCATGAGTTTCCTGAATCGAGATGTGACCGTTGATTTGGTATTGACCATTACATATTCCATTTGAGGAGTTATCCGATAATTGAGGACTTTGTGTTCATTGTTTAGCTGTAGACTGTAGTATTTGCCTATATATGTATTCATTCTCTACTGACCATATTTCATACTTGTCTACTTTATTATATTTGATTTACTAGACCAATAGTAAGTGTCAATATCGACCCCTCGTCACTACCGCTTTGGGGTTAGGCTAGATATTTACTATGTATGCGTTGATTTACGTACTCATGCTGCACTTCTACACTAACTGTGTAGGATCTGACAGGTTCATTTGATGGTCATTTGGGTGCGTAGGCGCAACTGCAGAGGGGACTTTATGGTGAGCTGCACTCTATGCTACGATTCACAGGACACAGAGTCTCCATCATAATTATTTACTTTATCCTGTCTATCTTGTATTCCTAGTAGATGTTGTATCGTTATTGTACTTTCTATTAGATACTTATGCACTTGTGATACCGGATTTTGGGGTTTTCGATTGGATATGTATTATTGTAGTTCACGTTATTGTTATCATTTCACCTTATGATTTATTTATATTCGCAATTTGGTAAAGAAAAGCACGAGTTTCTATGAGTGCCAGATTTTACCCTATTTATTTAATGAGGTTCATGATTTGAAAAATAATAAAATTAATTATTAAGTTGGTAGTTCACTGTTGGTTTGCCTAACGGCGACATTGGGAGCCATCACGGCCTATAGTAGATTTTGGGTCGTGACAGCTTGATATTAAACCTGTAGGTTCACTTGGGCTTCACGAGTAATGAGCGAGTCTAGTAGAGTCTCGCGGATTGGTACGGAGACGTCTGTACTTATCTTCGAGAGGCTACAGGGCTGTTAGGAGCACTTTCCTTCTTGATTCCTCATTGTGCGATTCGATTCCATTGAAGCTTATGCCTTTATTTCCTTCCTTACTTATTCTTATACGATGTTGAGTGCTTGTTATCAATTGGGCATCGAGGAGTTGTAGTAATACTGCATATGTGGTGCAGGATATTTCTCCCTACATATTCGAGTGGGCTATTATCGTCGCCTTGTGGAGGGGTGTTTGTCATTTTAGCCCAGTATTGGTGTTGCCTACGGTCAAGATTTGATATTTCGAATTTGGTGGAATTCTTGTTAACATTGTGGTGTCGCCGTCCTTGATTGAACGCATTGAGGCTCATCAGCATGTTGGTCTTCATTTGATTGCCTTTGGGTACGGTGTTGTGAGATGGAACCTAAGAGGAAGTTATTAGAGATGGCTGTGTGTTGCGACTTCAGGATCGAATCAGCATTTCCATTGTTGATGGTTGAGTGAGATGACCTCTGAGGTGGTTTCTGTGCTTATGAATCTTGAATGTGACGAGAATGGCTTGATTGAAATATAGGAAAATGTGGGTATTCGATTATTTTTTTGGATGCAATACGACTCGAGTTTCAAACATATTATTGGATTTTTGGGTGATGTTAATAAATGAAAGGATTCTTACGTCCGGTGGATCAGTGTGGACCCAGGAAGATTAATTGATTTCACGATGGATGTAACTATAGTAATGACGTTGGTAGAGGTCAATGTGAGGTTACACAGGTGGGCTATCTCCTATGAGCAGGTTAACGTTTACGTGGGTTTGATGAGGTTCCTATGAAGAGTTCTACTTTCTACCCAACATGGGATGCATGTATTGCGATGCGAGCTTGGATCACTTGAAGAAGACGGTATGACCCCTATGAGGTTGAGTGTGCGATGTTGGTTGATAATTCAGGGTGTGTTATGATTGGTGCAACAAGAGCTTGCGAGAAGTTGGCCGAGTAACAGTGTGGGATCATGGTAACTGGGAAGAAGAAGTCGTTGTAGGGTCTGGATCTATGTGATTGCAGCATAAAGCTAAGTGGGAGAGTCCACCGTCTACAATTGGGTAACGTGGTTGTGTGCCTGTGCAGTTTTTGGTTATCGGCGCATTGGTGAATTAGTTATGACCAAGAGGAGAAAAACATCAAGGGTATTTTGGGGCAAGGAATTTGACGTATATGTGCGACATTTCACCTTATCGATTCATGTACGGATGTTGGGGATGACTCAGAATTAATGCTTCCTGTGGAGGTGCTGCGCAAGGGAGAGAATTTATCCGGTTGCTTCTTTGGAAGTGTTCATGTGCTAGCAAAGCACTACAATTTGGATACATATTCGAGACCAGGTCAGAGTAGGCAACTATCAACAATGGTTCTAGTGGGTTCAAGAACTAAAGTGCGGTGTTTAAAGATTTTGGTTTCGTTATGTGGCTGAGGACTGGGTTTTGCAGGAGAGTGTGACGAATACTTGGGGAATTTCTATATTACCATCGGGTCTACGGTGTAGTGGTTGAGAAATAGGAGAAACATCTTCGGATTCACAGGTCTTCCAAAACAGGTGTATCAACGAAAGATACTATTGAGTGCAGGAGGATGGTATGAGATTGATGATGGGTATTAAGACGATGTATGAGATTGAAGCCGGTTATGGAACTTCGGAGCAAGGTAAGTCTCTTGTCTAACCTTGTGAGGGGGAATTTACCCCGTATGTGTTATTCTTGTTATATGCTATATGTTGTAGGACCTACGCACGTGTGAGGTGACGAGTGTCCGTGCGTATGTTAGAATTCCTGATTATGTCCGGGTAGATTTAGATTCACGTCATGCTTTAATTGTAATAATTGAGTTATTCTTGCCTATTTAGTTTCTTTATTTCGCATTACGACCTGAGACTAGACTTGCATAGAGTAATGGACTCGCTATTTTTAGATAAATGGGTTGAGGCCATTTCTCTACCCAACAATGAAGCGAGAAGTGTGATGGCGTTCTTGAAGAAGAATATTTTCACAAGATTTGGTACTCTACGGGCTATCATAAGCGATGAGGGGTCGCATTTTTACAACAAGGCTTTTGACACTTTGCTTAGCAAGTATGGTGTCACTCAGAAAGTTACGACTCCCTATCATCCACATGCTAGTGGTTAAGTGGAAGTCTCCAACCGGGTGATAAAGAGTTTCTTGTCCATAACAGTGAATGCTAATCGGACAGATTGGTCAAAAAAGCTTGATGATACACTGTGGGCTTATCAGACTGCTTTCAAAACTCCTATCGGAATGTCTCCATACCGGTTGGTGTTTGGTAAAGCTTGTCATCTTCTGGTGGAACTTGAGCACAAAGCCATGTGGGTTTTAATAAAGTTGAATCTTGATTGGGATGCAACCGCTAACTTGCGGGTTACACATTTGAATAAATTGGATGCGTTCCAGCACCATGCATATGCAAGTTCATCTTTGTACAAAGAGAAGATGAAGTACCTTCATGACAAATATATTCGGAATAAAGAGTTCAAGGTGGGCTATCTTGTTTTGTTGTTCAACTCATGATTGAAGATTTTTCCCCGGAAGCTGAAATCTTAATGGAGTGGTCCCTTTGAAATTGCGAGTGTGACACATTTTGGTGCATTGGACTTGAAAAACAAAAATGATGAGGTATTTCGAGTCAATGGTCACCGGGTGAAGCATTATTTGGGAAAGGTTGATTATAGACACGTGGTGACAGTTATTCATTTGAAATGATGGTAATCCGCGTCGTGTCGCGATGTTAAATCAGGCACTTCTTGGGAGGCATCCCATGTTTCTTTTTCTTTTCTTTTCTTCTTTTGTACATATGTGTTATTTTTGTGCTAACTGGATTTGAAGTGTATTGCAGAGATGAATGTACTTTACAGCAACTGTGCTAAAAAAATTGGCTAAGTATGGAAAGAAGTGTGAACCGCACAATTGTGATTGTTATAGCAAAAGGGAACTGCGGCCGCACAATTGCAATGCGGACCGCACAAATGGGAAAGGGAAAATGCAAACTCTCTGGAGTTTGGTTTGTCAGAGAAATGGCCAAAGAGTGGCCGCACACCAAAATATGCGGTCTGCAACACAAATTTGTGATCACACCACAAATTCTGCGGACCGTAGAACAACAAGTATTGATACCCAATTTTTTCCTCATATTTTTCAAATATATATGTACTTTCAAAATAGTGCATATGCATCATCATTTGATTTACAAGCATATACAAGTATTTTCATAATTTTTCATATTTTTTAAAGGCTTTAAATTAATTTATTTCCGTATTTTTATTATATAAATACCCATTAATTACCTTACAAATAATTTTTATGATTATTTTATCATCTAAAAAAATAATATACACCAATATTAGGTTTTAAATATTTTTAGTACATTTATTATAATTACATTTGCATTTTAAAGGCTAAAATTGCATATTTTTGCAATAATAGCATATATGTACTTATAATTACTTTATTTATGAAAACATAACCTTTTTATATTTTTATAATGTTGAATATTTGATTTCAATCATTTTTATGCACAAATGATATTTTTATTATTTATCTATTATTTTTACAAATTATGTTATTGGTTAAATTTGGGTATTTAAAATCTGGCCCATTTCTATAATTAATTTCGGACCTAAGACTACCCAAAACTACCCAAACCAGCCCAATCCCAATACTCCTAATCCAATTACCCTTACCCATTCATTAAAACCCGACCCCAATCCGTTTAAATCTTGGTCGTTGATCAAAGATGATCAACGACCCACAAATAACCACCCCATTTCCTTATATCTCCCTCCTCTCTACCCTAACCCTCATTTCCCTAAACCCGCAGCCCTTATTTCCCCTCTACTGATGAACCCTAATTCTGCCGCCTCACCCAAATCCCCTCAAATCCCGTTCCTACTGGGATTCTTTCCCTATTCCCTTCCCATTTCAGTGTTTTTCCCTTATTTGATGCTATGTTACGGAGTGACTTAGGTACTTGCCTAAACATGGCAAGTACCCCGCTTTGATTCTGTCCAAATATATGTTTGTCTCTTGAATCTGGACAACCTTGAGTCCAAGCACGTTATTTTGTAAGATTCTCTCATATCTCTTGATTCGCACTAAACCCTAAAAGTTAGGGTTCCGGATTTTTCTTTGATTCGAACCTAAACTGGTTTAAACTCTGATTTCTAGCATTTTTCCGTCTATATTCATTCTATTACTTGTGAATCTGCTTATTTTTGTCGATTCCCTTCACTTACCTAATTTAGGGTTTCAGACCCTTTTACTTGAACCAAATCTGGTTCGATTCTAGGTTTCCTTTTGAATAATTTCTTACCTATGTTTATTTTTATGTTAATATGTGATTCTTGCCTTTATTTTTTGCCAATTTTGTGGTTTACCTAACTTAGGGTTTCAAACCCTTTTACTTGAACCAAATCTGATTCGATTCAGTATTTCTTTTTTATAATAATATCTTGTCTGTTCATTATATGCCTATGTGATTCTTTACCTTATTTCCTACTGATTTTGTGTATCTTCACCTAAAATTTGGGGTTTCAATCCCACTGATTTGAGCACTTGCCTTTTAATATTTAAATTAGCTATTTCTATGCTCTAATCTCTGCACTATTTAAACCCCTCCCCACTCCCCTTTGAAAGGGAGAGGTTCTAAGTTCGAAAGATCCTTTCACTACTATAAACAAAAGCTGTATACTCCTATTCTCTTGAGTAATTTTACTATGTGCTTTGATTCCTGGCCGGCTGAAAGCCAAGGCCAAAAATCTCCAAGTTCTGCTTCTGTTTGGTGATATTTGCTACACTGTTGGATTCTTTTCTTCCCTGTTTCATCTTAACCGGTGAGTTATTGAATCCACTGCCATTTCATTATGATTACTTGCCCAATTTGTTACTGCGATTATACCATGTTGTCCTAAATGATATTACTTGTAGTTGAGACATGTTTGAACTTAGTTTAAGCTGATTAACGAATTCTGCCTAACTCAGTGATATTGATGCCTATCTTTTAAAACTAAGTTTGTTATAAGCATGCTTTCATACCTTTTCCTATGGACTGGCTAACCATGTATAGATGTGTGCCTTAGCAGATTTGTAAGTTTGTCTGATGAACCTGTTATAATATGGCATGTTTGGTTCTCTTCTCACTATATTATGATACCTCTATTAAACCATCTTAATCAGTTCCTGACCTACTGCCAATCAATGTGTTTTCTTCTATGACTTAGGCTGATCTGAAGTCTCTGTTATCACTGTGAACATGTTTATGAACTAGCCTTATTAGCATGTGACTTTGTTAATTCTTAAAAACTTGATTAAGTATGCTTAGGTTCAAATATGTTTGCTATTTGTTTATACATGCTCTATATGTGATTCTGTCCTTAAGTGTATCCCCTAATCCCTCCTCTGAACTATTCTTGTTATCCACCCTAGTGTGAGCACTGCCCTGGGTTCCTGAAGCCCTTGGGAACTCTGACACACTAGAGATTTGAGTTCTGTATGCTTATCCTTGAAATATGGGTGAATCATTCACTACTGGTTATTGTGTATATATGAACATGGGCTTTTGGAACTACTGTGAGTTGAAGGCCTGGCCTGTCTAGGTGTATTTGGGCCTATTGTAGGCTCCCTATCATTTTACTTACCTTATAATTCATTCATTAAATTCTGGCACGTAATAATTATTTGTAATAACAATTCTAGGGTATTAGTAAAAACGGGAAAGGGTTCTTATTTTATACTTGCTATAAAGTGGGGGTAGAAATCCTGCCTATAGGGTTAATGCTGTGATGTTGGATGTTATATGTTAGAAATCATACTTCTAAGTGTCTTATTGTGTTCAGTCATTATGTGTTAGCAACCATGTCCATAGGCTCAATGTTTGGCTCAATTATGTTCCGTTACAAACCATGCCTATAGAAATGGTATGGTCCAATGTGTGTGTGAATTCCTGCTTGCATACTGTTTCGTTCAGATTATAGAAATCATGTCTATAGGATTCAAAAACTGTTCAGATTGTAGAAATCATATCTATATGATTCAAAACTGTTCAGATTATTAGAAATCATGCCTATAGGATTCAAACTGGATCAAGTTATAGAATGAACGCCTGAATCTGTTTAATTGTTATTTATGCCTATTTACTGTGCTGCTATCCTCACTAGAAAATATGCCTGTAAGATTAAAACGAAAAATTTTAGGTCTGTTTTTGTGACTGGCTACAATTTACTATCGCACAAAACACCTTGATACCTTGCTGGTAGGCTAAATTGTATCATGATAAAATCAGTAGGCAAACCTTGTAGGTACTAATAATCGCATTAAGAAATTGACTTTGTATACGACTGTCTGCTCGTTCGTCAATATCACATAGATATCCTGCCTATAGGATTTTGCAATTAATAAAACCTGTTAATGCTAATCAGTTTGGTGTGCATTTGATGTCTAAATGCGGAGGGTAACTTGAGCCCATACTTATTTCTATTTGAAAGTCCTAACTATTTTTGTATGTTGCCTAGTTTTCTCCTTTTGAGCAACCTAAGTTAAGGTCTAGAACTACCCTGAAATAGAGGTCCAAACGCCTCCTGGACCATAGGCATGGGACGGGTAGTGCACGCATAGGGTACGACTTAGAATCAAATAGAGCGCTTTAGGTAAACAACTTAAAGATAGTAATCGGGTAGCAGGAGATGATAGTCTGTGCCCGCTGAATAATATGAGTAACACCCCATCTTGAGGGAGTTACGAAGTATTATTTATGTTGCACGGGGTGATCCTTTAGGCTAAAAAATTTAGGACCCCCCATTCCTGTTAAAAAAGTTCTTTCTTTGTCCAAATTGTTTCTTTTCTCTTAGACTAATTCACATGATTTGAGTTCGGCCGGGACCCACCGTTGTGGACCTCGAGGAGTGCCTAACACCTTCTCCTCGAGGTAATTTGAGCCCTTACCCGATCTTTGGTGACGAAAACTAGTAAACCTGAGTCATTTGCAAATAGGTGCCCTAACGCACCTTAATCCGTTAGGTGGCGACTCTTTCTTTTAATAACCCTTCCTTGTAAAAGAGTTGTCAACGCCGAAACCCGATTTCGCGAGAAAAAGGGGCACGACAGCATGGCGACTCTGCTGGGGATATCCTTAGGCTCTTACCATAATGAACTTGGTCTGTGTGAATTAGTCTCCCTCGATAAGCGTGTCTTTATTATTTTATGCTCAAATTCACCGTTTATTTGCTACATGCACACCCCCTTCCCTATTTTCCCTTTTACATGAATTTACATGCAACTTTTCGTTTAACCTTGTTCGCTGGCTTCAATCTTTATGTCTTTCCCAATCCCTACCCCTTTTACCGCTTTATTATAATTTTTTCATTATGCGAACTAACTCCTTCTTTGTTTTTCTTTCTTTCCTGTCTTTACATTTATTAAATACCGCATTTATCGCTTTCATCATGCAAAATACTTGACAGGGTATTGTTTTAGTTTTTGCATAATTACATGCTCTGCATCATATTTCAGTCGTGCGCAAATAATACCATAGCGGCAATTGATGAGTGTCCGCGCTCTTCTTATATTACCCTTTTTTAATTTGGAAAAGCTTATTTGCGGTAAAACTAGCCGATCAGCGGTGCAGTCGATGGTTCCGTGCCTTTCCCTCTCAAGTTGTCCGCTTGAGGGTACTGATCTAGACTTCTATAGAAAACCCTACTCTGATATTAACTGTGCATGCATCATGTCCAAACCTAGCACGAGTTAGAATGTTGTCCGCATAATAACTCTCTAAGGAAAGCCTTGTCCAAAGTCCATCGGGATTTCCATAATCCCAACGGGCACGATCATGATATGTGCATTATTTGGAGAAAACGTGCCGATATGCTAATCATTAATGTGTAAGTAGTCAAACTTAGAGGGGGAAAGGGCTAACTTTATTTAGTTTGCAGAAATGAGGCACGAAGTCCCCAGGTTCGGCATGGTCCGAAGAATCTCACCTCTATTGCTAGACTGGTGGGAAAATCTCTCGCCAAGTGACAAGAACCATGTGAAAAGAATTTTTGGAAATTTACCTTCTTTGCTGGACATTCAGCCAAACAATGTACTGATCGAGGTCACTACTATGTTCTGGGATGAAAAGAGTGTTGTTTTCCGTTTTGGTAATATAAGATGACTCCCCTTCTTGAAGAAATAGGAGGTTTTGCCGGGCTACCCTGGGATAGCCCTGGTCTGCTGGTACCGAAAAATCGTACTTTTAGAGGATTTCTAAAAATAATGGGTCTTAGAAAGAATGACGAGTTAGTCTGCCTGAAGAAGTCCTACATACCTTTCGACTTCCTCAATGAGCGTTATGGGCACAATACATCCTACCGTATCTATCATGATGAGTTTTCCATCACTTCCCTGGGCTGGACTCATCGTCGGGTTTTTGTGTTCATCGTCTGTTTTCTAGGTATGATAGTATTTCCAATTCAAGGAGACAGGATTCACACTCGTTTGGCTATGGTTACCAAGACCTTAATGGAAGGGATTGAGGGACAGACTTACATTATTGTCCTAATGATCGTGGCAGAGATATACCGAGCTATGGATCGCTGTAAGAAGGGATTCAGACATTTTGAGGGTTGTAATTTGTTACTGCAAATATGGTTGTTGGAGCATCTTCAAAGAGGACAGTACTATCAGGAATTTCCGCGGTGACCATGGAATGACCACGTATCCTTTCACCATCCAAAAAGAATGACTTTCATCCCAGACAGGTTTGCACAACCGGAAGATGCCGTGGATTGGGTACACTTCTTTAGCAATTTGACTGATGACAAGCTCCATTGGATGTTCGAATAGTTCCCTACTAGCGAGTTCATCATCAAGTCCAGGGATGTTCCTCATTTAGTGCTGATCGGGTTAAGGGGTATCTATCCTTATGCTCCTATCAGGGTCATGAGACAGGCTGGGAGAAAACAAGTCATACCGCGAGTTTCTAAGATGGTTCACTACAAAGCAGACTTTCAAGGTTGTGCCATTCCATTCAAGTGTGAGGCCTAACACATGTGGCATCTGAAGATTATTGTGGAAAAGGATACCATCAAACCAGATCAGTACCATGCCGGTCATGTGTATTTCTACCTATCATGGTTGGATGATGACATAGCAGGAGAAGTTGAGCCAGGGATCGATCGAGGAAACAGAGTCATAAATGATGCTGCTGAAGCACAAGTAAAGTACAAGAGGTTGCGCAAGAGAATCCTTGAGTCTGAAGCCATACATTTGGAACAACACAAGATAGACATGGAATCAATCAATGGATGGAGGGAACTTGCTACAAAATCAACAGAGAGGTTAGAGTACTTAGAGCAGGTTCTGATGGAACTTGAAGGGAAGATGAGGAAAAGGATCGTGGATTGTCAGAATGAAGAGGGCAACGAATGAGGACACCTAGTAAGGGCGTATCTGCTGCGACCTGGGGAATCTGATCGATGGAGCCAAGAAGGCCAAGCTTGGAGAGGGGCCCTCCGGGACCAAATAGAATAGAATTGTTGTTTATTTGCTTTTCTAGAGTCATTTTAGAAATTGATTGTAATAAGGCAAATGACACTAGCAACTCTTTTAATTATTGTCATTTTAGAGGTTTGATCTATTTATTACATTAATGAAATGAGGAAGTTATCGGCATCAAGTTTCTCCAAATCTATGTGTTGCTAGGCCTACCTCAGGCACAATGAGGTCCCCAAAATTAGGACGCAAATTTATAATTTCGCAATACATGTTTAAATACTACAAATATCCTTCCAAACTCCCCTACTGACTTGTTTACCTTTTCGCTTTTCTTTGTTTTGATTATTCCCATCCCCTAAGGTTGGTTCTTGCATACTGGCATCATTAGCGTATCATACCAGATCTAGAGGCCCTCCACCTCCTCCTCCTCCAAGTGATCCTAAAAGTAAGGAAAAGGTTAAGATGGATGACATGAGTGGTATCAGGAAAGATAACGCTGCGCATGCGGAAAATATTGAAACTTCAGATGGTCGGAGTACTCTGGCACAGAATGATTTGTTTCTACGGTTGGAGCAGAAAATGTTGGAATTGTAAGGGGAACTTGAGCAGGTCCGCAACTTGGCAAACCTCTCCCTCACCTTAAACGTCACGGATATTAACCAACAGAACGCCCAAAACCCAGCACCTCCTCAAAACACACCAAACCAACATCCACAAAATCCTCCCACACCTCATCAATATGCCACACCTCCTCAAAATCCTAACCCTCCACCAGTGCCAACTCCTCCTCAACACCAACATCTTCCGACTCAGTATCCACAAACTACTATCTACCATACTCCTCAAAATACACTGCAACCTACCCCCGATCCGCAGAACTCAACCAATGATCATCACTACACCCAAATCCTCGGTATCCACCAAAGTAACGCCATATACGTAGAAACTCTACCTCACCCCACTCAAAAAACTCCATATACACCAGAATCCGCCGAGAAGGACCTGCTCATCAAGAATATGGCAGAGGAACTTAAGAAGCTCATAATCCGAGTCCAGGGTGTCGAAGGGGGTAAAGGCATTGAGGGTTTGAACTATAAAGATCTGTGTATTCAGCCAAACGTAGAACTACCGGAGGGTTACAAACCTCCCAAGTTCGAGATGTTTGACGGAACAGGTAACCTAAAGGTGCATCTAAGGATATACTATGACAAGCTCATAGGAGTTGGAAAAGATGAAAGGATTCTCATGAAACTGTTCATGAGAAGCCTCACTGGAGACGCCCTATCGTGGTACATCAGCCAAAATCCAAAGAAGTGGGTTAGCTTGGCAAGCATGGCATCAGATTTCATGGATCGGTTCAGGTTTAATACGGAGAATGCGCCAGATGTCTTCTATATCCAGAATCTCAAGAAGAAGCCAACAGATACTTTCCATGAGTATGTTACTCGATGCAGATCGGAAGCTGCGAAAGTAAGGCCGGCATTGGAAGAAGAGCAGATGAACAAGTTCTTCGTCCGGGCCCAGGATCCACAATACTACGAAAGGTTAACGGTTATCGAGAATCACAAATTCTCCGACATCATCAAATTGGGGGAAAGGATTGAAGAAGGGATCAAGAGCGGAATGGTAACTAATTTTGAGGCATTACAGGCTACGAATAAAGCTTTGCAGTCATGGGGTATATCCAAGAAGAAAGAAGTAGGGGCCGTGATGGTATCCCAAGGTCTGAAGTCTCCTCTCATATGCCAAACACCTCCACTCACATATCAGCCTTCATCTCCCAGATACCAACAACTTGCCACCACTTACCATACCTATAACACCCAACCCGCATACTACCACTCATCACCAGCCCACCAAAACTACCAAAAACCTAGACCAAATTTCGACCGCAGACCACCTAAACAATACACCCCAATTGCTGAACTTGTAGACCAATTGTACGAGAGACTGAATGTTGCCGGTTATATCACTCCCATTCCCGCTATCGCCATGGAAAATTCCTCTCAATGGGTCAATCCAAATAACACGTGTGCCTATCACTCAGGCACGAAAGGTCATACTATTGATGAGTGTCGTACTTTGAAGGATACGATTCAGACATTAATTGACACCAAAGTCATACAGGCAAAGGAGGCTGCACCCAATGTCCGTAACAATCCTCTCCCGGATCACAGGGGCAGAGGGGTAAACATGATAGAGACCGATGAAGAATGGGACTCATAGGGGTCAATTGGACTCATTCGAGAAGGGGATAATCCTGAAACATCTCCAGTCACTCTCACACCTATAATGGTACAAATCAGGCACCAATTGAAGTTGAGGTAGCTGCACCAACTTCGTTTGAGGTTGAAGTAACAACACCCTTCACCGTGATGGTAGCACCTACATCGTCTTATTAGTCTAAATCTATACCATGGGATTATGTTGCAGAACCAAGAAGGAAAGGAAAGGGGGAAATGGAAGAAACTGGTGCAACACAAGGTATGACCAGAACTGGTAGGGTTTACACGCCCGAGCATTTGGGGGGAATAGGTAAAGAAGCCGCTTCCAAGCAGCCCATCATTGAAACCGGCCCGGATGATTTTTGGAGAAAGGTACAAGCAAGGGAGTATTCTGTGGTTGATCATTTGAACAAAACCCCTGCTCAGATATCCATTATATCACTATTATAGAATTCTGAGGCACACAGGAACACGTTGATGAAAGTGTTGAATGAGGCTTGTGTACCCAACAACATTACCAGTGGAGAGATGGCCAATATGGTAGGACAAGTGTTGGAAAGCCACAAGATCACTTTTCATGAAGACGAGCTACCACCAGAAGGACTAAGTCACAACAGGGCACTGCATATCACAGTACAATTTGAGGATAAGTTCATTGCCAGAATCCTGATAGATGGGGGTTCGAATCTTAACATATGTCCACTAACTACTCTGAAAAGATTGGGTAAAGGCCTGCACGCGATACGAGCAGGGAGTATGAATGTGAAAGCATTTGATGGGTCTCAAAGGGACACAATTGGGGAAACCAACGTCAGCCTACAGATGGGCCCAACCTGGTTTGATGTTGAGTTACAAGTGTTGGACATATCTGCTACCTACAACCTAATGTTGGGACGACCTTGGATACATACCGCTGGGGCCGTAGCTTCTACTCTACATCAGGTCGTGAAGTTTGAATGGAACCATCAAGAAGTGATCATCCATGGGGACGAAATTAATCCCATTTACACCAGTCAAATTGTTCCGGTCATCGAGAATAGAAGGAAGTTGGGTGGAGAAACATACCATCGCATCGAGCGCGTCAACGCAATTGAAAAAGACAAATGACGGATTAGTAAGATAGAAGGCATATTGGCATGGACAGGGTATGAGCCTGGGAAAGGTCTCGGCAAGAATCTCCAGGGGATCACCAAACCAATACAGCTAAAGCGTCACGACACAACTTTTGGGCTTGGGTATGAATACACTTGGCACGAGTATCAGAATTGGTCGCCACCATGGCGTGGTCCTTATTACCCTCTAGAGCAACCAGTACCACATTTGAGCCATTCATTTCACCAAGCTGACATGATGTGGGAGTCCGAAGAAGATAAAGTTCTAGCCGGTATAAGGAATCTGTTTCTGGATGATGGAGACATGGATTGCAGTGCGATAGTTGAGGAGGAAGAGGAGGAAGGCCTCATAATTCAGACCTTGAAAAAGGGATCTGTTCTCAAGAACTGGACTGCTGCACCATCAAGGGCCCATCGAGTTCCTAGGTAGCCTGGAAATTAGCATCATTTATTTTTAAAAGCAATTTTATGAGCATTTAAGACGTTTTCAGCATTTTGTTTTAAGCATGTTTTGTTTTGAAATAATTGCTCGGGTCATCGTGCCGCACCTATTTGACGTTTTCAAGATTTATCTAAATGCATTGGTGTTTTTAGTATTTATTATTATTCTTTACATTTTTTTTTCTACAACATTATTATTATCTACCCCGATGAACTTACGACTGTGACATGTAATGAGACAACACAACATAAGGATAATGACTCATAGGATCTGGAAGAGGATATAATGCCCGAGGAAATTGTCAGAGAAGTGGAAAACTTTGAAAACAAGCCTAAGTCCAATTTGGATGAGACTGAAATAGTTAATCTAGGAGACTCTGAAACAGTCAAGGAAACACGTGTAAGCATTCACATGTCACCATCAGAGAAAGAAGAATACAATCATTTCCTAAAGGAATATGAGGATATCGTTGCATGGTCCTATGATGATATGACCGGTTTGAGCACGTCCATAGTGGCTCATAAACTACCTACCAACCCAATGTGTTCTCAAGTAAAGCAGAAGCTTAGAAAGTTCAAGCCAGATATGAGTTTGAAAATCAAAGAAGAAGTTACCAAACAAATCAAAGCTAAGGTTCTCAGAGTGGTTGAATATCCAACTTAGTTGGCTAACATCGTGCCAGTTCTGAAGAAGGATGGGAAAGTCAGAGTATGCGTCGATTATCGGGACCTAAACAGAGCAAGTCCCAAAGATGATTTCCGGTTACCCAACAAACACATACTGATTGACAATTGCGCCAAGCATGAACTCCAATCCTTTGCGGATTGCTTCGCGGGATATCATCAGATCTGGATGGATGAAGAGGATGCTGAAAAGACAACTTTTATCACACCATGGGGGGTGTACTGCTATAAAATGATGTCATTCGATCTGAAGAATGTTGGGGTGACTTATATGAGGACCATGACATCTATTTTCCACGACGATACACAAGGAAATAGAGGTATATGTGGATGATGTCATCATCAAATCCAAGAAGAGTACAGATCACATAGTAGACTTAAGGAAATTTTTTGATGGGCTTCGGCGGTACAATTTGAAATTGAATCCCGCAAAATGTGCCTTCGGGGTCCCCGCAAGAAAGTAATTAGGGTTCATTGTCAGCCGCCGAGAAATTGAGTTAGACCCGTCAAAGGTCAAGGCTATCCAGGATTTACCTCAGCCAAAGAGCAAGAAAGACGTGATGAGTTTCTTGGGATGTCTCAACTACATCAGCCGCTTCATAGCACAATCAACTGTAATATGTGAGCTAATTTTCAAAATGCTGAAGAAGGATGCCGCAAACAATTGGACTGAAGACTGTCAGAAAGCTTTTGACAGAATCAAAGAATATTTGTCCACACCGCCAGTCCTGGTCCCGCTAGAACCTGGTAGACCACTGCTACTCTATCTCTCCATATTAGATGGGTCTTTCAGTTGTGTCTTGGGACAATACTACGAGTAAGACAAGCCATATACTATTTGAGTAAGAAGTTCACACCCTACGAAGCACGATATTCTTTGCTGGAACGCACCTGTTGTGCTTTGACCTGGATAACCCAGAAAATGAAGCACTACTTCTGTGCCTATACCACATATCTCATATCAAGGATGGACCCTCTGAAGTACATCTTTCAGAAGCCTATGCCTACAGGAAAGCTGGCCAAATGGCAAATATTGTTGAGCGAATTTGACATCATCTATGTAACTCAGAAGGCAACTAAAGGACATGCATTAGCAGATCATCTTGCAGAAAATCCTGTAGGAGGAGAATACGAACCACTGAAAACGTATTTTCCTGATGAAGAAGTGTCGTTCAAAGGAGAAGATATCGCCGAAGCCTATGACGGGTGGAGAATGTTTTTCGATGGAGCCGCAAACTTCAAAGGAATGGGTATTGGAGCCGTTTTGGTGTCAGAAACAGGTCAACATTATCCGGTATCCGCGAAACTCAGATTTTCGTGCACCAATAATATGGAAGAATATGAGGATTGCATATTGGGGCTCAATTTGGCCGTTGACATGAATATCCAGGAATTACTGGTAATTGGCAATTCAGATCTGCTGGTACATTAGGTGCAGGGAGAATGGGCTACAAAGAATACCAAGATATTACCATATCTATATAATGTGCAAGAGATGATGAAGAGGTTCACGAAGATAGAGTTTAGACATGTCCCGAGAATCCAGAATGAGTTCACAGACGCATTGGCCACTTTGTCCTCCATGATACAGCATTCGGACAAGAATTTCATCGACCCCATTTCGGTAAAGATTCATAATCAGCCGACTTACTGCGCTCATGTTGAAGAAGAAGCAGACGGGAATCCATGGTTCCATGATATCAAGGAGTACTTGGCAAAAGGAGAGTACCCTGAGCATGCAAATCATACTCAAAAATACACGCTCCGAAGATTGTCCAACCATTTCTTCCAAAGTGGAGGGATTATGTACAAAAGGACTCCAGACTCAGGATTATTACGACGTGTTGACGCCAAGTAAGCTTCCAAACTGCTCGAAGTGATACACTCTGGAATTTGCGGACCACACATAAATGGTTTCGTTTTAGCCAAGAAGATACTGGGGGCGGGTTATTTTTGGATGACTATGGAAACAGACTGCATCAGGTATGTCCAGAAATGTCATCAGTGCCAAATACACGTAGATATGATACAGGTGCCGTCAAATGAACTCAATGCAACGTGTGCACCTTGGCCTTTTGCCGCTTGGGGAATGGACGTCATTGGACTAATCGAGCCCGCCGCTTCAAATAGGCATAGGTTCATTTTAGTGGCCATAGACTACTTCACAAAGTGTGTCGAAGCTGTATCCTACAAAGCTATAACCAAGAAAGTCATCGCAGATTTTGTCAGAGATCGTATTGTTTGCCGATTTGGGGTTCCAGAGTCCATCATCACCGACAACGCCACCAATCTCAAAAGTGACCTAATAAAAGCTATGTGCGAGACCTTAAAAATCAAGCACAAGAATTCCACAACATACAGGCCTCAAATAAATGGAGCCATGGAGGCCGCAAACAAGAATATCAAGACAATACTGAGAAAGATGGTAGACAACCACAAGAAATGGCACGAGAGGTTACCATTTGCCTTATTGGGGTACCGTACCACACGTCAACCGGGGCAACTCCTTACATATTGGTCTACGGTACTGAAGCCTTTATTCCCGCCGAGGTAGAAATTCCCTCCCTAAGAATTATACAGGAAGCTGAACTCGGTGATGCAGAGTGGGTAAGAAGTCGCTCTGAACAATTAGCTTTCATTGACAGGAAAAGAATGAATTCAGTGTGTCATGGTCAACTTTATCAGAACAGAATGTCCAGAGCTTTCAACAAAAGGGTCAAACCTAGACAGTTCGCACCGGGGTAGCTAGTGTTGAAATGAATCTTTCCACATCAGGATGAAGCCAAAGGAAAGTTCTTACCCAACTGGCAAGGACCCTATATGGTTCACAGAGTACTAACAAGATGAGCGCTCATACTCGCAGAAATGGATGGAGAGATTTGGCCAAAGCCTATCAACTCAGATGCAGTCAAAAGATACCATGTTTAAAGCTGTTTACATTTATGCAATTGATGTAACTTAACTACGCTTGACCTGATTCCCATTTAAGAGGGGATACGTAGGCAGCCCTGTGGGTTCGGTCACAATTCTATAAAATTTCCATTTTCCCTATAATCGGAAAGTGGGGCAGAATTTTGAGGAGGACCCTCAAAATTCCTAAGCAAGTTTAGCCAACGACACTGTATGCGGAACAACCAGAGATTAGTCTAGGTAACTGGGGCAGAATTTTGAGGAGGACCCTCAAAATTCTATGGCAAGAAGGTCGCAATGTCTCTAACAATGTCGTAGTTATTGGTTCATCTAATCAATTTTTAAATTGCACATTACTGTGTTTTGAATAACTATGCATGCATATTTTTCGAAAACTTTATTTTTAGCCAGATGCTACCCATGGTAACTCGAACAGGATTCCAATGCGGAGCGGAGCAGACAAAGGCACGAACCAACCTCCCCTGCAAAACTCACGATTTTTCTTTGAATATAGGAACAAGAGATACTCGCCAGTACGTGCGCACCTTAGAATCACTGTCTTCACAACAGCAAGGCTACCGAACTCATCCATAGCTAAGAAATACTCTGCTATAACTTATTATTTATTCGCTGCATGAGACTAAGCATTGTCTCAAATCTTGCATGAGGCTAAGCCCTGCCTCCTGAACTGCATAAGGCTAAGCATTGCCTTCCATTTGCATGAGACTAAGCATTGTCTCAAATCTTGCATGAGGCTAAGCCCTGCCTCCTCAACTGCATAAGGCTAAGCATTGCCTTCCTTTTGCATGAGACTAAGCATTGTATCCATCCTGCATGAGGCTAAGCCCTGCCTCCTCAACTGCATAAAGGCTAAGCATTGCCTTCCATTTGCAGGAGACTAAGCATTGTCTCCATCCTGCATGAGTCTAAGCCCTGCCTCCTCAACTGCACAAGGCTTAGCATTTCCTTCTCGTTGTATGAGACTAAGCATTGTCTCTCCTTGCATAACCACAATTGTTGCTCTGCTCCAAACCTTGCATTATTCTCTTCTCTTGGGACTAATCTCTGCTCCCGACTCTACATAGGACTAAGATCTGTCTTGTTTTATCTCAAGCATCATATCTCTGCATCTCATGGGCTGATACATAGCCAATTTGTCCGAAGGCATCATAGTCCAAAGGCATCATCCTCATAGCCGGGAGATACCATGCTATGGCCTGAGGATCTCTTAATCTTGCACATCATTATTCAAAGGCATCATGGTTCAGAGGCACCATCTTCATAGCCCGAGAACATCATTTCATAGCCTGCGAATCCTTTACCGCACAATTCATGACCCGGGACATCATGGTCTAAGGGTGTCATCCTCACCGTCCAAGGACGATCTCCATGGTCCAAAGGGAATTTGCATCATGTTTAAAGTTATGCGATAATCTGTATGCATGCATTGTATTCTGAGTTTGCAGGTAATCCGGGAAGTAAGCGTTCTCATAACAGAAGCAATCTTCGCTCCAGTTTCCATTCAACGTTCATATCCTTCAATTATTTCAAACGCAACCGACTACCGTTCGTTACTTATTCTCACCTGATGACCACTCAAATATCCGTAACCATTCTCAACCTATCATATCCAGAATATTCAGTCTGTTCTTATAACAATTCCATCGGTTTATTCCACCGTCGAATCCAGAACTACAGATGGCCTGATTCCTGTATAACCAGGGATATGTAGGCAGCTCAGAGACCAGGGGGCGGCCAATATTTTTCAAAACACCCCATTCGGTCAAAATTGGTCATCATTTCTTTACCTGACAACTCTTTCATCCTTCCCGGGTAAAGAAGGGCAGTTGTTGATACCCAATTTTTCCCTTATATTTTTCAAATATATATATATATACTTTTCAAATAGTGAATATGCATCATCATTTGATTTACAGGCATATACAAGTATTTTCATAATTTTCCATAATTCTT
The DNA here is from genome assembly GCF_000390325.3 of Nicotiana tomentosiformis. Lineage (NCBI taxonomy): Eukaryota > Viridiplantae > Streptophyta > Magnoliopsida > Solanales > Solanaceae > Nicotiana > Nicotiana tomentosiformis. Next base: position 42,354,824 of record NC_090818.1, on the reverse strand, counting down.
ACAGGCTTTAAATCAATTTATTTCCGCATTTTTATTATATAAATACCCATTAATTACCTTACAAATAATTTTTATGATGATTTTATCATCTAAACTCATCATTTACACTCATATTAGGTTTTAAATATTTTTAGTACATTTGTTATAATTACATTTACATTTTAAAGGCTAGAATTGCATATTTTTGCAATAATAGCCTATATGTACTTATAATTACTTTATTTATGAAAAGAATAACCTTTTTATATTTTTATAATGTTTAATATTTGTTTTCAATTATTTTTATGCACAAATGATATTTTTATTATTTATCAATTATTTTTACAAATTATGTTATTAGTTAAATTTGGGTATTTAAAATCTGGCCCCACTTTTTAAATTAATTTCGGACCTAAGACTACCCAAAACTACCCAAACCATCCCAAGCCCAATACTCCTAACCCAATTACCCTTACCCATTCATTAAAACCCGACCCCAGTCCGTTTAAATCTCGTTCGTTGATCAAAGAAGATCAACGACCCACAAATAACCATCCCCTTTCCTTATATCCCCCTCCTCTCTACCCTAACCCTCATTTCCCTAAACTCGCCGCCCTTATTTCCCCTTTGCTGATGAACCCTAATTCCGCCGTCTCACCCAAATCTCGTTCCTAATGGGATTCTTTCCCTATTCCCTTGCCATTTCGGTGTTTTTCCTTTATTTGGTGCTATGATACAGAGTGACTTAGGTACTTGCCTAAACATGGCAAGTACCCCGCTTTGATTCTGTCCAAATCTATATTTGTCACTTGAATCTGGACAACCTTGAGTCCAAGCACGTTATTTTGTAACGATTCTCTCATATCTCGTTGATTCACACTAAACTCTAAAGGCTAGGGTTCCAGATTTTTCTTTGATTCGAACCTAAACTGGTTCAAACTCTGATTTCTAGCATTTTTCTGTCTATATTCTTTCTATTACTTGTGAATCTGCTTATTTTTGTCTATTACCTTCACTTACCTAATTTAGGGTTTCAGACCCTTTTACTTGAACCAAATCTGGTTTGATTCTAGGTTTCCTTTTCAATAATTTCTTACCTATGTTTATTTTTATGTTAATATGTGATTCTCACCTTTATTCTCTGCCAATTTTGTGGTTTACCTAACTTAGGATTTTAGACCCTTTTACTTGAACCAAATCTGGTTCGCTTCAGTATTCCTTTTTTATAATAATCTCTTGTCTGTTCATTATATGCCTATGTGATTCTTTACCTTATTTCCTATTGATTTTGTGTATCTTCACCTAAAATTTGGGGTTTCAATCCCACTGATTTGAGCACTTGCCATTTAATACTTAAATTAGCTATTTCTATGCTCTAATCTCTGCACTATTTAAACCCCTCCCTACTCCCCTTTGAAAGGGAGAGATTCTAAGTTCGAAAGATCCTTTCACTACTATAAACAAATGTTGTATGCTCCTATTCTCTTGGGTAATTTTACTCTGTGCTTTGATTCCTGGCCGGCTGAAAGCCAAGGCCAGAAATCTCCAAGTTCTGCTTCTGTTTGGTGATATTTGCTACACTGTTGGATTCTTTTCTTCCCTATTTCATCTTAACTGGTGAGTTATTGAATCCTCTGCCATTTCATTATGATTACTTTCTCAATGTGTTACTGCAATTAGATCATGTTGTCCTAAATGCTATTACTTGTCGTTGAGACATGTTTTAACTTAGTTTAAGCTGATTAACTAATTCTGCCTAACTCTGTGATAACGAAGATGAGAAAGCAGCAGGCCTCTAAGAAGTCAGTGGACGAGCTTTGGAGCCAGGTTACCAAGCTTGCAGCAGTCGGACACATTCCATTTGATATGCTGATAGACCTGCACCACCCAGGCCCAGATCCTACAGCACCAGCTGGCCAGTCTGAGGAGCCAGACACTGCCAAGTTAGTACGTCAGATGTTCACCAACCCAGCCACTCCCGGAGTTGAGGATGATGAGATCCAATTGGATGAGGCTGAGGTCGGTGCCACTGCTGGGGACACAGAGATGGCCAAAGAGCCATAGAGAGTTTTATTCACTCTTACCCTTCCTTCACTCTTATTTTGTTAAGTATTGGGGACAATGCTTATTTTTATTCGGGGGGGAGGGGGGTGGAGTTTCTTTGACATATTTTGATAATTCTGTATTTTGATGACTTTGAAAGAGTGGGTTGCTCTAGTGGTAAGCATCCTCCACTTCCAACCAAGAGGTTGTGAGTTCGAGTCACCCCAAGAGCAAGGTGGAGAGTTCTTGGAGGGAGGGAGCCGAGGGTCTATCGGAAACAGCCTCTCTACCCCAGGGTAGGGGTAAGGTCTGCGTACACACTACCCCTCCCCAGACCCCACTAGTGGGATTATACTGGGTTGTTGTTATTGTTGTTGTATTTTGATGACTTTGAGACATTTGACCTGTAATTAACTTAATACTATTTTCTTCTTCTTTCTCATTATGTATATATTCTCTCTTATCTCTCATTATGTATATTCGTTACACTTTCAATAGTTTTTTGCTTTATAGCTTATTTATCTTTATGTTCATTTTCTTTTTGAATTAATACCTTCTTTTTTATTTAATAGCTCATTTTATGTTTTAGTGGATAATAAGCCTTTGGTTTTCTTAATGCCACGGTTCTTTCCAAAGGTGGTTTTTGTGTGAACCGGGTGACTCTTCCCAACGATGGATGGCGTGACAACCTTCTTAAGGGGTTGAGTCCGTTTTTGGTGTCTAGGTAATAATAGTAGTAGTAATGAATAAAAAGACCTAATTGAGTCATGCTCGAAGAGTAAAACATGCTTCACTTGGTACCAACATACTTAAATACTTGCTTATGGTTAAAAACAAGATTTTTGGAAACAAATAGCTCTAGTTAGTGACTTTGTGACTCATGTGTTAACTTAGGCAATCATCGAGTGATTTAATCGAACTATAGTGATTTTTAATCTTGAATATGGTCGTTGTGGGCCCTCAACTCTATCCTCTTTAACAATCCAGCTACGTGAGAGCTGAGATGTTTTTGTTGCAAATCCAATTACCTGTGCGAATGGTCTAAAACTTGCCCCAAATGTGTTTCTAGGCAAAAGTTTAAGTTTTGCTTGGCTTGAGAAGTGATTGTAGGCTCTCCTTGACCCGTTTGAAGTTTTCCATTGCCCACCAATGTTGTTATCCCTAGTCAACCCATTTGAGCCTCGAACCTTTCTCATTTGATAACCATGTTACAAGCCTTTACCCATTTTGTCGTGACCCTCTTTTGGTACCCGAGCTTTCCTTAAAACTCTTGTGAAATAATTGGATAAAAATGTAAGTTTGGGGGAGAGACGAGGAATTTAAAGAGGTATCAAGGCACAAAAAAAAAAAGAAATGAAGAGAAGGGAAGGCAAGAAAAGGAAAGAACACAAAGAAAAATGCAAAAACAAAGCGAATAAGTTGAAGAGTTGAAGTGATTCAAAGAAAAGTAATGATGCAAAGCATGGAGAAATCAAAGAGGGAGAACATGAATGTCATGATCAAGAAAGAGTGATGTTAAGTCTATCTAGTTCCCCCAAGGAAAAAAAATAGCCTCAAAGAATTGGCAAAGCATGAGCCAAGAATAGAAAATGGAGTGCTTAATGAAAAGATGAACCCGTTCTATCATAGCACATCCAACCTTAGTCCCAAAGCCTTTATTGTATTCCGAAAAAGCCCTACGTGATTTCAAGATGAGTGAACCTTCATTAGTGGTGATCTACATGAGGGGCAAGCCTATGGTACTTAAAGCCGTACTTGCGACATTCTTTTGAGAGAGATGAGTGAGCCTTTCGCAAATCATGGATTGAATGCTAAAAGTCTTAAGTGAGATAGGCAAACGAGGAGTAGAGGAGGAGGAGTTTGGGATCCACAATGACCTACATGAAAAAGCGAGCTTCCTTGATGAATAAAGTCAACTCTTGATGCTCAAGTGTCACATTAGAACTCTTTGCGCATAAAAGTTTAACTTGTTGCCTTGTTGATAATTCATAAGTGGTGTGGGTAATTGTTGGTCCCAATTGATGTATGAATGACTCACTATTGATTAGCTGGAATGGTTTTTAACTTGTGGAGGTGGGAGCTAATTTATTTGCTTGAGGACAAGCACAAACTTAAGTTTTGGGGAGTTGATAAGGGGGGATTTTGACTAATTATTAGCGCCTTTTAGCTTTCGTTTTAGTCCAAAAGCATTTAATTGTGTTCCCGAAAACTAAAGAAATGTGCTTAATTGTAGGAATATTGAAAGATGAACTCCCGAGATGAAATCCAGCTCAAAAAAGAATAATCTAAACTCAAGGACATAAAAGGCACAAAAGCCCAAAAGTGCGGACCGTAGAATATCACCTGCGGCCGCAGATTATGAAGGAAAAGTCAACAGAGTTTGGTACAAAGTGCGGTCCGCACATGAATTGTGTGGCAGCAAAAGCTGGGCCAGGAGTAAAGTTCAGAGAATGTGCATTCCAAGTCCATCAAAAGTGCGAACTGCACAAGAATTCTGCGGCCGCAGAAGAAGTGCTATGCGGCCGCAGGTGTTGAAAGAGCGGACCGCAGAAGATCAAGTGCGACCGCACATGTAAAAGTGCAAACTACAGAAAGAGTGTTATGCGGCCGTAGATCAGAATCATGCGGTCGTAGACTTCCAGTCCTGACAAGTTTAAGAAAAAGTGCGGACCACACATAGAATTGTAAGGCCGCAGAACCTCCATAAGGGCATTTTTGTCTGAAATTTCAAGCCCTGTATAAATAGATGAGTTTCACAATTTTAGTTCAACTTTTGACATCAGCTGCTACACTAGTCGTTCCCTTTTACTTCTTTTAGTAGATTTTCATATTTCGAGCTATTTTAACATAGATTTCATCATTTTAATCTTGCAGTATGAGTTTACTTATCATTTCTTCTTCTATTTCTTTAATTCAAGCATGAGTATCTAGATTTTTACTAGGGTTGTGACCTAACCCTAGTGTGTAAACCTTATGTGTGTTTAATTTAATGCTTGTTTATGGTTGGATGTTTATTATTTTTCCTTGTTTATTCTTTAAATTGTGAAATTAATGGTTCCAAACATTAGTTCATGTCTAATTGACTTAGTCTCTACTTGAGAAAGAGAGACTTAGTCTAGAAAAACTTGGCTAACAAGAAATTGGGTCAATGGAGATACTGATAATCCCAATTAAAGGGTTCAACCTAGAGATAGTAATAACCCGACTTGAGCCTTTATCAACCATTTTGTTCAATACCCATTTGGACTTGAGAAAGCCAAATTGGGCAAAATCACTCCCTGACCGAGATGTATTGAGTGGGTAATTGAGTGTTAATAGCTATAATATACCTCGATCAATAAAACAAGCATTAATGTTTATATCCCATTAGGCAAACATCTAGGTAATGGTCATAGCCCTAGGTTTTTACAAAACTTGAAAAACAACAAAAACATTCTCTTAGTTTTATTTCTCAACTTGCAATATTAGATTTAAATTAGACTTAAAAACAACCCAATTTTCTGGAAGTGTAACTTTAGATAGTCAAATTCATACATTACAATATACTACTAACTCCCATATATAGCTCCCTACGGAATTCGACTCCGACTCTTGTTGGGTACTATTATTGTATCGACCGTTTCATAACCTTGAATTGAGGTGTGAAATTGGATGAGATCACACGGTAAGACTACCATTGAGTTGAAATATGTCACATCGGCTCTTCTACTCAATGAGAAGATGAGAAAGAAGTCTGAAAATCAAGGACAAGCTCTCATCACAGAAGGTAGAGGCAAGAGTATCAAAGGAGTTCGAGCAACTATGGTAGATCTGGAGCTCGTGGGAAGTCTAAGAACCGATCTAAATCAAGAGCCAGAAATTGCTATATTTGTGATCAACCGGGTCACTTCAAAGGAGATTGCCCAAATCCAAGGAAGGGCAAAGGTGAAAGCAGTGGCCAGAAGAATGACGACAACATAACTGCCATGGTACAAAACAATGATAATGTTTTCCTCTTTATAAATGAGGAAGAGGAATGCATGCACTTGTCAGGTTCAGAGGTGGAATGGGTGGTTGATACAACATCATCTTACCATGCCACATCGGTAAGAGATCTTTTTTGTAGATATGTAGCAGGTGATTTTCACACTGTAATAATGGGTAACACAAGTTACTCAAGTATTGTAGGGATTGGCGACATTTGTATCAAGACAAATGTCGGATGTACATTGGTTTTAAAGGACGTCAGGTATACCTGATTTACAGATGAACTTGATCTCAGGAATTGCTTTAGACCGAGATGGATACCAGAACTATTTTGCAAATCAAAAGTGGAGACTCACCAAGGGATCATTGGTGATTTCAAAGGGAGTTGCTCGTAGCACGTTGTACAGGACAAATGCAAAAATATGTCAAGGTGAATTGAACGCGACACGGGATGATATTTCTGCAGATTTGTGGCACAAACGAATGGGTCATATGAGCGAGAAGGGATTGCAGATTATTGCCAAGAAATCACTCATTTCTTATGCCAAAGGTACAACGGTAAAACCTTATGACTACTGTTTATTTGGTAAGCAGCATAGAGTCTCATTTCAGACATCTTCTGAAAGAAAATTGAATATACTTCATTTGGTATATTCTGATATTTGTGGTCCAATGGAAATTGAATCAATGGGCGGTAACAAATATTTTGTTACTTTTATTGATGATGCTTCACGAAAATTATGGGTTTATATTTTGAAAAACAAAGATCAGGTGTTCCAAGTTTTCCAGAAGTTTCATGCTCTGGTGGAAAGGGAGACAGGCCAAAAGCTAAAGCGTCTCTGAAGTGATAATAGAGGTGAGTACACTTCAAGGGAATTTGAAGAGTATTGTTCGAGCCATGGGATCAAACATGAAAAGACAGTTTCTAGAACCCCACAGCACAATGGCGTAGCCGAAAAGATGAACCGCACCATAGTGGAGAAGGTGAGAAGCATTCTTAGAATGGCTAAACTGCCTAAGTCATTCTGGGTTGAAGCAGTTCAGACAGCCTATTACCTGATCAATAGGAGTCCATCAGTTCCGTTGGCGTTTGACATCCCAGAGAGAGTTTGGACCAACAAGGAGGTGTCCTACTCGCATCTGAAGGTGTTCAGTTATAGAGAGCTTTTGCACATGTACCAAAGGATAAGAGAACAAAGCTGGATGATAAATCTATACCTTGCATATTCATCAGATATGGAGATGAAGAGTTCAGATACAAATTGTGGGATCCTGTACAGAAGAAGGTCATTAGAAGTAAAGATGTAGTCTTCCGAGAAAGTGAAGTTGGAACTACTAATGATATGCCAGAGAAGGCCAAGAATGGTATAATTCCTAACCTTGTTACTATTCCTTCTACTTCTAATAATCCCACATGTGCAGAAAGTAAGACCGACGAGGTTACCGAGCAGCGGGAGCAACCTGGTGAGGTTATTTAGTAGGGGGAGCAACTTGATGGTGATGTCGAGCAAGTGGAGCACCCCACTCAGGGAGAAGAACAACCTCAACCTTTGAGGAGATAAAAAAAGGCCAAGGGTAGAGTCATGCAGGTACCCTGCCACAGAGTATGTCCTCATCACTGATGAGGGAGAGCCAGAAAGTCTTAAAGAGGTGTTGTCCCATACAGAAAAGAACCAGTGGATAAAAGTCATGCAAGAAGAGATGGAATCTCTGCCGAAAAATGGCACGTACAAGCTGGTTGAACTTCCAAAGGGTTAAAGACCACTCAAATATAAGTGGGTCTTTAAACTCAAGCAAGATGGAAATGGCAAGCTAGTCAGATACAAAGCTCGATTGGTGGTTAAAGGCTTCGAACAAAAAAGAGGTATTGATTTTGACAAAATTTTCTCACCTGTTATCAAAATGACTTCTATTCGAACAATTTTGAGTTTAGCAGCTAGCCTAGATCTTGAACTAGAGCAATTGGATATGAAAACTCCATTTCTTCATGGAGATTTGGAAAAGGAGATTTATATGGAGCAGACAGAAGGATTTGAAGTAGCTGGAAAGAAACACATGGTGTGAAAATTGAATAAGAGTCTTTATGGATTGAAGCAGGCACCAAGGCAGTGGTACATGAAGTTTGACTCATTCGTGAAAAGTCAAACATACATAAAAACATATTCTGAACCATGTATATACTTCAAAAGATTTTCTGAAAATAACTTTATTATATTGTTGTTGTATGTGGATGCCATGTTAATTATAGGAAAAGGCAAGGGGCTGATCACAAAGTTGAAGGGAGATTTGTCCAAGTCATTTGATATGAAGGACTTGGGCCCAACACAACAAATTCTAGGTATGAAGATAGTTTGAGAGCGAACAAGTAAAAAGTTGTGGTTGTCTCAGGAGAAGTACATTGAACGTGTACTGGAATGCTTCAACATGAAGAGTGCTAAGCCATTCAGCACATCTCTTGCTAGTCATCTAATTTTGAGCAAGAAAATATGTCCTACAACGGTGGAGGAGAAAGGGAACATGGCTAGAGTTCCTTATTCTTCAGCAATCAGAAGCTTGATGTATGCAATGGTATGCACCAAACCTGATATTGCTCATGCAGTTGGTGTTGTTAGCAGATTCCTTGAAAATCCTGGAAATGAACATTGGGAAGCAGACAAGTGGATACTAAGGTACCTAAGAGGTATTGTAGGAGATTGCTTGTGTTTTGGAGGATCTGATCCAATTTTGAAGGCCTATACAGATGCAGATATGGCAGGCGACATTGATAACAGAAAATTCACTACTGGATATTTGTTTACATTTTCAGGAGGAGCTATATCATGGCAGTCGAGGTTGCAGAAATATGCCGCACTCTCTACAACTTAAGCGGAGTATATTGCCGCTACAGAAACTGGCAAGGAGATGATATGGTTAAAACGATTCCTTCAAGAGCTTGGATTACATCAGAAGGAGTATGTCGTATGTTTGTGACAGTCAAAGTGCAATAGACCTTAGCAAGAACTTCATGTACCATGCAAGGACCAAACATATCGACGTGAGATATTACTAGATTCGAGAAATGGTAGAGAATGAATCTCTAAAAGTATTGAAAATTTCTACAAGTGAGAATCCCGCAGATATACTGACCAAGGTGGTACCAAGAGACAAGTTCGAATTGTGCAAAGAACTTGTCGGCATGCACTCAAGCTAGAAGTTCGGTATTACCTCTTTCAGGTTAATGGGTCTAGAGGGGGAGATTTGTGAGGTCCATTCCCATTAAATAAAACAAAAAAAAAGGAGATTGTGGGGTCCATCCCCGTAATGAAGAAGAAAAAGATTATGGGGTCCATCCCTATAATGAAGAAGAAAAATCTGCAAGATGCCAAAATTGGTAGTAGGCACCGAAACGCACCGAAACACGTTTTTGACCAAAATTGATTTTGGTTACGACACTTCTTTCTATAAATAGAAGCCTTCAGCTTCTCATTTTGACACACCAACAAAGAGAGAAAGAAAGAGTGAGGTTTCACAGACAAGGTATAAGAAAATAGTCTGCGAGAAAAATAGAGAGTGAGCAATATTGTAGTGAGGTGGAAATATCAAAAGAGGATTATTTCTTTTGAGTGTTCTAGTGGTCTTTGGAATATGTTACTCGGACCTACAAGGTATAAGAAAATAGTCTGCGAGAAAAATAGAGAGTGAGCAATATTGTAGTGAGGTGGAAATATCAAAAGAGGATTATTTCTTTTGAGTGTTCTAGTGGTCTTTGGAGTATGTTACTCGGACCTACAAGGTATAAGAAAATAGTCTGCGAGAAAAATAGAGAGTGAGCAATATTGTAGTGAGGTGGAAATATCAAAAGAGGATTATTTCTTTTGAGTGTTCTAGTGGTTTTTGGAGTATGTTACTCGCACCTACAAAGTGTAAAATTCATTGCTATAGTGATATCAGTTGCTCGTCTCGGGGCCGTGGTTTTTTCCTTTATTCAAAAGGGTTTTCCACGTAAAAATCTTGGTGTCATTGTCACTCTTTTATTCTTGTTAATTACCATATCTCGGTGCTACGTTATTATTCTACTTTTATTACTGTGAATATTATTTCAGTAGGGAGTTTATTCCCAACATTCTTTAGCTAGCTTATCTCGACACCACAAGTGAAACTAAAAAGAGAAACACCAAAACAAAAATATAAATTGCATAGTATAAACCACCTTACAGAAAAAATCATCAAACATGTGAGAAAACATTAATCGAAACAACAGAAAATCAATGAAGGAAGGTAAATTGCACACATAAATACCACCCGAGAACAAAAGAATTGACAGTTCAAACTAATTATTCCCACATTATTTTCTTATCGATCTGTTACAAAACAAATGACATCTTTCTAAATTTGAAATAATTTATCACAAGCTTTTCAATAAATGTTATGGTATATATAAGACCAAAAGTTTCATAGTCTTATACCCATGCAAATGTTATGGATTAAAACATAAATTAAAGCCAAAACTAGTAAGAGTCCATCGAAAAAGAAAACAAGTAGGTGTAACTAGGGAAAGGAACTAACCGTCTTCATCCGAGTCTTGACCTCAGGTTTTTTTAACCTTTGTAAAGTCGCCTCTTTTCAGCTTGTCTTGCCCATTTCTCTGCTGAATCCGCTTTCGTCGTTGGAGCCGCTTGGCAAAAAGATTGAACGACGAAACGACATTTGCACCCTACTCACCGTAACTCTCCCTGCAAAAATTCAGAGAAAATAATCAGCAGGACCTTAATTCTTCTGATTAACCATTGTGAAATTAGTAACTGAAGTGAGTTACCTTTGGAGAAGAGATTGAGAGAACAGTTAGCAAGCTGAGGGGCTTCAATGCAGCAGCGTTTGGGTGTGGTCCATTGAGAGAAATGGTCTTGACTCTTGAATTTCGAAGTCATACTCCTACAAGCAGAAGAAGATAGGCAAGCTCCCGCCAGGCTGCCATGGTAGCAAAAATATTTGGTTTCTCATCTTTTGGATTCTCGGCTTGTTTTGGAGGCTGATGTCACGTGGAAATTGACACCACATTTAAAATATATTTAACCCTTAAATTCCAGGACACAATATCATGAAGTTTAAACCTCAATAAGGTTCAAAACTTAAAGGATATTGTGCCCTAAAATTCAAAATTTATGTCCAAAAATTTAAATTTTATATCCTAAATTTTAAATTTGTCGTTCAAAAATTTGAGACACTTATAGCCTGTTTAGTCAAGCTTCTAAAATTAGTTTATTTTGAGAAGTATTTTTGTCAAAATTACTTTTGATGATAAGTAGTTTGTTTTTGGTCAATTAATTTAAAAAACACTTCTGAACAGCAATTAGTATTGATCAAACTTTTAAAAAGTATTTTTCAACAAAGTGATTTTGGGAAGAAGCTACTTTTTCTGCTTCTCCAAAACTATTTCAGCTTCTACTGAAACGTACTTTTTTGAAAAATATGTACAAACATTCTATCAAATCTAGGACACTAATCCAAAATTTTAAATTAGCATCTCAACAATTTAGGATACTAAGTCATGAATTCCAAATTAGCAGCTCAAAAATTCAGACTATATAAATTTAGAATACTTAATTCTGAAATTTGGACGAATTGGTTAATCTTTAAAATACTTTGTAAATTATGAATATGGGAGAAAACATCGTATACACATCTATAGAAACTCTTTACTCGATATGCCTAACGATAGAAATTACATTAAAAAATCCCTAAATAATTACACCATATATCTTTTTTTACTAATCTTCGGAATCCTAAATACCACTTCTTAGAGGATAATATCCCTTAAATATAGCCATAACTATTGAAACGTATATGTAGAGAATATTAAGATTCACCTTCTCCTAATCAAAACCTACTGCTCTTCTCTACCAAAATTCCTTTTTTTATTTAATCGTACAAGTTCTATGTAAGGGTTTTTCAGTCTAACCAAGGGTGTGTTTGGTATAACGGAAAATATTTTCTGTGAAAAATATTTTCTTAGAAAACAAGTAGTAATCTTATCCATTTTTCAGTGTTTGGCACACAAATTAAGGAAAATAACTTCTCAAGAATATGTGATATCGAAGAAAATATTTTTCAAACTATTTTGTGCAACCAAACAGTGGAAAATGAAAAAATATTTTCCGAAAAATATTTTCCTTCCGTCATACCAAACACACCCCAAGTTCATTACGTTTTGAATAACCTGATAAATATGAAGTGTAAAATATAAAGTTTCAGACAAAGCTCTACTTGAAGCTTTAGGCATCTATTTTTAATTCATAACTTGTTAGAGAAAAGTAGAACTCTGAAAAAGAAATATTCGTTGCACAGTGAGGAATTTATAAGAATAATTATTCAACTCTAAAAAAAATTGCAATATTCTAATTTGGAATACAATACTCAAATCTAACATACTACAATATATCAAAATGGAAGATGCAATTTAACACTACATAAATGCATAATATTCTAATTTGGAATACACTACTCAATGCTAAATAAAAACCATAATATTCTAATTTGGAATACACTAGTCAAGCCAAACATATATCATAATATTCTAATTTCGAATATACTATTCAACCCTAAATAAAACTACAATATTCAAAACAAATATACTATAATATTCTAATTTGAATGTACTATTTGAGCCTAAAAAAATTCACAATATTCTAATTTAGAATATAATATTTATGACGATTGAAATTGTTGGCAGGATTACACAAAACTAACGCAAATCACTTTTGAGACAAAAAACAATAATAATTAAAATTTAACCATAACAATAAAGAACTCTAACTACACTTATGTTTTAAAGACAAAATATGCATCCTAAAAGCTATTAATTGCGTCATCTGACACGGCAACTCATGGTATTCTTCGACTAGCTTCAGAATCACTAACTACATTTGCACTTTGCAGCCTGTTTCATCTTGTCGTATTGCCATAAACTTGCTTCTAGTTCAAAAAAGCTACGCTGACCATAACTATTTGCTATTGCTTGTGAGAAAAAACTTTAAAGAAGTGATTGTGTGATAGTTGAAAAGAATAAACAAGTGAATGAACTAGTTTTCTCAAAACAAGAATTTTCGTAATTGGGCGCTTAATAGAATTTTGAGAGATCTATATTATTCCAAAAACATATTGACTGAAGACACCTTAAAGAGAGATAATCCGGTCCCTTAAAAGGTGAAATTTGTTTAATGGCATATAATGATATTAAATATTTAAAAAGTAAATAAAATTTTATAAAGTAGGTATACATAAATATTTTAAATGTATATGGAGTTAACTAGTGTTCTTAATAGGCATACTGTATAGATTCTCCTTATGAAAAAATAAATAATTTAGTACTTGTTTTAAATACAATTTACGCCATTAGGAGGCGTAGTCCTTATATTGCTCACTAAAAAATACAGCATAACTGAGGAGGGCATCAACCTAGCCTCTGTTCAACAAAAACAAAATCCCTGTAATAATAGCCATGGTCGTATACAAGTACAAAGATCCACAATCTAAGTTATAAACACTCTTATGATCCTATACAAGATTAGTACCCTTGTACATCCAATTTATCCAACATGTTCCTCCTTTGCTTATGTCTTATTGAAGCAATTTGAGCCTTGCCCATCAAATAGGTCCAGTGGCACACCTGGGCATATCTCTAGGATTGATGAAAATGGATTCATTCTCCTCGATGCCCCATTTAGCAAGAGCATCTACTACTTGATTAGCTTCACAAAAATAATATTGGATCTCAAAATTCACATGTTGAAGTAGTTGTTTAGTATCCAAAATTATATCATGCATTTGCCATGCTAAGCTTGCATTCCCTTTAATCATATTGATTACTACCATAGAGCCACATTCAAGGACGATGTTTTGGAAACCCCGTGAAATATACCACTTCACCCCCAACCATGCTGCCTTTGCCTCCGCCAAATTGCTACTGCCCCATTCACATGTTATATGCAAAAGTCAATATCAAATTGCCTTCAGAGTCTCTAATAATACGTCCAGCCCGCATAACCCCTTCCCCATTCCGACTTCCATCGGTATTTATTTTCACCCAGTTGGAGAGAGTTTTCATCCACTTAACAACAAAGCATTCAATCTTATGGGAGAGTAAAAGAACTTGATCACATATGCCAAACTAGTGCCCAGGCCACTCCTTGCTGCAATGGTGTTTAGATAAGGACCATCTTAAATGGTTCAGAATTTGATACTTTACTCTAGCCCTTGAAATTCTAGTATCTCCATACTTTGATGCACATCTTGCCTTCTAAATTTCCCAACAAATTACAATAGGAATTATTCTAAATAATTCTTGATGTATAATATTTTTGGGCTTAATTGACCACTATCTAATAAACATACCTTTGATGGGGATAGCTTCCCACCTGATATTCAAAGGAGTTCCAAATGTATTCCACAAGTCCCTTGCAAGTTCACCAGCCATAAATGTATGTTGAATTATTTCACCTTGTGAAAATCTACAACAACAACACTTAGAAATATAGTTAAGGCTAAATTTGATCATAACCTCATCAACGGGCAACTTCTTCTTCAACAATCTCTAGGCCAAAAGGACATCTTAAAGGGAAGATGTGTGTGCCATACTTTGTGCAATAAAGGTATTTCATCTTGTATCTATCTTGCTAGGCCCCAAGCTGAAGCGGTAGAGAAAATTCCATTAGGAGATGGCATCCATATAGGTGAATCAGAAACATTTGAATCACCAATACTAATACTCAAAATATGTTCTGTTAGAAATATAGGCAGATGCAATTGGTCAAACTGCCATTTGTCATCCACAATAATATCTCTTACAAGTTGTCATCTTGGAGTGTTCTCATAGGAGATAATTTGAGCTATCGCCCTCATACCTGTCCAATCATTCCACCAAAGGCTTGAGTTGCCAGCGTTAATCTTCCACAGTAAGTTCTTCTCAGCTTTCTCCTTAATTTGAAGAATTTTTTGCCAACAATGTGATTGTCCTGTCCTCCAAACTTTCTCGACTGGATGTGTTAACCTACAATATTTAGTGTAGAGGAAATTGGACCATAGGGTGTCGCACGTCCTAAATCTCTACTATCTTTTCATAGCTAGAGCATCACTGAAATCTTTCAAACATCTGAACCAAATGCCTCCTTCTTCAGTTGGAAAACACATCTTAGATCAAGAGCTCCAATGAAAATTCTGCTTACCCTCTGAAGTACCCCAAAAAAATCTAGAAATCTGCCTCTCAATATATTTAAATGAAGTCTTTGGAGGTTCTAACGCCGCTAGTATATGGGTATGTTGGGATTGTAAAACATGTTTAATAAGTGTTGCTCTACCACCAATGGATAATAGCATTCCTTGCTAGCCTGCTACCTTCTTGATGATCTTGGAAACAACATCATTGAAAATTGCTATCTTTTTGCTCTCCACATAGATAGGGCAACCCAAATAAATTATAGGGAACTCCTTATGTTTATAACCGGTTGAGATTTTAATTCTTAATACCTCACCGTCACAAGTATTAGGCGCTACCAAGAAATAACTCTTCTCTTCATTAATCAGCTGACATGAACACTCTTCATATTTAAGTAACTATTGTTTTACCATGTTCAAGGATGGTTGATCTCCTGCCGAAAGAATTATGACATCATCTGCATAGGCGAGGTGAGTGATCATAACCCCATCAAAAGGAAAATTTGTGATGATCCAAAATGTCATCTTCAAATTTAATAATTAATTTTGTATTCTAAGATCTTGAAAAGCACTATTTATCATTCTTCGACTTGCGTGCGCAGTCCGTAAAATATTCCGGAAAGTTTTCAGGTGAAAAATGAATTAAAATGTGAATTAGAGCTTTAAAACTCAACTGAGTTGACTTTGGTCAACAATTTAAGTAAACGGACTCGGATAAGTATTTTGATAGTTTCGGTAGGTCCGTATCGTTATTTGGGACTTAGGCGTATGTCCGAAATCAAATTTCGAGGTCCCTAGCCCGAGATATGGAATTTTGATAAAAAATTAAAAGTTTAAGTTTAAATAGTGACTGAATGTCAAATTATGTGCAAATGACCCCGGAATAGAATTTTGATAATTCCAACAGCTCCGTATGGTGATTTTGGACTTAGGAGCATGATTGAAATTTTATTTGGAAATACGTAGTGGAATTAGGCTTAAAATGCCAAAAGTTGAATTTTTGGGAAGTATGTCCGAGGGATTGACTTTTTGATATCGGGGTCGAAATCCAATTCTGAAAATTTTCATAAATCCATTATGTCATTTATGACTTGTGTGCAAAATTTGAGATTAATTGGAATTGATTTGATATGTTTCGGCGCAAAATATAGAAGTTAGAAGATTTGAAAACTCATAATTCGATTCGATGCGCGATTCGTAATTTCGGCGTTATTTGGCATGGTTTGAAGCCTCAACTAAGTTCATATTGTATTTTGGGACATGTTGGTATATTTAGTTAAGGTCCCGAGAGCCTCGGGTGGATTTCGGAAGGTTAACGGAATGGATTTCGGACAAAAAGGAACTGCTGGAATATTTCTGCTGCAGAAGCTATTTTTGGACAGCAACCGGTGCAATCGCAGAGCTGACTTTGGAAGCTTATATCTCGAAATCTATAAGGAATCTGAATATTATAAAAACATGAAAGTTGTAGCCCTTTGATTCTAGTTTCCAGAATAATAAACCACTTATCATTCAGACATTTATACAAAATGTTATGATCGATTGACTGAAGCTGGTACTGCAGATTTTGGCTACAGCAGTGTGCATTGCCAGAATTTTCTGCTGCACAGGGCTGACTTTGGGAGCTTATATCTCGCAATCTATAAGGAGTTGGGCGATGAGAAAAACATGAAAGTTGTAGTACTTTGTATCTAGTTTGCAGAACTTTAAACCGTTTGGCAGTTGGAGTTGAGTACAAGAAGTTATGATTGATACACTATAGATTGTCGAAGAAGAGTTTGATGTTTTTAACATAAGCATGTAATGATCCAAAAGTCCATTTTTAGTTCTAGAGATCGAAATTCGATTTTGAGACTTTTGATATTTTGATAATGAATTATAGGAGTGATCTGGAAAGTTTGATCTAATTTCATCAAGTCGCGATTGAGTTTTAAGCGCGAAATATGAGTTAATTGTTTAACGAGCGAAATTGGTATCACATTGAGCAAATGAGTTCCGAATTGAGTTTCGATTAAACGAATGGGTTCGTAGTTTTATTTGTGACTCATAGGAACAAGAATCGTCGAATTCCGAGTTCGTATGATGGAGTTAGAGCCTTTTTAGTGAAATAAAACTGCTGGTGTAAATAGTCCTGGTGTGCACCTTTAGCAACCAGATGTGACACTTTTAGCGACGGGATTGGACTTTTAGCGACCGGAATAGTATTTTTGGGGCAGAAACTTAAGGACCAAAAATGGTCATTTCCTTCATTTCGTTTTGGAGTTTTGGAGCACAGTTCTTGGGCGATTTTGAGGATTGCTTCAAGACTTCAACTTGGGTAAGTGTCCTATATCCAAATGTGATATTTCATAAATCCATGGTCATATTCATCATTAATTTCGGATTTAAATGGAAGAAATTAAGATTTTTGCAAAATCTTCCAAAAACGAAAATTTAAGATTTGGAGGTCGAGTTGTTATCGTATTTTGGTAAAATTGGTATGGATGGACTCGTAATTGAATGGGTTATCGGATTTTATAAGTTTCGCCGGATTCCGAGATGTGGGTCCCACGGGCAAATTTTGAGCGAATTTTGAATTTTAATGAAAATGTAATATTTTCTATGAAATTGATTACTATAATTTTTGTTGACTGTATCGAATTAATTATGACTAGATACGAGTCGATCGGAGTCAGAAATTCGAGGAAAAAATATAATACTTGGTTAAATTGGAGCAAGTCGAGGTAAGTGACTTGTCTAACCTTGTGTGGGGGAAATTTCCCCTAGGATTGGTATTGATGTGATTATTAAAATGTGTTGAAAGTCGTGTGCATAAGGTGACGAGTGTGTACACGGTCTAAATTGCGAAAGATTATATTTTTAAATTTTGTAGATCAATGTTGCGCATTTATTAAATTATTTTATCTTGTTATATTCTTCATCATTGATCTGAGATATATACTTCAAATTTGTTTGATCTTTTCTTACTAATTATTTTACCTGTTTAGTTGAAACTTGATTTCTTTTATTCTGTGCATTATTTGAAGGTTGATTTTTTTAAATTAAATATTATTAATATGAAGTATTTGACATTTTTAAACTTGATATTGAAGCAACGTAGTAAAGATTTTGAAATATTATTTTCCTAAATTATTTACTCCTGAATATTTTTATACTCATTGTGAGGGAGCCGTGAGCTCTTTATTGTGGAAAACTATTATTGATGATTTATTTTGGCATGAGCCGTGAGCTCTTTATTGTGGAAAAATATTGTTGTTGAATTATTTTGGCAAGTTAAATTATTTGAGCACTTGAGGTGCAAATTGTGATATATTGTGATATTGATACGCATGCGGTGGTATAAGGTCTGGGTGTTGAAACGCATGCGGTGAGATAAGGGTGGCTTGATACGCGTGGCTAGTAGGGGAACTACTAGAAGTCATGCGGTGTGATAAGGGTGGCTAAAACGCGGGATGCTATTTCGGAAAAAAATATTTTCTTTAAATAAATTGTGAAGGCTCCCGCGGTGATATAAGAAAATGAGATATTGTAAATTTATTTATGATTTGGGACTACGAGGCGGTACCTCGGGAGTGCCCTTGTTGATATTGATTTATGGCCATAGTTGCTTTCGATTAATTGTTGTGATTTTCATAAAGTTGAAGGAAATTCTGTTTTGATTCCACGAGATATTATTTGTAATTATTTGATGTCATTAAATGTGACATACTATTTGATTCATTTCCAATGTCATTTTATTTTACTACATTGATAAATATTTTACCATGCCATTATTATATTCCAGTAGGGCCTCACCTGACCTCGTCACTACTCTACCGAGGTTAGGCTTGGCACTTACTGGGTACCGCTGTGGTGTACTCATACTACGCTTCTGCACATCTTTTTGTGCAGATCCAGGTACATTTTACCAGCCTAGACGTCAGTGAGTTACCTGCGCACGGAGACTTTGAGGTATATCTGCCAGCGTCCGCAGACTCCGAAGTCCCCTTCTATCATTTTATGTTGCTTCCTTATATTTTATTTAGACATTGACATATAGAGACATTGGGAATAAATTCTTAGAAGCTTGTGACTTATTTCTACCGGGTTTTGGGAGTTGAAATTGTTTGAATTGTAGTTTATTTATTTCAGATATTTATTATTATTCCGCATTGATAGACTTACCTAGTCTTAGAGACTAGGTGCCATCACGACATCCTACGGAGGGAATTTGGGATCGTGACAAAACTTCTTGTTCAACAATCTCTAGGACAAAATGACATCTTAAAGGGAAGATGTGTGTGCCATACTTTGTACAATAAAGGTATTGTATCTTATATCTGTCTTACTAGGCCCCAGGCTGAAGCGATAGAGAAAGTTCCATTAGGAGATGGCATCCATATAGGTGAATCAGAAACATTTGAATCAGCAATACTAATACTCAAAATATGTTCTGTTAGAAATTCAGGTAGATGCAATTGGTCAAACTGTCATTTGCCATCTATAATAATATCTTTTACAGGTTGTCCTCTTGGAGTGTTCTCATATATGATAACCTGAGCTATCGCCCTCATACCTTTCCAATCATCCCACCAAAGGCTTGAGTTGCCAACGTTAACCTTCCACAGTAAGTTCTCATCAGCTTTCTCCTTTATTTGAAGCATTTTTCGCCAACAATGTGATTATCCTGTCCTCCAAATTTCTCAACTGGATGTGTTAACCTACAATATTTAGTGTATAGGAAATCAGACCATAGGGTGTCGCACGTCCTAAATCTTCACCATCTTTTCATAGCTAGAGCATCACTGAAATCCTTCTAACATCTGAACCCAATGCCTCCTTCTTCAGTTGAAAAGCACATCTTAGATCAAGATCTCCAATGAAAATTCTGCTTACCCTCTGAAGTACCCCAAAAGAATCTAGCAATCTGCCTCTCAATATGTTTAAATGAAGTCTTTGGAGGTTCTAATGCCGCTAGTAGATGGGTATGTTGGGATTGTAAAGCGTGTTTAATAAGTGTTGCTTTACCACCAATGGATAATAACATTCCTTGACAGCCTGCTACCTTCTTGATGATCTTGTAAACAACATCATTGAAGATTGCTATCTTTTTCCTCCCCACATAGATATGGCAGCCCAAATAAATCATAGGGTACTCCTTATGTTTAAAACCGGTTGAGGTTTTAATTCTTAATACCTCACTGTCACAAGTATTAGGCGCTACCAAGAAACAACTCTTCTCTTCATTAATCAGCTGACCTGAATACTCTTTATATTTAAGTAACTGTTGTTTCACCATGTTCAAGGATTGTTGATCTCCTGCCTAAAAAAATATGACATCATCTGCATAGGCGAGGTGAGTGATTTGTGGTCCATGTCTTGGCATGGCTAAGCACTTGAAATGTTGATTTTCCTTTAACTGATTCAGCATCTTGGACAATACTTCAGGACCAATAATAAACAAAGTTGGGGAGAGAGGCCCCCCTGCTTTAATCCTCTAGTAGAGTGAAAGAATGATGAGGATAGAATACCAAACATTGGCAATGGAATTCCAAACCAGATCTATCCACCCTTCAGAAAAACCAAATCTTCTCAAAGTTAAGAAAAGGAACAACATGTTTACTCTATCATATGCCTATGACATATATAATTTCATGACCACTTTCCCTCCGCTATTCTTCTGCTTGATACCATGTATAATCTCTTGGGCAAGAAGGACATTCTCTGCAATTGATCTACCATGAACAAATACACTCCGATTATCAAAAATTAATCTTGGAAGCACTCGTGCCAGTCTATTGCTCATAATCTTGGATAAAATTTTGTTGGAGATATTGTTGAGACTGATTGGCCTCAATTCAGAGAAAGAAGTTGGATTATCAACCTTGGGAATTAATACCAAACAAGTGCTAGAGAAAAATCTGGTCTGTTTAGCCCCATTGAAGAAATTCTAAACAAACTCCACAAGGTCCTACTTGATAATGTCCCAACAACTTTGATAGAATTGACCTCCAAAACCATCAGGTCCAGGAGCACTGTTTGGATCAATGGCAAAAACTGCCCTTCTACTCTCTTCCTCTTCTGGTATCATTGTTAAGCCTTCATTATCTTCTGGTATAAGTACATGGGCAATACAATTAATAGCATGCATTTGAGACATTTCTTCCGAGGTAAACAATTTCTCAAAGTGATGTACTGCTTCTTCTGTGATATCTCTGTCTCCCGTTATCCATTAATCTCGGTGATTCTTGATTTTGTGTATTGTTAGTCTTCTCCTCTTCTCATTAATTGTGGCATGAAAATATTTAGTTTTGAAATCGCCTTCTTCTAGCCATCTAATATTTGCTTTCCATCTAACATTTGCTTTCTGTCTAAGCAATGACTCCTCACACTATAGCCATCTGGTATGTTCAGCTTGAGACAAAATTCTATGAAAATCACAATTCTAAGTTTTCAACAAAGGTTTGGCTAATCCAGATCTAGTAACCCTTCTACTAGTACCTTGCAAACTTTAGATAATCACATGTGAAGTTTTCCGTCGCGTTTAGACAATCGTGTTTGAAGTTTTCCTGTCACAGTGTACACTTCAATCGTGTTTGAAGTTCTTCCATCGCAATGCACACTTCAGCCCATCATGTCAGAAGTTCACCCATCGCAATGCACACCTCAAATAATCACGTCTGAAGTTCAATAAAAAATGCTACTGCGGAGGATTACTGTAATAAATGGGCTCTGCTTTTGCTTCTTTGCCTTATTAAGTGGCATCAATATTGCTTGTGATGATTGGTTGGGGACTAAGGGGAGGAACCCACGGAGGAAATGAATTATGATAGTAAGGAGTTAAGAAGAAGAGTTGAGAAATATCAAGACATTGTTTCCTTTTGAGGGAATATTGAAGATTCTTTTTTTGATTTTTTTTGTTAGAGAATTCTTCCGCTCAGCTGGTAGATCAATGTGAGTTTCTTCCAAGTAAAATAATCTTTTGTTTATTGCTTATGTTTTTGTTGATAAAGAATAGTGTTTGTGCTTTAAAGATGTTGCCCTCTATATAAAATCATTTTCCTGAGCCAAAGAAAAAAGTTTAAAGAAGGAATCTTTGTTTTAAATATTTAATCTTATGGGTGTATTGGTGGACTAGAATTGAATTGTTGTTATTATTTGAGTGTAAGGGTGTGTTTGGTATAACAGAAAATATTTTCCGTAGAAAATAAGTAATAATCAGTGGCAGAGCAAGAATTTTAACTAAGGGGAGTCAAAATATAAATAAGTAAGCACACAAAGAAATTAAGGGGAGTCAACGTAGAGTATATATACATAAAATTTAGAATTTAATGTATTTACACAGTATAATTTTCCGATAAAGGGGTGTCAATTGACTCCCCTTGCCAATGAGTGGTTCCGCCACTGGTAGTAATCTTACTCATTCCGGTGTTTAGTAGCAAATTAAGGATAATAACTTCTCAAAAGTATTCATAAATAATTTAGATACAATAAACATGAACCCATAAACTTTCGAACCCACAAATTCCATAAACTTTCGAACCGCTAAACTTTCGAAGTCATAAACTTTATAATTTCTAAATCTGCAAACTTCCAAATACAAAACCTCTGAACTCATAACTTTGGAACCCGTAAAATTTCGAACATGTAAACTTAAAATTGAAAATGCTAGAAACTGAAAATATAAAAAAAAAATTATTTTTTGAGTGTGTGTGGGGAGGGGGATTTGAGGGGGTTGGGGTTGGTGATGCAAAAAACTGAAAAAGGAAAAACCAGAAAATGAAAAATACAAAAAAAGTTGAAAAACAAAAATTGGGGGGGGGGGAGGTAGGGTAGGTGGCATAGAAAATTATTTACAGAAAATTAAAAATGCAAAAAAAAAATAAAAAAAAATCAAGGGGGTGGTAGCAGGATGGGTGATGACGGAAAAAAAAAAATCTGAAAAAACAAAAATTGGAAAGAGGGGTGGGAGAAGTGGGGTAGGGGAGAGAAGGAGGAGAGGTGAGATGTGAGAGTCGGTGGAGTTTTTGAAAATGTTTTTCTAACTTTTTCCAGGGAAGTCATTTTCCTCTAATTTCAGAAAAATATGATATTTAGGAAAATAATTTTCAAATTATTTTGTGCAACCAAACAGTGGAAAATAGACACATAATCAACCGCAACCGAGATGTAGGCGTTTCTACAAGAACTCACCAAAAGACCCATGAAGTCAATACTACACACATAAAGATATCAATCTCCAAAATGGTAGTGAGAGGCATTTCATTCTTCTTCGAGATTCATTACATCTTTTCACCATACCAGTTACATCTTTGTAAATAGTGGGCCAATAAAAATCGCAACTTAGCACTTTGGTCGCCATTCTTGCTCCGCCGTAGTGACCACCATAAGGTGAAGAATGGCAAACCTCAAGAATAGCACTTTGTTCTTCGTCCGGTATACATCTTCTAATTACCCTATCTGTGCAAACCAGGAAGAGGTATGGCTCGTCCCAATAATAATCTTGACAATCTCGTTTGAGCTTCTTTCTTTCATTTGAAGAGAACTCATTTGTGATGATTCCACACACAAGGAAGTTTGATAGATCCGGGAACCATGGCACTTCCTTCATTGAAATAGCCAAGAGTTGCTCGTCGGGGAAGGAGTCATTGATTTCAAGGCCATCATGTGGCCTCCCCTCCTCATCCAAAAGAGACAAGTGGTCAGCCACATGATATTTACTCCCATTTTGATTTTGGATGTCAATATCAAACTCTTACAATAATAGAACCCATCACATCAACCGAGATTTTGAATCTTTCTTGCTCATAAGATAGAAATGTATCGCATGATCCGTATGAACAATAATCTTTGCACCCATCAAGTATGGGCGGAACTTCTTAATTACAAATAATGGCAGGGAGATCTTTCTCTGTAAGGTGTAATTGACTTGGGACTCATTTATGGTCTTACTAGCATAGTAGACCGAATGAAAAATCTTGTTGATGCGTTGCCCCAAAAACTGCTCCAACCGCTACATCACTAGCATAGCACATGAGCTCAAAAGGATACCTCAATTAGGAGCGGTGATAATCGGAGTGGTTGTCAACTTGAACTTTAGCAATTCAAAGGCTTTCATGCAATCATCATTGAAGTGAAACTTAGCATCTTTCTCTAAAATCTTGCACAATGGGTTCGCCACTTTAGAAAAATCCTTTATGAAGCGTCGGTAGAACCCCGCGTGATCCAAGAAACTTCGCACGCCTTTCACTGAGGTTGGAGGTGGAATTTTATAAATCACCTCTATCTTTGTCTTGTCGACCTCTATGCCATTTTTTGAAATCTTGTGTCCAAGGACAATGCCTTCTTCGACCATGAAATGGCATTTCTCCCAATTTAGCACCAAGTTCGTTTCTTCACACCTTCCCAATACTCTGTCCAAATTTGCTAAGCAATCATCAAACGAATCCCCGAGTACCGAGAAGTCATCCACGAAGACTTCAAGGTAGTCCTCTACTATATCTGTAAAGATCGCCATCATACACCGTTAAAAAGTCGTTGGTGCATTGCATAAGCCAAATGGCATCCGCTTGAAAGCGAAAATGCCATAGAGACAAGTGAAAGTTTTTTTCTCTTGATCTTCTAGGGAAATAAGGATTTGGTTGTAGCCCTAATATCCATCTAGAAAGAAATAGAAAGCACGGCTGGCCAACCTATCAAGAATTTGGTCAAGGAAGGTAAGTGGGAAATGGTTTTTCCTCGTAACTTTGTTTAGCTTACGATAATCCATACACACTCTCCACCCGATCACCGTTCTTGTAGGAATCAACTCCTTCTTGTCATTGGTGACCACTGTTATGCACCCCCTTTCTTCGGGACACATTGCACCGGAGAAGTCCACGAACTATCAGAAATGGGGTAGACGACCCCAGCATCTCCAAAATGGTAGGGAGAGGCATTTAATTCTTCTTCAAAATTCCACCGGCCTGTTGGCATTCATTACATCTTTTCACCATACCACTTGCATCTTTGTAAAGAATGGGCTAATACAAACCGCAACTTAGCACTTTGGCCGCCGTTCTTGCTCCGTCGTAGTGACCATAATAAGGAGAAGAATGGTGAGCCTAAAGAATAACACTTTGCCCTTCGTCTGGTACACATCTTCTAATTACCCCATCCGTGCAAACCCGGAAGAGGTATGGCTTGTCCCAATAATAATCTTGACAATCTCGTTTGAGCTTCTTCCTTTGATTTGAAGAGAACTCATCCGTGATGATTCCACACACAAGGAAGTTTCCTAGATCCGCGAACCATGACACTTCCTTCCTTGAAATAGCCAAGAGTTGCTCGTCGAGGAAGGAGTCATTGATTCCAAGGCCATTATGCGGCCTCCCCTCCTCATCCAAATGAGACAAGTGGTCCGCCACTTAATTTTCACTCCCTTTTTGATCTTGGATGTCAATATCAAACTCTTGCAACAATAGCACCCATCTCATCAACCGAGATTTCGAATCTTTCTTGCTGATAAGATAGCAAAGTGCCGCATAATCCGTATGAACAATAACCTTTGCACCCATCAAGTATGAGCGGAACTTCTCAATTGCAAATACAATGGCAAGGAGAAATTTATCTGTAACGGTGTAATTAAATTGGGCATCATTCATGGTCTTACTAGCATAGTAGACCGGATGAAACATCTTGTTGATGCATTTCCCCAAAACTTATTCAACTGTTACATCACTAGCATAGCACATGAGCTCAAAAAGTATACTCCAATTAGGAGCGGTGATAATCGGAGTGGTTGTCAACTTGAACTTTATCAATTCAAACGCTCTCATGCTATTATCATTGAAGTGAAACTTAACATCTTTCTCTAAGATCTTGCACAATGGGTTCACCACTTTAGAAATATCCTTTATGAAGCGCCGGTGGAACCCCGCGTGACCCAAGAAACTTCGCATGCCTTTCACTGAGGTTGGAGGTGGAAGTTTAGAAATCACCTCTATCATCATCTTGTCAACCTCTATGCCATTCTTTGAAATCTTGTGTCCAAGGATGATGCCTTCTTCGACCATGAAATGGCATTTCTCCCAATTTGGCACCAAATTTGTTTCTTCACCCCTTCCCAATACTCTATCAAAGTTTGCCAAGCAATCATCAAAGGAATCCCCCGAGTACCAAGAACCCATAACTTTCGACGCTGGGTAGAAATTTATGTGTAAAAATTTATTAAAATTAAAAAAATAATAGATTTGAACCCATAACTTTAAAAATATAATGAGTTCAATGTTAAAAATCTTAAAAGTTGAAACCATACAATTTAAATCATGGATCCGCCTCTGACCACTTGATGATCTTCTTTTTGACCACGTCTTGCATGGCTTCATTGAGTCTCCTTTGGCGTTCAATGGATGGTTTGGCATCTTCTTCCAAGTTAATCTTGTGCATGCAAAATGCAGGGCTTATTCCCCGAATATCCGCCAAAGTCCACCCAATAGCTTTCTTCCTCTTGTGGAGCACCGCCAATGTAGAGTCAACTTGCACGTTAGTCAAACAAGAGAAAAGAATAACCGGTAGAGTAGAACAAGGGCCAAGAAATTCATACCTGAGATATGTAGGTAATGGCTTCAACTCCAAGGTAGGAGGCTCTTCAATTGAAGGTTTTGTAGGAGGCATTTTCCTATTGTCAAGATCCAAGGAAAGTTTTCGGGGTGCATAGTTGTACAACTCCATTCCTTGCAAAGAATTCACACATTCCATGAAGCCATCCATCTAGTCATCATCAAAGTTGAGCAAGACGTCCTCCAACATGTCACCCGCATGAATCATGCCACTTGTATTATCAATAATCACATCGGTCACCAAGTCCACTAAAGAACACACTTCATTTCTATTTGGTTGCCGCATAGATTTGCACACGTGGAACACCACCTTTTCATCACCCACCCAAAAAGTGAGTTCTCCGGCTTCCACATAAACAAGAGCCTTCCTCGTAGCAAGGAAAGGTCTACTGAGAATATTCGGCACCTCATAGTCCACTCCGCAATCAAGGATAAGAAAATCCGCTAGGAGAATGAACTTATCAACACGAACCAATACATCTTCAATCACTCCCAACGGTCGCTTCATTGTACAATCGGCCATTTTGTAATCTCATAGATATGGGTCTTAGTTGCCCAATTCCCAAGGTCCTAAAAACCGAATAGGGCATCAAATTGATACTCACCCCAAGATCACAAAGAGCTTTAGCAAACTCGGAACTTTCAATGGTACAAGGGATTGTGAAACCGCTGGGATCTTCCAATTTAGAAACCATCGAATGAACAATTGCACTCACTTGATGAGTGACTTTGATAGTTTCGAAATTCATCGACCACTTCTTTGTCACCAAGTCCTTCATAAACTTTGCATAACCGGGCATTTTATCCAAGGCTTCAACTAATGGCACATTTATCGAGAGACTCTTCATCATATCAATGAACTTTTTGAATTGATTCTCGCCATTTTTCTTGGAAAGCCTTTGAGGATATTGAGGAGGTGGCTTAGGCAATGGTGCCTTAGCATTTTGCACTACTGGTTCTGGTATGTTAATAACTTGATCCCTAGATGGGTTCACTCCCTCTTGAGTCTCTTTCACCATGTCATCAATATCAATTCGCACTTCATCATTTGCTTGCACCACATTGTTCGTGATCTCTTCTTCTTCTACCACTTACTCATCATCCACAAGTTGCCTTTGACATGAGGTGGGTGCATTCCCACCTCTTCCACTTCTTGTAGTAACGGACATGGCATGCCTCGTATTGTTCCCACCCTTTGGGTTCACCACCGTGTCACTTGGTAGTGCCCCCTTAGGACGAGAATTTAAAGCTTGAGAGATTTTCCCCATTTGCACTTCTAAGTTGTGGATCGGTGTGTTTTGTGAAGAAAGTTGGGCATCAGAATCGGCATTCTTCTCCATCATTTGTTTGAACATGTTCTCAATATAGCCCATTTCATTGTTTGAAGAACTAGGACCATGGGAAGGATAAGGTTGCGAGTTGCTCAGTTGTTGGTACATCGGGGGCCTTTGAGAACCCGACCCTCAATTTTCTTGATTGTTACTCCACCTGTCTTGATTGTTGCCTCCCCAATTGCCTTAGTTATTATTGTTATGCCAATTTCCTTGTTTATTGCTTCCACTCCAATTGCCTTGATTGTTGTTGTTATTCCAATTGCTTTGATTGTTTACACTATTTCAATTACTTTGGTTGTGAGAATTCCAATTGCCTTGATTATTTTGAGGTCTCCATTGTTGTTGGGTTGAGCCTTGGAAGTTGTTTCTTTGCCCTTGAAAGTTGTTCACATATTTGACCTCTTCCTCTTGGTCAACATAGGAATCATCTTGATCAAATCAACTATCATCTTGCACAAAATTATCCACTCTTGCACTTGTGAACTTCTTGTTCTTTACTTGTTCACCATCATATGTATTCCCTCCATAACATTGACTTGCCTCGGGTTTTGCACTTATTGAAGTTGAGCCTTTGCCAATTGGTTCATGGTGGTTGTCAACTTAGCTATGTCTTGACCATGGTCATACAACTCTTTGTGAAGAAGAATCACATTGGGATCACCTTGTGGAACATTGTCCCGAGATTGCCACGCTGATGAAGTATCCACCATCTCATCCAAGATATCACACATCTCTGCATAAGGTGTAGCCATGAAGTTCCCACCGGCAAGTTGATTCACTACACATTGGTTGGTTGTATTGATCCCCCGATAGAAAGTTAGTTGAATCACGTTCTCCATCATATCGTTGTTGGGGCACTCTTAACCATTGTTATATACCTTTCCCATATCTCATGTAGTAGTTCATTGGGCTCTTGCTTGAATGCTAGAATTTCATCCCGAAGAATAGCCATGTGCCCGGGAGAGAAGTACTTAGAAATATATTTCTACGCTAATTCATCTCACGTATGAATGGAATGATTTGGGAAACATTCC
This sequence comes from Nicotiana tomentosiformis, assembly GCF_000390325.3. Lineage (NCBI taxonomy): Eukaryota > Viridiplantae > Streptophyta > Magnoliopsida > Solanales > Solanaceae > Nicotiana > Nicotiana tomentosiformis. Next base: position 42,325,700 of record NC_090818.1, on the reverse strand, counting down.
AACCAATCTAAAGCTTTCCCCCGTAGTGGGAAGGGAAAAAGCCTTAGCCTTAAAGCATCCTAGGATACATTTGTTTGTTTACTCCCCCAACACGTATCTACTAACCCCTTCAAGTGTTTGTATGTATTTTGACCCGGTGCACCGGTGAAGAACCCTCGTTTCGAGCAAAGTAAGCATCACGTTGGTTATTTGGAAGTTGCTCGCCCTAATACTGTCACGACCCGAAATCTCACATGTCGTGATGGCGCCTATCTCAATACTAGGCAAGCCGACAATCTCAATAAATCACCATATCTTTTAAGTTTGAAAACATAATATCTGAATTCAGTGGAAGAAAACTCACAAATACATATATAAACACTCCCAAAACTCGGTGTCACTGAGTACATGAGCATCTAAATGAATACAAGGTCTGATTGATAAAATCAATGTCTGAAAATATAGAACAGTACAATAACTAAAAAGGAAAGGGAGTCAAAGTCTGCAGACGCTAAGCAGCTACCTTGATAACCTCCACAGAATAAATTCTGAAATCTAGCAACCGCCGTATCCAGGAGCACATGGATCTGCACACGAGATGCAGAGTGTAGTATGAGTACAACTAACTCAATAAGTAACAAGACTAACCTTTGGGCTGAAAGTAGTGACGAGCTCAGCAGGCATAGTCGAGTATAGAAATAACAATACATAAATGTAGGCATGCTTTCAAGTTCAACAGTTACTCTCAGTACAAATAAAATAGATCAATTCTGAACAATGTGAGGAATATGACATCTCTGTATCTACATGCCAATGTACGTACTGTATGTGATGCACCTTAGTGAAAACTCCATGTCCTCATGATCTAAAATACTCAATCACTCAGTACTGTATATGGCCAATCCAGCTCAGGGAAGATCCATCCCAAATATATATGTATATCCATCAACTGACAGTCAGTCACTTAGTACTGTATAAGGCCAATCCAACCTAGGGGAAGGTCCATCCCCAAATATCAATAATTCGGACAAGATCCATGTCCAGGTAAAATCCATCCCTCAATATAAATGCTTCAGGCAAGATCCATGCCCAGGGAAAATCCGTCCCTTAGTATAAATGCTTCGAGCAAGATCCATGCCCAGGGAAGATCCATCCCAGATATATATATATATATATATATATATATATATATATATATATATATATATATATATATATATATATATATATATATATATCAACTACGCTTATTGTGGGGGTGCAGACTCTGGAGGGGATCCTTCAGCCCAAGCGCTATAATAGCCAGATCCAAGCATAATAAATAAATATAACTATCACTCAGAATCTCCAGTCTATCGGGCTCTCAATGACATGAAAAATCAACCCGACATGATGATATGAAGTATCAATTAATGACAATAGAGACTGAGATATGATATGTAAGTGATAGATGTGACTGAGTACAACATTATAAATTTAAACAAATAGTTCAACAACAAAACGACCCATGTGGGTCCCAAAATATATTGGCGCGTGGCCAAATCATGATCTTTGGCCACGCGCCAGTTAAGTCATAATTCCTATGATGCACGCTCGCACGCCCATCACTTAGCATGTGTGTCATCTCCAAACAGGTCATACAACATGTAATTTAGGAAATTATATACTCAGAACCAAGTTTAGAAGTGTTACTTACCTCAAACCGTGTAATTTCTTACTCTGCTATGCCCTTGCCTCATGAATTAGTCTTCGAAAGCCTCGTATCTAGTCACAATTAATTCGATTCAGTCAATACAAATCATAGGAATTTATTCCATATGAACATACTAATTTTTCCAACAAAATCCTAAATTTAATTAAAAATCGCCTGTAGGGCCTGCATCCCAGAACCTGACAAAAGTTACAATATATGAACGCCCATCCAACCATGAGTCCAACCATACAAATTTCACCAAATTTCGACATCAACTCGACCCTCAAATCTTAAGTTAAAGTCTTTGAATATTTCTACCATTTTCAATTCAATCTTTACCCATTTGAACTCAACAATCTTTCCACAATCCTTATTGGTATGTGCATGTATAAATAATACTCTCACACCCAAGAATTATACTCTTAAAAAACCATCTTTTACTCCAAACCAGAAAATGAAGAATTGGGGAAAGAAATTCTTACCTCTTTGAAACCCTAGCAAGATCCTTGTGAAATCTTCAAACCTTGAACAAGAATTGATGGATAAATGACTAAGTGTTCACTTTCTCTCTCTAAACTGCTCTCACATCTCTCTAAAACATCAGATGAAACTCTTCAAAATGATCCCAAATAGCATTTTATAAGAATGGGGTTGGGTTTTTAAAACCAGAAAAATTAAGCCTCGAAACACACTTTGCGGCCGCATAAGCGACCGCATAACACTTTTGCGGCTCGTAAAATGGCCGCGAAATATTGCCTCCAGAACTGGGAAAGGTTGCCTTAGTATACCGTCGTTATACGGTCCGCAGACCTATTCTACGGTCGCATAATGCACTGCATAACTTATCTGCGGTCGCATAATGCGCCGCAAACGTTCCTTCACACTTGCCCCGCCACTGAGTCACTCTGCGGCCATTATGCGGTCTGCCGAGTGATTCTGCGACAGCATAGTGGGCTACAGAAATGACCCTTTTCCGACAAAAAATTTCCTTAAGTTTTAATTAATCTACCTCAGCACCATAAAACCTTTTCAACTTAAGTTTTAAACCTTCGAACTAAGTGTTCCAAATCATTCCAAATCTCACCGAACCCGAACCAATTAACCCGGTAAATCATAAAACAACTGAAAATCATAACTTGAACATTAAATGGGGAGACGGATTTGTAATACTTGAAACGAGCGGTCGGTTCGTTACATTCTCCCCCTCTTAAACAAACGTTCATTCTCGAACGAGTTTAGAATTATACCTGGAGTCTCAAATAGGTGTGGATATTTGCTCTGCATCTCCCTCTCAATCTCCCAAGTAGCCTCTCCGACTGGCTAACCTCTCCACTGTACCTTCACTGATGTTATGTTCTTTGACCTTAGCTTTCGAACCTACTGGTCTAAAATAGCCACTGGCTCCACATCATAAGTAAAATTACCGCCCAACTGCACTATACTGAAATCCAAAATATGAGACGGATCCCCGACATACTTTCGGAGCATGGATACATGGAACACTAGATGAACACCTGATAGACTAGGTGGCAAAGCAAGTTCATAAGCCAACTCTCCAATTTTCTTAAGTATCTCAAAAGGCCTAATATACCGAGGGCTCAACTTGCCCTTCTTCTCGAACCTCAACACACCCTTCATTGGTGAAATCTTGAGCAAAACCTTCTCCCCAACCATGTATGCAACATCACGGACCTTCCTGTTGGCATAACTCTTCTGTCTAGACTGCGCAGTGTGAAGCCGTCCCTGAATCACTTTGACCTTCTCCAAAGCATCCTAAACCAAGTCAGTTCCCAATAACCTAGCCTTACTCGGCTCAAACCAACCAACCGGAGACCGACACCATCTCCCATATAAAGCATCAAATGGAGCCATCTGAATACTCAACTAGTAGTTGTTATTATAAGCAAACTCCACAAGTGCCAGAAAGTTATCCCAAGAACCTCCAAAATCAATGACACAAGCGCGTAGCATATCCTCCAATATCTGAATAGTGAGCTCGGACTGTCTGTCCGTCTGAGGGTGAAATGTTGTACTCAACTGAACCTGTGTGACCAATTCTCCCTACACTGCTCTCCACAACTGTGATGTAAACTGCGTGTCCTGATCTGATATGATGGACACTGGCACACCGTGTAGGCGAACAATCTTGCGGATATAAATCTCAACTAACCGCTCAGAAGAATAATTAGTACCAACTGGAATAAAATACGCGGACTTAGTCAACCGATCTACAATCACCCTAACGGCATCAAGTTTCCTCCAAGTACGTGGAAGCCCGACTACGAAGTCCATGGTAATACGCTCCCACTTCTACTCCGGAATTTCAGGTCTCTGAAGTAATCCTCCTAGTCTATGATGCTCGTACTTTACCTATTGACAATTTAAACACCGAGTTACAAACCCAACTATATCTTTCTTCATTCGCCTCCACCAATAGTGCTGCCTCAAATCCTGATACATCTTCGCGGCACCTGGATGAATGGAATACCGCGAATTGTGAGCTACCTGGAGAATCAACTCACTCAAACCATCTACACTATGCACACATAGCCTGCCATGCATCTGTAATACACCGTCATCCCCAATAGTGACTTCCTTGGCATCACCGTGCTGGACCGTGTCCTTAAGGACAAGCATATGAGGGTCATCATACTGACGTTCTTTGATACGATTATAAAGAGAAGACTGGAAAACCACACCAGCCAAAACATGACTAGGCTCGAAAATATCCAATCAGACAAACTGGTTGGCCAAGGCCTAAACATCCAAGGCTAACAGCCTCTCTACTATAGGTAAGTATGCTAAGCTTCCCAAACTCTCCGCCTTATGACTTAACGCATCGGCCACCATATTGGCCTTTACGGGATGATAGAGAATGGTGATATCATAATTCGTAAGCAACTCCAACCACCTTCACTACCGCAAATTAAGATCCTTCTATTTAAATAGATGTTGTAAACTCCGGTGATCGGTTTAAACCTCACAATGGACACCGTACAAATAATATCGTCAAATCTTCAAAGCATGAACAATAGCTGCTAACTAAAGGTGATTGACCGGATAATTCTTCTCATGTACCTTTAACTGTTTGGATGCATAGGTAATCACCCTACCGTCTTGCATCAGCACTGCGCTAAGACCAATACGCGACGCATCACAATACACAGTATAAGACCCTGAACCCATAGGCAACACCAATACTGGAGTTGTAGTCAAAGTTGTCTTGAGCTTCTGAAAGCTCTTTTCACATTCATTCGACCACCTGAACGGAGCACCTTTCTGGGTCAATTTACTCATAGGTGATGCAATAGATGAGAAACCCTCCATGAAACGACGATAATAACCGGCTAAGATGAAAATACATCACAAGAAATTCATAGTGGCCATAACGAGTCCTGAATGTCGTCTTTAGAATATCCGAATCCTGAATTTTCAACTGGTGATACCCCGATCTCAAATCAATTTCGGAGAATAACCTCGCTCCTGAAGTTGGTCAAATAAATCATCAATACGCGGCAAAGGATATTTGTTTAGTTGTCTGTAATCAATGCACATTCGCATGGTACCATCTTTCTTTTTCACAAACAAAACTGGTGCACCACAAGGTGACACACTAGGCCTAATAAATCTCTTATCAAGGATTTCCTGAAGTTGCTCTTTCAATTCTTTCAGTTCAGCTGGTGCCATACGATACGACGGAATAGAAATGGGATGTGTGCCCGACACCAAGTCAATACCCAAATCAATATCCCTATCGGGTGGCATACCCGACATATCTGCATGAAAAATCTCGAACTACCGGTACTGAATCAATTGTAGAAGTATCTGCATTAATATCTCTCACAAAGGCCAAATATGATAAACACCCCTTCCCAACCATACGTTGGGCCTTCAGATAGGAAATTACCATGCTGGGAACATAATATAGCGAACCTCTCCATTCGACCTTCGGTATCCCCGGCATCGGCAACGTCACGATTTTTGCGAGACAGTCCAGAATAGCATGACATGGAGACAACCAATACATACCCTGAATTACATCGAAATAAACCATATTGCACAATAAAATATCCACTCTAGTCTCCAGCCCCCCAATAGTTACCACACCCGACTGATACACATGACCCACCGCAATAGTATCGCCCACCGTTGTAGATACACAAATAGGTAAAACTAAGGACTCACAGGCATATCCAGATAATAAGCAAAATACAATGACACATATGAATAAGTGGAACCAGGGTCAAATAATATAGAAGCTTCCATGTGGCACACTGAGACAATACCTGTGATTACTGCATCTGAAGCAACGACATCTAGCCTGGCATGAAAAGCATAGAATCGGGCCTGACCGCCACCTAATCGGCCTCCCCCTCTTGGGCGATCCCTAGCTGACTGAGCCCCACCCCGAGCTGGCGGGGCAGGTGGTGGAACAATTGGTGCAGAAGTCGTAATATGACTCATCTGCTAAACTGGACCTCACGTAAGGCGGGGACAATATCTCTTTATGTGGCCTAAGTCTCCACACTCGAAGCAACCCCTTTCTGAAAAGGCTGGTAAGTTCTGAGGAGGACCTCGACCACCAGAAGAACCTGGTATAGATGATCCCTGAACGAAAGGAGCACAGGGCATACTCTAGGCTGGAAGTGCACTGAGAGATGACTGACCCAGAACACTATATGAACCATAGTTGGATAATGCACCACGATGAACTGGACAATCCGCCTGAGCGTATCTATAATGACGACCCCTGATGTGGTAGAACTGCCCTCCAGAAGGTACCCCACCAGAACTGCCTGAACCTCGAGGCCTCTTAGCCTCCCTCTCAACCACCTCTTAGAAGGTGGCACGAGATACCCTCTCCCTAGTCATAAGTAACCGCAACTGATATGTGAGGCCATAAATGAACCTTCTAATCCTTTCCCTTCCAGTGGGAACCAACCAAAATGTGTGACGAGCCAATTCAAAAAACCTCATCTCGTACTGGGTCACAGATATGCCATCCTACCGAAGCTGCTCAAACTGTCTGCGCAGCTCCTCCTAACGAGACTGTGGCACAAACTTCTCCAAAAAGAGAATAGAGAACTCCTGCCATGTAAGTGGTACTGCACTGACCGGCCTGCGCCTCTCATAATCCTCCCACCATCTGAAGGCAGTCCCAGAAAACTGAAAAGTATTAAACGAGACCCCATTGGTCTACAGAATACCCGCTGTCTGAAGCATCCGCCGGCATTTATCCAGAAACCCCTGAGCATTCTCTGACTCAGCACCGCTAAATGATGGAGGTCGAAGACTCCCAAATATCTCAAGCCTCCTCTGTTCATCCTCTGCCATAACAGGACCTAAGCAGCTACAGCCGGCTGGGCTGGTAATGCCCCCGGTATCTGAATTCCCTGTACTACCTGATCAGGTGTACGAGCAACTGGTGTATGAGTACCTCCAACGTCCTGAGAAGTGGCAAGTGCGGCCTATGCCGAAACCACCTGAGCAAGGCTAGTGCAAACTATCAATATCTATGCTAGTGCCTCCTGAAGGCCTAGAATCATAATAGATGCAGCTTGTGTCTGAACTGGTCCCGTCGGCTCAGCTATATTTGAAATTTGCTCCTGAGCTGGAGCAACTGGTGGTGCTACAGGTGCTACTCCAACTGTTGTACGAGAGACACCTTGACCTCTACTTCGACCCCGACCCCTACCACGGCTCTGGCCTCTCGCGGCCCTAACTGGTGGCACTAGTGGCTGACCGTCCAATCCGATAGTATGTGTTCTCACCATCTGTGAGAGAATAGAATAACATAAATTTTTGTTTTCCTGAATTAACCAGTTCACACGATTGAATACAACAAAGTGAAATTTTCCTAAGGGTTTGGCAGCCTCTCGAAGATAAGTACAGACGTCTCCGTACCGATCCACAAGACTCTACTAAACCTATTAATGACTCGTGAGACCTATGTAACCTATAGCTATGATACTCACTTGTCACGACCCAAAATCTCACATGTCATGATCGTGCATATCTCAATACTAGGTAAGCCGACAATCTCAATAAACCCCCATATATTTTAAGCTTGAAAATATAATATCTAAATTCAGCGAAAGAAAACTCACGAATACATATATAAACACTCCCCAAAACCCAGTATCATTGAGTACAAGAGCATCTAAATGAATATAAGGTCTGATTGATAAAATCACTGTCTAAAAATATATAACAGTAAAATAACTAAAAAGGAAAGGGAGTCAAAGTCTGCGGACGCCAAGCAGCTACCTTGATAACCTCCACAGAATAAATTCTGAAATCTAGCAACCGCCGTATCCGGGAACACCTGGATCTGCACACGAGGTGAAGAGTGTAGTATGAGTACAACTAACTCAATAAGCAACAAGACTAACCTTTGGGCTGAAAGTAGTGACGAGCACAGCAGGTACAGTCCAGTATAGAAATAACAATACAGAAATGTAGGCATGCTTTCAAGTTCAACAGTTACTCTCAGTACAAATAAAATAGATCAATTCTGAATAATATGAAGAATATGACATCTCTGTATCTATATGCCAATGTACGTACTGTATGTGATGCACCTTAGTAAAAATTTCGTGTACTCACGGTATAAATTACTCAATCACTCAGTACTGTATATGGCCAATCCAGTCCAGGGAAGATCCATCCCTAAATATCAATGATTCGGATAAGATCCATGTCTAGGTAAAATCCATCCCTCAATATAAATGCTTCGGGCAAGATCTATGACCAGGGATGTCACGACCCAAAATCTCACCCATCGTCATGGCGCCTATCTCAATACTAGGCAAGCCGACAATCTCATTAAATCACCGTATCTTTTAAGTTTGAAAATATAATATCTAAATTTAGCAGAAGAAAAAAACTCACAAATATATATATATATAAACACTCCCAAAACCCGGTGTCATTGAGTACATGAGCATCTTTTATGAATACAAGTCGGGAAAATATGGTCTATAATAGTCTAAGACCAAATACAGTAAATAAGAAGATAGGGAAGGAGAGGCAAGGTCTGCGAAATACGGTAGCTACCTCAAACTCTCCAGAGAAATCAACTGCGCAAAAGAATCAACACCCGCTATGTCCGGGAACACCTGGATTTGCACACGAAGTGCAGGGTGTAGTATGAGTACAACCAACTCAGCAAGTAACAATAATAAATAAGGAACTGAAGATAGTGACGAGCTACACAGTTATAGTTCACTTTCAGTAATTCCAGCAAGAATAGACATACTTTCAAATCCAGTAGTTTAAGTCAAATCAATTTATACAGTTCAAGTTTATGTAATCCGGATATAAAATCTTTAAGAAAATTTCACAGCAATGAAAAATAGCAACTAACTGCAACAACAAATGCAAAGCAAGTACAGCCTCTCAGGGAAATAGTCACTCCACTCGTCACAACAACTCAACCACTCGGCTCTCAGCCCTCAACACTTACACCCAATGGGTACCCGCGCTCACTGGGGGTGTTAAAACTCATGAGGGGCTCCTACAGCCCAAGCGCTATAACCTGCATGGACAACTCACGTGCCATAGTATAAATATCTGGATCCGCACGGACAACTCACGTGTTACAGTATAATATCTGGATCTGCACGGATAACTCACGTGTTGCACAGACAACTCACGTGCTATAATAATATCTCATAATTAGGCCCTCGGCCTCACTCAGTCATAAATCTCTCCAGTCTCTCGGGCTATCAGAAATTATGAAATCAGCCCAACAACAATGATATGATGCATCAATAATGAACAATAGAGACTGGAATAACATAATCAAGTAAAATGTGACTGAGTACAAAACAACAATTAAGGAGATAGTTCAACATGTACATGACCTTTGTGAGTCCTAACAATACTAACATATAGCCTAAATATGGTTTCTAACATGACTTATAGTCAAATTTCCACAACACATAAAGAGCACATAGCTAACAACAAGTTATTCAACTTTACAGTTTTCACGGGACGGACCAAGTCACGATCCCCTCAGTGCACGCCCACACGCCTGTCACCAAGCATGTTCGTCACCTCCAAAATAATAACATGATACAAAGTCCGGGGTTTCATACCCTCAGGATCAGATTTATAACTGTTACTTACCTCAATCCAAGAAACTCTCTACTCTGTAATGCCCTTGCCTCTCGAATCGGCCTCCAAGCGTCCCGAATCTATCCACAAGTAGTACAATGCCATTAATATATGCTAAAGGAATCAATTCCACAAGAAAACTACTAAATTAGACTCCAAATTAGAAATTGACTCAAATCCGACCCCCGGGCCCATGTCTCGAAATCTGACAAAAGTTGCAAAACCATAATAGCTACCAGTCGAGTATTTAGATGGCTCCGTATGAGGCTTTATATGGGAGACGGTTCCGGTCTCCAGTGGGTTAGTTTGAGCTGGGTGAGACTAGACTATTGTGTACTGATTTGATTCAGGATGCGTTGGAGAAGGTTAAATTGATTCAGAAGCGGCTTCGCACGATGCAGTCTAGAAAAAAGAGTTATGCCGACCAGACGGTCCGTGATGTTGCTTACATGATTTGGGAAAAGTTTCTGCTCAAGATTTCACCCATGAAGGGTGTGTTTAGGTTCGGAAAGAAGGGCCAGTTGAGCCCTCGATATATTGGGCCTTTTGAGATACTTAAGAAGATTGGAGAGATGGCTTATGAAATTGCCTTGCCACCTAGTCTATCAGGTGTTCATCCAGTGTTCCATGTGTCCATGCCCCAAAAGTATTTTGGGGATCCGTCTCATATTTTGGATTTCAGTACACTGCAGCTGAACAGTAATTTGACTTATGATGTGGAGCCGGTGGTTATTTTAAACTAGCAGGTTCGAAAACTGAGGTCAAAGAACATAGCATCAGTGAAGGTACAGTGGAGAGGCCAACCAGTCGGAGAGGCTACTTGGGAGATTGAGCAGGAGATGCGGAGCAAATATCCACACCTATTTGAGACTCCAGGTATGATTCTAAACCCGTTCGAGGACGAACGTTTGTTTAAGAGAGGGAGAATGTAACGACCCGGTCGGTCATTTTGAGTACTATAACCTCATTCCCCCATTTACTACTCAAGTTATTCTTTACAGTTATTTTATGATTTACCGGGTTAGTCGTTTCGGGTACGTAAGGATTTCGGAGTGAAATGAGACACTAGTCTCACTATTGAAAACATAAGTTGGAAAGGTTGACTAGATATTGACTTATGTGTATACGACCTCAGATTCGAATTCTGATGATTCCAATAGCTCCATATGGTGATTTTGGACATAGGAGCGTGTCCGGAAAATTATTTGGAGGTCTGTAGTGAAATTAGGCTTGAAATGGCAAAAGTCGAATTTTTGGAAAGTTTGACCGGGGAGTTGACTTTTTGATATCGGGGTCCAAATCCGATTCTGAAAATTTTAATAGGTCGGTTATGTTATTTATGACTTGTGTTGAGGTCAATTGGACTTGATTTGATAGGTTCGTCGTTTGTGGAAACTAGAAATTTCAAAGTTCATTAGGCTTGAATTGGGGTATGATTCGTGGTTTTAGCGTTGTTTGATGTGATTTGAAGGCTCGACTAAGTTCGTATGATGTTTTAGGACTTGTTTGTGTATTTGGTTGAGATTTCAAGTGCCTTGGGTGAGTTTCGAATGGTTACCGAATTAAATTCGGACTTAGAAGAAATCTAGAAAATTGTTGTCTTCTAGTGTGATCGCACCTGCGAGGAATTGGCCGCAAGTGCGGTGCCTCAGATGCAGCTCATTTTATGCAGAAGCAGAGCTGGCCTAGCCTGGGCAGGGCACAGGTGTGAGAGATTTAACTGCATCTGCGAGCCCGCAGGTGCGAGCAAGGCTCCACAGATGCGGATTTGAGGGAGAGGGATGTTCCGCAGCTACGGGCGATGGAGTGCAGAAGCGGCTCCGCATGCGCGGAAGACGGAGCGCAGGTGCGGAGTTTGGGAAACCAAGTGGCTTTCGTAGAAATGGAAATTGCACCGCAAAAATAGTTCCGCAGGTGCGCTTAGGGGTCGCAGGTGCGAAAATACTGGACAGAATGTTAAAAACAGAGGAGTCCAAGATTTTATCATTTTTGAGATTTCCATAAGCGGGTGAGGCAATATTTGAGCGAGAAATCACGGGAAATCTTGAGGTAAGTCACTTGTGATCATTGTTAGTCAATAATATTGAATTATCATCGAATAATCCGACTAGATTATATGTTTGTGAGGTGTAAATCAGGGGTTTAAACTTAGGGATTTGAAAATAAGATTTGAAGATTTGGAAGTCGAGTTGAGATCGGATTTTGGTAAAATTGGTATGGTTAGACTCGTAATTGAATGGGATTCCAAATTTTTTAACTTTTGTCGGGTTCCGAGACATGGGCTTCACTGGCGAGGTTTGGACTAAATTTTGGATTTTGATGGAAAATTAATATTTTCTTATGGAATTAATTCCTATAATTTTTATTGACTGAATCGGATTATTTGTGGCTAGATTTGAGGCGTTTGGAGGCTGATTCGCGAGGCAAAGGCATAGTGAAATAACGAATTACATGGTTTGAGGTAAGTAAGAGTTTTGAAATTTGGTCCTGTGGGTATAAAACCCCGGATTATATATTATGTGATTGGTTTTGAGGTGACGCGCATGCTAGGCGACGAGTGTGTGAGCGTGCACTGTAGGAATTGTGACTTGGTCAAATTCCATGGAATTGTATAGTTGTATAATCTGTTGATACCAGTACATTCTCTATATGTTATAGAAAATTGAGTTGAGACTTGTATTATAAATCATGCTTAGACATAAGTTGTTATTATTGGTACCCAGTGGGGTCATTTATGTGGTTGAATTATATGTTCAAATTGAAATTTCACACTCAGTCATGTTCATTCATTTCATATTATATCTCAATCTCTGTTGCTATTTATTGATACATCATATTATTATTTTGGGCTGATTTTCATGACATCTTGAGCCCGAGAGACTGAAGAGGTTGATGACTGAGTGAGGCCGAAGGCCTAATTGTGAGAATATTTATAGGATCGAGCTGCGCGCCACAATATGTTTCATTGTTATATGCCATGATTGTCTTGATATAGCGCTTGGGCTGAAGAAGCCCCTCCGGAGTCTATACACACCCCCAGTGAGTGCAGGTACCTACTGAGTGCGAGTGCCAAGTGATGAGTGACTGTGAGGAATGAGTGACTGTGAGGAAAGAGCAATTGTAAGGTTGGAGTGAATGGGAGGACTGAGTGACTGTTACTCTGAGAGGATCCATTGATTTCATTATTTGCTGCATTTCAGCTGTCATATATCACTATTTTGAAAATTTCGAAAAAAACATTATTTTTTGTTTTGGTCAAACTTGATATGAAATTTCAGTGAAATCTTAAATATTGAACTTGAGAGCATGCCTACTCCTTTATATTGGAAAGTACTGTATTTGGACTTAGCTGAGAAGCTCGTCACTATTTTCAGTTCTTTATTTATTATTGTTATTTACTGAGTTGGTTGTACTCATACTACACCCTGCACTTCGTATGTAAATCGCAAACTCCGCGAGTGTCAGAAATTGATCCCAAGAACCTCTAAAATCAATGACACAAGCACGTAGCATATCCTTCAATATCTGAATAATGCGCTCGGACTGTCCGTCCGTCTGAGGGTAAAATGTTGTACTCAACTAAACCTGTGTGCCCAATTCTCGCTGCACTGCTCTCTAAAACTGTGATGTAAATTGCGTGCCCCGATCTGATATGATTGACACTGGCACACTATGTAGGCGAACAATCTCGCGGATATAAATTTCATCCAACCGCTCTGAAGAATACTTAGTACCAACTGGAATAAAATGCGCAGATTTGGCCAATCGATCCATAATCACCCAAACAACATCAAACTTCCTCAAAGTCCATGGGAGCCCAACTACGAAGTCCATGGTATTACGCTCCCATTTCCACTCCGGAATTTCAAGCCTCTGAAGTAATCCTCCCGGTCTCTGATGCTCGTACTTTACCTGTTGACAATTTAAACACCGAGCTACAAACCCAACTATATCTTTCTTCATTTGCCTCCACCAATAGTGTTGCCTCAAATACTAATACATCTTCGCGGCACCTGGATGAATGGAGTATCGCGAACTGTGAGCTTCTTGGAGAATCAACTCATGCAAACCATCTACATTAGGCACACACAGCCTACCTTGAATCTATAATACACAGTCATCTCCAATAGTGACTTCCTTGGCATCACTGTGCTGAACCGTATCCTTAAGGACAAGCAGATGGGAATCATCATACTGGCGCTCTCCGATGCGATCATATAAAGAAGACCGAGAAACCACACAAGCCAAAACTCGATTCGGCTCGAAAACATACAATCTAACAAACTGGTTGGCCAAGGCCTGAACATCCAAGGCTAAAGGCCTCTGTACTACCGGTAAGTATGCTAAGATGCCCAAACTCTCCGCCTTACGACTCAAGGCATCGGCCAACACATTGGGCTTTCCGAGATGATAGAGAATAGTGATGCCATAATCCTTAAGCAACTCCAACCACCTCCACTGCCGTAAATTAAGATCCTTCTATTTAAACAGATATTGTAGACTCCGGTGATCGGTATAAATCTCACAGTGGACACCATACAAGTAATGCCGCCAAATTTTCAAAGCATGAACAATAGCTGCTAACTCAAGGTCGTGGACCAGATAATTCTTCTCATGTACCTTTAATTGTCTGGACACATAGGCAATCACCCTACCGTATTGCATAAGCGTTACGCCGAGACCAATACGCGATGCTTCACAATACATAGTATAAGATCCTGAACCTATAGGCAACACCAATACTGGAGTTGTAGTCAAAACTGTCTTGAGCTTCAAAAAGCTCTCTTCACATTCATCCGACCACCTGAACGGATCACCTTTTTGGGTCAATTTAGTCATAGGCGATGCAATAGACGAGAATCCCTCCACGAAGCGACGATAATAACCGGCCAAGCAGAGAAAACTCTGAATCTCAATAACTGAATATGGTTTGTGCCAACTCTGAACTGCCTCCATTTTCTTCGGATCCACCTTAATCCCTTTACTGGACACTATGTTTCCCAATAATGCCACAGAACTAAGCCAGAACGCACACTTAGAGAATTTGGCATATAGTTTCTCCTCTCTCAGCCTCTGCAATACAATACCCAAGTGATGTGCATGCTCCTCCTGGCTACGTGAGTACACCAGGATATCATCAATAAATACCACGACAAATAAGTCAAGATACGGCTGGAATACGCTATTCATCAGGTGCATAAATGATGTTAGGGCATTGGTTAGCCCAAATGACATCACAATAATTTCATAGTGACCATAACGAGTCCTGAATGTCATCTTTAGAATGTCCGAATCCCGAATTTTCAACTTGTGATACCCGAATCTCAAATCAATTTTGGAGAATACCCTCGCTCCCTGAATTTGGTCAAATAAATCATCAATACGCGGCAAAGGATACTTATTCTTGATTGTAACTTTGTTCAACTGCCTGTAATCGATACACATTCATATAGTACCATCTTTCGTTTTCACAAACAGAACCGGTGCACCCCAAGGTGACACACTAGGCTTAATGAACCCTTTATCAAGAAGTTCCTGAAGTTTCTCTTTCAATTCTTTTAACTCGGTCGGTGCCATATGGTACGGAGGAATAAAAATGGGTTGAGTGCCCTGCACCAAGTTAATACCGAAATCAATATCCCTGTCGGGCAGCATACCCGGCAGGTCTGCAGGAAATACATCCAAAAAGTCTCTCAATACCGGTACTGAATCAACAGTAGGAGTATCTGCATCAACATCTCTCACAAAATCCAAATATTACAAACACCCCTTCCCAACCATATGTTGGGCTTTCAAATAAAATATTACCCTATTGGGAACATGATCTAGAGAACCCCTCCATTCGACCTTCGGTAACCCCGACATTGCCAACATCACGGTTTTTGCGTGACAGTCCAGAATAACATGACATGGGGACAAACAATACATACCCAAGATTACATCGAAATCAACCATACTGAGCAATAAGAGATCAACTCTAGTCTCCAGTCTCCCAATGGTTACCACACAAGACCGATATATATGGTCCACAATAATAGTATCCCCCACCGGCGTAGATACATGAACAGGTGAAACTAAGGACTCACGGGGCATATCCAGATAATGAGTAAAGTACGATGATACATACGAATAAGTAGAACCAGGGTTAAATAATATAGAAGCTTCCCTGTTGCACACTAAGACAATACATGTGATCATTATATCTGAGGCAACGACATCTGGCCTGGAAGGAATAGCATAGAATCGGGCCTGACCGCTACCTGATTGGCGTCCCCCTCTTGGGCGACCCCTAACTGACTTACCCTCACCCCGTGCTGGCTAGGCGGGTGGCGAAGTAACTGGTGCTGAAGTCGTAGTCTGACTCATCTACTGCACTGGACCCCCAGAGCGATGAGGACATTGTCTCCACATATGCCCAAATTACCCTCACTCAAAGCAGCTCCCCGGTACTGGTGGTGGTGCGGGTTGAATCAGGCCCCGAGATCCAGAATAACTGCTAGAAGCACCTGATGCAAATGAACCTTGAACTGAAGGGGAACGGGACGAACTCTAGGCTGGGAGGGCACTGAGAGATGACTGCCCTGATGAGAACTATATGAACCATGGCCAGATGACGTACCAAGGTGAAATGGATGACCCGTTTGAGCGTGTCTGTAAGAACGACCCCTACCGCGGCAAAATTGACCCACTGAAGGAACACCGCTGAAATCACCCTGGACTGCGAGGCCTCTTAGCCTTCCTCTCTCCACATTCCTGACTATGGACCATCTCTATCTGCCGAGCAATGTCAATAACCTCATCAAAAGTAGCACCAGACACTCTCTCCCGAGTCATAAGTAACCGTAGCTGATATGTGAGGTCATCAATGAACCTCCTAATCCTTTCCCTATTAGTGGGAACCAACCAAATCGCGTGACAAGCCAACTCAGAAAATCTCATCTCGTACTGCATCACAGACATGCCATCCTGACGTAACGGTTCAAACTATCTGTGCAACTCTTCTCTGCGAGACTGCAACACAAACTTCTCCAAAAAGAGAACGGAGAACTCCTGCCATGTAAGTGGTACTGCACCAACCGGCCTGCGCCTCTCATAAGCCTCCGACCATCTGAAGGCAACTCTAGAAAACTGAAAAGTAGTGAACGAGACCCCACTGGTCTCCAGAATACCCGTTATCTGAAGCGTCCGCTGGCACTTATCGAGAAAATCCTGAGCATCCTCTGACTCATCACCGCTAAATGATGGAGGTCAAAACCTCCCAAATCTCTCAAGTCTCCTCTGTTCATCATCTGCCATAACAGGGACTACTAAGGCCTGAGCAGTTGTAACTGGATGGGCTGGTAGTGCCCCTGGTATCTGAAGTCCCTGTACTACCTGATCTGGAGTATGGGCTATAAGGGTATGAGTACCTCCCCCGGCCTGAGAAGTAGCAGGTGCGACCTGAGCCGAAATCACCTGAGCAAAACCAATGCAAACTGTCAATACCTGGGTCAAAGTCTCCTGAAGGCCTGGAATCTCAATGTGCACAGCTGGTGCCTGAGTTGGTCTTGTCGACTCAACTATATCTAGAATTTGCTACTGAGCTGGAGCAACTGGTGGTACTACAGGTGTTGGTCCAACTGTAGTACGAGCTACACCTCGACCTCTACCTCGGCCTCGGCCTCTACCACGGCCCTGGCCTCTCGCTTCCCTAATTGGTGGCACTGGTGGCTGACCGTCCGATCCGGTAGTACGTGTTCTCACCATCTGTGAGAGAATAGAATAGAAAAATTTTAGTTTTTGTTTCCGGAATCAACAAGTTTGCATGCTAGAATACAAGAAAATAAAATTTTTCTAAGGGTTCGGCAACCTCTCGAAGATAAGTACAGACGTCTCCGTACATATCCGCAAGACTCTACTAAACCTGCTCATGACTCGTGAGACCTATGTAACCTATGATCTGATACCAACTTGTCACGACCCAAAATCCTAACCTCTCGTGATGGCGCCTATCTCGATACTAGGCAAGCCGACAACCTCAATAAATCACAATTTCTTTTAAGTTTGAAAATATAATTTTTATACATAATCCACAAGTCTCACAAATACCGATACAAACACTCCCAAATTCTGGTGTCATTGAGTACATGAGCATCTATACATTACAAGTCTGGAAAACATAGTATATAATAATCTGAGACCAAATACAATAAACAAAAAGATAGGGAAGGAGAGACAAGGTCTACAAAACATGGCAACTACCTCTGAATCTTTGTAAAATCGACTGTGCGAAAGAATCAATACCCACCGTATCCTGGATCACCTGGATCTACACACGAAGTGAAGGGTGTAGTATGAGTACAACCAACTTAGTAAGTAACAATTATAAATAAAGAACTGAAAGTAGTGACGAACATCTCAGCTAAGTCCAAATACAGTACTTTCCAAAATAAAAGAGTAGGCATGCTCTCAAGTTCAACATTTAAGATTTCACTGAAATTTCATATCAAGTTTAACCGAAATAGAAAATAATAGTTTTTCCAAAATTTTCAAAATAGTGATATATGACAGCTGAAATGCAGCAAATAATGAAATCAATGCATCCTATCAGAGTAAAAGTCACTCAGTCATCCCATTCACTCTAACCTAACATTCACTTTTTCTTCACAATCGCTCTTTCCTCACAATCACTCATTCTTCACAGTCACTCATCACTCGGTACTCGACGCTCGCACTCAGTAGGTACCTGCGCTCACTGGGGGTGTGTACAGACTCCGGAGGGGCTCCTTCCGCACAAGCGCTATATTAAGCCAATCATGGCATATAGCAATGAAACATGCTGCAGCGCGCAGTTCGATCCCATATATATCCTCACAAT
This sequence comes from Nicotiana tomentosiformis, assembly GCF_000390325.3. NCBI lineage: Eukaryota > Viridiplantae > Streptophyta > Magnoliopsida > Solanales > Solanaceae > Nicotiana > Nicotiana tomentosiformis. Next base: position 42,307,053 of record NC_090818.1, on the reverse strand, counting down.
TAGGCCCTAGGCCTCACTAAGTCATCAACATCTCCAGTCTCTCTGGCTCAAGATGTCATGAAAATCAGCCCAAAATGATAATAAGATGTATCAATAAATAGCAACAGAGACTAAGATATGATATGAAATGAATGAACATGACTGAGTGTAAAATTTCAATTTGAACATATAATTCAACCACATAAATGACCCCAGTGGGTACCAATAATAACAACATATGTCTAAGCATGATTTATAATACGAATCTCAACTCAATTAATGTACTGGAATCAACAGATTTTAAAACTATACAATTCCATGGAATTTGACTAAGTCACAATTCCTACGGTGCACGCCCACACGCCCGTCACCTAGCATGTGCGTCACCTCAAAACCAATCACATAACACATAATCCGGGGTTTCATACCCTCAGGACAAAATTTAAAACAGCTACTTACCTCAAACCATGTAATTCTTTATTTCGCTATGCCTTTGCCTCGCGAATCGGCCTCCAAATGCCTCGAATCTAGCCACAAATAATCTGATTCATTCAATAAAAATTATAGGAATTAATTCCATAAGAAAATATTAATTTTCAATCATAATTCGAAATTTAGCTCAAAGATCGCCCGTGGGGTCCACGTCTCGGAACGCGATAAAAGTTACAAAATACGGAAGCCCATTCAAGCACGAGTCTAACCATACCAATTTTATCAAAATCCGACCTCAACTCGACCTCCATATCTTCAAATCTTATTTTCAAATCCCTAAGTTCAAATCCCTGATTTACACCTCAAAAATATGTAATCTAGTCGGATTATTCAATGATAATTCAATATTATTGACTAGCAATGATCACAAGTGACTTACCTCAAGATTTCCCGTGATTTTTCGCTCAAAATTTGCCTCACCCGCTTTTGGAAATGTCAAAAATGAAAAAATCTCGGACTCCTCTGTTTTTAACATTCTGTCCAGGATTTTCGCACCTGCGACCTCCTAAGCGCACCCGCAGAACTGCTTATGCGGTGCAATTTCCTCTTCTGCGGAAGCCACTTGATTTCCCAAACTCTGCACTTGCGCTCCATCGCCCGCACCTGCGGAACATGCCTCTTCCTTAAGTTCACATCTGCGGAGCCTTGGTCGCACATGCGGGCTCGCAAATGCGGTTAACTCCCTCGCACCTGCACCCTACCTAGGCCATCCAATCTCTGCTTCTGCGTAAAATGAGCCGCATCTGCGGCACCACATATGCGACCAATTCCTCGCAGGTGCGATCACACCTGAAGACAACAATTTTCCAAATTTCTTCTAAGTCCGAAGTTGATTCGTTAACCATTCGAAACTCACCCGAGGTGCCCGGGACCTCAACCAAATACGCCAACAAGTCCTAAAACATCATATGAACTTAGTCGAGCCTTCAAATCACATCAAACAATGCTAAAACCATGAATAATACCCCAATTCAAGCCTAATAAATTTTGAAATTTTAAGTTTCCACAAACGACGCCGGAACCTATCAAATCAAGTCCGATTGACCTCAAACTTTGCACACAAGTCATAAATGACATAACGGACCAATTAAAATTTTCAGAATTGGATTTCAACCCCGATATCAGAAATTCATCCCCCGGTTAAACTTCCAAAAAATTTGACTTTCGTCATTTCAATCCTAATTCCACTACGGACCTCCAAATAATTTTCTGGACACGCTCCTAAGTCCAAAATCACCTTACGGATCTCTTGGAATCATCAGAATTTGAATCCGAGGTCGTTTACACATAAGTCAATAGCTTGTCAACTTTTTCAACTTAAGTTTTCAATTATGAGACTAAGTATCTCATTTGACTCTGAAATCCTTCCGGACTCAAACCGACTAACCCGGTAAATCATAAAACAACTGTAAAGAATAACTTGAGAAATAAATGGGGGAATGGGGTTATAATACTCAAAACAATCGGCAGGGTCGTTATAATTAATAAAACTTGCATGTCGGGCTAGTAAGGCCCCATTCTCGAGCATTCACGAGGATTGGGACCGAGACTGGTTGGGTCGGTTCATTCGAGTGAAGACCTCAGATTTAATCTCAGCTGCGGATATGTCATTTCCTGAGAAATGGAACATGAAACGTAAGTATAACCTTGCCTTTAAGATTTTGTTTTTCGCTTTTCCTTTTTCTCCCTTCTCATCGATGTTTTGTGGTGGTGTAGTTGTTGCTCAGATACCGGATGCAGTTTCTCAACTCAAGGAATGGGTCTAGGGCATCGTGTCGCAGAAGACATATTCCGAGCGAGGGTGACACGAACTTTTGAAGGGCCGGTGGGAGGCCCGTTCGCATGGTGAGATTCCTCTCCCAAGTGGATAACACTTAGTTTTCCTGTTGCGCCCGTTCTCACTTCTTTTTCCTTTGCAGGTCTTCCCAAAGATGTTGTATTGAGGTCTCCGTACGGTAATGAATACATCCTCCCCAAACCATCTGCTCTAAGGTCGGATAAAGAGAAGAAAATAAAAGGGGCTCCGAGTTCTCCAAACTCAGAGAAGAAAAAACCGAAAAGGAGGCTGGTGCGCAAATCCAAGGAAAGTACCAGTGCTCGGGGAATCTCATCGGACTCACTCAATTGACTGAGGGTAGAGTCCAAAGAAGAAGAAGAAGCTTCAGAGTTGATGACCCGCGTCAGAAGCAGTACCGAACTGCCTCTAACCAAGGAGGCCGATGAAGAGGCAGTCGACGAGGCCTCCGAACCCAGGAGGGACGAGGCCATTTTCTCCCGAGCTTTGGAGGTCGACAAAGAGACCACGACCGGTACTTCTCGGGCAGAGGAAAATGTCTCGAAAGACGCACTTAGGGTGATAGATCTCTCTGGGTCGCCTTCATTTAGTGACTACATGATCAATGAGGCCCAGATGCTGAAAGGACGCCCAAATAAAGGGCCTCAAGGGGAGGAAGATTCTTTCAATAACTTCTTCAATGGCTTAGATTCTACCACCTCAGAGGACATCACCGGGTTGAGTGACTTTCCGGTATAAAAGAAGATATCATCTTCGGGAGCCAGTGGTTCTTCCTCAAGTCCGAGATTAGTAGACCAGTTCCCAACTCCGAGTGCAGATCCTAACCGAAAGCGGTCGATCATTATATCTATCCTGGAGGATGCTCGGGTTCTTTCCACCCCCATGGGGATTTCCATCTATCTTCGGTGTCTGGTGACGAAAGAGGATCGGGCCAAGATGGACGAGTTGGAAGCTCCCTTCTTGTTCAACGAAGCCCAACAAGCGTTAAATCGGGTAACTTCGAATGTCTCTCTATTATGTACTTAGATTAATTTGCAAACAATCGTAACATTTCTCTTTGTGTTTGTAGGCCTCATTGCTTCATCATGAAACTTTTATCCAATATCGGGAGGAGTTAAACCATCACGAGGCCAAGACTCGGAAGCTTACTAAGAAGAGGGATGCTTACAAGTTTTTCAGTGAGAAACTCCAAGCTGAGCTAGAAACAGCTCGGAAGGAGCATGCCGACCTGCTCGAGCAAGTAATAAGAGTATTTGAAGTTAGTGACGATGAATCAGACACTGTGGCTAACGATCCGATCCCGCAGGTTCAAAAGAAACTTTATGAGATCGAGCAGCTCTAGGCGGAGGTAGATACGGTGAAAGCTAAGGCTGAAGAATGGAAAAGAAACATGGATCGCCTGGCCTCGGTGAAGGAGACTGCCCGGGCGCAATTGGCTTCGACTGAGGTCCAACTCCGGGCTGCAAAGGAAAAGGCCTTGGTACAGGCCAAAAAGATCGAGGAGCTCCAGACTCAGCTGAGCTCGGCGGACTCCTGTCAAGAAAATCTGGCCAAGGAACTTGAGGCGGCCACGTCGTAGGTTGTCGGGTTCAAGGCTGAGGCCGATAAGAGGGTGTCCTAGCACAAGGCCGATGTCGAGGCAGCTCAAGACCAAGTGAGAAATATGGTGGTGCATATGAAGTGGCAATCCCGAAGGGAGGCCCTCGAGGGAGTTCATGCTCAGGGTTTTGACCTGTTGGCTGAAATCGAGAATGCCAAGGTATTTGAAGCAAAGGCCAGGAAGCTGGCTTATCCCGATGAGGAGGATTCCAAGGGGGCTGAAGATTCGGGTGAGTCCGAAGGTGGCAGAGAACTCGAAGGCGATGATACGACCCCCGGTGAAGACTAGACGTTTTTGTCTTTTTCTTTTTGAGGTTGTTTGGCCGTTGTAAAATTTTGTATCGGGGCCATTCGGCCCTTGTAAAATTTTGTATCGGGGCCATTCGGCCCTTGTAAAAGAATTTTGGATATGAATATATAAGGCTTTCTTTACCTTTCACATATTTTTTGAATTTTTCCCTTTGCTTTAGTATTTGTATTCACAAAGATCGAAATGCCTTAGCATAAAATAATTAGGTTATATTCGAAGGTTCAAACAAACCTTGCCTTTACATTATTCTGTTTTAAGGCATCCTGGGAGTTCGGCGTTACCGAAAACTTTCTCCCAAAGTAAGTAATTTAGAATATAGTTTGTCGACGGTAGCCTTTAGAACCGGTTATGAATAAAAAATTGAAGGTCTTGTTCTTGTTACGGGTCTCGGACGTCTCCGAGACGTGTTAATATGGCTATAGTCTTTTTAGTTAGGGTATCACCTAGTGGGCTTGCTTTCTCGAGTTATACGGGCTTGCCTAAGATAACAGTCCTCGAGTGGGGATGACTATGGCCTTTGAAATTTGGGGGTTGCCTCATAGGTCTTATTCTCCCGAGGTCTAATAGCTTGGACCGTCCGAGTTTGTTTTCGGACGGAAGTCCCCGATTGATTGTTCGAACTCGGGTTAAGGAGGCCCTTGGGCTCGAAACCTTTAGGGAATCGAAAGTAGGGAATTCCTTAAGAAATGCAAAGAAAAACTTTTAAAGGACAAGATGTTTGCAAGGAAGAGACTTCTCTTTATTCTTGTGCATAATAGTAATACATGTGTACAAGCTTTGTGTCAAGGTTCGAGCAGTCTATGTCGGCATGGTTCATTTGATTGTTTGGCCCTTACATTGAGTCCTATCGATCGAGACCCTTCAATCCTGAAGTCTCTTTCTATGCTAAAGTCGAGATCGGAGGGTAACGCCCCCAGTGTTTGCGATTGATCGAAGAGAGGCCTCAAATACTATTATGAGAATCATCTCTGGTTCGTTACCGGCCTTCACTTCTAATTTAGCACGATTTACTTGTTGAATTAAAAACCTTACCATAAAACCCATTTGGGACAAAACCGGTTCTAGGGAAAAAGAGTGCAACGCGTGCTTTCAGACCTAAAATCTCGTATCGTCCCTTGTTGGCTACATGGAAGCGTTAGTTTAAAAGGTAAATAAAAGAAAGAACGGGGTCTTACCTTAGCAGTAATATCGCTTCAAGTGAGTTATATTCCAGTTGCTCTGTAGTTGCTTGCCGCTCATTGTTCCGAGTTTGTAGGATCTTTTTCTGGTGATCTCGATAATTTGGTATGGTCCTTCCCAGTTCGATCCCAATTTCCCTTCGTTCAGATTTTGGGTGCTCAGGGTGACCTTTCTTAGTACCAAGTCCCCGATATTGAAGTGTCGAAGGTTGGCCCTTAGATTGTAATACCTTTCGATCCGCTGTTTTTGGGCGGCCAACCGAACAAGGGCTGCTTTGTGCCTTTCATCTAATAGCTCTAGGCTTGTACTCATAGCCTCATAGTTTGATTCCTTTGTTGTATATCGTAATCTTATACTTGGTTCTCCGACCTCGACCGCTATAAAAGCTTCGGTGCCATAAACCAAAGAAAATGGGGTAGCCCCGGCACTGGACTTCGAGGTCGTACGGTATGCCCATAGGACTTCGGGTAGTACTTCCTTCCATCTTCCTTTGGCATCGATTAACCTCTTTTTGAGGTTTTGGAGCATGGTTTTTTGGTAGATTTAACTTGTCCATTCTCACTGGGGTGATAAGGTGTTGATAGGATCCTTTTGATCTTGTGGTCTTCAAGGAATTTGGTTACTTTGCTTCCAATGAATTGTTTCCCATTATCGCATACCATCTCAGTCGGCATTCCAAATCGGCATATAATGTGGTTCCAAATGAAATCGGTGACTTCCTTCTCCCTAAACTTCTCATACGCCTGGGCTTCCACCCATTTAGAAAAATAGTTACCGGGTGCCGATGGAAGGGGCTAACGATATCCATTCCCCACTTCATGAACGGCCATGGTGACAAAACCGAATGCAGCAGCTCCCCTGGTTGATGAATCATCGGAGCATGTCTTTGGCATTCATCACATTTTCGAACGAACTCCTTTGCATCTTTTTCCATGTCGATCCAGTAGTAATCAGCGCTGACTATTTTTTGTAGCAGCGATTCGGCGCCTGAGTGATTTCCCCAGGTACCTTCATGGATTTCCCTCAAAACATTCTCAGTATCCCCTGGCCCTAGACATATTGCAAGTGAGCCATCGAATGTTCTTCTAAACAGGGTTCCATCTTCGGACAGGCTAAGTCAGGCTGCCTTTGTACGCAGGGCCATCGATTCTTTTAGATCCGAAGGCAGTTTATCGGTCTTGAGATATACCACCTACTTATTCATCCAGTCCCAAGTTAGGCTCGTTGAATTAATCTCGGTGTGGACTTCTTCCACCACCGATCTCATAATCTGTACGACTTCTCCCGAGTTGAACTCGTCGTCTTCGAACGACAACCCCAAGTTAGCGAGGGCATCGACCTATGTTGTTTTGATCTCGAGGTACATGTTGTAGAGTCCATTCTTTGAACCGATGTAATGTCATTTGTAACTTGTCCAAGTATATTTGCATTCGTTCTTCTCGGACCTCGAATGTTCCATTAACTTAGTTTACCACGAGGAGGGAGTCGTACTTGGCTTCGATCACCTCTGCCCCCAAGATTTTGGCTAGTTCAAGGCCTGCAATCATGGCCTTATATTCAGTCTCGTTGTTAGTCAATTTCACAGTCTTAATAGATTATCTAATTATATTACCTGTTGGTGGCTTTAGTACGATGCTAATTCCAGAGTTAACCAATCACTCTCTTTCGACCTCGGGTATTAGGGCCGGCGTAAAGTGGGCCACAAATTCTACCAAAATTTGAGACTTAATAGTGGTTTGAGGTCGGTACTGAATATCGTACCCACTTATTTCTACAGCTCATTTGGCCAACCGGCCCGAGAGTTCGGGCATATGCATAACGTTCCTCAACGAGTAAGTAGTTACAACACATATGGGGTGACACTGGAAGTATAGTTTTAGCTTCCTAGAGGCGCATAGCAAAGCGAGCGCCAATTTTTCTAGGTGAGGGCACCTAGTTTCGGCCTCACCTAAGGTCCTACTAACATAGTAAATTGGAAATTGTGTACCTTGCTCTTCTCGAACTAGGACTCCACTTACCGCTATCTCTGAGACCTAAACTACAAGTACAGTTGTTCATATATCTTTGGTGTGTGAAGTAGTGGCGGGCTCGATAAGTATCTCTTGAGTTCCTCCAAAGCTCGTTAGCATTACGGGGTCCACAAGAAGTTATTCTTCTTCTTCAAAAGTGCGAAGAATCGGTGGCTCTTGTCGGATGACCTCGAAATAAATCACCCCAGGATGGATATGCGCCCGGTTAACCTTTGCACGGCCTTCACATTGTCCACTAACATGATATCTTCTATGGCTTTGATCTTATCGGGATTGATCTCGATTCCCTGATTGGATACCATAAATCCGAGGAACTTACCTGACCTAACTCCAAACGCATATTTTTTCGGGTTCAGCTTCATATTGTATTGCTTCAGTATGCTGAAGGTTTCTTGCAAATATTTTAAATGGTCCTCTACTCACAGGGACTTAACTAACATGTCGTCAATGTAAACTTCCATTGATTTTCCTATTTGTTCCTCGAACATCCGATTTAATAAGCGTTGGTATGTGGCACTGACATTTTTTTAATCCAAATGGCATTACGTTATAACAGTATGTGTCGTATTTAGTGATGAAGGAAGTTTTTTCCTGATCACCCGGGTCCATCCGTATTTGGCTTTACCCGGAATAGGCGTCGAGAAAACTGAGGATCTTGTGTCCGGCCGTGGCATCGATCATACGGTCGATGTTGGGAAAAGTAAAGGAGTCTTTGGGACATGCCTTATTCAAATCTTTGTAGTCTACATGCATTCTTAGTTTATTCCTTTTTCAGGGACTACCACTACGTTTGCTAACCAATCCGGGTATTTAACCTCCCGAATATACTCTATTTTAAGAAGTTTAGATACCTTGGCCTTGATGAAAGCATGCTTGATCTCGGACTAGGGTCTCCTCTTCTGTTTGACCGGGTGAAACTTCGGGTCCAGGCATAGCTTGAATGAGTTTTTCCCTGAGTTCGGAGCTTAACCCCGTGCCCAGGTATACCTTTATATCGGGCAAGCATTCTCGTAATATGACTTGTTCTAGCTGCTCGACCGTTGATTTAGTGGCATCGGAATCATCGGGGGATATGAAAGATGTGGGAACCCCATAATCATCATCCTCGACTTCCTTTTGTTTGTCCAAATCTGCCGGGGATGGTATCAGTGATTGTTATTTGACCCCGTTTTTTACCATCTAGTTAGGATCCTTCGATATTTAGATTGCAGATAAATGTATCATCTCCTCGACCGCAAACGTTTCCTTTGCAGTCGGTTGTTCACCATAGACTGTTTTGACTCCGCCACTTGTTGGGAATTTCAGTGCATGGTGCAGTGTCGAGGGCACCGCCCTTATGTTTTAGATCCATGGCCTCCCGAATAAAGCATTGTACCTCATGTCTCCTTCGATCACATAAAATTTAGTCTCCTGGATGGTCCCCGCAGTGTTTACTGGTAATGTTATTTCGCCTTTAGTGGCCTCACATGCCATGTTGAATCTGTTTAGAACTCGAACTGCAGGCACAATTTGGTCTTGTAGCCCTAGCATCTCCACGACCCTTGATCGAACCATGTTGACTTAGCTACCTGGATCAATTAACACATATTTAATCCGAATTTTATTTACAAGTATAGATATTACCAGTGCATCATTATGGGGTTGCACGATCCCTTCTGCATCCTCATCGTTGAAAGATAAAGTTCCTTCCGGTATGTAGTCTCGAGTTCGTTTCTCCCTAGTAATGGATACTTTGGTGTGTTTAAACGTCGGCCCTTGTGGGATATCAACCCCACCGATGATTATGTTAATGACGTGTTGAGGTTCTTCTTGTTCTGCCTGTTTGTTAGAATCCATGTTCCTAAAATGATTCCTATCTCGGTCGCTCAAGAATTCTCGAAGGTGCCCATTGTTGAATAGACGGGCTACTTCTTCTCTCAACTGTCGACAATCTTTCGTTCTATGACCGTGAGTGCCATTATATTTGAACATCTGGTTAGGATCCCTTTGTGTTGGATTGTACTGTACATGTCAAGGCCATTTGGTATTCCGATAGCCTCGGTGCTTCTTTAGGCCCGACGGACCTATCGAAGACATTTTTGGTCATGAGTCCTTGGTTGCCTTGACCTTGGTCATTCCTCCTTTTGTTTCTCATAAAGTTTCGCCCAGACCCGATGCTTCTCCGATCTCCATTATATAGCTGATACTGATCCATATGTGGCCTCGGTTCACGATTGATGTCTCTTTGACTCTGTCGAGGGTTCTGATGGGATAGACATACCCCGAAGAGGCCCCGAGTTGATCATCTTCGACGCTAATATTCGATTGATACCGGTTATGCACGTCGGCCAATGTAACGGCCGGGTATTCTATCAGGTTCTGCTTCAGTTGCTGTGAAGCCACCAAACTTCGAATATTGAGTCCCTGAGTAAAAGCTTGAACAACCCAATCATCAGCGACAGGCGGCAGATTCATTCATTCCATTTGAAACAAGGACATGAACTCTATGAGCACCTCGTTATCCTTCTGTTTGACTTTGAAAAAGTCCGATTTCCTAGTCTCGAACTTAATGGTACTATCGTGTGCTTTTACGAAGGAGTCTACAAGCATATAAAATGAGTCAATAGAATTAGGAGGTAAGTTCTGATACCATATCATAGCTCCCTTTGACAGGGTCTCCCAAAAAATTTTCAACATAACAGACTCGATCTCATCGTCCTCCAAGTAATTCCCTTTAATAGCACATGTATAAGAGGTTACATGATCGTTTGGGTCGGTCATTCCGTTATACTTAGGTATTTCGAGCATACGGAGCTTCTTGAGGATCGGCTTCGGAGCCGTGCTCGGAGGAAAACGTTTTTGCACGAACTTCCTGGAATCCAGGCCTTTTAATATCGGAGGTGCTTTTGGGATTTGGTCTACCCTGGAATTGTAGGTTTCCACCTTTTTGTCGTTAGCCTCAATTTTATTCTCCCATGATTATATCCGTTTTATCAGCTCCTCAAGCATCTTTATGATATCGGGGTTAGCCCCCGATTCATGTTCGTATGACCTTTCTACGACCGGTTCATCCCTGCGGTTGACTTCCTGGGGCGGATCGGGCACAACCCTATTCGGTGTGCGACTTTGGTTCTGTAGTTGAGCTATCGCCGCATGTTGAGCCAGCAGTATTTCGAAGATCACCCGTAGACTGATCTAGTCTCCTTCAACGTTTTGAGTATTTCGAGTTACCGATTGGGCTCCACCACGAATGTTGTTTTCAGGGTCGGTAGGCAAGTTTGCATCGATAGCCACATGTGAATTAGTGTCAATCGGGTCTGCAATCGGAATTCCAATGGGATCAGCAAGTGGTATCTCATTTCTGGGCGTTATGTTGTTATTTGCACCTTGATGCCTGACTCGTTGTCAACATGTAGGGGTGCTGATTGAGAGTTTGTTATTTTATATTTTAGCCTGAAATCAAAGACACTCCAAAGAGCAAGTGTAATGTAGTGTGTGTTATGGAGATTTGTATCAAATAACCATTATTATCCTTATCTCCACGGTGGGCGCCAAACTGTTTACCCTCAAAATCGGATAATAATTGAATTTATACGTGGATTTAAGGATATGTGATCTAACTTGATACAAAAAGAGAAATCAGATTAATATTGAAATTAATGATGAAAAAATAAACGCAAACCACGCAAGTTGAACAATCTTGGCTTTAAAGGTTGGTCACCCTCGAGTCAAAAATACTTTAATCGATGCCGGAACAGAATGATGAGATAATAAGAACTAGAAATAACAGTATATTGCTTTGGGATGCGTGTTGCAATGTGAGCAATGAATTATTAGACCCCCCCTTTATATAGTAGAGGAGTCTTACTCTAGGTACATTTCTATTAAAGGTAAAAATCTCTTGATTTGCTAATTGATGGCTCCTTGCCGATATGCGCCAAGATTTCCTCCGTAATATCTGTCCGGTCACGGATATATCAGTCTTCTGTTTGTCATTTTCGAGCTCGCTCGAGACTAAGGTCGATACCAGACTCAAGGTTCCTCGAGGGCAGGTATTCTGACCTCAAGTTCTAGCTTGGTGAGACTCGAGGTCAATCTCCAGTCCGTGATTGTCACGTTCCAAGTCAAATCTACCAAGTTGTAGGCGAGCTCGATTTTGACTGTATACACAAATAATATTAAAACCCCAAAGAGAAATCAAGAAACGACATTAAAAGATGTGAAAAAAGATTTTTTTTTAGCTAAAGACTCTATCCGAATGAATCATTCGTTTTACGGAGGTAAAATCTTTACTTGCTAGGCAAGACGATAACAAGTACAAAATTCTATTTCGATAGGATATATGTTTTTATTACTATGAAATTTATAAATAAAATAGTTAATGGTAGGGTTACCTTACTCTCTTCTTAGTAACGAATCTTGTATGTGTTCATAAGAAAAGTAATTTGTCCATTTTTAGGGTCTCAATGTGGGGTGGAAATGCATAAGAACTCTTGAACAAAAAAGAGATGTAAGTCAAGTTCTTTCGGAATTGGTGATCAATCCTATTTTTGATATGGACAATTGACAATTGAATTCGATATAACCATTATTTTCAAATCCGTAATAGTGCGAAAAGCAGGTTCGGCTCCAAGAATAATGGCATTGAGTTTTCTTGACCCTTCAACTTAGATTAGTCAGTTTTATTTCTCGATGGGGCAGGGAAGGAATATAACACAATGCTAGTGTCACCTTAACGTGGTGGAGTCATTAGTTCGAGCCTTATTATCCTACTAAATGTGAGTTTTTCTAGTTGGATTTGCTCCGCTTCCTACAAAAACGACTTCAATCCCTGAACTTAAAGTCGTTTAAAAATGAACCACTTCATGACAACCTTTGATGGTGAGCGAAAGACTTCTGTTGACTTCTCACCTCTCTTGTCTCATATTTAAGTAAAACTTATTTCGTTTGCTCCAACGTTTAAGTGAAAGAAAAGATTTTCGGGGGCTAAAAACATTAATAAAAATCATACTAATATTTGAAGAATTGGTACAGAAAAAGGCAGAGAATGTCAAAGAAGATTTGGGTGTTAGCAATAACGCACGCATAACTCACGTATAGTGATTTATATCTCCCAGACAGATTCTTTATGCATTCTACGGAATGCTCGAAAGCAAGAGAATATATCTATATCTATGTATATTTATACTAGGGTGGCTCAAAAAACTCATCCAATCCGTCCAACTCGTCCAAAGATTAATGGATTGGCCTACAATATTTTAGTTCATGGATTTATTTGGGCTGAGCTCAAGTTAACCTATTATTTTTTATAGTTCATTCTGACTCATGAAGTAGCCCAAATACAACCCATTAAACTCACCACAAAACAGAGGAATCTCAACCCAACTTATCTAGAAATTTACTTAGCAGTCACATCAATAGTTTTTGTATCTTAGTTTAAAAATGAGAATCAAGGTATTTAAGTTTTAGGGTGTGTTTGGTATCCCATTTTTCACTGTTTGGTTGCACAAAATAGTTTAGAAATTTTTTTCTGCACCATCCCTCACCCCCCCACCCCACCCCCCACAAAAATTTTCTGTTTTTAGTTTTTCGTTTTTCTGCACCACCCACCCACTCAATCCCTCCTCAATTTTTTTTTTTACTTTTTTTTTGTATTTTTAATTTTCTGTTTTTTCGTTTTTCTGCACCACCCACCCCAACTCCCGTGATTCTATACCTATCTATATCTATATCTATAAACACAAATATTTTATGCTAAATGTTGAACGACAAAAGTATCCTCAAAATATTGATCGATTTTTATACTCTTAATTATTTAGATTAATATTTACAATAAGTCATATAAAAAGGGCAAAACTAGAAATATTGCACGCTAGGATAAAGAATTGTAATAGAAAAAGGATTTGATCGTGAAAGAAGTAGAAAATATATGAATTCGTCAGATTCTAATCCCAATCAAACTTCCAATTTATGTCCTACTTATTCTTGAAGTTTAAATTAAACTAATTTCATATGAATAAGAACAACCTAAGCCACCTATTACCCTGTATATGAAGGGGCGGTTTTGATGATTGTACAACTCTAAAAGTCGTAAAGCTCATCATTAAAGGGTTAGCTTATAGGTCGCGAATCTGCTTTAATTATTAGTATCAATTCTTTAGGAGTTGATTTTGCTTCAATATAATTCTTTGCAGAGAATTTCAACTTAGATCAGTAATGCTGGAGTTTTTGTAATTGGTACGGTTTTGGGTTCTTCTTTATTAGCACTATTTTCGGTTATTTCATGTTTTAATTATGGTATATTTGTCTTAAATTGTATGTTTGTAGTGCCACGTGTACCTCAGTGCAGATCCCTTCAAAAGATAGATTATTTCTTTAGAATATATATAGATTATTTTCAATAGAATTATACTAATATTTTTCTTATATGGATTAATTTATGAAATCCCAACTCCAATCAAGTTGTCCAGCATATTCTTGAAGTTACAAACTATACCAATTCCACATGGTCTTACGCTCAGAATATGGGTCTCCCTAGAGGTAATTAATTTCCTTCATGCATTTTGGTTAGGTTGTAGTTTCTTTCAAGAAAAAGGTTGTTCAACTATTTGTAGAACATGTTGTTGTGTTTATTTTAATAAAAAGTGATTTCTAGGATTTGTAATCTTCTGTAGTTTGTGATTATATTTGTGATAACCCGAAATGTCATCTTTAAATTTAATATTGACTTCTGTATTCTGAGACCTCAAATAGCACCATTCGGTTTTCTCGACTCGCGTGTGTAGTCCGTATAATTTTTCGGGAAACTTTTATGTGAAAAATTGATAAAAATGTGAATTTGTGCATCAAAACTCACTTAAGTTGACGTCGGTCAACATTATGAGCAAACGGACCCATATCAGTATTTTGACAGTTTCGATAGGTTTGTATCGTAATTTGGGACTTGTGCATATGCTCGAAATTTAATTTGGAGATCCCTAGTTCGAGTAATCTCCATTTGTTGATAACTAGAAATCTAAATACTAAAGGTTTCCAAAGTTTGACCGCGAATTTGACTTTATTGATATCGGGGTAGGAACCCGATTCTGGAAATTGGAATAGCTCTGTTAAGTCATTTATGACTTGCGTGCCAAATTTGAGATCAATCGGAATTGATTTGATAGGTTTCGGCATCGAATGTAGAAGTCGAAATTTCTTTGTTTCATTAGGCTTGAATTGGGGTGTGATTCGTATTTTTTTAGCGTTGTTTGATGTGATTTGAGACCTCGACTAAGTCCGTGATATGTTTTGAGACTTGTTGGTATATTCGGACTAGGTCCCGAGGGGCTCGGGTAAGTTTCGAGGTGGTTTCAGATCATTTCTAGGCCATTTTTAGCTGCTGATTTTGGCTACAGCAGTGTGCTATGCGATCACAGGTAATTGGCCGTGATCGCGATGAGTAAAATGGGAGAAATTGGCTAGTGATTCGCGATCGCGGATGACCTTTCGCAATCGCGTAGAGGAAACTTTTTGTTACACAAACACGACTTTGGAAGCTTATATCTCATAATCTATAAGGAATTTCGAGATGATCCAAAAACGAAAGTTGTAGACCTTTGTGTGTAGTTTTCAGAAAGTTAAATTATTTGTTATTCGGAGTTTTGTACAAAAGATTATGACTATTATACTAGAGGCTATCCAGAAGTGTTGGAGAAGACTGTTGGAAAAATATTTGTTCTTCGAGATCGCGGGAGAATGGTCGCGATCTAATAGAGTAAAACAATACTGGAAATATTTTGTGCTTCGCGATCGCGGGAGTTTGGCTGCGATCGCATATGGTAAATAACTGGGCAGCAGATTTAAGTTATGAAAATGGGCCATTTTTAACGATTTGAGCTCGGAAAAGGGCGATTTTTGAGAGATTTTCAAGGGAAAATATAGTGGTAAGTGTTCCTTATCCTATATTGATTATATTTCATGATTCCATACTTAATTACACCATGAATCCGTGAATTAATTGAAGAAATATCATATTTTTATAAAATCTTCAAAAAAAATATAAAATGAAGATTTGAAAGGCAATCCGATGTCGGAATTTGATAATTTTTGTATTGTTAAACTCATCTCGAAATGGGTGTTTGGATTTTGTGAGTTTTTTTCCAGACTCAAGATGTGGATCCCATTATTGAATTTTGAGATGAATTTCAGAGTTTTATTCGGAAGATTAATAATTTTATATGGAATTAATTTCTACGATTCGTGTTGAGTATATTGAATTATTTGTGACTAGATTTAAATCTTTCGGACTTCAATTCTCGAGGCAAAGGTCTATTGGAATCTTGAATTTGGTTGCGAAGCGAGGTAAGTGTCGTGGTTAACCTTAACTTGAGGGAATATAACCCTTGAATTATTTGTTACGTGAATTTCATGTGTAACGATGTATAAGCAAGGTGATGAGTGCCTATATGTCGTCAAATTGATTGTTTGCTTAATTATCTGGAAATCATAAACTATTTTCTTTATCATGAGCTAATTATTATATTAATTGTTTCTTTCATATTCCTTGCCAAATATTAATTTTTGAATTCATGTTATAATTGCTACATGCTTATTTGATTTATGTGTCCTAATTACTACTTGATATTTATTATATTAAATATTAAATTACCTATTTTCTCCCTGATTTTTGGTAATTAACTGCTACTTGTCATTATTTGTTTCCTGAATGCTTTGTTGCATAATAATTTCTTATTGAATGTGGTATTTATTGGAGTATTTTTATTATATTGAATAGTTGTTAATTTATATTGTTGGAGCGGGTTGCACGCCGCAACGGAAATAAAAATGAATATATTGGGGGATCGGGTTGCACGCAACAACGGATTATATTTTAAGTTTATATTGTTGAAGCGGGTTGCACACCGCAACAGAAATTTATTGAAAAATTTTATTGTTGGAACGGGTTGCACGCTGCAACAGAATGAGAAATAAATAACTGATTGTGACTGCTGAAATGATTTACCTGTCTTACCTCTATTCTTGTTGTTATTATTATTATTGCGTACAGGTTAATATAAGCGACTTGCCTTAGCCTCGTCACTACTTCATCGAGGTTAGGCTCGGCACATACATAGTATATGGGGTCGGTTGTACTCATACTACATTCTACACTTCTTGTGCAGATACCAGAGTTGGTCCCAGTGGCATACTGTAGATTTGAACGGATTCAACTATCAAAGGAGACATGAGGTATAGCTGCACAGCGTTCGCATCTATGAAGTCCCCTTCTACTTTATCTTAGCTGTGTACTTTCTTTCAAACAGATTTATTTTATTCAGACCCTTGTTTGTATTATTCTAGAAGCTCGTGCACTTGTAACTCCAATTCTGGGATGGTATTTAGACATCGTATTATTTTTGGTTTGCACATTTAAATTCAGATATTATTTCGGTCGTTGATTTCTTTACTATCTAATTAAAAATAAATTGTTAAAAATTGTTTAAATTATTCTAACGTTGGCTTGCTTAGCAAGTAAAATGCTAGGCACCATCACGGTCCCGAAGGTGGAAATTTCGGGTCGTGACTAGTTGATATCAGAGCTTTAGGTTACATAGGTCTCACGAGTCACGAGCAAGCTTAGTAGAGTCTGAAGGATCGGTACGGAGACGTTTGTACTTATCTTCCATAGGCTACGGAGTTTAGGAACAATTTCACTTCTATTCTACTATGTCGTGCGATTTTAGTCTATCATTGACGATTGAACTTTTCTATTCTTGTCTTCTCGCAGATGGCGAGAACACGTATTGCATCTACAGTCGGACAGGAGCCAGATCTCCCAGTGACATCTACGACTGGGGGCAGAGGCCGAGGTCACGCCAGAAGTCAAGGTAGAGGCAGAGGAAGAGCTCAATCTAGAGCTCGAGCAGCAGCACTTGTTGTAGAACCTCAGGTGGATTTAGAAGCGGAGGTTCCAGCTCAGACGGTACCTGTTGGACCAGTTCAAGTTTCGGAAGGATTCATAGTTACTCCAGTACTTCAGGACGCTCTAGTCCGTTTGGTGAGTCTTATGGAGGGTGTGGCCCAAAATGGTACATTTTCAGTGGCACCAGCCTTCTCACAGGCTGGGAGAGGAGCATAAACTCCCACTACTCCCGCTCCGGGGCAGACAACTCCCCAGTAGCCCATCAAGTTGGGGTAATTCAACCAGTTGTTGCAGCACAGGCCGATGATAGGCATGCTTTTTCTTCTGAAGCTTTGTTGAGGTTGGACAAGTTTACCAAGCTATTTCCAATCCATTTCAGTAGTACACCTTCTGAGGACCCATAAGATTTTCTTGACTGCTGCTATGAAGTATTGCAGAACATGGGGATAGTCGAAAGCAATGAGGTTGATTTTGCTGTGTTTCAGATGACTGGTTTCGCCAAGAGGTGGTGGAAAGATTATGTATTTACTAGACTAGTTAGTTCGCCTGCACTTACTTGGGATCAGTTCTCGTAGCTATTTCTGGAGAAGTTCCTTCCTATCACACTGAGGGAGAATTACCGCAAACAGTTTGAGCGTCACCAGCAGGGCAGTATGTCAATCACTTAGTATGAGACTCGTTTTGTGAATTTAGCCCGTCATGCTCTTCTTCTGCTTCCTACCGAGAGATAGAGAGAGGGTGAGGAGGTTCATTAATGGACTCGTTCAACCTATCAAGCTATAGATGGCCAAGGAGTCCGGGAGTGAGATTTCTTTCCAAACAGCTGCTAATGTTGCCAGGAAGATCGAGATGGTTCTTTCATAGGAGAGATGGTCAGTGTTAGACAAGAGACCCCGTCATACTGTTAGAGGTGGAGGTCATACTGCTAGAGGTGGACGTCAGACTGTTAGAGGTGGAGGCCAGCGAGCTATGGCCTATCCCAGAGATGTAGTTCAGACTGGTGGGGTCCAGCCCCAATTCTATGCTTTCCCAGCTAGGCCTGAGGCCGAGTCATCCGACGCCGTGATCACAGGTATTATTCCAGTTTGCCATAGAGATGCCTCAGTTCTATTTGATCCAGGATCTACGTACTCCTATGTGTCCTCCTACTTTTCTTCATATATGGTTGTGCCTCGTGATTCTCTAAGTGCGTCTGTATATGTGTCCACGCCGGTGGGAGATTCTATTGTGGTAGATCATGTCTATCATTCTTGCGTGGTTACAATTGGGAATCTTGAGACTAGTGTGGATCTTCTACTTCTCGACATGGTAGATTTTGACGTCATACTCGGTTTGGATTGGCTATCAACTTATCATGTTATATTGGATTGTCATGCCAAGACGGTGACCTTAGCCACGCCGGGGTTACCTTGAATAGAGTGGAAAGGGACTCCTGGCCATTCTATCAGCAAGGTTATCTCTTATGTGAAAGCTCAGCGTATGGTCGAGAAGGGATGTCTAGCTTATTTGGCTTATATTCGCGATCCTAGTGCAGATGTTCCTTCTATGGATTCAATCCAAGTTGTCCGTGAGTTTCCAGATATATATCCTGTATATTTGTCGGGAATGCCACCCGACAGAGATATTGATTTCTGTATTGATTTGGCTCCGGGAACCTAACACATTTCTATTCCACTATAACGTATGGACCCGCCGAAACTAAAGGAATTTAAACAGTTACAAGACTTGCTTGACCAAGGGTTCATTAGACCTAGCGTCTCGCCATGGGGTGCACCAGTGTTATTTGCAAAGAAGAAAGATTGTTCAATGCAGATATGTATAGACTATCGGCAGTTGAACAAGGCTAGTATCAAGAACAAGTATCCGTTGCCAAGAATTGATGACTTATTTGATCAACTTCAGGGTGCCAAGGTGTTTTCAAAGATTTATTTGAGGTCTGGTTACCATCAGTTGAAGATTAGGGCATCTGATGTCCCTAAGATAGCTTTTCGGACTCGGTATGGACATTACAAATTCCTAGTGATGTCATTTGGGTTGACAAATGCCCCAACAACATTTATGGATTTGATGAATGGGGTATTCAAACCCTATTTGGATTCTTTTGTGATTGTATTCATTGATGATATCTTGATTTACTCCAGCAGTCGAGAGGAGCATGAGCAACATCTTCGAATTGTGCTTCAGACATTGAAGAATAATCACTTATATGCCAAATTTTCAAAATGCAAATTTTGGTTAGACTCAGTTGCCTTTTGGGGGCATGTTGTGTCGGCAGAAGGCATAAAAATGGATCCTAAGAAGATTGAGGCAGTTCAAAATTGTCCTAGACATATTTCAGCTACAGAGATCCGGAGTTTCCTGGGTCTAGTAGGTTATTATCACCGGTTTGTGGAGAGATTTTCATCTATAGTATCTCCATTGAGCAAATTGACCCAGAAGGGTGCCCCATTCAGATGGTCAGACGAATGTGAGTTGAGCTTTCAGAAGCTCAAGACTGCTTTGACTACGGCGCCAGTGTTGGTATTACCCACAGGTTCAGGATCTTATATGGTGTATTGTGATGCATCTCGCATTGGGCTTGGTGCAGTATTGATGCAAGATGGCAGGGTGATTGCATATGCGTCATGACAGTTGAAAGTTCACAAGAAGAATTATCATGTTCATGATTTAGAATTGGCAGCCATTGTTCATGTGCTGAATATTTGGAAGCATTACCTTTACGGTGTCTCGTATGAGGTATTTACTGATCATCATAGCCTACAGTATCTGTTCAAACAAAAAGATCTCAATTTGAGGAAGAGAAGATGGTTAGAGCTGCTGAAAGACTATGATATCACCATTTTGTATCACCCCGAAAAGGCCAATGTAGTGGCCGATGCTTTGAGTAGAAAGGCTGTGAGTATGGGCAGCCTTGCGTATATTCTGGTTGGTGAGAGGTCATTAGCTGCAGATGTTCAGAGTTTGGCAAATCAGTTCGTGAGATTAGATGTTTCAGAGCCCAATCGGGTTCTAGCTTGCATAGTCGCTCGGTCTTCTTTATATGAGCGTATCAGAGAGAAATAATATGATGATCCTCATTTGCTTGTCCTTAAGGACACGATATGGCACGGTAGAGCCAAAAATGTTGTTGTGGGGAAAGATGGAGTTATGCGGATGTAGGGTCGTATTTGTGAGCCTAATGTAGATGGGCTTCGTGAATTAATTCTTGAAGAGGCCCACAGTTCCCGGTATTCTATTCATTCGGGTACCGCCAAAATGTATCAAGATTTGCGGCATCATTATTGGTGGAGGAGAATGAAGAAGGATATAGTTGCATATGTAGCTCGATGTTTAAATTGTCAGCAAGTCAAGTACGAGCATCAGAGACCTGGTGGTCTGCTTCATAAGTTAGAAATTCCTGAGTGGAAGTGAGAGCGTATCACTATAGATTTTGTTGTTGGGCTCCCACGAACTCAGAGGAAGTTCGATGCAGTATGGGTCATTATGGACAGGTTGACCAAGTCAGCACATTTCATTCCAGTAGAAGTTACCTATTGTTCAGAGCGGTTAGCTGAAATTTACATCCGCGAGATTGTCCGCCTTCATTGTGTACCCGTGTCTATCATTTCTGATTGAGGTACACAGTTCACCTCGCACTTCTGGAGGGTTGTACAGCGTGAGTTAGGCACATGGGTTGAGTTGAGTACAACATTTCATCCACATACATATGGACAGTCAGAATGCACTATTCAGATATTGGAAGATATGATTCGCGCTTGTGTTATAGACTTTGGAGGTTCTTGGGATCAGTTCTTTCCACTTGTGGAGTTTGCCTATAATAATAGCTACCAGTCAAGCATTCAAATGGCTCCATATGAAGCATTATACGGGAGGCGATGTCGTTCGCCAGTTAGGTGGTTTGAACCAGGAGAGGTTCGGTTGTTGGGTACTGATTTGGTACAAGATGCCTTAGATAAGGTCAAGGTTATTCAGGATCGACTTCGCACAGCTCAGTCTAGGCAAAAGGGTTATGTCGACCGTAAAGTTCGTGGCGTTGCATTCATGGCACGAGAAAGAGTATTGCTTCGGGTTTCACCTATGAAAGTTGTAATGAGGTTCAGAAGGAAGGGCAAGTTGAGCCCTAGGTATATTAGACCCTTTGAAATTCTTGAAAGGGTGGGTGAAGTAGCCTACAGGCTTGCACTACCACCTAGTTTATCAGCAGTTCATCCGGTGTTCCATGTGTCCATGCTCTGAAAATACCATGGGAATCCGTCCCATGTATTAAATTTCAGCTCAGTCCAATTGGACAAAGATTTGACTTAGGAAGAGGAGTCGGTAGCTATTCTAACCCAGTAGGTCGGACAATTGAGGTCTAAGAGTTTTCCATTAGTTCGAGTGCAATGGAGAGGTCAGCCGGTAGAAGCATCTACCTGGGAATCCGAGTTTGGACATGCGGAGTAGATATCCACACCTTTTTACCAGATCAGGTAATTTTCTAATTCCGTTCGAGGATGAACGTTTGTTTTAGAGGTGGAGAATATGATGACCCGAAAGGTCATCTTTAAATTTAATATTCACTTCTGTGTTCTGAGACCTCAAATAACACCATTGGTCTTTCCTCAACTTGAGTGCGCAGTCCGTATAATTTTTCGGGAAACTTTTATGCGAAAATTGATTAAAATATGAATTTGTGCATTAAAACTCATTTTGGGATGGTTTCGAACCATTTCTAGGCTATTTTTAGCTGTTGGTTTTTGGCTACAGCAGTGTGCTATGCGATCACGAGTAATTGGCCGCGATCGCGATGAGTAAAATGGGAGAAATTGGCCAGTGATTCGCGATCGCGGATAACCTTTCGCGATCGTGTAGAAGAAACTTTCTGATGCACTGACCCGACTTTGGAAGCTTATATCTCGCAATCTTTAAGGAATTTGGAGATTATCCAAAAATGAAAGTTGTAGTCCTTTGTGTCTAGTTTTCAAAATGTTAAACCATTTGTTATTCTGAGTTGTATACAAAAGGTTATGACCATTATACTAGAGGCTATCCAGGAGAGTTGGAGAAGGCTGTTGGAAAAATATTTGTTCTTCGTGATCGCGGGAGAATGGCCGCGATCGCATAGAGTAAAACAATGCTGGAAATATTTTGTGCTTCGCGATCGCAGAAGTTTGGGCGTGATCGCATAGGGTAAATGACTAGGCAGCAGATTTAAGTTATCCCATTTTCCATTTTTAACGATTTGAGCTCGGGAAAGGGCGGGTTTTGAGAGATTTTCAAGAGAAAATATTGGAGTAAGTGTTCTTTATCCTATATTGAATATATTTCATGATTCCATACTTAATTACATCATGAATATGTGAATTAATGGAAGAAAAATCTGATTTTATAAAATCTTCAAAAAAATATAAAATGAAGATTTGAAAGGCAATACGATGTCGGAATTTGATAATTTTTGTATGGTTGGACTCGTCTAGGAATGGGTGTTCGGATTTTGTGAGGTTTTTCGAGATTCAAGATGTAGGTCCCACTATTGAATTTTGAGATGAATTTCGGAATTTTATTCTGAAGATTAGTAATTTCATATGGAATTAATTCCTTTGATTTGTGTTGAGTATATTGAATTGTTTGTTACTATATTTGAAGATTTTGGACACCAATTCGCGAGGCAAAAGTTTATTGGAATCTTGAATTTGGTTGCTAAGTGAGGTAAGTGTCGTGGTTAACCTTGACTTGAGGGAATAGAACCCTTGAATTATTTGTTATATGAATTTCATGTGTAACGATGTATAGGTAAGGTGACGAGTGCCTATACGTCGTCAAATTGATTGTTTGCATAATTATCTAGAAATCATAAACTATTTTCTGTATCTTGAGTTAATTATTATATTAATTATTTCTCTTATATTCCTTGCCAAATATTAATTCTTGAATTCATGTTATAATTTCTACATGCTTATCTGATTTATGTGTCCTAATTGCTACTTGACATTTAGCATATTAAATATTAAATTGGCTATTTTCTCCCTGATTTTCCATAATTAATTTCTACTTGTTATGATTTATTTCCTAAATAAATCGTAATCATTGTATGATTTATTGCCTAATAATTTCTTATTGAATGTGGCATTTATATTAGTATTTTTATTACATTTAAGAGTTGTTAATTTATGTTGTCGGAGCGGGTTGCACGCCGCAACGAAAATAAAAATAAATATATTGGGAGATCAGATTGCACACCGCAATGGATTATATTTTAAGATTATATTGTTGGTGAGGGTTGCACGTTGCAACTGAAAATTATTGAAGAATTTTATTGTTGGAATGGGTTGCACGCCGCAACAGAATGAGAAAGAAATAATTGATTGTGACTACTGAAATGATTTCAATTATTGATATGATTTTCCTGTCGTACCTATATTCTTGTTGTTATTATTATTATTATTATTATTGCGTTCAGGTTAATGTAAGAGATATATCTTAGCCTCGTCACAACTTCGTCGAGGTTAGGCTCGACACTTACAGAATACATGGGGTTGGTTGTAACAACCCGACCAGTCGTTTTGAGTATTTTCACTTTGTTTGGTAGTTTAAGGGCATGAGTAGCTCTGTATGATCTTGTGTGAATGGCCAGTTTTGGTTTTCAGGTTATTCAAAATTGATTTGGAAGAATGATTCTCAACTAGGAAGCTTTAAGTTGGAAGAGTTGATTAAGTTTGACTTTTGTGAATTTGACCTCGAAACGAAGTTTTGATGATTTCAATAGCTATGTATGGTGATTTTGGACTTAGGAACATGTTCGGAAAATTATTTAGAAGTCCGTAGTTAAATTAGGCTTGAAATGGTTAAAATAAAAATTTATGTTTGAAACTTTGACCGGGGAGTTGACTTTTTAATATTGGGGTCGGAATCTAAAAATTTTCATAGGTCCGTTATGTTATTTGTGACTTTTGTGCAAAATTTAAGATCAATCGGACTTGATTTGATAGGTTTCGACATCGAATGTAGAAATTGGAATTTCTTAGTTTCGTTAATCTTGAATTGGGGTATGATTAGTGGTTTTAACGTTATTTGATGTGATTTGAGGTTTCAACTAAGTTCGTATCGTGTTTTAAGACTTGTTGGTATGATTTAATGGGGTACCGAGGGGCTCGGGTGTGTTTTGGATCAGTGGTTGAGAAACTAGTTAAGTTAATAATTTGGAGTTTGACCAGGGTCAATATCGGGTCAAGATAAACTCTTTTCGGTGTTTGGAGTGCGCGAGCAAGTTCGTAGCTTGTTTTATGATTGAAACGCATATATGGTTTGTGTCTAGGAGGTTCCGAATGAGTTTTGGGTGCTAAAACGATAATTCTTTCGTTGTTGATTTTCTGGTGTAAAATAATTACGAAAATGTCATTTTTTTATCCCTTAAATTTTCAGACTTCACTTAAATCTTCAAAACAGCATATCTCCCTCATTTTAAGGCCAAATTGGGTGATTCAAAAGCCTATCTTGACTAAAATACAAGTAATCCATTGGAGGCATCAAAAGACAGTTTCGGGATTGTTTGGCACATGAAACGAGGCAGAACAACTGGGCAAAAAAAAATATTTAATATCGAGGGTTTGTTCATTTTCCATTTTTGACGCATTGGAGCACGAGAAGAGGCAAGTTTCGTGATATTTTCAAGGAAAACAATGGGGTAAGTGTTCTTAAATCAATATTGGTCAAATTACCCGAATCCATGGTTATTTTAAACATTTAATTGGTGAATTAAGTTGAAATATTTAGAAAACTCTCTTGGTTTAATTTGAGGATTTGAGGGTCGAGTTGATGTCGGAATTTGGTAAAATTGGTATGGTTGGTCTCGTGGTTGAATGGGCATTCATATTTTTTAACTTTTGTCGGGTTCCGAGACGCGGGTCCTTGTAACGACCCGGTCAGTCGTTTTGAGAGTTATAGCCCAGTTTCCCCCATTTCTGCTTATTTTTGTGTTGTTCAGTTGTGTTGAGTTATTTTGAATTAGTAGTTTGGGTTCAGAGTAGTTTTGGAGTGAAATGGGGCACTTAGACTCTTAGTTAGAAAGCTAAGTTAGAAAACGTCAACCGGAAGTTGACCTATGAGTAAACGAATTCGGATTGGGATTTTTATGACTTGGTTAGCTTCGTTGGTTGATTTTAGACTTAGGAGTGTCCGGAATATAATTTGGAGGTCCGTGGTAGAATTAGGTTTGAATTGGTGAAAGTTAGAAATTTGGCGATTTTGGTCGGCAATGGAAAAGTAGGTATCGTGGTCAGAATGGAATTTCGGACGTTGGAGTAGGTTCGTAGTGTCATTTATGACATGTGTGAAAAATTTGAGTTAATTCCGAGTTGATTTGATATATTTCGGCGCGAGTTTTTGGAAGTCGAAAGTTCGAAAGTTCATTTAGTTTGATTTGAGGCGTGTTTCGTCATTTAAATGTTGGTATTGTTTTATTAAATTCTTATAATCGATTTAGTAGTAATATTTTGGGAAATAGGCTTGCCTTGTAACACGATAGGCGCCATCACGACCATGGTTAGATTTTGGGTCGTGATAGGTTGGTATCAGAGCCTAGGTTACATAGGTCTCACGAGTCATGAGCGGGTTTAGTAGAGTCTTGCGGATCGGTACGGAGATGTCTATACTTATCTTCGAAAGGCTGTAGAACCTTTAGGAAAACTTCACATTCTTGAATTCTTATCGTGCGGAATTGATTCAGCTTGGAACATAACTCCTTGAATTCCTTCCACACATTCGTATGCACACATGAGCGCTCGGTATCGGGTGTGCATCGCTAGCTTGTGATTCTACGAAAAAGTTGAGATATGTATTTTGTGTTTGTGGTGGCGATCCAGTCTGGAGGACTTGAGTCCATGGTTAGACCGCAGCTTAGGCTCGGTAGCATCAGTTGTAACCTATACATTTGTACTCATATGTCCGATAATATCCCTACGATTGGAATTTCTGGCTCGATGAGCGGTGGAATGACTTTGTGGTGAGTATGACGTAACTGCGGAAGGTCTTAAGACGATGTGAATGTGACGAGAAGTGTTTTCTTGAAATGTAAAGGAAGTCCATTGGGTGCTTGATTTTTCGTTTTGATGTGACGAACGGTCTCGAGTGTGAATGTTTTGAAGGATCTTTCACGTTGTTAAATTTTTTAGGCAAATTAAATTCTCATGTCTGTCAATGAGTTTGGACTCAAGAAGAGTAAGTGGTTGTGTAGTAATGGTGGTTGCGAATGGGTATTTTGATGTCGATGGCTCGAGAAAGATAATCTTCAAAGAGACTTAGAGTTGGTAACATTCTATTGGTTTTGGTACGACAGAGATGCATTTCGAGTTGATGCAGCAATTGGGCAGCAAAGTATGAGGGAAGACATGACGTGAAGCGTTTCGCGGCCGTTGAAATACTAGCGAGTCAAGTAGGAGAAGTAGAGGTTGAGAAGTTTCTTAAAGGAGATGATTTAACCGAAGTAAGAATGGCTTTTGGAACAACTCTGGGCACGTTTGAGGACGGACGTTTGTTTAAGAGGGGGAGGATGTAACGACCCGGTCAGTCGTTTCGAGAGTTATAGCCCTGTTTCCTTCATTTATGCTTATTTGTGTGTTGTTCAGCTGTGTTGAGTTATTTTGAATTGGTAGTTTGGGTTCGGAGTAGTTTTGGAGTGAAATGAGGCACTTAGACTCTTAGTTAGAAAGTTAAGTAAAAAAAAGTCAACCGGAAGTTGACCTATGAGTAAACGAATTCGGATTGGGATTTTTATGATTCATTTATCTTCTTTGGGTGATTTTAGACTTAGGAGTGTGTCCGGAATGTAATTTGGAGGTCTGTGGTAGAATTAGGCTTGAATTGGTGAAAGTTAGAAATTTGGCGATTTTGGTCAACAGTGGAAAATTAGGTATCGGGGTCGGAATGGAATTTTGAAAGTTGGAGTAGGTTCGTAGTGTCATTTGTGACGTGTGTGCAAAATTTAAGTTAATTCCGAGTTGATTTGATATGTTTCGGCGCGAGTTTTTGGAAGTCGAAAGTTCGAAAATTCATTTAGTTTGATTTGAGGTGCGTTTCGTCGTTTAAATGTTGTTATGCATGATTTGAGGCCTTGAGTTGGTATGTGTTATGTTATGAGACTTGTTAGTATGTTCGTACAGGGTCCCGAGGAGCTCGAGTGAGTTTCAGATAGGTTTGGGATGCGTTGTGCTCGTTTTTCTTATGTTTCGACGTTGTTTCTTCCAGCATAAATGGTACCACATTAAGAAAATGCGATCCTATTTCTGTTTTGATTGAATCATTAGATCCGTATCGTAATTACGGAGCCATAGCAAAAAGAATCATCGAATTTGGGCATCGTATGAGGATTTTATGGTCATTTTACTAAGAATTAGGTTGCTAGATTTTTTTTAGATTAATTACGAAAATGCCACTGTCGGCCTATTTAAAAATCTGCACTATTTACAAATATTGAAACCAACATATCTCCTTCATTATAAGGTCAAGTTGAGTGATTAAAAAGCCTAACTTGACTAGAAACGAGACAGAATATATGGCAGAAAAATATATAAAATGAGGGTTTGTTCATTCAGTCATATTTTGAGTTGGGGAGCTCGGATTTTGGCGATTTTCACCATAAAGATTGGGGTAAGTATTTTCTACTTAGTTTTGGTTATATTTCATGAATCCATCTTCATTTTTGGGATTTGATTGATGATTTCAAAGTGAAATTGAGGGAGTTAGGGTTTGAGTTTTGGAGAGTTTAAGTGAGGATTTGAGGGACCAAACGGAGTCCGATTTTGATGAATTTTATATGGTTAGACTCAGGAGAGGACGAGGTTTATTATTCTGCCTTTTTTTTTTACTGATTTGGAGATGTGGGCCTGGAGGTCGAGTTTTGGCCGATTTCGGATTTTTGGCATATTTATGTAGTTTTATTGTGGAATTTGATTCTTTAGACTATGTTGATAGTAGTATTCTAATTTTTGGTTAGATTCGGAGCTTTTGGAGACCAAGTCCAGAGACGAGGGCACCCCGGAGTAGGATTTTACACTGTTAAGGTAAGTAACAGTTTTAACTCTGGCTTTGAGGGTATAAACCCGGAGAATTTGATATTGTGTGACTGTTTGGAGGTGATACCCACGCTAGGTGACGGGCGTGTGGGTGTATACCTCGAGGGATTGAGACTTGGTCCGTCCCGTGAGGCCTCATGGCCATCATGTGTCTTTACGTAGTTACTTGTTGTTGAACTTGTCTGCCTTCATGTTAGAGATCATGCTTAGGCTTTATTCATGCTCACATTATTTGTACTCAGTCATAGAAATTATTGTACATGTTTACCTCAGTCTTTATTATTTGCTAATATGTTGTGATACTTGATGTGGGTAGTGTTCCCTTATTTGTTGATAATGGTGAGGCTAGTGAGGTACATGATTGAGTGAGGTCGAGGGCCTGGTTGTGAGGATATTAATAACATAGCGTGTGAGGTGTCCGCATAGCACGTGAGTTGACCGTGTGGGTCCATGTATTGATACCATAGCGCGTGAGTTGTTCGCGTAACACGTGAGTTGACTGTGCGGATCCAGGTATTGATATGATGGCACGTGAGTTGTCTGTGCTTAGCGCTTGGGCTTTGGGAGCCCCTTCGGAGTCTGTGCACACCCCCATTGAGCGTAGAGTCTTGAGCGTTGAGTGCAAGTGCTGAGTGATGGAGTGACATTGCTGTGAGGTTGCATTTACTTTTGTTGTTGCTGCATTTACTTGTTAATTTTCCTTGTAGTCTTACTGATTTATGAAATTACATGTCTACTCATGTTTGTACTTAATTGTGGAAATAATAATTGGATTTTTCTGCTTAGCTCGTCACTACTGCTCAGTTCCTTAGTTATTTCTGTTACTACTGAGTCAGTTGTACTCATACTACACCCTGTACTTTATGTGTAGATCCAGGTGAGTTAGAAGGCGGCGATCGTTGAGTTCAGATCGGCTATCTTTAGAGACTGCAAGGTAGTTGTTAGCGTCCGCAGGACCTTGTTACTCCTCTTGTCATTTCTTCTTTTGGACAGTTAGACAGCTTATATATCCTAGTTCATAGTTTTAGATGCTTATGACTTAGTGACACCCCGATGTTTGGGGCTCGTTTCCGTATTTTCTATATTATATTTAGAGTTGATATAGTTTATGAGAAATTCAAATATTGGTATTGTTTTATTAAATCCTTATAATCGATTTAGTAGTAATATTTTTGAAAATAGGCTTGCCTTGTAACACAATAGACGCCATCACGGCCATGGTTAGATTTTGGGTCGTGACAGCCCCACGAGCGATTTTGAGTGTAATTTCGGATGTTTTAGGGAAAATTAGTATTTTGATATGGAATTATTTTCTATAATTTGTGTTGACTGAATTGAATTAATTGTGAACTAGATTCGATCCGTTCGAAAGTTGATATGTGCAGAATGGTGTTTCTGGAGCATTGTTTAGCTTGCTCGACATTGGATTCGGCTTGTTCGAAGTAAGTAACATCTCTAATCTTGGAGCTGAGGGTATGAACCCTGATTATACGTGTTATGTGAATTGTTTGGAGGTGACGCACATGCTAGGTGACAGGCGTGTGGGCGTGCACCGTAGAAATTGATAATCAATTGATTCTGTAGAGGTATTTAGTCAATTAACTTGTATTCTTCCATGTATTTTTATGTGTTAGAGAAACTGAGTTGTGACTCATGTTAGAATTCATGCTAAGGCAAATGTTGGTATTATTGGGACCCACTGAGGTCATTTCTACTGTCGAATTATATGTTTAAACTGTAATTTCATACTCAGTCATATTCATTCATTGCATATCATATCTCAGTCTCTGATGTTATTTATTGATACATCATATCATCATTTTGGGCTAGTTTCATGACATTGTGAGTCCGAGAGACTGGAGAGATTGAGGACTAAGTGAGGCCGAGGGCCTGATTGTGAGGATAATTATGGGATCGGGTTGCACGCCGCAGCAGGCCAGATTAGCTTATAATAGCACGTGAGTTGTCTGTGTACCACGTGAGTTGTCCGTGCGGATCCAAATATTGATACTATAGCACGTGAGTTATCCGTACGGATCCATATATTGATACTATAGCACAAGAGTTGTCCGTACAGATTATAGTGCTTGGTCTGAAGGAGCCCCTCCGGAGTCTGTACACACCCCCAGTGAGCGCAGGTACCTACTGAGTGTGAGTGCCGAGCGATTAGGAGGATTGAGAGACTGTGAGTACTGAGTGACTGGGAGGACCGAGTGAATTGATACTCTGAGAGTATGCATATGGTTTTATTACTGAGTTGCATCGCATTGACATGCACACTTGACATACAGGCACAAAGATGCATTTTTCCTCATGTTGTACGATATTGCGTCATTCATGACTTCACATACTCATTGACATGTAGGCATAGAGATGTATTTTCCTCATGCCATTTTAAAATGAAACATCCTATTTGTTGTTGAAAAGTTTTTGGGAAAAATCACGATTTTACAAAACGTACTCATATTTTGGTGATTTCGTTAAGAGATTCGGGTTTTCACTGATATAATTAAAAAGTAAGCCTATTTTTCTGGAACTGTGAACAAGCTGAGCATTTTATCTCTAAGCTACTTCTTTTATTACTTTTATTATGTTGTTATGAACTATTGTAGGCTACATGGTGTTGGACCCTCACCTTTGTTCCAGCTTGTCACTACTTTTAACCTAAGGTTAGGTTTGTTACTTATTGAGTACATGGAGTCGGTTGTACTCATACTACACTTCTGCATCTTGCGTGCAGACATTGGATGTTGATGTTTCTATGATCTACGGTAGCTGGATTTGAAGATTTACCTGTGTTCTGGTCATAGCTGCCTCTTGTTCATGGTAGCCTTAGATTTATAAAAAATCTGTTTATGTACATTTTGAACAGATGGTGCATTTATTTCATACAAGCTTGTAAATTCTAATCTTAGAACCTCATGATATGTACTACCAGTCCTTGGGGAGTGTATTAGAGTTAGTTAAATATTAATTGAATCGGTTTATTATTATTTGGCTTACCTAGCGGGTGAGGTTAGGTGTCATCACGGTTAGTTGGATTTTGGGTCGTGACACTTATTAAATATTATTGGAATTGGATAGGTATTAGTTGGCTTACCTAGCCGGTTGGGTTAGGTGCCATCACGACTAGTTAGATTTTGGGTCGCGACAAGTTTATACCAGAGCCCTAGGTTCATAGGTTCTACAAGTCATGAGCAAGTGTCTCGTAGAGTCTTGCAGATCGGTATGATGACGTCCATACTTATATTCGAGAGGCTACAGGGAATTTAGGATAATTTCCCATCTTTCTTTCCTTATCGTGTGGAATTGATTTTGCTTAAAGTGTAACTCCTTGAATTCTTTCCACGCATTCGTGTGCGCATGTGAGCACTCGGTATCAGCTGTGCATCACCGACTTGTGATGTCAAGGTTGACGTGCGAGATGTGTATTTTGTGTTTTGGTGATAGGCAAGTCTGGAGGACTTGAGGCCAGGTTTTGACCGCATCTTAGACTCGGTAGTTTTGGTTGTGAGAAATTATACATTTGGACCCATATGTCCGGTAGTGTCCCCACGAGTGGAATTTGTGGCTCGATAAGCTATTGAATGGCTATATGATAAGTATGTTGTGACTGCAGGATGTGTTCAAATGGGTTGAATGTGACGAATAAAGTTTACTTGTGACTCAAGAGTTTGCTATTGGGTACTTGATTTCTGTCTTGATTTGACGTATAGTCTCGAGTTGTGAGTGTATTGAAGGATCTTTCACGTTGTTAAATTGTGGGACAAATTAAATTATCATGTCTTGTCAATGAGCTTGGACTCAAGAAGGTTAAGTGATTACGTAGTAGATGTGGCTGTAAAAAGGGTATAGAAAGATGCCAGTTTGAGGCCAAGCAGGCGGGTTATCACCTGCGGGGTAATTTACGGATGTGTGATCCTTATAATATTGAGTGGAGAGATTCTTTTCTACCAACGGAGTGTATGTGTTGATATTTGAATTTGAATATGGGTGATAAAGTTGACTTGAGTGTCAACAGAGTAAATGCGATCTTAGCGGATGATTGGAGTATTTTATGGTTGATGTTGCCTGAGCTTGAGAAGATTTTTTGTTGAACTGATTACAGTATCATGGCAGTAATAGAGTATGAGTATTGTGAGTTATCGAGTGTTTTAATACATGGCTTTGAGCCAAGTAGGGGAGCCTGCTATTGCCAATTCAATTTCATCATTATATGTTAAATTTTAGTTTTGGTCTGAGACATACTTATGGGTTAGTCATAACTTGCAGAGGTTGAGATCGAGGATGACTCGAGTAAGGAAAATTTCATAATACAGGTTACATTGCACTTTATGAAAATATAAATATCATGGAATGATTAAGTTGTCATTTTGAAGAATGTAGTACGCACGAAGTATGAATTTGATTGATGGTATTAAGGCAGGATTACTTCTTTGGGTGTTGTTGTGATAATGGGGCATGTGGATTTCGGCCTGTTTGGGTGGTGCAATTTGGATTTGAACAAAGTGGTTGACTCTCTAGAAAGTTCCAATAGGTTCGAAGTTTAAACATAGCAATTGAGAATTTCTCCGGACTTGTGTATGGATAAAATCTGAGATTCGCATTTGATGGTGCCTGGACTTACGGTAATTCTGTATGACTATGGATTCTACATTCCATTATAAGAAAGGTAAAAGAACAATTTTAAATTCACATAAGAAACTTTCAGAGTGGGTGTTTCGGTTATGGTACTTATGGGGTGCTTAAGAAGAATATAGTGGCTTATGGGCCATAAGGCGGTGTCATATTATGTTAGGAGGTTTTGTAGTGAGCTTTGGGTAAAGATCGTAGTGTTCTGACAAGGATAAGTGTCAACTTGAGGGAAATTCAGAAGAAACTCGGAGAAAGTAGGACGACAGGATAGTAGGTTGGACCAGTATGATAATGGTATGATTGGTTCTTTGGGTACCTATGATGTGGTGAGACTTTACAGATGTTTTTGTGGAAATAATATTGGGTTTGGCGACTTGCGTGACTTGGTTGAGTTAGAGAGATTCAGTTCTGATGGCCTAGCTATGTGAAAATGGATTTCGAAGAGTTCTCGATGATTTCTATCACGGTTCGAGGTGGATATTTCCTACTCGCGTGAGGAACATGTTGCGTATTGGGATTTTCTCCTGGATGAAATCAAATAGAAGGTTCCTTGCTAATTGAGTATGTAGTTTGCTAGTGATCAGAGTTGATTATGAGATTCTCGTACCTTTACATATGATGGGATGATAGATGCGGTGTGTTGTGTAGGATTGAGATTTGCATGTGCAAGGTCATGGTTCAGTTTTGAAGGGCAGGTCATGAATTCTTAGACAACATAGACGGTTTCAGATGTCTAGATGAATGCTATTTATCACGACCCAAAATATCACTTATCGTGATGGCGCCTATCTCAATACTAGGTAAGCCGATAACATCAATAACCCACGATTTCCTTTAAGTTTGAAAACATAACATTTAAACACAATATAAAAGGAACCTCGCAAATACCGATACAAACACTCCCAAAACCTAGTGTCACTAAGTACATGAGCATCTAATATGTATACAAAGTCTGACAAAAAAAACTGTCTGAAAGTATATAACAGTACAATAACTGAAAGAAAGAGAGTCAAGGTCAGAGGACTCCAGGCAGCTACCTTGATAGTCTCTAACTGATAGCACTCTGAGATCTAACGGTCGCCGTGTCCGAAAGCACCTGGATCTGTACACGAGGTGCAGAGTGTAGTTTGAGTACAACCAACTCAATAAGTAACAAGACTAACCTCTGGGCTAAAAGTAGTGACGAGCTCTGTAGGTACAGTCCAGTATAAATAATGGTACATAAATGTGGGCATACTTTCAAGTTTAACAGTTAAACTCAGTATAAGTGAAATAGATCAATACTGTATGATATAAGGAATATGACATCTCAGTGGAAAGACCTCATGTAATACTGGTCACTAATCATTCGGTCACTCTGTACTATTTATGGCCAATCCAGCCCAGGGATATTCCATCCCGTATATAAATACACATCGACTGACAGTCAGTCACTCAGTACTGTATAAGGCCAATCCATCCCTGGGTAATTTATTCCCCAAATATAAATGATACGGACAAGATCCATGTCTAGGAAAAATTCATCACAATATAAATAAGTAAGGCAAGTCCATCCCGAACATATAATCATCTACGCTCACTGGGGGTATGTACAGACTCTGGAGGGGCTCCTTCAGCCCAAGCGTGATATAAAGCCGATATGGCCTACTGCAGGCGGGCAGTCCCGATCCGTATAATAATAAAGCCTATAAGGCATGCTGCAGGCGGGCAGCCCCGATCCATATAATAGTGAAGCCTATAAGGCCTGCTGCAGGCGGGCAACCCCGATCCATATAATAATAATATATAAAGTCAATATGGCCTGCTCCGGCGCGCAACTCGATCGCATAAATATCCTCATAATGGATGAATATGATTGAGTGTGAAATGTACATTTTTAAAACAATTAATTTAATAGCAACACGACCCCATGGGTCCCAAAATATTGGCACGTAGCTAAACATGATCTTTAGGAAGAGCCTCAGCTCAATTTCTCTAGCACGTGGGAAATGTTCAGATAATAACTTGATTCTTTAATTTTTTTTTACAACTTCACAGAATTTATTCAAGTCACAATTTTAATGGTGTACGTCCACATGCTCGTCAACTATCATGTGCGTCACCTCCAAACAATTTATATAACATAAATTCGGGGATTCATACCCTCAGAACCAAGTTTAGAAGTGTTACATACCTCAAACCGCGTAATTTCTTACTCAGCTATGACCTTGCCTCGTGAATTGGTCTCCGAAAGTCTCGTATCTAGCCATAATTAATTCAATTAATTCAATACAAATTATTGGAATTAATTCCATAAGGAAATACTAATTTTCCAATAAAATCCGAAATTTAACTCAAAAATCGCTCGTGGGGCCCACGTCTCGGAATCCGACAAAACTTACAAAATCCGATAACCCATTCAATTACGAGTCCAACCATACTAGTTTCACTAAAATCCAACTCCGAATCGACATCGAAATCTCAAAAATTTGTTTTATGAAATTTCTACAATTTTGCCCAAATTTTCATCTCAAAACACTAATTAAATGATGAAAACAATGATATATTCGTGTATACTGACCAAATCCGAGTTAAGAACACTTACCCCAATGTTTTCCTTGAAAAACTCTCCTGAAAATCGCCTCACCCAAGCTCTTAAAATCCAAATATGGGTAAAAATGGCCAACCCCCGAATTTATATGTTCTGTCTAGGGCTTTTCGCACCTGCGACTAACTTAGCCATTTCTGCGGTCGAGCAGTCGCTTCTGCGACCTCGGCCTCAACCCATGTCTGGTCTTTTCTGCGACCTCAACCTCGGCCCATGCCTGGTTGCGACCTCAAACCATCTGCTCGCTTCTGCGACCTCGACCTCAGCTCATGCTTGGTCGCGACCTCGACCTCGGCCCATGCTTGGTCGCGACCTCGGACCATCTGCTCGCTTCTGAGACCTCGACCTCAGCACATGCTTGGTCGTGACCTCTACCTCAAATTTTGCACATAAGTCATAAATGACATAACAAAGCTACAGAACTAGATTCCGACCCCAATATCAAAAAGTCAACTCCCCGGTCAAACTTCCAAACTTAAATTCCTATTTTGGCCATTTCAAGCCTAATTTAACTACGGACTTCTAAATAAAATTTCGGACATGCTCCTAAGTCCAAAATCACCATATAGAGCTGTTGGAATCATCAAAACTCTATTTTGGGGGTCATTTACACATAAGTCAATATTCGGTCACTATTTCAACTTAAACTTTAAACCTTGGAACTAAGTGTTCCAATTCATTCCAACACCTCACCGGACCCGAACTAATCACTCCGGCAAGTTACATAACAACTATAAAGTATAAATTGAGTAGTAAATGGGAGAACGGAGTTGTAATACTTAAAATG
This sequence comes from Nicotiana tomentosiformis, assembly GCF_000390325.3. Taxonomy (NCBI): domain Eukaryota; kingdom Viridiplantae; phylum Streptophyta; class Magnoliopsida; order Solanales; family Solanaceae; genus Nicotiana; species Nicotiana tomentosiformis. Next base: position 42,270,732 of record NC_090818.1, on the reverse strand, counting down.
ACCGGACGGGTTGTTACACTATTACTACTTGGTATTGCGTGAGAAGGGTGCGCATTTCAGAATGCGCATTGTGTTTTGACTTACGGATGCTTCATTGGTATTGTGATGCTCGCCTTGTCGATCGACTGCTGATATTCAGATTTTGCTATATGGCACGGAAGAATTATAGAAGTATTCCTCGTGGGATGATCGTGTATGAGAGATGTGTTAGACATTCGGGCGGTGGAGTTGGGATCAGATATGGTAATTCATGTGTTCTATGGATTTGGAGATCGGGAGTCCTCAGGAGCAGATTGTTTCGTGGTTGTGGACTATGAAGTTGTGGCCAAAGCTAGCCAGATGATAGTATATGTTATGATTCAGTCATTGTGGACTTTCGGAGGGTTATTTATCTATTTGTGGGTGACCAGAGTTGATTTTGGGTCCATTAGTAGGACCAATGAGGATGTGTATTCTACACCGGGTCAGATTTGTTGACTCTGAATAGCTATTATTAAGGGATATGCCATTCGGTTAGAATTAATTTTATTCATATCTGATATGCTCTATGTGTTACTCTTCCATGCTACAAGGGGTTGTGATTCATTGGTTATATGCACACATGATGCGGTTCTGTTTGGGCCTTATAGCAAAATTCGAGCGAGATGGTGATTGGGGTGTGGAATGGTTGATTGCGTCTTGGTTATGGTCTTTCCTGGCTATGGTGTATTGTGTTATTGGTTTCTCCATGGTTATGGTCATGCACTTCGTGTACTTGATGGCGAATTACGTGTAGTTGTTGATTTTGAGCATTGTGGCTTGAGGTATTTCATATGGACCGGTGTTTTAGATGGTCACGCATTCCAGAAGGGCTATGTTGGGATATAATCCTTTGTGTTAGATTCGTGTGTCTTGGTCCTACTATGGCTTGAGGTATTTCATATAACTTGTTGATCTAATGAGTGGTTAAGAGTTTCTACGTGTTTATTTCATCATCGACCGTGTACAAAAGTTCAAAACAAGATTTTAGTTGATATGAGGTTTGTTACCGATGTCGAGTTGGTTATCGAGTAGTTATTGCAATCGGAAGTTATTACTATTAGTATTTGAGTTATGTGGTATATAATGTTATTGTGTCTCGAGTTATGGTTATGGCTTTGTGCAACTTGTTCAGACTTAGACAATGTGCATATGCAAGATTCGGGTCTTGTAGGAAATTTCGGATGTTAGAAATTGGATTCTGGGGTTTACGGGCTAAGGTTGAAGTAATGATCTTCAATATGTTGTATAGTCGGGCCTATATGAAATATGGTGACGTGGAATCACTCCCGGGTATGTGCATGGTAAGGTTACACGGTGATCTGACGGCTTAAGAACAACTCTGGGCACGTTCACGAACGAACGTATGTTTAAGTGGGGGAAGATGAAACAATATGACCGATCGTTTTGAGCGTTTTCACTTCGCTCGGTAGTTTGAGGGCATGAGTAGCTCTGTATGATGTATTATGACTTGTGTGAATCGCCGGTTTTGGTTTTCAGGTTATTCAAAATTGATTTGGAAGAACGATTCTCAACTAGGAAGCTTTAAGTTGGAAGAGTTGACCAAGTTTGACTTTTGTGAATTTGACCTCGAAATGGAGTTTTGATGATTTCAATAGCTTTGTATGGTGATTTTGGACTTAGGATCATGTTCGAAAAATTATTTAGAAGTCCGTAGTTAAATTAGGCTTGAAATGGTTAAAATAAAAATTTATGTTTGGAACTTTGACCGGGGAGTTGACTTTTTGATATCGGGGTCGGAATTCAATTCTGAAAATTTTCATAGGTCCGTTATGTCATTTATGACTTTTCTGCAAAATTTAAGATCAATCGGACTTGATTTGATAGGTTTCGACATCGAATGTAGAAATTGGAATTTCTTAGTTTCGTTAATCTTGAATTGGGGTATGATTCATGATTTTAACGTTGTTCGATGTGATTTGAGGTTTCGACTAAGTTCGTATCATGTTTTAAGACTTGTTGGTATGATTGAATGGGGTCCCGAGGGGCTCGGGTGTGTTTTGGATCACTGGTTGAGAAACTAGTTAAGTTAATGATTTGGAGTTTGACCATGGTCAATATCGGGTCAAGATGACCTCTTTTCAGTATTTTGAGTGCGCAAGAAGGTTCGTAGCTTATTTTATGATTGAAACGCATATATGATTTGTGTCCGGGAGATTCCGAATGAGTTTTGGGTGCTAAAACAAAAATTCTTTCGTTACTGATTTTCTGGTGTAAAATATTTACGAAAATGTTATTTTCTTTATCCCTTAAATTTCCAAACTTCATTTAAATCTTCAAAACATCATATCTCCCTCGTTTTATGGCCACATTGGGTGATACAAAAGCCTAACTTGACTGAAATCTCACAAGGAATCTATTGGAGACATCAAAAGACAGTTTTGGGATTGTTTGGCACACAAAACGAGGCAGAACAGCTGGACAAAAAATATTTAATATCGAAGGTTTGTTTATTTTCCATTTTTGACGAATTGGAGCTCGGGAAGAGGCGATTTTCGGGAGATTTTTAAGAAAAACAATGGGATAAATGTTCCTAACTTAATATTGGTTAAATTACCCGAATCCATGGTTATTTTTAACATTTAATTGGTGAATTAAGTTGGAAAATTTAGAAAACCCTCTTGGTTTAATTTGAGGATTTGAGGGTCGAGTTGATGTCGGAATTTGGTAAAATTAGTATGGTTGGACTCGTGGTTGAATGAGCGTTCATATTTTATAACATTTGTCGGGTTCCTAGACGTGGGCCCCACAAGCGATTTTTGAGTGTAATTTCGGAAGTTTTAGGAAAAATTAGTATTTTGATATGGAATTAATTCCTATAATTTGTGTTGACTGAATCGAATTAATTGTGAACTAGATTTGAGCCGTTCGAAAGTTGATATGCGCGGAATGGAATTTCTGAAGCATTGTTTTGCTTGCTCGACATTGGATTCAGCTTGTTCGAAGTAAGTAACATCTCTAATCTTGGAGCTGAGGGTATGAACCCTGATTATACGTGTTATGTGAATTGCTTGGGTCTGACGCACATGCTAGGTGAAGGGCGTGTGGGCATGCACCGTAGAAATTGAGGCTCAATTGATTTTGTAGAGCTGTTTAGTTAATTAACTTGTATTCTTCCATATATTTGTATGTGTTAGAGAAACTGAGTTGTGACTCATGTTAGAAATCATGCTTAGGCAAATATTGGTATTATTGGGACCCACTGAGGTCATTTCTACTGTCGAATTATATGTTTAGACTATAATTTCATACTCAGTTATATTCATTAATTGCATATCATATCTCATTCTCTGCTGTTATTTATTGATATATCATATCATCATTTTGGGCTAGTTTCATGACATTATGATCCCGAGAGACTAGAGAGATTGATGACTGAGAGAGGCCTAGGGCTTGATTGTGAGGATAATTATGGGATCGGGTTGCATGCCGCAGAAGGCCAGATTGGCTTATTATAGCACGTGAGTTGTCCGTGCACCACGTGAGTTGTCCGTGTGGATTCAGATATTGATACTATAGCACGTGAGTTATCTGTACAACACGTGAGTTGTCCGTGCGGATCCAGATATTGATACTATAGCACGTGAGTTGTTCGTACAGATTATAGCGCTTGGTCTGAAGGAGCCCCTCCGGAGTCTGTACACACCCCTAGTGAGCGCAGGTACCTACTGAGTGCGAGTGCCGAGTGCTGAGTGACTGGGAGGCATGAGTGACTATGAGGACTGAATGACTGGGAGGACTGAGTGAATTGATACTCTCAGAGTATGCATATGATTTTATTACTGAGTTGCATCGCATTGACATACACACTTGACATACAGGCATAGAGATGCATTTTTTCTCATGTTGTACGATATTGCGTCATTCATGACTTTACATACTCATTGACATTTAGGCATAGAGATGTATTTTCCTCATGCCATTTAAAAATGAAACATCCTATCTGGTGTTAAAAATGTTTTACAAAACGTACTCATATTTTGGTGATTTCGGTAAAAGATTCGGGTTTTCACTGATATACTTGGAAAGCAAGCATATTTTTCTGGAACTGTGAACGAGCTGAGCATTTTATCTCTAAGCTACTTCTTTTATTACTTCTATTATGTTGTTATGAACTATTGTTGGCTATTGGTGTTGGACCCTCACCTTTGATCCATCTCGTCACTACTTTCAACCTAAGGTTAGGTTTGTTACTTATTGAGTACATGAGGTCGGTTATACTCATACTACTCTTCTGCACCTTGCGTGCAGGCATTGGATGTTGATGTTTATGTGATTGACGGGAGCTGGATTTGAAGATGTACCTGTGTTCCGGTCATAGCTGCCTCTTGTTCATGGTAGCCTTAAATTTATAAAAAAAACTGTTTATGTACATTTCGAACAGATGATGTATTTATTTCATACTAGCTGGTAAATTCTAATCTTAGAAGCTCGTGATTTGTACTATCAGTGCTTGGGGAGTGTATTAGAGTCAGTTAAATACTAATTGAATCAGATTATTATTATTTGGCCTACCTAGCGGGTGAGGTTAGGTGTCATCACGGCTAGTTGGATTTTGGGTCGTGACACTTATTAAATATTATTGGAATTGGATAGGTATTAGTTGGCTTACCTAGCGGTTGGGTTAGGTGCCATCATGACTAGTTGTACTCATACTACACTCTGCACTTCTTGTGCAGATACCGGAGTTAGTCCCAGCGCGTATTGTAAATTTGCTCGGATTCAGCTATCAAAGGAGACTTGAGATATAGCTGCACAACGTTCGCATCTCTGAAGTCCCCTTCTACTTTATCTTAGTTGTGTGCTTTCTTTCAAACAGATTTATTTTATTCAGACCCTTGTTTGTATTATTCTAGAAGTTCGTGCACTTGTGACTCTAGTTTTGGAATGGTATTTAGACATCGTATTATTTTTGGTTTGCACATTTAAATTCAGATATTATTTCGGTCGTTGGTTTCTTTACTATTTAATTAAAAATAAATTGTTAAAAATGGTTTAAATTATTCTAACGTTGGCTTGCCTGGCAAGTGAAATGTTAGGCGCCATCACGGTCCCGAATGTGAGAATTTTGGGTCGTGACAATATCTTATTTTTTCTCGATGACATAATTCCTCAAAGATATTATCTTAATATTTAGTACTTTTACTTAATAATTAAAACTTAAAATCAACTGAAAATTTGCCCACTTGAAATAGATAAAAAGGAAAAGTCGTTTGAATGAAACAGGGGAATAATAAAGACGAATATACATCCCTCTTTATTTCTTTAATTAATAAATATTAGTTGTTATTATTATTATTATTGAGTGGTTTTCTTAAGGATAGTGAAAACAAAATAGAAAAAAATGAGAAAAGCAACCAAAACAAATAAGGTGTTATTCTCCAATTATCTATTTTATCTCAATGTCATAAGAAGACGTTGTGTGGTAATATCAAAAAATTGCTTCTTATATAGCGAGGAAAAATAAAGGAATACAGATTAAAAAATATGTATTCTTTAAATCTGCTTCACGTTAAAAAAAATTAGAATTTCCTCTTCATCTTTGGATAGACGAGAAATAAGCTTATGAACTACGGAGATCGGGCGAAAAAAATATTGTTCAATGGGATTATTGTTCTTATTCAAGGATAGAATGAATAATGTTATTCAACAATTAAAAGGTAAGGGATTAAGTAGGATTTACTTATTATTAGAACATAAATGACTTATGGCAAAACGGATGAGGGTAAATTTTAAAGTTGATGTTTGATTATTATTTGAAGAAAAGAAAGAAAATCAATAGGAAAAACAAGATACGAAAGTGTGGAAAGCAAATCGTACGTTGTTCTTGTTCCGTAATGATAACTCCATTAGTCTCAATTTAACTAGAATGTGAATTAGTTGATGATTCTCAACAATATCATATAATGGTACCCACCGCCTAATAACTTTGTCAAGCTTAACATTGACGGCGCCTTCAATCAAGCAACTAACATAGCGGGAGCTGCAGGAATATTTCGTAACTCGACCAATCAATGGATCCGGAGATTCACAACTTGTTTAACTTGCTTTTCTGCTACTGAAGCTGAATTAATAGCACTTCGGCTAGGCCTACAGTTAGCTAAAGACTTTAGTCTCTGGCCGCTTCACATTGAAACTGATTCACAGGTATTGTGTAGCATGGTCGAACATGGTAATGAACTTTACTTATCTATTATCTCTGACCGCATGTCACTGATGCTGGAACTGGATCACGTGGAGCTTAGACATGTATACCAAGAAACTAATATTGTAGCAGATGCCTTGGCTAAACACGGGATGAACCTCACATTTTCATATGGACGACAACCATGGCATCCCTTATATTACTTATCTCCCCCTCCCTTTGCTTTATCAGCTTTCAATAAGGATTGTTCTGAAGACTTTAACGTTCGAACAGTCTTGGCTTGTAATAACTATAACTATTACGTTACTTAATTTCTAATATAGGTACCCTTATTAGCAATAAAAAAAAAAAACAATATCATATAATTTTCTCTAAGACCCTAAACTACTTTCATAATCTATATATCTATACTGACGTATTAACTTAACTAGTGGAGGAGCCCGGGCCCAATATGAATAAAGCTATTTTATTTTATTGTACATTCTGCTACCTTTCAAATTTTAACCATAATATTCTATGAACTTTTCACTGGTGAGGTCTGCGCCATCAATTTGGATTATGAAAGTAAACTTTAGTTGGTAAATCTATTCACTCTAAGATTTAAGTCTCGAGTACTATATACATTGAAAGTAAATATTTTAATACTATTAAATCGGTTTCATAACCTAATTTGCTTTCGCCATCTTTTTCACTCATAGTCAGGTAGATAAACTAATGAATATTGTAGAATACTGCTGCTTAAATTTAGCAAAGAACTCACTTAACGTGAATCTTACAAGATTTTAATCAACCACATCCCGGATCCATCACATCTCTACATGAGATGTCTTACTTCTATGTATGTAGCATGAGAATAGGTGATAAAATATATTTTCATATTACTGCCTGCATTGGTTGTCCATTTTTAGTAGAAATTGATTTTCGATAGCTATTACGTTGCATGTTTATTTATTATATTACAAAAGGTCTCTTGTAAAGTTATTTTCGCGTACATAATTATCTATTTTAGTACTTCCGAGTACTTAAAATAGTCTTAATATTGAGCATTTAATTAGTGTACATATAATTCGTGTCTATGTGAAGGCACCAACTCTTCAGGTGCCATGAAGAAATTTTTACAAGAGATATGAAGCTGGGTATGTTGTTGTATATGAAGCTGAAAGCCTGAAACATACCAAAATGATGTTGTTCCCCTTTTATTGTTAAATGGCAAGTACAAAATGATGTTATTCCATATAGCTAGGAACTATTAACTTAGATACAGCAAGAATAGTGGCAGCAATGGCGGTCCTCTTGGATAGAAGAGCTAACTGTTTCTCTATCATTTATATCTATCATCTCCTCTGTAATATTTGTTTGGGTAGCCTCCATATGGAAACAAACTAAATATTGGCCAAAGGGAGTATAATTTAGTACAAACCATGCACTCTCTCTACATTATCATTCAGAAAAACATACCAATGACCTCAAGTTCACACTTCTCTTTCGGAAATCAAGTAATGAATGTGAAAACTAAAAGGCAAAAAAGTTTAGCTTAAACATGTGCACAACCATCTATTTCTACTTGCCCTTTCCAATTGAAAACAAGTATTCGTTAAATAAATCTCATCGTTTTTAATTGGTAATATATGAAATTTATAATCTAATTATAAGATCCTCTAAACCTAAAGTCCTACCGCCATAACAACAGAAATAAAGCAGAAAGTTCTGCAGAAAACACTAACAATCTCACTGCGGCAAATTTTTGCTAACCAAATCAACTGATCACCCTTTCTAAAAAGAGCTTTGACTGGAGACTGAATATTCTCATAGGGATAAAATCCCAACTTTGACCATCACATTTTCAGTCAAAAGCTTGAAATACATCACAAAGTGCAAATTTATTAAAGGAGAGCTAGGGATGTTTCATATTATATAATAGGCGTTTCCACTTGAATACTTTCAGTTTTGCAAAGATATCTCTATTGGAGTACTTAATCATAAATTTGAATCCAAAGTAAAAAAATATATATAGTACTATCTTTTCCCTATAAAACCATGTTAAACGTGTGTTTTAACCAGGCCATCGTATGATGCCTATCATTATCCAAAATCTGGTATTAACTTTTCCAAATAGCAAGGGGGGATTACCAAACAATTCAATTTTTCCTCTAGTTGATGCTAATTGGCAACTAATATGATAAAAACTTGTGGCAGATTAATCACAAAAATACGTCCATAAAACACGCGAATTTAGTAACCAATAGTGACAGAAAGTAAATCATATATAAAGAAACAGAGAAGTAGATGCACTATCATAAAAAGAAAAAATAAATTCACAAAACCTATAGACAAACTTGTGAAATAGTAACTTGTCATTTGATCAGAATCAAAACACAATAGTCTCTTTGCTTCCATTAAATGTTGAAAAAAGAAAAAAAAATCTTAACACTTTGAGTTCTGTAATAAATTCTAATTCAAACTCCAAAGCAGAATGAAGCATAAATCTATATTTGCTTTATTAAATATATAACACGAGAGGTGCTATATATATAGAATAAGAGTGAATTGTAATCAGAACTACACCTTTCTCTGTTGTAATATAGAACCAGCTGGCGACACGTGAACCAGACCAACAATAGAATGAAGACCACAATTCCAGCTTCAGATGCTTTCAAGGAGAGGAGCGAGTTGATGTTTATTCCGACATTGTTTATCTACAACAAGAAAATATGGAAATAATATGGTTGCAGAGTTAATCTATGTGTATGAGCATTAATAAAACAAAGAAAGCAATTAGAAACTTTACAATCACTTTAGGATGTAATCAAATTTTATCTTAACTTTTTTATTTACGCAACTAATTGCAAGTAGTAGTTGAAATAACTAACCATTATAATTTTCTTACTGCAAAGAAAAATATTTACAACACATAAATGAGCTCAAAGAGTTTGAGTTAGCTTTCAATGGACCACCTAGAGTTAGAAAAAGAAAAGGATCCTTCGACGCATTCGATTCTGATAGTTTAATCACAACCTCTATCGAGAGGGCAAATTGTCATAGACTTAAGGCATGGAACAAAGGTGCGCGAATAATTACAAATTGAAATAACACAGTTGAAGTGCAAATTATTAAATATAAAGGTAGAAACTTGGAATTTGTCTATCAATTTCAAGAACAAAATACAAAGTAACTGAACATATACTATAACTAATTAGTTAATTACTCAGTAACCTTCAGCAATTGGCGATGAGCATACCAATTAAAAGCAAACCGTTCAGTTCCAAAAAAGTGAAACCTTGATTGCACCAGTCAGTGAACCTCAAGCTTTTTAAAATTCACCACTTTAAAGAGGAAATCCATCCATGCAAGAGCAAGAACTTTTTAAGGACGAAATCGTTATGTCATAAACTGCAACTTTCGTGAACAGCTTATGTCAAAATTTGCATTACGGAGTTTATCCAAACTCGCTGACCATGAAGATCTTCCACTGGGGAATTTCGTCAAATACATAGGTGGCATCGAAGTTCTTCCCTCCTTATCACTATTTTCGTCCTAGATGGAAATTTTCACAGAGCAGAGAAGTACTACACAAAACTTAAAATCCACATACAGATGGAAAATTGGAGACATCCGATGAGTGAAGATTTCTGATAAGTTCCACTTAGTGTTCTATCTCTTTGAAGCCCTTGAAGAACAGTGGAAGAATGTGTTTATTCGCTGGGGTCGGAGGGACCCGTGTCTCTGTAGAAAATCCATTCAATTGTCAATAAAATGAACCAGATAGTAAAGTACATTGTACAGTGCTCTTTGTACAACCCAGTGGTGTTGTATGAATCAATGTGGAATAAAGTAAAATTTTATGATTTGTTTTGTAATTTCACTTGAACCGGAAGCTCCTCCCGATTACCCCTTATTAATTAATAGTAAGTAAAGTAATGTTGACATAATATTATATTATTTTAAAAATAAATTATTTCTTAAAATGGATGATAAGTCAGTTATTTGTTCTCTTTAATATTAAGTATTTGGTTCATTATGAAACATTGCTGGCACTATGCACTATGCTCATAGAAAAATACTTAAATACTTTAATATCAAATATCCTTCTACTATATATGTTTGTTTGTCAAGTTTATTATTTCTTACATATGTTAGTTTCATCGTAAATATAATAGACCAAATTAAAATTGATCTTCCATTGCATATAGATTGATTTTGAAGAAAACTTTGCCTGTCATGCTGCTGAAAAATTTAGATCCGTCGAATAACTTATTTAATAGCACACAGATGGTATATAGAAGTTTTGATAATACCGTCATACATACAGAAATTATGATACTGGTAAATATACTTCTAAATATGTATTTATCCCCAAATTCAACTTTCGTCTTCCGAAACTAAAGAATATCCTTTTAAATTTTGTGAAAATAATTTCTAGTATGTTTATGTTTTGCAATTATAATAAATAAAGTACAAGGAGAAATATTCAAAATATTAAACTATATTTACTGCAATATATTTTATTATACAAACAACTATATATTTCTCTTTCAAGAGGGATATCAATATCGACAACAAGAGTGATGAATATGATAGAGCAACTAAAGCATTAAAAAGAAACGTACACAAAAATATCGTCTATAAAAAAGTGTTCGTTAAGATACCATCATATTAAATACTTTCAAACTGTAATACTTAATTATCTAACTAACATGACTAAATTGTTGTATTATCATACACAAAATTTTTCTCATTAATTAAATTTTATTGTTCCTTCATATAAATAAATGTTTAAATCATCACGTGTCATTATTAACGTGCAACGCACGTTCATAGATACTAGTTATTATAAAAGAACGAGTAATTTATTTTAAATATTGAACGAATAAAATATCTCTGAAATATTGATCGACTTTTATAATCTTAAGTATTTATATAATTTAAGAATATAATTGTAAATAACTTTTTTTTCATTTAAGCTACACATACATACGCCAAGCCTACGCAATGGGATTGAAACTTTTCTTCAAAAAGTTGATTCCTTTTGGGATTATATCACAAATAATCTTACTGTTTAAAGGAAGTCAATGATTTTATACAAAGGGCTCCATATGAAATTGATACCAAACGGAGATTGCTATTTGGATTTAAACCAAGTGTTTCAAGAATTAAAATGGAGAAATTACTCATAAACCAAGTGATTTTTTATAATTACTTATGAAAACAATACTAAGAAGTGGTCGTCAATTTGTTGCCTCCACCGATACTTCGTCACGTTTTATACACAAATATTTTACCTCACAATGACGGCAAGATTTTTAGCACTTCTTTTTGAAATTGTTCTTGCAAAGCGGAAACATTTGGCACCTAATTAATCATTTTTATACGGTCGAAGTCGAGATCGATTACAACTTGATAGATTAGGCTTGAAACATGCCGATCAAGAACTGAAGATAGACCTCAAGTCCCACAGAGCTAGAACCGAGGTCGGAAAGCCTGCCTTCGAGGAACATTGAGTCCGGTGTCGACCTTAGCATCGAACGAGCTCGAAGAAGCATTGTTGAGAATTGAGATAACTAACAGAAGACCGAAATATCCGCGACCGGTCGGATATTACGGCGAGATTCTCTGCACGTATCAGCAAGCAATCAGCAAATCAAGAGATTTTTACCTTTTATAGAAATGTATCTAGAGTAGGACTCCTCTACGATATAAAGAGGGTCTCATAATTCATTCGACTCATTGTAACACGCATCTCAAACCAATATATTATTATTTCTCATCAAGTTCTTATTATTCTCTTGTTGTTCTGTTCTGATATCAATCAAAGCACTTTTGGCTCGAGGGTGGCTAACCTTCCAAGGCTAAGACTATTCAACTTGTGTGGTTTGCATTTACTTTTCCATTGCTTATTTCAATTGCAATCTGATTTATCGTTTTGTATCAGGTTACATCACGTATCCTTGAAACTACTTACAAATTCGATTGTTATCCGATTTTGAGGGGTAAACACATTTATTTCTTTACTTTTGGTTTTCTTACTCATCATTATTACTTAACGGCAATTTTTTTTTTAATTCTTTTAATGATGTAGAAACTTAGACTTTCATTAATTTTGTTATTTTAGACAAATAGTGTAACAAGGTCACAATAAATAATTAGTACTCTATGTTTTTTAAGCATCATCAATCTTATTTCGATAGAGTAGTACAAGCACCGATGTAAAGAGTATCGTATCTACCACTCCAATTTTCTCTCTAATGAACGTTAATATTAGACTAGCGAGTATAATCATGAATCAATTGAATTCTATTTATCTTTTCTTTGTTGTCTCTAACCTTTCCAATGGATTTTGTTGAAGAAATGAATTCCTGAGTGTTTACAAAATTATGAGTTCTTATCATTATAAATTTTTAGTTAGAAAAATATTGAGGACTTCTATATCCTACAAAAAAAATCGAAGTAATTCATACAAATATTCATAGAAAGAGGACATAAGTGTCAATAGGAGGAAGAGTTGTATTAGATAAAATACTTATCCAAGAAACATGAATTTGAATTGGGGAAGAAATTTAACACGCCCAAATATCAAGGGAACATGTCCAAGAGTTGATTAAAGATGTACGTGTAACACATGTCTATTTATCTATCTATATATTTATATCTATATTTATTATATCTATCTATATCCATATATTATTATAAAAGCACAAATGTCATACTAAATGTTGAACGACTAAAATATTCTTAAAATATTAACGGTCTTTTATATTTTTTTAGGACCTTTTTTCAAGTTTCGGACATTAATACATTTTTATTTTTATAAATAAGATAACTATATTAATGATTATAAACTAACATAACTGCATATCAAAAGAAGGACCAAAGGATCACATTTGCAACGCATAATTAAGACTGGATAACGTGGAAGAAATTAAAATTCATTGGCATTAGGCTTCAATTATTTTTCAGAGAGATAATTTCATGTTGAATAAAATCATAAACTAGGACTGTATAATATTTTGAACACTCAGGTAAACTAGTGTCACGACCCAAAATCCCACCACAAGCGTCGTGATGCACTTAGTGTCTAAGACTAAGTAAGCCGATTATAATTACAATTCAAGCCAATTTTTTTAAAATAGATAATCGAACCCAACAGCGGAAATAATTGCAAACAACCTCCCAAGACTGGTAATATTGAGTTACGAACTCTAACTGAATACATAAAATGATCTCAAGAATCGAATACTCAATACTGTTTGATTAATAATTAACAGTACAATAAAATGAAAAGACTCCAAGGGACTACGACGACCAAGCAACTCTACCTTGAATCCTTGTGATCATACTCTAACTCTGTCTGACTCTGATATCTCTAATACCTGGCTCTGCACAAAAATGTGCAGAAGTGTAGTATGAGTACACCACAGTCGGTACCCAGTAAGTATCAAGACTAACCTCAATGGAGTAGTGACGAGGTACAGTCAAGACGCTCACTAGTCTAATAACCTGTGCAATATAGTATACAAAAATAATAGGAAATAAATAACAATGATGGCAACAATAATCAACCAGTGATACACACATCAAGGCAACAAGAACACCATAAATATTTTTCAATAAATAATGAATATTAGTACAACCAATTAATCTTGTCCTTCAATTATAAATCTTTCGCCTATATGTTATTTTTTCAAATAATAATCTTCAGGATATAATACTTTCCAATAAATATATTTCTCATATACTTCCTTCAAATAAATATCTTTCAAATATAATTCTTTCAAATAAATATCTTTCGAATATAATTCTTTCAAATAAATATCTTTCGAATAAAAGTCACCCTCGGACACCTCATTTCAAAATCATAAAAATACGGGTCCCATCTCACTTTCATATTTCCACGACACTTCGTGCAAATTTCTCTATCACAACCTCACGGACAACTCACGTGCCAATATCATCATCATTTACTCACGGCACCTCGTGCCCACATTTCATATCATAACTGCACGGACAATTCACGGGCCAATATCATCATTATTTACTCGCGGCATCTCATGCCCGCATTTCATTTTATAATCCGCCTGGCAATAGCCGCAGGGTCCCAATTTCAATATAGATCAGACTATTATCAAGTTTACCGAAACAACAAGACAAATTGCACAAGATATAAAAATAAACACAAGAAAAATCACAAACATCACATGAAAATTACCAACGCAATAACCCCACATCATCACATAAAAATTACCAACACAATAATTCCACATTATCACATATCATCCTTGACAATAGCCACCCTTATCTTTCCTATAGCTACCACTATCACTCCTATAATAGCCTCTCCTATCCCTTCGCCTTAACAATATCAATAGCCACCCTTATCGCTCCTATAGCCACCCTTATCGCTCTGTATAATAGCCACCCTCATCACTTCGCCCAGACAATATCCCAACAAACATAACCACAGTGAAATGCCACCATTATACCCACATAATATCAATAGTGAAATGTCACCTTTATATCCTAATAATATAACTCAAATCACACAATAATTTACACAGAATATTATCACGCCAACATAACACAATCAATTCCTATCACAATTTGCCCAACAACCACAACCAATTTCAATGATATAGTAAAATTAATAAAAATTTTAAAAATAGCCCAGGGCTCCACACAACGTATAATAAACCTCAAAACAATCAACAAAGATAGAAAATACTCAGTATAGGGCAATGCCTTTATTAATCTAAATTTTTTATAATTATATTAACGCCTCAGTTTAAACTTATTTCATTAATTATTTGCAGATGGAAAATTCATAATATAATTATTTTCAGGAAATATCAAATCAACAAACTCACGGAATTCACATAAATATTCAAGTAACAATCACATCAAATTGTCATATAAAAACAAATTCAACAAACAAGGATTTGGGCATGGCAAATAGAGGATTTAATAATACCAACAATTATTCAATTTATTATACAATAAAGCCTAAGACTTTAATCTAATAAATTTTGCACATATAATCCTGAGTACGTACTCGTCACCTCGCGTACACGGCTTTTCATATTTCACAAATGGCACATAAGACTCGATGCCTAAGGAGTAATTCCCCTCACTCAAGGTTAGGCAAGATACTTACCTTTTTGAAGTTATGCCGATATTCCAAAATCGCCTCCTTGCTTGAATTGACCTCCAGATAACTCAAATCTATCCAAATTAATTGTATAACTTCATTAAAATTTATTGAAAATAATTCCGGATAATAAAACGTCGACTTAATTTTATTCTAAAAAACAACCAAAAGTCAATGTGGGGCCCGCCTCTCGGAACCCAACATAATTTTTATGAAATCCGAATACCCATTCCGATACGAGTTCAACCATACCAATTTTATCAAATTCCGATAACAACTCGACCTCCAATCTTACAATTTCGTTTTTGGAAGATTTTGCAAAAATCTTGATTTCTTCCATTTAAATCCTAATTAAACGATGAATATAACCATGGATTTATGAAATACACTTTCGGGTATAGGACACTTACTTGAGTTTAAATCGTGAATAAATCCTCAAAATCGCCCAAGAACCGATGTAACGACCCAACTTGTCGTTTTAAAAAATTATGCCCCGAGCAATGACTAAAGGTGTCAATCAACTTCGTAATATATATTATGACCCGCGGGTGTGATTGAGTTTGGTTTTCGGAAGATTGGGAATTAAATTAAAAAAAATAATTCTCATTTTTGAAGCTTAAATGAAAAGAGTTGACCGGGGTTGACTTTTGAACAAACGGCTCCGAAATAAAATTTTGATGATGTCAATAGCTTCGTATGGTGATTTCGGACTTAGGCGTACGTCCGGATTTGGATTTGGAAGTCCGTAGGACAATTCGACGCATTTTGGCGAAAATTGAAAAATAGAAGATTTTTGGAAAGTTCAACCGAAGGTTAAATTTTTTGATAACGAGGTCGGATTTTAATTCCGGAAATTTGAACAGCTCCATGACGTCTTTTATGACTTGTGTGCACAATTTGAAGTCATTCCGGATTGATTTGATACGTTTTGGCAAAAAATATAAAAGTTGGAAGATTTGAAAACTCATAATTCGTAATTTCGGCATTGTTTGACGTGGTTTGAAGCCTCAGCTAAGTTCTTATTGTATTTTGGTATATGTTGGAATAATTGGTTAAGGTCCCGAGGTCCTCGGATAGATTCCGGATGGTTAACAGATCAATTTTGACTTGAAAAAACAGTTGGAATTTGGGACTTGCAAGTGTAATCGCTTATGCGGAAGCTTGATCGCAAAAGCGAGGTGCTTCTCGCAGAAGTGATTGAAGGGGAGTTGGGCAAAGGCTGATGGAGAAGGACGCAGAAGCGCAAGCGCAAAAGCGAGAGGTGAATCGCAGAAGCGGCTCTTTATGCAGAAGCGAACACTGCCTCGCACCTGCGATTCTCGTAGAAGCGGAAATGCTTCCACATATGCGAGGGTCGACTGGGCAATGCACTTCCGCAGAAGCCAGTTTTGGCTCGCAAAAGCGGCTCCGCAGATGCGGCTACTCGTCCGCAGGTGCGAAACTGGGCAGAATGTTAAGCACCAAAAATGGCCATTTTGTTTTTGGATTTTTTGGAGGTCGGGTTTGGGCGATTTTGGAGGAATTTTTCACAAGCTTGGTTAGGGTAAGTGTTCTATATACGAAAGTGATTATATTTCATGAATCTATGGTTATATTTTTCGTTTAATTCGAGTTTAATGGAGGAAATTGGGATTTTTGTAAAAACTTTTCAAAAACAAAAATTCAATATTTGGAGAATGATTTGTTATTGGAATTAGATAAAATTGGTATGATTGAACTCTTATCGGAATGGGTATTCGGAGTACGTAAAAATTACGTCGGGTTCCGAGAGGCGGGCCTCACGTTGACTTTTGGTTGACTTTTTAGAATAAACTTTTAAGTCGACATTTTATTATCCGAAATTATTTTCAAAGAATTTTAATGAAGTTATACAATTAATTTGGATAGATTTGAGCGGTCCGGAGGTCAATTAAAGTAAGATGGCGATTTTGGAATATCGGCATAACTTCAAAAAGATAAGTATCTTGCCTAACCTTGAGCGAGGGAATTACCCCTTAGGCATCGAGTCTTATGTGCTATTTGTGAAATGTAAAAAGTCGTGTACGCGAGGTGACGAGTACGTACTCGGGCTTATATATGCAAAATGTATTGGGTTAAAGTCTGAAGCATTATTGTGTAGTAAATTGGATAATTGTTGACATTTATTAAATCATCTATTTGCCATGCCTCAAGTCTCGTCTGTTGAATTTGTTTTTATATGACAATTTGATGTGATTGTTACTTGAATATTTATGTGAATTCCGTGAGTTTGTTGATTGATATTTCCTAGAAATAATTATATTATGAATTTTTTATCTGCAAATAATTAATGAAATAAGTTTAGACTGAGGCTTTAATATAATTATCAAGAATTTGGATTAATGAAGGTGTTGCCCTATACTGAGTATTTTCTATCTCTGTTGATTGTTTTGAGGTTTTATATACGTTGTGTGGAGCCTTGGGCTATTTTTGAGAAATTTATTGATTTTACTATATCATTGGAATTGTTTATTGTCGTTGGGAAAATTGTGATAGGAATTGATTGTGTTGTGTTTTCGTGTTAATATTCTGTATACATTGTTGTGTGATTTGAGTTATTATTATGAGGATACAAGGGTGGTATTTCACTGATGATATTATGTGGGTATAAGGGTGGCATTTCACTGTGGCTATGTGTGTAGGGATATTGTCTGAGCGGAGTGATAAGGGTGGCTATTATACGGAGCGATATGAGCGGCTATTGATATTGTCAGGGCAGAATGATAAAAGAGGCTATTATAGGAGCGATAAGGGTGGCTATAGGAGAGATAAGGCTGGGTATTGTCAGGGATAATACGTGATGATGTGGAGTTATTGTGTTGGTAATTTTCATGTGATGTTGTGATTTTCCTTGTATTTTTTTATATCTTGTGCAATTTGTCTTGTTATTTTGGTAAAATAAATAATAGACTGATCTATGTTGAAATTGGGAGTCTGTGGCTATTGCCAGGCAGATTATGAAATGAAATGTTGGCACGAGGTGCCGTGAGTAAATAATGATGACATTGGCACATGAAGTGTCCGTGAAGATGTGATATGAAATGTAGGCGCGAGGTGTCGTGAGTAAAATGATGATGATATTGACACGTGAGTTGTCCGTGCGGTTGTGATAGAAAAATAAGCCCGAGGTGCCGTAAAAATATGAAAGTGGGTTGAGACCCGTATTTTATGATTATGAAATGAGGTGTCACATGGTGACTTTTATTCGAAAGATAATTATTTGAAAGATATTTATTTGAAAGAATTATATTTTAAAGATATATATTTGAAAGGATTATGTTCAAAAGATGTTTATTCCAAAGAATTATATTTGATAGATATTTATTTGAAGGGAGTATATTCGAAATATATTTATTGGAAAGTATTATATCCTGAAAATTATTATTTGAAAAAAACATATAGGCGAAAGATTTATATTTGAAGGACTTGATTGATTGGTTGTACTTGTATTCATTATTTGTTGAGCAATATTTATGGTGTTCTTGTTGCCCTGCTGTGTATATCACTGGTTGATTATTGTTATCATCATTGTTATTTATTTTCTATTATTTTTGTATACTATATTGCAGGGTTATTAGACTAGTGAGTGTCTTGACTGTACCCCGTCACTACTACACTGAAGTTAGTCTTGATACTTACTGGGTACCGACTGTGATGTACTCATACTACACTTCTGCACATTTTTGTGCAGAGCCAGGTTTTGGAGATATCGAGCTCGGACAAAGTTAGAGTGTGAACGCAAGGATTCAAGGTAGAACTGCTTGGTCATCGTAGTCCCTTGGAGTCTTTCTATTTTTATTGTACTGTTAATTATTAATCAAATAGTATTGAGTATTCGATCCTTGAGATCATTTCATGTATTCAGTTAGAGTTCGTGACCCAATATTATCAGTTTTGGGAGGCTGCTTGTAATTATTTTCGTTGTTGGTTTTGATACTTATATTATAATTATATGTTTAAAAAGAAAAACAAATTGGCTTGAATTGTAATTATAATCGGCTTACTTAGTCTTAAAGACTAAGTGCCATCACGACGCCTGTGGTGGGATTTGGGTCGTGACATGTTGGTATCAGAGTTCTAGGTTCATAGGTTCTACGAGTCACGAACGAGTCTAGTAGAGTCTTGCGGATCGGTACGGAGACGTCTGTACTTATCTTCAAGAGGTTACATAACTGTTAGAAAATTTCCACTTCTTTCATTCCTATCATGCGGATTTGTTGATTGTGGGATTTGAGCCTTTGTCTATCTATTCTCTCACAGATGGTGAAGACACGTGCTACCGGGGCAGCTGAGCAGGCACATGTGCATACTGCTAGGGCCGCAAGAGGTCAGGGTCGAGGTAGAGGCCGAGGAAGGGCACGTGTCGCTGCTAAGGCACCTATTAGGGCAGCAGTTGAGGAGCCGCCAATAGCTCCACTTGGGGACAGATACCAAAAGCACCTGTTGTTACCCCCAGATTTCAGGAGAGTTTAGCACAGTTCTTGAATATGTTTGGTACATTAACTCAGGCGGGATTGATCTCTGTTGCACCAAATATTTCACAGATTGGGGGAGTAACTCAGACTTCTACCGCCCGTACTCCAGAGCAGCAGGTTCACATTGGTCAGGTTTCGAGTGTAGTACTGGTACAACCTGTTATTTCAGTTCAGCCTAAGGTCAGGCCAGAGGCATCAGAAGAAGAACAAAAGAGACTTGAGAGGTTTAAGAGGTATAGTCCGCCTACTTTCAGTGGAACAACTTCAGAGGATGCCCAAGGATTTATAGAAAAGTGTCACCGTATTCTCCACACCATGGCTATTGTGAAAGTGAGCGGAGTTGCCTTGACTACATTTCAGTTGTCAGGCGCAGCGTATCAGTGGTGGCAAGTTTATGAAGAAGGTAGACCAGCCGATGCAATGCCACTAACTTGGGCTCAATATTCAGAGATATTTTTGAAAGAGTTTGTTTCCCAGACTCTCCGGTATGCGTGGCACACAGAGTTTGAACGATCGCGTCAGGGCACCATGAAAGTGTCAGAATATGCTATCAGGTTCAAAGAGTTAGCCCGCCATGCACCTATTTTGGTTCTTACAGTTAGAGAGCGAGTCTGCGGATTCATTGAGGGGCTCGATTATGATCTTACAATATGCATGGCTCGAGAGTTGCAAACTGATACTCCATTTCAGCAAGTAGTGGAGATTGCGAGGAGGATTGAGGGTGTTCTAGGTGATGAAAGGGAGTATAAGGAGGCCAAAAGGTCTCGAAGCTCTAGAGGGTTCAATGGATTTTACTCTTCAACTATGACCTATTATGGCGGAGGCTCGAGTAGTCGGCCAGCTCAGTCCGCACATCAGATTACTCGGGATGCTTCAGTAAGTTCTTATATTACACCACCGACACAAGATTCTTACAGTTGTTATTCCAGTTATCCGGCCCAGACTCAGTACGAGCAGCCGCGACCTCAGAGGGGTTGTTATGAGTGTGGTGATACTAGGCACATCAAGAGAGATTGTCCCAGATTTGGGAGGTGTGGATTTTATCAGAACACTCTAGTTATGGGCCCCAATGCAGTTACTACCCCACATGCACAGCCAGTTAGGGGTGGAGGACAGGCGGGTAGAGGGCGCCCTAGAGGGAGAGGCCCAGCCCGTTAATATATTTTCTATGGTGTGGCTGAGGCCACTACACCAGATGGTGTCGTTACAGGTATGATCCTGATTTGTTATAAAAGGATATTTTTCCTTAAATTGATTCGGTTCTGAATATTAAGGTGATTCCTCCTATTATGCTCCGCTTATGGGTGAGCTTCGTAATTTTATGACCCACTTATTTGTTTATCCCTGTTGGGAGGTTTGATGATGTTAGCCCGTGTCTATCATTGTTACTTTGTACACCATTGAGGGCTATAAGTCCAAAAGTGACTTTTTATTTCTCACTACAGTGGGTTTTGATGTGATTTTGGAATAATTGATTTCAATTTTATGAATTATATGCCCTATTGGAATGGGGGTTCATTATGTGTTGTGAAAATTATTTACGAAATTTATTGAAAAGAAGAAAGAAAGGAAATTGAAAATTTCAGTTGGCACAATGTGTAAAATACTTGTGATTTGGAGTTGAGGACGAGATCCTCGTATTTTTTATATGATGTGAAATATTTAAACTAGGCTACAAGCCGCGGTGGAAGTTATATAAGGACGAGGTCCTTGTGGTGAAAACTTTATGAGTTTAAACTCTCCCTTTGTGAAATTTAATTTGTACTATAGTACTAATAGGGAGTCATGCCTGATAGGCTTATGTGATAATTCTTTTATGTGTTTCTGTGCCATAATTATGCTGTAATTATTTAGTTTTAGCCTATGAGGTGAGTGCCCAGGTGGCTTTAAATGTGACTCGTTAATCTGAGTAAATAATTATGAGGTCTTCATGCCTTGGGTGTTTCCATCAGTATTGTGAAAATTTGAAACGAGATTTTGGTTAATATGAGATTAATTGAGGATGCGGGAATTAATTATAAACGGCTATTATGACAAGAGATGTGGTTATGGACATACGTATGATGCGTGCGTTGGCACGAATTGCTACAGCCGTTTGAGACTAATACCTTGTGTTGATGTAAAAATCCAGCATTTGAAATTGATTGGAGTGTAAGGAATTGTCTTTAAAGCTTATAAGTGTGGATAAAAGAAATAATCACCACTAAGATTATGTTGTCGGACCCTTATTAAATTTACGGTGATGTATAATCACCCGTGAGCATGTGTGAAATAATGCACTCAGTAATTTAATATCATCAGGATAATTCTTGGCACGTTCGAGGACGAACGTATGTTTAAGAGGGGGAGAATGTAATGACCCGACTTGTTGTTTTAAAAATTTATGCCCCGATCAACGACTAAAGGTATCGAGCAGCTTCGTAATATGTATTATGACCCGCGGGTGTGGTCGATTTTAGTTTTCGGAAGATTCAGAATTAAATTAAAAAATAATTTTCATTTTTGAAACTTAAATTAAAAGAGTTGATCGGAGTTGACTTTTGAGCAAATGGGTCTGAAATGAAATTTTGATAATGTCAATAGATTAATATGGTAATTTTGGACTTAGGCGTACATCCGGATTTGAATTTGGAAGCCCGTAAGACAATTCGACGCATTTTGGCGAAAGTTGGAAACCGGATTTGGATTTGGAAGTCCGTAGGACAATTCGATGCATTTTGGCGAAAGTTGGAAAATAGAAGATTTTTAAAAAGTTTGACTGAAGGTTTAATTTTTTGATAACGAGGTCGGATTTCGATTCCGGAAATTTGAACAGCTCCATGACGTCACTTATCACTTGTGTGCAAATTCTGAAGTCATTCTAGATTGATTTGATACGTTTTGGAAAAAAAAATATAGAAGTTGAAAGATTTGAAAATTCATAATTTGATTCGATGCACGATTCGTAATTTCGGCATTGTTTGACGTGGTTTGAAGGCTCGACTAAATCCGTATTGTGTTTTGGGACATGTTTGTATAACTGGTTAAAGTCCCGAGGACCTCGGGTGGACTCCAGATGGTTAAAAGATCAATTTGGACTCGAAGAAAACTACTGCAATTTTAGACTTGCTAGTGTAATTGCTTCTGCGGAAGCTTGATCACAGAAGCGACCTCACAGAAGCGATTGAAGGGGAGCTGGGCAAAGGCTGATGGAGAAGGCCGCAGAAGCGGCAAATTGTGCGCAGAAGCGCAAGCACAAAAGCGAGAGGTGAACCGCAGAAGCGGCTCTTTGCGCAGAAGCGAACACTGCCTCCCACCTGCGATTCTCACAGAAACAAAAACGCTTCCGCAGATGCGAGGGTCGACAAGGCAATGGACTTCCGCAGAAGCGAGTTTTGGCTCACAAAAGCGGCTCCGCAGATACGGCTACTCGTCCGCAGGTGCGAAACTGGGCAGAATGTTAAGGACCAAAAATGGTCATTTCGTCATTTTCACTTTTGGATTTTTGGAGCTCGGATTTAAGCGATTCTGGAGAAAATTTTCACAAGCTTGGTTGGGGTAAGTGTTCTATATATGAAAGTGATTGTACTTCATGAATCTATGGTTATATTCTTAGTGTAATTTGAGTTTAATGGATGAAATTGCGATTTTTGTAAAAACTTTTCAAAAAAGAAAATTCAAGATCTGGAGGACGATTTATTATTGGAATTCGATAAAATTGGTATGATTTAACTCGTATCAGAATGTGTGTTCGGATTGCATGAAAATTACGTCGGGTTCTGAGAGGCGGGCCTCGCATTGACTTTTGGTTGACTTTTTAGAATAAAATTTTAAGTCGACATTTTATTATCCAAAATTCTTTCTAATGAATTTTAATGAAGTTATACAATTAATTTGGATAGATTTGAGCGGTACGGAGGTCAATTCAAGCAAGAAGACGATTTTGGAATATCAACATAACTTCAAAAAGGTAAGTATCTTGCCTAACCTTGAGTGGGGGAATTACCCCTTAGACATCGAGTCTTATATGCCATTTGTGAAATGTGAAAAGCCGTGTACGCAAGGTGACGAGTACGTACTCGGGCTTATATGTGCAAAATGTATTGGGTTAAAGTCTTAAGCATTATTGTGTAATAAATTGGATAATTATTGGCATTTATTAAATCATCTATTTGCCATGCCTCAAGTCACGTTTGTTGAATTTGTTTTTATATGACATTTGATGTGATTGTTACTTGAATATTTATGTGAATTACATGAGTTTGTTGATTGATATTTCCTGGAGATAATTATATTATGGATTTTTTATCTGCAAATAATTAATGAAATAAGTTTAGACTGAGGCGTTAATATAATTATCAATAATTTGCATTAATGAAAGTGTTACCATATACTGAGTATTTTCTATCTCTGTTGATTGTTTTGAGGTTTTATATACGTTGTGTGGAGTCTTGGGCTATTTTTGAAAAATTTATTGATTTTACTATATCATTGGAATTGGTTGTGGTCGTTGGGCAAATGGTGATAGGAATTGATTGTGTTGTGTTGTGTTAATATTTCGTGTAAATTTTTGTGTGATTTGATTTATTATTATGAGGATATAAGGGTGGCATTTCACTGATGATATTATGTGGGTATATGGGTGGCATTTCACTATGGTTATGTGTGTTGGGATATTATTTGGGCGGAGTGATAAGGGTGGGTATTATACAGAGCGATAATTGTGGCTATTGATATTGTCAGGGCGGAGTGATAAGGGAGGCTATTATAGGAGCGATAAGGGTGGTTATAAGAGAGATAATGGTGACTATTGTCAGGGATGATACGTGATGATGTGGAGTTATTGTGTTGGTAATTTTCATGTGATGTTGTGATTTTTCTTGTGTTTATTCTTTTATCTTGTGCAATTTGTCTTGTTGTTTTGGTAAAATAAATAATAGACTGATCTATGTTGAAATTGGGAGCATGTGGCTATTGCCAGGCGGATTATGAAATAAAATATTGGCACGAGGTGCCGTGAGTAAATAATAATGACATTGGCATGAATTATTTGTGCAGTTATGATATGAAATGTGTGCACGAGGTGCCGTGAGTAAATAATGATGATATTGACACGTTAGTTGTCCGTGCGGTTGTGATAGAGAAATTGGCATGAGGTGCCGTGGAAATATGAAAGTGGACGGAGACCCGTATTTTATGATTATGAAATGAAGTGTCACAAGGTGACTTTTATTCGAAAGATAATAATTTGAAAGTGATAAGTTATAAGTACCTTTGTTTTATGTTTTTATGATCGAACAAACTTAATGTCAAGAACCAGATAAGGAACCCGATCCACATTGGTTCACATTCCCAAGCGCATGAAAACAACCAGACTTAAGCTGGAGATGTTCGTCAGTACCTCAAAAGTTAAAGAATCAACAAGGGGAACAAATGGTCTTCAGTTCCCCTGGTGATTGTACCAAGTCAACTCTCTACAGCTGGAAAATGACTAACTGCACACGCAACAGTACAACAGTCACCTCCATTGGGAAGGACCTTGTACCAATGTTGCTTACATCATTCAAGTGATGTCATCAATGTTATATCAACATTAAACCAAAGATAAAACATCACTTGAACACTTAGAGAATTCACTCAAGCACTTCAACAGTGATCAAGTCTCCAGTCAACAATTCTCAAGTGCATCAAGAACAAAGAATAATATGGCTACGGACCAGTTCCCATATCAAGTGATTGTATGTCCTTAGTTGAGTTGTAACTTTGTTAAAGTTCTCAATTGTAATCCCTACGTAGCTTGTTTAGAAGCATTGTGTTAGAAACCCTTTGTAAATCATAAACCCTTGTGTTTATGTCTTGGCTAGAGCTAGTCGAGTTGTAAAGTCTTTATAATAGAGTTATTACAAAGTGGCTTGTAATAGAGTGTTATAAGTTAGTGAGGGATTAAGAGGTTAATTCCTGGGTTACTTAGGTTGTAATCTGAAAGTTGCTCAGTAGTGAAGTTGAAATTCTACAAGGGTAGGTCGTGGTTTTTAATCCCGTTGAGCTGGGAATTTTCCACATAAAATTCCTTCTGTCATTTACTTACTGTAGTGTGAGTGGTTTCTGTGGGAACTTATAGAGAACCTGGTTCTCTATATATACTTTGGTGGACCCTTAAATTATATCAATTGGTATCAGAGCGGGTTTTTTCTATCAGGCTAACACCTAGAAAGAATCCTCATGGTTGCTCCACCAAACTTTGAAGAAGGTCAGTCTACCTACAGGCCACCAAGGTTCAATGGCCAGTACTATGGATGGTGGAAGACTAGGATGCATGACTTCATCATGGCTGAAAATTCAGAGCTTTGGGATGTTATCTGTGATGGACCCTTTCTTCCTACCAAGAATCTTGGCGACCCAGCTGTAGCCATTCCCAAGACGAGGAAGGAATTCAATGACGCTGATCGAAAGGCCGTAGAAAAGAATTTTCGTTCGAAGAAAATTCTTGTTTGTGGCATTGGTGCTGATGAATACAACAGGATATTGGCATGTCAGTCAGCCAAGGAAATCTGGGAAGCTCTTCAGATAGCTCATGAAGGAACAACACAGGTTAAGCAATCTAAGATCGACATGCTAACAACTGAATACGAGCTCTTCAGGATGAAAGATGATGAATCCATCCAAGATATGCATACTCGGTTCACCTCCTTCATTAATGAGCTTTACTCTATTGGTGAAACTATTCCAAGAAACAAGCTTGTCAAGAAAATCCTTAGTGTACTGCCCAGTTCTTGGGAAAGCAAAGTGAACGACATTACAGAGGTGAAGGACTTGCAGACACTGACCATAGATGAACTTGTTGGTAATATGAAAATATATGAAATGAAGAAGAAGAAGGACAATGAAAGAAGAGAACCCAAAAGGGAGAAGAACCTGGTTCTCAAGACAGACAATAATGATTCAAGTGGTGAGGATGGTGATATGGCTTACTTGACAAAAAGATTCCAAAAGATGGTACGTAGAAATGGAGGCATTCCAAAAAGGGGAAGTTCTAGCAAGCCAAAAAATTATGACCTCTGTCATAAATGTGGCAAGCCAGGACACTTCATCAAGGAGTGCCCTCTCCTAAAGCAAGATCAGCATAAAAACAACTTTGACAAAGCAACCAAGAGGAACCCGGTTCCTGATAAATGCTTCAAGAGAAAGAATGTCGCTGACAATGTTGTAAAGCAAGCTCTGGCTGTATGGGGAGACTCCTCCAGCGAATCTGAAGAAGAAAATGATCATGGTGATAGTTCAATTATGGCAGTGGAAAGTGAAGAAACTAAGTATGACTCAATCTTTGCCTTGATGGCTCAGTCTGATGATGATGAAAATGACGACGATGATGAGGCAAATTTTCTGGATGTTCAGAGAAATCTAAAATCTTATTCTCCTAAAAAACTCATGTTTTTGGAAAATGTGTTGATTGATGCTTATCACAGTCTTATAAATGATAAAGATGTTTTAACTGTGGAGTTTGGAGAAGCAGAACAAACTAGAGATGACTTAGTAATCGTTGTTGTTGATTTAAAGGAAACAATTGAGAACCTGAAGAAAGAGAAGGATGTCTTAGATGAAAACATTGCACATATAGAATATGATAGAGATGATCTAATGGTCGATGTGGTAGACCTAAAAGAGACCTTTGAGTGTGTAAGAAAGGAAAAAGAAGTCTTACCTTAGAGAGTTGCTAACATTGAGCATGAGAGAGATGATCTATTAGTGGTGGTAGTGGACTTGAAGGAAATAATTGGGGAACCTAAATAGAGAGTAGGCCTGAAAATTCTCAAAAGGGAAAGGAAGTTACAAGTGAGGCGCACATTAAGCTTGAAAGTGATTTAAATTCAGTGAAGTCTAGTCTGTGTGCTGAGCTTGAGAAAAACAAACAATTTCATGAAGAACTAGGAAGAGTGAAGAGTGACCTTGACAAATCACTCAAGTGGACCTGGTCCTCTGATACTATCACTACCATGTACACCAACAATGGGGAAACAGGCAGGGGATTGGATTTCAAAGGGAAAAGATTCCCTACAACCCTCATAGAAAGTACGTTACTGTACCTGATAATTGGCTTTGCACTCACTGTGGCAATACTGGGCACTTTAAAGAAAACTGTAAGGCCAGATTTCAGTCATAGCAGAAAAATAAAGTTTTCGCTGAAAAAGTAACTACTGGTAGAGAACCTAGTCCCTCATATAAAAAAGGCATGATGCATGCTTGGACCAGAAGATCCCTCAGTCACCCCTTTCCTCATTACAAAGGACCCAAACTCGTTTGGGTTCCTAAGTCTAACTCCCGATTTTCTTATGTAGGGAACAGTGAAAGGAAGAAGCCTACAATGGTACATGGATAGTGACTGCTCAAAGCATATGACTGGAAGTACAAATAATTTTCTTTCACTTAAAGCCCTGCAATGAGGGAGTGTATCCTTTGAAAATGGCAAGAAAAGATATATTCTGGGAGTTGGAAGGATTGAAAAATCTCTCTCACACTCAATCGAAAGTGTGTACTACGTGAACGGGTTGAAGTACAACTTGCTAAGTGTTTTCCAGATCTGTGACAAGGAAAACAAGGTGGAATTTGTGTCAAAAATATGTACAGTCACAATAGTTGAAACGTTGTAATTTTGCAAAAAGTTAAAACCTGCACCCGCACCGCACCCACAAATGATTTAAAAAAATTATTTTTACCCACCCCGCACCGCACCCGTATATGTCTAAACTCGCACCACCCGCATATGCTAAAACCCGCACCGCCCTGCACCCGCACCGCCCCATTGCCATCCCTACCCAAATCTTCTTCGAGTTCTCACAATTTCATGGCTAAATTTGTATTTTTCTATTTAAACGAAAGGTTGGAACTTTGAGTCGAAGAAACAAAAGAAGAAGAATCCTAATGCTCCACTAATTCTTCGATCTGCTATTTATTGCTTTACATCTTTAGTTGGCCTTTTCGCTCAATATATATTGTTTCAGACGAAAACTGTAATTTAGGGGGAATATAAAAGAGTGCTTTTGAAATTTATTGGCAGTCCTACTTTATTTATCTAGATGGAGTTTGACACTGATTCTATGATTAAATACCTGTAGGATTTGCAGGCTTCCATTCTTCATGGAGCATTTAATCTCAATTGCCATGAACTTAAAGATGATAACGAGCAGATTTTTACCAGTTGAGTTTTTCTTTGTTTATCCTACTTTGGCTTCAATTTTTTGATATTGATATTTGTTTAGAATTTTCGTTACTCTTTTACATGTGCAACATATAATTTAATAGGATATATATAGGCAAGTAATTTGACACTATCTTCTAAGACAAAGCTGTCCTCTTAATTAGTTGTTTGATAATGCTTCCTTCATTGAAACTTGATAGAAATTTTCTTGCTACAAGTTGATGTGTCATGTTATTGTCATAAATGAGCATGTTTTTAAAGCACTTAATCGCGTTTTGATACCTCTGTTTAGTGTTCGTGGGGACATAGATGTCTGTTGTTCGCAAAAAACCAAAACTCACACATTCTCTTTTGGGTTATTATGAGTTGTCCTTATGTTAGTTTTTTCAGTCGGTAGGAGGGAAGTCTCAGGACTTGAATCTTGGTCAATTCATCGTCGCTTTACGGTTGATGTGTGAAAATTTCTTGATTGCATTTTTTTTCTTTCCCAAATATGAATTTTTTAGGTGTAGTAGTGGGAGACGAATTCTCTATACATGTGATGGTTCTTTAAAAAATTGCATCTCATGTTAGCACTCTTGATCAAATTCTAGCTTAACCTAGATTTATTAGGATATCCTCCAATTTCTGTTTGACTTCATGATGCGAACCTGAAGTGTTGTTATATATTATTCTTGGGTATCGATTTTCTTTGTGTGAATCATACTTTGAGGAATACCTGTATATACTATATAGTATTGAAATATAAGGGAGCTTTGCATTATTTGAAACTCATTCTCTGTTTGCTCAAGTGACTGCCTTGGGCTTCCAGAGCTATTTCTGGAGATGTGATGACTGAAAATAAGAGTGGATGAGATAAGACAATGTGATACCCATAATGATCTACCAGTTAAGGCTCTGCTAATGAAACAATTGCAAGTACGAGCAAAAAAGGTACGACTTTTTATTCATTCTCTTCTTTATATTTGATAATAGGAAAAGGATATACACAAACGATATAATTGTCACGACCCAAAATTCTCACCTTCGGGATCGTGATAGCGCCTAACATTTCACTTGCTAGGCAAGCCAACGTTAGAATAATATTAGCTATTTTAAAAAAAAATTAAATTAATTAATAACAAAGAAATAAATGCGGAAGTAAGGTCTGAAATATAGTGAATAATCCATAATAATAGCGTTGTCTAAATACCATCCCAGAATTTGTGTCATAAGTGCACGAGCTACTAGAATAATACAAATAAAGGTCTGAATGAAAATAAAGCTGTCTGAAAGAAATATACAGCTATGATAAAGTGGAAGGGGACTTCAGAACTGCGAACGCCATGCAGCTATACCTCAAGTCTCCTGCGAATAGCTGAATCCGAGCAAATCTACTATACGCCGCTGGGACCAACTCCAGTATATGCAGAAGAAGTACAGAGTGTAGTATGAGTACAACCGACCCCATGTACCCAGTAAGTGTCGAGCCTAACCTCGACGAAGTAGTGACGAGGCTAAGGCAGGTCACATACATTAACATGTACGCAATAACAATAATAACAACAATAATATAAATAAAACAAGTGTCTCCTTTCAACAATTAAAGCCAACTCGGCAGTCATAACCAATTATTATTTCAATAAGTTTCCGTTGCGGCGTACAACCCGATCCCACAATATATTCATATTCAATTATGTTGTGGCGTGCAACCCGCTCCTCCAATATATTCATTTCAATCAATTCCGTTGCGGCGTGCAACCCGCTCCTCCAATATATTCATTTCAATCAATTCCGTTGCGGCGTGCAACCCGCTCCTCCAATATATTCACTTTCATTTCCGTTGCGGCGTGCAACTCGCTCCTCCAATATATTCATTTACCAATTCTTATAAAGAAATTACTCCAATAAATGCAACAATTAATATAAAATTATAAGACAACAAGCATACAATAATTATAATTTATTTGAAATAAGTGATGACAAGTAGCAGTTAATTGCGAAAATTAAAGATGTAATAAGTATTTTAATAATTAGTATGTTAAACGTCAAGTGAAAATTAAGTCACATAAATCAAATAAGTATGTAACAATTATAGCATGGATTCAATGCATGATATTGAGCAAAGAATACGAGAGAAATAATTAATATAATAATTAGTTCATGATTTAAAATAATTTATGATTTTTCAAGTAATTATGCAAACAATTAATTTGACGACGTATAGACACTCGTCGCCTCACCTATACGTCGTTCACGTGCATTTCACATAACAAATAATTTAAGGGTTTTATTCCCTCAAGTCAAGGTTAACCACGACGCTTACCTCGCTTTGCAACCAAATTCAAGATTCCAATAAACCTTTGCCTTGCGAATTCGTGTCCGAAATCCTCAAATCTAGTCATAAATAATTCAATATACTCAATACAAATCGTAAAAATTAATTCTATATGAATTTACTCATTTTCCGGATTAAAATCTGAAATTTATTTTAAAAATCGACAGTAGGACCCATGTCTCGAAATCCAAAAAAACTCACGAAATCTGAACACCCGTTCCGATACGAGTTCAACCATACAAAAATTATCGAATTCTGATATCGGATTGCCTTTCAAATCCTCAATTAAAGTCTTTGAATATTTATACCATTTTCAACCCAATTTTTACCCAATTGAACTCAACAACCTTCCCACAAACCTTATTGGTACAAACATGTATAACTAATACTCTCACATCCAAATCATCTTACTAATTTCCAATTTCTAGTTGGATTTCGAAATTGAAAAACTGGAAAAAGAAATTCTTACCTCTTTGAAGCCATATCGACCATTTGATACGATTTCAAGGTTTGATTCAAGGAAGAGTAGTGAAATCTTCAGTTCTCCCTTTTCCTCTCTCTAGAATCGCTCTCCCTTCTCTCTAAAACACCAGAAATTGCCACAAAAATGAACCCCAATCGAGTTAAAGGAAATGGGGTTAACTCGATTGGGGTTCGGGTCATAAAAACCCATTTTTGTACAGCCGTGGCGTGTGGGGTGCCGCGGGGCACGGGGCGGCTGTGCAAAAAGTGTCTGGCAATGAAATTTCGGAGCGTTCTGGAATTTTCCATAGGCGCGGTAGTACAAATTCTGCCAGCGTTTGGTAATTGGTCATAACCTCTTGTAGGAGTGTCCAAATGATGAACGGTTTGAAGCGTTAGAAATTAGACTCGAAGATATTTCATTTGATAGGTTGTCCATCACATAACTCTTTACATATATGTAGATATGTGCCTCCAAAGTTTGGTCTTATGCGTACTCATTTGGAACTTTAGTCTATTATGAAATTTTCCAACTTGGCTTAGACTTTGGACTTTCCTTAGACCTCATATCACTTATAATATTCCTCGTACACTTATTATCATATCCAATAGGTGTCCATCATGTTAATAGTCCTCGAATGAGAAGTAGAGTCTGCCCCAAACACATAACTTATCTCTTCTTTCGCATATTTTAATTTCCCGAATTTTACTAACTCCCAAAATTTCTAAAAGTTTTGCCAGAGTTTCTTTTATAACTAGGCCTATCCACCTGCCAGAGAATCCCAGAAGCCAATCCTAACAACACATACATAATCCAATCAACGTAACATAACATGAAAACAATACTAATAGTGGTTTCATAAGCAATATATTTCTAGAAAATGAATGGCATTAACATCAACTATTCAGGTGATACGTAACTCATAGCAGGTAAGCTCACAACTTTTTCATAAAACATAGAAATGAAAGTTTAAATTAAAGATGACATTTTTGGGTTATCATATTCTCCACCTCTAAAACAAATATTCATTCTCGAACGAAATTAGAAAAGTACCTGAGCTGGTGAAAAGATGTGGATATTTTCTCCGTATGTACGACTCGGACTCCCATGTAACTGCCTCAATCGGCTGACCTCTCTATTATACCTGAACTGAAGGATAACTCTTAGACCTCAACTGACGGACCTGTCGAGCTAGAATAGCTACCGGCTCCTCCTCAAAAGTCAAATATTTGTCCAATTGAACTGAGCTGAAATCTAACATATGGGACGGATCACCATGATATTTTGGAGCATGAATACATGGAATACTGGATGAACTGCTGATAAAATAGGTGGTAGTCAAGCATGTAGGCTACTTCACCCACCCTTTCAAGAATTTCAAAAGGTCAAATATACCTAGGGCTCAACTTGCCCTTCTTTCCGAATCTCATTATACTTTTCGTATGTGAAACTTGGAGCAATACTCTTTCTTCTGCCATGAATGCAACGTCTCAAACCTTACGGTCGGCATAAATCTTTTGCCTAGACTGATCTGTGCGAATTCGATCCTGAATAATCTTGACCTTATCCAAGGCATCCTGTACCAAATCGGTACCCAACAACCGAGCCTCTGCCAGTTTAAACCAGCCAACTAGTGAACAACATCGCCTCCCGTATAATGCTTCATATGGAGCCATCCGACTGCTCCACTGGTAGTTGTTATTATAGGCAAACTCCGCAAGTTGCAAGAACTGATCCCAAGAACCTCTAAAGTCTATAACACAAGCGCGAAACATATCTTCCAATGTCTGAATAGTGTATCTGACTGTCCGTCTGTCTGTGGATGAAATATTGTACTCAACTCAACCCGCGTGCCTAACTAACACTGTACAACCCTCCAGAAGTGCAAGGTGAACTATGTACCTCGATCAGAAATGATAGGCAGGGGCACACCGTGAAGGCGAACAATCTTGCGGATGTAAATCTTCGCTAACCACTCTAAAGAATAGGTAACTACTGCTGGAATGAAATGCACCGACTTGGTCAACCTATCCACAATGACCCATACTGCGTCAAACTTTCTCTGAGTTCGTGGGAATCTAACAACAAAATTCATAGTGATACTATAACGACCCGGCCGGTTATTTTGAGAGTAATAGCCCTGATCCCCTATTTTATTGTTTCCCTTGTACCTTTTTCTCCTTAGGTGACTTGCCCGGAGGTTTTGTTTTTGGTTTCGGAGTGTTTTGGGATACTTAGTCCCTAAATGAATGTTTAAGCCTTAGGAATTGGATCGTAGTCGGAACTGTATGAAGACAACTCCGGAATGGAATTTTGTCGATTCTGTTAGCTCCGTTAGGTAATTTTGGGTTTAGGGGCGTGTCCGGATTGTGTTTTGGAGGTCCGTAGCTTATTTAGGCTTGAAATTTATTTTTTTGGAGATTTTGACCGGTAGTGGACTTTCTTATATCAGGGTCGGATTTCGATTCCATAAGTTGGAGTAGGTCCGTAATGTTGAATATGAGTTGTGTGAAAAATTTAGGGTAAATCGGATGTGGTTTGATTAGCTTCGGCATCGGTTGTCGAATTTGGAAGTTTCGTGTTCTTTAAGCTTGAATCGGAGGATGATTTGTGATTTTAGCGTTGTTTGATGTGGTTTGAGAATTCGATTAAGTTCGTATGGTGTTTTAGGAGTTGTTCGTATGTTTGATTGAGGTCCCGGGGTCCTCGGATGAGTTTTGGATGGTTATCAGATCATTTTTGGACTTGGAAGATTTTTCTGGTGCTGGTTTTGCTGTAATCTCACGTGCGCAAGGCTGCCCGCAAGTGCGAGCAAATTGGCGCAGAAGCGGATTTTGGGCAGCCTAAACTGGGACCGCAGGTGCGCAAAGAATTTCCGCAGGCGCGCATGCGCAGGTGCGGCCTTTTATCACAGGTGTGGAGGCAGAAGGGGGTAAGTGATTTGCGCAGATGCGCACATTTTACGCAGAAGCGCACCCGCAGGTGCGAGCCCAGGCTTCGCAGGTACGGAAATACCTAGGCAGTGGTTAAAACCGAAGGGCTTCGCGATTTTTATCATTTTGTACTTTGCAAACTCAGTTTAGGGCGATCTTTGAGAGCATTTTTGAGAGATTTCTTGAGGTAAGTTCCTTTTGCTTATTTTGATCAATAATCTTGCTTCCCCATTTATTTTTCCACCTAGTTAGTGTGTTTTTAAAGTGGAATTTGGGAGTTGAGACTAGGGATTTGGAAAGTTTGAATTGTGGATTTGAAGGACCATTTGGTGTTGGATTTTAGTAAATTTGATATGGTTAGAC
This sequence comes from Nicotiana tomentosiformis, assembly GCF_000390325.3. Lineage (NCBI taxonomy): Eukaryota > Viridiplantae > Streptophyta > Magnoliopsida > Solanales > Solanaceae > Nicotiana > Nicotiana tomentosiformis. The sequence goes on along the minus strand of NC_090818.1, from coordinate 42,235,665 downwards.
TCGTGAGTGAATGATCTTTCGGATTTTGTGACTTTTACCCGATTCCGAGACGTGGGTCTGGGTCAATTTTTTAGGGCGAATTTCGGAATTTTTGTTAAAGTATTGATTTAATTAATTATATGAGTCTATTATTGTTGTATTTATGATATGTAAGTGCTTTTGGCTAGATTTGGGCCATTCGGAGCCGAATATTCTGTGGGAAAGGCATTCTTACCGATTGATTGAGCTTGGTTCGAGGTAAGTGGCTTGCATAACCTTGTGTGGGGGAACTCCTCGTAAGATATGTATTGTTTTTGATATATGAGTGCCGCATACATGAGGTGACGAGTACGTACACGGGATAATTGTGTAAAAAACCCGATTTTCTACTAAGTAATAACCAGATTTTTTTCTTATTTGAGTTTCATCAGCATGTGTAGTATCCTACTAGATTAGAATAGCATGCCTACTTGCCTTAACCGTTTACTTGAATTATGTGTAGCATGTTTAGTGAATTTACCTGTCTTTCCTTAACTGGTTCTTGGGCTGAACTGTAGAATTACGTGTCGTAACTATTGAATTCTATTGTTTTCGCTGCATATTTACTTTGGGACCACAGAACAGTATTCCGGGAGATCCTCCTGTACTGCATATTTACTTTGCTACAGAACGGTATTCTGGGAGATCCTCCTGTACTGTATATTTACTTTGGGACTACAAAACGGTATTCTAGAAGATCCCCATGTACTGTATATTTACTTTGGGACTACGGAACGGTATTCCGGGGGATCCCCCTGTACTACATATTTACTTTGGGACTACGGAGCGTTATTTAAGGAGATTTTTATGTACTGCACATTTACGTTTGGGACTACAAGATGGTATCTCGGGATATCCCCTGTTGTGTTTCTGTGTACTGAGCTGTTACCTTCTATGATTTCATTGCTGCTAAATTTCAGCCTTTATTTTATTGCGGTATTACACTCTATCTTGTTTTATTATATATTTACCAGAAGGGCCCTGACATGACCTCGTCATTACTCGACCGAGGTTAGGCTTGGCATTTACTGGGTACCGATTGTGGTGTACTCATGCTACTCTCTACACATGTTTTTCGTGTGTAGATCCAGGTACTCCTTATCAGCCGCACTATCAGTGAGCCGGGATAACTTTGGAGACTTCAAGGTATATCTTCCGTGTCTGCAGACCTCGGAGTCTCCTTCTACTCTTTCTCATGTCCATTATCTTCTGTATTTTTCCTTTGTTAGACTCTGATGTATAGAGACACTAGATTTTCCTTCTGTAGTTTGTGATTCACAATGTTCCGGGTTTTGGAATTGTTGTGTATTTTTGAATAGTTGGTTAGATTTATGTTTTCATTTTATTATTCCGCAAAAATGTTAGGCTTACCTAGTTGTAGAGACTAGGTGCCGTCACGACATCACACGGAGGAGAAATTGGGTCGTGACAGATATGCTCCCACTTCCACTCAGGAATTTCTAACTTCTGAAGTAAACCACCAGTCTCTGATGCTCGTACTAAACTTGTTGACAATTCAGACACCGAGCTACATATGCAAGTATATCCTTTTTCATTCTCTTCCACCAATAATGTTATCGCAAATCTTGATACATTTTGGCGGCATCCCGATGAATAGAATACCGGGAACTGTGGGCTTCTTCAAGAATTAATTCACAAAACTCATCCACATTAGGAACACAAATACGACCCTGCATCCGCAGAACTCTATCATCTCCCACACCAACCTGCTTAGTACCTCTGTGCCGCACCGTGTCCTTAAGGACAAACATATGAGGATCATCATACTGTCGTTCTCTGATGCGCTCATATGAAAAAGACTGAGCGACTGGACAGGCTAGAACCCGACTGGACAGGCTAGAACCCGACTGGGTTCTGAAATATCTAACCTCACAAATTGATTGGCCAAAGTCTGAACATCTGCAACTAATGGCCTCTCACTAATCGAAATATATACAAGGCTACCCATACTCACAACCTTTCTACTCAAAGCATCGGCCACCACATTGGCCTTTTCGGGGTGATACAAAATGGTGATATCAGTCTTTCAATAGCTCCAACCATCTTCTCTGCCTCAAATTGAGATCTTTTTGTTTGACCAAATACTGTAGGCTACGATGATCAGTAAATACCTCACACGAGACACTGTAAAGGTAATGCCTCCAAATTTTCAGCGCATGAACAATGGCTGCAAATTCTAAGTCATGAACAGAATAATTCTTCTCGTGAACTTTCAATTGTCGCGACGCTTATGCAATCACTCTACCATTTTGCATTAATACTGCACCAAGCTCAACGTGAGATGCATCACAATATACCGTATAAGATCCTGAACCTATGGGCAGTACCAACACTAGCGTCGTAGTCAAAGTAGTCTTGAGCTTCTAAAAGCTCAACTCACACTCGTCTGACCATATGAATGGGACACACTTCTGGGTCAATTTGGTCAATGGAGATGTTATAGACAAAATTCCCTCCACAAACCGGCGATAATATCCTGCCAAACCCAGGAAACTCCGGATCTCTGTAGCTGAAGTAGGTCTAGGCCAATTCTGAACTGCCTCAATTTTCTTAGGATCCACTTTTATGCCTTCAACAGATACAGCATGCCCAAAAAGGCAACTGAGCCTAACCAAAATTCACATTTTGAAAATTTAGCATATAACTGATTATTCTTCAAAGTCTGAAGCACAATCCAAAGATGCCGCTCATGCTCCTCTCCACTGCTGGAGTAAATCAAGATATCATCAATGAACACAACCACAAAGAAATAAAAATAAGTCTTGAACACCTGATTCATCAAATCCATAAATGTTGTTTGGGCATTTATCAGCCCAAATGACATCACTAGGAATTCGTAATGCCCATACCGAGTCCGAAAAGTTGTCTTCGGGACATCGGATGCCCTAATCTTCAACTGATGGTAACCAGACCTTAAATCGATCTTCGAAAATACCTTGGCACCCTGAAGCTGATTGAATAAGTCATCAATTCTTGGCAACATATATTTGTTTTTGATAGTGGCCTTATTCAACTGCCGATAATCTATACACATCCGCGTAGAGCCATCTTTCTTCTTTACAAATAGTACTGGTACACCCCAGGACAAGACACTAGGTCAAATAAATCCTTGATCAAGAAAATCTTGTAACTGTTCGTTCAATTATTTCAATTCCGGCAGGGTCACACGGTATGGTGGAATAGAAATAGGCTGAGTGCCCAGAGCCAAATCAATACAGAAGTCTATATCTCTGTCGGGTGGCATTCCTGGTAAATCTACAGGAAATACTTCTGGAAATTCACGGACAACTGGTATTGAGTCCATAGAAGGAACATCCGCACTAGGATCGTGAATATAAGCCAAATAGGCTAGACACCCCTTCTCGACCATACGCCGAGTCTTCATATAAAAAATAACCCTATTGGTAGAATGACCAGGAGTTCCTTTCCACTCTAATCAAGGTAACCCCGGCATGACTAATGTCACTGTTTTGGCGTGACAATCCAATATAGCATGATAGGGTGACAGCCAATCCATACACAAGATGACATCAAAATATACCATATCAAGAAGTAGAAGATCCACGTTAGTTTCAAGACTTCCAATAGTAACCACACACGAATGATAGACATGATCTACAATGATAGAATCTCCTACCGACGTGGACACGTGCATAGAAGCACTCAAAGAATCAAGAGGCACAACCATATATGAAGCCAAGTAGGAGAACACATAGGAATAAGTAGATCCTGGATCAAATAAAACTGAAGCATCTCTATGGCAAACTGGAACAATACCTCTGATCACGGTGTTAGATGACTCGGCTTCAGGCCTAGCAGGGAAAGCATAGAATCGGGGTTGGGCCCCACCACTCTGAACCGCGTCTCTAGGACAGCCTCTAACTAGCTGGCCTCCACCTCTAACGGCCCGACCTCCACCTCTAATGGCCTGACATCCACCTCTAGCTGCCTGACCCCTACCTCTAGCTGGTTGAGCAGGCGGTGAAGCAACCGGTGCCGGTATGATGGCACGAGAATCCTGCCGAGATCTGTTACTCGAAAACCTAGGGCAATACCTCCTAATGTGACCAATGTTCCTACACTCATAACACTCATCCTGTTGTTGTAGTTATTGAAGTTGAAGATAACCCGGACGGGTCGGATAACAACCGTAGTGACTTTGAAGTGGATGTGCACTAATAAGAGCTAAATGTGCACTAAATGCTGGCTGCCCAGGGTAAGGAACATAAGGGCCATGACTCCCTAAAGCACCGTGAGAAGTCTGAAGTGCTGAATAAAACGGCCAGAGAGGATGTCCCCTGTCGAAAGTAGTCCTGCCACCAGATGAAGAGTCTCTGAAATTACCCGAATGGAAGGGCCTTTTATCTGAATATGGCCCTCTATCCTGTGAAAGAACCATCTCGATCCATCTGGCGATATTAGCAGCCATCTAAAAAGAAATCTCACTCCCGGTCTCCTTGGCCATCTGTAACTTGATAGGTTGAATGAGTCCATCAATGAACCTCCTCACTCTCTCTATCTCTCTCTCTCTCTCGGTAGGAAGCAGAAGAAGAGCTTGACGGGCTAGATCCACAAAACGAGTCTCATACTGAGTGACGGACATGCTGCCCTGCTGGAGACGCTCAAACTGTTTGCGGTAATCCTCTCTCAGTGTGATAGGAAGGAACTTCTCGAGAAATAGCTACGAGAACGGTTCCCAGGTAAGTGCAGGCGAACCAAATGGTCTAGTAAATACATAATCTCTCCACCACCTCTTGGCGGAATCCGTCATCTGAAATACAACAAAATCGACCCCATTGGTCTCAACTATACCCATGTTCCGCAATACTTCATAGCAACGATCAAGAAAATCCTATGGGTCCTCAGAAGGTGTACCACTGAAATGGATTGGAAATAGCTTGGTAAACTTGTCCAATCTCAACAATGCCCTATAAGACAAAGCAGGCTTATCACCGGCGTGTGCTACAATAATTGGTTGAACTACCCTAGCTGGATGGGCTACTGGAGCCTGATACTGGGGAGTTGTCTGCCCCGGAGCGGGAGTAGTGGGAGTTTGTGATCCTCCCCCAGCCTGTGAGATGGCTGGTGCCACTGGAAATATACCATTCTGGGCCACACCCTCCATTAGGCTCACCAAACGGACTAGAGCGTCCTGAAGCACTGGAGTAGCTATGAATCCTTCCGGAACTTGAACTGGTCCAACCGGTATAATTTGAACTGGAACCTCCTCCTGAAGATCCACCTGAGGTTCTACAACAGGTGATGCTGCTCAACTCTAGACTGAGCTCTACCTCTGCCTATGCCTCGGCCTCGACCTCTACCCCTGGTCATAATTGCCACCGGGGCCTCTGGCCCTTGTCCGTCGGTAGATGTATTACGCATTCCCGCCATCTGCGAGAGAATAAAAAATTGCTCGACAGAATAAGAAAGAAGTGATATTGTTCCTAAACTTCACAACCTCTGAGAAATAAGTACAAACGTCTTTGTACCGATCCTTCAGACTCTACTAAGCTTATTCGTGACTCATGAGACCTATGTAACCTATTGCTCTGATACCAACTGTCACAACCCAAAATTTCCACCTTCGGGACCGTGATGGCATCTAATATTTTACTTGTTAGGCAAGCCAACGTTAGAATAATATTAGTCATTTTTAAATAATTTTAAATTAATTAATAACAAATAAACAAATACGGAAGTAAGGTCTGAAATGTAGTGAATAATCCATAATAATAGTGATGTCTAAATACCATCCCAGAATTGGTGTCACAAGTGCACGAGCTACTAAAATAATACAAATAAAGGTCTGAATGAAAATAAAGCTGTATGAAAGAAATACACAGTTATGATAAAGTGGAAGGGGACTTCAGAACTGCGAACGCCATGCAACTATACCTCAAGTCTCCTATGAATAGCGGAATCCGAGCAAATCTACTATAGACTAACTCCAGTATCTGCACAAGAAGTGCAAAGTGTAGTATGAGTACAACCAACCCCATGTACCCAGTAAGTGTCGAGCCTAACCTCGACGAAGTAGTGACGAGGCTAAGGCAGGTCACATACATTAACATGTACGCAATAACAATAATAATATAAATAAAACAGGTGTCTCTTTTCAACAGTTAAAGCCGACTCGGCAGTCATAATCAATTATTATTTGAATCAGTTTCCGTTGCGGCGTACAACCCGATCCCACAATATATTCATATTCAATTCTGTTGCAGCGTACAACCCGCTCCTCCAATATATTCATTTCAATCAATTCTGTTGCGGCGTGCAACCCGCTCCTCCAATATATTAATTTAAATCAATTCTGTTGCGGCGTGCAACCCGCTCCTCCAATATATTCACTTTCATTTCCATTGCGGCGTGCAACCTGCTCCTCCAATATATTCATTTACCAATTCTTATAAAGAAATTACTCCAATAAATGCAATAATTAATATAAAATTATAAGACAACAAGCATACAATAATTATGATTTATTTGAAATAAGTGATGACAAGTAGCAGTTAATTGCGGAAATTAAAGCTGCAATAAGTATTTTAATAATTAGTATGTTAAACGTCAAGTGAAAATTAAGTCACATAAATCAAATAAGCATGTAACAATTATTGCATGGATTCAAGGCATGATATTGAGCAAAGAATACGAGAGAAACAATTAATATAATAATTAGTTCATGATTTAAAATGATTTATGATTTTTCAAGTAATTATGCAAATAATTAATTTGACGACGCATAGACACTCGTCACCTCGCCTATACGTCGTTCACATGCATTTCACATAAAAAATAATTTAAGGGTTCTATTCCCTCAAGTCAAGGTTAACCACGACACTTACCTCGCTTTGTAACCAAATTCAAGATTACAATAAACCTTTACATCGCAAATTCGTGTCTGAAATCCTCAAATCTAGTCATAAACAATTCAATATACTCAATACAAATCATAGGAATTAATTCCATATGAATTTACTAATGTTTCGGATTAAAATCCAAAATTTATTTTAAAAATCGACAGTGGAACCCATGCCTCGAATCCCGGAAAAACTCACGAAATCCGAACACCCGTTCCGATACGAGTTCAACTATACAAAAATTATCGAATTCCGACATCGGATTGCCTTTCAAATCCTCAATTAAAGTCTTTGAAGATTTCTACTATTTTCAACCCAATCTTTACCCATTTGAACTCAACAATCTTCCCAAAAACCTTATTGGTACAAGCATGTATAACTAATACTCTCACATCCAAGAATCATCTTACTAATTACCCATTTCTAGTTGGATTTCGAAATTGAAGAATTGGGAAAAGAAATTCTTACCTCTTTGAAGCCTTAGCAACCCTTTGAAGCGATTTCAAGGTTTGATTCAAGGAAGAGTAGTGAATCTTTAGTTTTCCCCTTTCCTCTCTCTAGAATCACTCTCCCTTCTCTCTAAAACACCAGAAATTGCCCCAAAAATGAACCCCAATCGAGTTAAATAAAATGGGGTTCGGGTCATAAAAACCCATTTTTGTATAGCCGCGGCGCGTGGGGCGCGGGGCGGCTATACAAAAAGTGTCTGGAAATGAAATTTCAGAGCGTTCTGGAATTTTCCATAGGCGCGGCGCGGTAGTACAAATTCTGCCAGCGTTTGGTAATTTAGTCATAACTTCTCGTAGGAGTGTCCAAATGATGAACGATTTGAAGCGTTAGAAACTAGACTCATAGATATTTTGATAGGATGTCCATCACATAACTTTTTATATATATATATGTAGATATGCTCGTCCAAAGTTTGGTCGTGTGCGTACTCATTTACAACTTTAGTCTATTATGAAATATTCCAACTTGGCTTAGACTTAGGACTTTCCTTAGACTCCATATCACTTATAATATGCCTCGTACACTTATTATCATATCCAATAGGTGTCCATCATTTTAATAGTTCTCGAATGAGAAGTAGAGTCCGCCCCCAATCACATAACATAACTTATCTCTTCTTTCGCATATTTCAATTTTTCGAATTTTACTAACTTCCAAAATCTCCAAAACTTTCGCCAGAGTATCCTTTATAACTGGGCCTATCCACCTGCCAGAGAATCCCAGAAACCAATCCTAACAACACATACATAATCCAATCAACATAACATAACATGAAAACAATATTAACAGTGGCCTCATAAGCAATATATTTCTAGAAAATGAACGACATTAACATCAACTATTCAGGTAATACATAACTCATAGCAGGTAAGCTCCCAACATCTTCATAAAATGCAGAAATGAATGTTTAAATTAAAGATGACATTTTTGGGTCATCACAATAATATTTTCCAAGATTGGTATCGTGAAATGAAGGAGGATGTTGGAAATTATTTGTAATTATATTGTTCTTGCTGGAATTTCTTTTTTCCTCTCTTCTCCATGCTTTTTTCTTTTTGAGGAAATTTATTTATGGTGTGGAGATTTTGTATTGGTAAAATGCTAATTCAAGGAATCGGCATTAGATACCAGTATTAAAATGGAGTGTACGCAAGTGATGCTCTAAATACCTTTAGGGATCCTTGGGATTATTGGCTAGAAAACCTTTGGTTTATGGCGCAAGATTTGTCTTAAAAACTTGAAGAGGTATCTACCAATTGTGTAATTTTGAACCTGCTAAATATTTATCGGGTTATTAATCTTTTTAGTGGGATTCAGTTGTTGGGTATATTCTGAAACATACCGGTAGCACAAATTGAGCCTCTAATTCGCATTTTTACTTTTTATTGTCTTTAATGTTTTTTCCACGGGATGGTAAGCTATTATTCAAGGAAGGCTTATAGACTTACTAAAGTCCTTTGAAATTTTTTAATACTTGAATGATATACATTGTTGATATGTGCAGGACTTTGTATGAATATATAGTGATTGGTACACTACTAAAGGAGATTGGCTTGTTGAGAAAAGGAAAGGTTTTCGCCTTGGATGCTAAACAACTCAAGACCATTTCCTCCCAAATATCAAATGTTAACCAACGTAAGATTGTTTCCTCCCAAGCATCACAACTTTCGAACATTGTTGAAATGCTAGTGTACTTTGAGTGTTTATCATTGTTGATTTGCCAGTTGTCACTATTCAATGTTTCACATTGAAACTTTCCTGAATTCAAGCATATGTCGTGTGACATGGATGATTGATTTCTCTGATTAAAAATTTAAAATACTTCATTTTTTGGATTTACCCAGCCCGCTTTAAACTTTTGTAATTCTTTTATCTCGACATTTGAGACTTTTGAATTTTCATACCTTATTAAAGAAAAGAAATGTTTGAGGCATCTGAAGTCATCTTACAACACAAGTTTTAAGGTTCATGATTAGTTGGTACCTCAGGTTATTTTTCACTTGTTTTCCATAGAAGTAAAGTATGTTGATCAATCATATATTTGAAACTAATTCTCTGTTGAAATTCTCGACATATTGAATGAAATGCATCTTGCCTTGACTTAAACCAATTCTAAGGCTTGAAATAATAAGAGGTTGCTGCCGGAAAAAATCTCAACCTTGTTTAGATTTTTTAATTACTACGCATTATATTATTAAAATTTTATTTAAGCATTCTACTTTCGTATATTAATTAATAAATTCTATCATGATATAGTACAAAGACAATGAAAGAAACTTTTACGGGGGATGTGGTTGGGCTTTATCACAATATCAAAGAGATACTAAATTTTTTTGATCTAGTAAAATAAGATCAATATTCATCATTTTCAGAAATTTATACTTGCTTAATATATAGTTTATAAACTCATACACTGTCACGATCCGAAATTCTCACCTTCAGGATCATGATAACGCCTAACATTTCATTTGCTAGGCAAGCTGAAGTTTAAAATAATCTTAACTATTTTTAAGCAAATTAAATTAAATAGAAGTCAATTACTGAAATAAAGTGCGAAAGATCATAAATACCGAATTATCAAAATACATCCCCGAATCTGATGTCACAAGTGCACGAGCTACTAGAATAATACAAATAAAGGTCTGAATAAAATTCAAGCCGTTTGAAAGATAATACACAACTAAGATAAGATAGAAGGGGACTTCAGAACTGCGAACGTTGTGCAGTTATACCTCAAGTCTCCTCTGAGTAGCTGAATTCGAGCACGTCTATGGTACGCCGTTGGGACCAACTCCAAAATCTGCACAAGAAGTGCAGAGTGTAGTACGAGTACAACTGACCCCATGTACTCCGTAAGTGTCGAGCCTAATCTCGACGAAGTAGTGACGAGACTATGACAGGACACGTAAACAATCTATACATGTATATACAAATGTGAAGCAACAATAAAACAGTAAATAAGAGTTTATAAATTTGGGAGAGAATATGCGAAGGGGGTGATATAAAAATTTCAGCAGGAGAATTATCACTTAACAACCAATTAATTCCTCAACAATAAAATGAGCAACTGATAATATGAAAATGGCACGGCACCACCCTTCGTGCGTTTACTCTCATTCCTCTCATAAACTGATAATTAAATAATAATAATTGACACGACATCACCCTTCGTGCTTTAACTCTCTTTTGGCACGGCATCACCCTTCGTGCTTTTACACTCTCTGAAAATGACACGGTATCACCCTTCATGCTTTTACACTCACAAATGGTACGACAACACCCTTCGTGCTTTTACACTCTTTCTTACCATGATAATGATATTACAAATAATAAAAATGACACAGCATCACTCTTCGTGTTTTTACACTCTTCCTTACCATGAAATTAATAATATAAATTCGGAAGAGTATTTAAATGCGAGAATATACACATATCAATCAATTTAATACCAGAATACCGACTTCACCTTCCACAATATTCAACAATAATTAAATGAATAAAAATTTAACGAATAATGATCAAATAAACGATAATAAACTTAAACAGGAATATCTTAATCAAATAGGTAATTATTCACAATAAACAAATTCCACCCGCATGCTTTGACTCAATCACAACACATAAGTACTCGTTACCTCACATATACGTTGTACCCGCAGATTAAATCACGTAGCAAATAGATAAATAAGTCTTACTCCCTCAAGTCAAGGTTAACTACGACACTTACCTCGCTTTGTAACTAAATTCAAGTTTTCAATACACCCTTGCCTCACGAATTAGTGTCTGAAATCCTCAAATATAGTCATAAATAATTCAATATATTCAATACAAATCGTAGGAATTAATTCCATATGAATTTACTAATTTTTCAGATTAAAATCCGAAATTCATTTTAAAAATTGACTGTGAGACCCACGACTCGAATCTCGAAAAAAACTTACGAAAACCAAACACCCATTGCGATACGATTTCAACCATACAAAATTATCGAATTCCGACATCAGATTGACCTTCAAATCTTAATTTTATATTTTTGGAAGATTTTATAAAAATCTGATTTTTCCTCCATAAATTCACAGATTCATGATGTAAATGAGTATGGAATCATGAAATATAATCAATATAGGATAAGGAACACTTACCCCAATATTTTCTCGTAAAAATTGCCAAAAACTCGTCTTACCTGAGCTCAAAATTGAAAATGGGACGAAATCCCATTTTCAGAATTTAAGTTCTGTTTGCCTAGATTTTACCTTATGCGATCGAGAAGCATATTTTTGGCTGCCCAACTTTTTTCTCTATGTGAACGCGAAGTACAATTTCTTAGCCTTCCGCGATCGCGTAGTAAAAATTTTGTGGTTCAGTTTCTGCCTCATTCCTTCTACGCGAACGCGGCTTGGCCCTCACGTTCGCAGTGCTTTGTCTGCTGTCACTGTGTGATCGCGGACGTTACTATGCGATCGCATAGTTTAAATTTTCATCAATGACATTAAGCCTTCGCGATCGCGGACATAGTCACGCGATCGCATAGAAAGAAACCAGTACTGTGAAGCACCAGAATTCCAGCTATGTTTTCTTGAACAAAAATGGTCCGAAGCTCGTCCGAAACTCACCCAAGCCCTCGGGGCTCCAAACCAAACATGCACACAAGTCCAAAAACCTCATACAAACTCGCTCGCGCGATCAAAACACCAATTTAACACCTAGAACTACGAATCAGACGCCAAATCAAATGAGATTTTTAAGAAAACTTTAGAATTTCTATTTTAACAACCGGACGTCTGAATCACATCAAACCAACTCCGTTTCTCACCAAATTTGACAGATAAGTCATAAATATAGTAATGGAGCTATACCGGGTTCCAGAATCAAAATACAGACCCAGTATCTATAAAGTCAAATATTGGTCTAATTCTTTAAAGTCATTAAGCCTTTAAACTTCAAAATTTTGACAACATGCGATAATTCGAGCTAGAGACGATTCCGGGCATACGCCCAAGTCCCAAATCACGATACAGACCTATCGAAACTGTCAGAACACTAACTCGGGTCTGTTTGCTAAATATATTGACCAAAGTTAACCCAATTGAGTTTTAAAGCTCTATTTCATATTTTAATTAATTTTTCACATAAAAACTTTTTGAAAAAATTTACGGACTGCGCACGCAAGTCGAAGAAAGCTGAATGGTGCTATTTGAGGTCTCAGAGCACAGAAAAAATTATTAAATTTAAAGATGATATTTTGGGTCATCACATACACATTATAATTTTTAAAATATTATAATCGTTGAGATGGGTTACATGCGGAACGCGTGTATCCTAAGACTAGTATATAGAAATATGTGAAAGATATAAGAAATATGATATATAAGATAAAAAAGGAAAAGAAATATGCATGAATAAAAGGAAAGAATAAAGGGAAAATGACATTGTATAACCGATTTGAACATAATAGTCGAAAAATATATATTTATATATATATATATATATTTATGTATGTTATATATAAAAATATATAAATTTTATATATTTTTATAACTACAGAATATAAATAATTTCGGTCGCGAGCTAAAAGTGATATTTGGCCGAAAACAAATCTACATAATGTCTCTAGTCTATTGCGAAGTCCACTTTCCACGTTCTCTCAAACAAAAGTAAGGAAGCCAAATCATTTGCACTATTTCGCAATACAAATGCTGGTCATATTTTAAATAGTGGCCGGTATCTGACCCGAGACCCTCAGACCCCATTTTGATATATCAAATACGCGAATGTCATTTTATCTTGGTGCGCTTCTCCACTAGGGTTCCAGCAACCCAACTTCCGGCGGCCCAACTTACAGTCTCAAACAGTACAGCAACCCAACTTCCAATCTCAAACACTACAATGCCTTACAACCCTGTTTTGTAGTTTATTCTGGGTAAGTTGGCTGACAAATTTGAAAAGACGGGAAAAACTCACCCCATAATGCTTCGCTTTGGGAAATTTGTATAGGAGAAAGACGCGAAATTTAAGACTTGGCGATATAAGAAGCCAGTGAAACCGATCCCTATCTATACGGTGGCTGCAAAAACTACCATCACCTTGAAAAATGTTGCTGTAGTCTTGGTTAGTTTCAGTGGCTAGTATACATTCAGTTATCAAATGTATTTTCAAATGTTAATGTATTTTCTTTTGTCTGTTTCAGATACCCACCTTCATGGTGATGTTGGGACAGAAACTACTGTGGGATAATATCCGAGATGAAATTTCGAAATCCCAAAAAGATTCAGAATTCTGTTTCACATCAGCTATTTTGAAGGCAAAAGCGGACATGGAGAAACAAGCTAGGGTCTTGATAAGAGAAAAACTGGCCTATCAAAGGCAACTAGCTAGAAAGGGACTCATATCGATTCTTGAGAAGAATCTCCCAGTCCTCTCTATGGCGCTGAAAGACGTGCTAGATCTTGAGATAACTGCAGGGGAAGAGCCTGTTGGGGAGGTTCAGGAGACTACTGAGGAAGAACACTGACAGAGGTAGCCCTTTTTTCATAGTTGTGTCAGCTTTTTAACTTGTCTCACATAGAGAAAATGTCACTATAAAGATTTCTTACTATTCAGAGACTCAAGTTAGTCTTCCTTGAAACTTATTGATCTCAACCTTGCAATGTTAGTTAACCCCTTGAAACCTACTTCTGTTGAAAGATTATATTGATGGGAGAAATATGTGTTTTGTTAACTATTTCTCGTTGAGATAACATTTGTTGAACTTAAGTGATATCTTTAGCCTTCTGTTTAATTGCTGAAGCTGATTTATTGTCATAATCCCTAATTTTTTGACCATGTTTAAAAATGCCAGTCATGATAGGTAACAATTAATATCATATAGATTACCCTGATGTTTTTTTTTTTTTGAGTAGTATTTGCCTATATTCCTCTTGTGCATAATTCTTACCTTGTAAGTATTTCCTGTCACTTGACATCAAGAGACTAATTAACATGTGAATAATGCTCATAACCACGTGTAATAGTGAGGTTAAACATAAATACATTTAGAAGATTCAAATATTTAATGCATTATGGTTTGCAAACTTGCATGAATTTTGACAATGAAAAGCAAGAGAGCTTTTATATTGAGTAAAAATTGATGAAATCACTGATTTGTTTGTTGTGGCTCCATTTATGCTTACTATATAAAAACTCTCATTACGCTATACCTTGATGAATTTTGGTAGTAATAAGATAAATGGCAGTCCGATGCACGAAGCATCCCGCGTTTATGCAGGGTCCAGGGAAAGGCCGCGATCTTTTTGATGTTTTAGGAAAATTCACAATAGATCATGATCATCTCACCTATGACATTGGTGACTTAATTACAAGCTGCACAACTATTTCTCGAGGTCGAAACTTAACAAGGTTGAGATGAACCTTGCAAAGTTTTATGTTCTTTTTATATGGCGTGGTAAAGTTTCCATCTTGGCCTGTACGTTTTTCTATTAGGCTGCTGTCTGGTCCTCCTTTTGCATCTTTTATGTAATTTGAGTTTTAGCAATGATGTGATAGTGCATAACTTCTTTTATGTAATTTGGGTTTTAGCAATGCCAAAATTTTGAATTGTTCACTCCTGCAAACTTAATATTTTTTTTATGCTACTGCAGGTTTTGTAGGAACTATGTATCGACAAATTCAGCAATTCAACATAGTCTAACAAGTTGTATAGGTCCTTGAAGAACATGTTATTTGGTAAAATGCACATTAGAGAGCATGACTTGGCTCAAGTATATGGTTTAGCGGGTAAAAAACAAAAAAATAAGTGTTTACCCGAAAAACGAATAGAGTTGAATTTGTACATAGTTCTAAGGGTATGTGGTATAACTTGATACAAATCGTAAGAGTAAATAGAAATATCGAAAGAATAAAAATAAGCAAAGTTGAAAAGATGATGATTTATGGATTAAGCAAGATGAATCAATCTATGAAGCTAAAAAAAGGATAATTCTTCAATATGGGAGTGAATGATATCTGAGTTACAATGTATGCCAAACTTCATCATTTACAAAAATATAGCCATCCCTTTTATAGTGGGGCGATCCCACTTTAGATATAATTGAAAATACATAGTGATAAATCAGTTTTTCCCTAATTCTCGTTGAGATTCTCTCCTTTAGTGCGGCTGTAACGATTCTTGTATATGAGCTCGATCTTGATCGGACTCGGTATTGGTCGACATTAGTTTTAGAGCTCGATGCCGACTTGGGGTCCGGTATTGACTTGAATTCGGTATTGGTTGGCCTCTGGCTCTTAAGCTCGATTCCGTCGCTTTTCAGTATAGTTTGATTTGGACTCGAGCTCGATAATGGCGTCGAGCTCGGTATTTAATCTGACTCCGAAACTTGAAGCTTGTTCGTGCCTTGTTCAAATCTCACCTCTATATTATGAAGATGCTCTTCGGTCCATCTTCACCAATCGTACGAAAGTTGAAAACGGTTTTGACCGTATACAGATGGTCCCCTCATTTCTCAGGAAGGATGTGGCGAGAAACGATATGATTTCCCAACGGCTTGATTAGATATACGCTGATGTTTGCGTCGGGCTCGATCATGACGCACGTGAGAGCTGTCCCGTCGGTTTAGTTTTCCAAGTCATTTAATGCGTGTCAGACGATAGTCGACCACTGTTGATACTGAACCGATGTTGCTAAATCTATAAATAGCCCCTTTCTTTACCATTTATCACTTTTACATCTCCAATCTCCAAATTCTCTAAAGTTTTTTCTTGCATCTTCTGAGTTCATCTGTAAATCTGTTATTTTTCACTGTAAAATCTTTCTTTTGTGATTTTTACTGCAAAATCTTTCTTTAAAACATCAGATCTTTGTTATCTCCTTCTTTTTTTGATTTTTAAATCCAAAATGGCGAAAACATCAAAAATCGTTCCTCACAAAGAAAAAGCTTCTTCTTCACAGTCTGCCGCCGTCAAAACACCGGTGGAACCACGACCTGGGGAGTGTGTTCTCGGGGTGTGTGTTCTTACCTCCGATTTTAAGGTTGATAAAGCCTCGTCGGTTCCTGGTCGATGCGAACCAGTATCGAGGTATATGTGCTCGATAACTAAGGGACACCACGAGCAGCTGAGAAAAGATTGTAACTGGGAGAAAATAGAAGTGATAATCCCGGCTCCCGAAGAAGATATTACTATTTATGTGAAAGGGTTTTTAAGTGTGTATACTTACCCTTTCACATTGGGCCCCCTCGACCCTGTCGTTATCGATTTTTGCTGCCAATACCAAATAACCCTAGGCCAAATCTATCCTTCCTTTTGGTGGATCGTTATTCTGATCCGCTTTTTTGTGAACAGGATCGAGGGGATGCCTTTCACCCTCGACCACCTTATCAGATTGTACAGCCCCCGCCTCTATCGAGGTGGGCTAATAAAACTCCTGCGCCGGGCTAACAAAGTGCTCTTCTCGACCATAGACGAGGACAAGGATCGGGGTTGGATGGGCAGGTTCGTTCAGGTGAAGACCTCCGATCTGATCCCGACCGAGCAGATGCCATTCCCTGAGGAGTGGAACATGAATCGTAAGTATATTTCGAATGTTAGCTCTTATTTCTTTGTTCCTTTGTCTCTTTCTCACCGATTTTTTTTTTGTGATATAGCGGTTGCTTGGATGCCCGATGTTGTTCCCGACCTTAAGAGCTGGGTACATGCCCTGGCTTCGACTTCTGTATACGTCGAGCGCTCGTGGCGTGATCGGCCGATGGGAGGTAAAAAATCATGGTAAGCCTTTTTTTCATGCCTTTGTTGGTTCGAATAGAATGTTTTCCATATACTTAACTAATTTTCTTGTGTGTAGGCTTGGGCAAAGATGCGGTTATGAGGCCCCGTCCGGTAAGGAAGAGACTTCGGCCCCGGCTCCGAAACCGACAAGGACAATAAGAGAAAACGGGCCTCCACTTCCGAGGATCCAGAACCCAAGAGAAGGACAACTCATAGGCCGATGAGGAAAATTATCCCTCTGACCGAAGAATTCGTTCGGTGTTTAAGGGATGAAGATGAAGAAGAAAAAGAAGTTGACGGGTTCGTACTGGTGGCCCGAGTGAAGAAAACCATCGATGCTCCAAAGGCAGCTGGATCGATGGTGGTTTATGAAGCTCCGCCTCGAACTGAGGGGATATCGGAGAAATATTCGGGCAGAGTCCCCGAATCATTAGAGATAGAGGATGCTTCCCACCGAAGTCAACAAACGGTGGGTATATCTGAAGAGGCCAGCCCTGAAGCTCTCCAAACTGAGGAGAACGCCCCAAGCGAGTTACTTGGGGCAATAGTAATCGGAGACTTGCCCACTCTCCCTACTTTTTCCGAAGGGGCGATTCGAGAAGCCCAAGCTTTGGGGGCCCTCGAGGTACACCGGTCTCAAGAAGGGGAAGACCCCTTCCGTGATTTGTTTACTGGTGTCGTGGATGTTGCTGGCCCTAGCGATATGTCAGGCCTTTTCTGTGAAGTGCAACAAGCTTTGAATCGGGTAAGCTCTAACTCCCTTCGTTGATACCACTTTCACGTTTGCTATTCTTTTCTAACTTATTTTCTTCTTTCTTCGTAGGCCACAACGGTTTATCGAGAAGCATGTTCTCGGTCTCGAGCTGAGCTGTGTCGGTACGAGGCCGAACTCCGACGGGTCACGGAGGAAAGGAACACCCTTAGACTCCTCTTCGGACAAAGGGAAGAAGAAATCAAGGACCTCCGAGCTGAATTGGCCAAGGCTCAACAAGACCAGACCGACTTGACCGAGTAGGTAATGGTAATCTTAAAAACCCATGGGATCGATTATGGAACGGTGGCTAATATTTCGATCTCACAGCTGCAGCAGAAGCTTGAGGTGATTGGGAAGACCAGACCGACCTGACCGAGTAGGTAATGGTAATCTTAAAAACCCATGGGATCGATTCTGGAACGGTGGCTAATATTTCGATCTCACAGTTGCAGCAGAAGCTTGAGGTGATTGGAAAGCTTCGTGAGGAGGTCGATATGATAAGGTCGGAGACCTTGGGATGGAAAGATGGCATGGACCGTATTGCCGCAGAAAAAGAAACTACTCTAGCCCAATTATCATTGGCCGAAAACTAACTTCAAAGCATGAAGAAGAGGAGCTCGGTTCAAGCAAGAAAAATAGAGGAGCTTGAGGCTCGGTTGGCCCCCGAACTTGCCAAATCTGACATCGAAAAAGCAATGGCCAATGCAGATGCATTCGTGATCGTCTATAGAGATGATGCTGAAGCTGCTCAGGTACAAGCAAGAGAGGCAGTCGAGACCGCTAAAACTCGAGCACATTGGGTTGCTGAACTTACCAAATGCCAATCTCGGAGGGTGACCCTCGAGGAGATCTATGCTCGAGGGTTCGATCTCACTGAAGAGATAAAAAGGGCTAAGGAGCTCAAAGCCGATGCTGAAGCCTTGGATTCCTATGATGACGATGATGATGATGATGGGAGCGAGAGTGGGTCCGAGAGTGGGGAAGAGCCCGATAGAGAAGAGACCGCCCTGGGAGATAACTAGGAGACTTAGAGTTTTTCCTATTTTCTTGTGTAGGGCCCTGTTCGGGCTTTGTAAGCACTCTTGTGTGTATATATATATATATATATATATATATATATATATATATATATATATATATATATATATATATATAAAGGTCTTTTCCCTTTCCCGATTTCTCTGTTTTATTTTCTGCCTTGTAAAGATTTTGTTTCATTCATGCTTTATGAAAGTTTTCATAAGTTCGAGGCTTTAGGTCGTTTGATCGAATTCGGACCTTGTAGCCTTTATAACCGAGTGAGTGCTTGCTCGAACTCGAAGTAAGGTAGCCCTTAGGCTTTATTGGTCGAGTTTGTTCGAACTTGAAATAAGGTAGCCCGTAGGCTTAGTAGTCGAGTGAGTGATTGCTCGAACTCGAAATAAGGGTAGCCCTTAGGCTTAATGGTCGAGTGAGTGATTGCTCGAACTCGAATTAAGGATAGCCCTTAGGCTTAGTGGTCGAGTGAGTGATTGCTCGAACTCGATATAAGAGTAGCTCGTAGGCTTTGTAGTCGAGTGAGTATTTGCTCGAACTCGAGATGATGTAGCGAGTAGGCTTGGTGGTCGAGTGAGTACTTTCTCGAACTCGAAATGATGTAGCCCGTAGGCTTATTGGTCGAACTCGAAATAATGTAGCCCATAGGCTTAGTGGTCGAGTGAGTGATTGCTCGAACTCGAAATAAGAGTAGCCCTTAGGCTTAATGGTCGAGTGAGTGATTGTTTGAACTCGATATAAGAGTAGCCCGTAGGTTTAGTAGTCGAGTGAGTATTTGCTCGAACTCGAGATGATGTAGCCCGTAGGCTTAGTGGTCGAGTGAGTACTTTCTCGAACTTGAAATGATGTAGCCCATAAGCTTAGTAGTCGAGTGAGTATTTGCTCGAACTCAAAATGATGTAGCCCGTAGGCTTAGTGGTCGAGTGAGTACTTGCTCGAACTCGAAATAAGAGTAGCCCGTAGGCTTATTGGTCGAGTGAGTACTTGCTCGAACTCGAAATGATGTAGCCTGTAGGCTTAGTAGTCGAGTGAGTATTTGCTCGAACTTGAAATGATATAGCCCGTAGGCTTAGTGATTGAGTGAGTATTTGCTCGAACTCGAAATAAAAGTAGCCCGTAGGCTTAGTAGTCGACTGAGTACTTGCTCGAACTCGAACTGATGTAGCTCGTAGGCTTAGCGGTCGAGTGAGTGATTGCTCGAACTTGAAATAAGAGTAGCCCTTAGGCTTAATGGTTGAGTGAGTGATTGCTCGAACTCGAAGTAAGGGTAGCCCTTAGGCTTAGTAATCGAGTGAGTGATTGCTCGAACTCGAAGTAGTGTAGTTCGTAGGCTTAGTGGGACTTGATCTCGTTGATTTTTCGGTTGGCATTCCCCGATTTATGGGGTAATGGTCGGCCCTTAAGCTTGTTTGCAAAAAAAGATCACGAAATAGAGGATGGATTCTAAGATATCAGTAAGAAATTCTCTTTATGTCATTATACATGTGTTTATGTTCTGTACCAGGGATCGAGCAAACTACATGAGCATGGTTCGTTTTGACCATTTGGCTCTTACAAGTTTTCCTATCGAAACCCTGTTGTCATGAAGTAACTTTCTTGCTTCGAACTTGATAATCGAACTTGATATATTCGAGGGTAATGCCCCCCAGTATTCGAGGTTTATTGTAAAGAGGCCTCAAATACTGTTGAATTGTTTTGAGTTAGCACGATCAATGGTTGCCTCATTGAAAACCTTACCGAAAATCTCATTTCGGATAAAATCGGTCTAAGGAAAAAGAGTGCAACGCTAGGCCTAAGGTTAGTTTTTGAAATATAAACGAACATGGGAGGATCGTACCTTAGCAGTAGTATCATTTTAGGTGCGACATGTTCCAATTGCTTCGTAGTTGTTTGCCGTTTACAATACCGAGCTTGTAGGATCCTTTACTGACGATTTCGACTACCTGATACGGTCCTTCCCAGTTTGGACCCAGTTTTTCTTCATTTGGATTTTGGGTGTTGAGGGTGACTTTCCTTAACACTAAGTCCCCGATTTTAAAATGGCGAAGATTGGTTCTTTGATTATAGTATCTTTCGATCCGCTGCTTTTGGGCGGCCAATCAGAAGAAAATGACTTCTCGTTTTTCATCCAATAATTTGAGGTCAGTGTTCATAGTCTCGTGATTTGACTCTTCTGTTGTATGTCAAAACCTGGCACTGGGTTCCCCGACTTCGATTGGAATCAAGGCTTCGGAGCCATATAATAAGGAGAATGGGGTTGCCCCCGTACTGGACTTTGATGTTGTTCGATATGCCCAAAGAACTTCGGGTAGAATTTCTCTCCATTTCCCCTTAGCGTCGTTCAAACTTTTCTTTAGGTTTTGAATGATAGTCTTGTTCATCGATTCGGCCTGTCCGTTCCCACTAGGGTGATATGGTGTTGATAATATCCTTTTTATTTTGTGGTCTTCGAGGAATTTCGTCACTTTGTTACCGATAAATTATTTCCCATTGTCACACACTATTTCGGCGGGTATACCGAATCGACATACGATATGATCCTAGATGAAGTCTATAACCTCTTTCTCTCACTTTCTCGAACGCCTGTGCTTTAACCCATTTATAGTCAGTCATAAATAAAATGAACTTAGCTTTACCCGGGGCTGATGGCAGAGGGCTGACGATATCCATTCCCCATTTCATGAATGGCCATGTGGATAAGACTGAGTGAAGTTGCTCTCCGTGCTGATGGATCATCGGTGCAAATCTTTGACATTTATCACATTTTCGAACAAACTCCTTTGCATCTTTGTCCATATCGATCCAATAATATCCTGCTCTAATTATTTTTCGGACTAATTAATCGACACCGGAATGATTTCCACAAGTGCCCTCGTGAATCTCACGTAGGATATAGACGGTGTCTCCTGGTCCTAAGCATACTTCCAATGGTCCATCGAATGTCCTTCAGTATAATGTTCCATCTGCAGTCCATGTGAATCGAGCAGCTTTGGTTTGTAGGGTCCTCGAATATTTAGGGTCCGATGGGAGCTTTCCGTTCTCCAAGTATTCAATATACTTATTCCTCCAATCCCAGGTTATGCTTGTAGAGTTTATCTCGGCATGACCTTCCTCGATCACGGATCTCGAGAGTTGAACGACAGTCCCCGAGCTGATCTCATCTTCCTCGATCGATGACCCCAAATTTGCAAGTGCATCGGCCTCACTGTTTTGTTCTCGAGGTACATGCTGTAAAGTCCATTCTTTGAAACGGTGCAAAGTTACCTGTAGTTTGTCCAAATACCTTTGCATTCTATCCTCTCGAACTTCGAAGGTTTTGTTTACTTGATTTACCACCAATAAAGAGTCACACTTGGCTTCAATGACTTCTGCTCCCAAGCTTATAGCTAGCTCGAGACCTGCAATCATGGCCTCATACTCGGCCTCGTTGTTACTAAACCTAGTAGTTTTGATAGATTGCCAAATAGTGTTACCCCTGGGCGGCTTTAAAACGATGCCTAGCCCGGACTCCTTTACGTTAGAAGCCCCGTCTATGAAAAGGGTCCATACCCCCGATGATGTACCTGATTTCAACAAGAGTTCCTTTTCAACTTCGGGTACGAGGGTTGGCGTGAAATCATCCACGAAGTCCGCTAAAATTTGTGACTTGATGGCCGTCCGGGGTTGATATTCGATATCGTACCCACTGAGTTCGACGGCCCATTTGGCCAATCGGCCTGATAGTTTGGGCTTGTGCAAAATATTATGAAGTGGGTAAGTGGTTAGTACGCATATGGCGTGACATTGAAAGTATGGTCTTAACTTTCTAGAGGTGCTTATCAGTGCAAGTGCCAATTTCTCTAAGTAT
Organism: Nicotiana tomentosiformis; assembly: GCF_000390325.3. Lineage (NCBI taxonomy): Eukaryota > Viridiplantae > Streptophyta > Magnoliopsida > Solanales > Solanaceae > Nicotiana > Nicotiana tomentosiformis. Next base: position 42,212,861 of record NC_090818.1, on the reverse strand, counting down.
GGATATCTAGTTTCTGCTTCCCCTAAAGTTCGACTTACATAATAAACGGGAAATTGCGTACCTTGCTCTTCTCGAACTAGGACACCACTTACTGCTATTTTCGATACCGCCAAGTACAAGTAAAGTTTCTCATCTGCCTTCGGAGTGTGAAGCAGCGGTGGGCTCGATAGGTATTGCTTCAATTCCTCTAATGCATGTTGGCATTCCGGTGTCCAGGCGGAATCGTTCTTCTTTTTGAGTAGAGAGAAAAATCGGTGGCTTCGATCCAACGACTTCGAAATGAATCGGCCTAAGGAAGCTATCCTTCTGGTTAGCCTATGCACGACGTTTACACTGTCTATGATGGTGATGTCTTCGATGGCCTTGATTTTATCGGGGTTGATCTCGATCCCGCGATTTGATACCATGAAGCCAAGGAACTTGCCCGAACCGACCCCGAAAGCACATTTCTCGTTGCTGAGCTTCATGTTTTATTTCTTTAAAATTTCGAACGTTTCCTGCATATGAGCCAAATGGTACTCTGCGCGGATGGACTTAACTAACATGTCATCAATATAAACTTTCATCGATTTACCTATTTGCTCCTCGAACATTTTATTTATTAGGCATTGGTAAGTAGCTCCTATATTTTTTTTAGCCCGAAGGGCATTACATTATAATAATATGTTCCGTATTTAGTGATAAATGAAGTTTTTTCTCGGTCCTCCAGGTTCATTTGGATTTGATTATACCGGGAATAGGCATCGAGAAAAGTAAGGATCTCATGGCCGGCCGTGGCATCGATCATGCGATCGATGTTAGGCAGCGGAAAAGAATCTTTGGGGCACGCCTTGTTTAGATCCTTATAATCTACACACATTCTAAATTTGTTCCCTTTTTTAGGGACTACAACTACATTGGCTAACCATTCGGGATATTTTACTTCCCGAATGGACCCTATTTTGAGAAGTTTAGTTACCTCGTTCTTTACGAATGCGTGCTTTACCTTGGACTGAGGTCTTCTCTTTTGCTTCACCAGTTTGAACCTAGGGTCCAAACTTAGCCGATGCGTCGTTATATCCGATGGGATCCCTGTTATGTCTAAATGGGACCAAGCAAAATAATCTATGTTATCAATAAGAAATTGAATAAGCTTTTTCCTGAGCTCGGGGGTTAATCCCGTTCCCAGGTATACCTTTCGCTTGGGCAGGTACTCGATCAATATAACCTGCTCCAGTTCTTCGACCGTTGATTTGGTGGCGTCAGCATCTTCGGGAATGATAAAAGTTCAAGGGGTCAGAAAATCCTCCTCTTCTTCTTCTACCTCCTGCTTCCTCGATTCGGTCGAAGCTGGAGGCTGTGATTGCTATTTGACTTCCTGTTTACCTTCGATGTTCGACCTTTCCGAGGTTGGTAGTGTTGATATCGGTGTTACCTCATCGACCGCAAACATTTCCTTTGCAACATGCTGCTCCCTGTATACTATTTTTACACCGTCCGACGTTGGAAATTTCATCATTTGGTGAAGACTCGAAGGGACTGCCCTCATATTGTGGATCCAAGGCCTTCCGAGCAGGGCATTGTACCTCATGTCACCCTCGATTACGTGGAACTTGGTAGCTTGAATGGTTCCAGCCACGTTCACCGGTAAAGTAATCTCCCCTTTAGTTATTTCACTGGCCATATTGAAGCTGTTTAAGACTAGAGCTGCGGGCACGATTTGATTTTGTATGCCGAGCTGCTCCACGACCCTTGATCGGATGATATTCGCCGAGCTGCCTGGATCCACTAAAACACGCTTAACTTGAACTTTATTTAATAAGATAGAAATTACCAAAGCGTCGTTGTGGGGCTGAGAAATGCCTTATGCTTCTTCGTTGTTGAACGATAAAGTGCCTTCGGGCACATAATATCGGGCTCATTTTTCCCTAGTGATTGATACCTTAGTGCATTTGAATATGGGTCCCTGTGGAATGTCGACCCCATAGAAGATCATATGAATGACATGTTGGGGTTCCTCCTATTCATTTTTCCTGTTGGCGTCCCTTTCTCTGAAATGATTTTTGGCTCGATCGCTGAGGAACTCTCAAAGGTGGCCCTCATTGAATAGTCGGGCTACCTCTTCCCTTAATTGCCTACAATCTTCTCTCTTGTGACCATGCGTGCCATGATACTTGCACATCAAATTCGGGTTTCGTTGTGAAGGATCGGTTTGTATGGGTCTGGGCCACCTAGTATCTTTGATCCTTCCGATTGCCGACAAAATGTCCAATGCATCGATGCTAAAGTTATATTCCGATAGCCGAGGTGCTTCTGGGGGATCGGCATACTTGTCAAAACCACTTTTGCTCATAAGTCCCCGAGAATTCTGTCCTCGATCACTTCTTCGATTGTTTCCGGGCGGAATTGCATTCTGAACCATTGTTCCTTCGATCTACGGTATATGGTTGATATCGGTCTCTGTTCGACCTTGAATCCTTGGCGACGTCCCTCTGGCTTTTAACTATCGACCTGTTTGGATGTATTGAACCGGAAGGGGCACCTAATTGGTCGTCCTCGACCGTGATCTTTGATTGATATCGGTTGTGCACATCTGCCCAAGTTACAGCTGGATATTCGATCAAATTTTTTTTCAGCTGACATGATGCTACTGAACTCCGCTCGTTCAATCCTTGGGTGAAAGCTTGAACGGCCCAATCATCTGTGACCGGTGGCAATTCCATGTGTTCCATTTGAAATCGGGACACGAATTCTCTCAGCATTTCATTATCCCTTTGTCTTACCTTGAAAAGGTTCGATTTCCTCGTTGCGATCTTTATCGCTCCTGCGTGTGCCTTTACGAAAGAGTCTGCTAACATGGCGAATGAGTCGATGGAGTTTGGTGGTAGGTTGCGATATCAAATCATTGCTCCTTTCGAGTGGGTCTCTCCAAATTTTTTTCAATATCACGGATTAGATTTCACCGTCTTCTAAATCATTTCCCTTGATGGCACATGTGTAAGAGGTGACGTGTTCGTTGGAGTCGGTCGTTCCATTATATTTAGGAATCTCGGGCATGCGAAATTTGCTGGGGATCGATTTTGGAGCTGCACTTGGTGGAAAAGGCTTTTGCACGAATTTTTTGGAATCCAACCCTTTCAACACTGGTGGTGCCCCCGGGATTTGATTGACTTTTATCATTTGCCTCAATCCTCCTTTCTGCTGACTCTATTCGTTTGGTCAGTTCTTCGAACATCTTAGTAATTTTGGGATTAGTCCCTGATTCTTGCTCATTTGACCTTACTATAGCTGGCTCCATTCCGTGGGTGACTTCTCGGGGTGGACTGGGCTCCGCCCTGCTCGGTATCTGGGTTTGACTCTGCAACTGAGCTATCGCTACCTGTTGAGCTTGCAATATTTTGAAAATCATACGCAAGCTGATTCCGTTTTCCTCAACGTTATGGGTGTCTCGAGCTGCAGATCGAGTACCATCATGAATGCTATTTTCAGGTTCAGAACGTTGGTTTGTCTCAATGGCCATATGCGAATTAACGTCTAACGGTACTTCGACTCGAGCTCCAATGGCGTCGACAAGTGGCCTTTCGGCCCTGGGCGTCAAGTTGTTGTTCTCACCTTGAAGGCCAACTTCGATGTCGATAGGTAAAGCCATTTAATTGAGAACTCGTCGTTGCTAATCCGAAATCAAAGATACTTCCGAAAACAAGCGTAAAATTGTGTATTTTTGCAGATTCGTATCAAATAATCACTATTATCCTTAGCCCCACGGTGGGCGCCAAACTGTTTACCCGAAAAACGGATATAGTTGAATTTGTACGTAGTTCTAAGGGTATGTTATATAATTTAACACAAATCGTAAGAGTAAATAGAAATATCGAATATTGACTTGTAAAGGATGAAAAATAAGCAAAGTTGAAAAGAGGATGATTTATGGATTAAGCAAGATAAATCAATCTATGAAACTAAAAAAGGATAATTCTTCAATATGGGAGTGTATGATATCTGAGTTACAATGTATGCCAAACTTCATCCTTTACAGAAATATAGCCATCCCTTTTATAGTGGGGCGATTCTACTTTAGATATAATTAAAAATACATAGTGGGGAACCCATGATAAATCAATTTTTCCCTAATTCCCGCCGAGATTCTCTCCCTTAGTGCGGCTGTAACGGTTCTTGTCTATGAGCTCGATCTTGATCGGACTCGGTATTGGTCGGTATTGGTTTTAGAGCTCGATGCGGGTTTGAGCTCGATGCCGACTCGGGGTCCGATATTGACTTGGGTTCGGTATTGGTTGGCCTCTGACTCTTAAACTCGATTCCGTCGCTTCTCAGTATAGTTCGATTTGGACTCGAGCTCGATAATGGCGTCGAGCTCCGTGTTTAATCTGACTCCGAAACTCGAAGCTTGTTCGTGCTAATTTCACCTCGATATTATGAAGATACGTTTTGGTCCATCTTCACCAATCGTACGAAGGTTGAAAACGGTTTTGACCGTATACAACAAGTTTTGGTTTTGATCAAGTATATGGTTTAGTTGCTACTACTCGCTGGTAGAACAATATGTGTAAACAATTACTGCTCAAAATTTTCTACTCTCTTCACTGTTTGAGTTGGGAGAAAATTTTATAGTGAGCATGGCTTTGCTCAAATATATGGTTTAACGGTTGGTAGCAATTTGCGTATAAAATTTACTGTTCAAACTTTTCTACTCTTCACTGTTTGAATTGGAATATTCTCAATAGTGAGAATGATTTTGCTCAAGTATATGGTTTAGCACTATTTGAGTTGGGAAAAATCCTTATAGTGAGCATGGCTTTGCTAGGGTATTTGGCTGTAACTGTTGATAGACATTTGTGTACAAATACTTTTCTACTCTCTTCACTGTGTTAGTTATAGCGAGCATGGTTTTGCTCAGGCAGGACAATTTATATATCTATATGTGGCATGCCTCTTTAACCAGTATGACAATTTATCTTTTTTTCTCAGAATTTTGAACATTTTTCTTATTTTCTGTCAAAAAAACTGCCAACAAATATATCTTTATCCTCATTATTACTCCATTTATTTCTATTCATCAAATCCCATTTAATCTCTCTTTCTTCCGTTTTCTTCATCCTCATATTACTACATTAATTCCTTTTCCTCAAATCCCTCTTTCTTCCTTACTTTTCTTTTTCCTCATTATTACTCTATTTATTTCTTTTCCACAAATCCCTCTCTCTTCCTTCTATGTTTCCATTTTCTTAGAATGTGTTTTTTCTAATCTCTCCGTAAAATCCAAAGCCCTCAAGATAGGCAAAAGTCTGAGAAGAGTCAATGTCGGAGAAACCTTCCGGTAATATAACTTTAGCGGATAAGAAGCCGAAGGCTGTGAAGACGCATCTCAAAGATTAATTTTTTATCGCTGCCACGCCAACTTTTTGCCTTCTCCCTTTCTTTTTTTTCCTTTATACATTTTCGTTTTCCTATTCTCATTGATGTTAGTTGGAAGTATAGTGCTTTGTGTTTGAGGCCTTTTTCTCCTTGAATTATTGAAAATTGAAATATCTATTGTGCTTAACATGTTAACCTCTGGTGTTATATCTATTGTAATTTCACTGTTTAGTACTTTTAGGTTTGGTTGTCTTTGGAGGTTAATTTTGTTGGATTTGGATTATTTAATTTTTGAAGATATTGTTAGCGTTGTTTCAAAATTAGCATTTTGAGGGGAGTTTTGGTTGAGCTGAATTTTCTTGCGAGGAAATAAAAAATAGGCTTCACGTACAAGTCTAATTTCACAAGAAATAGAAAGGAATATTAAATAGTTTCTTATTTTCCTCCTTTTTCTTTTTTCCTTTCCCATCTCTTTTCTTGCTTGATTTTTTATTTAGTGAGCGAAGCTTTTGTCTCTAAAAAAGAATTGAGTAATGCATAGTTATAGTAAAACCTTCCGGTGAATATATGGGATGTGAAGAATTTAAAATATGTTTATATTAGTACTAGCTACAAGACAAAAAGTTTTAATAGGTATCACAATATTGCGAAAAAATTCTAAACTTTTTGGAGTGTAATAAAGAACAATAGAAGAGTGAAATTGAAAACTACAACATGAATTATATTTTGTTCGATTCTGTCTTAACACGGAAATTTGGCATTGTTTGTTCTTTTATTCTTTTCTACTTTGATTAATTTTGTTTTCCTTAAAATAACTTTGAGAATTTGGGATAACAAAAACACATCTTATATCATGTGTATAAAAATTAGATTTCAAATAAAATAAAGAAAATCAAAAGTACAACATGAACTTTTTTAGTTCAATTCTATCTTAGAACACGCAAATTTAGCATTGTTTGTTTTTATATTTTTTCCTACTCTGATTAATTCATTTTTCTACTTTGATTAACTTTGTTTTTCTTTTATAGATCTTATATTACATGTATAAAAATTTAATTTCAAATAATAAAATTAAATAAAAACTAAATATCCACCAAAAAACCATTTACTCTAAAGCATATAAATTTATTTATAAAAATATATATAATGGAATTACTATTTGAGAAAATCAACTAAATATATCTGCTACAGTGCAATATAGTAAGAATAATCATATAAGAATTGTAAAGTTTCTAGCAGCGGTTAATACAATTCTAAAATTAGTAGAAGATAATTTCCTTTGCCTTATATTATCCTAGAATTAGAAGAACTAAAGTAAAATATTAATAGAAAACTCTAATTGAAATCTAACCCTTTTTACCTGGAGAAATTTTTTAGAGCAAATTGATGAGTAAAATATTCAAATTAAATTGACTATTAAACGAGATGTAATATTAATAGAAACTCTACTTTTCTTTCCTCTCATTAAACTTTTGATTTTCCCTTTTTGGTTTTGGTAGTTGACCATTTTTCTTTATTTTCTCTCCAATCAATAGATTTTGTTGTTAAATTCAGGAAATAAATGTGAAATCAGAATTTCCAGATTTGATAGTAACTTAGAAGTATTGAATAGTGATATTGTGTGATGGGCGAATAGTTTTATTTGGATTCTACCGTAAATTCTCATTCAAAAAGGATTTAAAAGCAAATTTGTGCTTTTTCTTTCATTGTTCTACTTGGCTAAATTATCATTGGTATAATATTAGTACGCCTGATTTATTTATAGAAGAATGTAATTTACTATTTCCCACTATATTTTATTTTTTCAATAAAACTCAAAAAAAGAAAATATTTTCTTAAAGTCATTTGAGTTCTTCCCGAACAACCGTGCGAAACGCGTATTAATTTACTATAGTCAAACCTCTCTATAATAGTCTCGTTTGTTCCGAATATTTTTGAATGTTATAGCGAAGTGCTGTTATAGAGAACATATATTATAGCATAACATAAAAATTGATTCCGAAAAAGCTTGGCTTTTATAGAGAAGTGTTATATAGGGATGCTGTTATAGAGAGGTCTGCCTGTAGTATTGTCATGACCCCAAATCCACTAGTCGTGATGTCACCTAACCCAACCTGCTAGGTAAGCCAACTAGTAACTATCCAATTCCAATGATATTAACAAGGCAAATAAACGATAGTAATTTACTGAATTTTTATACATTTTTCAAGGACTGGTAGTACAAATCATGAGTTTCTAAGAATAGAGTTTACAAAGCTGAAATGAAATAAATACACAGTCTGTTTGAAAGATACGTAAATAGAGTTTTATAGATCTAAAGCTACCACGAATAAGAGGCAGCTACAACCAGGACACATGTACATCTTCAATCCAGCTCCCATCGAACACAGCAATATCAGCTGCCAACAATCTGCACATAAGGTGGAGAAGTCTAGTATGAGTACAACCGACACCATCTACTCAGTAAGTAACAGACCTAACCTTAGGTTGGAAGCAGTGACGAGCTAACACAAAGTCGGGTTCAATACCAATATCTCGCAACGGTTCATAACATCATAAATATAAGTAATAAAAGAGGTATCTCAGAAGTAAAAATGCTCAGCTCGTTCACAGTTCCAGAAAATAGTCATGCTTTTCAAGTATCTCAGTGAGAATCCAAATCTTTTACCGAAAATGCCAAAAATACGAGTAAGGTTGAAAACTGTAATTTTTCCAAATATTCTTTCCACAATAAATAATATGTTTCATTTTTTTTCCAGATAACAAGTGTAAAATACCTCTCTATGCCCACATATCAATGTGTGTAAAAAGTCATGAATGAAGTGATATCGTATAACATGAGGAAAAATGCATCTCTATACCTGTATGTCATGTGTGCATGCCAATGTCATGTATTTTAGAGATGAATTACGTACTCACACTCTCAGAGTACTCAATCTCACTGTCTCACACTTTTCACTCATCATGCTCAACCACTCGGTACTGTATATGGCCCATACGGCCTAAGGAAGATCCATCCCGGAATATATGCATCTGACCATCTGTCATTCAGTATCGAGGAAGGCCAATCCGGCCCCATGGAGAAGATCCATCTCCAGGTATATAAATGCTTCAGACAAGATTCAAGTCCAGGGAAGATTCATCCCTCAATACAATCAACTACGCTCACTGGGGGTGTACAGACTCCGGAGGGGCTTCTACAGCCCAAGCGCTATAATCCGCACGGATAACTCACGTGCTATAATATCAATATATGGATCTGCACGGATAACTCACGTGATGCACGGACAACTCACGTGCTATAGTATCAATATTCTCACAAACAGCCCCTCCCTCCGGGCCTCACTTAGTCATCAATCTCTCTAGTCTCACTTACGGGCTCACAATGTCATGAAACTATCCCGACAACAATGATATGATGTATCAATAAAAAATAACTAAGACTGAGATAGGATATGAATGCATGAATATTACTGAGTATGAAATATCAATGATATATGTGAAATGACAACAAGGAATGACTACTATGGGTCCTAACAGTATCGGCATAAAGCCTAAACATGATATCTAGCATGATTGACAGCTCACTTACTTTATCGCATGGCGAAAACATGGATATTAAAAAAATAGGACTACTATACAATGCCATGTAAACAACAGAGTCCCAATTCACTTGGTGCACGCCCGACACCTAGCATGTGCGTCACCTCAATACCGATCACATAACACGCATTTTGGGGTTTCATACCCTCAACACTACGTTTAGAAGAGTTACTTACCTCGAACAAGCCAATTCCAATACCGAGCAAGCCAAGCGATGCTCCAAAAATGTCATCCCGCGCGTTCCGACCGCCGAACGGCTCGAAACAAACCAAAAACAACTCAAATATATCAAACAATGCTAAAGGAACCAACCCCGATCGTAAAAGATCAAATCTTGAATCAAAAGCCCGAAATCAACCAAAATGCCCAATCCCAATCCGACTCCGGATCGATGTTTAAAATTCAATTATTCTTTTTAGAAAAGCTTTTGATAAAACCCCCCAATTCTCCAGTCAAAATATGGATTAATTCAAAAATGAACTTCTGTGATCATATTAAAATACAAAAAATGTAGTTGGATACTGAACCCCATGAAAAGACGAGAATAACGCCCCAAAAATCACCTTTATCAGAGCTCTAGAACTCAAGATATGCCCAAAATACCAAAAGAACGCAGTGTGATTTTTTTTATACACAGGGATTTTCGCTTTTGCGATAAAAACTCGGCACCTGCGTTTTTTCAGCTGTCATTTACGCTTTTGCGGACCATTTTTTGCACCTGCAGGGTCACAAATGCTGACCCAACTTCGCAACTGTAAAGCACCAATACCAGCTCTCTTCTCCGACACTAAAATGAGCATAACTCCCTCATACGATGTCCATATTCGACGATTCTTTTTTTCTATGGCTCCGTAATTACGATACAGAGCTAATGCTTTAATTAAAACAGAAATTAGAGCTCATTTGCTTAATGTGATACCATTTATGCTTGAAGAAACAACGTCGAAACATAAAAAACGAGCGCAAGACAACCAAAACCTATCTGAAACTCACCCGAGCCCCTCGAGACCCCGTCCAAACATACCAACAAGTCCCATAACATAACACAGACTTAATCGAGTCCTCAAAACACAGATAACAACATCGAAATGATGAATCGCACCTCAAATCATACTTAAATGAACTTTGAACTTTCAATTCCATAACTCGTGCCGAAACATATCAAATCATCCCAGAATGAACCCAAATTTTGCACTCAAGTCCTAAATGATATGAAGAAGCTATTCCAATTCCCGGAACCACAATCCGAATCCGATATCCTCAAAGTCAACTTCTGGTCAAACTTATGAACTTTCCAAACATTCAAATTTCCAATTTTCGCCAACTTGTGCCGAAACCTTCTAGGAACATCCAAATGCAAATACGGGCATACGCCCGAGTCTAGAATCACCATCGGACCAAAAGAACCATCAAAAGTCTGTTCCGGAGTCAAATTCATAAAAAGTCAAACTTGGTCAACTCTTTCAACTTAAAGCTTCAACAGTGAAATTCATTCTTCCAAACCGATTCTGAATAACCTGAAAACTAATTCCAACAATTGACATAATTCATAATCCATCATACGGAGCTACTCATGCCCGTAAACTAGCGGTCGGGTCATTACATTCTCTCCCACTTAAACATACGTTCGTCCTCGAACGTGCCAAGAGTTGTCCCCAAAACGATCAAACCGCCGTATAACCTTACCATGCACATACCCGGGTGTGATCCCACGTCACCCTATCCCATATAGGTCCGATAATGCAACATAACTAAAATTTCTCAATTCAACCTAGCCCATAAGCCTTAGAATCCAAATTTCCAACATCCAAAATTTCTTATAAGATCTGAATCTCGCAAACCTACACAATGTATAAGTCTGAACAAGCTGTACCAAACCACAACCATAACCTAAGCTACAATCATAGGATATACCACATAACTCAAATACCCATAGCAAAATCTCCGATCACAGTAACTGCTCAGAACAACCCAATCCCGGTAATAAACCTCATACCTAACAAAACCTCATTCTAAAACCTTTGTACACTGCCGATAATGAAAGAACACGCAGAAACTCATAACCGTTCATCAAATCAACAAGTCGTGGAGCTCCCTCTCCTTCAACAAGAACTATAGCCAATTTCTAAGCCGACTTCCGATATTACCCTTCAAAATATACTGCAATAAATCCGATAGAACCCATCCTAGATGAGACGAATTAATCTTATCGAATACTAACTACTCTACTGATACGCAACACCAATATTACCTAGAGCCACGAACCGTGCAATCCATGCACCAATAAGCAACAATCCAAATGTACTCAATAGCGAAAATGACTCAATCAAGAGAACTGTCCCGCAAGTTCAACGGGTACCACCACCACGCAATGATAAGAACCCATCACACACCGTAAAAGCATCAACCGACTTTAACACAAAGGTTCATACCTCAACATAACTCCGCTGCAATGCGCGACTTCATCTAAATGCCGGTCCATATCATATACCTCGAGCCACCCTGCTCAAAATCAATAACCACGCGAAATTCGACATCAAGTACCCAAAGTGCATTACCATAATCACGGAGAATCAGATGACACAATACCACACAAAACCCAGAAAAAAAACATAACCAATATGCCCTCAATCGTGCAATACCCAGTTACTCATCTCGCTCAATTTTCTGCTATAAGAGCACATTAGAACCGTACTATGTGTGCCTAAAACCAACGAATCACAACTCCTCGTAGCATAGAAGAGCAACTCACAGAAAATTTCAGAACATGAATTAGCTCAGCAACAACCGAATGGCACATCCCTCAACAATAGCACTATGGAGCCAACCAATCCGACTCGGTATAGAATACACATCCTAATTGGGCTTTCCAATGAACCCCCAAATCGACTGTGGACACCCATGAAAAGATAAATAAACCTCCAAAAGTCAACAATTGACTGAATCATAACACATACTATCATCTGGCTAGCTTCGTCCATGACTTCACAGTCCACAACCATGAAACAATCTATATCCTGAGAACTCCTAGTCTCTAAATCCATAGAACACACGAATCAATATATCTGATCCCGACTCCACCGCTAGAATGTCTAACACATCTCTCATACACGATCATCCCATGAGGAATACTTCTAAAATTCTTCCGTGCTACATAGCAAAATTTAAATATCAGCAGTCGATCAACCAGGAGAGTACCGCAATACCAGTGAAGTATCCATACATTAAAACACATTGCCCTTTCTGAAATGTATACTCTCATCAAGCCATACCAAATAATAATATCATTTACCTAGTCATCTGAAACCGCCCATGCTACCTACAGATTTTATGACCTTCCCTTCAAAACTAAACTGTGATCTCGCTCACGTAAATCTCAATCCCACACAACACACCGCATATACCATGCCATCATATGAAAATAAAATACGAGAACTTCATAGTCCACTCCGAGTCACAAACAACTACATACTCAAGTAGCCAAGGACCTTCCATTTGATTTCATCCAGGAGAAATTCACTATACATCACATGCTCCTCACGCTAGTAGGAAATATACCCCTCAAACCGTGGTAAAAACCTTGAGAACTCTTCGAAACCCATTTGCACATAACCAAGCTATCAAAACCGAATCTCTCTAACTCAACCCAGCCACGCAGGTCGCTAAAACCCAAGAGCATTGCCACAAAACACCTGTAGAGACTAGCCACGTCATAATATCCAAAGAATCGATCATACCCATCACTGTGCTGATCCAACCTACTACCAAGCTATCCTATCTCTCTAAGTCCTTTCCAAATTGCCTTCAAATTGATACTTCTCCTTGCTAGAACATCACGATCCCTAACCAAAATTCACCACACAAGAGACCCTAGTATAAAACCACAATGCCCTAAGGCCCATAAGCCGCTGACTTCCCTCTTAAGCACCCCGAAGCACCACAACCGAGACACCCACTCTAAAGAGACCTTATGTGAACCTAAAACTGTTTCCTTCACCTTCTTGATACTGAAATGCATAATCTCCAATGATATAAAAATGCCACAAGTCTCGACACCGTCCAATGTAACTCTCAGTTTCTAGCCATATACAAATCTTAAAAATTCCAAATAGCTACATTTAAATCTTGAATCCATTAGAACCATTATCGAGAATCATCCACTCTTCTCAAATCTCAATTAAACCGACCAAACAGACAGAAACGGCATGTGCCCCATTAGCACACCAACACCCAAGGGAGTAACCTGCACTCCTAAGAAACCGAGCAAATTCCTACTCCATGCACACTACATCCTTCACGACTAACCACTCAATCATTCCATGATTCCCATATACCCATAGAGTGTAATACAACTCGTATCCAGAAATTCCCTTACTCGAGTCATCCTTAATCTCAACCCCTACAGTCATAACTGATTCACCAATATACCTCAAACTGAAACCAATACAACACATAATCGTGCAATCAACTCATCGATAGCAGATTCCCCCACTTGGCTCTAAGTCATAGATCAAAACACACAATAACTCACAATGCCCATACTCTATTAGTGCCATAATGCCGCAGTGAGATTCAACTAAATCCTTCGTGAGCTCCTGTAACGCAAACCACCATCTAATACTTCAAATTATCTGCAAATCTCGCATTCACCCTTGTAATAGTCAAGCCAACTTCCACAAGCGATCCAAACTCAAATTGCAACATATATCATTCTCTGGTAAAAGATAACTCTCTACAAAACATCATAGGGATCACACAACCTCAGGACACCTCGCGGAGGTAACCCACCTGCTTTGCCTCAAACTGACATCTCTCTATACTCTTCCACAGTCATAAGTATTATGCAATCACTTAATCTTCATGAGTCTAAACTCATAGCATGACATGAAAATCTACTTCACTCCGCAACTAAACAACATAAGAGGTCCTTTAACACACCCATAACTCGAGGTCATACGCCAAATCAAGACAGAAATCAAACACCCAATAGTCCTTGCTACATCTAAAGTAAACTCTTCTCGTCATATTCGAACAATCTGAATACATCTCGCAGTTACATCATACTCACCACATAGTCATCCAATCCTAAATTCCACTAACAGGGACACCACCGGACATATAAGTCCCAAAAACACGTGCTCACACAACCGAAATCTCTGTGCTCAGGCTACCATCAAAACCCAGCCTCAAGTCCTCCGACTGTCCCATCATCAGCATGCCAAAATTACATCTCACACCTCAACCATGGAATCACATGCCGTCGATGCACAATTGATATCGAGCACTCATGTGCGCATACGAATGCGTGGAAGGAATTCAAAGAGTTACGTTTCAAGCTGAATCAATGCCGCACAATGAAGAAATAAAGATGGGAAGTATATCCTAAATGTCCAGTAGCCTCTCGAAGATAGGTATGGACGTCATCATACCGATCCACAAGACTCTACTAGAAACTTGCTCATGACTTGTAGAACCTATGAACCTAGAGCTATGATACCACCTTGTCACGACCCCAAATACACTAGTCGTAATGGCACCTAACCCAACCCGCTAGGTAAGCCAACTAGTAACTATCCAATTCCAATGATATTAACAAGGCAAATAAACTATAGTAATTTACTGAATTATTTTACATTTCCCAAGGACTGGTAGTACAAATCATGAGCATCTAAGTATAGAGTTTACAAAGCTGAAATGAAATAAATACACAGTTTGTTTGAAAGGTACGTAAATAGTGTTTTATAGATCTAAGGCTACCACGAACAAGAGGCGGCTACAACCGAGATACAAGTACGTCTTCAAACCAGCTCCCATCGAACACAACAATATCAGCAGCCAACAATCTGAACACAAGTTGCAGAAGTATAGTATGAGTATAACCGACCACATGTACTCAGTAAGTAACAGACCTAATCTTAGGTTAAAAGCAGTGATGAGCTAACACACGGTCGGGTTCAATACCAATATCCCACAACAGTTCATAACATCATAAATACAAGTAATAAAAGATGTATCTTAGAAGTAAAAATGCTTATCTCGTTCACAGTTCCAGAAAATAGTCATGCTTTTCAAGTATCTCAGTGAAAACCCAAATCGTTTACCGAAAATGCCAAAAATACGATTAAGGTTGAAAACTGTAATTTTTCCAAATATCTTTTCCACAATAAATAAGATGTTTCATTTTTTTTCCAGATAACAAGTGTAAAATACCTCTCTATGCCCACATATCAATGTATGTAAGAAGTCATGAATGATGTAATACCGTACATCATGAGAAAAAATACAACTCTATGCCCGTATGCCATGTGTGCATGACAATGCCATGTATCTCAGAGATGAATCATGTACTCACACTCTCAGAGTACTCAATCTCACTGTCTCACACTTTTCCCTCATCATGCTCAACCACTTGGTACTGTATATGGCCCATACGGCCCAGGGAAGATCCATTCCAGAATATATACATCACCGACCATCAGTCACTCAGTACCGAGGAAGGCCAATCCGGCCCCATGGAGAAGTTCCATCTCCAAGTATATAAATGCTTCGGATAAGATCAATGTCCAGGGAAGATTCATCCCTCAATACAATCAAACACACTCACTGGGAGTGTACAGACTTCGAAGGGGCTCCTACATTCCAAGCGCTATAATCCGCATGGAGTGCTGCACAGACAATTCATGTGCAATAATATCAATATCTGAATCCGCACAGACAACTCACATGCTATAGTATCAATATCCTCACAAACAGTCCCCCGACCTCACTCAGTCATCAATCTCTCCAGTCTCACTCACGGGCTCACAATGTCATAAAACTAGCCCGACAACAATGATATGATGTATCAAAAAATAACAACCGAGATTGAGATATGATATGAATGCATGAATATGACTGAGTACAAAATATCAATGAAATCAGTGAAATGATAGTAAGGAACGACCACTATGGGTCCCAACAGTATTGGCATAAAGCCTAAACATGATATCTAGCATGATTGATAGCTCACTTACTTTATCGCATGGTGAAAATACAGATATTAACAAAATAGGACTACTATATAGTGCTATGGAAACAACAGAGTCCCAATTCACTTGGTGCATGCCCACACGCACGTCACCTAGCATGTATGTCACCTCAATACCAATCATATAACACGCATTTTGGGGTTTCATACCCTCAGCACTAAGTTTAGAAGAGTTACTTGCCTCGAACAAGCCAATTCCAATATCGAACAAGCTAAGCGATGCTCCAAAAATACCATCCCATGCGTTCCAACCTCCGAACGGCTCGAAACTGACCAAAAATAACTCAAATACATCAAACAATGCTAAAGGAATGAATCCCGATCGTAAAATATCAAATCTTGAATCAAAAGCCCTAAATCGGCCAAAAATCTCAATCCGGGTCTGCACCTCGGAACCCGACAAAACTCACAAAATCCGTCAATCCATTAAATTATGAGTCCAACCATACTAATTTCATCCAATTCCGACTCCGAATCGATGTTTAAAACTCAATTATTCACTTTAGAAAAGTTTTTGATAAACCCCCCCAATTCTCCAGTCAAAATATGGATTAATTCAAAAATTAACTTATGTGATCATACTAAAATACAAAAATTGTAGTTGGATACTGACCCCCATGAAAAGACGAGAAAAATGCTGCGAAAATTACCTCAATCAGAGCTCTAGAACTGAAGATATGCCCAAAATACCAAAAGAACGAAGTCTGATTTTTTTATACACATGGATTTTCGCTTTTGTGACAAAAACTCCGCACCTGCGCTTTTCCAGCTGTCATTTCCGCTTTTATGGACTATTTTTCGTACCTGCGGGGTCGCAGATGCGGACCAAACTTCGCATCTACGAAGCACCAGCACCAGCTCTCTTCTTTGACACTAAAATGAGCATAACTCCCTCATACGATGTCCAAATTCGACGATTCTTTTTTGTTATATCTCCGTAATTATGATACGTATCTAATGCTTCAATAAAAAATAGAAATTAGAGCTCATTTTCTTAATGTGGTATCATCTATGCTTGAAGAAACGACGCCGAAACATATAAAACGAGCGCAACACAACCCAAACCTATCCGAAACTCACCCGAGCCCCTCGGGACCCCGTCCAAAATACCAATAAGTCCCATAACATAACACAGACTTAATTGAGTCCTCAAAAACACATAATAACATCGAAATGATGAATCGCACCTCAATCATACTTAAATGAACTTTGAACTTTCAATTCCATAACACGTGCCGAAACATATCAAATCATCCCGGAATTAACTCAAATTTTGCACACAAGTCCCAAATGACATGACGAAGCTATTCCAATTCCAAGAACCACAATCGGAATCCGATATCCTAAAATTCAACTTCCGGTCAAACTTATGAACTTTTCAAATTTTCAAATTTCTAATTTTTGCCAACTTGTGCCGAAGCCTTCTAGAAACATCGAAATACAAATACGGGCATACACCCGAGTCCAAAATCACCATTCGTACCTAACGGAACCATCAAAACTTCGTTCCGGAGTCAAATTCACAAAATGTCTGTTATTTTGTGGCTCAAATTATTTTCTTGTATTTTTTAGGAAAATCATAATCCCTATAGGTTTAGAAAAACCCATTATCCTAATAGATTTGGGAAAGGAAAACCTATAGTCTTGGGACTATTTGGGATCTATATATAGGGGTTGTAGTTTGGGATCCTATAGATTGTACTGTGCTTTTCTTCTCATTCATAGTGAAAAACTCTCTCTGCTTTTGCCCCGAGGATTAGGCTTAGCCGAACCTCGTTAAATCCTTGTGTTGATTTTCTTCTCTATTTACTTTGTGTGTGATTGTGTGCTAGTTAACCCATGATATTTCACAACAATTGACATCAGAGCAAGATTCATGTTTCTACATATAATCTAGAGTTAAGATGTCTTCATTATTTCCAACAAAGTAGAGAAATTTGACGGAGGTTTTAGTTTCAGTCTATGGAAGATTAGGATGAAATCGTCCCTGGTGTTACAAGGGTTATGGAAGGCAATTGATGAGGACTTTCTTGAAGAGATGAAAGAGACAAAGAAGGCAGACCTGAAGGAGAGGGCTTTGAGTACGATCTTCATGAGCGTTACAAATAGCGTTCTTCGGGAAATTACTGAAGAAACTTTTGCAACAACGACATGGAAGAAGCTGGAAGATTTGTATTCTAAGAAATCACTAACAAACCGCCTCTACCTGAAAAAGAGGTTATACAATATCCGTATGATTGAAGGTACACATGTTAAAACTCATATTGATGAGTTTAATTCAATTATAATGGACCTGAAGAATGTGGATATCAAAATTGAGAGTGAGGATCATGCCTTGATTGTGTTATATTCTTTACCACCGTCTTATGATACTTTTGTTGATACACTGCTTTATGGGAAAGACAATATTTCATTGGAAGATGTTAGTAATGCACTAATATGTAAAGAGTTGAAAAAGAGCTTTCCAGATAGCAGAATTGATGGCGAGGGTCTTGTGATTAGAGGAAGAACACAACAAAAGGACTTTAACAAGAAAAAGTCAACCGCCAGATCAAAGTCTAGAGCAAGGAAGCAACACTGTTATGAGTGCGGGGAGCAAGGTCACTACAAGAGAGATTGTCCTAAGCTGAAGGAGAAAAGAGGGAAGCAAAAAATAGATAATTCGGCAAATATTTTAACACCGACAACAATTCTGATGATAGTGACTATGTAGGGGAAGTCTGTGCTGTGAGTTCTAGTCATGGGAAGAATTCTTGGGTTCTTGATTCTGGTGCTACTTTTCACACGTGTCCATACAAGAATTGGTTTGCAACTTACAAGAAAATGAGTGGGGCTGTCTACATGGGAGATGATAATCCATTACCAGTAGAGGGGGGTTAGTAACATCAAATTGAGAATGTTCGACGGAATTATCAGAAATATTGAGTGTTGGCATGTTCCTCGGATAAAGAGAAATTTGATTTCTCTTTTGACTTTGGATGATCAAGGGTATAAATTTCACTTAGAGAATGGAATTCTTAAGGTGTATAAAGGCTCCATGAAACTCATGAAGGATAAACTACATTCTAAATTGTATCATCTTCAGGCCAGTATAGTTGAAGGGGAAGCTGTTGTAGCTTCTGGGAAAAATGATCTGAATCAGTCTCAGTTGTGGCACTTGCGACTTTGCCATATGAGTGATAATGGATTGTCTTTGTTGAGTAAGAAATATTTGCTGAATGGATAAAAAACTTAAGTTTTGAATTTTTGTGAGCATTGTGTGTTTGGTAAACAGACAAGGGTAAAGTTCAGCAAGAAGGTCGAGCACAATACCAGAGACAAGTTAGATTATATACACTCTGACTTGTGGGGTCCAAACAGAGTTCCCTCCAAGAGTGGTGCGAGGTATTTTATGACTTTGATTGATGATTACTCAAGGATAGTGTGGGTGTATTTTCTGAAAACAAAAGATAAGGCATTTCTGACATTTGTTAAATGGAAGACGATGGTTGAGAGGCAGACAGAAAGAAAAGTTAAGCGTCTTTGAACTGACAATGGGTTGGAATTTTGTAATTCTGAGTTCGATAATTTCTGCGGTAGGGAGGGCATAGTGAGACACCGCACTTATGTCAGAACACCACAACAAAATGGTGTTGCAGAACGTATGAACAAAACGCTGTGTGATAGGGCACGAAGCATGCTTTCACACTTATGTGTTAGCAAAGATTTTTGGGCTGAAGCAATCAATACAACTTGTTATTTGGTCAAAGATCTCCATCCACATCTATTGAGGTCAAAACTCCTTTTGAGGTATGGTACGGTTCGCTTGATGATTATTCAAATTTAAGGATATTTGGTTGTCCTGCTTATGCTCATGTGAGGCATGGAAAACTTGAGCCGAGGGCAAAGAAGTGCATATTTCTAGGGTATGCAACTGGAATGAAAGATTATAGGTTGTGGTGCGCAGATCAAAAGACTCCAGGGCTAATTATCAGTAGGGATGTAACGTTCAATAAATCTGCCTCACTGGACAGTCAGAGGGAGAAGGCAATAGCAGAAACAGATCGTGGTGTCAATGACCACATAGAGCTAGAAATTGAATCTCCACTAGCTCAACCAAGTAGTTCTAAAGTAGAGGAAGTGGAGGAGGTGCAAAATATTGATCAAGATAATAATGTTGATGCACATGCGCAACAATAACCATATAGCAGTGTAACATGCAAAGAGAAGAGAGTGATCAACCGACCGCAAAGGTTTGCAAACGTAGTTGATGGGAATCTTCTTGGATATACGAATTTAGTGGGATTTGCTTTGGCAGTTGCAGAGACCGTTGATGCATTTGCGTGTTATAGCTACTCAGAAGCTATTCAGAGTACATAACCAAATCGACGGATTAGTGCTATGATTAAAGAGATTGAGTCTCTTAACAAGTTTAGATGTTGCCTAGACTTGGTTGATGTGTACGGCAATGGATAGAGCCCTTGCGAGGGCTGAGGGCAAGGTAGGGAGACGTTATTCCTGTTGATCAAGAAAATTCAAGCCAATGGAAAGATTTGTTATTTTGTGGCTTGAATTATTTTCTTGTATTTTTAGGAAAATCATAATCCCTATAGGTTTAGGAAAATCCATTGTCCTAATAGATTTGGGAAAGAAAAACCTATAGTCCTTGTCAAATTGGGAAACCTTTCTCTTATAGGCTTGAGACTATTTGAGATCTATATATAGGGGTTGTAGTTGGGGATCCTATAGATTATATTATGCCTTTCTTATCATTTATAGTGGAAAACTCTCTCTACTTTTGCCCCGAGAATTAGGCTTAGCCAAACCTCGTTAAATCCTTTTATTGATTTTTCTTCTCTATATGATTTGTGTGTGATTGTGTGCTAGTTAACTCACGATATTCCGTAACAAAGTCAAACTCGGTCAACTCTTTCAACTTAAAGCTTCAACAATGAAATTCATTCTTCCAAACCGATTTCGAATAACCTGAAAACCAAAACCGACGATTGACATAAGTCATAATCCATCATATGGAGCTACTCATGCCCGTAAATAACCGAGCGAAGTGCAAATGCTCAAAACGACATGTCGGGTCGTTACAAGTATATATATAAAAGAGGGGATGAAAGAAATGACTTGACACCTCTCCTAGACTAGGATTATCATTTATCTTTTTTCTCATTTATTTGATATTTTTCCTCATTTCCCACTTATTTCCCCTTACAATTAAGTAGTACTCTTACCCTTTTGCAGCGTTTCTAAACAAGTAACTGAACATATTCTTTCGGTTACTTCTTCAAGCCGTTTTGTCTTTGATAGAACAAATTTTTCCAAAAGCATTCAATATTTTGGTTCTTCTTTCTTTCCATGCGCCTTCTAATATTCCATGTTAATTAATGATCAGTGGCAACTCTTTACCTTCCTCACATTAGATCAGGTTAATTGTTCAAATTACTAGGTAACGTCAATCATCTCAAAATTTTCAATTCTCTAACTTTTCTCTTTGGTTGGTTACAATATATAATTTTCTCCCAGTATCTTCATTTTCCTTTTTTGTTTTGTTTTGTTTGCATGTGGTGATAACAATGTAGTGTGCATAACGTGGATCCATGGAAAGTAATCAGATGGATACAGTATAATGGAATTAACAATTTTATAGAAGGTGTTTTCACTTATGCTCCTATGTTTAATTTCTAAAGCCTTTCGGTACTCTATGCCTCTGGTCTTTCTCTTAGGAAATTAAGGCCTATAAATTTGTTTTATACTATGATGATGAAAGATGTCTGCCTATGGGCAGTGACGAAATCAGAAAATTCAATGAAGACACTCAAATTTTGAACACCCTTTGCCAGTGGGCTATGCAAGGGTGTTTAAAGTCTATTTTTTATTCAATAACAAGTAATATTGTACCCTATATATAATATAATTTTTTGGCGAAAATGTTTAGTTGACCTCCCTTTGTCTGTTGGCCATACATAGCTTCGCTCCTGTCTTTGGGGATGTACAAAATCTATGACAACATCTGAGGTTGTCTTCCTATCAGTTAAATACGATATGGTAATCTTCCCTTTTTGCAACTATAGTTAATTTATTTGATGCAATTGAAATAAACAGGTTCTGGGACCTTATTGCGGCTGGTATTACAAAAAAAAAGAGAGAGAGTAAAGTTTGACACGTATGTACTCTTAAACTTCATTTTTTCCTCCACAAGAAGTTTAGATGGAGTATTGCTTAGAAATATCAAGTGGAATATATTTAGTTGGAAAAAATTTAGTATTTTATTTTACACCGAAAAAAGTGATCGAACAATTTTTTGGGTTACAATTTTTCCATACGTTTGAGAAATAAAAAACTCTATCACTTAATTCCATATCATTCAAAAAGACTGATTTACTTAATAAAACCTTCAACGTTTTGATCCTCTTTGACAATCTGATAAATTTTGCTGATTTTTTTATGTCGTAGGCATCAGGAATGTTGAATTTGTTTATTATAATTCAATTCAAATTATAATTTCGCGTTTTCTAATTTGCATATATTTCATGCCTTGAAGTAATATGGATTAGATAATGATATCTGTAATCATCGAAGTTCTTGGGAATCTACTCATGGGTTCAAAGTTGTCTTTCTTTAATAATTGATTACAACACAAAGGCAAAAAAAAACACAATGAAAAAGGTAATTCATATCATTCATTTCGAAAGGCTTCTAAAGGTACGTGCTTTTTCACTTTTTCCTTTTTTTTTTTTTTTTTCTTGTGTTGGCTCACCGCTTATTTCATGTTGTCTTCTAATTTTGCTATTGATCTTTTTGTAATATAATGAAAAGAAGAAACTTTATTTTTCAGATTTGACATTTATTTAGTGCTGAATAGTATTGTTAATTTTTAAAAACTCTATGCAAGGAGTTAATTTTTTTATTAGTAAATTGAATCTTTATGTGGGGTTATTCACAAGCTTGAATTATATTACATGCTATTAATTCATCCAAATTTAAGTAAAAAGAACTTTTGTACTCTATTTTGTTATAACAAGAAATAGTTTTCTTGGTTTGACATTTAGGGTAGAGATTAGTACTATGATATACTCATTTTACAATAGGTTTTGATTTGGATGAGAAAAAGAATCAAAATAGAAAAGGTTACTAAGAACTTCTCTGCAAGGCTATTTACATGTTTGACTGTTTTAGATTCTTTTAGTATATCCTTAGTGTATGCAGAAAAAGATCTAAAGAAAAGCCATACCTTCTTCCTATAAGTGTACTAAGAGAAGCGTTTGTTTACAATAGAACAACAATATAAGTGGAAGATCTTGAGAATGAGGCTTAATTATTAGTTACGTTTATTTGTTTATCAGGAATAACTTTTGTTTGTTAGAGATTTGTGACTAAGTAATCCATGCTATTTCTAATTCTTCAAAAAGTCAAAAATATTGGGCAAGAACACTTTTATGACATATTGGCATGAAGTTGCAGAACATGCTTTCTGAAAAAATGATACAAGTGCTCTAAAAATAAAAAGGACCCAAAATCGAGATGGACGTTCATCAAAGAAACTAAAACTTGCCCTAGAAAATTTTTTCTTGTGCTTAATATTGGTGGTGTGCTGATTCTTAAGGACTAAAGGAGCATAGAAAACGCGGCCACTATTCTAAGCTACACCACTGACTTGGTTAACGACAACGTTTTTGGGATGTGCATGCTCTTCTTAATTGAAAAAAAAAGAGAAGTATATATTTAGTACTTAATGTCAATTAGATAGACTTTGAAAATGAAGTTTTCGATTTTTCCTTTAATTTTGAGACGTGGAATTTTTGCACCAAAGGTAGAAAACAAATAACTAAAATCCTAAGACTAGGGTGATAAAACTACTCTCTAGAAAAAAGAAGAGATGGCTCATGCCGGTAAAAAAAAGCAATAAAAGAAATGTATTACGAAGTTACTTAGTGGCTAAGTCACTCTTTCCCTATAAATAGAGGGGTTCTATTCCATCGTAATTCATCCCAATCAATAAGAATTCTCTCTCTCTCTCTCTCTCTCTCTACTTTTCTATGCAATGCTCTTCTTCTTTTATAATTTATAACACGTTATCAGAACGAGACTCTAACCAATTAAATAGAGACTAAAATGATAAACCATTGGGTTTTGGATTTTGTCACGATCTAAAAATCACTAGTCGTGATGACACCTAACTCGACTCGCTAGGTAAACCAACTAACAGACAATACAAGCCAAATGGAATTATAGAAAAATAGTGAAGAATTATCTGAACTTTTACAAATTTACCCAAGAACTGGTAGTACGAATCATGAACTTCTAAGACTTAGATTTACAAAGTCGATACAAATAATTACACGATCTGTTTGAAAGTTACATAAACAGATTAACAAAATATAAAGCTACCAAGAACAAGTGGCAGCTATATCCGGAATACCCGAACATCTTCAGGGTCAGCTCCAGACATCACCAGCAGCTCCGCTCCAAAAATCTGCACGAAAGTTGCAGAAGTGTAGTATGAGTACAACCGACCCCATGTATCCAATAGGTATTTTGTCTAACCTCGTCGAAGTAGTGACGAGGCTTTTTAGTTAAAAGATGCTCACTAATAAAATCTGTACCGAAACTAGCAATAGAACTATACTACAATATAACAGAATAGAGTATAAGGAACGAATGTACAAGCAATAATAGAGTACTAAAAGAGATCACAATTCAACAGTTTTCAATATCTCGACCAATCTTTTACTTAGAGCAAAAACCAATAAATCACGATAGTCACCCCATAACTTTCATAGCGTGAGGAATATACTCTGATATCAAGTCAATTGCACGAAAACACCCTTCGTGCGTTTATCTCATCCTCACCAAATATACGTAAAATAGTACCAACCGGATGGCAGAAATGTCGATAATAGTAATGACAAAGTAGGAAATACACAAGTAGAAATAATAAACGAGAATGTACATAAAGACATCAGTAGCAGACTAGGCGAAAAGCATAGAGGTAATGACAACAATTAGGAAACAGAATGTAGCTTCAACTAACTAGCATGGTGGAGGCATAAATACAAATATAACGAATAAGAGGGGAACACATGATCTTTATGAGTTAACAAGTAGAAGCATGAATGACTAACATAGTAGAAGGCATGTACTAAGTGCAACAAAACAAATACGACAAAGATGTAATTATAATAGCAGGAAGTAGGCATGGTATTTACAAGTTTATCAAGTAGAAGGCATGAGTGACACAATAACAAATAGGATAGAGAACAAGAACATGGCATTAACGACAAGTCATATAAGAACCATATATACAACAATAACAGCTCAATGTAACGGCATGAACGTATACACAAAGGAAAGATATCACAATATAATGCATGTCCGTCGTCCACACCTGCACGAAAATACCCATCGTGCCATGAACTCATGATAATTTAAAGCATGATAATATAAATAAAATGGCACGACATCACCCCTTCGTGCTTTACACTCACATAACATGGCACGACATCACCCTTCGTGCTTTTACTCACAAATGAAATGGTACGATATCACCCTTCGTGTTTTTACTCTCAATAATATGGCACGGTATTACCCTTCGTGCTTTTACTCTCAATAATATGGCACGACATTACCCTTCGTACTTTTACTCTCAATAATATGGCACGACATCACTCTTCGTGCTTTATACTCTTCCTCACATGATAATGTATATCAAATGGCACAGCACCACCCTTCGTGCTTTACACTCTTCCTTACCAAGCATATGTATATCAATGACAAACAAGTCAGGAAGTATAAATAACGTCAAGGAGAGTGTTTAATCAAATATTCCAAACGAATCCCAATCACAACTTTCCAAGCCAATAACAGTTCAATAAACCCGCAAGAACTTTATTATTCAAGTATTTTAACAAATCTCACGAATGATCTACAACACAAGTATAGAATCTAGTATCTCAAGAATATCGGCCGTAGCAAGGTATTAATGATTACGCATAGTGATGACCGAATTAGACACATCAATGTATTCTCATAATTCCATCAAATTTGATCAAGTTATAATAAGCTAAGTCTTAGTTCCTAACATTTAATACTATGTTTTTAGTATCTACGAGTCAAGTAAGGCATGAAGCAAGAAGGTCATGTAATTCTACAAGACACAATTTATAACATAATTTACCCCCGAGCATAGTTAACCCTGGCACATGCGTATATGCTCGTCACCTCATATATGTATCACCCCCACATGTATCAAACAATGTCCAATAGTGGGAAAAGTTCCTTCAACAAAGTTAGGCAAGACACTTACCTCAATTCAGCTAACTCAATATTCAATTTAGTTTTTTCCTTTACAAATTCACCTCCGCTCGGCTCAATCTAGCCAAAGACGACTTAAATACATCACACAATACAAGGGATAACCATTTCAATTAATAACGCAGTAATTTTTATACAATTTCTAAAAACTCAACAAAAGTCAACCCCCTGGCCCACCCAGTCAAAACCCGGGTCCAAGGGTAGGTCCTGACTACTCATAGCCTCACGAGTGTACATATTTTGTTTCCAAATCCGAGTCCTATTCGACTCTCAAATCCCAAATTTTCATTTTTTAAATTTTTGACAAAATCCCCAAATTTTTTCCTAGATTCTCATGAATTTGATGTTAAATCTTATGTAAAAAAATCATGAAATGTAGTTGAGAATTAATTAGAGGTACTTACCCAATAATTTGGTTTGAAAATCCCTTCACAAAATCGCCTTCCATTAAAGTTAGGGTTCAAAATATAACAAAATGAAGCTAAGTCTCGAAATTCTCAGCATTTAGCAGGCTGCAGATGTCGCATTTGCGACAGGGGGTTCGCAAATGCAACCTCCACAAATGCGGACAAAACATCGCATATGAACCCCTTGACAAACCAGGCCTTCATCGCAAATGCGATACATAGTTCGCAAATGCGAAAATCTTCAGGCTTCGCAAAAGCGATAATTTCATCGCAGATGCGATCCAGTCCCCAGTAGCCCAAGTTCGCAAATGTGAAGACTACCTCACAAATGCGGTAGTCACATTTGCGACCAAAATATCGCTAATGCAATGAAACCAGAACAACACTCAAGGTTCTTAACAAAACACTCTGAAGCTAATCTGAAACTCACCCGAGCCCCCGAGGCTCCAAACCAAACACCCACACAAGTCTAAAAATATAACACAAACTCGATCGAGCGATCAAAACATCAAAATAACCTCTAGAATCACGAATCGGACGCCAAAACGCATGAAGATCAAAGTAAACTTCAAGAACCTCTAGAATCGCAATCGAGTGCCCGAACCATATTAAATCAACTTCAAATGGTGCCAAATTTTGCAGACAAGTTCTACATGACATAATGAACCTACTCGAAGCTTCGACTCATGCATGACAACCTCGAAATGATGGATTGCACCTCAAGTAAAAATTAATGAACCTTGAAACTTCCAACTTCTACAACCGATGTCGAAACCTATCAAAACTCGTCCAATTGACCTCGAATTTTGCACACACGTCACATTTGACATTACAGACCTACTACAACTTCCGGAATCGGAATCTGACCCCGATATCAAAAAGTCCACTCCCGATCAAACTTCCCAAAAATCCAACTTTCGCCATTTCAAGACTAATTTGACTACGGACCTCCAAATTACTATCCGGACGCACTCCTAAGTCCAAAATCACCCAACGGAGCTAACAGAACTAATGAAACTCCATTCTGATAACCAATGCTAAAAGGTCAAAATTGGTCAACTCTTCCAACTTAGAGCTTAAATCTTGATGTTCATTCTTCCAAATCGATTCTGGATAACTTGAAAACCAACACCGACGATTTACGTAAATCATAATACATCATGCAGAGATACTCGAACCTTCAAACTACCGAGCGAAGTGCAAATGTTCAAAACAACCAGTGGGGTCGTTACATCCTCTACCATTTAAACATGCGTTCGTCCTTGAATGTGCCAGAAGTCGTTCCAAAGCTATCAAATCACGGTGTAACCTTACTATGCATATACTCGAGGGTGATCCCACGTCACCCTACTCCATATAAGCCTGCCACGCAACATAACTAGAGTTCCTTACTTCAAACTTGGTCCTTAAACCTTAGAACCCAATCTTTAACATCCCGAATTCATTACAAGCCTCGAATCTCACATCTACACACTACATAAGCCTGAACAAGATATATTAGGTCATAACCATAACCCAAGATGTAATCACATGATATGCCACATCACTCAGATACTCACAGTAGTACCTGTTGACCACCATGGCTGCCCAATAACAAATTTGGTACCAATAGCAAATCTCATATCGATTAGAGCCTCGTTCAAAACTATTACATCCCTATTAGGATGAGTCGTAGTAATCCATATGATCTTGAAGGGATTAAGACCATTCACGAGGTTATAAAAGATTTGTGATTATGTTATTGTAAGATTCCGTAAGTTTAACAACCTTGATACCGTTATATACATTTGATATGGTATTTTGAATGAAATATTTTTGTAAAAGAAGGTTTGAAAAATATGATTTTATATAGTTATTATTATTACTACTTTCGAATATGCTTTAAATTATACACATAATATGAGAAAGTTTATGATATTTTCTTTATTGTAAAGATTGAAATTATTTTCTAGGAAGAAAAGAAGGTTATCGTTTTACTATTTTAAGAATTAAGCGTACGAAAATTTGTACTCTTTATATGAGATTAGGAAAATTAGAAGTTGAGAAAATATATGTATTTTTACATGGATGTTTTAATGAAATAATAGTGTATGTATTGATTTTATATGGTACCATAATTTATTAATATTTTAATAGTAGAACTTTAGGATGAGAACAAGATTATTTTCGAGATTATAAGTATTTATGCTATTTCAAACAAATGATAAGTAATTTCGTGAAGGTAAGAGGTTAAGCGAATCAAAGAAAATGAGTTTCGTCGAAGTTTGATATTTTGAGATAAAATACGGTCCGAGCTATAATACTGGTATTTATGGACTTGTGCCATACAAGGTACCACATGACCATGATAGTAAGGTGTATAAAGTGTGTTAAAAGTAAGTAGTATTTTAAGTAATTTGAGATAATTCTTAATTGTGGGGATAATTGAGTAATTATGAATTTTTAAGTAGGATTTTGGATAATTATTAAGGGGACAACAATTCACGTGGGGCTATGGGAATGTGGCAGCAAATTGCCACCTATTCTTATGCTTAAGGAGGTGGTGGCAATATTTCCTTATCTTATTTGCACTTTATCTCACTTGGTTGAAGAATGCTATCAAGGAGGCAAAAAATGGTACGACATCTATTGATTTCTTTTCTTGTAGTAACGGATGCTAAGATTTAAAGTGGGATGCTAAGATTTGCTAAGTAAAGAGTGGAGATCAACAATTCACAAAGTGAGAAAATTAATGCTTTCTAAGTAAAGGATGGAATTCTTAGAAGGAATTCTTATGAACTACTACAAGATGCAACGTGAATTACAAAGTCTAAGGGAGCACGGTATAATCTTTCTCAAGAATATCTTATGGATTTTCCCCTACTTCGATTAGCCGTTACATATTTTACCGCAATTAACGTGTGTTAGAGGGATTGTCAAGAGAATCGGTCCAGGTATGTTACGACTATCTCTCCCTTTCTTTTGGCATGATCCAAGTAAGGATACGTAAATGTAATGCTATTCCATAAATGGTTCTACTCTTAGAAGTTAAGGATGTCTACATTATTCATTCTTGTAAAGTTATATTCAAGTATGTCTAAGTACATTCCTAAGTCCCTATTGAGGCATATGATAAAGATGTTAATGTTTATAATCTAGTGATACATGTATCTTGATGCATTTAGCACCGTGCTACGACCGATTGGGTAGACATACAAATTCATTTACCATCGTGCTACGGCCGGTTGTGCAGACATGTATATTCATTTACCACTGAGCTACGGCCGGTTGGGCAGTTACACATTTATCACTGAGCTATGACCAGTTGGGAAGTCATGCATTTACCACCGAGTTACGACCGGTTAGGCAGTTACATATTTACCATCGAGCTTCGGTCAATCGGGCAGTCATGCATTTACAATCGTGCTATGGCCGGTCGGGCAGTTACCATTGATCAGTTGGGAAGTCATGCATTATACGATATGGATAATAGTCTCAAAGAGAGGCATTATATATATAAGTATACTAAGTATGAATATACGGTGGCACTTCAAAGATTCAGGTTGATTCTTATATCTCTTTAATTAATGTTGACTTATGGATATGTTTCAGTTCTGCCTTACATACTCGGTACATTATTCGTACTGACGTCCTTTTGTTTGGGACGCTGCCTTTATGCCTGTAGGTATAGATAATCAGTTTGACGAGCCCTCATATATAGTAGACGTGGTTATCATTCAGTGATGGATAGGTAAGGCTCCACCTCATTCGGAGTGCAGCCGAGTCTATGAGTCATAGTGTCAGGGTTTTGCTACAGACTTATGCCGGTACCCTGTCCCATTTTATGTCAAATAATCTTAGAGACTTTGTAGAAAGAGGTTCATTTTGTATAGTATGTCAAAGGCCTTGACGACCCATATGTATTCATGTTTTAAGAACGATGGTTAATTGATACCGTGTTTACTCACTTATAGTTATACATTACGAGTTGTGGGCATGTTGCCCCATGATAGTTACAAAAAAAAAAGTTACAGAGTGGTTCGCTCGGGCCACTATGGCATCGAGTGCCAGCCACGCCTCCCCAGGTTTGGGGCATGACAAAAACCTTCGTACACTGCCGATGATGAAAGAAACACGCATAACCTCTTAACTACTCAACTGATCAATAAGCCAATAAACTCACTCATCCGACCAGGGCCATTGCCCAAATCCTTAGCAAAATATGGTATTATTCTTCCAAACCTTCCTCATCCCAATACGATAGTGCAAATCTCAAGTATAGAAATGTCACGACCTAAAATCCAACTAGTCGTGATGGCACCTAACCCCACCCGTTAGGTAAGCCAATTACGAACTATCCAATTCCAATAATAATTATTAAAGCAATTTAAGTAAATAAAGACCTTAATATTATACAATCCCCAAGAATTGGTAGTACAAATCATGAGCTTCTAAGAATAGAGTTTATAAAGCGAAAATGAAATAAACACATAGTTTGTTTGAATAGTACATGAACAGAGCTTTTATAAATTTAAGGCTACCATGAAGAAGAGGCAGCTACAACAGGAACACAGGTACATCTTCAGATCCAGCTCCCAACGAACGCAACAACAACAACAGTCAATATCCGCACAAGGTGCAGAAGTGTAGTATCAGTACAACCGACCCCATGTACTGAGTAAGTAACAAACCTAGCCTTAGGTTGAAAGTAGTGACGAGCTTCTACTAAGGTCGGGTCCAAACCAATAGTCCACAACAACGTAAAACAAATAATACAAAAAGTAACTCAGAAATAAAATGCTCAACTAAATCATGATTTGAAAAGTAATAGTTCTTCCTTTCAAGTACATTAGTGAAAACCCAAATCATTTACCGAAATTGCCGAAAATATGAATAAGTTTGAAAATAATATTTTTTTCCCAAAAATCCTTTCAATAATAAATGAGATGTTTCATTTTCCTTCCAGATAACCCGTGTAAAAACAAATGCATCACTATGCCCATCTGTCAAAATGTGTGAGAAATCATGAATGATGTGATGCTGTACAACATGAAGAAAATACATCTCTATGCCTGTATGTCATGTGTGCATGCCAATGCGATGCAACTCAGTGATAAAATCATAAACAACCCCTAGGGCAGACCTCACAATCACTCGTATACATCCCCTCGGGCATACTTCACCATCTCCCATGCCTTCCAGTCACTCAGCACTCAGCACTCACACTCAGTAGGTACCTATGCTCACTGGGGGTATGTACAGACTCATGAGGGGCTCTTACAGCCCAAGCGCTATAATCTGTACGGCCAACTCACGTGCTGCACGGCTAACTCACGTGTTGCACGACCAACTCACATGCTATAATAATATCTGGATCCGCACACCCAACTCACGTGTTGCACGGACAACTCACGTGCTATAATAATATCTGGATCCGCACGGACAACTCACGTGCTGCACGGACAACTCACGTGCTATAATAAGCCAATAAGGCCTGCTGCAGGCGGGCAACCCCGATCCACATAATAATAAAGTATATAAAGCCAATATGGCCTGCTACGGCGTGCAGCCTGATCCCAAAAATATCCTCACAATCAGGCCCTCGGCCTCCCTCAGTCATCCATCTCTCCAGTCTCTCTCTCACGGGCTCACAATGTCATGAGAATAGCCCAAATATGATGATATGATGTATCAATGAATAACAATAGAGACTGAGATATGATATGTAATGAACTGAATATGACTGATTATGAATTTTCAATTTAAATTAGTTAATTCACAACAATATGACCTCTGCGGGTCCCAAAATACTGGCACATAGCCTCAACATAATTTTTAATATGCTTTTAAGCTCAATTTCTTTAACACATAAAATCACATGGAAAATGCCAAGATTATTTAACTACAAAATTTCCACAGAAATAATTATGTCATAATTTCCATAGTGCACGCCTACATGCCCGTCACCTAGCATGTGCGTCATCTCCCAATAATTCACATAATACATATATTCAGGGTTCATACCCTCAACTCCAAGATTAGAAGAGTTACTTACCCCGATCAAGCCAAATTCAATGCCTAGCAAGCTAAACAATGCTCCAGAAATCCTATTATGCGCTTATCAACTTTCGAACGGCACGAATCTAGTCTCAATTAGTTTGATTCAGCCCACAAAAATTATAGGAATTAATTCTATATCAAAATACTAATATTTTTCATAAAATCCAAAATTACGCCCCAAAAATCATCCATGGGGCCCACATCTCGAAATCCGACGAAACTCACAAAATACGACAACCCATCCAATTACAAGTTTAACCGTACTGATTTCACTCAATTCCGACTCCGAATTGGTATTCAAACTCGAAAAATTTGTTTTGTCACATTATAGAAATTTCCTTCTACTTCTCTTAAAGATTCGATAATCTTACACCAAAAATGAAGATTAATTCATGAAATATAATCACAAGGGAGTCAAGAACACTTACCCCAAGTTGTGTGAAAAAATTCCTCTCCAAAATCGCCCAAACCGAGCTCCACATTCCGAAAAATGGGTTGCGAAACCCCGAATTTAAGCTTCTGCCCCAGCGATTTCCGCATCTGCGGAAAAGGGGTCGCACCTGCGACCCTCGCTTCTGCGGACAATTACGCGCGCCTGCGGACACAGCCGGCCCTCTAAAATCTCGCATTTGTGGCACCCTTCTAGCATTTGTGGGTGCGCAGATGCGCTTACCCTTCGCAGATGCGAGCAAATTCTCGCACTTGCAAGCACTGCCCAATTCCACTCTTGGTCGCTTCTGCGACTGATTTCGCGCAGGTGCGGCTTCGCACCTGCGATCAAAAGCTTCGCAGGTGCGACCATACTAGTAGGCAGTAGTTCCATCATTTCCTTAAGTGCAAATTTCATCCGTTAACTATCCGAAACTCACCCGAGCCTCTCGGGACCCCGTCCAAATATACCAACAAGTCCAATAACTTAACACGTACCTACTCGAGTTCTCAAAACACACATAACAACATCGAAATGACGAATCACATCTCAATTCGAAATCATTGAACTTTAAAACTTCAAATTATATATCTTGTGCTGAAAAACATCAAATTAATGCATAATGACTTCAAATTTTGCACACAAGTCACATTTCACATTACAGACCTACTCCAATTTCCAGAATCGGATTCCGACCCTGATATCAAAAAGTAACCCCCCGGTCAAACTTTCAAAAATTCAACTTTCGGCATTTCAAGCCTAATTCCATTACGACACTCCAAATAATATTCCGGACATGCTCCTAAGTCCAAAATTACCATACGGAGGTATTGGAATCATCAAAACTCCATTCCGGGATTATTTTCACATAATTTGACATCCGATCACTATTTTAACTTAAGCTTTAAACCTTGGAACTAAGTGTTCCAATTCATTCCAAAACCTCACCAGACCCGAACCAATTACTCCGGCAATTCACACAACAACTGTAAAGTACAATTTGAACAGTAAATGGGGAAGCGGGGTTGTAATTCTCAAAATGACCGGCCGCGTCGTTACATTCTCCCCCACTTAAACATACGTTCGTCCTCGAGCGTGTCAAGAGTTATTTCCAAGCCATCAAATCACTGTTCTATCTTACCACACACGTACTCGGGGGTGAACCCACGTCACCCAATTCCATATAAGCTTGACAACACAATGCAACCGAAATCATTGATTTAACTTTAGCCCATAAACCTCAGAATTTAATTCCCAACCTTTAGAATTTCTTTCAGGACACAAATCTTGCATTTACACACTGTATGAGTTTGAACAATATATATCAAGCCATAACCATAACCATAACCATAACCATGGACATAATCACCTAACATATTACACAACTCGCATGCTCGTAGCACCATTCCTGACCACAATGACTACTGCAAAACCAACCAATTACTAGTATTAAACCCATATCGAACCAAATCTCATCCCAAAACTTTCGTACACTGTTGATAATAAAAGGAATACGCGAAATTTCATGACCACTTACCAGATCAACAAGTCACGGAGCTCTCTTGCCCCAACCGGAACCATAATCGCTTTTTGAGCTGACTTTCAATATTATCCTTTCGAGCATACCGTAATCAAACCCAATAGTACCCATTCTAGGCCCAATGACCTTATATTATTAAGCACAACTATCCCACAGATATGCCGCACCATTATGACTCAGAGCCACAACTCGTACCATCCGTGCACCAATACGCAACAATTCAAATGTACCAAGTCATGAAAAATGACTCAAATGAGAGAACTACCCCGCCAGATTAACAAGTACCGCCACAACGAAACGCTGAAAATTCATGATACACCGCAGAACCATCACCCGATTCTAACACAAGGTTCATGCCTTAACATAACTCCGATGCAATGCGTGACCCCATCCAAACGCTGGTCCATAATATATACCTCGAGCCAGCCCGCTCAAAATCAGTAACCACAAAGAGACAAATGACAAAAATGCCACATAAAACCTGAAAGAACATAACCATTACGCAATCAATCATGTAATACCCAAATATTTATCACGCTCAAATTCCGCTATAAAGCTCAAATAGAACCGCACCATCTGTGCACATAACCAATGAATCACAACTCCTCATAGCATAAAGGAGTAACTCACGGATCATTTCAGAACACGAATAAGTTCAACATCAACCGAATGACACATCCCTCAACAATAGCAGTATGGAGCCAATCGTTCCGGCTCGGTGTAGAAAACACATCTTAATTGGGCCTACCAATGGACCCCCAAATCAACTCTAGTCACCCACAAATAGACAAATAACCCTTCGAAGATTCACAATAACTGACTCACAACACATACTATCTTCTGACTAACCTTGGCTACATTTTCATGGTCCACAACCACGAAACAATCTACTCGTAGGAATTCCCAGTCTCCAAATCCATAGAACACACGAATCACCATACCTGATCTCAACTCCACCGCCTGGGTAGAAACTTCTCCAATACACGATTATTCCACGAGGAATACTTCTATAATTCTATTGTGCCACAAAGCAAAATTTGAACATCAGCAGTCGATCAACCAGGAAAAATGCCGCAATACCTATGAAATATCCATAATTCAAAATATAGCGTGCCTTCTGAAATGTACACTCTACTCACGCAATACCAAACAGTTATAACATTCCTCTAAACATCAAAAACTATTCATGCCCTCTAAGAGTTTATGACCTCCATTGCAAAGCTAAACCGTGACCTTGTACGCGCCAACCTTAATCCCGCACAACGCACCGCATCTATTATGCCATCATTTAAAAAAATACGAGAACCTCATAATCATTCTGAGTAACTAGTAAAATACATATCCGATCAGCCAGAAGCCTTCCATTTGGTTCCATCCCGTAGAAAATCACAATACTAAACATGCTCCTCAGGCCAGTAGGAAAATACACTTCTCAAACCGTGGTAGAAAACCTCGAGAATGCTTTGGAATCCATTTGCACATAATCAAGCCATGCAGGTCGCCAAACCCAGGTGCATTGCCATAAAGCACCTATAGAAAACTCTCACATCATAAGCACTCCAAAGAACCGATCATACCATTACTATACTAGTTTAGCCTACTACCCAGTTGTCATATTTCCCCTGAGTCCTTTTCGAATTTATCTTCAGAGTGATACTTCTCCTTGCTAAAACATCACGATCTTTAACCACAACTCACCCCATGAAACCTAGCATAGAACCACAACACCCCACGGCCATTAAGCAACTGTATTCTTCTTAAGCACCTCCATAAATACCACAACTGTAACACTCACTTTGAAAATACCTTATGTGAATTTAAAATTGTTCTTCTTACCTTGATTATACTAAAATGTAGGATCCATAGTCATAGAGAATTTTCGTAAGTCCAGGCGCTATCAAATCAACCCTCAGGTTTTATCCATACACAAGTTCAGAGAAATTCTCAATTGCTATATGTAAACCTCAGACCTATTGGAACTTTCTCGAGAGTCTCCCCCTTTGTTCAAATCCCCATTACATCGCCCAAATGGGCCAAAAGACACGTTCCTCATTAGCACAACGACACTCCAAGAAGTAATTCCACTTTAACACTACCTATCACATTCATACTCCATGCGTACTACATCATTCACCAATAACAACTCACTCATCCCACAATTTTCATATACTCATACGTGCAATATAATCCGTATCCAGGAATTTCCTTATTCAAGTCATCCTCGATCTCAACTTTTGCAAGTCATAACTAACCTACAACTATGCCTCAAACCAAAATTAAAATTTAACACCTAACCATAAAATTGAATTGTCAATAGCAGACTCCCCCACTTGGCTCAAAGCCATAGATTAAAACACTCCATAATTCACAATACCCATCCTCTATTACTGTCATAACATTGTAGTCAGTATAACAAAAATTCTTCTCAAGCGCATACAACGCCAACCATAAAATACCTCAATCATCCGCTAGACTCGTGTTCATTATCTTAACACTCATGTCAACTTTCTTAACCAGATTCAAATTCAAATCCCAACACATACGCCCCATTGGCAGAAAAGAAACTCTCTACTCACATCATAAGGAATACACCTACGTAGATTACTCCGCAGGGGATAACCCACCTGCTTAGCCTCAAATTAGTATCTTGTTATACCCTTTCGCAATCACAATTACTACGCAATCACTTAATCTTTCCTAGTCCAAACTTATTAAACAGACATGAGGATTTAATTTGTTCTAACATTTAACAATCGTGAAAGATCCTTCAAAACATTCACACTCGAGACTGTACGTCACATCAAAACGAAAAATCAAGCACCCAATGGCCTTCCTTTACATTTCATGGAAACACTTCTCGTCACATTCAAATCATCTTCACACATCCTTCATTTACATCATACTCATCACAAAGCCATTTTACCGCTCATTGAGTCACAAATTCCACTCGTAGGGACATTACCGGATATATGAGTTCAATTGTACAAGTTACAACTGAAGCTATCGAGTTTAAGCTGCGGTCTAACCACGGCTTCAAGTCTTCCAGACTAGCCCATCACCAAAATACAAAATACTTATCTCTAACCTCATTCATAGAATCACAAGCCAGCGATGTACAACTAATACCGAGCGCTTATGTGCGCATACGAATACGTGGAAGGAATTCAAAGAGTTATGTCCTAAGCTGAAACAATCACACACGATAAGGAAAGAAAGATGGGAAGTATATATCCTAAATGCCCTGTAGCCTCTCGAAGATAAGTATGGACGCCATCATACCGATCCGCAAGACTCTACTAGACACTTGCTCATGACTTGTAGAACCTATGAACCTATGAACCTAGAGCTCTGATACCACCTTGTCACGACCCAAAATCCAACTAGTTGTAATGGCACCTAACCTCACCCGTTAGGTAAGCCAATTACCAACTATCCAATTCCAATAATAATTATTAAAGTAATTTAAGTAAATAAAGGTCTTAATATTATACAATCCCCATGAACTGATAGTACAAATCATGAGCTTCTAAGAATAGTGTTTACAAAGCGGAAATTAAATAAATACATAGTCTGTTTGAATAGTACATAAACAGAGCTTTTATAAATATAAGGCTACCATGAACAAGAGGCAGCTACAACAGGAACGCAGGTACATCTTCAGATCTAGCTCCCAACGAATGCAATAACAGTCAACATCTGCACGCAAGATGCAGAAGTGTAGTGTCAGTACAACCGACCCCATGTACTGAGTAAGTAACAAACCTAACCTTAGGTTGAAAGTAGTGGCGAGCTTCTACCAAGGTCGGGTCCAAACCAATAGTCCACAACAGTCCATAACAACGTAAAACAAATAATACAAGAAGTAACTCAGAAATAAAATGCTCAGCTAAATCATGATTTCAAAAGTAATAGTTCTTCCTTTCAAGTACATTAGTGAAAACCCAAATCGTTTACCGAAGTTGCCGAAAATATGAATAAGTTTGAAAACAATAATTTTTTTACCAAACTTCCTTTCAATAATAAATGCGATGTTTCATTTTCCTTTTAGATAACCCGTGTAAAACCAAATGCATCACTATGCCCATCTGTCAAAATGTGTGAGAAATCATGAATCATGTGATGCTATACAACATGAGGAAAATACATCTCTATGCCTGTATGTCATGTGTGCATGCCAATACGATGCAACTCAGTGATAAAATCATAAATAGCCCCTCGGGAAGACCTCACAATCACTCGTATACAGCCCTCGGGCATACCTCACCATCTCTAATGCCTCTCAGTCACTCGGCACTCACACTCAGTAGGTACCTGCGCTCACTACGGGTGTGTACAGTCACATAAGGGGCTCCTACAGTCCAAGCGCTATAATCTGCATGGCCAACTCATGTGCTATAATAATATCTGGATCCGCATGACCAACTCACGTGCTGTACGGATAACTCACATGCTATAATAATATCTGGATTCACATGTGGGTCCCACATCTTGAAATCCGACGAAACTCACCAAATACGACAACCCATCCAATTACAAGTTCAACCATACTAATTTCACTCAATTCCGACTCCGAATCGGTATTCAAACTCGAAAACTTTGTTTTGTGACATTATAGAAATTTTCTTCTACTTCTTTTGAAGATTCGATAACCTTACACCAAAAATGAAGATTAATTCATGAAATATAATCACAAGGGAGTCAAGAACACTTATCCCAAGTTGTATGGAAAAATTCCTCTCCAAAATCGCTCAAATCGAACTCTACAATTCGAAAAATGGGTGAAAATTGCGAAACCTTGAATTTAAGCTTCTGCCAAAGCGATTTCCGCATCTGTGGACAAGGGGTCGCACCTGCGACCCTCGCTTCTACGGACAATTACGCGCGTCAGCGGACACAACCGGCCCTCTAAAATCTCGCATCTGCGACGCCCTTCTCGCATCTGCGGGCGTGCAGATGCGCTTACCCTTCGCACATGCGGCCTCACAGATGCGGGCAAATTCTCGCACCTACGAGCACTGCACAGTTCCACTCTTGGTAGCTTCTGCGACTGATTTCGCGCATGTGCTATTTCACACCTGCGATCAAAAGCTTCGCAGGTGCGACCACACCAATAGGTAATAGTTCCAGCATTTCCTTAAGTCCAAATTTCATCCATTAACCATCCTTGAGCCCCTCGGGTCCCCTTCCAAATATACCAACAAGTCCAATAACATAACACGGACCTACGCGAGGCCTCAAACCACACATAACAACATCGAAACGGCGAATCACACCTCAATTCGAAATCATTGAACTTTGAAACTTTAAATTCTATATCTTGTGCCGAAACACATCAAATTAATCCGGAATGACTTCAAATTTTGCACACAAGTCACATTTCACATTACGAACCTACTCTAATTTCCAGAATCAGATTCCGACCCCGATATCAAAAAGTCAACCCCCCAGTCAAACTTCCAAAAATTCAACTTTCGGCATTTCAAGCCTAATTCCACTACGACACTCCAAATAATTTTCCGGACACGCTTCTAAGTCCAAAATCACCATACAGAGCTATTGGAATCATCAAAACTCCATTCCGAGGTTGTTTTAACATAATTGGACATCCGATCACTATTTTAACTTAAGCTTTAAACCTTGGAACTAAGTGTTCCAATTCATTCCAAAACCTCACCGCACCCGAACCAATTATCCTGGCAATTCATACAACAACTATAAAGTACAATTTGAGCAGTAAATGGGGAAGCGCGGTTGTAATACTCAAAGCGACCGGCCGGGTCATTTCAAGAAACCTCATCTCAACCAATACAAGCAGCCCCACCGACAAGTATCAACAATAATCATATGGAGCCCCACACAACACGGCCCCGAACACCAACCAGTAATAATTCAGACATGATAGATAACAGTAAGAAAGTTAAATAAGAAGACTACTATGAAATATTTTCAACAAGTTGAAAACAAAACTGCACGAAGTAAGCATCAGGAGTTATATTTCATCACAGTACCGTTGCGGCGTGCAACCCAATCCCATCATATCATTCCACATAGGGTATCCATCGAGCCATAATACTCGGGCTCACTGATCACATGGGCGTCACTATCAAGGACAACAGAGTGCACAAAATATACCTGTGGGAAAATTATTAGGAACAAACAATACCGAGAAGGACAAGCACAACTATGGTGCAATAAGCAAATCAACATCACGAAGGCCATCTCGCCCCTAGCGCCATGAGGCCTAAACTGAATTACAATATGCGTGCGAAGAACCATGTAACCCTCACAACCCGTCATAGCATAAGAGAGGAACACATAACACAGACCAAGGCGCGAATAGTATCTATTTCGCCCGACGATATACCTGTGGTAACAACTGCACAGGAGCAAGCAAATCTGATCCGATACAGAATACACATCCTCATTGGGCCTACCAATGGGCCCCCAAATCAACTCGGGTCATCCTCAAATAGATAAATAGCCCTCCAAAAGTCCACAACGACATAACCATAATACACACTATCATCTATCTAGCTTTGGCAATATTTCATAGTCGACAACCACGAAACAATCTGCTTTTGAGAACTCCCAGTCTCCAAATCCATATAACACACGAATCACCCTACCTGATCCCAACTCCACAGCCCAAATGTCTAACACATCTTTCGTATACGATCATCCCACGAGGAATACTTCTATAATTCTTCCGTGCCACATAACAAATCTGAATCTCAGCAGTCGACTAACCAGGTGAGCACCGCAATATCAATGATGTATGCGTAAGTCAAAACACAATGTGCCTTCTGAAATATACACTCTTCTTAGGCAATACCAAGTAGTAATAGAATCCATCTTGACGTCTGAAACCGTCCGTGCTGTCTAAGAATTCATGACCTTCCCTTCAAAATTGAACCGTGACCTTGCACATTGAAAACTTAATCCCGATCAGTCAGAAACCTTCTATTTTACCCATCCCGGACGAAATCCCAATACGCAACATATTCCTCACCAGTAGTAAATGTCCACCTAGAACCGTGATAGAAATCATCGAGAACTCCTTGAACTCCATTTTTACATAACCAAGCTATTAGAACCGAATCCCTCTAACTCAACCAAGCCACGCAGTTGCCCAACACCCATGAGCATTGCCACGAAACACCCGTGGAGACCCATCACATCATAAGTACCCAAAGAACCGATCATACCATTACCGTGTTGATCTAATTTACTATAAAACTACCCTGTTTCCTCCGAGTTCCTTCCAAATTACCCTCGAGTTGATACCCTTCCTTGCGAGAACACCGTGATTCTTACCCCAAAGCTCGCCATAAGAGATTCTAGCATAAAAACCACACCACTCTAAGGCCCATAAGCTACCGTATTCCCTTCGACGATATTAGGTCTTGAGAAGATTTGTATAATGTGTATTGACTTGCGTGCGTGGTTTAATTCAGTTACTGGATGATTCAGAGTCAAATCGGAAGAAGGATTCAAGTTTAGGAAGCTTAAGCGGTAAAAGTTGACCAGAATTTTGACTTTTGTGTAAATGGCTCCGAAATGGGTTTTGGATGATTTCAACACCTTCGTATGGTAATTTTGGACTTAGGCGTACGTTCAGATTTTGATTTGGAGGTTCGTAGGGTGATTTGAAGCATTTTGGCAAACGTTGAAGTTTGATAGGTGGAAAGGTTTGACCAAGAGTTGACTTTAGTGATA
This sequence comes from Nicotiana tomentosiformis, assembly GCF_000390325.3. Lineage (NCBI taxonomy): Eukaryota > Viridiplantae > Streptophyta > Magnoliopsida > Solanales > Solanaceae > Nicotiana > Nicotiana tomentosiformis. Next base: position 42,170,445 of record NC_090818.1, on the reverse strand, counting down.
TCGGCATCAGAATGTGATTCCGAGAGTTGTAGCAACTTCTCTATGCCATTTGGGACTTGTTTGCAAAATTTAACGTCATTCCGGGTTGGTTTGATAGGTTTCGGCACGAGTTTTAGAAGTTGGAAGTTTTGGAAGTTCATAAGTTTGATTCTTGGCACAATTTATAATTCCGGCGTTGTTTGATGTGATTTGAGACCCCGAGCGAGTCCGTGTTAGGTTATAGAACTTATTGGTATGCTTGGATGGGGTCCCGGGTGTCCCAGGTGTGTTTCCAACAAGTTTCAGATGCTTTTCATGGTTTTGAACAGGTCTGGTTCTGGTGTTTTCGCACCTGCGACAGTTTGGAGCGTAGGCGCAGCTCCACTTCTATGTGAGCCTGGTCTCTTCTGCGGTTATAATGGCCTGGGAGCTTGCTCGCTTCTGCGGAGGCCAGCACGTAGGTGCGAAGGCCGCTTTTGTGGTCCAGCGATCGCACCTGCGAAGAAGCTCACTTCTGCATCCCCTCTTGCGCTTCTGCGGTGCCGCTGGTGCGACTGTAACTTCGTAGATGGGGATCCAGTCCTGGCTCGCTAAGTTCACAAATGCAAACGATTTCTCACAAATGCGAGAGCGCATATGCGTTTCCTTGTCCGCAAATGCGGAAGTCCTGCGCAGAATTATATAAGTCGAGGGTTTGGCCATTTTCTTCATACTGTTTACTTTATTTCACACAGTCGTATTTAGAATTGTAGTAAACTCTGTAGAGCTTATGACTTGTACTACCGGTTTTGGGAATTATAAACTTTATAGAGAATTCCATTTCAAAAATTGTTAGATGTTATTTTACTATTGTTGTTATTCAGTAAATGTTAGGCTTACCTAGACCCTAAAACTAGGTGCCATCACGATACCCAACAGAGGAAAAATTGGGCCGTGACAACAAAAAGGAAAGAAATATGGGAAGTTTAGCCTAAATGCCCTGTAGTCTCTCGAGGATGGGTATGGACATTATCATACCGATCCACAAGACTCTACTAGACACTTGCTCATGACGTGTAGAACCTATGAACCTAGAGCTTTGATACCAACTTGTCACGACCCAAACATCACTAGTCGTGATGGCACCTAACTCAACCTGCTAGGTAAGACAACTAACAGACAATACAAGTCAAATGGAATTATAGGAAATATAGTGAAGAATTATTTGAACTTTTACAAATTTACCAAAGAACTGGTAGTACTAATCATGAGCTTCTAAGACTTAGAATTTACAAAGTCGATACAAATAATTACACGATCTGTTTGAAAGTTACATAAATAGATTAATAAAATCTAAAGCTACAAGGATAAGTGGCAGCTATATCCGGATTGGTCGAACATTTTCAGGGTCATCTCCCCACATCCCCAGCAGCTCCGCTCCAAATATCTACACGAAAGGTGCAGAAGTGTAGTATGAGTACAACCGACTCCATGTACCCATTAGATATTTTGTCTAACCTCGTCGAAATAGTGACGAGGCTTTTTAGTTAAAAGATGCTCACTAATAAAATCTATACCGAAACTAGCAATAGAACTATACTACAGTATAACAGAATAGAGTACAAGAAACGAATGTAAAAGCAATAACAGAGTACTAAAAGAGATCACAATTCAACAGTTTCTAATATCTCGACCAATCTTTTTCTTAGAGCAAAAACCAATAAATCACGATAGTCACCCCATAACTTTCATAGCGTGAGGAATATACTCTGATATCAAGTCAATTGCACGGAAATACCTTCGTGCATTTATCTCATCCTCACCAAATATGCGTAAAACAGTACCAACCGGATGACAGAAATGTCGATAACAGTATTGACAAAGTAGGAAATATGCATGTAGCAATAATGAACGAGAATGTACAAAAGGACATCAGTAACAGACTAGGCGAAAAGCATAGAGGTAATGACAACAATTAGGAAACAGAATGTAGCTTCAACTAACTAGCATGGTGGAGGCATAAATACAAATATAATGAATAAGAGGGGAACACATGATCTTTATGAGTTAACAAGTAGAAGCATTAATGACTAACATGGTAGAAGGCATGTACTAAGTGCAACAAAACAAATACGACAAAGATGTAATTATGATAGCAGGAAGTAGGCATGGTATTTGCAAGTTTAGCAAGTAGACGACATGAGTGACACAATAACAAATAGGATAGAGAACAAGAACATGACATTAACGACAAGTCATATAAGAACCATATATACAACAATAACAGCTCAATGTAACGGCATGAACGTATACACAAAGGAAAGATATCACAATATAATGCATGTCCGTCGTCCTCACCTGCACGCAAACACCCATCATGCCATGAACTCATGATAATTTAAAGCATGATGATATAAATGAAATGGCACGGCATCACCCTTCGTGCTTTACACTCACATAACATGGCACGGCATCACCCTTCGTGCTTTTACTCTCAAATGATATGGTACGATATCACCCTTCATGCTTTTACTCTCAATAATATGGCACGGTATCACCCTTCATGCTTTTACTCTCAATGATATGGCACAACATTACCCTTCGTACTTTTACTCTCAATAATATGGCACGACATCACACTTCGTGCTTTACACTCTTCCTCACATGATAATGTATATCAAATGGCACAGCACCACCCTTCGTGCTTTACACTCTTCCTTACCAAGCATATGTATATCAATGACAAACAAGTCAGGAAGCATAAATAACGTCAAAGAGAGTGTTTAAACAAATATTCCAAACGAATCCCAATCACAACTTTCCAAGCCAGCAACAGTTCAATAAACCCGCAAGAACTTTATTATTAAAGTATTTCAACAATCTCACGAATGATCTACAACACAAGTATAGAATCTAGTATCTCAAGAATATCGGCCGTAGCAAGGTGTTAATGATTACGCGTAGTGATGACCGAATTAGACACATCAATGTATTCTCATAATTCCATCAAATTTGACCAAGTTATGATAAGCTAAGTCTTAGTTCCTAACATTTAATACTATGTTTTTAGTATCTACGAGTCAAGTAAGGCATGGAGTAAGAAGGTCAAATGAATCTACAAGACACAATTTATAACATAATTTATCCCCGAGCATGGTTACCCCTGGCACATGCGTATATGCTCGTGACCTCATATATGTATCACCCCCACATGAATCAAACAATGTCCAATAGTGGGAAAAATTTCATCAACAAAGTTAGGCAAGACACTTACCTGAGTTCGGCTAACTCAATACTCAATTTAGTTTTTTCCTTTACAAATTCAACTCCGCTCGGCTCAATCTAGCCAAAGACGACTTAAATACATCACACAATGTAATGGAAAATAATTTCAATTAATAAAGCAGTAATTTTTACACAATTTCTAAAATGTCAACAAAAGTCAACCCCCGGGTTCGCCCAGTCAAAACTCGGGTCCAAGGGTAGGTCCTGACTACCCATAGCCTTACGAGTGCAAATACGTATTTTGTTTCCAAATCCGAGTCCTATTCGACTCTCAAATCCCTAATTTTCATTTTTTAATGTTTTGACAAAATCCCCAATTTATTTCCTAGATTCTCATGAATTTGATGTTAAATCTTATGTAAAAATTATGAAATGTAGTTGAGAATTGATTAGAGGTACTTACCCAATGATTTGGTATGAAAATCCCTTCAAAAAAAATCGCCTCCCATCAAAGCTAGGGTTCAAAGTATAATAAAATAACGCTAAGTCTCAGAATTCTCAGCATTTAGCAGGCTGCATATGTCACATTTGCGACAGGGGGTTCGGAAATGCAACCTCCACAAATGCGGACAAAACATCGCAAATGAACCCCTGACAAACCAGGCCTTCATCGCAAATGGGATACATAGTTCGCAAATGCGGAACTCTTCAGGCTTCGCAAAAGCGATAATTTCATCGCAAATGCGATCCAGTCCCCAGCAACCCAGGTTCGCAAATGCGAAGACTACCTCGAAAATGCGGTAGTCGCATTTGCAACCAAAACATCGCAAATGAGATGAAACCAAAAACAACACCCAAGGTTCTTAACGAAACACTCTGAAGCTAATCTGAAACTCACCCGAGCCCCCGAGGCTCAAAACCAAACACCCACACAAGTCTGAAAATATAACACGAACTTGCTCGAGTGAGCAAAACATCAAAATAACCTCTAGAATCACGAATCAGATGCCAAAACGCATGAAGATCAAAGTAAACTTCAAGAACTTCTAGAATTGCAACTGAGAGTCCGAACTATATCAAATCAACTCCAAATGGCGCCAAATTTTGCAGACAAGCTCAACATGACTAAATGAACCTACTCGGAGCTTCGACGCATGCATAACAACCTCTAAATGACGAATCATACCTCAAGTCAAAATCAATGAACCTTGAAACTTCAACTTCTACAACCAATGTCGAAACCTATCAAAACACGTCTAATTGACCTCAAATTTTGCACACACGTCACATTTGACATTACACGCCTACTCCAACTTTCGGAATTGAAATTCGACCCCGATATCAAAAAGTCCACTCACGGTCAAACTTCCCAAAAATCTTACTTTTGCAATTTCAAGACTAATTCGACTACGGACCTCCAAATTACAATCTAGATGCACTCCTAAGTCCAAAATCAGCCAACCGAGCTAACGAAACTAACGGAACTCCATTCTGAGATCCAATGCTAAAAGGTCAAACTTGGTCAACTCTTCCAACTTAGAGCTTAAATCTTAAAGTTCATTCTTCCAAATCGATTCCGGATAACTTGAAAACCAATACCGACGATTTACGCAAATCATAATACATCATGCAGAGATACTCGAGCCCTCAAACTACCGAGCGAAGTGCAGATGCTCAAAACAACCAGTCGGGTCGTTACAAATTTTGAAGTTAAGCCGTTGGATCGAGAGACTTATCAACGGTTTAGATGTATTTGACTCATCTTGTCGTGGAAATTCATTCCCTATGGAAATTAATTTGGTGTGATGATTTGCATTCTGTAATGATAGCAACGAATTGACAAATCCAGATTTTTGAATTCGATGGGTGAGATATGTTTGATCAGTTGCTTTTGTGCTAATTGCATTGAGTTTTGAAACATGATTAAATTCTGGATTTAAGGTATGTATTTTACTTTATTTTTCTCTTTTAAATTCTTAAAATTCCATAATTTGATTTTTAATACAAGGAAAGACAATAAATTTTGATTATAACTCTATTGGAGTTTATAAGAAATTATAACCACCCGAAGTGGTAAAATATATATGCGATGATCAAATCATATATGATTATGAGCACAAGAAGTGGAAACACGTCCCATTGAATTTGCTTCATTCTCATTTCCTTAAGAGAATATGATTGCAGTATGTGATAAGTATGAAAGAAGACAAAATTATTACCATAAAGATATCAATGGATGTAGATGTGGCAATAGATGAAATTATAATCGTCATCATTGTGATAATGAGAATAATAAGGATTCTCAAAATAATCCTTCACTCTGTGAAAGTAATATTTGTCATCGATTTGACATGAGATTTTGTAAAGCACATATAGATGATTATGGTCCATTCATGATGTGAATGTGACAATATCTGATTTATGAATACATATTCATTCTCGGAAGAATATGAACATGCTAGTGGTAGTGGATATACCATACTAATCTCTAGAAAGAGGTTTGAGATGAAATAAGAAAATAATTTTATTATTATGACATGAATAGTCATTGATCACGTACCTATTGTACACCAGAATATTATGGCAATGTGATTATTACAGGGCAATAGTAATAGTAGCAACATATTTTGCCTATAATAATTTTGACCATGACAATAATCGTATAACTTTATCTTTATCCTTGAAAGAGATATTCACCATATAGATATTGATGAATATGTGGTAGTACAAAATTAGTTGAGAGCTCTGGAAGAGCCAATTATACTATTTTGGAGAAATAAAATTGATCATCACTAAGGTATTGTGTTGTAGTAAGTCTCAAAGAAACTTATTGAGTTTCTAAAGTATTCGCGAAAGCGGTTGGTTATATTGAGACTATAAATAATGAGAAGATTTAATATCTTTATATTACCACAACTGTAGTAGGGTAATATGTATATATGAATACTACCCACTTTATTGCCTGATTCGTATTACACAAACAAAAAAAATATGGCAAAATTACATGACACAGTAAAATGGATATTTATTGATATAAAATCCATGTTGCAGTAAACTGGAAGTTTAATTAACAATTACGCATGTCATGATGTAAACCTAAAGTTTACTAATACAGACAATTTTATCAAGCATGGCCTATTGAGCAATCTTGATTAAAATACGCAAAATAAATGAGAATTAACATGGGTAAGTATTGAAGAAGATTGTTTATGAATTCTCTTGTTTTGATTGTTCTCGCGATTATTATACCAACTAAAATTGGGATTGAATCCCTTGAATTCTGAAATTTATCAAAAATGAATATGGGCCCATTCACTTCCATGTATACCACATAAGATGTATCTATGAGATGGTTACATGTGCGATTATTATTAACCCGCAACCTGGTGTTTGCGAGGTAACTTGCTCAATAATTTAGTTTAGAGCATAATTTCCAGATTTTCTATTCAAGATAGTTCATCTTGATAAGTTGGTTTACATCACAGTTGGTTTAGCAAAATAATTTATTGAGTGCCTCCACTTAAAAGCTAAACTATTGCTTATGTGAACAAAGTTATCTATATCAGTTTGATATACGTTATACATGAAAGTATATTACATCCTCCCGTCACTGGTGGTTCAGGGTTAGGAACCAACTAATTTCATCTTATTATTATTGATGTGCGGTGTATATTTTGATTAACACCATAATGCATAAAGATGGGTTCCCAAAATTGAGGAAAATAGTTAGTTTTTATAACATGTGGGTGGGGGGGGGGGGGGGAAGATAAACAATCGAGAAAAAGTTAAGTGGAATGAATTATCATTTGTACATCTAGATCCTCGTATAAGATAATATAAATTTGAAGTTAATAAAAAGATAATTCATCTGCAATATATTGCAATGCATGCCAGACGCATTTGCTGACCAAAGAAAGTAACTATATTCTCACTACAAATGCTCCTATTAGAATAAGTCCTAGAAGGACAAAGTCTATGGTACGCTTAAAGCGTATAGAAAAATTGATTTCAAGCAAAATTCTTGATAAAGAAGATGAGCAAATGATCATAATAAAGTGGCAAGTGGTCTAGAAGATCACATGACATAAAACTTCATAAAATCTAATGAGAGATTCAAGTACCTGAAAATATGAAGAAGAGATCTCTATGTTATGTCTTTACGAAAAAAATATTGGAACCGATATAAAATATTCGTCGACGACATCTATATTAGCGCTAAGTATAGATGAGGATCTTAAGTCTGTCGCCTACAAACACAAAAATATTGGCCAAATGAAAACACAATTCGAATAGAATTTGTTTCATACGAAAAACATATAGTGGACCTGCAGTTCAAATACTTGAAAGTATAAAGTTAATGGTGTGTGTGAAATCACTTTTATTTTTCTTATGTGATACGCATCTAAAGTCTATTTATATGGCTTATATGTAACGACCCGGTCGGTCATTTTGAGTATTACATCCCAGTTCCCCTATTTACTGCTCAATTTATGCTTTACAGTCATTTTAAGACTTACCGAGTTAGTTGGTTCGGGTCCAGAGGGAATTTGGAGTGACATGAGACACTTAGTCTCATAATTGAAAATTTTAAGTTAGAAAAGTTGACCGGATATGGACTTATGTGTAAATGATCTCAAATTTGAATTTTGATGATTCCAATAGCTCCATATGGTAATTTTGGATTTGGGAGCGTGTCTGGAAAATTATTTGGAGGTCGGTAGAGGAATTAAGCTTGAAATGGCGAAAGTTGAATATTTGGAAAGTTTGACCGGGGAGTTGACTTTTTGATATCGGGGTCGGAATCCGATTCTGAAAATTTGAATACCTCTGTTATGTTATTTATGACTTGTGTGCAAACTTTGAGGTCAATTGGACATAATTTGATAGGTTCTGACGTCGTTTGTAGAGATTGGAAGTTTCAAAGTTCATTAGGCTTGAATCTATGCGTGATTCGTGTTTTTAGCATTGTTTGACTTGATTTGAGGCTTCGACTAAGTTCGTATGATGTTTTAAGACTTGTTGGTATATTTGGTAGAGGTCCCGAGGGGCTCGGGTGAGTTTTGGGGTGGTTTCAGACCATTTCTAGGCCATTTTAAATTGCTGATTTTTGTCGACAGAGGTGTGAATCGTGATCGCGAACATCAGGTCGCGTTCACGAAGAGTAAACATCAGTTTCGGGCCTTGTGAATAGCGATCGCGGAAGCTATTTCGCGATCGCGTAGAACAAACCTCTGTTGCACTGACCCGACTTTGGAAGCTTATATCTCGCAATCTATAAGGAATTTGGAAATGATCCAAAAATAAGAGTTGTATCTCTTTGTGTTTAGTTTTCAGAAAGGTAAACCATTTGTCATTTAGAGTTGTGTACAAAAGGTTATGATGGATACACTATAGGCTGCCTGGGAAGAGTTTGGAAATTCTCTATTGCACAGGGCTGAATTTGGAAGTTTATATCTCGCAATCTATAAGGAATTGGGAGATGAGAAACAAATGAAAGTTATAGAGCTTGGTGTCTAGTTTTTAGAAAGTTAAACCAATTGCAATTTAGAGTTTTGTACAAAATATTAGGACTATTATATTAGAGGCTATCTAGAAGAGCTCGGAATTTGTTCTTCGCGATCGCGAAAGGAAAATTTTGGACTGGAAATTTTTGTGCTTCGCGATCGCGAAGAGTAAATGACTGGATAGAAGATAAAATCATGGGTTTTGGTTTCCTTCTTCATTATTCGGATTTTGGAGCTTAGATTGGGCAACTTTGGAGGAAATTTTCCACACAACTTGGGGTAAGTGTTCTTGACTCCCTTGTGATTATATTCCATTAATTAATCTTCATTTTCAGTGTTAGATTATTGATTTTTCAAGAGAAATCAGAGCAATTTCTACAATTTCATAAAAATAAATTTTCGAGATTTGAACACCGAATTGGATTCGGATTTGAGTGAAATTATTATGGTTGAACTTGTAATTGGATGGGTTGTCGGATTTTGTGAGTTTCATCGGATTCCGAGATGTGGGCCCCATAGGTGATCTTTTTGCTAAATTTCGGATTTTGTTGGAAAATTAGTATTTTATTATGAAATTATTTCCAATAAATTTTATTGGTTGAATCGAATAATTTGTGGCTAGATTTGAGGAATTTAGAGACAAATTCACGAGGCAAGGGCCTAGCGGAGTAAAGAATTATACGGTTTGAGGTAAGTAACACTTCTAAACTTGGTTTTGAGGGTATGAATCCTCGAATTTGGTATGATATAAAATTGTTTGGAGGTGACACACATGATTGGTGACGAGCATTTGGACGTGCACCATATAAATTGTATCTTGAATAAATCATGTGCAGTTGTAAGATTAATGAATCATGTTATTATCTGAACATTCTCTACGTGTTAGAGAAATTGAGCTGAGGCTCCTATTAAAGATCATGTTTAGACTAGGTGCCAATATTTTGGGACCCATGGGGTCGTGTTGCTGTTGAATTAATTGTTCAAAAATATACATTTCGCACTCAGTAATATTTGTCCATTGTGAGGATATTTATGGGACTGAGTTGCGCGACGCAACAGGCTATAATGGCTTTATACATTATTATTATTATTATATTGATCGGGGCTGCCCGCCTACAGCAGGCCTTATAGGATTGACTATTTTATGGATCGGGGTTGCCCGCCTACAGCAGGCCTTATATGCTTTATTATTATATGGATCGGGACTGCCTGCCTATAGTAGGCCATATTGGCTTTATATAGCGCTTGGGCTGAAGGAGCCTCTCCGGAATCTGTACACACCCCTAGTGAGCGTAGATGATTATATATATTCGGGATGGATTTTCCAGGGCATGGACTTGTTTTACTTATTTATATTGTAATGATTTTACCTGGACATGGATCTTGTTCGTATCATTTATATTTGGGGATAAATTATCCCAGGGCTGGATTGGCGTTATACGGTACTGGGTGACTGATTGTCAGTCGATGTGTATTTATATAAGGGTTGGAATACCCTGGGGTGGATTGACCATAAACAGTACCGAGTGACCGAATAATTTGTGACCAGTATTTACATGAGGTCTTTCTACTGAGATGTCATATTCCTCAAATCATGCAGTATTGATCTATTTCAGTTGTACTGAGTTTAACTGTTAATTTTGAAAGCATGCCTACATTTTGTACCATTATTTATACTGGACTGTACCTGTAGAGCTCGTCATTGCTTTCAGCCCAGAGGTTAGTCTTGTTACTTATTGAGTTAATTGTACTCATACTACACTCTGCACCTCGTGTGCAGATCCAGGTGCTCCCGGATACGACAGCTGCTATAATTCAGAGTTATTTCTGTTGGAGACTATCAAGGTAGCTGCTTGACGACTGCAGACTTGATTCCCTTCCTGTTTAGTTATTGTACTGTTCTATATTTCAGATAGTAACGTTTATCAGTCAGACTTTGTATTCATTTAGATGCTCATGTACTCATTGACACCGGGTTTTGGGTGTGTTTGAAATTGTGAGATTTTTTGCGCTGAATTTAATTATTTTGTTTTCAAATTTAAAAGATATGGTGGGTTTTTTGAGATTTTCGGCTTGCCTAGTATTGAGATAGGCGCCATCACGATAGGTGAGATTTTGGGTCGTGACAAGTTGGTATCAGAGCTTTAGGTGACATAGGTCTCACGAGTCATGAGCAGGTTTAGTAGAGTCTTGTGGATCGGTACGGAGATGTCTGTACTTATCTTCGAGAGGTTGCCGAACCCTTAGGAAAATTTCACTTTCTTGTATTCTGTCGTTCTAACTTGTTGATTCTGGAAGCTAAAAAAATCCTGTTATTTTATTCTCTCACAGATGGTGAGGATACGTACAACCAGATCAGACGGTCAACCACCAGTGCCACTAGTTAGGGCTGTGAGAGGCCGGGGTCATGGTAGAGGTCGAGGTGTAGCTCGTACCACAATAGGACCAACACCTATAGTACCACTAGTTGCACCAGCTGTGCCCATTGAGATTTCAGGCCTTCGGGAGACTTTGGCCCAGATATTAACAGTTTGTGCTGGCCTTGCTCAGGTGGTTTCGACTCAGGCCGCACCTGCCACTTAGCAGGCAGGGGGAGGTACTCATACCCCTATTGCCCGTACTCCAAAGCAAGTAGTACAAAGACTTTAGATACCGAGGCACTACCAGCCCAAACCCGTTGCAGCCGCTCAGGACCCGGTAGTCCCTGTTATGTCAGATGATGAGCAGAGAAAACTTGAGAGATTTGAAAGGCTTCGACCTCCACCATTTAGCGGTGCTGAGTCAGAAGATGCTCAGGGTTTTCTAGATAAGTGCCAACGGATGCTTCAGACAGCAGATATTCTGGAGACCAGTGGGTCTCGTTCACTACTTCTCAATTTTCTGGGGCTGCCTTCATATGGTGGGAGGCTTATGAGAGGCGCAAGCTGGTTGGTGCAGTACCACTTACATGGCAGGAGTTCTCCGTTCTCTTTTTGGAGAAGTTTGTGCCGCGGTCTCATAGAGAAGAGCTGCGCAGACAATTTGAGCAGGTACGTCAGGATGGCATGTCCGTGACGCAGTACAAGATGAGATTTTCTGAGTTGGTTCATCACGCAGCTTGGTTGGTTCCCACTGATAAGGAGAGGATTAGGAGGTTCATTGATGGCCTCACGTATCAACTGTTGTTCCTTATGACTAGGGATAGGGTATTTGGTGCCACTTTTGACGAGGTGGTTGACATTGCTCGACAAATAGAGGTGGTCCGTAGCCAGGAGAGTGGTGACAGGGATGTTATAATTCTGTATTGCTGTAATAAATAATTAAGCTTTCTGGAAAAACAAAACAGAAAGTTAGTAATACTTGTTTAATGAAATAGATTTTGAAAAACAAAAAAAAACAGTATAGGAATAAATCGAACCCACTGAATACACAGTGTGTCCTTAAGAAAATTATTCCCCTCAAGCACCCGAGGTGCTAGAATATATCCTCCCAGGATAGAACGATTTAACTCACCGGAGTGTTGGTACCAAAACGCCGGTGAACAGCGAGCCACTCGAAGACTGTAAAACACACTGGAATTTATTATGCAGAAGAAGAAGAAGAAGAAGCTCAGAAAATTTCGTAAGGAAATATTCTGGGATTAAAACTTTATTTATAGAGTTGCTGGCATTGTTTCTGAAAAGGTTTGCAACCTTTCAGAAACAGCCATGGCTGTTGGAAAAGAGTTGTTTGAAATATTGCGGGAAAAATGTATTTAAAATAATTTGGGTTATTCCGGATTGAATTTTTCGTTAATTATTTAATTAAATAATTAAAAGAAATTTTGTCCAAAAAGATTAATCAATCAATCTTTGACCAAATCCAAATCCAAATCCGAAGCCGAAGCCGAAGCCGAAGCCGAGCCGAGCGAGCGACGACGACGACGGCGACGGCGCGAGGCTTGCCTTTTTCTTAACTATTTAAGAGCTAGAAGAAGAGCAATTATATATATACCCATCAAAAGCCTTTTCTTCCTCCGATATGGGACAATGTCCCTTTGCCAAGGGAAACTCAAATATTTCATTTTCCCCTCCATTTCTCATTCACCCTCTTTAAGCTACACAAGCTTAAAATCCCAAAAATCCCCCACATGAATGGGGAATGGCTATAAAATAAAGGAATGCACGGACTCATGTGTGTTTTACATGCAAGAATTAATTGCATCTGGATAAGTAGGTTTCCCTTTGAACTTCCGTAGTAAACTTATATCGGATATACTCGGTCAATCGGTAGATTTGATATCTTTGAATCGTCGAGCTTTGTTGTATACCTAGACAACATAAGTCACACAATCAATCTTTAACCATCTATTGTTCTCACGGTTGTGTTCGTTTCAGCCATGAACACCGCCTGGTTTCATGAGTGATTAGAGAATGGGCCTTTACTTTCATTCCCCTTAAAGCGGCTTACACTTCACACTCACATAGGTGATTTCTAAACGTGTAATCCTGTAGACACACTATCTGGTCATATCCTGCCAGACTTAACAAATCATTAAAACCTTTAAGCTTTGTTGACTCATCAAAAAGCCTTAATGCTTTACCTCGATTTCTGAACATTCTTCATCACGAGAATGGGTTGAGTTATTTGACAATGTTGAACTGTCATTCATAACTTTGTTTGATCTCTTTGAACCTAGCTCGTGGGATCTCTAGTCTGCTAGGTAGAGTTACCATCATGATGACTTGTCCTAGACCTTAACCCCATTCCCTTTGATGATCGTTCAACTGCCTCTCTATATAGGCCTTTTGTAAGTGGATCCGACATGTTATCTCTTGCCTTTATGTAGTAAATTGTGATAACACCACTAGAGAGTAGTTGTCTAACGGTATTGTGTCTCCATCATATATGACGAGATTTTTCATTATACATAACGCTCCCTGCCCTGCCTATTGCCGCTTGACTATCACAATATATACAAATAGGTGCTAAAGGTTTGGGCCAAAATGGAATATCTTCCAAGAAATTCCGGAGCCATTCACCTTCTTCACCGGCCTTATCTAAAGCTATGAATTCAAATTCCATTGTAGAACGGGCGATGCACGTTTGTTTGGATGATTTCCAAGACACTGCTCCACCCCCAATTATGAAAACATATCCACTAGTGGATTTAACTTCAGATGATCCAGTGATCCAATTTGCATCACTATATCCCTCGATCACGGAGGGATATTTGTTATAATGCAAAGCGTAATTTTGGGTATGTTTGAGATACCCCAAAACTCGTTTCATTGCCATCCAATGTATGTGATTGGGATTACTTGTAAACCGACTCAGTTTACTAATAGCACATGCTATATCTGGTCGTGCACAATTCATGATATACATCAAACTTCCCAATACTCTTGCATAATCCAATTGTGAGTCACTTTCACCTTCATTCTTTTGAAGTGCATAACTCACGTCAATTGGAGTCTTGGCAATTTTGAAATCCAAATACTTGAACTTGTCAAGTACCTTTTCAATGTAGTGAGACTGTGATAATGCTAGACCTTGTGGAGTCTTGTGAATTCTGATTCCTAAGATCACATCAGCAACTCCTAAGTCTTTCATATCGAATTTGCTAGCCAACATGCGCTTAGTAGCATTTATATCTGCCATGTTTTTGCTCATTATCAACATGTCATCAACATATAAACAAACAATGACTTCATGAACTGGAGTGTTTTTAATGTAAACACATTTGTCGTACTCGTTGATTTTAAACCCACTTGCCAACATTGTTTGGTCAAATTTGGCATGCCATTGTTTGGGTGCTTGTTTAAGTCAATAAAGTGATTTAACAAGTTTGCACACTTTCTTTTCTTTACCAGTTACCACAAAACCCTCAGGTTGTTCCATGTAAATCTCTTCCTCTCTATTTAAGAAAGTTGTTTTAACATCCATTTGATGGATTTCAAGACCATACACGGCCGCTAGTGCCACTAACACCCTAATAGATGTTATCCTCGTTACTAGCGAGTAAGTGTCAAAGTAATCAAGGCCTTCCTTTTGTCTATAACCTTTGACAACAAGTCTTGCCTTATATTTGTCAATAGTGCCATCAGCTTTCACTTTCCGTTTAAAGATCTATTCCAAACCTAAAGGCTTATTTCCCGGAAGAAGATCTACCAATTCCCATGTATGGTTATCCAAAATTGATTGAATCTCACTATTGACTGCCTTTTTCCAAAATACTGAATCAGAAGATGACATAGCTGCTTTAAAAGTTTGAGGCTCATTTTCAAGCAAGAATGTCACAAAATCTGGTCCAAAGGAAGTAAATGTTCTTTGATGTTTGCTACGCCTTGGATCTTCTATACTTGGAGTATTTTCCTTTGGTTCTTCCCGAGGTCATTTAGGTCTTTCACTTAACGACTCACATTCAGTTTTATACGGATAGATGCTTTCAAAGAATTCAGCATTATCTGATTCCATTACCGTATTAACGTGAATTTCGGGATTATCGGATTTATGAACCAAAAACCGACATGCTTTACTATTTGTAGCATATCCAATGAAAACGCAATCAACAGTTTTTGGTCCGATTTTAACCCTTTTAGGTAAAGGAACTTGTACCTTTGCTAGACACCCCCACACTTTGAAATATTTCAAGTTGGGTTTTCTTCCTTTCCATTTTTCATATGGAATAGATTGCGTTTTGTTGTGGGGTACTCTGTTTGAGTATTCAGTTAGCTGTAAGGATTGCTTCGCCCCACAAACTCTACGGTAATCCGGAACTTATTAATAAAGAATTCATCATTTCCTTTAATGTCCGATTTTTCCTTTCCGCAACTCCATTAGATTGAAGTGTGTAAGGTGCAGTAGTTTGATGGATAATTCCATATTTCGAACATATTTCTACAAATGGAAATTCATATTCTCCACCCCTATCACTTCTAATCATTTTGATCTTTTTACTCAATTGATTCTCCACTTCATTCTTGTATTGCTTAAATGCTTCAATTGCTTCATCCTTACTATTAAGCAAATAAACATAACAATATCGAGTGCAGTCGTCAATAAAAGTAATAAAATACTTTTTCCCACCTCGAGATGGTGTCGACTTCATATCACAAATGTCAGTATGAATTAAGTGTAAAGGATTTGAATTCCTTTCAATAGACTTATAAGGATGTTTTACAAACTTAGACTCAATACATATTTGACATTTTGATTTATTACACTCGAATTTAGGCAACACTTCTAAATTAATTAACTTCCGCAAGGTTTTGTAATTGACATGTCATAAACGAATATGCCATAAATCATTTGACTCTAATAAATAAGAAGAAGCAGCAATTTTATTCATACTGTCAACAACCATTACATTTAGTTTGAAGAGGCCCTCTGTGAGGTAGCCCTTTCCAACATACATTTCATTCTTGCTTACAACAACTTTATTAGAAACAAATACACATTTAAATCCATTATTAACAAGCAAAGAAGTAGAAACTAAATTCTTCCTAATAGTAGGAACATGAAGAACGTTGTTGAGCGTTAACACCTTGCCAGAAGTCATCTTCAGGAATATCTTCCCATAACCTTCAATGTTGGTTGTTGCAGTATTTCCCATGGAAAGCTCTTCTTCGGGACCAGCAGTAGAGTAAGTCGCAAATGCTTCCTTGACAGCACAAACATGTCGAGTGGCTCCAGAGTCAATCCACTACTCCTTCGAATTTCCAACTAGGTTGCATTCCGAAAGCATTGCACAAGGATCATCAATGTCATCATTCTTCTCCACTATGTTGGCCTGTCCCTTCTTCTTATACTTTTTCGGGAGACGACAATCAGGGGCTTTGTGACCGGTTTTTCCACAATTGTAGCAGCTGCCCTTGAATTTCTTTTTGTTCTGCTCCTTAGTCTGTCCAGAAGACCTCTTTCTCTTCTTACTTTTTGGAGCACTCTCCTCAACGATATTAGCTTCCATGATCGTTGAATTTCCACGAGACTTCTTCTCAGCTATTTTGTTGTCTTCCTCAATCTTGAGACGAATCACAAGATCTTCCAACTTCATTTCTTTGCGCTTGTGCTTAAGATAGTTCTTGAAATCTCTCCACGAATGAGGCAATTTTTCAATCATTACAGCCACTTGAAATGCTTCATTCACGACCATACCTTCAGCAATAAGGTCATGAAAAATAAGTTGAAGCTCCTGAACTTGGGTTCCAACAGTTTTACTGTCTATTATTTTATAGTCTAGAAATTTGGCAACCACGAACTTCTTCAAGCATGCATCTTCAGTCTTGTACTTCTTCTCAAGTGCGTCCCATAATTCTTTCGAAGTATTCATCGCACTGTACACATTGTATAATTCATCCTCTAAAGCGCTTAAGATATAGCCTTTGCAAAGAAAATTTGTCTGCTTCCACGCCTCAACAATCATGAATTTCTCGTTGTCCGGCATGTCCGCAGTAGGCACTGGAGGTTCTTTACTAGTGAATTTCTGCATACCAAGTGTGGTAAGCCAGAAGAACACCCTTTGCTGCCATCCTTTGAAGTTGGATCCGGAAAAATTCCCCGGTTTCTCTGCTGGTGGAACAGCAGTCCGGTTTGACGAGGCTATCATCGTTGCCTCAATAGTCGCAGAAGAGTTTTCGTTATCAATTGCCATTTCTCATTGTAAACAACAGAAGAGTTCAATTAATGGCAAAATTAGAACAGTAAACAATACTATTATTAACAAAAACAGTATGTATAATAAATAAAATCAAAGTTTTTATATACTGTTTCACAGAAAAACGATGAAGTTTTTATGTTCTTCAAATCGTTTTATGAATTTCAATACTATGATGAAGTTTTTTATATCTTCAAATCAGAATAGTAAAATTTAGAAGGAGTAGAAAACCACACATGTTTTAATCTCCACAAACAAAATACAGAATATAATAAAATAATTTCCTTAAGAATGTTATAATTCTATATTGCTGTAATAAACAATTAAACTTTCTGAAAAAATAAAACAGAAAGTTAGTAATACTTGTTTAACGAAATAGATTCTGAAAAACAAAGAAAAACAATATAGAAATAAATCGAGCCCACTGAATACACAGTGTGTCCTTAAGGAAATTATTCCCCTCAAGCACCCGAGGTGCTAGAATATATCCTCCCAGGATAGAACGATTTAACTCACCGGAGTGTTGGTACCAAAACACCGGTGAACAGCGAGCCACTCGAAGGCTGTAAAACACACTGGAATTTATTGTGCAGAAGAAGAAGAAGAAGAAGCTTAGAAAATTTTGTAAGGAAAGATTCTGGGATTCAAACCCTATTTATAGAGTTGCTGGCATTGTTTCTGAAAAGGTTTGCAACCTTTCAGAAACAACCATGGCTGTTGAAAAAGGGTTGTTTGAAATATTGCGGGAAAAATATATTTAAAATAATTCGGGAAAGAAAACGGGCCTGACCGAACCGGGTCGCGGGTCATTGGTTATTCCGAATTGAATTTTTTGTTAATTATTTAATTAATTAATTAAATAATTGAAAGGAATTTTGTCCAAAAAGATTATTCAATCAATCGATATTTGACCAAATCCAAATCCAAATCCGAAACTGAGTCGAGCGAGCGACGACGATGACGGCGCGAGGCTTGCCTTTTTATTAACTCTTTAAGAGCTAGAAGAAGAACAATTATATATATACCTATCAAAAGCCTTTTCTTCCTCCGATATGGGACAATGTCCCTTTGCCAAGGGAAACTCAAATATTTCATTTTTCCTCCATTTCTCATTCACCCTCTTTAAGCTACGAAAGCTTAAAATCCCAACAAGGTAGGCTAAGAGGCCCCGAGGTTCGGGCATTGTTGGTGGGGTACCTTCTGGAGAGCAATTCTACCACAATAGGGGTCGTCCAGTTCACAGTGGTGCATCATTCATCCATGGTTCATATCGTTCTCATCAGAGTCTGTCATCTCTCAGTGAACTTCCAGCCCCGAGTACGCTCCGTGCACCATCAGTTCAAGGATCATATGTACCATGTCCTTCTGGTAGTTATTCTGGTTCCCGAGTTCCGCCTTAGAACTTGCCATCATTCTTCGAGATTGAGTGCTATGAGTGTGAAGAACTGGGCCATGTGAGGAAATATTGTCCCCGCCGTACGCGAGGTCCAGTTCAATAGAGAAGTCAGGCTACTACTTCTGCACCAGTTGCTCCACCACCCGCTCAGCCAGCTCAGGGTGGAGCTAAGTCAGCTAGGGGTCACCCAAAAGGGGGAGGCCGATCCGGTGGTGGTCAGGGCCGATTCTATGTTTTTCATGCCAGACCAGATGTTGTTCCTTTAGATGCAGTGATCACAGGTATTGTCTCAGTGTGCCATAGGGAGGCATCTATATTATTTGACCCCCGCTTTCACATATTCGTATGTTTTATAATATTTTTGTTCATTTTCTGGATATGCCCCGTGAGTTCTTAGTTTCACCTGTTCATGTATCTACGTCGATGGGCGATACTATAATTGTGTACCGGGTGTATCGGTCGTGTGTGGAAATTATTAGGGGACGAGACCAGAGTTGGTATTTTATTGCTTAGTATGGTCAATATAGATCTGGGTATGGTGAGATATCAGATGTTTTGTTATATGGACTTGGGCCAAGTGGGGGAGTCTGCTATCTACGATTTGATTGCGCGATTATGTGCGGTATTGGTTTCGTTCCGAGGTATACTTGTGGATTAGTTATGACTTACAGAGGTTGAGATCGGGGATGATTTGAGTAAGAAAAATTCTGGAATGCGGGTTATATTGCACTTTATGAAAAATCATGAGATGATTAAATTGTTATTTTGAAGGATGTAGTGCGAACAGAATATGAATTTAATTGGTGGTCTTAAGGAAGAGTTACTTCTTTGGGGGCTTGTGTCTTTTGGCCCGTTCGAGCGATGCAATTTAGATTTGAGCATAGTGGGTGACTTTCGAAAGGGTTATAATGGATGCAATATGTATATGTGGCAATTAAAAAAAAAATCGAATTCGTACATCGCTATAACCAGTTATTTACATTGGATGGTGTTGGAACTTGCGGTAATTATGTATGACTATGGATTCTACATTTTTAATATAAGAAAGGAAAGAGAAACAATTTTAAATTCACATAAAGTATTTTCAGAGTAAGTATTATAGTTGTGGTACTTTTGTGGTGCTTAAGAAGAATATAATGGCATATGGACCTTAGGACTGTGTGATTTCATTTTGGGATGTCTTATATTGAGCTTTGTGTAAGGGTAGTAGTGTTTTGATAAGGAGAAACGTCAACTTGAGGGTAATTCAGGAGAACCTCTGAGAAAATAGGACCACTGGGTAGTAGGCTAGACCAGTATGGTAATGGCATGCTCAGTTCTTTTGGGTAATAATGATGTGGAAGCTTTACAGATATTTTGTTGGCAATATTTTTGGGTTTTGGTGAACAACGTTGCTTGGACGAGATAAAGGAAATTAGTTCTGATAGCTTGATTAGGTGAAAATGGATTTCAAAGTGTTCTTAATGGTTTCTACCATGGTTTGAACCGGATATTTTCTACCGGTGTGGAGAACGTGTTGTGCATTGTGATTTTCTTCTGGAAAGAAGCAAGAGAAAAGTTTCCAACTAATAGGGTATGTAATTTGCTGGTGACTCAGAGTTTATAATGAGATTTTCGTGCTTTTCACGTGATAGATGTGGTGTGTTGTGAGGGATTTAGATTTATATGTATGAGGTGGCAGTTTATTCTTGAAAAGAAGATCACAAATTCTGAACGGAATGGTCAGTGTTATATATTTAGATGAATGTTATAGTTGCTCGGTAATCCCTGAGAAGGGTGTGCGGTTGAAAGGGGCATTATGTTTTGATTTACAGATGTTCATTGGTATTACGGTACTCTCCTGGTTGATAGACTATTGATATTTAAATTATTGATATTATTGGCACGTGAGTTGTCCGTGCAGGTTCAGATATTGATACTATAGCATGTGAGTTATCCGTGCGAGTGATCTTAATGTGAGCTCTAGAAGAGCTGGTTACTGTTATTAAACTTGTGCGTATTGGTTCTACTATATATAATGAGCTTATAGCATTACAGTTGTGGTGGTGCTTGTTGAACTTATAATACGGTTCTCTACTTTGAGACATTTTCCATTTTTGGGTACAAGGTTGCGAGTTGTGTAGTATGTTAAGTGATTATATCTGGGGTTATAGTTATGGCTTTATACAGCTTGTTCAAACTCATACAGCGTGTAAATGTGAGATTCAGGTTTTCTGAATGTTGGAAATTGAATTCCAAGGTTTATGGGCCAAGATTGAAGTAATGATTTTCAATTATATTGTGTTGTTAGGCCTATACAATTTACACAGAATATGGTGACGTGGGATCATCCCCGGGTACGTGCGTGGTAAGATGTAATAGTGATTTGATGGCTTGGACTCTTGGTACGTTCGAGGACGAACGTATGTCTAAGTGGGGGAGAATGTAACGACCGGGCTGGTCATTTTGAGTATTACATCCATGTTCCCCCATTTACTGCTCAATTTATGCTTTACAGTCATTTTAAGACTTACCAGGTTAGTTGGTTCGGGTCCGGAGGGAATTCGGAGTGAAATGAGACACTTAGTCTCATAATTGAAAATTTTAAGTTAGAAAAGTTGATCGGATATGGACTTATGTGTAAATGACCTCGGATTTGAATTTTGATGATTCCAATAGCTCCATATGGTGATTTTGTACTTGGGAGCATGTCCGAAAAATTATTTGGAGGACGGTAGAGGAATTAGATTTGAAATGGCGAAAGTTGAATATTTGGGAAGTTTGACCAGGGAGTTGACTTTTTGACATCGTGGTTGGAATCCGATTCTGAAAATTTGAATACCTCTGTTATGTTATTTATGACTTGTGTGAAAAATTTGAGGTCAATCGGACATGATTTGATAGGTTCAGGTGTCGTTTGTAGAAATTGTATGTTTCAAAGTTCATTAGGCTTGAATCTATGTGTGATTCGTATTTTTAGCATTGTTTGATGTGATTTGAGGCTTCGACTAAGTTCGTATGATGTTTTAGGACTTGTTGGTATATTTGGTTGAGGTCCCGAGGGTCTCGTGTGAGTTTCGGGGTGGTTTCGGACCATTTCTAGGCCATTTTAAATTGCTGGTTTTTGTCCACAGAGGTGTGAATCACGATCGTGAACATCAGGTCGCGTTCGCGAAGAGTAAACAGCAGTTTGGGGCCTGGTGAATAGAGATCGCGGAAGCTATTTCGCGATCGTGTAGAACAAATCTCTGCTGCACTGACCCGACTTTGAAAGCTTATATCTCGCAATTTATAAGGAATTTGGAGATGATCAAGAACTGAAAGTTGTAGCTCTTTGGGTCTAGTTTTCAATAAGGTTAACCATTTGTCATTTAGAATTGTGTACAAAAAGTTATGATGGATACACTATAGGCTATCTGGGAAGAGTTTGGAAATTCTCTGTTGCACAGGGCTGACTTTGGAAGCTTATATCTCGCAATCTATAAGGAATTAGGAGATGAGAAACAAATGAAAGTTATAGACCTTGGTGTCTAGTTTATAGAAAGATAAACCAATTGTAATTTGGAGTTTTTTTACAAAACCTTATGACCATTATACTAGAGGTTGTCTGGAAGAGCTGGGAATTTGTTCTTCGCGATCGCGAAAGGCAAATTTTGGGCTGGAAATTTTTGTGTTTCGCGATCGCGAAGAATAAATGACTGGACAGAAGATAAAATCATGGGTTTTAGTTTCTTTCTTCATTTTTCGGATTTTGGAGCTCGGATTGGACGACTTTGGAGAGGAAATTTTCCACACAACTTGGGGTAAGTGTTCTTGACTCCCTTGTGTGATTATATTCCATGAATTAATCTTCGTTTTCGGCGTTATATTATTGATTTTTCAAGAGAAATCGGAGGAATTTCTACAACTTCATAAAAATAAATTTTCAAGATTTGAACACCGATTTGGAATTGGATTTGAGTGAAATTAGTATGGTTGAACTTGTAATTTGATGGGTTATCGAATTTTGTGAGTTTCGTCGGATTCCGAGACATGGGCCCCACGGGTGAGTTTTGAGCTAAATTTCGGATTTTGTTGGAAAATTAGTATTTTATTATGGAATTAATTTCAATAAATTTTATTGGTTGAATCGAATAATTTGTGGCTAGATTAGAGTCATTTGGAGAAAAATTCACGAGGCAAGGGGCCTAGCGGAGTAAAGAATTATACGGTTTGAGGTAAGTAACACTTCTAAACTTGGTTCTAAGGGTATGAATCTCCGAATTTGGTATGATATAAATTGTTTGAAGGTGACACACACGATAGGTGATGAGCAGGTGGACGTGCACCATATAAATTGTATCTTGAATAAATCCTGTGCAGTTGTAAGATTAATGAATCATGTTATTATCTGAACATTCTCCATGTGTTAGAGAAATTGAGCTGAGGCTCCTATTAAAGATCATGTTTAGATTAGGTGCCAATATTTTGGGACCCATGGGGTCGTGTTGCTGTTGAATTAATTATTCAAAAATATACATTTCACACTCAGTAATATTTATCCGTTATGAGGATATTTATGGGATTGAGCTGCGCGATGCATCAGGCCATAATGACTTTATACATTATTATTATATGGATCAGGGCTGCCCGCCTGCAGCAGGCCTTATAGGCTTTACTATTTTATGGATCGGGGCTGCCCGCCTGCAGCAGGCCTTATAGGCTTTACTATTATACGGATCGGGATTGCCCACCTGTAATAGGCCATATTGGCTTTATATAGCGCTTGGGCTGAAAGAGCCTCTCTGGAGTCTGTACACACCCCTAGTGAGCGTAGATGATTATGTATATCCGGGATGGATTTTCCAGGGCATGGACTTGCCTTACTTATTTGTATTGTAATGAGTTTACCTGGACATGGATCTTGTCCATATCATTTATATTTGGGGATAAATTATCCCAGGGCTGGATTGGCCTTATATGGTACTGGGTGACTGATTGTCAGTCGATGTGTATTTATATACGGGTTGGAATACCCTGGGCTGGATTGGCCATAAACAGTATTGAGTGACCGAATAATTTGTGACCAGTATTACATGAGGTCTTTCTACTGAGATGTCATATTTCTCATATCATGCAATATTGATCTATTTCACTTGTACTGAGTTTAACTGTTAATTTTGAAAGCATTCCTACATTTTGTACCATTATTTATACTGGACTGTACCTACAGAGCTCGTCATTGCTTTCATCCCAGAGGTTAGTCTTGTTACTTATTGAGTTAGTTGTACTCATACTACACTTTGCACCTCGTGTGCAGATCCAGGTGCTCCCGGATACGACGGCTGCTAGAATTCAGAGTTATTTCTGTTGGAGACTATCAAGGTAGCTGCTTGACGACCACATACTTGATTCCCTTCCTGTTTAGTTATTGTATTATTCTATATTTCAGACACTACTTTTTATCAGTCAGACTTTGTATTCATTTAGATGCTCATGTACTTAGTGACACCATGTTTTGGGAGTATTATATTTGAAATTGTGAGATTTCTTCCACTGAATTTAATTATTTTATTTTTAAATTTAGAAAATATGGTGGGTTTTTTGAGATTTTCGGCTTTCCTAGTATTGAGATAGGCGTCATCACGACAGGTGAGATTTTGGGTCGTGACATTATATGATTTAACTTATATGACAATCCCTGAAGGATTTAAATTTCTTAAAGCATATAGAATTCTTGGTTATGAAGTACTACATCTTAAGTGCAATTTGTACACATTTGTATCTTGCTATAACTATGAGCATGATAATGTGATAGCGAAGATTTTCAAGGTACAATATATTCATTGGAGTTAATATGGCTGATTGATTCATCAAATCTCTGTCGACATCAACCTTCAAGAAGCTAGTGCACAAGATTGGAATGTGAATGCTCAAAGATGTGAATTGATTATCTCATCAGGGGGAGTTAATACGCATTGTACTCTTTTTCCCTTGGAAGGTTTTGTCTCACTGGGTTTTCTTTGCAAGGTTTTTAACGAGGCAACCAAAAGGCGTATTTCTAAACATGTGTTCTCTTTTTCTTTCTCTAAAAATTTTTTTCCACTGGGTTTTATTCTAGTTAAGGTTTTAACGAGACACATTATCTGTTGAATAAACATTCAAGGGGGAGTGTTATAAATAGTATTTTATTTATGATGAATGTCTACTTTTAGAGAGATTTTATAGTTTGTTACTTGGTGGCTAAGTCACCTTTTCACTATAAATAGAAGGGTTCTATTCCATTGTAATTCATCCAAATCAATAAAAATTCTCTCTTTCTACTTTTCTATGCAATGATCTTCTTCTTCTTTTATTATTTTATAACAATAAAAAAGTTTTCATTGAGTTTTTGTTTACTTATTGTTGAAGTTTTGCAAAAATGTAAAGTTATAAACTTGTATGCCTACATTTTATTTTTTTGATAGAAAACTTAAAGATGGTTGTAACTATCGCAAACTTTTCAATATATCATTACAAAAGAATAATTAGAAAATCAATATATCTATATAAAAAAGGGAATGCATAAGGTGACTTGGCATCTCTCCTAGGCCAAGAATCCTATTTTTCTTTTATCTCCTTTTTATGATTTTTTTTTACTTTATTCTCTTCATCAATTTCATTTTTAAAAGATTAAAAGTTACTTCAAAAATTCTCTTTATTGCACCTCATCCCAAAAGTCACTTGAATTTTTTTTTTCCTCATTTTCCTTGCATTTTTCACTCATTCTTTTTATTTAATTATTCTTGACAAATTCCAAAATCATTAGTATTGGAGGAACCGTTAATGGATGTGCAGAGTCCAAATGTCACTATTAAAAGCCACGACCGTTTCTCAAGAGTCCCAAAGTATATCACAAACCCAAAATACCGAGTGTCTAAGTAGTGACCTCTGCATACTAGACTTTATATTTTGATTTAATTGTTTGTTGTGCTCATCTTATTAAGATTATTGATATTGAGGCATCAATTCAATGACCAATACAGGAAAACTTGCAGTTATTAGCTAACTAAAGAAAATTAAATATACAGAGTGTCACTGATTGGTCATTGGTGATATTAGACAGATTACTCTTTCGACGAATAATATGACCTTCTATAACTTTTATTGTGCTTTAGATGGCGAAGATTTATATGCAAGGCATATGATTCATCATCCTTTTTAATTTGAGCTTGTATTTGGATTACTGACAAAGTTAGATGCATAGATTTGAATGTTACATGATTGCAGGAATTCAAAGAGAATTCGAGGATCGTAGCACTGCTTCAGGATTAACTCGAGAAAAGCAGTAAAGAATGTCAAGTCACACAAGAAGAAGAAGAAGAAGAAGAAGAAGAAGAAGAAGAAGAGAGAGATGAAGAAGAACATAGAGGATTTAGGGAGAAGTTTGTGTAATTGTTTTTTATATGAAAAATGTAGATTACAATTCCTTTATGTACTGATTCATGTATTCCAAATGGTAACTAGATTCTTTCCTAACAGAATTCTATTATACTAACTACCCAACTGACAGTAACTAACTTTCTCTCCCCCTAACTAACTTTTAACTAACTAACTAACTAACTAACTTGTCTTCATTTCTCGATTCTTCTGCAGTTGAGCTGGCTTCTCTAAAATCATGTATCAGTACTTCCCCCAATAGAAGATCCTTGACCACAAGGATCAAAAGAAGGAAACCTCGTTTGTAGGACAGTAACAAACTCCCAAGTAGTAGCTTCATTAGGGAGCCCTTGCCATTTAACTAAAACTTGTGCAACAACTTTGTTTCCTTTCTTCACCATTCTTCTTTGTAAGATGACTTCAGGATCAGGACAATAGGGACTTGCCAAATCAAGAATATGAGGGTAAGAAATCTGAGATGGAATCTCATATGATTTTTTCAACAGTGAAACATGCACTGTGGGGTGGATCTGAACTCCAACAGGAAGCAATAACGTATAAGCAACTGAACCCACCCTTTTAAGAATCTAAAAAAGGCCATAGTATTTAGAAGCTAACTTATGGGAGGAATGGTTGGATATAGTCACTTGCTTGTATGGCTGAACTTTAAGATAGACCCAATCACCAACCTCAAATTGTCTATCACTCCTATGGGCATCTGCTTGTTGTTTCATTCTGTGTTGAGCTCTTGTTAGATGGTGTTTCAGTAGCTGTAGCTTTAGTTACCTGTTGATCAAGGTGTTATCAACTTCAGCTGAAGCTGTCTCTCCTGGCAAGTAGGGTAAATGTAAGGGGGTGGCCGACCATATAATGCTTCATAAGGGGTGGTTTGTATGGGTGAATGAAATGAGGTGTTATACCAATACTCAACCATAGGCAAATAAGAGTACCAATTAGTAACATCTTCATTGCAGTAACACCTTAAGTATGTCTCCAAACGTCTGTTCAATACCTCAGTCTGTCCATCAGATTGAGGATGGTATGAAGAAGATGTATTCAATTGAATTCCTTGTAATAAGAATAGCTCTTGCTAGAAATTACTAAGGAAGACAACATCTCGATCACTAGTAATAGTATCAGGGAGACCATGTAACCTCACCACAGTGTCTAAGAACACTTGAGCTACTGATTGAGCAGTATAAGGATGCTTCAGTAGAATGAAATGACCATATTTGCTAAGCATGTCCATCACTACTAGTATAACCTCATAGCCTTTTTATTTAAGAAGTCCATCAATGAAATCCATACTAATTTGAGACCAAACTACATATGGAATAGGTAAGGGTTGTAACAACCCTGAATAAGCAGCCAAGTCAGATTTATTCTTTTGGCAGATATCACATTTCTGCACAAAGTCTTTTACCTCCTTCCTCATGTTTTTCCAGTAGAATAGTGTGAGTAGTCTCCTTAAGGTAGCTTCAACACCTGAATGCCCCCCTTGATGAGTTCCATGCTTCTCAATTGTGGCTCCTTGCCTATCACTAGTCTGCCTTTTATTCTTAGTTGGCCTTGAAATCATGTGAACTGCTTGTGAGTATGTGGATCATCTTGGAGTTCTTCAATGAGTTACTTCAGCTCCTGATCAGAGTTCCAACTATCAGCTATAGCTTGGAAAAGTTCAGTATCACCAGGTGAAATCATCAAAGCCAATAATTCAGCTCCAGTTACCCTATAGAGGGTATCAGCTACCTTATTCTCCACTCCCTTATTGTACTCTATTGAGTAGTCAAATGACATTAATTTGGTGAGCCACAATAGTTGGGAATTAGTGTGTAATATTTGCTCCATAAGGTACTTTAAGGCCTTTTGATCAGTTCTGATGATGAATTTCTGTCCCAACAAATACTGTGACCATTTAGTTACTACATGTATTATTGCCAACAATTCTCTATCATATACAGATAGAGTTGCATGCTTTGGTGATAAATCTTTGCTAATAAAAGCTATGGGTGCCACTCCTGCATAAGTACTGCTCCAATACCATAGCCGATGGCATCCGTTTCTATAATGAAGGTCTTGGTAGTATTTGGCAAGGCTAGAATAGGAGCTTGAGTGAGAGATTTTTTTCAAAGCTGCAAAAGTTGCATCTGCTGAAGTCGACCACTTGAACCCATCCTTCTTAGTTAAGTGAGTTAGGTTTTTGCAAATCACCCCAAAACTCTTAATAATTCTTTTATAATAATCACCTAGGCCTAGAAATCCCCTAAGCTGCTTGAGGGTTGTTGGTGTAGGCCAATCCTGGACTGCTTTTATCTTTTGAGGATCAGTAGACACTCCTTCAGGTGTGATGAAGTGTCCTAAATACTCAATCCTCTACACCCCAAATAAACACTTGCTCCTCTTTGCCAAGAGCTGATGTTTACTTATTTCCATAAAAATAGACTTCAAATGAGTTAAGTGGTCTTATATAGTGCTGCTATATATGAGAATGTTATCAAAGAAAACCAGTACATGTTTCCTAAGAAACTTTTGAAAACAAAGTTCATCAATCCTTGAAAAGTTGCAGGAACATTTGATAGGCCAAATGGCATTACCAAATACTCAAAATGTCCAGAATGAGTTTTGAAGGTAGTCTTAGGCACATTTTCCTTTGCCATTCTGAGCTGATGATATCCAGACCTTAGGTATATTATAGAGAAAACCTTAGAACCCCCAAGTTCATCTAACAAGTCTTCCATAATAGGGATAGGAAACTTATTCTTGACAATATGCTTATTCAAATCTCTATAGTCGACACACAACCTCCATGACTCATCTTTTTTACCTACTAATACCACCGGTGAAGCAAAAGGACTGCAGTTAGGTTGAATGATACCTTGGTCCAGCATCTATTGTACAAGACTCTCAATAATATCCTTCTTAACTGAAGGATACCTATAGAGCCTTATATTTACAGGTTTAGTACCATTTTGTAAAACAATCTTGTGATAAAAAATAACCCTAGAAGGAGGTAATTCAATAGGTTCTTCAAATAATCCAGAATAATCAGCTAGCAATTATACTAGCCTATTATCTGTCTCAGGTTCCTCTTTAGCCTTAATAGCATGCCACCGTTCTTCTGTCTTTCCCATAGGAACCACTTGTATCATGCACAGTTGAGATAGATCCCCTGTATGTTTGACCAATTTCTCATCTTCCAGTACCTTCACTTGATTACCAGCACCTCTGAGAAGGTGTTTCCTTCCTTTATACCAGAACTCCATAGTCAACTTCCTAAAATTCATCTTAATATTCCAAGTGTTAGTAGCCATTGTACTCCTAACACTACTCCATGTGAGCCTGAAGGTAGCAGCAAAAACTCTGCTAAAAACTCAGCACCTTGCAGCAACCAAGTAATTATGCATACCCTATCTACCATCATATTTCTATTAGCAACAACTACTAATTGGGGTTTAGTAGACTGGATTGTACACCCTAAGTGCTTAACCAATTTAGGGTCTATAAAATTATGTGAACTATCAGTATCAATCAATATACTTAGGGCCTTCTTTGCATGATAACCAGTAACTTTTAAGGTTTTGTACCCCTGTGAACCATTCAAAGCATGGATGGAAATTTCCATTTGTTCCATACATTGAGATGATTCTAGTTGATCCATTCCCTCTTGAATTTCTAACTCTTGTTCTTCCTCTGTATGAGACCTTTCCTCTAAATCTTTTAGTTCTAATAGATATAACTGTTTTGAGCTATTACATCTATGTCCTGGTACATACTTTTCATTACAGAAGTAACACAACCCCCTTGATCTCTTTTCATTCATCTCATCTATGCTTAATGCTCGCTTAGTAAACCCCTTAGTATAGGTAGAACTACCAGAATTAGGAGTTGGTAATAGAGGCTTACCACTACTGCCTTGTGTTGCATATCTCTTGGTTGAAGGATTGGTTGTATAAGTAGGTTGTTTAGTTGCAACCAAGTAGACTTCTTGCATCATTGCAATTCTATACACTTGAGATAGAGTTGTTGGATTAGTCAGCTTAACAACAATATTCAACTCATGCTTCAGACCCCAATAAAATAACTGATTGCATTTTCTTGAGATAATCTCACCCTATTCAAATTCTTTCAAAGATAGCTTGGTATTCCTTCACACTTCCAGTTTGCTTAATCTTTTTGATTTCTTCCATTGGATCATCGAAATCAGCTCCAAACCTTTCAGCTAATGCCATAACATACTCATTCGAAGTGGCAGGTTGTAGGTACTGCATGTACCTCATGAAAGAGAGATGCCATTGTATAGCTTCTGTCATGCCCCGACCTAGGAGCGAGACTGGCACCTGGTGCCTCAACTAACCTGGTGTACCAAATTGCGACTAAGGGACTCTGAACATATAATGTCATAATTTGGCCATGGGTCCACCTTGCAAGACAATTTGCGAAGAAAAATATAAACTGAATGGAAACTAGCGCTGACTAAACATCAATATAAAGTTGGGCCGACAAGGCCGTCATAACTACTACAACTGACAAACCACCAAAATATACATACCAGGCCTACAAGCCCAACATAGTGTACTAACTGACATGATATGTCTACAAGCCTCTACTGATGGATATATTATGATCGAAACAAGGCCCTGACCTACTCATAACATATATACATACATACATATAGACGATGTACACGAAAACCTAGACCCGATAACTCCGAAGGACGTGGAGCATACCTATAAGCTGAACTCTAGAAACACCTACTGAGGAGGTCTACCCCTTTATCTATCTTAACCGGCACGCATGAAATGCAGCGTCCCTAGAAAAGGGACGTCAGTACAAAATAATATACCGAGTATATAAGGCAATAACATAACTGAAAGTTGAAACTGAACTGATAATATAATAACTGAAATTAATTGGGAGTCAAAGATGATCTGGCTTAGTATATATAACTGCTCTGCCATAGTAGGCTCGCTCATAGGCTCTCGGACATACAAGGCTATGTATCTCGACCATGCTGGGCTCGCTCATAGGCGCACGACCATAGTAGGCTCGGTATATAACTTTCC
Organism: Nicotiana tomentosiformis; assembly: GCF_000390325.3. Classification (NCBI taxonomy): domain Eukaryota; kingdom Viridiplantae; phylum Streptophyta; class Magnoliopsida; order Solanales; family Solanaceae; genus Nicotiana; species Nicotiana tomentosiformis. Next base: position 42,139,308 of record NC_090818.1, on the reverse strand, counting down.
ATCTGATTAGAGGTTGCCCAATAGGGGCCTGCCCATTGATTATAGCTCGATGGTAATGAAAATACTGTAATACTGTATATATAGGCTTGCTGCTCTCTTGAGTGGAAGAAGACAATACTATATTGAATATAGAGTCTCGATAAGGAATAATATTGTAACTTATGAGACTAGAATAGTGTGAATAAATTCATGAATACGAACTTCTCTTTATGTCTCATTACTAACACATGTAGCTACGAGATCATGCCAAAATGAAGGAAGGCTTAGCCTTAACATACCTTATCACACTCTTTCCAATCACCAAGTTGAACTCGCCTCTTCTCACCTTAATCTACAATAACGATAATAATCCTATCATTAAGTTATGAAATGTATAACTATCGCACAACGAACGACATGCTTATTTTGTACTAAAACGGACAACATCTCCCCTATAATCCTTACTTCTTCTAAATTCAAGATAACACCAACAACACCCAAAAAAACAATAAAAACATATATATATATATATATATATATATATATATATATATATATATATATATATATATATATATATATTATTTTCCAACCTTATGTACACCACACAATACTACAAAACAGCCCAACACACCCCCAATCTCTTCATACACAAAACAACCACCGTAGTAGTATCAACAACCCCGAAAATGTTACGACGAACGATCAGCCAAACATCCTGCATTTATGTGGTGTTTCTCAACACCCTTCCTCCTCCAAAACTCCACAAAATAGTAGTAAATCATGCAGCCCAACAACAACACCAAACAGTCCACAAAACAATCCATAAAACAGTCCGCTACAAGTGAATAACTCGAACTCACGGCTTCCGATCACCGTCCCGTGAGTTCTTACAAATATAGAACAACTTACCATGCACCTACAACTGTAAAGAATGGATGAAAGAGAGCAGTAAACTTACCTTATTTGTGGGATAACTCAGCTCCTATCTTGGTTCTTCAAACTATAGGCTTTACCTCCAATTAGAACTTGAAAGGGAGAGAAAATCAATTGGGGTTTGTGGGAAATGTTTGGGAGGATTTTTGCAGAGATTAAGTCTGGTTATTTTTCCCTATTATCATTCTAATATATGAAGGGGATAGGCCTTTAAAAAGGCCTCTTTGACCGACCCGAACTGGCCCAGTTTTGGACGACCCGAACTGGCCCAGTTTTTGATTCTCGTTTAAGTAAGTAGGTGGTAGTCTGCGCAGTCTCGCAAAAATGCTCATATCTCTCTACTCCGATATTGTATTGACAAACGGTTTAATGCGTTGGAAAGTAGACTCATAGATATTTAATGTGATGGGTGGAAAATCCCATAACTATAAGTATATTGGGAGAAAATCACAGTTACGTTTGACCCAAAGTTTCAATAAAACTTATGAACATAACTTGTGATGACTTTCATTGACTTTTGTTCCACCACTCGCTTGACTTCAAAACATAACACCTGTCATACGAATAACATAACTCGTAAAATAACCTTCTTATCATGTAAAATACCCTAGTCTCATCCCAAAAGTACAACATGCTATAACATTCCCAATTTGTCGGCTTTCGACGAAACATTATTTTCTTTAATTCCTTTAGCTTCTAAACCTTCCAACCCTCTTTGTACTTGTTGTTCATGATATTCAATATTTGTAACTTCCGAGGTAACATGATTAACTTGCTTTATATATTTTCAAAGATGATCTCATTTTTGGGTCCTGCATTAGTTTGCTCACGACGCAGTTTTACGTACAAAATATTATTGGGTGTAACATCATTCCCCCCGGGAACATTCATCCTCGAATGTTTACTTTTACAGACTTTGGAAAACTTTTGCCAGAGTTTCCTCCGTACACTAGACTATAACCAACTTGCATGCAGCCAGAAAACATACTATGCATTCCACACATGGCCAATGTCTATAAATAACAACACTTTGCCTAAAAGAGTCGTAAATCATAAATACTGATAGTCAGAAAATAAGAGCTTACCTAATGACCTACTAGCCTGAATAGAATTGTGCTGTAGCATCCAATCTCGAGCCATATCTTCAGTTTGAAATAGGTGGGGATATTTATACTTCATTTCTTCCTCCGCTTCCCATGTCATCTCTTCCACATTATTGCTTCTCCATAAAACCATCACGGAGGCTACCTCCTTATTTCGTAGCTTGCGAATTTGTCGGTCTAAGATGGCAACTGGAATTTACTTGTATGACAAGTCCTCCATAATTTGTACATCATCCGTGGACACCACTCTGGTAGGATCGCCAATGCACTTCCGTAGCATAGATACGTGAAACACCGGATGGACTGACTCCAATTCTGAGGGAAATTCTAACTCATAAGCTACTTGGCCCACTCTCCAAATAATCCTGTAAGGCCCAATATACCGTGGGCTAAGATTGCCTTTCTTGCCAAACCTCATCATGCCCTTCATAGGGGATACTTTTAAGAATAACCAGTCATTAACCTTAAACTCTAAGTCTCATCGCCGCACGTCAGAATATGACTTCTGGCAACTCTGAGCTATCAATAGTCACTCCCGGATAAGCTTTACTTTCTCTACGGCCTGCTGAACAAGGTCTGGCCCGTGTAACCCAGATTCTCCAACATCAAACCACCCTATAGGAGATCTGCACTTACACCCATACAAAGCCTCATACGGAGCCATCCGGATACTGGAGTGGTAACTGTTATTATATGCAAACTCGACAAGAGGTAGATGTTCATCCCAACTTCTTTTAAAATCCAACACACATGCTCGTAACATATCGTCGAGCGTCTGAATTGTGCGCTCGGCTTATCCATCAGTCTGTGGATGAAAAGCTATGCTGAGATTCACTTGAGTCCTTAGACCTCTCTGAAATGACCTCCAAAAATGTGCTATGAATTGATCCCCATGGTCAAATATAATAGATACTGGTACTCTGTGTAGCCGCACTATCGCCTTAATATATAACTTTGCATAATCTTCTACTGTATATGTAGATCTGACCGGTAGAAAATGAACTGATTTAGTGAGCCTATCGACTATCACCCATATAGAATCGAACTTACGATGAGAACGAGGTAAACTCGTAACAAAGTCCATGTTTATCGCCTCCCATTTCTATGTCGGGATCTCTATAGTCTGCATTAGCCCTCCGGGCTTCTGATGCTCTATTTTCACCTGCTGGCAACTAGGACATTGGGCGACAAACTCAGCAATGTTCTTCTTCATATCATTCCACCAGTACACATCCTTAATGTCATGATACATCTTCGTCAACCCAGGATGAATGGAGTACCACGAATAATGTGCCTCTGACATAATCCTGTCTCCTAGCCCTGCTACATCTGGAACACACAAACGACCCATGTATCTGAGAACCCCATCTCCCTTGAGCTCTAACAATGGATTCTTCTGCTGCGGAACTCGCTCTCTCAACTCGACTCCTTGACTTTAGCTATGAGAGATAATTTTGCAGTGTTTTGGAGTACAACTCCACCATCGTCGGAATTTACTAACCGAACCCCCAAACAAGCCAATTGATGAATCTCTCTAGTTAATTGTCTTTTCTCGACCTTTACATGTGCTAAGCTACCCATAGAGCGGCGGCTTAAGGTGTCTGCTATAACATTAGCTTTCCCTAGATGGTAGAGAATGTTAACATCATAATCTTTCAATAACTCAAGCCATCACCTCTGTCGCAAATTCAACTCTTTTTGCTTGAATATATATTGCAGACTTTTATGATCTGTAAATACATCAACATGAACACTATATAAATAATGCCGCCATATCTTAAGTGCATGGACAACCGCAGCTAACTCGAGATCGTGGGTTGGGTAATTCTTCTCATGCTTCCTTAATTGCCTTGAAGCATACGCAATTACCTTCCCTTGTTGAATCAGGACACATCCTAACTCGACACTTGAGGCATCACAATACACGACATACCCTATAGACCCTCTAGAAGTGTTAGAATTGGCGCTGAGGTCCACCTGTTCTTAAGCTCTTGGAAACTCCACTCGCAAGCCTCTGTCCATTGAAACTTAGTTGATTTCTACGTCAACTTCGTCAATGGTGCCGAAAGGGAAGAAAAACCCTCTACGAACCTTCGGTAGTATCATGCTAAGCCTAGAAAGCTACGAACCTCAGTCGGAGTGGTAGGTCTAGGCCAATATTTCACGGCCTCAATCTTTTGAGTGTCTACCTTTATACCTTCATCAGATACAATATGCCTCAAGAATGCTACAGACTTCTACCAGAACTCACATTTAGAAAACTTAGCATACAACTTACGATCACGGAGGGTTTGGAGTATTGCTCGCAAGTGGTCCACATGCTCATCCTCTGAACTTGAATAGACCAGAATATCATCAATAAATACTATCACGAACAGATCTAAAAATGGCCGGAATAGGCTATTCATCAAGTCCATAAATACGGCGGGTGCATTCGTCAACCCGAAGGACATGACAAGGAACTCGAAGTGGCCATATTGGGTCCTGAAGGCTGTCTTCGGAATGTCTTTCTCCCGAACTCTGACCTGGTGGTATCCCGATCTCAAATCTAGATTTGAAAAGAATCTAGCCCCCTGCAACTGATCAAATAAGTCATCAATCCTCGGAAGTGGATACTTATTCTTAATTGTTACCTTTTTCAGCTGCCTATAATCGATACACATCCTCAACGAGCTGTCTTTCTTCCGCACAAAGAGTACCGGTGCACCCCAAGGTGAGGTACTGGGCCTGATGAAACCTTTCTCCAGAAAATCTTTTAACTGTTCCTTCAACTCCTTTAATTCGGCAGGTGCCATTCTATATGGAGGGATGGATATTAGTTGAGTTCCTGGAAGCAAATCGATGCTAAAATCAATCTCTCACTCTGGAGGAATACCTGGAAACTCATCTGGAAACACATCTGCATACTCATTGACTATGGGAATATACTGAAGTGTAGATATCTCAGCATCTGCATCTCTAACTCGTACAATATGATAAATGCACCCTTTTGCAATCATTTTCCTCGCCTTCAGATAGGAAATAAACCTACCACTGGGTGCCGCTGTATTACCTACCCATTCAAGGACTGCCTCACCTGGAAAATGAAATCTGGCTGCCTTTGTTCGGCAATCAACTGTGGCATATCAAGCTGACAACCAGTCCATGCCCATGATAGCATCAAAATCCATCATCTCTAGCTTAACTAGGTCGGCTGAGGTCTGATAACTACAAACAGTCACCGTACAACCTCGGTAAACCCGTCTAGCAATAATCGATTCTCTGACCGTTGTAGATACCGCAAAAGGATCACTTAGTATTTCAGGCACTATACCAAATTTCCCCGCGATAAATGGGGTAATATATGATAAAGTAGATCCTAGGTCTATCAAGGCATAAGCATCATGAGAGCAAATGGTCAATATACCTGTCACAACGTCTGGTGAAGACTCCTGGTCCTATCAACCCGCTAAAGCATAAATACGGTTCTGATTAACACCTGAACTGGAAACTCTACCTCTGCCTCGATCTCTACCAGCCGAAGATTGAGACTCGCGCCCAGAAGGATGCACAGACATAGATGATCCTGTCGCTGAACTTGCTGGTTGTGCCATACCCCCAGAATATCTATTTGGGCAATCTCGCATCATATGCCCCGGATGCCCACATGTATAACAAGCATCAGAACCTGCTTGGCATTGGCCCAAGTGTCCTCTACCACAGATGTCACACCGCGGCGGAAATGACCATGTCTGCCTTGAACCTCGTTGTCGTTGCAAAACCGACACCCGTGATCTCTCACCGGGTCCTGACTGAGTATAGTGGTCATACCTGTAACCCTATAACTGAGGTGGCGGAGTCCTAGGTGGCCGTCCGAAGTACTGGGGCCTATAACTACCCTGAGACTGCTCCTCAGACCTAGGAAATCTCATCCTCTTATGCTGCCCTTGCTCAGTCCTCTCTGTACCCTGCTATCGACGCCTACCCCTTTCTATATTTTGAGCGAATGCCTAAATCCGGGAGATATCCATATTTTCATGCAATGCAGCGGTGGCACATGCCTCAGTCAACTCTGGGGCTAACCCTGCTATAAACCTGTGGATCATGTCACGCATAGTAGCAACTATGGATGGTGCATATCTGGCTAATGAGTCAAAACGGAGACTATACCCTCGAACACTCATATTGCCCTGCTTAAGGGCTAGAAACTGATCGACCTGAGCATGTCGGATCTCCCGTGGTAAGTAATGGTCAAGGAAAGCATCTGAAAAATTCTCCCAACTAGCTGGAGGTGCATCACGTGCCCTGGACCACTCCCATCCCTCGTACCAAAGGATGGCTATATCTCAGAGTCGAAAATCTGCTAGCTCAACTGCTTCTTTCTCTGTGGCATGCATAACCCGAAAGATCCTGTGAAGCTGATCTATGAAATCCTGCGGGTCCTTCCTCTGATCTAACCCCATAAACTCTGAGGGACTCAAAGCAATAAACTCTCGGACCCTTGAACTCCCAGACCCCTCAAAAGATCCTCCACTAGGTGATGCCCTAGCTTGTTGTTGGGTAGCAACCAATTGTGTCAACAAATGCACCGTACTCCTCAAGTCCTGATCTGGTGAAAGTGGAGGGGGAACTGGATGTGCGGTATCCCTAGGAATCTCCTCAGGTGGTGGAGGAGCCGGTAATGGCTGAGTAGGGGTCTCACCTTGGGCCTCAGACTGGGACCCATATAATGGGGGTACCCTGCTGGTCCCCTCACTTGTTGTTGTATCTGCCCTCTGGCTAGCCGTAGTATTCCTAGTCACCGTCATCTGTGTATGAAAACACCAACACGTAAGTTTAACTCAAATTTCCTATAACTCAGTTATACAACACGATTTAGATTTGAAAAAAGGATAACCAATCCTAAATGCCCTGTAGCTCCCTGCTTATATAATGTGGTGCACAACACATCTATAAACAAGATCATACTAGACACGGCTTGTAGACTCCCTAGGACAGAACATCTCTAATACCAAGTTTGTCACGCCTCGACCTGGGAGTGAGACTTGCACCCGGTGCCTCAACTAACCTGGCATACCAAATTGCGACTAAGGGACTCTGAACATAAAATGTCATAATTTGGCCATGGGTCCACCTTGCAAGAGAATTTTGCGAAGAAAAATATAAACTGAATGGAAACTAGCGCTAACTAAACATCAATATAAAGCTGGGCCGACAAGGCCGTCATAACTACTACAACTGACAAACCACCAAAATATACATACCAGGCCTACAAGCCCAACATAGTGCACTAACTGACAAGATATGTCAACAAGCCTCTACTGATGGATATATTGTGATCAGAACAGGGGCCCGACCTACCCATAACATATATACGTATATACAGAAGATGTACACGAAAACCTAGACCTGATAACTCCAAAGGACGTGGAGCTTACCGATCAAGCTGAACTCTGGAAACACCTATAAGGAGGTCTACCCGTCTGTCTATCTGAACCTGCACGCATCAAATGCAGCGTCCCAGAAAAGGGACGTCAGTACAAAATAATATACCGAGTATATAAGGCAATAACATAACTGAAAGTTGAAACTGAACTGATAATATAATAATTGAAAGTAATTAGGAGTCAAAGATGATCTGGAGATATACTTACCTGTTGATACTGACTCAACTCCTTCAATATAGTAAGTAAAATAATTGTCCGGCCTTATAAGGCTCGGTATATATAACTGCTCTATCGTAGTAGGCTCGCTCATAGGCGCTCGACCATACTAGGCTATGTATCTCGACCATGCTGGGCTCGCTCATAGGCGCTCGGCCACAGTAGGCTCGGTATATAACTTTCCATCTGATCAGAGGTTGCCCAATAGGGTCCTGCCCATCGATTATAGCTCGATGGTAATGAAAATACTGTAATACTGTATATATAGGCTTGCTGCTCTCTTGACTGGAAGAAGACAATACTAAATTGAATATAGAGTCTCGATAAGGAATAATATTGTAACTTATGAGATTAGATTAATGTGAATAAATCCATGAATACGAACTTCTCTTTATGTCTCATTACTAACACATGTAGCTACGAGATCATGCCAAAATGAAGGAAGGCTTAGCCTTAACATACCTTATCACACTCTTTCAAATCACCAAGTTGAACTCGCCTCTTCTCACCTTAATCTACAACAACGATAATAATACTATCATTAAGTTATGAAACGTATAACTATCGCACAACAAATGACATGCATATTTTGTATTAAAACAGACAGCATCTCCACTATAATCCTTACTTCCTCCAAATTCAAGATAACACCAACAACACCAAAAACAACAATAACAACATATATACATTATTTTCCAACCTTATGTACACCACACAATACTACAAAATAGCCCAACACACCCGAATCTCTTCATATACAAAACGACCACTGTAGTAGTGTCAACAACCCCGAAAATGTTACGACGAACGACCAGCCCAACATCCTACATTTATGTTGTGTTTCTCTACACCCTTCCTCCTCCAAAACTGTACAAAACAGTAGTAAATCACGCTGCCCAACAGCAACACCAAACAGTCCATAAAACAATCCATAAAATAGTCCGCTACAAGTGAATAACTCGAACTCACGGCTTCCGATCACCATCCCGTAAGTTCTTACAAATATAGAACAACTTACCATGCATCTACAACTGTAAATAATGGATGAAAGAGAGCAGTAAACTTACCTTATTTGTGGGATAACTCAGCTCCTATCTTGGTTCTTCAAACTCTAGGCTTTACCTTCAATTAGAACTTGAAAGGGAGAGAAAATCAATTGGGGTTTGTGGGAAATTGTTGGGAGGATTTTTGCAGAGATTAAGTCTGGTTATTTTGCCCTATTATCATCCTAATATATTAAGGGTATAGGCCTTTAAAAAGTCCTCTTTGAGCAACCCGAATTGTCCCAGTTTTGGACGAACCGAACTGGCCCAATTTTGGATTCTCGTTTAAGCAAGTAGGTGGCAGTCTGCGCTGTCTCGCAAAAATGCCCATATCTCTCTACTCCGATATTGTATTGACAAATAGTTTAATGCGTTGGAAAGTAGACTCATAGATATTTAATTTGTTGGGTGGAAAACCCCATAACTATAAGTATGTTGGGAGATTTCCAACTAAGAGGTTGTGAGTTCGAGTCACCCCAAGAGCAAGGTGAGGAGTTCTTGGAGGGAAGGATGCCGAGGGTCTATTGGAAACAGCCTCTCTACCCCAGGGTAGGGGTAAGGTCTGCGTACACACTACCCTCCCCAGACCCCACTAGTGGGATTATACTGGGTTGTTGTTGTTGTTGTTGTTGTTGTTGTTGTTGTACTCACTTGAATTCAAAATATAACACACGACTATCATACGAATAACATAAACTCCTTATCATGTAAAACACCTTGGTCTCATCCCAAACGTACATGCTATAACATTCCCAATTTGTCGGCTTTCAACGAAACATTATTTTCTTCAATTCCTTTAGCTTCTAAACCTTCCAACCCTCTTTGTAGTTGTTGTTCATGATATTCAATATTTGTAACTTTCGAGGTAACATGATTAACTTGCTTTATATATTTTCAAAGATGATCTCATTTTTGGGTCCTACATTAGTTTGCTCACGACGCAGTTTTACGTACAAAAACATATAGAGTGTAACAGCTTCTCCTTCCAACTGTAATGCAGCTACTTCAACCTTTTCTTCAGCATCCACCTTTTCCATAGAGAAGAATTGTTAGATTTTGAACAACCACGATCTCAAATCTTCCCCATTAAATCGTAAAAATTCCATCCTAGACCACCTAGAGAAGTTAGAATTGTGATGATTACAACTCATAGGACTTCTCTCTCGATGAGATCTAGCTTCAGAAGGTTCACCTTCCTCTGCTACTGGAGCTTTATCCTTCTGGTGTTCCTTCGAATTTGTCATTTATTCCTTCAATTCAAGGACTACCTGATCCAACTGATTCAAGGCTAAGACTTCTCCAGATAAAGCTCCTACATCAACTATCAATTTCTGCGTCAACTTACATAGGTCAGGATTTTCTTCAGTCGAATTGTTAGTGGATCGCGTTCCTTTTGCCATGATTCCAAGGATCACACAACTCTGATACCAATGTTATATGATTGTAGGAATTCAAATAGAATTCGAGGATCGTAGCACTACTTCAGGATTAACTCGAGAAAAGCAGTAGAGAATGTCAAGTCACAGAAGAAGAACGAGAAGAGAGAGATAAAGAAGAACAGAGAAGATTTAGGGAGAAGTTTGTGTAATTGTTTTTGATATGAAAAAAGTAGATTACAATTCCTATATGTACTGATTCATATATTCCAAATAGTAACTAGATTCTTTCTTAACATAATTGATAACAGAATTCTGTTATACTAACTACCCAACTGACAGCAACTAACTTTCCCTCCCCTAACTAACTTTTAACTAACTAACTAACTTGTCTTCACTTCACTTCTCGATTCTTCTGCATTTGAGCTGGCTTCTCTAAAATCATGTATCATTGAAGGATAATATATTGAACTTTTCCCGAAATGTATAACCTTTTTATTGATAAACAAATATGTGGAACTCACGTTTGTATGATTGTCTAAGAGAATGATCATTTTGAATATTATTTATTTACTACAAGTAGTTAAATATTACATATCTAATTTTTCGAATAATGATCCTATAAAAGTTATTCATTTGGCAATTATAGCTTTTGAGCTTGTAGTTTCCCAGATAAATTTTTGTGCTATATGTTTTTTCTATTATATCCACAAATTCTTAAACTTTATCCTCCTCCATTGTAAATTCTATTATTTATTTATTTTTAAAATATGGAATGGTGATATGGAGAATGTTAGAGCCAACGGAGTGTAACAACCCGACCGGTCTTTTTGAGCTCTAGCACGTCATTCAGTTATTTGAGCCCTTGAGTAGCTTCACTTGAAGTATTATGACTTGCATGCATGATCGGAATTGAATTTCGGGAAGTTCAGAGTTGATTCAGATGAAAATATCTCATTTCGGAAGCTTTAAGTTGAAAGAATTGACTAAGGTTTGACTTTTGAGTAAACTACTTCCAAATCGGGATTTAAAAGTTCCAACATGTTCATATGATGATTTTGGACTTCGGCGTATGTCCGGATCGGGTTTTGGATGACCCGGGAACGTTTCAACGCTTATTGCTGAAAGTTGGCATTTGGAAGAATTTCATAAATTTGGGTTGAAGTATATTTCAATGTTATCGATGCCCGTTTGGGATTCCGATCCTAGGAATAGCTCCGTATAGTGATTCTAGTCTTAGGAGCGCGTCCAGATGTGCATTTAGAGGTCTGTAGGTCATTTCGGGGTCATTTGGCGAAAGTTTAAAATTTGAAGGTTTTTGGAAATTTTCACTGGGAGTAAATTTTTTTATATCGAGGTCGGATCTAGATTTTAGAAGTTGGAATAGGTCTGTGATATCATTTGGAACTTGTGTGCAAAATTTGAAGTCATTCAGGATTGATTTGATATGTTTCGACACAAGATATAGAATTTTTGAAAAATTAGAAATTTATATGTTTGATTCGAGGCGTGATTTATGATTTTGAAGTTGTTTGACGTGGTATGAGGCATCGACTAAGTTCGTATTGTATTTTAGGACTGGTTTGTGTAATTGGACGGGGTCCCGGAGGCCTCGGTTGTGTTTCGGAGGTGTTTGAATTGTGTCGTACTCTTATTTGATGTTTAGGAATCGTTTCTTTAGGCATAAAGGGAACTATATTGAGAAAACAACCTTATATTTATGATTGGATTGAACCATTAGATCTGTATCGTAATTACAGAGTCATAGCAACAACAATCGTCGAATTTCGATATCGTTTGAGATAGTTATGCCCATTTCCGTATCGGACAAAATTGTTGGTTTCTGGTGCGAAGCTTTGTTCTTCACGAACGCGAGAGAGGTTCCGCGAATGTGTAGAAGGATTTATGGGTTGACCGGTCAATGCGAAAAATTGCTCTTCGCGAACGCGAAGGTCCCCCGCGAAGGCGATGAAGAAAAAACATTTGGACAATGTTTAAACCGAGAATTTTAGTATTTTGGGCATATCTTGAGTTCTAGAGCCCCGTTGGAGGTGATTTTTGAGGCGTTATTCTCGTATCAACAAGGGGGTAAATATATGACCTTTATTTTGATGTTTATCTATGATTGTTTCCATTAGTTATTATTTTTATCCGTGTTTGGATTGTAGAAATTGAGATTTTGAGCCCCAAAGTTTAGAAATGGTAAATCCTTGATTTGAGGGTCGATTCATGGATGAAATTGGATGATTTTCTGGATATAGACCGTATAAGTTATGGGTAATATTTATTTTCAACAATTTTCAGAATCCGGGCACCTGGGCCCGAGGGTCAACTTTATTGACTTTTCAAGCGGAGTTGGGGATTGTTATAAATTGATTTATTCTGAGTATTAGAGTATATTTTTTATTGATTTGCACATTGTTTCACTAGTTTTGGAGCGACGAGCATCGATTTGAGGTGTTAGAGTGGCGTTGGAGTCGGTTATGGAACTTCATAGCAAGGTAAGTCTCACCATGCTATAGTTGTACTATTTGAGATGTCCCATGTCTATTAAATTCCTTTATTTTACATTATGACTTGAGACTAGACTTGTGTAGAGTGATAGAATCACTATTGTAGAAATTCAACGGGCTTCTTGATTAGCCGCGAATAATTGTACCCCTCTTACGAATTTCTCCCGCATTATGTGTTCTCATCGAAAGGTTTCCCCAAAGCTTCTTATAACTCACACGCCCCTACGTAAGTGAGTTCAAGTACCCATCAAAGCTTCTTTTTCTAATGGGATCGGGTCGTTCTCCTCAGCAGGATAGATACATCTATGGATTGTGCTGTTCGATCCTCGGCAGTGCGCACATTTTATGGGATCGGCCCGTTCACCTCAACAAGATTATGTACCACACTCTCATGGGAGCGGGCCATTCACCTCAGCAATATAATAGATGTATCTATGGTTATATACCAGATTATGATGGGATCGGCCCGTACGCCTCGGCATTTTTATAAAACACTCCTATGGAATCGTGCGTATTATTTGTCCAAAAAGCCAGTGTATATGGGAGTTTTCTTGATTTGAATTATGACGACCTATCTGGTGAGGTCCATTATTTATGTACATACTCTGGTGGAGGAGGTAACTGCTAATCGAGAGTTTGAGCTTGTTGTTGAGAGGAGGATTGTACCACGTATTCATACTTACTATTCTCATTTATTTACCCTGTCCAATATCTGTTTACCTCTTACTGTATCTGTCTTATTGGACCACTAGTAAGTGTCGATGTCGACCCCTCGTCACTACTTCTCTGGGGTAAGGCTAGATGCTTACTCAGTATGCGTTGATTTATGTACTCATGCTGCACTTACTGCACTTATTGTGCAGATATACATATATGTTTCTGGTGGTCCCCTGGGTACAGAGGCGCGGTTGTTGCGGGGACTTTACGGTAAGCTGCACTTCCTTGATACGATCCGCAGGATATAGAGTCTCCATCAGAGTTATTTATATTCCACGTCTAACTTGTATTTCAGACGGATGTTGTATCATTGTTGTACTCATTAATAGATGTTCATGCACTTGTGACACCATATTTTGGGGGTTCTTACGGGATTGTTCATTATTGTAGTTCGTGTAAATATTATCACTTACCCTGTAAATTATATTTCATACTCCTTAATTAATGAAAATTATATTTGCAAATAATAAAATGAGTAAATAAGTTAATCATTCTCCGTCGGCTTGCCTAACGGTGGTGTTAGGCGCCATCACGACCTTTAGTGGATTTTGGGTCGTGACAACTTGGTATTAGAGCATTAGGTTCACTTAGGTCTCACGAGTCATGAGCAAGTCTAGTAGAGTCTTGCGTATCGGTATGGAGACGTCTGCACTTATCTTTGAGAGGCTATAGTGTTGTTAGGAGCACTTCCCTTCTCGATTCCTCATCGTGCGATTTGATTCCTTTGGCTTATGTCTTTATTTCCTTCCTACTCAATCTTATGCGACATAAAACGCTTGTTATCAATTGGGAATCGAGGAATTGAAATGGTAATGCAGATGTGGTGCATGATGTTTCTCCCTGCGTATTTGATTGAGCTATTGTCGTTGCCTTGCGGAAGGTTGTTCTGTCGTTTCAGCTCAGTATTAGTATTGCCTATGGTTTTGAAGTTGGTCACTTATTGTTATGATGATTCGTTCATTGCTATCACAAAATCTTGGTGTAATAGTAGGGTGCTTCTTTATAGATCGCGACAGCGAATGACTAGAAATGAGGATTTCTCAGTTCACGGCTTAGAGGTTCAACATTTAGTTCCGGCGGAGGAAAGACAATCAGACTATGGATGTTCATACCTTGGTTGATGAAATGACGAGACTTGGTATTTTAGAGCGTGGTGGAATTCTTATTTGTGATATGGTGTCGTTGTCCTTGTTTGAATGTATTAAGGTTTGCCGGTGTTATGGCTTCTTTGATTTGCCTATGGGGCAGGGTGCTGCGAAATGGTGCCTCAAAAGCGGTTGTTAAAGATAGTAGTATGTAGCGGTTTTGGGATCGAATCGGTGTTTCTAGTGTTGATGGCTCGAGAAAGATGATCTTCGAGGAGGCTTAGAGTTGATAACAATTGGTCAGATCAGGTGCCACAGAGATGGATTTTTCTTTGAGGTAGTATTTGGGCAGTTTTTGGATGAGGAAGGACATGGCAGAAGGAGTCTCGCGGTGGTTGAATTACTAGTAGGTCAAGTATGAAAAATAGAAGTCGAGAAGTTTCTTAAAGGAGAAGGTTTAACCAAAGTGGGAGAGTGACAGAGTAGCATATGGGTCTGTGGTAGGATAGCCACACGTCTTGAGGGAAGTTTAGAGCAATTTGGGAATCGTGATTGACATTGACTAGGACCACAGATTTTATTTGGATGCAACATGACTTCGAGTTTGGAATGTATTGTTGGATTTTCAGTTGATGTCAATGGGGAAGAAGGAATCTTGGTGGGTTCTAGGGTTATGTAATTATAGCTTTAAGCTAAGTGAGGGATCCCCACCGTCTACGATTGGATGGCGTGGTTGTCTACTTGTGAGGTTTCTGGCTATCGGAGTATTAGTAGGCTACTACGACTAAGGAAAGAAAACATTAGCGGTAATTCGAGCAAAGGATTTGAGGAACATGTGTTATATTTGTCCTTATCGATTCAAGTTCAGGTTTTGAGAAGACTCAGAGTTATGCTTCTTGTGGGGGTTATGTACAAGGAAAAGAATTTGGTCGAGTGCTTCTTTGATAGGGTGTTCACGTACTAGCAGCGCATTAGAGTTTGGCTTATATTCGGGGCCAAGTCAGAGTGGGTGGATCTCAACAGTGGTCCTAATGGGTTCAAGAACTTAAGTTCAGTTCCTAAGAACTTGGAGTGTTCTATGTTATCATCGGGTATGCAATGCAGTATTGGAGGAAAGGAAGAAATAGCTCAGGAATCAGGAATGTCTTGCAGAATGGGTGTACCAGTTGGAGACGCCATAGAGTGCATAAGGAAGGCATGAGATGGTTCGTGTGTATTGAGGAAACGGGGTCTCGTGAATTGGGTCACCCAGGATGAGTGCAGACTGAGTTCGTTATATTTTGAATGGAGCTATTATTATTTCTAAGGCAAGTCCAGAGTAAATTAGAAGGAGTTGGTTCGGTTAGTAATGGTTGAATTGGCATGATGGTGGCAATGATCAGTTCCTTCAGCGTGTTAAGTTATACATGTGATTTGTGGCGGTACGTGCGAGGCTTGACAGCCACCATAATTTGATTGATTTGGGAGGTATTTGATTCTAATGGCCTTGTGGTGTAAATGGATTCCGGAAGAGTTATGGCGGTTTAGATTACGACTTAGGGCTTGTATTTTTGGTGGCTGGGAGTTCAGTTGTGTGTTGCAATGGTTCTTCTGAAATGACTTAAGTGAAAGGTTTCTAACCAATGAAGCATTTATTCTACTAGTCGTTCAAGGGTTTTGATAAATTCGTGTACTCTCGCGTTGCGGCATGATAGGTGCAGTGAGCGGCATGGGAATTGGAAGTTGAGGATCAAGGTTGCGGCTCGGTGTTGATAAGAGTATCACGAGCTCAGATGATTAGGGAAGAATTCAGACGATCAGAGTTAGCTGGCATCTTCTTTAGTGTAACTTGGGAACAGTGTTCTGTGTAAGAGGCTTTGTGTATTGATTTGTGGGCTCTTGGTTGGCCTTACCGAATTAGTACGGTTGGTGGTGTAGAGGTACAAACTTTGATGCTTGGTGCAAAAGGTCATGAGAGCATATCCCACGGGGAAATTTGTATAAGTGTGACATGTTAGTCACTTGATTGTTAAGTATGGAGACCAAGTATGGAAATTCGGGCACTGTCGCTAATATGAGAATTTATGCCTGAAGGGCACTCTGTTCATTTGGTCGTGGACGATGGAAGTTTGTTTCGGAATTGACGGTTGTTCTTGTGTGTCATAGGAAAAGGTTATTGTGGATCCTTGAAATGTTATTAGCCTAGTACAGTATCATCAGAATCGTCTTGAGGTCCGTGGATAGATCTAAATGTGAATGTGTGCTCTATAACCGGCTGGATGTGTTCATTTCAGCATAGCATTGCTTATGGAGAAGTCTTCGAGCCTTGGATGTTATTTCCATCGTCAGTCATTCAGTGTAATCTCTATTGTGCCATGTGGGTTGTGAGATGGTTTGATTATTCGCACATGTATTGAGATCCTATGAAGTTTGTGGTATTGTGAGAGTAGGATGACTCTCGAGATGCAGGTCATTTATTGCACCTTAGTTGTGCTTGGGTTTTGTAGCATACGGCGCTATCCGTCTCCCCAGAATTTGTATTATGCACTTGGCGTGCTTGTGGCCGATATTCGGGCATTTCGTAGGTATGGGCATTATATCTTGATGGTTATTTCCTTATTTATTGTCATGTGCGGCTCGGGTGGCATGCCGCCACGAGTATGCTATTTGGATCGGGTTGCACGCCACAACGGTATCATGGTTGAATCGGGTTGCACGCCGCAATGGTATCATGTGTGGATCGGGTTGCACGCCGCAACAGTGAGATGATTAAGCACGGTTTGTTATATTTATTTTTGTGTGTCCTATTTCTTACCTCTGAGAAAGGATCATAGTATTTGATGGCCGTTTTATTCGTTACGCAGGCTGGATAGTTCTTTTCCAGAGTTCCTTCTTCCTTATGTGTCATATTCAAGTTGTAGCTTGTTGGCGCATTGATAGCGTCATATGAAATCTTAGACAGTGTTTGCGGTGGCTTATTGCGAAGCATCTTGTACTGGGTGAGACGTGATTATTGGACCTGGGATCAGTGCGATTTGATTTATATAAGGCATATTAAAGAGCAAATATCGTTATTCAGTTCATAATGAGGAAATGGTTCTTGTCAGGAGTAGAGACTCCATAATTGGTGATTCGGCAGGTGGTTATGAGTTTCTACACATCTCTTACATCATGGTAGTATTGCGAGAGTTGGAACATGGCTTATATATGTTATAAGGTATACTACAGGCTTCAGGTCAGTGGAAATCTCAGCTGTTGTGCTTGGGGGAGACTGCCCTAGGAAAATGAGTTATGGGGTGCATGCTGTGATTTCAGTGGAGAAGCTTGGTCACGTTGGGTTCAGTGTCTTGTGATTGATACGGTGTTCATGTGTGAGAATATGGTATCGTGGAGAATTTCGGATGTTGGAATTTGGTTCTAAATCTTGTTAGCTAAGGTAGCAGGGAGGATCTTCAGTCTGGCTCGAGATAATGTGCTCAACTGGGTTGTGGTGGCACGGGTAGGTGCACGATGTGTTAAACAATGATTTTGGATAACTCCGGAGCAATTCTTAGCACATTCGAGGACGAACGTATGTTAAGTGGGAGAGAATGTAACGACCCGACCGGTCATTTTGATCTCTAGCGCGTCATTCAGCGGTTTGAAGCCTTGAGTAGCTTCACTTCAGGTATTATCACTTGCACGCGTGGTCGAAATTGAATTTCGGGAAGTTCAGAGTTGATTTGGATGGAAAATTCTCATTTTGTAAGCTTTAAGTTGGAAGAATCGACTAAGGTTTGACTTTTGAGTAAACGACCTCGGAATCAAGATTTGAAAGTTCCAACAGGTTCGTATGATTTTGGACTTGGGCGTATATCCGGATCGGGTTTTGGATGACCCGGGAGCATTTCGGCGCTTATTGTGGAAAGTTGGCATTTGGAAGAATTTCATAAATTTGGGTTGAAGTGTATTTTAATGTTATCGATGTCCGTTTGGGATTCTGATCCTGGGAATAGCTCTGTATGGTGATTCTGGTCTTAGGAGCACGTCCGAATGTGGATTTGGAGGTCCGTAGGTCATTTCGGGGTCATTTGGTAAAAGTTAGAAATTTGAAGGTTTCTGAAAAGTTTGACCGGGAGTGGACTTTTTGATATCAGGGTTGGATCTCGATTCTAGAAGTTGGAATAGGTCTGTGATGTCATTTGGGACTTGTGTGCAAAATTTGAAGTCGTTCCTGATTGGTTTGATATGTATCGACACAAGATATAGAATTTGGAAATTTATAAGTTTGATTCGAGGCGCGATTTATGATTTTGATGTTGTTTGACATGATTTGAGGCTTCGACTAAGTTCATATTGTGTTTTGGGACTGGTTTGTATAATTGGACGGGGTCCCGGTGGCCTCGGGTGTGTTTCAGAGGTGTTTGGGTTGTGTCGCGCTCTTATTTGATTTTTTGGCGTCGCTTTTTTGTGCATAAAGAGCACTATATTGAAAAAAAACTTTGATTTGTGATTGGATTGAACCATTAGATCCATATCGTAATTACGGAGCCATAAAAGCAAGAATCGTCGAATTTTGATGTCGTATGAGAGAGTTATGCCCATTTTCGTGTCAGACAAAATTGTTGCTTTATGGTGCGAAGCTTTGTTCTTCACGAACGCGAGAGAGGTTCCGCGAACGCGAAGAAGGATTTCTGGGTTGACCGGTCAACGCGAAAAATTGCTCTTAGCGAACGCGAAGGTTTCCCGCGAAGGCGATGAAGAAAAATTATTTGGACAATGTTTTAAACCGAGAATTTTATATCTTGAGTTCTAGAGCTCCGTTTGAGGTGATTTTCGAGGCTTTGTTCTCGTATCAACAAGGGTGTAAATATCCGACCTTTATTTTGATGTTTCTCTATGATTTTTTCTGTTGGTTATTATTTTTATCTTTGTCTGGATTGTAAAAATTGGGATTTTGAGCCCCAAAGTTTAGAAATGGTAAATCCTTGATTTGAGGGTCGATTCATGGATAAAATTGGATGATTTTCTGGATATAGACCATATAAATTATGGGTAATATTTATTTTTAAAAATATTCAGAATCCGGGCACGTGGGCCCGAGGGTCGACGTTATTGACTTTTCAAGCGGAGTTGGGGATTGTTATAAATTGATTTATTATGAGTATTAGAGTATATTTTTTATTGATTTGCACATTGTTTCACTAGTTTTGGAGTGACGAGCATCGATTTGAGGTGTTAGAGTGGCGTTGGAGTCAGTTATAGAACTTCAGAGCAAGGTAAGTCTCATGTCTAACTCTGTGAGGGAGAAACTACTCCTAGGTGATGTATTTGATATGTGTTACTTGTTGCGGGGGCTACATACGCACGAGGTGACGAGAGTCCGTGCGTAGCTAAATCCATATTATTGTCCGGGTAGACTTAGGTTCACACAATGCTATAGCTGTACTATTTGAGATGTCCCATGTCTATTAAATTCCTTTATTTTACATTATGACTTGAGACTAGACTTGTGTAGAGTGATAGAATCGCTATTGTAGAGATTCAACGAGCTTCTTGATTAGCCGCGAATAATTGTACCCCTCTTACGAATTTCTCCCGCGTTATGTGTTCTCATCGAAAGGTTTCCCCAAAGCTTCTTATAACTCACACGCCCCTACGTAAGTGAGTTCAAGTACCCGTCAAAGCTTCTTTTTCTAATGGGATTGGGTTGTTCTCCTCAGCAGGATAGATACATCTATGGATTGTGCTGTTCAATCCTCGGCAGTGCGCACATTTTATGGGATCGGCCCGTTAACCTCAACAAGATTATGTACCACACTCTCATGGGAGCGGGCCGTTCGCCTCAGCAATATAATAGATGTATCTATGGTTATATACCAGATTATGATGGGATCGGCCCGTACGCCTCGGCATTTCTATAAAACACTCCTATGGAATCGTGCGTATTATTTGTCCAAAAATCCAGTGTATATGGGAGTTTTCTTGATTTGAATTATGACGACCTATCTGGTGAGGTCCATTATTTATGTACATACTCCGGTGGAGGAGGTAACTGCTAATCGAGAGTTTGAGCTTGTTGTTGAGAGGAGGATTGTACCACGTATTCATACTTATTATTCTCATTTATTTACCCTGTCCAATATCTGTTTACCTCTTACTGTATCTGTCTTATTGGACCACTAGTAAGTGTCGATGTCGACCCCTCATCACTACTTCTCTGGGGTAAGGCTAGATGCTTACTCGGTATGCGTTGATTTACGTACTCATGCTGCACTTACTGCACTTATTGTGCAGATATACATATATGTTTCTGGTGGTCCTCTGGGTACAGAGGCGCGGTTGTTGCGGGGACTTTACGGTAAGCTGCACTTCCTTGATATGATCCGCAGGATGCAGAGTCTCCATCAGAGTTATTTATATTCCACGTCTAACTTGTATTTCAGACGGATGTTGTATCATTGTTGTACTCATTAATAGATACTCATGCACTTGTGACACCGGGTTTTGGGGGTTCTTACGGGATTGTTCATTATTGTAGTTTGTGTAAATATTATCACTTATCCTATAAATTCTATTTCATAGTCCTTAATTAATGAAAATTATGATTTTAAATAATAAAATGAGTAAATAAGTTAATCATTCACCGTTGGCTTGCCTAACGGCGATGTTAGACGCCATCACGATCTTTAGTCGATTTTGGGTCGTGACACGGAGGAAGAGAGACATCCAAGTTAGAAATACATTAGCGCTTTTCTCAATTGATGTGCTTTTAGTTTGTTGTCTATTGGTAACTAACTTTACGAGGATACACTTGGTTGTATGATTACTTAAGTGGTTATTTTTCTATTAAAGCATAATATCTAATTACTATTTAAAGAAAGTTTTTGAAGCATCTCATTAAGGGCGATGCTACATTTAGTTAAGGGTGGTCAGCTAACCGCCCTTCGTCGAAAAAGTATATTGTATATATAGGTAAAATAATAGATTTTGAAAGTAAATAATATATATCGAATACCCTTTGCCGGAAATTATTTTTATTTCTTTCAAGTTTGAACACCCTTGAAAAAATTTCTTGCTTCCCTACATTCTCATCAAGTCATAGTCCTTCAATGCATGCTAAAATGTATCAAACCCTTATCTTCATGGAATTCATAACATCTAAATAACAAAACTTATTATATATCTTGGTTGTCGTAACTTTCATGTTGTTTAACTTTACTTATATAGTTGATTTTGCATGATATAGCTATCATTGAGGATAAAAACGAACCACAAAATAAATGAATTCTCATGGAGTTTTCTTCAGGAAGCTGCCATTCCCCCTAAGATAAATGTGATAATATGTATTAAATTTTGAGGACCCTTAAATTTATTAACAAAAAAATATTTTTCCATTTTCCTTTGTCTCATTTCTTACTTAATTTTACAGCTATCCTCCTTCCAGTTCTGACTTCCCTTTAATGGTTTTATGTGTTTGAACATCGAGAGGAATTTGGGGAATTTGCATCTATACCTAGTTTTTGGATCATCTTTTAATTTATACCCGCTTTATAAAAAAAATTGCAAGTGTACCCACTTTTCAGGTAACTTCAGACATACGGGCCTGAAGTAGCAAAAATTTATGTCTGAAGTTTGAACTTCAGAATGTTTTGCCTGAAGTGTAGCCTTATCAAAGCAAAACTTCAGATATTTTTGCCTGAAATTTGGCCTGACTTACAAAGGCAATCACGCAAACTTCAATTCATAGTGCAATGACAAACTTCAATTCAATAAAACAACATCATTTTTTGGCTGAAATTTTTGTTTTGTAATTGCTGAGCTTCAGCATTCTAGGAACTGAAGTTTGTGCTGTATTTGCTGAACTTCAACATTTTACGAGCTGAAGTTTGTTTTGTATTTGCTGAAATTCATCAGTCTAGGAGCTGAAATTTTTATTTATATTTGCTGAACTTCAGCATTCTTAGAACTGAAGTTCTGTTATGTCTTTCTTTAAAATATAACTTAAAGCCAAATCTAGTTTGTATACCTTTCTAGGAGCATGCATTCTCGAAATATGTTCTCTTGTTTCTGGCCATACATTAATTTCTTTTTCTCCTCATTATTCTTTTTTCAAACTGTTTAATATTTGCATCGTTATATAGAATCGGAAGTAATGCAGTAGAAGAAGAACTAGAACTTTTGCAAGTTGTTCAATATATACATATATTATTATTATCATTTTTTTTGTGATATGAAACTGGTTGTTGCTTGTGAATATGTGTAATAAAAGAATTAGTAGTTCATATGGAAAATCATGTCTGGAAAAGGAAAGGGGATAATTCCTTGATGTAGAAAGAAGATGAGAAAGAGGCATGAAATTGTTTAAAAAGTGGGTATAAATTAAAAATAAAAATAAAAAATAGGTATAGGTTAAATGGGGGCGACCAAATAGGATGCCCCTGTAATTTTTAAGAGGAATTTCAAGGAAGTCTACATGCATTAAAGTAACATTTGTGGTCATTAGTAAGAGTAGGATTATTCTTATAGTATACCTTAATTTTTTTCCTTTTTATTGGTGTTAATCGGAAGGTAATTTTAATTTATTTTGTACTTACGAGCTATAACTTTTCATGAATTTGATTTTATATATTTTAGTTTCAAGTCCATGTGCTCAGAGGGAGGTTACTGGCTAACAAACACATACTATATTTTTATTTTCCTTTGTTTCTCTTTTCAGGTTCATGCGCTCATGGAAATCATTATTTTACAAGGCGAGGGCGTGAGACACGGCGTTTTACTTAAAACAGAATGAGGCGAAGGCCTCGAGACATGGGGCGTAAGCCCAGCGAATCTTTAATATTTTAATTTATGAATTAATAATATAGCATTATAACACAATAAAATATAAAAGATGCATTAAAAATTCAACAAAACTAAAAAGACTTAAAAAAAAACTCATATAAAAGAAAATATTTAGCATATTTTACAAGTATAAATAATACAATACTGTTAAAGGTACTATAAAATATAAATTAACTCCAACCTCTTATCTTTCAAACAATTAAAAATTATAATTTCTTAAAAAAATATTATCAAACTGCATATATTACCTCTTTAAAAGTAAATACACAATAAAGTTTTCAATATTATAATTTAAAATATTAATTCTTCATGAATAAATATAAAATTATTTTTAAATAGTAAAATAAAAAAAATATATGATAGTTTTGAGAGACATAGAACTAAGACATGAAGATCTATTAAGTAAAGATATAAATTTTAGTTATTTATTTTTAGAAGAAATATTCAAATGATATTCACCCTCACGATATTCTCAATTAGTAAATATGCAATAATATGTTTCGTTATTTGAGTTATTCATAATTTTCGTATTTCTATAGATAAAAAGATCTTTAATCATTCATTTGTTAAAGAATTTTGAGAGTTAACAGTGCAAATTAATAAATTCAATACATTATTTACAAAGGAACTGTTGGGCGAGTGTCGAGCGTTGAGCGTTAGGCGTGTTTAGGGCGCACTGTCGGGAGCTTGGAGGCGTAAGCCTCAGAGAACTAAGCCCCACACATGACTCTCAAGGCGTTTTGATAGTGCCCCACCCCGGAGCGAGCCCCGAGGCGAGTCCTTGAAAAGTCTTTTAAAACAGTGATGGAAATCTCTTTGCAAGAAAATTTGACAAGCTTTAAAACCATTGCTTTAGAGGGTGTTTGGCTAAGCTTATAAGCTGGTCAAACTGGCTTATAAGCACTTTTTGACTTATTTACGCGTTTGGTAAAATTAAAAGTGCTTATAAGTTAAGTGATTATAAGCCAAAAGCCATAAGCACTTTAAGTTTGACCAAAATATTTACTATTCTATCCCAAAAATACTTCTTTTTAACAAAACGCTTCGTATAGTTTTACTCTATCCCAGTTCTTCATAAAACCTAAAAAGTTGGTGCCTCTCCAGGCATGCCATTGCTTCCTCTGTTACGTGCTTCTTTCGTTCTTCTCTGCAACTAGCAAACAAATTGCAGGTAACTGTTTTATGTTTTAAACACTCTATCAATATATGTTTACAAAAATCCTCCTACGTGCTTCTATCAAGACAAGATGTGACTAAAATGAAAAGAATTGAAAGATGAATGAAACCAGTTTTTGATTTTGGGGTCCAATTCATAAGCTACTTTTGTCCCTTTCATCCCATCTCTTTTAAACTTTACTGAGTATTTGTTTGTCAAATTTATGTTTCTCGGGCAGTGTTTTTTTGCATGTAATCAAAGTGACGGTACAGAACAGGCCAACCTTTCTCTTTTACGCACTGGTTTTCTTATCTTGTATATTTGTTTTTCTCATGAGTTCTTGTTTAGAGTTGAGTATATTTTGATTAATGTTATAAAGAGGTGTAACGACCCGACCGGTCGTTTTGAGTATTACAACCTTATTTCCTCATTTTTTGCACAAATTATACCTTACAGTTATTGTGTGACTTGTCGGGGTAATTGGTTCGGGTCCGATGAGGTTTTGGAATGAATTGGAACACTTAGTTTCAAGGTTTAAAGCTTAAGTTAAAATAGTGACCGGATGTGAACTTATGTGTAAATGACCTCGGATTTAAATTCTGATAATTTTAATTTCTCCGTATGGTAATTTTGGACTTAGGAGCATGTCCGAAAAATTATTTGGAGGTTCGTAGTGGAATTAGGCTTGAAATGCCGAAAGATGAATTTTTGGGAAGTTTGACCGGGAGGTTGACTTTTTGATATAGTGGTCAGAATCCGATTCTGAAAATTGAAATAGATCCATGATGTGATATGTTACTTGTGTATAAAATTTCAAGTCATTCCGGATTGATTTGATGTGTTTCGGCACAAGATGTAGAATTTAAAAGTTCAAAGTTCGTTGATTTTGAATTGAGGTGTAATTCATCGTTTCGATGTTGTTAGGTGTGATTTGAGGTCTCAAGTAGGTCTGTGTTATGTTATGGTACTTGTTGGTATGTTCGGACGGGGTCCCGAGGTGCTCGGGCGAGTTTCGGATGGCTAACGGATCAATTCGGACTTAGGAGAAAAAGCTGAAGTTTCTGCCATCTGATGCAATCGCACCTACGAAAATTCAATTACAGGTGCGAGCTCGCAGAAGCGTCCTGGCAAGCGCAGATGCGGGCAGAGACTGTGAGGCATTGGTCGCAGGTGCGAGGGAAATTCCGCACCTGCGTGAGCGCAGATGCGGAATATTGCGCGCAGAAGCGAGATGGCTGGAAGCTGAGGAGTTTCGCATCAGCGATATCTTTCCCGCAGATGCAGCCTCGCAAATGCAATGGTTTTTTCGCAGATGCGCAAACTGGGTAGGCAATTGAAGTCCGCACATGCGACATTTTGCTCACACAAGCAGAGGCGCAGGTGCGCAAATCTTGTCTGTAGGTGCGGATCGACTTGGCAGAACCCTTTAAATTCGGGATTTCGTAATTTTCACACATTCTTCGGATTTTGGAGCTCGGATTGGGCGATTTTGGAGAGGAACTTTCCCACACAACTTGGGCTAAGTGTTCTTGACTCCCTTTTGATTATATTTCATAAATTAATCTTCATTTTTGGTTTAAGAATATTGAATCTTCAAGAGAAATAGAAGGAAATTTCTATAATGTCACAAAACGAATTTTTCGAGTTTGAATACCGATTCGGAGTCAGAATTGAGTGAAATCAGTATGGTTGAACTTGTAATTGGATGGGTTGTCGTATTTTGTGAGTTTCTTCGGATTTCGAGATGTGGGCCCCACGGGTGATTTTTGGGGCGTTATTTCAGATTTTGTGGAAAATATTAGTATTTTGATATGGAATTAATTCTTATAAATTATGTAGACTGAATCAAATTAATTGTGACTAGATTCGAGTCATTCGGAAGTTGATACGCGCATAATGGAATTTCTCGAGCATTGTTTAGCTTGCTCGACATTGGATTTGAATTGTTCGAGATAAGTAACTCTTCTAATCTTGGGGCTAAGGATATGAACCTGAATATATGTATTATGTGAATTATTGGGAGATGACGCAGATGCTAGGTGACGGGCATGTGGGCGTGCACTATAAAAATTGTGACATAATTATTTATGTGGAATTTTATAGTTAAATGATCTTGGCATTTTTCATGCGGTTTTATGAGTTAAAGATATTGAGCTGAAAAGCATATTAAAAATCATGTTGAGGCTATGTGCCAGTATTATTGGGACTCACAGAGGTCATATTGCTGTGAATTATTTGTTTTAAATTGAAAATTCATACTTAGACATATTCATTTCATTGCATATCATATCTCAGTCTCTGTTGTTATTTATTGATACATCATATCATTATTTTTGGGCTATTTTCATGACATCGTGAGCCCGAGAGACTGGAGAGATTGATGATTGAGTGAGGCCGAGGGCCTGATTGTGAGGATTATTATGTGGATCGGAGCTGCCCGCCTGCAGCATGCTTTATATACTTTATTATTATAGCACGTGAGTTGTCCGTGCAGATTATAGCGCTTGGGCAGAAGGAGCCCCTACGGAGTCTGTACATACCCCCAGTGAGTGCCGAGTGCTGAGTGACTGGGAGGCATGAGTGATTGTGAGGTATGACCGAGTGGCATGAGTGATTGTGAGGTATGCCCGAGAGGCATGAATGACTGTGAGGTTTTTCCGAGTAGCTGTATATGAGTGATGTTCTGCCCAAGGGGCTGTTTATGATTTTATCACTGAGTTGCATTGCATTGGCATGCACACATGACATACAGGCATAGAGATGTATTTTCCTCATGCTGTACAACATCACATCATTCATGATTTCTCACACATTTTGACAGATGGGCATAGTGATGCATTTGTTTTACACGGGTTATCCGGAAGGGAAATGAAACATCTTATTTATTATTGAAAAGATTTTGGGAGAAATTTATTATTTTCAAACTATTCATATTTTTTGCAACTTCGGCAAACGATTTGGGTTTTCACTGATATATTTGAAAGGAAGAACTATTATTTTTTTTTTTGAAATTATAATTTGGCTGAGCATTTTATCTCTGAGTTACTTCTAGTATTATTTGCTTTATATTGTTATGGACTGTTGTGGACTATTGGTTATGGACCCAACCTTGGTGGAAGCTCATTACTACTTTTAACCTACGACTAGGTTTGTTACTTACTTAGTACATGGGGTCGGTTATACTGATACTACACTTATGCACATTGCTTGCAGATGTTGGCTATTGTTGTTGCTGTGCTCGATGGTTGCGGGACTTGAAGATGTACTTGCGTTCCTGTTGTAGCTGCCTCTTGTTCAGGGTAACCTTAGATTTATAAAGTTCTGTTTATGTATTATTCAAATAGACTATGTATTTATTTCATTTTCACTTTGTATACTCTATTTTTAGATGCTCATAATTTGTACTACCAGTTCTTGGGGATTGTATAAGGTTAAGACCTTTATTCACTTAAATTGCTTTAATGATTATTATTAAAATTGGATAGTTGGCTTACCTAACATGTTGGGTTAGGTTCCATCACGACTAGTTGGATTTTGGGTCGTGACAGGAGGTAGGCAACACGTATCCCCTCCTTCATGCATTGATGAAGACCAGCAAACATATTTTGGATGCAATATGAAAGATACCTAGTTGTACATAAAGATCACTGTTTGTGAAATCTATTCACGGTCACAACTCATGAGGAGAAAGAAGGAGCCGAGTAGGAACATAAATTAATTGGAAGCTACAGCTCTCTGAAGCTCAAATATAACAAAACATGCTTTCTCTTGTTTTGTTAGTCACTAGAAGTTTAAGATAGTTGGTCTCATTATAAAATTGAATATTATTTCTACTTCACAATTATGTGACATACAAAAATTAGAAGGCGTTCTTTTGAACTTTGTTTATTTTGAGTTGTCCATAAATATTATTATATGTGTACATTTATAGCTAAATCTTGTAATCTCTTCAGATTGCTAACATTCAATTATGGGAGAACGACATAATGCTAAGTGGGACGAATATGCACATATTAAATTCATTGAATTGTGTGAGCAAGAAGTTAGAAAAGGAATTAGGCCAAACACTTACTTGTCTAAAGATGGATGGAAGAATATGGTAAATGAGTTCAATAATAAGACGGGACTAAAATATACTAGAAAACAAATGAAAAATCATTGGGATCACATAAAAGCAGAGTGTACTCTTTTTAAGCAGTTGATGAGAGGTGAGACAGGTTTAGGATGGGATACCACAAGAAAAATAATTATTGCAGATGATGATTGGTGGGAGCAAAAAATTAAGGTACATTGCTTGCCCTTTTCTATAATTATTTCATAACTTTATTAACTGTTAGTTTCATTTGTTTGCTTAGAGTAATTTTAAATTCTTTTTTACAGGAGAATTCTAAATATAAAAAATTTAGGAACAAAGACCTTTCGCTGATATGGTTTCGTTACGATGCTTTATTTACTGATATCATTGCTACCGGAGAGAGAGCACGTGCAGCAAATCAAGAACAAGAGTCAGAAGTTGAGTTAGATCATGATGATAATGGAACAAATGATGTTTAGGATAATGACATAGAACAATAGAAATATGAAAGAAGCGATGAAAGTCATGACTTGGAGAATATGGATTCAATTACGTTTCCCGAGCCATCGCTTAGAAAGCGAAAGTCAATAGATGGTAGTGGCAGTAGCAATCAAGTGAAAAAATACAAGACAAAAAATAATTCATTATCGCTAAAAGAGGAAATACACTCCCTAATTGAGTTCATATTACATTAGCATTAGACATTTTAACTTGCCCTTTAAAGTATGTGCAGAAGGTTATATTTTCTTAATATTTTGTTTCCTGTTTAGATATAATAGTGGTTTAAT
Organism: Nicotiana tomentosiformis; assembly: GCF_000390325.3. NCBI lineage: Eukaryota > Viridiplantae > Streptophyta > Magnoliopsida > Solanales > Solanaceae > Nicotiana > Nicotiana tomentosiformis. The sequence goes on along the minus strand of NC_090818.1, from coordinate 42,110,093 downwards.
TATTTCTTGTTTAGACATTACGTGTTTTATTTTAATAGATGACTATACTATCAACTTTGAAGTTAGCATTTGTCATTTTTAATTCGTAACAGTTTGTATGTCTGTTTCATTTCAGTTTAATGGAATGCTGGAACAATGACTTGTTAAATGACGAAAATGAAGAAGAGGAAATTCAAGAAAATAAGGAATGAATGGCACTATGTCGAATAGCATGTAAGAGTATATTGATATATTATGAGAAATACATTTGCAAAGAACCATGTCATACATCTAAACGCACTGGGAATATATTTATCCAAGAGATATTACATGGAAAAGAGACTCGGTGTTATGAAAATTTTAGATTGAGGAAGTCAGTATTTCTTGATTTAAGAAATGATCTAACTGATAAATATGGTCTTAAACCCACGTGTGGGATGTCTGTCTACGAGGAGTTAGGGATGTTCTTGATAATTTGTGCACATTGTGCCGAAAATCGATTAGTACAAGAGATTTTTCAATATTCAAGAGAAACAATTCATATGCATTTTCATAGTGTTCTAAAGGCCATTGGTAAGCTTGCAAGAGACATTATTAAACCACATCCAAGTTATAATGATGGTGCAGGAGATCACAAGCCATGTAATCAACAATATCTCCCTTTCTTTAAAGTAAGTGACATACTTAATAATTATATTATTATATTTTTACATTTTAACTCAAAATATTATCTAGTGTAAACTTATATTTAGTTTATGCATGTATATATTTTTAGGATTGTATTGGAACACTTGGTAGCACACATGTGAAAGCAAGATTGCCTCAAGGTCAAGAGATACCATATATTGGGTGTAAAGGTTATCCTACTCAAAATATTCTTGTTGTTGTTGACTTTAATATGTGTTTTACATTTGCATGGGTTGGGTGGGAAGGAGCAACTCATGATAACCGTATATTTGGTGAGGCACTTCGTAGACCCGAACTGAATTTTTCACATCCATCTGGGGACAAATATTATCTTATTGATGCATGATATTCACACATAAAGGGATATATGGCTCCATATAAAGGGGATAATGTGAGATACCACCTTGCAGAATTTCGTCGAGGTGCGACACGACAATTGCGAACACCAAATGGACACAAAGAAATGTTCAATTATTTGCATTCTTCTTGCAGAAACATTGTAGAGCGAACATTTGGGATATGGAAAGTAAGGTGGTATATTTTGCGAGATATGCCTTTTTATCATATTGACACTCAAAGAGATATCGTATTGGCTACAATGGCGATTCACAATTATATTAGAAAGAAATGTAAGGTGAATAATGCATTCCAAGAAGCTGAGAATGAGAGATAATGAAGAAAATGTAGAAAATCAAGGAGATAATAATATTTGGATGGCAATTCGTGATCTGATTGCTCAAGATATTTATGATAGTTGAATGTTTAAATCTTATTTATTACAAACAATAAATATTAAGTGCTTGTTTCTTCTCTACAAATAATGTGTGCATTATTTAAGGTTTTCTTCTTAACTTTTGTTAATTTATACTCCACTCCTAATTTATGATTGTATACTTATCATAACATAAATTATATTTATAAAAAAGATATTATCTAATCATTTTTATAATTAAAATAACATGATAAATAGGTAGAATCTAAAATTTTGAAGAAAATAATGTTTTTAGTAGTGTAAATTGTTATAAGGTCATTTAAGTCATTTTAACATAAAAAGAGTTTATCAGCACTTTTTAATCAAACAATTTCAGTTGTTTATTATTAATTTCAGCACTTTTATCCAAACACGTAACTGTTTATTTTTTAAATCAGTTTCAGCACTTAAAAGTGGTTTTCAGCACACAATGCTTATCAGCTACTCTAAATCAGCTAAGCCAAAGCTCTTAGTCATTAGTGGGAGTAGCAATATTTCTTTGGCGTGCCTTTATTGCTTCCTTTTTGTTTTAATTTGTTAATCATCATGTAATTTCATTAGTTTTCATAAACTTTTTGTTTGGGGTTGTAATTTTTTTTATATTTTAAGTTTTTTTATTTATACGGAGAAGTTTGAGGCTAACAAACACGTGTTACGTTCTTATTTCCTTTGTCTTTTTCTTTCCCTATATTGCTCCCTTACTTTTCACTAAATCTACATTTTTTGTTCTTATTAGCATATTAGTTCAACTTTGTGTGGCTATATCGTAGAATTTTATTTCTTTTTAGAAACAATTATTTTTGACTGAATGTGGGATTAATGCCTATACCTTTATTTTACTTATCTACATCAATTTTTTTATTTTTTTATTTTCTTCTATTAAAATTCTGATTTTAGTATTTAATTTGTAAGATATTTTTTCCTGATCGCGCGGCACGAGCAAGTACACTAGTTTAGGTATAAAGTTAGTGTTCAAACTTTTGTACTCTCTTTATAGTTTGAGTTCGACTATTATGAGTCATTAGCTTTGTTTTTCTTTTTTCTTTTGCAAAGACATTACAAAGCTTCATATAAGATAGGAAAGAGTTTTTAACCGATATAATCCCTATAGTTTTTTATCCACATTCATTATGTCAACGTAACATTTCATTTAACTGGGAACATTCCTTGAGTTTTCCAAAGTTGACCCATATCGAACTTTCTTTTTCTCAGGTGCACTTATATTTTTTCTTTATGTTCCTCACAAGTTCTTTACATGACAAAATCTCGAGGAAAACCAGATTGTGAAGTTAACTATTGAATTCGCAATAATTTATAGCAAGACGCTTTGACGAGGAAATCAAGAACTAGAAAAATAAATGTCGTCTTTTAAACTATTATACTATGTAATCATGTAAATACTATAGTCCTGAAACTTTGCCTTTTTGGAAATTCATAATATGCATAATAGCTACAATTTTCTTAGATATTTCTTTTTCAAATATAACGTTTCTCCCTATTTAAGACTAATTCATTATTAGCATTAATGTCATTAATTGCCCGTTATGATTGATACTCATAACTGACATATCCGTAACTATAAGGGATTTGTAACGATTCTGATTCCTTTCCTTATTAATTGTGGGTTCATGAATCTTCCATCTTTTTAGTCTTGATTCGTTCCGCTCGTACCTCTTCAATAACTATCTAGCCTCGGTCATTTGTTCTTTACTATCTCGTGGGTGTTTACTCCGCATCTTCTTTGCTTTATATATTTCATTAATTAAATATGCCAGTTGTCACTCCACCATTATTCCACGTATCATGCCTTGTCAGCTCAGTAAGGTTCCACGTGTGATATCTTTTTTTCACCAATACAGATAGTCCCCCCCCCCCCCCCCACACTTTCTGAATATTCTTCAATTGAATATTCGTGAAGTGGTAAGTATTTATGGCGGAAATTCTTTGCCTCCAATTTTCGAGTATCATTGTGTTTTCTTCAGAATCAATGCGACGTATGTCACATCCATTTAATGCATATGCCACGTGGCTCTTGGCGATTGATTCTTCAATTTTTCAGCGCTTTTTAGGGTTTTTCTGCGGCTGCATCAGTCACAAAGTGACGTTTTCATTATGACGCTTCATAATGACCTACTTTCAATGATGATTCCTTCCTCTTATAAATACTTCATTTATCTTTGGCTTCTCCAAATCCCTCTTCTACAGTATTCTCTTCCTTCTTACTTTTGTATCTATTCCTTGTTAGTTCTTCATACAACCATGTCTTCTTCTACATCTGACCCTCGCAAGGTTGTTATCGTTGATGAGCTCGCTCCTTCTACTGCACCTACTAGAAGTAGGAGAGGTGGCAAACTCAGTAGTTTAAGCTCGTTGTCTAACAGCGGTTCGTCTTCTCATGTCAATATTTCCATACCTTCCTCTTCTATACCTAGGGCTTCTTTAACCCCTAGATCCTCCTCTAGGAATAAAGACTCGAGTGAACCAGTGCGTGAACCAACAGTTGCAGAGATTGTTCCTCATTTCTTTTTCAACTGATCGTCAATCCATGAGAAATTGGGTTTCTTCCATAACTTCCCTTAATCTTGCTGACCTTTATCCCACCTTAATCGCCACTGGTCTTATCTCCCTTGTTCGAAGAGAATGTAACTGGAAACCAGATTTCCCAGTTTTAGTTCCTGGTTCTAACCAAAGAATAACTTCATACCAGACTGGTTACTCCTTTGTTTAATTTACCCATTTACTTTAGGGTTTAAACCACTTATCGATCCAGTGATGATTGAATTCTGCTGATACTTCAATGTGCGTCTAGGACAGATTGGCACCATTGTTTGGAGGGCTGTTGCATGCCTCCGTTACTTATCAAACCTGGCTTCTATGCCTTTTACTTTCCGTCACTTGCTTCATCTTTACTCTCCTAAATTATTTTGTGAAGAAGTGTTTTCCCTTGTGGTTAGAAGTAAGAGGGTATTGGTTAGCCTTGAAGATGACAGAGACCATGGCTAGTATGCCCATTTTGTTGATGCTCCCACTAGTGTTGTGGTGGGTGAACAAAACATGCATTTTCCAAAAAAATAAAATTTTGCACGTAAGTTTTCCCCCTTGTCTTTTCCCTTTTTTAAAAAAAAAAAACTCATGTGATCTCGTGCCTACTTTTAGTTCTTTTATCTTTGCTCTATGTACTCGACTAATTAAATCATGTTTATTTTTTGCCTCACTAATTTATAGTGTCTTTTATTTCCGACCAAGATTGGTAACATGATCGTTACTCCATACATTCTATTACTTATAGAAATAGTTATACCATTCTTCGCGGTAAAAACGGACTTATATTAAGAGGTCGTAGTTCCACATTAACATTATTGTGAGTGTTTACCCTTAAAATCGGATAACAATTAAATTTATAAGTGGTTTTAAGGATATGTGATTTCACTTGGCACAAATTGAGAAATATAAAAGCTGATTTTAGAAATTAACTATAAAATAAAGCAAACCAATATAAAGTGCAGCTTTGGCCCTCGAGCTAGATCGCCCTCGAACCAACTAAGTTTGTTATTGAGTAATATGAACTAAACAGCAGAATAAGAATGCTTAAGAGAGAAAATGCTATGTATTGCTTTGTTATGCGTGAATATGATGATTACAAAATGGTTAGAAACCCCCTTTATATAGTAGAGGAATTCTACTTATGGTACAATTCTAAATACAGAAGGAAATCCCATGATATCGGTCTTGACTTGATATGTGTCGAGATTTCCACCACGATCCTTGCCCGATCACAGATATCCCGACTTTCCGTTATTCGACTCAGCGGGATTTATTCGATCTCCTCGATGCCTACCCCGTTCGGTCTCGACCTCAGCTGGTCTCAATCTCAATTGATCGTCGAATTACGAGCTTGGTAATGTATCTTCATGTTACGATTTGATATAACATGGGACCGAACTTTGGCATTCCATCCTGGTCTCGATTAACTATACGAAATTAGGCGAGCTCGATTTTGACCGTATACAGATAGTCCCCTCGTTGTTTGGAGGGTAATGACAAGAAACGAATTGAGTCCTCGAACTTTACCTTGGTTCACCATGACGTAAACGTCATGACATAAGCGGCAGAGGAGACCGAAACATTCCGTCAGTTTAGTTCCCTAGGCATTCGATGCGCGTCAGTCGATGGTTGGCCACAACCGGCTTTGAACCGTCGCCGTGAAACCAATAAATACCCCAAATTCTCCACTCTTTCAAACTTTACTTTCAATCTCTTTTATTCCAATCTTCATAGTATTTTGCATTCTTCAAAGCTCCTTATCTTCAGGTCTTTGAAATTCTTTGCTTGTTTCTTCCTAAAACATCAAATACTCCAATCTCTATTCTTCTGCATCCATAAAAACTATATGGCCAAAACATCGGAAACCGTTCCGCAGAAAGAAAACACTTTCTCGTATCGGCCGACGAGAAAAAAGTGGCGGAGCCACGCCCTGAGGAGTTCATCCCCGGGGTGTGTGTCGTCAGCTCCGACTTCGATGTCGAGAAAACCTCATCGGTTCCTGGTCGATGCGAACCAGTATCGAGATACATATGCTCGATACCCTAAAGCCTCGTCGACCAGGTAAAGAAAGATTGCTACTGGGTAAACAAGGAGGTGGTGGTGCTGGCACCGGGAGAAGCGATCACCACCCACGTGGATGGGTTCCTATGTGTTTACTCTTACTCATTCACGTTGGATCCCCTCGATCCGCTCATCATGGATTTATGCAAGAAATATCAAGTGACCCTCGGCCAAATTCACCCCTCTTTCTAGAGGATTGTGATACTGCTCCGTTTCTTCGTGAGCAAAATCGATAGGCTTCCTTTCACCCTCGGCCATCTCATAAGACTATATAGCCCTCGACTCTATTGAGGTGGGATGATAAAGATTCAATGTCGGGCCACCAAGGCGCCTTTCTCGAGCATAGACAAAGACAAGGACTGGGGTTGGATGGGCTGATTTGATTGAGTGAAGACCACTAACCTAATACCGGCTGAGAGTATGCCATTTTCGGAGAAATGGAATATGAAATGTAAGTCTACCTCCATCTTCGAATTCTGATTATTATTTTCACTTTTTCATCCTTTCTTATTGGTGTTTCATTTGATGCAGTCGTTGCCTGGATGCCGGGTGCAGTTCCCCATCTCGAGAACTGGGTCAGGAGCCTAGTATTGAAGTCAACACACGCTGAGAGCGCATAACGCGATTTGTCAAAGGGCTGATAGGAGGCCAGTAATCACGGTAAGCCTTCTTCCCGTCTTAATAATTTGGTCATAGCTTAAATATTTTTCTGAGCTTACTTAGTTTCTTCTTTTGTAGGTCTCGGGAAGGATGCGACAATGAGGCCCCCGTCCGGTAAAGAAGAATCCTCATCACCTATTTCGAAGCAGGCGAAGGAGAGCAAAAGGAAGAGGGCCTCGACCTCCGAGGGGCAAGAACCCAAAAAGGAAGCGGCTCGCAAGCCCAAGAAGAACTTATCCCCCTGACCGTGGAGTCAGTCCAACTACTAAGGGAGGAAGAAGAAGAAGAAGAAGAAGAAGAAGAAGAAGAAGAAGAAGAAGAAGAAGAAGAAGAAAGAGAAGATGGTTCTGGGCTAGTGGCCCGTGCACGAGCTAATACCGAGACTCAAAGGGTCACTGGGCCGGTGGAGGCTGAAAGTATTCTACCCCGACTTGATAGAATCCAAGGAGAAGATTCGGTCGAAGTCCTCGAGCCGATTAAGCCAAATGTGCCTTACCTCAGGGTGAGAGGGCCGCCGAGGGGGCGGTGAATATTGTAGTGGAGACCAGGCTCGAGGCACTTCGAGACAAAGAGAGTACCCCAAAAGATTTACTTGGGGTGATATAAATTGGAGACTCCCCCTCGTTTACTTCATTCACCGAGGAAATGATTCAGGAAGCTCGGTCTGTGAAGACTTTTCACGGAGAAGGAACCCATGGAGAGGAGGATCCTTTCCGCGGTTATTTTGCTGGGGTGGAAGATGTTGCTGGTCTAAGCAATTTGGAGGTACCGAGGAAGAGCTCAGGTGAGGATTCCTTGAGTTTTAAACTGACTAACCAGTTTCCATCCCCTAGCCTCGATCCCGGGTGCAAGCGAACGATCATTTTCACGGTCCGGAAAGATACGCGGGTTCTTGCTGCCCCCGTAGGGGTGGCTAGCTACCTTCGAAGCTTGGTCATGGAGGAAGACCAAGCTCAGATGGACAAGGTGGGAGCACCTTGTCTTTTCAACGAGGCTCAACAAGCTCTAAACCGGTTAAGTCCATACTTTCTTTTTCAATGTCAACTTTCATACTTGTATTTTCTCCCTTTGTATAATTTTTTCTTTTCTATTTTTGTAGGCCTCGGTGCTTCATCATGAAAATTTCTTCTGATCGCGAGGGGAGCTGAGCCGATATGAGGCCGAAATCTGAGGGCTCACTAAGGAGAAAGACGCCTTCAAGCTTCTGAGTGAGCAAAGAGAAAGGTAAGTAGGGTGCCTTCGTGCTGAGCTAAAAGCGGCTCAGAAAGAACAAACTGATCTGGCCGAGAAGGTAAGAAGAATATTAGAAGTTAATGACAGTGATTCAGGCATGGTGGCTAATAGTTCGGTCCCACAGGTCCAGCGAAAGCTCAATATAATCGGGCAACTTCGTGAGAAAGTGGATGCAGTGAAGGCGGAGACCGTGGCGTGGAAGGAAAACATGGATCAACTTGCCTCAGAAAAAGAGGTTGTCCGACCTCAACTGTCCTATGCTGAAAACCATATCCAAAGTATGAAATCGAAAACCTTGGTAAAAGCCAAGAAAATTGAGGAGTTCCAGTCACGATTGTGTTCAGCAACTTCCGATCGAGAGAAGTTGGTCACAGAACTTCCAGCGCCAAATCGGAAGTCGAAACGGCCAAGGCTGATGCTGATGCAATTATGGCCATTTACCGAACCGACGCTAAAGCTGTTCAAGTTTGAGAAAAGGAGGTTGTCGAAGCTGCTCGGGCTCGAAAAATTGGGTTGCCGAGCATGCTAAATGCCAGTCTCAAACGGAGACTCACGAGGAGATCCATGCTCGTGGCTTCGATCTTACAGCTGAGATCGAGAGTGCTAAAGAGTTTGAAGCCGAAGCCAAAGTGTTGGCCTTCCCCAATGATGATGCTTCTGAGAGCATGAGCGGGTCTGAAAGTGGAGAAGGCCCCGAGAATGAAGATGTCGCTCCCGGAGAAGACTAGGCTCTGTAGGATTTAGTATTTTTTTTTGCTCTTCTCTTCTGTATTTATTTTTTCTTCGGGGCTATTTTTGGGCCGTTGTAAAGAATTTTGATCGGGCCATACTACCCTTGGAAATGATTTTTGTCATATATATATAAGATCTTTCTGCCTTATGAAGTTGTATTCTAAGATTCGAGGTTTAAACAATTTGATGAAAACCGAACCATTATAGCCCTTAGGCTTTATGATGGAGCGAGTACTTGCTCGAACCCGAAGTAAGGTAACCCTTAGGTTTTTGAGAGAGGATAGTCTCTTAACTCAATGTAAAAACAGCCCTTAGGGTTTGTACTTTTTGTATTAGACCGATATGGCCTTAGTAAAAATATTGTTTTTTGGCTTTCTCTCCTTCTCAGCTTGAAAAACATTTTTTATCGTTTGTATTTAAAACAATTGCAATGCCTTAGCATAAAATAAGGAATTGATCGAGAGTTCAAGTAATTTAGTACTCATTAGAGTTTTCGAGGCCTGATATTATCGAAGCCTTTATGATTTTGCCAGGGGTAGCTATTTAACCTGTTTATGAAAGAATTCGAAGGCCTGTTTAATTACGAAATTGAGACGTCTCTAAACCGTGTTAATTCGGACGTAGCCTCTTAGTTAGATATTTGCCCATTGGGCATATTTTTCCATTTTACTTCGAGTTGGCTCAAAGTTTAAGTCCCCGAGTGGGGTGCCGTGTGGCCCATAAACATTGAGGGTTGCCTAAAAATTCTTATGATCTCGAAGTTTTAATAAATTTACTTTTTGGATGGCAGTCCCCGAGTGTGGGGGAATTGTCCGAACTTTGGTTATGATCGGCCCTTAAGACTGTTTACATAATAGATCGAGGGTATGAGTTAGTAAAGTAGAAAACATTTTCTAAGGCATCATGTTATATCGGCAAGAAAAAATACGTCTCTTTATAAATGATTATACATGCGTACATGTTTTGTACTAGGGCTCGAGCAACCTACGCGGGCACAGTTCGTTTGACCCTTACAAATTTCACCTATCGAGACCTTGCTGCTATGAAGTAATTATCTCGCAATAAAGTTGACATCCGAGGGTAATGCCCCTAGTATTGGAGGTTGATTATACAGAAGCCTCGGATACTATTGAATTGTTCTAAGTTAGCACGACCAATGGTTGCCTCATTAAAAACCTCGCCGGAAAACCCATTTGGGACAAAACCGATCTAAGGGGAAAAAGTGCAATGCATTCTTTCAGACCTAATGACTTCGTGTCGAAGAAGCCATCGTTGTTTCTGATCGAACACCTGCAAGAGTTAGTTTAAAATGTAAATGAAACTGGAAGGGGTCGTACCTTAGCAGTAGTATCGTTTTAGGAGTGATACATTCCAATTGCTCAGTAGTTGTTCGTCGATCATCATGTCGAGCTTGTAGGATCCCTTTCCGGTGATTTCGAGAACCTGGTACGGTCCCTCCTAGTTCAGACCCAGTTTTCCTTCATTCAGATTTCGGGTGTTGAGGGTGACTTTTCTTAGAACCAAGTCCCCGATGTTAAAATGCCGAAGATTGGTTCGTCGATTCTAATACCTTTCGATCGGCTATTTTTCTGCGTCCAATCAGATGAGGGCGGCTTCGCGTCTTTCATCCAACAATTCTAGGCTTGTATTCATGACCTCGTTATTTGATTCTTCTGTTGCATATCGGAACCTGATGCTAGGTTCTCCGACCTCGACTGGGATAAGAGCTTCGGCGCTATAGACTAAAGAGAATGACATTGCTCTTGTACTAGACTTCGACGTTGTGTGGTACGCCCAAAGGACCTCGGGCAGTATCTCTCTCCACTTTCCTTTGGCGTCGACCAATCTCCTCTTAAGATTCTGAATGATGGTTTTGTTGGTCGATACGGCTTGTCCATTCCCGCTGGGATGGTAAGGTGTCGATAGGATTCTTTTGATCTTGTGATCCTTGAGAAATTTAGTCACTTTGTGGCCGATGAATTGCTTTTTATTATCACATACAATCTCGGAAGGCATCCCGAATCGACATATAATGTGGTCCCAAATTAAGTCTATGACTTCTTTTTCTTTGACTTTCTCGAAAGCATGTGCTTCAACCCATTTAGAAAAATAATCAGTCATAAAAAAAATAAACTAAGCTTTACCTAGGGCCGATGGGAGAGGGCCGACGATGTCCATTCCCCATTTCATGAACGGCCATGGGAATAAGACTGAATGGAGCTGCTCTCCGGCCTGGTGAATCATTGGCTCATACCTTTGGCATTTGTTGCATTTTCAAACGAATTCCTTTGAATCTTTCTCCATGTCGATCCAATAATATCCTGCCCTGATTACATTGTGCACCAACGATTCGGCACCGGAATGATTTCCACAAGTGCCCTCGTGAATTTCCCGTAGAACGTATTCGGTGTCTCCCGGTCCCAAACATATTGCCAACGGTCCATCAAACAACCTTCTAAACAGTGTTCCATCTTCGAAAAAAGTGAATCGTACTGCTTTTCTACGTAGAGCTCTCGACTCCTTCGGATCTGATGGAAGTTTCCCGTTCTTTAAGTACTTTATGTACTTTTTTCTCCAATCCCAGGTCAAACTTGTGGAGTTAATCTCGGTGTGACCTTCTTCGATAACCGATCTCATGAGTTGTATGACAGTCCCCGAGTTGATCTCGTCATCTTCGACCGATGAACCTAAGTTTACAAGAGCATCCACCTCGCTGTTCTATTCTCGAGGTACATGTTGCAAGGTCCATTCCTTGAATTGATGTAGAGTTACCTGTAATTTATCCAAGTACCCCTACATTCGGTCTTCTCGGACTTCGAAAGTCTTGTTGACTTGGTTTACCAAGAGGAGGGAATCACACTTGGCCTCGATGACCTCTGCTCCCAAGCTTTTATCCAACTTGAGACCTGTAATCATGGCCTCATACTCGGCCTCATTGTTAGTTAATTTCGAAGTCTTGATCGAATGTCTAACTACATTACCCGCGGGTGGTTTTAGTACGATATCCAGCCCGAACCCCTTCGCGTTCGAAGCACCGCCCATAAAGAGGGTCCAGACTCCCGAGGATGTACCTGATTTTATTAACATTTCTCTTTCAACCTCGGGTACGAGGCCGGCGTCAAGTCGGCCATGAAGTCTGCCAAGATTTGAGACTTGATGGCGGTTCGAGGTCGATATTCGATATTGTACCCACTAATTTCTATGGTCCATTTAGCCAACCGACCCAAAAGCTTGGGTTTGTGCAAAATATTTCGAAGTGGATAAGTTGTTACAACACATATTGGATGACATTGAAAATATAATTTTAATTTCCTACAGGCGTTTATTAAAGCAAGCACTAATATTTTGAAGTATGGATATCTGGTTTCGGGCTCACCTAAGTTCCGACTAACATAATAGACAGGGAATTGCATACTTTGTTCTTCTCGGACTAGGACTCCACTTACCGTTATTTCTGAGACTGCCAAGTATAAGTAGAGTTGCTCATCCTCTTTCGGGGTGTGAAGTAGCGGAGGGTTCGATAAATATCTCTTTAGTTCCTCTAAGGCCTGTTGGAATTCCGGAGTCCATGCAAAGCTACTCTTCTTCTTATGCAGCGAGAAGAATCGGTGACTCCTATCTAAGGACCTCGAAATGAATCGCCCTAGGGCATCTATGCGCCTCGTTAGCCTTTGTACGGACTTTACATTATCTATGACCATGATATCCTCGATAGCTTTGATTTTATCGGGGTTTATCTCGATTCTCCGATTGGATACCATGAAGCCAAGAAACTTGCCCGAGCTGACCCCGAACGCACACTTTTCTGGGTTGAGCTTCATATTATACTTCCTCAGTATATCGAAAGTCTCCTGCAAGTGTTTTAAATGGTCCTTTGCTCGCAAGGACTTGACTAACATATCATCAATATAAACTTCCATTGATTTTCCTATTTGTTCTTCGAACATTCAGTTTACTAGGCGTTGATAAGTTGCACCAAAATTTTTTTGTCTGAACGACATTACATTATAACTGTAGGTGCCATATTTAGTGATAAACGAGGTATTTTCCTGATCCTCCGAGTTCATCTGTATTTGGTTGTACCCGGAATAGGCATCGAGAAAACTGAGAATCTCATGGCCGACCGTGACAATGTTCATACGATCGATATTAGGGAAAGGAAAGGAATCCTTAGGGCATGCTTTGTTCAAATCTTTATAATCTACGCACATTCTAAGTTTATTTCCCTTTTTAGGGACTACCACTACGTTTTCTAACCATTCGGGATATTTTAATTCCCGAATGGACCCTATTTTGAGAAGTTTGGTTACCTCGTCCTTGATGAATTGATGCTTAACCTCGGACTAGGGCCTTCTTTTTTGCTTTGCTCAGACTGGGAACTTTGGGTCCATGCTTAATCGATGGGTAGTGATTTCCAATGGGATCCCTGTCATATCGAGATGGGACCAAGCAAAGCAATTCATGTTATCTAAAAAGAATTGAATAAGTTTTTTCCTGAGCTCAGGAATTAATCCTGTGCCCATGTATACCTTTCGTTTGGGCAGGTACTCGACCAGTATGACTTGTTCCAGCTCTTTGACCATCGATAGGGTGGCGTCAGAATCGTCGGGAATTATGAGGATCGGGGGATCCAATAGTCACCGTCTTTGTCTGTCCCATGCTTCTCCGATTGGGTCGAGGCTGGTATCTGTGGTTGCTATTTGGCCTCTTGTTTTCCCTTTGAGGCATCAGATGGCTGATACAATAGCTGACACATCGATGTTGAAGTTTTACTCCGATAGTCGAGGTGTTTCTTTGGGTTCGACGTTCCTGTCGAAACCACTCTTACTCATGAGCCCTTGGGAGCTCTGTCCTCGATCATTTCTTCTATCACTTCGAACGGGGTTGCATCCAGGCCCGTTGTTTCTCCGATCTCCACTGTATGGCTGATATCGATCTCTGTTCGATCGTGGTTCTTGGTCAATATCCCTTTGAATTCTACCGAAGGGCCTGTTTTGATAAATGGACCCAGTAGGAGCCACTAACTGGTCATCCTCGACCTTGATTTTTGACTGGCATCGATTATGCACATCGAACTTTGTATGTTTAGCCCTTGAGTAAAGGCCTGAACGTCCCAATCATCTGCAACCGGGGGTAGATCCATCCGTTCCATTTGGAACCAAGATACGAATTCTCTAAGTATCTCGTTATCTTTCTGCTTCACTTTGAAGTGGTCCGACTTTCTGGTCTCGACTTTTATGGCTCTGGCATGTGCCTTAACGAAGGAATCTGCGAGCATGGAAAAAGAATCAATGGAGTTAGGAGGCAAATTATGGTGCCATAGCATTGCCCCCTTTGATAAAGTTTCTCCAAATTTCTTCAGCAGTACGGACTCGATCTCATCGTCCTCTAAATTGTTCCCCTTTATTGCGCATGTGTAAGAAGTGAAATGCTAGTTGGGGTCGGTAGTTCCATTATACTTGGGAAATTCTAGCATGAGGAATTTCTTTGGAATGGGCTTAGGAGTCACGCTCGAGAGGAAAGGCTTTTGCAAGAACTTCTTTGAATCCAAACACTTCAAAATCGGTGGTGCCCCCGGAATTTGATCAACTCAGGAGTTATATGTTTCCACTTTGTATAATTTGCTTCAATATTCTTCTCCCCTGATTTGATTCATTTTCTCAACTCCTCAAGCGTTTTCATTATAGTGGGGTCGGCCCCGATGCATTCATGCTTGACCTTCCCGGCATTAGTTCAGCCCTGTGAACAACTTCCACTGATGGCTCGGGTTCGACGCTACTCGGTGCATGGTTATGATTTTGAAGTTGTGCTATTGCAGCTTGTTGAGCCTGCAACATTTTGAATATTACTCAAAGGCTGATTCCGCCATCTTCACCGCCCTATGTGTTCTGACTGGCAGAACGAACGTCTCTGCGGACGCTATTTTCGGGGTCGATGCCCAAATTTGAATTCAGGGCAACATGGGAACTGACGTCGACAGGGTCTGCAACTAGTACTTCCTCGAGGTCAACCTGAGGCACTTCGTTCCCTATGGAGGCTATGTTATCATTTTCTCCATGAAAACCAAGGCCACTATCGGCTTGTATGGGTACTGCTTGAGAGTTCGACATGTTGATCCTGAAATTAAAGATTCTTACAAGAACAAGTGTAAAGCAGTGTGTGTTATGAAAATTAGTACCAGGTAATCACTATTATCCTTAGCCCCACTGAGGGTTCCAAACTGTTTACCCTTAAAATTAGATAATAATTAAATTTATAAGTGGTTTTAAGGATACGTGATTTCACTTGGCACAAATTGAGAAATATGAAAGCTGATATTAGAAATTAACTATAAAATAAAGTAAACAAATATAAAGTGTAGCTTTAGCCCTCAAGCTAGATCGCCCTCGAACCAACCAAGTATGTTATTGAGTAATATGAACTGAACAGTAGAATAAGAATGCTTAAGAGAGAAAATGATATGTATTGCTTTGTTATGTGTGAATATGATGATTACAAAATGATTGGAATTCTCCTTTATATAGTAGACGTATTCTACTTATGGTACAATTGTAAATACAGAAGGAAATCCCATGATTGGCTAATTAATCGGTCTTGATTTGATACGTACCGAGATTTCCCTCACGATCCTTTCCCGACCACGGATATCCCGGCTTTCTGTTATTTGACTCAACGGACTTTCTTCGGTCTCGATCGATGCCTATCCCGTTCGGTCTCGATCTCAATTGATCCTCGAATTACGAGCTTTGTAATGTATCTTCATGTTACGATTTGATATAACACGGGACCGAATCATGACATGCCATCCTGGTCTCGATTAACCATATAAAATCGGGCAAGCTTAATTTTGACCGTATACAATGAGCTTTTACTTAATTGATTTGATTTATGTTATACGTGATGTGGTGAATAAGACCGATTCTACGGGATATACATGCATATCGAGAGTCCACTACCTCTCTCAAGTAAAGAAAGAGATAATTCTTAGATTTTCCATATTAATGTTATAGTAATGCAATAGCATCCAACATCAAAGCAGCTCTTAGTCCACCTATCAAGGTAACTTAAAAGAATGCTTTTTCCCTATTAAAAGGATCTCCTTCTCCAAGTCAAACATATATGATTCCTTTGAACATTTTACTTCTCAATATTTACCCTTAAAATCGGATAACAATTAAATTTATAAGTGGTTCTAAGGATACGTGAGGCACAAATTGAGAAATATGAAAGTTGATGTTAGAAATTAACTGTAAAATAAAGCAAACCAATATAAAGTGCAGCTTTGGCCCTCGAGCTAGATCGCCCCCGAACCAACTAAGTCTGTTAATGAGTAATATGAACTGAACAACAGAATAAGAATGCTTAAGAGAGAAAATTATATGTATTGCTTTGTTATGTGTGAATATGATGATTACAAAATGATTGGAATTCCCCTTTATATAGTAGAAAAATTCTACTCATGGTACAATTCTAAATACATAAGGAAATCTCATGATTGGATAAATAAGCGGTCTTGATTTGATACGTGCCGAGATTTCCGCCATGATCCTTACCCAATCACGGATATCTCGACTTTCCGTTATTCGACAGGATTTCTTCGTTCTCGCTCGATGCCTATCCCGCTCGGTCTCGATTCCGTCCGGTCTCGATCTCAATTGGTCCTCGAATTATGAGGTCGGTACCGTATCTTCATGTCACGATCCGATATAATACGGGATCGAACCTTGTCCTGTCATCCTAGTCTCGATTAACCATACAAAATCGGGCGAGCCCGATTTTTACTGTATACAGATAGTCCCCTCGTTTCTCAAAAATAAGATGATGAGAAACGACATGAATTCTCGAGCTTTATCTTTTCGACTGATGACATCATTGAATAGCTCGATCATGACCTAAATATCAAAACGTCCCGTCGATTCAGTAACCAAGGCATTAAATGCCTGTCAGACGTTGGTCGGCCACTAGGCGGCTTTAAACTGTCGCCTTCAACCTATAAAACTTCGATTCTTCTTTTATTCAAACATTTACAACCATCTTCTTCTCTGCTTTTTCTCTCAAGGAAGTATCGCTTCTCATTTTTCATACCTATGTTTTGTGGACTTTAGTCAATTCCTCCACTTTCTACTTTTCACAAATGGCTAAGACTTCTAAAACAGTGCCATAAAAAGAAACTCTGTTTTCATCTCGCTATGTCAGTGATGCAGCCGGAGCGGAGTCCCGCCCTGAGGAATATGTTCTGACCGGGTGTCCGACGGTTGCCGACTTCAAAATAGAGAAGACCCCCCCGGTGAAGGGCCGGTGCGAACCGATGTCGAGGTACATCTGTACCATCATCGAGGGCCTCCTCAACAAAGTTAAAGAGGAGTGCAACTGGGTGAAAAAGGACGTGGTCGTTCCCTCTCCTGAGGAATCGATCACCACATACGTAGAGGGGTATCTAAGTGTTTATACTTTCCCGTTTACGTTTATCCCTCTAGACCCCGTAATAATTGCCTTTTTCAAGAGGTACAATGTTACCCTAGGCTAGATTCACCCCTCGTTTTGGAGGATCGTCGTCCTCCTCCGCTTCTTTTCCAGCAAAATTGAGGGTTGCTCATTTACCCTCGATCATCTAATACGTCTCTACAGTCCTCGGATCTATCAAGGACTAATTAAGCTTTCACGTCGAGCTAGAAAAGCCCCGTTCTCCAGTCTTGACGAGACCCGCGATCGAGGTTGGATGGGCCGATTTGTCCGAATAAGGACATCGGACCCGATCCTTGCCCATGATATGTCGTTCCCGGAGAGGTGGAACTTTAATCGTCAGTGATTCTGCTTTGAGTACTTGTTTTACCATCCTTACTTCCTTCAATCTCTGCTTACTTTTATTTTGTTATTGCGGTTGTGGCCCAAATGCCAGACCCAGTCCCGGAATTAAAAAGGTGGTTCAAAAGTCTAGTGTCTCGAAGGCCCTACTCTGAACGGGCTTGGATGGAGCTTTCTAAAGGTTGATGGGAGGCTCGTAACCATGGTAAGATTTTGCTTCTTACTTGTTAACCCTTTCAGTCTTTCTTAAACTAACTAACTTTCCTTTTATTCGTAGATCTTGGGAAGGATGTCCCGATGAGGACTCTTTCTGATGACGAAGATGTCCTCCCTCAACCACCAGCTCTAGAGCCGGTTAAGGAGAAAACAAGAAAAAGGGCCTCGAGTTCGTTGGGCTCGGAAAATAAGAGGCCGGTGAGGAAAACTCGCAAGCCTAAAGAAAAAGTCAACGCCTTGTCTATGGAATCGGTCCATTGGTTAATGGACGAGTCCGAGGATGAGGAGCAAGAAGAAAAAGATGTTGGGCTGGTGACTCGCCCGCGGGTTCCGGTACATAAGTCCTCCGAACCGAAGGCAATCAATAAAGGGACTTCGGCCGAGGTTCCCGAACCAGAAGTCACTCCGTCTCCGACGAAGACGGGAGAATTAGAGTCCCAAAGAAAGATCCCCCAAGCATCGGAAGAGGTTCCTAGGGTCGAACCTGGGGTGGTCGAGAGATCCCCAGTTTTGGCGATCTATCGGTCCCGAGGAAGATACCATCGTCGGGGGCGACTGGGTCCCCACCAAGCTCGAAGCTGGTAGATCAATTTCCAGCTCCAAGTGCCAATCCCAATCACAAATGGCATTTAGTATTGATCGTCCCTAAGGATGCTCGAGTTCCCCCCCCCCCCCCGATCAGGATTTCCAGCTATCTGAGGGGCCTGATGACCGAAGAAGACCAGCGGTGATAGATGTCGTGGGAGTCACGTGCTTGTTCAACGAGGCCCAATATGCACTAAATAGGGTAACCTTCAGACTTTATTTTGCATTTTCTTTGTACTTGTAGATTGTTCTTAACACCTCTTCTTTTTCTTGTGTAGGCTTCGGTGTTGCACCATGAAGCCTTTATCAGAGTCCGATAGGAGCATAAGGCCGAGGTTTAGAGACTTAGCGAGAAGAACGATACTTACTGGCTCCTCAGTGAAAGACTCCAGGCCGATCTGGTCGCAGTTGGGGAGGAGCATATCGACATGGCTGAACAGGTATTCCAAATGCTCCACAATAGTGATGATGAGTTAGAGATAACAACTAATGATCCAATTCTATAGATCTGACAGAGGCTCGAGCAAATCGACCAACTCAGCAAGCAAGTGGATGACGTTCGGGCCGAGGCCGATATTTTTAAAGTGAGCATGGACGTCTTAGCTGCTATGAAAGATATCGTTCAGGCTCAATTGGAGTCGGCTGAGACTCAGCTTCGAGCTGAAAAAGAGAAGAACTCTGTGTAAACCGAGAAGATCAGGGAGCTCCAGTCTAAGCTGGATTCGGCCACCAGCAAACTCGAGGAGGCTAAATCTGAGGCGGTCAAGGCCGACATCCAGGACGATGAAAAGGTCGCCCAGCTCAAAGTTAATGTCGAGGCCATCCACCCAAAGCTAGGAGCATGATCGATCACGCGAAGTGGCAAGCTCGGAGGGAGGCCCTCGAAGATGCTCAAGCCCAAGATTTCAATATTGCGGTCGACGTTGATAACGCCCGAGCAGAAGAACACCAGGCTCGGAAGTTGGCCTTCCCCGAGGATGACTCCGATGAGCAAGAAGAAGAAGATCTCGAGGACGGGGACTTTGCTTCCGACGAAGACCAAGCTCCATAGGACTTAGTATTTTTTTTCTCTTTTCTTCTATATTTACCTTTTCTTTGGGGCCATTTTCAGGCCGTTTGTAAAGAATTTTGATCGGGCCATGCTGCCCTTGTAAATGAATTTTGACATATATATAAGAACTTTCTTCCCTTTTGTCTTATATAATTATGAAGTTGTATTCTAAGATTCGGGGTTTAAACAATTTAATTGAAACTGAACCATTATAGCCCTTAGGCTTTATGATCGAGCGAGTGCTTGCTGGAACACGAAGTAAGGTAACCCTTAGGTTTTTGAGCGAGGATGGACTCTTGAACTCAAAGTAAAAACTGCCCTTAGGCTTTGTACTTTTTGTATTAGGCCGATTTGGCGTTAGTAAAAAGATTGTTTTATGGCTTTCTCCCCTTCTCAACTTGAAATAAGTTTTTTATCGTTTGTATTTACAATACTTGTAATGACTTAGCATAAAATAAGGAATTGATCGAGAGTTCGAACCATTTAGTACTCATTAGAAATTTTTAGGCCTGATATTATCGAAGCCTTTTATGATTTTGTCGGGGTAGCCTTTTTAACCGGTTTATGAAAGAATTTGAAGGCATGTTTCGTTACGGAATTCGGACATCTCCGAACCGTGTTAATTCGGCCGTAGCCTCTTAGTTCGGGATTTTCCCATTGCGATTATTTTCCCTTTTTACTTCAAGCTTTCCCAAAGTTTTAGTCTCGAGTGGGGTGGCCGTGGCTTTTACAAATTGAGGGTTGCCAAAAGGTCTTATAACCTCGAAGCTTTAATAATTCGATCTCGTTTATTTTTCGGACGGCAGTCCCCGAGTATGGGGGTAATTATTCAAACTCTGTTTATGATCGACCCTTAAGCCTGTTTCCATAGCAGTTCGAGAGCGCGAAACTGTAAAGTAGAAAACTTTTCTAAGGCAAGAGGTATCAGTAAGGAAAAATACTTCTCTTTATAAATGATTATACATGCATACATGTTTTGTGTTAGGGCTCGAGAAACCTACGTGGGCACAGTTCATTTGACCGTTCGGCCCTTACAAATTTAACCTATCAAGACCCTGCTGCTATGAAGTAATTTCCTCGCAACAAAGTTGACATTCGAGGGAAATGCCCCCGGTATTCGAGGTTGATTGCAAAGAAACCTCGTATACTGTTGAATTGTTCTAAGTTAGCACAATCAATGGTTGCCTCATTAAAAACCTTGCCGGAAAATTCATTTGGGACAAAATCGGTCTAAGGGAAAAAGAGTGCAACGCGTGCTTTAAGAACTAAAGACTTCGTGTCGAAGAACCCATCATTTTTTCTGGTCAAACACCTGCAAGAGTTAGCTTAAAATATAAATGAAAATGGAAGGGGTCGTACCTTAGCAGTAGTATCATTTTAGGAGTGATACGTTCCAATTGCTCGGTAGTTGTTCGCCGTTCGTCGTGCCGATCTTGAAGGATCCTTTTTCGGTGATTTCGAGAACCTAGTACGGTCCTTCCCAGTTCGGACCCAGTTTTCCTTCATTCAGATTTTGGGTGTTGAGGGTGACTTTTCTTATAACCAAGTCCCGGATGTTAAAATGCCGAAGATTGGCTCTTCGATTGTAGTCCCTTTCGATCTGCTATTTTTGTGCGGCAAATCGGACGAGGGTGGCTTTGCGTCTTTCATCCAACAATTCTAGGCTCATATTTATGGCCTCATTATTTGATTTTTCTGTTGCATATCGGAACCTGATACTAGGTTCTCCGACCTCGACCAGGATAAGAGCTTCGGCACCATAGACTAACGAGAACGGCGGTGCTCCTGTACTAGACTTTGAAGTTGTGTGGTATTCCCCGAGAACCTCGGGCAGTATCTCTCTCCACTGTCTTTTGGCGTCGGTCAATATCTTTTTAAGATTATGAATGATGGTTTTGTTGGTCGATTCGGCTTGTCCGTTCCCACTGGGTTGATAAGGTGTCAATAGGATTCTTTTGATCTTGTGATCCTCGAGAAATTTAGTCACGTTGCTGCTGATGAATCGCTTTCCATTATCACATACCATCTCGGAAGGCATCCCAAATCGACATATAAAGTGGTGCCAAATGAAGTCTATGACTTCTTTTTCTTTGACTTTCTCGAAAGCCTGTACTTCAACCCACTTAGAAAAATAATCAGTCATAAATAAAATAAACTGAGCTTTACCTGGGGCTGATGGGAGAGGGCCGACGATGTCCATTCCCCATTTCATGAATGGCCATGGGGATAAGACCAAATGGAGCTTCTCTCCGGGCTGGTGAATCATTGGCGCATACCTTTGGCATATGTCGCATCTTCGAACGAATTCCTTTGATTCTTTCTCCATGTCGATCCAATAATATCCTGCTCTGATTACTTTGTGGACCAACGATTTGGCACCAGAATGATTTCCACAAGAGCCCTCATGAATTTCTCGTAGGTCATATTCGGTGTCTCCCGGTCCCAAACATATTGCCAATGGTCCATCGAATATCCTTCTAAATAGCGTTCCATCTTCGGACAAAGTGAACTGTGTTGCTTTTGTACGTAGAGCTCTCGACTCCTTTGGATCAGATGGAAGTTTCCCGTTCTTTAAGTACTCTATGTACTTGTTTCTCCAATACCATGTCAAACTTGTAGAGTTAATCTCGGCGTGACCTTCTTCCTTCACCGATCTTATGAGTTGTACGACAGTCCCCGAGTTGAGTTCGTCAACTTTGATCGATGAACCTAAGTTTGCAAGAGCGTCGGCCTCGTTGTTCTGTTCTTGAGGTATGTATTGCAAGGTCCATTCCTTGAATCGATGTAAAGTTACCTGTAGTTTGTCCAAGTACCTTTGTATCCGATCTTCTCGGACTTCGAAAGTTCTGTTAACTTGGTTTACCACGAGAAAGGAATCAGACCTGGCCTCGATGACCTCCGCTCCCAAGCTTTTAGCCAACTCGAGACCTGCAATCATGGCCTCATACTCAGCCTCAATGTTAGTTAATTTTGAAGTCCTGATAGATTGTCTGACTACATTACCCGTGGGTGGTTTTAGTACGATACCCAGTCCGGGCCCCTTCGAGTTCGAAGCTCTGTCCGTAAAGAGGGTCCAGACTCCCGAGGACGTACCTGATTTTATTAACATTTCTCTTTCAACACGAAGTCCGTCAAGATTTGAGACTTGATGGCGGTTCAGGGTCGATATTCAATATCATACCCACTAATCTCTACAGCCCATTTGGTCAACCGACCCGAAAGCTCGGATTTGTGCAAAATATTTCAAAATGGATAAGTTATTACAACACATATCGGATGACATTGAAAATATGGTTTTAATTTCCTAGAGGCTCTTATTAAAGCAAGCGCTAATTTTTCTAAGTGTGGATATCTCATTTCGGCTTCACCTAAGGTCCGACTAACATAATAGACAGGGAATTGCGTACCTTGTTCTTCTCAGTAGGACTCCGCTTACTGCTATTTCCGAGACTGCCAAGTACAAGTTGTGTTTCTCGTCCTCTTTCACGATGTGAAGTAGCAGCGGGCTCGATAAATATCGCTTTAGCTCCTCCAAGGCATGTTGGTATTCCGTAGTCCATGCAAATCCACTCTTCATCTTAAGTAGCGTGAAGAATCGGTGACTCCTATCTGAGGGTCTCGAAATGAATCGCCCTAGGGCAGCTATGCGCCCCGTTAGCCTTTGTACGACCTTTACATTATATACGAGTGTGATATCCTAGATACCTTTGATTTTATTGGGGTTGATCTCGATTCCCCGATTGGATACCATGAAGCCAAGAAACTTTCCTGAGCCGACCCCGAACGCACACTTTTCTAGGTTGAGCTTCATATTGTACTTCCTCAGTATATCGAAAGTCTCCGGTAAGTGTTTTGAATGGTCCTCTGCTCGCAGTGACTTAACTAATATGTCATCTATATAAACTTCCATTGATTTTCAAATGGTCCTCTGCTCGCAGCGACTTAACTAACATGTCATCCATATAAACTTCCATTGATTTTCCTATTTGTTCTTCGAACATTCGGTTTACTAGGAGTTGATAAGTTGCACCAGCATTTTTTAATCCGAACAGCATTACATTATAACAGTAGGTGCGATATTTAGTGATAAACGAGGTCTTTTCCTGATCCTCCAGGTTCATCTGTATTTGGTTGTTCCCGAAGTAGGCATCGAGAAAATTGAGAATCTCATGGCCAGCCGTGTCATTGATCATACGATCAATATTAGGCAAAGAGAAGGAATCCTTAGGGCATGCTTTGTTCAAATTTTTATAATCTACACACATTCGAAGTTTATTTCCCTTCTTAGGGACTACCACTACGTTTGCTAACCATTCGAGATATTTTACTTCCTGAATGGACCCTATTTTGAGAAGTTTTCTTACCTCTTCATTGATGAATTCATGCTTAACTTTGGACTGGAGCCTTCTTTTTTGCTTTACCAGATGGAAATTCGGGTCCAGGCTTAATCGATGGGTAATGATTTCGGGTAGGATCCCTGTCATATCGAGATGGGACCAAGCAAAGCAATCCATGTTATCTAAAAGGAGTTGAATAAGTTTTTTCCTGAGCTCGGGATTTAACCCCGTGCCTAGGAATACTTTTCGTTCGGACAGGTACTCGATCAGTATGACTTGTTCCAACTCTTTGACTGTTGATATGGTGGCGATAAAATCATCGGAAATTATGAGGATCGAGGGATCCAATAGTCATCGTCCTCGTCTATCGCTGCTTCTCTGATTGGGTTGAGGCTGGTATCTGTGGTTGCTATTTGGCCTCTTGTTTTCCCTTTTAATCTGATCCCTTTGCGGATGAGAGTGTCGATACCGGTATTACTTCGTCGACTGCAAACATCTCCTTGGCGGTGGGTTGCTCCCCGTACACCGCTTTGACTCCCTCTATTGTCGGGAACTTCAGAACTTGGTGTAGGGTTGAGGGTACTGCCCTCGTATTATGGATCCAAGGCCTTTCGAGCAGGGCGTTGTACCTTATGTCACCCTCGATCACATGGAACTTTATTTCCTGCATGGTCCCGACCACATTTACTGGAAAAGTAATTTCCCCTTTGGTGGTTTCGCTTGCCATGTTAAAACCGTTAAGAACTCGAGTTGCGGGAACAATTTGATCCTGTAGGCCGAGCTGTTCTACGACTCTCGATCAAACGATGTTGGTTGAGATACCTGGATCAATAAAAACACGTTTAACTTAAAGTTTATTCATAAGGACAGATATTACCAGTGTGTCGTTGTGGGGTTGTGAGATCCCCTCTGTATCCTCGTCATTGAAAGACAAGGTCTCTTCCGATACATAATCCCAAGTTCGCTTTTCCCTCGTGATCGACACCTTGGTGCGCTTGAATATGGGTCCCTATGGAATGTCGAGTCCACCAACGATCATGTGAATTATGTGTTGTGGCACTTCTTGTTCATTTTTCCTGTTTGCATCCCTGTCTTTGAAGTAGTTCTTAGCCTGGTCGCTCAAGAATTCTCGAAGATGCCCCTCGTTAAACAAACGGGCTACCTCCTCGCTCAACTGTCTGCAATCTTCTATTCTATGGCCATGGGTGACATGATACTTGAACATTTGATTAGGATTTCTCTGGGCCAGATCAGTCTGTTGAGGTCGAGGCCACCTGGTGTCTTTGATGCATCTGATGGCTAATACAATAGCTGACACATCGATATTGAAGTTGTACTTCGATAGTTGAGGTGCTTTTTTGGGTTCGACGTTCCTGTCGAAACCACTCTTACTCATGAGCCCTCAGGAGCTCTGTCATCGATCATTTCTTCTATCACTTCGAATGGGGTTGCGTCCAGGCCCGTTGTTTCTCCAATCTCCACTGTATAGCTGATATCGATCTCTATTCGATCGTGGTTCTCGGACAATATCCCTTTGAATTCTGCCGACGGGCCTGTTTGGATAAACGGACCCAGTAGGAGCCCCCAACTAGTCATCCTCGATCCTGATTTTTGACTGGTACCGATTATGCACATCGGCCCAAGTTACACCTGGATATTCGATCAAATTCTACTTTAACTGTTATGAGGCCACCGAATTTCGTATGTTTATCCCTTGAGTGAAAGCCTGAACGGCCCAATCATCTGCGACCGGGGGTAGATCCATCTGTTCCATTTGGAACCGAGATACGAATTCTCTGAGCATCTCATTATCTTTCTGCTTCACTTTGAAGAGGTCCGACTTTCTGGTCTCGACTTTTATAGCTCCGACGTATGCCTTGACGAAGGAATCTGCGAGCATGGAAAAAGAATCGATGGAGTTAGGCGGCAAATTATGGTACCATATCATCTCCCCCTTTGATAAAGTTTCTCCAAATTTCATTAGCAGTACGGACTCGATCTCAACGTCCTCTAAATCGTTTCACTTTATTACACATGTGTAAGAAGTGACATGCTCGTTGGGGTCGGTAGTTCCATTATACTTGAGAATTTCCGGCATGCGGAATTTCTTCGGAATGGGCTTAGGAGCCGTGCTCGGGGGGAAAGGTTTTTGCACGAACTTCTTTGAATCCAAACGCTTCAAAATCAGTGGTACCCCCGGAATTTGATAATCTTGGAAGTTATATGTTTCCATTTTTTATCATTTTCTTTAATCTTCTTCTCCCCTGATTCGATTCGCTTGGTCAGCTCCTCGAGCATTTTTATAATAGTGGAGTCGGTCCCCGATTCATTCACGTTTGACCTTCCCGGCACTAGTTCGGCCCTATGAACAACCTCCAGTGATGGTTCGGGTTCGACCCTACTCGGTGCATGGTTCTGATTTTGGAGTTGTGTTATTGTAGCTTGTTGAGCCTGCAACATTTTGAATATTATTCGAAGGCTGATTCCACCGTCTTCGTTGCCCTGTGTGTTCTGACCGGCTGATCGAACGTCATTGCGGATGCTATTTTCAGGGTCGACGCCCAAATTTGCATTCAGGGCAACATGGGAACTGATGTCGACGGGGTATGTAACTGGTACTCCCTCGAGGTCAACCTAAGGCACTTCGTTCCCTGGGGCAGCTATGTTGTCGTTTTCTCCATGAAAACCAAAGCCATTGTCGGCGTGTGTAGGTACTGCTTGAGAGTTCGACATGCTGATCCTGGAATCAAAAACACTTATAAGAATAAATGTAAAGTGGTGTGTGTTATGAAAATTAGTACCAGGCAATCACTATAATCCTTAGCCCCACGGTGGGCGCCAAACTGTTTACCCTTAAAATTGGATAACAATTAAATTTATAAGTGATTTTAAGGATACGTGATTTCACTTGGAACAAATTGAGAAATATGAAAGCTGATATTAGAAATTAACTGTAAAATAAAGCAAACCAATATAAAGTGTAGCTCTGGCCCTCGATCTAGATCGCCCTCGAACCCACTAAGTCTGTTATTGAGTAATATGAACTGAACAGCAGAATAAGAATGCTTAAGAGAGAAAATGATATGTATTGCTTTTTTATGTGTGAATATGATGATTACAAAATGATTGAAATTTTTCTTTATATAGTACAGAAATTCTACTCATGGTACAATTCTAAATACATAAGGAAATTTCATGATTGGATAAATAACCGGTCTTGATTTGATACGTGACGAGATTTCCGCCACGATCCTTGCCCGATCACGGATATCTCGGCTTTCCGTTATTCGACAGGCTTTTTTCGGCTCGCTCGATGCCTATCCTGCTCGGTCTCGATTCCGTCTGATCTCGATCTCAATTGGTCCTCGAATTACGAGGTCGGTACCGTATCTTCATGTCACGATCCGATATAATACGGGACCGAACCTTGGCCTGTCATCCTAGTCTCGATTAACCATACAAAATCGGGACCGTATACACTGAACAAATTTGAGTTAAGTGAAAGAAGTCTAATCTCTGTATAACGTTTTTTGATAGCGTGATACCATATTGTCATCCACTTTTCCCAACGGAAACAATAGCACGTATTGTAAGTGAGAATGGCAAATGAGCGGTGCGGCTTTGAACCTACGTGGGACAAGTTAATATTTTTATATAAATTTCTTTTTCAATCGTTGGGCGGGTACGTGTCAATTTTTTCAAAAGCGTTTAAATGGCTAAAAACTAATCTTTATAGGCCATCTATATTTCATAAACTAATCTCAATATTAATTGCTCACGGGAATTAAGCTTTATTAGGTTATTTTGTAATAATTATATGTAGCCTTAAAATAAATTAAGATTAGTTTGCGAAACAAGTAAAATAAAGGATGACCTCACCGTAGAATCACTATCCTCGACAATGTAACGATATATCAATGTCATGAAATGATGGGCAATCTTTTTAATTTATAGGAGAAGAAACAATGAGAAATTGTAAATGTTCATAATAATAATGAATAATCAGTCCTTATTTACTAACGGGATACAATTATGATATTAATGTAGAAGTTTTCTCTAGGAGGAAACATAGACAGATCCAGAATTTAGGGGTTACGTGTGCCGACCTAATCGATTTGATCAACTCGGGCGTCGGTTCGGGTTATTCATCCTTTTTATTTATAAAGACAAATAGATCAAACGAAAGAAAATATAATAACTATAACTAATTGACGCAAAGCATAAAACTTCCAACAATATTTTTAATATCCTACATAATCTATTTACAATTGTCCTCGACGAACTTTCATATTTTGAAAACGATCAATAATGACATCATTACTTACATTTATAAATACATCACGCTCTATGTAATAAACTAAATAATTATTTAAATATTGATCACCCATGTTGTTTCGCTCTTCATTCTTTATCTGCTTTATGGATGAGAATGCTCTCTCCATAGTTGCGGTAGCAACATGTAAAATCAGAGTTAACTTTATAAGTAAATAAACATACGAATAAGTCTCCACAAGATTTGTCTCAACCAATAATTTTGCCAAATCACTAATTCTTTGCAAGTTGGAGAACTTGGGATTACCAGCTCGCATATGAATTATGAAAGTATCTAGTTGATAACTCAAGTCTCGAATCTGTACTTCATCAAACTCATTTGAGTAACATTTTGCTAAAGTCATTATTTTACCTTTATCAAAATTAGCAAAAGAATTGGTTGGATTCAAGCTAGCCATCACAAAAAGCAAATCGCTACTCACTACATCAAAACAGTCATTAAGCTCTTGAAGTTTCACATCAATTACAGAATAAAAGATATCAACACGCAAGTGGTGTGAATAACAAATACCAGAAGACTTGCGCTTCGACTTTCCAGGAAAATAGGATTCATCCATCTTGGGAATTATAATATCATGCATATGACAAAATGAGGAAACATCATCTAGCAAAGATTCTCATCCAGTTTCTCTCATATCTTGCAATCTTTTCTTTGTAATGTTAAGAAACTCCATTGTATTAACAATATCTTGATTCCTCTTTTGTAGGATCTTGTTCAACTCATTTGACATTGCCAAAACTTTCAACATTAAGTGAAGCATAAAAATAAATTTGAATGTTATTATCTCACTCAAAAGATATTTTGCTTGATTTCTCTCATTTGAGGTAGAACCTTTATGTTCAATCACTTCAAGCACACGAATAATAGATGAGAAAATAACAATAAAGTTATCTAATGTTTTGAATGATCCCCAACGAGTATCACCTGGTCTTTAAAGCCCGCGTTCTTAATTTAGTCCTCGCCCAATATGAACTTCATCGAACTCAAGTAATTGCTCTAATTTTTTAGCTTGAAGATGGCGAAGCAAATATCTGCGCTTAAAAGATACTCCAATGACAATCAACACATTAGTAACATGACAAAAGACGTCTTCGACATCCAAATGCCTTTTAGACATAGCTACAAGTGTTAATTACAATTGATGAGCAAAGCAATGAATGTAATATGACGATGAGATTTCTTTCATAATCAAAGTCATGAGACCACTTATCTCTCCCCTCATGTTATTAGCTCCATCATAACCTTATCCATGTATTTGGGATGGACTTAGTGAGTGGTCCGAAAGCAAAGAGTAGATTGCTTCCTTCAATGAGCATGCCGATGTATCACTAACATGGACAAGACCAACAAATCGCTCTACCACTTCACCATTCTTATCAACCTAACGCAAAACAAGAGCCATTTGTTCTTTGTGTGAGATATCTTTGGACTCATCAACTAATATACCAAAGTAATCTCCATTCAAGTCTCCAATTATAGATTTTAATGTTTCTTTTGTGCAAGCGTTGATAATATCCTTTTGGATCATAGGGCAAGTCAATGTATCATTTTGTGGAGTATTTTCTAATACTCCCTTCGTTTTAATTTTTGTGAACTCATTTGACTAGGCACGGAGTTTAAGAAATAGAGAAAACTTTTGAACTTGTGGTGTAAAATGAGGCACATATATTTTGTATGGCTATAAATCATTGCATAAAGGTAAATTGTTTCCAAATAAGGAAAGAGGTCATTCTTTTTGGAACGGATTAAATAGGAAATAGGTTCACATAAATTGAAACGGAGGGAGTATTACTTTTTCCACATCTGTATGCTTGTCCCCATGCCATTGTAAGAATCCTAGAAAGAGGCCTTGATTTTTTGAAGATTCACTTTCGTCGTGACCCCTAAAAGACAATTCATACAACAATAAAAGTCTTGCCACATCAATTGATGCTTCTAAACGCATTCGATACTCACTTTTCAACTTATCAGAGTGCTTATCAAAAACAACTTGAATTGATTGATGATGATTTGATAAATCTAGCATCTTCTTGAAACATTTATCATGGACACTATTAATATCACCAATATGTAAACACAATCTTTCAAGACCCTTATTCCAAGCCCTAAAATTATTTTTGTATAAAATTCACCCGCACTTTCATGAATAAATTCATTTTTGAACAAATAACAACATAAGCAAAATGTTGCATCTTTCTTCACACTATACTCCAACCATTTAGAAAATTGACCATTGAACCAACTTGGAACAAATTGATGCATTCTTTCTACTATTTAAGTTTTGGGAAATTGATGCTTGAAAGGTTGACAAGGACCTTGTTAAATGTAATGTTTCCTTACTTTATCTCATATTCTAGAGTTACAGTCAACAATAGGTATTCTTTTTCCTTGATCGCCTTTAAGTGACCCCAAATCGAGTTCATTTATAAGATAGGAAAGATTGGCATTCGCTTGAATCAAGAATTGACAACTAGGAGTTGGTTGAGAATGGTCCAACCCCGTGACAAATTTATCCATTTCAATTCAATTCCTATAAAATAGAAGTTCATTCCAGCGAGAAAGCTTTCTTTGTAACTCACTATGAAATATAGAACAATTTCTACTAGTTCGTACCATCAATAAGTTTAGTTATTTTAAATAACTCAACTTTCCCTAATATTTTTGTCGTTGTTAAAATAGAGTTAATTTTGAATTTTCCTTGATCAAAATTATTTGGGATGTTCTTTCTCTTTTAGCCATAATACTAAATTCTACAGTGAAACCATTTAAGAGGCATTTTATTTTCAAACACAACCAAAGAAATACATATCAAAAAAAGCAAAACAATGACAATAAAGTTTAGCAAGAACACTAAAATCCAACTAAATACAAAACAAAAATAGAGCAAGAACATATATTTGATGGGGGAAAAATAGCCACATAGCGTTAAGAAATAAACATGAGGAAGTGAGGAAACTTTCAATGGTGGGTGTAGAGCAATAACTAGTGAGCAATGAAGGTGTGAAGCATCCGCAGAGGTAAACCAGAATAAATACTAACAGAGAAGCGAGAAACAGAAGCAGTGGCATGAAGGCTGAAGCAACGAGAAAAGGGAAAGGGGAAAGTGGCGTAAGGGATCTAGGGAATTGGAGCTTTGTTTTACTGGAGAGTTTTGGAAATTGGGATTTTGGAAAGATCCTAAAAAGGATTTTAACTTTCTATTAGGAGTATAACTAGTGAATTTTTTCGCGCTACGCACGGTCATAATAATATTATATATTTGAATTTAAAAATGATTATTTATTAATACTATAACTCTCAAAATAATAAAAATAGGTTTTTTTTGTGATGACTATAAAATATCTTCAATTTGTCAAATAGAAATCACCTTAACATATTCACGTTGGGTGGTTTTCTCATGATATTTTAATGACTGACTGGGTTGCTCTAGTGGTAAGCACCATCCACTTCCAACTAAGAGGTTGTGAGTTCGAGTCACCCCAAGAGCAAGGTGGGGAATTCTTGGAGGGATGAAACTGAGGTCTATCGGAAACAGCCTCTCTACTCCAAGGTAGGGGTAAGGTCTGCGTATACACTACCATCTCCAGATCCCACTAGTAAAATTATACTGGGTTGTTATTGTTGTTGTACTCGTATATCTTGACTTTTTAATGGCAGTCTGTGTTAGCACTAAGATGGAACATACCATGATTTATATTATAAAAATAGTCCAACTGTATCTAGCAAGCAAAACCTAATTAATTTAACATTACAGTATAGTTGTTTGATATAATTAATAATATAATTTTTTCTTTTCTCTTGGTTTCAATAACTTTGGAGTATTGAAATCATTGTTAGCTTTTTATAAATCAAATCCCAGACACTGCAACCAAACCTCTCGTTATATTTGAAGTTGGACATTTCTGACGCGTACAATTGGGCAAAAATAGACTTGACAAAATATACGTTTGACCTATTAATATATGCACTTTAGCTTTTAAAATAAAAACCGCTGGCATCCTAAAACTTTACAATGAAGTAATCAAACGGTCCTTCTTAGTTTTGATCCTGAACCTAGGTATTTATGCCCACTTGATCGTTATATTTCTGTATATTCACTATGGAGTATTATTGTTTAAGTCATCGGTGTGAATGACATGATAGATTGCTATATAAATAGAAATATATACCTAATTTTTGTCCCTCACATATTAAAATTTATTTTTAGTTTTCAAAGATGCGTTTTTGGTGCTCATCACGTCATTATTTTCTAATTTAGCATTTTTAATCAACTTTATTTTTTGAGAAAGTTGAGACGTACAAGGATAGTCACATCTATAGTACTTTATAATAGTAAAATTCTTGACCTTTGTGTTAATAGGTTAAAAGAAAACAAATGAAATCATGGCACCTAGCTCAATTGGATAGAACTTTTATAACAAATTAAATTTCATCTAACAGAAAGATTCCTTTGCATATACTATTTCTACGTTTTACACCTCACAACTATCACTCTGTCCGCGTAACATATCATTATACACTCTCAACCCAAAAATAAATAAATTAGACACTCAAATGCATGGTGCCTGGACAAGCTCCGTTCTTCCAGATTAACAGCAGGTACAGTTGGCTAATACAAAATTCACTCACAAAGGCGCAACTGCACTTGCTGGCCACACAATTTAAACTCATGATACGCATAGCATTCACTCACGCCTCACTCTACACGTTAACATAAATTCACACATAAAGCTGTAATCACCATTAACACAGAAAAAACCCTAGAGCTGCTATCTAGACCCCCATACTTCCCTGTTGCTAATCTTCACTTTCTACTCTAAAAAATCAAGCCACCACTACACAATATTATTGGTCTAAATAATAAAATATTGCAAAGGACAAATCCTTCCTCAGATATCTAAATATGAGTAGATATCTCAGCTGCATTGTTGAAAAACTCAGCAGTAAATCGTGACTCACAATTTTAATATTTTATCAAAGATACTATCCAAACAGTAGAGTAGAGCATATTCAGGAGCGATGGCATTATCTTCTCTACATAAATGTGATGATCCGATAGGTCATCTCAGGTTTTTGAACTAAATTTTGTATTTCGAATCCTTAAATATCTCATTTTAGCCTTTTTCGACTTGCGTGCGCAGTCTGAGTATTGACCCGGAAGGCTTATATGTTAAAAACAAGAATTTTTACCTTAAAAGATAATTTTAGTTGATTTCTTGAATAAATGGACACGGACCCGTATTTTAACATTCCCTGTGGGTCCGTATTGAAATATGGGACCTGGGCATATGCCCGAAGTCGAATTCCGAGGTCCCTAGCTCGAGATATGAATTTTTGTTGAAAAATTAAAAATCTGAAAATTTAATGGTTTTAAGAATCTATTCATGTTTGGCATTATTGATATCGGTCCCGTATTTTGGTTTCGGAGCCCGATACAGGTTCAATATAATATTTATGACTTGTCTGTGAAGTTTAAGAAACGGAGTTAGTTTGACGTGATTCGGACGTCCGATTGTGAAAATAGAGGATTTAAAGCTTTCTTAAAAATTTCATTCGATTTGGTGTTCAATTCGTAGTTCTAGGTATTATTTTGGCGATTTTGATCACGCGAACAAGTTCGTATGATATTTTAGGACTTGTGTGAATGTTTGGTTTGGAGCCCCGAGGATTCGGGTGAGTTTCGGATAGGCTACGGGATGTTTTGGGACTTAGGAAAAATCTGGTTTCTGTAGTTTCAGTGCCTTCTAGTTTCCTTCTTCGCGTTCGCGAAGGCACTCTCGCGAACGCGAGTAGAAACTCGGCTGGCTGAATTTTACTTCTTCACGAACACGAAGGCTGGGTCGCGAACGCGGAGCGATAGGGGCTTTACCCTTTCGCGAATGTGACCAGCTCAACGCGAACGCGTAGTGATGGGGACCTGGGGGAGGGGGTCAGTCACTCTTTCCCTGCTTTAACTGTTACATGCTTTTTCTTGTATTTCCATGCTTAACTGCTACTTGTTGTATATTGTTTCTTCTTATTGAAAGTAGTAGATATCCCGTAGTTTCATTATCTCCTGTTACTTGTTTAAGCTGTTCTTATTGGTGTTTTAGTGATATTCTGGATTGGTCTCGCTGAGTAATATTACTTGTGTAAGGTATTATTGAGTACAAGTTTTTCATTTCCCTATTCTGAAGCTTAAGTATTCAGAAGGGTCTGGTGTTAAATTGTGAAATTTCTATACTTCATGTGTAATTGATATGAATATGGTGGGATCGGGTTGCGCGCCGCAAAATGTGGAATAAGGGTGATATATATTAAGGAGGAATAAAGGTGAATTGATATTATACTGTGGGATCAGGTTACAAGCCGCAACAGGTGTAATAAGGGTGAAATGTGGTGAAATAAGGGTAAACCGTGATTGTGATTATTATGATATAGTGGGATCGGGTTGCACGCCGCAACACTTTTATCTATATTCTGTTGTTTATGATATTAAGAAGAAATAAGAGAGGACGATGGGATAGGGTTGCGCGCCGCAACAATTTATATGTTGGTGTTCTTTCTTTGACTGTGTTAGTTGTACGGTAGTCTTGAATTTCACTTAAGGATTGGTAATAGCTGAACACTGATGAAACAAGTTGGGTACCATATTTATTTCTTGCAAGTTACTGTTTTTACTTTATTCTTCCTTCTTTTCTGCCTTTACTATTCACTGTATGCAGATTTTATTGTGAGTGTCCGGTCGTGGCCTCGCCACTCCTTCGTCGAGGTTAGGCTAGGCACTTACCAATACATGGTGTCGGTTGTACTGATACTGCACTCTGCACCTCCTATGCAGATTTTGTAGCTCGTAGTGGCTGATCGAGAGGTTGGCTGTAGACTTCACAGTTATGAGACCCAAGGTAGTCATGTTAGCGTCCGCAGGCCCTGGATTCAGGGTAGTGGTTGACACGCATGAGGAAGCGGGTAAAATATTTATGGAAGTGGTATAGGGCAATGCGAGTCCTGTGGATGTGGAGAATATGGCAATGCATTATGGATAGAGTAGTGGGAATGTGAGGTATGACTTTGGGGATTTTGTGGAGAGAAGTAGCATCGGGAAGGATTATCTGGAGTACGGAGATATTCATGGGGTTGATGTTGAGGCTAAAAGCGTTGAGCAGGAACGCCCACTAGGACTTGTCATTGGCGGGGCTCAACAACATCAGAAGGGCTATTTTGGGAAAGGTAGTTGGAGGACGAACGATGGAGCTACTAGGAAGGTTAGGAAAGCTGTGATAAGATGGAAAATCCGGAGAATATGGTGGATTATTTGACACTATGACCGGAGCTTGGGTAAGGGTAGCATCTAGGAAGCTAGGTGGTGACGGGGGTGGTGCCTTCCCAGTCATCCAAGCCTGATAAATGTCCGCCATGTGTTGTCTCAACATCCGTACCTCTTCAACTAACCCAATGTCATGTTCAACCAACTGCTTTCGTGTACCAATATCCACTAACTCAACTCTGTTGTCGTCTGTCATTGCCTTTCGACTTTATGTTGTAGGAAAGAGTTACCAGTTTAAGAACCACAAACCAACCACCCTTCTCAATAATGAAGATAACAAAGAGGAACAAAATGAAGTCATCACGTTAGCGTTAGGGCATTTAACATAAGATAATCTCACATTATGTGCAATGCACCTAGTCACAGTTATTGGTTCTAAAATGACTCCGAGGTTACGAAGGTCATATGGCATCATCCCAATTTTACTCTCATTGCCCTTTTCTTCTTCGTTTCCTCTCTTGCGCTCCTTGATTTGCTCATTTCTTCCCTCTCTTTTCTTTCTGATTATTGCACTTTTCTTGCATCCCGCAGTTTCCTCTCATTTTTCACATCCCACAATTTCATCTTTTTTTTTTTTTTTCAAATAATTTCTAAAATGATTTGATCGAACCCGATGTAGGTTGTATACGTATCATGTTCCACATGAATCAGACCAAGCGTAATTTATTTTACTTTATTATAACATTTGAAAATACAAAAATTGTTTCACTTTTAATATTCAGTTTTATTTTAGTAGTTTATTTTAATTAATTAAGAGTGATTTTTATATTTTTATAAAAATATTATATTATTTAGTCTTCTTAGTCCAAATTTAAACCCAAAAGACATAGACCCAACCCAATTTTTCTAAATCCAAACCCCACGACCCATCAGCTTAACCCCTGACCCGCACCAGTTAACCCAGCCCATCACCTTTTAATCTTGGCCCTCTATTTGACTTTAATCCTATGGCCAATATTAATTCTCCCAAACCAAAATAAAAGCGACATCTCCCATAAACCCAAAAGAAAAAAAAAAAAAAAGGATCAGCCACCCTATCTTCCAAGACCCAGCCACCGCACCACCCCATCTCCGCCTCCGCCGCCTACGCTTCCTCCTCCTCCGACGCTTCTGTTGTTACTAATTCCGCCGCCGCTGCAGTTTCAATCTCGAACGGAGTCTTTGTTCTGATATTTCTACATATTGGAACCTTACTGTCGTTTTTTTATGCTTAATTCGTTTGCGAAGCTCCTGTCGGATGATTTTTCCGGCTCCGCCGTCCCAAACTTCTGCTCGTCACTTCTCCTCTAAGCAGCAAAATCACCGGCAAAACTGCTAAAAAAATCAATCCAGCAACGCCGGGAAAGCACTTCCAAATTTGGTCTGTCGGGGACTTCCGTTCGTGGTTTCCGGATGAGGTCCCAAATTTGATTCGTGTTCCAATTTTATGGCTCTACACCAGCTACTGCGAGGTCATTTCTTTACTTTTCCTATTCCATTTTTTATCATTATACATGTTTGTCTTTTGTGTTTCTTTGCCTCACTTATCTTTAATGTGATGAATGTATTAATTTTTGTTCTTTTCGTTATTAGCTTAACACGTTGAAGTGGTGAGAATAGTGGATTGATTTAGAAAAAGGTTATTTGGTTAAATTGCTTTGCAAAACTATTTTAATGATACTGAATCCATACGAATTAGGTACAAAGAAAATAGTTGGATTGTGGAGCTGAAAGATTGAGCCCATTAGTAATTAACTATTTCTCGCATGCTTTAAAAATTGGGCTTGGTCAAATACCTAAAATAAAAAGTCAAAAGATTTCTAGCATGGTTTAGTTAGTTCTGTTTTATTTGCTTTATTTATTTTATTATCGCTAGTAGCATGTTTAAGCCGGTTACACTCGGGTAGGCAAACTTTAGGGTTATTTTTCTTTTATTTTATTTTTATTCGAGGTGAGAGGTTGTTCCTTTTAGTTTATACTCATGGGAATGCCCCGTGGATTTTGTATATATTTTTATCCGTGGTATACCCCGTAGTGAATGTAATTGAAGGCCGTGACGGACATCGCAGAGTAAGCATAGTATAGGTTAATTTATTACTTTAACCTCGGGCCTCTTTTGTGTTTATTTTTCTTTGTGTGTTTTTACCTAAATCTGAGTATTCTTTAAAGTCAACCGGATCAAGTATGCAATCGTACTCGTGACGGGACTTGAGGAATGCCTAACACCTTCTCCCCGGGTCAAATGAACCCCATTATCTAGAATTTTTGGTGCGGACTATACTTTAGAGTCTAAATGTGTTTTGAAGGAAAATTATTTTTATAAAAAAATGGTAACCTACCGAAACCAAATATCAGGTGGCGACTCTGAAAAATCCTTTGAAACACAATCTTTTGTCACTTTCGAATTTGAAAACCATTTTGAGTTTTTAAATCTTTTTATTCTTTTAAGAGGGTTTGTTAAGGTAAAAAAAAGGGTGTGACAGCTTTGACGACTCTACTGGGGAGTTGCAGGTTCGAGCTGGTACTTGATCTTGTTGGCTTTTAAAAATATTCTGTTGAGTTTTTTATGTTTTATTTGGTTTATTTGTTTTTTTTTTGTTTATGTCGTTTTATTATTTGCTAGTTGTTTACGTGTTTACAGTTTTTCCTTTATGTGTTACTGCTTTATAACTGTCATCATTTTCATTACCCGGTCAATTCTTTCTGCAACAAGTCTCGTAGTACGCGTCGCGTACACGAATACTTTGTTGAGTCACCTTTATTTTAGGAGGAATGTCGTCAGACGTATGGAGTGGGTGGAAAGCTTGAGCAGTCACCATCGACCATACGCTCCCCCGAACTGCCTTTTCTAGTGAACTCCAAAACTTAGGTCAAAGGTCATGCTTATTTGCATCATATCATTGTGACTTAGTAGGGCTCGGTCCTAAGTACCGTGTTCCTTCGTAGGAAGCCTGTCCAAATTGTGTCAAGTGGGCCCATGGCCCAAAAGGACATTCAATCATTCCTATGTGATACATGCTGCATCTTTGAGGGTAGAAAGGTCATTTGGCGGAATGATGTTTGGGAAAGAAGGTTGAAAATGAAGCAAGTAGGGCCTAGTTATATTTTTCTTTCACAACTTTTTCAAGAAAAGACCAAAAAAAAATCAAAAAGATATTGCACTTTCCCATCATTTTTGTAAATGAAGCAAGTAGGGCCCAGTGAAACTATTTTTGTATTTTCAAATGTTATAATAAAGTAAAATAAATTACGCTTGGTCTGATTCATGTGGAACATGATACGTAGGCAACCTACATCGGGTTCAATCGAATCAATTTAGAAATTATTTGAAAAAAAAAAAAGATGAAGTTTTGGGATGTGAAAAATGAAAGGAAACTGCGGGATACAAGAAAAGTGTGATAATCAGAAAGAAAAGAGAGGGAAGAAATGAGCAAATCTTTAGTTCCCGCCTAGAGAATAGGGTCAATTGTTAGTTTCCTTAAGTTTTAATCTTTAGTTTTTTGAGTTCAGGGGTCCCGCCTAGAAAATATGGTCAATTTTTAGTTTAGTCAAGCTCAGTCTATAGTTTTCCTCAAGCTCAAACTCAAATATAGGAGATGCACTTCCTAGTTTGGGTTTTTCAGATTCTATTTCTTTAGGAAGTGCACTTCCTAATTTTATGTTAAAGGCTTCACCCCTAGGAGACACACTTCCTAGTGTGAGTCATTTAAGTTCATCCCTAGGAGACGCACTTCCTAGTTTGAGTAATTTAAGTTCACCCCTAGTAGACTCACTTCCTAATCTGGATCTTTCAGGTTATTCTTTTAGGAGACGTACTTTCTAGTTTGGGTCATTCAGGTTTTATTTTTAGCAGACGCATTTGCAAGTCAAATTTTCTTGGTTTTACTCACAGGAGACGCACATCCTAGTCGAGTCTTAAGTTTTACTCTCATCATTGCATCAATAGCATAGGTGTTTTACAGTTTTGCTAACAACTCACAAATCTTCCTAGTGCAAACTGGGGCAGAAAATTTTGTTTGTTGTGTTGTTTTAATTGCAGGCACCCACTTGAAAAATGAGGGGAAATATTTCAGAAATCAATTTTAGGTTTAAGTCATTGGCAGGCGCCCACCTGGAGAACGAGGGAATTTATTTTAATTTTTAAGTCATCAGGCGCCCACCTGGAGAATGAGGGAATTTATTTTAAGTTTTAAGTCATCACGCGCCCACCTGGAGAACGAGGGACTTTATTTCAAGTTTTAAGTCATCAAGCGCCCAACTGGAGAATGAGGGAATTTATTTCAAGTTTTAAGTCATCAGACGCCCACCTGGAGAACGAGAGAATTTATTTCAAGTTTTAAGTCATCAGGCGCCCACCTGGAGAACGAGAGAATTCATTTCAAGTTTTAAGTCATCAGGCGCCCACCTGGAGAACGAGAGAATTCATTTCAAGTTTTAAGTCATCAGGCGCCCACCTGAAGAACGAGGGAATTTATTTCAAGTTTTAAGTCATCAGGCGCCCACCTGGAGAACGAGGGAATTCATTTCAAGTTAAGTCATCAGGAGCCCACTTGTAGAACGAGGGAATTTATTTTAAGTTTTAAGTCATCAGGTACCCACCTGGAAAATGAGGGAATTCATTTCAAGTTTTAAGTTATCAGGCTCCCACTTGGAAAATGAGGGAATTTATTTTAAGTTTTAAGTCATCAGGCGCCCACCTGGAGAATGAGGAAATTTATTTCAAGTTCAAGGCATTAGCAGGCACCCACCTGGAGAATGAGAAAATTTATTATGTTTCAAGTAATTACTAGGCGCCCACCTGGAGAATGAGGAAATTCATTTCAAGTTCAAGGCATTAGCAGGTGCCCATCTGGAGAATGAGGGAATTCATTTTAAGTTTCAAGTCATTAGCAGGCGCCCACCTGGAGAACGAGGGAAGTCATTTCAGAATTCACTTAGAGATCGAGTTAGAGGCATCAGACGCCCGCCTGAAGAATAGGGTCAACTTTCGATTTTCAAGTTCAAGAGGCATCAGGAGCCCGCTTGAAAAACAGGGTCAACTTTCAATTTTCAAGTTCAAGAAGCATCAGGAGCTCGTTTGGAGTACAAGGTCAATTTTCATTTTCCAAGTTCAAGTTAGAGAAGCATCATGAGCCCGCCTGAAGAACATGGACAACTTTCAGTTTACAAGTTCAAGTCAGAGAGGCATCAGGAGCCGCTTGAAGAACAGGGTCAGCGTTCAATTTTCAAGTTGAAGTTAGAGAAGCATCAGGAGAAGCCCTCCTGAAGAACAGGGTCAACTTTCAGTTTACAATTTCAAGTCAGAGAAGCATCAGGAGCCCGCCTAAAAAATATGGTCAACTTTCAATTTTCAAGTTCAAGGTATAGAAGCATCAGGAGGCAGCCTGCCTGAAGAACAACGTCAATTTTCAGTTTACAAGTTCAAGTCAAAGAGGCATCAGGATCCCGCCTGAAGAACAGGGTCAACTTTCAGTTTTCAAGTTCAAGTTAGAGGCAGCAGGATCCCGCCTGAAGAATAGGGTTAACCTCCAGTTTATTTCAAGTCAAATGAGAAGTAACACGAGCCGCATGAAGGACAAGGTTTGCAAGCTCGAGTCTACCGCAAGTTCACGTTTATTTCAAGTGCAAGCAGCAGGAAGCACGCATAAAGAATAGGGTCAACTTCCAGTTTTCTTCAGACTCAAGTCAGCAGGATGCCCATTTAAAGAATGGGGTTGAATTTTCAGTTTCATGATTGAAGGATCAAGTGGATATTCAAGGAAGATTCGAGACAAGAAGTAGATAGGATCTTGTATTATTTTTTTTTTGATGTAAGTTTTTCTTTTATTTTTGATGTAATGGCAGGAACCGCGGACCGGAACCTCGACGGCGCCTCAATCGGCTCTCCACCTCGGTATACTCCATCACTCTTCTCACTTTTGAACTACACGTGGCCTGATTCCTGTATAGCCAAGGATATGTAGGCAGCTCAAATACCAGGGCTCGGTCACAATCTTTGATCCATCTTTGTTTCGTTTTGAATAAGCGTCGGGTCATAAATCAATTATGTTGCTTATTGTTAGCCTATTTTTCACTTTTAATCTAATAGTAGAACATAAAATTCGAAAACACAAAAAAATAGTTTCACTTTGTATTTTTTACCTCATTACATATCTTTTTCAAGAATATTAGTATTTTTGGTAGAAATATTATTTTAATTTTGTGATGATTTTAATCTAATCCTATTTTTTATTTTTAGTATGATATTTGAAAAATGCCAAAAATAGTTTTGTTTTAACGGTTAGTTTTATTTTAATAGTTATTTCTACTTAAGTAGGGCTAGTTAATATTTTGGTAGTATTTTATCTTTGTTTTTTATTTAATAGGCAAGAGTTGATGTGGGGTGGATAGATTTTTGGTTAATTAGGCCCATTTTAAGCACTAATCTGGCTAAAAAGGCCCAAAGTGGACGGCCCATTCCCTCTGCCCACATACCCCATCAGATATAACACCCTAGAACTAACCCTAGAGAGAGGACCGAGGCAGCTGCACATACACATAGATAGAGAAAGAGAGAGGGGCCGAACGAGAAACAAAAGTCTGGAAAGAAAACTCCAAAACTGAAAAACGCAGCAATTCAATACTATAAATACACCATAGCTTCTGCATGTAGAAAACCTAGTTGAAACTTCACCTAAAGTACCATAGTTCTCCTGTTGAATCACTCCAAAACCCCATCAAACTCGCTAAAAATTAGTCAAAAACCACTGATCCATCAAGTATTCCGGCGAGTTTCGAGGTCGTCGTAGGTAGTAGTCTGAGGTTTCTGGGCAGGTTCGAGGTCCCATCGAGGTTGTCGTCGTCCAAGGTTCCCGATCTTAGAACATTTTCAGATTCGGTCTACGGTTACGATTCATTCTTATATCAAGCTCTGTTCGACAGACTTTCGATTTGGGTTTCCGTACTTTCACATTTGGAGGTTTGCTGATTATATAAGAGGTCAATTTACTCTCTTCTCTCTTTATTTTAATATCGTGCTTGTGAATC
Organism: Nicotiana tomentosiformis; assembly: GCF_000390325.3. Classification (NCBI taxonomy): domain Eukaryota; kingdom Viridiplantae; phylum Streptophyta; class Magnoliopsida; order Solanales; family Solanaceae; genus Nicotiana; species Nicotiana tomentosiformis. The sequence continues at coordinate 42,067,808 of NC_090818.1, read as the reverse complement.
GAAATGTGATGCTGGCTTTTCTCTTGTTTGTTTGTTGTGGATCGAAATATGTGCTATATTTTATCTTTTTCATTTTTATGATTGCAATTCTTCAATCTTGATTGTTGCAGGAATTTTCTAATCTTTGATCTAAGCTAGCTTCAAATTGATATTTCGTTGGATAATCGCTATAACTTTGGTGATTCTCGTTGAAATTTCTAGTCATAAAGTATTTGCTCATGTCCATGAGTAGTGTATCTGGTAGTATGATTTTCTCTTTTTCCTTCTAAATAACTTCTTAAGCCCCCTTTAAATACCGTCGATCTATATTCTCGTTAGTTTTGGTACAAGTTTGCCTTTGTCATTTTCTATTATTCTTTTGGTTCAAAAACATTAGTTGGCCATGATTTTGAGTAATTTCCATTACTTCTTTATAGTTTATTGATTTCTTATAGCTGATTTCTCAATTATTAACAAAAGAAAGTGATTCAGAGTTTTCTTTAGGCCAATATCATATTTTAAACCCACTACTTTATTTAGTCTATTTTGTTATTATCGTTGTATTTCCATGCTTGATTTAGATGTTATCAATTGGATGTTTTCTGTTGCATTGTGTGATTTGTGCTTGTTTGAGATGATGAAGAATAGGCTAAGGAACTTAGGCTAAACAGAAATTAAAGTATTTGAGTTTAAGTGTTTTTGTTTCGTTATTTCTTTTATCGCTAGTAGCATATTTAGGCCGATCACGTTGGGTAGGCAAACTTTTAGGGCGTTTATGTTATAGTTTTTGTTGAGGCGAGAGGTTGTCCCTTTAGTTAACTAATTTATCCGGGGAATGCCCCGAAGAACTTTGTAAACATTCTGGAGGCTGTGACGAGCTTGTGGAGGAAGCATAGTATAGTTTAATATAGGATTTTTAATATTTTATTTTTCTTTTCTTCTCTTTTCTTTTTTTAGGTGGAGACAACCTCGAACCTCCTTTGTGTTTTTTTTTCCTTTTTATGTGTGTTTACCTTAATTAGAATATCCTTAAAAACCAACTTGATCATTTATGCAACCGTACTAGTTACGGGACTCGGGAAATGCCTAACACCTTCTCCCCGAGTCAAATGAACCCCTTACTTGAAATCTCTGGTGCAAACCGGTTTAGAGTCAAATATATTTTTAAGGGAAAAATTGTTTTTAAATGGTGACTTGGCACACCGAGATAATATGCCAAGTGACGTCTATGAGAAAATCCCTTTTAAACAAATATTTTTTGTTACTTAAAGAAATCAATAAACTATAAAAAAGTAATGGAAATTACTCAAAAACATGGCTAACTAACGTTTTTGAACCAAAAGAATAATAGAAAATGACAAAGGCAAACTTGTACCAAAACTAACGAGAATATAGATCGACAGTATTTAAAGGGGACTTAAGAAGTTATTTGGAAGGAAAAAGAGAAAATTATACTACCAGATACACTTCTCATGGGCATGAGCAAATACTTTATGACTAGAAATTTCAACGAGAATTACCAAAGTTATAGCGATTATCCAACGAAATATCAATTTGAAGCTAGCTTAGATCAAAGATCAGAAAATTCCCGCAACAATCAAGATTGAAGAATTGCAATCATTAAAATGAAAAAGATAAAATAGAGTACATATTTTGATCTACAACAAACAAAACAAGAGAAAGGCCAGCATCACATTTCGATTCACAAGCACGATATTAAAATAAAGAGAGTAAATTGACCTCTTATATAATCAACAAACCTCCAAATGTGAAAAGTACGGAAACCCAAATCGAAGGTCTGTCGAACAGAGCTTGATATAAGAATGAATCGTAACCGTAGACCGAATCTGAAAATTTTCTAAGATCGGGAACCTTGGACGTCGACAACCTCGAACCTGCCCGGAAACCTCAGACTACTACCTATGACGACCTCGAAACTTGATGGATCAGTGGTTTTCGACTGATTTTATGCGAGTTTGATGGGGTTTTGGAGTGATTCAACAGGAGAACAATGGTACTTTAGGTGAGGTTTCTACATGTAGAAGCTATGGTATTGAATTGTTGCGTTTTGGAGTTTTCTTTCCAGACTTTTATTTCTCGTTCGTCCCCTCTCTCTTTCTCTATCTATGTGCAGCTGCCTCGGTCCTCTCTCTAGGGTTAGTTCTAGGGTGTTATATCTGATGGAGAATGGGCCGTCCACTTTGGGCCTTTTTAGCCAGATTTGTGCTTAAAGGCCTAATTAATCAAAAATCTATCCACCCCACATCAACTCTTGCCTATTAAATAAAAAATAAAGATAAAATACTATCAAAATATTAACTAGCCCTCCTTAAGTAGAAATAAAACTAACCATTAAAACAAAACTATTTTTGGCATTTTTCAAATATCATACTAAAAATAAAAAATAGGATTAGATTAAAATTATCACAAAATTAAAATAATATTTCTACCAAAAATACTAATATTTTTGAAAAAGATATGTAATGAGATAAAATAAATATGAGGAAACTTTACAATGGTGGGTGTTGAGTAATAACTAGTGAGCAATGAAGGTGTGAAGCATCCGTAGAGGTAAAGAAGAATAAATGCTAACAGAGAAGCAGTGGCGTGAAGGCTGAAGCAGCGAGAAAGGGGAAAGTGGCATAAGGGATCTGGGGCTTTGTTTTACTGGAGAGTTTTGTAAATTGGAATTTGGGAAAGATCCTAAAAAGAATTTTAACTTTCGATTAGAAGTATAACTAGTGAATTTTTTCGCGCGCGGTCATAAAAATATTATATATTTGAATTTTAAAATGATTATTTATTAATACTTAAATTCTCAAAATAATAAAAATAGGTTTTTTTTTGTGATGACTAAAAAATATCTTCAATTTGTCAAATAGAAATCACTTTAACATATTCACGTTGGGTGGTTTTCTCATGAGATTTTAATGACTGACTAGTGTATCTTGACTTTGTAATGGCAGTCTGTTAGATGGAACATACCATGATTTTTATTATAAAAATAGTCCAACTGTAAAGATTCATAGCAAGCAAAACCTAATTAATTTAACATTACAGTATAGTTGTTTGATATAATTAATAATATACTTTTTCTTTTCTTTTCTCTTGGTTTCAATAACTTTGGAGTATTGAAATCATTGTTAGCTTTTTATAAATTAAATCCCAGACACTGCAACCAAACGACTCGTTATATTTGAAGTTGGACATTTCTGACGCGTACAATTGAGCAAAAATTGACTTGACAAAATATACGTTTGACCTTTTAATATATGCACTTTAGCTTTTAAAATAAAAACCGCTGGCATCCTAAAACTTTGCAATGAGGTAATCAAACGGTCCTTCTTAGTTTTGATCCTGAAGCTAGTTATTTATGCCCACTTGATCGTTATATTTCTGCATATTCACTATGGAGTATTATTGTTTCAGTCATCGGTGTGAATGACATGATGGATTGCTATGTAAATAGAAATATATACCTAATTTTTGTCCCTCACATATTAAAATTTATTTTTAGTTTTCAAAGATGCATTTTTGGTGTTCATCACGTCATTATTTTCTAATTTAGCATTTTTAATCAACTTTAGTTTTTGAGAAAGTTGAGACGTACAAGGATAGTCACATCTATAGTACTTTATAATAGTAAAATTCTTGACCTTTGTGTTAATAGGTTAAAAGAAAACAAATGAAATCATGGCACCTAGCTCAATCTTTAGCTTTTGATTGAGAGGTTGGTTGTAGACTTCACAGTTAGGAGACCCAAGGTAGCCCTGTTAGCGTCCGCAGGCTCTGGATTCAGGGTAGTGGTTGACACACATGAGGAAGCGGGTAAAATATTTGTGAAAGTGGTATAGGGCAATGCGAGTCCTGTGGATATGGAGAATATGGCAATGCATTATGGATAGAGTAGTGGGAAGGTGAGGTATGACTTTGGGGATTTATTGGAGAGAAGTAGCATCGAGGAGGATTATCTGGTGTACGGAGATATTCATGGGGTCGATGTTGAGGCTGAAAGCGTTGAGCAGGAACGCCCACTAGGAAGGTTAGGAAAGCTGTGATAAGTGGGAAAATTCAGAGAATATGGTGGATCATTTGACACTATGACCGGAGTTTGGGTAAGGGTAGCATCTAGGAAGCTAGGTGGTGGCGGGGGTGGGGCCTTCCCAGTCATCCAAGCCTGATAAATGTCCGCCATGTGTTGTCTCAACATCCTTACCTCTTCAACCAACCCAATGTCCTATTCAACCAACTGCTTTCGTGTACCAATATCCACTAACTCAACTCTGTTGTCGTTTGTCATTGCCTTTCGACTTTATGTTGTAGGAAAGAGTTACCAGTTTAAGAACCACACACCAACCACCCTTCTCAATAATGAAGATAACAAAGAGGAACAAAATGAAGTCATCACGTTAGCGTTAGGGCATTTAAAATAAGATAATCTCACATTATAGTCACAGTTATCGGTTCTAAAATGACTCCGAGGTTACGAAGGTCATATGGCATCATCCCAATTTTACTCTCATTGCCTTTTTCTTCTTCGTTTCCTCTCTTGCGCTCCTTAATTTGCTCATTTCTTCCCTCTCTTTTCTTTCTGATTATCGCACTTTTCTTGCATCCCTCAGTTTCCTCTCATTTTTCACATCCCACAACTTCATCTATTTTTTTCTTTTTTTTTTCTTTTTTTTTCCAAATAATTTCTAAAATGATTCGATCGAACCCGATGTAGGTTGCCTACGTATCATGTTCCACATGAATCACACCAAGCGTAATTTATTTTACTTTATTATAACATTTGAAAATACAAGAATAGTTTCACTTTTAATGTTTAGTTTTATTTTAGTAGTTTATTTTAATTAATTAATAGTGATTTTTATATTTTTATAAAAACATTATATTATTTAGTCTTCTTAGTCCAAATTTAAACACAAAAGACATAGACCCAACCCAATTTTTCTAAATCCAAACCCCACGACCCATCAGCTTAACCCCTGACCCGCACCATTTAACCCAGCCGATCACCTTTTAATCTTGGCCCTCTATTTGACTTTAATCCTATGGCCAATATTAATTCCCCTAAACCAAAATAAAAGCGACATCTCCCATGAACCTTAAAGAAAAAAAAAAGGATCAGCCACCCTATCTTCCAAGACCCAGCCACCACACCACCCCATCTCCGCCTCCGCCGCCTACGCTTCCTCCTCCTCCGACGCTTCTGTTGTTACTAATTCCGCCGCCGCTGCAGTTTCAATCTCGAACGGAGTCTTTGTTCTGATATTTCCACATATTGGAACCTTACTGTCCTTTTTTTATGGTTAATCCGTCTGCTCGTCACTTCTCCTCTAAGCAGCAAAATCAGCGGCAAAACTGCTAAAACAATCAATCCAGCAACGCCGGGAAAGCACTTCCAAATCTGGTCTGTCGAGGACTTCCGTTCGTGGTTTCCGGATGAGGTCCCAAATTTGATTCGTGTTCCAATTTTATGGCTCTACACCAGCTACTTTGAGGTCATTTCTTTACTTTTCCTATTCCATTTTTTATCATTATACATGTTTGTCTTTTGTGTTTCTTTGCCTCACTTATCTTTAATGTGATGAATGTATTAATTTTTGTTCTTTTCGTTATTAGCTTAACACGTTGAAGTGGTGAGAATAGTGGATTGATTTAGAAAAAGTTATTTGGTTAAATTGCTTTGCAAAACTATTTTAATGATATTGAATCCATACGAATTAGGTACAAAGAAAATAGTTGGATTGTGGAGCTGAAAGATTGAGCCCATTAGTAATTAACTATTTCTCACATGCTTTAAAAATTGGGCTTGGTCAAATACCTAAAATAAAAAGTCAAAAGATTTCCAGCATGGTTTAGTTAGTTCTGTTTTATTTGCTTTATTTATTTTATTGTCTCTAGTAGCATGTTTAAGCCGGTTACATTCGGGTAGGCAAACTTTAGAGTTGTTTTTCTTTTATTTTATTTTTATTCGAGGTGAGAGGTTGTTCCTTTTAGTTTATATTCATGGGAATGCCCCGTGGATTTTGTATGTATTTTTATCCGGGGTATGCCCCGTAGTGAATGTAATTGAAGGCCGTGATGGACATCGCAGAGTAAGCATAGTATAGGTTAATTTATTACTTTAATTTTCTTTTCGTGTAATTTTCTTTCATTTAGGTAGGGACGACCTCAGGCCTCTTTTGTGTTTATTTTTCTTTGTGTGTTTTTACCTCAATCTGAGTATTCTTTAAAGTCAACCGGATCAAGTATGCAATCGTACTCGTTACGGGACTTGAGGAATGTCTAACACCTTCTCCCCGGGTCAAATGAACCCCATTATCTAGAATTTCTGGTGCAGACTATGCTTTAGAGTCTAAATGTGTTTTGAAGGAAAATTGTTTTAAAAAAAAATGGTGACCTGGCACACCGAAACCAAATGTCAGGTGGCGACTCTGAAAAATCCTTTGAAACACAATTTTTTGTCACTTTCGAATTTGAAAACCATTTTGAGTTTTTAAATCTTTTTATTCTTTTAAGAGGGTTTGTTAAGGTGAAAAAGGGGTGTGATAGCTTTGGCGACTCTGTTGGGAAGTTTCAGGTTCGAGCTGGTACTTTATCTTGTTGGCTTTTTAAAATATTCTGTTGAGTTTTTTATGTTTTATTTGGTTTATTTGTTTTTATTTATTTATTTTTGTTTATGTTGTTTTATTATTTGCTAGTTGTTTACGTGTTTACAGTTTTTCCTTTATGTGTTACTGCTTTATAACTGTCATCATTTTTATTACCTGGTCAATTCTTTCTGCAATAAGTCTCGTAGTACGCGTCGCGTACACGAATACTTTGTTGAGTCACCTCTATTTTAGGAGGGGGCCGTCAGACGTATGGAGTGGGTGGAAAGCTTGAGCAGTCACCATCGACCATACGCTCCCCCGAACTGCCTTTTCTAGTGAACTCCAAAACTTAGGTCAAAGGTCATGCTTATTTGCATCATATCATTGTGACTTAATAGGGCTCGGTCCTAGGTACCGTGTTCCTTCATAGGAAGCCTGTCCAAATTGTGTCAAGTGGGCCCATGGCCCAAAAGGACATTCAATCATCCCTATGTGATACATGTTGCATCTTTGAGGGTAGAAAGGTCATTTGGCGGAATGATGTTTGGGAAAGAAGGTTGAAATTGAAGCAAGTAGGGCCCTGTTATATTTTTCTTTCACAACTTTTTCAAGAAAAGACCAAAAAAAAAATCAAAAAGATATTGCACTTTCCCATCATTTTTGTAAATGAAGCAAGTAGGGCCCAGTGAAACTATTTTTGTATATTCAAATGTTATAATAAAGTAAAATAAACTACGCTTGGTCTGATTCATGTGGAACATGATACGTAGACAACCTACATCGGGTTCGATCGAATCAATTTAGAAATTATTTGAAAAAAAAGAAAAGAAAGAAAAATGAAAAAAATAGATGAAGTCGTGGGATGTGAAAAATGAGAGGAAACTACGGGATATAAGAAAAGTGTGATAATCAGAAAGAAAAGAGAGGGAAGAAATGAGCAAATCAAGGAGCGTAAGAGAGGAAACGAAGAAGAAAAGGGCAATGAAAGTAAAATTGGGATGATGCCATATGACCTTCATAGCCTCGGAGTCATTTTAGAACCGATAACTGTCACTAGGTACATTGCACATAATGTGATATTATCTTATGTTAAATGCCCTAACGCTAACATGATGACTTCATTTTGTTCCTCTTTGTTATATTCATTATTGAGAAAGGTGGTTGGTTTGTGGTTCTTAAATTGGTAACTCTTTCCTACAACATAAAGTCGAAAGGCAATGACAGCCGACAACAGAGTTGAGTTGGTGGATATTGGTACACGAAAGCAGTTGGTTGAACAGGACATGGGGTTGGTTGAAGAGGTAAGGATTTTGAGACAACATATGGCGGACATGTATCAGGTTTGGATGACTGGGAAGGCACCACCCCCGCCACCACCTAGCTTCCTAGATGCTACCCTTACCCAAGCTCCGGTCATAGTGTCAAATGATCCACCATATTCTCCTGATTTTCCCGCTAATCACAGCTTTCCTAACCTCCCTAGTAGATCCATCGTTCGTCCTCCAACTACCTTTCCCAAAAATAGCCCTTCTGATGTTGTTGAGCCTCCAATGACAAGTCCTAGTGGGCGTTCCTGCTCAACGCTTTCAGCCTCAACATCAACCCCATGAATATCTCCGTACTCCAGATAATCCTCCCCGATGCTACTTCTCTCCACAAAATTCCCAAAGTCATACCTCACCTTCCCACTACTCTATCCATAATGCATTGCCATATGCTCCACATCCACAGGACTCGCATTGGCCTACACCACTTCCACAAATATTTTACTCGCCTCCTCATGCATGTTAACCACCTACCCGCAAGAGGTTCCAACCGAGGCCAGAGTACAAAATGAAAAGGCAGCAGCAAAGAGAAAAGTCTTTCACTCCTATTAGAGAATCATATGCTAGTTTGTTCCAAAGGTTGAGGCAATTGGACATGTTGAAGCCAATTCAGATAAAAATGCCGAACCCCCTTCCAAAGAATTTTGATTATTTCCAAAGGTGCGCATATTGCTCTAATGCCCCCGGCACAATATAGAAAAGTGTTGGCATCTGAAAAGAGCAGTCCAGAAGCTTATTGATGCAGGTGACATTACCGTGCAAAATCCAGATACAACGGATACTAGCCAAAGTCATTTGCTTGTTCATAATGAGACACATATGGTGGCATGATTTGTGTTGAAAAGGAATGTGAGAACTCTTCTGAATCCCTTGGAGGGCCACTTACCGCAAAGTTTTCAGCGCTATCAGTCTCGGTTCCAGAAGTTGATCTTAAAACGAGTTGGCAAAAGAGACCCAAAAGCTATTTGCTAAGGTCAACGTGATCGAAACTTGTGAAGGTTCTGGTAATGTCGATGTGCGACTTAGTGGCTAAGATGTCGAGCTAGGTAATTGGAAAGATACTCCTTTCTTGGCTAGCCAGGGAGGAGTTTTGGTGGTTGATTTTGTTGTCATTTCTGTTTGTCCGGGTTATTTTAGGGTCGTAATCCGGATATTGTCTTGTGGCTCAAACCCTTCTTCCTCATATTTTTCCTAGTTCGTTTAGTTATAGTAACTCGTCTAGTGTAATCTAGGATCGTTCCAGGGTTGTAACCCATGTCTATTTTTGTCGTTTTGTTTTTCAAACCCTTACACCGTCTGTCTAATGCAATCTCATATTTTCTGTTATTTCTAGTTATTTTTGTTTAGTTCTCTTTTCCTTTTATAGTTTTTTTCATGCCGACTCTAGTGACATGATTTGCACGCGGAATTCTCAGCCTGGTGTTGAAAAAGCCTAATCAGGAAGCAATGAAATAAGTTTTGAAGATGATAGGGACATTTGAGGGAAAGAAGTAAAGATTTGAACATTTTGAGATCATTTAAATCCCGAATTGTATGAAACTGGGCAGATAGTTTGGGAAGTTAATAGGAAGACAAAGATTTGGTATAAGAGAGTGCGTCCTAGAATTTTTGAAGCAAGCAACTTTGAGTTCAAGTGCATCTCAGGTTACAATATAAAGCCAAGGGAGTTTGTCCCAAACTGACGGAGGGTATTCATTGTGAAGAAGATATCACCCAATGAGAGTTCTGTACTTGACACGACACTAAAGAAAGATGGAAGGCATATCTGGGATATAAATACCGATGCTACAAAAGAAATGTTGTGCATGATCTTCATTTTTCATCCTCAAGTTGCATGTGTCGTACTTGGCATTTTCAGAGATTGGGAGGCCCTCTTTCAATTACCCAAATACTTTATATCCTTCGGTACCCTTTTGAGCATGTGCTGATCTCTTTGACTTTCCCTCCTTTGGAATCAAGTTAGAGTCATAAAAAAGAAAAAAGAAAAAAAGAAGAAGAAGTTTGTATCCCCGTAGGTTTGTTTCATAATCCCACGAAGTCAAGAGTGGGGCAAATTTTGTAGAAATTCCATATAAAAAAAAGGAAGAGGTTCAAATTCTCTTGTTTTATAAACCGGGGCAAAGTTTTAAAATACATTCCAAAAGTTGTAAATAAATTATCCATTTTATCTTAGTTTGAATTTGAGCCTTCATGCCTTTCTTTCTTTCTTTCTAATCCTGTCCAAAAGTCACATTAAAGTCCAAAAAAGACCTCCTATATGATCTTTGAGAGTGCCGAGTTAGACATGCCAGGAGCATATGATATTTTTACCATGGTTAATGCTTTGTCATCTGCAGAATCAGAGGAAATAAGAAGAAAAGAAGAAAATGAGAGAGTCTTATCGGTGAAAACCCTCACGGGCACCATAAGGAGACGGTGAGTTGAGAGAAAGAACAAAATGAGAGAGGCTTGATAGTAAAAACCCTTCAGGGCACTACAAGTCGACTGAGGATCGTGAATTAGATAGGACAATTGGAGCATTGAAACCTAGTTTCACAGCTTAGAGGTATGACAAGAATGGAAGATTAGACTTGCTTGACAGATCATGCCACTTATTCCAAGATGCACGCCATGATCATTAGAGTTGGTGTTACATCAGAAAACTTTCTACTTTGTAATTCTTTTGTTAGATGTCATATCTTTCCATTGTCCCGTTACTTTGTTCTTCTTGCTTTGTTTAAGTCCTCTTTTTGAGTCTGCTCTGTCAGAACAAGTGAGAAATGACTTCAAAATTTGCTACCAGCTTTCCAATTGCACAAAGCGAAGTGTGACTAGCACATCAAAGTGGAATAAGTCAGGGAAAAGTGGCATTCGTACTGAGTTGATAACAATTGAAGTGCTTTGAGATTCATGTAAAATGCAAAGGTTCGGTAAATGTCAATTCATGGGTACAATGCAATAGATAGAGGATTTGGGCTTGAACGGATCATAGGTATTTTCTGTGATAAGGGTGACAGAGAAAGTGGTTAGCCAATAACAATCAAGGTCTTCCAAGTTGAAATCAAAGTTATCATGGCAAGTGTAGGAGCAATCACCCTCAAGATCAAGGCCACAAACCAACCACTATGTTTTAAACTCACAAGTCTTTTTTGCTTGAAGCAGGGACGAAGACTATGTCCAAATCAAAGATTGGAAGTTGGAATTTTTCAGGTATCGTGCCCAAATTTTGTGAGCACAAAGGATGTTTGAGATGGTTTTTACCTAGTTGAGAGGATCATACCTCCTAGGCATTCTCCCTAGTCGGAAGAATTTATAGTTTTTCTTAAGTTCAGGGGTCCCGCCTGGAGAATAGGGTCAATTGTTAGTTTCCTTAAGTTTTAATCTTTAGTTTTTTGAGTTCAGGGGTCCCGCCTAGAAAATATGGTCAATTTTTAGTTTAGTCAAGCTCAGTTTATAGTTTTCCTCAAGCTCAACCTCAAATATAGGAGATGCACTTCCTAGTTTGGGTTTTTCAGATTCTATTTCTTTAGGAAGTGCACTTCCTAATTTTATGTTAAAGGCTTCATCCCTAGGAGACGCACTTCCTAGTGTGAGTCATTTAAGTTCATCCCTAGTAGACGCACTTCCTAGTTTGAGTAATTTAAGTTCACCCCTAGTAGACTCACTTCCTAATCTGGATCTTTCAGGTTATTCTTTTAGGAGACGTACTTTCTAGTCTGGGTCATTCAGGTTTTATTTTTAGCAGGCGCATTTGCAAGTCAAATTTTCTTGGTTTTACTCACAGGAGACGCACATCCTAGTCGAGTCTTTAGTTTTACTCTCATCATTGCATCAATAGCATAGGTGTTTTACAGTTTTGCTAACAACTCACAAATCTTCCTAGTGCAAACTGGGGCAGAAAATTTTGTTTGTTGTGTTGTTTTAATTGCAGGCACCCACTTGAAAAATGAGGGGAAATATTTCAGAAATCAATTTTAGGTTCAAGTCATTGGCAGGCGCCCACCTGGAATACGAGGAAATTTATTTCAATTTTTAAGTCATCAGGCGCCCACCTAGAGAATGCGGAAATTTATTTTAAGTTTTAAGTCATCACGCGTCCACCTGGAGAACGAGGGAATATATTTCAAGTTTTAAGTCATTAGGCGCCCACCTGGAGAATGAGGGAATTTATTTCAAGTTTTAAGTCATCAGGCGCCCACCTAGAGAATGAAGGAATTTACTTCAAGTTTTAAGTCATCAGGCGCCCACCTGGAGAACGAGGGAATTCATTTCAAGTTTTAAGTCATCAGGCGCCCACCCGGAGAACGAGGGAATTCATTTCAAGTTAAGTCATCAGGAGCCCACTTGTAGAACGAGGGAATTTATTTTAAGTTTTAAGTCATCAGGCACCCACCTGGAAAATGAGGGAATTCATTTCAAGTTTTAAGTTATCAGGCTCCCACTTGGAAAATGAGGAAATTTATTTCAAGTTCAAGGCATTAGCAGGCGCCCATCTGGAGAATGAGAAAATTTATTTTAAGTTTCAAGTAATTACTAGGCGCCCACCTGGAGAATGAGGAAATTCATTTCAAGTTCAAGGCATTAGCAGGCGCCCATCTGGAGAATGAGGGAATTCATTTTAAGTTTCAAGTCATTAGCAAGCGCCCACCTGGAGAACGAGGGAAGTCATTTCAGAATTCACTTAGAGTTCGAGTTAGAGGCATTAGGAGCCCGCCTGAAGAATAGGGTCAACTTTCGATTTTAAAGTTCAAGAGGCATCAGGAGCCTGCTTGAAAAAAAGGGTCAACTTTTAATTTTCAAGTTCAAGAAGCATCAAGAGCCCATTTGGAGTACAGGGTCAATTTTCATTTTCCAAGTTCAAGTTAGAGAAGCATCAGGAGAAGCCCTCCTGAAGAACAGGGACAACTTTCAGTTTACAAGTTCAAGTCAGAGAGGCATCAGGAGCCTGCCTGAAGAACAGGGTCAGCGTTCAATTTTCAAGTTCAAGTTAGAGAAGCATCAGGAGAAGCTCTCCTGAAGAACAGGGTCAATTTTCAGTTTACAATTTCAAGTCAGAGAAGCATCAGGAGCCCGCCTAAAGAACATGGTCAACTTTCAATTTTCAAGTTCAAGGTATAGAAACATCAAGAGCCTGCCTGAAGAACAACGTCAATTTTCAGTTTACAAGTTCAAGTCAAAGAGGCATCAGGATCCCGCCTGAAGAACAGGGTCAACTTTCAGTTTTCAAGTTCAAGTTAGAGGCAGAAGGATCCCGCCTGAAGAATAGGGTTAACCTCCAGTTTTTTTCAAGTCAAATGAGAAGTAGCACAAGCCGCATGAAGGACAAGGTTTGCAAGCTCGAGTCTACCGCAAGTTCACGTTTATTTCAAGTGCAAGCAGCAGGGTGCACGCATGAAGAATAGGGTCAACTTCCAGTTTTCTTCAGACTCAAGTCAGCAGGATGCCCACTTGAAGAATGGGGTTGAATTTTCAGTTTCATGATTGAAGGATCAAGTGGGTATTCAAGGAAGATTCGAGACAAGAAGTAGATAGGATCTTGTATTTATTTTTTTTGATGTAATTTTTTCTTTTATTTTTGATGTAATGGCAGGAACCGCGGACCGGAACCTCGACGGCGCCTCAATCGGCTCTCCACCTCGGTATACTCCATCACTCTTCTCACTTTTGAACTACACGTGGCCTGATTCCTGTATAGCCAAGGATATGTAGGCAGCTTAAATACCAAGGCTAGGTCACAATCTTCTGTCCATCTTTGTTTCGTTTTGAATAAGCGTCGGGTCATAAATCAATTACGTTGCTTATTGTTAGCCTATTTTTCACTTTTAATCTAATAATAGAACATAAAATTCGAAAACACAAAAAAATAGTTTCACTTTGTATTTTTTACCTCATTACATATCTTTTTCAAAAATATTAGTATTTTTGGTAGAAATATTATTTTAATTTTGTGATGATTTTAATCTAATCCTATTTTTTATTTTTAGTATGATATTTGAAAAATGCCAAAAATAGTTTTGTTTTAACGGTTAGTTTTATTTTAATAGTTATTTCTACTTAAGTAGGGCTAGTTAATATTTTGATTAGATTTTATCTTTTTTTATTTATTTAATAGGCAAGAGTTGATGTGGGGTGGATAGATTTTTGGTTAATTAGGCCCATTTAAGCACAAATCTGGCTAAAAAGGTCCAAAGTGGACGGCACATTCCCTCTGCCCACATACCCCATCAGATATAATACCCTAGAACTAATCCTAGAGAGAGGACCGAGGCAGCTGCACATACACATAGATAGAGAAAGAGAGGGGACGAACGAGAAATAAAAGTCTGGAAAGAAAACTCCAAAACTGAAAAACGCAGCAATTCAATACCATGAATACACCATAGCTTCTGCATGTAGAAAACCTAGTTGAAACTTCACCTAAAGTACCATTGTTCTCCTGTTGAATCACTCCAAAACCCCATCAAACTCGCTAAAAATCAGTCAAAAACCATTGATCCATCAAGTATTCCGGCGAGTTTCGAGATCGTCGTAGGTAGTAGTCTGAGGTTTCCGGGCAGGTTCGAGGTCCCATCGAGGTTGTCGTCGTCCAAGGTTCCCGATTTTAGAACATTTTCAGATTCGGTCTACGGTTACGATTCATTCTTATATCAAGCTCTGTTCGACAGACTTTCGATTTGGGTTTCCGTACTTTCACATTTTGAGGTTTGCTGATTATATAAGAGGTCAATTTACTCTCTTCTCTCTTTATTTTAATATCGTGCTTGTGAATCGAAATGTGATGTTGGCATTTCTCTTGTTTGTTTGTTATGGATCAAAATATGTGCTATGTTTTTATCTTTTTCATTTTTATGATTGCAATTCTTCAATCTTGATTGTTGCGGGAATTTTCTGATCTTTGATCTAAGCTAGCTTCAAATTGATATTTCGTTGGATAATCGCTATAACTTTGGTGATTCTCGTTGAAATTTCTAGTCATAAAGTATTTGCTCATGCCCATGAGTAGTGTATCTGGTAGTATGATTTCCTCTTTTTCCTTCCAAATAACTTCTTAAGCCCCCTTTAAATACAGTCGATCTATATTCTCGTTAGTTTTGGTACAAGTTTGCCTTTGTCATTTTCTATTATTCTTTTGGTTCAAAAACGTTAGTTGGCCATGATTTTGAGTAATTTTCATTACTTCTTTATAGTTTATTGATTTCTTTAAGTGATCTTCTTTAGCTGATTTCTCAATTATTAACAAAAGAGAGTGATTCAGAGTTTTCTTTAGGCCAATATCATATTTTAAACCCACTACTTTATTTAGTCTATTTTGTTATTATCGTTGTATTTCTATGCGTGATTTAGATGTTATCAATTGGATGTTTTCTGTTGCATTGTGTGATTTGTGCTTGTTTGAGATTATGAAGAATAGGCTAAGGAACTTAGGCTAAACAGAAATTAAAGTATTTAAGTTTAAGTGTTTTTGTTTCGTTATTGTTTTTATCGCTAATAGCATATTTAGGCTGATCACATTGGGTAGGCAAACCTTTAGGGCGTTTATGTTATAGTTTTTGTTGAGGCGAGAGGTTGTCCCTTTAGTTAACTAATTTATCCGGGGAATGCCCCGATGAACTTTGTAAACATTCTGGAGGCCGTGATGAGCTTGTGGAGGAAGCATAGTATAGTTTAATATAGGAATTTTAATATTTTATTTTTCTTTTCTTCTCTTTTCTTTTTTTAGGTGGAGACAATCTCGAACCTCCTTTGTGTTTTTGTTTTCCTTTTTATGTGTGTTTACCTTAATTAGAATATTCTTAAAAACCAACTTGATCATTTATGCAACCGTACTAGTTACGGGACTTGGGAAATGCCTAACACCTTCTCCCCGAGTCAAATAAACCCTTTACTTGGAATCTCTGGTGCAAACCGGTTTAAAGTCAAATATATTTTTAAGGGAAATATTGCTTTTAAATGGTGACTTGGCACACCGAGATAATATGCTAAGTGGCGACTCTGAAAAAATCCCTTTTAAACAAATATTTTTGTTACTTAAAGAAATCAATAAACTATAAAGAAGTAATGGAAATTACTCAAAATCATGGCCAACTAACGTTTTTGAACCAAAAGAATAATAGAAAATGACAAAGGCAAACTTGTACGAAAACTAACGAGAATATAGATCGGCAGTATTTAAAGGGGGCTTAAGAAGTTATTTGGAAGGGAAAAGAGAAAATCATACTACCAGATACACTACTTATGGGCATGAGCAAATACTTTATGACTAGAAATTTCAACGAGAATCACCAAAGTTATAGCGATTATCCAACGAAATATCAATTTGAAGCTAGCTTAGATCAAAGATCAGAAAATTCCCGCAACAATCAAGATTGAAGAATTGCAATCATAAAAATGAAAAAGATAAAACATAGCACATATTTCGATCCACAACAAACAAACAAGAGAAAGGCCAACATCACATTTCGATTCACAAGCACGATATTAAAATAAAGAGAGAAGAGAGTAAATTGACCTCTTATATAATCAGCAAACCTCCAAATGTGAAAGTACGGAAACCCAAATCGAAAGTCTGTCGAACAGAGCTTGATATAAGAATGAATCGTAACCGTAGACCGAATCTGAAAATGTTCTAAGATCGGGAACCTTGGACAACGACAACCTCGATGGGACCTCGAACCTGCCCGGAAACCTCAGACTACTACCTATGATGACCTCGAAACTTGCCGGAACACTTGATGGATCAGTGGTTTTCGACCGATTTTTAGCGAGTTTGATGGGGTTTTGGAGTGATTCAACAGGAGAACAATGGTACTTTAGGTGAAGTTTCAACTGGGTTTTCTACATGCAGAAGCTTTGGTATAGAATTGTTGCGTTTTGGAGTTTTGTTTCTCGTTCGTCCCCTCTCTCTTTCTCTATCTATGTGTTTGTGCAGCTGCCTCGGTCCTCTCTCTAGGGTTAGTTCTAGGGTGTTGTATCTTATGGGTATGTGGGCAGAGGGAATGGGCCGTCCACTTTGGACCTTTTTAGCCAGATTTGTGCTTAAAATGGGCCTAATTAATCAAAAATCTATCCACCCCACATCAACTCTTGCCTATTAAATAAAAAATAAAGATAAAATACTACCAAAATATTAACTAGTCCTACTTAAGTAGAAATAACTATTAAAATAAAACTAACCGTTAAAACAAAACTATTTTTGACATTTTTCAAATATCATACTAAAAATAAAAAATAGGATTAGATTAAAATCATCACAAAATTAAAATAATATTTCTACCAAAAATACTAATATTCTTGAAAAAGATATGTAATGAGATAAAATAAACATGAGGAAATGAGGTAACTTTACAATTTGTCAAATAGAAATCACCTTAACATATTCACGTTGGGTGGTTTTCTCATGAGATTTTAATGACTGACTCGTGTATCTTGACTTTGTAATGGCAGTCTGTGTTAGATGGAACATACCGTAATTTTTATTATAAAAATAGTCCAACTGTAAAGATTCATAGCAAGCAAAACCTAATTAATTTAACATTACAGTATAGTTGTTTGATATAATTAATAATATAAATTTTTGTTTTCTTTTCTCTTGGTTTCAATAACTTTGGAGTATTGAAATCATTGTTAGCTTTTTATAAATCAAATCCCAGACACTGCAACCAAACGACTCGTTATATTTGAAATTGGACATTTCTGACGCGTACAATTGAGCAAAAATAGACTTGACAAAATATACGTTTGACCTTTTAATATATGCACTTTAGCTTTTAAAATAAAAACCGCTGTCATCCTAAAACTTTACAATGAGGTAATCAAACGGTCCTTCTTAGTTTTGATCCTGAAGCTAGGTATTTATGCCCACTTGATCGTTATATTTCTGCATATTCACTATGGAGTATTATTGTTTCAGTCATCGGTGTGAATGACATGATGGATTGCTATGTAAATGGAAATATATACCTAATTTTTGTCCCTCACATATTAAACTTTATTTTTAGTTTTCAAAGATGCATTTTTGGTGTTCATCACGTCATTATTTTCTAATTTAGCATTTTTAATCAACTTTATTTTTTGAGAAAGTTGAGACGTACAAGGATAGTCACATCTATAGTACTTTATAATAGTAAAATTCTTGACCTTTGTGTTAATAGGTTAAAAGAAAACAAATGAAATCATGGCACCTAGCTCAATTGGATAGAACTTTTATAAAAAATTAAATTTCATCTAACTGAAAGATTCCTTTGCATATACTATTTCTACGTTTTACACCTCACAACTATCACTCTGTGCGCGTAACATATCATTATACACTCTCAACCCAAAAATAAATAAATTAGACACTCAAATGCATGGTGCCTGGACAAGTTTCGTTCTTCCAGATTAACAGCAGGTACAGTTGACCAATACAAAATTCACTCACAAAGGCGCAACTGCATTTGCTGGCCACACAATTTAAACTCATGATACGCATAGCATTCATTCACGCCTCACTCTACACGTTAACATAAATTCACACATAAAGCTGTAATCACCATTAACACAGAAAAAACCCTAGAGCTGCTATCTAGACCCCCATACTTCCCTGTTGCTAATCTTCACTTTCTACTCTAAAAAATCAAGCCACCACTACACAATATTATTGGTCTAAATAATAAAATATTGCAAAGGACAAATCCTTCCTTAGATATCTAAATATGAGTAGATATCTCAGCTGCATTGTTGAAAAACTCAGCAATAAATTGTGACTCACAATTTTAATATTTTATCAAGGATACTATCCAAACAGTAGAGTAGAGCATATTCAGGAGCGATGGCATTATCTTCTCTACATAAATGTGATGATCCGATAGGTCATCTCAGGTTTTTGAACTAAATTTTGTATTTCGAATCCTTAAATATCTCATTTTAGCCTTTTTCGACTTGCGTGCGCAGTCTGAGTATTGACCCGGAAGGCTTATATGTTAAAAACAAGAATTTTTACCTTAAAAGTTGATTTTAATTGATTTCGTGAATAAATGGACACGGACCCATATTTTGACGGTCCCTGTGGGTCCGTATTGAAATATGGGACTTGGGCATATGCCCAAAGTCGAATTCCGAGGTCCCTAGCTCGAGATATGAATTTTTGTTGAAAAATTAAAAATCTGAAAATTTAATGGTTTTAAGAATCTATTCATGTTTGGCATTATTGATATCGGGCCCGTATTTTAGTTTCGGAGCCCAATACAGGTTCAATATAATATTTATGACTTGTCTGTGAAGTTTGGTAAGAAACGGAGTTAGTTTGACGTGATTCGGACGTCCGGTTGTGAAAATAG
This sequence comes from Nicotiana tomentosiformis, assembly GCF_000390325.3. Lineage (NCBI taxonomy): Eukaryota > Viridiplantae > Streptophyta > Magnoliopsida > Solanales > Solanaceae > Nicotiana > Nicotiana tomentosiformis. The sequence continues at coordinate 42,048,608 of NC_090818.1, read as the reverse complement.
AGGATTTAAAGCTTTCTTAAAAATTTCATTCGATTTGGTGTTCAATTCGTAGTTCTAGGTGTTATTTTGGCGATTTGATCACGCGAACAAGTTCGTATGATATTTTAGGACTTGTGTGAATGTTTGGTTTGGAGCCCCGAGAATTCGGGTGAGTTTCGGATAGGCTACGGGATGTTTTGGGACTTAGGAAAAATCTGGTTTCTGCAGTTTCAGTGCCTTCTAGTTTCCTTCTTCGCGTTCGCGAAGGCACTCTCGCGAACGCGAGTAGAAACTCGGCTGGCTGAATTTTACTTCTTCACGAACACGAAGGCTGGGTCGCGAACGCGGAGCGATGGGGGCTTTACTCTTCGCGAATGTGACCAGCTCAACGCGAACGCGTAGTGATAGGGACCTGGGGGAGGGGGTCAGTCACTCTTTCCCTGCTTTAACTGTTACATGCTTTTTCTTGTATTTCCATGCTTAACTGCTACTTGTTGTATATTGTTTCTTCTTATTGAAAGTAGTAGATATCCCGTAGTTTCATTATCTCCTATTACTTGTTTAAGCTGTTCTTATTGGTGTTTTAGTGATATTCTAGATTGGTCTCGCTGAGTAATATTACTTGTGTAAGGTATTATTGAGTACAAGCTTTTCATTTCCCTGTTCTGAAGCTTAAGTATTGAGAAGGGTCTGGTGTTAAATTGTGAAATTTCTATACTTCATGTGTAATTGATATGAATATGGTGGGATCGGGTTGCGCGCCGCAACATGTGGAATAAGGGTGATATATATTAAGGAGGAATAAAGGTGAATTGATATTATACGGTGGGATCAGGTTGCAAGCCGCAGCATGTGTAATAAGAGTGGAATGTGATGAAATAAGGGTGAACCGTGATTGTGATTATTATGATATAGTGGGATCGGGTTGCACGCCGCAACACTTTTATCTATATTCTGTTGTTTGTGATATTAAGAAGAAATAAGAGAGGACGGTAGGAACGGGTTGCGCGCCGCAATAATTTATATGTTGGTGTTCTTTCTTTGACTGTGTTAGTTGTACGGTAGTCTTGAATTTCACTTAAGGATTGGTAATAGCTGAACACTGATGAAACAAGTTGGGTACCATATTTATTTCTTGCAAGTTACTGTTTTTACTTTATTCTTCCTTCTTTTCTGCCTTTACTATTCACTGTATGAAGATTTTATTGTGAGTGTCCCGACGTAGCCTCGCCACTCCTTCGTCGAGGTTAGGCTAGGCACTTACCAATACATGGTGTCGGTTGTACTAATACTGCACTCTGCACTTCCTGTGCAGATTTTGTAGCTGGTAGTGGCTGATCGAGAGGTTGGCTGTAGACTTCACAGTTAGGAGACCCAAGGTAGTCCTGTTAGCGTCCGCAGGCCCTAGATTCAGGGTAGTGGTTGATACGCATGAGGAAGCGGGTAAAATATTTGTGGAAGTGGTGTAGGCCAATGTGAGTCCTGTGGATGTGGAGCATATGGCAGTGCATTATGGATAGAGTAGTGGAAATGTGAGGTATGACTTTGGGGATTTATTGGAGAGAAGTAGCATCGAGGAGGATTATCTGGAGTACGGAGATATTCATGGGGTCGATGTTGAGGCTGAAAGCGTTGAGCAGGAACGCCCACTAGGACTTGTCATTGGCGGGGCTCAACAACATTAGAAGGGCTATTTTTGGGAAAGGTAGTTGGAGGACGAACGATGGAGCTACTAGAAAGGTTAGGAAAGCTGTGATAAGTGGGAAAATTTGGAAAATATGGTGGATCATTTGACACTATTACCGGAGCTTGGGTAAGGGTAGCATCTAGGAAGCTAGGTGGTGGCGGGGGTGGGGCCTTCCCTGTCATCCAAGCCTGATAAATGTCCGCCATGTGTTGTCTCAACATCCTTGCCTCTTCAACCAACCCAATGTCCTGTTCAACCAACTGCTTTCGTGTACCAATATCCACTAACTCAACTCTGTTGTCGTCTGTCATTGCCTTTCGACTTTATGTTGTAGGAAAGAGTTACCAGTTTAAGAACCACACACCAACCACCCTTCTCAATAATGAAGATAACAAAGAGGAACAAAATGAAGTCATCACGTTAGCGTTAGGGCATTTAACATAAGATAATCTCACATTATGTGCAATGCACATAGTCACAGTTATCGGTTCTAAAATTACTCCAAGGTTACGAAGGTCATATGGCATCATCCCAATTTTACTCTCATTGCCCTTTTCTTCTTCGTTTCCTCTCTTGCGCTCCTTGATTTGCTCATTTCTTCCCTCTCTTTTCTTTTTGATTATCGCACTTTTCTTGCATCCCGCAGTTTCCTCTCATTTTTCACATCCCACAACTTCATCTATTTTTTTCTTTTTTTTTTTCTTTTTTTTTTTTTTCAAATAATTTCTAAAATGATTCGATCGAACCCGATGTAGGTTGCCTACGTATCATGCTCCACATGAATCAGACCAAGCGTAATTTATTTTACTTTATTATAACATTTGAAAATACAAAAATAGTTTCACTTTTAATGTTTAGTTTTATTTTAGTAGTTTATTTTAATTAATTAAGAGTGATTTTTATATTTTTATAAAAACATTATATTATTTAGTCTTCTTAGCCCAAATTTAAACCCAAAAGACATAGACCCAACCCAATTTTTCTAAATCCAAACCCCACGACCCATCAGCTTATTCCCTGACCCGCACAAGTTAACCCAGCCCATCACCTTTTAATCTTGGCCCTCTATTTGACTTTAATCCTATGGCCAATATTAATTCCCCCAAACCAAAATAAAAGCGACATCTCCCATGAACCTTAAAGAAAAAAAAAAGGATCAGCCACCCTATCTTCCAAGACCCAGCCACCGCACCACCCCATCTCCGTCTCCGCCGCCTACGCTTCCTCCTCCTCCGACGCTTCTGCTGTTACTAATTCCGTCGCCGCTGCAGTTTCAATCTCGAACGGAGTCTTTGTTCTGATATTTCCACATATTGGAACCTTACTGTCGTTTTTTTATGCTTAATCCGTTTGCGAAGCTCATGTCGGATGGTTTTTCCGGCTCCGCCGTCCCAAACTTTTGCTCGTCACTTCTCCTCTAAGCAGCAAAATCAGCGGTAAACTGCTAAAAATCTCAATCCAGCAACGCCGGGAAAGCACTTCCAAATCGGGTCTGTCGAGGACTTCCGTTCGTGGTTTCCGGATGAGGTCCCAAATTTGATTCGTGTTCCAATTTTATGGCTCTACACCAGCTACTTTGAGGTCATTTCTTTACTTTTCCTATTCCATTTTTTATCATTATACATGTTTGTCTTTTGTGTTTCTTTGCCTCACTTATCTTTAATGTGATGAATGTATTAATTTTTGTTCTTTTCGTTATTAGCTTAACACGTTGAAGTGGTGAGAATAGTGGATTGATTTAGAAAAAAGTTATTTGGTTAAATTGCTTTGCAAAACTATTTTAATGATACTGAATCCATACGAATTAGGTACAAAGAAAATAGTTGGATTGTGGAGCTGAAAGATTGAGCCCATTAGTAATTAACTATTTCTCACATGCTTTAAAAATTGGGCTTGGTCAAATACCTAAAATAAAAAGTCAAAAGATTTCCAGCATGGTTTAGTTAGTTCTGTTTTATTTGCTTTATTTATTTTATTATCTCTAGTAGCATGTTTAAGCCGGTTACATTCGGGTAGGCAAACTTTAGGGTTGTTTTTCTTTTATTTTATTTTTATTCGAGGTGAGAGGTTGTTCCTTTTAGTTTATACTCATGGGAATGCCTCGTGGATTTTGTATATATTTTTATCCGGGGTATACCCCGTAGTGAATGTAATTGAAGGCCGTGACGGACATCGCAGAGTAAGCATAGTATAGGTTAATTTATTACTTTAATTTTCTTTTCGTGTAATTTTCTTTCATATAGGTGGGGACGACCTCGGGCCTCTTTTGTGTTTATTTTTCTGTGTGTGTTTTTACCTCAATCTGAGTATTCTTTAAAGTCAACCGGATCAAGTATGCAATCGTACTCGTTACGGAACTTGAGGAATGCCTAACACCTTCTCCCCGGGTCAAATGAACCCCATTATCTAGAATTTCTGGTGCAGACTATGCTTTAGAGTCTAAATGTGTTTTGAAGAAAAATTGTTTTTAAAAAAAAATGGTGACCTGGCACACCGAAACTAAATGTCAGGTGGCGACTCTGAAAAATCTTTTGAAACACAATCTTTTGTCACTTTCGAATTTGAAAACCATTTTGAGTTTTTAAATCTTTTTATTCTTTTAAGAGGGTTTGTTAAGGTGAAAAAAGGGGTGTGACAGCTTTGGCGACTCTAATGGGAAGTTGCAGGTTCGAGCTGGTACTTGATCTTGTTGGCTTTTTAAAATATTCTGTTGAGTTTTTTATGTTTTATTTGGTTTATTTGTTTTTATTTATTTATTTTTGTTTATGTCGTTTTATTATTTGCTAGTTGTTTACGTGTTTACAGTTTTTCCTTTATGTGTTACTGCTTTATAACTGTCATCATTTTCATTACCCGTTCAATTCTTTCTGCAACAAGTCTCGTAGTACGCGTCGCGTACACGAATACTTTGTTGAGTCACCTTTATTTTAGGAGGGGGGCCGTCAGACGTATGGAGTGGGTGGAAAGCTTGAGCAGTCACCATCGACCATACGCTCCCCCGGACTGCCTTTTCTAGTGAACTCCAAAACTCAGGTCAAAGGTCATGCTTATTTGCATCATATCATTGTGACTTAGTAGGGCTCGGTCCTAGGTACCGTGTTCCTTCATAGGAAGCTTGTCCAAATTGTGTCAAGTGGGCCCATGGCCCAAAAGGACATTCAACCATCCCTATGTGATACATGCAACATCTTTGAGGGTAGAAAGGTCATTTGGCGGAATGATGTTTGGGAAATAAGGTTGAAAATGAAGCAAGTAGGGCCCAGTTATATTTTTCTTTCACAACTTTTTCAAGAAAAGACCAAAAAAAAATCAAAAAGATATTGCACTTTCCCATCATTTTTGTAAATGAAGCAAGTAGGGCCCAGTGAAACTATTTTTGTATTTTTAAATGTTATAATAAAGTAAAATAATCTACGCTTGGTCCTTTGCTTGTTCATAATGAGACACATATGGTGGCATAATTTGTGTTGAAAAGGAATGTGAGAAATCTTCTGAATTCCTTGGAGGGCCACTTACCGCAAAGTTTTCAGCGCTATCAGTCTCGGTTCCAGAAGTTGATCTTAAGAACGAGTTGGCAAAAGGGACCCAAAAGCTATTTGCTAAGGTCAATGTGATCGAGACTTGTGAAGGTTCTGGTAATGTCGATGTGTGACTTAGTGGCTAAGATGTCGAGCTTGGTAATTGGAAAGACACTCCTTTCTTGGCTAGCTAGGGAGGAGTTTTGGTGGTTGATTTTGTTGTCATTTCTGTTTGTCCGGGTTATTTCAGGGTCGTAATCCGGATATTGTCTTGTGGCTCAAACCCTTCTTCCTCATATTTTTCCTAGTTCGTTTAGTTATAGTAACTCGTCTAGTGTTATCTAGGATCGTTCCAAGGTTGTAACCCATGTCTATTTTGCTTGTTTTGTTTTTCAAACCCTTTCACCGTCTGTCTAATGCAATCTCATGTTTTCTGTTATTTCTAGTTAGTTTTTGTTTAGTTCTCTTTTCCTTTTATAGTTTTTTTCATGCTGACTCTAGTGACATGATTTGCACGCGGAATTCTCCGCCTCGTCTTGAAAATTAGTCTAATCAGGAAGCAATGAAACAAATTTTGAAGATGATAGGGACATTTGAGGGAAAGAAGTAAAGATTTGAATATTTTGAGATCATTTAAATCCCGAATTGTATGAAACTGGGCAGATAGTTTGGGAAGTTAATAGGACGACAAGGATTTGGTATAAGAGAGTGCGTCCTAGAATTTTTGAAGCAAGCAACTTTGAGTTCAAGTGCATCTCAGGTTACAAGATAAAGCCAAGGGAGTTTGTCCCAAACTGACGGAGGGTATTCATTGTGAAGAAGAAATCACCCAATGAGAGTTCTGTACTTGACATGACACTAAAGAAAGATGGAAGGCATATCTGGGATATAAATACCGATGCTACAAAAGAAATGTTGTGCATGATCTTCATTTTTCATCCTCAAGTTGCATGTGTCGTACTTGGCATTTTCAGAGATTGGGAGGCCCTCTTTCAACTACCCAAACACTTTATACCCTTCGGTACCCTTTTGAGCCTGTGCTGATCTCTTTGACTTTCCCTCTTTTGGAATCAAGTTAAAGTCATAAAAAAGAAAAAAAGAAAAAAAGAAGAAGAAGTTTGTATCCCCATAGGTTTGTTTCATAATCCCACGAAGTCAAGAGCGGGGCAATTTTCGTAGAAATTCCATATAAAAAAAAGGAAGAGGTTCAAATTCTCTTGTTTTATAAACCGGGGCAAAGTTTTAAAATACATTCCAAAAGTTGTAAATAAATTATCCATTTTATCTTAGTTTGAATTTGAGCCTTCATGCCTTTCTTTCTTTCTTTCTAATCTTGTCCAAAAGTCACATTAAAGTCCAAAAAAGACCTCCCATATGATCTTTGAGAGTGCCGAGTTAGACATGCCAGGAGCATATGATATTTTTACCATGGTTAATGCTTTGTCATCTGCAGAATCAGAGGAAATAAGAAGAAAAGAAGAAAATGAGAGAGTCTTATCGGTGAAAACCCTCACGGGCACCATAAGGAGACGGTGAGTTGAGAGAAAGAACAAAATGAGAGAGGTTTGATAGTAAAAACCCTTCAGGGCACTACAAGTCGACTGAGGATCGTGAATTAGATAGGACAATTGGAGCATTGAAACATAGTTTCACAGCTTAGAGGTATGACAAGAATGGAAGATTAGACTTGCTTGACAGATCATGCCACTTATTCCAAGATGCACGTCATGATCATTAGAGTTGGTGTTACATCAGAAAACTTTCTACTTTGTAATTCTTTTGTTAAATGTCATATCTTTCCATTGTCCCTTTACTTTGTTCTTCTTGCTTTGTTTAAGTCCTCTTTTTGAGTCTGCTCTGTCAGAACAAGTGAGAAATGACTTCAAAATTTGCTACCAGCTTTCCAATTGCACAAAGCGAAGTGTGACTAGCACATCAAAGTGGCATAAGTCAGGGAAAAGTGGCATTCGTACTGAGTTGATAACAATTGAAGTGCTTTGGGATTCATGTGAAATGCAAAGGTTCGGTAAATGTCAATTCATGGGTACAATGCAACAGATAGAGGATTTGGGCTTGAACGGATCATAGGTATTTTCTGTGATAAGGGTGATAGAGAAAGTGGTTAGCCAATAACAATCAAGGTCTTCCAAGTTGAAATCAAAGTTATCATGGCAAGTGTAGGAGCAATCACCCTCAAGATCAAGGCCACAAACCAACCACTATGTTTTAAACTCACAAGTCTTCTTTGCTTGAAACAGGGACGAAGACTATGTCCAAATCAAAGATTGGAAGTTGGAATTTTTCAGGTATCGTGCCCAAATTTTGGGAGCACAAAGGTTGTTTGAGAAGGTTTTTACCTAGTTGAGAAGATCATACCTCCTAGACATTCTCCCTAGTTGGAAGAATTTATAGTTTTTCTTAAGTTCAGGGGTCCCGCCTGGAGAATAGGGTCAATTGTTAGTTTCCTTAAGTTTTAATCTTTAGTTTTTTGAGTTCAGGGGTCCCGCCTGGAAAATATGGTCAATTTTTAGTTTAGTCAAGCTCAGTTTATAGTTTTCCTCAAGCTCAACCTCAAATATAGGAGATGCACTTCCTAGTTTGGGTTTTTCAGATTCTATTTCTTTAGGAGGTGCACTTCCTAATTTTATGTTAAAGGCTTCACCCTTAGGAGACGCACTTCCTAGTGTGAGTCATTTAAGTTCATCCCTAGGAGACGCACTTCCTAGTTTGAGTAATTTAAGTTCACCCCTAGTAGACTCACTTCCTAATCTGGATCTTTCAGGTTATTCTTTTAGGAGACGTACTTCCTAGTTTGGGTCATTCAGGTTTTATTTTTAGCAGACGCATTTGCAAGTCAAATTTTCTTGGTTTTACTAATAGGAGACGCACATACTAGTCGAGTCTTTAGTTTTACTCTCATCATTGCATCAATAGCATAGGTGTTTTACAGTTTTGCTAACAACTTACAAATCTTCCTAGTGCAAACTGGGGCAGAAAATTTTGTTTGTTGTGTTGTTTTAATTGCAGACACCCACTTGAAAAATGAAGGGAAATATTTCAGAAATCAATTTTAGGTTCAAGTCATTGGCAGGCGCCCACCTGGAGAACGAGGAAATTTATTTCAATTTTAAAGTCATCAGGCGCCCACCTGGAGAATGAGGGAATTTATTTTAAGTTTTAAGTCATGACGCGCCCACCTGGAGAACGAGGGAATTTATTTCAAGTTTTAAGTCATCAGGCGCCCACCTGGAGAATGAGGGAATTTATTTCAAGTTTTAAGTCATCAAAAGCCCACTTGGAGAATGAGGGAATTTATTTCAAGTTTTAAGTCATCAGCCGCCCACCTAGAGAACGAGGGAATTCATTTCAAGTTTTAAGTTATCAGGCGCCCACCTGGAGAGCGAGGGAATTCATTTCAAGTTTTAAGTCATCCGGCCCCCACCTGAAGAACGAGGGAATTTATTTCAAGTTTTAAGTCATCAGGCGCCCACCTGGAGAACGAGGGAATTCATTTCAAGTTTTAAGTCATCAGGCACCCATCTGGAGAACGAGGGAATTCATTTGAAGTTAAGTCATCAGGAGCCCACCTGTAGAACGAGGGAATTTATTTTAAGTTTTAAGTCATCAGGCACCCACCTAAAGAATGAGGGAATTCATTTCATGTTTTAAGTCATCAGGCTCCCACCTGGAAAATGAGGGAATTTATTTTAAGTTTTAAGTCATCAGGCGCCCACCTGGAGAATGAGAGAATTTATTTCAAGTTCAAGGCATTAGCAGGCACCCACCTGGAGAATGAGAAAATTTATTTTAAGTTTCAAATAATTACTAGGCGCCCACCTGGAGAATGAGGAAATTCAATTCAAGTTCAAGGCATTAGCAGGCGCCCATCTGGAGAATGAGGGAATTCATTTTAAGTTTCAAGTCATTAGCAGGCGCCCACCTGGAGAATGAGGGAAGTCATTTCAGAATTCACTTAGAGTTCGAATTAGAGGCATCAGGAGCCCGCCTGAAGAATAGGGTCAACTTTCGATTTTCAAGTTCAAGAGGCATCAGGAGCCCGCTTGAAAAACAGGGTCAACTTTCAATTTTCAAGTCAAGGAAGTATCAGGAGCCCGCCTGAAGAACATGTCAACTTTCAATTTTCAAGTTCAAGGTATAGAAGCATCAGGAGCCTGCCTGAAGAACAACGTCAATTTTCAGTTTACAAGTTCAAGTCAAAGAGGCATCAGGATCCCGCCTGAAGAACAGGGTCAACTTTCAGTTTTCAAGTTCAAGTTAGAGGCAGCAGGATCCCGCCTGAAGAATAGGGTTAACCTCCAGTTTTTTTCAAGTCAAATGAGAAGTAGCACGAGCCGCATGAAGGACAAGGTTTGCAAGCTCGAGTCTACCGCAAGTTCACATTTATTTCAAGTGCAAGCAGCAGGGTGCACGCATGAAGAATAGGGTCAACTTCCATTTTTCTTCAGACTCAAGTCAGCAGGATGCCCACTTGAAGAATGGGGTTAAATTTTCAGTTTAATGATTAAAGGATCAAGTGGATATTCTAGGAAGATTCGAGACAAGAAGTAGATAGGATCTTGTATTTTTTTTTTTATTTTTGATGTAATTTTTCCTTTTATTTTTGATGTAGTGGCAAGAACCGCGGACCGGAACCTCGACGGCGCCTCAATCGGCTCTCCACCTCGGTATACTCCATCACTCTTCTCACTTTTGAACTACACGTGGCTTGATTCCTGTATAGCCAAGGATATGTAGGCAGCTCAAATACCAGGGCTCGGATAAATCTTCTGTCAATCTTTGTTTCGTTTTGAATAAGCGTCGGGTCATAAATCAATTACGTTGCTTATTGTTAGCCTATTTTTTACTTTTAATCTAATAGTAGAACATAAAATTCGAAAACACAAAAAAATAGTTTCACTCTGTATTTTTTACCTCATTACATATCTTTTTCATGAATATTAGTATTTTTGGTAAAAATATTATTTTAATTTTGTTATGATTTTAATCTAATCCTATTTTTTATTTTTAGTATGATATTTGAAAAATGTCAAAAATAGTTTTGTTTTAACGGTTAGTTTTATTTTAATAGTTATTTCTACTTAAGTAGGGCTAGTTAATATTTTGGTAGTATTTTATCTTTGTTTTTTATTTAATAGGCAAGAGTTGATGTGGGGTGGATAGATTTTTGGTTAATTAGGCCCATTTTAAGCACAAATCCGGCTAAAAAGGCCCAAAGTGGATGGCCCATTCCCTCAGCCCACATATCCCATCAGATATAACACCCTAGAACTAACCCTAGAGAGAGGACCGAGGCAGCTGCACATACACATAGATAGAGAAAGAGAGAGGGGACGAACGAGAAACAAAAGTCTGAAAAGAAAACTCCAAAACTGAAAAACGCAGCAATTCAATACTATAAATACACCATAGCTTCGGCATGTAGAAAACCTAGTTGAAACTTCACCTAAAGTACCATTGTTCTCCTCTTGAATCACTCCAAAACCCCATCAAACTCGCTAAAAATCAGTCAAAAACCACTGATCCATCAAGTATTCCGGCGAGTTTCGAGGTCGTCGTAGGTAGTAGTCTGAGTTTTCCGGGCAGGTTCGAGGTCCCATCGAGGTTGTCGTCGTCCAAGGTTCCCGATCTTAGAACATTTTCAGATTCGGTCTACGGTTACGATTCATTCTTATATCAAGCTCTGTTCGACAGACTTTCGATTTGGGTTTCCATACTTTCACATTTGGAGGTTTGCTGATTATATAAGAGGTCAATTTACTCTCTTCTCTCTTTATTTTAATATCGTGCTTGTGAATCGAAATGTGATGCTGGCCTTTCTCTTGTTTGTTTGTTGTGGATCGAAATATGTGCTATGTTTTATCTTTTTCATTTTTATGATTGCAATTCTTCAATCTTGATTGTTGCGGGAATTTTCTGATCTTTGATCTAAGCTAGCTTCAAATTGATATTTCGTTGGATAATCGCTATAACTTTGGTGATTCACGTTGAAATTTCTAGTCATAAAGTATTTGCTCATGCTCATGAGTAGTGTATCTGGTAGTATGATTTTCTCTTTTTCCTTCCAAATAACTTCTTAAGCCCCCTTTAAATACTGTCGATCTATATTCTCGTTAGTTTTGGTACAAGTTTGCCTTTGTCATTTTCTATTATTCTTTTGGTTCAAAAACGTTAGTTGGCCATGATTTTGAGTAATTTCCATTACTTCTTTATAGTTTATTGATTTCTTTAAGTTTAAGTGTTTTTGTTTCGTTATTTCTTTTATCGCTAGTAGCATATTTAGGCCGATCACATTGGGTAGGCAAACCTTTAGGGCGTTTATATTATAGTTTTTGTTGAGGCGAGAGGTTGTCCCTTTAGTTAACTAATTTATCCGGGGAATGCCCCGAAGAACTTTGTAAACATTCTGGAGGCCGTGACGAGCTTGTGGAGGAAGCATAGTATAGTTTTATATAGGATTTTTAATATTTTATTTTTCTTTTCTTCTCTTTTCTTTTTTTAGGTGGAGACAACCTCGAACCTCCTTTGTATTTTTTTTTTCCTTTTTATGTGTGTTTACCTTAATTAGAATATTCTTAAAAACCAACTTGATCATTTATGCAACCGTACTAGTTACGGGACTCGAAAAATGCCTAACACCTTCTCCCCTAGTCAAATGAACCCCTTACTTGAAATCTCTGGTGCAAACCGGTTTAGAGTCAAATATGTTTTTAAGGGAAAAATTGCTTTTAAATGGTGATTTAGCACACCGAGATAATATGCCAAGTGGCGACTCTGAGAAAATCTCTTTTAAACAAATATTTTTTGTTACTTAAAGAAATCAATAAACTATAAAGAAGTAATGGAAATTACTCAAAATCATGGCCAACTAACGTTTTTGAACCAAAAGAATAATAGAAAATGACAAAGTCAAACTTGTACGAAAACTAACGAGAATATAGATCGGCGGTATTTAAAGGGGGATTAAGAAGTTATTTGGAAGGAAAAAGAGAAAATCATACTACCAGATACACTACTCATGGGCATGAGTAAATACTTTATGACTAGAAATTTCAACGAGAATCACCAAAGTTATAGCGATTATCCAACGAAATATCAATTTGAAGTTAGCTTAGATCAAAGATCAGAAAATTCCCGCAACAATCAAGATTGAAATCATAAAAATGAAAAAGATAAAATAGAGCACATATTTTGATCCACAACAAACAAAACAAGAGAAAGGCCAGCATCACATTTCGATTCACAAGCACGATATTAAAATAAAGAGAGAAGAGAGTAAATTGACCTCTTATATAATCAGCAAACCTCCAAGTGTGAAAGTACGGAAACCCAAATCGAAAGTCTGTCGAACAGAGCTTGATATAAGAATGAATCGTAACCGTAGACCGAATTTGAAAATGTTATAAGATCAGGAACCTTGGACGACGACAACCTCGATGGGACCTCGAACCTGCCCGGAAACCTCAGACTACTACCTATGACGACCTCGAAACTTGTCGGAACACTTGATGGATCAGTGGTTTTCGACTGATGTTTAGCAAGTTTGATGGGGTTTTGGAGTGATTCAACATGAGAAGCTATGGTGTATTTATGGTATTGAATTGCCGCGTTTTGGAGTTTTCTTTCCAGACTTTTGTTTCTCATTCGTCCCCTCTCTCTTTCTCTATCTATGTGTATGTGCAGCTGCCTCGGTCCTCTCTCTAGGGTTAGTTCTAGGGTGTTATATCTGATGGGATATGTGGGCTGAGGGAATGAGCCATCCACTTTGGGCCTTTTTAGCCGGATTTGTGCTTAAAGGCCTAATTAACCAAAAATCTATCCACCCCACATCAACTCTTGCCTATTAAATAAAAAATAAAGATAAAATACTACTAAAATATTAACTAGCCCTACTTAAGTAGAAATAACTATTAAAATAAAACTAACCGTTAAAACAAAACTATTTTTGGTATTTTTCAAATATCATACTAAAAATAAAAAATAGGATTAGATTAAAATTATCACAAAATTAAAATAATATTTCTACCAAAAATACTAATATTCTTGAAAAAGATATGTAATGAGATAAAATAAACATGAGGAAGTGCGGTAACTTTTCAATGGTGAGTGTAGAGTAATAACTAGTGAGCAATGAAGGTGTGAAGCATCCGTAGAGGTAAAGCAGAATAAATGCTAACAGAGAAGCGAGAAGCAGAAGCAGTGGCGTGAAGACTGAAGCAGCGAGAAAGGGAAAGGGGAAAGTGGCATAAGGGATCTGGGGAATTGGGGCTTTGTTTTACTGGAGAGTTTTGTAAATTGGGATATGGGAAAGATCCTAAAAAGGATTTTAACTTTCTATTAGAAGTATAACTAGTGAATTATTTTTATATATCTGAATTTAAAAATGATTATTTAATAATACTTAAACTCTCAAAATAATAAAAACAGGTTTTTTTGTGATGACTAAAAAATATCTTCAATTTGTCAAATAGAAATCACCTTAACATATTCACGTTGGGTGGTTTTCTCATGAGATTTTAATGACTGACTCGTGTATCTTGACTTTGTAATGGCAGTCTGTGTTAGATGGAACATACCATGATTTTTATTATAAAAATAGTCCAACTGTAAAGATTCATAGCAAGCAAAACCTAATTAATTTAACATTACAGTATAGTGGTTTGATATAATTAATAATATAATTTTTTTTTTCTTTTCTCTTGGTTTCAATAACTTTAGAGTATTGAAATCATTATTAGCTTTTTATAAATCAAATTCCGGACACTGCAACCAAACGACTCGTTATATTTGAAGTTGGACATTTCTGACGCGTACAATTGAGCAAAAATAGACTTGTCAAAATATACGTTTGACCTTTTAATATATGCACTTTAGCTTTTAAAATAAAAACCGCTGTCATCCTAAAACTTTACAATGAGGTAATCAAACGGTCCTTCTTAGTTTTGTCCTGAAGCTAGGTATTTATGCCCACTTGATCGTTATATTTCTGCATATTCACTATGGAGTATTATTGTTTCAGTCATCGGTGTGAATGACATGATGGATTGCTATGTAAATGGAAATATATACCTAATTTTTGTCCCTCACATATTAAAATTTATTTTTAGTTTTCAAAGATGCGTTTTTGGTGTTCATCACGTCATTATTTTCTAATTTAGCATATTTAATCAACTTTATTTTTTGAGAAAGTTGAGACGTACAAGGATAGTCACATCTATAGTACTTTATAATAGTAAAATTCTTGACCTTTGTGTTAATAGGTTAAAAGAAAACAAATGAAATCATGGTACCTAGCTCAATTGGATAGAACTTTTATAACAAATAAAATTTTATCTAACAGAAAGATTCCTTTGCATATACTATTTCTATGTTTTACACCTCACAACTATCACTGTGCGCGTAACATAACATTATACACTCTCAACCCAAAAATAAATAAATTAGACACTCAAATGCATGGTGCCTGGACAAGTTCCGTTCTTCTAGATTAACAGCAGGTACAGTTGACCAATACAAAATTCACTCACAAAGGCGCAATTGCATTTGCTGGCCACACAATTTAAACTCATGATACGCATAGCATTCACTCACGCCTCACTCTACACGTTAACATAAATTCATACATAAAGCTGTAATCACCATTAACACAGAAAAAACCCTAAAGCTGCTATCTAGACCCCCATACTTCCCTGTTGCTAATCTTCACTTTCTACTCTAAAAAATCAAGCCACCACTACACAATATTATTGGTCTAAATAATAAAATATTGCAAAGGACAAATCCTTCCTTAGATGTCTAAATATGAGTAGATATCTCAGCTGCATTGTTGAAAAACTCAGCAGTAAATCGTGACTCATAATTTTAATATTTTATCAAGGATACTATCCAAACAGTAGAGTAGAGCATATTCAGGAGCGATGGCATTATCTTCTCTACATAAATGTGATGATCCGATAGGTCATCTCAGGTTTTTGAACTAAATTTTGTATTTCGAATCCTTAAATATCTCATTTTAGCCTTTTTCGACTTGCGTGCGCAGTCTGAGTATTGACCCGGAAGGCTTATATGTTAAAAATAAGAATTTTTACCTTAAAAGTTAATTTTAGTTGATTTCGTGAATAAATAGACACAGACCCATATTTTGACGGTCCCTGTGGGTCCGTATTAAAATATGGGACCTGGGCATATGCCCGAAGTCGAATTCCGAGGTCCCTAGCTCGAGATATGAATTTTTGTTGAAAAATTAAAAATCTGAAAATTTAATGGTTTTAAGAATCTATTCATGTTTGGCATTATTGATATCGGGCCCGTATTTTGGTTTCGGAGCCCGATACAGGTTCAATATAATATTTATGACTTATCTGTGAAGTTTGGTAAGAAACGGAGTTAGTTTGACGTAATTCGGACGTCCGGTTGTGAAAATAGAGGATTTAAAGCTTTCTTAAAAATTTCATTCGATTTGGTGTTCAATTCGTAGTTCTAGGTGTTATTTTGGCGATTTGATCGCGCGAACAAGTTCGTATGATATTTTAGGTCTTGTGTGAATGTTTGGTTTGGAGCCCCGAGGATTCGGGTGAGTTTCGGATAGGCTACGGGATGTTTTGGGACTTAGGAAAAATCTGGTTTCTGCAGTTTCAGTGCCTTCTAGTTTCCTTCTTCGCGTTCGCGAAGGCACTCTCGCAAACGCGAGTAGAAACTCGGCTGGCTGAATTTTATTTCTTCACGAACACGAAGGCTGGGTCGCGAACGCGGAGCGATGGGGGCTTTACCCTTCGCGAATGTGACCAGCTCAACGCGAACGCGTAGTGATAGGGACCTGGGGGAGGGGGTCAGTCACTCTTTCCCTGCTTTAACTGTTACATGCTTTTTCTTGTATTTCCATGCTTAACTGCTACTTGTTGTATATTGTTTCTTCTTATTGAAAGTAGTAGATATCCCGTAGTTTCATTATCTCCTATTACTTGTTTAAGCTGTTCTTATTGGTGTTTTAGTGATATTCTAGATTGGTCTCGCTGAGTAATATTACTTGTGTAAGGTATTATTGAGTACAAGCTTTTCATTTCCCTGTTCTAAAGCTTAAGTATTGAGAAGGGTCTGGTGTTAAATTGTGAAATTTCTATACTTCATGTGTAATTGATATGAATATGGTGGGATCGGGTTGCGCGCCGCAACATGTGGAATAAGGGTGATATATATTAAGGAGGAATAAAGGTGAATTGATATTATACGGTGGGATCAGGTTGCAAGCCGCAGCATGTGTAATAAGAGTGGAATGTGATGAAATAAGGGTGAACCGTGATTGTGATTATTATGATATAGTGGGATCGGGTTGCACGCCGCAATACTTTTATCTATATTCTGTTGTTTATGATATTAAGAAGAAATAAGAGAGGACGGTGGGATCGGGTTGCGCGCCGCAATAATTTATATGTTGGTGTTCTTTCTTTGACTGTGTTAGTTGTACGGTAGTCTTGAATTTCACTTAAGGATTGGTAATAGCTGAACACTGATGAAACAAGTTGGGTACCATATTTATTTCTTGCAAGTTACTGTTTTTACTTTATTCTTCCTTCTTTTCTGCCTTTACTATTCACTGTATGAAGATTTTATTGTGAGTGTCCCGACGTAGCCTCGCCATTCCTTCGTCGAGGTTAGGCTAGGCACTTACTAATACATGATGTCGGTTGTACTAATACTGCACTCTGCACTTCCTGTGCAGATTTTGTAGCTGGTAGTGGCTGATCGAGAGGTTGGCTGTAGACTTCACAGTTAGGAGACCCAAGGTAGTCCTGTTAGCGTCCGCAGGCCCTAGATTCAGGGTAGTGGTTGATACGCATGAGGAAGCGGGTAAAATATTTGTGGAAGTGGTGTAGGCCAATGTGAGTCCTGTGGATGTGGAGCATATGGCAGTGCATTATGGATAGAGTAGTGGAAATGTGAGGTATGACTTTGGGGATTTATTGGAGAGAAGTAGCATCGAGGAGGATTATCTGGAGTACGGAGATATTCATGGGGTCGATGTTGAGGCTGAAAGCGTTGAGCAGGAACGCCCACTAGGACTTGTCATTGGCGGGGCTCAACAACATTAGAAGGGCTATTTTTGGGAAAGGTAGTTGGAGGACGAACGATGGAGCTACTAGGAAGGTTAGGAAAGCTGTGATAAGTGGGAAAATTCGGAGAATATGGTGGATCATTTGACACTATTACCGGAGCTTGGGTAAGGGTAGCATCTAGGAAGCTAGGTGGTGGCGGGGGTGGTGCCTTCCCAGTCATCCAAGCCTGATAAATGTCCCCCATGTGTTGTCTCAACATCCGTACCTCTTCAACTAACCCAATGTCATGTTCAACCAACTGCTTTCGTGTACCAATATCCACTAACTCAACTCTGTTGTCGTCTGTCATTGCCTTTCGACTTTATGTTGTAGGAAAGAGTTACCAGTTTAAGAACCACACACCAACCACCCTTCTCAATAATGAAGATAACAAAGAGGAACAAAATGAAGTCATCACGTTAGCGTTAGGGCATTTAACATAAGATAATCTCACATTATGTGCAATGCACATAGTCACAGTTATCGGTTCTAAAATTACTCCGAGGTTACGAAGGTCATATGGCATCATCCCAATTTTACTCTCATTGCCCTTTTCTTCTTCGTTTCCTCTCTTGCGCTCCTTGATTTGCTCATTTCTTCCCTCTCTTTTCTTTCTGATTATCGCACTTTTCTTGCATCCCGCAGTTTCCTCTCATTTTTCACATCCCACAACTTCATCTATTTTTTTCTTTCTTTTTTTTTTTCAAATAATTTCTAAAATGATTCGATCGAACCCGATGTAGGTTGCCTACGTATCATGTTCCACATGAATCAGACCAAGCGTAATTTATTTTACTTTATTATAACATTTGAAAATACAAAAATAGTTTCACTTTTAATGTTTAGTTTTATTTTAGTAGTTTATTTTAATTAATTAAGAGTGATTTTTATATTATTATAAAAACATTATATTATTTAGTCTTCTTAGCCCAAATTTAAACCCAAAAGACATAGACCCAACCCAATTTTTCTAAATCCAAACCCCACGACCCATCAGCTTATCCCCTGACCCGCACCAGTTAACCCAGCCCATCACCTTTTAATCTTGGCCCTCTATTTGACTTTAATCCTATGGCCAATATTAATTCCCCCAAACCAAAATAAAAGCGACATCTCCCATGAACCTTAAAGAAAAAAAAAAGGATCAGCCACCCTATCTTCCAAGACCCAGCCACCGCACCACCCCATCTCCGTCTCCGCCGCCTACGCTTCCTCCTCCTCCGACGCTTCTGCTGTTACTAATTCCGTCGCCGCTGCAGTTTCAATCTCGAACGGAGTCTTTGTTCTGATATTTCCACATATTGGAACCTTACTGTCGTTTTTTTATGCTTAATCCATTTGCGAAGCTCATGTCGGATGGTTTTTCCGGCTCCGCCGTCCCAAACTTTTGCTCGTCACTTCTCCTCTAAGCAGCAAAATCAGCGGTAAACTGCTAAAAAACTCAATCCAGCTACGCCGGGAAAGCACTTCCAAATCGGGTCTGTCGAGGACTTCCGTTCGTGGTTTCCGGATGAGGTCCCAAATTTGATTCGTGTTCCAATTTTATGGCTCTACACCAGCTACTTTGAGGTCATTTCTTTACTTTTCCTATTCCATTTTTTATCATTATACATGTTTGTCTTTTGTGTTTCTTTGCCTCACTTATCTTTAATGTGATGAATGTATTAATTTTTGTTCTTTTCCTTATTAGCTTAACACGTTGAAGTGGTGAGAATAGTGGATTGATTTAGAAAAAAGTTATTTGGTTAAATTGCTTTGCAAAACTATTTTATTGATACTGAATCCATACGAATTAGGTACAAAGAAAATAGTTGGATTGTGGAGCTGAAAGATTGAGCCCATTAGTAATTAACTATTTCTCACATGCTTTAAAAATTGGGCTTGGTCAAATACCTAAAATAAAAAGTCAAAAGATTTCCAGCATGGTTTAGTTAGTTCTGTTTTATTTGCTTTATTTATTTTATTATCTCTAGTAGCATGTTTAAGCCGGTTACATTCGGGTAGGCAAACTTTAGGGTTGGTTTTCTTTTATTTTATTTTTATTCGAGGTGAGAGGTTGTTCCTTTTAGTTTATACTCATGGGAATGCCCCGTGGATTTTGTATATATTTTTATCCGGGGTATACCCCATAGTGAATGTAATTGAAGGCCGTGACGGACATCGCAGAGTAAGCATAGTATAGGTTAATTTATTATTTTAATTTTCTTTTCGTGTAATTTTCTTTCATATAGGTGGGGACGACCTCGGACCTCTTTTGTGTTTATTTTTCTGTGTGTGTTTTTACCTTAATCTGAGTATTCTTTAACGTCAACCGGATCAAGTATGCAATCGTACTCGTTACGAAACTTGAGGAATGCCTAACACCTTCTCCCCGGGTCAAATGAACCCCATTATCTAGAATTTCTGGTGCAGACTATGCTTTAGAGTCTAAATGTGTTTTGAAGGAAAATTATTTTTTTTAAAAAATGGTGACCTGGCACACCGAAACTAAATGTCAGGTGGCGACTCTGAAAAATCTTTTGAAACACAATCTTTTGTCACTTTCGAATTTGAAAACCATTTTGAGTTTTTAAATCTTTTTATTCTTTTAAGAGGGTTTGTTAAGGTGAAAAAAGGGGTGTGACAGCTTTGGCGACTCTGCTGGGAAGTTGCAGGTTCGAGCTGGTACTTGATCTTGTTGGCTTTTTAAAATATTCTGTTGAGTTTTTTATGTTTTATTTGGTTTATTTGTTTTTATTTATTTATTTTTGTTTATGTCGTTTTATTATTTGCTAGTTGTTTACGTGTTTACAGTTTTTCCTTTATGTGTTACTGCTTTATAACTGTCATCATTTTCATTACCCGTTCAATTCTTTCTGCAACAAGTCTCGTAGTACGCGTCGCGTACACGAATACTTTGTTGAGTCACCTTTATTTTAGGAGGGGGGCCGTCAGACGTATGGAGTGGGTGGAAAGCTTGAGCAGTCACCATCGACCATACGCTCCCCCGGACTGCCTTTTCTAGTGAACTCCAAAACTCAGGTCAAAGGTCATGCTTATTTGCATCATATCATTGTGACTTAGTAGGGCTCGGTCCTAGGTACCGTGTTCCTTCATAGGAAGCTTGTCCAAATTGTGTCAAGTGGGCCCATGGCCCAAAAGGACATTCAATCATCCCTATGTGATACATGCAACATCTTTGAGGGTAGAAAGGTCATTTGGCGGAATGATGTTTGGGAAATAAGGTTGAAAATGAAGCAAGTAGGGCCCAGTTATATTTTTCTTTCACAACTTTTTCAAGAAAAGACCAAAAAAAAATCAAAAAGATATTGCACTTTCCCATCATTTTTGTAAATGAAGCAAGTAGGGCCCAGTGAAACTATTTTTGTATTTTTAAATGTTATAATAAAGTAAAATAATCTACGCTTGGTCTGATTCATGTGGAACATGATACGTAGGCAACCTACATCGGGTTCGATCAAATCAATTTAGAAATTATTTGAAAAAAAAAAAGAAAGAAAGAAAAAAGAAAAAAATAGATGATGTTGTGGGATGTGAAAAATGAGAGAAAACTGCGGGGTACAAGAAAAGTGTGATAATCAGAAAGAAAAGAGAGGGAAGAAATGAGCAAATCAAGGAGCGTAAGAGAGGAAACGAAGAAGAAAAGGGCAATGAGAGTAAAATTGGGATGATGCCATATGACCTTTATAGCCTCGAAGTCATTTTAGAACCGATAACTGTGACTAGGTGCATTGCACATAATGTGAGATTATCTTATGTTAAATGCCCTAACGCTAACGTGATGACTTCATTTTGTTCCTCTTTGTTATATTCATTATTGAGAAAGGTGGTTGGTTTGTGGTTCTTAAACTGGTAACTCTTTCCTACAACATAAAGTCGAAAGGCAATGACAGCCGACAACAGAGTTGAGTTAGTGGATATTGGTACACGAAAGCAGTTGGTTGAACAGGACATGGGGTTGGTTGAAGAGGTAAGGATGTTGAGACAACATATGGCGGACATGTATCAGGTTTGGATGACTGGGAAGGCACCACCCCCGCCACCACCTAGCTTCCTAGATGCTACCCTTACCCAAGCTCCGGTCATAGTGTCAAATGATCCACCATATTCTCCGGATTTTCCCGCTAATCACAGCTTTCCTAACCTCCCTAGTAGCTCCATCGTTCGTCCTCCAACTACCTTTCCCAAAAATAGCCCTTCTGATGTTCTTGAGCCTCGCCAATGACAAGTCCTAGTGGGCGTTCCTGCTCAACGCTTTCAGCCTCAACATCAACCCCATGAATATCTCCGTACTCCAGATAATCCTCCCCGATGCTACTTCTCTCCACAAAATTTCCAAAGTCATACCTCACCTTCCCACTACTCTATCCATAATGCATTGCCATATGCTCCACATCCACAGGACTCGCATTGGCCTACACCACTTCCACAAATATTTTACCCGCCTCCTCATGCATGTTAACCACCTACCCGCAAGAGGTTCCAACCGAGGCCAGAGTACAAAATGAAAAGGCAGCAGCAAAGAGAAAAGTCTTTCACTCCTATTAGAGAATCATACGCTAGTTTGTTCCAAAGGTTGAGGCAATTGGACATGTTGAAGCCAATTCAGATAAAAATGCCGAACCCCCTTCCAAAGAATTTTGATTATTTCCAAAGGTGCGCATATTGCTCTAATGCCCCCGAGCACAATATAGAAAAGTGTTGGCATCTGAAAAGAGCAGTCCAGAAGTTTATTGATGCAGGTGACATTACCGTACAAAATCCAGATACAACGGATACTAGCCAAAGTCCTTTGCTTGTTCATAATGAGACACATATGGTGGCATAATTTGTGTTGAAAAGGAATGTGAGAAATCTTCTGCATTTCTTGGAGGGCCACTTACCGCAAAGTTTTCAGCGCTATCAGTCTCGGTTCCAGAAGTTGATCTTAAGAACGAGTTGGCAAAAGGGACCCAAAAGCTATTTGCTAAGGTCAACGTGATCGAGACTTGTGAAGGTTCTGGTAATGTCGATGTGCGACTTAGTGGCTAAGATGTCGAGCTTGGTAATTGGAAAGACACTCCTTTCTTGGCTAGCCAGGGAGGAGTTTTGGTGGTTGATTTTGTTGTCATTTCTGTTTGTCCGGGTTATTTTAGGGTCGTAATCCGGATATTGTTTTGTGGCTCAAACCCTTCTTCCTCATGTTTTTCCTAGTTCGTTTAGTTATAGTAACTCGTCTAGTGTTATCTAGGATCGTTCCAAGGTTGTAACCCATGTCTATTTTGCTTGTTTTGTTTTTCAAACCCTTTCACCGTCTGTCTAATGCAATCTCATATTTTCTGTTATTTCTAGTTAGTTTTTGTTTAGTTCTCTTTTCCTTTTATAGTTTTTTTCATGCTGACTCTAGTGACATGATTTGCACGCGGAATTCTCAGCCTGGTCTTGAAAATTAGTCTAATCAGGAAGCAATGAAACAAATTTTGAAGATGATAGGGACATTTGAGGGAAAGAAGTAAAGATTTGAATATTTTGAGATCATTTAAATCCCGAATTGTATGAAACTGGGCAGATAGTTTGGGAAGTTAATAGGACGACAAGGATTTGGTATAAGAGAGTGCATCCTAGAATTTTTGAAGCAAGCAACTTTGAGTTCAAGTGCATCTCAGGTTACAAGATAAAGCCAAGGGAGTTTGTCCCAAACTGACGGAGGGTATTCATTGTGAAGAAGAAATCACCCAATGAGAGTTCTGTACTTGACACGACACTAAAGAAAGATGGAAGGCATATCTGGGATATAAATACCGATGCTACAAAAGAAATGCTGTGCATGATCTTCATTTTTCATCCTCAAGTTGCATGTGTCGTACTTGGCATTTTCAGAGATTGGGAGGCCCTCTTTCAACTACCCAAACACTTTATACCCTTCGGTACCCTTTTGAGCCTGTGCTGATCTCTTTGACTTTTCCTCTTTTGGAATCAAGTTAAAGTCATAAAAAAGAAAAAAAGAAAAAAAGAAGAAGAAGTTTGTATCCCCATAGGTTTGTTTCATAATCCCACGAAGTCAAGAGTGGGGCAATTTTCGTAGAAATTCCATATAAAAAAAAGGAAGAGGTTCAAATTCTCTTGTTTTATAAACCGGGGCAAAGTTTTAAAATACATTCCAAAAGTTATAAATAAATTATCCATTTTATCTTAGTTTGAATTTGAGCCTTCATGCCTTTCTTTCTTTCTTTCTAATCCTGTCCAAAAGTCACATTAAAGTCCAAAAAAGACCTCCCATATGATCTTTGAGAGTGCCGAGTTAGACATGCCAGGAGCATATGATATTTTTACCATGGTTAATGCTTTGTCATCTGCAGAATCAGAGGAAATAAGAAGAAAAGAAGAAAATGAGAGAGTCTTATAGGTGAAAACCCTCACGGGCACCATAAGGAGATGGTGAGTTGAGAGAAAGAACAAAATGAGAGAGGCTTGATAGTAAAAACCCTTCAGGGCACTACAAGTCGACTGAGGATCGTGAATTAGATAGGACAATTGGAGCATTGAAACCTAGTTTCACAGCTTAGAGGTATGACAAGAATGGAAGATTAGACTTGCTTGACAGATCATGCCACTTATTCCAAGATGCACGTCATGATCATTAGAGTTGGTGTTACATCAGAAAACTTTCTACTTTGTAATTCTTTTGTTAGATGTCATATCTTTCCATTGTCCCTTTACTTTGTTCTTCTTGCTTTGTTTAAGTCCTCTTTTTGAGTCTGCTCTGTCAGAACAAGTGAGAAATGACTTCAAAATTTGCTACCAGCTTTCCAATTGCACAAAGCGAAGTGTGACTAGCACATCAAAGTGGCATAAGTCAGGGAAAAGTGGCATTCGTACTGAGTTGATAACAATTGAAGTGCTTTGGGATTCATGTGAAATGCAAAGGTTCGGTAAATGTCAATTCATGGGTACAATGCAACAGATAGAGGATTTGGGCTTGAACGGATCATAGGTATTTTCTGTGATAAGGGTGACAGAGAAAGTGGTTAGCCAATAACAATCAAGGTCTTCCAAGTTGAAATTAAAGTTATCATGGCAAGTGTAGGAGCAATCACCCTCAAGATCAAGGCCACAAATCAACCACTATGTTTTAAACTCACAAGTCTTCTTTGCTTGAAACAGGGACGAAGACTATGTCCAAATCAAAGATTGGAAGTTGGAATTTTTCAGGTATCGTGCCCAAATTTTGGGAGCACAAAGGTTGTTTGAGAAGGTTTTTACCTAGTTGAGAAGATCATACCTCCTAGGCATTCTCCCTAGTTGGAAGAATTTATAGTTTTTCTTAAGTTCAGGGGTCCCGCCTGGAGAATAGGGTCAATTGTTAGTTTCCTTAAGTTTTAATCTTTAGTTTTTTGAGTTCAGGGGTCCCGCCTGGAAAATATGGTCAATTTTTAGTTTAGTCAAGCTCAGTTTATAGTTTTCCTCAAGCTCAACCTCAAATATAGGAGATGCACTTCCTAGTTTGGGTTTTTCAGATTCTATTTCTTTAGGAGGTGCACTTCCTAATTTTATGTTAAAGGCTTCACCCTTAGGAGACGCACTTCCTAGTGTGAGTCATTTAAGTTCATCCCTAGGAGACGCACTTCCTTGTTTGAGTAATTTAAGTTCACCCCTAGTAGACTCACTTCCTAATCTGGATCTTTCAGGTTATTCTTTTAGGAGACGTACTTCCTAGTTTGGGTCATTCAGGTTTTATTTTTAGCAGACGCATTTGCAAGTCAAATTTTCTTGGTTTTACTAATAGGAGACGTACATACTAGTCGAGTCTTTAGTTTTACTCTCATCATTGCATCAATAGCATAGGTATTTTACAGTTTTGCTAACAACTCACAAATCTTCCTAGTGTAAACTGAGGCAGAAAATTTTGTTTGTTGTGTTGTTTTAATTGCAGGCACCCACTTGAAAAATGAAGGGAAATATTTCAGAAATCAATTTTAGGTTCAAGTCATTGGCAGGCGCCCACCTGGAGAACGAGGAAATTTATTTCAATTTTAAAGTCATCAGGCGCCCACCTGGAGAATGAGGGAATTTATTTTAAGTTTTAAGTCATCACGCGCCCACCTGGAGAACGAGGGAATTTATTTCAAGTTTTAAGTCATCAGGCGCCCACCTGGAGAATGAGGGAATTTATTTCAAGTTTTAAGTCATCAAAAGCCCACCTGGAGAATGAGGGAATTTATTTCAAGTTTTAAGTCATCAGGCGCCCACCTAGAGAACGAGGGAATTCATTTCAAGTTTTAAGTCATCAGGCGCCCACCTGGAGAACGAGGGAATTCATTTCAAGTTTTAAGTCATCCGGCCCCCACCTGAAGAACGAGGGAATTTATTTCAAGTTTTAAGTCATCAGGCGCCCACCTGGTGAACGAGGGCACCTGAAGAACGAGGGAATTTATTTCAAGTTTTAAGTCATCAGGCGCCCACCTGGAGAACGAGGGAATTCATTTCAAGTTTTAAGTCATCAAGCGCCCACCTGGAGAACGAGGAAATTCATATCAAGTTAAGTCATCAGGAGCCCACCTGTAGAACGAGGGAATTTATTTTAAGTTTTATGTCATCAGGCTCCCACCTGGAAAATGAGGGAATTTATTTAAAATTTTAAGTCATCAGGCGCCCACCTGGAGAATGAGGGAATTTATTTCAAGTTCAAGGCATTAGCAGGCACCCACCTGGAGAATGAGAAAATTTATTTTAAGTTTTAAGTAATTACTAGGCGCCCACCTAGAGAATGAGGAAATTCATTTCAAGTTCAAGGCATTAGCAGGCGCCCATCTGGAGATTGAGGGAATTCATTTTAAGTTTCAAGTCATTAGCAGGCGCCCACCTGGAGAACGAGGGAAGTCATTTCAGAATTCACTTAGAGTTCGAGTTAGAGGCATCAGGAGCCCGCCCGAAGAATAGAGTCAACTTTCGATTTTCAAGTTCAAGAGGCATCAGGAGCCCGCTTGAAAAACAGGGTCAACTTTTAATTTTCAAGTTCAAGAAGCATCAGGAGCCCGTTTGGAGTACATGGTCAATTTTTATTTTCCAAGTTCAAGTTAGAGAAGCATCATGAGCCCGCCTGAAGAACAGGGACAACTTTCAGTTTACAAGTTCAAGTCAGAGAGGCATTAGGAGCCCGCCTGAAGAACAGGGTCAGCGTTCAATTTTCAAGTTCAAGTTAGAGAAGCATCAGGAGAAGCCCTCCTGAAGAACAGGGTCAACTTTTAGTTTACAATTTCAAGTCAGAGAAGCATCAGGAGCCCGCCTGAAGAACATGGTCAACTTTCAATTTTCAAGTTCAAGGTATAGAAGCATCAGGAGCCTGCCTGAAGAACAACGTCAATTTTCAGTTTACAAGTTCAAGTCGAAGAGGCATCAGGATCCCGCCTGAAGAACAGGGTCAACTTTCAGTTTTCAAGTTCAAGTTAGAGGCAGCAGGATCCCGCCTGAAGAATAGGGTTAACCTCCAGTTTTTTTCAAGTCAAATGAGAAGTAGCACGAGCCGCATGAAGGACAAGGTTTGCAAGCTCGAGTCTACCGCAAGTTCACGTTTATTTCAAGTGCAAGCAGCAGGGTGCACGCATGAAGAATAGGGTCAACTTCCAGTGTTCTTTAGACTCAAGTCAGCAGGATGCCCACTTGAAGAATGGGGTTGAATTTTCAGTTTCATGATTGAAGGATCAAGTGGATATTCAAGGAAGATTCGAGACAAGAAGTAGATACGATCTTGTATTTTTTTTTATTTTTGATGTAATTTTTCCTTTTATTTTTTATATAATGGAAGGAACCGCAGACCGGAACCTCGACGGCGCCTCAATCGGCTCTCCACCTCGGTATACTCCATCACTCTTCTCACTTTTGAACTACACGTGGCCTGATTCCTGTATAGTCAAGGATATGTAGGCAGCTCAAATACCAAGGCTCGGTCACAATCTTTTGTCCATCTTTATTTCGTTTTGAATAAGCGTCGGGTCATAAATCAATTACGTTGCTTATTGTTAGCCTATTTTTCACTTTTAATCTAATAGTAGAACATAAAATTCGAAAACACAAAAAAATAGTTTCACTTTGTATTTTTTACCTCATTACATATCTTTTTCAAGAATATTAGTATTTTTGGTAGAAATATTATTTTAATTTTGTGATGATTTTAATCTAATCCTATTTTTTATTTTTAGTATGATATTTGAAAAATGCCAAAAATAGTTTTGTTTTAACGGTTAGTTTTATTTTAATAGTTATTTCTACTTAAGTAGGGCTAGTTAATATTTTGGTAGTATTTTATCTTTGTTTTTTATTTAATAGGCAAGAGTTGATGTGGGGTGGATAGATTTTTGGTTAATTAGGCCCATTTTAAGCACAAATCTAGCTAAAAAGGCCCAAAGTGGACTGCCCATTCCCTCAGCCCACATACCCCATCAGATATAACACCCTAGAACTTACCCTAGAGAGAGGACCGAGGCAGCTGCACATACACATAGATAGAGAAAGAGAGAGGGGACGAACGAGAAACAAAAGTCTGGAAAGAAAACTCCAAAACTGAAAAACGCAACAATTCAATACCATAAATACACTAGAGCTTCTGCATGTAGAAAACCCAGTTGAAACTTCACTTAAAGTACCATTGTTCTCCTGCTGAATCACTCCAAAACCCCCATCAAACTCGTTAAAAATCAGTCAAAACCCACTGATCAATCAAGTTTTCCGGCGAGTTTCGAGGTCGTCGTACGTAGTAGTTTGAGGTTTCCGGGCAGGTTCAAGGTCCCATCGAGGTTGTCGTCGTCCAAGGTTCCCGATCTTAGAACATTTTCAGATTCGGTCTACGGTTACGATTCATTCTTATATCAAGCTCTGTTCGACAGACTTTCGATTTGGGTTTCCGTACTTTCACATTTGGAGGTTTGCTGATTTTATAAGAGGTCAATATACTCTCTTCTCTCTTTATTTTAATATCGTGCTTGTGAATCGAAATGTGATGCTGGCCTTTCTCTTGTTTGTTTGTTGTGGATCGAAATATGTGCTATGTTTTATCTTTTTCATTTTTATGATTGCAATTCTTCAATCTTGATTGTTGCGGAAATTTTCTGATCTTTGATCTAAGCTAGCTTCAAATTGATATTTCGTTGGATAATCGCTATAACTTTGGTGATTCTCGTTGAAATTTCTAGTCATAAAGTATTTGCTCATGCCCATGAGTAGTGTATCTGGTAGTATGATTTTCTCTTTTTCCTTCCAAATAACTTCTTAAGCCCCCTTTAAATACTGTCGATCTATATTCTCGTTAGTTTTGGTACAAGATTGCCTTTGTCATTTTCTATTATTCTTTTGGTTAATTCAAAAACGTTAGTTGGCCATGATTTTGAGTAATTTCCATTACTTCTTTATAGTTTATTGATTTCTTTAAGTGATCTTCTTTAGCTGATTTCTCAATTATTAACAAAAGAAAGTGATTCAGAGTTTTCTTTAGGCCAATATCATATTTTAAACCCACTACTTTATTTAGTCTATTTTGTTATTATCGTTGTATTTCCATGCGTGATTTAGATGTTATCAATTGGATATTTTTTGTTGCATTGTGTGATTTGTGCTTGTTTGAGATGATGAAGAATAGGCTAAGGAACTTAGGCTAAACAGAAATTAAAGTATTTGAGTTTAAGTGTTTTTGTTTCGTTATTTCTTTTATCGCTAGTAGCATATTTAGGCCGACCACATTGGGTAGGCAAACCTTTAGGGCGTTTATGTTATAGTTTTTGTTTAGGTGAGAGGTTGTCCCTTTAGTTAACTAATTTATTCGGGGAATGCCCCGAAGAACTTTGTAAACATTCTGGAGGCCGTGACGAGCTTGTGGAGGAAGCATAGTATAGTTTATTATAGGATTTTTAATATTTTATTTTTCTTTTCTTCTCTTTTCTTTTTTTAGGTGGAGACAACCTCGAACCTCCTTTGTGTTTTTTTCTTTCCTTTTTATGTGTGTTTACCTTAATTAGAATATTCTTAAAAACCAACTTGATCATTTATGCAACCGTACTAGTTACGGGACTCGGAAAATGCCTAACACATTCTCCCCCAGTCAAATGAACCCTTTACTTGGAATCTCTGGTGCAAACCGGTTTAGAGTCAAATATATTTTTAAGGGAAAAATTACTTTTAAATGGTGACTTGGCACACCGAGATAATATGCCAAGTGACGACTCTGAGAAAATCCCTTTTAAACAAATATTTTTTGTTACTTAAAGAAATCAATAAACTATAAAGAAGTAATGAAAATTACTCAAAATCATGGCCAACTAAGGTTTTTTAACCAAAAGAATAATAGAAAATGACAAAGGCAAACTTGTACGAAAACTAACGAGAATATAGATCGGCAGTATTTAAAGGGGGCTTAAGAAGTTATTTGGAAGAAAAAAGAGAAAATCATACTACCAGATACACTACTCATGGGCATGAGCAAATACTTTATGACTAGAAATTTCAACGAGAATCACCAAAGTTATAGTGATTATCCAACGAAATATCAATTTGAAGCTAGCTTAGATCAAAGATTAAAAAATTCCCGCAACAATCAAGATTGAAGAATTGCAATCATAAAAATAAAAAAGATAAAATAGAGCACATATTTTGATCCAAAACAAGAGAAAGGCCAGCATCACATTTCGATTCACAAGCACGATATTAAAATAAAGTAGAGAATAGAGTAAATTGACCTATTATATAATCAGCAAACCTCCAAATGTGAAAGTACGGAAACCCAAATCGAAAGTCTGTCGAACAGAGCTTGATATAAGAATGAATCGTAACCGTAGACCGAATCTGAAAATGTTCTAAGATCGGGAACCTTGGACGACAACAACCTCGATGGGACCTCGAACCTTCCCGGAGACCTCACATCAACTCTTGCCTATTAAATAAAAAATAAAGATAAAATATTAACTAGCCCTACTTAAGTAGAAATAACTATTAAAATAAAACTAACCGTTAAAACAAAACTATTTTTGGCATTTTTCAAATATCATACTAAAAATAAAAAATAGGATTAGATTAAAATCATCACAAAATTAAAATAATATTTCTACCAAAAATACTAATATTCTTGAAAAAGATATGTAATGAGATAAAATAAATATGAGGAAGTGAGGTAACTTTACAATGGTGGGTGTAGAGTAATAACTAGTGAGCAATGAAGGTGTGAAGTATCCGTAGAGGTAAAGCAGAATAAATGCTATCAGAGAAGCGAGAAGCAGTGGCGTGATGGCTGAAGCAGCGAGAAAGGGAAAGGGGAAAGTGGCATAAGGGATGTGGGGAATTGGGGCTTTGTTTTACGGGAGAGTTTTGGGATTTGGGAAAGATCCTAAAAAGGATTTTAACTTTCTATTAGAAGTATAACTACTGAATTTTTTCGCGCTACGCGCGGTCATAAAAACATTATATATTTGAATTTAAAAATGATTATTTATTATTACTTAAACTCTCAAAATAATAAAAATAGGTTTTTTTTGTGATGACTAAAAAATATCTTCAATTTGTCAAATAGAAATCACCTTAACATATTCACGTTGGGTGGTTTTCTCATGAGATTTTAATGACTGACTCGTGTATCTTGACTTTGTAATGGCAGTCTGTGTTAGATGGAACATACCATGATTTTTATTATAAAAATAGTCCAACTGTAAAGATTCATAGCAAGCAAAACCTAATTAATTTAACATTACAGTATAGTGGTTTGATATAATTAATAATATAATTTTTTTTCTTCTTTTCTCTTGGTTTCAATAACTTTGGAGTATTGAAATCATTGTTAGCTTTTTATAAATCAAATCCCAGACACTGCAACCAAACGACTCGTTATATTTGAAGTTGGACATTTCTGACGCGTACAATTAAGCAAAAATAGACTTGTCAAAATATACGTTTGACCTTTTAATATATGCACTTTAGCTTTTAAAATAAAAACCGCTGTCATCCTAAAACTTTACAATGAGGTAATCAAACGGTCCTTCTTAGTTTTGATCCTGAAGCTAGGTATTTATGCCCACTTGATCGTTATATTTCTGCATATTCACTATGGAGTATTATTGTTTCAGTCATCGGTGTGAATGACATGATGGATTGCTATGTAAATGGAAATATATACCTAATTTTTGTCCCTCACATATTAAAATTTATTTTTAGTTTTCAAAGATGCGTTTTTGGTGTTCATCACGTCATTATTTTCTAATTTAGCATATTTAATCAACTTTATTTTTTGAGAAAGTTGAGACGTACAAGGATAGTCACATCTATAGTACTTTATAATAGTAAAATTCTTGACCTTTGTGTTAATAGGTTAAAAGAAAACAAATGAAATCATGGTACCTAGCTCAATTGGATAGAACTTTTATAACAAATAAAATTTTATCTAACAGAAAGATTCCTTTGCATATACTATTTCTATGTTTTACACCTCACAACTATCACTGTGCGCGTAACATAACATTATACACTCTCAACCCAAAAATAAATAAATTAGACACTCAAATGCATGGTGCCTGGACAAGTTCCGTTCTTCTAGATTAACAGCAGGTACAGTTGACCAATACAAAATTCACTCACAAAGGCGCAACTGCATTTGCTGGCCACACAATTTAAACTCATGATACGCATAGCATTCACTCACGCCTCACTCTACACGTTAACATAAATTCACACATAAAGCTGTAATCACCATTAATACAGAAAAAACCCTAGAGCTGCTATCTAGACCCCCATACTTCCCTGTTGCTAATCTTCACTTTCTACTCTAAAAAATCAAGCCACCACTACACAATATTATTGGTCTAAATAATAAAATATTGCAAAGGACAAATCCTTCCTCAGATATCTAAATATGTGTAGATATCTCAGCTGCATTGTTGAAAAACTCAGCAGTAAATCGTGACTCACAATTTTAATATTTTATCGAGGATACTATCCAAACAGTAGAGTAGAGCATATTCAGGAACGATGGCATTATCTTCTCTACATAAATATGATGATCCGATAGGTCATCTCAGATTTTAGAACTAAATTTTGTATTTCGAATCCTTAAATATCTCATTTTAGCCTTTTTTGACTTGCGTGCGCAGTCCGGGTATTGACCCGGAAGGCTTATATGTTAAAATCTGATAAACACAAGAATTTTACCTTAAAAGTTAATTTTAGTTGATTTCGGTCAACGTTTTGAATAAATGGACACGGACCCGTATTTTGACGGTCCATGTGGGTCCGTATTGAAATATGGGACCTGGACATATACCCGAAGTCGAATTCCGAGGTCCCTAACTCGAGATATGAATTTTTGTTGAAAAATTAAAAATCTAAAAATTTAATGGTTTTAAGAATCTATTCATGTTTGGCATTATTGATATCGGGCCCGTATTTTGGTTTCGGAGCCCGGTACAGATTCAATATAATATTTATGACTTGTCTGTGAAGTTTGGTAAGAAACGGAGTTAGTTTAACGTGATTCGAACGTCCGGTTGTGAAAATAGAGGATTTAAAGCTTTCTTAAAAATTTCATTCGATTTGGTATTCAATTCGTAGTTTTAGGTGTTATTTTGGCGATTTGATCACGCGAACAAGTTCGTATGATATTTTAGGACTTGTGTGAATGTTTGGTTTGTAGCCCCAAGGGCTCGGGTGAGTTTTGGATAGGCTACGGGATGTTTTGGGACTTAGGAAAAATCTGGTTTCTGCAGTTTCAGTGCCTTCTGATTTCCTTCTCTACGTTCGCGAACGCGAGTAGAAACTCGGCTGGCTGAATTATTCTTCACGAACACGAAGGCTGGGTCGCGAACGCGGAGCGATGGGGACTTTACCATTCGTGAATGCGACCAGCTCAATGCGAATACGTAGTGATAGGGACCTGGGGGAAGGGGTCAGTCACTCTTTCCCGGCTTTAACTGTTACATGTTTTTTCTTGTATTTCCATGCTTAAGTGCTACTTGTTGTATATTGTTTCTTCTTATTGAAAGTAGTAGATATTCCGTAGTTTCATTATCTCCTATTACTTGTTTAAGCTGTTCTTATTGGTGATTTAGTAATATTCTGGATTGGTCTCACTGAGTAGTATTACTTGTGTAAGGTATTATTGAGTACAAGCTTTTCATTTCCCTGTTCTGAAGCTTAAGTATTGAGAAGGGTCTGGCGTTAAATTGCGAAATTTCTATACTTCCTGTGTAATTGATATGAATATGGTGGGATCGGGTTACGTGCCGCAACAGGTGGAATAAGGGTGATATATATTAAGGAGGAATAAGGGTGAATTGATATTATACGGTGGGATCGGGTTGCAAGCCGCAACATGTGTAATAAGGGTGGAATGTGTTGAAATAAGGGTGAACCGTGATTGTGATTATTATGATATAGTGGGATCGGGTTGCACGCAGCAACACTTTTATCTATATTCTGTTATTTATGATATTAAGAAGAAATAAGGGAGGACTATGACATGTACGGTGGGATCGGGTTGCGCGCCGCAATAATTTATATGTTGGTGTTCTTTCTTTGACTGTGTTAGTTGTACGGTAGTCTTGAATTGCACTTAGGGATTGGTAATAACTGAACACTGATGAAACAAGTTGGGTACCGTATTTATTTCTTGCAAGTCCGGTCGTAGCCTCGCCACTCCTTCGTCGAGGTTAGGCTAGGCACTTACCAGTACATGGGGTCGGTTGTACTGATACTGCACTTTGCACTTCATGTGCAGATTTTGGAGTTGGTAGTGGCTGATCGAAAGGTTGGCTGTAGACTTCACAGTTAGGAGACCCAAGGTAGTCCTGTTGGCGTCCGCAGGTCCTGGCGTTCCCTTCTACACTCCCTTACTTACTATTTTACTTTAATTCATAAACAGTTGTACTTTCTTTCGGACAAATATTTGTAGAAAAGTCTTAGTATGTTCATGAATTATGACTCCGGATTCAGGGTAAAAATAACATGTAACTAAAGTTGTTATCTATATAGTTTCACGTTCATTTCGGTTTATTTTGGCTTGTTTACTGATAATCACTCAAAATGTAAAGAATTGGCTAAATAACCTCTAACGTTGGCTTGTCTGGCAAGTGTGATGCTAGGCACTATCATGGTCCCGACGGTTAGAATTTCGGGTCGTGACAAATTGGTATCAGAGCACTAGGTTACCTAGGTCTCACAATTCACGAACAAACTTAGTAGACTCTGGGGGATCGGTACGGAGACCTCTGTGCTTTTCTCCCAGAGGCTATAAAGTTAGGAACAAGTTTCACTTTTATTCAACTTTGTCGTGCGATTTTGTTTTCTCAATACTGATTGTACTCTCCTAGTCTTATTCTCTCGCAGATGGCGAGAACGCGTACCGCTTCTTCAGCTCAGCAGCAGCCAGAGCCTCCAGCAATAGCTCCTACGAGGAGCAGAAATCGAGGGCGAGGTCGTGCCAGAGGGAGGGGCAGGACTCAGCCCAGAGCCCGAGCAGCAGCCCCAGTAGTGGAGCCTCAGGTAGAGTTCGCTAAGGAGGTTCCAGCTCAGACTATTCCTGTCGGGCCAGCTCAGGTCCCGGAGAGGTTTATTGCCACCCCAGTGCTTCAGGATGCTTTGGTCCAATTGGTGGACCTCATGGAGAGTGTGACCCATACTAGCGCATTCCCCATGGCACCAGCCGTCTCTCAGGCTGGAGAAGGAGCCCAGCCTCCTGCTACTCACACTCCAGAGTAGATGGCTCCCCAGTTTCATACTCTAACAGCTCATCCACTCGGAGTAGTCCAGCCGATTGCTGCGGCGCAGCCCGGTGATGGGTCAGCTATGTCTTTTGAGTCTTTGTGGAGATTGGATAGGTTTACTAAGCTCTTTCCGGTCCATTTAGTGATGATACTTCAGAGGATCTCCATGAGTATCTTGACAGCTGTCATGAGGTTATTCGGAACATGGGTATATTGGAGATCAATGGGGTCAACTTTGCTGCTTTTCAGATGACCGGTTCCATCAAGAAATGGTGGAGGGATTATTTGTTGACCATACCAGCTGGGTCGCCTGCTCATACTTGGGACCAGTTCTCTCAGCTCTTCCTAGGGAAGGTTCTATTCACCTTGAGAGAGGAGTGCCGCCGTCAGTTCGAACGTCTCCAGCAGAGCAGCATGACTGTTACTCAGTATGAGACCCATTTTGTGGATTTGGCCCGTCATGCTCTTCTTCTGCTTCCCACCGAGAGAGAGAGAGAGAGAGAGAGATAGAGAGAGAGAGAGAGAGGAGGAGGTTTATTGACGGACTTGCTCAGCCTATCAGATTGTAGATGGCTAAGGAGACTGGGAGTGAGATTCCTTTTCAAGTGGTTGCCGATGTCGCCAGGCGAGTCGAGGTGGTTCTTGCACATGAAGGTCAGGGGTCTGACAAGAGACCTCGTCATTCCGGTGGATTCAGCGGTGCCTGATCTTGAGGCAGGGGTACTTTTGGTAGAGGCCATCCTTTCAGGCCGTTCCATTCAGCGCTTCAAGCATCCCACAATGCTTCAGGGAGTCGTGGTTCTTATGTGCCTCCTTCTGGGAAGCCCGCCTATAGTGCACCACCAACTCCTATCAGTGCACCTCCTATTCAGAGTTATTATCGTGGTCAGCCGGCCCGTTCGGGTCAGTCTTAGTTCCCACAGCCACAGTATCAGGATGGATGTTTCGAGTGTGGTGGTTATGGGCATATTAGGAGGACTTATCCGAGATTATTGGGTGTTCAGCCACAACATCAGGGTTCTCATGCCATAGTTCCGGCACCAGTTGCTACACCGCCTGCTCAGCCATCAGAGGCAGAGGTCAGACAGTTAGAGGTAGGGGCCAGACTGTTAGAGGTGGAGGTCAGGTCGTTAGAGGTGGATGCCCACCAGCTAGAGGTCGTCCCAGGGATATGGTTTATAGTGGTGGGGCCCAGCCCCGATATTATGCTATTCCAGCCAGACCTGAGGCTGAGTCATCTGATGTTGTTATTACAGGTACTGTTTCAGTTTGTAGAAGAGATGCTTCATTTCTATTTGATACGGGGTCTACTTACTCCTATATGTCATCTTATTTTGCTTCATATCTGGTTGTGCCTCGAGATTCTTTGAGTGCTCCTGTATATGTGTCTATACCTGTAGGGAATGCTATCATTGTAGATCGTGTATATCGTTCGTGTGTGGTCACTATTGGGAGTCTTGAGACCAGTGTAGATCTTCTACTCCTTGATATGGTTGATTTCGATGTTATATTGGGTATGGATTGGTTGTCACCTTATCACGCTATATTGGACTATCACGCCAAGACGGTGACCTTAGATTTTCTGTGGTTTCCTCGATTAGAGTGGAGAGGGACTCCTGGCCATTCTACCAGCACGGTTATATCTTATATGAAGGCTCGATGTATGGTCGAGAATAGGTGTTTGGCTAATTTGGCTTATGTTCGTGATTCTAGTGCAGAGGTTCCTTCTATGGATTATGTGCTTGTTGTTTGTGAGTTTCTAGAGGTATTTCCTGCAGACCTGCGTGGGATGCCACATGACAGGGATATTGACTTCTGTATTAATTTGGCTCCAGGTACTCAGCCCATTTCCATTCCTCCATACCAGATGGCCCTGCCAGAGTTGAAAGAATTGAAAGAACAGTTGCAGGATTTGCTTGATAAGGGTTTCATTAGACATATTGTCTCGCCCTGGGGTGCACCGGTGTTGTTTGTTAAGAAGTAAGATGGGTCTATGAGGATGTGTATAGATTATTGGCAGTTGAACAAAGTCACCATCAAGAACAAGTATCCAATGCCAAGGATTGATGATTTATTTGATCAACTTCAGGATTCCAAGGTGTTTTCGAAGATTGATTTGAGGTCTGGCTACCATCAGTTGAGGATTAGGGCATCTGATGTCCCTAAGACAGCTTTTCGGACGTGGTTTGGGTACTATAAGTTCCTGGTGATGTCCTTTGGGATGACCAATGCCCCAGCAACATTTATGGATTTGATGAACCGAGTGTTCAAGCCTTATCTGGACTCCTTTGTGATTGTGTTTATTGATGACATCTTGATATACTCCCACAGTCGGGAGGAGCATGAGCAGCACCTTAGGATAGTGCTCCAGACTTTGAGGGACAACCAGTTGTATGCTAAATTTTTGAAGTGTGAGTTTTGGTTAGATTCGGTCACTTTCTTGGGCCACGTTGTATCAGCAGAGGACATTCAGGTAGATCCTAAGAAAATTGAGGTAGTCCAGAACTGGCCTACACCCACTTCAACCACGGAGATCAGGAGCTTCTTGGGTTTGGCGGGTACCGTCGATTTATGGAAGGGTTTTTCATCTATAGAGCCCCGTTGACCAGGTTGACCCACAAGGGTGCCTCGTTCAGATGGTCAGACGAGTGTGAGGCGAGCTTTTAGAAGCTCAAGACAGCTTTGACTACAGCGTCGGTGTTGGTGTTACCATCAGGTTCAGGATCTTACACAGTATATTGTGATGCTTCCCGTGTTGGGCTCGGAGCAGTATTGATGCAGGAGGGCAGGTTGATTGCATATGTGTCTCGGTAGTTGAAAGTTC
Organism: Nicotiana tomentosiformis; assembly: GCF_000390325.3. Classification (NCBI taxonomy): domain Eukaryota; kingdom Viridiplantae; phylum Streptophyta; class Magnoliopsida; order Solanales; family Solanaceae; genus Nicotiana; species Nicotiana tomentosiformis. Next base: position 42,010,782 of record NC_090818.1, on the reverse strand, counting down.
ATGAGAAGAATTACCCTGTCCATGATTTAGAGATGGCAACCATTGTTCACGCGCTGAAGATTTGGAGGCACTATCTTTATAGCGTGTCGTGTGAAGTTTTCACGGATCATCACAGCCTTCAGTATTTGTTCAAGCAAAAGGATCTCAATTTTAGGCAGAGGAGGTGGTTGGAGGTATTGAAAGACTATGATATCACCATCTTGTACCATCCCGGGAAGGCCAATGTGGTGGCCGACGCATTGAGTAGGAAGGCAGCAAGTATGGGCAGCCTTGTGCTCACTCCAGACGATGAGAGGCCGCTAGCATCAGATGTTCAGACTTTGGCCAATCATTTTGTGAGGCTGGATATTTTAGAGCCCAGCCGTGTTCTAGCTTGCACAGTTGCTCGGTCTTCCTTGTTTAAGCGTATCATAGATCGGCAGTATGATGACCCTCATTTGTTGGTCCTTAGGGACACAGTACGGAATGGTGGTTCCAAATAGGTTACTGTTGTAGATGACGGAGTTTTGAAGATGCAGGGTTGCGTGTGTGTGCTTAATGTTGATGGGCTTCATGAGCTGATTCTTGAGGAGGCTCATAGTTCTCGATATTCTATTCACCCAGGCGCCGCCAAGATGTACCAGGACTTACGACAGCATTATTGGTGGAGGAGGATGAAGAAGGATATAGTCACCTATGTAGCTCGGTGCCTAAATTGACATCAGCTGAAGTATGAGCATCAGAGACCCGGTGGTTTGCTTCAGCAGATAGAGATTCCTGAGTAGAAGTGGGAGCATATCACTATGGACTTTGTTGTTGGACTCCCACGGACTCAGAGGAAGTTCGATGCCGTTTGGGTCATTGTGGATAGGCTGACTAAGTCAGCACACTTCATTCTTGTGGCAGTTACTTAGTCTTCGAAGCGGTTGGCACAGATTTACATTCGTGAGATCGTCCATCTTCACGGTGTGCCCGTGTCCATCATTTCTGATCGAGGTACGCAGTTCATCTCGCACTTCTGGAGGGTAGTACATCGTGAGTTGGGTACGCAGGTTGAGTTGAGCATAACATTCCATCATCAGACGGATGGGCAGTCCAAGCGTACAATTCAGATCTAGGAGGATATGCTCCGCGCATGTGTTATAGACTTTGGAGGATCGTGGGATCAGTTCTTTCCCCTTGCATAGTTCGACTACAACAACAACTACCAGTCGAGCATTCAGATGGCTCCCTATAAGGCAATATATGGTAGGCGGAGCCGATCGCCAGTTGGGCGGTTTGGGCCGGGGGAGGCTCGGTTATTGCGTACTGATCTAGTACAGGATGCCTTAGATAAGGTCAAGATTATATAGGATCGACTTTGCACAGCTCAGTCCAGGCAAAAGAGTTATATCGATCGTAGACGTGATATGGCATTCATAGTCGGGGAGAGAGTGTTGCTTCGGGTATCACACATGAAGGGTGTCATGAGGTTTGGAAAGAAGGGCAAGCTGGGCCCTAGATACATCGGACCTTTTGAGATTCTTGAGAGAGTGGGAGAGGTGGCTTATAGGATTGCGTTACCTCCGAGGTTATTAGCAGTTCATACAGTGTTCCATGTATTCATGCTCTGGAAGTATCATGGTGACTCGTCCCATGTATTAGATTTCAGCTATGTCTAATTGGATAAGGATTTGACTTATGAGGAGGAGTCGGTGGCTATTCTAGCTCGGAAGGTTCGTCAGTTGAGATCAAAGAGTTATCCTTCAGTTCGAGTGCAGTGGACAGGTCAGCCAGCTGAGGCAGCTACTTGGGATTCCGAGTCAGATATGCAGAGTAGATATCCCCACCTTTCCACCAGTCTAGGTACTTTTCTATGTCCGTTCGAGGACAAACTATTATTTTAGAGGTGGAGAGTGTGATGACCCGATAGATCATCTCAGGTTTTAGAACTGAATTATGTGTTCTGAATCCTTAAATAACTCATTTTAGCCTTTCTCGACTTGCGTGTGCAGTTCGGGTATTGACCCAGAAGGATTATATATTAAAAACTGATAAAAACAAGAATATTTACCTTAAAGGTTGATTTTAGTTGACTTCGGTCAATATTTTGAGTAAAATTGTCCTGGTGGGTCCGTATTGAAATATGGGAACTAGGCATATGCCAGAAGTCGAATTCCGAGGTCCCTAACTCGAGATATGAATTTTTGTTGAAAAATTAAAAATTTGAAAATATAATAGTTTTAAGAATCTATTGATGTTTGGCATTATTGATACCGGGCCCGTATTTTGGTTTCGGAGCCCGGTACAGGTTCAATATAATATTTATGACTTGTCTGTGAAGTTTCGTAAGAAACGGAGTTAGTTTGACGTGATTCGGATGTCCGGTTGTGAAAATAGAGGATTTAAAGCTTTCTTGAAAATTTCATTCGATTTGGTGTTCAATTCATAGTTCTAGGTGTTATTTTGGTGATTTGATCATGCGAACAAGTTTGTATGATGTTTTAGGACTTGTGTGCATCTTTGGTTTAGAGCCCCGAGGGCTCGGGTGAGTTTTGCATAGGCTACAGGATGTTTTGGGACTTAGGAAACATCTGGTTTCTGCAGTTTTAGAGCATTCTGGTTTCCTTCTTCGCGTTCGCGAAGGCACTCTCGTGAACGCGAAGTAGAAACTGGGCTGGCTGAATTTTACTTCTTCGCGAACGCGAAGGATGGGTCGCGAACGCTGAGCGATGGGAGCTTTACCCTTCACGAACGCGACCAGCTCACAACGAGCACGTAGTGATAGGGACCTAGGGGAGGGGGTCAGTAACGAGCATGGACTCGCGAACGCGAAGGCCAGAGGGGTGTAGTCTTCGCAAACGCGATAGGAGTTTTATGATCACGTAAGCTTGGCAAGATCTGTTCTTCGCGAATGCGACAGTATCCTCGCGAACGCGTTGAATACTATCGCCCAGCTATTAAACAGTCCCATTACGGGACTTAAGCCATTCTTTCAAATTTTCAAAAGCCAAATGACCTAGAGGCGATTCTTCCAAGTTAGTTTCTTCCCCAAAGTGTTGGTAAGTAATTCTAAACTATTTTCTTTCAATTACCCATTGCATTTCATGATTTTCCAACCTAAAATCTAGGATTTCCATGGTAGAAATTGGGGGTTTGTGTAGAATTATAAATTTTTGGGAAATTGGGATTTAGACCTCGAATTGAGGTCGGATTTCAAAACTAATTGCATATTCGGGCTTGGGGATGAATGCGTAAATGGGTTTTGGTCCGAACCTCGAGTTTTGACCAAGCGGGCTCGGGGTCAATTTTTTGACTTTTGGAGGAAATTTTGGAAAACCTAAGTTTATGCATTGTAATTGATTTCTTTAGCAATATTTGATGTTATTAAGTTAATTGTGGCTAGATACGAGTGGTTTGGAGCTGTATTCTAGAGGAAAAGCGGTAATTGAGCATTGAGTGGCCTATGGAGCGAGGTAAGTGTTGAGTCTAACTTTGACTTGAGGGAATTAGAAATTCTTGCCTTAATTGTTATATGGAATTCATGTGAGCAGCGTAGGTGACGAATACTTATGCGCCGCCAATTTACCTGTCTTGCCTGTTTCTTTCCCATTCTTTTTATATTGTTTCTTTCCCTGCTTTAACTGTTACATGCTTTTTCTAGTATTTTCATGCTTAACTGCTACTTGTTGTATATTGTTTCTTCTTATTGAAAGTAGTAGATATCCCATAGTTTCATAATCTCCTATTACTTGTTTAAGCTATTCTTATTGGTGTTTTAGTGATATTCTGGATTGGTCTCGCTGAGTAGTATTACTTGTGTAAGGTATTATTGAGTACAAGATTTTCATTTGCCCTGTTCTGAAGCTTAAGTATTGAGAAGGGTTTGGTGTTAAATTGTGAAATTTCTATACTTCTTGTGTAATTGATATGAATATGATAGGATCGGGTTGAGCGCCGCAACAGGTGGAATAAGGGTGATATATGTTGAGGAGGAATAAGGGTGAATTGATATTATATGGTGGGATCGGGTTTCACGCCGCAACATGTGTAATAAGGGTAGAATGTGGTGAAGTAAGGGTGAATCGTGATTGTAATTATTATGATATGGTGGAATCGGGTTGCATGCAGCAACACTTTTATCTATATTCTGTTGTGTATGATATTAAGAAGAAATAAGGGAGGATTATGACATGTACGGTAGGATCGGGTTGCGTGCCGCAATAATTTATATGTTGATGTTCTTTCTTTGACTGTGTTAGTTGTACGGTAGTCTTGAATTGCACTTAAGGATTGGTAATATATGAACACTGATGAAACAAGTTGGGTACCGTATTTATTTCTTGCAAATTACTGTTTTTACTTTATTCTGCCTTCTTTTCTACCTTTACTATTCACTGTATGCAGATTTTATTGTGAGTATCCCGATGTAGCCTCGTCACTCCTTCGTCGAGGTTAGGCTCGGCACTTACCAGTATATGTGGTCGGTTGTACTAATATTGCACTCTGCACTTCCTGTGCAGATTTTGGAGCAGGTAGTGGCTGATCGAGAGGTTGGTTGTAGACTTCACAGTTAGAAGACTCAAGGTAGTCCTGTTGGCGTCCGCAGGCCCTGGCGTCCACTTCTACACTCCCTTACTTATTGTTTTACTTTATTTCATAAAAAGTTGTACTTTCTTTCGAATAAATATTTGTAGAAAAGTCTTTGTATGTTCGTGAATTGTGTCTCCCGATTCTGGGTAGATATAGCATGTAACTAAATTTGTTATCTATATAGCTTCACGTTCATTTCGGTTTATTTTGGCTTGTTTACTAATAATCACTCAAAATGTAAAGAATTGGCTAAATAGCCTCTAACGTTGGCTTGCGTGGCAAGTGTGATGTTAGGCACCATCACGGTCCCGATGGTTGGAATTTCGGGTCGTGACATCTGCCGTTGTGATGACCCAAAAGGTCATCTTATATTTTAGAACTCAAATCTGTGCTCTTAAGCATTAGAAATCTCATTTTTATCCTTCTCGATTTGCGTGCGCAGTCCGGGCAGGTTTCCGGAAAGCTTTTATGTTGAAAACTAATGAAAATAAGAATTTTTACCTTAAAAGTTAATTTTAGTTGACTTCGGTCAACATTTTTGGTAAACAGGCCCGTATCCGTTATTTGGCGGTCCCGGTAGGTCCGTATCGAATTATGGGACCTGGGCGTATGCCCGGAATCGAATTCGAAGGTCCCTAGCTTGAGTTATGAATTTTTGATGAAAATTAAAAGTTTGGAAATTATTTATTTTTAAGAATTGATTGATATCTGGCAGTGTTAGTGTCGGGTCCGTATTTTGGTTTCGGAGCCCGTTATAGGTTCCTTATGATATTTAAGACTTGTCTGTGAAATTTGGTGAGAAACGGAGTTGATTTGACGTGATTTGGACGTCCAGTTTAGAAAATAGAAATTTTAAAGTGTTCTTGAGAATTTCATTTGATTTGGTACTAAATTCGTAGTTCTAGGTGTTATTTTGGCGATTTGATCGCGCGAGCAAGTTCGTATGATATTTTTAGACTTGCGTGCATGTTTGGTTTGGAGCCCCGAGGGCTCCGGTAAATTTTGGATAGGCTACGGAGTGATTTGGAATTAGAAAAATAGCTGGTGTGCTCCAGCTGTGTTGCAGGCCTCAGACCTCGCAAATACGAGGTCAGGGTTAGCATTTGCGATCACTGTTGAGGTCGCATTTGCGAGCCTCTCATCGCAAATGCATAGAGAAGTTGGGCCAGTCGGTGTTCGCAATTTCAAACTTTTCTTCGCATTTGTGAAGGGAGTCTGGGAGGGGTATAGATCGCAAATGCAGTATTTTGTTCGCATTTGCGAGGTCAGTGATCGCACTTGCGATACATTCCTCGCATTTGCGAAAGGCAGCAGTATTGTGAAGGCTTCGCAATTGCGATAGCCTCTTCGCAACTTCGAGCTTCGCATTTGCGAAGCTCAGGTCGCAAATGCGACGTCTGTAGCTGAACAACATGACTTTTGGACGGGAATTTTCATTCATTTCCCAAATTTTCAAGACCTAAAACACAAGAGGCGATTTTCCAAAGACCATCTCTTCCCCAAATCATAGGTAAGTGATTCTAAACTGGTTTCTTTCAATCTTTCACTACATTTTACAAGATTTCAACCAAAAATCTAAGGTTTTCATGGTAGAATCAGGGGTTTTAGGTAGAAACTAGGGATTTCGGAAATTTAGGGATTTAGACCTCAATTTGAGGTCGGATTTCAAAATCAATTATATATTCAGACTCGGGGATGAATGAGTAAATGGAATTTGGTCCGAACCTCGGGTTTTGACCAAGAGGGCCCGGGGTCGATATTTTGACTTTTTGGAAGAAACATTTGAAAATAATTTAATTTATGCAATATAATTGATTCCTTTAGCAATATTTGATATTAATGAGTCATTTTTGAATAGATACGAGTGGTTTAGAGGTGAATTCCAAAGGAAAAGCTGTGATTAAGAATTAAGTGGCCTTCGGAGCGAGGTAAGTATTGTGTCTAACTTTGGCCTGAGGGAATAGGTATTGTGTGAGTATTTGCTACGTGTTTTGTTGTTGAATACGACATATAGTTGAGGTGACGAGCATCTATACGTTATGGTCGAGTCGTAGTATGCAATTGAAATTCCATTTCTTGTAAATTGTAGTCTTAAATCTTGTTATCCATACTTATTATTGTTGTTGAAATATTAGGAGACTTGTATCCGGTTCCACCAAGGTCGATAATATTGTGAATATTGATTCGAGGTCGAGATGTTAAATTGTGGAAGTAATCATTGATGAAATATTAATTTCTTGTGAAATTTCTCTTTATCTATTGTTATTGATTCTGTGAATTGTGAGGAAGAGTGTAAAGCACGAAGGGTGATGTCGTGCATAATTTAATTATATTGTGAGGAAGAGTGTAAAGCACGAAGGGTGATGCCGTTGTATAATTTAATTATATTGTGAGGAAGAGTGTAAAGCACGAAGGGTGATGCCGTGCATGAATTATTTATATTGAGAGGAAGAGAGTAAAAGCACGAAAGGTGATGCCATGCAGTCTTATTTGTTACTTGGTGAGGTTGAGAGTAAAAGCACAAAGGGTGATGCCGTGCAATTTTTCTTTGCTATTTTAATTGCTCAATTCGTTTAAGGATTTTATGTTTAATTCTGTCTTTTCATTATTCTCACTCTTTATGTTGTATTCCCCACTGCATGTCCCCTTCCTATTATTTATGCATTATTTCTTTATTTACTGTTGTTGCCACTAACATGATTATATTGTTCAGGTTATATGTGGGTGTCTTGGCCTAGCCTCGTCACTACTTCGCCGAGGTTAGGCTCGACACTTACCAGTACATGGGGTCGGTTGTACTGTTGCTGCACTCTGCACTTTTTGTGCAGATTTTAATACCGGCTCAGGTTGATCGATCGAGATTTGATACTGGTCCGTTGTCTGGAGACTCAAGGTAGATCTGTCGACGTTCACAGATCTTGAAGTCTTCGTCTATCTTTTATGTCCTACTATTTTCTTTTATTCAGACAGTTGTATTTCTTTCAGACTATTACTTGTCGTAAATTCTAGAATGCTCATGAATGGTGACACCAGATCCGGGTGGTAGTAGTTAATATAATTTTATGATATTCCACACTTATTACATTCCATCTTAGTTAATTATTATTTTTTACTGAATGGAAATAAGAAATTGGTTAATGATTCTCTAACGTTGGCTTGCCTAGCAAGTGAAATATTAGGCGTCATCACGGTCCCGTCCGTAGGAAGTTTCGGGTCGTGATAGTTGGTATCAGAGCACTAGGTTGCCTAGGTCTCACTATTCACGAGAAAGCTTAGTAGAGTCTGGAGGATCGGTACGGAGACGTCTGTGCTTATCTTCCAGAGGCTATGAAGTTTAAGAACAAGTTTCACTTCTATTTTTCTCTGTCGTGCGAATTTACTTTCTCAATACTGATCGAATTCTTCTACTCTTATTCTCTCGCAGATGGCGAGAACACGTACCACTTCCTCAGCTGAGCAGCAGTCAGAGCCTCCAGTGACAACTCCTATGCGGGGCAGAGGCCGAGGCAGGGGCAGGGCTCAGCCTAGGGCCCGAGCAGCAGCCCCAACAGTTGAGCCTCAGATAGATCTTGACGAGGAGGTTCCAGCCCAAACTGTTCCTGCTGGACCAGCTCAGGTTCTAGAGGGGTTCATTGCTACCCCAATACTTCAGGACGCTTTGGTCCGTTTGGTGGGCCTTAAGGAGAGTGTGGCCCAGACTAGCGTATTTCTCATGGCACCAGCAGTATCTCGGGCTGGAGGAGGAGCCCAGACTCCTACCACTCCCGCTCCGGAGCAGATAGCTCCCCAGTATCAGTCTCCAGCAGCTCAGCCAATCGGATTAGTTCAGCCGATTATTGCGGCACAGGTCGGAGATGGGCCAGTTGTGTCTTCTGAGGCCTTATGAAGATTAGACATGTTTATCAAGATCTTTGCTGTTCACTTCAGCGGTGCTCCTTCAGAGGAACCTCAGGAGTATTTTGACAACTATCACGAGGTTTTACGGAACAAGGGTATAGTGGAGACCAATGGGATCGATTTCGTTACATTTCAGATGGCTGGTTCTGCCAAGAAATGGTGGAGAGATTACTTGTTGACCAGATCAGCCGGGTCGCCTGCTCTTACTTGGGACCAGTTCTCTCAGCTCTTCATAGAGAAGTTTCTGCCGATCACATTGAGACAGGAGCATCGCCGTCAGTTTGAGCATCTCTAGTAGGGCAGTATGACTGTTACTCAGTATGAGACCCATTTTGTGGATTTGGCCCGTAATGCCATTCTTCTGATTCCCATCGAGAGAGAGAGGGTGAGGAGATTTATTGATGGATTTGCTCAGCCTATCAGATTGCAGATGGCTAAGGAGACTGGGAGTGAGATTTCTTTTTAGACGAGTACTAATATCGCTAGACGAGTCGAGATGGTTCTTACTCAGGGAGGTCAGGGGTCTGACAAGAGGCCCCGTCATTCCGGTGAGTTCAGTGATGCCTCACCTAGAGGCAGGAGTACTTTTGGTAGAGGTCATCCTCCCAGACCATTTCATTCAGCGCTTCAGGCATCTCACGGTGCCTCAGGTGGTCGTGGCCCTCAGATGCATTATTCCGACCAGCTAGCCTACAGTGCACCACCAGCTCCTATTAGTCTACCTCCACTCCATAGTCATCAGGGTGGTTATTCAGGTCAACAGGGTCCGTTTCAGGGTCAGCAGTCACAACAGCCAAAGTTATGTTATACTTGTGGTGATTCGAGGCACATTGCTAGATTTTGCCCTCGGGCAACGGGCAGCTCACAGCATCAGAGTTCTCGTGCCATGGTTCCGGCACCACTTGTTGCACCACCTGCTTACTCGGCCAGAGGCAGGGGTTAGGCAGCCAGAGGTAGAGGCTAGACTGTTAGAGGTGGAGGTCAGGCCATTAGAGGTGGAGACCAGCTAGCTAGAGGTCGTCCCAGGGACGTAGTTCAGGGTGTTGGGGCCCAGCCCCAGTGTTATGCTTTCCCAGCCAGGCCTGAGGCTGAGTCATTTGACGCTGTTATCACAGGTACTATTTCAGTTTGCAGTAGAGATGCTTCAGTTCTATTTGATCCGGGATCTACTTACTCCTATGTGTCTTTCTATTTTGTTGCCTATTTGGTTATGCCCCGTGATTTTTTGAGTGCTCATGTGTATGTGTCCACACCAGTGGGAGATGCTATTGTTGTAGAACGTGTTTATCGTTCGTGCGTGGTCACCATTGGGAGTCTTGAGACTCGTGTAGATCTTCTACTTCTCGACATGGTTGATTTTTATGTCATACTGGCCATGGATTGGTTGTCACCTTATCATGCTATATTAGATTGTCATGCCAAGACAGTGACCTTAGCCTTGCAGGGGTTACCTCGATTAGAGTGGAGAGGAAATCTTGGCCATTCTTCCAGCAGGGTTATCTCTTATGTGAAGGATCGGCATATGGTCGAGAAGGGGTGTCTAGCTTATTTGGCTTATGTCCGTGATTCTAGTGCGGAGGTTCCTTCCATAGATTCGGTGCCGGTTGTTCGTGAGTTTCCAGAGGTGTTTCCTGCAGACCTGCTGGGGATGCCACCCGACAGGGATATTGATTTCTGCATTGATTTGGCTCCGGGCACTCAGCCCATATCCATTCTGCCATATCGCATGGCCCCGCCAGAGTTGAAAGAATTGAAAGAGCAGTTGCAAGATTTGCTTGATAAGGGCTTCATTAGACCTAGTGTCTCTCCCTGGGGTGAACCTGTGTTGTTTGTGAAGAAGAAAGATGGATCGGTGAGGAAGTGTATAAATTATCGGCAGCTGGACAAAGTCACCATCAAGAATAAATATCCATTGCCGAGGATTGATGATTTATTTGATCAGCTTCCGGGTGCCAAGGTGTTTTCAAAGATTGATTTGAGATCTGGCTACCATCAGTTGAGGATTAGGGCATCCAATGTTCCTAAGACAGCTTTTCGGACTCGGTATGGGCATTATGAGTTTCTAGTGATGTCATTTGGGCTGACAAATGCCCCAGCAGCATTCATGGATTTGATGAACCGGGTGTTCAAACCCTACCTGGATTCCTTTGTGATTGTGTTTATTGATGATATCTTGATTTACTTCCACAGTCGAGAGGAGCATGAGCAGCACCTTCGGATCATTCTTCAGACTCTGAAAGACAGCCAGTTATATGCTAAGTTCTCAAAATGCAAGTTTTGGTTGAGTTCAGTTGCTTTATTAGGTCACGTTGTATCAGCAGAGGGTATTCAGGTGGATCCTAAGAAGATTGAGGTAGTTCAGGACTGGCCTAGACCCACATCAGCTACAGAGATCCGTAGTTTGCTGAGTTTAGCAGGCTATTACCATCGATTTGTGGAGGGGTTTTCATCTATAGCAGCCCCATTGACCAAATTGACTCAGAAGGGTACCCCGTTCAGGTGGTTAGACGAGTGTGAAGCGAGCTTTCAGAAGCTCAAAATAGCTTTGACTACGGCACCGGTATTGGTGTTACCCACAGGTTCAAGATCTTATACAGTATATTGTGACACATCTCGTATTGGTCTGGGTGCGGTATTGATGCAGGGTGGCAAGGTTATTTCATATGCGTCACCGCAGCTGAAGGTTCACGAGAAGAATTACCCTGTTCATGATCTAGAGCTGGCAGCCATTGTTCACGCGCTGAAGATTTGGAGGCACTCTCTTTACGGCATGCCATGTGAGGTATTCAATGATCATCGGAGCTTGCTGTATTTGTTCAAGCAGAAGGAACTCAATTTGAGGCAGAGAAGGTGGTTGGAGCTATTGAAAGACTATGATATCACTATATTGTATCATCCCGGGAAGGCCAATATGGTGGCCGATTCTTTTAGTAGAAAGTTAGTCAGTATGGGTAGCCTTGCATATATTCCAGTTAGTGAGAGACCGCTTGCATTGGATGTTCAGGACTTGGCCAACCAATTCGTGAGGTTAGATGTTTCTGAGCCCAACCGTGTTCTAGCTTGTACAGTTGCTTGGTTTTCTTTATTTGAGCACATCATAGACCAGCAAGATGACGATCCTCATTTACTTGTCCTTAGAGACACAGTGCAGCACGGTGATTCCAAGCAGGTTACTATTGGAGATGACAGAGTTTTGAGGATGCAGAGTCGTATTTGTGTGCCTAATGTGGATGGACTTCGTGAGTTAATCCTTGAGGAGTCCCACAATTCCCGGTATTCTATTCATCCGGGCGCCGCCAAGATGTATCAAGACTTGAGGCAGCATTATTGGTTGAGGCGAGTGAAGAAGGACATAGTTTCCTATGTAGCTCGGTGCCTAAATTGCCAGCAGGTAAAGTGTGAGCATCAGAGACCTGATGGTTTAGTCCAGAGGTTAGATATTCCTGAGTGGAAGTGGGAGCGTATCACTATGGACTTTGTTGTTGGACTCCCACAGACTCAGAGGAAGTTCGATGCAGTTTGGGTCATTGTGGACAGGCTAACTAAGTCAGCGCATTTCATTCCCGTGGCAGTTACCTATTCCTCGGAGAGGTAGGCAGAGATTTATATTCGGGAGATCGTCCGTCTTCATGGTGTGCCTGTGTCTATCATTTCTGATCGAGGTACGTAGTTTACCTCGCACTTTTGGAGGGCAGTTCAGCGTGAGTTGGGTACGCGGGTTGAGTTGAGAACAACATTTCATCCTCAGACAGACGGGCAGTCCGAGCGTACTATTCAGATCTTGGAGGATATGCTCTGCGCCTGTGTTATTAACTTTGGAGGTTCTTGGGATCAGTTTTTACCGTTAGCAGAGTTTGCCTACAATAACAGCTACCAATCGAGCATTCAGATGGCTCCCTATGAGGCATTATATGGTAGGCGGTGTAGGTCGCCAGTTGGGTGGTTCGAGCCGGGGGAGGCTCGGTTATTGGGTACAGATTTAGTTCAGGAGGCCTTGGACAAGGTCAAGATTATACAGGATCGACTTCGTACAGCTCAGTCCAGGCAAAGAGTTATGCTGACTGTAAAGTTCGTGATATTGCATTCATGGTTGGAGAAAGAATATTGCTTCGGGTATCGCCCATGAAGGGTGTTACGAGATTTGGGAAGAAGGGCAAGTTGAGCCCTAGGTATATCGGGCCATTTGAGATCCTCGAGAGAGTGGGGGAGGTAGTTTATCGACTTGCGTTGCCTCTAGGGTTATCCTCAGTTCATCCGGTATTCCATGTATCTATGCTCCGGAAATATTATGGTGACCCGTCCCACGTGTTAGATTTCAGCTCTGTCCAGTTGGACAAGGATTTGACTTATGAGGAGGAGCCGGTGGCCATTCTAGACCGGCAGGTTCGTCAGTTAAGGTCAAAGAGTTACCCTTCAGTTCGAGTGCAGTGGAGAGGTCAGCCTAGTAAGGCAGCTACTTGGGAGTTCGAGTCCGATATGCGGAGTAGATATCCCCACCTTTTCACCAGCCCGGGTATTTTTCTATGTCCGTTCGAGGACGAACGGTTGTTTTAGAGGTAGAGAATGTGATGACCCAAAAGGTCATCTTATATTTTAGAACTCGAATCTGCGTTCTTAAGTATTAAAAATCTCATTTTTACCCTTCTCAATTTGCGTGCGCAATCCGGACAGGTTTCCGGAAAGCTTTTATGTTGAAAACTAATGAAAATAAGAATTTTTACCTTAAAAGTTGATTTTAGTTGACTTCGGTCAACAGTTTTGGTAAACAGGCCCATATCCGTATTTTGACGATCCCGGTAGGTCCGTATCTAATTATGGGACCTGGACGTATGCCTGGAATCGAATTCGGAGGTCCCTAGCTTGAGTTATGAATTTTTGATGAAAATTAAAAGTTTGGAAATTATTTATTTTTAAGAATTGATTGATATCTGGCATTTTTAGTATCGGGTCCGTATTTTGATTCCGGAGCCCAGTACAGGTTCCTTATGATATTTAAGACTTGTGTGTGAAATTTGGTTAGAAACGGAGTTTATTTGACGTGATTTGGACGTCCAATTGAGAAAATAGAAATTTTAAAGTATTCTTGAGAATTTTATTTGATTTGGTACTAAATTCGTAGTTCTAGGTGTTATTTTGGCGATTTGATCGCGCGAGCAAGTTCGTATGATGTTTTAGACTTGCGTGCATATTTGGTTTGGAGCCCCGAGGGCTCGGGTGAATTTTGGATAGGCTACGGAGTGATTTGGGCTTAGAAAAATAGCTGGTGTGCTTCAGCTGTGTTGCAGGCCTTAGACCTCGCAAATGCGAGGTCAGGGTTGGCATTTGCGATCATTGTTGAGGTCGCATTTGCGAGTTTCTCATCCCAAATGCGAAGAGAAGCTGGGTCAGTCGGTGTTCGCAATTTCGAACTTTTCTTCGCATTTGCGTAGGGAGTCTGGGAGGGGTATAGATCGCAAATGCGATATTTTGTCCGCATTTGCGAGGTCAGTGATCGCAATTGCGATACTTTCCTCGCATTTGCGAAGGGCAGCAGGATTGTGAAGGCTTCGCAATTGCGATAGCCTCTTCACAATTTCGACCTTCGCATTTGCGAAGCTCAGGCCGCAAATGCGACGTCTGCAGCTGAACAAAATGACTTTTGGACGGGAATTTTCATTTATTTCCCAAATTTTCAAGACCTAAAACACAAGAGGCGATTTTCCAAAGACCATCTCTTCCCCAAATCATAGGTAAGTGATTCTAAACTGGTTTCTTTCAATCTTTCACTACATTTTACAAGATTTCAATCAAAATCTAAGGTTGTCATGGTAGAATCAGGGGTTTTAGGTAGAAACTAGGGATTTCGAAAATTTGGGAATTTAGACCTCAATTTGAGGTCGGATTCCAAAACCAATTATATATTCAGACTCGGGGGTGAATGGGTAAATGGAATTTGGTCCGAACCTCAGATTTTGATCAAGCGGGCCCGGGATCGATTTTTCGACTTTTTGGAAGAAACATTTGAAAAAAATTTAATTTATGAAATATAATTGATTCCTTTAGCAATATTTGATATTAATGTGTCATTTTTGAATAGATACGAGTGGTTTATAGGTGAATTCCAAAGGAAAAGCTGTGATTAAGAATTAAGTGGCCTTCGGAGCGAGGTAAGTGTTGTGTCTAACTTTGGCTTGAGGAAATAGGTATTGTGTGAGTATTTGCTACGTGTTTTGTTGTTGAATAGGATATATAGTTGACGTAACGAGCATCTATACGTTGTGGTCGAGTCGTAGTATGCAATTGAAATTCCATTTCTTGCAAATTGTAGTCTTAAATCTTGTTATTCATGCTTATTGTTGTTGTTGAAATATTAGGAGACTTGTATCCGGTTCCACCAAGGTCGATAATATTGTGAATATTGATTCGAGGTCGAGATGTTAAATTGTGGAAGTAATCATTGATGAAATATTAATTTCTTGTGAAACTTCTCTTTATCCATTATTATTGATTCTGTGAATTGTGAGGAAGAGTGTAAAGCACGAAGGGTGATGTCGTGCATAATTTAATTATATTGTGAGGAAGAGTGTAAAGCACGAAGGGTGATGCCGTTGTATAATTTAATTATATTGTGAGGAAGAGTGTAAAGCACGAAGGGTGATGCCGTGCATGAATTATTTATATTGTGAGGAAGAGAGTAAAAGCACGAAAGGTGATGCCATGCAGTCTTATTTGTTACTTGGTGAGGTTGAGAGTAAAAGCACGAAGGGTGATGTCGTGCAGTTTTTCTTTGCTATTTTAATTGCTCAATTCGTTTAAGGATTTTCTGTTTAATTTTGTCTTTTCATTATTCTCACTCTTTATGTTGTATTCCCCACTGTATGTCCCCTTCCTATTATTTCTGCATTATTTCTTTATTTACTGTTGTTGCCACTAGCATGATTATATTGTTCAGGTTATATGTGGGTGTCTTGGCCTAGCGTCGTCACTACTTTGCCGAGGTTAGGCTCGACACTTACCAGTACATGGGGTCGGTTGTACTGATGCTGCACTCTGTACTTTCTGTGCAGATTTTGATACCGGCTCAGGTTGATCGATCGAGATTTGCTACTGGTCCGTTGTCTAGAGGCTCAAGGTAGATCTGTCGGCGTTCACAGAGCTTGAAGTCCTCGTCTATCTTTTATGTCCTACTGTTTTCTTTCTTTCAGACAGTTGTATTTCTTTCAGACTATTACTTGTCGTAAATTCTAGAATGCTCGTGAATGGTGATACCAGATCCGGGTGATAGTAATTAATACAATTTTATGATATTTGGCACTTATTACATTCCATCTTAATTTAAAAAAAAAATTTACTGAATGAAAATATGAAATTGGTTAATGATTCTCTAACGTTGGCTTGCCTAGCAAGTGAAATGTTAGGCGTCATCACGGTCCCATCGGTGAAAAATTTCGGGTCGTGACAGCCGTCAATACTACACCCTGGTTCTATCTGTTCTATCATCTGGGTTTATGTTTTTAATGTAGCATTCAGACCGAATGACTCTATGAAATTATTTCGATACTTTCACATATTATGGGTAACGTAGGAGACACTTCTATTTTTCCCCCAATGAATCTTTGGAATCTCCCCTGCTTAACTTTTAATTCACCCCTGACCATCAAATAAAATGTGAATAACTCGTCCTCCTCTCTTTGGAAGAAGGGGTGCTTCCGATTTTATTGGTACTTAAAATAATTTGTCTTCCCCATATTTCTATAATATAAGTAATAGGTAAAGCAAAGGAGGATGAAAGAACTTGATTGATTCTTGATCTGTATTTATAGAATGGCGATCAGGGTGCATACACAGGAATATGTATAGAATTTAGTTGGAGAATGAAAAATTAATCATCCGCTTACAGGTCATTTAAGAGCTTTTATCAAAATTAATATAAAAAAACTTTTCAATATGAAACGGACAAAAAGAGTGGAATGAAACGGACATGGGTGGAATGCAATAATTTAGAAATAGAAAAAGAAGGGAAAGTAATGGAAAACCCCCCCACAAAGAGAAAAAGATAAATCAATTCCTTAGGCTTTTGAGAGTGCCACATCAGCGTCTCTATTCCCTATTTATATAATATATAGATAGATTATAAGAAAGAATACTTTTATTATTATTTTATCTTATTTGTTTATACTTAAACAAACAAAAGAGTCAAACATCCTTAAATTTTTCCACCTGGATTCAAACTCTTGCTCTGCTGAATGAAAAGGCAGACCTTTGCCACAGACACCTTTGCCACTTTTGTTTAATAGGTAGCACTTTAAATATATATATTCTATTTCTTATACATATTTATATATATATATATATATATATATATATATATATAAAGCTTTCGCCGAAACTTGCGGATGGTGTACCATCCCCGAACCGTTTACATAGATCTGCCCCGGGAGTAAACATAATAAAGTATTAGTACAAGTTACATAAAAGAGCCATGATAGGTTCTTGTTTATATTGTGTAGACGACGAGGAAAAAGTCATTTATGAAATTAAATTACTTAAGGAATTGTACAAGGATAATGTGTGACAGATTTTGACGACATATGCAATACATGAAGGATGGATCAATATGGTTTTTCAAGCATGTGTTATTCAATAATTCAATTTTCCCCTCCAAAAATAAAATATATCCATTTAAATTTATTTAAAAATAAGTACACCTGCTTTTCAATGATAAATGGTCAAACGATCTTCAATATTGTACTATACTTGCGGCAACATGTTTTCTCATCCAGATAACTTTATATTGCATTTGCAGAAGGCATCAATATAAAAGACATATTACTCAACATGATAGAGGCACCAAAGCGGTAGAAGGAAACATCTAACTATTTTAATTAAGTTGATCATTTTTGTATGTTCGAATGATAACTAATTTATTTCAAATTTAAGTATCGTGTTAGCTAAAAATCTACGTGTTAAAAAGCTAAAATTCTATAATTGCTATAATTTCTCTTAATTTATAAGGTCACGAAATAGGACGTGCTATTTTTTGGTTTTTATACTATAAAGTATAAACATAGATAATAAAGAGTATTTTCAGTTTAATTTTATAAAATAAAATCTTTTGGATCTATTTCAATTTTATATGGTTACTTGTTTAATTCTAATTAATTTTATAAAATATTTAGTTAGAGCATAGAAGATAAATAACCTACAATGTTACCTTCACAAATTAAGAAAGAAAAAATAAAAGGAAAAAAGCTACATCTCATGAGGGAAAAGGAAAAGAAATGAAAATTAAGATTGTAATTATATACCTAAAAAGAAAAATGGATTACATCGCCGAGAATAAATTAATGAATCTTTTGATGATTCATAATAATAAAATTAGTATCAATACCCGCGCGATACGCGGATACAAACTATATCAAATTATGATTTAGATTATTTAGGTTATGTGCAAATAACCTTAGTATGTAAAGTTTCACATAAATATTATAGATAATAATTAGATATTAATTAAGAAGAGGACATGGAATAATTTTTTAAATTTCGTAGTGGATAACTATTTTTTTTTCTTTTTAAATCTATAACAACATAATTCCTTGATTTTATTACTTGCATTTCGTTCAACGATCAATATTAAAGAATACTAAACATGTCACGTTGGGATCTATCTTGTTTTAGCATATTAACAACAACAACAACATACCCAGTATTATCTCACATCGTGGGGTCTGGAGAGGATAGTGTGTACGCAGACCTTACCCCTACCTTGTGAGGATAGAGAGACTGTTTCCAATAGACCCTACGCTCAGGAAAGCATAAGCACCATATTATGAAAATATAGACAAGAAGGGATAGTATCAAAAATCCATATAAAAGCAGAATAAAAATAACAAGATAGTAAGGTGATCAACAATGAAAGAAAATAACTGTTAGTCATAAAAACCTACTACCAACAGAAAGCGAGACTGTGTGCCAATACTATTGTTATGATGTCACGACCCAATTTTTCCTCCGTTGGGTATCGTGATGGAACTTAGTCTTAGGGACTAGGTAAGTCTAACATTTACTGAATAACAACAATAATAAAGAAGATCTAATAGTCTCGATATAGAAATCTTTACAGAATTTATAATTTCTCAAAACCGGTAGTACAAGTCATAAGTTCTACAGAGTTTACTACAACTTCTAAATACAACTGTTTGGAAATAAGTAAAAACAATGTGAATACAAAATAGAAAGGTGACTCTGAAGCATGCGAACGCGGCGACAGGTTTACCTTGAGTCTCCTCAGCAAGAATCTGCATAGCTACTAACGATCAATACCTGGATCTGCACAAAAATATGCAGAAGTGTAGTATGAGCATACCACAGTGGTGCCCAGTATTCAGGACTAACCTCGGTGAAGTAGTGACGATGTCATGATCCAATTTCTCCTCCGTGTGACGTCGTGACGGCACCTAGTCTCTACAACTAGGTAAGCCTAATATTTTACGGAATAATAAAATAAATAAATAAAATATGAATTTAACCAATTATTTAAAAATACACAACAAATTTTAAAACCCGGAACATCATGAATCACAAACTACAGAAAGAAAAATCTAGTGTCTCTATACATTAGAGTCTAACAAGGAAAAATACAGAAGATAATGGACATGAGAAAGAGTAGAAGGGGACTCCGAGGTCTGCGGACGCGGCAGATATACCTTGAAGTCTCCAAAGCTGTCCCGGCTCACTGATAATGCGGCTGATAAGGTACACCTGGATCTGCACACGAAAAATATGTGCAGAGAGTAGCATAAGTACACCACAATCGGTACTTAGTAAGTGCCAAGCCTAACCTCGGTCGAGTAATGATGAGGTCAGGTTAAGGCCCTACCGGAATAAATATAATAAATTAAACAGTAAAAAGATATAAGTAAGTTTTACGGTAAACAGTTAAAGAAAATTTTTCAAAGAAATATAACAGTCAAGGGAACTCTCGGCTCAAAACAAGGTATACACAATGTGGAATCTTCTGGGATACCAACCCGGAGTCCCGAATGAATATGCAGTACAGGGGGATCTCCCGGAATATATTCGTAGTCCCAAAGTAAATATGCAGTGCTGGGGGATCTCCCGGGATACGTCTGTAGTCCCAAAATAAATATGCAAGACAGGGGGATCTCCCTGAATACGTCTGTAGTCCCAATTTAAATATGCAAGACAGGGGGATCTCCCGGAATACCGTTCCGTAGTCCCAAAGTAAATATGCAACGCGAAAGATAGAAATACAACTACATCACAAAAGTTTTACAATTTAGGCTAGGTACCAGTTAGGGAAGGAGCGGGAAATTCACTAAGCATGTTGCACATAATTCACATAAACAACTAAAACACGTAGACATGTTGTAATAGACTAAACATGATAGCTATACATATTGGAATAACTTAATTAAGAATAAAATAGATTTGTACTCATTAAAATGGTATAACTCAAAATAACAGGAAAATATACTGCTGCTCAGTAAGAAAATTGGGTTTTTACCACAACTAGCCTGTGTACGTACTCGTCACCTCACGTACACGGTGCTTACATATCACAATAGTTTTAAGTCTTAAGGGGATTTCTCCCACACAAAGTTAGGCAAGCCACTTACCTCGAACCAAGCTCAATCAATCGGTCACAATGCCTTTCCCACGAATATTCGGCTCTGAATGGCCCAAATCTAGCCAAAAGCAATTACATATCATAAATACAACCATAATAGACTCATTTAATTAATAAAATTAATATTTTAACAAAAATTCCGAAATTAACTCAAAAATCTCCTGTGGGGCCCATATCTCGGAATCGAGTAAAATTCGCAAAATACGAACACCCATTCACTCCCGAGTTTACTCGTACCAAAATTGTTCAAATCCGATACCAAAATCTTGATCAAAACTCCAAAATTCGGCCTAAGAACTTTTCTCAATTTTTTACCCCAAATCCGAAATTAAACGATGAATTCAAGCATAGATTAGTGAAATATAACCATAAAGGAGTTAAGAATCATTACCCAATCGATATCTCTGAAATCCCTCAATCCCTCGTCCAAAATCCGAGCTCCCAACTCAAGCTTTTGATAAAAATGGCTTAATCCCCGTTTTTGGAAACTTTAATACTGCCCAGACGCGTCCTTCTTCGCGAACGCGGCCACACCCTCGTGTTCGTGAAGTACAATTTACTTCGGCCCAAAAATCCTCCATCGCGAACGCGATGCACATGTCATGAATGCGAAGACCACTCAGCTTGACCCTTCGCGAATGCGGGATCTGCATCGCGAACACGAAGCACGAAATCTCGCTTGCCTCCAGTTCTTCTTCACGAACGCGAGGACCATGTCGCGAACTCGTAGCTTCGAGGTTCCACACCTTCGCGAACGCGAGAGCGACATCGCGGATGCGAAGAGTAATTCAGCTGCCTTTCCCAGATACCTTACGCGAACGCGATGAAGAAAATGCCTGCAACAGAACACCGGAAATCTGTCATCTTCCAAAGTCCAAAAGTGATTCGTTAAGCATCCGAAACTCACCCGAGGTCCTCGGGACCTCAACCAAACATACAAACAAGTTCTAAAATACCATACGAACTTAGTCGAGCTCTCAAATCACATCAAAAAATGCTAAAATCATGAATCACCTTTCAATTCAAACTTAAAGAACTTGAAACTTCAAAATTCTACAACCGATGCCGAAACATATCAAACCACGTCCGATTGACCCCAAATTTTGCATGCGAGTCATATTCAATATTATGGACATATTACAACTTCCGGAATCGTATTCCGATCCCGATATCAAAAATTCCACTACCGGCCCAAAACTCCAAAAATTCGACTTTCGCCATTTCAAGCCTAAATGAGCTACGGACCTCCAAAACACAATCCGGACACGCCCCTAAACCCAAAATCACCTAACGGATCTAACAGAACCGACAAAATTCTATTTTGGAGTCGTCTTCACACAGTTCCGACTACGGTCCAAATTCTAAGGCTTAAGCTCTCATTTCGGGACTAAGTGTCCCAAAACACTCCGAAACTCAAAACCAATCATCCCAGCAAGTCACAATAGCAGAAATAGATATGGGGAAAGCAGATAATAGGGGATCGATGCTATTACTCTCAAAATGACCGGCCTGGTCATTACAGACGAGGACTAGTCAAGACACCCACTGGTCTAATAAACTGAACAAGCATAAGTATAGGAACAACAATGCATGATTTCAATATAGAAACTACGCAATATGACGATCAATACAGTAATTGCAATAAGAAAGGAAAGACGACAAGTACCAGCAGAATACCATAATAATAACACAAAAGAGTGAGCGGAAACACAACTTAAATCCGAAAGTGCAGATATAGCAGGGACAAATAATAACTCAACAACTACGACAGCTCTTACATCGAATTTCAGTCAACAACTTCACGAAGTACCGAACCTCAGATAAATTACAACTCACGGGTCTCAATACCTGAACCCTAACACTTGGCATCATGTGACCTCATCATACCTCATAATCATGCTAACAACTCACATGCCGAATAGAGCTATTCTCACATAGAAGGCGAGTAAACAAGGGTGTGCATCTATACTCAACAATATCAAGAAAACCTCTCATCTGCTAAGGGTGCTAAGCCACATGTATGCTTGTGCAAGTGTCCTAACATAGTTCATACCATCTAGTAAGAATAAGGAAAAGAATGGACAACACGTAGAATGTTTGCAGAATAGAAGGATCTCCCGGAATACCGTTCCGTAGACCCAAAGTAAATATACAGGGGGGATCACTCGGAATACCGTTCCGTAGTCCCAAAGTAAATATGCAGAACAGGGGGATCTCCCAGAATACCGTTCCGTAGTCCCACAGTAAATATGCAGTGCAACCAATAGAGATAAGAGTTACAGCATGACAGAAACCTCATACATCACCACAACAAGTACAACAGCAACAATACAAAGTACGGCGAGTAAATCAACTCAAGAACTTTAAATCACAAAGAGACGGTAGAAACTCATTCACAAGGAATAATCACAGTAAAGAATGCTAGGCGTAAAGAGAACAGCTTAACAAGGGAAAGCTAAAATTAAGCAACGATTCCACAATATTCAAGTCAACAAAAAGGAAGCCAACACGAGTCAAAAAGTTCCAAATAAAGGCAAGTCAACTAAGATATAGGTTATCTAAACTCCTTTTGAGGTTAAGCAATTACGAAGGATATTCAACAGTTCAATTAAGGATAAGCAACACAAGATAATCATAACTCCAATTAAGACTAAACAATTATAGGATGAGATAATAATAATTTCAATTAAAGATACACAGTTATGAAAAGATAGCATGATGATAGAAGAGGTAAAATCTTCAGTTAAATCAAATATGAGCCAAATATACAATAAGAGTGAATCCTAAAGCAATTAACTCTAATTAAAGCATATAGAGGTGAAACTAGCAAATAGGAACTCAAACCTATACAGAGCAACTTCATACACAGTGAATGGAAGGACCTAAGAACCATAAAAGGCTAACTTTCCACAAATAAGTTCGAGCACACACTCATCACCTCGCGTACACGGATACAATCAACACAGAGGACTCAAATCCTAAGGGGTAGTTCTCTCACACAAGGTTAGGCAAGATACTTACTTCAGATAAGACAAATCGGTACTCTAAAATAAACTTCTCGGGTGAAACGACCTCTGGATGGCTCAAATCTAACCAAAATAACTTGAAAGCACAAATAAAACTTATAAGAAACTATTATGGATCATAAAGTCTCAATCTTTATAAGAATCTAAAATTCGACCCAAAACTCGACCCCCGGGACCGCACCTCGGAACCCGACAAATTTTACAAAACCCGAATACCCATTCCGCTACGAGTTCACCCATACTAAAATTATCAAATTTCGATACCATTTCGTCCCTCAAATCGTGATTTTTTATTTTAAAATTTTTCTTCAAAAACTAATATTTTGCTCAACTAAAAACACAAATTAAATAATGAAAATGAAGATAAAATCATGGAATATGTTAGATTCTAGGTGAAGAACACTTACCCAATCAATTTGCTTTAAAACCCCCAAAAAAAGCTCCCAAATCCGAAGTTCAAAACTCAAAATATGAAGAAATGACCAAACCCTCAACTTTTATGATTCTGACCAGCATTTCCGCATCTGCGGGCAATTAAGCGCATCTGCGCAATCGCATTTGCGAGAAACGTTCGCATCTGCGAAGTTAACTTACCAGGCCTAGGTCCGCATCTGCGGACGACATAGCCTCACCTGCGGCGCGCAGAAGTAAATGACAGGACCGCCGAAGCGGACTCCTTCGCATATGCGATCACGGAACCGCAGAAAGCGGCCTTCGCACCTGCGTGTTAGCATCCGTAGAAGTGGGATAGCTCCTAGACCTCAAAGATCGCATAAGCGACCAGACTCACGCAGAAGCGGAGCCGAACCTGGGCTCCAAAGTGTCGTAGGTACGAGACACCAGAACCAGACCTGACCAAGACTATGAAAGACCTCTAAAACTCGTCCAAAACACACCCGAGGCCCTCGGGACCCCGTCTAAACACACAAACAAGTTCTATAACCTAACACGGACTCTCTTGAGGTTTCAAATCACATCAAACATCAACGAAACTATGAATTGCATCATGAATCGAACTTATGAACTTCTAATTCTCCTAATTTCAAAAACTTGTGCCGAAACCAATCAAACCTACCCGGAATAACGTCAAATTTTTCAAACAAGTCCCAAATAACATAACGCAACTAATCCAACTCTCGGAATCGCATTCCGACCCCCGATATCACCAAAGTCAACTATAGGTCAAACCTCTCCATCCTCCAAACTTCAACTTTTTTAACTTCCGCCGAAATGCCTCAAATTACCCTACAGTCCTCCAAATCCAAATCCGGATGCACGCCTAAGTTAAAAATTACCGTACGAAGCTGTTGAGATCATCCAAAACCCATTCCAAAGCCATTTACACAAAAGTCAAATTCCGGTCAAATTCTCACCGCTTAAGCTTCCAAAACTAGAAGCCTTCTTCCAATTCGACTCTGAATCATCCGTTAACTGAATTCAACCATGCACGCAAGTCGATACACATAATATGAAGTTGTACAAGACCATATGTCTCCAAACTAAACTTAAATTCTCAAAACGACCGGCCGGGTCATTACATTCTCCCCCTCTTAAATAAATGTTCGTCCTCGAACGTGTTAAGGTTTGCCTCGAAGTCCTCAAATCACTGAATGCACTCTTCCAACATATACCCGCGAATGATCCCACATTACCCCAATCTTTATAAACCTGACGACACCATCTCAGCTGCAATTTAGCCTTTCTACTGACACTCATAAGCCTCATACCCCAAATTCTCACATTCTATTCATTTCCAAAAGACCCGATTCTAAATCCGTATCCGGTATCAGTCTCAACCAGCTTCATCAACTCATGACTACACCCATAAGGTACGATCACACAACATAACACACCACACATAGGCCCATAATAACACTTCTGATCACAATAGCTACCCGAAATCAACCCAGCACCGACAATTAGCCACATATTCGGTAGAACTCTGGTTCAAACCTCCATAACACTGACAATGATGCAAGAAACACGAAGACCTCACAACTAGACATCCGAATCACCAAGCCACAACTAACATCACCGGGCACACACCCCGCAAGCTAAAGCTCAAGAAGCACAGAACGAAAATGACTGAATATGAAAAGAGAAACATATAAGGGAACTATCAAACAAGCCCAACATGTACAACTCTCTATCAGTACTAACCTACAAAACAATATAACAAGGAAAGAATTAAAGCATATGAACAAGTCACAAGGATCCCATCCTTATATAACTTCTATCGCGGTGCACAACCCGGTTCGAACACATCAAATCACATGAAATCAAGAGGGTCTCGCCTGCAACTCTAAATCACAGATCGAATATATATCATACTAATTGAAATCTTCCACTAACTCAGCTCTGCCAATAAAATCACAACACTCACTGAACTCTCACCCCAGTATAGTATCAAATCACAGCTCGTAACCAAAATACTCAGGGAATCACATCAAGCCTACCGTAAAGGACAACAGGAATTCACTATTAGTCTCGTAACTCTCAATAAGGAATAAAAACAATGATAGGCATGACTACCACTCATAAAGATCTCCCAACAGGGGCAACATGTAAACAGAGTGCCAAATCATGAAACACACCCATAAGTGGAGCAACAAATAGGGAACTCACCTCGATAAGCATAACCGAAACGAAATGCGAATGGTACATTCTATAACAAATCACAACATACTTGTATAATAACATCTGGTATAACGGCCTCCAGCCTACTATATGAAACACATCATCGGGCCGGGCCTCCCCCTCTTGGGCACCCCCCTACTCGCCTGAATATCTCGTTGTGACACACCTGCCCGAAGCCTGGGACAATCTCTCACCATGTGGCTGATATCTCCACACTCAAAGCAACCTCTCTGCTGATGTGGCTGTGGAAACTGTGCAGTACGAGTACTCTGAGACTCATGAGAACCTGAAACACCGTGCGAAGCCGGAAGTGCAAACTGAAATGGCTGACCCACAAAACCTCTATCATGTCGTACCCTGCCTCTAAAATAAGGACCAGCAAATCTCTCCGGCCTACGAGGCCTCCTTGCCTCCCTGTACTCTCCCTCATGATCTCGTCTACCCTCTCTCTCCTGGTCCCACATGCCCTCTAACCGGCTAGCGATCCCTACCACCTGCTGAAATGACACATCTAACTCCAACTCCCGAGCCATGTTGAACCGAATATCATGACTGAGCCCCTCAATGAATCTACGGACTCGCTCTCTAACTTTAGCGACCAAGGCAGGTGCATGTCTGGCCAAATAACTGAATCTGACGGCATACTCTAATACTGACATAGTGCCCTAGCGCAGCTGCTCAAACTCTATGTGCCATGTATCCCGAAGGGACTGAGGTACAAACTCTCTCAGGAACATCTCTGAAAACTGAACCCGTGAAAGTGAAGCTGCATCGATTGGGCTACCCAACTCATATGCTCGCCACCACTAATAAGCTGCTCCCTTAAGCTGAAACGTAGTAAAATCAACCACACTTGTCTCAACAATACCCATAGTGTGGAGAATGCGATGTCACTCCTCTAGAAAACCCTGTGCAGTCTCTGAAGCCAAACCACTGAATGTAGGAGGGTCGTATTTCTTGAACCTTGCAAGTCTAAGCTGCTCTTCCTCGAATGTTGCTGCCCTGACCATGGGCTGAACTGGGACCACAGGCTGTGTCGCCATGACACCTGGAACCTCACCAACATGAACTCGTTGCTCTGGAGTGTGGGAGGCGGGAGTCTGAGTCCCTCCCCCGGTCTATGAAGTAGTTTGTGCAACCGGAATCAACCCCGCCTGAGCCAAGGTACCAAACATGCTCAGGAACTGTGCCAGGGTCTCCTGAAGTCCAGGGGTAACAGCAGGTGCCTCCGGTACCTTCCCCCCAATTGGAACTACTGGCGGCTCCTCAACGGCTGCTCTGGTAGGTGCTCTAGCTGCAGCACGTACTCCTCGTCGGCCTCTGCCTTTGCCCTAGCGACATCCGCTCTAGGGGTAACATCATCAGGAACTGCAGCTCGTGTCCTCACCATCTGTGAAAGAATGGAATGATAAAAGTTCAAACTTCGAGACCAATGAATTCGCACGATAGGAATGAAGAAAGTGAGATTGTCCTAATAGTTTTGTAGCCTCTTAAAGATAAGTACAGACGTCTCCGTACCGATCCACAAGACTCTACTAAACTCGCTTATAACTCGTAGCACCTATGAACCTAGAGCTCTGATACCAACTTGTCACGACCCAATTTCCCCTCCGTTGGGTATCGTGATGGCACCTAGTCTTAGGGACTAGTTAAGCCACTAACATTTACTGAATAACAACAATAATAAAGAAGATCTAACAGTCTCGATATAGAAATCTTTATAGAATTTATAATTTCTCAAAATCGATAGTACAAGTCATAAGCTCTATAGAGTTTACTACAACTTCTAAATACAACTATTTGGAAATAAGTAAAAACAGTGTGAATACAAAATAGGAAGGTGATTCTAAAGCCTGCGAACGTGGCGATAGGTTTACCTTGAGTCTCCTCAGCAAGAATCCGCACAGCTACTAACGATCAATACTTGGATCTGCACAAAAATATGCAGAAGTGTAGTATGAGCACACCACAGTGGTGCCTAGTAAGTATCAGAACTAACCTCGGTGAAGTAGTGACGAGGACTAGTCAAGACACCCACTGGTCTAATAAACTAAACGAGCATAAGTATAGGAACAACAGTGCATGATTTCTACATGGAAACTACGCAATATGACTATCAATACAGTAATTGCAATAAGAAAGGAAAGACGACAAGTACCAGCGGAATACCACAATAATAATACAGAAGAGTGAGCGGAAACACAACTTAAATCTGAAAGCGTAAATACAGTAGGGACAAATAATAACTCAGCAACTACGATAGCTCTCACATCGGATTTTAGTTAAAAACTTCATGAAGTACCGAACCTCGGATAAATTACAACTCAAGGGTCTCAATACCTGAACCCTAACACTTAGCATCATGAGCCCTCATCACACCTCATAATCACGGTGACAACTCACGTGCCGAATAGAGCCGTTCTCATATAGAAGGCGAGTAAACAAGGGTGTGCATCTATACTCAACAATATCAAGAAAACCTTTTATCCGTTAAGGGTGCTTAGCCATGTGTATGTTTTTGCAAGTGTCCTAACATAATTCATACCAGCTAGTAAGCATAAGGAAAAGAACAGACAATACGTAGAATGTTTGCAGAACAGGGGGATCTGCCGGAATACCGTTCTGTAGTCCCTAAGTAAATATGCAGGGAGGATCACCAGGAATACCGTTTCGTAGTCCCAAAGTAAATATGCAGAAGAGGGGAATCTCCCGTATTACCTTTCCATAGTCCCAAAGTAAATATGCAGAATATGGGGATCTCCCGAAATACCGTTCTGTAGTCCCAAAGTAAATATGCAGGGGGGGCTCCCGGAATACCGTTTTGTAGTCCCAAAGTAAATATGCAGAATAGGGGGATCTCCCGAAATACCATTCCGTAGTCCCAAAGTAAATATGCAGTGCAACCAACAGAGATAAGAGTTACAGCATGGCAGAAATCTCGTACATCACCACAACAAGTACAATAACAACAATGACAATAATATAAAGTACGGCGAGTAAATCAACTCAAGAACTTTAAATCACAAAGAAACGGTAGAAACTCATTCACAGGGAATAACCACAGTAAAGAATGCTAGGCGTAGAGAGAACAGCTTAACAAGGGAAAGCTAAAAAGTAGCAATGATTCCACAATATTCAAGTCAACAATAAGGAAGCCAACACGAGTCAAATAGTTCCAAATAAAGGCAAGTCAACTAAGATATAGGTTATCTAAACTCCTTTTGAGGTTGAGAAATTATGAAGGATATTCAAAAGTTTAATTAAGGAAAAGCAGCAGAAGATAATCATAACTCCAATTAAGAATAAACAATTATAGGATGAGATAATAATAATTTCAATTAAAGATAAGCAGTTATGAAAAGATAGCATGACGATGGAAGAGGTAAAATCTTTAGTTAAGTCAAATATCAGTCAAATAGACAATAAGAGTGAATCCTAAAATAATTAACTCTAATTAAAGCATGTAGAGGTGAAACTAGCAAATAGGAACTCAAATGTATCCAGAACAACTTCATACACATTGAATGGAAGGACCTAAGAACCCTAAAAGGCCAACTTTCCATAAATAAGTCCGAGCACGCACTCGTCACCTCGCATACACGGATTACAATCAACACAGAAAACTCAAATCCTAAGGGGTAGTTCCCCCACACAAGGTTAAGCAAGATACTTACCTCAAAGAAGATAAACTGATATTCTAAAATGAACTTCTCGGGTGAAACGACCTTCGGACGGCTCAAATCTAACCAAAATAACTTGAAAGCGCAAAAAAAAACTTATAACAAACTATTCTGGATCATAAAGTCTCAATCTTTATAAGAATCTAACAATCGACCCAAAACTCGACCCCCGGGATCGCACCTCTGAACCCGACAAATTTTACAAAACTCGAATACCCATTCCGCTAAGAGTTCACCCATACTAAAATTATTAAATTCCGATACCATTTCGTCCCTCAAATCGTGATTTTTCATTTTGAAACTTTTCTTCAAAAACCACCATTTTCCTCAAATAAAAACACAAATTAAATGATGAAAATGAAGATAAAATCATGGAATATGTTAGATTCTAGGCGAAGAATACTTACCCAATCGATTTTCTTGAAAAACCTCAAAAGAAGCTCCCAAATCCGAAGTTCAAAACTCAAAATACGATTAAATGACCAAACCCTCGACTTTTATGATTCTGCCCGGCATTTCCTCATTTGCAGGCAATTAAGCACATCTGCGCAATCGCATTTGCGAGAAACGTTCGCATATGCGAAGTTAACTTACCAGGCCCAGGTCCGCATCTGCGGATGACATAGTCGCACCTGCGGCGCGCAAAAGCGAATGACAGGACTGCAGAAGCGGACTCCTTCGCAGATGCGATCACAGAACCGCACAAGTGGCCTTCGCACCTGCGTGCCAGCATCCGCAGAAGCGGGTTAGCTCCCAGACCTCAAAGATCGCAGAAGTGACCAGGCTCATGCAGAAGCGGATCCGCACCTGCGCTCGAAAGTGTCGCAGGTGCGAGACACCAGAACCAGACCTGACTAAGACTATGAAAGACCTCCGAAACTCGTCTGAAACACCCAAGGCCCTCAGGACCCGTCTAAATACACAAACAAGTTCTATAACCTAACACGGACCCGCTCGAGGTCTCAAATCACATCAAACATCGACGAAACTACGAATCGTATCATGAATCGAACTTATGAACTTCCAATGCTCCTAACTTCGAAAACTCGTGCCGAAACTAATCATACCTACCCAGAATAATGTGATATTTTGCAAACAAGTCCCAAATAACATAACGGAACTACTCCGACTCTCGGAATCGCATTCCGACCCCGATATCACCAAAGTCAATTATGGGTCAAACCTCTCCATCCTCCAAACTTCAACTTTTCCAACTTTCGCCGAAATGCCTCAAATTACCCTACGGACCTCCAAATCCAAATCTGAACGTACGCCTAAGTTCAAAATCACCATACGAATCTGTTGAGATCATCCAAAATCCATTCCGGAGCCGTTTACACAAAAGTCAAATTCTCACCGCTTAAGCTTCCAAAACTAGAATCCTTCTTCTAATTCGACTCTGAATCATCCGTTAACTGAATTCAACCACGCACGCAAGTCGATATACATAATATGAAGTTGTACAAGACCTTATGCCGCCAAACGGAACTTAAATTATCAAAACGACCGGCCGGATCGTTACATATGAACACTCTAGACTACCTACTCTACTACCCTAATCCTCGACCTACATACCTTCCTATCAAAGGTCATTTCCTCGATCAGCTGAAGTTGCGACATGTCTTGTCTAATTACCTCTCTCCACCTCTTCTTTGGCCTACCTCTACCTCTCTGTAGTACCTCAAATGTCAACCTCTCACATTCCCTCACCGGGGCGTCTGTGCTCCTCCTCCTCACATGCCCAAATCGCCTAAGCCCTCCTTGCATCTTGTTCTCATGAATATGGGGCCACACCCACCTTATCGTGAATAATCTCATTTCTAATCCTATCTAACCTGGTGTGCCCGCAGATCCATCGCAACCTCCTCATCTCTACTACCTTCATCTTCTGGACATGAGCGATCTTAATTGGTGTCAACACTCCGCCACATACAATATCGTTGGTCAGACTACCACTTTGTGTTACATCTCAAGTTTAAATATGTCTTATTCTTTTACATTTTTGTTCTCTTTTTGTTCTTTGCTTATAGTTATTGTATTATTATTACTTAATATTGTTATACTCTTATATGACTTTTTATTAGTTTATCATCTGACTTAATGTCTTGATTATTATCCTTTTCATAATCATTGATAAATATAATTTTTTTAATTATTAAAATTTAATGTATTTTTATACTTTATCATCTTACTCAAAACTCTTTTATCATTTAAATATATCAATAATATTATATTATCCAATTATTTAATTTATTTATTTAAATTAATTCAAAGTATAAGTATCCTCACACTATCAATATTGTTTTCTTTATATATTCTCTTCCCTGCTATAAAATTTTAATTAGTTTATTGCATTAATATTTTATCTATGATTAAGATATTAATACATAAGTTCTTTCATTGTTATGTTCCAAATCTGTTGAGTTTTCTTCGATTAGCTTTTGTATTATGTGCCATTAAATTTTCTTTCTCTATTAGTTTCAAGATATAAATTTAATTTTTAATTTTCATTAGTAAAGTTACCTATACTCGACATTTATTTTATATTTTTAAATTTTAATTTGTTATCAAGATTTTATTTTTCTTTTATCTAGTAACACTTTCGTGGTCCTCCATAGTTTAAGCGTTCTCATCTAACTTTAAGAGTATTTTAGTTTCAAGTTCTTTCCCATCCATTTCTTAATCTTTTTCCATATTTTTGGTATTATGTTATCTAATATATAGTATTATCACGTTTTTATGTGATTTTTTATTAACTTGGCACTTTGTTTAATATCATTATCCACTACTATATTTTAATATTAATATTAATATTAATATTAATATTATATTATATTATATTATATATATATATATATATATATATATATATATATATATATATATATATTCTAAATTAGAAAGTTGAAAGACTAAAATACCCTTTTAGTAACATACTTTTATATTTAATAACAAAAATAATTAAATAAAACACTAAATAATATTGGTAAAAGGTGCCATTCTTTTCTAAAGGATGCATCTTTCATAGAAAGGTGCGTTAGTTATTTTTCCACTCCTTATAAATAATAGATCATTGTGTAATTTTCAGCACTTGAAACAATTCCAACGTCAAAAGAGTTTACGGCACTTGAGAGAAATTTCAACACTAGAAAACTTTAGCACTTGGAAAATTCCAGCAAAACGAACAAGTTGGGAACAACCATTTCTGTTCCAACCACTCTATAACACTTATGATGAACCGTTGTTAGTTAAAGCATTGAAGAGAAGGGCCTTGTGTAGTTGTAATCGGAGACAGACGAATATAGCATTACATGTGATTGCTATCGGTCTTTCTATAAGCACTCAAGAAGCAAGAAGTCAGGAACTACCATCTTCGGTGTTTGCAGAATATGGACTTGAAAAGCTCGGCTGAAAATAATTAACACTGGAGTTTGTCCAATCGAAGAGATTTTGTTTTCGGTCGAAGAGACTCACTCAAAGCAAGATGTGTTTCGAACCAATATAGTTATTTAAGCAGAAGAATTACCATATAATTGCAAATTATTTTATAAACGTATTAATTTATTTTGCAAGGTAAATATTACTTATTCAATAAACTTTTATTAAGTAACCTAGATTATTCTGTTGGTGTAAAATTATTGTGTGGTTAAATTTTTATTTTAACCTTCCAATACTATTTAAAATAATACATGCAATTCAATTTTTTTTCCTCATAAATTTACCAAGATATAAGTCTGGGTGGTGTTGCATTCCAAAAAGGTGCAATGAAAGGGCTTGAACCTTATCTCAGATATAACACAACATATGACCAAAAATATATATATAATACAACATTGTGATTCCATCACCCAAAATAACAGAAGGAGGTATAAAATGTTATATATCCTCCTTCCTGATAAGCATATATATACAACTTCAACTAACAAAAAACTATGCAGCCTTATCAATAAATATGTGATGTTTTAATCCATGAGTGATAGATATTACTTTCAATATATTGATCATAAGATAATTATATATTTTTAGTTTTTAAAAAATGATATATTAAAAAAAAGAATTTACAATATATTTTTAATTTATTTTTTTATATTTGTTAATGTAACTATAACCGGTGAAATTTTAGATTTACCGTACCATGTTGTCATAATTGCGATATTCCTCATATTAAAAATACAGTTCTATCTTCTTAGAGCTATGAATTAAGGTTTGTAATATTAAACCTATCATTTCCAGGTTTACTAAAAGAAGTAAATACTATATGTAGAAGGGGTGAAATACTAATACAATCAGTATGAATACAAGTCAAAATATTGTTCTACTCTTGTAGAACCATTTTCTAATATTTTTTTGTATTAGTTTCTTCTTCTATTAAGTTAGCTTATTATTATTTTCAAGATCGTACACTTTTTTCTTTAATTAATTTTTTTGTCAAACATATTTTTAATAACATTTATGCAATTTTTAGAAATATCTATATTATATTAATAAATGGTATACCCGCAACGCGCGTACAGAGAGACTAGTAATATAAAGTATAAACATAGAGAATAAAGATTATTTTCAGTTTAATTTTATAAAATAAAATCTTTTGGATTTCAATTTTATATGGTTACTTGTTTAATTCTAATTAATTTTCTAAAATATTTAGTTAGAGCATAGAAGATAAATAACCTACAATGTTACCTTCACAAATTAAGAAAGAAAAAATAAAAGGAAAAAGCTGCATCTCATGAGGGAAAAGGATAAGAAATGAAAATAAAGATTGTAATTATATACCTAAAAAGAAAAATGGATTACATCGCCGAGAATAAGTTAGTGAATCTTTTGACGATTCATAATAATAAAAATGGAAAACCTACTCAAAGTAATATTAGCATAATTATGAAAAATTATGTACTATTTTGTTTCTTAGAATGAACTCTTAATACTTATATTTCATATAGTTGATATGTTTTTCTATTTCTCTCAAATAAATATTTATAGTAAAACTATAAGATAAAGGACATACACAAAGAAATAAATAGAAAAAGAAAAGAATGGAAAATATAATATCACAACCATGTTCACATTTTCTCTAGTATGACTGTTGATCTTGCTCAACGTTTTCTCAGCTTTTGGACTTTCGACAACTCTATTTGTGTTGGCAAGAGTTTATGTTTCATGTGTAAGCTATTTGATCTTTCAACATTGCACATACTTCATCTCATTATTTTTGTATACCTCAATTACATGAAAATTTGCTCTGTTTTTATCAATTTGCGCGTGATCAATCAACGTCCAATTTGACTTTTATCATTGGGGTTACATAGTTAAAAATTTTAGTCATGGTTATGCATTAGAAAACTAAACAGACAATCCAAGATATTTGGATTAATAGAGGTCTACAGAAATGAGCTTTGCTCAAATGATACTGGTGATGAGTCCAACGTCTATACGAATATAGTTAAGTGAAGAAAATTCAGATGATTGAATGATTGAGGTTAGGGATTGTGAATTTTATAGGGATAAAAGAATCGTTGGTGACGGCTTTAATTAGTGTTTACCACACATAAGATAATGACCCGGGAATGTGAAAGGTGGTAAGTTCATGCCCATAATTAATGTTAGTGCAGTAATTACAAGATAACCGTCACTTTGATGTTGGAGAAGAAAGGCACGATTAGCAATTGAAAGCTGATGATGCTTTTCACTTCTCCGCTATAATGCACAATAATTATTAAAATTGCACACCAATTAATATGAGTATTATGGTAAATTATATACTTTATTTATTATTTCTTAAAGAGAGTTTAAAGTCAATAGTGGACAAGTAAAAATAAACGGAGAGTATATATATATATATATACACACACACATATTGAGAGATTTCTTTCTTTTATCACAGCTTATATTTATAAAATTATGAGTCTGCAGAAGTTTATTTACCCACTGCATCGTCAAACTCGCAAAAGTTGTCTAGTCGAGGAAAGCGTTACAAAGTATGCCAAGTCTTACCGGGAGCGAATGAAGAATAGCTGATAGTTACAAGGGAGCCAAGTTTTACCAAAAGCAAAATACGGAACATTTATCAAGAACAGACCACAAACACATAAAGCGAGCTGTTTAGGCGTAGAGCTGCGAATGATTTTGACGAGGGGACTTGGTGAGTGGTGGGTGAAAGATAGAGAGAGCTAATAGTTCAGTCAATGAGAATGGGAAGATAGTACTATTAACACAGCAGGTAGGTAATTAGCAATAATTCACCTCAATGTTTTGGGTCTCTGAGGCTTCACTTGTATGCATAAATAGAATAAGCGGAAATTGCTAAATATACCAAGAAGTATCATCCATCCCCTCTTTTTCCCTAGCTTAGAATTTTTCCTCAGATGTTGGTCATTCTTCTTCAAGCCTTAACTGCCCCAGTCATGGTTTTTTCATCTTTCGTTACCTTGGCGTGAGCTCCATCTGCAGCTTTTGGCGCATTGCCTGCGACAATTATAAGATGTAACAGATCAAAATAACAGTTTTTTTTTCCTTATAAGGATGATCGATGCAACAAGATGGAATTAACATCATGATCTACGCTAGCAGCTAATAATAATAGGTGTCCTCGAATGCTTTTTTCATTGTTTTGAAGGGTGGGCTAGATACACAAAGGGTACAATTCCTGCTTTTACCTCCCATGATACTTTGCTTGGAAATTTGATGTTGTTGCATGGTTTGCTCCATTCTTTGTTCGGCTTCTTGGAAGAATCTTACCCTGCGTCGCTCCATCTCCAACTTACTTTGATTCAGCCAGTTGAAATGACTTTTCACAAGATAGATGAAAGCGACAACTCCAGAACCTATCACCTAAAAACAAACAAAAAAAAGTAATAAATAAGTATCATAGTCCCTCTAAAAATAAGCATCCAGTAAATGTCGTTTGCTAAACTTTGAGAGTAAATTAATATCAACAAAAAAATAATTCTGAATACCGTATAACGGACGAAAACATCGACACCTATCAGCATTGCATCTTCCTCGTTAACACGCTTACGGGTGAATGTCTGAATTCCATTAAAAAGAGATAGCAAGTGTTAACAGTTAGTTTGTCCAAGGTAAAGCTTTGCTACTACTACAACAAGGTAAGCTTTGCTAAATTTGAAATTATTTTAAACTTTCTACAGTTCTCTTTTCTTTTAGAAATTTGCTTTTCGAGTTCCAGCATAAGTAAAAAATAATTCATTTACCTGACCATATTCGGCAATGGATTGATTGAACTCGGGGTGGTGCAAGATGCCATCTTTTCTTCTCAGGCTAGAAGTTATACACTTTGCTATAGTACCAATCCCAGCGTCAATAAGACGATCAAGTACTGACAAGATGACGAAAACTTGAGTGCGAACAGGAATTGTTGTGAAACAGAATATGCGAGAATACTTACCAGCTCAAAATACATATGATGTTAACTGCCAATTTACGCAGGCTAGGCCTGCCCATAGACTGGACCAATTATGTTTGGCCTCAAAGTTGGGGCTCAAAGCCTACTCTGGATTTGTTATTTTGTTGGAAAGACCAAAGCCGAAAGCTTACTATTACCATTTACTAACTAAATTGGAGATGCAACTGGACCAAAATATCTTGCATCTCTAAGATATTCTAAATTGACAAACCAACTAACACTTCAATCTCTCAACTCTAAGTCATTCCAAGTTGAAAGACCAACCAGTACTTCAAAGGCCAAGACTTTCTTTAGACCAGAAAAAGCCTAAAGTGAAAAGGCTTTGAACACTATTTTCGTTCTCTCCCATTCTTAAGGTGACCAAGGAAAAGCTAGTTCTGTTATTGGGATGTAAAATTTTTGGTCAAAGCTCTTCTTGACCAGGACAAAACACTGTCAAGAAGAGCTATGACTCAATAACCTTAGAAGGTAAAGAAGCATTTACCCTTTGCTTAACCTAAAATCCTATTTGATTTCTATGGATCACAACAGGAGCCCGAATTCACACATAAGTTAGCGGCATTGGCGCTTCAACTATATATGTAAAGTATTTAGAGGTTTGTTTCTATCATTGGCTGATGCATAGAATGATGAGCACTTTCTAATAGAGGTTCGGGTTAGCTCTGTCTGCCAAGCCGCATAAAGTCACAAACTATTAAGAATATGATAACACAAACATCACATCATCACATCTGGCCACGTCGATGCAAGATGTTGCAGCGATAACATAAAGCCATAAAATTTAAGAATAACAAAATGATAAATCACAAAAGAGACTAGAATTCCAAAAAGACTTACTTGGTTTTCTCATGATGTTGATTGGAAGACACTTGCTCCAACGATTGAACAACCAACAGCAACTGTGAAAAGGCTAGAGTTTTCATCTCAAATAAAAAAAAACTACTTAATTTTGTTTGGATACATAAGAATATGGAAAGACCTAAACAAACCAGAACAGGGTTTAGGGCCTCGCCGTTCTCCTACCCCTTTCCTTTTAGTTTCCCGTTTCTAGAATTAAATAAATAATACAAGAGGGAAATTACAAGGAAAAGGAAGAACTAAAATCGTCGTCGTCAGCTAACGAAGCCACAAGCTCCGGACAAAATTCTCCGAAAGATAGGGGAAAGGGATTAATTAAAGCATAAAAGGGTGACGGAAAAGGTCTTACCTGTGATTCCGCCGGTCCAGACGTCAGCTACCGATGTGTTCTTCGTTTGGTTAATTTGGGGAATGTTTCGGATGGTTCTAGGTCGTGTAGTGGAAACCGTGAATTTTAGGGTTTTTATTTATGCTGGACTGTCGTGGGCAATTAGTTTTGTCAGATTGAAAGGTTATTTTTTTCTGCTAATTTCTGGGTATGCATTAACGTGTGTCAATTACATAATTTTAAGAAAATCACATAAATATTGTTGAACTGTTATGAAAATATTATATTTGGATGTCCATTGATTACTCCGCTATAGATAATCTTCATTATCCATTTAGTACTCTGTTGAAATTTATCTACAAGCAGCTGATACAGATACGTTACAAGCAACTCAATAAAATAATTTGCAGCAGCTTCTTATTAAACAAGCAGGTTGCAAGCAGCTCATGCAGACAGCTTACAAGCAGCTAAAGAAAAGTCTTGCAGCTGCTTCCTTTCTTCTATAAATAGAGGAGTTTTCAATTCATTATGAACATGAGTTTGAAGTTGAATAATATATCAACCTCTCTCTATACTTGTTTTCAGTTTATTTACTTTACAGCCTTTATTTTATAACACGTTATCAACACGAGACTCTGCCATTTTGAACACTTACTTCGAATTTAATTTCTATTTCAGTGTTTATCTCTGATGTAAGGCGACACTCTTATGTCCATGGTTAGATCTTGTTCATTCCGAGCATCATAAGGCAGATTATATCCTTGAGGTGATGAGTTTTTCTTCTTAGCGGTAGTGATATAGATATTACTTACATATGGAGTGGCCAAATTTGCGTAATTTAATTTGAGCCTTTTGTTTATATTTTAATATATTTATCATCGCTTGCTTGGTTATATGTTACGTATACAGTACCTATTTTGGTATTTGTTTTCATCCTAATTATCTTAATAAAGGATTGCAAAGTGCATAACATTGTTAGATCCACTTAAACTCCATTAATCCATTCCCTGAAGTGAATATGACAATATTAATAAAGTCGTAAATGTGTGCACACTATTGATGTAAATATATTACGATTCACCTCCAGAAGAGGTAATATGATTGAGAGAATATATACTCAATTTTTCGTATTTTAATTTGCTCCGAAAGAAGTAACACAATTGAAATTTTCTCCCGAAGCGGGAAAATATTATGAAACTGTGTCTTTCTGTGCGTAAATAATATAATGAGCTATTCAAAGTTATTTTTGAAGCACATTTTCATTCCCTGGAGTGAATGAAGAAATACCACAACTCACCTCCGGAAGAGCTAGAATAACAGAGGATATAAATATTATTTTTGTGGCATAAAGATCATTGCACATGTTATACGTAAAACATCTTGGATAATTTTATTAAGTATCATTCTAAGGCAAAAGTATTCTTGTAGAATGCTTTCTACTACAACCACATTAATATATTATGGTTAGTTATTAAGTTTCCCGAAGGAAATAACAACTCGTGTATCTTTTCTTAAAATATGCAATGACTATGTGGTTGCCGTATTGATACAAAATATTCAGATGTTAATGATATTTCTCCTTGAAGGAGATATTTGTCACAAAGTTAGTGGTAGAAATATTAAAATTCTTAATTTTCGTCATTTATAAATTTAGAATTAGCTTTATATTGTTCATTTGATTATGATTTTCTCTCATGACACCAGAAGTGTCTGAGCAATATTTGGTAGTACAATAAAAGCTCCTGAAGAGCTAACTGTTTGTCTAGAAGACACATGACACCAGTAGTGTCCGATAAATATTAGATTGTGGAAAATAAATGAAGGTTCTCGATAAGCTTATATACAAATATGTCATTCAGATTATATGATTATGGTCAAAATATATGTTGTAGTAAACACGAAGTTTACTAATACATATGACTATCATACTGAGACTACAAATGATTGAAAGATTGAAAATCTTCATGTTTCCACAATCATATGGGGTAAATATGTATGTGAGAAGTTACCTGCCTTATTTTTCAAATTTGTACTACATCATGTATCACAGTATACCAGAAGTTTACTAATGCAAAAGCAGTCACAGTAAATCAAAAATTTACTGATACAAAAGTAGCCACAGTAAATCAAAAGTTTACTGATGCAAAAGTTTATGCCATAATAAACCAGAAGTTTATTTAGAGATAGCACATGCTATGATAAACTTGAAGTTTTCATTTACCATTTTTAAATGAGCTATTTGAGAATTCAGATAAGCATATACTGAAAAACTAGAAGATTCTTCAAGAATTCTCTTGTGTTGCTTGTTCTCATAATAACTTGATTATACCAGCTAAAGTTGAGACTAAAATTCCCGAATTCTGGAATATATAAAAGGTGAATATGGGCACATTCACCTATCATGTGAACCGCTTATAGATGCATATATAAGATGGTTACATGTATGTTTATTGTCAACTTGCAGTTTGGCATTTGAAATTGTCTTTCTCAATTAATAGCATAATTTTCAGATTATGAAATCAAGATAGTTCATCTTGATGATGCTGGTTTATATCAAAGCTAGTTTAGCATTGAATACCTCCTATTAATGTCTAAGCTATTGCTTATGAGAACAAAGCTTCATGCGTTGGTCTAAGATTTTCTAAATTGCATACATCAGCACTTGTATGCATCAGACTAACAAAATATTATAAGTTCTCCCCTCACAATTGGTTTAGGATCAGAAACCAAATATTTTTACTATCTAATAACTTTTGATGTGTGGTATATGATTAATTTCTCTACCACAATGCACAAAGATAGATTTTTCAAAGAAGATTGGAGATATGTGTTAGTTTTTCTAACATTTGGGGGATGGAATAAACCGTTGAAAAATATGCTATATGAATCGAATTATCATTAATATGATCCTCACTTAGAAGATAATTCAAGTCAAATGCCAGAAGCATTTTTTGATCCAAAATTAAATATCATATTTCAGCTACAAATGCTCCTATTAAAATTAAAGTCCCTGGAGGATAAAGTTTACGCACGCATGAAGCGTAGTAAATCGATCGGTTCCAAAGGTAACAATCCTTGAAAAGAATAGGAGCAAATGATCATAATGAGGAGGAAATAGAGATATGTGTTAGTTTTTCTAACATTTGGGGGATGGAATAAACCGTTGAAAAATATGCTATATGAATCGAATTATCATTAATATGATCCTCACTTAGAAGATAATTCAAGTCAAATGCCAGAAGCATTTTTTGATCCAAAATTAAATATCATATTTCAGCTACAAATGCTCCTATTAAAATTAAAGTCCCTGGAGGATAAAGTTTACGCACGCATGAAGCGTAGTAAATCGATCGGTTCCAAAGGTAACAATCCTTGAAAAGAATAGGAGCAAATGATCATAATGAGGAGGAAATGAGCTCTAGAATAGCCCATGACATAACATTTCATGAAACTCCAGAAGAAGTTCAGGTACCTGAAAATAAAGAAAGTGATGAGATCTCAACAAGTTATATCACTTGCAAGCCGATACAAAATGATCGTCGACGATATATTTGATACAATATAGTTCACATTATTGTAAAAGATTGTGAGGATCGGACCTGTAGTCCAGACACCTGAAGATGTCATGCCATTTAAATACAAGGCATAACCTATATGACTAATTTGATTAAGTCTATATGAAGATCCATAAAGGATTTAAAATGCCTGAAGCATATAGTTCAAAGCATCGTGAAATGCATTCAATCAGAGTACAAAGATCTTTGTACGGTTTAAATCAATATGGGCGCATGTAATATAATCGCCTCACTGAGTTGATGAATGGAGGTTATGTAAATGAAGGCATTTGTCCATGCATTTTTACAAAGAAAACAACATCATAGTTTGTTATACTTGTTGTTTATGTTAATGGCATAAATATCATAGGAACTCCAAAAGAGCTCCAAAGGGAAAAACTTTGTCTTAGTCTGCAAATTGAATATTTAGCAGACGAGATCTTTATCCATCAATCTGTCTATACAGAAAAGGTATTAAAATGCTTTTACATGGACAAAGCGCACCCATTAAGTACACCAAATGGGTGTTCGATCACTTGAAGTGAATAAGGATCCGTTCTGACCTCCAGAAGAGGATGAGGAATTCCTTGGTCTTGAAATACTCGATCTCAGAGCAATTGGTACACTTATATATCTTGTTAATGCTAACAAAGGTGGTGCAGATCATATTGGTTATGCAGATGCAAGTTATTTATCTGATCTACATAAAGCTCGATCTCAAACCGGATACGTGTTTACATATGGAGGTACTGTCATATCATGGCGCTCCACAAAGCAATCTATTATTGCTATTTCTTCAAATCATGCTGAGATAATAGCTATTCATGAAGCAAGTAGGGAATACGTATGGTTGAGATCAATAATTTATTTTATTCGAGAAAAATGTGGTTTGAAATATGAGAAAAGACCCATAATTTTATACGAAGACAATGCTACATGCATAGCCCAATTGAAGGGAGGATTTATAAAAGGAGATAGAACGAAGCACATTTCACCAAAATTATTCTACACACACGATCTTAAGAAAAATGGTGACATTGATATGCAACATATCTGTTCAAGTGACAATCCAGCAGATTTGTTCACTTTGCCAACTTCAACTTTTGAGAAGATGGTTTACAAGATTGGAATGCGGAGACTCAAATATTTGGAACAAGGTTTTCATCAGGGGGAGTGAAATACGCGTTGTACTCTTTTTCCCTTACTAAGGTTTTTCCCACAGGGTTTTCCTTATAAGGTTTTTAATGAGACAACTAGTTATGCGTATTACTAAATATGTGTGCTCTTTTTCCTTCACTAGAATTTTTTCCCACAGAGTTTTTCCTAGTAAGGTTTTAACGAGGCACATTATCTTTTAATGAACATCCAAGGGGGAGTGTTATAAAAATATTATATTGTGGATGTCCATTCATTACTCCGCTATAGATAA
The DNA here is from genome assembly GCF_000390325.3 of Nicotiana tomentosiformis. Taxonomy (NCBI): domain Eukaryota; kingdom Viridiplantae; phylum Streptophyta; class Magnoliopsida; order Solanales; family Solanaceae; genus Nicotiana; species Nicotiana tomentosiformis. The sequence continues at coordinate 41,967,770 of NC_090818.1, read as the reverse complement.
TCTTTCTGGAGAAGATTATCCATTTAGTACTCTGTTGAAGTTTATCTACAAGCAGTTGATGCAGGCAGGTTGCAAGCAACTCAATGAAATGATTTGCAGCAGCTAAAGAAAAGCCTTGCAGCTGCTTCCTGGAAAGCCTCGCAGCTGCTTCCTTTCTTCTATAAATAGAGGAGTTTTCAGTTCATTATGAACATGAGTTTGAAGTTGAATAATATATCAACCTCTCTCTATACTTTTCTTCAGTTTATTTACTTTAAAGTCTTTATTTTATAACATGAACAATATTTTTGAATTATAAATAAAATTAAAAGAACAGTTTAAGTTCTTGAAAGTGATGAAATTTGATCCTATTATAAAGGAAAAATATCGGGAGCTAATAAAATATATCTCATGATAATTTATTTAGTATTTGTCTTTTACTCTTTTACTTTTATAACATAAATTTGTATTTTAAATAATTTGACAATAGTATATCATAATCGATTTTGCTCTTTTTCAAACTTTTTCCTGAAAGTACAAGAAGGGAGGTGAATTGTTTCTCTTTCTTTTCTTTCTCGAGTTATCTGACTAATTTTCTTGTTAGTCGACCGAATCCTTGATGCGAGATAGTTATGAAGTAAGTACAGAAAATAAATTGCAGAAAGTAAATGACAATAGATATTTTATACTGGTTCGGATTCAGTGTGAATTCTACTCCAGTCCCCTTGGGTTGCAAGGGAGTTCTCTTTTGAGTATTTGAAATCTTTGGTGCAGGTATGTTGATGTTGTTACACACCAACAACTTCTTCACGATATACGTTCTTTTCTTGCTTTTGATACAATGTCTTTTCTTTGCTCTCTTTCTTCTCTCGCTAGTTACATAATAAATCTAGAATAGATTACAATACTTGTTTGGAATAGAACAAAAAGATTGGTAATAGTTCGATCAAAGTATATCCTCCCGTTGAGCTTCTTGTTGTATTTATGTGATTTGAAGGCGAGTCTTCTTGGTATGACAGATCCTTAGATGACGGGCAACCCAAGAGAGTTGATCCTTAGAATCAATTCTTGAATTGATTCCTTCCAAGAATATAGGAGGAACTTTCAATACCTGGTCCTTGAAGAGTGGTGTGATAGCTGTCACTTCCTTGAAGGTTATGATTGATTATTCTTCGCTAATCTTCTATGCAGATTGATTGTTATGCCTTCCGTAAATAATTGCAATCAAATATTTGTTCTCCTTGATGCTCGTAATCATGGGCAAGATTGATTTCTTAATCCTTGCTTCTGAATTTTCGGCAGGATCTCATTCCTTAATCCATCCTTCTGGATCTTGGACAGGATCTCGATCTCTTCTTCATTTGTAGCTTTTCATTTTGCTTTCTAGGCTTCCTTCTTTGGAGTTGATTTCCTACAATAAAAGTAAGTTATATTCCATCATTAAAACATAGATCTAACAATCTTTCCCTTTTTGATAATGATAAAATAACTTAATTCATGTTACTTCCCTGTTTATTTTATCCTCAGTCGGCTCCCCCTCAACTTGCTGTCAGGTCTTTTGAATCGGCTGCCCCTCAACTTGTTGTCTTTCTATGTTAGTTGGTTAGTGGACTTTCTTTCCAGCTATTCGAGTTGTTGACCCTTCCCAGCTAGTTGACTCGAATTTATCTACAAGTTAGTTGATCCTTTCTCCCCCTTTGGCGTCACTCAAAAAGAGGTCTAATTAAGTAGTATTACCATCCAGATTATCCAAAAACATTCAAGATAGCTAAACCATGCAAGCATCCAAAAAAAAAACATCCAGGACAGAGCAAAAAATTGTCTTAACACAACCAACATTATTCAACGACGAACAAAGTAGGTAGGGGTATTGCAGATGGCTTCCTTGAGACGGTCAAAGCTTGCATTCATTTTGACTGAGATTCCATCAACACGATCATGAACTTCTTTGAAGGCTTTTATTGCCTTTTATGTAGCCTTCTGAACCATGACTCTCAGCTTGGACACATCAGAACCTTTTTCCTTGGAAACTTCGTAGATATCACCAACTGAAGGCTGAGTGATAAAGAACGGATCTTTGATGGCAGCCAGTTTGTCGTCAAGTGCAACAATCTTCGCAAGTAATTCTGAATTGTTTGCAATAGCCTGAGAAGTATCAACCTTTACCTTGGAGTAGAGGGGATCACTTTGGCTTCAGTTTTCTGCTTCTTTATCCAAGCACCATACACAGCAACATAACCCGTGCTGATAAATATTATATTGTTGTAACACTTGGAGACAGACACATATGGGTAGTTTGAGAGAGGGATATTGAAGGCTTCGAGGAGGTGAGCGATAACCATCCCATAAGAGGGACTCGATGGTTCTTCAGCATATTCTATCATAAAATTGATTACCTAGGAGGACAACTTCGCTTTGTGCTTTGTAAGAAGGCAATAGACCAGAAATTTGTCTCTTTGAGATAGAGTGGTGTAGGATCCTGTTCTGGGAAGTATGGCGGTGGAAAAAATATGGTCAAGAACACGGGTTTCAAAGTTGATGTCACTAGGTCCCAATTGGTTGGGAAAGAGATAATATAGGGAACCATCAAGACATTTTTTGGCTTGTTCAAATGAAACTTCAAAATCTTCAGGCTAAGAATTTCTAAACAAAGCAGAGTAACCAAAACGTTTATATTGAAATAGAGAATCAAAGGTGGAACAATCTAGAATAATGCGCTGACCTAGCACGAGGGACTCAGTCTTATCAGATTTGGGGGAACGAAGATTTGCATAGAACATGCGAACAAGATCTTCATAAACCGTTGGAGGGGTTAGAACAAAGAAATTTTCCATCCTTGAAACTAAAGAAACCTTTTACCTTGGAATTTAGGGCATCCATCTCTTCCTGATTGACGATTCTTCCATGAGCAATTGATTTTCCCTTGAAAGTAACGAACTTGTTTCTGTTGGGTGAATTTTAGTAATTCACTGTATAAGTCTATTTTTACTTTCTTACCAAAATCACTATCACACACAATAATCTTTGAAAAGTACAGAAATTTCAAAGGCCTATTTAGAAAAAGTAATAATGCCAATTTAAGTTCCTAAGGGTTTTGAGATCTTTCTTCTAAAAGAGGCTTAGTAAAAATATTAGCTAATTGATTATCGGTATTAACAAACGATAATTCAATATCACCCTTAAGAACATGATCTCTAATAAAATGATGCTTGATATCTTTATGCTTTGCCGTAGAATGATGCACTGGATTTTTTGACAAGCAAATAGTACTAGAATTGTCACAAAAAATTTTAACAAGCTTAAAGGAAAGAACATAGTCGCTTAGTTGGTCAGTCATCTAGAATAGTTGAGTACATCATTGTACGATAGCAATGTATTCAGCCACAGTTATTAATAATGCGACTGATCCTTGTTTCTTACTATTCCAAGAAATAAGTGATTTTCCTAGTAATTGACATGTTCCACTTGTGATTTTCCTATCATCTTAATCTCATGCAAGATCTGCATCTGAAAAACCACCAAGCTTAAAATTGTTAAGACGTGGATACCATAAACCATGTGATGCAGTCCCAATGAGATATCTAATAATTCATTTCACTGTAGTTAAGTGAGACTCTTTGGGAGTTAATCGGAGCCTGACACATCTACACATATTAAACATTATGTCAGGTCGACTAGCAGTTAAGTAAAGTAAAGATCCAATCATTCCACTATAATTTGATTCATCCACATATTTTCCTTCCTCATCTTTGTCAAAAGATGTGGCTGGACTCATGGGAGTTCCAAGTGTCTTTGCGTTGCTCATTCCAAATTTTTGTATCAGTTCCTTCATGTATTTCGTATGGAATATAAATATACCTTTGTCTGATTGATGAATTTGAAGTCCAAGGAAGAACGTTAGTGCTCCCATCATGGTCATTTCAAATTCGCTTTGCATGATATGTGAGAATTCCTTGCATAAGATAGGGTTAGCACTTCCAAATATAATATCGTCAACATAAATTTTAATAATTAGATTACGTGATAATGGCCTTTTGATAAAGAGAGTTGCGTCGATCTCACCTCTTGAGAATCCATGACTAACCAGAGATGAACTTAGTCTTTCATAGCAGGCTCTAGGTGCCTTTTTTAACCCATAGAGAGCCTTAGTCAACTTAAACACATGATAAAGAAAATGTGAGTTTTCAAATACAGGAGGTTGTTTAACGTTGATCTCCTCATCAATAAAATCATTTAAAACGCACTTTTAACATCCATTTGAAATAATTTTAAAACTTTAAAAGAAATGTATACATGTAAAATACGAATCGATTCTAACCGAGCCACTAGAGTGAAGGTTTTGTCATAGTTGACTCCTTCATGTTGGGAGTAGCCTTGCGCGACTAGCCTTTCTTTATTTCGGATGACTTCACCTTCTTAATTCAATTTGTTTCTGAATACCCATTTGGTTCCTATGATTAATACATTTGCTGGCTTGGGTACCAATGTCCAAACTTATTTTTGTCAAACTGATTAAGTTCTTCTTGCATAGCTTGTACCCGACTTGAATCTTTTAAAGCTTTGTCGACTTTCTTTGGCTCTATTTGAGATATGAGTGCCATGTTAGCCTTTTTATTTAGAGCTCCTCTGGTTTTCATTTTGTCATTTGGATTTCCTATGATAAACTTCTGTGAATATTCAGGTTCGCTTCTTCATTCATTTGGTACTGATTCAGCATGTTGAGTAGTCTACTCTGTCTGATATTCAACATGCTCGCTGGTAGCTTGAGTAGTCGACTTTGAGAGTTCATTGTTGTTGTCAATCGATTCGTTGGGGTCGATCTATTTACTGATCGTGGATTGATTTTGGCTGATATCTTTATCACCTGCAAAGACTCCTTTCTCGGCCATAAAGTTATTATCATAAAAAATAACATGAACTGATTCTTCTACACACAGAGTACTCTTGTTATAAACTCTAAAATATCTACTATTATTAGAGTAACCGAGAAATATACCTTCATCACTTCTTGGATCAAACTTATCAAGACTTTTTTTACCATTATTGTGGACAAAGTATTTGCTTCCAAAGGGATGAAAGTATCCAATATTAGGTCTCTTCCCTTTCCATAGTTCATATGGAGTCTTCTTCAGAATGGGTCGAATCAAATACCTATTTAATATATGACATGTTGTGCTGACTGGTTCTGCCAAGAAGTAATTTGGTATAGAATGCTCAAGTATTATGGTTCTAGCCATGTCTTGCAGAGTTCTATTTTTGCGTTTCACTACCCCGTTTTGTTGTGGTGACCATGGTGCTGAGAAATTATGAGTGTATCTTTGGTCATTGCAGGATTCCTCAAATGGTTTACTTTCGAATTATCCTCCATGATCACTCTGAATGGTTGAGATAAGGTGTCACGACTCACAATCCACTATAGGTCGTGATGGCGCCTAATATCATTGTTAGGCAAGCCAACGGTAAGCTATCAACTTAATTATTTATTTTATTATTTTTAAAATTATGAATCTTATTAGATGGAGAGATCAATAAATTAAAATTAGTAGGCACGTGCAATTTAAATTAAATATAAAATAAAAGTGTACCAATGTAAAGCAACTGTACACAAATTCTAGAACACCCCAAAACCCGGTATCACAAGTGCATGAGTATCTTCTAGGAAATACAATAACAATACATTATCTGTCTGGAATACATAGTAGATAGGATAAAGTAAATAATTATGATGGAAACTCTGTGTGTTGCGGATCGTAGCATGGAAATGCAGCTCACCATTAAGTACCCTATGTAGTTGCGCCTACGCATCCAAATGACCACCGACGAACCTGTCAGATCCTGCACATTTAGTGCAGAAGTGCAATGTGAGAACGTAAATCAACGCACACCCAGTAAGTATCTAGTCTAACTCCAAAGAGGTAGTGACGAGGGATCAACATTGACATTTACTAGTGATCCAATACATCAAATATAATAAAGTAGGCAAGTATAAAATATGGTAAGTAAACAAGGAGTACATAAATAGGCAAATAATATGGTCTACAGCTGAACAATGGACATGAAGTCCTCAATTATCGCGTACCTCCTCAAATGGAATACGTAATGGTCAATATTAAATCAACGGTCACATCTCAAGTTAGGGAAGCTCATGAGTACGCGGACTCCTTATCAAGTATTTTGCACAATTCTGCCTAGGCGAGCGGCCCGATCCCATAAGAGTGTTCATAGAACTATCGAGGTGAACGACCATATCCCATAAGAATATGATACATGATACTGCCGAGGCGAACGACCCGATTACATAAGAGTGTTCATATAAATGTCGAGGTGAACGGCCCGATCCCATAAGAATATGATACATAATACTACCGAGGCGAACGACCTGATCCCTTAAGAGTGTGTTACAATATCCCATCGAGGCAAACGACCCGATCCCATAAGAGTGTGTTACATGATACCGTCATGGAGAACATCCCGATCCCATTAGAATAAGAAGTTTTAACGGGTCATTGACCCCACTCACGAATATACGTGTGAGTTATAAAATTAAGGAAACTTTTCGATGAATACGCACAATGCGGAAGAGATTCATAAGGAAGAACAATTTCCACGGCTAATCAAGTAGCTCGTTAAATTTCTAAAATAGTGAGTCTGTTACTTTGTGTAAGTCTAATCTCAAGTCGTAATGTGAAATAAAGTAATTTAATAGGCAAGAATAACTCAAATAACACATTTTAAACATGGCGTGAATCCTAGTCTACCCGGACATAATCAAGAATTCTAGCATACACACGGACTCTTGTCACCTCGCATGTGCGTATCCCCCACAACATATAACACATAAAACATATAACACCTACATGGTAATTTTTCCCTCATAAGATTAGACATGAGACTTACCTCGCTCCGAAGTTCCAGAACTAGCTCACACGCCTCTCTAACACCTCAAACTAATTCTCATCGATCCGAAACTAGTCAATCAATGAGGAAAGCCAATAAATATATACTCCAACATCATAATTAATTAATTCATAACAATTCCCAACTCTGCTCGAAAAGTCAACAAAGTCAACCCTCGGGCTCACGTGTTTGGATTTCGAAAATTTTCAAAGATAAACATTACCCGTAATATCACGAACTCAAATATATAATTTATTCCCAAATCCATGTCCAGTTTCGTGGTCAAAATCCAAAAATATCAAATTCTAGGTTTCTTTCAAAATCTCACTATTTCTACTAATTTTCATGTTTAAATCCTTGTAGAATCCATGTAGTAATCTAACAATATGCGGGAATTACTTACTTTGACATAGATGATTAAAATCTTAACTCCATGAGCTCCAAAAATCTCCCAAACAAATGACAAGTGGGAGAGAAATGGGCTAAGTCCTATATTAAATCAATCTGCCCAGGCCCGCTCTTCTTCGCGATCGCGGAAAAACCATAGCGATCACGAAGGCCAAAATCATTGACTCCAAAATTTCCTCTATGCTTTTGCGACCTCCACGTCGCGTTCGCGAATCCTTCTGGCCCCTGCCCTTTGCGTTCGCATGCCACGAGCCACATTCGTGTGCCACGAGCCGCGTTCGCGAAGGCTTAATGCCTGACAGGCCCCAGCTCCCCTTCCTTCTCTGTGTTCGCGACCTCCAACTCGTGTTCGCGTAAGCTACCCAAACCTCTTCTCCGTATTCGCGACTCCTGTGTCACGTTTGCGATCAGGAAATCCCAAAATCCTTCTTCGCGAACGCGTGAGACCCTTCACGTTCGTGAAGAACAAAATGAGACACCAGTAATTTGAAAACAAGGAAAAATTGTCTGAAAGCACCTTGAATCACACCCGAGGCCCCCGTCCAATCACACCAATAAGTCCCAAAACACAACATGAACCTGTTCGAGGCCTCAAATCACACCAAATAACATCAAAACTATGAATTGACGATCGAAACCTTCTTTCAACTTTCAAACATTCAAACTTTGACGAATGAGTCTGATCTACAAAAGGAGTACTTATCACTAATTTTATTGCAATAATGACAAATAGTGATTTTTTTTTCACTGGATGTCTTTACTAGTAGTTTCATTTCCAGCAGGTCATTTGCCAGTAGACTTACAGGTTGCCTGGTTAGACCTCACAGAACTGTGACTGGTGGATTTGCGCATGCCTTTTAGTTATAATAGTAATTCATGAACTTCCTCTTGAAGAACATCTCTTTCGATTTCACATACTTCAAGTTTAAGTTCCAGTCTTACTTTTCCTTATTGAGTCTCTTTAATTCATTTAATATTTTTTGAGGCTCTTTTAGGGTAAGATCAAGAATATCCTATAATTCATTACATCTTTCATAACAATTTTCAGTTTCTTCTTTGCTGTCATCATTAGATACATCTTCATCAGTCCAACAACGCGAGTATTTGTTCATATCATTTTCCAAGATGGACATGAAGCATAAATTTGCTATTTATTTATGTTCTGAGATGTCTTCATCACTCCAGCTTCTGTAATATTTGTTCTTGGTAAAACATCTGGAGACTTTCCTTTTGAGTTCCAGGAATTCAGCTTGAACATCGCCATACCTTCCACATTCAAAATAGTTTCCATCATTTTTGTCTTGTTCATTGAATTGTCTGGTTCTTCTGGATGACATTCTTCCCTTTTTCGCATTTTTATAAATTCTCATTAGTCCATTCATATTTCTCGAGACCATGGAAATTTCCTCTTCCAATGCCTCTGCATCATCATCATTGTCATTTTCAGATCCTTCAGCTGCGTTTTTGAAGGAAACGATTTTCTTCTTTTCTTCCTGACCACGTTTTTTCAGATGTGTTTTCTGAAAAGCATAAGGTCTCCACGTAGTTTATCATATGATAGTTTGTCCAGATCGTGAGATTCAAGTGCAACTACTTTTTTCTGTCATATAGTGGGCAAACTTCTTAGGATATTTTGAACTTGTTCACCACTGGAACGTGGTCTACCAAATGCTTTCAAATCTTCAATAATTTTGCTGAATCGTGTAAACATTTCTTCAATGAATTCGCCTTCTTTCATCCGAAAGAGATCATAGTCATGAACTAGCAAATTTATCATTGTTTCCTTCACTTTGCTCATTCCTTCATAGGTAACTTTCAGTTTATCCCACATTTCCTTAGCTGTATCACAACTTGAAATTTTTCATATTCTTCTCCACTGATAGCATTATATAACAGATTTCGTGCCTTAGCATTGACTTGATTACTGCTATTTGCTCATCAGAATAGTCATCTATATCTTCTGGATCAATGGATGTTTGTCCTTCAGCTTCCTTGTCAGACTTTGCTGCTGGAAGGGGATAGTTTCCCTTCTTTATTATGCGTCACACTTTGATATCGTAGGACTTTGCATATATTTCCATGCAAACTTTCTAATGGGAGAAGTGTTGTCCATTGAAATATACCGGCCTAACTGAGATGTCCCTTCTTGAAATAGTGCCCCAGTAGTTACTTGATTTGACATGATCTTTTCTCACTAGTTGTTAAGCAAAAGGGTAAATATGTGGCACCTGCTATGATACCAATTAAAGGTACAAGAGGCGGGTGAATTATAACTCTTTCTTTTTCTTCACGAGTTAGTTGACTAATTTTCTTCTTAATAGACTGAATCCTTGATGCGGATACACATGAAATAAGTACAGAAAATAAATTGCAGAAAGTAAATGACACCAGATATTTTATACTGGTTCGGATTTAATGTGAATCCTACTCTAGTCCCTTTGGGTTGCAAGGGAGTTCTCTTTTGAGTATTTGAAATATTTGGTATAGGTATGTTGATGTTGTTATACACTAATAGCTTCTTCACGACATATGTTCTTTTCTTGCTTTTGATACAATGCCTCACCAGTGATTCTTTTCTCTATTTCTTTTCTCCCTAATTACACAGTAAATCTAGAATAGACTACAATGCTTGTTTGGAGCCTCTTGTTGTATTTATGTGATTTGAAGAAGATTCTTCTTGGGATGACAGATTCTTAGATGACGGACAACCCAAGGGAGTTGATCCTTAGAATCAAATCTCGAATTGATTCCTTCCAAGAATATGGGAGGAACTTTCTATACTTGGTCCTTGAAGAGTGGCGTGATAGTTGTTACTTCCTTGAAGGTTATGATTGATTATTCTCCGCAAATCTTCCATGTATATTGATTGCTATGCCTTCCGTAAATAACTGCGATCAAATATTTGTTCTCCTTGATGCTCGTAATCATGTACAAGATTGATTCCTTAATCCTTGCTTCAGAATCTTTAGCAGGATCTCATTCCTTAATCCACCCTTCTGGATCTTGGACAGGATCTCGATCTCTTCTTCATTCGTAGCTTTCCATTTTGCTTTCTTGACTTCCTTCTTGGGAGTTGATTTCCCGCAATAAAAGTAAGTTATTTTCTATCATTAAAACATAGATCTACTACTTCCACCCTTCACAACTATGATCCCTAAGCAACCTGCGCCTACCTTTTATTTATTTTTCTCATTTTCTGGTTCAAATTGGATAAGAAAGTGAACATAATGATCTAATTTTTATGACAAATATTATTATAGCAATAAAACTAAGTAGGCGTTTGGACATAAAAATTTTAATTTTTGAAATAAAGTAGTATTTGGAGTTAAGTGCAAAAAAAATATTTGAAAGTTGAAATTATGTTTGGACATACATTTCACTAGAAAATAAATTACAGTTTTATGAGTGGAGAAACAAAAATTTCTGAAAATTTTTGAAAAAATGGTCAAAACCACTTTTAAATTTTTGAAAAGCTCATTTTTGAAAAATTTCCAAAAAAGATAAACACGTTTTTGAAAAAAAAAAAATCTATAGACAAATGGGTCATAAGTGTTCGCCGATTCCAAGGCTTATACTCTAGAGTAGAGTCGATTTTAGAGTGAAGTAACTAAAACCTAGCCAATAAGTTATTTCTTCAATTGGTTTTCGGAATTAAGCCACAAATTCATAAGTCATCGACATGTATCCACTATTTTAGATGAAAATACTTTTTGGATAATAATACCCTTTTAATGTCTATAAATCTTACGCTCGCTTCTACATCATCACCCCTACATATTTTTGCATTGTGTTGCTACAGATTTCACATCATTACCAAAGATGAAAATAAATTCTCGTCCTGCAAATATTCTAGTGATTATTGCACAAAGTTTGATTTTGTGTTGCAATTTAGATTGTAATGATTATAGAGTTATATTCTAGAGGTTAAATAATAGCAGCTTTAATCGCCAATAATTTATATTTGTGACTGAGATCGAACTAAAAATAGCTGAGTTTTTAACAAAATTAAAATCTCACAGTTAAATAAGTTAATTGCTAGATATTGGAGCACAATATGAATCCCGGATTATTATGCTGGAATTTTATATGAAAAATAGTTTAAATTTTAAAATATTATGCTTAATTCTTTCCGTGTTTCAGACCAAATACTGGATATTAATCATGTGCATGTTGAATATGCAATATTTATTCTGTGCTTATCTTTATAACAAAATCGCTCATGCCCCAGTTCATTTTCTGCGTTCGCGACCCCCTGTTGAGTTCGTGAAGAACAAAACCTCTCATACCAGTCTCCTTCTTTGCAACCGCGGAACTTGCTTCACGATTGCGAAGCACACCAGTACCGGCAAAAAACTGCAACACGAAACATGCTTTGGGTGGTCCAAAATTCATCCGATACACCCGAGATCCGATCCAATCATACCAACAAGTACGTAAACATAAACCGGACCTACTCAAGGTATCAAAACACATAAAATAGCATTACAACAAGAAACACACCCCAAATCAAACTAATCAACTTCTCAAACTTCCAACTTCCTTTAACAAATTTCGAGCGCGACGAATCATGCTTAGACAACTCAAAAATGGAACCAAATTTCACACACAATTCCAATATGACAACATGAACCTGTCCCCAGGCTCGAAATACCAAACGAACTCCAATATCATCGAAGTCAACTATCGGTCAAACTTAAGAACTCTCCAAACCTTCATATTGCTAACTTTCGGTAAATAGAGTCAAAACCTTCTAGGAATATCCAAATTCAAATCCAAACATACGCCTAAGTACAACATCACCATACAGATATATTGGAACCTTTAAATCATGATTCCAAGGTCGTGTACTCAAAAGTCCAACCTTGATCAACTCTTCAAACTTAAAGCTTCTAAATTGAGAATCACTCTTCCAAATTAATCCCGAACAACTAATCCTACACACAAATCATAATGCATCATGCGAAACTACTCAAAGTCTCAAACCGCTAAACGGATTGTTAAAGCTTAAAAAGACCAGTCAGGTCTTTCCATTATGGCCTTGCTTTTTTTTTTTCTACAAAATATAAACAAACACTACAAAAATAACATATTGAAAAATTAATAAACAAACAAAAATAAAAGAAAACAGTAAAGATGAGTTGCCTCCCAACAAGCACCTATATTTATATTGTGGCACGACATGAACCTCTAGCTTATGCTGGACGCTTTCGCTTCATCTTCCTCTAGTGGAGTCTTGCCTTCTTATGCGCTCGAGTGGGATCTCTTCTTTCCTCCCTGGCATGTTTCTCTTTCACCATTACACATTCAACTTCCAATACTATTTCTTCTAACTCAACTTTCTTTTCAAGACCACTAAGATTCACATCATGACCTTGCTCTATCAACTTTGACTCCACCACATAAATCATGTACAAATTCTCATAATGCTTGAAAATTTTAAGCGCTTTGTAAACATTAAAAGTGACTTCCTCATCATGCACTATTGTCTTAAACTTTTCTTCCCTCATGTTGATAATTGCTCACCAGTATCTAAGAATGATCGCCTAAAAATATTATTCACTTCCTCATCTGCCTTGTAGTCACGAATAATAAAGTCGGCAGAAAAAATAAAATTCTTCACTCATACTAGCACATCCTCATTAATCCCTTTTGGCATTGTCAACGACATATCTGCTAATTGTAAAGTGATCTTAGCAGGTCTAGGGACTCCCAATTTGAGTTGCTTAAAAATAGATAGTGGCATCAAATTAATACTTTCCCCTAAATTACATAGGGCTCTACTAATCTCATGTTTTCCAATGGCCAAGGGGATTGTAAAACATCTAGGTTCCTTCAGATTTGTAGGAAGCTTACTCCGCACTCTAGCACTGCACTCCTCAGTAAGTGCAACTGTTTCAAATTTTGCATGTTTCCGCTTGGTAGCCACAATCTCTAAGATACTTGGAATAATTAGGCACTTCCTACAACACTTTCATCAAAGGCAGACTCACCCGTATATGGCTTAAAATATCTAAAAACTTCTTATACTTAGTATCATCTTTCTGCTTGTGCAATCTTTGTGAAAGATGGTGGTGGCCTTGCATTTATCTCTTGCCTTTGTGTATCATCTATCTTTTCTACTTCTTTTATTGGCTTAGCCACCAGCTCTTTTTCAAGTACAGATTTTTTAGAGGGCAAATCCTCCAGTTCTCTTCCACTTCTCAGATTGATTGATTGCACTTTTTCTAAGGATTTTTCTTAGTATTGCTTGGGAGAGCTCCAGTGAGTCTAACATTCTTATTGGAGACTATTTGCCCAAATTGCCTCTCTAAATTTCTGAAATCCATCCATAGTTGTTGATTGTCAATCCTGAGTTGTTGATTATCAAGCAAGAGCTTTTTTAGAAACTCATTTGTAGTCTCTTCTACCTGTTGTGGTGGCGTCTGTGATAAGTTGTAGTTTCCTTAAGATCAGTTATTATTCTAATTACTACCCCATGAGAAGTTGGGATGGTTTCTCCACTTGGGATTATACGTGTTCCCATACTGGCATTTTGGTTGACTGGACCTCTTCTTTGATGCACCATATAATAAATGGATTCAGGATTCAATAGATAATGGTTACTCGTGTGACCTTCTCCATATATCTCACGTCATATAGACTTATGTTTCACATGTTGCATCTATTGCGCCTAACCCATCTCCAATTTAGTCACCTGATTTGTCAATTTGGAAATATCTGTCCTCATAACTGAAATCTCATCTAGCTCGAGTGCACCTGCTACCCACTGTTTTATCATTCTTCTCCGTTCTCCATCACCTTGCAAGTTATGATGATTCGCAATGAAGTTGTTCCAGACTATTTGAATTTCACTATAAGATTTCTGCATAGAACTCCTTCCACAGACTAAGTCAAGATTCTTCTTTGAGGCCTTTATTAACCCATCAACAAAAGTGTGACCCAACAACTCATTAGTCTGACAATGATGTGGGCAATAACTTCTTATATCTTTCTCAAGCTTGACGAAGAGTCTCGCTATTCCTTTGCTGAAACCCAAAAACCTGGCTCCTTAGTGACTTAGTCTTCTTTGTGGGGAAGTACTTGATCAAAAATTTCCTTTCTAGATTATTCCACGCACAGATTGAGTTAGTTTGATCCTTTTGAAATCACTACTTTGCTTCCCCCAATAGAGAAAAGGGAAACAAAGTCAGTCCGACATAGTCCTTGAAAACATTCGGATAGTAGTAAGTATCCATAATCTCCAAAACATTCTAGATATGCTGTTGTGGATCTTCATGAGAGAGACTCACAAATTACCTCGTGGACTGAATAAGTTGCAACATGTACTGCTTAAGATCAAAATGACCAGTTATGTCTGGCTTCACGACAACCTGGTTTATGTTTGCAAAATTAGGCCTTGCAACCTCTATCATCGGTCGCTCATCATTTTCTGTCATCTCTATTGGTTGTGGTTAGACTATAATGCCCAACTCTGAAGTTCTAGCTCTTGCTTCGGCTTCCCTCTTTAACTTGTGAAAGAGTTTATCAGGTTCAGGTTCGTAAGGAGGAAGATCGTTCAAGTTTTCACTTCTCCGTAGCATTCAATGAGAACATCTGTAGAAGTAAAAACAACAAACAAATTAAAACTCGAACAGATAATGGCTAAAGGCTTATTTCAGACAAGAATCCCCGTCAACAATGCCAAAAACTTATTGGGTCTAACACAAATACAAGTATATGCGGTCGAAAAGTAATAAAGTGACAAGAAAGTATCGTTCCCACGTGGATTTATGATCAACTATTGCCTAAACTAAATTATTTTTGAGTTAATTGTTTGAGCAGTTTCGAGGAAGATGATTGTGATTTTTATTATAACCAAAATTACTATGAAAACTAAGAAATAATAAAGCAAACACGAATGCAAGTAGCGTATACAAACACTTATGAGCAAATTTAGTAAGACGGGAATATTCTAGAGTTATGGGATTAACGTCTCTCCTATTAAGTTTTTCCGATTGATTCAACTACTTGATCTACCTGATTTGTTGATTAATAAGATTTTTTATGCTCGTGAAGTTCTTTTGATGCCTCTCTCGCCTATTTAAGCCAACCTAATACTATATGTCTATAGAATCAGAGTTAACTAGAATTCATGTGTATTTCCTGCAATAATAACCAAGTACAACAACTAGAATATATCTATCATAATCGAAAATCTATTCTCTGATACTCGGATGCGAGAACTTGCTCTACTAAATCTTATATGCAATCTATACTTCCTACTTTCAAGTTCAACTATAAATTCGTAGATAGTATTCTACTGTTAGTTACACAGTAAATAATTGAGCGCAAGATTGAATAAACAAATTAATATGATTAAATCAAGTAATATAGTCAACAATACTAAAGAACAACCATAATCCAAGAACAAAGGGGGTTTTAGCCACTCATGATCCTAAAAGCAATCCAAATGTTGTTTTGAATCATAAAAGCTAGAAATACGAGATGAAGATGGAAGAATCGATGAATCCATGCTCCATTTGTGTTCCTAAGCCCTTGTTGCCTTCAAAATATGTCCAACCCCTCATTCAACTCGTTTAGGGAGTAATCATAGGCTAGGGTCGAAGTCTCCAAGTCCAAATTTCATAAGGAAATAATTGTTTTTCCGCACAGGTTAAGCTAGAAAAAGACTGGACTGGGACGAGCTTGGGACCTCGCCTAGAGAGGTGTACTATCATGACCCCAAAACCAAACCTTCGTGATGGAACCTAACCCGACCCGCTAGGTAAGTCAGTTAACAACAAACCAGTTCAAATGATATTTATTAAGAGAAGAAATGTTAATACAATTGTACTATTATACAAAGAATTTCCAAGGACTGGTAGTACAAATCATGAGCTTCTAAGATTTAGAGTTTACAAAGCTAGTATGAAATAAGTACATCATCTGTCCGAATATACGTAAACATATTTTCATAAGTCTAGGGCTACATTGAACAAGAGGCAGCTGTAACTGGAATGCAGGTACGTCTTCATTGCTAGCTTCCGTCATACACAACAACATCATCATCCAAAATCTTCACGCAAGGTGAATAAGTATAGTATGAGTACAACCGACCCATGTACTCAGTAAGTAACAAACCTAACCTTAGGTTGAAAGTAGTGACAATCTGGGACAAAGGTCGGAGTTCGACACCAATAACCAGTAGCAGTTCATAACAATATAATGAAAGTAACATAAGTAATAACTCTACGATAAAAATTCTGATCTCGTTCACAGTTCCGGAAAAATAGTCATTTACTTTTCAAGTATTACAGTAAAACTCAAATCTTTTGCCGAAATCACC
This sequence comes from Nicotiana tomentosiformis, assembly GCF_000390325.3. Lineage (NCBI taxonomy): Eukaryota > Viridiplantae > Streptophyta > Magnoliopsida > Solanales > Solanaceae > Nicotiana > Nicotiana tomentosiformis. The sequence continues at coordinate 41,951,161 of NC_090818.1, read as the reverse complement.
GAAATTATGAGTAAGTCTGAAAAGTGTGATTTTTCTCAAAACTTTCAACAACAGATAAGAAATTTCTTTATCTCTAGAACTGGGCATGACTGACTCGGTCTGCGGTCATTATGCAGCCTGCAGACCTGACCTCCAAAATGGCCCATCCCTGCCTCACTCTGCCTTACTCTGCGACCATTATGTGGTCCGCAGAGTGATTCTGCTGTCATGACCCAACTGGAGGGTCATGACTAGCACCCGGGCCATACTTGCCGAGCACCAACGTACATTTTATCTAACCTTCCTTATTATCTTTAAGGGCCGACAAGACCAATATAAATGGTAGACATGGATCATGAACATCCAACAATGAAAGATAATGTAATGAACATACGTAACATGGGACGACAAGACTGTCAAGAAACTATATATAAGGTACGAGCTACCATGGTGCCATGAAAGACTATACAACAAAAATCAGCCGACAAGGCATTCCAAACCATACATGAGTCGACACCTGTCTATGAACCTCTAAAGGAACATAAGTTCTACAAAATTGCCGGAACAGGGCCCCGACATACCCATAATGTCTATAACAAAAATGCATACCAAGGCCACGGCAAGTCCGGAGAAGGGATCTCGCCAATAACCGCTGAACTGGATAGCCTACTGTGGTGGGGGAGCTGCGTCTACCCGTCTATCAGGACCTACAGCACGACATGCAGCGTCCACAAATAAAAGGGACGTCAGTACGAATAAAGTACTGAGTATGTAAGGCAGGAAAGCATAAGTAAGAACAGTAATGTAAACAGGGATAGGGAATATACAACCTGTGACATCTGGGTACCTCTGAGGGCTACTGACATGAAACACATGATACATACATATATATACATAAACTTTTAAAATATACGCCTTTGTGGCATCACCATCATCATATCGTACCCGGCCGTAATAGGCTCGGTAAAACGTACCCGGCCATCATAGGGCTCGGTAGAATCATACCCGGCCACGTGGAGCTCGGTAAAACCCAACTGATCAGTGGTTGCACAATAGGTGCCGTACCCGGCCAACTATAGCGCGGCTCGGTAGAGTAAAATAGATACATATATATGATGCATGCTGGACTCATTGGAATCACATTTTGAACCTTTCAGAGTGACGTAAGGTCGGTATCCTTCGTACACGTTATTAGGATTAAATCTTCATCAAGAATCTTATAAGAATCAGGAATTACCAACAACATTGATAATATAATAATAAGAGAAGTAACATCAATATCAATCGTTTCATAAGAAGGGCAGCAATGTAAGTACTGCTAGCTTCTAAGAGTAGAGTATCTTTGGGAGTTCGTTCATTACATTATGTACAATCGTAGTCGTGCAAAAGAATGAAGGGGATAGCCTCACATACCTTGTATATACTGCCCAACCTCAAGCTATGCAAATGTCATGACTCCTTAGTCTACAATAAGAGAAATGACACTATCATTATCGTTTAAGCGTCGTAACTATTATGTATCGACCGCAACCTATTTTACGATGAAACGGACTGCACCTCCCCTATTTATATGACTTCACACAAGTCAATACAATCACCAAACACCCCAAACAACATCATTAATAATCATATTGAGCCTCCCAAAACAGTCCACCAACCAACAACATTACTACCAAGCCTTTCGATATATATTTCACAAGTTCTAGCTTCAATGACTTAGCCGCAACTTGGATAATCTTAAATACATGTAGAGTAAGAGGTTCCTTACCTTTAAATGTAAAGAAAAACTCCAATTTGACCTTAATTGTCCACGAAATATCCCTCCAATTCTTCCACGAGAACAAGGAAGCGAAACTAGCAATCAATTCGGGTTTTTCGGCACTAGAATTACTTTAGAAGACTTGAAATCACCTAGGGTTGATATTAAAAACTTGAGGGAGTATTTAAAGAACATAAAACACTTAAAAAAACCTCCCACACGAGCTGGAACAACACAAAAATCAGCAACAATAAGAAGAACAAAAAACTTACTAGCGCCACGGGATTTCCGACACTTGATTTGTGGTGTTTGCCCTTTGTTTGGGTCTTGGATCATGAGAGAACCTTGAGAGAGTGTTTTTAGGGTTCTAAGGTCTGAATATAATGAAAACGAATGACTTAAAACGGGGTTGAGGCATCTAATATATATCCATATGTCTTAAACCGCCTATGTGGGCCCCATAGAGAGCTGCTTGGCGTACTCTCGCGAAAACACGAATATCTCTCTATTCTGATATCGTATCGACGAACGGTTTAATGCGTTGGAAACTAGACTCATATATATTCAATTTGGTAGGTATATCACCCCGTAATTACAAGTACATTGGAAGAAAAATGTAGTAACATTTGACCTAAAATTTAAGTAAAATTATAAACGTAAGTTGCGACAACTTTTGTCAACTTTTGTTTCATAACTCGCTTGACTTCAAGACTTATGATAAGGATATTATATGATTCAAATACATTAAAACATGACCTCTTGGGACAATTAATCACCTCTAGTGTTAACCGAAAATACGGGTTACAACATCCTTGATTCGTTTAACTTCTAATACTTGTTAACCACTCTTATACACCCTTGTATTGTTTAAGACCAATAGGATTAACTTCTTATCATCTCAAAGATAATCTCTTCTTGGATTTACGTCGAATATCTTACGGCGTGATCTAAGGTACGCAAATTTGAGTTGTAACACACTCGGTGACAAAACAAAACATATGCATACTCTTAGAGTATTAGTCCACTCAGTCCTTCTAGTCACTCAGTAATCCCAATCACTTAGTCCTCATAGTCACTCAATCCTCACACTCGCTCGGCACTCACACTCGACACTCGCACTCAATAGGTATTATGCTCACTGTGGGTGTGCAAACTCCGGAGGGGCTCCTTTAGCCCAAGTGTTACAATAAGCCAATCATGGCGTAAATCAATAACATCTGTTGCGGCATGCATCTCACTCCCATCATAAATCAATAATACTTGTTGCGGCATGCAACCTGATCCCATAAATATCCTTACAATCAGGCCCTCAACCTCACTCAGTTATCAATCTCTCCAGTCTCTCGGGCTCACAATGTTATGAAAGATCTGCCCAAAAGTAATGATGTGATGTATCGGTAAATGGTAACAGAGACTGAGATATGATATGTAGATGAATGTGTATGATTGAGTATGTAATTTCAATACAAACAAATAACTCCACAACAGAAATGACCCAGTGGGTCCTAAGAGGATAAACATATAGCCTGGACATGGTTTCTAACATGGATCACAGCTTAATTACCCTAGCACGTAGAGATTTCATGGATACAAAAAAGATCAGGTGACTACACAATACCACATAAATAACTGAGTCACAATTCACACGGTGCACGCCCATACGCCCGTCAGCTAGCATGTGCGTCACCTCAACACTAAACACATATTACGTATATTCGGGGTTCATACCCTCAACACCAAATTTAGAAGTGTTACTTACCTCGAACAAGCAAAATCCAATACCGAATAAGCCAAACGATACTCCAAAAATGCCATCTCACGTGCACCGACCTTCGAACGGCTCGAAACTAGCCAAAAGCAACTCCAATACATCAAATAATGTCAAAGGAAACAACCCGATCAATAAAGGTCAAATTTTTAATCAAAATCCCAAAATCAACCAAAAAGCCAAACTTGGGCCCGTACCTTGGAACCCAACTAAACTCACAAAATCCGACAACACATTCAATTATGAGTCCAGCCATACTAGTTTCACTCAAATCCGACTTCGAATAGATGTTCAAAACTCATAAATTTGCTGTATGAAACTTTAGACAAAAAACCCCAATTTCTCTCTTGAAACCCTCGATCAAATGGCAAAAACGAAGATAGATTCTTGCTATAAAATCAAAAATGAGTAGAGAAAACTTACCTCAATCCACACAGTAAAAAATCGCTTCAAAAATTGCTTCAATCCGAGTTCTAGAGCTTCAAATATGATGACTCCATAATGGAGTTTTGACGGTTTCAATAGCTCAGTATGGTGATTTTGGTCTTAGGAGCATGTCCGGATGTTGATTAGGCGGTATGTAGGTCATTTCAATGTTAATTGGTGAAAGTTGGAAAGTTGGATGATATTGGAGTCGGATTCCGATTATGAAAGTTGGAGTAGGCCTGTAATGTCAATTTGTGACTTGTGTGCAAAATTTGAGGTCATAGGACTTGATTTGATAGGTTTCGATGTCGAATTTAGAAGTTAGAAGTTCCAAAGTTCACTAGGATTGAATCTATGTGCAATTCATGCTTTTAGCGTTGTTTGATGTGATTTGAAGGCTCGACTAAGTTCGTATGATATTTTAGGACTTGTTGGTATATTCGGACGGGGTCCCGGGTTCCCTGGTGTGATTCAGATTGAATCCGGAACAAATTTTGGACTTGTGCAATTGCTGAAGTTCCAGCCTTCTGGTGTCATCGCACCTGAGGAGGAATTTGCTGCAGGTGCGGACTCTCAAATGCGGAGAGTTGATCGTAGAAGCAAATTGTGGCCTGCACAGCTGGGACTGCAGATGCGGTCAGAGTTCCGCAGAAGCGGACTTGCATGTGCGATTGAGGAAGCGCAGAAGCAGAAAGGCTAGCCAAGCCCGGGGTCACAGAAGCAGAGCCCCTTCCGCAGGAGTGATAGCACATATGCGCATTTTGGTCCGCAGAAGTGGAGTTTGCAGGGCTAATTGAGGACCGCACCTACAATGGAAGTTTCAAAGGTGTGGAGCCACAGGTATGGCAGTAAGGTCCGCAGATACGGATTCACTGGGCAGAAAAAGGGATTTTCGAAAGTTTGATTTCATAATTCATTTTGGGACCTAGAGCTCAGATTGAGGCGAAAGTTTGAGGGATTTTTAGAGGAAGTATTTGGGTAAGTATTCTTGACTTGTTTTTGATTAATTCCCATGAATCCATTGTTGTTTTCATCATTTAATTACTGTTTTTAGTTGGAAATTTTGGGGTAAATTTGGAAAACTTCTTAAGCTAAAATTTGGGGATTTGAAAAGCGATTTGAGGTCAAATTCGAGTAATTCTTATATGGTTGGACTCGATATCGAATGAGTATTTGGATATTATAATTTTTTTCGGGTTCCGAGACGTGGGCCCGATTCGACCTTTTGGAATGATTTTTCAATTCTTCGCAAAAGTCATAATTTCATTATTTAAAATAGTTTCATATAGTTATATTTATATTATGAAATTATTTTGGCTAGTTTCGAGTCGATTGGAGTTGGAAAAGCGAGGGAAAGGCATTCTTATTGATTGATTGAGTGAGGTTTCAGGTAAGTGACTTGTTTAACCCTGTGTGGGAGAAATCCCCTTAGTATTTTGTATTATTGTGATAATTTGTGATATGTGGGGGCCGTGTACGCGAGGTGACGAGTGCGTACACGGGCTAAATGTTAAATTCCGATTTTGTTTAAGTAGTTTCCTTCCTATGCCTTAACTGAGTTACTTTAGTATGTATAGTCATCATGCTTAGCCTTATTTCACATGTCTACTTGTCTTATCTCTTATTTGCAACTTATACTACACGTTTAGTTGAATTAGCTGTTTTCTTGGTTCTATGTTCATTAATAAACTGTGGGATTCTTTACTTGAAATTGCTATTCTTGAAATATCATTGTTATAATTATTATGTTTGGTTTCCGTGATTATTGTGGAGATGATTGTTTGGTGGTTGCATGATGTTTCTGCCATGCAGTTATTATTGTTACACGAGGTTTTTGTCGTGCTGTTGTGATTATACGCATGCGGTGGTATAAGGTCTGGGTGTTGAAATGCATGCGGTGAGATAAGGTGGGTTCGATACGCGTGACTAGTAGGGGAACTACTAGAAGTCATGCGGTATGATAAGGTTGCCTAAAACATGGGATGTTATTCCGGGAAAATGATTTATAATACAGACTATAAAGGCTCTGGCGGTGATATAAGGAAATATTTTGAGATATTTACTTTTGGGACTATGAGGCGGTACCTCGGGAGTGCCCCTGTTGATTCCTCTATTTGTTGTATTGTTGTTGTTGTTATTGTTGTTGTTGTTCCTTAACTTGTAAGATTTTTTATTTCCTTTCATGTTGTATTTGTCTTTCTTTGATTTCGTGTTATTACCTTCTGTAAAATATCATTGTTCACTTCTTAGTCATTTCATTATATTATTTTATCTTTTGTCTTGTTTCCTATTATTTCCAGTAGGGCCCTCACCTAACCTCGTCACTACTCTACCGAGGTTAGGCTTTGCACTTACTGGGTACCGTTGTGGTATACTTATACTATGCTTCTGCACATCTTTCTGTGCAGATCCAGGTACTGCCTACCAGACCAAGTATCAGTGAGCTAGTCCGTGCGTGGAGACTTCAAGGTACATCTGACAGCGTCTGCAGACCTTGGAATCCTTTTATTATTTTGATTCTTATCCTTATTAGACTTTGATGTATCGGGATATTTAGCATTTCTCTTTAGAGCTTGTGACTTATATCTACTGGGTTTTGGAAGTTGTTATACTTGAATTGTAGTTTTTGTTTATTACAAATGTTGATGTTTTGAGATTTGGCTTAATATTTCAGTTATTCTGCATACTTGATTAGTCTTACCTAGTCTTAGAGACACGGTGCCGTCATGATATCCTACTGAGGGAATTTGGGGTCGTGACAAGTTGGTAAGAAATCACTAGGTTCATAGGAGTTATGAGTCACAAACAGGTTTAGTATAGTCTCGCGGATCGGTACAGAGACGTTTGTAGTTATCTTCGGGAGTCTATGGAACTGTTAGGAAAAGCTTCACTTCTTTGATTCCTTATCATGCAAAATTTTTGACTTCGAATTCTAAACTTCAGTCTTTCTATTCTCTCACAGATGGTGAGGACATGTACAACTAGATCAGATGACTAGACACCCGCACCCTCTGCTAGAGCTGCGAGAGGCCGATGCCAGGGTAGAGGCTGAGGACGTCCACATGGTGCAGCCAGAGCACCCCCATGAGCTGCTACAGATGAGCCACCAGTAGCTCTAATTATAGGGCAGGCACCTGATACGCCTGTTACTCCACCAACCCTTCAGGAGACTCTCGCCTAGTTTTGAGCATGTTCAGCACTTAGGCTCAGGCAGGGTTGATACCACTTGCTCCTGCCATATCTTTGGCTAGGGGAGGAGCAAAAATTCCCACCGCCCGTACCCCAGAGCAGCTGGTCCAGGTCGACCAGGTTTCAGAGGTCATACCCATTCAACCAGTAGTCCCAATTCAGCCCACGGTTAGGGCAACAATTTATGAGAAAGAGCAGCTCAGGCTCAAGAGGTGCAAGAAATACCACCCTTCTACTTTCAATGGCTTGGAATCAGAGGATGCCTAGGGTTTTCTTGAGGAGTTCCACTGTATCCTCCATACTATGGGTGTTGCAGAGTCTAATGGGATTTCTTTCACTGCGTTCCAGCTTAGAGAGCGGTCTATCAGTGGTGGCGAGCATATGAGTTGGGTAGTCCGGTCGAGGCAACTTCACTCACTTTGACTCAGTTCTCATATATGTTCTTGAGAGAGTATGTTCCCTAGAGTCTCAGAGATGCATTGCACAGAGTTTGAGCAGTTACACCAGGGTTCTATGACTGTGTCAGAGTATGCGGTCTGGTTCAGTGATTTGGCTAGGCATGTACCATCTTTGGTTGTTACTGTTCGAGAGAAGGTTCATTGATTTATCGAGGGGCTCAACCCCAGTATCAGATTTAGCATGGACCGGGAGTTGGAGATGGACATTGCATACCAGCAGGTAGTATGGATTGCTAGGAGATTGGAGGGTATGATGACTCAGGATAGAGAGGACAGAGAGGCCAAGAGGTCTCGACAGTATGGCAGCTACAGTGGTACTCGTGCCCTAGTTGTAGCTCGTCATGGTAGGGGATATGTGAGTCGCCATGTTCATTCAGCACTTCCAGCTTCTAGTGGTATTCCGGCAACTCCTAGGCCTCAGGATTCCTATTATGCACCGGCATTGTCTAGTGCACCTCCTGCACGGGGTGCTTTCAGCGGTCAGTCCAGCCGATCATGCCTGAGCTAGCCACAACAGCCACGTCCTCCGAGAGCTTGTTTTGAGTATGGGGACACTCATCATGTGGTAAGGGATTGACCCACAGTCAGGAGGGGTGCACCTTCATAGATTACTCAGGCGCCGCATGCTCCACCGGGTCACCATGCTATAGTTACAGCACCAGGTACCACCCCACCTGCACAGCCAGCTTGAGGTGGAGGTCGAGCATGTATAGGTCGCCCTAGAAGGGGAGAGAAGGCCATATATTATGCCATTCCTACTAGGATGGAGGCAGGTGCATCTGACTCTATCATCACAGGTATTGTTTCGGTCTATCATAGAGATGCATCAGTCTTATTTGATCTAGGCTCCACGTATTCCTTTGTGTCATCTTATTTTGCTCCATATTTGGGTGTATCCCGTGATTCCTTGAGTTCTCCTATCTATGTGTCTACACCCGTAGGAGATTCTATTATTGTGGATCGTGTGTATCGGTCATGTTTGGTTGTTCTTAGTGGTTTTGAGACCAGAGCCGACTTATTGTTGCTCAGTATGGCAGATTTTGATGTTATTTTAGGCATGGACTGGTTATCGCCGTATCATAGTATCCTTGATTGTCACGCTAAGACAGTGACGTTGGTTATACCAGGTCTACTACGGTTAGAGTGGAGAGGTACTTTAGATTATATTCCTAGAAGGGTTATTTCATTTCCTAAGGCTCAACGAATGGTTGAGAAGGAGTGTGATACATATCTGGCATATGTGAGGGAAGTTAGTGTTGATTGTCCTACCATCGAGTCAGTTCCGATAGTGAGGGATTATCCAGATGTATTCCTGGCAGATCTTCCCGGCATGCCGCCCAACAAATATATCGACTTTGGTATTGATTTGTTGCCGGGCACTCATCATATTTCTATCCCACCCTATCGTATGGCCCTAACAGATTTGAAAGAGTTAAAGGAACATTTGCAAGATTTGCTCAATAAGGGTATCATTCGGCCTAGTATGTCGCCTAGTGGTGCTCCAGTTTTATTTGTAAAGAAGAATGATGGTTCTATGCAACTGTGTATTGATTATCGCTAGTTGAACAAGGTTGCATTGAATAACAGGTATCCATTGCCACATATTGATGACCTATTTGATCAGCTTCAGGGTGCAGAGTATTCTCTAAGATTGACTTGTGTTCAGGATATCATCAATTGAAGATTCGGGAACCAGATATCCCGAAGACTGCTTTCGGGACTTGGTATGGTCATTTCGAGTTCCTTGTGATGTCTTTTGGGATAACCAATGCCTCAACAACATTCATGCACTTGATGAACAATGTATTTCATCCCTATCTTGACTTATTTGTCATTGTGTTTATTGATGACATTCTGGCGTACACCCAGATCTGGGAGGATCGTGAGCATCACCTAAGGAATGTGATTCAGACCTTGAGAGGAGAGAAGTTATATGCAAAATTTTTAAAGTATGAATTCTAGCTAGATTCAGTGGCATTTTTTTGTCATGTAGTATCGAGTGAGAGGATCCAGGTAGATCTGAAATAGATTGAAGCAGTGCATAGTAGGACCAGACCATCATCATCTATATAGATCCAGAGTTTTCTTGGCTTGGCAGGGTATTACCGTCGATTTGTAGAGGGTTTCTCGTCTATTGTAGCACCTATGACCAGATTGACCTAGAAGGGTGATCCATTCAGGTGGACCGAGGAGTGTGAGGAGAGCTTTCAAAAGCTCAAGACTGCTTTGACTACATCCCTAGTGTTGGTATTGCCTACTGGTTCGGGGTCCTATACGGTGTATTGTGATGCGTCGGCGCATTGGTCTCGGTGTGGTGTTGATGCATGTAAGTAGGGTGATTGCCTACGCTTCTAGACAACTGAAGGTGCATGAGAAGAACTATCTTGTCCACGACCTCGAGTTAGTAGCTATTGTTCATGCCTTGAAGATCTAGAAACACTATTTGTATGGTGTCCCTTGTGAGGTCTACACCGATCATCGGAATCTACAACATCTGTTTGAATAGAAGGATCTTAACTTGCGGCAACGAAGATGGTTGGAGCTGCTTAAGAATTATGACATCACCATTCTCTATCATCCCGGTATGGCCAATGTGGTGGCCGATGCCTTGAGTTGTAAGGCGAGAGTTTGGGCACTTTAGCATATCTACCAGTATCATAAAGGCCTTTAGCCTTGGATGTTCAGGTCTTAGCCAACCAGTTTGTTAGATTGGATATTTTCGAGCCGAGTCAAGTTTTGGCTTTTGTAGTTTCTCAGTCTTTTCTTTATGATCGTATCAGAGAGCATTAATATGATGACCCTCATCTACTTGTTCTAAAGTACACGGTTCAACATGGCGATGCCAAGGAATCTACTATTGGAGATGACAGTGTATTACGGATATAGGACAGGCTACGTGTGCCCAATGTAGACGGTTTGTGTGAGTTAATTCTCCAACTGGCTCACAGTTCGCGGTACTCCATTCAGCCAGGGGCCGCAAAGATTAACAAGACCTAAAGCAGCATTATTGGTGGAGGAGAATGAAGAAGGACTTAGTGGAGTATTTAGCTTGGTGCCTAAATTGTCAGCAGGTGAAGTAAGAGCATCAGCGGCCAGGTGGATTGCTTCAGAAGCTAGAGATTCCAGAGTGGAAATGAAAGCGGATCACTATGGATTTAGTTGTTGGGCTCCCACGAACTCAGAGGAATTTCTATGCAGTTTGGGTGATTGTGGATAGATTGATTAAGTCAGCTCATTTCATTCCTGTGGTTACCACTTATTCTTCAGAGCAGCTGGCTGAGGTTTACATTCGCGAGATTGTCAGGCTTCATGGCATGCATACATCTATCATCTCTGATCAGGGTACGCAGTTTATATCCCGGTTCAGGAGAGCCATACATCATGAGTTGGGTACTCGGGTGGAGTTGAGTACAATATTTTACCTTCAGACGGACGGACAGTCCGAGAGCACTATTCAGATATTGGAGGATATGCTTTGTGCGTGTGTGATAGATTTTGAGGGTTTTTGGGATCAGTTCTTGACACTTGCGTAGTTTGCCTACATCAACAGTTATCAGTCGAGCATTCAGATGGCCCCATTTGTGGCTTTGTATGGTAGGCGGTGCCGGTCTCTAGTGGATTTGTTCAAGCCAGGCGAGGCTCGGATATTGGGTACAACTTGGTTCAAGATGCTTTGGGAAAGGTTAAATTGATTCAGGATCGACTTCGTACAACCCAATCCAGGAAGAAGAGTTATGCGGATTGGAAGGTTTGCGAAATTGCATTCATGGTTAGGGAGCGGTTCTTGCTCCGGGTTTCGCCCATGAAGGGTGTTATAAGGTTCGGGAGGAAGGGAAAGTTGAGACCTATGTATATCGGGCCTTTTGAGATTCTTGAGAGGGTTGGAGAGGTGGCTTACAAACCTGCACTACCACCTAGTCTCTCTGTAGTTCATCCAGTGTTCCATGTTTCCATGCTCCGAAAGTATCATAGCGATCCGTCTCATGTTCTAGACTTAAGCTCAGTCCAATTGGACAAGGATCTATCTTATGTCGAGGAGCTGGTGTCCATTTTGGACAGGCAGGTTCGAAAGTAAAGGTCGAAGAACATAGCTTTAATGAAGGTTCAGTGGAGGGGTCATCCGGTCGAGGAGGCGACTTGGGAGACCGAGCATGATATGCACAACCTTTATCCTCGTCTTTTCATCACTTCAAGTATGTCTCTATACTCATTCGAGGACGAACATTTGTTTTAAGATGGGGAGGATGTAACAACCCGGCCAGTCATTTTGATAATATTAGCCCCGAACCCCTATTTATTGCTCCCTCTATTTCATACTGTAGTTAGATGACTTGCCAGGAGGTTTGGTTTTTGGTTTCGAAGTGAGATAGGACACATAGTCCCTAAAATGGAAGTTTAAGTCGTAGGAATTGACCATAGTTCTAATTGTGTGAAGACGACTCTGGAATGGAGTTTTGGAGGTTCCAATAGCTCCATATGGTGATTTTGGTTTAAGGAGCGTGTCCGGATGTTAATTTGGAGGTCCGTAGATCATTTTAGCATTAATTGGCAAAAGTTGGAAAGTTAGATGATTTTTGAAAAGTTTGACCGGGAGTGAACTTTTTGATATTGGGGTCAGATTCAAATTCCTAAAGTTGAAGTAGGTCTGTAATGTCAATTGTGACTTGTGTGAAAAATTTGAGGTCATTGGAGTTGACTTGATCGGTTTCAGTGTCGAATATAGAAGTTAGAAGTTCCAAAGTTTACTAGGCTTGAATCGATGTGCAATTCGTGTTTTTAGCATTGTTTGATGTGATTTGAAGGCTCGACTAAGTTCGTATGATATTTTAGGACTTGTTGGTATATTCGGGCGGGGTCCCCAGGGCCCTAGGTGTGATTCGGATTGAATCCGGAACAAATTTTGGACTTGTGAAATTGCTGAAGTTCCAGCCTTCTAGTGTCATCGCACCTGCGGAGGAACTGGTTGCAGACGTGGACTAGCAAATGCGGAGAGTTGATCGCAGAAGATAATTGTGGCCTGCCCAGCTGGGATTGCAGATACGGTCAGAGTTACACAGAAGCGGACTCGCACATGCGATTAAGGAAGCGCAGAAGTTGAAAGGCTTGCCAAGCCTGGGGTCAAAAAGCGGAGCCCTTTCTGCAAGAGCGGGAGCGCAGATGCGCATTTTGGTCCGCAAAAGCGGAGTTTGCTGGGCTAAGTGAGGACTGCACCTGCGATCGAATTTCTGTAGGTGGGGAGCCGCAGGTGCGACAGTAAGGTCCGCAAATGCGGATTCAGTGAGCAAAAAAGGGGATTTTTGAGGGTTTGATTTCATAATTCATTTTGGGACCTAGAGCTCGGATTGAGGCGAACTTTTGAGGGATTTTCAAGGGAAGCATTTGGGTAAGTATTCTTGACTTGTTTTTGATTAATTCCCACGAATCTATTGTTGTTTTCATCATTTAATTAGTGTTTTTAGTTGGAAATTTTGGGGGAAATTTGGAAAACTTCTTAGGCTAAAATTTGGGGATTTGAAGGGCAATTTGAGGTCGGATTCGAGTAATTCTTGTATGGATGGACTCGATATCGAATGGGTGTTTGACGTGGGCCCGAGTCGACTTTTTGGAATGATTTTTCAATTCTTTGCTAAAGTCATAATTTCATTATTTAAAATAGCTTCCTATAGTTATATTTATAGTATGAAATTTTTTTGGCTAGATTCGAGCCGATCGGAGTTGGAAAATCGAGGGAATGGCCTTTTTATTGATTGATTGAGCGAGGTTTGAGGTAAGTAACTTGTCTAACATTATGTGGGGGAAATCTCCTTAGGATTTTGTATTGTTGTGACAATTTGGAATATGTGAGGGCCGTGTACGCGAGGTGACGAGTGCGTACACGGGCTGAATGTTGAAATTCCGATTTTGTTTAAGTAGTTCCTTCCTATGCCTTAACTGAGTTACTTTAGCATGTATAGTCATCATGTTTAGACTAATTTCGCATGTCTACTTGTCTTATCTCTTATTTGCAACTTGTACTACATGTTTAGTTGAATTACCTACTTTCTTGGTTCTATGTTCCTTAATTAACTATGGGATTCTTTACTTGAAATTGCTATTCTTGAAATATCGTTGTTTCGGTTGTTATGTTTAGTTTTCGTGATTATTGTGGAGGTGATCGTTTGGTGGTTGCACGAGGTTTCTGCCATGCCGTTGTGATTATTGATACGTGTTATACCTAATATTTTCATACGTGGAAGTACGCCATAAGTAAATTGATATAAGCTCGAAAATGAGATTTTACATTCCGCATTTTCATACGTTAAAGTTTTGTCGTAAATTAATCGACATAAGTTCGGGAAGGAGATTATTTTGGGATTATAAGTATTACTCTATTTCAAACAAGTGATAAGTAAATTCGTGAAGGTGAGTTACCTCGAAGTTTGATATTTTGGGATAAAATACGGTCTAAGCTATAATACCCGGTATTTATGGACTTGTACCATATAAGGTACCACATGACCATAATAGTGAGGTGTATAAGGTATGTTAAAAGTGAGTAGTATTTTAAGTAATTTGAGATAATTCTTAATTATGTATTTAATTAGTTAATTATTGATTAATGAAAAATTAACAAGTTAACCAAGAAATTGATGGATAATTAATGAAGATTATAGGATAAGCTTAAGGTGCCAATGTGGCAGCAAGGGAAATGAGATTCAAAAGCTAAATAGTGACTCTTTACTTACATTATTAGGTGGCATCTTTAGAGGGACTCTTGGATAAGCCATAAAAGACTCTCAAATTCACAAAAGGCTTCTTTAATATATAGAATAGATATGCTTACATCCCATCTCTAAGTAACGATCTTAAGCAAGATTTCATCAAAGAACATATATGATAGTAACTTGAGTTACTTCAACAAGAATTCACAGGAGACTTCTTAGCATAATAACAACGAAATTTTACGACTCTAAGGGAGTACAGTGCAACTCTTTCTCAAGAATATCATACGGATTTTCCCCTACTTTGATCTACCGTTACGTGTTGTCGCAATTGACATGTGTTAGAGGGATTGTCAAGAGAATTGGCTCAGGTATGTTAAGGCTATCCCTTCTTTCTTTTTGGCACGATCCATACGATACAAACGAAACAAGCAAATGCACAACTTTCATAAATGACTCTATTCATAGAAGTACTAGAGATGCCTAGGGTATCAACTTTGCATGGGGATGCTGCGTTTCATGCCCGCAGGTCCCGACAGACATGTCGAGAGTCCTCCAAGTAGGCTATCAGCTCAGCAGAAAGTGTTGGTGCGCTCCATTTGCTCCAGAGTTGCTTATTTGGTCAGTATGATTTGGATGTGTATTGATTAGTATGACGGGGCCCTGTCCCGACCTTTATGGTATTGATCTACTCTTAGAGGCTTGTAAACATATATCATGTATATGAAAGATAGTATGGCCTTGTTGGACTATGTTCAGTGTACGAGTGATCATTTTGGCCTTATAGTATCGTATGTCACATATATAAGTTTTTATATCCGGTTGGGTCATCCTATATTGAGTATTCCCTTATGTTTATTCTGGTTAGCCCATGACGACCCGTTTGGCCTATTTGCCAATGATAGTAAGATAAGAAATATATGTAACGTTGGTAATCGATTGAGTAAGGCATCGGATGCTCGTCACAGCCCATCGGTTGAGTATGGCTCCCGTCCCTAGTAGAGAGGGAATTTTAGGCAACCCGAAGAGCCAGTGGATGGAGCAAGGGGAGCTAGAAGCAAAAGAATGTCTTGTTGAAGTTAAGGAAGCATTATGAGTAAGATATGATACATCGATGACAACGGTAGATAAAAAAAAATGATGACACTATTACAGAGTCTGTAGTCAAGTGAAGGAAAATACGATATGTGACAGGCCTTGAGACCACAAAAGAGTATAGGCTATACAGTCATATCCTCATTTCGGGAAATACATTTGTGACTCCAACGCGACTACCAGAAGGAAAAGTTAGACCCCAGAATAATAGAGATAAGTATGGATTGGTGAACAATATAAACTAAACATGAATTAGGGACTGAGTGATTTGATAATAGTCGGCATCATGAGAATTTCGGAGATTGCGTTCCGGCAATAATAGAATGGACGACATAAGAATAACCTTTAAAGGTCATTCAGGAAGACGCTTCCCTAAAGCAAGCAATGTGAGCAAAGTTAAGCTTAAGGAACTGTATGTACCAGTTACACTAGGTGTCTCCCTCGTGAGTAAGGAATTTTGTTATCCTTGGTACATAAGGATTACCGCGAGGCGAGTAAGGGTCATCGATGATGTTAAAATACGCCAAAGATGAAGAGGTAAAACATTTATATATAGATTATCGTAGCACTAAATCTTAGTACTCCACTAAAGGGGGGAATATGGAGTGATGTGGCATTAAGTCAGAATTAAGTGGTTCTAGTAACTATGGAATGGTAAAGGAAGAATGCGATAAAAATGAGAAAGGGATGAGATTTCACTTATTCAAATCCTACAGATATGTTACGATTCCAGAACATTATGCAAACACGATGTGAAGGAGAGGAAGTAAAGGTTCTTACCTAAAATGTTATTGATAGATAAGGAGCCAGTGCGAGACGTAAGTTAAGACAAAGGAAATAACCCAAGAAAGATTATGCGGAATATTGATATGTGAATGGGCCAATGAGTAGTTAGTAATTGATTTAGGAAGACCTAGTTATGGCTAGGCAAGAGGATATAGACAAATCAACATATCGTGCAAGAAAAACATAATGAACCCCAACATGGGAAATTCAGTCTCGCAGATATGACACCGTGACCCTTGAGAAATATTCAGATAGGAGTTGGGGTAATTAAAGGTACTGTATGAGTGCTAAGGAGATAAAAGAGAGTGCCACTGGGAAGACAATCAAAATATCAGCTCAGAAGCAACCCTACAAGTACAAGAGCGTGGAGGTAAGTAACTACGGATAATTATAGGCGAGGAAGGACATCAAAAATTCCGTCGAGTATAAGCTCGCAGCTTCAAAGAGTCAGAGGGTCCTCCTTAAGTACTACAATGAAAGACTACCTGAGGAAATAAGGAAGAAGGCTTCAACCTAAACATAGTAACTTGAAGAAGAAATGGTTTTGTAATAGCAGTCTCACTACAATATTGTATGCACTCCATAAGAAAGTGGTCTGGCACCTATCGTGGCTAATGAGCGGGAAGTGAAACCAAAAGTAATGGTAAAAATCATATGAGTTGCACAAAAAAAATTCCTGCATGCGTGGGAACTAAGATAAGCTAAGTATGCACGCAACAAGGGGGCAGAAAGACCAGGAAAAGTAATTGCTTACGTTTAAAGAAAGCTGAGATGGAACGAAAGGAATTATTTGATCAATGATCCAGAGTTAGTTACGTTATGAACGCACTTAAGATTTTGAAGTATTATCCATACATCATATATATATTAACATTCATACAGTCGTAGAAGACTCCGGTATAAGTTAAAAGAAAGAATTGAGCACATGGCATAGACAAAGGATTGAATTTTTAGATGATGGTATCATAGATATTCCACAGCGTCCATGAAAGGCTAAAGTAATAACTAATACCATGAGCCATAGATCGGAAGATAGCTTAAGCCTACATAAAGGCTGATAAGAAGGAAGAGGAAACTAAAGAGTTACATCAACTAAGTAAATCAGGAGTCTGATTATTGGACCCAGAAAATTATAGAAATCGTGATTGAGAACATTGCATAATCACTCTTAATATCAGAGGTACAAGAGAGATAGTACAACAACCATATTCTATAAACGACTCTACGATAAAGCCAGTTAGAAGAGTATCAGCCTCATAAGAAGTCAGTATGAAGCTCCTACTGGATTGTGTATGCACCAGAGGTGCAAGTACTATAATAGAGCTTCAAGTAGTGGAGGTGAATTATACGTATGTTGAAGGGAGGTTATGAAAGGAATATAAGAGGTGAAGCGATATCTTAAGGTAAGTAAGATAAAAGTGAACAACGTATGAGATACTCAAGTGCAGAAGATTATGAATAATCCATTCTTCAGATAGAGGGCTAGAAGTGTTGGGATTCAGTATCCAAGAAGGATAGCGGTGTCATTAGTGGCATATCTTCCAGCCTATGATTTCTAGGTATCGAGAGGTCTAGTTAAAAGAGTAAATAAGAGTTTGAGACAATGTGATGTCTCGCTTGATGTCCCAAAATAACATAAGGAAATCTATGGTGCAAGCAAGTTGAAGGAAAGTTGTGAGTAGTATAAATGAATATGTGTAGATCGCAAGCTAAAGTATGGTAAAGCGACAAAGTTTTAGGAAAACAAGAGTAAAGAGAAGAAAGGGCGAGTGAGAAGGTGATGAGAATGGATAAGTTCTCAGGATTAAGCCCATGAAAATAAGAGAGCTGGTGGTTTCTCTAAGTTATAGAAAGCTCAGTATAGCCTGAATGAACTCAAATGAGTCTAAGACTAGTAGCATTTAGAAGAGGTGGAATGTTGCCCTGGTAGTAGAATGAAGGTGTAATTGTGATAGATGAAGGATGACGTTTGGTCCTTCGATTGAGTAATGATTTCATGAATTGTACAGGATTAAAATACCACGTAAGGTAAATCACATTGGGATGCTATGAAGTACGATTATGGAAGTATAGTATCGTATCGCCCCAGGGGGATCAGGAAAATAACTTCAAATGTTCCACGATGCAACGTGAGCCCTAGTGATTACGTAAGAGGTTTCAAGTTATCA
Source organism: Nicotiana tomentosiformis (assembly GCF_000390325.3). NCBI lineage: Eukaryota > Viridiplantae > Streptophyta > Magnoliopsida > Solanales > Solanaceae > Nicotiana > Nicotiana tomentosiformis. Next base: position 41,932,832 of record NC_090818.1, on the reverse strand, counting down.
ATGGTAGATTATAGATCAATATTGAGGTGAATCAACAATGGATGGACAAAAGTCACAAAGTATGAGATGAGATTAGGCCGTCATTCTTAAGATGAACAGTAATGTGAAAGCATTAAATGACTTAGATTTATGCATATGGGATAAATAACAAAAGTAACCTGGAGTTTGGAAGCAGACCTCAGTAACGATAAATCGAGGTAAGAGTTATGGTATAGTATGACCTACTTAGATGCAGTAAAGTCCTGCGGATAGATAACCGGGCATATGAAATGAGAGATAGCAATATTCGTAGGTTCGACAAAGTACCGAACGAAGAACTTCAGTATACCTATAGATGCCCAGAGGGACATCTTGTCAAGCTCTGTATATGTTTACAAAGTGAGGCCTAGAGATTGGCTAAAAATAGGAGGAAAAAAAGGAGAGAAGAATCGCATAGGCGCACTTACGAGGTCAGAGCCGTACAGACTGCATAATAAAAGGTATCAAGAGTTACGAGATTGAAAGAATTCCGACCACAGGTCGTGGTGTGAGAAAGAGACCTAAAGGGGGTAATGCACTAGCCTTTGGATTTATTCATAGAGCAGTTGCCTAGATGGCAAGGAGAGTACTAAAGTATTCATAAGAGATATGGGTTATGAGAATGATAAGTGCATCAGTCAACATTCGAGGACGAATGTTCCAAAGGGGGGAATGATGTTATACCCCATGTTTTCGTACATGGAAGTATGCCATAAGTAAATTGATATAAGCTCGGAAATGAGATGTTACATTCCGCATTTTTGTACGTTAAAGTTTCATCGTAAGTTAATCGACGTAAGATCGGGAAGGAGATTATTTTGAGATTATAAGTATTGCGCTATTTCAAACAAGTGATAAGTAAATTTGTGAAGGTGAGTTTCGTCGAAGTTTGATATTTTGGGATAAAATACGGTCTAAGCTATAATACCCGACATTTATAGACTTGTGCCATACAAGGTACCACATGACCATGATAGTGAGGTGTATAAGGTATGTTAAAAGTGAGTAGTATTTTAAGTAATTTGAGATAATTCTTAATTATGTGAGTAATTGGTTAATGAAAAATTAACAAGTTAACCAAGAGATTGATGGATAATTAATGAAGATTATTAGATAAGATTAAGGTGCCAACGTGGCAGCAAGGGAAATGGGATTCAAAAGCTAATTATTGACTCTTTACTTACAATATTAGGTGGCACCTTTAGAGGGACTCTTGGCTAAGCCATAAAAGCCTCTCAAATTCACAAAAGGCTTCTTTAATATATAGAATAGAGATGCTTACATCCCATCTCTAAGTAACGATCTTCAGCAAGATTTCATCAAAGAACATATATGATAGTAACTTGAGTTACTTCAACAAGAATTCACACGAGACTTCTTAGCATAATAGCAACGAGATTTTGTGATTCTAAGGGAGTACGGTGCAATCTTGCTCAAGAATATCACACGGATTTTTCCCTACTTCGATCCGCCATTATGTGTTGTCGCAATTGACGTGTGTTAGTGTCACGACCCAAATTAACCCTCCGTAAGGTGTCGTGATGGAACCTAGTCATTACGACTAGGTAAGCCTAATATTGCGAAAAATATAAAGAAAACACAACATTTTAAAAGATAAACAGCATATTATAAATAGCCAAGAGTAATATCACTCGGCATATACAAAATGATTTCCCCCAAGACCCGGAATATCACTAAGTCACAAGCTGCTATAATCTATGTAGCTCTATACAAAAGTCTGAAGATAATAAGGAAAATCTCTAGACGAGGGAGCAGAAGGGGACTCCGAAGATCTGCGGACGCAAGCAGAAGTACCTTGAAGTCTCCTAGAATCAGCAGCACGCGCTAACCCCAAGGCTGATAGCTCGTACCTGGATCTGCACACGAAACATGTGCAGGAAAGGGCATGAGTACACCACAATGGTACCCAGTAAGTGCCAAGCCTAACCTCGGTCGAGTAGTGATGAGGTCAGGTCAAGGCCCTACCGGAGTAAATATAATAAATTAAACAGTAAAAGATATAAGTAAACTTTACGGTAACGCTTACTTCAATTTTTATATAATTTTACCTATTTATATATTTACTGTAATTATATTATTTTATAAAATATTAATAATTAAATACCCATAGGGCTTACGCCCCGTGCCTCGGGGCTTACGCCTCGCTGAAACATATGTAAAACGCATCGTGTTACGCCCATGCCTTTTAAAACACTGCTAGCCACTTCAAAAAATACGTAAGTTGATAAAGTTTATTTCATGATATTAATCAAAAGCATAATGGTCTTATGACATTTCGAGAGATTTTATTGACGTACTTCTCATGCATTGCATTCATTAATATATGTACATTGACCCATGACCAAATGGCATTATATACGAGTATATATGTATATTATATATATATGGAATATGGGAAAAAGGTTATAGCGTTATATACGAACCACCACCTGATCAGCTGGTATACTTTGATGACTTTGCCTACAGTGGCCGAGATGATATGATGGGATGACCTCAGAGGCTTGATGATGTTATGAATGCATATACCCATGCATGGTATGACATTTATACGCACATTATAATATTAAATGATTCGCAGAGCTATTCAGACATACATGTTGAGTCTTTTACTCCATGTTTCTCTCATGTCTATTATTTACTGATTTTCATTCCTTATATACTCGGTACATTATTTGTACTGACGTTTATTTTGTTGGGGGATGCTGCGTTTCATGCCCACAGGTCCCGATAGACAGGTCGAGATTCCTCCAAGTAGGCTATCAGCTCATCGGAAGATGTTGGTGCACTCTATTTGCTCCGGAGTTGCTTATTTGGTCAGTATGATTTGGACATGTATTGATTAGTATGGCGGGGTCCTGTCCCGACCTTTATGGTATTGATCTACTCTTAGAGGCTTGTAGAAATATATCATGTATATGAAAGATAGTATGGCCTTGTTGGCCTATGTTCAGTGTACGAGTGATCATTTTGGCCTTATAGGCTCGTATGTCACATGTATACGTTTTTATATCAGGTTGGGTCGTCCTATATTGAGTATTCCCTTATGTTTATTCTGGTTAGCCCATGATGGCCCGTTTGGCCCGTTTGCCAATAATAGTACTATAAGAAATATATGTAACATTGGTACTCGGTTGAGTAAGGAACCGGGTGCCCGTCGCGACCCATCGGTTTGGGTTGTGACAATACCAATGCGGTGGTATAAGGTCTGGGTGTTGAAACGCATGCGGTGAGATAAGGTGGGCTTGATACGCGTGACTAGTAGGGGAACTACTAGAAGTCATGTGGTGTGATAAGGTTGGCTAAAATGCGAGATGCTATTTCGGGAAAATGATTTTGAAAACAAACTATAAAGGCTCCCGCGGTGATATAAGGAAAGATTGTGAGATATTTACTTTTGGGACTACGAGGCGGTACCTCGGGAATGGCCCTGTTGATTTCCTCTATTTGCTGTATTGTTGTTGTTGTTGTTGTTCCTTAACTTGTAATATTTGTGCTTTCCTTTCTTGTTTAATATTATTTATTAGGGCTCTGACCTGACCTGGTCACTACTCTACTGAGGTTAGGCTTGGAAATTACTGGGTACCGTTGTGGTGTACTCATACTACGCTTCTGCACACCTTTCTGTGCAGAGCTAGGTACTGCCTACCAGACCAGGTATTAGTGAGCTAGTCCGTGCGTGGAGACTTCAAGGTACATCTGCCAGTGTCTGCAGACCTCGGGTCTCCCTCCATATTTATTATGTTAATTCTTATCGTCATTAGACTCTGATGTATAAGGATATTTAGCATTTTTCTTTAAAGCTTGTGACTTATATCTACCAGGTTTTAGGAGTTGTTATACTTGAATTATAGTTTTTGTTTATTACAGATGTTGATGTTTTAGGATTTGGCTTAATATTTCGGTTATTTTGCATACTTGATTAGACTTACCTAGTATCACGACCCGAAATTCTCACAGTCGGGACCGTGATGGCGCCTAACATTTCACTTGCTAGGCAAGACACGTTAGAATATTATTAAACCAATTCTACTACAATTTAGTAATTAACAGTAAATAAGCTATAAAGAGTGTGGAATATTATAACAACTTCATCATTTATCACTACCCGGATCTGGTGTCACAATTCTCGAGCATTCTAAAATTTACTACAAGTACAAGTCTGAAAGAAATACAATTGTTTGAATGAAAGAAACACTAAAACAGAAAAGATAGACGGGGACTTCAAGGTCTGTGAACGCCGACAGATCTACCTTGAGTCTCCGGATAGTAGGTCCAACAGCCAACTCTTGATCAACTAGAGTCGGTGCCAAAATCTGCACAGAAAGTGCAGAGTGCAGTATTAGTACAACCGAGCCCATGTACTGGTAAGTGTTGAGCCTAACATCGACAAAATAGTGGCGAGGCTAAATCAAGACACCTACAATCAAACCTGTACAGTTTAACAATGTATATACAAATAACAGTAAAGACCTTAACAGTAAATCCCGGGAGGGGAAACATGTTGAGGGGGAAGTACGAGATAGAGAATTACAGCAGAAAGATAACTTGAACAGTAAATATGCCATGAACCTACAAGAATCAATGAATACAATAAAGGGAAAGTGCATGGCATCACCCTTCGTGTTTTTACTCTCATTCTCATCATAATATAATAGAAACGACACAGAATCACCCTTCATGCATTAACTCTGATAACACGGCATGGCATCACCCTTCGCGCATTACACTCACTATATGACACGACATCACCCTCGTGCATTAACACTTTCAACCTTACATAAAGTCAGTAGAAATGGCACAGTATCACCCTTCGTGCATTAACACTCCCCCTCACCAAAACAATGAACAATGACAGCAGGGAGATAGAAACAACAAGATCAAATCTTACTTCGACATTCGGTTCCACAATACCAACCTCAACTTGAATCAACATCAATCAATACCAAAATCATAAACATGGTAATAATGATCAACATTACAATTAACTAGTCTAAGCATGAATAATATGATCAAGGAAAGCAAAAATTACAAGAATAAGACCCACCTACATGCTATAACCCGACAACAACACATAAGTACTCGTCACCTCACCTATACGTGGTACCCAATATCTAAACACGTAGAAAATAGACAACTAAGTCCTAATCCATCAAGCCAAGGTTAACCATGACACTTACCTCGCTCCAACGGCCAACTCAAAGCTCAATCACAGCTTTTCCCTTCAAACAAGCCTCCGAACTAATATAATCTAGAAAATTACAAACCAAACAATTCAAATAAAGCCTTAGGAACTACCCACGATTGTAAAGAATTCCATTTAGGCAATTTTTGAAAAAGTCAACACCCGAGTTTGCTTGGTCCAAATCCAAAATTCGGACCAAACCCGATTACCCATTCACCCCCGAGCCCGGTTATATAACTGATTTTGGAATCCGACCTCAATTTGAGGTCTAAATCCCCAATTTATCAAGTCCCTAGTTTCTACCCAAAACCCCCCAATTTCACCATGAAAACCTTAGATTTTTTATTGAATCTTATGAAAAAGTAGTGAAAGATTGAAAGAAATTAGTTTAAGATCACTTACCAATGATTTGGGGAAGAAAAGTTCTTTGGAAAATCGCCTCTTGTGGTTTAGGTTTTGAAAATTTGGGAAATGAATCAAAAATCCCGTCTAAGTCTCATTTTCTTTAGCTGCAGATGTCGCATTTGCGACCTGGGCTTCGCAAATGCGAAAAGGTTACTGGGCCTGCAGTCTTCGCAAATGTGAACATATGTTTGCAAATGTGAACTGAAGATGATCACAAATGCGACCAATACTTCGCAAATGCGAAGTCCACCCCCCAACCCAACTGCTCGCAAATGCGATGGGTTCTTCGCAATTGCGAGGCTCGCATTTGTGAGCCAGATCTCGCAAATGCGAGACCTGTAAATCTGATGCACACCAGCTAAAATTTCTAAGTCCAATTCACTCTGTAGCCTATCCAAAATTCACCCGAGCCCTCAGGGCTCTAAACCAAAAGTGCACACTAGTCTAAAAATATCATACAAACTTGCTCGCGCGATCAAATCGCCAAAATAACACAACTACGAATTGAACACCAAATTAAATGAAATTTTCAAGAAAGCTTTGAAATCTTTATTTTTACCACTGGACGTCTGAATCACGTCAAACCAACTCTGTTTCTCACCAAATTTCACAGATAGGTCAAAAATATTATATTGGACATGTACCGGGCTCCAGAACTCAAAATACAGACCCGGTATCAATAAGGCCAAACATCAACCAATTCTTAGAAATTATTAAATTTTTAGACTTTTAATTTTTAATAAAAATTCATAACTCGGGCTAGGGACCTCCGATTTCGATTCCGGGCATACGCCTAGATCCTATATTTTGATACGGACCCACCAGGATTGTCAAAATACTGATCTGTATCCGTTTACCAAAAATATTGACCGAAGTCAACTCAAATAAAGTTGTTAGGCAAAATTTCTTATTTTTATCAGATTCTAACATATAAGCCTTCCGGGCCAATATCCGTACTTCGCACGCAAATTGAGAAAGGATAAAATAAGGTTCTAAAGGCTTCGAAATATAGAATTTGGTTCTAAAACATAAGATGACCTATCGTGTCATCACATCTAGTCTTAGAGACTAGGTGTCGTCACGATATCCTACGGAGAGAATTTGGGGTTGTGATGACAAGTATAATATTGGATGCGATTACATAGCGTATTTCTATATTATATCTAACTAAAGTAAATTGATTGAATATATAAATATGCATTATTATTATTATTATTACTATTATTATTACTATTACTATTATTATTATTATCATCATCATCATCATTTGGCAAAATGGCTTTCGGACCACTTAAACTTGTACCAATTTATCAACCCGGTAGATAAACTTATAAGTTTTCCATCTGAATACTTGTACTTGACTGAGTACTAATAACACATTTGACCATTGACCATGCTTATGTGGCACGACTTAAATGATGTGGCTCAAATACGTGCAAACTACGATACAAACGCACATGAATTAATAGTTTTGATTTAAAAAATATTAAAATCAGAAAAGAAAGCAAATTAAAAACAAAAACAAAAAGGAAAAATTGAAAAAAGGTGAAAACTCTCACCCACCCCACGCCCTCCCTTCTCCTCTTTCTTCCTCTTTCTCTCTTTCATTGTGTTGATGTCTGATTCCCTTCCCCTCCCCCTTTCTTTTCTCGTCTCTCCTCCTACTCCCTCCCCCCCCTCTTCAACCACTTTCTAACAAACCTGGCATGACCACAATTCAAAGAGGAAAATACTAGTTAGAAAAAAAAGATCAAAATTTTAGTTTTGAAAAAATCAATTAACTGGGTGTTGAGGATTGAAATTTTTAGAGATGATTTTGAATCTATGTATTAGTGAACTCCTATTTGAGTTTGTTGGAAATTTCTTTTCTTCTTTTTACTAATTTGTATGGGGATTTTCAAAGATAATTTTAAAGAAGATAATTGAAGAGAGTTCTTTTTACTGATTCGTCTGAATTTTTTGAATTTTACTGATTTTATTTGTGTCCTTTTTACTTTTGTTTTTCATTTGGGAGTTTTAGAATAGAGAGGAATGGTATTCATTATTGATTTGGGGATTTTAGAGTGGATGAGGGTGTTGTTCATGGTGGAAGAAACATGTAGTGATTGTGCTGCCACGGTGAAGAAGAGAAGAAGAGAAAGGAAAATGTTTAATTTTTTTTTAATAAATTGGTAAAAAGAGATTGGGACCTACAAATACACATGTCAAACAATAATAGGTTAAGAATATAATGTGCCAGTTGGGTCATAACGATTGAGGAAGACGCTCAACTGGAGGTGTTTATTGATATTTTTCCGTAAGTACAAATGTTCAAATGGAAAACTTATAAGTTTATCTACCGGGCTGACGAATGGGTACAAGTTTAAGCGGCTCGGAGATTATTTTGCTTTATTATTATTATTATTATTATTATTATTGTTGTTGTTGCTATAAAAGTACATATGTTCAATGTGAAATATCGATGGATTAAATATTTACGTGCAATTATTAACGAGCAACTCACGCGTATAGAAACTAGTAATACCAAATAAGTTGAGGAGGAAAACTTGTATTATTTTATACAAAGAATTTGAAAGAGAGATACTATCTTTTGACAGACCGATGAGATATGAACTGAAGTCTGCGAAGTACTCTAGTGGCTACTGTATTATATACACATACTGTACAACAACAATCTCTAACAAACTTCTACGCCGGAAAAGCACCTGTCCAGCTTAACGATATGTCAAATCAGTAGTTAGGGCCTCACGTATATATTTTTTTATCACACTTTCTTCCCTTATAGTTTATGATATTATATTTATCTCCCTTATTTTATTTTTTATAAAAAAAATTTAAATCTATTTTCATTAATGTAAAAGAATTATAATTTTCCCTTACGAATATACTCTTTATTAATTAATTTTATAAATTAGTTAATAATTCTAAAAGACGGTCTGTTAAGGATATAACTTATTTTATCACATCGTTCTTTAGCTAGCTACATTATTCATCCAAGCTGCTATGAGTATTCTTTTCGCATACATGCAGGTTCACCTCTAAAGGAATTAGTGTTGGAAACTAAAGGGTAGATAAGTCTTTTTCAACTTATTTTAATGGAGAACTGTCTATTTTCTAATTACATTTTACACAATGCTCATACCTGCCATTTCATCTTGCGTTGCATATTTAAATTGGGACTACAGACGTATTCCGGGAGATCCCCCTTTACTGCATATTTACTTTGGGACTACAGACGTATTCCGAGAGACCCCCATCTACTGCATATTTACTTTGGGACTACGGACGTATTTCGGGAGATCCCCCTGTACTGCATATTTACTTTGGGACTACGAACGTATTCCGGGATATCCTCCCAGCACTACATATTTACTTTGGGACTACGGACGTATTCCGGGATATCCCCCTGTACTGCATATTCATTTGAAACTACGGGACGGTATCCCGAGAAATTCACCACTGTGTTTACCTTGTTCTGAGCCGAGGGCTCCCTTAACTGTTAAATTTTTAAGAATTTCTTTTATCATACAATCTAATCAAAATATAGAGACTCGTGTCATCCATTGGACATGTAAAAATTAATTTGAATATAAGTACTTTTAGAAGTAGGATCACACGTGAAAACAAACTAAAAGATAAGAATTGTGTTAGAACTTGAGCAATTAATCAATGAACCTATTCGATAATTGTATACCAATTATACTTTCTGTGAATTCTTCCAAATCATTACAGTAAATACAAAAAATATCAGCACAACAGTAGAGCAATTTCTATATCAACACAACATCCACTGTCTACATACTGAAAAGCACAAAGGGACGCAATTATTCTGTTTAACGTTACACTCCATTAAAAGTTCCAAAACCAACACATAAACACTCTACTTTTTGCTTCTTCCTTTTTTTGTCTTGATCGCTAACTTCATCGTCATGTATGATTAGGTTCCTTCCCTTCCTAATCTTTCTTGATGAAGTTTTTTTCTTCCTATAGTTAACACCATCATTGACATGTAAATATTCCTGAGAGTGTCTTCAAAGTTGTCCAAAGAGACATTAGTAGGTTCCTAAATAGTTTCCAGAAGAAATATTATTTACATATCTTTTGAATATGTTAATATTGTTAGTAGTAGGAAGTTTGCTAAATAAAACACTATAGAAAATTACCCCCCCTTCAATAAGTTCTTCTGTTTCAATGTTATCTTGCACTTTGCTTTTCACCTGCATAAGCAATAAAAACAAAGTATATTTACAGTGTACACGTAAATCTGGATTACCATTTGAAATAATCTATATCACAATACCTTTTGTTCTTTCCTTTCTATATTGCAATTCCAGATTTCTCATCTGGAATCAACAACTTTGATACCGTATAATTTTCAAGCCCCTCTTTAAGATTAAAATTGTTTAATCTTAGCTTGAAAATAAATTCTTTGTCGCAAAGGCTTTGAATTTGTGGCGGTACATTATTGCTATCTGACGACAACCTATTGAACAACTTGTGAGCGGATGTATCAAGAAGCTTCTCCACAACAACATTAAATAAAATCACAATAGTCTCCCCAGTTTTGTCTCTTATATTTACGTGTATTTAGTACCTATAGTTGTACAATCAGTTAAAATAAATGAGAATATAAATCATTACATTATTATTTGGTTCCTTACTTCACCAAAGGAAACTTGAATTCTTTAGCGCAAATGTGACATGTATAAACATCGTTTGCGGATACAATCTTCTTGGAACAGGAGTTGCCTGAAAGAACTACCAATCAAAATAGTTGTCCATTTCGGTAATGTTTTCGCTCACTGTAACAATGTATTTCTAACATTAAAAAACTCTATTTAGTAGAAGCATCTTGAAGAATTGTGTTTTTAAAAGCGAAGAAGCAGAAATAGGAAAATACTAACATGTATTTTCGGCATTCCGGTCAGACTCCAACAACTCAGTAATGTTCATCATGTTCAGAAATATCTCTTCCTCAATGGGAATGCTATTGATATTGGAGCTGCCGATAGTTTGTACCCCAAAAAACATGGTACTAAACTTTTGAATCAAAGTTGTTATGTAATCTATTTCAAGATTTACATATATTTTTCTTGCAAATGTAGTAAGAGGGGGAAGGGTTAAGGATTTATCCGGTGTGAGATATCACATTGTTCGAGGAACCCTAGATGCTGTCGGAGTAAAGGATCGTCAATGGGTAGTGAAAGTAACCTCACATGTTAACAGTGAATGCAATTTAAAAACCAACTTTAATATATCTTCAGAATTTCAGTAGTAAATTACATAGCAATAGCCATTAAACATAAAACAATTACCACGAAATTGTTTAACTGTTATAGAAGTTACTATCATAATGTACGGATCAGAGTCGTTGTATAACATGGTCCTTATAGATGAAGAGGTAATACGTATGTCTTGTTCTTTTTCAATATGCAATTTGTAATTATTAATTTTGAAAACACTTACTGTTTTTCCTCTACCAGAAAACTTTGAATTGAGTAAAAATCCATATGATTCATCAAAAATGTAATGTAAAGATATATTCATAAACAACTTGGATAACAAAATAAAAGTACACAAAATTAATCCGGTTTTAGAAAGTTAACAAACTAAAGATACTTCAAATGAGATAAGTGGCTTACTAATCAGTTACAACTTGGATGTCCCTTTTTTTCTCCACTCGCATCCAACACTCTCCATGTCACCGATACCATATAGACAACCAACCACATCTACAATATCAATTGAAAGAAATAGTCATTTCATAATTACATTAATATAACGAAAAATATAGCAGCAAAAATTGATCAGTATACCTGATAACACGGTGTTTGTTCAACCTTGAGTTGATCATTTCTGGTTTTATAAATTGATATTTGTTTATAGGAGTATTGTTAATATCTTCTCATTGTTTCTGGAGCGCAGTTGTCAGGAAGAAAGAAACTTTTTTTAAAAGTACTTGTCATTAGTCTAAATTCACCAGCAGTCTCAATAACTTTGAAGTTCTTAATAACATAGACTGAACCTTCACCCGCAAATTCTTGTACTTATTAACTAAATTCTTTATTATTGTAGTATGTATTAAAGTTTCCTGGTAGAGGAAAAACAGTAAGTGTTTTCAAAATTAATAATTACAAATTGCATATTGAAAAAGAATAAGACACATGTATTACCTCTTCATCTACAAGGATCATATCTGTACTAATCAATTCTCTGGTTCGCTTGAAATTAATAGAATCTCACATTCGACAAACGTTGACCCTCATGGTCCAATCAGCTCTAGTACTATTCAAGTCTGAAAGAAGAGGAAATGTTATATCCTATAACAGTTTCAGGATAGAAAAATAGCATATGAGTTTAAGAAGGATGGCAGAAATAGTTTACGGATATTGGCAGAAACACACGTAAGGATGCTATGGGAGGCTTTTATATAAAGGATTCCGTTCAAAATTTTAAACGATGCTAATGATTAATTGAAAAGTTACAATCCTTTAGAAAAGACACAATAACGGAGGTAGATTTTGCACAACAGGAAGAAGAGGTTGTTGTTATGTCGTCTAACTTCCCGTTATCAATCAAGTCAGATATATGAATGAATCGATTAAGAACAATTTGTGGCTTATGCAAAAATTGGCGCAGTGTGACATATATAGTTGAGCTTTATTGGGCAAACGACATATTTGGGGTTCATTAAGCAGACGGGTTGTAGGGGTAAACAATTTTTTATTTTTTATTTTTCTGATCACTAGGCTACAACTTATGTATTAAATGCATACGTCGATCTTCAAGCATAATACAGTAGAGCAGGAAAATATAATAGCGTTAATATAGCATCAATCTATATTCAATCAAATGAAAATAATAAGGCAATATGATTTTTGCTGAGAAAAACTATATATTTTCCTGATCATTACAATATTGCCGCTATGTTTAATGCATATGTCGCTTCAAGCACATGAAAGTTTAGAGAGGGAAATAGTAGTAGAGGAGGAAGTTGAACAACTATCCAATATCAATTTCTGAGGCTATGATGAAAAATCTAACATAGTATAATCTTATTCTTTTGTTCCTTAGTTACTGATTGGGGAAAACAATTATAGTATTCTAGAATATTTCTGGGACTTTGCTCGGGAAAAATTATCAGTAATAAAAGATTAAGTATCAGAATATCAGGGATACAGTTAGTATCAATTGTGAAAAAAATATAATAGTGAAGAATATTTGGATTTTTGAAAGTGATTTAGAATCTTTACGTGCTTAATTAGTGATCAGGTAATGAATTATGGTATCCCAGAATAGTGACAGCATAAGTAGGTAAGAAATTATAGTATCCCAGAATATTGCCAATATAAGTATGAATTGTGGGAAAAAACATAATAGTGAAGAAAGTACCTCAAAAGACTGTGTTTTGGCATCCTTGTTTGTCTATACCGATACAATTAGATTAGGGTTCTTACAAGTTTGTAAGAGTCAAATATATAAGAATAAGGCATAAATGATAAATATTATTTTGAAAAGATTACAGACCAGCTATTATGAAGTGAATACCAGTTTTTTCTGAAGCTGTGGGCGAGGATGGTTTTCTTCAGTGGCGTCGAAGTTAGCATATATATGGTGTGGGAAAATATAGAGAGTAACAGTGTGAGCAAACTATTTATTTTTCCAGTTTCCCAAATTAATGAATAGCTCAAAGAAGGTTAGATGTAGGAATTAACAAAGTGAGAGTTATGAGAGAAATTTAGCAGGGAAAATGGAGATAGGTATGAGGAAGAGAGAGTAAAGTAGGTTTTTTTGATGTAAAGAAGCGGTGCAGGAAAAAGCAGTTGGGTGTGTGAAGCGTTTCGGTGGTGTAGTTTCAGGTTCAAATTGCGAAAAAGCCTAGAGCCTAGAAAAATCAAATGCGGCTAAATGAGAATGCACGTAACCGACGTAAGGCCCTTAATTATAAATATATATAGATATTAAAATTTCGAAAGTCAAACAATTATTCTTTGACCATGATTTTTTTACTAAACATTTTAAATTATTAATTGTTTTGACTTACAATAGTACTTTTTATGAAGTTTTCAAATATAAATTTTATTTTAAAATTAAAAATTCTATGTCCAAATGCACGATGGAAAATAAGACTGTTGAAAAATGAAAATGTCACATTAATTGAGACAGAAATCAAAATATCCTTAAATTATAAAACTAAGGGAAAAAAGGAAGGAACTTGCTGCAAACGTCAGAATAGGTTTCACAAAGAACAAGTCAATAAGAACTTAAACAACACATTCGAGTTGGAACACAATTTATCGACGAAAGTTTAGATTAGATCCCCAGATTTTTATTTAAGCTTTAACAATAGCAGCTCTTCTGAGTTTAACCAAAATAACTGTCAAGACCCAAAATCCACTATAGGCCGTGATGACGCCCAATGTCGCCGTTAGGCAAGCCAACACTTAATTATTCATTTTGTTATTTTTAAAATCGTGAATCTTATTTAGATAGAGAGGTCAGTGCGTTAAAATAAATTGTATTTACGTACAATTTAATTAAAATAATAAGTAAAAGCGTGTCAATGTAGAACAATCCATAAACAAATTGTAGAACATCCCCAAAACCCGGTGTCACAAGTGCATGAGCATCTACTAGAAGCTACAATAACAATACAACATCAGTATGGAATACAAGCTAGACAGGAAAATATAAATAATTCTGATGGAGACTCTGTATGCTACGGATCGTAACATGAGATACAATTCACAGTAAAGTCACTGCAATAGCCGCGCATCTGTGCCCAAAAGACCGCCAGAAATATATTCTTGCACAATAAGTGCAGAAGTGTAGCATGAAAACGTAAATCAATGCGTACCCAATAAGTATCTAGCCTAACCCCGGAGAAGTAGTGACGAGGGATCGACATCGACACTTACTAGTAGTTCAATAAATTAAGTATAGTAGAAAGTAAACAAGTATGAGGCATAGTAAATAAATGGTGTAAGCAAATATAAGTACGTGGTACGATCCTCCTCTGAACGGTAAACACTAGCTCTAAACTATCGAATACCTCCTCAACCGGGGTGTGTGTGTGTGTGTGTGTGTGTATACACATATATAAAATGGTCCCCACTAGATAGGCCGCAACAACTCAAATCAGGAAAAAATTACGAATACACTAGCTTCCAGTCAAATATTACGCACGATTTTCGCCGAGGCGAACAACCCGATCCCATAAGAGTATTTTATAGAAATGCCGAGGCGAACAACCCGATCCCATAAAAAGATGATATTTCCGAGGCAAACGGCTTGATCCCATAAGAATATGATACTATCAAGGCGAACGGCCCGATCCCATAAGAATATGATACTTCCGAGGTGAACGGCCAGATCCCATAAGAATATGATACTGACGAGGTGAACGGCCCGATCCCATAAGAATATGATATTGTCGAGGCGAACGACTCGATCCTATAAGAATATGATACTGCCGAGGTGAACAGCCCGATCCCATAAGAATATGATACTACCAAAATGAATGGGCCGATCCCATAAGAATATGATACTGCCGAGGTGAACGATCCGATACCATAAGAATATGATACTGCCGAGGCGAATGGCTCGATCCCATAAGAATAAGAAGCTTTAAGGGGTCCTTGACCCTACTCACTAATATACGTGTGAGTATGAAATTTAAGGAAGATTTTGATGAAAACGCACAACATGGGAGAAATTCGTAAGGGAAGCACAATTATTCCGCGGCTAATCAATTAGCTCGTCAAATCTCTACAATAGCGTGTCTATCACACTACGCAAGCCTAGTCTCAGGTCGTAACGCAAAATCAAGTAACTAAGCAGGCAATAATAACTCAACCAGTACAAATAAATATGGTGTGAATCCTAATCTACCCGGACATACTCAGGAATTTTAGCATGCCCACAGACACTTGTCACCTCGTACGTGCGCAGCTCCCACAACGTGTAGTATATAACAAGAATAACACCTAGGGTATAATTTCCCCCTCATAAGGTTAGACAGGAGACTTACCTTGCTCTAAAGTTTTATAACCGGCTCAAATGTCTCTCTAACACCTCGAACCAATGGCCATCAATTCAAAACAATGTGCAAATCAATCAAAATATACCCCAATGCGTACAATTTAACAATTTATAATGATTTCCAACTCCGCTCGAAAAGTCAACAAAGTCAACCCTCAAGTCCACGCGTCCGGATTGCGAACATTTTTGAAGATAAACATTACCCATAACATTACGAACTCAAATATATACTTTATTCCTAATTTCACTTCCAATATCGTGGTCAAAATCCAAAATTATCAATTCTATGTTTTCTTCAAAATCCCACAAATATTCCACAAATTTTCATATTACATCCTTATGAAATCTTTAAAATTAACTTGCAATACGTGGGAAGTACTTGCCTTGCAATAAATTATGAGAATCTCCTCTTGAAGAGTTCCAAAAATCACCCAAACCAAATAAATATGTGGAAGAAATGGGATAAGTCTCAAATTAAAAGCACCCCACTGCCCAGTGACTTTCGCATCTACGGTCAAATAGCCGCTTCTGTGGCTCCTCACCAGTGGAAATCTATCGCAGGTGCGACTTCAGCTCAAGCCAGCAGCCTCCGCTTTTGCGGCCCAAATAGCGCATCTGCGCTTTCGCTTCTGCGGACAAGAAACGCTTCTGCTCTCACGCACCTGCGTGACCAAGTCCGCTTCTGCAGCCCCAGGCCTTCTTGGCTAGTACCGCTTCTGCGATCTCTCCTCCGCATCTGCGACCTCGCAGGTGCGGGATATTCCTCACACTTGTGCTCCCAGGTCCGCTCCACGAATTTTGTACCTGCAACGACCCCTTTCGCACCTGCGTGACCGCACCTGCAGCCACTTCTTCCGCAGGTGCGAAGACACTAGTCTTCAGCAATACCAACACTTCCTCAAATCCAAATTGCAATCCGTTTCAAACCCGAGTCTCCCGGAACCCCATCCAAACGTACCAAACAGTCCCAAAATATAACATAAACCTGCGCGAGGCCTCAAATCACCCCAACAACATCAATACTACGAATCGATGATCGAAGCCTTTCTTTAAACTTTCAATCAAAACATTCTTCCCCACTTAAACATACTGACGAATGTGTAATAATTCTGCGCTAGATTTATGTAATCGACGAATGTGTCCGAATCATATCAAAACATTCTGAAATGACGCCAAACTTTGCGTACAAGTCATAAATCACGATACGAACCTATTCCAAGACTCGGAATCCCAAACGGACATTGATAACACAAAAGTCCACTTCAAACCAAATATAGGAAATTCTAAAACCTTCAAAATGCCAACTTTCCACAATAAGCGTCGAAATGCTCCCGGGCGACCCGATACTCAACCCGAACATTTGCCTAAGTCTGAAATCATCATACGAACCTATTAGAACTTTCAAATCCTGATTACGAGGTCGTTTGCTCAAAAGTCAAACCTTAGTAAACTCTTCCAACTTAAAGCTTCCGAATTGAAAATTTTACATCCGAATCAACTCCGAACTTCTTGAAATTCAATCCCGACCATACGTACATGTCCTAATACATGAAGTGAAGCTACTCAAGGTCACAAACTGCCGAACGATGCGCTAGAGCTCAAAATGACCGGTCGGGTTGTTATGTTCTTCCCCACTTAAACATACGTTCGTCCTCGAACATGCCAAGAACCATTCCATAGTTGCCCGAAATCACTCTTTAACACCTCGTGCACCTGCCCGTGCCACCCCAACCCACGTGAGCACATTAGCTCGAGTCGGGCTGAAGATCCTCCCTATAACCTTAGCTAAGAAGCCTTAGAACCAATTTCGAACATCTGGAATTCTTCACAAGACCTGACTCCAACATATGAACACTATAACAATCTCAACCCACTATACCAAATAGGATTCTGCACCCATGTTGAAATCACAAAATGCACCGCACCATTCGTATGTCTATAATAACATCTTCCGACTACAATAGTTGTAGATTCGCGAACCAGATGCTTGTAGTATACATCATAACACACACAAGCCCGGTCTCAACCCTCACAATACTGAAATGATGAAAGAGATGTGCAGGAACTCATAACCACCTGTCAAATCAACATCTCATGGAGTTTCCCCATTTGACAAGAACCATTACCCCATTTTGAACTAAATAGTGACATCTTCTCTTTAATATACTTTACATAAATCTGATCGCACTGATTTCAGGTCCAATAGCCTCGTCTCACCTAGTACAAGATGCTCAGGCAATAAGCCACCTCCAACGCTGACTAAAATCTCACATGACGCCATCAATGCGCCAAGAAGCTACAACTCAAATATGACACATAAGGAAGAATGAACTCTGGCAAAGAACTACCCAGCCCGCGTAACGAATAAAACAGTTAATAGATGCTATGAACCTTTCTAAGAGATGAGAAACAAGACACACAAAAAGAAGTATAGGGAACCATACTCAACATCTCACTATTGTGGGATGCAACCCGATCCACACATGATACTGTTGCGGCATGCAACCCGATCCAAACATCATACCCGTGGCGGCATGCCACCCGATCCACACATAACAATCAATAAGGAAATACCCATCGATCCATAATGCGCATACCTACGAAATGCCCGAATATCGACCACAAGCACGTCAAGTGCATAAATACAACCATGGGGAGATGGATAGCGCCACGCGCTACAAAAACTCAAGCACAACTAAGGTGCAATAACGACAAGCTACTTCGGACCATAACACACGTGCGAATAATCAAGTTGTCTCGCAACCCACATGGCATAATATAGTATTACAGAGAATAGTTGCCGACAGGAATAACATCCAACAACCGAAGACTCCTCCATAAGCAGTGATATTCTGAATGAACACATCTGACCTGATCTGATGTAGAGCACACATTCACATTAAGTCTACTAGCGGACCTCAAGCTGATTCCGATCATCCCGTACTAGGCCACTAACTATCCAAGGATCCACAATGACCCAATTCATGACACATAAGAGCAGCCGTCAAATCCGGAGCAAACTCCCACAGTCCACAACCAAAGGAGTAGAGCGCCTCTCAGTCATAACCTCTCCCATTGGCGACTATACCAAAATCTCCATACTTGTTTTAATTATCTAACAATCAAATGACTAACATGTCACACTTATACGATCTTCCTGTGGGATATACTCCCATAACCTTCCGCACTAGGTAGTAAAATCTATACATTAATGGGCATCGACCATGCTATTTCTATAATACTGGCCAAGCATTCGCATTTCAATACCCAACACTCCTACCGCAAAACAGACCATCCTCAAGTTGCCCAAAAATATAGCCAGCATACTCTAAACATATGAAATCCCCCCCCTCCTCCGAGCTCGTGACATTCTTATCAACACCGAACCTCAACCTTGATTCTCAACTTCCAATTTCCATATCGCTCATGGCACTTATCATGGCGCTACGCAAGAGTACAAAAATCTGATCATAATCTGAACCACCAATAAAATAAACACTTCATCATCTAGAACCCATTTCACTCAACACATTTCAGAGGAACAATTGCAACACGCATTGAATTCCCATAATCGCAGAAATCAAACCTCAACTTGTGGTCTATACCACCATAATTCTTTCGGGATTCATTTACACATAACAGACCATCATAATCAAATACCTCCAAATCAATCAATTTATGGTGGCTGTCAAGCCCGCACATGCAACCACCAATTACCAGTATAGCTTACACACCAAAGGAACTAATCACTTCCACAACCATGTTGCTTCAACCCATCACTAACTGACCAAATTCTTCTAATTTACTCTTGACGTGCCTTCGAGATAATAATAGTCCCCTTCAACTACATAATAGACCTCAAACAATTCTCAACCCTAGTGACCCCAAATCACGAGACCACGTCATCTCAACATCCATAAGCTATTTTGTACCCTCTTCATTCACTCAATAATATCTCCAACTGATGCACCTGCACTGATTAGATCTTTTACGAATCTGAAGTTGTTTCTCCCACTTCTCTAACACTGCACCACAGACCCAATGATAACATAGAAATGCTCCAAGTACACCTCATACTCTGCTACAAAACCTCATCCTCAGCCACATGACGAACCTGAGAATCCTTAAGCACCTCACCTAAAATCTCTATTCCAAACATAGTTGAGCACTCCATAGAAGCAACAAGATGAATACTTTCCCTTGTACATCACCCCCATCAAATCCCCTGCTCAAATTACCACTGATGTTTTCTTCCCTTAGTAATAACTAATCCACCAACGTACTAATGACCCAAAACTGCAAAGGCACATCATCATAGACGGTGGGCTCCCCCACTTAGCTTTAAGCCATAATTACATAATTCCATAAGTCACAATGACTCCTCATCTTCAGTTACCATGATCTCGCACCATTGCTCAACGAAATTTCTCCTACGTTTTTGTTGCACTAATCATAACACGTCCTAAATTATCAGCCACAATCGCCCACTCGACCTTCTGACAATCATACCATCTTCTTCAAGCGATCCCCAACTCGCATCGTAGTACATACTTCATGTTAGATAGAAAATAAGGTTCTTCAAAGGGCCTTTACTAGACATCACACAACTTCTAACACCTCACAGGAGATAGCCTACATATGTAACCCTATATCGACACCTTCCAACAACGTTGCCCTGATTAGATTACGACCACCACGGAATCAGTTAATCCTCAAGAGTCCACACTTACCCGCTATTCGTAAGAATCCCTTCATTTATTAACATCACCTGAAGGTCCAACAATATGTTATCAAGCCCTTCTCGCCATATTCAAAATTTCCTCGGCATAGAAATCACCTCAAAGATCACCTCCTTCGAGCCATCAACACTAGAAACGCCGATTCGATCCTAAAGTTACAACACATAACCATCTCGGATAACTTCCTCTTAGGTTCCATCTAACAACACTGTCCCTAGAGACAAACAAATAAAGACCAACATGCTGATGAGCCTCAACGCATTCAATCAAGGACGGTGACACCACAATATTAATAAGAATTCCACCAAAATCGGAGACATCAAATATCGATAGTAGGCAACACAAAACTGGGGTGAAATGACAGAACACCCCTCCATATGATGACGATAATAGCCCACTCGAATACGTAGAGAGAAACATCCTGCACCACATCTGCGGTATCATTAAAACTCCTTGATGCCCAATTGATAACAAGTACTCCATACTCTTTTGTGGGTTTGGTATTGTTTTTTTTCCCCTTGCTTTTTCGTCGTCGTATAAAAATGAATATAAAGGAAACAAAGGCATAAGCCTCAATGGAATAAAATCGCACAACGAGAAAATCAAGAATTGAAGTGCACATAATAGCCCTATAGCCTCTCGAAGATAAGTACAAACGTCTTTGTACCGATCCACAAGACTCTACTAGACTTGTTCATGACTCATGAGACCTAAATGAACCTAACGCTCTGATACCAAGCTGTCACAACCCAAAATCCACTATAGGTCGTGAGACGCCCAACATTGTCGTTAGGTAAGCCAACACTTAATTATTCATTTTATTATTTTTAAAATCATGAATCTTATTTAGATAGAGAGGCCAGTGCGTTAAAATAAATCGTAGTTATGTACAATTTATTAAAATAATAACTAAAAGCGTATCAATGTAGAACAATCCATAAACAGATTGTAGAACACCCCTAAAACCCGGTGTCACAAGTGCATGAGCATCTACTAGAAGGTACAATAACAATACAACATCTGTCTAGAATGCAAACTAGACAGGGAAATATAAATAATTATGATGGAGACTCTGTATATTGCGGATCATAACATGAGATGCAGCTCGCCGTAAAGTCCCCGCAATAGTCGCGCCTCTGCGCCCAAAAGACCACAAGAAATATATACTTGCACAATAAATGTAGCATGAGTATGTAAATCAACACGTACCCAGTAAATATCTAGCCTAACCCCGAAGAAGTAGTGACGAGGGGTCGACATCGACACTTACTAGTGGTCCAATAAATCAAGTACAGTAGAAAGTAAACAATTATAAGGCATAGTAAATAAACAGTGTAAGCAAATATAAGTACGTGGTACGATCCTCCTCTGAATGGTAAACACTAGCTTTCAATTATCGAATACCTCCTTAACCGGATAAATATATGAAATGGTCCCCACCAGATAGGTCGTCATAACTCAAATCAGGAAAAGCTTACAAATACACTGGCTTAATGTCAAATATAACGCACGATTCTGCCGAGGCGAACGACCCGATCCCATAAGAGTATTTGATGAAGTTGCCGAGGCGAACGACCCGATCCCATAAGAGTATTTTATAGAAATGTCGAGGAAAATAGGCCTGATCTCATAGTAATATGATATTGCCAAGGCGAACGACTCGATCCCTTAAGAATATGATACTTCCGAGGCGAACGGCCCGATCCCATAAGAATATGATACTTGCCAAGGCAAACGGCCCGATCCCATAAGAATATGATACTGCCGAGGCGAACGGCCCGATCCCATAAGAATATGGTATTACCGAGGCGAACAACCCGATCCCATAAGAATAAGAAGCTTTAACGGGTCCTTGACCCCACTTACGAATATACGTGTGAGTATGAAATTTAAAGAACTTTTCGATGAAAATGCACAACACAGGAGAAATTCGTAAGGGAAGCACAAATTTTCTCGCGGCTAATCAAGTAGCTCATCAAACCTATACAATAGCATGTCTATCACTCTATGCAAGCCTAGTCTCAGGTCATAACGCGAAATCAAGTAACTAAGCAGGCAATAATAACTCAACCAGTACAAATAAAGCATGGTGTGAATCCTAATCTACCCGGACATACTAAAGAATTCTAGCATGCGCACAGACACTCATCACTTCGTACGTCCGCAGCTCCCACCACATGTAGTATATAACAAGAATAACACATACGGGGTAATTTCCCCCTCACAAGGTTAGACATGAGACTTACCTTGCTCCGAAGTTCCATAACCAGCTCCAAAGTCTTTCTAACACCTCGAATCGATGTCCATCAATTCAAAACTAGTCAAACAATGTGAAAATCAATCAAAATATACCGAAATGCGTACAATTTAACAATTTAAAATGATTCCTAACTCCGCTCAAAAAGTCAACAAAGTTATCCCTCGGGCCCACGTGCCCGGATTGAAAATTTTCGAAGATAAACATTACCCATAATATTACGAACTCAAATATATACTTTATTCCTAATTCCACTTCCAAAATCGTGGTCAAAATCCAAAATTATCAACTCTAGGTTTTCTTCAAAATCCCACAAACTTTCCACAAAATTCCATGTTAAATCCTTATGAAATCTTTAAAATTAACTTACAATACGTGGGAAGTTGTCACGACCCAATTTTTCCTCCGTTGGGTGTCGTGATGGCACCTAGTCTTAGGGACTAGGTAAGCCTAACATTAATTGAAACAACAACATTATTTAAAAAATATCTAACAATTTGAAATAGAAATCTCTTAAAATTTACAATTCCCAAAACCGGTAGTACAAGTCATAAGCTCTACAGAGTGTTTGCTAGAAAACTTCTAAATACAACTGTCCAGAAATAAGAATAAACAGTGTAAAACGAAAACTTGAAGGTGACTCCGAAGCCTGCGAATGCAGCAACAGGTTTACCTTGAGTCTCCATAGCAACGACCCGCACAACTGCTAACGAATAAAACCTGGATCTGCACAAAAATGTGCAGAAGTGTAGAATGAGCACACCACAGTGGTGCCCAGTAAGTATCAAGACTAACATCGGTAGAGTAGTGACGAGGAACAGTCAAAATACCCATTAGTCTAATAAATTGGACAAGTATAAGTATATGAACAACAGAAATATGATATCTAGATAAAGACTATGCAATATGGCTCACAATACAATAATGGCAATAAGAAAGGAAATAACAAGTATCAGCGGAATACCATAAAAATAACACAGAAAAGTGAAAGGAACACAACCTAAATCCGGAATCACAAATACAGTAAGGACAAGTAATAACTCAGCAACTACAATCGCTTTTACATCAGGTTTTAGTCATCAAACTCCACGAGGTGCCGAACCTCGAACAAATCACAACTCACGGCACGAATCACATGTCTCAATACCTGAACTCTAACACTTGGCATCATGTGCCCTCATTACACTTCATAATCGCACTGACGACTCACGTGCCAATAGAGCCATTCTCACATAGAAGGCAAGTAAACAAGGGTGAGCATCTATGCTCAACAATATCAAGAAAACCTCTTATCCGATAAGAGTGCTTAACTATGTGTATGCTTGTGAAAGTGTCCTAACATAATCCGTACCAGCAAATAAGCATAAGGAAAAAGAACGGACAGCACGTAGAATATTTCCTCACAACTTTCACAAGATTAAGCTCACACAGATAAGTGTACCACCACACAAATATCAATAACATAATGCCCCCAGGCCATCACAAATCATCACAAATCAATCCCTGACATAGCCTACCTTGTCTCGCCACATGTGCAGTAATAAAGTGAGTGCCCGCCTTGTCTCGCCACATGTGCATAACAATGTTCCCACCTTATCTTGCCACATGCGCAACCCCCCCAACACACACACACACACACACACACACACACACACACACACATATATATATATATATATATATATATATATATATATATATATATATATATATCCCGCCTTGTCACATCGCACGTGCAAATATCAATAGTAACAATAGCACGGCAGAAACCTCGTGCAACCCCATAACAAGAACCGCACGACAGAAACCTTGTGCATCATAATAACCACAACCGCATGGCAGAAACCTCGTGCATCACCACAATAAGTACAACAACAACAATGATAATAATACAAGGATACGACAAATATGTCAACTCAGAAATTCCAGAACTCAAGGAAACGGAGGAACTAATTCACAAGGAGTAGCCACAATAGAGAACGCTAGTCATAATAAGAACAGCTCAACAAGAAAGGAAATATTATGTAATAATAGTCCACAATGTACAGTTCGACAACGAGGGAGCTAACACAAGACGAATAATTCCAAATAAGGACAAGCCAACAAAAATATGGGATAGCTAACTGCTTTTAAGGTTGGGCAATTAAGAAAAAGATACAACAATTTTAATTAGGGATAAGCAGCAGAAAGATAATCATAGTCTCAGTTAAGGATGGACAATTATAAACGAGATAATTATAACTTCAAATAAAGATAAGCAATTAGGGGAAAGATAACATGGCAATTGAAGAGATAACAATTTCAGTCAAGGCACATATGAATCAAATGAACAACAAGAGTGGATCATGAAGCAATTAATTCCAATTAGAGCAGGTAGAAGTGAAACTGGAAATTTAGAAACGTAATCGGAATGGGAACAACTGCATATTCAATGAATATAAGGACCTAAGAATCCCTAAAATGCCAATTTTTCCACAAATAAGTTCGGGCACGTACTCCTCACCTCGCGTACACGGACTATAATTAGCATAGAAGACTGAAATCTTAAGGGGTGGTTCCCCCACACGAAGTTAGGCAAGATACTTACCTCAAAGAAGATAGACCGATACTCAAAAATGAACTTCTCAGGTGAAATGACCTCCGGATGACTCAAATCTAATCAAAATAACTTCAAAGCACAAATAAAACTCATAAGAGACTATTATAGATCATAAAGCCTCAATCTTTAACAAAAATCTAAAGATCGGTCCAAAAGTCGACCCCCGGGCCTGCACCTCGGAACCCGACAAATTTCACAAAAACCGAACACCCATTCCGATATGAGTTCAACCATACTAAAATTATCAAATTCCGATACCAATTCGTCCCTCAAATCTTGATTTTTTATTTTGAAAACTTCCGATACCAAGTCAAAATATGGTGAAAATGGCCTAACCCTCGATTTGGAAAACTTATATTCTGCCCAGATGACTATGCATCGCAATCGCGGAGATTGGGTCATGATCGAGGAGAAAAGAATTGAGGCTAGCAAGAAAGACCCTTCGCGATCGCGAGTGAAGGGACGCAAAGGCGATGAACAATAGGCAGGAGCTTCCGCGAACGCGGGGCAAATGATGCGAACGCGAAAAAGAAATAGCCAACATCCCCCAGCTCCTAATTTCTACTACGCGAACGCGAAGTAGACGAAAGCAGACCTTCGCGATTGCGAACGTGATCATGCGAACGCGATGAACAATGAATTCCTCCTCCAAAATTACTCTTCGCGAACGCGAAGGAAGGGATGTGAACGCGATTAAGGAAACCAGATGACAGAAAATAGCAGTTCAAAAATAGAAGGAAATGGCATGTAGCCCATCCGAAATACACCCGAGGCCCCCGGGACCTCGTCTAAACACACAAACAAGTTCCATAACCTAACACAGACTCACTCGAGGTCTCAAATTACATCAAACAATGCCAAAAATACAAATCGTACCACGAATCGAACTTATGAACTTTCAAAATATCCAACTTCGAAAACTCGTGCCGTAACCAATCACACCAACCCGGAATGAAGTTAAATTTTGCAGGCAAGTCTCAAATAACATAACGGAGTTGTTCTAACTCTCGAAATAGCATTCCAACCCCTATATCAAAAGGTCCACTTCCGGTCCAAATCTCTAAAAAATCAACTTTTGCCATTTCAAGCCTAAATGAGCTACCGACCTCCGAAACACAATCCGGACACGCCCCTAAGTCCAAAATCACCCAACGGAGCTAACGAAACCGACGAAACTCCATTCCAGAGTCGTCTTCACACAGTTCCGAGTACGGTCAAAATCCTAAGACTTAAGCTTTCGTTTTAGGGACTAAGTGTCCCAAATCACTCTGAATCATCCGATAACTTACCAACTACACATGCAAGTCAATACACATAATACTAACCCGCTCAGGGCCTTATGTCCCCGAACGGGACTTGAATTCTCAAAACGTTCAGCCGGGTCATTACAGAAGTACTTACCTTGCAATAGATGATGAGAATCCCCTCTTGAAAAGCTCCAAAAAACTCCCAAACCAAATAAAAATGTGGGATAAATGGGCTAAGTCTCGAATTAAAAGCACCCCACTGCCCAACGACTTTCGTAACTACGGTCAAATAGCCACTCCTTCGGCTCCAACTCAAGACAACAACCTCCGATTTAGTGGCCCAAATAGAGCATTTGCGCTTCTGCTTCTACGGACAAGAAGCGCTTCTGCGCTCAAGCACCTGCGTGACCAAGTCCACTTCTATGGCCCCAGGCCTTCTTGGCTAGTTCCGCCTCTGCGATCTCACCTCTGCATCTGCGACCTCGCAGGTGCAGAATATTCCTCGTATCTGCACTCCCAGGTCCCCTCCACGAAATTTGCACCTACGACGACCCCTTCCGCACCTACGGACACTCATTTTGTAGGTGCGAAGACACCCCTCTTCAGCAAGACCAGCACTTCCTCAATTCAAAATTGCAATCCGGTTTCAAACCCGAGGCCCCCGGGACCCCATCCAAACGTACCAACCAGTCCCAAAATATAACACGAACCCACTCGAGGCCTCAAATCACTCCAAACAACATCAAAACTACAAATCGATGATCGAAACCTTTCTTTAAACTTTCAAACTTCCAAACTTCGATGAACGTGTCTAAATCATATCAAAATATCCTGGAAAGACGCCAAGCTTTGCGTACAAGTCATAAATCACGATATGAACCTTTTACGAGGCTCAGAATCCCAAACGTACATCAATAACACAAAGTCCACTTCAAACCAAACATAGGAAATTCTAAAACCTCCAAAATCTCAACTTTCCACAATAAGCGTCGAAATGCTCCTGGGCGACCCGATACTCAACCCGAACATACGCATAAGTCTGAAATCATCATACAAACCTATTGGAACCTTCAAATCCCGATACCAAGGTTGTTTACTCAAAAGTTGAACCTTAGTCAACTCTTTCAACATAAAGCTTCCGAATTAAAAAATTTCCATCCGAATTAACTCTAAACTTTCTGAAATTCAATCCCGACCATACGTACAAGTCCTAATACATAAAGTGAAGCTACTCAAGATCCCAAACTAGCGAATGACGCGCTAGAGCTCAAAGCAACCAGTCGGGTTGTTACAATAACACCAACTTCAGCTAAGTACACATGATTTAAAAGCAAATAGTATCAATAATTCAGTTCTAATCCACCAATACACCTAGAAGGTTAAATATTTAAAACAAATATTCCTTCTTTAAACTTTTATTTTAGGCTCAAGAAAAGATTTTATATATAGAGCAAAATCTTTTAAGCAAAAACACCATTCTTTATCAACAAGAATCAAGATGAACAACAAAACAAAAGATTATTTTACATGGAAGAAACTCACATTGATCTACCAGCTGAGCAGAAGAATTCTCTAACAAAAATCAAAACAAGAATCCTCAATATTCCCTCATAAGGAAACAATGTCTTGATATTTCTTAACTCTTTTTCTTAACTCCTTAATATCAGAATTCATTTCCTCTGTGGGTTCCTCTCTTAATCCCTGTTGGGAAAAATAATATCTCACCTAGGAATAATATTCACGCTAATGACA
The DNA here is from genome assembly GCF_000390325.3 of Nicotiana tomentosiformis. Taxonomy (NCBI): domain Eukaryota; kingdom Viridiplantae; phylum Streptophyta; class Magnoliopsida; order Solanales; family Solanaceae; genus Nicotiana; species Nicotiana tomentosiformis. The sequence goes on along the minus strand of NC_090818.1, from coordinate 41,904,571 downwards.
ATGACACAAGAAAGTAACAACGACACCAAATATTTTAACGGAATAAAATACAATACCCGAAGAGAGCTATATAATACCACTATAATATTACAATTTGATAGTATCAAGAGACTACTACAACTTCAAAAGAAATAGCACTCTTTATTTTAAACACCTCACTATGATATTACTATCATTCACTATTTATCTCACAGACAACAATCTGTGAATTACTCCCACTGCTTTCTGCTTCTCTCGTTTTGGTGTACTTTCAATGAGGAACAAATAACTTCTTTTATAAGCAAAATTGTCGACCAAGTAAACTAATCAAAATTGGTTGTTGCAAGTTGCAAGATGGGTAACGCCCAAAATCAATTCCAAAACCAATTCTTCAAATTGGTTTTGCAAAACGTTTTGCAGCGCCTACCATTGCCTTCTCTTCCTCCAATCATAACTTTTTTCTTTTCTTTTTCTTTTTCTTTTTCTTTTTTCTTTCTTTTTATTTTATTTAATATGGGCCCCACAAATTTTCCCCTTATTATTTTTTTTTTTCATTCCAAGTCTTGATCTCAATCTCTGAAAATATTCAAACTTAAGCAACTTTGTGAAAATATCCTCAACTTGATCACGAGACTTCACATATTTGAGTTCTACTTCCTTATTGGCAATGCATTCTCTGATGAAGTGATACCTTGTGTCTATATGCTTGCTTCGATCATGATGCACCGTATTCTTCGCGAGTGCCTGTGCGGATTTGTTGTCAATACAAATCATTGTAGCTTCAATTTATGGTAAATTGAGCTCCTTCAACAATCTTCTCAACCAAATAGCATGACACGTACATGATATTGCTACTACATATTCAGCTTCACAATTCGAGAAAGTAGCATTTAATTGTTTCTTTGAACTCCAATAAACAACAGAATTACCCAAGAAAAATACAAAACCAGTTGTACTTTTTCTATCATCAATATCTCCCGCATAATCACTATTATAAAATCTCATAAGGTTGAAATCACTAGAAGAGGAATAAAATAGCCCAAAGTCAATCGTATCTTTTAGGTAACGAAGCTTCTAGCGACTTTCAAATGAGTGGAGATAGGATCTTCAATAAAGCAAATTACTACTCCAACTGCAAAGAGTATATCTGGCCTGGTACAAGTCAAGTACCTCAAACTTCCCACAAGACTTTTAAAAATATGGGGTCCACTTTTTCTCCTTCATCAAACTTGGACAATTTCGCCCCACTCTCCATTGGTGTGTTCACGGAGTTACAATCGAACATGTTGGACTTCTTCAAGATATCCTTTGTATATCTTTCTTGAGAGATGAAAAAGCCTTCATCCAGTTACTTCACTTCTAGGCCCAAGTAGTATGACATGAGACCAAACGTCTGTCATCTCAAACTCAAGGGACATATCCTTCTTAAAAGATTCAAACAAACTTGGGTTATTACCTGTGAAAATAAGATCATCAACCTATAGACAAATAAGCAAGATATATTCATTAATATGGACTTTAAGGTAAAGAGCATATCCATGGAGACAACGAGTAAACCCATTGTCTTGAAAATACTTGTCGATGCAACTATTCTATACCTGTGGGGGTTTGCTTCAATCCATATAAAGCTTTCTTCAACCACAACACTTTATCTTCATGGATTTTAACCACAAATCCCAGTGGTTGTTCAACATAGACTTCTTCTTCAAGATAGCCATTCAAAAAGGCTGACTTGACATCTAATTGATGGATCTTCCACTTCATTTGTGCCACCAAATAGATCATCAACAATTTTATCAAAGTTCATTGGTTCACTATCAGCAAAGAGACAATATAAAAAATTAAAATTAGTAACTTCTCATGTGCCATCGTAGAGCTCTTGAATACTTCATGTCCTTTGCGGTTGTTCGTTTGAACTTTCTTGAGAAGAATGAGATGCAACATTGGTTGGTGAAGGAGGTGGAGTTGCATCTTGCGCAGGTTCCACGGTCTTCTTCATCACCAAAAGTATGGAAGAAAATCATATGAAGTTTCTTCCCGAGCTTCCCAATTACATGCCAACTCTTCATCAAATTCAACATCGCGGCCTACCAACACCTTGCCGCTGCTTGAGTTGTATAGCTTGTGGCCTTCACTAGTATCATAGCCAACAAACACATGCTTGACACTTCGATCGTCAAGCTTCACTCTCCCTTGCTGTGGCATATGAGCATAGGCTATGCTCCAAAAGATTCTCAAGTGCTTGACACTTGATTTTTTTACACTCCATGCTTCTTGAGTGGTTTGATCTCTAAAATTTATTATTGGAGACCTATTGTTCAAATAAACTGCACAAGAAACAGTTTCGACCCAAAATTCATTGGGCATACTTTTAGCTTTGAACATACATCTAGCCATATTACGCATCGTCGATTCTTTCTCTCTGCAACTTCATTTTGTTGGGGTGAATAAAGTACCGTTAGAGGATGACGAAATCCATGAGACTGACAAAAGTCATTAAATTCTTTTGAAGTGAATTCGCCTCCTCTATCAGACCTTAAAGTTTATATTTCAGAACCACTTCCTTTTTCCGTAAGTACTTTGAAATTTTTAAAAGCAGCAAAAGTTTCAGATTTTTGGTTCACGAAATAAACCCAAGTCTTTCTACTAAAGTCATCAATGAAGAGCAGAAAGTATTTAATTTACCAAAGTAAGGTGGATTGATTGGTCCACACACATCAGTGTGAACAAGCTGGAGCAGCTTGGTTGATCTTGACATGGCCTCATTTGGAAAACTCCTCCTTGCATGTTTTCCAAGAAGACAAGCTTCACACAATTGATTGGGATGGTTGATTGATGGTATCTCATGCACCATGTTCTTTTCTCCCATTGATTTGAGCGCTTCAAAACTCAAGTGCCAAAATCGCATATGCCAACACCATGATTCATCTTGCACATTAGCCTTCAAACACTTTGCATCAATTGTCTTAAGATTCAGAGAAAATATTCTCTATTATTTGCCATATGAACTTTAGCAATTAGAATTCCACTTGAATCTCAAAGCCAAAGATGCATATTTTTCATGTGGATATCATATCCCTTTTCAAGAAGTTGGCCCAAACTTAGAATATTACTTTTTAATTTTGGCACATAATAAACATCATGAATTAACTTATGGCCACCATTTTTACAGGAGATCAGATTCATACATATCCCTTCAATTTGAATCTTTGAGGTATCTCCAAAAGACATATTACCTCTTACCGTTTTATTGATCTCCACAAACTTCTCTTTGCATCCACACATATGATTGCTTGCTCCATTGTCCAAATACCACGAGCTATAATCGTCCATGTCTTCTTCCTTGAGTGCCAACAACAATGTTGACTCATCTTATTCTTTCTTGTCATCAACAAGGTTAGCTTTCTCTTCAACATTGCTATGACATTCACAAGATTAATGGCAAAATATATGACAATTATAACACACAATTTTTGATTTGTCATACTTTTATCCATTATTTTCTTGATAGTAGCTACGTCCTCTTCCTCCTCTTTGTCCATGACCACGGCCTCTGAATGTTTGGTGGATTTTAACTTCATTATTGAAGTTGTTGCCATTACTTCTTTCTCTTCTATGGCTGCTATGGCCTCGTCCTCGTTAATTACCTCGATGGCTTTTTTCACCTCGATACTCCGTAAAGGATGCCTGAGTTTTAAGAAGTCTCTGGTGACACTTCTTGTCTCCTTTTGATCTTTTCTTCATGGGCATGTAAAGAACCCTCCAATTGCTCTACCATCATAAAATCTAAATCTTTAGACTCCTCAATAGTACATACCATAAAATCAAATTTAAGCATTAAAGTGCGAAGGATCTTTTCTACCACACGGATATCTTCTATGTCCTCCGTATATCGTCATAACTGATTTACATCAACCTTCACTTTTGAACACTAATCCAAATGCATTCGGATTCTTTCAATTTTAAAACTTCAATATCAGCCCTTAGAGTTTGAAGTTTTACCTTCCTCACCTTGTCAACTCCTAGGAGAGGCTTTTGTAAGATCCAAGCTTCTTTTGAGGTGGTAGAATTTGCCACCTTCCCAAACATGGCATCATCCAAACGTTGGTAGATGAGTATAAGAGCCTGTTGATCCTTGTTCCTTGTCTTTGCTAAGACATCTGTTTCATTTTGAGGCAGAACTTCCTTATTTTCGGGTTTTTCATACCCCCTGTCTTCGATTTCACACATATCCTGGGAGCCAAGATGGCTTCCATACGTAGACACAATTTCTCATAATTATCTTTTCTAAGACAGAAGTATTGAAAAATAACATACCATTATTTGTTATGGCTCTGATACCACGTTGTTGGGAAAAATAATATCCCACTCAGGAATAATATTCACTTTAAATGACAAAGACACAAGAGAGTAACAACGACACCAAATATTTTAACGGGATAAAATACAATACCCGAACAAAGCAATATAATAGCACTATAATATTATAACTTGGTAGTGTCAACAGACTACTACAACTTCAAAAGAAATAACACTCTTTATTTTAAACACCTCATAGTGATATTACTGCTACTTGCTATTTATCTCATAAACAATAATCTGTGGATTACTCTCACTGTTGCTCTCGTTTTTGTGTACTTTCAATGAGGAACGAAAAGATCCTTTTATAGGCAAAACTATCGTCCAAGTGAACCAATCAAAATTGGTTGTTGCAAGTTGCAAGATGGGCAACGCCCAAAATCAATTTTGCAAATTGATCTGCAGCGCCCACCATTGCCTTCCCTTCCTCCAATCATATCTTTTTTTTCTTTTTTCTTTTCTTTTTTTTATTTAATATTGGTCCCACAGTCCCAACCAATTATCACAAGCATTGATGCCACTTCATAAGGTGAAGAAGTAGAGGCAGAGCCAGGATTTGAAGCTTATGGGTTCGAGATTTTACATTTTTAAGTTATTGTGTTTTAAATTAATAATTTATACATGTTTAATGAATTTCATCAAACAAATACATGGTTTGAACCAAAGCTACTGGGTTCAGCCGAACCCGTAACTCGCTCTCTAGCTCCGCCCTGCGAAGAAGCAAAAACAGAGCCCTTTTATTACAGTAATCCTCAGCAGAGGCATTTTCTATTGAACTTCAGACGTGATTTGAGGTGAGCATTGTGATGGGCTAACTTCTGATATGATGGCCTAAAGTGTACATTGCGATGGGCGAACTTCAAACGCGATTGAAGTGTACATTCTCACAGAAGAACTTTACACGATTGTCTAAATGTGATGAAAAACATCGCATGTGATTGTCTAAAGTTTGCAAAGTACTAGTAAAAGTGTTACTAGATCTGGATTACCCGAACCTTCGTTGAAAACTTAGAATTGCGATTTTCATAGATTAGTCAAAGATAAGTTACGGTATTCTTACTCAAATAGCCAGCTAAATTTATTGTTTATTTTTTCTAGCAGATATATATAGATTATTGTCACGACCCAAATTTTCCCTCCGTGAATTTGTCGTGATGGCACCTAGTCTCTACGACTAGGTAAGTCTAACACTTTGCGGAAATGAAATAAAAGCATGAACATTAACCACTAACAGTAACAATAATCTAATAAGCAACTGAATGTCGCTCGGCATATACAATTATCAACTTCCAAAATGTACAAAACAATCCCAAAACTCGGAACACTGTAAGTCACAAGCTACTAAGAAGTCTTAACTGTTCTATACAATATTTTCTACAGAAAGAGGGAAAAATTGAACATAAGGGGATAGAGGGGGACTCCGAGGATCTGCGGGCGCAGTCAGATATCTTGAAGTCTCCAATAAGCAGTAGCAACTGCAACTAGTGATAAGGCTGGTAAGATGAACATGGATCTGCACACAAAAAATATGTGCAGGAAAGGGCATGAGTACACCACAACGGTACCCAGTAAGTGCCAAGCCCATCCTCGGCAGAGTAGTGATGAGGTCAGGTCAGGGCCCTACTGGTATATAAATAATATAGCAAGACAAGAGTGAAATATCGCAGTATAATAAAGACTGGAATTGAACAAGAAAGAAATCATATAAGGATAACAGCTTAGTACACATAAATGCAACAGGGGATCTTTCGAGATATCGCCTCATAGTCCCAAACGTAAATGTTCAGGGGGACCTCCTGGAATACCGTTCTGTAGTCCCAAAGTAAATATACAAGACAAGGGGATCTCCTGGAATACCGTTCCGTAGTCCCAAAGTAAATATGCAGAACATGGGAATCTCCAGGAATACCGTTCCATAGTCCCAAGTAAATATGCAGCCCAAACAATAGAATTCAATAATTACAACACGGAATCCTATAATTCAGCCTAAGTACAAGTTAAGGAAAAATGGGTAAATTCACTAAACATGCTGCACATAGTTCGGATAAACAATTAAGGCAAGTAGGCATGCTATTCTAGTCTAGCAGGATACTACACATGCTGATAAAACTCAAATAAGAAGGAAAACAGGTTGTTACTTAGTATAAATCGGGTTTTTACAACAAGTAGCATGTGTACGTACTCGTCACCTCACGTACACAGCACTCACATATCCAAACAGTACAAATCCTAAGGGGAGTTCCCCCACACAAGGTTAGGCAAGCCACTTACCTCGAACCAAGCTCAAATCAATCCGAAACAATGCTCTTTCCATGAAAATTCGACACCGAATGGCCCAAATCTAGCCAAAATCAATTACATAATATAAATACAACTACAAGGAACTAATTTAGCTACTGAAATCAAAGCTAAAGCAAGAAATTAGAAATTCGCCCAAAAAGCCTCCCCGGGATCATGTCTCGGAATTGAGTATAAGTTACCAAATATGAACACCCATTCACTCACGAGTTCACTCGTACCAAAATTATTCAAATCCGATGTCTAAATCCCAATCAAAACTCAGAAATTCGGTTGGGGAACTTTTCCCCCCTTTTTCCTAACTTTTCAATCCAAATCTGAAATTAAATGGAGGAAACAACTATAGATTAATGAAATACAACCAAAAACGAGTTAGGAATCGTTATCCCAAAGCTCTCTCTGAAAATCCCTCGAAAAATTGCCAATTTTCGAGCTCCCAAGTCCAAAAATGAAGAAATGAATAAAACCCTCGATTTTGCCCTTTTTCTGCCACTTTAACCGCACCTGTGGTCCACTAACCGCTTCTGCGGCTAGAGCTCTGCACCTACACACCTAGATCCACATCTGCGGATGCGCTTTTGCGCTAAGTCGTCCGCTTATGTGGATACTTGGCTTCCTCCCCAAAATTCGCTTCTACGGTCACTCTTCCGCAGATGCGGCTTCGCTCCTGCGGTGCATTTGCACCACTGGCCCTCATGACAAAAAAATGCACCTGCGACCTCTTTCTCACTTCTGTGGGACCGCACCTGCAGACTTCCCACCGCAGGTGCGAAAACACTAGAACCAGCAACTTCAGAAATTCTCCTATGTCCCAACTCATTCCGTTAAGCACCCGAAACTCACCCGAGGACCTCGGGACCCCAACCAAACATACCAATAAGTCATATAACTTCATACAAACTTAGTCGAACCTTCGAAACACTCAAAACAACATCAAAACACCAATTTACACCCGGATTCAAGCCTAAAGAACTTCTAAACTTCTGAATTCCACAAACAACGCCGAAACCTACCAAACCATGTCCGATTGACCTCAAATTTTACACACAAGTCAAAAATGACACCACGAACCTATTCCAACTTCCGAAAATCTAACCCGACCCCGATATCAAATTTTCCACTGCCGGCCAAACTCGTCAAAGTTCCAACTTTTGCCAATTCAAGCCTAATTCTACTACGGACCTCCAAATCATATTCCGAACACGCTCCTAAGTCCAAAATTACCTAATAGAGCTAATGGAACCATAAAAATTTAGATCCGAGGTCGTTTACACACAAGTCGACATCTGGTCGACTTTTCCAACTTAAGCTTCCAATTAAGAGACTAAGTGTCTCAATTCACTCCGAAAACCAAAACGAAACCTCCCGGAAAGTCACAATAGAAGAAATGGATACGAGAGAGATATTTAATAGGGGATCGGGGCCATAACTCTCAAGATGACCGGCCAGGTCTGTAATGACCCAACCGGTCATTTTAACTTTTAGAACCTCGTTCCCTAAAATAAAACTTCCCGTAGGTGCTTGTAATGATTTATGACTTCCAGGGATGGTTGGTTCGGGATTTGGAAGTGTTTGGGGTGAAATCGGAGAACACTTGGTTCCTTAAGTTGGCCTTAAAGTGCTAAGTTTGACTTCGGTCAACATTTTGAAAAAACGACCCCGAAATAGAATTTTGATGATTCCAACAGCTCCATATGGTGATTTTGGACTTAGGAGCGTGTTCGGAATTTTATTTGGAAGTCCGTAGTTAAATTAGGCTTGAAATGGCTAAAAATAAGAATTTAAGTTTGGAATTTTGACCGATGAGTTGACTTTTTGATACCAAAGTCGGAATCCAGTTCCGAAAATTTTCATAGCTCCGTTATGTAATTTATGACTTGTGTGTAAAATTTGAGATCAATCGGAGTTGATTTGATAGGTTCCGACATCGAATGTAGAAGTTGAAAACTCTTAGTTTCATTAAGCTTGAATTGGGATATGATTCATGGTTTTAGCGTTGTTTGATATAATTTAGAGGTTCAACTATGTTCGTATGATATTTTAGGACTTGTTGCTATATTTGGCTGAGGTCCCGAAGGCCTCGGGTGAGTTTCGGATGGTTAACGGATCAAAAGTTGGACTTAAAAAGCTGCTGCAATTTTCCCTTCTGCTGTATATTCTGGGCCGTGATCGAGCCCCAGATCGAACCTAGATATCGAGCCCAGGGTTGACGAGGCTCAGGCTCGAACTTGAGATTGAAGCCACGATTGAAGGTCCAGCTCGAGGACATGATCGAAGGTAAGGCTAGGATCGAGACTCATGCTCGATGCCCTAATCGAAGGCCCATGCTCGATGCCCTGATCGAAGGCACATGCTCGATGCCCTGATCAAAGGCACATGCTCGATGCCCTGATCGAAGGCCCAGCCTCGATGTCCTAATCGAAGGCAGGCCATGACCGAGGTCCAAGCTCGAGCCTGTGATCAAAGCCGCGATCGAGGCCCAGTTCGAGGACCAGTTCCGAAGGCTGCTGGGCAGTTTTATAAAAAGAGGGCATTCGTCCCATTTGCCATTTTTGACGAACTTGAGCTTGAGCAGAGACGACTTTTGGCAGATTTTCAAGGAAAAAATATTGGGGTAAGTAATTCTAACTCGGATTTGGTCTACATATACAAGTATATCATTATTTTCACCATAAATTAGTGTTTTGAGATTTAAATTTGGGAAAGTTTTAGAAATCTCATAGAAACGAATTTTTGAGTTTTCGGTATCAATTCGGAGTCGGAATTGAGTGAAACTGTTATCGTTGGAATCATAATTGAATGGGTTGTCGGATTTCATAACTTTCGTTGAATTCTGAGATATGGGCCCCGCGGGCAAACTTTTAATTAATTTCGGGATCTTTTCTTAAAAATGTAGTATTTTCTTATAGAATTGATTCCTATAATATTTAGTGATTGTATCGAATTATTGTGGCTAGATTCGAGCCATACAGAGTTGGATAATCGTGGAAAAGGCCTTATAGTGGATTAAATTAGAGCAAGACGAGGTAAGTCACTTGTCTAATCTTGTGAGGGGGAAATTACCTCATAGGTGATTAAAATTAAATAATTGTTGCTAATTGTGGGGAGCTACATACGCACGAGGTGACGAGAGTCCGTGCGTAGCTACTATTAATGCTAAAGTTCGGGTAGTTTAGGACTCAAAGCATGCCTTACTTGTGAAAATTGTATTCTTTGATTAATTAATATTAATTGATATCTATATGAATATATTGTGAATTGTTAGATAAAGATATTAAAGGATGAAAATCTCATAGACTTAATTTTTGTTTAAATCAATTAATTGTTAAAAGAAATTGTTCACCTCCCAAATTTATCTTATAATAAACATACTCTCCTTCCGGAGGCACATAAGAAAATGTCCTCCTTTCTTGTGGAGCGGGCCGAACGCCTCGGCATGATAGATGCATCTATGGATCGCGCCGCACGTCCCTCGGCATTGTACACGACACTCTGGATCGGGTCGTACATCCTCGGCAAAAATCGTGCTTAATAATAATAATTACACGATACTTTAATAATTTATTTCAGCTTGTGAAGCTAATTAATAAATTGAAAAAAAATCCTTGGAATTTAATGAATTATTATTCTTGCTCGTTGAGGAATTTATTGTTACTCCTGTAAATGAGGTTTAATTGATAAATTGGAAATTATTTGAATTGAAGGAATTTGATTATTTCTGCTGATTAAATAAATTATTGTAAATTCTGTAAATCATGCTGATTTAAATATCCTAGTTTTATTTCAGTTATTATTGACCCATAGTGAGTGTCAAAGTCGACCATCTCGTCTCTACCCCTTTGAGATTAGGCTTGATACTTACTGGGTACACATTGTTTACGTACTCATACTACACTTGCTGCACTTTTTGTGTAGGACCTGAGACAGGTACTAGTGGAGGACCTATCATCGCATACCCACGTCATCCCGAGGCATAGTGGTGAGCTGCCTTTCTGAGCCGATCTGCAGCTACCAATGTCTCTTCTTATATTTACATTCTGTCTATTTCATTTCAGACAGTATTTAGAGTTTTGTATAATCTACTAGATGCTCATTCACTTGTGACACCAGGCCTTGGCACACACATTGGTAGAGTTTGGGTTTATGATTTTAAACTTTATCAAAGTATGCTAAATTTATTAGTTGGCTTGCCTAGCTGTAGTGTTGGGCGCCATCATAACCTACAGGTGAAACTGGGTCGTGATAACATGGTATCAGAGCACTAGGTTCACGTAGGTCTCACAAGTTATGAGCAGACCTAATAGAGTCTTGCGGATCGGTACAGAGACGTTTGTACTTATCTTCGAGAGGCTATATGGTGTTAGGAAACTACCTTTCTTCATATTCCATCGTGCAATTGATGTAGTACTAAATATCCTTCTCTTATTCTCTCACAGATGGCGAGAACACGCTCTAATGAGATTCCAGACCAGGGAAGAGCTACTCCCCCAGTTGCTAGAGGCCAAGGCAGAGGCCGAGGGAGGGCTCCAGACCGTGGTAGAGGGCGAGGATGTCCCAGGACAGTTCTAGTTATGCCTCTAGTGGATCCAGCAGAGAATCCCATTATTGAGGAACAGGGTGAGGTGCCTGTGGCAGAGCCAGCTCCGGTGGACTTCACATTTGCACCGGGATTTCAGGATGTCATGGGTCGTATGCTGCGATTCATGGACAATATGACTCAGGCCGATTTATTTCCGGCAGACCCAGCCACATCTCAGGTGGGCGGGGGAGCACAAACCCCTACCGCGCAGGCTTATGGACAAGCAACTGCTATATATCAGACCCAGGGTGCACTACCCGTGGGTGGAGTCCAGCCAATGGCAGCAGCTACACTTGAGCCCAGGCCAGCTGTAGCCGCCGATCCTCAGAAACTATTAGACAGATGGACTAGACTACATCCCCCTATCTTCGGGGGTGAGCGACATGAGGATCCACAAGATTTCATTGATCGTTGCAAGGATAGACTGTACAACATGAGGATATTGGAATCCCATAGGGTTGATTTTGCTACTTTTCACCTAGAAGGTAGAGCTCGTAGATGGTGGCAGTCTTATGCTCTTGGCAGACCAGCAGATTCTCCTCCCATGACTTGGGACAGGTTCACCCGTATCTTCTTGGACAGGTATATTCCACCCTCCCAGAGGGAGGAGTTGCGATTTCAGTTTGAGCAGCTCCAGCAGGGTCAGATGTCAGTGACTGATTATGAGGTGAGGTTTTCTGAATTATCTCACCATGCACTAATGATACTTCCTACTGAGGCGGAGAGAGTGTGAAGGTTTGTAGCTGGTTTGCATACTGGTATTCAGGCCACTATGGCTCGAGAGGTTGAGATGGGTACTTCTTATGAGCGAGTTGTGGAGATAGCCCAGAGGATTGAGGGTGTACGTCAGAGGAGCCGAGAGCAGATTATGAGAGATAAGCGGTTCAGGTACTCTGGAGAGTTCAGAGGTGCTCCGTCCGGGGACAGAGGTCAGTTCGTAAGGGGGGAGTCCAGCAGACCCCCATATCCAACACCACCACCTCCTCGAGGTGCTCCAGTGTGACCTTATCTCAGTGTTATCCCAGAGAGTTCTTACCTCCCACCAGCTATTCAGGGTCCTCCCAGTGGGTATTCCCATCCCCAGGGCCAGTCACCTAGTCAGCAGCCCATCGCACCAAAGAGTTGTTACGAGTGCGGGGATCCCAGTCACATGCGGAGGTTTTGCCCCAGGCTTCGGGGTAGACCAGTATAGCAAGGTCAGCAGCCTATGCTTACCGGACCAGTTGCTCCACCAGTAGTCCGACCACCCAGAGGTGGAGGACAGGTGGGTAGGGGCCGCCCTAGAGGTGGAGGTCAGCCAGGCGGAGGCCAGACAGTTGGCGCTCCAGCTCGATTTTATGCTTTTTTGGCTAGACCAGATGCAGAGGCCTCAGATGCCGTGATTACAGGTATTATTTTTGTTTGTGACAAAGATGCCTCAGTATTATTTGATCCAGGATATACGTATTCATATGTGTCATCTCTATTTGCTCCATTCCTGGGTGTTTCTCGTGAGTCCTTGAGTACTCATGTTTATGTGTCCACTCCGTGGGCGATTCTGTTGTTGTGAACCGGATCTACCGGTCCTGTATTATTACATTCTGTGGTTATGAAACTAGAGCAGATCTGCTATTACTTGAGATGATCGATTTTGAAATTATTCTGGGTATGGACTGGTTATCTCCATATCATGCTATTCTAGATTATCATGCCAAGACTGTTACCTTGGCTATTCCAGCATTTCCTAAGCTGGAGTGGAATGGTTTGCCTGTTAGTTCATTTAATCGAGTTATTTCTTTTATAAAGGCTCAACACATGGTTGAGAAGGGTTGTTTGGCTTATCTAGCCTATGTTCGGGATACTACTGCAGAGACTCCGGCTATTGATTCAGTGCCTGTAGTTCGGGAGTTCCCCGATGTATTTCCGTCAGATCTTCCAGGTATGCCACCTGATCGTGATATTGATTTCTGTATTGACTTGGCTTCAGATACCCAGCCTATATCTATCCCACCGTATCGCATTGCTCCGAAAGAATTTAAAGAATTGAAAGAACAGCTTGAAGAGTTACTAGCCACAGGGTTCGTCAGACCGAGTGTATCGCCTTGGGGTGCACCAGTATTATTTGTGAAAAGAAGGATGGAACAATGCGGATGTGTATTGATTATCGCCAATTGAACAAAGTCACTATTAAGAACAAGTACCCGTTGCCGCGTATTGATGATCTATTTGACCAGTTGCAGGGTCCTAGGGTATTCTCTAAGATCGACTTGAGGTCGGGGTACCATCAGTTGAAGATTCGGGATTCGGATGTTCCGAAGACTGCTTTTCGGACTAGATATGGACATTATGAGTTTCTGGTGATGTCCTTCGGTTTAACTAATGCCCCGGCAGCATTTATGGATCTGATGAACAGGGTATTCATGCCATATATTGATTCGTTTGTCATTGTCTTCATTGATGACATATTAATCTATTCGCACAGTAAGGAGGAGCATGAGCAGCATATGAGAGTAGTGCTTCAGACATTGCGGGAACAAAAGCTATATGCTAAGTTCTCTAAATGTGAGTTTTGGCTAGAGTCTGTTGCATTTTTGGGACATATTGTATCGGGCGAAGGTATTAAAGTTGATCCCAAAAAGATCGAGGTAGTTCAGAATTGGCATCGTCCCACTTCGGCGATTGAGATCCGGAGTTTTCTGGATTTGGCAGGTTATTATCGTCGGTACGTGGAAGGTTTTTCATCTATTGCAGCACCTTTGACCAAATTAACCCAGAAGGGTGCTCTATTCCGATGGTTTGATGATTGTGAGGTGAGCTTTCAGAAGCTCAAGACATCGTTGACTACTGCACCAGTGTTAGTGTTGCCTTCCAGTTCGGGGATGTATACAGTGTATTGCGACGCTTCGCGCGTTGGCTTGGGTTGTGTATTGATGCAGGAAGGGCAAGTTATTGCATATGCTTCACGTCAGGTTAAGCCCTACGAAAAGAATTATCCGGTACATGATTTGGAGTTAGCTGCGATTGTTCACGCTCTTAAGATTTGGAGGCATTATCTTTATGGGGTGTCTTGTGAAGTTTACACTGATCATCGCAGTTTGCAGCATTTGTTCAAGCAGAGGGACCTAAATTTGAGGTAGCGCAGATGGCTGGAGTTACTAAAAGATTATGATACTACTATCCTGTATCATCCGGGTAAAGCAAATATGGTTGCAGATGCCTTGAGCAGAAAGGCGGAGAGTATGGGTAGTTTGGCTTTCATTTCAGCAGAGGAAAGGCCATTAGCCTCAGATATTCAGTCCTTGGCTAACAGACTTGTGAGGCTGGATATTTTAGAGCCCAGCCGAGTTCTTGCATGTGTTGTGGCCTAATCTTCACAATTTGAACAGATCAAGGCTCACCAGTATGATGACCCACACTTGATGGTTCTTCGTGAAACGGTACTACGAGGTGGTGCCAAGGAAGTCACTATTCAGATGGTGTTCTGCGACTCCAGGATCGTCTGTACATTCCTAATGTGGATGAACTGAGAAAAAAGATCTTGGAAGAGGCACACAGTTCTAGATATTCTATTCATCCAGGTGCTACAAAGATGTATCGTGACTTGAGGCAGCATTATTGGTGGCGACGGATGAAAAAGGACATAGTTGAGTATGTAGCTCGGTGTCTAAATTGCGAGCAAGTTAAGTATGAGCACCAGAGGCCAGATGGCCTACTTCAGCAGATGACTATACCAGAGTGGAAATGGGAACGAATTACTATGGAATTTGTAGTTGGGTTGCCGTGGACCTTGCGGAAGTTTGATGCAGTTTGGGTCATTGTTGAAAGGTTGACTAAGTTGGCACATTTTATTCCTGTTGTGACTACGTATACTTCAGAGAGGTTGGCCCAGATTTATATTCAGGAGATAGTTCGGTTGCACGGTGTGCCAATTTCCATCATATCAGATAGAGGCCCTCAGTTTACTTCACATTTTTGGAGAGCAGTATAGAGTGAGTTGGGGACTCGTGTAGAGCTCAGAACAGCCTTTCATCCACAGACCGATGGACAGTCGGAGAGGACAATTCAGATTTTGGAGGATATGCTCAGGGTATGTGTGATTGACTTTGGAGGTCAGTGGGATCGTTTCCTGCCTTTGGCCGAGTTTGCTTATAATAACAGTTACCAATCCAGCATCAAGATGGCTCCATTTGAGGCTTTATATGGTCGGCGATGTCGTTCACCTATCGGATAGTTTGAGCCAGGTGAGGCTAAGTTATATGGTACCGATTTGGTAAGGGATGCCTTGGAAAAGGTAAAGTTGATTCAGGAGAGACTTCGTACAGCACAGTCCAGACAAAAGAGTTACACGAATCAGAAAGCGCATAATATATCATTTATGGTAGGTGAAAAAGTTCTCTTGAAGGTTTCGCCGATGAAGGGAATTATGAGATTCGGGAAGAAGGGCAAGTTGAGCCCAAGGTATATAGGCCCATTTGAGGTGTTGAAACGAGTTGGGGAGGTTGCTTATGAGCTTGCATTGCCTCCCAGCCTATCGGGAGTTCATCCAGTTTTTCACGTATCTATGCTCCGGAAGTATCATGCCGACCTATCACATGTGTTAGACTTCAGCACAGTTCAACTAGATAATAGCTTGGGTTATGAAGAGGAACCAATTGCCATTGTTGATAAACAGGTTCGCCAGTTGAGGTCCAAGAGGATTTCTGTAGTAAAAGTCCAGTGGAGGGGCCAACCAGTCGAGGAAGCGACTTGGGAGGCCGAGGAAGACATGCGGAGCAGATATCCACACTTATTCAGCACTCCAGTTACAATTCTAAACTCGTTCGAGGACGAACGTTTGTTTAAGAGGTGGAGAATGTAATGACCCAACCGGTCATTTTAACTTTTAGAACCCCATTTCCTAAAATAAAACTTCCCGTAGGTGCTTGTAATGATTTATGACTTGCGGGGTTGGTTGGTTCGGGATTTGGAAGTGTTTGGGGTAAAACCGGAACACTTGGTTCCTTAAGTTGGCCTTAAAGTGCTAAGTTTGACTTTGGTCAACATTTTGAGAAAATGAACCCGGAATAGAGTTTTGATGATTCCAACAGCTCTGTATGGTGATTTTGGACTTAGGAGTGTGTTCGGAATTTTATTAGGAAGTCTGTAGTTAAATTAGGCTTGAAATGGCTAAAAATAAGAATTTATGTTTGGAAGTTTGACCAATGAGTTGACTTTTTGATACCGGAGTCGGAATCCAGTTCCAAAAATTTTCATAGCTCCGTTATGCAATTTATGACTTGTGTGTAAAATTTGAGGTCAATCGGAGTTGATTTGATAGGTTCCGACATCGAATGTAGAAGTTGAAAACTCTTAGTTTCATTAAGCTTGAATTGGGGTATGATTCATGGTTTTAGCGTTGTTTGATGTGATTTAGAGGTTTGACTAAGTTCGTATGATGTTTTAGGACTTGTTGGTATATTTGGTTGAGGCCCCGAAGGCCTCGGGTGAGTTTCGGATCGTTAACGGATCAAAAGTTGGACTTAAAAAGCTGCTGCAATTTTCCCTTCTGCTGTATATTCTGGGCTGTGATCGAGCCCCAGATCGAACCCAGATATCGAGCCTAGGTATCGAGCCCAGGGTTGACGAGGCTCAGGCTCGATCTTGAGATCGAAGCCATGATTGAAGGTCCAGCTCGAGGACATGATCGAAGGTAAGGCTCGAGGGCTAGGATCGAGACCCATGCTCGATGCCCTGATCGAAGGCCCATGCTCGATGCCCTGATCGAAGGCACATGCTCGATGCCCTGATCGAAGGCAGGCCATGACCGAGGTCCAGGCTCGAGCCTGTGATCGAAGCTACGATCGAGGCCCAGTTCGAGGACCAGTTCCGAAGGCTGCTGGGCAGTTTTATAAAAAGAAGGCATTCGTCCCATTTGCCATTTTTGACGAACTTGAGCTTGAGCAGAGACGACTTTTGGCAGATTTTCTAGGGAAAAACATTGGGGTAAGTGATTCTAACTCGTATTTGGTCTACATATACAAGTATATCATTGTTTTTACCATAAATTAGTGTTTTGAGATTTAAATTTGGGAAAGTTTTAGAAATCTCATAGAAATGAATTTTTGAGTTTTCGGTATCGATTCGGAGTCGGATTTGAGTGAAACTGGTATCGTTGTAATCGTAATTGAATGGGTTGTCGGATTTCATAACTTTTGCTGGATTCCGAGATGTGGGCTCCGCGGGCGAATTTTTAATTAATTTCGGGATCTTTTCTTTAAAATGTAGTATTTTCTTATAGAATTGATTCCTATAATATTTAGTGATTGTATCGAATTATTTTGGCTAGATTCGAGCCAGACGGAGTTGGATAATCGTGGAAAAGGCCTTATAGTGGATTCAATTGGAGCAAAACGAGGTAAGTCTCTTGTCTAATCTTGTGAGGGGGAAATTACCTCATACAACAACAACAACCCAGTATAATCCCACTAGTGAGGTCTGAGGAGGGTAGTGTGTACACAGACATTACCCATACCATGAGGTAGAGAGGCTGTTTCCAATAGACCATCGGCATCCTTCCCTCCAAGAACTCCCACCTTGCTCTTGGGGTGACTCGAACTCACAACCTCTTGGTTGGAAGTGGAGGTTGCTTACCATCAGAGCAACCCCTCATAGGTGATTAAAATTAAATAATTGTTGCTAATTGTGGGGAGCTACATACGCACGAGGTGACGAGAGTCCGTGCGTAGCTACTATTAATGCTAAAGTTCGGGTAGTTTAGGACTCAAAGCATGCCTTACTTGTGAAAATTATATTCTTTGATTAATTAATATTAATTGATATCTATATGAATATACTGTGAATTGTTAGATAAAGATATTAAAGGATGGAAATCTCATAGGCTTAATTTTTGTTTAAATCAATTAATTGTTAAAAGAAATTGTTCTCCTCCCAAATTTATCTTATAATAAACATACCCTCCTTCCGGAGGTACATAACAAAATGTCCTCCTTTCTTGTGGAGCGGACCGAATGCCTCGGTAGGATAGATACATCTATGGATCGCGCCGCACGTCCCTCGGCAGTGTACACGACACTCTGGATCGGATGGTACGTCCTCGGCAGAAATCGTGCTTAATAATAATAATTACACGATACTTTAATAATTTATTTCAGCTTGTGAAGCTAATTAATAAATTGAAAAAAAAATCCTTGGAATTTAATGAATTATTATTCTTGCTCGTTGAGGAATTTATTGTTACTCCTGCAAATAAGGTTTAATTAATAAATTGGAAATTATTTGAATTGAAGGAATTTGATTATTTCTGCTGATTAAATAAATTATTGTAAATTCTGTAAATCATGCTGATTTAAATATCCTAGTTTTATTTCAGTTATTATTGACCCATAGTGAGTGTCAAAGTCGACCATCTCGTCTCTACCACTTTGAGATTAGGCTTGATACTTACTGGGTACACGTTGTTTACGTACTCATACTACACTTGCTGCACTTTTTGTGCAGGACCTTAGACAGGTACTAGTGGAGGACCTATCATCACATACCCACGTCATCCCGAGGCATAGTGGTGAGCTGCCTTTCTGAGCCGATCTGCAGCTACCAGTGTCTCTTCTTATATTTACATTCTGACTATTCCATTTCAGACAGTATTTGGAGTTTTGTATAATCTACTAGATGCTCATTCACTTGTGACACCAGGCCTTGGCACACACATTGGTAGAGTTTGGATTTATGGTTTTAAACTTTATCAAAGTATGCTAAATTTATTAGTTGGCTTGCCTAGTTGTAGTGTTGGGCGTCATCACGACCTACAGGTGAAATTGGGTCGTGACAAGGTCGTCACAATTATACACCGATTGTATATGTGTGTGTATATATATACACACACACATCTGTCATCTATTTGCAATTTAAACAGTTGGTGAGCGGCTATTTAGGTTAATTCCTTAGTTTACAGCCACTATCGGGCCCAGAGAAAATGTAATTCCTCAGCCATTTTTAAGCCTGATATTTCAAATATATTCATAATTTACAAGATAATTAAATATTAACCAATTCATCCAAATTTCAGGACTAAGTATCCTAAAAATTTTGTACCTGAATTTTTGAGATGCTAATTTGGAATTCAGTTGAGATGCTAATTTGAAATTCGTGATATGTGTCCTAGATTTTTGAACTGCTAATATGAAATTTATAACTAATAGCCTTCTTGACCAAGCTTCTCCGTACCCAAAGCACATATTTTTCTAAAAGTACTTTTCAGTAGAAGAAAAAATAGTTTTGGGTAAACATAAAAAAGTAGTTTATCCCTTAAAGTATTTTTTTGAAAAGTACTTATGAGAAAAATACACTTAGAAGCACTATTTAAAAGCTTGGTCAAATACTAATTTCCTGTTCAGAAGTACTTTTCAAATTAATTAACCAAAAACAAATTATTTCTCATCAAAAGTGAAAAAAGCACTTTTGAGAAAAAATACTTCTCAAAATAAGCTAATTTTAGAATCTTGAACAAACAGACTATAAGTGTCTTGAATTTCTGAACTGCTAATTTAAAATTTAGGCATAAGATTCGAACTTTTGGACATAATTTTTGAACTTTATGACACGATGTCTTGAAGTTTGAACTTTTAGGTTTAAATTTCAGGATGTTGTGTCATGAAGTTTGAGGTTTAAATATATTGAAAATTGTTTTAATATATTTTAAGGGTGAATGACATAATTACCCACAAAAATAAAATTATTTATTCTTGTCTACCAATTTATTTTTCTATCCATCAAACTAATTACCTTTTGTGATAACCCGGTGGGTCATTTATAGTTTTACCCTCCATTTTTGTGTTCCGAAATCTCGAATAGCTCCGTTTAGCCTTTCTTAATATGCATGCACAGTCAACATATCTTTCCAGAAGATGTTATGTGAAACAAAATTGATAAAAATATGAAATTTAACCTTAAAACTCATTTGAGTAACTACGGCCAATGTTTTGTGTAAACGGACCCGGATCAGTGTTTTAACGGCCCCGATGGGTCCTCATCATGATTTGGTACTTGGATGTATGCCCGAAATCGAATTCAGAAGTCCCTAACGTGATTTAACGAAATGTGTTAAAAATTAGCAATTTAAAGGTTTAAAGAATTCCTAAGTTTAATCGTTGGTTGACTTTGTTGCTATCGGGTTCGAGTTTAGGTTTCGGAATTTGGTAAAGGTTCATTTCAGTATTTATGACTTGTCTACAAAATTTGATACAAAATAGAGTTGATTTGACATGATCCGGACGCCCAGTTGTAAAATTTCATGTTCTTGAGTTTCTTTGAAAATATCATTCATTTTGATGTCTGATTCATAGTTCTAGGTGTTATTTTGATCGCACGAGCAAGTTCGTATGATGTTATTACATTTGTGTGCATGTTTGGTTTAGAGCCTGAGGGGCTCAAGTGAGTTTCGGATAGGCTACTGAGTGATTTTGGACTTAGAAGAATAGCCTATGACCCTTTGTTGCTGGTGTGGTCTGCAGACCTCGCAATTGCGAGGTGGAGGATCGCATTTGTGATGTCTGGCCAAGTCTGTCATGATCGCATTTCTGGGAATAGCAGGTATCGCAATTGCGATCAACTGATCGCTTTTGCGAAGCTCCAATGTTCGCATTTGCGAACAAATTATCGCAATTGCGATGACATCAGAGACGTGGGTTTCTTCGTATTTGCAATGTATTTCTCACATTTGCGAACCCCAGGTCGCATTTGCGACATTTGCATCTGGACAAAAAAGCTGAGAAGACGAGATTTAGCTCATTTCTTTCAAACTCTCAACCCTAAACACCCTAGAGGCGATTTTCTAAGAAGATTTTATTCCCAAAACCTTTGGTAAGCAACTTTAATCTATTTCTTCAATTACTCATTACTTTCCAAATGCTTTCAACATTAAATGTAGGATTTTCATGGTAGAAATTAGGGATCTGTATAAAATTGGGGGGTTTTGTAAAATTGAGATTTAAACCTCAAATTGAGGTCGGATTTGGAAACTAATCACATAATCGGGTTCGGGGTAAATGGGTAATCAGGTTTTTGTCTGAATCTCGGGGTTTTACCAAGCGGGCCCGGGTTGACTTTTGTTGACTTTTTGGGAAAAGAGTAAAGATCTTAAATTTATGTATTGTAATTGATATTCCTAACATTATTTAATGTTATTAAGTCAATTTTGGTTAGATTCGATTGGTTCGGAGGCGGATTTTCGAGGAAAGGCCCTGGTTGAGCTTTGATTTGATTGCAGAGCGAGATAAGTGTTGGGTCTAACCTTGATTTGAGGGAATTAGAAACCCTTGAGCTATGTGTTATGCGAATTACATGTGTGGCGGAGTATATGCGAGGTGACAAGTGTATATACGCCGTCAAAATAGTGTTTTCATGTTTTCCCGTATTTTATTAATTATCTCATTCCATGTCTTAACAAATACATGTCTTAATTGCTTTCTATGTCGTAACTTGTTACTTTTCATCTATTTTCTCTTGTATTGAAATGCTCGTTTCTTCCATAATTCTATGATTAATCGCTACTTGCCTTACTTGTCTTACTTGTAAACTTTAATTGTCATATATTTGGCTCGTCTTATTGCTTTGTATTAGTTGTAGCATTCCTTGATTTGGTACTAAATTCCTTTATGGTTGTACTTTTATATTATTTAATCATAAAGATTCTTGTGAATTAAGTTGTTGAATTGATTACATTTATTGATTTTGTTTATGGATCGGATTGCACGCCGCAACGGGTGAAATAGGGGAGGATTGATATTGATATGGTGGGATCGGGTTGCACGCCGCAACAGAATTTATATGTGATTTTGATATGGTGAAATAAGGAAGGATTATGATATTGATTCTGATTATATGGTGGGATCGGGTTGCATGCCGCAGCGGATTTTACATATTATTCTTGATATTGATACGGTGAAATAAGGGAGGGTTGTGTTTGTACGGTTGGATCAGGTTGCGCACCGTAACGGATTGTGTGTTTTGTATTCATTGTTCCATCGTGTTAGCTTTCAATAGTTTCATACGAGATTCTGAGGACTGATGTTTCTGGTTTTAATGATTTCGAGGATTAAGTTTATTTTCATAAGTTAACTGTCTTAATTTCCTGTGTTCCTTTCCTGCGTACACGTTATTGTAAGTGACCCGCCTTAGCCTCGTCACTACTTCATCGAGGTGAGGTGAGGCACTTATAGAGTACGTGGTGTCGGTTGTACTCATACTACACTCTGCACTTCTTGTGCAGATTTTGGAGTCGGTCCTAGCGGTAGTCAGTAGATTGTTCGGATTGATTGCCTGACGGAGACTTGAGGTACAGTTGCACGGCGTTCGCAGCCCTGAAGTCCCCTTCTACCTTATTCTAGCTGTTTATTTCATTTCAGATACTCGTGTTTTCATTCAGACCATTATTTGTATTACTCTAGACGCTCGTGTACTTGTGACACCAGTTCTGGGATTGTATTTAGATATCGCATTATTATGATTTTTTCACTCTATTTCAGTTTATTCAGTTTCTTGGTTATTATTTAATTTGAATTGTTAAAAAGGGCTAAGAACTATTCTAACGTTGGCTTGCCTAGCAAGTGAAATGTTAGGCTCCATCACGGTCCCGAGGGTGGGAATTCCGGGTCGTGACATCTTTCCTACCCATGGTAGCTTTTGTGGATAATTTCCTCTTTTTCTCCTTTTCTTTTTTATTTCTCTGCTCCTTTTCTTTTTTCCTTATTTTCTTTCTTTACTCCTTTTCTTTTTTCTCGTTTTCTTCTACTTTTTTCTTTCTTCTTCTTTTCTATTCATTTATTTTTTGCCCAAATCATATTATTGTTATTGTTATTATTATTATTATTATTATTATTATTATTCACACTCAATTTTACCTACTTCTTTATTTATTTATTTATTTTGTTTATTTTGTTTATTTGTTGTTCCTTTTCTAATTTCATTTAACTACATTTTCCTTTTATTTTCTTTTTCTCTTCATAATATAATTTTATTGGGTTTTTTTGCTCTTTTTATTATTCTTCTTTCTTATACAATAAAAAAATATAATTGATAAAATAAATATTTGTTCACTTTTTTTAATATAACTAGTATAATATACATTTTATCTTTTTTTTAATTCAATTATTACATTATAATTGTTTTCTCTTTTCTATTTTTTTTTGCTTTCATATTTTTTTCTTTTTTAATTTTATTTATTATTATTTCAAATTATTATTTTTCCTTTTTACATAATCTAATTCTGCACACATTTTTGGCTCCTTTATTTTTGTTCTTTTTATTTAATTGTATTTTTTAAGAACTAGTTACTAGAAAATAACTTACATTTAGCATATAGTATATCGAAAATAATGTATATGATATCGAGAACTCTGTTAGAAAAATTAACAAGGACCCATTAATTGTTTTTAAAGAAAATTTAAAAAAAAAACAAATTTAACTATATTGTGACATTATACCACATACTGTAATAGTATATTGTTGAAATAAATTATACACCAGTGAATTAAATAATATATACCAAAATGATATATAATATGTTATTTTAGTATATAGTACATGTAACGACCCGACCGGTTGTTTTGAGCTCTAACGCGTCACTCGACGGTTTGAGGCCATGAGCAACTTCACTTCATGTATTATGACTTGTATGCGTAGTCAGAATTGAATTTCGGAAAGTTCGGAGTTGATTTGGAAAGGAAATTCTAAATTCAGAAGCCTTAAGTTGGAGGAATTGACTAAAGTGTGATTTTTGAGTAAACGACCTCAGAATCAGGATTTGAAGGTTCCAACAAGTTCGTATGATGATTTTGGATTTAGGCGTATGTCCGGATCGGGTTTTGGATGACCCAGGAGAGTTTCAGCGCCTATTGTGAAAATTGGCATTTTGGAAGAATTTCATAAATTTGGGTTGAGGTGTATTTCAATGTTATCGACGTCCGTTTGGGATTTCAAGTCTCGAAATAGCTCTGTATGGTGATTTCGGTGTTGGGAGCGCGTCCGAAAGTGGATTCGGAGGTTCGTAGGTCATTTTGGGGTCATTTGGCGAAAGTTGGAAATTTGAAGGTTTTGAGAAGTTTGACCGGAAGTGGACTTTTTGATATCATGGTCAGATTCCGATTCCGGAAGTTGGAGTAGGTCTGTAATATCGAATGTTATTTGTGTGCAAAATTTGAGGTCAATCGGACGTGATTTGATAGGTTTTGACATTGAATGTAGAAGTTTGAAATTCTAAAGTTCATTAAGCTTCAATTGGGGTGAGATTCATGATTTCAATATTGTTTGATGTGATTTGAGGCCTCGAGCAGGTCCGTGTTATATTATGAGACTAGTTTGTGTGATTGGACGGGGTCCCGGGGGCCTCTGGTGTGTTTCGGGGTAGATTCGGATCATTTCGAGTTGTTTTACAATAGCTGATGCTGGTGTCTGGTGTTGTTCTTCGTGTTCGCGAGGAACCCGTCGCATTTGTGAAGAAGGATTTGGCTTCTGGGATTTTGTTCCTCGCATTTGCGAAGAGACTCTCGCGTTCGTAAAGAAGGAAATCTCGGTCACACGGGTCTGATTTCGGAGGATGATATCTCGCAATCTATAAGAACTTTAGAGATGATTCAAAAATTAACGTTGTTGCTCTTTGTATCTAGTTTTCAGAAAGATAAGCCAATTAGAATTTGGATTTGTGTAAAAAAGGTTATAGCCAGTACACTACATGTTGTCCGCAATGATGAAGAAGAAAATTTATATTGCACAGGGCTGACTTTGGCAGCTTATATCTCAAAATCTATAAGGAATTGGGAGATGACCATAACATTAAAGTTGTAGATCTTGGTTTCTAGTTTTCAAAAAGTTAAACCATTTGTCATTTGGAGTATTGTACAAAAGTTATGGCCATTATACTAGAGGCTGTCTGAGAAGAGTTGGGAAATGGCGTTTGAGAATTTTGTTCACTGCGAACGCGATGGGGGGCTCGCGAATGCGAAGATTGGTCGCATGGGTAGTGTATAGTTTGCAAAAATGGGTTTGGCTCATTTCATCTTATTTCCTCCTTGGGAGCCGACCTAGGAGCGATTTTGGAGCTCCATCTTCATCACACATGTTAAGGTAAGTGATTCCCACATATTGCAAGTTAAATACTTGGATATTATATATATATATATATATTTTAACATGGGAATTCATGAAAAATTAGTGAAAATTTGGGGTTTTGGTAGAAAACCTAGAAAATTAGTATTTTTGGATTTTGACCACGAATTTGGGTATGGAATTGGAAATAAATTATATATTTGAGTTCGTGGGGTTATGGGTAAAGTTTATTTTCGAAAATATTCGGAATCCGGGCACGTGGGTGATTTTATCGACTTTTCGAACGAAGTTGGAAATTGTTGTAAATAGGATTATAATGAGTATTAGAGTATATATTTATGGAATTGCTCAATATTTGACTAGTTTTGGAGCGCTGGGCATTGATTTGAGTTGTTTGAAGGGCTTGGGATCCGGTTGTGGGACTCTGTAGCGAGGTAAGTCTCCTTTCTAACCTTGTAAGAGGGAATTAACCCCATAGGTGAACTAAATTATTATGTGCTTCTATTTGTGGGGGGCTACGTACGCACGAGGTGACGAGAGTCTGTACGTAGCTACTAGCTATGCCTATGTCCGGGTAGTTTTAGGCTTACATCATGCTTTGTTGATATTGTTATTGATTTATGTTTAATGTTTGCCTTGAAAAGGAGTGGGATTGAGTTTGCTTATTAAATATTTTGAAAGGAGTTGAAATTGAGGAAAAATTGGGATCTTAAAAGTTTTCATTGAAATTTCATATTTTGAAAAGAATAGAAGAATACTATAATAACTTAAAAAATCTATGTGTAACCGCGCCGCAGGTATGATCCGCGAGCGGGGTAATTTCTTATATTTATATTTGACCGCGTCGCATGTATGATCCGCGGGCGGGGTAATTCCTTAAATTTATATTTGACTGCGTCGCATGTATGATCCGCGAGCGGGGTAATATATGCATCTATGGTTCGCGTCGTTCGACCCTCGGTAATGCATAGTTTACATTTATGTTGGATCGGGCTGAACGTCCTCGGTAGTATTTGTGTGTGATAACAGAACTGGAAGTCCCTTTTATAATTGGTATAAATTCATTGTTTGTGTGATTATATGTTTTAAAAGAAGAAAGCAATTAGGCTCTTAAATATGGTGAAAACTTGTTCAGTTATTTCTTGTTCTGAGTATTATTATTGTATATCATGCTTAATTAGAATTTTATATTATCACAATGTTGTCCCTTAGTAAGTGTCGAAGTCAGCCCATTGTCACTTCTTCTTCGAGGTTAGGCGGGATACTTACTGGGTACACGTTGATTTATGTTCTCATACTACACTTGCTGCACACTTTTGTGCAAGTGCATTTATGATTAGCGGCCTTGTAACAGCAGAGGCGTGTACGCATGCCGAGACTTAGGTGAGTTATTGTGATGACCCAAAAAGTCATCTTATGTTTTAGAACTCGAATATGCTCTCTTAAGCCTTAAAATCTCATTTTTACCCTCCTCGATTTGCGTGCGTAGTCCGGGCAGGTATCCAGAAATCTTTTATGTTGAAAACTAATGAAAATAAGAATTTTTGCCTTAAAAGTTAATTTTAGTTGACTTCGGTCAACATTTTTGATAAACGGGACCGGATCCGTGCTTTGATGGTCCCGGTAGGTCCGTATCGAATTATGGGACCTGGGCGTATGTCCGGAATCACATTCGGAGGTTCCTAGCTTGAGTTATGAATTTTTGATGAAAATTAAAAGTTTGAAAATTAATTATTTTTAAGAATTGATTGATATTTGGCATTGTTAGTATCAGGTCCGTATTTTAGTTTCGGAGTCTGGTACAGGTTCATTATGATATTTAAGACATGTTTGTGAACTTTGGTGAGAAACGGAGTTGATTTGACGTGATTCGGACGTCCAGTTGAGAAAATGAAATTTTAAAGCGTTCTTGAGAATTTCATTTGATTTGGTGCTAAATTTAGAGTTCTAGGTGTTATTTTAGCGATTTGATTGTGCGAGCAGGTCCGTATGATATTTTTAGACTTGTGTGCATATTTGGTTTAGAGCCCCGAGGGATCGGGTGAGTTTCGGATAGGCTACGAGGTGATTTTCACTTAGAAAATCTGAAATTGTGTTGCTGCAGCTGTTCTGGTGTGCCCTCTTCGCATTCGCGTAAGTAGTGTCGCGAACGCGAAAGGTAAAATGGGGGCAAGGGAATTTTCTTCTTCTCGAACGTGAAGCGTTGGGGGTGGTACCCTTCGCGAACGCGATCTGTCTCACGCGAACGCGATAGTTTAAGGGACCTGGGGGAGGGGGTCATGTTCTTCTATGCAAACGCATCCACTTGGTCGCGAACGCAAAGTCTTGGGGGAGCTGCCTTACGCGAACGCGTAGAAAGATTTGCGAATGCAAAGGCCTTAGGCCATTGTGCATCGCGATCGCGACAGGCCTCTCGCGAACGCGATGAAGGCCTGTCTAGCGACTTAAAGCAAACTCTAAACATAGGTTTAAGCCATTTCTTCAACATTTTTCAAGAACCAAATGGGTAGATGCAATTTTCCAAGAGCCATTTCTTCCCCAAATTATTGGTAAGTGATTCTAAACTATTTTCTTTCAATTACCCGTTACATTTCTTGAATTATCAACCAAAAATATAGAGTTTTCATGGTAGAATTAGGGGTTAGGGTAGAAACTAGGGATTTCGGGAATTTGGGGATTTAGACCTCGATTTGAGGCCGGATTCCAAAACTAATTACATATTCGGGATTGGGGGTGAATGGGTAAAAGGATTTTGGTCCGAACCTCGGGTTTTGACCAAGCGGGCCCGGGGTCGATTTTTCGATTTTTTGGAGGAAAATTTTGGGAAATTTAATTTATGAAGTATAATTGATTCCTTTAGCAATATTTGATATTATTGAGCCATTTTTGAATCGATAAGGGTGGTTTGGAGGTGAATTCCAAAGGAAAAGCTGTGATTGAGAATTAAGTGGCCCTCGGAGCAAGGTAAGTGTTGTGTATAACTTTGACTTAAGGGAATAGGTATTGTGTGAGTATTTGCTACGTGTTTTGTTGTTGAATACGATGTGTAGTTGAGGTGACAAGCATCTATGCATTGTGGTCGAGTCATAGCATGTGAGTGAAATTCCATTCTTGCAAATTTGCAGTCTTAAATCTTGTTATACATGCTTATTGTTGTTGTTGAAATGTTGGGAGACTTGTATCCGGTTCCACCAAGGTTGATAAAATTATGATATTGATTCGAGGTTGAAATATTAAATTGTGAAAGTAATCATTGATGAAATATTGATTTCTTTGTGAAACTTCTCTCTATCCGTTGTTATTGATTCTGTGAATTGTGAGGAAGAGTGTAAAGCACGAAGGGTGATGCCATGCGTGATTTATTTATATGGTGAGGAAGAGTGTAAAGCACGAAGGGTGATGCCGTGTATATTATGAGAGGTTTAAAGCACGAAGGGTGATGCCGTGTATATTATGAGAGGTTTAATGCACGAAGGGTGATGTCGCGCCATTCTATTTATTTATTTGGTGAGGTTGAGAGTAAAAGCACGAAGGGTGATGCCGTACAGTTTTCCTTACTGTTTTAATTGCTCAATTCGTTTAAGGATTTTCGGTTTAATTCTGTCTTTTCATTATTCTCACTCTTTATGTTGTATTCCCCCACCGTATGTTCCCTTCCCATTATTTCTGCGTTATTTCTTTATTTACTGTTGTTGACACTAGCATGATTAAACTGTTTAGGTTATATGTGGGTGTCTTATCCTAGCCTCGTCACTACCTCGCCGAGGTTAGGCTCGACACTTACCAGTACATGGGGTCGGTTGTACTGATGCTGCACTGCACTTTCTGTGCAGACTTTGATACCGATTCGGGTTGATCGAGATTTTGCTATTGGTCCGCTGTCCGGAGACTCAAGGTAGATCTGTCGGCGTTCACAGACCTTGAAGTCCCCGCTTATCTTTTCTGTTCTACTGCTTCTTTCATTCAGACAGTTGTATTTTTTTTAGATAATTACTTGTAGTAAATTATAGAATGCTCGTGAATTGTGACTCCAGATCCAGGTGGTAGTAATTAATACAGTTTTATGATATTCCGCACTTATTATATTTCATCTTAGTTAATTATTATTAATTACTGAATGGAAATAAGAAATTGGTTAATGATTCTCTAACGTTGGCTTGCCTAGCAAATGAAATGTTAGGCGCCATCACGGTCCCGTCGGTGGGAAATTTTGGGTCGTGACAGTTGGTATCAGAGCCCTAGGTTACATAGGTCTCACGAGTCACGAGCAAGCTTAGTAGAGTCTAAAAGATCGGTACGGAGAAGTCTGTACTTATCTTTCAGAGGCTATGAAGTTTAGGAACAATATCACCTCTTTCAATCCTTATTGTGTGGCATTGATTTTGCTTGAAACCTATATCTCACATTCCTTTGTATCTACTCGTGTATGACATTGCTTACTCGGTATCAGTTGTGCGTCGACGGTTCGTGATGCCGCAGATAAACTACAAAGGGGCCAGAGATGCTCAAACATTGCCTCAACGTGTGATTCCGACTGAAGATGCGGACGTATAAAGAGATCACCCAGTGAATAATGTGGGGGGGTGCAACGTACCTTGGCATCTGGTTGATTTATACGAGTTGTAAAGGTTAATATTATGGACCATCGGACATGGTAAACTATGACTTCGCGCCGAGTGGGGGAGTCCACTATCAATGAATGGATTGTGAGTCATGTGTTATATCAGTTTTGGCCTGAAATGTATATATATGTGGTACTGAAAGGTTCTCCCAAAATTTACATGTGTTTGAGGCATGAGATGCTGTAGAGGATAAGGTTGGGACTTGCAGTATATCCGCCTACTTAATAATCCTATACTTTAGTACCCAAGGAGTTAGAGAAACAAATTTAAATTTACAAAAGGTCTACCCAGCGTGGACGCCATGGTTGCGGATTTTAGGGTGCTTCGGAGGAAGTACAGTGGTTGACGAGATTCTGGACTATGTGGTTCGTGCCAAGATTTGTCTGTATGGAGCTCTACTTTTGTGATCGTTGTGTATAAATAGGGGTAAGGGTTACCTTTGAGAAGAATCTAAGAGTATGTTAAGAAATGGGTCAGCTCAACAGTGTTAAGTCAGCATAACAAAAGAAGAAATTGACCTTGGGATAGATAATTCTGCACAGGTGTCCGTGGCAAGCCTATGAAGAGGGCAGACCAGCCAATGCAACACCGCCCACTTGGCTCAGTTCTCATAAACGCTTTTGAAAAATTTTGTTCCCGGACTCTCCGTAATGCGTGGCGCATAGTGTTTGAACGGTTGCGTCAGGTCACCATGATGGTGTCATAATATGCCATTAGGTTCAATAAGTTAGCCCGTCATATTCCTACTTTGCTTCCTACAGCCAGAGAGCGAGTCCACAGACTCATTGAAGGACCCAATTATAATCGTAAAATTTTGTACGACTCGGGAGCTACGGGCTAATACTTCATTTCTGCTGGTGGTAGAAATTGCCAAGATAAGGAGACCAAGACGTTTCGAAGTTCTGGGGGATTCAGTGGATTCTACTCTGCATGTAAAAAAAATCATTATGGCAGGGGCTTGGGCAGTCGGCTAGCCCAGTCCGCACATCGGATTACCCGGGGTGCTCTAGTGAGTTCTTTTAATGCACCACCGGCATGAGTTTCCTACAATGGTTATTCCAGTTATCTGGCATAGACTCAATATGAGCAGCCAAACCCGCAAAGGGGTTGTTATGAATACGGAGATACTAGGCACATCATGAGAAAATTGTCCCAAACTTGGGAGAGGCATATTTCATCAAAGCACTAAGGCTACGTGCCCCATTGCAGTTACTACACTACCTAGACGATCAGGTAAGGGTGGAGGACAGGCGGGTAGAAGGCGTCCTAGAGGTGGAGACTCAGTCGTTGTTATATTTATTTTATGGTATGGTGGAGGTCGTTATATCAGATGGTGTCGTTATAGGTATGACCTCGATTTAAAATAAAGGAATAATTTCCTTAACTTGATTCAGTTCTGAGTATCAAGACGAGTCCTCCTATTGTGCTCCACTTATGAGTGAGCTTCGTAATTCTATAATCTACTTATGTGTTTACTTATGTTAGGAGGTTTTATGGAGATAACTACACATATCATTCCATTATGGACTCTAATAAGATCTATGAGGCAGGTGCCTTTCTGGTACTTATTTCGGTATGTTTTGATGTATTTTCGGATAATTAATTACAAATTGTGAATTATATGCCCTACCAGTGTGGGGTTCGTTATGTGTTGTGATTTTGTTTAACGAAAGTTATTTAAAAGGAGAAAATAGAAAGTTTCGATCGGCAAGATGTGCATATTACTTGTGATTCAGAACTGAGGCCGAGGTCCTCGTATTTTAAAATAAATTGATATGTTTAAATCGGGCTATGAGCTGCGGTGGAAGTTATATAAGGACGACATCCTTGTGATAAAAAATTCTTGTGTTTAAATTCTCCCTTGTGAAAATTAAATTTGTATTATATTACTAATAGGGAGTCATGCCTGCTAGGCTTATTTGAAAACGTTTTGTATGAAATTCTCTTTGCATACTTGCCAAATTCGTGTTGTAATTATTGAGTTTTAACCTACGAGATAGGTGCCCGCCCAGGTGGTGTTAAATGTGACTCGTAATTTGGGTAAATAATTATGAGGTCTAGTTACCCTCAGTTGAAGATTAGGGCATCTGATGTCCCTAAGACAGCTTTTTGGACTCGGTACGGGCATTACAAATCCCTAGTAATATCATTTGGGCTTACCAACGTCCCAGCAACACTAATGGATTTGATGAATCGGGAGTTCAAGCCCTATTTGGGTTCTTTTGTGGTTATATTCATTGATGATATCTTGATTTACTATAGCAGTCGAGAGGAGCATGGGCAGCGAGTGTGCTTCAGACTTTGAAGAATAATCAGTTATATGCCAAATTTTCAAAATGTGAGTTTTGGTTAGACTCAGTTGCCTTTTTGGGGGCATGTTGTATCGGCAGAAGGCATAAAGGTGGATCCTAAGAAGATTGAGGTTGTTCAGAATTGGCCTAGACCTACTTCAGTTACAGAGATCCGGAGTTTCCTGGGTTTAGTAGGTTATTATCATCGGTTCGTTGAAAGGTTTTCATCCATAGAAGTCCCGTTGACTAGATTGACCCATAAGGGTGCCTCATTCAGGTGGTCAGACGAGTGTGAAACGAGCTTTCAGAAGCTCAAGACTGCTTTGATCACAGCACCGGTATTGGTGTTACCCACAGGTTCAGGATCTTATGCAGTATATTGTGACGCCTCTCACATTGGGCTTAGTGCAGTATTAATGCAAGATGGCAAGGTAATTGCATATGCGTCGCGTCAATTGAAAGTTCACGAGAAGAATTATCCTGTTCATGACTTAGAATTGGCATCCATTGTTCATGCGCTAAAGATTTGGAGGCATTACCTCTACGGTGTCTCGTGTGAGGTATTTACTGATCATTGTAGCCTTCAGTATCTGTTCAGACTTTGGCTAATCAGTTCGTGAGGTTAGATGATTCAGAACCCAGTCAAGTTCTAGCTTGAACAGTCGCTCGGTCTTCTTTATATGAGCTCATCAGAGAGAGGCAGTATGATGATCCTCATTTACTTGTCCTTAAGGACAAGGTGCGGCACGGTGATGCCAAACAGGTTGTTGTGGGGGAAGACGGGGTTCTGGGAATGCAGGGCCGTATTTGTGTGCCTAATGTGGATGGGCTTCGTGAATTAATTCTTGAAGAAGCACACCGTTCCATGTATTCTATTCATCCAGGTACCGCCAAAATGTATCAAGATTTGCGGCAACATTATTGGTGAAGGAGAATGAAAAAGGATATACTTGCATATGTAGCTCGGTGTCTGAATTGTCAGCAAGTTAAGTACGAGCATCAGAGACCTGGAGGGTTGCTTCAGAAGTTAGAAATTCCTGAGTGGAAGTGGGAGCGTATCACTATGGATTTTGTTGTTGGGTTCCCACGAACTCAGAGAAAATTTGAAGCAGTTTGGGTCATTGTAGACAGGTTGACCAAGTCAGCACATTTCATTCCAGTGGCAGTTACCTATTCTTCAGAGAGGTTAGCTGAAATTTACATTCGTGAGATTGTCCGCCTTCACGGGGTGCCCGTGTCTATTATTTCAGATCGAGGTACGCAGTTTACCTCATATTTCTGGAGGGCTGTACAGCGTGAGTTAGGCACGCAGGTGGAGTTGAGTACAATATTTCATCCACAGACAGATGGACAGTCAGAGCGCACTATTCAGATATTGGAAGATATACTCCGCGCTTGTGTTATAGACTTTGGAGGTTCTTGGGATCATTTCTTACCACTTGCGGAGTTTGCTTATAATAATAATAGCTACCAGTCGAGCATTCAGATGGCTCCATATGAGGCATTATACGGAAGGCGATGCCGATCGCCAGTTGGTTGGTTTGAACCGGGAGAGGCTCGGTTGTTGGGTACCGATTTGGTACATGATGCCTCGGATAAGGTCAAGATTATTCAGGATCGACTTCGCATAGCTCAGTCTAGGCAAAAGAGTTATGCCGACCGTAAAGTTCGTGATATTGCATTCATGGTTGGAGAAAGAATATTGCTCTGGGTTTCACCTAGGAAAAGTGTAATGAGGTTCGGAAAAAAGGGCAAGTTGAGCCCTAGGTATATCGGACCTTTTGAGATTCTGGAGAGAGTGGGAGAGGTGGCTTACAGGCTTGCGTTGCCACCTAGTTTAGCAGCTGTTCATCCGGTATTCCATGTGTCGATGCTTCGAAAGTATCATGGTGATCCATCCCATGTGTTAGATTTCAGCTCTGTCCAGTTGGACAAGGATTTGACTTACGAGGAGGAGCCAGTGGCAATTCTAGCCAGCAAGTTCGCCAGTTGAGATCAAAGAGTTACCCTTCCATTCGAGTGCAGTGGAGAGGTCAGCCTATTGAGGCGGCTACTTGGGAGTCCGAGTCCGATATGCGGAGTAGATATCCTCACCTTTTCACCAGCCCAGGTACTCTTCTATGTCCGTTCGAGGACGAACGGTTGTTTTAGAGGTGGAAAATGTGATGACCCAAAAGGTCATCTTATGTTTTAGAACTCGAATCTGCGCTCTTAAGCCTTTAAAATCTCATTTTTACCCTCCTCGATTTGCGTGCACAGTCCGGGCAGGTTTCCAGAAAGTTATTCTGTTGAAAACTAATGAAAATAAGAATTTTTACCTTAAAAGTTGTGCCAAACATTAGAAGCCTAATCCCACAACTAGTCGATGTTTTGACTTGTGATAGTCAAACAAGATTCGGAGAAGGTGTCATGTTTTTTTTCTTCCTTTATCTACTTTTCTTTTCGCTATGCCCTTTGAGGTACAAAAAGAAGTTCTAATCAATTGGGAGTTTTATAGCTTTACCCATAAAAATTAAGTAATTACCCTTGCCTACCTATTTATTTTTGTACCCATCAAACTAGTTACCCTTCGTACCTATTGTAGTTTTTGTGGGTAATTGCCTCTTTTTTCTCTTTTTCTTTTTTCTCGTTTTTCTTTATTCTTTGTTTTTTTCTCCTTTTATATTTATTTTTCAATCATATTATTTTTTATTATTTTTTTCCACCATAATATGATTCCATGCTCAATTATGGCTCCTTTTTTTTTCTTTTTGTTCATTTTCTTTATTCTTGTTCCTTTTCTAATTTCATTCAAATCGTTTTTCCTTTTATTTCCTTTTTTCTGCATAATCTAATTTTATTCACTTTTTTGCTTCTTTTTTATTCTTTTTTTCATGTACAATAATAAAAACATAACTAATATAGGGCATCATAGAGGACTAGTCATTTCTTCAACAAGCAAAATACTCATCAGTCCTCTATGATACCCACATGGTATATATCATATACTGACATAGTATCATAGATGTCTGGTTCATTTCTTACAGAAACACACTCACTCTTTTATGATAGAGGTTAGTGATAGGGTATCATAGAAGTCTAGAGGTCTATATTATATAATGATAGGGTATCATAGAGGCCTAGTTCATTCCTTTCATAAAGACACCCAATCCTCTATGATACCAACCCGGTATATATCATATACTAACATGGTATCATATAGGACTGGTTCATTCTTTTTAAAAAAAATCATTGGTCCTCCTCTATGATACCCATATGGTATATATCATATACCGCCAGGGTATCATAAGTACTAGTTCATTCTTTCGAGAAAATTAACAGTATATTGTTATAATTATATGATTTTAAATTAATTATTATATACCAATATAACATATAGTATAACAAGTTGGTATACAATACAACTTTATCTTCTTTGGTAGTTCTACTTAATTTTGACCTAAATTCCAAAATCTACTCCAAAAATCACCACCAAATGTACTCAAAATTTAGCCATGGCCTTCGATCAGCATTTCGAACATGACTCAGTAAAAATCGAATCAAAACAACTATAAAGTGAGATTTTCTCTATTATTTTCATGGAATTCCATCAAAAAAATTATTTAAGAAAATATTTGCAAGGAACTAGTTGGAATTGTTTTTCAAAAAAAAATAAAAAATGACTTATTCATTACTGTTATAATATATTGTATACTATAACAGTATAATGCTACTATAAATATGACTTTAGCTCTGCACAGTAGCACCTAGATGATGCAACAAAACAGTAGTTGAAGTATACTATTATGGTATACTGTATACTATTACAGTATATTGTTGCACTATATTGCATATTATTACAATATATCATTACAGTATATTGTTTACTATAACAATATACTATTGCAGCATAACTATATACTCTTACAGTATATTGTATACCGTGGTGGTATACTGTTAGGTAATTGTGTTCTTTCTTCGATTATTACAGTATACCGCTGCAGTATATTGTATATCATAACAATATATTGATGCAATTATGGGTGTTTAACGAGCGGACTGGGACGGGTTGTACACAAAAAAAACCAGCCCATCCGTTTAACGTTCCGGGCTGTTAGCGGGCTGAATTAGCTGGCTGTACTTTTTCAGGGTTTTTTTGTCCGTCCGGGTTCGGGCATAGCGGGCTGGACCGGGCCGTGCTATTTTTGTTTTTTAAGTAAATTTTGTTTTTCTTATTCAATGTTATTGATACTTAAGTGTTTCCAAACTTTTAAGGCTTAGAATTAAACTTTGAAGTTAAAAATTTTAAATTTGAAATTTGAATTTTATAATTTTAAAATTGAAATTTGAAAGTAAGTGGCTACAAAAAATTATTTAATAAGACCAATAGACAATATGTAAGGATCAAGCTCCGAAGGCTTTCATTTGATATTTTTATTGAATAATATATAATACTTCAAATTAAGTTGCAAGTTCTTTTTTGATTTTGTTATTTTTGAACTTGCAAATTAAATGTTTACAATAATTATAAAAAATAAAAATAAAAATAGTGCATCACATGCTTTGCATCATTTTTGTAAGTTCATCCATGTCAACATGAGGTTCTTGGTTTCCGTCATTGGTTGAATCAGAACCATAAACCATTATATCTCCAATTTCTTGGTCCTCCGCTTCATCTACCTCGTCACGCCCTTGATTTTGCCGTTCTGATCTTATCCAATCTCTGAAGCACACTAGAATTTCCAAAGCGTTGCTGCCCAATGAATGACGGGTGTCTCCTAGTTGCTGCCTTGCTTGGCTAAATGCGCTCTCTGATGCGACTGTTGAAATCGGTACATTTAGCACGTCTTGAGCCATGGCCGAAAAAACATGAAATTGATTTGAGTTGCTCCTCCACCAACCCAGTGGTAGAAATTCCTTTGTGCGGGGCTCTGCTAACTTTTGCAAGTAGAATTGAAGTTCATCAATATTCCTGCTACTAGTTTGTTGATGCTCCCCTAGTGTAGACCAAATCAAATAATCTTCAACACCATCATTATTATCTGAAGTACTGGTCCCAGATGTTGAAACTGAACTTGAAGGAATATTTGCATCTACAGCAGAAGAAGCATCAACAATGTTAGCATAATAATTATATAATGTTTCGAAATTTTTGTGTATATCAGAAATACAAGTGTCAATATCAGGAGTTTCAGTTGGTCCAATATCCGTATAAGAATATAAAGCACTGATTAATTGGCGACAAGTGGCTATTTTGATAGAAAGGTGTCACGACCCAATTTCACCTATAGGTCGTGATGGCGCCCAACACTACAGCTAGGCAAGCCAACTAATAAGTCAAACGTACATTGGTTAAACTTTTATTCCAAAAAAATAATAAAATACCAACTTCTACCAATGTGTGTGCCAAGACCCGGTGTCACAGGTGCATGAGCATCTTGTAGATTATACAAAACTCCAAATACTGTCTGAAATGAAATAGACAGAATATAAATATAAGAAGAGACATTGATAGCTGCAGAACGGCTCAGAAAGGCAGCTCACCACTATGCCTCGGGATGACGTGGGTATGTGATGATAGGTCCTCCACTAGTACCTGTCTCAGATCCTGCACAAAAAGTGCAGCAAGTGTAGTATGAGCACGTAAACAACGTGTACCCAGTAAGTATCAAGCCTAATGTCGAAGTGGTAGAGACGAGATGGCCGACTTTGATACTCACTATGGGTCAATAATAATAACTGAAATATAACTAGAATATTTAAATCGGCATGGTTTACAGAATTTACAATAATTTGTTTAATCAGCAAAAATAATCAAATTCCTTCAATTCAGAAAAATTCCAATTTATCAATTAAATCTGATTTACAGGAGTAACAATTAATTACATAAACAAGCCAGAATAATAATTCATTAAATTTCAAGGATTTTTCCAAATAATTAATTAACTTCTCAAGCTGAAATAAATTATTAAAGTATCGTGTAATTATTATTATTATTAAGCACGATTTCTGTCGAGGACGTACGGCCTGATCCAGAGTGTCGTGAACAATGTCGAGGGACGTGCGGCGCGATCCATAGATGCATTTATCCTGCCGAGGCATTCGGCCCGCTCCACAAGAAAGGAGGACATTTTCTGATGTGCCTCCGGAAGGAGAGTGTATTTTTATAAGATGAATTTAGGAGGAGAACAATTCCTTTTAACAATTAATTGATTAAAACAGACAGTCAAGCCTATGAGATTTTCATCCTTTAATATCTTTATCTAACAATTCACAATATATTCATATAGATATCAATTAATATAAATAAATCAAAGAATACAATTTACACAAGTAAGGCATGCTTTGTGTCCTAAACTACCCGAACTTTAGCATTAATAGTAGCTACGCACGGACTCTCGTCACCATGTGCGTACGTAGCCCCCCACAATTAGCAACAATTATTTAATTTTAATCACCTATGAGGTAATTTTCCTCTCACAAGGTTAGACAAGAGACTTACCTCGTCTTGCTCCAATTTAATCCACAATTTTGCCTTTTTCACGATTATCCAACTCTGTCTAGCTCGAATCTAGCCAAAATAATTCGATACAATCACTAAAAATTATAGGAAATAAATTCTATAAGGAAATACTACATTTTTAATAAAAATCCCGAAATTAATTAAAAATTTGCCCGCGGGGCCCACATCTCGAAATCCGACAAAAGTTATGAAATCCGACAACCCATTCAATTACGAGTCCAACCATACCAGTTTCACTCAATTCCGACTCCGAATCGATACCGAAATCTCAAAATTTTGTTTCTATGAGATTTCTAAACTTTTCCAAATCTTAAATCTCAAAACACTAATTAAATTGTGAAAAACAATGATACACTTGTATATGTAGACCAAATCCGAGTTAGAATCACTTACCCCAATATTTTTCCCTTGAAAATCTGTCAAACGTCGCCTCTGCTCAAGCTCAAGTTCGCCAAAAAAGGCAAATGGGACGAATGTCCTCTTTTTATAAAACTGCCCAGCAGCCTTCGGAACTAGTCCTCGAACTGGGCCTCGACCGCGGCTTCGATCACAGGTTCGAGCCTGGACCTCGGTCATGGCCTCGATCAGGGCATCGAACATATGCCTTCGATCAGGGCATCGAGGTTGTGCCTTAGCTCAGGGCATCGAGCTTGGGCCTTCGTTCAGGGCATCGAGCTGGGGTCTCGATCCTAGTCCTCGAGCCCTACCTTCGATCCTAGTTCTCAAGCCTTACCTTCGATCATGCCCTCGAGCCTTACCTTCGATCATGCCCTCAAGCCTTGCCTTCGATCATGCCCTCGAGCCTTGCCTTCGATCATGCCCTCGAGCCTTGCCTTCGATCTAGGCTTCGATAATGAGTCTCGTCCCTGGCTTCGACTCAGGGCTCGATCGTGGGCTCGATATCTGGGCTCGACACCTGGACTCGATATCTGGGCTCGATCACAGCCCAGAATGTCCAACAGAAGAGGAAAAATTGCAGCACCTTTTTAACTCAAATTAATGATCTGTTAACCATCCAAAACTCACCCGAGGCCCTCGGGACCTCAACCAAATATACCAGCAAGTCCTAAAACATCATACGAACTTAGTCAAACCTCTAAATCACATCAAACAACGCTAAAACCATGAATCATACCCCAATTCAAGCTTAATGAAACTAAGAGTTTTCAACTTCTACATTCAATGTCGCAACCTATCAAATCAACTCCGATTGACCTCAAATTTTACACACAAGTCACAAATTACATAACGGAGCTATGAAAATTTTTGGAACTGGATTCCGACTCCGGTATCAAAAAGTCAACTAATCGGTCAAACTTCCAAACTTAAATTCTTGTTTTTAGTCATTTCATGCCTAATTTAACTACGGACTTCCAAATAAAATTCCGAACACGCTCCTAAGTCCAAAATCACCATACGGAAATATTGGAATCATCAAAATTTTATTCCGGGGTCGTTTTCACAAAATGTTGACCGAAGTCAAACTTAGCACTTTAAGGCCAATCTTAAGGAACCAAGTGTTTTGGTTTCACCCCAAACACTTCCAAATTTTGAACCAACCATCCCCGCAAGTCATAAATCATTACAAGCACCTACAGGAAGTTTTATTTTAGGGAACGGGTTTCTAAAAGTTAAAAATGACCGGTTGGGTCATTACATTCTCCACCTCTTAAACAAATATTCGTCCTCGAACGGGTTTAGAATTGTACCTGGAGTGCTGAATAAGTGTGGATATCTGCTCCGCATGTCTTCCTCGGCCTCCCAAGTCGCTTCCTCGACTGGTTGATCCCTCCATTGGACTTTTACTGCAGAAATCCTCTTGGACCTCAACTGGCGAACCTGTTTATCAACAATGGCAATTGGCTCCTCTTCATAACCCAAGCTATTATCTAGCTGAACTGTGCTGAAGTCTAACATATGTGATAGGTCGGCATGATACTTCCGGAGCATAGATACGTGAAAAACCGGATGAACTCCCGATAGGCTGGGAGGCAATGCAAGCTCATAAACAACCTCCCCAACTCGTTTCAACACCTCAAATGGGCTTATAAACCTTGGGCTCAACTTGCCCTTCTTCCCGAATCTCAAAATTTCCTTCATCGGCGAAACCTTCAAGAAAACTTTTTCACCTACCATAAATGATATATCATGCGCTTTCTGATCCGCGTAACTCTTTTGTCTGGACTGTGCTATACGAAATCGCTCCTGAATCAACTTTACCTTTTCCAAGGCATCCCTTACCAAATCAGTACCATATAACTTAGCCTCACCTGGCTCAAACCATCCGATAGGTGAACGACATCGCTGACCATATAAAGCCTCAAATGGAGCCATCTCGATCCTGGATTGGTAACTGTTATTATAAGCAAACTCGGCCAAAGGCAGGAAACGATCCCACTGACCTCCAAAGTCAATCACACATGCCCTGAGCATATCCTCCAAAATCTGAATTGTCCTCTCTGACTGTCCATTGGTCTGCGGATGAAAGGCTGTGCTGAGCTCTACACGAGTCCCCAACTCACTCTATACTGCTCTCCAAAAATGTGAAGTAAACTAAGGACCTCTATCTGATATGATGGAAATTGGCACACCGTGCAACCGAACTATCTCCTGAATACAAATCTGGGCCAACCTCTCTGAAGTATATGTAGTCACAATAGGAATAAAATGTGCCGACTTAGTCAACCTGTCAACAATCACCCAAACTGCATCAAACTTCCTCAAGGTCCGCGGCAACCCAACTACAAAATCCATAGTAATTCGTTCCCATTTCCACTCTGGTATGGTCATTTGCTGAAGTAGGCCACCTGGCCTCTGGTGCTCATATTTAACTTGCTGGCAATTTAGACATCGAGATACATACTCAACTATGTCCTTTTTCATTCGATGCCACCAATAATGCTGCCTCAAGTCACGATACATCTTTGTAGCACCTGGATGAATAGAATATCAAGAACTGTGTGCCTCCTCCAGGATCCTTTTCCTCAGTTCATCCACATTAGGAACACACAGACGATCCTGGAGTCGTAGAACACCATCTGCAACAATAGTGACTTCCTTGGCACCACCTCGTAGTACCGTTTCACGAAGAACCACCAGGTGTGGGTCATCATACTGGCGAGCCTTGATCTGCTCAAATAGTGAAGATTGGGCCACAACGCATGCAAGAACTCGGCTGGGCTCTGAAATATCCAGACTCACAAGTCTGTTGGCCAAGGACTGAATATCTGAGGCTAATGGCCTTTCCTCTACTAAAATGAAAGCCAAACTACCCATACTCTCTGCCTTTCTGCTCAAGGCATCTGCAACCACATTTGCTTTGCCCGGATGATACAAGATAGTAATATCATAATCTTTTAGTAAATCCAGCCATCTGCGTTGCCTCAAATTTAGATCCCTCTACTTGAACAAATGCTGCAAACTGCGATGATCAGTGTAAACTTCACAAGACACCCCATAAAGATAATGCCTCCAAATCTTAAGAGCGTGAACAATCGCAGCTAACTCCAAATCATGTACCGG
Organism: Nicotiana tomentosiformis; assembly: GCF_000390325.3. Taxonomy (NCBI): domain Eukaryota; kingdom Viridiplantae; phylum Streptophyta; class Magnoliopsida; order Solanales; family Solanaceae; genus Nicotiana; species Nicotiana tomentosiformis. The sequence continues at coordinate 41,862,340 of NC_090818.1, read as the reverse complement.
ATAATTCTTTTCATGGGGCTTCAGCTGACGTGAAGCATATGCAATAACTTGCCCTTCCTGCATCAATACACAACCCAAGCCAACGCGCGAAGCATCGCAATACACTGTATACATCCCCGAACCGGAAGGCAACACTAACACTGGTGCTGTAGTCAATGATGTCTTGAGCTTCTGAAAGCTCACCTCACAATCATCGGACCATCGGAATGGAGCACCCTTCTGGGTTAATTTGGTCAAAGGTGCTGCAATAGATGAAAAACCTTCCACGAACCGACGATAATAACCTGCCAAACCCAGAAAACTCCTGATCTCCGTCGCCTAAGTGGGACGATGCCAATTCTGAACTGCCTCAATCTTTTTGGGATCAACTTTAATACATTCGCCCGATACGATATGTCCCAAAAATGCTACAGACTCTAGCCAAAACTCACATTTAGAGAACTTAGCATATAGCTTTTGTTCCCGCAATGTATGAAGCACTACTCTCATATGCTGCTCATGCTCCTCCTTACTACGTGAGTAGATCAAAATGTCATCAATGAAGACAATGACAAATGAGTCAATATATGGCCTGAATACCCTGTTCATCAGATCCATAAATGCTGCCGGGGCATTAGTTAAACCAAAAGACATTACCAGAAACTCATAATGACCATATCTAGTACGAAAAGCAGTCTTCGGAACATCCGAATCCCGAATCTTCAACTGATGGTACCCTGACCTCAAGTCGATCTTCGAGAATACCCTAGCACCCTGCAACTGGTCAAATAGATCATCAATACGCGGCAACGGGTACTTGTTCTTAATAGTGACTTTGTTCAATTGGCGATAATCAATACACATCCGTATTGTTCCATCCTTCTTTTTCACTAAGAATACTGGTGCACCCCAAGGAGATACACTCGGTCTGACAAACCCTTTGGCTAGTAACTCTTCAAGCTGTTCTTTCAATTCTTTCGGAGCCATGCGATACGGTGTGATAGATATAGGTTGGTTATCTGAAGCCAAGTCAATACAGAAATCAATATCACGATCAGGTGGAATACCTGGAAGATCTGACGGAAATACATCGGGGAACTCCCGAACTACAGGCACTGAATCAATAGCTGGAGTCTCTGCAGAAGTATCCCGAACATAGGCTAGATAAGCCAAACAACCCTTCTCAACCATGTATTGAGCCTTTATAAAAGAAATAACTCGATTAAATGAACTAGCAGGTGAATCCTTCCACTCCAGCTTAGGCAATGCTGGAATAGCCAATGTAACAGTCTTGGCATGACAATCTAGAATAGCATGATATGGAGACAACCAGTCCATGCCCAGAATAATTTCAAAATCGGTCATCTCAAGCAATAGGAGATCTGCTCTAGTTTTGTAACTGCAGAATGTAATAATACAGGACCGGTAAATCCGGTTCACAATAGCAGAATCGCCCACAGGAGTGGACACATAAACAGGAGTGCTCAAGGACTCACGAGAAACACCCAAGAATGGAGCAAATAGAGATGACACATATGAATACGTAGATTCTGGATCAAATAATACTGAGGCATCTTTGCCACAAACAGAAATAATACCTGTAATCACGGCATCTGAGGCCTCTGCATCTGGTCTAGCTGGAAAAGCATAGAACCGAGCTGGAGCACTAACTGTCTGGCCTCCGCTTGGCTGACCTCCACCTCTAGGACGGCTCCTACCCACCTGTCCTCCACCTCTGGGTGGTCGGACTACTGGTGGAGCAACTGATCCGGTAAGCATAGGCTGCTGACCCTGCTGTACTGGTCTACCCCAAAGCCTGGGGCAAAACCTTCGTATGTGATTGGGATCCCCGCACTCGTAACAACTCTTTAGTGCGATGGGCTACTAACTAAGTGTCTGGCCGTGGGGACCTGAATACCCACTAGGAGGACCCTGAATAGCTGGTGGGCGGTAAGAACTCTCTGAGATAGCACTGAGATAAGGTCGCACTGGAGCACTTCGAGGAGGTGGTGGTGCTGGATATGGGGGTCTGCTGGACTGTCCCCTCACGAACTGACCTCTGCCCCCGGACGGAGCACCTCTGAACTCTCCAGAGTACCTGAACCGCTTATCTCTCATAATCTGCTCTCGGCTCCGTTGACGTACACCCTCAATCCTCCGGGCTATCTCCACAACTCGCTCATAAGAAGTACCCATCTCAACCTCTCGAGCCAAAGTGGACTGAATACCAGTATGTAAACCGGCTACAAACCTTCACACTCTCTCCACCTCAATAGGGAGTATCATTAGTGCATGGCGAGATAATTCAAAAAACCTCGCCTCATAATCAGTCACTGACATCTGACCCTGCTGGAGCTGCTCAAACTGAAACCGTAACTCTTCCCTCTGGGAGGGTGGAATATATCTGTCCAAGAAGATACGGGTGAACCTGTCCCAAGTCATGGGAGGAGAATCTGCTGGTCTGCCAAGAGCATAAGACTGCCACCATCTACGGGCTCTACCCTCTAGCTAAAAAGTAGCGAAATCAACCCCATAGGATTCCAATATTCTCATGTTGTACAGTCTATCCTTGCAACGATCAATGAAATCTTGTGGATCCTCATGTCGCTCACACCCGAAGATAGGAGAATGTAGTCTAGTCCATCTGTCCATTAGTTTCTGAGAATCGGCGGCTACAGCTAGCCTGGGCTCAGGTGTAGCTGTTGCCATTGGCTGGACTCCACCCACAGGTAGTGCACCCTGGGTCTGATATACAGCAGCTGCCTGTCCATGAACCTGCGCAGTAGGGGTCTGTGCTCCCCCGCCCGCCTGAGATGTGGCTGGGTCTGCCGGAAATAAACCGGCCTGAGTCATATTATCCATGAATCGCAGCATACGACCCATGACATCCTGAAATCCCGGCGCAGATGTGAAGTCCACCGGAGCTGGCTCTGCCACAGGCACCTCACCCTGCTCCTTAATAATGAGATTCTCTGCTGGATCCACTGGCGGCATAACCGGAATAGTCCTGGGACATCCTCGCCCTCTACCACGGTCTAGAGCCCTCCCTCGGCCTCTGCCTCGGCCTCTAGAACCTGGGGGAGTAGCTATTCCCTGGTCTGAAATCTCATTAGAGCGTGTTCTCACCATCTGTGAGAGAATAAGAGAAGGATATTTAGTACTACATCAATTGCACGATGGAATATGAAAAAAAAGGTAGTTTCCTAACACCATATAGCCTCTCGAATATAAGTACAGACGTCTCTGTACCGATCCGCAAGACTCTATTAGGTCTGCTCATAACTTGTGAGACCTACGTGAACCAAGTGCTCTGATACCATGTTGTCACGACCCAATTTCACCTATAGGTCGTGATGGCGCCCAACACTACAGCTAGGCAAGCCAACTAATAAGTCAAACGTACATTGGTTAAACTTTTATTCCAAGAAAATAATAAAATACCAACATCTACCAATGTGTGTGCCAAGACCCGGTGTCACAAGTGCATGAGCATCTAGTAAATTATACAAAACCCCAAATACTGTCTGAAATAAAATAGACAGAATTTAAATATAAGAAGAGACATTGATAGCTGCAAAACGGCTCAGAAAGGTAGCTCACCACTATGCCTCGGGATGACGTGGGTATGTGATGATAGGTCCTCTACTAGTACCTGTCTCAGATCCTGCACAAAAAGTATAGCAAGTGTAGTATGAGTACGTAAACAACGTGTATCCAGTAAGTATCAAGCCTAATCTCGAAGTGGTAGAGACGAGATGGCCGACTTTGACACTCACTATGGGTCAATAATAATAACTAAAATATAACTAGAATATTTAAATCAGCATGGTTTACAGAATTTACAATAATTTGTTTAATCAGCAGAAATAATCAAATTCCTTCAATTCAAAAAAATTCCAATTTATCAATTAAATCTGATTTACAGGAGTAACAATTAATTCCATAAACAAGCCAGAATAATAATTCATTAAATTCCAAGGATTTTTCCAAATAATTAATTAGCTTCTCAAGCTGAAATAAATTATTAAAGTATCGTGTAATTATTATTATTAAGCACGATTTCTGCCGAGGACGTACGGCCCGATTCAGAGTGTCGTGTACACTGCCGAGGGACGTGCGGCGCGATCCATAGATGCATCTATCCTGCCGAGGCGTTCGGCCCGCTCCACAAGAAAGGAGGACATTTTCTGATGTGCCTCCGGAAGGAGAGTGTATTTATTATAAGACGAATTTGGGAGGAGAACAATTCCTTTTAACAATTAATTGATTAAAACAGACAGTCAAGCCTATGAGATTTCCATCCTTTAATATTTTTATCTAACAATTCACAATATATTCATATAGATATCAATTAATATAAATAAATCAAAGAATACAATTTACACAAGCAAGGCATGCTCTGTGTCCTAAACTACCCGAACTTTAGCATTAATAGTAGCTACGCACGGACTCTCGTCACCACGTGCGTACGTAGCCACCCCCACCCCCCAACACAATTAGCAATAATTATTTAATTTTAATCACCTATGAGGTAATTTCCCCCTCACAAGGTTAGACAAGAGACTTACCTCGTCTTGCTCCAATTTAATCCACAATTTTGCCTTTTTCACGATTATCCAACTCTGTCTAGCTCGAATCTAGCCAAAATAATTCGATACAATCACTAAAAATTATAGGAAATAAATTCTATAAGGAAATACTACATTTTTAATAAAAATCCCGAAATTAATTAAAAATTCGCCCACGGGGCCCACATCTCGGAATCTGGCAAAAGTTATGAAATCCGACAACCCATTCAATTACGAGTCCAACCATACCAGTTTCACTCAATTCCGACTCCGAATCGATACCGAAATCTCAAAATTTCGTTTGTATGAGATTTCTAAATTTTCCAAATCTCAAATCTCAAAACACTAATTAAATTGTGAAAAACAATGATACACTTGTATATGTAGATCAAATCTGAGTTAGAATCACTTACCCTAATATTTTTCCCTTGAAAATCTGTCAAAAGTTGCCTTTGCTCAAGCTCAAGTTCGCCAAAAATGGCAAATGGGACGAATGTCCTCTTTTTATAAAACTGCCCAGCAGCCTTCGGAATTGGGCCTCGACCGCGGCTTCGATCACAGGTTCGAGCATGGACCTCGGTCATGGCCTCGATCAGGGCATCGAACATGTGCCTTCGATCAGGGCATCAAGGTTGTGCCTTCGCTCAGGGCATCAAGCTTGGGCCTTCGTTTAGGGCATCGAGCTTGGGTCTCGATCCTAGTCCTCGAGCCTTACCTTCGATCCTAGTCCTCAAGCCTTACCTTCAATCATGCCCTCAAGCCTTACCTTCGATCATGCCCTCGAGCCTTACCTTCGATCATGCCCTCGAGCCTTACCTTCGATCATGCCCTCGAGCCTTACCTTCGATCATGCCCTCGAGCCTTGCCTTCGATCATGCCCTCGAGCCTTGCCTTCGATTATGCCCTCGAGCCTTGCCCTCGATCGAGGCTTCGATACTGAGTCTCGTCCCTGGCTTCAACTCAGGGCTCGATCATGGGCTCGACACCTGGACTCGATATCTGGGCTCGATCACAGCCCAGAATGTCCAACAGAAGAGGAAAAATTGCAGCAGCTTTTTAACTCAAATTTTTGATCCGTTAACCATCTGAAACTCACCCGAGGCCCTCGGGACCTCAACCAAATATACCAACAAGTCCTAAAATATCATACGAACTTAGTCGAACCTCTAAATCATATCAAACAACGCTAAAACCATGAATCATACCCCAATTCAAGCTTAATGAAACTAAGAGTTTTCAACTTCTACATTCAATGTCGCAACATATCAAATCAACTCCGATTGACCTCAAATTTTACACACAAGTCATAAATTATATAACGGAGCTATGAAAATTTTCGGAACTGGATTCTGACTCCGGTATTAAAAAGTCAACTCATCGGTCAAACTTCCAAACTTAAATTCTTGTTTTTAGTCATTTCATGCCTAATTTAACTACGGACTTCCAAATAAAATTTCGAACACGCTCCTAAGTCCAAAATCACCATACGGAACTGTTAGAATCATCAAAATTCTATTCCGGGGTCGTTTTCACAAAATGTTGACTGAAGTCAAACTTAGCACTTTAAGGCCAATCTTAAGGAACCAAGTGTTTTGGTTTCACCCCAAATACTTCCAAATCCCGAACCAACCATCCCCACAAGTCATAAATCATTACAAGCACCTACAGGAAGTTTTATTTTAGGGAACGGGGTTCTAAAAGTTAAAAATGACCGGTTGGGTCATTACAAAAGGTTTAAAATAGCACCAATTAGGTAAATAGGGGAAATTGTGTAGAAATATTTTTTAAACTTATCTAGCATAGATTCAATACCAGAAGTATATCATTCTTTCTTCTTCAAATTATATAGTAAAAGAGAAATTTCAGCAATATGAACTAAACCATTTGCAATAGTAGGATAATAAGCTCCAAAAAACTCAAGTGTAGCCACATAAAATTTTTGTAAAAACTTTACAACATCTTCAATAACATCCCAAGTTCTACATGTTAACAAACGGCTAGGATCGGTACAATGAGAATTAACAACTTCAGTTATAGGCATTCTATATTTATAACAACATTTTAAAAATAAATAAGTATAGTTCCACCTTGTAACTATTTCTTCAGGCATGGGTCTTGGTTTTAGTCCATAGTGTACACATTTTTTTTAAATGCATTTAATCTAGCACTTCTATTATTTCCTTGAATTACACCAACAACTCTTCTAACTAAAGTGATATCATCTCTAAATAATTCAAGGTCACTCTTCACAATCAAATTTTAAATATGACATGCACATCTAACATGAAATATTTCAGAAAGTGGTGGGTGTAGATGCAATTTTAATATTGTAATAGCAACATTGTTGTTAGAAGCATTATCAAATGACACACACAAAACTTTTTCTGCAAGATTATAAAATATAGCAACTTTATGGATAGTATTACTTATAAATGCACCAGTATGACTTTGATCTTCATCATATTTAAAAGCAATAATACGTTTTTGCATACAAAAATTATCATCTATCCAATAGCATGTAACCGTCAAATAATCATTACCATTTACAACACGACCAATATCAGAAGTAAGAGAAATTCTACAAGAAAGACTGGCGAACAAATAACATATATATGTCTGATATTGTCCAAAAAACCTAAAGATATCAGCTCTACAAGTACTTCTAGGAATACCTTTAAACAAAGGGTTATAAATTCTTTGAATATAGGTAACAAGATATGGTGAAGCAGCAAAACTAAAAGGTAAACAACCTAAAACAATCATTTTAGCTAATTCTTCCCGATCTTTCTTAATATTGTATTTACCCATTAACCCTCCAGTACCCGGGTTAAGTTTTCGTTGCCCATCTTCCTCATCTACTCCCCAATCAAGAGGGTGGTTGTCTACCATGTGCCTACGAAGTTGACCCGTTCCCCCTCCCTTACCGGTCTCATGTTTATAAATATCCTTACAAATTTTACATCTTACATAATTTTTATCTTCTTCTAGTCTATCAAAAAAATTCCAACACTTACTTCTTAATCTTCGATTCTTCTTAATAGGGACGGGAGGCCTACTTGTATTACCACGACTTCCACCCCTAATATTTTGAGTTTAACTAGCATTACCAGGTGTAGCTGGTGGTGTTTCAAGATTATTAGGTGATTGAATATCATCTAAATTATCATCTAAATCATCATCTATACCATAATTTTCTTGAAGTCTCTCATAATCTACATTTAAATTTTCAGGTGAACTTTCAGAAATATGTGTAAAGTTATTAGAAGAACAAGCACCACCTCTTGATCTTTTGGAAGTTTTCTTACTACCACCTGTAACAACCCGCCGGTCGTTTCGAGAGTTATAACCTTGTTTTTCCCATTCCTACTTTTTGTGTTATTCAGCTATATTATATTATATCGGGTTAGTTGGTTCGAGTCCGGAAGAAACTCGGAGTGAAATGAGATACTTAGTCTCATAATTGAAAATTTTAAATTAGAAAAGTGGACCGGATATGGACCTATATGTAAACGACCTCGGATTTGAATTTTTATGATTCGAATAGCTCCGTATGGTGATTTTGGACTTAGGAGCATGTCCGGAATATTATTTGGAAGTCCGTAGAGGAATTAGGCTTGAAATGCCGAAAGTTTTATTTTTGAGAAGTTTGACCGGGGGGTTGACTTTTTGATATCGGGGTCAGAATCTGATTCTGAAAATTGGAATACCTCTGTTATGTCATTTAGGACTTGTGTGCAAAATTTGAGGTCAATCGAACATGATTTGATAGGTTCCGGAGTTATTTGTAGAAATTAGAAATTCTAACGTTCATTAGGCTTGAATTGGGGTGTAATTCATTATTTTAGCATTGTTTGAGGTGATTTTAGGATTCGACTAAGTTCGTATGATGCTTTAGGACTTGTTGGTATATTTGGTTGAGGTCCCGAGGGCCTCGGGTGAGTTTCGGATGGTTAACGGATCAAAAATTAAACTAGAACAGCTGCTACAATTTCCTTCTGTTGGAAATTGCTTCTGCCCAGAAATCGAGCCCAGATGTGAGCCCAGATCGAGCTCAGGGTCGAGGTCCACGATCGAAGCCCAGATCGAGCTCAGGTTCGAGGGCCACGATCGAGCCCAAAGTCGAGGACCACGATCGAAGGCATGATCGAGCCCAGGGTCGAGGGTCACAGTCGAAGGCCGGGTCGAAGACATAATCGAGGGCCAGGATCGAGAACCAGAATCGAGGGGCAGGACTGATGACGAGGATCGAGGACCTCGATCGAAGGCCAAGATCGAGGCAGAACCGAGGATGTCTGGGCAAAATTATAAAAACAGGGACTTCGTCCCATTTGCCATTTTTTGCAAATTGGAGCTTGGGAAGAGGCGATTTTTGATATATTTTCAAGGAAAACTTGAGGTAAGTCCCTTGTGATCATTTCTACTCCATAATATTGAATTATCATCGAATAATCCGACTAGATTACATGATTTTGAGGTGTAAATCAGAGATTGGAACTTAGAAATTTGGAAATAAGATTTGTAGATTTGAGAGTCGAGTTGAGGTCGAATTTTTGTAAAATTGGTATGGGTAGACTCGTGGTTGAATGGGATTTTGGATTTTGTAACTTGTGTCGGGTTCCGAGACGTGGGCCCCACAGGCGATTTTGAGCCAATTTCGGGTTTTGGTCTAATTTTGAAGCTTTTCTTGTGGAATTCATTCCATTAGCATATATTGATGGTATTATACTAATTGTGAATAGATTTGGAGCATTTGGAGGCAGATTCCAGAGGCAAGAGCATTGCAGGGTAGAGATTTGACCGGTTTGAGGGAAGTAACGATTGTAAATCTAGTCCTGAGGGTATGAAACCCCGGATTTCGTATCATTCTATTATTTTGAAGTGACGCACATGCTAGGTGGGCGTGTGGGCGTGCACTGTTGGGGATTTGTGAGTTGGTTCGTCCCGTAGCAACTGTAAAATTACATACTTTGTTGAAACCATTTGATACTTATATGTTTTAGAAAGAATTTCTGTAAATTGGGCTGAATGTCATGTTTGGGCCTTGCGCCAATGCTGTTTGGACCCTTAGGGACTGTTTCTTATCATCCTCTCAATGTTTTCGATTGAAAATCTATACTCAGTCATGTTTATATTTGTTTACCGCATAACTCAGTTTTATGACTCTATTTTGATGCATATAAATGTTTTGGGCCGAATGCCCTGTTTTACTTAAATGCCCGAGGGATTGATTTGTGAGGATGAGTATGGATCGGGGCTGCCCGCCTACAGCATACTTGTGACTGAGTGAGGTCGAGGGCCTGATTGGTGAGGATGAGTGTGGATCGAGGCTGCCACTTGCAGCATACTTTATTATGATCGCACGTGAGTTGTCCGTGCAGATTATAGCGCTTGGGCTGAAGGAGCCCCTCCGGAGTCTGTACACACCCCCAGTCAGCGCAAGTACCTACTGAGTGCGAGTGCCGAGTGCTGAGTGACTGGGAGGCAAGAGTGATTGTGAGGTATGCCCGAGTGGCAAGAGTGATTGTGAGGTATGTCTGAGTGGCAAGAGTGATTGTGAGGTATACCCTTGTAGCACGAGTAACTGTGAGGTTTGTCCGAGAGGCTATTTATGATTTCATCATTTTTGCTCACCTTTGCATTGAGCCTTTGTTTGAAAAACTGTTGGAAAAATGTCTTTAAAATGATTTTTACTGGAACTGGGTTTAAACGAGATGTTTGATTCAAATCCTGATTTTTTTTTAAGCATGTCGTATTTTACTGAGATTTCCTGATATGAACGTTATATGCTTTATTGCTCGTCACTACTGCTCAGTCTTTATTTATTGTTGCTACTTACTGAGTTGGCGTACTCACGTTACTCCCTGCACCTTGTGTGCAGATTCAGGTATAGCTGGACACGGTAGCTGTTACTGAGTGTTCTGGTTGCAGATTTTCTTGGAGATAGCAAGGTAGCTTTTTGGCGATCGCAGCCCCTGCTCTTCTCCCTCTTATCTTCCTCTAGTTGTATTTAGCTATTTTTCGGGCTGAGTTAGCCTTGATATTATTAGATAGATTGTAGTATATGCTCATGACTAGTGACACCCCGATATCGGGCTTTTCTTTTCCGCACTTCTCTTTTTCTTTTATTTGAACTCTTTAAATGGAGGTTTTATGTTAAATAACCTTGAAATTATCTTTGAAATGAAAAAACATCGTTTTGTTTTGGAAATGAGTCGGCTTGCCTAGTTCCACGATAGGCGCCATCACGACAGGGGTTAGTTTTGGGTCGTGACAGATTGGTATCAGAGCCTAGGTTACATAGGTCTCACGAATCATGAGCGGGTTTAGTAGAGTCTTGAGGATCGGTACGGAGACGTCTGTACTTATCTTCAGGAGGCTGCAGAACCTTTAGGAAACTCCACATTCTTGAATTTTTGTTGTGCGAATCTGTTGATTCTAGTAACTAAACATTTGTTGTTTCATTCTCTCACAGATGGTGAGGACTCGTGCTACCGGTCAGGAGGGCCAGCTACCAGTACCACCAGCCAGGGCCACGGTAGAGGCGGTGGTAGGGGCAGAGGTGCAGCCCGTACAGCAGTTGAGGCAGTACCTACAGATCCACCGGTTGTCCCAAATCAGGACCAAGTTCCAGTTGTTGATGTACCAGTTCAAGCACCACATGTGCCTATTGTGATTCCAGGCCTTCAGGAGGCCCTGGCTCAGATTCTGACAGTGTTTACTGGCCTTGCTCAGGCGGTCTCTATTTCGACGGCCGCAACCACTTCTCAGGCCAGGGGAGGCACTCAGACTCCCATCGCTCGCACACCCGAGCAGGTTATTCAGGGACTTCAGACACCAGAGGCACCACCACCTCAGTCGGTTGCTGTTTCTCAGGATTATGTGGTTCCTGCTATGCCTGAGGATGATCAACGTAGGTTGGAGAGGTTTGGGAGACTTCATCCACCACCTTTCAGTGGCACAGAGAGAGAGGATGCTCAGGACTTTTTGGACAGGTGTCAGAGGATACTCCGTACTGCTGGTATTTTGGAGACTTGTGGGGTCTCATTCACTACCTTTCAATTTTCTGGGGCTACACTCAGATGGTGGGAGACTTACGAGAGGCGTAGGCCTGTTGGCGCAGCACCCCTTACTTGGCAGTAGTTCTCCGTGGTCTTTTTGGAGAAGTTCGTGCCTCGATCCCGCAGAGAGGAGCTGCGTAGACAATTTGAGCGGCTACGCCAGGGTGATATGTCTGTGATGCAGTATGAGATGCGGTTCTCCGAGTTGGCCCGTCATGCTATCTGGTTGGTTCCCACGGACGGAGAGAGGATCATGAGGTTTATTGATGGCCTCACTTATCAGCTACAGTTGCTCATGACCAGGGAGCGGGTTTCGGGTGCTACCTTTGATGAGGTTGTCGACATTGCTCAGCAAATTGAGATGGTTCGCGGTCAGGAGAGGGTTGAGCGGGAGGCCAAGAGGCCTCCTGGTCAGGGTAAATTCAGCAGTGCTCCTTTTGGGGTTCAGTTCCAGCACGGTAGAGGTCGTCATTTCAGACAAGCTCAGTCAGCTCGGCCATTTCATCGGGGTGCATCATCTAGCCATGGTTCTCACAGTTCTCATCAGGGCCACTCATCACTTAGTGCCCTTCCAGTTTAGAGTTCGTCCCGTGCTCCATCTGTTCAGGGCTCTTCCATGAAAGGTTCTTCTACCAGTCATCCCGGTGCTAGGGGTTCCCTTCAGTTTCTGCCGCCAGCACCAGGGAGTTGTTTTGAGTGTGGGGAGCTTAGGCATATATGGAGGCAGTGTCCTCGTCGTCATGGAGGTCTATCTCAGCAGAGGAGTCAGCCTCCGACTATAGCCCCAGCTACCTCACCATCCGCCCAGTCAGCTCGGGGTGGAGGTCAGTCAGCTAGGGGTCGCCTTAGAGGGGGAGGCAGATCAGGGGGTGGTCAGACCCGTTTCTATGCTCTCCCTGCCAGACCAGATATTATTGCTTCAGATTCTGTGATTATAGGTATTGTCTCAGTTTGCCACAGAGATGCCTCAGTATTATTTGACCCTGGTTCCACGTATTCATATGTTTCCTCATATTTCGCCCATTTTCTGGATATGCCCCGTGAGTCCTTAGTTTCATCTGTACATGTATCTACTCCTGTGGGCGCTCACTGGGGTGTGTACAGACTCCGGATGAGCTCTTTCAGCCCTCGGCCTCACTCAATCACAAGTATGCTGCAGGCGGGCAGCCTCGATCCACACTCATCCTCACAAATCAAGCCCTCGGCCATTTTAGTAAAATAGGGCATTCGGCCCAAAACATTTATATGCATCAAAATATAGTCAAAAAATTGAGTTATGCGGTAAAAAAATATAAACATGACTGAGTATAGATTTTCAATCGAAAACAGTGAGAGGATGATAAGAAACAGCCCCCAAGGGTCCAAACAGCATTGGCGCAAGGCCCAAACATGGCATTCAGTCCAATTTACAGAAATTCTTTCTAAAACATATAAGTATCAAATGGTTTCAACAAAGTATGCAACTTTACAGTTGCTACGGGACGGACCAAGTCACAAATCCCCAACAGTGCATGCCCACACGCCCGTCACCTAGCATGTGCGTCACTTCAAAATAATAGAATGATACGAAATCCGGGGTTTCATACCCTCAGGACTAGATTTACAATCGTTACTTCCCTCAAACCGGTCAAATCTCTACCCTGCAATGCTCTTGCCTCTGGACTCTGCCTCCAAATGCTCCAAATCTATTCACAATTAGTATAATACCATCAATATACGCTAATGGAATGAATTCCACAAGAAAAGCTTCAAAATTAGACCAAAACCCGAAATTGGCTCAAAATTGCCTGTGGGGCCCACGTCTCGGAACCCGACAAAAGTTACAAAATCCGAAAACCCATTCAACCACGAGTCTACCCATACCAATTTTACAAAAATTCGACCTCAACTCGACCCTCAAATCTACAAATCTTATTTCCAAATTTCTAAGTTCCAATCTCTGATTTACACCTCAAAATCATGTAATCTAGTCGGATTATTTGATGATAATTCAATATTATGGAGTAGAAATGATCTCAAGGGACTTACCTCAAGTTTGTCTTGAAAATATATCAAAAATCGCTTCTCCCCAAGCTCCAATTTGCCAAAAATGGCAAATGGGACGAAGTCCCTGTTTTTATAATTCTGCCCAGACATCCTCGGTTCTGCCTCGATCTTGGCCTTCGATCGAGGTCCTCGATCCTGGTCATCGGTCCTGCCCTTCGATCCTGGTTCTCGATCCTGGCCCTCGATTATGTCTTCGACCCGGCTTTCGACCGTGACCCTCGACCCTGGGCTCGATCATGCCTTCGATCGTGGCCCTCGACTCTGGGCTCGATCGTGGCCCTCGACCCTGAGCTCGATCTGGGCTTCGATCGTGGCCCTCGACCCTGAGCTCGATCTGGGCTCACATCTGGGCTCAATTTCTGGGCAGAAGCAATTTCCAACAGAAGGAAATTACAGCAGCTATTCTAGTTTAATTTTTGATCCGTTAACCATCCGAAACTCACCCGAGGCCCTCGGGACCTCAAACAAATATACCAACAAGTCCTAAAGCATCATACGAACTTAGTCGAATCCTCAAATCACCTCAAACAACGCTAAAATAATGAATTACACCCCAATTCAAGCCTAATGAACGTTAGAATTTCTAATTTCTACAAACAACTCCGGAACCTATCAAATCACGTCCGATTGACCTCAAATTTTGCACACAAGTCCTAAATGGCATAACATAGGTATTCCAATTTTTCAGAATCGGATTCCGACCCCGATATCAAAAAGTCAACCCCCCGGTCAAACTTCTCAAAAATAAAACTTTCGGCATTTCAAGCTTAATTCCTCTACGGACTTTCAAATAATATTCCGGACATGCTCCTAAGCCCAAAATTACCATACTGAGCTATTGGAATCATAAAAATTCAAATCCGAGGTCGTTTACATATAGGTCCATATCCGGTCTACTTTTCTAACTTAAAATATTCAATTATGAGACTAAGTGTCTCATTTCACTCCGAGTTCCTTCCGGACTCGAACCAACTAACCCGATATAACATAATGTAGCTGAATAACACAAAAAGAAGTAGGAATGGGAAAAACAGGGTTATAACTCTCGAAATGACCGGTCGGGTCGTTACATCCTCCCCCTCTTAAACATCCGTTCGTCCTCGAACGGGTCTAGAAACATACCTAGAGTCTCGAATAGGCGTGGATATCTGCTCTGTATCTCCCGCTCGGTCTCTCACGTGGCCTCCTGCATAGGATGGCCTCTCCATTGCACCTTCACTGAAGCTATATCCTTTGAACTCAACCTTCGAACCTGCCGATCCAAAATAGCCACCGGCTCCACATCATAAGTCATATCACCCTCCAACTGAACCGTGCTGAAATCCAAAACATGGGACGGATCTCCAATATACTTCCGGAGCATGGAAACATGAAACACTGGATGCACACTCGACAAGCTGGGTGGCAAGGCAAGCTTATAAGCCACCTCCCCTATTCTCTGAAGCACTTCAAAAGGCCCAATGAACCGGGGGCTCAACTTGCCCCTCTTCCCAAACCTCATAACACCCTTCATGGGTGATACCTTCAGCAAAACCTTCTCCCCAACGATAAAAGACACATCACGGACCTTCCTATCCGCGTAGCTCTTCTGCCTAGACTGCGCCGTGCGAAGCCGCTCCTGAATTAATTTCACCTTATCTAATGCGTCCTGGACCAAGTCTGTACCTAAGAGCCTAGCCTCACCCGGCTCAAACCATCCAACCGGAGATCTACACCTTCTCCCATACAAAGCCCCGTACTGAGCCATCTGAATACTCGACTGATAACTGTTGTTATATGCAAACTCCGCGAGTGGCAGAAACTGGTCCCATGAACCCCCAAAGTCAATGACACAAGCACGCAATATGTCCTCCAATATCTGAATAGTGCGCTCGGACTGCCCGTCCGTTTGAGGGTAAAAAGTTATGCTTAACTCAACCTGAGTACCCAACTCTCGCTGCACGGCCCTCCAAAACTGCGATGTGAACTGAGTACCCCTATCTGAAATGATGGAAACTGGGACACCATGCAGGCGAACGATCTCTCGGATATAAATTTCAGCCAACCGCTCTGAAGAGTAAGTAGTACCAAATGGAATGAAGTGCACAGACTTGGTTAGCCTATCCACAATAACCCAAATAGCATCGAACTTCCTCGAAGTCTGTGGGAGCCCAACTACAAAGTCCATAGTGATCCGCTACCACTTCCACTCTGGGATCTCTAACCTCTGAAGCAAGCCACTCGGTCTCTGATGCTCATACTTAACCTGCTGACAGTTTAGACACCGAGCCACAAACCCAACTATATCCTTCTTCATCCGCCTCCACCAATAGTGCTACCTCAAATCCTGGTACATCTTCGCGGCACCCAGATGGATGGAATACCGCGAGATGTGGTCCTCTTCAAGAATCAGCTCTCGAAGCCCATCAACATTAGGCACACATATCCGGCCCTTCATTCTCAACACCCCATCATCACCAATAGTCACATCCCTAGCATCACCTCTCCAAACCTTGTCCTGAAGAACGAACAAGTGAGGGTCATCATACTGACGCTCCCTGATACGGTCATAAAGAGAAGACCTGGAGACCACACAAGCCAATACCCGACTAGGCTCCGAAATATCCAATCTGACAAGCTGGCCTGCCAAGGTCTGAACATCTAATGCCAAAGGTCTCTCTGCTGCTGGAAGATATGCTAAACTCCCCAAACTCTCTGCCCGGCGACTCAAAGCATCGGCCACCACATTGGCCTTCCCCGAATGGTACAAGATAGTGATATCATAGTCCTTAAGAAGCTCCAACCATCTCCGCTGACGCAAATTAAGATCCTTCTGCTTTAACAGATACTGTAGACTCCGTTGATCAGTATAGATCTCACAATAAACCCCATACAAATAATGACGCCAAATCTTCAAGGCGTGAACAATGGGTGCTAACTCAAGATCATGTATAGGATAGTTCTTCTCATGGGTCTTCAACTGGCGCGAGGCATAGGCAATCACCCTACCCTCCTGCATCAAAACACAACCAATGCCTATCCTCGAGGCATCACAATACACGGTGTAAGAACCTGAAGCTGATGGCAAAACTAACACTGGAGCTGTGGTCAAAGCAGTCTTGAGCTTCTGAAAGCTCTCCTCACATTCATCCGACCACCTGAATGGAGCACCCTTTTGGGTCAATTTGGTTAAGGGCGATGCAATAGATGAAAATCCTTCCACAAAGCGACGGTAGTAACCCGCCAAACCAAGAAAGCTCCTAATCTCCATGGCTGAGGACGGTCTGGGCTAACTCTGCATCGCCTCTATCTTCTTCGGATCCACCTGAATACCCTCACTGGACACCACGTGCCCCAAGAATGCTACTGAACTGAGCCAAAACTTATATTTAGAGAACTTTGCATAAAGCTTCTCCTCCCTCAATCTATGCAATACAACCCTCAAATGCTGAGCGTGCTCTTCCTGGCTACGAGAGTACACCAGGATGTCGTCAATGAATACAACGATAAATGAGTCCAAATAGGGCTGGAATACACTGTTCATCAGATGCATGAACATTGTTGGGGCATTGGTCAGCCCAAAAGACATCACCAAGAACTCATAATGGCCATATCGGGTTCTGAAAGCTGTCTTGAGAATATCTGAATCCCAAATCTTTAGCTGGTGATAACCGTACCTCAAATCAATCTTGGAGAACACCCTCGCTCCCTGAAGCTGGTCGAATAAATCATCAATACGAGGCAAAGGATACTTGTTCTTGACTGTAACCTTGTTCAACTGCCTGTAATCAATACACATTCTCATGGAACCATCCTTCTTTTTCACAAATAAAACTGGTGCACCCCAAGGTGACACACTAGGCCGAATAAACCCCTTATCAAGGAGTTCCTGGAGCTGTTCTTTCAATTCCTTCAACTCCGCCGGTGCCATACGATACGGTGGAATAGAAATGGGTTGGGTGCCCGGCACCAAATCAATGCCTAAGTCAATATTGCTGTCAGGCGGCATGCCCGGTAGGTCTGCAGAAAACACATCCGGAAAATCACGTACCACCGGAACAGAATAAATGACAGGAGTCTTTGCACTAACATCCCTCACAAAAGCCAAATAAGATAGGCAACCCTTCTCAACCATGCGCTGAGCCTTCAAATATGAAATCACCCTACTTGGTACATAATCTACAGAACCGCTCCACTCAACCCTCGAAATTCCCGGCATAGCCAACGTCACCGTCTTAGCGTGACAATCTAGAACAGCATGACATGGATATAACCAATCCATACCCAATATCACATCAAAGTCAACCATACTGAGCAACAATAGATCTACTCGGGTCTCCAGATCCCCAATAGTCACCACACATGACCGATATACGCGGTCCACAATTGTGAGGTATGCCCGAGTGGCAAGAGTGATTGTGAGGTATGCCCGAGTGGCACGAGTGACTGTGAGGTTTGCCCGAGGGACTGTTTATGATTTCATCATTTTTGCTCACCTTTGCATTGAGCCTTTGTTTGAAAAACTGTTGGAAAAATGTCTTTAAAATGATTTTTACTGGAACTGGGTTTAAACGAGATGTTTGATTCAAATCCTGATTTTTTTTTTTAAGCATGTCGTATTTTACTGAGATTTCCTGATATGAACGTTATATGCTTTATTGCTCGTCACTACTGCTCAGTCTTTATTTATTGTTGCTACTTACTGAGTTGGCGTACTCACGTTACTCCCTCACCTTGTGTGCAGATTCAGGTATAGCTGGACACGGTAGCGGTTACTGAGTGTTCTGGTTGCAGATTTTCTTGAAGATAGCAAGGTAGCTGTTTGGCGATCGCAGCCCCTGCTCTTCTCCCTCTTATCTTGCTCTAGTTGTATTTAGCTATTTTTCGGGCTGAGTTAGCCTTGATATTGTTAGATAGATTGTAGTATATGCTCATGACTAGTGACACCCCGATGTCGGGCTTTTCTTTTCCGCACTTCTCTTTTTCTTTGATTTGAAA
Source organism: Nicotiana tomentosiformis (assembly GCF_000390325.3). NCBI lineage: Eukaryota > Viridiplantae > Streptophyta > Magnoliopsida > Solanales > Solanaceae > Nicotiana > Nicotiana tomentosiformis. The sequence continues at coordinate 41,843,712 of NC_090818.1, read as the reverse complement.
TCTTTAAATGGAGGTTTTATGTTAAATAACCTTGAAATTATCTTTGAAATGAAAAAATATCGTTTTGTTTTGGAAATGAGTCGGCTTGCCTAGTTCCATGATAGGCGCCATCACGACAGGGGATAGTTTTGGGTCGTGACACCACCTCTACTAGTGCACGCTTTTTTGGCTGCTCTAAATATATCCATTATATAAATTAAATTAATAATTCTAAATAATAAAATATGTGTACACCAAAGAAGAGAAAGATATGGAACGAGTGTACCGAAATTCCGGATACCGCACTAAATTTGATATCAAAAATCAAACTTCAATTGATAGATCGATACTTGATAATTGATACTTGATAGTTGATACCACACTTCACTTGAATACTTGATATTTGATAATACTAATTTTGTAATGGCTAAACTAAATATTTGATGAAACTTGAAATAATAAGTAATTGAGAATTTAAGAACAATAATCAATAATATCAAGAGAGAATTAGAATAGTAAGAGAGTGAATTGTGAGAAAAAATGAAGAAGAAGTGGAGCTATTTATAGTTTTAAAAAGGTTAAAATTATAATTTATCAAATATTAGGGGTGTGGGGGCTATTTTCTTAGGGAGTAGGCCGAAATGGTCATTTCTGCAAACAAGGGCCGTTGGCCAACAGTCATATTTGAATTTGACCGTTAGCAACGGTCCAGAAAAAAAAAAGTTGTAACGGATACCGGGTTTAACCGAGTTGTAGCCCGCTAAAAACCCGTTAACGGGCTTAGCGGGTTCCGGTGCACCGGTATCAAAAAACTTTTTGTTTGAAACCCGCTCCCCTCCCAACCCGTCCCAGCCCGCCCCCCATGCTACAGTATCGGGTTGACCCGGGCTGAACCAGGTTGTAAACGGGTCAGCCCGGCCCGATTAACATGTATAGTTGCAGTATAGCTATATACCCCTACAGTACTATATACTATAGCGGTATAGTGTTGGGTAACTGTGTTCTTCGATTTTTAGCTGAAAAATTCGATCTCAATCGCCTCAAATCAGCTCCAAATGCGATCAAATTTCAGTCTGAACTTCCAGAAGGTACTATAAGCAATATTTAATAACACCCACTTTGAATTAAACAAGAAATCTTCAAAATAAAAATTTTAAATTCAAGAGTTTCAAGCCCAACAACGGTAGATATTCAAATACACATAGAAATTTAGATATGCGAAGCTTACTCAAAGGTACTATAAGCAATATACACCCACTTCAAATCTAAGATCAAAATCTTCAAGTTGATAAATCATAAATTTGGAATTTTGGAAAAAGACTTTAAGAAAATCTATAATATTTTAACTTCAGTAAAAAACACGAAATGCAAAATCTGAGCAAGCTTGAGATTTTGACAGAAAAGAAATGAGATGACATGAAAAATAACAGAGTCAATTGGATTTCATAGTCTATTAAAAGAGAAAGCTCCAGGATTTTACACTTCAAAAGGGAAAGGGAATGTTTTGCACTAGATTAAGCTAGCGTAGAGAAAATAAATCAAAAAGCAAAACAGAATAGGTAGGCTGAGTAAAATATTTTGGTTGAATAGGTAATTTTTGTAACAAACTCTCATATGGGTAATTACGGGTAATTATTTTGGCTTGCGTGGGCATTTAGTATAGATTCCGATCAATTTTTATTGTCACATCATGATTAGGGATCGATCAAATAAAGCAGGCAAGATTCAACATTTGTATTGGAGTCCAATTAATTCAGATTTTCATTGAAAATTTTATACCAAAGGTAAAACATTCCTTGTCAAATGTGACTCTATTGCTAGGGCTCAAATCTGAAACCTACAAAAGAGTAGTTAGTACCGCTTTAACGCCTTTTTCGAGCTGCTAGAATCATGACTAAAGAGAGAGCAGCGCACCAGCATTTACAGGCCAAATGTAACGAAATACCAATGGCTTCAAACGTGAGTTCATTTACGTTTCAGGAGAAGGTACCCAATGGCATACCTAAATTAACGGTTACATACAAAACTAAGCTTCCCGTTTAATTCAGATTGGATCCCCTATGAATATCCACAATATAATATTTTCATAACCTTTAAATATCGTTTTGATTTGAACTCTTTAAATGGAAGTTTTATGTTAAATAACCTTGAAATTATCTTTGAAATGAAAAAATATCGTTTTGTTTTGGAAATGAGTCGGCTTGCCTAGTTCCACGATAGGCGCCATCACGACAGGGGTTAGTTTTGGGTCGTGACACCACCTCTACTAGTGCACGCTTTTTTGGCTGCTCTAAATATATCCATTGTGTAAATTAAATTAAAAATTCTAAATAATAAAATATGTGTACACCAAAGAAGAGAAAGATATGGAACGAGTGTACCGGAATTCCGGATACCGCACTAAATTTGATATCAAAAATCAAACTTCAATTGATAGATCGATACTTGATAATTGATACTTGATAGTTGATACCACACTTCACTTGAATACTTGATATTTGATAATACTAATTTTGTAATGGCTAAACTAAATATTTGATGAAACTTGAAATAATAAGTAATTGAGAATTTAAGAACAATAATCAATAATATCAAGAGAGAATTAGAGTAGTAAGAGAGTGAATTGTGAGGGAAAATGAAGAAGAAGTGGAGCTATTTATAGTTTTAAAAAGGTTAAAATTATAATTTATCAAATATTAGGGGTGTGGGAGCTATTTTCTTAGGGAGTAGGCCGAAATGGTCATTTCTGCAAAAAAGGGCCATTGGCCAATAGTCATATTTGAATTTGACCGTTGGCAACGGTCCAGAAAAAAAAAAAAGTTGTAACGGATACCGGATTTAACCGGGTTGTAGCCCGCTAAAAACCCGTTAACGGGCTTAGCGGGTTCCGGTGCACCGGTATCAAAAAACTTTTTGTTTGAAACCCGCTCCCCTCCCAACCCGTCCCAGCCCGCCCCCCATGCTACAGTATCGGGTTGACCCGGGCTGAACCAGGTTGTAAACGGGTCAGCCCGGCCCGATTAACATGTATAGTTGCAGTATAGCTATATACCCCTACAGTACTGTATACTATAGCGGTATAGTGTTGGGTAACTGTGTTCTTCGATATTTAGCTGAAAAATTCGATCTCAATCGCCTCAAATCAGCTCCAAATGCGATCAAATTTCAGTCTGAACTTCCAGAAGGTACTATAAGTAATATTTAATAACACCCACTTTGAATTAAACAAGAAATCTTCAAAATAAAAATTTTAAATTCAAGAGTTTCAAGCCCAACAACGGTAGATATTCAAATACACATAGAAATTTAGATATGCGAAGCTTACTCAAAGGTACTATAAGCAATATACACCCACTTCAAATCTAAGATCAAAATCTTCAAGTTGATAAATCATAAATTTGGAATTTTGGAAAAAGACTTTAAGAAAATCTATAATATTTTAACTTCAGTAAAAAACACGAAATGCAAAATCTGAGCAAGCTTGAGATTTTGACAGAAAAGAGATGAGATGATGAAAAATAACAGAGTCAATTAGATTTCATAGTCTATTAAAAGAGAAAGCTCCAGGATTTTACACTTCAAAGGGGAAAGGGAATGTTTTGCACTAGATTAAGCTAGCGTAGAGAAAATAAATTAAAAAGCAAAACAGAATAGGTAGGCTGAGTAAAATATTTTGGTTGAATAGGTAATTTTTGTAACAAACTCTCATATGGGTAATTACGGGTAATTATTTTGGCTTGTGTGGGCATTTAGTATAGATTCCGATCAATTTTTATTGTCACATCATGATTAGGGCTCGATCAAATAAAGCAGGCAAGATTCAACATTTGTATTGGAGCCCAATTAATTCAGATTCCCATTGAAAATTTTATGCCAAAGGTAAAACATTCCTTGTCAAATGTGACTCTATTGCTAGGGCTCAAATCTGAAACCTACAAAAGAGTAGTTAGTACCGCTTTAACGCCTTTTTCGAGCTGCTAGAATCATGACTAAAGAGAGAGCAGCGCACCAGCATTTACAGGCCAAATGTAACGAAATACCAATGGCTTCAAACGTGAGTTCATTTACGTTTCAGGAGAAGGTAACCAATGGCATACCTAAATTAACGGTTACATACAAAACTAAGCTTCCCGTTTAATTCAGATTGGATCCCCTATGAATATCCACAATATAATATTTTCATAACCTTTAAATATCGTTTTGATTTGAACTCTTTAAATGGAGGTTTTATGTTAAATAACCTTGAAATTATCTTTGAAATGAAAAAATATCGTTTTGTTTTGGAAATGAGTCGGCTTGCCTAGTTCCACGATAGGCGCCATCACGACAGGGGTTAGTTTTGGGTCGTGACACCACCTCTACTAGTGCACGCTTTTTTGGCTGCTCTAAATATATCCATTGTGTAAATTAAATTAAAAATTCTAAATAATAAAATATGTGTACACCAAAGAAGAGAAAGATATGGAACGAGTGTACCGGAATTCCGGATACCGCACTAAATTTGATATCAAAAATCAAACTTCAATTGATAGATCGATACTTGATAATTGATACTTGATAGTTGATACCACACTTCACTTGAATACTTGATATTTGATAATACTAATTTTGTAATGGCTAAACTAAATATTTGATGAAACTTGAAATAATAAGTAATTGAGAATTTAAGAACAATAATCAATAATATCAAGAGAGAATTAGAGTAGTAAGAGAGTGAATTGTGAGGGAAAATGAAGAAGAAGTGGAGCTATTTATAGTTTTAAAAAGGTTAAAATTATAATTTATCAAATATTAGGGGTGTGGGAGCTATTTTCTTAGGGAGTAGGCCGAAATGGTCATTTCTGCAAAAAAGGGCCATTGGCCAATAGTCATATTTGAATTTGACCGTTGGCAACGGTCCAGAAAAAAAAAAAAGTTGTAACGGATACCGGATTTAACCGGGTTGTAGCCCGCTAAAAACCCGTTAACGGGCTTAGCGGGTTCCGGTGCACCGGTATCAAAAAACTTTTTGTTTGAAACCCGCTCCCCTCCCAACCCGTCCCAGCCCGCCCCCCATGCTACAGTATCGGGTTGACCCGGGCTGAACCAGGTTGTAAACGGGTCAGCCCGGCCCGATTAACATGTATAGTTGCAGTATAGCTATATACCCCTACAGTACTGTATACTATAGCGGTATAGTGTTGGGTAACTGTGTTCTTCGATTTTTAGCTGAAAAATTCGATCTCAATCGCCTCAAATCAGCTCCAAATGCGATCAAATTTCAGTCTGAACTTCCAGAAGGTACTATAAGTAATATTTAATAACACCCACTTTGAATTAAACAAGAAATCTTCAAAATAAAAATTTTAAATTCAAGAGTTTCAAGCCCAACAACGGTAGATATTCAAATACACATAGAAATTTAGATATGCGAAGCTTACTCAAAGGTACTATAAGCAATATACACCCACTTCAAATCTAAGATCAAAATCTTCAAGTTGATAAATCATAAATTTGGAATTTTGGAAAAAGACTTTAAGAAAATCTATAATATTTTAACTTCAGTAAAAAACACGAAATGCAAAATCTGAGCAAGCTTGAGATTTTGATAGAAAAGAGATGAGATGATGAAAAATAACAGAGTCAATTAGATTTCATAGTCTATTAAAAGAGAAAGCTCCAGGATTTTACACTTCAAAGGGGAAAGGGAATGTTTTGCACTAGATTAAGCTAGCGTAGAGAAAATAAATTAAAAAGCAAAACAGAATAGGTAGGCTGAGTAAAATATTTTGGTTGAATAGGTAATTTTTGTAACAAACTCTCATATGGGTAATTACGGGTAATTATTTTGGCTTGTGTGGGCATTTAGTATAGATTCCGATCAATTTTTATTGTCACATCATGATTAGGGCTCGATCAAATAAAGCAGGCAAGATTCAACATTTGTATTGGAGCCCAATTAATTCAGATTCCCATTGAAAATTTTATGCCAAAGGTAAAACATTCCTTGTCAAATGTGACTCTATTGCTAGGGCTCAAATCTGAAACCTACAAAAGAGTAGTTAGTACCGCTTTAACGCCTTTTTCGAGCTGCTAGAATCATGACTAAAGAGAGAGCAGCTCACCAGCATTTACAGGCCAAATGTAACGAAATACCAATGGCTTCAAACGTGAGTTCATTTACGTTTCAGGAGAAGGTACCCAATGGCATACCTAAATTAACGGTTATATACAAAACTAAGCTTCCCGCATCAACACCCCAAAAAAATTATGAATTTAATAACTTCATCCTTGGCCCTCTCTAGGTTTGAGATAAAACTGACGAACCCCAAAAAGGTAAAATTAAAATAAGTAACCGAAAAAAGGAATAAGAAGAAAAGCCATATTTCCTTATCTTAGCTGCACAGACACGGACACGCCCACACAATATCGAACAATGTCCTGAAGGCGATCATAGAAATGTGAAATGTTGATCTTATCTTTGACGGAATAGATAGCTTCTGATGTGCCGCGTTGTTCACCCTGTGCAGACATTTCAACAACCACGTAGAGTTTCTTGATTGGCATCTATCACAAGACACAGCAATAAGAGTTATCACCCATTCCTGTCTCCTGCCTAAATTTTTTAATTTTCAAGCAGAAGCGATACTGAAGGTATATGTAAGACAATATGAATCAACAATAAGGAAAAGCAGGTAAGCTAAAGTGTGCTTCTGCGAGGGAGGGACCAGAGATTTGCAACATACATCATTTAATGCCTCAGCAGCAGAATCAATTTCAACGCTTGAAAAAACATTGGGCTGTTCTAACACCTGCAAAAAGCAGAGAAAGTATCAATAGCTAGTAGTACAGAGATGAAATTCTCTCCTTTTTTTTATAATAGTCCAGAGAAGAAATTTGGTAGCCCATATCCAGTAATTGTATGAAACTATGGCGTTTGAACGTAGAATCACTGATGAAAAGAGAGTAAGTGTTGCAGAATTTAATGCCTCACAAATGAAAGACTATATCCTGCAAGGAGAAAGATAAGCAAAATATCTCTCAAATCACTAGTTTATAGACCATCAACAAAAACTGTCGCAATCCTATACAAATCGAAATCTGCTATACGAATCCTTATTGACCATGTTTTTCCATTTAAATTCATCTCAAGCCAACATTAAATCACTAGCTGTGACTATTTTTCCCCTCATAAATTTGTATATTTTCCTGACATTATTATACCTAAGATTCAAGGAGGTACTGGAAAAGGAACTACTACATCACGATCATAGCAATACTTATGATGGCCACTCACCTTCTTGGCGTCTTCTGTCTTTAGTGTTGGAACACAATATGTGACTGAGAAAGCATCATAAAGAAACCAACCTCACTGGTATTTCCAATCACTAGAATATTTTTACCCTGCAAATGAGAAACCCGTAATAAGAATGTGTCAGCAAAATGTAGTTGCATGTCCAACGACCAAGACAAAGAAACCGTACTTACAAAAAATAAAGTACTCATCTGTGTTTCGGTGTATGGATGTGAGTTACCAAGCATTGGGTTGTGTCTTACATCATTGTAAAAGAAGTTAATTGAACGGAATGCATCATAACAGGAGGACTAGATCCTCAAAAGGAACTAATACTTCTAATGAACTCCACAAGGACCCATATGCTCTAAATATGTTTGTCTGCCTTCTTCACTTACATTTTCCGTCTATATATTACGACTTGGAGTTAATCTAACCATACTTCTTGGGTGGCAGTAAATGTTTCTTACCACAGCAGAAAATCACTTTGTATTATCTGCCTTTCTCCCACAAGTAGATGCAAAGATCAAAACTAACTTAAACAGCAGAACTTGGGTTAAAGAAAGAAATAGGTGAACTTCCTCCGCCCTCAACAAGTCATGTAGGTCTGCACCCAACAAGTCATGTAGGTCTGCACCACGATCAACCATTAAAATGCTTTGCCATCAGGCATCTCATTTATCTAAAAAAAGACTTCTTTTCTCTTCCAATTATGATTTTCACGAATATATGAGTTGCACGAATTAACAACAACAACAACATCCCCAGTATAATCCCACATAGTGGTCTGCGGAGGGTAGTGTGTACGCAGACCTTACCCCTACCTTTGTGGAGGTAGAGCGGTTGTTTCCAATAGACCCTCGGCTCAGGCAAGCATAGGTACCACAATAATAACAAGAAACAAGACGGGACAACATCGAAAAACCATGTAAAAGCAGACACAACAAGATAGTAAGATGATCGAAATGTAAAAAAAAAATGACAAATATTCAAATAAGCCTACTACCAACCAAATGCGAGAGTATGTATTAACACTACCGGAATGAATAATCTAGACTACCTAACCTACTATCCTAATCTCCGTTCTCCACACCTTCCTATCACGGGTCATGTCCTCGGTCAGCTGTAGCTGCGCCATGTCATGCCTAATCACCTCACCCCAACTCTTCTTCGGCCTACTTCGACCTCTCCTAAGGCCCTCCAATGTCAACCTCTCACACCTCCTTACCGGAGCGTCTGCGCTTCTCCTCCTCACATATCCAAACAATCTAAGCCGTGCTTCCCACATCTTATCCTCAATAGCAGCCACACCTACCTTGTCCCGAATAACTTCATTCCGAATCCTATCTAATCTGATGTGTCCGCACATGCATCGACTAATTTTAATTATTTTCTCTCAAACATTCTATATTGAATTATTCTTCCCTGCGTCACCAAAATATGTACAACACGTACATTTAGTGTCTCTGGTGGGGTGTGCGTGTGAGTGAGTGAGAGAGAGAGAGTGGGAGGGAAAGAGGAGAAGTGAGAACCTCCTCCTGTTTATCTGTTGGCACTGAGCAAGCTTTATGAAGAACAAGGAAATGCATGCCATAGCTCTTCTTACACACTGGTCGATTTGTAAAATGTTCATCCTAACATCCTATAAGGCTAGAATAGTAACCCACTCAATAAGTTACAAAAGTTGTAAGACTAGTTCATATCACTATCGAGAAAGGGTAATATAGAGAATAGAGGGATGTGTTTCTCCCCCTATTAAGCAAACACAACTCCTTTTTCGATACGTCCATAAACATTTGACAAACTTCTACATATAAATTACAATAATACTCTATACAATTTTCACAAAATTTCAAGAATTAACTTCATTAATTATCTCCTCCATCCCAATTTAGGCGACAATCTTTTGATGCCTAAAAGGTTTGGACACCATCTTATAGATAGAATTGTTCATACAACTTTCAAATTCAATAATATCAAATTCATTTAACTGTTCAAATTATAAATCTTAATATGTTGCTTTCTCCTATCTAACTTTTCAACCATTAATATTTTCTTCTAGTACCACCATTATAAACATAAGATAAATTAATAAAGTAACTCTGCACCCATCATACACGGTACGAAGGGAATATTGAAATTAAGACTTATATAAATCATTTTTTTGATAAGGTAAATAATTTTATGGGAAAAGGGCCAGATTTACCCCTGTACTATTGGAAATAGTCTATATTTAACCTTCGTTATACTTTTCATCTAAATTTACCCCTACCGTTAGCAAAGTAATAAAAAATACCCTTATTTTTAACTGAAATCCACCATGGCAAAACAAATCCCCACATGGTCTACAATTGGGTGAGGTGGACGCCATGTGGCATGCCACCTCACCACTCCAAACCCTATTTTACCCTCCTCTCCTGAGAAGCTCAATCTCGAAGATCAGTTTCTTTAGCTCGGGAGACGGCGCAGAGAGAATCGAACAACGCCAAACTGGAACAGAGTTCAGCTCAGCAAATTACATGAGTGCACAACAAATTTGTTTTAAGTACGGCAGAGTGGTTTAATTTCATGTATTAATACAGCGGAGCAGTTATATTATGCAGCTAATTTGGGCCTTGGAGAAGTTATGTTACGCATTAGAAGGCGCTTTATATTTTGTATTTATAGTAGTTTTCATTGATCTTTGATATGTAATCAAGTATTAATTAAAACTGCAAGTTTTTCCCTTTTGAAGTTCTTCTTCTCGTTAGTTTGATTTAGACATTAATACTTTGTTCATACAATTAACTTTTCCTTGAGCCAAGTTTTGCTAGGGTCGCTCTGAGTTCTGTTTCTTTTTGAAATCTTTTGAATGCTTAAGAAGTGTATAAAGTCAATTCGCAACAACGTTAATCAAAAGCCAGCATAGGTACGGATTAATATGCAGTAATAATGATTTTTTAGGTGAAGAGTGATTTTTAATTATAAAAAATTATTGGTTGAGTTTGTGATATTAAGGTAATATTTTAACTTATACATGGGCAAAGGGTTAAATGGGTGTTCTTCTGTGGGGGTAATAAAGAGGAGGGGTAAATGAGCTTAGAACATTGGAGATGGGTGGGGTGAAGTGGCGGGAGGAGAGGGGTAAAATAGGGCTAGGAGTGATGAGGTGGCATGCCACGTGGCGTCCATGTCACCAAAATATCAGACCATGTTGGATTTGTTTTGCCATGGTGGATTTCTGTTAGAAATAGGGGTATTTTTGATTACTTTGCTAACGACAAGGGTAAATTTAGACGAAAAGTATAACGAAGGATAAATGTAGACTATTTTCAATAGTACAGAGATAAATCTAGACCTTTTCCCTTTCAATAAGGGGGACAACCCCGTTTACAAGCCATATACCAGAAAACATAACCTACACCAAAATATGGTTCTCAACAAAAGAGACCCAATCCTCCGTACAAAGAGACGTTTATGTATCACGTTCCCCACTAAACAACAACTTATCATCCCTGTCATTTCCTTCCACTACTGCAATATGACATAGGTAAAATAATATTTTACATTCCATGTCCAGCCAAATAACAATGCTTAAGATTCAGGACAATGTGGTGTCTGTGAACAACCCCCCCCCCAAAAAAAAAAAACCTCCTCCGGAAACAGAAAGCAAACAAGCAAACATTGAGTACAAACAAGCATCTGGAAATGAAATATCAAGCAATTATGTAGGAAATACCTAGGAGGAAGCTTTTCAAGGAGATCCAACAGTGTCTCAAAAATCAAATCTGAAAATTGAGGGCCAATGGCAACTTACTCCAATAGCCTGCATGTGCAAGTGAAGGGTAACTGTATGATGACAAAAAAATTAGTGTATTTGAAGACCATTTATCTAGGGACCAATTACCTTTCAATGACATCAAGAATGATTATACTAAGTGGTGAGCTGTAAGCATTCCCAAATACCTACCAGAGATTGTTAGAAGACTTAGTTTTATTTCTGAAATGCAAGTAGTAAACACTTTGCGTGTATGTATAAAGTCCTGAATTTTCTAATCAACCATGCCAAAGTGACAAGGTCAATGCAGGTAACCTTGACAATCATTTACTGCTTTCACTGAGCCCAATCATTGCCAAAGCAGATATCTAGCAATTCAGGGAGAAAAGCATCAAGAGTATGTCAGAATGTTAATATTTGTAATTGATCTCCATAAGCGTACAGGTTCCCAATGGATTAAGAACTTACGATGTTGATATATGGGAAATCACTTTCAATTCCAACCGTTGCTGCCATTGCAGTCTTATCACTGTCCAGAAACAGATAATTTTTTGATAAATGAGCACATATTGAAGAAACAAGAAAATTACAAGTGTTACCTTCCACTCGGGACTTCCAGAAGGCAAGTAACTAGGGGGCTCCTCCTGTTGACTTTAACTTGTTCTGCCAACAGCAGAGTTCTTCTGTCGAAGTGGTGATGTCGTTCAACACAGTCAACAATGTCATTAAGCTTGTACCAACAACAACAACAACATATCCAGTGTAGTCTCACAAGTGAAGTATGAGGAGGATAGTGTGTACGCAGACCTTACTCCTACCTTGTGCAGGTAGAGAGGTTGTTTCCGATAGACCCTCGACTCAAGAAAAGTATGTAAATAGAAGAAACCACGTAAAAAGAAGCAGTAACCACAACCAGAAAATAAGATAACCGAATCAAAAGAAACAATAGGTAGTATTAAAAATCTAAGAATAGGAAATACAAGGATATACTAGTACTACAGGTATCGAAAGGCAATACAAGTATGAAAAAGAATCCTACTCGATTACTCACTAATCCACTATCCTAATTCTCGACCTCCACACCCTCCTATCATGGGTCATGTTCCCTGCAAGCTGAAGATGTGTCATGTCCTGCCTAATCACCTATCCCAATACTTTTTCGGCCTACCCCTACCTCCCCCTGGCCCTACTATAGCCAACATCTCACACCTCCTCATTGGGATATCTGTGGATCTCCTCTTCACATGCTCGAACCATCTCAGTTTCGCTTCCCGCATCTTGTCCACTATGGGGGCTACTCCCACCTTGTCCAGAATATCTTCATTCTTAATCAAATCTCTCCTAGTATGCCCACACATCCATCTCAGTATTCTCATTTCAACTACTTTCATCTTCTGAACATGAGAAGTCTTAACCAATACTCCGTATCATACAATATAGTCGGTCTGACAACCACTCTATATACTTTGCCTTTAAGTCTCTTTGGCATTTTCGTATCACATAAGGCGCTGGATGCAAGCCTCTACTTCATCCATCCTGCTCCAATACGATGTATGACATACTCATCAATCTCCCCATCACTTTGGATTATAGACCTAAGATACATGAAACTTCCTTTATTAGGGATGATTTGTGTATTTAACCTCACTTCTACGTCAGCCTCATGAGTCCCGCCACTGAACTTGCACTCCAAGTATTTTGTCTTAGTCTTGCTCAGCTTGAAACCTTTAGAGTTCAAGGTTTGCCTCGAAACCTCCAACCTAGCATTAACCCCGACTCGCATCTTGTTAATTAAAACTATGTCATCAGGAAATAACTGCACCAAGGTACCTCCCATTGAATGTGTCGCGTCAACTCATCTATCACCAAGGCAAATAAAACGGGTTGAGAGCTGATCCCTGGTGCAACCCCATCAAGTGACCGGAGTCTCCTACCGTTGTCCTCACCTAGGTCTTGGCTACATACATGTTCTTAATCGCCCTAGTGTAGACGACAGGTACACATTTAGCCTCCAAACATCTCCACGGAAAAGGTAAGCTTTTTCTAGGTCAATAAACAACATATGTGAGTTTCACTTCCTCTCTCTATACTGCTCCACCAATCTCCTAACAAAATTAAGTCTATATCGAAGACATAATTAAGTAATCAAAAATTTGGTCTCTCTAACAACTTAAACTTTTAAATGGTGGTTATACACTTAACATGGTATCAGAATAGGCAGAGATCCTAGTCTCAAGTTTCACCGCCAGCCACTACAGAAAAAAAGAGATTTTCCTCACGTGTTTGTTTGGCCGGGAAAAAAGAAATCAGGTCCACATATGTGGACCATGTTGGAGACATATTCTTTAACACTTGAGCCTTTAGATGACATGGGCACACACTCCAACAACCCAAAAACCATAATGACTTGTGAAGTCCCTTTTTTTAGCAAAAAATATATATTATGTACCCTTAGCTTAACCTTAACAGAATTATATGCTTCTCCTAATTTTTAATCATTAAATCTTTCTCTTAACCCTTTATTTCAGGCTCCAACCAATATAGCATTCTCATAAAGACATAAATACAACATTAACACGACCTTTCCCCTTTCTTAATTGCCTGTATAAAGCGTTTTCTTTAATAATGGTGGTGTGCAGCTTGCACTCATCTTTCTATTCCGCCGAGCACCTGCTACCCCCAATCAATACGAGTACCGGATAACTATGTCCATTGGATCGTGAACATATGGAAAGAAATCACCTAGTTATCTTGTCTTTGCTGGGGTTTGAGCTTTGGTCTCCGAGGTTGCACCCACTCCATTGATCATTAGGCCACACCCTTGGATACAATCCTATAAAAAGCTTCTTCTTGTTTCCCCAAAAATAATCTCCAGATAACCATCCTCTTATCTGAAGTAAGCAGTTGTTCTCGCGTACATCTATCTAGAAACCTCAAAAACCAATAATTATTAAATGAAAATTTACCAGCAAAGCTGCGGAGAATCAAATGATTTCATTTGGTATTCCAAATTAAAAGAAAATATGCTCTAAAGAAAATCGTTACTTCTGGAGGATTTAAGGACCATTTAAGATTAGTTCAAGGATGTCAGATACCAAAGACAAGGATCAAAACATATGAAATTTCTCGGGAAAAATATACATGAAAACGGGTGACTTCTACTGTTAGATAACATATGACTCTTATAGTTGGACTGGTTCTCAAAGCATAATATCTGTCATGGACGGCTTTCCAGCCATGCCCCATGACCCCTTGGACGCGCCCCGTGGCGTCTTGGCAAGCCTCCCAACGCCCAGCGCCACAGTCGGCCCCATGGTCTCGGCAGCTCCAAGTGACAAGCGCACATGTACCTCTGTCGCCCCACCGATAGCCATCACCAGCACCCAGTCACATGCAGATGCTAACAGCGCCGCGAGCGCAGACGACGCCGTGTGCGCAGACCCTAATGCTAAAGACAAAGTTGCTGCCAACGGACCTGTTTCTACTTTGTAGAAGACTAAGTCCTTTTCATTGTAAATATAAAGTAGTTTTACTGTATTTTCTTTCAGTGTGCTTTTACAGCTTTAGGTCAAGTCATGTAACTTTGGTTTATTTTTTTTAAGCATTATTAAGGGGGACCAAGCAATCAAACTTTCTAGCAAGCAAACAATTCTCTGTACTGGTGTCTCTCACCCCCGACACCGTGTTGTTTTTCTGTAATAGCTTTCATTCAATGCAATCAAGCTTTCTTTCATTCTTAATTCTCTTTTCTGCTCTCTCTCAATTGCTCATGACATTGGTTTTCCCGTACAACACTGACAATCTAGTCTAGCGTACGGAGGAGACCTCAGTTGGCGGACAGTAATCGCACTGACATCGATTGCTTAGCCTTATGTCGCCCTTCCAAAAAATCTCAGGAAGGCGCCGCGTAACAGATCTCATGATCAACTCGCGATTTTGTCAGGAATCAAGAACATGTAACCAGTTGTCTGTACACTAAGCTTCAAGAGGATGTCTACATGGCTCAACCTCTAGGTTTTTTTTCATCCTCAATTCCTTACTCATGTTTGCAAGCTTCACAAATCCTTATGGTCTTAAGCAAGCCCCAAGGGCCTAGTACAATAAGCTTCATCAATTCCTCATCGCAGTTGGTTTTACAACATCTAAAACTGATGTTTCTTTATCTATCTACTCTCATTGAAATGTTGTTGCTTACCTCTTATGTTGAATTGTTGATGACATTATACTCACATGAACTAGAACCTCTTCCTTGATTCATTTGTTCGGTCAACAACAACAACGACAACCCAGTGTATTCTCACAAGTGGAATAAGATACCTCGGACCACTTTACTATTTTCTTGGTGTTCACGTGCATCGCAAAACAATGGTATTTGGCTCTCCCAATCCCAGTATGTCCATGGCATTCTAACCAGAGCTGGTATGCTTCACTGCAAACCTCTTAGCACTTCCATGGCAACCAATGTGAAGCTTCATAAGGGTGATAACTGCTATCGATGATCCGAGTCTTTATAGACAGGTTGTTGTTGCCCTCAATATCTCACCCTTACAAGACCAGACATATCCTTTGTGGTGAGCAAAGTGTGTCAGTACATGCATCATCCATCAACAAATCAATGGGCTGCTGTGAAGCGCATTCTTCGTTACCCTCAGCACACCAGCTCCATGGCATTCTTCATTTCAAAAGCTTCTAATCTTCAGTTGCAGGCCTTCACGGCTCTGACTAGGCTGGTAGCGTTGATGATTGCAAGTCTACAGGTGGCTATGCTGTATACTTTGGTCCAGACTTAATCTCCTGGTCCTCAAAGAAACAACAGACAATGGCTCGATCATCTACGGAGTCTGAGTACGAAGCATTGGCAGATGCTGCTGCTGAACTGACGTGGACTCAATCACTAATGTTTGAGCTTGGGATTCAGCTATCTAGTGCTCCTATTCTCTGGTGTGACAGTATCGGTGCTGCATATCTGTCTATTAGTCCCATTTTTCACTCTCGTACCAAGCATATTGAGATTGACTTTCATTTCGTAAGAGATAAGTTGCTAGATGTGACTTGCTAATTCAATTTCTCTCCTTGAAGTATCAAGTAGCTGATAGTACTCACGAAGCCATTGTCCGCTGCCAGATTCCAATTCCTAAGGGAAAAACTCAAGGTGAAAGACCCACCTTTGGTTTGCAAGGGGGTTATTGGACACATCCTATCGTTCAGAGGATCACCAGCAGCCTCAAGCAGTTACGACGCTTCTGTAGCTATCATTAGGGAATTAGTTAACCAACATCTCTCTGGTAAATTCCAATTATCCATATAACAAATGACAGTACAACGAGCTTACTGTCAGCACTGCATAGCAAGTTCTAGCGAGTTTACATCAGGGGAAAGAAATGAATTCTCTTTAATCTTGTTTGTATGAATCTGAAGAATTTGCAGACGGCCATTTTCATCAGGAAGGCTTATATTCACTTGGACTTCTAGACGTCCCGGCCTAAAGAAATTGTGTTATATTTTAAATATGCATCAGAAATATTTGTTTGATCCTCAAAGCACTTATGATAATAAGCCAATTATATCAGTGTAAGCATTAAGGCACATGGTCACCTTTGGAGTGCCTCATCAAGCAAATCTTTCCTGTTGGCATTCCAATTAGCAAACCATTATTCAGAGAACTCCAGCCCATCTATCTCAAAAGCAAAATAAATCAAACAGTTGAATCAAGAACAGGTATTGGTTTCCGACTAATGCCATATAGTCATCTAATATCTGGGAAACAACTAGAATTGTTGGCATACCTTGGTGAGGAGCTGGTTGACAATGGTACATGTACTCCAGTTCCATCTCTAATTGATGAATCTCTAGACTGCAAATACATGCCAAAAGCATCAATTAAGTAAAAAATTACAAAAGAAAATAGTATTTTAATATAGTACATTATCATGAAATAATTTTAAATAACCCAGCCTTGATGGGGTTGCACCAAGGATTAGCTCTTAGCCATTTCTATTTGCCTTGGTAATGGATGAATTGGCGCGACACATCCAAGGGGAGGTGCCCTCGTGCATATTATTTGCATATGACATAGTACTGATCGACGAGTCGCGAAGCGGAGTTAACGCTAAGCTGGAGATTTAGAGACAGGCCCTAGAGTTTAAGTATTCTAGGTTGAGCAGGACTACGGAATACTTGGAGTGCAAGTTCAATGACGTGACTCACGAGGCTGATGTGGAAGTGAGGCTTGATACACAAGTCATCCCCGAGAGAGGAAGCTTCAAGTATCTTGATCTATAATACAAGGTAATTGGGAGATTGACAATGATGTCACATCACACATTGTATAGGAGCGGGGTGGATGAAATGGAGGCTAGCATCCGGTGTCTTGTGTGATAAGAATATGTCACGAGACTTACAGGTAAGTTTACAAAGCAATTGTTAGACCGACTATGTCGTATAGGGTGGAGTGTTGGTCAGTCAGAACTCTTATGTCAAGAAGATGAAAGTGGCGGAAATGAGAATACGGAGATGGATGTGTGGGTATACTAGGAGAGATAAGATTAGGAATGAAAATATTCGGCACAAGGTGGGAGTGGCCTCTGTGGTGGACAAGATGCGGGAAGCAAGGTTGAGATGGTCCAGGCATGTCAAGATGAGGTGCACAGATGTCCCAGTGCGGAGGTGTGAGAGGTTGGCGATGGGTTGGTACAAGGAGAGGTAGGCCGAAGAAGTATTGGGGAGAGATGATTAGGCAGGACATGGCATATCTTCAGTTTACCGAGGAGATGACACTTGATAGGAGGGTGTGGACGTCGCGCACTAGGGTAGATAGTAGGTAGTTGAGCGTATTTCTTTCCCATACCAGTGGTATTAGTATCATCCTCGCATTTCCTTATTCTTAGACTTCTAGTACCACCGGTCGTTTCTTGTTCTTCAGTTATCTTATTATCTTGTTGTTGTTATTGCTTTCTTTTCTCATGGCTTCTCCACTACTGTAGTTTTTTTCAAAAATGATGTGATTATGCTTTCCTTGAGCAGAGGGTCTATCGGGAACAACCTCTCTGTCTTCACAAGGTAGGGGTTAGGTCTGCGTACACACTATCCTCTCTAGATCCCACTTATGGGATTACACTGAGTATGTTGTTGTTGTTGTTGTAATTTTGAATAATCCAAATAGTCAATAGAATTTGTGTAGTCTGGATTAGAGGAACTTAATTGGTGGGGGAAAGCCTGCTACAGAACAATGAATTCTTGAAAGAAAGAACACAATCTCAAGATAAGGATATAGCATATTTAGAAATCCAAGTATCCAACAGTCACATGATGATATTCCCATCTAAGTAACACATTTGGCCTCCAGAGTTACAGCTCAATCTAATAATCCATGATAGAAAGTGATTTTTGGTTCGCCACCCATTGCATCTTACTTTTGATATACAAAAACCATAAACACGGTTACCATAACAGATAAACTGTATGAAGCAATGAATGCTCATGCATGAGAAGTGCAAAATTAGGCAAACAAATAACTTACAAGTATTTAAAATCAAAGATTACTAAGTGCAAGAAACTCCGACCTTACAGATTGGGTCAATCTCATCAAAGATCATGCAATTCACTTTGGTCACCTACCAAAAAAAAAAAAAAAAAAAGGAATTTGATTCAATTTTAAGATCCAAACTTTTATTTTATCTGCCAAGAAATCTGCCTTGCCTTTGGTTCTTTAATCATGCTCAGCATCAGCAAACAAATCTCTCACATTCTTCTCAGTTTCACCAACAAATTTACTCAATACTTCAGGTCCATTGGCAATCTAGATTTTACAGACATCACATCAGCAGTACCATGAGCAGATTTACTTAAAAACTGCATTATACCAAAAATCAGAAAATCTTCAAAGTTGTTCAAACAGCCCCAAATACATTTAATAATCGCTCAAAATACCAGACATCAGAAAAGGATAATACTTCAGTTTGAAATCTGAATAGAACAGAAAACTGAAATTCAGTGTTCAAAAAGCACAACCTGTGTTGCCCCGAATAGAACATAGAACGACCATAACGTAAGCTGATAGCATTGGGAAGCAAAAGAAAGTGTTTTGTAGCAAATCAGATTATCAGAAGGAAAACAAAAAAACTGTCGTTTCCCACTTTCAGTTGCAGGTGAAATGTAGCCAAGTGCAAAGAGGACAAAGCTTATGCATAGCTAGATATCGCTTTCAGCTGAGCAAATCACTAACTATGACATGTCAATGGTCAATTTGTGACACTTCCAACTTTTTTCTTGGATAAATGGTATGTGGTTTATGTAATCATTGGCCTTCCAGGACAGGTTGGGGAAGTGTCTTTTGTTCAGAAAGAAATAGAGCTCATTATCAAATGGGGAAGATGACCTCTCTCAACCACAGGAGTATGTAAAGTTTGATCAAGGATATCGAAAGTGGTAGAATCAAAGCCATACATGTTTCATCTAGAGTAAAAGTGATTAATTACCTTACTGTACCATTCCAGACCAAGAAACTGCAAGAGAACAAAATATGGATGAAAAGGGAACCAAAAGATATGGATGAAAGGGGAACACAAAGCGTCAATATACCAACCATGCAAGGAATGGTTCCCTTCAGAGCCACAAGTTATAAACTACTTACGAAAACAAAACAAAATCTCTTGAGAGCAGAATGAACTGACCAGGAAATTCAAACTCACATGCACATGGAAAAGGAAAATAAAGAGAGAAAATCTGTTTTCTTTCTCAAAAAAAGTAAATGAAGAGAAAAAAAACATCAAACTCGCTTACTGAGTGTATCTTTAAATAGAAGCAATTGCAAGGAACAAAATGAAAAAAACAGAGTTTCCATCAACCTACCTTTGGTTCTTTACCATTCAACAGTTTTCCAATCTGGCAAGCCATTAGAGTCTTCCCCTTACCAGGAGGGCGATAGAGCAGCATTCCTAAACATGCTTGATATCAAGCCTGCAAATTTAGTTCATCACAATGAAGCTATGTAAGGAAGTAACTATTCCACATTTACCTCCGAGAAATAAACTCAAAGTACACCAACAGTAAATATTATTTTCAATGCTGCAAGAACTATACTTGCTTGTCACATGTGGAGGGAAAATCCTGGAAGCAAAAGCTCTTCGAAATATATCAGCAAACTCTGCACTCAAACCACCTATACCCAGTGACTGAAGGTTGAAAGCTTCTGCAGAAAGATGCTGCTTCTAGCAGCTTCTCGCCGGCTGACAATCTGTATTGAAGCAGCCATTTGCCAAAGAAAACTCCAGAAGAACATAGGGAAAGCCCATCTTTGTGGGTAATTTAGCTGCAGACATATTAATAAATGACAGAGAGATGTCATCTTTATTCAACTCGAGTTAGCAGCTTCAAAAATAATGTATGTGTCAGCAGAAATCTTTCGATTTTATTTGTATCTTGCCCCTCCATAGTAGCTCGGTGACAGTGAAAACATAATTATCTCCGTTATATTCAAATGTCACCCTTTGGCCAGTTGTCATTATCTGCATAATAGACTAAATTTTAAAACGAGTTACTTTCATGAGGACTGTAACATTTATCGCAGCTTGAAGCTGGCTTAGTGGCACACAGCTATTAGAGCTACCACTTGGTATCAATTTCTCACCAAATATTGTGGGCAATAAGACATTGTATTCGAACTCACCTAACCTTCTGAGGAGGAGACATCCATAAGTTGCTGGCTTGAGCGTTTGAGCAATTATAACCAGACCAGTAAACCTATTCTCATAATCTGTCACTTCTATGATGGAGCTTTAGAATGATCTACTGGACAAAGACATTCCAATAGAACCATCACCTAGAAGAGCACAGAAAAGAGCTTCCTTGCATCTTTGGCTTCAAGAAATAGACTAGTTCACTCATGTCCACAGAAATGTCTATCCTCAAGGGTTTAAATTCAAATATCTTCAAAGGTTTAACATGTCACAGAAATATCCTGGCTATCCTTTTTTCATCTTTGGGTTGTTTTGGGTCCGTGGGGGGCACAATGTTCAAGAGAGATTTCACTGTTTAACCAATGAGATCCGAGCATCAAGTTCTAATGTACAGAATAGTACAGATGTCCCAGCAGAAGAATAAAAAGGATGTCAGCATATGTCATCTCATCTTGCTTCAATGTATACTCCATCTGACACCTTAAA
Source organism: Nicotiana tomentosiformis (assembly GCF_000390325.3). Classification (NCBI taxonomy): domain Eukaryota; kingdom Viridiplantae; phylum Streptophyta; class Magnoliopsida; order Solanales; family Solanaceae; genus Nicotiana; species Nicotiana tomentosiformis. The sequence goes on along the minus strand of NC_090818.1, from coordinate 41,822,540 downwards.
GACATTTTCATATTTTAAGTATAGCAGACAACACTTATATGAAGCTTCATCCAATTTCAACAAGTTATAAGATGTCCAAGTTGATCATATATGTATGTCTTCATCTATTTGTAGTCCGCGCGACATGCTTGCATTTGCACAGGTGTTCATCCTTGTAAAAGAGAGCTAAAACAGGAATATAATTCAAAAATAGATGCAATCAACAAGCAGACGCCGGGATATTGGCAATGTCTCAAATTTAGTTGGTGAAGAAAAAAATAAAACTAGGATCACGCAAATTATCACCCCTCAATCTAATAGGATCCTCTCCCCATTTAGCTTTGCTTACAACTTCCAAATGTCTAAGCAAAAAAAAAAAGAGAAATGAAAATCACTGCTGAAAGTATGGACTTTAGGAATCATATCATGTGTGTAGCCCGCTGACTGTATCAGATTTAATAAAATTAGAGAAGAACCAGTGGATGTTGAGATGAGGATGTTGAGGTAGATGTGTGGGCATACCAGGTTGGATAAGATTAGGAATGAAGTTATTCAGGAAAAGGTGGGAGTGCCCCCTGTGGAGGATAAGATGCGGGAGGCGAGGTTGAGATGGTTCGGGCATGTTAAGAGGAGAAGTATAAAAGCCCCAGTTAGAAGGTGCGAGTGGTTAGCCTCGGTGGGAAGCAGGAGGGGTAGAGGTAGGCCTAAGAAGTCTTGGGGTGAGATTATTAGGCGGGACATGGCGCAGCTGGAGCTGACTTAGGACATGGCCCTAGACAGGAAGGTGTAGAGGTCAAAGATTAGGATAGAAGGTTCGTAGGTAGTCGAGCGGTTCGCTTTGTCTTACTCAGTTCGCTAGCATTAGTGTTAGTATGATATATTTTCTTCATAGATGGCTATTACTACCTAGAGTTTGACTGCATTCTTGGATTCGATCTTATTTCATCTTGCTGTTATTCCTACTTGTTGCAATTACCTTTTCTTTTACGGTCGTTCTCTAGCCGAGGGTCTATCGGAAACAGCATCTCTGCTCTTCCAGGGGTAGGGGTAAGGCTGCGTACATCTTACCCACCCCAAACCCCACTTGTGGGAAACTACTGGTTTGTTGTTGTTGTAGAGAAGAACCAGTGTAGTAGAAGTGGGTTCTAGGAGGGAGCCTTCACCTGAGAGGCATATGTCTTTCGAATTTTATTAGCCAAAAGAAAAGCATCTACCTGCAAGGAGATATATTTGGTCAACTTGCTAGGTCTACAGCAAAGAACAGATTTAAACAAAAGTAATCTACATGCCTAAGCCATAAAGAAACTAGCTATACAAGAAATAAATAATCAAAATAACCAAAATGAACCACAAGAAAGATTCTAAATACTCTTCATGCGCAAACCTTGAATAGATTACGTAAATGAGAAGAAAGATGGTAAACTCAAGAATCACCTAAAGCAATCAACCTTGCAAAAGGAACACTGAAGTTGCATGAAAATAGCTACTGCAAATACACTGGGTAACAAAGAAAAAAGAAAAGTCTATTCAAACCTGTTGGTCTTTGGTCCCCCTTTGACAATCTCCAACTCAAGGGTAGTAAAGCAAGGTTGAATCGTCTGGTGGATGAAATCTGTAATTTGAAGCAACAAAAGTGCTAATCAACTAATATCACTGGGAATTCTGGACCACCATATTAGCAACAATATCCAAAGAGTACCCAATCCTGATAACACTTATTGCGTCACCAGTAGAGACCCTTGCATAACGTAATTGAATAGCACTGAGACAAAGATGATTGCTAGGGATGACATCATGGGGGGGGGGGGGGGGCATAGTTAAGGCAACACTATGATGCATTCTCTTCAGTCGTTAAAACAACCACATTTGACTAGATTTGGTAATAGTTTTCAAGAAATACAACAAGAGATCAAATCTAACAAAAAGCTTGGCGCGCACATCTCTTCATTGGCATTTCTACTGCACAACCTTTTATTACCAAGCTAAAAGCAATGTCATTTCCTCTTCTGGGGGTGGGATAAGATCTCTCTGATGAATTTCTAAACCTGGAAAAGAAAACACCAAGAAGAATAGCTGATGCAAATTATAAAGGAAGATCTTTTAAAGAGTACCATTAGACCAGCGTGCTGGAACTGAAAGAGTATGCAAACATTGTCTCTTAAGGAAGTAAGAATTAATTACCAAACGTTCAAAACATTTTATTTTCTCTCTTTCCAAAATGTCAATCCAATGCAAAGAAGAAGACAATCCAAATTTTCCCAAGTTATTAGGTATTGCCTTCACATGTTCGTTGATGATGCTATAAGCGTCAACCCAAATATATGAGGAGAAAGGGAAGTCAAGATTTTATGACGGTGGTGACCAATCTAGCTTGTGCACACTATTCTATCGGATACCTACTACCTCCCACCAGCACACCAGTACCGAGTAACTCTCTCACCAAGTCTAGGGAAGTCAAGATTCAAAACTGTACTTGGTATGGAGTTCTAACCAAAACTAAGGAGCAACCATGTACACATTTCAAGCATTCTTTATTTTTCGAGGGTATGTAAAATATGTAAACCTTGGGAGTAATTGGGATAAGACTTATGAGTAAATATTGAATCCATTCTTCGTTTAGCTCCATAAATAAATTAGGCTAAATTTGGGGGAGATCAGTATTAAGCACTTTTGTGCTCCTTTCTTGCTACTGGGTCAGTCTCATACATATTCTGTCATCAATTGCAATTAAGGGGTAGTGTAACAAATATCTTGGTACGCGCATTTCTTAATTGAATCGGCATTTCTACCGCACAACTATTGCTAACCAGGGTAAAAGCAATGCATTTTCCTCTTTGGGGGGGGGAGGAGAAAATCCCTCTGAACTCTAAGCCCGGAAATAAAAATTACAGAAAGAAAAATTAATGCAAATTATAAAGGAAAGGAAACATTTAAAGAATACCATCAGAGACCCGTGTACTGGAACTCAAATCAACCATGTTTTCAGACAGATAAGCAGTTAAGAACCGACAAATATTTGCACATTCTAACAGCTAATGATCATATCAATCAATTAACTCGCCTCGATCCTTACTTAGTTGGGATTGGCTATATGGATCTTTATTTCAATCCCCACTTATCGGGACCAATTTTATTCCAAGATTAACTAATTTATCTTTACGTACAAACAGCTAGTTACTACCGAAAGGAAACTATCACGTTAGACAATCTTAATTTCACACTGATCAAAGTTATAAAACATGTGAGAGAGATATTGTTATCCAAAACGGCGCGTAGAAGTTACCTGAACTGACAATTTGAAAATATGTAAGATTTTGTGACAACGTGCAGCAAAAGCAATCTTAACAACAACAACAACAACAACAACCCAGTATAATCCCACTGGGGAGAGTAGTTTGTACACAGACCTTACCCGTACCCTGGGGTAGAGAGGCTGTTTCCGATAGACCCTCGGCTCCCTCCCTCCAAGAACTCCCCACCTTGCTCTTGGGGTAACTCGAACTCACAACCTCTTAGTTGGAAGTGGAGGGTGCTCACCACTAGAGCAACCCACTCTTGTCAAAGCAAAAGCAATCTTAAGAACATTTGAAATTATGAAAATGAATAGTAAGAATATGCAAAAGAAGGAACGAGAGCATCGGCAACGAGCATAAGTGAGCCTGGATGCAGGGACCAAGAATTTTGTAAGATATGGAGGAGAGCAATAGGAGAAATTGGAGCAGGTGAGATTTTGAGTCGGCGTGTTCGTCACAATCATCGTCCATACTCCTGAACGTGAACTAAAATCTATGCACATGAATTTTATTTGGAAAAGAAATAAAACTTTACGAGTGAATTTTTTTTAAGAACTTGAAATAAAGTTTCTGGAGTTTCCTACAACACACAACCAAATATTGATTTGAATTCTTTTCAAAAAAATATTCTTTTATGTCCAAACAGCAAACATATTTTTTTTTAAAATTTAAAAAATGATTGGAGATTATTTTAAATAAGTGTCTGTTTATTAATTGGCTCGTTATTCAACTTCAAGCTTGAAATATAAATGTGAAAAATAGATTTTATGAGCTTTCAGGTTTTTTCACTCACAAAACTTTAATAGTATTTCCATGTTCGTACCATTTTAAACTTAACTTCATATTTTTCAAATATCAATTAATTCATGTCCAAGCGCCAATGGGTGTTGGACCGTTGTTGTTCTGGTGAAAAACTAACCAAGCTCAGGGTTGAAAACGAACTACTTAAAGACTCCAGGGAGAGGCCAACTAGCTTGTCTGAGCTATTTGGGATGTTTTCTTCTTTCTTGAATGTTCTCCTTCAGCCACACCCCTATTCCCCCTATGTGCCTTACTTTGTTTGGATTTGTTGAATTAGATTGATTCATAATGTGATGCTTTTCTATTACATTATATTGTTGCATTATTTTGTGGATATATTGTTTCGATAAACTGAATTGTTTATTGCGGTTTAATAATATTTTTATTGCTTAGTTTGATTTTATCATATGTACAATAATTGATAAATCTGTTAAGATGCATTGGTTGTTACAAATATTGATAAGATTTTTTTTATCCTCACGATTTATGACTAAGTACATTTGTGATTAATTAAAATGGGTGCTTTTTGTCCCTTTATGTAGTAAACATGTTATATTTAAAATATTTTTAGGACTACATTTACGGATTTACCCAAATATGGAGTAAAAATAACAATTTAATTTAATATAGGCATGATTTACTTAGTTGGTAGTTAGAGAAGCTGTTTTGACTCTCTGAACAATCTCAGAAAAGGGGGAATACAACTTTGTTCAAGTTGTTACTTGTGTGGGCAGGACGCACAGACAATCAGTCATCTGTTTTTACATTGCAAAATTACTATTTCTTTCTTATTCTTTTTTTTATAATCGTAGTGTCCGGATCAGCTTGCACGCACCACGATTAATTCACAGGATACCTGCCACTTCCCACCAGCAACAGGTACCAGGTAACTCTAATCCACCAAGGCTTAAGTAGAAGGAAGAAATCACCTAGTATTTTTTGCCTCCGCTGGGATTTGAACCTTAGACCTCATGGTTCTCACCCACTATATCTTTTTTGTTCTTTATATTTATTTTTTTTAAATATAGCTCTTCGTCTTATGAAAAGAACAATTTTTTTCTTGTCAAAGAAAAATGACTCAGATAGTAGTCCGTCAAAATGCTTGTTATAGATTTCTTACTCAACAAGTTCTTTTTTTCTTAAATAAGCTAAAGATTTATTAACTGAGTACCAAGATGGTACCAAAAAGTAACAAAACACTGCTGGGAATATCTACGCAGTTAGTTACAACATTTTCCTGACAACTCAAGCAAGTCCAAGTAATGATCATTTGATACCTCAACTTGATTTGTTGATTGCTTCTTTGGTTGATTGATTCTTGAAAGACAGTAACACAGATCCACTTCTGCTTTCATTTCCTGCTAGTTCGGTTGCACTTGGGCTTAAAAGTGACTTTCCAGTCACTCCGCGTATGAAGAACCGCTTAGCAAACTATGAATAAGACTACCCTTACACCAAAGAAACAAATTAAGCAAATACTTGCTTTAACTCAAACAAGCTCAATTAAAAAAAACTCCCAGCATTGTGTAGCAAATCCGCAATGCAAAAGGAGGTGGTTCACAATCTCCATTTCTTCCTCACATATATAGCACCTATTACAAAGTGAAAAACCTCTCCTCTGAAGATTGTTCAGGGTGAGACAAACTTCCCAAGCAGCAGTCCAATCAAAACATGCAACTTTAACAGGGGCTTTGTTTCTCCGGATCACTTTCCAATGCCAATTTGTTTCCCAGTGACTTGTTCTCTTCCGTAACAAGTTTTAACTTAACAACTTTAGTTTTAACTAAAGTATAGGTGCTAAAGTATAGATGTTTGTGGGCTTTGGATTTTGGTGCAACATTCAAGATGTAAATGATGAAGATCGCATGTTAGAGTTTATCAACTCTCTACACGAATGGAGCTTCTTTTTATATAGTTTGGATCCCTTTGTTTTGTTTTTGTACAGGGGATCCATGTTTTTGTAACTCACAAGCTAGTCATTGCTTACCAGTTTCAAAGAAAATGCGCTTCACTTTTAACTAAAAGTAGGATTTCTCAAGCTTTTGTTAGTGTATGAAAGGGAGAGTGGGTGACTACTTCTATGGTTTCATGGTATAGGTGTTCTGCACATAATTCTTGCTCGTTTCTGTGTTCCATTAATTATCCATAAAGCAAGTTCAAATTTTCAGATCAACTTCAACTGAACTGAGAAGTAAGGAGGGGTTTCTTTACCTTGCTTATCTCGACCCCACAAGTGAAACTAAAAAGACAAACACCAAAACAAAAATATAAATTGCATAGTAAAAACCACCTTACAGAAACAATCATCAAACATGTGAGAAAAAATTAATCGAAACAACCGAAAATCAATGAAGGAAGGTAAATTGCACACAGAAATATCACCCGAAAACAAAATAATTGACAGTACAAACTAATTATTCCCTTTTGTTTTAAAAAAACTGACACTATTTTCTTATTGATCTGTCACGAAATAAATGACACCCTTCTAAATTTGGGATAATTTAACATGAGCTTTCCAATAAATGTTATGGTATATATAAGACCAAAAGTTTCATAGTCTTATACCTATGCAAATGTTATGGATTAAAACATAAATTAAAGCCAAAACTAGTAAGAGTCCATCGAAAAAGAAAAGAAGTAGGTGTAACTAGGGAAAGGAACTAACCGTCTTCATCCGAGTCTTGACCTCAGGTTTTTTTAACCTTTGTAAAGTCGCCTCTTTTCAGCTTGTCTTGCCCTTTTCGCTGCTGAATCCGCTTTCGTCGTTGGAGCCGCTTGGCAAGATTGAACGACGAAACGACATTTACACCCTACTCGCCGTAACTCTCCCTACAAAAATTCAGAGAAAATAATCAGCAGGACATTAATTCTTCTAACCATTGTGAAATTAGTAACTGAAGTGAATTACCTTTGGAGAAGAGATTGAGAGAACAGTTAGCAAGCTGAGGGGCTTCAATGCAGCAGCGTTTGGGTGTGGTCCATTGAGAGAAATGGTCTTGTATTTCGAAGCCATACTCCTACAAGTAGAAGAAGATAGGCAAGCTCCAGCCATGGCAGCAAAAAATTTTTGTTTCTCATCTTATTTCTTTGATTTGGATTCTGACCTTGTTTGGAGGCTGATGTCACGTGGAAATGACACAAGGCACATCACTTTTAATCATGCTATTTCAAACTACTATAAGAACTTGATGCGTGTATAATTTGACATATTATTAATATTCACACAGAGATTAATATTTATCAAAAATTCTAATCCTTCCGCAAATCGAACATAATTATCTGAACGCGTATTAATCACATCAAATTATGATACTTCAACCTCTTTTAAAATATTTACTATTTCAAAAGTAAATCGAGGCGTGCATGTAATATAGAGAATATTTCTCTAATTTATCTTTAATTGTAACCATAGAAAGCTTAAATTATCACTTCTGGTGGTCATAGGCATACATCACTTCTGGTGGTTAACAAAATTTAGTTACAATGAGATATACGAAACATAACCACTTCTGGTGGTTATATATTTCTTGCAAACTCTGCTGGAGTTTAAGTGGATCTAACAATGTTATCCACTTTGTAATCCTTTATTAAGATAATTAGGATGAAAACAAATACCAAAATAGGTACTGTATACGTAACATATAACCAAGCAAGCGATGATAATGATATTAAAATATAAGCAAAAGGCTCAAATTAAATTACGCAAATTTGGCCACACCATATGTAAGTGATATCTACATCACTACTGCCAAGAAGAAAAACTCACCATCTCAAGGATATAATATGCCTTATGATGCTCGTAATGAACAAGATCTAATCACGGACATAAGAGTGTCACCTTACATCGGAGATGAACACTGAAATAGAAATTAAATTCGAAGTAAGTGCTCAAAATGGCAGAGTCTCGTGCTGATAACGTGTTATAAAATAAAGACTATAAAAGAAATAAACCGAAGACAAGTATAAAGGGAGATTGATATTTTTATTCAACTTCAAATTCATGTACATAATGAACTGAAAACTCCTCTATTTATAGAAGAAAGGAAGCAGCTGCGAGGCTTTTCAGGAAGTAGCTGCAAGGCTTTTCTTTAGCTGCTTGTAAGCTGTTTGCATGAGCTGCTTGCAACCTGCCTGTTTAATAAGAAGCTGCTGCAAATCATTTAATTGAGTTGCTTGCAACCTGCCTGCATGAGCTGCTTGTAAGCTATCTGCAAGAGCTACTTGCAACCTGTCTGTTTAATAAGAAGTTGTTGCAAATCATTTCATTAAGTGGCTTGCAACCTGCCTGCATCAGCTGCTTGTAGATAAACTTCAACAGAGTACTAAATGGATAATCTTCTTCAGGAAGATTATCTATGGACATTCACAATATAATATTTTCATAACAATATTAACGTAATAAATATTAGTTATATTTTATTATTTAATATAATGTGCAGAAATATAACACAATCTATACAAAATTAAAGGATACACATCATATTGTAATCAAATAAATTGTTTGATCCCTTTTATTTTTATTATTGAATTAACAAGTACTTAGTACTATTGATAATTTTCTTGAGTGTTATTTATTTATCTTTTATTTTTTAACTAATTTAAAATATAAATATCATAAAATTATCTCTATACCCCTCTTTTCGTATATTTCTTTCTATTGTAATACTTATTTGATTAGTTTTCAAATTTTGTAGTTTATTAAAAATTTAAATAATGTAATATTCTTTTACTAAATTATAATATTGAATTTATCAAAAGTATAAAGAGATAAGCATATATATATATATATGTGTGTGTGTGCGCGCGCGCGCGCGCGCGCGCTTATCTTATGTATAATATCGTAATGGTATCTTTATATTTTTGTATTTTTTATTTGAATTTAAAGTTTCTTTATTTTTTATTTTGTTCTTTTATTTTACAATAATTTTAAAACTCCAACTTGAAACTACTCCACAATTTGAATGGATAATTTTTATTATATATTTTTATTTTTTATTATAGCTAATTTTATATATATTTTATTTTAAAATATTTGTAAAACTCCAACTTGAAACTACTCCCCAACTTGAATGTGTAGTTTTTGTTTCTTTTTTTATTATATATATTTTTATTTTTTTATTATAGCTAATTTTCTTTTTTTTCTTTTTTTGTTTATTTTATTTTAAAATATTTGTAGAACTCCAACTTGAAACCACTCCCCAACTTGAATGGGTAGTTTTTTATATCTTTTTTTATTACATATATTTTCATTTTTTTATTACATCTTATTTTATTTTTTCTTTTATTTTGTTTTTTATTTTATTTTAAAATATTTGTAAAACTCCAACTTGAAACTACTCTCCAATTTGAATGGGTAGTTTTTTTTCCTTTTTTTAATAAAGCTAATTATAAGATATCTTTATTTATTAATTTAAATAGAGTAACCAATTAATTCAAAATTTAATATTCAAAGGTTTTTTAGTTAGAAAGGGCGTAACCAGAACTACTCCCCAACTTGAATAGGTAATTTTTTTTTGTTTTTATTCTTTAATATTTTTTTTTTAACTATAGCTAATTTAATTTTTTCTTATTTTTGTTTTTAAATTTTAAAATAATTTTAAAGCTCCAACTTGAAACTATGCCCCAGTTTGAATGCCACTTGAAAATTATTCGTCTTAACAATGCCATTGTCTTCATTTTTGAACTTGGGAGCTCGGAAATCCTCCGGCCATGCTTCCAACATCAGTTACCACCTGCTCAGCAAGCTCGATGTGGAGGTCGGGGAGGTCGAGGTTGCCCTAGAGGGGGAGGCCAGGCTAGGTATTATGCTCTTCCGGTTCATTCAGAGGCAGTTGCTTCCGACTCTATCATCACAGGTATTGTTCCAGTATGTCATAGAGATGCGTCGGTATTATTTGACCCATGCTCTACGTATTCATATGTGTCATCTTATTTTGCTCCACATTTGGGTGTATCTCGGGATTCTTTGAGTTCCCTTGTTTATGTGTCTACTCCTGTGGGAGATTCTCTTGTTGCAGACCGCGATATCGGTCGTGTTTGATTGCTCTTAGTGGTTTTGAGACCAGAGCCGATTTATTATTGCTCAGCATGGTAGATTTTGATGTTATTTTGGATATGGACTGGTTGTCGCCCCGCTATGCTATTCTTGATTGTCACGCTAAGACCGTGACGCTGGTTATGCCAGGCTTACCGCGATTAGAGTGGAAGGGTACCTTAGAGTATACACCCCGTAGAGTTATTTTATTTCTTAAGGCTCAACGAATAGTTGAGAAGGGTTATGACGTGTATCTAGCTTATATGAGAGATGTCAGTATTGATACCCCTACAGTTGAGTCAGTTCCAATAGTGAGGGATTTCCCAGATGTGTTTCCAGCTGATCTTCTGGGCATGCCGCCCGACAGAGGTATTAATTTTAGCATTGATTTGTTGTCGGGCACTCAGCCCATCTCTATTCCTCCTTACCGTATGGCTCCTCCTGAGTTAAAGGAGCAGTTATAGGAGTTTCTTGATAAGGGCTTCATTCGGCCCAGAGTGTCACCTTGGGGTGCTCCGGTCTTGTTTGTAAAGAAAAATGATGGTTCTATGCGTATGTGTATTGATTATCGCGAGTTGAACAAGGTGACAGTAAAGAACAGGTATCCATTGCCTCGCATTGATGACTTATTTGATCAGTTACAGGGTGCCAGGGTGTTTTCCAAGATTGACTTGCGTTCAAGCTATCACCAGTTGAAAATTCGGGAGCCAGATATCTCGAAGACTACTTTCAGGACCAGATATGGTCACTATGAGTTTCTTATCATGTCTTTCGGACTGACCAATGCCCCAACAACCTTTATGCATTTGATGTACAGTGTGTTCCGGCCTTATCTTGACTCCTTTGTCATTGTGTTCATTTACGACATTCTAGTGTATTCCCGTACTCGGAAAGATCACGAGCAACACCTGAAGACCGTACTTTAGACTTTGAGAGAGAAGAGGTTATATGCAAAATTTTCTAAGTCTGAGTTTTGGCTAGACTCAGCGGCATTCTTGGGTCATGTGGTGTCAAGTGATGGGATCAAGGTAGATCCTAAGAAGGTGGAGGCAATGCAGAGTTGGCTTAGACCGTCATTATCTACGGAGATCCGTAGTTTTCTTGGTTTGGCAGGGTATTACCGTCATTTTGTAGAGGGGTTCTCATCTATTGCAGCACCTATGACCAGGCTGACCTAGAAGGGTGATCCATTCAGGTGGACAGAGGAGTGTGAGGAGAGCTTTCAGAAGCTCAAGACAGCTTTGACTACAGCCTCAGTATTGGTATTGCCTATAAGTTTGGGGTCTTACACCGTATATTGTGATGCTTCGTGGATTGGTCTTGGCGCGGTGTTGATGCAGGACGGTAGGGTAATTGCCTACGCGTCCAGACAATTAAAGGTACATGAGAAGAACTATCCTATCCACGATCTTGAGTTAGCAGCTATTGTTCATGCCCTGAAGATTTGGCGGCACTATATATTTCTGAGTCGAGTCGACTGTTGGCTTGTATGGTCTCTCGGTCTTCTCTTTATGATCGTATCAGGGAGCGTCAGTATGATGACCCCCATCTGCTCGTCCTTCAGGACAGGGTTCGGCGAGGTGATGCTAGAGACGTGACTATTGGTGATGATGAAGTGTTGAGGATGCAGGGCCAGATATGTGTGCCCAATGTGGATGGGCTTCGGGAGTTGATTCTTGAGAAGGCCCATAGCTCGCGATATTTCATCCATCCGGGTGCCGCAAAGATGTACCAGGATTTAAGACAGCGCTATTAGTGGAGGATGATAAAGAAGGATATATTTGGGTTTATGGCTCGGTGTCTCAACTGTCAGCAGGTTAAGTACGAGCATCAGAGACCGGGTGGCTTGCTTCAGAGGTTAGAGATCCCAGCCTATCATGAGTTCATCCGGTATTCCACGTTTCTATGCTCCGAAAGTATCATGGTGATCCGGCTCATGTATTAGATTTCAGCTCAGTATAGTTGGACAAGGATCTATCTTATGTTGAGGAGCCAGTGGCTATTTTGGACAGGCAGGTCAGAAAGCTAAGGTCAAAGAACATTGCCTCAGTAAAGGTTCAGTGGAGGGGTCAGCCGATCGAGGAGGCGACTTGGGAGACCGAGCAGGATATGTGCAGCCGTTATCCTCACCTTTTCACAGCTTCAGGTATGTCTCTATACTCGTTCGAGGAAGAACAATTGTTTTAAGAGGGGGAGGATCTGACGACCCGGCCGGTCGTCTTGAGAGTTATAGCCTCGATCCCCTATTAACTATTTCTCCCATATCTATTTTTTGCTATTGTGATTTGCCGGGAGGTTTCGTTTTAGTTGTTGGAGTGTTTTGGGACAGTTAGTCCCTAAACGGGAGCTTAAGCCTTAAGATTTAGACCGTAGTCGTAACTGAGTGAAGACGACTCCGAAAGGGAGTTACGTCGGTTCCGTTAGCTCTATTAGGTGATTTTGGACTTAGGGACGCGTCCAGAATGTGTTTTGGAGGCTCGTAACTCATTTTATGCTTGAAATGGTAAAAGTCAAAGTTTTGGAGATTTTGGCCGGCAATGAAAATTTTGATATCGGGATCGGATTTTGATTCCGGAGGTTGGAATAAGTCTGTGGGGTTGAATGTCACTTATGTGCAAGATTTGGGGTCAATTGGACGTGGTTTGATAGATTTCGGCATCGGTTGTCGAATTTGGAAATTTCAAGTTCTTTAAGTTTGAATCAGAGGATAAATCATGATTATAGCATTGTTTGAGGTGGTTTGAGGGCTAGACTAAGTTTGTATGGTGTTTTAAGATTAGTTGGTATATTTGGTTGAGGTCCCGGGGGCCTCGAGTGAGTTTCGGGTGCTTAACGGATTGAATTGAGATTTAGGAAAGTTGCTGAAGTTACTGCATCTGGTGTAACCGCACATGCGCACTTTGGGCAGCAGTTGCGGAGCCGCAGAAGCGGCTATGGAATCGCAGATGCGGATTTGGGCCTTGTCTAGCTGGGGCCGCAGGTGCGGCGAGTTGTCCGTAGAAGCAAAAGGGGACCGTAGGAGTGGGCTCGCAGGTGCGGCCCAGTGCTCGCAGATGCGGTCCCAGCCCATTTAAGTTGTTTCCGCACCTGCGATGGTTCTTCCACAGGTGCGGGGCCACATATGCGAGTAAGTAACCGCATGTGCGGTTTAACTGGCAGAAGAAAGGCCAAATCGAGGGTTTGATTCATTTCTTCATTTTTGGACTCGGGAGCTCGGAAATTAACGATTCTTTGAGAAATTTTCAGAGAGAGCTTTGGGGTAACGATTCCTAACTTGTTTTTGGTTGTATTTCATTAATCTATAGTTGTTTTCTCCATTTAATTTCGGATTTGGATTGAAAAATTGGGAAAATGGGGGGAAAGTTCCCCAACTGAATTTCATAGTTTTGATTGGGATTTGGACATCGAATTTGGATAATTTTTGGTACGACTGAACTCGTGAGTGAATGGGTGTTCATGTTTGGTAACTTTTACTCGTTTCTGAGATGTGGGCCCGGGGGGAGGGGGCCTTTTTAGGTGAATTTCTAATTCTTTGCTTTAGCTTTGATTTTAGTATCTGGATTAGTTCCTTGTAGATGTATTTGTGTTATGTAATTGATTTTGGCTAGATTTGGGCAGTCGGAGTGGAAAGAGAATTGTTTCAGATTGATTTGAGCTTGGTTCGAGGTAAGTGGCTTGCCTAACCTTTTGTAGGGGAAACTCCCCTTAGGATTTGGTACTGTTTTGATATGTGAGCACCGTGTACGTGAGGTGACAAGTACGTGCATGTGCTACTTGTTGTAAAAACCCGATTTCTGCTAAGTAATAACCTGTTTCCTTCTTTTTTGAGTCATATTAGCATGTGTAGCACCCTGTTAGATTAGAATAGCATGTCTACTTGCCTTAATTGTTTATCTGAACTCCGTGCAGCATGTTTAGTGAATTTTCTGTTTTTCCTTGATTTGTACTTAGTCTAAATTGTAGGATTTCGTGTTGTAGCTGTTGAATTCTATTGTTTGAGCTGTGTATTTACTTTTGGGACTACGAAATGGTATTCCGGGAGATCACCCTGTATATTTACTTTTGGGGACTACAGAACGGTATTCCGAGAGATCCCCCTGCATATTTACTTTGGGACTATAGAATGGTATTCCGGGAGATCCCCCTGTCTTGCATATTTACTTTGAGACTGCAGAACGGTATTCCGGGAGATCCCCCTGCACATTTACATTTGGGACTATGAGACGGTATCTTGGGAGATCCCCAGTTGCATTTCTGTGTACTGAGCTGTTATCCTTCAATGATTTCTTTCTCGTTCAATTTCAGCCTTTATTTTACTACGATATTTCATCCTGCCTTACTTTGTTATATATATATATATATATATATATATACCAGTAGGGCCCTGATCTGACCTCATTATTACTCGACCGAGGTTAGGCTTGGCACATACTGGGTATCATTGTGGTGTACTCACGCCCTTTCCTGCATATGTTTTGTGTGCAGATCCAAGTTCTTCCTACTAGCCTCGTTCATAGTTGCAATAGCTGCTGACGGAGACTTCAAGGTACATCTGCCCGTGCCCGCAGATCCTCGGAGTCCCCCTCTATCCCCCTATGTTCATTCTTCCCTTATTTCTATAGAAAATGATGTATAGAATAGTTAAGACTTCTTAGTAGCTTGTGACTTATGGTGTTTCGGGTCTTGGGAGTGTTTTGTACATTTCATAAGTTGATAATTATATACGCCGAGCGACATTCAGTTAGGGGTGTTCAAAACCGAACCGAAACCGAAAATCGAACCGCAAAAATGGCTTAATGGCTTATTGGTATCGGGTTAACGGTTTAACGGATGGGAAACGGATTGAAATATTTTTATTAACGGCTTATCGGTTTGGGGACGGATTATTCAATTTTTTTAACGGATAATCCGTTAACCCGTTAAGAATATATATGTAATATGTATATAAAATAAATAATAAAAATCTCTTTCTTATCGTGGGCCGTGGCATTATACAAGCAAAAGTGTTAAAACTTAAAAGTGTTTCTTTGCTGTCCACTTGTCCAGTACCCTTCTTTATCAATACTGCAAAAGTTTTAAAACTTAAAAGTGTTTCTTTACAGTTGTCCACTTGTCCAATACCCTTCTTTATCAATACTCTATTAGGCATTCAGATTTGAGACATTAGAAAAAGAAACCCTAACATCTAAAAGTGCTAATTTCAGTATTACACCCAGGCCCCAGCAGCCAGAGCAGCATACTCAGTGTCTCCCTCTCGCTAACTCGACTCTCTATCTCGCCTCTCCCTCTCGCCAACTCGCCAACTCGTCGTCTCGCCTCTCCCTGTCGCCATAGCTAGAGCCCAGAGCAGCAGATGGTAAGTTTCTTTTCTTGTTGAAATTCCAACTGTTGCCTTCTCTGCCTTGTGCTGTTTTGAGATCGATTTTGACAGTTTCTGTTTAAATATCTGTTAAGGAAATAGTTATTTTCATTCCTTTTCTTTTCTTGTTGTAGTGACTCATAGCATGGCTGAAAATATACAAAGTGATAAGATGATGGGTGAAAGTGGGGCTTCTAATTCAAATGCAATAAGCCAATCTGAAACAACGGAGTCAAATATAACCAAAAAAAGGAAAAAAAGGTCTATTGTGTGGGATCATTTTACAGAAATTATTACTTCTGAAGGGAGTACAAAAGCAAAATGTGACTATTGCTTTATTGAGTATTATTTTAAGACCAAAGACGGTACATCGACACTTCTTTCTCATATGTTTAAATGTCCTAAACGCCCTACTATTGTTGATAAAAAACAATCAAATTTAGGTTTTCAATCTGTTCCGGGAGGTAGTCAGGGTGACATAGCTGTTGTTACTTGGAAATTTGATCAAGAAGAGTGTAGGAAGGCGTTATGTCGTATGGTAATAGTTGATGAGCTTCCTTTCAGCTTTGTTGAGAAAGAAGGTTTTAGAGACTTTATGAAAGTTACGCAACCTTATTTTCGGATCCCTTCCCGTAGTACTGTAACTAGGGATTGTTTTGATCTTTTTAATGAAGAAAAGCAAAAGTTGAAGAGGTCTTTTATAGAAACGAAACAAAGAGTATGTATTACCACTGATACCTGGACTTCTATACAAAGAATTAATTATATGTGTATCACTGCCCATTGGATTGATAGTGAATGGAATATGCATAAAAGAATAATTAATTTTTGTCCTATTGTTAGTCATAAAGGAGAAGATATGGCAAATGGTATTGGTAGGTGCTTACGTGAGTGGGGGATAAATAAGATCTTCACTGTCATAGTTGATAATGCAAGCTCCAATGATGTGACAGTAAAAGAATTGTCTAAGCAATTAACAAAAATGGGAACTAATTTGATGAACGGTAATCACCTTCACGTGAGATGTATGGCTCACATCATGAATCTTGTGGTCCAGGATGGTTTAAAAGAATCTTCAGTGTCTATTGAACGTGTTAGGCATGTAGTGAGATATGTTAGGCAGTCTCCTGCGAGGTTGAAGAGGTTTCAAGAATATTTTGATGATAAACAACTCAATTGTAAAAAAACTTTGTGCTTGGATGTTCCAACTAGGTGGAATTCCACCTACTTGATGTTGCGTAGGGCTGTTGAATTTGAAAGTGCATTTTCACACTATGCATCTAGTGAAATTGGCCTAAGACATTATCTTGAGCATTCTTATATTGAAGTTGAAATTCCTACAGGTGAACTTTTGAGTAGTAATTGGGAGAATGTAAAAAGAATTATAAAGTTTCTTGAAATCTTCTATCTTCTTACTTTGAAAATATCTGGATCACGTTATGTTACATCGAATATTCATTTTCTTGAAATTTATGCGGTTGCTGTTTATTTGAAGCAATTGATAGTAAATAAAGATACAGTTTTAAGTGAAATGGCAAAGAAGATGAAGGAAAAGTTTAATAAGTATTGGGGTGATCCAGGGAAAATGAACAAGATAATTTTCATCTCATGTATTTTAGATCCACGTTACAAGCTCGAATCAGTTGATTATGCACTTGTAAAGATGTTTGGTGAAGATCCGGGGACAACTATACAAGCAGAAGTGAAGAAGTACATGACTTCATTATTTTGTGAGTATGTAAAGTCCAGCTCAAAAGGTGTCGTACTTTCTTCATCTTCAGATTGTTCTTCATTGGACACTTCTACTTCCGGGCTTTCTGGCAATCAAGTAAGCACCCAAAATACAGGACTTTTAGAATCACTAAAGCAAGATATAAAAAAATATAAAAGTGGGAGTGGAGGTGTGGATACTAAAACAGAGTTAGATAAATATTTTGGTGAAGAAACTGAGGATGACTCTAAAGAATTTGATGTTCTTCTCTGGTGGAAATTGAACTCAGCTAGATTTCCTGTTCTTGCGGAGATGGCTCGTGATGTATTAGCGGTTCCGGTTTCAAGCGTGGCATCCGAATGTACGTTTAGTATGGGAGGGCGCCTTCTTGATTCATTTAGGAGTTCATTAACTCCTAAATTGGTGCAAGCTCTAGTGTGTCTTCAAGATTGGCTTCGAAATAAAAAATTAAAACAACATGTTAGTGTAGAGGAAGATATTGATAAAATCGAGCAGCTTGAACAAGGTAATAATATTGTTACTATATTTGTTGTATATAAGTGTTGTGGATATGCTTATATTTATCACATGACTCATTATTTTAATTTGTTTTCTTCAGATTTAGCTAACGATGGAAAAGACCCTTCCGTAATTGACGTGTAGTATTAATATATCTGGTAAGAATTCAAATTGTAATGCAATGTTAATTAATATGTTAATATATTAACAACAAATATGAATTTTTAGATCAACAATTTATATAATTCTACTTTTAGCTCAAATTTTAAGGTGTATCTGCAAACTCATTGATCTCATTTTGTAAAGTCTTGTGCCCTCAAGCTGTTATATTTCAAGCCTGCTACTATTTGAGTTATATAGTGCTAGGTTGTTGGATGTTAGCAGTTTGTTATTTTTTGAATGCTATTAATAATGTAAATGGTTCTACCATTGCAGAGTGATTCCAAAGACTCTTAGGTTGTTGTTTGAACTTTGAAGCTGTAGAAATTGAAGCACTGTAAGGCGTTAGTTGCAGCAGTTGTATTTTGTGGATGTCTCCAATTGTTATAGATTTTATGTCTAAATTTCTATTTTATCTCTAGTTGTATTCTGGACTCATTTTGACAGGTGGCTAATTGCCATGTTAGGAAGTGTTAAGTGTTAATAGAATCTTCATTCATCATTATTATAAAATAGTTAAGATTTCAAGTGGTTACTATTTATGGATAGTAAATTAGTGATTAATAAGCATGTGTAAATATGTGTATAAAGTTTTGTAGTCTTTGTTATTTCTGTATATGGATTAATCACATACTAGCAAATAGTGATTTAAGCATGTGTAAATTAAATATCTTTACAACTTTGCCTTTAGATATTTTTTTATCTAGATCTTTACATATTAAATTAGTATTGATGTGATCTTTATGAAAATGGTATGTGCGTCATGTGCAATTGCATCAATTGCTCCAAATCCAATATTTGTAGTGAACTGAAAGTAGCATCAGTGGGCACTGGCAGATTTCTCTAGTGTTTAGAGGTGTCAATTTTGGTGTAATAACTAATAGGTTGTAACATGAAGGACCAAAATAGTCCTCTGTAATACAGATTGAATTAATCCGATAAATCGCCCGATAGCCGCCCAATAATAGCTAAACCGATACCAATCCGCCTGATATCTTATCGGGTAGCTAGCGGATTAATACATTTAAAACCGATAACCGATAAGTCGAACCGTTAAAAGTAAATAACCACCCGATCCGCCCGATAAGCAGCCCTACATTCAGTTGCTTATTTAGATTATGGTTACTGTTAGTTGTTAGTGTTCATGCTTTTATTTCATTTCCGCAAGGTGTTAGGCTTACCTAGTCGTAGAGACTAGGTGCCATCACGACAATTCACGGAGGGAGAATTTGTGTCGTAACAGAACGCGTAGGGGTAATCGCGTTCGCGAGAAAGGGTTTTTGGTTGTTAGATATTTGTGCTCTGCATTCGCGATTGAGGGCACACATTCGCGAAGGTTCGGGGGGCAAAGCTACACGTTCACGATTGGGACATCGCGTTCGCGAAAGGGAAAAGCTGGCATGAGATATTGGTCTTCGCGTTCGCGATGGAGCAAACGTGTTCGCGATAGAGCAGCCTGGTAAAGCATTGCGTTCGCGAGGCCAACCTCGCGTTCGCGAAGAAGAGTTTGGGTCCTGAGTTTGTTAAGCTTCGCGAACGTGAGGGCAGTGCCATATTCTCAATGAACGTCGCCTAGGCACTGTATAAGTTTGCAAAAATGGGTTTTGGCTCATTCTATCTCAAATCCTCCATGGGAGCCGAGGTTGGGGCGATTTTGTGGGAGCTTCTTCGTCACCCATCACTAGGTAAGTGAATTCTTCACATTGTGAGTTAAATACATGAATTATACATGGATTTGAACATGGAAATTAGTAGAAATTTGGTTTTTTGTAGAAAACTTAGAATTTGATATTTTTGGATTTTGACCACGAAATTGGACATGGAATTTGGAATAGATTATATATTTGAGTTAGTGGTATTTTGGGTAAAGTTTATCTTCAAATATTTTCGGAATCCGGGCAGTGGGCCCGAGGGTTGACTTTATTGACATTTTGAGCGGAGTTGGGAATTATTATAGATTGTTAAATTGTAAGCATCAGGGTATATTTTGATTGATTTGCACGTTGTTTGACTAATTTTGGAACATTTGGCTTTGAATTGAGGTGTTAGACAGGCGTTGGAGCCAGTTATGGCACTTCAGAGTGAGGTAAGTATCCTGTCTAACCCTGTGAGGGGGAAACTACCTCTAGGCGATATTTATTGTTATGTTCAACTAGCTATGGGTGCTACGTACGCACGAGGTGACGAGAGCCCGTACGTAGCTAAAATATGTTTATGACCGGGTAGACTTAGGATCTTATCATGTAATATTTGAATTATTTGAACTTATTTTGCTGGCTTAATTATTAAAGTTATAAACGAAATTGATTTAGAAATAAATATATGTATACTAAGCCAAGCCTTAACACTTTCAGTTGTGGGCGAGTTATTTGAGAAACGGTAAAGATTATATCCATTTTGTACTCATGTACGATATTGTAAACATGTGTCTCGTAATTCAGTAACTTCTTTCCTTTTCTTGTGAAGCGGGCCGAACGCCTCGGCAGTATATAGATGCATCTATAGATCATGCCGCACGTCCCTAAGTAGTGTACACATTATTCTGGATTGGGCCGAACGACCTCGACGGAATCATGCATTATATTGCTAGTAGTTCGAATGTTCACGAGATAACCTTCCACTGATGCCCGACATTTTATGGTATTCCTTATTTATTTGGTATTGACACTTGGCATTCTCTGAACTATTAAGGTGTAATAAAAGATCGAGAAATTTATACTTTAGAGGAAGTAATCAGAAAACTATGAAATTACATACTTACTCCACTATTGTTGTGAACTTCTTATCTGTTATGAATTATCATGTTATTTATTTGGACCTTTAGTAACTGTCGATGTCGGTCCCTCGTCACTACTTCTTCAGGATTAGGCTAGATACTTACTGGGTACGCGTTGATTTAGGTACTCATGCTGCACTTCTACACTAAATGTACAGGATCTGACAGGTTCATTTGGAGATCATCTTGGCACGCATGCGCATCTGTTGAGGAGACTTTATGGGAGCTGCAACCCAGGCTATGCATCACAGTCCACCGAGTCTCCATCGTACTATTTATTTTGTCCTGACTTATTTTCATTCTGGACATATGTTGTATTGTTTTTGTACTTCTTAGAAAATGCTCATACACTTGTGACACTAGGTTTTTGGGGGTTCCTTCAGGTTATTCTTTATTGTGGTTCGTGTCAATATTTTATTTACTTTGTAAATTCTATCTTATACTGTTCAATTAAGGAAAAAAATTATGATTTCAAATATTAAAATGAGTAATTAAATTAGTAAATCACTATTGGCTTGCCTGATGGCGGTGTTAGGTACCTCACGACCTATAGTGGATTTTTGGGTCGTCACATGCGACGTCGCAGAAGCGACCCAAGGGCCACAGAAGCGGAAGTCGCTAGGCAGAAAAAAGGGGAAATTCGAGGGTTTGAATCATAATTCATTTTGGGACTTAAAGAACTCAGTTTGAGGCGAAATTTCGAGGGACTTTCAGAGAGAATATTGGGGTAAGGGATTCTCACTCGTTTTTGATTAATTCAAATGAATCTACTGTTAATTCCATCATTTAATGGGTACTTTGGAGTTGGAAATCGAAAAAAATTGGTAGAAACTCATTTGGCTAAATTTTTGAGTTTGAAAGGCGAAATGAGGTTGGATTTGAATAATTCTTGTATGATTGGACTCGATATGGAATAGGTGTTCGATTTTTGTAATTTTGGTCAGGTTCCGAGATGTGGACCTAGGGTGACTTTTTGGGTTGATTTTTCAATTCTTTGCATGGATCGTAATTTCATTATTTTAAATTAGTTTCCTATAGTTATATTTATGGTATGAAATTATTTTGACTAGATTCGAGCCGTTCGGAGTTGGAAAAACGAGGAAAAGGCCTTTTAGTTGACTGATTTAGCGTGGTTTGAGGTAAGTGGCTTAATTAACCTTATGTAGGGGAAATTTCCCTTAGAATTTGGTATTGTTGTGATAATTGTGATATGTGAAAGCCGTATACGCAAGGTGACGAGTGCGTACACGGGCTAAATGTGAAATTTTTTATTTTTGGCTATGTAGTTTCCTTTCATGCTTTAATCGAGTTACTTTAACATGTTATAGTCACCGTATTTAGTCTAATTTCACATGTCTACTTGTCTTATCTCTTATTTGCAACTTTACCTATGTGTTTAGTTGAATTACTTGCTTTCTTCTATTCTATTTTCATTACTTAACTGTTGAATTCTTTATCTAAAATTGATATTCTTGGAATATTTGGTTGTTGAGTTTGGTATTGAGTTGCAAAGGTTGTGGTTCCTGTTGAGGAAAAGAGTAAGTTGGGAAATATCATTTTCTTGAGTTACTCTCTATTTGTTAATGTAACGACTCGACCAGACGTTTTGCTCTCTAGAACCATGTTCCCTTAAATAAGGCTCCTCGTATGTGCTTTTACTGTTTTATGACTTGCGAGGATGGTTAGTTCAGGGTTTTGAGGATTTCGGGTTAAAATCGGAACACTTGGTTCCATGGTTTGGCTTTAGAAGGCTAAGTTTGACTTCGGTCAACATTTTGAGTAAACGATCCCCAAATCAGGATTTGACGGTTCCAATAGGTTTGTATGGTGATTTCGGACTTGGGCGTATGTTCGGATCGGGTTTTGGATGACCCGAGAGCATTTCTGCGCCTAATAGTGAAAGTTGGCTCTTTGAAGGTTTTTAAGTTCTTTAAATTTGGTTTGAAGTAGGATTTGGTGTTATCGAGGTCCAATTGGGATTCTAAGTCTGGAATAGTTATGTTTGGTGTTGTTCCGAGTAGTTTAAGTATATTTCGGCGCGTTGGGAGTAAGTTAGAAGAACTTGAAGTTCATATTTTTGGATTCAGTTGGTTTGGGGTGCAATTCTTAGTTTTAATGTTGTTTTGTGCATTCCGAGAGTTCGAGCGAGTCTCTTTTATGATTTCAAACTTGTTGGTATGTTCGGGCGGGACCAAACTTGTTGATTTCAATCGGACGAGGCTCGGACCAAGCTCGGAACAAGTTTGGACTTGGGAGCAACAACTGAAGATTTCAACTTCTGGTGCGATCACACCTGCGGAGGTCCAGCTGCAGGTGCGAGCTCGTAGAAGCGAGCAAGGATCCACAGAAGCGACCCAGGAAGGGCAGCCCAAAAATCGCAGATGCACCCCACCCTCCGCAGAAGCGGGATCCCATCTGTAGAAGCGGGACCACAGAAGCGGGATCCCGTACGTAGAAGCGGAGCCAGCCAGCCAGGGCTAGGACTGCACCTGCAGTGGTTTTCCTCAGGTGCGGCGCCGCAGATGTGGCCCCAGGTCCGTAGAAGCGGAAATCGCTGGAGGCAGACCCTCATTTAATACGGGACTTAGGCATTTTGAGCTCATTGTTTTCATTGCTTGGGCGATGTTTGGAGCTCTTAGAGAGGGAATTTCACCTAACACTTTGAGGTTAGTAATTTCTACACAATGTGAGTTAAATACATAGGTTATTGGTAGATTTAACATATAAATTAGTGAAAATCATGGGTTTAGGTGAAAACTTAGGTTTTTGATCAAAACGGGATTTAACTACGAAAATAGTTATGAAATTTAGTAAAATCATATATTTGAGTTCATGGGGTTATGGGTAATAACTTCTTCAAACATTTCCGGAATCCGGGTACATGAGACCGGGGTTGAATTTTAGGAATTCTTCAATTAGGGTTGGGTAATCACTTTAATAATTAGGATCTGAACTTTTGAACATTTATTGACTATTTTATATAACATTTGACTAGTTTCAAGTCATTTGGCATCGAATTGAGGGTTTAAGCACAATCTTGGACCGGAAAGTAGGCTTTGAGATGAGGTAAGTCTCTTTTCTAACCTTGTAAGAGGGAACTAACCCCAAAGGTGAATTGATTTAATATGTGCTCCTATTTGTGGTGGTAGTGGTGGGGGGGGGCTACGTGCGCACGAGGTGACGAGAGTCCGCATGTAGCTACTAATTATGCTTATGTCCGGGTAGTTTAGGACCCAAATCATGTGATACTTGCGATATTTGCACCTTACTTGCTAATTTAAATGCTTAAATCATATCGGAACTTGATAAAGGAATTGAAAAAGGTCAAATTTTATTTACTTGAGTTTTTGACGGGTTACTTGACCGTTAATGAGAATTTATATTTCCTTGAATATTAGTCTCTTAATAATCTTTGAATCGATTATTTATTCAATATTTTCTCTTCTTGTGGAGCGGCTCGAACGCCTCGGTAATAGAATAGATGCTTCTATGATTCGTGTCGTTCGATCCTCGGCAGTGCATAATTTATTTACTTATATGTTGGATTGGTCCGTACGACCTCGGCATAATTTGTGCGTAATAATTCTTGAACCCAACCATAATTGATATTGTTGCATTGGCTTGAGAGATTAAATTGTTAAATGGTAGAAAATTAGTTAGGCCTTACTATTAGTGAAAGAATTATTCATTTGTTTTTGTTATTGCATTTTTAGTTGTATTTATATAACCATGCTTAGTTATAATTTCATTATTTTATTGTTAGCCCATAGTAAGTGTTGAAGTCGACTCCTCGTCACTACTTTTTTGAGGTTAGACAAGATACTTACTGGTAAATGTTGTTTATGTACTCACGCTACATTTATGCACTAATCATGGAGGATCTGAGGCAGGTGTATCTGGATATCAGTCCGGCGCGCATCCTTGACTACTACGAGACTTTGCAGTGAGCTGCTTTCTGAGCCCGTTTTGCAGCAGCCGAAGTATTTCTTTTGATTTATTTTCTGTCTGTTTCATTTCAGACAATAGTGTAGTATTCTTTTGTATATTCTACTAGTAGCTCATACACTTGTGATACCAGGTCTTGGAGATTTATGCTAGTAGATACTTGATGGTTTTGGGTTATTTTACTTATCTCACTTGCTTTCAAAATTTTTATCTCTCATTTTTATTAAATATTTACTTCTTATTTATGCACAAACTAAAAATCAACTATTTCAAATCTTTAAAAAGAAAGGATCGCAGAGTTAGTTCACCGTTGGCTTGCCTAGCGGTAACGTTGGGCGCCATCACGACCTATAAGAGAAATTGGGCCGTGACAACATGGTATCAGAGCACTAGGTTCATGTAGGTCTCATAAGTTATGAGCATGCCTAATAGAGTCTTGCGGATCGGTACGAAGACGTCCATACTTATCTTCGAGAGGTTATAAGGTGTTAGGAAACTACTCTTTCTTCATCTCCTATCGTGCAGTTGATGTTATACTAAGTGTCTTTCTCTTATTCTCTCACAGATGGTGAGAACACACATGGAGGATGTTCTAGACTCGAGAGTAGCTGCTTCCCCTGTTGCTAGAGGCCGGGGGAGGGCACCGGCCCGAGGTAAGGGACGAGGATGTTCCAGAGTGGCCCCATCTACATTACCAATAGATCTAGTAGAGGATCCCATTACTGAGGAGCAGTGCAAGGTGCCTACGGCAGAGCCAGCCCTGATAGATTTTATGTTAGCACCGGGCTTTCAGGAGGTTATGGCCCGTATGCTACGGTTCATGGATACTATGACCCAGGCTGGTTTATTTCCAGCAGATCCAGTCACATCTCAGGCTGGAGGGGGAGCACAGACCCCTATTGTAGCTGCTGTATATCAGAACCCGGGCACACTACCTATGGGCGGAGCCCAGCCAGTGGCAGCAGCCGTACCTGAGGCCAGATCAGCTGTGGTCGGCGAGCAACAGAAGCTATTGGACAGATGGACTGGACCGCACCCTCCTGTATTCGGGGGTGAGCGACATGAGGATTTCCAGGACTTCATTGATCGGTTCAGGAACAGATTGCACAATATGAGGATATTAGAGTCACACGGGGTGGATTTTACTACTTTACAGCTGGAGGACAGGGCTCGCAGGTGGTGGCAATCTCATCTTCTTGGCAGACCAACAAGTTCTCCTCCCTTGCCTTGGGATCAGTTTACACGCCTTTTCATGGATAAGTATATTCCACCCTCCCAAAGGGAAGAGTTGCAGTTTCAGTTTGAGCAGTTCCAGCAGGGTCAGATGTCACTGACCAATTATGAGGCGAGATTATTTGAGTTGTATTGCCATGCACTTATGACACTTCCTACTAAGGCGGAGAGAGTAAAGAGGTTTGTTGCGGGGTTGCACTCCAGTATTCAGGCCACCATGGCCCGAGAGATTGAGATGAGGACTTCTTACCAGCTAGTTGTGGAGATAGCTCGGAGAATTAAGGGTTATCGTTAGTGGGGTCGAGAGAAGATGCCGCGAGACAAGGGTTCCATTGCTTTGGAGAGTTTAGAGGTATGCCACCAGATCGTGATATCAATTTCTACATTGATTTGGCTCCAGGTACCCAACCTATATCTATCCCACCATATTGTATGGCTCCGAAAGAGTTGAAGGAATAACTTGAGGAGTTGATAGCAAAGGGGTTCGTTAGGCCGAGTGTATCACCTTAGGGTGCACCGACGTTATTTGTGAAGAAGAAATATGGGACTATGTGGATGTGCATTGATTACCGCCAGTTGAACAAAGTCACCATTAAGAACAAGTACCTGTTGTTGCGGATTGATGATTTGTTTGACAAGTTGCTGGGTGCTAGGGTGTTCTTTAAGATCGACTTGAGATCAGGGTACCATCAGTTGAAGATTCGGGATTCAGATGTTTCGAAGACTGCTTTCCAGACTATATATGACCTTTATGAGTTTCTAGTGATGTCCTTCAGCTTGACTAATGCCCCAGCGGCATTTATGGACTTGATGAATAGGGTGTTCAGGCCGTATATTGATTCGTTTGTCATTGTCTTTATTGATAACATTTTGATCTACTCGCGTAGCATGGAGGAGCATGAGCAGCATTTGAGAGTGGTGCTTCAGACCTTGCGGGAATAGAAGCTATATGCTAAGTTCTCCAAGTGTGAGTTTTGGCTAGATTCTGTAGAATTCTTTGGGCATGTTGTATCAGGCGAGGGTATTAAGGTAGATCCCAAGAAGATTGAGGCAGTTTAGAGTTGGCCTCATCCTACTACGGCGACTGAGATCAGGAGCTTCTTGGTGTTAGAAGGTTATTTTCACTGATTTGTGGAGGGCTTTTCATCTATTGCAGTATCTTTGCCTAGATTGGCCCAGAAGGGTGCTCCATTCCGTTGGTCCGATGATTATGAGGCGAGCTTCCAGAAGCTCAAGATAGCTTTGACTACTGCACCAGTTCGAGTGTTGCCTTCTGCTTCGGGGATGTATACTGTGTATTGTGACACTTCACGCGTTGGTTTGAGTTGTGTATTGATACAGGAGGGGTGAGTTATTGCATATTCTTCACGTCAGCTGAAGCCCCAAGAGTAAAATTATCCTATACACAATTTGGGATTGGCCGCTATCGTTCATGCTCTTAAGATCTAGAGGCATTATCTTTATAGGGTGTCATGTGATGTTTACACTGATCACCGCAGCTTACAGCATTTGTTCAAGCAAAGGGATCTCAATTTGAGGCAGCGCAGGTGTCTTGAGTTACTAAAGGACTATGATATTACTATTCTTTATCATCCTAGCAAGGCGAATGTAGTTGCGGATGCCTTGAGCAGAAAGGCGGAGAGTATGGGTAGCTTGGCATTTAATTCAGCAGAGGAGAGTCCATTAGCTTTGGACGTTCAGTACTCGGGTAACAAACTTGTGAGATCGGATATTTCAGAGCCCAGCCAAGTTTTTGTATGCGTCGTTGCCTAGTATTAACTATTGGAGCAGATCAAGGCTCGACAGTCTGATGATATGCACTTGTTGGTTCTCAGGGAGACGGTACTACAAGGTCGTGCCAAGGAGGTTACTATCGGTGAGGATGGTGTTCAACGACTCCAGGGTCGCCTTTGTGTTCCTAATGTCGATGGCTTGAGGGAGCGAATTCTAGAGGAGGCACATAGTTCTCGGTATTCTATCCATCCAGGTGCCACGAAGATGTATCGTGACCTGAGGTAGCATTGTGGCAGCGGATGAAGAAGGACATAGTTGAATATGTTGCGAGGTGTCTAATTGCCATCAGGTTAAGTCTAAGCATCAGAGGCCAGGTGGCCTTGTCACGCCCCGAGCTTGTGGGGTGGGGGTGGGGGTGGGGGGAGGGGGCGAGACCTGCACCCGGTGCCTAATCTATCATTATGTACCAACTTGCGACTAAGGGACTCTGAACATATAATGTCATACTTTGGCCATGGGGCCACATTGCAAGACAATTTGCGAAGCAAACTATAAAACTGAACGGAAACTAACGCTGACTAAACATCAATAGAAAGCTGGGCCGAAAAGGCAATCATAACTACTACAACTGACAAACCCACAAAATATACATACAGGGTCTACAAGTCGAACATACTGCACTAACTTACAGGATATATCTACAAGCATCTACTGATGGATGTACTGTGATCGAAACAAGGCCCCGACATACCCGTAACCCATATGCATATATATATATATATACAAGATGTGTACAAAACTCTAGACCAGGCAACTCCGAAGGACGTGGAGCTTACCGATAAAGCTGCACTCGGGCAACACCTACTGAGGAGGTCTACCCGTCTGTCTGCTTGTATGAACCTGCACGCATGAAATGCAGCGTCCCTAGAAAAAAGGACGTCAGTACAAAATTATGTACCGAGTATGCAAGGCAATAAAATAACTGAAAGCTGAAACTGAGCTGATAATATAATAACTGAAAGTAACTGGGAGTCAAAGATGATCTGGAGATATACTTACCTGTTAATACTGACTCAACTCTCTCAATATAGTAAGTAAAATAAATGTCCGGCCCTATAAGGCTCGGAATGTGTAACTGCTTTGCCGTAGTAGGCTTGCTCATAGGCGCTCGACCATACTAGGCTCCATGTCTCGGCCATTCTGGGCTCGCTCATAGGCGCTCTACCACAGTAGGCTCGGTATATAACTTACCATATGATTAAAGGTTGCCCAATAGGGGCCTGCCCACCATTTATAGCTCGATGATGGTTAAAATACTATAATATATATATATATATATATATATATATATATATATATATATATATATATATATACTTATGAGCCTCCTCTCTCTTGACTAGAAGAAGACAATACTCAATTGGATATAAAGTCTTGTGAATGTAAATGACATCGTTGTTGCTATTCCTAGAGTTTGTTGTTTTTGTAGTGAATCTAGACAAGGGCGCGTATATAATGAAAAACGGCTGTTGAAATATATTTACTTACACATTTGTGGACTTAGGAAATTTTTAATTATAGTGCTTGAGCGAGAAGGCAACTTTAAGTTGTTCCATAAACTTTATAACACGACAATAATAATACAAAAACATAACGAGGCCAGCAAAGATTTTATTTTGGAGGAACTATGTATATATGAGTCATAGAGTGGACAACTATAAAATTCTGTAATTGTTATAGACTTTCAAAAGGTTCCAACCACTCTTTTTAAAGTGATGTGGGTATTCTAGTAAGTAAATGGAACAATGCGCCAATTCTTTTTTATTCAATATTGGTAGTGGGAAAATACTCTAATTTATTAGATTAAGATAATATACATAAGTTTAGGAATACGAACTTCTCTTTATGCCTCATTATCAAACTCGTAGAATTACGAGATCATTCCAAAATGAAAGAAAGTCTTAGCCTTAACATACCTGGAGTAGAAAAAAATCCGTAGGATATTCTTGAGAAGGATTGCACTGTACTCCCTTAAAATTGCAAAAATCCTGTTGTTATTACGCAGTATAATTTCGTATGAATTCCTTTACTAATCCAAGAACTCTCGTTGCTATTATCATATGGAGTCTCATATGAATTTTCAAATTTCCTCCAAAATGAATTTTGATATCCATTGAAGACAAAGTGTAGGGATGACTAATACAAACTCCCCTTTCTACGTGTTTGCAAGAGATGGCTAAGAGTAGTATCCATGTGTCCTCTTAATTCAATTGTCTAAAGTCAAGAGTCACTACCAAATATTCCTCCACTTGCTGCCACGTGAGGGGAGGGGGGAGGGGGGGAGGGGGCTTTGTCCCCACTTACTAATTATCTACAAATCCTTAATTACATGATTAATCTCTCATTAAACTAATAATTAACCAATTACCCACATAATTAAGAATTATCTCAAATTACTTAAAATACTACTCACTTTTAACACACCTTATACGCCTTACTATCATGGTCATATGGTACCTTGTATGGCACTAGTCCATAAATACGGGGTATTATAGCTTGGACCGTATTTTACCCCAAATTGTCAAACTTCGACGAAACTCATTTTCTTCTATTTGTTTACCCTCTCTCCTTCACGAATTTACTCATCACGTGTTTGAAATAGCATAATGCTTATAATCCCAAAATAACCTTATTCTCGAACATAAGTCGATTAACTTACGATGAAACTTTAACGTACAAAAATGCGAGATGTAACATCTTTCCCCCCTGGATATGACCGTACTTACGATAGTTTTTTTTGCAGGTGCGACCTCATATGCGGCCCCAGGTCCGCAAAAGCGTAAATCGCTGGAGGATTAATGAGAATTTATATTTCCTTGAATATTAGTCTCTTAATAATCTTTGAATCGATTATTTATTCAGTATTTTCTCTTCTTGTGGAGCGGGCCGAATGCCTCAGTAATAGAATAGATGCATCTATGGTTTGTGTCGTTCGACCCTCGATAGTGTACAATTTATTTACTTTTATGTTGAATCGGGTCGTACGTTCTCGGCATAATTCGTGCGTAATAATTATTGAACCCAACCATAATTGATATTGTTGCGTTGGCTTGAGAGATTAAATTGTTAAATAGTGAAAAATTAATTGGGCATTACTATTAGTGAAAGAATTGTTCATTTGTTCTTGTTATTGCGTTCTCAGTTGTATTTATATAACCATGCTTAGTTATAATTTTATTATTTTATTGTTAGCCCATAGTAAGTGTCGAAGTCAACCCCTCGTCACTACTTCTTCAAGGTTAGACGGGATACTTACTGGGTACATTATGTTTATGTACTCACGCTACACTTCTGCACTAATCATGCAGGATCTGAGGCGGGTGCATCTAGATATCAGTCCAACGCGCATCATTGACTACTACGAGACTTTGCGGTGAGCTGCCTTCCGAGCCCGTTCTACAGCAACCGAAGTCTTTCTTTTGCTTTATTGTCTGTCTATTTCGTTTCAGACAGTAGTGTAGTATTCTTTTGTTTATTCAACTAGTAGCTCATACACTTGTAATATCAGGTCTTGGAGCTTTATGCTAGTAGACACTTGGTGGTTTTGGGTTATTTTACTTATCTCACTTGCTTTTAAAATTTTGATCTCTCATTTTTATTAAATTCTTACTTCTTATTTATGCACAAAATAAAAATCAACTATTTAAATCTTTAAAAAGAAAGGATCACAGAGTTAGTTCAATATTGGATTGCCCAGCAGTAACGTTGGGCGCCATCACATCCTATAGGAGAAATTGGGTCGTGACAGTTATTGTTGAGACTTTGTGCATATTATGGTTGAGCCGCAGGCTCCTTTGTTGTGAAATTCTGTTGCTATTTGGCTTTTCTGGCAAGTTGTGATATTGGGCACTTGAGGTGCAAATTGTGATACGTTGTGTTATTGATACACATGTAGTGGTATAAGGTCTTGTGTTGAAATGCATGCGGTGAGATAAGGTGGGTTTGATACGTGTGGCTGGTAGGAGAACTACTAAAAACCATGCGGTATGATAAGGTCAGCTAAAATGCGGGATGATATTTCGGAAAAAATATTTTTCAAAACTAAATGTAAAGGCTCCCGCAGTGATATAAGGAAAAGACTGTGATTTACTTTTATGATTTGGGACTACGAGGCGGTACCTCGGTAGCGTCCCTTGTTGATCTTTCTCTATTTGTTGTATTTGCCTTGGTTGTTTATTTCCTTAACATGTAAATCCTTGTTTTCCTTCTGTGTTGTATTAACTGTCTTGTTTCCGTATTGTTAACTTTCCATATAAATTTCTTATTGTTTCATTTCCATTGTCATTATCATTATATCTTTCGTCTTGTTTCATATTATCTCTAGTAGGGCCTTGATCTGACCTCGTCACTACTCTACTGAGGTTAGGCTTGGCACTTACTGGGTACCATTGTGGTGTACTCATACTACGCTTCTGCACATCTTTTTGTGCAGATCCAGGCACTTCCTATCAGTCCCGACATTAGTGAGCTGAGGTTGCTTTGGAGACTTCAAGGTATACCTGCCCGCGTCCGCAGGCCTCAGAGTCCCCTTCTATCCTGTTTTTTTCTTATTTCATTACAACTATCTTAGGCAGTGATGTATAGTTATTCAGAATTGTTGCTAGATCTTGTGACCTATACTTCACCAGGTTTTGGGAGTTGTACATTTTGAGCTATAGATTTTATTTATGCAGTTGTTGAAGTTTTGTGATTTTAAGTTGTTATTTTAATTATTCTGCATGTTGATAGGCTTACCTAGATTTAGAGACTAGGTGCCGTCATGACTTCCTACGGAGGGAATTTGGAGGCGTGACAAGTATACTATTACAAATTGATCATTTTAGAATTTTTTGAAATTTTCATTCAGTTCTTTTTCAATGGAGTTCTCTTGTTTTTTCAATTTTTTTCTTAAACCAAAATATTTAGTTTGAAATATTTGTATTGGAGGTTGTGGATAAAGTTTTGGCCAATTTGGTGGAAATTCTAGAGTATGTTTTTGAAATTTAGGTTGAAATTGAGTTGAACTAGCGAAGAATCTAATTTGTACTATATATCAAAATAACATACTATATACCATTTTGGTATATAATATTTAATTCAATAGTGTATAATTTGTTGCGTTGAACTAGCGAAGAAGAATTTGTACTGTATACCAAAATGATATACCATATGCCATTTTGGTTTTGGTATAAAGTTCATTCTAATGGTGTACTATTTAAGTATGCTATATAATATAATAATATACTATTACAAATTGGTACTTTTAGGATTTTTTGAATTTTTCATTGAACTTTTTTTTTTTTCAAATTGTCAATGGAGTTCTCATATTTTTAAATTTTTTTTTAAACCAAAATATATAGTTTGAAATATTTGATTGGAGGTTGTGGCTGAAGTGTGAGTCAATTTGGTGAAAAGTTTGGAGTGGATTTTTGAAATTTAGGTTGAAATTGAGTTGAACAAGTGAAGAATACTAATTTGTACTGTCACGACCCAAGATCCGTTAAAGGTTGTGATGGCGCCGGACACCACTGTCAGGCAAGCCAACACTAAATAGTTAATTTTATTCTCATTTTATTATCTTTGAAATTATGAACTTCCTTCAACTTAACTAATAACAATGAACTTTACACGATAGTAGTGATGTTTTCCAATTTCAATACTGAATATCCCCTAATCATCACAGAACTCGGTGTCACAAGTACATGGGCATTTACTAGGAAGTATAATAAAATACAATAACTGTTCAGAATACAAATTTTGGGCAGAAAAGAAAATACAAGAACTATGAAGGAGAACTCTGCTGGCCACGGGTCGTAATATGGGGTGCAACTGTCACGACCCGAAATTTCTCACCGATAGGACCGTGATGGCGCCTAACATTTCACTTGCTAGGCAAGCCAACGTTAGAGAATCATTAACCAATTTCTTATTTCCATTCAGTAATTAACAATAATTAACTAAGATGAAATATAATAAGTGCGGAATATCATAAAACTGTATTAATTACTAATACCCAGATATGGAGTCACAATTCACGAGCATTCTAGAATTTACTACAAGTAATAATCTAAAAGAAATATAACCGTCTGAATGAAAAAAATAGTAGAACAGAAAAGATAGGCGGGGACTTCAAGGTCTGTGAACGCCGACAGATCTACCTTGAGTCTCCGGACAACGGACCAATAGCAAAATCTCGATCAACCCAAACCGGTATCAAAGTCTGCACAGAAAGTGCAGAGTGCAGCATCAGTACAACCGACCCCATGTATTGGTAAGTGTCGTGCCTAACCTCAGCGAGTTAGTGACGAGGCCAGGACAAGACACCCACATATAACCTAAACAGTATAATCATGCTAGTGGCAACAACAGTAAATAAAGAAATAACGCAGAAATAATGGGAAGGGAACATACGGTGGGGGAATACAGCATAAAGAATGAGAATAATGAAAAGACAGAATTAAACCGAAAATCCTTAAATGAATTGAGCAATTAAAACAGCAAGAAAAACTGCACGGCATCACCCTTCGTGCTTTTACTCTCAACCTCACCAAATAAATAAATAGAACGGCACGACATCACCCTTCGTGCATTAAAACTCTCATAATATACACGACATCACCCTTCGTGCTTTAAACCTCTCATAATATACATGGCATCACCCTTCGTGCTTTACACTCTTCCTCACAATATAAATAATGCATGCACGGCATCACCCTTCGTGCTTTACACTCTTCCTCACCATAAAAATAAATCGCACACGACATCACCCTTCGTGCTTTACATTTCTTCCTCATAATTCACATAATCAATAACAACGGATAGAGAGAAGTTTCACAAAGAAATCAATATTTCATCAATGATTACTTTCACAATTTAACATCTCAACCTCGAATCAATATTCACAATTTTATCAACTTTGGTGGAACCGGATACAAGTCTCCCAACATTTCAACAACAATAATAAGCATGTATAACAAGATTTAAGACTACAAATTTGCAAGAATGGAATTTCACTCACATGCTATGACTCGATCACAACGCATAGATGCTTGTCACCTCAACTATACATCGTATTCAACAACAAAACACGTAGCAAATACTCACACAATACCTATTCCCTCAAGTCAAAGTTAGACACAATACTTACCTTGCTCCGAGGGCCACTTAATTCTCAATCACAATTTTTTCTTTGAAATTCACCTCCAAACCACTCGTATCTATTAAAAAATGACTCAATAATATCAAATATTGCTAAAGGAATCAATTATACTTCATAAATTAAATTTCTCAAAATTTTCCTCCAAAAAGTCGAAAAATCGACCCCAGACCCGCTTGGTCAAAACCCGAGATTCGGACCAAAATCCTTTTACCATTCACCCCTGAGCCCGAATATGTAATTAGTTTTGGAATCCGACCTCAAATCGAGGTCTAAATCCCCAAATTCCCGAAATCCCTAGTTTCTACCCTAACCCCTAATTCTATCATGAAAACTCTAGATTTTTGGTTGATAATTCAAGAAATGTAATGGGTAATTGAAAGAAAAAAGTTTAGAATCACTTACCAATAATTTGGGGAAGAAATGGCTCTTGGAAAATCGCCTCTACCTATTTGGTTCTTGAAAAATATTGAAGAAATGGCTTTAACCCGTGTTTAGAGTCTGCTTTAAGTCGCTGGAGAGGCCTTCATCGCGTTCGCGAGAGGCCTATCGCGATCGCGATGCACAGCGGCCTAGGCCTTCGCGTTCATGAATCTTTCTACGCATTCGCGTAAGGAAGCTCCCCCCAAGCCTTCGCGTTCGCGACTCACTGGATGCGTTCGCGTAGAAGAACATGACCCCCTCCCCAGGTCCCTTAAACTATCGCGTTCGCGAAGGGTACCACCCCCAACGCTTCGCGTTCACGAAGAAGAAAATTCCCCTATCCCCATTTTACCTTTCGCGTTCACGACACCACATACGCGAACGCGAAGAAGGGCACACCAGAACAACTGATGCAGCACAATCTCAGATTTTCTAAGTGCAAATCACCTCGTAGCCTATCCGAAACTCACCTGAGCCCTCGGGGCTCCAAACCAAACAAGCACACAAGTCTAAAAATATCATACGGACCTGCTCGCGCGATCAAATCGCCAAAATAACACCTATAACTCTAAATTTAGCACCAAATCAAATGAAATTCTCAAGAACACTTTAAAATTTTTATTTTCTCAACTGGACGTCCGAATCACGTCAAATCAACTGCGTTTCTCACCAAATTTCACAGACAGGTCTTAAATATCATAATAAACTTGTACCGGGCTACGAAACCAAAATGCAGACCTGATACTAACAATGCCAAATATCAATCAATTCTTAAAAATAATTAATTTTCAAACTTTTAATTTTTATCAAAAATTCATAACTCAAGCTAGGGACCTCCGAATTCGATTCCGGACATACGCCCAGGTCCCATAATTCAATACGGACCTACCGGGACCGTCAAAGTACAGATATGGGCCCGTTTACTAAAAATATTGACCGAAATCAACTAAAAATATCATATTCTGAGCCATTTTTAAAAAAATATTATCATCATTAGTAATCTTGCGGAATAATTTCTTCCGTTGACTAAATGATAGAACAAATAATGTTAGAAACCCAAAGAGAAATCAAGAAACGACATTAAAAGGTGTGATAATTTTTTTTTAGCTAAATACTCTATCCGAATCAATCATTCGTTTTACAGAGGCAAAATCTTTACTTGCCCGGCAAGACGATAACAAGTACACAATTCTATCTCGTAGAATATATATTTTTATTACTATAAAATTCATGAATGAAATAGTTAACGGTAGGGTCCTTAATAACGAATTTTGTATGTGTTCATAAGAAAAGTAATTTGTCCATTTTTAGGGTCTCAATGTGGCATGGAAACACATAAAAACTCTTGAAAGGAAAAGATGTAAGTTCAGCTCTTTCGGAATTGGTGATCAATCCTATTTTGGATATGGACAATTGACAATTGCATTCGATATTAACCATTATTTTCAAATCCGTAATAGTGCGAAAAGCACATTCGACTCCAAGAATAATGGCATTGAGTTTTCTTGACCCTTTGACAAATTAGTCAGTTTTATTTCTCGATGGGGTAGGGAAGGCATATAACACAACGCTAGTGTCACCTTAATGTGGTGGAGTCATTAGTTCAAGCCTTATTATCCCTACTAAATGTGAGTTTTTCTAGTTGGATTTGCTCTGCTTCCTACAAAAATAACTTCAATCCCTGAACTTAAAATCGTTTAAAAATGAACCACTTCATGACAACCTTTGATGGTGAGCGAAAGATTTTGTTGACTTCTCACCCTCTCTAGTCTCATATTTAAGTAAAACTTATTTCGTTTGCTCCGACGTTTAAGTGAAAAAAAAAAGATTTTCGGGGGACTAAAAATATTAATAAAAATCATACTAATATTTGAAGAATTTCCCAGTCATACTCTTTTTGCATTCTACGAAATGCTCAAAAGTAGATGAAACTGGAACGACTCAATAAATATGGTGGCCTAAAGCAAAACTTCAATAAAAGGCCTTAAGCTTTTTGTTAGTAAAAAAAAAAAGAACTTCATATATAATTTTGTTTGAATTTCATTTTCCTAACTTTTTATATATGTAAAGTATTAATAATTTTATAATCGTTTCATTTTAATAATTTATTTTTAATTTCTAATACATCTAATCTAGTTAATCTCTCTTGAGACGTACTTTCTAATTTAGGATTTTATTTATCATCCGCTTAAACAAAATAACATATATATTTATTAGAAAAATTTGGGGTCCCAGAAAATAAGGGGCCTAAAGCAGCTGCTTTAGCAGCTTTACTCTGGCCGCCACGGGATGAAAAGAAAATATATCTATATATAGAAATATGTGAAAGATATGAAAAATACGATATATATAAGATAAAAAAGGAAAAGAAATATGCATGAATAAAATGAACGAATAAAGGGGAAATGATATATATATATATATATATATATATATATATATATATATATATATATATTTCGATTATATATATGTGTGTGTGTATGTTATATATAAAAATATGTAAATTTCATATACTTTTATAGCTACAGAATATAAATAATTTTGGTCACGAGCTAAAAGTGATATTTGCCCAAAAACAAATCTGCATAATAAAGTCTATTGCGAAGAAACTCAAAAAAGCCAGATTTACAAGTGGTCATTCAAAAATAGCCACACTTTCAAAAGTAATCGATTTAGCCACTTTTCATGTAAAGAAAAATCTGAACGAAAATACTGTTCAAAATCCAGAAAATACTCCAGTATATTATACTGGAGTTCCAGCATAAGTATACTGGAACTCCAGCATAATATAATTGAGTTACAAATAATGTAGTTCCAGCATAAGTATACTAGAACTCCAGCATAATATACTGGAGTTCCAGCAAAGTATACCGGTCCAGTATAATATGCTGGAAGTTTATACACATGTGCTCGAATCTCTAGTATATTATGCTGGAACTTTTCGCGTGTTGGAGTTCCAGTATAATATGTTGGAAGTTCATACACAGGCGCACCGAACTCCAGTATATTATGCTGGACCGGTCTATGTTGCAGCATAATAGTGGCTATTTTTCAGTGACTTGGCAAACGCTGACTATTTTTGAATGACCAGTCCAAAAACTGGCTAGCACGTACTATTTTTACCCACTTTCCACGTTCTCTCGAACAAAAGTAACGGAAGCCTAATCATTTGCACTATTTTGCAATACAAATGCGAAGAAATGGCGTGGTATAGCCACTCTTTTAAGTGGTATTTATTTTTTAGCCAGTATTTTTAATGTTAAACAAAAATAGCCACTACTCTATTAAAATCGATACAAAAAGTCATTTTTACCCTTTCTTCATGAGTGATGTGTAAATATTAAGGACATTGTGTCCTTAATTTTATGAGTGTTGTGTAAATATCAAGCACAAACCATGTCTTAATATTTTACACATCATTCATGAAGTTAAGAACACCATGTCCTTAATATTTTACACATCACTCATGAAGTTAAGGACACCATGTCTTTAATATTTACACAATACTCATAAAGTTAAGGACAATATGTCTTTAACATTTACAATGCACACATGAAGTTAAGGACACCATATCCTTAACATTTATACTGCACATATGAAGTTAATGACATGATGTCCTAAAGTTTTAACAACAGAAGGTGCAAATGCAAGTTAAGGGCATTATATCCTTAACATTTACATTGCACACATGAAGTTAAGGACACTATGTCCTTAACATTTACGTTGCACATATGAAGTTAAGGACATGATGTCCTAAAGTTTAACAACAGAAGTTGCAAATACAAGTTAAGGACATTACGTCCTTAACATTTACATTGCACACATGAAGTTAAAGACACCACGTCCTTAACATTTACACTGCACATATGAAGTTAAGGACATTATGGCCTTAACATTTACATTGCACACATGAAGTTAAGGACATTATGTTCTTAACATTTAGGCTGCACATATGAAGTTAAGGACATGATGTCCTAAAGTTTAACAACAGAAGTTGCAAATACAAGTTAAGGACATTATGTCCTTAGCATTTACATTGCACATATGAAGTTAATGACACCGCGTCCTTAACAGTTACACTGCACATATGAAGTTAATGACATGATCTCCTAAAGTTTAACAGCAGAAGGTGCAAATACATGACACTTTGTCCTTAATATTTATACAACACGCAAGAAGTTAAGGACACTATGTCCTTAATATTTACACAACACCCATGGACACCATGTCCTTAACATTTACACTGCACGTATGAAGTTGAGGACATGGTGTCCTAAAATTTAACAACAGAAGATGCAAATACATGATACTTTGTCCTTAATATTTACACAACACTCATGAAGTTAAGGACACCACGTCCTTAATATTTACACAGCACCCATGTCTATCACATGGGTATTTTTGTCCGGGCGGGTAAAAATTTATTAAGCACTAGCTAAAGAGTAAATACATTTAAAATAGTGGCTAAAAAGTAAAGACATCACTAATTAGTGACTATCTGTGCACTTCCCCCTACAAATGCTGGTCATATTTTAAATAGTGGCCGGTATCTGACCCGGGCCCCTCAGATCCCATTTTGATATATCAAATACGCGAATGTCATTTTAACTTGGCGCGCTTCTCCACTAGGGTTTCAGCAACCCAAACTTCCGGCGGCCCAACTTCCAGTCTCAATCAGTACAGCAATCCAACTTCCGGCGGCCCAACTCCCAGTCTCAAACATGCCTTACAACCCAGTTTTGAAGTTTATTGTGGGAAAATTGGCTGACAGAATTGAAGAGAGGGGAAAAACTCACCCCCTAATGCTTCGGTTTGGGAAGTTTGTATCGGAGAAGGACGCGAAAATTAAGACTTGGCGATATAAGAAGCCGGTGAAACCGACCCCTATCCATACGGTAGCTGCAAAAAGTAGTATCGCCGTGAAAAATGTTGTTGTAGTCTTGGTTAGTTTCAGTGGCTAGTATACATTCAGTTATCAAATGTAATTTGAAATGTTAATGTTAATGTATTTTCTTTTGTCTTTTCAGATACCTACCTTGACGGTGATGTTGGGACAGAAACTACTGTGGAATACTATCCAAGATGAAATTTCGAACTCCCAAAAAGATTCAGAATCCTGTTTCTCATCAGCTATTTTGAAGGCAAAAGCGGACATGGAGAAACAAGCTAGGGTCCTGATAAGAGAAGAACTGGCCTATCAAAGGCAACTAGCTAGAAAGGGACTCATATCGATTCTTGAGAAGAATCTCCCAGTCCTCTCTATGGTGCTGAAAGACGTGCTAGATCTTGAGATAACTGCAGGGGAAGAGCCTGTTGGGGAGGTTCAGGAGACTACTGAGGAAGAACACTGACAGAGGTAGCCCTTTTTTCATAGTTGTGTCAGCTTTTTAACTTGTCTCACATAGAGAAAATGTCACTATAAAGATTTCTTACTATTCAGAGACTCAAGTTAGTCTTCCTTGAAACTTAATGATCTCAACCTTGCAATGTTAGTTAACCCCTTGAAACCTATTTCTGTTGAAAGATTATATTGATGGGAGAAACATGTGGTTTGTTAACTATTTCTCGTTGAGATAACATTTGTTGAACTTAAGTGAGCTCTTTAGCCTTCTGTTTATTTGCTGAAGCTGATTTATTATCATAATCCCTGATTTTTTACCATGTTTAAAAATGCCAGTCATGATAGGTAACAATTAAAAATCATATAGATTACCCTGATGTTTGATATATATATTTTTTGAGTAGTATTTGCCTATATTCCTCTTGTGCATAATTCTTACCTTGTAAATATTGATGGTTATGAGCATTATTCACATGAAATCACTGATTTGTTTGTTGTGGCTCCATTTATGCTTACTATATAAAAACTCTCATTATGCTACTCCTTGATGAATTTTGGTAATAATAAGATGTTCAATAAAGGTCAGCCCGGTGCACGAAGCACAGTGTTGTGAAGAGCGTGAAGCGAGGAAAAGCGACAACCCCTATTTCACGAGAAGCGAGAAGCGAGAAGCGAAGCGCTCACTTTTTTGAAGTGAAGCGGAATTTAAAAAAAAATTAAAATAAATAGTGCATAGACAACACATGTAATTGTAAGCAAATGTTCAATACTTCAATTAAAAAACTAAAGAGTAGCATCAATTAAAGCACAAAATAAGCATCCTATTCTTCTACAAGATTGTCAAATTCTTGTATTCCACTATCATTATTATATTGTTCGTCATCTTCTTCAACTTCTTCTTCTTCATCAACTAGGGACAAAGTAGCTGCTTTTTCCCCCTTCCTCTGTGAACTTGAAGTTGAGGTACTCCCCCTCAAACCATAAATCCTCTCCCCAATTCCACGCGCCTCCGCAACATCACCCCAAGTGAAATCAGAAGTATCCTCAAATACTTCTTCATTTGCATGATCTTCCGGGACTCCAATTAGCCATTCATTAGCATCATCGATGTTGTCCAAACTAATTGGATCAATTACATTGCGAGCGCTGTAGCGATGCCTCAATGTTCTATTGTACTTAATGAAGACTAGATCATTGAGACGCTTCAAGGTTAGTTTGTTCCTCTTTTTGGTATGAATCCGCAAATAATAAGTAATTAGTAAGATTAGGACAATTGAGATATAATTTAATTATCTCAATATACTAAATCTTTCTTCTTAGTTCTTACATGCTCAAACACACTCCAATTCATTTCACACCAGGATGAGCTACATGTTAGACTTAGAACCTTGATGACAAACTTTTGTAAATTTGGAGTGGAATGACCATACTGCTTCCACCATTCAACTGTAGAAGTAGAACAAATTTTCAAAACATAATATTGATAAAGAAATAACTTATTAACTATAAAGCAACATATAAACACTCGCTCACCTGGTGACTTCAT
Source organism: Nicotiana tomentosiformis (assembly GCF_000390325.3). Classification (NCBI taxonomy): domain Eukaryota; kingdom Viridiplantae; phylum Streptophyta; class Magnoliopsida; order Solanales; family Solanaceae; genus Nicotiana; species Nicotiana tomentosiformis. The sequence goes on along the minus strand of NC_090818.1, from coordinate 41,780,489 downwards.
CTTTCTTTGTCTAATCGCCATGTTTTTTCCAAAGAGTTGCTCAACATTTCTATAAGTATTAAATTGCTCTGTTATTTTATCTTGCACGGATAAATCAGATATCAACTTCTCAATACATTCAATGTATCCATTCCACAAGGGTTCATCTCCTAGAATCCTCTCTTCATTGTCATAAAGCAGTTCCGGGTTCAAAACAAGTCCAGCTGCATGCAAAGGGCGATGAAGCTGACCATCCCACCTTTTATCTATGATCTCAAAGACTCTTTTGTATTTTCTGTGATCACTAAAAGAGGCTTGAGTAGCTTCCTTTCCCCTATCTATTGCTTCGTACAGGTAGCCCATTGGTGGCCTTTGCTCCCCATCCACCAAATGAAGCACTTTAACTGAAGGACCACTAATCTTCAATGCATGAACCACATTGTTCCAGAATGAAGGAGAAAGTATAATATCTGCAGATTCTCTCCCTCGAGCTTCCCTTCCATAGGCACTGTTAGTGTACTCATCTGAAACAAACAACTTCTTCAAATTGCTTTTTTGTTCATACATCCTATGCAAAGTCAAGAAAGCGGTAGCAAATCTTGTCTTTGCAGGTTTCACCAAGCTTCTTTGTTTAGTGAATCTCTTTATCATATTCAATAACAAAGGCCTTTGAGCAATATAGGAATGCACTCTAATTGCTTGATTAAAGACTGAACTGAAGGGTCTTTCCTTGAAAATATCATCGAAGATCAAATTAATGCAATGTGCTGCACACGGAGTCCAATAGATATGCGGGTACCCAACAGACATCAAATCACCAGCTTTAACATTTTCACTGGCGTTGTTCGTGACAACTTGAACAACATTTTCTGCTCCAATAGAGTCTATTGTACTCTTGAACAAGGAGTACATTTTGGTTGAATCAGTCGAAGAGTCGCTTGCATCGACGGACTCAAGAAACAGGCTTCCCTTAGGAGAATTCACCAAGATATTTGATGATCATTTTTCCATTTCTTGCCGTCCACTTATCCATCATAATGGAACAACCAAACTTGTTCCATTCTACTTTGTGCTCCTCCACGATTTTGTTCACCTCTTCCACCTTTTTTTTTTTAATAGATATAGACCTCTAACTTCATCATAAATTGGAGGCTTCATTCCTGGGCCATATTGGCCTACGGCCTTAATAAAAGCAGAAAAAGTGTCAATATAATTAACACAATTAAAAGGAAGACTTGCATCATACATTCACCGCGCAAACATTGTAACTGCACGATTCCTCAAAATCGCTTTGGCATCAATTTGAGGATTATTACTTTTTCCTTCCTTATCTCCGGATTTTTGCGTGAAGTAACAATCCATAGGACCTTTGATCTTGCCAGTAGATCTACAACTAGACGACATTGGTTGTATCCTTCCTCGCTTTTGTGATTTTGATGGAAGCGAGGAAGCATCATCACCTTCTTCTATTTCATCATCGTCATCATCAAGATTATACAGTTCTTGTTCATGAATCATTTGAGTCTTTAACTCTCTTTTTTGAAGGAATGCTTTCAATTCTTCCTTCACATGCGCCAGAACTTTAGGACATTATGCGACATTTGGATCACCACCGATTAGATACGCTTTTTGACGATAGATTCCCCCATTTGAAATCTTACACAAAAAAGACATCTAATGGCCATCTTGCTAGTCTCGCTAACTCTTTCAGAGTAAGCCCAAGCCGGGTCTTTCCCATCTTCTTTTGGCGCCATTAAAAGAACAACTACATAATACATAAGAAAGGCTATAAGAACTAAGAATAAAGGATATAAAAAATTAGAGAAATTCTCTGTTAAAAACTGGTAAAACTGGGCAGTAGTTTTCTGAGAAAGAACTGAAGGTAAAAAAAAAATTCGCCAGCATTTCGCCGCTTTTTGGACGTTTAGAAAGAAAAAGGAAAAGAAGAAGAAGAAGAAAAATTAGAACATACCTCTTGAAGTCTTGAACTTGAAGTTGAAGAAGAAGAAGAACCCTAGTTGATGCTTTGAGATTCTTTCAGAAATCAGTAGTAGATGAAGGAGAAGAAGTCGACTGTCGACCAGTGTTGAAGAACCCTAGTCGCTGCTGTTGGATGTTGAAGAAGAAGTCGACTGTCGACCAAAAATCTCGTTTTTAATAAAATAGGGTTGGGTATTTTAAAATAGAGAAACGCTTCCATCACTTCGCTTCGCTTTCCCGCTTCTCGCTTTTTAGTGGGAAGCGGTCGCTTTTACTGACCTGAGTCGCTTCACCTTGCTGAAGCGTACCCTTCACGCTTCGCCTCGCTTCTCGCTTAAAGCGAGGAAGCGGGCGCTTTTTTAAACACTGACGAAGCATCCCGCGTTCATGCAGGGTCCGGGAAAAGGCTGCGATCTTTTGATGTTTTAGGAAAATTCACAATAGATCATGATCATCTTACATTATGACATTGGTGACTTAATAACAAGCTGCTCAACTATTTCTCGCGGTCGAAACTTAACAAGGTTGAGATGAACCTTGCTAAGTTTTATTTTCTTTTTATATGGCGTGGTAAAGTTTCCATCTTGGCCTGTAGGTTTTTCTATTGGGCTGCTGTCTGGTCCTCCTTTTGCATCTCTTATATAATTTGAGTTTTAGCAATGACGTGATAGTGCATAACTTCTTTTATGTAATTTGGGTTTTAGCAATGCCAAAATTTTGAATTGTTCACTGCTGCAAACTTAATATTTTTTTATGCCACTACAGGTTTTGTAGGAACTATGTATCGACGAATTCAGCAATTCAACATATTCTAACAAGTTGTACAGGTCCTTGAAGAACATGTTATTTGGTAAAATGCACATTAGAGAGCATGACTTGGCTCAAGTATATAGTTTAGCTGGTAAAAAACAAAAAAACAAGTTATGGTTTTGCTCAAGTATATGGTTTAGTTGGGAGAAAATTTTATAGTGAGCATGGCTTTGCTCAAGTATATGGTTTAACGGTTGGTAGCAATTTGCGTATAAAATTTACTGTTCAAACTTTTATACTCTCTTCACTGTTTGAATTGGAATATTCTCAATAGTGAGAATGATTTTGCTCAAGTATATGGTTTAGCACTATTTGAGTTGGAAAAAATCCTTATAGTGAGCATGGCTTTGCTAAGGTATTTGGTTGTAACTGTTGAGAGACATTTGTGTACAAATACTTTTCTACTCTCTTCACTGTGTTAGTTATAGCGAGCATGGTTTTGCTCAGGTAGGACAATCTATATATCTATATGATGTGGCATGCCTCTTTAACCAGTATGACAATTTATCTTTTTTTCTCAGAATTTTGAACATTTTTCTTATTTTCTGTCAAAAAATCTGCCAACAAATATATCTTTATCCTCATTATTACTCCATTTATTTCTATTCATCAAATCCCATTTAATCTCTTTCTTCCGTTTTCTTCATCCTCATATTACTACACATTAATTCCTTTTCCTCAAATCCCTCTTTCTTCCTTACTTTTCTTTTTCCTCATTATTACTCTATTTATTTCTTTTCCACAAATCCCTCTCTCTTCCTTCTATGTTTCCATTTTCTTAGAATGTGTTTTTTCTAATCTCTCCGTAAAATCCAAAGCCCTCAAGATAGGCAAAAGTCTGAGAAGAGTCAATGTCGGAGAAACCTTCCGGTAATAGAACTTTAGCGGATAAGAAGCCGAAGGCTGTGAAGACGCATCTCAAAGATTAATTTTTTATCGCTGCCACGCCAACTTTTTGCCTTCTCCCTTTTTTTTTTTCCTTTATACATTTTCGTTTTCCTATTCTCATTGATGTTAGTTGGAAGTATAGTGCTTTGTGTTTGAGCCCTTTTTCTCCTTGAATTATTGAAAATTGAAATATCTATTGTGCTTAACATGTTAACCTCTGGTGTTATATCTATTGTAATTTCACTGTTTAGTACTTTTAGGTTTGGTTGTCTTTGGAGGTTAATTTTGTTGGATTTGGATTATTTAATTTTTGAAGATATTGTTAGCGTTGTTTCAAAATTAGCATTTTGAGGGGAGTTTTGGTTGAGCTGTATTTTCTTGCGAGGAAATAAAAAATAGGCTTCACGTACAAGTCTAATTTCACAAGAAATAGAAAGGAATATTAAATTTTCTTGATTTTTTATTTAGTGAGCGAAGCTTTTGTCTCTATAAAAGAATTGAGTAATGCATAGTTATAGTAAAACCTTCCGGTGAATATATGGGATGTGAAGAATTTAAAATATGTTTATATTAGTACTAGCTATAAGACAAAAAAGTTTTAATAGGTATCACAATATTGTGATGAAATTCTAACTTTTTGGAGTGTAATAAAGAACAATAGAAGAGTGAAATTGAAAACTACAACATGAATTATATTTTGTTCGATTCTGTCTTAACACGGAAATTTGGCATTGTTTGTTCTTTTATTCTTTTCTACTTTGATTAATTTTGTTTTCCTTCAAAAAACTTTGAGAATTTGGGATAACAAAAACACATCTTATATCATGTGTATAAAAATTAGATTTCAAATAAAATAAAGAAAATCAAAAGTACAACATGAACTTTTTTAGTTCAATTCTATCTTAGAACACGCAAATTTAGCATTGTTTGTTTTTATATTTTTTTCCTACTCTGATTAATTCATTTTTCTACTTTGATTAACTTTGTTTTTCTTTTATAGATTTTATATTACATGTATACAAATTGAATTTCAAATAATAAAATTAAATAAAAACTAAATATCCACCTAAAAACCATTTACTCGAAAGCATATAAATTTATTTATAAAAATATATATAATGGAATTACTATTTGAGAAAATCAACTAAATATATCTGCTACGTGCAATATAGTAAGAATAATCATATAGGAGTTGTAAAGTTTCTAGCAGCGGTTAATACAATTCTAAAATTAGTACGTAGAAGATAATTTCCTTTGCCTTATATTATCCTAGAATTAGAAGAGCTAAAGTAAAATATTAATAGAAAACTCTAATTGAAATCTAACCCTTTTTACCTGGAGAAATTTTTTAGAGCAAATTGATGAGTAAAATATTCAAATTAAATTGACTATTAAACGAGATGTAATATTAATAGAAACTCTACTTTTCTTTCCTCTCATTAAACTTTTGATTTTCCCTTTTTGGTTTTGGTAGTTGACCATTTTTCTTTATTTTCTCTCCAATCAATCGATTTTGTTGTTAAATTCAGGGAATAAATGTGAAATTAGAATTTCCAGATTTGATAGTAACTTAGAAGTATTGAATAGTGATATTGTGTGATGGGCGAATAGTTTTATTTGGATTCTACCGTAAATTCTCATTCAAAAAGGATTTAAAAGCAAATATATTTGTGCTTTTTCTTTCATTTTTCTACTTGGCTAAATTATCATTGGTATGATATTAGTACGCCTGATTTATTTATATAAGAATGTAATTTACTATTTCCCACGATATTTTATTTTTTCAATAAAACTCACAAAAAGAAATTATTTTCTTAAAGTCATTTGAGTTCTTCCCGAGCAACCGCGCGAAGCGCGTATTAATTTACTACAGTCAAACCTCTCTATAATAGCCTCGTTTGTTCCGAATATTTTTGGACGTTATAGCGAAGTGCTGTTATAGAGAACATATATTATAGCATAACATAAAAATTGATTCCGAAAAAGCTTGGCTTTTATAGAGAAGTGTTATATAGAGATGCTGTTAAAGAGAGGTCTGGCTGTAGTATTGTCACGACCCCAAATCCACTAGTCGTGATGGCACCTAACCCAACTTGCTAGGTAAGCCAACTAGTAACTATCAAATTCCAAGGATATTAACAAGGCAAATAAACGATAGTAATTTACTGAATTCTTATACATTTTTCAAGGACTGGTAGTACAAATCATGAGGTTCTAAGTTTAGAGTTTATAAAGTTGAAATGAAATAAATACACAGTCTGTTTGAAAGGTACGTAAACAGAGTTTTATAGATCTAAGGCTACCACGAACAAGATGCAGCTACAACCAGGACGCATGTACATCTTCAATCCAACTCCCATCGAACACAACAATATCAGCTGCCAACAATCTGCACACAAGGTGCAGAAGTGTAGTATGAGTACAACCGACTCCATGTACTCAGTAAGTAACAGACCTAACCTTAGGTTGAAAGCAGTGACGAGCTAACACAAGGTCGGGTTTAATACCAATATCTCACAACGGTTCATAACATCATAAATGTAAGTAATAAAAGAGGTATCTTAGAAGTAAAAATGCTCAGCTCGTTCACAGTTCCAGAAAATAGTCATGCTTTTCAAGTATCTCAGTGAAAACCTAAATCTTTTACCGAAAATGCCAAAAATACGAGTAAGGTTAAAAACTGTAATTTTTCCAAATATCCTTTTCACAATAAATAATATGTTTCATTTTCTTTCCAGATAACAAGTGTAAAATACCTCTCTATGCCCACATATCAATGTGTGTAAAAAGTCATGAATGACGTGATACCGAACAACATGAGGAAAAATACATCTCTATGCCTGTATGTCATGTGTGCATGCCAATGCCATGTATTTTAGAGATGAATCACGTACTCACACTCTCAGAGTACTCAATCTCACTGTCTCACACTTTTCACTCATCATGCTCAACCACTCGGTACTGTATATGGCCCATACGACCTAGGGAAGATCCATCCCGGAATATATACATCTGACCATCAGTCACTCAGTATCGAGGAAGGCCAATCCGGCCCCATGGAGAAGATCCATCTCCAGGTATACAAATGCTTCGAACAAGATTCATGTCCAGGGAAGATTCATCCCTCAAAAAAATCAACCACGTTCACTGGGAGTGTACAGACTCCGGAAGGGCTTCTACAGCCCAAGCGCTATAATTCGCACGGACTACTCATGTGCTATAATATCAATATCTGGATCCGCACGGACAACTCACGTGCTGCACGGACAACTCACGTGCTATAGTATCAATATTCTCACAAACAGGCCCCCCGGCCTCACTTAGTCATCAATCTCTCCAGTCTCACTCACGGGCTCACAATGTCATGAAACTATCCCGACAATAATGATATAATGTATCAATAAATAACAACTAAGACTGAGATATGATATGAATGCATGAATATGACTGAGTACGAAATATCAATGAAATATGTAAAATGACAGCAAGAAACGACCACTATGGGATCCAACAGTATCGGCATAAAGCCTAAACATGATATCTAACATGATTGACAACTCACTTACTTTATCGCATGGTGAAAATATGGATACTAACAAAATAGGACTACTATACAGTGCCATATAAACAACATAGTCCCAATTCACTTGGTGGACGCCCACACGCCCGTCACCTAGCATGTGCGTCACCTCAATACCAATCACATAACACGTATTTCGGGGTTTCATACCCTCAGCACTAAGTTTAGAAGAGTTACTTACCTCGAACAAGCCAATTCTAATACCGAGCAAGCCAAGCGATGCTCCAAAAATGCCATCCCACGCGTTCCGACCGCTGAACGACTCGAAACTAACCAAAAACAACTCAAATACATCAAACAATGCTAAAGGAACCAACCCCGATCGTAAAAGATCAAATCTTGAATCAAAAGCCCGAAATCGGCCAAAATGCCCAATCCGAGTCCGCACCTCAAAACCCGACAAAACTCATAAAATCCGTCAATCTATTCAATTACTAGTATAACAATACTAATTTCATCCAATTCCGACTCTGGATGGATGTTTAAAACTCAATTATTCACTTTAGAAAAGGTTTTGATAAAACTCCCCAATTTTTCAGTCAAAATATGGATTAATTCAAAAATGAACTTCTTTGATCATATTTAAAATACAAAAATTGTAGATTGATAATGAACCCCATGAAAAGACGAGAATAACGCCCAGAAAATCACCTCAATCGGAGCTCTAGAACTCAAGATATTCCCAAAATACCGAAAGAACGCATTCTGATTTTTTTTATACACAGGGATTTTCGCTTTTGCGACAAAAACTCCGCACCTGCGTTTTTTCAGCTATCATTTACGCTTTTGCGGACCAGTTTTTGCACCTGCGGGGTCGCAAATGCGGACCCAACTTCGCAACTGCGAAGCACCAATACCAGCTCTCTTCTCCGACACTAAAATGAGTATAACTCCCTCATACGATGTCCAAATTCGACGATTCTTTTTTTTTTATGGCTCCGTAATTACGATACAGATCTAATGCTTTAATTAAAACAGAAATTAGAGCTCATTTTCTTAATGTGATACCATTTATGCTTGAAGAAACGACGTCGAAACATAAAAAACGAGCGCAAGACAACCCAAACCTATCCGAAACTCACCCGAGCCCCTCGGGACCCCGTCCAAACATATCAACAAGTCCCATAACATAATACAAACTTAATCGAGTCCTCAAAATACACATAACAACATCGAAATGATGAATCACACCTCAAATCATACTTAAATGAACTTTGAACTTTCAATTCCATAACTCGTGCCGAAACATATCAAATCATCCCGGAATGAACCCAAATTTTGCATATAAGTCCCAAATGATATGACGAAGCTATTCCAATTTCCGAAACCACAATCCGAATCCGATATCCTCAAAGTCAACTTCTGGTCAAACTTATGAACTTTTCAAACCTTCAAATTTTTAATTTTCGCCAACTTGTGCCGAAACCTTCTAGAAACATCCAAATGCAAATCCGGGCATACGCCCGAGTCCAAAATCACCATCCGGACCAAAGGAACCATCAAAACTCCGTTCCGGGGTCAAATTCACAAAAAGTCAAACTTGGTCAACTCTTTCAACTTAAAGCTTCAACAATGAAATTCATTCTTCCAAACCGATTCCGAATAACCTGAAAACTAAATCCGACGATTGACATAAGTCATAATCCATCATACAGAGCTACTCATGCTCGTAAACTACCGAGCGAAGTGCAAATTCTCAAAACGACCGGTCGAGTCATTATATTTTCCCCCACTTAAACATATGTTCGTCCTCGAACGTGCCAAGAGTTGTCCCTAAAATGATCAAATCGCCGTATAATCTTACCATGCACATACCCAGATGTGATCCCACGTCACCCTATCCCATATAGGTCCGATAACACAATATAACTGGAATTCTTCAATTCAACCTAGCCCATAAGCCTTAGAATCCAATTTTTCAACATCCGCAATTTCTTATAAGATCTGAATCTTGCAACCTACATGATGTATAAGTATGAACAAGCGGTACCAAACCGCAACCATAACCCAAGCTACAATCATAGGATATACCACATAACTCAAATACCCATAGAAAAATCTCCGATCACAGTAACTGCTTAGAACAACCCAATCCCGGTAATAAACGTCATACCTAACAAAACCTCATTCTAAAACCTTTGTACACTGCCGATAATGAAAGAACACGTAGAAACTCATAACCATTCATCAAATCAACAAGCCGTGGAGCTCCATCTTCTTCAACAAGAACAATAGCCAATTCCTAAGCCGACTTCCGATATTACCCTTCCAAATATACTGCAATCAAATCCAATAGCACCCATCCTAGATCTGACGACTTCATCTTATCGAATACCAACTACTCTACTGATACACAACATCAATACTACCTAGAGCCATGAACCGTGCAATCCATGTACCAATAAGCAACAATCCAAATGTACTCAATAGCGAAAATGACTCAATCAAGAGAACCGTCCCGCAAGGTCAACGGGTACCACTACCACGCAATGCTAAGAACCCATCACACACCGTAGAACCATCACCCGACTTTAACACAAAGGTTCATACCTCAACATAACTTCGTTGCAATGCGCAACTTCATCCAAATGCTGGTCCATATCATATACCTCGAGCCACCTTGCTCAAAATCAATAACCACACAAAATTTGACATCAAGTACCCAAAGTGCATTACCATAATCACGGAGAATCAGATGACACAATGCCATACAAAACCCGAAAAAATATCATAACCAATACGCCCTCAATCATGCAATACCCAGTTACTCATCTCGCTCAATATTTGCTATAAGATTACATTAGAACCGCACCCTGTGTGCCTAAAACCAACGAATCACAACTCCTCGTAGCATAGAAGAGCAACTCACAGAAAATTTCAGAACATGAAAAAGCTCAGCAACAATCGAATGTCATATCCCTCAACAATAGCACTATGGAGCCAACCAATCCGACTCGGTGTAGAATACACATCCTAACTGGGCCTACCAATAAACCCCCAAATTGACTCTGGACACCCATAAAAAGATAAATAAACCTCCGAAAGTCCACAATTGACTAATCATAACACATACTATCTTCTGGCTAGCTTCGGCCATGACTTCACAGTCCACAACCATGAAACAGTCTGCATCCTGAGAACTCCTAGTCTCCAAATCCATAGAACATATGAATCAACATATCTGATCCCAACTCCACCACTAGAATGTCTAACACATCTCTCATACACGATCATCCCATGAGGAATACTTCTAAAATTCTTCCGTGCTATATAGCAAAATTTAAATATCAGCAGTCGATCAACCAGGAAAGTACCGCAGTACCAGTGAAGTATCCATACATTAAAACACATTGCCCCTTCTGAAATGTATACTCTCATCAAGCCATACCAAATAGTAATATCATTTACCTAGTCATCTGAAACCGTCCATGCTGCCTACGGATTTTATGACCTTCCCTTCAAAACTAAACTGTGATCTCGCTCACGTAAATCTCAATCCCACACAACACACCGCATATACCATGCCATCATATGAAAATAAAATATGAGAACTTCATAGTCCACTCCGAGTCACAAGCAACTACATACTCAATTAGCCAAGGACCTTCCATTTGATTTCATCTAGGAGAAATTCACTATACATCACATGCTCCTCATGCCAGTAGGAAATATACCACTCGAACCGTGGTAAAAACCTTGAGAACTCTTCGAAACCCATTTGCACATAACCAAGCTATCAAAACCGAATCTCTCTAACTCAACCCAGCCACGCAGGTTGCCAAAACCCAAGAGCATTGCTACGAAACACCTGTAGAGACTAGCCACGCCATAAGTATCCAAAGAACCGATCATACCCATTATTGTGCTGATCCAACCTACTACCAAGCTGTCCTATTTCTCCAAGTCTTTTCCAAATTGCCTTCAAATTGATACTTCTTCTTGCTAGAACACCACGATCCCTAACCAAAATTCACCATACAAGAGACCCTATTATAAAACCACAACGCCCTAAGGCCCATAAGCCACTGACTTCCCTCTTAAGCACCCCAAAGCACCACAACTGAGACACCCACTCTAAAGAGACCTTATGTGAACCTAAAACTGTTTCCTTCACCTTCTTGATACTAAAATGCATAATACCCAATGATATAAAAATGCCACAAGTCTCAACACCGTCCAATGAAATTCTCAGTTTCTAGCCATATACAAATCTTGAAAATTCCAAATCGCTACATTTAAATCTTGAATCCATTAGAGCCATTTTTGAGAGTCATCAACTCTTCTCAAATCTCAATTAAACCGACCAAACGGACCGAACGACCTATGCCCCATTAGCACACAAACACCCAAGTGAGTAACCCACACTCCTAAGCAATCGAGCAAATTCCTACTCCATGCATACTACATCCTTCACGACTAACCACTCAATCATTCCATGATTCTCATATACCCATAGAGTGTAATACAACCCGTATCTAGAAATTTTCTTACTCGAGTCATCCTCAATCTCAACCCTTACAGTCATAACTGATTCACCAGTATACCTCAAACTGAAACCAATACAACACATAATCGTGCAATCAACTCGTCGATAGCAGACTCCCCCACTTGGCTCAAAGCCATAGATCAAAACACATAATAACTCACAATGCCCATACTCTATTACTGCCATAATACCCCAGTGAGATTCAACTAAATCCTTTGTGAGCTCCTGTAATGCAAAACCATCTAATACTTTAAATTATCTGCAAATCTCACATTCACCCTTGTAATAGTCAAGCCAACTTCTACAAGCGATCCAAACTCAAATTGCAACATATATCATTCACTGGTAAAAGATAACTCTCTACAAAACATCATAGAGACCACACAACCTCAGGACACCTCAGGTAACCCACCTGCTTTGCCTCAAACTGACATCTCTCTATACTCTTCCACAGTCATAACTATTATGCAATCACTTAATCTTCCTGAGTCTGAACTCATAACACGACATGAAAATCTACTTCACTCCACAACTAAACAACATAAGAGGTCATTCAACACACTTATAACTCGAGGCCATACGCCAAATCAAGACAGAAATCAAACACCCAATAGTCCTTGCTACATCTCAAGTAAACTCTTCTTGTCGCATTCGAACAATCTGAACACATCTCGCAGTTACATCATACTCACCACATAGTCATCCAATCTCAAATTCCACTAATAGGGACACCACCAGACATATAATTCCCAAAAGCACGTGCTCACACAATTGAAATCTCTGTGCTCAGGCTACCGTCAAAACCCAGCCTCAAGTCCTCCGACTAGCCCATCATCAGCATGCCAAAATTACATCTCGCACCTTAACCATGGAATTACAAGCCATCGATGCACATCTGATACTGAGCGCTCTTGTGCGCATACGAATTCATGGAAAGAATTCAAAGAGTTACGCTTCAAGCTGAATCAATGCAGCACGATAAAGAAAGAAAGATGGGAAGTTTATCCTAAATGTCATGTAGCCTCTCGAAGATAGGTATGGACGTCATCACCGATCCACAAGACTCTACTAGAAACTTGCTCATGACTTATAGAACCTATGAACCTAGAGCTCTGATACCACCTTGTCACGACCCCAAATCCACTAGTCGTGATGGCACTTAACCCAACCTACTAGGTAAGCCAACTAGTAGCTATCCAATTTCAATTATATTAACAAGGCAAATAAATGATAGTAATTTACTGAATTTTTATACATTTCCCAAGAACCGGTAGTACAAATCATGAGCTTCTAAGAATAGAATTTACAAAGCTGAAATGAAATAAATACACAATCTATTCTATAGGTATGTAAATAGAGTTTTATAGATCTAAGGGTACCATGAACAAGAGGCAGCTACAACCGGGATGCAAGTACATCTTCAAACCAACTCCTATCGAACACATCAATATCAACAGCCAACAATCTGCACACAAGGTGCAGAAGTGTAGTATGAGTACAACCGACTCCATGTACTCAGTAAGTAACAGACCTAACCTTAGGTTGAAAGCAGTGACGAGCTAACACAAGGTCGGGTTTAATACCAATATCTCACAACGGTTCATAACATCATAAATGTAAGTAATAAAAGAGGTATCTTAGAAGTAAAAATGCTCAGCTCGTTCACAGTTCCAGAAAATAGTCATGCTTTTCAAGTATCTCAGTGAAAACCCAAATCTTTTACCGAAAATGCCAAAAATACGAGTAAGGTTGAAAACTGTAATTTTTCCAAATATCCTTTCCATAATAAATAAGATGTTTCATTTTCTTTCCAAATAACAAGTGTAAAATACCTCTCTATGCCCAGATATCAATGTGTGTAAAATGTCATGAATGACGTGATACCGTACATCATGAGGAAAAATACATCTCTATGCATGCATGTCATGTGTGCGTGCCAGTGCCATGTATCTCAGAGATGAATCATGTACTCACACTCTCAGAGTACTCAATCTCATTGTTTCATACTTTTCACTCATCATGCTCAACCACTCGGTACTGTATATGGCCCAGGGAAGATCTATCCTGGGATATATACATCATTGACCATCAGTCACTCAGTACCGAGGAAGGCCATTCTGGCCTCATGGAGAAGATCCATCTCCAGGTATATAAATACTTCGGATAAGATCCATGTCCAGGGAAGATCCATCCCTCAATATAATCAAACACACTCACTAGGAGTGTACAGACTTCAGAGGGGCTCCTACAGTCCAAGCACTATAATCCGCACGGACAACTCACGTGCACAGACAAATCACGTGCTATAGTATCAATATCTAGATCCGAACAAATAACTCAAGTGCTGCACGGATAACTCATATGCTATAGTATCAATATCCTCAAAAATAGGCCCCCGACCTCACTCAGTCATTAATTCACTCACGGGCTCACAATGTCATGGAACTATCCCGACACTAATGATATAATGTATCAATAAATAACAACTGAGACTGAGATATGATATGAATTCATGAATATGACTGAGTACGAAATTCCAATGAAATCAGTGAAATGACAGTAAGGAACGACCACTATGGGTCCCAACAGTATCGGCATAAATCCTAAACATGATATCTAGCATGATTGACATCTCACTTACTTTTTCTCATGGTGAAAACACAAATATTAACAAAATAGGACTACTATATAGTGCCATAGAAACAAAAGAGTCCCAAATCACTTGGTGCACGTCCACAACCTATCACCTAGCATGTGCATCACCTCAATACCAATCACATAACACACATTTCAGAGTTTCATACCCTCAGCACTAAGTTTAGAAGAGTTACTTACTCGAACAAGCCAATTCCAATACCGAGCAAGCCAAGCGATGCTCCAAAAATCCCATCCCGCGCGTTCCAACCTCCGAACGGCTCAAAACTAACCAAAACACAACTCAAATACATCAAACAATGCTAAAGGAACCAATACCGATCGTAAAAGATCAAATCTTGAATCAAAAGCCTGAAATCGGCCAAAAAGCCCAATTCGGGCCCGTACCTTGGAACCCGACAAAACTCACAAAATCCGTCAACTCATTCAATTACGAGTCCAACCATACTAATTTCATCCAATTCCGACTCCGAATCGATGTTTAAAACTCAATTATTCACTTTGGAAAAGTTTTTGATAAAACCACCCAATTATCCAGTCAAAATATGGATTAATTCAAAAATGAACTTCTGTTATCATATTAAAATACAAAAATTGTAGTTGGATACTGAACCCCACGAAAATATGAGAATAACACTGCAAAAATCGCCTCAATCGGAGCTCTAGAACTCAAGATATGCCCAAAATACCAAAAGAACGCAATCTCATTTTTTTATACATAGGGATTTTCGCTTTTGCGACGAAAACTCCGCACCTGCACTTTTTCAGCCGTCATTTTCACTTTTGCAGACTATTTTTCGCACCTGCGGGGTCGCAGTTGTGGACCCAACTTCGCATCTGCGAAGCACCAGCACCAACTCTCTTCTCCGACACTAAAATGAGCATAACTCCCTCATACGATGTCCAAATTCGACGATTCTTTTTTCTATGTCTCCGTAATTACGATACGTATCTAATGATTCAATCAAAAGAGAAATTAGAGCTATTTGTATTAATGTGGTATCATTTATGCTTGAAGAAACGACCTCGAAACATAAAAAACGAACGCAACACAACCCAAACCTATCCGAAACTCACCCGAGCCCCTCGGGACCCCGTCCAAACATACCAACAAGTCCCATAATATAACATGGATTTAATTGAGGCCTCAAAACACATAACAATATCAAAACGAAGAATTGTACCTCAATCATACTTAAATGAACTTTGAACTTTCAATTCCATAACTCGTGCCAAAACATATCAAATCATCCCGGAATGAACCCAAATTTTGTACACAAGTCCCAAATGACATGACGAAACTATTCTAATCCCGGAACCACAATCTGAATCCGATATCCTCAAAGTCAACTTTCGGTCAAACTTATGAACTTTCAAAACCTTCAAATTTTTAATTTTTGCCAACTTGTGCCGAAACCTTCTAGAAATATCCAAATGCAAATCCGGGCATACACTCGAGTCCAAAATCACTATTCGGACCTAACGGAACCATCAAAATTCTGTTTCGGGGTCAAATTCACAAAAAGTCTATTATTTTGTGGCTTGAATTATTTTCTTGTATTTTTAGGGAAATCGTAATCCCTATAGGTTTAGGAAAACCCAGTGTCATAATAGATTTGGGAAAGAAAACCTATAGTCCTTTTTAAATTGGGAAACCTTTCTCTCATAGGCTTGGGACTATTTGGGATCTATATATAGGAGTTGTAGTTGGGGATCCTATAGATTGTACCGTGCTTTCCTTCTGATTCATAGTGGAAAACTCTCTCTACTTTTGCACCGAGGATTAGGCTTAGCCAAACCTTGTTAAATCCTTGTGTTGATTTTTCTTCTCTATTTGCTTTGTGTGTGATTGTGTGTTAGTTAACTCACGATATTTCACAACAATTGGTATCAGAGCAAGATTCGGGTTTCTACATATAATATAGAGTTAAGATGTCTTCATCATCTTCAACAAAGTACGAAGTAGAGAAATTTGACGAGGGTTCTAGTTTCAGTCTATGGAAGATTAGGATGAAATCGTTCCTAGTGTTACAAGGGTTATGGAAGGCAATTGATGAGGATTTTTCGAAGAGATGAAAGAGACAAAGAAGGTAGACCTAAAGGAGAGGGCTTTGAGTGCGATCTTCATGAGCGTTACAGATAGCGTTCTTCGGGAAATTGCTGAAGAAACTTCTGTAGCAACGACATGGAATAAGCTGGAAGATCTGTATTCTAAGAAATCACTAACAAACCGCCTTTACCTGAAAAAGAGGTTATACAATCTCCGTATGAATGAAGGTACACTTGTTAAAATTCATATTGATGAGTTTAATTCAATTATAATGGACCTGAACAATGTGGATATAAAAATTGAGATTGAAGATCAGACCTTGATTGTGTTATGTTCTTTACCACTGTCTAATGATACTTTTGCTGATACGTTGCTATATGGGAAAAACAACATTTCAATGGAAGATGTTAGTAATGCACCAAAATATAAAGAGTTGAAAAAGAGCTTTCCAGACAGCAGAATTGAAGGCAGAGGGTCTTGTGATTAGAGGAAGAACACAATAAAAGGACTTTAACAGGAAAAAGTCAACTGCTAGATCAAAGTCTAGAGCAAGGAAGCAACACTGTTATGAGTGCGGGGAGCAAGGTCACTACAAAAGAGATTGTCCTAAGCTGAAGGAGAAAAGAGGGAAGCAAAAAATGGATAATTCGGCAAATATTATTGACACTGGCAATAATTCTGATGATAGTGACTATGTAGGGGAAGTCTGTGCTGTGAGTTCTAGTCATGGGCAAAATTCTTGGGTTCTTGATACTGGTGCTACTTTTCACATGTGTCCACACAAGAATTGGTTTGCAACTTACAAGCAAATGAGTGGGACTGTCTACATGGGAGATGATAATCCATTACCAGTAGAGGGGGTTGGTAACATCAAATTGAGAATGTTCGACAGAATTATCAGAAACATTGAGTGTTGGCATGTTCCTCGGATAAAGAGAAATTTTATTTCTCTTTCGACTTTGGATGATCAAGGGTATAAATTTCACTCCGAGAATGGAATACTTAAGGTGTGTAAAGGCTCCATGGTACTCATGAAGGGTAAACTGCATTCTAAATTGTATCATCTTTAGGCCAGTGTAGTTGAAGGGGAAGCTATTGTAATTTCTGGGAAAAGTGATCTGAATCAGTCTCAGTTGTGGCATTTGCGACTTGGCCATATGAGTGATAATGGATTGTCTTTGTTGAGTAAGCAGAATTTGCTGAATGGGTACAAAAATCAAGTTTTGAATTTTTGTGAGCATTGTGTGTTTGGTAAACAGACAAGGGTAAAGTTCAGCAAGAAGGCTGAGCACAAGACTAGAGACAAGTTAGATTATATACACTCTGACTTGTGGGGTCCAAACAGAGTTCCCTCCAAGAGTGGTGCCGGGTATTTTATGACTTTGATTAATGATTACTCAAGGATTGTGTGGGTGTATTTTCTGAAAACAAAAGATGTCTTTTCCGACATTTGTTAAATGGAGGACGATGGTTGAGAGGCAGACAGAAAGAAAAGTTAAGCGTCTTCGAACTGACAATAGGTTGGAATTTTGCAATTCTGAGTTCGATAATTTCTGCAGTAGAGAGGGCATAGTGAGACACCACACTTGTGTTGGAACACCACAACAAAATGGTGTTGCAGAACTTATGAATAGAATATTTTTGTGATAGGGCACGAAGCATGCTTTCACACTCATGTGTTAGCAAAGATTTTTGGGCTGAAGCAATCAATACAGCTTGTTATTTGGTCAACAGATCTCCATCCACAGCTATTGAGTTCAAAAATCTTTTTGAGGTATGGTCCGGTTCGCCTGCTGATTATTCAAATTTAAGGATATTTGGTTGTCCTGCTTATGCTCATGTGAGGGATGAAAAACTTGAGCCGAGGGCAAAAAAGTGCATATTTCTAGGGTATGTAACTGGAGTGAAAGGTTATAGGTTGTGGTGCATAGATCAAAAGACTCTAGGACTAATTATCAGTAGGGATGTAATATTCAATGAATCTGCCTCACTGGACAGTCAGAGGGAGAAGGCAATAGCAGAAACAGATCGTGGTGTCAGTGACCGCATAGAGCTAGAAATTGAATCTCCACTAGCTCAGCCCAGTAGTTCTAAAGTAGAGGAAGTGGAGGAGGTGCAAAATATTGAGCAAGATGATAATGTTGATGCACCTGCGCAACAACAACCATATAATATTGCAACATAAAAAGAGAAGAGAGTGATCAACCGACCCCAAAGGTTTGCAAACGTAGTTGATGGGAATCTTCTTGGATATACGAATTCAATGGGATTTGCTTTGGCAGTTGCAAAGACTGTTTATGCATTTGAGTGTTATAGCTACTCAGAAGCTATTCAGAGTACATAACCAAATCGACAGATTAATCCTATGGCTAAAGAGATTGAGTCTCTTAACAAGTTTAGACGTTGCCTAGACTTGGTTGATGTATGCGACAATGGATAGAGCCCTTGCGAGGGCTGTGGGCAAGGTAGAGAGACGTTCCTATTGATGAAGAGAATTCAAGCCAATGGGAAGATTTTATTATTTTGTGGCTTGAATTATTTCCTTGTATTTTTAGGAAAACCGTAATCCCTATAGGTTTAGGAAAACCCATTGTTCTAATAGATTTGGGAAAGGAAAACCTATAGTTCTGGTCAAATTGGGAAACCTTTCTCTTATAGGCTTGAGACTATTGTAATTGGAGATCCTATAGATTGTACTGTGCTTTTCTTCTCATTCATAGTGGAAAACTCTCTCTGCTTTTGCCCCGAGGATTAGGCTGAGCCAAACCTCGTTAAATCCTTATGTTGATTTTTCTTTTTTATTTGCGTTATGTATGATTGTGTGCTAGTTAACCCATGATATTCCGCAACAAAGTCAAACTTGGTCAACTCTTTCAACTTAAAGTTTCAACAATGAAATTCATTCTTCCAAACCGATTCCGAATAACCTGAAAACCAAAACCGACGATTGACATAAGGCATAATCCATCATATGGAGCTATTCATGCCCGTAAATAACCGCGCGAAGTGCAAATGCTCAAAACGACCAGTCGAGTCGTTACAAGTATATATATAAAAGAGAGGATGGAAGAGATGACTTGGCACCTCTCTTAGACTAGGATTATCATTTATCTTTTTTCTCATTTATTTGATATTTTTCCTCATTTCCCACTTATTTCCCCTTACAATTAAGTAGTACTCTTACCCTTTTGTAGCGTTTATAAACAAGTAACTGAACATATTCTTTCGGTTACTTTTTCAACCCGTTTTGCCTTTGATAGAACAAATTTTTCCAAAAGCATTTAATATTTTGGTTCTTCTTTCTTTCCATGTGCCTTCTAATATTCCATGTTAATTAATGATTAGTAGCAACTCTTTACCTTCCTCACATTAGATCAGGTTAATTGTTCAAATTACTAGGTAACGTCAATCATCTAAAAATTTTCAATTCTATAACTGTATACGGTCAAAACCGATTCTCGGTCATAAAGACTGGTCGAGATGATGACGTCTCGATCGAAGGGTATCCACATGACAAGCTCGAACGAATTTCGGAGCAGAGGCGTCGAGCTTCGAGCTATAAGACCGATCGACGGCAAAATTCGGTATCGTTATCGAGCCCGTATATGAATAGAACTACGAGACAACATCGACCGACACAGGTCCCGAATATCGATGCCCCAAGGCAGAATCTAGATCGAACCAAGACCGGAGGTTCGATCTAACGCTGAGCTCGAGCCAGTGCCAAGCTCGCAGACAAAAGCCGTTACAACCGTACCAAGGGAGAGAATCTTGACAGAAATCAAGGAAGAGACAAACCATCATGGGTCCTCCACTATATGCATTATTTTATTATGTTGTTATAGATAAAGTAGTGATCCTCTATTATAAAAAGAGACACATACTGTAAATAGGCTCATCTTGTTTTCAATAGACATTGAGATTTCATTGTGCTTGTTTTTCTCAACTCATTCAGTTTTCCTATTCATCATTCCCATTTTATAGCAAAAATACTTGTATTGTCATTTTTGTATCAAAGAAATTTGCGTATCCTTAGAACCATACCTAAGTTTAACGTTATCCGATTTTTCGGGTAAACAGTTTGGCGCCCACTGTGGGGCTAAGAGTAACCGTGATTGTTTGATATAAATCTACAATACACTCCGGCTTACAACTTCAAATCAGCAATGGCTCTACCTATCGACCTCGAAGCCGACCTTCAAGATGAAACCAATAACTTGGTGCCCGGGGCCGGAAGGCTACCTGACGATGGCAACGAGGCTCGAATCGAAGAACCCAAAATTCGAGCCGAAGTACCATTGGCTATCAATTCACAAATAGCTCTAGAAGCAAATCAGCGTTCTGAATCGGAAAGAAGCGTTCAGGGCGGTGTTTGACTCATAGCCCGAGACACCCACAACACGGGGGAAATCGGGGTCAGCTTGCGTATGATTTTCGAAATGCTACAAGTCCAACAAGCAGCGATAGCTCCGTTGCAGAGCCAAACTCATATGCAAAGCAGGCCGAACTCCAATCCGCTTCTTTGAGAAGTCACCCCCATAACGGAGCCCGCCATAGTGAAATCAAACGAGCAGGAATTGGGGACCGCTCCTTAAATTGCTAAATTGCTCGAAGAACTCACAAAACGAGTCGAAGCCAACGATAAAAAAGTGGAAACGTATAACGCTAGGGTCGATCAAATCCCGGGGGCTCCGCCATTGATAAAAGTGCTCGATTCGAAAAAATTCATACAGAAGCCTTTTCCCTCGAGCACGTCCCCAAAACCAATCCCCAAAAAATTTCGTATGCCCAAAATTCCCAAATATAACGGTACGACCGATCCTAACGAATACGTCACCTCCTACACATGTGCCATCAAAGGCAACGATTTGGAGGATGATGAGATCGAATCCGTATTGTTGAAAACGTTCGGAGAGACCCTCGCAAAGGGAGCAATGATCTGGTATCACAACTTACCACCAAATTCCATTGATTCTTTTGCCATGTTAGCGGATTCATTCGTAAAAGCACATACTGGTGCCATAAAGGTGGCAACAAGGAAATCAGACCTTTTCAAAGTAAAACAAAGGGGTAACGAAATGCTGAGGGAATTCGTGTCCCGATTTCAAATGGAACGTATGGATTTGGCATCGGTCACAGATGATTGGGCCGTACAAGCTTTCACCCAAGGGTTGAACGAGCTAAGTTCGACAACATCACGTCGGCTGAAACAAAATTTGATCGAGTATCCAGCAATAACTTGGGCAGATGTACACAACCGGTATCAATCGAAAATCAGGGTAGAAGATGATCAATTGGAAGCTCCGTATGGACCCGTGCATCAGAACCACACAACCACTAAAAATCAGAGGGAAATCAATAGAGGACAAAGGTCGAACAAACCGATACCAACCGTACATCACAAATCAGATGAATAACGGTTCAGCACGTGATACGGTTCGAAACAACCGAAGGACTGATCGGGGGCAAAATTCTCGGGGACTTATGAGCAAGAGCGGCTTTGATAAATATGCCGATCCTATAGATGTTCCTCGATTATCGGAATATAACTTCAACATTGATACATCCGCCATCGTATCGGCCATCGGATGCATCAAAGACCCCAGGTGGCCTCGACCCATGCAAACCGATCCTGCCCAAAGGAATCCCAATCAAATATGCGAATATCATGGCACCCATGGCCACAAAACAGAAGATTGCAGGCAATTAAGAGAGGAAGTAGCCCGCTTATTTAACAAAGGACATCTTCGGAAATTTCTGAGTGATACGGCGAAGAACCATTTTAAGAACAAGGACTTCGGCAAGCAAAACGAGCTAGAAGAACCGCAACACGTCATTCACATGATCATCGGCGGCGTTGATGCCCCTCAGGGACCGATGCTTAAACGCACTAAAACATCGATTGTGAGGGAAAAGCGATCTCGAACTCAAGATTACACACCAATAGGGACTTTGTCCTTCAATGATGAAGATACAGAGGGAATCATCCAACCCTATAATGATGCACTGGTAATATCCGTACTCATGAATAAAACTAAGATTAAGTGTGTGTTAATTGATCCAGGTAGCTCGGCCAATATCATCAGATCGAGGGTCGTGGAACAGCTCGGCCTGCAAGATTAGGTCGTACCCGCAACTCTGGTTCTAAACAGATTCAATATGGCATGTGAAACCACCAAAGGCTAAATTACCCTACCGATAAACATGGCCAGAACCATCCAGGAAATAAAGTTTCACGTGATCGAAGGCGATATGAGATATAACGCCCTTTTCGGAAGGCCGTGGATCCACAGCCTGAGAGTCGTACCCTCGACCCTACACCAGGTCCTCAAGTTCCCAACATCGAGAGGTGTCAAAATAGTGTACGGAGAACAACCGGCCGCAAAGGAAATGTTCTCCGTCGAAGAAGCAAAATCAATATCCTTGTCTTCACCGATAAAAGGATCAGGTTTAGAAGGAGACACAATCGAAGAGCAGAGCGCCAAATAGCAATCACAGACATTGGCTTCGACCCAACCAAGTAATCAGAACATTGAAGAAGATGATGATCGATGGATCCCTCGATCCTTCGTAACCCCCGATGATTCCGATGCCACCAAATCAACAATTGAGGAACTGGAGCAAATCATACTGATCGAACACTGGCCCGAACGAAAGGTATATCTAGGAACGGGTTTGAGCCCCGAACTCAGGAAGAAACTCATTCAATTTTTTATCGATAACATCGACTATTTTACCTGGTCCCATCTAGATATAACAGGGATCCCACCGGACTTAACGACGCACCGGCTAAGCTTGGACCCTAGGTTCAGACCGGTGAAGCAAAAAAGAAGACCCCAATCCGAGGAAAAGCACGCATTCATAAAGGACGAGGTAACCAAACTTCTCAAGATAGGGTCCATTCGGGGTAAAATACCCCGAATGGTTAGCCAATGTGGTTGTAGTGCCTAAAAAAGGGAACAAACTTAGAATGTGTGTGGACTATAAAGATTTGAACAAAGCATGCCCCAAAGATTCCTTTCCACTGCCCAACATCGATCACATGATCGATGCCACGGCCGGCCACGAGATCCTCACCTTTCTCGACGCCTATTCCGGGTATAATCAAATTCAGATGAACCCGGACAACGGGGAAAAGACTTCATTTGTGACCCGATATGGAACATATTGTTATAACGTAATGCCCTTCGGGCTAAAAAATGTAGGAGCTACTTATCAATGCCTAGTAAATAAAATGTTCGAAGAACAAATAGGTAAATCAATGGAAGTCTATATTGATGACATGCTAGTTAAGTCCCTGCGCGCAGAGGACCATTTGACCCATTTGTAGGAAACGTTCGAGATTCTGAGGAAATACAACATTAAGCTCAACCCCGAAAAATGTGCTTTCGGGGTCGGTTCGGGCAAGTTCCTCGGCTTCATGGTGTCAAATCGGGGAATCGAGATTAACCCCAACAAAATCAAGGCCATCAATGATATTACCATCGTGGACATCATGAAAGCTGTACAAAGGTTAACGGGAAGAATTGCAGCCTTAGGCCGGTTCATTTCAAGATCATCAGATCGAAGTCACAAATTTTTCTTCCTACTCAAAAAGAAGAACGACTTCGCATGGACACCAGAATGCCAACAAGTGTTACAGGAATTGAAACGATATCTATCGAGCCCACCACTACTTCACACTCTAAAAACTGGCAAAAAACTGTACTTGTACTTGGCAGTATCGAAAGTCGCCGTAAGCAGTGTCCTAGTTAGAGAGGAGCAAGGTATGCAATTTCCCGTTTATTACGTAAGTCGGACCTTAGGAGAAGCGGAAACTAGGTATCCACACTTTTAAAAATTGGCACTTGCGCTGGTAAGTGCCTCTAGAAAGTTAATGCCGTACTTTCAATGTCACCCCATAAGCGTATTAACCACCTGCCCACTCCGTAATATTTTACATAGGCCCGAACTATCAGGCCGATTGGCCAAATGGACCATCGAACTCAGTGGGTACGATATCGAATATCATTCCCGTACGGCCATCAAGTCTCAAATTTTAGCAGACTTCGTGGCCGACTTCACGCCAACCCTCGTACCCGAAGTCGAAAAAGAACTCCTTTTGAAATCAGGTATATCGTCAGGGGTATGGATCCTTTATACGGATGGGGCTTCAAATGTAAAGGGGTATGGGCTAGGCATAGTTTTGAAACCCCCCACGGTAACATTATTAGGCAAGCTATTAAAACTATCAGGTTAACTAACAACGAGGCCGAGTATGAAGCCATGATTGCAGGTCTCGAACTAGCTAGAAACTTGGGAGCAGAAGTCATTGAGGTGCATTGTGACTCTTTGCTGGTGGTGAGTCAAGTAAACAAAACCTTCGAAGTCCGAGAAGGTAGGATGCAAAGGTATTTGGACAAACTGCTTATCACTTTGCACCATTTCAAACAATGGACTCTACGGCATGTTCCACGAGAACGGAATAATAAGGCTGATGCTCTTGCGAATTTAGGGTCGTCGGTCGAGGTAGATAATTTGAGCTCGGGACTGCCGTTCAACTTTCAAGATCAGTAATCGAAGATGGGCATGCCAAAATAAATTCTACTAGCTTAACCTGGGATTGGAGAAACAAGTATATTGAATACTTAAAAAACAGAAAGCTCCCTTCACACCCTAAAGATTCCAGGACCCTACGGACTAAAGCTGCTCGATTTACGTTGGCTGCGGATGGAACACTATATTGAAGAACATTCGATGGACCGATGGCGGTATGCGTGGGTCCGGGAGATACCAATTATATCCTCCGGGAAGTACACGAGGGCATTTGTGGCAATCACTCCGGTGCCGACACATTAGTTCGGAAAGTGATCAGAGCGGGGTATTATTGGATCGATATGGGCAAAGATGCGAAAGAATTTATACGTAAATGTGATAAATGTCAAAGGTTTGCGCCAATGATCCATCAACCCGGAGAGCAACTTTACTAGGTCCTATCCCTATGGCCATTCATGAAATGGGGAATGGACATCGTTGGCCCTCTGCCATCGACCCCAGGTAAAGCCAAATTTATTTTATTTATGATTGACTATTTTTCTAAATGGGTTGAAGCGCAGGCGTTCGAGAAAATAAGAGAGAAAGAAGTTATAGACTTTGTTTGGGATCATATCATATGCCGATTCGGGATACCCGCCAAAATAGTATGCGACAATGGGAAGCAATTCGTTGGCAGCAAAATCACAAAATTCTTCGAAGATCACAAAATAAGAAGGATATTATCAACGCCATACCACCCCAGTGGGAACGGACAGGCCGAATCAACAAACAAGACTATTCTTCAAAACCCGAAGAAGAGATTGAACGACGCTAAGGGAAAATGGAGAGAAATCCTGCCCGAAGTCCTTTGGGCATACTGAACAACGTCAAAATCCAGTACGGGGGCGACCCCATTCTCCTTAGTATATGGTTCCGAAGCATTGATACCAGTCGAAGTCGGTGAACCTAGTCACAGATTTCGATTCATGACGGAAGAATCAAATAACGAGGCTATGAACACCAGCCTTGAATTATCGGGCGAAGGACAAGAAGCTGCCCTCATCCGATTGGCCGCCCAAAAGCAACAAATCAAAAGGTATTATAATCGATGAACTAAAATTCGCCATTTCAAGCCCGGGGACTTAGTGTTAAGAAAAGTCACCATCAATACTCGGAATCCAAACGAAGGAAAATTAGGACCAAATTGGGAAGGACCATACCAGGTGCTCGAGAATGTTGGAAAAGGATCATACAGGCTAAGCATCATAAACGGCAAACAACTATCAAACAGTTGGAATGTATCACATCTAAAACGATACTACTGCTAAGGTACGACCTTCACTTATTCATTTAACTGACCCGTGCAGAAGTTCGAACAAGAGCTGAAGTAGATCTTTCACTTAAAAGCACGTGTTGCACTCTTTTTCCCTTAGACCGGTTTTCTCCCAAATGGGTTTTTCGGCAAAGTTTTTAATGAGGCAACCATCGATCGTGCTGCACTTTTAACAGTATCCGAGGCCTCTTTTCAATCGACCTCGAATATCGGGGGGGCATCAGGCCCTCAAATACATCGAGTTCAGATGCAAGAAAGTCATCTCACAACAATAGGGTTCCAACAGGAAAAATTGTAAGAGCCAAATGGTTAAAATGAACCATGCTCATATAGATTGGCCCAAACATAAACACATGTGCAATGACTTGAGATTTATTTTGCAACCAGAATTAAGATTCACTCAACTATTAAGCCTACGGGCTACTTTCATTCCGAGTTCGAAATAATCACTCGAATATTAAGCCTGCGGGTCACTGTTATTCCGAGTTCGAGCAAGCACTCACTCGACCATTACGCCTACGGGCTACATTATCTCGAGTTCGAAACATTCACTCGACTATTAAGCCTACAGGCTACCTTTATCTCGAGGTAGAAACACTCACTCGACCATTGCGCCTACGGGCCACATTATCTTGAGTTCGAAACACTCACTTGACCATTGCGCCTACGGGGCACATTATCTCGAGTTTGAAACATTCACTCGACTATTAAGCCTATGGGCTATCTTTATCTCGAGTTCGAAATACTCACTCGACCATTACGCCTACGGGCCACATTATCTCGAGTTCGAAACACTCACTCGACCATTGCGCCTACGGGCCACATTATCTCGAGTTCGAAATATTCACTCGACTATTAAGCCTACTGGCTACCTTTATCTCGAGTTCGAAACAGTCACTCGACCATTGCGCCTTCGGGCCACGTTATCTCAAGTTCGAAACATTCACTTGACTATTAAGCCTACTAGCTACCTTTATCTCGAGTTCTAAATAATCACTCGAATATTAAGCCTATGGGCTATTGTTATTCTGAGTTCGAGCAAGCACTCACTCGACCATTACGCCTACGGGCTACAATATTTCAAGTTTGAAACATTCACTCGACTATAAAGCCTACGGGCTACATTTATTCCGAGTTCGAGCAAACACTCACTCGACCACTACGCCTACGGGCTACATTATCTTGAGTTCAAAACATTCACTCGACTGCTAATAAGCTACTTTTACTCTGAGTTTACATTAACTCAACCATTACATTACACCTACGGATTATGTTCCTTCAAAGTTTGAATCATCGACTCAACAAGCAAACCTAGGGGATACAAATCTGATCCATCAGAGAGACTACGAGGTCAACATTTGATTAAAAGTCTTCACAAAACAAAAACAAGTCGACCTTGTTATATATATATATATATATATATATATATATATATATATATATATATATACACACAAAATTGCCTACGTGATTAATTTACAAACATGAAGAATTAGAAACTAAGCTTCCTGGTCGAGCTCTTCCCCGTCCTCGGATCCACTTTTGCTACCATCATCATCATCATCATCAGAAGCCAAGGCTTCAGCTTCCGCTTCGAGCTCTTTTGCCTTTTTTACCTCTTCGGTTAGGTCGAAACCTCGAGCATGTATCTCCTAGAGGGTCTCTCTCCGAGACCTACACTTAGAAAGTTCGGCAACCCAATAAGCTCGAGCATCGACGGTCTTTGCCGCTTCCCGGGCCTCCATCTGAGCAGCCTCAGCATCAGCCCGATATACAGTAATGGACTTATCCGCCAAGACTTTTGACGACTCAACCTCCGCCTTAGCCTCAGCAAGTCGTGTTTCTAGCTCATCGATCTTCTTAGCTTGAACCGACCCCTTTTGCTTGACACTTCAAAGTTGAACGTTAGCCGATAATAATTTTGTTAAGATGGTTTCTTTTTCCGCTGCCAGGTGGTCGATGGTCTCCTTCCACCGATTGCATTCAACTTGGATTTGATCGACTTCTTCTTGAAGTAACCTGATCTTTTCTATCTTTTGCTACAACTGAGACAACGAAGGGTTAACTTCCACAGTTGAGTCAGACCCATACTTTAACAGAACGAGGCTCACCTGCTTATCGAGCTCGACCCCTTCTTCACGGACCTTAGCCAAATCCGCTTGGAGATCCTTTATAGCCTCGTCCTTTTGGCTGCAAAGAAGCCGCATGGCATCTCTCTCACCTGAGACCTTCCGGAGCTCGGTCTCACACTGGCTAAGATCGACTCGAAACCTACTAATGGCCTGCACAGTAAGAAACACGAGTCAAGTATGGAAAAGAACAAAGAAACCATGTGTGGAAGAATCATTACCCGAGTAATGAAACGCTGAGCCTCCTCTAATAAAAGAGAAGCGTCACCGATATCGGAACCATCATCGACTCCAGTAAAACAATCCTTAAAAGGATCCCCTGCACCAGAGCCTGCGCCGATATCGGGAGTCTTCAACTCTCGAGCTTCCTTCAACGCCTCCTCAGAAAATGATGGAAGAGAAGGCGAATGACCCATTGTCATAGCCCCGAGAAAATCACTCGAAGTACTCCGGTCGAGACTCAGGTCTTCGGAACCAACCCCGACAGGCACAACAGCCATCGGCTCGGGAGCTCTAGCAACCTCGATGGCCTCCGTAGATCTGACTACCAAGCCGAGGAGCTATCTTCTTCTTCTTCTCTCAGTCATTGGACCGAGTCAATCGAAAGGGCAATTGCTTTTCTCCTCAGCCTTCGAGTTTTGGGCTTGGTGTCCTCTGACCGAGAGGAAGCTATTCGCTTCTTATCTTTCCCCTGTTTAGGGACCAGGGACTTGTTTCCTTCTTCACCGCTCGAAGGCCTCAAAGCGGCATCCCTGGTTACGCCTGCACAAAAGGAAATCGGTAACAAATAGAACGCAAAGAATACTTCGAAGGAAACAAGAATAAAACCTCAGCATGGTTCTTGGCCTCCCATCTGCCTTTTGCCAAATCACGCCAAGCGCGCTTGGCATAAGAAGAGGTCGAGGACAACTTCCGAACCCAATCCTCGAGGTCAGGCACCGCTTGTGGCATCCAAGGGGCAGCTGAACATTAGGGAAGGACATCAGAAAAAATTGGAAAAGGACATGAAAAGTGAACAAGAATCACTTACTGTCAAAATTCCATTCTTCAGGGAACGACATCTTCTCCTCCGGAATAAGATCACGGGTCGTCACTCGAATATAATGACCCATCCAACCCCTATCCTTGTCTTCATCGATGCTCGACATCAAAGCCTTCGATGCTCGACGATGAAGTCTAATTAGTCCTCGAAAAATCTGAGGCCGGTACAGTCGTATGAGGTGGTTCAGAGAAAAATCCAACCCCCCGGCTTTGATAGAGAAGAAGCACAACAATATCATTATATGCCATAAAGAAGGATGAATTTGGCCAAGGGTGACCTGATATCTTTTGCAGAAATCAATAATCACCGGGTCGACGGGTCCCAATGTGAAGGGATAAGTATAAATACTTAAAAACCCCTCCACATAAGTAGTGACGCTCTCATCGGAGGATGGAATTTGCAACACAACCTCGGAAACCCAGTTGCAGTCTTTTCTGACGGCCTCGAGGTGATCCTACGTTATAGAGCACGTATACATCGATACGTGCTCACATCGACCCGGAACGGATGAAGGATTCTCCACCTTAAAATCGGTCTTCAAAGTGCACGGGCCAGGAACATAGTCATGAACGGACGGCTCCACCGGTACCTTATCATCAAACGGCCGTAAGGAAGAAGCTTTCTCCTTCTGAGGTACGATTTTGGAAGTTTTTTCCATTGGTATAAGAAGAAAGAGTGCAAAGGAAGGTGAAAGAATGGACAGCACCAAAACTCTAGTATGGGCGGCCCTGAAGCAGCGAAATAGAGAGGATAAATAAGAGAATTTGAATGAAGAGGAGGCGCAAAAGTGGTAAAGGTTGTATGGAAAGACTATTTATAGACTAAGGCATGACGATTCGGTATTAGCGGTGGCCGACCACCGTCTGACACACATTAAATGCCTCGGTAAAACCAAGCCGTTGGGACAGTTATCACATACGTCATGATCGGGGTCGATAGAAACATCAGCATAAACTTGATCGAGCCGTAGAGAAATCATATCGTTTCTCGCCACATCCTTTCCGAGAAACGAGGGGACTATCTATGTACGATCAAAATCGATTCTCGATCATAAAGACTGGTCGAGACGATGACGTCTCGACCGAAGGGTATCCACATGACAAGCTCGGACGAATTCCGGAGCAGGGGCGTCGAGCTTCGAGCTATAAGACCGATCGACGGCAAAATTCGGTATCGTTATCGAGCTCGTATACGAATAGAACTACGAGACAACACCGACCGATACAGGCCCCGAATATCGATGCCTCAAGGCAGAATCTAGCTCGAACCAAGACCGGGGGTTCGATCTAACGCCGAGCTCGAGCCAGTGCCAAGCTCGCAGACAAAAGCCGTTACAACCGCACTAAGGGAGAGAATCTTGGCGGGAATCAAGGAAGAGACAAACCATCATGGGTCCTCCACTATATGCATTATTTTATTATGTTGTTATAGATAAAGTAGTGACCCTCTATTATAAAAAGAGACATAGACTATAAATAGACTCATCTTTTTTTCAACAGACATTGAGATTTCATTGTGCTTGTTTTTCTCAACTCATTCAGTTTTCCTGTTCATCATTCCTATTTTATAGCAAAAATACTTGTATTGTCATTTTTGTATCAAAGGAATTTGCGTATCCTTAGAACCATACCTAAATTCAACGTTATCCAATTTTTCGGGTAAACAATAACTTTTCGCTTTGGTTGGTTACAATATATAATTTTCTCCCATATCTTCATTTTCCTTTTTTGTTTTGTTTTGTTTTGTTTTGTTTGCATGTGGTGATTAACAATGTAGTGTGCATAACGTGGATCCATGAAAAGTAATCAGATAGATACAGTATAATGGAATTAACAATTTTATAGAAGGTGTTGTCACTTCTGCTCCTATGTTTAATTTTTAAAGCCTTTCGGTACTCTATGCCTCTGGTCTTTCTCTTAGGAAATTAAGGCCTATAAATTTGTTTTATACTATGATTGATGAAAGGTGTCTGCCTTTGAGCAGTGACGAAACCAGGAAATTCAATGAAGTCAGTCAAATTTTGAACACCCTTTGCCAGTGGGCTATGCAAGGGTGTTTAAAGTCTATTTTTTACTCAATAACAAATAATATTGTACCCTATATATAATATAATTTTTTGGCAAAGGGTATTTAGTTGACCTCCCTTTACCTGTTGGCCATACATAGCTTCGCTTCTGTCTTTGGGGATGTACTAAATCTATGACAACATCTGAGGTTGTCTTCCTATCAGTTAAATACGATAGGAAATCTTCCCTTTTTGCAACTATAGTGAATTTATTTGATGCAATTGAAATAAACAGGTTCTGGGACCTTATTGCGGCTGGTATTACAAAAAAAAAAAGAGAGTAAAGTTTGACATGTATGTACTCTTAAACTTCATTTTTTCCTCCACAAGAATTTTAGATGGAGTATTGCTTAGAAATATCAAGTGGAATATATTTAGTTGGAAAAAATTTAGTATTTAATTTTACACCGAAAAAAGTGACCGAACAATTTTTTCGGGTTACAATTTTTTCATGCATTTGAGAAATAAAAAACTCTTATCACTTAATTCCATATCATTCAAAAAGACTGATTTACTTAATAAAACCTTCAACGTTTTGATCCACTTTGACAATCTGATAATTTTTGCTGATTTTTATGGTTGTAGGCATCAGGAATGTTGACTTTGTTTATTATAATTCAATTCAAATTATAATTTCGCGTTTTCTAATTTGCATATTTTTCCTGCCTTGAAGTAATATGGATTGGATAATGATACCTATAATCATCGAAGTTCTTGCGAATCTAATCATGGGCTCAAAGTTGTTTTTCTTTAATAATTTATTACAACACAAAGGCAAAGAAACACAATCGTAAAGGTAATTCATATCATTCATTTCGAAAGGCTTCTAAAGGTACGTACTTTTTCACTTTTTCCTTTTTTTTTTGTTGGCTAACCGCTTATTTCATGTTGTCTTCCAATTTTGCTATTGATCTTTTTTGTAATATAATGAAAAGAAGAAACTTTATTTTCCAGATTTGATATTTATTTAGTACTGAATAGTATTGTTAATTTTTAAAAAACTCTATGCAAGGAGTTAATTTCTTATTAGTAAATTGAATATCTATGTGGGGTTATTCACAAGCTTGAATTATATTACATGCTATTAATTGTCACGATCCAAAATCCCACCACAGGAGTCGTGATGACACCTAGTATCTAAGACTAGATAAGCCGATTTTCATTGCATTTTTTAGGCCTCTTTTTTATTTTTTGAATTAAATAAGTAACCAAAACTAACAGCGGAAATAATTACAATATACAACCTCCCAAGACTGGTAGTACTGAGTCAAGAACTCTAACTGAATACATAGAATGATTACGAGGACCGAATATACAATACTGTTTGATTACAAATTAACAGTACAATGAAATGAAAGGACTCCAAGGAACTGTGACGGCCAAGCAGCTCTACCTTGAATCCTTACGATCCCGCTTTAACTCTGCTCAAGTCCGTTATCTTCAATACCTGGCTCTGCACAAAAATATGCAGAAGTGTAGAGTGAGCACACCACAGCGGTGCCCAGTAAGTATCAAGACTAACCTCAATGGAGTTGAGACGAGGTACAGTCAAGACACTCACTAGTCTAATAACCTGTGCAATATAAAATACGAGATAATAGGAAACAAATAATAATAAAGGCAGGATAAACAACCCTGAAATGCACAACAAACAACAAGAATACCATTAATATCATTCAACAATTAATAAGCATAATTACACCCAATTAAATCAAGCCTTTCAAATAAATGTCTTTCACATAGTTCTTCCAGATAACTCTCTTTCAAACATAATTTTCTCAAATAATTATTTTTCAAATATAATTCTTTCAATAAATCTTTTCAAATACAATTTGCTCAAATAAATACCTTTCAAAATACAATTCTTTTATATAATACTTTCTAAGTAAAAATCCTTCCAAATAAATATTTTGAATATAATTCTTTTAATTAAAAAGTCACCACATGATACTTCATTTTAAAATCATCAAAAATACGGGTCTCAACCCATTTTCATATTTTCACGTACCTCGTGCCCATAATTAAATTATCATATTTGCCCGGTACCTCGTGCCCTCAATTCATCTCACAATTACACGGACAATTCACGTGCCAAATATCATTATCATTTCATCACAACACCTCGTGCCCACATTTTATATCACATCTGCACGGACAATTCACGTGCCAATATTCCCATTTTATATCACAATTCACGGTACCTCGTGCCCACATTTTATTTTATAAATCGCTTGACAATAGTCACAGGCTCCCAATTTAAACACAAATCAGATTATTATTAATTTACTAACAACAAGGCAAGTTGCACAAGGCATAAAAATAAACATAAGAACATCACAACATCACATGAAAATTGTCAACACCACAACCCCACATCATCACATATCGTCCCTGACAATAGCCACCCTTATCGCTCCTATAGCCACCCTTATCGCTCTGCCCAGACAATATCAATAGCCACCCTTATCGCTCCGATTGCCACCCTTATCGCTCCTATAGCCACCCTTATCACTCCGCCCAGACAATATCAATAGCCAACAAACACAACAGTGAAATGCCACCCTTATAACCACATAACATCAATGGTAAAATGCCACTCTTATCTCCCCAAAATAGCAACTCACACAACACAACAATTTATACGGAAAGTTATCACAACATAACAAAAATCAATTCATATCACAATTTGCCCAATGGCCACAACCAAATTTCAAAGCTACAACCAAGTCAATTAATTTCACAGCAAATAGCCAAATGATCCACACAATGTGTACAACACCCAAAAACAATCAATAGAGATAGAAATTACTCAACATAAAGCAAAGTCTTCATGAAAGATTAAATTTTCAATAATTATATAAACACCTCTTCTTAAGCTCATTTAATTAATTATTTGCAGAGGGAAAAATCCAAAATGAAATTAAATTTCAATAATTATCAAGCCAGCAAATTCACGAAATTTCATAAATAATCAAATAACAATCACATCATATTATCATATAACAACAAAGTCAACAATAAGGGTTTAGGCACGACAAGCGGATGATTAAATATATGCCATCAATTATCCAATTTACTATACAATATGCTCAAGACTTTAACTCAACAAAATTTGCACATATAAACTAAGTACATACTCGTCACCTCGCATACATGGTTTTTAATTACCAAGTTGCACATAAAACTCAATGCCTAAGGAGAATTTCCCCCACTCGAGGTTAAGCAAGATACTGACCTCTTTGAAGTTATGCCAATATTCCAAAATCGCCTTCTTGCTTGAATTGATCTCCGGGACGTTCAAATCTATCCAAATAAATTATATAACGTCATTGAAATTCATCGAAAATAATTCTGGATAATTATATGCCGACTTAAAAATTCATTCCAAAAAGTCAATGCGGGACCCGCCTCTCGGAACCCGACATAAGTTTCATGAAATCCGAACACCCATTCCGATACGAGTTCAACCATACCAATTTTATCGAATTCAATAACAATCGACCTCCAAATCTTAAATTTTTATTTTTGGAAGATTTTACAAAAATCTTAATTTTTCTTCCATTAAATCCAAATTAAATGATGGATTCAAAGACATAATCATGAAAATTAATCAAAACTGGATGAGAATCACTTACCCCAAACACCCACGCAAGAATCTCTCCAAAAATCGCCTTCTACCGAGCTCCAAATTAGATTTTGAGTTATGAACTCAAACCCCCGTTTTTGAGACTTTTAATTCTGCCCAGATAGGCCTTCTTCGCATTCGCGACCATTGCTTCGCGTTCGCGAAGGCCAAAAATCCAGCTGCCTCAAATCCTTTTTCGCGTTCGTGTTAACAGCGTCGCGTTCGCGAAGGCCTACCATGCATATCACCGTGTTCGCATTCAAGCTCTCGCATTCGCTATGCACTCAGGTCCTACTGCTTCGCGTTCGCAAAGGCTGATAACTCCAGGCCTAGTCCCCTCCTTCCTTCTACGCGTTAACGACTGGCCCCTCGCGTTCGCGTAGGTTCTTCAGGCATATCTTCGCGTTCACGAAGGCTAAATTTCAGCAGCCTCAAAACTCTTCTTCGCGTTCGCGTGACTCACTTCGCGTTCACGAAGAAGGAAGTCACATACCAGATACATCAGTTCCGAAACAACCCGAAATGATCCGAAACCACCCCGAAATACACCCGAGGCCTCTCGGACCTCAACCAAATACACCAACAAGTCCTAAAACATCATACGAACTTAGTCGAATTCTCAAATCACCTCAAACAACATCAAAACGATGAATCGCACCCCAAATCAAAATTTATGAACTTTGAACTTTCAAATTCTATAACTTATGCCGAAACACATCAAATCAATCAGGAATGACTTCAAATATTGCAGGCAAGTCCCAAATAACAAAACAGAGCTGTTCCAACTCTCGGAATCATATTCCGACCCCGATATCAAAAGGTCAACCCCCCGGTCAAACTTCCCAAAAATTCAACTTTCGCCATTTCAAGCCTAAATTGGCTACAGACCTTAGATTCACGGTCCGGACACGCTCATAAGTCTAAAATCAGCCAACGGAGCTAACGGAACTGACATAACTCTATTCTGGAGTCGTCTTCATATAGTTTCGACTACGATAAAAATCCTAAGGCTTAAGCTTCCATCTCAGGGACTAAGTGTCCCAAATCTCAACGAATCATCCGTAAATCAAACTCGACCATACACGCAGCTCATAATACTTATTGCGAGGTTGCTCGAATCCTTAAGTCACTGAACGGGGCATAAATTCTTTAAACGACAAGTCGGGTTGTTACATTAATTCATTGAAATTTAAGTAAAAAGAACTTTTGTACTCTATTTTGTTATAACAAGAAATAGTTTTCTTGGTTTGACATTTAGGGTAGAGATTAGTACTGTGATATACTCATTTTACAATAGGTTTTGATTTGGATGAGAAAAAGAATCAAAATAGAAAAGCTTACTAAGTACTTCTCTGCAAGGCTATTTACATGTTTGACTGTTTTAGATTCTTTTAGCTAGCGTTTCGCCATAGATTCCCAAATTTATTCTGAAAAATTTGATTTGGGTGAAGTGTGGTTTGAAGATAAAAATGTGTTTGGACATTTGTTTTGGGTGAAGTTTGGGTTGAAAAAATATGAAACATGACTTATACCCATAAGTTTTAAAAACTATCACAAATACCCAACAGTACCATTATCAATAACATTCATTATATTATCGCAAACCATAGTCCTGAACATAAATAAATTTAATACAAAATTATCATTTTTATAATGAACTACATGATACACTATTAGATGATCGAGAAGACGAAGCAACATCGTTACAAAATAATAAATGGTGGGCTCTTTTATAAAATACAAAAGTTTGGGTCAATTTTTAAAAAATATAATAGTGATATTTTGGCCCAAACCCAGCTATTGAGCTGGTTTTGGGATTTGGGATTTGGGATTTAGATTTGGCCAAAATGTAGGAAAAATCTATGGCCAAACGGGTCCTTAGTATTGTTGAGGTTTTTTGTTTTTAAGATGAAATAGTCTTAAAATGAGGGTGAATGGGAAATGGAGGGAAAATAAAAATTTTAAGTAAAATTTTAAGTTTTCCCCTCTTGACAATGAGACATTGTACCATATTGGAAGAGGAAAAGATTTTTGGTGGGTATATATATAATTGCTCTTCTTGTAGCTCTTAAAGAGTTAAGAAGAAAGCAAGCCTCGCGCCGTCGTCGTCGTCGCTCGCTCGGCTTCGGCTACGGCTACGGCTACGGCTACGGCTACGGCTACGGCTACAGCTACAGCTTCGGATTCGGATTCGGATTTGGTCAAATGATCGATTGATTGATTAATTTTTTGGACCAAATTTATTTGTTAATAGTAAATATTAACGTAAGATTATCCGCATTTGTAACGGATATTTTCCAATCTGTGTATTGACTACAAGGCAGCCGCCTAATGCTCTTTCCACCATGAATGTGCTTGCTCCACAAACAAGCTAATGCTTGCTCTACCATGGAGGGTGGACGATTGTTCTTCTTCAACACTGGCTGCTATATATATGTACAGCAGCTGTTGAAGAAAGACACACACAACACACAATACACAACACACAAAACTGAAAACAGATTTGGCTATATATTGCACTCCTTCCTCTCAGCATTTCCATACGATTTTCTGAGTTTCTACTCCTTCGTTCTGCATTGTTTTAACTTTAAACAAAGCAACTGTAAGTGTTATTTGCTACCGAACTTTGTGTTCGCTGAAACACTGGGGTTTGAAGTACCGCTACACCAGTGTATGATTCGTTCTATCCTGGGAGGAAATAATCCATTACCTTGGGTACTAGGAGGGGATTAAATTCCTTAAGGAAACACTGTGAATTCAGTGGGCTCGAATTAATTACTGTTTCATTACGATAACTTATATTTTACAGAATTATTATTTACAAATACAGCAATATTGGCGGGACTAACAATCTTAAGCAATTTAATATTTATTTATGTATTTGTGTTATTCTTATTATTCTGCAAACTAAAACCTTTGTGATTTTGTGTACTCCCGTTTTGGAGAGTAAAGCCTTCGTGGCATTTTGTTGGGGATTAAAATCTACGTGATTTTTACTCCAGTTTGAAAACGTTTATTAAACGTTTATTTGTGTCATTCTTTTACAGAAAAAATGACGACTGAAAGCGAAAACCAAGCTATTCCGATGGTGACTGCCAACGCATCGACAAGCCGAACACCGGCGTTGGCACCGACAGAAAAACCCAAAAAATTTTTCGGGATTGATTTCAAGCGCTGGCAGCAGAAGATGTTCTTCTACTTAACTACGTTATGTCTACTGAAGTTCATCAAGGAAGATGTTCCTGATCTGCCAGATAAAACTCCAGAGAATGAACGCTTTATCGTGCTTGAAGCGTGGAAGCATTCTGATTTTTTGTGCAAGAATTATATTCTTAGCGGACTGGATGATAATCTGTATAATGTATACAGTGGCGTGGAAACGTCAAAAGAATTGTGGAATGCGCTTGAAAAGAAATACAAAACTGAAGATGCCGGGATGAAGAAATTCGTTGCCGCAAAATTTTTGGACTACAAAATGGTAGATAGCAAATCTGTTATTACCCAAGTCCAGGAATTGCAAGTGATTATTCATAATCTACTTGCTGAAGGTCTTGCCATTAATGAAGCATTCCAAGTAGCAGCAATGATTGAGAAGTTGCCTCCGTTGTGGAAGGACTTCAAAAATTATTTGAAACACAAACGAAAGGAAATGTCCCTTGAAGATCTCATTGTTCGGTTGAGAATCGAAGAGGACAATAAAGCTCCTGAAAGGAGAGGCCATGGAAATTCAACAATAATGGGAGCAAATATTATTGAAGATAACAAAAAGAGGAAGAAGGCTTCTGGTCCGAAATACAACCCAAGCAAGAAGCGGTTCAGTGGAAACTGCTACAACTGTGGGAAAAACGGACATAAATCTACGGAGTGTCGTGCTCCGAAGAAAGACAAGAAAAGGGGTCAAGCAAACATGGTAGTAAAGCATGATGATGTTGATAACTTGTGTGCCATGCTTTCTGAATGTAACTTGGTGGGAAATCCTAAACTGTGGTGGTTTGATTCAGGAACCACTCGCCATGTTTGTGCAGTTAGAGAAGCTTTTGCTACTTATGCTCTTGCTGGACCCGGAGAGACAGTTTATATGGAAAATGCTTCAACAGCAAAAGTTGAAGGATATGGGAAGATATTTCTGAAAATGACTTCTGGCAAGGTCATGACTTTGAACAATGTCCTTCATGTTCCCGAAATGAGAAAGAATTTAGTCTCTACTGGACTTCTTGTTAAGCATGGTTTTAAGTGCATTTTTGTGTCCGACAAGGTTGTCATAAGTAAGAATGAAATATTTGTAGTAAAAGGTTACCTCACCGAGGGCCTTTTCAATCTGAATGTAATGGTTGTGGAAAACAATAATAATATTTCAGCTTCTTCTTACTTACTTGAGTCAAATGATTTATGGCATGTACGTTTGGGTCATGTCAATTATAAAACCTTGCGGAAAATGATTAACTTGGAAGTACTGCCTAAGTTTGAATGCGAAAAATCAAAATGTCAAACATGTGTGGAATCTAAGTATGTTAAACATCCTTATAAGTCAGTTGAAAGGAATTCAAATCCTTTAGACTTAATTCACACAGATATTTGTGACATGAAGTCAATACCATCTCGCGGTGGAAAGAAGTATTTCATAACTTTTATTGACGATGGTACTCGATATTGCTATGTTTACTTACTGAATAGTAAAGATGAAGCAATAGACGCATTCAGGCAATACAAAAATAAAGTTGAAATGCAACTTAACAAGAAAGTAAAAATGATAAGAAGTGATAGGGGTGATGAATATGAATCTCCTTTTGAAGAAATATGTTTAGAATATGGAATTATTCATCAAACAACAGCCCCTTACACGCCCCAATCTAATGGGATTGCGGAAAGAAAGAATCGCACATTAAAGGAGATGATGAATGCGTTGTTGATAAGTTCTAGTTTGCCACAGAACTTGTGGGGGGAAGCCATTCTTACGGCTAATCGAATATTAAATCGAGTGCCCCATAGCAAAACACAATCCATTCCATATGAAAAATGGAAAGGAAAGAAGCCCAACTTGAATTATTTTAAAGTGTGGGGGTGTTTGGCAAAAGTGCAAGTTCCTAAACCCAAAAGGGTAAAGATAGGACCGAAAACCATTGATTGTGTTTTCATAGGATATGCGACAAATAGTATAGCATATCGATTTCTGGTTCATAAATCAGAAAATCCCGACATTCATAATAATACGGTTATAGAATCAAATAATGCTGTATTTTTTAAAAATATATATCCGTATAAAAAGGAATGTGAGTCGTTTGGTGAAGGATCTAAATGACCTCGGGAAGAAACAAAAGAAAGTACATGTAATCAGGAGGATCCAAGACGTAGTAAACGTCAAAGAACTTCTACTTCATTTGGACCAGATTTTGTGACTTTCTTATTGGAGAATGAGCCTCAAACATTTAAAGAAGCTATGACTTCTTCGGAATCATTATTTTGGAAAGAGGCAGTAAATAGTGAAATAGAATCCATATTGAACAACCATACATGGGAATTGGTTGATCTTCCTCCTGGAAATAAACCTTTGGGTTCTAAATAGATTTTTAAGAGAAAAATCAAAGATGATGGCACTATTGATAAATTCAAGGAAAGACTCGTAGTCAAAAGGTATAGACAACGAGAAGGTCTAGACTACTTTGATACATACTCTTCAGTTACAAGAATTACATCCATACGGATGTTAGTAGTATTAGCTGCAGTGTATGGTCTTGAAATTCATCAAATGGATGTTAAGACGGCCTTCTTAAATGGAGAGTTGGAGGAAGAAATTTACATGGAACAACCTGAAGGGTTTGTGATTCCAGGTAAAGAAAAGAAGGTATGTAGACTTGTTAAGTCTCTTTACGGACTAAAACAAGCACCCAAACAATGGCATGCGAAATTTGACCAAACAATGTTGTCAAATGGTTTTAAGATAAATGAATGTGATAAATGTGTGTACATTAAAAATGTTCCAAATCACATAGTCATTGTTTGCCTATATGTGGATGATATGATGATAATGAGTAATGACATTGCCAACATAAATGCTACTAAGCGTATGCTCAATAGCAAGTTTGATATGAAAGACTTGGGAGTTGCTGATTTAATTCTGGGAATTAAGATCCATAAGACTCCTCAAGGTCTGGC
The DNA here is from genome assembly GCF_000390325.3 of Nicotiana tomentosiformis. Lineage (NCBI taxonomy): Eukaryota > Viridiplantae > Streptophyta > Magnoliopsida > Solanales > Solanaceae > Nicotiana > Nicotiana tomentosiformis. The sequence continues at coordinate 41,739,200 of NC_090818.1, read as the reverse complement.
ATTGTCACAATCTCATTATATTAAGACAGTACTTGAAAAATTCAAGCACTTGGGCTTTAAAGTTGCAAAGACTCCAATTGACGTGAATCTTGCATTAGCAAAGAATAAAGGCCAAAGCATATCACAATTGGATTATGCTCGTGTGTTGGGATGCTTAATGTATATCATGAATTGTACACGACCAGATATAGCTTGTGCTATAAGTAAACTGAGTCGATATACGAGCAATCCAGGCCAATCTCATTGGATGGCAATGAAACGAGTTTTGGGATATTTAGAACATACCCAGAACTTTGAATTGCACTACAGTAATTTCCCTGCGGTGATTGAGGGATACTGTGATGCAAATTGGATCACCGGTTCAACTGATTCTAAGTCCACGAGTGGATATGTATTCACTATTGGTGGAGGAGCGGTATCTTGGAAGTCGTCCAAACAAACATGTATTGCCCGCTCTACAATGGAGGCTGAATTCATAGCCTTAGATAAAGCCGGTGAAGAAGCTGAATGGCTCCGAAATTTCTTGGAAGACATTCCATTTTGGCCCAAACCGTTGGCACCAATATGCATACATTGTGATAGTCAAGCGGCAATTGGAAGGGCTGGGAGCGTTATGTATAACGGTAAATCTCGTCATATACGACGAAGACATAAAATCGTTAGGCAATTACTCTCTAGAGGAATTATCACGATTGACTATGTAAAGTCAAGTGATAATGTGTCGGATCCACTTACAAAAGGCCTAACTAGAGAGGTAGTTGAGAAATCATTAAGGGGAATAGGGCTATGGCCGAGAACAAGTCATTGTCGGTAACTCTACCTAGAAGACTGGAGATCCCAAGATCTAGGTTCAAGGAGATCAAACAAAGTCATTAATGACGGTTCAACATTGTCAAATAAAATTTTAGTCCGTTCTCGTGATGAGACAATGTTCAGTACCAAGGATAATGCATTAAGGCTTTTTAATGATTTCTAAATTTGATACGGGGTATATCAAAAAGTGTATCTACAGGATGACACGTTTAGGAATCACCTATGTAAGTGTGAAGTGTTAGCCGCTTCAAGGAGAACTTTGTAAGGCCAATTCTCTACGCACTTATGAAACCAGGCAGTGTTCATGGCTGAAACGAACATAACAATGAGAACCAAAGACGGTTAAGGGTTGATTGTGTGACTTATGGTTGTCTAGGTATACACTAAAGATCGACGGTTCAAAGATATCAAATCTACCGATTGACCGAGTATATCCGACATAAGTTTACTACGGAAAGTTCAAAGGGAAACCTACTTATCCAGATATGATTAATCCTTGCTTGTAAATCACACAGTTTTTTCATGCATACTTCCATGATATAGCCATTCCCCATTCATGTGGGGGATTGTTGAGGTTTTTTGTTTTTAAGATGAAATAGTCTTAAAATGAGGGTGAATGGGAAATGGAGGGAAAATGAAATTTTTAAGTAAAATTTTAAGTTTTCCCCTCTTGACAATGAGACATTGTCCCATATTGGAAGATGAAAAGATTTTTGGTGGGTATATATATAATTGCTCTTCTTGTAGCTCTTAAAGAGTTAGTAAGAAAGCAAGCCTCGCGCCGTCGTCATCGTCGCTCGCTCGGCTGGGCTTCGGCTACGGCTACGGCTTCGGCTTCGACTTCGGCTTCGGCTTTGGCTTCGGCTTCGACTTCGGCTTCGGATTCGGATTCGGATTCGGATTCGAATTTGGATTTGGTCAAATGATCGATTGATTGATTAATTTTTTGGACCAAATTTATTTGTTAATAGTAAATATTAACGTAAGATTATCCGTATGTATAACGGATATTTTCCAATCTGTGTATTGACCACAAGGCAGCCGCCTAATGCTCTTTCCACCATGAATGTGCTTGCTCCACAAATAAGCTAATGCTTGCTCCACCATGGAGGGTGGACGATTGTTCTTCTTCAACACTGGCTACTATATATATGTGCAGCAGCTGTTGAAGAAAGACACACACAACACATAATACACAACACACAAAACTGAAAACATATTTGGCTATACATTGCACTCCTTCCTCTCAGCATTTCCATACGATTTTCTGAGTTTCTACTCCTTCGTTCTGCATTGTTTTAACTTCAAACAAAGCAACTGTAAGTGTTATTTGCTACCGAACTTTGTGTTCGCTGAAACACTGGGGTTTGAAGTACCGCTACACCAGTGTATGATTCGTTCTATCCTGGGAGGAAATAGTCCATTACCTTAGGTACTAGGAGGGGATTAAATTCTTTAAGAAAATATTGTGAATTCAGTGGGCTCGAATTAATTACTGTTTCATTACGATAACTTATATTTTGCAGAATTATTATTTACAAATACAGCAATATTGGCGGGACTAACAAGTATATCCTTAGTGTACGCAGAAAAAGATCCGAAGAAAAGCCATACCTTCTTCCTATAAGTGTACTAAGAGAAGCGTTTGTTTACAATAGAACAACAATATAAGTGGAAGATCTTGAGAATGAGGCTTAATTATTAGTTACGTTTATTTGTTTATCGGAGTAACTTTTGTTTGTTAGAGATTTGTGACTAAGTAATCTATGCTATTTCTAATACTTCAAAAAGTCAAGAATATTGGGCAAGCACACTTTTATGACATATTGGCATGAAGTTGCAGAACATGCTTTCTGAAAAAATGATATAAGTGCTCTGAAAATAAAAAGGACCCGGAATAGAGATGGACGTTCATCAAAGAAACTAAAACTTGCCCTAGAAAAAAACTTCTTGTGATTAATCTTGGTGGTGTGCTGATTCTAAAGGACTAAGGAGCATAGAAAACGTGGCCACTATTCTAAGCTACACCACTGACTTGGTTAACGACAACTTTTTTGGGCTGTGCATGCTCTTCTTAATTGAAGAAAAAAGAGAAGTATATATTTAGTACTTAATGTTAATTAGATAGACTTTGAAAATGAAGTTTTCGATTTTCCCTGTAATTTTGAGACGTGGAATTTTTGCACCAAAGGTAGAAAACAAATAACTAGAATCCTAAGACTAGGGTGATATAACTACTGTCTAGAACAAAGAAGAGAAGGATCATGCCGGAAAAAAAAAAAGCAATAAAAGAAATGTATTACGAAGTTATAAAGAATTTTTGCACAAAAGAATATCTTGAAAAGTGAAATAGTTTCGATACTTTTACTTTAGGCATTTTGTTGTTGGGCTGCTACGACTCTCATTTTATTTGTTCTTTATTAACAACTGTTATAAATAGTATTTTATTTGTGGTGAATGTACTTTTAGAGAGATTTTAGGGTTTATTGCTTGGTGGCTAAGTCACTCTTTTCCTATAAATAAAAGGGTTATATTCTATCGTAATTCATCCCAATCAATAAGAATTCTCTATCTCTCTACTTTTCTATGCAATGCTCTTCTTCTTTTTTTATTATTTTATAACACGGTATCAGAACGAGACTCTAACCAATTGAGTAGAGACTAAAATGATGAACCATTGGGTTTTGAATTTTGTCACGATCTAAAAATTACTAGTCGTGATGGCACCTAACTCGACCCGCTAGGTAAGCCAACTAACAGACAATACAAGCCAAATGGAACTATAGGAAAATAGTGAAGAATTATCTGAACTTTTACAAATTTATCCAAGAACTGATAGTACGAATCATGAGCTTCTAAGACTTAGTTTTACAAAGTCGATACAAATAATTACATGTTATGTTTGAAAGTTACATAAACAGATTACCAAAATCTAAAGCTACCAAGGACAAGTGTCAGCTATATCCGTAATACTCGAACATCTTCAGGGTCAGCTCCCAACATCACCAGCAGCTCCACTCCAAAAATCTGCACGAAAGGTGCATAAGTGTAGTATGAGTACAACCGACCCCATGTACCCAGTAGGTATTTTGTCTAACCTCGTCGAAGTAGTGACGAGACTTTTTAGTTAAAAGTTGCTCACTAATAAATTCTGTACCGAAACTAGCAATAGAACTATACTACAATATAACAAAATAGAGTACAAGGAACGAATGTACAAGCAATAATAGAGTACTAAAAGAGATCACAATTCAACAGTTTCAAATATCTCGACCAATCTTTTCCTTAGAGCAAAAACCTATAAATCACGATAGTCACCCCATAACTTTCATAGCGTGAGGAATATACTCTGATATCAAGTTAATTGCACGAAAATACCCTTTGTGCATTTATCTCATCCTCACCAAATATGCGTAAAATAGTACCAACCGGATGGCAGAAATGCCGATAACAGTAATAACAAAGTAGGAAATACGCAAGTAGCAATAATGAACGAGAATGTACATAAGGACATCAATAACAGACTAGGCGAAAATCATAGAGGTAGTGATAACAATTAGGAAAAGGAATGTAACTTCAACTAACTAGCATGGTGGAGGAATAAATACAAATATAATGAATAAGAGGGGAACACATGATCTTTATGAGTTAACAAGTAGAAGCATGAATGACTAACATGGTAGAAGGCATGTACTAAATGCAACAAAACAGATACAACAAAGATGTAATTATGATAGCAGGAAGTAGGCATGGTATTTGCAAGTTTAGTAAGTAGAAGGCATGAGTGACACAATAATAAATAGGATAGAGAACAAGAACAAGGAATTAACGACAAGTCACATAAGAACCATATATACAATAATAACAGCTCAATGTAACGACATGGAGGTATATATAAAGGAAAGATATCACAATATAATGCATGTCCCTCGTCCTCACCTGCACGGAAACACCCATCGTGCCATGAACTCATGATAATTTAAAGCATGATAATATAAATAAAATGGCACGGCATCACCCTTCATGATTTACACTCACATAACATAGCACGACATCATCCTTCGTGCTTTTACTCACAAATGATATGGCACGACATCCCCTTTCGTGCCTTTACTTTCAATAATATGGCACGTCATCATCCTTCGTGCTTTTACTCTCAATGATATGGCATAGCATCACCCTTTGTACTTTTACTCTCAATAATATGGCATGACATCACCCTTCGTGCTTTACACTCTTCCTCACATGATAATATATATATATAATGGCACAACATCACCCTTTGTGCTTTACACTCTTCCTCACATGATAATGTATATACAATGTCATAGCACCACCCTTCGTGCTTTACACTCTTCCTTACCAAGCATATGTATATCAATGACAAATAAGTCAGGAAGCATAAATAACATCAAGGAGAGTGTTTAAACAAATATTCCAAACGAATCCCAATCACAACTTTCCAAGCCAACAATAGTTCAATAAACCCGCAAGAACTTTATTATTAAAGTATTTCAACAAATCTCACGAATGATCTACAACACAAGTATAGAATCTAGTATCTTAAGAATATCGGCTGTAGCAAGGTATTAATGATTACGCGTAGTGATGACCGAATTAGACATATCAATGTATTCTCAGAATTCTATCAAATTTAATCAAGTTATAATAAGCTAAGTCTTAGTTTCTAAACATTTAATACTATGTTTTTAGTATCTTCGAGTCAAGTAAGGCATGAAGCAAGAAGGTCATGTGATTTTACAAGACACAATTTATAACATAATTTACCTCCGAGAATGGTTAACCGTGGCACATGCATATATGCTCGTCACCTCATATATTAATCACCCCCACATGTAGCAAACAATGTCAAATAGTGGAAAAAAATTTCCCAACAAAGTTAGGTAAGACACTTACCTCAATTCGGCTAACTTAATACTCAATTTAGTTTTTTCCTTTACAAATTCACCTCTCCTCGGTTCAATCTAGCCAAAGACGACTTAAATACATCACATAATGCAAGGAAAAATAATTTCAATTAATAAAGCAGTAATTTTTATACAATTTCTAAAAAATCAACAAAAGTCAACCCCCGGGCCCGCCCAGTCAAAACCCGGGTCCAAGAGTAGGTCTTGACTACCCATATCCTCACGAGTACAAATACGTATTTTGTTTCCAAATCCGAGTCCTATTCGACTCTCAAATCCCAAATTTTTATTTTTTAAAGTTTTGACAAAATCCCCAAATTTTTTTCTAGATTCGCATGAATTTGATGTTAAATCTTATGTAAAAATCATGAAATGTAGTTGAGAATTGATTAGAGGTACTTACCCAATGATTTAGTATGAAAATCCCTTCACAAAATCGCCTCCCATCAAAGCTAGGGTTCAAAATATAATAAAATGAAGCTAAGCCTCGGAATTCTCAGCATTTAGTAGGCTACAGATGTTGCATTTGCGACAGGGGGTTCGCAAATGCGACCTTCGCAAATGCGGAAAAAACATCGCAAATGCGACCCTTGAAAGACCAGGCCTTCATCGCAAATGCGATACAGACGAAAATCTTCAGGCTTCGCAAAAGCGATAATTTCATCGCATATGCGATCCAGCCCCCAGCAACATAGGTTCGCAAATGCGAAGACTACCTCGCAAATGCGGTAGTCGCATTTGAGACCAAAACATCGCAAATGTGATTAAACCAGAACAACACTCAAGGTTCTTAACAAAACACTCAGAAGCTAATCTGAAACTCACCCGAGCCCCCAAGGCTCCAAACCAAACACCCACACAAGTCTAAAAACATAACACAAACTCGATCGAGCGATCAAAATATCAAAATAACCTCTAGAATCACGAATCGGATGCCAAAACGCATGAAGATCAAAGTACACTTCAAGAACCTCTAGAATCGCAATCGAGCACCCGGGCCATATTAAATCAACTCCAAATGGTGCCAAATTTTGCAGACAAGTTCTACATGTCAAAATAAACCTACTCGGAGCTTCGACTCATGCATAACAACCTCGAAACGATAGATCACACCTCAAATCAAAATCAATGAACCTTGAAACTTCCAACTTCTACAACTGATGCCGAAACCTATCAAAACAGGTCCAACTGACCTCGAATTTTGCACACACGTCACATTTGACATTAGGGACCTACTACAACTTCCGGAATCGGAATCCGACCCCGATAAAAAAAAGTCCACTCCCGGTTATACGTCCCAAAAATCCAACTTTCGCCATTTCAAGACTAATTCGACTACGGACCTCCAAATTACTATCCGGACGTGCTCCTAAATCCAAAATCACCTAACGAAGCTAACAGAACTAACGAAACTCCATTCTAAGATTCAATACTAAAAGGTCAAACTTGGTCAACTCTTCCAACTTAGAGCTTAAATCTTGAAGTTCATTCTTCCAAATCGATTCCGTATAACTTGAAAACTAACACCGACGATTTATGCAAATCATAATACATCATGCAGCCCTCAAACTACCGAGAGAAGTGCAGATGTTCAAAATGACCAGTGGGGTCGTTACATCCTCCACCACTTAAACATAAGTTTGTCCTCGAATATGCCAGGAGTCGCTCCAAAGCTATCAAATCACGGTGTAACCTTACTATGCATATACTCGGGGGTGATCCCACGCCACCCTGCTCCATATAAGCCTGCCACACAACATAACTAGAGTTCATTACTTCAAACTTGGTCCTTAAACCTTAGAACACAATCTTTAACATCCCGAATTCATTACAAGCACCGAATCTCACATCTACACACTGCATAAGCCTGAACGTTGACCACCATGGCTGCCCAATAACAAATCTGGTACTAGTAGCAAACCTCATATCGATTAGAGCCTCGTTCAAAACCTTCGTACATTGCCGATGATGAAAGAAACATGCATAACCTCTTAACTACTCAACTGATGAATAAGCCAACAAACTCACTCATCCGACCAGGGCCATTGCCCAAATCCTCAGCAAAATATGGTATTATTCTTCCAAACCTTCTTCATCCCAATACGATAGTGCAAATCTCAAGTCTAGAAACCTCATCTCGGCTAATACAAGCAGCCCAACCGACAAGTATCAACAATAATCATATGGAGCCCCACACAACACGGTCCCGAACACCAACAAGTAATAATTCAGACATGACAGATAACAGTAAGAAAGTTAAATAAGAAGACTACTAAATAAGTTAAGCAGACAGGGAAATTTTAGCATTTTCCTATGAACTATTTTCAACAAGGTGAAAACAAAACTACACGAAGTAAGCATCAGGAGTTATATTTGATCACAGTACAGTTGCAGCGTGCAACCCGATCCCATCATATCAGTCCACATACGGTACCCATCGAGCCATAATACTCGGGCTCACTGATCACATGTGCGTCACTATCAAGCACAACAGAGTGCACAAAATATAACTGTGGGAAAATTATTAGGAACAAACAATACTGAGAAGGACAAGGACAACTATGGTGCAATAAGCAAATCAACATCACGAAGACCATCTCACCCATAGCGCCATGAGGCCTAAACTAAATTACAATATGCGTGCGAAGAACCATGTAACCCTCACAACCCGTCATAGCATAAGAGAGAAACACATAACACATACCAAGGCGCGAATAGTATCTATTTCGCCCGACGATATACTTGTGGTAACATCTGCGCAGGAGCAAGCAAATCCAATCTGATACAGAATATAAATCCTCATTGGGCCTACCAATGGGCACCCAAATCAACTCCGGTCATCCCCGAATGGACAAATAGCCCTCTAAAAGTCCACAACGACATAACCATAACACACACTATCATCTAGCTAGCTTTGGCCATATTTCACAATCCATAACCACGAAACAATCTGCTTCTAAGAACTTCAGTCTCCAAATCCATAGAACACACGAATCACCCTACCTGATCCCAACTCCACCGCCCAAATGTCTAAAACATCTCTCGTATATGATCATCCTACGAGGAATACTTCTATAATTCTTCCGTGCCACATAACAAAATCTGAATCTCAGTAGTTGACTAACCAGGCGAGCATCGCAATATCAATGATGCATCCGTAAGTCAAAACACAATGTGCCTTCTGGAATATACACTCTTCTAAGGCAATACCAAGTAGTAATAGCATCCATCTAGACGTCTGAAACCGTCCGTGCTGTCTAAGAATTCATGACCTTCCCTTCAAAACTGAACTGTGACCTTGTACATTCAAAACTCAATCCCGATCATTTAGAAACCTTCTATTTGACTCGTCGCGGAGGAAACTCTAATACACAACATATTCCTCACACCAGTAGGAAATGTCCATCTCGAACCGTGATAGAAATTATCGAGAACTCCTTGAAATCCATTTGCACATAATCAAGCTATCAGAACCGAATCCCTCTAACTCAACCAAGCCACGCAGTTGCCCAACACCCATGAGCATCGCCATGAAACACGTGTGGAGACCCACCACATCATAAGTGCCCAAAGAACCGATCATACCATTACCATGTTGATCCACTTTACTGTCAAACTACCATGTTTCCTCTGCATACCTTCCAAATTACCCTTGAGAGTATACCCCTCCTTGCGAGAACACTATGATTCTTACCCCAAAGCTCGCCATAAGAGATTCTAGCATAAAAACCATACCACCCTAAGGCCCATAAGCCGCCGCATTCCCTCCTAGCACTCCAAAGTACCACAACCGAGACACCCACTCTGAAGAGACCTTCTATGAATCTAAAGCCGTTTCCTCTACCACTTAGTCTTTCTAATACTGAAATGCATAATCCACAATGATATAAAAATACCGCGAGCCTCGGCACCATCCAATGTAAATCTTAAACCCTAGCAACAACGATTATGCCACCACTTAATCTTCTTGAGTCCGAACTCATCAATAAGGCACGAGAATCGAATTAGTTCCACAATTAACATCATGAAAAACCTATCAATACACTCATAACTCGAGACTATACGTCACATCAAGACAACAATCAAGCACCCATTAGTCCTTTTTACACCTCAAGCAGACTCTTCTCGTCATATTCAAATCATCTTAACATAACCTGCACTCATATCCTACTCATCATTTAGTCATCCAACCACTCGCCGACCACAAAATCAACTCATAGGGACATTATAGGACGTATGAGTCCAAAGGACATACATACATAACCGAAATTCACGTGCTCAAGCTGTAGTCAAAACCCGGGCTCAAGTCCTCCAAACTGACCCATCATCCGCACACAGAAATCACATCTCGCACCTCATCCATGGAATCACAAGCCATCGATGCTCAGCCGATACCAAGCGCTCACATACGTATACGATGCGTGGAAGGAATTCAAAGAGTTATGCTTCAAGATGAATCAATGTCGCACGATTGTAACGACCCGATCGGTCATTTTGAGAATTTAAGTCCCGTTCAGCGGCATTAGGTCTTGAGCAGTTTTGTGTTATGTGTATTGACTTGCGTGCATGGTTGAATTCAGTTACCGGATGATTCGAAGTCAAATCGGAAGAAGGATTCAAGTTTTGGAAGCTTAAGTGGTAAGAGTTGACTAGAATTTTGACTTTTGTGTAAACAGCTCTAGAATGGGTTTTGGAGGTCCGTAGGGTGATTTGAAGCATTTCGGCAAAAGTTGAAGTTTGGAAGGTGGAAAGGTTTGACCAAGAGTTGACTTTGGTGATATCGGGGGAATGTGATTCTAAGAGTTGTAGAAACTCCGTTATGTCATTTGGGACTTGTTGATAAAATTTGACGTCATTTCGGGTTGGTTTGATAGGTTTCGACACGAGTTTTAGAAGTTCATAAGTTCGATTCTTGGCACGATTTATAATTTTGGCATTGTTTGATGCGATTTGAGACCTCGAACGAGTCCGTGTTAGGTTATAGATCTTATTGGTGTGCTTGGACGGGGTCCTTGGGGCCCCGGGTGTGTTTCGGACTAGTTTCAGATGTTTTTCATGGTTTTGAACAAGTCTGGTTCTGGTGTTTTCGCACATGCGACACTCTGGAGCGTAGGTGCGGCTCCGCTTCTACGTGAGCCTGGTCACTTTTGCAATCATAATGGCCTGGGAGCTCACTCTCTTTTGCGAAGGGCGGCACGCAGTTGCGAAGGCTACTTTTGCGGTCCAGCGATCGCACCTGTGAAGAAGCTCGCTTTGGGTCCGCTCTTGCGCTTCTATGGTGCCGCTGGTGCGGCTATAACTCCCCAGATGCGTATCCAGGCCTGGCTAGCTGAGTTCGCGGATGTGAACGATTTCTCACAAATGCGAGAGCGCATATGCGTTTCCTTGTCCGCAAATGCGGAAGTCTTGGGCAGAATCATATAAGTCGAGGGTTTGGCCATTTTCTTCATATTATGAGTTTTAGACTTCGGTTTTGGGAACTTCTTTGTGGGTTTTTCAAGAAAATTAATTGGGTAAGTGTTCTCCACCTAGAATTTATTATATTCAATGATTTTATCTTTATTTTTATCATTTAATTTGTGTCTTGAATTGAGGAAAATGGAGGTTTTTGAAGAAACATTAAAAATGCAAAATCATGATTTGAGGGACGAATTGGTATCGAAATTTGATAAATTTAGTATGGTTGAACTCATATCGGAATGGGTGTTCGGGTTTTGCAAAATTTGTCGGGTGCCGAGGTGCGGGCTCGGAGGCTGACTTTTGGGTCGATTTTTAGATTTTGATAAAGATTGAAGCTTTATTATCCGGAATAGTTTCTTATGAGTTTTATTTGTGCTTTGAAATTATTTTCGTTAGATTTGAGCCGTCCGGAAGTCATTTCACTCGAGACGTTCATTTTAGAGTATCAGTCTGTCTTCTTTGAGGTAAGTATCTTGCCTAACCTTGTGTGGGGGAAATTAACCCTTAGGATTTGAGTCTTCTATGCTGATTGTAGTCCGTGTACGTGAGGTGACGAGTACGTGCTCGGACTTATTTGTGAAAATTGGCTTTTTAAGGTTTTTAGGTCCTTGTGTTCATTAAATATGCAATTCTTGTTATGAATACGTTTCTTAATTACTAGTCTCACATTTACCTACTTAATTAGAATTAATTTCTTCATGAGCCACTCTTATTGTTTACTTGATTCATATGTGCCTTAATTGAAACTGTTATCTCTTCTATTGCCATGTTATCTTTTCTCTAACTGCTTATCTTTATTTGAAGTTATAGTTATCCATTTTGTAATTATTCATCCTTAATTGAGGTTATGGTTATCTTTCCACTGCCTACTTTTAATTGAATGGTTGTATCTCTTTTGAAATTATCCAAACTTAAAAGAAGCTTAGACATTCTATGCCTTAGTTGACTTGCCCTTATTTGAAATTATTTGACTCGTGTTAGTTTTCTTGTTGCTGAAACATACATTGTGGGACCGTTGTTACCTATTGTTTCCTTCCCTATTGAGATGCTCTTATTACGCCTAGTATTCTTTATTATGGTTATTCCTTGTGAACTAGTTCTACCGTTTCTTGTGATCGAAGGTTCTTGAGCTGATTTACTTGCCGTACTTTTGTATTTATTGTCATTGTTACTGTTGGACTTGTTGTTGTTGTGATGTACGAGGTTATATATATATAAGGGTTGCGCATGTGGCGAGACAAGGCAGGCATTTACTTTACTATTGCACACATGGCGAGACAAGGTGGGATATGTCAGGGATTGAATTGTGATGACTTGTGATAGCCTGGGGGCATTTTTATTGTTGATATTTGTGCAGTGGTATACTTACCTGTGTGAGCTTTATCTTGTGAAAGTTGTGAGAAAATATTTTACGCGCTATCCGTCTCTTTTCTTATACTTACTAGCTGGCATGAGCTATGTTAGGGAACTTGCACAAGCATATACGTAGTTAAGCACTCTTATCGGCTAAGAGGTTTTCCTGATATCGTTGAGTATAGATGCACACCCGTGTTTACTTGCCTTCTATGTGAGAATAGCTCTTTTTGGCACGCGAGTTGTCAGTGCGGTTATGAAGTGTAATGAGGGCACAAGATGCCAAATGTTAGGGTTCAGATATTGGGACCCGTGAGTTATGAATAGTCTGAGGTTCGGTACCTCATTGAGTTTATTGACTAAATCTGATGTGAAAACGGTCGTTTTGTTGAGTTGTACTTGTCCATTTCTTTATCGGTGATTATCGGATTTAGGCCGTGTTTATGCTCATTCTTTTATGTCATTACTCTGTTGTTCCCTTACTTATACTTGTTTAGGTTATTTAGTCCAGTAGGTGTCTTGGTTGTTCCTCATCAATACTCCACTGAGGTTAGTCTTGATACTTGTTGGGTACCGCTGTAGTGTACTCATACTACACTTCTGCATATTTTTGTGCAGATCCAGGTATTTTGAAGTCAGTTGATCATTAGCTAGCTGTGCGGATTGTTGCTGCGGAGACTCAAGGTAAACCTGCTGCTGCGTTCGCAGGTTTCAGAGTCACCTTCCGAATTGTATTCATACAATTTACTTTATTTCAAACAATCATATTTAGAAAATTATAGTAAACTCTGTAGAGCTTATGACTTGTACTACCGGTTTTGGGAATTGTAAATTTTATAGAGAATTCCATTTCAAAAATTGTTAGATGTTATTTTACTATTGTTATTATTCAATAAATGTTAGGCTTACCTAGTCCCTAAGACTAGGTGCCATCATGACACCCAACAGAGGGAAAATTGGGTCGTGACAACAAAAAGGAAAGAAAGATGGGAGGTTTAGCCTAAATGCCATGTAGCCTCTCGAAGATGGGTATGGACGTAATCATACCGATCCGCAAGACTCTACTAGACACTTGCTCATGACTCGTAGAACCTATGAACCTAGAGCTTTGATACCAACTTGTCACGACCCAAAAATCATTAGTCGTGATGGTACCTAACTCAACCCGCTAGGTAAGCCAACTAACAAACAATACAAGCCAAATGGAATTATAGGAAAAGTAGTGAAGAATTATGTGAACTTTTACAAATTTACCAAAGAACTGGTAGTACGAATCATGAGCTTCTAAGACTTAGAATTTATAAAGTCGATACAAATAATTGCACGATCTGTTTGAAAGTTACATAAACAGATTACCAAAATCTAAAGCTACCAAGGACAAGTGGAAGCTATATTCGGAATACTCGAACATCTTCAGGGTCAGCTCCCTACATCCCCAGCAGCTCCGCTCCAAAAATCTACACGAAAGGCGCAGAAGTGTGGTATGAGTACAACCGAACCCATGTACCCAGTAGATATTTTGTCTAACCTCGTCGAAGTAGTGACGAGGCTTTTTAGTTAAAAGATGCTCTCTAATAAAATCAATACCGAAACTAGAAATAGAACTATACTACAATATAAAAGAATAGAGTACAAGGAACGAATGTACAAGCAATAACAGAGTACTAAAAGAGATCACAATTCAACAGTTTCTAATATCTCGACTAATCTTTTCCTTAGAGAAAAAACCAATAAATCACGATAGTCACCCCAAAACTTTCATTGCGTGAGGAATATACTCTGATATCAAGTCAATTGCACGGAAATACCCTTCGTGCATTTATCTCATCCTCACCAAATATGCGTAAAACAGTACCAACCGGATGGCAGAAATGCCGATAATAGTAATGACAAAGTAAGAAACACGCAAGTAGCAATAATGAACGAGAATGTACATAAGGACATCCGTAACATCCTAGGTGGTATGCATAGAGGTAATGGCAAAAATTAGGAAAAGGAATGTAACTTCAACTAACTAGCATGCTGGAGGCATAAATACAAATATAACGAAGAAGAGGGGAACACATGATCTTTATGAGTTAACAAGTATAAGCATGAATGACTAACATGGTAGAAGGCATGTACTAAGTGCAACAAAACAAATACGACAAAGATGTAATTATGATAGTAGGAAGTAGGCATAGTATTTGCAAGTTTAGCAAGTAGAAGGCATGAGTGACACAATAACAAATAGGATAGAGAACAAGAACATGGCATTAACGACAAGTCACATAAGAACCATATATACAACAATAACAGCTCAATGTAACGGCATGAACGTATACACAAAGGTAAGATATCACAATATAATGCATTTCCCTTGTCCTCACCTGCACGGAAACACCCATCGTGCCATGAACTCATGATAATTTAAAGCATGATAATATAAATGAAATAACACGGCATCACCCTTCGTGTTTTACACTCACATAACATGGCATGACATCACCCTTTGTGATTTTACTCACAAATGATATGGCACGACATCACCCTTCGTGATTTTACTCTCAATAATATGGCACGGCATCACCCTTCGTGCTTTTACTCTCAATGATATGGCACGACATCGCCCTTCGTACTTTTACTCTCAATAATATGGCACAACATGACCCTTCGTGCTTTACACTCTTTCTCATATGATAATGTATATACAATTACACACCATCACCCTTCATACTTTACACTCTTCCTTACCAAGAATATGTATATCAATGACAAACAAGGCAGGAAGCATCAATAACTTCAAGGAGGGTATTTTTACAAATATTCCAAACGAATCTCAATCACAACTTTCTAAGCCAACAATAGTTCAATAAACCCGCAAGAACTTTATTATTCAAGTATTTTAACAAATCTCGCGAATGATCTACAACACAAGTATAGAATCTAGTATCTCAAGAATATCAACCGTAATAAGGTATTAATGATTACGCGCAGTAATGACCGAATTAGACACATCAATGTATTCTCAGAATTCCATCAAATTCGATCAAGTTATAATAAGCTAAGTCTTAGTTTCTAACATTTAATACTATGTTTTTAGTAACTGGAGTCAAGTAACGCATGAAGCAAGAAGGTCACGTGATTCTACAAGACACAATTTATAACATAATTTACCCCCGAGTATGGTTAGCCCTGGCACATGCATATATGCTCGTCACCTCATCTATGTATCACCCCCGCATGTAGTAAACAATGTGAAAGAGTGGAAAAATTTCCTCAACAAAGTCAGGCAAGACACTTACCTCAATTCGGTTAACTCAATACTCAATTTAGCTTTTTCCTTTACAAATTCACCTCCGCTCGACTCAATCTAGCCAAAGATGACTTAAATACATCACACAATGCAAGAGAAAATAATTTCAATTAATAAAGCAGTGATTTTTATACAAATTCTAAAAAGTCATCAAAAGTCAACTCTCGGGCCCGCCCGGTCAAAACCTGGGTCCAAGGGTAGGTCTTGACTACCCATAGCCTCACGAGTGCAATTACATATTTTGTTTCCAAATCTGAGTCCTATTAGACTTTCAAATCTCAAATTTTCAATTTTTAAAGTTTTGACAAAATTCTCAAATGTTTTCCGAGATTCTCATGAATTTGATGTTAAATTTTATGTAAAAATCATGAAATGTAGTTGAGAATTGATTAGAGGTATTTACCCAATGATTTGGTATGAAAATCCCTTCACAAAATCGCCTCCCATCGAAACTAGGGTTCAAAATATAACAAAATAAAGCTAAGTCTCGGAGTTCTCAGTATTTAGCAGGCTGCAGATGTCGCATTTGCGACATAGGGTTTGCAAAAGCGACCTCCACAAATGCGGACAAAATATCGCAAATGCGACCCTTGAGAGACCAGGCCTTCATCGCAAATGTGATACAGAGTTCGCAAATGCAAAACTCTTCAGGCTTTGCAAAAGCGATAATTTCTTAGCAAATGCGATCCAGTCCCCAACAGCCTAGGTTCGCAAATGCGAAGACTACCTCGCAAATGCGGTAGTCGCATTTGCGACCAAAACATTGCAAATGAGATGAAACTAGAACAACACTCAAGGTTCTTAACAAAACACTCCGAAGCTAATTTGAAACTCACCCGAGCCCCAGAGGCTCCAAACCAAATATCCACACAAGTCTAAAAATATAACACGAACTCGCTCGAGTGATCAAAACTTCAAAATAACCTCTAGAATCACGAATCAGATTCCAAAACGCATGAAGATCAAAGTAAACTTCAAGAACTTCTAGAATCGCAACCGAGCGTCCGAACCATATCAAATCAACTCCAAATGGTGCCAAATTTTGCAGACAAGTTCTACACGATGAAATGAACCTACTCGTAGCTTCAACTCATGCATAACAACCTCGAAAGGACGAATCGCACCTCAAGTCAAATTCAATGAACCTTAAAACTTCAACTTCTACAACCGATGCTGAAACCTATTAAAACACGTCCAATTGACCACAAATTTTGCACACACATCACATTTGACATTATAGACCTACTTCAACTTCCAGAATCGAAATCCAACCCTCATATCAAAAAGTCCATTCACGGTCAAACTTCCTAAAAATCCAACTTTCACCATTTCAAGACTAATTCGACTACGGACCTCCAAATTACAATCCAGATGCGCTCCTAAGTCCAAAATCTCCCAACGGAGCTAACGGAACTAACGAAACTCCATTCCGAGATCCAATGCTAATAGGTCAAACTTGGTCAACTCTTCCAACTTAGAGCTTAAATCTTGAAGTTCATTCTTCCAAATCGATTCCAGATAACTTGAAAATCAACACCAATGATTTACGCAAATCATAATACATCATGCAGAGATACTCGAGCCCTCAAACTGCCGAGCGAAGTGCAAATGCTCAAAACGACCAATCGGGTCGTTATAAATTTTGAAGCTAAGCCGTTGGATCGAGAGACTAATCAACGGTTTAAATGTATTTGACTCATCTTGTCGTGGAAATTCATTCCCCATGAAAATTAATTTGGTGTGATGAGTTGTATTCTGTGATGATAGCAATGAATTGACAAATCAAGAATTTTCAAATTCAACGGGTGAGATATGTTTGATCAGTTGCTTTTGTGCTAATTGCACTGAGTTTTGAAACAAGATTAAATTATGGATTTAAGGTAAGTATTTTACTTTATTTTTCTCTTTTAAATTCTTGAAATTCCATAATTTGATTTTTAATACAAGCAAAAATCATAAATTTTGATTATAACTCTATTGGAGTTTATAAGAAATTATAACCACGGGAAGTGGTAGAATTTATATGTGATGATCAAATCATATATGATTATGAGCACAAGAAGTGGAAGCACGTCCCGTTGAATTTGCTTCATTCTCATTTACATAAGAGAATATGATAGCAGTATGTGATAAGTCTGAAAGAAGATAAAATTATTACCATAAAGATATCAATGGATGTGGATGTGGCAATAGACAAAATTATAATCGTCATCATTGTGATAATGAGAATAATAAGGATTCTCAAAATAATCCTTCACTCTGTGAAAGTAATATTTATCATCGATTTGACATGAGATTTTGTAAAGCACATATAGATGATTATGGCCCATTCATGATGTGAATGTGACAACATCTGATTTATGAATACATATTCATTCTTGGAAGAATATGATCATGCTAGTGGTAGTGGATATACCATACTAATCTCTAGAAAGAGGTTTTAGATGAAATAAGAAAATAATTTCATTATTATGACATGAATAGTCATTGATCACATACCTATTGTACACCAAAATATTATGGCAATGTGATTTTTACAGGGCAATAGTAATAGAAGCAACATATTTTGCCTATAATGATTTTGACCATGACCATAATCGTATAACTTTCTCCTTGAAAGAGATATTCACCATATAGATATTGATAAATATGTAGTAGTACAAAATTAGTTAAGAGCTCTGAAAGAGCCAATTATACTATTTTGGAGAGATAAAATTGATCATCACTAATGTATTGTGTTGTAGTAAGTCTCAAAGAAACTTATTGAGTTTCTAAAGTATTCGCGAAAGCGGTTGGTTATATTGAGACTACAAATAATGAGAACATTTAATATATTTATATTACTACAACTGTAGTAGGGTAATATGTATATATGAATACTACCCGCTTTATTGCCTGATTTGTATTACACAAACTAAAAATATGGCGAAATTACATGACACAGTAAACTGGATGCTTATTGATATAAAACCAATGTTGCAGTAAACTGGATGTTTAATTAACAATTACGCATGTCATGATGTAAACCTAAAGTTTACTAACACAGACAATTTTATCAAGCATGGCCAATTGAGCAATCTTAATTAAGATGCACAAAATAAATGAGAATTAACATGGGTAAGTGTTGAAGAAGGTTGTTTATGAATTCTCTTATTTTGCTTGTTCTCGTGATTATTATACCAACTAAAATTGGGATTGAATCCCTTGAATTTTGGAATTTATCAAAGATAAATATGGGCCCATTCACCTGCCATGTATACCACATAAGATGCATCTATGCGATGGTTACATGTGCGATTATTATTAATCCGCAACCTGGTGTTTGCGAGATAAGTTGCTCAATAATTTAATTTAGAGCATAATTTCCAGATTTTCTATTCAAGACAGTTTATCTTGATAAGTTGGTTTACATCACAGTTGGTTTAACAAAATGATTTATTGAGTGCCTCCATTTAAAAGCTAAACTATTTCTTATGTGAACAAAATTATCTATATCAGTTTGATATAAGTTATACACGAATATATTATATTCTCCCCTCACAAGTGGTTCAGGGTCAGGAACCAACTAATTTTATCTTATTATTATTGATGTGCGGTGTATATTTTGATTAACACCATAATGCACAAAGATGGGTTTCCAAAATTGAGGAAAAAAGTTATTTTTCCTAACATGAGGGGGAGAAGAGATAAACAATCGAGAAAAAGTTACGTGGAATGAATTATCATTTGTACATCTAGATCCTCGAATAAGATGATATGAATTTGAAGTTAATAAAAAGATAATTCATCTACAATATATTTGTAACGACCCGACTTGTCATTTTAAGAATTAACGCCCCGTTCAGTGACTTAAGGTCTCGAGTAGTTTCGCAATATGTATTATGACCCATAGGTGTGGTCGGGTTTGATTTACTGAAGATTCAGAATTTAAGGAATAGAACAATCCTTATTTAGAAGCTTAAATGGAAATAGTAGACCGGAGAGTTGACTTTTGAGCAAACGACTCCGGAATGGAATTTTGATGATGTCAATAGCTCCGTATGGTGATTATGGACTTAGGGCATGTCCGGAAAATTATTCGGAGGTCTGTAGAGAAATTTGGCTTGAAATGGCGAAAGATGAATTTTTGGGAAGTTTGATCGGGGGTTGGCTATTTGATATCAGGGTTGGAATCTGATTTTGGAAATTTGAATAGCTTCGTTATGTCAATTATGACTTGTGTGCAAAAGTTGAAGTCATTCCGGATTGATTTGATGTGTTTCGACACAAGATATAGAATTTGAAAGTTCAAAGTTCATAGATTTTGATTTGGGGTGCGATTCGTCGTTTTGATGTTGTTTGAGGTGATTTGAGAATTCAACTAAGTTCGTATGATGTTTTAGGACCCGTTGGTATATTTGGTTCAGGTCCCGAGGGGCTCGGGTGAGTTTCGAACGACTAACAGATCATTTTTGGCCTTTGGAAAATAGCTGATAGCTGCTGGCATTTTCTTCGGTATTTCCTTATACGCGATCGTGTAAGTCCGTCTGCGATCGCGTAGAGTAATTTGGGCAGAGGTGACTTTGTTCTGTGCGATCGCGTGAATGGGTTTGCGATCGCGTAGGCTTAATTGGGCAATATAAAAATTTGTTCTATGCGATCGCGTGGGCAAGTCCGCGATCGCGTAGATTGGGCGAGCTGTGTCATACGAACGCGTGGCTAAGGCCGCATTCACGAAGAGGAACGGAGGGAGGAGCTGGGAAAATGCGCTTAATGCTTCGCGATCGCGTGAGAAGGTTCACGATCGCGTAGGGTAGCGGATTCAGTGCTTCGCGATTGCATGGGACTTTCTGCGATCGCGTAGAGTTAATTTTGGCAGTGTTGAAATTGTGCTTCGCGATCGCGTGAGGGAGTTCAAAATCGCGTAGAAGAAATCACTGGGCAGAGAGTTTAAGTTCTGAACATATATTTTTACCGATTTGGAGCTCGAACTGAGGTGATATTTGGGAGATTTTCAGAGAAAACAACGGGGTAAATATTCTTAACTCAATATTGGTTAAATTACCTGAATCAATGGTTGTTTTTAACATTTAATCGGTGAATTTATTGGAAAAAATTGTGAAAACCCTCTTGGTTTAAATTTAAAATTTGGAGGTCGAGTTGTTATTGGAATTCGATAAAATTGATATGGTTGAACACGTATCGGAATGGGTGTTCGAATTTCATAAAAATTATGTCGGGTTCCGAGGGACGGGCCCCACATTGACTTTTGTTGACTTTTTATAATAAATTTTTAAGTCAACGTTTTATTATCCGGAATTATTTTCGATGAATTTTAATGAAGTAATACAATTAATTTGGATAGATTTGAGCGGTCCGGAGGTCAATTCAAGCAAGAAGGCGATTTTGGAATATCGACATAACTTCAAATAGATAAGTATCTTGCCTAACTTCGAGTGGAGGAATTGCCCCTTAGGCATCGAGTCTTATGTGCCATTTGTGAAATATGAAAAGCCGTGTATGCGAGGTGACGAGTACATACTCGGACTTATATGTGCAAAATATATTGGGTTTAAGTCTTAGGCATATTGTGTAGTAAATTGGAAAATTATTGGCATTTATTTAATCATCTATTTGCTATGCCTAAATCCTTGTTGGTTGAACTTGTTTTATATGACAATTTGATGTGATTGTTATTTGAATATTTATGTAATTCCGTGAGTTTGTTGGTTTGATATTTCTTGGAATTTAATCTCATTATGAATTTTTCCTCTGCAAATAATTAATTAAGCAAGCTTAAGAAGATGTGTTAATATAATTATCTAAATTTGGATTGATAAAGGCTTTGTTTTATGTTGAATAATTTCTATCTTGGTTGATTATTTTTGTGGTGATATACGCAATGTGTGGAGCCTTCGGCTATTTGTTGTGAAATTAATTGATTTGGTTGTATCTTTAGAATTTGGTTGTGGCTATTGGGCAAATTGTGATATGAATTGATTTTGTTATGTTGTCGTGATAATTTTCTGTGTAAATTGTTGTGTTGTGTGAGTTGTTATTTTGAGGATATAAGGGTGGCATTCCACTATTGATATTATGTGGGTATAAGTGTGGCATTTCACTGTTGTTGTGTTTGTTGGAATATTGTCTAGGCGGAGCGATAAGGGTGGCTATAGGAGAGAAAAGGGTGGCAATAGGAGCGATAAGGGTGGCTATTGATATTGACAGGGCGGAGGGATAAGGGAGGCTATTATAGGAGCGATAAGGGTAGAAATAGGAGCAATAAGGGTAGCTATTGATATTGTCAGGGCGGAGGGATAAGGGTTGCTATTATAAGAGTGATAAGGGCGACTATAAGAGCGATAAAGGGTGGCTATTGTCAGGGACGATATGTGATGATGTGGAGTTGTGGTGTTGGTGCTTTTCATGTGATGTTGTAATTTTTTTGTGTTTATTTTTATACCTTGTGCAATGCGGTCCTTGGCATCGCAGAAGAGATGAAGGCTGGCCAAGCTGTTCTTGCAGAAGCGAGATTTTTCCCGCAGATGCAACCTCTTGTCCGCATCTGCGAAAGTGCTGGGCAGTATCCTTTAACATTCGAGGGTTCAACATTTTTCACCCATTTTCGGATTTTGGAGCTCGGTGTGGGCGATTTTGGAGAGGAATGTTCTCACACTACTTGGGGTAAGTGTTCTTGACTCCATTGTGATTATATTCTATGAATTAATCTTCATTTTTGGTGTAAGATTATCGAATCTTCAAGAGAAATAGAAGAAAATTTCTATAATGTCACAAAATGAATTTTTTGAGTTTGAATACCGATTCGGAGTCGGAATTGAGTGAAACTAGTATGGTAGAACTTGTAATTGGATGAGTTGTCGTATTTTGTAAGTTTCGTGATTTCAAGACGTGAGCCCCACGGGTGATTTTTGTGGCGTAATTTTAGATTTTATGAAAAATATTAGCATTTTGATATGGAATTAATTCCTATAATTTGTGTGGACCGAATCAAATTAATTGTGGAAGATTCGAGCCGTTCAAGAGTTGATACGCGCATAATGGGATTTCTGGGGCATTGTTTAGCTTGCTCAACATTGGATTCGGCTTATTCGAGGTAAGTAACTCTTCTAATCTTGGAGCTGAGGTTATGAACCCTGAATATATGTATTATGTGAATTGTTAGGAGTGACGCACATGCTAAGTTACGGGCGTGTGGGCGTGCACTATAAAAATTGTGACATAATTGTTTATGTGAAATTTTGTAGCTAAATAATCTTGGCATTTTCCATGCAGTTTTATGTGTTAAAGAAATTGAGCTGAAAAGCATATTAAAAATTATGTTGAGGCTATGTGCCAGTATTTTTGAGACCCACAGAGGTCATATTGCTGTGAATTATTTGTTTTAAATTGAAAATTCATACTCAGTCATATTCATATCATTACACATCATATCTCAGTCTCTGTTGTTATTATTGATACATCATATCATCATTTTGGGCTATTTTTATGTCATTGTGAGCCTATGAGAGAGAGACTAGAGAGATTGATGACTGAGTGAGACCGAGGGCCTGATTGTGAGGATTATTATGTGGATCGGGGCTGCCCGCCTGCAGTAGGCCTTATGGGCTTTATTATAGCACGTGAGTTATCCGTGCAGATCCAGATATTATTACAGCATGTGAGTTGTGTGTGGATCCAGATATGATTATTACACGTGAGTTGTCCGTGCGGATCCAGATATGATATTATAGCACGTGAGTTGTCCGTGCAATACGTGAGTTGTCCGTGCTTATAATGCTTGGGCTGTAGAAGCCCCTCATGAGTCTGTACACACCCCAGTGAGCGCAGTCAACTATAAACAGGGATCGGGCTGCACGCCACAGCAGGTATTGTATAGCGCTGAGTGATTGAGTGTGCTGAGCATAGTGAGAGAAAATGCGAGACAGTGAGACTGAGTACTCTGAGAGTGTGAGTACATGAGTATAATCTCTAAGATACATTGCATTGACATGCACACATGACATACATACATAGAGATGTGTTTTCCTCATGCTGTACGGTATCACATTATTCATGATTTCTCACATATGTTGATAGATGGGCATAGTGATGCATTTGTTTTACACTGGTTATCTGGAAAAAAAATGAGACATTTTATTTATTATTGAACGGATTTTGGAAAAATTACTGTTTTCAAACTTATTCATATTTTTAGTAACTTCGGTAAACAATTTGGGTTTTCACTGATGTACTTGAAAGGCAGAACTATTTTCAGAAGTCATGATTTAGCTGAGCATTTATTCTCTGAGTTACTTCTGGTATTATTTGCTTTATGTTGTTATGGACTATTGGTTTTGGACCCGACATTGGTGGAAGCTCGTCACTACTTTCAACCTAAGGCTAGGTTAATTTCTTACTCAGTACATGGGGTCGGTTGTACTGATACTACACTTCTGCACATTGCGTGCAGATATTGGCTGTCGTTGTTACTGTGTTCGATGGTTGCCAGATTTGAAGATGTACTTGTGTTCCTGTTGTAACTGCCTCTTGTTCATGGTAGCCTTAGATTTATAACAGCTCTGTTTATGTACTATTCAAACAGACTATATATTTATTTCATTTCTACTTTGTATACTCTATTGTTAGAAGCTCATGATTTGTACTACCAGTTCTTGGGGATTGTATAAGATTAAGACCTTTATTTACTTAAATTGCCTTAAATAATTTTTATTGGAATGGGATATTTGATAATTGGCTTACCAAACGGGTTGGGTTAGGTGCCATCACGACGTGTTGGGATTTTGGGTTGTGACAAGGTGGTATCAGAGCTCTAGGTTCATAGGTTCTACAAGTCATGAGCAAGTGTCTAGTAGAGTCTTGTCGATCGGTACGATGACGTCCATACTTATCTTCGAGAGGCTACATGGCATTTAGGATATATACTTCTCATATTTCTTTCCTTATCATGCGAGATTGATTCAGCTTGATATATAACTCTTTGAATTCCTTCCACGTATTCGTATGTGTACACGAGCACTTGGTATCAGCTATGCATCGCTGACTTGTGATTCTATGAACGAGGTTCGAGATGTGTACTACGTGTTTTGGTGATGGGCCAGTCTGGAGGACTTGAGGCCGGGGTTAGACCGCAGCTTAGGCTCGGTAGTTTCTGTTGTGAGAACTTGTACATTTGGACTCGTATGTCCGGTAATGTCCCTACGAGTGGAATTTGTGGCTCGATGAGTGGTGGAATGGCCTTGTGATGAGTACGATATAACTGCGGGATATGTTAAGACAATTTGAATGTGACCAGAAGTGTTTCTGTTAAATGTAAAGGAAAGGCCATTGGGTGCTTAATTTTCGTTTTATTGTGACGTACAGTCTCGAGTGTGAATGTTTTGAAAGATCTTTCACGTGTTTAAATTTTGGGACAAATTAAACTCTCATGTCTGGTTAATGAGTTTGTACTCAGAAAGATTTAGTGATTGCGTAGAAATTGTGGCTGCGAAAAGATATAACAAGATGCCAATTTGAGGCTAGGGAGGTGGGTCATCTCCTGCGGACCCAGCCTACCTCAACACTGTCCGCACCTGTGAACTCCCATGCGCACCTGCGATCTCGCACATGCGCCTCCCCCTCCGCAGGTGTGTAAATACCAGTAGCAGCACCTTTAGCTGCATTTTCCAACTTCAAACAATCCGTTAACCACCCGAAATCACCTCGAGCCCCTTGGGACCTCAATCAACCATACCAACAAGTCATATAACAACATATGAACTTAGTCGAATCTTCAAAACACTCAAAACAACATCAAAACACTAAATTACCCTCGGATTCAAGCCTAAGAACTTCTAAACTTCTAAATTCGACAACCGATGCTAAAACTAACCAAACCACGTCTGAATGACCTCAAATTTTACACACACGTCACAAATGACAACACGAACCTACTCCAACTTCTGGAATTTCATTCCGACCCCGATATCAAATTTTCCACTACCGACCGAAAATGCTAAATTTCCAACTTTCGCCAATTCAAGCCTAATTCAACTACGGACCTCCAAATCATATTCCGGATGCACTCCTAAGTCCAAAATCACCTAACGAAGCTAATGGAACCATTAGAATTCAAATCCGAGATCGTTTACACATAAGTCAATATCCGGTTGACTTTTCCAACTTAAGCTTCTACTTTAGAGACTAAGTGTCTCAATCCACTCCGAAACTACTCTGAACACGAACCAACTAACCCGGTATATTATAAATAGCTAAAAAGCACAAAAGGAAGTAGAAATAGGGGAAACAGGGCTATAACGCTCGAAACGACCGGCCGGGTCGTTACATCCTCCCCCTCTTAAACAATCGTTCGTCCTCAAACGGGTCTAGAAACATACCTAGAGTTTCGAATAGGCATGGATATCTGCTCCGCATCTCCCCCTCGGTCTCCCCGATGGCCTCCTCCACAGGCTGACCTCTCCACTGCACCTTCACCGAAACTATGTCCTTTGACCTCAACTTCCGCACCTGCCGATCCATAATGGCCATCGGCTCCACATCGTAAGTCATATCACCCTCCAACTGAACTGTGCTAAAGTCTAAAACATGGGATGGATTGCCAACATACTTCCGGAACATGGAAACATGAAACACTGGATGCACACTCGACAAGCTGGGTGGCAAGGCAAGCTTATAAGCCACCTCCCCTATCCTCTGAAGCACTTCAAAAGGCCCAATGAACCGGGGGCTCAACTTGCCCCTCTTCCCAAACCTCATAACGCCCTTCATGGGTGATACCTCAAAACCTTCTCCCCAACCATAAACGACACATCAAGGACCTTCCTGTCTGCGTAGCTCTTCTGCCTAGACTGCGCCGTGCGAAGCCGCTCCTGAATCAATTCTGCCTTATATAATGCATCCTGGACCAAGTCTGTACCCAAGATCCTAGCCTCACCCAGCTCAAACCATCCTACAGGAGATCTACACCTCCTCCCATATAAAGCCTCGTATGGAGCCATCTGAATACTCGACTGATAAATGTTGTTAAATGCAAAATCCGCGAGCGGCAAGAACTGGTTCCATGAGCCTCCAAAGTCAATGACATAAGCGCACAACATGCCCTCAAATATCTAAATAGTTCGCTCGGACTGCCCGTCCGTCTGAGGGTGAAAAGCTATGCTCAACTCTACCTTAGTACCCAACTCTTGCTGCACGACCTTCCAAAACTGTGATGAAAACTGAGTACCTCTATCTGAAATGATGGAATCTGGGACACCATGCAGGCGAACAATCTCTCGGATGTAAATCTCAGCCAACCGCTCTGAAGTGTAAGCAGTACCAACTGGAATGAAGTGAGAAGACTTGGTCAGCCGATCCATAATCACCCAAATAGCAACGAACTTCCTCGAAGTCCGTGGGATCCCAACTACGAAGTCCATGGTTATCCGCTCCCACTTCCACTCTAGGATCTCTAACCTCTGAAGCAATCCACCCGGTCTTTAATGTTCATACTTAACTTGCTGACAGTTGAGACACCGAGCCACAAATCCAACTATATCCTTCTTCATCCGCCTCCACCAATAGTGCTGTCTCAAATCCTGGTACATCTTCGCGGCACCCAGATGGATAGAATACCGTGAGCTGTGAGCCTCCTCAAGAATCAACTCCTTGAGCCTATCTACATTAGGCACACATATCCGGCCCTGCATCCTCAACACGTCGTCATCACTAATGGTCACATCCCTAGCATCACCTCTCCGAACCCTGTCCTGAAGAATGAGCAAGTGGGGGTCATCATACTGACGCTCCATGACATTGTCATAAAGAGAAGACCTGAAGACCACACAAGCCAATACCCGACTCGGCTTCGAAATATCCAATCTCACAAGCTGGCCCACCAAGGCCTGAACATCCAATGCCAAAGGTCTCTCTGCTGCCGGAAGATATGCTAAACTCCCCAAACTCTCCGCCCGACGACTCAAAGCATCGGCCACCATATTGGCCACGATATGGCCTTCCCACCATATCATAGTCCTTAAGAAGCTCCAGCCATCTCCGCTGACGCAAATTAAGATCCTTCTACTTTAATAAATACTGCAAACTCCGGTGATCAGTATAGATCTCACAATGAACCCCATACAAATAATGACGCCAAATCTTCAAGGCGTGAACAATGGCTGCTAACTCAAGATCATGGACAGGATACTTCTTCTCATGAGTCTTCAACTAGCGCGAGGCATAGGAAATCACCCTACCCTCCTGTATCAGAGCACATCCAATACCTACCCTCGAGGCATCACAATACACAGTGTAAGAACCTGAAGCTGATGGCAGAACTAACACTGGAACTGTGGTCAAGGCAGTCTTGATCTTCTGGAAGCTCTCCTCACACTCATCCGACCACCTGAATGGAGCACCCTTTTGGGTCAATTTGGTCAAGGGCGATGCAATAGATGAAAATCCCTCCACAAAGTGACGGTAATAACCCGCCAAACCAAGAAAGCTACTAATCTCCATGGCTGAGGACGGTCTAGGCCAACTCTGCAGCGCCTCTATCTTCTTTGGATCCACATGACTACCCTCACTGGACACAACATGTCCCAAGAGTGCTACTGAACCGAGCCAAAACTCACACTGCGAGAATTTTGCACAAAGCTTCTCCTCCCTCAATCTATGCAATATAATCCTCAAATGCTGAGCATGCTCCTCCTAGCTACGAGAGTACACCAGGATGTCATCAATGAATGCAATAACGAATGAGTCCAGATAGGGCTGGAATACACTGTAATCAAATGCATGAACGATGCTGGGGCATTGGTCAGCCCAAAAGACATCACCAAGAACTCATAATGGCCATAACGGGTCCTGAAAGATGTCTTAAGAATATCCGAATCCCGAATCTTCAGCTGATGATAGCCGGACCTCAAATCAATCTTGGAGAGCACCCTCGTTCCCTGAAGCTGGTCAAATAAATCATCAATACGAGGCAAAGGATACTTGTTCTTGACTGTGACCTTGTTCAACCGCCGGTAATCAATACACATCCTCATGAAACCATCCTTCTTATTTACAAATAGAACCGGTGCACAACAATGTGACACACTAGGCCGAATAAATCCCTTATCAAGGAGTTCCTGAAGCTGTTACTTCAACTCCTTCAACTCCGTCGGTGCCATACGATACGGTGGAATAAAAATGGGTTGAGTGCCTGGCACCAAATCAATACCGAAGTCAATATCCCTGTCAAGCGACATGTCCGGCAGGATTGTAGGAAACACATCCGGAAAATCACGTACCACCGGAACAGAATCAATGGCAGGAGTCTCTACACTAACATCCCTCACAAACAATCACCCTACTAGGTACATAATCTATAGAACCGCTCCACTTAACCCTCAGAAATCCCGGCATCGCCAACGTCACGGTCTTAGAGTGACAATCTAGAACAGCATGACATGGAGATAACCAATCCATACCCATTATCACATCAAAGTCAACCATACTGAGCAGCAAAAGGTCCACTCGGGTCTCCAGACCCCCAATAGTCACCACATATGACCAATATACGCGGTCCACAACAATAGTATCGCCCACAGGAGTAGATACATGAACAGATGAAAATAAAGACTCACGGGGCATATCCAGAAAATGGGCAAAATACGAGAAAACATATGAATACGTGGAACTAGGGTCAAATAATACAGAGGCATCTCTGTGACAAAATGAGACAATACCTGTAATCACAACATCTAAAGCAATAGCATCTGGTATGGCAGGGAGGTCATAGAAACGGTCCTGACCAACCCCTGATCCGCCTTCCCCTCTCGAGCGACCCCTAGCTAACTGGGCTCCGCCCCTAGCTGGCTGAGCTCCACCCCTAGCTGGTTGGGTGGGTGGTGGAGGAACTGGTGCTGGTGCCATCGGCCGAGTACTCTACTGTGGAGTCCCACCCAATTGCCTAGGGCAATCTCTCATAATGTGACCAAAATCTTTGCACTCAAAATAACCCCTCCTCTGACGAAACTGCTGCTCTTGATGCCCAAAAGAACTACCCGAGGATACCGAAGAGGACGAGGCATGATGAGAACTTTGCGCTGGTTGTGCACTGAATAATGACTAGCCCTACCGATGACTGTGAGAACCATGGCCAGATGATGCACCACGGTGAAATGGCCGAGCTGACTGAGCCTGGAGAGCTACTGCCAAGTAAGGGGTGCTGCACCAATAGGGCTACGCCTCTCATAAGTCTCCCACCATCTGCGTGCAGCCCCAGAAAACTGAAAAGTAGTGAATAAGACCCCACAAGTCTCTAGAATACCAGCTGTATGAAGTATCCTCTGACATCTGTCCAAGAAGTCCTGGGCATCCTCTCTCTCTATGACACTAAAAGGTGGAGGCTGGAGTCTCCCAAACCTCTCCAACCTATGCTGATCATCCTCAGGCATAGCAGGAACCACATAATCCTGAGCAGCTGCAACCGGCTGGGCTGGTGGTACCTCCGATTTCTGGAGTCCCTGAACAAACTGCTCGGGTGTACGAGCGGCGGGAGTCTGAGTGCCTCCCCCGGCCTGAGAAGTGGTTGCAGTCGTCGAGATAGAGACCGCCTGAGCAAGGCTGGTACACGCTGTCAGAATCTGAGCTAGGGCCTCCTGGAGGCCTGGAATCACAATAGGCACAAGTGGTGCCTGAGCTGGTGCATCAACAACTGGAATCTGGTCCTCATCTGGGACAACTGGTGGATCTGCAAGTACTGCCCCAGTTGTTGCACGGGCTGCACCTCTGCCCCTACCACGACCTCTACTGCGACCTCGGCCTCTCCGGCCCTGGCTGGTGGTATTGGTGGCTGGCCCTCGTGACCGGTAGCACGAGTCCTCATCATTTGTGAGAGAATGAAGCAACAAGTGTTTAATTACCAGAATAAACAGATTCGCACGACAAGAATCCAAGAATGTGAAAGTTTCCTAAGGGTTCTGCAGTCTCTCAAAGATAAGTGCAGACGTCTCCGTACCGATCCACAAGACTACTAACCCGCTCATGACTCGTGAGATCTATGCAACCTAGAGCTGTGATACCAACTTGTCACGACCCAAAACCTAACCCGTCGTGATGACGCCTATCGTGGTACTAGGTAGATTGACCTTTAAAAACACTTTCAAGATTTAACATAAATGAATTAAGACATTTAAAATATCCGGAGTTTTTCATAAATACGGGGTAAAACTCAAATAAAAATATAAGTGCAAAAAAAAAATAGCCTGACATCGGGATGTCACTAAGTCATGAGCATCTAGATAACCAAACTAATACAACCAATTTCTAAGTATCAATACAAGACAGAAAGAAATATAGAAGGAGATACAAGGTCATGCGAACGCCGGCAGCTACCTCGTAGTCTCCGGTACTCGATCGTGCCCGAACTCAAAGACCTCTGTGATCAAACACACCTAGATCTGCACATGAAGTGCAGGGTGTAGCATGAGAACAACTAACTCAACAAGTAACAGAAATAAATAAGGAACTGAGAAGCAGTGACGAGCTATACAATACAGTTCATTTTAAAAGTTTTCAGTAAAGAGTGAACATACTTTCAAATCTTGTGGTATAAGTCAAATCAGTTCGTGCTCATGTAAAACAGATATGAATCTTCTAGAAATTTCACAACAATAACAGATAACAACTAAGTGCAACAATAAATTAAAGCAAGTACAACCTCTCAAGGCAGCAGTCACTCAACCCATCTCAACAACTCACACTCTCAGCTCTCAGTCCTCAATACCCACTCTCAATAGGTACCTGCGCTCACTAGGGGTGTTCAGACTCATGAAGGGCTCCTATAGCCCAAGCGCTAATCCGCACGGATAACTCACATGCTGCACAGACATCTCACATGCTATAATATCATATCTGGATCCGCACGGACAACTCACGTGCTGCACGGACAACTCACGTGCCATAATATAAACATAAGAATCCGCACGGACAACTCACGTGCCATATAACAATACCTCACAACCAAGCCCTCGGCCTTACTCAGTCATGAACCTCTCTAGTCTCACAGCTCTCAATAAAGAAAGGGAAAACAACCCAAATCAAAGTGTTACAGTATATCATCAGGGAAAACAAATAATAGAGAATGAGGTAAACATGTACATGAATCACTATGATTGAGTATAACTACCATGAGCAGGAATATAACCTAAGCATGATTTCTAACATGAAAACAGTCAAGTTCTAGTAGAGAGGAATGCATATAAACACAATTAAAGGCTATTAGACTTTACAGTCTCCCGGGACAGACCAAGTCTCAATCCCTCGTGGCGTACACCCACATGCCCGTCACCTAGCATGGGTGCCACCTCCAAAGAGTCACATTATACCAAACTCCGGGTTTCATACCCTCAAGACCAGATTTAAAGTTGTTACTTACCTCAACAACATAGAACTCCTACTCCGGGATGCTCTTTCCCCTCGAACCGTCCTCCAAATGACCCGAATCTAGCAACAAGAAATAAAAAACGATCAATATGAGCTAAAGGAATGAATCCCACAAGGAAAATACCAATTTATAGGCCAAATCCCGAAATTAACTCAAACCCGGGCCCCGGACCCACGTCTCGAAATCCGACAAAAGTTACAAAACTTGAAATTTCATTCACTCACGAGTCTACCCATACTAAATTCATCAAAATCCGACCTCATTTGGTCCATCAAATCCCCAAATTACTCTCTCCAAAATCCCAAGCCCTAACCCCTTCACTCCAAAAATCCTACTAATACGTGAGAAATTAACGGAAAAATACCATAGTTAATGATAATAGAGCTCAAGAAACTTACCTCAGTGAATACCCTTGAATCCCCTTCAAACATCACTCCAAAAGCTCCAAAATCCGACTTGAAAATGGTGCAAATGAACAAAAATTCGCGAAGTGTTCAATTTCTAGTTTCTGCCCAGGTCTTTCGCACCCGCGGCCAAATATGCGCACCTGCGGTGCCGCATCTACACAAGAACCTCCGCACCTACAAAAAATCATTAATTCCCCCAACTTTGCACCTGCGCTCCATATCCGCATCTGCGACCATGTAGGTACGGAAAAGACCTCGCACCTGCGGTCACTGCCCGACCTCCTTACTTTCGCTTCTGCGGGCATCTATCCGCATCTGCGGACTTGCAGATGCGCGTCTCCTATGCACCTGCGGACCCAGCCTACCTCAACACTGTCCGCACATGCGAACTCCCACGTGCACCTGTGACCTCGCACATGCGGCTCCCCCTCTGCAGGTGCGGAAATACCAATAGCAGCAGCTTCAGTTACATTTTCTAACTTCAAACAATCCGTTAACCACACGGAATCATCCCGAGCCCCTCGGGACCTCAACCAACCATATCAAAAATTCATATAACAACATACGAACTTAGTCGAACCTTCAAAATACTCAAAACAACATCAAAATACCAAATTACCCTCGGATTCAAGCCTAAGAACTTCTAAACTTCCAAATTCGACAACCGATGCCGAAACCAATCAAACCACGTCCGAATGACCTCAAATTTTACACACACGTCACAAATGACACCACGAACCTACTTCAACTTCCGAAATTCCACTGCCGATCGAAATCGCTAAATTTTTAACTTTTGCCAATTCAAGCCTAATTCTATTACGGACCTCCAAATCATATTCCGGATGCACTCCTAAGTCCAAAATTACCTAACAAAGCTTATGTAACCATCAGAATTCAAATCTGAGATCGTTTACACATAAGTCAATATCCGGTTGACTTTTCCAACTTAAGCTTCTACTTTAGAGACTAAATATCTCAATCTACTCTGAAACTACTCCGGACCCGGAACAGCTAACTAGGTGTATCATAATATAGCTGAAAAGCACAAAAGGAAGCAGAAATGGGGGAAACAGGGCTATAACTCTCGAAACGACCGGCCGGGTCCTTACATGTTTATACCTTGTGCAATTTGTCTTGTTGTTGGTAAACTGATAACAATCTGATTTATGTTGAAATTCAGAGCCCGTGGCTATTTCCAGGTGGATTATAAAATAAAATGTGGGCACGAGGTGCCGTGAGTAAATAATGAGGATATTGGCACGTGAATTGTCCGTGCAGTTGTGATATGAAATATGGGCACGAGGTGCTGTGATTAAATGATAATGATATTTGGTACGTGAATTGTCCGTGCAGTTGTGATATGAAATGAGGGCACAAGGTGCCGGAAAAATATGATGATTTAATTATGGGTATGAGGTGCCGTGAAAATATGAAAAATGGGTTGAGACCCATGTTTACAAAAAAAATATGAAAATGGGTTGAGACCCGTATTTTTATGATTATGAAATGAGGTATCACATGGTGATTTTTTAATTGAAAGAATTATATTAAAAATATTTATTTGGAAGGATTTCTATTTAGAAAATATTATATGACAGAATTGTATTTGAGAGATATTTATTTGAGGAAATTATATTTGAAAAAGAGTTATTTGGAAGAATTATATGTGAAAGACTTTTATTTGAAGGACCTGATTTAATTGGGTGTAATTGTATTTATTAATGGTGTTCTTGTTGTCTTGTTGTGCATATTACTGGTTGTTTTATGTTGCCCTTATTGTTATCTGTTTCCTATTATTTTGTATATTATATTGCACAGGCTATTAGACTAGTGAGTGTCTTGACTGTACCTCGTCTCTACTTCACTAAGGTTAGTCTTGATACTTACTGGGTACCGACCGTGGTGTACTCATAATATACTTCTGTATATTTTTGTGCAGAGTCAGGTATTGGAGATATCGTACTTGAGAAGAGTTAAAGCGGGATCATAAGGATTCAAGGTAGAGCTGCTTGATCGTCGCAGTCCCTTGGACTCTTTAATTTTTAATCAAACAATATTGTATATTCGGTCCTCGTGATCATTCCATGTATTCAGTTAGATTTTGTGACTCAGTACTACTAGTCTTGGGAGGTTGTATATTCATATTTGTTCCGTTGTTAGTTTTGTTCACTTATTTAATTAAAAAAAATGAATTCAAAATATAATTGAAACCGGCTTACCTAGTCTTAGAGACTAAGTGACATCACGACGCCTGTGGTGAAAATTTGGGTCGTGATAATATTGCAATGCATGCTAGACGCATTTGCTGACCAAAGAAAGTAACTATATTCTCACTACAAATGCTCCTATTAGAATAAGTCCTAGAAGGACATAGTCTATGGTACGCTTAAAGCGTATAGAAAAATTGATTTCAAGTAAAATTCTTGATAAAGAAGATGAGAAAATGATCAAAATGATCATAATAAAGTGGCAAGTAATCTAGAAGATCATATGCCATAACACTTCATAAAATCTAATGAGAGATTCAGGTACCTGAAAATATGAAGAAGAGATCTCTATGTTATGTCTTTACGAAAATAATATTGGAACCGATATAAAATATTCGTC
Source organism: Nicotiana tomentosiformis (assembly GCF_000390325.3). Taxonomy (NCBI): domain Eukaryota; kingdom Viridiplantae; phylum Streptophyta; class Magnoliopsida; order Solanales; family Solanaceae; genus Nicotiana; species Nicotiana tomentosiformis. Next base: position 41,703,926 of record NC_090818.1, on the reverse strand, counting down.
GACGACATCTATGATAGCGCTAAGTATAGATGAGGATCTTAAGTCTGTCGCCTACAGACACAAAAATATTGGCCAAATGAAAACACAATTCGAATAGAATTTGTTTCATACGAAAGACATATAGTTTTTGACCTGCAGTTCAAACACTTGAAAGTATAAAGTCAATGGTGTGTGCAATCACTTTTATTATCTTATGTGATACACATCTAAAGTCTATTTATATGGCTTATATGACTTAACTTATATGACAATCCCTGAAGGATTTAAATTGCTTAAAGCATATAGAATTCTTGGTTATGAAGTACTACATCCTAAGTGCAATTTGTGTACATTTGTATCTTGCTATAACTATGAGCATGATAATGTGATAGCGAGGATTTTCAAGGTACAATATATACATTGGAGTTAATATGGCTGATTGATTCATCAAATCTTTGTCGACGTCAACCTTCAAGAAGCTAGTGCACAAGATTAGAATGCGAAGGCTCAAAAATGTGAATTGATTGTCTCATCAGGGGGAGTTAATACGCGTTGTACTCTTTTTTCCTTGGAAGGTTTTGTCTCACTGGGTTTTTCTTGCAAGGTTTTTAACGAGACCATAAAAAGGCGTATTTCTAAACATGTGTACTCTTTTTCTTTCTCTAGAAATTTTTTCCCACTGGGTTTTATTTTAGTTAAGGTTTTAAAGAGACACATTATCTGTTTAATAGACATTCAAGGAGGAGTGTTATAAATAGTATTTTATTTATGATGAATGTCTACTTTTAGAGAGATTTTAGAGTTTGTTACTTGGTGGCTAAGTCACTTTTTCCCTATAAATAGAGGGGTTCTATTCTATTGTAATTAATCTCAATCAATAAGAATTCTCTCTCTCTACTTTTCTATGCAATGATCTTCTTTTTTTATTATTTTATAACGATAACAAAAAATTTCATTGAGTTTTTGTTTACTTATTGTTGAAGTTCTGCAAAAATTTAAAGTTATAAACTTGTATGTCTACATTATTTTTTTTTTGATAGAAAACTTAAAGTTGGTTGTAACTATCGCAAACTTTTCAATATATCATTACAAAAGAATCATTAGTAAATCTATATATCTATATAAAAGAGGGAATGGATAAGGTGACTCGCATCTCTCCTAGGCCAAGAATCCTATTTTTCTTTTATCTCCTTTTTATGAATTTTTTTACTTTATTCTCTTCATCAACTTCATTTTTAAAAGATTAAAACTTACTTCAAAAATTCTCTTTATTGCACCTCATCCCAAAAGTCACTTGAAATTTATTTTTTTTCTCATTTCCCTTGCATTTTTCACTCATTCTTTTTATTTAATTATTCTTGTCAAATTCCAAAATTCATTAGTATTGGAGGAACCGTTACTGGATGTGCAGAGTCCAAAAGTCACTATTAAAAGCCACGGCGTGTATATCACAAACCCAAAATACACGTGAGTTTGTCTATTGGGTTTGAAATTGTTAGAAAAAAAGAAGACAGTTTGTAACCGTAAAAAATTTGAAGATGTTGCGGTATTCAAATCCTATAGATAACAGAAAAATATTTGGAATTATTTGTTTGGTTAAGATAATTTTAATATGCAAAGTGTCTAAGTAGTGACCTCTGCATACTAGACTTTATATTTTGATTTAATTGTTCGTTGAACCTCCACTTCCAACCAAGAGGTTGTGAGTTCGAGTCACCCCAAGAGCAAGGTGGGTAGTTCTTGGAGGGAAGGATGCCGAGGGTTTATTGGAAACAGCCTCTCTACCTCATGGTAGGGGTAAGGTCTGCGTACACACTACACTCCCCAGACCTCACTAGTGGAATTATACTGGATTGTTGTTATTGTTGTTGTTGTTGTTCGTTGTGCTCATCTTACTAAGATTATTGATATTGAGGCATCAATTCTATGAACAATATAGGAAAACTTGCAGTTATTTGCTAACTAAAGAAAATTGAACATACAGAGTGTCACTGATTGGTCATCGGTGATATTAGACAGATTTTTTTTCGACGAATAATATGACCTTCTATAACTTTTATTGTGCTTTAGATGGCGAAGATTTACATGCAAGGCATATGATTCATCATCCTTTTAATTTGAGCTTGTATTTGAATTACTGACAATGTTAGATTCATAGATTTGAATGTTACACAATTGCAGGAATTCAAAGAGAATTCGAGGATCGTAGCATTGCTTCAGGATTAACTCGAGAAAAGCAGTAGAGAATGTCAAGTCACAGAAGAAGAAGAAGAATAAGAAGAAGAAGAAAGAGATGAAGAAGAACAGAGAGGATTTAGGGAGAAGTTTGTGTAATTATTTTTTATATGAAAAATGTAGATTACAATTCCTATATGTACTGATTCATGTATTCCAAATGGTAACTAGATTCTTTCCTAACAGAATTGATAATAGAATTCTGTTATACTAACTACCCAACTGACAGTAACTGACTTTCCCTCCCCTAACTAACTTTTAACTAACTAACTAACTAACTTGTCTTCACTTCTCGATTCTTCTGCATTTGAGCTGGCTTCTCTAAAATTATGTATTAGTACTCCCCCCAATCGACGATCCTTGACCACAAGGATCAAAAGAAGGAAACCTCGTTTGTAGGACAGTAACAAACTCTCAAGTAGCAGCTTCATTAGGGAGCCCTTGCCATTTAACTAAAACTTGTGCAACAACTTTATTTTCTTTATTCACCATTCTTCTTTGTAAGATGACTTCAGGATCAGGACAATAGGGACTTGCCAAATCAAGAATAGGAGGGTAGGAAATATGAGATAGAATCTCAGAACTTTTTTCAATAGTGAAACATGCACTGTGGGGTGGATCTGAACTCCAGCAGGAAGCAATAACTTATAAGCAACTGAACCCACCCTTTTAAGAATCTGAAAAGGGCCATAGTATTTAGAAGCTAACTTGTGGGAGGAATGGTTGGATATAGTCACTTGCTTGTATGGATGAACTTTAAGATAGACCCAATCACCAACCTCAAATTGTCTATCACTCCTGTGGGCATCTGCTTGTTGTTTCATTCTGTGTTGAGCTCTTGTTAGATGGTGTTTCAGTAGCTGTAGTGTTAGTTCCCTGTTGATCGAGGTGTTATCAACTTCAGCTGAAGCTGACTCTCCTGGCAAGTAGGGTAAATGTAAGGGGGTGGCCGACCATATAATGCTTCATAAGGGGTGGTCTGTATGGCTGAATGAAATGAGGTGTTATACCAGTACTTAGCCATAGGCAAATAAGAGTACCAGTTAGCAGCATCTTCATTGTAGTAACACCTTAAGTAGGTCTCCAAACTTCTGTTCAATACCTCAGTCTGTCCATCAGATTGAGGATGGTATGCAGAAGATGTATTCAATTAAACTCCTTGTAATGAGAATAGCTCTTGCCAAAAATTACTAAGGAAGACAGCATCTCGATCACTAGTAATAGTATCAGGGAGACCATGTAACCTCACCACAGTGTCTAAGAATACTTGAGCAACTGATTGAGCAGTATAAGCATGCTTCAGTGGTATGAAATGACCATATTTGCTAAGTCTGTCCACCACTACTAGTATAACCTCATAGCCTTTTAATTTAGGAAGGCCATCAATGAAATCCATACTAATTTGAGACCACACTACATCTGGAATAGGTAAGGGTTGTAACAACCCTGGATAAGCAGCTAAGTCAGATTTGTTCTTTTGGCAAATATCATATTTCTATACAAAGTCTTTTACCTCCCTCCTCATGTTTTTCCAGTAGAACAGTGTGAGTAGTCTCCTTAAGGTGGCTTCAACACCTGAATTCCCCCCTTGAGGAGTTGCATGCCATAAAGTTATAATTGTCCTTCTCAATTGTGGCTCCTTGCCTGTCACCGGTCTGCCTTTTCTTCTTAGTTGGCCTTGAAACCATATGATTTGCTTGTGAGTATGTGGGTCATCTTGGAGTTCTTCAATGAGTTACTTCAGCTCCTGATCAAAGTTCCAACTATCAGCTATAGCTTGGAAAAGTTCAGTATCACCAGGTGAAATCATCAATGCCAATAATTCAGCTCCAGTTACCCTAGAGAGGGCATCAACTACCTTGTTCTCCACTCCCTTCTTGTACTCTATTGAGTAGTCAAATGGCATTAATTTGGTGAGCCACAATAGTTGGGAATTAGTGTGTAATTTTTGCTCCATAAAGTACTTTAAGGCCTTTTGATAAGTTCTGATGATGAACTTATGTCCCAACAAATATTGTGACCATTTAGTTACTGCATGTACCATTGCCAACAATTCTCTATCATATACAGATAGAGCTGCATGCTTTGGTGATAAAGCTTTGCTAATAAAAGCTATGGGGTGCCCCTCCTGCATAAGTAGCGCTCCAATACCATAGCCGCTGGCATCAGTTTCTACAATGAAGGTCTTGGTAACATATAGCAAGGCTAAAACAGGAGTTTGAGTGAGAGCTTTTTTTCAAAGATGCAAAAGCTGCATCTGCTGAAGTAGACCACTTGAACCCATCCTTCTTAGTTAAGTCAATTAGGTGTTTGCAAATCACCCCAAAACTCTTAATAAATCTTCTATAATAACAGCTAGGCCTAGAAATCCCCTAAGCTGCTTGAGGGTTCTTGGTGTAGGCCAATCCTGGACTACTTTTATCTTTTGAGGATCAGTAGAAACTCCTTCAGCTGTGATGAAGTGTCCTAAATACTCAATCCTCTGCACCCCAAAGAAACAATTGTTCCTCTTTGCAAAGAGCTGATGTTTACTCATTTCCACAAAAAACAGACTTCAAATGAGTTAAGTGGTCCTCTATAGTGCTGCTATATATGAGAATATCATCAAAGAAAACCAGTACATGTTTCCTAAGAAACTTTTAAAAAACAAAGTTCATCAATCCTTGAAAAGTTGCAAGAGCATTTGATAGGCTAAATGGCATTACCAAATACTCAAAATGTCCAGAATGAGTTCTGAAGGCAGTCTTAGGCACATCTTCCTTTGCCATTCTGATATCCAGACCTTAGGTCTATGTTAGAGAAAACCTTAGAACCCCCAAGTTCATCTGACAAGTCTTCCACAATAGGGATAGGAAACTTGTTCTTGACAGTGTGCTTATTCAAATCTCTATAGTCGACACACAACCTCCATGACCCATCCTTTTTACCTACTAATACCACTGGTGAAGCAAAAGGATTGCAGCTAGATTGAATGATGCCTTGGTCCAGCATCTGTTGTACAAGACTCTCAATAATATCCTTCTTAACTGAATGGTACCTATAGGGCCTTTTATTCACAGGTTTAATACCATTTTGTAAAACAATCCAGTGATAAAAACACCCCTAGAAGGAGGTAATTCAGTAGGTTCTTCAAATAATCCAGAATACTCAGCTAGCAATTGTACTAGCCTATTATCTGTCTTAGGTTCCTCTTTATCCTTAATAGCATGCCACTGTTCTTCTGTCTTTCCCATAGGAACCACTTGTATCATGCATAGTTGAGATAGATCCCTTGTATGTTTGACCAATTTCTCAGCTTCCTGTACCTTCACCTGATTACCAGCACCTATGAGAAGGTGTTTCCTTCCTTTATACCAGAACTCCATAGTCAACTTCCTAAAATTTATCTTAATATCCCCAAGTGTTAGTAGCCATTGCACTCCTAACACTACTTCACATGAGCCTGAAGGTAGCAGCAAAAACTCTCCTGAAAACTCAGCACCTTGCAGCAACTAAGTAATTGTGCATACCCCATCTACCATCATATTCCCATTAGCAGCAGCTATTAATTGGGGTTTAGTAGACTGGATTGTACACCCTAAGTGCTTGACCAATTCAGGGTCTATGAAATTGTGTGAACTACCAGTATCAATCAATATACTTAGAACCTTCTTTGCATGATAACCAGTAACTTTTAAGGTTATGTACCCCAGTGAACCATTCAAAGCATGGATGAAAATTTCCATTTGTTCAATACATTGAGATGGTTCTAGTTGATTCATTCCCCCTCTTGAATTTCTAACTCCTGTCCTTCCTCTATATGAGACCTTTCCTCTAACTTTTAGTTCTAATAGATATAACTGTTTTGAGCTGTTACATCTATAGCCTGGTATATACTTTTCATTATAGAAGTAACACAATCCCTTTGCTCTCTTTTCATTCATCTAATCTATGCTTAATGCTCGCTTAGTAAACCCCTTAGTATAGGTAGAACTACCAGAATTAGAAGTTGGTAATAGAGGCTTACCACTACTGTCTTGTGCTGCATATCTCTTGGTTGAAGGATTGGTTGTATAAGCAGGTTGTTTAGTTGCAGCCAAGTAGACTTCTTACATCCTTGCAGTTCTATACACTTGAGATAGAGTTGTTGGATTAGTCAGCTTAATAGCAATGTTCAACTCGTGCTTCAGACCCCCAATAAAACAACTGATTACATTTTCTTGAGATAATCTCACCCTATTAAAATTTCTTTCAAAGATAGCTTGGTATTCCTTCACACTTCCTGTTTGCTTAATCTTTTTGATTTCTTTCATTGGATCATCGAAATCAGCTTCAAACCTTTCAACTAATGCCATCACATACTCATTCCAAGTGGCAGGTTGTAGGTACTGCATGTACCTCATGAAAGAGAGATGCCATTGTATAGCTTCTCCTTCCAACTGTAATGCAGCTACTTGAACCTTTTTTTCAGCATCCACCTTTTCCATAGAGAAGAATTGTTCGATTTTGAACAACCACAATCTCAGATCTTCCCCATTAAATCGTAAAAACTCCATCCTAGACCACCTAGAGAAGTTAGAATTGTGATGATTACAACTCATAGGACTTCTCTCTCTATGAGATCTAGCTTTAGGAGGTTCACCTTCCTCTGCTACTGGAGCTTTATCCTTCTGGTCTTCCTTCGACTTGGTCATTTGTTCCTTCAATTTAAGGACTACCAATCCAACTGCTTCAAGGCTAAGACTTCTCCAGATAAAGCTCCTACATCAGCCATCAATTTCTACATCAACTCACGTAGGTCAGGATTTTCTTCAGTCGAATTGTCAGTGGATCGCCTTCCTTTTGCCATGATTCCAAGGATCACACAGTTTTGATACCAATGTTACACGATTGCAGGAATTCAAAGAGAATTCGAGGATCGGAGCACTACTTCAGGATTAACTCGAGAAAAGCAGTAGAGAATGTCAAGTCACAAAAGAAGAACAAGAAGAGAGAGATGAAGAAGAACATAGAGGATTTAGGGAGAAGTTTGTGTAATTGTTTTTTATATGAAAAATGTAGATTACAATTCCTATATGTACTGATTCATGTATTCCAAATGGTAACTAGATTCTTTCCTAACAGAATTGATAACAGAATTTTGTTATACTAACTACCCAACTGATAGTAACTAACTAACTAACTAACTAATTTGTCTTCACTTCTCGATTCTTCTGCATTTGAGCTAGCTTCTCTAAAATCATGTATCATTGAAGGATAATATATTGAACTTTTCCCGAAACATATAACCTTTTTATTGATAAATAAATATGTGGAACTCACGTTTGTATGATTATCTAAGATAATGATCATTTGAATATTATTTATTTACTACAAGTAGTTAAATATTACATATCTAATTTTTGAGTAATAATCCTATGAAAGTTATTCATTTGGCAATCCTAGCTTTTGAGCTTGTAGTTTCCCAGACAAAATTTCCGTGCTATATATGTTTTCTATTATATCCACAAATTCTTAAACTTTATCCTCCTCCATTGTAAATGCTATTATTTTTTTTATTTTTTTAAATATGGAATGGTGATATGGAGAATGTTAGAGCCAACGGAGTGTAACGACCCGACCGGTCATTTTGAGTTCTAGCACGTCATTCAGTGGTTTGAGCCCTTGAGTATCTTTGCTTCAAGTATTATATATTGCACGTATGGTCGGTATTGAATTTTGGTAAGTTTGGACTTGATTCGGATGGAAAATTCTCATTTCGGAAGCTTTAAGTTGGAAGAATTAACTAAGGTTTGACTTTTGAGTAAATGACCTCAAAATTGGGATTTAAAAGTTCCAATAGGTTCGTATGATGATTTTGGACTTTGGCGTATGTCCGGATCGGGTTTTGGATGACCCGGGAGCATTTCAACGCTTAGTGCGGAAAGTTGGCATTTGGAAGAATTTCATAAATTTGGGTTAAAGTGTATTTTAATGTTATCGATACCCGTTTGGGATTCAGATCTTGGGAATAGCACCATATGGTGATTCTAATCTTAGGAGCGCGTCCGAGTGTGGATTTGGAGGTCTATAGGTCATTTCGGGGTCATTTGATGAAAGTTGAAATTTGAAGGTTTTTGAAAAGTTTGACCGGGAGTGTATTTTTTGATATCGGGGTTGGATCTAGATTCTGGAAGTTGCAATAGGTCCGTGATGTCATTTGGAACTTGTGTGCAAAATTTTAAGTCATTCCGAATTGATTTGATATGTTTCGACACAAGATATAAAATTTTTAAAAATTTGGAAATTTATAAGTTTGATTGGAGGCGCGATTTATGATTTTGAACTTGTTTGATGTGATTTGAGGCATCGAATAAGTTCTTATTGTATTTTGGGACTGGTTTGTGTAATCAGACTGGGTCTCGGGGGCCTCGAGTGTGTTTCAGAGGTGTGTGGGTTGTGTCGCGCTCTTATTTGATGTTTCAGCGCCGTTTGTTTTGTGCATAAAGGGTACTATATTGAGAAAACAATCTTTGATTTGTGATTGGATTAAACCATTAGATCCGTATCGTAATTACGGAGCCATAACAGCAAGAATCGTTGAATTTTGATGTTGTATGAGAGAGTTATGCCCATTTTTGTATCAAACAAAATTGTTGGTTTATGGTGCGAAGCTTTATTCTTCACGAACGCGAGAGAGGTTCCGCGAACACGAAGAAGGATTTCTGGGTTAACCGGTCAACGCGAAAAATTGCTCGTCGCAAACGCGAAGGTCTCCCGCGAAGGCGATGAAGAAATATCATCTGGACAGTGTTTTAAACCAAGAATTTTATATCTTGAGTTCTAAAACTCCGTTTGAGGTGATTTTCGAATCGTTGTTCTCGTATCAACAAGGGTTAAATATCCAACCTTTGTTTTGATGTTTCTCCATGATTTTTTCTATTGGTTATTATTTTTATCTGTGTTTGGATTGTAGAAATTGAGATTTTGAGCCTCAAAGTTCAGAAATGGTAAATCCTTGATTTGAGGGTCGATTCATGGATGAAATTAGATGATTTTTTGGATATAGACCATATAAATTATGGGTAATATTTATTTTCAACAATATTCATAATCCGGGCACGTGGGCCTGGGGTCGACTTTATTGACTTTTCGGGCGGAGTTGGGGATTGTTATAAATTAATTTATTATGAGTATTAGAGTATATTGTTATTGATTTGCACATTATTTTACTAGTTTTAGAGCGACGGGCATCGATTTGAGGTGTTAGAGTAGCGTTGGAGCCGGTTATGGAACTTCGGAGCAAGGTAAGTTTATGTCTAACTCTGTGAGGGGGAAACTACCCCTAGGTGATGTATTTGATATGTGCTACTTGTTGCGGGGGCTACTTAAGCACAAGGTGACGAGAGTCCGTACGTAGCTAAATTCATGTTATTGTCCGAGTAGACTTAGGTTCACACCATACTATAGCTATACTATTTGAGCTGTCCCTTGTCTATTAAATTCCTTTATTTTACATTACGACTTGAGACTAGACTTGTGTAGAGCGATAGACTCGCTATTGTATAGATTCAACGGGCTTCGTGATTAGCCACGAATAATTGTACTCTTCTTACGAATTTCCCTGCATTATGCGATCTCATCGAAAGGTTTCCCCAAAGCTTCTTATAACTCACATGCCCCTTCGTGAGTGGGGTCAAGGACCCGTCAAAACTTTTTATCCTAATGGGATCAGGCCGTTCTCCTCGACAGGATAGATACATCTATGGTTCGTGTCGTTCGACCCTCGGCAGTGCGCACATTTTATGGGATCGGGTCATTTGCCTCGGCAGGATTATATACCACACTCTCATGGGAGCGGGTCATTCGTCTCGGTAATATAATAGATATATCTATGGTTATATATTAGATTATGATGGGATCGGGTCGTACGCCTCGGCATTTCTATAAAATACTCCTATGGAATCGTGCGTATTATTTTTCCAAAAAGCCAGTGTATCTAAGAGTTTTTCTGATTTGAATTATGACGACCTATCTGGTGAGGTCCATTATTTATGTACATACTCCGGTGGAGGAGGTAACTGCTAATTGAGAGTTTGAGCTTGTTGTTGAGAAAATGATTGTACCAAGTATTCATACTTGTTTATCTCGTTTATCTACTCTACAATATATCTGTTTACTTATTATTGTATCTGTCTTATTGGACCACTAGTAAGTATCGATGTCGACCCCTTGTCACTACTTCTCTAGGGTTAGGCTAGATACTTACTGGGTACGTGTTGATTTATGTACTCATGCTGCACTTGCTGCACTTATTATGCAAGTATACATATATGTTTTTGGTGGTCCTCTGGGTACAGAGGCGCGGTTGTTGCGGGAAATTTACGGTAAGCTGCACTTCCTTGATACGATCCGCAGGATGCAGAGTTTCCATCAGAGTTATGTATATTCCCCGTCTAACTTGTATTTCAGACGGATGTTGTATCATTATTGTAATCATTAATAGATGCTCATACACTTGTGACACCGGATTTTGGGGGTTCTTACGGGATTGTTCATTATTGTAGTTCGTGTGAATATTATCACTTACCCTGTAATTTCTATTTCATACTCCTTAATTAATGAAAATTATGATTTCAAATACTAAAATGAATAAATAAGTTAATCATTCACCGTTGACTTGCCTAACGGCGGTGTTAGATGCCATCACGACCTTTAGTCGATTTTGGGTCGTGACACGGAGGAAGAGAGACAACCAAGTTAGAAATACATTAGCGCTTTTTTCAATTGATGTGCTTTTGGTTTGTTGTCTATTGGTAACTAACTTTACGAGGATACACCTGGTTGTATGATTACTTAAGTGATTATTTTTCTATTAAAGCAGAATATTTAATTACTATTTGAAGAAAGTTTTTGAAGCATCTCAATAAGGGCGAAGCTACATTTAGTTAAGGGTGGTCAACATTTAGTTAAGAGTGGTCAACTAGCCACCCTTCGTCGAAAAATTACACTGTATATATAGGTAAAATAATAGGTTTTGGAGGTATATAATATATATTGAATACCTTTTGCCGGAAATTATTTTTACTTCTTTCAAGTTTGAACACCCTTGAAGAAATTTCTGGTTTCGCCACATCCTTATCAAGTCAAAGTCCTTCAATGCATGCTAAAATGTATCAACCCCTTATCTTCATGGAATACATAACATCTAAACAACAAAACTTATTATATACTACTAGAAATTCGGTAAAAACCGACCAACGTTGGTCGGTAATGGCCAGAAACTGACCAAAACGCGACCATTTACGTGTGGACGGTATTTCTGTGGTCAGAAAGGCATACTGACCAAAGTTGGTTGGAAATTACCGAACAACTTTGGTCGGTCAATTAAATTCAAAAAAATAAAAATATTGCAAAAAAAACCCGACCAAAGTTGGTCGGTTTTTTTCGACCAAAGTTGGTCGGTATTTTAATTGTGTAATAAAAAAATTCACCATCTGGGAATCGAACTGGGGTTTGTACTGTGGCAGGATACTATTCTACCACTAGACCATTAGTACATTTTATTTTAAGACTGTCTTTTATTTGATTTATACTCTTTAATTGTATTTTCGCACGAAAATAACCGACTAAAATTGGTCGATTTTTTTAAATGATCGGCCGAATTAACCGACCAATTTTGGTCATTTTTTTAATATTAATTTTTATTTATTTTAATTAAAAAACCGACCAAAGTTGTTCGGTTTCTTGAAACATAAATTTTGCGGGACTCAAAAATAGTTTCCCGTATTTTTGCGTCAAAGAAAACCGACCAAAGTTGATCGGTTTCGTAAAAAAAAAATTAAAAAAAAAATAATTTGAAAAACCGACCAACTTTGGTCGGTTTTTTGATCGACCAAAGTTGGTCGGTCGACCTTGGTCGGTTTTTGTCGAATTTCTAGTAGTGATATATCTTGGTTTTCGTAACCTTCATGTTGTTTAACTTTACTTATATAGTTGATTTTGCATGATATAGCTATCATTGAGGATAAAAACGAACCACAAAATAAATGAATTCCCATGGAGTTTTCTTCAGGAAGCTGCCATTCCCTTAAGATAAATGTGATAATATGTATTAAATTTTGAGGACCCTTAAATTTATTAACAAAAAAATATTTTTCCTTTTTCCATTGTCTCATTTCTTACTGAATTTTACAGCTATCCTCCTTCCAGTTCTAACTTCCCTTTAATGGTTTTATGTGTTTGAACATCGAGAGGAATTTGGGGCATTTGCATCTATACTCAGTTTTTGGGTCACCTTTTAACTTATACCTGCTTTGCAAAATAATTGTAAGCATACCTACTTTTCGGATAACTTCAGACATACGGACCTTAAGTAGCAAAAATTTATGTCTGAAGTTTGAACTTCAGAATATTTTGCCTGAAGTGTAGCCTTATCAAAGCAAAACTTCATATATTTTTGCCTAAAGTTTGGCCTGACTTGCAAAGGCAATCACGCAAACTTCAGTTCATAGTGCAATGACAAACTTCAGTTCAATAAAACAACAACATTTTTTGGCTGAAGTTTTTGTTTTGTAATTGCTGAACTTCAGCATTCTAGGAGCTGAAGTTTGTTTTGTATTTGTTGAATTTCAGCATTCTAGGAGCTGAAGTTTGTATTTATATTTGCTGAATTTCAACATTCTTAGAGCTAAAGTTCTGTTATGTCTTTCTTTAAAATATAACTTAAGCCAAATCTAGTTTGTATACCTTTCTAGGAGCATGCATTCTCGAAAATACTTTCTCTTGTTTCTGGCCATACATTAATTTCTTTTTTTCCTCTTTATTCTTTTTTCAAACTGTTTAATATTTGCATCGTTATATAGAATCGGAAGTAGTGCAGTAGAAGAAGAACTAGAACTTTTGCAAGCTGTTCAATATATATATATATATATATATATATATATATATATATATATATATATATATATATATATAATCATTTTTTTTGTGATATGAAACTGATTGTTGCTTGTGAATATGTGTAGTATAAGAATTAGTAGTTCATATGGAAAATCATGTCTGGAAAAGGAAAGGGGATAATTCCTTGATGTAGAAGGAAGATGAGAAAGAGGCATGAAGTTGTTTAAAAGGTGGGTACAAATTAAAACTTTTTTAAAAAGTGAGTATAGATTAAATGGGGGCGATCAAATAGGACGCCCGTGCAATTTTTACGAAGAATTTCAAGGAAGTCTACATGCATTAAAGTAGCATCTGTAGTCATTAGTAAGAATAGGATTATTCTTATAGTATACCTTAATTGTTTTCCTTTTTATTGGTGTTAATCGGAAGGTAATTTTAATTTATTTTGTACTTACGAGCTATAACTTTTCATGAATTTGATTTTCTATATTTTAGTTTCAAGTCCATGTGCTCAGAGGGAGGTTCCCGGCTAACAAACACACTATATTTTTATTTTCCTTTGTTTCTCTTTTCAGATTCATATGCTCATGGAAATCAGTATTTTAAAAGGCAAAGGCGTGAGACGGGGCGTTTTACTTAATATGGGGCGAGGTGAAGGCCTCGAGACATGGGGCGTAAGCCCAACGGATCTTTAATCTTTTAAATTTATGAATTAATAATATAGTATTATAACATAATAAAATATAAAAGATGTATTAAAAGTTCAAGAAAACTAAAAAGAATTAAGAAAAACTCATATAAAATAAAATATTTAGCATATTTTACAAGTATAAATGATACAATACTGTTAAAGTTACTATGAAATATAAATTAACTCCAACATCTTAACTTTCAAACAATTAAAAATTATAATTTCTTTAAAAAATATTATCAAACAGCATATATTACCTCTTTAAAAGTAAATACACAATAATTTTTTCAATATTGTAATTTAAAAAATTAATCCTTCATGAATAAATATAAAATTATTTTTAAATAGTAAAATAAAAAAATATATGATAGTTTTGAGAGACATAGAACTAAGACATGAAAATCTATCAAGTAAAGAGATAACTTTTGGTTATGTATTTTTAGAAGAAATATTCAAATGATATTCACCCTCACGATATTCTCAATTAGTAAATATGCAATAATATATTTCGTTATTTGAGTTATTCATAATTTTCGTATTTCTATAGATAAAAAGAACTTTAATCATTCATTTGTTAAAGAATTTTGAGATTTAACAGTGTAAATTAATGAATTCAATACACGATTTACATAGGAACTGTTGGGGGAGTGTCGAGCGTTGAGCGTTAGGCGTGTTTACGGCGCACCGTCGGGCGCTTGGAGTGTAAGCCTCAGAGAACTAAGCCTCGCACATGACTCTGAAGACGTTTTGATAGTGCCCCACTCCGGAGCGTGCCCCGAGACGAGTCCTTGAAAAGTCTTTTAAAACACTAATGGAAATCTCTTTGCAAGAAAATTTGTCAAGCTTTAAAACCATTGCTTTAGTCATTAGTGGGAGTAGGAATATTTCTTTGGCGTGCCTTTATTGCTTCCTTTTTGTTTTAATTTGTTAATCAACATGTAATTTCATTAGTTTTCATAAACTTTTTGTTTGGGGTTGTAATTGTTTTTATATTTTAAGTTTTTTTATTTATACGGAGAAGTTTGAGACTAACAAACACGTGTTACGTTCTTATTTCCTTTGTCTTTTTCTTTCCCTATATTGCTCCCTTACTTTTCACTAAATCTACAATTTTTGTTTAGCATATTAGTTCAACTTTGTGTGGCTATATCGTAAAATTTTATTTCTTTTTAGAAACAATTTTTTTTGACTGAATGTGGGATTAATGCCTATATCTTTATTTTACTTATCTACATCAATTTTTTTATTTTTCCATTTTCTTCTATTAAAATTATGATTTTAGTATTTAATTTGTAAGATACTTTTTTCTGATCGCGTGAAGCACGAGCAAGTACACTAGTTTAGGTATAAAGTTAGTGTTCAAACTTTTCTACTCTTTATAGTTTGAGTTCGACTATTATGAGTCATTAGCTTTTTTTTTTTTCCCTTTTTCTTTTGCAAAGACATTACAAAGCTTCATATAAGATAGGAAAGAGTTTTTAACCAATATAATCCCTATAGTTTTTTTATCAACATTCATTATGCCAACGTAACATTTCATTTAACTGGGAACATTCCTTGAGTTTTCCAAAGTTGACCCATATCGAACTTTCTTTTTCTCAGGTGCACTTATATTTTTTCTTTATGTTCCTCACAAGTTCTTTACATGACAAAATCTCGAGGAAAACCAGATTGTGAAGTTAACTATTGAAGTCGCAATAATTTATAGCAAGACGCTTTGATGAGGAAATCAAGGACTAGAAAAATAAATGTCGTCTTTTAAACTATTATACTATGTCATAATGTAAATACTATAGTCCTGAAACTTTGCCTTTTTGGAAATTTATAATATGCATAATAGCTACAATCTTCTTAGATATTTCTTTTTCAAATATAACATTTCTCCCTATTTAGGCTAATTCATTATGAGCATTAAGTCATTAATTGCCCATTATGGTTGATAATCATAACTGACATATTCGTAACTATAAGGGATTTGTAACGATTCCGATTCCCTTTCCTTATTAATTGTGGGTTCATGAATCTTCCCTCTTTTTAGTCTTGATTCGTTCCGCTCGTGCCTCTTCAATAACTATCTAGCCTCGGTCATTTGTTCTTTACTATCTCGTGGGTGTTTACTCCGCATCTTCCTGCTTTATATATTTCATTAACGAAATATGCCAGTTATCACTCCACCATTGTTCCACGTATCATACCTTGTCAGCTCAGTAAGGTTCCACGTGTGACATCTTTTTTCCACCAATACAGATAGTCCCCCCCACTTTCTGAATATTCTTCAATTGAATATTCGGGAAGTGATAAGTATTTATGGCGGGAATTCTTTGCCTTCGCTTTTCGAGTATCATTGTGTTTTCTTCAGAATCAACGCGGCGTATGTCACATCCATTTAATGCATATGCCACGTGGCTCTTAGCGATTGATTCTTCAATTTTTCAGCGCTTTTTAGGGTTTTTCTGCTGCTGCGTCAGTCACGAAGTGACGTTTTTATTATGACGCTTCATAATGACCTACTTCCAATAATGATTGCTTCCTCTTATAAACACCTCATTCATCTTTGGTTTCTCGAAATCCCTCTTCTACATTATTCTCTTCCTTCTTACTTTTGTATCTATTCCTTGTTAGTTCTTCATACAACCATGTCTTTTTCTACACCTGACCTTCGCAAGGTTGTTATCGTTGATAAGCTCGCTCCTTTTACTGCACCTACTAGAACTATGAGAGGTGACAGACTCCGTAGTTTAGGCTCGCTGTCTAACCGCAGTTCGTCTTCTCATGTCAATGTTTCCATACCTTCCTCTTCTAGACCTAGGGCTTCTTTAACCCCTAGATCCTCCTCTAGGAATAAAGACTCGAGTGAACTAGTGCGTGAACCAACAGTTGCAGAGATTGTTCCTCATTTCTTTTTCAATTGATCGTGAATCCATGAGAAATCAGGTTTCTTCCATAACTTCCCTTAAGCCTGCTGACCTTTATCCTACCTTAATCACCACTGGTATTATCTCCTTTGTTTGAAGAGAATGTAACTGGAAACCAGATTTTCCAGTTTTAGTTCCTGGTTCCAACCAAAGAATAACTTCATACCAGACTGGTTACTCCTTCGTTTACAGTTACCCCTTTACTTTAGGGTTTAAATCACATATCGATCCAGTGATCATTGAATTCTGTCACTACTTCAATGTGTGTCTAGGACATATTGGCCTCATTGTTTGGAGGGTTGTTGCATGCCTCTGTTATTTATCAGACCTGGCTTCTATACCTTTTACTTTCCGTCACTTGCTTCATCTTTACTCTCCTAAATTATTTCGTGAAGGAGTTTTTTCCCTTGTGGCTAGAAGTAAGAGGGTATTGGTTAGCCTTGAAGATGACAGAGACCGTGACTGGTATGCCCATTTTATTGCTACTCCCACTAGTGCTGTGGCGGGTGAACAAAATATGCCTTTTCCAGAAAAATAGAATTTTGCACGTAAGTTTTTCCCCCTTGACTTTTCCCTTTCTTTTTTTTTAAAAAAAACTCATGTGATCTCGTGCCTACTTTTAGTTCTTTTATCTTTGCTCTATATACTTGACTAATTAAATCATGTCTACTTTTTGCCTCACCAATTTATAGTGTCTTTTATTTCCGACCAAGATTGGTAACATGATCGTTACTCCATACATTCTATTACTTATAGAAATAGTTATGCTATTCTTCTCGGTAAAAAAACACTTATCTTAAGAGTTTGTAATTCCACATTAACATTATTGTAAGTGTTTACCCTTAAAATCGGATAACAATTAAATTTATAAGTGGTTTTAAGGATATGTGATTTCACTTGGCACAAATTGAGAAATATGAAACCTGATATTAGAAATTAACTGTAAAATAAAACAAACCAATATAAAGTGCAGCTTTGGCCCTCGAGCTAGATCGCCCTCGAACCAACTAAGCATGTTATTGAGTAATATGAACTAAACAGCAGAATAAGAATGCTTAAGAGAGAAAATGCTATGTATTGCTTTTGTTTTGCGTGAATATGATGATTACAAAATGGTTAGAACCCCCTTTATATAGTAGAGGAATTCTACTTATGGTACAATTCTAAATACAGAAGGAAATCCTATGATATAGGTTTTGATTTGATACGTGCCGAGATTTTCGCCGTTATCCTTGCCCGATCACGGATATCTCGGCTTTCCGTTATTCGACTCAGCGGTCTTTCTTTGGTCTCGCTCGATGCCTATCCCGTTCGGTCTCGACCTCGGCTGGTCTCGATCTCAATTGATCCTCGAATTACGAGCTTGGTAATGTATCTTCATGTTACGATTTGATATAATATGGGACCGAACCTTCGCATGCTATCCTGGTCTCGATTAACCATACGAAATCGGGCGAGCCCCGTTTTGACCGTATACAGATAGTCCCCTCGTTTTTTTTGGAGGGTAATGACAAGAAACGAATTGAGTCCTCAAACTTTATCTTGGCGAAATATCCCGTCGATACAGTTCCCTAGGTATTCGATGTGCGTCAGTCGAGGGTCGGCCACTACCGGCTTTGAACCGTCGCCATGAAACCAATAAATACCCCCCTTCTCCACTCTTTCAAACTTTACTTTCAATCTCTTTTATTCCAATCTTCACAGTCCTTTGCATTCTTCAAATCTCCTTATCTTCAGGTCTTTGAATTTCTTTGCTTGCTTCTTCCTAAAACATCAAATGCTCCAATCTCTATTCTTCTGCGTCCACAAAAACTAGATGGCCAAAACATCGAAAATCATTCTGCAGAAAGAAAACACTTCCTCGTCTCGGCTGACGAGAAAACAGCGGCGGAGCCATGCCTGAGGAGTTCGTCCCCGAGGGGTGTGTCATCAGCTCCGACTTCAAAGTCGAGAAAACCTCATCGGTTCCTGGTCGATGCGAACCAGTATCGAGATACATATGCTCGATACCCCAAAGCCTCCTCGACCAAGTAAAGAAAGATTGCTACTGGGTAAACAAGGAGGTGGTGGTGGTGGTGCTGGCACCAGGAGAAGCGATCACCACCCACGTGGAGAGGTTCCTAAGTATTTACTCTTACCCCTTCACGTTGGGTCCCCTCAATCCATTCATTATGGACTTCTGCAAGAAATATCAAGTGACCCTCGGCCAAATTCACCCCTCTTTTTAAAGGATTGTGATACTGCTCTGTTTCTTCGTGAGCAAAATCGATGGGCTTCCTTTTACCCTCGGCCATCTCATAAAACTGTATAGCCCTCAACTCTATCGAGGTGGGATGATAAAGCTTCAATGCTGAGCCACCAAGGCTCCCTTCTCGAGCATAGACGAAGACAAGGACTGGGGTTGGATGGGCCGGTTTGTTCGAGTAAAGACCACTGACCTAATACCGACCGAGAGTATGCCATATCCGGAGAAATGGAATATGAAACGTAAGTCTAACTCCATCTTCGATTTTTGCTTATTGTTTTCACTTTTTCATCCTTTCTTATCGGTGTTTCATTTGATGCAGCCGTTGCCTGGATGCCGGGTGTAGTTCCCCATCTCGAGAACTGGGTCAGGAGTCTAGTATTGAAGTCAACACACGCTGAGAGCGCATGGCGCGATTTTTTAAAGGGCCGATGGGAGGCCAGTAATCACGGTAAGCCTTCTTCCCGTCTTAATAATTTGGTCATAGCTTAAACATTTTTCCGAGCTTACTTAGTTTCTTGTTTTGTAGGTCTCGGGAAGGATGCGACGATGAGGCCCCCGTCCGGTGAAGAAGAAGCCTCATCACCTATTTTGAAGCCGGCGAAGGAGAACAAAAGGAAGAGGGCCTCGACCTCAGAGGGGCAAGAACACAAAAAGAGAGCGGTTCACAAGCCTAAGAAGAACTTATCCCCCTGACCGTGGAGTCAGTCCAACTACTAAGGGAAGAAGAAGAAGAAGAAGAAGAAGAAGAAGAAGAAGAAGAAGAAAAAGAAGAAAGAAAAGATGGTTCTGGGCTGGTGGCCAGTGCACGAGCTAATACCGAGACTCAAAGGGTCACTGATCCGGTGGAGGCTGATATTATTCTACCCCGACTTGATAAAATCCAAGGGGAAGATTCGGTCGAAGTCCTCGGGCCGGTTAAAGTCGAAGGTGCCTTACCTCAGGGTGAGAGGGCCGCCAAGGGGGAGGCGAATGTTGTAGTGGAGACCGGGCTCGAGGCTTCTCGAGACAAAGAGAGTACCCCCAAAGATTTACTTGGGGTGATAGAAATTGGAGACTCCCCCTCATTTCCTTCATTCACCGAGGAAATGATTCAGGAAGCTCGGTCCATGAAGACTTTTCACGGAGAAGGAATCCATGGAGAGGAGGATCCATTTCGTGGTTATTTTGCTGGGGTGGAAGATGTCGCCGGTGTGAGCGATTTGGAGGTACCGAGGAAGAGCTCGGGGTGAGGATTCCTTGCGTTTTAAACTGACCAACCAGTTTTCGTCCCCTAGCACCGATCCCGGGTGCAAGCGAACGATCATTTTCACGGTCCCGGAAGATATGCGGGTTCTTGCTGCCCCGGTAGGGGTGGCTAGCTACCTTTGAAGTTTGGTCACGGAGGAAGACCAAGCTCATATGGACAAGGTGGGAGCACCTTGTCTTTTCAACGAGGCTCAACAAGTTCTAAACCGAGTAAGTCCATACTTTCTTTGTCAATGTCAACTTTCATACTTGTATTTTTCTCCCTTTGTATAATTTTTTGTTTTCTATTTTTGTAGGCCTCGGTTCTTCATCATGAAGATTTCTTCCAATCGCATGGGGAGCTGAGCCGATATGAGGCCGAAATCCTAGGGCTTACTTAGGAGAAAGATGCCTTCAAGCTTCTGAGCGAGCAAAGAGAAAGGGAAGCAGAGGGCCTTCGTGTTGAGCTAGAAGCGGCTCAGAAAGAACAAACTGATCTGGCCGAGCAGGTAAGAAGAATCTTAGAAATTAATGACACGGATTCGGGCGTGGTGGCTAATAGTTTGGTCCCACAGGTCCAGCGAAAGCTTGATATAATCGGGCAACTTCGCGAAGAAGTGGATGCAGTGAAGGCGGAGACCGTGGAGTGGAAGGAAAACATGGATCGACTTGCCTCAGAAAAGGAGGATGTCCGAGCTCAAGTGTCCTAGGCTGAAAACCAAATCCAAAGTATGAAAGAGAAAACATTGGTGCGAGCCAATAAAATTGAGGAGTTCCAGTCTCGATTGTGTTCAGCAACTTCCAATCGAGAGAAGCTGGTCACAGAACTTACAACGCCAAATCAGAGGTCGAAACGGCCAAGGCTGATGCTAATGCAATTGTGGACATTTATCGGACCGACACTGAAGCTGCTCAAGTTTGAGCAAAGGAGGTTGCCGAAGCTGCTCAGGCTCGAGAAAACTGGGTTTCCGAGCATGCTTAATGCCAGTCTTGAAGGGAGACTCACGAGGAGATCCATGCTCGTGGCTTCATTCTTACAGCCGAGATCGAGAGTACTAAAGAGCTTGAAGCCAAAGCCAAAGTGTTGGCCTTCCCTGATAATGATGATTCTGAGAGCATGAGCGGGTTTGAAAGTGGAGAAGGCCCCGAGAATGAAGATGCTGCTCCCGGAGAAGACTAGGCTCCGTAGGACTTAGTATTTTTTTTTCTCTTATCTTCTCTTCTCTATTTATTTTTTCTTCGGGGCTATTTTTGGGTCGTTGTAAAGAATTTTGATCGGGCCATGCTGCCCTTGTAAATGGTTTTTGACATATATATAAGATCTTTCTGCCTTATGAAGTTGTATTCTAAGATTCGAGGTTTAAACAATTTGATGAAAACCGAGCCATTAGAGCCCTTAAGCTTTATGATCGAGCGAGTGCTTGCTCGAACTCGAAGTAAGGTAACCCTTAGATTTTTTAGCGAGGATGGTCTCTCGAACTCAAAATAAAAACAGCCCTTAGGCTTTGCACTTTTTGTATTAGGCCGATATGGCCTTAGTAAAAAGATTATTTTTTGGATTTCTCTCCTTCTCGGCTTGAAAAAAGTTTTTTATCGTTTGTATTTACAAAACTTGCAATGCCTTAGCATAAAATAAGGAATTGATCGAGAGTTCGAACAATTTAGTACTCATTAGAGTTTTCGAGGCCTGATATTATCGAAGCCTTTTATGATTTTGCCGGGGGTAGCTTTTTAACCGATTTATGAAAGAATTCGAAGGCCTGTTTAATTACGAAATTAGGACGTCTCTGAACCGTGTTAATTCGGCCATAGCCTCTTAGTTCGGAATTTGCCCATTGGGCATAATTTTCCGTTTTACTTCGAGCTTGCCCGAAGTTTCAGTCCCCGAGTGGGGTGGCCTTGGCACATAAAAATTGAGGGTTTCCTAAAAGTTCTTATGATCTCGAAGTTTTAATAATTTTACTTTTTGGATGGTAGTCCCCGAGCATGGGGGAATTGTCCGAACTTTGGTTATGATCGGCCCTTAAGCCTGTTTACATAATAGATCGAGAGTATGACATCGTAAAGTAGAAAACTTTTCTAAGGCATCATGATATATCGGCAAGGAAAAATACTTCTCTTTATAAATGATTATACATGCGTACATATTTTGTGCCAGGGCTCGTGCAACCTACGCGGGCACGGTTCGTTTGGCCCTTACAAATTTCACTTATAGAGACCCTGCTGCTATGAAGTAATTTTCTCGCAACAAAGTTGACATTCGAGGGTAATTCCCCCCAGTATTCGAGGTTGATTATACAGAAGCCTCAGATACTATTGAATTGTTCTACGTTAGCACGATTAATGGTTGCCTCATTAAAAACCTCACCAAAAAACCTATTTGGAACAAAACCAGTCTAAGGGAAAAAGAGTGCAACACGTACTTTCAGACCTAACGACTTCGTGTCAAAGAACCCATCATTATTTCTGATCGAACACCTGCAAGAGTTAATTTAAAATATAAATGAAAATGGAAGGGGTCGTACCTTAGCAGTAGTATCGTTTTAGGAGTGGTATGTTCCAATTACTCGGTAGTTGTTCGTTGTTCATCGTGCCGAGCTTGTAGGATCCCTTTCCGGTGATTTCGAGAACCTGGTACTGTCCCTCCCAGTTCGGACCCAATTTTCCTTCATTCGGATTTCGGGTGTTGAGGGTGACTTTTCTTAGAACAAAGTCCCCGATGTTAAAATGCCGAAGATTGGCTCGTCGGTTGTAATACTTTTCGATCCGCTATTTTTGTGCGGCCAATCGGATGAGGGCGGCTTCGCGTCTTTCATCCAACAATTCTAGGCTCATATTCATGACCTCGTTATTTGATTCTTCTGTTGCATATCGGAACCTGTTGCTAGGTTCTCCGACCTCGACGGGGATAAGAGCTTCGGCGCCATAGACTAAAGAGAACGACATTGCTCTTGTACTAGACTTCGACGTTGTGCGGTACGCCCAAAGGACCTCGGGCAGTATCTCTCTCCACTTTCCTTTGGCGTCGGCCAATTTCCTCTTAAGATTCTGAATGATGGTTTTGTTGGTCGATTCGGCTTGTCCGTTCCCGATGGGATGGTAAGGTGTCGATAGTATTCTTTTGATCTTGTGATCCTCGAGAAATTTAGTCACTTTGCTGCCGAAGAATTGCTTTCCATTATCACATACAATCTCGGACGGCATCCCGAATCGACATATAATGTGGTCCCAAATGAAGTCTATGAATTCTTTTTCTTTGACTTTCTCGAAAGCCTGTGCTTCAACCCATTTAGAAAAATAATCAGTCATAAATAAAATAAATTGAGCTTTACCTGGGGCCGATGGGAGAGGGCCGACGATGTCCATTCCCCATTTCATGAACGGCCATGGGGATAAGACCGAATGGAGCTGCTCTCCGGGCTGGTGAATCATTGGCGCATACCTTTGGCATTTGTCGCATTTTCGAATGAATTCCTTTGAATCTTTCTCCATATCGATCCAATAATATCCTGCCCTGATCACTTTGTGGACCAACGATTCGGCACCGGAATGATTTCCACAAGTGCCCTCGTGAATTTCCCGTAGGACGTATTTGGTGTCTCCCGGTCTCAAACATATTGCCAACGGTCCATCGAACATCCTTCTAAACAGCGTTCCATCTTCGAAAAAACTGAATCGTGCTGCTTTTGTACGTAGAGCTCTCGACTCCTTCGGATCTGATGGAAGTATCCCGTTTTTTAAGTAGTTTATGTACTTGTTTCTCCAATCCCAGGTCAAACTTGTGGATTTAATCTCGATGTGACCTTCTTCGATAACCGATCTCATGAGTTGTACGACAGTCCCCGAGTTGAGCTCGTCATCTTCGACCGATGAACCTAAGTTTGCAAGAGCATCGGCCTCGTTGTTCTGTTTTCGAGGTATATGTTGCAAGGTCCATTCCTTGAATCGATGTAGAGTTACATGTAATTTATCCAAGTACCTTTGCATTCGGTCTTCTCGGACTTCAAGTCCTGTTGACTTTGTTTACCACGAGGAGGGTATCACACTTGGCCTCGATGACCTCTGCTCCCAAGATTTTATTCAACTCGAGACTTACAACCATGGCCTCATACTCGGCCTCATTGTTAGTTAATTTCGAAGTCTTGATCGATTGTCTAACTACATTACTCGCGGGTGGTTTTAGTACGATACCCATCCCGGACCCCTTCGTGTTCGAAGCACCATCCGTAAAGAGGGTTCAGACTCCCGAGGATGTACCTGATTTTATTAACATTTCTCTTTCAACCTCAGGTATGAGGGCCGGCGTGAAGTTGGCCACGAAGTCCGCCAAGATTTGAGACTTGATGGAGGTTCGGGGTCGATATTTGATATCGTACCCACTGATTTCTATGGCCCAGTTAGCCAACTGACCCAAAAGCTCGAGTTTGTGCAAAATATTTTGAAGTGGATAAGTTGTTACAACACATATCGGATGACATTGAAAATATGATTTTAATTTCTTACAGGCGCTTATTAAAGCAAGCGCTAATTTTTCTAAGTGTGGATATCTGGTTTCGGCCTCACCTAAGGTCCGACTAACATAATAGACAAGGAATTGCATACCTTGTTCTTCTCGGACTAGGACTCCACTTACCGCTATTTCCAAGACTGCCAAGTATAAGTAGAGTTGCTCGTCCGCTTTCGAGGTGTGAAGCAGTGGAGAGCTTGATAAAGTAAAGTACCTCTAAGGCCTGTTGGAATTCCGGAGTCCATGCAAAGCTACTCTTCTTCTTAAGCAGCGAGAAGAATCGGTGACTCATATCTAAGGACCTCGAAATGAATCGCCCTAAGGCATCTATGCGCCCCGTTAGCCTTTGTACGGCCTTTACATTATCTATGACCATGATATCCTCGATAACTTTGATTTTATAGGGGTTGATCTCGATTCTCCGATTGGATACCATGAAGCCAAGAAACTTGCCCGAGCCGACCCCGAATGCACACTTTTTCTGGGTTGAGCTTCATATTGTACTTCCTCAGTATATCGAAAGTCTCCTGCAAGTGTTTTAAATGGTTCTCTGCTCACAGGGACTTAACTAACATGTCATCAGTATAAACTTCCATTGATTTTCCTATCTGTTCTTCGAACATTCGGTTTACTAGG
This sequence comes from Nicotiana tomentosiformis, assembly GCF_000390325.3. Taxonomy (NCBI): domain Eukaryota; kingdom Viridiplantae; phylum Streptophyta; class Magnoliopsida; order Solanales; family Solanaceae; genus Nicotiana; species Nicotiana tomentosiformis. The sequence goes on along the minus strand of NC_090818.1, from coordinate 41,678,631 downwards.
CATTGATAAGTTCACCAACATTTTTTAGTCCGAACGACATTACATTATAACAGTAGGTGCCATATTTAGTGATAAACGAGGTATTTTCTGATCCTCCAGGTTCATCTGTATTTGGTTGTACTAGGCATCGAGAAAATTGAGAATCTCGTGGCCGGCCGTGGCATCGATCATACGATCGATATTAGGCAAAGGAAAGGAATCCTTAGGGCATGCTGTGTTCAAATCTTTATAATCTACGCACATTCGAAGTTTATTTCCCTTCTTAGGGACTACCACTATATTTGCTAACCATTCGGGATATTTTACTTCACGAATCGACCCTATTTTGATAAGTTTGGTTACCTCCTCCTTGATGAATGCATGCTTAACCTCGGACTGGGGCCTTCTTTTTTGCTTTACCGGAGGGAAATTCGGGTCCAAGCTTAATCGATGGGTAGTGATTTCCGGTAGGATCCCTGTCATATCGAGATGGGATCAAGCAAAGCAATCCATGTTATCTAAAAGGAATTGAATAAGTTTTTTCCTGAGCTTGAGAAGTTAACCCACGTGCCCAGGAATACCTTTCGTTCGGACAGGTACTCGATCAGTATGACTTGTTCCAGCTCTTTGACCGTCGATATGGTGGCTTCGAAATCGTCGGGAATTATGAGGATCGAGGGATCCAATAGTCATCGTCCTCGTCTGTCCCCTGCTTCTCCGATTGGGTCGAGGCTAGTATCTGTGGTTGCTATTTGACCTCTTGTTTTCCCTTTTAATCTGATCCCTTTTGCGGATAAGAGTGCCAAAACTGGTATCACTCCGTCGACTGAAAACATCAACTTGGCGGCGGGTTGCTCCCCGTACACCATTTTGACTCCCTCTGGTGTCGGGAACTTCAGAACTTGGTGTAGGGTTGAGGGTATTGCCCTCATGTTATGGATCCAAGGCCTTCCGAGCAAGGCGTTGTACCTCATGTCACCCTCGATCACATGGAACTTTGTTTCCTGGATGGTTCCGGCCACGTTTACTGAAAAAGTAATTTCTCCTTTGGTGGTTTTGCTTGCCATGTTAAAGCCGTTAAGAACTCGAGCTGCAGGCATGATTTGATCCTGTAGGCCGAGCTGTTCTACGTCTCTCGATCGAATGATATTGATTGAGTTACCTGGATCAATCAAAACTTAACTTGAATTTTATTCATAAGGACAGATATTACCAGTACGTCGTTGTGGGTTGTGAGATCCCCTCTGCATCCTTGTCATTGAAAGAAAATGTCCCTGCCGGTACATAATCCCGAGTTCGCTTTTCCCTCGTAATCGACACCTTGGTGCGCTTGAATATGGGTCCCTGTAGAATGTCGATTCCACCAACGATCATGTGAATTACGTGTTGTGGCTCTTCTTGTTCATTTTTTCTATTTGCACCCCTGTCTCTGAAATGGTTCTTAGACTGGTCGCTCAAGAATTCTCGAAGATGCCCCTCGTTAAACAAACGGGCTACCTCCCCCCTCAACTGTCTGCAATCTTCTGTTCTATGGCCATGAGTGACATGATACTTGAACATTTGATTAGGATTTCTCTGGGTCGGATCAGTCTGTAGAGGTCAAGGCCACCTGGTGTCTTTGATGCATCCGATGGCTGATACAATAGCTGACGAATCGACGTTGAAGTTGTACTCCGATAGTTGAGGTGCTTCTTTGGGTTCGACGTTCCTGTAGAAACCACTCTTACTCATGAGCCCTCGGGGGCTCTATCATCGATCATTTCTTCTATCACTTCGAACGGGGTTGCGTACATGACCATTGTTTCTCCGATCTCCACCGTATGGCTAATATCGATCTCTGTTCGATCGTGGTTCTCGGTCAAAATCCCTTTGAATTCTGTCGACGGGCCTGTTTGGATAAACGGACCCGGTAGGAGCCCCCAACTAGTCATCCCCGACCTTGATTTTTGACTGGTACCGATTATGCATATCGGCCCAGATTACAGTTGGATATTCGATCAAATTCTACTTTAACTGTTGTGAGGCCACCGAACTTCGTATGTTTAGCCCTTGAGTGAAAGCCTGAATGGCCTAATCTTCTGCGACCGGGGGTAGATCCATATGTTCCATTTGGAACCGAGATACGAATTCTCTGAGTATCTCGTTATCTTTCTGCTTCACTTTGAAGAGGTCCGACTTTCTGGTCTCGACTTTTATGGCTCTGACGTGTGCCTTGACGAAGGAATCTGCGAGCATGGAAAAAGAATCGATGGAGTTAGGCGGCAAATTATGGTACCATATCATCGCCCCCTTTGATAAAGTTTCTCCAAATTTCTTTAGCAGTACGGACTCGATCTCATCGTCCTCTTAATCGTTCCCCTTTATTGCGCATGTGTAAGAAGTGACATGCTCGTTGGGGTCGATAGTTTCATTATACTTGGGAATTTCCGGCATGCGAAATTTCTTCGGAATGGGCATAGGAGCCGCGCTCGGGGGGAAAGGTTTTTGCATGAACTACTTTGAATCCCTTCAAAATTGGTGGTGCCCCCAGAATTTGATCAACTCGGGAGTTATATGTTTCCATTTTTTTATAATTTGCTTTAATCTTCTTCTACCCTGATTCTATTCGCTTTGTCAGTTCCTCGAGCATTTTCATAATAGTGGGGTCGGTCCCCGATTCATTCACGTTTGACCTTCCCGGCACTAGTTCGGCCTTGTGAATAACTTCCAGTGATGGTTCGGGTTCGACCCTACTCGGTGCATGGTTCTGATTTTAGAGTTATGTTATTGCAGCTTGTTGAGCCTGCAACATTTTGAATATTATTCGAAGGCTGATTCCGCCGTCTTCGCCACCCTGTGTGTTCTGACCGGCTGATCGAACGTCTCTGCAGATGCTATTTTCAGGGTCGACGCCCAAATTTGCATTCAGGGCAACATAGGAACTGACGTCGACGGGGTCTTCAAATGGTACTCCCTCGAGGTGAACCTGAGGCACTTCGTTCTCTGGGGCGGCAATGTTATCGTTTTCTCCATTAAAACCAAGGCCATTGTCGGCGTGTGTGGTTACTGCTTGAGAGTTTGACATGCTGATCCTGAAATCAAAAATACTTACAAGAACAAGTGTAAAGCAGTGTGTGTTATGAAAATTAGTACCAGGCAATCACTATTATCCTTAGCCCCACGGTGGGCGCCAAACTGTTTACTCTTAAAATCGGATAACAATTAAATTTATAAGTGGTTTTAAGGATATGTGATTTCACTTGGCACAAATTGATAAATATGAAAGCTGATATTAGAAATTAACTATAAAATAAAGTAAACCAATATAAAGTGTAGCTTTGGCCCTCGAGCTAGATCGCCCTCAAACCAACTAACTCTGTTATTGAGTAATATGAACTGAGCAACAGAATAAGAATGCGTAAGAGAGAAAATGATATGTATTGCTTTGTTATGTGTGAATATGATGATTACAAAATGATTGGAATTCTCCTTTATATAGTAGAGGAATTCTACTCATGGTACAATTCTAAATACAGAAGGAAATCTCATGATTGGCTAAATAACCGGTCTTGATTTGATACGTGTCGAGATTTCTGTCACAATCCTTGCCCGATTACAGATATCTCGGCTTTCCGTTATTCGACAGGCTTTCTTAGGTCTCGCTCGATGCCTATCCCGCTCGGTCTCGATTCCGTCTGATCTCGATCTCAATTGGTCCTCGAATTATGAGCTCGGTACCGTATCTTCATGTCACGATCCAATATAACACGGGACCGAACCTCGGCCTGTCATCCTAGTCTCGATTAACCATACAAAATCGGGTTTGACCGTATACATTGAACAAATTTGAGTTAAGTGAAAGAAGTCTAATCTCTGTATAACTTTTTTTGATAGCGTGATACCATATTGTCATCCACTTTGTCCAATGGAAACAATAGCACGTATTGGCAAATCAGCGGTGCGAGTTTGAACCTACGCGGGACAGGTTAATATTTTTATATAAAATTCTTTTTGAATCTTCGGGTGGGTACGTGCCAATTCTTTCAAAAGCGTTTAAACAGCTAAAAACTAATCTTTATAGGCCATCTATATTTCATAAACTAATCTCAATATTAATTGCTCACGGGAATTAAGCTTTATTAGGTTATTTTGTAATAATTATATGTAGCCTCAAAATAAGGTGAGATTAGTTTGCGAAACAAGTAAAATAAAGGATGACCTCACCGTAGAATCACTATCCTCTACAATGTAATGATACATCGATGTCATGAAATGATGGGCAATCTTTTTAATTTATAGGAGAAGAAACAATGAGAAATTGTAAATGTTCATAATAATAATGAATAATCAGTCCTTATTTACTAACGGGATACAATTATGATATTAATGTAGAAGCTTTCTCTAGGAGTAAACAGAGGCAAATCCAGAATTTAGGGGTTATAGGTGCCGACCTAATCGATTTGATCAACTCGGACGTCGGTTCAAGTTATTCATCCTTTTTATTTATATAGACAAATAGATCAAACGAAAGAAAATATAATAACTATAACTAATTGACGCAAAGCATAAAACTTCCAACAATATTTTTAATATCCTACATAATCTATTTACAATTGTCCTCGATGAGCTTTTATATTTTGAAAACGATCAATAATGACATCATTACTTACATTTGTAAATACATCACGCTCTATGTAACAAACTAAACAATCATTTAAATATTGATCACCCATGTTGTTCCGCTCTTCATTCTTTATCTGCTTTATGGATGAGAATGCTCTCTCCACAGTTGCGGTAGCAATAGGTAAAATCAGAGTTAACTTTACAAGTAAATAAACATACAAATAAGTCTTCACAAGATTTGTCTCAACCAATACTTTTGCTAAATCACTAATTCCTTGCAAGTTGGAGAACTTGGGATTGCCAGCTCGCATATGAATTATGAAAGTATCTAATTAATAACTCAAGTCTCGAATCTGTACTTCATCAAACTCATTTGGGTAACATTTTGCTAAAGTCATTATTTTACCTTTATCAAAATTAGCAAAAGAATTGGTTGGATTCAAGCTAGCCATCCCAAGAAGCAAATCGCTACTCACTACATCAAAACGGTCATTAAGCTCTTGAAGTTGCACATCAATTACAGAATAAAAGATATCAACACGCAAGTGGTGTGAATAACAAATACCAGAAGACTTGCGCTTCGACTTTTCAGGAAAATAGAATTCATCCATCCTGGGAATTATAATATCATGCATATGACAAAATGAGGAAACATCATCTAGCAAAGATTCCCATTCAGTTTCCCTCATATCTTGCAATCTTTTCTTTGTAATGTTAAGAAACTCCATTGCATTAACAATGTCTTGATCCCTCTTTTGTAGGATCTTGTTCAACTTATTTGACATTGCCAAAACTTTCAACATCAAGTAAATCATAAAAACAAATTTGAATGTTATTATTTCACTCAAAAGATATTTTGCTTGATTTCTCTCATTTGAGGTAGAACCTTTATGTTCAATCACTTCAAGCACACGAATAATAGATGAGAAAATAACAATAAAGTTATCTAATATTTTGAATAATCCCCAACGAGTATCACCTGATCTTTGAAGTCCGCGTTCTTAATTTAGTCCTCGCCCAGTATGAACTTTATCGAACTCAAGTAATTGCTCTAATTTTTCAGCTTGAATATGGCGAAGTAAATTTCTGCGCTTAAAAGATACTCCAATGACAATCAACACATTAGTAACATGACAAAAGAAGTCTTCGACATCCAAATGCTTTTTAGACATAGCTACAAGTGTTAATTGCAATTGATGAGCAAAGCAATGAATGTAATATGCCGATGAGCTTTCTTTCATAATCAAAGTCTTGAGACCGCTTATGTCTCCCCTCATATTACTAGCTCCATCATAACCTTGTCCACGTATTTAGGATGGACTTAGTGAGTGGTCCGAAAGTAAAGAGTAGATTGCTTCCTTCAATGAGCATGCCGATGTATCACTAACATGGACAAGACCAACAAATCGCTCTACCACTTCACCATTCTTATCAACTTAACGCAAAACAAGAGCCATTTGTTCTTTGTGTGAGATATCTTTCGACTCATCAACTAATATACCAAAGTAATCTCCACTCAAATCTCCAATTATAGCCTTTAATGTTTCTTTTGCACAAGCGTTAATAATATCCTTTTGGATCATAGGGCAAGTCAAAGTATCATTTTGTGGAGCATTTTCTAATACTCTCTCCGTTTTAATTTTTGTGAACCTATTTGATTGGGCACGGAGTTTAAGAAAAGAGAGAAGACTTTTGAACTTGTGATATAAAATGAGGTACATATATTTTGTGTGGCTATAAATTATTGCATAAAGGTAAATTATTTCTAAATAAGCAAAGAGGTCATTCTTTTTGGCACGGACTAAAAAGGAAATAGGTTCACATAAATTGAAACGGAGGGAGTATTACTTTTCCCACATCCGGATGCTTGTCCCCATGCCATCGTAAGAAACCTAGAAAGAGGCCTTGATTTGTTAAAGATTCACTTTCGTCGTGACCCCTAAAAGACAATCCATACAACAATAAAAGTCTTGCCACATCAATTGATGATTCTAAACGCATTCGATACTCACTTTTCAACGTATCGGAGTGATTATCAAAGCCAACTTGAATTGATTGATGATGATTTGATAAATCTAGCATCTTCTTGAAACATTTATCATGGACACTATTAACATCACTAACATATAAACACAATCTTTCAAAATCCTTATTCCAAGCCCTAAAATTATTTTTTTGTATAAAATTCACCCGCACTTTCATGAATAAATTTATTTTTGAATAAATAACAACATAAGCAAAATGCTGCATCTTTCTTCACACTATACTCCAACCATTTAGAAAATTGACCATTGAACCAACTTGGAACAAATTGATGCATTATTCCTCCTATTTGAGTTTTTGGGAAATTGATGCTTGAAAGGTTGACAAGGACCTTGTTGAATGTAATGTTTCCTTACTTCATCTCATATTCTAGGATTATAGTCAGCAATAGGTATTCTTTCTCCTGGATCGCCTTTAAGTGACCCCAAATCAAGTTCATTTATAAGATAGGAAAGATTGACATTTACTTGGATCAAGGATTGACAACTAGGACTTGGTTGAGAATGGTCCAACCCCGTGATAAATTTATCCATTTCAATTCAATTCTTATAAAATAGAAGTTCATTCCAGCGAGAAAGCTTTCTTTGTAGCTCACTATGAAATATAGAACAATTTCTACTAGTTCATACCATCAATAAGTTTAGTTATTTTAAATAACTCAATCTTCCCTAATATTTTTGTCGTTGTTAAAATAGAGTTAATTTTGAATTTTTCTTGATCAAAATTATTTGGGATGTTCTTTCTCTTTTAGCCACAATACTAAATTCTATGGTGAAACCATTTAAGAGGTATTTTATTTTCAAACACAACCAAAGAAATACATAACAAAAAAATCAAAACAGTGACAATAAAGTTTAGCAAGAACACTAAAATTCAACTAAATACAAAATAAAAACAGAGCAAGAACATATATTTGATGGGAAAAAATAGTCATATAAGGTTAAGAAATAAACATGAGGAAGTGAGAAAATTTTACAATGGTGGGTGTAGAGTAATAACTAGTGAGCAATGAAAGTGTGAAGCATCCGTAGTGGTAAAACAGAATAAATGCTAACAGAGAAGCGAGAAGCAGAAGCAGTGGCGTGAAGGCTGAAGCAGCGAGAAAGGGAAAGGGGAAAGTGGCATAAGGGATCTGGGGAATTGGGGCTTTGTTTTACTGGAGAGTTTTGGAAATTGGGATTTGGGAAAGATCCTAAAAAGGATTTTAACTTTCTATTAGAAGTATAACTAGTGAATTTTTTCATAAAAACATTATATATTTGAATTTTAAAATGATTATTTATTAATACTTAAAACTCTCAAAATAATAAAAATAGGTTTTTTTTGTGATGACTAAAAAATATCTTCAATTTGTCAAATAGAAATCACCTTAACATATCCACGTTGGGTGGTTTTCTCATGAGATTTTAATGACTGACTCGTGTATCTTGACTTTGTAATGGCAGTCTGTGTTAGATGGAACATACCATGATTTTTATTATAAAAATAGTCCAACTGTAAAGATTCATAGCAAGCAAAACCTAATTAATTTAACATTACAGTATAGTTGTTTGATATAATTAATATTATAAATTTTTTTTTTCTTTTCTCTTGGTTTCAATAACTTTGGAGTATTGAAATCATTGTTAGCTTTTTATAAATCAAATCCCAGACACTGCAACCAAACGACTCGTTATATTTGAAGTTGGACATTTCTGACGCGTACAATTGAGCAAAAATAGACTTGACAAAATATACGTTTGACCTTTTAATATATGCACTTTAGCTTTTAAAATAAAAACCGCTGTCATCCTAAAACTTTACAATGAGGTAATCAAACGGTCCTTCTTAGTTTTGATCCTGAAGCTAGGTATTTATGCCCACTTGATCGTTATATTTCTGCATATTCACTATGGAGTATTATTGTTTCAGTCATCGGTGTGAATGACATGATAGATTGCTATATAAATGGAAATATATACCTAATTTTTGTCCCTCACATATTAAAATTTATTTTTAGTTTTCAAATATGCGTTTTTGGTGTTCATCACGTCATTATTTTCTAATTTTGCATTTTTAATCAACTTTATTTTTTGAGAAAGTTGAGACGTACAAGGATAGTCACATCTATAGTACTTTATAATAGTAAAATTCTTGACCTTTGTGTTAATAGGTTAAAAGAAAACAAATGAAATCATGGCACCTAGCTCAATTGGATAGAACTTTTATAACAAATAAAATTTCATCTAACAGAAAGATTCCTTTGCATATACTATTTCTACGTTTTACACCTCACAACTATCACTCTGTGCGCGTAACATATCATTATACACTCTCAACCCAAAAATAAATAAATTAGACACTCAAATGCATGGTGCCTGGACAAGTTCCGTTCTTCCAGATTAACAGCAGGCACATTTGGCTAATACAAAATTCACTCACAAAGGCGCAACTGCACTTGCTGGCCACACAATTTAAACTCATGATACGCATAGCATTCACTCACGCCTCACTCTACACGTTAACATAAATTCACACATAAAGCTGTAATCACCATTAATACAGAAAAAACCCTAGAGCTCCTATCTAGACCCCCATACTTCCTTGTTGCTAATCTTCACTTTCTACTCTAAAAAATCAAGCCACCACTACACAATATTATTGGTCTAAATAATAAAATATTGCAAAGGACAAATCCTTCCTCAGATATCTAAATATGAGTAGATATCTCAGCTGCATTGTTGAAAAACTCAGCAGTAAATCGTGACTCACAATTTTAATATTTTATCAAGGATACTATCCAAACAGTAGAGTAGAGCATATTCAGGAGCGATGGCATTATCTTCTCTACATAAATGTGATGATCCGATAGGTCATCTCAGGTTTTTGAACTAAATTTTGTATTTCGAATCCTTAAATATCTCATTTTAGCTTTTTTCGACTTGCGTGCGCAGTCTGAGTATTGACCCGGAAGGCTTATATGTTAAAAATAAGAATTTTTACCTTAAAAGTTGATTTTAGTTGATTTCTTGAATAAATGGACACAGACCCGTATTTTGACGGTCCTTGTGGGTCCGTATTGAAATATGGGACCTGGGCATATGCCCGAAGTCGAATTCCGAGGTCCCTAGCTCGAGATATGAATTTTTGTTGAAAAATTAAAAATCTAAAAATTTAATGGTTTTAAGAATCTATTCATGTTTGGCATTATTGATATCGGGCCCGTATTTTGGTTTCGGAGCCCGATACAGGTTCAATATAATATTTATGACTTGTCTGTAAAGTTTAAGAAACGGAGTTAGTTTGACGTGATTCGGACGTCCGGTTGTGAAAATAGAGGATTTAAAGCTTTCTTAAAATTTCATTCTATTTGGTGTTCAATTCGTAGTTCTAGGTATTATTTTGGCGATTTGATCACGCGAACAAGTTCGTATGATATTTTAGGACTTGTGTGAATGTTTGGTTTGGAGCCCCGAGGATTCGGGTGAGTTTCGGATAGGCTACGGGATGTTTTGGGACTTAGAAAAAATCTGGTTTCTGCAGTTTCAGTGCCTTCTAGTTTCCTTCTTCGCATTCGCGAAGGCACTCTCGCGAACGCGAGTAGAAACTCGACTGGCTGAATTTTACTTCTTCACGAACACGAAGGCTGGGTTGCGAACGCGGAGCGATGGGGGCTTTACCCTTCGCGAATGTGACCAGCTCAACGTGAACGCGTAGTGATAGGGACCTGGGGGAGGGGGTCAGTCACTCTTTTCCTGCTTTAACTGTTACATGCTTTTTCTTGTATTTTCATGCTTAACTACTACTTATTGTATATTGTTTCTTCTTATTGAAAGTAGTAGATATCCCGTAGTTTTATTATCTCCTATTACTTGTTTAAGCTATTCTTATTGGTGTTTTAGTGATATTCTGGATTGGTCTCGCTGAGTAATATTACTTGTGTAAGGTATTATTGAGTACAAATTTTTCATTTCCCTGTTCTGAAGCTTAAGTATTCAGAAGGGTCTGGGGTTAAATTGTGAAATTTCTATACTTCATGTGTAATTGATATGAATATGGTGGGATCGGGTTGCGCGCCGCAACATGTGGAATAAGGGTGATATATATTAAGGAGGAATAAAGGTGAATTGATATTATACGGTGGGATCAGGTTGCAAGCCGCAACATGTGTAATAAGAGTGGAATGTGGTGAAATAAGGGTGAACCATGATTGTGATTATTATGATATAGTGGGATCGGGTTGCACGCCGCAACACTTTTATCTATATTCTGTTGTTTATGATATTAAGAAGAAATAAAAGAGGACGGTGGGATCGGGTTGCGCGCTGCAACAATTTATATGTTGGTGTTCTTTCTTTGACTGTGTTAGTTGTACGGTAGTCTTGAATTTCACTTAAGGTTTGGTAATAGCTGAACACTGATGAAACAAGTTGGGTACCATATTTATTTCTTGCAAGTTACTATTTTTACTTTATTCTTCCTTCTTTTCTGCCTTTACTATTCACTGTATGCAGATTTTATTGTGAGTGTCCCGTCGTAGCCTCGCCACTCCTTCGTCGAGGTTAGGCTAGGCACTTACCAATACATGGTGTCGGTTGTACTAATACTGCACTCTGCACCTACTGTGCAGATTTTGTAGCTGGTAGTGGCTGATCGAGAGGTTGGCTGTAGACTTCACAGTTAGGAGACCCAAGGTAGTCCTGTTAGCGTCCGCAGGCCCTGGATTCAGGGTAGTGGTTGACACGCATGAGGAAGCGGGTAAAATATTTATGGAAGTAGTGTAGGCCAATGTGAGTCCTATGGATGTGGAGCATGTGACAGTGCATTATGGATAGAGTAGTGGAAATGTGAGGTATGACTTTGGGGATTTATTGGAGAGAAGTAGTATCGAGGAGGATTATCTGGAGTACGGAGATATTCATGGGGTCGATGTTGAGGCTGAAAGCGTTGAGCAGGAACGCCCACTAGGACTTGTCATTGGCGGGGCTCAACAACATTAGAAGGGCTATTTTTGGGAAAGGTAGTTGGAGGACGAACGATGGAGCTACTAGGAAGGCTAGGAAAGCTATGATAAGTGGAAAAATTCGGAGAATATGGTGGATCATTTGACACTATGACCGGAGCTTGGGTAAGGGTAGCATCTAGGAAGCTAGGTGGTGGCGGGGGTGGGGCCTTCCCAGTCATCCAAGCCTGATAAATGTCCGCCATGTGTTGTCTCAACATCCTTACCTCTTCAACCAACCCAATGTCCTATTCAACCAACTGCTTTCGTGTACCAATATCCACTAACTCAACTCTGTTGTCGTCTGTCATTGCCTTTCGACTTTATGTTGTAGGAAAGAGTTACCAGTTTAAGAACCACACATCAACCACCCTTCTCAATAATGAAGATAACAAAGAGGAACAAAATGAAGTCATCACGTTAGCGTTAGGGCGTTTAACATAAGATAATCTCACATTATGTGCAATGCACATAGTCACAGTTATCGGTTCTAAAATGACTCCGAGGTTATGAAGGTCATATGGCATCATCCCAATTTTACTCTCATTGCCCTTTTCTTCTTCGTTTCCTCTCTTTGCGCTCCTTAATTTGCTCATTTCTTCCCTCTCTTTTCTTTCTGATTATCGCACTTTTCTTGTATCCCGCAGTTTCCTCTCATTTTTCACATCCCACAACTTCATCTATTTTTTTCTTTTTTTTTCTTTCTTTTTTTTTAAAAATAATTTCTAAAATGATTCGATCGAACCCGATGTAAGTTGCCTACGTATCATGTTCCACATGAATCAGACCAAGCGTAATTTATTTTACTTTATTATAACATTTGAAAATACAAAAATAGTTTCACTTTTAATGTTTAGTTTTATTTTAGTAGTTTATTTTAATTAATTAAGAGTGATTTTTATATTTTTATAAAAACATTATATTATTTAGTCTTCTTAGCCCAAATTTAAACCCAAAAGACATAGACCCAACCCAATTTTTCTAAATCCAAACCCCACGACCCATCAGCTTAACCCCTGACCCGCACCAGTTAACCCAGCCCATCACCTTTTAATCTTGGCCCTCTATTTGACTTTAATCCTACGGCCAATATTAATTCCCCCCAAACGAAAATAAAAGCGACATCTCCCATGAACCTTAAAGAAAATAAAAAGGATCAGCCACCCTATCTTCCAAGACCCAGCCACCGCACCACCCCATCTCCGCCTCTGCCGCCTACGCTTCCTCCTCCTCCGACGCTTCTGTTGTTACTAATTCCGCCGCCGCTGCAGTTTCAATCTCGAACGGAGTCTTTGTTCTGATATTTCCACATATTGGAACCTTACTGTCGTTTTTTTATGCTTAATCCGTTTGCGAAGCTCATGTCGGATGATTTTTCCGGCTCCGCCGTCCCAAACTTCTGCTCGTCACTTCTCCTCTAAGCAGCAAAATCAGCGGCAAAACTGCTAAAAAAATCAATCCAGCAACGCCGGGAAAGCACTTCCAAATCTGGTCTGTCGAGGACTTCCGTTCGTGGTTTTCGGATGAGGTCCCAAATTTGATTCGTGTTCCAATTTTATGGCTCTACACCAGCTACTTTGAGGTCATTTCTTTACTTTTCCTATTCCATTTTTTATCATTATACATGTTTGTCTTTTGTGTTTCTTTGCCTCACTTATCTTTAATGTGATGAATGTATTAATTTTTGTTCTTTTCGTTATTAGCTTAACACGTTGAAGTGGTGAGAATAGTGGATTGATTTAGAAAAAAGTTATTTGGTTAAATTGCTTTGCAAAACTATTTTAATGATACTGAATCCATACGAATTAGGTACAAAGAAAATAGTTGGATTGTGGAGCTGAAAGATTGAGCCCATTAGTAATTAACTATTTCTCACATGCTTTAAAAATTGGGCTTGGTCAAATACCTAAAATAAAAAGTCAAAAGATTTCCAGCATGGTTTAGTTAGTTCTGTTTTATTTGCTTTATTTATTTTATTATCTCTAGTAGCATGTTTAAGCCGGTTACACTCGGGTAGGCAAACTTTAGGGTTATTTTTCTTTTATTTTATTTTTATTCGAGTTGAGAGGTTGTTCCTTTTAGTTTATACTCATGGGAATGCCCCGTGGATTTTGTATATATTTTTATCCGGGGTATGCCCCGTAGTGAATGTAATTGAAGTACGTGACGGACATCGCAGAATAAGCATATTATAGGTTAATTTATTACTTTAATTTTCTTTTCGTGTAATTTTCTTTCATTTAGGTGGGGACGACATCGGGCCTCTTTTGTGTTTATTTTTCTTTGTGTGTTTTTACCTCAATCTGAGTATTCTTTAAAGTCAACCGGATCAAGTATGCAATCGTACTCGTTACGGGACTTGAGGAATGCCTAACACCTTCTCCCCGGGTCAAATGAACCCCATTATCTAGAATTTCTGGTGCAGACTATGCTTTAGAGTCTAAATGTATTTTGAAGGAAAATTGTTTTTTAAAAAAAATGGTGACCTGGCACACCGAAACCAAATGTTAGGTGGCGACTCTAAAAAATCATTTGAAACACAATCTTTTGTCACTTTCGAATTTGAAAACCATTTTGAGTTTTTAAATCTTTTTATTCTTTTAAGAGGGTTTGTTAAGGTGAAAAAAAGGGTGTGACAGCTTTGGCGACTCTGCTGGGGAGTTACAGGTTCGAGCTGGTACTTGATCTTATTGGCTTTTTAAAATATTCTGTTGAATTTTTTATGTTTTATTTGGTTTATTTTTTTTTTTATATTTATTTTTGTTTATGTCGTTTTATTATTTGCTAGTTGTTTACGTGTTTATAGTTTTTCCTTTATGTGTTACTGCTTTATAACTGTCATCATTTTCATTATCCGGTCAATTCTTTCTGCAACAAGTCTCGTAGTACGCGTCGCGTACACGAATACTTTGTTGAGTCACCTTTATTTTAGGAGGGGGGCCGTCAGACGTATGGAGTGGGTGGAAAGCTTGAGCAGTCACCATCGACCATACGCTCCCCCGAACTGCCTTCTCTAGTGAACTCCAAAACTTAGGTCAGCCTTTAGGTCATGCTTATTTGCATCATATCATTGTGACTTAGTAGGGCTCGGTCCTAGGTACCGTGTTCCTTTGTAGAAGCCTATCCAAATTGTGTCAAGTGGGCCCATGGCCCAAAAGGACATTCAATCATCCCTATGTGATACATGCTGCATCTTTGAGGGTAGAAAGGTCATTTGGCGGAATGATGTTTGGGAAAGAAGGTTCAAAATGAAGCAAGTAGGGCCCAGTTATATTTTTCTTTCACAACTTTTTCAAGAAAAGACCAAAAAAAAAATCAAAAAGATATTGCACTTTCCCATCATTTTTGTAAATGAAGCAAGTAGGGCCCAGTGAAACTATTTTTGTATTTTCAAATGTTATAATAAAGTAAAATAAACTACGCTTGGTCTGATTCATGTGGAACATGAGTAGGCAACCTACATCGGGTTCGATCGAATCAATTTAGAAATTATTTGAAAAAAAAAAGAAAGAAAGAAAAAAGAAAAAAATAGATGAAGTTGTGGGATGTGAAAAATGAGAGGAAACTGCGGGATACAAGAAAAGTGCGATAATCAGAAAGAAAAGAGAGGGAAGAAATGAGAAAATCAAGGAGCGTAAGAGAGGAAACGAAGAAGAAAAGGGCAATGAGAGTAAAATTGGGATGATGCCATATGACCTTCGTAGCCTCGGAGTCATTTTAGAACCGATAACTGTGACTAGGTGCATTGCATATAATGTGAGATTATCTTATGTTAAATGCCCTAACTCTAACGTGATGACTTTATTTTGTTCCTCTTTGTTATCTTCATTATTGAGAAAGTCGGTTGGTTTGTGGTTCTTAAACTGGTAACTCTTTCCCACAACATAAAGTCGAAAGGCAATGACAGCCGACAACAGAGTTGAGTTAGTGGATATTGGTACACGAAAGCAGTTGGTTGAACAGGACATGGGGTTGGTTGAAGAGGTAAGGATGTTGAGACAACATATGGCGGACATGTATCAGGTTTGGATGACGGGGAAGGCACCACCCCCGCCACCACCTAGCTTCCTAGATGCTACCCTTACCCAAGCTCCGGTCATAGTGTCAAATGATCCACCATATTCTCCGGATTTTCCCGCTAATCACAGCTTTCCTAACCTCCCTAGTAGCTCCATCGTTCGTCCTCCAACTACCTTTCCCAAAAATAGGCCTTCTGATGTTGTTGAGCCCCGCCAATGACAAGTCCTAGTGGGCGTTCCTGCTCAACGCTTTCAGCCTCAACATCAACCCCATGATTATCTCCGTACTCCAGATAATCCTTCCCGATGCTACTTCTCTCCACAAAATCCCCAAAGTCATACCTCACTTTCCCACTACTCTATCCATAATGCATTGCCATATTCTCCACATCCACAGGACTCGCATTGGCCTAAACCACTTCCACAAATATTTTACCCGCCTCCTCATGCATGTCAACCACCTACCCGCAAGAGGTTCCAACCGAGGCCAGAGTACAAAATAAAAAGGCAGCAGCAAAGAGAAAAGTCTTTCACTCCTATTAGAGAATCATATGCTAGTTTGCTCCAAAGGTTGAGGCAATTGGACATGTTGAAGCCAATTCAGATAAAAATGCTGAACCCCCTTCCAAAGAATTTTGATTATTTCCAAAGGTGCGCATATTGCTCTAATGCCCCCGGGCACAATATAGAAAAGTGTTGGCATCTGAAAAGAGCAGTCCAGAAGCTTATTGATGCAGGTGACATTACCGTGCAAAATCCAGATACAATGGATACTAGCCAAAGTCCTTTGCTTGTTCATAATGAGGCACATATGGTGGCATGATTTGTGTTGAAAAGGAATGTGAGAACTCTTCTAAATCCCTTAGAGGGTCATTTACCGCAAAGTTTTCAGCGCTATCAGTCTCGGTTCCAGAAGTTGATCTTAAGAACGAGTTGGCAAAAGGGACCCAAAAGCTATTTGCTAAGGTCAACGTGATCGAGACTTCTGAAGGTTCTGGTAATGTCGATGTGCGACTCAGTGACTAAGATGTCGAGCTTGGTAATTGGAAAGACACTCCTTTCTTGGCTAGCCAGGGAGGAGTTTTGGTGGTTAATTTTGTTGTCATTTCTGTTTGTCCGGGTTATTTCAGGGTCGTAATCCGGATATTGTCTTGTGGCTCAAACCCTTCTTCCTCATATTTTTTCTAGTTCGTTTAGTTATAGTGACTCGTCTAGTGTTATCTAGGATCGTTCCAGGGTTGTAACCCATGTCTATTTTGGTCGTTTTGTTTTTCAAACCCTTTCACCGTCTGTCTAATGCAATCTCATGTTTTCTGTTATTTCTAGTTAGTTTTTGTTTAGTTCTCTTTTCCTTTTATAGTTTTTTTCATGCTGACTCTAGTGACATGATTTGCACGCGGAATTCTCAGCCTGGTCTTGAAAATTAGTCTAATCAGGAAGCAATGAAACAAGTTTTGAAGATGATAGGGACATTTGAGGGAAAGAAGTAAAGATTTGAACATTTTGAGATCATTTAAATCCTGAATTGTATGAAACTGGGCAGATAGTTTGGGAAGTTAATAGAAAGACAAAGATTTGGTATAAGAGAGTGCGTCCTAGAATTTTTGAAGCAAGCAACTTTGAGTTCAAGTGCATCTCAGGTTACAAGATAAAGCCAAGGGAGTTTGTCCCAAACTGACGGAGGGTATTCATTGTGAAGAAGAAATCACCCAATGAGAGTTCTGTACTTGACACGACACTAAAGAAAGATGGAAGGCATATCTGGGATATAAATACCGATGCTACAAAAGAAATGTTGTGCATGATCTTCATTTTTCATCCTCAAGTTGCATGTGTCGTACTTGGCATTTTCAGAGATTGGGAGGCCCTCTTTCAGCTACCCAAACACTTTATACCCTTCGGTACCCTTTTGAGCCTGTGCTGATCTTTTTGACTTCCCCTCTTTTGGAATCAAGTTAGAGTCATAAAAAAAAAAAAAGAAAAAAAGAAAAAAAGAAGAAGAAGTTTGTATCCCCATAGGTTTGTTTTAGAAAGTCCATTACAAGAGAAAAATTCAAAAAAAAGAGAAAAAGAAAAAAGAAAAGACGAAAAAGAAAAATAGCAACAACAAAAAAGTAGTCTTTTGAATTACGTTCGACCTTATTCTTATCCCCACAAGATACGTAGGCAGCCTTACAGTTCGGTCGCACCAAATAAAATATTTCATAATCCCACGAAGTCAAGAGTGGGGCAATTTTTGTAGAAATTCCATCTAAAAAAAAGGAAGAGGTTCAAATTCTCTTGTTTTATAAATCGGGGCAAAGTTTTAAAATACATTCCAAAAGTTGTAAATAAATTATCCATTTTATCTTAGTTTGAATTTGAGTCTTCATGCCTTTCTTTCTTTCTTTCTAACCCTGTCCAAAAGCCACATTACAGTCCAAAAAAGACCTCCCATATGATCTTTGAGAGTGCCGAGTTAGACATGCCAGGAGCATATGATATTTTTACCATGGTTAATGCTTTGTCATCTGCAGAATCAGAGGAAATAAGAAGAAAAGAAGAAAATGAGAGAGTCTTATTGGTGAAAACCCTCACGGGCACTATAAGGCGACGGTGAGTTGAGAGAAAGAACAAAATGAGAGAGGCTTGATAGTGAAAACCCTTCAGGGCACTACAAGTCGACTGAGGATCGTGAATTAGATAGGACAATTGGAGCATTGAAACCTAGTTTCACAGCTTAGAGGTATGACAAGAATGGAAGATTAGACTTGCTTGACAGATCATGCCACTTATTCCAAGATGCACGTCATGATCATTAGAGTTGGTGTTACATCAGAAAACTTTCTACTTTGTAATTCTTTTGTTAGATGTCATATCTTTCCATTGTCCCTTTACTTTGTTCTTCTTGCTTTGTTTAAGTCCTCTTTTTGAGTCTGCTCTGTCAGAACAAGTGAGAAATGACTTCAAAATTTGCTACCAGCTTTCCAATTGCACAAAGCGAAGTGTGACTAGCACATCAAAGTGGCATAAGTCAGGGAAAAGTGGCATTCGTACTGAGTTGATAACAATTGAAGTGCTTTGGGATTCATGTGAAATGCAAAGGTTCGGTAAATATCAATTCATGGGTACAACGCAACAGATAGAGGATTTGGGCTTGAACGGATCATAGGTATTTTCTGTGATAAGGGTGACATAGAAAGTGGTTAGCCAATAACAATCAAGGTCTTCCAAGTTGAAATCAAAGTTATCATGGCAAGTGTAGGAGAAATCACCCTCAAGATTAAGGCCACAAACCAACCACTATGTTTTAAACTCACAAGTCTTCTTTGCTTGAAACAGGGACGAAGACTATGTCCAAATCAAAGATTGGAAGTTGGAATTTTTCAGGTATCGTGCCCAAATTTTGTGAGCACAAAGGTTGTTTGAGAAGGTTTTTACCTAGTTGAGAAGATCATACCTCCTAGGCATTCTCTCTAGTCGGAAGAATTTATAGTTTTTCTTAAGTTCAGGGGTCCCGCCTGGAGAATAGGGTCAATTGTTAGTTTCCTTAAGTTTTAATCTTTAGTTTTTTGAGTTCAGGGGTCCCGCCTGGAAAATATGGTCAATTTTTAGTTTAGTTAAGCTCAGTTTATAGTTTTCCTCAAGCTCAACCTCAAATCTAGGAGATGCACTTCCTAGTTTGGGGTTTTCAGATTCTATTTCTTTAGGAGGTGCACTTCCTAATTTTATGTTAAAGGCTTCACCCCTAAGAGACGCACTTCCTAGTTTGAGTCATTTAAGTAAATCCCTAGGAGACGCACTTACTAGTTTGAGTAATTTAAGTTCACCCCTAGTAGACTCACTTCCTAATCTGGATCTTTCAGGTTATTCTTTTAGGAGACGTACTTCCTAGTTTGGGTCATTCAGGTTTTATTTTTAGCAGACGCATTTGCAAGTCAAATTTTCTTGGTTTTACTCACAGGAGACGCACATCCTAGTCGAGTCTTTAGTTTTACTCTCATCATTGCATCAATAGCATAGGTGTTTTATAGTTTTGCTAACAACTCACAAATCTTCCTAGTGCAAACCGGGGCAGAAAATTTTGTTTGTTGTGTTGTTTTAATTGCAGGCACCCACTTGAAAAATGAGGGAAAATATTTCAGAAATCAATTTTAGGTTCAAGTCATTGGCAGGCGCCCACCTGGAGAACGAGAGAATTTATTTTAATTTTTAAGTCATCAGGCGCCCACCTGGAGAATGAGGGGATTTATTTCAAGTTTTAAGTCATCAGGCGCCCACCTGGAGAACGAGGAAATTTATTTCAAGTTTTAAGTCATCAGGCGCCCACCTGGAGAACGAGGGAATTCATTTCAAGTTTTAAGTCATCAGGCAGCCACCTGGAGAACGAGGGAATTCATTTCAAGTTTTAAGTCATCAGGCGCCCACCTGAAGAACGAGGGAATTTATTTCAAGTTTTAAGTCATCAGGCGCCCACCTGGAGAACGAGGGAATTCATTTCAAGTTTTAAGTCATCAGGCGCCCACCTGGAGAACGAGGGAATTCATTTCAAGTTAATTCATCAGGAGCCCACCTGTAGAACGAGGAAGTTTATTTTAAGTTTTAAGTCATCAGGCACCCACCTGGAGAATGAGGGAATTCATTTCATGTTTTAAGTCATCAGGCGCCCACCTGGAAAATGAGGAAATTTATTTTAAGTTTTAAGTCATCATGCGCCCACCTGGAAAATGAGAGAATTTATTTCAAGTTCAAGGCATTAGCAGGTACCTACCTGGAGAATGGGAAAATTTATTTTAAGTTTCAAGTAATTACCAGGCGCCCACCTAGAGAATGAGGAAATTCATTTCAAGTTCAAGGCATTAGCAGGCGCCCACCTGGAGATTGAGAGAATTTATTTTAAGTTTCAAGTCATTAGCAGGCGCCCACCTGGAGAACGAGGGAAGTCATTTCAGAATTCACTTAGAGTTCGAGTTAGAGGCATCAGGAGCCCGCCTGAAGAATAGGGTCAACTTTCGATTTTCAAGTTCAAGAGGTATCAGGAACCCGCTTGAAAAATAGGGTCCACTTTCAATTTTCATGTTCAAGAAGCATCAGGAGCTCGTCTGGAGAACAAGGTCAATTTTCATTTTCCAATTTCAAGTTAGAGAAGCATCATGAGCCCGCCTGAAGAACAGGGACAAATTTCAGTTTACAAGTTCAAGTCAGAGAGGCATCAGGAGCACGCCTGAAGAACAGGGTCAGCGTTCAATTTTCAAGTTCAAGTTAGAGAAGCATCGGGAGAATCCCTCTTGAAGAACAGGGTCAACTTTCAGTTTACAATTTCAAGTTAGAGAAGCATCAGGAGCCCGCCAGAAGAACATGGTCAACTTTCAATTTTCAAGTTCAAGGTATAAAAGCATCAGGAGCCTGCCTGAAGAACAACGTCAATTTTCAGTTTACAAGTTCAAGTCAAAGAGGCATCAGTATCCCGCCTGAAGAATAGGGTCAACTTTCTGTTTTCAAGTTCAAGTTAGAGGCAGCAGGATCCCGCCTGAAGAATAGGGTTAACCTCCAGGTTTTTTCAAGTCAAATGAAAAGTAGCACGAGCCGCATGAAGGACAAGGTTTGCAAGCTCGAGTCTACCGCAAGTTCATGTTTATTTCAAGTGCAAGCAGCAGGGTGCACGCATGAAGAATAGGGTCAACTTCCAGTTTTCTTCAGACTCAAGTCAGCAGGATGCCCACTTGAAGAATGGAGTTGAATTTTCAGTTTCATGATTGAAGGATCAAGTGGATATTCAAGGAAGATTCGAGACAAGAAGTATATAGGATCTTGTATTTTTTTTATTTTTGATGTAATTTTTCCTTTTATTTTTGATGTAATGGCAGGAACCGCGGACCGGAACCTCGACGGCGCCTCAATCGGCTCTCCACCTCGGTATACTCCATCACTCTTCTCACTTTTGAACTACACGTGGCCTGATTCCTGTATAGCCAAGGATATGTAGGCAGCTCAAATACCAGCGCTAGATCACAATCTTTTGTCCATCTTTGTTTCGTTTTGAATAAGCGTCGGGTCATAAATCAATTACGTTGCTTATTGTTAGCCTATTTTTCACTTTTAATCTAATAGTAGAACATAAAATTCGAAAACACAAAAAAAAAGTTTCACTTTGTATTTTTTACCTCATTACATATCTTTTTCAAAAATAGTAGTATTTTTGGTAGAAATGTTTTTTTAATTTTGTGATGATTTTAATCTAATCCTATTTTTTATTTTTAGTATGATATTTGAAAAATGCCAAAAATAGTTTTGTTTTAACGGTTAGTTTTAGTTTAATAGTTATTTCTACTTAAGTAGGGCTAGTTAATATTTTGGCAGTATTTTATCTTTGTTTTTTATTTAATAGGCAAGAGTTGATGTGGGGTGGATAGATTTTTGGTTAATTAGGCCCATTTTAAGCACAAATCTGGCTAAAAAGGCCCAAAGTGGACGGCCTATTCCCTCTGCCCACATACCCCATTAGATATAACACCCTAGAACTAACCCTAGAGAGGATCGAGGCAGCTGCACTTACACATAGATAGAGAAAGAGAGAGGGGACGAACGAGAAACAAAAGTCTGGAAAGAAAACTCCAAAACTGAAAATCGCAGCAATTCAACACCATAAATACACCATAGCTTCTACATGTAGAAAACCCAGTTGAAACTTCACCTAAAGTACCATTGTTCTCCTGTTGAGTCACTCCAAAACCCCATCAAACTCGCTAAAAATCAGTCAAAAACCACTGATCCATCAAGTATTCCGGCGAGTTTCGAGGTCGTCGTAGGTAGTAGTCTGAGGTTTCCGGGCAGGTTCGAGGTCCCATCGAGGTTGTCGTCGTCCAAGGTTCCCGATCTTAGAACATTTTCAGATTCGGTCTACGGTTACGATTCATTCTTATATCAAGCTCTGTTCGACAGACTTTCGATTTGGGTTTCCGTACTTTCACATTTGGAGGTTTGTTGATTATATAAGAGGTCAATTTACTCTCCTCTCTTTATTTTAATATCGTGCTTGTGAATCGAAATGTGATGCTGGCCTTTCTCTTGTTTGTTTGTTGTGGATCGAAATATGTGCTATGTTTTATCTTTTTCATTTTTATGATTGCAATTCTTCAATCTTGATTGTTGCGGGAATTTTCTGATCTTTGATCTAAGCTAGCTTCAAATTGATATTTCGTTGGATAATCGCTATAACTTTGGTGATTCTCGTTGAAATTTCTAGTCATAAGGTATTTGCTCATGCCCATGAGTAGTGTATCTGGTAGTATGATTTTCTCTTTTTCCTTCCAAATAACTTCTTAAGCCCCCTTTAAATACTGTCGATCTATATTCTCGTTAGTTTTGGTACAAGATTGCCTTTGTCATTTTCTATTATTCTTTTGGTTAATTCAAAAACGTTAGTTGGCCATGATTTTGAGTAATTTCCATTACTTCTTTATAGTTTATTGATTTCTTTAAGTGATCTTCTTTAGCTGATTTCTCGATTATTAACAAAAGAAAGTGATTCAGAGTTTTCTTTAGGCCAATATCATATTTTAAACCCACTACTTTAATAGTCTATTTTGTTATTATTGTTGTATTTTCATGCGTGATTTAGATGTTATCAATTGGATGTTTTCTGTTGCATTGTGTGATTTGTGCTTGTTTGAGATGATGAAGAATAGGCTAAGGAACTTAGGCTAAACAGAAATTAAAGTATTTGAGTTTAAGTGTTTTTGTTTCGTTATTTCTTTTATCGCTAGTAGCATATTTAGGCCGACCACATTGGGTAGTCAAACCTTTAGGGCGTTTATGTTATAGTTTTTGTTTAGGCGAGAGGTTGTCCCTTTAGTTAACTAATTTATCCGGGGAATGCCCCGAAGAACTTTGTAAACATTCTGGAGGCCGTGACGAGCTTGTGGAGGAAGCATAGTATAGTTTAATATAGGATTTTTAATATTTTATTTTTCTTTTCTTCTCTTTTCTTTTTTTTAGGTGGAGACAACCTCGAACCTCCTTTGTGTTTTATTTGTCCTTTTTATGTGTGTTTACCTTAATTAGAATATTCTTAAAAACCAACTTGATCATTTATGCAATCGTACTAGTTACGAGATTCGGGGAATGCCTAACACCTTCTCCCCGAGTCAAATGAACCCCTTACTTGGAATCTCTGGTACAAATCGGTTTAGAGTCAAATATGTTTTTAAGGGAAAAATTACTTTTAAATAGTGACTTGGCACACCAAGATAATATGCCAGGTGGCGACTCTGAGAAAATCCCTTTGAAACAAATATTTTTTGTTACTTAAAGAAATCAATAAACTATAAAGAAGTAATGGAAATTACTCAAAATCATGGCCAACTAACGTTTTTGAACCAAAAGAATAATAGAAAATGACAAAGGCAAACTTGTACGAAAACTAACGAGAATATAGATCGGCAGTATTTAAAGTGGGCTTAAGAAGTTATTTGGAAGGAAAAAGAGAAAATCATACTACCAGATACACTACTCATGGGCATGAGCAAATACTTTATAACTAGAAATTTCAACAAGAATCATCAAAGTTATAGCGATTATCCAACGAAATATCAATTTGAAGCTAGCTTAGATCAAAGATCAGAAAATTTCCGCAACAATCAAGATTGAAGAATTGCAATCATAAAAATGAAAAAGATAAAATAGAGCACATATTTTGATCCACAACAAACAAAACAAGAGAAAGGCCAGCATCACATTTCGATTCACAAGCACGATATTAAAATAAAGAGAGAAGAGAGTAAATTGACCTCTTATATAATCAGCAAACCTCCAAATGTGAAAGTACGGAAACCCAAATCGAAAGTCTGTCGAACAGAGCTTGATATAAGAATGAATCGTAACCGTAGATCGAATCTGAAAATGTTCTAAGATCGGGAACCTTGGACGACGACAACCTCGATGGGACCTCGACCCTGCCCGAAAACCTCAGACTACTACCTATGACGACCTCGAAACTTGCCGGAACACTTGATGGATCAGTGGTTTTCGACTGATTTTTAGCGAGTTTGATGGGGTTTTGGAGTGATTCAACAGGAGAATAATGGTACTTTAGGTGAAGTTTCAACTGGGTTTTCTACATGCAGAAGCTATGGTGTATTTATGGTATTGAATTGCTGCGTTTTTCAGTTTTGGAGTTTTCTTTCCAGACTTTTGTTTCTCGTTCGTCCCCTCTCTCTTTCTCTATCTATGTGCAGCTGCCTCGATCCTCTCTCTAGGGTTAGTTCTAGGGTGTTATATCTGATGGGGTATGTGGGCTGAGGGAATGGGCCGTCCACTTTGGGCCTTTTTTGCCAGATTTGTGCTTAAAGGCCTAATTAACCAAAAATCTATCCACCCCACATCAACTCTTGCCTATTAAATAAAAAATAAAGATAAAATACTACCAAAATATTAACTAGCCCTACTTAAGTAGAAATAACTATTAAAATAAAACTAACCGTTAAAATAAAACTATTTTTGGCATTTTTCAAATATCATACTAAAAATAGAAAATAGGATTAGATTAATATTATCGCAAAATTAAAATAATATTTTTACCAAAAATACTAATATTCTTGAAAAAGATATGTAATGAGGTAAAAAAAACAAAGTGAAACTATTTTTTTGTGTTTTCGAATTTTATGTTCTACTATTAGATTAAAAGTGAAAAATAGGCTAAATCCTATCAAATTAAAAATAAGTAAATATTTTAAAAATACTACTTTTAAAAGTTGCGCAGGTCAAAAATTACGTGCTTACAGCTGCCCCTCTTTGCTCGGAAACTTGAAGGATTTTTTGAGCAAAGAACAATTAGCAACGTAATTGATTTATGACCCGACGCTTATTCAAAACGAAACAAAGATGGACAAGAGATTGTGACCGAGCCCTGGTATTTGAGCTGCCTACATATCCTTGGCTATACAGGAATCAGGCCACGTGTAGTTCAAATGTGAGAAGAGTGATGGAGTATATCGAGGTGGAGAGCCGATTGAGGCACCGTCGAGGTTCCGGTCCGCAGTTCCTGCCATTACATCAAAAATAAAAGGAAAAATTACATCAAAAATAAAGAAAAATACAAGATCCTATCTACTTCTTGTCTCGAATCTTCCTTGAATATCCACTTGATCCTTCAATCATGAAACTGAAAATTCAATCCAATTCTTTAAGTGGGCATCCTGCTGACTTGAGTCTGAAGAAAACTGGAAGTTGACCCTATTCTTCAGGCGGGCGCCCTGCTGCTTGCACTTGAAATAAACTTGAACTGGCGGTAGACTCGAGCTTGCAAACCTTGTCCTTCATGCGGCTCATGCTACTTCTGATTTGACTTGAAAAAAACTGGAGGTTAACCCTATTCTTCAGGCGGGATCCTGCTACCTCTAACTTGAACTTGAAAACTGAAAGTTGACCCTGTTCTTCAAGCGGGATCCTGATGCCTCTTTGACTTGAACTTGTAAACTGAAAATTGAAGTTGTTCTTCAGGCAGGCTCCTGATACTTCTATACCTTGAACTTGAAAATTGAAAGTTGACCTTGTTCTTCAGGCGGGCTCCTGATACTTATCTGACTTGAAATTGTAAACTGAAAGCTGACCCTATTCTTCAGGCGGGCTTCTCCTGATGCTTCTCTAACTTGAACTTGAAAATTGAACGCTGACCCTGTTCTTCAAGCGGGCTCTCGATGCCTCTTTAACTTGAAAATTGAAAGTTGACCCTATTTTTCAGGCGGGCTCCTAATACCTCTCTGACTGGAACTTGTAAACTGAAAGTTGTCCCTGTTCTTCAAGCGGGCTCATAATGCTTCTCTAACTTGAACATGGAAAATGAAAGTTGACTCTATTCTCCAGGCAGGCTCCTGATGCTTCTTGAACTTGAAAATTGAAAGTTGACCCTATTTTTCAAGTAGGCTACTGATGCCTCTTGAACTTGAAAATCGAAAGTTGACCCTGTTCTTCAGGCGGGCTCTTGATGCCTCTAACTCAAACTCTAAGTGAATTCTAAAATGACTTTCCTCGTTCTCCAGGTGGGCGCCTGCTAATGACTTGAAACTTAAAATGAATTCCCTCATTCTCTAGGTGGGCGCCTGCTAATGCCTTGAACTTGAAATGAATTTCCTCATTCTCCAGGTGGGCGCCTGGTAATTACTTGAAACTTAAAATGAATTCCCTCATTCTCCAGGTGGGTGCCTGCTAATGCCTTGAACTTGAAATAAATTCCCTCATTCTCCAGGTGGGCGCCTGATGACTTAAAACTTAAAATAAATTCCCTCATTTTCCAGGTGGGCGCCTGATGACTTAAAACTTGAAATGAATTCCCTCATTCTCCAGGTGGGCGCCTAATGACATAAAACTTGAAATAAATTCCCTCGTTCTACAGGTGGGCTCCTGATGACGTAAAACTTGAAATGAATTCCCTCATTCTCCAGGTGGGCGCCTAATGACTTAAAACTTGAAATGAATTCCCTCGTTCTCCAGGTGAGCGCCTGATGACTTAAACATTGAAATAAATCCCTCGTTCTTCAGATGGGCGCATGATGACTTAATACTTGAAATGGATTCCCTCATTCTCCAGGTGGGCGCATGATGACATAAAACTTGAAATAAATTCCCTCGTTCTCCAGGTGGGCGCCTGATGACTTAAAACTTGAAATAAATTCCCTCGTTCTCCAGGTGGGTGCCTGATGACTTAACACTTGAAATAAATTCCTTCATTCTCCAGGTGGCTGCCTGATGACTTAAAACTTGAAATAAATTTCCTCGTTCTCTAGGTGGGCGCTTGATGACTTAAAACTTGAAATAAATTCCCTCATTCTCCAGGTGGGTGCCTGATGACTTAAAACTTGAAATAAATTTCCTCGTTCTCCAGGTCGGCGCGTGATGACTTAAAACTTAAAATAAATTCCCTCATTCTCCAGGTGGGCGCCTGATGACTTAAAAATTGAAATACATTCCCTCGTTCTCCAGGTGCGCGCCTGCCAATGACTTGAACCTAAAACTGATTTCTGAAATATTTCTCCTCGTTTTCCAGGTGGGTGCCCTAGTTTGCACTAGGAAGATTTGTGAGTTGTTAGCAAAACTGTAAAACACTTATGCTATTGATGCAATGATGAGAGTAAAACTAAAGACTCGATTAGGATGTGTTTCTCCTGTGAGTAAAACCAAAAAAATTTGACTTGCAAATGCGTCTGTTAAAAATAAAACCCGAATGACCCAAACTTGGGAGTACGTCTCCTAAAAGAATAACCTGAAAGATCCATATTAGGAAGTGCGTCTACTAGGGGTAAACTTAAATTATTCAAACTAGGAAGTGCGTCTCCTAGGGATGAACTTAAATGACTCACACTAGGAAGTGCGTCTCCTAGGGGTGAAGCATTTAACATAAAATTAGGAAGTGCACCTCCTAAAGAAATAGAATCTGAAAAACCCAAGCTAGGAAGTGCATCTCTTATATTTGAGGTTGAGCTTGAGGAAAACTATAAACTGAGCTTGACTAAACTAAAAATTGACTATATTTTCCAGGCGGGACCCCTGAACTCAAAAAACTAAAGATTAAAACTTAAGGAAACTAACAATTGACCCTATTCTCCAGGCGGGACCCCTGAACTTAAGGAAAACTAAAATTTCTTTCGACTAGGGAGAATGCCTAGGAGGTATGATCTTCTCAACTAGGTATAAACCTTCTCAAACAACCTTTGTGCTCACAAAATTTGGGTACGATAGCTGAAAAATTCCAGCTTCCAATCTTTGATTTAGACATAGTCTTCGTCCCTGTTTCAAGCAAAGAAGACTTGTGAGTTTAAAACATAGTGGTTGGTTTGTGGCCTTGATCTTGAGGGTGATTGATCCTACACTTGCCATGATAACTTTGATTTCAACTTGGAAGACCTTGATTGTTATTGGCTAACCACTTTCTCTGTCACCCTTATCACAGAAAATACTTATGATCCGTTCAAGCCCAAATCCTCTATCTGTTGCATTGTGCCATGAATTGACATTTACCGAACCTTTGCATTTCACATGAATCCCAAAGCACTTCAATTGTTATCAACTCAGTACGAATTCCACCCCTGACTTATGCCACTTTAATGTGCTAGTCACACTCCGCTTTGTGCAATTGGAAAGTTGATAGCAAATTTTGAAGTTATTTCTCACTTGTTCTGACAGAGCAGACTCAAAAAGAGACTTAAACAAAGCAAGAAGAACAAAGTAAGGGGACAATGGAAAGATATGACATCTAACAAAAGAATTACAAAGTAGAAAGTTTTCTGATGTAACACCAACTCTAATGATCATGACGTGCATCTTGGAATAAGTGGCATGATCTGTCAAGCAAGTCTAATCTTCCATTCTTGTCATACCTCTAAGCTGTGAAACTAGGCTTCAATGCTCCAATTGTCCTATCTAATTCACGATCCTCAGTCGACTTGTAGTGCCCTGGAGGGTTTTCACTATCAAGCCTCTCTCATTTTGTTCTTTCTCTCAACTCACCATCGCCTTATGGTGCCAGTGAGGGTTTTCACCAATAAGACTCTCTCATTTTCTTCTTTTATTCTTGTTTCCTCTAATTCTGCAGATGACAAAGCATTAACCATGGTAAAAATATCATATGCTCCTGGCATGTCTAACTCGGCACTCTCAAAGATCATTTGGGAGGTCTTTTTTGGACTGTAATGTGGCTTTTGGACAGGGTTAGAAAGAAAGAAAGAAAGGTATGAAGGCTCAAATTCAAACTAAGATAAAATGGTTAATTTATTTACAACTTTTGGAATCTATTTTAAAACTTTGCCCCAGTTTATAAAACAAGAGAATTTGAACCTCTTCTTTTTTTTAGACGGAATTTCTAAGAAAATTGCCCCACTCTTGACTTCGTGGGATTATGAAATATTTTATTTGGTGCGACCGAACCGTAAGGCTGCCTACGTATCTTGTGGGGACAAGAATCAGGTCGAACGTAATTCAAAAGACTACTTTTTTGTTGTTGCTATTTTTCTTTTTCCTCTTTTCTTTTTTTTTTTCTCTTTTTTTTTTTTGAATTTTTCTCTTGGAATTGACTTTCTAAAACAAACCTATGGGGATATGAACTTCTTCTTCCTTTTTATTTTTATTTTTTTATGACTCTAACTTGATTCCAAAAGAGGAGAGGTCAAAGAGATCAGCACAGGCTCAAAAGGGTACCAAAGGGTGTAAAGTGTTTGGGTAGCTGAAAGAGGGCCTCCCAATCTCTGAAAATGCCAAGTACGACACATGCAACTTGAGAATGAAAAATGAAGATCATGCACAACATTTTTTTTATAGTATCGGTATTTATATCCCAAATATGCCTTCCATCTTTCTTTAGTGCCGTGTCAAGTACAAAACTCTCATTGGGATTATTTCTTCTTCACAATGAATACCCTCCGTCAGTTTGGGACAAACTCCATTGGCTTTATCTTGTAACCTGAGATGCACTTGAACTCAAAGTTGCTTGCTTCAAATTGTCTAGGACGCACTCTCTTATACCAAATCCTTGTCGTCCTATTAACTTCCCAAACTATCTGCCTAGTTTCATACAATTCGGGATTTAAATGATCTCAAAATGTTCAAATCTTTACTTCTTTCCCTCAAATGTCCCTATCATCTTCAAACCTTGTTTCATTGCTTCCTGATTAGACTAATTTTCAAGACCAGGCTGAGAATTCCGCCTGCAAATTATGTCACTAGAGTCAGCATGAAAAGAGCTATAAAAGGAAAAGAGAACTAAACAAAAACTAACTAGAAATAACAGAAAATATGAGATTGCATTAGACAGACGGTGAAAGGGTTTGAAAAACAAAACGACCAAAATAAACATGGGTTACAACCTTGGAACGATCCTAGATAACACTAGACGAGTTACTACAACTAAACGAACTAGGAAAAATATGAGGAAGAAGGGTTTGAGCCACAAGACAATATCCGGATTACGACCCTGAAATAACCCGGACAAACAGAAATGACAACAAAATTAACCACCAAAACTCCTCCCTGGCTAGCCAAGAAAGGAGTGTCTTTCCAATTACCAAGCTCCACATCTTAGTCACTGAGTCGCACATCGACGTTACCAGAACCTTCAGAAGTCTCGATCACGTTGACCTTAGCAAATAGCTTTTGGGTCCCTTTTGCCAACTCGTTCTTAAGATCAACTTCTGGAACCGAGATTGATAGCGCTGAAAACTTTACGGTAAATGACCCTCCAAGGGATTCAGAAGAGTTCTCATATTCCTTTTCAACACAAATCATGCCCACCATATGTGTCTCATTATGAACAAGCAAAGGACTTTGGCTAGTATCCGTTGTATCTGGATTTTGCATGGTAATGTCACCTGCATCAATAAGCTTCTGGACTGCTCTTTTCAGATGCCAACACTTTTCTATATTGTGCCCGAGGGCATTAGAGCAATATGCGCACCTTTGGAAATAATCAAAATTCTTTGGAAGGGGGTTCGACATTTTTATCTGAATTGGCTTCAACATGTCCAATTGCCTCAACCTTTGGAAAGAAACTAGCATATGATTCTCCAATAGGAGTGAAAGACTTTCTCTTTGCTGCTGCCTTTTCATTTTATACTCTGGCCTCGGTTGGAACCTCTTGCGGTTAGGTGGTTGACACGCATGAGGAGGTAGGTAAAATATTTGTGGAAGTGGTGTAGGCCAATAAGAGTCCTGTGGATGTGGAGCATATGGCAATGCATTATGGATAGAGTAGTGGGAAGGTGAGGTATGACTTTGGGGATTTTGTGGAGAGAAGTAGCATCGGGGAGGATTATCTGGAGTACGGAGATATTCATGGGGTCGATGTTGAGATTGAAAGCATTGAGTAGGAACGCCCACTAGGACTTGGCATTGGCGGGGCTCAACAATATCAGAAGGGCTATTTTTGGGAAAGGTAGTTGGAGGACGAACGATGGAGCTACTAGGGAGGTTAGGAAAGCTGTGATAAGCGGGAAAATCCGGAGAATATGGTGGATCATTTGACACTATGACCGGAGCTTGGGTAAGGGTAGCATTTAGGAAGCTAGGTGGTGGCGGGAGTGGTGCCTTCCCAGTCATCCAAACCTAATACATGTCCGCCATGTGTTGTCTCAACATCCTTACCTCTTCAACCAACCCAATGTCCTGTTCAACCAACGTTTTCGTGTATCAATATCCACTAACTCAACTCTGTTGTCGTCTGTCATTGCCTTTCGACTTTATGTTGTAAGAAAGAGTTACCAGTTTAAGAACCACAAACCAACCACCTTTCTCAATAATGAAAATAACAAAGAGGAACAAAATGAAGTCATCACGTTAGCATTAGGGCATTTAACATAAGATAATCTCACATTATGTGCAATGCACCTAGTCACAGTTATCAGTTCTAAAATGACTCCGAGGCTACGAAGGTCATATGACATCATCCCAATTTTACTCTCATTGCCCTTTTCTTCTTCGTTTCCTCTCTTGCGCTTCTTAATTTGCTCATTTCTTCCCTCTCTTTTCTTTTTGATTATCGCACTTTTCTTGCATCCCGCAGTTTCCTCTCATTTTTCACATCCCACAACTTCATCTATTTTTTTCTTCTTTTTTTCTTTCTTTTTTTTTCAAATAATTTCTAAAATGATTCGATCGAACCCGATATAGGTGGCCTACGTATCATTTTCCACATGAATCAGATCAAGCGTAATTTATTTTACTTTATTATAACATTTGAAAATACAAAAATAGTTTCACTTTTAATATTTAGTTTTATTTTAGTAGTTTATTTTAATTAATTAAGAGTGATTTTTATATTTTGGCCCTCTATTTGACTTTAATGCTATGGCCAATATTAATTCCCCCAAACCAAAATAAAAGCGACATCTCCCATGAACCCTAAAGAAAAAAAAAAGGATCAGCCACCCTATCTTCCAAGACCTAGCCACCGCACCACCCCATCTCCGCCTCTGCCGCCTACGCTTCCTCCTCCTCCGACGCTTCTGCTGTTACTAATTCCGCCGCCGCTGCAGTTTCAATCTCGAACGGAGTCTTTGTTCTGATATTTCCACATATTGGAACCTTACTGTCGTTATTTTATGCTTAATCCGTTTGCGAAGCTCATGTCGGATGATTTTTCCGGCTCCGCCGTCCCAAACTTCTGCTCGTCACTTCTCCTCTAAGCAGCAAAATCAGCGGCAAAACTGCTAAAAAAATCAGTCCAGCAACGCCGGGAAAGCACTTCCAAATCTGGTCTGTCGAGGACTTCCGTTCGTGGTTTTCGGATGAGGTCCCAAATTTGATTCGTGTTCCAATTTTATGGCTCTACACCAGCTACTTTGAGGTCATTTCTTTACTTTTCCTATTCCATTTTTTATCATTATACATGTTTGTCTTTTGTGTTTCTTTGCCTCACTTATCTTTAATGTGATGAATGTATTAATTTTTGTTCTTTTCGTTATTAGCTTAACACGTTGAAGTGGTGAGAATAGTGGATTGATTTAGAAAAAAGTTATTTGGTTAAATTGCTTTGCAAAACTATTTTAATGATACTGAATCCATACGAATTAGGTACAAAGAAAATAGTTGGATTGTGGAGCTGAAAGATTGAGCCCATTAGTAATTAACTATTTCTCACATGCTTTAAAAATTGGGCTTGGTCAAATACCTAAAATAAAAAGTCAAAAGATTTCCAGCATGGTTTAGTTAGTTCTGTTTTATTTGCTTTATTTATTTTATTATCTCTAGTAGTATGTTTAAGCCGGTTACACTCGGGTAGGCAAACTTTAGGGTTGTTTTTCTTTTATTTTATTTTTATTCGAGTTGAGAGGTTGTTCCTTTTAGTTTATACTCATGGGAATGTCCCGTGGATTTTGTATATATTTTTATCCGGAGTATGCCCCGTAGTGAATGTAATTGAAGTACGTGACAGACATCGCAGAGTAAGCATAGTATAGGTTAATTTATTACTTTAATTTTCTTTTCGTGTAATTTTCTTTCATGTAGGTGGGGACGACCTCGGGCCTCTTTTGTGTTTATTTTTCTTTGTGTGTTTTTACCTCAATCTGAGTATTCTTTAATGTCAACCGGATCAAGTATGCAATCGTACTCGTTACGGGACTTGAGGAATGCCTAACACCTTCTCCCCGGGTCAAATGAACCCCATTATCTAGAATTTCTGGTGCAGACTATGCTTTAGAGTCTAAATGTATTTTGAAGGAAAATTATTTTTAAAAAAAAATGGTGACCTGTCACACCGAAACCAAATGTCAGGTGGCACTCTAAAAAATCCTTTGAAACACAATCTTTTGTCACTTTCGAATTTGAAACCATTTTGAGTTTTTAAATCTTTTTATTCTTTTAAGAGGGTTTGTTAAGGTGAAAAAAGGGGTGTGACAGCTTTGGCGACTCTGCTGGGGAGTTACAGGTTCGAGCTGGTACTTGATCTTATTGGCTTTTTAAAATATTCTGTTGAATTTTTTATGTTTTATTTGTTTTTTTATATTTATTTTTGTTTATGTCGTTTTATTATTTGCTAGTTGTTTACGTGTTTATAGTTTTTCCTTTATGTGTTACTGCTTTATAACTGTCATCATTTTCATTATCCGATCAATTCTTTCTGCAACAAGTCTCGTAGTACGCATCGCGTACACGAATACTTTGTTGAGTCACCTTTATTTTAGGAGGGAGGCCGTCAGACGTATGGAGTGGGTGGAAAGCTTGAGCAGTCACCATCGACCATACGCTCCCCCGAACTGCCTTCTCTAGTGAACTCCAAAACTTAGGTCAGCCTTTAGGTCATGCTTATTTGCATCATATCATTGTGACTTAGTAGGGCTCGGTCCTAGGTACCGTGTTCCTTTGTAGGAAGCCTGTCCAAATTGTGTCAAGAGGGCCCATGGCCCAAAAGGACATTCAATCATCCCTATGTGATACATGCTGCATCTTTGAGGGTAGAAAGGTCATTTGGCGGAATGATGTTTGGGAAAGAAGGTTCAAAATGAAGCAAGTAGGGCCCAGTTATATTTTTCTTTCACAACTTTTTCAAGAAAAGACCAAAAAAAAAATCAAAAAGATATTGCACTTTCCCATCATTTTTGTAAATGAAGCAAGTAGGGCCCAGTGAAACTATTTTTGTATTTTCAAATGTTATAATAAAGTAAAATAAACTATGCTTGGTCTGATTCATGTGGAACATGATACGTAGGCAACCTACATCGGGTTCGATCGAATCAATTTAGAAATTATTTGAAAAAAAAAAAGAAAGAAAAAAGAAAAAAATAGTTGAAGTTGTGGGATGTGAAAAATGAGAGGAAACTGCGGGATACAAGAAAAGTGCGATAATCAGAAAGAAAAGAGGGGGAAGAAATGAGAAAATCAAGGAGCGTAAGAGAGGAAACGAAGAAGAAAAGGGCAATGAGAGTAAAATTGGGATGATGCCATATGACCTTCGTAGCCTCGGAGTCATTTTAGAACCGATAACTGTGACTAGGTGCATTGCACATAATGTGAGATTATCTTATGTTAAATGCCCTAACTCTAACGTGATGACTTCATTTTGTTCCTCTTTGTTATCTTCATTATTGAGAAAGGTGGTTGGTTTGTGGTTCTTAAACTGGTAACTCTTTCCCACAACATAAAGTCGAAAGGCAATGACAGCCGACAACAGAGTTGAGTTAGTGGATATTGGTACACGAAAGCAGTTGGTTGAACAGGACATGGGGTTGGTTGAAGAGGTAAGGATGTTGAGACAACATATGGCGGACATGTATCAGGTTTGGATGACTGGGAAGGCACCACCCCCGCCACCACCTAGCTTCCTAGATGCTACCCTTACCCAAGCTCCGGTCATAGTGTCAAATGATCCACTATATTCTCCGGATTTTCCCGCTAATCACAGCTTTCCTAACCTCCCTAGTAGCTCCATCGTTCGTCCTCCAACTACCTTTCCCAAAAATAGGCCTTCTGATGTTGTTGAGCCCCGCCAATGACAAGTCCTAGTGGGCGTTCCTGCTCAACGCTTTCAGCCTCAACATCAACCCCATGATTATCTCCGTACTCCAGATAATCCTTCCCGATGCTACTTCTCTCCACAAAATCCCCAAAGTCATACCTCACTTTCCCACTACTCTATCCATAATGCATTGCCATATTCTCCACATCCACAGGACTCGCATTGGCCTAAACCACTTCCACAAATATTTTACCCGCCTCCTCATGCATGTCAACCACCTACCCGCAAGAGGTTCCAACCGAGGCCAGAGTACAAAATAAAAAGGCAGCAGCAAAGAGAAAAGTCTTTCACTCCTATTAGAGAATCATATGCTAGTTTGCTCCAAAGGTTGAGGCAATTGGACATGTTGAAGCCAATTCAGATAAAAATGCTGAACCCCCTTCCAAAGAATTTTGATTATTTCCAAAGGTGCGCATATTGCTCTAATGCCCCCGGGCACAATATAGAAAAGTGTTGGCATCTGAAAAGAGCAGTCCAGAAGCTTATTGATGCAGGTGACATTACCGTGCAAAATCCAGATACAATGGATACTAGCCAAAGTCCTTTGCTTGTTCATAATGAGGCACATATGGTGGCATGATTTGTGTTGAAAAGGAATGTGAGAACTCTTCTAAATCCCTTAGAGGGTCATTTACCGCAAAGTTTTCAGCGCTATCAGTCTCGGTTCCAGAAGTTGATCTTAAGAACGAGTTGGCAAAAGGGACCCAAAAGCTATTTGCTAAGGTCAACGTGATCGAGACTTCTGAAGGTTCTGGTAATGTCGATGTGCGACTCAGTGACTAAGATGTCGAGCTTGGTAATTGGAAAGACACTCCTTTCTTGGCTAGCCAGGGAGGAGTTTTGGTGGTTAATTTTGTTGTCATTTCTGTTTGTCCGGGTTATTTCAGGGTCGTAATCCGGATATTGTCTTGTGGCTCAAACCCTTCTTCCTCATATTTTTTCTAGTTCGTTTAGTTATAGTGACTCGTCTAGTGTTATCTAGGATCGTTCCAGGGTTGTAACCCATGTCTATTTTGGTCGTTTTGTTTTTCAAACCCTTTCACCGTCTGTCTAATGCAATCTCATGTTTTCTGTTATTTCTAGTTAGTTTTTGTTTAGTTCTCTTTTCCTTTTATAGTTTTTTTCATGCTGACTCTAGTGACATGATTTGCACGCGGAATTCTCAGCCTGGTCTTGAAAATTAGTCTAATCAGGAAGCAATGAAACAAGTTTTGAAGATGATAGGGACATTTGAGGGAAAGAAGTAAAGATTTGAACATTTTGAGATCATTTAAATCCTGAATTGTATGAAACTGGGCAGATAGTTTGGGAAGTTAATAGGAAGACAAAGATTTGGTATAAGAGAGTGCGTCCTAGAATTTTTGAAGCAAGCAACTTTGAGTTCAAGTGCATCTCAGGTTACAAGATAAAGCCAAGGGAGTTTGTCCCAAACTGACGGAGGGTATTCATTGTGAAGAAGAAATCACCCAATGAGAGTTCTGTACTTGACACGACACTAAAGAAAGATGGAAGGCATATCTGGGATATAAATACCGATGCTACAAAAGAAATGTTGTGCATGATCTTCATTTTTCATCCTCAAGTTGCATGTGTCGTACTTGGCATTTTCAGAGATTGGGAGGCCCTCTTTCAGCTACCCAAACACTTTATACCCTTCGGTACCCTTTTGAGCCTGTGCTGATCTTTTTGACTTCCCCTCTTTTGGAATCAAGTTAGAGTCATAAAAAAAAAAAAAGAAAAAAAGAAAAAAAGAAGAAGAAGTTTGTATCCCCATAGGTTTGTTTTAGAAAGTCCATTACAAGAGAAAAATTCAAAAAAAAGAGAAAAAGAAAAAAGAAAAGACGAAAAAGAAAAATAGCAACAATAAAAAAGTAGTCTTTTGAATTACGTTCGACCTTATTCTTATCCCCACAAGATACGTAGGCAGCCTTACAGTTCGGTCGCACCAAATAAAATATTTCATAATCCCACGAAGTCAAGAGTGGGGCAATTTTTGTAGAAATTCCATCTAAAAAAAAGGAAGAGGTTCAAATTCTCTTGTTTTATAAATCGGGGCAAAGTTTTAAAATACATTCCAAAAGTTGTAAATAAATTATCCATTTTATCTTAGTTTGAATTTGAGTCTTCATGCCTTTCTTTCTTTCTTTCTAACCCTGTCCAAAAGCCACATTACAGTCCAAAAAAGACCTCCCATATGATCTTTGAGAGTGCCGAGTTAGACATGCCAGGAGCATATGATATTTTTACCATGGTTAATGCTTTGTCATCTGCAGAATCAGAGGAAATAAGAAGAAAAGAAGAAAATGAGAGAGTCTTATTGGTGAAAACCCTCACGGGCACCATAAGGCGACGGTGAGTTGAGAGAAAGAACAAAATGAGAGAGGCTTGATAGTGAAAACCCTTCAGGGCACTACAAGTCGACTGAGGATCGTGAATTAGATAGGACAATTGGAGCATTGAAACCTAGTTTCACAGCTTAGAGGTATGACAAGAATGGAAGATTAGACTTGCTTGATAGATCATGCCACTTATTCCAAGATGCACGTCATGATCATTAGAGTTGGTGTTACATCAGAAAACTTTCTACTTTGTAATTCTTTTGTTAGATGTCATATCTTTCCATTGTCCCTTTACTTTGTTCTTCTTGCTTTGTTTAAGTCCTCTTTTTGAGTCTGCTCTGTCAGAACAAGTGAGAAATGACTTCAAAATTTGCTACCAGCTTTCCAATTGCACAAAGCGAAGTGTAACTAGCACATCAAAGTGGCATAAGTCAGGGAAAAGTGGCATTCGTACTGAGTTGATAACAATTGAAGTGCTTTGGGATTCATGTGAAATGCAAAGGTTCGGTAAATATCAATTCATGGGTACAACGCAACAGATAGAGAATTTGGGCTTGTACGGATCATAGGTATTTTCTGTGATAAGGGTGACAGAGAAAGTGGTTAGCCAATAACAATCAAGGTCTTCCAAGTTGAAATCAAAGTTATCATGGCAAGTGTAGGAGAAATCACCCTCAAGATCAAGGCCACAAACCAACCACTATGTTTTAAACTCACAAGTCTTCTTTGCTTGAAACAGGGACGAAGACTATGTCCAAATCAAAGATTGGAAGTTGGAATTTTTCAGGTATCGTGCCCAAATTTTGTGAGCACAAAGGTTGTTTGAGAAGGTTTTTACCTAGTTGAGAAGATCATACCTCCTAGGCATTCTCCCTAGTCGGAAGAATTTATAGTTTTTCTTAAGTTCAGGGGTCCCGCCTGGAGAATAGGGTCAATTGTTAGTTTCCTTAAGTTTTAATCTTTAGTTTTTTGAGTTCAGGGGTCCCGCCTGGAAAATATGGTCAATTTTTAGTTTAGTCAAGCTCAGTTTATAGTTTTCCTCAAGCTCAACCTCAAATCTAGGAGATGCACTTCCTAGTTTGGGTTTTTCAGATTCTATTTCTTTAGGAGGTGCACTTCCTAATTTTATGTTAAAGGCTTTACCCCTAAGAGACGCACTTCCTAGTGTGAGTCATTTAAGTAAATCCCTAGGAGACGCACTTACTAGTTTGAGTAATTTAAGTTCACCCCTAGTAGACTCACTTCCTAATCTAGATCTTTCAGGTTATTCTTTTAGGAGACGTACTTCCTAGTTTGGGTCATTCAGGTTTTATTTTTAGCAGACGCATTTGCAAGTCAAATTTTCTTGGTTTTACTCACAGGAGACGCACATCCTAGTCGAGTCTTTAGTTTTACTCTCATCATTGCATCAATAGCATAGGTGTTTTATAGTTTTGCTAACAACTCACAAATCTTCCTAGTGCAAACCGGGGCAGAAAATTTTGTTTGTTGTGTTGTTTTAATTGCAGGCACCCACTTGAAAAATGAGGAAAAATATTTCAGAAATCAATTTTAGGTTCAAGTCATTGGCAGGCGCCCACCTGGAGAACGAGAGAATTTATTTTAATTTTTAAGTCATCAGGCGCCCACCTGGAGAATGAGGGAATTTATTTTAAGTTTTAAGTCATCACGCGCCCACCTGGAGAACGAGGGAATTTATTTCAAGTTTTAAGTCATCAGGCGCCCACCTGGAGAATGACGGGATTTATTTCAAGTTTTAAGTCATCAGGCGCCCACCTGGAGAACGAGAAAATTTATTTCAAGTTTTAAGTCATCAGGCGCCCACCTAGAGAACGAGGGAATTCATTTCAAGTTTTAAGTCATCAGGCGCCCACCTGGAGAACGAGGGAATTTATTTCAAGTTTTAAGTCATCAGGCGCCCACCTGGAGAACGAGGGAATTCATTTCAAGTTTTAAGTCATGAGGCGCCCACCTGGAGAACGAGGGAATTTATTTCAAGTTAATTCATCAGGAGCCCACCTGTAGAACGAGGAAATTTATTTTAAGTTTTAAGTCATTAGGCACCCACCTAGAGAATGAGGGAATTCATTTCATGTTTTAAGTCATCAGGCGTCCACCTGGAAAATGAGGGAATTTATTTTAAGTTTTAAGTCATCATGCGCCCACCTGGAAAATGAGAGAATTTATTTCAAGTTCAAGGCATTAGCAGGCACCCACCTGGAGAATGAGAAAATTTATTTTAAGTTTCAAGTAATTACCAGGCGCCCACCTGGAGAATGAGAAAATTCATTTCAAGTTCAAGGCATTAGCAGGCGCCCACTTGGAGATTGAGAGAATTCATTTTAAGTTTCAAGTCATTAGCAGGCGCCCACCTGGAGAACGAGGGAAGTCATTTCAGAATTCACTTAGAGTTCGAGTTAGAGGCATCAGGAGCCCGCCTGAATAATAGGGTCAACTTTCGATTTTCAAGTTCAAGAGGCATCAGGAGCCCGCTTGAAAAATAGGGTCAACTTTCAATTTTCATGTTCAAGAAGCATCAGGAGCCCGTCTGGAGAACAAGGTCAATTTTTATTTTCCAATTTCATGTTAGAGAAGCATCATGAGCCCGCCTGAAGAACAGGGACAAATTTCAGTTTACAAGTTCAAGTCAGAGAGGCATCAGGAGCACGCCTGAAGAACAGGGTCAGCATTCAATTTTCAAGTTCAAGTTAGAAAAGCATCGGGAGAATCCCTCTTGAAGAACAGGGTCAACTTTCAGTTTACAATTTCAAGTCAGAGAAGCATCAGGAGCCCGCCAGAAGAACATGGTCAACTTTCAATTTTCAAGTTCAAGGTATAAAAGCATCAGGAGCCTGCCTGAAGAACAACGTCAATTTTCAGTTTACAAGTTCAAGTCAAAGAGGCATCAGGATCCCGCCTGAAGAACAGGGTCAACTTTCTGTTTTCAAGTTCAAGTTAGAGGCAGCAGGATCCCGCCTGAAGAATAGGGTTAACCTCCAGGTTTTTTCAAGTCAAATGAAAAGTAGCACGAGCCGCATGAAGGACAAGGTTTGCAAGCTCGAGTCTACCGCAAGTTCACGTTTATTTCAAGTGCAAGCAGCAGGGTGCACGCATGAAGAATAGGGTCAACTTCCAGTTTTCTTCAAACTCAAGTCAGCAGGATGCCCACTTGAAGAATGGGGTTGAATTTTCAGTTTCATGATTGAAGGATCAAGTGGATATTCAAGGAAGATTGGAGACAAGAAGTATATAAGATCTTGTATTTTTTTTTATTTTTGATGTAATTTTTCCTTTTATTTTTGATGTAATGGCAGGAACCGCGGACCGGAACCTCGACGGCGCCTCAATCGGCTCTCCACCTCGGTATACTCCATCACTCTTCTCACTTTTGAACTACACGTGGCCTGATTCCTGTATAACCAAGGATATGTAGGCAGCTCAAATACCAGCGCTAGATCACAATCTTTTGTCCATCTTTGTTTTGTTTTGAATAAGCGTCGGGTCATAAATCAATTATGTTGCTTATTGTTAGCCTATTTTTCACTTTTAATCTAATAGTAGAACATAAAATTCAAAAACACAAAAAAAAAGTTTCACTTTATATTTTTTTACCTCATTACATATCTTTTTCAAAAACATTAGTATTTTTGGTTGAAATGTTATTTTAATTTTGTGATGATTTTAATCTAATCCTATTTTTTATTTTTAGTATGATATTTGAAAAATGCCAAAAATAGTTTTGTTTTAACGGTTAGTTTTATTTTAATAGTTATTTCTACTTAAGTAAGGCTAGTTAATATTTTGGCAGTATTTTATCTTTGTTTTTTATTTAATAGGCAAGAGTTGATGTGGGGTGGATAGATTTTTGGTTAATTAGGCCCATTTTAAGCACAAATCTGGCTAAAAAGGCCCAAAGTGGACGGCCTATTCCCTCTGCCCACATACCCCATTAGATATAACACCCTAGAACTAACCCTAGAGAGGGGATCGAGGCAGCTGCACTTACACATAGATAGAGAAAGAGAGAGGGGACGGACGAGAAACAAAAGTCTGGAAAGAAAACTCCAAAACTGAAAAACGCAGCAATTCAATACCATAAATACACCATAGCTTCTGCATGTAGAAAACCCAGTTGAAACTTCACCTAAAGTACCATTGTTCTCCTGTTGAATCACTCCAAAACCCCATCAAACTCGCTAAAAATCAGTCAAAAACCACTGATCCATCAAGTATTCCGACGAGTTTCGAGGTCGTCGTAGGTAGTAGTCTGAGGTTTCCGGGCAGGTTCGAGGTCCCATCGAGGTTGTCGTCGTCCAAGGTTCCCGATCTTAGAACATTTTCAGATTCGGTCTACGGTTACGATTCATTCTTATATCAAGCTCTGTTCGACAGACTTTCGATTTGGGTTTCCGTACTTTCACATTTGGAGGTTTGCTGATTATATAAGAGGTCAATTTACTCTCCTCTCTTTATTTTAATATCGTGCTTGTGAATCGAAATGTGATGCTGGCCTTTCTCTTGTTTGTTTGTTGTGGATCGAAATATGTGCTATGTTTTATCATAAAAATGAAAAAGATAAAATAGAGCATAAATCTTGATCCACAACAAACAAAACAAGAGAAAGGCCAGCATCACATTTCAATTCACAAGCACGATATTAAAATAAAGAGAGAAGAGAGTAAATTAACCTCTTATATAATCAGCAAACCTCCAAATGTGAAAGTACGGAAACCCAAATCGAAAGTCTGTCGAACAGAGCTTGATATAAGAATGAATCGTAACCGTAGACCGAATCTGAAAATGTTCTAAGATCGGGAACCTTGGACGACGACAACCTTGATGGGACCTCGACCCTGCCCGGAAACCTCAGACTACTACCTATGACGACCTCGAAACTTGCCGGAACACTTGATGGATCAGTGGTGTTCGACTGATTTTTAGCGAGTTTGATG
The DNA here is from genome assembly GCF_000390325.3 of Nicotiana tomentosiformis. Taxonomy (NCBI): domain Eukaryota; kingdom Viridiplantae; phylum Streptophyta; class Magnoliopsida; order Solanales; family Solanaceae; genus Nicotiana; species Nicotiana tomentosiformis. The sequence continues at coordinate 41,635,738 of NC_090818.1, read as the reverse complement.
GGGTTTTGGAGTGATTCAACAGGAGAACAATGGTACTTTAGGTGAAGTTTCAACTGGGTTTTCTACATGCAGAAGCTATGGTGTATTTATGGTATTGAATTGCTGCGTTTTTCAGTTTTGGAGTTTTTTTTCCAAACTTTTGTTTCTCGTTCGTCCCCTCTCTCTTTCTCTATCTATGTGTAAGTGCAGCTGCCTCGGTCCCCTCTCTAGGGTTAGTTCTAGGGTGTTATATCTAATGGGGTATGTGGGCAGAGGGAATAGGCCGTCCACTTTGGGCCTTTTTAGCCAGATTTGTGCTTAAAATGGGCCTAATTAACCAAAAATCTATCCACCCCACATCAACTCTTGCCTATTAAATAAAAAACAAAGATAAAATACTGCCAAAATATTAACTAGCCCTACTTAAGTAGAAATAACTATTAAAATAAAACTAACCGTTAAAACAAAACTATTTTTGGCATTTTTCAAATATCATACTAAAAATAAAAAATAGGATTAGATTAAAATCATCACAAAATTAAAATAACATTTCTACCAAAAATACTAATGTTTCTGAAAAAGATATGTAATGAGGTAAAAAAACAAAGTGAAACTATTTTTTTGTGTTTTCGAATTTTATGTTCTACTATTAGATTAAAAGTGAAAAATAGGCTAAATCCTATCAAATTAAAAATAAGTAAATATTTTAAAAATACTACTTTTAAAAGTTGCGCAGGTCAAAAATTACGTGCTTACAGCTGCCCCTCTTTGCTCGAAAACTCGAAGGGGTTTTTGAGCAAAGAACAATTAGCAACGTAATTGATTTATGACCCGACGCTCATTCAAAACGAAACAAAGATGGACAAGAGATTGTGACCGAGCCCTGGTATTTGAGCTGCCTACATATCCTTGGCTATACAGGAATCAGGCCACGTGTAGTTCAAATGTGAGAAGAGTGATGGAGTATATCGAGGTGGAGAGCCGATTGAGGCACCGTCGAGGTTCCGGTCCGCGGTTCCTGCCATTACATAAAAAATAAAAGGAAAAATTACATCAAAAATAAAGAAAAATACAAGATCCTATCTACTTCTTGTCTCGAATCTTCCTTGAATATCCACTTGATCCTTCAATCATGAAACTGAAAATTCAATCCCATTCTTTAAGTGGGCATCCTGCTGACTTGAGTCTGAAGAAAACTGGAAGTTGACCCTATTCTTCAGGCGGGCGCCCTGCTGCTTGCACTTGAAATAAACTTGAACTGGCGGTAGACTCGAGCTTGCAAACCTTGTCCTTCATGCTGCTCGTGCTACTTTTGATTTGACTTGAAAAAAACTGGAGGTTAACCCTATTCTTCAGGCGGGATCCTGCTGCCTCTAACTTGAACTTGAAAACTGAAAGTTGACCCTGTTCTTCAGGCGGGATCCTGATCCCTCTTTGATCTGAACTTGTAAACTGAAAATTGACGTTGTTCTTTAGGCAGGCTCCTGATGCTTCTATACCTTGAACTTGAAAATTTAAAGTTGACCTTGTTCTTCAGGCGGGCTCCTGATGCTTATCTGACTTGAAATTGTAAACTGAAAGCTGACCCTGTTCTTCAGGCGGGCTTCTCCTGATGCTTCTCTAACTTGAACTTGAAAATTGAATGCTGACCCTGTTCTTCAGGCGGGCTCTCGATGCCTCTTTAACTTGAAAATTGAAAGTTGACCCTATTTTTCAGGCGGGCTCCTAATACCTCTCTGACTTGAACTTGTAAACTGAAAGTTGTCCCTGTTCTTCAAGAGGGCTCATAATGCTTCTCTAACTTGAACTTGGAAAATGAAAGTTGACCATGTTCTCCAGGCAGGCTCCTGATGCTTCTTGAACTTGAAAATTGAAAGTTGACCCTATTTTTCAAGTAGGCTACTGATGCCTCTTGAACTTGAAAATCGAAAGTTGACCCTGTTCTTCAGGCGGGCTCTTGATGCCTCTAACTCAAACTCTAAGTAAATTCTAAAATGACTTTCCTCGTTCTCCAGGTGGGCGCCTGCTAATGACTTGAAACTTAAAATGAATTCCCTCATTCTCTAGGTGGGCGCCTGCTAATGCCTTGAACTTGAAATGAATTTCCTCATTCTCCAGGTGGGCGCCTGGTAATTACTTGAAACTTAAAATGAATTTTCTCATTCTCCAGGTGGGTGCCTGCTAATGCCTTGAACTTGAAATAAATTCCCTCATTCTCCAGGTGGGCGCCTGATGACTTAAAACTTAAAATAAATTCCCTCATTTTCCAGGTGGGCGCCTGATGACTTAAAACTTGAAATGAATTCCCTCATTCTCCAGGTGGGCGCCTAATGACATAAAACTTGAAATAAATTCCCTCGTTCTACAGGTGGGCTCCTGATGACGTAAAACTTGAAATGAATTCCCTCATTCTCCAAGTGGGCGCCTGATGATTTAAAACTTGAAATGAATTCCCTCGTTCTCCAGGTGGGCGCCTGATGACTTAAAAATTGAAATAAATCCCTCGTTCTTCAGGTGGGAGCATGATGACTTAATACTTGAAATGGATTCCTTCATTCTCCAGGTGGGCGCCTGATGACATAAAACTTGAAATAAATTCCCTCGTTCTCCTGGTGGGCGCCTGATGACTTAAAACTTGAAATAAATTCCCTCGTTCTCCAGGTGGCTGCCTGATGACTTAAAACTTGAAATAAATTCCCTCGTTCTCCAGGTGGGCGCATGATGACTTAAAACTTGAAATAAATTCCCTCATTCTCCAGGTGGGTGCCTGATGACTTAAAACTTGAAATAAATTCCCTCGTTCTCCAGGTGAGCGCGTGATGACTTAAAACTTAAAATAAATTCCCTCATTCTCCAGGTGGGCGCCTGATGACTTAAAAATTGAAATACATTCCCTCGTTTTCCAGGTGGGCTCCTGCCAATGACTTGAACCTAAAACTGATTTCTGAAATATTTCTCCTCGTTTTCCAGGTGGGTGCCTGCAATCAAAACAACACAACAAACAAACTTTTCTGCCCTAGTTTGCACTAGGAAGATTTGTGAGTTGTTAGCAAAACTGTAAAACACTTATGCTATTGATGCAATGATGAGAGTAAAACTAAAGACTCGATTAGGATGTGTTTCTCCTGTGAGTAAAACCAATAAAATTTGACTTGCAAATGCGTCTGCTAAAAATAAAACCCGAATGACCCAAACTTGGGAGTACGTCTCCTAAAAGAATAACCTGAAAGATCCAGATTAGGAAGTGCGTCTACTAGGGGTGAACTTAAATTACTCAAACTAGGAAGTGCGTCTCCTAGGGATGAACTTAAATGACTCATACTAGGAAGTGCGTCTCCTAGGGGTGAAGCATATAACATAAAATTAGGAAGTGCACCTCCTAAAGAAATAGAATCTGAAAAACCCAAGCTAGGAAGTGCATCTCTTATATTTGAGATTGAGCTTGAGGAAAACTATAAACTGAGCTTGACTAAACTAAAAATTGACCATATTTTCCAGGCGGGAACCCTGAACTCAAAAAACTAAAGATTAAAACTTAAAGAAACTAACAATTGACCCTATTCTCCAGGCGGGACCCCTGAACTTAAGGAAAACTAAAATTTCTTTCGACTAGGGAGAATGCCTAGGAGGTACGATATTCTCAACTAGGTATAAACCTTCTCAAACAACCTTTGTGCTCACAAAATTTGGATACGATAGCTGAAAAATTCCAGCTTCCAATCTTTGATTTAGACATAGTCTTCGTCCCTGTTTCAAGCAAAGAAGACTTGTGAGTTTAAAACATAGTGGTTGGTTTGTGGCCTTGATCTTGAGGGTGATTGCTCCTACATTTGCCATGATAACTTTGATTTTAACTTGGAAGACCTTGATTGTTATTGGCTAACCACTTTCTCTGTCACCCTTATCACAGAAAATACTTATGATCCGTTCAAGCCCAAATCCTCTATCTGTTGCATTGTGCCCATGAATTGACATTTACCGAACCTTTGCATTTCACATGAATCCCAAAGCACTTCAATTGTTATCAACTCAGTACGAATGCCACCCCTGACTTATGCCACTTTGATGTGCTAGTCACACTCCGCTTTGTGCAATTGGAAAGTTGATAGCAAATTTTGAAGTCATTTCTCACTTGTTCTGACAGAGCAGACTCAAAAAGAGACTTAAACAAAGCAAGAAGAACAAAGTAAGGGGACAATGGAAAGATATGACATCTAACAAAAGAATTACAAAGTAGAAAGTTATCTAATGTAACACCAACTCTAATGATCATGATGTGCATCTTGGATTAAGTGACCTGATCTGTCAAGCAAGTCTAATCTTCCATTCTTGTCATACCTCTAAGCTGTGAAACTAGGCTTCAATGCTCCAATTGTCCTATCTAATTCACGATCCTCAGTCGACTTGTAGTGCCTTGAAGGGTTTTCACTATCAAGCCTCTCTCATTTTGTTCTTTCTCTCAACTCACCATCGCCTTATGGTGCCAGTGAGGGTTTTCACCAATAAGACTCTCTCATTTTCTTCTTTTATTCTTATTTCCTCTAATTCTACAGATGACAAAGCATTAACGGTCATGGCGGGGCTCAACAATATCAGAAGGGCTATTTTTGGGAAAGGTAGTTGGAGGACGAACGATGGAGCTACTAGGGAGGTTAGGAAAGCTGTGATAAGCGGGAAAATCCGGAGAATATGGTGGATCATTTGACACTATGACCGGAGCTTGGGTAAGGGTAGCATTTAGGAAGCTAGGTGGTGGCGGGAGTGGTGCCTTCCCAGTCATCCAAACCTAATACATGTCCGCCATGTGTTGTCTCAACATCCTTTCTCTTAAACCAACCCCATGTCCTGTTCAACCAACTGCTTTCGTGTACCAATATCCACTAACTCAACTCTGTTGTCGGCTGTCATTGCCTTTCGACTTTATGTTGTGGGAAAGAGTTACCAGTTTAAGAACCACAAACCAACCACCTTTCTCAATAATGAAAATAACAAAGAGGAACAAAATGAAGTCATCACGTTAGCGTTAGGGCATTTAACATAAGATAATCTCACATTATGTGCAATGCACCTAGTCACAGTTATCAGTTCTAAAATGACTCCGAGGCTACGAAGGTCATATGGCATCATCCCAATTTTACTCTCATTGCCCTTTTCTTCTTCGTTTCCTCTCTTGCGCTCCTTAATTTGCTCATTTCTTCCCTCTCTTTTCTTTTTGATTATCGCACTTTTCTTGCATCCCGCAGTTTCCTCTCATTTTTCACATCCCACAACTTCATCTATATTTTTCTTTTTTCTTTCTTTCTTTTTTTTTTCAAATAATTTCTAAAATGATTCGATCGAACCCGATGTGGGTTGCCTACGTATCATGTTCCACATGAATCAGACCAAGCGTAGTTCTGAAAAAGTAATGGACAAAATATACTAAAAATAAAAATCTTTTTGAATTTTTCATTTATAACTTTTTTTGGTTTTCACATATAAAATAGGAAGTACGATAACAAAAGACTCGACGAACTCAACTAGACTATGACACACTGTGACACCACCTAAAAGAATCAATACTAGTGGACATGACATGTAAAAGACAAAATAGACTCAAAATATAAAAAGTCTCCTCAAACAACTGCTGAAAGCAACGGTCCTGACTAAGACGGTCATGGGGTACTTGTCATGCTCGAGCTCTAATAAATGAATCCATACCTGAATAAGAAAAACTAAGACCAAATAGAGTTAGTGACTCGAGGCACTGTGTGAAACCATAATGCTTACTATTGGGCTATGCAAGGCACGAGTGAGGCTATCTTTGGAAAATGACCTACGTGGCCTAAATGTAGCTAGAAGTGCAAACTCAAAAAGGGTGACCACCAAGCTATGGAAAAATATCTCAAAAGGCCCGTACGACCCCTAATCTCTCAAGAATCGTTGTCTCTAAGGTTACTTTGCACAAATGACCCTAATTTACAGAAATGGCCGATGTGGTAAAAATGGCTAAGCATGCAAACTCAACAGGAATGGACCTTAAACAAAAAGGACATCTTGTGGTAGATTTAGGACTCTAAGACATGGGTTAACAAGCTACTTTTGCGAAAATATCCCTATTTTGTAAAAACGGCTGATGTGGCCGAAGGTGACTAGACGTGCAAGATTTGGCTAAGACCCCGCGAAGCCAAGAACTTAAAACTCACTAGGAAGACCGGACCCTATGTGGGCTGCCTACGTATCCCGCCCCGAAAGACGAGAATCAGGTATGCGTAGTTCGGGAAGATTGGATACGGGAGAGAATTTAAACAAAAATACTGATTTGGAGAAACCATATATATTTTTTTATTATTATTTTTTTTGAAAAATGATGAAACATGTAAAATCTTTTGAATTTTCTTTTTATCTTTTTTTGATTGATTTTTTTTTGGAAAATGATGGGAAGGTGCAATATCTTTTTGGAATTTTTTTGTTTGGTCTTTTCTTGAAAAAGTTGTGAAAGAAAAATATAACTGGGCCCTACTTGCTTCATTTTCAACCTTCTTTCTCAAACATCATTCCGCCAAATGACCTTTCTACCCTCAAAGATGCAGCATGTATCACATAGGGATGATTGAATGTCCTTTTGGGCCATGGGCCCATTGACACAATTTGGACAGGCTTCCTACGAAGGAACACGGTACCTAGGTCCTAGCCCTACTAAGTCACAATGATATGATGCAAATAAGCATGACCTAAAGGCTGACCTAAGTTTTGGAGTTCACTAGAGAAGGCAGTTCGGGGGAGCGTATGGTCGATGGTGACTGCTCAAGCTTTCCACCCACTCTATACGTCCGACGGCCCCCCTCCTAAAATAAAGGTGACTCAACAAAGTGTTCGTGTACGCGATGCATACTACGAGACTTGTTGCAGAAAGAATTGACCGGATAATGCAGATGATGACAGTTATAAAGCAGTAACACATAAAAGAAAAACTGTAAACACGTAAACAACTAGCAAATAATAAAACGACATAAACAAAAATAATAAAAAAAACAAATAAACCAAATAAAACATAAAAACCTCAACAAAATATTTTAAAAAGCCAACAAGATCAAGTATCAGCTCGAACCTGCAACTCTCCAGCAGAGTCGCCAAAGCTGTCACACCCCTTTTTTCACCTTAACAAACCCTCTTAAAAGATAAAAAGATTTAAAAACTCAAAAGGGTTTTCAAATTCGAAAGTGACAAAAGATTGTGTTTCAAAGAATTTTTCAAAGTCGCCACCTGACATTTGGTTTCGGTGTGCCAGGTCACCATTTTTTTTAAATAACAATTTTCCTTCAAAACATATTTAGACTCTAAAGCATAGTCTGTACCAGAAATTCTAGATAAGAGGGTTCATTTGACCTGGGGAGAAGGTGTTAGGCATTCCCCAAGTCCCTTAACGAGTATGGTTGCATACTTGATCCGGTTGGCTTTAAAGAATACTCAGATTGAGGTAAAAACACACAAAGGAAAATAAACACAAAAGAGGCTCGAGGTCGTCCCCACCTAAATGAAAGAAAATTACACGAAAAGAAAATTAAAGTAATAAATTAACCTATACTATGCTTACTCTGCGATGTCCGTCACGGCCTTCAATTACATTCACTATGGGGCATACCCCAGATAAAAATATATACAAAATCCACGGGGAATTTTCATGAGTATAAACTAAAAGAAACGACCTCTCACCTCGAATAAAAATAAAAGAAAAGAAAAACAACCCTAAAGTTTGCCTACCCGAGTGTAACCGGCATAAACATGCTACTAGCAATAATAAAATAAATAAAGCAAATAAAACAGAACTAACTAAACTATGCTCAAAATCTTTTGACTTTTTATTTTAGGCATTTGACCAAGCCCAATTTTTAAAGCATGTGAGAAATAGTTAATTACTAATGGGCTCAATCTTTCAGCTCCACAATCCAACTATTTTCTTTGTAGCTAATTCGTATGGATTCAGTATCATTAAAATAGTTTTGCAAAGCAATTTAACCAAATAACTTTTTTCTAAATCAATCCACTATTCTCACCACTTCAACGTGTTAAGCTAATAACGAAAAGAACAAAAAATAATACATTCATGTCCTGCCACGTCCTACGTTGGGCCATGACCATTTTCCACCAAGCTTTGCTATGTCCTGCGTTGATCCATGGCCATGTCCTTCCCGATTCTATGCTATTCTTGCCAGGCCAGATGTAGTGATCACAGGTATTGTCTCAGTGTGCCACAATGATCCTTCCACATTATTTGACCATGGTTCCCCCGAGGCCCCCGGAATCTCAACCAAATATACCAACTAGTCCTAAAACATCATCTGAACTTAGTCGAACCCTCAAATCGCCTCAAACAACGCTAAATCTCGTATGTCACAGGCATGAGTTTCTATATCCGGTTGGGTTGTTCTATGTCGGGTATTCCCTCATGTTTACTCTGATTATTTCATGATGCCCTCGCACCTGCGGGTGCGCTTGTGCGAAAATTGTGCGCATCTGCGCAATTCACTTGCCCCATCTGCCTTCGCACCTGCGATGAAAGGGCCGCATCTGCGCGTGCGCGCCTACGAAAATCCCTTCTGCTTCTGCGGAGCTTGCGCACCTGCCGAACTCGAAGTTACGTAGCCCGTAGGCTTAATGATTGAGTAAGTGATTTATCGAACTCAAGATAAGAGTAGCCCGTTGTGATGACCCAAAATGTCATTTTTAAATTTAATAATTAATTATGTGATCTAAGCACTATTTACCATTACTCGACTTGCGGCAGTCCGTAAAAAAAAAATACGAAAAGTTTTCAGGTGAAAAATTAATTTAAATGTGAATTAGAGCTTTAAAAGTCAACTGAGTTGACTTTGGTCAACATTTTGAGCAAACAGACTCGGATCAATGTTTTGACAATTTTGGTAGGTCTGTATCGTGATTTGGAACTTAGGCGTATGCCCGAAATCAAATTCCGAGATCCCTAGCCAGAGATATGGAATTTTGATGAAAAATTAAAAGTTTAAGTTCAAATAGTGATCGGATGTCAAATTATGTGCAAACGACCCCGGAATAGAATTTTGATGATTTTAACAGCTCCGTATGGTGATTTTGGACTTAGGAGCGTGATCGAAATTTTATTTGAAAGTCCGTAGTAGAATTAGGCTTGAAATGCCGAAAGTTGAATTTTTGGGAAGTTTGATCGAGGGGTTGACTTTTTGATATCGTGGTCGAAATCCGATTCTGAAAATTTTTATAACTCAATTATGTCATTTATGACTTGTGTGCAAAATTTGAGGTCAATCGGAATTGATTGGTTATGTTTCGGCGCAAAATATAGAAGTTGGAAGAATTGAAAACTCATAATTCGATTCGATGCGCGATTCGTAATTTCGGCATTGTTTGGCATGGTTTGAAGCCTCAACTAAGTTCATATTGTATTTTGGGACATGTTGGTATATTTGGTTAAGGTCCCGAGGGCCTCGGGTGGATTTCGGAAGGTTAACGGAATGGATTTCGGACAAAAAGGAACTGCTGGAATATTTCTGCTGCAGAAGCTATTTTTGGACAGCAACCGGTGCAATCGCAGAGCTGACTTTGGAAGCTTATATCTCGAAATCTATATGAAATCTAAAAATTATCAAAACATGAAAATTGTAGCCCTTTGATTCTAGTTTCCAGAATGATAAACCATTTATCATTCAGACATTTATACGAAATGTTATGATCGATTGACTGAAGTTAGTACTGCATATTTTTGCTACAGTAGTGTGCATCGCCAGAAATTTCTGCTGCACAGGGCTGACTTTGGGAGCTTATATCTCGCAATTTATAAGGAGCTGGGCGATGAGGAAAACATGAAAGATGTAGTAATTTGTATCTAGTTTGCAGAACTTTAAACCGTTTGGCAGTTGGAGTTGAGTACAAGAAGTTATGATTGATACACTACAGGCTGTCGAGGAAGAGTTTGATGTTTTCAACATAAGCATGTAATGATCCAAAAGTCCATTTTTAGTTCTAGAGATCGAAATTCGATTTCGAGACTTTCGACATTTTGATAATGAATTATAGGAGTGATCTGGAAAGTTTGGTCTAATTTCATCAAGTCACGTTTGAGTTTTAAGCGCGAAATATGAGTTAATTGTTTAACGAGCGAAATTGGTATCACATTGAGCAAATGAGCTCCGAATTTAGTTTCGATTGAACGAATGGGTTCGTAGTTTTATTTGTGACTCATAGGAACAAGAATCGTCGAATTCCGAGTTCGTATGATGGAGTTAAAGCCTTTTTAGTGAAATAAAACTGTTGGTGTAAATAGTCCTGGTGTGCACTTTAGCGACCAGATGTGACACTTTTAGCGACGGGATTGGACTTTTAGCGACCGGAATAGTATTTTTGGGGCAGAAACTTAAGGACCAAAAATGGTCATTTCTTTCATTTCGTTTTGGAGTTTTGGAGCACAGTTCTTGGACGATTTTGAGGATTTCTTCAAGACTTCAACTTGGGTAAGTGTCCTATATCCAAATGTGATTATATTTCATAAATCCATGGTCATATTCATCATTTATTTCGGATTTAAATGGAAGAAATCAAGATTTTTTGCAAAATCTTCCAAAAATAAAAATTTCAGATTTGGAGGTCGAGTTGTTATCGGATTTTGGTAAAATTGGTATGGATGGACTCGTAATTGAATGGGTTGTCGGATTTTATAAGTTTCGCCGGATTCCGAGATGTGGGCCCCACAGGCAAATTTTAAGCTAATTTCGGATTTTAATGAAAATGTAATATTGTCTTATGAAAGTGATTACTATAATTTTTGTTGACTGTATCGAATTAATCATGACTAGATACAAGTCGATCGAAGTCGGAAATTCGAGGAAAAAGCATAATACTTGGTTAAATTGGAGCAAGTCGAGGTAAGTGACTTGTCTAACCTTGTGTGGGGGAAATTTCCCCTAGGATTGATATTGATGTGATTATTGAAATGTGTTGAAAGTCGTGTGCACGAGGTGACGAGTGTGTACACGGGCTAAATTGCGAAAGATTATATTTTAAAATTGTATAGATCACTGTTGCGCATTTATTAAATTATTTTATCTTGTTATATTCTTCATCATTGATCTGAGATATATACTTCAAATTTGTTTGATCTTTTCTTACTAATTATTTTACCTGTTTAGTTGAAACTTGGTTTTTTTTATTCTGTGCATTATTTGAAGGTCGATTTTCTTTAAATTAAATATTATTAATATGAAGTATTTGACATTTTTAAACTTGATATTGAAGCAAGGTAGTAAAGATTTTGAAATATTATTTTCTTAAATTATTTAGTTCTGAATATTTTTATATTCATTGTGAGGGAGCCGTGAGCTCTTATTTGTGGAAGAATATTATTGTTGAATTATTTTGACATGAGCCGTGATTATTGATGAATTATTTTGACATGAGTCGTGAGCTCTTTATTGTGAAAAACTATTATTGATGATTTATTTTAGCATGAGCCGTGAGCTCTTTATTGTGGAAAAATATTGTTGTTGAATTATTTTAGCAAGTTAAATTATTTGAGCACTTGACCTGCAAATTGTGATATATTGTGATATTATTATGCATGCAGTGGTATAAGGTCTGGGTGTTGAAACGCATGCGGTGAGATAAGGGTGTCTTGGTACGCGTGGCTAGTAGGGGTGACTACTAGAAGTCATGCGGTGTGATAAGGGTGGCTAAAACACGGGATGCTATTTCGGGAAAAAATGTTTTATTTAAATAAATTGTGAAGGCTCCCGCGGTGATATAAGAAAATGAGATATTGTGAATTTATTTATGATTTGGGACTACGAGGCGGTACCTCGAGAGTGCCCTTGTTGATATTGATTTATGGCCATAGTTGTTTTCGATTAGTTGTTGTGGTTTTCATAAAGTTGAAGGAAATTCTATTTTGATTCCATGAGATATTATTTGTAATTATTTGATGTCATTAAATGTGACATACTATTTGATTCATTTCCAATGTCATTTTATTTTACTACATTGATAGACATTTTACCATGCCATTATTATATTCCATTAAGGCCTCACCTGACCTCGTCACTACTCTACCGAGGTTAGGCTTAGCACTTACTGGGTACCGCTGTGGTGTACTCATACTACGCTTCTGCACATCTTTTTGTGTAGATCCAGGTACATTTTACCAGCCTAGATATCAGTGAGTTACATGCGCACAGAGACTTCGAGGTATATCTGCCAGTGTCCGCAGACTCCGGAGTCCCCTTCTATCATTTTATGTTGCTTCCTTATATTTTATTTAGACCTTGACATATAGAGACATTGAGAATAAATTCTTAGAAGCTTGTGACTTATTTCTATCGGGTTTTGGGAGTTGAAATTGTTTGAGTTATAGTTTATTTATTTCAAATATTTATTATTATTCCGCATTGATAGGCTTACCTAGTCTTAGAGACTAGGTACCATCACGATATCCTACGGAGGGAATTTAGGGTCGTGACAAGTTGGTATCAGAGCACTAGGTTCATAGGTGTTATGAGTCACAAGCAGGTTTAGTAGAGTCTTGCGGATCGGTACGGAGACGTCTGTACTTATCTTCGAGAGGCTATGGAACTTTTAGGAAATATTCACTTATTTGACTCCTTATCGTGCGACATTGATTTAGCTTGAAACATATATCTTATATTCCTTTGTATCCACTCGTGTATGACATTGCGCACTCAGTATCAGTTGTGTGTCGACGGTTCGTAATGCCGTATATGGACTATGAGGGAGCCAGAGATGTTCAAACATTGCCTCAACGTGTGGTTCCGACTGAAGATGCAGACGTATTGAGAGATGACCTAATGAATCATGTGGGGGTGCAACGGACGTTAGCGTATGGTTGATTTATACAAGCTGTGAAGGTTATTATTGAGGATCATTGGACGTTGTGATCTATGACTTCGTGCCGAATGGGGGGAGTCCACTACCAATGGGTGGATTGCGGGGTCATGTATTATATCAGTTTTGGCCTGAAATGTATATATGTGGTACTGAAAGGTTCCCTAAAATTTACACATGTTTAAGGCCTGAGTTTTTGTAGAGGATAAGGTTTGGACTTGTGGTATGTTCGCCTCCTTAATAATCCTATACTTCAATACCAAAGGAGTTATAGAAATAACTCTATATTTATGGAAGGTCTACTCAGCGTGGACGTCACTGTTGCGGATTTTGGGGTGCTTCGGAGTAAGTACACTTGTTGACGAGAGTCTGGACTATGTGGTTCATGATAAGATTTGTCTGTATGGAGCTCTACTTTCGTGATCGTTGTGTATAAATAGGGGTAAGGGTTACCCCAAAGAAGAATTGAAGAGTTTGTTAAGAAATTGGTTAGCTCAACAATGTTGAGTCAGCATAACAAAAGAAGAAATTTGCCTTGGGAGAGATAATTCTCCACCAGTGTTCGTGGCAAACCTATGAAGAAGGAAGACCAGCCAATGCAACACCGCCCACTTGGCTCAGTTCTCAGAAACGCTTTTGAAAGAGTTTATTTTCTGGACTCTCCGTAATGCGTGGCGCATAGGGTTTGAACGGTTGCGTCATGTCACCATTGACGATTTCAGAATATGCCATCAAGTTCAATAAGTTAGCTCGCCATACTCCTACTTTGCTTCCTACACCCAGAGGCCGAGTCCATAGACTCATTAAAGAACTCAATTATGATCATAAAATTTTGTACGACTCGGGAGCTACAAGCTGATACTTCATTTATGCTAGTTGTACAAATTACCAATATATTAGAACGTGTTCGGGGTGAGGAAAAAGGAAACTAAGGAGACCAAGACATCTCAAGGTTCTGTGGGATTCAGTGGATTCTACTCTACAAGTATAAATCATTATGGAGGGGGCTTGGGCAGTCGGCCAGCCGAGTCCGCACATCGGATTACTCGGGGTGCTCCAGTAAGTTATTTTAATGCACCACCGACATGAGTTCCTATAATGGTTATTCCAGTTATCTGCACAGACTCAATATGAGCAGCCTAACCCGCAAAACGGTTGTTATGAATACGGTAATACTAGGCACATCATGAGAAAATTATCCCAAACTTGGGAGAGACATATTTCATCAAAGCACTCAGGCTACGTGCCCCATTGCAGTTACTACACCACCCACACGACCAGTTAAGGGTGGAGGACAGACGAGTAAAAGGCGTCCTAGAGGTGGAGACCCAGCCGTTGATATATTTATTTTACGGTATAGCGGAGGTCGCTACATCAGATGGTGTTGTTACAGGTATGACCTCGATTTAATATAAAGGAATAATTTCCTTAAGTTGATTCGGTTCTCAATATCAAAACGAGTCTTCCTATTGTGCTCCACTTATGAGTGAGCTTCATAATTCTATAATTTACTTATGTGTTTACCCCTGTTGGGAGATTTTATGGAGATAACTACGCCTATCATTTCGTGTTGGTCACTAATAAGAGCTGCAAGGCTAAATGTGGCTTTCTGTTACTCATTTCGGTAAATTTTGATGTAAATTCCGAATAATTAATTACAAATTATGAATTATATGCCCTACCGGTGTGGGGTTCATTATGTGTTGTGATTTGGTGTAACCGAAATTATTTAAAAGGAGAAAATAGAAATTTTCAATTGGCACGATGTGCATATTACTTGTGATTCAGAACTGAGGACGAGATCCTCACATTTTTATACAAAATTGATATGTTTAAACCGGGCTACGAGCTACGGTGGAAGTTATATAAGGACGAGATCCTTGTGAGAAAAGTTCTTGTGTTTAAGTTCTCCCTTGTGAAATTAAATTTGTACTATAGTACTAATAGGGAGTCATGCCTGTTAGGCTTATTTGAAAATTCTTATATGAAATTCTCTGTGCATAGTTGTCAAATTCGTGTTGTAATTATTAATTTTTAACCTATGATGTAGGTGCCCGCCTAGGTGGCATTAAATGTGACTCATTAATTAGGGTAAATAATCATGAGGTCTTCATGCCTCGTATCTCGTTATCAGTATTGTGAAAGTTTGAAATTAGATTTTTGTTAACATGAAGTTAATTGACGATTTTGTAATTGATTATGAACAACTATTAAGACCAGATTGACCCAGAAGGGTGCTCCGTTCAGATGGACCGAGGAATGTGAGGAGAGCTTCCAAAAGCTCAAGACAGCTTTGACTACAGCCCCAATGTTGGTATTACCTATAGGTTCAGGGTCTTATACTGTGTATTGTGATGTGTCGCGTATTGGTCTTGGTACAATGTTGATGTAAGACAGTAGGGTGATTGCCTACGCGTCCCGACAGTTAAAGGTACATGAGAAGAATTATCCGGTCCATGACCTTGAGTTAGCAGCTATTGTTCATGCCTTGAAGATTTGGCGGCATTATTAGTACGGTGTCCATTGTGAGGTCTACACCGATCACCGAAGTCTACAACATCTATTTAAACATAATGATCTTAATTTGCGGCAGCAAAGGTGGTTGGAGTTGCTTAAATATTATGACATCACCATTCTCTATCATCCTGGGAAGGCCAATGTAGTGGCAGATGCCTTGAGTCGTAAGGCGAAGAATTTGGGAAGCTTAGCATATTTACCGGTAGCAAAGAGGCCTTTGGCCTTGGATATTCAGGCCTTGGCCAACCAGTTTGTCAGATTGGATGTTTTCGAGCCGAGTCGAGTTTTGGCTTGTGTGGTTTCTCAGTCTTCTCTTTATGATCATATCAGGGAGCGTCAGTATGATGACCCCTATTTGCTGGTCCTTAAGGATACAGTTCAGCACGGTGATGCCAAAGAAGTCGCAATTGGAGATGACGGTGTATTACGGATGCAGGGCAGGCTATGTGTGCCTAATGTAGATGGTTTTCGTGAATTGATTCTCCAGGAGGCTGATAATTCGTGGTACTCCATACATCTGGGTGCTGCGAATATGTAGCAGGACTTGAGGCAATATTATTGGTGGAGGAAGATGAAGAAAGACATAGTGGAGTATGTAGCTCGGTGTCTAAATTATCAACAAGTGAAATATGAGCATCAACGACCGAGTGGATTGCTTCAGAAGTTAGTGATTCCAGAATGGAAATGGGAGAGGATCACTATGGATTTCGTTGTTGGGCTCCCACGGACTCAGAGGAAGTTCAATGCAGCTTGGGTGATTGTGGATAGATTGACCAAGTCAGCTCATTGCAATCCTATGATGACTACCTACTCTTCCGAGCAGTTGGCTTGAATCTATATTCGCGAGATTGTCAGATTTCACGGCATACTGGTATCTATCATCTCTGACCGGGGTACGCAGTTTACATCACGGTTCTAGAGGGCAGTACAATGTGAGTTGGGTACTCGGGTAGAGTTCAGTACAACATTTCACCCTCAGACGGACGAGCAGTTCGAATGCACTATTCAAATACTGGAGGATATGCTTCGTACGTGTGTGATAGATTTTGGGGGTGCTTGGGATCAGTTCTTACCACTTGCGGAGTTTGCTTACAACAACAGTTGTAGTCAAGCAATCAGATGGCTCCATATAAGGCCTTGTATGGTAGGCGGTGCCGGTCCCTAGTGGGTTGGTTCGAACCGGGCGAGGCTAAACTATTGGGTACAGACTTGGTTCAGGATGCCTTGGAAAAGGTTAAGTTGATTCAGGATTGACTTCGTACAGCCCAATCTAGAAAGAAGAGTTATGCAAATCGGAAGGTTCATGATGTTGCATTCATGGTTGGTGAGCGGGTATTGCTCCGGGTCTCGCTTATGAAGGGTGTGATGAGGTTCGGGAAGAAGGGCAAGTTGAGCCCTAGGTATATTGGGCCTTTTGAGATTCTTGAGAGAGTTGGAGAGGTGGCTTATAGACTTGCACTACCACCTAGTCTTTCTGCGGTTCATCCGGTGTTCCATGTTTCTATGCTTCGGAAATATCGCGGCGATCCGTCTCATGTGTTAGACTTCAGTACGGTTCAGTTGGACAAGGATCTATCTTATGTTGAGGAACCAGTGGCTATTTTAGATAGGCAGGTTCGAAAGATGAGGTCAAAGAACATTACTTCCGTAAAGGTTCAGTGGAGGGGTCATCCAGTCGAGGAGGCAACTTGGGAGGTCGAGAATGATTTACGCAGGTGTTATCCATACTTATTCACCAGCTCAGGTACTTTTTCTAACTCCGTTCGAGGACGAACGTTTGTTTTAGAGGTGGAGAATGTGATGACCCAAAATATCATCTTTAAATTTAATGATTAATTATGTGATCTAAGCACTATTTACCATTACTCGACTTGCGTGTGCAGTCCGTAAAAAAAAAATCGGAAAGTTTTCAGGTGAAAAATGAATTTAAATGTGAATTAGAGCTTTAAAACTCAACTGAGTTAACTTTGGTCAATATTTTGAGCAAACAGACTCGGATCAGTATTTTGACAATTTTGGTAGGTCTGTATCATGATTTGGGACTTAGGCGTATGCCCGAAATCAAATTTCGAGGTCCCTAGCCAGAGATATGGAATTTTGATGAAAAATTAAAAGTTTAAGTTCAAATAGTGATCGGATGTCAAATTATGTGCAAACGACCCCGGAATAGAATTTTGATGATTTCAACAGCTCCGTATGGTGATTTTGGACTTAGGAGCATGATCGGAATTTTATTTGGAAGTCCGTAGTAGAATTAGGCTTGAAATGCCGAAAATTAAATTTTTGGGAAGTTTGACCGAGGGGTTGACTTTTTGATATCGGGGTCGAAATCCGATTCTGAAAATTTTCATAACTCAGTTATGTCATTTATGACTTGTGTGCAAAATTTGAGGTCAATCGGAATTGATTTGATATGTTTCGGTGCAAAATATAGAAGTTGGAAGAATTGAAAACTCATAATTCGATTCGATGCACGATTCGTAATTTTGGCGTTGTTTGGCATGGTTTGAAGCCTCAACTAAGTTCGTATTGTATTTTGGGACATGTTGGTATATTTGGTTAAGGTTCCGAGGGCCTCGGGTGGATTTCGGAAGGTTAACGGAATGGATTTTGGACAAAAAGGAACTGCTGGAATATTTCTGTTGCAGAAGCTATTTTTGGACAGCAACCGGTGCAATCGCAGAGCTAACTTTGGAAGCTTATATCTCGAAATCTATAAGGAATCTGAAAATTATCAAAACATAAAAGTTGTAGCCCTTTGATTCTAGTTTCCAGAATGATAAACCATTTATCATTCAGACATTAATACAAAATGTTATGATCGACTAACTAAAGCTGGTACTGCAGATTTTTGCTACAGCAGTGTGCATCGCCAGAAATTTCGGCTGCACAGGGCTGACTTTGGGAGCTTATATCTCGCAATCTATAAGGAGTTGGGCGATGAGAAAAACATGAAAGTTGTAGTACTTTGTATCTAGTTTGCAGAACTTTAAACCGTTTGGCAGTTGGAGTTGAGTACAAGAAGTTATGATTGATACACTACAGGCTGTCGAGGAAGAGTTTGATGTTTTCAACATAAGCATGTAATGATCCAAAAGTCCATTTTTAGTTCTAGAGATCGAAATTCGATTTCGAGACTTTCAACATTTTGATAATGAATTATAGGAGTGATCTGAAAAGTTTGGCCTAATTTCATCAAGTCGCGATTGAGTTTTAAGCGCGAAATATGAGTTAATTGTTTAACGAGCGAAATTGGTATCACATTGAGCAAATGAGCTCCGAATTGAGTTTCGATTGAACGAATAGGTTCATAGTTTTATTTTAACTCATAGGAACAAGAATCGTCGAATTCCGAGTTTGTATGATGGAGTTAGAGCCTTTTTAGTGAAATAAAACTGTTGGTGTAAATAGTCCTGGTGTGCACCTTTAGCGACTAGATGTGACACTTTTAGCGACGGGATTGGACTTTTAGCGACCGGAATAGTGTTTTTGGGGCAGAAACTTAAGGACCAAAAATGGTCATTTCCTTCATTTCGTTTTGGAGTTTTGGAGCACGGCTCTTGGGCGATTTTGAGGATTTCTTCAAGACTTCAACTTGGGTAAGTGTCCTATATCCAAATGTGATTATATTTCATAAATCCATGGTCATATTCATCATTTATTTCGGATTTAAATGGAAGAAATCAAGATTTTTGCAAAATCTTTCAAAAACGAAAATTTAAGATTTAGAGGTCGAGTTGTTATCAGATTTTGGTAAAATTGGTATGGGTGGACTCGTAATTGAATGGGTTATCGGATTTTGTAAGTTTCGCCGGATTCCGAGATGTGGGCCCCACGGGCAAATTTTGAGCTAATTTCGGATTTTAATGAAAATGTAATATTGTCTTATGAAAGTGATTACTATAATTTTAGTTGACTATATCGAATTAATTATGACTAGATACGAGTCGATCATAGTTGGAAATACGAGAAAAAAGCATAATACTTAGTTAAATTGGAGCAAGTCGAGGTAAGTGACTTGTCTAACCTTGTGTGGGGGAAAATTTCCCTAGGATTGATATTGATGTGATTATTGAAATGTGTTGAAAGTCGTGTGCACGAGGTGACGAGTATGTATACGGGCTAAATTGCGAAAGATTATATTTTAAAATTGTGTAGATCACTATTGCGCATTTATTAAATTATTTTATTTTGTTATATTCTTCATCATTGATCTGAGATATATACTTCAAATTTGTTTGGTCTTTTCTTACTAATTATTTTACTTGTTTAGTTGAAACTTGGTTTCTTTTATTCTGTGCATTATTTGAAGGTTGATTTTTTTTAAATTAAATATTATTAATATGAAGTATTTGACATTTTTAAACTTGATATTGAAGCAAGGTAGTAAAGATTTTGAAATATTATTTTCCTAAATTATTTAGTCCTGAATATTTTTATACTCATTGTGAGGGAGCCGTGAGCTCTTATTTGTGGAAGAATATTATTGTTGTATTATTTTGACATGAGCCGTGATTATTGATGAATTATTTTGACATGAGCCGTGAGCTTTTTATTGTGGAAAACTATTATTGATGATTTATTTTGGTATGAGCCGTGAGCTCTTTATTGTTGAAAAATATTGTTGTTGAATTATTTTGGCAAGTTAAATTATTTGAGCACTTGAGGTGCAAATTGTGATATATTGTGATATTAATACGCATGTGGTGGTATAAGGTCTGGGTGTTGAAACACATGCGGTGAGATAAGGGTGGCTTGATACGCGTGGCTAGTAGGGGTGACTACTAGAAGTCATGCGGTGTGATAAGGGTGGCTAAAACGCGGGATGCTATTTCGGGAAAAATATTTTATTTAAATAAATTGTGAAGGCTCCCGCGGTGATATAAGGAAATGAGATATTGTGAATTTATTTATGATTTGGGACTACGAGGCGGTACCTCGGGAGTGCCCTTGTTGATTTTGATTTATGGCCATAGTTGCTTTCGATTAGTTGTTGTGATTTTCATAAAGTTGAAGGAAATTCTGTTTTGATTCCACGAGATATTATTTGTAATTATTTGATGTCATTAAATGTGACATACTATTTGATTCATTTCCAATGTCATTTTATTTTACTACATTGATAAACATTTTACCATGCCATTATTATATTCCAGTAGGGCCTCACCTGACCTCGTCACTACTCTACCGAGGTTAGGCTTGACACTTACTGGGTACCGTTGTAGTGTACTCATACTACGCTTCTGCATATCTTTTTGTGCAGATCCAGGTATATTTTACCAGCCTAGACGTCAGTGAGTTACATGCGCAAGGAGACTTCGAGGTATATCTGCCAGCGTCCGCAGACTCCGGAGTCCCCTTCTATCATTTTATATTGCTTCCTTATATTTTATTTAGACCTTGACATATAGAGACATTCAGAATAAATTCTTAGAAGCTTGTGACTTATTTCTACCGGGTTTTGGGAGTTGAACTTGTTTGAGTTATAGTTTATTTATTTCAGATATTTATTATTATTCTGCATTGATAGGCTTACCTAGTCTTAGAGGCTAGGTGCCATCACGACATCCTACGGAGGAAATTTGGGGTCGTGACACCTGTAGGCTTGGTAGTCGAGTGAGTGCTTGCTCGAACTCGAAGTAATGTAGCCCGTAGGCTTAGTAGTCGAGTGGCAAGATTTTTGCAGATTGTAAGTTCGGCCCTTTTGAGAGGTTTAATCTCCAAGATGGATTTCTCTTTAAGGAAAATAAGTTGTGTATCCCTAATTGCTCGTTAGGGGTGTTAGTGCAGAGACTCCTGCCATTGATTCTGTTCCGGTGGTACGTGATTTTCCGGATGTATTTCCTGCAGACCTGTCAGGCGGTTCGCGAAGGCTTGCCCTGCTACCATCAGTCCCTCAAATTCCTCTTCGCGAATGCGAGACTCCCTTCACGTTCACAAAGAAGGAAACCAAACTTCATCTTTTTAGGATAAGAAAATCAACCATGTAAAACGTGAATAATCATCGACAATAACAAAGGTATATCATTTACCTCCAAGGCTGGCAGTTCTAGTGGGTCCAAACAAGTCCATGTCAAGAAATTGAGTGAGGCAGTTTTTTGGGGCCTTTTTGATGTCGATTTTCCGGCCAATTATGCGACAGCATAACCGTTTTGTCGGCCGCTATAGTTGCCGCCGCTCTATGACCGTTCCTCTTGTTTTTGCATTTTACAGCCAAAAAACTTGAATTTCGCCTGATTCCCATATTTTCGTGTGCTTAGCCCATGCCTTGCGAGTGGACACGGGAATAGGAAAAGACAAACATGTATAATGATAAAAAATGGAATAGGAAAAGTAAAGAAATGACCTCAAAGTAGCTGGTGTAGAGCCATAAAATTGGAACACAAATCAAAGTTGGGACCTCATCCGGAAACCACGAACGGAAGTCATCGACAGACCAGATTTGGAAGTGCTTTCCTGGCGTTGCTGGACTGAATTTTTTAGCAGTTTTGCCGCTGATTTTGCTGCTTAGAGAAGAAGCGACGAGCAGAAGTTTGGGACAGCGGAGCCCGAAAAATCATCTGACATGAGCTTCGCAAATGGATTAAGCATAAAAAAACGACAGTAAGGTTCCAATATATGGAAATATCAGAACAAAGACTCCGTTCGAGATTGAAACTGCAGCGGCGGCGGAATTAGTAACAGCAGAAGCGTCGGAGGAGGAGGAAGCGGAGGCGATGGAGGCGGCAGAGGTGAAGATGGGGTGGTTCGGCGGCTGGGTCTTGGAAGATAGGGTGGCTGATCCTTTTTTTTTTCTTTAGGGTTCATGGAAGATGTCGCTTTTATTTTGGTTTGGGGGAACTAATATTGGCCATAGGATTAAAGTCAAATAGAGGGCCAAGATTAAAAGGTGATGGGCTAGGTTAACTGGTGCGGGTCAGGGGTTAAGCTGATGGGTCGTGGGGTTTGGATTTAGAAATACTGGGTTGGGTCTATGTCTTTTGGGTTTAAATTTGGGCTAAGAAGACTAAATAATATAATATTTTTATAAAAATATAAAAATCACTCTTAATTAATTAAAATAAACTACTAAAATAAAACTAAATATTAAAAGTGAAACTATTTTTGTATTTTCAAATGTTATAATAAAGTAAAAAGTAGACAAAAATAGGCTAAAGTCATGGTAAAATTAAAATACTATAAACATAAATATACTAATTGACCTTAAACTAAAGATAAAAATATTTTTGTGTTTTTAAATTGTAATCTGAAGTAAAAATTGACTAAAACTCCGTAAAAATTAAAGTTAAATTAAATAAATATTTTAAACACTAAAAATAACTCAAAAACGTGACGAGTCAAAAATTACGTGCTTACAGGGCCAGCTCAGGTCCCGGAGAGGTTTATTGCCACCCTAGTGCTTCAAGATGCTTTGGTCCAATTGGTGGGCCTTATGGAGAGTGTGACCCAGACTGGCGCATTCCCCATGGCACCAGTCGTCTCTCAAGATGGAGGAGGAGCCCAGACTCCTGCTACTCACACTCCTGAGCAGATGGCTCCCCAGTTTCATACTCCAGTAGCTCATCCAGTCGGAGTAGTCCAGTCGGTTGCTGCGGTGCAGCCCGGTGATGGGTTAGCTATGTCTTATGAGGCTTTGTGGAGATTGGATAGGTTTACTAAGCTCTTTCCGGTCCATTTTAGTGGTGATACTTCAGAGGATCCCCAGGAGTATCTTGACAGTTGTCATGAGGTTTTTTGGAACATGGGTATATTGGAGACCAATGGGGTTGACTTTTCTGCTTTTCATATGACTGGTTCCGTCAAGAAATGATGGAGGGATTATTTATTGACCATACCAGCTGGGTCGCATGCTCTTACTTGGGACCAGTTCTCTCAGCTCTTCCTAGGGAAGTTTCTGTTCACCTTGAGAGAGGAGCACCGCCGTCAGTTCGAGCGTCTCCAGCAGGGCAGCATGACTGTTACTCAGTATGAGACCCATTTTGTGGATTTGGCCCGTCATGCTCTTCTTCTGCTTTCCACCAAGAGAGAGAGAGAGAGAGGAGGTTTATTGACGGACTTGCTCAGCCTATCAGATTGCAGATGGCTAAGGAGACTAGGAGTGAGATTTCTTTTCAAGTGGTTGCCGATGTCGCCAGGCGAGTCGAGATGGTTCTTGCATAGGAAGGTCAGGGGTCTGACAAGAGACCTCGTCATTTCAGTGGATTCAGCGGTGCCTGATCTCGAGGCAGGGGTACTTTTGGTAGAGGCCATCCTTCTATGCCATTCCATTCAACGCTTCAGGCATCCCACAATGCTTCAGGGAGTCGTGGTTCTTCTGAGCCTCCTTCTGGGAAGCCAACCTATAGTGCACCACCAGCTCCTATCAGTGCACCTCCTATTTAGAGTTATTATCGTGGTCAGCCGGCCCGTTCGGGTAAGTCTTACTTCCCACAACCACAGTATCAGGATGGATGTTTCGAGTATGGTGGTTATGGGCATATTAGGAGGACCTGTCCGAGATTATTGGGTGTTCAGCCACAGCATCAGGGTTCTCGTGCCATAGTTCCGGCACAAGTTGCTACACCGCCTGCTCAGCCAGCAGAGGCAGAGGTCAGACAGTTAGAGGTAGGAGCCAGACTGTTAGAGGTGAGGGTCAGGCCGTTAGAGGTGGAGGCCCACCAGCTAGAGGTCGTCCCAGGGATATAGTTCAGAGTGGTGGGGCCCAGCATCGATGTTATGTTTTTCCAGCCAGACCTGAGGCTGAGTCATCCGATATTGTTATTACAGGTATTGTTTCAGTTTGAAGTAGAGATGCTTCAGTTCTATTTGATACGGGGTCTACTTACTCCTATATGTCATCTTATTTTGCTTTATATATGGTTGTGCCTCATGATTCTTTGAGTGCCCCTGAATATGTGTCCACACATGTGGGGGATGCTATCATTGTAGATTGTATATATCGTTCGTGTGTGGTCACTATTGGGAATCTTGATACTAGTGTAGATCTTCTACTCCTCAATATAGTTGATTTCGATGTTATATTGGGTATGGATTGGTTGTCACCTTATCACGCTATATTGGACTGTCACGCCAAGACGATGACCTTAGATTTTTCGGGGTTGCCTCGATTAGAGTGGAGAGGGACTCCTGGCCATTCTACCAGCAAGGTTATCTCTTATATGAAGGCTTGGCGTATGGTCAAAAGGGGGTGTTTGGCTTATTTGGCTTATGTTCGTAATTCTAGTGCAGAGGTTCCTTCTATATCTATGATTTATGTGCTTGTTGTTCGTGAGTTTCCAGAGGTATTTCCTGCAGACATGTGGGGGATGCCACCTGACAGGGATATTGACTTTTGTATTGATTTGGCTCCGGGTACTCAGCCCATTTCCATTCCGCCATACCGGGTGGCCCCGCCAGAGTTGAAAGAATTGAAAGAACAGTTGCAAGATTTGCTTGATAAGGGCTTCATTAGACCTATTGTCTCGCCCTGGGATGCACCGGTGTTGTTTGTGAAGAAGAAAGATGGGTCTATGAGGATGTGTATAGATTATCGGCAGTTGAACAAAGTTACCATCAAGAACAAGTATCCATTGCCGAGGATTGATGATTTATTTGATCAGCTTCAGGGTTCCAAGGTGTTTTCGAAGATTGATTTGAGGTCTGGCTACCATCAGTTGAGGATTAGGGCATCCGATGTCCCTAAGACAGCTTTTGGGACGCGGTTTGGGCACTATGAGTTCCTGGTGATGTCCTTTGGGATGACCAATGCCCCAGTAGCATTTATGGATTTGATGAACCGAGTGTCTCAGCCTTATCTGGACTCCTTTATGATTATGTTTATTGATGACATCTTGATATACTCCCACAGCCGAGAGGAGCATGGGCAGCACCTTAGGATAGTGCTCTAGACTTTGAGGGACAGCCAGTTGTATGCTAAATTTTTGAAATGCGAGTTTTGGTTGGGTTCGGTCACTTTGTTGGGCCTCGTTGTATCAGCAGAGGGCATTCAGGTAGATCCTAAGAAAAATGAGGCAGTCCAGAACTGGCCTAGACCCACTTCAGCCACGAATATTAGGAGCTTCTTGGGTTTGGCAGGTTATTACAGTCGATTTATGGAGGGGTGTTCATCTATAGAGCCCCGTTGACCAGGTTGACCCATAAGGTGCCCCGTTCAGATGGTCAGACGAGTGTGAGGCGAGCTTTCAGAAGCTCAAGACAGCTTTGATTATAGCGTCGGTGTTGGTGTTACCATCAGGTTCAGGATCTTACACAGTATATTGTGATGCTTCCCGTGTTGGGCTCGGAGCAGTATTGATGCAGGAGGGCAGGGTGATTGCATATGTGTCTCGGCAGTTGAAAGTTCATGAGAAGAATTACCCTATCCATGATTTAGAGTTGGCAACCATTGTTCACGCAGTGAAGATTTGGAGGCACTATCTTTATGATGTGTCGTGTGAAGTTTTCATGGATCATCACAGCCTTCATTATTTGTTCAAGCAAAAGGATCTCAATTTGAGGCAAAGGAGGTGGTTGGAGCTATTGAAAGACTATGATATCACCATCTTGTACCATCCCGGGAAGGCCAACGTGGTGGTCGATGCATTGAGTAGGAAGGAAGCAAGTATAGGCAGCCTTGCATTCATTCCAGTTGGTGAGAGGCCGCTAGCATCAAATGTTCAGACTTTGGCCAATCATTTTGTGAGGTTGGATATTTCAGAGCCCAGCCGTGTTCTAGCTTGCACAGTTGCTCGGTCTTCCTTGTTTAAGCGTATCAGAGATCGGTAGTATGATGACCCTCATTTGTTGGTCCTTAGGGGCACAGTACAGAATAGTGGTTCCAAGTAGGTTACTGTTGGAGATGACGGAGTTTTGAGGATGCAGGGTCGCGTGTGTATGCCTAATGTTGATGGGCTTCGTGAGCTGATTCTTGAGGCGGCTCATAGTCCTCGGTATTCTATTTACCCAGGCACCGCCAAGATGTACCAGGACTTGCGGCAGCATTATTGGTGGAGGAGGATGAAGAAGGATATTGTCACCTATGTAGCTCGGTGCCTGAATTGTCAGCAGCTGAAGTATGAGCATCAGAGACCCGGTGGTTTGCTTCAGCAGATTCCTGAGTGGAAGTGGGAGCGTATCACTAAGGACTTTGTTGTTGGACTCCCACGGACTCAGAGGAAGTTCGATGCCGTTTGGATCATTGTGGATAGGCCGACTAAGTCAGCACACTTCATTCTTGTGATAGCTACCTAGTCTTCGGAGCGGTTGGCACACATTTACATTCGTGAGATCGTCTGTCTTCACGGTGTGCCCGTGTCTATCATTTCTGATCGAGGTACGCAGTTCACCTCGCACTTCTGGAGGGTAGTACATCGTGAGTTAGGTACGCGGGTTGAGTTGAGCACAACATTCCATCATCAGACGGATGGGCAGTCCGAGCGTACTATTCAGATCTTGGAGGATATGCTTCGCGCATGTGTTATAGACATCAGAGGATCATGGGATCAGTTCTTGCCCCTTGCAGAGTTCGGCTACAACAACAGCTACCAGTCGAGCATTCAGATGGCTCCCTATGATGCAATATATGGTAGGCGGATCCGATCACCAGTTGGGTGGTTTGGGCCGGGGGAGGCTCGGTTATTGGGTACTGATCTAGTACAGGATGCCTTAGATAAGGTCAAGATTATATAGGATCGACTTCGCACAGCTCAGTCCAGGCAAAAGAGTTATGTCGATCGTAGAGTTCGTGATGTGGAATTCATGGTCGGGGAGAGAGTGTTGCTTCGGGTATCACACATGAAGGGTGTCATGAGGTTCGGGAAGAAGGGCAAGCTGAGCCCTAGATACATCGGACCTTTTGAGATTCTCGAGAGAGTGGGAGAGGTGGCTTATAGGCTTGCGTTGCCTCCGGGGTTATTAGCAGTTCATACAGTGTTCCATGTGTCCATGCTTTGGAAGTATCATGGTGACCTGTCCCACGTGTTAGATTTCAGCTCTGTCCAGTTGGATAAGGATTTGACTTATGAGGAGGAGTCGGTGGCTATTCTAGCCCGGCAGGTTCGTTAGTTGAGATCAAAGAGTTATCCTTCCGTTCGAGTGCAGTGGACAGGTCAGCCCGCTGAGGCAGCTACTTGGGATTTCGAGTCAGATATGCGGAATA
The DNA here is from genome assembly GCF_000390325.3 of Nicotiana tomentosiformis. Lineage (NCBI taxonomy): Eukaryota > Viridiplantae > Streptophyta > Magnoliopsida > Solanales > Solanaceae > Nicotiana > Nicotiana tomentosiformis. The sequence goes on along the minus strand of NC_090818.1, from coordinate 41,608,242 downwards.
GATATCCCCACCTTTCCACCAGTCCAGGTACTTTTCTATGTCCGTTCGAGGACGAACGATTGTTTTAGAGGTGGAGAGTATGATGACCCGATAGGTCATCTCAGGTTTGAGAACTAAATTATGTGTTTCGAATCCTTAAATAACTCATTTTAGCCTTTCTCGACTTGCGTGCGCAGTTCGGGTATTGACCCGGAAGGCTTATATGTTAAAAACTTATAAAAACAAGAATTTTTACCTTAAAGGTTGGTTTTAGTTGACTTCGGTCAATATTTTGAGTAAATGGACCCGGACCCATATTTTGACGGTCCCGGTGGGTCCGTATTGAAATATGGGACCTGGGTATATGCTAGAAGTCGAATTCCGAGGTCCCTAGATCGAGATATGAATTTTTGTTGAAAAATTAAAAAATTGAAAATTTAATGGTTTTAAGAATCTATTGATATTTGGCATTATTGATACCGGACCCGTATTTTGTTTCCGGAGCCCGTACAGGTTCAATATAATATTTATGACTTGTCTGTGAAGTTTAGTAAGAAACGGAGTTAGTTTGACGTGATTCGGACGTCCGGTTGTGAAAATAGAGGATTTAAAGCTTTCTTGAAAATTTCATTCGATTTGGTGTTCAATTCGTAGTTCTAGGTGTTATTTTGGCGATTTGATCGTGCGAACAAGTTCATATGATGTTTTAGGACTTGTGTGCATGTTTGGTTTGGAGCCCCGAGGGCTCGGGTGAGTTTTGCCTAGGCTACGGGATGTTTTGGGACTTAGGAAAAAACTGGTTTCTGCAGTTTTAGAGCCTTCTGGTTTCCTTCTTCGCGTTCGCGAAGGCACTCTCGCGAACGCGAAGTAGAAACTGGGCTGGCTGAATTTTACTTCTTCACGAACGCGAAGGCTGGGTCGCGAACGCTGAGCGATGGGAGCTTTACCCTTCACGAACGCGACCAGCTCACAACGAACGCGTAGTGATAGGGACCTAGGGGAGGGGGTCAGTCACTCTTCATCGCAAACACGAGCATGGACTCGCGAACGTGAAGGCCAGAGGGGTGTAGTCTTCGCGAACGCGATAGGAGTTTCACGATCCCGTAAACTTGGCAAGGTATGCTCTTCGCGAATGCGACCGTGTCCTCGCGAACATGATGAACACTATCGCCCAGCTATTAAATAGTCTCATTACGGGACTTAAGCCATTCTTTCAAATTTTCAAAAGCCAAATGACCTAGAGGCGATTCTCCCAAGTTAGTTTCTTCCCCAAAGTGTTGGTAAGTGATTCTAAACTATTTTTTTTCAATTACCCATTGCATTTCATTCTTATTGTTTCTTCTTATTGAAAGTAGTAGATATTCCGTAGTTTCATAATCTCCTATTACTTGTTTAAGCTATTCTTATTGGTGTTTTAGTGATATTCTGGATTGGTCTCGCTGAGTAGTATTACTTGTGTAAGGTATTATTGAGTACAAGATTTTCATTTCCTTGTTCTGAAGCTTAAGTATTGAGAAGGGTCTGGTGTTAAATTGTGTAATTGATATGAATATGGTAGGATCAGGTTGCGCACCGTAACAGGTGGAATAAGGGTGATATATATTGAGGAGGAATAAGGGTGAATTGATATTATACGGTGGGATTGGGTTTCACGCTGCAACATGTGTAATAAGGGTGGAATATGGTGAAGTAAGGGTGAATCGTGATTGTAATTATTATGATATGGTGGAATCGGGTTGCATGCCGCAATACCTTTATCTATATTCTGTTGTTTATGATATTAAGAAGAAATAGGGGAGGATTATGACATGTACGGTAGGATTGGGTTGCGCGCCGCAACAATTTATATGTTGATGTTCTTTCTTCGACTGTGTTAGTTGTACGGTAGTCTTGAATTGCACTTAAGGATTGGTAATATATGAACACTGATGAAATAAGTTGGGTACCGTATTTATTTCTTGCAAGTTACTGTTTTTACTTTATTCTGCCTTCTTTTCTACCTTTACTATTCACTATATGCAGATTTTATTGTGAGTATCCCGATGTAGCCTCGTCACTCCTTCGTCGAGGTTAGGCTCGGCACTTACCAGTATATGTGGTCGGTTGTACTGATACTGCACTCTGCACTTCCTGTGCAGATTTTGGAGCAGGTAGTAGCTGATCGAGAGGTTGGCTGCAGACTTCACAGTTAGGAGACTCAAGGTAGTCCTGTTGGCATCCGCATGCCCTGGCGTCCCCTTCTACACTCCCTTACTGTTTTACTTCATTTCATAAACAATTGTACTTTCTTTCGGATAAATATTTGTAGAAAAGTCTTAGTATGTTCGTGAATTGTGACTCCGGATTCTGGGTAGATATAGCATGTAACTAAAGTTGTTATCTATATAGCTTCACGTTCATTTTGGTTTATTTTGGCTTATTTACTGATAATCACTCAAAATGTAAAGAATTGGCTAAATAACCTCTAACGTTGGCTTGCCTGGCAAGTGTGATGTTAGGCGCCATCACGGTCCCGACGGTTGGAATTTTGGGTCGTGACATCTGCCGCTCTGATGACCCAAAAGGTCATCTTATATTTTAGAACTCGAATCTGTGCTCTTAAGCATTAGAAATCTCATTTTTACCCTCCTCGATTTGCGTGCATAGTCCGGGCAAGTTTCCGGAAAGCTTTTATGTTGAAAACTAATGAAAATAAGAATTTTTACCTTAAAAGTTAATTTTAGTTGACCGATCAACATTTTTGGTAAACGGGCCTGTATCCGTGCTTTGACGGTCCCAGTAAGTATGGGCATTATGAGTTTCTAGTGATGTCATTTGGGCTGACAAATGCCCCAGCAGTATTCATGGATTTGATGAACCAGGTGTTCAAACCCTACCTGGATTCCTTTGTGGTTGTGTTTATTGATGATATCTTGATCTACTCCTACAGTCGAGAGGAGCATGAGCAGTACCTTCGGATCGTTCTTCAGACTCTGAAAGACAACCAGTTATATGCTAAGTTCTCAAAATGCGAGTTTTAGTTGAGTTCAGTTGCTTTCTTATGTCACGTAGTATCAGTAGAGGTTATTCAAGTGGATCCTAAGAAGATTGAGGCAGTTCAGGACTGGCCTAGACCCACATCAGCTACAGAGATCTGTAGTTTCCTAGGTTTGGCAGGCTATTACCGTCGATTTGTGGAGGGGTTTTCATCTATAGCAGCCCCGTTGACCAAATTGACCCAGAAGGGTGCCCTGTTCAGGTGGTCAGATGAGTGTGAAGCGAGCTTTCAGAAGCTCAAGACAACTTTGACTACGGCACTAGTATTGGTGTTACCCACAGGTTCAGGATCTTATACAGTATATTGTGATGCATCTCATATTGGTCTAGGTGCGGTATTGATGCAGGGTGGCAAGGTTATTGCATATTTGTCACGGCAGCTGAAGGTTCAAGAGAAGAATTACCATGTTCATGATCTAGAGCTGGCACCCATTGTTCACGCGCTGAAGATTTGGAGGCACTATCTTTACGGCGTGCCATGTGAGGTATTCACTGATCATCAGAGCTTGCAGTATTTGGTCCAGCAGAAGGAGCTCAATTTGAGGCAGAGGAGGTTGCTGAAGCTATTGAAAGACTATGGTATCACTATATTGTATCATCCCGGGAAGGCCAATGTGGTGGCCGATGCTTTAAGTAGGAAGTCAGTCAATATGGGTAGCCTTAAATATATTCCAGTTAGTAAGAGACCGCTTGCATTGGATGTTTAGGCCTTGGCCAACTAGTTCGTGAGGTTAGATGTTTCTGAGCCCAACCGTGTTCTAGCTTGTACAGTTGCTCGGTCTTCTTTATTTGAGCGCATCTGAGATCGGCAAGATGACGATCCTTATTTACTCGTCCTTAGAGACACAGTGCGGCACGGTGATGCCAAGCAGGTTACTGTTGGAGATGACAGAGTTTTGAGGATGCAGAGTCGTATTTGTGTGCCTAATATGGATGGACTTCGTGAGTTAATCCTTGAGGAGTCCCACAGTTCCCGGTATTCTATTCATCCGGGCGCCGCCAAGATGTATCAAGACTTGAGGCAGCATTATTGGCTGAGGCGAATGAAGAAGGACATAGTTGCCTATGTAGCTCGGTGCCTAAATTTCCAGCAGGTAAAGTGTGAGCATCAGAGACCTGATGGTTTACTCCAGAGGTTAGATATTCCTGAGTGGAAGTGGAAGCGTATCACTATGGACTTTGTTGTTGGACTCCCACAGACTTAGAGGAAGTTCGATGCAGTTTGGGTCATTGTGGACAGGCTGACTAAGTCAGCGCATTTCATTCATGTGGCAGCTAACTATTCCTCGGAGCGGTTGGCAGAGATTTATATTCGGGAGATCGTCCGTCTTCATGGTGTGCCCGTGTCTATCATTTTTGATCGAGATACGCAGTTTACCTCGCACTTTTGAAGGGCAGTTCAGCGTGAGTTGGGTACGCGGGTTGATTTGAGCACAACATTTCATCCTCAGACAGACGGGCAGTCCGAGCATACTATTCAGATCTTAGAGGATATGCTCTGTGCCTTTGTTATTGACTTTGGAGGTTCTCGGGAGCAGTTTTTGCCATTAGCGGAGTTTGCCTACAATAACATCTACCAATCAAGCATTCAGATGGCTCCCTATGAGGCATTATATGGTTGGCGATGTAGGTCGCCAGTTGGGTGGTTCGAGCTGGGGGAGGCTCGGTTATTGGGTACAGATTTAGTTCAGGAAGCCTTGGACAATGTCAAGATTATACAGGATCGACTTCGTACAGCTCAGTCCAGGCAAAAGAGTTATGCTGACCATAGAGCTCATGATATTGCATTCATGGTTGGAGAAAGAATATTGCTTCGGGTATCGCCCATGAAGGGTGTTATGAGATTTGGGAAGACGGGCAAGTTGAGCCCTAGGTATATCGGGCCATTTGAGATCCTCGAGAGAGTGGGGGAGGTAGCTTATCGACTTGCGTTGCCTCCAGGGTAATCCTCAGTTCATCCGGTATTCCATATGTCTATGCTCCGGAAATATCATGGTGACCCGTCCCACATGTTAGATTTCAGCTCTGTCCAGTTGGACAAGGATTTGACTTAAGAGGAGGAGTCGGTGACCATTCTAGACCGGCAGGTTCGTCAGTTGAGGTCAAAGAGATACCCTTCAGTTCGAGTGCAGTGGAGAGGTCAGCTTAGTGAGGCAGCTACTTGGGAGTCCGAGTCCGATATGCAGAGTAGATATCCCCACCTTTTCACCAGCCCAGGTATTTTTCTATGTCCGTTCGAGGACGAACGGTTGTTTTAGAGGTGGAGAATGTGATGACCAAAAGGTCAACTTATATTTTAGAACTCGAATCTGCGCTCTTAAGCATTAAAATTTTCATTTTACCCTCCTCGATTTACGTGCACAGTCCGGGCAGGTTTCCGGAAAGCTTTTAGGTTGAAAACTAATGAAAATAAGAATTTTTGCCTTAAAAGTTGATTTTAGTTGACTTCGATCAATATTTTTGGTAAACGGGCTCGTATCCTTGTTTTGACGATTTCGGTAGGTCCATATCGAATTATGAGACCTGGACGTATGCCCGGAATCTAATTCGGAGGTCCCTAGCTTGAGTTATGATTTTTTGATAAAAATTAAAAGTTTGGAAATTATTTATTTTTAAGAATTGATTGATATCTGGCATTGTTAGTATCGGGTCCGTATTTTGGTTTCGGAGCCCGGTACATGTTCCTTATAATATGTAAGACTTGTCTGTGAAATTTGGTGAGAAATAGAGTTGATTTGACGTGATTTGGTGAGAAAAGTGTTCTTGAGAATTTCAATTGATTTGGTACTAAATTCGTAGTTCTAGGTGTTATTTTTGCGATTTGATCGCGCGAGCAAGTTCGTATGATGTTTTTAGACTTGCGTGCATGTTTGGTTTGGAGCCCCGAGGGCTCGGTTGAGTTTTGGATAGGCTACGGAGTGATTTGGACTTAGAAAACTAGCTGGTGTGCTTCAGCTGTGTTGCAGGCCTCAGAGGTCAGGGTTGGCATTTGCGATCACTGTTGAGGTCGCATTTGCGAGCTTCTCATCGCAAATGCGAAGAGAAGCCAGGCCAGTCGGTGTTCGCAATTTTGAACTTTTCTTCGCATTTGCGAAGGGAGTTTGGGAGGGGTATAGATCGCAAATGCGATATTTTGTCCGCATTTGCGAAGTCAGTGATCGCAATTGCGATACTTTCCTCGCATTTGCGAAGGGCAACAGGATTGTGAAGGCTTCGCAATTGTGATAGCCTTTTCGCAATTTCGAGCTTCGCATTTGCGAAGATCAGGTCGCTAATGCGACGTCTGCAGCTGAAGAAAATGACTTTTGGACGGGAATTTTCATTCATTTCCCAAATTTTTAAGAACTAAAACACAAGAGGAGATTTTCCAAAGACCATCTCTTCCCCAAAATCATAGATAAGTGATTCTAAACTGGTTTCTTTCAATCTTTCACTACATTTTACAAGATTTCAACCAAAAATCTAAGGTTTTCATGGTAGAATTAGGGGTTTTGGGTAGAAACTAGGGATTTCGGAAATTTGGGGATTTAGACCTCAATTTGAGGTCGGATTCCAAAACCAATTATATATTCGTACTCGGGAGTGAATAGGTAAATGGAATTTGGTTCGAACCTCGGGTTTTGACCAAGCGGGACCGGGATCGATTTTTCGACTTTTTGGAAGAAAATTTTGAAAAAAAAATTAATTTATGCAATATAATTGATTCCTTTAGCAATATTTGATATTAATGAGTTATTTTTGAATAGATACGAGTGGTTTAGAGGTGAATTCCAAAGGAAAAGCTGTGATTAAGAATTAAGTGGCATTCGGAGCGAGGTAAGTGTTGTGTCTAACTTTGGCTTGAGGGAATAGGTATTGTGTGAGTATTTGCTGCGTGTTTTGTTGTTGAATACGACATATAGTTGAGGTGACGAGCATCCATACGTTGTGGTTGAGTCGTAGTATGCAATTGAAATTCCATTTCTTCCAAATTTTAGTCTTAAATCTTGTTATCCATGCTTATTGTTGTTGTTGAAATGTTGGAAGACTTGTATCCGGTTCCACCAAGGTCGATAATATTATGAATATTGATTCGAGGTCGAGATGTTAAATTGTAGAAGTAATCATTGAAGAAATATTGATTTCTTGTGAAACTTCTCTTTATCCGTTGTTATTGATTCTGTGAATTGTGAGGAAGAGTGTAAAGCACGAAGCGTAATGCCGTGCATAATTTAATTATATTGTGAGGAAGAGTGTAAGGTATCAAGGGTGATGCCGTGCATAATTTAATTATATTGTGAGAAAGAGTGTAAAACACGAAGGGTGATGCCGTGCATGAATTATTTATATTGTGAGGAAGAGAGTAAAAGCACGAAGGGTGATGTCGTGCAGTCTTATTTGTTACTTGGTGAGGTTGAGAGTAAAAGCACGAAGGGTGATGCCGTGCAGTTTTCTTTTGCTCTTTTAATTGCTCAATTCGTTTAAGGATTTTCTGTTTAATTCTGTCTTTTCATTATTCTCACTCTTTATGTTGTATTCCCCACTGTATGTCCCCTTCCTATTATTTCTGCATTATTTCTTTATTTACTGTTGTTGTCACTAGCATGATTATATTGTTCAGGTTATATGTGGGTGTCTTGTCCTAGTCTCGTCACTACTTCGTCGAGGTTAGGCTCGACACTTACCAGTACATGGGGTCGGTTGTACTGATGCTGCACTCTGCTATTTCTGTGCAGATTTTGATATCGGCTCAGGTTGATAGATCGAGATTTGCTACTGGTCCGCTATCCGGAGACTCAAGGTAGATCTGTCGGCGTTCACAGATCTTGAAGTCCTCGTCTATATTTTATGTCCTACTATTTTCTTTCATTCAGATAGTTGTATTTCTTTCAGACTATTACTTGTCGTAAATTCTAGAATGCTCGTGAATGGTGACACCAGATCCGGGTGGTAGTAGTTAATACAATTTTATGATATTCCGCACTTATTACATTCCATCTTAGTTAATTATTTTTTTTTACTGAATGGAAATAAGAAATTGGTTAATGATTCTCTAACGTTGGCTTGCCTAGCAAGTGAAATGTTAGGCGTCATCACGGTCCCGTCGGTTGGAAATTTCGGGTCGTGACCGTTGGTATCAGAGCACTAGGTTGCCTATGTCTCACGATTCACGAGCAAGCTTAGTAGAGTCTGGAGGATCGGTACGGAGACGTCGGTGCTTATCTTCCAGAGGCTTTGAAGTTTAGGAACAAGTTTCACTTCTATTTTTCTCTATAGTACGATTTTACTTTCTCTATACTGATCGAACTCTTCTACTCTTATTCTCTCGTAGATGGAGAGAACACGTACCGCTTACTCAGCTGAGCAGCAGCCAGAGCCTCCAGTGACAGCTCCTACGCGGGGCAGAGGTCGAGGCAGAGGCTGTGCCAGAGGCCGAGGCAGGGGCAGGGCTCAGCCTAGGGCCCGAGCAGGAGCCCCAGCAGTGGAGCCTCAGATAAAGCTTGACAAGGAGGTTCCAGCCCAGACTGTTCCTTCCATACTAGCTCAGGTTCCGGAGGGGTTCATTGCTACCCCAGTACTTCAGGACGCTTTGGTCTGTTTGGTGGGCCTTATGGAGAGTGTGGCCCAGACTAGCGCATTTCCCATGGCACCAGCAGTATCTCTGGCTGGAGGAGGAGCCTAGACTCCTACCACTCCCACTCCAGAGCAGATAGCTCCCCAGTATTAGGCTCCAGCAGCTCAGTCAATCGGATTAGTTCAGTCGGTTATTGCGGCACAGGTCGGAGATGGGCCAGCTATGTCTTCTGAGGCCTTATGGAGATTAGACAGGTATATCAAGCTCTTTCCTGTTCACTTCAGCGGTGCTCCTTCAGAGGATCCCCAGGAGTATCTTGATAGCTGTCACGAGGTTTTAGGGAACATGGGTATAGTGGAGACCAATGGGGTCGATTTCGCTGCATTTTAGATGACTGGTTCCGCCAAGAAATGGTAGAGAGATTATTTGTTGACCAGACCAGCTGGGTCGCCTGCTCTTACTTGGGACCAATTCTCTCAGCTCTTCATAGAGAAATTTCTGCCTATCACATTGAGAGAGGAGCGTCGCCGTCAGTTTGAGCGTCTCCAGCAAGGCAGTATGACCGTTACTCAGTATGAGACTCGTTTTGTGGATTTGGCCCGTCATTCCATTTTCTGCTTCCCACCGAGAGAGAGAGGGTGAGGAGGTTTATTGATGGACTTTCTCGGCCTATTAGATTGCAGATGGCTAAGGAGACTGGGAGTGAGATTTCTTTTCAGGCGACTGCTAATGTCGCCAGACGAGTCGAGATGGTTCTTACTCAGTGAGGTCAGGGGTCTGATAAGAGGCCTCGTCATTCCGGTGAGTTCAGCGGTGCCTCACCTAGAGGCAGGAGTACTTTTGGTAGAGGCCATCCTCCCAGGCCGTTTCATTCAGCGCTTCAGGCATCTCACGGTGCCTCAGGTGGTCGTGGCCCTTAGATGCATTATTCCAACCAGCTAGCCTACAGTGCACCACCAGCTCCTATTAGTGCACCTCCACTCCAGAGTCATCAGGGTGGTTATTCAGGTCGACAGGGTCAGTTTCAGGGTCAGCAGTCACAGCAGCCGAAGTTATGTTATACTTGTGGTGATTCGAGGCACATTGCTAGATTTTGCCCTCGGGCAATGGGTAGCTCACAGCATCAGAGTTCTCGTGCCATGGTTTCGGCACCAGTTTTTACACCACCTGCTCAGCCGGCCAGAGGCAGGGGTCAAGCAGCCAGAGGTAGAGGCCAGGCTGTTAGAGGTGGAGGTCAGGCCGTTAGAGGTGGAGACCAGCGAGCTAGAGGTCATCCCAGGGACGTAGTTCAGGGTGGTAGGGACCAGTCCCAGTGTTATGCTTTCCCAGCCAGGCCTGAGGCTGAGTCATCTGACGCTGTTATCACAGGTACTGTTTCAGTTTGCAGTAGAGATGCTTCAGTTCTATTTGATCCGGGATCTACTTACTCCTATGTTTCTTCCTATTTTGCTTCCTATTTGGTTGTGCCCCGTGATTCTTTGAGTGTTCATGTGTTTGTGTCCATACCAGTGGGAGATGCTATTATTGTGGATTGTGTTTATCGTTCGTGCGTGGTCACCATTGGGAGTCTTGAGACTCATGTACATCTTCTCCTTCTCGACATGGTTGATTTTGATGTCATACTAGGCATGGATTGGCTGTCACCTTATCATGCTATATTAGATTGTCACGCCAAGACAGTGACCTTAGACTTGCAGGGGTTACCTCGATTAGAGTAGAGAGGAAATCTTGGTCATTCTGCCAGCAGGGTTATCTCTTATGTGAAGGCTCGGCATATGGTCGAGAAGGGTGTCTAGCTTATTTGGCTTATGTCCGCGATTATAGTGTGGAGGTTCCTTCCATAGATTTGGTACCGGTAGTTCGTGAGTTTCCAGAGGTGTTTTCTGCAGACCTACCGGGGATGCCACCCGACAGGGATATTGATTTCTGCATTGATTTGGCTCCGGGCACTCAGCCCATTTCCATTCTTCCATATCGCATGGCCCCGCCAGAGTTGAAAGAATTGAAAGAGCAGTTGCAAGATTTGCTTGATAAGGGCTTTATTAGACCTAGTGTCTCGCCCTGGGGTGCACCTGTGTTGTTTGTGAAGAAGAAAGATGGATCGATGAGGATGTGTATAGATTATCAGCATTTGAACAAAGTCACCATCAAGAATAAATATCCATTGCCGAGGATTGATGATTTATTTGATTAGCTTCAGGGTGCCAAGGTGTTTTCAAAGATTAATTTGAGATCTGGCTACCATCAGTTGATGATTAGGGCATCCGATGTTCTTAAGACAGCTTTCAGGACTCGGTATGGGCATTATGAGTTTCTAGTGATGTCATTTGGGCTGACAAATGCCCCAGCAGCATTCATGGATTTGATGAACCGGGTGTTCAAACCCTACCTGATTTCCTTTGTGGTTGTGTTTATTGATGATATCTTGATCTACTTCCACAGTCGAGAGGAGCATGAGCAGCACCTTCGGATTGTTCTTCAGACTCTGAAAGACAGCCAGTTATATGCTAAGTTCTCAAAATGTGAGTTTTGGTTGAGTTCAGTTGCTTTCTTAGGTCACATTGTATCAGCAGAGGGTATTCAGGTGGATCCTAAGAAGATTGAGGTAGTTCAGGACTGGCCTAGACCCACATCAGCTACAAAGATCCGTAGTTTCCTGGGTTTGGCAGGCTATTACCGTCGATTTGTGGAGGGGTTTTCATCTATAGCAGCCCCGTTGACCAAATTAACCCAGAAGGGTGCCCCATTCAGGTGGTCAGACGAGTGTGAAGCGAGCTTTCAGAAGCTCAAGACAGCTTTGACTACGGCACCAGTATTGGTGTTACCCATAGGTTCAGGATCTTATACAGTATATTATGATGCATCTCATATTGGTCTGGGTGCGGTATTGATGTAGGGTGGCAAGGTTATTGCATATGCGTCACAGCAGCTGAAGGTTCACGAGAAGAATTACCCTATTCATGATCTAGAGCTGGCAGCCATTGTTCACGTGCTGAAGATTTGGAGGCACTATCTTTACGACGTGCCATGTGAGGTATTCTCTGATCATCGGAGCTTGTAGTATTTGTTCAAGCAGAAGGAACTCAATTTGAGGCAGAGGAGGTGGCTGGAGCTATTGAAATACTATGATATCACTATATTGTATCATCCCGGAAAGGCCAATGTGGTGGCCGATGCTTTAAGTAGAAAGTCAGTCAGTATGGGTAGCCTTGCATATATTCCAGCTGGTGAGAGACCGCTTGCATTGGATGTTCAGGCCTTGTCCAACCAGTTCGTGAGGTTAGATGTTTTTGAGCCCAACTGTGTTCTAGCTTGTACAGTTGCTCGGTCTTCTTTATTTGAGTGCATCAGAGATCGGCAAGATGACGATCCTTATTTACTCGTCCTTAGAGACACAGTGCGGCACAGTGATTCCAAGCAGGTTACTGCTGGAGATGACGGAGTTTTGAGGATACAGATTCGTATTTGTGTTCCTAATGTGGATGGACTTCGTGAGTTAATCCTTGAGGAGTCCCACAGTTCCCGGTATTCTATTTATCCGGGAGCTGCCAAGATGTATCAAGACTTGAGGCAGCATTATTGGTGGAGGCGAACGAAGAAGAACATAGTTGCATATGTAGCTCGGTGCCTAAATTGCCAGCAGGTAAAGTGTGAGCATCAGAGACCTGATTCTTTACTCTAGAGGTTAGATATTCCTGAGTGGAAGTGGGAGCATATCACTATGGACTTTGTTGTTGGACTCCCACAGACTTAGCTAAAGTTCGATGCAGTTTGGGTCATTGTGGACAGGCTGACTAAGTCAGCGCATTTCATTCATGTGGCAGTTACCTATTCCTCGGAGCGGTTGGCAGAGATTTATATTCGGGAGATCGTCCGCCTTCACGGTGTGCCCGTGTCTATCATTTCTGATCGAGGTACACAGTTTACCTCGCACTTTTGGAGGGAAGTTCAGCGTGAGTTGGGTACGCGGGTTGAGTTGAGCATAACATTTCATCCTCAGACAGACGGGCAGTCCGAGCGTACTATTCAGATCTTGGAGGATATGCTCTGTTCCTGTAACAGCTACCAATCGAGCATTCAGATGGCTCCCTATGAGGCATTATATGGTAGGCGGTGTAGGTCGCCAGTTGGGTGGTTTGAATCGGGGGAGGCTCGATTATTGGGTACAGATTTAGTTCGGGATGCCTTGGACAAGGTCAAGATTATACAGGATCGACTTCATACAGCTTAGTCCAGGTAAAAGAGTTAAGCTGACCGTAATGTTTGTGATATTGCATTCATGGTTGGAGAACGAATATTGCTTCGGGTATCGCCCATGAATGGTGTTATGAGATTTGGGAAGAAGGGCAAGTTTATCCCTAGGTATATTGGTCCATTTGAGATCCTCGAGAGAGTGGGGGAGGTAGCTTATCGACTTGCGTTGCCTCCAGGGTTATCCTCAGTTCATTTAGTATTCCATGTGTCTATGCTCCGAAAATATCATGGTGACCCGTCCCACGTGTTAGATTTCAGCTCTGTCCAGTTGGACAAGGATTTGACTTAAGAGAAGGAGCCGGTGGCCATTCTAGACCGGCAGGTTCGTCAGTTGAGGTCAAAGAGTTATCCTTCAGTTCGAGTACAGTGGAGAGGTCAGCCTAGTGAGGCAGCTACTTGGGAGTCCGAGTCCGATATGCAGAGTAGATATCCCTACCTTTTCACCAGCCCAGGTATTTTTCTATGTCCGTTCGAGGACGAACGATTGTTTTAGAGGTGGAGAATGTGATGACCCAAAAGGTCATCTTATATTTTAGAACTCGAATTTGCGCTCTTAAACATTAAAAATCTCATTTATACCCTCTTCGATTTGCGTGCGCAGTCCAGGTAGGTTTCCGGAAAGCTTTTAGGTTGAAAACTAATGAAAATAAGAATATTTGCCTAAAAAGTTGATTTTAGTTGACTTTGGTCAATATTTTTGGTAAGTGGGCCCGTATCCATATTTTGATGGTCCCGGTAGGTCCGTATCAAATTATGGGACCTGGACGTATGTCCGGAATCGAATTCGGAGGTCCCTAGCTTGAGTTATGAATGTTTGATGAAAATTAAAAGTTTGAAAATTATTTGTTTTTAAGAATTGATTGATATCTGGCATTGTTAGTATCGAGTCCATATTTTGGCTCCAGAGCCCGGTACAGGTTCCTTATGATATTTAAGACTTGTCTGTGGAATTTGGTAAGAAACGGAGTTGATTTGACGTGATTTGGACGTCCGGTTGAGAAAATAGAATTTTTAAAGTGTTCTTGAGAATTTTATTTGATTTGGTACTAAATTCATAGTTCTAGGTGTTATTTTGGTGATTTGATCACGCGAGCAAGTTCGTATAATATTTTTAGACTTGCGTGCATATTTGGTTTGGAGCCCCGAGAGCTCGGGTGAGTTTTGGATAGACTACGGAGTGATTTGGACTTAGAAAAATAGCTGGTGTGCTTCAGCTGTGTTGCAGGCCTCAGACCTCGCAAATGCGAGGTCAGGGTTGGCATTTGCGATCACTGTTGAGGTCGCATTTGCGAGCTTCTCATCGCAAATGCGAAGAGAAGCCGGGCCAGTCGGTGTTCGCAATTTCGAACTTTTCTTCGCATTTGCGAAGGGAGTCTGGGAGAGGTATAGATCACAAATGCGATATTTTGTCCGCATTTGCGAGGTCAGTGATCGCAATTGCGATACTTTCCTCGCATTTGCGAAGGGCAGCAGGATTGTGAAGGCTTCACAATTGCGATAGCCTCTTCGCAATTTCGAACTTCGCATTTGCGAAGATCAGGTCGCAAATGCGATATCTGCAGCTGAACAAAATGACTTTTGGACGGGAATTTTCATTCATTTCCCAAATTTTCAAGACCTAAAACACAAGAGGCGCTTTTTCAAAGACCATCTCTTCCCTAAATCATAGGTAAGTGATTCTAAACTGGTTTCTTTCAATCTTACACTACATTTTACAAGATTTCAACCAAAAATCTAAGGTTTTCATGGTAGAATTAAGGGTTTTGGGTAGAAACTAGGGATTTCGAAAATTTGGGGATTTAGACCTCAATTTGAGGTCGGATTCCAAAACCAATTATATATTCGGACTCAGGGGTGAATGGGTAAATGAAATTTGGTCCGAACCTCGGGTTTTGACCAAGCAGGCTCGGGGTCGATTTTTTGATTTTTTGGAAGAAAAATTTGAAAAAATAATAATTTATGCAATATAATTGATTCCTTTAGCAATATTTGATATTAATGAGTCATTTTTGAATAGATACGAGTTGTTTAGAGGTGAATTTCAAAGGAAAAGTTGTGATTAAGAATTAAGTGGCCTTCGGAGCGAGGTAAGTGTTGTGTCTAACTTTGGCTTGAGGGAATAGATATACGTGTTTTGTTGTTGAATACGACATATAGTTGAGGTGACGAGCATCTATACGTTGTGGTCGAGTCGTAGTATGCAATTGAAATTCCATTTCTTGCAAATTGTAGTCTTAAATCTTGTTATCCATGCTTATTGTTGTTGTTGAAATGTTGGAAGACTTGTATCCGGTTCCACCAAGGTCGATAATATTGTGAATATTGATTCGAGGTCGAGATGTTAAATTATGAAAGTAATCATTGATGAAATATTGATTTCTTGTGAAACTTCTCTTTATCCGTTGTTATTGATTCTGTGAATTGTGAGGAAGAGTGTAAAGCACGAAGGGTGATGCCGTGCATAATTTAATTATATTGTGAGGAAGAGTGTAAAGCACCAAGGGTGATGCCGTGCATAATTTAATTATATTATGAGGAAGAGTGTAAAGCACGAAGGGTGATGTCGTGCATGAATTATTTATATTGTGAGGAAGAGAGTAAAACCACGAAGGGTGATGCCGTACAATCTTATTTGTTACTTGGTGAGGTTGAGAGTAAAAGCACGAAGGGTGATGTCGTGCAGTTTTCCTTTGCTATTTTAATTGCTCAATTCGTTTAAGAATTTTCTGTTTAATTCTGTCTTTTCATTATTCTCACTCTTTATGTTGTATTCCCCACTGTATGTCCCCTTCCTATTATTTCTGCATTATTTTTTTATTTACTATTGTTGCCACTAGCATGATTATATTGTTCATGTTATATGTGGGTGTCTTGTCCTAGCCTCGTCACTACTTCGCCGAGGTTAGGCTCGACACTTACCAGTACATGGGGTCGGTTGTACTGATGCTGCATTTTGCACTTTCTGTGCAGATTTTGATACCGGCTCAGGTTGATCGATCGAGATTTGCTGCTGGTCCACTGTCTGGAGACTCAAGGTAGATCTGTCGGCGTTCACAGACCTTGAAGTCCCTGTCTATCTTTTATGTCCTACTGTTTTCTTTCATTCAGATAGTTGTATTTCTTTCAAACTATTACTTGTCGTAAATTCTAGAATGCTCGTGAATGGTGACACCAGATCCGGGTGTTAGTAGTTAATACAATTTTATGATATTCCGCACTTATTACATTCCATCTTAGTTAATTATTTTTTTTTACTGAATGGAAATAAGAAATTGGTTAATGATTCTCTAACGTTGGCTTGCCTAGCAAGTGAAATGTTAGGCGTCATCACGGTCCCGTCAGTAAAAAATTTCGAATCGTGACAACCGTCAATACTACATCCTGGTTCTATCCGTTCTGTCATCTGGGTTTATGTTTTTAATGTAGCATTCAGACCGAATGACTCTATGAAATTATTTCGATACTTCCACATATTATGGGTAACGTAGGAGACACTTCTATTTTTCCCCCAACGAATCTTTGGAATCTCCACTGCTTAACTTTCAATTCACCCCTGACCATCAAATAAAATGTGAATAACTCGTTCTCCTCTCTTTGAAAGAAGGGGCGCTTCCGGTTTTTTTGGTACTTAAAATAATTTGTCTTCCCCATATAACTATAATATAAGTAATAGGTAAAGCAAAGGATGATGAAAGAACTTGATTGATTCTTGATCTGTATTTATAGAATGGCGATCAGGGTGCATACACAGGAATATGTATAGAATTTACTTGGAGAATGAAAAATTAATCATCCACTTACAGGTCGTTTAAGAGCTTTTATCAAAATTAATATAAAAAAACTTTTCAATATGAAACGGACAAAGAGAGTGGAATGAAACGGACACGGGTGGAATGCAATAATTTAGAAATAGAAAAAGAAGGGAAAGTAATGGAAAACCCCACAAAAGGAGAAAAAAGATAAATCAATTCCTTAGCTTTTGAGAGTACCACGTCAGCGTCTCTATTCCCTCTTTTATATAATATATACATAGATTATAAGAAAGAATACTTTTATTATTATTTTATCTTATTTGTTTATACTTAAACAAACAAAAGAAGTCAAACATCCTTAAATTTTCTCACCTGGATTCAAACTCTTGCCCCGAATGAAAAGGCAGACCTTTGCCACATGCACCTTTGCCACTTTTGTTCTATGAGTAGCACTTTAAATATATATATTCTATTTCTTATACATATTTACATATATACATATAGTTTTCGTCGAAACTTGCGGATGACGTACCATCCCGAACCGTCTACATAGATCCGCCCCTGGAAGTAAACATAATAAAGTATTAGTACAAGTTACATAAAAGAGCCATGATAGGTTCTTGTTTATATTGTGTAGATGATGAGGAAAAAGTCATTTATGAAATTAAATTACTTAAGGAATTGTACAAGGATAATGTGTGACAGATTTTGACGACATATGCAATACATGAAGGATGGATCAATGTGGTTTTTCAAGCATGTACTATACTTGCGGTAACATGTTTTCTATAACTTTATATTGCATTTGCAGAAGGCATCAATATAAAAGACATATTACTCAACATGATAGAGGCACCAAAGCGGTAGAAGGAAACATCTAACTATTTTAATTAAGTTGATCATCTTTGTATGTTCGAATGATAACTAATTTATTTCAAATTTAAGTATCGTGTTGGCTAAAAATCTACGTGTTAAAAAGCTAAAATTCTATAATTACTATAATTTCTCTTAATTTATAAGGTCACGAAATAGGACGTGCTATTTTTTGATTTTTATAATATAAAGTATAAACATAGAGAATAAAGAGTATTTTCAGTTTAATTTTATAAAATAAAATCTTTTGGATCTATTTCAATTTTATATGGTTACTTGTTTAATTCTAATTAATGTTATACAATATTTAGTTAGAGCATAGAAGATAAATAACCTACAATGTTACCTTCACAAATTAAAAAAGAAAAAATAAAAGGAAAAAGCTACATGTCATGAGGGAAAAGGAAAAGAAATGAAAATAAAGATTGAAATTATATACCTAAAAAGAAAAATGGATTACATCGCCGAGAATAAATTAGTGAATCTTTTGATGATTCATAATAATAAAACTAGTATTAGTACCCGCGCGATGCGCGGATACAAACTATATCAAATTATGATTTAGATTATTTAGGTTATGTGCAAATAACCTTAGTGTGTAAAGTTTCACATAAATATTATAGATATTAATTAAGAAGAGGACATGGAATAATTTTTTAAATTTCATAGTGGATAACTATTTTATTTTCTTTTTAAATCTATAACAACATAATTCCTTGATTTTATTACTTGCATTTCGTTCAGCGATCAATATTAAAGAATACTAAACATGTCACGTTGGGATCTATCTTGTTTTAGCATATTAACAACAACAACAACAACAACAACAACAACAACAACATACCTAATATTATCCCACATCGTGGGGTCTGGGGAGTATAGTGTGTACGCAGACCTTACCCCTACCTTGTGAGGATAGAGAGGTTGTTTCCAATAGACCTTAGGCTCAGGAAAGCATAAGCACCACATTATGAAAATATAGACAAGAAGGGATAGTACCAAAAAGCCATATAAAAGCAGAATAAAAACAACAAGATAGTAAGGTGATCAATAATGAAAGAAAACAACTGTTAGTCATAAAAACCTACTACCAACAGAAAGCGAGACTGCGTGCCAATACTATTGTTATGATGTCACGACCCAATTTCCCCTCCGTTGGGTATCGTGATGGCACCTAGTCTTAGGGACTAGGTAAGCCCAACATTTACTGAATAACAATAATAATAAAGAAGATCTAACAGTCTCGATATAGAAATCTTTACAGAATTTATAATTTTCCAAAATCGGTAGTACAAGTCATAAGCTCTACAGAGTTTACTACAACTTCTAAATACAATTGTTTGGAAATAAGTAAAAACAGTGTGAATACAAAATAGGAAAGTGACTCTGAAGCCTGCGAACGCAGCGACAGATTTACCTTGAGTCTCCTTAGTAAGAATCGGCACAGCTACTAACGATCAATACCTGGATCTGCACAAAAATATGCAGAAGTGTAGTATGAGCACACCACAGCGGTGCCCAGTAAGTATTAGGACTAACCTCAGTAAAGTAGCAACGAGGACTAATCGAGACACCCACTGGTCTAATAAACTAAACAAGCATAAGTATAGGAACACCAGTGCATAATTTCGACATAGAAACTACGCAATATGACTATCAATACAGTAATTACAATAAGAAAGGAAAGACGACAAGTACCAACGAAATACCATAATAATAACACAGAAGAGTGAGCGAAAACACAACTTAAATCCGAAAGCGCAGATATAGCAGGGACAAATAATAACTCAGCAACCATGACAACTCTCACATCGAATTTTAGTCAATAACTTCACGAAGTACCGAACCTTGGATAAATTACAACTCACGGGTCTCAATATCTGAACCCTAACACTTGGCATCATGTGCCCTCATCATACCTCATAATCATGCTGATAACTCACGTGCCCAATAGAGCCATTCTCACATAGAAGGCGAGTAAACAAGGGTATGCATCTATACTCAACAATATCAAGAAAACCTCTTATCCGTTAAAGATGCTTAGCCACGTGTATGCTTGTGCAAGTGTCCTAACATAGTTCATACCAGCTAGTAAGCATAAGGAAAAGAACGGACAGCACGTAGAATGTTTGCAGAATAGGGGGATCTCCCAGACATTCCGTAATCCCAAAGTAAATATGCAGGATGGATCACCCGGAATACCATTCCGTAGTCCCAAAGTAAATATGCAAAATATGGGGATCTCCCGGAATGCTGTTCGGTAGTCCCAAAGTAAATATGCAGTGCAACCAACAGAGATAAAAGTTACAGTACGGCAAAAATCTCATACATCACCACAACAAGTACAACAGCAACAATGACAATAATAAAAAGTACGGCGATTAAATCAACTCAAGAACTTTAAATCACAAAGAGACGATAGAAACTCATTCACAAGGAATAACCACAGTAAGAATGCTAGGCGTAAAGAGAACAACTAAACAAGGAAAATCTAAAATGTAGCAACGATTCCACAATATTCAAGTCAACAATAAGGAATCCAACACGAGTCAAAAAGTTTCAAATAAAGGCAAGTCAACTAAGATATAAGTTATCTAAACTCCTTTTTGAGGTTAAGCAATTACGAAAAATATTCAACAATTCAATTAAGGATAAGTAGTAAAAGATAATCATAACTCCAATTAAGACTAAACAATTATAGGATGAGATAATAATAATTTCAATTAAAGATAAGCAGTTATGAAAAGATAGCATGACGATAGAAGAGGTAAAATCTTCAGTTAAGTCAAATAGGCAATAAGAGTGAATCCAAAATCAATTAAATCTAATTAAAGCATGTAGAGGTGAAACTAGCAAATAGGAACTCAAACGTATCCAGAGCAACTTCATACACAGTGAATGGAAGGACCTAAGAACCCTAAAAGGCCAACTTTCCACAAATAAGTCCGAGCACACACTCATCACCTCGCGTATACGGACTATAATCAACACAGAAGACTCAAATCCTAAGGGGTAGTTCCCCCACACAAGGTTAGGCAAGATACTTACCTCAAAGAAGACAAACTAGTACTCTAAAATAAACTTCTTGGGTGAAACGACCTCCGGACGGCCCAAATCTAACCAAAATAACTTGAAAGCACAAATAAAACTTATAAGAAACTATTCCGGATCATAAAGTCTCAATCTTTATAAGAATCTAAAAATCGACCCAAAACTCGACCCCTGGGCCCGCACCTCGGAACCCGACAAATTTTACAAAACCCGAAAATCCATTCCGCTATGAGTTCACCCATACTAAAATTATCAAATTCCGATACCATTTCGTCTCTCAAATCGTGATTTTTTATTTTGAAACTTTTCTTCAAAAACCAACATTTTTCTCAACTAAAAACACAAATTAAATGATGAAAATGAAGATAAAATAATGGAATATGTTAGATTCTGGGTGAAGAATACTTACCCAATCGATTTGCTTGAAAAACCCCAAAAGAAGCTCCCAAATCCGAAGTTCAAAACTCAAAATATGAAGAAATGACCAAACCCTCGACTTTTATGATTCTGCCCAGCATTTCCGTATATGCGGGAAATTAAGCACATCTGCGCAATCGCATTTGCGAGAAACGTTCGCATCTTCGAAGTTAACTTACCAGGCCCAGGTCGGCATCTGCGGACGACATAGCCGTACCTGCGGTGCGCAGAAGCGGACTCCTTCGAAGATGCAATCACAGAACTGTAGAAGTGGCCTTCGCACCTGCGTGCCAGCATCCGCAGAAGTGGGCTAGATCCCAAACCTCAAAGATCGCAGAAGCGGAGCCGCACCTGTGCTCCAAAGTGTCACAGGTACGAGACACCAGAACCAGACCTGACCAAGACTATGAAAGACCTCTGAAACTCATCTGAAACACACCCGAGGCCCTCAGGACCCCGTCTAAACACACAAACAAGTTTTATAACCTAACACAGACCCGCTCGAGGTCTCAAATCACATCAAACATCGACAAAATTATGAATCGCATCATGAATCGAACTTATGAACTTTCAATTCTCCTAACTTCGAAAACTCGTGCCGAAACCAATCAAACCTACCCGGAATAATGTCAAATTTTGCAGACAAGTACCAAATAACATAACGGAACTACTCTGACTCTCAGAATCACATTCCGACCTTGATGGTCAAACCTCTCCATATTCCAAATTTCAACTTTTCCAACTTCCGCTGAAATGCCTCAAATTATCCTACGGACCTCCAAATCCAAATCTGGACACACGTCTAAGTTCAAAATCGCCATACGAAGCTGTTGAGATCATTCAAAAACCATTTCAGAGCCGTTTACACAAAAGTCAAATTTCGGTCAAATTTTCACCGCTTAAGCTTCCAAAACTAGAATCCTTCTTCCAATTTAACTCTGAATCATCCGGTAACTGAATTTAACCACACACGTAAATCGATACACATAATATGAAGCTGTACAAGACCTTTTGCCGCCGAACGGAACTTAAATTCTCAAAATGACTGGCCGGGTCGTTACATATGAACACTCTAGACTACCTACTCTACTACCCTAATCCTCGACCTCAATACCTTCCTATCGAGGGTCATGTCCTCGATTAGCTGAAGTTGCGCCATGTCTTGCCTAATCACCTCTCTCCACGTCTTCTTTGGCCTACCTCTACCTCTCCGTAGTCCCTCAAATGTCAACCTCTCACATCCCCTCACCGGGGCGTCTGTGCTCCTCCTCCTCACATGCCCACATCACCTAAGCGGCCCTCCTTGCATCTTGTTCTCATGAATAGGGAGACACACCTACCTTGTCGCGAATAACCTCATTTCTGATCCTATCTAACCTGGTGTGCCCACATATCCATCGCAATATCCTCATCTCTACTACCTTCATCTTCTGGACATGAGCGATCTTGATTGGTGTCAACCTTCTGCCCCATACAACATCGTTGGTCAGACTACCACTTTGTGTTACATCTCAAGTTTAAATATGTCTTATTCTTCTACATTTTTGTTCTCTTTTTGTTCTTTGCTTATAGTTATTGTATTATTATTACTTAATATTGTTATGCTCTTATATGACTTTTTATTAGTTTATCAACTGACTTAATATCTTGATTATTATTATCATTTTAATAATCATTGATAAATATAATTTTTTAATTATTAAAATTTAATGTATTTTTATACTTTATCATCTTACTCAAAACTCTTTTATCATTTAAATATATCAATAATATTATATTATCCAATTATTTAATTTATTTATTTAAATTAATTCAAAGTATAAGTATCCTCACACTATCAATATTTTTTTCTTTATATATTCTCTTCCCGGCTATAAAATTTTAATTAGTTTATTACATTAATATTCTATCTATGATCAAGATATTAATACATAAGTTCTTTCATTGTTATGTTCCAAATATATTGAGTTTTCTTCAATTAGCTTTTGTATTACGTGCCATTAAATTTTCTTTCTCTATTAGTTTCAAGATATAAATTTAATTTTTAATTTTCATTAGTAAAGTTACCTATACGCGACATTTATTTTATATTTTTAAATTTTAATTTGTTATCAAGATTTTATTTTTCTTTATCTAGTAACACTTTCGTGGTCCTCCATAGTTTAAGCGTTCTCATCTACTTTAAGAGTATTTTAATTTCAAGTTCTTTCCCTTCCATTTCTAATATTGGATTTTTTTTATTTTGATTTCTTAATCTTTTTCCATATTTTTGGTATTATGTTATCTAATATATAGTATTATCACGTTTTTATGTGATTTTTTATTAAACTTGGCACTTTGTTTAATATCATTATCCACTACTATATTTTAATATTATATTATATTATATTATATTATATTATATTATATTATATTATATATATATATATATATATATATATATATATATATATATATATATATATATATATATATATATGTATATATATATATATATATATATATATATATATATATAAATTTAATTTTAAATAAACTATTTATTTACTTTTTAACTATTGCTTGGAATTCTTAAATTATTTAAATTTGTTAATATATTTGTAAGTATTATGTATTTTCTTTATTTTATTTTCTAAACTAATTCTTAGTATAAATATTTTCACATTATCTCTAATTTATTTCTAGTATTTACAAAAACTTTAATACTTTATCTTGTCTATTAGACATTAATTATGTGACTTTATCTAAAGCACGGCCCTTTTATCATACTTTAAAAGCTCTACTCAATTTTTTTAAAAAATATCCTTCTTTTCTCTTTCTGATAAAAATTTTAATATTTCTTTTTTCTCTATTTATACCTTATTTTTGAATTATTCAATACTTAATATTGTTATATTGTCATGTTATTATTTATTAGTTTGTTTGAATTTATTTTTTGTTTCTACCACACTCATTTAATTACTATAATTTCTCTTAATTTATAAGGTCACAAAATAGGACGTGCTATATTTTGGTTTTTATCTATACTAATTTAAAAGTGGGAAGCTCTAAATTAGAAAGTTGAAAGACTAAAATATCCTTTTACTAACATACTTTTATATTTAATTACAAAAATAATTAAATAAAACACTAAATAATATTGGTAAAAGGTGCCGTCCATTTCTAAAGGATGCATCTTTCATAGAAAGGTGCGTTAGTTATTTTTCTACTCCTTATAAATTGTTTACCCGAAAAACGGATTGAGTTGAATTTGTATGTAGTTCTAAGGGTATGTAGTATAACTTGACACAAATCGTAAGAATAGATAGAAATATCAAGTGTTGACTATAGAGAATGAAAAATAAGCAAAGTTGGGAAGAAGATAATTTACAGATTAGGCAAGATAAATCGATTTATCAAGCTAAAAAAGGATAACTCTTTAATATATGAGTGTATGATATCTTAGTTACAATGTATGCAAAAACTTGGTCCTCACAGAAATAATAACCATCCCCTTTATAGTAGAGGGATCTTACTTTAGATATAATTAAAAATATATAGTGGGAGACTCATGATAAATCAGTTTTTCCATAATTCCTGCCAGCATTCTCTCTTCTAGTGGGATTGCAACGGCTCTTGTCTATGAGCTCGATATTGACTCGAGCTCTCGGTCTTGACTCGAGCTCGATTCTGACTCGGATCCTTGTATTGATTCGGGGTCAGTGTTGGTCGGTCTCTGCCTCATAAGCTTGATAACTTCACTTTGCATCATAGTTCGACTTAGATTCGAGCTCGATAATGATATCGAGCTCGACATTGATCGGTCCCTCGGGCTCGAAACTTGGTGACCTGACTTCAGACCTCAATCTAATACTATGAAGACGTTCTCCGATCTAATGCATTACCATTTAAACCAGTTCGTACGAAGGACTAATCAATTTTTACCGTATACAGATAGTCCCCTCATTTCTCGGGAAGAATGCATCGAGAAACGACATGATTTCACAACGGCTCGATCAGATATAAGCTGACGTTCACATTGGAATCGATCATGATGCACGTGATAGCTGTCCCGTCGGTTTAGTTTTTCAAGTCATTTAATGCATGTCAGACGGTGGTCGGCTATTATCAAAATTAAACCGCCATTGCTATACCTATAAACAACCCCTTTTTTCATTTTTAATCACTTTTACATCTTCAAACTCTAAATTTTCTAACTTCTTTCTCACACTTTCTGAATTCATCGCAAATCTGTGATTCTTCTCTGCAAAAACCTTTCTTCAAAAAATACCAAATCTTTGTTACTTCCTTCTATTCTCGATCCTTAAATCCAAAAAATGGCGAAAACATCAAAAATTCTTCCTCAGAAAGAAAAAGCTTCTTCTTCATAGCCTGCCGCCGACAAAACACCGGTGGAGCCACGATCTGAGGAATGCGTTCCTGGGGCGTGTGTTCTCATGTCTGATTTTAAGGTCGACAAAGGCTCGTCGGCTCCCGGCCGATGTGAGCCTATATCGAGGTATATGTGTTCGATAACCGAGAGGCACCTCGAACAGCTAAAGAAAGATTGTAATTGGGAGAACAAAAAAATAGTAATCCCATCTTCTGAAGAAGATATCACCACTTACGTGAAAGGGTTTTTAAGTGTGTATACTTACCCTTTCACGTTAGGTTCCCTCGACCCTGTTATTATTGACTTCTGTCGTCAATACCAAATAACCCTAGGCCAGATCCATCCTTCTTTTTGGCGGATCATTATTTTGATCCGCTACTTCATGAACAAAATCGAGGGGATGCCTTTCACCCTTGACCATCTCATCCGATTGTACTGTCCTCGCCTCTTTTGATGTAGGTTAATAAAACTTCAGCGTCGGGCTACCAAGGTTCTGTTCTCGAGTATAGACGAGGATAGGGATCGAGGCTGGATGGGCAGATTCGTTCAAGTAAAGACTTCAGACTTGATTCTGACTGAAAAGATGCCCTTTCCCGATGAGTGAAACATGAAGCGTAAGTGCAATTCTGTTGTTATCTTCTACTATTTTGCCCCTTCGTTCCTTTTCTCACCGATATCCCCCTTTTGTGATGCTGCGGTTCCTTGGATGCCCGGTGCAGTCCCCGATCTCAAGAACTGGGTACGAGATCTAGCTTTGACCTCTACATATGCTGAGCGCTTGTGGCGTGATTTGTCAAAGGGTCGATGGGAGGCCAAAAATCATGGTGAGCTTCTTTATCGTATCTTTGGTAGTTTGAAAGAGATGCTTTCCATATATGTAAATCAATTTTCCTGTATGTAGGTGTGGGAAAAGATGCAGTTTTGAGGCCCTCATCCATTGAGGAAGAGGCTTCAGCCTCTGATCCAAAGCCAGTGAAGGATAATAAGAGGAAAAGGGCCTCCACGTCATACCGAGCAGGTAATGATAATATTAAGAACTCATGGGCTTGATTCAGGATCAAAGGCTAATATTTCGATCTCACAGCTGCAGCAGAAACTCGAGATGATCGGGCACCTTCGTGAAGAAGTTGATATAATAAGAGCGGATACCATGTGTTAGAAAGATGGCATGGACCGTCTTGCTGCAGAAAAGGAGACTGTTCGTGCCCAATTGTCATCGACTGTAAGCCAACTTCAAGGCATGAAGGAGAAGAGCTCGGTTCAAGTGAGAAAAATTGAGGAACTCGAGGCTCGGTTAGCCTCTGAACTTGCCAAGGCCAAACCTGATGCCAAAAAGACAAAGTCCTATGCGGATGCATTAGTGGCCATCTATCGGGTGGATGTTGAAACTGCTCAGGTACAAGCAAGAGAGGCAGCCGAGACTGCCAATACTCGAGCACACTAGGTTGCCGAACTTGCTAAATGCCGATCTCGAAGGGAGACCCTCGAAGAGATCCATGCTCGAGGCTTCGATCTTACCAAAGAGATAAAAAGAGAAAAAGAGCTTGAAGCCGATGCTGAAGCCTTGGCTTTCAATGATGATGATGGCAATGATGGGAGCAAGAGTGGGTCCGAGAGCGGGGAAGAGCCCGATGGAGAAGAGATTGCCCCCGTAGATAACCAAGAAATTTAGCCCTTAGTTTTCATTTTGGTTTTTGTTTTGTGTAGTTTCCTGTTCGGACGTTGTAAATATTTTTGTATATATAAAGATCTTTTCTTTTCCCGACTCGCCTCCGTTTTATTCTCTTCCTTGAGAAGATTTTGTTTTTTTCATGCCTTATGAAGGTTTTCATAAGGTTTTAGGCAATTTGATCGAATTTGGATCTTGTAGCCTTCATAACCGAGTGAGTGCTTGCTCAAAACTCGAAACCCATAGGCTTAGTAGTCGAGTTGAGTGATTGTTTGAATCTGAAGTAATATGGCCCGTAGACTTAATGGTCGAGTGAAAGTTTGCTCGAACTCGAAATAAGAGTAGCCCGTAGGCTTAGTAGTCGAGTGAGTGATTTGAACTCGAGGTAATGTAGCCCGTAGGCTTAATGGTTGAGTGACTAATTCGAACCCAAAGTAATGTATCCCATAGGCTTAATGGTCGAGTGAGTGTTTGCTCGAACTCGAAATAAGGTAGCCCGTAGGCTTAGTAGTTGAGTGAGTGATTCGAACTCGAAATAATGTAGCCCGTAGGCATAATGGTCGAGTGAGAGTTTGCTCGAACTCGAAATAAGAGTAGCACGTAGGATTAGTAGTTGAGTAATGATTTGAACTCGATGTAATGTAGCCCGTAGGCTTAATGGTCAAGTGAGAGTTTGCTTGAACTCGAAATAAGAGTAGCCCGTAGTCTTATTAGTCGAGTGAGTGATTTGAACCCGAAATAATGTAGCCCATAGGATTAATGGTCGAATGAGTGACTCAAACTCGAAATAATGTAGCCCGTAGGCTTAATGGTTGAGTGAGTGATTCGAACTTGAAGTGAAAGTAGCCCGTAGGCTTAATGGTCGAGTGAGTGATTCGAAATCGAAGTGAAAGTAGCCCGTAGGCTTAATGGTCGAGTGAGTGATTCGAAATCGAAATAATGCAGCCCGTAGGATTAATGGTCGAGTGAGTGACTCGAACTCAAAGTAATGTAACCCGTAGGCTTAATAGTCAAGTGAGTGATTCAAACTCGAAATGAAAGTAGCCCGTAGGCTTAATGGTCGAGTGAGAGTTTGCTTGAACTCGAAATAAGAGTATCCCATAGGCTTATTAGTCGAGTGAGTGATTCGAACTCAAAATAATGTAGCTCGTAGGCTTAATGGTCGAGTGAGTGATTCGAACTCGAAGTGAAAGTAGCCCGTAGGCTTAGTAGTCGAGTGAACTCAAAGTAATGTAGCCCGTAGGCTTAGTCGAGTGAGTGCTTGCTCGAACTCGAAGTAATGTAGCCCGTAGTCTTAGTCGAGTGAGTGGTTGCTCGAACTCGAAGTAATGTAGCCCGTAGGCTTAGTAGTCGAGAGAGTGTTGCTCGAACTCGAAGTAATGTAGCCCATAGGCTTAGTAGTCGAGAGAGTGTTGCTCGAACTCGTTGATTTACCTTAATCCTGTTTGCATAATAAATCTCGAAATAGAGGAATTTTTCTTGGATATAAGATATCGGTAAAAAACTTTCTTTGTAAGTCATTATACATGTGTTCATGTTTTTGCGTCAGGGCTTAGGCCAACTACATGAGCATGGTTCGTTTTGACCATTTGTCTCTTACAATTTTTCCTATCAGAACCCTGTTGTTATGAAGTAACTTTCTTGCATCGAACTTGATATATTTGAGGGCTAATATCCCCCCCAGTATTCGAGGTCGATTGTAAAGAGGCCTCGGATACTGTCGAATTGTTTCTAAGTTAGCACGATCAATGGTTGCCTCACTAAAAACCTTGCCTAAAAACCCGTTTGGGATAAAAACCGGTCTAAGGGAAAAAGAGTGCAACGCATACTTTCAGACCTAGGGCTTCGTATTGAAGTATCCATCCTTGATCCTGATCGGACTCCTGCAAGGGTTAGTTTCGAAATATAAACGAATATGGGAGGGTCGTACCTTAGCAGTAGTATCGTTTTAGGTGCGACACATTCCAATTGCTTGATAGTTATTTGCCGTTTATAATACCGAGCTTATAGGATCCTTTTCCGATATTTTCGAGAACCTGATATGCTCCTTCCCAATTTGGACCCAGTTTTCCTTCGTTTGGATTTCGGGTAGTGAGGGTGACTTTCCTTAGTACTAAGTCCCCGGGTTTAAAATGGCAAAGCTTGGTTCTTCGATTATAGTATCTTTCGAATCGCTGCTTTTGGGCGGCCAATTGGACGAGAGCAGCTTCTCGTTTTTCATCCGATAATTTGAGGCTAGTATTCATAGCCTCATTATTTGACTCTTCTGTTGTATATCGAAACCTAGCATTGGGTTCCCCGACTTTGACTGGAATCAAGGCTTCTGAGCCATATACTAAGGAGAACGGGGTTGCCCCCATACTAGATTTTGATGTTGTTCGATATGCCCAAAGAACTTCAGGTAGGATTTCTCTCTATTTTCCCTTAGCACCGTTCAACCTTTTCTTTAGGTTTTGGATGATAGTTTTGTTCGTTGATTCGGCCTGTCCGTTCCCACTATGTGATACGGTGTTGATAATATCCTTTTTATTTTGTGATCTTCGAGGAATTTCGTCACTTTGTTGCCGATAAATTGTTTCCTGTTGTCACACACTATTTCGGCGGGTATCCCGAATCGACATATGATATGATCCCAGATAAAGTCTATAACCTCTTTCTCCCTTACTTTCACGAATGCCTGTGCTTCAACCCATTTAGAGAAATAGTCAGTCATAAATAAAATGAACTTAGCTTTACCTGAGGCCGATGGCAGAGGGACGACGATATCCATTCCCCATTTCATGAATGGCCATGGGGATAGGACTGAGTGAAGTTTCTCTCCGGGTTGATGGATCATTGGTGCAAATCTCTGACATTTATCACATTTTCGAACAAATTCTTTTGCATCTTTGTCCATATCGATCCAATAATACCCTGCCCTGATTATTTTTCGGACTAATGAATCAGCACCGGAGTGATTTCCACACGTACCCTTGTGAATCTCACGTAGGATGTAGTCGGTGTCTCCTGGAACTAAGCATACTGCCAATGGTCCATCGAATGTCCTTCGGTATAATATTCCATCTGCAGTCAATGTGAATCGAGCAACTTTGATTCGTAGGGCCCTCGAATCTTTAGGGTCCGATGGGAGTTTTCCGTTCTCCAAATATTCAATATACTTATTCCTCCAATCCCAGGTTAAGGTTGTAGAATTTATCTCGGCATGTCCTTCTTCAATCACGGATCTCGAGAGTTGAACGATAGTCCCCGAGCTTATCTCGTCTTCCTCGACCGATGATCCCAAATTTGCAAGTGCATCGGCCTTACCGTTTTGTTCTCATGGTACATGCTGTAAAGTCCAATCTTTGAAATGGTGCAAAGTGACCTGTAGTTTTTCCAAATACCTTTGCATTCTATCCTCTCGAACTTCGAAGGTTTTGTTTACTTGATTTACCACCAGTAAAGAGTCACATTTGGCTTCAATGACTTCTGCTCCCAAGCTTTTAGCTAGCTCGAGACCTATAATCATGGCCTCATACTCGGCATCATTGTTAGTCAATCTAGTAGTTTTGATAGATTTCCTAATAGTGCTACATGTAGGCAGCTTTAAAACGATGCCTAGCCCGGACCCCTTCACGTGCGAAGCCCCGTCTGTGAAAAGGAGCCCTACCCCCGATGATGTACCCAATTTCAATAAGAGTTCTTTTTCGACTTCGGGTACGAGGGTTGGCGTAAAATCGGCCACAAAGTCCACTAAAATTTGAGACTTGATGGTCGTACGGGGTTGATATTCGATATCATACTCACTGAGTTAGACGGCCCATTTGGCCAATCGGCCTGATAGTTCGGGCTTGTGCAAAATATTACGAAGTGGGTAAGTGGTTAATACGCATATGGGGTGATATTGAAAGTACGGTCTTAACTTTCTAGAGGAGCTTATCAGTGCAAGTGCCAATTTTTCTAAGTGTGGATATCTAGTTTTTGCTTCTCCTAAGGTTCGACTTACATAATAAACGGGAAATTGCGTACCTTACTCTTCTCGAACTAGGACACCACTTACCACGATTTTCGATACTGCCAAGTACAAGCAAAGTTTTTCATCTATTTTTGGAGCATAAAACAGTGGTGGGCTCGATAGATATCACTTTAATTCCTCTAATGTATGTTGGCATTCCAGGGTCCAAGCGAAATCGTTCTTATTTTTTAGTAGAGAAAAAAATCCATGACTTCGATCTGACGACCTTGAAATAAATTGACCTAAGGCAGCAATCCGTCCCGCTAGCCTCTGCACGGCTTTTACACTGTCCACGATGGTGATGTCTTCGATGGCCTTGATTTTATCGGGATTAATCTCGATCCCCCGAATTGATACCATGAAGCCGAGGAACTTGCTCGAACCGACCCCAAAGCACATTTCTCGGGGTTGAGCTTCATGTTGTATTTCCTTAAAATCTCGAATGTTTCCTGCAAATGAGCCAAATGGTCCTTTGCGCGCAGGGACTTAACTAGCATGTCATTAATATAAACCTCCATTGATTTACCTATTTGTTCCTCGAACATTTTATTTACTAGGCGTTGGTAAGTAGCTCCTGCATTTTTTAGCCCGAAGGGCATCACATTATAACAATATGTCCCATACTTGGTGACAAATGAAGAATTTTCCTGGTCTTCTGGGTTCATTTGGATTTGATTATACCCGGAATAGGCATCGAGAAATGTAAGGACCTCATGGCCGGCCGTGGCATCGATCATGCGATCGATGTTGGGCAGCGGAAAAGACTATTTGGGGCATGCCATGTTTAAATCCTTATAATCTACACTCATTCTAAGTTTGTTCCCTTTTTAGGGACTACAACTACATTGGCTAACTATTCGGGATATTTTACCTCCCGAATGGACCCTATTTTGAGAAGTTTAGTTACCTCGTCCTTTATGAATGTGTGCTTTACCTCGGACTGGGGTCTTCTTTTTTGCTTCACCGGTTTGATCCTAGGGTCCAGGCTTAGCCGATGCGTCGTTATATCCAGTGGGATCCCTGTTAAATCTAAATGGGACCAAGCAAAATAATCTATGTTATCGATAAGAAATTGAATAAGCCTTTTTCTGAGTTCGGGGGTTAATCCCGTTCCCGGGTATACCTTTCGTTCGGGCAAATGCTCGATTAGTATGACTTGATCCAATTCTTCAATCGTTAATTGGGTAGCGTCGGAATCATCGGGAACCACGAATAATCGAGGGATCCTTTGATCATCATCTTTATAGAACTTCTGATTTTCTGATTGGGTTAAAGCTGATGTATGTGATTGCTATTTGGCATCCCATTCCCCTTTTGAGTCTGATCCCTTTATTGATGAAGGTGAGGATATCGGATTTGCTTCCTCGACGGCAAACATTTCTCTTGCGGCCGGTTGTTCTCCGTATACTGTTTTTGACTCCCTTCGATGTTGGGAATTTAAGAACCTGGTGTAGAGTCGAAGGTACAGCTCTCAAGTTGTGGATCCATGGCATTCCAAAAAAGGCGTTGTACCTCATGTCGCCTTCGATTACGTGGAACTTCATTTCCTGGATGGTCTCGGCCACATTTATCGACAGAATTATCTCACCTTTGGTGGTTTCACATGCCATATTGAATCCGTTTAGAACCAGGGTTGCGGGTACGACCTGGTCCTGTAGACCGAGCTGTTCTACAACCTTCGATCTAATGATATTGGCCGAGCTACCTGGATTAATTAACACACGCTTAACTTTAATTTTATTCATAAGTATGGATATTACCAATGCATTGTTATGAGGTTGCATGACTCCTTCTTCATCTTCATCATTGAAGGACAAAGTTCCTATGGGTGCGTAATCCTGAGTTCGAGGTCGCTTTTCTCTCATAATCGATGTCTTAGTGCATTTAAGCACTGGCCTTGAGGGGTATCGACACCGCCAATGATCATGTGGATTATGTGCTGTGGTTCTTCTTGTTCATTT
The DNA here is from genome assembly GCF_000390325.3 of Nicotiana tomentosiformis. Lineage (NCBI taxonomy): Eukaryota > Viridiplantae > Streptophyta > Magnoliopsida > Solanales > Solanaceae > Nicotiana > Nicotiana tomentosiformis. Next base: position 41,575,330 of record NC_090818.1, on the reverse strand, counting down.
TGTTTGCCGAAATCCCTATTTTTGAAATGGTTCTTTGCCCTGTCGCTTAAAAATTCTCGGAGGTGCCCTTTATTGAATAACCGGGCTACCTCCTCTCTTAGTTGCCTGCAATATTCCATTTTGTGGCCATGGGTGCCATGATATTCACATATTTGATTGCGATTCCTCTGGGCAGGATCGGTCTGCATGGGTCGAGACCATTTAATATCTTTGATGTGTCCGATAGTCGACACGATGGCGGATGCATCAATGCTGAAGTTATACTCCGATAACTGTGGTGCTTCCTTAGATCCGGTAGGCCTGTCGAACCCACTTCTGTTCATCAGTCCCCGAGACCCTTGACCTCGATCACTTCTTTTGTTGCTTTGTCCGGGGTTACGTCTCGATTCATTGATTCTGTGGTTTTCACTACACGGTCGGTATCGGTCCCTGATCGAACATTGTTCTCGATTGATATCCCTTCGAGCAGCGGGTTCAGACCCCAACTAATCATCTTCGACTCTAATTTTTGATTGGTACCGATTATGCACGTCGACCAAAGTGATAGCTGGGTACTCGATCAGGTTATGCTTCAACCATCGTGAAGCCGTCGAAATTCGTTCGTTCAAACCTTGAGTGAAAGCCCGAACTGCCCAATCATCTGTGACTGGTGGCAGATCCATTCGTTCCATTTGAAAACAAGATACGGACTCCCTTAGTATCTCGTTATCCTTTTGTCTTACCTTGAACAGGTTCAACTTCCTGGTCTCGACTTTTATGGCCCCGGCGTGTGCTTTTACGAAGGAATCTGCAAGCATAGCAAAATAATCGATAGAATTAGATGGTAAATTATGATACCATATCATTCTTTCCTTTGACAGGGTTTCACTGAATTTCTTCAATAATATGGATTCGATCTCATAATCCTTTAGATCGTTCCCTTTGATGGCGCATGTGTATGAGGTGACATGTTCGTTGGGGTCGGTAATTCCGTTATATTTAGGAATCTCGGGCATGCGAAATTTTTTGGGATCGGTTTAGGAGCCGCGCTTGGGGGAAAAGCTTTTGTTTGAATTTTTTGGAATCTAAGCCCTTCAATATTGGTGGTGCCCCCGGGATCTGATCAACCTTGGAGTTGTATGTTTTCACCTTTTGTCGTTTGCTTCGATCCTCCTTTCTCCCGATTCTATTCGTTTGGTCAGTTCTTCGAACATCTTAGCAATTTCGGAATTAGTCCCCGACTCCTGCTCATTTGATTTCACTATAGTTGGTTCCGTTGTATGGGCGATTTCTCGGGGTTGACTGGGCTCCGGTCTGCTCGGTATCTAGGTTTGACTTTGCAACTGAGCTATCGCTGCCTGTTGAGCTTGCAATATTTTGAAAATCATACGCAAGCTGACGCCGTTTTCCTCGATGTTATGGGTATCTCGAACTGCAGATCGAGTGCCACCATGTATGCTATTTTCAGTTTCAGAATGTAGGTTCGCCTCAATGGCCACATGCGAATTAATGTCTATCGGCACTTCGATTCGAGCTCCAACGGCATTGACAAGCGGCCTTTTGGTACTGGGTGTCAAGTTGTTGTTCTCATCTTAAAGACCAGCTTCATTGTCGATAGGTAAGGCCATTTAATTAATAGTTTAGTCATTGCTAATCCGAAATTAAAGACACTTCCGGAAACAAGCCCAAAATGGCATATTTTTGCAGATTCGTATCAAATAACCACTATTATCCTTAGCCCCACGGTAGGTGCCAAACTGTTTACCCGAAATACGGATTGAGTTAAATTTATATGTAGTTCTAAGGGTATGTGGTATAACTTGACACAAATCGTATGAATGAATAGAAATATCAAGTATTGACTATAGAGAATGAAAAATAAGCAAAGTTGGGAAGAAGATAATTTACAGATTAGACAAGATGAATCGATTTATCAAGCTAAAAAAAGATAACTCTTCAATATATTGGTGTATAATATATCAGTTACAATGTATGCAAAACCTTGTTCCTCACAGAAATAATAACCATCCCCTTTATAGTAGAGGGATCTTACTTTAGATATAATTAAAATTATATAGTGGGAGACCCATGATAAATCAACTTTTTCATAATTCCTGCCAGGATTCTCTCCTCTAGTGGAATTGCAACGGCTCTTGTCTATGAGCTCGATATTGACTCGAGCTCTCAGTCTTGACTCGAGCTCGATTCTGACTCGGATCCTTGTATTGATTCTGGGTCAGTGTTGGTCGGTCTCTGCCTCGTAAGCTCGATAACTTCACTTTGCATCATAGTTCGACTTAGATTCGAGCTCGATAATGACATCGAGCTCGACATTGATCTGTCCCTCTGGCTCGAAACTTGATGACCTGACTTCGGACCTCAACCTGATACTATGAAGACACTTCTCCGATCCAATGCATTACCATTTAAACCAGTTCGTACGAAGGACTAACCGGTTTTTACCGTATACATAAATATTAGATCATTGTGTAATTTTCAGCACTTGAAACAATTCCAACACAAAAGAGTTTACGGCACTTGAGAGAAATTTCAACACTAGAAAATTTTAGCACTTGGAAAATTCCAGGAAAACGAACAAGTTGGGAACAACCATTTCTGTTCCAACCACTCTATTACACTTATGATGAACCGTTGTTAGTTAAAGCATTGAGGAGAAGGGCCTTGTGTAGTTGTAATCGGAGACAGACGAATATAGCATTACATGTGATTGCTATCGGTCTTTCTATAAGCACTCAAGAAGCAAGAAGTCAGGAACTACCATCTTCGGTGTTTGCAGAATATGGACTTGAAAAACTTGCCCACGCTAAAGCTCGGCTGAAAAACATTAACACTGAAGTTTGTCTAATCGAAGAGAGACTCCCTCAAAGCAAGATGTGTTTCGTACCAATATAAGCAGAAGAATTACCATTTAATTGCAAATTATTTTATAAACGTATTAATTTATTTTGCAAGGTAAACATTACTTATTCAATAAACTTTTATTAAGTAACCTAGATTATTCTGTTGGTGTAAAATTGTGTGGTTAAATTTTTATTTTAACCTTCCAATACTATTTAAAATAATACATGCAATTCAATTTTTTTTCCTCATAAATTTACCAAGATATAAGTCTGGGTGGTGTTGTATTCCAAAAAGGTGCAATGAAAGGGGTTGAACCTTATCTCAGATATAATACAACATATGACCAAAAAAATATATAATACAACATTGTGATTCCATCACCCAAAACAACAGAAGGAGGTATAAAATGTTAATGTCCTCCTTCCTGATAAGTATATATATACAACTTCAACTAACAAAAAAATATGCAGCCTTATCAATAAATGTTTGATGTTTTAATCCATGAGTGATAGATATTACTTTCAATATATTGATCATAAGATAATTATATATTTTTAGTTTTTAAAATAGATATATTAAAAAAAGAATTTACAATATATTTTTAATTTATTTTTTTATATTTGTTAATGTAACTATAACCGGTGAAATTTTAGATTTACCGTACCATGTTGTCATAATTGCGATATTCCTCATATTAAAAATACAGTTCTATCTTCTTAGAGCTATGAATTAAGGCTTGTAATATTAAACCTAGCATTTTCAGGTTTACTAAAAGAAGTAAATACTATATGTAGAAGGGGTGAAATACTAATACAATCAGTATGAATACAAGTCAAAATATTGTTCTACTCTTGTAGAACCACACTACTAAAAAATAACAAATTTGCGACCGTCAAATTAGTCGAAAATCGGTCGAAAATCGTATTTTTCCGACGGATTTCTGATTGAAACGTGTCAGTTGGAAAATACGTTGTCGCAATTTATTTGCGACGGAATCAGTCGCAAAATCAACGACGGATTCAGTCGCAAATTGAATAATATGGGATATTTGAATTAAAGTAATTTGCGACTGAATCAGTCGCTAATTTTGCGACTGATTCAGTCGCTGGCCAGAAATAAAAAATAATAAAATTTTTATGTTTCTACTGATTCCGTCGGAAAATTTAAAAATAAAATTAATTTTTAATTAATTATTCGGACTGAAACCGTCGCAAATCTTGAATTATAATTAATTAAAAATTTCAGAAATTCTACATGTGCGACTGATTCAGTCGCAAATCTTAATTAAATATTGTTAGAAATTTTCAGTTTGCAACTGAATCAGTCGCAAATCGGGGTAATTCCTGGTGAAATCTACGACTGATTCAGTGGCAAATCTAGGCATTTTTAAGCAGAATCATGCTGCATTTCTAATTATAGCACCTAGCAAAGAAAACAGCCAACCAAACACCTAACAATTAACCAAATACCTAATATAACTATCCAAATATCAAACAACCAACTATCAAACAACCAACTATCAAAGTTGTCTCTAACTTCAACTCTAAAATATTAAAATAGCCTATTCAGAATCAGTCTCCTCCTCACACTCAGAGTACTCTATTGCAGCTCCTTTCTTGCTTTTCTTTTTAAATAATTTTTGAATCAAAGACTGAGTTGCTTGAAATTCTTGCAACATTTGATCCACTTTTTGACGCATAGCTTTCATGTCTTCTTGGGAAACCGATGCCCCGCTGAATAATATTGCTGGTGGACGACTGGAGGATGGCTGTACTCCAATCCCGTAGACTCGACCTTTATTTATTATTTTCACGAGAAATAAAAGAAAAGAAAGTAAAAGAAGTAAGAAAACAAACAAGCAACTTTCAAATTAATACCAAAATAGATAATTGCATAATATTTATACCTTTATTCACGCCACCAGCCGCATGTGTCCAAATTGCATTCATATTCTCGGGGTTCGGCTGAGTTCCTTCAGGCTGAGTTTGTCGCCATGCATCAAGATCAATATGATACTTGTCCTGAAATAAAATAATACACGTTATATAAATAAAATAAACCAAGAAAAAATAATATAGTTTTGGTGTTGGGATCATACAAATGTCTCTGAAGCACGCGGTTCGATCCATCCTTCTCTTGCGCCGTCCTTTCTCTTGCATACTTGTAAAACTAAGAATATTTTATAATGAAATTACCATTCTCAAATGATAGGCTGCAAAACTAATAGAACCTCCAATATGCAATGATCCACCCTTAGTAGAAGCTCTGTTTAACTTTGCTTGTTCACTCTTCTTCTTCCACTCAGGGATGTTCCACTTCGCCAAAAGCTGATTCCAGACATCTTCACGTATCCAATCAGGCTTGTTGCCACCTTTCTTAGCAACATGATGTGGATCCTATATTCGCTTCTGTGCTCTCTTCTCGAAGTTCTCATTCACCAGATTTTCAAGTATTGGCTGTCATCTACACAAACAAAAAAAATTAGAAGTTGACATATTTATTTTATTTAAACTACTTACTAAGTTATATTCTCCCAAATGTTATCTAAATAGTTTAATTATATATTTTACTATAATACTTGTGTGGTTTCAATATTAATATGTACATTAAACAATTGTAAGACCAAAAAAGGTCATAAAACATAAAAATTAATCTAATTTATTTCAAATTAGCATATGATAGCACTTTAATACTTAATTGATTGCATTTTCTTCATTTCATTTTAATAATAAATAATATAATTAACACATAGATAGGGCATGGAGAATTTTCAAGCGAAGGGCCGAAACAGAGAAGTATTAGCACTTAAGTTGTTTCTTAACTAACATAACTTGAACCTATAAAATTTCTAACTCTTTAAAATATATTTCAACTCTAACTATTATAACCTAAATTATACGAAGTATTAGCACATAAGTTGTTTCTTTAATTATTTTTTATATAAACAAGAATTATTACATTGCAAAAATTTTAAACAAGAATTTATATAAACAAGTATTAAACAAGAATTTATATAAACAATAAAAAAATAGCTAATTAATCTAAATAAATAAATTTTTAACATCACTATATACATATTATATTGTAAAAATTATTGCTAATATATCTATACTATATTGCAAATTATATAGCTAATTTGTACATACTATTTTGCTAAATTAATGCAAAACAAAACCTAGAAAATGAACCAACGGATCTGCTGCCGAACCACCACCGGAGGGGAGATGAGACGCCGGATTCCTATACCAAAAATGAGTTAAACAATTTAGAAAAAAAAATTTCTTTGGGGGGGGGGGGGGGGGGGACAGGGAAAATGGAGCGGGTGAGGGAGAGGGAGAGAGAGAGAAAAAAATCATACCTAACATGGTTAGATTAACGGATAAAATCAACAAATAGAACGGGTGGGGGCAGAAGAGGGGAGGAGAGGGAAAAAAGTTAGAGTAGAAAGAAGAAAGAAGAAAAAACGGGATAGGGCGTATTACATAAAACGATTTATGACCGAATCAGTCGCAAATGTTGTTGACCAGTCAGACCTCGTTTTAATTTCATATTCCGACCAAATCGGTCGCAACATTTAATTTAATTTTTTTTAAATATTTGCGACTGATTCAGTTGTAAACGATAAAAAAATATTTTCGCGGTATTTTTCGCGTAATTGAGCGACCGAAACAGTCGCAATTTTGAGCCAAAATTTTTTTAAAAATAAACATGTATTTTTAATAAAGTTTCCGACCGAATCAGTCGAAAATTGCGACTGAATTAAATCAATTGGAATTATTCAGTCGCAAATTTATTGTTTTTTAGTAGTGCCATTTTTTAATATTTTTCTGTATTAGTTTCTTCTTCTATTAAGTTAGCTTATTATTATTTTCAAGATCGTACACTTTTTTCTTTAATTAATTTTTTTTTCAAACATATTTTTAATAACATTTATGCAATCTTTAGAAATATCCATATTATATTAATAAATGGTATACGCGTAAGGCGCGTACGGAGAGACTAGTAATATAAATTATAAACATAGAGAATAAAGAGTATTTTCAGTTTAATTTTATAAAATAAAATCTTTTGGATCTATTTCAATTTTATATGGTTACTTGTTTAATTCTAATTAATTTTCTAAAATATTTAATTAGAGCATAGAAGATAAATAACCTACAATGTTACCTTCACAAATTAAGAAAGAAAAAATAAAAGGAAAAAGCTGCATCTCATGATGGAAAAGGAAAAGAAATGAAAGTAAAGATTGTAATTATATACCTAAAAAGAAAAATGGATTACATCGCCGAGAATAAGTTAGTGAATCTTTTGATGATTCATAATAATAAAAATGGAAAACCTACTCAAAGTAATATTAGCATAATTATGAAAAATAAAACCACTTGTTTGATTAAATGACAAAAGAACATAAGAAGGAAAAGCAATTTAGGTAAAATATAACAAAGTATCCGACCCTCTTTTCTTTTCTTTTCTTTTCTTTTCTTTTTGTTGAATAAACAATCTAGACAATTGTTAGTGGATAATAGAAGAATAATATAAGAAAAGGAAAGTTGGAAGCAACACAAAATAATAAGTAATAAATTGATGGAATGCCACACAAATCTACGCCATAAGTGAATGATGACTCAAATAGTGGTCGTTTTTGCTGTCTTTCCTTATTCACTTCCCTTTTATTTATTTATTTATTTCTTATTTTTCTTTTCTGCATTTTCATTTTCTTTTTTCTCTTTCAAATCACCCGTCGCCTCTCTGCCTGCGATCCCATAACTTCTGCATAGTTGCCATCTCCAACTATTTTATCTATAAATTCGTTGTTTAATTCAAAATTTTCGGCAATAACTACCAGCAAAGCCCATGTAGAAATCTAGACAGAAACAAAAGGAATACCTAGAAGATCTCCACCCGTACCACTCCAAATAACCCCTTTTCGATGACTTTTCTCTTTCTTCTACGGTTAACAAATTTGTTTAATTTGTTTACTATATGTGAACTTGATTAAGAAAAGAGGAAATAAAAAAAATAACAAAAAAGAGAAGAAAAAGTAGTAACGTCAAAATATAGGTGATGTACATATATATGAGGTGATGTCCGCTTTTTGTTCTTCTCCCTCTGAAGGCTTTTCCTTAGTACTATTTTGTTTCTTAGAATGAACTCTTAATACTTATATTTCATATAGTTGATATGTTTTTCTATTTCTCTCAAATAAATATTTATAGTATAACTATAAGATAAAGGACATACACAAAGAAATAAATAGAAAAAGAAAAGAATGGAAAATATAATATCACAACTATGTTCACATTTTCTCTAGTATGACTGTTGATCTTGCTCAACGTTTTCTCAGCTTTTGGACTTTCGACAACTCTATTTGTGTTGGCAAGAGTTTATGTTTCATGTGTAAGCTATTTGATCTTTCAACATTGCACATACTTCATCTCATTATTTTTGTATACCTCAATTACATGAAAATTTGCTTTCTTTTTATCAATTTGCGCGTGATCAATCAAATGAGCTTTGCTCAAATGATACTGGTGATGAGTCCAACGTCTATACGAATATAGTATAAGTGAAGAAAATTCAGATGATGGAATGATTGAGGTTAGGGATTGTGAATTTTATAGGGATAAAAGAATCGTTGGTGACAGCTTTAATTAGTGTTTAGCACACATAAGATAATGACCCGGGAATGTGAAAGCTGGTAACTTCATGCCCATAATTAATGTTCATTAAATGGAGAGCAGTAATTACAAGATAACCGTCACTTTGACGTTGGAGAAGAAAGGCACGATTAGCAATTGAAAGCTGATGATGCTTCACTTCTCCACTATAATGCACAATAATTATTAAAATTGCACACCAATTAATACGAGAATTGTGGTAAATTATATATTTTATTTATTATTTCTTAAAGAGAGTGGACAAGTAAAAATAAACGGAGAGTGTATATATATATATATATATATATATATATATATATATATAATATTGAGAGAGAGATTTCTTTCTTTTATCATAGCTTATTTATAAAATTATGAGTCTGCAGAAGTTTATTTACCCACTGCGTCGTCAAACTCGCAAAAGTTGTCTAGTCGAGGAAAGCGTTACAATGTCAAGTTTTACCGGGAGCGAATGAAGAATAGCTGATAGTTACTATTGTTTTATTTCTTTCATTTACAGTAAGTAAGCACGTAATGTAAAATATTACAAAAGCAAAATAAGGAACATTTATCAAGAACAGACCACAAACACATAAAGCGAGCTGTTTAGGCGTACAGCTGCGAATGATTTTGACAAGGGGACTTGGTGAGTGGTGGGCGAAAGATAGAAAAAACTAATAGTTCAGTCAATGAGAATGGGGAGATAGTACTATTAACACACAGCAGGTAATTAGCAATAATTCACCTCAATGTTTTGGGTCTCTGAGGCTTCACTTGTATTTCTATTTCTATTATATAGAAAATGCTTGTTGGTCGATCAAGGGCATAAATGACATTTCACTTTGCCATTGGCTTGCCCTAAGCTGAATTGCCACGTACCCTACTCTATTTTACTTTCTTTGTGGCTCTAAATTTTCCGTTCATCGCCTTCCATCGTGTCTGCGACTTTTTTCCCCTATGCCGTAGGAAGCTTTTTTTATTATCCTTTGTATACAATATAGCTGCTGCTGGTACTGGGCTATTCTTACAGTTCTTTTAGGCTACCTTCGCTTGGAGATTTATGTTGTTTCACTGCTTCTGATCGGTGAGGGTTACTGATATTCTATCTCCTTTTCTTCTTTCTCCTTGCTTTCAAAGTCCAATTCTGCATTCACAGTTTTAATTCGGATGAATAGCCATTAGTAATTTAGTATAGAGGAGTAAGACAGAGAGAATTCTAGAGATGGAAGACCGGAAAGAAGGTAAAAATTAATTACAAACTGAAATAGCATAGTTGAAATGCAAACTATTGCATAAAATTCTTTTGATTCTTGAATTTAATTTTTTTTTTTATGGTAGAAAAAAGTTTTGTAACACATTTGAATCTGCCAACCAATTCCTTCATATTGTCATTCCAAGAAAATAAATAAATTGAGATACTTAAAAATTCGAAGAAAATTAAACGAAAAAAATATAAGCATGTAATGGGCCGTTGAAAAAAATCAAAATCGGGAAGGAAGAAAACTAACTCAAACTCAGCATCCATTACCATTTTAAGATGTAGTATGAGTATTAAGCCTTTTCAATCCATCTTCAACTATCTTATTCTCTTATCATCCACCTTCTTCTTGCCGTGATTGCGGAGTACTTTTTTAATATAAGCAGGCGCAAGGAAATAAAAAATGAATAGAACCGAAAAAATAGAGTTTTTTGAAAGAGAATATTAATAATGTCGAAAGAACATTAAGATCTGTCTTTTCTCGGTCAATAAATAAATTTTCAAGGCAATAATAAGTCATCAACTCTGTATACAAGAGAGAACCATCTCATGTGTGTACTATATATAGAGTCTATTTTTACAATTTTACTCCGCCTATTAGAGTACCTGTTGCAATGTGATGCTTTGTTTGTGCTAAAATAATATATTCTTATATCTACAAATAGGCCTTTCTTTGATCATAAAGGGTCTTTATTGTGGGGCTTAGTCCCGACAATTATATATTTACCTAATGATATTTGGCATATAGGAATGGATTAAAAAAAAATTCTTCTTAATCTAGCTTACTTATAATAAAATTGTATTGATGCTATTGAATAAGCGGAAAAGTGGATTCATTATTGTCTACTAATAAATCACCTTTAGTTATCTTTGAAAACTAAAATGTATAGATGATAATAAATATTCTATGGCTATGTTTTTTTATAACTGTAGTTACTTGATGCTCTGAGAATTCCTTTGAAAGCAATAATGACTACTTTAGTTGCTTGGACGATTATTTGTGATCCATTTAGTTCGCACATTATTAAGTTATGAATGATTTTTCCTGTTGTGTATTTCTCCTAATAGTAGTCATCATATGATGTGCTGCCGAGAGTTTTTCTGCTGCTGAGAGTTTTTCATCACTAAGAAGTATCAATGTCATGTTCCTGCTGCTCTTACCTTCCTTTTTTGGTTGAGAATGGTAACAAACTCTTACTTTGTTGTTCCAATGTTATATGAAAGGGCAACCCGGTGTACTAAACTCCCGTTATATGCGGGGTCTGGGGAAGAGTCGGACCACAAAGATCTATTGTACGCAACTTTACCCTGCATTTTTACAAGAGGATGTTTCCACTGCTCGAACCCGTGACTTCCTGGTCACGTGGCAGCAACTTTAAATGATAATGTTAAATGGTTGTGCTTTATATTTCATATTATATTGTATAGAAGGGTGTACTTATATTTTTATGAAACACTTGAAAATAAATGTCTAACCGTACAAAGCCCAAGTTGAGTAAACAACAACGTCCATATCTTGGCTTTGAGATGTTATTGATCGAACCCCACACCTCAGACCATATCAAATCGTAATTTTATAAATTATTTTACTCTTTTAGTGTATGTACTCTTTTGCTTAACCTCCGTAAAAATCAGTTGGATGGAACATCAACCATTAGTTTTCCCCAACCTGGTTAATAATTTGATTTGCAAGTCATCAAAACTCACATGTCATGGGTAATTATTTATATTTCTCTAAATATTGTTAGCAAAAGTGATATTGATTATATGATGTCTTTCTGTAGCTCACGTATACTTGTGTAGGACTTTGCAAGTTTATGCAGAATGTCCTGTAAGGCTCAAAATAGCTCACGTATACTTGGTGGCTGATTTTCAAGATACCACATCTATTATATAACTGATAAATATTGAAAGCAATTTTTTCACGACCTAAAGATATCAGTTTATGTGTATATATATTATCGTGCAGTTTTTATTTTTAATGTTGTTTGTCTTTGTTCTTTTGCATATTGGAATTTTAACTATATATTATCATGAAAATTATTAATCGAATTTGATTTCTTAGTTGCAATGTAAAGTAATCCAAATTGTTGGACCCGCAAGCGCGGACCAAGACTCTTCTAGTCTATTATACGGAAGAGCCAAGTTGGTCGACCAAGGGCAAATGTGTAATTTTATCAGCTGATTTTATTTGTTTTGCCCAATCTGTTCCCTACATCTCAGTCCACGTGTCTTTTTAATTCAACACTCACAAAATAGTCACCTTTCGTCTTTGTTATCCCAGTATATACAACATAAATTCAGGAAATATCTATCACTTCATCTCTTTCAGTTTTCAGAATAGATTACTATTAACAGTTCTCTTTTATCTTTCCAGCTTACCCAAACAATCTCAGATCTGATTCTCTTTCAATTTTTGCCCAAATCTTCTTCGAGTTCTCACAATTTCATGGCTAAAGTTGTTATATTTCTATTTATGGAAGGAACGAAAGGTTGGAACTTTGAGTTGAAGAAACAAAAGAAGAATCCTAATGCTCCACTAATTCTTCTATCTGCTATTTATTGCTTTACATCTTTAGTTGGCCTTTTCGCTCAATATATATTGTTTCAGACGAAAACTGTAATTTAGGGGGAATATAAAAGAATGCTTTTGAAATTTATTGGCAGTCCTACTTTATTTATCTAGATGGAGTTTGACACTGATTCTATGATTAAATACCTGCAGGATTTGCAGGCTTCCATTTTTAACCGGAAATTGCTAAATATACCAAGTATCATCCATCCCCTTTTTTCCCTAGCTTAGAATTTTTCCTTCAGATGTTGGTCAGTCTTCTTCAAGCCTTAACTGCCACAGTCATGGTTTTTTCATCTTTCGTTGCCTTGGCCTGAGCTCCATCTGCAGCTTTTGGCGCATTGCCTGCGACAATTATAAGATGTAACAGATCAAAATAACAGTTTTTTTTTCCTTATAAGGATGATCGATGCAACAAGATGGAATTAACATCATGATCTATGTTTGTGTAGCTTAAAGAAAGTGAATGAAAAATGGAGGGAAAATAAAATATTTGAGTTTCCCTTGGGAAAGGGACATTGTCCCATATCGGAGGAAGAAAAGACTTTTGATTGGTATATATATAATTGCTCTTCTTCTAGCTCGTAAATAGTTAAGAAAAAGGCAAGCCTCGCCCCGTCGTCGTCGTCGTCGCTCGCTCGGCTTCGGCTACGGCTACGGCTTCGGTCAAAGATTGATTGATTAATCTTTTTGGACAAAATTCCTTTCAATTATTTAATTAATTAATTAAATAATTAACAAAAAATTCAATCCGGAATAACCCATGACCCGCGACCCGGTTCGATCAGGCCCGTTTTCTTTCCCGGATTATTTTAAATATATTTTTTCCGCAATATTTCAAACACCCCTTTTCCAACAGCCATGGCTGTTTCTGAAAGGTTGCAAACCTTTTCAGAAACATTGCCATCAACTCTATAAATAGAGTTTGAATCCCAGAATCTTTCCTTACGAAATTTTCTGAGCTTCTTCTTCTTCTTCTACACAATATTTTCCAGTGTGTTTTACGATCATTGAGTGGTTCGCAGTTCATCAGAGTTTTGGTATCTATACACTTGTGAGTTAAATTGTTCTATCCTGGGAGGATATATTCCAGCACCTCGGGTACTTGAGGGTAATAATTTCCTTAAGGACACACTGTGTATTCAGTGGGCTCGATTTATTCCTATACTGTTTTCTTGTTTTCCAGAATCTATTTCGTTAAACAAGTATTACTAACTTTCTGTTTTATTTTTTCAGAAAGTTTAATTGTTTATTATAGCAATACAGAATAATAACAATCTTAAGGAATTTTATTTTTTTTATATTCTGTATTTTGTTTGTGGAGATTAAAACCTGCGTGATTTTCTACTCCTTCTAAATCTTACTATTCTGATTTGAAGATTAAAAACTTCATTAGAGTATTGAAATTCGTAAGACGATTTGAAGAACATAAAAAACTTCATCGTTTTTCTGTAAAACAGTATATAAAAACTTCGATTTTTATACATACTGTTTTTTTTTTGTTAATAACAGTATTGTGTACTGTTCTGATTTTGCCATTAATTGAACTCTTCTGTTGTTTACAGTGAGAAATGGCAATTGATAACGGAAATTCTTCTGCGACTATTGCGGCAACGACGATAGCCTCGTCAAGCCGGACTGCTGTTCCACCGGCAGAGAAACCGGGGAAATTTTCCGGAGCCAACTTCAAAGGAAGGCAGCAAAGGGTGTTCTTCTGGCTTACCACACTTGGTATGCAGAAATTCACTAGTGAAGAACCTCCAGTGCCTGCTGCGGACATGCCGGACAACAAAAAATTCATGATTGTTGAGGCGTGGAAGCAGGCAGATTTTCTTTGCAAAGGCTATATCTTAAGCGCTTTAGAGGATGACTTGCACAATGTGTACAGTGCGATGAATACTTCGAAAGAATTATGGGACACACTTGAGAAGAAGTACAAGACTGAAGATGCATGCTTGAAGAAGTTCGTGGTTGCCAAGTTTCTAGACTATAAAATGATAGACAGTAAAACTATTGGAACCCAAGTTCAGGAGCTTCAACTTATTTTTCATGACCTTATTGCTGAAGGTATGGTCGTGAATGAAGCATTTCAAGTGGCTGCAATGATTGAAAAATTGCCTCCTTCGTGGAGAGATTTCAAGAACTATCTTAAGCACAAGCGCAAAGAAATGAAGTTGGAAGATCTTGTGATTCGTCTCAAGATTGAGGAAGACAACAAAACAGCCGAGAAGAAGTCTCGTGGAAATTCAACGATCATGGGAGCTAATATCGTTGAGGAGACTGCTCCAAAAAGTAAGAAGAGAAAGAGGTCTTCTGGACAGACTAAGGAGCAGAACAAAAAGAAATTCAAGGGCAGCTGCTACAATTGTGGAAAAATCGGTCACAAAGCCCCTGATTGTCGTCTCCCGAAAAAGTATAAGAAGAAGGGACATGCCAACATAGTGGAGAAGAATTATGACATTGATGATCTGTGTGCAATGCTTTCGGAATGCAACCTAGTTGGAAATCCGAAGGAGTGGTGGATTGACTCTGGAGCCACTCGACATGTTTGTGCTGTCAAGGAAACATTTGCGACTTACTCTACTGCTGGTCCCGAAGAAGAGCTTTCCATGAGAAATACTGCAACAGCCAAGATTGAAGGTTATGGGAAGATATTCCCGAAGATGACTTCCGGCAAGGTGTTAACGCTCAACAACGCTCTTCATGTTCCTACTATTAGGAAGAATTTAGTTTCTACTTCTTTGCTTGTTAAGAACGGATTCAAATGTGTATTTGTTTCTGATAAAGTTGTTGTAAGCAAGAATGAAATGTATGTTGGAAAGGGCTACCTCACAGAGGTCCTCTTCAAACTAAATGTAATGGTTGTTGACAGTATGAATAAAATTGCAGCTTCTTCTTATTTATTACATGTCAATTACAAAACCTTGCGGAAGTTAATTAATTTAGAAGTGTTGCCTAAATTCGAGTGTAATAAATCAAAATGTCAAATATGTGTTGAGTCTAAGTTTGTAAAACATCCTTATAAGTCTATTGAAATGAATTCAAATCCTTTGGACTTAATTCATACTGACATTTGTGATATGAAGTCGACACCATCTCGAGGTGAGAAAAAGTATTTTATTACTTTTATTGACGACTGCACTCGATATTGTTATGTTTATTTGCTTAATAGTAAGGATGAAACAATTGAAGCATTTAAGCAATACAAAAATGAAGTGGAGAATCAATTAAATAAAAAGATCAAAATGATTAGAAGTGATAGGGGTGGAGAATATGAATTTCTATTTGCAGAAATATGTTCGGAATACGGAATTATCCATCAAACTACTGCACCTTACACACCTCAATCCAATGGAATTGCGGAAAGAAAAAATCGGACATTAAAGTAAATGATGAATTCTTTATTAATAAGTTCCGGATTACCGCAGAGTTTGTGGGGCGAAGCTATCCTTACAGCTAACCGAATACTCAACAGAGTACCCCACAGCAAAACGCAATCTATTTCATATGAAAAATTAAAAGGAAGAAAACCCAACTTGAAATATTTCAAAGTGTGGGGGTGTCTAGCAAAGGTACAAGTTCCTTTACCTAAAATGGTTAAAATCGGACCAAAAACTGTTGATTGCGTTTTCATTGGATATGCTACAAACAGTAAAGCATGTCGGTTTTTGGTTCATAAATCTGATAATCCCGAAATTCACATTAATACGGTAATAGAATCAGATAATGCTGAATTCTTTGAAAGTATCTATCCGTATAAAACTGAATGTGAGTCGTTAAGTGAAAGACCTAAACGACCTCGGGAAGAACCAAAGGAAAATACTCCAAGTATAGAAGATCCAAGGCGTAGCAAACGTCAAAGAACATCTACTTCCTTTGGACCAGATTTTGTGACATTCTTGCTTGAAAATGAGCCTCAAACTTTTAAAGCAGCTATGTCATCTTCTGATTCAGCGTTTTGGAAAGAGGCAGTCAATAGTGAGATTCAATCAATTTTGGATAACCATACATGGGAATTGGTAGATCTTCCTCCAGGAAATAAGCCTTTAGGTTCGAAATGGATCTTTAAACGGAAAGTGAAAGCTGATGGCACTATTGACAAATATAAGGCAAGACTTGTTGTCAAAGGTTATAGACAAAAGGAAGGCCTTGATTACTTTGACACTTACTCGCCAGTAACGAGGATAACATCTATTAGGGTGTTAGAGGAAATATCGGCTGTGTATGGTCTTGAAATCCATCAAATGGATGTTAAAACAACTTTCTTAAATGGAGAATTAGAGGAAGAGATTTACATGGAACAACCTGAGGGTTTTGTGGTAACTGGTAAAGAAAAGAAAGTGTGCAAACTTGTTAAGTCACTTTATGGACTTAAACAAGCACCCAAACAATGGCATGCCAAATTTGACCAAACAATGTTGGCAAGTGGGTTTAAAATCAACGAGTGCGACAAATGTGTTTACATTAAAAACACTCCAGGTCATGAAGTCATTGTTTGTTTATATGTTGATGACATGTTGATAATGAGCAAAAACATGGCAGATATAAATGCTACTAAGCGCATGTTGGCTAGCAAATTCGATATGAAAGACTTAGGAGTTGCTGATGTGATCTTAGGAATCAGAATTCACAAGACTCCACAAGGTCTAGCATTATCACAGTCTCACTACATTGAAAAGGTACTTGACAAGTTCAAGTATTTGGATTTCAAAATTGCCAAGACTCCAATTGACGTGAGTTATGCACTTCAAAAGAATGAAGGTGAAAGTGACTCACAATTGGATTATGCAAGAGTATTGGGAAGTTTGATGTATATCATGAATTGTACACGACCAGATATAGCATGTGCTATTAGTAAACTGAGTCGGTTTACAAGTAATCTCAATCACATACATTGGATGGCAATGAAACGAGTTTTGGGGCATCTCAAACATACCCAAAATTACGCTTTGCATTATAACAAATATCCCTCCGTGATCGAGGGATATAGTGATACAAATTGGATCACTGGATCATCTGAAGTTAAATCCACGAGTAGATATGTTTTCACAATTGGGGGTGGAGCAGTGTCTTGGAAATCATCCAAACAAACGTGTATCGCCCGTTCTACAATGGAATCTGAATTCATAGCTTTAGATAAGGCCGGTGAAGAAGCTGAATGGCTCCGGAATTTCTTGGAAGATATTCCATTTTGGCCCAAACCTTTGGCACCTATTTGTATACATTGTGATAGTCAAGCGGCAATAGGCAGGGCAGGGAGCGTTATGTATAACGGAAAATCTCGTCATATACGACGGAGACACAATACTGTTAGACAACTACTCTCTAGTGGTGTTATCACAATTGACTACATAAAGTCAAGAGATAACGTGTCGGATCCACTTACAAAAGGCCTATCTAGAGAGGCAGTTGAAAGATCATCAAAGGGAATGGGGTTAAGGTCTAGGACAAGTCATCATGACGGTAACTCTACCTAGCAGACTGGAGATCCCGCGAGCTAGGTTCAAAGAGATCAAACAAAGTTATGAATGACGGTTCAACATTGTCAAATAACTCAACCCATTCTCGTGATGAAGACAATGTTCAGAAATCGAGGTAAAGCATTAAGGCTTTTTGATGAATCAACAAAGCTTAAAGGTTTTTTAATGATTTGCTAAGTCTGGCAGGATATGACCAGATAGTGTGTCTATAGGATTACACGTTTAGAAATCACCTATGTGAGTGTGAAGTGTAAGCCGCTTCAAGGGAAATGAAAGTAAATGCCCATTCTCTAAGCACTCATGAAACCAGGCGGTGTTCATGGCTGAAACGAACACAACCGTGAGAACCATAGATGGTTAAGGCAGTGTTTTAAAAAGCGATCGCTTCGTCGCTTTAAGCGAGAAGCGACGCGAAGCGATGGCTGCTCGCTTTTCCATGCCTGAGGTGACTCGACCAGATGAAGCGCTCGCTTCAGTCGAAGAAGCGCGAAGCGACTTTGAAGCGTGAAGCGCAGAAGCGCTCGCTTCAGTCGAAAGGGGTCAGTTTGTTTAAAAAAAAAGTTTGGGTCTGTTTTTTTATTATACAAAACAGACCCCTAAGACCAAATTGATCGACCATTTCTCTCTTCTTCCCAAAATCAATTGCTGCTGCTAGGGTTTCATTCGCCAGAGACTTCCTCCAGGTAATTTTTTTTTCTTTCTTCTTCTTGTCCTTTCTTCTTCTCCTTTTTTCCTTTCTTCTTTCTTCTTCCTTCTTTCTCCTTCTTGTTCCCATCCAGGCGTCTGCTCACCCTAAGGCATTTTATCTTTTTTTATTTCTTCTTCCTTCTTTCTTCCTTCTTCTTCTTCTTCTCTTCTCTTCTCTTCTCTTCTCAGTTTTTCTCGTCCAGCGTCTGCACAGCTAGGGCAGGGTTTTCTTCTTTTTTTCCCCTTTTATTCTTCTTATTTATTAATTTTAATATGTATTTTAGTTTATAAAATTAATTACTATTATATATATATGTTATATTTTTCAGTTTATTTTATTTTTTTAATGTGTAGTTCTTTATAAAATTAATTATTATATATATGTTATATTTTCAGTTTATTTGATTAATTTTATATGTATTTCAGCTTAGAAAATTAATTTTATATATATATATATATATAGTAGATTATGGATATTTTTTTTGATTTTGCACCGGGTGTCCGAGTCTCTTTGAGCCCCGACTAATCCCGGGGGTGCACAGGCCCTCGGCAAGGAGTTTCCCGCAAGTGCACCACGGTTAATTCAGGTTTTACCCAGTCCGATGGCCCTTAGAAATTGTTTGCACCCAGTGGGTTTCGAACTTGAGACCTTGAAAGGGAGCAAACTCCAAGGCTCAAGTCAATTGCCACCAGGCCAACCCCTGAGGGTTATATATATATATATATATATATATATATATATATATATATATATATATATATATATATGTTATATTTTAGTTTATTTAATTTTTTTAATGTGTAATTCAGCTCATAAAATTAATTATTAAGAATTGCGCTTCACTTCAATGAAGCGTGCGCTTCACTTTGCGCTTCGCTTTTGAAGCGAGGCGAGCCCCTGCCGCTTTTTTGCGCTTCTCGCTCTCAAAAACACTGGGTTAAGGATTGATTGTGTGACTTATGTTGTTTAGGTATACAACAAAGCTCGACGGTTCAAAGATATCATGTTCGTATTTTATGACTTTTACCCGATTCCAATACGTGGGCCCCATGGGCGATTTTTGAGTTAATTTCGGAATTTTTGTTAAAGTGTTGATTTCATTAATCTAGGTGCACCTTTTCAGCCGTGCTATCAGTGAGCCGGGACAGCTTTGGAGACTTCAAGGTATATCTGCCGTGTCCGCAGACCTCGGAGTCCCCTTCTACTCTTTCTCATGTCCATTATTTTCTGTATTTTCCTTGTTAGATTCTGATGTATAGAGACACTAGATTTGTTTTCCTTCTGTAGTTTGTGATTCACGATGTTCTGGGTTTTGGGATTTGCTGTGTGTTTGCTCCATTCTTTGTTCGGCTTCTTGGAAGAATCTTACCCTGAGTCGCTCCATCTCCAACTTACTTTGATTCAGCCAGTCGAAATGACTTTTCACAAGATAGATGAAAGCGACAACTCCAGAACCTATCACCTAAAAACAAACAAAAAAAAGTAATAAATAAGTATCATAGTCCCTCTAAAAATAAGCATCCAGTAAATGTCGTTTGCTAGACTTTGAGAGTAAATTAATATCAACAAAAAAATAATTCTGAATACCGTATAACTGACGAGAACATCGACACCTATCAGCATTGCATCTTCCTCGTTAACACGCTTACGGGTGAATGTCTGAATTCCATTAAAAAGAGATAGCAAGTGTTAGCAGTTGGTTTGTCCAAGGTAAGCTTTGCTACAACAACAACAACAACAAGAAGAAGGTAAGCTTTGCTAAATTTGAAATTATTTTAAACTTTCTACCGTTCTCTTTTCTTTTAGAAATTTGCTTTTCGAGTTCCAGCATAAGTAAAAAATAATTCATTTACCTGACCATATTCGGCAATGGATTGATTGAACTCGGGGTGGTGCAAGATGCCATCTTTTTTTCTCAGGCTAGAAGTTATACACTTTGATATAGTACCAATCCCAGCGTCAATAAGACGATCAAGTACTGACAAGATGACGAAAACTTGAGTGCGAACAGGAATTGTTGTGAATGAAACAGAATATGCGAGAATACTTAGCAGCTCAAAATACATATGATGTTAACTGCCAATTTACGCAGGCTAGGCCTGCCCATAGACTGGACCAATTATGTTTGGCCTCAAAGTTGGGGCTCAAGCCTACTCTGGATTTGTTACTTTGTTGGAAAGATCAAAGCCGAAAGCTTACTATTACCATTTGCTAACTAAATTGGAGATGCAACTGGACCAACATATCTTGCATCTCTAAGATATTCTAAATTGACAAACCAACTAACACTTCAATCTCTCAACTCCAAGTCATTCCAAGTTGAAAGACCAACCAGTACTTCAAAGGCCAAGACTTTCTTTAGACCAGAAAAAGTCTAAAGTGAAAAGGCTTTGAACACTATTTTCGTTCTCTCCCATTCTTAAGGTGACCAAGGAAAAGCTAGTTCTGTTATTGGGATGTAACATTTTTGGTCAAAGCTCTTCTTGACCAGGACAAAACACTGTCAAGAAGAGCTATGACTCAATAACCTTAGAAGGTAAAGAAGCATTTACCCTTTGCTTAACCTAAAATCCTATTTGATTTCTATGGAATGATGGGCACTTTCTAATAGAGGTTCGGGTTAGATCTGTCTGCCAAGCCGCATAAAGTCACAAACTATTAAGAATATGATAACACAAACATCACATCATTACATCTGGCCACGTCGATGCAAGATTTTGCAGCGATAACATAAAGCCATAAAATTTAAGAATAACAAAATGATAAATCACAAGAGAGACTAGAATTCCAAAAAGACTTACTTGGTTTTCTCATGATGTTGATTGGAAGACACTTGCTCCAACGATTGAACAACCAACAGCAACTGTGAAAAGGCTAGAGCTTTCATCTCAAATAAAAAACTACTTAATTTTGTTTGGATACATAAGAATATGGAAAGACCTAGACAAACCAGAACAGGGTTTAGGGCCTCACCGTTCTCCTACCCCTTTCCTTTTAGTTTCCCGTTTCTAGAATTAAATAAATAATACAAGAGGGAAATTACAAGGAAAAGGAAGAACTAAAATCGTCGTCGGCAGCTAACGAAGCCGCAGGCTCCGGACAAAATTCTCCGAAAGATAGGGGAAAGGGATTAATTAAAGCATAAAAGGGTGACGGAAAAGGACTTACCTGTGATACCGCCGGTCCAGACGTCAGCTACCGATGTATTCGTCGTTTGGTTAATTTGGGGAATGTTTCGGATGGTTCTAGACCGTGAATTTTAGGGATTTTATTTAGGGAAAAGGCCCAAAAATGACCTTGTGGTATTCGAAATGGATCAATTATAATCCCGTTTAAATTTGAATTCAAAAATGATCCTATCGTTATAAAATGGGTCTAATAATGCCCTTGTATTATTCAAAATGGATCAATAATGCTCTGAAATTTTTTTTTAAAATGCTTTTAAAAACTGAAAAATATATATTCTGTAAAAACTAGAAAAAGAAAGAAATTTACAAAATATATATTTTAAAATTTTTTCAGTTTTTTTAAAGTATTTGTTTTATAAAAACTGGAAAAAAAATATTTTTTTAAAAAACTGAAAAAAAAAAAAAAAACTCTCCTAAAGCAGTGGACTACATATGCATTAGTTTTAAAAAAATAAAAATATTTTGCAAAATCTTTTTTTTTTCAATTTGACGGTTCAATATTTTTTCGGTTTATTTTTATAAAATAAAAATCTACCATAATTATCGGTACAGTTATAGATTTATATAAAAACATACGGTTTTATTAAAAAAAAAACTAAAAATCGGTTCGGCACGGTACGATTATGTCGGTTTTGTCGATTTTTAAATATTCATTTACACCGACATATAACTGTAAATGAATATTTAAACCGACTAAACTGACATATAGGTGTAAATGAATATTTAAAAACCGACTAAACCGACATAATCGTACCGTGCCGAACCGATTTTTAGGTTTTTTTTAATAAAACCGTATGTTTTTATATAAATCTATAACTGTACAGATAATTATGGTAGGTTTTTTATTTTATAAAAATAAACCGAAAAAGTATTTTAACGTGTGCATAATTATTTTATAATTATGGTAGGTTTTTATATTGTGGGCAATTAGTTTTGTCAGATTGAAAGGTTATTTGTTTTTCTGCTAATTTCTGGGTATGCATTAACGTGTGTCAATTACATAATTTTAAGAAAATCACATAAATATTGTTGAACAATATTTTTGAATTATAAATAAAATTAAAAGAACAGTTTAAGTTCTTGAAAGTGATGAAATTTGATCCTATTATTATAAAGGAAAAATATTGGGAGCTAATAAAATATATCTCATGATAATTTATTTAGTATTTGTCTTTTACTCTTTTATTTTTATAACATAAATTTGTATTTTAAATAATTTGACAATAGTATATCATAATCGATTTGGCTCTATTTCAAACTTTTTCATCAAAGTACAGAAGGGAGGTGAATTGTTTCTCTTTCTTTTCTTTCACTAGTTAGCTGACTAAATTTCTTGTTAGTCGACTGAATCCTTGATGCGAGATAGATATGAAGTAAGTACAGAAAATAAATCGCAGAAAGTAAATGACAACAGATGTTTTATACTGGTTCGGATTTAGTGTGAATTCTACTCCAGTCCCCTTGGATTGCAAGGGAGTTCTATTTTGAGTATTTGAAATATTTGGTGCAGGTATGTTGATGTTGTTACACACCAACAGCTTCTTCACGATATACGTTCTTTTCTTGCTTTTGATACAATGTCTTTTCTTTGCTCTCTTTCTTCTCTCGGTAGTTACATAATAAATCTAGAATAGATTACAATGCTTGTTCGGAATAGAACAAAAAGATTGGTAATGGTTCGATCAAAGTATATCCTTCCGTTGAGCTTCTTGTTGTATTTATGTGATTTGAAGGCGAGTCTTCTTGGTATGACAGATCCTTAGATGATGGGCAACCCAAGAGAGTTGATCCTTAGAATCAAATCTTGAATTGATTCCTTCCAAGAATATGGGAGGAACTTTCAATACTTGGTCCTTGAAGAGTGGTGTGATAGCTGTTACTTCCTTGAAGGTTATGATTGATTATTTTCCGCAAATCTTCCATGCAGATTGATTGTTATGCCTTCCGTAAATAACTGCAATCCAATATTTGTTCTCCTTGATGATCGGAATCATGGGCAAGATTAATTCCTTAATCCTTGCTTCTAAATCTTCGGCAGGATCTCATTCCTTAATCCATCCATCTGGATCTTGGACAGGATCTCGATCTCTTCTTCATTCGTAGCCTTCCATTTTTCTTTCTAGGCTTTCTTCTTTAGAGTTGATTTCCTACAATAAAAGTAAGTTATATTCCATCATTAAAACATAGATCTAACATTCTCCCCCTTTTTGATAATGATAAAATAACTTAATTCATTTTACTTCCCTGTTTATTTTATCTTCAGTCGGCCCCCCCTCAACTTGTTGTTAGGTCTTTTGAGTCGGCTTCCCCTCAACTTGTTGTCTTTCCATATTAGTTGGTTAGTGGACTTTCTTTCCAGCTATTCGACTTGTTGACCTTTCCCAGCTAGTTGACTCGAATTTACATGTCAAGTTAGTTGATCCTTTCTCCCCCTTTGGCGTCACTCAAAAGGAGGGCTAACTAAGTAGTATTACTAGCGGATACAAAGTTTAATCATTACAGTCATCCAGATTATCCAAAATCATTCAAGATAGCTAAACCATGCAAGCATCCAAAAAAATATCCAGGACAGAGCAAAAATTGTCTTAACACAATCAACATTAATCAACGACGAACAAAGTAGGTAAGGGTATTGCAGATGGCTTCCTTGAGACGGCCAAAGCTTGCATTCATTTTGACTGAGATTCCATCAACACGATCACGAACTTCTTTGAAGGCTTTTACTGCCTTTTATGCAGCCTTCTAAACCATGACTCTTAGCTTGGACACATCAGAACCTATTTCCTTGGAAACTTCGTAGATATCACTAACTGAAGGCTGAGTGATAAAGAGCATATCTTTGATGACAGTCAGTTTGTCGTCAAGTGCAGCAATCTTCGCAAGTAAATCTGAATTGTTCGTAACAGTCTGAGAAGTATCAACCTTTACCTTGGAGTAGAGGGGATCACTTTGGCTTTAGTTTCCTGCTTCTTTATCCAAGCACCATACACAGCAACATAACCCATGCTGATAAATGCTATATTATTGAAACACTTGGAGACAGATACATAAGGGTAGTTTGAGAGAAGGATATTGAAGGCTTTAAGGACGTGAGTGATAACCATCCCATAGGAAAGACTCGATGGTTCTTCAGCACATTCTATCATAAAATTGATTACCTAGGAGGACAACTTCGCTTTGTGCTTTGTAAGAAGGTAATAGACCTGAAATTTGTCTCTTTGAGATAGAGTGGTGTAGGATCTTGTTCTGAGAAGTATGGTGGTGGAAACAATGTAGACAAGAATATGGTTTTCAAAGTTGATGTCACTAGGTCCCAATTGGTTGGGCAAGAGATAATATAGGGAACCAGCAAGACATTTTTTGGCTTGTTCAAAAACAACTTCGAAATCTTCAGGCCAAGAGTTTTTAAACAAACCAGAGTAACCAGAACTTTTACATTGAAATAGAGAATCAAAGGTGTAATAGTCTAAAACAATGCGCTGACCTAGCACGAGGGACTCAGTCTTATCAGATTTGGGGGAACGAAGATTTACATAGAACATGCGAACAAGATCTTCATAAACCGTTGGAGGGGTTAGAACAAAGAAATTTTCTATCCCTGAAAACTAAAGAAACCTTTTACCTTGGAATTTAGGGCACCCATCTCTTCCAGATTGATGATTCTTTCATGAGCGATTGATTTTCCCTTGAAAGTAACAAACTTGTCTCTGTGGGGTGAATTTTAGTAGTTCACTTCCGACTCTAGCACACTGTCTAAGTCTATCTTTACTTTCTTTGGGGTGTAGGCTTCAACTCCTTCTTCCATTGGATTCTTTCCTAGCACTTTTTCAATAAGGCTTCGAGCATCATCGGATAGGTCTGTACTAGAAGACGAGAAGTCCTCAAAGTGATTAGACCCAATAGTGACGAGTTCTGATTGTTGAGTAGGGATTTTCCCTTTGGAACGAGTGCTTTTGCGAGTGGAGGCAGAAGGTTTTTTCGAAGCTTTATCCATTGGAGAGAGAGAGGGTGAAGGTTACAATATGAGGGCTAAGAAGGAGGAAGTTTTAGAGAGAGAGAGAGAGAGAGAGAGAGAAAGAGAGACGTGAGAAGGCATGATATAAACGACGTGACCGATGGGTGCAGAGAAAGGGAGCATGCACGATTGATTGATTCAGTTTCCATATCGGGGTACAAAAAAGGTGGGAAGAGGGACTAAAAACGGAGGTGTCTCATTAATTCTACTAGGAGATACGGCGGTACAAAAAGATTTTCTACCAAAATCACTATCACACACAATCTTTGAAAAGTACAGAAATTTCAAAGGCCTGTTTAGAAAAAGTAATAATGCCAATTTAAGTTCCTAAGGTTTTGAGATCTTTCTTCTAAAAGAGGATTAGTAAGAATATCAACTAATTGACTATCAGTACTAACAAACGATAATTCAATGTCACCCTTAAGAAAATGATCTCTAATAAAATAATGCTTGATATCTATATGCTTTGCCCTAGAATGATGCACTGGATTTTTTGACAAACAAATAACACTAGAATTGTCACAGAAAATTTTAACAGGCTTAAAGGAAAGATCATAGTCACTTAGTTGGTGAGTCATCTAGAATAGTTGAGCACATCATTGTCCGATAGAAATGTATTCAGCCTCAGTTGTTAATAATGCGACTGATCCCTGTTTCTTACTATTCCAAGAGATGAGTGATTTTCCTAGTAATTGACATGTCCCACTTGTGGTTTTTCTATCATCTTAATCTCATGCAAGATCTGCATCTGAAACACCATCAAGCTTAAAATTGTTAAGACGTGGATAACATAAACCATGTGATGCAGTCCCATGAGATATCTAATAATTAGTTTCACTGCAGTTAAGTGAGACTCTTTGGGAGCTGATCGGAACCTGACACATCTACACACACTAAACATTATGTCAGGTCGACTAGTAGTTAAGTAAAGTAAAGATTCAATCATTCCACGATAATTTGATTCATCTACCTATTTTCCTTCCTCATCTTTGTCAAAAGATATGGCTGGACTCATGGGAGTTCCAAGTGCCTTTGCGTTGCTCATTCCAAATTTTTGTATCAGTTCCTTCATGTATTTTGTCTGGCATATGAAGATACCTTTGCCCGATTGATGAATTTGAAGTCCAAGGAAGAACGTTAGTTCTCCCATCATGCTCATTTCGAATTCGCTTTGCATGATATGTGAGAATTCCTTGCACAAGACAGGGTTAGCACTTCCAAATATAATATCGTCAACATAAATTTGAATAATGAGATTACCTGATAATGGCCTTTTGATAAAGAGAGTTGTGTCGATCTTAGCTCTTGAGAATCCATGACTAACCAGAGATGAACTTAGTCTTTCATACCAGGCTCTAGATGCTTGTTTTAACCCATAGAGAGCCTTAGTCAACTTAAACACATGGTAAAGAAACTGTGAGTTTTCAAATCCAAGAGGTTGTTTAACGTAGACCTCTTCATCAATAAAACCATTTAAAATGCATTTTTAACATCCGTTTGAAATAATTTAAAACCTTTAAAAGAAACGTATGGAAGTAAAATACGAATCAATTCTAACTGGGCTACCGGAGCGAAGGTTTCTTCATAGTTGACTCCTTCCTGTTGGGAGTAGCCTTGTGCGATTAGCCTTTCTTTGTTTCGGATGACTTCGCCTTCTTCATTCAATTTATTTCTGAATACCCATTCGGTTCCTATGATTGCTATGTTTGCTGGCTTGGGTACCAATGTCTAAACTTGATTTTTGTCAAACTGATCAAGTTCTTCTTGCATAGCTTGTACCCGAATTGAATCTTTCAAAGCTTCGTCGACTTTCTTTGGCTCTATTTGAGATATGAGTGCCATGTTAGCCTTTTTCTTTAGAGCTCCTCTGGTTTTCATTCTGTCGTTTGGATTTCCTATGATAAACTTCTGTGAATATTCAAGTTCGCTTCTTCATTCGTTTGGTACTTCTTCAGCATGTTGAGTAGTCGACTCTGTCTGATATTCAGCATGCTCGCCGGTAGCTTGAGTAGTCGACTTTGAGAGTTCATTGTTGTTGTCAATCGATTCTTTGGGGTCGATCTGTTTACTGATCGTGGGTTGATTTTGGCTGATATCTTTATCACCTGCAAGGACTCCTTTCTCGGCTATAAAATTATTATCATAAAAAATAACATGAACGGATTCTTCTACACACAGAGTACTTTTGTTATAAACTCTAAAAGATCTACTATTATTAGAGTAACCGAGAAATATACCTTCATCATTTCTTGGATCAAACTTACCAAGATTTTCTTTACCATTATTGTGGACAAAGTATTTGCTTCCAAAGGGATGAAAGTATCCAATATTAGGTCTCTTGCCTTTCCATAGTTCATATGGAGTCTTCTTCAGAATGGGTCGAATCAAACACCTATTTAATATATGACATGTTGTGCTGACTGCTTCTGCCAAGAAGTAATTTGGTAGAGAATGCTCCAGTATCATGGTTCTAACCATGTCTTGCAGAGTTCTATTTTTGCGTTCCGCTACCCCTTTTGTTGTGGTGACCTTGGTGCTGAGAAATTATGAGTGGATCTTTGGTCATTTCAAAATTCCTCAAATGATTTACTTTCGAATTATCCTCCATGATCACTCTGAATGGTTGAGATAAGATGTCACGACCCAAAATCCACTATAGGTCGTGATGGCTCCCAATGTCGCTGTTAGGCAAGCCAATGGTGAACTATCAGCTTAATTATTTATTTTATTATTTTTAAAATTATGAATCTTATTAGATGGAGAGATCAATACATTAAAATTAGTAGGCACGTGCAATTTAAATGAAATATAAAATAAAAGTGTGCCAATGTACAGCAATTGTACACAAATTCTAGAATACCCCAAAACCCGGTATCACAAGCGCATGAGCATCTACTAGGAAATACAATAGCAATACATTATCTGTCTGGAATACAAGGTAGACAGGATAAAGTAAATAATTATGATGGAAACTCTATGTGTTGCGGATCGTAGCATAGAAATGCAGCTCACCATAAAGTCCCTTCTGCAGTTGCGCCTACGCACCCAAATGACTACCAATGAACTTGTCACATCTTGCACATTTAGTGCAGAAGTGCAGCGTGAGTACGTAAATCAACGCATACCCAGTAAGTATCTAGTCTAACCCCGAAGAGGTAGTGACGAGGGGTCGATATTGACATTTACTAGTGGTCCAATACATCAAATATAATAAAGTGGGCAAGTATAAAACATGGTAAGTAAAAAAGGAGTACAAATATAGGCAAATAATACGGCCTACAGCTGAACAATGGACACGAAGTCCTCAATTATCGGGTACCTCCTCAAATGGAATACGTAATGTTCAATATTAAATCAACGGTCACATCTCAAGCCAGAGAAGCTCATGTGTACACGGACTCCTTATCAAGTATTTTGCCCGATTCTGCCGAGGCGAGGGCCCCGATCCCTTAAGAGTGTTCATAGAACTGCCGAGGTGAACGACCCTATCCTATAAGAATATGATACATGATACTGGCTAGGAGAACGACCCGATAACATAAGAGTGTTCATAGAACTGCCGAGGCGAATGGCCCGATAGGATACCGCTGAGGCGAACGACCCGATCCCATAAGAGTGTGTTACAATATCCTGCAGTGGCGAATAAACCGATCCCATAAGAGTGTGTTACATGATACCACTGAGGAGAACGACCCTATCCCATTAGAATAAGAAGCTTTAAAGGGTCCTTGACCCCACTCACGAATATACGTGTGAGTTATGAAATTATGGAAACTTTTCGATGAATACGCACAACGCGGAAGAGATTCATAAGGGAAGAAAAATTTCCACGGCTAATCAAGTAGCTCGTTAAATTTCTAAAATAGTGAGTCTGCTACTCTGCGTAAGTCTAATCTCAAGTCGTAGTGCGAAATAAAGTAATTTAATAAGCAAGGATAATTCAAATAGCACATTTTAAACATGGCGTGAATCCTAGTCTACCCGGACATAATCAAGAATTCTAGCATACGCACGGACACTTGTCATCTCACACGTGCATAGCCCTCAAGAAATATAACACATAAGACATATAACACCTACATGGTAATTTCTCCCTCACAAGGTTAGACATGAGACTTACCTCGCTTCGAAGTTCCATAACCGGCTCACACGCCTCTCTAACACCTCAAACCAATGTCCATTGATTCGAAACAAGTCAAACAATCATGAAAACCAATAAATATATACGCCAACATCATAATTAATTAATTCATAACAATTTCCAACTCTGCTCGAAAAGTCAACAAAGTCAACCCTCGGGAATACGTGCCTGGATTTCGAAAATTTTCAAAGATAAACATTACTCATAACATCACGAACTCAAATATATAATTTATTCCCAAATCCATGTCCAATTTCGTGGTCAAAATTCAAAAATACTAAATTCTAGGTTTTTTTCAAAATCTCACTATTTCTACTAATTTTCATGTTTTAATCCTTGTAAAATCCATATAGTTAACTAACAATATGCGGGAATTACTTAACTTGACATAGATGATGAAAATCTTAACTCTAAGAGCTCCAAAAATCGCCCAAACAAATGAAAAATGGGAGAGAAATGGGCTAAGTCTTGTATTAAATCAATCTGCCCATGCCCGTTCTTCTTCGCGATCGCGGAAAAACCATCGCGATCGTGAATGCCAAAATCACTGCCTCCAAAATTTCTTTTATGCGTTCGCGACCTCCACGTCACATTCGCGAAGCCTTCTGACCCTTGTCCTTTGCATTCGTGTGCCACGAGCCGAGTTCGCGAAGGCTTAATGCCTGGCAGGGCCCGACTCCCCTTCCTTCTTCGCGTTTGCGACCTCCAAGTCGTGTTCGCGTAGGCTACCCAAACCTGTTCTCCGCATTCGCGACTCCTATGTCGCGTTCGCAATGAGCAAATCTCAGCATCCCTAAAATCCTTTCGCGAATGCGTGAAACCCTTCACGTTCGCGAAGAATAAAATCAGACACCAGCACCAGCAGTTGCAAAACAAGGAAAAATTGTCCGAAAGCACCCCGAATCACACCCGAAGCCCCCGGGACCCTGTCCAATCACAACAACAAGTCCCAAAATACAACACGAACCTGATCGAGGCTTCAAATCACACCAAACAACATCAAAACTATGAATTGACGATCAAAACCTTCTTTCAACTTTGAAACATTCAAACTTCGATGAACGCGTCTGATTCATACTTAAACATTCCGAAATGACGCCAAACTTTACATGTAAGTCATAAATCACGATACAAACCTATTCCAAGGCTCTAAATCCCAAACAGACATCTATAATACCAAAGTGCACCTCAAACTAAACTTAGGAAATTCTAAAACCTTCAAAATGCCAAATTTTCACAATAAGCGCTGAAATGCTCCCGGGCGACCCGATACTCAATCTGAACATAAACGTAAGTCCAAAATCATCATACGAACCTATTGGAACCTTCAAACCCCTATTCCGAGATCGTTTACTCAAAAGTCAAACCTTAGTCAACTCTTCCAACTTAAAGCTTCCGAAATGAGAATTTTCCATCCGAATCAACTTTGAACTCCCTAAAATTCAATTTCAACTATGTGTACAAGTCATAATACATGAAGTGAAGCTACTCAAGGCTCCAAACTGCTGAGCGATGCACTAGAACTTAAAACGACCGATTGAGTTATTACATAAGGTACCCCTTTTCTCTTTCTATCTTTTTGCAGAAGATTTCAAAGTTCTTTAGAGCTTCATCTTTGTGAGCCAAAATTTTACCCATGTAAAATGTGAGTAATCATCAACAATAACGAAAGCATACCTTTTTCCTCCTATACCGACAGTTCTAATAGGTCCAAATAAATTCATATGCAAAAGCTGAAGAGGTTTGATTGTGGAAACAATATCTTTAGGTTTGAAAGAAGTTCTAGTTTGCTGACCAAGTTGACATGCATCACATATATGATTTCTAGAGTAGTTGAGCTTAGGAAGGACAATAACTAGTTCATGCTTGGACAGTTTTTCAATCATGTGCATGTTGGCATGACCAAGCTTTTTGTGCCGAAGCCACAGATCATCAGAGATGGATGCTAGACAGATATGACTATCCAAATTATCAATGCAATCTAAAATGTAGACATTTCCATACCTTTTTCCCGGAATAATGATTTTACCTGATTCATCTTCAATAGCACACCTAGTTTTCTTGAATTTTACTTCATATCCAGAATCGCATAGTTGACTGATGCTTAGTATATTATAATTTAGTCCGTCTAAAATATTACTTCACAGTAATTGTTAAACGAAACTGTTCCAGTACCAACAATTTTGCCTTTTGAGTCATCACCAAACTTGACATTTCCTCCATTGATTTTGGTGACTTTACTGAATAGATTTTTATCGCCCGTCATGTGACTGGAATATGCACTGTCGAGATACCACTTCCCTTTTCGAATTTTCCTGTGGTGTTCCTGCAAAGAAAGATTATTACCTTTTTTTAGGTAAGCTTGGGTCCTTTTTGGTTAGTTCTATTAATATCATAGCCAATTTTAGGCTTCCATATCCATCCGGCAACATTTGAGTTACAAAATCTACAAAAGGAGTACTTATGACCAGTTTTATTGCAATAATAACAAACAATGATTTATTTTTCACTGGATCTACTAGTGGTGTCTTTACTAGTAGTTTCATTTCTAGCAGGTCGTTTGCTAGTTGACTTACAAGTTGCCTGGTTAGACTTGACAGAACTGTGACTGGTGGATTTGCGCATGCCTTTTAGTTATAATTGCAATTCCTGAACTTCCTCTTGGAGAACATCTCTTTTAATTTCACATACTTCAAGTTTAAGTTCCAGTCTTTCTTTTCCTATTGAGTCTCTTTAATTTATATAATATTTTTTGAGGCTCTTTTAGGGTAAGATCAAGAATATCCTGTAATTCATTACATCTTTCACAATAATTTTCAGTTTCTTCTCTGTTGTTATCGTCAGATATATCTTCATCAGTCCAACATCCAGAGTATTTGTTCATATCATTTTCCAAGATGGCCATGAAGCATAGATTTGCTATTTCTTTATGTTTTGAGATGTCTTCATCGCTCCAGCTTTCGAAGGATTTATTCTTAGTAAAACATCTGGAGACTTTCCTTTTGAGTTCCGGTAATTCAGCTTGAACATGGCCATACCTTCCATATTCAAAATATTTTCCATCATTTTTATCTTGTTAATTCAATTGTCTGGTTCTTCTGGATGACATTCTTCCCTTTTTGTATTTCTATATATTCTCATTAGTCCATTCATATTTCTCGAGACCATAAAAATTTCCTCTTCCAGTGCCTCTGCATCATCATCATTATCATTTTCAAATCCTTCAGTTATGGTTTTGAAGGAAACAATTTTCTTCTTTTCTTACTGACCACATTTTTTTAGATGTGTTTTCTCAAAAGTTATAAGGTCTCCACGTAGTTTATCTTATGACAGTTTGTCCAGATCGTGAAATTCAAGTGCAATTACTTTTGTCTGTCATATAGTGGGCAAACGTCTTAGGATTTTTCGAACTTATTCATCACTTATGTGATTTGAAGGCGAGTCTTCTTGGTATGGCAGATCCTTAGATGACGGGCAACCCAAGGGAGTTGATCCTTAGAATCAAATCTTGAATTGATTCCTTCCAAGAATATGGGAGGAACTTTCTATACTTGGTCCTTGAAGAGTGGCGTGATAGTTGTTACTTCCTTGAAGGTTATGATTGACTATTCTCCGCAAATCTTCCATGCAGATTGATTGTTATGCCTTCCGTAAATAACTGCAATTCAATATTTGTTCTTTTTGATGCTCGTAATCATGTGCAAGATTGATTCCTTAATTCTTGCGTCATAATCTTTAGCAGGATCTCATTCCTTAATCCACCCTTCTGGATCTTGGATATTATCTCGATCTCTTCTTCATTCGTAGCCTTCCATTTTGCTTTCTTGACTTCCTTCTTTGGAGTTGATTTCCTGCAATAGAAGTAAGTTATTTTCTATCATTAAAGCATAGATCTAACACTTCTACCCTTCACAACTATGATCCCTAAGCAACATGTACCTACCTTTTATTTATTTTCCTCATTTTCTAGTTCGAATTGTATAAGAAAGTGAACATAGTGATCTAATATTTATGACAAATGTTATTATAGAAATGAAACTAGGTAGGCATTTGGACATAAAATTTTTAACTTTTTAAATAAAGTAGTATTTGGAGTTAAGTGGAAAAATAAAAAATTGAAAGTTAAAATTATGTTTGGACATACATTTCACTAGAAAAAATATTGCAGTTTTATGATTGGAGAAACAAAATTTTCTGAAAATTTTGAAAAAAATGATCAAAACCACTTTTTAGATTTTGAAAAAAAGATATCTATGAACAAACGGGTCATAAGTGTTTGCCGACTCCAAGGCTTATACTCTAGAGCAGATTCGACTTTAGAGTGAAGTAACTAAAACCTAGCCAATAAGTCATTTCTTCAATTGGTTTTCGGAATTAAGCCACAAATTCATAAGTCATCGACATGTATCCACTATTTTAGATAAAAATACTTTTTGGATAATAATACCCCTCTCGCGTCTTTAAATCTTACGGTCGCTTCTACATCATCACCCCTACAGATTTTTGCATTGTGTTGCTACATATTTCACATCATTACCAAAGATAATAATAAATTCTCGTTCTGCAATTATTCTAGTGATTATTGCACATAATTTGATTTTGTGTTGTAATTCAGATTGTAATGATTATAGATTTATATTCTAGAGATTAAACAATAGCAACTTTAATCACCAATAATTTATGCTTGTGATTGAGATCGAACTAAAAATAGCTGATTTTTTAACAAAATTAAAATCTTAAAGTTAAATAAGTTAATTGCTAGATATTGGAGCACAATATGAATCCCGAATTATTATGCTGGAATTTTATATGAAAAATAGTTCAAATTTTAAAATATTATGCTTGATTCTTTTCGTGTTTCAGACCAAATACTGGAGATTAATCATGTGCATGTTGAATATGCAATAATTTATTCTGTGATTATCTTTATAACAAAATCCCCCTTGTCCCAGTTGTTGATATCCAATGTTTCCCTCATATTTTCTAAAAAATACATATATACTTTCAAAATGGCATATTTGCATCATCTTTTAGTTTACAAACCTATACAAGCATTTTCTATAATTTTCCATAATTTTTAAAACTCTAAATCAATTTCTTTCTATATTTTTATTATATAAATATCTAATAATTATCGTTTAAATTATTTTGTGATGACTTAATCATCCAAACTTATTATTTATACCAACATGTATGTTTTATAATATTTTACTTTATTTTTTCTATAATTGCATTTGCATTTTTAGGCTAATTGCACATTTTTGCAATAATAGTCTATATTCATGTATAATTACATTATTTGTGCCAAAGTAGTTTTTTATATTTTTATAATATAAAGTTATTATTTTCAATCATTTTAGTGTACAAATAATATTTTTTGTTATTAATTAATTACTTTTATAAATTATTTTTGATAACTTTTGGGTATTTAAACAACAACCCAATTTTTAAACCAATTTCGGACCAAATGAATGGCCCAAACACTCAAATACCTAGCCCAATTACCCCAACCCAAAGCCAAACGACCCATGTCTAATACCCGATCGCGACCCGCTTCTAAACGACCCGCTCCGTCCAATTTTTTGATCTCAACCGTTGATCTCTCAAGATCAACGGCCATCGTCCACTCCCCCCTCTTAAATTAACCTAACCCAGAACCCTACCCATTTTCCCTGAATTCGCTGCCCCTAAACGCTCAACTCTCATATTCTCTCTTCTGGAGAACCCTAGCCGCCTCCCCCCTTAATCCACTATCCTAATCCCACTAATAATGGGATTCGACTACCATTCTCTTGCCATATTCGAATCCCTTTGATACTGGTTGTCCGTTTGTGATATTACCTAAGTGCTTGCCTAAACATGGCAAGCAATATCTTCCGAAATCAAATCAAAGTGGTTCGAATCTTTGATTTTGAGTACTATTTCGTCTATATACCTTCAATACCATACTGTGTGAGTTCGATTTTGTTTGGATTCTGCTGATTTACACTTTCCCTAAAAAAACTAGAGTTTACAGATTTTGTCTCTTAAATTGATTTCAAATCGATTTGCATGTTTCTTTTCCTTATTTGTTGCTTAAATTATGTTGTTTCCTTATATGTCTTCTCGATTTTGACTGCTATATAAACCCCTCCCCCATTCCCTTTTGGACAGACCTTGAATCACAAAATTTCCACTAAAAAGCTAAAGATCTTCACTCTGTTGTTCGCTTATTATCTTGTTCTACTTTGGCTCTTGGCCGACTGAAAGCCAAGGCCACCAGAATTCCTATTTCTCTCGACCTTCCTTGGGTGTGAGCATTGCCATGGGTTCCTCGAAGCCCTGGGTTATACTGCTTTGTTGACGTTCAAAGTGATTATGATTTTTTCTTATTTTTCTACTTGTCAATCAGTAACTGGTGAGTTCTTTAGACTTTGCAATGTTCATTCTCTTATATTCTTGATTAGCATATTCATGCCTATGAAATTGCATAACCTAATGTGTTTTTAGACTATCTCTATGTGTAACTCTGCTTATGATATGAACCTCTCTAGCACTTGCTCATGCCTAATTTGTCAGTTCTAAAATGTATTTGCGTTTAACTTGAGCAATTTAGACTATTTGAAGTTCGTTTAGCTTAATGTATTGGTACTTTGAGTGTTTACATTGGTTATATGGCATCCGTTTGTTTCCTACCTTGTCCTAGATTTCTATCGTGATTGTTTTGTATCTTTGATATGCCCCAATCCATGCTAAGACCCTCATTCTAGCTATGATTTGCTACTATGATCATTTTATTCACCGAGTATGTCCTTATCCTGCCTAACTCTTGTACTCTCTAGCAACTAGTTGGAACCTTTTAGAATAGCTTCTTAACTAGTATTCCCTATAATATTTGATTCTGTTTGCCTTATTGGTATGAGTTGCACTATTCAACCCCTGGTGCTTAGCATAATTTGACCCTTAGGCTTGAACCTGTTAAGTTAATATTCTGTTGCTTGTCTTATTTGGCATAAAGCCTTGCTTATTAATTTCGTAATCCCGAAAGCCATAATCCCCCTTGCTTTCTTACAAATGTTCCTTGCCTCAATGTGTTAAGTGTGGACTTATGATATTAACCTGTCTTTTGAGTTTTCTTACCCTCTGTGTTGATATGTTCATTGTGTGATCACCTTTACAATGCCTGTTTCTAAATATCCAAATGCACTTCTTCAAACTCTGCTATTTGACTATTATTTTCATTCTCATTGGTTGTTTAACCTATTCTGAATCTATAATTCTTCCCCGGCTGAAAGCCAAGGCCACTAAAACTTTATCTATTAACCTCCATAACAACTAGTTGGAACCTTTTAGAATAGCTTCTTAACTTGCGTTCCCTATAATATTTGATTTTGTTTGCCTTATTGGTGTGAGTTGCACTGTTCAACCCCTGGTGCTTAGCATAATTTGACCCTTAGGCTTGAACCTGTTAAATTAATGCTCTGTTGTTTGTCTTATTTGGCATAAAGCCTTGCGTATTAATTTCGTAATCCCAGAAGCCATAATCCCCATTGCTTTCTTACAAATGTTCCTTGCCTCAATGTATTAAGTGTGGACTTATGATATTAACCTGTCTCTTGAGTTTTCTTACCCTCTGTGTTGATATGTTCATTGCGTGATCATCTTTACAATGCCTGTTTTTAAAAATCCAAATGCACTTCTTCAAACTCTGCTATTTGACTACTATTTTCATTCTCATTGGTTGTTTATCCTATTCTGAACCTATAATTCTTGCCCAGCTGAAAGCCAAGGCCACTAAATCTTTCTCTATTAACCTCCCTAGTGTTGAGCGCTGCTCGGGGTCCATTTTGAGACCCTCGTGAACTCTGACACACTAGGGCCTGAGGTTCTTTGGCTATTTTCCTTACTACTCAGTTCTGTCCTTCTTTCTGCCTGTTGAATGTCCAAATTGACTTGTGTAAGTGATTGTTTCCTGGATCCTATGATCAAACCATGGCTGTTGGGTTAGGTTCGAGTTCTCCTATGGTTTTTGGGCTATGTTGAGATCTGTGTAGAGAAAGAGCTTAGTTAAAAGCTTGTCAGTGCTGGGTATCTTTTGGGCCTATCGTGGGCCTACTGTTATTGCTTGTACTACTTTGTAATTTATTCATTATTGGGCCTGTAATAATTATGTAATAACAATTGGGGTGATAGTGAAATTGGAAAATGTGTATCTCTTAATATTTGCATAAAAAGGGTAGAAAGCATGTTTATAGGATTTGTGTGACCTATTTTGCTATCCGACTTGTTATATGTAAATCTCTTTATGCATTATTAGAAATCATGTCATTAGGGGATCACACACTCACATAATTAGTATGTTGTCAATGCATGGGTATTCTATCTATTCTTGTGTCTACTGCTATGTGTTGCTAGACAGCATGCCTATAGGAAATAATTGCTAATGACTGCTCCTTAATCTGCTGAGCAGATATCATGCCCATAGGATTTTAATTAATTAATTTGCTATTGCAATCTCATCGTCCATCTAGAAAGCATGCCTATAGGAGCTAATTGTATGAGAATCAGTTCCAATCGCCAAGCTTTAGAAATCATGCTTATAGGACATCACTACTCGCTTTTCAAACGCTGTTTTATTGTTTATCCACGCGATTATTAGGAAGCGTAATAATTTTGAGCATTTTCAATAAGTTTCGCTGCTCCTTATTGTATAAATCACTTAGAAATCATGCCTATAGATGTGTCCACTGATAATCTGTAATAAGCCACTTAGCATCATCTGGCATTTACCAATTGGTAATTTGGAAATCATTAGGTCTAAAATGGCTTGCGCATCTGAATCAGATCATCTAGAAACCATGCATATAGAGTTTAACAACTGCAATCCTTTTAATTCTGAAAACTGCCTAATATGTAAAATGTGTTTGCGTGCATTTATTTGCCTAATTGCGGAAGCTAATGTGAGCCTTTAATTGGATCTAATTGCAGTCCTATTTATTTTGAATTGTCGCCTAGTTTTAATATTTTTGAGCAGCCTAAGTCAAGTCTAGAACCACCCAAAAATAGAGGTCCAAATGCCTCCTGGACCATAGGCATGGGGCGAGTAGTGCACGCATAAGGCAGGATTTAGAATCAACTAGTGCGCTTTAGGTAATAACTCAAAGATAGTAATCGGGTAGCAGGAGATGATAGTCTGTGCTCGTTGAATAATACGAGTAACACCCCATCTTGAGAGAGTTACGAAGTATTATTTATGTTGCACGGGGTGATCCTTTAGGCTAAAAAACTTAGGACCCCCCATTTTATCCTTGAATAAAGTGTTTGTATTTACTCAAACTCCTCTCACATACCAAACACCCCCACCCACATATCAGCCTTCACCTCCCAGATACCAACAACTTGCCGCCACTTACCATACTTATAATACCCAGCCAGCATACTACCACTCACCACCAGCCCGCCAAAACTACCAAAAATGCAGACCGCCCAGACAATACACCCTAATTGCTGAACCCATCGACCAATTGTATGAGATACTGAAGGCTGCCGGTTATGTCACTCCGATTCCCGTTGTTCCTATGGAAAATTCCTCCCAATGGATTAACCCAAACAAGACATGTGCCAACCACTCGGGCATGAAAGTTCATACTATTGATGAATGTCGCACTTTGAAGGATAAGATTCAGACGTTGATTGACACCAAGGTTATACAAGCAAAAGAGGCTGCACCTAATGTCCGCAACAATCCTCTCCCGGATCACAGGGGCGAGGGGGTAAATGTGATAGAAACCGATGAAGAATGGGATCCGGAAGGATCAATTAGACTCATTCGTGAAGGGGATAGTCCTAAAATACCTCCAGTCACTCTCACACCCATCGTGGTACAGATTCAGTCACCAATTGAGGTTGAAGTAGCCAGACCAAATCCGTTTGAGGTTGAAGTAACAACGTCCTCAGCCACACCAACTCTATTCGAAGTGGAAGTTACCACACCCTTCACCGTGATGGTAGCACCCACACCGTCCTTTAAGTCCAATGCTATACCATGGGACTATACTGCAGAAGCGAGAAGGAAAGGAAAGGCAAAAATAGAGGAAACAGGTGCACCACAAGGCATGACTAGAACTGGTAGGGTTTATACGCCCGAACATTTGGGAAGGACAAGTAAAGGAGACACTTCTAAGCCGCCTATCATTGAAACTAGCCCGAATGATCTTTGGAGAAAGGTGCAAGCAAGAGAGTATTCTGTGGTTGACCATCTGAACAAAACCCCTGCTCAGATATCCGTTCTATTACTACTACAGAACTCCGAGGCGCATAGGAATGCTTTGATGAAAGTGTTGAACGAAGCCTATGTAACCAATAACATTACCAGTGGGGAGATGGCCAATATGGTAGGACAGGTATTGGAAAGCCATAAGATCACTTTTCATGAAGATGAACTACCGCCGGAAGGATTAGGTCACAATAGGGCACTGCACATCACAGTGCAGTGTGAGAACAAATTCATTGCCAGGGTCTTGATAGATGGGGTTTCAAGTCTCAACATCTGTCCATTAACCACTTTGAAGAGGTTAGGTAAAGGTTTGCATAGATACGAGCAGGGAGTATGAATGTGAAAGCATTCGATGGGTCCTAAAGGGCCACAATTGGGGAGACCAACCTCTGTCTACAAATGGGCCCGACCTAGTTTGATGTTAAGTTTCAAGTGTTAGACATATCCACCACATACAATCTGTTGTTGGGACGACCTTGGATACACGCTGTTGGGGCTCTAGCCTCTACTCTACACCAGGCCGTGAAGTTCGAATGGAATCATCAGGAAGTAATCATCCACGGGGATGGGAGTAACCCCATTTACACCAATCAGACTGTTCCGGTTGTTGATAATAGAAGGAAGTTGGGTGGAGAGATATACCATCACATTGAGCGTGTCAATGCGATTAAGAAAGATAAATGGTGGAGTAGTAAAATAAAGAGCATATTTGCATAGGCAGGGTATGAACCTGGCAGGGGTCTCGATAAGAATCTCTAGGGTATCACTAAACCAATACAGCTAAAGCGTCACGGAACAACCTTTGGACTTGGATATCAGTACACCTAGCAGGAGTATAACGATTGGTCGCTGCCATGGCGTGGTCCTTATTACCCTCTTGAGCAGCCGGTACCACATTTGAGCCATTCCTTTCATCAAACCGACATGATGTGGGGATCTGAAGAAGATGAAGTTCTAGCTGGCTTAAGGAATCTGTTCTGGGAAGATGAAGATATGGACTGTAGTGCAATAGTCGAGGAGGAGGAGGAAGCGCTCGTCATTTAGACAGTGGAGAAGGGAGTTGTCCTCAGAAATTGGACCGCTACACCATCACGGGCCCGCTAAGTTCCGGGGTAGCCTGGCCATTAGCATCATTTATTTTGAAAACAATTTTTATGGGCGTTTTAAGACATTTTTCAGTATTTTGTTTTAATTATTTGGATCGTTAAAATTGCTTTTATTTGACATTTTGGTACTTATCAATGGTTTGCTATTTTAGTATTTTTTATTATCCTTTACATTTTCTCTCTATAGTCAAAGAAACTCGTATTGTCAGAGAACAAGCCTAAGTCCAATCTGGACGAAACTGAGATAGTCAATTTGGGAAATTCCGAAACAGTCAAAGAAACTCGTATAAGCATTCACCTATCACCATCAGAGAAAGAAGAGTACATCTGTTTCCTGAAAGAGTATGAAGATATTTTCGCATGGTCTTTTGATGATATGCTTGGTTTGAGCACATCTATAGTGGCTCATAAACTACCTACCAACCCTATGTGTCCACCTGTAAAGAAGAAGCTCAAAAAGTTCAAGCCAGATATGAGTCTGAAAATAAAAGAGGAAGTCGCCAAGTAGATCAAAACTAAGATTCTCAGAGTGGTTGAGTATCCAACCTGGTTGGCTAATATTGTGCCGGTTCCAAAGAAAGATGGGAAAGTCAGAGTATGTGTCGACTATTGGAATTTAAACAAAGCAAGTCTTAAAGATGATTTCCCATTGCCCAATATACACAAACTGATCGACAATTGTGCCAAGCATGAACTCCAGTCTTTTGTGGACTGCTTCGCGAGATATCATCAGATCTAGATGGATGAAGAAGATGCCGAGAAGACAGCCTTTATTATGACATGGGGAGTATACTGCTACAAAATGATGTCGTTTGGTCTAAGGAATGCTGGAGCCACTTATATGTGGGCCATGATAACCATTTTCCACGACATGATACACAAGAAGATAGAAGTATATGTGGAAGACGTCATCATCAAATTCAAGAAAGGTACAGATCACATAGCAGACTGGAGGAAGTTCTTTGATCGGCTTCGAAGGTATAATTTAAAACTGAACCCCGCAAAATGTGCTTTTGGGGTCCCTGCCGGAAAGTTG
This sequence comes from Nicotiana tomentosiformis, assembly GCF_000390325.3. NCBI lineage: Eukaryota > Viridiplantae > Streptophyta > Magnoliopsida > Solanales > Solanaceae > Nicotiana > Nicotiana tomentosiformis. Next base: position 41,533,093 of record NC_090818.1, on the reverse strand, counting down.
TTGGGATTCATCGTCAGCTGCTGAGGAATTGAGTTGGATCCGTCAAAGGTCAAGGCTATCCTGGATTTTCCACCTCCGAGGAACAAGAAATATGTGATGAGCTTCTTGGGGCATCTCAACTACATCAGCCGCTTCATAGCACAATCAACTGTGATCTGTGAGCCGATTTTCAAAATGTTAAAGAAGGATGCCGCAACAAGTTGGACTGAAGAATGCCAGAAAGCTTTTGACAAAATCAAGGAATATTTGTCCACACCACCAGTCCTGGTCCAGTCGGAACCTGGTAGACCTCTGCTACTATATTTGTCTGTACTAGATGGGGCTTTCGGTTGTGTCTTGGGACAACATAATGAAACGGGGAGAAATGAGCAGGCTATATACTATCTGAGTAAGAAGTTCACACCCTACGAGGCACGATATTCTTTGCTGGAATGCACCTGCTGTGCCCTGACGTAGATAGATCAAAAGTTGAGGCACTACTTCTGTGCCTATACCACATATCTCATATCAAGGATGGATCCTCTGAAATATATTTTCCAGAAACACATGCCTACAGGGAAGCTGGCAAAATGGCAGATACTATTGAGTGAATTCGACATCGTCTATGTAACTCAGAAGGCGGTCAAGGGATATGCATTAGCAGATCATCTGGCAGAAAATCCTGTAGGAGGAGAATACGAACCGTTGAAAATGTATTTTCCCGATGAAGAGATATCATTTGTAGGAGAAGACATCACCGAAACCTACGACGGTTGGAGAATGTTTTTCGATGGGGCTGCAAATTTCAAAGGAGTGGGTATCAAAGTTGTTTTGGTATCAGAGACAGGTCAACATTACCCGGTATCCGCAAAACTCAGATTTTTGTGCAGCAACAATATGGCAGAATATGAGGCTTGCATCTTGCGGCTCAATTTGGCCATTGACATGGACATTTAGGAATGCTGGTAATTGGCGATTCAGACCTTTTGGTACATCAGGTTCTAGGAGAGTGGGCTACAAAGAATACCAAAATATTACTATATTTGTACTATGTGCAAGAGTTGATGAAGAGATTCACAAAGATAGAGTTCAAACTTGTTCCGAGAATCCATAATGAGTTCGCAGACGCATTGGCCACCCTGTCTTCCATGATACAACACCCGGATAAGAATTTCATTGACCCTATTCCAGTAAGGATCCATAATCGGCTAGCTTATTGAACTCATGTTGAAGAAGAAATAGATGGGAATCCGTGGTTTCATGACATCAAAGAATACCTAGCAAAAGGAGAGTACCCGGAGCATGCAAATCATACTCAGAAACGCAACTCCGAAAATTATCCAACCATTTCTTCCAAAGTGGAGGAATTCTGTACAGAAGGACTCCAGACCTAGGATTATTATGGCGTGTTGACGCCAAGGAAGCTTCCAAACTGCTCGAAGAGATACATGCCGGAACTTGCGGACCACACATGAACAGTTTCGTTTTAGCCAATAAGATATTAATAGCAGGATATTTTGGGATGACTATGGAAACGAATTGCATCAGGTATGTTCAAAGGTGTCATCAGTGCCAAATATATGCAGATATGATACGGGTGCCACCGAATGAACTCAATGCAACAAGTGCACCTTGGCCTTCCGCAGCTTGGGGAATGGATGTCATCGGTCCGATCGAACTCGCCGCTTCAAATGGGCACAGGTTCATTTTAGTGTCCAAAGGCTACTTCACAAAATGGGTTGAGGCTGCATCTTACAAAGCTGTAACCAAGAAAGTCGTCGCAGCTTTAGTCAGGGATCGTATTGTTTGCCGATTCGGGGTGCCAGAATCCATTATCACCGACAACGCCGCCAACCTCAACAGCGACTTAATGAAATCTATGTGTGAAACCTTCAAGATCAAGCATAATAATTTCACAGCATACATGCCTCAAATGAATGGAGCCGTAGAGGCCACAAACAAGAACATCAAGAAAATATTGAGAAAGATGGTAGACAACCACAAGCAATGGAACGAGAAATTACCATTTGCCTTAATGGGGCATCGTACCATAGTCCGCACATCAATCGGAGCAACCCCCTACTTGCTGGTCTACGGTACTGAAGCTGTCATTCCCGTCGAAGTCGAAATTCCTTCTTTAAGAATTATGCAAGAGGCTGAACTCAGTGACGCAGAATGGATACGAAGTCGCTATGAATAATTAGCTCTTATTGACGGGAAAAGAATGAATGCGGTATGCCATGGTCAACTTTACCAAAACAGAATGTCCAGAGCTTTCAACAAAATGGTCAGACCTAGACAGTTCACACCGGGGTAGCTGGTGCTGAAGCGGATCTTCCCGCATCAAGATGAAGCCAAAGGGAAATTTTCACCCAATTGGCAAGGTCCTTACATGGTTCACAGAGTACTAATAGGAGGAGCGCTCATACTTGCGGAAATGGACGGAGAAATTTGGCCAAAGCCCATCAACTCAGACGCAGTCAAGATATACTATGTTTAGATTGTTCGCATTTCTTCTGATATAATTGAACTACGCTTGACCTGATTCCTATTTAAGAGGGGATTCATAGGCAGCCCTGTGGGTTCGGTCACAACTCAATAAAATCTTCATTTTTACCATGGTCAGAAACTGGGGCAGAATTTTTAGGAGGATCCTCAAAATTCCAGAGCAAGTCCAGCCAACTTCGTCATATGCAGAACGGTCAAAGAATCACTTATTGATTTGGGGCAGAATTTTGAGGAGGACCCTCAAAATTCTAATGCAAAGAAGTCGCAATGTCTCTAAAAGTGTCACAGTCATTGGTTCAACTAACTTACTTGATATTGCATACAACTACATTTTTAATTAGCTACATTCATCAAATGCACGCATATTTTCTCAAAAACTTTATTTTATAAACAGTCAGATGCTACCTAGGACAACTCGAACATGATCTCGAAACAAGAGCAAAAGCAAAGCAAGAAGGTGAAAGCACGGACCAACCTTCCCCGCAAAGCTTTTTTTCTTTGGATGCAGGCACAATGAACATAACGGGAATATTCACAAAAATCACTATTTTCATAACGACAAAGTTGCCAAACATAAACATATCTCCAGCTAAGAAATACTCTACTATCACTCATCGCCTTCTTTTTGCATGAGGCTAAGTATTGCCTCCTTAATTGCATAAGGCTAAGCATTGCCTTTCTTTGCATGAGACTAAGCACTGTCTCCTTTTCCTTGCATGAGGGTAAGCACTGCTGTCACGACCCAAAATCCCACCACAGGCGTCGTGATGACATCTAGTCTCTAAGACTAGGTAAGCCAATTTCTATTACATTTTGAAGCCATTTTTTTTTGAATTAAATAAGTAACCAAAACTAACAGCGGAATAAATATGAATATACAACCTCCCAAGACCTGTAGTACTGAGTCACGAACTCTAACTGAATACATGGAATGATCACGAGGACCGAATATACAATACTGTTTGATTACAAATTAGCAGTACAATGAAATGAAAAGACTCCAAGGGACTGCGACGATCAAGCAGCTCTAATTTGAATCCTTACAATCCCGCTTTAACTCTGCTCAAGTCTGTTATCTTCAATACCCGGCTCTGCACAAAAATGTGCATAAGTGTAGTATGAGTACGCCACGGTCGGTACCCAGTAAGTATCAAGACTAACCTCAATGGAGTAGAGACGAGGTACAGTCAAGACACTCACTAGTCTAATAATCTGTGCAATATAATATACAAGATAATAGGAAACAAATAACAATAGAGCAACATGAAACAACCAGTGATATGCACAGCAGACAAAAAGAATACCATTAATATCACTCAACAATTAATAAGTACAATTACACCTAATTAAATCAAGTACTTCAAATAAATGTCTTTCACATATAATTCTTCCAAATAAATCTCTTTCAAATATAATTTTCTCAAATGATTATTTTTTTCAAATATAATTCTTTCAATAAATCTTTTCAGATATATATTTTGAATATAATCATTTCAATTAAAAAGTCACCATGTGACACCTCATTTCAAAATCATAAAAATACGGGTCTCAGCCTATTTTTATATTTTTCATAAACACGGGTCTCAGCCCATTTTTCATGTTTCCACGGCACTTCGTGCCCAGAATTAAATTATTATATTTTTCCGACACCTCGTGCCCTCAATTCATATCTCAACTGTACGGACAACTCATATGCCAATATCCTCAATGTATATAAGATCCACATGATCAATTTATTTTTCAATAAACTAAGGTTAAAATCTTTAAATCAAGTAAGAAATCAATAAATGAATGAATTTATTTTAGAATTATTTGGGTGGAGAAAATAACATTTCAAATAAAATGAAACATTAGATCAACTACTGATTTGGATATAAAAGTTTATTAAATTCAAATTAGAATATATTTTTATATTTAAAACAACTCAATCATCAAAACAAATATAATCCAAAAATACAAATCCTCAAAGTCTCGTACGAAAAAGTCGAGGTCAACACAATACTTCAGGAAATACAAAACACTTAATATTAGGTGAAATAATACATCACGAAAAACACAAGAATTTACAAATTTCGAAAAAATAATAAAGTAATCAAAGGCAAGTGCAGCCATAGAGAATATCAAACAAAGGGCACTCCCGAGGTACCGCCTCATAGTCCCAACTCATAAATAAATTCACAATATCTCATTTTTCTTATATCACCGCGGGAGCCTTCGCATTTAATTTTAAAGAAATTATTTTTCCCGAAATAGCATCCCATTTTTTTAAGCCACCCTTATCACACCGCATGACTTCTAGTAGTTCCCCTACTAGCCACGTGTTTCAAGCCACCCTTATCTCACCGCATGCGTTTCAACATCCTGACCTTATATCACCGCATGACTTCTAGTAGTTTCCCTACTAGCCACACGTTTCAAGCCACCCTTATCTCACCACATGCGTATCAATATCACAATATTTCACAAATCGCACCTCAAGTGCCCAAATATCACAGCATAATACAACTTGCACCTCAAGTGCCCAAATATTACAATATTTCATAAATTGCACATCAAGTGCTCAAATCTTACAACTTATCACAGATTGCACATCAAATGCTCAAATCTTACAACATATCACAAATTTCACATCAAGTGCTCAACTCTTACAACATATCACAAATTGCACATCAAGTGCTCAAATCTTACAACATATTACAAATTGCACATCAAGTGCCCAAATATTATAACTTATCACAAATTGCACATCAAGTGCCCAAATATTACAACTTGCCACAGAAATCGACAATACATTATTTTCCACAATAAGGAGCCCATGGCTCGACCATAATGTGCACAAACTCTTAACAAAATATCCGGGAGTGAACAACTCAACAAAATAATATTTCACATAAATTCAAGGTGGCAATCACACCAAATCATCATATAAAACCAATTTCAACAAACAAGTATCTAGGCATGACAAATAGAGGATTTAATAAGAGCCAATAATTTCCAACTTAATACATAAGGGCGTATAAGGATTTTAATCAATGAAATATGCACATATAACCAAGTATGTACTCGTTACCTCGCGTACATGGTTTTCAATCACACAATTTGCACATAATACTCAATGCCTAAGGGGTATTTCCCCCACTCGAGGTTAAGCAAGATACTTACCTTTTTGAAGTTAGGCCGATATTTCAAAATAGCCTTTTTGCTTGAATTGACCTACGGACAGCTCAAATCTATCCAAATTAATTGTATAACTCCATTAAAATTCGTCGGAAATAATTCCGGATAATAATACGTCGACTTAAAAATTTATTCTAAAAAGTCAATAAAAGTCAACGCGGGACCCTCCTCTCGGAACCCGACAAAATTTTCATAAAATACGAACACCCATTCTGATATGAGTTCAACCATGCCAATTTTATCGAATTCCAATAATAACTCGACCTCCAAATCGTAAATTTTCGTTTTTGGAAGATTTTACAAAAATCTTGATATTTCCTCCATTAAATCCGAATTAAATGATGGATTCAAAGAGATAATCATGAAAATTAATCAAAACTGGATAAGAATCACTTACCCCAAACACCCACGCAAGAATCTCTCCAAAAATCGCCTTCTACCGAGCTCCAAATTTGATTTTGAGTTATGAACTCAAACTCACGTTTTTGGGACTTTTAATTCTGCCTAGATAGGCCTTCTTCGTGTTCGCGACCTCAGTCTCGCGTTCGCGAAGGCCAAAAAATGTGCTGCCCAGATTCCTTCTTCGCGTTCGCGATATCCTCATCGCGTTCGCGATGCCTTCCGACCTCTGCCCTTCGCGTTCACGAGACACGAGTCGCGTTCGCGAAGGCTTAACGCCAGGCATGTCCCCAACTCACTTTCCTTTTCACGTTCGCGTCTGCCCACTCGCGTTCGCGTAGGTTTTCCTTATTTATTTCTTTGCGTTCGCGGCTTCTTCATCGCGTTCGCGATGGGCAAATCCCAACCGTCCAAAATCCTTCTTTGCGAACGCGTGAGACCCTTTGCGTTCGCAAAGAACAATACCAGATATCAGTTCCAGCAGTTGCAAAACAAGGAGAAATGATCCGAAACCATCTCGGAACTCACCCGAGTCCCCTGGGACCTCAACCAAACATACAATCAAGTCCCAAAACATCATACGAACTTAGTTCAAATAACTCGAAAATCATGAGTCATACCCCAATTCAAAATCTATGAATTTTGAACTTTCAAATTCTATAACTTGTGACGAAACACATCAAATCCATCCGGAATGACTTTAAATTTTGCACACAAGTCATAATTGACATTATGGACCTACTCCAACTTTCGGAATCTGATTCCGACCCCGATATCAAAAATTCCACTTCCCGTCCAATTGTCCAAAAATTTGACCTTCGCCATTTTAAGCCTAAATTGGCTACAGACCTCAGATTCACAGTCCAGACATGCTCCTAAGTCCAAAATCACCCAACGGAGCTAACGGAACCGACGAAACTACATTCCGGAGTCGTCTTCACACAATTCTGACTACGGTCAAAATCCTAAGACTTAAGCTTCCGTCTTAGGGACTAAGTGTCCCAAATCACTCCGAATCACCCGTAAATCAAATTCGACCACACACGCGGGTCATAATACATATTGCGAGGCTGCTCGAAACCTTAAGTCACTGAGCGGGGCATAAATTCTTAAAACGACAATTCGGGTCGTTACAACTGCCTCCCTAATTACATAAGGCTAAGCATTGCCTTTCTTTGTATGAGACTAAGCACTGTCTCATTTCCTTGCATGAGACTAAGAACTGTCTCTTAATTGCATGAGACTAAGCACTGTATCATTTTTCTTGCATGAGACTAAGCACTGCCTCCCTAATTGCATAAGGCTAAGCATTTCCTTCCCTTACATAAGACTAAGAACTGTCTCCTTTTCTTGCATGAGGCTAAGCATTGCCTCCCTAATTGCATAAGGCTAAGCTCTGCCTTTCCTTGAATGAGACTAAGCACTGTCTCCTAATTACATGAGACTAAGCACTATCTCCTTTTCCTTGAATGAGGCTAAGCACTGCCTCCCTAATTGCATAAGGCTAAGCATCACCTTATCATTGCATAATACCAAATGCTACCTCCGTTATGCTACTTGAAATCTAGCACTATTTTCTACTTTCCCGGGGCTAAGCTCTGCCCCAATCTTACACAAGACTAAGCTTTGTCTTGTTTCGCTTCGCATATGACCAAGCATCATGTCTTTTCATCTCATGGGCTGAAACATCGCCATTTTGTCCAAAGGCATCATAGTATGAAGGCATCATTCGCATAGACGGAAGATACCATGCCATGGCCTGAGGACCTCTCAATATTGCACATCATTATTCAAAGGCGTCATGGTTCAGAGGCACCATTCTCATTGCCCGAGAACATCATTTCATGGCATGGAAATCCTTTATCACGCGATTCATGGCCCAGGACATCATGATCTAAGGACATCAACCTCATCGTCCAAAGACAACTTTCATGGTCCAAAGGGAATTTGCATCATGTTTAAATTCTCGCAATAATCCTATATATACTTGCATGCATTGTGTTTAAGTTTTGCAGGTAATCCAGGAGGTAACCGTTCTCTTAACGGGAGCAATCTTCGCTCCGGTTTCCGTTCAATGCTCACATCCTGTAATTATTTCAAACATAGTCAACCACCATCAGTTACCCACTTTTACTTGATAATTGTTCAGATACCTGTTCTAAGATACATACGTTCATGATTTCGAATAAACTCATTTGATATTGTCCTATCTAAAAGAGCCTTTCCGAAGTATACGACTATTCCTATAACAACTCCATCGGTTCAGTTCACCGTTGGATCCAGAACTACACACCACCTGATTCCCGTAACACCATGGATATGTAGGCAACTCAAAAACCATAGTTCATCCTCCATGTTTCAAATCATCCCATTCGGTCAAAATCAGTTATCATTTCTTTACCCGACAATTCTTTTATCATTCCCGAGTAAAGAGGGGCAGCTGTTGAGACCCAAAGTTGCCCTCATATTTTCTAAAAAATGTATATATATACTTTCAAAATGGCATATTTGCATCATCATTTAGTTTACAAACCTATACAAGTATTTTCTATAATTTTCCATAATTTTTAAAGCTCTAAATCAATTTCTTTCCACATTTTTAATATATAAATATCTAATAATTATCCTTTAAATTATTTTATGATGACTTAATCATCCAAACTTATTATTTACACCACCATGTATGTTTTATAATATTTTACTTCATTTTTTCTATAATTGCATTTGCATTTTTAGGCTAATGGCATATATTTACAATAATAGCCTATATTCATGTATAATTACATTATTTGTGCCAAAATAGATTTTTATATTTTTATAATGTTACGTTATTATTTTCAATCATTTTAGTGCAGAAATAATATTTTTTGTTATTTATTAATTACTTTTATAAATTATTTTTGATAAATGTTTGGTATTTAAACAATATCCCAATTTTAAAACCAATTTCGGACCAAATGAATGGCCCAAACACTCAAATACCTAGCCCAATTACCCCAGCCCAAAGCCAAATGACCCATGTCTAATACCCGGTCGCGACCCGCTTCTAAATGACCCGCCCGTCCAATTTTTTGATCTCAGTCATTGATCTCTCAAGATCAACGGCCATCGTCCACTTCCCCCTCTTAAATTAACCAAACACAGAACCCTACCCATTTCCCCTTAATCCGCCGCCCCTAAACGCTCAACTCTCCTATTCTCTCTTCTGGAGAACCCTAGCCACTTCCCCCTTAATCCCCTCTCCTAATCCCACTGATAATGGGATTCGACTACCATTCTCTTGCCATATTCGAATCCCTTTGGTACTGGATGTCCGTTTGTGATATTGCCTAGGTGCTTGCCTAAACATGGCAAGCAATATCTTCCGAAATAAAACCAAAGTGGTTCGAATCTTTGATTTTGAGCACTATTTCATCTATATACGTTCAATACTATACTGTGTGAGTTCGATTTTGTTTGGATTCTGTTGATTTACACTTTTCCTAAAAAACTAGGGTTTACAGCTTTTCTCTCTTAAATTGATTTCAAATCGATTTGCATGTTTCTTTTCCTTGTTTGTTGCTTAAATTATGCTTTTTCCTTATATGTTTGCTCGATTTTGACTGCTATATAAACCCCTCCCCCATTCCCTTTTGGACAGTCCTTGAATCATAAAATTTCAACTAAAAAGCTAAAGATCTTCACTCTGTTGTTCGCTTATTGTCTTGTTCTACTTTGGCTCTTGGCCGGCTGAAAGCCAAGGCCACCAGAATTCCTATTTCTCTCGACCTTCCTTGGGTGTGAGCATTGCCCTGGGTTCCTCGAAGCCCTTGGGAACTTGACGCATCTAAGGTCCTGGGTTATACTGCTTTGTTGATGTTCAATGTGATTCTGTTCTTTTCTTGTTTGTCTACTTGTCAATCAGTAACTGGTGAGTTCTTTAGCCTTTGCAATGTTCATTCTCTTATATTCCTGATTAGCATATTCATGCCTATGAAATTGCATAACCTAATGTGTTTTTAGACTATCTCTATGTGTAACTCTGCTTATGATATGAACCTCTCTAGCATTTGTTCATGCCTAAATTGTCAGTTCTAAAATGTATTTGTGTTTAACTTGAGCAATTTAGACTGTTTGAAATTCGTTTAGCTTAATGTATTGGTACTTTGAGTGTTTACATTTGTTATATGGCATCCGTTTGTTTCCTGCCTTGTCCTGGATTTCTATGGTGATTGTTTTGTATCTGTGATATGCCCCAATCCATGCTAAGACCCTCATTCTAGCTATGATTTGCTACTATGATCATTTTATTCACCGAGTATGTCCTTATCCTGCCTAACTCTTGTACTCCCTAGCAACTAGTTGGAACCTTTTAGAATAGCTTCTTAACTAGTATTCCCTATAACATTTGATTCTGTTTGCCTTATTGGTATGAGTTGCACTATTCAACCCCTGGTGCTTAGCATAATTTGACCCTTAGGCTTGAACCTGTTAAGTTAATGTTCTGTTGCTTGTCTTATTTGGCATAAAGCCTTGCTTATTAATTTCGTAATCCCGAAAGCCATAATCCCCCTTGCTTTCTTACAAATGTTCCTTGCCTCAATGTGTTAAGTGTGAACTTATGATATTAACCTGTCTTTTGAGTTTTCTTACCCTCTGTGTTGATATGTTCATTGTGTGATCACCTTTACAATGCCTGTTTCTAAATATCCAAATGCACTTCTTCAAACTCTGCTATTTGACTACTATTTTCATTCTCATTGGTTGTTTAACCTATTCTGAACCTATAATTCTTGCTCGGCTGAAAGCCAAGGCCACTAAAGCTTTATCTATTAACCTCCCCAGTGTGAGCACTGCTCGGGGTCCATTTTGAGACCCTCGTGAACTCTGACACACTAGGGCCTGAGATTCTTTGGCCATTTTCCTTACTACTCAGTTCTGTCCTTCTTTCTGCCTGTTGAATGTCCAAATTGACTTGTGTAAGTGTTTGTTTCATGGATCCTATGATGAAACCATGGTTGTTGGGTTTGGTTCGAGTTCTCCTATGGTTTTTGGGCTATGTTGAGATCTGTGTGGAGAAAGAGCTTATTGAAAGCTTGTCAGTGCTGGGTATCTTTTGGGCCTAATGTTATTGCTTGTACTACTTTGCAATTTATTCATTATTGGGCCTGTAATAATTATGTAATAACAATTGGGGTGATACTGAAATTGGGAAATGGGTATCTCTTAATATTTGCATGAAAAAGGGTAGAAAGCATGTTTATAGGATTTGTGTAACCTATTTTGCTATCCGACTTGTTCTATGTGAATCTCTTTATGCACTATTAGAAATCATGTCATTAGGGGATCACACACTCACATAATTAGTATGTTGTCAATGCATGAGTATTCTATCTATTCTTGTGTCTACTGCTATGTGTTGCTAGACAGCATGCCTATAGGAAATAATTGCTAATGACTGCTCCTTAATCTGCTCAGCAGATATCATGCCCATAGGATTTTAACTAATTAATTCGCTATTGCAATCTCATCGTCCATCTAGAAAGCATGCCTATAGGAACTAATTGTATGAGAATCAGTTCCAATTGCCAAGCTTTAGAAATCATGCCTATAGGACATCACTACTCGCTTTTCAAACTGTTTTATTGTTTATCCACTCGATTATTAGGAAGCGTAATAATTTTGAGCATTTCCAATAAGTTCCGCTGTTCCTTATTGTATAAATCACTTAGACATCATGCCTATAGATGTGTCCACTGATAATCTGTAATAAGCCACTTAGCAGCATCTGTCATTTACCAATTGGTAATTTGGAAATCATTCGGTCTAAAATGGCTTGCGCATCTGAATCAGATCATCTAGAAACCATGCCTATAGAGGTTAACAACTGTAATCCTTTCAATTCTGAAAACTGCCTAATATGTAAAATCTGTTTGCGTGCATTTGTTTGCCTAATTGCGGAGGCTAATGTGAGCCTTTAATTGGATCTAATTGCAGTCCTATTTGTTTTGAATTGTCTCCTAGTTTTAAAATTTTTGAGCAGCCTAAGTCAAGTCTAGAACCACCCAAAAATAGAGGTCTAAATGCCTCCTGGACCATAGGCATGGGACGAGTAGTGCACGCATAAGGCACGATTTAGAATCAACTAGTGCGCTTTAGGTAATAACTCAAAGATAGTAATCGGGTAGCAGGAGATGATAGTCTGTGCCCGCTGAATAATACGAGTAACACCCCATCTTGAGGGAGTTACGAAGTATTATTTATGTTGTATGGGGTGATCCTTTAGGCTAAAAGACTTAGGACACCCCATTTTATCCTTGAATCAAGTGTTTGTATTTACTCAAAGTCTTTGATAATCAAACTTCCCAAACTTCTTGTTTTCTCTGTCTTTGTTTATCTGACTAATTCATATAATTCAAGTGCGGCCGAGACACACAGTTGTGGACCTCGAAGAGTGCCTAACATCTTCTCTTCGAGGTTATTTCTAGACCTTTCCCGATCTTTGGTGATGCAAACTCGTCAAACCCGATTCACATGCAAATAGGTGCCCTAGCGCACTTTAAAAACCGTTAGGTGGCGACTCTCCTCTTTTAATACTTCCTTAAAAGAGTTGTCACATGTCGAAGCCCGATTTCGCGAGAAAAAGGGGCGCGACATCAGTTCTTTTACTGCGTTCGCGACCCCCTGTCGGGTTCGTGAAGAACAAAACCTTTCCTTCCAGTCTCCTTTGCAATCCTAGAACTTGCTTCATGATTGCGAAGCACACCAGTACCAGCAAAATATTGTAACACGAAACATGCTTCGGGTGGTCCGAAATTTATCCAGGCCACCCAAGATCCCGTCCAATAATACCAACAAGTCCGCAAACATAAACCGGACCTACTCAAGGTCTCAAAACATATAAAATAGCCTTACAACCAAGAAACACACCCCAAATCAAACTAATCAACTTCTCAAACTTCCAACTTCCCTTAACGAATTCTGAGCGCTACGAATCATGCTTAGACAACTCAAAGTGAAATCAAATTTCACGCACAATTCCAATAAGACAATACGAGCCTGTCCCCAGGCTCCAAATAGCAAATAGAATTCGATATCAATGAAGTCAACTATCGGTCAAACTTAAGAATTCTCCAAACCTCCAGATTGCTAACTTTCGGTAAATAGAGTCAAAACCTTCTAGGAATATCCAAATTCAAATCCAAACATACGCCTAGGTCCAACATCACCATGCGAACATATTGGAACCTTCAAATCATGATTCTAAGGCCGTTTACTCAAAATTCCAACCTTGATCAACTCTTCCAACTTAAAGCTTCCAAATTGAGAATCACTCTTCCAAATTGAGAATCACTCTTCCAAATAAATCCCGAACAACCAATCCTACACACAAATCATGATGCATCATGCGAAGTTACTCAACGTCTCAAACCGCTAAACGGATTGTTAAAGCTCAAAAAGACAAGTTAGGTCGTTCCATTATGTCCTTGCTTTTCTTTCTACAAAATAGAAACAAACACTAAAAAAATAACATATTGAAAAATTAATAAGCAAACAAAAATAAAAGAAAATAGTAAAGCTGAGTTGCCTCCCAACAAACACCTAAATTTATATTGTGGCACAACATGAACGTCTAGCTTAAGGTGGATGCTTTCGCTTCATCTTCCTCTCATGGAGTCTTGCCTTCTTATGCGCTCGAGTGAGATGTCTTCTTTCCTCCATGGCATGTTTCTCTTTCACCTTTACACATTCAGCTTCCAATACCATTTCTTCTAACTCAGCTTTCTTTTCAATACCACTAAGATTCACATCATGACCTTGCTCTATCAACTTTGACTCCACCACATAAATCTTGCACAAATTCTCATAATGCTTGAAAATTTTAAGTGCCTTGTACACATTAAAAGTGACTTCCTCATCATGCACTATCATCTTAAACTTTTCTTCCCTCACATCGATAATTGCTCACCAGTAGCCAAGAATGATCGCCCAAAATATTATTCACTTCCTCATCTGCCTTGTAGTCATGAATAATAAAGTTAGCGGAAAAAATAAAATTCTTCACTCGTACTAGCACATCCTCATTAATCCCTTTTGGCATTGTCAATGACATATCTGCTAATTGTAAAGTGATCTTAGCAGGTCTAGGAGTTAGTGGCATCAAATTAATAGGGCTCTACTTGCCCCTAAATTACATAGGGCTCTACTAATATCATCTTTTCCAATGGCCAAGGGGATTGTAAAACATCTAGGTTCCTTCTGCGTTGGAGGAAGCTTACTCTGTACTCTAGCACTACACTCCTCAGTAAGTGCAACTGTTTCAAATTTTGCATGTCTCCGCTTGTTAGCCATAATCTCTCTAAGATACTTGGAATAATTAGGCACTTCCTACAACACTTCCATCAAAGGCAGGTTCACCCGTACATGGCTTAAAATATCTAAAATGTTCTTATACTTAGTATCATCTTTCTGCTTGTACAATCTTTGTGGAAGATGGTGGTGGCCTTGCATCTATCTCTTGCCTTTGTGTATCATCTATCTTTTCTACTTCCTTTATTGGCTTAGATACCAGCTCTTTTAAAAGTACAGATGTTTTAGAGGGAAAATCCTCCAATTCTCTTCCACTTCTCAAATTGATTGATTGCACATGTTCTAAGGATTTTTCTTAGTATTGCTTGGGAGAGGTCCAACGGATCTAACATTCTGATTGGAGACTATTTGCCCAAATCGCCTCTCTAAATTTCTGAAATCTATCCATAGTTGTTGATTGTCAATCCTAAGTTGTTGATTATCAAGAAAGAGCTTTTTTAGAAAATCATTTGTAGTCTCTTCTGCCTGTTGTGGTGGCGTCTGTGATAAGTTATAGTTTCCTTGAGGTTAGTTATTATTCTAATTACCACCCCATGAGAAGTTGCTATGGTTCCTCCAATTGGGATTATACGTGTTCCCATACTAGCATTCTGGTTGACTGGACCTCTGCTTTGTTGCACCATATAATAAATGGATTCAGGATTCAATAGATAATGGTTACTCGTGTGGCCTTCTCCATATATCTCACATCATGTAGACATCTTTTGCACATGTTGTATCTGATGCGCCTGACCCATCTCTAATTTCGTCACCTGATTTGTCTATTTGGCCATATCTGTCCTCATAACTGAAATCTCATCTAACTCGAGTGCACCTACTACCCTCTATTTTATCATTTTTCTCGATTCTCTATCACCTTGCAAGTTATGATGATTTACAATGAAGTTGTTCAAGACAGTTTGAATTTCACTATAAGATTTCTGCATACAACTCCTTCCACAGAATGAGTCAAGATTCATCTTTGAGGCCTATATTAACCCATCAACAAAAGTGTGACCTAACAACTCATCAGTCTGACAATGATGTGGGCAATAGCTTCTTGTATCTTTCTTAAGCTTGATGAAGAGTCTTGCTATTCCTTTGCTGAAACCGAAAAATCTGGCTCCTTGGTGACTTAGTCTTCTTTGTGGGGAAGAACTTGATAAAACATTTCCTTGCTAGATTATCCCACGCGCGGATTGAGTTAGTTTGATCCTTTTGCAACTACTACTTTGCTTCCCCCAATAGAGAAAAAGGAAATACAGTCAGTCTGATATAGTCCTTTAAAACATTCAAATAGTTGTAAGTATCCGTAATCTCCAAAACATTCTGGATATGCCGCTACAGATCTTCATGAGAGAGACTCACAAATTACCCCGTGGACTGAATAAGTTGCATCATGTACTGCTTAAGATCAAAATGACCAGTTATGTCAGGCTTGATGGCAACCTGGTTCATGTTTGCAAAATTAGGCCTTGCAACCTCTATCACTGGTCGCTCATCATTTTCTATCATCTCTATTGGCTGTGGTTAGACTATAATTCCCAACTCTGAAGTTCTAGCTCTTGATTTGGCTTCCCTCTTTAACTTGTGAAAGAGTTTTTCAGGTTGAGGTTCGTAAGGAGGAAGATCGTTCAAGTTTTCACTTCTCGGTAGCATTCAATGAGAACATCTGTAGAAGTAAAAACAACAAACAAAGCAAAACTCGAAGAGATAATGACTAAAAGCTTATTTCAGACAAGTAGCTAATTTCTAAATCCCTGTCAGCAGTGCCAAAAACTTGTTGGATCTAACATAAATACAAGTATATACGGTCGACAAGTAATAAAGTGATAAGAAAGTATCGTTCCCACGCGGATTTATGATCAACTATTGCCTAAACTAAACTATTTTTGAGTTAATTGTTTGAGCAGTTTCGAGGAAGATGATTGTGACTGTTTATTATAACTAAAATTACTATGAAAACTGAGAAATAATAAAGCGAACACGAATGCAAGTAGCGTATACAAACACTTATGAGCAAATTCAATAAGATGGGAATATTTCAGAGTTATGGGATTAATGTCTCTCCTATTAAGTTTTTTCGATTGATTCAACTACTTGATCTACTTGATTTGTTGATTAATAAGATTTTTTATGCTCGCGAAGTTCTTTTGATGCCCCACTCGCTTATTCAAGCCAACCTAAGACTATACATCTATAGAATCAGAGTTAACTAGAACACATGTGTATTTCCTGCAATAATAACCAAGTACGACAATTGAATATATCTTTCATAATCGCAAATCTATTCTCCGATACTCGGATGCAAGAACTTACTCTATTAAATCTTATATGCAATCTATACTTCCTACTTTCGAGTTCAACTATAAATTCGTAGATAGTATTCTACTGTTAGATACACAGTAAATAATTGAGTGCAAGATTGAATAAACAAATTAATATGATTAAATCAAGTAATATAGCCAACCGTCAAACAACAATACTCAAGAACAACCCATAATCCAAGAACAAAGGGGGTTTTAGCCACTCATGATCCTAATAGCAATCCAAATATTGTCTTGAATCATAAAAGCTAGAAATACGAGATGATTATGAATCCATGTTCTGTTTGTGTTCCTAAGCCCTTGTTTCCTTCAAAATATGTCCAACCCCTCATTCAGCTCGTTTAGGAAGTAATCATAGGCTAGGGTCGAAGTCTCCAAGTCCAAATTTCATAAGGAAATTATTTTTTTTCCGGACAGGGCAAGCTGGAAAAAGCCTAGACTGGGACGAGCTTGGGACCTCGCCTAGCGAGGTGTACTGTCACGACCCTAAAACCAAACCTTCGTGATGACATCTAACCCGACCCGCTAGATAAGCCAGTTAACAACAAACCAGTTCAAATGATATTTATTAAGAGAAGAAATATTAATACAACTGAACTATTATACAAAGAGTTCCCAAGGACTGGTAGTACAAATCATGAGCTTCTAAGATTTAGAGGTTATAAAGCTAGTATGAAATAAATACATCATCAATCCGAATGTACGTAAACATATTTTCATAAGTCTAGGGCTACCGTGAACAAGAGGCAGCTGTAACTTGAATGCAGGTACGTCTTCAATGCTAGCTTCCGTCATACACATCAATATCATTATCCAAAATCTGCATGCAAGGTGCAGAAGTGTAGTGTGAGTACAACCGACCCCATGTACTCAGTAAGTAACAAACCTAACCTTAGGTTGAAAGTAGTGACGAGCTGGGACAGAGGTCGGAGTCCGACACCAATAACCAGTAGCAGTTCATAACAATATAATGAAAGTAACACAAGTAATAACTGTACGATAAAAATGCTCCCCTAGTTCACAGTTTCGAAAAAATAGTCATTTGCTATCAAGTATTACAGTAAAACTCAAATATTTTACCGAAATCAACGAAAATATGAGTAAGTCTGAAAACTGTGATTTTTCTCCAAACTTTCAACAATAGATAAGAAATTTCTCTATCAGATGGCATGAGGAAAGTATGTCTCTATGCCTACATGTCGATGTGTGAGAAGTCATGAATGACGCGATACCGTACAACATGAGAAAAAATGCATCTCTATGCCTGTATATCAAGTGTGCATGTCAAATGCGATGCCACTCAGTGACAAAAAACATATGCATACTCTCAGAGTATCATTCCATTCAGTCCTCCCAGTCACTCAGTAATCCCAGTCACAATCACTCAGTCCTCATAGTCACTCAATCCTCTCAATCGCTCGGCACTCGCACTCAATAGGTACCTGCGCTCACTGTGGGTGTGCAAACTCCGGAAGGGCTCCTTCAGCCCAAGTGCTATAATAAGCCAATCATGGCGTAAATCAATAACATTTGCTACGGCGTGCATCTCGCTCCCTTCATAAATCAATAATACTTGCTGCGGCATGCAGCCTGATCCCATCAATATCCTCACAATCAGGCCCTCGTCCTCACTCAGTCATCAATCTCTCTAGTCTCTCGGGCTCACAATGTCATGAAAGATTAGCCTAAAAATAATGATTTGATGTATCGGTAAATGGTAACAGAGACTGAGATATGATATGTAGATGAATGCGTATGACTGAGTATGTAATTTCAATATAAACAGATAACTCCACAACAGAAATGATCCTAGTGGGTCCTAACATGATAAACATATAGCCTAGACATGGTTTCTAACATGGATCCTTCAATACACTTATAACTCATCATAGTTAATTCGTTCCGTGGTTAAATAACATGAAAGATCCTTCAATACACTCATAACTCGAGACTATATGTCACATCAAGACGAAAATCAAGCACCCAATAATCCTTTTTACATCTCAAGCAAACTCTTCTCGTCACATTCAAACCATCTGAACACATCCCGCAGTCACATAAAACTCATCAAATAGACATCCAACCACTTTTGAGCCACAAATTCCACTCATAGGGACACTATCGGACATATAAGTCCAAAAGCACGTGCTCACATAACCAAAATCCCCGTGCTCAAGATACAGTCAAGACCCGACCTCAAGTCCTCCAGACTGGCTCATCATCAGTACATAGAAATCACATCTCGCACCTCATCCACGTAAACACAAGCCGTCAATGCACAACCGATACCGAGCACTCACATGTGCATACGAATGCGTGGAAGAATTCAAAGAGTTACGCTTCAAGCTGAATAAATACCGCATGATAAGGAAAGAAAGATGGGAAGTTTATCCTAAATGCCTTGTAGCCTCTCGAAGATAGGTGTGGACGTCATCATACTGATCAACAAGACTCTACTATACACTTGTTCATGACTTATAGAACCTATAAACCTAGAGCTCTGATATCAACTTGTCACGACCCCAAAACCAAACCATCGTGATGGCACCTAACCCGACCCATTAGGTAAGCTAGTTCACAACAAACCAGTTCAAATTATATATATTAAGAGAAGAAATGTTAATACAACTGAACTATTATACAAAGAATTCCCAAGTGCTGGAAGTACAAATCATGAGCTTCTAAGATGTAGAGTTTACAAAGCTAGTATGAAATAAATACATCATTTATCCGAATGTACATGAACAGATTTTCATAAGTCTAAGGCTACCATGAACAAGAGGCAGCTGTTCGTACGTCTTCAATGCTAGCTTCCGTCATACACAGCAACATCAAAATCCAAAATCTGCACGCAAGTTGCAGAAGTGTAGTATGAGTACAACCGACGTCGTGTACTCAATAAGTAACAAACCTAACCTTAGATTGAAAATAGTGATGAGCTGGGACAAAGGTCGGAGTCCGACACCAATAACTGGTAGCAGTTCATAACAATATAATGAAAGTAACACAAGTAATAACTCTACGATAAAAATTCTCATCTCGTTCACTGTTCCGAAAATATAGTCATTTGCTTTTCAAGTAATACAGTAAAACTCAAATCTATTGCCAAAATCACCGAAAATATGAGTAAGTTTGAAAACTATGATTTTTATCAAAACATTCAACAACAGATAAGAAATTTCTTTTTCAGATGGCATGAGAAAAGTACGTCTCTATGCCTACATATCAATGCGTGAGAAGTCATGAATGACGTGATACCGTACAACATGAGAAAAAATGCATCAATGCCAGTATGTCGAGTGTGCATATCAAATGCGATGCCACTCAGTGACAAAAACACCGTATGCATACTCTCAGAGTATCAATCCACTCAGTCCTCCGAGTCACCCAGTCCTTATAATCACTCAGTCCTCACAGTCACTCAGTCTTCACAGTCACTCAATCCTCCCAATCGCTCGGCACTCACGCTCGGCACTCGCACTCAATAGGTACCGGCGCTCACTGTTGGTGTGGAAACTCCGGATGGGCTCCTTCAGCCCAAGCGCTATAATAAGATAATCATGGCGTAAATTAATAACATCTGTTGTGGCATGCAACTTGATCCCATCATAAATCAATAATACTTGCTGTGACGTGCAGCCCGATCCCATCAATATCCTCACAATAAGGTCCTCGACCTCACTCAGTCATCAATCTCTCTAGTCTCTCGAGCTCACAATGTCATGAAAGATCAGCCTAAAATAATGATTTGATGTATTGGTAAATGGCAACAGAGACTGAGATATGATATGTAGATGAATGCGTATGACTGAGTATTTAATTTCAATATAAACAGATAACTCCACAACATAAATGATCCTAGTGGGTCCCAACATGATAAGCATATAGCCTAGACATGGTTTTTAACATGGATCACAACTCAATTACTCTAGTACGTAGAGATTTCATTGATACAAATAAGATCCAGTGACTACACAGTACCATAGAAATAACCAAGTCACAATTCACACGGTGCACGCCTACACGCCCGTCACGTAGCATGTGCGTCACCTCAATACCAAACACACATAACGTATATTC
The DNA here is from genome assembly GCF_000390325.3 of Nicotiana tomentosiformis. NCBI lineage: Eukaryota > Viridiplantae > Streptophyta > Magnoliopsida > Solanales > Solanaceae > Nicotiana > Nicotiana tomentosiformis. The sequence goes on along the minus strand of NC_090818.1, from coordinate 41,512,295 downwards.
GGGGTTCATACCCTCAACACCAAGTTTAGAAGTGTTACTTACCTCAAACAAGCCAAATCCAATACTGAGTAAGCCAAACGATACTCCAAAAATGCCATCTTGCGCGCACCGACCTTCGAACGGCACGAAACTAGCCAAAAGACACTCAAATATATCAAATAATACCGAAGGAGACAACCCGATCAATAAAGGTCAAATCTTTAATCAAAATCCCAAAATCAACCTAAAAGCCAAACCCGGACCCGCACCTTGGAACCTAATAAAACTCATAAAATCCGACAACCCATTCGATTACGAGTCTAACCATACTAGTTTCACTCTTCGAATCGATGTTCATAACTCAAGAATTCACTGTATGAAACTTTAGACAAGACCCCCAAATTCTCTCTTGAAACCTTCGATCAAATGCCAAAAACGAAGATAGATTCATGATACAAAATCAAAAATGAGTAGATAACACTTACCCCAATGCACATGGTGAAAAATCGCTTCAATCCGAGCTCCATAGCTATATATATGATAAAATGGCCGAAACCCTTGAAATAGAGTACTTTATAATCACTGGGCGAATTAATGAACCGCGATCGTGGAAATACCATCACGATCGCGAAGAAGAAAATTTCACTGCCCAGAAAATACCTTATGCGATCGCGAACAAGGCTCCGCTAACGTGAAGAACAAACCACATTGTCTCCCAACAATAAACTACGCGATCGCCAAAGTACTCATGCGAACACGAAGCACACATGCGACCAAGCTTCACGAACGCATCCAATATTACGCGAACGTGTTGGAGAAGCTTCCAACTCCCACTCTCAACTCACCCCTACGCGAATGCGACATCCACTATGCGAACGCGTACAGTATTCAAAACAAAGCTACGTGATCACATCTGACCAATCGTACCGTGAATAAGAAACAACCCAGCTCCATATTTCCCTCTATGCGATCATATCTACTAATTCGCGAAAGAATAATCCACGCACCAGAAATCAGAACACATCAGCAAGGCCAAATTGAAGGAAAATGATCTGAAACACGTCCGCAACTCACTCGAGCTCCTCGAGACCCCGTCCGAACATACCAACAAGTCCCATAACCTAACACGGACCTACTCGAGGCCTTAAATCATGCATAACAACATCAAAACAACAAACTGCACCTCAAATTAAACCTAAATGAACTTTCAACTTTCAACTTCCAAAACACGCGCCAAAACATATCAAATTAACCCGGAATGAACTCAAATTTTGCACACAAGTCCCAAAATGATATAACGAAGCTATTTAAATTCTTGAAACCATAATCCGAACCCAATATCCTCAATGTCAATATCCGGTCAAACTTATGAACTTTCCAAACCTTCAAATTTCTAACTTTCGCCAATTAGTGCCGAATCCTTCTAGAAATATCCAAATGCAAATCCGGGCATACGCCCGAGTCCAAAATCACCATCCGGACATAATGGAACCATCAAAACTCCAATCCGAGGTCAAATACTAAAAATTCAAACTTGGTCAACTCTTCCAACTTAAGCTTCAATCATGACGTTCATTCTTCCAAATCGATTCCGAATAACTTGAAAACCATAACCGACGATTCACACAAGTCATGGTACATTATATGATGCTGCTCAAGACTTCAAATAGCTGAATGGAATGCAAATGCTCAAAACGATCGGTCTAGTCATTACATGTACAGAGAGCTGGACCTCGCCTCGCCTTGTCTAAGCCGAGCTTGAGACCTCGCCTAGCGTCGGTTCTCCTTTCATGCCCTATTCCTGTATTTTCAACATCATTTGGTAACATTTCACTTCGCATTCAAATGGTCCTACATATAAAATCAACTCGATTAAGCTTGAATGCCGCACAATTTATCATTAAAATACCAAAATATAAGGTAAGTAATGTACAAAAAACCAAAAATTATAGCCAAACATCACAAGTCATGAATTTTCTTGAATCCGATTCTATTATTCTGACTTTCAAATGTTAGTAGGAAAGAAATTATTCGTGATAGGGTGGGAGTGGTACCCATGGAGAACAAGATGCGAGAATCGAAGTGAAGATGGTTCAGGCATTCTAAGAGGAGAGGCACAAATGTCCCAGTAAGAAGGTGCGAGAGGTTGACCTTGCTGGATCTGAGGAGAGGTATAGGTAGGCCAAAGAAGTACAGGGGAGAGGTTATTAAGCGGGACATGACGCAGCTTCAGTTTACCGAGGACATGATCCTTGATAGGAGAGTGTGGAGGTCGAGAATTAGGGTAGAAGGTTAGTACGTAGTCAGGAGTATTTCTTTTCCATACAGTAGTATTTGTATTACCATTAGTATTTGTTATTCTTAGATTTCAATTACTACATGTTGTTTATTTCGCTAAAGTTATCTTATTATCTTGGTGTTGTTATTTTTGTTGCTACTGCTTCTTTTTTCATCTTCCCTTATGCCGAGGGTGTATTGAAAATAGGCTCTCTACCTCAAACAAGGAAGGTGTAAGGTTCTCATACACACTACCCTCCCCATACCCTATTTGTGAAACTATACTGGGTTTGTTGTTATTGTAAGTATTTGGTATTTATGTTATTTTTACTTCATAATTATACATTATTTTTAATTATTTATTAGAATTTATATATTTTCACGCCCGCCACCTAGCATGTGCGTCATCTCCAAAATAATCACATGATAACGAAATTCGGGGTTTAATACCCTTAGGACCAGATTTAAAACTGTCACTTACCTCAGAACGAGATCTACAACAATAGGCAACCTAGGGCTCTGATACCAACATGTCACGACCCAGAATTCTCACCGTCGGGACCGTGATGGCGCCTAACATTCCACTTGCTAGGCAAGCCGACATTAGAGAATTATTATGCAAATACTTATTCAATTCAGTAAATAACAGCAAATAAGCTAAAATAAAATACAACGAGTGCAGAATAATATAAAAACTTCTTTAATTACTACCACCCGAATTTGGAGTCACAACTCACGAGCTACTATGATTTACTACAAATAGAGTCTGAAAGGAAAAATACACTATTTTGAAGTAAGGAAACAGTAAATGATAAAACTAGGAAAATACACCAGACCCCATGTACTGGTAAGTGTCGAGCCTAACCTCGACGAAGTAGTGACGAGGCTATGACAAGACACCTACATAACAAACCTGTGCAATTTAATAGTATATGTACAAATAACAACAAGGAAAAACATAACAGGTAATATCGAGAGGGGGAACATGCTGAGGGGAATAAGAGATAGAGAACTACGGCAGAATGGTAACTTGAACAGCCAATATACTATGAACTAATAAGAACAAGTGAACACAGTAAAAGAACAATGCACGACATCACCTTTTGTGCTTTTACTCTCAACCTCACCATAAAATCAATAGAAACGATACGACATCACCATTCGTGCATTAACTCTCATAACATGGCACGACATCATCCTTCGTGCATTAACACTCACAATATGGCACGACATCACCCTTCGTGCACTAACACTCACAATATGGCACGACATCACCCTTCGTGCATTAACACTCTCCCTTTCGAAATAAATAATATAATCGGGCTCGGGGGTGAATGGGTGAATGGATTTTTGTCCGAACCTAGGGTTTTGATCAAGCGGGCCCGGGGTCGATTTTTGACTTTTGGGGGGAAGTTTGGGGAATCTAAATTTATGCATTGTAATTGATTTCTTTAGCAATATTTGATATTATTGAGTCATTTGTGGATAGATACGAGTGATTTGGAGGAGGATTCTAGAGGAAAAGCGGTAATTGAGCATTGAGTGGCCTTTGGAGCGAGGTAGGTGTCGTGGTTAACCTTGACTTGAGGGAATATGACTTGTTTGTCTATTTGCTATATGTTTAAATGTTGGGGAACAACGTATATGTGAGGTGACGAGTACTTATGCGTTGTAGTCGGGTTAAAGCATGTGGGTGGGGCTTGGTTTCTTGCAAATTTTAGCTTTCTTTGTTCATGTTATCCGTGTTTAGACTAGTCATGTTAAATTGATCGTTCTTATAATGTTTACGGATCTTCTGGTGATAATTGAGTATTGATTCCAAAGTTGAGGTTGATATTTTGGAACCAAATATTGAATGTAAGGCTTGTACTAGTTATTCTATCTCCCTGTTGTTATTTGTTCATTGCATTATGGTAAGGGAGAGTGTTAGTGCACGAAGGGTGATGTCGTGCCATATTGTGAGTGTTAATGCACGAAGGATGATGTCGTGCCATGTTATGAGAGTTAATGCACGAAGGGTGATGCCGTATCGTTTCTATTGATTTTATGGTGAGGTTGAGAGTAAAAGCACGAAGGGTGATGTCGTGCATTATTCCTTTACTGTGTTCACTTCTTCTTATTGGTTCATAGTATATTGGATGTTCAAGCTACCATTCTGCCATAGTTCTCTATCTCTTGTTTCCCTCAGCATGTTCCCCCTCCCGATATTACCTGTCATGTTTTTCCTTGCTGTTATTTGCACATATATTATTAAATTGCACAGGTTTGTTATGTAGGTGTCTTGTCATAGCCTCGTCACTACTTTGTCGAGGCTAGGCTCGACACTTACCAGTACATGGGGTCGGGTGTATTTTCCTAGTTTTATCATTTACTGTTTCCTTACTTCAAAACAGTGTATTTTTCCTTTCAGACTCTGTTTCTAGTAAATCATAGTAGCTCGTGAGTTGTGACTCCAAATCCAGGTGGTAGTAATTAAAGAAGTTTTTATATTATTCCGCATTCGTTGTATTTCATTTTAGCTTATTTGCTGTTATTTACTGAATTGAATAAGTATTTGCGTAATAATTCTCTAATGTCGGCTTGCCTAGCAAGTGGAATGTTAGGCGCCATCATGGTCCCGACGGTGGGAATTCTGGGTCGTGAACTGTTGGTATCAGAGCCCTAGGTTGCCTAGGTCTCACAATTCACGAGCAGGCTTAGTAGAGTCTAGAGGATCAGTACGGAGACGCCTGGGCTTATCTTCCAGAGACTATGAAGTTTAGGAATCATTTCACTTTTATTCTTCTCTATGGTGCGATTTTATTCTATCATTGCTGATTGAACTCTTCTATTCTTGTCCTTCCGCAGATGGCGAGAACACGTACCACATCTTTAGTTGGGCAGCAACCAGAGCCTCCTATGGCAGCTCCTACGAGGTGCAGAGGTCGAGGCTGAGGCCGTGCCAGAGGCCGAGGCAGGGGCAGGGCTCAGCCCAGAGCCCGAACAGCAACCCCAGTGGTGGAGCCTCAGGTAGAGTTTGATGAGGAGGTTCCAGCCCAAACTGTTCCTGTCGGACCAGCTCAGGTTCCATTATAAGCAAAAATATTATCTACCACTATTTCAGATCGATTTAAAATAATTCCATCACGAGTAGAACACCTTCTTTCAGCAAATATTCACTGAGGCGATTATACCACATGCGCCCAGAATGCTTTAACCTGTACAAAGATCTTTGTAATCTGATTGAGTACATTTCCCGAGATTTTGAATATGCTTCGGGCATTTTAAATCCTTCAGGGATTTTCATGTAAATCTCATTATCAAGTGACCCGTACAGATAAGTTGTAACCACATCCATCATATGTATTTCAAGCCTTTCACGTAAGGCTAAACTGATGAGATATCAAAATGTTATGGCATCCATAACGGGTGAATATGTTTCTTCATAATCGACTCTAGGTCGTTGTGAGAATCCTTGTGAGACAAAGCGAGCCTTGTATCTTTCAACTTCATTTTTGTCATTCCTTTTTCGCATAAAACCCATTTATGACCAACTGTTTTTATACCAACGAGTGTTTGGACTACTGGTCCAAAGACCTCTCTTTTAGCAAGTGCGTTCAATTCTGATTTAATTGCCCCTTGCCATTTTGGCCAATCAGGTCTTTGTCGACATTATTCGACAGATCGGGGATCAAAATCCTCACTATCTTGCATAATGTAGAAGTTTGAAGTTCTAAAATTCACTAAGATTGAATTGGGGTGCGATTCGTGGTTTCAGCATTGTTTGATGTGATTTGAGGCCTTGAGCGGGTTCGTGTTATGTATTGGGACAGGTTGGTGTGATTGGACAAGGTCCCGAGGGCCTCAGGTATGATTCAGGGTGGTTTTGGGCCAAGTTTCGGTGTTTGGATATTGTTGGTTTCTGGTGTATCAGGTAAGCATTGCGATCAAGGTTGAAGGGACGCAATCGCGAGAAGGAACTAAAGATGGGGAGAGATTTTTGTATCGTGAATGCGAAGGGAAAACTGAAGCAACCTGCGCGAACGCGACAGGGTGGGCGCTAACACGTAGAAGGAGAGGGGAGCAGGGCCCTGGAGTCGTTTAGCTTATGCGAACACGAAGGCTTAGCCTGCAAACGTGTAGTAGTGGGGAAAGGCTACGCGAACGCGGCCCTTTGGTCGCAAACGCATAGAGGAAATTATGGGAGGCAGCATTTTAACCTTCGGGATCGCGAAGAAGGTCGCCCGGGTAGTGTATAAGTTAGCAAAAATGGGTTTTGGCTCATTTATTCACAAATCTTCCATGGGAGCCGAACTTGGGGAGATTTTGAGGGAGCTTCTTCGTCACCCATCACTAGGTAAGTGATTTCTTCAAATTGTTAGTTAAGTACAAGGTTTATATATGGATTTAAACATGAAAATTGGTAAAATTTTGGAATTTTGGTTGAAAACCTAGAATTTGGTATTTTTGCATTTTTTCCCGCTAATTTGGGCATGGAATTGGGAATAAATCATATATTTGAGTTTGTAGGGTTATGGGTAAAGTTTATCTTCGAATATATTTGGAATCCGGGCACGTGGGCCCAAGGGTTTAGTTTATCGACTTTTCGAGTGGAGTTGGGAATGGTTTAAATTTATTAATTATGAGCATTAGGATGTGTTTTGATTGGTTTGCACATTGTTTAACTTGTTTCGAGACATTTGGCTTTGAGTTGAGGTGTTAGAGAGGTGTTGGCATTTTCTTTAGTGTCAGAGTAAACTGGCATTTTCTTTAGTTTCATCTGAGAACGTCGTTCTGTGTAAAAGGCTTTATGTATTGATTTGCGAATTCTTGATTTGCTTTACAGAATTTGAACGGTTGGTGGTACGGATGTGCAAACTTTGCATCCAGAGCGGAAGGTCGTGGAAGCGTGCCCCACTAGAAAAATCGTATAAGTGTGGCATGTTAGTCATTTGATTGTGAAAGATTAAAACCAAGTATGGAGATTTTGGTAATATTGCAAATATGAGAGTTTATACCTAAGAGGCATTCTATTCCTTGGGTTGTGGACTGTGTAAGTTGTTCCGGATTGGGCGGCTGTCCTTGTGTGTCATGGAAATGGTTATGGTGGATCATTAAAAGGTTATTAGCCTAGTATGACATGATTAGAATCAGCTTGAGGTCCGTTGATGGGCCTAATGTGAATGTGTGCTCTACATCAGGCCGGATGTGTTCATTCAGCATAGCATTGCTTTTGGAGGGTCTTCGAGCGTTGGGTGTTATTTCTGTCGTCAGCTATTCCATGTAATCCTCTATTGTGCCATGTGGGTTGTGAGACGACTTGATTATTCGGACATGTGTTGAGGTCCTATGTAGCTTGTGGTGTTGTATGAGCAAGATGGCTCTCGAGATGCAGATCATTTTTTGCACTTTAGTTGTGCTTGGGTTTTGTAGCGTATGGCGCTATCCGTCTCCCCAGGGATTGCATTGGGCACTTGGCGTGCTTGTGGTCGATATTCGGGCATTTCATAGGTATAAGTATTATGGCTTGATGGGTACTTCCTTATTTATTGTTATGAGTGGATCGGGTGGCACGCCACCACAGGTATGTTGTTTGGGTTGCACCTTGCAACAGTATTATGTGTGGATCGGGTTGCACGCCACAATAACGAGATGTTGAGTATGGTTCCCTATATCTATTCTTGTGCATTTTGCTTCTCATTCTCTGTGGAAGGCTCGTAACATCTTTCGGCTGTTTTATTAGTTACGTGGGCTGGGTAGTTCTTTCCCAGAGTTCATTTTTCCTTATATACCATATTCATGTTGTGGCTTGTCGGCGCATTGGTGACGTCATATGTGATCTTGGTCAGTGTTTGAGATGGCTTATTGCTTGAGCGGCTTATACCGGGTGAGACGAGATTATTGGACCTGAAATTAGTGCAATCAGATTTATATAAGGTACATTAAACAGAAAATATCGTCATTCGGTTTAGAATGAGGTAATGGTTTTTGTCCGGAGGTGAGATTCCATGATTTATTGATTCGGCAGGTGGTTATGAGCTTTTACATGTCTCTTTCATCGTGGAAGTATTGCGAGAATTGGAACGAGGCTTATATGTGTTATGGGGTGTATTGTGGGCATCCGATTCGTGAAATTGCCGCTATTGTGGTCGAGGGATGTTATTGTAGGAAACCGACTTATGTGGTGCATGGTATGATTTCAGCATAGATACATGATCATGTTTTGGTACAACATGTGGTGATTGGTATGATGTTTATATGTTAGAATCAGGTCTTGTAGAGAAATGCAAAGGTTGGAATTTGATTCTAAGGCTTATTGACTAAATAAAAGGGAGGATCTTCAGTCTGACTCGAGCTAATGGGTCCAACTGGATTGTGGTGGCACAGGAAGGTGCACGAGGTGTTAAAGAGTGATTTTGGACAACTCCGAAACAGATCTTAGCACGTTCGAGGACGAACATATGATTACGTGGGGGAGAATGTGACGACCTGACCGGTCATTTTGAGCTCTAGCGTGTAGTTCATCGGTTTGAGGCCTTGAATAGCTTCACTTCAGGTATTGACACTTACGTGTGGTCGGAACTGAATTTTAGGAAGTTTGGAGTAGATTTGGAAAGACAATTCTAAATTCGGAAGCTTAAGTTGGAAGAGTTGACCAAGGTTTGACTTTAGAGTAAACCATCTCGAAATCAGGATTTGAAGGTTTCCATAGGTTCGTATGTTGGGTTCAGACTTGGGTATATGTTCGGGCCGAGTATCGGGTGTCCCGGGAGTATTTCGGCTTATTTTGGAAGGTTGGCATTTTGAAGGTTTAAAAATTTCCTAAGTTTAGGTTTAAGTGGATTTTGATGTTATCGATGTCTGTTTGGGATTCCGAGCCCGGAAATAGTCTAGTTTGGTGATTTTGGTCTTAGGAGCATGTTCGGACGTTGATTTGGAAGTCCGTTAGTCGTTTTGGCGTCAATAGGCGAAATTTGGAATTTGGATGATTTTTGGGAAGTTTGACCGGGAGTAGAATTTTTGATATCAGGGTCGGATTCCGATTCCGGAAGTGGGAGTAGGTCCGTAATGTTAATTATTACTTGTATGCCAAATTTGAGGTCAATCAGACTTGATTTGATAGGTTTCAGCATCGAATGTAGAAATTTGATGTTCTAAAGTTCACTAAGCTTGAATTGGTGTGCGATTCGTGGTTTTGGTATTGATTGATGTGATTTCAGGCCTCGAGCGGGTTCGTGTTATGTATTGGGACTCGTTGGTGTGATTGGACGAGGTCCCGGGGGCCTCGGGTGTAATTCGGGGTGGCTTCGGGCCAAGTTTGGGTGTTTAGATATTGCTGGTTTCAGGTGTATCTGGTAAGCATCGCGATCCCGGTTGAAGGGATGCGATCGCGAAGAGGAACTGGAGATGGAGAGAGATTTGTGCATCGTGAACGCGACTCTGTGGATGCGAACGCGGAGGGAAAACTAAAGCAACCTTCACGAATGCGAGGCTTACCCTGCGAATGTATAGCAGCGGGGACTGAAGGCTTCGCGAACGCAACACTTTGGTCGCGAACGCGTAGAGGAAATTATGGGAGGCAACATTTTAGCCTTCGCGATTGCGAAGAAGGTCGCCTGGGCAGTGTATAAGTTAGCAAAAACAGGTTTTGGCTCATTTATTTCTCAAATCTTCCATGGGAGCCGTGCTTGGGGCGATTCTGAGGGAGCTTCTTCATCACCCATACTAGGTAAGTGATTTATTCATATTGTGAGTTAAATATAAGGTTTATAAATGGATTTAAACATGAAAATTGGTGAAAATTTGGGATTTTGGTAGAAAACATAGAATTTGGTATTTTTTTAGATTTTTACCACGAATTTGGGCAAGGAATTGGGAATAAATCATATATTTGAGTTCGCAGTGTTATGGGTAAAGTTTATCGTCGAAATGTGGGCCCGAGGGTTGATTTTATCGACTTTTTGAGCGGAGTTGGGAATGGTTTAAATTTATAAATTATGAGTATTAAGGTGTGTTTTGATTGGGTTGCACATTGTTTAACTAGTTTCGAGACGTTTGGCTTTGAGTTGAGGTGTTAGAGAGGCGTTGGAGCCGGTTATGGAACTTCGGAGCGAGGTAAGTCTCCTGTTGAACCTTGTGAGGGGGAAACTACCCCTAGGTGATATTTGTTGTTATGTGCAACTAGTTGTGGGTGCTACGTACGCACGAGGTGACGAGATCCCGTACGTAGCTAAAACATGTTTATGTCCGGGTAGACTTAGGATCTTATCATGTAATATTTGAATTATTTGAATTCATTCTGCTAGCTTAATTAATTGAAGTTATAATTGAAATCGATTTAGAAATAAATATATGTACACTAGGGCAAGCTTTAACACTTTGAGTTTTGAGCGAGTTATTTGGAAATGGTAAAGATTATATCATTTTATGCTCATGTGCTATATTGTAAACACGCGTCTTGTAATTCGATAACTTCCTTCCTTCCTTTTCTTGTGGAGCCGGCCGAACGCCTCGACAGTATATAGATGCATCTATGGTTCATGCCGCACGACCCTCGGTAGTGTACATATTATTCTGGATCGGGCCGACGACCTCGGTGGGAATCGTGAATTATATCTGATGAGCGTAAAACCGGCGTATAAACTTAGGCTCGCTAGTCGAATATAGTATAGAAAATATCGTATCCACAGGGATTGGATTTAAACAGTATTTTCGTAGCTTCTAGTTTTGATTGCTATCCAAGATGATCAATTACTTAGAGTTGTGTGATTTAAAACTGAAATTTACTAAAAGTCTAAACTATTGGCTAATGACAATCGCAACAAGAGTATGCAAAGAAGATATCAAAGGGAGAAAATAGGGGTTGATTGGATAGGTGTAAGATACTTGTTGGGAATTAACTCTAGTTGATTCGCTTCTAAGGTTCAAGTGAGTCTCTCGAATTCACTCAATTATAGTCAACCGTTCAGTAGAAACTCCTCTCTCGATTAGTCTCAACCTCGCGATATGAACTAAGTTAAGCTCAGTGAAAATATGTAGGAATTCGTAGTGGAATAGTCTTTAGGAGAACCTCTTTCGATTATCCTCCTAATTAGGTCTAAACATTAATTCAACTAGCATCTTTTGATTATTAATAAGAATCAACAAATTCAACCAACAAGATAATGCAAAATATCACAAATTATGCCTCTTTCGATTACATAAACATGTGAATATATATGCAATAATACAAATACCCAAAACGGTTCAATACATAAAACTAGAGTTAATATCCATAAATAATTCTCAAAACACCAAATCCATCAATTCCTAAGGAAGAATTACTCCATGGATATGAAGAAATTCATCACAATTAAGTTTAAGTCAAAGGAAAACATAAAATATCCAAACCCTTGTCTTGAGTGAGGATGAATGGTGAAATCCTTGTGCTCTTGCTTCTCCCTCTTCTCCTTAACTTCCTTAGGTCTAAATTATGTCAAAAGTCCTCAAAATACCGTTTTCCCATGTATATATACCAAGTAGGGTCAGGACCAAATGAAAACACCTTCTCCTATGCGAAATAGGACACTTTTCCCAGACATGACGTGCGCGGCCGCGCACCTAGAAGTGTGTTCGCGCACTTGGTCGTACATTTTTCACACTGTTGTGCCCCAAGTGCGCGCCCAGTGCGCGCTCGCTCATGTGGATGGTATCAATTGGGAATTTGGGAAAATGTAAAACATGAAAGTTGTAACCCTTTTAAATATCTTTCCAACTATATACTGTGGATCCCAAACATATTTTTGAACAAAAAGTTATGTACATTTTACTGGACAATGCGCAGTATGCCTGCTCGATTCTTCGTTTCGTTCTTAAAGTGCACTATCATCCGTTGATCCCCAAACATGATCCCAACTTAATCGTTAGGATTTTACTCAGACTTCAAAGCTACCAAATAGCTTGAATTCATTACATAACATCAACATAGATCGGAATCACTCCTACTAGGCATAAAACACACAATTAGTGCAAAACACTAGCGATTAAAGCTCCAACTCAATTATAGTACAGTAAATTAAAGTGCAATAAGAGACTAAAACACAAGATTATAGCCTACCATTAATATCGCTAGTAGTTCGAATGTTCACGAGATAGACCTTCCACTGATGCCCGACATTTTATGGTATTCCTTATTTATTTGGTATTAACACTTGGCATTTTCTGTACTATTAGGGTAGAATATAAGATCGAGAAATTTATACTTTAAAGGAAAATAATTAGGAAATTTTGAAATTTTAGACTTACTCCACTATTATTGTGTACTTCATATCTGTTATAAATTATCATGTTATTTATTTGGACCTCTAGTAAGTGTCGATGTCGGCCCCTCATCACTACTTCTTCAGGGTTAGGCTAGATACTTACTGGGTACACGTTGATTTACGTACTCATGCTGCACTTCTGCACTAAATGTGCTGGATCTAACAGGTTCATTTGGAGATCGTCTTGGCGTGTAGATGAATATGTTGAGGAGACTTTACGTGAGCTGCAACCCAGGCTACGCACCACAGTCCACCGAGTCTCCATCGTACTATTTATTGTATCTTGTCTTATTTATATTCTGGGAGATGTTGTATTGTTGTTGTACTTCTTAGAAATGCCCATACACTTGTGATACCGGGTTTGGGGGTTCTTTCGGGTTATTCATTGTTGTGGTTCGTGTAAATATTTTTATTTACTCTATAAATTCTATTTCATACTATTCAATTAAGAAAAATTGCGATTTCAAAAATACTAAAATGAGAAATTAAATTGGTAAATCATCATTGGCTTGCCTAACATCGGTGTTAGGTGCCATCACGACCTATAGTAGATTTTGGGTCGTGACAGAATCAGAAGGTATACAGAGAGTAGTTTTTAAGTCAAATAGCTAATTCAAATCCATAAGTACTTGCAGCAGCATAGCTAGGATTTCAAGCTTATGGGTTCGAGATTTTATTCCTTTAAAAATTACTAGGTTATAAGTTAATGATTTATAATACATATATACATACATACATACATACATACATATATATATATATATATATATATATATATATATATATATATATATATATATATATATATATAAAAATTTAAAGCCTCATATATTTTAGGGCACAATTAAGCCGCCTCTCGTCTAGAGATATCAGTGAGGGTTCTTCATATTACATTTGTTAAAATTCTACATACAATAGGAGAAGGGCTTGATTCTCACAAACCAAAAAGAATCACTAAGTGTTCAAAGGATCTCATTGCATTAGTTCTAATCCAATTTAAAATCACTAAGGGGTCATTTGGATTAGATACAGGTTATGCATGATTAGCAATGCATGGATTATGTTATGCATGAATTAGTAATGCAGGGATTGCAATGTAAGATATATTTTTTTGGATATTCAATGTTCAAAGGATCCCATTGCATTAGTTATAATCCAATTTTAGTAATAATGTATAATTAGTAATTCAGGAATTGTAATGTAAGAATTATTTGATATATACATATATAATGTATAGTTTAAAATATTTATTTACTTTTTAGCAAATAAGAAATTTCTTCACTATTGTGAGGGTTAGTTTTGTTATTTTAATATTTAATCCGGATATAACTTAATACATATATTTTTATTAATTTCTTATTCTATTCTGCATAAAATAATACTTAAATTTCCGTGTTAATTTATTTGGTTGTCACGACCCAAAACTTAGCCTGTCGTGATGATACTAACGTGGTACTAGGCAAGCCGACACCTCAAATATTTCCAACACTTAAAAAAAAAAGTGAATTAACAAAGGTTTAAATCATTAAAGCTCTCATAAACTGGATAGAAGTCAAAACTCAACACGGAAGTTCCCAAAACTAGGGTGTCACTGAGTACATGAGCGTCCATACAACATAAGTCTGAAAATACTGTCTATGAGAAACTGAAACTAAATACATAAAGCTGAAAGATAGGGAAGTAGAGTCAAGGTCTACGAACGCGTGGAAGCTACCTCGAAATCTTTGAATGATCAAGCTGCTCAGATAATCAATACCCAACATGTCCGGAAACACCTGGATCTCCACACAACGTGCAGGGTGTAGCGTGAGTACAACCAACTCAGTAAGTAACAAGACTAACTATTGGACTGAAAGTAGTGACGAGCTTCACGGATACAATTCAATTACAGAAAATATAATACAGGAAAATATGCATGCTTTCAAGTTCGACATTTAAAGCCAGAACAGTTAATTAATGTCAAGTTCAATTGAAATATGATATAGTATCTCTCAGAGACTAAATGACAGTGATATATGCCAGCCGAAGTACAACAGTAATGAAATCAAGTGTATAATCTCAGAGTAACAGTCACTCAGTCCTCCCATTCACTCCAACCTCATAATCACTCATTCCTCACATTCTCTCAATTCTCCCAGTCGCTCGGCATTCGCGCTCAGTAGGTACATGCGCTTACTGTGGGTGTGCAGACTCCGGAGGGGCTCCTTCAGCCCAGACGCTATAATAAGCCAATCATGGCATTAATCAATAAAATATGTTGCGACATGCAGCCTGATCCCAATAAATATCCACACAATCAGGCCATCAGCCTCACTCAGTCATCAATCTCATCAGTCTCTCGGGTTCTCAATAATCACGATAATCCGCCCAAACAATGATGATATAATGTATCAATAGAGACAACAGAGACTAAGATATAGTATGCAAGTAAAAGTTGTGCTTGAGTAGAAAGTGGAAATTTAAAAGATAATTCAACATGTAACACGACTTCTGTGGGTCCCTATAGTATCAACACCTAGCCTAAGCATGATTTCTAACATGATTTGCAGTTCAATTTCTATAACACATGGAAAACATATAGATAACAATAGATTATTCAACTATACAGTTCCATGGAATTCATCAAGTCACAATTACTATGGTGCATGCCCACACGCCCGTCATCTAGCATGTGCGTTACCTCAACACCAATCACATGACACGTAATTCGGGGTTTCATAGCCTTAGAACCTAGTTTAGAACTGTTACTTACCTAAAACCGTGCAAATCCCTACTCCAACACGCCCTTGCCTCGCGAATCGACCTCCAAATGACTTGAATCTAGCCACAAACATTTCGATACATTCAACACGAGCTAAAAGAATCAATTCCATAAGAAAATACTAAGTTATTAATGAAAAGTCAAAAAGTCAACTCAAAAGTCGATCCCCAGGCCCATGTCTCAAAATCGGGTAAAAGTCACAAAATTCGAACACCCATTCAACTATGTGTCCACCCATACCAAAATTTCTCAATTCCGATACCAAAATCTCGATCAAATCCTCAAAATTCGGCCTAAGAACTTTCCTCCATTTTCCCCCAATTTTCACCCCAAATCACTAATTTAATGAAGAAATAAAAAACATAAACATGAAATTTAACCAAAACTAAGTAAGAATCACTTACCCCAATCACCCACTTGAAAATCTCTCCAAGAATCACCTCCCACCGAGCTCCCAAAATCAAATTGTGAAAATGAACTCAAACCCCCGTTTTGAAATATTTAAGTTTCTGCCCAGATATCCTTCATCGTGATCGTGAAGCACAACAAATGCTTCCCCACTAAATAACCTTACGCGAATGTGAACCCCTTCTTCCTCAGACCTACGCGATCGTGTCCACCCTCATGTGATCGTGAAGCACAAATGCATGTGAACTACTTGCCTCCTCTCCTCTTCGCGAACGCGGCTACGCCCACGCGTTCGCAATGCACTGCCTGACCAATGTACGCAATCACGTACACCTTTTCGTGAATGCATAGAGTAAAATTCACCACTGCCCAAAACAAGCCTACGCGATTGCGGACTTGTCCATGCGATCGCGTATAAGGAAACCAGTTACAGACACCAAAGAATCTTCAGCCATAACACCAAGTCCAAAATTGATTTGTTACCCATCCATAACTCACTCGAGGTCCCCGGGACCTCAACCAAACATACCAACAAGTCCCAAAATATCATAAGAAATTAGTCGAGCCTTCAAATCACATCAAACAATGCTAAAACCACAAATCGCGCAACAATTCAAGCCTAATGAACTTTTGAACTTGTAACTTCTATATTTGATGCCGAAACCTGTCAAATCATGTCCAATTGACCTCAAATTTTGCACACAAGTCACAAATGACACAACGGACCTACTAAAACTCCCGAAACCCCAATCCGAGCCCACTAACCATAAAGTCAACTCTCGATCAAACTTTCTAATTTCCAACTTTTGTCATTTCAAGCCTAATTCAACTACGGACCTTCAAATCACAATCCGAACACACTCCTAAGTACAAAATCACCCAACGGAGCTCACGAAACCATCAAAAATCCATTGCGGAGTTATTTATACATAAGTCAACATCCGGTCATTTTAACTTAAGCTTTCAACCTTGAGACTAAGTGTCTCAACTCATTATGAAACCTCTCTGGACCCGAGTCAACTACCCCGGCAAGTCACATAGCAGCCTTAAAGCATAAAATGAGTAGTAAATGGGGGAACGGGGCTACAACTCTCAAAATGACCCACCGGGTCGTTACATCCTCCCCTCTTAAACAAATAATCGTCCTCGAACGGGTCTAGAAACATACTTGGAGTCTCAAATAGGCGTGGATATCTACTCCACATCTCCCGCTCGGTCTCCCAAGTAGCCTCTTCAACTGACTGACCTCTCCACTGCACCTTCACTGAAGCTATGTCCTTTGACCTCAACTTTCGAACCTGCCAATCCAAAATATCTACCGGCTCCACATCATAAGTCAAATCACCATCTAACTGAACCGTGCTAAAATCCAAAATATGAGATGGACCACGGACGTACTTCCGGAGCATAGAAATATGAAATACTGAATGTATACTCGACAAACTAGGTGGCAAGGCAAGTTTGTAAGCCACCTCTCCAATCCTCTGAAGTACCTCAAACGCCCAATATACCGAGGGCTCAACTTGCCGGTCTTCTCCAATCTCAAAACACCCTTCATGGGTGAACCCTTGAGTAGTACCTTCTCCCCAACCATGAAAGCAACATCACAAACCTTCGTATCGGCGTAACTCTTCTTTCTAGACTGCGCCGTGCGAAGCTGATCTTGAATCAATTTAGCCTTGTCCAAAGCATTCTGAACCAAGTCAGTACTCAATAGCCTAGCCTCACCCGGCTCAAACCAAACCACCAGAGATCTACATTGTCTCCCATATAAAGCCTCATACGGAGCCATCTGAATGCTCGACTGGTAGCGGTTGTTGTAGGAAAACTCCACGAGCGGTAGAAACTGATCCGAAGAACCCCGAAATCAATGACACAATCGCGTAGCATGTCTTCCAATATCTGAATAGTGCACTCTGACTGTTCGTCCGTCTGAGGGTGACATGTTGTACTCAACTTAACTGGGGTCCCGATTCATGCTGCACTGCCTTCTAAAATTGCGATGTAAACTGTGTACCTCGCTATGAAATGATGGACACCGGCACACCGCGAAGGCGAACAATCTCGTGGATGTAAATCTCAACCAACTCCTCCAAAGAATAAGTAGTCCCAACTGGAATAAAGTTTGCAGACTTGGTCAGTCGATCCACAATCACCCAAATAGCATCAAACTTCCTCAAAGTCCATGGGAGCCCAACTACAAAATCCATGGTTATACACTCCCATTCCCACTCTGGAATCTCAAGCCTCTGAAGCAATCCAGCCGGTCTCTGATGCTCATACTTCACCTGCTGGCAGTTAAGGCACCGAGCTACAAGCCCCACTGTAACCTTCTTCATTCTCCTCCACCAATAATGTTGTCTCAAGTCCTGGTACATCTTCGTATCACCCGGATGAATGGAATAGCACGAACTGTGAGCTTCTTCAAGAATTAACTCATGTAACCCATCTAAATTGGGCACACATATCCGACCCTACATCTTCAACACCCCATCATCCCCGATAGTTACATCCTTACCATCACCGTGCTTAACTGTATCCTTAAGGACAAGCAAATGAGGGTCATCATACTGGCGTCTCTAATGCTATCATATAAGGAAGACCGAGAAATCACACAAGCTAGAACCCGGCTGGGCTCTGAAACATCTAATCTAATGAACTGGTTGGCCAAGGCCTGAACATCAAGTACAAGTTGTCTCTCACCAACAGGAATGAATTCAAGGCTACTTATACTCACTGCCTTCCTACCCAAGGCATCGGCCACCACATTGGCCTTCCCGGGATGATACCGAATAGTAATATCATAGTCCTTTAGAAGCTCCAACCATCTCCACTGCCTCAAATTTAGATCTTTTTGTTTGAACAAGTGTTGGAGACTCCGATGATCTGTAAATACCTAACAATACACACCGTAGAGATAATGCCTCCATATCTATAACGCATGAATGATGGCAGCCAACTCCAAATCATGGATGGGTTAGTTCTTCTCATGAGGCTTCAACTGACGCAAAGCATAAGCAATCACTCTACCCTCTTGCATCAAGACACACCCAATACTGATCCGAGAAGCATCACAATATACTGTATAAGAGCCTGAAGCTGAAGGCAAAACTAGAACTGGGGTTGTGGTCAAGGTAGTCTGAGCTTCTGAAAGCTCTACTCACACTCATCTGACCACCTGAAAGTAGCACCCTTCTGGGTCAATTTGGTCAAAGGCGATGAAATAGACGAGAAACCCTCCACAAAGCGATGATAATAAATAGCCAAGCTGAGAAAGCTCTGAATCTCAGTAGCTGAGGATGACCTGGTACAACTCTGAACCGCCTCTATCTTCTTTGGAACCACCTGAATCCCCTCACTGGACACCACGTGCCCCAAGAACGCCACTAAACCAAGCCAAAACTCATAGTTGGAGAACTTGGCATAAAGCTTCTCCTCCCTCACCGCTGCAACACAATCCTCAAATGATGGGTATGCTCCTCCTGGCTACGAGACTACACCAGGATATCATCAATGATTACTATGACAAACGAGTTGAGATAAGGCTGAAAGACATTATTTATCAGATGCATAAATATTGTTGGGGCGTTGGTCAACCTAAAGGACATCACAAGGATCTCGTAATGACCATAACAGATCCTGAATGCTGTCTTTAGAATATCCGAGTCCCGAATCTTTAACTGGTGATACCCAAACCTCAAATCAATCTTAGATAACACCCTCTCTCCCTGAAGCTGGTCAAATAGATCATCAATACGCAGCAAAGGATACATGTTCTTGATTGTAACTTTGTTCAACTGTCGATAGTCGATGCCCATCCACATATTACCATCCTTCTTCTTCACAAACATAACCAGCGCACGCCAAGGCGACATATTAGGCCTAATAAACCCCTTATCAAGAAGTTCCTTGTAACGGCCCGACTAGTTGTTTTGCTTTCTAGATTTCCGTTCCCCAAAATAAGACTCCCTGTATGTGCTTTAACTGTTTCATGACTTGCGGGGATGGTTAGTTTGGGATTTGGAAGGGTTCGGGTTGAAATCGGAACACTTGGTTCCTTAGTTTTGCTTTAAAAGGCTAAGTTTGACTTTGGTCAACATTTTGAGTAAACGACCTCAAAACCATAATTTGACGGTTCCAATAGAATCATATGATGATTTTGGACTTGGACGTATGTTCATATCCGGTTTTGGATGACCCGGGAGCATTTCGGCCCTTAATGTTGAAAGTTGGCTTATTGAAGGTTTAAAAGTTCTTTAAATTTAGTTTGGAGTAGGTTTTGGGGTTATTGAGATCCTTTTGGGATCCAAGACCTGGGAATAGTTCCGTATGGTGATTTAAGACTTGCACGCAAAATTTGACGTAGTTCCGAGTAGTTTATGTATGATTCGGCACGTTCGGAGTAAGTTGGAAGAACTTGAAGTTCAAAAGTTGATTCGATTTGGTTTAGGGTGTGACTCTTAGTTTTGCTGTTGCTTTCCATATTCCGAGGGTTCGAGCAAGTCCGTCTCATGATTTCAAACTTGTTGGTATATTTGGGTGGGGCCTTGGGGACCCCGGATGCCATTCAGACGATGCGCGGAATTCATTTGGCCTTGGTTGAATAGCTGAAGCACCCATCTTCTGGTGCAATTGCACCTGCAGAGGGCCAGCTACAGGTGCGAGCTTGCAGAAGTGAGCCAGCAAGCGCAGAAGCAGCCCAGCATAGGCAGCCCAAGAATCATAGACGAGGTGGGCGCAGATGCTCGATGGCAGAAACTGTCAATCGACGGCAGATGCGAGGAAGGGTGCAGGTGCGGCTTGTACGCCGCAGGAGCGGGCTCGCAGATGCGGATTTAGGCCAGCCAAGGGAGGACCGCATCTGCAATAAACCTTCCGCAGGTGCAGAGCCGTAGATGCAGCCAAGGAATCGCAGAAGCGGAAAAACTGTTGGGAAAACCTTTATTTATTACGGGACTTAGGCCATTTTAACGCATTTCTCTCACTTCTTGGGCGATTTTGGAGCTTCTTAGAGAGGGGTTTTCACCTAGAAGTTGAAGGTAAGTAATTTTTAACCAATGTAAGTTAAATACATAGATTATGGGTAGATTTTAACATGTAAATTGTTGAAAATTATGGGTTTAGATGAAAAAACCTAGGTTTTGATAAAAATAGAATTTTACCACGAAAATGATTATGGAATGTGATGAAAATTATATATTTGACTTTGTAAGGCTATGGGTAATGATTTTCTTCAAATATTTCCGGAATCCGTGCACGTGGGCCCATGGGTGAATTTTAGGAATCTTCCAATTTTGGTTGGGTAATTACACAATTAGTTAAATTATAAACTTTGGAACATGTATTGATTAAATTAAACAACATTTGACTAGTTTCGAATTTTTCGACACCGAGTTGTGGATTTTGAGTGAATTTGAGCCCGGAAAGCGAGCATTAAGATAAGTTAAGTCTCTTGTCTAACCTTGTAAGAGGGAATTTACCCCATAGGTGATTTAAATTAATATTTGCTTCTAATTGTGGGGGCTACGTACGCACGAGGTGACGAGAGTCGATGCGTAGCTACTAATTATGCTTATGTCCGGGTAGTTTAGGACCCAAATCATGAATTACTTGTAATGTTTACACCCTACTTGTTAATTAAAATGCCTAAATCATATTGGAACTTGTTAGAGGAATTTTAAAAGACCAAATTTAACTTAATTGAATTTTTAGTGGATTACTTGACCGTTAATGGGAAATATGTTTCATTGTGTATTAGCCTTGTAATAACTTTTAAGCCAAGTGTTTATAAAGTGTCCTCTATTCTTGTGAAGCTGGCCGAATGCCTCAGCAGTAGATAGATGCATCTATGGATCATGCCGCTCGACCCTCGTTAGTGTACACATTATTCTGGATCAGACCGTATGACCTCAGCAAAATCGTGCATGATAATACTCGGAGTTTAATTATATATTTTATATCATTTCATCACTTGAGAGGTTGAAATCATATATGGCAGAATTAATTTTGGAATTACCATATGTGAAAGAATTATTTATTTCCTACTTGTTATTGAGTTATTATTATATTTGACGTAACCTATGCATATTTAGAACTTTTGTACTTTTAATGTTAGCCCATAGTAATTGTCGATGTCGACCCCATCATTACTTATTCGAGGTTAGACTTGATACTTACTGAGTACATGTTGTTTATGTACTCACGCTACACTTCTGTACAAATATGCAGGATCTGAGGCAGGTGCATCTGGCGGACATACTGGCGCGCACCCTCATTACCTTGAGGCCTAGTGGTGAGCTGCTTCCAAGCCGTTCTGCAGCACCTAGAGTCTCTCTTTTGCACTTTTTTTTCAGTTTATTTTTATTTCAGACAGTAGTTAGAGTTTTGTATAATCTATTAGTGCTCATACACTTGTGACACCAGGTCTTGGCACACACACTAGCAAACTTTATGGTTTTGGAATTATTACTATGGTTTTGATTGCACTCACATGCTTTCGTTCTATTTATTTAAACTTTATGGTTAGTTCACTATTGGATTGCCTAACGGCGGCTCTGGGCACCATCACGGCCTATAAGAGAATTGGGTTGTGACAACATGGTATCAGAGCACTAGGTTGACGTAGGTCTCACAAGTTATGAGCATGCCTAATTGAGTCTTGCGGATCTGTGCGGAGATGTATGTACTTATCTTCTAGAGGATATAGGGTATTAGGAAACTACTCTTTTCTTCATCTCCTATCGTGCAATTGATGTTGTGCTAAGTATCTTTCTCCTATTCTCTCACAGATTGTGAAAACGCGCGCGACTGATGTACCCGATCATGGAGGAGCTGCTACCCCTGTTGCTAGAGGCCGAGGGAGGGCTCCAACACTATTATTGAGGAGCAGGGCGAGGTGCCTGCAGCAGAGCCAGCCCCGATGGATTTCATGTCCGCATTGGGATTCCAGGAGGTCATGGGTCGTATGTTGCGGTTCATGGACTCTATGACTCAGGCTGGTTTATTTTCGCAGTCCCAGTCACATCTCAGGTGGGAGGGGGGCACAGACCCCTACCGCTTAGGCTTTAGGGCATGCAACTGTCGTATATCAGACCCTGGGCGCACTACCCGTGGGCGAAGCTCAGCCAGTTGTAGCAGATATTCCTGAGCCCGGACTAGCTTCGGTTGGCGATCCGCAGAAGCTATTGGACAGATAGACCAAGCTTCATCCTCCTGTCTTTGGGGGTGAGCGGCATGAGGACCCCCAGTATTTTATTGATCGGTACAGGCACAGACTGCACAATAATGAGTATATTGGAGTCCCACGAGGTGGACTTTACCACCTTTCAGCTAAGGGCAAGACCCGTAGATGGTGGCAGTCCTATCTTCTTGGCAGAACAACAGGTTCTCCTCCCATGACTTGGGATCAGATCACACACCTCTTCTAGGACATATATATTCCACCCTCTTAGAGGGAAGAGTTGCAGTTTCACTTTCAGCAGCTTCAGTAGGGGCAGATATCGGTGACCGACTATGAGGCGAGATTCTCTAAGTTGTCTCGCCATGCACTTATGATACTTCCTACCGATGGAGAAAGAGTTTGGAGCTTAGTTGCCGGTTTGCACTCATATATCCAGGCCACTATGGCTCGAGAGATGTAGAAGGGGACTTCTTACCGGATAGTTGTGGAGATAGCTCAGAGGATCGAGGGTGTCTGTCAGCGGAGCCTAAAGCAGGCGACGAGGGATAACCAATTTCAATATTCTGGAGAGCTCAGTGGTGCCCCGGCTGAGGGCAGGGGTCAGTTCGTGAGGGGCCAGTCTAGCAAGCCCACATATTCAGCACCGCCCCCTCCTCGGGGTGCTCCAGTGTGACCTTACTTCAGCGCCACACCAGAGAGTTCGTACCATCCACCAGCTATTCAGGGTTCCTCCAGTGGGTATTTAGGTCATCAGGGTCAGACTTTAGGTTAGCAGTCCACCGTATCGAGAGGTTGTTTTGAGTGTAGGGATCTCACCCATGTGCAGAGGTTCTTCCCCAGACTTCGAGGCAAGGCAGTGTAGCAGGGTCAGCAACCTATGCTTACTGCACCAGCTGCCCCACTAGCCGTCCGACTCTCCAGAAGCGGAGGGAAGGTGGGTAGGGGCCATCCTAGAGGTGGAGGCTAGTCAGGTGGTGCTACAACTAGGTTCTATGTTTTTCGGCAGACCAGATGTAGTGGCCTCAGATGTCGTGATCACATGTATTATTTCTATCTACGGTAGGGATGCTTCGGTACTATTTGATCCAGAGTCTACATATTCATATGTTTCATCTCTATTTTCTCATTTCTTGGGTGTCCCTCGTGAGTCCATGGGTATTCCAGTTAATGTGTCCACACCGATGGGCGATTTTGTTATTGCGGATCGGATCTATCGGTCCTGCATTATTACATTTTGTGGTTATGATACCAGAGCGGATGTTCTGCTGCTCGATATGACTGACTTTGATATCATCCTGGGCGTGGACTGGTTATCTCCATATCATGCCATTCTTGATTTCCATGCCAAGACCGTTACCTTGGTGATGCTAGAGTCGCCTAGACTAGAGTGGAGGGGTTCATCTGCTTGTGTATCTAGTCGAGTTATTTCTTTTTTGAAGGCTCGACACTTGGACGAGAAGGGTTGTTTGGCTTATCTAGCTTATGTTCGGGATACTACCATAGAGACTTTGGCAATTGATTCAGTGCCCATGGTCCCGAGGTTCTCCGATGTGTTTCCTTTGGATCTTCTCGGCATGCCACCAGATCGTGAAATTGATTTCTGTATTGATTTGGCTCCAGGTACCCAGCCTATCTCTATTCCACCGTACTGCATGGCTCCAAGAGAGTTAAAGAAATTAAAGGAACAACTCGAGGAGTTACTAGCAAAGGGGTTTGTCAGACCAAGTATATCACCTTGGGGTACACCGGTGTTATTTGTGAAGAATAAAGATGGGACTATGCGGATGTGTATTGATTACCGCCTATTGAACAAAGTTACCATTAAGAACAAGTACCCGTTGCCGCGTATTAATAATTTATTTGACCAGTTGAAGGGTGCTAAGGTGTTCTCTAAGATCGACTTGAGATCTGGGTACCATCAGTTGAAGATTCAGGATTCGGATGTTCCAAAGATGGTTTTCCGGACTAGATATGGCCATTATGAGTTTCTAGTGATTCCTTTGGCTTGACTAACGCCCTGGCTGCATTTATGGAATTGATGAACCGGGTGTTCATGCCATATATTGATTTGTTTGTCATTTTCTTCATTGATGACATTTTGATCTACTCGAATAGCATGGAGGAGCACGAGCAGCATTTGAGAGTGGTGATTCAGACCTTGCGGGAACATAAGCTATATGCTAAGTTCTCCAAGTGTGAGTTTTGGTTAGATTCTGTGGCATTCTTGGGGCATGTTGTATCAGGCGAGGGTATTAAGGTAGATCCCAAGAAGATCAAGGCAGTTCAGAGTTGGCATCGTCCTACCACAACGACTGAGATTAGGAGCTTCTTGGGGTTAGCAGGTTATTATCGTCATTTTGTGGAGGGCTTCTCATCTATTTCAGCATCTTTGACTAGATTGACCCGGAAGGGTGCTCCGTTCCGATGGTCCGATGATTAAGAGGCGAGCTTTCAGAAGCTCAAGACCGTATTGACTTCAACACCAGTGTTAGTGTTGCCTTCCGGTTCAGGGATGTATATTATGTATTGCGATGCTTCACGCGTTGGTTTGGGGTGTGTATTGATGTAGGAATGGCGAGTTATTGCATATGTTTCATGTCAGTGAAGCCCCACGAGAAGAATTACCCTGTTCACGATTTGGAGTTGATCGCGGTTGTTCATGCTCTTAAGATTTGGAGGCATTATCTTTATGGGGTGTCCTGTGAGATTTACACCGATCATCATAGCTTGTAGCATTTGTTCAAGCAGAGGGATCATAATTTGAGGCAGCGCAGGTGGCTTGAGTTACTAAAAGATTATGATATTACCATCCTTTATCATCCGAGCAAGGCTGATGTAGTTCTGGAGGCCTTGAGTAGGTAGGCGGAGAGTATGGGTAGTTGGCATTCATTTTAGCATAGGAGAGGCCACTAGATTTGGATATTCAGTCCTTAGCTAAAACACTTATGAGGTTGGATATTTCAGAGCCCAGTAGAGTTCCTGCATGCGTTGTCGCCCAGTCTTGACTATTCGAGAAGATCAAGGCTCGCCTGTTTGATGACCCGCACTTGGTTCTTAGAGACATGGTACTACAAGGTGGTGCTAAGGAGGCTATTATCAGTGAGGATGGTGTTCTGCAACTCTAGGGTCACCTGTGTCTTCCTAATATTGATGGCTTGAGGGAGAAGATCTTAGAAGAGGCACACAGTTCTCAGTATTCTATTCATCCAGGTGCTACGAAGATGTATCGCGATATGAGGCAGCATTATTGGTGGCAGCGGTTGAAGTACGACATAGTTGAGTATGTAGTGAGGTGCCTGAACTACCAGCAGGTTAAGTATGAGCATTAGAGGCCAGGTGGCCTACTCCAACAGATGACTATACTTGAGTGGAAATAGGAGCGCATACTATGGACTTCGTAGTTGGGTTGCAGTGGACTTTGCAAAAGTTTGATGCAGTTTGGGTCATTGTCGACAGGTTGACCAAGTCGGCACACTTCATTCCGGTTGTGACCACGTATTCTTCAAGGAGATTGGCCCATATTTACATCAGGAGCCAGTTGCCAATGTTGACAAACTGGTTCGTCAACTGAGGTCCAAGAATATTTCGGCGGAAAAGTTCAGTGGAAGGGCCAACTAGTCAGGGAGGTGACTTGGGAGGTTGAGGAGGACATGCGGAGCAGATATCCATACTTATTCAGCACTCCAGGTATGATTCTAGACTCGTTCGAGGATGGACATTTGTTTAAGAGGCGGAGAATGTAGCGACCCGATCGGTCGTTTTGCTTACTAGATCCCCGTTCCCCTAAATAAGACTCCCTGTATGTGCTTTAATTATTTCATGACTTTCGGGGATGGTTAGTTTGGGATTTGGAAGGGTGCGGGTTGAAATCGGCACACTTGGTTCATTTGTTTGGCTTTAAAAGGATAAGTTTGACGTTGGTCAACATTTCGAGTAAACAATCGCAGAACCGAGATTTGGCGGTTCCAATTGGTTCGTATGATGATTTTTGACTTGGGCGTATGTTCAGATCGGGTTTTGGATGACCCGGGAGCGTTTCAACACTTAATGTTGAAAGATGGCTTATTGAAGGTTTAAAAGTTCTTTAAATTTGGTTTGGAGTAGGTTTTGGTGTTATCGAGGTCTTTTTGGGATCCCAAGCATGGGAATAGTTCTGTATGGTGATTTAAGACTTACACGCAAAATTTGGTGTCGTTCCGAGTAGTTTATGTATGATTCGGCGCGTTCGGAGTAAGTTGGAAGAACTTGAAGTTCATAAGTTGATTCGATTTGGTTTAGGGTGAGACTCTTAGTTTTGGTGATGTTTTCCGCGTTCCGAGGTTTCCAGCAAGTCCGTATCATGATTTCAAACTTGTTGGTATATTTGGGTGGGGCTCGGGTCCCCCGGATGCCATTCAGACGATGCGCAGAATTCATTTGGCCTTGGTTGAATAGCTGTAGCACCCAACTTCTGGTGCAATCGCATCTGCGGAGGGCCAGCTGTAGGTGCGAGCCAGTAACTGCAAAAGCCGACCAGCGTAGGTAGCCCAGAAATTGCAGTTGCGGATGAGGTGGGCGTAGATGCGCGACCGCAGACATGGTCAATGGACCGCAGAAGCGAGGAAGGGCGCATGTGCAACTCGTACGCCATATGAGCGGGCTCGCAGAAGCGAGCCATTCTTCTGTGGATGTGGATTTAGGCCAGCCAAGGGAGGACCGCATCTGCAATGAACCTTCCACAGAAGCGGCCAGGGAACCGGATAAGCGGAAAAACTGCTGGGTAGAACCTTCATTTATTACGGGACTTAGGCCATTTTAACCCATTTCTCTTACTTCTTGGGCGATTTTGGAGCTTCTTCGAGAGGGGTTTTCACCTAGCAATTGGAGGTAATTTCTACCCAATGTAAGTTAAATACATAGATTATGGGTAGATTTTAACATGTAAATTTGTGAAAATTATGGGTTTAGATAAAAAAACCTAGGTTTTAATAAAATGGAATTTTACCACGAAAATGATTATGGAATGGAATGAAAATTATATATTTGAGTTCGTAAGGCTATGGGTAATGATTTTCTTTGAAAATTTCCGAAATTCGGGCACGTGGGCCCGGGGTGAATTTTAGGAATCTTTCAATTTGGGTTAGGTAATTACTCAATTAGTTAAATTATGAACTTTTGAACAGTATTGATTAAATTATACAACATTTGACTAGTTTCGGATTTTTCGGCACCGAGTTGAGGGTTTAGAGTGAATTTGAGGCCAGAAAGCGACCTTTGAGTCAACGTAAGTCTCTTGTATAACCTTGTAAGAGAAAATTTACCCCATAGGTGATTTAAATTAATATTTGCTTCTAATTGTGGGGGCTACATACGTACGAGGTGACGAGAGTTCATGCATAGATTCTAATTATGCTTATGTACGGGTAGTTTAGGACCCAAATCATGAATTACTTATAATGTTTACACCCTACTTGTTAATTAAAGTGCCTAAATCATATTGGAAATTGATAGAGAAATTGTAAAAGACCAAATTTCGCTTAATTGAATTTCGAGCGGATTACTTGACCGTTAATGGGAATTGTGTTTCATTGTGTATTAGCCTTGTAATAACTTTTAAGCCAAGTGTTTATAAAGTATCCTCTCTTCTTGTGGAGCGGGCCAAACGCTTGGGCTGTAGATAGATGCATCTATGGTTTGTGCCCCTCGACCCTCGACAGTGTACACATTATTCTGGATTGGACCGTACGACTTCGGCATAATCGTGTGTGATAATACTCAGAGTTTAATTATATATTTGATATCATTTCTTGGCTTGAGAGGTTGAAATCATATATGACCGAATTAATTTGGGAATCACCATGTGTGAAAGAAGTATTTATTTCCTGCTTGTTATTGAGTTATTATTATTATTGACATAACCCATGCTTATTTAGAACTTATGTACTTTTATTGTTAGCCCAAGTAAGTGTCGATGCCGACCCCTAGTCACTACTTTTTGGGGGTTAGACTTGATACTTACTGAGTACATGTTGTTTATGTACTTACGCTACACTTCTACACTAACCGTGCCGGATCTGAGGCAGGTGCATCTGGCGGACATACTGGCGCACACCCCCGTTACCCTGAGGCCTAGTGGCGAGTTGCTTCCGAGCTGTTCTGCAGCACCTAGAGTCTCTCTTTTGCACTTGTTTTCTGTCGATTTTTATTTCAGACAATAGTTAAAGTTTTGTATAATCTATTAGTGCTCATACACTTGTGACACCAGGTCTTGGCGCACACACTAGCATACTTTATGGTTTTGGAATTATTACAATGGTTACGATTGCACTCAACCGCTTTCGTTCTATTTATTTAAATCTACCATTTCTTAATCTTCTAATTAAGGAAATTTAATTACTTGGAAACGTATTAAAAGGAGAAATCACGTGGTTAGTTCATCGTTGGCTTGCCTAGCAGCGGCACTGGGCACCATCACGACCTATAAGAGAATTAGGTTGTGACATTCCTGAAATTGCTCTTTCAATTCCTTCAACTCAGTCGGTGCCGTACAATACAGAGGAATACAAATGGGCTGAGTGCCCGACACCAAGTCAATACCAAAGTCAATATCCCTATCGGGTGGCATGCCTGGCAGGTCTGCAGGATACACATCCGGTAAGTCTCGCACCACCGGAACCGAATCAATAGTAGGGGTATAAGCACCAACATCCCTCACAAAGGCCAAATAGGATAAACAACCCTTCCCAACCATTTTTTGGGCCTTCAAATAAGAAATCACCCTGATGGGAACATAATCTAGAGAACCTCTCCACTCCATCATTGGCAAACTCGGCATCGCAAACATCACATTCTTAGCGTGACAATGCAGAATAGCATGACATGGAGGCAACCCTTCCATATCCAAGATCATGTATAAATCAACCACCCTAAGCAATAAGAGCTCAACTCTAGTCTCCAATCCCCTAATAGTCACTACACATGATCGATATGCACGGTCCATGACAATAGTATCGCCCACCGGCGTAGATACATAAATAGATGAAACTAATGACTTAGGGGCATATCCAAATAACGAGTAAAATAGGAGGACATATAGGAATAAGTAGAACCAGGGTCAAATAATGTGGAAGCATCTCTGTGGCACACTGAAACAATACATGTGATCATTGCATCTGAAGCAACAGTATCTGGCCTGGAAGGAATAGCAAAGAATCGGGCTTGACCGCCACCTGATCGACCTCCCCCTCTAGGGAGACCTCTAGTTACCTGGACCCCACCCCGAGCTGGCTGGGCGGATGATCAAGTAATTGGTGTTAAAGTCGTAGCCTCACTCCTTTGTTGCACTGGACCTCCCAGGCGATGAGGACACTGTCTCTACATATGACCAAACTCCCCGCACTAGCAACTCCCCAAAAGTGGTGAAGGGGACTGAATCGGGCCCCGAGTACCAGAGTAACTGCTAGAAGGACCTAACATAGATGTACCCTGAACTGATGGAGCACGGGATGAACTCTGGTTTGGGAAAGCACTGAGAGATGACTGACCCTGACGAGCACTGTATGAACCATGGCTAGATGATGCACCACGATGAACTGGATGAGTCATCTAGGCGTGCATATAAGGACGACCCTTGTTGTGGTATAACTGACCCTCAAAAGGAAACCGTTGAAACCACCCGATCCACGGGGCCTCTTGGCCTCCCTCTCCTCACGCTCCTGACTACGGAGCATCTCTAGCCGCCGAGTAATATCAACCACCTCATCGAACCGAGCACCAGATACACTCTCCCGAATCATAACAAAATGCAACTGATAGGTGAGGGCATCAATGAACCTCCCAATCCTCTCCCTCTCAGTGGAAACCAACCAAACCGCGTGATGAGCCAACTCTATAAATCTCTTCTCATACTGGGTCACAGACATGCTATCCTGACGTAGCTTCTCGAACTGCCTGTGCAACTCCTCCCTACGAGTCGGTGGCATAAACTTCTCCAAGAAGAGAACCGAGAACTCATGCCATGAAAGTGGTGTAGCACCGACTGGCCTGCTCTTCTCATAGGTCTCCCACTATCTGAAGGCAGCCCCAGTGAACTGGAAAGTAGTAAATGAGACCCCACTGGTCTCTAGAATACCTGCGGTATGAAGAATCCGCTGAAACCTCTCTAAGAAGTCCTAAGCATTCTCCGACTCAGCCCCACTGAATGATGGAGGCTGGGGTCTCCTAAACCTCTCAAGTCTCTTATGCTTATCCTCACTCATAACGGGACCTACCTGGGTTTGAGCAGCTGTAACCGGCTAGGTTGGTAGCACCCCCGGTGTCTAAAGTCCCTGCATCACCTGCTCTGAAGTATGGGCAGTGGGAGTCTTAGTACCTCCCCCGGCCTGAGAAGTGGCTGGCACAGTCTGAACATAAATTGCCTGAGCGAGGCTAGTGCACACAATCAAAATCTGAGCCAAAGCCTCCTAAAGGACTGGAATCATAAGGGACACAACTAGTACCTGAGCTGGCCCCACTGACTCAACCTCATCTAGAACATTCTCCTGAGCAGGGGCAACTGGTGGATCTATAGGTGTTGCTCTAGATGTTGTACAAGCTGCACCCCTGTCCCTACCGCGGCCCCTACCGCGACCTCGGCCTTTCGTTGCCCTAGCTGGTGGTACTGGTGGCTGTCCATCCTGTCCGGTAGCACAAGTCTTCACCATATGTGAGAGAATATAACTACATAAGTTTAGTTTCCAGAATCAACAAATCTGCACGCCAAGAATACAAGAATATGGAATTTCCTAAGGGTTCGTCAGCCTCTCGAAGATAAGTACAGACGTCTCCGTACCGATCCGCAAGATTCTACTAAATCTGCTCATGACTCGTGAGACTTATGTAACCTAGGCTCTAATACCAACTTGTCACGACCCAAAACTTAGCCTGTCGTGATGGTGCCTAATGTGGTACTAGGCAAGCCGACACCTCAAACATTTCCAACACTTTTAAAAACAAAAGTGAAATAACACAGGTTTAAATCATTAAAGCTCTCATAAACAGGATAGAAGTCAAAACTCAACACGGAAGTTCCCAAAACCAGGGTGTCACTAAGTACATGAGCGTCTATACAACAGAAGTCTGAAAATACTGTCTATGAGAAACTGAAACTAAATACATAAAGCTGAAAAATAGGGAAGGAAAGTCAAGGTGTACGAACGTCGGGCTGCTACCTTGAAATCTCAGAATGATCAAGCTGCTCAGATAATCAACACCCACAGTGTCCGGAAACGCCTGGATCTGCACACGAAGTGAAGGATGTAGTGTCAGTACAACCAACTCAGCAAGTAACAAGACTAACTATTGGACTGAAAGTAATGACGAGCTTTACGGATACAGTTCAATTACAAAAAATATAATACAGGAAAATATGCATGCTTTCAAGTTCGACATATAAAGCCAAAATAGTTAATTCATGTCAAGTTCAATTAAAACAGGATACAGTATCTCTTAGAGACTAAATGATAGTAATATATGCCAGCCGAAGTACAACATTAATGAAATCAAGTGCATAATCCCAAAGTAACAGTCACTCAGTCCTCCCATTTACTCGAACCTCACAGTCACTCATTCCTCACAGTCTCTCAATTCTCCCAATCGCTCGGCACTCGCACTCGCGCTTAGTAGGTACCTGCGCTCACTGTGGGTGTGCAGATTCCGGAGGGGCTCTTTCAGTCTAAGCACTAAAATAAGCCAATCGTGGCATTAATCAATAAAACATGCCACGACATGTAACCCGATCCCAATAAATGTCTACACAATCAGGCCATGGTCCTCACTCAGTCATCAATCTCACCAGTTTCTCGGGCTCTCAATAATCATGATAATCAGCCCAAACAGCGATGATATAATGTATCAATAAACACAACAGAGACTGAAATATTATATGCAAGTAAAAACTATGACTGAGTACAAAGTGGCAACTTAGCAGATAATTCAACATGTAACACGACCTCTGTGGGTCCCCACAGTATCAACACATAGCCTAAGCTTGATTTCTAATATGATTTGCAGTTCAATTTCACATGGAGAATATATGGATAATAACAGATTATCAACTATTCAGTTCTATGGAATTGACCAATTTATAATTACTATAGTGCACGCCCACACGCAGCATGTGCGTTACTTTAACACCAATTACATGACACGTAATTCGGGGTTTCACACCCTCAAAGTTTAAAACTATTACTTATCTCAAATCATGTAAATCCCTACTCCAACACGCCCCTGCCTTGCGAATCGGCCTCCAAATGCCTCGAATCTAGCCACAAACAGTTTGATACAATCAATACGAGCTAAAGGAATAAATTCCATAAAATAAATATAAAGTTATTAATCAAAAGTCAAAAAATCAACTCAAACGCCGGCCCCAAGGCCCACGTCTCGGAATCGGGTAATAGTCACAAAATCCGAACACCCATTCAACCACGAGTCCACCCATACCAAACATTCTCAAAGCCGATACCAAAATTTTGATCAAATCCTCAAAATTCGGCCTAAGAACTTTCCTCCATTTCCCCCCAATTTTCCACCCCAAATCACTAATTTAATGATGAAATCAAAGACATAAACATGGAATTTAACCAAAACTAAGTAAAAATCATTTACCCTAATCACCCACTTGAAAAGCTCTCCAAGAATTGCCTTCCACCGAGCTCCCAAAATCAAATTGTAAAAATGAACCCAAACCATCGTTTTAAAATATTAAAGTTTTTGCCCAGATATCCTTCAGCGCAATCGCGGCAAACCCTCGTGATCGCAAAGCACAACAAATGTTGCCTCACTAAATAACCATGTGCGAACGCGGAGTCCTCCACGTGAACGCGAACCCTGCTTTCTCAGACCTACGCGATCACGTCCATCCTCACGCGATTGCGAAGCACAAGCGCATGTGAACCAACTGACTGCTCTCCTCTTCGCGAACGTGGCTACGCTCATGCGTTCGCGATGCAGTGTCTGGCCAACGTACGCGATCGCGTACCCCATTTCACGTACACATAGAGTAAAAGTCACCTTTCCAAAAACAAGCATACGCGATCGCGAACCTGTCCATGCTATCGCCTATAAGGAAACCAGATACAAACACCAGAAAATCTTCCGCCATAACACCAAGTCCAAAATTGATCTGTTACCCATCCGAAACTCACCCGAGGCCCTCTGGGCCTCAACCAAATATACCAACAAGTCCCAAAACATCATACGAACTTAGTCGAGGCTTCAAATCACATCAAACGACGATAAAAGCACGAATATCGCATCGATTCAAACCTAATAAACTTTTGAACTTCTAACTTCTACATTCGATGCTGAAACCTGTCAAATCACGTCCGATTGATCTCAAATTTTGCACACAAGTCACAAATGACACAACGGACCTTCTAAAAATCTCGAATATCCCCAATCCAAGCTCGGTGATCACAAAGTCAACTCTCGGTCAAATTTTTTAATTTCTAACTTTTTCCATTTCAAGCCTAATTCAACTTCAGACCTCCAAATCACAATCCGAACACACTCGTAAGCCCAAAATCACCCAACGAAGCAAACAGAACCATCAAAACTCCATTTTGGAGTCGTTTACTCATAAGTCAACATCCGGTCAACCATATTAATTTAAGCTTTCAACCTTGAGATTAAGTGCCTCAACTCATTTCGAAATCTCTCCGGACCCGAACCAACTACCCCGGCAAGTCACATAACAGCTATAAAGCATAAAATGAGCAGTAAATTGGGGAATGAGACTACAATTCTGTTACAACCCATGTTTTCGTACGTGAAAGTACACCATAAGTAAATTGATGGAAGCTCGGAAATGAGATGTTACATCCCGCATTTTTGTATATTAAAGTTTCATCGTAAGTTAATCGACATAAGTTCGGGAATGAGATTATTTTGATTTATATGTATTATGCTATTTATAACAAGTGATAAGTAAGGTGAAAGGGTAAACATATCAAAAAAAAATGAGTTCCGTTGAAGGTTGTCAATTTGGAATATAATACGGTCCAAGCTATAATACCCCGTATTTATGGAATAGTGTTATACCACATGACCATGATAGTAAGGTATATGAAGTATACTAGTATTTAAGTGAAATGAGACTTAGAATTTATTATGTGGCTAATTGATTAAATATTGGATAATAAAGTAAATAGTGTTTTTATATATACATTAAGTACATATATATGGGGATAAGTGTGTAGTAGATGTCTTTGTATTAATAAGCACTATTTGTCATAAATGTAGGACTCCCACCGCCAATTCATGGCCAGGTGGAAGCCAAACATTTAATGGCCCTTTTGCTTTCATTTTGGAAAGGCTACTTATAACATTCATACTTCATTTTGTTTGAAGAATGAATTATCAATGTTCAGCATCTCTTAGTTAAGGATTCATTTTGGGAATTCATGCCAACACCTTGAGGATAATTCTTTTGAATGTGATCCAAGTTTGAATGTTTATCTACGAAGCTTCTTAGAAAATAGCAATGGGATTTTGCGATTCTAAATGAGTACGGTGCAATCTTTCTCAAGAATATCATATGGATTTTCCCCTACTTCGATCCGCCGTTACACGTTTTGTTGCAATTAATGTGTGTTAGAGGTATTGTCAAGAGAATCGGTTTAGGTATGTTTAGGCTATCCCTTCTTTCTTTTTGACATGATCCATACGATACAAAACAAATGAGCTAATGCACAACTTCCATAAATGACTCTATTTATAGAAATACTAGAGGTTCCTATGTTATTCATTTCCCATATGTCTTATTCTATCGTCTGTTCATGGGTCTTAGAAAATATGTAGTTGATAAAGTTTACTTCATGACATTAATCAAAGGCATAATGGTTTTATGACGTTCCGAGAGATTTTATTGACATACTTCTCATGCATTGCGTTCATTTATACATGTACATTGACCCATGAACAAATGGCATTATATACGCATATATATATATATATATATATATATATGTATATGAGATATGGTAAAAGGTTACGGCATTATATACGCACCACCACCTGATCAGCTGGTATACATTAATGAATTGCCCACAGTGGCCGAGATGATATGATCGGGTGCCCTCAGAGGCTTTATGATGTTATGAACGCATATACCTATACATAATATGACATTTATACGCATATGCATGACATTATAAATATTAAATGATTAATTTAGACATACATGTCGAGTCTTCTACTCCATGTTCCTCTCATGTCTATTATTTACTGATTTTCATCCCTTATATACTCGGTACATTATTTGTATTGAATTCCCTTTTGCCTGGGGACACTACATTTCATGCCCGCAGGTTCCAATAGATAGGTTGAGTGTCCTCCAAGTAGGCTATCAGCTCAGTAGAAGGTGTTGGTGCGTACCATTTGCTCCGGAGTTGCTTATTTGGTCAGTATGATTAGTACATGTATTGATTGTTATGGAGGGGCCCTGTCCCGACCTTTATGGTATTTATCTACTCTTAGAGGCTTGTATATATATTTCATGTACGTAAAAGATTGTATGGACTTGTCGGCCTATGTTTAGTGTACGAGTGATCATATTGGTCTTATAGGCACGTATGTCTTATGTATAAGTTGGTATTTCATGTTTTATTCTAGTTATCCCACGGTAGCCTTTCCATCTCATTTACCTATGATAGCATGATATGAAAATATACGTTATGTTGGTACTCGGTTATGTAAGGTATCGGGTGCCCGTCGTGGCCCATCGGTTTGGGTAGTGACAAAAGTGGTATTAGAGCAGTTCTGTCCTAGGGAGTCTACAAGCCATGTCTAGTAGAGTCTTGTTTATGGGGGTGTTGTGCACCACACTTATAAGTAGGAGGCTACAGGGCATTTAGGAATATCACTCTTTCTTCTTACTCTAGATCGTATGGTAGAGCTGAGGTGTAGAAATTCAAATTCCTAAATTCTATTCTATTCGTAATACAATGATACCTACATCCAGAAAGATAGTTGGTAAGATATTGAATGTGGTTGTGGAAGAGTTGAGTCAGAGGAACTCGATTTGCATCATGCTTATGATGAGTAAATGTGAGGTCTTCAAGAGAACATATGTGTTCTTAGACGTGTAAGCTTCTTAATAAGGAGCCTTAAGGCAAGAATATCTATCCACCCATATGGTGAAAGGGAATGAGAGATTCAGAGGGTAGACACAAGTTTCAGAAAGTAAAAGAAGCAAGGTGAAGAAGGGTATGAGGTACCCAGTTAATGAAGATTTACAGTATTTACAATTCAAGCAGAGAAATATAAGCATTACGAGTTACTTTCAACAATAACAGAGGTATGTACAATTGGCCACACCCATCTCAGATATGCCCTATGGAGCTAACAGATATGGTTTAAGAGAAGGACGGGATATCAGGATCCGGCTGGGGTTAGAGTAACCCAAAATGGTGGATGGATTGTTTGCATTAGTTGACATTTCCAAAGGATATTGCAAATGTGCTAATAGATCTCCTTCTGAGACGCCTAGATGGTGCACTCTAAAATAGTACAACTAGATATGAGTACTACAAAGATAGGCACTGGAAGCCTGGAAGGGATAAATATTACCTTAGTATGGCTCCCGTCCCTAGTAGATAGAGAATGTTAGGCAACCCGAAGTGCCAGTAGATGGAGCAAGGAGAGCTAAAAGCAAGAGAATGTCTTGTTGATGTTTTCAGAATAAAGTGATAGACAAAGATGTTAGCAGGGAAATAAGAAGAGAGTTTATGAAGCATTATGAGTAAGATGTGATACATGGATGACAACAGTAGATAAAACAATGACAGTATTATAGAGTCTATAGACAAGGAGAGGAAAATACGAGAGGTGACAGGCCTTGAGACAACAAAAGAGTATAGGCCATAAAGTCATATCCTCGTTTTGAGAAATAAGTTCGTGACTCTAACTTGATTACCAGAAGGAAAAGTTAGACCCTAGAGTAATACAAATCAGTATGGGCTGGTGAACAAGTTAAACTAAACAAGAATAAGGTATCATGAGAATTTCAGATTGCGTTCCAGCGATAATAGAATGAACGACAGAAGAATAACATTTAAAGGTCATTCAGGAAGACGCTTCCGTAAAGCAAGAAATGTGAGAAATGTTAAGCTTAAGGGACTATATGTGCCAGTTACACTAGGTGTCACCCGTGTGAGTAAGGAATTTATTTATCCTTGGTACAAAAGGAATACTGCAAGGCGAGTAAGGGTCATCGACGATGTGAACAGACGCCAAAGATTAAGAGGTAAAACATCTATAGGTAGATCGTCATAGCACTAAACCTTAGTACTCCCCTAAAGGTGGGAATATGGAGTGATGTGGCATTAAGTCAGAATTAAGTGGTTCTAGTAATTATGGAATGGTAAAGGAATAACGCAATAAAAATGAAAAAGGAATGAGCTTTCACTTATCCAAATCCTACAAATATGCTATGATTCCAGAACATTATGCAAACACGACGTCAAGAAGAGGAAGTAAGGGTTCCTGCCCGAGATGTTATTAATAGATAAGGAGCCAGTGCGGGACGTAAGTTAAGACAAACAAAATGACCCAAGAAAGATTATGCGGAATATTGATATGAGAATGAGCCAACGAGTAGTTAGTAGTTAATTCAGGAAGGGCGTAGTTATGGCTAGACAAAAGGATATAGACAAATCAATAGATCATACAAGATAAACATAGTAAAACCCAATATAGTGAATTCATCCTCGCAGTTATGGCATCGTGATCCTTGAGAAATATTCAGATAGGAGTTAGGGTAGTTAAAGGTACCGTATGAGTATTACAGAAATAAAAGAGAATGTCACTGGGAAGACAATCAAAATATCATGTTCAGAAGCAACCCTACAAGCACAAAGGCATGGAGGTAAGTAACTACAGATAATTATAAGCAATGAAGGACATCAAAAATTCTGTCGAGTATACGATGTAATAAGCTCGCATCTTTAAAAGAGTCAGAGGGTCCTCCCTAAGTACTACAATGAAAGACTAGCTGAGGAAATAAGGAAAACGGCTTCAGCCTAAGCTCAGTGACCTAGAGGAGAAATGGTCTTATAACAACAGTCTCACAAAAACATTGTATGCACTTCATAAGAAAGTGGCACCTATCGTGGCTAATGAACAGGAAGAAGAAAAAAAAATCAAAAGGTGATATTCAAGCTCATATGGGTTATATGGAATTCCAATATGTATGGGCATTAAGATAAGCCAAGTATTCATGCAACAAGTGGCAGAATGACCAGGAAAAGTAATTGCTTACATTTAAAGAAAGTTAAGAAGGAACGCAAGGAATTATTCGATCAATGATCCAAAGTTAAGTTATGAATGCACTCAAAATTTCAGAGTATTATCCGTGCAGTATATATGTTGACAATCATACAGCCGTAGAAGACTCCGGTATAAGTTAAAAGAAAGAATTGAGGCGAAATCATAGACAAAGGATTGAATTGTTAGAAGATTGTATCATGGATAGTCCATAGCGTCCATGAAAGGCTAAAGTAATAACTAATACCATGAGCCGTAATCGGAAGATAGCTTAAGCCTACATAAAGGCTTATCATAAGGAAGAGGAAACTAAAGAGTAACATCAACTAAGTAAATCAAGAGTCTGATTATTGGACCCAGAAAATTATAGAAATTGTGATTGAGAACATTGCAAAATCACTCTTAATATCATAGGTACAAGATAGATAGTACAACAATCATATTCTATAACGGCTCTACGAGAAAGCTAGTTAGAAGAGTACCAGCCTCATAAGAAGTCAGTATGAAGCTCCCACCGGATTGTATATGCACCAGGGGTGCAAGTATTATAATAGAGCTTCAAGTTATGGATGTGAATTATACCTATGTGGAAGGGGGTCATGAAAAGGATAGAAGATGTGATGCGAGATTTTAAGGTAAGTAAGGTAAAGGTGAACAACGTATGAGATACTCAGGTGCAGAAGGTTGTGAATAATCTATACTTCAGATAGAGGGCTAGAAGTGCTGGAATTCAGTATCCAGGAATGATAGAGGTGACATTAGTGGCATACCTTCCAGCCCATGGTTGCTAGGTACTGAGAGGTCTAGTTAAAAGAGTAAAGAAGAGTTAGAGATGATGTGATGTCTCGCTTGATGTTCCAGAATGACATAAGGAAATCTAGGGTGCAAGCAAGTTAAAGGAAGGTTGCGAATAGTATAAATAGATATGTGTAGGTCATAAGCTAAAATATGGTAGAGCAACAAGGTTTTAGGAAGATATTGGTAAGGATAAGGAAAGGCGAGTGAAACGGTGACGAGAATGGATAAGTCCTCGGGGTTAAGCCCAGGAAAACATGAGAGCTAATGATTTCTCTAAGTTATAGAAAGCTCAGTATAGCCTGAATGAACTCAAAGGAGTCTAAGAATAATAGCATTTAGAAGAGATAGAATGCTTCCCTGGTAGTAGAATAAGGGGGTAATTGTGATAGATAAAGGATGACGTTTGGGCCTTCGATTGAGTAATGATTTGAATAAAAAAAAAAAGGGATTTCACATATGGCACGGGATTAAAATACCCCTAGACGTGAGCCCTAGTGGTAGTGTTACATTAGAGGTCAAGTTATCAGTGGTAGATTATAGATCAACATTGAGGTGAATCAACAATAGATGGATAAAAGTTACAAAGTATGAGATAAGATTAGGCCATCATTCTTAAGATGAACAGTAATGAGAAAGCATTAAAAGACATAGATTTATACATATAGGGTAAGCAACAAGAGTAACCTGGAGTTTGGTAGCATACCTCAGTAATAATAAATCGAAGTAAGAGTTATGGTATAGTATGACCTACCTAGATACAGTAAAGCCATACGGATAGATAACTGGGTCTATGAAATAAGAAATAGCAATATTCGTAAGTTTGACAAAGTACTGAGAGAAGAACTTCAATATACCTATAGATGCCCAGAGGGATATCTTATCAAGCTCTATATATGTTTAGAAAGTGAGACCTAGAGATTGACTAAAAGATGGAGGGAAAAGGAGAGAAGAGTCCCAAAGGAGCACATACAAAGTCAGAGTCGTACAAGCTGCATGATAGGAGGTAGCAACAGTTACGATATTGGAAGAATTTTGACCACAAGTCGTGGTATGAGAAAGAGGCCTAACGGGGGGAATGCCCTGGCCTTTGGAATTATTCACAGAACAGTTGCCTAGATGGCAAGGAGAGTATTAAAGTATTCGGAAGACATAAGTTATGAAAATGATAAGTGCATCAGTCAACATTCGAGGACGAATGTTTCAAAGGGGGGAATGATGTTACGACCCATGTTTTTGTACGTGAAAGTACGCCATAAGTAAATTTATGGAAGCTCGGAAATGAGATGTTATATCCCGCATTTTCGTATGTTAAAATTTTGTCATAAGATAATCGACGTAAGTTCGGGAATAAGAATATTTTGAGGTTATAAGTATTATGTTATTTATAATAAGTGATAAGTAAATTCGTGAAGGTGAAACGGTAAACATATCAAAGAAAATGAGTTCCGTTGAAAGTTGTCAATTTGGGATAAAATACGGTCCAAGCTATAATACCACGTATTTATGGATTAGTGCTATAACACATGACCATGATAGTAAGGTATATAAAATATACTAGTATTTAAGTGAAATGAGACTTATAATTTATTATGTGGCTAATTGGTTAAATATTGGATAATGAAGTAAATAGTTTTATTATATATACGTTAAGTACAAATATATGGGGATAAGTATGTATGATATAATTCGAGGATCCACCAAACTATATAGAGAACCGGGTTCTCTATCAGTTTCCACAGATTATACACACACATCAGAATGTAAATGACACTGAGATTTTAACGTGGAAAATTCCCACCTCAACGGGATAAAAAACCACGACCTACTCTTGTAGGATTTCAACTTCACTACTGAGCAAAACTTTTATATTACAACCTATTATAACCTAGGAATTAACTCCTTAATCCCTCACTAAATTGTAACAAACCTATTAATAGCCACTTTTTAATACCTCTATTACAAAGATTTTACAACTTGACTAACTCTAGCCAACACACAAACACATGGGTTTATGATTTACAAGAGTTTCCTACACAATGCTTCTAAGTAAGCTAAGTAGGAATAACAAGTAATAACATTAGCAAAGTTACAACTCAACTAAGGACATACAATCACTTGATATGGGGAACTGGTCTGTAGCAGTGTTGTTCTTTGTTCTTGATGCACTTGAGAATTATTAAATGGAAGATCAATCACTATTGGAGTGCGTGATTGAATTCTCTAAGTGTTCAAGTGATGTTTTGTCATTGGTTTAATGTTAATATAATATTAATGACATCACTTGAATGATGTAAACAACTTGGGTACAAGGACCTTCCCAATGAAGGTAACTGTTACACTGTGTTGTACTGTTGCGTGTGCAGTCAGTCACTTTCCAGTTGTTGGAGAGTTGACTTGGTACAATCACCAGGGGAACTGAAGTTCATTTGTTCCCCTTGTTGATTCTTTAAATTCTGAGATACTGACGAATATCTTCAGCCTAAGTCTGGTTATTTTCATGCGCTTGAGAATGTGGACCAGATGTGGATCAGGTTCCTTATCTGTTTCTTGACATTAAATTTGTTAGATAATCAAAACATAAAATAAAATATTTATAACCTATTAATTTCCCCTTTTTGATGATGACAAACTTATAATTGAAAAACATACGAAGAGCCACAAAGAACTAGACAGTGAACCAAGAAGGCCATTGAGTTCCCCCTGAATCTGTATTCCCCCTTAATCAGTGCACATCATTATTCAATTATGCTGCATAAATCTTCCCCCTTTGGGCATCATAAAAAGAAGAAAACTAAGTAAAGCAAAAAGAAGTCTAGAGTGGTTAACTCATGCTACTTGTGTGCACACAAACATGATAGAAAGCAGAAAAAAGAGCAATTTTATACACGGCAAAAGGGGAAAACCTTCCATAAGCCAATTTGGATTTTACAAATGGGAGCAGATTCAATGTTACCATCCACAATTCAAAAACAAAAACAAAAACAAGTACCAACAACAGAAAAATCATCATAAACATTCATAAGAGACGGACACTGGAAAACTGGACACTGAGGGGGACACTACTTAGGGGGCACTGGAGGAAGAGGGCTTCGAGTAGGGGGCAAGGGTTTTGAGGACAAAATCCATGCAGGCATTCGCAAGCATTTTCTCATTGAGCAGTCTTTCTTTCAGGTCCTCCACTTGTTTCCTGTGCTCAGCATTCTCCTTAGTCAGGCGGGTAACCTCTGAGCTGTGAGAACTACCGGAACCAGGTGCCTTTTGAAGCTGACTGAGATGACTCTCAAGAATTGCGTTCCTTGCCTTTAACTTCCTGATCTCCTCTGTGGCACTATTCTGAGCGTTTATCAGTTGAGAAATAGTAGAGGTGCTTCCAACTCCTCCGACCTTGTCAATACACTCACACTCCTCAAGCGTGGTCTTGGAGAAAGTTTGCTTCTTAGTGCCCACTTTGGCCTGTCCCAGAGGTACCTTGAAGAACTCGAAGGCCTTTGTGAGAAGAAACCCATAATGTAGCCCATGGTCTCCATCCTTAAAATTTGCCACTTTTTGCATATGCTCAATTATTATCCCAAGCAGATTGATGGTGGTGAAGCCATCCAAGGCTTCCATAAGGACCAGGTCAGCTTTGGACGTAATAGATCTCCTCTCAGCGCGGGGAAGCAGCACTTTGTTTACCATCTCAAATAGTAACTAATATACTGGAAGGAGTGCCTTCTTATGCACCCGTTCCCCCTGCTAGATTGCCGTGTCCTTAACTATGGCATTTCTGAAATTGGAAGAGCAGGCACCTTGAACATATGACAACCCTTCAGAAGGAACACCTAGAATTGACCCCAATAAGGCAGAGTCCAACACTATGTCAACCCCATTTACCAACACACAGATGTGATCATCTTCAACTTTGAAGAAGCCGGCATAGAAGCTCTACACTTCCTCCTCATACACTTTTGAAACATCATTTGTAAACAAATGAGTCCATTGTTGAAAATCACAAATTTCCACTAACTGCTGCATCCGAGCAAGCTCCACAATGTCAGGGGAAAAAGTGCGGCCCCACAGTACCTTCTGATTTCTCAACCTTCCTTTCCCAGAACTTTGGGATTCATCAACTTTTGCTTTCTTGGAGTAACCAAGTTCCTCGTCAACATCCACGTTTCTCTTCACTAACTTGCGAGTAGACTTTCCCTTCTCTACTGACTTTTCAGGCACATGTTCATCAGAATCTTCCACTATTTCATCATCAGATTTTCCACCACTCTCTTTGACTGTCTTATCACCAGATTTTTCCACAAACTTT
The DNA here is from genome assembly GCF_000390325.3 of Nicotiana tomentosiformis. Lineage (NCBI taxonomy): Eukaryota > Viridiplantae > Streptophyta > Magnoliopsida > Solanales > Solanaceae > Nicotiana > Nicotiana tomentosiformis. Next base: position 41,468,031 of record NC_090818.1, on the reverse strand, counting down.
TCACTAGAAAAAGCATCGGCACTCTTGGTTGGACTCTCAACACTTATAGAAATGTTCTTTTTGGATTGGGATAGAGAGTGCCTCTTTTTTGAGGGCTTGTGAGTCAAGGAACTAGGTTCCTCTTCTACTTCCTCATCCACATTGACAACATGAATGACCTTTTTATGTACATCTTTTCCATCCTTCACCAACTTTCTCTTTCTTTGACTCCTTTGACTTTTCTTAAGAGGAGACTCAAGAGCCTCCTTCTTTTGCAACCTTGTAGTGGGTTGCTTAGGGGTTGGCTCTGGAGTTGCAACTAGCTTACTCCTAGCCTTGATAAAGCTAGCAATCACCATATCATCTAAATCTTCTTTACTATCAGATCGCATCTCAGGCACTACCATAGATAGGGATTCAGCATAAAAATGAGGAGAGTGAGCAGGATCAATACTGACCTGGGGAGATGACCCCTAAGCTGTATCTTCCGAGGAGGGATCAGGTCAATCATTAGGGACCCCAGTAGTATCGTCCTGTGCCGATGTTCCAACTGGCACAAGCTCTCTCCCATCTATTATGGCCTAAGGCTCTTCCCCTGAGGCTCAGACCCCTCTACACCTTCCTCAACAAAAACCCCTTCAGCAGCTATGGAGAGCATGTTTTCTATTGCCTCATTTTCTTGTGGTTCCATGGAAATATCATCAGAAGGAGGAGTGGTACCTGTAGACTCAAGACCTATCTTGGGTGAGTCAGTATTGTCAGGACTAGCCTTTTGGTTTGCACTTGAGTTCTCTTCCATAGCGAGATTGGAGGTTTTTGATTTCCCTCTTCGACCAGGTTACTATGTTCACCCTATTTTTCCGGTGATACTGGAGGAGAACTAGTAGCCATAAACTTTTTTGGGGTCAAGGCTTTGTGACTCCGATGAGAACCAGAACCTGAGTGAGTAGGTGAGGAGACTGAGTGTAGGGGAGACTCTGCTCTAGGGTTTGGACTGGTGGTGGTGTTGGGTGAGGAGTCTACTATTAGAGTTTCAACTGGTGTGGACTCGATAGGGGTGTCACTGAGAACACTGGGGTTTTCTTGATTCTCAGTCATGATGGACTTTACTGGAGAGATTAGTGGTTTGAGAAGAGAGAAAGAGAAGTGAAAATTTTGAAGTTTGATGTGAGGAGTTGTGACATTGATAGATGTATTTATGAGATATGAGGAACCGGTTAAGAAACAACGGCAGTTTTATTTTGGGAGGCAGGTCGCTCATCAACATGTGAGCTTCGTTTCAAAAGACGCAAAGGAAAGCAACTGACACACTGATGATGTGGCATTGTGTTTATCCGTTCTAAATTGTGTATGAGAGAAAAAAGAAGCTACTAACCTGTGTCAGGAGAACCAGGTTCCCTGACAGGTCTTGCAGGTGTGAGCTTAACCTCTTTTACCAGCATGCATTGCATCAGCTACTCTGTAATCATCATGCGTATCTACCTGTAACGGTATAGAAATGATTTAGACTTTTCCAGAAAACACGTTTAGCTAATTTTACTTGTACATTTCTTTCATAGCCAATCATTGGGGGACCAGGTCCTCAGTTGAGTTTTATCAACCCCAGTGTGAGGCGATTTCTTTCAAAATATTCCCTGCTCAGAGCTTTGGTGAAGATGTATGAAATCTAATATTCAGTGCTGCAAAACCTCATACAGATGAGCCCTTTTTCAACATTGTCTCTGAGGAAGTGATGACGTACATCAATGTGCTTGGTCCTCTTATGTTGGACTGGATTTTTGGCCATGTTGAGTGCACTTGTATTGTCACACAAGAGGGGCACACAATCATCAAATACTCAAAAGTCTTCCAATTGCTGTTTGATCCATATCAATTGATCACAGTAAGAGGCAGCTGCTACATATTCCGCTTCTGCAGTTAAGAGTGCCACCGAGTTTTTCTTCCTTGTACCCCATGAGATGAGACAAGAACTCAGAAAATGTGCCATTCCAGACGTACTTTTCCTATCCACCAGATATCCTGCATAATCAGCATCAACATACCCAACAAGATCAAAGTTGTCACTTGAGGGATAGTAGAGAACCAGGTCCTGCATTCCTTTAAGATATCTCAATATTCTTTTAGCAGCCTTCATATGAGACTCCTTTGGATTTGATTGGAACCTTGCACAAAGACCCACGCTGAACACAATGTCTGATCTGCTTGCAGTGAGATACAGGAATGATCCTATTATACCTCTGTACATGATCCGATTCACAAGGGAACCAGGTTCATCCATTTCTAGACGCGTAGCTGTGGCAATGGGGGTGTCAATAACTTTTGATGCTTCCATGTTGAATCTTTTCAGCAGCTCTTTAATATACTTCTGCTGACTTATCAATGTTCCTTTTTGAGACTGCTTTACCTGAAGTCCTAGGAAGAAATTTAATTCGCCCATCATACTTATCTCAAACTCACTCCCCATGAGTTTTGCAAATTCTTCACATAGAGAGTCAATAGTGGCCCCAAATGTGATATCATCAACATACACTTGCACAATGAGCAGGTTCCTCCCTCGTTTCTTCAAAAAAAGTGTGTTGTCAATTTTCCTTCTTGTAAAGCCATTTTCTCGCAAGAATTTTGACAATCTTTCATACCAAGCCCGGGGAGCCTGCTTTAGCCCATACAATGCCTTGTCCAATTTGAACACATGCTCAGGATGTTCGTGACACTCAAATCCAGGAGGTTGCTTGACATAAACTTCTTCTTTTAGAAAACCATTCATAAATTCACTTTTGACATCCATTTGGAACAATGTGAATTCCATATGAGATGCAAAGGCAATAAGAATTCTGATAGCTTCCATTCTAGCAATTGGAGCAAATGTTTCACCATAATCAATCCCTTCTTCCTGATTGTAGCCTTGAACTACAAGCCTTGCCTTGTTTCTTGTTATATTTCCAAACTTATCAAGTTTGTTCCTGAATACCCACCTGGTCCCTATGATAGTTCGATCTGCAGGTCGAGGAACCAGGTGCCATACCTTGTTCATTCAAATTGATGCAGTTCCTCTTTCATGGTTGTGATCCAGTTTGTATCTTTCATTGCTTCTTTGATATTTTTGGGCTCTATTTAGAAAAGAAAGGCTGAAAAGGCAAGTGATTTTTTGGCTTTTGATCTGGTTTGAACTCCTGAGTTAAGAGGGGTTATTATATTGTCAAGAGGATGTGAGCTTTTGTCCTTCCAATTTGGTACCTGAATCTCATTGGTAGAGGACCCAGGTATATTTGACTGAGGTTCTTGGCCGCTTCTTATTTCAGCAAGTGGAGTACCTTGGACTATATCAACAACTCTATTTTTAGCTTCAGGTGTTCTAATCGTGGAACCAGGTTCCTTTCCAATGGATGGAGATGTCGTTGCATCATCTTCACTGGATTCCTTGACATAGCTCATCATGTCTGCCTTTCCATTTGCCATGTCAATAACTTCACCTGGAACCGATAAAGGTTCTCCATCTTGATCAGCATGCCCGTTTTTCTCACAAGAGAGGTGAGATTCATCAAAGATCACAGGTACACTCTCCTCAACACATTGAGTTCTTTTGTTGTATACTTTGTAAGCTTTGCTTTGGGACGAGTATCCCAGGAAGATTCTTTCATCACTTTTGGCATCAAATTTTCCAAGCGGTTCCTTGCCATTGTTAAGAACATAACATTTGTAGCTAAATGTCCTCAAATGAGTCAGTTTGGGCTTTATTCCATTCAGCAACTCATAAGGTGTTTTATTTAGAAGGGACCTGATCATGCACCTGTTTATCAAATAACATGCAGTGTTGACTTCTTCTACCCAGAAATATTTCACGATCCCACTATCAATTAGCATTGTCCTCGCCATGTCTTCAAGAGTCTTGTTTTTCCTTTCCACAACACCATTTTAATGTGGTGTTCTTGGAGCTGAGAAGTTATGAGTAATGCCATTTTCAACACAAGATTCATCAAATCTGGCATTATCAAACTCTGACCCATGGTTTGATCTGATGCAAGCCACATTTGTTCACATTTTCACTTGGATCTTCTTGACAAAGGCAACAAATACTTGAAAATTCTCATCCTTGGTTATGAGGAACAGGGTCCAAGTGAATCTAGAGTAGTCATCCACTATTACAAAGATATATCTTTTTCCTCCTCTGCTTGGCACCCTCATAGGTCCACATAGATCCATATGAAGAAGATCAAGTGGCCTTGAGGTGCTGACTTCCTTGTTGGGCTTGAATGAAGATCTGACATGCTTTCCTTTTGCACAAGCATCGCACACTTTGTGTTCCTTGAAGCTTGACTTAGGCAAACCACGAGCCTAGTCCTTATGGACTAGTTTGTTCAGTAATGAAAAGCTTGCATGCCCCAGCCGTCTTTGCCATAATTCAGCATCATCACCAATGGTTCTTAGATAGCTGAGATCACCACTTTGCAGGGACTCAAAATCAACAACATAAATGTTCTTGTATCTCTTGGCCACTAGCACCACCTCTCCAGTCACATGATTTGTGACTGTGCATATCTTTGACAAGAATTCTACTTTGTTTCCCTTGTCACATAGCTGAGAGACACTCAGTAGACTATACTTCAAGCCATTGACAAAGTACACGTTCTCAATTGAGTGAGTGAGTGACTTCCCAATGCTTCCAACTCCCAGAATGTATCCTTTTTTGCCATTTCCAAAGGATACACTCCCTCCTTGCAGGGCCTTCAGTGAAAGAAAATTGATTGTGTTTCCAGTCATGTGCTTTGAGCAACCACTATCCATGTATCATTGTTGGTTGCTCCCCTTCACTGCACCCTGCACAAGGAAATCAAGGGTTAGATTTAGGAACCCAAACAAGTTTGGGTCCCTTGTAGTGAGGAAAAAGATGAATGAGTGTTCTTTTAGTCGAGGTAGGCATCATGTGTGTTTCTATATGAGGGACCAGGTTCTCTAGAAATAGTTACATTCTTAGCAAAAACTCTGTTTTTCTGTTGAGACTGAGCCCTAGCCTTGCAGTTTTCCTTAAGGTGCCTATTGTTACCACAATGAGTGCAAAGCCAATTATCGAGTACAGTAACATACTTACTATGAGGGTTGTAGGGAGTCTTCTCCCTTTGAAACCCAATTCCGTTCCTGTTCCCCCCATTATTAATGTACATGGCAGTGATAGCATTAGAGGACCAGGTCCACTTGAGTGATTTTTTAAGATCACTCTTCACTCTTTCTAGTTCTTCTTGAAGTTGTTTGTTTTTCTCAAGCTCAGCACACAAACTGGACTTCACTGAATTTAACTCATTTTCAAGCTTAATGTGTGCTTCACTTGCAACTTCCTATCCCTTTTGAGAATTTTTAGGCCTACTCTCCATTTTAAGCTCCTCAATTGTTTTTTTTAAGTCTACTACCACCACTAATAGGTCATTTCTCTCATGCTCAATGTTAGCAACTCTCTTAGTTAAGATTTCATTTTCCTTTCTTACACACTCAATGGTCTCTTTTAGGTCTACCACAACGACCATTAGATCATCTTTTTCATGTTCTATATTTGCAATTTTTTCATCTAAGGCATCCTTCTCTTTCTTCAAGTTTTCAATTGTTTCCTTTAAATCAACTACAATGACTACTAGGTCATCTCTGGTCTGTTTTGCTTCTCCTAATTCCATAGTTAAAGCATCTTTATCATTTATAAGACTGTGATAATCATCAATTAGCACATTTGCCAAAGATATGAGTTTTTTTAGGAGAATTAGATTTCAGATTTCTCTGAACATCCAAAGAATTTACCTCATCATCGTCGTCATCTTCATCTTCATCAGATTGAGCCATCAAAACAAAGATTGAGTCATACTAAGTTGCTTCACTTTCCACTGCCATCATTGAACTATCACCATGATCATTTTCTTTTTCAGATTCGCCGGAGGAGTCTCCTCATGCAACAAGAGCTTCTTTTACAACATTGTCAGCGGCATTATTTCTCTTGAAGCATTTATCAGGAACCGGGTTCCTCTTGGCTGCTTTGTATGAGTTGTGCTTGAATTGATCTTGCTTTAGGAGAGGAAAGTCCTTGCTGAAGTGTCCTGGATTGCCACATTTATGACAGAGGTCATAATTTTTGTCTTGCTAGAACTACCCCTTTTTGGAATGTCTCCATTCCTGCGAACCATTTTCTGGAATCTTCTTGTCAAGTATGCCATATCACCATCTTCACCACTTGAGTCATTGCTGTCTGTCTTGAGGACTAGGTTCTTCTCTCTTTTGGGCTCTCTTTTTTCATTGTCCTTCTTCTTCATTTCATAAGTTTTCAAGTTTCCAACAAGTTCATCTATGGTCAGCATCTGCAAGTCCTTCGCCTCTCTAATGGCGTTCACTTTGCTTTCCCAAGAACTGGGCAATACACTAAGGATTTTCCTGATAAGCTTGTTTCTTGGAATAATTTCACCAAGAGAGTGAAGCTCATTAACGAGGGAGATGAAGCGAGTATGTATATCTTGGATGGATTCATCATCTTTCATCCTGAAGAGCTCGTATTCAGTTGTAAGCATGTCGATCTTAGATTGCTTAACCTGTGTTGTTCCTTCGTGAGCTGTCTGAAGAGCCTCCCATATTTCTTTTGTTAATTGGCATACCGATATCCTGTTATATTCATCAGGACCAATGCCACAAACAAGAATGTTCTTTGCATGAAAATTCTTTTCTATGGCCTTTTGATCAGCGTCATTGAATTCCTTCCTCGTCTTGGGAATTCCTACAGCTGGGTCGCCAAGATTCTTCGTAGGAACAAAGGGTCTGTCACAGATAACATCCTATAGCTCTGAATCTTCAGCCATGATAAAGTCGTGTATCCTAATCTTCCACCATCCATAGTACTGGCCACTGAACCTTGGTCGCATGTAGGTAGACTGACCTTCTTCAAAGTTTGGTGGAGCAGCCATGAGGATCTTTTCTAGGTGTTAGCCTGATAGAAAGAACCTGCTCTGATACCAATTGATAGAATTCGAGGATCCACCAAACTATATAGAGAACCAGGTTCTCTATCAGTTTTCACAGATTACAAACACACAACAGAATGTAAATGACACTGAGAGTTTTACGTGGAAAATTCCTAGCTTAACTGGATCAAAAACCACGACCTACCCTTGTAGGATTTCAACTTCACTACTGAGCAAAACGTTTAGATTACAACCTATTGTAACCTAGGAATTAACTCCTTAATCCTTCACTAACTTGTAACAAACCTATTACAAGCCACTTTGTAATAGCTCTATTATAAAGACTTTATAACTTGACTAACTCTAGCCAAGACACAAACACGGGAGTTTATGATTTATAAAAGTTTCCTACACAATGCTTCTAAGTAAGCTAAGTATGAATTAAAAGTAAGAACATTAACAAAGTTACAACTCAATTAAGGACATACAATCACTTGATATGGGGAACTGGTCCGTAGCAGTGTTGTTTTTTATTCTTGATGCACTTGAGAATTGTTAACTGGAAGATCAATCACTATTTGAGTGCTTGAGTGAATTCTCTAAGTGTTCAAGTGATGATTTGTCATTGGTTTAATGTTAATATAACATTGATGATATCACTTGAATGATGTAAGCAACTTGGGTACAAGGTCCTTCCCAATGGAGGTGACTGTTGCACTGTGTTGTACTGTTGCGTGTGCAGTCAGTCACTTTCCAGCTATTGGAGAGTTGACTTGGTACAATCACCAGGGGAACTGAAGTCCATCTGTTCCCCTTGTTGATTATTTAACTTCTGAGATACTGACGAACATCTTCATCTTAAGTCTGGTTATTTTCATGCGCTTGAGAATGTGGACCAGATGTGGATCAGGTTCCTTATCTGGTTCTTGACATTAAGTTTGTTAGATCATCAAAACATTAAACAAAGGTACTTATAACCTATCAATGTATTAGATGTCTTTGTACTAGTAAGCACTATTTATCATAAATGTATGACTCCCACCGCCAATTCATGGTCAGGGAGAAGCCAAACATTTAATGGCCCTTTTGCTTTCATTTCGGAAAGGCTACTTATAACATTCACACTTCATTTTGTGTGAAGAATAAATTATCAATGTTCAGCATCTCTTAGTTAAGGATTCATTTGGGGAATTCATGCCAACACCTTGAGGATAATTCTCTTGAATGTGATCCAAGTTTGAATGTTCATCTACGAGGCTTCTTAAAAAATAGCAACGGGATTTTGCGATTCTAAAGGAGTACGGTGCAATCTTTCTCAAGAATATCATATGGATTTTCTCCTACTTCGATCCGCCGTTACATGTTTTGTTGCAATTAGCGTGTGTTAGAGGGATTGTCAAGAGAATCAGTTCAGATATGTTAAGGCTATCCCTTCTTTCTTTTTGGCATGATCCATACGATACAAACAAAACGAGTAAATGCACAACTTCCATAAATGACTCTATTCATAGAAATACTAGGGGTTCCTATGTTATTGATTCCCCATATGTCTTATTATTCTATCGTCTATTCTTGGGTCTCAGAAAATACGTAAGTTGATAAAGTTTACTTCATGACATTAATCAAAGGCATAATAGCCTTATGACGTTCCGAGAGATTTTATTGACGTACTTCTCATGCATTGCATTTATTTATACATGTACATTGACCCATGACCAGATGGCGTTATATACGCGTATATATATGGGATATGGGAAAAGGTTATGGTGTTATATACGCACCACCACCTGATCAACTGGTATACGTTGATGATTTGCCCACAGTTGCCGAGATGATATGATCGGGTGCCCTCAGAGGCTTTATGATGTTATGAACGCATATACCTATGCATGGTATGGCATTTATATGCATATGCATGACATTATAAATATTAAATGATTCACAGAGCTATTCAGACATACATGTTGAGTCTTTTACTCCATGTTTCTCTCATGTCTATTATTTACTGATTTTCATCCCTTACATACTCAGTACATTATTTGTACTGACGTTCCTTTTGCCTGGGGACACTGCGTTTCATGCCCGCAGGTCCCGATAGACAGGTTGAGAGTCCTCCAAGTAGGCTATCAGCTCATCGGAAGGTGTTGGTGCGCTCCATTTGCTCCGGAGTTGTCTTTTTAGTCAGTATGATTAGTACATATATTGATTGGTATGGCGGGGCCCTGTCCCGACCTTTATGATATTTATCTACTCTTAGAGGCTTGTAGACATATGTCATATATGTAAAAGATTGTATGGCCTTGTGAGCTTATGTTTAGTGTACGAGTGATCATTTTGGTCTTATGTGCCCGTATGTCTTATGTATAAGGTGGTATTACATATTTTATTCTAATTATTCCACGGCAGCCTTTCCGCCTCATTTACCTATGATAGCATGATATAAAAAGATACGTTATGTTAGTACTCGGTTGAGTAAGGTATCGGGTGCCCATCGCGGCCCATCGCGGCCCATCGGTTTGGGTCATGACAAACTCTCAAAACGACCGACCGGGTCGCTACATTGGTATTATGTATATGTATGTATATGTATATATATATATATATATATATATATATATATATATATATATATAATAAAGAAAAGGCGTAACCCAAATATTGCATCTGCTTTGCTAGCTGGATATTATTGCAAAATTAACTCTTCTTATAACACCAACCGCACAAGGTACTATATATTAAGTTATATATTAAGTTGATTTTATATGTATGAAGAAACGAAAAAGTCTAACCAAATGTTTCATATACTTTGCTAGATTTCTCCAATATTAACTCTTCTTAAGACACTAGCATACAACATAGTATTATACATACTAGTAAATTTGTGCGCGCGATTGTAAACAAAACCAAATACCCTGAATTATACCAGTATAATTAAGAAACATAAATACTGTAAAAATCAATTTAAAAAATAAAATTTATAAAACATATATATTGTTCTATTGTAGCAAAAAAATATCTTTGAGACTTTATAGGCAAACATTGGTTTGAGAAATTGCGCACAAACTTACAAAAGGTAGAGAAGGAACAAAGAGAGAATAATAAATCTAGTTATTGTCTTCTTGCAATAAAATAAAATAGAAAAGGGGGGAAAGGGGAGATTGTAAGAAATTCTTTTACATATGGAGAGTAGAAAGTACTCTAGCCAAACTAATTTGTTCATAATTTACTGTCATATAAAGCCATTGGTGCATTACGTTGTTGTAGCTGGTGCTTATTCACCTTGGCTGATATAGCTTCACTATTCTATACCTCTGCTTTAGCATGAGCAAAAGCTGCTTGAGATGATATGGATAAGACTGATTTGTGAGAATGAAACTGACATTGGCATTGGCTGTGATTCTGCCTTTTTCACGTCTTTCTTTTCAGGTTTTCTTTCTTAGATTTCTCTTTCTTAGCTTCTTCTTCCCTTTAATTCCTTCCTCCTTTGGTGCTTCTTCTTTCGTGCCCTGTCCTTATCCTGTTCTTTCTGGCCTCTTCATTCTTTGGTTCCTCTTTCTTGTCCGGCTCTAATTTGGGTTGTCCTACTTATAAGATTGTTTGTGCTGGCCAAAACTCCATTAGTTTGCTCACTACACTCGCTGGATCATACGGATTGAGATCTCATCAATTCCTGCAAAATCATGCCATACCATCAAGTAGTTAGTCTCTTCTTTGCAGTTTTTATATATCTCAGCAAATTAGCTCAATTGATAGTGAATGATCTCGTGCCTAATCTAAGTTGTAGTTCCAAAATTAAACTTCATATGGTTTCTAAACATGACAGTGAACAACTATATTTCAAAATTATAAAGAATAGATTCACATGGAAAATTGAGAGTAACAACAGGAACAGAGAAAAATTCTCTTTGGCGAGTGGAAAAAAAGAACAGTACTTCGAAACAAAAGATGAAGAAGAGGAAAAAGGAGTGATGAATATTCTCTCTTCTTGTACTTTCAAGAGTACTTCAAACATACATAAAGATTTATAAGGAAATCTATTTACCTCAAGTGAAAAGTGGTCATAGATTCAATTTACCAACTAATGGACAAACCTTAGTTATTCATGATCAGGTTGTGTCACAATTATTCAACTCATCAAATGCGCAAACGTTGGATGAAAGACACAAAGGACGCTATCACATGGAGTAATAATAGGAATTGACACAAGATCGAGTAAACTCTTTACTTATCAAAGAGAAAGTTTCGGAACTATTGAAAAAGCCAATTTGAAAGTATAGATGAACGGATCTCACATTATGTACATCTGGGTAAATTCAAAATTAATGGTGTCTACTCAGCTCAAAGTTATTTGTGCCAAGTATTTATAATGAACCAGTATGCGAACTTCTCATTTAACATATGAGTTCACTCGTAATGAAATGAATTTATCCGGGATAAAGGGTATCAGAACACAATCTACCGTTTTGACATTGCCATTAAATCTCAGACCCCTGGTCAGACTAAAGTAACTCTCAACCAATTAATTCTGTCTAGACGAAACAATTATTAAAATTTTTACTGTTGAAAAATTAAAACCAATCCTTCTCGTATGCAAATGTTCGAGAAATAATAGCAATGAAAGCAGTAAATCAACTATTTCTAGGCTATAAGACAATTTCCTTTTTCGGCATTTCTATGCTTTGAAAATTTATCACTCCAACGCCCATAAACGAAGAGAAAGAAAAAAGAGAAAATCCTACCATAAAAGAAAAAAACAGAGAAGAAATCCAAGCCAAAAAAACAACAAAAAAATCAAAAGGTGCAAATAAACAATAATATGATTTACTCAGGCCGCCTAAATTCTATAAGAATACTGTTATTTTGTGGCTTTAATTATTACCTTGTATTTTTAAGAAAATCATAAGCCCTATAAGTTTAGGAAAACTCATTGTCCTAATAGATTTGGGAAAGGAAAACCTATAGTCTTTGTCAAATTGGGAAACCTTTCTCTTATAGGCTTGAGACTATTTAGGATCTATATATATGGGTTGTAGTTGGGGATCCTAGAGATTGTACTGTGCTTTTTTTCTCATTCATAGTGGAAAATTCTCTCTGCTTTTATCCCGAGGATTAGGCTTAGCCGAACCTCGCTAAATTATTTTGTTGATTTTTCTTCTCTATTTGCTTTGTGTGTGATTGTGTGCTAGTTAACCTACGATATTCCGCAATAATTGGTATCAGAACAAGGTTCGGGTTTCTACATATAATCTAGGGTTAAGATGTCTTCATCATCTTCAACAAAGTATGAAGTAGAGAAATTTGACGGGGGTTCTAGTTTCAGTCTATGGAAGATTAGGATGAAAACGTCCTTGGTGTTACAAGGGTTATGGAAGAAGAGGGCTTTGAGTGCGGTCTTCATGTGCGTTACATATAGCGTTCTTCGGGAAATTACTAAAGAAACTTCTGTAGCAATGGCACGGAAGAAGCTGAAAGATCTGTATTCTAAGAAATCGCTGACAGGCCGCCTCTACCTGAAAAAGAGGTTATACAATCTCCGTATGAACGAAGGTGTCACGACCCGAATTCTCCATCTTCGGACCGTGATGGCGCCTAACATTTCACTTGCTAGACAAGCCAACGTTAGAATAATATTAGCCATTTTTTAAATTTATTAATATCAAAGAAACAAATGCGGAAATAAGGTCTGAAATTTAGTGAATAATCCATAACAATAACGGTGTCTAAATACCATCCCAGAATTTGTGTCACAAGTGCACAAGCTCCTAGAATAATACAAATAAAGGTCTGAATAAAATAAGCTGTCTGGAAATAAAAACACACAGCTAAAGTAAAGTAGACGGGGACTTCAGAACTATGAACATCGTGCAATTATACCTCAAGTCTCCTCTGAGTAGCTAAAATCCGAGCAAGTCTATGGTACGCCGCTGGTACCAACTCCGAAATCTGCACAAGAAGTGTAGAGTATAGTATTAGTACAACCGACCCCATGTACTGGTAAGTGCTGAGCCTAACCTCGACGAAGTAGTGACGAGGCTAAGGCGGGTCACTTACATTAACATGTACGCAATATTAGTAACAACAACAAATAATAGAAATAGCCAGGTAACACATTTATATTAATTAAAGCCAATTCAGCAGTCATAATAAATTATCATTTCCATCAATTCTGTTGCAGCGTGCAACCCGCTCTCACAATATATTCACATTCAATTCTGTTGCAGCGTGCAACCCGCTCTCCCAATATATTCCTTTTAATCAAGTCTGTCATATATTTATTTCAATCAAGTATATATATATATATACACTTTTAAATATATATATATATATATATATATATATATCGACTTTTTTAATAAGTCTGTTGCGGCGTGCAACCCGATCCTCCAATATGGACTTTTACTAAGTCTGTTGCGGCGTGCAACCCGATCCTCCAATATGGACTTTTAATAAGTTTGTTGCGGCGTGCAACCCGATCCTCCAATATATTCATTTACCAATTCTTATAGAAGACATTTCCCAAATAAATACAATAATTAATATAAAATTATAAGATAACAAGCATACAATAATTATAATTTAACTATGAAACAAACAATAACAAATAGCAAATTATTATGGAAATCAGGGAAAAAATAGGCAGTTTAATATTTAATATGCTTAATGTCAAGTAGCAATTAATGCACATAAATCAAATACATATGTAATAATTATTGCAGGAATTCAAGATTTAATATTTAACAAAGAATAAGAGAGAAATAATTATTATAATAATTAATTTATGATTTAAAATAATTTATGATTTTTCAAGTAATTTTGCAAACAATTAATTTGACGATGTATAGACACTCGTCACCTCGCCTATACGTCGTTCACATGCATTTCACATAACAAATAGTTTAAGAGTTCTATTCCCTCAAGTCAAGGTTAACCACGACACTTACCTCGCTTTGCAATTTCCAATCAATTACTCGACCAAAGCTTTTCCTTTTAAATTTGTCTCCAAAAGCTTCAAATCTACTCACAAACAATTCGATATACTCAATACGAATCATAGGAATTAATTCCATATGAATTTAATAATTTTTCGGATAAAAATCCAAAATTTATTTAAATATTCAACAGTGGGACCCACGTCTCAAATCTCGAAAAAACTTACGAAATCCGAACACCCGTTTCGATATGAGTTCAACCATACAAAAAAATTTGTCCAATTTCGATGTCAAATGGACCTTCAAATCTTAAACTTTCGTTTTTGGAAGATTTTATAAAAATCTATTTTTTCTTCCATAAATTCACGGATTTATGATATAAACGAGTATGGAATCATGAAATATAATCAATATAGGATAAGGAACATTTACCCCAATATTTTTCTGTGAAAATCGCCCAAGAATCGCCTTACCCGAGCTCAAAAATTGGAAATGGTTGAAAATGGGTCTAAACCCCATTTCCAGAACTTAAGTTCTGTTTTTCAGATTTTTATTCATTGCGATCGCGGGAATTTGTTCGCGATCGCGTAGAATAACTTTTTCCCAGGTTCATTTTACTCTTCGCGATCGCGGGATTGGCTTCGCGATCGCGTAGCACATTTTGGCTGCCCAGACTTTTAACTCTACGCGATCGCATAAATGGTCATGCGATCGCGGAGTACTTTTCTCAGCCTTACGCGATCGCATACTTACTTGTGCGATCACGTAGTACAATTAATGTGCCTAGCTTTTACCCTCCTTCCTTCTACGCGATCACAGCTGGTCCCTCGCGTTCGCAGTGCACTGGGAGTTTACCTTCTGCGATCGCGTGCCTATCTTTGCGAACGCGAAGGGTAAAACTCACTACTTACAATTTCCTCTTTGCGATCGCAGGAATGGTTTCGCGATCGCGAAGCACAATGCACCAGATGACAGCAGAACCTCAAAAACCAAATTTTCTAAGTTCAAAATCATTCCGTAGCCTATCTGAAACTCACCCGAGCCCTCGGGGCTCCAAACCAAATATGCACACAAGTCCTAAAACATCATACGAACTTGCTCGCACGATCAAATCGCCAAAACAACACCTAGAACTACGAATCGGATACCAAATCAAAGGAAATTTCCAAGAAAACTTTAAAACTTATATTGTTTACAACCGGACGTCCGAATCACGTCAAATCAACTCCGATTCTCACCAAATTCGGCAGACAAGTCATAAATGACATAATGGAGCTATTCAAATTTCCAGAATCGGATTCCGGCTCCGATATCAAAAAGTAAACCTAGTGGTCAAACTTGGAAATCTTTAGCCTTTAAATTACTAGTTCCGTTAAATGGTCATAACTTGAGTTAGGGACCTCCAAATTAAATTCCAGGCATATGCTCAAGTCCCAAATCACGATACATAGCTACTTGAACTGTCAAAATACTGATCCGGGT
Source organism: Nicotiana tomentosiformis (assembly GCF_000390325.3). Lineage (NCBI taxonomy): Eukaryota > Viridiplantae > Streptophyta > Magnoliopsida > Solanales > Solanaceae > Nicotiana > Nicotiana tomentosiformis. The sequence continues at coordinate 41,452,715 of NC_090818.1, read as the reverse complement.
CTCTTTGCTCAAAATATTGACCAAAGTCAACTCAGTTGAGTTTTAAGGCTCTAGTTCACATTTTAATCCATTTTTCGCATGAAAACATTCTGAAAAATTATACGGACTGCGCACGCAAGTCGAGGAAGGATAATTAGTGCTTTTCAATGTCTTTAAACACAAAATTACTTATTAAATTTAAAGATAATATTTTGGGTCATCACATAAGGTACTTTTATTAAAACTCACCTTGATGAGTTTAATTCAATTATAATGACCCTGAAGAATGTGGATATCATAATTGAGAGTGAGGATCAGGCCTTGATTGTGTTATGTTCTTTACCACCATCTTATAATACTTTTGTCGATACGCTGCTATATGGGAAAGACAACATTTCACTAGAAGATGTTAGTAATGCACTAAAATCTAAAGAGTTGAAAAAGAGCTTTCCAGATAGCAGAATTGAGGGCGAGAGATTTGTGATTAGAGGAAGAACACAAAAAATGGACTTTAACAGGAAAAATTCAACCGCCAGATCAAAGTCTAGAGCAAGAAAACAACATTGTTACAAGTGCGGGAAGCAAGGTCACTACAAGAGAGATTGTCCTAAGCTGAAGGAGAAAAGAGGGAAGCAAAAAATAGATAATTCGGCAAATATTGTTGACACTGGCGATAATTCTAATGATAGTGACTATGTAGGGGAAGTCTGTGCTGTGAGTTCTAGTCATGGGCAGAATTCTTGAGTTCTTGATTCTGGTGCTACTTTCCACATGTATCCACACAAGAATTGGTTTGCAACTTACAAGTAAAAAAGTGTGACTGTCTACATGGGAGATGATAACTCATTACCAGTAGAGGGGGTTGGTAACATCAAAGTGAGAATATTCGACGGAATTATCAGAAACATTGAGTGTTGGCATGTTCCTCGGATAAAGAGAAATTTAATTTCTCTTTCGACTTTGGATGATCAAGGGTATAAATTTCACTCCGAGAATGGAATACTTAAGGTGTGTAAAGGCTCCATGGTACTCATGAAGGGTAAACTGCATTCTAAATTTTATCATCTTCAGGCTAGTGTAGCTGTTGTAGCTTCTGGGAAAAGTGATCTGAATCAGTCTCAGTTGTGGCACTTGCGACGTGGCCATATGAGTGATAATGGATTGTCTTTGTTGAGTAAGCAGAATTTGTTGAATGGGTACAAAAATCCAGTTTTCAATTTTTGTGAGCATTGTGTGTTTGGTAAACAGACAAGGGTAAAGTTCAGCAAGAAAATCGAGCACAAGACTAGAGACAAGTTAGATTATATACACTCTGACTTGTGGGGTCCAAACAGAGTTCCCTCCAAGAGTGGTGCCAGGTATTTTATGACTTTGATTGATCATTACTCAAGGATGGTGTGGGTGTATTTTCTGAAAATAAAAGATGAGGCATTTCCGACATTTGTTAAATGGAAGACGATGGTTGAGAGGCAGACGGAAAGAAAAGTTAAACGTCTTCGAACTGACAATGGGTTGGAATTTTGCAATCCTGAGTTCGATAATTTCTGTAGCAAGGAGAGCATAGTGAGACACCACACTTATGTCGGAACACCAAAACAAAATGGTGTTGCAGAACGTATGAACATAACACTTTGTGATAGGGCACGAAGCATGCTTTCACACTCATGTGTTGCAAAGATTTTGGGCTCAAGCAATCAATACAACTTGTTATTTGGTCAACAGATCTCCATCCACAACTATTGAGTTCAAAACTCCTTTTGAGGTATAGTCCGGTTCGCCTGCTGATTATTCAAATTTAAGGATATTTGGTTGTCCTGCTTATGCTCATGTGAGGGATGAAAAACTTGAGCCGAGGGCAAAGAAGTGCATATTTCTAGGATATGCAACTGGAGTGAAAGGTTATAGGTTGTGGTGCACAGATCAAAAGACTCCAGGGCTAATTATCAGTAGGGATGTAACATTCAATGAATCTGCCTCACTGGACAGTCAGAGGGAGAAGGCAATAGCAGAAACAGATCGTGGTGTCAGTGACCGCATAGAGCTAGAAATTGAATCTCCACTAGATCAGCCCAGTAGTTCTAAAGTAGAGGAAGTGTATGAGGTGCAAAATATTGATCAAGATGATAATGTTGATGCACCTGCGGAACAACAACCATATAGAATTGCAACATGCAAAGAGAAGAGAGTGATCAACCGACCGCAAAGGTTTGTAAACGTAGTTGATGTGAATCTTCTTGGACATACGAATTCAGTGAGATTTTCTTTGGCAGTTGCAGAGACCATTGATGCATTTGAGTATTATAACTACTCAGAAGCTATGAGAGTACAGAACCAAATCGACGGATTTGTGCTATGGCTAAAGAGATTGGGTCTTTTAACAAGTTTAGGTATTGCCTAGACTTGGTTGATGTGTGCGGCAATGGATAGAGCCCTTGCGAGGGTTGAGGGCAAGGTGGAGAGACGTTGTTCCTGTTGATGAAGAGAATTCAAGGCAAGGGGAAGATTTATTATTTTGTGGCTTGAATTATTTTCTTGTATTTTTAGGAAAATCATAATCTCTATAGGTTTAGGAAAACCCATTGTCCTAATAGATTTGGGAAAGGAAAACCTATAATCTTTTTCAAATTGGGAAACTTTTCTTTTATATGCTTGGGACTATTTGGGATCTATATATAGGGATTGTAGTTGAAGATCCTAGAGATTGCACTGTGTTTTTCTTCTCATTCATACTGCAAAACTCTCTGCTTTTGTCCCAAGGATTAGGCTTAGCCGAACTTCGTTAAATCTTTGTGTTAGTTTTTTTTTCTATATTTGCTTTGTGTGTGATTGTATACTAGTTAACTCACGATATTTCGCAACAAATACCTTGCATGCGGTAAACATATTATAAACCACAATATAAATATATAATCCCTTGATAAGATATTTTCACACAAATGAATCAAGAGATAAACATTTTCTATAAGACAAGTGAAGGAAGGGAGAGAAGAGACCTTTTGGCTTTTCCAGGAGCAAAAATTTGGTAACGAATAGACTCGTGTTGACGCTTTTCAACTTCTGTCTTGATCTGTAATTCAAAAAGACAAATGGAACTGCAATATAGACAAAAATAAAAGATGATTTAATCGGAAATAAAATAAAGATAGTGAAAAGAGTGAAACTTAATACCCGAGGAACAATGCAGGGATGCATTTTCACATGACAAGCTTATAGTCCTTACAAATCTCAATGCACAAGTACATACTCACAGAGAAAAATGGATCAAATTCTACAGCATACGCGGAAAAGGCGAAAAAAGTGGTAACTTAAAATTGAGAAAAAGGCTATGAAGAGTAGTTGAAACTTGAAAGGAAAGGATTACTACTGCTTTTCCTGCTTATCAAGAACCAGAACAAATTAAATAAAAAAAATAATGAAGACCAAAAGAAGAATTTTAGTTCTGGCGAATGGAGGGAAGAAGAGGAGAGGAAGGCGTTATAAAGTGGTTATAAAGAATGAGGAATTTGGTTTGGGGGGGGGGGGAGGGAGGGAATATTTTAAATAAAGAATGAGGAATTTTACCTGGAAAGGAGAAGCGTAGAGCAAGGAGCCGTAACTAAATAAAGTGATACTCCCAATTTATGTGAACCTACTTTTTTTTAATCTGTGTCAAAAAGAATGACATTTTTTCTTATTTGGAAATAATTTATTTTTATGCAATTATTTATAACCACACAAAATATATGTGCTTCATTTTACACAAGTTCAAAAATGTTCTCTATTTTCTTAAATTTCGTACCCAGTCAAATGGATTCACATAAATTAAAATAGAGAAAGTATTAAAAAGTGACACATCGGAAAGGGACACCTATTTATCAGCTTTTAAAGCCGAAAGAATGTTAGAAGACGGATTTGTTGTTTTCTTTCACAGTACACTATTTTCTCTTCATTTTAAAAAGGCAACGGTCTAAGAAAATAGATAATGTTAACAAACTAAGCTCAAGGACAATACAAAATAATAAAATAGAATGAGAGATATAAAAGGGAAAGAGAAAAGAGATTCTTATTTTTTTCATATTCAAGTACGTACAATATCACTTCTCATTTTATATTTATAGTATTATATAGAGGTATATAAAAGAATATCATAAACATAGCATTAAGTATTTGAGATCATCATGGGGGGGGGGAGGGGGGGATTATGGAGGTATGAGAGTTAAAACCATAAGTATTGGAGTAGTGAGAGTTATGGAGATAATGAAAAAGTATAGTGGGTGTTATTCATTTAGGAGTTATGAATATCCATCATAATCTAATATTTCATAATACTCCCCCTTGGATGTCCATAGATAATGTGCCTCGTTAAATCCTTACTAGGAAAAAATCATGTGAGAAAATTCTCCTAGTGAAGGAAAAAAGTACACATATCATGTAATACGCATAGCCTCATTAAAAAACTTTGTCAGGAAAACCCAGTGGGATAAAACCTTAGCTAAAGGAAAAGGGTGCAGTGCGTGGGATACTCCCCCTGACAAAAATATAACATGATATCTCAGAGATGATGAATTTCAATCTTGTATAACAACTTCTCAATTGCTGAGGTCGGCAATGCCTTATGTAAAAGTTTGTCAAATTATCACTTGAATAAATTTGTTGAACATCGATCATGTCTGAAATAGAACTTTGGTGTAATATGCTCTATTTTGTCTCCTTCGATAGTTCTTCTTTCAATTGAGCTATGCATGAAGTGTCGTCTTCAATGCAATTGGAATCTTGTTGAATATCATAACATAGCAGTACCCTCACGTACAAATAGATTATTTGAAAAACGAACTTTAAAAAAATGCCTGCATTTGCAAAACTAACAAAATCTTGACAGTATTTGTTAGGATAAACAAATCGATATCAAGGATTTCTTTTGCAATATAACACTAATGGTATTTCAATATCTCCACATATGAGTAAAACGATATCTTGCAAGCATGACACAAAAATAAATCATGTACGCCATGATTATTCTAATCCATATCAGGATTTGCTGAAACATTATTTAATAAATTTTTCGGGAACCTCAATATGCTTCAGAACAATTTAAATGATTCAAGGATTTTTATTATACGCATATCAAGTTTTTCATGTATTGTCAAATTTAAACCTGAAAATAATTTTATCCACCACTGGAGAACATATCTCCATATAACTAATGGCAGGATATTTATGATAAATCTTGTGCCACAAGTCGTTGTTATGTTTATCGACTTGATTTTTCATTTCACTTTCAGGTAGAGTCAATTTTTGTCACGACACAAAATTCACTATAGGTCATGATGGTGCCTAACGCTGCCGACAGGCAAGCCAACGATGATTGATCAATTTAATTACTTATTTTATTATTTTTGAAATTATAAATTTTAATAATAAAAGAAATTTACACTTTTAAATCCACGGGAACGTACAAAATTTGTAGTTTATAAGAAAAATGAAAGGCGATGATAATATATAGAACCGTAAGCATCAACTAGTACATTCCAAAATTCGATGTCACAAGTGCATAAGTATTTACTAAGGAGTACAATAATCATAATACATATGTCCAGAATGTAAATAAGACAAGATAAAATAAACAGTACGATGGAGCCTCTGTGGACTACAATGCATAGCCTGGAATGCATCTCACATAAAGTATCCTCAGCAGGTGCGCCTACGCGCCAAGATGATCACCAAATAAACTTGTCAGATCCTGCACATTTAGTGCAGAAGTACAGTATGAGTACGTAAATCAACGCGTACCCAGTAAGTATCTAGCCTAACCCCAGAGAAGTAGTGATGAGGGGTCGACATCGACACTTACTAGAGGTCCAACAAAGCAATATAATAAAACAATAAGCAGATCTGAAGCACCCAACCATAATGGGGTAAATCTGTAAGTTATCTAATCTTCCAAATATTTCTTTTAAAGTATGAATTTCTTAGTCTAGTATGTCTTAACTAACAATAACAAACAGACATAAAGTACCATGAAAAATGTCGGGCATCGGAGGAAGGATAATCTTGTGAATGTTCGGACTACCAGCAATATAACGCACGATTCCGATCTAGAATAATGTGTACATGCCAAGGGTCAAGCGGCACGAACCATAGATGCATCTATTATATTGCCGAGACGTTCAGCCGGCTCCACAATAAAGGAATGAAGTAATCAAATTATGAGACACTTTCTTACAATACAGTACATAAGCACAAAGTGAATATAATCTTTACCGTTTCTCAAATAACTAGCCAATCTCTCAAGGTAATAAGGCTCGGCCTAGTATACATATATTTATTTGTAAGTCAATTTCAATTATAAGTTCAAGTAATTAAACCAGCAGAATGAGTTCAAATTATTAAAATATTACATGATAAGGTCCTAAGTCTACCCGGACGAAAACATACTTTAGCTATGTACGAACTCTCGTCACCTCATGCGTACATAGTACCCACAACCAGTATCACATAGCAATTACATCACCTAGGGGGTATTTTCCCCCTCACAAGGTTAGACAAGAGACTTACCTCGCTACGAAGTTCCATAACCTGCTCCAATGCCTCTCTAACTCTTCAATTAAAGCCAAACGATCCGAAACTAGTCAAATAATATGCAATTCAATCAAAATATATTCCAATGCTTATAATTAATTAATTTATAGAAATTCTCAACTTTGCGCTAAAAGTCAATAAAGTCAATCCTCCGGCCCACATGCTCGGATTCCAAAAATTTTCAAAGATAAATTTTACCCGTAATACCACGAACTCAAATATATGATTTATTCCAAATTCCATGTCCAATTTCGTGGTCAAAATAAAAAGAATACCAATTTCTAAGTTTTCTACCAAAATCTCAATTTTCTACTAATTTTCATGTTCAAATTCACATATAAATCATGTATTTAACTCACAATATGTGGAAATTACTTACCTTGATATAGATGATGAAAATCTTCCCTCCAAGAGCTCCAAATATTGCCCAACCAAATGAAACTATGAGAGAAATGGGCTAAGTCTCGGTTTAAAAAAAATACCCCATTGCCCAGCGACCTTCACACCTGCGGTCAATTAGCCGCTTCTGCGGCTCCGCACCTGCGGAAAATCCATCGCAGGTGCGGTCCAGCTCAAACCAGCAACCCTCCCTTCTGCGCCTAGGTAGCGCATCTGCGCTTCCGCTTCTGCGGGCCTCAAGCGCTTCTGCACTCGCGCACCTGCACGACCGTGTCTGATTCTATAGCCCATGCCTTCTTGGCTAACCTCCGCTTCTGCGCTTCTTCTCCGTATCTGCGGCTTCGCAGGTACGGAAATTTCCTCGCACCTACGCTCCCAGACTTCCTCCACGATAATCATACATGCGATGGGCTTTTCCCAGCTGCGTGACCGCACCTGCGGCCAGTCCTTCCGCGGGTGCAATGGCACCAAACTTCAGCAGCATCATCAGGTCCTCAATTCCAAGTTTCAATCCATTTTGAATCTATTTCAAACCCGAGGCCCCCGATAACCCATACAAACGTACCAATACAACCCAAAAACACAATACGGACTTAGTCGAAGCCTCAAATCACGCCCAACAACATCAAATCTATGACTAAACGATCAAAACCTTCTTTAAACTTTCAAACATTCAAATTTTGCCGAACGCGAATGACGTGAAATTTTGCGTGCAAGTCACAAATCACGATACGAACCTATTCCAAGGCTCGGAACCTCAAACGGGTGTCAATAACATCAAAATTCACATCAAACCAAACTCATAAAATTCAAAACCTTCAAAATGCTAGTTTCCACAATAAGTGCCGAAATGCTCCCGGGTGATCCGATATTCAACTCGAACATAGGCCAAAGTCCGAAATCATCATATGAACCTTTTGGAACCTTCAAAACTCAATTTCGAGATCGTTTACTCAAAAGTCAAACTTTAGTCAATTCTTCAAACTTAAAGCTTCCAAAATTAGAATTTTCTTTCCAAATCAACTCCGAACTTCCCGAAGATCAATTTTGACCACGCGTAAATGTCATAATACTTGAATTGAAGCTACTCAAGGCCTCAAACCGCCAAACAATGCACTAGATCCCAAAACGACCGCTCGGGTCGTTACAATTTTCATTACGTATTTTTTATTTGGCCAATCAGTTATCTGCCCGAATTCCATGACAGATTTGAGCTCACAATCCTCGGCAATATTAATAATATTGAGCGCTACATTATATCAACAATATAGCCAATGATCATTTTACATCGGTTCCAGCATCACACAATAAAGACATAACTTATTGAGATCTGTTTATCTCATTATTTTCAGGTAACTGAGCCTCTCTCGTGAGGTCTTATAAAGTGTTATGTCGTGGCGCTCTTCTAGAGCACTTGCCTCCTTATTCTGACCATCTTGATCATTTAATCCTCTCCTTCTTCGGAAAGTTTTATCTTTGGAACTGATTTGTCTATTACGCTTCACGTGTGTCATAGACTCTGTATATTATGAGTTTTATACTATTTGGAGCATTAGCAGCTGAAATATAACATTTAGCTTTGGTTAGCAAATGCCCCTAGAAAATTTTTTCAAATAAATTATCACTTGAACTTCAAGTTCACATTTTCTTGTACGATCATCTGGATGTACTCTTAATAATTTATTTCACGTATCACTTTTTCAGCTGCCTATTTTCTCCTCCTAATGTTGGGATCATTAAGACATATCTACAATCTTCTTTGGAGACCCATCTTTGTGCATTGTGGCTGAATAATTAAATCATATAGCACATTCATATTTCTATATGGAAATTATTTGATTCCTAACCCTGAATTAATTGTGATAGGGAGAATTTATCATAACTTGTTGGCTAGATGCATACAAGTGGTATTGTATATTAAGTAATATACCTCGTACCAAATTTCTTTTTGGAACTTTTGTTCTCATAACCATTGGTTTAGCTATAATTGGAGGCATATAATTTCTGCTTAACCAATTATGATTTAATCCAGCATTATCAAGATAAATCATCATAATTTATATCCTAGACCTGTTTTCTAATAATTTGAGTAATTAGCCTTGCAAAATTCAAATTGTAAGTTGATAACAAATGCATATGTGACCATACAAGAGTTGCATCTACTAAATTATATAATAGTAAACGGACTACATGGCAGGTGACTGGGTCCAATATATATATATATATATATATATATATATATATATATATATATATATATATCACCTTTTATTCATTCCAGAAATCAAGGAATTCAATCCCAACCTTAGTTGATATATCATGAGAATAAGCAGCACACGAGAGTTTTATCTTCTATTTCTTCAATATATGCCAATGTGAATTCTTAATCAATTTTTCCGCATCATAATTGAACTGGGATGGCCAACCGGTCATGCCAACTAATATTTATTTCAGTAAACCTCTAGTTTACTTGTGGCATGTGATTCCAACATCATGCTTATACTTGTGTAGTATAAATAAAAGGAAAATGGGGTAACCTTTTATATTTACCCGGTATGATTATAGTAATATAAAGATATTCAATCTTCCTTTCATTTATAGTCTCAATATGCCAACCACTTTGGCTAATATATTTGAAACTCACCACATAACTCGTTTGCACAATGCACAACATAACACATTTGCCCAGGGCAACCTTCTCCAAGCACAACCGCTAAAATGTCACTGACCCGAAGCCCATAATATACCACATAATACATATAAGCCTTGCTCCAACTCTCACAATACTTCCACAACGGAAAAGATGTGTAGAAGCTCATAACGACCTGCTGAATTAACAAATCATTGAGTCTCTCCTCCAGACAAGGACCATTACCTCATTCTGAACTTAATAACGATATTTTCTCTTTAATATACCTTATATAGATCTGATTGCACTTTTAAGGTTCAATAATCTCATCTCACACAGTATAAGTTGCTCAGGCAATAAGCCATCTTAAACACTGACCCATATCTCATATGAAGCCATCGATGCACCGACAAGATACAACTCGAATAAGACACATAAGGGAGAACAAACTCTGGAAAAAGAACTACCCGGCCCGCATAATGAATAAAACAGACGAAGAGACGCTATGAAACTTTCTCAGAGAGTGAGAAACAAATACACAAAAATAAGTATAGAGAACAGTACTCAACATCTCACTGTTGCGGCGTGCAACCCGATCCAATATGACACTATTATGACGCACAAAATGATCCAAACATGACAATGTTGCGGCGTGCAACCCGATCCACAAAACATTCATGTGACGGCATGCCACATGATCCAAACAATATACCCATGGCGGCGTGCCACCCGATCCGCACACAACAATCAAGAAGAAAACACACATCAAGCCGTAATGCTTATAATTACGAAATTCTCAAATATCGATCACAAGCACGCCAAGTGTATAATACAAATCATGGGGAGACGGATAGCACCATAAGCTACAAAACCCAAGCACAACTAAGGTGCGATAATTGACCTGTATCTCAAGAGCTATCCTGCTCATATAATACCACAACATACACGTGACCTCAACACATGTGCAAATAATCAAGTCGTCTCACAACCCACTTGGCCAATAGATATTACACGGAATAACTGACAACGGGAATAACATCCAATGCCCGATGACTCCTCCGTAAGCAATGCTACGATGAATGAACACATCCGACCTGGCATACAACACAAATTCACATTAAACCCACCAATGGACCTCAAACCAATTTTGATCATACCCTATTGGGCCAATAACCTTTCAAGGATCTACAATGGCCTTATTCATGATACACACGAGCAGTTTTCCACCCCGGACCAAATTCCCACCATTTACAACCAAAGGAATAGAGCGCCTTCCACACATAAACCCTCACATTAACAATAGTCCAAAAATCTCCATTTTTGGTTTCCATCTTTAACAATCAAGAGACTAACATGTCACACTCATACAAATCTCCCCCTGGGGTACGCTCCTATGACCTTCCACCCGGGTAGCAAAGTTCGAACATCCATACCACCAACCGTACTAATTCTGTAAAGCAAATCAAGAATTCGAAAATCAATACACAAAGCCTCTTGCATAGAACGCCATTCTCAGGTGACACTAAAGAAAATGCCATCTTACTCTGAACATCTGAATTCTCCCCTACTAATCCAATCTCATGACATTCTTGTCAACACCGAACCGCAACCTTGATCCTCAACATTAAAATTCCCATGCCGCTCACTGCACCTATCATGCCGCTACGCGAGAATAAACAATTCATTGGCTAGAAACCTTTGACTTAGCTCAATTCAGAAGAACCAATGCAACACGCAAACGGCATTCTCTAACCGCAAAAAATACAAACCTCAAGTCGTGGTCTAACCCGTCATGACTCTTCCGGAATCCATTTATACAACAAGGCCATTTGAATCAAATACCTCCCAAATCAATCAAGTTGTGGTGGTTGTCAAGCCCGCATGTATAACCACAAACCACATGTATAACTTCACATGCTGAAGGAACTGATCATTGCCACAATTATGATGATTCAACCAATACTAACCGACCCAACTTCTTCCAATTTATTCTCGACTTGCCTTAGTAATAATAATAGCTCTATTTAAAAATGTAACGAACCAAATATGCACTCATCCCGAGTGACCCGCATCACGAGACCACATCATCTCAATACTCATGAACCATCGCATACCCTCCTTAATAGCATCTCTAACTGGTACACCCATTCTGCAAGACCTTCCGCAAATCCGAAGCTATTTCTTCCTTTCCTCCAATACTGCACTGCATACCCGACGATAACATAGAACATTACAATTCCCGTTCGTAATCCACTGCAAAAACTCGATTCTTAACTACAAAACGAACTCTAAATCCTTAGGCACTACACTTTAATTCTTGAACCCACTAGGACCGTTGTTGAGAGTCACCCACTCTAACCTGGTCCCGAATATAATTAAACTCCAACACGCTGCTAGCACATGAACACCCTCTTAAAGAAGTAACCGACTAAATTCTTTTCCTTGTACATCACATCCACAAGAAGCATAAACTCCGAGTCTTCCCAAAACTGCACATGAATTGATAAGGCTAAGTTTTGCAAACATTCATCAAGTTCTCCGCTCGAATTACCCCTGTTGTTTCATTTTTCCTACCCATAATGTTTCACCAATGCACTGATAAACAGAAACCGCACTAGCAGACAACCAGGTGATCTAATCGTAGACGGTGGGGCTCCCCCACTTAACTATAAGCTACAATTATATAAACCTAGAAACCACAAAGATTTCTCCTTCTCAATTACCATGATCTCGCACCGTCAACCTGCCAAATTATTTATAGTTTCTTATTACACTTTTCATGAACATTCTGAATTATCAGCCACAATCGCATATTTGACCTTCCGTCGGGTAGTAAGTAGAATTCTTCGTAGATAGTTCATCAAAATCACACAACCGCTAACCCACTCACATGATAGAATCGACCTGTGGAGATTCCATACTGATATCTTCCACTGACGCCGCACTGCGTACCACCACCCCGAACTCAGTAAACACTCCTGAGCCCATGCTCTCCCACCAGCTGTACAAGTTTGTTCATTCCCCATTAACATCAACTGAAATTTCAAAAATACGCTCCAAACTCGAAGTCATGTTGCATCCCAAAACGATAATCCCCTCTTCATTTCAAGCAAACTCCTCTCGGCCATATTCAATCTTCCTCAATACAGTAGCCTCCATCTTAAATAAAAATCTGTGGACCTAGTCACTTCCCACCACGATTCCCCAAATCGCTCTAAACTTTTCTCAAGGCATGTGGCTAGCTTACTACAGAATCCATATGCTACTCTGCCACTCTTACTTTGGTTAAACCATCCCCTTTAAGCAACTTCTCGACCTCTGCTTTTCATACTTGACATGTTAGTAATTCTACCACCGTGAGACACCTCTTGTTGTGTCCTTCCTCATACTTCACTGCCAGATGTTTCCCCAAATCAAATCCATACCCGTAGCACCTAGACTAATGAATTTTTACCAACTCTAAACCTCCTAGATCTCGATCCATCAACATTAGAAATACCAATTTGATTCCTAAACCACTACACTCCGCTACCTCTGACAACCGCTTCTTAGGCACCAGTTCACAACACCCTGCTACGAAGGAAAAAATTGAAGAAGACCATAACACCGGTGAACCTTAATGCGTTCATACAAGGACGACGATACCACATCATAATTGAGAATTCCACCACACTCGACAATATCAAGTCTCGTTACTTCATCAACCAAGGATTGAACATCAATAGTCCAATTGCCTTTCCTCCGCTGGAATAAATTGTCAAACTTCTAAATCATGCACCATGAAATCCTCCTTTCAAGTCATTCGCTGCCTCTACACATAAACAAGCACCCCACAATTACATAAATATTGTGCAATAACAACGCATGAATATCATAACAATCTGTGCATAGCCTCAAAACTATCAGTAATACATTTACTGAGCTGAAATGAAAAAACATCCTTTCGCAAGGCGACGATAATAGCCCACTCCAACATGCAGGAAAAACATCTTGCACCGCATTTGCGACGCCACTTACAACTCCTCAAAGCCCAATTGATACCAAGCACTCCACGTCGCATAAGATTGAGTAGGAAAGGAATAAAGGCATAAGCCTCAAAGGAATCAAATCGCACGATGAGGAATCAAGAAGGGAAGTGCTCCTAATATCCCTGTAGCCTCTCGAAGATAAGTACAGACGTCTCCGTACAAATCCGCAAGACTCTACTAGACTAGCTCATGACTCGTGAAACCTAAATGAACCTAACGCTCTGATACCAATCTGTCACGATCCAAAATTTACTATAATTCGTGATGGCGCCTAACACTGCCATTAGGCAAGCCAATGGTGATTGATCAATTTAATTACTCATTTTATTATTTTTGAAGTCATAAATTTTAATAATAAAGGAAATTTACACTTCTAAATCCAGGGGAACATGCAAAATTTGTAGTTTATAAGAAAAATGAAAGACTATGATTATATGCAGAACCGTAAGCATCAACTAGTACATCCATAAACCCGGTGTCACAAGTGCATGAGCATTTTCTAAGGAGTACAATAAAAATAATACATTTGTCCAGAATATAAATAAGACAAGATAAAATAAATAGTACGGTGGAGACTCCGTGGACTACGATGCGTAGCCTGGAATGCAGCTCATATAAAGTCTCCTTAACAGGTGCGCCTACGAGCCAAGATGATCATCAAATGAACCGATCAGATCCTGGACATTTAGTACAGTAGTGCAACATAAGTACATAAATTAACCCGTACCCAGTAAGTATCGAGCCTAATCCCGGAGAAGTAGTGACGAGGGATCGACATCGACATCGACACTTACTAGAGGTCAAACAAAGCAATATAATAAAACAATAAGCAGATGTGAAGCACACATCTATAATGTGGTAATCTGTAAGTTACCTAATCTTCCAAATATTTCTTTTAAAATATGAATTTCTCAATATTGTATTCTACCTCATCAGCTTGGATGTATCAAGTACCAGTAACAAACAGACAAGAAGTACCATGAAAAAATGTCAGGCATCAGTGGAAGGATAATCTCGTGAATGATCAGACTACCAACGATATAACGCATGATTATGCTGAGGTCATTCGGCCCGATCCAGATTAATGTGTACACTACCATGGGTCAAGCGAGACGAACCACAGATACATCTATTATACCGCCGAGGCGTTTAGGCCGCTCCACAAGAAATAAAGGAAGTAATCGAATTGCGAAACACGTACTTACAATACAGTTCATGAGCACAAAGTGAATATAATCTTTACCGTTTCTCAAATAACTAGAAAATAGCTCAAGGTGATAAGGCTCAGCCTAGTATATATATATATATATATATATATATATATATATATATATATATATATATATTTCTAAATCAATTTCAATTATAAGTTCGAGTAATTAGCCACCAAAATGAGTTCAAATATTTCAAATATTACATTATAAGGTCCTAAGTCTACCCGGGCATAAACATGTTTTAGCTACGTACGGACTCTCGTCACCTCGTGCGTACGTAGCACCCACAACTAGTATCACATAGCAATTACATCACCTAAGGGGTAGTTTCCCCCTCACAAGGCTAGACAGGAGACTTACCTCGCTCCGAAGTTCAATAACCGGCTCCAACACCTCTCTAACTCTTCAATTCAAGCCAAACGAACCGAAACTAGTCAAACAATGTGCAATTCAATCAAAATATACTCAAATGCTTATAAATAATCAATTTATAACAATTCCCAGCTTCGCTCTAAAAGTCAATAAAGTCAACCCTCGGGCCCACGTGCCCGAATTCCATATATATTTTAAAATAAACTTTACCCATAACACCACGAACTCAAATATATAATATATTCCAAATTCCATGTACAATTTCGTGGTCAAAATCCAAAATATCAATTTCCAGATTTTCTACCAAAATCCCAAATTTTTACTAATTTCCATGTTCAAATTCACTCACAATATGTGGGAATTACTTACCTTGACATAGATGATGAAATTCTTCCCTCCAAGAGCTCCAAAAATCTCCCAACCAAATGAAAATGTGAGAGAAATTGGCTACGTCTCGGATTAAAAAAATACTCCACTGCCCATCGACCTTCGCACTTGCGGTCAATTAACCGCTTCTGCGACTCCACACCTGCGAAAAATCCATCGCAGGTGCGGCAATAGCTCAAACTAGTAGCCCTCGCTTCTACGCCGCAAGTAGCGCATCTACGCTTCCGCTTTTGCGGGCCTTAAGCGTTTCTGCAGTCGCGCACCTACGCGACCATGTCCGCAGGTGCGAAAATTTCCTCGCACCTGTGCTCCGAAACTTCCTCCATGATAATCGAACCTGCGATGGGCTCTCCGCACCTGCGTAACCGCACCTACAGCCACTCCATCCGCAAGTGCGATAGCACCAGACTTCAGGAGCATCAGCAAGTTTTCAATTCCAAGTTTCAATCCATTTCAAACCCGAGATCCTCGGGACCCCATCCAAACATACCAATACAACCCAAAACACAATACAAACTTAGTCAAAGCCTCGAATCATGCCTAACAACATCAAATCTACGAATCAATGATCTAAACCTTCTTTAAACTTTCAAACATTCAAATTTTGCCGAACGCGTCCGAATTACACTTAGACATCCCGGAATGACGTCTAATTTTGCATGCAAGTCACAAATCATGATACAAACCTATTTCAAGACTCTCAACCTCAAACGAACGTAGATAACATCAAAATCCACTTTAAACCAAACTTATGAAATTCTAAAACCTTCAAAAATGCCTAGTTTCCACAATAAGCGCTGAAATGCTCCCGGGTAATCCGATAATCAACCCAAACATATGTCCAAGTCTAAAATTATCTTATGAACCTATTAGAACCTTTAAATCCCAATTCTGAGGCCGTTTACTCAAAAGTCAAACCTTAGACAATTCGTCCAACTTAAAGCTTCCAAAATTAGAATTTTCTTTCCAAATTAACTCCGAACTTCCTGAAATTCAATTCTGACTACGCGTAGGAGTCATAATACCTGAAGTGAAGATACTCAAGTCCTCAAACAGCCAAACGACGCAGTAGAGCTCAAAACGACTGGTAGGTTCATTACAATTTGCATTGCGTATTTTTTATTTGGCTAATCATTTATCTGTCCGAATTCCATGACAAATTTGAGCTCACGATCCTCGGCAATATTAATAATATTGAGTGCTACATTATATAAACAATATAGTCAATTATCATTTTACATCGGTTCCATCATCATACAATAAATACATAACTTATTGAGATCTATTTATCTCATTATTTTTAGGTACCTAAGCCTCTCTCATGAGGTCTTATAAAGTGTTATGTCGTGGCGCTCTTCTAAAGAACTTGCCTCTTTATTATGACCATCTTGATCATTTACTACTCTCGTTCTTCAAGGAGTTTTATCTTTGGAACCGATTAGTCTATTACACTTCATGCATGCCATAAACTCTGTCTATCATAAGCTTTATACTATTTGGAGCACTAGTAGCTCAAGTATAACATTTAGCTTTGGGTTAGCAAATCCCCCTAGAAATATTTTGCATTTGAATTATCACTCGAACTTCAAGTTCATATTTTTTTGTACAAGGATCTGGATGTACTCTTAATAATTCATTTCACGTATCACTTTTTCAGCTGCTCATTTTCTCCCCCCAAATGTTGGGATCACCAACACATATCTCCAACTTTCTTTGGCGACCCATCTATGTGCATTGTGGCTGAACAACTAAATCATATACCACATTCATATTTCTAGACGGAAATTATTTGGTTCCTGACCATGAACCAATTGTGATAGGGAGAATTTATCATAACTTGTTGGCTAGAGACATACAAGTGCTATTGTATATTAAATAATACACCTCATACCAATTTTCTTTTTGGAAATTTTATTCTCATAACCATTGGTTTAGCTATAATTGAGGCATACAATTTCTGCTAAACTAATTTAGATTTAATCAAGCATTATCAAGATAAATCAACATAATTTACATTCTGAAACTGTGCTCGAATAATTTGAGCAATCAGCCTTGCAAAATTCAAATTGCATGTTGATAACAAAACACACATGTGACCAAATAAGAGATGCATCTATTAAAATCATATGATAGTAAACGGTCCACATGGCAGGTGACTGGGCCCAATATATATATATATATATATATATATATATATATATATATATATATATATATATATATATATATATATATATATATATATATATATATACCTTTTAATCATTTTAAAAATTAAGGGATTCAATCCCAACCCTAGTTGGTATATCATGAGAATAAGCAGCACAAGATAATTCTTGAAGAATCTTCTATTTCTTTAATATATGCCAATATGAATTCTCAATCAATTTTTCCGCATCATAATTGATCTGAGCCAACCGGTCATGCAATTTAATATTTATTTCAGTAAACCTCTAGTTTACTTGTGGCATATGATTCCATCATCATGCTTATACTTGTGTAGTACAAATATAAGGAAAATGGGGGAACCTTTTATATTTAACCGGTATGATTATAGTAATATAAAGATATTCAATCTTACTTTCATTTATAGTCTCAATATGCCAACAACATTTTCTAATATATTTTAAACTTAAAAAGTTCCTTTTGAGACTTACTACAATATCAATGTCATGAACAATTTCATTCTTCCGGGTAGTAATAAATTAGCTCTCCGAAGCTCTTAATTGATTTTGTACTACAAGACTTATTTTTCACCATCCATATAGTGAATGACTCCTTCATGACGAAAATCATATCATAATAATTATCATGGCCAAAATCATCATAAGAAAAATCATTTCTTGCTTTAAGTTTTCCCTGAATAACTTTTTATAAGACATGGCAATATGTATTTGACGTACCATATGTATGCGACCAATGATATGTAACTACATAGTAATATGCATTATCTTTCTTTCTCTCAAACCCCCCTTAGAGGCGAGTTGAAGTATTTAATCCAACCATGCATAAGCAGATTCTTATGCATAAATTTTATCACATATATATTTCCACATTCAATTTCTGAATGAGTCTGTATTTACAATGCTTATCACAAGTCACATTTTCAAGGAATGGACTATAATCATGTGAGCGTGCCTCGTATTAACATACCACATTGATACATATTTCCTTCACATTGGAAGGATTATTTTGAGAACCCCTATTTTTCTCCTTTTTACGATTACCATAATGATGACTAATATTATTTTGATCTTTAGCACACTCACATTTATCGGTCAACCACTTATCTTCATTCAGACTTGTTATGCACTGCTATCACATTCACTTCAAGAATGGAGCAAATCAAGTGGGGCAAGCTTCATGCTTTTTCATGAAAAATATATTTTCTTTAGTCATAATTATATCATCAATATGATGCATTGGAACTCAAACCATATGTCTTATCCATATAAAGGCGTGTAAGGATATAATACGTTGGGACTCGAATCCAACTCTTATTATCATGGTGCACCAGGACTCAAACCCGATGTCTTACTCTCGTGGTGCGTTGGGACTTGAACCCACCGTCTTACCCTCAGTTAGTGACATAATAAGCCAAAGTTGAGCCTTTAAAATATTACCATTTGCCATTTATAGTGATCAATTATTTCTTTGCAAAACCTCAAACATTATTGAATGATATCAATCACAAATGATAAAAAACATTAACCTACCATTCGGAAGTACGTTTGCAAGTCTTAACAATCAGAAAAGGTCTCCAAGTTGTAAAGATCCTGAAACCTAAAGAAGTCAAGAATAATTTCACAAAGAATTAATGATATATAGAGCAATATATGTTACCTGCATCAGAAATGCAGACTATCTTAATCTCTCGGTATTGGATAAGTTATTGAGCTACCGGTACCTAGTTACCAATTTCTTCAATTCCAGAAAAGAGTTGCTCTCCAAATTCCATTTGCGTGGGAAATAGAAATAATATATTGTGCATTAAAACATTTTATTTGAATCACCAACTCATTAGTACATCATAATGTCAATTTTAACATTGTAGACTCGCCTTGTGCTTATGGTTGTATTCCACTTACTAGCATACTCTTTTGGTTCCTTGTGTGTGCATATCTATAGTTTATTTATTTATTTATGGTGAGAACCCTGTAGTATCTTGGTGTTCAATAAGTGCCTAACTTAATACAAAAGTTGGTTAATTTATCCATTACATAAAGCATTTTCCAGCTGTATGTTACCAAGCAACTAAGACAAAAGTTTAGAAGGACGAAAGCATTACATAAAGGACCAATATTTAATTACTAAAATTTAATTACTATATATGTTAGATATGCGTACCTCATCTGAATAGTATTTCAAGCATATGGATACCTCTTACGTACAAGCGCTTTCCCACAAAGAGACGTGAACCTATTTTACTTTCTGTACAATACGAAGCAAACTGAACATTGATATGGCAAATGAAAACCCAGGTTTTCATTGGATCAACCAAATTGATTCAAGATTTTTCGGTTTTTCATAGTTCCATTATGAAATGGGTTATCTTCTCACTTTGGTTAGAGGTCGTGTTAAAAACGTGTTAAGAACAAAACAATAAAATAGACAAGAGATATAGAGAGGAAAGAGAAGAGAAATTCTTATTCCTTCCATATTCAAGTGTGTACAATATCACTTCTCATTCTCTATTTATAGTATTATATAGATGTATACAAAAGAATACCATAAGCATGGCATTAAGTGTAACGACCTCGGCCGGTCGTTTTGAAAGTTATAGCCATGTTCTCCCATTTACTATTTATTTTGTACTTCATAGCTGTTATGTGACTTGCCAAGGTAGTCGGTTCTGGTCCGGAGAGATTTCGGAGTGAATTGAGATACTTAGTCTCGTGGTTGAAAGCTTAAGTTGAAGCGGTTCACCATATGTTGATTTATGTGTAAACGACTCCGGAATGGAGTTTTGATGAATCCATTAGCTCCACTGGGTGATTTTGGACTTAGGAGCATGTTCGTATTGTGATTTGGAGGTCTGTAGTGGAATTAGCCTTGAAATGGCGAATGTTGGATTTTTGAAAAGTTTGACCGGGAGTAGACCTTTTGATATCGGGGTCAGATTCCAATTTTGGAAGTAGGAGTAGGCCCGTAATGTCATTTGTGACTTGTGTGCAAAGTTTGGGGTTAATCGAACGTTATTTGATAAGCTTCGGTGTCGTTTGTTGAAGTTGAATTTCCTTAGTTTTATTAGGTTTGAATTGGGGTGCGATTCATGTTTTTCATCTTGTTTGATGTGATTTGAGGGCTCGACTAGGTTTGTATCATATTTTAAGACTTGTTGGTATGTTTGGTTGAGGTCCTGGGAGCCTCGGATCAAATTCGGATCGTTAACGGATCAAAAATTGAACATGGTGCATGGCTGAAGCAGGGATTCTGCTGGTGTAATCGCACCTGCAGAACATTGATTGCAGGTCCGAGCTGAGGAGCGCAGATGTGGCCAATACTAGGAGGACTGTTGTCGCAGGTGAGGGAAGATTTCCCCACCTGCGTGGTCGCAAGTGCCGCGTGATGGGCACAGATGAGAAGGGTGCGCATGAACGATAGGGAGTTCTGCACCCGCGGTTTTGCAGATCCGAGGGTGTGGAACGCAGAAGCGGAGGTCCAACTCTAGTGCTTCACTGCAGAAGCAGAATTTTGGTCACTTATGCGACACCGTAGATGCAGTTAAGTGCTCGCAGAAGCAGAAAGGATGGACAGAAAGATAAATACAAGGTTCGCGATTTTTGCTTCATTTTAACATTTTGAGCTCGGGTTTTGGCGGCTCTTGAGAAATATTTCGAGGGGATTCCTAAGGTAAGTCTCTTATGCTCATTATTTTTATCAATAATCTTGTTTCCCCATTGATTTCCCACCTAGTTGGTGTGTATTTAAGGTGTAAATTGGGAGTTTGAGGCTAGGGATTTGGAGAGTTTGATTTGGGGATTTGGGTGACGATTTGGTGTCAGATTTTGTTAAATTTGGTATGGTTGGACTCATGGTTGAATGGGGTTTTGGGTTTTGTAGAGTTTATCAAATTTTGAGACGTGGGCTCGGGGGCTGACTTTTGAGTCATTTTTTGACTTTAATTAATGACTTAGTATTTTCTTATGGAGTTGATTCCTTTAGCCCGTATTGATTATATTGACTTGTTTATGGCAAGATTCGAGGCATTCAGAGGCCATTTCGCGAGGTGAGGGTGTGTTGGAGTAGAGATTTGCTCGAATTGAGGTATGTAACAGTTCTAATGGTTCTGTGGGTATGAAATCCCGGATTATGTGTCATGTGATTAGTTTTGAGGTGACGCACATGCTAGGTGACGAGCGTGTGGGCATGCACCATAGGAATTGTAATTTGGTCAATTTCATGAAACTGTGTAGTTGAATAATCTATTGTTATCCGTAAATTTTTTCACGCATTATAGAATTCGAACTGTAAATCATGTTAGAGATTATGTTTAGACCATGCGTTGACATTGTAGGGACCCACAAAGGTTGTGTACATGTTGAATTATATGCTAAATTTTTGTTATGTACTCAGTCACAGGTTTACTTGCATATTACATCTCAGTCTCTATTGTTCATTTTTTATGCATTACATCATTTCTGTTTGGGCTGCTTATCATGATTTCTGAGAGCCCGAGAGACTGGAGAGGTTGATGACTGAGTGAGGCCGAGGGTCTGATTGTGGAATATTTATGGGATCGGGCTACAAGCCGCAACATGTTTCATTGATATATATGCCATGATTGGCTTGTCATAGCGCTTGGGCTGAAGAGCCTCTCCGGAATCTATACACACCCCAATGTGCATAGGTACCTACTGTGTGCGAGTGCCGAGTGCTGAGTGATTGAGAGGAATAAGTGGCTATGAGGAAAGAGTGATTGTGAGGTTGGAGTGAATGGGATGGTTGAGTGACTATTGCTCAGAGAGGATGCATTGATTTCATTATTGTTGCACTTCAGCTGTCATATATCACTGTCTTGAAATTTATGAGAGATATTATCTTTTGTTTCAGTTGAAATTGACATGAATTTACTGTTTTGACCTTAATTATCAAACTTGAAAGCATGCCTACCTTCTTATGTTGGAATTATTGTAATTGAAATTTAAATGTGAAGCTCGTCACTACTTACAGTTCTGTATTTAGTCTTATTACTTACTGAGTTGGTTGTACTCACGCTACACCCTACACTTCGTGTGCAGACCCAGGTGTTTCCGGACATAGTAGGTGTTGATTTCGTCGTGCAGTTGATCTTTTGGGAGATTCTAAGGTTGTTGCTCGGCGTTTCGCAGACCTTGTCTCTCCTTTCCTGTCTTCTTGCTTATTGTATTTAGATTCAGACTACTACAGAATGTGTTTTCCTGACTTGTGATGTATAGACGCTCATGTACTCTGTGACACCCCGATAGTTGGGAACTTCCACGTTAGAGTTTTGGGTTTCTATCCCTGTTTATGAGAACTTTTTGGTTATTTAAACTGCTTTAATTCATTTCTCTTAAAAATACTGGAATTATTTTGTAATGTCGGCTAGCCTAGTACCACGTTAGGCGCCATCACGACAGGTTAGGATTTTGGGTCGTGACAAGTTAGTAACAGAGCCTAGGTTACATAGGTCTTACGAGTCATGAGCAAGTTTAGTAGAGTCTTGCGGATCGGTATGAGACGTCTGTACTTATCTTTGAGAGGTTGTCGAACCCTTAGGAAATTTCACATTCAGGTATTCTTGTCGTGCAAATTTGTTGATTCCGGTAACTAAATCTCTGTATTCTATTCTCTCACAGATTGTGAGGACACATTCTACCGGGCAGGATGGACAGCCACCAGTACGACCAGCTAGGGCCATAAGAGGCTGAGGTCACGGTATGGGTCGGAGTAAAGGCAGAGGTGCAGCTCGTGCAACAGCTAAAGCAGCACCTGCAGATCCACCAGTTGCTCCAGCTCAGGAGCAGGTTCTAGATGTGGTTGAGCCAGTGGGGCCAGCTCCGGCACCAGTTAAGCCCATTGTGATTCCAGGCCTTAAGAAGTCTTTGGCCCAGATATTGACTATTTGCACGGGCCTTGCTTAGGTGATTTCGGCTAGAGCCGCACCAACCACTTCTTAAGCTTGGGGCGGTACTTATACCCCCGCCGCCCGTACCCCAGAGTAGATGATGCAATGACTCCAGATATCGGGGGTACTACCAGCCCAGCCGGTTGCAGCTGCTCAAGGCCAGGCGGTCCCGGTTATGACTGATGATGAGCAGAGGAGACTTGAGAGATTTGGGAGGTTTCAACCTCTATCATTTAGCAGTATTGAGTCATAGGATGCTCAAGGCTTCCTGGATAAGTGCTAGTGGATGCTTTACATGGCTGATATTCTGGAGACCAGTAGGGTCTCGTTCACTACTTTTCAGTTCATTGGGGATGCCTTCAGATGGTGGGAGACTTACGAGAGGCACAGGCCGGTCGGTGCAGCACCACTTACATAGCTAGAGTTCTCCGTACTCTTCTTGGAGAAGTTCGGGCTGCAGTCCCGCAGGGAGGAGCTGTGTAGACAGTTTGAGCAGTTACCTCATGAGGGCATGTCTGTGATGCAGTACGAGATGAGGTTATCTGAGTTGGCTCGTCATGCCGTTTGGTTGGTTCCCACTAATATGGAGAGGAATAGCAGGTTCATTGATGATCTCACATATCAGCTGTAGTTGATTATGACTCAGGAGAGGGTGTTTGGTTCTACTTTTGACGAGGTGGTTGACATTGCTCGGTAGATAGAGATGGTCTGTAGCCAGTAGCGTGCAGAGAGGGAGGCCAAGAGGCCTCGTGCATTGTGTGATTTCAGCGGTGTTCCTTCTAGGGGTCAGTTCTACCACCGCAGGGGTCGTCCTTATAGGCATGCTCAG
This sequence comes from Nicotiana tomentosiformis, assembly GCF_000390325.3. Lineage (NCBI taxonomy): Eukaryota > Viridiplantae > Streptophyta > Magnoliopsida > Solanales > Solanaceae > Nicotiana > Nicotiana tomentosiformis. The sequence continues at coordinate 41,428,231 of NC_090818.1, read as the reverse complement.
ACAACTTTATCCAGTTCACCATGGTGCATCATCCAACCATGGTTCATATATTTCTTATCAGGGTCAGTCATCTCTCAGTTTCCTTCTAGCTCAGATTTTGTCGCGTGCGCTATCGGTTCAGGAATCATCTATGCTGAGTCCTTCCAACAGTTATCCCAGTGCTCGGGGCTCCCTTCAATCCCCACCACCAGTAGCTGGGATTTGCTTTGAGTGCGGGGAGTTTGGGCATATGTGGAGGTAGTGTCCTCATCACCAGGGAGGTCTAGTGCAACAGAGGAGTCAGACTACGACTTCAGCACTAGTTACTTCACCACCTGCACAGCCAGCTCGAGGTGGGGCTTAGTCAGCTAAGGGTCGCCCAAGAGAGGGAGGCCGATCAGGTGGAGGCCAGACCCAATTCTATGCTATTCCTACTAGGCCGGATGTTGTTGCTTCAGATGCAGTGATCACATGTATTGTCATAGTATTCCACAGGGATGCCTCTGTATTATTTGACCCTGGTTCCACTTATTCGTATGTATCATCGTATTTTTCTCATTATCTGGATATGCCCTGTGAGTCCTTAGTTTCATTTGTTCGTGTATCTATGCTAGTGGGCGATACTATCGTTGTGGACCATGTATATCGGTCGTTTGTAATAGATATTGGGGGATTGGAGACTAGAGTTGATCTCTTATTGCTTAGTGTGGTGGACTTTGACGTGATCTTGGGTATGGATTGGTTGTCTCCATGTCATGCTGTTCTGGATTGTCACGCTAAGACCGTGATGTTTGCGATGCCGCGGTTGCCAAGGATTGAGTGGAGAGGTTCTCTAGACTATGTTCCCAGTAGAGTGATTTCGTATTTGAAGGACCAACGGATGCTTGGCAAGGGTTGCTAATCTTAATTGGCCTTTATGAGGGATGTTGTTGCTGATACTCCTACTATTGATTATGTTTTGATGGTGTGAGATTTTCCGGATGTGTTTCCTGTAGACATGCCGGGCATGCCATCCGACAGGGATATTGACTTGGTGTTGGGCACTCAGCCCATTTCTATACCATCGTATCGTATGGCACCAGTTGATTTGAAGGAATTGAAGGATCAGCTTTAGGAACTTCTTGATAATGGGTTTATTAGGCCTAGTATGTCACTATGGGATGCACCGGTTCTATTTGTGAAGAAGAAAGATGGTACTATGCGGATGTGCATTGATTATAAGCAGTTGAACAAAGTTACAATCAAGAACAAATATCCATTGCCGCACATTGATGCTTAATTTGACCAGCTCTAGTGAGCGAGGGTGTTCTCTAAGATTGACTTGAGGTCTGGGTATCACTAGTTGATGATTCGGGACTCTAATATTCAAAAGACGAAATTCAGGACCCGTAATGGTCATTATGAGTTCCTCGTGATGTCTTTCAGGCTGACCAACACCCCAACACCATTCATGCATCTGATGAACAGTGTATTCCAGCCTTTCCTTGACTCATTTGTCATAGTGTTCATTGATCATATCTTGGTGTACTCTCGTAGCCAGGAGGAACATGCTTAGCATTTGAGGGTTGTGTTGTAGCGGTTGAGGGTTGAGAAGCTTTATGCCAGGTTCTCCAAATGCGAGTTTTGGCTTAGTTCAGTGGCGTTCTTGGTGCACGTGGTGTCTAGTAAGGGGATTTAGGTGGATCCGAAGAAGATAAAGGCGGTTTAGAGTTGGCCGAAACCGTCCTCAGCTACGGAGATTCGGAGCTTTCTCGCCTTGGCCGGTTATTATCGTCGCTTCGTGGAGGGTTTCTCGTCTATTGCATTGCCATTGACCAAATTGACCCGGAAAGGTGCTATTTTCAGGTGGTCAGATGAGTGTGGGGAGAGCTTTCAGAAACTCAAGACTGTATTGACCTCAGCTCCAGTGCTAGTTTTACCTTCACCTTCTAGTTCTTATATAGTGTATTATGATGCTTCTTGGATCAGTATTAGATGTGTTTTGATGTAGGAGGGTAGAGTGATTGCTTATGCCTCGCTTCAGTTGAATCTCCATGAGAAGAACTACTCTATCCATGATTTGGAGTTATCTACCATCATTCATGCATTGAAGATTTGAAGGCATTATCCCTACGGTGTGTCTTGTGAGGTGTTTATACATGATCAGAGTCTCAAACACTTGTTCAAACAGAAGGATCTAAATTTGAGGCAGCGGACTTGTTAGAGCTGCTAAAGGCTACGATATCACTATTCTGTACCATCCTGGGAATGCCAATGTGGTGGACGATGCTTTGAGTAGAAAGGCAGTGAGTATGGGCAGCCTTGCATTCATTATTGTTGGTGAGATACCTCTTGCAGTTGATGTTCACGCCTTGGCCAACCACTTTGTGAGATTAGATATTTCGGAGCCCGGTCGGGTTCTAGCTTATGTGGTTTCTCGGTCTTCCTTATATGATGGCATCAGAGAGTGCCAATATGATGATCCCCATTTTCTTGTCCTTAAGGACACGGTTCAGCACGATGATGCCAAAGATGTTACTATTGGGGATGCTGGGGTATTTGGGATGCAAGGTTGGATTTGTGTGCCTATCGTGGATGGGCTACGTGAGTTGATTCTTGAGGAGGCCCACAATTTATGGTATTCCATTCATCCAGGTGCCGCGAAGATGTACCAGGACTTGAGGCAACATTATTGGTGGAGGCGAATGAAGAAGGATATAGTGCGGTTTGTAGCTCGGTGCCTCAACTGTCAGCAGGTAAAGTATGAGCATCAGAGACTGGGTGGATTTCATCAGAGGATAGAGATTCCAGAGTGGAAATGGGAGGGGATCACCATGGATTTTGTCATTGGGCTACCATAGACTTCGAGAAAGTTCGATGCTATTTGGGTGATTGTGGATCGGCTGACCAAGTCCGCGCACTTCATTCCAGTTGGGACTACTTATTCTTCGGAGCGGTTAGATGAGATTTACATCTGAGAGATTGTTCTCCCTCACGGTGTGCCAGTTTCCATCATTTCAGATCGGGGCATGTAGTTTACATCGTAATTTTGGAGAGTCGTGCAGCAAGAGTTGGGTACCCAGGTTGAGTTGAGCACAACATTTCACCCTCAGATGGATGGACAGTCTGAGCGCACTATTCAAATATTGGAGGATACGCTATGCGCTTATGTCATTGATTTTAGGGGTTCTTGGGATCAGTTTCTGTCGCTCGCAGAGTTTGCCTACAACAATAATTACCAGTCGAGAATTCAGATGGCTCCGTATAAGGCTTTGTATGGGAGACAATGTCGATCTCCAGTGGGTTGGTTTGAGCCAGGTGAGGCTAGGTTATTGGGTACTGACTTGGTTCAGGATACTTTGGACAAGGTTAAATTAATTCAGGAGTGGCTTCGCAAGGCACAGTCTAGACATAAGAGTTATGCCGACAGGAAGGTTCGTGATGTTGCTTACATGGTTGGGGAGAAAGTGCTACTTAAGGTTTCGCCCATGAAGGGTGTTATGAGGTTCGGGAAGAAGGGCAAGTTGAGCCTTCGGTATATTGGACCGTTTGAGGTACTCTAGAGGATTGGGGAGGTGGCTTACAAGCTTTCCTTTCCACCTAGTTTGTCGAGAGTGAATCCAGTGTTTCATGTTTCTATGCTCTGAATGTATGTCGGCGATCCATCTCGTGTTTTGGATTTCAGCACAGTTCTGTGGGATGGTTATTTGACTTATGATGTGAATTTAGTGGCCATTTTGGATCGGTAGGTTTGAAAGTTGAGGTCAAAGGACATAGCTTCAGTGAAGGTACAGTGGAGGGGACATCCAGTTGAGGAGGCTACTTGGGAGACCGAGTGGGAGATGCGGAGAATATATCCACACCTATTTGAGACTCCAGGTATGTTTCTAGACTCATTCAAGGATGAACGTTATTTAAGAGGGGGATGATGTAACAACCTGACCTGTTGTTTTGAGAGTTGTAGCCCCGTTCCTCCATTTACTGCCCATTTTATACTTTATAGCTGTTATGTGACTTGCCGGGGTAGTTGGCTCGGGTTCGGAGAGATTTCAGAGTGAATAGAGATACTTAATCTCGTGGTTGAAAGCTTAAGTTGAAACGGTTAATCAGATGTTGACTAGTGTGTAAACGACTCCAGAATGGAGTTTTGATGGTTCTGTTAGCTCCGTTGGGTGATTTTGGACTTAGGAGTGTGTTCGGATTGTGATTTGGAGGTCCATAGTGGAATTAGGCTTGAAATGGCGAAGGTTGGATTTTTGGAAAGTTTGACGGGGAGTGGACTTTTTGATATTGGGGTCGGATTCCAATTTCGGAAGTTGGAGTAGGTTCGTAATGTCATTTGTGACTTGTGTGCAAACTTTGGGGGTCAATCGGACGTGATTTGATAGGTTTCGGCGTCGTTTGTTGAAGTTGAATATCCTTAGTTTCATTAGGCTTAAATTGGGATGCAATTCGTGTTTTTGATGTTGTTTGATGTGATTTGAGGGCTCAACTAAGTTTGTATCGTGTTTTAGGACTTGTTGGTATGTTGGTTGAGGTCCCAGGGGACTTGCGTTGAATTCAGATGATTAAGAGATCGAAAATGGAACTTGGTGCATGGCTAAAGCAGGGATTCTGCTGGTGTAATCGCACCTGCGAAACTTGGATCGCAGGTGCGAGCTGAGAAGAGCAGATGCGGCCAATACTGGGGAGGACTGTTGTAGCAGGTGCGAGGAGTTTTCCGCACCTGCATAGTCGCAGATGCGGCTATATGGGCGCAAATGCGAAGGATGCGCAGGTGCGATAGGGAGTTCCGCACCTGCGGTTGCACAAATGCGAGGGTGTAGACCGTAGAAGCGGAGGCCCAACTCATGTGGTTCACCGCAAAAGTAGAATTATGGTCGCTTCTGCAACACCGCAGATGCGGTTAAGTGCTCGCAGAAGCGAAAAGGCTGGAAAGAAAGATAAATACAAGGGTTCGCGATTCTTTTTCATTTTAACATTTTGAGCACGGATTTTGGCAACTCTTGAGAAGACTTTCAAGGGGATTCTTGAGGTAAGTCCCTTATGCTCATTTTGATCAATAATCTTGTTCCACATTGATTTCCCACCTAGTTGGTATGTATTTAAGGTGTAAATTGGGAGTTTAAGGCTAGGGATTCGTAGAGATTGATTTGGGAATTTGGGTGACTTTGGTGTCGGATTTTGACTAATTTGGTATGGTTGGACTCGTGGTTGACTGAGCTTTCGGGTTTTATGACTTTTATCAAATTTCAAGACGTGGGCCCGGGGGCCGGCTTTTGAGTCAATTTTTGACTTTTCATTAATAACTTAGTATTTTCTTATGGAGTTGATTCCTTTAGCCCGTATTGATTATATCGAATTTTTTATGGCTAGATTCGAGGCATTCAGAGGCCATTTTACGAGGCAAGGGTGTGTTGGAGTAGAGATTTTCTCGGATTGAGGTCAGTAACAGTTTTAAATTTGGTTCTGAGTGTATGAAACCCCATATTATGTGTTATGTGATTGGTTTTGAGGTGACGCATATGCTAGGTGACGGACGTGTGGGCGTGCACCGTAGGAAATATGACTTGGTCAATCCCATAAAACTGTGTAGTTGAATAATTTATTGTTATCCGTACGTTGTTCCACGTATTAGAGAAATCGAACTGCAAATCAGGATAGAGATCATGTTTAGACCATGTGTTGAAACTGTAGGGACCCACAGAGGTTATGTACATGTTGAATTATCTACAAAATTGTTATTTTGTACCCAGTCACAGTTTTACTTGTATATTACATCTCAGTCTCTATTGTTCATTTTTGATGCATTACATCATTTCTGTTTGGGCTGCTTGTCATGATTTCTGAGAGCCCGAGAGACTAGAGAGATTGATGACTGAGTGAGGCCGAGGGCCTAATTGTGAGGATATTTATGGGATCGGGTTGCACACTGCAACATGTTTCATTGGTATATGCCATGATTGTCTTGTTATAGCGCTTGGGCTGGAGGAGACCCTCCGGATTTTGTACATACCCCTAGTGAGTGCAGGTACCTAATGAGTGCGAGTGCCGAGTGCTGAGTAGGGGTGGGCAGAAAATCCAAAAAACCAAATTCCGAACTGAACCAAATTTATTTGGTATTTCAATTTTTATTTTCTCGGTATTTCGATTTATTTCGGTACATAAATTTTGGTATTTCGGTAATTCGGTATGGTATACGGTATTGGATTTTTGATATTTCGGTATTTCGACCAAAGTACCGAAATAGTTTAGTCCAAGCCCAACTTTATTTTTGTTTTTTAGCCAAATAACCTTAAGCCCACACCCCAAAAGTCCAAAACCCCTAATTCTCTAATCCCTTGCCCTTAGGCTGTCTTTTAGAGTTAGAGACACAAAAATTTCAAAAAACCCTCAGTCCCTCATAACTTTAATTAGTTGCTGCGGCGGTGGGATTCACGAGTTACAACTCACGACTACAACCTCGGCGACGGTGACTCCTCTCCTCGGCGATTGCTTCTCTACAACTTCATTCAGGTTCATAGCTTCTTTATTGTCACTTATTTCTCCAGTTTGGCATTAAGGCTAAACTGCAGATGTTCAAAGATGGAAGTTCTTCATCATAGGGATAAAAGTGAGCAGCTGGCATAAGCAAACCACCTTAAATACTTAGTGATATCTGGGACCCATGTACCATTTTTTTTAATTAAGAAACAAACAAAATTTTTGATTCTACATCAGATTGATCTTTGGTGGAATCTCAAACATGGATTACATTAGTTAATGGAGTGGGGGAGACAGTGAAGATTTGGTTTAAACCGAAACCGTACCGAACCAAAATAAGAAATACTGAACCGTACCGAAATACTTTGGTACGATATTTGGTATACATAATTGATAAACCGAATACCGAACTGAAGTATCGAATGCCCACCCCTAGTGATGAGTGATTGAGAAGGATGTGTGGCTGTGAGAAAATAATGATTGTGAGGTTGGAGTGGATGGGAGGACAGAGTGGTTGTTGCTCTGAGAGGATGCATTGATTTCATTATTGTTGCTCTTCAGCTATCATATATCACTGTCTTGAAATTTCTAAGAGATATTTTATTCTGTTTCAGTTGAACTTGACATGAATTTACTGTTTTGGCCATAATTGTCGAACATGAAAGCATGCCTACCTTCTTATGTTGGAATTACTATAATTGAACTTTAACTGTGAAGCTCGTCACTACTTTCAGTTCCTTATTTAGTCTTGTTACTTACTAAGTTGGTTGTACTCGTGCTACACCCTGCACTTCGTGTGCAGATCCAGGTGTTTTGAACAAGGTGGGTGTTGATTTCATCACACATTTGATCTTTTGGGAGATTCCAAGGTAGCTACCCGACGTTTCGCAGTCCTTGTCTCTCCTTCCATATCCTCTTGCTTATTGTATTTAGTTTCAGACTACTACATACTATGTTTTCCAGACTTGTGATGTATAGATGCTCATGTACTCTGTTGAATTTTGGGTTTCTATCCCTGTTTATGAGAACCATTTGTTATTTAAACTGCTTTAATTCATTTATGTTAAAAGTATTGGAATTATTTCGTAATGTCGGCTAGACTAGTACCACGTTAGGTACCATCACGACATGTTATGATTTTGGGTCATGACATTAAGTATCTGAGATCACATAGGAAGATCATGGGGGAGATTATGAAGGTATGGGAATTATAACCATAAGTATTGGAGTAGTGGGAGTTATAGAGATAATGGAGAAGCGTATTGGGTATTATTCATTTAGGAGTTATGGACATCCATCAAAATCTAATATTTCATAACGGATAAATATAAATAAACCTTGACATTTAGAAGTGTCATATCAAACTCCTTTATCCCTGCTTTATATAATTATACAGATATAGATTATAATGATTTTTATACTTGAATTAACTCTCTTAAAATACCAACCAAACAGAAAAGTGTTCAAAGGATCCCATCGTATCATCTACTGTCACAACCCAAAATCCACTATAGGTTGTGATGGCACCTAACGCTACCGTCAGGCAAGCCAACGGTGATCTATCAACTTAATAACTCATTTTGATTACTTTGAAATCATAGTTCCTATTAATTAAACAGTATAAAAGCTAGTACTCGTAGAAAACCCGTGATTTTATTTTTCAATTCCTATATAAAAATATAAATTTCAAGGGGAAATGATAATAATTATATGAACTACAATAATGAACAACTAGTAGGAACCCCGAATTTCGGTGTCACAAGTGCATGAGCATCTACTAAGGAGTACAATAATAATACAACAACCGTATGAAATACATGTTAGACGGGGAATATAAATAACTCTGATGGAGACTCTGTATGCTGCAGATCATAACAAGGAAATGCAGCATACCGTAAAGTCCCCCGCATAAGCCGTGCCTCTACACCCAGAGGACCACCGGAAACATATACATATACCTGCACAATAAGTGCAGCAAGTGTAGCATGAGCACGTAAATCAACGCGTACCCAGTAAGTATCTAGCCTAACCCCAAAAAAGTAGTAACGAGGGGCTGACATCGGCACTTACTAGTGGTCCAATAAGATTGATACAGTAAGAAGTAAATAAATACGGAGTAGAGCGGATAAACGGTATGAACAAATATAAATACGAGGTACAATCCTTCTCTGAACGATAAACTCAAGCTCTCACTAAGCAGTTACCTCCTCAACCGAAGTATATATAGTATGGACCTCACAGGTAGGTCATCACAACTCAAATCATGAAAAATACGTGGATGTGCTGGTTTCATGTCAGATATTACGTTGTCGAGGCGAACGGCCCGATCCACAAACGTGTTTTATAGAAATGCCACGGCGAATGGCCCGATCCCATCAAACTGTGTGCACTGCCGAGGGTCGAACGACACGAACCATAGATGCATCTATTATACTGCAGAGGCAAACGGCCCACTCCTATGAGAATAAGAAGCTTTAACGGGTCCTTGGCCCCACTCACGAATAAACGTGTGAGTTATGAATTTTAAGAAAAACGTTTCGATGAATACGCATAGTGCGGGAGAAATTCGTAAGAGAAGTACCATTATTCCGCGGCTAATCATGAAGCCCGTCAAATCTCTACACTAGCAATTCTATCACTCTACGCAAGTCTAGTCTCAAGAAGTTGTAATGCGAAATAAAGGAATTAAATGAGCAAAGATAACTCCTATTGTACAATTATAGCATGGTGTGAACCTAAGTCTACCCGGACAATAACATGAATTTAGCTATGTACGGACTCTCGTCACCTCATACGTACGTAGCCCCCACAACAAGCAGCACATCTCAAATACATCACCTTCCCACTCATAGAGTTAGACAGGAGACTTACCTCGCTCCAAAGTTTCATAACCAGCTCCAATGTCTCTTTAACACCTCGAACCGATGGCCATCATTCAAAAAATAGTCAAACAACGTGCAAACCAATCAACATAAACCCCAATACGTATAATTTAACAATTTTTAATGATTCCCAACTCTGCTCAAAAAGCCAAAATAGTCAAACCCACGTGCCCAGATTCTGAAAATCCTTTGAAGATAAACTTTACCCATAATATTACGAACTCGAATATACATTTTATTCCTGATTCCATTTCCAAAATTGTGGTCAAATTCCAAAATTATCAATTCTAGGTTTCCTACCAAAATCCCACAATTTTTCATAAAATTTCCTCCTTAAATATACATATGAACCATACATTTAGCTCACAACAAGTGGGAAATTACTTACATTGTGTTGCATGATGAAAACCCCTCACAAATTTCCCAAACACTGAGCTCCAAAATCCCAAACAAAAATGATAAAATAACCAAGTTCGATCCCTTATGTTCTATCCAGTTTCGCTTTTGCAGACAGAATCTTCGCATCTGCGACGTCACTTCTGTGACCACAAATGCGCATCTATGAAGCCCACTGGTCAGCAACCCCATCGCACCTGCGGCCTCCTTCCCTCTTCTGCGAAACCGCAAGTGAGAAGCCATAGTCGCCTATGCGTTCCAGCTCGCTTATGCAACCACTATGTTGCTTCTACGAGGCTGCAAAAGCGTTTCATTTTCCGCTTCTGTGAAGCCTTCCCCAGCTACCCTTCCTCGCTTCTTCGATGAGATTCTCGCTTTTTGAGAAGTCTCTTTTGCGACCCAGCTTCCGCAGAAGCGATCGCACCAGCAACCAGAAATTGCAGCATTTCCTTAGTCCAAAAAGCGACCCGTTAACCATCCGAAATCCATCTGAGGCCCTCGAAACCTTAACCAAATATACTAACACGTCCCAAAATGCAATATAAACTTAGTCGAGGTATCAAATCACGCCAAACAATATCGAAATTACGAATCGCGCCTCAATCAAACTTATAAATTTTCAAATTTCCAAATTCTATATTTTGTGCCGAAACGTACCAAATCAATTCGAGATGACTTCAAATTTCGCACACGAGTTATAAATGACATAACGAAGTCATTCCAAGGCTCGGAACCCCAAACGGACATCGATAACACCAAAGTCTACTTCAAATCAAGCTTATGAAATTCTTAAACTTTCCAAATTGCCCACCTTCCGTAATAAGTGCCGAAATGCTCTCGGACCACCCGATACTCAACCCGAACACACGCCTCCGAAATCATCATACGAATCTATTGGAATCTTTAAATATCGATTGCGAGGAAAGTTAAACCTTAGTCAACTCTTTCAACTTAAAGCTTCCGAAATTAGAATTTTCCATCCGACTCTAAACTTCCTGAAATTCAATTCCGACCACATGCACAAGTCATAATACCTGAAGTGAAGCTACTCAAGGCCTCTAACCGCCGAACGGCATGCTAGAGCTCAAAATGATAGTTCGGGCCATTACAGTCTCTCCCACTTAAACATATGTTCGTCCTCGAACGTGCCAAGAACTGTTCCGTAGTTGTCCAAAATTACTGTTTAACACCTCGTGCACCTACCTGTGCCAACACAACCCAATTGGGCACATTAGCTCGAGTAAGACTAAAGCTCCTCCCTATAACCTTAGCTAACAAGCTTTAGAACCAAATTCCAGCATCCGGAATTTTGCACGAGACCGATTCTAACATACAAACACCGCATCAATCACCAGATACTCTACCCAGCATGACCATGCTCCTCCACTGAAATCACACCATGCACCTTATAAGTCGCTTGATCGCAATAACATCCTCCGACCATAATATTTGTAATTCCACGAACCCGGTGCCCGCAATATACCTCATAACACATATAAGCATGATCCAACTCTCGCTATACTACCACGACGGAAGAGATGTGTAGAAACTAATAACCACCTGCCGAATAAACAAATCATGGAGTCTCTCCTCCCGACAAGAACCATTACCTCATTCTGAACTAAATAACGATATTTGCTCTTTAATACACCATACATACTCTGATCGCACAGATCTTAGGTCCAATAACCCCGTCTCATCCAGTATAAGCTACTCAGGCAATAAGCCACCTCAAACACTGACCAAGATCTCATATGACGCCATCAATGTGCCGACAAGCCACAACTTGAATATGACACATAAAGAGGAACGAACTCTAGAAAAGAACTACCCAGCCCGCGTAACGAATAAAATGGTCAAACAGGCGCTATGAACCATTCTCCGAGAATGAGAAACAAAATACACAAGAATGGATATAGGGAACTGTACTCATCATCTCAGTGTTGTAGCGTGCACCCCGATCTATACATGATACCGTTGCGGCGTACAACCCGATCCGAACAACAAACCCATGGCGGCATGGCACCCGATCCACACGTAAAAATAAATAAGGAAAGACCCATGAAGCCAAAATGCTTATACATACAAAATACCAAATCGACCACAAGCACGCCAAGTGCAAGAAATACAACTCCGGGGAGACGGATAGCGCCATATGCTACCAAACCCAAGCACAACTAAGGTGAAATAATTGACCTACATCTTGAGAGCCATCCTGCTCATATAAAACCATAAGCTACACGGGACCTCAATACATGTGCAAATTATTAAGCCGTCTCACAACCCACATGGAAGAATAGAGATTACACGAAATAGCACAACTAGAATAACATCCAATGTCCGACGATTCCTCCGTATACAATGCTAAGACGAATAAACTCATCCGACCTGACGTAGAGCACGCATTCATACTAGACACACTGACGTACCTCAAACTGATTCTGATCATACCATACTGGGCCAATAACCTCTCAAGGATCCACAATGTTCCTATTCATTTTACACACGAGCAACCGTCCAATCCTGAACAAACTTCACAGTTCACAACCCACTGAATAGAGCGTCGTTCAGGAATAAACTCTCACATTAGCGACAGTGCTAGAATCTCCATACTTGGTTTCAATTATTAACAATCAAGTAACTAACATGTTGCACTTATACCATCTTCCCGTGGATTATACTCCCACGACCCTCCGCACCAGGTAGCAAATTTTACATATACAGATTCTGTAATGAAAATCAAGAATCCGCAATCGACTCACAATGCCTCTTCCATAGAACCCAATTCTCAGGTGACACTAGAGAAAATGCCAGCTTAATCTAAACATCTAAATTCTTCTCTGCTCATCCGAGCTCGTGACATTTCTAGTCAACACCGAACCGCAACCTTGATCCTCAACTTTCAATTCCCATGCCGCTCATTGTACCTATTATGCCGCTACACGAGAGTATAAGGTTTCATCATAACCCCTGAACTACTAGTAGAATAAACACTTCATTGGCTAGACACCTTTCACTTAACTCATTTCAGAAGGACCATAGCAACACGTAAACGAATTTCCAAACCACAGAAAATACAAACCTCAAGTTGTGGTCATTTGAATCAAATACCTCCCAAATCAATCAAGTTATGACAGCTATCAAGCCCATACGTATAACCATCGACCACACGTATAACTTCACACGCCGAAGGAATTGATCATTGCCACAATTATGATGATTCAACCATTACTAACCGAAGCAACCTCTTCTAATTTACTCATGACTTGCCTTAAAAATAATAATAGCTCCATTCAACATATAACGAACTCAATCTGCACTTATCCCGAGTGACCCGAATCACGAGACCACCTCATCTCAATACCTATGAACCATCTCATACCCTCCTCAACCACATAATAGCATCTCCAACTGGCACACCCATTTTGCAAGACCTTCTGCGAATTCGAAGCTATTTCACCCTTTCCTCTAATACTGTACTGCAGACCCGATGATAACATAGAACACTCCAAGTCCCTTTCATAATCCACTACAAAACTCGATCCTTAACCATATATCAGACTCAAAATCCTTAGGACCGTTGTTGAGAGTCACCCACTCTGACCTGGTTCTGAATATAACCAAACTCCAACGCTCTGCTAGCACCTGAACACCCCCTAAAAAAAGCAACCAACTGAATTTGTTTCCTTGTACATCACATCCATAAGAAGCATAAACTCTGAGTCTTTCCAAAACATGCACATTGACAGTTAAGGTGAAATATAGCATGCATTCAACAAGTTTTTTGCTCGAAATACCCCTGATGTTTTCTTTTCTTAACCATAAACGACCTACCAATGCACCAATAACCAGAAACTACACAAGGAGACAACCACATGATCCAATCGTAGACGGTGGGATCCCCTACTTAGCATTAAGCTACCATCACATAATGTATAACCCACAAATAATCCTCCTTTTCAATTACCATGATCTCGTTCCGTCAACCCGCCAAATTTCTTGTAGTTTCTTGCTAAACTTTTCATGAACATTCCGAATTATCAGCTACAATTGCATATTCGACCTTCTGTCGGGTAGTAAGTAGAATTCTGCGTAGAAAGTTTATCAAAATCACGCAACCGCTAACCTGCTCACAAGAGATAACTCACCTGTGAAAATTCCACACCGATATTTTCCAACAACGCTGCACCGGGTACCACCACCGCGAACTTAGTAAACCCTCCTAAACCGCTCGCCCTCCAATAATACAAATATGTTCATTCTCCATTGACATCAACTGAAAGTCCGATGATACATAGCAAACTCAAAGTCACGTTGTATCCAAATCGATAATCAAGTTTTCACACCCCTCTTCATTTGAAGAAAACTCCTCTTTGCCATTTTCAATCTTCCTCAGTACAGTAACCACCATCCCAAATAAAATCCATAGGCTAAATCACCTTCCATCACGATTCCCAAATCGCCCTAAACTTTCTCAAGGAAAGTGGCTTTCCTGCCACTGAATCCATATGCTACTCTGCCACTCTACTTCAGTTAAATCACCTCCTTTAAGCAACTCCTCGACCTCTGCTCTTCATACTTAGATTGGCTAGTAATTCAACTACCACAAGATACCTCCCATATGTCCTTTCTCATTCTTCGCTGCCCAATTGCTGCCTCAAATCAAAATCCATACCTGTAGCCCCCGAACTAACAAATTGTTGCCAATGGTAAGCCTCATCGCAGATCATCTTTCTCGAGCCATCAACATTAGAAACAACAATTTTATTTCTAAAACTGCTACACACCGCCATCTTTGACAACCGCTTCATAGGCACCATTTCACAACACCCTGTCCCGAAGGCAATTTGAAGAATACCATAATACCGGCGAACCTTAATGTGTTAAAACAAGGATGAGGACAACAAATCACAAATGAGAATTCCACCAAGCTCAAAACTGTCAAGTCTCATTACTCCATCAACCAAGGCCTGAACATCCATAGTTTGATTGCCTTTCCTTAGCTGGATTTAAATGTCGAACCTCTAAGTAATACACAGAGAAATCTTCTTTTCAAGTCAATCACTGCCTCAACACATAAACGAGCACCACCATTACATCAATATCATGCGATAACAACACATGAACATCATAGCAATTTGTGCATAGCCTCAAAACCATCGAAAATAAAGCTATTGAGCTAAAATGACAGAACATCCTTCCGCAAGGCGACATTAGTAGACTGCCCGAATATGAAGGGAAAAATATCCTGCACCACGTCTACAGTACCACTACAACTCCTCAATACCCAATTGATAACAAATGCTTCACGTCACATGAGATAGAGTAGGAATGAAATAAAGGAATAAGCCTCAAAGGAATCAAATCGCACGAAGAGGAATCAAGAAGGAAAGCGCTCCTAACAACCCTATAGCCTCTCGAATATATGTACAGATGTCTCCATACCGATCTGCAAGACACTACTAGACTTGATCATGACTAGTGAGACCTAAGTGAACCTAACGCTCATATACCAATTTGTGACAACCCAAAGTCCACTATAGGTCGTGATGGCGTCTAACGCCGCCGTCAGGCAAGCCAACGGTGATCGATCAACTTAATTACTCATTTTTATTACTTTGAAATCATAATTCACGTTAATTGAACTGTATAAAGGCTGGTACTCATATAAAACTCGTGATTTTATTTTCAATTCATGTATAAAAATATAAATTTCAGGAGGAAATGATAATAATTACATGAACTACAATAATGAACAACCAATAGGAACCTCCAAAATCCGGTGTCACAAGTACATGAGTATCTACTAACGAGTACAATAATAATGCAACAACCGTCTGGAATACAAGTTAGATGGGGACTATAAATAACTCTGATAGAGACTCTATATGATGCGGATCGTAACAAGAAAATGCAGCTCACCGTAAAGTCCCCCGCATAAGTCGCGCCTCTCGACACAGAGGACCACCAGAAACATATATATACCTACACAATAAGTGCAGCAAATATAGCATGAGTTAAATCAATGTGTAAGTAAGTATCTAGCCTAACTCGAGAGAAGTAGTAACAAGGACTCGGCATTAGGGGTGGACGTTCGGTACTTTGGTAAGGTATTAAGAACTACGGTTCGGTATTTCGGTATTTGGTAAATTAATTATGCATACCAAATACCGTACCAAAGTACTTCGATACGGTTCGGTATTTCATATTTGGTTTGATAAGTTTTCAGTACGATTTCGGTAGCCAACCAAACTAGACTAATTTTGGATTAGTATAAAACGTTAATAAACTAAATTGCTAAAAACTGTTTCAACCGTCAACAGATTCAACACCAATACTTCACGGGATAACTTCATATGTTACTGCCCATACTAACGTGTGCCTGTAAGAAGGCTTCAATAAAAGTTTGCACGTCTAACTAAGAAAGCTTCAACACTTCAATCAATAATATCTGCCAAACAAAACTAAGAAGATGTTTCCCATGCAACTAAGAAGATTTTTACTTAATTACTCTTCAATCAACAATATTTGACTCCCTGCAACTAAGAAGATGTTTCCCAATAAACTACATCTGCCAACGACACAGTTAAACTAGTAAACTACAACAGTCAGCACTCCAACGACTCCAACCTAACATTTGCCAAATAATTCGGTATTTCGGTATATCGAAGAATCGAAACTTCAATACCGAGAACCATATCGAAACACCGAATAACCAAAAAATTGGTACTGAAATATGAAATAAATTGATACCGAAATACCGAACTAATTCGGTCCGATTCAGAATTTAATTTTTTGGGTTTTATGCCCACCCCTAGTCGACGTCGATACTAACTAGTTGTCCAATAAGACAGATACAGTAAGAAGTAAACAAATATGGAGCAGAGTGGATAAACATTATGAACAAATATAAATATGAGGTATAATCCTTCTCTGAACGATAAACTCAAGCTCTCATTAAGCAGTTACCTTAGTATATATAGTATGGACCACACCAGATAGGTCATCACAACTCAAATCAGGAAGAATACACGGATGTGCTAGTTTCTTGACAGATATTACGTACGACGCTGCCGAGGCGAACTGCCCGATCCCATCATACTGTGTGCTCTGCCGAGGGTCGAACGACATGAACCATAGATGCATATATTATACTGTTGTGGCAAACGGACCGCTCCCATGAGAATAAAAAGCTTTAACGGGTCCTTGAACCCACTCAAGAATAAACGTGTGAGTTATGAATTTTAAGAAAAACTTTTCGATGAAAACACATAGCGCAGGAGAAATTCGTAAGAGGAGTACCATTATTCCGCGGCTAATTATGAAGCCCGTCAAATCTCTACAGTAGCAATTCTATCATTCTTCGCAAGTCTAGTCTCAAGTCGTAATGCGAAATAAAAGGAATTAAATGAGCAAAGATAACTCCTATAGTACAATTATAGCATGTCGTGAACCTAAGTCTACCCGGACAATAACATGAATTTAGCTACGTACGAACTCTCGTCACCTCGTGCGTACGTAACCCCCACAACAAGTAGCACATCTCAAATACATCACCTAGGGGTAGTTTCCCCCTCACTGAGTTAGACAAGAGATTTACCTAGCTATGAAGTTCCATTACCGACTCCAACATCTCTCTAACACCTCGAACCATGGCTAAACAACGTGCAAACCAATCAAAATATACCCCAATATGTATAATATAATAATTTATAATGATTCCCAACTCCGCTCAAAAATTCAATAAAGTCAGCCCTTGAGCCCACGTGCCCATATTCTTAAAATTGTTTGGAGATAAACTTTACCCATAACATTACAAACTCGAATATACAATTTATTCCTAATTCCGTTTCTAAAATCGTGGTCAAAATCCAAAATTATCAATTCTAGGTTTCCGTCCAAAATCCCATAATATTTCCTAAATTTTCCTCTTTAAAATCCACATATAAACCATACATTTAGCTCACAACAAGTGAAAAATTAGTTACCTTGTTATGCATGATGAAAACCCCTCAAACATCACCCAAAACCCGAGCTTCAAAATCCCAAAGGAAAATAACGAAATGCCCAAGTTCGATCCCTTATGTTTTGTCCAGTTTCGCTTCTGCGGACAGAAACCTCGCATCTGCGACGTCGCTTCGGCGACCACAAATGCGCATCTGCAAAGTCGACTAGTCAGCATCCCCATCGCACCCGCGGACTCCTTCCCGCTTCTGTGCAACCCCAAGTGCGAAGCCATTGTCGCCTTTGCGCTCTAGCTCGCTTATGCTACCACTCTGTCGCTTCAGCGAGGCCGCAAAAGCGTTCCATTTTCTGATTTTACGAAGCCTTCCCCATCCACCCTTCCTCGCTTCTGCGATGCGATTCTCGCTTCTACGAAGTCGCTTCTGCAACCCAGCTTCCACTGAAGCGATCACACCAGCAACTAGAATTTCCAACATTTCCTTAGTCCAAAAATTGATTCGTTAAGCATCCGGAATCCACCCGAGGCCCTCGGGGCATTAACCAAATATACCAACACGTCCCAAAATATAATACAAACTTAGTTGATGCCTCAAATCATGCCAAACAACATCGAAATTATGAATCACGCCTCGAATCAACTTATAATTTTTTTAATTTTCAAATTCTATATCTTGTGCCGAAACCTACCAAATCATTCCGGAATGACTTCAAATTTTTCACACGAGTCATAAATGATATAACGAAGCCATTCCAAGGATCAAAACCCCAAACGGATATCGATAATGCCAAAGTCCACTTCAAGTCAAACTTATGAATTCTTAAACTTTCAAAAATGCCCACCTTCCATAATATGTGCCGAAAGGCACTTGGACCACTCGAAATCATCATACGAACCTATTTGAACCTTCAAATCCCGATTTCGAGGTCATTTACTCAAAAGTCAAACCTTAGTCAACTCTTCCAACTTAAAGATTCCGAAATTAGAATTTTCCATCCGAATCAACTCTAAACTTCCTGAAACTCAATGCCGACCACACGCACATGTCATAATATCTTAAGTGATGCTACTCAAGAACTCAAACCGCCAAAGTAAATAAATAAAAATATCTAGCTAATTAATTGTGTGCTACAGTATTCCAACTCCTATATATATATATATATATATATATAATTCTCGATACGTGCATTGCACGTATATAAAATGCTAATTAATACTTATATTTTCAAGTAATATAAATAATATTAGAATATACGTGTGATAATTTACACTACATTTGAAGCAAAAAAATGCAAGTTAAAATTTGTAACGACCCGACTAGTTATTTTCAAAATTTATGCTCCTTTCAATTATTCGAAATCTTGAATAACTTCATATGATGTATTATGACATGTGTGAATCGTCGGTTTTGATTTTCAAGTATTTCGGGATTAGTTCGGATGAATGAAATTAATGTTGGAAGCTTAAATAATAAGGGTTGACCGGAGTTTTACTTTTGTGAAAATGACTCTGGAATGGAGTTTTGATGGTTCTAATAGCATCGTATGGTGATTTCGGACTGAGGAGTGTGTCTGGATATTTATTTTGAAGTCTGTAGTTGAATTTGGCTTGAAATAGCAAAAGTAAGAAATTAAAGGTTTGGAAGTTTGACCGGAGGTTGAGTTTTATGATATCGAGTCCAGATTGTGATTTCGGAAAGTCATTTATGACTTATACGCAAAATTTGAGTTCATTCCGGATTGATTTGATATGTTTCAACGCGAGATTTGGAAGTTGAAAGATTTAAAGTTCATTAAGTTTGAAATGAGGTGTGATTCATCATTTTGACGTTGTTATATGTGATTTGAGGCCTCGAGTAGGTCCGTAATATGTTTTGAGACTCGTTGGTATGTTCGTATGGGGTTCCGAGGAGCTCGGGTGAGTTTCAGGGTGGTTTCGGACCATTTCCAGGCCATTTTTAGTTGCAGGTTTTTGGCTACAGAGATGTACATTGCGATAGCATGGATTTGGTCATGATAGCTAAGAGAACAAAAGGAAAAATTGGTCTGTGCATTGCGATCGCAGAAGGCTTTTCGCGATCGTGTAGAAGGAAAATTCTGTTGCACATGGCTGACTTTGGAAGCTTATAATCTATAAGGAATTTGAAGATGATCCAAAAATAAAAGTTGTAGCCCTTGGTGTCTAGTTTTCATAAAGTTAAACCATTTGTCATTTGGAGTTTCGTAAAAAATGTTATGACCATTATATTAGAGGCCATCCGGAAGAGTTAGATAAGGCTAATGGAAATTGTTCATCGTGAATGTGAGGGAATGGCTGCTATCGCATAGAGTAAAAGTGTGCTAGAAAATTTTGTGCTTCGCAATCGCAAAGCATTTTCCGCGATCGCATAGGGAAAATGAGGGCAGAAGAATTTAAGTTCTGAAACTGAGACTCTATCTCATTTTTTCATTCTTAACGATTTGGAGCTCGGGGAGAGGCGATTTTGGGGAGATTTACAAGGAAAACATCAGGGTAAGAGTTTCTAACTCAAGTTTGGTCAAATTAACTGAATCTATTATTGTTTTTATAATTAAATTAGTGTTTTGGTTGAAAATGGTAGAACATTTCATAGACTTTAATTGAGGATTTGGAAGCCGAGTTGTGATCGAATTTGAGTAATTTTGGTATGGTTGGACTCGTGGTTGAATGAATATTTTGTCGGACTCCGAGACGTGGGCCCAACTGTTGACTTTTGGTTGACTTTTCGAGCGGAGTTGAAATTTTTTATAAATTGTTAAATTGCAAGCATTGGAGTATATTTTTATTAATTTGTACATTGTTTCACTAGTTTTGAATCATTTGGCTTGGAATTGAGGAGATAGGAAGGCGTTCGTAGGTTGATATGCATAGAGTCAAAATTTTGGAGCATTATTTAGCTTGCTCGGTATTAGATTTGGCTTGTTCGATGTAAGTAACACTTCTAAACTTGGAGCTGAGGATACGAACCCTGATTATACGCGTTATGTGAGTTTTTTGGAGGTGACGCACTTGCTACGTGATGGGTGTGTGGGCGTGCACCGTAGAAATTGAGACTCAGTCGATTCTGTAAAGCTGTATAGTCAAATAACTTGTATGTTTTCATGTAATTTTATGTGTTAGAGAACTTGAGTTGTGACTCATATTAGAAATCATGCTTAGGCAGTTGTTGGTGTTATTGGGACCTACTGAGGTCATTTCTGATGTCAAATTATATGTTTAAATTATAATTTTGTACTCAGTCATGTTCATTATGAGCCCGAGAGACTGGAGAGATTGATGACTAAGTGAGGCCCGAGAGACTCATATGGGATCGGGCTACACCCCGCAGGATGTTTTATTGATTTATGCCTGAATTTGGCTTATTATAGCGCCTGGGCTGAAGGAGCCCCTCTGGAGTCTGCACCTCCCATAGTGAGCACAGTTGATATCATACTGAGGTATGGATATTCCATGGGCATGGATCTTGCCTAATTATTTAAATTGAGGGATGGATCTTCCCAGGGCATGGATCTTGCCTAATTATTTATATTGAGGGATAGATCTTCCCTGGGCTTGGATCTTGCCTAATTAATTATATTGAGTGATGGATCTTCCCTGTGCATGGATCTCCTAATTAATTATATTGAGTGATGGATCTTCCCTGTGCATGGATCTTGCCTAACTGTTTATATTGAGGGATGGATCTTCCCTAGGCATGGCTTTTGCCTAATTATTTATATTGAGGGATGGATCTTCCTTGGGTTAGATTGGCCCTATACAGTATTGAGTGACTGAATGTCAGTTATTATATATATATATATATATATATATATATATATATATATATATATATATATATATATATATATATATATATATTTATTCGGGATGGATCTTCCCTGGGCTGGATTGGCCAGATACAGTACTGAGTGACTGTGCGCGAGTTGTCATCTATATTTGGGATGGATCTACCTTGTACAGTGCTGATTGACTGAGTATGCTGAATATTGAGCATGATGAATGGAAATGCGAGACAGTGAGATTGAGTACTCTGAGAGTGTGAGTACATGAATTCAACACTGTGTTGCATTGCATTAGACAAGCATACTTGATATGTAGGCATAGAGAAGTATATTTTCTCATGCCACCTGATAATGAAATTTCTTATATGTCGTTAAAACTTTTGAGAAAAATCACAAATTTCAGACTTACCCATATTTTCGGTGATTTTCGGCAAAAGATTTTAGTTTTACTGTTATACTTGAAAATAAAATGTTTTTTTTTTCGGAATTGTATACGAGCTGAGCATTTTAATATTGAGTTATTGCTTGTGGTGCTTTAAATTATATTGTTATGAGATGTTATTGGTTATTGGTGTGGACTCTGACCTTGGTACAAGCACGTCACTACTTTCAACCTAAGGTTAGGTTTGTTACTTATTGAGTACATCGGGTCAGCTATACTAATACTACACTTCTGCACCTTGCGTGCAGATTTGTGATGCTAATGTTGTTGCGTACGACGGGAGCTAGATCTGAAGATGTATCTGCGATCCAGTCACAACTGCCTCTTATTATAGGTAGCTTTATCATTTTTAAATCTGTTCATGTATATTTCAAAAAGATGACGTATTTTTATTTCACACCAGTTATTGTAAATTCTAATCGTAGAAGATCATGATTTGTACTACAAGTCCTTGGGCTTTAGAGTCAATTAAATATTAATTGAATCGGATTGTTGTTATTTGGCTTACCCAATGGATGAGAATAGGTGCCATCACGACTAGTTGGATTTTGGGTCATGACAAGTTGGTATCAGAGCTCTATGTTCATAGGTTCTACAAGTCATGAGCAAGTGTCTAGTAGAGTCTTGCGGATCGGTATGATGACATCCATACTTATCTTTGAGAGACTACATGGAATTTTAGGATAAACTTCCCGTCTTTCTTTCCTTATCGTTCAACATTGATTCGGCTTGAAGCGTACCTCTTTGAATTCATTCCACTCACTTGTACGTATATGTGAACGCTCGGTATCAGCTGTGCATTGATAGCTTGTGATTCTATGAAGGAGGTATGAGATGTGTTTTCTGTGTTTTGGTGATGGGCCACTCTGGAGGACTTGAGGCCAGGGTTAGACCGCAGCTTAAGCTCGGTAGTTTCGGTTGTGAGAACTTGTACGTTTGGACTTATACGTCTGGTAGTGTCCCTATAAGAGGAATTTATGGCTCGATGAGCGGTTTAATGACTATGCAATGATTTTTTTGTGACGTTGGGATGTGTTCAGATGGCTTGAATGAGATGAAAAATGGGCTATTGGGTGTTTGGTGTCTGTCTTGATTTGGCATATAGTCTCGAGTATGAATGTGTTGTAGGATCTTTCATGTTGTTTAATTGTGGTTGCAGATGGGTGTAGAGAGATGCCAGATTGAGGCTAAGCAGACGTGTTATCACCTATGGGGTAATTTACGGGTGTGTGATCCTTACAATGTTGTGTGGAGAATTTCTTTTCTACCAGCAGGTTTTATGTGTTGAGATTTGAATTTGAAATGGTCAAGGAAGTCGATTTGGCCATCACAAGAATGAAGGCGAGCTTCGCAGAGGAATTGAGGTACTATACGGGTTACGTTGCATGAGCTTGTGGAGAATTTAGTTAAATCTTACTGCAGTATCATGGTAGTAAAACGGTATGGGTATTGTGAGTTATTGATGTCATGATCTATGGCTTTGAGCCAAGTGGGGGAGACTGCTATTGACAGTTTGATTTCATGGTTATATGTTAAATTTTAGTTTTAGTCTGAGACATACTTGTGGATTAGTTATGATTGCATAGGTTGAGATATGGGATGTCTCGAGCAAGGAAATTCCTGAGTACGGGTTACATTGCACTTTATGAAAATATGAAAATCATGGAATGATTAAGTTGTTATTTTGAAAGATGTAGTACGTACGAAGTATGAATTTGATTAGTGGTGTTAAGGCAAGGTTACTTCTTTAGGTGTTATTGTGCTAATGAGGCATGTGTCTTTCGGCTCGTTTGGGTGGTGCAATTTAGATTTGAGCAAAGTGGGTGGCTCTTGAGAAGGTTCTAATGGGTTCGAGATTTATATGTAGCAATTGAGAATTTTTTCGGACTTGTGTATGGATAGAATATGAGATTTGCATTTGGTGGTGCCGGGACTTGCGGTAATTTTGTATGACTATTGATTCTACATTCCAGTATAAGAAAGGTAATAGAATAATTTTAAATTCACATAAGGTCTTTTCAGAGTGGTATGCTCGGTTCTTTTGGATACTTACGATATGGTGAGGCTTTACGGGTGTTTTGTGGCAATACTCTTGGATTTGTCAACCTGCGTGGCTTGGTAGAGTTAGGGAGATTCAACTATATTAGCTCGGTTATGTGCAAATGGGTTTCTAAGAGTTCTCTATGGTTTCTACCACGGTTTGAGATGGATATTTTATACTGACGTGAGGAACATGTTGTGTATTGTGATTTCCACCTAGATGGGAGTAAATGGAAGGTTTCTAACTAACCGGGTATGTATTCTGCTGGTGACTCAGAGTGTTAATGAGGTTCTCGTATTTTCATGTAATGGACTAATAGAGGCGGCGCATTGAGTGAGAATGAGATTTGCATGTGCAAGTATACGGTTCAGTCTTGAAGGGATGGTCATGAGTTCTTAAAGAACATGGGCGATTCCAAATGCCTAGATGAATACTATTACTACTTGGTATTGCATGAGAAGGGTGCACATTTTAAAATGTGCATTGTGTTTTGTCTTACGGATGTTTCATTAGTATTGTCGTACTCACCTGGTTGATAGACTGCTGGTATTCAAATTTTTGCTATGTGGCACGGAATAATTATAGAAGTATTACTCGTGGGATGATCGTGCATGAAAGATATGTTAGTCATTCGAGTGCTGGAGTTAGGACCAGTTACGGTGATTCATGTGTTCTATGAATTTGGAGACTGAGAGTTCGCAGAAGCATATTGTTTCACGGTTGCGGCCTGTTTGGGGTGAGTATTTTATTTAATCTCAATGGAGGCACTAGTTGCGTTAATTATTTGTGATAGATACGCGCTATGAGTGCATATATATGTGAGGTTTGAGCCCATGTGCGAGCATCAGGGCAAGTATTCATACTCGGAAGAATGCTTAGGCTATGATATGCCTAGAGTTGACTGTTAAGCGTAAAGTTATAATGTTTCTAGTATTCGTATCTTTGTTGAGAACTATCTGGGCTATACTTGAGGTTACAAAGAGGCCAATTCACTGGATAAACTTGGTAGTTACTATTTCTACGTTAACTTGCCGATTTGAGTTGTGATAGCACACTTTTCACATGCCTACTCCATGGGGTGTTATTTATACCAGTCCAGGAGCATAAGAGTCTTATTATTATTATCATATACATGTGTACTTATTTGATTTCTCCTGTATGATATGCTTAGACTTGAGGCCTATGACCATGCCAGGTGATTTATATTATTAGCACGTGAGTTTCCGTGTAGATCCATACATTTATGTTATTGACACGTGAGTTGTCCGTGTGGGTCTAGATATTGATACTATAGCACATGAGTTGTCTGTGCGGTTGATTTTAATGTGAGCTCTAGAAGAGTTGGTTACTGTTATTAGATTCGTGTGTCTTACATAGCATTGTGGTTGTAGTGTGCTTGTTGAACTTGCAAAATGGTTCTCTTTTTTGAGACATTTCCTATTTTTGGGTGCACATATTGCGCTATTTGTAGCTTGAGCTATATTGGTGTGGCATGTCTGTGGAATAGTTATGTTTGATAATATAAGGTCATTGGACCTAGAATAGTATTATCAGGTTTGATTACGATGTGTTTGGAAGAATACTTTAGAATTCAGCTTAAATAATCGATAATGTACTTGTTGAACGAAGGAAGCTCCATGACCTGTTGATCTGGTGAGTGATTGTAAGTTCATGTATGTTTCTTTCAATATCGGCACTGCACAAAGGTTTTGGAATGAGGTTCTATTGAATGTGGGGTTTTATACTAGTACTTGGTTGGTTTTGAGTAGTTACTATGTTCGGAAATGGTCCTGCGAGTATGCGAGTTGTGGGGTATGTTATGCGATTACGTCTTGGGTTATGATTATGGCTTGATACAGCTTGTTTAGATATATACAATGTGTAGATGTGAGACTCGGGTCTTGTAGAAAATTCTGGATGTTGGAAATTGGGTTCTATGTTTTGTCTAGGGTTAAAGTAATGATTTTCAATTATGTTGTGTTGTTAGGCCTATATGGAATAAGGTGACGTGGGATCACCCAGGGTATGTGTGTGGTAAGGTGGAACAATGATCTAGAGATTTAGAAATAACTCTTGGCACGTTCGAGGATGAACGTATGTTTAAGTTAGGGAGAATGTAACGACCTGACCGGTCATTTTGAGCATTTACGCTCCTTTAAATAATTTAAAGTCTTGAATAACTTCATATGATGTATTATGAAATGTGTGAATCGTCGGTTTTGATCTTCAGGTATTTCGGGATTAGTTCGGATGAATGAATTCTTTTTTTGGAAGCTTAAATGAAAAGGGTTAGCCGGAGTTTGACTTTTGTGCCTACGACTCCGGAATGGAGTTTTGATGGTTCCAATAGCTCCATGTGGTAATTTAAGACATAGGAGTGTGTCTGGATATGTATTTTGAAGTTTATAGTTGAATTTGGCTTGAAATGACGAAAGTAAGAAATTAAAGGTTTGAAAGTTTGACCGGAAGTTGACTTTTATGATATCGAGTCCGGATTGTGATTCCGGAAATTTCAGTATCTTCGTTATGTCATTTATGACTTGTAAGCAAAATTTGAGTTCATTCCGGATTGATTTGATATGTTTCGACACGAGATTTGGAAGTGAAAAGATTTAAAGTTCATTAAGTTTGAATTGAGGTATGATTCATCGTCTCGATATTGTTATATGTGATTTGAGGCCTCGAATAGGTCTGTAATATGTTTTGAGACTTGTTGGTATGTTCGGACGGGGTTCCGAGGGGCTCGGGTGAGTTTCGCGATGGTTTCAGACTATTTCTAGGCCATTTTTAGTTGTTGGTTTTTGGCTACAGGGGTGTACATTGCGATAGCGTGGATTTGGCCGCGATAGCGAAAAGCAAAATAGGAAAAATTTGTCTGAGCATCGCGTTCGCGTAGAAGGAAAATTTTGTTGCACATGACTGACTTTGGAAGCTTATATCTCGCAATCTATAAGGAAGTTAGAGATGATCCAAAAATGAAAGTTGTAGCCCTTGGTATCTAGATTTTAAAATATTAAGCCATATGTCATTTGGAGTTTCATACAAAGTTATGACCATTATATTAGAGGTTGTCCGGAAGAGTTGGACAAGGTTGTTGGAAATTATTCTTCGCGGGGGAATGGTCGCGATCGCATAGAGTAAAAGTGTGCTCGAAAATTTTGTGCTTCGCGGCGATCGCATAGGGTAATTGACTGGGCATCAGAACTTAAATTCTGAAGTCTTAGTTTTCCATTTTTGACGATTTGGAGCTTGGGGAGAGGCGATGTTCGGGAGATTTTCAAGGAAAACATCAGTGTAAGAGTTTCTAACTCAACTTTGGTTAAATTAACTGAATCTATTATTATTTTTATCATTAAATTAGTGTTTTAGGTTCAAAATGGTAGAAATTTGATAAACTTTAATTGAGGATTTGAAGGCCGAGTTGTGGCCGAATTCGAGTAATTGTGGTATGGTTGGATGCATGGTTGAATGGGGTTCGGATTTTGTAATATTTTTGGATTCCGAGATGTGGGACCCACTATTGACTTTTCTTTAACTTTTCGAGCAGAGTTGAGAATTTTTATAAATTGTTAAATTGCAAGCATTGGAGTATATTTTGATTAATTTGCACGTTGTTTGACTAGTTTCAAATCGTTTGTCTTGGAATTGAGGAGATAGGAAGGCGTTCAGAGGTTGATACGCATAGAGTGGAATTTCTGGAGCATTGATTAACTTGCTTAGTATTGGATTCGGCTTGTTCGAGGTATGTAACACTTCTAAACTCGGAGTTGAGGGTATGAACCCTGATTATACGCGTTATGTGAATTGTTTGGAGGTGACACACAAGCTAGGTGATGGGCGTGTGAGCGTGCACCGTAGAAATTGAGACTCAGTCGATTCCATAGAATTGTATAGTCCCATAACTTGTATTTTTCCATGTATTTTTATGTGTTAGAAAAATTGAATTGCGACTCATGTTAGAAATCATGCTTTGGCAAATGTTGGTATTATTGGGACCCACTGAGGTCATTTCTGTTGTCGAATTATATGTTTAAATTGTAATTGTTTACTCAGTTATGTTCATTCATTGCATATCATGTCTCAGTCTCTGTTGATATTTATTGATACGTCATATCATCATTTTAGGCTAGTTTCATTACATTGTTAGCCCGAGAGACTGGAGAGATTGATGACTAAGTGAGGTCGATGGCCTAATTATGTGTGGTATTTATAATATAGGGCTGCACGCCGCAACATGTATTATTTATTTATGCTTGGATTCGGCTTATTATAGCGCATGGGCTGAAGGAGCCCCTCCAAAGTCTGCACCCCCACAGTGAGTGCGGTTGATATCATATTGAAGGATGAATCTTCCCTGGGCATGGATCTTGCCTAATTATTTATGTTGAGGGATGGATCTTCCCTAGGCATGGATCTTGCCTAATTATTTATATTGATTGATGGATCTTCCTTAAGCATGGATCTTGCCTAATTATTTATATTGAGGGATGGATCTTCCCTGTGCTTGGATTTTGCCTAATTATTTATATTGAGGGATGGATCTTCCCTGGGCTGGATTGGCCCTAAATAATACTGAGTGACTGAATGTCAGTTATATATATATTCGAGATGGATCTTTCCCGAGCTGGATGGCCATATACATTACTGAGTGACTGTGCGCGAGTTGTCATTTATATTTGTGCTAGATCTACCCTGTACAGTGTCGAGTAACTGAGTATGCTGAATATTGAGCGTGATGAGTGGAAATGCAAGACAGTGAGATTGAGTACTCTGAGAGTGTGAGTACATGAATTCATCAATGTGTTGCATTGCATTAGACATGCATACCTGATATGTAGGCATAGAGAAGTATTTTTCCTCACGCCATCTGATAATGAAATTTCTTATATATCGTTAAAGGTTTTGAGAAAAATCACATATTTCCAACTTACTCATATTTTTCGGTGATTTTTGTCAAAAGATTTGTGTTTTACTGTTATACTTGAAAAGAAAATATTTATTTTCCGAAATTGTATACGAGCTAAGCATTTTATTATTGAGTTATTACTAGTGCTGCTTTAAATTGTGTTGTTATGAGATGTTATTGGTTATTGGTGTGGACTCTGACCTTGGTACAAACTCGTCACTACTTTCAACCTAAGGTTAAGTTTGTTACTTATTGAGTATATGGGGTCGGTTGTACTCATACTACAA
Organism: Nicotiana tomentosiformis; assembly: GCF_000390325.3. Taxonomy (NCBI): domain Eukaryota; kingdom Viridiplantae; phylum Streptophyta; class Magnoliopsida; order Solanales; family Solanaceae; genus Nicotiana; species Nicotiana tomentosiformis. Next base: position 41,399,073 of record NC_090818.1, on the reverse strand, counting down.
TTGAGTACCTTGAGTGCAGATTTCTGATGCTGATGTTGCTGCGTACGACGTGAGCTAGATCTGAAGATGTACCTGCGATCTAGTCACAACTGCCTCTTGTTCTAGGTAGCTTTAGTATTTTTATATCTATTCATGTATATTTCAAACAGATGACGTATTTTTATTTCAGACCAGTTTTTGTAAATTCTAATCTTAGAAGTTCATGATTTGTACTACCAGTCCTTGGAGAGTGTATTCGAATTAATTAAATCGGATTATTTTTATTTGGCTTACCTAGAGGATGATGTTAGGTGTCATCACGACTAGTTGGATTTTGGGTCGTGACAAAATTGATGAACGATGAACCAATTAGGATGAATTCATTCCGGAGCATAAAATGATTAAGCATCATTTGAACATATGGTTGTCCAACGGGACGGGATGGGATGGGACGGGACAGAATTAACGGGACGTGACGTGACGATATTTAGCCGGGACGGTGGCGGAACGGGACGGGACAAACGGGACGAAACGGTAGTCCCATCCCGTCCCGCTAACAAACAGGACGGGACGGGACGGGATGGGACGGGACGGACGGTAGGCCCATCCCATCCCGCTAACAAACGAGACGGGATGGGACGGGATGGGACGGGACGGGTTCGCGGGCCTTAAGTGTCGTTTTAAAAAAAAAAATTATTTTAGCATTGAGTTTGGAAACCGTTATTCTTTTGACAATTACTAAGTTTTTAAAGTTTGCAACAACTAGTTTTTTGAGTTATTTAATAAACTTAAAAATTAAACGAAAATTAGGAAACTTAGTAGAGAATTATAAAATATTAAAACAAAAGACTTGTAATGAAATATTCTAGTAATTATAAATTTATAATAGAGTTATAATTTATTTAATATAATTTTAAGCCACTAAGTAACTAAGTAAGAGTGTAAGACAATTCATAAAAACAATTCAACGCTTAGAGCCTTTTATTTTATTAATAGAACTTTCAAATCTCACATACAAATATAATTCTTTTGAAGAGCACCTAATCTACGGCTCTACGCAGCCACCTTCTAGGAAGGGTTCTATTTGAACTAGGCCTCTTAGTAGCCAATTACAAATTATCATACTAATATTTGTAAGCTCCTATATAACTTCGTTGTAAGTTGTAACTTATCTATAATTTCTCTCGGACATTGTTCTTGAATTGGCAATGTTGATTGATGTTCCATGAGTTCCATGCCGTCATAGCTCCCGGTGCTAAGTATCTCATTGTATTCTTCTTCTTCCCTAGTTTCACCACTTGGTGTTTTCATAGATTTATATTGAACAAACATTGATCTAACATAAGAATATATATTAGCTTGACAGTCTTCGAGAGATGGTTGTTCATTTTTTTGAAATGTTAAATTCTCATAAATTTTACGAACAAGTCCATTTTCACCTCTTAATTTTAAAGATGGGTTAAGTATAGTAGAAATTAAATAAACTTGGGGAATAGAAAAAAATACTTTTTAAATTTTGCAATCATTTCATTAATGGTCGGTGCATAAGTTGGATTAATTTTGCAATAATTTCATTAAGCTAGTTGTTGTAGTTGTGTTAGCACTTAGCAGAAGCATTATCTAAGGTGATAGTTAAAACTTTATCAATGAGTCCATAAAAATAAATAATTTATAGAACAGTAGTTGCAATATATGCTCCATTGTATCTTGAATCAACAAATTTATAACCAATAATACGTTTTTGTATGTTCTAGTGATGATCAACCCAATGACATGTAACAGTTAAATAATCACAACTATTAGGACTATGACCTATATCAGATGTGATAGGCACTTTACAATCTAAGTGAAACAATACACAACGAATATACTGAAGATATTCGGTTTGAAATTTAAAAACATCATTTCTAACAGTGGTCTTAGGAAAACCTTCAAAAGCAGGATTATAAGTTTTTTGTATATAATGCACAAAAAATAGGACGTGGGACAGGCGGGACGGGACGGGACGGGACGGGACAGGATGAGACGAGATGGGACGGGACAGGCGGGACAGGCGAGATGGGACGGGACGAGACGGGACGAAATGGGACGGAACAAACGGGACGAAATGGCCATCCCGTCCCATCCCGTGTCCCGTTTAACATGGGCCCATCCCGTTTAGAATTAAGCGGGACGGGACGGACCGTTGGACAGCCTTATTTGAACATACGAAGTTGAATAATTTCGTTACTTAGGTATAACATGTAGTGAAATTAATTCTGATATTAGTTGGTACAAACATGTGATATGATTGTCTCTCACCTAGCTAATAATATCTTATAAATGATGTTGTAGGTGTATTACCATTATGATGTTTGTCATAACATGAACTTTTGTTGTGGCCATTGATATCGCTCTTGAAAGTGAAACATAGTTGTCCATGTGAGGGAACATGTTGAGAAAAAAATACAAGTCAACAATGAGAAATATTTTAACCTCCTGTTTTATTTATTGTCACTATTTTCAAATGAATTTGATGAAAACATATCTTCATTTATGTGCGCTGAATGTTCAATTACATGTATTAATAAACTTTAAGATGAACCACTAATTGTTTGCATTCAGGTTGTGAAATAAAACAAATATATTATCTCCAGACAATAAAGAGAAAAACAATATAATTATTCACGTTCAAATTTAATTTGAATATTTTAAATATTTGACAACGAGTTTGATACTATAATTAGTGTGGGTTAAGAAATAATATCTCAAAGCATCATATAATGAAGACAATAAAATTCGAAATTTATTGTATATTTCAAGTAGTTTTTCAACTTAAGAGTTGCTAGTATATATAGTTTGGAGAAATAAAATTAAACTTTATCATGCTGAATTGAGGCCAAGCTTAATACCAACAACAGTAAAGAGAAAAAAATTGAAAAATAATTATAGAATCTGTTGCAAATCATAAATAATATTAGACAGTTCAACTTCCAAATTCCAAGGTGAAAAATAATTTTAACGATTTGACATACAGTTTCATGATAACAACTCTCGAAAGTTATATATGACAAGGAGCAACCTATTGCTGCAACTGTCACGGAGAGCAATAGAAAAAAGAAATAAACTTACCTACTTTGATCCTACAAATTGATTATGTGTTGCAGATGGGATGAAATATATCAAATAAAATAATCAATGTTCTTATATAGGAAAAAAATTCCCGATTGATAATAGATTGTAAGAAAGAAGAGAAAGGAGCGAGTGATGTTACACATTATTGTAGACTTTTATAATTTGAAGCAAAAGAAGTCAAAAAACATACATAATTAAATGTTATTACTGTTGAAAACTATAAAACACAAACGGAGACGTATTGAGTTAAATTAGTATAATTGATAGATAGTGAAAGAGACCAGGTGTTACTATTGTTTAGTGTAGTTAAAAGTTAATTAATATATTTAATAGAAGATGAAAGACTGCAGGCGTACCTATTGATGGGCAAAACAATCATTCAGCTTTTGAAGGGTATTCGGTCTTTTAAATTTCACACTTATATATATATATATATATATATATATATATATATATATATATATATATATATATATTAATTAAAAGTAAAAAGCCTTTAAATCAAAAGTTAAATTACTAAAATGCCCATTAAAATAAGACTTTTTGACCTTTACACTCAATTTAATTCCTACGAGGATCGCTATACAAGTGAGTAATTTAAACAGAAAAAAGAATACATAATAGTAATAACCCTTAATTTGAACACAAGAAATAGATACATGTATTAGGATCAACTTAAAGTAAGGCGATGCTTAGAGTTTAAATAAAACATAAGCGTGCATGGACAAAGTCGAAGCAATCAGTCTTTTTGGAAATATCTATGGTATATATATACACACCCTAAATATATATATATATAATTTGAAGCGTCTTTTCCTAAGAAGGTTGTGTCCTTTCAATTGTGTAACTAATCTTTTGGAGTTGAAACAAACCTTTTATTTCAAAATTAATGTCCATACATCGGCAACCTTTAGAGTTGAAACAAAATCTAATTATAAGAAGAAGCTCTGAAGGAGCAGGCAACGCATCAGAATAGATGAAGAGCGAAATCAAAATATTCATTTTTCTGCAACTTCTCAAAAGTTCACTGCCAACATACTCATTTTGGGTGCTCTTAGATTTTCTTTTTTCTTTTTTTCAAGTGTAACGACCCGACCGGTCGTTTTGAGAGTATTAGTCCCGATCTCCTATTTACTTTTTTCCCCGTATCTTTTCTGCTTATGTGACTTGCCGGGAGGTTTTGTTTTGGTTTCGGAGTGATTTGGGACACTTAGTCCCTAAAACGGAAGCTCAAGTTCTAGGATTTTTTACCGTAGTTGGAACTTTGTGAAGACGGCTCCGGAATAGAGTTTCGTCAGTTCCGTTAGCTTCGTAGGGTGATTTTGGACTTGGGAGCGTGTCCGGATTGTGAATTTGAGGTCTGTAGCTGAGTAAGGCTTGAAAGCGAAAGTTGAATTTTTGGGAAGTTTGACCGGAAATGTACTTTTTTATATATTGGTCGGATCCCGATTCTGGAAGTTAGAGTAGGTCCGTAATGTCAATTATGACTTGTGTACAAAATTTGAGCTCAATCGGACGTGATTTGATAGATTTTGGCATCGGTTGTAGAAGTTTGAAGCTTCAAAGTTCATTAAGTTTGAATTGGAGCGTGATTCGTATTTTTGTTGTTGTTTGATGTGATTTGAAGGCTCGGACTAAGTTTGTATGGTGTTTTAAGACTTGTGGGTATATTTAGTTGATGTCTTAGGGGTCTCGGATGCGTTTCAGATCATTTTCGGATTCATTTTGGACTTGTGAGGACTGTTGAAGTTTTTCAACTTCTGGTGTCATCGCACATGCAATGGGGTTGACCGCAGGTGCGGACACACACGTACGCAAGGGAGCTCGTAGATGCGGCCCTGGTTTGGGTAGCCAGTGGTCGCAAGTGCGACAAAGTGACCGCAGAAGCGGAGCCGCTCTTGTGGAGAAGTGATCACATAAGCGAAGGTCGGGCTGGGTGAGGTTTTTGCAGAAGTGGACAATGGTCCGCAGGTGCGCACCTGATCGTAAAAACGGACCCAGGTGTCCTAAGTCAATTCCGCACATGCGATGGAAATTTCGCATGTGCGGCGTCGCAGGTGCAAATGAGGGTCCGCAGGTGCGAGATCACTAGGCAAAGAAGGGAAAATTTTGAGGGTTTAATCTCATTTTCATTTTGGGACTTTGAGAGCTCGGATTGAGGCGATAATTTGAGGGATGTTTTAGAGGAAACTATTGGGTAATGATTATTAACTCTTTTTTGGTTATATTTCACTAATTTATCGTTAATTTCATCATTTAATTAAGGATTTGAGTTGAGAAAATTTGGAAAATATTTTGAAAGTTCTTCAACCAAATTTTTGAGTTTTGATTGGAATTTTGATATCGGATTTGAGTAATTTTGGTACGAGTGAACTCATGGGTAAATGTGTGTTCGTATTTTGTGACTTTCACTCTATTCCGAGATGTGGGTCTGGGTCGACTTTTTAGGTTGATTGTCGAAATTCTTGTTACAGTCTTGATTTCATTAATTAGATTAGTTTATTATAGTTATATTTATAGTATGTAATTGTGTTTTGCTAGATTTGGGCCATTCGAAATCAGAAAATCGAGGAAAATGAGTTCGTGTTAATTGATTGAGCTTGGCTCGAAGTAAGTGGCTTGCCTAACCTTGTGTGGGGGAAATCCCCTTAGGATTTGGTGCTGATGTGATACTTCTGTGATATGTGAGCGTCGTGTACGAGAGGAGACGAGTGCGTACACGGGCTAATTATTATAAAATCCGGGTTTTTTTTCACTGAGTAGTAGCCTGTTACATCTTAATTGAGTTATACCAATATGAGTAGTTATCATGTTTAGTCTAATATCACATGTCTACGTATCTTAAATGCTTATTTGAAATATGTGCAATATGTTTAGTTGAATTCCTGTCTTTACTTGATTTGTATCAACCTTAGCTGAACAATTCTTGCTGTTAATTGCTGTTTTCCATCTATTCGAGCTGTGTGTTTACTTTTGGGACTATGAGGCGGTACCTCAGGAGATCCCCTGCATATCTACTTCTGGGACTACGAGGCGGTACCTCAGGAGATCCCCCTGCACATTTACTTTTGAGACTACGAGGTGGTACCTCGGGAGATCTCCTTGCATATTTACTTTTGGGACTAGGAGACGGTATCTTGGAAGATCCCATGTTGAGTATTTACTTTTGGGACTACGAGATGGTATCTCGGGAGCGCCCCTGTTGTTTATCTCATTATGTTGTGTTGTTATTTCTCTGTGAACTCTTTTTGTTAAATTCTCAGTCTTTCTTCATGTTATTATATCTTCTATCTTATTATTATATCCCAGTAGTTCCCGGACCTGACCTCGTCACTACTCTACCTAGGTTAGGCTTGGCACTTAATGGGTACCATTATGGTGTACTCATGCTACTCTTCTGCATATGTTTTGTGTGAAGATCCAGGTACCTCTTACCAGTCCCGCTATTAGCTGAGAGTACTTGCTGCTACTACGGAGACTTCAAGGTACATCTTGTAATGACCCGGCCGGTCGTGTTGAGAATTAAAGTCATGTTCAACGGCATAAGATTTTGAACAACTTCTTATTATGTGTTATGACTTGCATGCGTGGTCGAGTTCAGTTACTGGATGATTTGGAGTCAATTTGGAAGAAGGATTCTAGTTTTGGAAGCTTAAGCGATAAAAGTTGATCAGAATTTGATTTTGGTGTAAACGACTCTGGAATGGGATTTTGACGATTCCAACTGCCTCGTATGGTAATTTTGGACTTAGGCGCGCGTCCGTATTTGCATTTGGAAATCTGTGGGATAGTTTGAAGCATTTTGGCGAAAATTGGAAAGTTAAAGTTTTGGAAGGTTAAGAGATTTGACCGGGAGTTAACTTTGTTGATATGGGGTTCGGATTGCAATTTCGAGAGTTGGATTAGCTCCGTTAAGTCATTTGAGACTTGCATGCAAAATTTGACGTCATTCCGGGTTGATTTGATATGTTTTGGCGCGAGTTGTAGAAGTTGAAAGTTCATAAGTTCATTAAGTTTGATTTGAGGTGCGATTTGGAGTTTTGATATGATTTGATGTCTCGAGCAGGTCCTTTTTATGTTTTGAATCTTATTGATATGTTCGGTCATGGTCCCGAGGGGCTCGGGTGAGTTTCGAATAGGTTTGGGTTGTGTTGCGCTCCTTTTTTATGTTTCGACTTTGTTTCGACAAGCATAAATGGCACCAAATTAAGAAGATGAGCTCAAATTTCTATTTTGATTGAAGCATTAGATCCGCATCGTAATTACGGAGCCATAACAAAAAGAATCGTCGAATTTGGACATCATATGAGGAAGTTATGCTCATTTTAGTGTCAAAGAAGAGAGCTGGTGCTGGTGCTTCGCAGATTCGAAGTTGAGTCCGCATATGCAACTCCGCAGGTGCGAAAATTTGTCCGCAAAAGCATAAATTACATCTGGAAATGTGCAGGTTACGGATGTTTTATCGCAAAAGCGAAAATCCCTAAGTATATAAAAATCAGACCGCGTTATTTTTGTATTTTGAGCATATCTTGAGTTCTCGAGCTCCGATTGAAGTGATTTTTGCGGCGTTCTTCTCGTCTTTTCATGAGGGTCAGTATCTAACTATATTATTTGTATTTTAATATTATTACAGAAGTTCATTTTTTGAATTAATCCATATTTTGATTGGAGAATTGGGGGTTTTTATCAAAAACTTTTTTAAAGACAATAAATGGGTTTTGAACATCGATTCAGAGTCGAAATTGGATGAAATTAGTATGGTTGGACTCATAATTGAATGGGTATTTGGATTTTATGAGCTTTTTCGGGTTCCGAGGTGCGGGAACCCGGGGGTCGATTTTTGGATTGATTTTTAGTTTTTGATAAAGATTGAAGCTTTATTATCCGGAATAGTTTCTTATGAGTTTTATTTATGCTTTGAAGTTATTTTGGTGAGATTTGAGCCGTTCGGAGGTTCATATTAGAGTAGCGGTCTAGCTTCTTTGAGGTAAGTATCTTGCCTAACCTTGTATTGGGGGAACTAACCTCTTAGGATTTGAGTCTTTTATGCTAATTGTATCATGTAAAGTCCGTGTACGCGAGGTAACGAGTACGTGCGCGAGCATATTTGTTAAAAAATTGACCTTTTAGGTCTCGTAGGTTCTTATGTTCATTAGATATAAATATGTTTTATTATGTTAAGTTTTTCCATTTACTAGTTTCACCTCTACGTTTTTTATTTGGAATTAATTGCTTCATGTTCCACTCTTATTTCCTATTTGACTTTGTGTGCCTTAGCTGAAGTTGTTGCCTCTTCGATTGCCATGCCATCCTTTCTTAACTGCTTATCTTTATTTGAAATTATTATTATCTCTTCGGTAATTCATTATCCATAATTGAGGCCATGATTATCTTTTCCGTTGCTTATCCTTAATTGTAATTGTTGTGCCTTTTTCTTGAGTGCTAAATCCTAAATGAAGTTAGTTATCCTTTATCATAGTTGCCTTATCCTTATTTGGAATTATCGACTCGTGATATCTCCCTTGTTGTTGAATTGCACTTACGTGGAGGCCATTGCTACACAGTATCCCTTCCTTGTTGAGCTATTGCTAGGTGGTATCGTTATTTTCTGTTGTGTCTTTCCTTGTGAGTTTGTTTCTTCCGTTTCTTTGAGTTTTGGAATTTCTGAGTTGATTTATTTGTTGTGCTCTTGTGTTATTTTCATTGTTGATGTTGTACTTTTTGTTGTGATGCACGAGGTTTCTGTCATGCAATTGTTATTGTTATGCATGAGGTTTCTGTTGTGCGGATGTTATTGTGTTGCACGAGATTTGGGTCGTGCTATTATTACTATTGATATTTGCACATGCGGCATGACAAGGCGCTCTATATATGTGGGTTGCGCATGTGGTGAGATAAGGTGGGAACATTATTATGCACTTGTGGCGAGATAAGGCGGGCATTTACTTTATTATTGTGTACGTGGCGATACAAGCTGGGCTTTGTCGGGGATTGATTGTGATGACTTGTGATGGCCTGGGGGCATTGTTATTGTCAATTATTTGTGTAGTGGTGTACCTACTCTGTGTGAGTTATACCGTGTTCATTTTGTGGTGATCGTTCCTTATGTGTCTTTCATTGTTTCTATTCTTATTAGTTGGCCTGAACCGTGATAGAATACTGGCACAAGCATACACGTAGTAAATCACCCCTAACGGTTCAAGAAAATGGATCCTGATGTTATTGATAATTTCTATACACCTTCGTCTGGTTCTATTGCCACGTGTGTCATCTGTGTAGTTATTGGTTGAAATGAGGGCACAAGGTGCCAAGTATTTAGGGTTTATAAATTGGGACCTGAGAATTATGAATATTTGAGGTTCGGTACCTCGTGGAGATTAGTGGATAACACCTGATGTTTAAGTGGTTATTCACATATAGTTGCTACCTGTCATTCCTTTAATTGTTTATCACCGGATTTAAATTGTGTTCAGCTTACTCTTCTATGTTATTTCTTGTGGTGTTTCGCTGTTAATGATAGTTTCTATATCCTATTGCAAGTATTGCATCATGATTGTCATTATGCGTAGTTTTGTTGTACTCTGTTAGTTCTGCACTTATACTTGTTCAGGTTATTTAGTCCAGTAGGTGTCTTGACAATTCCTCGTCACTACTCCACTGAGGTTAGTCTTGATATTTGTTGGGTATTGATGTGGTGTACTCATACTACACTCTTGCACATTTTTGTGCAGATTCAGGTATTTCGGAGTCAGTTGATCGTTAGCTAGCCGTTCAGACTTTGCTGTGGAGAGTCAAGGTAAACTTGCTACTATGTTCGCAGGCTTCGGAATCACCTTCAGATGTTTTATTTACACTATTTATCCTTATTTCAAAACAATTGTATTTAAAGGTTCTTCTAGCATACTCAGTAGAGCTTATGACTTGTACTACCGGTTTTGGGATTGTAAAATTTTAAAGAGATTTCTATTTCGTAATTGTCATATGTTAGTTTAAATATTGTTGTTATTCAGTTAATGTTAGGCTTTCCTAGTCCCTAAGACTAGGTGCCATCACGACACCCAACGGAGGGAAAGATTAGGTCGTGACACATCTGCAGCGTTCACAGACCTCAGAGTCTCCATCCATTTCCTCCTATGTTGTTATTCTTCCATATTATCCTTAGACTTTGATGTAAAAGACAATTAGTTATCTCCAAGAAGCTTGTGAGTTGCGACTACTGGGTTTTGGAAAATGTTGTTATACTCGAGTGTTTGGTTTTCTTGTACATGCCGAGCATCGTTTTTATCAGTTATATAGTTATTTGATGAAGTTAGTTGTTAAATTCTCCTTTTAATATGTTTATTTCGCAAATTGTTAGGCTTACCTAGTCGTAGAGACTAGGTGTCGCCACAACATCTTACGGAGGGAGATTTGGGTCATGACAAGTTGGTATTGGAGCTCTAGGTTCATAGGTTTTATGAGTCACAAGCAGGTTTAGTAGAGTCTGTACTTATCTTCGGAAGGCTATGGAACTGTTAGGAAAATTACACTTATTTGATTCCTTGTCCTGCAAACCTGTTGACATCAAAATTCTAAACTTCTGTCTTCTATTCTCTCACAGATGGTGAGGACACGTGCATGCATATCTGATGACCAGGCACCCGCACCCCCGGCTAGAGCAGCAAGATGTCAGGGCTAGGGTAGAGGCCGAGGACGTCTATGTGGTGCAGCCAGAGCACCCTCACGAGCTGCTACAGAGGAGCTAATAGTAGCTCCAGGTGGAGAGCAGGCACCTGAGGCACCTATTGCTGCACCAGCCCTCCAGGAGACTCTAGCCCAATTTTTTAGCATGTTCAGCACCTTGGCTCAGGTTGGATTGATTCCACTTGCTCCTGCCACATCTCAGGCCGGGGGAGGAGCATAGACTCTCACCGCCCGTACCCCAGAGCAGTGGGTTCAGGTCGGCTAGGTTCCATAGATCATACCGATGCAGCCGGTAGCTCCAGTTCAGCCCGAGGTTAGGGATGCAGTTTCTGAGGCGGAGCAGCTCAGGCTTGAGAGGTACAAGAAGTACTACTCGCCTACTTTCAGTGGCTTAGCATCCGAGGATGCCCAGGGTTTTCTTCTGGAGTGTCACCGTATCCTCAGTACTATGGGTGTAGCGAAGTCGAGTGGGGTTTCTTTTACTACATTCCAGCTTAGAGGAGCAGCCTATCAATGGTGGCATGCTTATGAGTTGGGTAGTCCGGCTGAGGCAGCTTCACTTACATAGACTCAGGTCTCGGATATGTTCTTGAAGGAGTATGTTTCCCAGAGTGTCAAAGACGCATGGCGCACAGAGTTTGAGCGGTTGCACCAGGGTTCTATGACTGTGTTAGAGTATGCAGTTCGCTTAAGTGATTTGGATAAACATGCACCAGCCTTAGTTGTTATAGTTTGAGAGAGGGTCCGTCGGTTTATCGAGGGGCTCAGCCCTAGTATCAGGCTTAGCATGGCCCGGGAGTTGGAGATGGATATTGCATACTAGTAGGTTGTGGGGATCGCTAGGAGATTGGGGGTATGCTTGCTCGGGAGAGAGAGGAGAGGGAGGCCAAGAGGTCTCGAGAGTTTGGCACTTATAGTGGTACTCGTGCCCCAGCGGTAGCTCGTCATGGTAAGGGCTATGTGAGTCGCCCCATTCATTCAGCACTTTCAGCTGCCAGAGGTATTCGGGCCCCTTCTAGGCCCCATGAGCCTTATTATGCACCGCCACTATCTAGTGCACCTCCTGCACGGGGTGCTTCCAGCGGTCAGTCCAGCAGACTTGGCCCGAGCCAGCAACATCAGCCACGCCCTCCGAGAGCTTGCTTTGAGTGTGACGACACTCGCCATATGGTGAGGGATTGCCCCAGACTTAGGAGGGGTGCACCTCCACAGAATTCTCAGGCACCGCGTGCTCCTTCGGATCCTCAAGCTATTATTACAGCACCAACTACTCAGCCAGCTCGAGGTGGAGGTCGAGCAGGTGGAGGTCGCTCTAGAAGGGGAGGCCATGCTAGATATTATGCTTTTCCTGCTTGTACAGAGGCTGTTTCTTTCGACTCTATCATTACAGGTATTGTTCCGGTCTGTCATAGAGATGCGTCGATTTTATTTGATCCAGGCTCCACTTATTCCTATGTGTCATCTTATTTTGCCCTGTATTTAGGCGTATCTCGTGATTCTTTAAGTTATCCTGTTTATATGTCTACACCTGTGGGAGATTTTACTGTTTTTGACTGTGTGTATCAGTCATGTTTGGTGGTTCTTAGTGGTTTTGAGACTAGAGCCGATTTATTATTGCTCAGTATGGTAGATTTTGATAAAATTTTGGGCATGGACTGGTTGTCGCCCCATTATGCTATTCTTGATTATCACGCCAAGACCGTGACGCTGGCTATGCTAGGATTGTCATGATTAGAATGGAGAGCTATCTTAGAGTATACTCCCAGCAAAGTTATTTCATTTCTTAAAACTTAACGAATAGTTGAGAAGGGGTGTGACGCGTATCTAGCTTATGTGAGAGACGTCAGAATTGATACCCCTACAGTTGAGTCAGTCCCAGTAGTGAGGGATTATCCAGATGTATTTCCAGCTAATCTTCCGGGCATGCTGCCCGACAGAGATATCGACTTTGGCATTGATTGGTTGCCGAGCACTCAACCCATCTTTATTCCTCCATATCGCATGGCTCCTCCTGAGTTGAAGGGATTGAAGGAGCTGTTACAGGAGTTGCTTGATAAGGGATTCTTTTGGCCCAGTGTGTCACCTTGGGGTGCTCCGGTCTTGTTTGTGAAGAAGAAAGATGGCTCTGTGCCTATGTGCATTTATTATCACAAGTTGAACAAAGTTACAGTGAAGATATGGTATACATTGCCTCGTATTGATGACCTATTTGATCAGTTATAGGGTACAAAGGTGTTTTCCAAAATTGACCTACGTTCAGGCTATCATCAGTTGAAGATTCGGGAGACAGATATCCCGAAGACTGCTTTCAGGACTCGGTATGGTCACTATGAGTTCCTTGTGATATCATTTGGGTTGACCAATGCCCCAGTAGCATTTATGCATTTGATGCACAGTGTATTTCAGCCCTATCTTGACTCATTTTTCATTGTGTTTATTGATGACATTCTGGTGTACTCCCATAGTCGGGAGGATCTTGAGCAGTACCTGAGGACTGTGCTTCAGACCTTGAGAGAAAAGAAGTTATATGCAAAATTCTCAAATTGTGAGTTTTGGCTAGATTCAGTGGCATTTTTGGTTCATGCAGTGTAGCGTTTGCCTAGACTTAGGAGGGGTACACCTCCATAGAATACTCAGGCACCGCGTGCTCCTCCAGGTCCTCAAGCTATGATTACAGCACCAACTACCACTCCAACTGCTCAGCCAGCTCGAGGTGGAGATCGAGTAGGTAGATGTTGCTCTAGAGGGGGAGGCCAAGCCAGATATTATGCTCTTCCTGCTCGTACAGAGACAGTTGCTTCTGACTCTATCATTACAGGTATTATTCCGTTCTGTCATAGAGATGCGTTGATATTATTTGATCCAGGGTCTACATATTCCTATGTGTCCTCTTATTTTGCCTCGTATTTGGGCGTATCTCAGGATTCTTTGAGTTCCCCTGTTTATGTGTATACTCTTGTGGGAGATTCTCTTGTAGAGGACTGCATGTATCGGTTGTGTTTGATTGCTCTTGGTGGTTTTGAGACCAGAGCCGACTTATTATTGCTCAGTATGGTAGACTTTGATGTTATCTTGGGCATGGACTGGTTGTCACCCCATTATGCTATTCTTGATTGTCACGCTAAGACGGTGACGCTGGCTATGCTAGGTCTATCGCGATTAGAATGGAGGGGTACCTTAGAGTATACTCCCAGCAGAGTTATTTCATTTCTTAAAGCGCAACAAATGGTTGAGAAGGGGTCTGACTCGTATCTAGCTTATGTGAGAGATGCCAGTATTGATACCCCAATAGTTGAGTCAGTTCCAGTAGTGAGGGACTTTCTAGATGTGTTTCTAACTGATCTTCCGGGCATGCCATCCGACAAAGATATTGATTTTGGCATTGATTTATTGTTGTGCACTCATCCCATCTCTATTCCTCCATATCTAATGGCTTCTCCTGACTTGAAGAAATTGAAGGAGCAGTTACATGAGTTGCTTGATAAGGGCTTCATTTGGCCCAGTGTGTCACCTTGGAGTGCTCCGGTCTTATTTGTGAAGAAAAAGGATGGTTCTATGCGTATGTGCATTGATTATCGCCAACTGAACAAAGTTACAGTGAAGAACAAGTATCCATTGCCTCGTAGTGATGACTTATTTGATCAGTTACATGGTGCCAGGGTGTTTTCCAAGATTGGCTTACGTTCAAGCTACCATCAGTTGAAGATTCGGGGAGCCAGAAGACTTCTTTTAGGACTCGGTATGGTCACTACGAGTTCCTTGTTATGTCTTTTGGGCTGACCAATGCCCTAACAACTTTCATGCACTTGATGCACAGTGTGTTCCGAACTTATCTTGACTCTTTCATCATTGTGTTTATTGACGACGTTTCTGGTGTACTCCCGAACCTGGGAGGATCATGAGCAGTACATGAGGACTTTCCTTCATATCTCGAGAGAAAAGAGGTTATATGCAAAATTTTCGAAGTGTGAGTTTTGGCTAGACTCAGTGGCATTCTTGGGTCATGTAGTACCGAGTGATGGGATCAAGATGGATCTGAAGAAGGTGGAAGGAGTGCAGAGTTGGCCTAGACCATCATAAGCTACGGAGATCCGGAGTTTTCTTGGTTTGGCGGGGTATTACCGTCGTTTTGTAGAGGGATGATTATCATCTATTACAGCACCTATGACCAGGCTGACCTAGAAGGGTGCTCGTTTCAGATGGACAGAGGAGTGTGAGGAGAGTTTTCAGAAGCTCAAGACAGCTTTGACTACAACCCTAGTATTGGTATTGCCTACAGATCCGGGGTCTTATACTGTCTATTATTATGCGTCATGGATTGGTCTCGGTGCGGTATTGATGTAGGACGGCAGGGTGATTGCCTACGCGTCCAGACAGCTGAAGGTGCATGAAAAGAACTATCATGTCCATGACCTTGAGTTAGCAGCTATTGTTCATGCCTTAAAGATTTGGTGGCACTATCTGTACGGGTCCCTTGTGAGATCTACACTGATCACTGGAGTTTGCAACATCTGTTCAAACAGAAGGATCTTAACTTGCGTCAGCATAGGTGGTTGAATTACTTAAGGATTATGATATTACTATTTTGTACCATCCCGAGAAGGCCAATGTGGTAGTCGATGCCTTGAGTCGCCGGGCGGAGAGTTTGGGGAGCTTAGCATATCTACCAGTAGCAGAGAGGCCATTGGCATTGGATGTTCAGGCCTTGGCAAACCAGTTCGTTAGATTGGATATTTCCGAGGCAAGACGAGTGTTGGCTTGTGTGGTCTGTCAGTTTTCTCTTTATGATCCTATCAGGGAGCGCTAGTACGATGACCCCCATCTCCTTGTCCTTAGGGACACGGTTCAACACGGTGATGCTAAGGAGGTCACTATTGGGGATGATGGTGCATTGAGGATGCAGGGCAGACTATGTGTGCCTAATGTAGATGGGTTGCCTGAGTTGATCCTCCACGAGGCTCATAGTTCGCGGTACTCCATTCATCCGGGTGTTGTGAAGCTGTATCAGGACTTGAGGTAGCATTATTCGTGGAGGAGAATGAAAAAGAACATAGTGGACTATGTAGCTTGGTGTCTAAATTGCTAGGAGGTAAAGTATGAGCATCAGAAACCAGGTGGATTACTTAAGAAGTTAGAGATTTCGGAGTGGAAATGGGAGCGGATCACTATGAATTTTGTTGTTGGGCTTCCACGGACTCAACGGAAGTTTGATACAGTTTGGGTGATTGTGGATTTCATTGTTAGGGTCATTTCAT
The DNA here is from genome assembly GCF_000390325.3 of Nicotiana tomentosiformis. Lineage (NCBI taxonomy): Eukaryota > Viridiplantae > Streptophyta > Magnoliopsida > Solanales > Solanaceae > Nicotiana > Nicotiana tomentosiformis. The sequence goes on along the minus strand of NC_090818.1, from coordinate 41,383,042 downwards.
TCCTATGATGACTACCTATTCTTCCAAGCAGCTGGCTTGAGTTTATATCCGCGAGATTATCAGGCTTCATGGCGTGCCGGTATCTATCATCTCTGATCGGGGTACGCAGTTCACATCGCGGTACTGGAGGGCCGTGCAACAAGAGTTAGGAACTCGGGTTGAGTTGAGCACAACATTTCACCCTCAGACGGACGGACAGTCCGAGCGCACTATTAAGATACTGAAAGATATGCTCCGTGCATGTGTGATGGAGTTTGGATGTTCTTGGTATCAGCTCTTGCCACTTACGGAGTTTGCCTACAACAACAGTTATCAGTCGAGAATTCAGATAGCACCGTATGAGGCTTTGTATGGTAGGCGGTGTCGGTCTCTAGTGGGTTGGTTCGAGCCTGGCGAGGTTAGGCTATTGGGTACAGACTTGGTTCGGGATACTCTGGAGAAGGTTAAGGTGATTCAGGATCGACTTCGCACAGCCCAGTACAAACAGAAGAGTTATGCGAATTGGAGGGTTCGCGATGTTGCATTCATGGTTGGAGAGACGGTCCTGCTTAGGGTATCACCCATGAAGGGTGTTATGAGGTTTGGAAAGAAGGGCAAGCTGAGCCCAAGGTTTATTAGCCTATTCGAAGCGTTGCGACGTGTTAGGGAGGTTGCTTATGAGCTTGCCTTGCCTCCCAGCCTAGCAGGAGTCCATCCGGTATTTTATGTTTCTATGCTCCGGAAGTATCACGACGATCCGTCTCATATGTTGGATTTCAGCTCAGACCAGTTGGACAAGGATTAATCTTATGTTGAGGAGCCGGTGGCTATTTTGGACAAGCAGGTTCGAAAGCTGAGGTCAAAGAACATTGCTTCTGTGAAGATTCAGTGGAGGGGTTAGTCGGTCGAGGAGGCGACTTGGGAGACCGAGCATGATATGCGCAGCCATTATCCTCATCTTTTCACCACTTCAGGTATGTCTCTATGCCCGTTCGAGGATGAATGATTGTTTTAAAAAGGGGAGGATGTAACGACCCCGCCGGCCGTTTTGAGAGTATTAGCCCTGATACCCTATTTACTGCTTTCCCCGTATCTTTTTCTGCTTATGTGACTTGCCGGGAGGTTTTGTTTTGGTTTCAGAGCTATTTGGGACACTTCATCCCTAAAATAGAAGCTCAAGTTCTAAAATTTTTTACCGTAGTTGGAGATGTGTGAAGACGGCTCCAGAATGGAGTTTTGTCAGTTTTGTTAGCTTCGTAGGGTGATTTTGGACTTAGGAGCGTGTCTGGATTGTGAATTTGAGGTCTGTAGCTGAGTAAGGCTTGAAAGCGAAAGTTGAATTTTTGAGAAGTTTGATCGGAAGTAGACTTTTTGATATCAGGGTCGGATCCCGATTCTGGAAGTTGGAGTAGGTCCGTAATGTCAATTATTACTTGTGTGTAAAATTTGAGGTCAATCGGACGTGATTTGATAGGTTTCGGCATCAGTTGTAGAAGTTTGAAGTTTCAAAGTTCATCAAGTTTGAATTGGAGCGTGATTCGTGTTTTTGTTGTTGTTTGATGTGATTTGAGGGCTCGACTAAGTTTGTATGGTGTTTTAAGACTTGTGGGTATATTTGATTGATGTCCCGGGAACCTCGGGTGTGTTTCGGATCATTTTCGGATTAATTATGGACTTGTGAGGGCTGCTAAAGTTTTAAAACTTCTAGTGTCATCGCACCTGCGGTGGGATTAACCGCAGGCGCGGACACGCACATGCAGAAGGGAGTCGTAGATACGGCCCTGGTCTGGGTAGCCAGTGGTGGCAGGTGCGACAAAGTAACCGTAGAATCGAAGCCTCTCCTGCGGAGAAGTGATCGCAGAAGCGAAGGTCGAGCTGGGTGAGGTTTTTACAGAAGCGGACAATGGTCCGTAGGTTCGCACACGCAGGTGCGGCCACCTGATCGCAGAAATGAACCCAGGTGTCTTATGTCAATTCCGCACCTATGATGAAAATTCTGCAGGTGCGGCGTCGCAGGTGCGAATGAGGGTCCGCAGGTGCGAGATCATTGGGCAGAAAAGGGGAAATTACGAGGGTTTGATCTCATTTTCATTTTGGGACTTGGAGAGCTAGGATTGAGTCGATAATTTGAGGGATTTTCAGAGGAAACTATTGGATAATGATTCTTAACTCATTTTTGGTTATATTCCACTAATCTATCGTTAATTTCATCATTTAATTAATAATTTGTGTTGAGAAAATTTGGGAAATATTTGGAAAGTTTTTCAACCAAATTTTTGAACTATGATTGGGATTTTGATATCGGATTTGGGTAATTTTGGTACGAGTGAACTCGTGGGTGAATGGGTGTTCGTATTTTGTGACTTTCACCCGATTCTGAGATGTGGGCTCGGGTCGACTTTTTGGGTTGATTTTTGAAATTCTTGTTACAGTCTTGATTTCATTAATTAGATTAGTTTATTATAGTTGTATTTATAGTATGTAATTGTTTTTGTCTAGATTTGGACCATTTGGAGTTGGAAAATGGAGGGAAAGGCGTTCTTGTTGATTGATTGAGCTTGACTCGAAGTAAGTGGATTGTTGTCACGACCCAACCTTCCCCCCGTGAGAGGTCGCGAGGACACCTTGTCTCTACGACTAGGTAAGCCTAACATTTGCGAAAAAACAATGAAATTGAAAGCATAAATCGTAACAAGTGACAATAACATGTGATTTAATAACTGAAAGCAATGCCGCTCAGCATATACAATAACAACTCTCGAAATATACACAAAATTTCCCCAAGACCCGGAACATCATAAGTCACAAGCTTCTAAGAATTTGACTAACTTTTCTATACATTAGTATTTAGAAGTAGTAAAGGAAGAACTACACAAGAGATAGAGGGGGACTCCTAGGTCCACGGACGCGGCAGATGTACCTTGAAGTCTCCGGAACAGCAGCAGATGCCCAACTAATAGCGAGGCTGGAATGATGTACTTGGATCTGCAGACGAAAACATGTGTAGATGAGTAGTATGAGTACACCACAATGGTACCCAGTTAGTTCCAAGCCTAACCTCGATCGAGTAGTGATGAGGTCAGGCAAGCCACTTACACGGTGCTCACATATCATAACAGTACCAAAATCCTAAGGAGAGTTCCCCCACACAAGGTTAGACAATTCACTTACCTCAAACCAAGCTCAATCAATCGGTAGCAATGCCTTTCCCACGAATATCAGACTTTGAATGGCCCAAATCTTGCCAAAATTAATTACGTACCATAAATATATCCATAAGGAACTAGTCTAATTAATGAAATCTAAGCTAAAGCAAGAAATTAGGAAATCGCCCAAAAAGCCTCCCCGGGCCCACATCTCGGAATCGGGTAAAAGTCACAAAATATGAAAACTCATTCACTCGCGCGTCCAATCATACAAGGATTACTCGAATTCGACCTCAAATCGCCTTTCAAAACGCAAAATTTTAGTCTAGGAAGTTTCTACCTTTTCCCCTCAAATTTCCAACTCAAATCCCTAATTAGATGATGAAAATAACAATAGATTCATGAAATCTAGTTCAATCCGGGTTAGAATCACTTACCCCAACAATTTCCTTGAAGAACCTTTGAAACATCGCCTCACACCGAGCTCTCAATGTCCCAAAACTGAAAATGGGAATCAAACCCTCGAACTTGATCTTTTCGGCCCAGCTATTCCGCATTTGCGGACCAGCAGTCGCACCTGCGAAAATTCCATCGCAGGTACGGATTCCACTTAAAGTCAAGAGTTCCGCTTCTGCAATCAGCTGGCCGCATCTGCGTGTGCGCATCTGCGGACACTTGTCCGCTTCTTCGATAACCTCACCCAGCTCGGCCTTCGCTTCTGCGATCACTTCTCCGCAGGAGCGACTCCTCTTCTACGATCCCTTTGTCGCACCTGCGACCACTGGCTACCTAGACTAGGGTCGTATCTTCGAGCTACCTTCTGTATGTGTGAGTCTGCACCTGTGGTCTTCCCTCCGCAGCTGCGAAACACTAAAAACCAGAAAATTTTCACCAATAGCCTAAGTCCAAATTCAATCCGTTAAGCATCTGAAACACACCCGAGGCCCCCGGGACCCCAACCAAACATACCAACCAGTCCTAAAACACCATACGAACTTAGTCGAGTCCTTGAATCACATCAAACAACGCAAAAAACACGAATCACCCTCCGATTAAATCTTAATGAACTTGAAACTTCAAATTTCTACAACAGATGCTGAAACCTATCAACCCACGTCCGATTGACCTCAAATTTTGCACACAAGTCATATTCAGAATTACGGACCTACCCAAACTTCCGTAATCGGAATCCGACCCCGATATAAAAATTTCCACTACCGGTCAAAATCTCCAAAAACTTGACTTTCGCTATTTCAAGCCTTAATAAGTTATAGACCTCCAAAACACAATCCGGTCACGCCCTTAAGTCCAAAATCACCCAACGGAGCTGACGGAACCGACGAAACTCCATTCCGGAGTCATCTTCATACAGTTCCGAATACGGTCAAAATCTTAAGACTTAAGCTTCCATATAGGGACTAAGTGTCCCAAAACACTTCGAAACCAAAACCAACACCTCCCGGCAAGTCACATAAGCAGAAAACGATACGGGGAAAGAAGTAAACATGGGATTAAGGTTATAACTCTCAAAACGACCGGCTGGGTCATTACATCCTCTCCCTCTTAAAATGATCGTTGATCCTCGAACGTGTATAGAGACAAACCCAAAGTGGTGAAAAGATGGGGATAACAGCTGCGCATATCATGCTCGGTCTCCCAAGTCACCTCCTCGACTGGCTGACCCCTCCACTGAACCATACGGAAGCAATGTTCTTTGATATCAACTTTCGAACCTTCCTGTCCAAAATAGCCATCGGTTCCTCAACATAAGATAAATCCTTGTCCAACTGGACTGAGCTGAAATCCAACACATTAGACAGATCGGCGTGATACTTACGGAGCATAGAAACATGGTATACCGGATGAACCCCTGCAAAACTGGGAGGCAAGGCAAACTTATAAGCAACCTCCCCAACATGCCGCAACACCTCAAAGGGACCAATGAACCTTGGGCTCATCTTGCCCTTCTACCCGAACCTCATAAAGCCCTTTATAGGCAAAACTCGGAGCAACACCCGCTCTCCAGCCATGAATTCAACATCGCGAACCTTCCGATCCACATAACTCTTCTGTCTGGACTAGGCTATGCGAAGTCGATCCTGTATCACCTTCACCTTATCCAAGGCATCCTGAACCAAGTCTATACCCAATAATCTAGCCCCGCCCGGCTTGAACCAACCCACTGGAGACCGACATCGCCTACCATACAGAGCCTCATACGGTGCCTTCTGGATGTTCGACTGATAACTATTTTTGTAGGTAAACTCTGCAAGTGGAAAGAACTGATTCCACAAACCTCCAAACTCCATCACACACGCACGGAGCATGTATTCTAATATCTGAATAGTGCGTTTGGACTGTCCGTCCATATGAGGGTGAAATGCTATGCTCAGCTCCACTCGAGTACCCAACTCATGTTGTACAGCCCTCTAGAACCGTGATATAAACTGCGTACCCCGGTCAGAGATGATAGATACTGGTACGCCATGAAGCTTGAAGATCTCGTGGATATAAATTCGAGCCAGCTGCTCGGAAGAATAGGTAGTCATCATAGAAATGAAATGAGCTGGTTTGGTCAGCCTATCCACAATTACCCAAACTGCATCAAACCTCCGCTGAGTCCATGGGAGTCCAACAATGAAATCTATAGTGATCCGCTCCCATTTCCACTCCGAAATCTCTAACTTCTGAAGCAACCCACCTGGCCGCTGATGCTCATACTTCATCTGCTGGAAATTTAGACACCGAGCCACATACTCTACTATGTCCTTCTTTATCCTCCTCCACCAGTAATGCTGCCTCAAATCCTGATACATCTTTGCGACACCCGGATGAATGGACTACCGCGAACTGTGAGCCTCCTAGAGAATCAACTCACGCAAACCATCCACATTGGGCACACATAGCCTGCACTGCATCTTTAATGCACCATCATCCCTAATAGTGACCTCCTTAGCATCACCGTGTTGGACCGTGTCCTTAAGGACAAGCAGACAGGGGTCATCATATTGACGCTCCCTAATACGATCATAAATAGAACACCGAGAGACCACACAAGCCAATACTTGACTCGGCTTAGAAATATCCAATCTTACAAACTGGCTGGCTAAGGCCTGAACATCCAACGCCAATGGCCTCTATTTTGTTGGTAGATATGTTAAACTCCCCAAACTCTCCGTCCGATGACTCAAAGCATCAGCCACCATATTGGCCTTCTCCGGATGGTACAAAATGGTAATTTTATAGTCCTTAAGCAGCTCCAACCACCTCCGCTGATGCAAGTTAAGATCCTTTTGCTTGAACAGATGCTGCAAACTCCAATTATCGGTGTAGATCTCACAAGGGACACCATACAAATAATGTCGCCAAATCTTCAAGGCATGAACAATAGTTGCTAACTCAAGGTCATGGACAGGATAGTTCTTTTCATGCACCTTCAGCATTCTGGGCGCGTAGGCAATCACCCTACCGTCCTACATTAATACCGCACCGAGACCAATCCGTAATGCATCACAATAGACAGCCTAGTCATAGGTGTTGCAATAGATGATAATCATCCCTCTATAAAATGATGGTAATACCCTACCAAACCAAGAAAACTCCGGATCTCCGTAGCTGATGACGGTCTAGGCCAACTCTGCACTGCATCCACCTTCTTCGGATCCACCTTGATCTTATCACTCGGTACTACATGGCCTAAGAATGCCACTAAGTCTAGCTAAAACTCACACTTCAAAAATTTTGCATATAACCTCTTTTCTCTTAAGATCTGAAGCACAGTCCTCAGGTGCTGCTCATGATCCTCCCAGGTCCAGGAGTACACCAGAAATGTCGTCAATAAACACAATGATGAAAGAGTCAAGATAAGGTCGGAACACACTGTGCATCAAGTGCATAAAAGTTGTTAGGGCATTAGTCAGCCCAAAAGACATAACAAGGAACTCGTAGTGACCATACCGAGTCATGAAAGCAATCTTCTGGCTCCTGAATCTTCAACTGATGATAATCTGAACGTAAGTCAATCTTGGAAAACACCCCTCGCACCATGTAACTGATCAAATAAGTCATTACTACTAGGCAATGGATACTTCTTCTTCACTATACCTTTGTTCAGCTGGCGATAATCAATGCACAAACACATATAACCATCCTTTTTCTTCACAAATAAGACCGAAGCACCCCAAGGTGACACACTAGGACAAATGAAGCCCTTATCAAGCAACTCATATAACTGCTCATTCAATTCCTTCAACTCAGGAGTAGCCATAAGATATGGAGGAATGGAGATGGGATGAGTGCCCGACAACAAGTCAATGCCAAAATCAATATCTTTGTCGGACGGCATGCCTGGAAGATCAGTTGGAAACACATTTAGAAAGTCCCTCACTACTGGAACTAACTCAATTGTAGGGGTATCAATACTGACATCTCTCACATAAGCTAGATACGAGTCAGACCTCTTCTCAACCATTCGTTGAGCTTTAAGAAATGAAATAACTCTGTTGGGAGTATACTCTAAGGTACCCCTCCATTCTAATCGTGGTAGACCTGGCATAGCCAACGTCACAGTCTTAGCGTGACAATAAAGAATAGCATAATGGGGAGACAACCAGTTCATGCCCAAGATAACATCAAAGTCTACCATACTGAGCAATAATAAGTCAGCTCTGGTCTCAAAACCAACAAGAGCAATCAAACACGACCGATACATACAGTCCACTACAAGAGAATCTCCCACATGAGTAGACATATAAACTGGGGAACTCAAAGAATCCTGAGATACGCCCAAATACGGGGAAAAATAAGAGGACACATAGTAATATGTAGAGCCTGGATCAAATAATACCAACGCATCTCTATGACAGACCGAAACAATACCTGTAATGACAAAGTCGGAAGCAACTGCCTCTGTACGAGCCAGAAGAGCATAATATCTTGCCTGGCCTCCCCCTCAAGGGCGACCTCGACCTCCCCGACCTCCACCTCGAGCTGGCTGAGCAGATGAGGTGGTAGCTGGTGCTGGAATCATAGCCTGAGGACCTGGTGGGGCACGCGGTGGCTAAGGAGTCTGTGGAGGTACACCCCTCCTAAGTCTGGGGCAATCCCTCCCCATATGGCGAGTGTCGCCACACTCATAACAAGCTCTTGGAGGGCGTGGCTGATGTGACTTACTCGGGCCAGGTCTACTGGACTAGTCGCTAAAAGCACCCTGAGCAGGAGGCACACTAGATACTAGAGGTGCATAATAAGGATCCTCGAGCCTAGAAGGAACTGGAGTACCACTGGTGGCTGGAAGAGCTGAATGAACGGGGCGACTCACAAAACCCCTATCATGGCGAACTGAAGTTGGGGCACGAGTACCACTGTAAGTGGCATACTCTCGAGACCTCTTGTCCTCCCTCTCCTCTCTATCTCGAGCAAGTATGCCCTCGAATCTCCTAGCAATACTCACAACCTGCTGATAAGAAATATCAATCTCCAACTCCCTATCCATACTAATCCGGAAACTGGGGTGGAGTCCCTCAATAAACCGACAAACCCTCTCTCGAACTATGGCAACCAAGGCCGGTGCATGTCAGGCCAAATCACTTAAGCGAACTACGTACTTTGACACAGTCATAGCACCCTGGCACAACTTCTCAAACTCCGCGTGCCATAAGTCCCTGAGGCTCTGAGGGACATACTCTCTCAAACACATGTCCGAGAACTGAGTCCATGTAAGTGAAGCTTCCTCAGCCGGACTACTCAACTCATAATCACGCCACCATTCCTCGAAGTTGGAATGTGGTAAAAGAAACCCCATTCGTCTCCGCTACGCCCATAGTACAGAGAATACAGTGACACTCCTCCAGAAACCCTTGGCATCATCTATCGCCAATCCGCTGAAGGTAGGTGGGTGGTACTTCTTGTACGTCTCAAGTCTGAGCTGATTCGCCTCAGAAGTTGTTGTCCTAGCCTAGTGCTATACCAGAGCTACCAGTTGCATCGGTATAAACTCTTGGGCCTGGTCAACCTGAACCCGCTGCTCAGAGGTACGGGCTGCAGGAGTTTGTGCCCCTCCACCGGTTTGAGAGGTGGCAGGAGCAAGTGAAATCAATCCAGGTTGAGCTAAGGTGCTGAACATGCTCATGAACTGGGCTGGAGTCTCCTGGAGGGCTGGTGCAGCAATAGGCACCTAAGGTGCCTGCCCTCCAGCTGGAGCTACTGGGGGCTCCTTCGTCGCAGCTCGCGCGGGTGCTCTGGATGCACCGCGTGGTCGTCCTCGGCCTCTACCCCGGCCCCGACCTCTCGCAGCTCTAGCAGGGGGCGCGAGTGCCTGGTCATCAGATCCTTCGGTATGGGTCCTCACCATTTGTGAGAAAGAATAGAATACAGAAGTTTAGAATTTTGATGTCAACAAATTTTGCACGACAAGGAATCAAAGAAGTATAGTTTTCCTAACATTTCCATAGCCTTCCGAAGATAAGTAGAGACGTCTCCGTACCGATCCGCGAGACTCTAATAAACCGGCTTGTGACTCACGACACCTATGAACCTAGAGCTCTAATACCAACTTATCACAACCCAACATTCCCCCTATGAGAGGTCGCAACGGCACCTAGTTTCTATGACTAGGTAAGCCTAACATTTGAGGAAAAACAATGAAATTGAAAGCATAAACCGTAACAACTGACAACAACTTGTGATTTAATAACTGAAAGTAATGCCGCTCGGCATATACAATAACAACTCTCGAAATATAAATAGAATTTCCCCAAGACCCAGAACATCATAAGTCACATGCTTCTAAGAATTTGACTAAGTGTTCTATACATTAGTATTTAGAAGTAGTAAAGGAAGAACTACACAAGAGATAGAGGGGGACTCCTAGGTCCGCGGATGCGGCAGATGTACCTTAAAGTCTCCGGAACAGCAGCAGATACACAACTAATAGCGAGGTTTGAATGAGGTAACTCGATCTGCACACGAAAACATATGCAGAAGAGTAGCATGAGTATATCACAATGGTACTCGGTAAGTGCCAAGCCTAACCTCGGTGGAGTACTGACGAGGTCAGGTCAGGCCTACAGGTAAGTAATAAATAAGGCAGGAAGATATACAAAAGAAAATGCAATAAATAATAGTACAACACACAGGTTAAACCACGGGGGATCTCCCGAGATACTATCTAGTAGTCCCAAATTAAATATACAGGGAGAACTCGTGAGGTACTGCCTCGTAGTCTCAGAAGTAAATGTACCTGGAGAACTCCTGAGGTACCGCCTCGTAGTCTCAAAAGTAAATGTGCAGGGGGATCTCCCGGGATAGCGTCCCGTAGTCCCAAAATAAATACGTAGCTCAAACAAATGAAAATAACAGTCACAGCAAGAAAACTTACAGTTTAGACTAAGTACAAGTCAAGAAAAGAAGTAGGAATCCACTAAGCATGTTGCAAAGAGTTCAGATAAGCAATTAAGACACGTACGCATGCTATTCTAGGCTAACAGGATAAATACGCGTGCTAGTATAACTCTATTAAGATGAAACAAGATGAAACAAGTTATTACTCAGTAAAAGTCAGGTTTTACAAAAAATAGCCCTTGTACACACTCGTCACCTCGCGTACATGGTGCTCACATATCATAACAGCACCAAAATCCTAAGGGGAGTTCCCCTACACAAGGTTAGGCAAGCCACTTACCTCAAACCAAGCTCAATCAATCGGTAGCAATGCCTTTCCTACGAATATCCGACTCTGAATGGCCCAAATCTAGCCAAAATCAATTACATACCATAAATATATCTATAAGGACCTAGTCTAATTAATGAAATCTAAGCTAAAGCAAGAAATTAGGAAATCGACCCAAAAAGCCTCCCCGGGCCCACGTCTCGGGAAAAAGAACCGAGTAAAAGTCTCAAAATATGAACACTCATTCACTCACGAGTCCAACCATACAAGGATTACTTGAATCCGACCTCAAATCGCCTTTCAAAACTCAAAATTTTAGTCTAGGAAGTTTCTACCTTTCCCCCCTAAATTTCCAACTCAAATCCCTAATTAGATGATGAAAATAGCAATAGATTCATGAAATATAGTCCAATCCGGGTTAGAATCATTTACCCCAACAATTTCCTTGAAGATTCTTTGAAAAATTGCCTAACACCAAGCTCTCAAAGTCCCAAATTGAAAATGTGAATCAAACCCTCGAACTTGATCTTTTCTGCTCAACGATTTTGCATCTGCAGACCAGCAGTAGCACTTGCTACGCCGCACCTGTGGAAATACCATCGCAGGCGTGGATTCCACTTAAAGTCAAAAGTTCCGCTTATGCGATCAGGTGGCCGCACCTGCGTGTGCGCACCGTCGGACACTTGTCCGCTTCTGTGATAATCTCACATAGCTTAGCTTTCGTTTCTGCGATCACTTCTCCGCAGGAGCAGCTCCGCTTCTGTGGTCCCTTTGTCGCACCTGCGACTGCTGGCTACCCAGACTAAGGCCGCATCTGTGAGCTACCTTCTGCACGTGCGAGTCCGCACCTGCGGTCTCCCCTCCGCAGGTGCGAAACACCAGAAACCAGAAAATCCTCACCAATAGCCTAAGTCCAAATTCAATCTGTTAAGCATCTGAAACACACCCGAGGTCCCATGGACCCCAACCAAACATACCAACCAGTCTTAAAACACCATACGAAGTTAGTCGAGCCATCAAATCATATCAAACAACGCTAAAAACATGAATCACCCTCCGATTCAAACTTAATGAACTTGAAACTTCAAATTTCTACAACCGATGTTGAAACCTATCAAACCATGTCCGATTGACCCCATGTTCTTCACACAAGTCATATTCAGCATTATGGAACTACCCCAACTTGCGGAATCGGAATCCGACCCCGATAACAAAAATTTCACTACCCGTCAAAATCTCCAAAAAACTCGACTTTTGCCATTTCAAGACTAAATAAGATACAGATCTCCAAAACACAATCCGGTCACTCTCCTACGTCCAAAATCACCCAACGGAGCTAACTGAACAAACGAAACTCCATTCCGGAGTCGTCTTCACACAGTTCCGTCTACGGTTAAAATCCTAAGACTTAAGATTTCATTTAGGGTCTAAGTGTTCCAAAACACTCCGAAACCACAACCAGCACCTCCTGGCAAGCCACATAAGCACAAAAAGAGGGATTGGGGCTATAACTCTCAAAACGACCGGCAGGGTCGTTACACTTGCCTAACCTTGTGTGGGGAAAATTTTCTTAGGATTTGGTACTAATGTGATACTTCTGTGATATGTGAGAGTCATGTACGCGAGATGACGAGTGCATACACTGGCTAATTGTTATAAAATCCGGTTTTGTTTTTCACTGAGTAGTAGCCTGTTACATCTTAATTGAGTTATACCAGCATGTGTAGTTATCCTATTTAGTCTAATACCGCATGTCCACGTGTCTTAAATGCTTATTTGAAATATGTGCAGCATGTTTAGTTGAATTCATGTCTTTACTTGATTTTTATCAACCTTAGCTGAAGAATTCTTGCTGTTAATTGATGTTTTACATTGATTCGAGTTGTGTATTTACTTTTGGGACTACGATGCGGTACCTCGAGAGATCCCCCTGCATATTTACTTTTGCGACTACGAGGCGATATCGGAAAATCCCCCTACACATATACCTTTGAGACTACAAGGCGGTACCTCGAGAGATCTCCTTGCATATTTACTTTTGGGACTACGAGACGGTATCTCGGGAGATCCCTTGTTGAGTATTTACTTTTGGGACTACAAAATGGTATCTCGGGAGCACCCATATTTTTTATCTCATTGTGTTGTGTTGTTATTTCTCCGTGAACTATTTTTGTTAAATTCTCAGTCTTTCTTCATGTTATTATATCTTTTGTCTTATTATTATGTCCCAGTAGGGTTCAGACGGCCTCGTCACTACTCTACCGAAGTTAGGCTTGGCACTTACTGGGTACCGTTGTGGTGTACTCATGCTACTCTTCTGCACTTGTTTTGTGTGCAGATCCAGGTACACCTTACCAGCCCCGCTATTAGCTGAGAGTACTTGTTGCTGCAACAGAGACTTCAAAGTACATCTGCAGCGTCCGCAGACCTCGGAGTCCCCCTCCATTCCCTCCTATGTTGTTTTCTTTCCGTATTATCCTTAGACTTTGGTGTAAAAGACACTTAGTTATCTCTTAGAAGCTTGTGACTTGTGACTACCGGATTTTGAGAAATGTTGTTATACTCGAGTGTTTGGTTTTCTTATACATGCCGAGCGACATTTTTATCAGTTATATAGTTATTTGATGAAGTTAGTTGTTAAATTCTGCTTTCAATTTGTTTATTTCGTAAATTATTAGACTTACCTAGTCGTAGAGACTAAGTACCGTTACGACATCTTATGGAGGGAGATTTGGATCGTAACATCAGGATATCCTTTCTTCAATAGAATATGTAAATTTATATCACTCAATATTACAGCTTTTAAGAAACTTTCGAAATGAGGTATTATTCAACTGGACAGAGTGGAGATCGTATCCTTCATGGTTAGACAATTTAAGCAGCAGAAATTTGTTTCGATCGTTCATTCCCTTGGTTATTTTTACTTGTTATGTTTCTCTTTTCGAGAGTCAAATAACATAAATTTTGATCAACGTTTAACATGTAATTTTTTATCATATTGATATAAGAAAAACTTATAAATTATAATACTTTTTGTATAGTTTTCGAATATCTAAATTTTTGTTTTAAAATATTAAGAAATTTTAATGCAATTTAGCTTCAAAAATTAGTCAAATTGACTCTGGAAAAGTAAAACGTGACCAGTAAAAGCGAACGGAGGGAGTACAAATTAAGTATTAGTCTTCTCTCTTATACGTTTTTAAGTCAAAATTCATTGGACATTCCTCCAACCTCCCTCTATTTTTTTTTTGTTTTATGTTGGTATTCTCCCTCAACAAATGTTATTTTTTCCTACTAGCAACAACATTACTGTGGTGATTTGATTTTACAAAAAAGGACTTTATCCATAAAAAGGTGAGGTAAAAAATAACTTGAGGTTTCAGTTTTCACAACTTACCACTTTTATTACATTCATTATGTTCATACTTATATATGTACTCTCTTAATTCAATATTATATTCTCTAACCAATATTCAGTGTATATTCAATTGATTTTTTTAAAAAAGAAATAGACATAACCCAAAATTCAATGTTTTTAAACTTTGATTGCTCATCTTTATAGGTTCAGATGATATTCAATTATCTTGACCTAGACAAATAAGTTACGATACGACAATCTACCTTGGCATATACTGTATTAAAAACATAAGAATCTTAACTTAATATTACTTAAAATTCCTCCTAATTTATCTAAATACCCTACTAGCGCTTCATATCCTTTTTAACAGTTATAACCCTTAGTGTCTGTTTGAAAAGCCACCAGGTAATTGAAACTAGTATAATTACTGCGGTAGCAATTACACAGCCAAGTAATTACATAATTGTGTAATTACGACGACATGTTCATTTGTCATAGTGTAATTACAGTATAATTAAATGTTTACTGCTTGGTTGCACTAGTGTAATTACACAGTTGTTAGATTAAATTTTAAATGAAGTAATTATCAAAACTCAAAAGTTAATATAATAAATATATACCTATAATTTTTTATAAATACAAACAGACCTCTCTATAACATCATCCTTATATTACAACACTTCACTATAAAAGCCAAGCTATTCTAGAACCAATTTTTATATTATGTTACAATATACTCTATAACAGCACTTTGCTATAACATGCAAAAAATATTCGGAACAAACGAGGTTGTTATAGAGCGATTTGACTGTATAAATAATATTATATTTGGTATTTAAGATGTATATTTTTTCATGAATATACATTAATTAATAATCATATATTTATAACTAATATTGTAAATATCATTTATATATATTTTTCAAATTAATAATATTTAGTTTAGATACTTACAAAAATTAAGAATATACGTTTTGTAAGAACATCATGGGATTCGTATTGGATAAAATAAATTAATTTATAAATATAATATCATAACATTATTCAACTGTTTGACAAAACTAATCTATCAATTCTAACTAAAAAATGAACATGCAATGTGAGTCAATACTACTAAAACAAGTAAATTGGAACCATGAATATAACACAATTTCAAAATTAAAAAGAAAATAGTTTTAACATATGTCAAATTCCAACATAATAATAGTAAGTTTCACTACAACTTAGGATTAGGAAACTTAATAAGTTTATAACCACATTCAACAACGAAATTCGACTTTAATTGCATTACTCATTATATGTCAAGTTTGTTAATGACTCATTATTTCTAATATTAGGAGGTGTAGTTTTAAAAAATAAAATAATAAAATAAATAAAAAATAAAATATAAGCAATTACATGGAATCACAAGAAGTAAAAGTAGAGTAATAAAATATAAATAATGTACGACAAAAAATATATTTTAAAATTTCAAAAGAAATTAAAAAGTGAAAATAAAATTAAAAAAATAAATTAATAGAAATTAAAAGTTTTAAAAAAATAAATTAAAATAAAAATAAAAAGGAAAGAAACATTGTAATTACACATTGTAATTACCACAAATTCTCACCTCTCCCTTGAGAATTGGAGAATGTAATTACACCCCTCCAATTACACCCAATTTCATGTTGACCAAGTAATTACTTGGCCAAACAAACATGTCAAACTGTATAATTACACCCAATTACATGCAAATTCATTTTCAAGGTGGCTTTCCAAACATGGTCTTAAAAACCCTAACTCTTACCAACAACTCCCAATTAAAGAAGGACAATGGAATTATGTGTTGCTTGGAAATTTGCCAACCTTTCCCAAAAACGAGACGTGAAACGGCACGCTACGGACTGCGATTCATTGAGTTGGTCATTTGGAAATGAAACAGAATTTCTTCAGAGGGTGGTGTTAGTGTGAAGTGTTACGACCCAAAATCCACTATAGGTCGTGATAGCGCCTAACGCTGTCGTTAGGTAAGTCAACGTCGATTTATCAATTTTATTTATATATTTTATTACTTTGAAATTACTAAATCCCGATAATTTAACAATATAAAATAGAATATACAAAGTAAATGATGATAATTACGTGATCTATGATAACAACAACCAGAATGAACTCCCAAAACCTGATGTCACAAGTGCATGAGTATTTTCTAAGAAGTACAACAGTAATGCATCATCTGTCTAGAATGTAGATAAGACAAGACAAAATAAATAGTACAATGGAGACTCGGTGGGCTGCGATGCGTAGTCTGGATTGCAGCTCACATAAAGTCTCCTCAACAGGTGCGCCTACGCGCCAAGATGATCACCAAAAGACATGTCAGATTCTGCATATTTAGTGCAGAAGTGCAGCATGAGTACGTAAATTAACGCATACCCAGTAAGTATCTAGCCTAATTCTGGAGAAGTAGTGACAAGGAGTCGACATCGACACTTACTAGAGGTCTAAGTGAATAAAAAATATGATAATTTCTAACAAGTATGAAGTGCACAACAATAGTGGAGTAAATCTGTAATATCATAATATTACAATCATCCTTTTTAAAGTATAAATCCCTTGGTATTGTATTCTACCTCAATACCTCAAAAAGTGTCAAGTGTCAATATCAAATCAATAAGAAGTACCGTAAAATGTCGGGTTTAGTGGAAGGTTTATCTTGTGAATATTCGAACTACTAGCGATAACGCATGATTCTGCCGAGGTCGTTTGGCCCGATCCAGAATAATATGTACACTGCCGAGGGTTAAGCGGCACGAACCATAGGTGTATCTATATACTGGCGAGGCGTTCGGCCCGCTCCACAATAAAAGAAGAAAGTTTCCGAATCACAAGATACTTGTTTACAATATAGCATATGAGCACAAAGTGAATATAACCTTTTACCGTTTCTCAATTTCCTTGCCAACAACTCAAGTGATATGGCTGAGCCTAAGATATGTTAAATTTGTAAATCAAGTTAAATCATATTTTCAATTAATTAAGTCAACAGAATAAGTTCAACTAATTCAAATATTGCATGATAAAATCTTAGGTCTACCCGGACATAAACATGCTTTAGCTACGTACGGACTCTCGTCACCTCGTGCATACGTAGCACCCACAACTAGTAGCACATAACAATTAATATCACCTCTGGGGTAGTTTCCCCCTCACAAGGTTAGACAAAAGACTCACCTCGCTCCAAAGTTCCATAACCGGCTCCAACTCCTCTCTAACGCCTCAACTCCAAGATAAATATTCCGAAACTAGTCAAACCATGTGCAAACCAATAAAAATATACTCTAATACTCAAAATAATTCAATTCATAACAATTTCCAACTCTGCTCGAAAAGTCAATAAAGTCAACCCTCGGGTCCACATGCCCGGATTCCTAATATTTTTGAAAATAAACTTTACCCATAATATTACGAACTCAAATATATAATTTATTCCCAATTCCATGTCCAATTTCGTGGTCAAAATTTAAAAATACCAATTTCTAGGTTTTTCTTCAAAATTCTAAATTTCTACTAATTTTTATGTTCAAATCCATGTATAATTCATGTATTTAACTCAAAATGTGAAGGAACCACTTACCTAGTGATGGGTGACGAAGAAGCTCCTCCAAAATCGCCCCTAGCTCGGCTCACATGGAAGATTTGAGATAAAATGAGCCAAAACCCGTTTTTGCAAACTTATACACTGCCTAGGCGACCTTTACTTCGTGTTCGCGATGGCCAAATTCCACTTCCCCAAAATTCCTCTTCACGTTCGCGTCACCTATGCCGCGTTCGTGAAGCCTCAGACCCTTGCCCCTTCGCATTTGCGATCCATGAGCCGCGTTCGTGAAGGCCAACCTGCTCCAGGCCCAACACCCTCTTTCCTTCTACGCGTTCGTGATCGCCCATTCGCGTTCACGTAGGTTCCTCAGGTCGTACTACGCTTTCGCGACCCCTGTGTCGCGTTCGTGATGAACAAAAAAATCAACGACCCAAAATCCTTCCTCATGAATGTGGGTCTCTCTACGCGTTCACGCAGGACAAAACCAGAACCAGCAACAGCAGCAGCCAAACAACTAGAATTGGGCCGAAACCTCCTAGAAACACACCCGAGGCCCTCGGGACCCCATCCAATCACACCAACCAGTTCCATAATATAACACGGACCTGGTCGAGGTCTCAAATCACATCCAACAATATCAAAACAATGAATCAACAATCAAATTCCTTCTTTAAACTTTCAAACTTCCAAACTTCGACGAACGCGTCAGATTCATACCTAAACATTTCGAAATGAACGCCAAATGTTACGTACAAGTCATAAACCACAATATGAACCTATACTAAGGATCGGAATCCCAAACGGACATCGATAACACCAAAACCCACTTCAAACCAAATTCAGGAATTTCTTAAACTTTCAAAATGCCAATCTTCCAAAATAAGCGCTGAAATGCTCCCGGGTGATCTGATACTCAACCCTAATATACACCCAAGACCGAAATCATCATAAGAAACTAGTGGAACCTTTAAATCCCGATTCCGAGGTTGTTTACTCAAAAGTCAAATATTGGTCAACTCTTCTGACTTAAAGCTTCGGAATTTAGAATTTTCTTTCCAAATCAACTCCGAACTTCCCGAAATTCAATTCCGACCATACATACAAGTCATAGTACCTAAAGTGAAACTACTCAAGGCCACAAACCACTGAACGATGCGCCAGAGCTCAAAATGACCGGTCGTTTCGTTGCATTCTCCCCTTCTTAAACATACGTTCGTCCTCGAACATGCTAAGGACTACTCCGGAGTTGTCCAAAACCACTGTTTGACATCTCGTGTACCTACCCGTGCCACCTCAATCCAGTTGAGAACATTAGCTCGAGCTAGACTGAAAATTCTCCCTTTTATTTAGTCAATAAGCCTTAGAACCAAATTCCAACTTCTGAATTTCTCTACAAGACCTTATTCTAACATACGAACATCGTATCAATCGATACATACTATACCAAAACATGATTGTATACCTTTGCTGAATGCACACGCTGCACCGTATAATTCACATGACCATAATAATATCCTCTGACAACAATAGTCATAATTCCACGAATCTGATGCCCACAACACACCTCATGACGCATATAAGTCCTGTTCAAACACCTGCAATACTGCCACGATAGAAGAGATATGTAGAAATTCATAACCACTTGTCGAATCAACAAATCATGGAGTCTCTCCTCCTGACAAGGACCATTATCTCATTCTGAACTGAATAACAATATTTGCTCTTTAACAAACCCTTCATAACTCTGATCGCACTGATCTCAGGTCCAATAACCCCGTCTCGCCCAATACTAGTTGTTCCGGCGATAGGAATCTCAAACACTACCAAAATCTTATATAACACCCACAATGCACCAACAAGTTACAAACTCGAATATAACTCATAAGGAAGTATGAACTCTAACAGGGAATTACCATGCCCGCATAACGAATAAAACAGCCGAATAGGTGCTATGAACCTACCTCAGGGATGAAAACAAGGCACACAAAATTAGTCTAAGGAACTATGCTCAACATCTCACTGTTGCGGCGTGCAACCCGATCCAATGTGACACTGTTCCAACGCGCAACCCGATCCAATATGACATTGTTGCGGTGTGCAACCCGATCCACACAACATACTCGTGGAGGCATGCCACCCAATCCAAACCATATGCCCGTGGCGGCATGCTACCCCATCAAAATAATATACCCGTGGCGGTGTGCCACCCGATCCGCACATAACAATCAAAGAAAACACACATCAAGCCGTAATGCTTATACTTACGAAATGTCTGAATATCAACCAAAGCACGCCAAGTGCATAATACAAATCCAGGGGAGACGGGTAGCGCCATGTACTACGAAACTCAAGCATAACTAAGGTGCGATAAATTACTTGTATCTCGAGAGCCATTCTACTCATATAACACCACAAGCTACACGGGACCACAACACACATGCGAAAAATCAAGTTGTCTCACAACCCACATGGCACAATAGAGTATTACACGGAATAGCTGACGACGGAAATATCATCCAACGCTCGAAGACCCTCCATAAGCAGAGCTATGCTGAATGAACGCATCCGACCTGATTTAGAGCACACATTCACATTACACTTAACAACAGACCTCAAGCCCATTCTGATCATACCATATTGAGCTGACAACCTACCAAGGATCCACAATGGCCTTATTCATGACACACAAGAGCAGTCGTCCCAATCCGGAACAATCTACCAAAGTCCACAACTAAAGGAATAGAGCGCCTTTCAGGCATAAACCCTCATGTTGACGATAGTACCAAAATCTACTTGCTTGGTTTCAATCCTTAACAGTCAAGTGACTAACATGCCACACTTATACAAATTCCTCTGTGAAATATGCTCCCACGAACTTCCGAACCAGGTAGCAAGGTCTGCACCTCCATACCACCAACCCTACAAATTCTATAAAGCAATTCGAGAATCTGCAAATCAATACGCAAGGCCTCTTACACAGGACACCGTTCTCACATGACACTAAAGGAAATGTCGTCTGACTCTGAACATCTGAATTCTTCCCTGCTCATCCGAGCTCGTGACATTCCTCTCAACACCGAACCACAACCTTGATCCTCCATTTTTAATTCCTATGCCGCTCACTGCACTTATCATGCCGCTATGTGAGAATACCAGAATTCATCATAACTCCTGAACTACTAGTAAAATAAACACTTCATTAGCTAGAAAGTCGTTCACTTAGCTCATTTCAGAAGAACCAATGCAACACACAACGGAATTCTCAAACCGCAAAAAATACAAACCTCAAGTCGTGATCTAAACCAAGTTGTGGTGGCGCTCAAGCCCAAGTGTACAACCACAAACTATATGTATAGCTTCACGCTGAAGAAATTGATCACTTCCCTAATCATGTTGATTCAACCATTACAAACCGACCCAACTTCTTCCAATTTATTCTCGACTTGCCTTAGAAATAATAATATCTCCATTCAAACACGTAATGAACCAAACCCGTACTCGTCCCGAGTGATTCGTATCACGAGGCCACATCATCTCTTTAATCATGAATCATCTCATATTCTCCTTACGTGCACCATAGCATCTCCAACTGGTACATCCATTCTGCAAGACCTTCCGTGAATCTGAAGCTATTCCTTCCTTTCCTCCAATATCGCACTGCATACCCAATGATAACATTGAACCTTCCAAGTCCTTAGGCACTGTACTAAAATTCTTGAACCCACTAGGACCACTGTTGAGAGTCACCCACTCTGACTTGGCCTCGAATATAAGCCAAACTCTAGTGCGCTGCTAGTACGTGAACACCCTATCAAAGAAGCACTCGACTGAATTTTTCTTTCCTTGTACATAACCCCCCACAAGAAACATAAACTCTAAGTCTTCCTAAAACCTGAACATGAATCGACAAGGCCCAAATATAGTACAAATTCTTCAAATCCTTGCTCGAATTACCACTGGTGGTTTCTCTCCTTAGTCATATTAACCTACCGATACACCGATAACCCAAAATTGCACAAGCAGACAACCATGCAACCCAATCGTAGACGGTGGGGCTTCCCTACTTAGCTTAAAGCTACAATTACATAACTCTGGTACCCACTAAGATTCCTCCTTCCCAATTACCATGATCTCGCACAATTAACCCGCCAAACTTATTCTAGTTTCTTGTTAAACTTTCATGAACATTTAGAATTACCAGCCATGATCGCTTGTTCTACCTCCCGCTAGATAGTAAGTAGAACTCTTCATAGAAACTTCATCAAAATCACGCAACCACTAATCTGCTCACAGGAGATAACCCACTTGTGGATTCTCATTCCGACATCATCCAATGGCGCAGCATTGGGTACCACTACTACAAAATCGGTAGGCCCTTCTGAGCCCGTGTTCATCCACCAGCTACACAAGTTTGTTCATTCCCCATCGACATCAACTAAAAGTCTGACAGTACATTCCACACTAGAAGCCACATTGCATTCCTCTCCATTTCAAGCAAACTCCTTTCATCCATATTCAATGTTCCCTAGTACAATAGCCACCCTCCCAAATACAATCTGTAGACCTAGTCACTTTTCCATCACGACTCCCAAATCCATATGTTATTCTGCTACTCCCACTTTGGTTAAACCATCTTCATTAAGTAACTGCTCGATCCCTGCTTTCATACTTGACCTGCTAGCAATTCAAGCACCGTGAGACACCTCCCACCATGTCCTTCCTCATGCTTCGCTGCCTGAATATTGCCCCAAATCAACTCCATACATGTAGCACCTGAACAAATGAGTCGCTACCAACTCTAAACCTCCTAGAGGATCATCTTTCTGACACCTGATCCTCAAGCACCATTTCACAACACCCTGTCCCAAAGGTAGATTGAAGAAAACTATAACACCGGCGAACCTTAATACATTCCAACAAGGACAACGGCACCACATCACAGATGAAAATTCCACCATGCTCGAAAATACCAAGTCTTGTTACTCAATCAACCCAAACTTGGACATTCATAGTCTGATTGCCTTTCCTTTGCTGGAATTAAACACTGAACCTCTAAATCATGCACCGAAAACCTTCTTCCAAGTCATTCACTGTTTCGACACATAGACAAGCACCCTACCATTACACCAACACTGTGCGATAACAACGTCTGAACATCATAGCAATCTGTGAGTAGCCTCAAAACCATCAAAAATACAGCTACTGAGCTGAAATGACAGGACCTCCTTCCGCAAGAAGACGATAATAACTTGCTCGAATGCGCAGGGAGAAACATCCTGCTCCACGTGTGTAGTACGATTACAACTCCTCGATGCCCAATCGATACGAGCGCTCAACATAGTATAAGAATGAGTAGGAAGGAAATAAAGGCATAAGCCTCAAAGGAATCAAATCGCATGAAGAGGAATCAAGAAGGAAAGTGCTCCTAACAACATTGGAGCCTCTCGAAGATAAGTACAGACGTCTCGGTACCGATTCGCAAGACTCTACTAGACTTGCTCATGACTCATGAGACCCAAGTGAACCTAATACTCCGATACCAAGCGTCATGACCCAAAATCCACTATAGGCCATGATGGCGCCTAACGTCGCCGTTAGGCAAGCAAAAGTTGATTTATCAATTTTATTCAAACATTTTATTGCTTTAAAATTACTAAATCCCGATAATTTAACAGTATAAAATAGAATTTACAAAGTAAATGATGATACTTAAGTGATCTATGATAACATCAACCCGAATGAACTCCCATAACTCGATGTCATAAGTGCATGAGCATTTTCTAAGAAGTACTGTTGATACCCAATTTTGCCCTCATATTTTAACAAAAGTATATATACTTTCAAAATATCATATTGCATCATTATTTAATTTATAGGATTTATACAAGTATTCTTATAATTTTTAGAGCTTTAAAATTAATTTTCTTGCATTTAAATTACTTATTTGTATCCACATATAGGTTTCATAATATTTTACCTCATTTTACATAATTATATTGGTATTTCTAGGCTATTTACACAATTATGCAATAATAGCCTATGTGATATGCATAATTGCAATTTTTTGCATTATTTTGCCAAATAGCATTTTTTGCATTTTTGTAATATTAAGTTATTATTTTCAATCACTTTGTTGCACAAGTTATATTTTATTATAATTTTATAAAACTATTTTATTAACATTTTTTTGTGTATTTTAATTTGTAGTCCAACTTCAAGTTATTGTTTGACCAAAATCAAGGCCCAAACACCTGACCCAGTACCCCAAGCTGCCCTGGCCCAAACGAAACGACCCTTTTTATTTCAACCCAGTCGGGATCCATTTACTTGACCCGTCCCACTTCCTTTTAATCATGGCCCATAATAATCCCTACCCTTTCCTTATACCCCTTTAACCTGAACCCTAATCCATTCCCCTCACCCAGCCGCCCCTGCATTCTCTCCTCTCCTCTCATACAAACCCTAGCCGATTCTCTCAAAATCCCAGTCCCAATCCAACATTACATGGAAATCGTCCATGATTCCTTTCCTTTATTGCACACTCAGAGATGCTTACCAACTTTTAAACGTTACAAGTATTTGGTACTCGATTATTTATAGAAGTTGAGTCGTTCGTGTTTGTTCAACTCTGATTCTGTACTATCTTCATGTTTCTGACTTGATACACTCACTATCAGGCCCCATGGGTCCGATTCAGTGAGATATTTACTATTTTTATTCTTCGTTTTAAACTAGGGTTTGTCGGATTCCTCTTAAATTAATTTTAATTGATTTTGCATGCTATTCTTTTCTTATTTGTGTTTAATCGACTTCTTTTCCTTGTTTGGGTACTTACTTTCGCTACTATATAAAACCCTACCCAATTTCCCCTTTGGACAGACCTTTAATCACCCTAAGAACTATCCCCTCACTCTCACTTATTTGATACTATACGAAACAGCCTTAGTGCATGCTCATTATAAGTATCCAGTCTAATTAATTGTTCATCTTCATGTTTTAAGTGTAAACTAGTTATTTAAGGCTTGTTTCTTATCATGACTTAGATCCTCTTAGGGGACTAATGCATGCCCATAATTTATTCGAATGTATGATAAGACTTTCATGTACAACCTGCTACTTCCCTGAAGTCACCCTGTGATTATATGAATTCTATATGCCAACAATGTTACCATTCCTAGGCAGACTTGTTTCTTTGTTTTGATGTTGTGTGCTCATTGATTGTTTAAAGATCCTAGGGTGAAATCCAACATATGTCTAGTCTATTTCTCTTTATGTTGACTAAAAGAAGTCTCATCCTTCTTCATATGATGTCTGTTTGCCTTATTTACCTGAAAGTCAGTCTCTTTTCATGAATGCTTACATGTTGGATGTAAATCCTTTGTGTGGTAATTGGTATTCACCTGAACGTTTCATATGTTAAGCTCTGCAAGTTAGTTGTTTCTCATTAGGCTTTCATGTTAAAGCTCTCATACTAAGGTTGTATCCCACATGTTCTTGTCTATGGCACTACTAGGTTTTCACGTTCAAACTCCTACCTGAAACCCTCTCTAAGATAGTTTTAGACCAAACCTGTTTTGAAACTTTGTTTGACATAATCTTGTTGCTCTTAAACTCTGTTTCAGGTGATAAGCATGAACTTGCCTCATATGTGTCTCATACGTTTTCCCAATATAAGCATGATCTTGCCTATATGCCCTGATTAGAGTGGTTGCTAGTTACAGTTTAAGGGTTGTTTTGCTACCTTATAGCTAAATTTATCATCCCTTAGCTTAATCATAGGAATCATTTGGGTCTGGTATGTTGGCCTGCCGTTGGTCTTGAGGGTTCGAAGTATATTTTCTTCACTTGGAGTTTAGGCCTACCGTCCGCATGAAGTCCTAAGCCTATTTGAAGGCCCAAATATATTGTTAGGTTATCCTATATTTGTATTTCGGCCTATAATTATTTAAAGTGATCTGTAATGGCTTGTAAAATTGAATTATGGGGGAATTAGTGAAAAGGGGAAACATGTATGCTTTATTCTTGCATAAAAGGGTAGAGAACAAGTTTATAGGGTCTATGTGCTCTATTTGTTTTTTTTTTGTTTAGAATGCTTTATTTCTGTACACTGATAGACATCATGCCTATAGGAGTCACGCACACACTTCACTTAACTTGTCAAAACATATTAGTTCCAATATTTTCTATACATGTTTCCTTGTCTATTATTCAACACTCTTAGATAACATGTCTATAGGGCGCAACAATGCAATATTTTTACTTACCTAGATACCATGACTATAGGATCTTAACTAATTAATCAATTACTTCGGTCTATTTTTGTACTGTTTCATTTAGGCAGCATTCCTATAAGATGTATAAGGTACGCCTTGCTGACCTAGATACCATGCCTATATGACTTCAAATAATCAATTTACCAATTGCTTCATTATTGTACTGCTCATCTAGATACCATGGCTATATGATTCTAATATTCTAATCGACTATTCCCGTTGTTTTCATTACACTGTCGCCTGTCTAAGATGCATGCCTATAAAACCGGCATTAGTAATTCAGAACTATGATTGTTTTCATTGCCTATTTACGCAAAACGATTAGATATCATAACTATAGGACTTGCAACATTCAATTCGCCTATATGTTAGTCCAAAAATTACTGCACTGCCCATATAATACTGGAAATATGAATCACATAGACATCATGCGTATAAGATTTAGCGATTAACATCATATACTGCATAATTTGAAAATCTGTGACTGATCGTGTGCTTTTTTCTGTGCTTATGTGTGGAGGTTAAACTTGAGCCTTTCATTGCTGTTATGTGCACTCCTAATTGTTTTGAATGTCGCTTAGTTTTGTCATTTGAGCATCTTAAGTAAGTCTAGAACCACCCAAATAGAGGTCCAAATCCTCCTGGACCATAGGCATGGGACAGGTAGTACACACATAGGATACAATTTAGAATTGAATTAGAGCGCCTTTAAGTAACAACTTCAACATAGTAATTGGGTAGCAAGAGATGATAGTTTATACCCACTAAATAATATGTGCAACCCCCTACCTTAAGGGTGTTGCGAAGTATTATTTATGTTGCATGGGGTGATTCATTTAGGCTAAAAACGTAGGACCCCACGCCCCTTTCTTTATATACTTTTTATTTACACTTAGTCATTTAACGTAGACCAATGTATTTGTATCCTTGTAATCATTAAGGATTTGTACCAATTCCCACGTGTTATGATAAGACTCTTCAACTTCTATATTTCCCTTTATTTGATCACCTAGCCTAATTACATAATTCACACAGTTTAAAGTTCGGTCGTGGCCCATAATTGTGGACCTCAAAGAGTGTCTAACACCTTCTCTTCGAGGTAATTTGAACCCTTACCCAATCTTTGGTGGCACGGACTAGTCAAACATAAATATTTGCAAATATGTGCCCTAACGCACCTTAAAAATCGTTAGGTGGTGACTCTTCTCTTTTGATAACTCATTTAAAAGAGTTGTCACATGTGGAAACCCGCTTTCACGAGATAACTGGGCGCAGCATGGCGGCTCTGCTGGGGACTTACATTTAGGCTCTTACCATAATAAACTTGACTTGTGTGGATTACTTTCTTTATTCACCTTTATTTGTTTGAATTTGCTATGAGATGCACACCCCTTCCCTATTCACCTCTATTTTTGCTATGACATGCACATCCCTTCCCCTATTTACCTTTATTTGTTTGAATTTGCTATGACATGCACATCCCTTCCCCTATTAACCTTTATTTGTTTGAATTTTCTATGACATGCACATCCCTTCCCTTATTCACCTTTAGTTGTTTAAATTTGTCATGGAATCCTTTTCCTTATTCACCTTTAGTTGTTTAAATTTGTCATGGCATCCTTTTCCTTATTCTCCTTTGTTTGCTGTGACAGCTCTTCGTCTTCTTCATCTTCTCTAAAACTGCTATATCATGCCTTTCCCATCCCCACTTCCTTATCTGCTTCATTACGTTCCCGCACATTTTTAAGAACTAAACTGACTTCTTTTGTCTTTCTTCTCTATTTACCTTTGCTATTTTACTTACTGCTTTTACATATTTTATCATGCAAATACTTTGCAACAAGTTATTATTTCTGCATAAAGCATTCTCCACATCATACTCCACTCGTGCCAGTTATCAACATAGTGGCGCTTAATGAGTGTCCGCGCTCTTCTGAAAATTACCCATTTTAATTCGGAAAGGCTTATTTGCGGTAGACTAGTCGATCAGCGATACAGTCGACGGTCCCGTGCCTTTCCCTCTCAAGTTGTCCACTTGAAAATATCAGTCTAGACCATTCTAGAAACCCTATCCAAACGTGAAATGTACATGCATCATACTAAACCTAGTACGGGCTGAAGCGTTATAAACGTAACAACTCGCTAAGATGAACCTCGTTCAAAGTCCGACGGGAATTTCACAATCCCAATAGACGCTATTATTTTATGCGTATTACTTGGAGAAAATATGCCAATGTGTTGATCATTATTGCGTAAACAGTCAAATTTGGAGGGGGAAAGGGCTAACTTTGTTTGTTTGCAAAAAATGAAGTATGAAATCCCCAGGTTTGGTATGGTCCAAAACATCCCACCCTTGCTACTTGACTGGTGGAAAGACCTTGCACCTTGAGACAAAAATCATGTGAGAAGAGTACTTGGTGACCTGCCATCCCTACTAAATATTCAACCAAATAGAGAACTGATTGAGGCCACTACCATGTTTTGGGATGAGAAGAGAGTTGTTTTCTAATTTAGCAATATATAAATGACTCCTCTCCTAGAACAATATGAGGTTTCGCCAAGTTGCCATGGGATAGTACGGGATTACTGATACCAAAGAATCGCACTCCCTGCGGTTTTTTGAAAATGATGTGTTTTAAGAAGAATGACGAACTGCTCTGTCTAAAGAAATCAGTCATCCCTTTTGAATTATTTTACGAGTGTTATGGGCATAGCAAGTCATATCATCTTCATCATGATGAACTCGCCATTACTTCCTTGGTTAGGACGCACCGCCAGGTTTATGTGTTCGTCGTCTGCTTCTTGGGGTTATTGATATTTCCAATGAAAGGAGGAAGGATTCATACTCGCTTAGCCATGGTCGCCAGGACCTTGATGGATGGCATCAGGGGACAAACTTATACAATCATCCCTTTGATCTTAGCTGAGATGTACCGCGTTCTAGATTGGTGCAAGCATGGATTTGGACACTTTGAGGGTTGTAATCTGTTACTACAAGTCTTGCTACTGGAACACTTTCAGAGAGGAGAGTATCGTCAAGAGCTTCTGCGAAGACCGTTAAAGGAGACGTCAAGCCAGGAGTCAATCTAAAGGATAGGATCATAGATGAGGTGGCTGAGGCACATGTTAAGTATAAAAGGCTTCGCAAAAGGGTGTTCGAGTCTAAAGCTAAACATCTAGAACAACACACAGTGAACATGGAGGCGATAAAGGAATGGAAGGAGATTGCCACTAAGTCAATAGAAATATTGGAATAATCGAAACAAGGATTGATGGAGCTCGAGGGAAAGCTGAGAAAGAGACTCTCAGATTGCCAAGGAATGGATGGCGGAGAAGGAGGACATCTAGCAAAAGCTTACTTACTGTTGGATATGCGCGATCTAGGGAACCTGATTGATGGGGTCAAAAGAGCCATGCATGGAGAAGGTCCTTTAGGGACCAAGTAGACTAGGAAATGATATTCTTTACTGCTTTCTAGCTTAGCTTTAGATTTCGATTGTAATAAGGCTAAATGCCATTAGTATATTTATTATTATCGATTTAGTAAAGGTTTGACTCATTTCTTGCATTAATGAAATGACGCAAATGTTGGCATCAATTTTCTCCAAGTCTACGTGTTGCTTAGGCCTACCTCAGGCACAATGAGGCCCCAAATTAGGACGCGAATCATTGCATGACTTTGTGAAAAATGTTTAAATATTGCAAACACTCTTTTATTTTACCTTACTAACTTGGTTACCTTTTGCTTTATTTTCTTTTCCTTTGATTATTCCCATTCCCAAAGGTTGGTTCGTGCATACTGGCATCGTCAGCATATCACACTAGATCCAGAGGTCCTCCATCTCCTCCTCCACCAAGCGATCCTAAAGGAAAAAGCAAAGGGAAATGGAAAATGGATGATTTGAGTGGTATCAGGAAAGGAAATAATACCATGGTGGAAAACGTTGAAACTTTATATGGCCGAAGCACTCCGGCATAAAATGAGTTGGTCTTACGTCTGGAACAGAAAATCTTGGAACTACAAGGCGAGCTTGTGTAGGTATGAAATTTGGCAAACCTCTCCCTCACTCTCAATGTCCTCGACATGAACCAGCAAAACCCGACTACCCAGAACCAAACACCACCGCAAAACGCAGAAAACTAAAACCCACCACCATATCCTCCCCCATCACACCAGTATCCCGCACATCCCCAGAACCCTAACCTGCCACCAGTACCGACTCCTCGACAATGCCACCATCATCCAACTCAATACTCACAAACCACTACATACCACACTCCCCAGAATGCACCACAACCTACTCCCGATCCCCAAAACTCGACCAATGACCACCGTTATACCCAAGTTCCAGGAATCCATCAAAGCAATCCAATATATGTGGAAACTTTAACCCACACCCCGTAGCAAACCATATACATACCTGAATTGACTAAGAAGGACCTGCTCATTAAACACATGACGGAGGAACTCAAGAGGTTCACTAGTAGAGTTTAGAGTGTTGAAGGCGGCAAAGGCGTCGAAGGTCTAAACTATGAGGACATGTGTATTCAGCTGTATATGGAATTGCCGGAGGGTTATAAACCTCCCAAGTTCGAAATGTTTTATGGAACTGGTGACCCGAAAGTGCATCTGAGAACGTATTGTGACAAGCTCGTAGGAGTAGGCAAGAATGAACAAATTCGCATGAAACTGTTCATGCGAATCCTCACAGGAGATGCCTTGTCCTGGTATATTAGTCAAAACCCAAAGAAGTGGGTTAGTTGGGTGAGTATGGCATAAGACTTCATGGATAGATTCAAGTTCAACATGCAAAATGCACCAGACATTTTCTACATTCAAAACCTCAAGAAGAAGCCGACTGAAACCTTCTGCGAGTATGCTACTCGTTGGAGATCAGAATCCGCAAAGGTAAGGCCAATTTCGAGGTTCATGGTTATTGAAAATCACAAGTTCTCTAACATCATCAAGTTAGGATAAAGAATAGAAGAAAGGATTGAGAATGGGATGGTGACCAATTTCAAGGAACTGCAGGCCACGAATAAAGCTTTGCAATCAGGGGGTATTTCAAAGAAGAAAGAAGTAGGTATCGTGATGGTAGCCCAGGCCCCCAAGTCTCCCCTCACATACCAAACACCTCCACCCACATATCAACACTCACCCCCGAGATACCAACAAACTGTTTCCATCTACCATACCTATAATTCTCAACCTACATACTACCATTCACCACCACCCGCCCGCAAAAATTACCAAAAGCCACGTCCCAATTTCGACCGCAGACCTCCTAGACAATAGACCCCAATTGCTGAACCCATAGACCAACTATGTCACGACCCAAACCGATGGGCCGCAACGGGCACCCGGTACCTTACTCAACCGAGTACCAATGTAAAGTATCTTTCGTATCATACTATCATAGGTAATTGAGCCAAAGAGGCTGTCGTGAGATAGTAGAATAAAACACGAGGAAATATTCAATATAGGGTGACCCAACTTGATATACCGACTTATACATATGACGTACTGGCCTATAAGACCATACCAGTATCCATATACATGACATCTGTCTACAAGCCTCTAAGAGTATATAAATATCATAAAGGTCGGGACAGAGCCTCGCCATACCAAACAATACATATTCAAATCATACTGACCAAATAGGCAACTCCAGAGCAAGTGGAGTGCACAAACACTTTCTGCTGACCTAAAAGCCTACTAGGTGAACTCTCAACCTGTCTATCGGGACCTGCGGGCATGAAACACAGCGTCCCCAAGAAAAAGGGACATCAGTACAAATAATGTACAGAGTATGTAAGGAATGAAAATCAGTAAATCATAGACATGAGAGAAACATGGAGTAAAAGACTCGACATGTAAGTCTGAATAGCTCTGTGAATCGTTTAATATTATAATGTCATGCATATGCGTATAAATGTCATACCATGCATAGGTGTATGCGTTCATAACATCATCAAGCCTCTGAGGGCATTCCATCATATCATCTCGGCCACTGTGGGCAAATCATCAACGTATACCAGCTGATCAGGTGGTGGTGCGAATATAACTTCATAAACTCTTCCCATATCCCATATACATATAATATACGCGTATATAACGCCTTTTGGTCATGGGTCAAAGTACATGTATAAATGCATGAAATGCATAAAAAATAAGTTAATAAGATTTCTCGAATATCATAAAATCAATATGCCTTTCGGACAACAACAACAACAACCCAGTAAAATCCTATTAATAGGGTCTGGGGAGGGTAGTGTGTACGCAGACCTTACCCCTACCCCGAAGGAGTAGAGAGGTTGTTTCCAAAAGACCCTCGGCTCAAAAAAACAAAAAGACAAAAGTACAAAAAGGAGACAATATTAGTATCACAACGGCAATCATAGGAAAAATAGGAACACCATGCAATCCAGAAGAAAGATGCAAAGCAAATGGAGATAATATTAGTATCACCACAACAATCATAAGAAAAATAAGAACACCATGAAATCTAGAAGAAAGATGCAAAGCAAAAGCGATAGCTAGTAAATAGGACATGCACTGCCACTAGCTATCTTAGACAAAAATCCTACACGGCTAGTCCCACAATGGTACGAAGTAAGGCACGACTCAACTATCTCCTAACCTACAACCCTAATACTCGACCTCCACATCTTCCTATCAAGTGTCATGTCCTCGGAAATTTGGAGCCTCTCCATATCCTGCCTGATCACATCTCCCCAATACGTCTTAGGCCGCCCTCTACCTCTTCCTGTGCCTTCCACAATCAGCCGCTCACACCTCCGTACCGGAGCATCTGGCTTCTCCTCTGAACATGTCCGAACCATCTAAGCCTTTCAGATAAACTTTATCAAATACATATTTTTCTGAGACCCATGAACAGAAGATATAATAATAATTCACATGGGGAATCAAGAATATAGACATCCCTAGTATTTCTATGAATAGAGTCATTTATGAAAGTTGCGTATTTGCTCGTTTCGTTTGTATCGTACGGATCATGCCAAAAGGAAAGGAGGGATAGCCTTAACATACCAGTATGATCTCTTCCTTATTACTCAACCAAGCGCAACATAACTTCTTTTATCTACAACAAGTGAAATGATATTGCCATTAACATATAATGTCATACCATCGTATTTGTCTAGTCGTATGGCTTAAGAAAAATCGGACAGAAACTCCCCTATTTTTAATACATCCCTAAGGGTCATCAACAGCCCAACAACAACTATAACCAACAATAGCTACAACAACAATATAACCCAATATGAGTTTCTCCGATAACAACCAAATTGAGTGGCAAGCTCGTTTTTACTCACAACAAGATATAAATTGAATCCAAATATTATTCCATAAATTAGTTTATGACCTTCAGAACATCATACTTATATGTCTATTATTTCTAGTTCAAAACATCCACAAAATGCCTTCCAAATCAGCCCCATATGTCTAGTACCTTAATTTTTATCGTCAATCACTTGTTTTTCATCTTTTCTTCTTCAATAAACTTAATTAACACCTAGAAAAGCTTAACAACAGAAGCCACAAAATTATAAAATTATTTCTTACAATTTCCAGCCACCACAAACCATCTATTTAGCCACAAAATAGTCCAACCAAAGACAACAACATCCCATATTCTTTCAAGTGCTATCTTATGATTTCTCACTCAACCAACACAAGATTAACCTTAGGCACAATCAAGAAGATGTTATACATACCTTGGACAGCATCTACAACTCGAAACCCTATCTCAACTTAGCTCACAATAGCCCTCAATCACACCACAACATCATAGAAGCATTCTCTTGTAGTCCTTAACACCTTTGATGATGATTTGAGTTGATTTTCCTTGAGTTTGGTTCTTGGGATATGTTAGGTAGGGTTTTGGAGAGCTGTTAGATGAGATTTGGGTGAAAAATGACTCGCAATGAGTCTGAAACACCTTTAAAAAATGTAAGGTCGCAAGTCGTCTCAAGTGGGTCCCAACCGAACTGCTTGCGCAGTCTCACGAAAATATGGATATCTCTCCACTTCAATGTCATATCAATGAACAGTTTAATGCGTTGGAAACGAAACTCGCAGACCTTCTATTTGGTATATAATATGTCTCAAAAAGACCTCATATAGCACACAAAATTTATTTCTCAAAAAGCTCTATTACAAGGCAAATTCTTAGTCGGTGTTTCCGCAACTTTAATCCGATTTTTCCTAAAGTTCATATTTTCTATCCAAACATCATATATAGCCATATTATGACTTTAAAATTATTTAAATCATGATTAACAAGTCCGATATTCATTACGTCACCTTGGGACACACAAGGTGTAAAAAACTATATGAGAGACTGAAGGTCGTTTGTTATGTTACTCCCATTCCCGCCGTTATTATGGAAAATGCCCCCCCCCCCAAATGTATTAACCCCAACAAAAATGTGTGATTATCATTCAGGCATGAAAGGTCATACAACTGAGCAGTGTCGCACATTGAAAGACAAGATTCAGACGCTGATCGACACTAAGGTCATACAGGCAAAGGAAGCTGCACCATATGTTTGTAATAATCCTCTCCCGGATCATAAAGGTGAAGGAGTGAATGTGGTAGAGACTGGCAAAGAATGGGATCAAGAGGGATACATCAGACTTATTTGAGAGGGAGACGCTCCTAAAACATCTCCATTCACCCTCACGCCAGTTGTGGTACAAACCCAGGCACACTTTGAATTGAGGTATCTACACCCTTCACTATGATGGTAGATCCCACACCATCTTACAAGTATGATGCCATCCCAAGGGACTATGTTGCGGAAGTGAGGAGAAATGGAAAAGCAAAAATGAAGGAAACAGGTGCGGCACAAGGTATGACTAGAACTCGCAAAGTTTATACACCTGAGAACCTGGGAGGAACAAGTAAGGAAGCTGCACCTAAGCCGCCTATTGTCAAGACTGGCACTGAGGATCTTTTGAGAAAGGTACAAGCGAGAGAGTACTCTGTAATTGACCACTTGAACAAAACTCCCGCTCAGATATCCATCTTGTAATTGCTGCAAAACTCGGATGCGCACAGGAATGGTTTGATGAATGTGTTAAGTGAAGCTTATATACCCACCAACATCACTAGTGGGGAGATGGCTAACATGGTCGGACAGGTATTGGAGAGCCATAAAATTACTTTTCATGAAGTTGAATTACCACCAGGAGGGTTGAATCACAACAGGGAGATACACATCACGGTGCAATTTGAAGATAAGTTCATCGCCAGGGTCTTGATAAATGGTGGTTCAATCCTCAACATATGACATTGACTGCTCTGAAGACGCCCGAGATACGGATGGGAAGCATGAATGTGAAACTTTGTTTGATGTTGAGTTCCAAGTGCTAGACATATCTGCTACCTACAATCTATTATTAGGACGACCCTGGATACATGTCACTGGGGCAGTGGCTTCAACTCTGCATCAGGCTATGAAGTTTGAGTGGAATCATCAGGAGGTAATCATCCATGGAGATGAAAGTAATCCCATCTGCACCAATCAGACTGTGCCGGTCATCAAAAATAAAAAGAAGCTGGGTGGAGATACATACTATCGCATTGAACGAGTCAACACAATTGAAAAGCACCGATAGTGGAGCAACAAGATAGAAAGCATACTACTATGGATGGGGTATGGACCTGGCAAGGGTCTCGGCAAAAAGCTTCATGGGATTACGAAACTCGTACAACCACAGTATCATGGCATGACTTTTAGACTCGGATATGAATACACATGGCAGGAATACCATAACTGGTCACCACCATGACGTGCTCCTTATTACCCACTAGAACAACCGGTACCACCTCTGCACCAGACATTTCATCAAGCTGACACAATGTGGGGATCTGAGGAAGATGAGGTTTTAGCTGGCATGAGGAAGTTGTTTCTAGATGAAAAGACATGGACTGCAGTGCGATAGTTGAGGAGGAGGAAGACCTTACCATTTAGACCATGGAGGAAGGAGTTGTTCGCAGGAACTGGACCGTTGCACCATCCGGGTAACCTGGCAAATTAGCATGAATTATTTTAAATAGTTTTGACCATTTGAGACATTTTTTAGTATTTTGTTTTGAAATAATTTCTCGAGCCATCGAGCCGCACTTGTCAACTTTTTAACATCTTATTAATGTGTTACTGCTTTTCGTATTTATTATTATCTTTTACATCTTTTCTTTTCAGCATAATTATTACCTATCCCAATGAACCTACGACTGTGACATGTAATGAGACAATGCAACATAAGGACAACGATTTAGAGGATCTGGAAGATGATATAATACCTGAGGAAATTGTCAGAGAAGTAGAGAACTTTGAAAATAAACCAAAGTCTAATTTGGAGGAAACTGAGGCCGTTAACTTAGGGGATTCCAAAACGGTCAAGAAAACACGTATAAGCATTCATATATCACCGTCAAACAAGGAAGAATAAATCAGATTCCTAAAAGAATATGAAGACATCTTTGCACGGTCCTACGACGATATGACTGGTTTAAGCACATCCATAGTAGCTCACAAGCTACCCACCAATCCCATGTGTCCACCGGTAAAGCAGAAGCTCAGAAAGTTCAAACTGGATATGAGTTTGAAGATAAAAGAAGAGGTCACCAAGAAAATCAAAGCCAAGGTTCTCCGAGTGGTCGAATACCCGACTTGGTTGGCCAACATTGTGCCAGTTCCGAAGAAAGATGAGAAAGTTAGAGTATGTGTTGATTACCGAGATCTGAACAGAGCATGTCCCAAAGATGATTTCTCGTTTCCGAACATACACATACTGATTGACAACTGTGCCAAGCATGAGCTCCAATCCTTTGTGGATTGCTTTGCAGGATACCATCAGATCTGGATGGATGAAGAGGATGTCGAAAAGACAGCCTTCATCGCACCATGGGGAATATATTGTTACAAAATGATGTCGTTTGGTTTGAAGAATGCTGGAGCCACCAACATGAGAGCCATGACAACCATCTTCCATTACATGATACACAAGAAAATAGAAGTGTATGTGGATGATGTTATCATCAAATCTAAAAGGAGTTAGGATCACATAGCAGACCTAAAGAAATTCTTCGACCGACTTTGAAAATACAATTTAAAGCTGAATCCTGCAAAATGCGCCTTCGGAGTCCCTACTAGAAAACTGTTAGGATTCATCGTCAGTCGTCAAGTGATTGAGTTAGACCCATCAAAAGTCAAAGCTATCCAGGACTTGCCACCTCCGAAGAATAAGAAAAATGTGATGAGTTTTTTAGGGCGCCTCAATTACATCAACCGCTTCAAAGCACAATCAACCGTGATATGTGAGCCAATCTTCAGAATGCTAAGGAAAGATGCTGCAATAAGCTGGACTGAAGAATGCCAGAAAGCCTTCGACAAAATCAAAGAGTATTTATCTAAACCGCCCGTGTTGGTCCCACCAAAACCAAGAACACCTCTGCTGCTTTATTTGTCCATGTTAGATGGGGCTTTTGGTTGCATTCTTGGACATCATCATGAAACTGGAAGAAAGGAGCAAGCGATATATTATCTGAGCAAAAATTTCATGCCTTATGAAGCCCGGTACTATTTGCTGGAATGCACCTGCTGTGCTTTGACATGGATAGCTCAGAAATTCAGGCATTATTTCTGTGCATACACTACATATCTCATATCAAGGATGGACCCGCTAAAATGCATCTTTCAGAAACCCATGCCTACGAGTAAGTTAGCAAAGTGGCAAATACTGTTGAGCGAGTTCGACATAATCTATATAACTCAGAAAGCAGTCAAAGGGCAAGCATTGGTGGATCATCTGACAGAAAATCCCGAAGATGGAGAATACGAACCATTGGAAATGTATTTTCCCGATGAGAATGAAACATTTGTAGGAGAAGATATCACCGAGGCATATGATGGTTGGAGGATGTTCTTCGACGGAGCAGCAAACTTCAAAGGAGTAGGTATCGTAGCTGTCTTAGTATCAGAAACCGGCCAACACTATCCGGTATCTGCAAAACTCAAGTTTCCATGCACCAACAATATGGCAGAATATGAGGCCTACATCTTGGGACTCAGATTGCCATTGACATGAACGTTCATGAGTTGTTGGTAATTGAAGATTCAGATCTTTTGGTGCACCAAGTTCTAGGGGAATGGGCTACGAAGAACACCAAAATATTGCCATATTTGCACTATGTACAAGAACTGATTAAGAGGTTCATAAAGATAGAATTCAAACATGTTCTGATGATCCATAATGAGTTTGCAGATGCTTTAGACACTTTATCTTCCATGATACAACACCCAGATAAGAATTTCATCGATCTTATCCCATTCATAAGCATCCAGCTTATTGTGCTCATGTTGAAGAAGAGATTGACGGAAATCACGTGGTTCCATGACATCAAGGAATACTTCGCAAAGGGAGAATATCCAGAGCAAGCTGCTCATACTCAGAAGTGCACGCTTCAAATATTAGCCAACCATTTCTTTCAAAACGAAGTCAACGCCAAGGAGGCATCCTGATTGCTCGAAGAAATACATGCCGGAACCTGCAGAACGCACATGAATTGTTTCATATTAGCCAAGAAGATACTAAGAGCAGGGTATTTCTGGATAACTTTGGAAACAGGCTGTATTAAATATGTTCAGAAGTGTCACCAATGCCAGATATATGCTGACATGATACGAGTACCACCCAATGAACTCAATACAACAAATTCACCCTGGCCTTTCTCCACCTGGGGTATGGACGTCATCTGTCTAATCTGTCACGACCCAAAATCCGTTAAAGGTCGTGATGCCGCCGGACACCACTGTTAGGCAAGCCAACACTAAATAGTTAATTAAATTCTCATTTTAATATTTTTAAAATCGTAAATTTAATTTAATTCAACTAGTAAAAGATGAATTTACAGAATAGATACAATGTTTTTCCAATTTCAATACAGAACATCCCATAATCATCCTAGAACCCGGTGTCACAAGTGCATGAGCATTTTCTAGGAATTTAAAATAAAATACAATAACTGTCCGAAATACAAATTTGGACAAGAAAAAAAATACAATACTCTGAAGGAGATTCTGCTGGTTGCGGATCGTATATAAGATGCAGCTCACCTAAGTCCCCGTAATAACCGCGCATCTGCGCCCACAAGGCGATTAGTCATATATGTACCTGCACAAAATGTGAAGCAAGCGTAGTATGAGTACGTAAATCAATGCGTACCCAGTAAGTATCTCGCCTAACCTCGAAGAAGTAGTGACAAGGGGTCGACTTCGACACTTACTATGGGCTATAAGTAAATAGAATAATATCATTAAATTAGACATGGATTAATTAATACGGTTGCAAGCCCATTATTCTGAAGTAAGTAAACAGTTCTTTTATAATTAAGAACTCTCCAAATTGATTTCTCATTATTTAATAATTTATCTCAGGCCGAGAAGGCAATATCAATTATTACAATTTCTAAATCAATCAATTAAATCATGCGCAAATCATGTCGAGGTCGTACGGCCCGATCCAATAAATATTTAAACTGTGCACTGCCAAATGGTCGAATGGCGCGAACCATAAATGCATCTATTTACGACCGAGGCGCTCGGCCCGATCTACAAATAACAATTATTTTCAAGAAAACACAAGTTTCTCATACAAACCTTTAAGTAAGTGAATTTAACCTTATACAATTCTTTTATCAATTTCTATCATGACTAAGTGACTATATTAGCAAGTAATAGCACAAACATTCCAAATATAGCATGATACGGGTTCTAAACTACCCGGACAATAGCATAATAGTAGCTACGTACGGACTCTCGTCACCTCGTACGTACGTAACCCCCACAATTAGGTACAAACATTTATTTAATTCACCTCGAAGAAGTAGTGACGAGGGGTCGACTTCGACACTTACTATGGGCTATAAGTAAATAGAATAATATCATTAAATTAGACATGGATTAATTAATACAGTTGCAAGCCCATTATTCTAAAGTAAGTAAACAGTTCTTTTATAATTAAGAACTCTCCAAATTGATTTCCCATTATTTAATAATTTATCTCAAGCCGAGAAGGCAATATCAATTATTACAATTTCCAAATCAATCAATTAAATCATGCGCAAATCATGCCGAGGTCGTACGGCCCGATCCAACAAATATTTAAATTGTGCACTGCCAGATGGTCGAATGGCGCTAACCATAGATGCATCTATTTACTACCGAGGCGCTCGGCCCGATCCACAAATAATAATTATTTTCAAGAAAACACAAGTTTCTCATACAAACCTTCAAGTAAGTGAATTTAACCTTATACAATTCTTTTATCAATTTCTATCATGACTAAGTGACTATATTAGCAAGTAAGAGCACAAACATTCCAAGTATAGCATGATACGGGTCCTAAACTACCCGGACAATAGCATAATAGTAGCTACGTACGGACTCTCGTCACCTCGTACGTACGTAACCCTCACAATTAGGTACAAACATTTATTTAATTCACCTATGGAGTTAATTCCCTCTTACAAGGTTAGAAAGGAGACTTACCTTACTCCGAAGTTTCATAACCGGCTCCCAAGCCATTCAATCAACTCAAATTGATGCCCAACGCTCCAAAACTAGTCAATAAGTAAGCAAATCCATAAACATATACTCTAATACTCATTATAATCCTATTTACAACAATTCCCAACTCCTTTCGAAAAGTTGATAAAATCACCCTCAAGCCCACGGGCCCGAATTCCAAAAATTTTTGAAGATAAAGTTTACTCATAGCCTCACGAACTCAAATATATAATTTTATGTCCAATTCCATACTCAAATTCGTGGTAAAAATGCAAAAATACCAAATTCTAGGTTTTCTACCAAAACCTCATAATTGTTTCCTAATTTCCATGTTTAAATCCATATATAATCATGTATTTAACTTATAATAAGGGGGGATCACTTACCTTGAATTGCTTGCTAAAACTCTCCCCTTGAAGCTCTTCAAAATCTCCCAAACCAAATGAAAATGGGAGAAAAATGGCCAAATCCCCGCTTAAAAGCATTCTGCCCAGCCCGCCCTTCGCACCTGCGGTCCAATAGCCGCTCCTGCGGCTCCGCAGGTGCGGTCCAAATTCTATTCTTTTGGTCCTCACTGCCCAGACAAGACCTCGCACCTGCGGAAGTTTCTTCGCTTCTGAAAGCATCGCAGGTGCAACCTGCTATACGCATCTGCGCAATTTACGCACCTGCAGTAGTTGCCTCGCGCCTGCGCACACGCAGGTGCACTTCTCCAGTCCGCTTCTTCGGCTCCCCCAGATCTAGTCCCTTCTTGTTTTTGCGAGCAATTCACCACACCCGTGATCTCGTACCTGCGGCCAAAGTCACGCAAGAGCGATTACACCAGAAGCATTAAGCTTCAGAAATTCTTAAGTCCAAAAAGTCGATCCGTTAACCTTCCGGAATCCACTCGAGACCCTCGGTACCTCAGTTAAATATACCAACACGTCCCAAAGAACGTTACAAACTTAGTCGAGCCTTCAAATCACATCAAACAACGTCGAATTCATGAATCACACCCCATTCCAAGCTTAATGAAATTTAGAATTTCAACTTCTACATTCGATGCTGAAACCTAACAAATCACGTCTGATTGACCTCAAATTTTGCACACAAGTCATAATTGACATTACGGACCTACTACAACTTGTGGAATCAGAAACCGACCCGATATCAAAAAGTCCACTTCCGGTCAGACTTCTCAAAATTATCCAAATTTCCAACTTTCCCCAAATGACCCCAAAATGACCTACGGTCCTCCAAATCCACTTCTGGACGCGCTCCCAATACCGTAATCACCATACAAAGCTATTCACAGACTCGAAATCCCAAACGGGCATTGATAACATTGAAATGCACTTCAACTCAAATTAATGAAATTCTTTCAAAATGCTAACTTCCGCAATAGGTGCCGAAATGCTCCCGGGGTATCCAAACCCCGATCTGAACATACGCCCAAGTCCGAAATCATCATACAAACCTGTTGGAACATTCAAATCCCGATTCCGAGGTCGTTTACTCAAAATTTACACCTTAGTCAATTCCTCCAACTTAAGGCTTCCGAAATTAGAATTTTCTCTCCAAATCAACTCCGAACTTCTCGAAATTCAATTCCGACCATACGCACAATTCATAACACCTAAAGTGAAGCTGATCATGGCCTCAAACCTCCGAATGACGTGCTAGGGCTCAAAACAACCGATCGGGTCATTACACAATCGAACTCGCTGCTTCAAACGGGCATCGGTTCATTCTGGTGGCCATAGACTTCTTAATAAAATGGGATGAAGCTGCATCTTATAAAGTTGTAACTAAGAAGGTTGTAGCGGATTTTGTGTGGGACCGCATTGTTTGTATTTTTGGAGTACCAGAGTCAATCATTACTGATAATGCCGCCAATATCAACAACGATTTGATGAAATCCATGTATGAAACATTCAAGATCAAGCATAGGAACTCCATAGCATACATGCCACAAATGAACGGAGCCGTAGAAGCCGCCAATAAGAACATCAATAAGATATTGAGGAAAATTGTGGGCAATTACAAATAATGGCACGAGAAACTACCATTTGCTTTATTTGGGTATCGTACCACAGTTCGCACATCAACTGGGGCAACTCCCTACCTACTGGTTTATGGTACTGAAGTTGTTATTCCCGCCGAAGTGAAAATTCCTTCTTTAAGAATCATACAAGAAGCTGAGCTCAGCGATGCAGAATGGGTACGAAGCCAGTACGAACAACTAGCTCTCATTGATGGAAAGAGAATGAATGCGGTATGGCACGGTCAACTCTACCAGAATAGAATTCTAAGAGCTTTCAACAAAAAGGCCAGGTCAAGGCAATTTACACTGGGGCAATTGGTGTTGAAACGAATCTTCCCACATCAGGATGAAGCAAAGAGAAAATTCTCACCCAACTGGCATGGCCCTTACATGGTTCACCAAGTATTGACAGGAAGAGCACTTATACT
Source organism: Nicotiana tomentosiformis (assembly GCF_000390325.3). Lineage (NCBI taxonomy): Eukaryota > Viridiplantae > Streptophyta > Magnoliopsida > Solanales > Solanaceae > Nicotiana > Nicotiana tomentosiformis. Next base: position 41,339,986 of record NC_090818.1, on the reverse strand, counting down.
TGCAGAAATGGACGGAGAGATTTGGCCGAAACCTATCAATTCAGACGCAGCCAAGAGATACTATGTTTAAGATTATTTGTATTTTTCTATTTGATGTAACTGAACTACGCTTGACCTGATTCCCATTTAAGAAGGAATACGTAGGCAGACCTGTGTGTTCGGTCACATCACAATAAAATCTTCATTTCCCTATGGTCAGAAACTTGGGCAAGATCTCGAGTTTACCTAATTTCATCCCGTTTGGAACAACCAAGGAATGTGTTGCCAGAAGTATGCATTTAAACTGGGACAGAATTTTCAGGAGGACCCCAAAATTCTAAAGCAAGGAGGTTGCAATGTCTCGAAATACGTCACAATCATCAGTTCATCTAAATTATTTGATCTCATGCATTATCACATATTTCATACAACTACATTTCTAAAAATAATAATTTGTCAAATACATGCATGTTTTTCAAAAAAGAAATTGTTTCTATGGCAGTCAGACGTTACCCAGGGTAACTCAAGCAGGGTCTCAAGGCAAAAGGCAAAGCAAGGAAATCGAGATCACGAACCAAAGGTTCCCCCGCAAAACTCACAATTTTTCTTTGAGTGCAGGCACAATAAACATAATAGGAATAATCGCAATTACATACACACAACAAAATCTCTTTCTTCATAACAACAAAGTTGCCAAAACGCAAACATATCAAGCTAAGAAATACTTTACTCTCTCGTAGTTATTCATTGCTTTTCTTGCATAGGGCTAAGCACTTCCCTCATCATCGCACAAGTCTAAGCACCGCCTTCTTTGCATGAGACTAAGCACTATCTCTATTCCTTGCATGAGGTTAAGCACTGCCTCCATTACTGCATATGGCTAAACACTGCCTTTCTTTGCACGAGACTAAGCACTGTCTCCATTCCTTGCATAAGGCTAAGCATTGCCTCCATTATCGCATAAGGCTAAGCATTGCCTTTCCTTTGCACGAGACTAAACATTGTCTCAATTTCTTGCATGAGGCTAAGCATTGCCTCCATTATCGCATAAGGCTAAATACTGCCTTCTTTGCATTAGACTAAGCACTGTCTCCATTCCTTGCGTGAGGCTAAGCATTGCCTCTATTACTTCATAAGGCTAAACATTGCCTCTCTTTGCATGAGACTAAACACTGTCTCCACTACACAACATAAGGCTAAGCACTATCTCCTTTCTTTGTATATGCTTAAGCACTTCCCTCATCTTAGACAAGACTAAGCCTTATCTTGTCTCGTCCTAGCATATGACTAAGCATCACCTGTTTTCTCTATCAAACAATCGATATCGCCATATCATTAAATTTCATAGGCTGAAACATCGCCATATTATCCGAAGGCGTCATAGTCCGAAGGCACCATCCTCATAGCTTGAAGACACCATTCCATGGCCTGTGGATCTCTCGATACTGCACATCATTATTCAAAGGCGTCATAGTCCAGAGGCACTATCCACATGGTCCTAGGACACCATTTCATGGCCTCCGAATCCCTTATCATACGCTTCATGGCCCAGGACGTAATGGTCTAAGGACATCATCCTCATCGTCCAAAGACAACCTTCATGGTCCAAAGGAAATTTGCATCATGTTTAAATTTTTGCAATAACCCATATATATTCGCATGCGCCGTGTTTTGAGTTTTGCAGGTAACTCGGAAGCTAACGGTTCTGCAAACAAGAGCAATCTTTGCCCTGGTTTCCGTTCACAACGTTCACATCCTTTGACTACTTCAAACGTAACTGATGACCCGTAATTGACTATAACTGATCAAATGTCTGCCTTGGGATACACTCGTAACGTCTAAATTCACATTCATGACCCCACCTAAATATTCGTTACCTACAACACTATTCTGCCCAAAAGAACCTTTTCGAAACATAAAACCACTCTCATAATAACTCCATCGGTTTCGTTCGTCGTTGGATCTAAACTACACACGGCCTGATTCCCATGACACCAGGGATGTGTAGGCAACTCAGGAACCAGGGTTCGGCCCCCAGTTTTTCAAATCACATTATTCCTCGCTCAATTCCCACAAAATTGGTCATCATTTTCTTTACCTGACAACTCTTTCATCATTCCGGGGTAAAGAGGGGTGGCTGTTGATACTCAATTTTGCCCTCATATTTTTTAAAAAAGTATATATACTTTCAAAATATCATTTTGCATCATTATTTAATTCACAAGATTTATACAAGTATTCCTATAATTTTCCATAATGTTTAGAGCTTGGAAATTAATTTTCTTGTATTTAAATTACTTATTTTTATCCACATATAAGTTTCATAATATTTTACCTCATTTACATAATTATATTGGTATTTTTAGGCTATTTACACAATTTTGCAATAATAGCCTATGTGCTATGCATAATTGCATTTTTTTACATTATTTTGCCAAATAGCATTTTTTACATTTTTGTAATACTAAGTTATTATTTTCAATAACTTTATTGCACAAGTGATATTTTATTATAATTTTATAAAAAAACAATTTAACAATTTTCGTGTATTTTAATTTGTAGTCAAATTTTAAGTTATTTTTGGACCAAAATCAAGGCCCAAACACCTTACCCAATACCCCAAGTTGCCCTGGCCCAAACCAAATGACCCTTTTTATTTCAACCCAATCAGGATCCATTACTCGACCTGCCCCACTTCCCTTTAATCACGGTCGTTAATCTCGGATGATGCCCATAATAATCCCTACCCTTTCCTTATACCCCTTTACCCTGAAATCCTAATCCGTTCTCCTCACCTAGCCGCCCCCGCATTCTCTCCTCCGCCTCATACCAAACCCTAGCCGCCACACACAAAATCCCAGTCCCAATCCAATATTATATGGAAATCGTCCATGATTCCTTTCCTTTCTTACACACACGGAGATGCTTACCATCTTTTAAACGTTACAAGTATTTGGTACTCGATTATTGATGGAAGCTGAGTCGTTGGTGTTCGTTCAACTACAATTATGTACTATCTTCATATTTCTGACCTGATACACTCACTACCGGGCCCCATGGGTTCGATTCAGTGAGAATTTTACTATTTTAGTTCTTCGTTTTAAACTAGGGTTTGCCGGATTCCCCTTAAATTGATTCTAGTTGATTTTCATGCTATTGTTTCCTTATTTGTGTTTAATCGATTGCTTTTCCTTGTTTGGGTACTTACTTTCGCTACTATATAAACCCCTCCCCAATTTCCCCTTTGGACAGACCTTTAATCACCTAAGAACTATCCCTTCACTCTCACTTATTCGATACTATCCTGAAATTAAGCTCATGGCCGGCTGAAAGACAAGGCCAACATATTCTGTTGCACTTCCTCCAGTGCAAGCACTGATCGGGGTCCGTTACAAGGCTCTTGTGAACTCTGAAGCACTAGGGGTTTGGGGTTTTTCATCACTCACCTGCAATTGCTGCTATTCCTGAGATTTTGAGTTTCTCATTCTTTATTCGTTCGTTTGCAACTAGTTAGTTCCTTGTACCCTCGTAACTCTACTCCTTTTGTTTGTGTTATATGCACTAGTGTTATTTGGATTTCTCTGAGTTAATTTTGATATTATGCCACTTCGTATACAATTCTGCTTATTCTAGAACCACTCTTTATTTCCACCAGCTTCATTTATGTGCAAGTTTTGATATTAACTCACATGAGGATAGCTAAGTTGATTCATGGTGACTGCCTTGCTTTGATTTTCTGTGCCAAAACCCTTTTGGAGACTATGTTCTTGATCAAATTTCTCTCTTCATGTTGCATCCTTTATGTATAATTTGCTATTTCTCTATAAGTTTTGTGACAATACTGTCTAAGTGCTTAGCTTAATATGACAGCCTTAGTGCATGCTTATTATAAGTGTCCAGTCTGATTAATTGCTCATCTTCATGTTTAAGTGTAAACTGGTTACTTAAGGTTTGTTGCTTATCATGACTTACATCCTCTTAGGGGACTGATGCATGCCCAAAATATATTCGAATGTATGCTAAGACTTTCATGTACAACCTGCTACTTCCCTGAAGTCACCCTATGATTATATGAATTATATATGCCAATAATGTTACAATTCCTAAGCAGACTTGTTTCTTTGCTTTGATGTTGTGTGCTCACTGATAGTTCAAAGCTCCTAGGGTGAAATCCAACATATATCTAGTCTATTTCTCCTTATGTCGACTAAAAGAAATCTCATTCTTCTTCATGTGATGTATGCTTACCTTATTTACCTGAAAGTCAGTCTCTTCTCATGAATGCTTACCTGTTGGATGTAAAATCTTTGTGTGGTGATTGGTATTCACCTGAACATTTCATATGTTAAGCTCTGCAAGTTAGTTGTTTCTCATTAGGCTCTAATGTTAAATCTCCCATGCTAAGGTTGTATCCCACCTGTTCTTGTCTATGGCACTACTAGGTTTTCACATTCAAACCCCTGCCTCAAACTCTCTCTACGATAGTTCTGGACCAAACCCGTTTTGAAACTTTGTTTGAAATAATCCTGTTGCTCTTAAACTCTGTTTCTGGTGATAAGCATGAACTTTCTTCATATGTGTCTCATACATTTTCCCAATTTAAGCATGATCTTACCTATATGCTCTAATTAGAGTGGTTGCTAGTTACAGTTTAAGGGTAGTTCTTCTACCTGTATGGCTGAATTTAGCATCCCTTAACTTAATCATCGAAATCATTTGGGTTTGGTATGTTAGGTCTGCCTTTGGTCTTGAGGGTTCGAAGTTTACTGTCTGCACTTGGAGTTTAGGCTTGTCGTCCGCTTGAAGTCCTACGCCTATTTGAAGGCCCAGATGTATTGTTGGGTTATCCTATCTTTGTATTTGGGCCTGTAATTATTTAAAGTGATTTGTAATAGAATGTAAAATTGAATGATGGGGGAATTAGTGAAAAAGGGAAATGGATATCCTATTTTCTTGCATAAAAGGGTAGAGAACATGTCTATAGGGTCTATGTGCTCTATTTGTTATTTTTTGTTTAGCATGCTTTATTTCTGTACACTGATAGACATCATGTCTATAGGAGTCACGCACACACTTCACTTAACTTGTAAAAATATGTTAGTTCCAATATTTGCTATACTTGTTTCCATGTCTATTATTCAACACTCTTAGACAACATGTATATAGGGCGCAGCAATGTAATATTTTTACTTACCTAGTGATGTGCCGTAGAATTTCAGCACTTTTGATACCAATTACATAGACTTTAGCTCGTCTTTCAATGCATTTTTAGTTAATTTTTATGAAGTTTTGGTGTTTTGTAGTGCATGAGACTTGAAGACCAAAAAATATGGAAAGAAGTCAAAAAGCCACGAAAGGGCAGGAATGCGGCAAGTATGCGACCGCAGAAGTAATATGCGTACCGCATACTCACCGCAAACTGAAGCAGATTTTTGGCCAACTGAAGAGAATAATGTGTGGTCCATTATGCGGTTGCATAACACTTCTGCGGACCGCATAATGACCACACAATTGCAATTGAAGATTCTGCGTAGCACTTCTATGATGGAATATGCGATCGCATAACTGATATGCGGACCACATAATGGAAATGCGGTGGAAAGCTGGCAACTGGACATGAGATTCTGCTATGCATGTGTCAATTATGCGGACCGCATACATGGTCTGCGACCAGTATGCGGCTGCAGAAGGGCTCTGCAGGGGCATTTTTGTCCAATCTTGATCCTGACTTTTAGTCCACTATAAATAGATTTACTTGGGGTTTTGTGGGTCATGTTGTCTGAAAAAGAGGCTACATTGAAGGCATTGAATACTCCATTATTTTGGAAGCTTTTGAAGAGAGAATCTTGTACTTTTGTAAGCCTTATGACTTTAATTATTATTTTATCTTTGTATCTTAGTATGAGTAGCTAGTTTTAAATACTAAGGTTGTGGACCTTAAATGGGTGTAATGTTAATGGGTGTTTACCTTTGAATATATATATAATGGTTGGTTGATATTTATTCATTTCTCATGCTTCATTTATTGTTGGTAGTTGCAAACATTAACTAATTCCATTTTACTCTTTCTTTACTTGGAAAAGTGGGTTAGGGTTTGGTAGAATTGAATATCAAAAACTCAAGGCTTTAAACCTTGTTTAAGCTTAGGAATAAGTAGATTCTATTTGGCATAAATTAGTTATTCTTAATTGCAACTCTTTTATATTTGGAAAAATCATAAAGAGAAAATACTACTCGACTATTGGGAAATATTGAGTTGTCACTTAGAAACCATTTGCATATCAAAGGACCTTCCATTAGAAATATACAATATTAATACTGATAGCATTACATTCCATTAAAGGAGACACAACCTTGGTTTCCTTAATCAAATTAATTACATACTCACAGTACAATAGTCTTATTTACTACACATAATTACAACACTCTTTTTAGCTAACGGAATAGAATTACGATTTAAGTCAAGTTTCACACTATTCAAGTAAGCTTTTCACACCTATTCCATGTGGGATTCAACCCCAACCTAGTTGGGTTATTATATTTGACATCGACTGCCTTACACCATTTATTTAGGTGTAATTTGAGCGTATCAAATTTTGGCGCCGTTGCCGGGGAATACGGTTTTGAAATTACTATTTAGTGTGTGCTTTACTTTACGTCTTTTTCTATTCCATCACACTTTTCTTGCTTTGCTTGGTGTTGCTAGGTAAACATGGCCGAATATGAGGAACAAGAGAATCCTTTTGCGGATATAGATGATTACATTGAGGATACAAATGCCACTGTCCCTCCAAGAGTTGATGCTGCTACCTTCAAGGTGGAACACGGTTTGATCCTATTGCTTAAAGCAGAGGGGTTTTTCAGAAATTCCACCGATGATGATCCGACACAACATCTTAGAAACTTCTTGGGTGTGTGTGCGATGCACAAGCAGAACAATGTTACAGATGATGCACTAAGCCTGAGGGTATTCAAGTACTCACTAGCTGGAGAGGCAAGGAAATGGATCCAAAATCTATCACCTCATTCCATTCACTCTTGGCCTAAACTCGTCCGAGCTTTCCTAGCTAAATGGTTCCCACAAAGCAAGAAGTCGGAGCTCAGAGATAAAATTTTCTTCTTCAAGCAACTACCGGGGGAGCACCTACATGAGGCATGGGATCGATTCAAGCTATATCTAGTGAGGTATCCAAATCATGGTTTTCCTCACACAATCTTGTTGGGGAAGTTTTACATGGGCTTGGATCCGTTGAACCAATCCACAGCCAAACATGCAGCGGATGGATATTTTATGGATAAAACATTTACAAGGGTCACACAAATTCTTGACAAGATGGCAGAGCATAATCAAGCTTGGCACTCGGAAGATACCACGGGTGGAATTGCATACGGTACTCCCTCCTTGGCCAACATGATTAAGGAGAACCAAGAGAGAGATCAAGTAATTGCCGGGCTTGCCACCAACATTAATGTGTTGATCAAGATGTTCACTGAAAGCCAAAACAAAAAGGTTAATGTTGTGGAAGATGTGCAACCCTTTACAAATGAAGATTGCAAGGCAGAAAATTAAGTCAACAACTCTCAAAGGGGTTACCAAAGACAGCCCTACCAAGGTCTCGGACAACAAAACTAATGGAGGTCTAACCCACAAGGGCAAGGCCATCAACAATTGCGAAATGATCAAGGTGGTTCAAGTCAAGGTAATTAGAGTAACAACAACTATTCAAACCGGAGTTCAAACCCCTATGTTCCACCAAAGGGGAAATACTCTAACTCTTCGCATTGGAAGGAAAGTTCTTCAAGTGAGTCCAAATTAGAGAACATGCTTGAAAGAGTATTGCACAATAAAGAAAGAAACGACACTTCAATAAAAAACATGGACGAACTTGTGGGGTCACACATCTCATCCATACAAAAGCTAGAAATGCAAATGAAAGATTTATTAAGAGAGCAAAATCCAAAGCAAAAGGGCGCACTCCCAAGTGACACAATTGCAAACCCAAAAGGTAATGGGAGTGGTCTGACTTCTCATTGTATGTCAATCATAACTCGAAGAGGGAAAATAGTTCAAGGAGAGAATGAAAAAATGGTTGAAGTGGAAGATCTTGAACAAGAGGCTGAGGCACAAGTTGAGGTGCCAATTGTTGTTGAAGTTGAAAAACTCCCAAAGGAAGGGAAAGCCAAGAAGTGAAGCGTGAAGAGGTCAAGGAAAAGGTGAAAGAGGCACCAAAAGCTCTAGCACCAATTCCTAGACCTCCCCCTCCTTTCCCTCAAAGACTTGCTAGGAGGGTTGATGATAGCAAACTCGAGAAATTCTATGACATTCTCAAGCAATTATCGGTAAACATTCCATTTGTGGAAGCATTTCAAGAGATGTCGGGTTTTGATAAATACTTGAAGGACTTGATCACCAAGAAGAGAACCACCAAGAATAAAGTGGTGAATGTGACTCACCGGGTTAGCTCCATCATTGCAACAACTACCGTTCAAAAGAAAGAAGACCTGGGAGCCTTTACCATTCCATGCACTAATGGGTTGCGAGATTTTGCAAGAGTTTTTTATGATAATGGGGCTAGCATCAAATTGATGCCTCTTGCTATTTACAAGCAAGCGGGGTTAGGTATGCCGAGGCCTATAAGTATGAGGTTGCAAATGGACGATCGTTCAATCAAGAGATTGTTGATGATGTCCTTGTGAAAGTGGGAAAGTTCCCCCTTCCCGCCAATTTTGTGATCCTTGACTATGTTGTTGATAAAGAAATCCCTATCATCTTTGGGAGACCATTCCTTGCTACCGGAAGAGCACTTATGGATTCGGAACGAAATGAGATCAAGTTCCGAGTTAATGATGAAGTGGTCACCTTTCAAGCGAGTAAGGGTATGAAGTTGCCACATGCATATAAAAGCATCTCAGTCATTGATGTTGTGGATGAGGTAGAAGACGCAATTGAGATTAAAATGGAAGAAGAATGCCTTGGTGAGGCTTTGGCAGCTATATTGGTGAATTTTGATGGTGAAGACATGGAGGGGTACATGTAATCGGTGAATGCATTAGAAGGACGTGGGTCCTACACTTATGCACCAAAGAAACTTTCTCTTGAATTAGAGAATAGAGTCACTCCCCCCGCCAAGCCTTCAATTATTTGTCCGCCACAACTTTAGCTCAAGCCACTTCCACCGCACTTAAGGTATACATTTATTGGCTCTAATGATACTTTACCTGTAATCGTTTCTTCTTTGTTGAATGATGTGCGGGTATATCATTTGTTGAATGTCCTAATGGAGCATCGACAGGCCATTGGGTGGATAATAGCGGACATCCGAGGGATTCCTGCCGGAATCTGTGAGCATAAGATACAAGTGGAGTAAGAGAGCAAACCTAGCATGGAGCATCAAAGAAGGTTAAACCCTTCCATGAAAGAGGTGGTGAAGAAAGAAATCATCAAATGGTTAGATGTCGGGGTAGTCTACCCCATTGCCAATAGTTCTTGGGTGAGCCCGGTGCAATGTGTGCCAAAGAAAGGAGGCATGGTCGTGATTCAAAATGACAAAAATGAGCTCATACCAACAAGAACTATGACCGGATGGAAAGCTTGCATGGATTACCGGAAGCTCAACAGTGCTACTTGCAAAGACCATTTCCCTATGCCTTTTATTGATCAAATTCTTGATCGGCTAGCGGGAAGGTCATTCTATTGCTTCTTGGATGGATATTCTGGCTATAACCAAATTAATATCGCTTTGGAAGATCAAGGGAAGACAACATTCATATGCCCATATGGGACTTTTTCCTTTAGTCGTATGCCATTTGGGCTATGCAACGCCCCGACTACCTTCCAACGGTGCATGATGTCAATCTTCTCGGACATGGTGGAAGATTTCCAAGAGGTGTTTATGGATGACTTCTCTGTAGTGGGTGACTCCTTTGAGCATTGTCTTGATAACCTTAGACAAGTGCTCAAAAGATGTGAAGAAACAAACCTTGTGCTAAACTGGGAGAAGTGACACTTCATGGTGGACAAGGGTATTGTTTTGGGCCACAAAATTTCCAAACAAGGAATAGAGGTTAACCGGGAAAAGATCAAGATCATTTTCGATCTTCCTCTACCCACTTCAGTAAAAGGTGTCCAAAGCTTTTTGGGGCACGCCGGCTTCTATAGGCATTTTATCAAGGACTTCTCAAAAATTGCAAATCCCATGTGCAAGCTCCTTGAAAAAGATTCAAAGTTTATATTAGATGAGAAGTGTCTCAAAACTTTTGAGGAATTGAAATAAATGCTCACCACGACACCTATTATTGTCACACCTGATTGATCCCTTCCATTTGAACTCATATGTGACGCCAATGGTGTAGCTATTGGGGCGGTGCTTTGTCAACGGCATAACAAAATCCTTCACCATGTCTACTATGCAAGCAAGACACTCAATGGCACTCAAATGAATTACACTGTGACTGAGCAAGAACTTCTTGCCATTGTCTATGCTTTTGAAAAATTTTGGGCCTATTTGTTGGGGTCCAAAGTGATAGTTTACACCGATCATGCTGCTCTTCGCTATTTTATGGCGAAGAAGGATGCCAAAACAAGATTGATTCGGTGGGTCCTTTTATTGCAAGAGATTGACTTTGAAGTCAAGGATCGGAAAAGGACAGAAAATCAAGTTGTGGATCACCTATCTAGGCTTGAAGAGGCAGGGAGAGCAAAAGAAGACCTTGAAATCAATGATGCCTTTCCAGATGAGCACATATTAGCATTGTCTAGCACATTCACTCCTTGGTATGCCGACATAGCTAACCTTTTGGTTAGTGACCTTGTTCCCGATTGATTGAAAGCTTATCAAAAGAAAAAGTTCTTGCAGGAATGTAGGCAATACTATTGGGAGGATCACTTTTTATTCCGTATTTGTGTTGACAACATCATTCGGCGGTGTGTTTTGGAAGATGAGGTAATACCAATTCTCAAGGCATGCCATGACTCCTCGGCTGGGTGCCATCATGGAGGAAACCGGACGGCGACAAAAGTGCTTGAATGTTGATACTATTGGCCATCGATCTACCATGACGCAAATCAAATGGTCAAGGCATATGATCAATGTCAAAGACAAGGGCCAATTTCTAAATGACATGAGATGCCTATGAATTTTGTAATGGAGGTCGAGATCTTTGATGTGTGGGGGATAGACTTTATTGGTCCCTTCGTGAGCTCTTATGGCATGACATATATCTTGGTAGCTGTGGACTACGTCTCCAAATGGGTCGAGGCAATCGTCTTGCCCAACAATGAGGCAAGGAGTGTGACCGCATTCTTGAAGAAGAACATATTTATACGGTTTGGTACCCCCAGGGCCATCCTTAGTGATGGTGGTTCTCACTTTTACAATAAGGCTTTTATCGGGCTGCTCGAAAAGTATGGCGTTAAGTACAAGGTGGCCACACCTTAACATCCTCAGTCGAGTGGTTAGTTTGATGTTTCCAATAGAGAGATCAAAAACATCCTAGCAAAAACTGTTAATGCAAACAAGACTGACTGGTCAAGGAAGCTAGATGATGCGTTGTGGGCATATCGCACAACGTTTAAGACTCTCATTGGCACCTCACCGTACCAGTTGGTTTTTGGTAAGGCATGTCACTTGCCAGTGGAGCTTGAACACAAAGCCATGTGGGATTTGAAAAGGTTGAATCTTGACTAGGCCCAAGCTGCTAACCTAAGAATGACACAACTCAATGAGATGGAAGAATTCTGTCTCCATGCCTATGAGAGTGCAGCCATGTATAAGGAGAGAATGAAGTTTGTTCATGATAAGAAGATCTTGAAGCGGGAATTCAAATCCGGTGACTTGGTCTTACTCTTCAACTCAAGACTCAAGTTATTTCTGGGCAAACTCAAATCCAAATGGTCTGGCCCGTTCAAAGTCGTGAATGTGTCCCCTTATGGAGCTATTGAATTGGAGTCGGAGGACGGGACTCGAACTTTCAAAGTAAATGACCAACGGTTCAAGCAACCTCGGCACCACAGGAGAAAGGCACTTGGTAGAACAATTTGCTCTCAAGGATAGTTCTACACCAACCCCCACCACTGAGTAGCCTAAATGGGATCAACATCGTCGTGTCGCGACGTTAAATCAAGAGCTTCTTAGGAGGCAACCCATGTGTGGTAACACTCTTTTGTTAGTTTTTCATTTCTGTAGGTTTAGTTGTTAGTGTTGAGCAGGTTGACGTGTGCATTAGAATGCAAGTAGCCCAAAATACCATGAAACAGGGTGCAAGGACTGAGGCAAGTGAATAAAAGAAGAATCAGTGGTTTGTGGCAACTATGCGGTCGCATAATGATTTTGCAGACCGCATAGTGGTCGCAGACACGGTCAAAAAAAATGGCAAGTTGGGCTCTTAAAAATGTGGTAGGCTTTGAATTTCTGCGGCCTGCATAACAACTATGCGACCGCAGAACTCATCACAAAATAAGGTTAAGCAACCCAGTCACTAATTCATCGCATAACACATATGCGACCGCATAATGTGTTATGCAATTCACTTGCCCACCGCAAATCGCACAGGTACAAAACCCTAAACCCTTCGCACCTTCACACAAGCACTGTACAACACGTTAAAATCAAAAACACAAAAACAAAGAGAAGAAAAAGAAATGACCAAAAACACACAGAAATCACACAAAGAGGATCGGAATTGCATAAAGAAGTCACCTCGTTCACATCTCAGAACCAACTCTTAAATTGGTTAGACCTCTGGTACGTCATTTTCCTCCCTCTTTCGTAATTATGTGAATAATCTCATGTACTTGAACCCCCTCATTCCCCTTCTTCTCAAACCTTTGATGTGGGGATCTAGGTGGGTAATTTGTAGGTAATTTCTCAAAATTGAGTGTTAGGAACTCTTTGCGGTTTGCATAGTGGTTATGCGATCGCATAACCCATTGCAAAAGTTGTTTGCTTCATCAACTTTCTCTCAATGTGCTTCATATGCTATATCAATCGCTCATACATTGTTTCATTGACAGGAATGGCACCAAAGAAGTCTCTTGCAGCGCGATCACTGTCCGCTCATGGAAAAGAAACGGGTTGTTGCCCTGAGCCAACAGGCACAACAATCAAAACGTCCACGGCCTGAAACAGACTGCAACACTTCTGAGCACTCCTCCCAGTCTAAAGAGGAGGAGGCACAGACTGACCTTATACCATTCGTTGACCTAGAGGCTGAAACATGCCGGAAGAGTGGGGAAGATCTAAGATTTGGGGTCGCAGGATAGTGGAACCTGTGGAAAGACGGGATAGCAAAGAGAAACATTCTTGAGGAGAAACAATTGAGTCTAAACGGTCTGAAAGAGCACTACCCTCACATGATCGAGAACATTAAGAAGAGGCAATGGGAGTTCTTCACTGAAATCCCGGATGAGTATAATGAGACACTTGTGAGGGATTTCTATGCTACTTATGCTGCCTCCAGAAACGCTGAGCAAAATAGAAATAGGGTATTTTTGAAATTTGTCCAAGTTCGAGGAGTCCAAGTACTTTGTGATGTCGCTACCATTAATGACCTATACTTTGAGGATTGGTCGTCAGAAACAGCTGAGTATGATGCCAAACTCGCCAACAAGGAATACGAGCGTGCCTGGATTGCATCTGTCATAGCAAAGGGGACCCCATCCTGGATTGAGCCGTGCCAAAGGATTTACAAGCGGGATCTCACCAGGAGAGCCGATATTGGCTCAGTTTCGTTTGCTCCCGTCTGATACCGACTAGAAATGAAATTGACATAAACATTGAAAAAGGAACTCCTCATTGCATGCATCATGACGGGCATCAAGGTTGATGTGGGAGAGATTATATTCAGGTAGATGGGGATCAGAGCAAACAAAAAACAAACATCACTTCCCTTCCATTGTTTAATCAATGCTCTATGTAAAGCTGTGGAAGTTCCCCCTATCCCCAAGCATGACCGCATTGAGAAAGCTCTTCAGGATATTGACATCACTCGGATAAGTGATGCAGTAGACAAGGAGACAACAACCAACCAGAGACTTCACTCCCTCATCCATCAGACTCAACAGCACCTACTGCCCCCTCAATGCCTGACACTCCCCCTGCCCCAGCTACCTCCTAAGCCAACCACTGCACATCCACCTGCTGCCTTACCAGCTCTATCAAAGCTGGGTCTACTAGCCCAGCATGCCAATGCTAAGGTAGACCGGCTAACAAAGGAACTCCCAAATCTTATCCGGAAAGCATTGGCCCCCATCCAAGGCTCAGTGAGCGCTCTTCAACAACAATATCAATCCTATGAAAATACCCTAAAGCACTTTGAAGTGAGACTTGAGAGGGTCAAATGAGGCAAAGTTAGAGATGTGCCTCAGCTCAGGAAAGATGTCGATGAGTTGAAATCAGAGCTGCACAAGATGCAGAACTTGGAGTTTGACTTGACCTCCCTTCTCCCGGAGGAGGTGAGCATGGTACTGGCACCTCAATTCCGATCTTGGAGTTGGATTTCACAAACATTATGACAGCTCTGGAGGCCTAGGGTTTTGAGTCTTTAAAGGCTCCAGCTTCCGTTGTACACATTGACACTCCTTCATATGAGGGATCCGGAGTATCGGAAGGGGAGTCTGATGAGGGAGATACTGAAGATGAGGAAACTGATGAGGACACATTGGTTGAGGAGACTGAGGGTCAACGGGACAACAAGGGCAAGCAAGTGGTTGTTTCTATAGATGCACAAGATGAGGAGGAAGCAGACGTGCAGACAGCAATTGCACACTCTCTTGCTGACATGGTCGCCAAGGCACATCCATCAACCACACAGCCATCACTGGGAGAGGCTAGCAGCTCCCAAGTCCCAGACCCAGCCTCACAACAAGTGGAGCTTCCTGTTCCAGCCTCAGAGACCACCACACAGTCCGAGGTTCCACCTATTACTGACACAGTGCCAGCAGTTAACCCCACAGCTGCCCCAGATGCTTCAGCCCCTCCGAGCGCTTAGTGCGCCTCAGGAAGCCCCTAAACTTTGCGTTTACATTCTCTATACATTGGGGACAATGCATGCTTTTTAGTTGGGGGTGGGGTAGTCATATTTTGTGTGAACATTGTACATAAACTCTTTACTTTAATAGTATAGATTGGTAGTTAGCAATGAATTTCCCTTGGTTTTTCTTAGTAGGGTTCTTTTCCAAGGGTGTAATAGTAGAACCACGACAGTAGCATGGAATGTTTTGACTTGTTTGGTGTTGATTGTCTAGCTTCAAGCATGTAATGAATTTTTGTGAATAAATTGTACCCTTCCTTCTTTAGAATATATATAAAAAATACAAAAATGGTTAGTCATTCTTGTGAACTTGAGGCTCGCTCTTTGACTTTATGCTTACTCAGAATCTTACATATCATGTGATGAAAGCTTTGAGTAGGTTATATATAAATTGTTGAATCCCTTTATCACGAGGAAAGATTTTATTTTAGTGTAGTGGCAAGACGGTTCAAAGTTTACCTAAGATTATAGGTTTAAATTCTAGGTGTAACATTTAATAGGGTTTTTTTCGTATTTAGAATTCCCTAATGTGTAGTCCTGACTCCGCCGTTGTTTCTGATACGATAGGTTTTTGCTTTTCGTACATTCAAATTCTAATTTTACTGAAAATCCTCCTAGTAAAATTCAGTTTTTGATGGTTCTGTATAATCTGGATAGAAGAGACCCATAGTGATGCCATTATCTGTTGAGAAACAACCGGAGTCCCATTCTATCATTATTGTGTTGTTTCCTTATTTTCTTTAGACCTTGATATATATAGAGACATTGAGGATAAATTCTTAGAGGCTTGTGACTTATTTCTACCGGGTTTTGGGAGTTAAAATTGTTTGAATTGTAGTTCATTTATTTCAGATTAAATTTTTATTCCGCATTGATAGGCTTACCTAGTCTTAGAGACTAGGTGCCATCACGACATCCTACAGAGGGAATTTGGGGTCGTGACAAATTGGTATCAGAGCTCTAGGTTCATAGGTGTTATGAGTCACAAGCAGGTTTAGTAGAGTCTTGCGGATCGGTACAGAGACGTCTATACTTATCTTCGAGAGGCTATGGAACGGTTAGGAAAATACTCACTTCTTTGATTCCTTATCATGCGTATTTGTTGACTTCAAAATTTTAAACTATTGTCTTTCTATTCTCTCACAGATGGTGAGGACACGCACAACTAGATCCGATGATCAGACACTCGTGCCCCCTGTTAGAGCAACCAGAGGCCGAGAAAGACCACGTGGTGCACCCAGAGCACCTGCACGAGCTGCTGCACCAAAGCCACCAGTAGCTCCAGTTGGAGAGCAGGCACCTAAGACGCATGTTACTACTCCTGCATTTCAGGAGACTCTTGCCCGGGTTTTGAGCATGTTTGGCACTCTAGCTTAGGCAGGGTTGATTCCACTTGCTCCTGCCACATCTCAGGCCGGGGGAGGAGCACAGACTCCTGCCGCCCGTACTCCAGAGCCACGGGCCCAAGTTGACCATGCCCCAGAGGTTATACCAGTGCAACCAGTTGTCCCAGTTCGGCCTGAGATTAGGACAACAGTCTCAGAGGGGGAGCAGCTCAGGCTCGAAAGGTACAAGAAGTACCACCCTCCCACTTTCAGCGGTTTAGCTTCACAGGATGCTCAGAGTTTTTTGGAGGAATGTCACTGTATCCTTCATACTATGGGTATTGTGGATTCCAATGGGGTTTCTTTCACGGCATTCCAGTTTAGAGGAGCAGCCTACCAGTGGTGGCGGGCATATGAGTTGGATAGTCCCGCTGAGGTATCTTCACTCACTTGGACTCAATTTTCAGATATGTTCTTAAGGGATTATGTTCCTCAGAGTCTTAGAGATGCATGGTGCGCAGAGTTTAAGCAGCTACGCCAGGGTTCTATGACCGTGTCAGAGTATGCGGTATGATTCAGTGATTTGGCGAGACATGCACCAGCCTTAGTTGCTACTGTTCGAGAGCGGGTTCGTAGATTTATTGAGGGTCTCCACCCTAATATCAGATACAGTATGGCCCGAGAGCTAGATATGGACATCACATACCAATAGGTGGTGTCAATTGCTAGGAGATTGGAAGGTATGCCCGAGATTCTAGCACATATAATAATTCTCGTGCCCCAGTTGTATCCCATCATGGTAGAGGTTATGTGAGTCGTCCTATTCATTCAGCACTTCCAGCTTCTAGTGGTATTCCGGCTACTCCCGGACCTCAGGTTCCATATTATGCACCGCTAGTGTCTTTTGTACCTCTTGTACGTGCTTTCAGCGGGCAGTCTAGTCGATCAGGCCCGAGCCAGTCCCAGCAGCCACGTCCTCCAAGGGCTTGTTTTGAGTGTGGAGACACTCGTCATATCATGAGGGATTGCCCCAGTCTTAGGAGGGGTGCACCTCCACGTATTTCTCAGGCCCCACCTATTCCTGGGGGCCCTCAAGCTTCTCAGGCCATGATTACTGCACCAGTTGCCACTCCACCTACACAGCCAGCCAGAGGTGGAGGTCGGATAGGTAGAGGTCGCCCTAGAGGGGGAGGCCAAGCCATATATTATGATCTTCATGCTAGGACAGAGGCCGTTGCATCCGATTCTATTATCACAGGTATTATTCCGATCTGTCATATGGATGTATCAGTCTTATTTGATCCAGGCTCCACTTATTCTTATGTGTCATCTTATTTTGCCCCGTATTTGGGCGTATCATGTGATTCCTTGAGTTTTTCTATTTATGTATCAACACCCGTGGGTGAATCTTTTATCGTGGACCGTGTGTATCGGTCGTGTTTAATTGTTATCAGTGGTTTTAAGACCATAGCTGATTTATTATTGCTCAGTATGGTGGATTTCAATATTATTTTGGGCATGGACTGGTTGTCACCCTATCAAGCTATTCTTGATTGTTACACCAAGACGGTGACGTTGGCTATGCCAGGTCTACCGTGGCTAGAGTGGAGAGGTACCTCGGATCATATTCCTAGCAGGGTTGTTTCATTTCTTAAAGCTCAACGAATAGTTGAGAATGGGTGTGATGTGTATCTGGCCTATGTAAGAGATGTTAGTATTGATACTCCTACCGTGGAGTCATTTCCTGTAGTAAGGGATTTTTCTGATGTATTTTCAGCAGATCTTCCGGGTATGCCACCCGACAGGGATATTGACTTTGGCATTAATTTTTTACCGGGCACTCAGCCTATTTCTATTCTATCATATCGTATGGCCCCAACAGAGTTGAAAGAATTAAAAGAATAGTTACAGGAGTTGCTTGATAAGGGCTTTATTCGGCCCAGTATATCGCCTTGGGGTGCTCATGTCTTATTTGTGAATAAGAAGGATGGTTCTATGCGAATGTATATTGATTACCGCCAGCTGAACAAAGTTACAGTGAAGAACAGGTATCCATTGCCACGTATTGATGACCTATTTGATCAGTTTCAGGGTGCCAGGGTGTTCTCTAAGATCTACTTGCGTTCAGGCTATCATCAGTTGAAGACTCGGGAACCAGATATCTCGAAGACTACTTTTAGGACTCGGTACGGTCATTACGAGTTCCTTGTGATGTCATTTGGGCTGACCAACGCTCCAACAATATTTATGCACTTAATGAATAGTGTATTTCAGCCCTATCTTGATTCTTTCGTCATTGTATTTATTGATGACATTCTAGTATATTCTCGGAGTCGGGAAGATCATGAACAACACCTGAGGATTGTGCTTCAAACTTTGAGAGAAAAGAAGTTATATGCAAAATTTTCAAAAGTGTGAATTCTGGCTTGATTCAGTAGGATTTTTGGGTCATATAGTTTCGTGCGAGGGAATCAAGGTAGATCCGAAGAAGATTGAAGCAGTGCAGAGTTGGTCCAGACCATCCTCAGCTACAGAGATCCGGAGTTTTCTTGGTTTGGCGGGGTATTATCGTCGCTTTGTAGAGGGATTCTCATCTATTGCATCACCTATGACCAGGTTAACCCAGAAGGGTGCTCCGTTCAGGTGAACCGAGGAATGTGAGGAGAGCTTCCAAAAGCTCAAGATAGCTTTGACTACAGCCCCAGTATTGGTGTTCCCTACAGGTTCAAGGTCTTATACTATGTATTATGACGCATCGCGTATTGGTCTCGGCGCAGTGTTGATGCAAGACGGTAGGGTGATTGCCTACGCGTCCAGACAATTAAAGTATACAGGGCTCCGGAACCAAAATATGGATACGGTGTCAATAAATCCAACATCAATAAATTCTTAAAAATTATTAAGCTTTCAAACTTTTAATTTTTCATCAAAATTCCATATCTCGGGATAGGGACCTCGGAATTCGATTCCGAACATATGCCCAAGTCCCAAATCACGATACGGACCTACCAAAATAGTAAAAATACTGATCCGAGTCCGTTTTTTCAAAATGTTGACCAAAATAGGCCAATTATTTCTGTTTTTTTTCCTTATAATATCGAGGTATTTTCTCCTTTTCTTTCTTTCCAGTTTTCACCAACCACTTTTTTACCTACTTTCTTTAAAAAAATTGTTGATTTTGTTTTATCTTTTCTTATCTTACAAAATCCAATTCACTATAAAGAAAGAAAAAGAAAAAGGACTCAAAAGTTCGACGCTCCTGAAGACAAGTAATTCCTCCCGAAGGGAGAAACCCATAAAAAAAAAAATAGCCAGTTTTACAACGTCCTTAATATTAATACTATGTGTTCTCTTGTTAACTTTTTTCATCATCATGTTCAAATAGTTATGTTTTTATATGATGTGGCTGATAATAACTTTATGCCCAAAAAAAATCAGTACCCACGAACTTAAATTCTTGGATCCGCCATTATTTTTATGTGTTAAGGATGTAGATGTAATTTAGTTTCTAAGGATGTAAAAGTCCATCAAATTACAAAATTAAATTTATCATTATTTCAAAGGGAAAAAGTAGATCGCTGTGGGACCTTATCTTTGTATTGATATAATAGATAAAAAGGGGTTAGGGGTTAGATATGCAAAAGGTCGCTTAACTCATAAAGTAAAATTATTATAACTTATTTTCTAACCACAAAATCACTCCACATTCACTTAAGTATCATTATTATGAAAATTCGGTGAAGTTGGTCAGGAATCACCCCATTTCATTAAAAAAATTACGTGTTATTGCACATGTACCTATATCAATAATATATAATTAAAAAAGTTAAATAAATATTATTATATGATGTATTGAGGTGTAAATAAAAAAATTTAAAAATTATATGATCGTAAAAATAATTACTATTGTTTATCATGCTTAGCCAGATTAACAAAAGAAGATATCACGCTATACAAAAATTCTCAAATATATAGAGCAAATATTGATAGGACAAACATATTGATGGAAAGTTATATAAATCCAAACAATACATATATTTAACCCCGATTTTAATCAATCCATAGCTTCTTCCTTAGCGTCTTATAATAATGCAATAGTCAATTTGAATACTAGCAGATACACTACGTCATTGATTTACCAAAATTTTAAGTGGGCACCACTCTAATTAAATTTAAAGTTCATTGTAAGCTAAAGTTTAAATATTAGTACAATAAATATAAGATATAGTATAATCTTAAGTCTTTACCTCACCTAATATCAAGCTTTTCAAATACACCAATTTATTAATTATAATTAATAAATTATTATCGTCATTCACAAAAGAGCTTTAACTTTAATTTATATTTGAGCTTGACATTTCTCAACAAAACTTTAGAAAATAGATGATATGTCCATATTATTTCTGGCCTTTGGCCAAAAAGAGTGCAGAATAACTTTTTGATGATTTCTTTTTACCCTGGTTTGGTTCTTTACTGCATTAATTGATTCAGACATCTAGTATAAAGCCAACTTTTTTCTAGGAGAAATGAATTTATGTATGGCTATGTATTTTAAGGTTTTTATCTCTAAGAAAATGTCAGAAAATAATTAACACAAAAAATCAATTAAGGGTGTATAAAAGAGAAACAACGAATTAAGAAAACGAAAAATTTACTTCATATGACAACAGTAGTATATTTGGGAGTTAAAGGTTACTCTTTGAATGCCAAAAGATTAACAGATTGTTTGGATGGTTGTTACGTGTTGTATTGTATCCTATTGTTACTTTAAATACAATGTTTGTTTTGATTGTTACTTAAATTTTATTATATCGTATTGTTAAATCCGTCGTTACGTAATGACGAAAAGTATCACTTTATGAAACGACCGATTTGGTGTGGTCGTATTGTTTTCTTTCTTTTTTTTCTCTCATCTTGCCCTTCCTTATTATTAAATAATAATATTTTATCTTTTACTCTACCTTTTTATATAATAATTTTACCTCGTACCTTACTTTTTTTTAATAATATTGCAAGTTTATTCTTCATATTGTTGATGCATGATATCATGAAACGACGACAAAAAAATAAAATCTATCCAAATATTATATATATTAAAATAATACAATACAATATTATACTATACATAACAACCATCCAAACAAGCGGTAAGGTGAGCATATATATCTAAATCGGATGAGTAGCATTATTTTCTATTAAATAAAACTTTGTGAACGCATTATCCTCTAATATAAACTTCTTTTCTTGTATGGTCAAATTAGTGATTGATGTATTCCGGGGTCGTTTTCTCAAAATGTTGACCGAAGTCGAACTTGGCCTTTTAAAGCCAACTTAAGGAACCAAGTATTCCGATTTCAACCCAAACACTTCAAAATCCTGAACCAATCATCCCCGAAAGTCATAAATCATTAAAAGCATATACAAGAAGTTTTATTTTAGGGAACGGGGTTCTAAAAGTCAAAATGGCCAGTTGGGTCATTACAATACAAATTAAATGATAAAATTAGTGATATATTCATGTATATTAACCAAATCCGAGTTAGAATCACTTACCCCGATGAATTTCTTAAGAAACCCACAAAAACTCATCTCGAACCGAGCTCCCAAGGTCCAAAAATAAAATAATAACCTAAACCTCGGTTATATAGTACATTCTCTAAACTCACCATGTGTGGTCCGCACAATTCCAAGTGTGGTCGCACATCCCAGCTCTTGCGGTCGCACAAATATTGTGCGGCCGCACTCTCTTGGTGACTGCATTGTCAGGCTTTAGTATTTTGGCCATAACGTTCTCTACATATGTCCAAATGATGACTTCTTTACCTTTCTAGAAACTCAACATGAAGGGCTACAACTTTAGTTTTTTAATCATCTCAAAATTCCTCATAGATCAAAACATATAAGCTTCCGAAGTCGGACCCGCGAATCTGAGTGTTCCTGAGTGCGGCCGCACACTCCTCTGCGGTCTGAAGTGCGGCCGCACACAAAATTGTGTATTTCGCACAATTCCCCTGAGGTCCGCACTTCCCTTTTGCCTCAGCACTGCCAAAATATGCGGTCCCACTTCAAAAGACCCCCAGAACAACATTAGAGTGCCGAAAAGCCCATACTTGCTCAAAACTCACCCCAAAACTCACCCGAGGCCTCCGGAACCTCAACCAAACATACGAACCAATCCTAAAATACCATACGAACTTAGTCGAGCCCTCAAATCACATCAAACAATGATAAAATCATAAATCATTCTCCGATTCAAACTTAAAGAACTTTAAACTTTCAAATTCGACAACCGATACCGAAACCAACCAAACCACATCCGATTGACCCCAAATTTGCACACAAGTCAAAATCAACATTACGGACCTGCTCCAACTTTTGGAATCAGAATCCGACCCCGATATAAAAAATTCCACTAACGGTCCAAAACTCCAAAAATTTGACTTTCACCATTTCAAGCCTAATTGAGCTACGGACCTCCAAAGCACAATGCGGATACTCCCCTAAGCCCAAAATCATCCAAAGGAGCTAACTAAATCGACGAAATTTCATTCCGGAGCCATCTTCACACTGTTCTGACTACAGTCCAAATTCTAAGACTTAAGCTCCCATTTAGGGACTAAGTGTCCCAAAATACTCCAAAAACCAAAACGAAACCTCCCAGCAAGTCACAATAGCAGAAAATAGATATGGGAAAAGTAGTTAATAGGGGATCAGGGCTATTACTCTCAAAACGACCGGCCGGGTCGTTACACATAAGTAGCAATTCCAGCATAAAATTCAGGAAGCAACATAAATAAGAAACTCTAGCTAAATATACTAGAATAACATCAACAAAAATTTAAGATCCAACTTATTATTCATAAAAACATACCATAAAAAATATAAACTCCAATCCATATATTTTATTTCAATCAATAAATTGCTCAAATCTACCAAAAACAAAACTAGATTGTATACATCCAGTATAAAAACCTGGAGTCTATACTTTAAGATGATAGACCTCCATCATAATATAATGGAAGCAAAATTTTAAAGTATTTAATTCCAACAAATTGTTCTAGATACAAATTTTTTGTTGTTTTACACTTCTCCATTATAATATACTAGCTTATATCGCTTCATAAGTAGCGTTTCCAGCATAATACACAGGAAATAACTAAAAATAAAAACTCCAGCTAATTATACTAGAAAAGCATCAACAAAAATTATGAAATTTAACTTTTTATACATAAAAACACACCATAAAAATATAAAGACCAATCCATATATCTTTATTTCAATCAATAAATCGCTCAAATCTAGCAAAAATAATGAATGGTACACATCCAATATAAGCAACTGGAGATTATACTTTAAGATGATAGACCTCCAGCATAATATACTAGAAGCAAAATTTTAAAGTATTTAATTCCATAAAATTATTCTAGATACAAATTTTCCATTGTTTTACACTTCTCCATTATAATATACTGGCTTATATCACTTCATAAGTAGCATTACCAGCATAATATACATGAAGCAACAAAAAATAAAAACTCCAGCTAATTTGTCACGACCCGAAATTCCACCTTCGGACCGTGATATCGCCTAACATTTCACTTGCTAGGCAAGCCACTGTTAGAATAATATTAGCCATTTTTAAACAATTTTTAAATTTATTAATAACAAAGAAACAAACGCGGAAGTAAAGTCTGAAATGTAGTGAATAATCCATAAAAATAACGATGTCTAAATACCATCCCAGAATTGGTGTCACAAGTGCACGAGCTTCTAAAATAATACAAACAAAGGTCTGAATGAAATAAAGCTGTCTGAAAACAAACACGCAGCTAAAGTAAAGTAGACGGGGACATCAAAACTGTGGACGTCGTGCAGTTATACCTCAAGTCTCCTCTGGTAGCTGAAATCAGAGCAAGTCTAGGGTACGCCGCTAGGACCAACTCCGAAATCTGCATAAGAAGTGCAAAGTGTAGTATCAGTACAACCGACCCCATGTACTGGTAAGTGTTGAGCCTAACCTCGACGAAGTAGTGACGAGGCTAAGGCAGGTCACTTACATTAACATGTACGCAATATTAGTAACAACAACAATAATAGAAATAAATCAAGTAACTCATTTTTAATAGTTGAAACCAACTCAACAGTCATAACCAATTATAGTTTTAACCAATTTCCGTTGCAGCGTGCAAACCGCTCCCACAATATATTCATTTTCAATCCTCCAATATATTTATTTTAATCAAGTATATATATAGACTTTTAAATAAGTCTGTTGCAGCGTGCAATCCGATCCCACAATATAGACTTTTAAATAAGTCTGTTGCGGCGTACAATCCGATCCCCCTATATAGACTTTTAAATAAGTATGTTGCGGCGTGCAATCCGATCTCCCAATATAGACTTTTAAATAAGTATGTTGCGGTGTGCAATCCGATCCCCCAATATGTATATATATATATACACACACACTTTCATTTATGTTGCGGCGTGCAACCCGCTCCCCCAATATAACTTTAAACAACTCATAAATGTAATAAACATTACTCCAATAAATACCACGTCTAATGAGAAACTATTAAGCATCAAGGCACACAATAATTATAATTTATTTATGAACAAATAATGGCAATTAGCAATTAATTGTGAAAATCGTGGGGAAAATAGACAGTTTAATATTTAGTATGCTATATGTCAAATAACAATTAAGACACATAAATCAAATGGTATGTAACAATTATTGCAGGAATTCAAGAATTAATATTTGACAAAGAATAGGAGAGAAATAATTTTTATAACAATTAATTCATGATTTAAAACGATTTATGATTTTTTAAGTAATTATGCAAACAATTAATTTGACGACGTATAGACACTCATCACCTCGGCTATACATCGTGTACATGCATTTCATATAACAAATAATTTAAGGGTTCTATTCCCTCAAGTCAAGGTTAACCACGACACTTACCTCGCTTTGAAAATTTCAATCAATTACTCGACCACAACTTTTCCTTTTGAATTTATCCCCAAAAGCAACAAATCTATACACAAACAATTCGGTATACTCAATATGAATCATAGGAATTAATTCCATATGAATTTACTAATTTTCCGGAAAAAATCCGAAATTCACTTTAAAAATTGACAGTGGGGCCCACGTCTCAAATCTCGAAAAAACTTACGAAATTCGAACACCCATTCCGAGACGAGTCACATCCATACAAAAATTATCAAATTCCGATATCAAATGGAGCTTCAAATCTTAAATTTTTATTTTTGGAAGATTTTATAAAAATATGATTTTTCTCCCAAAATTTCACGGATTCATGATATAAATGAGTATGGAATCATGAAATATAATCAATATAGAATAAGGAACACTTACCCCAATGATTTCCCGTGAAAACCGCCCAAGAATCGCCTTACCCGAGCTCAAAAATGGAAAATGGTTGAAAATGGGATGAAATCCCATTTCCAAAACTTAAGTTCTGTTTTTTCCGATTTTTATCCTTCGCGAACGTGGTCAGTGCCTCGCGTTCGCGAAGCACATTTTTGTGCTGCCAAAACTTTGCTCTTCACAAACACGAAGGCAACCTCGCGAACGCGAAGCCTTGCCAAATTTGGCCTTCGCGAACGCGATACACACTATGCGAACGCGAAGCTTTATCGCTTGGTGCTCGGCTAGGCCTCACCTTCTACGTGAACGCGAACGCTTTCACGTGTTCGCGATGAACACTGCCCTCTACCCTTCGTGAATGCGGCCCCCTCTTCGCAAACTCGAAGAGTAAATTTCACCTGCCTCAAGTTCCTCTTCGCGAACGTGATTCTTCTATCGTGAACGCGAAGAAGGAAACCAGACAGTGCATCAGAAAAGTTTCCAGCAGAGTTCCAAGTCCAAAATTTAACCCGTTAACCATCCGAAACTCACCCGAGCCCTTGGGGCTCCAAACCAAACATGCACACAAGTCCAAAAACCTCATACGAACTTGATCGCGTGATCAAATCGCCAAAATAACACCTAGAACTACGAATCGGACACCAAATCAAAGGAACTTTTCAAGAAAACTTTAAAACTCATATTTTTACAACTGGACGTTCGAATCACGTCAAATCAACTCCGTTTCTCACCAAATTCGGAAGACAAGTCATAAATATTATTTGAAACTACATTGAGTCGAACAGTTCATGTGTTATGAGTGAGTGAGGATTTGTATAAATAATGCATATGCTTAACTTGTGATGTCTAGAACGTGCCCGGTTGGTCTCTTAGTGCAACTCTCAGGTTAATAATTGGGTGCTGAAATGATCTTAGGCTCTCTTTGTGACTGCTTCCTAATTTTGACCAAATTGACCTCACTGGTACATAAATTACCCTAGTTACCCCCGTTTAGCCTTTCACCTTTTTATTTGGCTACCACATTACAAACCTTTATCCCTTTGTGAAATAATTCCTTCTTTTGAACCCATCCCTCCTTGAACGATTAAGAATGAGGCTAAAAGTCTAAGTTGGGAGTGTTGGTACAAAGTGGAAATTGGTAAGGTTGACCACTGTGTGTAGAAGAAAGGAAAAAAAAACTCAAAGTTGTATATATGAAGAAACTCAAGCTCCAAAAAGAAAAACAGTTGTAAACTATAAAAAAAAAAAGAGAAAAAGAGTGGAGTCTTGTAGAAACTGAAGAAAATACTTTGAGGTGGTTCTATGTCGGTAACTCGAGGTCAATAAGTGTTATGTAGTAAAGAAGCGAAATATATGTAGAGTTCAAGGAGGGTATAGCCACTACATTCTCAAATATTCATCCAACCCGTTCATAAGCCTACATTACAACCCGTGAAAAGTACTTGGTGAACTACAGCCAATCATTCTTGAGATAGCAGCGAGTTAAAATAAGGGCAAGTATATGGACTGATACTTGTAGCATGTAGCTTTCATTCTGAGTGCAAGAGTGTTTGATTGCATCCCCTGTACATATGTGTGAGTTGGGGATTTTCTTTGTTGTGAGCGTGCATAAATTGCAAGATTTAGCAGAAGTTAGGTTCTTGAAGTAGAATACAAGTGCATACTTAGCTGTGAGTAGCATTCTGTCATTTTGGTTTAGGCTCGAAGTTCACAAGTTGATTAGTCAAATTGTTAAATGATAGTTGTCTTCCATGAAGGGTAAATAAAAGAAGTTACACGCTTGTTAGCTGACAGTCAAAACCATCTACAGTCACTGTTGTTTTGCGACATGTCGGAAATATAGTAGTATAGGATAGTAAAATTTTGTTTTAGTTGCTTAAGGACAAGAAAGAGTTTAAGTTGGGGTGTTGATGTGCCATAGAATTTCGGCACTTTTGATACCAATTACATAGACTTTAGCTCGTCTTTCAATGCACTTTTAGTTAATTCTTATGAAGTTTTGGTGTTTTGTAGTGCATGAGACTTGAAGACCCATAAACATGGAAAAGAAGTCAAAAAGCCACAAAAGGGCAGGAATGCAGCAAGTATGCGACCGCAGAAGTAATATGCGGACCGCATACTCACCGCAAACTAAAGCAGATTTTTGGCCAACTGAAGAGAAGAATGTGCGGTCCATTATGCGATTGCATAACACTTCTTCGGACCACACAATTGCAATTGAAGATTTTGGGCAGCACTTCTGCGATGGAATATGCGGTCGCATAACTGATATGCGGACTGTATAATGGAAATGCGGTGGAAAGCTGGCAACTGGACATGAGATTCTGCGATGCATGTGTCAATTATGCGGTCGCAGAAGGGCTCTGCAGGGGCATTTTTGTCCAATCTTGACCCCGACTTTTAGTCCACTATAAATAGATTTACTAGGATTTTTGTGGGTCATCTTTTCTGAAAAAGAGGCTACATTGAAGGCATTGAATACTCCATTATTTTGGAAGCTTTTGAAGAGAGAATCTTGTACTTTTGTAAGCCTTATGACTTTAATTATTTATTTTTCTTTGTATTTTAGTATGAGTAGCTAGTTTTAAATACTAAGGTTGTGGACCCTAAATGGGTGTAATGTTAATGGGTGTTTACCATTGAATATATATATATATAATGGTTGGTTGATATTTATTCATTTATCATGCTTCATTTATTGTTGGTGGTTGCAAACATTAACTAATTCCATTTTACTCTTTCTTTAATTGGAAAAGTGGGTTATGGTTTGGTAGAATTGAATATCAAAACCTCAAGTCTTTAAACCTTGTTTAATAGAATCGCTTAGGAATAAGTAGGTTCTATTTGGCATAAATAGGTTATTCTTAATTGCAACTCTTTTATATTTGGAAAAATCATAAAGAGAAAATACTACTCAACTATTAGGAAATATTGAGTAGTCACTTAGAAACCAGTTGCATATCAAAGGACCTTCCATTTGAAATATATCATATTAACACTGATAGCATTGCATTCCATTGAAGGGGACACAACCTTGGTTTCCTTAATCAAATTAATTACATTCTCTCAATACAATAGTCTTCTTTACTACACATAATTACAACACTCTTTTTAGCTAAAGGAATAGAATTACGATTTAAGTCAAGTTTCACACCTATTCCCTGTGGGATTCGACCCCAACCTAGTTGGGTTATTATATTTGACATTGACCGCCTTACATCATTTATTTAGGTGTAATTTGAGCGTATCACCTAGATACCATGACTATAGGATCTTAACTAATTAATCAATTACTTCTGGTTGTTTTTGTACTGTTTCATTTAGGCAGCATGCCTATAAGATGTATAATGTACGCTTTGTTGACCTAGATACCATGCCTATAGGACTTCAAATAATCAATTTACCAATTGCTTCATTAGTGTACTGCTCATCTAGATATCATGGCTATAGGATTTTAATACTCTAATCGACTATTCTCGTTGTTTTCATTACACTATCGCCTGTCTAAGACGCATGTTTATAAAACCAGCATTAGTAATTCAGAATTATGATTGTTTTCACTACCTATTTACGCAAAACGATTAGATATCATGTCTATAGGACTTGCAACATTCAATTTGCCTATACGTTAGCCCAGAAATTACTGCAATGCCCATATAATACTAGAAATCTGAATCACATAGACATCTTGCCTGTAGGATTTAACGATTAACATCATATACTACCTAATCTGAAAATATGTGACTGATCGTGTGCTTTTTTTGTGCTTATGTGTGGAGGTTAAACTTGAGCCTTTCATTGATGTTATGTGCAGTCCTAATTGTTTTGAATGTCGCTTAGTTTTGTCATTTGAGCTTCCTAAGTAAGTCTAGAACCACCCAAATAGAGGTCTAAATCCTCCTGGACCATAGGCATGGGGTGTAGGATACAGTTTAGAATTGAATTAGAGCGTCTTTAGGTAACAACTTCAACATAGTAATTGGGTAGTAGGAGATGATAGTTTGTGCCCACTGAATAATATAAGCAACCCCCTACCTTAAGGGAGTTGCGAAGTACTGTTTATATTGCACGGGGCGATTCTTTAGGCTAAATAACTTAGGACTCCCCCCCCTCCTTTTCTTTATAAACTTGTTATTTACACTTAGTCATTTAACGTAGACCAATGTATTTGTATCCTTGTAATCATTAAGGATTTGTACCAATTCCCACGTGTTATGATAAGACTCTTCAACTTCTATATTTCCCTTTATTTGATCACCTAGCCTAATTACATAATTCACATAGTTTAAAGTTCGGCCGGGACCCACAGTTGTGGACCTCGAATAGTGCCTAACACCTTCTCTTCGAGGTAATTTGAGTCCTTACCCAATCTTTGGTGGCACGGACTTGTCAAACAGAGTTATTTGCAAATAGGTGCCCTAACGCACCTTAAAAATCGTTAGGTGGCGACTCTTCTCTTTTGATACCTCTTTTAAAAGAGTTGTCACATGTCGAAACCCGCTTTTCCGAGAAAATAGTGCGCGACAAGTACAACAGTACTACATCATCTGTCTAGAATATAGATAAGACAGGATAAAATAAATAGTACAATGTGGACTCGGTGGGTTGCGATACGTAGGCTGGATTGCAGCTCACATGAAGTCTCCTCAACAGGTGCGCCTACGCGCCAAGATGATCACCAAAAGACCTGTCAGATCCTGCACATTTAGTGCAGAAGTGCAGTATGAGTGCGTAAATCAATGCATACCCAGTAATTATCTAGCCTATCCCCGGTGAAGTAGTGATGAGGGATCGACATAGACACTTACTAGAGGTCCAAGTGAATAAGTAATATGATAATTTCTAACAAGTATGAATTGCACAACAATAGTGGAGTAAATCTGTAATATCATAATATTCCAATCATCCCTTTTAAAGCATAAATCCTTCGGTCTTGTATTCTACCTTAATACCTCAGAAAGTGCCAAGTGTCAATATCAAATCAATAAGAAGTACTGTAAAATGTCGGGCATCAGTGGAAGGTTTATCTTGTGAATATTCGAACTACTAGTGATAACCCACGATTCTACCGAGGTCATTCGGCCCGATCCAGAATAATGTGTACACTGCCAAGGCATTCGACCTGCTCCACAAGAAAGGAAGGAAGTTTCCGAATCACAAGATACGTGTTTACAATATTGCACATGAGCACAAAGTGAATATAACCTTTTACCGTTTCTCAATTTCCTTGCCAACAACTCAAGTAGTAGGGTTGGGCCTAAGATATATTAAATTTCCAAAATCAGTTAAATCATATTTTCAATTAATTAAGTCAACAGAATAAGTTCAACTAATTCAAATATTTCATGATAAAATCCTAGGTCTACCCGGACATAAACATGCTTTAGCTACGTACGGACTCTCGTCACCTCGTATGTATGTAGCACCCACAACTAGTAGCACATAATAATTAATATCACCTAGGGGTAGTTTCCCCCCTCATAGGGTTAGACAAGAGACTTACCTCGCTCCAAAATTCCATAACCGGCTCCAACGCCTCTCTAACACCTCAACTCCAAGCCAAACGTTCCGAAACTAGTCAAACCATGTGCAAACCAATAAAAATATACTCTAATACTCAAAATAATTCAATTCATAACAATTCCTAACTCTGCTCGAAAAGTCAATAGAGTCAACCCTAGGGCCCACATGCCCGGATTCCGAAATAAACTTTACCCATAATATTACGAACTCAAATATATAATTTATTCACAATTCCATGTCCAATTTTGTGGTCAAAATCCAAAAATACCAATTTTTAGGTTTTTCTTCAAAATTCCAATTTTTTACTAATTTCCATGTCCAAATCCATGTATAATTCATGTAGTTAACTCAAAATGTGAAGGAATCACTTGCCTAGTGATAGTGATGTAAGAAGCTCCTCCCCCAGCTCGGTTCCCATGAAAGATTTGAAATAAAATGAGCCAAAACCCATTTTTGCAAACTTATACACTGCCCAGGCGACCCTTTTTTTGTGTTCGCATGAAAAGCCTCACGTTCGCGAAGGCCAAATGCCACTTCCCCAAAATTTCTCTTCGCGTTCGCGTCACCTACGCCGCATTCGCGAAGGCCAACCTGCTCCAGGCCCAGCTCCCCCTTTCCTTCTACGTATTCATGATCACCCATTTGCGTTCGCGTAGGTTCCACAGGCCCTACTCCGCGTTCGCGACCCCTTTGTCATGTTTGCGATGAACAAAAAAATCAACAGCCCAAAATCCTTCTTCGCGAACACGGGACTCCCTTCGCGTTCGCGAAGGACAAAACAAAAACCAGAAATAGCAGCAGCCAAACGACTAGAATTTACCCGAACCACACCTGAGGCCCTCGAAACCCCGTCCAATCACAACAACCAGTTCCATAACATAACACGGACCTGCTCGAGGTCTCAAATCACATCCAACAACATCAAAACTATGAATCGATGATCAAATTCATTCTTTAAACTTTCAAACTTCCAAACTTCAACGAACGCGTCTGATTCATACTTAAACATTCCGAGATGAATGCCAAACTTTACATACAAGTCATAAATCACAATATGAACCTATGCCAAGGCTCGAAATTCCAAGCGGACATCAATAAGACCAAAACCCATTCAAACCAAATTTGGGAATTTCTTAAACTTTCAAAATGCCAATCTTCCAAAATAAGCGTCGAAATGCTCCCGGGTGATCCGATACCCATCTCGAATATACGCCTAAGTTAGAAATCAAGATACAAACCTAGTGCAACCTTTAAATCCCGATTTCAAGGTCGTTTAATTAAAAGTCAAACCTTGGTTAACTCGTCCAACTTAAATCTTCTGAATTTAAAATTTTCTTTCCAAATTAACTTCGAACTTCCCGAAATTCAATTCTGACCACACGTACAAGTCATAGTACCTGAAGTGAAGCTACTCGAGGTCTCAAATTGTTGAACGATATGCCAGAGCTCAAAATAACCGGTCAGATCATTACATGAAGCATGCTACAATCTATTTCAAGCAATGGCTAAACTTTGAAGGATTTCCCATTGGCCAAAGGATGCGATTGATGATCATCCTTCTTTCTCATAATTTATTTTGACTCTGACGAAAGAATTTTTCTCTAAAAATAAAGGATAATAATAGATGACACAAGAATCCCTTAGAAGAAAACATTAAAGGGGAAGAATGTCAAGAAAGTAATTTTGCATGCACAGTGCTTGAGAATTTTCCAAAGCAGACGCAAAGTGGACAAAGTTATTTGGTTCTCAAATTTTCCGACTGGGGCACCAATATGTTTGTAATGAATATTACGTTGTTTCAAATCATTGTTGACTTGGTTCATGGCAATTAAAGATTGCAGTCTGTTATGAGTTATAAGTTGGCAATATAACCAG
This sequence comes from Nicotiana tomentosiformis, assembly GCF_000390325.3. NCBI lineage: Eukaryota > Viridiplantae > Streptophyta > Magnoliopsida > Solanales > Solanaceae > Nicotiana > Nicotiana tomentosiformis. The sequence continues at coordinate 41,306,857 of NC_090818.1, read as the reverse complement.
GTTATACTTTCATAACCTTGTTTACGCGTAAAACGGTATAGTTAAATTTATACATGGTTTATAGACAAGTGAATCGATTTGATCCCAAAAATGGTAAATAAATTAAATGAGAATGTAAGACTTCGCATTGAAATCAAGATAAGACAGTAGAAATCCTGGTTCTGGGAACAGATCTTTCAGAGGCAATAGTAACGATATTAATAAGCAAGAAGATAAAATATTATTGAGCTTTGAGCAGTATATAGTATTAGTTTTTCAGAAAATTCTCCCTTACAATGGTTGCTAACTATTTATAGTTACACCTAGGGAACAAGGTCCTAGGATCAAGCCCCTCTTATATTTATACCTACGCAGTCTCCGATCCCAATGATACAACTTTGTTTCCGAATTCCGTAGTGCCCATCGATGTGGCAATCATTGTTGCCGTATTCTCATTTCATTCCCCCCCCCCCCCACACACACACACATACCCAGTGTTTGAATGCGAAGAATGCGACTGGAAGTCTTGCTCCTTTGAAGGTTCCACTAGTGAATGGTTAGATAATATTTAGTTCGATAGCATCCCCTTAGAAACTTTTGCTATTGAGCCAAAGACTATCTAACAATACCCCATTGGCTTGCACTCGTGAACGGTTGGGTAAACTTTGGCCTGATAGCAAACTTTACCTCCCGGTAGGAATTTTGCTAGCGAGCAAAACACAATATTTAATTGCTCTGTAGTGGCTCGTTGCTTGCATGCCTTGTCATTTAAAGGTCTTATTTCTACTGACGAAGCTTCCTTTGTAGTATGCTTTCTGTTGTTGCCTTGTTGAAAACCTTACCAGAAAAATCCAATAGGGACAAAAATTAGGCGAAGGAAAAAAGAGTACAGTACATACTTTCAATATAGGCGGTGTTCATCAGCAATAGTATCTTCTGAGGTGTGCCACATTCCAGTTGCACGGCAATTTTACTCCGTCTTGATTTTCCAATTCGTATGACCCTTTCCCAGTGATAGCTAAAACCCTGTAGGGGCCTTCTTATCGCGTCCAAATGCACACCTCAAAATAAGGTATGAAATTGCAATTATAGTAACCTAACGAAGAGTCAGGGTCGAATCCACAGGGAGCTAGATGGGAGTTAGGAGTTTATATTTTAATGCATGAAATTGAATTATCTTGATTTGCTCGCCTACAAAAAAGAGTTTTGTTTCTAATGCTAGTTTTACACTAAAGTTTGCAGAATAAAGAAATAAGACAAAGATAATTATTTTTGATGTTTTTCAAATTGATTTAAAGCCTAAGGCTATAACCATCACCTAGGTGTTTGTCTAATGGGATAAAAACCTTAATGCTTGTTGTATTGATCGGGGTATATTATAGCTATCAACTCTAAATTACCCACTCAATACCTCTCGGTCAGAGAATGGTTTGCCCAAATTGGCTTTTTGAAGACCAAATGGGTATCACACAATACAGTTGATAAAAGCTCAAGTCGGGTTATTACTATCTCTAGGTTAAACCCTTTAATTGGGTTAATCAATCTTTCAATTGACCCAATTCTTTGTTAGCCAAGTTTTCCTAGACTAAGTCTCTCTTTCTCAAGTAGAGACTAAGTCAAATAGGCATGAACTAGTGTTTGCAACCATTAATTTCACAAAATAAAGTATGAACTAGGCTAAATAACAAACACCAATCATAAATAAGCACTAATTTAATTACCCATAAGAATAACATACTAGGATTGGGTCACAACCCTAGTAAAAATCTAGCTACTCATGCTTGAGGTTGAAGAACAAGAAGAAGAAATATTAATTAAACTCATGATGTAAGCTAAAAAATAATAAAATCTATTGTAAAATATATCAAAATATAGTAAACATCCAAAAGAGGCAGAGAAAAATAGCTAAAGAACTTGCTGTTGTCCAAACTTGACCTAATTTCATTGAGTTCTTCTATTTATACAAGGCTGGAAATTTCGGACAAAAATTCCCTTCGGGATGAGGTTATGCGGCCGCACAATTTCATGTGCGGTCCGCACAATTCTTCATTTGGCAGGAGCTGAGATTCTACGGCCGCAAGGCAGTATTACTATTGTCCGAAGATTTAGCATTGCAGCCGCAGAGCACTCTTTTGTGGTCCGCATGTTTAACATTGCGGCCGCAGGGCATATTTTTGCGGTCTGCAGGTTTAACATTACGGGCAAAAGGCACACTTTTGCGGTCTACAGGTTTAACATTGCGGCCACAAGGCACACTTTTCCGGTCCGCAATAGTTTATTTGTGGCCGCACAAACTTGTGCGGCCCACAATTTGAAGAAGCTCTAATGTCATCTCTCTGGTCTTGGATCCTCACCTAGCTTTTGTGGCTGCACAATTAATGTGCGGTCCGTAATTTTCTCAAAATTCTGTTGAGTTTTCCTTCGTTGATTACGGCCACAGATGGAATTCTGCAGACCGCACATTGTCAGCTTTTGTGGCTTTGATTGCCTTGTGTTTAGACTACTCATTTTTTAGTCGGATTTCATCTCGGGAGTCCAACTTCCAACATTCCTCCAATTTGTGCATTTGATTAGTTTCGGGAGCATAATTCAATATTTTTAGACCAAAACAAAAGCTAAAAGGAGCTAATAAGTAGTCAAAATCCCCACTTATCAAATCCCCCAAACTTAAGTTTTTTTTTGTCCTCAAGCAAACAAATTCCATCCTCCACAAGTTGAGAGTCATTTCAGCCAGTCAAAGGTGAGCCATTCACACATCAGTTGGGACCAACAATTACCCACACTACTTATGTATTATCAACAAGGCGACAATTTACACATTCTTGCACATATAATTCTAATGTGACACTTGAGCATTAAGAGTTGACTTTATTCATCAAGGAAACTCTCTCTCTCTCACATAGGTCATTGTGGATTCTAAACTCCTCCTCATCTACTCTCCATCTTCATAGCTCACTTAAGAATTTTAGCACTCAATCCGAAAGCTTATGAAAGGTTCACTCATTTCTCTCAAAATAATATCGCAAGTACGGCTTCAAGTACCATAGGCTTGCCCCTCATGTAGATCGTCACTAATGTAAGCTTACTCGGCTTGAAATCAGGTAGGACTTCTTTCGGGATGTAATGAAGGCTTTTTTATCTAGGGTTGGATATAATATGGTTGAGTGGTTACACCTTTCCTTAAGCGCTCTATCTTTTTATTCTCGTCTCACCCATCTTTTTGTTCTCGGCTCACCCTTTGTCAATTCTTTGAGATAATTTCTTTTCCTTGGGGAACTAGAGAGACTTAACATCACTCTTTATTGATCATGACATTCATTTTCTTTCTTTTTGATTTTCCTTTTCTTCTCATCATTTCTTTTTCTATTTTTGTGCCTTGATACCCTTTTTCAATTTCCTCGTCTCTCCCCCAAACTTACATTTTTAGCCATTTGTTCACATGAGTGTTAAGGAAAGCTCGGGTGGCAAGAGAGGGTCGCAATAGAATGGGTAAAGGCTTGTAACATGGTTTTTCAAATAAGAGAGGCTAAAAGCTCAAAGAGGTTGTCTAGGGATGACATCATTGGAAGGCAACAGAAAATTCAAACGGGCGAAGGAAAGCCTACGATCACTTCTCAAGCCAAGCAAAACTTAGGATTTTGCCTTGAAACACATTCGGGGCAAGTCCTAGACCTTTCACACGGGTACTTGGACTAGCAATAAAGCATCTCACCCCTCACGCAATTGGATTGTTAAAGTGGAAAGATCGAGGGCCCCCAATGACCACATTCAAGATTGAAAATCACTATGGTTCGATTAAGCCACTCGATGGTTGCTTAAGTCAACACAAGAGTCACAAAGTCACTAACTAGAGATATTTTTTTCTAAAACCTTGTTTCTAACCATAAGCACGTAGTTAAGTGTGTTGGTACCAAGTAAAACATGTTTGACTCTTCGTAAATGACTTAATTAGGTCTTTTTATTTATTACTCCTACCATTATTATCTAAACACCAAAAACGTACTCAGTCCCTTAAGAAGGTTGTCATGCCCTCCATCGTTGGGAAGAGTCACCTGGTTCACACAAAAACTACCTTTGGAAAGAATCGTGGCATTAAGAAAACCAAAGGCTTATTATCTATTGAAACATAAAAAGAAGTTACTAAATCTAAGAGAAGCTACTAATTCAAAAAGAAGTTACTAAATTAAAAGGAAGCTACTAATTCAACAGGAAGCTACTAAATTAAACACTAACTAATAAGAAAATAAACATAAAGAAGCTACAAAGCAAAAACTATTGAAAGCATAACGAATATACATAATGAGGGAGAAGGAGAATATATATACATAATGAGAGAAGAAGAGAGAGTATATACAAAATTCGTAAAGAGAAGAAAATAATGTCAAGTTAATACAAGTTTATTGTCTCAGAATCATCAAAAATAAGATCAAAAAAACTCCACCCCCCACCCCCCTCAAAATAAAGATAAGCATTGTCCCCAATGCTTCACAAAATAAGAGTAAAGGAAGGGTAAGAGAGAAGAAAACTCCCTATGGATCCTTGGAGCTCGCTATGTACACAACAACGTCACCGCCCTCAGGCTCATCCAACTGGATCTCATCATCCTCAACTCGGGGAGTAATTGGGTTGGTGAACATCTGACACACTGCCTCGGCGGTGTCATCACCGTTGTTTGTCTCCTCGGACTGGCCAGCTGGTGTTATAGGTGTTGTAGTATCTGGGCCTGGGTGGTGTAGGTCAATCAGCATGTTTAAAGGAATGTCTCTGGCAGCAGCAAGCTTGGTAACCTGTCTCCGGAGCTTGTCCACTGATTTCTTGGAGGCCTTGGACTTTCTCATCTTTTTTACTTCTTTGCCCAGCTCTTTGATCACTGAGCCATGTTGTACCAATGTAGGCATGATTGTGTTCTGGTTCTGCAGGAGCTTCTTTAAAGTTTCTTTCTCTGATGGGGGTATCTGAGGTGCAAAAATATAAGACTGTGCTGCAACAGTACTAGATAAGTTAGATAGCTTTGCAGTGGCTATCTGTACCCAGTTGTTAAGGCTCGCCAATGTCTAGGAGACTTGCAGCGTAGAAAGTGGGGCAGTAGGCATAGGCATCGGCTTCAAAGCCGAGGTGGAACCTGTGATAGGGACTGCAGTAGGAACTGAGGATGGTGGTGGAGGCATAGTTGCGGCACTAGATGAAGGCTCGACTGAAGTGGATTGAATGCCAACTACCTCTGCAACTACTACCGATGGCACATCAGGCTGGCATGTGGTGGTAGACAGCTAACCCTTTTTCTTAGGGTTGTGTGCATCCATCAATGAATACCATGAGAAAAGCTTCTCCGGCCACACCTTTGTATCTAAATCCCTCAGATCTACCCTCGCATCCGTGAGATACTCTGTAATGGTGTTGGGATACGGGTAGGATGTGTTAGCTTGCCGAACGACCATAGAGATGTTGGCTGACATCACGACACCCACATTGATAGTGTACCCGGCCATGATAGAAGCAACTAGAACAGCTCTAGGGATCGAAAGATATGTCTCATTCTCGCACGGGTCTAGTCTGCTGCATACAAAGGTTTGCCACCCCATTGCCTCAAAGCTCAGTGTATTCCTATGAATAGCAACACCTGTTGTGATCCATGGTGGTGGTGGCCCAGTAGATGCTAGAATCTCTTCTAGCCAAAGATGAGTTACATCCCCAAGTGCACATTTCTCTAAGTACTTTGTGGGTTGGACATCATCAAACCCCAAGTATGTGTTCAATGTGTGCTGATTAAATCGCACTTTGAGGTTCCTCACTTTAGTCACCTTTGTCCCTTTCTTGATATGTGCCACATTGGCATAGAATTCTCGGACAAGGTATTCCTTCACATCCACCATGCTATGGGTAAACCATATCCACCCTTTGTGTTCTCAAAATTACCTCAAAACTGTAGGGTTATACTTCTCTAGATCTTTCAACTGGAACTGTCGCTCAAGAGTAATTGACCTCACTAGCCACCATTCACAGAAGCTGGTGAAGGCGGTTAAACTCACAAACAGGTCCTCCCACACCTCTTTCTTCTTCTACCTTTTAAGGCTGCTTACAGTAGCGCCCCCCCCCCCCAACCTCATCTGGGATGTCATGTACGGATGTCTATGGTGCTTGAGGGATAGGTGTAGTGGAAGGCTCAGAAGCTTGACTGGAACTCTTCGAACTCTCAGAAGTATTGTGTGATGATGACGGCTCATCCCTGAGATGATACCTTCCTAGCAGCCTTGACTGGACGGCCGGCAGCTCATATACAGAGGTTGGGTTGCCCTCTGATGCTTCCCTAGATAGGGCATAGGAACTGGTCTCGAAAAGGTCTGCACCTATCCATCTACCGGCTATTGTTTTCTTTCTGATTTCATTTTGTTGGGCACCAGGTAGGGGTATCTTCCCTCATCCTGGAAAAGGATTACCCCTTCCTTTCGAAGTGTCGCCTCTGCCTCTAGATCAAACCATTATATGTACCAAGAAAAGGCGATTGTTAGTTGCGATGCAAGTTCAGACACACATTGAATGTAAGGACACACCAGAAGATACAGTTGGAAACATAGTTAAAACATGTTGGCAGGGTAGGGAATTGCAGTCCGCATAATTCTAATAGCAGCCGCACAATGGCTCTTACTGACCGCACATTTCTCATTTGCGGTCGCAAAATTATATTGTGGTTTGCACATTTTTCATTGCGGTCGTAACTCAGACACCACCAATATGCCAACTCTCTGATAACAGAGAATTGGCTCTTTTGCGGCCGCAATCTGTATTCTACGGTCCGCACAATTTGTTTTGCAGCTGCAAGTGTGAGTTACCAATTTGACAACTCTCTGATCACATGAAATGAATTGATTTGCGGGAACAATGGGATTTTCGCGGTCCGCAAAATTTTCTTTGCGGCCGCAGAACCGTTGCTTACTAAAGTACCCCTAGACTCAAGTTTTATGGACCGCAGAATTTCTTACGCGGTTGCAGATTGCAAAATTACGAACAGACAGTCATTTTTTTATTCTAAGGCTTGTAAACATTGCACAATTTTGACATGGAAACAATGTATAGGCATGAAAATATATTGACCCATTCCTCCTAAAGCATTTTGCAATCTACCCACTACAGATTTACCCCCAATGGGTTGTTCATTTAGTTTCAACAGACAAATGGTCTAAATTTTTATCAAAAATCTAAAAAATAAAAGAATGTAACAAGATTATAAAGCATACCATATGTGAATGGGTGAAAGAGATGAGTGATTAACCGTTGATAGATGTGTGCGCAAATGAATTATCAAGGGATTTCAAATTAGTACAAGTTATGAGTTCTAAGAGGGAAAAGGGTAACAATAGCCCTAAGGCCTCTATTTATACTTGTCTGTTTTTGCTAAGGGAAAGAGGCTTGAGTGAGGCCACAAAATTCCAATTGCGGTCCGCACTCGGTTACCTGGGAGGCTCAGTTGACCTTTTATTTTGTCGTCCGCATAATTTGTGTTGCCGCCACGATTCACTGTTGCGGACCGCGGATTTTGAATCGCGGCTGCAGATCGGCCATTTTTCTGATAGGCCAATTCTAGAGAGCTATTAGTTTCAACCTTCAATTTGTGCGGTGAGCAATTTAATTGTGCGGCCGCAGAGCACCTTTTGCTTCAGCAACTAAAATTATGCGGTCCGCACAATGCAATTGGTGACCGTAATTCTTTCCACACGTAGCCAGATTTCTGGGCACAATTCCTGTAAAACACACTCATCCCTGCAGCACACTTCAATTCAAGTTAGCACAAAAATAAATCCTAACTACAAGAGAAACAAAGAAAAGAAAAACATATATGTTGCCTCCTAAGAAGCGCCTGATTTAACGTCGCAGGGCGACCCAGATTACCATTAGTTGAAATGAATCACCGCCACGATGTGGCCATCACCAACTTTTCCCAAATTGTTCTTCACCCAATGACCATTAACTCGGAATACCTCATCGTTTTTGTTCTTCAGGTCCAATGCACCAATGGGCATCACACCCACAATTTCAAAGGGACCACTCCATTTAGTCTTTAGCTTTCCGGGAAACATCCTCAATCATGAGTTGAACAACAATACAAGATCACCCACCTTGAACTCTTTGTTCCAAATGTATTTGTCATGAAGATATTTCATATTTTCTTTGTACAAGGACAAACTTGTATATGCATGGTATCAGAACTTATCCAATTCATTCAAATGTGCAACCCTCAAATTAGCTATTACATCCCAATCAATGTTCAACTTCTTTAGAGCCCACATAGCTTTGTGCTCAAGTTCTTTCCGAACACTAACCGGTATGGAGATATTCCAATAGGTGTTTTGTAAGTTATCCGATAAGCCCACAATGCATCATCCAACTTCTTAAGCCAATCCGTTCGGTTAGTATTCACTATTTCGGACAAGATACTCTTTATCTCCCGGTTGGAGACTTTCACTTGACCACTAGCTTGTGGATGATAGGGAGTCATAACTTTATGAGTAACACCATACTTTCCAAGTAAAGTGTCAAAAGCCTTGTTGCAAAAATACGACCCCTCATCGCTTATGATAGCCCTCGTAGTACCAAACCTTGTGAAAATATTCTTTTTCAAGAACGCCACCACACTTCTCGCCTCATTGTTGGGTAGAGCAACGGCCTCAACCCATTTAGAAACATAATCAACTGCGACCAAGATGTAGGTGTTTCTACAAGAACTCACAAAAGGACCCATGAAGTCAATACCCCACACATCAAAGATATCAATCTCTAAAATAGTAGTGAGAGGCATTTCATTCTTCTTCATGATTCCACCGACCCTTTGACATTCATCACATTTTTTCACTAGCTTACTTGCATCCTTGTAAAGAGAGGTCCAATAGAAACCGCAACGTAGTACTTTGGCCGCCGTTCTTGATCTACCATGGTGACCACCTGATAAGTGGATATTTTGACTACTTATTAGCGCCCTTTTAGCTTTCGTTTTAGTCCAAAAGTGTTTAGTTGTATTCCCGAAAACTGATAAAGTATGCTTAATTGGAGGAGTATCGCAAAATGAGCCACTAAGATGAAATCCAACTCAAGAAGGAGTGACCTGAACTCAAGGACAAAAATCAGGCACAGAAGCTCAAGTGCGGACTGCAGATTTTCATCTGCGGTCGCAGAATGTGAAGGAAATTTAACAAAGTTCAAGTAAAAGTGCGGCCACAGAAGCTATGCAAGAGCTAATGTTCAAAGAGTCTCATTTCAAGCTCAAAATGAAATGCGGACCGCACAATAATTGTGTGGCCGCACTCAGAAAATGTGCGGTCCGCAGAAGAGTCATGTGCGGTCGCACCAAGAATTGTGCGGACCGCAGAATATGAGAGATGCAGCCGCAATCTAGAATTTTGCAGCCGTAGAGTCAACTCCTGTCAAGACTGAAGAGAAGTGCGTACCGCACATGGAATTGTGTGGCCATAGAACCTTCGAAAGGGCATTTTGGTCCGAAAATTTTAGCTTTGTATAAATAGACTAGTTTCATGAAATTAGGTCAAATTTTGGATATTCAAAGAGCTGCAACCGTTTTTCCTTGCTTCTTTAGGCAACTTTAACCTATTTTGGTGATTCAACATTGGAATTTTGTATTTTTAGCTTTCAATATGAGTTTTATCATCTTTTCTTCTTTATTTTCTTCTATACCCATTATGAGTAGCTAGATTTTTAACTAGGGTTGTGACCCAACCCTAGTGTGTAAACCTAATGGGTGTTTGATTTTTGGCTTGTTTATGCATGGGTGTTTATTATTTAGCCTTGTTCTTGCTTTTAACTGTAGAATTAATAGTTGCAAACATTAGTTCATGCCTATTTGACTTGGTCTCTTCTTGATAAAGAGATACTTAGTCGAGGAAAACTTGGCTAACAAGAATTTGGGATAAAATCAAGAGATTGATAGTCCCAATTAAATAGTTAAACCTAGAGATAGTAAAACCCGACTTGAGCATTTTATCAACTGTTTTGTTCAATACCCATTTGCACTTGAGAAATCCAAATTGGGAAAAATCACTCTCTTACTGAGAGGTATTGAGTGGGTACTTGAGTTTGATAGCTATAATACACCCCAACTAACAAAAAAAGCTTTAAAGTTTACAATCCGTTAGGCAAACATAGGTGATGGTCATAGCCCTAGGCCTTTTTATATCTTTGAAAAACATCCAAAAACAATATTCTCTAGTTTTATATCTTTAGAATTGTAATCCTTAGTGTAATTTTAGGAGTACAAACAAACCATATTTGTGGAAGTGCAATCAAGATACTTCACGTGCTCTATCCAAATATATACTACTAATGCCCATCTCAGCTCCCTGTAGATTCGATCCCGACTCCTTGTTAGGTATTATTATTGTAATCGACCATTTCATAACCTCGAATAGAGGTGTGACTTGGATGAGATCAATTTTTGGCATCGTTGGCGAGGAGCTAAAAATGAATTTAGCTATATATTTGGTTTTGCGTGTGAATTATCTTCTTTTCCTTTCGTGTTACTAATCTTTTTGGTGAAAGAATTGTAGGTGAAACAATTGTAGGTGAAACAATGGATCTCAATAATAATGATCATCTTGGAAACATGCCTCTGGGGATGTGGAAGTGGAAGATGACCAAGTTGAAGAGGTTCCTCTTGAACCTCAAGCAAATAGTCGAGGCCCACCGCCTCAAGACAACGTTCTCGTTCCACCCCCACCTCCACCAAGAATGGCTCCACACCGGGTGTTGCCGAATGAAGTGTATGCAAGTGCCATAGTCCTTCCCCGTATTAGGGCGGGCAACTTTCAAATCACAAATGTTATGCTCACATTGCTAGAGCAACGGGGATTCTTCACCGGGGCTCCGAATTAAAATGCATACAAACACTTGAAGGGGCTTGTGGACACTTGCTGGGGGAGTAAACAGACAAACATCTCCGAGGATTCTTTAAGGTTGAGACTAATTCCTTTCTCTCTATAGGGGAAAGCCTTGGATTGGTTATAAAGGTTGTCAAACCATTCCATCCATACATGGGATGAATTGGCAGAGAAATTTATTTCCAAGTCCTTTTCTCCCGGGCATATGGCTACTCTTAGAGACTAGATTCTAGCATTCAAACAAGAACCCGATGAGCCTTTGCATGAGATATGGTAGAGGTACCGAACTATGGTGAAAGAGTGCCCAAACAATGAAATGACGGAGGATGTAATTAAACAAACTTTCTATAGGGGGTCAATACTACCAATCAATGCGTGGTCAACCAACTTGCCGGTGGAAATTTCATGACAACGCCATATGCGGAAGCTTGTGAGATCTTCGATGAAATGGAAAATACTTCATCGGCATGGCAAAGTAGAGAAAATGTTCCTCAAGATGATTCAAACGTGATTCACCTACATAAAGAATTGCATGATCATGGGAAAGCAATTGCCGAATTAACCACCACGATGAATCAATTAGCCAAGGCTCAACTTTAACAAGTGCAAGTTCCTAAGAAATTCAATGCAATTGAGGGAGTTAATATGATGGTAAACAATAGAAGGCAAAATGGTCCTCAAGTGCAAAATCGTGCGGAACATTATATGCAAGAAGATAGTGGGTTTGATCAGATGAATCTTACAATAAACAAGAGGAGGAAGTACAATATGTGAACAACTTCCAAGGGCAAAGAAACAACTCTCAAGGCCCAAATCAACAACAATGGCGACCTCATGGTAATCAAGGGAATTGGAATTCTAGCAACCAAAGTAATTGGAATGGTGGTAACAACCAAGGGAATTGGAACAATCAAAACAATCAAGGAAATTAGAATGGTCAAAATAACCAAGGCAATTGGAGTGGCAATAGTCAAGGATATTGGGGAGGCAATGACCAAGGGGGGTGGAACAATAACCAAGGAAATCGGGGGGTCAAGCTTTCAAAGGCCCCTGGTGTATCAACAACTGAGCAACCTGCCTCCTTATCCTTCCCATGGTCCAAAATCTTCCAACAATGAGATGGGACGAATTGAGAACATGTTCAAACAAATGATAGAGAAGAATGCCGACTCTGATGCCCAACTAGCCTCTCACAACAATTCAATTCGCAATTTGGAAGTTCAATTGGGGCAAATCTCGCAAACTTTAAACACTCTTCCTAAGGGGGCACTACCAAGTGACACGATGGTGAACCCAAAGGGTGGGAACAACACGGGACATGCCATGGCCGTTACTACAAGGAGTGGAAAAGGTGGGAAAGCACCCATCTCAAGTCAAAAGAAAATTGTGGATGATGAGAAAGTGGTACGAGAAGATGAGATCCCGAACAATATGGTTCAAGCAAATAATAAAGTAAGAATTGATATTGATGAAAATGTGGAGTAGGCTCAAGAGAAAGTGAACCCGTCTACGGAGCACATTGTTGACATAGCGGTATGACCGGTAGTGCCAAAGGCTAAGGCACCAATGCAAAGGCCTCCTCCTCCATATCCTCAAAGTCTTGCTAAGCAAAATGGTGAGAATCAATTCAAAAAATTCATTGACATGATGAAGAGTCTATCTATTAATGTTCCATTGGTTGAGGCTTTGGAGTAAATGCCCAGTTATGAAAAGTTCATGAAGGACTTGGTGACAAAGAAGCGGTCGATGAATTGCGAAACTATAAAGATGTCTCATCAAGTGAGTGCAATTGTGCATTCAATGGCCCCTAAATTGGAAAATCCCAGCGCTTTCACAATCCCTTATACCATTGGAAGTACCGACTTTGCTAAAGCTCTTTGTGATCTTAGGGCAAGTATCAATTTGATGCCCTATTCATTTTTGAAGACTTTAGGAATTGGGCAACCAAGACCCACATCTATGAGATTACAAATGACGGATCGTACCATGAAGAGACCGTTGGGTATAATTGATGATGTGTTGGTTCATTGTTGATAAATTCATTCTCCCGGCGGATTTTGTTATTCTTGATTGTGAAGTGGACTATGAGGTATCGATTATCCTGGGTAGACCTTTCCATGCTACAGGGAAGGCTCTTGTTGATGTGGAAGCCGGTGAACTCACTTTCCGGTGGGTAATAAAAAGGTGGTTTTCCATGTGTGCAAATATATGAGGCAACAGAATAGCACTGAAGTATGTTCGTTTGTGGACTTGGTGACCGATGTGATTATTGATGATACTAGTGCCACGATGAATGTTGATGATACACTAGAAGCTGTTTTTCTTAACCTTGATGATGACGGGATGGATGACTTTTTGGAATGTGTGAACTCATTGCAAGGAATGGGGTCGTACACTTATGAATCCCCCAAATTATCCTTGGATCTTGAAAATCGGAAGACTCCTCCAACAAAGCCCTCAATCGAGGAGCCTCCCATTTTGGAGTTAAAACCATTGCCTCCGTATCTCAGGTATGAATTCCTTGGTCCTTGTTCGACTTTACCGGTTATTTTTTCTTCTTGTTTCACTAGCGTGCAAGTGGACTCTACATTGGCGATGCTACAAAAGAGGAAGAAAGCTATTGGATGGACATTGGCGGATATTCGGGGAATAAGCCTCGCATTTTGCATGCACAAGATTAATTTGGAGGAGGATGCCAAACCCTCCATTGAACATCAAAGGAGGCTAAATGAAGCAATGCAAGAGGTGGTCAAAAAGTAGATCATAAAGTGGTTGGATGCCGGGGTTGTTTACCCCATTTCTGATTGTTCGTGGACTTCTCTAGTGCAATGTGTCCCAAAGAAATGAGGTATGATGGTGGTTACCAATGACAAGAATGATTTGATTCCTACAAGAATGATAATTGGGTGGAGAGTATGTATGGACTATCGCAAGCTCAACAAAGTCACATGGAAGGATCATTTCCCACTTCCCTTCCTAGATCAAATGCTTGATAGATTGGCCTCATGTGCTTTCTATTGTTTCCTTTATGGGTATTCCGGCTACAATCAAATTCTTATTGCTCCATAGGATCAAGAGAAAAGTACTTTCATATGTCCTTATGGTACTTTCGCATTCTCGCGGATGCCATTTGGGTTATGCAATGCACCGGCGACTTTTCAAAGGTGTATGATGGCTATCTTCACGGACATGATGGAGGATTTCCTTGAAGTCTTCATGGATGACTTTCTGGTGGTCGGGAATTCTTTTGATGAATGTTTATCAAGCTTGGACAAAGTGTTGGCAAGATGTGAAGAAACGAACTTGGTGCTCAATTGGGAGAAGTGTCATTTCATGGTTGAGGAAGGCATAGTCCTTGGCCACATGATTTCAAAGAATGGCATTGAAGTCTACAAGGCAAAGATTGAGGTGATTTCTAAACTTCCACATCCAACATCCATGAAGGGAGTGAGGACTTTCTTGGGTCATGCGGGGTTCTACAGGCATTTCATCAAGAAGTTTTCCAAAGTGGTGAACCCCTTGTGTAAGCTTTTGGAAAAAGATGCCAAATTGCATTTCAATGAGGATTGCATGAAATCATTTGAATTGCTCAAGTTCAAGTTGACAACTACTCCTATTATCACCGCCCCGAATTGGAGCTCATCGGAGTTCGTTTTGTCAACATCATTCATGTGTAATGCTAGTGATGTGGCGGTTGGAGTAGTTTTGTGGCAACATATCAACAAGATCTTTCATCCGGTCTACTATGCTAGTAAGACCATTAATGATGCCCAAGTCAATTATACTGTGACCGAAAAAGAGCTCCTTGCTTTTGTTTTTGCTATGGAGAAGTTCCGCTCATACTTGATGGGTACAAAGGTGATTGTCCACATGGATCATGCGGCACTTCGATACCTTATGAGTAAGAAAGATTCAAAGACTCGATTAATGAGATGGGTGCTTTTATTGCAAGAGTTCGATATAGGCATCCAAGACCGCAAAGGCAGTAAAAACCAAGTGGCGGGCCACTTGTCTCGCTTGGAGTAGGAGGCGAGGCCACATGACGGCCTTGAAATCAATGACTCCTTCCCCGATCAGCAACTTCTAGCCATTTCAATGAACGAGATGCCATGGTTCACTGATTTAGCAAATTATCTAGTGAGTGGTATTATCCCAGATGAGTTCTCTTCAAACCAAAGGAAGAAGCTCAAACGGGATTGCCAAGACTATTATTGGGATGAACCCTACCTCTTCTGGATTTGTACCAATGGTGTGATTAGAAGATGTGTGCCGGAGGAGGAACAAGCTGAAATTCTTGGGGTTTGTCATTCTTCACCATATGGTGGTTACCATGGTGGATCAAGAACAGCGGCCAAAGTGTTGAGTTGTGGATTCTATTGGCCTACTCTCTACAAGAACGCAAGTGATCTAGTCAAGCGTTGTGATGAATTTCAAAGGGACGGTGGGCTTTCAAAGAAAAATAAAATGCCCCTCACCACCATCTTGGAAATTAATATTTTTGATGAGTGGGGTATCGACTTCATGGGATCGTTTGTAAGCTCTTGTGTGAACACCTACATTTTGGTAGCGGTGGATTATGTGTCAAAATGGGTTGAGACCATTGCTCTACCCAACAATGATTCAAGAAGTGTGGTGGCATCTTTGAAAAAAACATCTTCACAAGGTTTGGTACTCCGCGGGCCATCATAAGCGATGGGGGTCGCATTTTTGCAACAAAGCTTTTGACACCTTGCTTAGCAAGTATGGTGTCACTCACAAAGTCACAACTACCTATCACCCTCAAGCAACAGGACAAGTGGAAGTCTCCAACCGGGAGATCAAGAGTATATTGTGGGCTTTGTCACTCACAAAGTCACAACTCCTTATCACCTCAAAGAAGCTTGATGACATTTTATGGGCTTATAGGACGGATTACAAAACATTGATTGGGATTTCTCCATACCGGTTGGTGTTTGAGAAAGCTTGTCACCTTCCGTTAGAACTTGAGCACAAGGCCATGTGGGTTTTGAAGAAGATAAACCTTGATAGGGATGCAGCTGCCACATTGTGGGTTGCACATTTGAATGAGTTAGATGAATCCTGGTACCATGCATATGCAACCTTATACAAGGAGAAGATGAAGTACCTCCATGACAAGTACATTCGGAACAAGGAGTTTAAAGAAGGTGATCTTGTGTTATTGTTCAATTCTCGGTTATGGATGTTTTCGGGAAAGCCAAGTCTAAATGGAGTGGCCCGTTTGAGATTGTGGGTGTGACAGTTTTTGGTGCATTGGACTTGAAAAATAAAAATGATGAGGTGTTTAAAATCAATGGTCACCGGGTGAAGCACTATCTGGGAAAAGTTAGTGATGGCCACGTCATGGCAGTGATTCATTTCAAGTGATGATGACAATCTGCGTCGTGCCGCGGTGCTAAATCGGGCGCTTCTTCGGAGGCAGCCCATGTTTCTTTTTCTTTTTCTTTTTCTTTTTCTTTTTCTTTTTCTTTTTCTTTTTCTTCTTCTTTAGATAGGTCTTGTTTTGGGCTAACTGGTTTTGAAGTGTGTTGCAGGAATGATTGTTCTTTGCAGGAACTGTGCTCAGAAGAAATAGCTGAGTGTGAAAAAAATGCGGACCGCACAATTTTGAACGCCACAGCAAAGATGGATCGGCGGCCGCACAATTCTTGTGCAGACCGCACAGGTGGAGATCAAAAATTGCAAACTCTTTGAAGTTTGCCTGTCAAAGAAATGGCCAAAGTGCAGCCGCACAATGAAATGTGCGGTCTGTACAAAAATTTGTGATCGCATTCAAAAATGTGCGGGCCACAGATCAACAACGGGTAAGTGTGCAATAGGTAAAGGAGTGCGGACCGCACATGAAATTGTGCAGCCGCACTCATCTCTTGAAATCTTGCCCTAACCGGTCAACTATAAGTAGTAGCCTTCTCACTACTTTTGAACCTTTATGAACTCTGAACAATTAACACAAAGGCAAACAAAGTGCACTTAACTGATTCACGCAACTAACACTCAGTTCACCATCTTTAATTCTTCCTTAACATCAATACATTACTGGTATATTCAATTCATATTTAATTTTTCAATTTTCTTAATTTTGTTCATAGTTAGTTTAGTTATTTTTAGGCCTAATGTCAAATTCATCATCATGTGAGCTTAAATTTGTGTGGGTAACTTCCTATTTGCTATTTGGAGGAAGGTTAAACTGTGTATCATGTCTAAATTGCTACTAACATGTCTAAATTGTGCTTGAATTATAAACCCTAAGCTGAATGCCGAATGTTTATGAATTGTGCGGTTGCACAAGGAATTGTGCGGTCGCACAAGGAATTGTGCGGTCCGCTGATTAGTAGGCTAGGGCATATGGTGTGAATTGATTGTGCGGACCTCATTTGAAATTGTGCGGTCCGTAGAAATTGAACCGCGGCCGCAGAAAAGTGTGTGCGGTCATAGATCGAGCAATTCTCTGCCTTCAGAGAGTTGTGATTTTGAGCTTTCATTGTGCGGGCGCACTCAAAATTGTACGAACTGCACTTCAATAGTGTGGTCACACTTAAAATTGTGCGGACCGCTGAATCACCACTGCAGCCGCACTTCTAAATTATGCGGTCCGCACAAACCCTTCTACGACCGCACTAAAAAATGTGCGGACTGCACTTCCCCAACCTGCATACTGCTTTGTCTGCAACTATCTGATACTCTGAATTTTAACTATAACCGATTCCTGTTGCTATGTATTTCAGACAATGGTTAGATCTCGGGGACAAGGTGATACATCCAAGGGGAGGGGTTAACCCTCCCAAGGCTGAGGCAGGGGTACCCTACCACTTTCCGTGCAAAATAGGATATCCAAAAAGGCAACCACAAGGCGATGTAGGATTGTAGAGCCCTCTGAATCAAGTTCATACGTCCCATCTAGGGAAGCATCAGAGGGAAACACTGTAGAAGAGCAGCCTGATGCTCAGTCTCAGCCACAGCAATTCCAAGGGAGGTTTCATCCCCGAGATGAGCCTTCCGCCTTAGCAAGCACTTTTGTGGATTCGGAAGATGACAGCCAGGGTTTAGAACCCTCATCCACTCATGCCCCCGATGCAAGTCAAAGTTGATGATGATAATGATATTCCAAATGACAGTCGAGGGGGTGATACACAGAGTTGTCGGCCTTGTGAGGTCGAAGAAGAAGGATGTCTGGGAAGACAGATTTGTGAGCCTGACAGCATTCAACCTGTTTTGAGAGTGGTGGAGTCATAGATCGCTCATACTTGAGCATCAATTTATTTTGAAAGACTTGGATAGGTATAATCCAAATGTGGAAAAATAGTTTCGGGAGAGAAAATGGTGGACATGGTTCACTCAAAGTGTGGTGGATGCCAAGGTGCACTTAGTCCGGGAATTCTATGCCAATGTGGCGCATATCAAGAAAGGGACTAAGGTGACTAAAGTGAGGAACTTAAAAGTATGATTTGATCAGAGCACCTGAACACTTATTTGGGGCTTGAGGATGTGAAACCGGTGCAGTATTTAGAGAAGTTTGCAATGGGTGATGCAGCTCGCCCTTGGCTAGCCAAGATATTGGCAGCTCCAAGACCACCTCCACCATGGATCACAGCAGGGGTTCCCATTCAGCGGAACACCCTCAACTTTGAAGCAAAAGGTTGGCAGACATTTGTGTGCAATCGAATAGATCCAAGCCAGAATGAAAACAATCTCCCAGTCCCTCGGGCAGTCCTAGTTGCCTCCATCATGGACGGATACCCAATCAATGTGGGTGTCATCATGTCGGTCAATATATTTATGGTCGTTAGGCAGGGTGACAGCTCCTATCCATATCCCAACACTATCGTGGAGTATCATACGGATGCGGGGGTGGAGTCCAAGAGCTTTAATACGAAGGTTTGGGCTAAGAAGTCATTCACCTAGTACTCTCTACAGGACCCGAGGAACCCTAAGAACAAGGGTAAGTCGACTACTATCGTAAGCTAGTCTGATGACCGTCGTTGGTAGTTGCATATTTAGCAGTCATGCCTTCCACAGTAGCCATGCCTTCCACAGCAGTCGGGCCTTCCACCGACACAGCTTTCATGCCTCCACCTCCATCTTCAGGGCCATCAGCATCAGTTCCTTCCTCTTTTACTTATCCACTTTTTGCGCTGCAAGTTTCCCAAACAATGGCGAGTCTCAACAACTGGATTCAGACAGCTACGGCAAAGCTGTCTGACCTATCCAGTGTTGTTGTAGCACAGACTTCTACCCCAGCACCCCAGATTCCTTCGACAGTGGATGACACTTTGAAGAAATTATTGGAGAATTAGAAGACCATCATGGACACTTTGGATGCGCATGGAGGAGCAATTGAGGAGCTTGGGAAGCAGGTGAAGAAGATGAGGAAATCCCAGGCTTCGAAAAAATCAGTTGGCAGGTTGAGACAAGAGGTGACCAAGATGGCAGTCACTGGAGACCTTCCATTTGACTTACTGATAGAGACAGCTCCAGTAGTACCAGTAGACCCAGCAGCACCACCAGCACCAGCTGGCCAGTCTGAGGAGCCAGACCTTGCTGCCCGCACTGCTGAGATGGTGCTACAGATGTTCACCAACCCAGCTACTCCCCGAGCAGAGGATGATAAAATTCAGTTGGAGGAGCCTGAGAGGGGTGATGCTGCTATGGACACGGAGACCACATAGGGAGTCCTCTCTACTCTTTCCCTTCCTTGTTTTTATTTTGTTAAGCATTGGGGACAATGCTTATTTTTATTCAAGGTGTGGAGTTTATTTGATTTGACATTTGACATTGGCATGTAATAACTGATAACATTCTCTTTTTATTTTCATTATGTACATATTCTTCTCTCTCACTGTTGATGTATATATTTTCTTTCTTTCCTCTCTCATTTTGTATATTCATTTATGCTTTCAGTAGTTTACTTTATAGCTTCTTTATTTTGTTTTCTTAGTAATCAATGTTTAGTCTAATAGCTTCTTATTTACTTTAATAGCTTCTTTTTAATTTAGTAACTTCTTTTCATGTTTAAGTGATCAATAAGCCTTTGGTTTTCTTAATGCCACGATTCTTTCCAAAGGTGGTTTTGTGTGAACCGGGTGACTCTTCCCAACGATGGATGGCGTGATAACCTTCTTAAGGGATTGAGTCCGTTTTTTATGTTTAGGTAAGAACAGTAGTAATAATGAATAAGAGGACCTAATTGAGTCGAACTAGAAGAGTCAAGCATGCTTCACTTGGTAACAACACACTTAACTACATGCTTATGATTAAAAATAAGTTCTTGGAAAGAAATAGCTCTAGTTAGTGATCTTTTGACTCTTATGTTGACCTAAGCAATTATCGAGTGGTTTAGTTGAACAATTAATGATTTTCAATCATGAATATGGGTTTTGTGGGACCTCGACTCTATCTTCTTTAACAATCCAGTTGTGTGAGAGGTGAGATGTTTTGTTGCAAGTCCAAGTATCCGTGTGAATGGTCTAGAACTTGTCCCGAATATGTTTCTATGAGAAATTTTAAGTTTTGCTTGGCTTGAGAAGTAATTGTAGGCTCTCCTTGACCCGTTTTGAAATTTTCCATGGCCCACCAATGTTGTTATCCCTAGTCAACCATTTTGAGCCTAAAACCTTTCTCATTTGATAATCATGTTACAAGTCTTTACCCGTTTTGTAGTGACCCTCTCTTGGCACACGATCTTTCCTTAACACTCTTGAGAAACAATTGGCTAAAACATAAATTTGGGGGAGAGATGAGGAGTTTGAAAGCGGTATCAAGGTACAAAAAGAGAAAAGAAATGAAGAAAAGGAAAGGCAAAGAAGAAGAAAGAAAGAACAAAAGAAAAATGCAAAAAGAAAGTGAATAAGCTGAAGAGTTGAAGGGATTCAAATAAAAGCAAAGATGCAAAGCATGGAGAAAATAAAGAAGGAGAAAATGAATATCATGACCAAGAAAGAGTGATGTTAAGTCTCTCTAGTTCCTTTAAGGAAAAATAAAATGCTTCAAAGAGTCGGCAAAGCATGAGCCAAAAAGAGAAAATTGAGTGCTTAAGGAATGATGAACCGGTTCTATTCCAATATCTCCTACCTTAGTCCAAAAGCCTTCATTACATTACAAAAAAGCCCTACGTGATTTCAAGCCGAGTGAAATTACGTTAGTGGTGATTTGCATGAGGGGCAAGCATATGGTACTTAGAGCCGTACTTGTGGCATTCTTTTGAGAGAGATGAGCGAACTTTTCACAAATCCTTGAATTGAGTGCTACATTCTTAAGTGAGATATTCTAACGGAGAGTAGAGGAGGAGGAGGAGTTTGGGATCCACAATGACCTACATGAAAGAGCGGGCTTCCTTGATGAACAAATTCAACTCTTGATGCTCAAGTGTCACATTAGATCTATTTGTGCTTAAAACTTCAAATCGTTGCCTTGTTGATAATTCACAAGTGTTGTGGGTAATTGTTAGTCCCAATTGATGTGTGTTTGATACACCTTAGATTAACTGGAATAGCTTTTATCTTGTGGAGGTGGGAATTACCTTATTTTCTTGAGGACAGCAAAAGCTTAAGTTTGGGGGAGTTGATAAGTGGGGATTTTGACTACTTATTAGCGCCCTTTTAGCTTTCGTTTTAGTCCAAAAGTGTTTAGTTATATTTCCGAAAACTGATGAAATATGCTTAATTGCAGGAGTATTGGAAAATAAGCCACTAAGAGGAAATCCAACTCAAAAAGGAGTGATCTCAACTCAAGGACAAAAATTAGGCACAGAAGCTCAAGTGCGGACCGCAGATTTTCATCTGCGATCGCAGAATGTGAAGGAAATTTAACAGAGTCCAAGTGCAAAGTACGGACCGCACAATTATTGTGCGGCTGCATAAGCTATGCAAGAGATAAAGTTCAGACATTCTCATTTCAACCTCAAAAAGAATGCGGACCGCACAATAATTATGCGGCTGCAGAAATCAGCTACGCGGCCGCACTCAGAAAATGTGTGGTTCGCAGAAAAGCCATGTGCGGCCGCACCAAGAATTTTGCGGACCGCAGAATATGAGAGATGCGACCGCAATCCAGAATTGTGCGGCCGCAGAGTCAACTCCTGTCAAGACTGAAGAGAAGTGCGGACCGCACATGGAATTATGCGGCCGCAGAACCTTCATAAGGGCATTTTTGTCTGAAAATTCCAGCTTTGTATAAATAGACTAGTTTCACAAAATTAGGTCAAGTTTTGAATATTCAAAGAGTTTTAGCCATTTTTCCTTGCTTCTTTAGGCAACTTTAACCTATTTTGGTGATTCAACATTGGATTTTTGTATTTTTAGCTTTCAATATGAGTTTTATCATCTTTTCTTCTTTATTTTCTTCTATACCCATTATGAGTAGCTAGATTTTTAACTAAGGTTGTAACTAACCCTAGTGTGTAAACCTAATGGGTGTTTGATTTTTGGCTTGTTTATGGATGGGTGTTTATTATTTAGCCTTGTTCTTGCTTTTAATTGTAGAATTAATGGTTGCAAACATTAGTTCATGCCTATTTGACTTGGTCTCTTCTTTAGAAAGAGAGACTTAGTTGAGGAAAACTTGGCTAACAAGAATTTGGGATAAAATCAAGAGATTGATAGTCCCAATTAAAGGGTTGAACCTAGAGATAGTAAAACCCGACTTGAGCATTTTATCAACTGTTTTGTTCAATACCCATTTGCACCTGAGAAAGCCAAATTGGGCAAAATCACTCTCTTACCGAGAGGTATTGACTGGGTGCTTGAGTGTTGATAGCTATAATACACCCCGACTAACAAAACAAGCTTTAAAATTTACAACCCGTTAGGCAAATACCTAGGTGATGGTCATAGCCCTAGGCCTTTTTATATCTTTGAAAAACATCCAAAAACAGTATTCTCTAGTTTTATATCTTTAGAATTGTAATCCTTAGCGTAATTTTAGAAGTACAAACAAACCATATCTTTGGAAGTGCAATCTAGATACTTCACGTGATCTATCCAAATATATACTACTAATTCCCGTCTCAGCTCCCTGTGGATTCAATCCCGATTCCTTGTTGGGTATTATTATTGCAATCGATAGTTTCATAACTTCGAATAGAGGTGTGACTTGGATGAGATCACTACCATATGGAGAAAAATGACAAGCCCTAAGAATATCACTTTGCTCTTCTTCCGGTACACATCTTCTAATTACCCCGTCCGTACAAATCCGGAAAAGGTATGGCTCATCCCAATAATAATCTTGACAATTTCATTTGAGCTTCTTCCTTTGATTTGAAGAGAACTCATCCAGGATGATTCCACACATATGGAAGTTTTCTAGATCCGCAAATCATGGCACCTCTTTCATTGAAATAGACAAAAGTTGCTCATCGAGGAAGGAGTCATTGATTTCAAGGCCATCATGCGTCCTCCCCTCCTCTTCCAAACGAGATAAGCGGTCTGCCACTTGATTTTAACTCCCTCTTTGATCTTGGATGTTGATATCAAACTCTTGCAATAAAATCACCCATCTCATCAATCGAGCTTTTGAATCTTTCTTGCTCATAAGATAATAAAGTGCTGCATGATCCGTGCTGACAATAACTTTTGCACCCATCAAGTACGAGCGGAACTTCTCAATTGCAAACACAATGGCAAGGAGCTCTTTCTCCGTAATGGTGTAGTTGTATTGGGCACCGTTCATGGTCTTACTATCATAGTAGACTGAATGAAAAATCTTGTTGATGTGCAGCCCCAAAACATCCCCAACCGCTACGTTGCTAACATCGCACAAGAGCTCAAAAGGGATACTCCAATTATGAGCGGTGATAATGGGGGTGGTTGTCAACTCAAACTTTAAAAACTCAAAGGCTCTCATGCAATCATTATTGAAGTGAAACTTAGCATCTCTCTCTAGAAGCTTGCACAACGGGTTCACCACTTTAGAGAAATCTTGTATGAAACACCGGTAAAACCCCGTATGGCTAAGAAACATCGCACGCCTTTCACCAAAGTTGGAGGTGGAAGTTTAGAAATTACCTCAATAATTGCCTTGTCGACTTCAATATCATTCTTTGAGATCTTGTGGCCAAGGACAATGTCTTCCTCGACCATAAAATGACACTTCTCGCAATTTAGCACCAAATTCGTAAAGAGTTCACACATTTCATGAAGCCATCTATCTCGTAATCATCAAAGTTCAGCAAGACAGCCTCTAACATATCACCAACATTGATCGTGGAACTTGTGTCATCAACAATCACATCGATCACCAAGTCCATAAAAGAACACATCTCGTTGTTATTTGGTTGTCGCATAGACCTGCACACATAGAATACAACTTTTTCATCACCCACCCGGAAAGTGAGTTCTCCGGCTTCCACATCACAAAGAGCCTTCCCCATAGCAAGGAAATGTCTTCCAATAATAATCGGCACCTCATAATCCACTTTACAATCAAGAATGAAAAAATCCGCCGGAAGAACGAATTTATCAACACGAACCAATACATCTTCAATCAATCCCAACGGTCTCTTCATGGTGTGATAGGCCATTTGTAATCTCATAGATGTGGGTCTTGGTTGCCCAATTCCTAAGGTCTTGAAAACCGAATAGGGCATCAAATTTATACTTGCCCCAAGATCACACAGAGCGTTAGCAAACTCGGCACCTCCAATGGTACAAGGGATGGTAAAAGCACCGGGATCTTCCAATTTAGGAGCCATTGAATGCACAATTGCACTCACTTGATGAGTGACTTTGATAGTTTCAAAATTCATCGACCGCTTCTTTGTCACCAAATCTTTCATAAACTTTGCATAACCGGGCATTTGTTCCATAGATTCAACTAATGGTACATTGATCGAGAGACTCTTCATCATTTGAATAAACTTTTTGAATTTGTTTTCATCATTTTTGTTAGCAAGTCTTTGAGGATATGGGGGAGTAAGCTTAGGCAATGGTACCTTAGCCGTTTGCACTACCGGTTCCTGTATGTCAATAACGTGATCCCTAGACGAGTTCACTTCCTCTTGAGTCTCTTCCACACTATCATCAATATCAATCTGAACTTCATCATTTGTTTGCACCACATCGTTCGGGACCTCTTCTTCTTGTACCACTTGCTCATCATCCACAAGTTTCCTTTGACTTGAGGTGGGTGCATTCCCACCTCTTCTACTCCTAGTAGTAACGGCTATAGCATGCCCTTGTTGTTCCCAACCTTTGGGTTTACCATCATGTCACTTGGTAGTGCCCCCTTAGGACGAGAATTTAGAACTCGAGAGATCTTTCACATTTGCACTTCTAAGTTTCAGATCGATGTTGTGTGAGAGGCAAGTTGGGCATCCGAATCGGCATTCTTTTCATTTGCTTGAACATGTTCTCAGTATGCCCGATCTCATTAGTTGAAGAACTAGGACCATGAGAAGGATAAGGAGGTGGGTTGTTCGGTTGTTGATACATCGGGGGCTTTAAAAACCTAGCCCCCGGTTGCCTTGATTTTTGTTCCATCCGCCTTGATTGTTACCTCCCCAATTTTCTTGATTATTTTCATTCCAATTTTCTTGATGGTTGTTGTTATGCCAATTCCCTTGATTGTTTCCACCACTCCAATTACCTTGGTAGCTAGAATTCCAATTGCTTTGATTGTTTTGAGGTCGTCATTGTTGTTGATTTGTGCCTTGGAAATTATTTCATTGCCCTTGAAAGTTGTTCACGTATTGCACCTTCTCTTTTTGGTCATGGTAAGAATCATCTTGATCAAACCCACTATCTTCATGCACAAAACTGTCCACTCGTTGTTGCACTTGGGGACCCTTTATTTTCTGTTTGTTTACCATCACGTTTACTCCCTCCATGGCATTTACTTGCCTAGGGTTTTGCACTTGTTGCAGTTAAGCCTTTGCTAGTTGATTTATGGTGGTCGTCAATTTAGCTATGGCTTGTCCATGATCATGCAACTCTTTGTGGAGGTAAATCAAGTTGGGATCACCTTATGGAACATTAGCCCGGGATCGCCATGCTGATGATGTGTCCGTCATTTCATCCAAAATCTCATATGCCTCTACATAAGGCGTAGTCATGAAGTTCCCATAGGCAAGTTGATTTACTACACATTGGTTGGTTGTGTTGATCCCACGATAGAAAGTTTGCTGAATCATGTTCTTCGTCATATCGTTGTTGGGACATTCTTCAACCATTGCTTTATACCACTCCCATATCTCGTGTAGTGGTTCATTGGGCTCTTGTTTGAATGCTAGAATTTCATCCCTAAATGTAGCCATCTTCCCTGTAGAGAAAAACTTAGAAATAAACTTTTCCACCAATTAATCCCAAGTGTGAACGGAATGGTTCGACAAACGTTCCAACCAATCTAAAGCTTTCCCCCGTAGAGAGAAGGGAAAAAGCCTTAGCCTCAAAGAATCCTCGAAGACATTTGCTTGTTTACTCCCTCACACGTGTCCACAAACCCCTTCAAATGTTTGTATGCATTTTGACCTGGAGCACTGGTGAAAAAGCCTCGTTTCTCTAGCAAAGTGAGAATCACATTGGTTATTTGAAAGTTTCCTGCCCTAATACGGGGAGAGACTATTGCACTTGCATATCCTTCATTGGGCAACACCCGGTGTGGAGCCGCTCGTGGTGGAGGTGGGACGGGCATATTGTCATTACGCACTCGGACTCTTCTATTGGCTTAAGGTTCAAGAGGAACATCATCCACTTGATCATCCTCAATATCCACATCCCCCAAAGCAATATTTCTGAGCTCATTGTTTGCCATGGTTGTACCTGTGATATTTCAAACACGTTAGTAACACGGAAGGAAAAGAATATTCCAAAAACACACCCAAATATATAGCTAACATCATTTTTAACTCCCCGGCAACGGCGCCAAAAATTGATCGCGTCCAAATGCACACCTCAAAATAAGGTATGCAACGGTCGATCGCAATTAGAGTAACCCGACGAAGAGTCAGGGTCGAATCCACAGGGAGTTAGATGGGAGTTAGGAGTATATATTCTAATGCGTGAAATTGAATTATCTTGATTTTCTCTTCCAGAAAAAAAAAGAAAAAAAAAGAGAATTGTTTCTAATGCTAGTTTTACACTTAAGTTTGCAAAATAAAGAAATAAAACAAAGATAATTATTTCTATGTTTTTCAAATTGATAAAAAGCCTAGGGTTGTGACCATCACCTAGGTGTTTGCCTAATGGGATAAAAACCTTAATGCTTGTTTTGTTGATCGGGGTGTATTATAGCTATCAACTTTCAACTACCTACTCAATACCTCTCGGTCAGAGAATGATTTTGCCCAAATTAGCTTTTTCAAGACCAAATAGGTATCACACAATGCAGTTGATAAAAGCTCAAGTTGGGTTATTACAATCTCTAGGTTGAACCCTTTAATCGGGTTAATCAATCTCTCAATTGATCCAATTCCTTGTTAGCCAAGTTTTCCTAGACTAAGTCTCTCTTTCTCAAGTAGAGACTAAGTCAAATAGGCATGAACTAGTGTTTGCAACCATTAATTTCACAAATTAAAGCATGAACTAGGCTAAATAACAAACACCAATCATAAATAAGCACTAATTTAATTACCCATAAAAATAACATACTAGGATTGGGTCACAACCCTAGTAAAAATAATTGTAAACTTCCAAAAGAGGCAGAGAAAAACGGCTATAGAACTTGTTGTTGTCCAAACTTGACCTAATTTTGCGAAAATTCTTCTATTTATACAAGGTTGGAAATTTCGGACAAAAAATCCCTTCGAAAGGTTCTGCGGCCGCACAATTCCATGTGCGGTCCGCGGAATGTTTCATCTGGCAGGAGCTGAGATTCTGCGGCCGCACAACTATGAACTGCGGCCACAAGGTAGTATTTTTGCAGTCTGCAGATTTAGAATTGCGGCCGCAGAGCACTCTTTTGTAGTCCGCAAGTTTAACATTGCGGCCGCAAGGCATACTTTTGTGGTCCGCAAGTTTAACATTGTGGCCAAAAGTCACACTTTTGCGGTTCGCAGGTTAAACATTGAGACCGCAAGGCACACTTTTGCGGTCCGCAATGGTATATTTGCGGCCTCAAAATATTCTTCTGCGGCCGCAAAAATCTTTTGCGGACCGCAATTTGAAGAAGCTCTAATGTCATCTCTCTGGTCTTGGATCCTCGCCTAGATTTTGCGGCCGCGCAATTAATGTGCAGTTCGTGAAGTCTGCTGAGTTTCCTTCGTTGATTGCGGCCGCATTTGGAATTCTGCGGATCACATATTGTTAGCTTATGTGGCTTTGATTGCCTTGTGTTTAGACTACTCCTTTTTTAGTTGGATTTCATCTTGGGAGTCTAACTTCCAACATTCCTGTAATTTTGCACATTTCATTACTTTTGGGAACATAATTCAATGCATTTAGACCAAACAAAAGCTAAAAGAATCTAATAAGTAGTCAAAATCCCCACTTATCACCTTCCCACGTTGGACCTAGCTTTCCTGCATTGAGCTCCCGGGTATTTTGAGTTACTTTTCTTAAAACCAAGTCTCCTACTTTGAAATAACAAAGATTGGCTCTTTGATTGTAATATCTTTCTATTCTCTGTTTTTTGGCAGACATCCTTATGTGTGCCAAGTCCCTGCATTCGTCGAGAAGCTCCAATTTGACCAATAGTGCTTCGTTGTTTGTTTCTTCTTTCAGCCAGAAATACCTCAGGGTATATTCTCCTACTTCCAACGGGATCAAGGCTTATTATTCGTATACAAGAGAGAAAGGAGTCTCCCTCGTGCTCTATTTGGTTGTTGTTCGATATGCCCATAATACTCTTGGTAGTTCTTTGGGCCATTTGCCTTTAGCTGCTTCCAATCTCTTTTTGAGATTTTGGATAATCACCTTGTTTGTTTATTCTCCTTGACCGTTTGCGCTTGGATGATAAGGTGACGATGTGATCCTTTTGATTTTCAAGTCTTCAAAGAATTTTATGACCTTTGCACCTATAAATTATGGCATGTTGTCGCAGGCTTTCTCTTTTGGTATCCCAAATTTGAAAATTATATTTTCCCATAATAAATCTACCACTTCGCGCTCGCCGATTTTCTGGTAAGGACCTGCTTCAACCCAGTTAGAAAAATAGTCAGTTAAAATCAAAAGAAGTCTTACCTTATCGAGTGCCGACAGCAGCGGACGAACTATATTAATTCCACACTTCATGAATGGTCAGGGCGACAAAATCGAGTGCAGTAGTTCTGCCGGTTGATGTACCAATGGTGTGTGGTGTTGACATGTGTCACATTTCTAAACATAAGCCTTGGCGTCTTGTTCCATCAGGGGTCGGTAGTATCCTGCCCTAATTAGCTTTAACACTAAGGAATCTGTGCCCGAGTAACATCTGTTGATCCCTTAGTGTACTTCCCTCATGACATAGTTAGCTTCAGAAGCTCCCAAACATCAGGACAACGGGCCTTGGAAAGATCTTCTATACAATTGACCACTTTTGAAGCTGTAACAAGTTGGTTTAGTGCGCATCGCCCGATATGCCTTGGGATATTCAGGCAATTTCCTATGCTCGAGATAATCTATGATCTCATTCTCCAGTCCCAGACCAAATTGGTCGCTTTTACTTCGTAATAGTTGTCTGCGTCCAATACCAAATTCGTAAGTTGCACGACTGTATTAGAATCTGATCCCTTCATTTATGTGGACAATCCCAGATTGGCTAATGCATCTACCTCCGCATTTTCTTCTCTCGGGTTATGAGTGACTGATCATTTCTTGAACCGTGTGAGCAGAGTCTAGACTTTCACTACTTATTGTTGCATGCATTATTCTTTGGCTTCGAAGATCCTGTTGACCTGATTTACTACTAATTGGGAGTCGCATATGATTTTTATGAGCTCGAGGTCCAGTCCCCGGGCTAGCTCGAGTCCTACAACCAAAGCTCCATACTCTCTTTCATTGTTATTCAGAGTAACAGTTCTTATAGCCTGCCTTAGGGTTTCCCCCGAAGGCGCGATTACCATTACGCCGAGTCCGGACACTTTCATAATGGAAGCTCCATCCATGAACAAACTCCAAACTCCTGACGTCGGTTCTGACACCATCACGGCTTCTTTGGTAGCCAAAGGTAACAGTCCCGGATTGAAATCAACCACAAAGTCAGCCAAAATTTGTGACTTAATCAATGATCTAGGTTTATACTCTATATAAAATTCACTCATTTCAGCGGCCCACTTGGCCATCCTACCTGTAAGTTCAGGTTTATGAAGAATATTTTGCAGGGGAAAAGTGATCACCACGGCTATTAAATGACATTCGAAATAAGGCCTAGGCTTTCGAGCGGCGACTACGAGAGCTAAGGCTAATTTCACAAGATATGGGTAGCGAGTTTCTGATCCCATTCAAATTTTACTAACATAATAGATAGGAGATTACGTACATTTGTCCTCACATTCTAAAATGGCACTTACCTCTACCTCCAAGAATGCCAAGTAGATCAGCAGTTGTTCGCCTTCCTCTGGTTTTGACAGTAGTGGAGGACTGGATAAATACCATTTCAAATCCTTCAAAGCCTGCCGGCATTCCGGAGTCCATTTGAAGTTGTTCTTCTTTTTAAGGAGTGAAAAGAAGTGATGACATTTTTCTGAAGACCGGGAAATGAACCTGCGTAAAGCGGCCAGTATTTCTGTCAACCTTTGAACCTCTTTTATGCTTGATAGCTAGGCAGGGATGTCTTCGATGGGTTTAAGTTCATCAGGATTAACTTTGATCCCCCTTAGCGACACCAGGAATCCCAAGAACTTACTGAAGCTTACTCGGAATGCACATTTCTCGGGGTTAAGCTTCATGTTGTGTTTCCTCAAGATGTCAAAGGTTATTTTCAGGTGTTTAAGATGATCACCTACGTTCAAAGACTTAACCAGTACGTTCAAATACTCGGAATGCACACTTCCATGGTTTTCCCTATTTGTTTCTTAAATATTTGGTTTACGAGCCATTGATAAGTGGTTACAGCGTTCTTTAGCCTGAAAGGCATCACATTATAGCAATATGTGCCAAAGTTCGTTATGAATGAAGTTTTTTCCTGATCCTCTGGGTTCATATTTATTTGGTTGTACCCGTAGTAAGCATGGAGGAAACTCATTAACTCGTGCTTGGTCGTCGCATCAATTATTTGATCAATGTTCGGCAATGGGAACGAGTCTTATAGGCACTCCTTATTTAAATCCTTATAGTCTACACACATGCGTAATTTATTATTCTTCTTTGGAACTACTATTACTTTTTCTAGCCAGTCAAGATACTTTACCTCTCGGATTGAACCGATATCAAGCAAACGAGTTACCTCTTCTTTGACGAATTTGTTTCTTACCTCGGCAATAGGACATTTTTTCTACCTTACTAGAAGAATGTTGGGATCCAGTCTTAGTTTGTGCATAGCCACTTCTGGCATGATACCTATCATATCCGCATGCGACCATGAAAAATAATCAACGTTAAATTTAAGAAATTCGATAAATCCAAACCTGAGCTCGGGTTTTAGTCCTATCCCCAAGTGGAACTTCCTCTCCAAGAACTTTTCGAACAACGCAACTTAATTGCTCAAGCTCTTCCCATGTGGACTTTGTTGTGTCTATTTCTTCTAGTACCTGAAAATATCTTGGTACCTGATAAGATTCTGACGACTCCTCCCCCTGGTCGACTTCGCTCGGTCGAGAGCATGCGTCGGTTCCTGTAATTGATGTGATGCATGCTCCTTCCCTTTGCTACTAAAAACTGAGATTGCGTTCATCTCCCTTGCTGCCGGTTAGTCAACTCTTATTTGTTTAATTTCCTCGGGAGTTGGTAATTTCAGTAATTGATGATATATTGATGGTACAGCCTTCATATCGTACTACCACGGTCTCCCCAAGATAATATTATAGCCCATATCTCCATCTACTACCTCGAAAAGGGTCATATTCATCACTTATTCAGCATTCATGGGCAGCATGATCTCTCTTCAGGTTGTCACGCTTGCCAGATTGGACCAGGAAAGGAGTTTTGTGGCCGGAATAATACTTTTGGTCAGCTTAGCTTGCCCCAGCACTCTCCACTAGATAATATTGGCTGAAATTCCTGGGTCCACCAAAACACATTTAATTTTGAAATTTAACACATTAAGAGAGATTACCAAGGCATCATTGTGCGGCAATAGTAGTCCATTTGCGTCCTACTCAGTGAACGTAATGTCGTCCTCAGCGACTTCCCGGAGTCTCTTACTGTGGTTCACTGCTACCTTTGTCTTTTTGCCACAAAAAATGTCACACCATTAATCTTGTTCCCCCCGAAAATCATGTTGATCGTCAAACGAGGAGGATCTTCTCCTGCTTTCGAGGGTTTCGCATTATCACGATTCTGACCGTAGTTGTTTTTAGCCCGATCACTTAAGAATTCTTTGAGATAGCCATTTTTCCGCAACGTTGACACTGGCCGCAACCGGTCATTCTTTGAGTCAAAATAGTATACGGAGAACAACCAGCTGCAAGAGAAATGTTTGCCGTCGAAGAAGCAATTCTGATATCCTCACCTACGTCAACAAAGGGATCGGACTCAAAAGGGGAATGAGATACCAAATAGCAATCACAGACGTCAACTTCAACCCAACTAGAAAATCAAAAGATTGACGAAGATGATGATCAAAGGATCCCTCGATCCTTCGTGGTCCCCGATGATTTCAATGCTACCCAATCAATGATCGAAGAACTGGAGCAAGTCATACTAATCGAGCATTTGCCCGAACGAAAGGTATACCTGGGAACGGGATTAACCCCCGTACTCAGGAAAAGTCTTATTCAATTTCTTATCGATAACATAGATTGTTTTGCTTGGTCCCACTTAGATATAGCAAGGACCCCACCGGATAAAATGACACATCGGCTAAGCCTGGACCCTAGGTTCAAACCGGTGAATAAAAAGAGAAGACCCCAGTCCGAGGTAAAGCACGCATTAATAAAAGACGAGGTAACTAAACTTCTTTAAATAGGGTCCATTCGGGGGGTGAAATACCCTGAACGGTTAGATAATGTAGTTGTAGTCCCTAAAAAAGGGAAAAAACTTAGAATGTGTGTAGATTATAAGGATTTAAATAAGGCATGCCCCAAAGATTCTTTTCCGCTGCCCAACATCGATCGCATGATTGATGCCACGACCAGCCACGAGGTCCTTACTTTTATCGATGCCTATTTCGGGTATAATCAAATTCAAATGAACCCGGAAGACCAGCAAAAGACTTCATTTGTCACCAAGTATGGAACATATTGTTATAATGTGATGCCCTTTGGGCTAAAAAATACAGGAGCTACTTACCAACGCCTACTAAATAAAATGTTCGAGGAACAAATAGGTAAATCAATGGAAGTTTATATTGATGACATGCTAGTTAAGTTCCTGCGCGCAAAGGACCATTTGGCTCATTTACAGGAAACATTCGAGATTTTAAGGAAATACAACATGAAGCTTAACCCCGAGAAATGTGCTTTCAGGGTTGGTTCGGGCAAGTTCCTCGGCTTAGATTGGTATCAAATCGAGGGATCGAGATCAACCCCGATAAAATCAAGGCTATCGAAGACATCGCCATTGTGGACAGTGTAAAAGCCGTGCAGAGGCTAACGGGACGGATTGCTGTCTTAGGCCGATTCATTTCAAGGTCGTCAGATCGAAGTCACAGATATTTCTCTCTACTCGAAAAGAAGAACGATTTCACCTGGACCCCGGAATGCCAACAGGCATAAGAGGAATTGAAGCGATATCTATCGAGCCCACCACTGCTTAAAACTCCAAAAGCAGACGAGAAACTTTTCTTATACTTGGCAGTATCAGAAATCGCAGTAAGTGGTGTCCTAGTTCGAGAAGAGCAAGGTACGCAATTTCCCGTTTATTATGTAAGTCGAACCTTAGGGGAAGCAGAAACTAGATATCCACACTTAGAGAAATTGGCACTTGCACTGATAATCGCCTCTAGAAAGTTAAGACCATACTTTCAATGTCACCCCATATGCGTATTAACCACTTATCCACTTCGAAATATTTTTTGCAAAAGACCGAACTATCAGGTCGATTGGCCAAATGGGCCGTCGAACTCAGTGGGTACGATATCGAATATCAACCCCGTACGGCCATCAAGTCTCAAATTTTAGCGGACTTCGTGGCTGATTTCATGCCAACCCTCATACCCAAAGTCGAAAAGGAACTCTTGTTGAAATCGGGTACATCATCGGGGGTATGGATCATTTTCACAGACAGGGCTTCGAACGTAAAGAGGTCTGGGCTAGGCATCGTTTAAAAGCCGCCTACGGGTAGCACTATTAGGAAATCTATCAAAACTACAAGGTTGACTAACAACGAGGTCGAGTATGAGGCCATGATTGCAGGTCTCGAGCTAGCTAAAAACTTGGGAGCAAAAATCGTTGAAGCCAAATATGACTCTTTACTGTTGGTAAATCAAGTAAACAAAACCTTCGAAGTTCAAGAGGATAGAATGCAAAGGTATTTGGACAAACTGCGGGTAACTTTGCACCATTTCAAAGAATGGACTTTATAGCATGTACCTCAAGAACAAAACAGTGAGGCTGAAGCACTGGCAAATTTGGGATCATCGATCGAGGAAGATGAGATCAGCTAGGGGACTGTCGTTCAATTCTCGAGATCCGTGATCGGGGAAGGTCATGCCGAGATAAATTCTACAAGCTTATCCTGGGATTGGAGGAATAAGTATATTGAATACTTGGAGAACGGAAAGCTCCCATCGGATCCTAAAAATTCGAGGGCCCTACGAACCAAAGTTGCTCGATTCACATTGACTACAGATGGAACATTGTACCGAAGGACATTCGATGGACCATTGGCAGTATGCTTAGGTCCAGGAGACACCGACTACATCCTACGTGAGATTCATAAGGGTACTTGTGGAAATCATTCCAGTGCCGATTCATTAGTCCGAAAAATAATCAGAGCGGTATATTATTGGATCGATATGTACAAAGACTCAAAGGAGTTTATTCGAAAATGTGACAAATGTCAAAGGTTTGCACCGATGATCCATCAGCCCTGAGAGCAACTTCACTCAGTCTTATCCCCATGGTCATTCATGAAATAGAGAATGGATATCGTCGGCCCTTTGCCATCGGCCCTAGGTAAAGCTAAGTTCATTTTATTTATGACTGGTTATTTCTCTAAATGGGTTGAAGCACAAGCTTTCAAAAAAATAAGGGAGAAAGAGGCTATAGACTTCATCTGGGATCATATCGTATGTCAATTTGGGATACCCGCCGAAATAGTGTGTGACAATGGTAAATAATTTATTAGCAGCAAAGTGACGAAATTCCTCGAAGACCACAAAATAAAAAGGATATTATCAACACTGTATCACCCTAGTGGGAATGGACAGGTCGAATCGACAAAGAAGACTATCATTCAAAACCTAAAGAAAAGGTTGAACGACGCTAAGGGAAAATGGAGAGAAATTCTACC
Organism: Nicotiana tomentosiformis; assembly: GCF_000390325.3. Classification (NCBI taxonomy): domain Eukaryota; kingdom Viridiplantae; phylum Streptophyta; class Magnoliopsida; order Solanales; family Solanaceae; genus Nicotiana; species Nicotiana tomentosiformis. The sequence goes on along the minus strand of NC_090818.1, from coordinate 41,271,519 downwards.
CGAAGTTTTTTGGGCATATCAAACAACATCAAAATCAAGTACGGGGGCAACCCCATTCTCCTTAGTATATGGCTCTGAAGCCTTGATTTCAGTCAAAGTCGGGGAGCCTAGTGCCAGGTTTCGATATACAACCGAAGAGTCAAATCACGAGGCTATGAATACTAGCCTCGAATTATCGGATGAAAAATGAGAAGTTGCTGTCGTCAAATTGGCCGCCCAAAAGCAGCGAATTGAAAGATACTATAATCGAAGAACCAAGCTTCGCCATTTTAAAATCGGGGACTTAGTGCTAAGGAAAGTCACCTTCAGGACCCGAAATCCAAAGGAAGGAAAACTGGGTCCAAACTGGGAAGGACTGTATCAGGTTCTCGAAAACGTCGCTAAAGGATCCTACAAGCTCGGTATTATAAGCGGCAAAAAACTATCAAACAATTGGAATATGTCTCACCTAAAACGATACTACTGCTAAGGTACGACCCTCCCATAATCGTTTATATTTCGAAACTAACCCTTGCAGGAGTTCGATCATGAACAAGGATGGATCCTTCAATACAAATCCCTAGGTCTGAAAGCACGCGTTGCACTCATTTTTCCTTAGACCGGTTTTATCCCAAATGGGCTTTTCGGCAAGGTTTTTAATGAGTCAACCATTGATCGTGCTAACTTAGAAACAATTTGACAGTATCTGAGGCCTCTTTACAATCGACCTCGAATACTAAGGGGGGCATTACCCCTCAAATATATCAAGTTCGATGCAAGAAAGTTACTTCATAACAACAGGGTTCCGATAGGAAATATTGTAAGAGCCAAATGGTCAAAACGAACCATGCTCATGTAGTTAGCCCGAGCCCTGACGCAAAAGATGAACACATATATAATGACTTACAAAGAAAAATTTCTTCTTTACCGATATCTTATATCCAAGAAATATTCCTCTATTTCGAGATTTATTATGCAAACAGGCTTAAGGTAAATCAACGAGTTCGAGCAATACTCACTCAACTATAAAGCCCAAGGGAAACACCAACTCGAGTTCGAGCAACCATTCTCACTCGGGGACTATCTACGAAGCCCAAGGGCTACCCTATTTCGAGTTCGAGCAAGAACTCACTCGACCATAAAGCCTACGGGCTACATTACTACGAGTTCGAATCACTCACTCGACTACTAAGCCTACGGGCTACTCTTATTTCGAGTTTGAGCAAGCACTCACTCGACCATTAAGCCTACGGGATACATTACTTCGAGTTCGAGCAAGCATTCACTCAACTAATAAGCCTACGGGCTACACTTATTTCGAGTTCTAGCAAGCACTCACTCGACCATTAAGCCTACGGGCTACATTACTTCGAGTTCGAATCACTCACTCAACTACTAAGCCTACGGGCTACTTTTATTTCGAGTTCGAGCAAGAACTCACTCGACCATTAAGCCTATGGGCTACATTACTTCGAGTTCGAGCAAGCATTCACTCGACTAATAAGCCTACGGGCTACTCTTATTTCGTGCAAACACTCACTCGACCATTAATCCTAAGGGCTACATTACTTCAAGTTCGAATCACTCACTCGACTACTAATCCTACGGGCTACTTTTATTTCGAGTTCGAGCAAGCACTCACTCGACCATTAAGCCTACGGGCTACATTACTTCGAGTTCGAATCACTCACTCTACTACTAAGCCTACGGGCTACTTTTATTCCGAGTTCGAGCAAGCACTCACTCGACTACTAAGCCTACGGGCTACTTTTATTCTGAGTTCGAGCAAGCACTCACTCGACTATTAAGCCTATGGGCTATATTACTTCGAGTTCGAATCACTCACTCGACTACTAAGCCTACGGGCTACTCTTATTTCGAGTTCGAGCAAGCACTCGCTCGACCATTAAGCCTACGGGTTATATTACTTCGAGTTCAAGCAATCACCCACCCAACTACTAAGCCTACAGGCTACCTCATTTCAAGTTTGAGCAAGCACTCACTCGGTTATAAAGGCTACAAGGTCCTAATTCCATCAAATTGCCTAAAGCCTTATGAAAACCTTCATAAGGCATGAATGAAACAAAATCTTCACAAGGCAAAAAATAAAACAGAGGCAAGTCGGGAAAAGAAAAGATATTTATATATATATATACAAGATTATTTACAACGTCCGAAATGGAAACTAAGGGCTAAGTTTCTTTGTTATCTCCGAGGGCGGTCTCTTCTCCATAGGGCTCCTCCCTGCTCTCGGACCCACTCTTGCTCCCATCATCATCATCATAATCATCATCGTCATCATTGGAAGCCAAGGCTTCAGCATCGGCTTCGAGATCTTTAGCCCTTTTTATCTCTTCAGTGAGATCGAAACCTCAAGCATGGATCTCCTCGAGGGTCTTCCTCCGAGATCGGCACTTAGCAAGTTCGGCAACCCAATATGCTCGAGTGTTGGCGGTCTCGACTGCCTCTCTTTCTTGTACCTGAGCAACTTCAGCATCGGCCCGATAGACGGACACGAATGCATCCGTATCGGCCTTTGCCTTTTAGGCGTCAGATTTGGCCTTGGCAAGTTCAGAGGCCAACCGAGCCTCGAGCTCCTCTATTCTTCTTGCTTAACTCGAGCTTTTCTCCTTCATACTTTGAAGTTGGTTTTCGGCCAATGATAGTTGGGCTCGAGTAGCCTTTTTCTCTGCAGCAAAGCGGTCCATACCTTCTTTCCACTTCAAGGACTCCGCTTTTATCATATCGACCTCCTCACAGAGTTTCCCGATCATCTTAAGTTTTTGTTGCAGCTGTGAGACCAAATTATTAGCCATCGTTCCGGTATCGAGCCCATAGGCTTGTAATAGTATCATTACCTGCGTGGACAGATCGGTCTGATCTTGGCCAGCCTTATCCAACTCAGCTCGGAGGTCTTTGATTTCCTCTCTTCTTTGCCCTAAGAGGAGTTTAAGGACATTCCTCTCATCCGTGACTCGTTGAAGGTTGGCCTCGTATTGGCGCAGCTCAGTTCGAGACCGAGAGCATGCTTCTAGATGAACTGTTGCGGCCTGCAAAGAAAGAAGAAACAAAGTTAGAAAAGAAAGACAAACATAAAAGTAATATCAACGAAGAGAGTTAAAACTTACCCGATTCAGAGCTTGCTGCACTTCGCAAAAAAGGCCCGAAACATCACTAGGGCCAGCAGCGTCCTCGACCCCAGTAAACAAATCGCAGAAGGGATCCTCCCCTTCATGAGATCGGTTCATCTTGAGGGCCCCCAAAGCTTGGGCTTCCCGAATCACCCCTTTGAAAAAAGTAGGGAAAGTGGGCGAGTCTTCGATTACTACTACCCCAAGTGAGTCACTTGGGGCGTTCTCTTTGGTTCGAAGAGAGTCAGGGACGGCCCCTTCAGACATATCCACCATCTGTTGACTTCGATGGGAGATATCCTTGATCCCCAACGGCTCGGGGCCTTTGCCCGAATCTTTCTCCGATATACCCTCAGTTTGAGGTGGAGCCTTGTAAACCACCATCGATCCAGTTGCCTGTGGGGCATCGATGGTTTTCTTCACTCGGGCCACCAGTACGGACCTGTCATTTTTTTCTTCTTCCCCGTCTTCATCCCTCAGATACCGAACTGATTCTAAAGTTAAAGGGATGGTATTCTTCCTCGACTTACGAGCCTTCGGTTTTGGGTTTACTGAAGTAGAGGCCCTTTTTCTCTTATTGTCCTTCACCGATTTAGAAACCGGGGCCGAAGTTTCCTCCTCGCTGGACAGGGGTCCCAAAACTGCATCCTTGCCAAACCCTATGCACAAGAAAATTGATTTGAGTGTATTGAAAACAGTTCGAACTATCAATGATGCGAGAAAGGAGATTACGATGATTTTTGGCCTCCCATCGGCCCTTTGACAAATCGCTCCATGAGTGCTCGGCGTACGTAGAAGTCGAAGCCAGGGCCCGTACCTAGTTCTTGAGGTCGGGAACCGCACCAGGCATCCAAGGAACAGCTGCACCACAAAAGGGTATATCAGTAAGAAAGGAAACAAAGGGGAAAAATAATGGGAGATACCAGTCGAGTTACACTTACGCCTCATGTTCCATTCTTCGGGAAATGGAATCTTCTCGACCGGTATTAGGTCTGACGTCTTCACTCGAACAAACCTTCCCATCCAGCCTCAATCTTTGTCCTCATCTATGCTCGAGAATAGAACCTTGGTAGCCCGGCGCTGTAGTTTTATTAACCCGCCTCGAATGAGGTGAATCAAGTGGGGATCACCTTGTGGAATATTAGCCCGGGATCGCCATGCTGATGATGTGTCCGCTATTTCATCCAAAATCTCATATGCCTCTACATAAGGCGAAGTCATGAAGTTCCCACCGACAAGTTGATTTACTACACATTGGTTGGTTGTGTTGATCCCACGATAGAAAGTTTGCTGAATCATGTTCTTCGTCATATCGTTGTTGGGACATTCTTCAACCATTGCTCTATACCACTCCCATATCTCATGTAGTGGTTCATTGGGCTCTTGTTTGAATACTAGAATTTCATCCCTAAGTGTAGCCATGTGCCCTGTAGAGAAGAACTTAGAAATAAACTTTTCCACCAATTAATCCCAAGTGTGAACGGAATGGTTTGGCAAACGTTCCAGCCAATCTAAAACTTTTCCCCGTAGAGAGAAGGGAAAAAGCCTTAGCCTCAAAGAATCCTCGAAGACATTTGCTTGTTTACTCCCCCACACATGTCCACAAACCCCTTCAAATGTTTGTATGCATTTTGACCTGGAGCACTGGTAAAAAACCTCGTTTCTCTAGCAAAGTGAGCATCACATTGGTAATTTGAAAGTTTCCCGCCCTAATATGGGGAGGGACTATTGCACTTACATATCCTTCATTGGGCAACACCCGGTGTGGAGCCGCTCGTGGTGGAGGTGGGATGGGCATATTGTCATTACGCACTCGGACTCTTATATTGGCTTAAGGTTCAAGAGGAACATCATCCACTTGATCATCCTCAATATCCACATCCCCCAAAGCAATATTTCCGAGTTTATTGTTTGCCATGGTTGTACCTGTGATATTTCAAACACGTTAGTAACACGGAAGGAAAAGAAGATTCCAAAAACACACCCAAATATATAGCTAACATCATTTTTAACTCCCCGAAAATGGCGCCAAAAATTGATCGCGTCCAAATGCACACCCTAAAATAAGGTATGAAACGGTCGATCGCAATTAGAGTAACTCGACGAAGAGTCGGGGTCGAATCCACAGGGAGTTAGATGGGAGTTAGGAGTATATATTCTAATGCGTGAAATTGAATTATCTTGATTTGCTCTTCCAGAAGAAAAAAAAAAGAGATTTGTTTCTAATGCTAGTTTTACACTTAAGTTTGCAAAATAAAGAAATAAATCAAAGATAATTATTTTTGATGTTTTTCAAATTGATAAAAAGCCTAGGGTTGTGACCATCACCTAGGTGTTTGCCTGATGGGATAAAAACCTTAATGCTTGTTTTGTTGATCGGGTGTATTATAGCTATCAACTTTCAACTACCTACTCAATACCTCTCGGTCAGAGAATAGTTTTGCCCAAATTGGCTTTTTCAAGACCAAATGGGTATCACACAATGCAGTTGATAAAAGCTCAAGTCGGGTTATTACTATCTCTAGGTTGAACCCTTTAATTGGGTTAATCAATCTCTCAATTGACCCAATTCCTTGTTAGCCAAGTTTTCCTAGACTAAGTCTCTCTTTCTCAAGTAGAGACTAAGTCAAATAGGCATGAACTAGAATTTGCAACCATTAATTTCATAAATTAAAGTATGAACTAGGCTAAATAACAAACACCAATCATAAATAAGCACTAATTTAATTACCCATAAGAATAACATACTAGGATTGGGTCACAACCCTAGTAAAAATAATTGTAAACTTCCAAAAGAGGCAGAGAAAAACGGCTACAGAACTTGCTGTTGTCCAAACTTGACCGAATTTCGTGAAATTCTTCTATTTATACAAGGTTGGAAATTTCAGACAAAAAATCCCTTCAAAAGGTTCTGCGGCCGCACAATTCCATGTGCGGTCCGCGGAATGTTTCATCTGGCAGGAGTTGAGATTATGCGGCCGCACAACTATGAACTGCGGCCACAAGGCAGTATTTTTGCAGTCTGCAGATTTAGCATTGCGGCCGCAGAGCACTCATTTGCGGTCCGCAGGTTTAACATTGCGGCCACAAGGCATACTTTTGTGGTCCGCAAGTTTAACATTGTGGCCAAAAGTCACTTTTGTGGTTAGCAGGTTTAACATTACGACCGCAAGACACACTTTTGCGGTCCGCAATAGTATATTTGCGGCCTCAAAATATTCTTCTGCGGCCGCACAAATCTTGTGCGGACCGCAATTTGAAGAAGCTCTAATGTCATCTCTCTGGTCTTGGATCCTCGCCTAGCTTTTGCGGCCGCGCAATTAATGTACAGTCCGTAATTTGCTCAAAAGTCTATTGAGTTTCCTTCGTTGATTGCGGCCGCAAATGGAATTTTGCGGACCGCACATTGTCACCTTATGTGGATTTGATTGCCTTGTGTTTAGACTACTCCTTTTTTAGTTGGATTTCATATCGGGAGTCCAACTTCCAACATTCCTGCAATTTTACACATTTCATTAGTTTTGGGAACATAATTCAATGTATTTAGACCAAACAAAAGCTAAAATGATCTAATAAGCAGTCAAAATCCCCACTTATCACCTTTCCACGTTGGACCTAACTTTCTTGCATTGAGCTCCCGGGTATTCTGAGTTACTTTCCTTAAAACCAAGTCTCCTAATTTGAAATAACAAAGACTAACTCTTTGATTGTAATATCTTTCTATTCTCTATTTTTTGGCAGACATCCTTATGTGCGCCAAGTCCCTGTATTCGTCGAGCAGCTCCAATTTGACCAACAATGCTTCGTTGTTTGTTTCTTCTTTCGGCCAGAAATACCTCAGGGTATATTCTCCTACTTCCACCAGGATCAAGGCTTATTCTTCGTATACAAAAGAGAAAGAAGTCTCCCTCGTGCTTGATTTGGTCGTTGTTTGATACGCTCATAATACTCTTGGTAGTTCTTCGGGCCATTTGCCTTTAGCTGCTTCCAATATCTTTTTGAGATTTTGGATAATCACCTTGTTTGTTTATTCTCCTTGACCGTTTGCGCTTGGATGATAAGGTGACGATGTGATCCTTTTGATTTTCAAGTCTTCAAAGAATTTTATGACCTTTGCACCTATAAATTATGGCATGTTGTCGCAGTCTTTCTCTTTTGGTATCCCAAATTTGAAAATTATATTTTCCCACAATAAATCTACCACTTCGCGCTCGCCGATTTTCTGGTAAGGACCTACTTCAACCCAGTTAGAAAAATAGTCAGTTAAAATCAAAAGAAGTCTTACCTTACCGGGTGCCGGCAGCAGTGGACCAACTATATTAATTCCACACTTCATGAATGGTCAGGGCGACAAAACTGAGTGCAGTAGTTCTGTCGGTTGATGTACCAATGGTGTGTGGTGTTGACATTTGTCACATTTCTAAACATAAGCCTTGGTGTCTTGTTCCATTTAGGGCTAGTAGTATCCTGCCCTAATTAGCTTTAACACTAAGGAATCTGCGCCCGAGTAACTTCCGTTGATCCCTTAGTGTACTTCCCTCATAACATAGTTAGCTTCAGAAGCTCCCAAACATCAGGACAACGGGCCTTGGAAAGATCTTTTATACAATTGACAACCTTTGAAGTTGTATCGAGTTGCTTTAGTGCGCATCGCCCGAGATGCCTTGGGATTTTATGGAAAGATCTTCTGTACAATTGACCACCCTTGAAGTTGTATTGATTTTCTTTAGTGCGCAGCGCCCTATATGCCTTGGGATCTTCAGGCAGTTTCCTATGCTCGAGATAATCTATGATCTCATTCTCCAGTCCCAGACCAAATTGGTCGCTTTTACTTCGTAATAGTTATCTGCGTCCAATACCGAATTCATAAGTTGCACGACTGTATTGGAATCTGATCCCTTCATTTATGTGAACAATCCCAGATTGGCTAATGCATCTACCTCCGCATTTTCTTCTCTCGGGTTATGAGTGACTGATCATTCCTTGAACGGTGTGAGCAGAGTCTAGACTTTCACTACTTATTGTTGCATGCATTCTTCTTTGGCTTCGAAGATCCCATTGACCTGATTTGCTACTAATTTGGAGTCGTATTTGATTTCTATGTCCCCGGGCCAGCTCGAGTCCTACAACCAAGATTCATACTCTGTTTCATTGTTATTCAGCAGTAACAGTTCTTATGGCATGCCTTAGGGTTTCCCCCGAAAGATGTGGGTAGCGAGTTTTTGCTCCCGTTCAAATTTTACTAACATAATAGATAGGAGATTACGTACATTTATCCTCACTTTCTAAAATGGCACTTACCTCTACCTCCGAGAACGCCAAGTAGATCAGCAGTAGTTCGCCTTCCTCCGGTTTTGACAGTAGTGGAGGACTTGATAAATACCTTTTCAAATCCTTCAAAGCTTGCCAGCATTCGGAGTCCATTTGAAGTTGTTCTTCTTTTTGAGGAGTGAAAAGAAGTGATGACATTTTTCTGAAGACCGGGAAATGAACCTGCTTAAAGCAGCCAGTATTTCTGTCAACTTTTGAACCTCTTTTATGCTTGATAGCTAGTCAGGGATGTCTTCAATGGGTTTAAGTTCATCAGGATTAACTTTGATCCCCCTTAGCGACACCAGGAATCCCAAGAACTTACTGAAGCTGACAAGGAATGCACATTTCTCGGGGTTAAGCTTCATGTTGTGTTTCCTCAAGATGTCAAAGGTTATTTTCAGGTGTTTAAGATGATCACCTACGTTCAAAGACTTAACCAGTACGTTCAAAGACTCAGAATGCACACTTCCATGGTTTTCCCTATTTGTTTCTCAAATATTTGGTTTACGAGCCACTGATAAGTGGTTACGGCGTTCTTTAGCCTGAAAGGCATCACATTATAGCAATATGTTCCGAAGTTCGTTATGAACGAAGTTTTTTCCTGATCCTCTGTGTTCGTCTTGATTTGGTTGTACCCGTAGTAAGCATGGAGGAAACTTATTAACTCGTGCTTGGTCATCGCATCAATTATTTGATCAATGTTCGGCAATGGGAACGAGTCTTATGGGCACTCCTTATTTAAATCCTTATAGTCTATGCACATGCGTAATTTATTATTATTCTTTGGAACTACTATTACGTTTTCTAGCCAGTCACGATACTTTACCTCTCGGATTGAACCGATATCAAGCGAACGAGTTACCTCTTCTTTGACAAATTTGTTTCTTACCTCGGTAATAGGACATTTTTTCTACCTTACTAGAAGGATGTTAGGATCCAGGCTTAATTTGTGCACAGCCACTTCTGGCGTGATACCTGTCATATCTCATGCGACCATGCAAAATAGTCAAAGTTAAATTTAAGAAATTCGATAAATCCAGACCTGAGCTCGGGGTTTAGTCCTATCCCAAGTGGAACTTCCTCTCCAAGAACTTTTCGAACAACGCAACTTAATTGCTCAAGCTCTTCCATTGTGGACTTTGTTACGTCTATTTCTTCTAGTACCTGAAAATATCTTGGTACCTGATAAGATTCTGACGACACCTCCCCCTGGTCAACTTCGCTCGGCTCAAGAGCATGTGTCGGTTCCTGTAATTGCTGTGATTCATCCTCCTTCCCTTTGCTACTAAAAACTGAGATTGCGTTCATCTCCCTTGCTGTCGGTTAGTCACCTCTTATTTGTATAATTCCCTCGGGAATTGGTAATTTCAGTAATTGATGATATGTTGATGGTACAGCCTTCATCTCGTACTACCACGGTCTCCCAAAGATAATATTATAGCCCATATCTCCATCTACTACCTCGAAGAGGGTCGTATTCATCACCCATTCGGCATTCGTGGGCAGCATGATCTCTCATTGGATTGTCACGCTTGCCAGATTGGAGCAGGAAAGGAGTTTTGTGGCCGGAATGATACTTTTGGTCAGCTTAGATTGCCCCAGCACTCTCCACTAGATAATATTGGTTGAACTTCTTGAGTCCACCAAAATACTTTTAATTTTGAAATTTAACACATTAAGAGAGATTACCAAGGCCTCATTGTGCGGCAGTAGTAGTCCATTTGCGTCCTACTCAGTGAACGTAATGTCGTCCTCAGCGACTTCCCGGAGTCTCTTACTGTGGTTCACTACTACCTTTGTCTTTTTTGCCGCAAAAAATTTCACACCATTAATCTCGTTCCCCTCAAAAATCATGTTGATCGTCAAACGAGGAGGGTTTTCTCCTGCTTTCGAGGGTTCCGCGTTATCATGATAGTGACTGTAGCTGTTTTTAGCCCGATCACTTAAGAATTCTTTGAGATAGCCATTTTTCAGCAACGTTGACACCTCCTCGCGCTCCCCTATCAGGTGGTCGTTGGTCCTATGGTATTCGCAACAAATATTAGGATCCCTCTAACTGGGATCGGATCTTATTGGCTTCGGGAACCGTGCCTCCTTAATGTTCCTCATAGCCGACTATAGCTCCATTACGTTAACGTTAAAGTTGTATTCGGAAAGACTGAGGTAGGAAGAGTCACGGGAACCCGATATCTCTTTGTCCTATAGTGACCTATTATTCTGGCCGCGATCAGCTCCCCTATCAGTAATGAATCTATCTGTCGATCAGAAACCTCTGTCGCATCCTTTGGTCCGTTCATAGGGCAAAACCGACCTCTTGAAGACCGTCAATCTGTGTCAAAATCATCCTTTAATCTCTCCTTATTCTTCTCACGATCCCCACCCTTGGTTGATGCCGAGAAACCGAGCTGATCATCCTCAATTCTTATCTTTGACTCGTACCAGTTGTGAACATCCGCCCCGCCCATGTTGTTGCCTAGAACTCGAGTAGACTTTCTTTCAATTTTCGGGAAGCATCAGAACTTCTCGGATTCAGCCTTTCAGTAAATGCTTCAGCTGCCCATTCGTTTGGTATGACCGGGAGCAGCATCCTTTTTTTCTAGAATCTGGTTACGAACTCTCGTAGAAATTCGGGCTCTCCTTGCGCAATTCTAAATATGTCGACCTTTCAAGCATGTACCTTTCTGGACCCGGCATGGGCCTTGATAAAAGAATTTGTGAGTATCTCAAAGGAATCTATTGAGTGCTCGGGCAAGAGAGAATACCATGTCAGGGTCTCCCCGAATTTTTTGAGAAAGTCTGATTCAATCTCGTGCGGAGCTAAATAATTCCCCTTCACCACCATTGTATAAGTGGTGATATGCTCCTGAGAATCCGAAGTCCCATCATACTTCAGCACGTTTGGCATTTTAAGTCACTTCGGGATCAATTCTGGTGCCCCACTTGGTTTTAACTGCAACTGGGTGTATTTTTTTGAGTTCGGTCCTTTCAACACTGGTGGTGCATCCGGAATCTGATACATTCGGGCGTTTATTACCCTCATAAACCGCATGAGTTCTGTTTTAAAGGGATCATTTTCATTTTTGTTACCAGATCCGTTGCCGTTTTCCCCGGTCTTGTCGAAGTCGACTTCTCCATTCGGGGTGTTGTTGTCGACCCTCTGCGTTGTTTGATTTGCAGGAGCATCGGGAGGAACTAGACCTCGTCCATTCACGTTGTTGGAAGCACCCGATAAAATCTGCCTCAACTCCGTCTCATGACCTGATCCTGTCGTGAGAGGTGGCCCATAATGGCTTTTGGTTGCTCCATCAGGATCCTTACTGTATCAGCGACGTGCTCTTCTTCAACATCATCAGGAGTTGCCTCTCAAACATGACATGGATATTGCCCGCCATGGACCGGCGTGGCCTCCTTTCCCTCGTTGCGGGTATGATTGATCGAATCTTTGTGTTGAAGCTGATTTTCTTGGGCCTCAACGTTGTGTGTGATATTGACATCGTTATCTGCCATCTTCTATTTTTTTTTTTCAAACAATCAAACAGGTTAGTAATAGATGCAAAGATCAACTCAATTACATAATTTTCTAAGCCCCACGGTGGGCGCCAAAATGTTTACCCGTAACATGGTGCAGTTGAATTTATACGTGATTTATAGACAAGTGAATCGATTTGATCTCAAAAATGATAAATAAATTGAACGAGAATGTAAGACTTAGCGTTGAAATCAAGATAAGACAGCAGAAATCCCGGTTCAGGGAGCAGAGCTTTGAACAATATATAGTATGAGTTTGTCAGAAAATTCTCACTTACAATGGCTGTTGAATTCACTATTTATAGTTGCACCTAGGGAACAAGGTCCTAGGATCAAACCCCTTTTAAATAAAAATTTTGGGGGCCATTGAAGAATGTGTAACGGTATGCAGTGAATGCCATATTCTCTATAATAGATTGCGTACTTAATGCTATAGAATATTCTCCATTAAGTGTTACCGGATGACAGTCATTTATTTCGCCTTTATGAACATCTTTTCCTTCGGGAACAAAGGAGATTAATGCCTTCAGACTTGATTGCCTTCAGCATTCGGCTCCACGTGTCTCTTTATTATGCGAGCATTTGATATGAACATATTGTACCCTATACAAACCCTATGATTTATTTATTTTTTATCTCCATCCTTTTAATTTACTAAAATCCAACTTCTATTATTCATATTTTTAGAGTGATAATATCATATTGCATAATGAAATTTATAATTAGGAATAATATATAGGGATGGCAATGGGGCGGGTGCGGAGCGGGTAAGGTGCGGGTTTGGCAAAACCCACAAAAATTTAACCCGCCCAGCCTCACATAGTTATTGTTTTAGTTTTCAACCTGCCCCACCCCACCCCGCTTGGACCCGCCCCGCCCCAATTAATTTTTTTTCTTTTTTCTTTAATTATTTTTTTCTAAAATAAAATAGTTTGACATTTTATTATTTTATAAAATTGAGAGTTTAATAGAATCACATAAACATAAAACTGAGAGAGTATTACGTTGATCTTTCAAAATAAATGGGTTACTATCATTCCTATTACTAATACGATATCTTGACTTATGTAATATCATTTTGGTGAGACTTATGCAAATTGGTTAATTATAAATCAAAATAGTATTCGTGCTAGCGAAAAAGAATGTGAAATTGTAGCTGAAATGATTGCTTTGTTTCAAAAAGCTAAAATTCAAAGTTGCCCCGCATTGAACCCGCATTAAACTCGCAACCTTCCCCGCCCCGTTTTAAAATTTTTAAAGTTGTTTTAACCCGCCCCGCCCCGCACCCGCACCGCCTCACAGCACCCGCCCCGCCCCATTACCATCCCTAAATTATATATATATATATATATATATATATATATATATATATATATATATATATATATATATTTGGCAAGAACATACGACCGAAATGTTGATATGTTTAAAGGTTAAAAATTAATTGTACGAAATATCGCGCTGCTATGATTGGCTAAGAAGATGTAGAAGAAATGATTTTCTCTTTCTTGTTTGGTAAAGTACTGAGAGACATATTGTCTAGCATATTAGCTGATAGTGGTTGGCTATCCCTACTTTCTAGCCAAGGTAGATAACTAATTGATTTGATGAATATGTATCGATTTGGTATGCAATTTAAATTACTGATATAATTAGAATCTTTGATTCAAAAGGTTCTATATGAACATTGTTTAGAAATGTTTTGTAGGAAAGGTTGGTAACTTAGGACTATGCTTTGCTATCATCTGTACTCTTGTTTAATTATTTTGGCTTTTCATACGTGGTGCATTATATTTCTTATAATTTTTGATGTCGTGTATCATACTACAAAAACATACCCAGTTTAATCTTAGAGAATGTGTAATTATTAATTGACACATCACTTGCCTTTTGACAAAAAAGAAAATGCCGTTGAGCATTTTAGCGAGATGACTTGCGTTGTTCTATAGATTGAAGCTTCACCTTCTTCTAACCATTCTGGACAGCTTGTCCAAGAGCTTTAATTTCCTTATAACAAGCATTTTAAAAATGATGGCCTTCCTGACAAATTGAATCAGAAATCCATGGGCATGCGGTTTCTTATAGCTAATGCAATAACAATTAAGATACATTCCTTCCTCAAATTAACATGCATGTACACCACTTCCATCTCTAGTTGAACCTCTAGACTGCAAATACGTGCATGTCAAATGCATCAACTAAGAAACAATTTTCAATCAATAAAAAAAGAAAAAGGAATTCTTTGAATAGAGCACATTATCATGAAAAAAAATTTAATAAACCAGATAATCATTAAAGTTTTTGTAGCCAAAAACATACTAAGTGCCATCTCTCATAATTGTGGGGTCTGGGGAAAGTAGTGCTTACGTAAACCTTACCCCTACCTTGTGAAGGTAAAGAGGCTGTTTCCGTTAATAGCCAAAAAATGTAGGGATAAATTGGAGAAACTTAATTAGTGCTGGACAGCCTGCAACCGAACTATGAGATCTTGAAACAAACAACACAACCTCAAGCTAAGGATATTGTTTATTTAAAAGTCCAACAGGCAGATGATGATATTCAAATCTAAGTAACACATGTTCCACTCCCAAATTACTGCTCATGCCAACAATCAATGATTGAAAATGAGTATTCGTTCTCCATCCACTTGTATTTTACTTTTGAGTATTAAAACCATAAACACCTTTGTTACCATAACAGATAACCTATATGATGTAATGAAAGTTCATGCCTGAGAAATGCAACATACAGCAAAAATAACTCAATAGTACCAAAGTACCAAAGCAAGAAGCTCCGACCTTACAAATTGCATCAATCTCATCAAAGATGATAACATGCAATTCACTTTAGTCACCCAGTGACTGAATGTTGAATTCCTTCTGCCTAAAGATGCTGCTGCTAGCAGATTCACGCTGGTTGACAATCTGTATCGAGGCCATTTGCCAAAGAAAACAAATCAAAGACAATTCCAGAAATCATAAGTAAAGCCCATCTTTGTAGGCAATTTAGCTCCAGATTCACTAATAAAGAAGTCACCTTTAGCAGCTTTAAAAATAATGTATGTGTATATGGTAAAAACCGGTTAGTCCTTCGTACGAACTGGTCGAAATGGTAATGCATTGGATCAAATATCAGGTTGAGGTGCGAAGTCAGGTCATCAAGCTTCGAGCCCTAGGGACTGATCAATGTCGAGCTCGATATCATTATCTAGCTCGAATCCAAATCGAACTATGATGAAGCTACCGAGCTTACGAGGCAGAAACCGATCAACACCGTCCCCGAATAAATACAAGGCTCCGAGTCAGAATCGAACTCGAGTCAAGATCGAGAGCTCGAGTCGATATCGAGCTCGAGACAATATTGAGCTCATAGACAAGAGTTGTTGCAACCGCACTAGGAGAGAGAATCTTGGCAGGAATTATGGAAAAACTGATTTATCATAGGTCTCCCACTATATATTTTTAATTGTATCTAAAGTAAGATCCCTCCACTATAAAGGGGTTGATTATTATTTCTGTAAAGGATCAAGTTTTGCATACACTGTAACTCAGATATCATATACTCTCATACTGAAGAATTATCTTTTTTTAGCTTCATAGATTGACTTATCTTGCTCAATCCTTAAATCCTCCTCCTTGCAACTTTGCTTATTTTTTACTCTTTATAGTTAATTTTCGATATTTTTATTCATCTTTATGATTTGTGTCAAGTTATATCACATATCCTTAGAACTACATACAAATTCAACTCTATTCATTTTTCGGGTAAACAGCATGTGTCAGCAGAAATTATCCTTCTTTCAAATTTCATTTGTTACTTGCCCCTCCATAGTAGCTTGACTGACAGTGAAAACATAATATTTCCATTATATTCAAATGACACCCTTTTCCCAGTTGTAATGATCTTCATATGTAAAATAATTTTAAACGAGTTACTTTCATGAGAACAATAACATTTATCACGGCTTAAAGCGGGCTTGATGGCACACAGCTATTAGAGCTACCATTTGTTATCAAATTTTGATAGCTGCTCTGGAGTACCGGCGATGGGAGTCTGTGCTCCTCCCCCGTCCTGAGATGTGGCAGGAGCAAGTGGAATCAATCCATCCTGAGCTAAGGTGCTGAACATGCTCAGAAACTGGGCTAGAGTCACCTGGAGGGCTGGTGCAGCAATAGGTATCTCAAGTGTCTGCCCTCCAGCTTGAGCTACTGGGGGCTCCTCTGTAGCAGCTCGTGCGGGTGCTCTGGCTGCACCACGTAGACGTCCTCGGCCTCGGCCTCTCGTGGCTCTAGCAGGGGGCGCGGGTGCATGTTCATTAGATCCGCTTGTACGTGTCCTCACCATCTGTGAGAGAATAGAATACAGAAATTTAGAATCTCTGAAGTCAACAATTTTTGCACGACAAGGAATCAAAGTAGTGAAATTTTCCTAAGAGTTCCATAGCCTCCCGAAGATAAGTACAGACGTCTCCGTACCGATCCGCGAGACTTAAATAAACCGGTTTGTGACTCACGACACCTACGAACCTAGAGCTCTAATACCAACTTGTCACAACCCAGTTTTCCCTCCGTGTGACGTCATGACGGCACCTAGTTTTTACAACTAGGTAAGCCTAATTTTTTGCGTAATAATGAAATAAAAATATAGATTTAACCAACTATTCAAAAATACACAACAAATTCCAAAACCCGGAACATCGTGAATCACAAACTACAGAAGAAAAAATTTAGTGTCCCTATATATCAGAATCTAACAAGGAAAAATACATAAGATAATGGACATGAGAAAGAGTAGAAGGGGACTCTGAGGTCTGCGGATGCGGCAGATATATCTTGAAGTCTCCAAAGCTGTCCCGGCTCACTGATAGTACGGCTGATAAGGTGCACCTGGATCTGCACACGAAAAATATGTGTAGAAAGTAGCATGAGTACACCACAATCGGTACCCAGTAAGTGTCAGGCCTAACCTCAGTCGAGTAGTGACAAGGTCAGGTCAAGGCCCTACTGGTAGATATATAATAAAACAATATAAAGTGTAATGCCGCAATAAAATAAAGGCTGAAATTTAACAACAATGAAATCATAGAAGGTAACAGCTTAGTACACAGAAACACAACAGGGGATCTCCCGGGATACCGTCTCGTAGTCCCAAACGTAAATGTGCAGGAAGATCTCCTGGAATACCGTTCCGTAGACCCAAAGTAAATGTGCAGGGGGATCTACCGGAATACCGTTCCGTAGTCCCAAAGTAAATATGCAAGACAGGGGGATCTCCCGGAATACCGTTCTGTAGTCCCAAAGTAAATATGCAGTACAGGAGGATCTCCCGGAATACCGTTCCGTAGTCCCAAAGTAAATATGCATCGCGAATGATAGAAATAACACTGCATCACGAAGTTCTTACAATTTAGACTAAGTACCAGTCAGGAAAAAAGCAGAAAATTCACTAAGCATGTTGCACATAATTCACATAAACAATTAAGACAAGTAGACATGTTGTATTAGACTAAACATGATAGCTACACATATTGGAATAACTCAATTAAGAATGAAAATAGATTAGTACTCACTAAAATGGTATAACTCAAAATAACAGAAAAACATGTTGCTACTCAATAAGAAAATCGGGTTTTACCACAACTAGCCTGTGTACGTACTCGTCACCTCACGTACACGGCGCTCACATATCACAATAGTTCCAAATCTTAAGGGGATTTTCCCCACACAAAGTTTGGCAAGCCACTTACCTCGAACCAAGCTCAATCAATCGGTCACAATGCCTTTCCCACGAATATCCGGCTCCGAATAGCCCAAGTCTAGCCAAATGCAATTACATATCATAAATACAACAATAATAGACTCATCTCATTAACGAAATCAACATTTTAACGAAAATTTCGAAATTAACTCAAAAATCGTCTGTGGGGCACACGTCTCGGAATCAGGTAAAAGTAATAAAATACGAAAGCCCGTTCACTCACGAGTCTAACCATATCAAATTTATTAAAATCCGATACCAAATGGTCCTCTAAATCCACAAATCAAACTTCCAAATCACTAGCCTCTAATTCCCAATTTTCACCTTAAATACACACTAACTAGGTAGAAATATATATGGGGAAGCAAGATTATTGATCAAAAATAAGCACAAGGGACTTACCTTAAGAAATCTATCGAAAATGCTCTCAAAAATCGCCCTTAACCGAGTTGCAAAGTCCAAAAATGACAAAAATCGCGAAACCCTTCGGTTTTAACCACTGCCCAGGTATTTCCGCACCTGCGGGTGCGCTTGTGCGGAAAAATGTGCGCATCTGCACAAATCACTTACCCTCTCTGCCTTCGTACCTACGATGAAAGGGCCGCACCTGCGCGTGCGCGCATGCGGAAATCCCTTCCGCTTCTACGGACATTGCGCACCTGCGATGACCCTGACACATCTACGGGCATCGCAGATGCGGAATTCACCTCGCACCTGCGACCCCTGGCACTCCTCCACTTTTCCGCTTCTGCGCTTTCCTCTCCACACGTGCGATCACGCACCTGCGGTCTTTCCACCGCAGGTGCGAAAATGACAGATGCCTGAAGACTTCAGCAACAACTCAAATCTAACTTTTGATCCATTAAGCACTCGAAACTCACGTGAGGTCCTCCGGTACCTCAACCAAACATACCAATTAATCCTAAAATACTATACGAACTTAGTCGAGCCCACATATGACATCAACTAACTCTAAAATCACGAATCACCCTTCAATTCAACCTTAAAGAACTTGAAACTTTAAATTCCTACAACCGATACCGAAACCGACCAAACCACATCCGAATGTCCCCAAATTTTGCACACAAGTCATATTCAACATTACGGACCTACTCCAATTTTCGGAATCAGAATCCGACCCCGATATCAAAATTTCCACTACCGGTCCAAAACTCCAAAAATTTAATTTTCGCCAATTCAAGCCTAAATAAGCTACGGACCTCCAAAACACAATCTGGACACGCTCCTGAGTCCAAAATCACCTAACAGAGCTAACAGAACTGACAGAATTCCATTCCGGAACCGTCTTCACACAGTTTTGACTATGGTCTAAATTCTAAGACTTAAGCTCTCATTTAGGGACTAAGTGCCCCAAAACACTTCGAAACTCAAAACCAATCATCCCGGCAAGTCACAATAGCAGAAATAGATATGAAAAAAGCAGTTAATAGGGGTTCAGGGATCTAACTCTCAAAACGACCGACCGGGTCGTTACATCCTCCCCCTCTTAAAACAATCGTTCGTCCTCGAACGAGCATAGAGACATACCTGAAGTGGTGAAAAGATGAGGATAATGGCTGCGCATATCCTGCTCGGTCTCCCAAGTCGCCTCCTCGACCGGTTGTCCCCTCCAATGAACCTTCACGGAAGCAATGTTCTTTGATCTTAGCCTTCTGACCTGTCTGTCTAAAATAGCCATTGGCTCCTCAACATAGGATAGATCCTTGTCCAATTGAACTGAGCTGAAATCTAACACATGGGAATGATCGTCGTGATACTTTCGGAGCATAGAAACATGGAATACTGGATGAACTCCTACTAGACTGGGAGACAAGGCAAGCTCATAAGTAACCTCCCCAACTCGACGCAACACCTCAAAAGGACCAATAAACCTTGGGTTGAGCTTGCCCTTCTTTCCAAACCTCATAACGCCCTTCATAGGCAAAACCCGGAGCAAGACTCGCTCTCCAACCATGAATGCCATATCGCGAACCTTCCTGTCTGAATAACTCTTCTGTCTGAACTGGGCTGTGCGAAGTCTATCCTGAATCACCTTCACTTTTTCCAAGGCATCCTGAACCAAGTCCGTACCCAATAATTTGGCCTCACCGTGTTCGAACCAACCCACTGGGGACCGACACCGCCTACCATACAGAGCCTCATACGGTGCCATCTGAATGATGGACTGATAACTGTTATTGTAAGCAAACTCCACAAGTGGCAAGAACTGGTCCCAAGCACTCCTAAAATCTATCACACACGCACGGAGCATATCCTCTAATATCTAAATAGTGCGCTCGGACTGCCCGTCCGTCTGAGGGTGAAATGTTGTGCTCAACTCAACCCTAGTACCCAATCCATGTTGTACAGCTCTCTAGAACCGTGATGTAAACTGCGTACCTTGGTCAGAGATAATAGATACTGGTACGCCATGAAGCCTGACGAATCTCACGGATGTAGATTCGAGCTAGCTGCTCGGAAGAATAGGTAGTCATCACAGGAATGAAATGAGCCGACTTGGTCAACCTATCCACAATCACCCAAACTGCATCAAACCTCCGCTGAGTCCGTGGGAGTCCAACAACTAAATGCATAGTGATCCGCTCCCATTTCCACTCCGGAGTCTCTAACTTCTGAAGCAATCCACCTGGTCGCTGATGCTCATATTTTATCTGCTGGCAATTCAGACATCGAGCCACATACTCTACTATGTTTTTCTTCATTCTCCTCCGCCAGTAATGCTGTTTCAAGTCCTGATACATCTTTGCGACACCTGGATGAATAGAGTACCGTGAACTGTGAGCCTCCTGGAGAATCAACTCATGCAAACCATCCACATTGGACACACATAGCCTACCTTGAATCCTCAATGCACCATCATCTCCAATAGTGACCTCCTTAGCATCACCATGCTGGACCGTGTCCTTCAGTACAAGCAGATGGGGGTCATCATACTGACGCTCCCTGATATGATCATAAAGGGAAGACCGAGAGACCACACAAGCCAATACTCGATTCGGCTCAAAAATATCCAATCTCACAAACTTGCTGGCTAAGGCCTGAACATCCAATGCCAATGGCCTCTCTCCTGGTGGTAGATATGCTAAACTCCCCAAACTCTCTGCCCGGTGACTCAAAGCATCATCCACCACATTGGCCTTCCCAGGGTGGTACAAAATAGTGATATCATAATCCTTAAGTAGCTCCAACCACCTCCGCTGACGTAAGTTAAGATCTTTCTGCTTAAACAGATACTTCAAACTCTGATGATCGATGTAAATCTCACAAGGAACACCGTACAAATAATGCCGCCATATCTTCGAGGCATGAACAATAGCTGTTAACTCAAGGTCGTGGACAGATTAGTTCTTTTCGTGCACCTTCAGCTGTCTGGATGTGTAGGCAATCACCCTACCGTCCTGCATCAATACCGCACCGAGACCAATCCGCAATGCATCACAATATACAGTATAAGACCCCGAACCTGTAGGTAATACCAATATTGGGACTGTAGTCAAAGCTGTCTTGAGCTTCTGAAAGCTCTCCTCACATTCCTCTGTCCACCTGAACGGAGAACCCTTTTGGGGTCAGCTTGGTCATAGGTGCTGCAATAGATGAGAATTCCTTTACAAAGCGACGGTAATACCCCGCCAAACCAAGAAAACTCCGGATCTCTGTAGCTGAGGATGGTCTGGGCCAACTCTGCACTGCTTCAATCTTTTGTGGATCCACCTGGATCCCCTCACTCGATACTATATGACCCAAGAATGCCATTGAGTCTAGCCAAAACTCACACTTTAAAAATTTTGCATATAACTTCTTTTCTCTCAAGGTCTGAAGTGCAGTCCTCAGGTGCTGCTCATGATCCTCCCGACTTCGGGAGTATACCAGAATATCGTCAATAAACACAATGACGAATGAGTCAAGATAGGGCCAGAACACATTGTGCATCAAGTGCATAAAAGTTGTTGGGGCATTGGTCAGCCCAAAAGACATCACAAGAAACTCATAGTGACCATATCTGGTCCTAAAAGCAGTTTTCGGGATATCCGGCTCCCGAATATTCAACTGATGATAACTTGAACATAAGTCAATCTTGGAAAATACTCTGGCACCTTGTAACTGATCAAATAAGTCATCAATACGAGGCAATGGATACCTGTTCTTCACTGTGACTTTGTTTAATTAGTGGTAATCAATACACATCCGCATAGAACCATCCTTCTTCTTCACAAATAAGACAGGAGCACCCCAAGGTGACACACTGGGCCGAATGAAGCCTTTATCAAGCAATTCTTGTAACTGCTTTTTCAACTCCTTCAATTCAGGAGGAGCCATACGATATGGAGGAATAGAGATGGGCTGAGTGCCCGGCAACAAATCAATGCCAAAATCAATATCTCTGTCGGGCGGCATGCTCGGAAGAACAGCTGGAAACACATCTGGAAAGTCCCTCACTACTAAAACCGACTCAACTATAGGGGTATCAATACTGACATCTCTCACATAAGCTAGCACCCCTTCTCAACCATTCGTTGAGCTTTAAGAAAAGAAATAACTCTGCTGGGAGTATACTCTAAGGTACCTCTCCACTCTAATCGCGGTAAACCTGGCATAGCCAGCGTCACGGTTTTAGCGTGACAATTAAGAATAGCTTAATGGGGAGACAACCAGTCCATACCCAAAATAATATCAAAGTCCACTATGCTGAGCAATAGTAAATCAGATCTGGTCTCAAAACCACTAAGAGCAATCAAACACGACCAATACACGCGGTCCACAACAAGAGAATATCCCACAGGAGTAGATACATAAATAGGGGAACTCAAAGAATCCCGAGATACGCCCAAATACGGAGCAAAATAAGAGGACACATAAGAATATGTAGAGCCTGGGTCAAATAATACCGACGCATCTCTATGACAGACCGGAACAATACCTGTAATGACAGAATCAGAAGCAACTGCCTCTGTACGAGCAGGAAGTGCATAATATCTGGCCTGGCCTCCCCCTCTAGGGCGACCTCTACCTCTCCGACCTCCACCGCGAGCTAGTTGAGCAGGTGGGGTGGCAGCTGGTGCTATAATCATAGCCTGAGGACCCGGTGGAGCACGTTGTGGCTAAAATCCTAATCCTGGGGCAATCCCTCACCATGTGGCGAGTGTCGCCATACTCAAAACAAGCTCTAGGAGGGCGTGGCTGCTGTGACTGGATCAGGCCAGGTCTGCTGGACTGGCCGCTAGGAACACCCCGTGCAGGAGGCACACTAGATATTGGCAGTGCATAATAAGGCTCCTGGGGTCTAGAAGGAGCTGGAACACCGCTGGAGGCTGGAAGAGCTGAATGAATGGGGCGGCTCATATAACCCCTACCATGGCGAGCTGCTAGGGCACGAGCTCCAGAATAATAACCAGCCTCTCGAGACTTCTTGGCCTCCCTCTCCTCTCTATCCCAGGCAAATATTCCCTCGAATCTCCTGGCAATACCCACAACCTGCTGATAAGAAATATCCATCTCCAATTCCCTGGCCATACTACTCCGGATGCTAGGATGGAGACCCTCAATAAACCGTCGAACCCTCTCTCGAACTGTGGCAACTAAGGTCGGTGCATGTCGGGCCAAATCATTGAAGCAAACTGCATACTCTAACACAGTCATAGCACCCTGGCGCAGGTACTCAAACTCCACGCGACATGAGTCCTTGAGGCTCTGAGGGACATACTCTCTCAAAAACATGTCCGAGAACTGAGTCCATGTAAGTAAAGGTGCCTCAGCCGGACTACTCAACTCATAAGCACGCCACCACTGATAGGCTGCTCCTCTAAGCTGGAATGTAGTAAAAGAAACCCCGCTCGTCTCTTCTACGCCCATAATACGGAGAATACGATGACACTCCTCCAGAAAACCCTGAGCATCATCTGTACCCAATCCGCTGAAAGTAGGTGGGTGGTACTTCTTGTACCTCTTTCTCCGCCTCAGAATATGCTGCCCTAACCTCGGGCTGAGCTAGAGCTACCGGCTGCATTGGTACAATCTCTGGAATCCGGTCGACCTGAACCCGCTGCTCTGGAGTACCGGCGATGGGAGTCTGTGCTCCTCCCCCGTCCTGAGATGTGGCAGGAGCAAGTGGAATCAATCCATCCTGAGCTAAGGTGCTGAACATGCTCAGAAACTGGGCTAGAGTCACCTGGAGGGCTGGTGCAGCAATAGGTATCTCAAGTGTCTGCCCTCCAGCTTGAGCTACTGGGGGCTCCTCTGTAGCAGCTCGTGCGGGTGCTCTGGCTGCACCACGTAGACGTCCTCGGCCTCGGCCTCTCGTGGCTCTAGCAGGGGGCGCGGGTGCATGTTCATTAGATCCGCTTGTACGTGTCCTCACCATCTGTGAGAGAATAGAATACAGAAATTTAGAATCTCTGAAGTCAACAATTTTTGCACGACAAGGAATCAAAGTAGTGAAATTTTCCTAAGAGTTCCATAGCCTCCCGAAGATAAGTACAGACGTCTCCGTACCGATCCGCGAGACTCAAATAAACCGGTTTGTGACTCACGACACCTACGAACCTAGAGCTCTAATACCAACTTGTCACAACCCAGTTTTCCCTCCGTGTGACGTCATGACGGCACCTAGTTTTTACAACTAGGTAAGCCTAATTTTTTGCGTAATAATGAAATAAAAATATAGATTTAACCAACTATTCAAAAATACACAACAAATTCCAAAACCCGGAACATCGTGAATCACAAACTACAGAAGAAAAAATTTAGTGTCCCTATATATCAGAATCTAACAAGGAAAAATACATAAGATAATGGACATGAGAAAGAGTAGAAGGGGACTCTGAGGTCTGCGGATGCGGCAGATATATCTTGAAGTCTCCAAAGCTGTCCCGGCTCACTGATAGTACGGCTGATAAGGTGCACCTGGATCTGCACACGAAAAACATGTGTAGAAAGTAGCATGAGTACACCACAATCGGTACCCAGTAAGTGTCAGGCCTAACCTCAGTCGAGTAGTGACAAGGTCAGGTCAAGGCCCTACTGGTAGATATATAATAAAACAATATAAAGTGTAATGCCGCAATAAAATAAAGGCTGAAATTTAACAACAATGAAATCATAGAAGGTAACAGCTTAGTACACAGAAACACAACAGGGGATCTCCCGGGATACCGTCTCGTAGTCCCAAACGTAAATGTGCAGGAAGATCTCCTGGAATACCGTTCCGTAGACCCAAAGTAAATGTGCAGGGGGATCTACCGGAATACCGTTCCGTAGTCCCAAAGTAAATATGCAAGACAGGGGGATCTCCCGGAATACCGTTCTGTAGTCCCAAAGTAAATATGCAGTACAGGAGGATCTCCCGGAATACCGTTCCGTAGTCCCAAAGTAAATATGCATCGCGAATGATAGAAATAACACTGCATCACGAAGTTCTTACAATTTAGACTAAGTACCAGTCAGGAAAAAAGCAGAAAATTCACTAAGCATGTTGCACATAATTCACATAAACAATTAAGACAAGTAGACATGTTGTATTAGACTAAACATGATAGCTACACATATTGGAATAACTCAATTAAGAATGAAAATAGATTAGTACTCACTAAAATGGTATAACTCAAAATAACAGGAAAACATGTTGCTACTCAATAAGAAAATCGGGTTTTACCACAACTAGCCTGTGTACGTACTCGTCACCTCACGTACACGGCGCTCACATATCACAATAGTTCCAAATCTTAAGGGGATTTCCCCCACACAAAGTTTGGCAAGCCACTTACCTCGAACCAAGCTCAATCAATCGGTCACAATGCCTTTCTCACGAATATCCGGCTCCGAATGGACCAAATCTAGCCAAAAGCAATTACATATCATAAATAAAACAATAATATACTCATCTAATTAACGAAATCAACATTTTAACGAAAATTCTGAAATTAACTCAAAAATCGCGTGTGGGACCCATGTCTCGGAATCGGGTAAACGTCATAAAATAAGAAAGCCCGTTCACTCACGAGTCTAACCATATCAAATTTACTAAAATCCGACACCAAATGGTCCTCCAAATCCACAAATCAAACTTCCAAATCCCTAGCCTCCAATTCCCAATTTTCACCTTAAATACATACTAACTAGGTGGAAAAATACATGGGGAAGCAAGATTATTGATCAAAAATAAGCACAAGGGACTTACCTCAAGAAATCTCTCGAAAATGCTCTCAAAAATCGCCCTAAATCGAGTTGCAAAGTCCAAAAATAAAGAAAACCGCGAAGCCCTTTGGTTTTAACCACTGCCCAGGTATTTTCGCACATGCGGAGCCTGGGCTCGCACCTGCGGGTGCGCTTGTGCAGCAAAATGTGTGCATCTGCGCAAATCACTTACCACATCTGCCTTCGCACCTGCGATGAAAGGGCCGCACCTGCGCGTGCGCGCATGCGGAAATCCCTTCCGCTTCTGCGGACATTGCGCACTTGCGATGACCCTGACGCATCTGCGAGCATCGTAGATGCGGAATTCACCTCGCACCTGCGACCCCTGGCACTCCTCCACTTTTCCGCTTCTGCGCTTTCCTCTCCGCACGTGCGATCACGCACCTGCGGTCTCTCCACCGCAGGTGCGAAAATGACAGATGCCTGAAGACTTCAGCAGCAACTCAAATCTAACTTTTGATCCGTTAAGCACTTGAAACTCACCCGAGGCCCCCCGGGACTTCAACCAAACATACCAACCAATCCTAAAACACCATACGAACTTAGTCGAGCCCACATATCACATCAACTAACGCTAAAATCACGAATCACCCTCCAATTCAAACTTAAAGAACTTGAAACTTCAAATTCCTACAACAAATGCCGAAACCTATCAAACCACGTCCGAATGTCCCCAAATTTTGCACACAAGTCATATTCAACATTATGGACCTACTCCAACTTTCGGAATCAGAATTCAACCCCGATATCAAAATTTTCACTACCGGTTCAAAACTCCAAAAATTTGATTTTCGCCAATTCAAGCCTAAATAAGCTACGGACCTCCAAAATACAATCTGGACACGCCCCTGAGTCCAAAATCACCTAACGGAGCTAACGGAACCGACGGAATTCCATTCCGAAACCGTCTTCACACAGTTCCGACTACGGTCCAAATTCTAAGACTTAAGCTCTCATTTAGGGACTAAGTGTCCCAAAACACTCCAAAACTCAAAACCAATCATCCCGGCAAGTCACAATAGCAGAAATAGATATGGAGAAAGCAGTTAATAGGGGTTCGGGGCTCTAACTCTCAAAACGACCGACCGGGTCGTTACAGATTGCGAGTCAGATTGGTGACAAAGACATTCCAATAGAACCATCCCCTAGAAGAGTTCTCCTACATCGATCTTTGGCTTAGGAAGACCAGTTCACCCAATATCTTCAAACGTTTAACCTGTCTACAGAAATATTTTGGCTTTTCTTTTTTATCTTTGGGTTGTTTAGGGGAGGGAGCAGGGGCACAATATTGAAGGGAGATTTTACAGTTTAACCAATGAGCTGTGATCATCAAGATCTAATGGACAGAGTAGTACAATTGTCCCAGCTGAAGAATAAAACAACGGTTGTCCGCATATGTGATCTCACCTTGTTTCAATGTATACTCCATCATATATAATTTTTCTTGATTAAGTCAAGTAGACAACACGTATATGAAGCTTAATCAAATTTCAGACAATTAAGATATCCGAGTTGATCATATATATCTATTTGTAGTCCGTGTGACATGCTTGCATTTGCACAGGTGTTCATCATTGTAAAAGAGAGCTCAAAGAGGAATGCAATTCAAAAACAGAAGCCGTCAACAAAAACAGGCCAGGATAATTTGGCTGGCTCAAATTTAGTTGGTGAAGAAAAATATCAAACTAGGATCATACAAATTATCATCCCCCAATCTAATAGGATCCTCTCCCTATTCAGCCTTTGCTTGCAGCTTCCAAATATCAAAACAAAGAAAGAGAAATGAAAATAACTGCTGAAAGTATGAATTTAAGTAATCATATCATGCGTGTAGCCCGTTGACTATGTGAGACTTAATAAAATTAGAGAAGAACCAGAGTAGCAGAAGCAGGTTCAAGAATCACCTAAAGCCATCAACCTTGCAAAAGGAACACTGAAGTTGCACGAAAATAGCTACTGCAAATACACTTACTGAGCCACAAGTCAGAGCTAGAGATAAAAAGGTGGGGGTACGTGGTAGATTGAAGGGGCTGGGTCAGAGGCAGATGTAGCCTAAGATCTATTGGTTCAATTTAACTATAACTTTCCGTGCGAATTATAGATTTAACTAGTTCAGTGCAAGTTTGAACCTATTAAATTTAAATCTTGGATACGCTCCTGGGCGAGATTCAGACGCTTAGCAGTTTGAGAAAAAAGAAAGATTGGTGTTTACCGGAGTATTAGACGATGTGGAAGAAAGGCATATTACATTCCATGCAGTGGCGTACGCAGAACTTTTACAAAATTGCACAGGTTGTCTCCCTAAGGGACTGGTCTTTAAATATTTATCTCGTTTATTACTTTGTTGCGAAAATAAGCTTCTTCTTCACTAAGAACACTATAGTTCTTCAATAGTAGAAGTTTGAAATTCTTGTTTGAGGTTAAAAACTGAAAGTTAATGATTGATTGTTGTTAAAATCGTCTGAATGTTGATAATTGCTGCTTAAATTTTTAGTTCAAATACTAATTTAGTGATTTGTTTTAAAATTTGTTTTAAAAATCTCAGTACTTCATTCTTGTCCTTCGAAAATGTTGAAGAAACGAAGAGGATCTTACTGATTTGGTGTTATTTGACTAACTTGGTGACTGGGGATCGTTTGTGTTGGTATTTTTAGTTTTTATTTCAAATTTGAGATCATAGTAGATTTGGAGTGATTTTATCGAAATTGAAATTGTAAATTTTAAGATAACACGAAATTATTTCAATCTGGTAGAGTTCAGTGAACAATTGAACAAGCACAAAATCACGCCAACCAAATAGAGTTTTGTGAACAATTTGACAAGTAGGTCGAATGCAGATAACATAAAGTTATGCCAATATGATAGAGCTTGGTGAACGATTAAACAATCACAAAGTCATACCAATCGAATAAAGCTAGTGAACAATTAACCATATAGATGGAGTAAAGCATAAAATCTACCAATCTAGTATAGAATCCATGACAAGCAATAAATATACGGAAAAGGGTCAAATATATTCATGTACTATTCGAAATAGTTTAAATATACCCTCTGTTTGAGTATCTGGTCAGTTATATCCCTACCGTTATACTTTTGCACTAATTTGCCCCTAATTTTGACGAAGAGACAAGTGGCAACCAAAAAATCAAATAACCCACCCCAATTTTAAAATATCCGATTCACTTTACAAACCCACCCATTAACTTGAACCATACCCGACCCATTCCCCTTAATTTGGTTTCTTCTTTGCAGGCATTTTCGAAAATCGTCACAGCCCCAAAACAGTTGAATCGAAGATGGTGAAAGGATGCCAAGGAGAACGGATCAGACTATACGTTAGGCGAACTTTTCTTGGATACAAAAGGTCGAAATCACACCAGTATCCAAACACTTCGTTGATTAAGATCTGAGAAGTGAACACTAAGAAAGAAGTAAAATGTCACCTCGAGAAGCGAATGGCAAACATATACAGTGCATTTGGGGTAAAATATGTAGGCTTCATGGAAACAGTGGCGTCTTTAGAGCCAACTTCAAGTCCAATTTGTCTTTCATGTCCATGAGTGATTGGGAGCTCAAGTTAGGGGTTTTATGTATGCAAGCAACATAAATGTGGCGCATAGAGAAATTTTAATTGCTTGATTATTGAACCCCTTGGGCTGTTGATTTGCATCCAAAATTTGAAGACGTGATTGGCAATATGGAAATTACACTTGAACTTGAAAAATCATTTGGGTTTGAAAATGGAATTGTCTGCTTGAGCTACAATTTGGTTACTGTACTGATAAATTTGAAAGCAGCTAGATTTGATAATTGAGAAAAGAAATTTTGGGTCTTAAAATTTCGAGTTCTATCACGATAGCTCCTGAGATTTGAACCGGTGGAAGGAACTAGTTTGGGAGATTAATTAATTTGTGACTGAAAGTAGTTGGGTTTTAACATTGATTTGGAGTGTAGAAGAGAGAGAAGGATGTAAAGAAAAAAAGGAAAGAAAATGAAAAGAAAAATAAAGAGAATTTAGAGGGGAATGGGTCGGGCATGGTTCAAGTTAAGGGGTGGGTTTGTAAAGTGAATCGGATATTTTAAAATTGGGGGTGGGTTATTTGATTTTTAGGTTGTCACGTGTCTCTCCGTCAAAATTAGGGGCAAATTAGTGCAAAAGTATAACGGTAGGGATATAGCTGACCAGATACTCAAACGGAGGATATATTTAAACTATTTTGAATAGTACAGGGATATATTTGACCATATTCCGATAAATATATGTGGTCCGGAGGTTATTTTTAAATACATTTTAAAATGAAAATACTATTTTAAGAGCAGCCACTTAAAGGGCCATTGCTACCAATCACCCCAGAATTTTTCTTAAGGAGTATCACATATTTTTGATAAGTAAAGAAAAAAAGTGAACAAGTAATTAAAAATGACATCATATTTAAAAAGCACACAATTCAAATAAATACTAAAACTCTAATTTCTATTTTATGTATTTTCTGTACTATAAATGTCTTTTCTGGATGTCCTCTATTATATATTGTTAGTTTTAACTAAAATATGGTTAGATTATGTGGTCTTATAGCTCTTCAATTTTGTTAGAGGTCAGTGGATCAAGCCTCAGCCCTCACTAACACACATTTTATTTTGATAGTCAAAATGATAAAAACGTAAATCTACCGCCAACAGTAATTAACTCTCGCTCTTAATAGGAGCTTAGAAGCACTTAACCACTGGATCACTAGGCCTTTTTGCTTAAGTGGTGTCATTTACTTCTTTTTATACAAATAAGTTAAATTTAATATCGGTACAGAGCTTCAACATCTTTCTTAGCCTGCATTTCTTCCATTTTAGCGACATGCTGATAGTTTGAAGCATAGAACTGTACGAGGTCCACTTTTCACATTCTCTTCACAGAAGTAACGGAAACCAAATCATTTGCACTTTTTCCTGTCCCAGAAAGCAATTTATTTATTAAAAAAAAAATATGCCGTCCTGCTTTATTCTGAAAATGCGGAAAAAATGTTTTGTATAAATAATCTGTAAGAATTTAGCTAATTAATCTATGCAATACCAACATAAACCGGACATTCTACATAACTATATCAGCTTTCTTCTCTTTTGGAAAATTAGTTCTATAACCAATTTCAGACATTGAAGCCTTCAGCTCGTAGGCATTTACGATGAGCCTCAATCCATTTCTCACAAGCGGATTCACCATGTTCCACAATGCATTCATCCCTCAGTTTCTTCGTCTCTGGGCAAGCACAGCAAATCTTCTTCTTTGGCTTTGAATCTGCAGGGACTGTAGAGGGAGCTGCCTTTTCATCTTTTGGAAGTTGCGACAAAGATATGGCCATTGAAGTGCTCTCTATTGGTAGTCCGCCCATTCTTCCAAAAACAAAACTGCAAGAGTTAGGAAACAAAAGATTGATGATGGCTATCCGATTAGCATTCTAATCTAGACTCATAAATCAACCAAGAACAAAATATATACAAAAATCAAAGGATATTAATAGAACAAGCCTTCCAAAAGACAAAAGCCCCATCAAAGGTAACTATCTTTTCTTTTATAAGTAAAGAGAAATTTTAAAGATGGTAAACTCCCAACGAGCCAATGCTACAAAAAGAAATTACAAATTGTGCAACTCCCGTATCGTGTATAACATTGAATGTACATTGTTTACAAGGGACAAGATGCACCAAGAAGCTAGTAAAGCAATACATGTGTTTAAGGCCAAGTATATTTGTCCTTTTGCCAACAAAATTTCTACTGTTTCTTTCAAGTCAAAGAGTCCACCATATGACTTGTGGTATGGTGTTACAAGTCTTCAGGGACTTCTTGTTTAGTCCCTTTCTTTTCCGGCAATGCAGTTACAAAGGTAACTGTCTAAAGTACTGATAACCTTTAATATTATAACTTTGTCAATCAAAGAAGCTGCACAGACCAAAATGTTACCCTACCAATTATCATTTCAAATTGAATTTTCCACTATCACACTTTAAACTGATCAAACTTCGAGCGACTCGTGATCAATTGAGAATAAAAAGTGCTGATGACCGATTTCAAATATCTAACCACCATGGCACCACCCATAAGAAGACATGTACGAGAGGAGAATACAAAGCCGTTACAAGAATTTTACCATCTTCTGAAAATTTTCTTCTCTTTTTAATTACCACAAAGGGAGAGCTTTAGAGTCTAGAATACCTCTGCAATATCTTACTGCATTTCGCTCATCCTTTACTAATAAAAAGGAAAAGGAAAAACACATAGTACTATTTATTTATTAGATCAAGAGGAAAATTACATACGATGTTATCTCCACATAATACACCCAGCCCTAGTTATGATTTTACTCTTTTGCATTCCAGCAATCATAACTAGAGAAAATTTCTTAGTATCAACAGGCGCTCTAGTAGTTTCAAGCAATTTCAATATAAAAGGCTCTCATATGACAGAATTTCTTATTTATACCCCCACCTTATTTGACACCCTTCCCCAGCTAATATCTTTAGAACGAAAGACAAAGACACTTATCTATGTCTGTAAGTATCTTTTAATCCTTTTACACGTGAAGTGTGCCAAAGATTATTATCATAGAAGTAGCTCCCCTCCCCATAGCCAAAAGAACTTAATTCTAATAAGACCAAGATTTTTGGCAAATAAACAAGTATATCAACTTACGTTTGAGGGTGCGGGGTAACAAGGGATAGCCTTGTGTTTAGCACCCTCTAGATCGGACCATGAGGTCGGGGTTCAAGACACTAAGGGATCAAAGTCGTTAAAGCTGCTGCTGGGTTCCCAAGTAGGGTGCGGTTTGGGGGTGGGAGTTATCATATCAAATAACTAATAAATAACACACAAAAAACACTAGGTGATTTTTTCACATTCGTCTAAGCCTTGGGAGACAGAGTAATCCGATACCTATGCTGGTGGGTGGTGGCAGGTAACTGGTGAAATGGTCAAGGTGGCATAAGCTGGCCTAAATACCACAATCATTCTTTTGAAAAAAGGGAACACAAGCTAAATTATTCTATGTAAGATATGAAAAACTAGCTACGAATGCAATGCAAATTCCACATGTGTCACTTCTCTAGTCAATTAAGTAATTATCATTAACCAAAGCAAACAGGTAAAAAGCCCATAAGTGCATGCATGACAAATTATTAAAATAAACAAAGCTGTTTTAATACGAAACAAGCACCTTTAATTGCAGAAAATGATCTGAATTCATAAATTCTGAAAACTTCAATTGTCACAAAGTACCTCAGATCAGAATTCAGAACATAAGAAACAAAAAAGAACCAATAAGAAAATATTTTACGATTGGAATTTTATAAGTCGTGAAGCTCAAATAAACATCTAAATTTAAGTTCTTTCATCTCAGCAGAGTTGGGTAAAATACACAAAACCCTAATATCAAAATCGGCGGGGGTTTACACGTGTGACCTACTAAAATTTCATTTTTTTTTTTTTTAAAAAAAAAACAACATGGAAAAGAAGAATAATTACAAAATTTAATCGCCAAAATACAGCAAAAATTTCAGATTTCAAAGTACATACCTATGACTCCTTTGTTCTCGTCAGCAAGACAGGGTTTTTGGGAGGTTTATGTGGACAAATTCCTGGTTACGTTTTACAACAGTAGCTGCTTTTATTCACCTCGACTTTCTATGAAATGTCAAAGCAGCCCCTAAAGGTTCAAAATAGACGATTTGCCCCCTACTTCACACTTTTTATTTATTGATTTTTTATTTTATTTTGTTTTGGTTTTTTGGTGTCGTGAACAAGGGTGTTCATGGTTCGGTTTGGATCGGTTTTTCCCTAAAAAGAAACCAAACTAAGTAAGTGGGTTCTTCAAATATTAGAACCAAACCAATTAAGTCGGTTTTTTATCGATTCGATTTTTATCGGTTTTTGTCGGTTTTTCGGTTATTTATCGATTTTTTTCTTAGTTATGAGACATACACTACCAAACACATATTCCGGCGAGTACATTTTCAACGTAACACTATCAAACCAATTATTTTTTGAGAAATCTATCATTTACCAAGATATATTGATAATAATTGAATCAAATAGTGATGAATAATTTAATTACCAATCAAACTAGAATATAAAAACAAAGAATTAGATTATTATAATAGCAACGAACTAGACTAAAAATATAAATGACTAATATGTACCATAAAATTTTAGAAACTTTATATAAAAATATACATATATATTGGTGTAATAATAAATTTAAATAGCTACTTTTATAGTCGGTTTGGTTCGGATTTTTTCGGTTATTTTTTAATTAAAACCAAAACCAAACCAAATTTGATCGATTTTTTAAAAATTAAAAACCAAACTCAAACCAAATCTAAAAAGTATCGATTTTTTTTGGTCGATTTGGTTCGGTTTTCGGTTTGGCTCAATTTTTGGAGTTTTTATGAACACCCATAGTTGTGTAATTAATTAGATGGATTACGTAAAATGTAACTTTTTGGAAATCAACGAAGAATTCGAGTTACCACTGATCATAATAGGTAGACATGTTTTTTGGTTTAACTTAAGTGTTGCAGTAATTTATTCTCTTAAACAATGAATACTATTTATAAACAAAATAAAGAGGAATTTGGGATATTAAAATAGTGATAGAATAAAAGCTTGAGCAAAAAGAAAATGTTTTAGGATATTTGTAATCATTTTTAAGATTTTGTGAATATTGTGAGTGGAATAAGAACTTTTCTTTAATACACAGCCAAACCACTTTTTCAAAAAATATATATATATTTTATTCTGTTTTACTTACTTTTGTTTTCCAAAAACTTCTTGAGACAAGTTAAGCAAACAAATTTGAAGTTAGGACTCTTTATTCAAAATCGTATAATGTAAGATGCCTTGTTTAATTTTTAGGGTCTTCAAACATATGTTTTCTTTTTAAATTCAGATATAATATGAACAGAAACTCAACATTTGAACTTGCCCATGGATCATGCTCTTTCGCAGAAAATATGGGAGAGAATTCAAAGCTCTAATCACAAGTTTAAACTTAATTAAGATCACAACAGGACATTATTTCTTCTTCTTTTTCTCGGCATAATATAATAACATAATATTATGCCCGAAAAATAAAGATAGTGTCAACTCAACATGCCAATATCTTACCATATCTGTCAAACATATTTTACCTTTAGCGACATATACATCTTTAAGTTGAAAAATCGCATTGCTTCCCGGGATGGAGGTAGAAATCTGAATATGGGTTCGGCCGAACTCAATAACTTTTGATTAAATAATATATTTGTATTAACTATTAAAAAATTATTAGATATGTACAAATATTAAATTTAGAACATAACTCTTAGTATTTAAAATTATCATTCTAAAATTTAAAACCCATAAAAATTTAAATCGTGGTTCCGCCTCTATTGCGAAAAATAAATTAAATTAAGTTTTCAAAATCCAATTTTCCTTTGAATGATTCTGCCGACAATGAATATTCATGAGACAAAAATAAAGACATGTCTTTGCATGCGTCAACATCAAACATATTGGATATTTGCAAAGTTATTTGTCCCTCCTACCTTTCTTCATCTATTGAATTTTGCATATAGAAACCACATCAGATTTCAGTCTACTTCTTTCCTTTTCTTGGACAACTATTTCAATGTATTATGGATAGAACATAAAAATCAACCAATGCTTTATAACATTGAAAATGTAACTGTGAATTAGGTTTACCTTCTACTAACTGACAGCTAAAAGAATACTTACATAATCAAATCATCTAAAAAAATAACGACAATTAATTGTTCATACCAAGTGGGATTAAAAACTAGAAAATATAACAAATTACTGCTATAAAAAAGTTCAAAAAACACTAAAAAATCGTTAAATTTTTGTGTATACATGGGGTTAAATCCAAGACTAATCGTACTTTTCTTTCCAGGAGTAGACAAGAAAGAAAACCCAAGAAATTCCCAAAGCAATGTCCCCAATAACAAGCCTCACCCAATCAACACCAAGATCCTCAACCTTTCTCTCAAAGTAAATTCTCCAAAAAGCCATAGCTACGTGAAGAAAAACACAACCCTTAGCAAAAAAACTATGGAATTCTGTGTCTTTTACAAATGCGACCATCAACAAAAGAAACCCAACTGCAAACAAAAGTAGACCCGAAAATGAATCTGATGTTCGAATTATCAACTGATCATGAGTTGTTGATCCTAGCAATTTACTGGCCCTTTCACTCCCATGACTAAATACATATACTTCATTGCCACAAAACATCATCAAAATTCCACAAGTTAAGGCCACCAAAGAATGAAGCATACACAATAGGAAAAAACCAGATGACCCCATTGAGAAATAATTACTTCTTGACCAACTCTATAAAGCTTCAATCTTTAAGAATGTAACAAAAGATCATTACTCAATCCATTTGACAGAGTACAAAATAATTCACAAAAACCAAATCTTTGGATACAATACCCAAATGCTCAACGGGTAAAAGGGGTGAAGAAAGGAATATGGTTAAGGTTTTAGTAGTATATAGAGAGAGCGTTTCAGAATTCAAGAGAACAACTAATGTGGCTACTTTAGTACAGCTAATTTGACACTTAAAATAACAAAAAAGAAGAACGTTTCAGTCACTAACTTCTCTTATTCACCTTTCTCTTTTTATTTTCAGATTTCATTTGTTTCCTTTTTGTAATACTCCCTCCGTTTCAATTTATGTGAATCCATTTGATTGGGCACGGAGTTTAAGAAAATAGAGAAGACTTTTAAACTTGTGATGTAAAATGAGAGGCACATATATTTTGTGTGGCTATAAATCATTGCATAAAGATAAATTATTTCCAAATAAGAAAAAAGGTCATTCTTTTTGGCACGGACTAAAAAGGAAATAGGTTCACATAAATTGAAACGGAGGGAGTAAACGATTAGTATTCGTACTGACATGGACACTGGCGTGTACAATACGAAACGGATGCAAAACACGTACGTATTATTTTTCTAAATTAAGACATAATTTTAAGGAAATAATCCCCAAGGGGTTAATTTCCATTATGATTTTACCTTACATAGGCCCCTTTCTCAGACCCAAAAATGTATAGATGATTGGAAAAGAGAGAAATAATGATAGGAAAAAACGACTCAGATAAAACAAAATACCAATATTATGTGACATAAAAGACTACTTTCAACATACGTTTCACCCGCTACTTTCAATATTATGCGTTCTGATCCTTGTATTGCATTTGCGTATACAAAGTTATTAAATAGGGAAATAATTTCTATACATCCCCTGTCCATTTTGGAGCCCAATTAAAGGATGTCCAATCTGGACATGATTTCAACACCATCAATTTGGCTATGATTGTCATTAGACCATACGCTTATGCATCCAATACCCAAGCATACATATCATGCTCGTGCTAACAAGAAATCCAGCACGAAAAGTTGGTCTTCACTCTGCCGTGTTACTAGCAGAAAATATGTTTAGATATAAAACAAGAATCAGCCAACCTATTATTTCAATTAGTGATATCTACAATGTAAATTGAATTGATATTCACAACTTTCAAAAAAAGTAAAACCAATTTCTTTCTTCGCGCATTTGACAAGTACCTATCAAAATTGTCCTAATCTTGCTGAACAATAAGCAACAAATAGGTTGAAAAAAGAGAGCATATTCTTTTTCCTTTTGCAGCAAAAGAGGAGCAGCCGCAAGGGGGGCAAGAAAATCAAAAAGTACTGCCTCCCCTACTCCCAGAACCAACTTTGCGATGTCGTCTTGAATTAGACTTCCTGTCACCTCTTCCACGCTTTGGATTTCTTCTCACTG
The DNA here is from genome assembly GCF_000390325.3 of Nicotiana tomentosiformis. NCBI lineage: Eukaryota > Viridiplantae > Streptophyta > Magnoliopsida > Solanales > Solanaceae > Nicotiana > Nicotiana tomentosiformis. The sequence goes on along the minus strand of NC_090818.1, from coordinate 41,233,769 downwards.
GAAATTTAATAGAAAAATGATCACGAACAACCGCGGGTGGAGGATGAACTCTCACAACTGTCATGTGAGCCCTTTGCTCCAGTAAATCTCTATGGTATGCCTGCAAAGATTTGGTATAAACACTCTTATACTATGAGAAAGTAGAGGATGTAATACGCAGCAAAAATTAAGGCAAATAACTAGATAACCATAAAAAGTGGAAAGGTAATATCCAACTTTCCCCAGCTTTAGAATAAAATACTGTTCATCTTCTCCGACCAAAGAAATATTCCCATACCTTTAATATTGAGTCCATGTATATCTTCATCTATGACTCATTTTCTGCATCTATGAGTCCAAAATTCACGATTTTTTTTCTTTTCCTTTTTCCTAATGGGTAAGGTCCACCACAAACCTGATACCAGCTAACGAAATTAAAGGAAATCTAAGTATCCTAAAGAGCAAGTGAAGAGAATTGCTCTTGAACAGATGACTTAGGAAGAGAAATGATTCCGAGAATTTAGAGAGAAAAGGAGAGATATTCCATTGAGAATCTAATACAATTGAATTGAGCATTACAATAGCTGTGATTTCAGCTTATATGAGAGGGAGTTCAGCTGTAACTACTTGTAACTAACTCGTAACTAACTTGTAACAAACTAACAAACTATAACTAGCTTCCGGAAAACTAACTGTCTAACTAACTTCTGCACACGTGCATCTCACGTGACTGCTTATCAGCTCCCATTTTATTCTGATCGTAACACCACTCTCCCCTTGAAAACAATCCTTGTCCTCAAGGATTAAAAGAAGGAAATTTGAGGTGGAACTCTTGCCAATCTTCCCAGGTGCTGTCCTCAGGAGCAGCATTCAACCATTTAACTAGAACTTGTGTTATGGCTTTGCCATTCTTGGGAGCTAGCATTCTGTCTAAGATGGCCTCAGGAGTAAGCAGAACATGGCCATGTTCAGCATGAACAACTGGAAGTGTAGGAGAAGCAGTATGAGTACCTAGCTTCTTCTTGAGCTGAGAAATATGGAATGTGGGATGGATCTTTGACTGAGGAGGCAAAGCCAAAGTGTATGCAACTTGTCCAACCCTTTGGATTATCTGAAAAGGGCCGAAGTACTTGGCTGATAAATTCTGAAAGGAGTGGCTCTTCAAAGATAACTATCTGTATGGCTGCAACTTAACATAGACCCATTCGCCTACTGCATAAGTTCTATCAGTCCTACCCTTGTCAGCCTGGGATTTCATCCTGTTTTGAGCTCTCAGCAAATGAAACTTCACAGTTCTAATTGTGGCTTCTCTTGCTTGTAAACTTCTGTCAACAACATCCAATTGAGAGTCAAAAGGCATATATGGTAGCAAGGGTGGTGGTGTCTGCCCATAAACCACCTCATAGGGTGTCATTTTAATGGCTGAGTGATAGGTAGTGTTAAACCACCATTCTGCCAATGACAACCATTTAGGCCACTCTTTTGGTCGATCAAAAGTCATGCACCTAAGGTAGCATTCCAAGCATCTGTTGACCACCTCAGTTTGGCCATCAGTCTGAGGGTGGTAAGCAGTTGAAGTTAGCAAGGAAACCTTCTGCAACTTGAATAACCCCTTCCAAAATTTGCTAGTGAAGACTACATCTCTGTCCGAAACTATAGTCTTAGGCATCCCATGGAATTTAAAGACATTGTCCATGAAAATCTGAGCCACCTCCAAAGCAGTATAAGGATGCTTTAGAGCCATGAAATGGGCAGCTTTGCTCAGCCTATCGACCACTACAAAAATAACCTCCTTGCCATGGGCTTTTGGCAGTCCTTCTATGAAATCCATAGAAACATCTTGCCATACCTTATCAGGAATAGGTAAGGGTTGTAGCAACCCTGGGTAAGCCACATTCTCATTCTTACACCTTTGACAGATGTCACACTCCCTCACATAGGAGTATACAGTCTGCTTCATTTTCTTCCAATAAAAGTCTTGTGTCAGTCTGCTCAAGGTAGCAGTAATCCCAGAATGTCCTCCAATTGAACTACTGTGATAGAAGGCTCTCAGTTTGGTCTTCAACTCTTCATTGTTTCCCACCATTATCCTGCCTTTTCTACTTAAGATCCCTGCTTGAAACTTGTAGTATGGCTTGACTGTTGATGTGGTCTGCAAGTTCTCTATCAGCTTCTGTAGAACAATATCATGTTGCCATGATTGCTTGACTTCTTCTAGTAAGTCCATGTGTATAGCAGAAATGCTACAAAGTTGTACTGCCTCTTCCTTCCTAGATAGAGCATCTGCAACAATGTTCTCCTTCCCACTCTTGTAAGATATGCTGTAATCATACCCAAGCAGTTTAACTAGCCATTTCTGCTGACTTGGTGTAGTAATTCTCTGCTCAAGTAGGTACTTAAGACTGTGATGGTCAGTCTTAATTGTAAAGTGTCTACCTAGTAGATAAAGTCTCCATTTTTGCACCACATACCAAAGCCATAAGCTCCCTTTCATAAACTGACAAGGCCTTGTTTCTTTCTGATAATCCTTTGCTGAAAAAAGCTATAGGTCGACCATCTTGAGTGAGCACTGCACCAATGCCTTCTCCTGATGCATCTGTTTCAACAATAAATTCCTTAAGAGAAATCTAGCAGGGCCAAGATAGGGGCTGAAGTGATCATCTCCTTCAGTGTTTTAAATGTTATAGTTGCAGTTTCATTCCATGCAAAACAACCTTTCTTCAAGAGGTCTAGAAACAGAACCATAGCCCTTTATGAACCTCCTGTAATAACCTGTGAGACCCAAGAATCCCCTCAATGCTTTGATGTTGGTTGGTGGAAGCCAATTGAGTACTGCTGATACCTTCTGTGTGTCCATGGACACCCCTTGTTCAGAGATAACATGACCTAAGTAATCCACTTGAGTTTCTCCAAAAGCACATTTGCTTTGCTTGACAAACAGAACATTGGTCCTTAAGACCTGAAAAGCTTTCTCCAAATGTGAGAGATGATCCTCCCAAGAAGAACTGTATACCAAAATGTCATCAAAGAAAACTAAGATGAATTTCCTGAGGTAAGGCATAAAAATTTGATTCATCAAACTTTGAAAAGTGGAGGGGGCATTAGTAAGGCCAAAGGGCATGACCAAGAACTCAAAGTGGCCATGATGAGTTCTAAATGCTGTCTTGGGAATGTCATTTTCCCACATCCTAATTTGATGGTACCCTGATCTGAGATCCAGCTTTGAGAAGAACCTGGCACCATGTAACTCATCTAATAGCTCCTCTATCACTGGTATTGGAAACTTGTCCTTAACTGTATAGTTATTGAGTTCCCTATAGTCTACACACATCCTCCAACTCCCATCTTTCTTCTTGACCATAACAATGGGTGATGAGTAAGGACTTGTGCTGTTCCTAATCACACCAGCAGACATCAACTCCTCAACCATCTTCTCAATTTCTTCTTTCTGTATAGTGGGATACCTATAAGGTCTAATATTGACAGGGGAAGTGCCCTCATTCAAGACAGTTCTATGATCATGCTGTCTTGGTGGTGGCAGCTCTCTAGGGACCTCAAACAAATCACTGTGCTCCTTTAATAATTGTTGCAACCCTTCCTTGTTTACTACCATGTCTACATGTTCTCCTAGTCCCCATAAACAAGGTTCAGTCTTACATTCTGCAGCTACTACTTCCAAGGACATCATTGATAATTCAGCAGGTTTGGCCAAAAGTTTGTCCATCTGACCTTGTCCTACTAACTTCATAGAAGGAGACTGAGTGCCCCTTAGTGACACCTTTTGACTTCCAATCATGAATTCCATCTTCAATTTCCTGAAGTTCCATAAAATGTCACCCAATGTTACCGGCCACTGCACTCCTAAAACCATGTTACAGCCACCAAGAGGAAGAGTCAGCATATCAGACATGAACTGAACTCCCTGCATTTTCCAAATGAATCCCTTGCAAATGGCTTTGCTATACATTCTATTCCCATCAGCTACAGACACAACAAATGGATGAATCATTGTTAGATAGAATCCTAATCTTTTTGCAGTATTAAGGTCCATAAAATTGTGGGTACTGCAGTGTCAATCAAGAGTTTCACTGCCTTGCCTTTGACTGATCCAGTCACTCTCATAGACCTGAACATGGTTCTGAAATCTTCAGTGTCAGTCATAGCATGTACAGAAACATGAGGTAGGATTGCACCATTAGAATCAACATCATAGGCAAATCCTTCCATGTTCAGTAATTCAGAGGGATCAAACAAGATGTCTTCTTCACCATTTCCTTCTTCCTCAGGTTCTATCACCTCAATAGAGAACAACTGTCTTCTCTTTGCACATACATGGCCCGGAACATACTTTTCATCACAATTGAAGCACAGTCCATTAGCCCTCTTCTCCTCCATTTCAGCGGGGCTTAAAAGTCTTGGGTTTCCGTAGGATGGTTTAGTTGTTCCTGAGTAGGAACCTTGGGTTTTTTGAAAAGATGGATTTGGTTTAGAGTGACTTGGGTGTGGGTTCTGTGAGTAAGTAGGATTGATAAAGGATTTATGAATTGGTCTAGATGTAGAAAGAACATGGGTATTTTTTAAAGTTTGTTTTTGTATGAACAAAGTTTATTCTTGGATTCTAGCAAGGCTAATAGCTTTCTGCAAAGATCTAGGTGCAAACATTTTGACGGGCAAGCCAATTTTAGGTTTAAGACCTCTAAGAAAGCAACTAACCACATATTCTTCATTCAACTCGACTCTAGTTAATAGTTCATCAAATAAGTCTACATAATCTTGCACAGAAGATACTTGTCTAAGGGCCCGTTTGGACATACAATTTGGTTGAAGATTTTTCCAAAAAAATTTCGCTTTTTTCGAAATCAGCGTTTGTTCATAAAATTTTCAATTTTCACTTGAAAATGCATTTTGGAAATTTTCGAAAATTTGAAAAACTGCAAAAAGCTGTTTTTCAAAATTTTCACTCAAATCACTCACAAAACTTCAAAAACAACCCAAACTGAAATGTATGTCCAAACACAACTCTAAATTTCAAATACCATTTTCACTTGAAAATTCTTTTCACCATTTTTTCAGATTTTACAATTCTTATGTCCAAACGCCTACTAAGATCCTTCAAATCACCCATTGGATCATCAAACAATTCTGATCCAAACCTTGCATACAAGCACCTCACATACTCCCCCTAATTAGGCTAGTCCCTTGACAGTCGAGTTTTCATGTACACCTGATGCCATTGAAGAGCCTTTCCAGCCAATTGACAAGAAGCCAACTTCAATTTCGAAGCTTCAGGGGTCTGATCGACTTCAAAGAATTGCTCACATTGATACAGCGAGTCACGAAGGCCAGTTCCATCAAATTTTGGAAATTCCAGTTGATGGCTCCTAGTAGGCAGTTCATATTCTTCCCTTCGTTGACCCCTTTCTGTTGTTGTTGTTACTTCTTCTTCAGCAACAGTTCGTGCATTACCCCCATTCGTCAGTAGAATTCTCTTAAATTCTTCCATCGAGTGTGTAAGCCTTTCATCCATAGATCTACGCAATTCCTCCACTGATCCAGCGATTCCTTCGAATGATCCTCGAAGACCATCCAAATCTCGACGTAGTTCCTGAATTCTGGTGTTGTGTTCCCCCATTTTCGATTCACAGATCCAAGGAAAAGATCTGCTCTGATACCAATGATACCAGCTAACGAAATTAAAGGAAATCTAAGTATCCTAAAGAGCAAGTGAAGAGAATTGCCCTTGAACAGATGACTTAGGAAGAGAAATGATTCCGAGAATTTAGAGAGAAAAGGAGAGATATTCCATTGAGAATCTAATACAATTGAATTGAGCATTACAATAGCTGTGATTTCAGCTTATATGAGAGGAGTTCAGCTGTAACTACTTGTAACTAACTCGTAACTAACTTGTAACAAACTAACAAACTATAACTAGCTTCCGGAAAACTAACTGTCTAACTAACTTCTGCACACGTGCATCTCACGTGACTGCTTATCAGCTCCCATTTTATTCTGATCGTAACAAAAAACCCTTGCCCATGAGTCAATACTAGTCCTTCTTTGCTTTGTGTAGGAGTCAACATTCCTCATCACATTATGATCCACATTCTAGGTATTTGGAAGTCAACTAACCACCTAGCAATTGCCAAGAATTCTTGGCATGTGTAAACAATTTGAGTTACAAACTCCCTAGATTTATGTAGGCAAAATTACCTACTTCCATCAATATAAAACAAAAGTTCATCATGTCCCACCTCTTTTCCATTGGGACATGTAGTTATAACAAAAAATGTGTAGAGATGCGTTCAGATGAGAAGGGCAGCCAAAAATCAAAAGAAACGCACACAAAAGTAATTTGGAACAGTTCTCACAGAAAAGTCCTACATACTAACCAAGGAAATATTTTGGGCCAGTAGAAACTATAAATGAATCATATGATACTTAAACAACATATGCATATGGTTCTCCACCTTTGCTGAAGAAAAGGAAAGGCAAATAAAAAGCAAAAGAAAAGGGAGGAGGGAAGAAATAATTTTTAGATTTTGTATGGAATAAGGAAGATGTTCTGCTGTGGATACCTGTATCACAAAATTTCGCCTCTCACAATCCAAAAACATGTTGATGTTCCAGCTAACCTTTGCCATCAATTTGTCCCTAACGGTGGAAAAGCTCAACTGGTCCCTTGAGGTAAAACGATCAACCTCATTGAACCACAGACAGGTGAAAAGATTTGTGATGGGAATATGTTCCTTTATGATAACACATCCTTCAGGAACATCTGAAAAAAGTTTGCTAAGTTAATTACATTTTGAGAGCGAGTGGGCAAATGAACATAAGGTGTACATGGACCCACCACTAGTAATAGGAAGCTTAGCCTCCGAATATGCAGTTAAACCTTCTTTCCTGTAGAAGCCAATTTGGTGGTCAATGGATACATTATCATACTTCCCAGCAGCTTTATTAGCTTCAGCTTCTTCAAAGACGTCAAACCGTCTATAATGTCTTGAAATTGCAAAAGTAGCATTCTGGCGCCACAAGAATCTGAGGTAAGGAATAGAAAAGAAGAAACTCATGAAACTGAGTAAGTAGAGATGAGATACTGAAACTAGAAGGTATAAACCAACAAAAAGAATGAATGACTTGTTCTGCAGGCAGAAGAATGCAAGAGGGAGCAAAACCAAATGTACCTCTCAAGAATCTGGTAAGGATCCACAACGAGCTGAAGCTTTCCATCTATCCAAATTGAATAGCGGACATTAGGAAAGAGCCTATGTAGTAGGAGCTTAGGTACCTGCCAGAGATACATCTCTTTCAAGCAAATTCATAAATCACATGTTCTTTAAAATCCAAACTTAACAGTTGAAAGAGTTTCCGAAAATATAATCCATGAAAGAAAGATACAATGGTATCAAATCACATTGATATCTAATTCACGTGTTCTTTAAAATCCAAACTTTGTTGATGAAAGATTTCTGAAAATATAATGGAAAAATGACACTGTATAGACGCTGTAAAAATAATAGCCGAAAAAATGTATAAAATTTGTATATTTTTTGTATATATATACATTATGTATGGTATATACAAAAATTATACAAATTTTATACTTTTTCGGCTTAGCTTCTGACGCGGGCTAAAAGTGATAATACCCCAATTATAATCCATGAAAGAAAAAAATACAACGATGTCAAATCACATTGATATCAGATGAATGATAACGGTTACAGCGTATATTCTATTACATCTCGGAATGTTGGTTTTTCTCATCATTTTGTGGAAGAAAGATTAAACTATTACAGCAACAGGGAATCGATCAAAAGAGCGAATCCCTCAATCTGCTAACATTCATTTCAAGTTAGAAACTTCAGTAGGTGACAAATAGAAGGATGTGCACTGAGAGGTGTAAAAAATTAGCTCAACCGTTAATATGGTGCTAACAACAAAATCCACAATAGATACTTTATTTTACTAAAAGGTAAAAGCAGTACATGACTACCCAAGTTCATTGCTTTTTTTGTGGGGTTTCTTACAAACAGCATGGTCAGAATATAGTGCTTTTCATAACTAGACGCAAGATCAAGCACTGTGTATCATGCAGGAGAAACTGGAACGAGATATCTCCCCATCATTCGTATCCTACTTTCTCATAATATGATATTTTTTTCCCCAACAGATGTAAACATATGGGTGTAGATGCAAAGCTGATGCCTAGCCTATGGAAAATGGTTTTCTGTTAGCAGAAGAAACATTCCTTATTTTTTTCCAATCCTGTTAAGAATATTGTAAATATACTGCAGTGACAATTAAGGAGATCCGTTATCAGTTAGGATCCATTACGATAATTCTTCTCTCATATTATGCGTTCATTATATTCCCTCCTATATTAGAACCCGTGAATATTGCTATTTAAACTCTAACAGCTTGAGGGAATAATCAAGCTGGTTAATCCCGAAATTCTCTTTCCTCTTCTTCTACTAAATGGTATCGGAGATAGTAGATCCATTCTCTCTGTTAACTGTTTTATATTAAGTAAAGATTTCAGTAAAGTTCACCGAACCGCAAAAATCAAATATGGCCATCATTACCCCATTAGAAGAGCATTCTCTCACCTCACAGCCACCCTATTTCCAAAGTACATCATCAATGACAACGAGCAGTAAAGCACATGCTGAGTCTTCTCAAATTACTGCTGACATCATGCGGCTACACGTGGCACATCTCCAGCCAACATCTTCCATCCACGATCACTCCACAGGGTCGCCTGAGTCTCCAAACCCCTATAGTTCATATTCTCCTTCAGAATCTCCTCAGATCAAGTTCAAATTGCTCAAACAGTGACCTGGGGGTCAACTACTCCAGGTTTTCCCCATTTCACTCGCTTAGGCAAAAATTTCAGTAGAATTTCTATATCACCTTTGGAGTTCCTAGGAGCCTGTTACATTGATTTGCGACACTTACTGTTTTTGCTTTGCCCTTTCCCTCTCTGTTCATAACTGTATTATTCGTGGTTCTTTTTTGTATTTTGAAGATGCTTTCTTGCTTCATCACTTAGTAGTTTTTTTAAGGGTCCGAAAAAGAGAATATGACACAAATCAAACAGAAAATCTCGTTCATTCAATGGAATGACATGAAGAGATATGTTAATATCAAAGCTCACAACTTTTACCTGCACATGTGCAAAGCTACAGAGACAAATAGGAGAAGAGTATGTTCTGCTTAGTGATGTGAAAAAGTGTAACGACAAAGAGACTTCTCAATGCAGACTACAATGGGTTCAACCAAACCCCTTGTATCCAAAAAAAATTTAAAAATACTTCCACTTTTAAGACAAATGATATTATCTTCCAGTATCTTGGTTTTCCATGTTTTCTACAAGGAGTGAACAGAAGGATTTAGAGGAAAACTAGGAGAGCAAACCTTTCCATTGCGTCTAGCATCAGAATAAGGCACATTGCGAACCAGAATAATCCTCCATAAACCAACCCTATTCCTGCTGTCCAAGATACTAGAATTCTTCAAGTATGCCTCTGTTTCTTCATCAACAAACATATAAAAGGGAACATTTTCTCGTGCAATTTCACCAGCGTTCTTTGGCTGTTGAATCACATCATAATTTCCTGTAAGAGCGTTTATGCAGATACTAGTAAGGCATAAAAAATCACAGTGCTGCCTGATGCAAACACCACAATATTTACACATTTTCATGCTTCTTGAGCAGCCACAACACAAAGGATACCTAAGCAGACTAGAGAGAATAAGCACTCCTCAGTAATTCTGTAGGAGATGCATCATATGCTAATATGTTGCATCGTCTAAAACTCCAACACAATGTCAAACTGATTAAAGATTAAAAAGTCCAACTCATGAATCATGTGTACAAAATTTTAAATCGCACATTCCTACTGGACACGGAACTCTAAGATTAAGTATGTATGGGTGAAATTGGAAAAGGCCTATACGCGCCGAGTTACAAATGCCCCTATGTTGTGAGTTGGGGGGAAACAATATGAATTTATACTTACAATGGCTACTGCATACTCCATCGCTGTGGTTATACAGGGTCATATTTACCTCCTTGTGATAAGGATATAGGCTACTTACCCCCTCGTGCTCTCTAAAATATTGTGAATTATTCTCACCAGTAAGGGATGCTTAATATCGTTAAGAGATATTTCTTTTTTTATTCAACCACCTAAAATTGGTAAATTGTCTGAAAAGTGTCTTAACAGCATTAATGTTTCACCGAACCATTTAAAATCAACCTCTCATGCATTTAAATTTTTGTTTCTGATGTTCTAAAGTTCCCCTGAAAATAATTAATACAATATGTTTCAGAATTTATAGTAATATTGTGTAGATTTTGATATTTTGTTAGTTCTTTTCTGAAAAAAGATATAACTGGGTTTAGCTTTATGGAGAGCACTAGAGCTCTTAGAAACCTACATAAATAATACTGATATTTTGGAGATATGAGTTTTACCATTTGTACTTTTAGGAACTTGAAGTTGAAGATCAACATAAACCAAATGAAAGAGTATGTGAGCTTGAATATGGAGTAAAAAAAAAAATCGACATAATAATGCCTGTAAGAGACTTAGAGATTGTTTGGATTGAGGGATAAGGATGTTTATCCTGGTATAAGATTAAGTATTAGTTATACAACGTCTGGATTTCGATATAAACTCTGCATTTCTAATATAATCTCCGTGTAGCTAATACAACATTTGACTTCCGACCGTCGTATTATTAGTACCGCTTAATGTAAGCAATCCCTACATAACAACCTCTACTTTATTCACCGTATATCAAATCATGCATAATTATTCATCGGGTAACAACCCCTACATTATTATTCAGTGCATAAGGAATCCTTGTATATGCATAAATAAATCATAAGCCAAATGAACCTTACTAGTAACAGTTTAATCTTTTAACAAAATAGAAAGAATAACGGTATTAGTCATGATTTAACTGAGAGGAGATCATTCGCATAATGTTTCATACAAGAACTAGGTAATTAGTTATCTCCTCATAAAGCGGAGGGGTTATACACAAGTTGCTAAAAACAGGTAATAGCAATGGCTGTCTGAAGCTGCTATTTCTTGACTTATATTATATGTTTTGAGTCTACAACAGGGGGTCACTCTGAAGGAGGTCTAGTCCACTCAGGGGTGGAACCCAACTTTAAGAAGATTATTACATGGACTGGGAGGTGTCGAGGATAAAGAGTCTTCTAATACATTGGAGTAAAGCAAGGGGCTGCAAGAGGGTATTTTTTTTTTTTAATAACTGTGGTGTCCAGGCCAGCTTGCGCGCACCTCGACTAATTCCATAGGATACCTGCCACCTGCCACCAGCAACAGGTACCAGATAACTCTATCCACCAAGGTTTGGATAGATGGGGCTGCAAGAGGGTATATACACTGAGATGGCAAAATCATTCCAGTGGAGTTTATACAGTTAGTTCAGCTTATAAAAATTTGAACCAGGTAGGATCTCAGCTAACACTTTGGCCATGGAAACACATTTGGAAAGTAAAGGTGCCATATCAAGTGGCATGCTTTACTTGGTTGGTAGTTAGAGAAGCTGTTCTGACTCAGGACAATCTCAGAAAAAGAGGAATACAACTTTGTTCCAGATGTTACTTGTGTGGGCAGGATGCAGAGACAATCAGTTATCTGTTTTTACACTGCACAACTACTAGACAGCTATGAGATTTGTTCATCAATCTCAGACGTATAAAATGGGTAAAGCCTGGTAGTACTTCTAAAGTTTTGACATGCTGGACTATAGGGGGAAATTGTGACAGGAACGACAGATGGAAAATTGTCCCGGCAAACATTTGGTAGACAATATAGAAGGAAAGGAATTCAAGGTCTTTTGAAGATACAAGCAGTACTCTACAGAAGATTAAGATGAATTGTGTTTTTCTCCTTTGTTTTTGGTGTAAATCTGAATACACAGATGATCCTGAGGATATTTTGGATGTATGAGGTTCCTCGTAAGAAGAACAAGGTTTTAGTTTCATACTATTTTGGTGCTCTGCTGTAACAACCTATTTTGGTTTCCAGGACAATCTTTGGGCTGATGTCTTTATATATACATAAACATGTTACCACTCTCAAAAAAAGTAATATGTAATAAATCCTTTTTATAATTAATAAAACTTGGTTAATAAAAACAAGAAGGAAGAATCTAAGGACGAGTTCATAATATTCTCTGTTATTTCAAAGGCTTGGGTTTCCGACAAATGGAGTTCAAGGAGATGGGTTGGACATGATCTCTAATTCAGAGGAGAGGATAGGGATTCTAGTAAAGAACATATGGACATTGATAGATTCTATTAATACCTATTGAAAACAAAAGTTAGAAGTAATAGTAAAATTTACTATTACTTCTAACTTTTGTTTCCAATAGATATTAATACTTCTCTGTTTTCTCAGAATGTTTTTCTTCTTTTCTTTTCCCTTTTTTTTTTTTTTTTGAGAATGGTAACGAGTTTTATTACCTTAGCTTGGCTACATTCTCTGACCCTTTATTACCTTATAGATGTACTAACATAACCTTAAAAAAATAGTGAGTAAAAAAGATGAAATTTCTGGAGCATAGCTTATAGAGTACCAAATATGGCTGATGCAACAATGACTTCATGGAATTGCTCCATCTCCTTTAGATCAGCTGCATCGATGTCAAATCCCGTCCGATCACCAGGTCTACAACCTTTGACAAATCTGACCCAAATATATCAGCGATGGGAAGACTTTGGAAAGAGGACAAAGCACCAAAGCCAACAAAAATACAAGTCACTGTGTCAAGATGATAAGTGCAACTTACCCGCAGTGCACAGTCATTGACTCTTTTATGTCAAAAGAAGCATTCCTCTCCTCCAAAGAAGGGTACCCGCCAAATTCAGAACCCCCGTGAGGTTCAGTCTTCATGGGAATTTGCTCGTGGAAATAAGTTAAATGCTGAAGCCCAGGTGACGCTGATGGGACTCTAGGCATACGAGCTATCACTTGCTCCACAGGAATGTAGCATACAGGACATGCTGAATCAAAACGAAGGAGAGTATAACCAAGAGTACGACATTACGTAAAGGGTTGATTAAAGCAAAAGATAGAATACAAATGCATGAGACCAAATAACAAATAAGATCCAAGTTTGAAACAGATGAGTTTTATACTTACGGCGAGGCCCAATTCGCCTCCTATCACCAGGTGGAGGAGGGGGAAATGCAAAGTTTCGACAAGGATCAGGAAAAGCAATGGAATCTTTAGCCAATATCATAGCTGAAGCATTGGGAGGAGGCAGCTGGGCAGTATTCTCACCGCATACCATAACCTTCCTGGGCAATAATGCAGATAGATGATATGTGTTGTTTTCAAACCACTCCTTGAAGTCCAATTCAGAACTCCTTGATGCGTCATCTAATAATAGCAAAAATCTTGTATGAAAATCAGGAAATCCATAGCATAACAAACTACATTAGTGACTTCAGAACTAAGTAAAATGCGTTATATAACTGGTGGTGGTTTTGCCGCTTTTCACAAAAGAAATGAGGAGGCAAGCACCAGTGAACCACACCTACCATAACATTCCTTTTTCTCTTTTCTGGATCTGGACATGAAATAGATCGATACTCCAAAAACGCTCAAAGAATAAAGACAAAGTAAGAGTAAACTAACAACTTCGGTGCAAATCTATGACTGCAATAATAAAACAAATAACTATGACTCTATTTAGTGCGGTTCAACAGGGGATAGATAACTACCCATTCCGGCACCCCATCCCAAGGAAAATAAAATTATAAAAGCTTTAATTTTATTATCAAATCATTATTCCCATTAACAAGTGAAGAGATGTTAACTTATGACTTCTTCCAAACAGGGCCTCTTACAGAGCAGGCACTCGAATTTAACTATATATTTAGCAAGCACTGGATTTATCCATGTCTCGCCTTATTTGTTTTATTTATTCACTAAATTTCAAATTGATTTTAGGTTACACTGATAGAGCCGATGGTAAAGAACAAGGCGTCGTGCTTTTCTTCAATAAATTAGAAGTTACAACATCAGAAGCCAACATACAGTAAAAATCCATTGCTCTCAGAATCAAGTCCAATTGAAAATGAAGACTTAATTCTATTCATTGCAATTACTCAACCTTGTCTCTCTAATTCCTTTCTCAGCAGGCTGCATCTTATGTATCTTGTGCAGGTGTATTAATACCAACATTTTCATTTTAAATGGTGTTTCCTTCACCTATCCAAAATCAACAATTTGGTCCTACTAAGAAAGATACTAGAGCCAACAATGCATGCCATCCTTTCAGAACAATTAAAGTTACTAAAGTTTACATATAAATAGATCCATATCCAAATGATAGATCCCTATCCCGATCAAGGGCGGAGCCACAATGCTGATTGCGAGTTCGGCCGAACCCAGTAGTTTTTGTTCAAACCTTGTATTTGCAATAAGAAATCCAATGAAAAAGTACAAATTATTAATTAAGAACCCAGTAACTTAAAAGAATTATAATCCCGAAACCCATAAGGTTAAAATACTAGCTCCGCCTCTGATCCAGATGATATTCCACAACAATGCATGCCACCCTTTCAGAACAATTAAAGTTACTAAAGTTTACATATAAATAGATCCCTATCCAAATGATAGATCCCTATCCCGATCAAGGGCGGAGCCACAATACTGATTGTGGGTTCGGCCGAACCCGGTAGTTTTTGTTCAAACCTTGTATTTGCAATAAGAAATCAAATGAAAAAGTACAAATTATTAATTAAGAACCCAGTAACTTAAAAGAATTATAATCCCGAAACCCATAAGGTTAAAATACTAGCTCCGCCTCTGATCCAGATGATATTCCACTACAAAGAAACCAAAAGGACTTCAGGAAACTGACCTTTATTAACCATCGAAAATCCTGCAACAAAAGCCAAGAGCGCAAATGCAACCAAAATCAGCATTCCAACCTGCCTTCGCACCAAAAACCTGCAAATAGAGGGAAGACATCTTTCCTTCTCTCTGGAACCGGAAAGTGATGTCTTTGGAGTTTTACGCAAGACGAACGAACTCGGAGAGTGCAAAACTCCATTTTGTGCCAGTTGCTGCAACGACCCATCGCTTCCTGTCCGAAGACCCAATGACCACCCAGTCATTGTTCCTCCGACCACACAATAACAACTACTTTCATCTCTTTCTTCCTTCTCCAAAAAACCCTTTCATTAACTATACACCACAACTCTTCACAACGTAAAACTTCTCAAAGTAACACTCACACTTACTGTTTCATCTCTGCATCTTTCTGAGATCGTCAATGTTGTACCGAGGGCTTCTTTAACCAAATCAGTACAAATATACGTCTTTCCGCCTTTTGCAGCACCAAATCAATCAGAAAGCGAATTCGCTACCTATACTATAATAACCAAATAACACATCATTAACTAAGTCTAACTCCAATTAAATAAGGCTTCTAAAGAGTAACAAATTCTCAATGTCATGATCTCAAAAGCAGAACCGAATAACTAAAACCAATAACAAACTAATTCAATGAGAAGAGAAATCGCCTGATTTACTAATGAATTAAAATTAAAAAGATACTCCAACAAATATACTACTGATACGTCATGAATAATGCAGTAGAAAACTTTGTAAAAGAATTCGAATCTGGACCGGAACAGAACAATTTCGAGTATAAAACGATTAGCCCAAAGAGGAGGTTTAACGATTATATTACCTGAATCAGAAGTCCAATTTCAAAATTTTCTGACTTGTTGTAGAATCCAATAGGGCTTGAAAAGGAAAAAAGGGAGAGCATAAAAAGTTTCCTATTTGGGGCTGCTTGATCTTCTCTCTCTACGCCTCTTCCTCCTCGGCCTGTTTCTATTTTATTCCCTTTTGGTCTTTTTTTTGGGCCAAATTTGATGCAAGTTCATACTTTTGTTCAAAATATCCCTTTTGTTTTGCACCCGAAAAAAAGAAAGAAAGAGAGATCACGATAAGCCTTACAGCCAGTTTCGCGAATCTGAAATAATTTTATTTTGAGAAATATTTTTTCCAAAAAAATTTTTAAGAAAATATTGTGTTTGGATAATCATTCTACACAGCATTTATGACTAATAATTTATGTTTTGCCAATTTTTTCAAAAAGTATTTTTAAGTATCAAATTACGAATAAGAACATAAATAGATTTATTCAATAGTTAATATTATAAGTAAGTAAATAATCTTAAAAATTTATTATTAAAGACAATAATTAAATTATTTTATTTTATTTAAGTAAAATATAAAAATAGAATTAAAAAGTACTTTAATTCTTTTAATATGATTTAAATATATTAAAAATTATTCAACAAATATAAAAATAATCACCTCTAAAGTTACTATATATATTAGAAAGTTATCCTAAAAATAAAAAGAAATACTTATACATTAATATCCTAAGTACTATGTTTAATAAGTAAGGTTATTTTGGCGTATATCATATTTTGTTAAGGGTATTTGTGGTAAGAAGAAAAGTCAAAACTGATTTTGCTTCTTCCCAAAAGCACCCCCAAATAGTTTGGCGAAACACCTTAAACTAAGAAAAAAATTGGCCAACATGCTATTATAAATCAAAGTTGTAGAATGGGCTTGTAAAAACGTAACAACAACAACAACAACAATAACCCAGTATAATCCCACTAGTGGATCTAGGGAGGGTAGTGTGTACGCAGACCTTACCCCTACCTTGAGGTAGAGAGGTTGTTTCTGATAGACCACCGGCTCCCTCACTCCAAGAACTCCCCACCTTGCTCTTGGGGTGACTCGAACTCACAACCTCTTGTTTGGAAGTTGAGAGTTTAAAAACGTAAGTGCGACTTAAATGTAAACGCGACCATAAATCTCATTGCATAATTATCAATCCCAATAACCTAATGCAATTATGAAGATCTCTTTTCTTTCTTTCTTTCTTTTTTTTTTTTTAAACAAAAGGGATATTTACATGATTTTATCAAACCACAATAACGTTATCAAAAATAAGCTCTCCCTTTTTACTTTTTTTCTCGTATAGTTAATATGATTATAACCAGGTAAGTAGAGTAAGAAAAAAGTTACTCTTAAAACTATAATTCTACCATCAAGAAATATAAAGATGAATCGGATCACCCTTAATCATTGTTTAACCCAAAAACTACTTTTAGAATAAATAATTGAATTTGTATTTTAAGATCACAAGCAAACATATTAATCCAAAGTGCATATCATAAATCTAAGAATAATAATGATAAATAAAACGAAGATCAAGATGAGAGAAATCTTATTGATCGTTGGCCTTGAGGTAGTTGTGTAGAAATGGAGTACAATTTCATAAGAGAGAAACTTGCTAATGAACAAAATAAGAATACAATGAATAATCCTACAAACGTTACTTGCAATCGGATGTGTCTTACAAATGAACTAAATGGGGTATTTATAGCCTAAATGGGATGAGGTTGTTTCAAGTTCTTAACTTGCATGTTCGGTATACAGTTAGTGGGGTAGCGAGATCCTCTCCAACGGTGACTATAATTGTGCAGCCTACGGAGACCACGATCTCAGAAGAGCTTCCAGTATAGTTGAGTTCGGCATCGAAATTATTTGATATGCTCCGGGTACGTGCCCCTTTGGTTGACCTTATTTCGAGTTGAAGAGGCGGTCACGATTACAGTTTATCTGCTCCCAGATCTTGTCTTCCATGCTCATGGGTCCAGAACCACTTTCACCACGTGTCACTATTTTGTTGTGCCACGTGGTAAGGCCTAATTTTACAAATACAGATAGTCCCTGCACTTGTCGAGTAGTTCTCCGAGAAGTACCCGAGAAGGGAAAATCCTTTAATAGGAAGATATCTCGCCCAATATCATTTCTTGACAATGAAGAAATCTCAATAGTATTTCGCTATTAAAGTGATAAGATATGTTATTGAGATGGTATGTGCAGTCTTTCTTTATTGCTCAAGACATATGGTAATTCCTTATTGGTTTTGTGGTTGATTACAGTCCTCAAGATCATGATAACTATTTTTATGACAGAAGTCTTTCCCGAGTTTGACGGTTATGAAAAGTTGATTTCATGCCTATATATGTAGATACATAACCTCATCATTTGTTAGTTACTATTTGCAATTCCTTCTACAACTTTCTTGACATTTTGCCTAACCTTTCTCCATTTTTCTTGTTTCTTCCTTCACCATTACTATGGATTCTCAAAATCTCGACTTTATAACAGTTGTGAATCTTTTCACACCAAACCAAATGAGAAATATCGTGATCCTCTAGAGAAAGTTCCTTTTATTTTGCCCCTAAATGAAGTATCATTTACTGTACTCCTAGAAGAAGTTCCTTCTATTGTACCCCCTATAAAGAAGTTCCTTCTGTTTTTCATAAGAAATGGGAAAAAAACTTAGAAACCACATAAAGGCAAAAAAGAGAAGTATGGTATTGAGCCCCTAGTCTCTGACCAAAAAAGAGAAGTATGATACTGATCCCCTAGTCACTGACATTCTTCCTGAGCAATTAGATTTCGAAGCGGCTGAAAAGTCATAGAACAAGCTAACGATAAAATCTGTAGGTATTTTTGTGAATAACTTTGACTCACTGGTTCGTAAAAATCACATCCCCTTGTTCTGGGGGAATGTCATTGGGGCGATCATGTCGATGTTATAGCGCCCTTGGAAGTGAAAGGAACACCAATCATCGGACTAGCTTTTCCGTCATGTATACTTACCTATTCACCCTTAGGTTCAAACCCCCAATCAATTTCATAATCTTAGACTTTTGTCGGCACTTCAAAATTTATCTGGGCCAAGTTGGTCCGAATGTTTGGAGGCTGGTAATGTGTCTCCATTTTCGGCCAATTTCATTGATGTTATTTTTTTCTTTAGTTTTCCTCCATCTCTACTCCCCGCGGCCATCCAAGGCTAGTATTGTTATTGCCATCAATCGCAGTACACGAGCTCTATTGAGCACGAAAGGCGATTACGATAGAGGCTGGTATGACCGATCTGTCATTGCCTCGACTGTGAATTCATCTCTTCCGAGGACTGACCTTTTCTGGAGAGGTGAAACAATAAACGTAAATATATAATCTTTATCGCGTATCAATATTTATCATCCATTTTTTTATTTGTGGCCTTTTTATTTCAATAGTTCTAGAGACACTCAAGGAAGTTATTTGTATTCAGGTATGGGTTGAGAAGATTATGTCATCCTCCTCGATAGTCGAGAGGTCTTGGAAGTAAATCTCAGAAGTTTCGGGATGGATAACTAAGTATCATAGTAAGTTCTTATGTCTATCGACCCTTTGCCTTAATATTTCACGTCTGTATACCTAATTTTCTTTTTAAAGGAATTACTCCGAGGAGGACCCCTAGATAAGTGCTAATAAATCTCTCCACTTTCATCGATTCTGTCCAAGACAGTTACCTGCCATGAAGAGGAAGGAAGTTCATCGAAATCTGCTTTGGTGAGTGGTTCTCAGGCCTTCCAAGGAAGAAGACGAGGTCCAGCTTCATGATAGGATATGAGGGTGCTCAAGAAAGTCTGCAAATTAATATTTAGACCGTATATCCCCCGGGATAATATTCCCATAGTGATTGTGGATGAGAAGATGGAGTCCCCGAGTATGGAACCAACAAGAGGTGAAGCTTCCACTCTGAATTGGAGTAAAGGTGTTGCAGGAGATTATTTCATCAGATCTTCTGTACCCAAAATTTCCCAGCACGACTTTATGTTTCTGTCGAAGCCCCTAATTTTGCACTTTTCCTTCACTAATCCTCGACAAGTGTCGGTATACATAGAGTCACGATTGAATGTGTTAATCTTATATACCATTTGGTGGAGGATGCCATGTGGTTGAAGGAGTTGTCGGCCCCTTGGAAAGAGAAAAAGTGGACAGTTAATCCAACGTTGATCTTGCGAACGACATACTTCATTCCACCATTCAGGTATATCCTGAGTATTTGTCATCTTCCCTTTATGCTAGAGCTTTCTCATAGTTTTATAACTGAAACTGTGTTGTATTTTTATTGTAGCCTGATTTTGTTTTAACCCAGATTAGGAGGAGGTTCTTACTTCATGAGGAAATAGTGGCAGAACTGAAAAGAAAGTACCAGGGCTAAGGAGTTTAAGTTCGGGAAGATGTATGTAGAGAAAGAGACATATAAGATTTTGTCCATGTTGGATATGGAAGAGCTAGGAGAGGTGAAGAAATATATGGAGAAGCAAAACACTATGCACATTTAGAGGGAGATCACCTTGAGGCGTTGCTTGCTTAGAAGGAGGCGCATTAGAGTCAGCTGGCTGATAAACATGCAAAGTTTATTGATGAGCTGGCTCAGGCCAAACTCCAAAGTGCAAGGGAGATTTCTTCAGCAGGCTACTGAATCCTTCTAGGCTAAGGAAGGTGGGCTACAGAGTGAGAGGGACAAGGCAATCCAGGTCCTTGACAGATTGAGGATGCAGTTTGAACTTGACCAAACATCATCTTCCTAGAGTCTTAAGTTGTCAACGCTTGAGGGTGTTTCCACAGGGATACCTAACTTGGAAGAGGAAATTGAGAAGGTAAGGCAGGCGGTAGAGACGACCCTAACTGCTAAAGATTTTTCTTTTACCGAAGAAGAATCCCCGAAAGATGAGATTTTTCTAGATCTTTCAGAAGAGGACACCAAAGAGGAGCATACGAAGTCGCACCCTGGCCCTTCGGTCCCTCAAGTTGATTCGTCTCCGTCTACTCCACCACCACTTGGCCCGACCCCTCAGGATCTGTAACTTTTTTCTTTCCCGACTGGGGTCAGTGAAGTGACAATACAAGTGCAATGACCAGTGTTTGGTATTTTAGAAGTATTTGTCTTCTATTTTTCTTTTGTTTTTGGGTAGTTGAGGGCGTTATGGATACGCTTTATTCTGTAACAAATTGAGATTTTGATGAGAAGCAATATTTCTCATATTTTTGTTTATGCCTTTTTGTTTATGCCTTTTGTTAATATTTCTAATATCTTTGTCTGTCCTAGATATTTTATCTTAGATGGACTTGTTTCCAGTTCTGAGGACATCATATCGGGAAAAGAGTGTGATGCTTGACTGTCTTGAGATTTCTTGGCCTCGAATACACAATGTTGCTTGACACATTTGGCTTCATTGTTATATATTCATTCATCTTCTCGAAACTTTTAAGAACTATCTTGAAAGTGGGATTTCCTTAAGATGGTAAATCAAGTGTTTATGACACCCTTACTTTGGATCCATAACATTAAATGTTACGTCCATTTAATGTTCACAACATGTGGTCCGGCCCGATTATGAACGGTGCCTTCAACAACTATCGCGGTGCTAATAACTTCTCCTTACAAAAGGAGTAGTTAATGTTTTGCTTTCTATATTTGCTCCACCAATTTCTTATCTCTCTTTACAAATACTTTGTCTTTCCTACCTTAAGAAGCTTTTTGTTCCTTTGCTCAAAACTCCCCAGCTTTCAATGATAGATTCCCAGAATCATAACTCCTCAAAGAAGCGATCCTCGTCCATTTTTAATTTGGCAACCTGGAAAGTACTCATGTTGATGTCGCCGATGAGATAAGATAACTGTGGTTTTTACTGATTCTCCTCCAACGAAGAAGAGGATGACCACCAAGAAGGTGGACCTAGTGTCCCTGCCAGAGAGGATGGTCTGATATATTATGATGAATGAGCTGAAAAGGGACAATGACTTTAATGTCAGGAAAAAGACTAAAAAAACAAGTAGGGGATCAAAACTCTCTTGTTTTCATATATCCTTCTCTTATCACCCATGATATCCTTCGTTGAATTTGGGAGGACTGTGGGTAGACTGATAGAGAAAATCTTGTCCTTGGAATTCCACGGGAGGATGAGAGGCTCACCAGCCATCGCCTTTGCGACTACTTTATATGTATGTACCCCTTCACTGCGGGATTTAAACTCCTTATGGATGAAGCTTTTGCGGAAATATGTGTCCAGTACAAAGTTTTTATGGCTCATGTCGTCCCTCAGAATTGGAGGCTAATTTTAGCCCATCGTCACTTGGCATCAAAGGTTGATGTCACTTTTATTTTATGACACATTTTCCAACTTTATTCTCATAAAGTATATCGTGGGAAAATAATTAATATGACTAATCAAAATTCTATGATCCTGGCATCCAATTACAGTGATAACTACGATCAGATATGGTTCAAGAGATACTTGGTGGTTCAAACCAAGTTCATTTTTTCGAATGAGAAAATCCAGTTCTTGGAGAAGTGAAATCATAATCGTGAGTGTTTTGCTATTCTCCCTTTATTTATTTTAAGGATTACTCTTACAATTTTTTTGGCTTGTAGTTGTTGCGATGGATATCGAGGGAGCACCCAATATTGAGGAATAAATGGTTGAGGTTTTACAAGTTTCCACCAATTGCTCGACAACCTAAAAGGCCATTATAGCCAAAGTGGGGTACTTTCGACCGAACTATCATCGTAACTTATTTTTTTAGTTTGAGTGCTTCTTTTTTTTTGTTTTACCCTTATTTTATTTTCTCTAACATAGGTGGATCTTTATAGGTGTGGGTCTTAACAAGATACCCCAGTCTCGAATTTAGCCTCTTATCACCCTACCATCTTCGGCGGCAAATGCTTCTCCAAGAATTCGAGAGTTACTCATCGAAGCACCACAGGATGACATCGTCGATGCTTTTGTTGCATTGCCTCATTCAGGGACCACCAAGAGGAAGACGACCTCTGAAGAGAGACTTGCACATCATGGGGTCGAATGAAGCAGTACCCAATATGCTCCCCGTGCTATTTAGACTGGCGTCGTTGAGGAACTTGCGCGCCCTGATCTTCTTTTGGTTGATTTTGAGGAAAATCCTCACCCCGCCGACTTGTCTAGAAAAGAAGTGGCGAGCTCAATTCCGGATAGGGGCTGTCACATACCTGGTATGCCCCATCAATGGGAAAAGCCATAGAAATTTTCCTAAGATTTTGAGGCTATACCTTCCCAAGAAAATTCTTTCCCACAAAAGAAGATCCAGCTGGAGGGCAATGTGGAGATGTGACTGCTTTACTTCTGGAGGGTTCTAATTTTTAGTGCCCCAACTGCCAACACCAGTAGATAACGAGTTGTCAATTTCTTAATGGTCAGTGAGGTTGATCTTTTTAAGGACCCTAGGCACGTCATTATCCATTTCCACGAGTTGGTAGGTCACAAGGAGTAATAGATGATGGTTAACATAAACTCAGGGGCGCTAATTACCCAAATAGATTATGAAACTACTAGGGGTAAGTTCCCTTAACCTTTTTCTGTTATTTTATAGTTTCGCCCTTCTTATTGATCTATCTTCCTTTTCTATACAACTCAGCTTGCTCACCTCAGGGGATATGAAAAGAGTCCGACATGACATGGTATAGCCAAGAAGGTAGTTAAGTTTGACTTAGCACTGAGTGTCGATAGCAAAAGGTGAGGGCCTCAAGGTCGAAAAGGCTGCTTTCTTGGAAAGGGTCAAAGAAATAGAGAGAAGTGCCAAATAGAGGATACAAAATATCTTAGTAGTAAGGCGACTCTTAGGGGTGAGCGGAGCAGGACCAACAAAAGGCTTTCGGTCTGTCAGGATGATTTGGCCTAGAAGACAGACGTAGAAGTACGACTGAGAGAAGAGTTCTCCCGGTTAGAGGCTAAGAAACAGGAACTGAAATCCAATATGAAAGCAGCAGAGGAAAGGTCTCGAGCGAGCAACGCCAATCAGAAGACCTTACGTGGCCTTACGAGGTCTTACAAAGGAAGATATAGTTACACCTGAGCTATTTTGGAGTCTCGCTTTCTTGATCTTTACTGGTGCATTCTGGTACAATGAACTTACTGTTTACTAGAAAAATCGGACAACGTTAGATTTGTGGATGGTTCTAAGGATATGCAATACAACTTGATATAAATCGCGTAGAGAAATGAAAATATGTGTATTGTTGACTGTAAGAATGAAAATAATAAGCAAAAAGAATAAATAAGTAAAACAAGCTCGAGGGGATAACTATCAATATAAGAAGTGATCTTTTTCTCTCCTCTCTCTAGCTTACAAGGATTCCCCTTTTATAGAAGAGGGTCATTACCAAAAAACAATAAAATAAAACACGTAGTGGAAGACCCATGATGACTTGTCTCTTCCTTGATTCCCGCCAAGATTCTCTCTCTTGGTGTGGTTGCAACGACTCTTGTCTGTGAGCTCGATACTAGCTCGAACTCGTTACTGGGTCGGGCCCTTCGGTCTTGGATCGAGTTCGACCTTCGAGATGGGCGTCGCGTATTTTCGACCTCGAAGTAGTGCCTTGCGGATCGATCCGGTCACGAGCTCGATAGGATTATCGAGCTGCCTCCTCGAGCGACCTTCGGGCTCAAGGTCCGTTAGTACCGACCTCAGAGCTCACTCCTAAAATCTCATTCTGACTTATTAACACTCGAACTCGATCGAACGTAGGAAGGCCGAAATCTATTTCGACCGTATACAAATAGTCCCCTCGTTTCTCGAAAAAGGATGTGGCGAGAAACGATATGATTTCCCAGCAGCTCGATCAGATATACACTGATGTTTTTATGTGATGATTTCCCAGCAGCTCGATCAGATATACACTGATGTTTTTATGTGATGATTTCCCAGCAACTCGATAAGATATACACTGATATTTTTATCTATCCCGACCATGATGTATGTAATGTTCGATCATCTTATGCGTCTTTATAGTCCCCGACTTTATCGAGGATACCCGAATTTTTTCTTCCCCGGTGAGAATTGCCAGTTACCTTCGGTCCTTGGTGACCGGAGAATATTAATCAGTGATGAATATGGAGGGGCTTCCTGTCTTTTTAATGAGGCCCAACATGCTTCGAATCGGATAACTTCTGATGGCGTTTTCGCCGCTTCTGTACAAAAATTTGTAAATACAAATCTTTTTTTTTATAAGAGAAATGGCCTTTCAAACTAAATAGACAGTTTGAATTTAAAACTCTGTTGCCTTCGGGCCTCGTGGGTAGTCCCCTTTGCTTTATCGGGCTCGAGCGTCCTTCAGCTTAAATAGTCAAGTGTTTGTTTTAATTCGAAGAAATGGGTAGTTTTGCTCGAAATAATGTAGCTCGTAGGCATAATAGTGATGGCCCGAACTCGAAATAAAGGTAGCCCGTAGGCTTAGCAATCGAATGAATGATTCGAACTCGATGCAATGTAACCCGTAGGCTTAATGGTCGAGTGAGTGATTGCTCGAACTAGAAATAAAGGTAGCCCGTAGGCTTGGCAATCGAGTGAATGATTCGAACTCGATGCAACGTAGCCCGTAGGTTTAATGGTCGAGTGAGTGATTGCTCGAACTCGAAATAAAGATAGCCCGTAGGCTTGGCAATCGAGTGAATGATTCGAACTCGATGCAATGTAGCCCGTAGGCTTAATGGTCGAGTGAGTGATTGCTCGAACTCGAAATAAAGGTAGCCCGTAGGCTTGGCAATCAAGTGAATGATTCGAACTCGATGCAATGTAGCATGTAGGCTTAATGGTCGAGTGAGTGACTGCTCGAACTCGAAATAAAGATAGCCCGTAGGCTTGGCAATCGAATGAATGATTCGAACTCGATGCAATGTAGCCCGTAGGCTTAATGGTTGAGTGAGTGATTGCTCGAACTCAAAATAAAGGTAGCCCGTAGGCTTGGCAATCGAGTGAATGATTCGAACTCGATGCAATGTAGCCCGTAGGCGTAATAGTCAAAGTAGCCCGTAGGCTTAATGGTCGAGTGAGTGATTGCTCGAACTCGAAATAAAGGTAGCCCGTGGGCTTAATGGTCGAGTGAGTGATTGCTCGAACTCAAAATAAAGGTAGCCCGTAGGCTTGGCAATCGAGTGAATGATTCGAACTCGATGCAATTTAGCCCGTAGGCGTAATAGTCAAAGTAGCCCGTAGGCTTAATGGTCGAGTGAGTGATTACTCGAACTCGAAATAAAGGTAGCATGTAGGCTTGGCAATCAAGTGAATGATTCGAACTCGATGCAATGTAACCCGTAGGCTTAATGGTCGAGTGAGTGATTGCTCGAACTCGAAATAAAGGTAGCCCGTAGGCTTGGCAATCGATCGAATGATTCAGACTCGATCCTGTTTGCATAATAAATCTTGAACATAGAATATCGGTAAAGAAGAGAGCTTTCTCTGTAGGTCATTACACATGGGTTCATGTTTTGCGTCAGGGCTCGGGCCAGCTATATAAGCATGGTTCGCTTTGACCGTTTGGCCCTTACAACGTTTCCCGTTGAGACACTGTTTGTCATAAAATAACGAAGTAACTTCCTTTGCACCGAACTTGATAATCATAATAAATAAGTTCAATGATAAAGCCCCCATGTGTACGAGGTTGATTTTAAAAAGGCCTCGGATACTCAGCAGTAGTATCATTTTCGCTATATGGCCAGTATCGATCTCTGGTCGATTTTTGCTTTTTCGTAATGGTCCTAGAAGTCAACTGGTCATCTTCGACTCTTATTTTGGATTGATATCGATTGTGCACATCGGTCCAAGTAATAGCTGGGTACTCGATCAGATTTTGCTTCAGCCGCCGCGAAGCCCTCGAGCTCCGCTCATTTAGACCTTGAGTGAAAGCTTGAACAACCCAATCGTCTATGACTGGTGGCAGATCCATTCGTTCCATTTGAAAACGAGCTACGAACTCCCTTAGCATCTCGTTATCCTTTTGCATTACCTTGAACAGGTCTGACTTTCTGGTTTCGACCTTTATGGCTCCGGCATGAGCTTTTACAAAGCAATCTGCAAGCATAGCAAAACAATCAATGGAGTTAGATGGTAAATTATGATACCATATCATTGCCCCTTTTGACAAGGTTTCTCCCAATTTTTTTAATAATACAGATTCGATCTCATCATCTTCCAAATCATTGCCCTTGATGGCACACGTGTAAGAAGTGATGTGCTCGTTGGGGTCGGTCATTCCGTTATATTTGGGTATTTCGGGCATACGGAATTTTTTGGGGATTGGTTTTGGGGCTGCACTCGAGGGAAAAGGTTTTTGAATGAATTTTTTTGAATCTAGCCCTTTTATCATTGGTGGAGCCCCCGGGATCTGGTCGACCATGGAATTATATATTTCTACTTATTTATCGTTGGCTTCGACTCATTTTGTGAGTTCCTCGAGCAATTTAATAATTTTGGGAGTAGTCCCCGATTCTTGCTCATTTGGCTTCTTTATGGCTGGTTCCGTTCTGTGGGTGACTTCTCGAAGCGGATTGAGCTCCGGTCTTCTTTGTACCTGAGTTTGGCTCTGCAACTGAGCTATCGCTATTTGTTGGGCTTGTAACATCTCGAAGACCATGCGTAAGCTGACTCCGATCTCCTCCACGTTATGGGTGTCTCGAGCTACGGATCGAGTACCACCCTGAATGCTCATTTCCGGTTCGGAACGCTGATTCGCCTCTAGAGCTATTTGTGAATTGACATCCAATGATACTTCGGCTCGAATTTCGGGTGCTTCGATTCGAGCCTCAGCGCCTTCATCGAGTGGCCTTCCGGCCCCGGGTGCCAAGTTGTTGGTTTCAGCTTGAAGGCCAGCTTCGTGGTCGATAGGTGAAGCCATTGCTGATTTCTAGTTGCAAACTGGCGTATACTTTAGGTTTATATCAAACAATCACTGTTACCCTTAGCCCCACAGTGGGCGCCAAACTGTTTATCGGAAAAATCGGACAACGTTAGATTTGTGGATGGTTCTAAGGATATGCGATACAATTTGATATAAATCGCGTAAAGAAATAAAAATATGTGTATTGTTGACTGTAAGAACAAAAATAATAAGCAAAAAGAATAAATAAGTAAAACAAGCTCGAGGGGATAACTATCAATATAAGAAGTGATCTTTTTCTCCCCCCTCTCTAGCTTACAAGGATTTCCCTTTTATAGAAGAGGGTCATTACCAAAAAATAATAAAATAAAATATGTAGTGGAAGACCCATGATGACTTGTCTCTTCCTTGATTCCCGCCAAGATTCTCTCTCTTGATGTGGTTGCAACGGCTCTTGTCTGTGAGCTTGATACTAGCTCGAACTCGTTATTGGGTCGGGCCCTTCGGTCTTGGATCGAGTTCGACCTTCGAGATGGGCGTCGCGTATTTCCGACCTCGAAGCAGTGCCTTGCGGATCAATTCGATCACGGGCTCAATAGGATTATCAAGCCGCCTCCTCGAGCGACCTTCGGGCTCGAGGTCCGTTAGTACCGACCTCAGAGCTCACTCCCAAAATCTCATTCTGACTTCTTAACACTCGAACTCGATCGAACGTAGGAAGGCCGAAATCTATTTCAACCGTATACACTTACAACATGAGATTCATTTTCTTGATACTGAGGCGAGGGATATTCGAAGGTGACTTAGTCTTTTTCACCCAATAAGCGAGGACTTAACACTAAGTCGAATAAAACTAATTTTGAGGGTGAAGATGGCGAGAATATGAGATTGCCTCTTATCCCGAGTATCCACCTCCTCCAGTTGCTGCATTTGCTGCTAATCTGGATTCACCATCAACCTCTGGTCATAGGTGCATGGTGTTAGATCCTAGTTCTAGGCCGCAAGGTCCTTCTTAAGCATTTTCCTATAATTTTTGGGATTGAGCCCCTTTATGTATACATGAAATATTTTCTGTGAATATCGTTATGCCTTTTATATTTGCGTTTAATGCTTACCGTACTTAGAATTATTTGTTTTCCTTTTTTGGCTTTAGTCTCAAGGACATAAAAGGTTTACGATTCGTTGCTTCAGAAGAGATCATTACTAGTTATGTCTTAGTATTTTGTGCATAAAAGCAGCCTTTTTATGTCTACTCGGCGCAGATGAATCAACATCCATCATCACTTAAGCATAAAAAAGTGAGGAGAGTTGGCCCGAGTAGACGCTTGTACCAAAATAAAGTACTAAAAGTATGTTTGTGAGGCAAAAATGAAACATAAGTTTTAGAGAAAATAGAATTCATATTCATTCGAGTATGTGTAGTTAACCCGAGTATATTATTGAGTCATTTTTTACTTGACATATTGAATGAGATCTGATTAAACAATTAGGGTAGCCTCTATTGGACCGTATATACAAATATGTCATTTTTGGAATGGATTTATCTAAAGATTTTGTGTGATTTTGAAATCTTCTATTGTCCCCATTTTTATTTTTACCTGCCATATTTTCCATGTGGTTTTTGGTCTTCATGATTTGCAATTTCATATGGTGTAGTCTTCAAGTGTTCGGGTTTGAAGAATGAATGTTTGAGGACTGGTATCATAGTCCACCAGTGTTCGGATTAGCATTTAGTCCAACTGTAATATTCTTCTTCTCCTAGTGGTTTTATTCTTAAAAATGAATTAGAGAGACGGGGGAGTTATTAGATGAAGGCAGTGATGGAGCCCTTTTAGTCAAATATTTTGACCTTGGATGGAAACTACAGTGATTCTAGAATATTGCCACAAGTCAGTATAGTCATCATTCAGATTGAGCTAGCTTGATGTTTGTCATCTAAAATAGCTAGTAAAAATAAAATTTAAATAAATCTGTAATATGTGGATAAGAAAGAAAGTAGAACAGTTGCGGTCCTTAGAAGTAGAATAGTTTGAGGTGCGCACGTTCCAATTTTCCTTGATGAGTCGACCATCCATCTCCTCGGCTTGTACAATCTTTTGCATGTTATCTCGATGATTCGATAAGGTCCTTTCCAGTTCGGCCCGAGCTTCCTCATGTTCGGCTCTTGGGATGCTGAGAATA
The DNA here is from genome assembly GCF_000390325.3 of Nicotiana tomentosiformis. NCBI lineage: Eukaryota > Viridiplantae > Streptophyta > Magnoliopsida > Solanales > Solanaceae > Nicotiana > Nicotiana tomentosiformis. Next base: position 41,203,985 of record NC_090818.1, on the reverse strand, counting down.
TATTATGCAGCACATAATTCCCAATTTGAAGTATCGAAGGTTCACCTTCTTATTGTAATAATTCTTGATTCTTTACTTATGTGCTGCTCGAATCAAGACCATTTCTCTCTGTCCTTCTAGTAGGTCCAAGTTGGTGGCTACAACCTCGTTGTTCTCCTCTTCGGTAGCATAGTTGAACCTTAAGCTTCATTCTTCTATCTCGATCGGAATGAGTGCTTTAGATCCATAAAAAAGATCTCTCATATGCTCGACTTCGTTGTTGTACGGTATGCCCATAATACTCTTAGTAGCTCTTATGGCCATCTTTCCTTCGTTGTTTACGGGTTTTTCTTTAAACTATTATGCAAGACTTTGTTAAAGGACTCAACTTGTTTGTTTGCTTTTGGGTGATATGGAGTATAAGTGATCATTTTGATCTGCCACTCTTCAAAAAGTTTTGTTACTTTAGTCCTAATAAACCGTGGTCTATTATCACATGCGATTTCTTTTGGCACTTCGAATTTACATATGATATTTTTCCAGATGAAGTCCGTGACTTTTTTCTGTAATTTGCGTGAATGCACCTGCTACCACCACTTAGAGAAATAATCAGCTAAACAAACAAGAATTTTACCTGACCCGGAGCTACCCCGGAGCTTGTGATAATGGACCTACTATGTCCATATCCCATTTCATGAAAAGCATGGTGTCACGATCCAAAATCTCACCACAGGTGTCGTGATGGCACTTAGTCTCTAATACTAAGTAACCCGATTTTTAATAACAATTCATGCTTTTTTTAAAATCGAAACTAACAGCGGAAATAATTATAACAACCTCCCAAGATTGGTAATACTGAGTCACGAACTCTAACTGAATACATAAAATGATCTCAAGGATCGAATATACAATATTGTTCGAATAATAGTTAACAGTACAATAAAATGGGAAGACTCTAAGGGACTGCGACGACCAAGCATCTCTACCTTGAATCCTCGCGATCAGCACACTAACTCTGCCCGAGTCTGATATCTCCAATACCTGGCTCTGCACAAAAATGTGCAGAAGTGTAGTATGAGTACACCACAGTCGGAACCCATTAAGTAGCAAGACTAACCTCGGTTGAGTAGTGACGAGGTACAATCAAGACACTCACTAGTCAAACAATATGTGCAATATAGTATACAAAATAATGGAAAATAAATAGCAGTGATGGCAACAATAATCAACTTGTAACATAAACAACAAGGCAATAGGAACACCATAAATATTTCTCAAATGAATAATAAACACAAGTACAACCAATTAATTAAGTCCTTCAAAATATACATCTTTTATCTATAAGTTCTTCAAATAAAAATCTTTAGAATGTAATCCGTACAATTAAATATATCCCCAATATACTTCCTTCAAATAAATATCTTTCGAATATAATTCTTTCAAGCAAATATCTTTCGAATATAATTCTTTCAAATAAATATCTTTCGAATATAATTCTTTCAAATAACTATCTTACGAATATAACTCTTTCAAATAAATATCTTTCAAATATAATTCTTTCAAGTAAATACCTTTCGAATATAAAATCTTTCAAGTAAATATCTTTCGAATATAATTCTTTCAAGTAAATACCTTTCGAATATAATTCTTTCAAGTAAAAGTCACCATGTGACACCTCATTTAATTTTTCTAGTGTGAGAAATATATTCAAGATATTAAATCAAATAGCACGGTAACACCTTCGTGCATTTATCTCATTAAATTCATAACTTTCCTGGTGTGAATAATATATTCAACATATCACATCGAATGACACGGTAATAACCTTCGTGCACTTGTCTCATTCTCACCCAATATATATATATATATATATATATATATATATATATATATATATATATATATATATATATATATATATATAGAGAGAGAGAGAGAGAGAGAGAGAGAGAGAGAGATCAAATCAATTGGTACGGCAAAACCCTTCGTGCATTTATCTCTTTCTCACAGAGCATACATATAACAGTACCAACTAGGTAGGAGAAATGCCAATAACAATAATAAAAATAAAGTGAGAGGCACACAGGAAGCAACAATGACTACAAGACACATAAAAAACAGAGGTGCACAATAACAGCTCAAGATAAAGGCATGAATGTATACACAACGAAAAGATATCACAATATAATGTATGTTTCTTGTCCTCGCCTGCACGGAAACACCCTTCGTGCCATGAACATATGATAATATAAAAATAATGGCACGACATCACCTTTCGTGCTTTTACTCTCATCCTCACATGATATATAAATGAGCTGGCACGACATTATCCTTCATGCAAATTAAGAATGGCACGGTATTACCCTTCGTGCTTTATACTTTTTCTCACATGATAATATAACTGAAATGACACGGCATCACCCTTCGTTCTTTACACTCTCAAATGGCACGTCATCACCCTTCATGCTTTACACTCTCAAATGGCACGGCATCACCCTTCGTGCTTTACACTCTCAAATGGCACGGCATCACCCTTCGTGTTTTACACTCTCAAATGGTATGGCATCACCCTTCGTGCTTTACACTCTTCCTTACCAAGCACATGTATTTAACAAGCAAGGTAGGAAGCATAAATAACATCAAGGAGAGTGTTTAAACGACAACACAATACAACAATTCATATCACAATTTGCCCACCTGCCACAACCAACTCCAAAGATACAACAAAAATTAATTAATTTCAAAGCAAATAGTCCAAGGCTCCACACAACGCATATAAAACCTCAAACACAACAACCACAGAGATGGAAAAGTAACTCAGCATAGGACAATACCTTCTTTAATCTAAATTTTTGATAAATATATTAACGCCTCATTTTAAAAATTTTAATAATTATTTACATATAAGGAATCCATAATGAGATTATTTCCAAGAAATGTCAACCCAACTAACCACGGTATTTCACATAAAAATCAAAGTGGCAATCACACCAAATTATTATATAAAAATAATCTCGGCAAACAAAGAATGGAGGATGACAAATAAAGGATTTAATAAATGCCAACAATTTCTAATTTAATACATAAAGGCATCTACAAATTTTAACCGATATAATTTGTACATATAAACCAAGTATGTACTCGTCACCTCGCGTACATAGTTTTCAATTATGCAATTTCCACTTAAGACTCAATGCCTAAGGGGTAATTTCCCCCACTCAAGATTAGGCAAGATACTTACCTTTGTAAAATATGTCGATATTCTAAAATAGTCTTCTTTCGTGAAATGACCTTCGGACAGCTCAAATCTAGTCCAATTAATTATATAATTATAATTCATAGAAAATATTTTCAGATAATAATACGTAGATTTCCAATTTTATTCAAAAAGTCAACTCGAAAGTCAACCACGGTACAAAATCTCGATTTCTTCCATCAAAACTCGAATTAAACGATGAATATAACCATATATTCGTGAAATATAATCACTTTCGGATATAGAACACTTACCCAGTTCAAACTTGTGAAAACTCCCTCTAAGAATCGCCCAAACCGAGCTCCCCAACTCTTTTTTTGTCAAAAATGGCAAACAAAACCTGTTTATAGAGCCTCAGCTATTTCAAACGCCACATGTAGCATGGGGCACTGCATGTGGCATGGTTTCCAAAACTCCAATAATTCCCAGTACCAGGGCTAGCTCCCCACGCTACCCTGGGCGCTGGCGGCGACCAGAAATCTTTCCTGACACGGAAATGAGCATAACTCTCTCATACAATGTCTGAATTCGACGATTCTTTTTGCTATGGCTCCGAAATTTCAATACGGATCTAATATGATTCAATCAAAACTGAATTTGGATCTCATTTGCTTAATGTGATACTACTTATTCTTGAAGAAACGACGTCGAAACATTCTAGAATTATCCAAATTTTACATTCGATGCCGAAACCTATCAAATCAAGTCCAATTGACCTCGAATTTTGCACACAAGTCATAAATTACATAACGGACCTATAAAAAATTTTATAACTGGATTCTAACCCCGATATCAATAAAGTCAACTCCCGGTCAAACTTCCAAATCTTCCATTTCCAATTTTCGCTATTTCAAGCCAAAATCAACTACGGACTTTCAAATAAATATTCGAACATACTCCTAAGTCCAAAATTACCATACGGAGCTATTGAAATCACAAAAATTCTATTCCGGAGTCGTTTGCTCAAAAGTTGACTCTGTGGCCAACTCTTTTCTTTTAAGCTTCTTAAATAAGAATTGTTCTCCCAATTTGATCTCGAATCTTCCAAAAACCAAACTCAACCACACACGCAAGTCATAATACGTATTACGAGGTTGCTCGATATCTTAAACCTCTGAACGAGACGTTAATTCTCAAAACGACAAGTCGGGTCATACACATGGAGTGAGGACAGAGCGAAGTGGTTCGACTGGTTAATGTAGTTGACGAGCAAACGGTTGCACTTGTCATATTTTTTGATAAAATCATTCGCATCTTGCTCCATTCTTAGTCAATAATACCTGGTTCTAATCAGTTTTCGAACAAGTGATTTGTCTCCAGAATAATTACCACAACGTCGTTCGTGAATTTCTCGGATTACATAGTATGTATCTTCGACCCTAGGCATTTAGCCAGGGGCGGACCCATGTTGGTTCTAGGGGATTCAATTGAACCCGCTTCGCAAATTGTTTTTACTTTTTTTATATGGAAATTGTCAATCTGTGAAACAGACTTGTATTAAATATAAGCCGTTGATCCGTCTTAGTGAAAGGGATGTGTTGGTTAAAGCGTGTTCAAAGCTTGCAGATGATTGTGTGTTCGAATCCATGCTCTTACATTTTTATTTACGTTTTTAGTTTCCATAGCTTTTCTGGCCCTTATGTTTCTTAAATTCCAATGTGGTAAATCAAGGAAAGCTAGGTAAATAATACACCATAAACCTTGGATTTTACTTTTCAAGTTTAAGAATGGAGCCGTGGTTTTACATTTTTCTTCATTTTTAAATGTATAAACATTGATTTTTGTTTTTACTTTTTAATTATTTTTCCTTCATATTTTGTTCTATCAAACTTTGACAGCCTTTAGATATGAAACTTTCATATCAGTTCTTGTCTTCTTTCTTTTGCTGTTTAAATTAGTTTCTTTTTGTAGTTTTAGCACTTTTTTTAATAAAATTATTAATGTAGTCGAGTTTATAGCTCTCTTTCATTATTTTTTGTTTAGATTTAGCGCGAATTAATTTAAAATTAACAAATAAGCAATTTAGTATTTTAATATAGATCACGTTGATGATTGTATGGTAAAACTAGTAAAAAAAATCTAAAGTTTTAACAAATTGTTAAATTTGTAAAGGTAAATAGATTTATTGTTAAAATTTAGGTAAAGTTATAGTAAATTATCTTAAAAAGTGCGACTTTGAAACAAAATAAAGAGTAGTAGGCAAAAAAAATTATGTTTTGTTAAGAACTAAAATAAAGAGAACAAGGTAAGCTTTGTTTGTTAATTCAGTGTCGTTTGTACTGTCTATTGTCGCTAAGGATTTCAATATGTCTCTGAACCTACATGCATAAAGTTCTGGATCCGCTACTAATTTAGCTAATGGGCTATTAAATGCCCTTCGGTATAAGCCTACAGCAATAAGTTTACATGGATCGACATGATGAGTACATGAGTGAACGTGTAAGTAGGAAGTCTTCCTAAATTTGATTAACTTTCATAGGGCTAGGCTTCCAATAATTCACTATTTCGTACTTAGTAGTAATTACATTCGTTCTAATTTTCTCTTTGTATTCGTGTAGTCTCCACAAACACTTAAACATGATACTTTTGTTGTGCATTCTTAGGTACAAGCAAAAGTTACTATTACGGGATGAACACAACTAGATAGTATATAGTTAATCCTTAATGCTTTAAGACGAGGTCTCATTTCAAAAGAAAAATGAACCTACAGTTTATTCACCATAATCGCCCGTTCGAAGTTGATAGTTGAAAGAAAGTGGGCCTACGAGGCCCACTCCAAGCCTCTTTTGATTTTTTGGATGGTATATTTTTGTAAGCCCATATTTGTAGATCTTGAATTCCATGACATTTTGTGCAGCGCAGGCAATTTATATTTCTGTATATTTTATGGCTAAGTTCTCGTAATAACAAATAGAGAGTCAAAATTTTATCCATTAGTATGCAATAATATTTAATATTCAAGAATTAATCCATTTAAAAGCTAACTTCAAGATAAATGTTACACTGAGTATTAGCTAATTATCTAAAAAGGTGGTAGATAAATTGGTATAGCCCATTAAGTTGTGAGCTGCATAATTTTTAATATCGTAGTAGTTAAATATAAATACATTTAAATTAGGCTTAATCATTGATTTACAATTTAAAGATGCGGAATAATTGTAGAATTTCGATGGGCAATGAGAAATTAACTCGATAAAAAAAAAAAGACAACTTTCTTCAACAAAAAATGGAGAATGAAGGGTTTTGGGTTGGCTATTTAAATTATTTATTTTAAGGCTTGATAATTTTTGTATCACTTATACTTGGAAAAGCTTTATATAAATTTTAAAGTTGTAAATACTCATGTACTAATGTCCATATTTTTCTTATAAATTATTTTCATATACCCTTATTTAATGTTATATTCGTATTAAATTGTATTCAATGCATGAAATTATTTTCTTTTGGATAAATCAACATAGGAGCATTTTCAAGTAGGAAATATATGATTGGTTGTTGTCACAACCCAAAATTCCCACTTTTGGGACCGTGATAACGCCTAACATTTTACTTGCTAGGCAAACCAACGTTAGAATAATATTATCCATTTTAAAATAATTTTAAATTGATTAATAATAAAGAAATAAATGCGGAAGTAAAATCTGAAATATAGTGAATAATCCATAATAATAGTGATGTCTAAATACCATCCCAAAACTAGAGTCACAAGTGCACGAGCTTTTAGAATAATACAAATAAAGGTCTGAATAAAATTCAAGCCGTTTGAAATATAATACACAGCTGAGATAATATAGAAGGGGACTTCAGAACTGCGAACGATGTGCAGTTATACCTCAAGTCTCCACTGGTAGCTATATCCGGGCAAATCTACAGTACGCCGCTGGGACCAACTCCGAAATCTGCACAAGAAGTGCAGAATGTAGTATCAGTACAACCGACCCCATGTACTGGTAAGTGTCGAGCCTAACCTCGACGAAATAGTGACGAGGCTAAGGCGGGTCACTTACAATAACTTATACGCAATAGTAGTAATAACAATAATAATAATAACGGGAATATTAGTAAGACCAGTAAATAATATTAATGATTGAAATCAACTCAGCAGTCACAATCCCTCAACTTGTTTCCCTTGCGCCATGCAACCCGTTCCCCCAATATAAACTTTAAACAAGTCTGTCGCGGCGTGCAACCCGATCCCCAAATATAGACTTTTAAATAAGTCTGTTGCGGCGTGCAACCCGTTCCCCCATATAAAATTTAAATAAATCTGTTGCGGCGTGTAACCCAATCCCCCATATATATATATATATATATATATATATATATATATATATATATATATATATATATATATACAACTATTAAATGTAATAGAAATACTCCAATAAATACCACGTTCAATAAGAAAATATTAAGCATCAAGGTATACAATAATTATAATTTATTTATGAAACCAACAATGACAATTAGTAATTAATTGTGGAATTCAGGGAGAAAATAGACAGTTTAATATTTAATATGCCAAAGGTCAAGTAGCAATTAAGACACATAAATCAAATAAGCATGTAACAATAATTGCAGGAATTCAAGAATTAATATTTGACAAGAAATATGAGAGAAGCAATTATTATAACAATTAATTCGTGTCTTAAATAATTTAAGATGTTTTAAATAATTAAGCAACTAATTAATTTGATAAAGTATAGGCACTCGTCACCTTGCCTATACATCGTTACACATGAAATTCACGTAGTAAATAATTCAAGGGTTCTATTCCCTCAAGTCAAGGTTAACCACGACACTTACCTCGCTTTGCAACCAAATTTCAAGAATCCAATAAACCTTTGCCTCGCGAATTCGTGTCCGAAATTTTCAAATTTAATCATAAACAATTCAATATACTCAATACAAATCGTAAAAATTAATTTCATATGAATTTATAATTTTTCGGATAAAAATCTGAAATTCATTTTAAAAATCAATAGTGGGACCCACGTCTCGAATCCCGAAAAAACTCATGAAATCCGAACACTCGTTCCGATACGAGTTCAACCATATAAAAATTATCGAATTCCGACATCGGATTGCCTTTCAAATCTTCATTTTACATTATTGGAAGATTTGATAAAAATCTGATTTTTCTTCCATAAATTTACGGATTCATGATGTAAATGAGTATGGAATCATGAAATATAATCAATATAGGATAAGGAACATTACCCCAATATTTTACTGTGAAAATCTCCCGAAAATCGTCTTACCCGAGCTCAAAATCGAAAATGGTGAAAAATGGGTCGAAATCCCATTTCGAGAACTTAAGTTCCGTTTGCCTAGATTTTTACTCATCACGATCACGAACATTCACACGCGATCGCGAAGAACAATTTTTTCACTGCCCAAATTAACTCTACGCGATCGCATACACTTTCAGGCGATCTCGATGCACAGCTTCACAAACCTACGCGATCACAGACTAGCCCACGCGATCATGAAGCACACGATTCCAACTCTATGCGATCGCAACCCTCATCATACGTTCGCGAGTCACAAACTCCCAGAGCTACACGATCGCATCCCTCTTCAAAACTCAGCAGCCCCCAGTTAACCATACGCGATCGCGGATATCCCCACGCGATCATATAGAACAAAACTCCACTACCCAATTAAGCCTACGCGATCGCAGACACATTCACGCGATCGCGTAGAAGGAAAACATAATCAGATATCAGAAAATTCCAACAGCTGTTCAAGTCCAAATTTTTTATCCGTTAACCATCCGAAACTAGTCCGAGCCCTCGGAGCTCCAAACCAAACATGCACACAAGTCAAAAAACCTCATATGAACTCGCTCGCGCGATCAAAACACCAAAATAACGCCTAGAACTATGAATCAAACACCAAATCAAATGAATTTTTTTAAAAAACTTTAAAATTCTATTTTCACAACCGAACATCCGAATCACGTCAAATTAACTCTGTTTCTCACCAAATTCGATAGACAAGTCACAAATGACACAACAAACCTATGAAATTTTTCAGAACTCGAATCCGACCCCGATATCAATAAAAGTCAATTTGTGATCAAAATTTGAAATCTTTAAGCCTTTAGGCTTCTTGTTTTCGCCAACTGGCGATATTTCAAGTTAGGGACCTCCAAATTAAATTTTGTCCCAAATCATGATATGTACCTACCAGAACTATCAAAACACCGATCCGAATCAGTTTGCTCAAAATGTTGACCAAAGTCAACTCAGTTGAGTTTTAAGTCTCTATTTCACATTTTAATAAATTTTTCATATAAATACTTTCCAAAAAATTATATAGACTGCGCACGCAAGTCGAGAAATAATGAATAGTACTTTTAGAGGTCTTAGAACATAAAAATAATTATTAAATTTGAAGATGACTTTTTGGGTCATCACATTCTCCACCTCTAAAATAAACGTTCGTCCTCGAACGGAGTTAGAAAAAGTATCTGAGCTGGTGAAAAGGTGCGGATATTTACTCCGTATGTCCGACTCAGACTCCCAGGTAGATGGCTCTACCGGCTGACCTCTCCATTGCACCCGAACTGAAGGATAACTCTTAGACCTCAACTGTCGAACCTGCCGGGCTAGAATAGCTACCGGCTCTTCCTCATAAGTCAAATCCTTGTCCAATTGGACTGAGCTGAAATCTAACACATGGGACGGATCACTATGATATTTTCGGAGCATAGACACATGGAACACCGAATGAACCACTGATAAACTAGGTGGTAATGCAAGCCTATAAGCTACTTGTAACGACGCGACCAGTCATTTTGAGAGTTAGAGCCCCAAGACCCTATTAACTATTTTTTCCATATCTATTTCTGCTATTGTGACTTGCCGGGATGATTGGTTTTGAGTTTCAGAGTGTTTTGGGACACTTAGTCCCTAAATGAGAGCTTAAGCCTTAAGATTTGGACCGTAGTCAGAACTACGTGAAGACGACTCCGGAATGGAATTTCGTCAGTTCTGTTAGCTCCGTTAGGTGAATTTGGGTTTAGGGGCATATCTAGATTATGTTTTGGAGGTCCGTAGCTCATTTAGGCTTGAAATGGCGAAAGTCGATTTTTTGGAGTTTTGGGCCGGTAGTGGAATTTTTGATATCGGGGTCATTTTCCAATTCTGGAAGTTGGAGTAGGTCCGTAATGTTGATTATGACTTATGCGCAAAATTTGAGGTCAATCGGACGTGATTTGATAGGTTTCGGCATAGGTTGTAGAATTTTGAAGTTTCAAGTTCTTTAAGTTTGAATTGGAGGGTGATTCGTGAGTTTAGCATTGTTTGATGTGATTTGAGAGCTTGACTAAGTTCGTATGGTATTTTAGGATTGGTTGGTATGTTTGGTCGAGGTCCCGGAGGCCTCGGGTGAGTTTCGGATGCTTAACGGATCACTTTTGGACTTTGGAAAATAGCAGATTTCTAGTGTAGTGTTGCAGGCATTTTCTTTATCGCGTTCGCGTGGGAGTCCTCATGTTCGCGTAAGGTATATGGGAAGGGCATCTGAATTGCTCTTAGCGTCCGTGATGTCGCTCTCGCGTTCGCGAAGGTGTGGAACCTTGAAGCTACGTGTTCGCGACATGGTCCTCGCATTCGCGAAGAAGAACTGGAGGCAGGTGAGATTTCGTGCTTCGCGTTCGCGATGGAGATCCCGCGTTCGTGAAGGGTCAAGCTGAGTGGTCTTCGCGTTCGCGACATGTGCATCACGTTCGTTAATTAGATGAGTCTATTATAGTTGTATTTATGATATGTAATTACTTTTGGCTAGATTTGGGCCATTCAGAGCCGGATATTCGCGGGAAAGGCATTGTGAACGATTGATTGAGCTTGGTTCGAGGTAAGTGGCTTGCCTAACCTTGTGTTGGGGACTTTCTCCTTAGGATATTTCGATATTATTTGGTGTGTGGGCACCGTGTATGTGAGGTGACGAGTACGTACACGGGCTGTTATTGCAAAAATTCCATTATCCTTTTTAAATCATAAATGGTTTCTCTTATTGAATTTGCACTAATATGTTTAATTATTTAGTTTAGACTAGAAAAGCATGCTTACATGTTTTAACTGCCTAATTGACATTCTGTGCGCCATGCTTAGTTAAATCCCTATTTTCCTTATCTGTGATTAGTGTAAACTGTATAATTCGAGGCCATACCTGCCATTTTATCTTGCATTGCATATTTACTTTGGGACTACGGACGTATTCCGGGAGATCCCCCAGCACTGCATATTTACTTTGGGACTATGGACGTATTCCGGGAGATCCCCCAACACTGCATATTTACTTTGGGACTACGGACGTATTTCGGGAGATCCCCCAGCACTGCATATTTACTTTGGAACTACGGACATATTCTGGGAGATCCCCATGTACCGCATATTCATTCAGAACTACGGGACGACATCCCGGGAGATTCCTCATTGTGTTTACTTCATTCTGAGCCGAGGGCTCCTTTAACTGTTAAATTTTCGAGAATTTCTTTAACTGTGTTACCGTAAATTTTACTTATATCTTTTACTATTTAATTTATTATATTTACTCCGGTAGGGCCTTGACCTGACCTCGTCACTACTCGACTGAGGTTAGGCTTGTCACTTACTGGATACCATTGTGATGTACTCATGCTACTCTCTGCACATGTTTTTCGTGTGCAGATCAAGGTGCACCTTATCAGCCGTACTATCAGTGAGCCGGGACAGCTTTGGAGACTTCAAGGTATATCTGTCACGTCCGCAGACCTCGGAGTCCCCTTCTACTCTTACTCATGTCCATTATTTTCTTTATCTTCCTTGTTAGATTCTGATGTATAGAGACACTAGACTTTTCCTTCTGTAGTTTGTGATTCACGATGTTCCGGGTTTTGGGGATTGTTGTGCATTTTTGAATAGTTAGTTAAATTTATATTTTTATTTTATTATTCCGCAAAGTGTTAGGCTTACCTAGTTATAGAGACTAGGTGTCGTCACGACGTCACATGGAGGGGAAATTGGGTCGTGACAAGTTGGTATCAGAGCTCTAGATTCGTAGGTGTCGTGAGTCCCAAATCGGTTTATTAGAGTCTCGCGGATCGGTACGGAGACGTCTGTACTTATTTTCGGGAGGCTATGGAACTGTTAGGAAAATTTCACTACTTTGATTCCTTATCGTGCGAAAAATTGTTGACTTCAAAGATTCTAAACTTCTGTATTCTATTCTCTCACAGATGGTGAGGTCACGTATAAACGGATCTGCTGACCAGGCACCCTTGCCCCCTGCTAGAGCCGCAAGAGGCCGGAGCCGGGTTAGAGGCCGAGGACGTCCATGTGGTGCAGCCAGAGCACCCGTACGAGCCACTACAGAAGAGCCCAGTAGCTCAAGCTAGAGGGCAAACACCTGAGATACCTGTTGCTGCACCAGCCCTCCAGGAGACTCTAGCCCAGTTTTTGAGCATGTTCAGCACCTTAGCTCAGGATGGATTGATTCCACTTGCTCCTGCCATATCTCAGGCCGGGGGAAGAGCACACACTCTTGTCGCTGGTACTCCAGAGCAGTGGGTTCAGGTCGACCAGGTTCCAGAGGTTGTACCAATACAGCCGGTAGCTCCAGCTCAGCCCGAGGTTAGGGCAGTAGCTTCTGAGGTAGAGCAACTCAGACTTGAGAGGTACAAGAAGTACCACCCACCTACTTTCAGCGGACTAACTTCAGATGATGCTCTGGGTTTTCTTGAGGAGTGTCATCGTATTCTCTGCACTATGGGCATCATGGAGACGAGTGGGGTTTCTTTCATCGCTTTCCAACTAAGAGGAGCGACATATCAGTGGTGACGTGCCTATGAGCTGAGTAGTCCGGACGAGGCAGCCTCACTCACTTGGACTCAGTTCTTAGAGATGTTCTTGCGTGAGTATGTTCCTCAGAGCCTCAGGGATGCTTGGCGCGCAGAGTTTGAGCAGCTGTGTCAGGGTGCTATGACTATGTCGGAATATGCAGTCCGTTTCAGTGAGTTAGCTCGCCATGCACCGGCTCTGGTTGCTACAGTCAGAGAGAGGGTTCGTCGCTTCATTGGGGGACTCCACCCCAGTATTCGGACCAGTATGGCGAGGGAGTTAGAGATGGACATCACTTATCAATAGGCAGTAAGCATTTCCAGGAGAGTGGAGGGCATGTTTGCCCGGGACATAGAGGAGAAAGAGGCCAAGAGGTCTCGAGAGACTGGTCATTATTCAGGAGCTCGTGCGCCAGCAGCACGCTATGGTAGGGGCTTTGTGAGTTGCCTTGTTCATTCAGCTCTTCCAGCAGCCAGCGGTGTTCCAGCTCCTCCTAGACCTCAGGAGCCCTATTATGCACCGCCAGTATCCAGTATGCCTCCTACTCGAGGTGCTATTACCGGCCAGTCCAGCAGGCCAGGTCCGAGTTAGTCTCAGCCGCCGCTTCCTCCGAGAGGTTGTTTTGAGTGTGGTGACACTTGTCACCTGGTTAGAGATTGCCCCAGAGCCAGGATGGGTGCACCTCCATAGACTTATCAGCCTCCACGTGCTCCACCGGGTCCTCCAGCCATTCTTCCAACACCAACGGCCACCCCACCTCCTCATCTAGCTCGAGGTGGAGGTCGGGGAGGTCGAGGTCGCCCTAGAGGGAGAGGCCAGGCCATGTACTATGCCCTTCCAGCCCGTTCAGAGGCTGTTGCTTCAGATTCAGTCATCACATGTATCGTCCCTGTCTGTCATAGGGATGCATCAGTATTATTTGACCCAGGCTCTACGTATTCATATGTGTCTTCTTATTTTGCTCCACATTTGGGGATATCTCGGGATTCTTTGAATTCCCCTATTTATGTATCTACTCCCGTGAGAGATTCTCTCATTGTGGACCACGTATATCGGTCGTGTTTGATTGCTCTTAGTGGTTTTGAGACCAGAGCCGATTTGTTATTACTCAGTATGGTAGATTTTGATGTTATCTTAGGCATGGACTGGTTGTCGTCCCATTATGCTATTCTTGATTGTCACGCTAAGACCGTGACGCTGGCTATGCTAGGCTTGCCAAGATTAGAGTGGAGAGGTACCTTAGAGTATACTCCCCGCAGGTTCATTTCATTTCTTAAGGCTCAGCGAATGGTTGAGAAGGGGTGTGATGCGTATTTGGCCTATGTGAGAGATGTCAGTATTGATACCCCAACAGTCGAGTCAGTTCTAGTAGTGAGGGACTTCCCTGATGTGTTTCCAGCTGATCTTCCGGGTATGCCGCCCGATAGAGATATTGATTTCGGCATTGATTTGTTGCCGGGCACTCAACCTATTTCTATTCCTCCCAACCGTATGGCTCCTCCTGAGTTGAAGGAGTTAAAGGAGCAGTTGCAAGAGTTGCTTGATAAGGGTTTCATCAGGCCCAGTGTATCACCTTGGGGTGCTTCGGTCTTATTTGTGATGAAGAAGGATGGTTCTATGCGTATGTGTATTGATTATCAGCAGTTAAACAAAGTTACAGTGAAGAACATGTATCCTTTGCCTCGCAACGATGATTTATTTGATCAGTTACAGGGTGCCAGGGTGTTTTCCAAGATTGACTTGCGTTCTGGCTATCATCAGTTGAAGATTCGGGAGCCGGACATCTCGAAGACTGCTTTCAGGACCAGATATGGTCACTATGTGTTTCCACTCATGTCATTTGGGCTGACCAATACCCCAACAGCCTTTATGCATTTGATGCACAGTGTGTTCCGGCCTTATCTTGATTCCTTTGTCACTGTGTTTATTGACGACATCCTGGTATATTCCCGGTCTCGAGAAGATCATGAGCAACACATGAGGACTGCACTTCAGACCTTTAGAGAAAAGAAGTTGTATGCAAAATTTTCAAAGTGTGAGTTTTGGTTAGACTCAGTGGCATTCTTGGGTCATATAGTATCGAGTTAGGGGATCCAGGTGGATCCGAAGAAGATTGAAGCAGTGCAGAGTTAGCCTAGGCCGTCCTCAGCTATGGAGATCCGAAGTTTTCTTGGTTTGGCGGGGTATTACCGTCGCTTTGTATATGGATTTTCATCTATTGTGGCACCTATGACCAGATTGACCTAGAAGGGTGCTCCGTTCAGGTGGATCAAGGAGTGTGAGGAGAGTTTTCAGAAGCTCAAGACAGCTTTGACTACAGCCCCGGTATTAGTATTGCCTACATGTTCGGGTTCCTACACTGTCTACTGTGATGCCTCGAGAATTGGCCTTGGAGCGGTATTAATGCAGGACGGTAGGGTGATTGCCTACGCATCTAGACAGTTGAAGGTGCATGTGAAGAATTATCCGGTTCATGATCTCGAGTTAGCATCTATTGTTCACGACCTAAAGATTTGGCGTCATTATTTGTACGGTATTCCCTGTGAGATTTACACTGATCACTGGAGTTTGCAACACTTCTTCAGGTAGAAGGACCTTAATTTGCGTCAACGGAGGTAGTTGGAGCTACTTAAAGACTATGATATCACTATATTATATCACCCGGGGAAGGCCAATGTAGTGGCCGACGCCTTGAGTCGCCGGGCAGAGAGTTTGGGGAGTTTGGTGTATCTTCCGGCAGCTGAGAGGCCCTTAGCCTTGGATGTTCAGGCCTTAGCCAGTCAGTTTGTGAGATTGGATATTTCAGAACCTAGCCGGGTATTAGCTTGTATGGTTGCTCGGTCTTCTCTTTGTGATTGTATCAAGGAGCGACAGTATGATGATCCTCATCTTCTAGTTCTCCAGGATAGGGTTTGGCGAGGTGATGCCAGAGATGTGACTATTGGTGATGACAGCGTGATGAGGATGCAGGGCCGGACCTGCGTGCCCAATGTAGATAGACTTCGGGAGTTGATTCTCGAGGAGTACCATAGCTCGCGGTACTCCATTCACCCCAGTGCCGCGAAGATGTACCAGGATTTGAGACAGCACTGCTGGTGGAGGAGGATGAAAAAGGATATAGTTGGGTTTGTGGCCAAGTGTCTCAAGTGTCAGCAGGTCAAATATGAGCACCAGGGGCCGGGTGGATTACTTCAGAGGTTAGAGATCCTAGAGTGGAGGTGGGAGAGGATCACCATGGACTTTGTAGTTGGACTTCCACGGACTTTGAGCGGGTCTTGCTTCGGGTATCGCCTATGAAGGGAATCATGAGGTTCGGGAAGAAGGGCAAGCTGAGCCCGAGGTTCATTGGTCCTTTTCCAGATCCCCAGTGGGATGGTTTGAGCCAGGCGAGGCCCGATTGTTGGGTACAGATTTGGTCCAAGATGCCCTGGATAGGGTGAAGGTGATTTAGGAGAGACTTCGCACAGCCCAGTCCAGGCAGAAGAGTTATGCGGACCGGAAGGTTCGTGACTTGGCATTTATGGTTGGTGAGAGGGTCTTGCCTCGGGTATCGCCTATAAAGGGTGTCATGAGGTTCGAGAAGAAGGGCAAGCTGAGCCCGAGGTTCATTGGTCCTTTTGAGATATTGCGGCGAGTTGGGGATGTTGCTTATGAGCTTGCCTTGCCTCCAAGCCTAGAAAGAGTTCACCCGGTATTCCACGTGTCTATGCTCCGGAAGTATCACGGTGATCCGACTCATGTATTGGATTTCAGCTCAATCTAGTTGGACAAGGATCTGTTTTATGTTGAGGAGCCAGTAGTCATTTTGGACAAGCATGTCAGAAAGCTCAGGTCAAAGAATATTGCTTCAGTAAAGGTCCAGTGGAGAGGTCAGTCAGTCGGGGAGGAGACTTGGGAGACCGAGCAGGATATACGCAGCCAGTACCCTCATCTTTTCACAGTTTCAGGTATGTCTTTATACTCGTTCGAGGACGAACGATTGTTTTAAGAGGGGGAGGATGTAACGACCCGGCCAGTCGTTTTGAGAGTTAGAGTTCCGAGCCCCTATTAACTATTTTCCCCATATCTATTTCTGCTATTGTGACTTGCCGGGATGATTGGTTTTGAGTTTCGGAGTGTTTTGGGACACTTAGTCCTTAAATGAGAGTTTAAGCCTTAGGATTTGGACCGTAGTCGGAACTGTGTGAATAAGACTCCGGAATGGAATTCCGTCGATTCCGTTAGCTCCGTTAGGTGAATTTGGGTTTAGGGGCGTGTCCAGATTGTGTTTTGGAGGTCCGTAGCTCATTTGGGCTTGAAATGGCGAAAGTCGAATTTTTGGAGTTTTGGGCCGGTAGTGGAATTTTTGATATCGGGGTCGTTTTCTAATTCCGGAAGTTGGAGTAGGTCCGTAATGTTGATAAAGACTTGTGCGCAAAATTTGAGGTCAATCGGACGTGATTTGATAGGTTTCGGCATAGGTTGTAGAATTTTGAAGTTTCAAGTTCTTTAAGTTTGAATTGGAGGGTGATTTGTGATTTTATCATTGTTTGATGTGATTTGAGAGCTCGCCTAAGTTCGTATGGTGTTTTAGGATTGGTTGGTATGTTTGGTCAAGGTCCCGGAGGCCTCGGGTGAGTTTCGGATGCTTAACGGATCACTTTTGGACTTTGGAAGATAGCAGATTTCTGGTGTTCTATTGCAGGCATTTTCTTCATCGCGTTCGCGAGGGAGTCCTCATGTTCGCGTAAGGTATCTGGGAAGGGCATCTGAATTACTCTTCGCATCCACGATGTCTCTCTCGCGTTCGCGAAGGTGTGGAACCCCGAAGCTATGCGTTCGCGACATGGTCCTCGCGTTTGCGAATAAGAACCGGAGGCAGGCGAGATTTCGTGCTTCGCGTTCACGATGAGATCCCGCGTTCTCGAAGGGTCAAGCTGATTGGTCTTCGCGTTCGCGACATGTGCATCGCGTTCGTGATGGAGGATTTTTGGGCCGAAGAAAATTGTACTTCGCGAACGCGAGGGTGTGGCCGCGTTCGCGAAGAAGGACGCGTCTGGGCAGTATTAAAGTTTCCAAAAACGGGGGTTGTGCCATTTTTATCAAAAACTTGAGTTGGGAGCTCGGATTTTGGACTAGGGATTGAGGGATTTTTAGAGATATCGATTGGGTAACGATTCTTAACTCCTTTATGGTTATATTCCACTAATCTATGCTTGAATTCATCGTTTAATTTCGAATTTGGGTTGAAAATTGAGAAAAGTTCTTAGGCCGAATTTTGGGGTGTTGATCAAGATTTTGGTATCGGATTTGAGTAATTTTGGTACGAGTAAACTCGTGAGTGAATGGGTGTTCGTATTTTATGACTTTTACCCGATTCCGATATGTGGGCCCCACGGGCGATTTTTGAGTTAATTTCGGAATTTTTGTTAAAATGTTGATTTCATTAATTAGATGAGTCTATTATGGTTGTATTTATGATTAGTAATTGCTTTTGGCTAGATTTGGGCCATTCAGAGTCGGATATTTGTGGGAAAGGCATTGTGACCAATTGATTGAGCTTGGTTCGAGGTAAGTGGCTTGCCTAACCTTGTGTTGGGGACTTTTCCCTTAGGATATTTAGATATTATTTGGTGTGTGGGCACCGTGTACGTGAGGTGACGAGTACATACACGGGCTGTTATTGCAAAAATCCCGTTTATCCTTTTTAAATCATAAATGATTTCTCTTATTGAATTTGCACTAATATGTTTAATTGTTTAGTTTAGACTAGAAAAGCATGCTTACGTGTTTTAACTGCCTAATTGACATTTTGTGCGCCATGCTTAGTTAAATTCCTATTTTACTTATCTGTGATTAGTGTAAACCGTATAATTCGAGGCCATACCTGTCATTTTATCTAGCATTGCATATTTACTTTGGGACTACGGACGTATCCCGGGAGATCCCCCAACACTGCATATTTACTTTAGGACTACGGACGTATTCCGGGAGATCCCCCAACACTGCATATTTACTTTGGGACTACGGACGTATTCCGGGAGATACCCCAGCACTGCATATTTACTTTGGGACTACGGACGTATTTCGGAAGATCCCTCTGTACTGCATATTCATTCGGAACTACGGGACGGCATCCTGGGAGATTCCCCATTGTGTTTACTTTGTTCTGAGCCGAGGGCTCCTTTAACTGTTAAATTTTTGAGAATTTCCTTAACTGTGTTACCGTAAATTTTACTTATATCTTTTACTGTTTAATTTATTATATTTACTCCGGTAGGGCCTTGACCTGACCTCGTCACTACTCGCCTGAGGTTAGGCTTGGTACTTACTGGGTACCATTGTGGTGTACTCATGCTACTCTCTGCACATGTTTTTCGTGTGCAGATCTAGGTGCACTTTATCAGTCGTACTATCAGTGAACCGGGACAACTTTGGAGACTTCAAGGTATATCTGCCGCGTCCGCAGACCTCGGAGTCCCCTTCTACTCTTTCTCATGTCCATTATTTTCTGTATCTTCCTTGTTAGTTTATGATGTATAGAGACACTAGACTTTTCCTTCTATAGTTTGTAATTCACGATGTTCCGGATTTTGGGGATTGTTATGTATTTTTGAATAGTTAGTTAAATTTATATTTTTATTTCATTATTCCGAAAAATATTAGGCTTACCTAGTTGTAGAAACTAGGTACCGTCACGACGTCACACAGAGGGGAAATTGGGTCGTGACACTACTCCACCCACCCTTTCATGAATTTCAAAGGGTCCAATATACCCAGGGCTCAACTTGCCCTTCTTTCTGAACCTCATTACACCTTTCATAGGTAAAACCCGGAGCAATATTCTTTCTCCAACCATGAATGCAATATCACGAACTTTACAGTCGGCATAACTCTTTTGCCTAGACTGAGCTGTGCGAAGTCGATCTTGAAAAACCTTGGCCTTATCCAAGGCATCATGTACCAAATCGGTACCCAACAACCGAGCCTCTCCCGATTCAAACCAGCCAACTGGCGATCAGTATCGCCTCCCATATAATGCCTCATATGGAGCCATCTGAATGCTCAAGTGGTAGCTATTATTATAAGCAAACTCCGCAAGTGGTAAGAATTGATCCCAAGAACCTCTAAAATTTATAACACAAGCGCATAGCATGTCTTCCAGTATCTGAATAGTGCACTCTGACTGTCCGTGTGTCTGTGGATGAAATGCTGTACTCAACTCAACCCGCGTGCCTAACTCACTTTGTACATCCCTTCAGAAGTGTGAGGTAAACTGCGTACCACGATCTGAAATAATAGACATGGGCACACCGTGTAGGCGGACAATCTCACGAATGTAAATTTCAGCTAACCGCTCTGAAGAATAGGTAACTGCTACTGGAATGAAATGTGCTGACTTGGTCAACCTGTCCACAATAACCCAAACTGCGTCAAATTTTCTCGAGAGTTCGTGGGAGTCCAACAACAAAATCCATCGTGATACGCTCCCACTTCCACTCAGGAATTTCTAACTTCTGAAACAAACCACTAGGTCTCTGATGCTCGTACTTAACTTCCTGACAATTCAGACACCGAGCTACATATGCAACTATATCCTTCTTCATTCTCCTCCACCAATAATGTTGCCACAAATCTTAATACCTTTTGGCGGAACCTGGATGAATAGAATACCTGAAACTGTGGGCCTCTTCCAGAATTAATTCACGAAGCCCATCCACATTAAGCACACAAATACGACCCTGCATTCACAGAACTCCATCTTCCCCCACAACAACCTATTTGGCATCACTATGTCGCACCGTGTCCTTGAGAACAAGTAAATGAGGAACATCATATTGTCTCTCTTTGATGCGCTCATATAAAGAAGACCAAGCAACTGTGCAAGCTAGAACTCGACTAGGTGCTGAAACATCTAACCTCACAAACTGATTAGCCAAAGCCTGGACATCTACAGCTAACGGTCTCTCACCAACCGGAATATAAGCAAGGCTGCCCATACTCACAGCCTTTCTACTCAAAGCATCGGCCATCACATTGGCCTTTACGGGGTGATACAAAATGGTGATATCATAATCTTTCAACAACTCCAACCATCTTCTCTGCCTCAAGTTAAGATCTTTTTGTTTGAACAGATATTGAAGGCTACAATGATCAGTAAATACCTCACACGAGACACCGTAGAGGTAATGCCTCCAAATCTTCAGTGCGTGAACAATGGCTGCAAATTCTAAGTCATGAACATGATAATTCTTCTCGTGAACTTTCAACTACCGCGACGCATAGGCAATCACCCTGCCATCTTGTATCAATGCTACACCAAGCCCAACGCGAGATGCATCACAATACACCGTATAAGATCCTGAACCTGTGGGTAATACCAACACTGGCGTCGTAGTCAAAGCAGTCTTGAGCTTCTGAAAGCTCAAGTCACACTCGTCTGACCATCCGAATGGAACACCTTTCTGGGTCAGTCTGGTCAATGGGCTTGCTATAGATGAAAACCCTTCCATGAACCAACGATAATAACCTGCCAAACCCAGGAAATTCCGGATATCTGTAACTGAAGTAGGTTTAGGCCAATTCTGAACAGCCTCAATCTTCTTAGGATCCACCTTTATGGCTTTTGCCGATACAGCATGCCCAAAAAGGCAACTGAGTCTAACCAAAATTCACATTTTGAAAATTTGGCATATAATTGATTATTCTTCAAAGTCTGAAGCACACTCCGAAGATGCTGATCATGCTCCTCTCGACTGCTGGATTAAATCAAGATATCATCAATGAATACAACCACAAAAGAATCCAAATAGGGCTTTAACACCCGATTCATCAAATCCATAAATGTTGCTAGGGCATTTGTCAGCCCAAATGATATCACTAGGAATTCGTAATGCCCATACCGAGTCCGAAAAGCTGTCTTAGGGACATCAGATGTCCTAATCTTCAACTGATGGTAACCAGACCTCAAATCGATCTTTGAAAATACCTTGGCACCCTCAAGCTGATCAAATAAGTCATCAATTCTTGGTAACAAATATTTGTTTTAGATAGTGGCCTTGTTCAACTGCCGATAATCTATACACATTCGCATTGAACCATCTTTCTTCTTTACAAATAATATTGGTGCACCCCAGGGCGAGACACTGGGTCTAATGAATCCTTGATCAAGCAAGACTTGTAACTGCTCCTTCAATTCTTTCAACTCTGGCGGGGCCATACGTAATGGTGGGATAGAAATGGGCTGAGTTCCCGGAGCTAAATCAATACAGAAATCAATATCTCTGTCGGGTTGCATCCCTGGCAAATCTGCAGGATATACTTCTGAAAATTCACGAACAAATGGTACTGAGTCCATAGAAGGAACATCCGCACCGGGATCGCGAATATAAGCCAAATAGGCTAGACACCCTTTCTCGACCATATGCTGAGCTTTCATATAAGAAATAACCCTGCTGGCAGAATGACCAGGAGTTCCTTTCCACTCTAACCGAGGTTACTCCGGCATGGCTAGGGTCACCGTCTTGGCATGATAATCCAATATAGCATGATAAGGTGACATCCAATCTATACACAAGATGACATCAAAATCTACCATATTAAGAAGTAGAAGATCCACACTAGTCTCAAGACTACCAATAGTAACCACACACGAATGATAGACATGATCTACTACAACAGAGTCTCCCACCGGTGTAGATACACACACAGAAACACTCAGAGAATCACAAGGCACAACCAAATATGAAGCAAAATAGAAGGACACATAGGAATAAGTAGATCATGGATCAAATAGAACTGAAGCATCTCTATGGCAAACTGGAATAATACCTGTGATCACAACATCAGATGACTCGGTCTAGCTAGAAAAGCATAAAATCGGGCCTAGGCCCCACCACTCTAAACTGCATCACTGGGACGACCTCTAATTGGCTGGCCTCCACCTCTAACGGTCTGACCTCCACCTCTAACGGCCTGACCTGTCTGAACCCTACCTCTAGCTGGCTGAGCATGTGGTGAAACAACCGGTGCCGGTATGATGGCACGAGAATCCTGCCGAGATCTGTTACTCGACAACCTATGGCAATACCTCCTGATATGACCAATGTTACCACACTCAGAACACCTATCCTGATGTCGTGGCTGCTGAAGTTGAAGTTGACCCGAACGGGCTGGATAACTGCTGTAGTGACTCGAGAGTGGTAGTGCACTGATAGGAGCTGAATGTGCACTAAATGATGGCTGCCCAAAGTAAGGCATAATAGGACTGTGACTCCCTGAAGTACCAGGAGAAGCCTGAAGTGCTGAATGAAACGGTCTGGGAGGATGACCTCTACCAAAATTACCCCTGCCTCCAGACGAGGCACCACTAAAACCACCGAACTGACGAGGCCTCTTATCAGACCTCTTCCTTCTCTCCTGTGCAAGAACCATCTCGATCCTCCTCGCGACATTAGCAGCCGCCTAAAAGGAAATCTCACTTCTAGTTTCCTTGGCCATCTGAAGCTTGATAGGGTGAGTGAGTTCCTCAATAAACCTCCTCACTCTCTCTCCCTCAGTAGGTATTAAAAAGAGAGCATAATGGGCTAAATCCATAAAACGGGACTCATACTGAGTAACAGTCATACTGCCCTGCTGTAGACGATCAAATTGCTTGCGGTAATCCTCTCTTAGTGTGATAGGAAGGAACTTCTCCAGAAATAGCTGCGAGAACTGCTCCCAGGTAAGTGCAGGCGATCCATCTGGTCAGGTCAATGTATAATCTCTGCACCACCTCTTGGCGGAACCCGTCATCTGAAATATAGCAAAATCAACCCCATTGGTCTCAACTATACCCATGTTCCGCAGTACCTCATGGCAGCGGTCAAGATAATCCTGTGAGTCCTCAGAAGGTGTACCACTGAAGTGAACTGGAAAGAGCTTAGTAAACTTATCCAGTCTCAATAAGGCCTCAGAAGACATGGCGGGCCTATCACCGGCCTGTGCTGCAATAACCGACTGAACTACCCCAACTGGCGGGGCTGCTGGAGCCTGATTCTGGGGAGCCATCTGCTCCGGAGCTGGAGTAGTGGGAGTTTGTGCTCCTCCCCCAGCCTGTGAAATGGTTGGTTCCACTGAAAATGTACCATTCTAGGCCACACCCTCCATTAGGCTCACCAAACAGACTAGAACGTCCTGAAGTACTGGAGTAGCTATGAATCCTTTAGGGACCTAAACTGGTCCAACTGGTACAGTCAAAATTGGAACCTCCTCCTAAAGATCCACCTGAGGTTCTACAACAGGTGCTGATGTCTGAGCTCTAGGCTGAGCTCTACCTCTGCCTCGGCCTCTAGCACGACCTCGGCTTCGACCTCTACCCCTAGCCATAGTTGCCACCTGGGGCTCTGGTCCCTGTCTGTCGGCAGATGTATTACGTGTCCTCGCCATCTGCGAGAGAATAGGAATAGAATAGTTCAATCATCGGTGATAGAATAAAATCGCACGACAGGACAAGAAAGAAGTGATATTGTTCCTAAACTTCATACCTCTGAAAGATAAGTACAGACGTCTCCGTACCGATCCTTCAGACTCTACTAATCTTGCTCGTGACTCGTGAGACCTACGTAACCTAGTACTCTGATACCAACTATCACAGTTAAAAACTTCCACCTTCGGGACCATGATGGCGCCTAATATTTTACTTGCTAGGCAAGCCAACGTTAGAATAATATTATCCATTTTAAAATAATTTTAAATTGATTAATAATAAAGAAACAAATGCGGAAGTAAAGTCTGAAATATAGTGAATAATCCATAATAATAGTGATGCCTAAATACCATCCCAGAACTAGAGTCACAACTGCACGAGCTTCTAGAATAATACAAATAAAGGTCTGAATAAAATTCAAGCTGTTTGAAATATAATACATAGCTGAGATAATATAGAAGGGGACTTCAGAACTGCGAACGCTGTGCAGTTATACATCAAGTCTCCACTGGTAGCTGTATCCGGGCAAATCTATATTACACCGCTGGGACCAACTCCGAAATCTGCACAAGAAGTGCAGAATGTAGTATCAGTACAACCGACCCTATGTACTGGTAAGTACCGAGCCTAACCTCGATGAAGTAGTGACGAGGCTAAGGCGGGTCACTTACAATAACTTGTACTCAATAGTAGTAATAACAACAATAATAATAACGGGAATATTAGTAAGACCAGTAAATAATATTAATGATTGAAATCAACTCAGCAGTCACAATCCCTCAACTTGTTTCCATTGCGACATGCAACCCGTTCCCCCAATATAAACTTTAAACAAGTCTGTCGCGGCGTGCAATCCGATCCCCCAATATAGACTTTTAAATAAGTCTGTTGCGGCGTGCAACCCGTTCCCCCATATAAAATTTAAATAAATCTGTTGCGGCGTGCAACCATATATATATATATATATATATATATATATATATATATATATATATATATATATATTTAAATGTAATAGAAATACTCCAATAAATACCATGTTCAATAAGAAACTATTAAGCATCAAAGCATACAATAATTATAATTTATTTATGAAACCAACAATGAAAATTAGCAATTAATTGTGGAATTCAGGGAGAAAATAGGCAGTTTAATATTTAATATGTTAAAGGTCAAGTAGCAATTAAGACACATAAATCAAATAAGCTTGTAACAATAATTGCAGGAATTCAAGAATTAATATTTGACAAGAAATATGAGAGCAACAATTATTATAACAATTAATTCGTGTCTTAAATAATTTAAGATGTTTTAAATAATTAAGAAACCAATTAATTTGATAAAGTATAGGCACTCGTCACCTTGCCTATACATCGTTACACATGAAATTCACGTAGTAAATAATTCAATGGTTCTATTCCCTCAAGTCAAGGTTAACCACGACACTTACCTCGCTTTGCAACCAAATTTCAAGAATCCAATAAACCTTTGCCTCGCGAATTCATGTCCGAAATTCTCAAATCTAATCATAAACAATTCAATATACTCAATACAAATCGTAGGAATTAATTTCATATGAATTTATAAATCTTTCGGATAAAAATCCGAAATTTATTTTAAAAATCAATAGTGGGACTCACGTCTCGAATCCCGAAAAAACTCGCGAAATCCAAACACCCGTTCCGATACGAGTTCAACCATACAAAAATTAACGAATTCCGACATCGGATTGGCTTTCAAATCTTCATTTTATATTTTTGGAGGATTTGATAAAAATCTGATTTTTCTTCCATAAATTCACGGATTCATGATGTAAATGAGTATGGAATCATGAAATATAATCAATATAGGATAAGGAATACTTACCC
This sequence comes from Nicotiana tomentosiformis, assembly GCF_000390325.3. Classification (NCBI taxonomy): domain Eukaryota; kingdom Viridiplantae; phylum Streptophyta; class Magnoliopsida; order Solanales; family Solanaceae; genus Nicotiana; species Nicotiana tomentosiformis. The sequence goes on along the minus strand of NC_090818.1, from coordinate 41,177,609 downwards.
CAATGTTTTTCTGTGAAAATCGCCCGAAAATCGTCTTACCCGAGCTCAAAATCGAAAATGGTGGAAAATGGGTCGAAATCCCATTTCGAGAACTTAAGTTCTATTTGCCCATATTTTTACTCATCGTGATCGCGAACATTCACACGCGATCGCGAAGAATAATTTTTTCGCTGCCCAAATTAACTCTACGCGATTGCATACACTTTTACGCAATCGCGATGCACAGCTTCACAGACCTACGCGATTGCGAACTAGCCCACGCGATCACGTAGCACACGATTCCAACTCTACGCGATCGCAACCCTTATCACGCGTTCGCGAGTCACAAACTCTTAGAGCTACGCGATCGCATCCCTCTTCACGCGATCGCGTAGAACAAAACTCCATTGCCCAACTAAGCCTACGCGATCGCATACACATTCACGCGATCGCGTAGAAGGAAAACATAATTAGATATCAGAAAAATCCAGCAGCTGTTCAAGTAAATTTTTTTGATCCGTTAACCATCTGAAACTCACGCGAGCCCTCGGGGATGCAAACCAAACATGCACACAAGTCCAAAAACCTCATACGAACTCACTCGCATGATCAAAATACCAAAATAACGCCTAGAACTATGAATCAGACACCAAATCAAATGAACTTTTTAAGAAAACTTTAAAACTTCTATTTTCTCAATCGAACGTTTGAATCACGTCAAATCAACTCCGTTTCTCATCAAATTCGACAGACAAGTCATTAATGACACAACGGACTTATGAAAATTTTCAGAACTTGAATCCGACCCTCATATCAATAAAAATCAATTTGCGGTCAAACTTTGAAATCTTTAAGCCTAACTTCTTGTTTTCGCCAACCGGCGATATTTCAAGTTAGGGACCTCCAAATTAAATTTCTGGCATACGCCAAAGTCCCAAATTACGATACGGACTAACCGGAACTGTCAGAATACTGATCCGAGTCCGTTTATTCAAAATGTTGACCAAAGTCAACTCAGTTGAATTTTAAGGCTATATTTCACATTTTAATCAATTTTTCAAATAAAAACTTTTCGAAAAATTATACGGACTGCGCACGCAAGTCGAGAAATAATGAATAGTATTTTTCGAGGTCTTAGAACACAAAAATAATTATTAAATTTAAAGATGACCTTTTGGGTCATTACAGTTGTCCATATTTAATTTGTATTAATCTCGTTATGAAAAAATAATTTAAAAATATAGTTCTATAACAAATACATATATTGCTAGATTTTTGTATCTAATTTCTTCTAATGATTAAAATTGTTCTTATATTTAAAAATATAGCATTACACACTATGATTCAATATATCTTTTATGGCAGTTTTATATTAAGTCAAAAAGTTATTTTTTGTTGTGTTGGAGCACTTCTCTCCAACTTTCACTTATTTTTATTTTGTTCTTTTACCCATTTCTCTTTAACTTTTAGAAAATATTTTCTTCTTCTAGTGTCATTCTTATTTGCACCTTTTTGAATCTACAAATTTTCTCAACACATAGCTCTGATACAAATTTAGGGCAAGAACCTACTTCTATTTTCATATTGAGCAGATCTACATTTCCCTTCTATTTTTCTCTCCTTCCATTTTCATACTGAGGAGCATAAAGATATATTCTTCATAGCGAGATATACTTATCATATATATTTTTAAGTATTTGTGAAAATGGCTAATAAAAATGCAAGACTTACATGTCTTTCTTTTTCTTAAACTCACTTTCATATGTCCTTGTTCTATTTTTTTTTATTTATAGCAGTCAAATAAAAGATTTTGAAAAAATTATTTGTAGAGATATAAGATCCTTTTTGAATTTTCAATCATATCAATCAGACTTGATATATGGATCCAACTTTCCTCAATTTCCTAGTCTTTCAATTTCTCCGAGTTCCTACTTGGATGGGAGACACTTGTCATGGTTAATAATCAATGGATGAGATTTAATTGAATAAAATAAAGCCCTAACCATAGTTAAAGTTTTTAGTTCCTTCTTTTATCCATTCCCAAATATCTTTTGTAATCTCACAATTATAGCGGTAGATCTTCCTATAATCTTTCCCTATCCGCGCTAAAATACATCTGCTCTCAAGGCACCCCCGAAAATCATGGCACCTGAGAAAATTACCATGAAAATCCAGCCTTTGAAGGTAATCAACAGAAAAAATGCAGCAAGTGAAAACATTAAAAATAATACAGCAAGTCGTGGAACTTCATTCTGAACAATTCTCGCCAGGTTCTTCTTTCTCCATTAACTTAATTCCTTAGAAGTTAGATACTTTTTTGTGCATTTCTTGTTGTGGCAATTGTCGAGTAAAAAGTTGTACACCATGTGTTTGTGGAATTTACCAACTGAACTTTTTGGAGTGGGAAGAATGAACTTCGATATTGAAATTTTTTAACTGAATCTTTTGGTGTTCAATTTCAAAATTTCACTATTTTGTTCTTTGGTCTACTAGATTTTGACTTGAAAGAGAGTAAATTTAAAAGTTTGTCATTTTAACTTACATATAAAATCAGATTTGATTATCTTATGATTCAAAGTTAATCGATCGTCAAACTAGTATATTATTATGCACTATTCTCTAAGCTAGCTGAATTGTATCAATCAAATAAAAAATTGGGGATTTGCAAGGACTATGCTTCATAATTACTTTATAAGTCAAGTGTTGAGCAAAATCTATTACGAAGTAAGTGCTGACTTATGACATGTGTTTTACTTTCTCCTGTTTAATGGTAGATTTATGGAGATCCCATCTCAAAATGAATATATGGATGTTTCTCATTTATTTGAGCCAATAAAAATTGGGATGAAATTTAATTCAGAAGAGTACGCATATGAATATTACAACAAATATGTTGCTATAATTGGGTTTAGTGTTAGAAAGGAATATGCAAACAAAAGTAAAGTCCATAGATATGTGACTTCGAGAAAATTTACATATTATAAAGAAGGTTATAGAGGAAGAGACAAGCGAGATGCGATGGTCAAGAAACCTAGAAAGGAAACTAGGACAAATTGTTTAGCTCACATGGTCGTAAGTCATCAATCAAATGAAAAGTTTTCTTTCTTTTCATTTGAAGAGAAGCACAATCATCCTCTCTTCCTCCATCTCTAGCTCACATGTTGCCCTCGCAAAGAAATATTAAACTTTCTTAAGCATATGAAATTGACCTATTGGATGATTCAGGAATATGTCCTAAATCATCTTTTGACTATGCTTCTCGTTTAGCTGGGGGAAAAGCTTCTTTAGGTTATACAAAGAGGAATCACTTAAACTATCTTCGTGACAAAAGAAAAGAAAGTCTAAAACAAGGAGTGGATCGTAGTTTGGTAGATTATTTTGAAAAAAGAGTAATAAAAGATCCATCTTTTCGGTTTTCTTTACAATTGGATAATGATGGTTTGATAACAAATATTTTCTGGGCTGATGCTAAAATGATAAGGGATTTTTAGATTTATGGAGATGTTGTATCGTTTGACACAACATATAAAACAAATAAGGAGTATCATCCATTGGCTTTGTTTGTTGGGTTAAATAATCACAGGAAAATGGTTGTATTTGGTGCCGCCCTATTATATGAAGCAACAACTGAAGCATTCGAATGGCTTTTTACTGTATTTTTTCGAGCTATGTTTGCAGATAAGCCACAAACATTCATCACATATCAGGATCCCGTGATATATTTAGCAGTCTCATTAGTGATGCCACAAACATATCATCGTCTATGTATATGGCACTTGGAACAAAATGCATTTAAACATTTTAACCATATCTTTAGAGCTTATAAATCATTTTCGAGTGATTTTAGCAAATTACTTTATTATTACGAGTATGAAGATGATTTTCTAAATGCATGGGAGAAAATGCTTGAGAAGTACGACCTTAAGGATAATAGTTGGTTGAAAAACACATTTGATATAAGGGAAAAGTGGTCCATGACATATGGTAGAAATGTATTTTCAGTCGGTATGCGAAGTACACAATTGAGTGAAAGTTTCAATGGATCACTAAGGAGCTACTTCAAATCCGATTTAGATATCGTACAGTTCTTTAAGCATTTTCAAAGAGCTGTTGATGATAAGTGTGCTAATGAAAGCAAGTTGAATTTTGACATGACCCAACGAATATTTGTCTTGAAGGTTAAACTTCCTTTATTGATCTATACGAGAGAAATATATACTGCAACCATATTTGATTTGTTCGAAAAGAAGTGGGAAAAGTCATTACTTGTCTCTATAAATGGCTTTCACGATGAAGGAGAATTTCTTAAATACATTGTTAGCACGCATGGAAGTTGCATGGAGCATGTAGTACTAGTGAAGTGCTCAACAAAGGTAGTCTCTTGCAGTTGTAAATTGTTTGAATTTTCGGGTGTAGTATGTGGACATGCTCTAAAGATTCTAGCACATTAAATGTCAAGAATAAGATTCCTGACCATTATATATATTAAAAAGGTGGACAAAAGATGTTACCAACTTGGTTGCAATGGAGATTAAAGTGTTTACTCAGGGAAGTGATCCAAAAGTTAAAGTTAGTACAAGGTATAGACATTTATGCCAAACTCTTGTCCAAATTGCAAGTGAAGCTTCAGAATCCAGAGAAGGATATGAGTTAGTTGCACAGTATTCCAACGAGATAATTGCAAAGTTGAAGGAAGTAAAAATAAAAAATGAATCTCATGAAAGTCCATCAGTTCCAAGCGAGGTTCTCCATGATAAGACAATATTTGTTGATAGTGCAAATGTCACAAAGGTGGTTGGGTTAAAGAAGAATCAACCAACTCGTCGCTCCAATACTCGACCAAAGAGTTTTGTGGAAAAGACCACGAAGAATAAGATTCAATCACCAGTTTCTCCTCCATTGCAAACTGTCCAGCATGTAAGTTACCTTGCAGGCCTATAAGCACCATAAACTTTCAAGTCAAAATCTAGTAGACCAAATAACAGAATAGTGAAATTTTGAAATTCCACACCAAAAGATTCAGTTAAAAAATTCCAATATCAAAGCCCATTCTTCCCACATCAAAAAGTTTAGTTGGTAAACTCCACAAACACATGATGTACAACATTTTACTCGACAATTGCTACAACAAGAAATGAACAAAAAAGTATCTAACTTCTAAGGAATCAAGTTAATGGAGAAAGAAGAACCTGGCGAGAATTGTTCAGAATGAAGTTCCAATACTTGCTGTATTGTTCTCATTGTTTTCACTTGATGCATTTTTTTGCTGTATTTTTTTCTGTTGATTACCTTCAAAGACCGAATTTTCATGGTAATTTTCTCTGGTGCCATGATTTTCAGGGGTGCCTTGAGAGCAGATGTATTTTGGCACGGAGAGGGAAAGATTATAGGAAGATCTACCGCTATAATTGTGGGATTACAAAAGATATTTGGGAATGAATAAAAGAAGAAATTAAAAACTTTAACTATGGTTAGAGATTTATTTTATTCAATTAAATTTCATCCATTGATTATTAATTATGACAAGTGTCTCCAATCCAAGCAGGAATTCGGAGAAATGGAGAGACTAGGAAATTGAGTGGAGTTGGATCCTTGATATATGATATGACTTTTTCTTTCCTTTTAGTTCATCTTGTAGGCTAAAATATTTTGGTACGACCCACTGTCATGATCCCTGTTGCTAACCAAGACAATTATTATAAGTACTATATGTAATTCTTAATGTAAGCTAAAATCTTGTAGCGATTCAACATCAATTGCGATAAACAAATAAAAATACAATTAGCACGTTATCCCCTTCTTGCATTCTCTTTTACCTCTTTATTAGCTTTAGAGCTTCTCATATTATAATAATAGTATGATTTGATTAGATGAGTTAAAGACAATTTTACATGTGATTTATATTTTATTTTTTTTACAAACAGAATCATGTATTGCATTTGTAGTTTCTACTGCTATTATTGCTCAAGTTGGCACTGCAAATTTCTTAGGTAGTGTTGCAACTTTTTGCGCCGGTTGTATCTGATTTTTCAAAAAAATACATTATGGATTGCCCTTTTATTACGAGCAGAGGGTCCATATTTGAAAATATTTTTGACTATGTAGCAAATAATAAGTTGCATCTTGAGAATTACTATATCTATATGGATCGACATGATGAATGCATGAGTGATCCTCATGTAAGTAGGAAGTCTTCCCAAAGCGGACTAATTTTCATAGGGCTATGCTTCTATTAATCCATTTCTCGTACTTAGTTAATTACATTCGTCCAAGTTTTCTCTTTGTATTTGTGTAGTTTTCAACAAGCACTAAAACATGATTCTTTTCCTGTGCATTCTCAGGAACGAGGAAAAGTGACTATTACAGGGTGGATACAACATGGTAATATCGAGTTAATCCTTAAAGCTTTAAGGTAGGGTCCGATTACCGTGTGAATTGATTAATATGCAAGCTTCCTTGACCGTAGGTATGCAATGATAAGTTTTTAAGTACTTAAAAGTGAGTTGAATGAATTACTTGCTCTGATTTATTTTATATTTCGGGATGTGTATATTCACGAGTTGCATGAAATGAGACCATCTTAGCCATATGTCATGCTTGTTATAAGATATGGAGAGTATGAAGACGAACCTTATTTCAACATAAGAACACTCATAACTTCTCGGGGGGCACGAATGAATACGCTCGTTTTGCATGCAATATGTTGTATGACTTTTGGGCTTCAGAAAATATAAACTGAGAAATTTTCTGGGCCTTTGCCTTTTATATTATTTGACCATTGTCTAGTAAATTGTTGTCTAGTTTAAATAGGTGTAATTTGACTAGTACTTTTTGGGTGGAACTTTGCGTCACCGATAATATGAAGTGTTTGGATTGGCTTTTAAGCTGGTCAAATTAGTTTTTAAACTCTTTTAAGTTTTTTTTAGTGTTTGGCAAAGTAACAAAAATGCTTAAAATAAGTTTAAAATTGCTTAAAAGTTATTTCTGAAAAATCACTTTTTTAAGCCAATCCAAACGAGATCTATTTTTTGGTAGAACTAGCAATTGTTAAAATGAGTTTAGTTCACTCTTTCTACTCTCATTGACTAAGTCTGTCACGACCCAATTTTACCTATAGGTCGTGATGACGGCCAATATTTACAGCTAGGCAAGCAAACTAATAAAATAAACGTATATCAATCATTCTTTAAAAAATTTCCAAGTAATTCTGTCTTTTTCCCTAGCAATATTAATGAAAATGGAAAAGATACCGATTAATTTAAATCCAAGATAATAATACAATTCCAAATTCTATCAATGTGTGTGCCAAGACTTGATGTCATAAGTGTATGAGCATCTAGTAGATTATACAAAATTTTAAATAATGTCTGAAATAAAATAGATAGAATGTAAATACAAGAAGAGACATTGGTAGCTGCAGAACGGCTCAGAAAGGCAGCTCACAACTACGCCTCTGGATAACGTAGATGTGCGATGATAGGTCCTCCACTAGTACCTGCCTCAGATCTTGCACAAAAAGTGCAGCAAGTGTAATATGAGTACGTAAACAACGTGTACCTAGTAAGTATCAAGCCTAATCTCGAAGTGGTACAGACGAGATGGCCGACTTTGACACTCATTATGGGTCAATAATAATATTTAAAATAAAACTAGAATATCTAAATGAGCATGATTCACAGAATTAACAAAAATTTATTTAACTAGCAGACATAATTAAATTCCTTCAAATGCAACAATTCCCAATATATTAATTAAATTTCTTCAATTCCAATAAATTTTTAATTTATCAATTAGTCTCATTTACAGGAATAACAATAATTCTTTAACAAGCGGGAATAATAATTCTTTAAATTCCAAAGATTTTTAATTTATCAATTAGTTTCGCAAGCTGCAATAAACTATCAAAGTATCGTGTAATTATTATTATTAGGCACGATTTCTGCCGAAGTCGTACGGCCCGATCCAGAGTGTCGTGTACACTACCGAGGGACGTGCGGCACGATCCATAGATGCATCTATCCTGCCAAGGCGTTCGGCCCGATCCACAAGAAAGGAGGACATTTTCTTATGTACCTCCGGAAGGAGAGTATATTTATTATAAGATAAATTCGGGAGAATGAACAATTTCTCTTAATAATTAATTAATTTAAACAGAAAATCAAGTATATGAGATTTCCATCCTTTAATATTTTTATCTAACAATTCACAATATATATATATATATATATCAAATTATATTTATTAAACAAAGAATATAATTTACACAAGTAATTCATGCTTTGAGTCCTAAACTACCCGGACTTTAGCATTAATAGTAGCTACGCACGGACTCTCGTCACCTCGTGCATACGTAGCTCCCACAATTAATAATAATTATTACTTTAATTACCTATGGGGTAATTTCTCCCTCACAAGATTAGACAAAAGACTTACCTCAATTTGCTCGAATTTAATCCAATAGAAGGCCTTTTCCACGATTATCTAACTCTGTCTGGCTTGAATCTAGACAAGAATAATTCGATATAATCACTAAAAATTATAGGAATCAATTCCATAAGAAAATACTATATTTTTCAATAAAAACTAAAATTAACTCAAAAATAGCATGTGGGGCTCACATCTCAGAATCCGGCGAAAGTTACGAAATATGAACGCTCACTCAACCACGAGTCTACCCATACCAAAATTACTAAATTCCGATAACAATTCGGCTCTCAAATCCTCAAATCTATCCAGGAGGGTTTTCAAACATTTCCAACTCAATTCACCAATTAAATGATAAAAATAGTGATGGATTCGGGTAATTTAACCAATATTGAGTTAAGAACACTTACTCCGTTGTTTTCTCAGAAAATCTCCCAAAACTCGTCCAAATCCGATCTCCAAATCGTTAAAAATAAAAAATGGGATGAAGTCCCATTTTTAAAACTTAAACTCTCTGCCCAGTGATTTCTTCTACGCGATCGCGAACTTCCTCACGCGATCGCGTAGCATAAATTCTTGTGCCCAGAAAATAACTCTACACGATCGCGGTGTACAAGGTTCCAACTCTACGCGATCACATCCCTCTTCACGCGATCGCATAGAGCAAACACGTGGCCAGCTTCCTCTCCAGTTTCCCCTTTGCGATCGCAAACAATGCCACGCGATCGCGATGCACAGGCTGGCCCAACCTACGCGATCACGGACGTTCCCACGCGATCGCATAGAACAAGATTTCCAGCTGCCCAAATTAAGCCTACGCGATCGCAATCCCATTCACGCGATCGCGTAGAACAAATTCACCTCTGCCCAAATTACCCTACGCGATCGCAGACCAACTTACGCGATCGCATATAAGGAAATCAGAAGAAAAATACCAGCAGCTATCAACAGTCTCCCAAAGGCCAAAAATGATCCGTAAGCCGTCCGAAACTCACCCGAGCCCCTCGGGACCTCAACCAATTATACCAACAAGTCCCAAACCATCATACAAACTTAGTCGAACCCTCAAATCACATCAAACAACGCTAAAACCATGAATCATCCTCCAATTCAAGCTTAATGAAACTTAAGATTTTCAACTTCTACATTCGGTGTCGGAACCTATCAAATCAAGTCCGATTGACCTTAAATTTTGCACACAAGTCATAAATGACATAACGGAGCTATAAAAATTTTTGGAACTGAATTCCGACCCCGATATAAAAAAGTCAGCTCCCCGGTCAAACTTCCAAACTTAAATTCTTGTTTTAGACATTTCAAGCCTAATTTAACTACGGACTTCCAAATAAAATTCCGAACACGCTCCTAAGTCCAAAATTACCATACTGAGCTATTAGAACCGTTAAAATTCTATTCCGGTGTCGTTTTCTCAAAATGTTGACCGAAGTCAAACTTGGTCTTTTAAAGCCAAGTTAAAGAATCAAGTGTTCCGGTTTCAACCCAAACACTTCCAAATCCCGAACCAATCATCCCCGCAAGTCATAAATCTTTAAAAGCACATACGGGAAGTTTTAGTTTTAAGGAATGGGGTTCTAAAAGTTAAAATGACCGGTTGTGTCATTACATTCTTCACCTCTTCAACAAACGTTTGTCCTCGAACGGGTTTAGAATTATACCCGGAGTGCTGAATAAATGTGGATATTTGCTCTGCATGTCTTCCTCGGCCTCCCAAGTTGCTTTCTCTACTGGTTGGCTGGCCTCTCCATTGGACTTTTACTGCAGAAATCCTCTTGGACCTCAACTGGCAAACCTGTCTATCAACAATGGCAACTGGCTCCTCTTTATAACCCAAGCTCTTATCTAGCTGAACTATGCTGAAGTCTAACATATGTGATAGATCGGCATGATACTTCCAGAGCATAGATACATGGAAAACCGGATGAACTCCTGACAGATTGGGAGGCAATGCAAGCTCATATGCAACCTCCCCAACTCGTCTCAACACCTCAAATGGGCCTATAAACCTTGGGCTCAACTTGCCCTTCTTCCTGAATCTCATGATTCCCTTCATCAGCGAAACTTTCAAGAGAACTTTTTCACCTACCATAAAAGATAAGTCACGCGCTTTCTGATCTGCTTAACTCTTATGTCTGGATTGTGTTGTACGAAGTCGCTCCTGAATCAACTTTAGCTTTTCCAAGGCATCTTTCACCAAATCAGTACCATATAAGTTAACCTCATCGGGCTCAAACCATCCGATGGGCGAACGACATCGCCGACCATATAAAGTCTCAAATTGAGCCATCTCGATACTGGATTGGTAACTATTATTATAAGCAAACTCGGCCAAAGTCAAGAAACGATCCCACTGACCTCCAAAGTCAATCACACATGCCCTGAACATATCCTCCAAAATCTGAATTGTCCGCTCTGACTGCCCGTCGGTATGCGGTTGAAAGGTTGTGCTGAGCTCTACACGGGTCCCCAACTCACTCTGTACTGCTCTTTAGAAATGTGAAGTAAATTGAGGACCTCTATATGATATGATGGAAATTGGCACACCGTGCAACCGAACTATCTCCTGAATATATATCTGGGCCAACCTCTCTAAAGTATACGTAGTCACAACAGTAATAAAGTGTGTCGACTTGGTAAACCTGTCGACAATGACCCAAACTGCATCAAACTTCCGCAAGGTCCGCGGCAACCTAACTACAAAGTCCATAGTGATGCGTTCCCATTTCCACTCCGGTATAGTCATCTGCTGAAGTTGGCCATCTGGCCTCTGGTGCTCATATTTAGCTTGCTTACAATTTAGACACCTAGCTACATGCTCAACGATGTCCTTTTTTCATTCGTCGCCATCAATAATGCTGCCTCAGGTCACGATACATCTTTGTAGCACATGGATGAATAGAATACCGAGAACTGTGTGCTTCCTCTAGGATTTGTTTCCTTAGTCCATCCATATTAGGAACACATAGACGATCCTGGAGTCGCAGAATACCATCCACTCCAATAGTAACTTCCTTGGCACCACCCCGTAGCACCGTTTCTCGAAGAACCATTAAGTGTGGATCATCATACTAGCGAGCCTTGATCTGTTCAAATAGTGACGACTGAGCTGCAACACATGCAAGAACTCGACTGGGCTCTGAAATATCCAATCGCACAAGTTTGTTGGCCAAGGACTGAATATCTGAAGCCAATGGCCTATCCTCTTCTGAAATGAAAGCCAAACTACCCATACTCTCCGCCTTTCTACTCAAGGCGTCTGCAACCACATTTGTTTTGCCTGGATGATATAGGATAGTAATATCATAATCTTTTAGTAACTCAAGACATTTGCGATGTCTCGGATTTAGGTCCCTTTGCTTGAACAAATATTGCAAACTGCGATGATCAGTGTAAACTTCACAAGACACCCCATAAAGATAATGCCTCCAAATCTTAAAAGCGCGAACAATCACAGCTAACTCCAAATCATGTACTGGATAATTCTTCTCATAGGGCTTCAGCTGACGTGAAGTATATGTAATAACTCTCCCTTCCTGCATCAATACACAACCCAAGCCAATGTGTGAAGCGTCACAATACACTGTATACATCCCTGAACCGGAAGGCAACACTAACACTGGTGTTGTAGTCAATGTTGTCTTACGCTTCTGAAAGCTCACCCACAATCATCATACCATCGAAACGGAGCACCCTTCTGGGTTAATTTGGTCAAAGGTGCTGCAATAGATGAAAAACCTTTCACGAACCGACGATAATAACCTGCTAAACCCAGAAAACTCCTAATCTCAGTCACCGAAGTGGGACGATGCCAATTCTAAACTGCCTCAATCTTTTTGGGATCAACCTTAATACCTTCGCTCAATACAATATGCCCCAAAAATGCTACAGACTCTATTCAGAACTTACATTTGGAGAACTTAGCATATAGCTTTGGTTCCCGCAATGTCTGAAGCACTACTCCCATATGCTGCTCATGCTCCTCCTTAATGCGCGAGTAGATCACAATGTCATCAATGAAGACAATGACAAATGAATCAATATATGGCCTAAATACACTGTTCATCAGATCCATAAACGCTGCCGGGGCATTAGTTAAACCGAAAGACATCACCAGACACTTATAATGACCATATCTGGTCCGGAAAGTAGCCTTCGGAACATTCGAATCCCGAATCTTCAACTGATGGTACCCCGACCTCAAGTCGATCTTAGAGAATACTCTAGCACCCTGCACCTGGTCAAATAGATCATCAATACGCGGCAAACGGATACTTGTTTTTCATAGTGACTTTGTTCAATTGGCGATAATCAATAAACATCCGCATTGTTCTATCCTTCTTCTTCACAAATAATACTGGTGCACCCCAAGGCGATACACTCGGTCTGACGAACCCTTTGGCTAGTAACTCCTCAAGCTGTTCTTTCAATTCTTTCAGAGCAATATGATACTGTGGGATAGATATAGGCTGGGTATCTAGAGCCAAGTCAATACAGAAATCAATATCACGATCAGGTGGCATACCTGGAAGATCTGAAGGAAATACATCGGAGAAATCCTGAACTACAGGCACTGAATCAATAGCAGGAGTCTCTGCAGTAATATCCCGAACATAAGCTAGATAAGCTAAACAACCCTTCTCAACCATGTGTTGAGCCTTCATAAAAGAAATAACCCGATTAAATGCACTAACAGACGAACCCTTCCACTCCAGCTTAGGCAATGCTGGAATAGCCAAGGTAACAGTCTTGGCATGACAATCTAGAATAATATGATATGGATATAACCAGTCCATGCCCAGAATAATTTTAAAATCGGCAATCTCAAGTAATAGGATATCTGCTCTAGTTTCATAACCACAGAATGTAATAATACATGACCGGTAGATCCGGTTCACAATAACAGAATCGCCCACAAGAGTGGACACATAAACAATAGTACTCAAGGACTCACGAGAAACACCCAGGAATGGAGCAAATAGAGATGACACATATGAATACGTAGATCCTGGATCAAATAATACTGAGGCATATTTGCTGCAAACAGAAATAATACCTATAATCACAGCATCTGAGACCTCTGCATCTGGTCGGGCCAGAAAAGCATAGAACCGAGCTGGAGCACCAACTGGCTGGCCTCCACCTCTAGGACGGCCCCTACCCATCTGTCCTCCACCTCTTGGTGGTCGGACAACTTGTGGAGCAACTGGTCCAATAATCATAGGTTGCTGACCCTGTTGCACTAGTTTACCCCGAAGCCTGGGGCAAAATCTTCCTATGTGACTTGGATCATCGCACTCATAACAACTCTTCGGTGCGATGGGTTGCTGACTAAGAGTCTGGCTCTGGGGAACTAAATACCGACTTGGAGGACCCTGAATAGCTGGTGGGCGATAAGAACTCTCTGGTATAGCACTGAGATAGGGTCACACTGGAGCACCTTTAGGAGGCGGTGGTGCTGGATATGGGGGCCTGCTGGACTGCCCTCTCACGAACTAACCTCTTCCCCCAGACGGAGCACCTCATAACTCTCCAGAATACCTAAACCGATTATCTCTCATAACCTGCTCTCGGCTCCGCTGACGTACACCCTCAATTCTACGGGCTATCTCCACTACTAGCTTATAAGAAGTACCCATCTTAACCTCTCGAGCCATAGTGGCCTGAATGCCAGTATGTAAACCCGCAACAAACCTCCATACTCTCTCCGCCTCAATAGGGAGTATCATAAGTGCATAGCGAGATAACTCAGAGAACCTCGCCTCATAATTGGTCACTGACATCTAACCCTACTAGAGCTGCTCAAACTGAAATCGCAACTCTTCCCTTTGAGAGGGGGGAATATACATGTCCAGGAAAATGCGGGTGAATCTGTCCCAAGTCATGGGAGGAGAATTTGCTGGTCTGCCAAGAACATAAGACTGCCACCATCTGCGGGATCTGCCCTCTAGCTGAAAAGTAGCAAAGTCTACCCCATGAGACTCCAATAGCCTCATGTTGTACAGTCTATCCTTGCACCGATCAATGAAATCCTGGGATCCTCATGTCGCTCACCCCCAAAGACATGAGGATGTAGTCTAGTCCATCTGTCCAATAGTTTTTGAGTATCAGCGGTTGCAGCTGGGCTGGGCTCAGGTGTAGCTACTGCCACTAGCTGGGCTCCACCCATGGGTTGTGCACCCTAGGTCTGATATACAACAACTGCCTGTCCATGAGCCTGTGCGGTAGGGGTCTGTGCTCCCCCGCCCGCCTGAGATGTGGCTGGGTCTGCCGAAAATAAACCGGCATGGGTCATATTGTCCATGAACCGCAGCATACAACCCATAACATCCTGGAATCCCGGTGCAGATGTGAAATCCACCGGAGCTGGCTCTGCCACAGGCACCTCACCCTGTTCCTCAACAATGGGGTTCTCTGTTGGACCCACTGGCGGCATAACTGGAACAGTCCTGGGACGTCCTCGCCCCCTACCACGAGCTAGAGCCCTCCCTCGGCCTCTGCCTCGGCCTCTAGAAACTGGGGGAGTAGCTCTTCCCTAGTCTGGAACCTCATTAAAGTGCGTTCTCACCATCTGTGAGAGAATAGGAGAAGGATATTTAATACTACATCAATTTCACGATGGAACATGAAGAAAGATAGTTTCCTAACACCATATAGCCTCTCGAAGATAAGTACATACGTCTCTGTACCGGTCCGCAAGACTCTATTAAGTCTGCTCATAACTTGTGAGACCTACATGAACCTAGTGCTCTGATACCATGTTGTCACGACCCAATTTCACCTATAGGTCATGATGGCGCCCAACATTTACAACTAGGTAAGCCAACTAATAAAATAAACGTATATCAATCATGCTTTAAAAATTTTCCAAGTAATTCTGTCTTTTTTCCTAGCAATATTAATGAAAATGGAAAAGATACCGATTAATTTAAATGCAAGATAATAATACAATTCCAAATTCTACCAATGTGTGTGCCAAGACCTGGTGTCACAAGTGTATGAGCATCTAGTAGATTATACAACACTCCAAATACTGTCTGAAATAAAATAGACATAATGTAAATACAAGAAGAGACATTGGAAGCTGCAGAACGGCTCAGAAAGGCAGCTGACCACTACGTCTCTCGATAACGTTGATGTACGATGATAGGTCCTCCACCAATACCTGCCTCAGATCTTGCACAAAAAGTGCAGCAAGTGTAGTATGAGTACGTAAACAACGTATACCTAGTAAGTATCAAGCCCGATCTCGAAGTGGTAGAGACGAGATGACCGATTTTGACACACACTATGGGTCAATAATAATATTTGAAATAAAACTAGAATATCTAAATCAGTATGATTCACAGAATTAACAATAATTTATTTAACCAACAGACATAATTAAATTCCTTCAAATGCAATAATTCCCAATATATTAGTTAAATTTCCAATTTATCAATTAGTCTCATTTACAAGAATAACAATAATTCCTTAACAAGCAAGAATAATAATTCTTTAAATTCCAAAGATTTCCAATTTATCAATTAGCTTCGGAAGCTGCAATAAACTATCAAAGTATCGTATAACTATTATCATTAGGCACAATTTCTGTTGAGGTCGTACGACCCGATTCAGAGTGTCGTGTACACTGCCGAGGGACGTGCGGCACGATCCATAGATGCATCTATCCTGCCGAGGCGTTCGGCCCGCTCCACAAGAAAGGAGGATATTTTCTTATGTACCTCCGGAAGGAGAGTATATTTATTATAAGATAAATTCGGGAGGAAGAACAATTTCTCTTAACAATTAATTAGTTTAAACAGAAAATCAAGTATATGAGATTTTCATCCTTTAATATTTTTATCTAACTCTATATATATATATATATATATATATATATATATATAAATTAAGTAAAGAATATAATTTACACAAGTCATTCATGCTTTGAGTCCTAAACTACCCAGACTTTAGCATTAATAGTAGCTACGCACGGACTCTCGTCACCTCGTGCGTACGTAGCCCCACAATTAGCAACAATTATTACTTTAATTACCTATGGGGTAATTTTCCCCTCACAAGATTAGACAAGAGACTTACCTCAATTTTCTCTAATTTAATCCAATAGAAGGCCTTTTTCATGATTATCCAACTTTGTCTGGCTTGAATCTAGCCAAGAATAATTCGATACAATCACTAAAAATTATAGGAATCAATTCCATAAGAAAATACTATATTTTTCAATAAAAATCCAAAATTAACTCAAAAATAGCCCGTGGGGCCCACGTCTCGGAATCCGGTGAAAGTTACAAAATATTAACCCCCACTCAACCACGAGTCTACCCATATCAAAATCACTAAATTCCGATAAAAATTCGGCCCTAAAATTCTCAAATCTATCCAAGAGGGTTTTCAAACTTTTCCAACTCAATTCACCAATTAAATGATAAAACAGTGATGGATTCGGATAATTTAACTAATATTGAGTTAAGAACACTTATCCCGTTATTTTCTATGAAAATCTCCCAAATATCGTCCAAATTCGAGCTCCAAATCGTTAAAAATGGAAAATGGGACGAAGTCCCATTTTCAGAAATTAAACTCTCTGTCCAGTGATTTCTTCTACGCGATCGCGAACTTCCTCACGCGATCGCGTAGCACAAATTCTTCTGCCCAGAAATAACTCTACGCGATCGTATAAAGCCTCACGCGATCACGGTGCACAAGGTTCTAACTCTACGCGATCGCATCCCTCTTCACGCAATCGAATAAAGCAAACGCATGGCTAGCTTCCTCTCCAGTTTCCCCTACGCGATCGCAAACAATGCCACGCGATCGCGATGCACAAGCTGGCCCAACCTACGCGATCGCGGACGTTCCCACGCGATCGCATAGAACAATATTTCCAGCTACCCAAATTAAGCCTACGCGTTCGCAACCCCATTCACGTGATCGGGTATAACAAATTCACCTCTGCCCAAATTACCCTATGCAATCGCAGACCAACTTACGCGATCGCGTATAAGGAAATCAGAAGGAAAATACCAGGAGCTATCAATAGTCTCCCAAAGGCCAAAAATGATCTGTTAGCCGTCGAAACTGCCCGAGCCCCTCAGGACCTCAGCCAATTATACCAATAAGTCCCAAAATATCATACGAACTTCGTCAAACCCTCAAATCATACCAAACAATGCTAAAACCACAAATCATCCTCCAATTCAAGCTTAATGAAACTTAAGATTTCCAACTTCTACATTCGGTGTCGGAACCTATCAAATCAAGTCCGATTGACCTCAAATTTTGTAAACAAGTCATAAATGACATAACGGATCTATGAAAGTTTTCTAAATTGGATTCCAATCCCGATATCAAAAAGTCAATTCCCCAGTCAAACTTCCAAACTTAAATTCTTGTTTTAGTCATTTCAAGCCTAATTTAACTACGAACTTCCAAATAAAATTTTGAACACGTTCCTAAGTTCAAAATCACCATACGAAACTATTGGAACAGTCAAAATTATATTTTCGGAGTCATTTTCTCAAAGTGTTGACCGAAGTCAAAGTTGGCCTTTTACTAAACGGAGCACCCTTCTGGGTTTTATACTGTCTATTGTGATGCGTCGCGTATTGATCTCGGCGCAGTGTTAATGCAAGACGGTAGGGTGATTGCCTACGCATCCAGACAGTTAAAGGTACATGATAAGAATTATCTGGTCCACGATCTTGAGTTAGCAACTATTGTTCATGCCTTGAAGATTTGGCGGCATTATTTGCACGGTGTCCATTGTGAGGTCTACACCGATCACTGAAGTCTACAACATCTGTTTAAATAGAAGGATCTTAATTTGTGGCAGTAGAGATGGTTGGAGTTACTTAAGGATTATGATATCACCATTCTTTATCATCCCGGGAAGGTCAATGTAGTGGCCGACGCCTTGAATCGTAAGGCGGAGAGTTTGGGTAGCTTAGTATATTTATCGGTAGCAGAAAGGCCTTTAGCCTTGGATGTTCAGGCCTTGGCTAACCAGTTTCTTAGATTGGATGTTTTCGAGCCGAGCCGAGTTTTGGCTTGTGTGGTTTCTCAGTCTTCAATATGATGACCCTCATTTGCTTGTCCTTAAGGACACAGTTCAGCACGGTGATGTCAAGTAAGTCACTATTGGAGATTACGGTGTATTATGGATGCACAGCAGGCTATGTGTGCCTAATGTAGATGGTTTGCGTGAGTTGATTCTCCAAGAAGCTCACAGATCGCGGTACTCCATTCATCCGGGTGCTACAAAGATGTATCAGGACCTAAGACTGCACTATTGGTGGAGGCGAATGAAGAAAGACATAGTGGAGTATGCAGCTCGGTATCTCAATTGTCAGCATGTAAAATATGAGCATCACCGTCCAGGTGGATTGCTTCAGAAGATAGAAATTCTGGAATGGAAATAGGAGCGGATCACTATGGATTTCGTTGTTGGGCTTCCACGGACTCAGCGGAAGTTTGATGCAGTTTGGGTGATTATGGATAGGCTGACCAAGTCAGCTCATTTCATTCTTGTGATGACTACCTATTCTTCCGAGCAGCTGGCTCAGGTCTATATTCGCGAGATTGTCAGACTTCATGGCGTACCAGTATCCATCATCTCTGATCGGGTACACAATTCACATCACGGTTCTGGAGGGCTGTACAGCAGGAGTTAGGTACTCGAGTTGAGTTGAGCACAACATTTCACCCTCAGGCGGACGGACAGTCCGAGCGCACTATTCAGATACTGGAGGATATGCTCCGCGCTTGTGTGATAGATTTTGGGGGTGCTTGGGATCAGTTCTTGTCACTTGCGGAGTTTGCTTACAACATTAGCTACCAGTCAAGTATTCAGATGGCTCTATATGACGCCTTGTATGGTAGGCGATGCCGGTCTCCAATGGGTTGGTTTGAACCGGGAGAGGCTAGGCTATTGGGTACAGATTTAGTTCAGGATGCCTTGGAAAATGTTAAATTGATTCAGGATCAACTTCATACAGGCCAATCTAGACAGAAGATTTATGCGGATCGGAATGTTCGTGATGTTGCATTCATGGTTGGTGAGCGGTTCTTGCTCCGGATTTCGCCTATGAAGGGTGTGATGAGGTTCGGGAAGAAGGGCAAGTTGAGCCCTAGGTTTATTGGGCCTTTTGAGATTTTTGAGAGAGTTGGAGATGTGGCTTACAGACTTGCACTACCACATAGTCTCTCTGCAGTTCATCCGATATTCCATGTTTCTATGCTCTGGAAGTATCACGGCGATCTGTCTCATGTGTTAGACTTCAGTTCAGTTCAGTTCAGTTGGACAAGGATCTATCTTATGATGAGGAACCATTGGCTATTTTGGACAAGCAAGTTCGAAAGCTGAGGTCAAAGAACATTGCTTCTGTGAAGATGCAGTGGAGAGGCCACCCAGAAGGAGATGTTACTTGGGAGACTGAGCGGGAGATGCAGAGAAAATATCCACACCTATTTGAGACTCCATTTATAATTCTAAACTTATTTGAGGACGAACGTTTATTTAAGAGGGCGAGGATGTAACGACCCGGCCAGTCGTTTTAAAAGTTGTAGCCCTATTTTCCTATTTACTGCTCATTCTGTACTTTATAATTGATATATGACTTGTCGGAGTAATTGGTTTAGGTTCGGTGAGGTTTTGGAATAAATTGGAACACTTAGTTCCAAGTTTTAAAGCTTAAGTTCAAATAGTGATCGGATATTGACTTATGTGCAAATGACCCCGGAATAGAATTTTGATGATTCCAACAGCTCTGTATGGTGATTTTGGACTTAGGGGCATGTTCGGAATTTCATTTGGAAGACCGTAGTTAAATTAGGCTTGAAATGGCTAAAATAGGAATTTAAGTTTGGAAGTTTTACCGGGGAGTTGACTTTTTGATATCGGGATAGGAATTCAGTTCTAAAAATTTTCATAACTCCGTTATGTCATTTATGAATGGTGTGCAAAATTTGAGGTCAATCGGGCTTGATTTGATAGGTTTCGACATTAAATGTAGAAGTTGGAAATTCTTAAGTTTCATTAAGCTTGAATTGGGGTGTGATATGTGATTTTAGTGTTTTTTTAATGTGATTTGAGGTTTCAAATAAGTTCGTATGATGCTTTAGGACTTGTTGGTGTATTTGGTTGAGGTCCCGAGGGCCTCGGGTGAGTTTCGGATGGTTAACAGATCAAAAGTTGGACTTAAACAGCTGCTGCAATATTTTTTGCTGGAAATTCGGGGGCAAAAATCGAAGGCCGAGGATCGAAGGCCCAGGATTGAAGGCCCAGGATCGAAGACCGAGGATTGAAGGCCCAGGATCGAGGCTGAGGATCGAAGGCCCAGGATCGAAGGCCCAGGATTGATGCCCAGGATCGAAGGCCCAGGATCGAGGGCCGAGGGCAGCCTGGACAGAACTGTAAGTTATAAAGTAGGGGACTTCGTCCCATTTTTCATTTTTGACAAATTGGAGCTTGGGGAGAGGTGATTTTTGGGAGCTTTTCAGAGAAAACATCGGGTTTAGTGTTCTTAACTCAATTATGATTAGACTACCCGAATCCATCATTTGTTTTCACCATTTAATTAGTGTTTTGAGATTGAAATTTAGAAAAATTTAAGAAATCTCATAGAAATGAATTTTTGAGATTTCGGAGTCGGATTTGAGTGAAACAGGTATGGTTAAACTTGTAATTGAATGGGTTGTCGGATTTTGTGAGTTTTGCCGGATTCCGAGACGTGGGCCTCACGAGCGATTATTGATTTAAATTCTGATTTTATTGAAAAATATATTATTTTCTTATGAAATTAATTCTTATAATTTTGTTGACTGTATCAAATTATTTTGGCCAGATTCGAGCCATTCAGAGTTGGATAATCGAGGAAAAGGCCTACTAGTGGATTAAATTGGAGCAAGTCGAGGTAAGTGACTTGTCTAACTTTGTGTGGGGGAAATTCCCCCTAGGATTGTTATTGATGTGATAATTGTAATGTGTTGAAAGTCGTATACACGAGGTGATGAGTGTGTACACGGACTAAATGTGGAAAACTCTGGTTTTTAAATTGTGTATATCTCTGTCACACATTAATTAAATTATTTTATTCAATTATATTCATCATCATTGATCTATATTATATTCCTAAATTTGCCTGACATTTTTCCTACTAATTGTTTTTACCTGTTTGGTCGAAACTTTGTTTTCTTTTATTCTGTGCATTATTTGAAGGTTGAATTTTTTTAAATTAAATATTATTAAAAATGAAGTATTTTACATTTAATAATTGGATGTTAAGTGAAGATGTTAAATTTGTGAAAATATTATTTTTGCTGAATATTTTGCGAAGATTTTTGTATTCATTGTGATTAAGCCGTGAGCTCCGTATTGTGAAAATAATGGATATTATTTTGCTGAATATTTGGTGAAGACTTTTGTATTTACTGTGATTGAGCTGTGGGCTCCTTATTGTGGAAATAATATTCTGGTTGCTGATTTATTTTGGCAAGTTGAAATATTTGGGCACTTGAGATGCAAATTGTGATATATTGTGATATTGATACGCATACAGTGGTATAAGGTCCGGGTGTTAAAACGCATGCGGTGAGATAAGGGTGGCTTGATACGCGTGGCTAGTAGGAGAACTACTAGAAGTCATGCGGTGTGATAAGGGTGGCTAAAACGCGGGATACTATTTTAGAAAAAATATTTTCTTTAAAATTAAATGTGAAGGCTCCCGCGGTGATATAAGAAAATGAGATATTGTGAATTTATTTATGATTTGGGACTATGAGGCGGTACCTCGGGAGTGCCCTTGTTGATATTGATATATGGTCGCAGTTGCCTTTGATTATTGTTGTGATTTTCTTAAAGTTAAAAAGAATTCTGTTTTGTTAACACGAGGTATTATTTACCATTATTTTGCGTAGTTAATTGGTGACATACTACTTACTTGATTCATTTCCATTGTCATTTTATTTTTATTATATTATTAAACATTTAACCTTGTCTTTTATTATTCCAGTAGGGCCTGACCTGACCTCGTTACTACTCTACCGAGGTTAGGCTTGGCACTTATTGGGTACCGTTGTGGTGTACTCATACTATGCTTCTGCACATCTTTTTGTGCAGATCCAGGTACATCTTATCGGACCATGCATCATTAAACTAGTTGTACGAGGAGACTTCGAGGTATATCTGCCAGCGTCTGCAGACTCCGGAGTCCCCTTCTATCTTATTATGTTGTCTTCCTTATTTGCTTTAGACTCTGATATATAGAGACATAGAGAATAAATTCTTAGAAGCTTGTAACTTATTTCTACCGGATTTTGGGAGTTATAATTATGTGAGTTACAAATTTATTTATTTTATATTTCTATTGTTATCCCGCATTGATAGGTTTACCTAGTCTTAGAGTCTAGGTGCCATCACGACATCCTACAGAGGAAAATTTAGGGTCGTGATAGATGTGTAGAACTCATAACCACCTGCCGAATCACAATTTATGAAGTCTCTCCTCTCGACAAGAACTATTACCTTATTATGGACTGAATAACAATACTTACTCTTTAATATGTTTAATATAAATCTGATCACACTAATCCCAAGTACAATAATTCTCGTCTCACCCAGTACAAGCTGCTCAGGCAGTAAGCCACTTCAGACACTGACAAAAGTCTCATATAATGCCACAATGTGCCAACAAGCTACAAACTCGAATGTGATACATAAGGGAATGAACTCTAGAAAGAACTACTCAACCCACATAACTAATTTAAACAACCAAAAGGATGTTATGAACCTTCCCCAGGAAATGAGAAGAATAACACACAATAATAGATATGGGAAACTGTACTCAATAACACACTGTTGCGGCATGCAACCCGATCCACACATGATACCGTTGCGGCGTGCAACCTGATCCAACCATGATACCCATGGCGGCATGCCACCCGACCCAAACAACATATCTATAGCGGCGTGCCACCCGATCCAACCATAATAATCTAAAGAAAACACACATCGAGTCGAAACGCTTATACTCACAAAATGCCCGAACATCAATCATAAGCACGCCAAGTGCATAATACAAATCCTAGGGAGACGGGTAGCGTCACGCGCTACAAAACTCAAGCACCACTAAGGTGCGATATATGAGCTGTATCTCGAGAGCCATCCTGCTCACATAATACCACAAACCATAAGGGATCTCAATACGAGTGCGAATAATCAAACCACCTCACCACCCACTTGGTATAATATAGATTACACTGGGTAGCTGATGACAGGAATAACATCCAAGGCCCGAAGACCTTCCAAAAAGCAACGCTATGCTGAGATAAGCACATCCGGCCTGATATAGAGCCCACATTCACATTTAGATCCATCCACGGACCTTAAAATGATTCTGATCATACCATGCTTGGCTAAATAGCCTCTCAAGGACCCACAATGACCTATTCACGACACATAAGAACAGCCGTCAAATCTGGAACGATCTTCCACATAACACAACCAAATGAACCGAGCGCCCTTCATGCATAAATTCTCACATTAGCGATAGTACCACAATCTCCATACTTGGTTTTAAATCTTTAACCAATGAAGTGACTACATGCCACACTTATACAATCTTCCCGTGGGATATACTCCCACAACCCTCCGCATCAGGTAACAAGTCTGCACATCCATACCACTGGTCACACTAATGCTGTAAAGCAAATCAAGAAGCTGCAAATCAGTACACAAAGCCTCTTACACAGGACACCGATCTCAGGTGACGCTAAGGACAATACCAGCTTACTTTAAACATCTGAATTCTTCCCTGCTTATCCGAGCTCGTAACATTCTTGTTGACATCAACTGCAACCTTGATCCTCAACTTCCAATTCCCATGCCGCTCACTGCACCTAACATACCAATACGCAAGAGTATAAGAATTCATCATAACTCCCAAACCACCAATAGGGTACATACTTCATCATATAGAAACTTTTTACTTAACTCATATCAGGAGAACCATTGCCACACGTGACTGAATTCCCATAACCACAGAAAATGCAAACCTCGAGTGGTGGTCTAAACCACCATAATTCTTCCGGGATCCATCTATACATAACATGCCATAATACTCGAATGCCTCCAAATAAAATCAATTATGGCGGTCGTTAAACCTTGTACGTACCGCCACAAATCACATGTATAACTCAACACGGTGAAGGAACTGATCATTGCCACCATCATGCCAATTCAACCATAGCTAACCGAATCCGACTTCCTCTAATTTACTCTATACTTGCCTTAGGAATAATAATAGCCCCATTCAAAACATCATGAACCTAAATCCGCACTCACCCTGAGTGACCTTATTTCATGAGACCACGTTGTCTCCAAAACCTACGAACCATCTCATACCCTCCTTATGCGCATATTCGCATCTTCAACTAGTACACCCATTCTGAAAACCCCTCTATGAACCCGAAGTTATTTTCTCCTGTTCCTCAAATGCCACACCGTGGACCGACGATAACATAGAACATTCCAAGCCCCTTTTATAATCCGCTGCAACAGCTCGATACTTAACCCTACTACGGACTCGAAATCCTTAGGCACCACACTTTAACTTTTGAATCCACTAGGACTATTTTTGAGAGTCACCCACTCTGTCTCGGTCCCAAATATAATCAAACTACAAGGCTCCACTAGCACATGAACGCCCTCTCAAGAAGCACCCGATTGAATCACTTTCCTTGTAAATCACCTCTACGCGAAGCATAAATCCCGAATCTTCCCAAAGCCTGAACATGTGTCAATAAGGCCAACTATAGCACACATTCCTCAATCCTTTGATCAAATTACCATTGATGTTCTCTTTCCTTAGTCGTAATAACCCACCAATATGCCGATAACTAGAAATCTCGCAAGTAGACAACCATGCAGTCCAATCGTAGACGGTGGGGCTCTCCCACTTAGCTTGAAGCTACCATTGCATAACTCTGGAACCTTCCAAGATTCCTTCTTCCTTACTGACATTCCCTTGAGTAATCTGCCCGCCAAATTCCTCAAAATCCTTATGTTAACCATTTCATGAACGCTTTGAATAACTAGCCACATGTACATATTCGACCTCTCACCGGATAGCTAGTAAAATTCTTCGTAGAAGCTTAATCAACACCATGCAACATTTAACCTGCTCACCAGAAATAACCCACCTGTGGAAATTCCATGCTGACACCTTCCAATAATGCTGCACCGAGTACAATTACCACGAAACCAATAAACCATCCTGAGCCCGTGCTCATTCACAGTTGTACAAGCCCGTTCACTCCCCATTGGCATCAACTAAACGTGCGACAATACATTCTAATCCAAAGTCATGTTGTATTCTTTTTCATATCATGCAACTCATTTCCGTCGTATCCACTCTCCCCCGTAGAATAGCCAATATTCCAAATTAAGTTTGTAGACTTAGTCACTGTCCACCATGAACTCCAAATTACTCTAAACTTTCCCAAGGCACGTAGCTATCCTACCACAGAACCTATCTGCTACTCTTTCACTCTCTCACTTTCGCCAAACTCTCTCATTTAAGCAACTACCCGACTTATGTTTCTCACACTTGGTCTTCTATAATTTTTAACCACTGCAAAACACCTCCCACATGTACTTCCTCATCCTTCGCTGCCCAATTGTTGCCTTAACCCAATATCTATCTCTGTAGCACTTGAACCAATAGATCGCTACCAACTTTAAACCCCTCCGAATATCATCTTCCTCGAGCTGTCAACATTAGAAATACCCATTTAAATTCTGGAATTAATGCACTCTGTTATCTCTGACAACCGCTTCTCCGGCACCATGTCACACTACTCTGCCCCCGAAGGCGAATTGATGAAGACCATGACACCGGCGAACCTTAACGCATTCAACAGGGACGACGACACCACATCACAGATGAAAATTCCACCACGCTCGGAAATACCAAGTCTCGTCACTCCGTTAATCCAAACCTGACAGGAATAAAATACTAGATCTCTAAATCATGCACTGAATAAACCTCATTTTCAAGTCATTCACTATTTTGACGCATAGACAAACATCCTACCATTACACAAACACGGTGTGATAGAAACATACGAACCGTCATAACAATCAATGCCAAATCTTGAAACCTTAGGTTATGCTGACACTGAGCTGCAACGGCAGAACGGCCTTCTGCAAGGCGACGATAATAGCCCAATCAAATACGTAGGGAGAAACATCCTACACCACATCTGTAGTACCATTAAAATTCCTCGGTTCCCAATTTATAACAAGCACTTCACGTCGCATAAGACTGAATAGGAAGGGAATGAAGGTATAAGCCTCAAAGGAATCGAAATGCACTATGAGGAATCAAGAAGGGAAGTGCTCCTAACAGTCATGTAGCCTCTCGAAGATAAGTACAGACATCTCCGTACCAATCCGCAAGACTCTACTAGACTCACTCATGACTTGTGAGACCTAAGTGAACCTAGTGCTCTGATACCATATTATCACGACCCAAAAATCCATTAAAGATCGTGATGGCACCGGACACCGCTGTCAGTCAAGCCAAAAATAAATACTTAATTTGGTTCTCATCTTTAATATTTCGAAAATCATATTTCCTTCAATTAAATAGTAAAAGATGGAGTTTACAAAATAAATAATAATATCTTTAAAAATTCCAATACAATGCAACCCATAATCGCCCAAATCCTAGTGTCACAAGTGCATGAGAATCAACTAGGAATATAAAATGATATACAACATCTGCCGGGAATACAAATTGGACAGGAAAATATAAATACTCTGAAGGAGACTCTGCTAGCTGCGGACTCGTAATGTGGAATGCAGCTTACCTAAATCTCCGCAATAACCGCGCCTCTGCGCCCACAAGGCCACTAGACATATATGTACCTGCACAAAATGTGCAGCAAGTGTAGCATGATTACGTAAATCAACGCGTACCCAGTAAGTGTCCCATCTAACCTCTAAGAAGTAGTGACGATGGGTCGACTTCGACACTTACTAAGGGCCAACAATATGATAATATGAAGTTCTAATTAAGCATGATACATATAACAATAAAACTCGAAACAAGAAATAAATGAACAATTCATCACCATATTTAAGAACCTAAATCACTTCCTTCATTTTAAACCAATAATCTTTCAAATAATGAATTTATACCAATTATAAAAGGGACTTCCAATTCTGTTATCACACACAAATACCACCGAGAACGTTCGGCCCGATCCAACATAAATATAAATTGTGCATTGTCGAGGGTCGAACAACGCGAACCATAGATGCATCTATTATCCCGCTCGCAAATCATATATGCGATGCGGTCAAATATAAATTTAAGGAATTACCCCGCTCGTGGATCATACTTGCGACGCGGTTACACATAGATTTCTTAAGTTATTATAGTATTCTTCCATTCTTTTCAAAATATGAAATATTAAGATCCCAATTTTTTCTCAATTTCAACTCCTTTCAAAACATTTAATAAGCAAACTAAATCCCACTCCTTCTCAAGACAAACACTAATTATAAATCAATAACAATACCAACAAGGCATGATATAAGCTTAAAACTACCCGGACATAGGCATAGCTAGTAGCTACATTCGGACTCTGGTCACCTCGTGCGTACGTAGTCTCCACAAATAGAAGCACATAACCATTTAGTTCACCTAATGGGTTAATTCCCTCTTACAAGGTTAGAAAGGAGACTTACCTCGCTCTGAAGTTCCTTCACCGGCTCCCAAGCCTTTCCAATAACTCGAACCGATGCTCAACGCTCCAAAACCAGTCAATAAATGTGCAAATCCATGAATATATACTCTAATACTCCTTATAATCCAATTTATAACAAATTCCAATTCCGTTCTAAAAGTCGATAAAAATCACCCTCGGGCCCACGTGCCCGGATTCCGAAAATTTTCGAAGATAATCATTACCCATAGCACTACGAACTCCAATATATAATTTATTCTTGATTTCATGCCCAATTCATGATCAAAATCTAAGAATATCAATTTCTAGGTTTTTTTCAAAATCCCAAATTTCTACAAATTTTCATGCTTGAATCCATGTAAAAACCATATATTTAACTCACAATATGAAGAAATCACTTACCCCATTATAGTTGATGAATATGGCACTCCAAAAGTGCTCCAAAATCGGCTCCCATAGACGAAATGAAGTGAAAATGAGCCAAAACCCCGTTTTATAAAACCTCACTGCCTAGCGATCCTCGCACCTGTGGTGCAATAGCCACTTCTGCTGCTCCGTAGGTGCAGCCACTCTACTGCTTCTGCGGTCCTCCTTCACACCCCTCAACTCCGCATCTGCGGGCCCCATCCACTTCTGCGGCTCCATGTGCGCAGGTGCAGTCCCGCTTCTATGAAACTCGGTCGCATCTGCGGTCCCAGCCATCTCTAGCCTAAGCCGCTTCTGCGCTCCGCACCTGCGGCCCTAACCTCGCAGGTGCGGCTACACCAGAAGACAGCATCCTCAGCACCTCTATAAGGCTAAATTCAATCTGTTAACCATTCGGAATCCACCCGAGGCCCTCGGGACCACAACCCATAATACCAACACGTACTAAAATACTATATGAACTTAGTCGAGCCTTCAAATCAAATCAAACATCATTGAAATCACGGATCGCAACCCAATTCATGCTTAATGAACTTTAGAACTTCAAACTTCTACATTCGATGTCGAAACCTATCAAATCACGCCCGATTGACCTCAAATTTTACACACAAGTCACATTCGACATTATGGGCCTACTCCAACTTCCGGAATCGGAAATCCGACCCCGATATCAAAAAGTCCACCTCCGGTCAAACTTCTCGAAAACTTTAAAATTTATAACTTTCGTCAAAAGACCCAAAATGACCTACGGACCTCCAAATCCACTTACGGACGCGCTCCCAATACCAGAATCACCATACGGAGCTATTCCTAGACTTGGAATCCCAAACAGACATCGATAACATTGAAATGCACTTCAACCCAAATTGATGAAATTCTTCCAAAAGGCTAACTTCCACAGTAGACGTCGAAATGATTTCGAGTAATCCAAAACCTAATCCGGACATACGCCCAAGTCCATAATCATCATACAAACCTATTGGAACCTTCAATTCCCGATTCTGAGGTCGTTTACTCAAAATCAACCCTTGATCAGATTCTTCTAACTTCAAGCTTCCGAAATGAGGATTCTCTTTCCAAATCCACTCTGAACTTCCCGAATTTCAATTCCGACCATGCTTACAAGTCATAATACCTAAAGTGAAGCTGCTCATAGCCTCAAATCGTCGAACGACGTGCTAGATCTCAAAACGAATGGTTGGGTCGTTACATTAACCATCAATCAGACTTGATATATGATATGAGTTTATCTTCTTCTTTGTTCATCTTGTAGGCTAAAATATATTTAGTACGACCCTTTCATCATGAACCCGACTGC
This sequence comes from Nicotiana tomentosiformis, assembly GCF_000390325.3. Classification (NCBI taxonomy): domain Eukaryota; kingdom Viridiplantae; phylum Streptophyta; class Magnoliopsida; order Solanales; family Solanaceae; genus Nicotiana; species Nicotiana tomentosiformis. Next base: position 41,147,695 of record NC_090818.1, on the reverse strand, counting down.
TGACCAATGCGATTATTGTAAATATTATATGTGATTCTTGATGTAAGCTACAAATCTTTTGACGATTCAACATCAATTATGATATATAAAAGAATATAGAACTAACACTTCATTTCTCTTTTACCTCTTTTCATGTTTGTAGCTTCGCATATTGTAGTAGTAGTAGTAATAATAATAATAATAATAATAATAATAATAGGTGAGTTAAAGACAATTTTACAAGTGATTTATTTATTTTTTCACAAACGAGTCGTGTTGTAATGACCCAACCGGTCATTTTGACTTTTAGAACCTCGTTCTCCTAAATAAAACTTCTCGATTGTGTTTTTAATAATTTACGACTTGCGGGGATGATTGGTTCAGAATTTAGAAGTGATCAGGTTGAAATCAGAACAATTAGTTCCTTAGTTTGGTTTTAAAAGGCAAGTTTGACTTCAGTCAATATTTTGAGAAAATGACCCCGGAATCGGGATTTGACGTTTCCAATAGGTTCGTATGATAATTTTGTACTTGAGCGTATGTTCGATCGGGTTTTGGATAACCCGGGAGCGTTTTAGCGCTTAATAGTGAAAATCAACTATTTGAAGGTTTAAAGTTCTTTAAATTTGGTTCGGAATAGGTTTTAGAGTAATCGAGGTCCGTTTGGAATTCCGAGTCTGGGAATATCTCTGTATAGTGATTTAAGACTTGCAAGCAAATTTTGGTGTCATTCTGAGTAGTATAAGTATATTTTGGCGCATTCGGAGTAAGTTTGAAGATTTTGAAATTTCTAAGTTGAATCGATTTGGTTTGGGGTACGATTCTTAGATTTGATGTTGTTTTACACGTTCCGAGAGTTCAAGCAAGTTCGTTTTATGATTTCAAACTTGTTGGTATATTCAGGTGGGGCCCCGGGTGCTCCGAGTGTTAACCGGACGAGGCTCAGACCAACTTCGGACTTGGGAGAAAAATGTTGAAGCATTCTGCTTCTGGTGCGTCCGCACCTGCGCTTGGACAGCGATGCAATTTTGGCTCGCAGAAGCGAAAAGGGGAGGAGAGGCAACTGATCGCAGATGTGGAATTTTTATGCACCTGCGAACGCGCAGGTGCGAGACAAAACATGCAGATATGAGGCTGGGCAAGTCGAGTGAAACTCGCACCTGCGAGGCTTTTCCGCAGGTGCGGAAGCCGCATGTGAGAAATCACTACTTGGTAGAATGGTTAAATATCGGGGCTCAAATATTTTGAGCCCATTTTTCCTCCATTTCTGGGCGATTTCAGAGTTTTTGAGAGGGGAATTCAACTAACAATTTGAGGTAAGTTAATTCTACACCCCTTGAGTTAAATACATAGATTATGGGTAGATTATAACCGATAAATTTTAGAAATCAAGGGTTTAGATGAAATACCTAGATTTTTATAAAAATGAGATTTTAACCACGAAAATGGTTATGGAATTGGATAGAAAATATATATTTGAGTTCTTGAGATTATGGGTAACGTTTTCATCCAAAAATTTCCGGAATCCGGGCACGTGGGCCTGGGGTAAATTTTAGGAATTTTTCCATTTTGGACAGGGTAATTTATTTAATAGATAAGTTTCGAATTATTGAACATGTATTAATTATTTTATATAACTTTTGGATAGTTTCGGATTTTTCGACATCGAATTGAGGTTTTTACGCGACATTTTAATCGGAAAGTAGACTTCGAGACAAGGTAAGTCTTTTGTCTAATCTTGTGAGGGAGAAATTATCCCATAGGTGATTAAATTAATAATTGTTTCTAATTATGGGGGATACGTACGCACGAGGTGACGAGAATCCGTATGTAACTACTAACTATGCTAAAAGTCCGGGTAGTTTAGGACTCAAAGCATGAATTATGTGTGTAAATTATATCCTTTATTTAATTAAATTATTTGAAATATGTTGTGTATTGTTAGGGATAGATAGTAAAAGATGAAAATCTTATATACATAATTTTTTGCTTAAATTAATTAATTGTTAAAAGATTTGTTCACCCTCTCGAATTTACCAATAATAAATATACTCTACTTCCGGAGGTACATAAGAAAATGTCCTCCTTTCTTGTGGAGCGGGCCGAACGCCTCGGCAGTATAGATGCATATATGGATCGTGCCGCACATCCCTCGGCAGTGTACACGACACTCTGGATCGGGCCGTACGACCTCGACAGAAATCGTGCCTGATAATAATAATAATAATAATAATAATAATACGATGCCTTTTATTTTAATTACAGTTTGTGAATTTAATTAATAGATTGAAAATTGTCGCATTGAAGGAATTTAATTATTTTTGCTGGTTAAATAAAATTATTGTTAACTCTGTGAATCTTGTTGATTTAGATATTCTAGGTTTATTTCAATTATTATTATTGACCCTTAGTGAGTGTCAAAGTTGGTCATCTCGTCTCTACCTCTTCGAGATTAGGCTTGATACTTACTGGGTACACGTTGTTTATGTACTCATGCTACACTTGCTATACTTTTTGTGCAGGACATGAGACAGGTGCTATTGTTGGACCTATCGGCGCGCAGTCTCGATAACCAGAGGCTTAGTGGTGAGCTGCCCTTCTGAGCCATTCTACAGCAACTAGTGCCTCTTTCTGAATTTTTATTCTGTCTATTTCACTCCAGACAATAGACATTTGGACATGATTATTTTTAATTTACTAAAAAACTTTTCATATTGTTTTAAATTCCTACAATTAAGAAGAGTTTAATTACTCTATTAATTTTAAAATAATTGAATATGGGTTTAAATTACTAGTTGGCTTGCCTAGCTATAGTGTTGGGTGTCATCACGGCCTATAGGTGAAATTGGGCCGTGACAACATGGTATCAGAGCACTAGGTTCACGTAGGTATCACAAGTGATGAGCAGGACTAATAAAGTCTTGCGGATCGGTAAGGAGACGTCTGTACTTATCTGCGAGAGGCTATAGGGTGTTAGGAAACTACCTTTCTTCATATTCCATCGTGCAATTAATGTAGTACTAAATTTTTATACTCTCACAGATGGTGAGAACACACTCTAATGAGGTTCCAGACCAGGGAAGAGCTACTCCCCCATTTGCTAGAGGCCGAGTAAAAAATCGAGGGAGGGCTCCAGCCCGTGGTTGAGGGCGAGGACGTGCCATGACTGTTCTAGTAATGCCGCCAGTGGGTCCAGCAGAGAATCCTATTATTGAGGAACATGGTGAAATGTCTGTGGTAGAGTCAACTCCGGTGGATTTCATATCTGCACCAGGATTCCAGGATGTCATCGGTCGTATGTTGCGGTTCATGGACAATATGACTCAGGCCAATTTATTTCCGGCAGACCCAGCCATATCTCAGGCGGGCGGGGGAGCACAGACCCCTACCGCGCAAGCTCATGGATATGCAGCTGTTATATATCAGACCTAGGGTGCACTACCCGTGGGTGGAGCCCAGCCAGTGGCAGCAGCTATACCTGGATGGACTATACTACATCCTCATGTCTTTGGGGGTGAGCGACATGAGGATCCCCAGGATTTCATTAATCGATGCAAGGATAGACTATACAACATAAGGATATTGGAGTCTCATGGGGTTGACTTTGCTATTTTTCGACTAGAGGGCAGAGCTCGTAGATGGTGGAAGTCTTATCTTCTTGGCAGACTAGTAGATTCTCTTCCCATGACTTAGGACAGGTTCACCTGTATCTTCCTGGACAGGTATATTCCACCCTCCCAGAGGGAAGAGTTGCGGTTTCAGTTTGAGCAGCTCCAGCAGGGTCAGATGTCAGTGTCCGATTATAAGGCAAGGTTCTCTGAGTTATCTCGCCATGCACTTATGATACTCCATACTGAGGTGGAGAGAGTGCAGAGGTTAGTTGCGGGTTTACATACTGGCATTTAAGCCACTATGGCTCGAGAGGTTGAGATGGGTACTTCTTATGAGCTAGTCGTGGAGATAGCTCGGAGGATTGAGGGTGTGCGTCAACGGAGCCGAGAGCATGTTATGAGAGATAAGCGGTTTAGATACTCTGGAGAGTTCAGAGGTGCTCCGTCTGGGGGTAGAGGTCAGTTCATGAGAGGGCAGTCCAGCAGGCCCCCATATCCAGCACCACTGCCTCCTCGGGGTGCTCCAGTACGACCTTATTTCAGTGTTATACCAGAGAGTTCTTATCGCCCACAACTTATTCAGGGTTCTTCCAGCGGGTATTCAAGTCACCAGGGCCAGATTCTTAGTCAGCATCCCATTGTACCTAAGAGTTGTTACGAGTGTGGGGATCCCAGTCACATATGGAGATTCTGCCCCAAACTTCGGAGTAGACCAATGCAGCAGGGTCAGCAGCCTATGATTACCACACCAGTTGCTCCACCAGTAGTTCGACCACCAAGAGGTGGAGTACAGGTGGGTAGGGGCCATCCTAGAGGTGGAGGTCAGCCAGGCGGAGTCCAGCCAGTTGGCGCTCCAGCTCGGTTCTATGCTTTTCCGGCCTAACCAGATGTAGAGGCCTCAGATTCCATGATTACAGGTATTATTTCTGCTTGCAGCAAAGATGTCTCCATATTATTTGATCCAGGATCTACATATTCATATGTTTCCTCTCTATTTGCTCAATTTCTGGGTGTTTCTCGTGATTCCTTGAGTACTCCCGTTTATATGTCCACTCCTGTGAGAGATTCTATTGTTGAGAATCGGATCTACCGGTCCTGCATTATTACATTCTGTGATTATGAAACTAGAGTAGATCTCCTATCGGTTGAGATGACCGATTTTGAAATTGTCCTGGGCATGGACTGGTTATCTCCATATCATGCCATCCTAGATTGCCATGCCAAGATTGTTACCTTGGCTATTCCAGGATTTCCTAGGTTGGAGTGGAAGGGTTCATCTGTTAGTGCACCTAATCAGGTTATTTCTTTTATGAAGGCTCAATTCATGGTTGAAAAGGGTTGTTTCACTTATCTAGCCTATGTTCGAGATACTACTGCAGAGACTCCGACTATTGATTCAGTGCTTGTAGTTCGGGAGTTCTCCGATGTATTTCCTTAAGATCTTCCAGGCATGCCACCTGAACGTGATATTGATTTTTGTATTGACTTGGCTCAAGACACCTAACCTATATCTATCCCACCGTATCGCATGGCTCCGAAAGAATTGGGGTACACCGGTATTATTTGTGAAGAAGAAGGATAGTACTATGCTAATGTGTATTGATTATCGCCAATTGAACAAAGTCACTATTAAGAACAAATACCTGTTGCCGCGTATTGATGATCTATTTGATCAGTTGTAGGGTGCCAGTGTGTTCTCTAAGATCGACTTGAGGTTGGGGTACCATCAGTTGAAGATTCGGGATTCGGATGTTCCGAAGACTGCTTTCCGGACTAGATATAGTCATTAGGAGTTTCTAATAATGTCCTTCGGTTTAACTAACGCCCCGACATCGTTTATGGATTTGATGAACAGGGTATTCATACCATATATTGATTCGTTTGTCACTGTCTTCATTGATGATATTTTGATTTACTCACGCAACAAGGAAGAGCACGAGAAATATATGAGAGTGGTGCTTCAGACGCTGCGGGAACAAAAGATATACGCTAAGTTCTCCAAATGTGAGTTCTGGCTAGAGTTTGTAGCATTTTTGGGGTATATTGTATCGGGCGAGGGCATTAAAGTTGATCCCAAAAAGATTGAGGCAGTTCAGAATTGGCATCGTCCCACTTCGGTGACTGAGATTAGAAGTTTCCTAGGTTTAGCAGGTTATTATCGTCGGTTCGTGGAGGGCTTCTCATCTATTGCAGCACCTTTGACCAAATTAGCCCAGAAGGGTACTCCGTTCCGATGGTCCGATGATTGCGAGGCAAGCTTTTAGAAGCTCAAGACAGCATTGACTATAACACAAGTGTTAGTGTTGCCATCCGATTTGGGGATGTATACAGTGTATTGTGACGCTTCACGCATTGGCTTGGGTTGTGTATTAATGCAGGAAAGGCGAGTTATTGCATATGCTTCACGTCAGCTGAAGCCCCATGAGAAGAATTATCCAGTGCATGATTTGGAGTTAGCTGCGATTGTTCACGCTCTACAGATTTGGAGGCATTATCTTTATGGGGTGTCTTGTGAAGTTTATATTGATCATCGTAGTTTGCAGCATTTGTTCAAGCAGAGAGACCTAAATTTGAGACAGCGCAGATGGCTTGAGTTACTAAAAGATTATGGTATTACTATCATGTATTGTCACACCCCTTTTCTACCCCCAAAAGATATAAATGTCATATGGATTGGGTTAAAGAGTTTCTCCAATTAAAGTGACAAACTTGAATAGGAATTATTTTACTTACAGAGTCGCCACTTGGAATTGAGTTTTGGGGTGTTCCAAGTCACCTTTTATTTGAATCCCTAGTCAAAGGAAGGTTTGACTCTATTATTATTGGTCTGCGAAAACAAAGTTCGGGTAAGGAATTCTGTTGACCGGGGAGAAGGTGCAAGGCATTCCCCGAGTCCCGTGGTTCTAGCACGGTCGCTTTATTGACTACAACTTGGCTTGAATTAATTTTTTTTTTTTTGTGGATAAACTGTGCTTTATTTTTATTTTTATTTTTTTCATATTTTATCTATCCGCTTTTAATTATTAAAATATAGAATTATTTTTTAGACGAATCACGTAATATTTTGACATACTACCTTGAGTTAAAGGACTTAATCACATGGATAAGAAATTTGCTAACTAAACTAATAATGAAACTTAACAACTAAATCAGAACAAAACAAACAGTAAGAAAACACACTTCGTTCACATAGATTTCACAAAAAACATGTATTCATAAACATAATAAAAGAATAAAATAAAATGAAAGAAGTAAATCTCACAGTGAACCTTCTTAGAAACAGAAACTAGTTACTGTCAATCGGACCCCAATCAGAAGCCTCGAACCGGACATGACCACTCCGCCGATGGACTGAAGCGATAGAAACGGGAGGTGGTTAACGGTGTTTTGCGCTGATTTCTGGAGTTTATTTTAGCTGGTTTTTGGAGTGACCTTCAGCTGATTTTGGTTAGTGGTTTAGGGACAATTTTCATGGCTCTTCAGGGGTAATTTCAGGGATGTTTTGGGGCTGATTTTCGGACTATTTTTGGACTCTTTGCAGCTATTTTTGAGATGGTTTAAGGGCTGATTTATGGACAGTTTTCAAGTTTTTTTGGCTGTTTTTAGCAGCATTTTTGGCTGCGATTTTCGAGCTGAAATTTCAGCTTTTCATGGCTGAAAACGAGCTGGAGGTGGGTGGCTTTTTCATGGCTATTTTCAGTTTCGTTTTTGGGTTGAGGAGGTCCAGATTTGTAGCTGTTTGCATCCCATTTTACTGCCCGTTCGGGTGGGATTTGAGCTCGTTTTAGGGAGCAATTTTTAGTTATTTTTTGGCTGATTTTTTGTTCCGTTTTTTGGGCTATCTTTGCTTCCTCTTTCTTAGTCGAAAATAGGGGCTGGTTTTTGGCTTTTTGTTTTGGCTGATTTTAGGCATGAGGTTAGGGGACAATCATGTGGGGACAAAGAGTGGGGAACAATGGAGAGAGGAGTAGGGAGCAAATTGTGGGGGGGACAAGGTATGGTGGGGAGGGGACAAGCATGGGGGACAAGGTAGAGTGGGGACACGCGCGGGGGACAAGGTAAAGTGGGGACACGCGTGGGGGACAAGGTAAAGTGGGGACACGCGTGGGGGACAAAGAGTGGAGACACGCGTGGGAAGATGGGAGCGGGAAATATTCAAACACGGTAAAAAATTAGGTGCTCACAGCATGCCCCTCTTTGCTTGAAAACATTAAAAGTTTTCAAGCAAAGATAAAGTGAGCCGTGTGACTAAGTTTTGACCATATCGTTACTCAAAAGAGGAATAAAATAAAAGAAAAAGGTGCAACCGAGTCCTGGTTTTGGACTGCCCACATATCTCGGGTTATAAGGGAATCAGGTCGCGTGTAGTTCAAGGATAGTGATGGAATGATGAGTTGTAGTGTCGAGTGAGGTTCCGTCGAGGCCCGGTCTGTGGTCTTGCTATTACATCAAAATTGAAAGAAGTTAAACAAGCCTATTAACTATGAGTTACAAGATTCCTATCTATAAGTCTTTTGAAGCTTGATCTTGAATCTTGACTGGTTGTTCATGCAAGCTCTGATCTGAACCTTGATGCTTGCTAGTTGTAAGTGCTAGTTCATTCTTCTATGGCTTCTTCTGAGCAAAACGGGAAATATGAAGCTCGTAACTTCAGTCATGTCTTGAATAGTCCGTATCCTTTCCATCTGCTTTTGCATGTGGATTCCCTTTCTTTTCCTTTTCTTTTCTTTATTTTGGATTGAGACTTTTTCTTTTGTTCATCTCGAACCTTGTGCCTCGAGGTAAAACCTGCTCAGACATCACAACAAACAAACGAACGAAATTTTTCTGCCCCAGTTTTCACTAGGAAAATTTTGTGAGTTATTGTAACAAAATTCTAAACTACTTCTTTATTGAAAGCAAATAAATAAAAAAAATGGGAATGGTGTATCCTGAAAAGGTCATGATCCCAAAAGAATGTCTCAACTAAGTATTGGTGTACCTTATGTTGGGAAAATGCGGCAAGGTAATGAGAGTGGTGTACCATGCATTTAAGCTCAAATCAACTAGGAAATGAAGTATCCTATGTTGGATAACACAGCTAGGGATTGGTGTAGCCTATACTGGTAAGGATATCGGGGATTGGTGTACCCTATACTGAAAAGGAAATGTAACCAGGGGTTGGTGCCCTGTATTACTGAAAAGGAAATATAACCAGGGATTGGTGCCCTGTAGAACTGAGAAGGAAATGTAACCAGGGGTTGGCGCCCTGTATTACTGAAAAGCAAATGTAACCAGGGGTTGGCACCCTGTATTACTAAAAAGAAAAATATAACCAGGGGTTGGTGCCCTGTATTACATAAAGGAGTATAACTAGGGGTTGGCACCCTGTATTACTGAAAGGTGTGTAACTAGGGGATGGTACCCTGTATTACTGAAAAGGAAATGTAACCAAGAAGAGTTGATGCCCTATATTACTGAAAAGGAAATGTAACCAAGAGTTGATGCCCTATATTACTGGGAAAAAGAATGTTGAATCCCCTTGGCGAAAAAGTTCTACCTGGGTTAAACTCTGAAAAACAAGACTGGACAAAGAGTACTTCTACCCGGATTAAACCAAATTATGCAAACATGGGCGAAGAGTACTTCTACCCGGAACTATGAACTGGATCCCCCTAGGCGAAAAGGTTCTACCTGGGTTAAACTACGTAAAACATCCTGAGCGAAGAGTACTTCTACCCGGAACTATGAACTGGATCCCCCTAGGCGAAAAGGTTCTACCTGGGTTAAGCTACGAAAATAACCTGAGCGAAGAGTACTTCTACCCGGAACTATGAGCTGGATCCCTCTAGGCGAAATGGTTCTACCTGAGTTAAGCTACGTAAAATATCCTGAGCGAAGAGTACTTCTACCCGGAACTATGAACTGGATCCCCCTAGGCGAAATGGTTCTACCCGAGTTAAGCTACGTAAAACATCCTGAGCGAAGAGTACTTCTACCCGAAACTATGAGTTGGATCCCCCTAGGTGAAAATGTTCTACCTGGGTTAAGCTACAAAAAACAACCTGAGCGAAGAGTACTTCTACCCGGAACTATGAGTTGGATCCCCCTAGGTGAAAAGGTTCTACCTGGGTTAAGCTACAAAAACCAACGTGGGCGAAGAGTACTTCTACCCGAAACTATGAGCTGGATCCCCCTAGGTGAAAAGGTTCTACCTAGGTTAAGCAACGAAAAACAATATGGGCGAAAAGTACTTCTACCCAGAAATATGAGCTGGATCCCCCTAGGCGAAATGGTTCTGCCTAGGTTAAGCTACGAAAAACAACCTGGGCGAAGAGTACTTCCACCCGAAAATATGAGCTGGATCCCCATAGGCTAAATGGTTCTGCCTGGGTTAAGCAACGTAAAATAACTTGGGCGAAGAGTACTTCTACCCGAACTATGAGATGAATCCCCCTAGGCGAAGATGTTCTACCTGGGTTAAGCTACGAAAACCAATCCTGGACGAATAGTATTTCTACCCGGAAACTATGAGCTGGATCCCCCTTGGCGAAAATGTTCTACCCGGGTTAAGCTACGAAAAATAACCCGGGCGAAGAGTACTTCTACCCGAACTATGAGCTGGATCCCCCTTGGCAAAAATGTTCTACCTGGGTTAAGCTACGAAAGACAGCATGGGCAAAAAGTACTTCTACCCGGAACTATGAGCTAGATCCCCCTAGGTGAAAAGGTTCTACCTGGGTTAAGCTACAAAAACCAATCCTGGGCGAATAGTATTTCTACTCGGAAACTATGAGCTAGATCCCCCTAGGAGAAAATGTTCTACCTGGGTTAAGCTACCTAAAACACCCTGAGTGAAGAGTAATTCTACCCGGAACTATGAGATGGATCCCCCTAGGAGAAAAGGTTCTACCTGGGTTAAGCTACTTAAAACAACCTGAGCGAAGAGTACTTCTACCCGGAACCATGAGCTAGATCCCCTAGGTGAAAAGGTTCTACCTGGGTTAAGCTACGAAAAAAATAACCTGGGCGAAGAATACTTCTACCCGGAACTATTAGCTGGATCCCCCTAGGCGAAATATTTCTACCTGGGTTAAGCTACGAAAATGATCTGTATGAACAATAGTGATGCATGCTGAAAATAAAAGAAAATGGAGATTTTGCGAAAACTTACCTTTGGTGACATTCGTCCTTTAGGAATCGACATTCTGCACTGCTTTGTTCCTGCTGCAAACAAAGAAAAAATGTGAGTTTTAAAATGTGGTGGTCGATTTGTGGCCTTGATGTCTTTGGCAGCTTGGCTTTGTGCCCATCTTTTTTATGATGACTTCCTGAATACCACAGTTGGCCAAGTGGTACCTAAACTTCTCAACTTTATTTTTACTTTGTGGCATTTCACTTTCGACTTCTTTCCTCAACACTTTCAATTTCAGAGCAATGGGGAAACCTTTAGCTTTTCAAACTTTGCCAAAATGGTTAGCCACTTGAGACTTAACCTTTTAAACTTCATTTTGCCCTTGTAGGCACTTTCAATTTGATTTCATCCTTACAAGAGTTTTTGATTTCGAAGCATCGGCCGCCATGGCCAGTCGGGGTCAACTTGATGCCCATGCCGAGTCTGGGTGCCTTTTTCATATTAGCTTGTATCAAACCGGAGTCCTGTAAATCAGTCTTGCTATCCATTCTTTGCCTTAGTTTCAAAACAAAGTTAGACCAAAAGGGATTCAAGAAAAAACAAACAGTAGAATGTAGAATGAATTTAAACAAGAGGTATCCCTTTCGGGGAAAGGAAAGAAGGACTTATCTGGAGTACATGCAGATTTCAATGAACATGACATACTTTTTGGACTGGATGCATGATCTGTGTAAACTGTCTGACTCTCAGAAATTCATCAAAACTTTTGCCTCGAAACCGAGAAACAATGCCCAGGACTGTCCATACCAATGGCTGTGAAGATCCTTTTTTCGATCAGTAGTGCCCATTACGGGTTTTCACCAGCTAATCTCTCGCATTTCTCTTCTCACCATCGCCTTATAGTGCCCTTTGCGAGTTTTCACTAACAAGACTCTCTCATTTTCATTTTCTTTGCTCGTCATCGCCCTATGGTGCCCGTGAAGGTTTTCACCAATAAGACTCTCTCATTTTATTTCTCTCATTTTGGTGGCATCAGATCCAAGTGATTGTATCCTCCAATTCTTGAACATTCTCGTTGATTGATCGGAAGGACTTGAAAAGGATTTGGGTAAAAAGGATTTGGATTGAATTATAATTTTGGAACCTTTCAAGCGAAACCATTGTCGAACCATTATAACACCTGCCCCAGTTTTAACTTTTGGGGGAATGTAGATTTTTATTTTGGTGTGACTGAACCCCAGAGAGAGGCTGCCTACGTATCCTTTCGGAATCAAGTCGAACGTAGTTCGATTAACATGAACTTGTTTGATTTTTTATTATTATTATTTTTTTCATTTTTTTTTCTTTTTTTTTCTTTTTATTTTTTTTTCTTCTTTTTATTTTTTTAAATAACATGTTCAGGTTCCAAAGAGGGTAATCAAAGAAAGGTAACCGGCTCAAAAGGGTTAGCAAATGGTTGATGGTGTTTGGATAGCGAGAATGAAAGCCTTCATCATCCCAATCAGAGAACATTAATGCTATATAGAGGGTTAAACATAGTACCTTTTGACTGCATCCGCGTTGACGGTTGTTTCAGGGACACTTTCTTCGTTGCTTCCCAGGTACAACGCTCTCTTTTACAGTACTCTCATTACAATGTGTGTGCCTTTCCAATTTGGAGCCAATTTTCCTTTAGCTTCTTCATGAGTTGGGAGGATACTCAGAATGAGTTGTCCTATTTTAAATTTATTGGGCCGCACTTTCTTGTTGTAGACACGGACCATTCTTTGTTGGCACAACTGCCCGTGGCAAATTGCGGCCAATCATTTTTCATCCATTAGTGTCAATTATTTCAATCGGTTCTTGACCCAATCCTTATCCTCAATCCCGGCTTCAACAAAGATCCGAAGAGAGGGAATCTCAATTTCATTCCAATTTTTTTTTTATTTTCTTACAAGTCTTGTCTTCAAAATATTTTGTTTCTTGATCTATTATTTCGGGGTCTGACAACGTTTTAGGATCTGGGCATGAAGTCTGCAAGCATGTCATGTCATTAAAATCTGCATTAATAGAACTAAAAAGAGAATAAGAAAAGTGACAAGATTAAGAAAAGAAACATTCCCCGACAATGAAATATTAATTTCATTTGATTTTTTTTTTTACAAAAAAAAAAATTTAAGATAGAAGGGTTTACATCAAAAAGCAAAGCAGTGAAGTAAAAACATTCGGATTAGATCCTGAAATAATTCGGACGTAGAAAAGATAGCAAGACCGGCTACCGAGACTCCCATATGATAGAGAACTTTTCAGGTTTGGCGTCCGTTTTTAGGTTTCTCTTCTGTCTCGGCAATGGCTGCAACGGCCTTCAGTACCAGATCAAATTCCTCATCTTCACAGATCATTCTGATTACTGGCCCATTGATGTGAGTAGGCAGAGAATTGTTCATCATATTAGGGGCCTCTTCATCCCTAAGCACTATTTTCTTGACATTAATGAGGTCTTCCACTGCTCTCTTAAGACTCTAATAGTCTTCTGTATCATGTCTGCCTGCTCTAGAGTGGTTTAACATCTAGCATTAGCCTGGTGCGAATGAGACTCAGGGTTTGGCCGGTTCGGGCTACTGGCCACAGTAGACCTAGCCTGACTAGCTTTTGGAACAAGATCGAGTATGATTCACCAACAGGGGTAATCCATCTCGGGAGGCTCTCTCTCTTCTTTCTTTCTTTTTTTTCCTTCTTTTTTTTGATTTTTTTTTTCTCTTTTTGTTGTTTTTCGCTCTTTCTTCTTTTTTCTCTGTTATTTTTTTTTGTCACTCTTTCTCTTTTCTTTTCTTTTTTCACTCAATATTTTTTCGATTTTTTTTTACTCAATTTGTTTATGGCTATGATCGAATCCGATGGGGATTGCCTATGTATCATGACGCCGCATGAATCAAATCATTACGTAGTTCAAAAATACCGGGAACAAAGTACATAAGCTAGCTCTTTTTTTTTTCTTTTGGAATGTTTGAAAAGAAGAATTCTTAAAGGAGAAAGAAAATATATTTTTTTTTGGATTTTGATTATTTTTGTTTTTGGATTTTTTGGGAGAAACAAAGACTTCTAAAGAAGGAAAAAACATATTTTTGGATTATTTGTTTTTCAAATGAAAGACTTCTAAAAAGAAAGAAAATATTTTTGTGTTTTTTTTTTTTTTTTCGGTGAGAATTAGACCCGAGTAGTTCGGTGGATCAGAAATAAAATTGATAAACTAACTCTTTTTCATGTACAATAAATCCGACAAAATTTTCTAGCAAAGAAAATATATATTTTTTTGATTTTTTTTTTTTTTGAAATTAGTGAAAGAAAAACTTCTAAAGTAAAAAAAACTATTTTTGAATTTATTTTTATTTTTTTAAAAAAATTTCAAAAGAAAGAATTTTTTTTTTGGATTTTGGGAGAAAGACTTAAAAAAAAAAAGGAAGAACATATTTTTGGACTTTTGCTCTCAAAAAAAAAAAGAAGCTTCTAAAGAAGTAATTAAAAGAAAATATCTTTTTGGATTTTTAAAAATTGGGGGCCGAAATCGATGAGGTTTGCCTACGTAACTCACATCCGGTGAGAATCAGACCCGCGTAGTTCGGTGAAAATTGACTATGTTTTTTTTTATATATATGAAAATTAATCTTTAAAAACCATATGCACTAAACCACATCATTTTTTCTCTCTTCGTTCAACCGATATATGCTAAAGTCGGTCGACATGCAAACCTCCCAAATAATGCAACAAGTAGCACATAACATGACATAATGGTCTCAACAAGGTACCTGTCCTAAAACAGAACTCGGCCCATGAGTCGAGCGCTGCTAAGTCAAATGCACATGATGCAAATAAAGCGTAGCCTACTAGAGATATTCATTGCTTGTGGCTTGTTCTTCTAAGGTTGTAAATCCTAAAGGAGATGGTATCTAGACCTGGCTTACCCGAGCGGACAACCCGAGCCGAGGAGCGTCAAGCATTACCAGTAGTAGAACAGCACTGGCTAGCTAACGGCTCTCCCGCCTAAACATGTGTAACTAAATCCTTCACCAAAAGCTGGTAGGCTAACTGGCTTTATCTCAAGACAGAAATTTTGTGATGCTGGTAGGCAAACACAACATAACTAATTATCAGAAGACTCAGTGGGATGCGAGAGAGGATACAATTTATATGTACAGTTCAACAATATCAAGACAGTAAAACGTGGACAAGTAGCACATTGGTCCCAAATAAATCACAATATATACAAAAATTAATAAAACCAAATAAAGTCAATGTACAAGCTCGTATTTTTGAATTCCCCAGCAGAGTCGCCAGAGCTGTCACACCCCTTTTCTACCCCCAAAAGATATAAATGTCATATGGATTGGGTTAAAGAGTTTCTCCAATTAAAGTGACAAACTTGAATAGGAATTATTTTACTTACATAGTCGCCACTTGGAATTGAGTTTTGGGGTATTCCAAGTCACCTTTTATTTGAATCCCTAGTCAAAGGAAGGTTTGACTCTATTATTATTGGTCTGCGAAAACAAAGTTCGGGTAAGGAATTCTGTTGACCGGGGAGAAGGTGTAAGGCATTCCCCGAGTCTCGTGGTTCTAGCACGGTCGCTTTATTGACTACAACTTGGTTTGAATTAATTTTTTTTTTTTTTGGATAAACTGTGCTTTATTTTTATTTTTATTTTTTTCATATTTTATCTATCCGCTTTTAATTATTAAAATATAGAATTATTTTTTAGACGAATCACGTAATATTTTGACATACTACCTTGAGTTAAAGGACTTAATCACATGGATAAGAAATTTGCTAACTAAACTAATAATGAAACTTAACAACTAAATCAGAACAAAACAAACAGTAAGAAAACACACTTCGTTCACATAGATTTCACAAAAAACATGTATTCATAAACATAATAAAAGAACAAAATAAAATGAAAGAAGTAAATCTCACAGTGAACCTTCTTAGAAACAGAAACTAGTTACTGTCAATCGGACCCCAATCGGAAGCCTCGAACCGGACATGACCACTCCGCCGATGGACTGAAGCGATAGAAACGGGAGGTGGTTAACGGTGTTTTACGCTGATTTCTGGAGTTTATTTTAGCTGGTTTTTGGAGTGACCTTCAGCTGATTTTGGTTAGTGGTTTAGGGACAATTTTCATGGCTCTTCAGGGGTAATTTCAGGGATGTTTTGGGGCTAATTTTCGGACTATTTTTGGACTTTTTGCAGCTGTTTTTGAGATGATTTAAGGGCTGATTTATGGACAGTTTTCAAGTTTTTTTGGCTGTTTTTAGCAGCATTTTTGACTGCGATTTTCGAGCTGAAATTTCAGCTTTTCATGGCTGAAAACGAGCTGGAGGTGGGTGGCTTTTTCATGGCTATTTTCAGTTTCGTTTTTGGGTTGAGGAGGTCCAGATTTGTAGCTGTTTGCATCCCCTTTTACTGCCTGTTCGGGTGGGATTTGAGCTGGTTTTAGGAAGCAATTTTTAGTTGTTTTTTGGCTGATTTTTTGGTCCGTTTTTTGGGCTGTCTTTGCTTCCTCTTTCTTAGCCGAAAATAGGGGCTGGTTTTTGCCTTTTTGTTTTGGCTGATTTTAGGCATGAGGTTAGGGGACAATCATGGGGGGACAAAGAGTGGGGAACAATGGAGAGAGGAGTAGGGAGAAAATTGTGGGGGGGACAAGGTATGGTGGGGAGGGGACAAGCATGGGGGACAAGGTAGAATGGGGACACGCGCGGGGGACAAGGTAAAGTGGGGACACGCGTGGGGGACAAGGTAAAGTGGGGACACGCGTGGGGGACAAAGAGTGGGGACACGCGTGGGAAGATGGGAGCGGGAAATATTCAAACACGGTAAAAAATTAGGTACTCACATGTATCATTCGGGCAAAGCAAATGTGGTTGCAGATGCCTTGAGTAGGAAGGCGGAGAGTATGGGTAGTTTGGCTTTCATTTCAGTAGAGGAGAGGCTATTAGCTTTGGATATTCAGTCCTTGGCCAACAGACTTGTGCGACTGGATATTTCAGAGCCCAACCGAGTTTTTGCATGTATTATAGCTCAGTCTTCACTATTTGAATAGATCAAGGCTCGCCAGTATGATGATCCACACTTAATGGTTCTTCGAGAAACGGTACTATGGGGTGGTGCCAAGGAAGTTACTATTTGCGCGGATGGTGTTCTGCGACTCCAGGATCGTCTATGTTTTCCTAATATGGATGGACTGAGGAAATAGATCCTAGAGGAAGCAGACAGTTCTCGGTATTCTATTCATCCAGGTGCTACGAAGATGTATCGTGTCCTGAGGAATCATTATTGGTGGCAACGAATGAAAAGGGACATCGTTGAGCATGTAGCTAGGAGTCTAAATTGTCAGCAAGTTAAATATGAGCACCAGAGGCCAGATGGCCAATTTCAGCAGATGACTATACCGGAGTGGAAATGGGAACGCATTACTATGGACTTTGTAGTCGGGTTGCCGCGGACCTTGCGAAAATTTGATGTAGTTTGGGTGATTATTGACAGGTTGACCAAGTCGGCACATATCATTCCAATTGTGACTACGTATAATTCAGAGAGGTTGGCCTAGATTTATATTTAGGAGATAGTTCGGTTGCACGGTGTGCCAATTTCTATCATATCAAATAGAGGCCCTCAGTTTACTTCATATTTCTGGAGAGCAGTACAGAGTGAATTGGGGACCCGTGTAGAGCTCATCACAGCCTTTCATCCGCAGACCGACGGGCAGTCAGAGCGGACAATTCAGATTTTGGAGGATATGCTCATGGCATGTGTGATTGACTTTGGAGGTCAGTGGGATCGTTTCTTGCCTTTGATCGTGTTTGCTTATAATAACAGTTACCAATACAGTATCGAGATGGCTCCATTTGAGGCTTTATATGGTCGGCGATGTCGTTCGCCCATCGGATGGTTTGAGCCCGGTGAGGCTAAGTTATATGGTACTGATTTGGTGAAGGATGCCTTGAAAAAGGTAAAGTTGATTCAGGAGCGACTTCGTACAGCGCAGTCCAGACAGAAGAGTTACGCATATCAGAAAGCGCATGATTTATCATTTATGATGGGTGAAAAAGTTCTCTTCAAGGTTTTGCCAATGAAGGGAATCATGAGATTCGGGAAGAATGGCAAGTTGAGCCGAAAATTTATAGGCCCATTTGAGGTGTTGAGATGAGTTGGGGAGGTTGCTTATGAGCTTGCATTGCCTCCCAATCTATCAGGAGTTCATCCGGTTTTCCATGCATCTATGCTCCGGAAGTATCATGCCGACCTATCACATGTGTTAGACTTCAGCACAGTTCAACTAGATAATAGTTTGGGCTATGAAAAAGAACCAATTGCCATTATTGATAAACATGTTCGCCAGTTGAGGTCCAAGAGGATTTCTACAGTAAAAGTCCAGTGGAGGGGCCAACCAGTCGAGGAAGCAACTTGGGAGGCCGAGAAAAACATGCGGAGTAGATATCCACACTTATTCGGCACTCCAGGTACAATTCTAAACACGTTCAAGGACGAACGTTTGTTTAAGAGGTGGAGAATGTAATGACCCAACCGGTTATTTTGACTTTTAGAATCACGTTTCCCTAAATAAAACTTTCCAAATATGTTATTAATAATTTATAAATTGCGGGGATGATTGGTTCAGAATTTGGAAGTGATCGGGTTGAAATCGGAACAATTGGTTCCTTAGTTTGGCTTTAAAAGGTCAAGTTTGACTTCGGTCAACATTTTAAGAAAGCGACCCCGGAATCGGGATTTGACGGTTCCAATAGGTTCGTATGATAATTTTGGACTTGGGCGTATGTTCGAATCGGGTTTTGGATAACCCGGGAGCGTTTTAGCGCTTAATAGTGAAAATCAACTATTTGAAGGTTTAAAATTCTTTAAATTTGGTTTGGAATAGGTTTTGGAGTAATCGAGGTCCGTTTGGAATTTCGAGTCTGGGAATAGCTCAGTATAATAATTTAAAACTTGCACGCAAAATTTGGTATCATTCCGAGTAGTATAAGTATATTTCGACGCATTCGGAGTAAGTTTGAAGAATTTAAAATTTCTAAGTTAATCAATTTGGTTTGAGATACGATTCTTAGATTTGATGTTGTTTTATACGTTCCGAGAGTTCGAGCGAGTCCGTTTTATAATTTCAAACTTGTTGGTATATTCGGGCGGGCCCCCGGGGGGCCCAAGTGTTAACCGGACGAGGCTCGGACCAACTTCGGACTTGGGAGAAAAATGTTGAAGCTTTCTGCTTCTGGTACGTTCGCACCTGCGCTTGGACAGCCGCAGGTGCGACCATCGAAGATGCGATTTTAGCTCGCAGAAGCGAAAAAGGGAGGAAAAGCAACTAACCGCAGATGTGGAATGTTTATGCACCTGCGAACGCGCAGGTGCGAGACAAAACGTGCAAATGCAAGGCTGGGCAAGTCGAGTGAAACTCACACCTGCGAGGCTTTTCCGCAGGTGCGGAAGCCGCAGGTGCGAAATCACTGCTTGGCAGAATAGTTAAAAATCGGGGCTCAGGCATTTGGACCCATTTTTTCTCCATTTTCGGGCGATTTCAGAGTTTTTAAGAGGGGAATACAACTAACAACTTGGAGGTAAGTTAATTCTACACCCCTTGAGTTAAATACATAGATTATGGGTAGATTATAAACGGTAAATCTTAGAAATCAAGGGTTTAGATGAAAAACCTAGATTTTTATAAAAATGAGATTTTAACCACGAAAATGATTATGGAATTGGATAGAAATTATATATTTGAGTTCTTGAGATTATGGGTAACGTTTTCATCCGAAAATTTTCGGAATCCGGGCACGTGGGCCTGGGGTGAATTTTAGAAATTTTACCATTTTGGATATGGTAATTTATTTAATAGATGAATTTCAAATTATTGAACATGTATTAATTATTTTATATAACTTTTGGATAGTTTCCGATTTTTCAGCATCGAATTGAGGTTTTTACTCTACATTTTGATCGGAAAGTGGACTTCGAGACAAGGTAAGTCTCTTGTCTAATCTTGTGAGAGGAAAATTACCCCATAGGTGATTAAATTAATAATTATTGCTAATTGTGGGGGTTACGTACGCACGAGGTGACGAGAGTTCGTATGTAGCTACTATCTATGCTAAAAGTCCGGGTAGTTTAGGACTCAAAGCATGAATTATGTGTGTAAATTATATCCTTTATTTAATTAAATTACTTGAAATATATTGTGAATTATTAGGGATAGATAGTAAATGATAGAAATATTATATACTTAATTTTCTGCTTAAATTAATTAATTGTTAAAAGAATTGTTCACCCTCTCGAATTTACTAATAATAAATATACTCTCCTTCCGGAGGTACATAAGGAAATGTCCTCATTTCTTGTGGAACGGGCCGAACGCCTCGGCAGTATAAATGCATCTGTGGATCGCGTCGCACGTCCCTCGGCAGTGTACACGACACTCTGGATCGGGCTGTATGACCTCAGCAGAAATCGTGCCTAATAATAATTATTATTATACGATGCCTTTTATTTTAATTACAGTTTGTAAATTTAATTAATAGATTGGAAATTATCGCGTTGAAGAAATTTAATTATTTCTGTTGGTTAAATAAAATTATTGTTAACTTTGTGAATCTTGTTGATTTAGATATTCTAGTTTTATTTCAATTATTATTATTGACCCTTAGTGAGTGTCAAAGTCGGTCATCTCATCTCTACCTCTTCGAGATTAGGCTTGATACTTATTGCACTAGATTATTCTAGTTTACGTACTCATGCTACACTTGCTGCACTTTTTGTGCAGAGCCTGAGACAGGTTCTATTGTTGAACCATGCGCACCCTCGATATCCAGAGGCTTAGTAGTGAGATGCCCTTCTGAGCCATTCTACAACAACTAGTACCTCTTCCTGAATTTTTATTCTGTCTATTTTATTCCAGACAATATTTGTAATTTTTATATAATCTACTAGATGCTCATACACTTGTGACACTAGGTCTTGGCACACACACTAGTAGAATTTTTGGACATGATTGTTTTTAATTTACTAAAAATCTTTTCACATTGTTTTAAATTCCTACAATTAAGAAGAGTTTAATTAATCGATTAATTTTAAAACAATTGAATATGGGTTTAAATTATTAGTTGGCTTGCCTAATTATAGTGTTGGGTATCATCACGACCTATAGGTGAAATTGGGTTGTGACTCGTGTGATGTATTTCTAGTTTCTACGGCTATTAGTGGTTAATTGCCGTAACAAATTCCTCAGGCGGGGTTGCATTTGATTTTCGGAAAAGGGAGATCATGGACTGACTTCCTATTACGAGCACGTGATCCACATTTGAAGCTACTTTTTGACTTTATAGAAAATAATGGATTGTATCTTTAAAATTATTATACTTACGCGGATCAACGTGATGAGTGCAAAAGTGATCTACATGTACCCTTAGCAAAAAATGCATAAAGACATAGAAATTAAACCCAGTAAAGTTGTTATTAGTGCTCTTCTCTTGACTAGTGTTATGCAGATTGTTAATGCATTGATTAGCCTCCTCAACCATCCTGAGAGGAAAAAAAAATGAAAATAGAACATATTACGAATAAAGACCTATAACTTAAGAGTGCTGCTATTTGGCCACACTCATAATGGACCAACGATGGCTACACCCGTGAAATACCATTAAAGCCCTTGATTTCATATTTGGCTTAATAGTTATTATTTCCCTCCAAAATATTTTCCTCCCAAATTAATAACTATTGATTATCCCAAAACATGGATCCCATAAAATCATCTTTCTCTCATGGGAAGATCAAAAGCCTTCGTATGTATACCTATACTATTATGTATTTTTTTTAAATAAAATTTATACGGATGGGAAGATCAAAAGCCTTCGTATGTATACGTATACTAGCCTTAAGTACGTGTTTTACGCGTGTATCCTATATCAATAAAATATATATTTTTTAAAAATTATTAAAAAATTAATAAACAATGTGTTTGACTTTTAAAATAAAAGTTAACAAAAAAATGTATAAGTTCTTGAAAATGATGACTACTAAATATATTATTTAGGTGGCTCAATGAATAAAGAATTCTTTTCAGAAAAGTTCTTAGATGCCTTATTGTAGTTTCTGAGGACTTCTATACAAATATCTTATAAAAGAATATTATTATTTCTATGATCTAATACAATATATATATATATACTATTACCAACAAAGATTTGTCAAATAAAATAAATTAAAAAAAATTCTCTGCCATTTTGGGAATGAAGAGGTTGGTGTTATGCTCATAGAAAAAACTAATAAGGGGAAACGTAACGCCTAAATGACTTATATTGTTTTACATCAAACAATTTAATATAGAACATAAGAGAAGTTTTCATTTGTAAAATAATAATAATAGTAATAATAGTAATAATAATATCAACAATAATAATTATTATTAGAATAATAATAATAATAATAAATGACAATTCCTTTAGAATATAGTTTGTATTCTATTGTTTCCTCCTGATTGATTCAAGTTTATTTTTTTACGAATTTGACTCTTAATACTATTATAACCAATTTTTCCATATGCTAATGCTATTCTTATCAAAACAAATTTATGTATCATATTCGGTTTGTCAATTTGAAAATAATTTTACTTATATGATGAATACGAAAAATAATTAAATTAATTCTTGTTAAATAGTTAATTTAAAGGCTTAATTATTTGTTCCCAACATCAAAGGAAATTACATATTAGTAGTTTTCACCTAATTCAAATAAGGAAGGATTTATTAATTAAACTTTTAGTTGAAATCAAAGTCCTAAATATTAGGAAATTAATTAGATTCTATTACTAAATATTAGAAAAATAATCAAATGACTATTTTGTTCGGTGTGAACTCTAGTTTAAGAGGGTAAAAAAGGTGAAGTATATTTCGCTAAGGGTCTTCGTGCAAATAAAAATATTAATGAGCCACATGTGATTTAAAAAAATTCTAGAAGATAATTTGATAAGAACTTTTAACTTACATAAATAAATTCACAAGAAACATGGAGATAAAGAAAAGAATACAAAAACATAAAAGCACATCGAAACGAACATTCCAAATATATACGGATGCTTGTTGATGCAAAACATTAGATAATTTTTAGTACAAAGATTTACCATTTTATTAAATAATTACGATTGTTTAATATCTTTCATGTCAAAATAACAAATACCAAAAGAAATATATTTATTTAATTAAAATTTTACTCCTTTTTAAAATCCCTACATATTTGTAGTTTTCACCTAATTCAAATAAGGAAGGACTTAATAATTAAACTTTTAGTTGATATCAAAGTCCTAAATATTAGGAAATTAATTAGATTACTATTACTAAATATTAGAAAAATAATCAAATGAGTATTTTGTCCAGTGTGAACTCTAGTTTAAGACGATAAAATGGTGAACGACATTTTGCTAAGGGCCTTCGTACTTTTAATATAGTATAAATTAATTTTCGAAAATTTATATGGTATATAAATTCGAATAACCTTGAATCCTAAGTAACAATTCTGATTATGAAATATTAATGAATTAAGTTATGTACTTTGCATATTTAGTCCTCCTTTAATAATCAATAGCTATTGACTAAGGTTATAGCCATATGGCCTATGCTAATTACATCATTATGATTCATAGTTATATTGACCGTTTTATATAATAGTCAATTAGTAATTTCATTCATTAAGGTCATACGTATCTACCACTAGTTATTCATAGCAAACACATAAGTCCATTGACTAAGGTTATAGTCATACGACCTATGCTAATTACATCGTTGTGCTTCATAGTTATATTGACCGTTTATATAATAGCCAATATATAAATTTATTCATTAAGGTCATACGTATCGGCCACTAGTTATTCATAGCATCCATATAAGTCCATTGACTAAGGTTTTATTCATATGGTCTATGCTAATTATATCGTTTTTATTCATAGTTATATTGACCGTTTATATAATAGTCAATTTATAATTATATTCATTAAGGTCATACGTATCGGCCACTAGTTATTCATAGCAACCATATAAGTCCATTGACTAAGGTTTTATTCATATGGCCTATGCTAATTATATCGTTGTGATTCATAGTTATATTGACCGTTTATATAATAGCCAATATATAATTTCATTCATTAAGGTCATACGTATCGGCCTATAGTTATTTATAAGTCCATTGACTAAGGTTATAGTCATATGGCCTATGCTATACATAGCCAATAAATAATTTCATTCATTAAGGCCAGATTGATCGTTTATATAGTAGTCACTATATAATTCTATATATTTTTATTGATTAATCTTAATTATAATAAAAGGAAAAACATGATTAAATTTTAGGAATAAAATGTATTCTAGCTTATTTATTAGGAAGGAAAACAAGATGACATTTTTGGACTAAAACTCAAATAAAATTTTCGGAGAGAAACAAAGGGAAAAGTAAAAATACGATTGGAGGGATATTAAAAGTTTTGACTCTTTATATATCTCTTAAACACAAGTTAAAGTTGTTAAACAATATTTTCAACTCTCCAAACAAAATAGATACTCTAAACATGAATGCTAACAGATGGATTTAAGATAATTTCTATCCATGGTTTAGGAAGAACGTACCCAAATCGTACATTAAGCGTGATGATCTGGTAAATATATATTTTTTAATTTTTATGATATGATTTCTATTGATTATTCCAACTAGCAACCATGAACCCTATCTTTACATTATGTTTTTGTAGTTTCTCCGGGATTCAAAATTTACATATACACAAAAAAAAATATAATTACCATACTTTTGCAGTATAATTGTCCGACAAAAGGGATTCAATTGAACCCCTTTTAACACACTTAGCTCTGTCATTGCTTGTAATTAACCTATAAAAGTCAAGTGTTTCAAAATACTTTTAAGGCGCTAAATATGATATCATAAATAAGATATTACTTGTTTGGATATAATGACGTACATGATAATAAATAATTGTGTATTTAGTCAAAAGTGTTGATAAATATATTTTTTTATTAAAATGGTTTAAACATCGTTAAATTAAATTAGTTTTAAAAAATTCATATTTTCCACTACAAAAAAGTATAGAGTTGAAGATAGTTTTTTTTAACTAACAACTATAGTATTGTTTGTTAGTTTTAATAAATAACAAAAAGTTTATTTAACTATTGATATATAATAAAACTTTTAATCATGGGGTTTTGCTTGTTAGCAAACAATTTAATCTTGTGGTATTTTGTACTCCTAGTAATGTAATAAAAAAAAATAAAGTGTAAATAAATTTCAAATAATATATTTTCATGGTTGTTAAATATTTTTTATCATTGATAAGATACTTAATTATCAAAAAAAATCAACTTTGTTTTTTTATTCCTTTTCAAAGTTGAACGAAAAAATAAGCGGCAAGTTTGCCTCCTTTTTTTTTGTTTTCCCAAATACCTCTTTTTAATTTCCCTACTGGCGCCACTGTAGTCCCACCCCCTTCTTCTTCCCCATTTCTCCTCATTGTGATCTTCATATCATTTTTCCCTGACACATACACACAATCCAAAATGTTTAATTTTCTTCAAAACCTTTTCTATTTAACAACTTTAAGAGACTAAATTTGTAATGCTGTGCGTTTTAAGATCCAACACCACTTCTACTTTGGTACAAATTTGCGGTATGTAACGTTATCTCTAGTGCATTCTTTCTGGTGCGTTTCTAGGAAACTCGTTTCCTTCCATTTATTAGGCATTGTAAATTTGGGTTTCTCATCATTGTCACGACCCAAATTAACCCTTCGTAAGGTGTCGTGATGACACCTAGTCTTTACGACTAGGTAAGCCTAACATTTACGAAAAATATAAAGAAAACACAACATTTTTAAGATAAACAGTATATTTTAAACATTTTTAAAATAATTTTTCAAGACCCGAAATATCACTAAGTCACAAGCTGCTATAATCTATGTACCTCTATACAAAAGTCTGAAGATAATAAGGAAAATTTCTAGATGAGGGAGTAGAAGGGGACTCCGAAGATCTGCGGACACAAGCAGAGGTACCTTGAAGTCTCCTAGAATCAGCAGCACGTACTAACCCCGAGGCTGATAGCTCGCACCTGGATCTGCACACGAAAACATGTGCAGGGAAGGGCATGAGTACACCACAATGGTACCCAGTAAGTGCCACGCCTAACCTCGATCGAGTAGTGACGAGGTCAGGTCAAGGCCCTACCTGAGTAAATATAATAAATTAAACAGTAAAAGATATAAGTAAAATTTACGGTAACACAGTTAAAAAAATTCTCGAAAATTTAACAGTTAAGGGAGCCATCGGCTCAAAACAAGGTAAACATAGTGGGAAATCTCTCGGGATATCGTCCCGTAGTTTCAAATGAATATGCAGTACAGGAAAATCTCTCGAAATACGTCTGTAGTCCCAAAGTAAATATGCAGTGCTGAGGGATCTCCCGGAATATATCCGTAGTCCCAAAGTAAATATGCAGTACATGGGGATCTCCCGAAATACGTCTGTAATCCCAAAGTAAATATGCAGTGCTGGGGGATCTCCCGAAATACGTCCGTAGTCCCAAAGTAAATATGCAGTACATGGGGATCTCCCGGAATACGTCTGTAGTCCCAATTTAAATATGCAACGCAAGATGAAATGACAGGTATGACATCGAGTTATACAGTTTATACTGGACACAGATAAGGCAAA
This sequence comes from Nicotiana tomentosiformis, assembly GCF_000390325.3. Lineage (NCBI taxonomy): Eukaryota > Viridiplantae > Streptophyta > Magnoliopsida > Solanales > Solanaceae > Nicotiana > Nicotiana tomentosiformis. The sequence goes on along the minus strand of NC_090818.1, from coordinate 41,121,241 downwards.
TAAGGACTTAACTGAACATGACGCACATAATGTCAATTAGGCAGTTAAAACACGTAAGCATGCTTTTCTAGTCTAAACTACACAATTAAACATATTAGTACAATTAATAAGAGAAGCAATTTATGATTTAAAAAGGTTAAACATGATTTTTGCAATAATAGCCCGTGTACGTACTCGTCACCTCACGTACACGGCGCTCACACACCAAATAATATTAAGATATCTTAAGGGAAAAGTCCCCAACACAAGGTTAGGCAAGCCACTTACTTCGAACCGCTCAAATCAACTTGATATCATGTTCTTGCCACGAGTATCCGACTCCAAATAGCCCGAATCTATTCAAAACAGTACAATACCATCAATACGCGCTAATGGAATGAATCCCACAAGAAAAACTACAAAATTAGGCCAAAATCTAAAATTGGATCAAACCCGCCCCCCGGGGCCCACATCTTGAAACCCGACAAAATTTACGAAACTAGAAAGCTCATTCACTCACGAGTCTAACAATATCAAATTTACTAAAATCCGATACAAAATGGTCCTCCAATCCACAATTCCAACTCCCAAATCCCTAGTCTCTAACTTCCAATTTTCACCTTAAATACACATAAACTAGGTGAAAAAATACATGGCAAGGCAAGATTATTGACAAAAAATAAGCACAAGGAACTTACCTCAAGAAATGCCTCGAAAATCCTCTCAAAAATCGCCCCAACCCGAGTTTGCAAAGCCAAAAATGATAAAAATCGCGAAGCCCTTCGATTTTAATCACTGCCCAGGTATTTTTGCACCTGCGGAACCGGGGCTCGCACCTGCGGGTGCGCTTGTGCGGAAAACGTGCGCATATGCGCAACTCACTTACCCCCTCTGCCTTCGCACCTGCGACGAAAGGGCCGCATCTGTGCCCTCGCGCCTGCGGAGTCCCTTCCGCTTCTGCGCATCTTGCGCATGTGCGAACATCCTTGCGCATTTGCGGGCATCGCAGATGCGAAAACTTCCTCGCACCTACGACCCCAGGCCAACTCTCGATTTATCGCATCTGCGCTTTCATCTTCGCATGTGCGGCTCGCGCACCTGCGGTCTCTTTTCCGCAGGTGCGAAAACACCAGAAACAGCAAAGTTCAGAAATTCCTCTAAGTCCAAGTTTTCACCCGTTAAGCATCTGAAATACACTCGAGGCCCCCGGGACCTCAAACAAACATACCAACCAATCCTAAAATACCTTACGAACTTAGTCGAGCCTTTAAACCACGCCGAACAATACCAAAATCATGAATTAATCACGGATTCAAACCTAAAAATTTAAAGTTTTCCAAATTCTACAAACGACACCGAACCACATCAAATCTAGTCCGAATGACCTCAAATTTAATACACAAGTCACATATGACATTACGAACCTACAACCACTTTCGGAATTTCATTCCGAGCTCGATATCAAAATTTTCACTATCGGCCGACATCGCCGAAAAACTAGTTTCCGCCAATTCAAGCCTAAATCTACTACAGGCCTCCAAAACACATTCCGGACATGCTCCTAAAACCCAAAATTACCTAACGGAGCTAACGGAACCGACGAAATTCCATTCCGGAGTCGTCTTCACACAGTTCGGACTACGGTCCAAATCCTAAGGCTTAAACTCTCATTTAGGGACTAAGTGTCCCAAAACACTCCGAAACTCAAAATCAATCATCGCAACAAGTCACAATAGCAGAAAAAGATTTGGGGGAGACAGTTAATAGGGGATCGGGGTTATTACTCTCAAAACGACCGGCCGGGTCGTTACAATCACGATATATTGTGTTTATGTAGTAGTGGTTTCTTATTTAATTTAAATAATATGAAAAAGATTTGACGATATTTTTTTTTTTTTTTTGAGAGTTCAAATACTCAAAATTTTACATCGCTTACTCTGAATTTTTATGGTTGTTTGCAGCCAAAGATGAATCAAAATTTTTATTGTGCAACTTCAAGTAAGTATTTTTTTTCCTTTTACCTGTATTCATCTCTCATTCTATTATTTGCTTCACTAATTAATACATAATTTATAGTTAAAGTTTTAAAATATATTTTTATCATGACATAAAAAAGTATGTATTTAATTATAACTTTTGTTTTTCACAGGTACAAGAACGTGGAAACTTATTCAAGAGTATATTTATTAGACGGCTGGTTACATTAGCAAATTGAGGAAGCAACATACGTCCATCTCTTTTTAATTTATCAATATTCTTCTATCTCTATTAGACTTTCATGTTGGATAGATTTTACTTAATTTCTGTGTTTTAATTTATGAAGTTTGTAATGAGATATTATCTCAATATAGTATTAATTGTTTTTAATTATACGATCATGGATGGAAATTTTTGTTACCTTGCACGTTTTGTTATGTTACTTTCAATTCGCCTACTAATAAATTCACAAATTAGTGAAAAACTAGGTAAATACTAATTATCAATAGTACCACTATGAATTTAAATGACATCAAATATTTGTAACTGGTGAAAACATATTTTACATTTTGTTTGTCACAAATTGACTGCATTTAGTGACAAAAATAAAACTTGTATGAGAATCACCTATATTGGTCATGGATTAACGTTTTATTTTATGACAATTGACATTGCCATTAATCATAGTAATAATTTTATTTTCTCAGTAATAAGTAATATTTTTAGTGACGACATAATAATTTTTAACTACAAAATTATAATCATTTTTAGAAAAGCAAAGTTGTCACAAATTTATATATTTAGGGACAAAAGACTTTTTTTATATAAAAGGCGATCATTAGTGACAAAATTATAGTTGTTTAACCACGAAATATGTATAACTTTGGAGACAATTGGTATTGTCACTAATTAAACTAAACGATTAATGACAATCGTTTTGTCAGCATTAATAACTTTTTCAGTGACTAAAACAAACAATCAGCTCCAATTTTTAAATAGTTTCTCCGACAAACGAGTTTGTCACAAATACTATGTATTTGAGGATGAAAACAAATTTCGTTGTTAATATAACTTTTTTCAGTGACAAAGTACTAAATTGTCTTTGTATACTTTTAGTGGGCCCAGTTTTAAAGATGAACCATTGACAAATTTTTTTTCGTCACAAAAGATACGAAATATGAGTATTAAGTGACAATAATTTATCATTGATAATCAAATTTGTTGTAGTGGTAGTTTAAATGTACACGTTTTTCCTCTAGTATACTATGTGTATATTTTAATGTATTTCGTTTGGTATAGTATATGTATATGTGCATTGAATGTTTTATGAAAAATAATGTAGTCATGCATATGTATATGTGAAAGAAGCCTTGGGAAGACAATACAATTAAAATAATGAGAGAGAGTTGTTTGAAAAAATTGAATTAAAATAAAAATCTAAAGGGTAGAGATAGAAAACGAAAATGCACAATTATTCATTATGCCCTCAAAAGTCGTGTGAAGTTACCATAATGCCCCCGTTCTGGACATTTGGGCCATTGTTAGTGTGGCCAAATATATTTTTCGATAACTTAATACCCCTAAAACAAAAAGAACAATGATAGAAATTAAACTCAATTAAGTTGATGATATTAATGGTCATCTCTTGAATAGTGTTAGGCAGATTGTTCATGCGTTGATTAGCCTCATCAACCATACCCCTAACACAAAATGAATAAAGACAGAGAAATTAAACCTAGTCAAGTTGTTGATGTTAATGGCCATCTCTTATGATTAAGCCAAATGGCATATTAAGAAAAAGTCACTGGACACTTTTAGGAAAGTGATTTGCAATATCATTAAGCTAAGTGGTAACTTATCAAAAAGCCACTTGATAATTTTAAAATAATATTTATCATACTCACTAATTAGGAAGTTTTAAAGTTTTCTACATGTAACTAGGAAGAGCCCGTTTGGACATATAAATTTTTTCCTTTTTCTAAAATATTTTTTGAAAACAATGTTTGGTTATCCCATTCTTACCATATTTTCCAATTTCAGTTGAAAATCCATTTTCAAATTTGAAAAACTGGTTCTGACTAGTTTTTCAATTGAAAATGAGAATTTGCTAGTTTTTAGTGTTACAATTTTACCCTGTATTTTTAAAATTTATAAAATAACCCCAGCAATTGTTCATATTTATGTTATTTTTGACTTAAATTCCTTCTCTGTGTATTAGTAGAATTAGAAAATGTGATATTGATTTTGCATTTTTTGTGTATTACAGTAAAGCAAAATATGATAACAGTTAAACAATAGCATTTTGATTATTTATTTCATGTAGGATAATCAAATTGGGGTGATTTTGATATTTTTTATAAGTTGTGGATATAAAACATATTTTATGATTTTGAAAAAAAAAAAATCCAAATATATTGCAAAAATTATAACCAAACTCAACCTCATCATCAATTGAAATTTTAGTGAAATTCCAAATTCCTAACATTTTTTTTTGGAATGCTATGTCCAAACGCCTGCGAATTATTCCTAAAGGTGACTAATTTTTACGGGGCTCGACTTTCAATAATCTACTTTTTAGTTACTAGTAATTATATTTGTCCAAGTTTTCTCTTTGTATTTGTTTAGTCTCCACAAGCACTTAAACATGATACTTTTGTTACTTTTGTTTGTTGTGCATTCTCAAGTACGAGTAAAAATTACTGCTACTATTACGGACTAGACATAATTAGGTAATATAGAGTTAATTCTCAATTCTTCAAGGTGCCCCATTACCACGTGGATTGATCCATATGCAAGCTTCGTTGACGTGTGTATATAATGGTAAGCTTTTGAATACTTAAAAATGAGTTGAATGAATTACTTGCTGTGGTTCATTTTTTTCCTTTGCTTGCAATATGCGGTATGACATTTGGGCTCCAGGCAATATAAAATTTGGCTTTTTGACACGCTTGATTTTTTTTAAATTATTATTTTAAAAAATAGCATCATTTATTAGTTATTCTATAAAGAGCACTTTTTTTTCATTATTAGTATATTATAAAAATTAAACTCAATATTTTATAAGTTAACCGACTCACTAATCACATGAAGTACTTTTTTTGTCCATCTCCATTCTCCCTTTCCAACATTTATCTTCTTCACTCCATTTTTAAAAATCTGATACATATGTAAATACCATCTAAATTCAAAATGTATTGATTTATACGTCTTTTATACTTTGTATATCAAGTATCACTTTAATTCAAAATGTATTTTTATGTATATAATTGTTGTATATTTATTTGTGAAGTGCCATCTCATTTTAAGATGTATTTTTAATGTATATTTCAAATATATTTTATATGTCAAGTGCCATTTTAATTCAGGATGTATTTTTTATGTATATATTTTTGTATCTTTATATGCCATCTTAATTAAATTTAAGATATATTTTTTATGTATATTTTACATGTCTAAGTGTCATCTTAATTAAAGATGTATTTTTTATGTATATTTTATATATTTTAATTCAATGTATATTTTTTATATATACGTTTTGTATATATTAACATATATTATTATCGAAATAAGATCTTTATGTTAAGAAAGAAAGAAAAAAGGAAGAGAAAAACTTAAGAAAGATAATTAAAAAGAAAACAAATGGAATAAATTTAGAAAATATATTAGCTTCGGTAGAAAACATAATTAAGAAGATAAAGAAAAAGAAGGAAAGCTAATAGATAAAGAGAAAAAAAGACATGATTTTTGTATAAAGAATTATTGACTTTCCATTCTACTTAGTCATGTTTCATTTAAACACTTCAACTACATTTCAATTGTGCCATTTAAACACAAAATACTGTCGTGGCAAAAAGATTATATTCACGGTTCTTGGGCGCGTGACTGGATCTGATATAATATTTTTCTTTTCTTTTTATATCCCTTTCCCCCCAAAAATTCATCACCACTGTCCCTGGCCTATTGCTACAACTCATATGTCACCATTCTCATCCCACTCTCTCCTCCACCACTCTTCCCCTTCCTCCTCCACTGTCTTGAAGCAAAATAGGCCGAAAACCTTTTAAATTTTGTAGGAATTTTGCTGGCTTGATAATGACATAATCTGTGTGTTGAAGCTTTTTACAAAATAAAATGCATAGAAAGAGAAGATTGTTGGCCCCTCCATTTATGTTGCTTTGTTCGATGATGAATTTGGGTAACATCAGTTTGAAATTCTTGTTACCCGATTCTTCGGAAATTTGAAGCTTTAAGAAAAATTAGAAATTTCATATTATTGCTGATAATATCAGTTAAAGATTAATGTTGAAACCTAAAAGCTCCATGAACACCCACTCGAGTTCAAAGTTTTAAATTTTGAATTTTGAATTTCAAATTTGAAGGTTATCTTATTCTGTTTTCATTCCCACTTGATTTTGTACTTGAATTTCATAGATGCGGGTTGGTTGATTTTGACCAATTGATGATTGATGTGGTTATTTGAGTTTTTATGGGCAATTTTGTTCTTGAATTTCAATTCAGATTTGGGTTTTTTTTCAAGTGTTTAGGTGGTGGCATTCCGGGGAAGAAGTGAGAAATGGGCTTGGCAATTAGTGATGGAATTTTGCAGCAAGGCCATGAAAAATTCTGATAATGTGATCGACGGCTTAAGCAAAAAAAAAAAATGGTAAAAGAGAAAGAAAACGAAAAAATAGAAATAATACATGATTCTTCTTCCATTTTCATTTTTTTCCTTTGCTGACTTGTCTTTTTGTTAGTGATGTTAATTGTAAGGTCAATGGCAAGTATCGTTCACGCACTTAAGCTTTGCTTAGAGTTGTTAAAATTGTATTTAAGTGAAACAGTTGATATGTAGTTGGAGTGTTTAAATGAAACATAACTAAGTTTAAGTGCTTTAATGAATTTTGGTGCCAAATTTAAGTGGCCGCATATGTGTTTGGCCAATATTTTTCTGCCACAACTGTAATATTGAGTTTCATGCTAAGAATTTATTATATTTCTTTTAAACTGTGACAGTTATGTAAAGATCCCTATAAACTTTTGCGCACTTCTCTCCCACTTTCACCTATTTTTGTTTTATTTTTATTTTTATCCCCTTCTATTCAACTTTTAGAGAAGATTTTCTTTCTTTGTGCCTAAATTTTGCATCCTTCTAAACTTATCCCTTAAGTATTTATTCTTACGACCCGCAAAGATGTCCTTAAATTCTGAATCATTGAGAATATCTTTTCATCTTGTATTACTACCACCATGATTGACTACACCTCGTAAAAGTGCAGCTGATTCCGTATCTGGTCAAGGTTTGTAAACTTGCTTCTCTTTAGGTGCCATTTAAAAAGATCTTTGTGAGAGAGGCGAGAGAGCTGCGACTGGAAAGAGTATTCATTGTTAGTTATTTACGAAAATATTTAGTTTCTACTAAGTTCATATATGTATAATAAAATATTCCTCCTTTATATTCGTATCAGAACTTTTACGATCTTGCGAGAGAATCAAATAAATTCCACTAAATCCTAAATAATTTAGGTGTCTTATTATATTTTTGAATTAGTTTTTCAATAAATTTTAGTAGTAACTATTAAAGTATTAATGGTAATTTTTTTTCTTTTTTGTATATGGTATAGTTATCTTGCAAAATATAGTATTAATATTACATTGGTTTCTTTTTTTTCTTTCTTTATCTTACAAAATATAATATTAATATTCACATTGGTAAGAAAATTCAAGTTAATAAGATGTTAGCCATGTCTTTACAGTTCGTTAACTTGGATCTTATCGTAAAAAAAATGTTATTTATCAATATGAAGATTTGAGTATCTTAGTTCAAAGTTCTAAAATATTTTTATTGCTAAAAAATAGATAGTCTATTTTTATAAGGATTTTGTACATTTTTTATTTTTTATTATAAACTTCAATATTGTCTAAGCGAAATAAGATAGTAAATTCATAACTAAAAATATTTTTGGGACCCCAAAATTTAGGTGACCTAAAGCAAAGACTTTACTAGCCTCCCGAGCCACCCCTGCCTTTTTGCACAGCAGCTAGACAAACTGCCACCAATAGGTAATTGATGGCGGTTCTTCAATTCAATTTGTGCATTTTTTTGAAGATAATTTAATTTGACATTCTAAATCAACTAGTAAATGAAACAACCTCAAATGGTGGTTTAATGTCGGTTTAAGTGCATGTAGCGGCGGTTTACATTCATTTAGTGGCAGTTTGTGTTCATTTAGTTACGCTTTGGATTTTCCTTCATAAATTAAATAATTTAGCAGTGGATCAAGCCGCCGCAAAATGCTTGTTTTGTTGTGGTTGTTAAGACCCCAAATTTCATCTTTAGAATGCTGTGATAGCATCTAGTATCTAAGACTAGGTAAGCCTATCAATGCGAAATAAAAATTTAAATTTGAAATAAATGAATTACAATTCAAACAATTTCAACTCCCAAAACCCGGTATAAATAAGTCACAAGCTTCTAAGAATTTATCCTCAATGTCTCTATATATAACAAGGTCTAAATAAAATAAGGAAGCAACACAATAATGATAGAAGGGGACTCTGGAATCTGCAGACGCTGACAGATATACCTCGAAGTCTCCGTGTATATGTAACTCACTGATGTCGGGCTGGTAAAGAGTACCTGGATCTGCACAAAAAGATGTGCAGAAGCGTTGTATGAGTACATCACAGCAGTACCCAGTAAGTGCCAAGCCTAACCTCGGTAGAGTAGTGACGAGGTCAGGTCAGGCCCTACTAGAAAATAATAATTGCATGGTAAAATGTTTAACAATATAATAAAATAAAATGACAATGGAAATGAATCAAGTAGCATGTCACCATTTAATTAAACAAAATAATGGCAAATAATATCTCGTGGAATCAAAACAGAATTTCCTTTCAACTTTATGAAAATCATAACAAATAATCAAAAGCAACTATTGGCCATAAATCAATATCAACAAGGGCACTCACGAGGTACCGCCTCGTAGTCCCAAATCATAAATAAATTCACAATATCTCATTTTCTTATCTCACCGCGGGAGCCTTCACAATTTATTTTAAAGAAAATATTTTTTCCGAAATAGCATCCCGTGTTTTAGCCATCCTTATCACACTGCATGACTTCTAGTAGTTCCCCCTACTAGCCACGCGTATTAAGCCACCCTTATCTCACCGCATGCGTTTCAATACCCAGACCTTTTACTACCACATGCGTATCAACATCACAATATATCACAATTTGCACCTCAAGTGCTCAAATAATTTAACTTGCCAAAATACTTCAACAACAATATTTTTCCACAATAAAGAGCTCACAGCTCAATCAGAATGAGTTCGAAAATATTACAAAAATATTCAAGAATAAATAATTCAGCAAAATAATATTTCAAAATCTTTAATACGTTGCTTCAATACCAAATTTAAAAATGTCAAATACTTTATATTAATAATATTTAATTTAAAGAAAATTAACTTCAAATAATGTACAGAATAAAAGAAACCAAGTTTCAACTAAACAAGTAAAACAATTAGCAGGAAAAAGTCAAGCAACTTTAAAACATTAAATCAATGATGAAGAATATATCAGAATAAAATAGTTTAATTAATGCGCAATTTATCACAATTTAACAACATAATCTTTCACATTTAGTCCGTGTACACACTCGTCACCTCGTGTACACGACTTTCAACACATTACAATTTATCACTTCCATACCAATTCTAAGGAAAAATTTTCCCACACAAGGTTAGACAAGTCACTTACCTCGACTTGCTCCAATTTAACCAAGTAGTATGCCTTTTCCTCGATTTTCCGACTCCGATTGACTCGTATCTAGTCATAATTAATTTGATACATTCAAATAAAATTATAGGAATCAATTCCATAAGAAAATATTATATTTTTCAATAAAATTCGAAATTAATTCAAAAATCGCATGTGGGGCCCACATCTCGAAATCAGGCGAAACTTATAAAATCCGACAATTCATTCAATTACGAGTCCAACCATACCACTTTCACTTAAATCTGACTCTGAATCAACACATAAATCTCAAAAATTGAGATTTCTAAAAAAATTCCAAATTTTCATCTCAATACACTAATTAAATGGTGAAAATAATGATATATTCGTGTATATTGACCAAATCCGAGTTATAATCACTTACCCAAATATTTTTTCTTGAAAATATGTCAAAAATCGCTTCTACTCAAGCTCAAGTTCGTCATAAATGGCAAATGGGACGAAATTCCCAATTTTATAAACTTACAGATCTGTCTGGGCTGGACCTCGGTCATGGCCTTCGATCATGGCCCTCCACCCTGGGGCTCGATCACAGCCATCGATCCTGGCTATCCATCATAGCTTCGATCTTTATGGCCTTCGATCACTGGCCTTGGTCATAACCCTCGATCTTGGACCTTCGATCAGTGGCCTTCGATCACTTGCCTTCGAGCTTGCCTTCGATCATGGCTCTCGAGCCTTGCCTTCGATCATGGCTCTCGAGCCTGCCTTAGATTATGGCTCTCGAGCCTTGCCTTCGATCCTCGGCTCGATTTTTGGGCTTGATTTCTGGGCTTCGATTATTTTTGGGCTCGACTTCTGGGCTAGATTGCTCAACAGAAGAAAATTTGCAGCAGCTTTTGTAGCAGCTGTTTAAATCCCATTTTTGATCCGTTAACCATCCGAAACTCACCCGAGGCCCTCGAAACCTCAACTAAATACACCAACAAGTCCTAAAATATCATACAAACTTATTTGAAATCTCAAATCATATGAAACAACGCTAAAATCACGAATCATGCTCCAATTCAAGCTTAATGAAACTTAGAATTTCCAACTTCTACATTCGATGTCGAAACCTATCAAATCAAATCCGATTGACCTCAAATTTTGCACACAAGTCATAAATGACATAACATAGCTATAAAAATTTTCGGAACTGGATTCCGACCCCGATATCAAAATGTCAACTCCCCGGTCAAACTTCCAAACTTTAAATTCCTATTTTAGCCATTTCAAGCCTAATTTCACTACGGACTTCCAAATAAAATTCCGATCACGCTCCTAAGTTCAAAATTACTATACAGAGCTGCTGGAATCATCAAAATTTTATTCCGGGATTATTTACACATAATTCGACATCCAGTCACTATTTGAACTTAAACTTTTAATTTTTTATCACAATTCCATATCTCGGGCTAGGGACATCAGAATTTGATTCCGGGCATACGCCCAAGTCCTAAATCACGATGCGGACCTACCAAAACTGTCAAAATATTTATCCGAGTCTGTTTGCTCAAAATGTTGACCAAAGTCAACTCAATTGAGTTTTAAAGCTCTTAATTCATATTTTAATCCATTTTTCACGTAAAAACTTTCCAAAAAATTTTAGGGACTGCGCACGCAAGTCGAGTAATGAAAATAGTACTTTTCAAGGTCTTAGAATACATAATTAATTATTAACTTTAAAGATGACATTTTGGGTCATCACATTCTCCACCTCTAAAACAAACGTTCGTCCTCGAACGGAGTTAGAAAAAGTATCTGAGCTGGTGAATAATTGTGGATAACATTTGCGCATATAATGTTCGGTCTCTCAAGTCACCTCCTCAACTGGATGACCCCTCCACTGAACCTTCACGGAAGCAATGTTCTTTGACCTCAGCTTTCGAACTTGCCAATCTAAAATAGCCATTGGTTCCTCAACATAAGATAGATCATTTTCCAACTGAACCGAACTGAAGTCTAACACATGAGACAGATCGCCGTGATATTTTCGAAGCATAAAAATATGGAATACCGGATGAACTGCAGAGAGACTAGGTGGTAGTGCAAGATTGTAAGTCACCTCTCCAACTCTCTCAAGAACCTCAAAAGGTCCAATATACCTAGGGCTTAACTTGCCCTTCTTTCCGAACCTCATCACCCCCTTCATAGGAGAAACCTGGAGCAGGACCTGCTCACCAACCATGAATGCAACATCACAAACCTTCCAATCCGCATAACTCTTCTGTCTAGACTGGGATGTACGAAGTCGATCCTGAATCAACTTAACCTTTTCCAAGGCATCCTGAACCAAGTCTGTACCCAATAGTCTAGCCTCGTCCGGTTCAAACCAAACCACTAGAGACCGGCACCACCTACCATACAAGGCCTCATACGGAGCCATCTGAATGCTCGACTGGTAATTGTTATTGTAAGCAAACTCAGCAAGTAGTAAGAACTGGTCCCAAGCACCCCCAAAATCCATCACACACGCACGAAGCATATCATCCAGTATCTGAATAGTGCGTTCGGACTGCCTGTCTGTCTGAGGGTGAAAAATGTTGTACTCAACTCTACCCGAGTACCCAACTCTTGCTGTACAGCCCTCTAAAATCGTAAGGTAAACTGTGTACCCCTTTCAGAGATGATAAATACCGGTACGCCGTGAAGTCTGACAATCTCGCGAATATCGATTTGAGCTAACTGCTCGGATGAGTAGGTAGTTATCATAGCAACGAAATGAGCCGACTTGGTCAACCTATCCACAATCACCCAAACTGCATCAAACTTCCTCTGAGTCCATGGGAGCCCAACAACGAAATCCATAGTGATCCGCTCCCATTTCCATTCTGGAATCTCTAACTTCTGAAGCAATCCACCCGGTCGTTGATGCTCATATTTCACATGTTGACAATTTAGACACCGAGCTACATACTCCACTATGTCTTTCTTCATCCGCCTCCACCAATAGTGTTGTCTCAAGTCCTGATACATCTTTGCAGCACCCGGATGAATGGAGTACCGCGAATTGTGAGCCTCATGGAGAATCAACTCATGCAAACCATCTACATTAGGCACACATAGCCTGCCCTGCATCCGTAATACATCGTCATCTCCAATAGTGACTTCCTTGGCATCACCATGTTGAACTGTATCCTTAAGGACAAGGAGATGGGGGTCATCATACTGACGTTCCCTGATACGATCATAAAGAGAAGATTGAGAAACCACACAAGCCAAAACTCGGCTCGGCTCGGAAATATCCAGTCTAACAAACTGGTTGGCCAAGGCCTGAACATCCAAGGCTAAAGGCCTCTCTACTACCGATAAATATGCTAAGCTGCCCAAACTCTCCACCTTACGACTCAAGGCATCAATCACTATATTGGCCTTGCCATGATGATAGAGAATGGTGATATCATAATTGTTAAGCAAGTCCAACCATCTCCGCTGCCGCAAATTAAGATCCTTCTGTTTAAAAAGATGCTGAAGACTCCGGTGATAGTGTAGACCTCACAATGGACACCGTACAAATAATGCCGCCAAATCTTCAAGGCATGAACAATAGCTTCTAACTCAAGGTCGTGGACCGGATAATTCTTCTCATGTACCTTTAATTTTCTGTACGCGTAGGCAATCACCCTACCATCTTACATCAACACTGCGCCGAGACCAATACGCGATGCGTCACAATACACAGCATAAGACCTTGAATCTGTAGGTAACACCAATACTGGGGTTGTAGTCAAATGTGTCTTGACCTTTTGGAAGCTCTCCTCACATTCCTCGGTCCACCTGAACGGAGCACCCTTCTGGGTTAACCTGGTCATAGGTGATGCAATAGATGAGAATCCCTCTACAAAGCGATGATAATACCCTGCCAAACCAAGAAAACTCCGGATGGACGGTCTGGACCAACTCTGCACTGCTTCAATCTTCTTCGGAACTACCTTGATTCCCTCGCACGAAACTATATGACCCAAAAATCCCACTGAATCAAGCCAGAATTCACACTTTGAAAAATTTGCATATAACTTCTTTTCTCTCAAAGTTTGAAGCACAATCCTCAGGTGTTGTTCATGATCTTCCCGACTCCGGGAATACACTAGAATGTCGTCAATAAACACAATGACGAAATAATCAAGATAGGGCTGAAATACACTATTCATTAAGTGCATAAATGTTGTTGGGGCGTTGGTCAGCCCAAACGACATCACAAGGAACTTGTAATGACCGTAGCGAGTCCTGAAAGCAGTCTTCGGGATATCTGGCTCCCGAATCTTCAACTGATGATAGCCTGAATGCAAGTAGATCTTAGAGAACACCCTGGCACCCTGAAACTGATCAAATAGGTCATCAATACGTGCCAATGGATACCTGTTCTTCACTATAACTTTCTTCAGCTGGCGGTAATCAATACACATCCGCATAGAACCATCCTTCTTATTCACAAATAAGACATGAGCACCCCAAGGCGATACACTGGGCCGAATGAAGCCCTTATCAAGCAACTCCTGTAACTGTTCTTTTAATTCTTTCAACTCTGCTGCGGCCATACGATATGATGGAATAGAAATAGGCTGAGTGCCCGGTAACAAATCAATGCCAAAGTCAATATCCCTGTCGGGTGGCATACCCGGAAGATCTGCTGAAAATACATCAGGAAAATCCCTTACTACAGGAAATGACTCCACTGTAGGAGTATCAATACTAACATCTCTCACATAGGCCAGATACACATCACACCCTTTTCTCAACCATTCGTTGAGCTTTAAGAAATGAAACAACCCTGCTAGGAATATGATCTGAGGTACCTCTCCACTCTAGCCACGGTAGACCTGGCATAGCCAACGTCACCGTCTTGGCGTAATAATCAAGAATAGCGTGATAGGGCGACAACCAGTACATGCCCAAAATAATATTGAAATCCACCATACTGAGCAATAATAAATCAGCTATGGTCTTAAAACCACTTATAACAATTAAACACGACCGACACACACGGTCCACAATAATAGATTCACTCACGGGTGTTGATACATAAATAGAAAAACTTAAGTAATCATATGATACGCCCAAATACGGGGCAAAATAAGATGACACATAAGAATAAGTGGAGCCTGGATCAAATAAGACTGATGCATCCCTATGACAGACCGGAATAATACTTGTGATAACAGAATTGGATGCAACGGCCTCTGTCCTAGCAGGAAGGGCATAATATCTGGCTTGGCCTCCCCCTCTAAGGCGACCTCTACCTGTCCGACCTCCACCTCTGACTGGTTGTGTAGGTGGAGTGGCAACTGGTGCAGTAATCATGGCCTGAGATGCTTGAGGGCCTTGTGGAATGGGTGGGGCATGAGAAATCCATGGAGGTGCACCCCTCCTAAGTCTGGGGCAATCCCTCATGATATGACGAGTGTCACAATACTCAAAACAAGCCCTTGGAGGACGTGGCTGTTGGGACTGGCTCGGGCCTGATCGACTAGACTGCCCGCTGAAAGCACCCCGTACAAGAGGTACAAAAGACACTGGCGGTGCATAATATGGAACTTGAGGTCTGGGAGTAGCCGGAATACCACTAGAAGCTGGAAGTGCTGAATGAATAGGACGACTCACATAACCTCTACCATGATGGGATGCAACTGGGGCACGAGAATTATTATATGTACTAGAATCTCGGGGTCTCTTATCTTCCCTCTCCCGGACATGCATACCTTCCAATCTCCCAGCAATTGACACCACTTGTTGGTATGTGATATCCATCTCTAGCTCTCGGGCCATACTGTATCTGATATTAGGGTGGAGACCCTCAATAAATCTACGAACCCGCTCTCGAACAGTAGCAACTAAGGCTGGTGCATGTCTCGCCAAATCACTGAATCAGACCACATACTCTGACACGGTCATAGAACCCTGGCACAGCTGCTCAAACTCTGCGCACCATGCATCTCTAAGACTCTGAGGAACATAATCCCTTAAGAAAATATCTGAAAATTGAGTCCAAGTGAGTGAAGATGCCTCAGCGGGACTATCCAACTCATATGCTCGCCACCACTGGTAGGCTGCTCCTCTAAAACTGGAATGCCGTGAAAGAAACCCCACTGGAATCCACAATACCCATAGTACGAAGGATACAGTGACATTCCTCCAGAAAACCCTGAGTATCCTCTGAAGCTAATCCGCTGAAAATGGGAGGGTAGTACTTCTTGTACCTTTCGAGCCTGAGTTGCTCCCCCTCTGAGACTGTTATCCTAATCTCAAGCCGAACTGGGACAACTGGATGCACTGGTATAACCTCTGGGGCATGGTCAACTTGGGCCCGTGGCTCTGGAGTACAAGCGGCAGGAGTCTGTGCTCCTCCCCCGGCCTGAGATGTGGCAGGAGCAAGTGGAATCAACCCTGCCTGAGCTAGAGTGCCAAACATGCTCAAAAACTGGGAAAGAGTCTCCTGAAATGCAGGAGTAGTAACATGCATCTCAGGTGCCTGTTCTCCAACTAGAGCTACTGGTGGCTTTGGTGCAGCAGCTCGTGCAGGTGCTCTGGCTGCACCACATGGTCTTTCTCGGCCTCTGGTTGCTCCAACAGGGGGCGCGAGTATCTCATCATCGTATCTAGTTATGCGTGTCCCCACCATCTGTGAGAGAATAGAAAGACAATGGTTTAAAATTTTGAAGTTAACAAATACGCATGATAAAGAATCAAAGAAGTGAATATTTTCCTAACAATTCCATAGCCTCCCGAAGATAAGTATAGACGTCTCCGTACCGATCCGCAAGACTCTACTAAACCTTCTTGTGACTCATAACACCTATGAACCTAGAGCTCTGATACCAACTTGTCACGACCCCAAATTCCCTCCGTAGAATGTCGTGATGGCACCTAGTCTCTAAGACTAGGTAAGCCTATCAATGCGGAATAAAAATTTAAATCTGAAATAAATGAACTACAATTCAAACAATTTTAACTCCCCAAACCCGGTAGAAATAAGTCACAAGCCTCTAAGAATTTATCCTCAATGTCTCTATATATATCAAGGTCTAAAGAAAATAAGGAAACAACACAATAATGATAGAATGGGACTCCGGAGTCTGCGGACGCTGGCAGATATACCTCGAAGTCTCCGTGTACAGGTAACTCACTGATGTCGGGGCTGGTAAGGAGTACATGGATCTGCACAAAAAGATGTGCAGAAGCGTAGTATGAGTACACCACAGCGGTACCCAGTAAGTGCCAAGTCTAACCTCGGTAGAGTAGTGTGAAAAAAAATAATAATTGCATGGTAAAATGTTTAACAATATAATAAAATAAAATAACAATAGAAATGAATCAAGTAGCATGTCACCATTTAATTAAACAAAATAATGGCAAATAATATCTCGTGGAATCAAAACAGAATTTTCTTTCAACTTTATGAAAATCACAACAAATAATCAAAGGCAACTATGGCCATAAATCAATATCAACAAGGGCACTCACGAGGTACTGCCTCGTAGTCCCAAATCATAAATAAATTTACAATATCTCATTTTCTTATCTCACCGCGGGAGCCTTCACAATTTATTTTAAAGAAAATATTTTTTCCGAAATAGCATCCCGCGTTTTAGCCATCCTTATCACACCGCATGACTTCTAGTAGTTTTCCCTACTAACCACGCGTACCAAGCCACCCTTATCTCACCGCATGCGTATCAACATCACTATATCACAATTTGCACCTCAAATGCTCAAATAATTTAACTTGCCAAAATACTTCAACAACAATATTTTTTCACAATAAAGAGCTCACAACTCCATCACAATGAGTACGAAAATTTTACAAAAATATTGAGGAATAAATAATTCGGCAAAATAATATTTCAAAATCTTTAATACGTTGCTTCAATACCAAATTTAAAAATGTCAAATACTTCATATTAATAATATTTAATTTAAAGAAAATTAACTTCAAATAATGTACAGAATAAAAAAAACCAAGTTTCAACTAAACAGGTAAAATAATTAGCAGGAAAAAGTCAAGCAACTTTAAAACATTAAATCAATGATGAAGAATATATCAGAATAAAATAGTTTAATTAATGCGCAATTTATCACAATTTAACAACATAATCTTTCACATTTAGTCTGTGTACACACTCGTCACCTCGTGTACACGACTTTCAACACATTACAATTTATCACTTCCATACCAATTCTAAGGAAACGTTTTCCCACATAAGGTTAGACAAGTCACTTACCTCGACTTGCTCCAATTTAACCAAGTAGTATGCCTTTTCCTCGATTCTCCGACTCCGATCGACTCGTATCTAGTCATAATTAATTTGATACATTCAAATAAAATTATAGGAATCAATTCCATAAGAAAAAATTATATTTTTCAATAAAATCCGAAATTAGTTCAAAAATCGCATGTGGGGCCCACATCTCGAAATCAGGCGAAACTTATAAAATTCGACAACTCATTCAATTACGAGTCCAACCATACCACTTTCACTTAAATTCGACTCTGAATCAACACAGAAATCTCAAAAAATCTTTTTTATGAGATTTCTAAAATTTTCCAAATTTCCATCTCAATACACTAATTAAATGGTGAAAACAATTATATATTCGTGTATATTGACCAAATCCGAGTTAGAATCACTTACCCAAATATTTTTCCTTGAAAATCTATCAAAAATCGCTTCTGATCAAGCTCAAGTTCGTCAAAAATGGCAAATGGAACGAAATTCCCAATTTTATAAACTTACAGATCTGTCCGGGCTGGACCTCGGTCATGGCCTTCAATCATGGCCCTCGACCCTGGGGCTCGATCACAACCATCGATCATGGCTTCGATTTTTATAGCCTTCGATCACTGGCCTTGGTCATAGCCCTCGATCCTGGGCCTTCGATCACTAGGCTTCGAGCTTGCCTTCGATCATGGCCCTCGAGTCTTGCCTTCGATCATGGCTCTCGAGCTTGCCTTCGATTATGGCTCTCGAGCCTTTCTTCGATCCACGGCTCGATTTCTGGGCTTCGGTTATTTTTGGGCTCGACTTCTGGGCTCGATTGCTCAGCAGAAGAAAATTTGCAGCAACTTTTGCAGCAGTTGTTTAAGTCCCAATTTTGATCAGTTAACCATCCGAAACTCACCCGAGGCCCTCGAGACCTCAACCAAATATATCAACAAGTTCTAAAACATCATACAAACTTATTTAAAACCTCAAATCATATCAAACAACGCTAAAATTACGAATCATGCTCCAATTCAAGTTTAATGAAACTTAGAATTTCCAACTTCTACATTCGATGTCGAAACCTATCAAATCAAATCCGATTGACCTCAAATTTTGCACACAAGTCATAAATGACATAACGGAGCTATGAACATTTTCGGAACTGGATTCCGACCCCGATATCAAAAATTAAACTCCCCGGTTAAACTTCCAAACTTTAAATTCCTATTTTAGCCATTTCAAGCCTAATTTCACTACGAACTTCCAAAAAAAATTCCGATCATGCTCCTAAGTCCAAAATTACCATACAGAGCTCTTGAAATTATCAAAATTCTATTCCGGGGTCGTTTGCATATAATTCGACATCCGGTCACTATTTGAACTTAAACTTTTAATTTTTCATTAAAATTCCATATCTCGGGTTAGGGACATCGGAATTTGATTCCGGGCATACGCTCAAGTCCCAAATCACGATACGGACCTACCAAAACTAGCAAAATACTGATCCGAGTCGGTTTGTTCAAAATGTTGACCAAAGTCAACTCAGTTGAGTTTTAAAGCTCTTTATTCACATTTTAATCCATTTTTCACATAAAAACTTTCCGAAAAATTTTACGGACTGCGCACACAAATCGAGTAAGGATAAATAGTATTTTTCGAGATCTTAGAATATAAAATTAATTATTAACTCTAAAGATAACATTTTGGGTCATCAAAGTGGTAATATTGTTTTAAGACCAGATGTTACAATATTTATTTTGATACTGTAAAGAGTCAAACACACACTGTCCAAACAAACTAGTTACACTCAAATATGGACATTCTCGTACACATGTTGAGAAAAAAATCTCGTAGTGTAGATCCATTACCTGCAACAAGATATCAACGCTATGTATGTGATCATGTTTATATGTTATGGAAGTTATAATAAGTCACGCCTATGCTATGTGAGGTTTATTATTTTCTTGTTGGAGCCTTGTCTTTTGTTAGTTTTGTTGGTTTGACTAATTAACTCTCCAAAATTACTGATTGGGCGTCAACTGGATGCTAATTAATGTCATGTTCGATTTTACAATGACTGCACTTAGATCATTGTTCACAAAACAAAAGTCGAATATTTTAAGTGCAAATCGTAGTATAAAATTACTTAAGACGATTATAGACAAAATTATTACACCTTGCAAATTGCGATTAGTTTGCATTCTTTTAGATCAGAGTCTTCAACAAGAAATAAAACTAGCACACTGTTCAGCCTTTAAGGACGGGCAGTCAACAACGACACCCCAGTGCAATTTGATTCCACAAAAAAATTACATTGCAAATATTAGGTATTTTGGATTTAGATATGCTATTTTTTGTGGAGGATTTGATTTTCAACCATCAGCTTTCTTTAACCAAGTTACCATATTAGCTACGAGTTTTGAGGAACCAATAATTTAGATTAGATCTTGTATTTGTATTAGGATATTCATTTAATTTTGTATAAATATTTAATTACCAACCTAACAACTAAAATTAGTTATGAATTTGATGATAAGTAGTAGTGTGACTGCAATCAAAATGATACATTTTCAACTATCTTTTCTTTCATCCACCACTTTTTCCAGAACAGCCTTTCAAGGTCATTATCATGGTATCGAATGAATATTACATTTATATTATTTTCATTTGGATTTGAATAATTCTGTAAAGACAATCAGGCCAAAAACAAGTAGGACCAAACTAAAGATAGAACTAAAACCTTTGGCCCTACTCACCCGTTGCATTGTCTGAGAAACACAAGGCAACTGCTATAAATTTCATGCATGCATTATTACTTTGCATAACTGTTCATTATTAAATGTCATATTGGGGGATATGATCCTATGCTTCTCTTCTTCAATCTCCATTGACCTTATTCTGTTTTGCTACTTATTTATTAATTTGGTTTTGAATGAGTAAGATAAATTAGGAATATACTCCTGTAGTATATGGTCGTAAAGATACACAAGTTTAGTCATATAAAAAACCAACGACCACACAATAAATAATAGAATAATTAACCCAAATAGTTGCACGTCCTACCACTTAAACTAAAAATAGCCGGCGAATGTATAATAATTTATGTGTTATATGTGTATAATTATGTATAATCAATGTATAATCTATGTATATGATTAGAAAAAATAAATAATTAATATAACCGACTATTTGTGTAATAACATGAGTAATATTTTGTTACACTCAGTTAGTTAAATGAAAGAAAGCCTTTAAGATTCGTCAAAGTTTATGCGCATTCAACATGATGCATACAAATTTTATCTCTTTCCTATGGTTAATAATTTGTATTCTTACTTTAATTTGTAGTAATTCTTATAATTGAAATCATTTACTTTGATGTAAACATCAAATGCAAATTTATTTTTCCTATCCCTCTTTCAATAATTAATGACTTATGTGAAACTTGTTTAATATCTTCATGTGTGTATAGGGTAAAATATGTTTATATTAAATGATCACATGAGTAAGTGATACGTGGAGCCGAAGGCAAAAGATAGTTGAATCCGAAGGCAATGGTCCTGTCTGTTACCAGAGAGAATAATACTCATAAAGATGAAATAAATATCTGCTACCCGGTAGCATTTAATGAGGAATATTATACAATATTAAGTACATAACCCGTTACAAGGAATATGACATTCCCATCAAATTAATTCACTTGTCTATAAATCACGTATAAATTCAATTGTACCGTTTTACGGGTAAACAGTTTGGCGCCCACCGTGGGGCCTAGACAGTTATGTAATTAAGTTAGTCCTTGCCTCTTTTACTAACGCGTTTGATTATTTGTTCCAAAAAATCTTAGAAAATAGCAGATAATGGTGTTAACAACACACACAACCTTGAGGCGCAAGGAAATCAGCCTCAGCACGAGGACTCAATCAGTGATACTCACAGTGAGGGGAACGGGGCCACACCGGCTCACGGCAGGCGATACCCGCGACCTGATCGAGAGGCGACTCCTGATGATACTGAAGGAGAGCACGACATCGAAGCGGTAAGGGTCTTGCAGGAGCACAAGAGGCCATTTTAGGCTATCTCACACGGCATGATAAGGTTATGACAGAGCTAAAGCATACATTATCGGGTACTTCCAATAACGCGAATGGACGAGGTCCAGTTCCTCCCGGTGCTCCCGCAAATCAAACAATGTAGAGGGTCGAAAATAACACCCCGAGGGGAGAGGTCGGCTTCGATGGGGCCGAGGGGAGCGGATCTGGTCACAACAATGAGAGCGCCACCTATACAACGTCGGTAAATGGGAACGATTTAGCTGCCACGAGAGCGAGTCAGTTTTGCTGAAGAAATTTGAAGAGACTCTTATGACCTTAACATGGTATTCGCTTTTGCCCGAGCATTCCATATACTCCTTCGAAATGCTCGCAGATTTTTAATTATAGCCCATGCCGGGGCTAGAAAGGTACATGTCCGAAAGGCTGATATATTCAGGATTGCACAAGTAGAGTTCGAGTTGCTGTGGAAATTTGTAACCCGCTTTCAGAAGGAAAGGATGTTACTACTGGCCGTTCCAGATGAATGGGCGGCTGAATCATTCACCAAGGGTTTGAATCCGAGAAGTTCTGATGCTTCCCGGAAGTTAAAAGAAAGCTTGCTCGAGTTCCAAGCGACAATTTGGGTGGATGTTCACAACCAGTACTAGTCAAAGATAAGGATTGAAGATGATCATATCGGTCTCCCGGCGTCGGTTAAGGGTCGGGACCGGGAGAAGAATAAAAAAAATATTATAAGGCGATTTCGACACAGATCGACGGTCTTCGAGGAGCCAGCTCTTGCCATATGAACGGGACGAAGGACGCGACAGAGGTTTTCGGTCGGCGGATAGGTTCGTTACCGATAGAAGAACTGATCGTAGCTAGAGCAATATATCATTACAGAACAAGGAAACGTCGGGTTCTCGAGATTGTCCTTCCCTAAACTTTCAGAATATAACTTCAACGTCAGTGTATTAGAGTTGGTGTCAGCTATGAGGAACATTAAAGAAGCACGGTTCCCAAATCCAATGAGATCTGATCCCATCCAGAGGGATCCTAATTTATGGTGTAAATATCACGGGACAAATGGTCACCGGACCGGGGACTGCCGGCATCTGCGCGAACAGGTGGAGACACTGCTGAAAAATGGCCATCTCAGGAAATTTTTAAGTGACCGGGATAAAAACAATTACGGTCGTAATCGTGATAACACAGAGCCCTCAAAAACATGAGAAGATCCCCCGCGCCTGACGATCAACATGATTTTTTGGGGAAACAAGATTAACGGGGTTACATTATCAGTGGCAAAAAAGACGAAGGTGTTTGTAACCCACAGCAAGAGACTCCGTGAAGTCGTTGAAGATGACATCACTTTCACGGAGGAGGACGACGCATTGGTAATCGCTTTAAATGTATTAGATTTTAAAATCAAAAGTGTTCTAGTGGATCTAGAGAGTTCGGCCAAATATTATACAATGGAGGGTATTAGAGCCAGCCAAGCTCACCGAAAGCATCATTCCTACCACAAAACTCATTGTCGGGTTTAACCTAGCAAGCATGATAACCCGAGGAGAAATTCTGTTATCCCCGAATGTCAAAGGGATGATAAAGACGACCCTCTTCGAGGTAGTGAATGGTGATATGGGCTACAATATTATCCTGGGAAGACCATGGTTGCATGAGATGAAGGTTATGCCATCGACATATCACCAGTTGCTAAAATTCCCAACTCCCGAGGTAATTAAACAAATAAGAGGTGACCAACCGGCGGCAAGGGAGATGAATGCAATTTCGGTCTCAAGTAGCAAGTGAAGTCAACGAGAGGGAAGAGGCGTCAGAATTTTATCAGGTGCCAATGTATTTCCAGGTACCAGAAGAGACAGACGCAACAAATTCCACAGCGAAAGATCTTAAGCAAGTTGCATTATTTGAAAAGTTCTTAGAGAGGAAATTCCACTTGGGGACAGGTCTGCACCCCGAACTAAGGTATGGATTTATTGAATTTCTTAAATTTAACGTCGATTATTTTGCGTAGTCGCATGCGAATATGATAGGTATCCCGCCGAAAGTGGCCGTACACAAGCTAAGCTTGGATCTCGGCATTCGTCCTATAAGACAAAAAAAACATTCTATTGTCAAGGATAGAAACAAATTCGTCAAAGAAGAGGTAACTCGCCTACTTGATATCGGTTCAATCCGAGAGGTAAAGTATCCATATTGGCTAGCTAACGTAGTAGTAGTTCCAAAGAATAATAATAAATTTTGTATATACGTAGACTATAAGGACTTAAATAAGGCGTGCCCAAAGGACTCGTTCCCATTGCCAAACATTGATCAAATGATTGATGCAACGACCGAACATGAGTTAATGAGTTTCCTCGATGCTTACTCCGGGTACAACCAAATTAAGATGAACACGGAGGATCAGGAAAAAAACTATGTTCATAACAAATTTCGGCACATATTGCTATAATATGATGCCCTTCGGGCTAAAGAACGCCGGAGCCTCTTATCAGCAGCTCGTAAACAAAATATTTGAAAAACAAATAGGGAAAACCATGGAAGTTTATATAGACGATATGTTTGTTAAGTCTTTGAACGCAGGTGATCATCTTAAACACTTGCAAGAAACCTTTGACATCCTAAGGAAGCATAACATGAAGCTTAACCCCGAGAAGTGTGCGTTCGGGGTCAGCTCTGACAAGTTCCTGGGATTCCTAGTATCACAAAGGGTGGTTGAGGTTAACCCCGATAAAATCAAATCCATCAAAGACATCTCGGACCAGCTATCAAGTGTAAAAGAGGTACAAAGGCTCACGACGATATTGACCGCTTTTAGCAGGTTCATTTCCCGGTCTTCAGAGAAATGCCATCATTTCTTCTCGTTACTCAAAAATAAGAACAACTTCGAATGTATCACGGAATGTCAGCAGGATTTGAGGGATTTGAAAAGGTACTTGTCAAGTCCTTCGGTATTATCGAAGCCGGAGGAAGGCAAAAAATTGTTAATCTACCTAGCAGTCTTGGAGGTAGCGGTAAGCGCCGTTTTGGTCCATGATGACGAAGGTACGCAATCTCCCATTTTATTACGTTAGTAGAATCTTAATAGGAGTAGAAACTCGCTACCAACACCTGGAGAAGTTGGCCTTATCCCTCGTAGTCACCGCTCGAAAGCTAAGGCCTTACTTCCAATGTCACCCGATAGTTGTGGTGACCACCTTTACCCTGCGGAATATCCTTTATAAACCCGAACTTTCGGGAAGGCTGGCCAAGTGGGCCGTCGAAATGAGTCAATTTGACATAGAATGTAAACCTAGGACTGTGATTAAGTCATAAGTTTTGGCCGACTTTGTGGCCGATTTCAGTCCGGGATTGTTACCTTTGGCAACCAAAGAAGCAGTGATGGTGTCAGAGTTGACATCATGAGTTTGGACCCTATTTACGGACGAAGCTTCCAACGTAAAAGGGTCCGGGCTCGGCATAGTATTAACCACGCCTTCGGGAGAAACCCTAAAGCAGGCCATAAGAACGGTTCCTCTGACTAACAATGAAACGGGGTATGAAGCTTTAATTGCAGGGCTCGAATTGGCCCGGGGACTAGATTCTGAGGTCATAGAAATCAAATGCGACTCCCAGCTGGTGGTAAATCGGGTATACGGGTTCTTCTAAGCCAAAGAGGAACACATGTAGCAATACGTAGTGAAGGTTCAGGCTCTGCTTGCTCGGTTCTGGGGTGGTGAATTACGCATATCCCGAGGGAAGAAAATGCAGAAGTGGATACATTAGCTGACTTTGGCTCGTCTATGGAAATGAAGGGATCGAATTCTGGTACGGTCGTACAACTTATGCACTTGGTTCTGGACGCAAATAGTTACTACGAGGTAGACACGACTAATTTGGTCTGGGACTGGAGGAATGAGATCATTGATTACCTCGAGCACGGAAAGTTTCCTGAAGATCCCAAGGCATCCCGGGCGCTGCGCGCTAAAGCAGCGTGGTATAGTTTCAAAGGAGGTCGATTGCACAGAAAAGTTTTCCAAGGCCCGCTGGCCCAATGTTTGGGAGCCTCCGAAGCTAATTATGTTATGCGAGAAGTCCACGAAGGGATCTATGGAAATCATTCCGGCACAGATTCCTTAGTACTAAAATTGGTAAGGGCAGGATACTATTGGCCCCGAATGAAACAAGACGCCAAAGCTTTTGTTCAAAAATGCGATAAGTGTCAACGCTACGCACCATTGGTACATCAACCAGCAGAACTATTGTATTCAGTTTTGTCTTCATGGCCATTCATGAAGTGGGGAATAGATATCATCGGACAACTACCACCGGCTCCTAGTAAGGTAAGGTTTATTTTGATTTTAACTGACAATTTTTCTAAGTGGGTTGAAGCAGGTCCTTATCAAAATATTGGTGAACGTGAAGTGGTAGATTTCTTGTGGGAGAACATAATTTGCATATTTGGGATACCAAAAGAGATAGTTTGTGACAACGGGCCATAATTTATAGGCACAAAGGTCACAAAGTTCCTTGAAGACTTGAAAATCAAAAGGATCACATATTCGCCCTATCATCCGAGCGCAAATGGTCAAGCGGAATCTACGAACAAAGTGATTACAAAATATCAAAAGAGATTGGAAGCAGCTAAAGGCAAATGGCCTAAGGAACTGCCAGGTGTATTATGGGCATACCGAACAACGGCCAAATCGAGCACGGGAGAGACCTTTTTCTCCCTTGTGTACGGAGCAGAAGCCCTGATCCCGATGGAAGTAGGGGAGCCTACCTTGAGATACTTCCGAGCGAATGAAGAAACAAATAATGAAGCAATGTTGGTCAATTTGGAGTTGCTTGATGAACGCAGGGACTTGGCACATATAAGGATGGCATCTCAAAAGTAGAGAATAAAAAGATATTAGAATCGAAGTGCCAACCTCCGTTATTTCAAACTGGGAGACTTGGTTTTAAGGAAAGTAACTCAAAACCCCCGAGAACTCAATGCAGGGAAGCTAGGTTTAACATGGGAAGGCCCCTACCGAGTTTCAGCTGTCACCGGGACAGGATCATACGAGTTGGAGAATCAAGATGGAGAAAAGTTTCCAATCAAGTGGAACGTGGCACACGTCAAGAGATACTATTGCTAATGAACATCACTTGTACTAAAAGTATGTGCTGCGCTCTTTTTCCCTTTATCCAGTTTTTGTCCCAATTAGGTTTTTCTGACAAGTTTTTTAATGAGGCAACAATGGAAAGCATACTACGAAGGAAGTTTCAACAACATCAATGATACCTTTTAACGACAAGGCACACAAGCGAAGAACCACTCCGGAGCAATTAGATAGTCTTTTTCTCGATAGCAGAGTTCCTACTGGGAAGTTAAGTTTGCTATTAAACAAAGATTACCCGACCATTCACAAGTGCAAGCCACTGGGGGATTGTTAGATTATTTTTGGCTCGATAGCATAAATTCCTAAGGGGAAGTGAAGTTTGTTACCGAACTGAAGATTATCTAGCAATTCACTAATGGAATCCTCGAATGTGTAAAACTTCCAGTGTTCAAACACGGATTCTTCGCATTCGAACACTGGGGGGGATGATATGAGGATAAGACAACAACGACTGTCGCTTCGACCAGAATACGAAACCCGGAAGTATAGTTGCATCATCGGGACCGGGGACTGCGCGGCCAACCCCGTAGAAACAAGTTGTACAAGTTAGCCACAAGAAATGGTGATTTCTTTTTAGCACAACAAATGCTTATGTACTTTTGAAAATAGAAGGAATAAAGTAAAGTCCTTTTATTTCTATATTGTTTTTTGTCTAAACGATGAATTGATTTTGTCATTTAAAAGTTAAATAAGTACTTCAAATGCTAGTGTCGTAATGAACAAGAGACGTCCTCTTCAAGAGCACCGTAAACATAAGAGGACCCTCTCTTATGAAAATCCTCATGATAAAAGGTTGATTTCAGAAGAACCAGTGCCCAGAATCCAAACGGCTTTCGGGGGGAAATACACCCAAAGCCTTGAATGATCAGACGTAAATCGTAAAACTTGCGCAAAACACTTAAACGAAAAAGGAAGCAAAGATCAAACTTGTATAAATGTTTAAATGAAAGTACGCAGAAAGGAAACCTCATACAATACTTGAGCAAAAAAGTGTTTTTATTTACAATGAATGTGCCAAACAGCACAAGTACAAAAGTTGAAAAAAGAAATCAAAAACTAAGTTGTTGCATCTCCGGAACCCGGAGGAAGAGAAACATCCGTGCCTCCAGGAGAAGTGGGTTGATCCGCCGCCGGCTCGATGTCTTGGCCTTCATCATTTTGACCGCCATCATCATCGCCTTCTGGTTCCTCTTCAGTTCCCGAGAATTCAGAACCGGAAGAATCGGTAGCATCAGGCCTGCCCGGAAGCCACCTTTTAGCAGTTGACTCCAGCTCACGGGGTTTAGCGATTTCGGCATAAAAGTCAATGACACCCGCCTTAGCCTCTTCCAAGGGTTTTCTCCTCATGTTGTACATAGAATATATTTTTTCAACAACGAGGGAAGCCAATCGGCGCTTGAGTTATTCTTTAAGTTGGTCAACCTCAACAGAAAGATTTTCCCGTGCGGATCTAATAGACCGGAGGCTGACATCGAGATCACGGACAGTAGAGCTGAAAAGTCTATTATGCTCAATGGTCTTTTTATACTTCTCCTCCAATTAGGCATACTTCACCCCGACGGCAGCAAGCTCTTCAATTTTGGAGTTCAAGGGTACCTCCAAATTATTTAATCTTTCAGCGGAGGCAGCCTCGCGATCGGATGCAGCAAGAACGACACTATGGACTTCAACCCATTTGGCCCTAGCCTCTTCAAATTGAACCTTCAACGGGGTGATCTCTTGGCTAAGAGTCTCTACTTCTTGCTTGCTTTGCTACAACCGAACCTCCAACATAACAACCTCAGCTGCTTTAGCTTCCAGTTTTGAGAGGCGATCAACAGTTTGGTCCCGCTCAGCCAAAAGCTGATCCCGCACGGAGGTAGGTTCTTCCTTATCTCGAATCATATAATCTTCAGTTTTGGATTTCAAGGCTGCCTCCAAATTATTTAATCTTTCAGTGGAGGCAGCCTCGCGATCGAATGGAGCAAGAACGACACTATGGACTTCAACCCATTTGGCCCTAGCCTCTTCAAATTGAACCTTCAACGGGGCGATCACTTGGCTAAGGGTCTCTACTTATTTCTCGCTTTTCTGCAACCGAGTGTCATGCCCCAAACCTAAAGAGGCGTGGCCGGCACCGGGTACCATACTCGACCCGAGCGTACCACTCTATAATTGTGAACTCTAGAGGGGTAACCCTCAACCTAGGCCGATGAGGCCATATTTTGAATTATCTAAAAATATCGTCTCTATCATCTGAGGGGTAAACATACCCAAAAACTCATATATATATATATATATATATATATATATATATATATATATATATATATATATAAATATGGAGGCTGACGAGGCCGCCATGAACATCTACTGATATACAACTATATAGCACTTGTCTACAAGCCTCTAGAGATAGTTGAACTGTATCATGGTCGGGACGGGGCCCCGACCTACCCATCAAACCTGTATATATAAAACGGACTCCAAGGTCTAGACCTAGTAACTCCGGGGAAGTGGAGCTTACCAACCAAGCTAATATTTGGCTCTGTTTACTAGGAAGGTCTATCCATCTGTCTATCAAGACTTGCAGGCATGAAATGCAACGTCCCCAGCAAAGGGACATCAGTACAAAATAATGTACTGAGTATGTAAGGTAACAGAATAATTGAAAGCTGAAACTAACTGATGATATAATAACTGAATGTAACTCGGAGTCAAAAATAATCTGAAGATATACTTACCTGCTGATACTGACTCAACTCTCTCCATATAGTATGTAAACTAGTTGTCCAGCCCTATAAGGCTCGGTATGTGTAACTGTCCTGCCGTAGTAGACTCGCTCATAGGCGCTCGACCATACTAGGCTCTGTATCTCGGCCATTCTGGGCTCGCTCATAGGCGCTCGGCCATAATAGGCTCGGTATATAACTTACCATCTGATCAGAGGTTGCCCAATAGGGGCCTACCCACCGATTATAGCTCGATGGTGGTGAAAATACTGTAATACTATATATATATATATATATACTCTCTGCTCTCTTGGCTGAAAGAAGACAATAATAAATTGAATATGAAGTCCCGATAAGGGAGAATACTGTAACTTCTGAGACTAGGATAATGTGAATAAATTCAGGAATACGAACTTCTCTTTATGCCTGGTTATCAAACTCATGTAGTTACGGGTTCATGCCAAAATGAAGAAAGGTTTAGCCTTAACATACCTTATCATAATCTTTCCAATCACCAACTTGAACTCGCCTCTTCTCACCTTCATCTACAACAACAATAATAATACTATCATTAAGTTACGAAAGGTACAACTAACGCATAACGAACGACAAACTTATTTTGTATTAAAACAGACAGCATCTCTCCTATAATCCTTACTTCCTCCAAATTCAAGATAACACCAACAACACCAAAAACAAAAATAACAACATATATACATTATTTTCCAACCTTATGCACACCACAAAATACTACAAAATAGTCCAACACACCCTAATCTTTTCATACACAAAACGACCACCATAGTAGTGTCAACAACCCGAAAATATTACGATGAACGAACAGCCCAACATCCTGAATTTATATGGTGTTGCTCCACATCCTTCCTCCTCCAAAACTCCACAAAATATTAGTAAAATACGCAGCCCAACATCACCACAAAACAATCCATAAAACAGTCCACAAAATAGTCCGTTACAAGTGAATAACTCGAACTCATGGCTTCCGATCACCGTCCAACGAGTTCTTACAAATATAGAACGACTTACTATGCATCTACAACAGAAAAATGGATGAAAGAGAGCAGTAAACTTACCTTATTTGTTGGATAACTCGGCTCCTAACTTGGTTCTTTAAACTCTAGGCTTTACCTCTAATTAGAACTTGAAAGGGAGAGAAAATCAATTGGGGTTTGTGAAAAAATTTTAGGAAGATTTTTGCAGATATTAAGTCTGGTTATTTTTCCCTATTATCAGCCTAATATATGAAGGGGATATGTCTTTAAAAAGGCCTCTTTGAACGACCCGAACTGGCCCATTTTTAGACAACCCGAACAAGCCCAGTTTTGGATTCTCGTTTAAGCAAGTAGGTGACAGTCTGCGCAGTCTCGCAAAAACGCCCATATCTATGTACTCCGATATTGTATTGACAAACGGTTTAATGCATTGGAAAATAAACTCATAGATATTTAATTATATGGGTGGAACACCCCATAAATCTACGTATATTAGGAGAAAATGGCCGTTACATTTAACCCAAAGTTTTAGTAAAACGTATGAACGTAACTTGTGATGTCTTTCATCGACTTTTGTTCCACCACTCGCTTGACTTCAAAACGTAACATACGACTATCATACGACTAACATAACTCATAACATAACCTCATTATCATGTTAAACACTCTGGTCTTACTCCAAAATTACATGCTATAACATTCCCAATTTGTCGATTTTCGACCAAACATTATTCGTTTCAATTCCTTTAGCTTCTAAACCTTCCAACCATCTTTGTACTTGTTGTTCACGATCTTCAATATTTGTAACCTTCTAGGTAACATGATTAACTTACTTTGTAAACTTTTCAAATATGATTTCATTTATGAGCTTACATCAATTGACTTACGACGTACTCGTACATACAAAAACATGGGTTGTAACATCATTCCCCCCTTTGGAACATTCGTCCTCAAATGTTGACTGGTGCACTTATCAGTCTCATAACCTATAGCTCTCATAAATACTTTATTGCTGGCCTTTCCATCTAGGCAACTGTTCTATGAATAAATTCATATGCCAATTCATTCCCCCCTTTAGGCCTCTTTCTCACACCACGACTTGTGGTCGGAATCCTTCTAATCTCGTAATTATTATGACCTTCTGTCATGCAGCCTGTACAACTTTGTCCTTGTATATACGCCTATGCGACTCTTCAGTTCCTTTTCCTCCAACTTTTAGCCCATTTCTAGGCCTCACTTTGGGAACATATACAGAACTATGACAAGTTGTTCCTCCCGGTGTATATAGGTGTAGTGAAGTTCTTCGCTCGGTACTTTGTCAAACTTACGACTGCTGCGATATCTTGTTTCGTAGCCTTGTAAATATATCCTTATGGCTTTACTACATCTAGGTAGGTTATACTATACTATCACACTTACTTCAGTTTATTATTGCTGAGGTTTGCTACCCAACTCCAGGTTACCTCTCGCTGGTTATCCTATATGTATAAATCTAAGTCCTTTAGTTATTCCTCATTACTGTTCATCTTAAAAATGACGGCATGATATCATCTCATACTTTGGAACTTTTATCTGCCTATTGTTGATTCACCTTAATGTTGATCTATAATCTACCATTGATAACTTGAAACCTCTTACGTAATACATTGTCCTTAGGGATCACGTCTCATCAGGAAACATCTGAAGTTATTTGCTTGATCCACCTAGGGACGATACTATACTTTAATAGCCGTATTTTATCGCATCCCAACGTGATTCATCTTATGGGGGGTATTCTAATCTCATGCAATTCATGAGATCCCTCCTCTTTGAATTATTAACCAATCAATGGCCTTAACGTCATATTCTTATATATCACAATTACACCATTATTCTACTACCACGGCAACATTTCATCTCTTCAAATTTCTCATAGTCTTGGACTGCTCTGAGTTCATTCAGGCTATACTGAGTTTTTTTTTATAACTTACGGATACCATCAGCTCTCTTATTTTGATGGGCTTAATTCTGAGGCCTTACCTATTCTCGTCACCTTCTCAATAACCTTGTTGCTCTACCATACTTTATCTTGTAACCTACACATATCTATTTATAATACTCACAACCTTCCTTTAACTTCCTAGCACCATACATTTCCTTATGTTATTCTGGAACTTCAAGCGAGACATCAAATCGTCTCTAACTCTTCTTTACTCTCTTAACTAGACCTCTCGGTACTTGGAAACTATAGGCTAGAAGATATGTCCCTGACAACACCACTATCATTTGTGGATACTGAATCATGGCGCTTCTAGCCCTCTATCTGATGTATGGACTATTCACAACCTTCTACATTAGAGAATTTCGTACCTTCTTAACCTTTACCTTACTTAGGTTTTAATCTCGCATTGTATCTTCTGTCTCTTTCATAACCTCCCTTCCACATAGGTAGAATTCACTTCCACAACTTGAAGCTCTACTATAAACTTGCACCTCTAGTGCGTACACAATCTGGCGGGAGCTTCATACTTACTCATTATGAGGCTGGTACTTTTTTTTGCTGGCTTTATTGTAGAGTCGTTATAGAATATGGCTGTTGTACTATATTTCTTGTACCTCTAATCTTAAGAGTGATTTTGCAATGTTCAGAATCATGATTTCTATAATTATATTGGTCTAATAATCAGACTCCTGATTCACTTACCTGATGTAACTTGTTAGTTTCCTCTTCTCTCCCAACCTTTAAGTAGGCTTAAGCTATCTTCCGATCTGCTGCTCAGGGTATTATTACTTTCTCCTTTGGTGGACGCCATGGAACATCCATAATATAATCTTCTAACAATTCAAGCCTTTGTCTGTGAGGTAAACTCAATTTTTTCTTTTAGCTTTATACCAGAGTCTCCTATAGCTGTAGGAATGTCAACATATATGCTGCATGGATAATACTCTGAAATGTTAAGTGCGATCATAACGTAACTAACTCTGGATCATTGATTGAATAATTCCTTTCGTGCCTTCTCAGTTTTCTTTAAAAGTGCACAATTTCTTATCCTGGTCGTTCTGCCACTTGTTGCATGAATACTTGGCTTATCTTAGTGCCCACACCTATTGGAATTTCGTGCAACTCATATGATCTCAAATATTACTTTTGATTTTTACTTCCCGTTCATTAGCCACGATAGGTGCCACTTTCTTATGGAGTGTATACAATATTGTAGTGAGACTGTTGTTACAAGATCATTTCTTTTTTAGGTCACTATGCTTATGTTGAAGCCTTGTTCCTTATTTCCTCAGCTAGTCTTTCATTGTAGTACTTAGGGAAGACCCTCTGACTCTTGTAAAGCTGGGATCTTTTTACATCGTATACCCGACAAAAATTTTGATGTACTGACTCGCCAATAATTATCCTTAGTTACTTATCTTTGCGCCCTTATGCTCGTAGGGTTACTTCTGCACTCAAATTTTTATTATCTCCTCAGTGGAACTCTCTCTTTTATTTCCATAACACTTATATGGTACCTTTTACTGCCCAACTCCTATCAGAATATTTCTCAAGGATTTCGATGTCGTAACTACGAGACCGAATTTCCTATGCTGGGTTTCACTTCATTTATCTTGCATGATCTACTGATTTATCTGAGACCTCTTGTCTAGCCATGACTAGGATCTTCCTGAATTCCTGAATGAACTACTAACTACTCGTCAGTCCATTCTTATATTTACCTTCTGGTAACCTCTCTTGGGTTATGTCTTCTACCTTAACTTAACTTTTGCAATGACTCTTAATGTATCAAGTGTTCATTCGCTCTTATTTATCAATAACATCTGGTGTGGGAATCCTTTCTGCCTCTCCTTGGCGTCGTGTTTGCATAATGTTCTGGAGTCGTATCATATCTGTAGGATCTGAATAAATGCAATATCATTCGTTTCGTCATTTACTGCATTCTTTCTTTTCTATTCCATAGTTACCTGAACCACTTAACTCCGGCTTAATACCATATTACACCATCTTACCCCCTTTAGGGGAGTATTAACATGTAATGCTATGAAGACTTACTTATAAATATTTTACCTCTTCATCTTCGATGTCTTTTTACGTCTTTATTGACTCTTACTCGCCTTGCAGTAACCCTTATGTACCAAGGATAATTGAATATCTTACACACGACGGTATCAGATACCTAGTGTAACTGGAACACTTAGTTCCTTAAGATTAAATTTGCTCAAAGTGCTTGCTTTAGGGAAGCGTCTTCCTGAGTGACTTTTAAAGGTTATTCTTTTGTTGTCGATTGTATTATTGCTGGAATACGATATTTGAAATTCTCTTGATGTCGACTATCATCACCTCATTCGATCCATAATTGATGTTTAGTTTATCTTGTTCACTAGCCCATGCTAATTTCTATTACTCAGGGGTCTAAATTTTTTGTTTTGGTAATCACGTTGGACGCACCAACTCATTTCTCGAAATGAGGATATGACTTTTGCCTATACTCTTTTATTGTCTCAAGACCTGTCACCTCTTGTTTTTTTCCTTCACTTGACTATAGACTCTGTCATCATATCATATTTTGATTTACTGTTATCACTCATTTATCACATCTTACTCATAATACTTCATTTATTCTCTTCTTATTCTCCTGCTAATACTTCTGTTTATCGCATTATTCTGAAAACTTCAACAAAACATTGTTTCACTTTTAGCTCCCCTGGCTCAATCCACCATTTCGGGTTACTCTAACCCAAGCTGGATCTTGATATCCCATCCTTCTATTAAACTATATATGTTAGCTCCCATAGGGCATAACTGAGATGGATGTGGCCAGTACATACCTATATTTTTGTTAAAGGTAACTTAGAATCCTTTTATTTCTCTGCCTGGCATGGAAATTAGGACAATCTTCATTAACTAGGTACCCCGTACTCTTCTTCACCTTGCTTCTGTTACCTGTTGAAACTTATACTTTTACCTTCTGATACTCCCATGTCCTGCTATTCACGAGGTATGTTAGATGTTCCCGTCTTAGGGTAAATGAGAAATTCGCACATATGGTAAGCATGATCTAATAGGGTCTCAAACAGGGCCACGTAGTCAAGAATTCTATCTCTAAAAAGGCGTGGCCGGCACCTGGTACCATACTCGACCCGAGCGTACCACTCTGTAATTGTGAACTCTAGAGGGGTAACCCTCAACCTAGGCCGATAAGGCCATATTCTGAATCATCTGAAAATATCGTCTCTATCATCTGAGGGGTAAACATACCCAAAAACTCATATATATATATATATATATATATATATATATATATATATATATAAATGTGGAGGCTGACGAGGCCGCCATGAACATCTACTAATATACAACTATACAGGACTTGTCTACAAGCCTCTAGAGATAGTTGAACTGTATCATGGTCGGGACAGGGCCTCGACCTACCCATCAAACCTGTATATATAAAACGAACTTCAATGTCTAGGCCTAGTAACTCCGGGGAAGTGGAGCTTACCAACCAAGATGATATTTGGCTCTATCTACTGGGAAGGTCTATCCATCTGTCTATCAGGACCTGCAGGCATGAAATGCAGCGTCCCCAGCAAAGGGACGTCAGTACAAAATAATGTACTGAGTATGTAAGGCAACAGAATAAACTGAAAGCTGAAACTAACTGATGATATAATAATTGAATGTAACTGGGAGTCAAAAATAATCTGAAGATATACTTACCTGCTGATACTGACTCAACTCTCTCCATATAGTATGTAAACTAGTTGTCCGGCCCTATAAGGCTCGGTATATGAAATCGCCCTGCCGTAGTAGGCTCGCTCATAGGTGCTCGGCCATACTAGGCTCTATATCTCGGCCATTCTGGGCTCGCTCATAGGCGCTCGGCCACAGTAGGCTCGGTATATAACTTACCATCTGATCAGAGGTTGCGCAATAGGGGCCTGCCCACCGATTATAGCTCGATGGTGGTGAAAATACTGTAATACTATATATATATATATATATACATATATACACACACACACACACTCTCTCTGCTCTCTTGGCTGAAAGAAGACAATAATAAACTGAATATGAAGTCCCGATAATGGAGAATACTGTAACTTCTGAGAC
Source organism: Nicotiana tomentosiformis (assembly GCF_000390325.3). Taxonomy (NCBI): domain Eukaryota; kingdom Viridiplantae; phylum Streptophyta; class Magnoliopsida; order Solanales; family Solanaceae; genus Nicotiana; species Nicotiana tomentosiformis. The sequence goes on along the minus strand of NC_090818.1, from coordinate 41,084,284 downwards.
TAGGATAATGTGAATAAATTCAGGAATACGAACTTCTCTTTATGCCTCGTTATCAAACTCATGTAGTTACGGGTTCATGCCAAAATGAAGAAAGGTTTAGCCTTAAAATACCTTATCATAATCTTTCCAATCACCAACTTGAACTCGCCTCTTCTCACCTTAATCTATAACAACAATAATAATACTATCATTAAGTTACGAAAGGTACAACTAACGCACAACGAACGACAAGCTTATTTTGTATTAAAACGGATAGCACCTCCCCTATAATCCTTACTTCCTCCAAATTCAAGATAACACCAACAACACCAAAAACAACAATAACAACATATATACATTATTTTCCAACCTTATGCACACCACATAATACTACAAAATAGCCCAACACACCCCAATCTTTTCATACACAAAACGACCATCGTAGTAGTGTCAACGACCCGAAAATATTACGATGAACGACCAGCCCAACATCCTATATTTATGTGGTATTTATCCACATCCTTCCTCCTCCAAAACTCCACAAAATAGTAGTAAAACACGCAGCCCAACATCACCACAAAACAATCCACAAAACAATCCATAAAACAGTCTGCTACAAGTGAATAACTCGAACTCACGGCTTCCGATCACCGTCCCGCGATTTCTTACAAATATAGAATGACTTACTATGCATCTACAGCAGAAAAAGATGGATGAAAGAGAGCAGTAAAATTACCTTATTTGTTGGATAACTCTGCTCCTATCTTGGTTCTTCAAACTCTAGGCTTTATCTCTAATTAGAACTTGAAAGGGAGAGAAAATCAATTGGGATTTGTGGGAAATTTTTGGGAGGATTTTTGCAGATATTAAGTCTGGTTATTTTTCCCTGTTATCAGCCTAATATATGAAGGGGGTATGCCTTTAAAAATGCCTCTTTGAACGACCCGAACTGGCCCATTTTTAGACGACCCGAACAAGCCCAGTTTTGGATTCTCGTTTAAGCAAGTAGGTGACAATCTGCGCAGTCTCGCAAAAATGTCCATATCTATCTGCGCAGTCTCGCAAAAATGTCCATATCTATCTACTATGATATCGTATTGACAAACAATTTAATGCATTGGAAAATAGACTCATAGATCTTTAATTATATGGGTTGAACACCCTATAACTCTACGTATATTGGGAGAAAATGGCAGTTACATTTGACCCAAAGTTTCAGTAAAACGTATGAACGTAACTTATGATGACTTTCATCGACCTTTATTCCACCACTCGCTTGACTTCAAAACGTAACACACGACTATTATACGACTAACATAACTCATAACATAACCTCCTTATCATGTTAAACACCCTCATCTCACTCCAAAATTACATGCTATAACATTTCCAATTTGTCGATTTTCGACCAAACATGATTTTTTCCAATTCCTTTAGCTTCTAAACCTTTCAACCATCTTTATGCTTGTTGTTTACGATCTTCAATATTTGTAACCTTCTAGGTAACATGATTAACTTACTTTGTAAACTTTTCAAATATTATTTCATTTATGAGCTTACATCAATTGACTTATGACGTACTCGTACGTACGAAAACATGAGTTGTAACACCGAGCCTCCAACACAATAACCTCAGCGGCTTTAGCTTCCAGTTCTGAGAGGCGAGCAACAGTTTGGTCCTGCTCGGCCAAAAGCTGATCCCGCATAGAGGTAGGTTCCTCCTTATCTCGAATCAACCTTTAGAGGCCCTCGGAAGCAAGAAAATTAGCCTGCAAAACGAAAAGTGCAAACTCAAAATACTACTATATCACAGACAGAAGAGATAACAAAGAAAACGAAGAATATACCACTACGGCATTGTGCATAGCATTGTTCAACAAACACTCTCCCGAGAGAGCCTGTATCTTTTCCCTATCTTTTTCTGAAGCCAAAGGCTTCAAATAGTTAGCAAGTTCCACCGACCGGGACAACAGATTGCATTCGGTAGAGATCGAGAGAGTAATGCTCCTCCTTCTTTGCGGATCTTCTGAGGGGGTGACATAATTTTTCCCCAAGCTCCCATGAATTGGGGACTGGGGGAGAGGAACATCCTCTTCTAGGATAGCTGCGGCCGGTGAAGATGATGTAGCCGTTGCTGGTGGTAAATGAAGAGTTGGTGAAGAAGGAGATAAAGCTGATGGCATTGAAGAATGAGAAGTGGTTGCGGAAAGCATAGTGCTGGTTATTGGTTGCTAGTCAACCGAAGATGGCAGGGACCCGATACACAGCCTCACGGTACCGGGCGCAGCGACTGGGATCCGGAAGCGGGAATTGGCAATTTTCACCATCTCAAACTCCCCCCAGAGCAACGAGGCATCGTCCTCGATTGGTGTAACTAACTCAACAGATTGAGCAGTCTGTTGAGCTGAGGAAGGTTGTCATCTTCTATGTAGAGAAGCCCACTCCTCGCTAGCTTCCCCATCATCGTTAATCACCACAGTGTCTATGGCCGGCCCAGACAGGGGACTCGTCACCACAACTTCCGAAGATGACTCGGGAGCGATATTCTTTGCCCTCTTATTCTTTCCCCCAGCCGCGAAGGAACGTCTTCTCTTTGGTTGTTTGTTCTCCGGCTGGGGACTCCGAGAAGAAGCACTCACACCAGAAACAAGTGTCGAAGACAAAGCGATTATCCTCCACATGGAAGGATTTACTTGTGCCTAACACACTTGGTAGCGGAGGTAAAACTCCACAATGACGGAGTCAAGCTTTTCACTCAAAGAGAACACTCCCAAAGTGAAGGAATACGTGTAAAAATACGTAAAATCCTTCTTGGGGTAAGGTTATCCGCTCCGCCAGGTCGGGAGCGATAATGTCCAAATCTGGACAGTGGCAGCCTTCCTTAAGAGCGGGAATACTGGAAGGACGGATGGAAGAAGGGTATACGCTAACAACCCACGTACGAGGGTGAGCAGAAGGATACTTCTCTTCAAAGTCTTTGGTAGTGACTAGACTCTTCGGGATGATGGTGCTCACCGTAGGAGGAGGAGCATCACCAGCTTTACCTTTGTTCTTTGAAGAACTAGGATTTCTGGAAGAAGTGGCCATTTTTTTATGAGAAGGAAGGTTTTCTCTCAAAGAAGAAAGTTCAAGAAAGGTTAAAGACGAAGTAAGAGTTGAGTAAAGACAGTCCGAGAAAATTTAGAGTGTTATAAAGTGTAAATGAAGGAGGTTGATGTGTATAAGTAAAGGTATATGTGGCTAAAATCGTGGCCATAATTACCTCGATAACCGACAAAAGTGATGCTAAATCGTGGGATGATGCGTGTTTTGGGCATTAAATGCGGAGAGACGTACGTCTAATCAACCGTCAGAAACTTATCAGAGGGGGTCAGTGAATTTCCCGCCAAAAAATGTGTTTCTACCAACTTCTCGGTGACACAAGGTTATGCTACCGAAAAGCAGAGAGACTATCTGTATAGGGTAAAATATGTTTATATTAAATGATCGCATGAGGAAGTGACACGTGGAGCCGAAGGCAGAAGTTACTTGAATCCGAAGGCAACGATCATGTCTGTTACCAGCGAGAATGAACTCATAAAGATGAAATAAATGCTTGCTACCCGGTAGTATTTAATGAGGAATATTATACAGCATTAAGTACACATCCCGTTACAAGGAATATGGCATGCATTGTCTGCCGTTACACATTCTTCAATGGCCCTCATAATTGACGTTAAAGAGGGGCTTGATCCTATGACCTTGTTCCCTAGGTGCAACTATAAATATTGAGCTCTATTATCATTGTAAAGGACACGAATTTTCTGGCAAACATACGCTATACTCTATTTAAAGCTCAATAGTATAATTTTATCTTCTTGTTTACTGATATCGTTGCTATTGTCCCCGGAAGCACTGCTCCCGGGATTACTACTTCTGCTATTTTATTTTCATCTCAATGCTAAGTATTACATTTTTGTCTAATTCATCTATTATTTTAGGATCAAATTAATTCAGTTATCTATAAACCATGTATAAATTCAACTGTTTCATTTTACGGATAAATAATATGTTAGACTTAATTTTTAATAATGGGCTGAAGTGACGCAATCAACATCACTTAATTCTCTTTCTAATGCTAATCAAGAAAAGAGAGTCAATCTTTGACCATTTTATAAAAGCTAAAACAAAATAGGTCAGCGATGTGAGAATATGACGATGAAGTGGCCACTAATCAAGTTTCAACTTTCGAATTTGGACTTGCCAAGAGCATTAATACTTTCTTAAATTCTCAATTAATTGATTTGTTTAAGAAACAGATCTAGTACGTGGAATCCCTAAACCGCATGAATAACGTGGATAAATGTTTTAAAGTACTCCTGAGCTGTCTCATATTATCATAGGATATTAGTACTACTTTGTTACAATTATTTTTAGAAAAAAGTGAGTAGGATTTGTAACTACTCCGAGTTCACAAAGACACCTTTGATTATCTGGAATTGACAGTAAACCATAAAATTTTTAATAAAAAATTACCTAGTAACCCAAAATACCTTAATTTTTATATATCGTCATCAAGTTCAAAACTACGTAATAAAAGTTTTACTCCATTTCTAATTAGCAATTTAATAAATAACGCACTCAATAAAAGAAAAGCTTATTAGTATAAAGTAGTCAGATTATCCAATAAAGAGGAGGGGAATATGAAGCACCGGGTTTAGGGGAATGGAACCCACAGCTGGTTTTATTATAGTAGTACTAATTAGTAATAAACTCGTAATTAGTGGTTTTTAAAAATGTAGGGAAATAAGTGGCTCAGTAGGTAAATTCGGAATAATAATTGCACTAAAAGGTCTTAACTTATCATATTAATGCGTGAACCCCACAAATATAAAAGCCAAAGAAAAGTAGGAACTAGCCCCCCACCCCTCTCACTCACTACCCAGGCCCTGAGCAAAGGCACACTACTTTGTGCAGAAAACAGAGACAGCAGTAAAACCCTTCTTCCCTACGCGCCTCATTCTCACGCTCTTGCACGAGCTCTCCGAGTTGTAAGTTTACAGGTAGCTCTGGGCCCAACTAGATTAAAAATTTGAAATAAGACAAAGCAAAGTCGACAAAACTGTTTGAAAATCTCCCTAATCACATGTGGATAGATACAAAACCACCTCGGACTTTTGTACGAGAAGCACTAACAATTAGTTTTGTTATATTTGTGCTAATCTTATCAAAATTTCAATTTCCAAATTCAGTTAATAGAGAGATGGAAGAGTTTCTTACCACTAATAGATGAATTTGCAAGTTTTTGATTCCTTATATGGTATGTGATATTTGCTTTGGAGTTTGATTAATTTAAATTCGTGCTGAAAAAATTTAGTTCGGTGAATAAAACACTATCTTATCAAAAATATTTTTTAAACTCGAGGATACTTATCAAGTAATCTTTGATGATTAATTTGCAATTACTAATACATAACAAAGTAAGTAAGAAGATGATATAATGAGAAAAAATTAGATAAGTAAATAAATCTAAAAAGTGCTACTAACATTTATGAACATTGAGCTTGAATAACATATATTCTAATTTTATTAGAGCAATACGATCTAATATGCTAAAATAATATCGCTTACAATTTAATTAATATTTTTTAATATTGACAATACGATCTAATATATTAAAACAATCTCGATTACAATTTAATTTAAATAATATTTTTAAATATTGATCGCGCATCGCACATATATAACTACTAGTATATTCTAATTGCGCATGTGTGTCTGCACATAAATTTTATAATGTTATGCTTGTTATTAATGCATCACAGTTCCATCATAATGTTAGTACTATTTGAACTGTTAAACACCAAGCAATAAATAAGATTATAGTTACTATGTACTTACTTATAATAAATAACATATTTATTAGAAAAATAGTAGTAAAATAAATATTAATTTAGGTGGACTCATAAAGATCCAAATAAGAAATTCAACTGAAATAAATAAACTAAGGTGGATAACTTAAGGTGGCAACTAGTTTGTTGTGTTGTGCGCGTGGTTAACAACTTAACATGTTAAGAATGTCACAACGGAACAGCATCGGTCTTCCCAGCTTCCTTTCTCTCTGTTTCTCTCTCACACACACACTGGGTAGTGTGAAGTGTATTTATTAAAAAAGCTGCTCTTCGGCGGTCAGAATATATAAGTATATAAAATCCACCTAACAGTTTTTTTGTGTAAAACACCCTTTTCCAAAATTAATCTCTTTTTATCTCTCTTTTCTGTATCCCCTTCCTGAAACTCAATCCATCCGTGCCCTAGATCCACAACCATGCTTTCTCCTCCACCCACTTTCTGTACTACTCTCACTTCAACATTCGTTTCTAGCTCTTCTCTTTTGAACCTATTGGCACAATTTTAGTGGCTGTACATTTTGTACTCTGTGTATATTACCTGTTTTCTTGGTTTTCCTTTGGTTCTTTGAATGACTGGTTATGTATGAGTCTAATGTTCTTGTTTAAAGCTGCTTGTTTTTATTTTGACAAGTGATTGTATTAACTGAGAAGTAGTGTTTTCTTGAAATGAAGAGGTTTATTGGCTAAAAAATTTGATTTTGGGAGGTGGGGTTGCTCTGTAGTAATTGGAAAGTGTGTGATCTTGATATTGAAGAGGATTTTATTGGCAAAAAGATTTGATTTTGGGAGGTGGGGTTGCTTTAATTTTGCTAAGTGGTTGGTCCCTAGTCATTGGAACGCGAGTTTTGTTGAAAATGAGGAGGTTTATTAGTGAAAAGATGTGATTTTGGGAGGTGGGGTTGAAAGTGTTTGGTGCTTTTTAGTGTGATATTTGGGATGGGGTGTGTTTGTGGTAAGCCCTCTGCCATTGAAGACAGTAGAGATAGTCCAAGGGACAGGTTGTCAAGTAAAAATGCTGCAACTTTGAGAGGGCCAAGGGCTGGTTCATCAAGAAGGGAGGACGCAGCTTATAGGGTTAAAGATCGCTTGGATAGCATTGATGGGAAGGCAATGCTGATTGATAAACAAGTAAATGGTTCTGTAAGATTGCAGGGTGATAATTATGAGAGGAAAAGGGAGAAGCAAGAGTTTATTGTTGCTACACATCATCCTGGAATTGGGATATTACCTAAAGGGAGTGAAGGGGAACAGGTTGCTGCTGGATGGCCACCTTGGCTTGCTGCTGTTGCTGGTGAAGCTATCAGAGGATGGGTGCCGAGGCGAGCTGATTCTTTTGAGAAGTTGGATAAAGTATGCACCTTTAATTTTGTGTCTCTGACTATTCATTCTACTGTAGAAACTCCAAGCATTTCTGAGAATTGTCACATAATTGTCTCTTTCTCCCTCCCCCACAAGAGTGAATCTTTACTTTCTGACAATTCATGTACTAGTGTTGTGCTAATTATCCGAAAAAGGGGAAATGTTCCACTTCAGCACTGAGTTGGAGCTGGAAGATTTTGGGTGCATGGTATAGCCAATATCTTCTGATATAAATCTAGGAAATGGGCAAGAAATTAATCTGTTTTTCCAATATGGTAATCCTACCCACTTTTGTCCATTTGGTGGTTCGAGCCTCAACTTCATAGTTGGAGGCTTAGGGCTTTTCCCATTGAGCTATTCCTCAGTTGTCAAGGCACAGCATTAATTTAGACATATCTTCATAATGTGAGTTTTGGATAGCTGTGCAGGTTGGATTCGGCTGATTCAGTTGTTTCAGATATCATGAACAACTCACCTCTTCTTCTTTTAAATTTAAGTATCTGGTCATATGATAATCCTAGAAAATTGCTACTGTTTACTGTCACAGCTATTCTGCAATACTAGCATACCAGTGCTCAACTAGTATTCTCAGGGGAAGATTTTATGCCTTTGTTAGTTTCGAATGGAGTGGCTAAAAAATTGTATGAATTGTTTACTTTTTGATATACTTGATGCGTGAATGAGGCTAACTTGATAATTGGTATTATGGCTCCATAGATTGGTCAGGGCACCTACAGCAATGTTTACCGTGCTCGTGATCTTGATCAAGGGAAGATCGTCGCTTTGAAGAAAGTGAGATTTGATAACCTAGAACCTGAGAGTGTTCGGTTCATGGCGAGGGAGATTCACATACTACGGAGGCTTGATCATCCAAACATAATAAAATTAGAAGGTTTAGTTACTTCTAGGATGTCTTGCAGCCTATACCTTGTATTTGAGTACATGGAGCATGATTTGGCAGGGCTAGCGTCACACCCTGGTCTTAAGTTTACTGAGTCACAGGTATTTGAATTTGCTTTCAGTATCTACCCATTTAATGTTTTTGCAAAATACATTATTCTCTTTCACCAAGTAAACTTTTACCGCTGAAAATCCTGATAGTCAGACCTTCGACTTGTATTTACATCAACAGAGATGCTCATTTGGCTTCCTGTTGTGAGATTGTGTTCTTGCATGAATAATAAATATGCCTCTGAATTTGCTCAGTTTTTGTATCACCTGTTCATGAAGAAGGAAGAGCTTGGTTCTCTTTCTCTTTTCATTTGATTAATTCTTTTTCCAGGGTTTATTCTGTTTGTTCACCTAAGTGGAAAATCGTATTTGCCTTTTGGTAGGTCAAATGTTACATGCAGCAACTTTTACGTGGACTTGATCATTGTCACAGTCGTGGTGTTCTACATCGTGATATAAAAGGCTCCAACCTTTTAATTGACAATAATGGCATATTGAAGATTGCTGATTTTGGTCTTGCTAGCTTTTTCGATCCGCTTCAAAGCCAGCCTCTCACTAGCCGTGTAGTGACTCTCTGGTATCGGCCTCCTGAACTGCTACTCGGTGCTACTTACTATGGGACTGCTGTGGATTTGTGGAGCACTGGTTGCATACTTGCGGAACTTTATGCTGGCAAGCCGATAATGCCTGGGAGAACAGAGGTATGTTTTTAGCTAATCTTTTGGATTTTTTGTATAGTACCCATTTTACTGATATCGAAATAAAATACACCAATGTCCCACGGTTGAAAGGAATCAAATATAGTCAGGGTCATTTGAGCTCATAGGTTCAATGCACCAGTGAGACCAAATTGTGGAGTTTGTACTGTCATATGCTTGAGGTCAAATGTCATTTGCTGGACCCTGTTTTCTGGTTCTTGATGCTGGCGGCATATAAGACAGTTCTTTGCGAAATCAGTCAGTAAATCACCCTTCATTTTAGAGAAGGTTTAAAACCATTTTCAATATAGAAAATTATACCAACCCTGAGAATGTTGAAGCATCCTATTGGCGCATATTTATTTAAAATACCTTAAACATCTTACTTAGAGTGCCTCTATGATACAAGTGAGTTAGGATGTGAACTGCAGCATATTCTTTTGTTCGTACTTGGTAGTTGGTATTGCCATGGTCGACTTCAGCTTCGAAATGTAAGTAGCGCTTCATTGCTTGATTCAAAAAGTTGTAGTGGCTTCTTTGGAAGCTAGCCGATGGTTAGTATTGCAGTGCACGACAAATTGTTCTTGGCTCATGGATGATAGTTTTTCATTTTTTCACTACCTGGTAGCTGGAGTTACCCTTGGAAGTTTGAGAATGTGAATGATTTTGGTGCTTCTTTAATATTGAAATGCGAGGAAGTTGCTCGACTGTGTGATTTTGACGCGTCTTTGAAAGGTTAGGATGCCATAGGTGTTGTAGCATATGGTCTTGTATACTTCTTTTGAAGCTCGTTTACTCATTAATCATTGTTGATCCTTTGTCATCCTGTTAGTTGCATCATGCAGTCTGATATGATGAACAGTTGATGGTAGTTTGAACTTTCTCTGACAGGGAATATTAGTTGTCTTTACTCGACATTATTGGCCTGTTACTTATATCTGCAATTATTTTCTTTTGTATAACTATCATCGTTGTCCATCTATTAATCATGCATTCTAGTTTAATATGTCGATAAAAACAAAGTGCATAATCTGTGCTGTAGGTTGAGCAGCTTCATAAGATCTTCAAATTGTGTGGATCACCTTCTGAGGAGTACTGGAGGAAATCGAGGTTGCCCCATGCAACAATCTTCAAGCCCCAACAACCTTATCGGCGTTGTGTTGCGGAAACATTTAAAGAGTTTCCTGCACCAGCACTAGCACTCATAGAAACCTTACTTTCCATAGATCCTGCCGATCGTGGGTCATCAGCCTCTGCCTTGAAGAGTGAGGTAAAGATCAAATCTTTTAAAGAGTTGTTTGGCTGTAAATAATATTTCTTTATATGCAAATACTGAACTTCAGTATTTGCAATTTGTATCAAAAGGTCATGTCACTTTATCCGAGCTGAACTGTCTTGTGTTGTCAGACACTTATTTGACGGCAGTGCTTCCTTGGTGCTTTATCTTGATTATTACGTTTATCTGTTCTCTTCATCCATTTTGATGCTATGGAGCCCGAATGGCCATGATTAGACAACGATTGGCAAAATTTCAAAATTTTGATTATCCAACCTGCTTCATTTCAGTTCTTTACAACAAAGCCGCTCCCTTGTGATCCTTTGAGCTTGCCAAAATATCCTCCGAGCAAGGAATTTGATGCTAAAGTGCGGGATGAAGAAGCTCGAAGGTAATGCAGTTTAGCAGAAAACATAAATATGCTTTTGCTAGCTTCTTACTGCATGTGCTCCAGAATTGTCAGTTACAAATGGGCTTTAAGACATAATTGATGTTGTGGTGGTTGATGTGCTCCCATTTATATGCTGATGATAAATGCTTTTTTTAGGCAAGCGGCAGCTGGAAACAAGGGTCCCAGATATGACCTAGAAAGGAGAGGAACAAGAGAATCGCGTGCAGTCCCTGCACCCGAAGCCAATGCTGAATTAGTTTCGTCTATGCAGGTAATTTTTTATGATAACTTGTTGACATTGATATGCTCATGGGGTAAAATACTACTTTCTACGAGTCACTGACCTTGGAGTCCCGTGAAATTACTCTATATCACTTAACAACTTGTCACAACAGTCAATTTTTTTCCTTTTTTGGTGGGTGCTTGGGAAGAGGAAGTCGTGCATACTGCATCTAGTCATTTAACCTTTAAAACATGAGAGTATGGAGGAGAAAAGGGATTGATCAATTGGTAAATGCCAGTAAAATTGCACGCCGGCAATGTAGAAAGGAGTACTCTGCATATTAGTATGTTCGATGACCTTTTTCCTCACTCTGTAGCATTACAACGGCTTAAGCTTTGTGGTGTTCAGAGATTAATAGCCCATTTAAATGCGTACTTCTGTTCATGGGCTTCATTCTGAGTTTATGCTTTTTTCTGGTATTCCAATTATCTAGTCTTGTGCCTATCCTTAACTTGTCCCATTCAAACCTTGAAACTACAATTTTTGTTAATTCTCTTCTGTATTAATGTGGTTTGGCCTCTATGCAGAAAAGGCAAGGTCAATCCAATTCAAAAAGCAGAAGTGAGATGTTCAACTCTCATCAGGAAGAAGTTGCATCTGGTTTTCCAATTGATCCCCCTCGACCATCTCAGGTTGTGGAAGAAGCAAGCAATGATCCTCAGGCGCAGCTGCATAAGCGAGGTTCACATTCCGGGCCATTGGCTCACCGAGCTGCCTGGGCAAAAGCTGGAAAGAATATGGAAGATGCCCCGAAACTCTCTGTTGCGGATTTGTCAGCTATGTCCGGTCTAGTCGCTGCAAGGAGAAGCATGTTCTCTGAAGACCGGCCAGACAAGTCTGGTCCACATAAACAAGAGGCTCCTAAACTTATAGCCAGGTTTCCTGGATCATTCAAAGAGGTTTCACATTCCGCGATGAAACAAGAGCAGAAAACTCATTCACTTGCGAGCTCACATCAAAATGAGGACGGTAGAACTAGCAACAATGATCCTGTTCTTGTAAGAAGCCTATCAACCTATTCACATTATATATTTTCGCAACTATGATGGTTTTAGCTGTGGTCTGATTTGCTCATTTTTCATGTTCAGCTGGGATATGGATCAAAAGGCAACAAAATTCACTATTCTGGGCCACTACTAGTTCCATCAGGCAAAATGGATCAGATGTTGAAAGATCACGATCGCCATGTCCAAGAAGCTGTAAGACGGGCACGCTTGGACAAGGCAAAAGCTAAGAAAATTCAGATTGAAGGGAACCAATTATCAGCCAATTCATTATTTGTTTCTGGCCGTTGACTTTCTACTGCAAGCGAAGCGGCTAAGAACAGCGAAAAAAGAGAAGCGACTATAGAAAATCATAGTTAGTAGTACTTATTATCTTGTAAAATGAGTTAATTTGAAAAGGGTGAGGGGAATTTGTATAGAGGTTGTTTAAGGATAGCATGGGGCGGTTTTTAGCCATTTGTAGAAGAATTTATTAGGAAAATCTCATGTTCTTCTGCTATTAAAATATCTTACTCTTTCTAGACATTGAGTCATTCTTGAAGTTATCTCCACCCTTCACTACTAAGATCCCAAAGCTATTCAAATTTGCAACACCAATACTTGCCTTCATTGGATCAGAATATAAACCTACATCTGTGAACAATAGTCTTGATACTCAAACGACTTTGACACAATTTCAGTGGGTTCTAACATTTAATTTCTTGATTAAAATACCAATAGTTTCTAGTTTTTCAATCTGCTACATAATGTTAACACTCAATTTAATTAACTCAGATCACGATAACGTTTAATATTTGAGATCAACTGATACCACTGTATACGGGTAAAATCGGGGAAGAAGACGGAAGAAGGGCACGTACGGAGTCTTTCGTACCGAGATCCATGAAAGGTAAATGATGTGCTCATCGTCGGGCGTGATAAAGCAACGCTGCCCGGACCCAAAACGATCTCTAAGAGTTCAGGAAATATGGCAAATGGTTACGCACGGCTAACAAAGGGCAGTGATATCCGTACCTAACTGGATATCACGGTGCAGATCTCACTCGATGTCGGTTACAGATCAGTAATTAACGAGAAATGGGGATTTTTACCCTTTTTAGACTTGTAATAGGGATAAAACTCTCCTACTATATATATGGGAAGTTTTTCTTTGATAAGACACACTGTAACACGCAAACCAAGGAAATACAAATTCATTTTTTCGGCTTTCTAGCTATTGCAAAGTTCTTACTTTACTGTTTGTTCTTCATTCACAATTGGCTCCGAACCAAGGGTCCGATCGATGGCAAAACTATTGTTTAACCTAAGTTCGAGTTGGGTCGTAACATTACAATTGGTTTGATTATTCATTTTGTCTTTAACTCGTTTATCTAATATCCTTGATTATTTGTGTTGAATCAATCCACATATCCTTAAAACCGCGTACAAATTTAATTGTTATCCGTTTTAAGGGTAAACAGTTTGGTGCCCACCGTGGGGCTAAGGATAATAGTGGTGATTTGATACAAATCTCCATAACACACTCTATTTTACGCTTGTTCTTTAAAGTCTAATTTCAGGTCAGTTTAAAATGTCAAATTCTCAATCTGCGCACTTGAACGTTGACGATGAGTCTGGCCATCATGGCGAAAACAACAATCTGGTGCCTAGCAATAAGGTACCTCATGTTGATCCCACCGGAGTCCCAGTTGCCGATCCGGTCGATGCTAACTCACAGGTGGCCATCGATGTCAACCTGCCAACTAATCCCCAAAACAGCATTTGCGGGGGACCCCGACCAACAACTTGAGAAGCACCCGAAGGCGAAGGCGATGGGGTAAGCCTACGGCTAATCTTCGAAATGTTACAGGCTCAACAGGCGGCGATAGCGCAACTACAAAATCAATGCCACGCCCCCAGCAGAGTTGAGCCCGAATAATCCCGGGAAAACATCCAAAAAAATGAACAGATCACCGAGAGACCGGGTGAAGCTGAGTTCGGGGGTCAATCCCAAAATAATGAAAATGCTTGAAACATTAACGAAGCTAGTGGAGTCAGGTGAAAAGAAAATTGAGGCCAATGACAAAAAGGTGGAAACATACAATTCCATGGTCGATCAAATCCCGGGAGCACCCCCGATATTGAAAGGGACGGATTCCAAGAAGTTTATCCAGAAGCCTTTACCTCCGAGCGCGGCATCAAAGCCAATACCAAAGAGGTTTCATATGCCTGATATCCCTAAATATAACGGAACCACAGATCCAAGTGAGCATGTGACCTCCTATACATGTGCAATCAAAGGGAACGACTTGGAAGATGATGAGATCGAATCGGTGTTACTGAAAAAGTTTGGGGAGACCTTGTCCAAAGGAGCGATGATATGGTATCACAACTTACCCCCTAATTTCATTGACTCGTTTGCCATGCTTGCAGATGCTTTCGTGAAAGCCCATGCCGGGGCCATCAAGGTCGAGACCAGAAAGTCTGACCTTTTCAAGGTTAAACAAAGAGACAACGAGATGCTCAGGGAGTTCGTGTCAAGGTTCCAAACAAAATGAATGGACCTGCCTTCGGTTGTAGATGCTTGGTCCGTTTAGGCATTCGCTCAAGGGATTAACCTTCGAAGCTCCTTGGCTTCACAACAACTGAAACAAAATTTGGTAGAGTACCTCGCAGTGACTTGGTCCGACGTCCACAACAGGTACCAGTCGAAGATCACGGTCGAGGACGACCAACTCGGTGCCCCTTCTAGGTCTGTTTATCCCATCAGGGTCGATGACAGGTCTAAGAGAGCTGTCGATCATGAGCCAAGGCCGGTAAGGATTGGTGCCAACCATACAGCGTGGACCGAAGGAGAAATGGGTCCAGGCGTCACCCCATCAGGAACGAGAAGAGAAGCGACTGAGGGCCTAGTAGCCGAGGTCATATGAGCCAAAAATGGTTTTGACAGGCTGCTCGGGGGTAGGGGAAGCACCAAGATTATCAGAGTATAACTTCAACGTTGATGCTGCCAGCATCGTATCAACCATCGGGCGCATCAAGGAGACCAAATAGCCTCGACCATTGCAATCCGACCCTACCCAAAGAGATCCTAACTTGATGTGTAAGTATCACAACACTCATGGCCACAGGACCGAGGATTGCCGATAATTGAGAGAAGAAGTTACCCGGTTGTTCAATAATGGGCACCTCCTAGAATTTATGAGTGATCGAGCCAAAAACCACATCAGGAACAAGGACGCCAACAAACATGCCGAACAAGAGGAGCCTCAACACTTCATCAACATGATCATTGTAGGGGACGATGTCCCCCAAAGGCCAATCATAAAGTGCACTAAAGTATCTATCACAAGGGAAAAACACACCCGAGATTATGTCCCGAAGGGAACCATTTCGTTCAGCGACGAGGATGCCGAGATCATCATACAACCTCACAATGATGCTCTAGTAATATTCGTACTTATCAATAAATCTCGAGTTAAACGTGTGTTGATTGATCCAGGTAGCTCAGCCAACATCATCAGATCAAGGGTCGTAGAGCAATTGGGGTTACAAGACCAAATAGTGCCGTCAGTCTGGGTGTTGAACGAATTTAATACAACATGCGAAACCACTAAAGAGGAGATAATCCTGTCAGTGAACACCACCGGGATGATCCAAGAGACAAAGTTCTACGTGATCGAAGGGGACATAAGGTACAACGCCCTATTCGGAAGGCCGTGGGTTCACAACATGAGGGCAGTACCTTCGACCTTGCACCAGACATTGAAGTTCCCTACACCGAGTGGAGTCAAGACGGTCTATGTAGAGTAGCCGGCCGCAAAGGAGATGTTCGTAGTCAACAAGGTAATTTCGGTACCCGCAGTTTTGACATCAAGAGACACAGAGCCGACTAGAAAATAAGAAATTAAATAGCAATCACCGATGCTGGTCTCAGCGAACCGGAGGAACGAGGAGTAAATGAGGAGGATAATTACGAAGTTCCGAGATCGTTCATAGCTCCTGATGATACCGACGCCACCAAATCGACGGTCGAAGAGTTGGATCAAGTCATATTGATCGATAACCTACTGGATCGAAAGGTATACCTGGGCACGGGGTTAACCCCCGAACTGAGGAAAAAACTCATTAATTTTCTTAAAGCTAACATTGACTGTTTCGCTTGGTCCTATCTTGACATGACATGGATCCCACCGAAGATAACCACTCATAAGCTGAGTTTGGACCCGAAGTACCATGCGGTTAAACAGAACCGCAGTACGAGGTCAAGCATGCGTTCATCAAGGACGAGGCATCCAAACTCTTTAAAATAGGGTCAATTCGGGAAGTTAAATACCCGGACTGGTAAGCTAACGTAGTGGTAGTACCTAAAAAAGAGAATAAACTAAGAATGTGTGTAGATTATAAAGATCTAAATAAGGCATGCCCCAAGAATTATTTCCTATTGCCTAACATCGATCGGATGATCGACACGACGATCGGGCATGAAATGCTCAACTTTCTTGATGCCTATTCCGGGTACAACCAAATTCGGATGGACCGAGACGATCAAGAAAAGACTTCTTTCATCACTAAATTTGGAACCTACTGTTATAATGTAATGTCGTTCGGATTAAAGAACACCGGTCCTACCTATCAACGCTTAGTAAATCGGATGTTCGAAGAAGAGATAGGAAAATCAATGGAAGTTTATATTGACGACATGTTAGTCAAGTCCCTGTGAGAAGAGGACCATTTGAAACATTTGCAGAAGACCTTCGACATATTGAATAAATACAATATGAAGCTGAACCCAGAGAAGTGCGTATTCGGGGTCAGATCGGGAAAGTTCCTCGGGTTCATGGTATCCAGTCGAGGGATCGAGATCAACCCCGAAAAAATCAAAGACATAGAGGACATTATCATGGTGGAAAACGTCAAGGCCGTTCAAAGGTTTACCGGGCGTATAGCCGCCCTGGGATGATTCATATCGAGGTCCTTGGACAAAAGCCATCGATTCTTCTCACTGTTAAAAAAGAAGAATAATTTTTCTTGGACCCCAGAATGCCAGCAAGCTTTGGAAGGGCTAAAAGCCTTGGGGCTGAGGTGATCTAAGCTAAGTGCGACTCCCTCCTCGTGGTAAATCAAGTTAACGGGATGTTCAAAGTAAAAGAAGAATGGATGCGAAGGTACTTAGACAAATTAGAGGTACGCTGCATCAATTTAGGGAATTGACCCCTGTAACACATACCCCGAGATCGGAACAACGTGGTCGATGCTTTGGCTAACTTTGGGGTCGTCAGTCGATGCCGATGAATTTAGTTCGGGAACAGTAGTGAAGCTCATGAAGTTAGTGATAGAATAAGGGCATGCCGAAGTAAACTCAACGAGTTTAAATTGGGATTGGTGGAACAAGTACATAGACTACTTGAAGACCGAAAAATTGTCCTCGGATCCCAAATAATCGAGAGCCTTGCATACCAAGGCTGTCAGATTTAGCTTGGTCGAAGGCGCATTGTTCAGGAGAACCTTCGACGGGCCACTAGCTAGATGCTTGGGACCGGGAGAGACTGAATACGCCTTGAGAGAAGTTCATGAAGGCATTTGCGGGAACCATTCGGGGGCAATATCTTTGGTTTAGAAACTAATCAGGGCCGACTATTACTGGACCAAAATGGAGACAAATGCGAAGGACTTTGTACGAAATGCGATGACTGCCAGAGACACGCTTCGATAATCCATCAACTGGGAGAAATGCTCCACTCGGTTTTGTCCCCGTGACCATTTATGAAGTGGGGAATGGACATCGTCGGTCCCCTATCATGGGCACCCGGTAAAGCTCAATTCATACTATTCGTGACCGATTATTTTTTCAAATGGGTCGAGGATCAAGCATTCGAAAACGTTTGGGAGAAAGAAGTCATTGACTTCATCTGGGACCACATAATATGTCGAGTTGGGATACCGGCCGAGATCGCAGCGATAATGGAAAAAAATTCATCGGCAGCAAGGTAAATAAAATTTTCAAAGATCACAAGATCAAGAAGATACTATCAACACCTTATCACCCTAGTGGAAACGGGCTGGTAGAATCAACAAATAAGACCATACTTCAAAACCTGAAAAAGAGGTTGATCGGTGCGAAAGTGAAGTGGGAGGAGATCCTGCCCGAAGTCCTATGGGTATACCGTACTACTTCGAAATCTAGCACCGGGGCCACCCCGTTTTCATTGATTTACGGAGCCGAAGCCTTAATACCAGTCGAGGTGGGAGAACCAAGCCTCGGGTTCCAATACGCGATAGAAGAGCCAAATGGTGAGGCCATGATCATGAGCCTTGAACTATTAGATGAAAGGTGGGAGGTCGATTTAGTCCGGTTGGCCACCCAGAAATAGCGAATAGAAAGGTATTACAACCGAAGAGCCAGCCTCCGACACTTTCAAGTCGAGGACTTGGTGTTGAGGAAAGTGACAGTACACACCAAGAACCTGAATGAAAGGAAGCTGAGACCGAATTGGGAAGAACCATATCAAGTTATCGGAGTAACCGGCAAAGGCTCGTACAAACTCAAAGCGGGAAACGACGTACAACTGCCGAACAAGAGTGCAACGCGTTAAAGCGGTACTATTGCTAAGGTATGAACTCAATTACTTTTTAATCATGTTATAAATCAGACTAACATATGCAGGTAAACGGCCAAGGACGGATATGGCTATTAGGTCTGAAAGCACGCGTTGCACTCTTTTTTCCTTGAAGCGATTTTGTCCCAAAGTGGTTTTTTCGGTAAGATTTTTAACGAGGCAATAGTAAAATATACTAACTTAGATGCGAAGACCGGTTTCAAATCGGAGTCAACGATCGTTCGCTTCAGGTCAACATTATCCGAGCCTTCACAAGTTCGATCTCGAATACTGGGGGCCATTACCCTCGGATTAAGGTTTTAGCAAGGGAAAAAGAAAACTGTGTGCGCTAAAAGCTAAGGCTTGGTGGTTAGGATTCATTGTAAGGGCCAAACGGTCGTATGAACCGTGCCCACATAGTCCACTCTTGCCATGGCACAAGTTTTTTTTTACGCTTTCGATTGTATACTTTGCATACTAAGAAATAAAAGAAACTCTACTTTGCTACTGCACGTTTTTGCTTCTTCGATCCCGGCCCACGGGCTACCCCTACTCGGGGACTGTCGCCCGAAGAAGATTCGGACGACCCGGGTTACCAAATCCCGAAAGCACCAAACCTATTAGGCGGTGCCCAAATATAAAAGGCTACGGCCACCCTAAAACCGGCTCGGAGACGTCTGAAATCCGTAACTAGAAAGTAAGGCCTTTACGAAAATTCAAAATCTACTAAAAGGTTACCCTCGACAGAAACATCGCCTAAAAACACTTTAGCATCTTAAAAACCTTCGGTCTTATCGAGGGTTCGAAGCCACAAGTAAACCAAAGTGGCATCAAAGCCTTTTATATTAGCCCATAAATGGTGATGGGTCATGTGGAACTTAGTTCAAAGGGGAGATTGTTAAGTGTGTGTGAACAAAGTCTCACATGGAAAGTAGAAAAGAAAAAGATTCTACTTATAAGGAGTTGAATACTCTTAATGGTGTGATGCCTTTTGGGAAAAATCGTGCGGGCTTGGCCCAAAGCGGACAATATCATACCATGTTAAGAGTATCTTTGGGTCATTTTAGCTTAACAAGTGGTATCAGAGCGAGGTTCAAGACATGTTCGTCTTGGGGAGCCGCAACCTATTTGATGGTAATCATGATTTTTGTCTGATAAATTTGACCGGAGTGCCACACACGTTGAGACAAACTTTACGGTGGAGATTTAGAGATGCGACATGTTGAAGGCTATGTGAAGAAGGTGGATCAAATTTATTTTGTTAGAAAATTCAGGCTAGGGGGGAGAATTGTTAGGTGTTGTCCTGATTTTCTTATCATATTTGATTTTCGTATCTCTTGAAGGAAAATGCAACATATTTACCATAATTGAGTTTTTCTTTTCTTAGAAGAAAATTATAATTCTTCCATATTTGGTTAGCCCTTTTTTTGGAGTAAAAGGTTTTAGACTTCTATAAATTGAGGATCTTTCCTTCTTATTTAGCAGCATCCACAATATAGCCATAAGGGGTTTGAGAATCGTGGTTAGGGGGAGAACTTTACGGGACAAATGTTAGTGTGTCATTTGTGTTTGTCTCTTAGTGAGGTTGTTCTCTCGATATTTTGTACTCTCTTTTATATAGTGGATTGCTCAGCTCCGCCGTGGACGTAGGTCAATTGACCGAACTACATATTTTTATCTCTTTTGGTATATTTTTCTTTTGTTGTCTGATTTATTATCGTTCAAAGTTTGCTTTAGGAGCTTTTTTATTCGATTGTAACACTATAATACCACTAACTGTACTATATTTCTACTCGCCTATACATACAAAAAAGGACGCCAAACTGAGAATTTCACGGGTTTTTCTTTTTACTATAAATGAGAGCTAAAATCCTGGCGTTTTTGGCTTTGTGTTGTTGTGATTGGTCATCAAATGCCGCCCCAATTCCTGAAAGATTCAGCCTACGACACACCTCACTCACTCCTCAGTGTGACTCCCGTTTGCACACGTTTGATTAGAATGTGCCACAAGATTCACTTTTCGGGTCTTAGCTCTACCTCCTACTTACCCCTGCTCAACGAATTACCCCAATAAAATTGTTTGCATCTATTCATATCATTCAGTTACGTATCAATTCCAAAGTAGTAATTGGGTCGGCTATATTATTCCTTATTTAATGAATTTCACATAGTCTGTGTCAAATTTTTATGTATTAAACCAAAATCTATCTGTTATAGCTTAAGCTGCCATTTTCATGGGGTTTGGTCAAATCTGGGTTTGGAACTTGAAACCCAATTCTAAATATGAGTGATGAATAGCTTGAAATATATACTAACTAACCAACAAGTTTAAGTCAAACTAATTTAAAATCTGATCTCTAATGCCTCCGAATTGCATGTTGTTTTAGGGTTTCCTCGAGTGGTTGAAAAGTTGTACTATCATAATGTAAAAGGTGACCCCTTTTCTATTTGTTAATTCATTTTATCACTGTGTCTAATAATTTTAAATTACACAGTCCATGATTATATTATACATATTTTATACTTCCCACTAAGATAACATAGATTTAATTAATTATAACCAGATTCTGTACCGATAATAGAAAAATAAGTGACTATATTCAAGGTCCTCTTATGGGAATCTGTTGATTATTGGAAATTGAGGATCCTTCTTGTTTACAGTAACCCCACAGGTTGATATATAGAGTTACAGTATATTTCTTTGTGATTAAAATACCATTTTTATCATTTTGCATGTTTCTGCTTTATTGAAAAAGCTTTGAGGATATAAATGAGCCACGTACATGGAAAACGAATAGAAGCAGGAATAATACCCACCTAGGGTTTTTCTTAAAGATACAACTTTTAAGAGTAATCCAAAACAAAATTGATTCTTACTCATGTTAACTTCAGGTGTGGCAACAACTGTAACTTTTTTTTTTTGCGTGTGTGGAGGATGGTCTTTTTTCTTTTTAAAATTCTATAACAATACTTGTTTTAGCTTTTCACTTTGTGTTGTAGAAAAGAAAAATACTTTTTGGGCTATTTTTTGAGGCTGTGGTGTTTCCTCAGAATAAAGCACATTTTTTGATGTGTGGTTCTTGTTCTTTTTGTTTGCTCTGGTTGAAATAGAAGCTCAGTTTCTCTTCTTGGTAATATCTCTCTCCCTAATGAATGAAAACGTGTAGACTGTAGCCATAGCATGCCTTGTACATTTTTGATGAGCCATTGTTTTCTGTCTGCTGATTTTGTTTTGGAGTGAGTTTTGTCTCTTTTAAGGAAAGACCTTAGATTGCTTTTTTGCTTGTTTATATTGTTTCTTTGTTAAGTAGGTTGTTACGTTGAATTGAATGAACTGATTCTTGAGTGACTTCTGAGATGATGATTTGGCTTGCCTTTTACTGAAATGTGTTTTTGATTGGATATGGCTATTGTGGAAGTGAAAGGATGTGGTTAGGATTCTAAGAATTAACCAACTGGTAGATGTTGTGGCTCTGGGGCTACATACAATTATATGTAGATAACAATGGAGGGGTCATCTGAATCTGGTTGGGAGGGATCAGATAGTTCCAGGGGTTTGAATTCTTCAGCTCTTGTAGACAGGAATCCTAGATTTCAAATAAGCAGCATTAGGTCCTCTGGTGATGTGTCGCATGATACTGGGTTTGTTCCGGGTAGAAAGGGGAGGGGGAGAATTGAGTCCCCTCACGTAAATTGTCTTAAAGCCCAAGGTGGGGTTACAGAGGATCGACTCGCTGTGGACCGAGGTGATCGGAGAATAGACTGTAGTGATGTTAGTTTGAGGCAGTGGCTGGACGACCCGGAGAGAGCTGTTGACGCTCTTGAATGTTTGCACATATTCTCCCAAATTGTGGAGATTGTAAACCTGGCACATTCGCAAGGAATAGTTGTTCATAATGCAAGACCGTCATGTTTTGTCATGTCATCTTTCAAACGTATTGCTTTTATTGAATCAGCATCCTGCTCGGATTCAGGGTCTGATTCATCAGAAGATGGTTTAAACAGCCAAACTATCGAGTTAAAGGATTCATCCTCAGTTTTGCCTCATGAGTCGGACGAGCTGGGGAGACAAAGTTCCCAGCTTGAGAAGATTTGCACAAAAGCTTCTGTAAAAGTATCTGAAAGCCATTGCTTGCAGTCAAGTTCAGGCCATGTGGTGCAGACTAAAAAGAAGGGACAAGAAGAAGAAAAGAAGCATACCTTCCCAATGAAACAGATATTGCTCATGGAAACCAATTGGTACAGTAGTCCAGAAGAGATTGCTGGTGCTCCAAGCTGTTGTGCTTCAGACATTTATCGTCTTGGAGTCCTCCTATTTGAGGTTAGTACCAGTTAGTTAGCATGTCGCAGTAAATGGGTCTACTGAGTTATATTTCTCATGACTGCAAAGATGAACTTTTGTGTTTTAATGATTATTATAATTGTGAGCAGCTATTCTGCACCTTCAGTTCACCAGAAGAGAAAAGCGCAACTATGCATAGTCTAAGACACCGTGTCCTCCCTCCTCAGTTGCTGTTAAAATGGCCTAAAGAAGCTTCGTTTTGCTTATGGTTACTGCACCCCGAGCCAAGCAGTAGGCCTAAAATGGGGTGAGCATTCTTTTTACATGTGAACCTGATCTTTTTTTTTCTCCCTTATTTTTCCTCTATGGCAATTCATTCTTAATTTGTTTTATCTGTGATCGATTTGTTGCCATAGTCTTCTTATACCTCCTTTGATCTGCAGCTCATACTCCTGTAATCCTTGATCTTCCATGCTGTTGTTGTTGTCATATAATGTACGGTACACTGTCATAAGGTTTATAGTAAGCACATTTTCTCTTTTCTGGTAGAAAACTCTTATATGGAGAAGTCATGGGATGTTTAGTTTTTGTGCATGGATGAATAAATCTTACCTCAGGAAACAAGGAAATGCAGGCAAATCATGCTTGCCTTTCTTGCAACAGCACTAACTCGTTCCTTTTTTCTTTCCTCTCTTTGGTTGATGAGATGACCCAGGGTTAATTTCTTGGGCGTGCAACTCCCTTTACATCATTAGGAATAGGGCAGGGTCTGGTTGCCTCTACAGGCAAAACTGTTAGTTAACTGATCAACAGCGTTGCTGCTCTCTCTACACAAATACTGTTCCATGTCTCGTCAGTGGCATCTTCAAATTTCTTACCAGCTTGTTGCTATGGCAATTTGGCTATACTTTCGCTGTTTACCTGCACAGTTTGGTTGAACCTTAATTTTTTACTGCATAATATTTCCTGCAGTGTTCAAAGTAAAAGGAAGAGAATGGAAAAAGAGCACTAAAGACTTAGTGAGAGAGAAATAAAGTGAAATGAGCAAAGTTTTCTATTACTTTGCATTAAACGTTAGCCCGTTACCTATTGATCAGATGCATTTAAGCCGTCAATAATGGTTTCCTTGAAGAATCAATCTACTATCTCTTCCATTTTAATTTTTATTTTTAACAGCAATGTCCCTGTCTCTGTCCTTTTATTATTCTGATTCTGTTTTTTAAATTGGGACAGTGAGTTGCTAGAAAGCGAGTTTCTTAATGCTCCAAGAGATGAGTTTGAAGAACGTGAAGCAGCAATAGAGCTTAGAGAAAAAATAGAGGAGCAAGAGTTATTGCTGGAATTCCTTTTGCTGTGTCAACAGAGAAAGCAGGAGGCTAAGCACAACTTGCATGAGATTGTATCTTTTTTGTCATCTGACATAGAAGAGGTCTCAAAGATGCAGAAGACCCTTAGAGTCAAAGGGGGTTCAAATCAGGAACCAGTAAAGGATTTGGATTCGGGGAAGATAAATATTACTGAGAATGATGATGCTGGGAGCTCTGGATCTAGAAAGAGATATAGGCCAGGCCTTTCTATCCGCACGACTGAGGAATCGGATGATAATCTAGATGAACGTCAGAAGTCTGAGAAGCATGTTGAAAACAAAGGGAGCACTCTGGCAAAAAATTCCCGGTTGATGAATAACTTCAGAAAATTGGAGGCAGCTTATTTCATGACAAGACATAGGGTTATCAAACCAACTGGCAAACCATCGAGTAGACATTCTCAGGTAAGTGCAGATTGCAGAACTTCAGTAGTAGCAACTGAAAGAATTTCAGTGAGTAATTTGTCATCAAAAGAGGGGTGCAACGAGGATAGACAGAGTGGATCGATCAGCTCATTCCTGGAGGGCCTGTGCAAGTATCTATCTTATAGCAAGTTGGAAGTGAAGGCCGACTTGAAGCAAGGGGATCTTCTAAATTCTTCCAATCTTGTATGTGCTCTCAGCTTTGATCGTGATGGTGAATTTTTTGCAACTGCTGGTGTAAATAAGAAGATCAAAGTTTTTGAATATAATTCAATTGTAAATGAGGACCGAGATATCCGCTATCCAGTTGTTGAAATGGCTAGTAGATCTAAGCTAAGCAGCATATGTTGGAATGGCTATATTAAAAGCCAGATCGCTTCAAGTAACTTTGAAGGTGTGGTGCAGGTGAGCTAAATTCATGATCATGGTGGCTTTTCTTTTTAATATTAATTGTGGATGATGTTTGTTAAGTTATTTTCCAGGTATGGGATGTCACAAGAAATCAGCTTTTCATGGAAATGAGAGAACATGAAAGGCGCGTCTGGTCTGTTGACTTTTCCGTAGCAGATCCAACCATGTTGGCCAGCGGGAGTGATGATGGTTCTGTCAAGCTCTGGAATATCAATCAGGCAATTCTAATTTTTGCACTTGGTGGATGTCAGCTTTGAAACTAAACGTACTACAGTCATCTAGTTATGTTGCTGTGTGGATAAAACCTGTGTGTGTAATAAGTTGTTTTTCTTACCTCGGTTGGTACTGCAGGGAGTAAGTATTGGAACCATCAAAACAAAAGCCAATGTCTGCTGCGTCCAGTTCCCCTTTGATTCTGGTCGCTCCCTTGCTTTTGGTTCAGCAGATCACAAGATATATTATTATGATCTACGTAACTCAAAAATGCCTCTATGCACATTAATCGGGCACAACAAGACTGTGAGCTATGTCAAGTTCATAGATTCCACTACGCTTGTGTCTGCATCTACAGATAACACATTAAAACTGTGGGATTTGTCAATTTGCTCATCTCGAATTCTTGATTCGCCTCTTCAGTCATTTACTGGACACATGAATGTAAAGGTATTTTTCTTTCTTCTTGTCTGCTTCACCTGAAGCCGACTCTGGTTTCATGTCTTCACTGTACTCTTTTGCTGCCTGTAACACTTGTTTCTGCAGTCAGAAAGATAGGATGTTGTACGCATACGGCTTGTAAATGCTTAAAGAATCCATAGCTTTTTAGCATGGGAGAAGACACATTTCACGCATGCACATGATGGATTTTTCTGCTTTTTGGGGACCATGGTTTATTCTGCTTTTCACACTTATGTGATTGATTGAATGTAATTGGTGTTCAGTTCCCATTTAGAAGTTTGTTAGGGTCCATCCACTCAAATGTGACAAGATAATTTAAAAAAAAAAAGACAAAAAAAATTCTTTTACATGTATAATTCTTAGGCGCTTTATGTTTACAATGGCAACTTCAGCTTGCTTGCTACAGTGTGGGCCTGCATTCTTATATCCTGGTATATTATGTGGTATAGGACCAAAAGATTGAGTTATGATTCTTGGTGCAGAACAAGTTAATATTTGCGTTAGAACTTCTGCTGCAGTGAACTTGACTCTAGTGTCAACACTGGATTTTGTGTTAGAACACCCCCCCCCCCCCCCCCCTTGAGAAATCATTTTAAATTTTCTTTGCTGTTGTGACTAATCAAGGAGATCCTTGAAATAAGTTCTTAGAAATGAGATTGAACTTCAGTTGTGGTTGAATGTGCTTTATCGTGAAAGAGATGGAACTTAAATTGTGGTTGAATGTCTTTTCCTGCTGATACAAGTATTCTTGCTTTTCAGAACTTTGTTGGCTTATCTATATCTGACGGTTACATTGCTACTGGTTCGGAGACAAATGAGGTATCGTTTATTATCATATATAGCTCTATTATTACTTGCTTACTGATGCTGTTCGTAAATATTATTATCATATATATTTACTATCATATATAGCTCTATTTAAGAAAAGTGAGGTAGCATTTATTATCAATGTTCTAAGTCAAGCTAATTGTCAAAAAATGTCTCTAGATTTCTAGTTGTTTCTGAACATTTCGGTTGATGCTGTTTGTAAATAAGCAAATGAATGACTCACAAGTTCTTATTGTATTTGAGTATAAAAGTTTTTTCATTAGATTTGTGACAAACCAACCACTGTCCTTCTCTGCTCGAGAAGAAAACATATACTTGGTTTTTAATTGCCATTGTCACAAAACAATACATTATTGCTATGACATTGCAGATTCATTAGAAACAATCCACTTCATGTTTTCTTTAATATTTTAATTGTTCAATGAAAGGGTTTTTTAGTGGATCAATATTATCAATATGACCTTGGATCTTAGTAGTGGTTGACAAACATATATGAGTAAGAATCACCAAATTATCATTCAAATGTTTTAAATTAAACTGACTGTGCTCCTGTAGAAATTTCAAGACCAAGTAGGGAGACTTGTGAATTGTGATGCAGCACTTTTTTAATTCGGCCTAGGGTACATCCAATGCTCTTCATCATATTCACGTCTCATGCTCTTGAGTTAGCATGAGCTTTGTACATTTAGTTGGTTTAAAGGTGTGCATCTAGAGAGAGAATTTTAGTAAGAGATAGAAAATAAAATATTAGTTGGGCCAAAGAATTAATAAAAAGCATGGGCTAGTGAAAGCATTCACTTAAGCTACATACAAAATGAAATGTGATGCTCTCAGCACAGAGTTGTGTTTCACGTACTACAAACTGTGACTTGCACAACATACTACATATGTCTTTGTGCAACAAATGCATATGAATTGATTCGTGTTGTGTATGTAAGGCACCTTGGCTAGGGTGGTTTTTTTCGCTTCTAATCTTGATCAATTGGTAGCTAGCCCTCAACCAAAACATGCCAATGTGCAACCTTGAGTTGGCTGTTGTATTTTCCCCAAAGTATGCCAATCATCAATACTAATTAGAATTCATATTCATAATATTACTTCAAAAATGTATGTAATATCAAAATTTTCACTAATATTTGCAGTATAAATTTACTCTCATTTCTTATTAAAAAAATAAAATAATAATAATAATGATAATAATAATTTTACTCTCGTCCAAACGCTCTTCTACTTCATTCCTTCAATGTCGTCCACGTAAGTGCTAAAGGGACCATCTCCCATGCTTTTCTCCTTTTCCTCTTCTTTCTAAATTTCCATCCAAATAACAGTTCTCTAACAGCTTGTGACATTAGTGATTCAACTCCAAACATATTCTAAACTGTACTCCAGAAGCTTATACTCCTCAACCAAGCATGCAATGAGACCGTGTGGTACAGTGGCGGAGCCACCTTATAGGAAGGGGTGTCAAATGACGCCCCTTCACGGGAAAAATACGTTGTGTAGCTAGGTAAAAAAATAAATTATATGTATATATATTATGTATTGACTCCCCTTAATTTCCTGATACGTTTATTTTTATATATTTTTATACCCCTTAACAAAAATTCTGACTTTGCCACTGGTGTGGTAGTTAACTATTTACATTCTTCCTCGTAATCTTTCACATGAAACAATTGCTATTATATTCTTCTTTTTTTTTTTTTTCCTGAAGTTCTAATTGGGTTAAATGGGGTATGATGTTGCTTTCTGAATATGAAACTACACCGTCTTTGACACTTTAGGAATCAAATCATGGCCAAAAGAAAATTTTCCTTCTCTAGTAATAAATTATAGAAAGACTTTGTGGGCGTTTGGACATAAGAATTGTAAAATTCCAAAAAAAAAGTAATTTTTTTTTCAAGTGAAAATGGTATTTGAAAATTAGAGTTGTGTTTGGACATGAATATAATTTTGGGTTGTTTTTGACGTTTTGTAAATGATCTGAGTGAAAATTTTGAAAAATAACTTTTCGGAGTTTTTCAAATTTTCGAAAAATTCCAAAATTCATCTTCAAGTGAAAATTGGAAATTTTATGGCCAAACACTGATTTCGAAAAGGAGTGAAAAAATTCTTATGTCCAAACGACTCTTAAATTGTGAATAAATTGTGTCC
Source organism: Nicotiana tomentosiformis (assembly GCF_000390325.3). Taxonomy (NCBI): domain Eukaryota; kingdom Viridiplantae; phylum Streptophyta; class Magnoliopsida; order Solanales; family Solanaceae; genus Nicotiana; species Nicotiana tomentosiformis. Next base: position 41,055,738 of record NC_090818.1, on the reverse strand, counting down.
TTTCCATATCCAACCGTCTCTTTTGCTTGTACAGTAGTTCCAACACACTATTGAGCCCTTCCACTTTCTAATCCGACAACTTTCTCCTAAAGCTTAGATCCCATATTCTTGCTCCTCTCTATTCGTTGGAGGCAGGGGTGACTGTTGTTGTTTGCTTTCTAGAGACATTGAGAATGGATAGAAAAGTTTCAATAGATCAGCATTGTTGCACCATTTCTGCTTCAAAATATTTATTCTAGTACAGATCATGCTCTAAATTTATATGTCTATCGAAATCTTTCCATCCTTATGCTCTTTCTTAATGCCACTCACTATAGTTGCTTTATCTGATTTCTTCCCATTCTACCCTTTGACCTCCATATCGCAAGCACCTCTCTTGCTCCTCCACTCCCCCCCCCCCCCCCTACACATACAAAAAAAAACCAAACCCCAGTTGGGAAAAAATGATAATACCGACGAAGAATAATATCCACGGTAAATAATAATAACACAAGAGAGTAACAACGACACCAACCCTTTTAATGTGGGTAAAATACAATACTCGAGCGGAGCAATATAACCAATATAATATTACAACTTAGTAGTGTCAAGAGACTACTACAATTTTGAAAAAAATAACACTCTTTATTAAAAAAATACTTCACTACAATATTACTCACACTCACTATTTATCGCACAGACTACAATCGGTGGATTACTCTCTCTAACTTCTATTGCTTCTCTCTTATTTTGATGTGTTTTAAACTAAAACGAAACACTTCCTTTTATAGGCAAAGTTGCCTCCAAACCAACCAATTAGATTTGCTTGTTCAACAATTTGCAGCCGCCCAACTTGGCAAATTGTTTTGCCGCCCACTTTATTTCTACAACTTTTTTCAATCCTTTTCTTTATTTCCTTTATGGATCCCACAAATCTCCCCCTTGGCCAGGATGGTTTTTTTCGCTTCTAATCTTGATCAATTGGTAGCTAGCCCTCAACCAAAATATGCCAATGTGCAACCTTGAGTTGGCTGTTGTATTTCCCCAAAGTATGTCAATCATCAATACTTATTAGAATTCATATTCATAATATTACTTCAAATATGTATGTGATATCAAAAATTTCACTAATATTTGCAAAATAATTTTACTCTCATTTCTTATTTTAAAAAATAAAATTACAATAATAATGATAATACTATTTTTAATACTTGTCCAAACGCTCTTATACTTCATTCCTTCAATATCGTCCACGTAAGTGCTAAAGGGACCATCTCCCATGCTTTTCTCCTTTTCCTCTTCTTTCTGAATTTCCACCCAAATAACAGTTCTCTAACATTTTGTGGCATTAGTGATTCAACTCCAAACATATTCTAAATTGTACTCCAAAAGCTTATACTCCTCAACCAAGCATGCAATCAGACCGTGTGGTAGTTAACTATTTACATCCTCCCTCGTAATTTTTCACATGAAACACTTGCTATTATATTATTCTTCTATTTCTGAAGTTCTAATTGGGTTAAATGGGGTCTGATGTTGCTTTCTGAATATGAAACTACACCGTCTTTGACACTTTAGGAATCAAATCATTGCCGAAGGAAAATTTTCCTTTTCTAGTAATAAATTATAGAAAGACTGAGTGGGCGTTTGGACATAAGAATTGTTTAATTAAAAAAAAAGTGATTTTTTTTTTCAAGTGAAAATAGTATTTGAAAATTAGAGTTGTGTTTGGACATTAGTATAATTTTGGGTTGTTTTTGACGTTTTGTAAGTGATCTGAGTGAAGATTTTGAAAAATAACTTTTTGGAGTTTTTCAAATTTTCGAAAAATTCCAAAATTCATCTTCAAGTAAAAATTGAAAATTTTATGGCCAAACACTGATTTCGAAAAAAGCGAAAAATTCTTATGTCCAAACGGACTCTTAAACTATGAATAAATTGTGTCTTTTCTATATCCAACAGTCTCTTTTGCTTGTACAGTAGTTCCAACAGACTATTGAGCCCTTCCACCTTCTAATCCGGCAACTTTCTCCTAAAGCTTAGATCCCATAATCTTGCTCCTCTCTGTTCGTTGGAGGCAGGGGTGACTGTTGTTGTTTGCTTTCTAAAAACATTGAGAATTAATAGAAAAGTTTCAATAGATCAGCATTGTTGCTCCATTTCTGCTTCAAAATATTTATTCTAGTACAGATCATGCTCTAAATTTCATGTGTCTATCGAAATCTTTCCATCCTTATGCTCTTTCTTAATGCCACTCACTATAGTTGCTTTATCTGATTTCTTCCCATTCTACCCTTTGACCTTCATATCGCAAGCACCTCTCTTGCTCCTCCACTCCCCCTCCCCCCCCCCCTCCCCCACACACACACACATAAAAAAATCCTCAAACCCCAGTTGAGACAAAATAATAATCCCGACGAAGAATAATATCCACGACAAATAATAATAAAACAAGAGAGTAATAACGACACCAACCCTTTTAATGGGGGTAAAATACAATACCCTAGCGGAACAATATAACTACTCCATCCGTTCTAGTTTATGTGAACCTATTTCCTTTTTGGTCCGTTTCAAAAAGAATGACCTATTTCTAAATTTGGAAACAATTTAGCTTAAACTTACAATTCTACCCTTAGTGAGAAGCTTTTATAACCACACTAATACTCTGATCCCCTTTTTGATTTGTTTGGGACCACAAATTTCAAAAGTCTTCATTTTTTCTTAAACTCCGTGGCCAGTCAAACAGGTTCACATAAATTGGAACGGAGGAAGTACTATATTATTTCAATTTAGTAGTGTCAAGAGACTACTACAATTTTGAAAGAAATAACACTCTTTATTAAAAACACCTCACTACATTATTACGCACACCCACTATTATCTTAGAGACTACAATCTGTGAATTACTCTCTAACTTCTATTGCTTCTCTCTTATTTTGATGTGTTCTAAACTGAAACGAAATACTTCCTTTTATAGGCAAAGTTGCCTCCAAACCAACCAATAAGATTTGCTCATTCAACAATTTGCAACTTCGCAAATTGTTTAGCCCCCCACTTTCTTTCTGCAACTTTTTTCAATCCTTTTCTTTATTTCCTTTTCAATGCAATTGATTGTAAAGTAGCTAGTCTTGATAATTTAGGCGTTTTTTTTTTCAATAGGAGAACATGACTCAATAGATACCAAAAGAAAACAACTTCCCAAAAATTGCTTCTACAAGATCTTAGATTATCCTCCTTTCTTCCTTCATATGTATTAGAACACTGCTTATTAGCTGGTAGTTACAGTACTGCCCACTTTCTACTGGTCATATATGGTAAACATCCATAATAAGAAAACCTGGGGACAAATGGAACAAAGGAATATTAGATCAAGGACAAGTACTGTAGTGCCTATAGTATATGATGGTTATGAGAATACTTGAAAGGGATGAAATACGCCTTGTTAAAGAAAAAAGGGGGTGAAGGACCATTAAAATTGCATGGACTCTCCAGTGTATATCTTTTAAATGGCTATATATTGAGTCTTATTGCATAGCTTGTGTATTGATACTTGTCTGTATTGTTCCACAAATAGCTAATTGCTACATGTTAATGTTATGTGTGTGATCTGCGTTGTGTTGCAGGTCTTTGTCTACCACAAAGCTTTTCCTATGCCTGCATTATCATTTAAATTTAATAGCACGGATCCGCTTTCTGGTGATGAAGTGGATGACCAAGCACAGTTTATTTCATCTGTTTGTTGGCGTGGTCAGTCCTCTACCTTAGTTGCTGCAAATTCTATGGGAAATATTAAGCTCTTGGAGATGGTTTAACGTGGTTCACGGTCTTCAAAAGTTTTGGGTTGGTTCCAGGATAGAAAGGGATGAAAGATTTTTGCCTGCATTGATAAATGAATGGCTTGCACTGAAGAGAGTAGGATACCATGGCAGTTGGTAAATGAGGATATTTGCCATCATCAAGAAACCAAGATTTTTGCTAGTAGTTCATATAGTTCAAGTAGCTCACTGCAAATATGAGAACATATATTGGTCTTATGGTGAAATGCTGTACATAAAAGGGAAAGAATGCTAAATGTGAATTTCTCTTTGTATATTCTATAACTTCCAGAGTCGGAATGAAGTTTCAGAAGAACTATATGATCTCCAGAAAACTTTCTATATCTTGGCAATGAAAGCAATGAGGCAGAAGAACCAAGTTGTATGTATTGCAACTTTCTGAATGTTACTCTATTTACATAGCAAAGAAACACAAATTCTTGCTTTAATTCTCTCTTTTCATTTATAAAGAATAAGATGAAATTAGGTAGGAGGAAAGAGGGAAATAGGAATATTCATTTCTGGACACTCTTGTTTTGATGTGTTACGTGTATGCTGTTCATGACCAAGAGCATGCAAAAATATGATTGTTAAGTTGGTGCATTTCTGCTCTGAATCTGTTAGCGTTGCGTATAGTTTTTTTTTTTTTTTTTTTTTTTTTTTTTTGAAAGATATAATGGAAGAGAAAAGTATGGACCCGGAAGCTCAAAAAGATGCATTAGGAGAATTACTGATACCTTTTATGTGTATAACAATGCTTTAATATATGAATCGGCAAATTTGCCTAGTGTGCATTAACTTTATTTTATTGATCATTATTCTAATCTTATGATCCTCCATTCTGTTTTGCAAATAATCTTTGATTCGATCCACAAGAAGACATGTTACAAATCGAAACCTCAAAAGAGACTGTATAATTCTATATTAAATATGTGTTATGGTAACAAGAATGTTATAATACCATCCAGGGTTGTGGTTGGATGAATATATGATCCGTTCACCCCTAACCAAAGATCTCGAGTTCGAATTCTGGGTATGAAATAAAATTTCGATGTGAAACGCTTCCCCTTTAATTGACCTTACACTGCGAGAATCTGGATCAGTCGGGACTCCAATACAGGCACCAAACACCGGATAGGAAACTAAAAAAGAAAAAACAAGAATGTTATAATCACCTAATAAGGTGACTTCTGTTTTTTTTTTCTTTTTTCTTTATCTCCTCCAAATAAATTGTAGTACTTGGCTAGACCTGAAGATTTGGGAGGGTTTTTAGATTTTATCTAAAGAAATGACGGAGCTGGTGAATTCACCTGATAAGGCAACCCTTTTAACAATTGTTTCCCAAATGAAGTGTAGTAGTTTCTTTTTTCTACTTCCTTTTTCTTTGACTTTTTCCCTTTCAAGGGGTAGCTCAGGTAACAGTGAAGAGAAAGGAACAATCAATGAAAGATCATACCTTACAGCTTTAAGATGTAAGGTATAAGTTAACAAATATTGCACACTCTATGAGGTAGAACTTATACCAATTAACCCTCTATTCTCCTTAAAACATGCTTGGGAAGATCTTTTCAGCTTTATCTTTATAATATATGAAGAATATGTTGAGTTGTATTGTTATTCCACATGTACTGTGTAAGAGCTTTCAAATAGGTTTCTAAAGTTCTGGGGCTATCCAACCGTTGTCTTAAATATTTGAGTTAAGTGCCCAATTTTAATATGGTATCAGAGTCAATCTTCGGTAAGTTCATTCCCACGCCCAAATCGAGTTACACTTTCACAGAATAAACTGCAAAATTAGTAAATAAAGGTGTGCTTCTACTGTTGTTTTGAGTTCCTTGGCTTAAGCTCTAATAGTAACCACAAGAAGAAAGCGGGGAGCATGGACCCTAGTCTCGTTTCTGTCGAGCATGATCTATATGGCATGGATGTGTTTGATTGGACGAAGACACATATATAGAAAGTGTGCAGTGAAGAACAGTGAGTCATGAGTTTGTTTGCCAGGAAATGAAATGTGCAGAGATAATTTAAACAAACAAAGCCACAGAATAGGGCAGTAAAGATGAACCTTATATCCTGTCCAAGTGTAGCTACAAAAACAGGAACACCAAAATAGTGGCAAGGATATGGCAAACTTTATATATTACAAAATAATCTAATGTTAATATGTTATTCTCTGGCTCTATAAATGAAACTCTTTCCCCCTCGCCTTTTCATCAGTAGGCAGGAAAAGTATAACTAATTACACTGGTGTTGACTAAATTTAGCTGACAAAACTAGTTTACCAATAAGACGCCGAAGTCTTTTAGCCCCTGGACCTGGTTTAAGCTTCGTTAAATTTCCAACCTTTGAACAACGAGGTTTTCCAGTACACCAACCCCCCGGTGTGAAGCTTCCATTGCTTCGATGGAGGAGTTCTTCATCAATCTTGTCCAAAACGGGATCATCTTGCTTGAACTTGCGTGCAAAAGCAGCATCACTTCCAATCATTTTTGCTGTGTCATTAATGTTGAGAGTGTGTGGATGCTGTCGTGGAGGGTAATCCCAAGAAATATAGTGCATGTCGTGGTTAATAACAGTCGTAGCAAATTCTGGGGCATTGCACACAACGGTCTGAAAGTATCCTTCAGGAGAAGAGACAAAATTTGTGTAGTACATAAGTAGGGTCCTAGGAAGATTATCCCAACCCCATATGCAGTACTCCACAAAAGCACGAGAGAGGATCATCCACGCTGAACCTGTATCAAATTTGTAGCATTGCTCATAATTGCGCAAATAAGAAGATAACAGTGTTGTGGGCACATTACGGTAAGAGTTCACTTCATAGTCAATGCAGTTCATGCAGTTCGGCCAGAAAGTAATAAAGTCATTTCCATCTATACATAAGATTGATGAATTGCTTCCTCGTGCTTCTAGGAAAAAGATTTTAGTGTGGAGAAATACAGTATCAAGTATAAAACCGATGAATTTCAAGATATGAAAAACCAAATCTCTGGATCCAGCAATTTTAGCAGGTAACAACAATAACTGAAACATTTTGCAGACTAGTCGAACTGATGCAAAATATATCACTATTTCATCTAACCGCAATAGTGAATATGCAAACATGCAGGTTGCAGGCATCCAAAGATTCATATGAAGATTATTTTCAGTCAATAATAATACCAAGATCACCATGTTAAGACGCTTGAAACTTATCTTACAGTTCAGCTTCTCTAGCTCTGAGACACTTCAGAGTCTTAGGGGTCGTCTGGTTACCGGGGTAAAGATATTAATCCCAGTATAAATTTGGGATTATAGTTATCCCATGTTTGGTTGTGAGTATTAGCTAATACCAATATAAATTCTGTACCAAAATGATGGTATTAGCTATCCCATACAGGAGGTGGTATAGATAATTCCATGGGATATCCCAGAACTATAATCTCATGGGATATCCTAGGACTGAACCAAACGACCGCTTAAGGTTTGATACAAAGTCCTTATTTTAACCAAGAAAGTATATCCAGATTAAGGAAAAGGTGTAATGGTACAAGCACAAAATTTTACCCGACCAATGTATATGCATTTTTGCATTTTTGGTGCATAAACATCAGTAAACAAGTATGCAAATTAAATCATCAAAAACTAACCAGTAAAGAGCTTAAAGGATGTGGGAAGAGCTCTCTTAGGTGAGGCCCAAAATATGTCAGACTTAGTTGTCTTATAGAGCCCAGGGTCTACAATAAGCGGCATTGCCCTTTGACCCCTGCAATAGGATCAACACATTGACGCAGAAATTAAACCTCAGTACGATAAAACTTCAAGAGCACAAAGTGAGAGACAGAGAGAGGATAGCATACTCTTTCCAACCCAGCCGGCTAGTGTGCTCAATGAAATTGAACTCTCGCTTTAAATCAGAAAAAGTGTATATTAAATCTGCCAAAAATAATTAATAGTAATAATTAAACACCTCTTTGAAGAAAGAAACAGAACATAACTACTCAAGACTGACTTATGACCATCAAAAAATGGTGCCCTTTTTGCTGGTAGATAAAGATAAACAACCAGAGAACTAACCATCTTGAGTCACCAGTGGATAATCAGAAGCACTCAAGTTAATAAACCAATCCCAATCCGTATACTTCTTGAGGAGAATCGCGCAAGCATGAAGAGTGTTCGCAACCATGGTAGGTCCACGGTAGGTCACCATATTTGCTTTGGCGATCATGTGCACGTTCCCAACCTGCGCAAAAATGGGATCTTTCTCCACTCTAGAAGCAAGCTCTAATCTCTCTTGTGTAGGCGATTCTAGGTCCAGATGAACAACATAATAATTCCGTGGATGATACAACGCTTGCAGCGTTCTCCAAAGCTTTTCGAGATCACCCTTTGATCCAGATATCAAATAAGCGAATCGGGGGACAGGAGGAGCAGCAGGAGGGGCTGGAGCTTGGTTAATTTTCGATTCAGCAAAATACGGGTTGGTTTGATTTATCTTGACATGAGTTGGGAAAATTGAAAAGATTGAATTGAATGTGTGTAATGAAGTAATAAGGCCCATGTTAAAGGAGGTTACAACAAGGAAGAAACACACAAATGAGCTTATAACCAAAGGAAATATCCATCTCTTCTCCATGTTTAATGACTTCATTGTTGAACCTTATCATTAGTTCATCACTAGCAATAAAAATTCACATCAAACTCAATCCTCATCTACTCTGCAATCGCAAACCAAACGCCCCAAAAGCCCGTTCTTGATTTCCTCTCCACAATACTTATTCAAATGGATCCTTCAATTTGCACTCTTCCAAAATGCTGTTCATAGAAAAGTCACCATCTAGAAGCTCAGTCCAGAATTATAAGAATACTAAATTAACAAGATAAAAGATATTCCCAAAGACTCCGTAAGCAACTAGCTAAAAATTTGGTGTAAAGACAAAAACAAGACTTACATTGTATAATATATAAACAAGCTAACATTCAACTATATTATATTTTATGTTTTGTATATATTTTATTCGAGAAAATTATAGTTTTAGCAGAAATAGAAAGAATGTTACACCAGGATCGTCGAAAACAGAGAAAATTTAGAAACAAGAGTCCCAAATAATTGGCAAAACGGTATCGTACGCAAATCCAATCTACTGAACACACATACGCATTAATCTTCAGTGGCTCAAATTTTAGAATCTCAAATTGGTACGATTCCACAACTGCATATACACCCAAAAAAAGAGAGCCAAAAAAAAAAAAAAAAAAAAGGTAAAAAAAAAACCACTATGATAATGACAGAGAGTGGGAAAGAAAAAATAAACAATTAAAGAAAACCAAGAATTTCAGTGCCCATTACACAGAAATAGAAAAATAAACAGAATTTAGACATGAAAATTTGCAACTCACTCAATTTCAGCTAAAATAGCAATACTAGTGACCATATGAGCATTACTCAAGTATATCCAAAAAAAAATGAAAACTTACATGTTGTAAACAGAGAACCTAACAAAGAGGAAGAACCTTTAGTCTTTTTGGGTAAAATACTTAAATGGGGTTGGTTTAAGATTCTTGGAAAGACGGCAAGTTTGAGCTGAACATGTCAAAAACGAAGAGAATAAGCCGGAGAGAATAAAATACTATACTTAAGAAAGAAATCAGCTGAAAAAGAGAGAATTTGGTTGTTTATTGGACATTATTATTGAAAGAATTACAAATAAGGTAGGAGGAGAGACGGAACGTGAGGACAAGGACTTAGGACCAAGCTGGAGAGTCGCTCACGTTTTGGTTTGGTTTTAGATTTGGGTTCTCTATATTTTTGCCTACTATTTGATTTCCACTATTTCTGCTACTGATTTCGTTTTGGAATTTTCAGTGTGTAAACACTATTTTTAGTCTTTCTTTTTTAGTTTGACCTGACAGACGGCAATTACAGTTTTGTTGGTTTATATGAAGTAAAATTACTTCTTTTTTAATCCATAGAGATATAAATATTTTATGTAAGTAAGTTTTAAACGATATATAGATGAATAGGATTTTTATCGACTAACTAAACTCTAATAATAGTAAAAAATTCATAATAAAAGATTTTATCTTTAATGAGCATACGCGAAACAAATTTAATTAATCCGATCAGTAAGTACGAGATACCATTTGACTATGGAGAATGCTTTTTTTTCTAAGGCTTATATCAAACTATCTCTCTCTCTCTCTCTCTCTCTACCCTCTTCTTGTTCTTTTTCTTGTTTTTTCTTTTTACATCTTTTTTGGGTTAGAAGGTCGTGGATAGTGAAAAAGGGAAGGTCTTTGGTTAGATTTTGTATTTAAAGGCTATAAATCTTGAGATATTTTTGAATAATTACTATTTTAAATTTGTTAATGAGATTAAACAAAACCAAAAGCAAGTGCTGGACGTTTAGGTATTTTTTATCTCTTTATGAAATTAAATTTATTTTTTTGTGATTTAACTTTTCAGTATTAATCAGAAAGAAATAGCAACGAGGGAAAAAAGGAAATGTAGAAGGTAAGAATCCATGATGATTTAAAGTAATCCTACAAACGGCTACGTGTAATGTGGAAAGTGGATTCCGAAGGAAAAGGCGAACAAAAGTGAAAAGCAATTACTCCTATCTTCTTTATTCATTATCAAAGGTATAGTTTCTGAAATCAATCATATTCTTGTCTGCCTCAAACTTAATTAATCTAATTTGCCGGCAAACGACTTGAGCGAATTTTAAGTTGGTTCCGCCAAATACGTCATCCTATCAATTCCATCATTAAAATACTCTCCTTTTCATTAAGACTTGATGATTCTAAATTTATGTAAATCGAACTTTTTTTAAACGGTTCATTTAAACTTAATACTTTCGTTACAAAACATAAATTTTTATATAAAAAAAGTACTAAAATTGCAACAAATAATTTATATTAACAAAAGTGTTTAAACTTTATATGGGGATAGTGTAAAAAATTGTATATACTACAATATAAAGAAGTAATCTAAAGAGGACCTAGAATTAGTAATCTAAAGATGACCTAGATTTGCACGTTGTTAGTTGAAATAATACATGTCTTGCAAAAAGTTTCCTTTCAAAAAACACTTGTAAGCTGATTTGTCTTTTTTTTTAAAATTAGTGTTAGGGTATGTGCTTTGGGCATGCAACCATATCCGTAACCCTAAGTATATAATTTTAAAAATATCATAAATATTTTTAAACAAGGTGTTTGAGTTACAAGTTAATTTCAACAAGGAAACCAAAAAGTGTAATCAATTCCAACAAGAATCCTATTACACAAAAGTCATTCTAATTCAAAGTTCTTATGAATTTTACGTTTTGTAATCACATCTCACAATTGTAGTGAAGTTGAATTCATGTCCTAGATATTTGGAAAATCTTAAATAATAAGGAAATTAAGATTTTAAAGTCCTAAATATTAGGACTTCATAGACATTTTTTAAATAAGAAAATATTTAATAATTAAAATTTTAGTTAATGGTAAAGTCTTAAATATTAGAAAAATAATTAAAACGACTATTTTATCTAGTATGAATTTAATTTTAGAGGGTAAAAAAGTGAACGACATTTCACCAAGGACTTTCGTTCTTTTAATAATAGTCTCTATGTTCGTACATTGCACGAGAAATGCGTATTGAAAATAATAAACTTTCAATCTCTTATACAATTGAATATGCACAAAGTAGGAAGTTTAATAATCAATTCTTTAAAATTAAAATAATATAATAAATAATTCAAATCAAGTTATCAATAATATTTTTGACATAATATAGGAGGAAAAAATGGAACTAATTAAATATTTTAGAATCACAATGTTATATGATTAAAGTTGTAAACTCACTTTAAAATACGATATTATTCATTATTGTGTGTGAAGCGATGCTGAATATGTATGAAGTTCAACAATTCTTAAAAAAAATATCATATGTTATCAAAACCAACTCATAAATAAAGTTTTGACACAATCTAAAGTTAAAATGAAACTGAACATTTTGAGAATTATGTTAAAAGATTTAAAATCACTTCGAGAATGCAACAAACATTTATGGAAAGGTATATTCAAAATTTATGATCACGCCACATAATAAATTAACTTTGATAACCTGAGGCGTAAATATTGCTATTTGTGGTAAATTTTATACTTGATTCTGTGGAGAAGAATTGAAATATATCTAATATTTGACTTGCTTTGGTTCTAACCCATAATTAACTTCCCGAACTATAGATAATATTTTCTTCACACTTGATTGTCTTATATTTATAGTAATAACAATAGATAATGAATATAGAATTTGATTTCTGTTAAAATAATGAACGGACGAATACGATTTCTTTACGAAGTGGACTTGAAGAATGATATTGTGATGACCCAAAAAGTCATCTTATGTGTAAGAACTCGAATCTATGCTCTTAAACCTTAAAAATCTTATTTTTACCCTCCTCCATTTACGTGCGCAGTTCGGGCAGGTTTCCGGAAAGCTTTTATGTTAAAAATTGATGAAAATACGAATTTATGCCTTAAAAGTTAATTTTAGTCAATTTCGGTCAATATTTTTGGTAAACGGGCCCGAATCCATATTTTAATGATATCGTGGGTCCGTATCGAATTATGGGACCTGGGCGTATGCCCGGAATCAAATTCGGAGGTCCCTAGCTTGAGTTATGAATTTTTGATGAAAATTAAAAGTCTAAAAATTATTTATTTATAAGAATTGATTGATATTTGAAATTATTAATATCGGGTCCGTATTTTAGTTCCGGAGCCCGGTACAGGTTCATTATGATATTTAAAACTTGTCTGTGAATTTTGATGAGAAACGGAGTTGATTTGACGTAATTCGGACGTCCAATTGAGAAGATATGAATTTTAAAGTGTTCTTGAGAATTTCATTTGATTTGGTGCTAAATTCGTAGTTTTAGGTGTTATTTTAGCGATTTGATCGCGCGAGCAAGTTCGTATGATATTTTTAAACTTGTGTGCATGTTTGGTTTGGAGCCCCGAGGGCTCGGGTGAGTTTCAGATAGGCCACGAGATGTTTTGAACTTAGAAATTTTGCTGGTATAACTGAACCTGTTGCAGGCCTCTGATCTCGCAATTGCGAGATCAGGTATCGCAAATGCGAACATAACAGGGTACGCAATTGCGATCAGAAGCCTGGGCCAGCAGTTCTCGCATTTGCGAGGTTACCTTCGCAATTGCGAAGGGAGTCTGGGAAGGGCAGGTTCCCAAATGCGAATATTTACTCGCATTTGCGAGGTTCAGTGGTCGCAAATGCGACACTTTCCTCACATTTGCGAAGGCAGCGGTATTGTGAAGGGCATCACAATTGCGATAGTTCTTTCGCAATTGCGAGCTTCGCATTCAAGTCGCAATTGCGACACCTGCAGCTGAGTAAAAGGGGCTTAGACGGGATTTTTCATTCATTCTTCATATTTTCAAAACCCTAAACCTTAAGAGGCGATTTTCCAAAGACCAAATCTTCCCCAAATCATAGGTAAGTGATTCCTAACTCTTTTCTTTCAATCTTTTTCATCTTATAACAAGATTTCAACCTAGAATCTAGAATTTTTATGGTGAAATTAGGATTTTTGGGTAGAACTTAGGAATTTTGAAATTTGAGGATTTAGACCTCAATTTGAGGTCGGATTTCAAAACTAATTACATATTCGGGCTCGGGTATGAATGAGTAAAAAAATTTTGGTCCGAACCTCGGGTTTTGACCAAGCGGGCCCGGGGTCGATTTTTCAACCTTTTGGAGAAAAATTTGGAAAATTCAATTTATAAAATATAATTGATTCCTTTAGCAATATTTGATGTTATTGAGTCATTTTTTCATAGATACGAGTGATTTGGAGGTGAATTCCAAAGAAAAAGCTGTGATGCAGAATTTAGTGGTCTTCGGAGCAAGGTAAGTGTTGTGTCTAACTTTGGCTTGAGGGAATAGGTATTGTGTGAGTAATTGCTATGTGTTTTGTTGTTGAATACGATGTATAGTTGAGGTGACGAGCATCTATGCATTGTGGTCGAGTCATAGCATGCGAGTGAAATTCCATTCTTGCAAATTTATAGTCTTAAATCTTGTTATCCATGCTTATTGTTGTTGTTGAAATGTTGGGAGACTTGTATCCGGTTTCACCAAGGCTGATAAAATTGTGAATATTGATTCGAGGTTGAGATGTTAAATATTGTGAAAGTAATCATTGGTGAAATATTGATTTCTTTGTGAAACTTCTCTCTATACGTTATTATTGATTCTGTAAATTATGAGGAAGAGTGTAAAGCACGAAGGGTGATGCCGTGCGTGTATTATTTATATTGTGAGGAAGAGTGTAAAGCACGAAGGGTGATGCCGTGTATATTATGAGAGGCTTAAAGCACGAAGGGTGATGCCGTGTATATTATGAGAGGTTTAATGCACGAAGGGTGATGCCGTGCCGTTCTATTTATTTATTTGGTGAGGTTGAAAGTAAAAGCATGGAGGGTGATGCCGTGCAGTTTTCCTTGCTGTTTTAATTGCTCAATTCGTTTAAAGATTTTCAGTTTAATTCTGTCTTTTTATTATTCTCACTCTTTATGTTGTATTCCCCCCACTGTATGTTCCCTTCCCATTATTTCTGCGTTATTTTTTTATTTACTGTTATTGCCACTAGCATGATTATACTGTTCAGGTTATATGTGGGTGTCTTGTCCTAGCCTCGTCACTACTTTGCCGAGGTTAGGCTCGACACTTATCGGTATATGGGGTCGGTTGTACTGATGCTGCACTCTGCACTTTCTGTGCAGACTTTGATACCGGCTCAGGTTGATCGAGATTTTGCTATTGGTCCGCTGTTCGGAGACTCAAGGTAGATCTGTCGGCGCTCACAGACCTTGAAGTCCCCGTCTACCTTTTATGTCACTGCTGTTTTCTTTCATTCAGATAGTTGTATTTCTTTCAGACTATTACTTGTAGTAAATTCTAGAATGCTCGTGAATCGTGACTCCAGATCCGGGTGGTAGTAATTAATACAGTTTTATAAAATTTCGCACCTCTTATATTTCATCTTAGTTAATCATTGTTATTTACTGAATGGAAATAAGGAATAGGTTTAACGATTTTCTAACGTTGGCTTGCCTAGCAAGTAAAATGTTAGGCGCCATCACGGTCCCGTCGGTGGAAAATTTCGGGTCGTGACAGATATTTTGACTTGGACTCTATAATATTTGAATTGCTTTTTCATTTTTAGGCATTAATGTTTAAGATATAATTTAATTATGGAAGGTCATAATAGGCAGCTAATATTTTAAGAATATTTTTATCGTTCAACATTTAGCATAGAACATTCGTGCTTTTATAATAATATAGATAGATAGATATAGATATAGATACTAGTATCTATGAACGTGCGTTGCACGTTAATAATAGCACGTGATGATTTAAATATTTATTTATATGAAAAAATAATAAAATTTAATTAATAAGAGAAATTTTATGAATAATAATACAACAATCATCTAAATGCCGAAAAATATTATTACATTAGCATAATACATGAATTCAAAATAAAAGGACATCATCAAAACTTACACAAATGATCAATTTTTTCACGTTAGTTAGATAATTATGTAATATAGTTTAAAAGTATTTAATGTGATGGTATCTTAACGAACCTCCTAATACGTTGGTTGCTCTACCTTAACCAGAACTCTTGTTGTCAATCTTGATATCCCTCTTGAAAGTGCAACATACAGTTGTTCGTGCAAGAAAATATATTGTGGTAAATATAGTCCAATATTTAGGATGTTAGTTCTTGTACTTTATTTATTATATTTGTAAAACATAAACATACTAAAATTTATTTTCATACAAATTTAAAAGGATATTGCTTAGTTTAGAAAGACAAAAGTTGAATTCAGAGATAAGAATATATTTAAAAGCACATTGACAAGTATCATAATTTTTGCATGTATGACGTTATTGTCAAAACTTTTATATACCATATGTGTGCTATTATATAAGCTATTCGGTATATTTAAGTTTTTCAGTAGCATGACAGGCATATTTTTCTTCAAATTCAACCTATATATAATGAAAGATCAACTTAGTCTATTATATATACGGTGACACTAACATACATAAGAAATAATAAACATGACAACAAATAGGTATGGTAGAAGGCCGTTTGGTATTAAAGTATTTAAGTATATTTCTTAGTTGTAATTATTGGTATCATTTTTCTGCTTAGTCAAAATTGAAAAATATTTTGTTTTGCTATAAAATTTTGCAATCAACCTTTTTTTTAGTTGATCAACATATTCATTTATGCTAGCTAAAATATCCTTTTAATTCTATCATGCGATTTGCACAAATAGTGTTTTAATCTAATGATAGAAATATTTCTCTTATTAGATGCATACTATTACCATTGGGATTGATAATGAAGTGTTCAGGAAGAACCAAATTATCTTTTATTCGATGCTCTTATTCGTTTCCGACACGAAGCAAGAAGACACTGAATACTGGATCTGTTCTTACTTTATAAATTTTTGTTAGTTGAATCTTTTTCATTTGAGGTCAGAAGTATAACTTTGGCAAGTTAGCTTTTACAGTCTCTACTTTTGTCGATTTTGGAATTAATGATAGTACTTGACATAAATTACCTCCTAAACTATTAATTTTTCACCAAACGGTTCATCAATATTCAATATATCTCTAGAACTCCGTTTAACACTTAGCCATAAGTGTTTCATCCATATTTATGAATTTTGCTTTCCTTATAAATTTAGCACCATTGCTCTGCTTTGATATATTTGTGATGTTTATTTAAATTGTTTGAATAGGTATATCAAATCTAAAATGGGTGGCCTCATAATAAAATCGTTGTTGGTACACCATTTGCTATTATTGCTAATATTGTCATGCCTCTTGATATGATATTTGCAAGTAATATATGACATAGAAATATTATTTCTATTCCGCCGGAGGCATATACAAAGAATAATCTCATTATAGCATAGTCAACTCTTTAAAATATAGTCTTGAAATCTTGTTCTTGTTTAGGATTTAGCTTTGATTGTGCTTCCTCAGACACTTGTATAGCATTTTGATTCTTAATAAGATATTAACCTTTTTTATTTTGTGTTCTAACACTCTTTTTATGGAATAAATTTATGTACCCTACGACTTTTTTAACTTGAATAAGAATTTTACTCATGTGATGAATTTAAAAAATAATTGAATTGGATTTCTTGCTAAATAATTAATTAAAAGATTTAATTATTTGATTTTAACATAAAAAATAATTTATTCTATGTTGATTCAGATCTTAATATTAGTTAATTTTGTTTTGAATATTTAATCTTAATTATAATTTTATCCACCATAAATTTTATTTTTAAAGAGTAAAAGATTGATATGACATTTCACTTTTAGATCTTTATGTCTGTAGAATCATTAGTGGTAATGACTCTTACCAATTATTTTTTTTCTCTTTCTCACACATTTATATTCTTAAATATTTTCTGAATTGTTGTTTAATAATTGAGTATTTTTTAATATTACATGAAATATTAATAAAATAGTATTATTTGAGTAGAAAAATAGTTCAAATATAATATAAAAATATATTATCGCAGGGGTATTTTTTTTTCTCTCGATGTCAACTCTTTATTGTAATGACCCGACCGGTCGTTTTGAGTATTACAACCCCATTCCCCCATTTACTTCTCAAATTATGATTTACGGTTGTTATCTGGCTTGCCGGGGGTAATTGGTTCGGGTCCGGTGAGGTTTTGTATTGATGTAGAATACTTAGTTCCAAGGTTTAGAATTTAAGTTGAAAAGGTTGACCGGATGTGGACTTATGTGTAACGACCCCGGAGATTTTTTGCTAAGAAAATTAAGGTTTTGTGGTACCGAGGTAGAACAATTAGTACAAAGGATGAACAATGCACTGGAGAGTAAAGGAAAATTTTCGGTAAAAGAAGACATTTCTGCGGCCCACTATGCGGTCGTAGAATAACTCTGCGGACCGCATAATGGCCGCAGAGTGAGGCAGGTAAGGGGCCATTTTGGATGCCATTCTGCGGTCGACTATGCGACCGCAGAACTGTTCTGCGGTTCATTATGCGACCGCAGAACAGGTCTGCAGGCCGCATAGTGACTGCAAACCCAGATAGGTTCTTCCCAGTTCTGGAGGTCAATTGTGCGGCCGATATGCGGACCGCATATCCATTCTGCGGTCGCGTATCCGTAGCTTTGTTTTTGGGTTTTTATAACCCGACCCAACTTCGATTTATAGCCCTTGAAGCTCATTTTTTAGCCAAAATCTGACATTTTTAGAGAGAAGGGAGAGTGCTCTAGAGAAAGGAAGAAGCTCAAGTACTTTGTCCATCAAGATCTTGTTCAAGCTTTGAAATCCAACAAGGAAATATCACAAGATCTTCACCCAAGAGGTAAGGTTCTAACCCCCAGTCTTTAATTTCGAGTTTGGGTAAAGATGGATAATTAAGAGTATGATTCTTGGGTGTTAGAGTATTATTTATATATACACGTACCAATAAGGTTTATGAAAAGATAATTGAGTTCAAATGGGTAAAGATTGAGTTGAAAATGGTAGAAATCTTCAAAGACTTTAATTGAAGATTTGATGGTCGAGTTGATGTCAGAATTTGGTGAAATTTGTATGGTTGGACTCGTGGTTGGATGGGCGTTCATATTTTATAACTTTTGTCGGGTTCCGAGATATGGGCCCCACAGGTAATTTTTGAGTGAATTTCGGATTTTTATAGGAAAATTAGTATTTCCTTATGGAATTAATTACAATAATTGGTATTGACTGAATCAAATTAATTGTGGCTAGATACGAGGCTTTCAGAGACTAATTCTTGTGGCAAGGGCATAGCAGAATAAAGAATTTTACGGTTTGAGGTAAGTAACAGTTCTAAATTTGGTCCTGAGGGTATGAAACCCCGGATTATATGTTATGTGACTGGTTTTGAGGTGACGCACATGCTAGGTGACGGGTGTGTGGGTGTGCACCGTAGGAATTATGACTTGGTCAAATTTCATGGAACTGTGTAGTTGAATAATCTGTTGATATTAGTACATTCTCTACGTGTTAGAGAAAATTGAGCTGAGACTCGTATTAAAAATCATGCTTAGACATATGTTGTTATTATTGGTTCCTACTGGGGTCATTTCTTTTGTTGAATTATATGTTCAAATTATAATTTCACACTAAGTCATGTTCATTCATTTCATATCATATCTCAGTCTCTGTTGTTATTTATTGATGCATAATATTATTATTTTTGGGCTAATTTTCTTGACATTTTGAGCCCGAGAGACTGGAGAGGTTGATGACTGAGTGAGGCCGAGGGCCTAATTGTGAGGTTATTTATGGGATCGGGCTGCATACCATATCATGTTTCATTGTTATATGCCATGATTCGCTTGATATAGAGCTTGGGCTAAAGGAACCCCTCCAGAGTCTGTACACACCCCCAGTAAGCGCAGGTACATATTGAGTGCTAGTGCCGAGTGCCGAGTGCTGAGTGACTGTGAGGAAAGAGTGACTGTGAGGTTGGAGTGAATGTGAGGACTGGGTGACTGTTACTCTGAGAGGATGCGTTGATTGCATTATTTGCTGCATTTCAGCTGTCATATATCCCTATTTTGGAAGTTTCGAAAAACATTATTTTCTGGGTCAGTCAAATTTGATATGAAATTTATGTGAAATTTTAAATGTTGAACTTGAGAGCATGCCTACCCTTTTGTGTTGGAAAGTACTGTATTTGGACTTAGCTGAGAAGCTCGTCACTACTTTCAGTTCTTTATTTATTATTGTTACTTACTGAATTGGTTGTACTCATACTGCACCCTGCACTTCGTGTGCAGATCCAGGTGATCTCGGATATAATGGGTATTGATTCTTTCACACAGTTGATTTTTGGAGATTCAGAGGTAGCTGCTATGTTTCGCAGACCTTGTCTCTCCTTCCCTATCCTTTTGTTTATTGTATTTGGTCTCGAATTATTATAGACTGGGTTTACCAGACTTGTAACGTATAGATGCTCATGTATTCAGTGACACCAGGTTTTGGGAGTAAATTTATATTCAGCGTTGGTGGGAGTTTTCCCCTTAAATTAATTATTATGTTTTCAGTATTTAAAAGAAATGGTGGGTTATTGATGTTGACGGCTTGCCTAGTATCGAGATAGGCACCATCACAACGGGTGAGATTTTTGGGTCGTGACATTTATGCAGTCCATTTAATATTACATTTATTTTTTTGGTATTGGACATTATGATTGTCACGACCCAATTTTCCCTTCATATGACGTCGTGACGACACCAGTCTCTATGACTAGGTAAGCCTAATATTTTGCGGAATAAATGAAATGCAAACATAAATTTAACAACTAACTCCTCAATATACTACACAGCATTCCCAAAACCCGGAACATCGTGAATCACAAGCTACAGGAGGAAAATCTAGTGTCTCTATACATCAGAGTCTATCAAAAGAAAATACAGAAGATAATGGATATGGGGACGAGTATTAGGGGACTCCGAGGTCTGCGAACGCGGCAGATATACCTTGAAGTCTCCAAAGCTATCCCGGCTCACTAATAGTGTGGCTGATAAGGTGTACCTAGATCTGTACACGAAAAACATGTGCAGAAGAGTAGCATGAGTACACCACAATCGGTACCTAGTAAGTACCAAGCCTAACCTCGGTCGAGTAGTGACGAGGTCAGGTCAGGGCCCTACTGGTATATATATAATAACACAAGATAAAATGAAATGCTGCAGTAAAATAAAGACTGAAATTAAGAATGAAATCATAGAAGACAACAGCTCAGTACACAGAGATAACAACAGGGGATTTTCCGAGATACCGTCTCTTAGTCCCAAACATAAATGTGCAGAATAGGGGGATCTCCCGGAATACCATTCCGTAGTCCCAAAGTAAATATGCAGTACAGGGGGGATCTCCCAGAATACCGTTCCGTAGTCCCAATGTAAATATGCAGTAAAGGAGATCTCCCTGAATACTGTTCAGTAGTCCCAAAGTAAATATGCAGTACAAGGGGATCTCCCAGAATACCGTTCCGTAGTCCCAAAATAAATATGCAGTACAGGGGAATCTCTCGGAATACCGTTCCGTAGTCCCAAAGTAAATATGCATCCAAACAATAGAATTCAATAGTTACAACGTGAAATTCTACAGTTCAACCTAAGTACCGGTTAAGGAAAGACATGTAAATTCACTAAACATGTTGCATGTAGTTCAAGTAAACAGTTAAGGCAAGTAGGCATGCTATTCTAGTCTAGCCGGATACCACACATGCTGAAGGAACTCAAATAAGAAGGAAATCAGGTTATTACTTAGTAGAAAAATCGGGTTTTTACCCAATTAGCCCGTGTACGTACTCGTCACCTCACGTACACGACGCTCATATATCAAAAATAGTACAAATCCTACGGGGAGTTCCCCTACACCCCCCCCACAAAGTTAGGCAAGTCACTTACCTCGAACTAAGCTCAAATCAATCCGTAACAATGCTTTTTCCATGAATATCCGATTTTAAATGGCCCAAATCTAGCCAAAATCAATTACATATCATAAATATAACTATAAGAAACTAATCTAATTAATGAAATCAAAGCTAAGGCAAGAAATTAGAAAATCGCCCCAAAAAGTCTTCCCGGGCCCACGTCTCGGAATCGGTTAAAAGTCACAAAATATGAATACCTATTCACTCACGATTCCAACCATACAAAAATTAGCCAATTCCGATCACAACTGGACCTTCAAATCCTCAATTTGTAGTTTATGAAGTTTCTACAAATTTTTCCCAAATTTCCATCTCAAAGTACTAATTAAATGTTGAAATTAGTGATATATTCGTGTATATTGATCAAATCCGAGTTAGAATCACTTACCCAATATTTTTCCTCGAAAATCTATCAAAAATCGCCTCTCCTCAAGCTCCAATTCGTCAAAAATGGCACAGAGGACGAAGTCCCTATTTTATAATTATGTCCATGCAGCCCTCGGTCCTGCTTCAATCATAGCCCTCGATCTTGGGCCTCAATCCTGACCTTCGATCCTGGGCATCGATCATGGCTTCGATCCTGGCCCTCGATCATGGCCCTCGATTCTGGCCTTCGATCATGGCCCTGAATCCTGAGTCTCGACCCTGACCTTCGACCCTGAACTTTGATCCTGGGCTCGACTTCTGGGCTTCGATCCTGGGCTCGATTTTCTGGGCTCGATTTCTGCATTTCCAGCAGAAGACATTGCAGCAACTTTTGCAGTTGCTGTTTAAGTCCAAGTTTTGATCCGTTAACCATCCGAAACTCACCTGAGGCCCTCGGGACCTCAAGCAAATACACCAACAAGTCCTAAAATATCATACGAACTTATTTGAAACCTCAAATCACATCAAACAACGCTAAAATCACAATTGACACCCCAATTCAAGCATAATGAAACTTAAGAATTTCCAACTTCTACATTCGATGTCAAAACCTATCAAATCAAGTCCGACTGACCTCAAATTTTGCACACAAGTCATAAATGATATAATGGAGCTATGAAAATTTTCGAAACTGGATTCCGATCCCGATTTCAAAAAGTCAACTCCCCGGTCAAACTTCCAAAGTTAAATTCCTATTTTAGCCATTTCAAGCCTCTTTTAACTACGGACGTCCAAATAAAATTTTGAACACGCCGCTAAGTCCAAAATTACCATACGGAGCTATTGGAATCATCAAAATTCTATTCCAGGGTCGTTTGCACATAAGTCGACATCCGGTCACTATTTGAACTTAAGCTTTAAAACTTGAAACTAAGTGTTCCAATTTATTCCAAAACCTCGCCGGACCCGAACCGACTACCCCGACAAGTTATATAATAGTTATAAAATACAGAATAAGCAGTAAATAGGGGAGTGTGGCTATAACTTTTTAAAACGATCGGGTCGTTATAGTGATGTGCTAAGGTATTGCCAATACAGAGGATTCTAATGAAATTCATTTCATTAAACCTTCCTACATATTTTTAATAAGAATGTAAAAGATAAATTTTTTAAAATTTTAAAATATTAAATATTAAAAATTAGCATAGAAGGTATTGTAGTCCAAAAAATAAGTTATTACAGTTATGCCCTTTCCCTATTAATATTTTAGGGCTATTTGGTATACTAATATTGTATTTATAACAATATAGTCTCTCCTTTTTTAAAAATGGATTTGGACAATATAATACATTCTCAAATTAAATTAGTAATAGGACATTATAATACATTATCAAATTAAATTAGTAATAATGATTTTTAAGAAATATATTCTAAACGTAAAAGGATTACATGAATAAAGATATTTATTTGTTCAATTTTATATGAATTAGACAGCCGGAAAGTAATTATACTAACAGGATTCCTAAAGGTAATCATGTAGGATTCCTAAAGGTAATTGTAGATAATAAATTGCGTGAAGAAAATAAAATCAAGACAGAAAAATATCGCAACAATCGTAGTATTTGATTTCAAATAATTTGAGTGTACAATCTCTATGAATCCTTTGATTCTTCTTTTCAATAGTAAATAAATTCAAGAGCCTTTGAGGTTGATCTTGAATCTATATTTGTTTCCACGAACGATGATCTTGAATTCAACTAGCACGAACTTTGATTTGAATCTTGACTTGTTCTTCGTTCTTGAGCTTGAAGTTCTTCGTTCTTAAGCTTGAACTTGGTTTCTTGAACTTGAACTTGATTGCTTGAAGCTTGATACTTGTAGAGAAATTTGCGGCGTTTGATCCACGAGCTCTTTCTTGCTTCTTGTTATAACTTCTGGTGTCTTTTCTGGGTTATGAAGACCCCTATTTATAGTTGTGGAAGGGAGGAGTTATGATAAGAACAAACTCTTTCCGACCAATCAAATTGAAGTATGACATGGACGCATTTGATTGGCCAGAATATATCACTTGCACACGTGGCGCGATTTTATTGGCCTTTTACTTTGACTTGGCATGTCTTGTCATTCTGACATGTGGCATGATCCCATTGGATCTTTTGTTTGACTTGGCGTGCCACGTCATTTGACACGTGGTACCAAACTGGGCCTCTAGGAAGATGACATCTTGGGCTTAACGAAGTGGGCTCATCATTTGTAGCCCAACTAAATGGACTATCCCAATGGATTAAGACTTATTTATTTACTCCATATATATTGGACTTATAATTAATCTAATTATATTAGCCCAATAAATTTATTTGAACTAATATATCTTGAATTTTAAAATATATATAGTCCCAATGTAACGACCCGACCGGTCGTTTTGAGAGTAATAGTCCCGATCCCCTATTTAATATTTTCCCCATACTTTTTTCTGCTTAGGTGACTTGCCGGGAGGTTTTGTTTTTGGTTTCGGAGTATTTTGGGACACTTAGCCCCTAAATGGACGTTTAAGCCCTAGGATTTGGACCGTAGTTGGAACGATGTAAAGACGACTCTGGAATGGAATTCCTTCGGTTCTGTTAGCTCCGTTAAGGTGATTTTGGGTTGAGGGGCGTGTCCGAATTATATTTTGGAGGCCCGTAGCTCATTTAGGCTTGAAATGGCGAAAGTCGAATTTTTAGAGTTTTGGGCCGGTAGTGAAATTTTTGATATCGGGTTCGTTTTACGATTTTGGAAGTTAGAGTAGGTCCGTAATGTTGAATATGACTTGTGTGCAAAATTTGGGGTCAATCAGACGTGGTTTGGTTGGTTTCGGCGTCGGTTGTCGAATTTAGAAGTTTCAAGTTCTTTAAGTTTGAATCGGAGGATGATTTATGATTTTAGCATTAGTTGATGTGATTTGAGGGCTTGACTTAGTTCATATAGTATTTTATGATTGGTTGGTATGTTTGGTCGAGGTCCCGGGGGCCTCGGGCGTGTTTCGGATGCTCAACGGGTTGTTTTTGGACTTAAGGAGTTGGCAGTTTTTGTTGGTATTCTGCAGCTGGGTTATCTCTTCGCGTTCGCTAAGAAAGGGACACGATCGCGTAAGTTCATCAGGTTATGCATCGCGAACGCGTGGGCTAGGCCGCGTTCGCGAAGAAGAAGCAAGGCAGCAGTGGAATTGGGTGTTGTTTTTTGCGATCGCGTGATGTCAGTCGCGATCGCGTAAATCTGAGGAGCTATTTCATCGCGTTCGCATGGAGAGTTACGCGTTCGCGTAGAGTAAAATAATGGGGCAGTGAAGTTGTTCTTCGCGATCGCGAGGGTGTTTCCGCGATCGCGATGAAGGAATCACTGGGCAGTGTTAAAGTCTCCAAACAAACGGGGGTTTTGCCATTTTATCAAAAACTTGAGTTGGGAGCTCGGATTTTAGACGAGGTATTGAGGAATTTTTAGAGATATCGATTGGGTAACGATTCTTAACTCCTTTATGGTTATATTCCACTAATCTATGATTGATTTCATCATTTAATTTTGGATTTTGGGGTTGAAATTGGAAAATATTTGAAAGAACGTTTTCAACAAAGATTTCGAGTTTTGAAGGGGATTTGTGATCGGATTTGAGTAAATTTTATATGGTTAGACTCGTGAACGATTGGGTGTTCATATTTTGTGACTTTTACCCGATTCCGAGACGTGGGCCCCACATGCAACTTTGTTTTGGAATTTTTGTTAAAGTGGTGATTTCATTAATTAGATGAGTCTATTATGGTTGTATTTATGATGTGTAATTGCTTTTGGTTAGATTTAGGCCATTCGGAATCGGATATTCGTGGGAAAGGCATTGTGACCGATTGATTGAGCTTGGTTCGAGGTAAGTGGCTTGCCTAACTTTGTGTGGGGGAAATCCCCTTATGATTTGTAGCTATTATGATATGTGAGCGCCGTGTACGTAAGGTGACGAGTACGTACACAGGCTAGTTGTGGTAAAACCCAATTTTTCTTACTGAGCACCAACATGTTTTCCTGTTATTTTGAGTTATACCATTTTAATGAGTACTAATCTATTTTCATTCTTAATTGAGTTATTCCAATATGTGTAGCTATCATGTTTAGTCTAATACAACATGTCTACGTGTCTTAATTGTTTATGTGAATTATGTGCAGCATGCTTAGTGAATTTCATGCTTTTTCCCTGACTGTCCCTTAGTCTAAATTGTAAGAATTTCGTGATGTAGTTGTATTTCTATCGTTCGCGCTGCATATTTACTTTGGGACTATGAAACGGTATTCTGGGAGATCCCCATATACTGCATATTTACTTTGAGACTACAGCACGGTTTTTCGGGAGATCTCCTTGTACTGCATATTTACTTTGGGAATATGAAACGGTATTCCAAGAGATCCCTCTGTACCGCATATTTACTTTGGGACTACGGAACGGTATTCTGGGAGTTTTTCCTGTACTACATATTTACTTTGGGACTACGGAACAGTATTCTGAGAGATCCCCCTGTCTTACATATTTACTTTGGGACTATGAAACGGTATTCCGGGATATCCCCCTGCACATTTACGTTTGGGACTACGAGACGGTATCTCGGAAGATCCCCTATTGTGTTTTCTGTGTACTGAGTTGTTACCTTCTATGATTTCATTGTTGTTAAATTTCAGCCTTTATTTAATTACGGTATTACACTCTATATTATTTTTATTATATATTTGCCAGTAGGGCCCTAACCTGACCTCGTCACTACTCGACCGAGGTTAGGCTTGGCACTTACTGTGTACCGATTGTGGTGTACTCATGCTACTCTCTGCACATGTTTTTTCTGTGCAGATCCAGGTGCACCTTATCAACCCCACTATCAGTGAGCCGGGACAACTTTGGAGACTTCAAGGTATATCTGCCGCGTCTGCAGACCTTGGAGTCTCCTTCTACTCTTTCTCATGTCCATTATCTTCTGTATTTTCCTTGTTAGATTCTGATGTATAGAGATACTAGATTTTTCCTTCTGTAGTTTATGATTCACGATGTTCTGGGTTTTGGGATTTGTTGTGTATTTTTGAATAGTTGGTAAAATTTATATTTTTATTTCACTATTCCGCAAAAATATTAGGCTTACCTAGTTGTAGAGACTAGGTGCCATCAGGACGTCACACGGAGGGGAAATTGGGTCATGACAAGTTTGTATCAGAGCTCTAGGTTCATAGGTGTCGTGAGTCATAAACCGGTTTAGTAGAGTCTCGCGGATCGGTACAGAGACGTCTGTACTTATCTTCGGTAGGCTATGGAACTATTAGGAAAATTTCACTACTTTGATTCCTTGTCGTGCAAAAATTGTTGACTTCAATGATTCTAAACTTCTGTATTCTATTCTCTCACTAATGGTGAGGACACGTACAAACGGATCTGATGACCATGCACCTGCGCAATCTGCGAGAACCGCGAGAGGCCGAGGCCGGGGTAGAGACCGAGGACGTCCACGTGGTACAGCCAGAGCACCCGCATGAGCTGCTACAGAGGAGCCCCCATTATCTCCATCTGAAGGGTAGACACCCGAGGCACATGTTCCTGCACCAGCCCTCCAGGAGACTCTAGCCCAGTTTTTGAGCATGTTCAGCACCTTAGCTCAGGCTGGAGTGATTCCACTTGCTCCTGCCACATCTCAGGCCGAGGGAGGAGCACAAACTCCCGTCGCCGGTACTCCAGAGCAACGGGTTTAGGTCGACCAGGTTCCAGAGGTTGTACCAATGCAGCCGGTAGGTCCAGCTCAGCCCGAGGTTAAGACAGCAGCTTCTGAGGTGGAGCAGCTCAGACTTGAGAGGTACAAGAAGTACCACCCACCTACCTTAAGCAGATTGGCTACAAATGATGCTCAGGGTTTTCTGGAGGAGTGTCATCGTATTCTCCGTACTATGGGCGTAGCAGAGACGAGCGGGGTTTCTTTTACTACATTCCAGCTTAGAGGAGTAGCCTATCAGTGGTGGCATGCTTATGAGTTGAGTAGTCCAGCTGAGGCAGCTTCACTTACATGGACTCAGTTCTCGGACATATTTTTGAGAGAGTATGTCCCTCAGAGCCTCAGGGACTCATGGCGCGCGGAGTTTGAGCAGCTGCGCCAGGGTGGTATGACTGTGTTAGAGTATGCAGTCTGCTTCTGTGATTTGGCCCGACATGCACCAGCCTTGGTTGCCACAGTTCGAGAGAGGGTTCGATGATTTATTGAGGGACTCCACCCTAGTATCAGGATTAGTATGGCGAGGGAGTTAGAGATGGATATTTATTATCAGCAGGTTGTGAGTATCGTCAGGAGATTGGAGGGGATGCTTGCCCGGGATAGAGAGGAGAGGGAGGCCAAGAGGTCTCGAGAGACTGGTTCTTATTCTGGTGCTCGTTCCCCAGCAACTCGCCATGTTAGGGGTTATGTGAGTCGCCCCGTCCATTAAGCTCTTCCAGCCGCCAATGGTATTCCGGTCCCTTCTAGGCCCTAGGAGCCGTATTATGTATCGCTAGTATCTAGTGTGCCTCCTGCACGGGGTGTTGCTAGCGGCCAGTCCAGCAGACCTGGCCCGAGCAAGCAACAACAGTTACGCCCTTCTAGAGCTTGTTTTGAGTGTGGCGACACTCGCCATATGGTGAGGGATTTCCCCAGGATTAGGAGGGGTGTGCCTCCACAGACTTCTCATCCACAACGTGCTCCACCGGGTCCTCGGGCTATGATTACCGCACCAGCTGCCACCCCACCTACTCAGCTAGCTCGAGGTGGAGGCCGGGGAGGTAGAGGTCGCCCTAGAGGGGGAGTCCAGGCCAGATATTATGCCCTTCCTGCTCGTATAGAGGCAGTTGCTTCTGATTCTGTCATTACAGGTATTGTTCCAGTCTGTCATAGAGATGCGTCGGTATTATTTGACCCAGGCTCAACATATTCCTATGTGTCCTCTTATTTTACCCCGTATTTGGGCGTATCGCGAGATTCTTTGAGTTCCCCTATTTTTGTGTCTACTCATGTGGGAGATTCTCTTTATATGGACCGTGTGTATCGTCGTGTTTGATTGATCTTAGTGGTTTTGAGACCAAAGCCGACTTATTATTGCTCAGCATGGTAGATTTTGATGTTATCTTGGGCATGGACTGGTTGTCAACCCATTTTGCTATTCTTGATTGTCATGCTAAGACCGTGACTCTAGTTATGCCAGGTTTACCGCGGTTAGAGTAGAGAGGTACCTTAGAGTATACTCCCACTAGAGTTATTTCATTTCTTAAAGCTCAACGAATGGTTGAGAAGGGGTGTGACGCGGATCTAGCTTATGTGAGAGACGTCAGTATTGATACCCCTACAGTGAAGTCAATTCCAGTAGTGAGGGACTTTCCTGATATGTTTCCAGCTGATCTTCCGGGCATGCTGCCCGACAGAGATATTGATTTTGGCATTGATTTACTGTCGGGCACTCAGCCCATCTCTATTCCTCTATATCGTATGGCTCCTCCTGAGTTGAAGGAGTTGAAGGAGCAGTTGCAGGAGTTGCTTGATAAGGGCTTCATTCGGCCCAGTGTGTCACCTTGGGGTGCTCCTGTCTTATTTGTATATAAGAAGGATGGTTCTATGCGGATGTGTATTGATTACCGCCAGTTGAACAAAGTCACAGTGAAGAACATGTATCCATTGCCTCGTATTGATGACTTATTTGATCAGTTACAGGGTGCCAGAGTGTTTTCCAAGATTGACTTACGTTCAGGATATCTTTAGTTGAATATTCAAAAACCAGATATCCCGAAGACTGCTTTGAGGACCAGATATGGTCACTATGAGTTTCTTGTGATGTCTTTTGGGCTGACCAATGCCCCAACAGCTTTTATTCACTTGATGCATAGTGTGTTCCGGCCCTATCTTGACTCATTCGTCATTGTGTTTATTGGCGACATTCTGGTATACTCCCGGAGTTGGGAGGATCATGAACAGCACCTGAGGATTGCACTTCAGACCTTGAGAGAAAAGAAGTTATATGCAAAATTTTCAAAGTGTGAGTTTTGGCTAGACTCAGTGGCATTCTTGGGTCATATAGTATCGAGTGAGGGGATCCAGGTGGATCCGAAGAAGATTAAAGCAGTGCAGAGTTAGCCCAGACCGTCCTCAGCTACAGAGATCCGGAGTTTTCTTTGTTTGGCGGGGTATTACCGTCGATTTGTAGAAGGTTTCTCGTCTATTGCAGCACCTATGACCAGGTTGACCCAGAAGGGTGCTCCGTTCAGGTGGACAGAGGAATGTGAGGAGAGCTTTCAGAAGTTCAAGACAGCTTTGACTACAACCCCAATATTGGTATTACCTACTGGTTCAGGGTCTTATATTGTATATTGTGATGCATCGCGGATTGGTCTCGACGCGGTATTGATGCAGGATGGTAGGGTGATTGCCTACGTTTCCAGACAGCTGAAGGTACACGAAAAGAACTATCCTGTCCACGACCTTGAGTTAGCAGCTATTGTTCATGCCTTGAAGATATGGCGACATTATTTGTATGGTATTCCTTGTGAGATTTACACCGATCATCGAAGTTTGCAGCACCTGTTTAAGCAGAAAGATCTTAACTTACATCAGCGGAGGTGGTTGGAGCTGCTTAAGGACTATGATATCACTATTTTGTACCACCCTGGGAAGGCCAATGTGGTGGCCGATGCTTTGAGTCGCCGGGCAGAGAGTTTGGGGAGTTTAGCATATCTACTAGCAGCAGAGAGGCCATTGGCGTTGGATGTTCAGGCCTTAGCCAGCCAGTTTGTGAGATTGGATATTTTTGAGTCGAGTCGAGTATTGGCTTATGTGGTCTCTCAGTCTTCTCAGTATGATGACCCATATCTGCTTGTCCTTAAGGACACAGTCCAGCACGGTGATGCTAAGGAGGTCACTATTGGAGATGATGGTGCATTGAGGATGTAGGGCAGGCTATGTGTGCCCAATATAGATGGTTTACGTGAGTTGATTCTCCATAAGGCTCACAGTTCGCGGTACTCTATTCATCCGGGTGCCGCAAAGATGTATTAGGACTTGAAATAGCATTACTGGTGGAGGAGAATGAAGAAAAACATAGTAGAGTATGTGGCTCGATGTCTGAATTTCCAGCAGGTAAAATATGAGCATCAGTGACCAGGTTGATTGCTTCAGAAGTTAGAGATTCCGGAGTGGAAATGGGAGAGGATCACTATAGATTTTGTTGTTGGACTCCCACGGACTCAGCGGAGGTTTGATGTAGTTTGGGTGATTGTGGATAGGCTGCCCAAGTTGGCTCATTTCATTCCTGTGATGACTACCTATTCTTTCGAGCAGCTAACTCGAATCTACATCTGTGAGATCATCAGGCTTCATGGCGTACCGGTATCTAGTATCTCTGACTGGGGTACGCAGTATACATCACGGTTCTGGAGAGTTGTAGAACATGAGTTGGGTACTCGGGTTGAGTTGAGCACAACATTTCACCCTCAGATGGACTGGCAGTTCGAGCGCACTATTCAAATATTAGAGGATATGCTCCGTACGTGTGTGATAGATTTTGGGGGTGCTTGGGACCAGTTCTTGACACTTGTGGAGTTTGCTTACAACAACAGTTATCAGTCCAGTATTCAGATGGCACCGTATGAGGCTCTGTACGGTAGGCGGTGTCGGTCCTAGTGGGTTGGTTCGAACCCGGCAAGGCCAGATTATTGGGTACGGACTTGGTTCAGGATGCCTTGGAAAAAGTGAAGGTGATTCGGGATAGACTTCGCACAGCCTAGTCCAGATAGAAGAGTTATGCGGACCGGAAGGTTCGCGATGTGGCATTCATGGTTGGAGAGCGAGTCCTGCTCCGGGTTTCGCCTATGAAGGGCGTTATGAGGTTTGGAAAGAAAGGCAAGCTGAGCCCGAGGTTCATTGGTCCATTTGAGGTGTTGCGTCGAGTTGGGGCGGTTGCTTATGAGCTTGCCTTGCCTCCCAGTCTAGCATGAGTTCATCTGGTATTCCATGTTTCTATGCTCCGGAAGTATCACAGCGATCCGTCCAATGTGTTGGATTTCAGCTCAGTTCAATTGGACAAGGATCTATCTTATGTTGAGGAGCCTGTGGCTATTTTAGACAGGCAGGTCAGAAAGCTAAGATCAAAGAACATTGCTTCCATGAAGATTCATTGGAGGGGATAGCTGGTCAAGGAGGCAACTTAGGAGACCGAGCAGGATATGCGCAGCCGTTATCCTCATCTTTTCACCACTTCAAGTATGTCTCTATGTTCGTGCGAGGACGAACGTTTGTTTTAAGAGGAGGAGGATGTAACAACCCGACCGGTCGTTTTGAGAGTAATAGCCACGATCCCCTATTTACTGTTTCCCCCGTGCCTTTTTTTGCTTAGGTGACTTGCCGGGAGGTTTTGTTTTTGGTTTCGGAGTGTTTTAGGACACTTAGTCCCTAAATGGATGTTTAAGCCTTAGGATTTAGACCATAGTTGGAACTGTCTGAAGATGACTTCGGAATGGAATTCCGTTAGTTCCGTTAGCTCCGTTAGGTGATTTTGGGTTGAGGGGCCTGTACGGATTGTGTTTTGGAGGTCCGTAGCTCATTTATGCTCGAAATGGTAAAAGTCGAATTTTTGGAGTTTTGGGCCGGTAGTGGAATTTTTGATATCGGGGTAGTTTTTCGATTCCGGAAGTTGGAATAGGTCCGTAATGTTGAATATGACTTGTGTGCAAAATTTGGGGTCAATCGGACGTGGTTTGGCTGGTTTCGGTGTCGGTTGTCGAATTTGAAAGTTTCAAGTTCTTTAAGTTTGAATCGGAGGATGATTTATGATTTAACATTAGTTGATGTGATTTGAGGGCTCGACTTAGTTCGTATGGTATTTTATGATTGGTTAGTATATTTGGTCGAGGTCTCGGGGGCCTCGGGAGTGTTTCGGATGCTCAACGGGTCATTTTTGGACTTAAGGAGTTGGCAGTTTTTGTTGGTGTTCTGCAGCTCGTTTCCTTAATCGCGATCGCGTGATAAGGCTCGCGATCGCGTAGAGTAATTGGGAGACCAGCTGGGTTATCTCTTCGCGTTCGCCAAGAATGGGACGCGATCGCGTAGGTTCGTCAGGTTATGGATCGCGATCGCGTGGGTTCGTCAGGTTTTGCATCGTGAACGCGTGGGCTAGGCTACGTTCGCGAAGAAGAAATAAGGCAGCAGTGGAATTGGGTGTTGTTCTTTGCGATCGCGTAAGTCTGAGGAGCTATTTCATCGCATTCGCGTGGAGAATTACATGTTTGCGTAGAGTAAAATAATGGGGCAGCGAAGTTGTTCTTCGCGATCGCAATGAAGGAATCACTGGGCAGTGTTAAAGTCTCCAAAAAAACGGGGGTTTTGCCATTTTATCAAAAACTTGAGTTGGGAGCTCGGATTTTAGACGAGGTATTGAGGGATTTTCAGATATATCGATTGAGTAACGATTCTTAACTCCTTTATGGTTATATTCCACTAATCTATGGTTGATTTCATCATTTAATTTCAAATTTTAGGGTTGAAATTGGAAAAAAATTGGAAGAACTTCTTCAACAAAAATTTCGAGTTTTGAAGGGGATTTGTGGTCGGATTTGAGTAAAATTTATATGGTTAGACTCGTGAGCGATTGGGTGTTCGTATTTTGTGATTTTTACCCGATTTCGAGACGTGGGCCCCATGGGCGAATTTTGAGTTAATTTTAAAATTTTTGTTAAAGTATTGATTTCATTAATTAGATGAGTCTATTATGGTTGTATTTATGATATGTAATTGTTTTTGGCTAGATTTGGGCCATTCGGAGCTGGATATTCGTGGGAAAGGCATTGTGACCGATTGATTGAGCTTGGTTCGAGGTAAGTGGCTTGCCTAACTTTATGTGGGGAAAATCCCCTTAAGATTTGGAACTATTGTGATATGTGAGCGCCGTGTACGTAAGGTCACGAGTACGTACACGGGCTAGTTGTGGTAAAACCCGATTTTTCTTACTGAGCAGCAACATGTTTTCCTGTTATTTTGAGTTATACCATTTTAATAAGTACTAATCTATTTTCATTCTTAATTGAGTTATTCCAATATGTGTAGCTATCATGTTTAGTCTAATACAACATGTCTACGTGTCTTAATTGTTTATGTGAATTCTGTGCAGCATGCTTAGTGAATTTCTTGCTTTTTCCCTGACTGGTACTTAGTCTAAATTGTAAGAATTTCGTGATGTAGTTGTATTTCTATCGTTCGCGCTGCATATTTACTCTGGGACTACGGAACGGTATTTCGGGAGATTCCCCTGTACTGCATATTTACTTTGGGACTACGAAACGGTATTCTGGGAGATCCCCCTGTACTGTATATTTACTTTGGGACTATGGAACGGTATTTCGGGAGATCCCCCTGTACTGCATATTTACTTTGGGATTACGGAACGGTATTCCGGGAGACCCCCCTGTCTTGCATATTTACTTTGGGACTATGGAACGGTATTCCGGGAGATCCCCCTGTACTGCATATTTACTTTGGGAATACAGAACGGTATTCTGGGAGATCCCCTATCTTGCATATTTACTTTGGGACTACGGAACGGTATTCCGAGAGATCCTCCTGCACATTTACGTTTGGGACTACGAGATGGTATCTCGGGAGATCCCCTGTTGTGTTTTCTGTGTACTGAGCTGTTACCTTCTATGATTTCATTTTTGTTAAATTTTAGCCTTTATTTTATTGCGGTATTACACTCTATATTGTTTTTATTATATATTTGCCAGTAGGGCCCTGACCTGACCTCGTAACTACTCGACCAAGGTTAGACTTGGCACTTAGTGGGTACCGATTGTGGTGTACTCATGCTACTCTCTGCACTATCAGTGAGCCGGGCGAGCTTTGGAGACTTCAAGGTATATCTGCCGCGTCTGCAGACCTCGGAGTCCCCTTCTACTCTTTCTCATGTCCATTATCTTCTGTATTTTCCTTGTTAGATTCTGATGTATAGAGACACTAGATTTTTCCTTCTTTAGTTTATGATTCATGATATTTCGGGTTTATGGATTTGTTGTGTATTTTTGAATAGTTGGTTAAATTTATATTTTTATTTCACTATTCCGCAAAAATTTTAGGCTTACCTAGTTGTAGAGACTAGGTACCATCACGATGTCACACGGAGGGGAAATTGGGTCATGACAAGTTGGTATCAGAGCTCTAGGTTCATAGGTGTCGTGAGTCACAAACCAATTTAGTAGAGTCTCGCGGATCGGTACAGAGACGTATGTACTTATCTTCGGGAGGCTATGGAACTGTTAGGAAAATTTCACTACTTTGATTCCTTGTCGTGCGAAAATTGTTGACTTCAAAGATTCTAAACTTCTGTATTCTATTCTCTCACTGATAGTGAGGACACTTACAAGAGAATCTGATGACCAGGCACCTGCGCCCCCCGCTAGAGCCGCGAGAGGTCGGGGCTGGGGTAGAGGCCGAGCACGTCCACGTGGTGCAGCCAGATCATCCGGACGAGCTGCTACAGAGGAGCCCCCAGTAGCTCCAACTGAAGGGCAGACATCTGCGACACCTGTTCCTGCACCAGCCCTCCAGGAGACTCTAGCCCAGTTTCTGAGCTTGTTCAGCACCTTAGCTCAGGTTAGAGTGATTCCACTTGCTCCTGCCATATCTCAGGCCGGGGGAGGAGCACAAACTCCCGTCGTCGGTACTCCAGAGCAGCGGGTTCATGTCGACTAGGTTCTAGAGGTTGTACCAATGCAGCCGGTAACTCTAGCTCAGCCCGAGGTTAGGGCAACAACTTCTGAGGTGGAGCAGCTCAGACTTGAGAGGTACAAGAAGTACCACCCACCTACCTTCAGCGGATTGGCTACAGATGATGATCAGGTTTTTCTGGAGGAGTGTCATCGTATTCTTCGTACTATGGGATTAGCGGAGACGAGCGGGGTTTCTTTTACTATATTCCATCTTAGAGGAGCAGCCTATCAGTGGTGGCATGCTTATGAGTAGAGTAGTCCGGCTGAGGTAGCTTCACTTACATGGACTCAGTTTTCGGACATGTTTTTAAGAGATTATGTCCCTCAGAGCCTTAGGGACTCATAACGCGTGGAGTTTGAGCAGCTGCGCCAGGGTGCTATGACTGTGTCAGAGTATGCAGTCCGCTTCAG
The DNA here is from genome assembly GCF_000390325.3 of Nicotiana tomentosiformis. Lineage (NCBI taxonomy): Eukaryota > Viridiplantae > Streptophyta > Magnoliopsida > Solanales > Solanaceae > Nicotiana > Nicotiana tomentosiformis. The sequence goes on along the minus strand of NC_090818.1, from coordinate 41,019,873 downwards.
TGATTTGGCCCGACATGCACCGGCCTTGGTTGCCATAGTTCGAGAGAGGGTTCGACGATTTATTGAGGGACTCCACCCTAGTATCAATATTAGTATGGCCAGAGAGTTGGAGTTGGATATTTTTTATCAGCAGGTTGGGAGTATCGCCAGGAGATTGGAGGGCATGCTTGCCCGGGATAGAGAGGAGAGGGAGTCCGAGAGGTCTCGAGAGACTGGTTCTTATTTTGGTGCTCGTGCCCCAGCAGCTCACCATGGTAGGGGTTATGTGAGTCGCCCCATCTATTCAGCTCTTCCAGCCGCCAATAGTATTCTGATCCCTTCTAGGCCCCAGGAGCCGTATTATGCATCGCCATTATCTAGTGTGCCTCCTGCACAGGGTGTTGCTAGCGGCCACTCCAGCACACCTGGCCCGAGCCAGCCACAGCAGCCACGCCCTCCCAAAGCTTGTTTTGAGTGTGTCGACACTCGCTATATGGTGAGGGATTGCCTCAGGATTAGGAGGGTTGCGCCTCCACAGACTTCTCATCCACAGTGTGCTTCACCGAGTCCTCAGGATATGATTACAGTACCAGCTGCCACCCCACCTGCTCAGCCAGCTCGAGGTAGAGGTCGGGGAGGTAGAGGTCGCCCTAGAGGGGGAGGCCAGGACATATATTATGCCCTTCCTACTCATACAGAGGTAGTTGCTTCTGATTCTGTCATTACAGGTATTGTTCCAGTCTGTCATAGAGATGCGTCGGTATTATTTGACCCAGGCTCTATATATTCCTATCTGTCCTCTTATTTTGCCCCGTATTTGGGCGTATCGCGAGATTCTTTGAGTTCCCATGTTTATGTATCTACTCCTGTGGGACATTCTCTTATTGTGGACCACGTGTATCGGTCGTGTTTGATTGATCTTAGTAGTTTTGAGACTAGAGCCGACTTATTATTGCTCAGCGTGGTAGATTTTGATGTTATCTTGGGCATGGACTGGTTGTCGCCCCATTTTGCTATTCTTGATTGTTACGCTAAAACCATGATGCTGGTTATTCCAGGTTTACCGCGGTTAGAGTGGAGAGGTACCTTAGAGTATACTCCCACCAAAGTTATTTCATTTCTTAAAGCTCAACGAATAGTTTAGAAGGGGTATGACGTGTATCTAGCTTATGTGAGAGACGTCAGCATTGATACCCCAATAGTGGAGTCAGTTCCAGTAGTAAGGGACTTTCCTGATGTGTTTCCAGCTGATCTTCCGGGCATGCTGTCCGACAGAGATATTGATTTTGGTATTGATTTGTTGCCGGGCACTCAACCCATCTCTATTCCTCCACATCGTATGGCTCCTCCTGAGTTGAAGTAGTCTAAGGAGCAATTACAAGAGTTGCTTGATAAGGGCTTCATTCGGCCCAGTGTGTCACCTTGGGGTGCTCCTGTCTTATTTGTAAAGAAGAAGGATGGTTCTATGCAGATATGTATTGATTACCGCCAGTTGAACAAAGTCACAGTGAAGAAATATATCCATTGCCTCGTATTGATAACTTATTTGATCAGTTACAGGGTGCCAGAATATTTTCCAAGATTGAATTACATTCAGGATATCATCAGTTGAAGATTCGGGAATCAGATATCCCGAAGACTGCTTTCAGGACCAGATATGGTCACTATGAGTTTCTTGTGATGTCTTTTGGGATGACCAATGCCCCAGGAACTTTTATTCACTTGATGCACAGTGTATTCCGGCCCTATCTTGACTCATTCATCATTGTATTTATTGACGACATTCTGGTATACTCCCGGAGTCAGGAGGATCATGAGAAACACCTGAGGACTGCACTTCAGACCTTGAGAGAAAAGAAGTTATATGCAAAATTTTTAAAGTGTGAGTTTTGGCTAGACTCAGTGGTATTCTTGGGTCATATAGTATCGAGTGAGGGGATCCAAGTGGATCCGAAGAAGATTGAAGCAGTAGAGTTAGCCCAGACCGTCCTCAGCTACAGAGATCCGGAGTTTTCTTGGTTTGGCGGGGTATTACCGTCGATTTGTAGAGGGTTTCTCGTCTATTGTAACACCTATGACCAGGCTGACCCAGAAGTTGACGTATTGTTCAAATAATGACCATTTACTTTAAATAGGGACAAGACAAAACATTCAAGGTTTTGATTTCAATGTGAAATCATAATTGCCGCCTAACATCTAAGATTTATTTTGGGAAAGGAAGTCTTTCCTCATTCTCATTATTAGACACAGTTATATATTAACTTTGCAATTCTTACAACAATTAGAGTCCATCTTGGATTCATTGTTGTCGCCGTAAGCAGAAGAATCCAATACGGAAAAGAATTGTAGCGGCCGCCTCATACACTCGATCCCACATCGACGTACCCCCTTTTACAGCCGCCTTTTGACCCCTATATATATCCTTGCACTTAACGTTGTAAATCACCAGTGTGCGCAGCCATTACATGCCTGTTCGAGTCCCTCCTTAACAGGTGAATATTTTTCTTCTACGTTTTCCTTTGTCTTCTTTTTCTTTTTTTTTTCTTTTTTTTTAGGTCGAGCGATAAGGATATGTTCTTGTTTGGCAAGATGATACATGCATGAAGAAGGCAATTATAGGGTGTGAGGGGATGAGTACTCATCCTTGCCCGAATATCGGAGAGAATACTCTCAGTGTGGTTCAATTATCGGAGAGATTACTCTCAATATGGCTCGACTATCGAAGAGATTACTCTCGATGTACCCCAACTATCGGAGAGATTACTCTCAATGCGCCCCGACTATCGGAGAGATTACTCTCAATGTGGCTCGACTATCAGAGAGATTACTCTCAATACGCCCCGACTATCGGAGAAATTACTCTCAAGAGACTTATATGTCCACCTTAAGATTGGAAAGTATAGTTTCCTTTTAAGGACAAACCTACGAAGAGGACAACTTAAGGTGAAAAGGGACTCATATGTCCACCTTAAGATTAGAAAGTTATAGTTCCCTTTATGGACAAATACACGAAGAGGCCAACTTAAGGTGCAAAGGGACTTATATGTCCACCTTAAGATTGAAAAGTTATAGTTTCTTTTTAAGGACAAACCTACGAAGATGCCAACTTAAGGTGCAAAGGGACTTATATGTCTACCTTAAGATTGGAAAATTATAAAGCTTCAACTCGAAGACTTCGTGGACTTGACGACGTCGATTTGAACACTTGGAAAATTTTGAAGATTTGGCGGACTTTGCAGACTTCAACTTGAAGACCAACAAACTTGAAGATTTGATGGAATTAAAGATTCGGCGAACTCTGATGCTTCAACCTGAAGACTTTGAGGGCTCAAATACTTCCACTTGAAGACCGGCGAGTTTGAGGACCTCAACTTGAAGACTTCAACTAGAAGACTTGGAGGCTTAAATATTTCGACTTGAAGACCGAAGAACTTGAAGACCAGCAGACTTAAAGATTTGGAGAACATGAAGACATAGTGAACCCCCGAATTTCAGCGCAAATACTTGGCATCCTCCTAAAATCGTCCCATTGAAGATACCAATTTACCATGGAGGGTTGCCCCCTTTAAATCAAATGGGATCCAATGTTTAACAGAAGAATGGTATCTGTAATGACATGACCGGTCGTTTTGAGCTCTAGTGCGTCGTTTGGCGGTTTGAGGCCATGAGCAGCTTCACTTCAGGTATTATGACTTGTACGCATGGTCGGGATTGAATTTCGGGAAGTTCGGAGTTGAATTGGAAAAACAATTCTCATTTTGAAAGCTTTAAGTTGGAAGAATTGACTAAGATTGGATTTTAGAGTAAACGGCATCGGAATCGGGATTTTAAGGTTTCAGTAGGTTCGTATGATGATTTTGGACTTGGACATATGTTCGGGTCAAATTTTGGATGACCCGGGAGCGTTTCGGCACCTATTGTGGAAGTTAGCACTTTGGAAGAATTTCATGAATTTAGGGTGGAGGTGAATTTTATGTTATCGATATCCGTTTGGGATTCCATCTGGGAATGGCTCCGTATGGTGATTCTGGTGTTGGGAGCGCATCCGGAAGTGGATTCGGAGGTCCGTAGGTCATTTTGGAGTCATTTGGCTAAGGTTAGAAATTTGAAAGTTTTTGAGAAATTTGATCGGAGGTGGACTTTTTGATATCGGGGTCGGAATCCGATTCCGGAAGTTGGTGTAGGTCCGTAATATCAAACGTGACTTGTGTACAAAATTTGAGGGAAATCAGGTGTGATTTGATAGGTTTCAGCATCGAATGAGCAAATTTGAAATTCTAAAGTTCATTAAACTTGGAATGTGGTACAATTCATGAATTCGACATTGTTTGATGTGATTTGAAGGCTCGACTAAGTTCGTAATATATTTTGGGACGTGTTGGTATAATTGGTTAATTTCCCGAGGGCCCCGGGTGGATTCTGGGTGGTTAACGGATCGAATTTGGAATTTAAAAAAGGGCTGAAGCAGCTGAGCATCTGGTGTAACCGCTCCTGTGTGAAGAAGGCCGCAGGTGCGGGAAAATGGCTCGCAGAAGCGGAATGGACAGGCTATTGAGAACCGCAGGAGCGGAAAGATTTGTGCACCTGCGAAGGCGCAGGTGCGAAGAGAGTAGCGCAGGTGCGAGAATGTTGGGCCGAGCTGGAGCCGCACCTGCGATGGGATTTCCGCAAGTGTGGGACCGCATACGCGGCCAAGGCACCTGTGCGAACGTCGGGGCTGGGCAGTGTGTTCTTTAAAAATGAGGGCTTGGCTCATTTTCACCCTATTTTCTCCATGAGAGCCGGTCTTGGAGCGAGTTTGGAGCTCATTCTTTGTCATCAATGCCAAGGTAAGTGATTCCCACTTATTATAAGTTAAATACATGGTTTGTATGAGGATTTAAATATGGAAATGAGTATAAATTATGGGGTTTTGGTAGAAGACCTAGAATTTGGTATTTTTGGATTTTGACCACAAAATTGGACATGAAATTGAGAATAAACTATATATTTGAGTTCGTGAGGTTATAGGTAAATTTATCTTCGAAAATTTTTGGAATCCGGGCACGTGGGCCCGAGGGAAATTTTTATCGACTTTTCGATCGGGGTTAGAAATTGTTATAACTTGGATTATATTGAGTATTTGAGTATGTATTAATGGATTTGCATAATTATTGGCTAGTTTTGGGGCGTTGTGCATCGATTCGAGTTGTTTGAAGGGCTCGAAAGCCGGTTATGGAACTATGGAGCGAGGTAAGTCTCCTTTCTAACCTTGTAAGAGGGAATTTACCCCATAGGTGAAATAAATCAATGTGTGCTCCTATTTGTGGGGGCTACATACGCACGAGGTGACGAGAGTCCGTGCGTAGCTACTATTATACTTAAGTTCGGGTAGTCTAGGACCCAAAATCATGCTTTACTTATAATATCTGCAATCTTGTTGTCAATTTAAAATGCTTAAATCTTATCGAACTTTGTTAATAAATTTTTAAAAGGCTAGACATCGTTTTCTTGACTTTTAAAAGAGAAATTTCCTTTTCCTTGGATAATTGCCCCTTGATGAATTCTTGATTGACTATTTGAATGTGTTATTTTTTGTGGAATGGGCTGAACGCCTCGGTAGATTAAATAGATGTATCTATGATTCGCGCCATTCGACCCTCTGGCAGTGCACAGTTTAAATATTATGTTGGATTGGGTCGTACGACCTCAGCATGATTTGCGCATGCTTGTATTGCTTGCCCTGAAATTTATGACAATTGATATGGCCTCACTGGCCGGAGATATAAATTGTTAAAATATGAAAATAAATTTGGAGATTTCTTAATTGTAAAAGAATTGCTTACTTACTTCAAAATAACGAGCTTACAGCCGTTCTACGAAATCCATACTTAATCATACCATTGGTATTTTATTTATAGCCCATAGTAAGTGTTTGAGTCGACCCCTCGTCACTACTTCTTCGGAGTTAGGCGGGATACTTACTGGGTACGCGTTGTTTTTATACTCATACTACACTTGCTGTACATTTTGTTATACATGCATATATGCATTCAGTGGCCTTGTGGACGCAGCGGCATGGTTGACACAGGGACTTAGGTGAGCTGCATCGTATGTACGATCCGCAGCCAGCAGAGTCTCCTTTAGAGTATTGTATTTTCTTTCCTGTCCAAATTTCTATTCCGGACACTTATTGTATTTTATTTTAAATTCCTAAAAAATGCTCATGCACTTGTGACACTGGGTTCTGGGATGATTATGGGATGTTCAGTATTGAAATTGGAAAATATTGTTATCTATTCTGTAAAATTAATCTTTTACTAGATAAATTATTGTAACTTTGCGATTTCAAAAATATTAAAATGAGAATTTAATTAACTATTTAGTGTTGGCTTGCCTGACAGTGGTGTCCGGCGTCATCACGACCTTTAACGGATTTTGGACCGTGACAGTATCTCAGCTCGATTTTCAAGTGCTGATTGAATGAATTACACTCCATCATACTTCATTCGGACAACGATTGAGGGGTTATGTATTTTTTGAACTTATGCGACTGAACTCATAATAAAACTCTAAGCTGCCTACGTACCTCGGTGAAGAGGATCAAGTCATACCGTTGTTCAGAAGGAGTGATTTTTTTATGTCATAACTTTTGCCTAGGCTGCCTCTTTCGAGGTTTTCAACCTAGCAGACTCTTTTTTGTGTTGGACCGTACACAGTTTAGACTCATGCGGGCCAAGAGTGTAGGAACATACAGTTTAGGCTCATGCGTTAAGGAGTATCATGACTTGCAGTTTAGGCTCATACGTCGAGGAGCGTTGCAACTTGAAGATTTTACTCAATTTTGAAGAGCTTCATGACATGTAGTTTAGGCTCGTGCATCTAGGAGCATAGTAATTTGAAGATTTAGCTTACGCTTTGAAATGCTTTGCAACTTGACGACTTGCTCAATTTTGAAGAGATTTGCAACTTGAAGTTCGGCTCGAATTTGAAGAGCTTTGTGACTAGAAGATCTACCTTAAAGTTGAAAAGCTTTGAAACTTAAAGTCTACCTCGAATTTGAAGAGCTTTCCACTTGAGTCTTTGCTCGAATTTGAAGAGCTTTCGACTTGAGTCTTTGCTCAAATTTGAAGAGCTTTGTGATTGAAGATTTAGCTCAAATTGAAGAGCTTTGCAACTTGAAGTTTAGCTCAAATTTGAAGAGCTTTACGACTTGAAGTCTTTGCTCGACTTTGAAGAGCTTTCGACTTTAGTATTTGCTTGAATTTGAAGAGCTTTACGTGTTGAAGATTTAGTTTAAATTTGAGGAGCTTCGTGACATATAATATGGGATCATGTGCCAATAAGCATTATAACTTGCAGTTTAGGCTCATGCGTTGAGGAGCATTGCAACTTGCAGTTTAGGCTCGTGCGTTGAGGAGCATTGCAACATGAATAGATTCTTCCTTTTCATTTTTGGATGAAAACATGCCCCCATCCTCGTCTTTTTGTTTTTCTTCTTTTTCGTCGTAAGGCTCAAAGATAGGTAGCCATTGGTCTCCACTTGTATCCATGTTTAGTTACATATCATGAGCACGAGTTGCAAGTTGTTCAAATATTTTTGGCTTTATGCCTTGTAAGATATAGCAAAAACCCCAACGCATGCCTTGAATGCACATTTTGATGCTAGAAGTTTCAATAAGGCGATCTTTGTAGTTGAGGCTTAAGCTCCTCCAGCGGTTGATGAAGTCAATAACCGGCTCATCCTTTCGTTGATGAGAGTTTGTAAATTCGGTCATACTTACAATGCGTCTTGTGCTATAGAAACGATTGAGAAACTCTTGCTCCAACTGCTCCCAACTATCGATGGAACCTGATTCGAGATCTGTGTACCAATCGAATGCATTACCTTTGAGAGATCGAACAAACTGTTTGACAAAATAATCGCTATACGTTCCATCATTGTTGCAAGTTTCAACAAAGTGTGTTACATGTTGTCTCGGATTTCCCTTATCATCGAATTGTTGCAACTTAGGAGGTTGATAACCAACATGCATCTTCAAGTTATTAATTCTTTGTGTATACGGCTTTGCATATATGAGTGATAATTTGGACGACTCAGGTTTATCTTTGATAGACTCCATGATGAAGTCCTTTAATTTCTCAACGGCAGTTGTTCTTCTACAGTAGAAGCTTCAATAACCATTGCTTGCATGATCGCCATAAAGGATGAAGAATAATATGGATCATTGTTAAGCTTAGAGGTCGCATTAATGGAGACTGGAGGAGATCCAACGCTCAAGTTATCATTATCGACTTGCATGAAAGGTTTCTTGGGCTTAGATAAACTAAGTTGAGCAAGAACCTCTTCGATCCTTTCGGCGACATCGTTCCCTTTTTGGGTCGCGCTTGTAGAGGATCTTGTTCTCTTTGAGGATGAAGATTCGACAATAAGGCTTGATGCGGACGACACTTGAAGTGTTTGTTGTCCTAAATAGCTTAATTTGCTCCTTGTGATTGGCCCAAAGCTTCCAAAGGTAATATTGAGGATGTTTTCCACATCAGCATAGAACTTGGAATTAGCAGCTTTAGTGGAAGTTGATCTGGAGTTGATTTTCTTTGCAGCCATTTCGATGTTCTTGAACTTTGGTGAATGAAAAGTTGAGATGAGAGGTAGAGATTGTCCCACTGGGCATGCCAGAATTTATAGACAATAAATTGTGTCAAGAAAATAAAATCAAGACCGAAAAATATCGCAACAATCGTAGTATTTGATTTTAAATAATTTGAGTGTATAATTTCTATGAATCATCTGATTCTTCTTTTCAATACTAAATGAATTCAAGGGCCTTTGAGCTTGATCATGAATCTATATTTGTTTCCCCGAACGATGATCTTGAATTCAACTAGCACGAACTTTGATTTGAACTCGTACTCCTTGAATCTTGACTTGTTCTTCGTTCTTGAGCTTGAAGTTCTTCGTTCTTAAGCTTGAACTTGGTTTCTTGAACTTGAACTTGATTGCTTGAAGCTTGATACTTGTAGAGAAATTTGCGGCGTTTGATCCACGAGCTCTTTCTTGCTTCTTGTTATAAATTCTGGTGTCTTTTCTGGGTTATGAAGACCCCCATTTATAGTCGTGGAAGGGAGGAGTTATGATAAGAACAAACTCTTTCCGACCAATCAAATTGAAGTGTGGCATGGCCGCATTTGATTGGCCAGAACATGTCACTTGCACACGTTGCACGATTTCATTGGCCTTTTACTTTGACTTGGCATGTCTTGTCATTCTGACACGTGACATGATCCCATTTGCTCTTTTGTTTGACTTGGCGTGCCACGTCATTTGACTCGTGGCACTAAACTGGGCCTCTTGGAAGATGGCATCTTGGGCTTAACGAAGTGGGCTCATCATTTGTAGCCCAACTAAATGGACTAGCCCAATGGATTAAGACTTATTTATTTAATCTATATATATTGGACTTATAATTAATCCAATTATATTAGCCCAATAAATTTATTTGAACTAATATAACTTGAATTTTAAAATATATATAGTCCCAATTATTTTACGGATTTAATTTCAATAAAATTTATATGCCTACAGTAATCATGTAAGATTGCTAACGTGTAGTATTATGTCCTAAAACTAATAGGATTATAAGACTAATATCTAAAATTTCGGCTATGTTCTTTTATTATACTTAATATTAAAAGATTATTTTTATAAACCGATATTGTATTCATACTTTTATAATAATATAAATAGATATAGATTAGTTTTTAAATTACAAAATAGAGCCCAATAACTTACACGCGCCAATTATTTATTACGATTAAGTTTTATACATTGGCAATATAAAAAAGTACTTATATATAGTTAAATAGACATCTTTCCGTGATTAACTTTTTAAATTTTATACTATTAGCATACTTTTTTACATTAAACGTTTAGAGAAGTTAAACCCCATATATTAACCACGGTGGAGTTGCTAAGAGGAAAATCATTTCCACTCGGATACTACAAGTCTGAGCTTGTGAAAAGTCATGTGCTCCAAAACTTCAATGTTAGCCAAGTGAACTATGAGTTTCCTATAATGGCTTCCCCACCCAACCTACCACCATTAATAAGGGCTATGAGAGGTGGCAAATAGATGGGTTAGGTCAAATTTTGGGTGTGTTAAAACAGATAAAATTAATAAACACTTACGGGTCATGACCCGACCCGTCTAACAGTGACCCGGTCTCCGTTTACTTTTTATTTTGCTTTTTGATAGCTAATGTATTTTTCTTAAATACTTAAGTTCTTCTAAATTTATATAACTCTCAATTTTCAAATTTGAATGTGTACATTTTGAGTTTGAATTGCATTTTGATCCGTCGTGTACAGTATTTTTATACAATAGATTGATAGATCATCTTCGAAACACCCTTTTGAACAAAGTCAACAAGCTGATCATAACCCGATCTGTTCTGAAATTTAGACGGGTTGATATAACAATAATAAACTCAGTGTAATCGCACAAGTGAGTCTAGGAGAGTAATGTATTCGCTGAACTTACGCCTACCTTATATATAGAGAGGTTGTTTTCGATAGACTCTCAGCCCAAACACTTGAACGGGTTGATAGGATTACTAAAAATAAACTAAAACAATTCTTTTTTCTTTTTTTTTTTGAAAGAAAAAAAAACCTTTAAGGTGGACGTCTTTCTAATAACCCAAGTTGGGGAAGGAAAGAGTTAAGAACCTAGAATTGATTTATACTTTCATTTTGGTAACAAGTTGAGACAAATCCAAACATTTTCTTCCCAAAAGAAAGCTTCCTTTAACTACTCAAACCATCTTCTCTTTCTCCTACTTCACCTTTTCTTTCTCTCTCTATATTTGGTTTTCTCTCCTGATTGACACGTTAAATTCAATGAACTAAAAGGTCAATTTCAGAAATAAAAGAATAAAAAAGACTCGTTCTTGACTAAAATGTCCCATTGGACACATTCCTTAAGGTAAAAGTTTGAACTTTTAACTTTGGTAGAATTAAATAAAATGTAGAGAAGTTAATTTTCAAAAAGATTATAGTTTTATTATACTAATAGGACATCAAAGAAATATAACTCGTACAGAAATAATACTTAATAAAGATAGATGAAATTTTCAAAAAATATAAAAAAGAGTGCCTTGAGATTTATATAAACTTTTCGCCTTTAATTAGAGATGATTTTTGGTTCGAGCTCTAATAAATGGAAAAAAAAAAACGAAACATGAAACATTTCTTTCTTTAATGAGTCTTACGTGGCGTGAATCCGAATAAATCGAGATTTTAAAATGAATACTAATAAAAAAATTTAAAAATACAAAGAATGATCTCATATAGAGGTGGAGAGAGGATTTGAAGCTTGTGGGTTCGAGTAGATCTTTTAAGTTATTGGGTTCTAAATTAATAATTTATACATATTCAATAAATATTTTAAGATAAATATATGATTTGGATCAAAATAATTGGTTTCGGCCGAACCCGTAACTTCTACTCTCCCTCCGCCCCTAATCTCGTATCTCTTCGCGGCTTAACCCAACCTTCACGCCTAAGTTCTTCTTCCTTGCACCGGTCTACAAGTCATTACAAAAATCACCATATATATATTTATGATAATCTTGAAATGCATATTAAATTTAGGAATAACCTTTTTTGATATATATGCTCATCATATTTAGTTATTTCGTGACAAATAAAATAAATCTTAAATTAACAAATAATTATGTTACATTAAGAGCATGTGGACTTGACATTCAAGTTTGAGATGGATATGAAATACTTTATCAAGGAAGATATCTTTACCAGTTTTAGATCATGAAAAATATATTTATGTTTTGATATTATTTTTTATTCATTAAAAAGTAAAGACATTTGTTTATCCGAAAAATTGGATAACGTTAAATTTAGATATGGTTCTACGGGTATGCAAATTCCTTTGATACAAAATGACAATACAGGTATTTTTGCTATAAAATGGGAATGATGGACGGGAAGACTGAAATGAATTAGAAAAACAAGCACAATGAAATCTTAATGTATCTTGGAGGACTTGCCTCTATTGAAGTCTATCCCCCTTTTTATAGTAGAAAGTCACTGCTTTATTTATAACAACATAATAAAATAATACATATAGTGGAAGACCCATGATGATTTGTCTCTTCCTTGATTCTTGCCAAGATTCTCTCCCTCAGTGCGGTTGTAACGGCTCTTGTCTACGAGCTTGGCATTGGCTCGAGCTCGATGTTAGATCGAACCCCCAGTCTTGGTTCGAGCTCGGTTCTACTTTGGGTCATCGATATTCGGGGTCTGTGTCAATCGGTGTTGCCCCGTAGTCCGATTCGGACACGAGTTCGATAATGATATCGAGTTTTGTCGTTGATTGGTCTTATAGCTCGAAGCTCGACATCCCTACTTCGGAATTCGTCCGAGCTTGTCATGTGGATACCCTTCGATTGAAACGTCATTGTCTCGACCGGTTTTTATGACTGAGAATCGGTTTTGACCGTACACAGATAGTCCCCTCGTTTCTCGGAAAGGATGTGGCAAGGAATGATATGATTTCCCTGCGGCTCGATCAAATTTATGCTGACGTTTCTATCGAACCCGATCTTGACGTATATGATAGCTGTCACATCGGCTCGGTTTTACAGAAGCATTTAATGTGTGTCAGATGGTGGTCGGCCACCGCTGATACCGAACCGTCATGCCTTAGTCTATAAATAGTCTTTCCATACAACCTTTACCACTTTTGCGCCTTCTCTTCCTCCAAACTTTCTTATTTATCCTCTCTATTTCGCTGCTACGGGGCCGTCCATACTAGAATTTTGGTGCTGTCTATTTCTTCACCTTCCTTTGCACTCTTCCCTTTCATATCAATGGTGAAAACTTTCAAAATCGGACCTGAGAAGGAGAAAGCTTCTTCCTCACGGTCGTCTGATGATAAGGCGCCGGTGGAGCCATCAGTTCATGACTATGTTCCTGGCCCGTGCACTTTGAAGACTGATTTTAAGGTGGAGAATCCTTCCTCCGTTTTGGGTCGATGTGAACACGTATCGATGTATACGTGCTCTATAACGGAGGATCACCTCGAGGCCGTCAGAAAAGACTGCAACTGGGGTTCCGAGGTCGTGTTGCAAATTCTATCTTTCGATGAGTGTGTTACCACTCACGTGGAGGGTTTTTTTTAAGTGTTTATACTTATCCCTTCACACTGGGACCCGTCGACCCGGTGATTATTGATTTCTGCAAAAGGTATCAAGTCACCCTTGGCCAAATTCATCCCTCTTTATGGCGTATAGTGATCTTATTGCGCTTCTTCTCTATCAAAGCCGGGGGGTTGGATTTTTCTCTGAATCACCTCATACGACTGCATCGGCCTTAGATCTTTCGAGGACTAATCAGACTTCATCGTCGGGCATCGAAGGCTTTGATGTCGAGCATCGATGAAGACAAGGATCGGGGTTGGATGGGTCGTTATATTCGAGTGAGGACCCGTGATCTCATTTCGGAGGAGAAGATGTCGTTCCTTAAAGAATGGAATTTTGACCGTAAGTGATTTTTGTTCACTTTTCATGTCCTTTTTCGATTTTTTCTGATGTCCTTCCTTGATGTTCAGCTGCCCCTTGGATGCCACAAGCGGTGCCTGACCTCGAGGACTGGGTTCGAAAGTTAGCCTCGACCTCCTCTTATGCCGAGCGCGCTTGGTGTGATTTGGCAAAAGGTAGATGGGAGGCCAAGAATCATGGTGAGGTTTGCTTCTTGTTTCCTTCGAAGTATTCTTTGCGTTCTATTCGTTACTGATTTCCTTTTGTGCAGGCGTAACCAGGGATGCCACTTTGAGGCCTTCGAGCGGTGAAGAAGGAAACGAGTCCCTAGTCCCTAAACAGGGGGAATATAAGAAGCGAAGAGCTTCCTCTCGGTCAGAGGACCCCAAGCACAAAACTCGAAGGGTGAGGAAAAAATAAATTGCCCTTTCGATTGACTCGGTCCAACAACTGAGAGAAGACGAAGAAGAAGAAGAAGAAGAAGAAGAAGAAGAAGAAAATAGCTCCTCAACTTTGGTAGTCCAATCTACGGAGGCCATCGAGGTTCCCAGAGCTCCCGAGCCGATGGCGGTTGTGCCTGTCGGGGTTGTTTCCGAAGACCTGAGTCTCGATCGGAGTACTCTGAGTGATTTGCTCGGGGCTATGACAATGGGTCATTCGCCTTCTCTTCCATCTTTTTCTGAGGAGGCGTTGAAGGAAGCTCGAGAGTTGAAGACTCCCGATATCGGTGCAGGCTCTGGTGCAGAGGATCCTTTTAGGGATTGTTTTACTGGAGTCGACGATGGTTCCGATATTGGTGACGCTTCTCTTTTATTAGAGGAGGCTCAGCGTTTCATTACTCGGGTAATGATTCTTCCATACTTGGTTTCTTTGTTCTTTTCCATACTTGACTCGTGTTTCTTACTGTGCTGGCCATTAGTAGGTTTCGAGTCGATCTTAGCCAGTGTGAGGCTGAGTTTCGAAAGGTCTCGAGTGAGAGAGATGCCCTGCGGCTTCTTTGCAGCCAAAAGGACGAGGTTATAAAGGACCTCCAGGCGGATTTGGCTAAGGTCCGTGAAGAAAGGGTCGAGCTCGATAAGCAGGTGAGCCTCATTCTGTTAAAGTATGGGTCTGACTCAACCGTGGAAGTTAACCCTTCGTTGTCTCAGTTGCAGCAAAAGATCAAAAAGATCGGGTTACTTCGAGAAGAAGTCGACCAAATCTGAGCTGAATGCAATCGGTGGAAGGAGACCCTCGACTACCTGGCAGCGGAGAAAGAAACCATCTTAACAAAAGTATTATCGGCCGACGTTCAACTTCGAAGTGTCAAGCAAAAGGGGTCGGTTCAAGCTAAGAGGATCGAGGAGCTTGAAACACGACTTGCTGAGGCTAAGGCGGAGGTTGAGTCGTTGAACGTTTTGGCGGATAAGTCAATTGCTCTATATCGGGCTGATGCTGAGGCTGCTCAGATGGAGGCCCGGGAAGCGGCGAAGACCGCCGATACTCGAGCTTATTGGGTTGCCGAACTTGCCAAGTGTAGGTCTCGAAGGGAGACCCTCGAGGAGATACACGCTCGAGGTTTCGACCTTACCGAATAGGTAAAAAAGGCAAAAGAGCTCAAAGCGGAAGCTGAAGCCTTGGCTTCTGATGATGATGATGATGGTAGCAAAAGCGGATCCGAGGATGGGGAAGAGCTCGACCAGGAAGCTTAGTTTCTAATTCTTCATGTTTGTAAATTAATCACGTAGGCAATTTTTGTATATATATGTATAACGAGGTCGACTTGTTTTTATTTTGTGAAGACTTTTAATTGAATGTTGACCTTGTAGTCTCTCTGATCGATCAGATTTGTAGCCCCAGGATTTGCTTGTTGAGTCGATGATTCAAACTTTAAAGGAACATAATCTGTAGGCCTAATGTAATGGTTGAGTTAATGTAAACTCAGAGTAAAAGTAGCTTATTAGACTTTGAGTGAATGTTTTGAACTTGAAATATTATAGCCCGTAGGCGTAACGGTCGAGTCAGTGCTTGCTCAAACTCAGAATAACAGTAGCCCGTAGGCTTAATAGTCGAGTGAATGTTTTGAACTCGAGATAATATGGCCCGTAGGCGCAATGGTCGAGTGAGTGTTTCGAACTCGAGATAAAGGTAGCCCGTAGGCTTAATAGTCGAATTATTGTTCCAAACTTGAAATATCGTAGCCCGGGGGCGTAATGGTCGAGTGAGTGCTTGCTCGAACTCGGAATAATAGCAGCCCATAGGCTTAATAGTCGAGTGAATATTTCGAACTTGAAATATCGTAGCCCGTAAGCGTAATGGTCGAGTGAGTGCTTGCTCGAACTGGAATAACAGTAGCACGTAGGCTTAATAGTCGAGTGAATGTTTCGAACTCGAAATATCGTAGCCCGTAGGCGTAATGGTCGAGTGAATGCTTGCTCGAACACGGAATAATAGTAGCCCGTAGGCTTAACAATCGAGTGAATGTTTCGAACTCGAGATAATGTGGCCCGTAGGCTTAATAGTCGAGTGAAGAACTCGATATAATATGGCCTGTAGGCTTAATGGTCGAGTGAGTGTTTGCTCGAGCTCAAGATAAAGGTAGCCCGTAGGCTTAATAGTCGAATGATTCAAACTCGAAGTAGTGTAGCCCGTAGGCGTAATGGTTGAGTGAGTGTTTGCTCGAACTTGAAATAAAAATAGCCCGTAGGCTTAGTCGAGTGAATGATTCGAACTCGAAGTAATGTAAGTAGCCTGTAGGCTTAATGGTCGAGTGAGTTCTTGCTCGAACTCGGAATAATAGTAGCCCGTAGGCTTAATATTCGAGTTATCATTTCGAACTCGGAATGAAAGTAGCCCGTAGGCTGAATCTTAATTCTGGTTGCACAATAAATCTCAAGTCATTGCACATGTGTTTATGTTTGGGCCAATCTATATGAGCATGGTTCATTTTGACCATTTGGCTCTTACAATTTGTTCTGTTGGAACCCTATTATTGTGAGATGACTTTCTTGCATCTGAACTCGATGTATTTGAGGGCCCTGATGCCCCCCTCCCCGCCTCCCCCTCGGTATTAGAGGTCGGTTGGAAAGAGTTCTCGGATATTGTTAAAAATGCAGCACGATCGATGGTTGCCTCATTAAAAACCTTGCCAAAAAACCCATTTGAGAGAAAATCGGTCTAAGGGAAAAAGAGTGCAACGCGTGCTTTTAAGCGAAAGATCTTCTTCAGCGCTTGTTCGGACTTTTGCATAGGTCAGTTAGATGAATATGGAAAGGTTGCACCTTAGCAGTAGTATCGTTTTAGATGTGATACATTCCAACTGCTTGATAGCTGTTTGCCATTTATGATGCCGAGCCTGTATGATCCTTTTCCAACGTTCTCGAGCACCTGGTATGGTCCTTCCCAATTTGGTCCTAATTTTCCTTTATTTGGATTCCGAGTATTGATGGTGATTTTTCTTAACACTAAGTCCCCGGGATTGAAATGGCGAAGTTTAGTTCTTCGATTATAATACCTTTTGATTCGTTGCTTTTGGACGGCCAATCGGATGAGGGCAGCTTCTCGTCCTTCGTCCGATAATTCAAGGCTGGTGTTCATAGCCTCGTTATTTGATTCTTCCGTCATGAATCAAAATCTAGGACTAGGTTCACCGACTTCGACTGGTATCAATGCTTCGGAACCATATACTAAGGAGAATGGGGTCGCCCTCGTACTGGATTTTGACGTTGTTCGGTATGCCCAAAGGACTTTGGGCAGGATTTCTCTCCATTTTCCCTTCGTGTCGTTCAATCTCTTCTTCAGGTTTTGAAGAATAGTCTTGTTCGTTGATTCGGCCTGACCGTTCCCACTGGGGTGGTATGGTGTTGATAATATCCTTCTTATTTTGTGATCTTCGAAGAATTTTGTGATTTTGCTGCCAACGAATTGCTTCCCATTGTCGCATACTATTTCGGCGGGTATCCCGAATCGGTATATGATATAATCCCAAATAAAGTCTATAACTTCTTTCTCTCTTATTTTCTCGAACGCCTGCTCTTCAACCCATTTAGAAAAATAGTCAGTCATAAATAAAATAAATTTGGCTTTACCTGCGGTCGATGGCAGAGGGCCGACGATGTCCATTCCCCATTTCATGAATTGTAATGGGGATAGGACTGAGTGAAGTTGCTATCCGGGTTTATGGATCATTGGCGCAAACCTTTGACATTTATCACATTTACGAACAAATTCTTTCGCATCTTTGCCCATATCGATCCAATAATACCGCGCTCTGATCACTATTCGAACTAATGTGTCGGCACCGGAGTGATTGCTACAAGTGCCCTCGTGTACTTCCCAGAGGATGTAATTGGTATCTCCCGGACCCACGCATACCGCCATCGGTCCATCGAATGTTCTTCGATATAGTGTTCCGTCTGCAGCCAACGTAAATCGAGCTGCTTTAGTCCGTAGGGCCCTGGAATCTTTAGGGTTTGAAGGGAGCTTTTCGTTTTTTAAGTATTCAATATACTTGTTTCTCCAATCCCAGGTTAAGCTAGTAGAATTTATTTCGGCGTGCCCATCTTCGATTACCAATCTTGAAAGTTGAACGACAGTCCCCGATCTCAAATCATCTACCTCAACCGACAATCCCAAATTTGCAAGAGCATCGGCCTCATTATTCCGTTCTCGTGGAACATGCCGTAGGGTCCATTGTTTAATATGGTGTAAAGTGATAAGCAGTTTGTCCAAATATCTTTGCATCCTACCTTCTCGGACTTCGAAGGTTTTGTTTACTTGACTCACCACCAGCAAAGAGTCACAATGAGCCTCAATGACTTCTGCTCCCAAGTTTCTAGCTAGTTCGAGACCTGCAATCATGGCTTCATACTCGGCCTCCTTGTTAGTTAACCTGATAGTTTTAATAGCTTTCCTAATAATGTTACCCGTGAGGGGTTTCAAAACTATGCCTAACCCGGGCCCCTTTTATATTCGAAGCACCGTCCGTAAAAAGGATCTATACCTCGGACGATATACCTGATTTCAAAAGGAGTTCCTTTTCGACTTCGGGTATGAGGGTTGGCGTGAAGTTGGCCACGGAGTCTGCTAAAATTTGAGACTTGATGGCCGTACGGGGTTGATATTCGATATCGTACCCACTAAGTTCGATGGCCCATTTGGCCAATCGGCCTGATAGTTTGGGCCTATGTAAAATATTACGGAGTGGGCAGGTGGTTAATACGCTTATGGGGTGATACTGAAAGTACGGCCTTAACTTTCTAGATGCGCTTACCAGCTCAAGTGCCAATTTTCTAAGTGCGGATATCTAGTTTCCACTTCCCTAAGGTCTGACTTACATAATAAACGAAAAATTGCGTACCTTGCTCTTCTCGAACTAGGACACTGCTTACGGCGACTTCTGATACCGCCAAGTACAAGTATGGTTTTTCATCGGTTTTTGGAGTGCGAAGCAATGGTGGGCTCGATAGATATCGTTTGAATTCTTGTAATGCTTGTTGGCATTCCGGTGTCCAGGCGAAGTCATTCTTCTTTTTGAGTAGGGAGAAAAATTTATGACTTCGATCTGATGATCTTGAAATGAACCGGCCTAAGGCTGCAATTCTTCCCGTTAACCTTTGTACAGCTTTCACGCTGTCCACGATGGTGATGTCTTTGATGGCCTTGATTTTTTCGGGGTTGATCTCAATTCCTCGATTTGATACCATGAAGTCGAGGAACTTGCCCGAACCGACCCCGAAAGCACATTTTTCTGGTTTAAGCTTCATGTTATATTTCCTAAGAATCTCGAACGTTTCCTATAAATGGGCCAAATGGTCCTCTGCGCACAGGGACTTAACTAGCATGTCATCAATATAAACTTCTATTGTTTTACCTATTTGTTCTTCGAACATTCTATTTACTAGGCGTTGATAAGTAGCTCCTGCATTTTTTAGCCCGAAGGGCATTACGTTATAACAATATGTTCCATATCGGGTCACAAATGAAGTCTTTTCCCGGTATTCCGGGTTCATCTAAATTTGATTATACCCGGAATAGGCGTCGAGAAAGGTGAGGATCTCGTGGCCGACCGTGGCGTCGATCATGCGATCGATGTTGGGTAGTGGAAAGGAATCTTTGGGGCATGCTTTGTTCAAATTCTTATAGTCCACACACATTCTAAGTTTGTTCCCTTTTTAGGTACTACAACCACATTGGCTAACCATTTGGAGTATTTTACCTCCCGAATGGACCCTATCTTGAGAAGTTTGGTTACCTCGTCCTTTATGAATGCGTGATTTTCCACGGACTGGGGCCTTCTTTTGTGCTTCACCGGTCTGAACCTAGGGTTCAAGCTTAGCTGGTGCGTCGTTATGTCCGGCAGGATCCCTGTTATATCTAGATGGGACCAGGCAAAACAGTCGATGTTATTGATAAGAAATTGAATGAGTTTCTTCCTGAGTTCGGGGCTCAAACCCATTCCCAAGTATACCTTTCGTTCGGGCCAGTGTTCGATCAGTATGATTTGCTCCAGTTCCTCAATTGTTGATTTGGTGGCATCAAAATCATCGGGGGTTACGAAGGATCGAGGGATCCATCGATCATCATCATCTTCTTCAATGTTCTGCTTACCTGGCTAGGTCAAAGCCGATGTCTGTGATTGCTATTTGGTGCTCTGCTCTCCGATTGTGTCTCCTTCTGAACCTGATCCTTTTATCGGCGAAGACGAGGATATTGATTTTGCTTCTTTGACGGAGAACATTTCCTTTGCGGCCGGCTGTTCTCCGTACACTATTTTGACACCTCCCGATGTTGGGAATTTGAGGACCTGGTGTAGGGTCGAGGGTACGGCTCTCATGCTGTGGATCCACGGCCTTCCGAAAAGGGCGTTATATCTCATATCACCTTCGATCACGTGAAACATTATTTCCTGGATGGTTCCGGCCACGTTTATCGGTAGGGTAATCTCGCCTTTGGTGGTTTCACATGCCATATTGAATCCATTTAGAACCAGAGTTGCGGGTACGACCTGATCTTGCAGGCCGAGCTATTCTATGACCCTCGATCTGATGATATTGGCCGAGCTACCTAGATCAATTAACACACTCTTAATCTTAGTTTTATTCATGAGTACGGATATTACCTGTGCATCGTTATGGGGTTGTATGATTCCCTCTATATCTTCATCACTGAAGGACAAAGTCCCTATGGGTGTATAATCTTGAGTTCGAGATCGTTTATCCCTCACAATCGATGTTTTAGTGTGTTTAAGCATCGGTCCCTGAGGGACATCGACGCCGCCGATGATCATGTGAATGATGTGTTGCGGTTCTTCTGGCTCGTTTTGCTTGCTGAATTCCTTGTTCCTAAAATGGTTCTTCCCCCTATCACTCAGAAATTCCAGAAGGTGTCCTTTGTTTAATAAGCGGGCCACTTCCTCTCTTAGTTGCCTGCAATCTTCTGTTCTGTGACCATGGGTGCCATGATATTCGTACATTTGATTGGGATTCATTTGGGCAGGATCGGTCTGCATGGGTCGAGGCCATCTGGTGTCTTTGATGCGTCTGATGGCCGATATGATAACGGATGTATCAATGTTGAAGTTATACTCCGATAATCGAGGGACTTTTATAGGATCGGCATATTTATCAAAGCCTCTCTTGCTCATAAGTCCCCGAGAATTTTGCCCCCGATCAGTCCTTCGGTTGTTCCGAACCGTATCACGTGTTGAATCGTTGTTCATCCGATCTGTGCCGTACGGTTGGTATCGGTCTCTGTTCGACCTTTGTTCTCTGTTGATTTCCCTCTGATTTTTAGTGGTTGTGTGGTTCTGACGTATGGGCCCATACGGAGCTCACAATTGATTATCTGATTTTTGATTTGTACTGGTTGTGTACATCTGCCCAAGTTATTGCTGGGTACTCGATCAAATTTTGTTTCAGCCGACGTGATGCTGTCGAACTTAGCCCGTTAAGTCCTTGGATGAAAGCTTGTACGGCCCAATCGTCTGTGACCGGTGACAAGTCCATACGTTCCATTTGAAATCGGGATACGAATTCCCTCAGCATTTCGTTACCCCTTTGTTTTACTTTGAAGAGGTATGATTTCCTTGTTACAACCTTTATGGCACCAGCATGTACTTTTACGAATGAATCTGCTAACATGGCAAAAGAATCAATGGAATTTGATGGTAAGTTATGATACCAGATCATTGCTCCCTTTGCGAGGGTCTCTCCGAACTTTTTCAACAACACAGATTCGATCTTATCATCCTCCAAATCGTTGCTTTTGATGGCACATGTGTAGGAGGTGACGTGTTCGTTAGGATCGATCGTACCGTTATATTTGAGAATTTTTGGTATACGGAATTTTTTGGAGATTGGTTTTGGGGCCGCGCTCGAGGGAAAAGGCATTTGTGTGAATTTTTTCGAATCAAGCCCCTTTATCATTGGTGGAGCCCCCGGGATTTGATCGACCCTGGCATTGTACGTTTCCACCCTCTTATCGTTGGCTTCGACTCATTTTGTGAGTTCCTCGAGCAATTTAGTAATTCCGGGAGTAGTCCCTGATTCTTGCTCGTTAGATTTCACTATGGTGGGCTCTGTTCTGGGGGTGACTTATCGAAGTGGATTGGAATCCGGCCTGCTCTGTGTGCGAGTTTGGCTCTGTAGCTGAGCTATCGCTACTTGTTGGGCTTGCAGCATCTTGAAGATCATACATAAGCTGGCCCCGATTTTTCCCGCATTTTGGGTATCTCGGGCTACGGATCGAGTACCGCCCTGAATGCTTCTTTCCGGTTCGGAACGCTAGTTTGCGTCCAAAGTTATTTGTGAATAGACATCCAATGGTATTTCGGCTCGAATTTCGGGTACTTCGATTCGAGCCACGGGTGCCAAGTTATTGGTTTCATCTTAAAGGCCAGCTTCGAGGTTGATAGGTAGAGCCATTACTGATTTGAAGTTGTAAGCTGGAGTGTACTGTAGATTTATATCAAACAATCACTGTTACCCTTAGCCCCACGGTGGGCACCAAACTATTTACCCGAAAAATCGGATAACGTTAAATTTAGATATGGTTCTAAGGGTATGCAAATTCCTTTGATACAAAATGACAATACAGGTATTTTTGCTATAAAATAGGAATGATGGACGGGAAGACTTAAATGAATTAGAAAAACAAGCACAATGAAATCTTAATGTATCTTGGAGGACTTGCCTCTATTGCAGTCTATCCCCCTTTTTATAGTAGAGGGTCACTGCTTTATCTATAACAACATAATAAAATAATACATATAGTGAAAGACCCATGATGGTTTGTTTCTTCTTTGATTCTTGCCAAGATTCTCTCCCTCGGTGCGGTTGTAACGGCTCTTGTCTGCGAGCTTGGCACTGGCTCGAGCTCGATGTTAGATCGAACCCCAAGTCTTGGTTCGAGCTCGGTTCTGCCTTAGGTCATCGATATTCGGGGCCTGTGTCGATCGATGTTGCCCCGTAGTCCGATTCGGATACGTGCTCGATAATGATATCGAGTTTTGTCGTTGATTGGTCTTATAGCTCGAAGTTCGACGTCCCTACTTCGGGATTCGTCCGAGCTTTTCATGTGGATATCCTTCGATTGAAACGTCATTGTCTCGACCGGTCTTTATGACTGAGAATCAATTTTGACCGTACACAACATTCTATAAAAGTAGTGTCTTTTTAGAAGAAATATTTGTGTGTGTATATATATATAAAATATAACAACTTAAATTAAAGTTAATTTACTAATTTATCCATTAAAAGCTGAATAACGATTTTACCCTCTAAATATACATTATCTCTTCAAATTTAATGTATATAATTGTAAAAACACTAAATTATAATATGTATTGCATTTGGAACTCTTTAGCATGGGGTACGTTTAGTATTCCCTAATTAATAATGATTCTTGTTATGTTCCCAATTAAACTAATGAAATATTTTGAAATACAAACAGACACGAAGGAATGAGAGTTATGTCTTTTCAATTTATATTTATTGGTATGTTTTGCTTTTTTCCATACGGGAACAATAGTTAAGGTGAATATATAGATAAACAAGTGAAGAGAAAAGACATGAATCAAAAATGTTAATGGCCGAGTTCTAGGGGCAGCTACATAATCCCACCCAATGCTACGAAAATGTTTGGTGAGTTTACATTTTTTTTCTTTTTAATAATACATAACCTTGCATGCCTTTAATCTGCCAAGTATTTTGAATCACTTTAATTATTATTTATCTATCTTACTTAAGTAATTATTCTGCTCTAATATTAATAACGATGCTCTTTGCTTTAATTTATGAAGTTGGTATGATCTTATTTCTCTTATAAATTATGGGACACAAAATCTTTTTTTTTATATATAGCTAAGTACTTTTGATCTTTGTATATTTATTAAGGCATGTGTTTGATCTTTCAACTTCATTGTGCTATGGTCTGGGAATAATAATAGAGCAGGTCTAACATCTTCACTTTATTTAGCAACTAGAGAAGAATCTTGAGGAAGATGAGCTAACATCTTAGTTGGTGAGTAATAAGTAGTGAATGCTTAATTGCTTAATTGCTTAATTACTTTATCCGGTTTTTCAAGAGTTGCAATCTTTTGTGGGTTTTCATTGTATGGGTCAAAATCTGCTTTCATTAAAATTTGACACGAAGCGGTATCGTAGAAAGCTATATGGTCGAGGTCGATTAGTAGATAACGGGGCTCGTAGCCGAGTAGTCAATAACGACCGAGATCGAGTGCTAACGGCTAGTTTTTGTAATAGAATATTCAGAAAAATATTCTATTGAATATTCTTGGTGTCTGTACTTTTAGGGTTGACTGGGAAAATATCCCATATAAATAGAAAAATATGATTTCCTCAATTGCATGACAATAACTAAGTTTGATTACCTTTGGTTTATGTTAACCAAATTCGTTTGCTTTGAGATTTTTGTGGTTTCCTCTAAACTATCTTCTGCAGGTCTGATTTTTTGCATAGTTTATAATATAAAAAGTTAACCGCTTAATCCCTTTTTGAAGTAAAAAAAATAGAAAAATGAATTAATCGAGGTTATTTTTTATATCATATTTCTTTGACTTTTGGTAAATTGAAATATAGTTTTCAATATAAAGAAAAAGTCGGCCAATATATTAAATGCCATCCTTCAAGAGAGACCAATGTGCAAGGATGGTTACCTTCTGTACTTTTGTTTTTATTTTTATGGTTCAAATAAATTTATATGTGATTAAAATTTATTATTTTAGGTTATAAATTTTGTAACTATTATAATAGAATGCACGTGCAACACACGAATAGTCTAAAAAGTTAACCGCTAACACACGAATAGTCTAAAAGAGAGTGGTCATAAGAGATGTATTGAGGTGCTAGCCTTCAATGTTCTTCATTAAATTTATCAAGTTTGGAAATTCCTTATGATGAAAAATTGGGAAGAAATAAGCATGAGCAACACTAGATCGGTATTCAACCAAAAATAAAACACTAGATCCGTTTATTCTTCAACCGGCAAAATGTAAACCTTGTCGACAATCATCCTAACCAATTATTTGAGAGGAAATATTGTAACAAACATTTTGTTACTATAAAATTTATGAAAAGGAGTTCACCCAAACCATCTTAATATAGTAAATATTGTTTCATGTTCTTAAAATTAGGCAACCTTGAGCATTTAAGCTTGCATTACGAGGGTGTTTAATTTTCTCATGGCCATAGAAGGACAAAATTATTTCTGTGAACAATATGATACAAGTCAAATATTAACTCATTGAACTTAAATCAATAAATACATATTTCATACATCGACTATAATAAGGTGTTTGACGATTTTTGTGGGGCAAGGTGTTTGAATGTTAACGCATGAGCCGAATATGATCGCCATTTATCATTGCAAGAACTTACATTCTTTTTTTATTTTCAAATTCAAACACATTTTTTAACAATCTTATGTGATTGCTTAAATGTTTTTGGTTATTGATATGGAATGTCAAAAATTAGTTAAAAATTAAAAAAAGACAAAGTAGTTGACTTTGACTCAAAACATGTTCAAGTTATAAGAAGGTGCAACTCCACTTTGCACGACAAGTCCCATTATGTGTTTTTTAGTAAAATACTATTGGATGATAATATAGTATATATATTAGCTTCCTCTTTTTCTCCGTTCGCTAACAATATCACTCGATGACTATTTAAATTTGCGTGTATTCCAAATGGCTATTTCAATTTAATAAAAAGAATATGTGCAAATTTATAAGTTACACGAAATATTTTAATTTTATTATAATTACTCTTTGGCATTATTCTCATTTCCTTGCCACTTGAAAATTATTTTTGTATTTATCTTTGACCTTGCAAAGTTTCAACGTGCATTAAGTAAACTTCTATCAGGAAAAAGTTTCAAATTTGACATATGCTTTCCGCTATGACTTAAAATTATTTCCTTTTTAACTTACAATTAGAAGTATGAATGACCTCAAACTATATAGAATACTAAAATCATGATATTTCCTTAATAAGAGTATTTTGACTCTTTTTCTTGAATAAATAACTACATTTGTTTTAAAAATAAATTATTATTAATTTGGGTTTAGTACGAATAAATATTTATTTATTATTTCCTCCGCCCCATAATAAGTGATCATTTTACTTTTTAATTTTGGTCCAAAATAAAAAAGTATCAAGCGTTTCTCTTTGTCTTACTAAGTTTGCTAACATTAGTGTTAGTATGATATATTTTATTCATAAATGACTATTACTACCTAGAGTTTGACTGCATTCTTGGATTCGATCTTATTTTATTTTGCTGTTATTCCTACTTGTTGTAATTATATTTTCTTTTTCAGTCATTCTCTAGTCGAGGATCTATCAGAAGCAGTTTCTCTGCTCTTTCAGGGGTAGGGGTAAGGCTGCGTATATATTACCTTCCCCAAATCTCACTTGTGGGAAACTATTATGTTTGTTGTTGTTGTTGTTATTTACATAATTAAGAAGGAATTTATTTTGTTTTTTAAAATTTGTCCTTATTTACATATTTTAATATGTAAAGGTAATAATTAGTTAAAGTTAATTTAGTTAATATATTTATTTATTTTTTTAAAAAAAATTCGTATTTTTTTAATGGATGTGTAAAAAATAAAATATTCTGTTGTTATAGACCGAATGTACTCTTTGAAGCTCTTGGAGTGGGGGATGGAAATTCCTTTGGTTATAGAATCCGAGGTTAGCGGATCGAAAAGATCGTAAGAGCAACGTGGTGACGTTCTGGATCGTTCAATCAGTGACCCAATTATGAGATGGAATTTAGACCGTTGATCAGGATCGAAGTGGTCATTACGTGGACGAATGCCATCGGGCCGTGAAGAAAGGTTGGAAGCGTGGGCCCGGAGATGTAGGTAGGTGGAAATTTAAAGAAGTTGTGGGCCCACATACCAAGAAAAGAACATTGAAGTTAGGGGTCAGTCCCATCTACCGCATTTTAATGCGGAATGCATCTCTCTTGTACTTTATCTTCAAATTTCCACGATTTGATTCCCTTCCCCCCTTTTTTGACTATTCTACAATTTACACCCTATATTATTTTCTTCTTCCAATTTTCTTCTTTTTTGGCAAATTGTGGAATGAAAGCTAAGTTTATGTTTAAGCTTAATTTAAAGTATAAAATTCAGTTGAAGTGCAACTTTCATGTCTGTGTAAGTTCTTGTGAATTAAATTAGAAATAAATTCATTTATGAGTCAATTAGGATTATCTACTACTGCAAATTGACTCACGAAAAGTTTTCTTCCACAAATAGAAAAAGTTCTTTTTTTAATTGTTTGATACGTCAAACTTTTTTATAACAGTCATCCTCTATAATGATAATTCATTATCAAAGTCAAACTTTCTTTGGAACTAATTTCTCAAGTTATGTTTATGATATATATTATTTATAACAATACTTTGTTATAATAATCAAAAATAATCGAAACAAACGAGATTATTATATAGTATATTATTCTATATCTAAAAACAAGAAGAACGGTTTACCAGTGTACAGTTCAGTGAATTGAATCAGAAATAAATTCATCATGAATTAATTATAGAGTATCTAGTAGCACAAGTTGACGCAAAAAAGCTTTCCCAACAATGGGTTCTTATCGTTTTGCGTTAAACAAAGTTTGGCGGCTCTGAACCATAATTTATTTAGTGATTCTACCTATTTTAACTAACTTTAATCCAATAAATGATAGTAGTACAGTATACAAGTTGATAATAATACCACCATCTTATCTTTAGGTATAGACCCTTCTTCCTCCTTGGAATATTATACTCTACTATTTTTATATGTAACTTATTTTTCCAAGAACAAAAATAAAGTGAAATAATAAACGTTGAACCCACTTAACAACCGATTGAGGCATGGTGCAAGGTTTAAGCGGGGTCATCAAAGTAGAAGGTCAAGGGATGAGTCTTTAGCTCTTAGCCTCTTAAGTCTTACCCATTCACGTTATCTTTGCAGTTTTTCCAAAAATGGGTAAATTTAAAAGACCCATGGCCCAACTTTACAATTTTAATCT
Source organism: Nicotiana tomentosiformis (assembly GCF_000390325.3). NCBI lineage: Eukaryota > Viridiplantae > Streptophyta > Magnoliopsida > Solanales > Solanaceae > Nicotiana > Nicotiana tomentosiformis. The sequence goes on along the minus strand of NC_090818.1, from coordinate 40,991,833 downwards.
TTGAAAGATTTATTTAACCATTTAGATGAATCTTCAAAAGACCAAACACTTGTTTTATTTATCATTATTTGTTTTAATTTTGCATATTTTCGTAGTTCCAGAATTATTAGATTAAAGAATTTATTAATCTATTTTATTTTAGAGGTTGTTAATTAGTAAATTTTAACGAATAAGTAGAATTTAGTATTTTGGTATGGATTAAAGTGATGCTTGTCAAATAAAATTATTAAAATTTTATAAAATTTAATAAATCATTAAATTTAAGAAAGTAGATAAATTATCGTAAAAACTTATCTTTATATATTTTTAAAAGGCGACCTCAGAATTTGACAAAAAAAAGAGTAGCGAGCAAAACTGTTTTTTTGGGAGGTTTTGTTATGAACCGAAACAAAGAGTAAAAGGTAAATTCTATAGTATCCTCATGACATGTAATAAAACAGAAAATTTACTTTATCATTTATGCTTAACTGTGTCTAAAACCTATAAATTTCTTCAAAGATTATTCTAGCCGGTTTGAACAAGCCTTTATTTTTTTTTGGGTCAAAAGGACTTTTTTTCAAGTCAGTTTGGCCAGGCTTTGCATCCCCGTGAGAAAGACATATGATAATAATGTGTTTGGACAAGATTTTAGAAGGAAAAAATATGATTAAAAACAAAAGTATTTTTCGAGAAGCAGAAAAAATATCTTTTTTTAAAAATTATTTTTGAGAAAAATACACTTAGAAGTATTTTCTAAAAATTAAGTCAAATACTAATTGCTGCTCAAAACTGCTTTTTAAATTAATTAGCTAGACTTAGAGCCATTTGGCAAAACTACCAAAAATTGCTTATTTTTGTAACGACCCGGCCGGTCGTTTTGAATATTATAACCCCGTTCCCCCATTTACTGCTCAATTTGTGTCTTGCAATTGATTTATGACTTATCGGGTTAGTTGGTTCGGGTCCGGAAGGACCTCGGAGTGAAATGAGACACTTAGTCTCATAATTGAAAATTTAAGTTAGAAAAGTGGACCGAATATGAACCTATGTGTAAACGACCTCGGATTTGAATTTTGATGATTCCAATAGTTTTGTATGGTAATTTTGGGCTTAGGAGTGTGTCCGAAATATTATTTTGAAGTCCGTAGAGGAATTAGGCTTGAAATGCCGAAAGTTTAATTTTTGAGAAGTTTGATTCGGGGGTTGACTTTTTGATATCGGGGTTGAAATTCGATATTGAAAATTGAAATACCTCTGTTATGTCATTTATGACTTGTGTGCAAAATTTGAGGTCAATCGAACGTGATTTGATAGGTTCCAGAGTCGTTTGTAGAAATTTCAAAGCTCATTAGGCTTGAATTGGGGTGTAATTCATGATTTTAGCGTTATTTGAGGTGATTTGAGGGTTCGATTAAGTCCGTATGATATTTAGGACTTGTTGGTATATTTGGTCGAGGTCCCGAGGGGCTCGAGTGAGTTTTGGATGGTTAAGAAATCAAAATTTTGGACTTGAATAGCTGCTGGAATTTTTTAATATCTGATAATGTTTTCCTTCTACGCGATCGCGTGAATGCGGTTGCGATCGCGTAGGCTTATTTGGTCAGTGAATTTTTTGTTCTACGCGATCGCGTGGGGATATCTGCGATCGCGTAGGGTTAATGTGAGTCAGTGGCATTTTGTGCTTTGCGATCGTGTGAAGCGGGATGCGATCGCGTAACTCTGAATTTTGTGACTCTAAGTCACGCGTTTTGTGCTTCGCGATCGCGTGGACTAGCCCGCGATTGCATATGTCTGTGATGTTGTGCATCACGATCGCGTGGGAACGTCCGCGATCGTGTAGAGTAAAATCTGGACAATGAAAATTGTTCTTCGCGATCGCGTAGAGCAAATGTCTGGGTAGAGAATTTAAGTTCTGAAAATGGGACTTTTTGACGATTTGGAGCTCGGATTGAGGCGATTTTTGGGTGATTTTCAGAGAAAATAACTGGGTAAGTGTTCTTAACTCAATATTGGTTAAATTACCCGAATTCATAGTTGTTTTTATCATTTAATTGGTGAATTGAGTTGGAAAAATTTGAAAACCCTCTTGGTTTAAATTGAAGATTTGAGGGTCAAGTTGGGGTCGAATTTTGGTAAAATTGGTATGGTTAGACTCGTGGTTGAATGGATTTCTGGATTTTGTAACTTTTGTCGAGTTTCGAGACGTGAGCCCCATGGACGATTTTTGAGCTAATTTTCGGATATTTATGAAAAATTATTATTTTCTTATGGAATTAATTCCAATGAATTTTATTGACTGAAACGAATTATTTATGACCAGATTCGAGGCATTTGGAGACCAATTCACGAGGAAAGGACATTGCAGAATAAGAATTTCACGGCTTGAAGTAAGTAACATTTTTAAATCTAGTCCTAAGGGTATGAAACCCCGGATTTTGGTATCATGCGATTATTTTGGAGGTGACGCACATGCTAAGTGATAGGCGTGTGGGCGTGCACCGAGGGGATTGTGAATTGGCCCGTCCCAGAAAACTGTAAAGTTGAATAATTTGTTGTTAGCTATATGCTCTCTATGTGTTGATAAAATTTGACTGTAAATTATGTTAGAAATCATGCTTAGGCTATGTGATAGTACTGTTGGGACCCACATAGGTCGTGTACTTGTTGAATTGCCTGCTAAATGCTATATGTACCCAGTCTCAGTTTTTACTTACACATTTTATCTCAGTCTCTGTTATTATTATTGATACATCATATCATTGTTGTTTGGGCTGATTTCGTAATTATTGAGAGCCCGAGAGACTGGAGAGATTTATGACTGAGTGAGGCCGAGGGCCTGATTGTGATATATTGATACTATAGCACGTGAGTTGGCCATGCAGATCTTTATATTATACTATAGCATGTGAGTTGGCCGTGCAGATCCTTATATTATACTATAGCACGTGAGTTGGCCATACAAATCCTTATATTATACTACAACACGTGAGTTGGCCGTGCAAATCCTTATATTATACTATAGCACGTGAGTTGGCCGTGCAACACGTGAGTTGGCCGTGAGGATCCAGATAATTATATTATGGCACGTGAGTTGTCCGTGCAGCACATGAGTTGTCCGTGCAGATTATAACGCTTGGGCTGTAGGAGTCCCTCCGGAGTCTGTACACCCCAGTGAGCGCGGGTACCTAGTGAGAGTGAGTGATGAGGGCTGGAAGCCCAGGGAGTGATGAGGGCTGGGAGCCCAGTGAGTGATTGTTGTCCTAAGAGGTTGTACTTTATTTTCATTTGTTGTTGCACTTAGTTGCTATCTGTCATTGTTGTGAAATCTCTTAAAGATTGTTGATATACGGATTACATGAACATGAACTGTATAAAAATTGATTTGAAATTAAACTGCCAGATTTGATAGCATGTCTATTCTTTGCTGGAATTATTGGAAATGAACCATAATTATGTAGCTCATTACTATCTTCAGTTCCTTATTTATTATTGTTACTTGCTGAGTTAGTTGTACTCATACTACACCCTGCACTTCATGTGCAGATCCAGCTGTTCTCGGACATAGCGGGTGTTGATCCTTTCGCACGGTTGATTTTCAGGAGATTTTGAGGTAGCTGCCGTGTTCCGCATACCTTATCTCTCCTTCTCTATCTCTTTGTTCACTGTATTTGGTCTCAGACTATTATAGACTATATTTTTCAGGCTTATATTCATATTAGATGCTCATGTACTCAGTGACACCAGATTTTGGGGAGTGTTTGTATTGTATTTAAATATTATATTTTCAACCTTAAAGAGAAGTTTTGGTTTATTGAGATTATCGGTTTGCCTAGTATCGAGATAGGCGCCATCACGACAGGTTGGGATTTTGGGTCGTGACAAGTTGGTATCAGAGCCTAGGTTACATAGATATCACGAGTCATGAGCAGGTTTAGTAGATTCTTGCGGATCGGTACGGAGACGTCTGTACTTATCTTCGAGAGGCTGCAGAACCCTTAGGAAAAATTTCACTTTCTTGTATTCTGTCGTATGAATTTGTTAATTCTGGAAACTAAATTTCTGTTATTCTATTCTCTCACAGATGGTGAGGACACGTACTACCGGATCGGACAGTCAGCCACCAGTTAGGGCCGCGAGAGGCCGGGGCGGTAGTAGAGGCCCGGGCCGAGGTTGAGGTTGAGCTGTAGCTCGTACCATAGTTGGAATAGCACCTATAGTACCACCAGTTGTTCCAGCACAGAAGCAGATTCCAGATATAGTTGAGCCGACAGGGTCAGCTCAGGCACCAGCTGTGCCCATTGAGATTGCACGCATTCACAAGACTTTGACCCAGATATTGGCAGCCTGCACTGGCCTTGCTAAGGTGATTTCAGCTCAGGCCGCACCTGCCACTTCTCAGGCTGGGGGAGGTACTCATACCCCCGTTGCCCGTACTCCGGACCAGGTAGTATAGGGACTTTATATACCGGGGGCACTACCAGCCCAGCCGGTTGTAGCTGCTCAGGCCTCGGTAGTTCGTGTTATGGCAGATGATGATCAGAGGAGACTTGAGAGATTTGAGAGGCTTCGACCTCTACCATTTAGCGGTACTGAGTCAGAGGATGCTCAGGATTTTCTAGATAGGTGTCAACGGATGCTTCAGACAGCGGGTATTCTGGAGACCAGTGGGGTCTCATTCACTACTTTTTAGTTTTCTGGGTCTGCACATATGGTGGGAGACTTACAAGAGACGCAGGCCTGTGGGCGCAACACCCCTTACTTGGCATCAGTTATCCGTGGTATTATTGGAGAAGTTCGTACATCAGTCCCGCAGAGTAGAGCTGCGCAAACAGTTTGAGCAGCTTCGCCAGGGTGATTTGTCTGTGATGCGGTACGAGATGAGATTTTCTGAGTTGGCTCGTCATGCAGTCTGGTTAGTTCCCACTGATAGGGAGAGGATTAGGAGGTTCATTGATGGCCTCACATATCAGCTGCGGTTACTTATGACTAGGGAGAGAGTATCTGGTGCTACTTTTGATGAGGTAGTGGACATTGCTCGACAGATAGAGATGGTTCGTAGCCAGGAACGTGGAGAGAGAGAGAGGCTAAGAGGCCTCGTGGTCCGGGTGATTACAGCGGTGTTCCTTCAGGAAGTCAGTTTCACCATGGTAGGGGTTGTTCTTACAGACACACTCAGACGGGTCGTCCAGCTCATCGTGGTGCATCAGCTAGCCATGGTTCTTACAGTGTTCACTCAGGCCAGTCTTCATTCAGTGCACTACGAGCGCAGAGTTCTCATCATGCCTCGTCCGCACAGGCTTCTGCAGGTCATCCCTCGGGTTATTAGGAGCAGCAATTCTATCAGAGGAAGGGTTGTTTTGAGTGTTTAGAATTTGGTCATTTCAAGAGAGAGTGTTCTAGGCTGTTGAGTGGGGTTTCACAACAGAGTTCTCGATCGACGGCACCAGCACCAGCAGTTACACCACTCTTCCTGCCATCTCGAGGTAGGGGTCAAGCAGCTAGGGGTCGCCCAAGAGGGGGAGGCCGATCAGGAGGCGGGCAGGCTCGATTCTATGCTTTTCCTGCCAGGCCAGATGTTGTTGCCTCAGACGCAGTGATCACATGTATTGTTTCAGTGTGCCACATGGAGGCTTCTTTATTATTTGACCCTTGTTCCACTTATTCATATGTATCATCATATTTTGCTCATTATCTGGATATGCCATGTGAGTCCTTAGTTTCACCTGTTTGTGTATCTACACCGGTGGGCGATATTATTACTGTGGATCATGTGTATCGGTCGAGTGTGGTAACTATTGGGGAACTGGAGACTAGAGTTGATCTCTTATTACTCGGTATGGTTGATTTCGATGTAATCCTGGGTATGGATTGGTTGTCTCCATGTCATGCTATTTTGGACTGTCACGCAAAAATCGTGACGTTGACGATGCCGGGGTTGCCAAAGGTTGAATGGAGGGGTTCTCTAGATCTTGTTCCTGGCAGGATAATTTCTTATATGAAGGCCCAACGTATGGTTGGAAAGGGATGCTTGTCATAGTTGGCCTTTGTGAGAGATGTTGATGTAGATGCTCATATTATTGATTTAGTACCGGTCATGTGAGACTTTTCGAATGTATTTCCTGCAGACCTGCCGGGTATGCCACCCAACAAGGACTAGGAAGTTCATTGATGGCCTCACATATCAGTTGCGGTTACTTATGACTAGGGAGAGAGTATCCGGTGCTACTTTTGATGAGGTAGTGGACATTTCTCGGCAGATAGAGATGGTTCGTAGCCAGGAACGTGGAGAGAGAGAGAGAGGCTAAGAGGCCTCGTGGTCTGGGTGATTACAACGGTGTTCCTTCAGGGGGTCAGTTTCACCGTGGTAGGGGTCGTTCTTACAGACAGACTCAGACGGGTCGTCCAGCTCATCGTGATGCATCAGCTAGCCATGGTTCTTACAGTGTTCACTCAGGCCAGTCTTCATTCAGTGCACTACGAGCGCAGAGTTCTCATCATGCCTCGTCCACACAGGCTTCTACAGGTCATCCCTAGGGTTATCAAGAGTAGCAGTTCCATCAGAGGAAGGGTGGTTTCGAGTGCGGAGAATTTGGTCATTTCAAGATAGAGTGTCCTAGGCTGTTGAGTGGGGTTTCATAGAAGAGTTATCGACCGACGGCACCAGCAGTTATACCACCCACCCTGCCATCTCGGGGTAGGGGTCAGGCAGCTAGGGGTCGCCCAAGAGGGGGAGGCAGGTAGGCTGGGTAGGCTTGATTTTATGCTTTTCCTGCTAGGCCAGATGCTGTTGCCTCAGACGCAGTGATCACATGTATTATTTCAGTGTGCCACATGGAGGCTTCTTTATTATTTGACCCTTGTTCCACTTATTCATATGTATCATCATATTTTGCTCATTATCTGGATATGCCCTGTGAGTCCTTAGTTTCACTTGTTTATGTATCTACACCGGTGGGAAATATTATTACTGTGGATCGTGTGTATCGGTCGAGTGTGGTAACTATTGGGGAACTGGAGACTAGAGTTGATCTCTTATTACTCGGTATGGTTGATTTCGATGTAATCCTGGGTATGAATTGGTTGTCTCCATGTCATGCTATTTTGGACTGTCACGCAAAAATCGTGACGTTGACGATGCCGGGGTTGCCAAAGGTTGAATGGAGGGGTTCTCTAGATCTTGTTCCTAGCAGGGTAATTTCTTATATGAAGGCCCAACGTATGGTTGGAAAGGGATGCTTGTCATAGTTGGCCTTTGTGAGAGATGTTGATGCAGATGCTCATATTATTGAGTTAGTACCGGTCGTGCGAGACTTTTCGGATATATTTCCTGCAGACCTGCCGGGTATACCACCCGATTCTATACTTTTCCTGCCAGGCCAGATGTTGTTGCCTCAGACGCAGTGATCACATATATTGTTTCAGTGTGCCACATGGAGGCTTCTTTATTATTTGACCCTTGTTCCACTTATTCATATGTATCATCATATTTTGCTCATTATCTGGATATGCCCTGTGAGTCCTTAGTTTCACCTGTTTGTGTATCTACACCGGTGGGCGATATTATTACTGTGGATCGTGTGTATCGGTCGAGTGTGGGAACTATTGGGGAACTGGAGACTAGAGTTGATCTCTTATTACTCGGTATAGTTGATTTCGATGTAATCCTGGGTATGGATTGGTTGTCTCCATGTCATGCTATTTTGGACTGTCACGCAAAAATCGTGACGTTGACGATGCCGGGGTTGCCAAAGGTTGAATAGAGGGGTTCTCTAGATCTTGTTCCTAGCAGGGTAAATTCTTATATGAAGGCCCAACGTATGGTTGGAAAGGGATGCTTGTCATACTTGGCCTTTGTGAGAGATGTTGATGCAGATGCTCATATTATTGAGTTAGTACCGATCGTGCGAGACTTTTCGGATGTATTTCCTGCAGACCTGCCGGGTATGCCACCCGATTCTATGCTTTTCCTGCTAGGCCAGATGTTGTTGCCTCAGACGCAGTGATCACATGTATTGTTTCAGTGTACCACATGGAGGCTTCTTTATTATTTGACCCCGGTTCCACTTATTCATATGTATCATCATATTTTGCTCATTATCTGGATATGCCCTGTGAGTCCTTAGTTTCACCTGTTTGTGTATCTACACCGGTGGGCGATATTATTACTGTGGATCGTGTGTATCGATCGAGTGTGGTAACTATTGGGGAACTGGAGACTAGAGTTGATCTCTTATTACTCGGTATGGTTGATTTCGATGTAATCCTGGGTATGGATTGGTTGTCTCCATGTCATGCTATTTTGGACTGTCACGCAAAAATCGTGATGTTGACGATGCCGGGGTTGCCTAAGGTTGAATAGAGGGGTTCTCTAGATCTTGTTCCTAGCAGGGTAAATTCTTATATGAAGGCCCAACGTATGGTTGGAAAGGGATGCTTGTCATACTTGACCTTTGTGAGAGATGTTGATGCAGATGCTCCTATTATTGATTTAGTACCGGTCGTGCGAGACTTTCCGGATGTATTTCCTGCAGACCTGCCGGGTATGCCACCCGATACGGATATTGATTTCGATATTGACTTGGTGGAGGACACTCAGCCCATTTCTATTCCTTCGTATCGTATGGCACTAGCTGAGTAAAAAAAATTGAAAGAGCAACTTCAGGAACTCCTTGAAAATGGGTTTATTAGGCCTAGTGTGTCACCTCTGGGTGCACCGGTTCTGTTTGTGAAAAAGAAAGCTGGTATTATGCGGATGTGCATTGATTATAGGCAGTTGAACAAAGTTACAATCAAGAATAAATATCAATTGCCGCGTATTGATTATTTATTTGACCAGCTTTAGGGAGCGAGGGTGTTCTCCAAAATTGATTTGAGGTATGGATATCACCAATTAAAAATTCGGGATTCGGATATTCTAAAGACGGCATTCAGGACTCGTTATGGCCACTATGAATTTTTTGTGATGTATTTTGGGCTAACCAATGCCCCAACAACATTTATGCATTTGATGAATAGTGTATTTCAGCCATATCTTGATTTATTTATCGTGGTATTCATTGATGATATTATGGTGTACTCGCGTAGCTAGGAGGAGCATGCACAACGCCTGGGTATTGTATTACAAAAAATGAGAGGAGAAATTTATGCCAAATTCTCTAAATGTGAGTTCTGGCTTAGTTCGGTGGCATTCTTGGGACATATATAGTGTCCAGTGAAGGTATTAAGGTGGATCCGAAGAAAATAGAAGCAGTTCAGAACTGGCCCAGACCATCCTCAGTTACTGAGATTCGGAGTTTTCTCGGCATGGCCGGTTATTATCGTCGTTTCGTAGAGGGTTTCTCGTCTATTGCATCGTCTATGACTAAATTGACCCAGAAAGGTGCTCCGTTCAGGTGGTCGGATGAATGTGAAGAGAGCTTTCAGAAGCTCAAGACAGCTTTGACTACAGCTCCAGTATTGGTGTTGCCTACAGGTTCAGAGTAGATTTGATAAAGTACTTTTGCAAACTAGCAGTTTATATTGGCCAATTCGCTTGAGTAGTTCTTCCAGCAATCATATTTTGTTTGGCCAATCTTTCCAAAAAGTACTTTAAGTATCAAATTATGAAAAATGACAGTAAAGGTTCAGTTTGCAACTAGTATTATCTAAAAAGAAAAAATTAATTTAAATATTTATTATAAGGAAATAATAAATATAAAATATAAATTAAAAATATCAATTAAATATTCTAATCAATAGTTATTCCAAAGCAGTAACGTTGAGTATATGATATTATTAGTTATTGTTTACATGATAATTTAAATATATCAAAATACATTCTTCAATATATATTAAAGAATCTACTCTATGAGATTATCCCAAAGAGGAATAGGAAAACGAGAACAAAAATATGATTTTAAAAAAAAGGTATGGTAGAAAGAAAAAGAAAAATGAAAATTAAAAAGGTTCAATCAATTAGGGATAATTAAAAAAATATAAATTTATTGCAAGTATATTTTTGTCTTGATTTTTTTTTTTACTTCTGCTTCTGCTTCTTGGAAGTAGCTAGAATTTGTAACTTCTCCTCAAAAGCAGAAAAACTGCTTCTGCTGATGCTGAAAAATACTTTTTTATTTTGGCCAAACATTTTAAATTTTCTAAAAAGTACTTTTGGAGTCCCAGAAACTTGGCCAAACATGCTCTCAAGATGCTTCTCAAGAAAAGTATTTTCTTTAACACACTTTAAGAAAATTAATTTTCATAATAAGTTGGTTTTAGAAGCTTGGCCAAACTGGCTAGAAATGTGGAAGAATGTAACCAAAGAGACTTTTCATTTCCTCTTTCGTTTTGGATCGCTGAGGACTACGAGGAGAAGGCTGAAAAGTGCATCAGCTGTTTGGGCTACCAATTTGATGCCCATTTTGGTTAATTCTTTTTTTTTGGGGGGTGGTTGAAAAATGCAATCTCAAATAAGTGAATGTGAAGACTTTTCAAAAAGATATAATATTAATATTGTTTTCAAGGCCTCAACAAAACATTTAAAATATCATTCGTTTGAAGGATTATGAACAGAAAGGCTTCAACTAGATAAAAAGTATAATTACCCTTTAAGACAAATTAAAGGGTCTAATTCGTCATGTTTAATGCTTTTCGTTGTGTAGTACTGTAGTCAATTGTTCTATTAAATGATTCCAGATATGGTTACAAATTAAATATGAAATAGGTATAAACGGAAAATTTAAGATCGATAAGTTTATGCTAGATCGCTAAACTTATTTTAGACTGGGTGAAAATCTGAAACTTTTCATTTGGTAGATAACTCACTAAAAGCGAAAATAGCAAGGCTAGTCAGTTTTGACTCATAATCGAATAATAGTCAATGTTTGCAAAGTTATTGAAAGATAGTAATTGTTTTGCTGAAACACGGAAAGTTCCAGCATAATATGCTGGATTATGAAGCTCATGCATATAAACTTCTAGCATATTATGTTGGAACTCCAGCACATTATAAAATTCCAGGACATTATGCAGAAATTTCATATGTAAAAAGTTCGAACTTAAGTATATTATGCTGAAATATTTTTTGATTTTTAAGTGTATTTTTGTTCAGATTTATCTATACATGAAAAAGTGACTAAATTTTGATTAATTTTGAAATTGTGACCATTTTTAGTTGCCAATTGTAAATCTTGCTATTTCTGATTTTTTTCCAAATTGTTTTGGTTGATCTCAACTGTCAAATTATTCCGCCAATCCATTGAAGGCCAGGCCCATATTTTAAGAATTGCAAAACCAATGGGCTTTTTGCGAATTGGCCCAAATCCCACGTATTTTCCATCCTTGTGAACTTTTTAGGGTGAAATACAAAATAGGTCGGTCGGCCGAAACTAATTGCATCCGCTATTCAAATAATTATAAAATATGTATATTATATGTATATAATACACATACATATAAACTATATACTTTGTTGGTTATTATTTTTGGGAACCGCTAAAAATATATATATTTCTCAATCTTTTAGAGCCGAGGGTCTTTCTGAAACAACCTCTTTTCCTTCACAAGGTAGAGATAAGGTCTGCGTACACACTACCTCTCTGCTAAGTTTGTTAGTTGTACCTCTTTGTTAATTTTCATTGTTTCATATTTCGCAGTTCTAAGCTACTTAGCATTTGTCATTAATAAGATTTTATATATTTGAAATAATATTTAAGGAGTATTTCTTATTTTTCTGCATAGTCTTCTAACCAGGTGTTTAATATTCTGAAAGACTTTCTTTAAAAAAGCTTCTGTTCAATAAAATATTTTGTTCATAACAATTAAATTTGTACGCGATTTTAAGGATATGTGGATAGATTCAACACAAATAGTCAAAAAGTGTTAGATAAGCAAATTAATGATGAAATAAATAACAAAACCAGTTGTGACGTTGAGTCCGGGCTCGGATTTAAGCTTAACATTAGTTTTACCCTTGACTTGAAGCCAAATATGTATGGAAAACTATGATTAAAATAAGAACCTTTCAATAGCTAGAAAGTAGAGAAATAAGTTTGTATTGCCTTGATATGCGTGTTTACAATGTGTCTATTGAATAAGAAACTTTCTCTTTATATAGTAGGGGAGTTTTACCCCTAGTACAATTCTAAAAAGGGTAAAAATCATCCTTGTACATCAATTACTGATACGCTATCGGCATCGGGCGAGATCCGTGTCGTGATATCCGGTTGGGTGCGGAGATCACGACCCTCTGTTAGTCGTATGTAACCATTTGGAGTGCTTTCCGAGGTCTTGGAGCTCGTTCCAGATTCGAGGTGTGCTGTCTTGTTAGGCCCGGTGGCGAGCACCCCATTCCAGCCTCAAACTAAAGAGTTCTCAGATTCGGTCTCTATCTCATACATTCATACTTCGTTTGATTCACCGAGAACTCGAGGTGTGTGCTGACCTCGAGTTCACCCGTATACAGATAGTCCTCTCGTTTCTCAGAGAGTACGTTTGCCGAAACGATGGGAAACGATAGATGAACCCTGGTTCCTTCCTTCACACGTTACAACCGAGATGACGAATAAGCCGAAACGTCCCATCAGTCATGTCGTTCTGACTTCGGACAAGTGTCAACCATCGGTTGGTCTCCTCTGAATGTGAAACGTCGCATAATGATTACTTTTCTCCTATAAAAGCTTCGACCTTTTGTACTTCTTCCACTTTCCGATTCTAATTTTTATCTTCGAATTCTCTAGCGGCTATCACCTCTTTTAAATCTTAATCTCTTTACCTTTGATCTTCAAATCTTCATAACTGTTCTTAGGTTTCTACCTAGATCGTCATCCTACCATCAAATCTTCATACCATTTCCTTTAAACCTTCATATATTTCCTTCAAACCTTCATATCTTTTCCTTCAAACCTTCTTATTCTCCATATCACGATGGCCAAGATTCCAAATCAGTTCCTCAGCAGGCTGCCTCTTCATCTTCCCACCCGCCCACAGGTACCGAGGCGGCTATTCCCGAGGCGGTTGTTATCGAGACAGATGCTCCCCAGGTGGTTGCTCCTGAAGTGGCTACTACCGAAGCGGCTCCAGAGCCCCCCATGAAAAACTTTATTCCTGAAAGTTGTTCAATCGGAGACGACTTCAAAGTCGAGAAGGCCTCATCATAACAAGACCGATGTGAAGGAGCATCAAGATATGTATGCTTTATTACCGAAGATACCCTTCCGAAAGTCTGAGAGGAATGTAAATTGGGAGGTAAGGACGTGATAGTCCCCGGGCCTAGGACGATATTACCACTCATGTGAAGGGGTATTTAAGTGTTTACACTTATCCCTTCACACTGGGTCCGGTAGACCCAGTAGTTTTGGCCTTTTGCAAGAAATACGAGGTGTACCTTGGGCAAATCCACCCATCTCTTTGGAGGATCGTGATCCTCCTACGTTATTTTATGAACAACACCGCGTCTCCTCGGTTTACCCTCGACCACCTATTCCGTCTATACAGTCCTTGAATTTTTCGATGGGGACTAATCAAGCTCACTCGCCGGGCCAGCAAGGCCCTCTTTTTGGGCATCGACGAGGACCGAGACCGAGGTAGGTAGGGTGCTTCGTTCGGGTGAAGACTGAAGATTTGATCCTTCCTAAGATCCTGCAATTTCACGAGAAGTGGAATGCATCTCGTAAGTGTAGTCTTTCCTTAAGTGTCGAGTCTCATTTCTTCCATTTCTCACCATCACTTTCTGTGATCGTGCAGATGTTGCTTGGGTTCCCAATGCGGTCCCCCGGTTCAAGGAATGGATCGAAGGTATCTACAAGCAGATGTCGTACTTTGAGCATTTTTGGCGCAAGCTTTCGAAGGGCCGATAGGAGGCCCATTATCATGGTAAGGCTACCCTTAGAATAGTTACTATTACACCCCGAATTTACACAACGCTGACCTTTTCTCTTTCTTTCGCAGGTTTTCCTACGACCACCGAACTTAGGCCGTTGGAAGGGGACGAGGATGCGTCCATATTCATTGATCCCTCCATTACGGGACAGCTAGGGGCTGCATCAAGGGAGAAGGGGGCGAGGAAAAGAAAGCCTTTGAGCTCCCCGGGTCCCGAGGTGAAGCCAAAAAAAAAGGTAGGCTTCCCGGGCTCGTAAGCCCAGGAAGAGCACCAACTCCCGAGTGTCGTATTCTGACTCACTTGGTCGGCTCAGGGATGAGTCCGAAGAAGATGACATTTTTGTCCCTCACGGATCGACCCTTGCCGGGGAGCAAACGGCAGCCGAGGGAGAGATCCACAAGGCCAATCTCCCTCTGACATGACGGGCCGAAATTGAGACGGGGGTTGGGACCTCCCGAGAGCCGCTTCTGTTCCGAAGGAGGTGACCTGTCACGACCCAAAATCCCACCACAGGCGTCGTGATGTCACCTAGTCTCTAAGACTAGGTAAGCCGATTTCCATTACATTTTGAAACCATTTCTTTTTGAATTAAATAAGTAACCAAAACTAACAGCGGAATAAATATGAATATACAACCTCCCAAGACTGGTAGTAGTAGTAGTAGTACTGAGTCAAGAACTCTAACTGAATTCATGGAATGATCACGAGGACCGAATATACAATATTGTTTGATTAAAAATTAACAGTATAATGAAATAAAAAGACTCCAAGGGACTGCGACGACCAAGCAGCTCTACCTTGAATCCTTACGATCCATCTTTAACTCTACTCAACCCCGATATCTCCAATACCTGGCTCTGCACAAAAATATACAGAAGTGTAGTATGAGTACACCACGGTCGGTACCCAGTAAGTATCAAGACTAACCTCAATGGAGTAGAGACGAGGTACAGTGAAGACACTCACTAGTCTAATAACCTATGCAATATAGTATACAAAATGATAGGAAATAAATAACGATAAGGGCAACATAAAACAACCAATGATATGCACAGTAAGACAATAAAATCACCATTTAATATCGCTTAATAATTAATAAATATAATTATACCCAGTTAAATCAAGTTCTTCAATTAAATATCTTTCACATATAATTTTTACGAATAAAATTATTTTTCAAATATATTTTCGTCGAATAAATATCTTTCAAATATAATTCTTTCATATAATTCTTCTTGAATAAAAATCCTTTCAAATAAATATTTTGAATGTAATTCTTTCGATTAAAGAGTCACCATGTGATACCTCATTTCAAAATCATAAAAATACGGGTCTCAGCCCATTTTTATATTTTTCGTAAACACGGGTCTCAACCCATTTTTCATATTTCCACGGCACCGCGTGCCCGTAGTTAAATCATCATAATTTTTCCGGCACCTCGTGCCCTCATTTC
The DNA here is from genome assembly GCF_000390325.3 of Nicotiana tomentosiformis. Lineage (NCBI taxonomy): Eukaryota > Viridiplantae > Streptophyta > Magnoliopsida > Solanales > Solanaceae > Nicotiana > Nicotiana tomentosiformis. The sequence goes on along the minus strand of NC_090818.1, from coordinate 40,976,543 downwards.
ATATCACAACTGCACAGACAATTCACGTGCCAAATATCATTATCATTTCATCAAAGCACCTCGTGCCCACATTTCATATCACAACTGCACGGACAATTCATGCGCCAAAAATCATTATCATTTCATCACAGCACCCCGTGCCCACAATTTATTTTATAATCCGCCTGGCTATAGCCACATGCTCTCAATTTCAACATAAATCAGATTGTTATTAATTTACCAACAACAAGACAAAATGCACAAGGTATAAAAATAAACACAAGAAAATCATAACATCACATGAAAATCATCAACGGCACAACCCCATATCATCACATATCGTCCCTGACAATAGCCACCCTTATCGCTCCTATTGCCACCCTTATCGTTCATATAGTCACCCTTATCGCTCCGCCCAGACAATATCAATAGTCACCCTTATCGCTTCTATTGCCACCCTTATCGCTCCTATTTCCTCCCGTATCGCTTCGCCCAGGCAATATTCCAACAAACACAATCGCAGTGAAATACCACCCTTATACCCACATAATATCAATAGTGAAATGCCACCCTTATATCTTCAAAAATAATTAACACAACACAACAATTTACACGGGAAATTATCACGACAACATAACAAAATCAATTCATATCACAATTTGCCCAATGTCTACAACCAAAATTTCAAAGATACAACAAAATCAATTAATTTCACAACAAATAGCCAAAGGCTCCACACAATGTGTACATCACCCAAAAATAATTAACAGAGATAGAAATTACTCAACATAAAACAAAGTCTTCGTTAACTCCAAATTTTTAATAATTATATAAATACCTCTTCTTAAGCTCATTTAATTAATTATTTGCAGAGGAAAAATCAAAAATAAAATTAAATTTCAATAATTATCAAACCAGAAAATTCACGAAATTTCATAAATAATCAAATAATAATCACATCAAATTGTCATATAACAACAGAGTCAACAACAAGGATTTAGGCATGACAAATAGATGATTAAATATATGCCGACAATTATTCAATTTACTACACAATATGCTCAAGACTTTAACTCAATAAAATTTGCATATATAAACCAAGTAAGTACTCGTCACCTCGCGTATAACTTTATTAAAATTGTATAACTTAATTAAAATTCATCGAAAATAATTCCGGATAATAATACGTTGACTTAAAATTTTATTTCAAAAAAGTCAACAAAAGTCAATGCGGGGCCCACCTCTTGAAACCCGACATAATTTTTATGAAATCCGAACACCTATTCCGATACGAGTTCAACCATACCAATTTTATCGAATTCCAATAACAACTCAACCTCCAAATCTTAAATTTTTATTTTTTTGGATGATTTTATAAAAATCTTGATTTCTTCCACTTAAATCCGAATTAAACGATGAATATAATCATAGATTCATGAAATATAATCACTTTAGGATATAGAACACTTATCCCAACCAAGCTTGTGAAGAATCCCTCCAGAATCGCCCAAATCCGAGCTCCAAAAATTCCAAAACGAATTAGCCAAAAATGAACAAGTTCAATCCTTACGTTTCTGTCCAGTTTCGCACCTGCGGACATTTTAGTCGCACCTGCGAGCTCGCTTTTGCGAGAAAATTCTCTCTTCTGCGATGCCCAATGACCACTACCCTCGCACCTGCGGAAGAGCTTCCGCTTCCGCTTCTGCGCTCACGCAGGTACGGAAAATGCTTCGCACCTGCGACCTTTGCCCTTCTCACTCCAGGCCGCATCTGCGACCATTTTGTCGCTTTTGCGGTCGCGCACCTACAACCATTTCCATCGCAGGTGCGATGGTACCAAAACTGGAAAAATTCCAGAATTTCTTCAAGCACAGCTTTGGTCCGTTTAACCATATGAAACTCGCCCGAGGCCCCCGGGACCTCAACCAATTATACCAACATATCCCAAAATACAATATGAACTTAGTCGAGGCTTCAAACCACGTCAAACAATGCCAAAATTACGAATCGCGCATCGAATCGAATTATAAGTTTTCAAATCTTTCAACTTCTATATTTTGCGCCGAAACGTATCAAATCAATCTGGAATGACTTCAAATTTTGCACACAAGTCATAATTGACGTAAGGGAGCTATTCCCATTTCCGGAATCGAAATCCGACCTCGTTATAAAAAATTCACCCTTTGGTCGGACTTTTCCAAAATATTATATTTTCCAACTTTCGCCAAAATGTGTCGAATTGTCCTACGGACTTTCAAATCTAAATCCGAAGATACGCCTAAGTCCGAAATCATCATATGAAGCTATTTCCATTATCGAAATTCTATTCCGGGGTTGTTTGCTCAAAAGTCAACTCTCCGGCCAACTCTTTCCATTTAAGCTTCTTAATAAGAATTGTTCTTTTAATTAAATTTCGAAAATCAAACTCGACCACACCCACGGGTCATAATATATATTACGAAACTTCTCGATACCTTAAGCCACTGAACGGGGCGTAAATTCTTAAAACGACAAGTAGGGTCGTTACACGATCGGTGTAATAGACATCATGGAGATGCACTCCTACACCAAGTCCATGCTTGAGGAGGCCCATGCAAGAAAGGAGAAGTCAAGTGAAGGAGTTCCCAGCATAGACGACCCTCTTTACTCCTTCTTAGATGGCTTGGACATGTCCACTTTGGAACATTTTTTTGGGCTGGGCGACATAGAGATCCCAAAGAAGGACGCGCCTTTGGAAGATGGCGGGCCGAGTTCGAGCCTAATAATATTTCAACCACACGACATATGTGTATATATATATATATATACACACAACCAAGAGATATAATTTAATTTTCTATTCCAAATAGAAAATTTTAATTTATTCACAATATTAGTTATATTCTTTGTGCTAGCAAAGAATGTAATAATATTTTATTTGGACTAATAACTTCATTTATTTGAATAATTAAATTCTTTAATTTAAATATCAAATGATAAAGTAATTAATTCTTTAGCAAAGATCAGAACACTCGTTAGTGTGCGACCCCATAGGTTCAATACTAAGCCGGTAGTAAATTGATAAAATCAATATACTAATCAAGGGTGGCGTCTAGCAACACCCCTTGACAACCAGATAGAATGAAGTATATAATTTACTCTCAAAAACCAGTAGAAGAATAATATAACAATTCCTTCTGTCCTTATAGCTCTGGGTCACCCTAGGATATGGTTCAACTGTCAAATCCTAATAGGCGACCAACTATGTGTTCATGTCAAATATAATCGATCATTGAATGACCTAAGAAACTCTTTTCTTCTTTCATTCAATTGCCCTGGCCAAGGTCTTAGTTTGGTCATTTATAATTCATGACAACATGGAGCTTAAAATCATTACCAAGAGTTGACAGATTCCATCTTGATCAATCACTAATTTTACAAGTATTTAATCGTACCCAATATCCTTTCAACTATCGCCCTAGGGCCATAGGTGTCTAGTATCAAAGCACAATAAATAACTTGTCAATTACTATGACGATCTCAGGTCAAAGGAAACGCTTACATCATATTCTTCAAGAGAATATCCTATTGACAGTTTATGGTAATTCTAACCATTAGGAATTATCCAATGAGTCGGTTCAATGATCATATCTCAATATGCATCATGTACCTATGTGATTTATTTAATGAGATCAACTAATCTTTATCCCATAAAGACGATCACATAAATATTGATCTAACCGGATTATCAATATCCAAATTAATAACCCTACGATCAAGAATAAATTTATATTAAATTATAAAAAACTTCACTCTTATTATCATGATCGCCATCACGATGGCAAGTCTCAAAATTTAATCAAGGACCTTATCAAATTAATCAAGAAATTGTGTAACGAACCGACTTGTTGTTTTAAGAATTTAAACTCCGTTTAGTGACTTAAGGTCTCGAGCAGCTTTGCAATATATATTATGACCCAAGAGTGTAGTCAAGTCTGATTTACTAAAGATTCGGAATTAAATTAAAAGAACAATCCTTAATTTGAAGCTTAAATGGAAAGAGTTGACCGGTGAGTTGACTTCTGAGCAAACGACTCCGGAATAGAATTTTGATGATGTCAATAGCTCCGTATGGTAATTTTTGACTTAGGAGCATGTCTGAAAAATTATTTGGAGGTCCGTAGTGGAATTAAGCTTGAAATACCGAAAGTTGAATTTTTTGGAAGTTTGACCGGGGGGTTGACTTTTTGATATCGAGGTCGGAATCCGATTCTGGAAATTTGAATAGGTATGTTATGTCATTTATGACTTGTGTGCAAAATTTGAAGTCATTACGGATTGATTTGATGTGTTTCTGCACAAGTTATAGAATTTGAAAGTTCAAAGTTCATAGATTTTGATTTGGGGTGTGATTCGTTGTTTCGATGTTGTTTAATGTGATTTGAGGCTTCTATCAGGTTCGTGTTATGTTATGGGGTAGGTTGGTATGATTGGACGGGTCCCGAGGGGCTCGGGTGTGTTTCAGAGTGGTTTCGGACCAAATTGGAGCTGCTTGGACTGTTGTTGCTAAAGTCTGGTTTTCTTCTTCGCGAACGTGAAGGGAGTCCCGCGTTCGCGAAGAGGAATTTGAGGGACTGATGGTTTGTCTTTCGCGAACGCGAAGCTATGGACGCGAACGCGAATGCGAAGAAGAAAGGAAGATTGGGGCCTGGGGTCGTTTGGCCTTCGCGAACGCGATTCGTGGAACGCGAACGCGAAGGAGTTGGCCAGCTGGTCATCGCGAACGCGACGAGGAGTTCACGAACGCGAAGAGGAAATGATGGGGCAGAAATAGTTGGACTTCGTGAATGCGACGAGGAGGTCGCGAACACGATGAAGGATTTGGCAGTTGGGTTTTGGCCTTCGCGAACGCGAAGCAATGGTCGCGAACGCGAAGAAGGCCTATCTGGGCAGAATTAAAAGTCCCAAAAATGGGGGTTTGAGTTCATAACTCAAAATCTAATTGGGAGCTCGGTAGAAGGCGATTTTTGGAGAGATTCTTGCGTGGGTGTTTGGGGTAAGTGATTCTTATCCAGTTTTGATTAATTTCCATGATTATGTCTTTGAATCCATCATTTAATTCAGATTTAATAGAGGAAAATCAATTTTTTGGTAAAATCTTCCAAAACCGAAAATTTAAGATTTGGAGGTCGAGTTGTTATTGGAATTCGATAAAATTGGTATGGTTGAACTCGTATCGGAATGGGTGTTCGGATTTCATGAAAATTATGTCAGGTTCCGAGGGGCGGGTCCCACGTTGACTTTTGTTGACTTTTCGGAATAAATTTTTAAGTCTACGTATTATTATTCAAAATTATTTTTGATGAATTTTAATGAAGTTATACAATTAATTTGGATAGAATTTAGCTGTCCGGAGGTCTATTCAAGCAAGAAAGCTATTTTGGAATATCGGCCTAACTTCAAAAAGGTAAGTGTCTTTCTTAACCTCGAGTGGGGGAATTACCCCTTAGGCATCGAGTCTTATGTGTCATTTGTGAAATATGAAAAGCCGTGTACGCGAGGCGAGAAGTACGTACTCGACTTATATGTGTAAATTTTATTGAGTTAAAGTCCTGAACATATTGTGTGGTAAATTGGATAATTGTAGGTATATATTTAATCATCTAATTATCGTGCCTAAATTCTTGTTGTTATTAAATCTGTCGTTATATGACAATTTGATGTGATTGTTACTTGATTATTTATGAAATTCCGTGAATTTGTTGGTTTGATAATTATTGGAATTTAATTTCAATATGGATTTTTCCTCTGCAAATAATTAATTAAATGAGCTTAAGAAGAGGTGTTTATATAATTATTAAAAAATTTGAATTTAATGAAGACTTTGCTTTATGTTGAGTAATTTCTATCTTTGTTGATTGTTTTTGGGTGTTGTACACATTATGTGGAGCTTTTGGCTATTTGTTGTGAAATTAATTGACTTGGTTGTAGCTTTAAAATTTGATTGTGGCCATTAGGTAAATTGTGATATGAATTGATTTTGTTATGTTGTTGTGATAATTTTTCGTGTAAATTGTTGTGTTGTGTGAGTTGTTATATTGGGGAGATAAGGGTGGCATTTCACCGTTGATATTATATGGTTATAAGGGTGGTATTTCACTATTGTGTTTGTTGGAATATTGTCTGGGCGGAGCGATAAGGGTGGCTATAGGAGCGATAAGGGTGGCAAATGGAGCGATAAGGGTGGCTATTGGTATTGTCTGGGTGGAGCGATAAGGGTGGCTATAGGAGTGATAAGGGTGGCAATATGAGCGATAAGGGTGGCTATTGTCAGGGACGATATGTGATGATGTGGGGTTGTGATGTTGATAATATTCATGTGATTTTCTTGTGTTTATTTTTATATCTTGTGCAATTTGTCTTGTTGTTGGTAAATTGATAACAATCTGATTTATGTTGAAATTGAGAGCCTGTGGCTATGGCCAGGCGGATTATAAAATGAAATGTGGGCATGAGGTGCCGTGAGTAAATAATGAGGTTATTTGGCACGTGAATTGTACGTGCAGTTGAGATATGAAATGTTGGCACGAGGTGCTGTGATGAAATGATAATGATATTTGGCACGTGAGTTGTGATATGAAATAAGGGCACGAGGTGCCGGGGAAATATGATAATTTAATTATGGGCACGAGGTGCCGTGAAAACATAAAAAATGGGATGAGACCCGTGTTTACGAAAAATATGAAAATAGGCTGAGACCCGTATTTTTATGATTTTGAAATGAGGTGTCACATGAGGACTTTTAATTGAAAGAATTAAATGCAAAATATTTATTTGGAAGGATTTTTATTCAAAAAGAATTATATGAAAGATATTTACTTAAGGAAATTATATCTGAAGATATTTATTGAAAGAATTTTATATTCGAAAGGTGTTTATTTGAGGAAATTATATTTGAAAAAGAGTTTTATTCGTAAGAATTATGTGTGAAAGATATTTAATTGAAGAACTTGATTTAACCGGGTGTAAATATATTTATCAATTGTTGAGCGATATTAATGGTGATTTTATTGTCTTACTGTGCATATCATTGGTTCAAGTTATTAGACTAGTGAGTGTCTTGACTATACCTCGTCTCTACTCCACTGAGGTTAGTCTTGATACTTACTGGGTACCGACTGTGGTGTACTCAATCTATACTTCTGCACATTTTTGTGCAGAGCCAGGTATTGAAGATGACGGACTTGAGTAGAGTTAAAGTGGGATCGTAAGGATTCAAGGTAGAGTTGCTTAGTTGTTACAGTCCCTTGGGGATTTTTTATCCATACAACTTCCTTAGCAGCTTCACTAGCTGCTATATATTCTGCTTCAGTCACTGAATTAGCTACTGCAGCTTGTTTGGAACCTTTTCAACTCACTGCACCACTATTTAAGGTGAATACATAACTAGAAATAGATTTGTTATCATCTTTATTTGAAGAGAAACTTGCATCAGTATAACCTTTAAGTTTCCACTCTGAATCTCCATAGATGTAGTCCTTCCTAAGTACTTAAGAATGGTCTTCACCACCTTCCAATGTTTCTCACCAGGATTTGCCTGATATCGGCTAGTAATTCCAAGTGCATAAGCCACATCAGGACGTGTACATGTCATGGTATACATGGTAGCTCCCACTGCACTAGCGTATGAGATCCTACTCATGTGTTCTCTCTCTTTAGGTGTTTTAGGATAATCCTCCCTACTGAGAGTAATTACAGTGCCTATCGGTAGATAGCCTCTTTTGGAATTATCCATATTATACCTTTTCAGAATTGTATCAGTGTACAAAGATTGGGAAAGTCCAAGCAGCTTCCCCGATCTATCTCTATAGATCTTTATTCCTAATATATAAGCTGCTTCTCCCAAGTCTTTCATGGAGAACTGTTTAGATAGCCAAATCTTGGTGCTTTGCAATGCCGATATATCATTCCCTATGATCAATATATCATCAACATACAATACTAATAATATAATTGTGCTCCCACTAACCTTTTTGTACACACAAGGTTCTTCTTCGCATCTAACAAAAATGAACTTTTCAATTGTCTAGTTAAAGCAAATATTCCAACTTCGAGAAGCTTGCTTTAGCCCATAAATGGATCTTTGTAGCTTGCGAATTTTATTATGATCAGACGAAGATGTGAAACCTTCAGGTTGTGTCATGTACACATCCTCTTCTAGCTCACCATTAAGGAAAGCTATTTTCACATCCATTTGCCATATTTCATTGTTAGAACCTTGTGTCGCCTCTTCATAAGTCTTAGGATAATCATAATTATGATCAACCTCACTTGATACATCATTTTGTACAATTAGATTTAATCTAGTTGGTACATGACATTCTCGTGTAGACCTTCTAAAAGGTACTTGTACAACTTGTTCACATTGTGCTGGATTTGGTTGCCGTTCAATTTGGTTTGGAATTGGTTCATTAACCTGTTCTTGAACTACATTTAAATCTTGAACTTCAACCGTTGAAGATGGCAACTTCTTTGTCAACTTCAAAACATCCAATAAAGGTTCTTCAACTTGTATCTCATGATCTTGATTTTGTGTTGATTCATTAGTTTCTTGAACTTCATCAAGATCTATTTCTCTACTATAATTTCCTTCCAAAAGAAATTCCCTTTCCAAAATGGTTGCTCTTCTAGCCACAAACACTTTATGATTAGAAGGGTAATAGAAATAATATCCCAGTATTTCTTTGGGATACCCAATGAACCTACACTTATTAGATCTTGAGTCAAGTTTATCAGACTACAGTCTCTTAATATAAACTGGACAATCCCAAACTTTAATATGTTTAAGGTTAAGCTTATGTCCTTTCCATATCTCATATAGTGTTGTAGAGACTGACATAGTGGAAACTTTATTAAGTAAGTATGTTGCTGCTTCCAAAGCATATCCCCATAGATTTATTGGAAGATTAGTGAACCCCATCATAGATCTCACTATATCTAATAAGGTTCAATTTCTCCTTTCAGACAAACCATTGTGTTGTGGTGTTCCTGGAGGTGTCCACTGTGAGAGAATACCATTCCCTTTGAGATACCTAGTAAAATCTTCACTAAGATATTCTTCACCTCTATCAGACCTTAGTACTTTGATATTTTTACCAGTCTGTTTCTCAACTTCACTACGGAACCTTTTGAACATTTCAAAAGATTCAGATTTATGTTTCATAAGATACACAAATTCATATCTTGACATATCATCAGTGAAGGTGATGAAGTAAGAATATCCACCTCTAACTTGAATTTTCATAGGCCCACAAACATCTGTATGAATTAGTCCCAATAATTCAGAAGCTCTTTCTCCACTTCCAGTAAATAGATATTTGGTCATTTTTTCCTTTGAGACAAGATTCACAAGTTGGATATGATTCAAAATCATACTTGTCAAGGTATCCTTCCTTGTACAACTTGTTAATTCTTTTCTCTCCAATATGACCAAGCTTACAATGCCAAAGGTATGTATGATTTACTTGATCATCTCGTTTCCTCTTAAGACTAGAAACATGCATAATCAAATTTGCATTCACACTAGGTAAGACATAAATATCATATTGGAGATATCCATTCACATATAAATCATTACCATAATGAATAGGGCAAATAACATTGCCTATGTTAATGCGAAACTCACGCTTGTTCAACATAAAACCTGAAATTATGTTCAAAACAAATTTAGGAACAATCATCTAGCATAAGTACTTTTCCCTAAGGCATTATTAAAAAAATTGATCCTACAGCTATGGCTGCAACTTTTGCACTAATTCCAACTTGTAGATTAACTTCTCGTTTCTTTAGTCTCCTACTTATCTTGAACCCTTGCAACATATTGCAGATATTATAACCAATTCCAGTATCAAATACCCACGGTGAAGAATTAGTAGTAGCTAAAGAAACCTTGAAAATATTTTTCATTAATGTCTCGCCTTGTTTCTTGTCCTTTAGAGTTGCAAGATACTCCTTGTAGTTTCTCTTCTAATGCCCTTTCTTCTTACAGTAAAAACACTCAGCATCATATACTAACTGCAACATCAAATCTTCAGAAAGCTCTTTACCAAGCTTGCACCCCAACTTCTCAAGTTCTTCGATAAGATCAATCACGTGATTGACATGGGATCCAACTGGAGAGTTTCCAATATCCAACTATGTATCAACCATCTTCTTAATATGTTCAATGATTACAGTTGGATCCATATTCTGATGTTTTCTCTAGAGTTTAGAACTCATAGAAGCGAGAATGATGTGTTTAATAGCAAGGCATTCTTCCAAGTACTTCTGATAAACCTTGGTGCCTTGAACATAATTCTCTGATGGGATTATCTTTGCAGGCTTATCGATCACATCAATGAGTTTTTCATGCATGAGAACAATTCTCAAATTTCTATACCAGTCATCAAAGTTTGGTCCTACCAACTTGTTGGTCTCAAGTATTTCACGCAGTGATATAACATACATATTGAGAAATCTAAAATATAGAAAAGAAAAGGCAATAATATAAGAACATATTTACATATATCATAAAGACGTGGACTTTTATCTAAATGATATTTTCACTAATTATTTTAAACTATTTACCCTCATTATAGTTTAAGAAATCTTTATTTCTATTAGTGGAATAAAGTAATCCTTTAACAATATATATGAGCCCCTTGGAAGTCAAGTCGTTTCTCACATATATTTTAAAGGTAGGCACTCTTACCAATTGCATCCCCATACAATCTCCTTAAATAGCTCTATGTCAAATAGTCCCCTGGTAGTCAGGTCGATCCTATTGGCATAGTTGAGTTCAACCATCATGATAGCAAAGAACTTGTTAAATTTTATACTCCCCGGGTAGTCCAGACGTCTAGTGTAAGATTAAATAATTATTTTAATCCATGCATCTAATGCAATAAATAATTCTAACATATTCTCGAATTATAAGTTTTCTGGTTGTCAAGCCGCTCCTTATAAAAAAGAAATAAATAAAACTATTCATTTTGATGGATAGCTTTATTATAAAATATCTTATATTTTATTATTTAAGAACTCAAATTTTGTTAAGATGGAATTGTTATTAAAGCAACCTTTAATAACATGATGATCAAATCTTTTATAGCACATGAAATTAGTTCAAGCTGTCTACATGCTCAGTCCTAAATTAATTTACATCACATGCAATAAATAATTCAAAATTATCTAACAGACAAGCATGTGACATGAAAACGAAATTCAACATTATTCTAACATGTTTATCTTGTATATCACATATATCACATAAAAATAATTTATGCCAGAGTATTATTATTAATTAATATCTCATGAACTAATAACAATTAAAATAACAGTAGAATCCAATAATCTATTATAGATTACCGTCGTATCTACACTATCTCAGTAGTTTAAATTATATGTATACATATTTTATTCACAATAAAATAATATCAATCTAATATGCATTCAAACAATTTGACTATTGCACAATACACAAGTATTATGGTTTGAACTCTTCAAATATAATCTTAAAATATTTCTTAAATAAATTTTAGACACGAGAAACCATGACTTTGATACCACTGAAGGATTGCATATAGATGTTCGTAACACACAGCGGAAGATAATAACAATCCTAGGCAGATCTTTTCGTGTTTAAAATTTATTTACATATCAAAGATCGGATCTACGACGTACCTAGTGAAGAGAGTCTCGTTTCAAAAATTTCTTCGATAGTGCGAAGACTCTATGTGTATCCACACCGAGACTGATGTTTGCTATCAACTCTTTGATCAATGAAACCCGCGAACAAATTGAATGAAATATTGTGTTGAAATTTTTCTAAAAAATCTAAACTTCAAAGATAGAAGAACAAGAAACACCCTTTCTTATAATTATATTTTTCTCTCTTGGCTTTGTATTGTATTCTCACTTTCACAAAGTGATTTTTTTTCTCAAGACTTTATTATGACAAATTGTTTTCCATCACCCTTTATATAGTATCACCTATATAAACCCTTTTTCCTATTTGGTTGAGGTAATGAGTTATTTAGGGTAAAAGTTTAATTCCAAAAATAAACTTTTATGGAATTTTCAATGGACAGTTCGAAATCCCATTCAATGTGTCTCGTGACTGCCAATCTCTATGGACTTTCCACAAAGTCCAATTCCAAATTGGATTATAAAATCCTTATTAATATTTTAATATAGAAAAATCAAATCCCATTCTCAATGGGTTAAGTTAGCCACTCGTCCTTTCATGGACTTTATAAGTTAATCCAATTTTGGGAAGTTAGCCACTCGTCCTTTCATGGACTTTATAAGTTAATCCAATTCAAAATTGGATTTAACAAATATATATATATATATATATATATATTTATTTATTTTCAACCAAGTGATATAATTTAATTTTCTATTCCAAATAGAAAATTTTAATTTATTCACAATATTAGTTATATTCTCTGTGCTAGCAAAGAATATAATAATATTTTATTTGGACTAATAACTTTATTTATTTGACTAATTAAATTTTTTAATTTAATTATCAAATAATAAAGTAATTAATCCTTTAGCAAAGATCAGAACACTCGTTAATGTGCGACCCCATAGGTTCAATACTAAGCCGGTAGTAAATTGATCATATCAATATACTAATCAAGGGTGACGTCTAGCAACACTCCTTGGCGATCGGATAGAATGAAGTATACAATTTACTATCAAGAACCAGTAGAAGAATAATGTAACAATTCCTTCTGTCCTTATAGCTCTGGGTCACCCTAGGATATGGTTCAACTGTTAAATCCTAATAAGCGACCAACTATGTGTTCATGTCAAATATAATCGACCATTGAATGACCTAAGAAACTCTTTTCTTCTTTCATTCAATTGCCCTGGCCAAGGTCTTAGTTTGGTCATTTATAATTCATGACAACATGGAGCTTAAACTCATTACCAAGAGTTGACAGATTCCATCTTGATCAATCACTAATTTTACAAGTATTTAATCGTACTCAATATCCTTTCAACTATCGCCCGAGGGCCATAGGTGTCTAGTATCAAAGCACAATAAATAACTTGTCAATTACTATGACGATCTCAGGTCAAAGAAAACTCTTACATCATATTCTTCAAGAGAATATCCTATTGACAGTTTATGGTAATTTTAACCATTAGGAATTATCCAATGAGTCGGTTCAATGATCATATCTCAATATGCATCATGTACCTATGTGATTTAGTTAATGAGATCAACTAATCTTTATCCCATAAAGACGATCACATAAATATTGATCTAACCGGATTACCAATATCCAAATTAATAATCCTACGATCAAGAACAAATTTATATTAAATTATAAGAAATTTCACTCTCATTATCATGATCTCCATTATGATGACAAGTCTCAAAAATTAATCAAGGACCTTATCAAATTAATCAAGCAATTGATAATAACTATGATAAAAGAATATCAAATGCCATATCTTTTATACCAAATAACGTTCACAAAAATATATTCAAATCATCAAATATGAGAATGGATCTAGGGCATATCTACTATATCCCTAACATGACCGATCCTAAAGAGAATTTGACATATTCATTTTTGAAAACATGTAAAGGATGGAGTTTAACTATTAATGAAAGAACAAATTCTTAAAGATAACCAACATGAATAGGCAGAACAGTCTTAAAATAAAAGAGAGGAAGAAAATTATTTCCTCATTTTTGAGAGACTAACTGATTTCTTCAAAAATGAATTCTGACACGGAAGGATTTGAAAGCCTAATGATTTTCCAAAGTCAATAGGGATACAAATACACCAGAGACTCGAAGCATTTTTATTCTTTTATTTTTTAGAATGCCCAAAATATTTTAAAAGTCTAACATACTGCCAAATTATTATCATGCACAAAAATAGTCCAAATCTGATAATTAAGGGTAATTATTTCCTATGGGCATGGATAATACTGCTTAGGAGGCTTAGCAAAATATATAGGCATGGTGTTAGAATTCAAAGCAACAAAGTGAGCATATGAATAGCAATTAGCACGCAAGTCGTATCTCCAGTAACCTCCTTTGCAGTATTAGATCGAGTTTATTACAAAGGCACACATTAAATAATAAATATCATTATTTCTTAAGAGCATGCTCTCTAGGCATTCAAGTTGGCATAAACAGAATCAAGATGCGAAAGAAAAGAAAACTAACGTGGCCACATCCAGCAGAATGCTTAACAACATTCGAACATACAACAAAGGAACTAATCTACACACAACTACACATATAGGAAAGTAAATGCAAAGGAAGAGGCGCTCACCTTCTCGAAGAATAGAATTAACCTTATAACAGGCTTTCTAGGCCATGTAAATTTAGACAGATTCAGGCAGAAGCTAGTTATCCTATAATTCTATAGTCGTGTCTTCAAACACACCAAGTTATAAGATATACGTATAGTTAAAAAAATCATATTAGAACAGGGATTTAAGGGAGGGCACCTGGAACTTCAGCAAATAAGCCAAATACTCTCCGAAGTATGCAGTAATAGGTGCCGCATTTGAACAGTAATAATGAGAAACCAATACTCGAATTCGATACATCCAGATTGTATCGAATGAATATAAACACTATACTTTGGTATCAAACAAATATAAAGAGTAAAGTTCTGCCTCAATTTATACCGGAAGAACAGAGGAGTAGTGAAAGTAAAATAATAGCTATCGTAGTAGTGCGAACCCCCCTTCAATAAGCTCAAGATGCAAGGTATTTATAGTGCATCAAGGTGTATGATTTCATTTCAAGTTCCCACGGAGAAATCAATGGAGATTGATTTAAATTTTGCTAAAAGAAGTGGATGGATCTGGTTGAATCCATGGGAAGGTGCATGAGAGTAACAAAAAATCGTAAAAACAAATTAGAGCAAGATTTGGGAAAATCTTGTATTAGAATCTGCCATGGAAATTGAAAATAGGGAGTAAAAATCTTATAAAAGAGGGACATTTGAACTAAAGAAAAAAAAATAGGAAAAGGAAATAAATAATACTAAGATTCAAGGAAAGAAAATATTATTGTTTACCCAAAAAAAGGGATAGAGTTGAATTTATACGTAATTTTAAGAATACGTGGTATAACTTGGTACAAATCGAGAAAAAAATAAGTAAATGAATATCGAAATTAGCTGTAAAAGAAACGAATGCAAACCCAATGAATTAGGTAGCCTAAGCCTTCAAGTTTTATCACCCTCAAATTGAATGGAGAGTGATTGATGGAAGAACAATATGACTCGATATCAAACCCCAAAAGGATAGTATTTGCTTCCTGTTCTATAAATCTTAATGAATCTAATCCTTTCTACAAATGATAACCACCCTTAATATAGTGAGAAAATCCTATTTTGGATATAATTTAAAATATATAGTGGGAATACCATGATAGATTAATTAATTAGTCTCTCCTTGATTTGCACTGTGATTTCCGCCGAGATCCCCCCCCCCCCCCCCCAATTGCGACTATAACAGCTTTTTTGTTTCTTGGCTCGATCTCGATCTTGGCCGATCTCAATCTTGATCGGTCTCTGGGTCTTGAGCTCGGTCTTGGCCGATCTCGATATTGATCGGTCTCTGGGTCTCGAGGTCGGTCTTGGTCGATCTCGATATTGATCGGTCTCTAGGGCTCGAGCTCGACAACCTAACTTTGCATCATGGTTTGATATTACAATGACGAACCTTGGACCATCATGTTCCAATCTCGATTAGTCATGCGAAGGGCAAACTCGGTTTTGACCGTATACAGATAGTCCCCTCATTTTTCGGAAAGAAGATGACGAGAAATGATATGAATTTCCGAACTTCGACTTGGTGGATGATTATGTCAGTGATGGGCCCGATTATGACATATGTAACAAATGTCCCGTCGGTCCAGTTATCCAGGATTTAAATGCTTGTCAGTCATTGATCGGCCACTACCGGTTCTGAACCGTCATCACCAGGCTATAAATATTCACACTTTCATACCCATCCAAACTTTTCACTCAAAAGCTCTTTCTCTACTCTTGCATCTTCTTCAAAAACTCCCTCTGCTTCATACATTCTACATCGCATACAACCCTAATTCTCGTTCCCTTTGTTCATTAATGGCGTAAACCTCCAAAACGGTGCTGCAAAAAGAGGTTGTTTCTTCATCACGACCAGCCGGTGGCGAAGATGCAGCGGAGCCTCGCCTTGAGGAATTCGTTCTGGTAGGGTGCTCAACTGTCATTGATTTTAAGGTTGAAAAACCTTCTTCGGTACCGGACCGATGTGAGCCGATCTCGAGATACCAGTATACAATCACCGAGAAAATTCTCGATAAAGTAAAACAGGAATGCAACTAGGGCGACAAGCACGTGGTAGTCCCATCGCTTGAAGAATCAATTACTACCAACGTGGAGGGGTTCTTAAGTGTTTATACTTATCCTTTCACGTTGGGTTCATTAGACCCTGTCATCGCTGCCTTTTGCAAGAGATACAACGTGACACTTGGCCAAATTCACCCTTATTTTGGAGAATAGTGATTCTTCTCCGATTCTTCTCAAGCAAAATCGAGGGGTGTCTTTTCACCCTCGATCATCTTATGCTCCTTTATAGTCCTTGACTCTATCGATGTGGGTTGATTAAGCATGCTCGCCGAGCCACCAAAGCGTCATTCTCGAGTATAGATGAGACTCGTGATCGAGGCTGGATGGGCCAATTTGTTCGAGTCAAAACCTCGGACCTGATCCCTGCCAATGACATGTTGTTTCCTGAGAAATGGAATATGAACCATGAGTACTTATTTCCCTTCGAGCGTTTTAATTTGTGACTGCCTTTCATTTTCTTAATCCACTTTTTCTTTCTTGTTACAATTGTGGCTCAGATGCCAGAACCGATTCTGAAACTTAAACGATGGGTTAAAGGTCTGGTACTGTAGAGATCGTACTCCGAGCGAGCTTGGGTGGAACTATCAAAGGGTCGATGGGAGGTCCGCAGTCACGGTAAGTCTCTTTCTTAGTTTGTTTGTCGTTTGATCTTCTTTACTTGCTTACCTCCTTTTTTTCCTTTGTAGAACTTGGGAAGGATCTTGCCATGAGGCTCTCATCTGGTGATGAAGAGGCCCTGCCCCAAAATAGGTTAAAGAGAAAAAAAGAAAAGATGCACCGAGTTCCCCGGTCTCGGAAAAGAAAACCGGCGAAGAAATCTCGCAAGCCCAAGGGGGGATTCGGTATCATCCCTCTGGACTCGATCTGCCGATTAAGGGGTGAGCCCGAAGAAGGAGAAAAGGAATTAGCTTGTGTACGGGCTAATGTTGTTATACAACAATCCTTCGAATCGGCGAAGGTAGATAAGGGAACCCTGGCCATAATTCCTGAACAAGGAAAAGCCGAGACTATCCCGTCTCGAGCTGAGATGGTTGAAGGTGATACCGAGGGCAAGTCTTCTCGGGTAGCAGAAGATATCTCGAGGGACGAGCTCAGTATAATAGATATTAGCGGATCCCCTCAAATTTCGGATGCTATGATCCGTGAGGTCAACATGTTGGAAGGTCGATCTTACGAGGGTATTCAGGAGTCGACTGATATCCACGACATTTTGGATGTGCTTGAGTCGGCTGCCTCAGAGGAGATTATCGGATTCGATGGATTACCGGTATCGAAGAAAGCATCATGGTCGGGCTCTACCGGGTCTTCTTCGGTTTCAAAATTGGTGGACCGATTCCCAGCCCCGAGTGTTGATCCCGATCAACGGCGGAAAATAGTACTCTCTGTACCGGAGGATGCCCGAGTTTTCTCTCTCCCCGTGGGTATTGCTAGTTACCTTCGGTCCTAGGTGACCGAAGAGGATCAAACCGTGATGAATGCGGTAGGACCCGCTTGCCTTTTTAACGAGGCCCAACATGCTCTGAATCGGGTAACTTTGACAGTATCTCTGCTGTTTGTTTTATATTTAGATTTGTAAATAATTCTAACATCTTTTTCCATGTTTGTAGGCTTCGGTGTTGCATCACGAGGTTTTCCTCCGAATCCGGGAGGATCATGAGACCGAAGTTCGGAACCTTACTGAGAAGAGTGACTCCTACAAACTTCTTAGTGAGAAGCTTCGGGCAGATTTGTCAATGGCTCGAGATGAGCGCGAGGAGATAACTGAGCAGGTATTCCGGATTCTTCACGATAGCGAAGATGAATTGGAGATAACCACTAACGATCCAATTCTGCAGGTTCGACAGAGGCTCGAACAGATTGGATGGCTCAATTCACAGGTAGATGAGCTACTGGCCGAGGCAGACAAATTCAAAAAGAATATGGACATCCTCGCCTCAAAAAAAGAGGTCGTTCAAGCGCAATTAGAGTTGGTTGAGGCCCAGCTTCGGGCAGCAAAAGAAAATGCCTCGGTGCATATCGAGAAGATTAAGGAGCTTCATTATCGGTTGGATTTGGCCACTTCTGATAAGGCAAACTTGGCCGATGAACTCGAAGTGGCCAGATTCGAGGTGGCCGTAGCCAGATCTGAAGTGGTAGTAGCCAGATCTGAGGTGGACATTTCCAGATCTGAAGTGGTCGTAGCCAGATCTAAGGTGGCCGAGGCTAATAAAAGAGCTGATGCTAAAGTGGCCCAGTTTAGGATCGATGTTGAGGTCAACTAGGCCAACGCCAAGAGTATGGTCGAATATGCTAAATGACAGGCTCGAGGGGGTTAGTGCTCAGGGCTTTGATGTTGTGCCGAAATCAAAAATGCCAAGGCGGAGGAAGCTAGGGCCCGAAGGCTGGACTTCCTTGAGGAAGACTCCGATAGCTCGGGTGAATCTGAAGACGGGAAAAATCCCAATGACGCAGCCTTCGATGAAGACCAAGCCACTTAGGACATTAAGTTTCTTGTTTTTCTTTTGTATTTTTTCTGGTGTCGATTCGGTCTTTTGTAAAAACTTTTGAATATAAATATAAGGCTTTTCTTGCCCTTTTGGTTCTTGTGTTTTTTCTTTGTTTTTCTGTATTTTACAAAGGTCAAAAAATGCCTTAGCATAAATTGTGTTCGAGGTTTCGGACAAACCTTGCCTTTATTTCCCTTCTGCCTTATAAAATATGAAGTTGTATTCTTAGGTCCGAGGTTTAGATAATTTGATTGAATCCAAACTAGTATAGCCCTTAGGTTTTACGATCGAGTGAGTGCTTTCTCGAACTCTAAATAAGGTAACCCTTAGGTTTTTTATTTGAGCGAGGATGGTCTCTCGACCTCAAAGCAAAAAATAGCCCTTAGGCTTTTGTAAAAAGATTGTTTATGGCTTTCTCCCCTTTTCGGCTAGAAAAAGTTTTTTATCATTTGTATTTTCAAAACTTGTAATGCCTTAGCATGAAAATAAGCCTAAGGGTTCGAATAATTTTGTACTCATTAGAGTTTTCGAGGCTTGATATTATCGTGGCCTTTTATGATTTTTCTGGGGGTAGCCTTTTTAACCAGTTTATGAAAAATTTCGAAGGCCTATTTTGTTACGGAATTCGAACGTCTCCGACCCGTGTTAATTCGGTCATAGCCTCTTCAGTTCGGGATTTGCCCCTTGGGATTATTTTCCCGTTTTACTTCGAGCTTGCCCGAACTGTCAGTCCCCGAGTGGGGGTAATCATCTAAACTCTGGTCATGGTCGGACCTTAAGCCTCTTTACATAATAGATATCGGTAAAGAAAAATATTTCTCTTTATAAATGATTATACATGCATACATGTTCTGTGCTAGGGCTCGAGAAAACTACACGGGCATGGTCTATTTGACCGTTTGGCCCTTACAAATGTTTCCTATCGAGACCCTACTTCCATGAGGTAACTTCCTCGCATCAAAGTTGATATTCGAGGGCAATGCCCCCCAGTATTCGAGGTTGATTGTAAAGAGGCCTCGGATACTGTTGTATTGTTCTGAGTTAGCACGATCAATGGTTGCCTCATTAAAAACCTCGCCGGAAAACTCATTTGGGACAAAACCGGTCTAAGGAAAAAAGAGTGCAACGCGTGCTTTCAGACCTAAAGGCTTCGTGTCTAAGAATCCATCGTTGTTTGCCGTTTATCATGCCGAGCTTGTAGGATCCTTTTTCGATGATTTCGAGAACCTGATACGGTCATTCCCAGTTCGGACCCAATTTTCCTTCATTCGGATTTTAGGTGTTGAGGGTGAATATTTTTAGCACCAAGTCCCCGATGTTAAAATGTCGAAGATTGGTTCTTCGAGTGTAGTACCTTTCGATCTACTATTTTTGGGCGGCCAATCGGACGAGAGCGACTTCGCGTCTTTCGTCCAATAATTCTAGGCTTGTGTTCATGGCCTCGTTATTCGACTCCCCTGTTGCATATCGAAACCTAATGCTAGGTTCTACGATCTCGATCGGGATCAGAGCTTCGCCGCCATAAACCAACGAGAACGGTGTTGCTCCGGTACTGGATTTTGATGTTGTACGGTATGGCCATAGAGCCTCGGGTAGTATTTCTCTCCATTTTCCTTTGGCGTCGGTCAATCTCTTCTTAAGATTTTGGATGATAGTTTTGTTGGTCGATTCGGCTTGTCCGTTCCCGCTGGGATGATAAGGTATTGATAGGATCTTTTTGATCTTGTGATCCTCGAGAAATTTAGTTACTTTGCTACCGATGAATTGTTTTCCATTATCACATACAATCTCGGAGGGCATCCCGAATCGACATATGATATGGTCCCAAAAGAAATCTATGACTTCCTTTTGTCTGACTTTTCCGAAATCTAGTGCTTCAACCCATTTAGAGAAATAATCTGTCATAAACAAAATGTACTGAACCTTACTTGGGGCCGACGGGAGAGGGCCAACGATGTCCATTCCCCATTTTATGAAGGGCCATGGGGATAGGACCGAGTGGAGTAGTTCCCCGAGTTGATGAATCATGGGCGCATGCCTTTGGCATTTGTTGCATTTTTGAACAAACTCCCTTGCATCCTTGCCCATATCGGTCTAATAATACCCTGCTCTGATTACTTTGTGGACCAACGAATCGGCACCGGAATGATTTCCACAAGTGCCCTCATGAATTTCCCATAGGATGTAGTCGGCATCTCCCAGTCCCAAACATATTGCCAATGGTCCATCGAACGTCCTTCAAAATAGCATTCCGTCTTCGGACAAAGTGAACCGTGTTACCTTGTGCGCAGAGCTCTCGACTCCTTTGGATCTGATGGAAGCTTCCCATTCTTTAAGTATTCTATGTATTTGTTTCTCCAATCCCAGGTCAAAATTATGGAGTTTATCTCGTCGTGACCTTCTCTAATTATCGATCTCATGAGTTGTATGACGGTCCCTGAGTTTAGTTCGTCGTCTTCAACCGATGAACCTAAGTTTTCAAGAGTGTCGGCCTCACTATTCTGTTCTCGAGATACATGTTGTAAGATCCATTCCTTAAATCGATGTAGAGTCACCTGTAGTTTATCCAAGTACCTCTGCATTCGGTCTTCCCGGACTTCAAAAGTCCCATTAACTTGGTTTACCACGAGGAGGGAATCACACTTAGCCTCTATGACCTCCGCTCCCAAGATTCTAGCTAGTTCGAGACCTGCAATCATGGTCTCATACTCGGCCTCATTGTTAGTTAATTTTGTAATTTTGATAGACTGTCTAACTACATTACTTGTTGGTGATTTTAGTACGATGCCTAGTCCGGACCCCTTCGCGTTCGAAGCACTGTCCGTAAAGAGGGTCCAGACTCCCGAAGATGTAACCAATTTTATTAGTAGTTCTTTTTCAATCTCGGGTACGAAGGTCGACGTAAAATCAGCCACGAAGTCCATCAAGATTTGAGACTTGATGGCGGTTCGGGGTCGATACTCAATATCGTACCCACTGATTTCTACGGCCCATTTTTCCAATCGACCCGAAAGCTCGGGTTTGTGCAAAATGTTTCGAAGAGGATAAGTTGTTACAATACATATTGGAAGACATTGGAAGTATGGTTTTAGTTTTCTAGAGGCGCTTATTAAAGCAAGCGCTAATTTTTCTAAGTGTGGATATCTAGTTTCGGCGGCACCTAAGGTCCGCCTAACATAATAGACAGGGAATTGCGTACCTTGTTCTTCTCGGACCAGGACTCCACATACCGCTATATCTGAGACTGCCAAGCATAGGTAAAGTTGTTCATCCACTTTCGGGATGTGAAGAATCGACGGGCTCGATAAATACCGCTTTATTTCCTCCAAGGCCTGTTGGCATTCCGGGGTCCATGTAAAATTGCTCTTCTTCTTAAACAACGAGAAAAATCGGTGGCTCCTATCTGAGGATATCGAAATGAATCGTCCTAGGGAGGCTATCCACCCCGTTAGCCTCTTTACGTCCTTTACATTATCCACTACCATGATATCCTCGATAGCTTTGATTTTATCGGGGTTGATATTGAATCCCCGATTGGACATCATGAAAACAAGAAACTTGCCCGAGCTAACCCTGAATGCACACTTTTAGGGTTGAGCTTCATATTGTACTCCCTCAGTATATCGAGAGTCTCCTGCAAATGCTTTAAATGGCCCTCTGCTCGCAGGTACTTGACTAACATGCCATCAATATAAACTTCCATTGACTTCCTATTTGTTCTTCGAGCATTCGATTTACTGGGCGTTGATAAGTTACACCAACATTCTTTAGATCGAATGACATTACATTATAACAATAGGTACTGTACTTAGTGATAAACGAGGTCTTTTCCTGATCCTCGGGTTCATCTGTATCTGGTTGTACCCGGAGTAGGCATCGATAAAATTGAGAGTCTCGTGGCCAGCCGTGGCATCGATCAAATCGATATTGGGCAAAGGAAAAAAATCCTTGGGGCATGCTTTATTCATGTCTTTATAATCTACACACATTCTAAGTTTGTTTCCCTTATTAGGGACTACCACCACGTTTGCTCACCATTCGGAGTACTTTACTTCCCGAATGGATCCTACTTTGAGAAGTTTGGTTACCTCGTCCTTTATGAAGGCATGTTTGACCTCGGACTGGGCCCTTCTTTTTTGCTTCACCATATGGAATTTCAGATCCAAGCTTAGTCTATGAGTGGTGATTTCCGGTGGGATCCTTGTCATGTCAAGATGGCACCAAGAGAAACAATCCATGTTAGCTATAAGAAATTGAATAAGCTTTTTTCTGAGCTCGGGATTTAGTCTCGTGCCCAAGTATACCTTTCATTCGGGAAGATGTTCGATTAGTGTGATTTACTCCAGTTCTTCGACCGTTGATTTGGTAGTGTCAGAATCATCGGGGACTACGAAGGATCGAGGGATCCCATAATCATCATCTTCGTCAGTCTCATGCTTCTCTAGTTGGGTCGAGGCTGTTGCCTGTGATTGCTATTTGGTATCTTATTTTTCCTTTAAATTTGACCCCTTTGTCAATGAGAGTGATGATATCGGAATCACTTCGTCGACGGCAAACATTTCCTTTGCAGCTGGTTGCTCCCCGTAGATTATTTTGATTCCCTCTGGTGTTGGAAATTTTAGAACCTGGTGAAGGGTTGAGGGTACTGCTCTCATGTTGTGGATCCACGGTCTCCCAAACATGGCGTTATACCTCATGTCGCCCTCGATCACGTGGAACTTTATTTCTTGGATGGTCCCATCCACGTTTACTCACAGAATTATCTTGACCTTAGTAGTTTCACATGCCATGTTGAATCTATTTAGTACCAGGGTTGCGGGCACGACCTGGTCCTGTAGACCGAGTTGCTCTACGACCCTCGATCGAATGATGTTGGCCGAAATACCTGGATCAATTAACACATGCTTAACTTGAGTTTTATTCATAAGTACAGATATTACCAGTGTATAGTTATGGGGCTGCATGATTCCTTCTATGTCTTCGTCATTAAAGGACAACGTTCCTTTTGGTAAGTAATCGTGAGCCCTAGATCGTTTCTCCCTTATAATCGATACCTTAGTGCGTTTAAACACTGGATCTTAGGGAACATCGATCCCTTCGATAATCATGTGAATAATGTGTTACGGCTCTTCTTTCTCTTTTTGTCTATTGAGCTCTCTGTTTTGAAGTGATTCTTGGCCCGATCACTTAAAACTTCTCGAAGGTGCCCTTCATTGAACAACCAGGACTTCTTCTCTCAACTGCCTGCAATATTTCGTTATGTGGCCATGGGTACCATGATACTTGCAGATTTAATTGGGATTTCTCTAGGATGTATCGGTCTATAGAGGTCGAGTCCATTTAGTATCTTTGATGCGTCCGATAGCCGATACGATGGCGGATGCATCAATGTTGAAGTTATACTCTGACAATCGCGGTGCTTCCTTAGGTCTAGTATGCCTGTCGAAACCATTATTGTTCATCAGCCCTCGAGACCCTTGGCCTCGATCACTTCTCCTTTCACCTCGTACGGAGTTGTGTCCGGGTCCGCTTTCCCTACGATCTCCATTATATGGCTGGTATCGGTCCCTGTTCAACCTCGATTCTCGATCAATGTCCCTTTTGATAACGGACCCAGAAGGGGCCCCCAACTGGTCGTCTTCGACTCTAATCTTCGATTGATATCGATTATGTACATCAGACTAGGTAATAGCCGGGTACTCAATCAAGTTCTTCTTTAACTTTTGTGAAGCCATTGAGCTTCGTTCGTTTAGTCCTTGGGTGAAAGCTTGAACGGCCCAATCGTTAGTGACCGGTGGTAGATCCATTCGTTCCATTTGGAAACGAGATACAAACTCTCTTAGCATCTCGTTATATTTTTGCCTTACCTTGAAAAGGTCCGACTTCCTGGTCTCGACCTTTATGGCTCCGGCGTGTTCTTTTACAAAAGAATCTGTAAGCATGACAAAAGAATCGATAGACTTAGGTGGTAAATTATGATACCATATCATTGCTCCTTTTGACAGGGTTTCCCCGAATTTCTTTAATAATACGGATTCGATCTCGTCATCCTCTAGATCGTTCCCTTTAATGGCACACGTGTAAGAGGTGACATGTTAGTTGGGTTCGGTCGTTCCATTATATTTGGGAATCTCGGGCATGCGGAACTTCTTGGAGATCAGTTTTGCAGCTGCGCTTGGGGGAAAGGGATTTTGTACGAACTTTTTGGAATCCAAACCCTTCAATATTGGTAGTGCCCCCGGGATCTGATCAACCTTGGAGTTATAAGTTTCTACTTTCTTGTCATTTACTTCAATCCTCTTTTCTCCGGACTCTATCCGTTTTGTCAGTTCCTCGAGCATCTTTATAATTCCGGGGTTAGTCCCCGATTCTTGTTCATTTGACCTTACTACAACTGGCCCCATTCTGTGGGTGACTTCTTAGGGTGGACAGGGCTCAAGCCTACTCGGTGCCTGGGTTTGGCTCTGCAACTGAGCTATCGCTACCTTTTGAGCTTGCAACATTTCGAAAATCATACGCAGATTGATCCCGTCCTCTCCAATATTTTAGGTATTTCGAATTAACGTCAATTGGATCCACGACCCGAGTACCAACAGGGTCAACGGATGGACCTTCATCCTGGGGTACCATGTTGTTATTCTTATCTTGATGGACATATTCATTGTCGATAGGTAGGGCCATTAATCGAGGATCATCGAAGGTTGGAGAAAGATATAGATTTAAGAGCTCGTCATTTTTAGCCCGAAATCAAAGATACTTCCAAGAGCAAGTGTAAAATAGTGTGTTTTACAGAGATTCGTATCAAATAACCACAATTATCCTTATCTCCACGGTGGGCGCCAAACTGTTTACCCGAAAAACGGAGAGAGTTGAATTTATACGTAGTTCTAAGGATATGTAGTATAACTTGGTACAAATCGAGAAAAAAATAAGTAAATGAATATCGAAATTAGCTGTAAAAGAAATGAATGCAAACCCAATGAATTAGTTAGCCTAAACCTTTAAGTTTTTATCACCCTCAAATTGAATGGAGAGTGATTGATGGAAGAACAATATGACTCGATATCAAACCCCAGATTGGATAGTATTTGCTTCCTGTTCTGTAAATCTTAATGAATTTGATCCTTTCTACAAATGATAACCACCTTTAATATAGTGGGGAAATTTTATTTTGGATATAAATAAAAATACATAGTGGGGATCCCATGATAGATTAATTAATTAGTCTCTCCTTGATTTGCACTGTGATTTCCGTCGAGATTCCCCTCCCCCCCAAATTGTGGCTATAACAACTTTTTTTGTTTCTTGGCTCGATCTCGATTTCGATCTTCGTTGATCTCAATCTTGATCGGTCTCTAGGTATTGAGCTCGGCCTTAGCCGATCTCGATATTGATTGGTCTCTAGGTCTCGAGGTTGGTCTTGGCCGATCTCGATATTGATCGGTCTCTGAGGCTCGAGCTCGACAACCTAACTTTGCATCATGGCTCGATATTACAGTGACGAACCTCGGACCATCATGTTCCAATCTCGATTAGTCATGCGAAAGGGCAAACTCGATTTTGACCGTATACAATTATGTAAAGAATTAAAGTAAAAAATATGGGGGAGAGAGACGTTGGCGAGATTTGAAGGAGGCAAATTTGATGGAAGATTTTGTTGGGAAATTTTAGAAAGGGTTCGGGCGAAGAAGACTTGGAAAAAGGTTTTTGAGATTAATTTTGCTACGCTTAGCGAATTTTGGGTTAGGGGTACGGTTGATAATTGAACTACTATTAAATTAAAATGCCATAGTAATAAAGTAATTAGGAATGATAATTAGTAAATAAAAAATAAGATACAAGAAGTTGAAAAACAAATACTATTTTATATAAATATTTGAACAAGCTATAAAATAATTTGTAAATGCTTTGTATTTTTTAAAGTTGCTAATACATAGTAAAAAAAGTTATAAAAAATGTAAAAATAGTAAAGGTAATATAGTAGTAGTATTAGTAATAATAATAATAATAATAATAATAATAATAATAACTAAGTTGTAGTACTTGTAATAATACATGAAAACAATGTAATAAATAGTATTATGACTCTTACATAAAATAGTAGCTCATTAGAATAATATGGAGTAAGGATGGACAAAATTGGGTGTCAACAACCCCCTATCACTTATAATAGCCCACGAGGTACTAAACCTTGTGAAAATATTCTTCTTTAAGAACGTCACTACACTTCTCTCTTTATTGTTGGGTAGAGCACCATTTGGACACATAATCCACCGAAACCAAGATGTAGGTGTTTCCACAAGAACTCATAAAAGGACCCATGAAGTTAATACCCCACACATCGAAAATATCAATCTCTAAAATGGTGGTGAGAGGCATTTTATTTTTCTTTGATATTCCACCGGCTCGTTGATATTCATCACATCTTTTCATTAGCTCACTAATGTCTTTGTAAAGAGTGGGCCAATAGAACCCGCAACTTAGCACTTTAGTCGTCGTTCTTTCTCCACCATGGTAACCACCATATGGCAAAGAATAACAAGCCCCAAGAATTTCACCTTGCTCTTCTTCCGGTACACATCTTCTAATCACCCCATCCGTATAAATCCGAAAAAGGCATGGTTCATCCCGATAATAATCTTGACAATCTCGTTTGAGCTTCTTCCTTTGGTTTGAAGAGAACTCATCCGGGACGATTCCACACACAAGGAAATTTTCTATATCCGCAAATTATGGCACCTCTTTCATTGAAATAGCCAAGAGTTGCTCATCGGGGAAGGAATTATTGATTTCAAGGTCATCATGCGTGGCCTCCACTCCTCCTCCAAACGAGACAAGTGGTCCGCCACTTGATTTTCGCTCCCTTTTTTATCTTGGATGTCAATATCAAACTCTCGCAAAAAAGGACACATCTCATCAACTGAGCTTTGGAATCTTTCTTGCTCATAAGATAATGAATTTCCGCATGATTCGTATGGACAATAACATTTGCACCCATCAAGTACAGGCGAAACTTCTCAATTGCAAACATAATGGAGAGGAGCTATTTATCAGTAAAGGTATAGTCAATTTGGGAACCATTCATGGTCTTACTATCATAGTAGACCGGATGAATAATCTTGTTGATGCGTTGCCCCAAAACAGCCCCAACCGCTACGTCACTTGGATCACACATGAGTTCAAAAGGGACACTCCAATTTGAAGCGGTGATGATAGGAGTAGTTGTCAACTTGAACTTTAATAATTCAAAGGCTCTCATGTAATCATCATTGAACTTAAACTTGGCATCTTTCTCAAGAAGCTTGCACAATGGATTTACCACCTTAGAGAAATCTTTGATGAAACGCGGTAAAACCCCGCGTGGCCTAAAAAACTCCGCACACCCTTCACCGAAGTTGGAGGTGGAAGTTTAGAAATCACCTCAATCTTTGCCTTGTCAGCTTCAATTCCATTCTTTGATATTTTGTGGCCAGGTACAATGCCTTCCTCGACCATGAAATGACACTTCTCTCAATTGAGCACCAAATTTGTTTCTTCACACCTTGCCGACACTTTATCTAAATTTGCAATACAATCATCAAAAGAATATCCAACCACCAAGAAGTCATCCATGAAAACTTCAAGGTAGTCCTCCATCATGTCCGTAAAGATAGCCATCATACACCTTTGAAAGGTCGACGGTGTATTGCACAAATCAATGGCATTCACTTGAAGGCTAAAATACCGTAGGGACATGTAAAGGTTGTTTTCTCTTGATCCTGCTGAGCAATAATGATTTGGTTGTAGCCCGAATACCCATCAACAAAGCAATAGAAAGCACGTCCGGCCAATCTATCAAGCACTTGATCTAAGAAAGAAAGTGGGAAAAGATCCTTCCTAGTGACTTTGTTGAGCTTGCGATAGTCCATATACACTCTCCAACCGGTCACCATTCTTGTAGGAATAAACTCATTCTTGTCATTGGTGACCACCGTTGTCACGCCCCGACCTGGGAGCGAGACTGGCACCGGTTGCCTCAACTAACCTGGCGTACCAAATTGCGACTAAGGGACTCTGAACATATAATGTCATAATTTGGCCATGAGGCCACCTTGCAAGACAATTTGCGAAGCAAAATATAAAACTGAATGGAAACTAGCGATGACTAAACATCCATATAAAGTTGGGGCGACAAGGCTGTCATAACTACTACAGCTAACAAACCACCAAAATATACATACCAGGCCTACAAGCTCAACATAGTGCACTAACTGATAGGATATGTCTACAAGCCTCTACTGATGGATATATTATGATCGGAACAGGGACCCGACCTACCCATAACATATATACATACATACAGAATATGTACATAAAAACCTAGACCCGATAACTCCGAAGGACGTGGAGATTACCGATCAGGCTGAACTCTGGAAACACCTACTGAGGAGGTCTACCCGTCTGTCTATCTGAACCTGCACGCATGAAATGCAGCGTCCCCAGAAAAGGGACGTCAGTACAAAATAATGTACCAAGTATATAAGGCAATAACATAACTGAAAGTTGAAACTAAACTGATAATATAATAACTGAAAGTAATTGGGAATCAAAGATGATCTAGAGATATATTTACCTCTTGATACTGACTCAACTCCTTCAATATAGTAAGTAAAATAATTGTCCGGCCTTATAAGGCTCGGTATATATAACTGCTCTACCGTAGTAGGCTCACTCATAAGTGCTCGACCATACTAGGCTATGTATCTTGACCATGCTGGGCTCGCTCATAGGCGCTCGGCCACAGTAGGCTCGGTATATAACTTTCCATCTGATCAAAGGTTGCCCAATAGGGGCCTGCCCATCGATTATAGCTCGATGGTAATGAAAATACTGTAATACAATATATATAGGCTTGCTGCTCTCTTGACTGGAAGATGACAATACTAAATTGAATATAGAGTCTCGATAAGGAATAATATTGTAACTTATGAGACTAGAATAATGTGAATAAATTCATGAATACGAATTTCTCTTTATGTCTCATTACTAACACATGTAGCTACGAGATCATGCTAAAATGAAGGAAGGCTTAGCCTTAACATACCTTATCACACTCTTTCCAATCACCAAGTTGAACTTGACTCTTCTCACCTTAATCTACAACAACGATAATAATACTATCATTAAGTTATGAAACGTATAACTATCGCACAACGAACGACATGCTTATTTTGTATTAAAATGGACAGCATCTCCCCTATAATCCTTACTTCCTCCAAATTCAAGATAATACCAAGAACACAAAAAACAACAATAAAAGCATATATACATTATTTTCCAACCTTATGTACACCACACAATACTACAAAACAGCCTAACACACCCCAATCTCTTCATACACAAAACGACCACCGTAGTAGTGTCAACAACCGCAAAAATGTTACGATGAACTACCAGCCCAACATCCTACATTTATGTGGTGTTTATCCACACCCTTAATCCTCCAAAACTCCAAAAAATAGTAGTAAATCATACAGCCCAACAGCAACACCAAACAGTCCACAAAATAATCCATAAAACAGTCCGCTACAAGTGAATAACTCGAACTCACGGCTTTCGATCACCGTCCCGTGAGTTCTTACAAATATAGAACAACTTACCATGCATATACAACTGTAAAGAATGGATTAAAGAGAGTAGTAAACTTACCTTATTTGTGGGATAACTCAGCTCCTATCTTGGTTCTTCAAACTCTAGGCTTTACCTCCAATTAGAACTTGAAAGGGAGAGAAAATCAATTGGGGTTTGTGGGAAATATTTGGAGGATTTTTGCAGAGATTAAGTCTGGTTATTTTGACCTATTATCATCCTAATATATGAAGGGGATAGTCCTTTAAAAAGGCCTCTTTGAGCGACCCTAACTGGCCCAGTTTTGGATTCTCGTTTAAGCAAGTAGGTGAGAATCTGCGTAGTCTCGCAAAAATGCCCATATCTCTTTACTCCGATATCGAATTGACAAACGATTTAATGCGTTGGAAAGTAGACTCATAGATATTTAATTTATTGGGTGGAACACACCATAACTCTAAGTATATTTGGAGGAAATAGTAGTTACATTTGACCCAAAGCTGCAGTAAAACTTATGAACGTAAATTGTGATGACTTTCATCGACTTTTGTTTCACCACTCGCTTGACTTCAAAACATAGCACACGACTATCATACGATTAACATAACTCGTAACATAACCTCCTTATCATGTAAAACACCCTGGTCTCATCCCAAAAGTACATGCTATAGCATTCCCAATTTGTCAGCTTTCGACGAAACATTATTTTTTTCAATTCCTTTAGCTTCTAAACCTTCCAACCCTCTTTGTACTTGTTGTTCATGATATTCAATATTTGTAACTTTCGAGGTAACATGATTAACTTGCTTTATATATTTTCAAAGATGATCTCATATTTGGGTCCTACATTAGTTTGCTCATGATGCAGTTTTACGTACAAAAACAATATAGGGTGTAACATCATTCCCCCCTTGGGAACATTCGTCCTCGAATGTTTACTTTTAGAGACTTTGAAAAAAATTTGCCAGAGTTTCCACCGTACACTAGACTATAACCAACTTGCATGCAGCCATAAAACATACTATGCATGCCACACATGGCCAATGTCTATAAATAACAACACTTTGCCTCAAAGAGTCGTAAATCATAAATACTGAAAGTCAAAAAATAAGAGCTTACCTGATGACCTACTAGCCTGAATAGAGTTGTGCTGTAGCATCCCATCTCGAGCCATATCTTCAGTTTGAAATAGGTGGGGGTATTTATACTTCATTTCTTCCTCCGCTTCCCATGTCATCTCTTCCACATTATTGCTTCTCCATAAAACCTTCATGGATGCTACCTCCTTATTTCGTACCTTGCGAATTTGTCGGTCTAAGATGGCAACTGGAATTTCCTTGTATGACAAGTCCTCTGTAATTTGTACATCATCTGTGGACACCACTCTGGTAGGATCGTCAATGCACTTCCGTAGCATAGATACGTGAAAAACCGGATGGACTGACTACAATTCTGAGGGCAATTCTAACTCATAAGTTACTTGGCCCACTCTCCGAATAATCTTGTAAGGCCCAATATACCGTGGGCTAAGCTTGCCTTTCTTTCCAAACCTCATCACGCCCTTTATAGGGGATACCTTTAAGAATACCCAGTCATTAACCTTAAACTCTAAGTCTCGTCTCCGCACGTCAGAATATGACTTCTGGCGACTCTGAGTTGTCAACAGTCGCTCCCGGATAAGCTTTACTTTCTCTACGGCCTGCTGAACTAGGTCTGGCCCATGTAACCCAGATTCTCCAACATCAAACCACCCTATAGGAGATCTGCACTTACGCCCATACAAAGCCTCGTACAGAGCCATCCAGATACTGGAGTGGTAAATGTTATTATATGAAAACTCGACAAGAGGTAGATGTTCATCCCAACTTTTTTTAAAATCCAACACACATGCTCGTAACATATCCTCGAGCGTCTGAATTATGCGCTCGGCCTGTCCATCAGTCTGTGGATGAAAAGTTGTGTTGAGATTCACCTGAGTCCCTAGACCTCTCTGAAATGACCTCCAAAAATGTGCTGTAAATTGAGCCCCACGGTCAGATATAATAGATACTGATACTCCGTGTAGCCGCACTATCTCCTTAATATATAACTTTGCATAATCTTCTGTTGTATATGTAGATCTGACCGGTAGAAAATGAGCTGATTTAGTGAGCCTATCGACTATCACCCATATAGAATCGAACTTATGATGAGAACGAGGTAAACCCGTAACAAAGTTCATGTTTATCGCCTCCCATTTCCATGTCGGGATCTCTATAGTCTGCATTAGCCCTCCGTGCTTCTGATGCTTTATTTTCACCTTCTGGCAACTAGGACACTGGGCGACAAACTCAGCAATGTTCTTCTTCATATCGTTCCACCAGTACACATCCTTAATGTCATGATACATCTTCGTCGACCCAGGATGAATGGAGTACCACGAATAATGTGCCTCTGACATAATCCTGTCTCGTAGCCCTGCTACATCTGGAACACACAAACGACCCCTGTATCTGAGAACCCCATCTCCCTTGAGCTTTAACAGTGGATTCTTCTGCTGCGGAACTCGCTCTATCAACTCGACCAACTCTAGGTCCTCGTACTGCCTTTCCTTGACTTCAGCTATGAGAGATGATTTTGCAGTGTTTTGGAGTACAACTCCACCATCGTTGGAATTTAATAACCGAACCCCCAAACAAGCCAATTGATGAATCTCTCTAGTTAATTGTCTTTTCTCGGCCTTTACATGTGCTAAGCTACCCATAGATCGGCGGCTTAAGGCGTCTGCTACAACATTAGCTTTCCCTGGATGGTAGAGAATGTTAACATCATAATCTTTCAATAACTCAAGCCATCGCCTCTGTCACAAATTTAACTCTTTTTGCTTGAATATATATTGCAGACTTTTCTGATCTGTAAATACATCAACATGAACACCATATAAATAATGCCGCCATATCTTAAGTGCATGGACAACCGCAGCTAACTCGAGATCGTGGGTTGGATAATTCTTCTCGTGCTTCCTTAACTGCCTTGAAGCATACACAATTACCTTCACATGTTGCATCAGGACACATCCTAACCCGACACCTAAGGTATCACAATACACGACATAACCCTCTGGACCCTCTGGAAGTGTTAGAACTGGCACTGAGGTCAACCTGTTCTTAAGCTCTTGGAAACTCCGCTCGCAAGCCTCCGTCCACTGAAACTTAGTTGATTTCTGCGTCAACTTCGTCAATGGTGCGAAAGGGAAGAAAAACCCTCTACAAACCTCCGGCAGTATCCTGCTAAGCCTAGAAAGTTATGAACCTCTGTCGGAGTGGTAGGTCTAGGCCAAGATTTCACGGCCTCAATCTTCTGAGTGTCTACCTTTATACCTTCATCGGATACAATATGCCCCAAGAATGCTACAGACTGCAACCAGAACTCACATTTAGAAAACTTAGCATACAACTTACAATCACGGAGGGTTTGGAGTACCGCTCACAAGTGGTCCATATGCTCATCCTCTGAACTTGAATAGACCAGAATATCATCAATAAATACTATCACGAACAGATATAAAAATGGCCGGAATAGGCTAATCATCAAGTCCATAAATACGGCGGGTGCATTCGTCAACCCGAAGGACATGACAAGGAAGTGGCCATATCGGGTCCTGAAGGCTATCTTCGGAATATCTTTCTCCCGAACTCTGACTTGGTGGTATCCCGATCTCAAATCTATCTTTGAAAAGAATCTAGCCCCCTGCAACTGATCAAACAAGTCATCAATCCTTGAAAGTGGATACTTATTCTTAATAGTTACCTTGTTCAGCTGCCTATAATCGATACACATCCTCAACGAGCCATCTTTCTTCCGTACAAAGAGTACCGGTGCACCCCAAGGTGAGGTACTAGGCCTGATGAAACCTTTCTCCAGTAAATCTTTTAATTGCTCCTTCAACTCCTTTAATTCGGCAGGTGCCATTCTATATGGAGGGATGGATATTGGTTGAGTTCCTGGAAGCAAATCGATGCTAAAATCAATCTCTCGCTCTGGAGGAATACCTGGAAGCTCATCTGGAAACACATCTGCATACTCATTAACTACGGGAATAGACTGAAGTGTAGATATCTCAGCATCTGCATCTCTAACTCGCACAATATGATAAATGCACCCTTTTGCAATCATTTTCCTCCCCTTCAGATAGGAAATAAACCTACCTCTGGGTGCCGCTGTATTACCTACCCATTCAAGGACTGCCTCACCTGGAAAATGAAATCTAGCTACCTTTGCTCGGCAATCAACTGTGGCATAGCAACCTGACAACCAGTCAATGCCCATGATAGCATCAAAATCCATCATCTCTAGCTCAACTAGGTCGGCTGAGGTCTGAAGACTACAAACTGTCACCGTAACACCTCGGTAAACCCGTTTAGCAATAATCGATTCTCCGACCGATGTAGATACCGCAAAAGGATCACTTAGTATTTCAGGCACTATACCAAATTTCCCCGCGACAAATGGGGTAATATATGATAAAGTAGATCCTGGGTCTATCAAGGCATAAGCATCGTGAGAGCAAATGGTCAATATACCTATCACAACGTCTAGTGAAGACTCCTGGTCCTGTCGACCCGCTAAAGCATAAATACGGTTTTGATTAACACCTGAACTGGAACCTCTACCTCTGCCTCGACCTCTACCAGCCGAAGATTGAGACTCGCGCCCAAAAGGATGCACAGACATAGATGATCCTATCACTAAACTTGCTGGTTGTGCCATACCCCCAGAATCTCTATTTGGGAAATCTTGCATCATATGCCCCGGACGCCCACATGTATAACAAGCATCAGAACTTGCTCGGCATTGGCCCAAGTGTCCTCTACCACAGATGTCACACCACGGCGAAAATGACCATGTCTACCTTGAACCTCGTTGTCGTTGCAAAACCGACGCCCGTGAGCTCTCACCTGGTCCTGGCTGAGTATAGCGATTATACTTGTAACCCTGTAACTGAGGTGGCGGAGGCCTAAGTGGCCGTCCGAAGTACTGGGGCATATAACTACCCTGAGACTGCTCCTAAGACCTAGGAAATCTCATCCTCTTACGCTGCCCTTGCTCAGTCCTCTCTGTACCCTGCTGTCGATGCCTACCCCTTTCTATATTCTAAGCGAATGCCTGAGTCCGGGAGATATCCATATTATCATGCAATGCAGCGGTGGCACATGCCTCAATTAACTCTGGGGCTAACCCTGCTATAAACCTGTGGATCCTGTTACGCATAGTAGCAACTATGGATGGTGCATATCTGGCTAATGAGTCAAAACAGAGACTATACTCTCGAACACTCATATTGCCCTGCTTAAAGGCTAGAAACTAATCGACCCGAGCCTGTCGGATCTCCCGCGGTAAGTACTGGTCAAGGAAAGCATCTAAAAAATTCTCCCAACTAGTTGTAGGTGCATCACGTGCCCTAGACTTCTCCCATCCCTCGTACCAAAGGATGGCTATATCTCGGAGTCGAAAGGTTGCTAGTTCAACTGCTTCTTTCTCTGAGGTATGCATAACCCGAAATATCCTGTGAAGCTGATCTATGAAATCTTATGGGTGCTCCCTCTGATCTGACCCCGTAAACTCTGGGGGACTCAAAGCAATAAAATCTCGGACCCTTGAACTCCCAGACCCCTCAGAAGATCCTCCACTAGCTGATGCCCTAGCTTGTTACTGGGTAGCTACCAATTGTGTCAAAAAATGCACCGCACTCCTCAAGTCCTAATCTGGTGAAAGTGGAGGGGGAACTGGATGTGCGGTATCCCTAGGAATCTCCTCAGGTGGTGGAGGAGCCGGTAGTGGCTGAGTAGGGGTCTCGCCTTGGGCCTCAGACTGGGACCCATCTACTGGGGGTACCCTGCTGGTCCCCTCACCTGTTGTTGTATCTCCCCTCTGGCTAGCCGTAGTCTTCCTAGTCACCGTCATCTGTGTATGAAAACACCAACACGTAAGTTTAACTCAAACTTCCTATAACTCAGTTCTACAACACGATTTAGATTTGAAAGAAGGGTAACCAACTCCTAAATGCCCTGTAGCTCCCTGCTTATATAATGTGGTGCACAACACATCTATAAACAAGATCCTACTAGACACGACTTGTAGACTCCCTAGGACAGAACTGCTCTGATACCAAGTTTGTCACGCGCCGACCTGGGAGCGAGACTGGCATCGGGTGCCTCAACTAACCTGGTGTACCAAATTGCGACTAAGGGACTCTGAACATATAATGTCATAATTTGGCCATGAGGCCACCTTGCAAGATAATTTGCGAAGCAAAATATAAAACTGAATGGAAACTAGCGCTGACTAAATATCCATATAAAGTTGAGCCGACAAGGCTGTCATAACTACTACAACTGACAAACCACCAAAATATACATACCAAGCCTACAAGCCCAACATAGTGCACTAACTGACAAGATATGTCTACAAGCCTCTACTGATGGATATATTATGATCGGAACAGGGCCCCGACCTACCCATAACATATATACATACATACAGAAGATGTATACGAAAACCTAGACCTGATAACTCCGAAGGACGTGGAGATTACCGATCAGGCTGAACTCTGGAAACACCTACTGAGGAGGTCTACCCGTCTGTCTATCTGAACCTGCACGCATGAAATGCAGCGTCCCCAGAAAAGGGACGTCAGTACAAAATAATGTACCAAGTATATAAGGCAATAACATAACTGAAAGTTGAAACTAAACTGATAATATAATAACTGAAAGTAATTGGAAGTCAAAGATGATCTAGAGATATATTTACCTCTTGATACTGACTCAACTCCTTCAATATAGTAAGTAAAATAATTGTCCGGCCTTATAAGGCTCGGTATATATAACTGCTCTACCGTAGTAGGCTCACTCATAAGTGCTCGTCAATACTAGGCTATGTATCTCGACCATGCTGGGCTCGCTCATAGGCGCTCAGCCACAGTAGGCTCGATATATAACTTTCCATCTGATTAGAGGTTGCCCAATAGGGGCCTGCCCATCGATTATAGCTCGATGGTAATGAAAATACTGTAATACTATATATATAGGCTTGCTGCTCTCTTGACTGGAAGATGACAATACTAAATTGAATATAGAGTCTCGATAAGGAATAATATTGTAACTTATGAGACTAGAATAATGTGAATAAATTCATGAATACGAACACATGTAGCTACGAGATCATGCCAAAATGAAGGAAGGCTTAGCCTTAACATACCTTATCACACTCTTTCCAATCACCAAGTTGAACTAGCCTCTTCTCACCTTAATCTACAACAACGATAATAATACTATCATTAAGTTATGAAACGTATAACTATCGCACAACGAACGATATGCTTATTTTGTATTAAAACGGACAGCATCTCCCATATAATCTTTACTTCCTCCAAATTCAAGATAACATTAAGAACACCAAAAATAACAATAACAAGATATATATATTATTTTCCAACCTTATGTACACCACACAATACTACAAAACAGCCCAACACACCCCAATCTGTTCATACACAAAATGACCACCGTAGTAGTATCAACAACCCTGAAAATGTTACGACGAATGGCCAGCCCAACATCCTGCATTTATGTGGTATTTCTCCACACCCTTCCTCCTCCAAAACTCCACAAAATAGTAGTAAATGACACAGCCCAACAGCAACACCAAACAGTCCACAAAACTATCCATAAAACAGTCCGCTACAAGTGAATAACTCGAACTCACGGCTTCCGATCACCGTCCCGTGAGTTCTTACAAATATAGAACAACTTACCATGCATATACAACTGTAAAGAATGGATGAAAGAGAGCAGTAAACTTACCTTATTTGTGGGATAACTCAGCTCCTATCTTGGTTCTTCAAACTCTTGGCTTTACCTCCAATTAGAACTTGAAAGGGAGAGAAAATCAATTGGGGTTTGTGGGAAATATTTGGAGAATTTTTGCAGAGATTAAGTCTGGTTATTTTGACCTATTATCATCCTAATATATGAAGGGGATAAGCCTTTAAAAAGTCCTCTTTGAGCGACCCGAACTGGCCCAGTTTTGGACGACCCGAACTGGCCCAGTTTTGGATTCTCGTTTAAGCAAGTAGGTGACAGTCTGCGTAGTCTCGCAAAAATGCCCATATCTCTTTACTCCAATATAGTATTGACAAATGGTTTAATTCTTTGGAAAGTAGACTCATAGATATTTAATTTGATGGGTGGAACACCCCATAACTCTAAGTATATTGGGAGGAAATCGCAGTTACATTTGACCCAAAGTTGCAGTAAAACTTATGAACGTAACTTGTGATGACTTTCATTGACTTTTGTTCCACCACTCGCTTATCTTCAAAACATAACACACGACTATCATACAAATAACATAACTCGTAACATAACCTCCTTATCATGTAAAACACCTTGGTCTCATCCCAAAAGTACATGCTATAGCATTCCCAATTTGTCGGCTTTCGACGAAACATTATTTTCTTCAATTCCTTTAGCTTCTAAACCTTCCAACCCTCTTTGTACTTGTTGTTCATGATATTCAATATTTGTAACTTTCGAGGTAACATGATTAACTTGATTTATATTTTTTCAAAGATGATCTCATATTTGGGTCCTACATTAGTTTGCTCATGACGCAATTTTACGTACAAAACAAATATAGGGTGTAACAACCGTCATGCCCCCCTTCTTCGGGACACATTGAACCGGAGAAGTCCACGAACTATCGGAAATGTGGTAGACAACCCTGGTATCCAACCACTTGATAATCTTCTTTTTGACAACTTCTTGCATAGCCTCATTGAGTCTCCTTTGTTGTTCAATAAATGGTTTGGTGCCTTCCTCCAAGTTGATCTTGTGCATTCAAAATGCGGGGCTTATCCCCCGATTATCTGCCAATGTACACCCAATAGCCTTCTTCCTCTTATGTAGCACCGCCAATGTAGAATCTACATGCACGTTAGTCAAATAAGAGGAAAGAATAACCGGTAAAGTAGAACAAGGGCCAAGAAATTCACACCGAATATGTGAAGGCAATGGATTCAACTCCAAGGTAGGAGGCTCTTCAATGGAAGGCTTTGTGGGAGGAGTTGTCCTATTTTCAAGATCCAAAGATAGTTTTCGGGGTGCATAATTATACGACCCTATTCCTTGCAAAGAGTTCACATATTCCATGAAGCCATCCATCTCGTCATCATCAAAGTTGAGCAAGACGACCTCCAACATATCACCAACATTGATTGTGGCACTTGTATCATCAACAATAACATCGGTCACCAAGTCCACAAAAGAGTACACCGCGTTGCTATTTGGTTGCCGCATGGACTTACACACATGGAATACCACTTTTTCATCACCCACCCGGAAGGTGAGTTCTCCGGCTTGAACATCACAAAGAGCCTTTCCCGTAGAAAGGAAAGGTCTTCCAATAATAATCGGCACCTCATAATCAACTTCACAATCTAGAATGACAAAATCAGCCGGAAGAATGAATTTATCAACATGAACCAAAACATCTTCAGTCACTCCCAAAGGTCTCTTCATGGTACGATCGGCCATTTGTAATCTCATAGAGGTGGGCCTTGATTTCCCAAGTTCCAAGGTCTTAAAAACCGAAGAAGGTATCAAATTGATACTTGCGCCAAGATCACGAAGAGCTTTAGAAAACTCGGCACTTTTAATTGTACAAGAAATCGTGAAAGTACTGGGATCCTCCAATTTAGGAGCCATTGAATTCACAATTGCACTCACTTGATGACTGACTTTGATAGTTTCAAAATTCATTGACCACTTCTTCGTCACGAGATCCTTCATAAACTTTGCATAACCGGGCATTTATTCCAAATCTTCAACTAATGCCACATTGATTGAGAGACTCTTCATTATTTGAATAAATTTTTTAATTGATTCTCACCATTTTATTTGGCTAGTCTTTTAGGGTATGGAGGTAGAGGCTTAGGCAATGGTGCCTTAGCCTTTTGCACTACCGACTCCGGTATGTCATGGTGCCTTAGCCTTTTGCACTACCAGCTTCGGTATGTCAATAATGTGATCCCTAGACGGGTTCACCTACTCTTAAGTCTCTTCCACACTATCATCAATATCAATCCGAACTTCATTATTTGATTGCACCATATTATTTGGGAACTCTTTTTCTTGTACCACTTGCTCATCATCCACAAGTTGCTTTTGACTTGAGATGAGTGCATTCCCACCTCTTTCACATCTTGTAGTAATAGCCATGGCATGCCCCGGGTTATTTTCACCCTTTGGGTTTACCATCGTGTCACTTGGTAATGCCCCCTTATGACGAGAATTTAGAGCTTGAGAGATTTACCCCATTTAAAGTTCTAAGTTGCAGATTGATGTGTTGTGTGAGGCAAGTTGGGTATCCGTATCGGCATTCTTTTCCATTATTTGCTTGAACATGTTCTCAATACGCCCCATCTCATTGTTTGAAGAACTAGGAACATGGGAAGGATAATGAGGCGGGTTGCTCAGTTGTTGATACATCGGGAGCCTTTGAAAACCCGACCCCCGATTGCCTTGATAATTGTTCCATATGCCTTGATTGTTACCCCCCCCCCCCCAACCACCACCACCACCACTAATTTCCTTGATTATTGCCACTCCAATTTCCTTGATTGTTATTGTTATGCCAATTCCCTTGATTGTTTCCGCCACTCCAATTTCCTTGGTTGTTTTGAGATCGGCATTGTTGTTGGTTTGGGCCTTGAAAGTTGTTTTGTTGCCCTTGAAAGTTGTTCAAATGTTGCAACTCCTCTTTTTGTTCATTGTAAGAATGTTCTTGATCAAACCACTATCCTCTTGAACATAATTTTCCACTTGATGTTGCACTTGTGGACCCTTGGTTCTCCTTTTGTTCACCATCATGTTCCTTCCCTCCATGGCATTGACTTGCTTAGTATTTTGAACTTGTTGAAGTTGTGCCTTTGCTAATTGATTCATGGTGGTATTCAATTCGGCGATGGCTTGCCCATGGTCATGCAACCCTTTGTGAAGGTGGATCACGTTGGGATCACCTCGTGGAACATTAGCCCGGTATTACCATGCCGATGATGTTTCCGCCATTTCATCTAAAATCTCACACGCTTCTGCATAAGGCGTAGTCATGAAGTTCCCACCGGCAAGTTGATTCACTACACATTGGTTGATTGTGTTAATTTCATGATAGAAAGTTTGTTGAATCATATTATCCATCATATCGTTGTTGGGCCATTCCTTAACCATTGTTCTACAATGCCAAAATCTCATCCCGAAGTGTAGCCATGTGCCCCAGAGAGAAGAACTTATCCCAAGTGTGAATGGAATGGTT
Source organism: Nicotiana tomentosiformis (assembly GCF_000390325.3). NCBI lineage: Eukaryota > Viridiplantae > Streptophyta > Magnoliopsida > Solanales > Solanaceae > Nicotiana > Nicotiana tomentosiformis. The sequence continues at coordinate 40,934,719 of NC_090818.1, read as the reverse complement.
CGGCAAATGTTCCAACCAATCTAAAGCTTTCCCCCATAGAGATAAGGGAAAAAGCCTTTGCCTCAATGCATCCACGGAGTCATTTGTTTGTTTGCTCCCTGAACAAGTGTCCACAAACCCCTTCAAATGTTTGTATGCCTTTTGACTTGGAGCACCGGTGAAGAAACCTCGTTGCTCTAGCAAAGTGAGCATCACATTGTTGATTTGAAAGTTGCTCGCCCTAATATAGGGAAGGACTATTACACTAGCATATCCTTCATTGGGTAACACCCAGTGTGGAGCCGCTCGTGGTAGAGATGGGGGTGGAGCGCGGACATTGTCATGAGGCACTCGACCTCTTCTATTGGCTTGACGTTTAAGAGGAACCTCATCAATTTGCTCATCCTCGATGTCCACATCCCCCAAAGAAATATTTCTGAACTCATTGTTTGTCATGGTTGTACCTACGATTTTTCAAACAAGTTAGTAACACGGTATGAAAAGAATATATTCCAAAAACATACCCCAAATATATAGCTAACACCATTTTTAACTCCCCGACAACGGCGCCAAAAATTGATCATGGCCAAAACATACCTCAATAGAGATATGAAACAATCGTATACAATAATAGAAACCCAACTAAGAGTCGGGGTCAAATCTATAACGACCCGATCGATCGTTTTGAGCTCTAGCGCGTCATTCAGCGGTTCGAGGCCTTGAGTAGCTTTATTTCAAGTGTTATGACTTGTACGTATGGTCAGAATTAAATTTTGGGAAGTTTAGAGTTGATTTGGAAAGAAAGTTCTAAATTTGAAAGCTTTAAGTTGGAAGAGTTGACTAAACTTTGACTTTTGAGTAAACTACCTCGGGACTTAAGTGAGCTGTATTCTATGTTACGATCCACAACAAACAGAGTCTCCTTTAGAGTATTTATATTTTTCTGTCGAATTTGTGTTCCAGGCAGATGTTGTATTTTATTTTAACTCCCAAGTAAATTCTCATGCACTTGTGACACCGAGTTTTGGGAGTGGTTATGAGTTGTTTGGTATTTTAGTTGAGAAAATATTTATCACTTACTTTGTGAGTTCTATATTTTACTATTTAAATTGAAGGAAATTACGATTTAAAATCTAAAATGAGTAATTAAGTTAATCAGTTATGGTTGGCTTGCCTGATAGTGGTGTTGGGCGCCATCCCAACCTTTAATGGAAAAATAGGTCGTGACAACATGGTATCAGAGCACTAGGTTCACTTAGGTCTCACGAGTCATGAGCGAGTCTAGTAGAGTCTTGCGGATCGCTACGGAGACATTTGTGCCTATCTTCGAGAGGCTACATGACTGTTAGGAGCACTTCCCTTCTTGATTCCTCATCGTGCGATTTAATTCCTTTGAGGCTTATGCCATTGTTTCTTTCCTATTCAATCTTGTGCGACATGAAACGCTTGTTATGAATCGGGAATTGAGGAATTGTAAAGGTACTACAGATGTGGTGCAGGATGTTTCTCCCTGTGTAATTGATTGGGCTATTGTTGTCTCCTTGCAGAATGATGTTCTTTCATTTCAGCTCAGTAGCTATATTTCGGATGGTTTTGAGTCTATGCACAGGTTTTTACGATGTTCATGAGTTATTTTCTTGCGTAATTGATGTAATGGCGGGGTGCTCGTTTATGTGCCGACGCAGTGAATGACTTGAAAGAAGGTTTTTCTCAGTACATGATGTAGAGGTTCGACGTTTAATCCAAGCAAAAGAAAGGTAATCATACTATGAATATTCAGGTTTGGGGTTGATAGAGTAATGAGGCTTGATATTTTCGAGCATGGTAGAGTTCTCAATTGTGATGTAGTGTCATCGCCTTGTTAAATGCGTTAAGGTTCGCTGGTGTTATGGTTTTCTTTAACTCGCCTTTATGGCAGGGTATTAGGAATTGGTATAGGGGAAGCAGTTGTCACAAATCACGGTGTGCAGTGGTTCAGGATCAAATTGGTGTTCCTAGTGTTGATGTCTCGAGAGGGATGATCTTTGGAGAGGTTTAAAGCTGGTAGCGATCTATTGGTTCAAGTGCTACATGGATGGATTTTGAGTTAAGGCAACAACTGGGCACCGGAGGATGAGGAAGGACACGTGGGAGGTGTCTTGGGGTGGTTAAGTTCCTAAAAGGTCAAGTGTGAGAAACAGAAGTCGAGTAGTTGCTTAAAGGAAAGGGTTTGACCAAAGTGGGAGAGTGGCAAGGTAGCATATGGGTTACGGGGTAGGATAACCACACGTCTTGAGGAAAGTTTGGAGTGATTTGGGATTCATGGTGGGCAGTGAGTAGGTCTACAGACTAATTTGGAATATTGGCTACTATATTGAGGAAGATTGGATACGACAAGAGGGATTTGCTTAATATGAAGAAGGATGCAACATGACTTTGGGTTGGAATATATTGTTGCACCTTTAGTTGATGTCAACGGGGAGTGAACAAACTTGTACAGCTGGTAAACGAGCACAGGCTCAGGATGGTTTGTTGGTTTAGTGGTAATAGTACTCGGTGCAGTGTTTTGGAGGATGTCGGCATGGAATTTCCACAGGTGGGATATTTCCTGTGAGCAGGTTAGCGGTTGAGTGGTGTTGATAGAGCTTCTACGAAGAAGTTTACTGGCTATCCAGTAAGAGGTCGAATATGTGAATGTGGCTAGTGATTCAGAATGTTCATGAAATATTTAACATAAGGATTTCGAGGAATTTGGTGGGTCGATTATGTGATATTGTGTTAATGGGGGATAAAGAGTCTTGGTGGGTTCGAGAGTTATGTAATTGTAGCTTCAAGCTAAGTGGGAGAGCCCCACTGTCTACAATTGGATTGCATGGTTGCCTATTTGTGAGATTTCTGGTTATCGGCATACTGGTGAGTTATTACTACAAAGGAAAGAAAACATTAGTGGTAGTTTGAGCAAAGGATTGGAGGAATGTGTGCTATATTTGGGCTTTATTGGTTCATGTTTAGTTTTGATAAGACTCGGGGTTTATGCTCCGTGTGGAGGTGATGTACAAGGAAAGTGATCTAGTCATGTGCTTCTTTGAGAAAGTGTTCATGTGCTAGCAGGGCTTTGGAGTTTGATTATAGTTGATACCAAGTCAGAGTGAGTGACTCTCAATAACGGTCTTAGTGGATTCAAAAATAAAAGTTAAGTGCGGTGCCAAAGGATTTCGAGTCCGTAGTATGGTTAAGTATCGAGCTTTTGCAGCAGATTATGAAAGGGGCTTGGAGTGTTCTACGTTACCTTCTGGTTGTGGTGTAGCATTGGATAAATGGAAGAAAATGACTTCGATTTCATAGAGGAATTATCACAATGGGTGTACCAGTTGAAGATGTAAATGAGCGCACAATGAGGGTATGAGATGGTTCGTGGGTTTTGAGACAATGTGGGCTCATGGAATGGGGTCACTCGGGACGAGTGCGGATTGAGTTCGATACAATTTGAATGGATCTAATGTTATTTCTAAGGAAAGCCTAGAGTAAATTAGAAGAAGTCGGAGCAGTTAGCAATGGTTGAATTGGCATGATAGTGGCGATGATCAGTTCCTTCAGCGTGTTAAGTTATACAAATGGATGTAGCAGTACGTGCGAGGCATGACGACCGCCGTAATTTGATTTATTTGGAGGTAGTTGATTCAAATGGCTTTGTTGTGTAAATGGAGTCTGTAAGTGTTATGACGGTTGAGATCACGGTTTGAGGTTGTGTCTTTTTCTACTATTTGGGGAAAAATCGGTTGCATGTTGCATTGGCCCTTCTGAAATGATGCTAAGTGAAAGGTTTCTAGCCAGTGAATTGTTTAATTCTACTAGTAGTTCAAGGGTTATGGTGAGTACGTGTATTATCGTGTAGCGGCATGATAAGTGCGGTGAGAGGTATGGAATTAGAAGTTAAGGATCAAGGTTGCGGTTCAGTGTAGACAAGAATGTCAGGAGATCAGATGAGCAGTAAAGGATTCAGATGGTTAGAGTAAGCTGGTATTGTCTTTAGCATCATCTGAGATTGGTGTTATGTGTAAGAGGCATTACGTACTGATCGCGGATTCCTGATTTGCTTTATAGCATTAGTGTGGCCGGTGGTATGGACGTGCAGGCTTGTTACCAAGTGCGGAAGGTTATGGGAGTGTATTCCACGGGAATGTTGTATAAGTGTCACGACCCCAAATTCGCTCCATAAGAGATCATGATGGCACCTAATTTCTAAGACTAGGTAAGCCTATCAATGCGGAATAATAATAAATACCTGAATTAATTAAACTACAATTCAAATAATTACAACTTCCAAAACCCGGTAGAAATAAGTCACAAGCTTCTAAGAATTTATCCTCAATGTCTCTATATATCAAGGTCTAAAGAAAAATAAGGAAGCAACATAAAAATGATAGAAGGGGACTCCGGAGTCTGCGGACGCTGACAGATATACCTCGAAGTCTCTGTGCGCAGGTAACTCACTGACGTCTAGGCTTGTAAGATGTACCTAGATCTGCACAAAAAGATGTGCAGAAGCGTAGTATGAGTACACCACAGCGGTACCCAGTAAGTGTCAAGCCTAACCTCGGTAGAGTAGTGACAAGGTTAGGTGCGGCCCTACTGAAATATAATAATGGCATGGTAAAACGTTTAATAATATAGTAAAATAAAATGACATTGGAAATGAATCAAGTTGTGTGTCACCATTTAATTAAGCAAAATAATGGCAAATAATATCTTGTAGAAACAAAATAAAATTTCAAATAATACCTCGTGGAAACCAACAAAATTTCCTTTCAACTTAAGAAAATCACAACAAATAATCAACGGCAACTGCGGCCATAAATCAATATCAACAAGGGCACTCCCAAGGTACCTCCTCGTAGTCCCAAATCATAAATAAATTCACAATATCTCATTTTCTTATCTCACCGCGGGAGCCTTCACAATTTATTTTAAAGAAAGCATTTTTTCCAAAATAGCATCCCGCGTTTTAGCCATCCTTATCATACCGCATGACTTCTAGTAGTTCCCCTTATTAGCCACGCATATCAAGCCACCCTTATCTCACCGCATGCGTTTTAATACCCAGACCTTATACCACTGCATGCGTATCAATATCGCAACATATCACAATTTGCACCTCAAGTACCCAAATATTTCAAGTCACTTACCTCGATTTGCTCCAATTTAACCAAGTAGTATATTTTTTCCTTGATTTTCAGATTCAGGTTGACTCGTATCTAGTCATAATTAATTCGATACAGTCAACAAAAATTATAGAATTAATTCTATAAGAAAATACTACATTTTTCAATAAAAATCCGAAATTAACTCAAAAATGGCCCATGGGGCCCACGTCTCGGAATCCGGCAAAAGTTACGAAATATGAACGCCCATTCAATCACGAGTCTAACCATACCAAAATGACTAAATTCTAATAACAATTCGACCCTCAAATCCTCAAATCTATCCATGAGGGTTTTTCAAAATTTTCCAACTTAAATCACCAATTAAATGTTAAAAACAGTGATGGATTCGGGTAATCTAACCAAGATTGAGTTAAGAACACTTACCCTAATGTTTTCTCTGAAAATCTTCCAAAATTCACCTCAATCTGAGCTCCAAATCGTTAAAAATGGATAATGGGACGAAGTCCTATTTTCTGAACTTAAACATTATGTCCAGTGGTTTCTTCTTCGCGAACGCGACCCTTGACTCGCGTTCGCGAAGCACAAAAATGTGCTGCCCAACTTTTCTCTTCGCGAACACGAAGCTTTGTAAACTCAGACCTTCGCGAACGCATCCCTTACCTCGCGAACGCGTAGAACAAAAGACTGGGGTTCCCAGCTGCCTCACTCTCCTTCGCGAACGTGACGTCACTCACGCGTTCGCGATGCACACACTGCCCTACCCTTCGTGTTCGCGTCCTCTCCTCTGCGAATGCATAGAACAAAAATCTCACCAGCTCAGAATACTCTTCGAGAACGCGAGGCTCCTCTCGCGAACGCGAAAGAGAAAACCAGAAAAATTGCAGCAGCAGATATCAGCTATCTCACCAAGGCCAAAAATGATCCGTTAACCATCCTGAACACGCCCGAGCCCCTCGGGACCACAACCAAATATACCAACAAGTCCTAATACATCATACGAACTTATTCGAGTCTTCAAATCACATCCAACAACACTAAAAATGCGAATCACACATAGATTCAAGCCTAATAAACTTTGAAACTTTCAATTTCTACAAACAACGCCGGAACATATCAAATCAAGTCCGATTGACCTCAAATTTTGCATGCAAGTCATAAATAACATAACGGAGCTGTTGAAATTTTCAGAACTAGATTCCGACCCCGATATCAAAAAGTCAACTCCCCGGTCAAACTTTCAAACTTAAATTTTCATTTTAGCCATTTCAAGCATAATTTCACTACGGACTTCCAAATAAAATTCTGATCACGCTCCTAAGTCCAAAGTTACCATACGAAGATGTTGGAATCATCAAAATTCTATTCCGGGGTCGTTTGCACATAATTTGACATCCGGTCACTATTTGAATTTAAACTTTTAATTTTTCTTCAAAATTCCATAACTCGGGCTAGGGACCTCGGAATTGGATTCTGGGGATAAGCCCAAGTCCCAAATCCCAATACGGACCTACCGAAACTGTCAAAACACTTATCCAAGTCCGTTTGCTAAATATGTTGACCAAGGTCAACTCAGTTGAGTTCTAAAGCTCTAATTCATATTTTAATTCATTTTTCGCGTAAAAACTTTCCAGAAAATTTTACGGACTGCGCACGCAAGTCGAGTAATGATAAATAGTACTTTTCGAGGTCTTAGAATACAGAATTAATTATTAAATTTAAAGATGACATTTTGGGTCATCACATTCTCCACCCCTAAAACAAATGTTCGTCCTCGAACGGAGTTAGAAGAAATACCTGAGCTGGTGAATAAGTGTGGATAACAGTTGCGTATATCATGCTCGGTCTCCCAAGTTGCCTCTTCGATCGGATAACCCCTCCACTGAACCTTCACGGAAGTAATGTTCTTTGACCTCAACTTTCGAACCTGCCTATCTAAAATAGCCACTGGTTCCTCAGCATAAGATTGATCCTTGTCCAACTGAACCGAACTGAAGTCTAACACATGAGACAGATCGCTGTGATATTTTTGAAGCATAGAAACATGGAATACCGGATGAATCACAGAAAGACTAGGTGGTAGTGCAAGTTTGTAAGCCACCTCTCCAACTCTCTCAAGAATCTCAAAAGGCCCAATATACCTAGGGCTCAACTTGCCCTTCTTCTCGAACCTCATCACACCCTTCATAGGCGAAACCCGGAGCAATACCCGCTCACAAACCATGAATGCAACATCACGAACCTTTCGATCCGCATAACTCTTCTGTCTGGATTGGGCTGTACGAAGTCGATCCTGAATCAACTTAACCTTTTCCAAGGCGTCCTGAACCAAGTCTGTACCCAATAGCCTAGCCTCTCCCGGTTCGAACCAACCTACTGGAGACTGGTACCGCCTACCATACAAGGCCTCATACGGAGCCATCTGAATGCTTGACTGATAACTGTTGTTGTAAACAAACTCCGCAGGTGGTAAGAACTGATCCCAAGCACCCCTAAAATATATCACACACGCACGAAGCATATCCTCCAGTATCTGAATAGTGCGTTCGGACTGCCCGTCCGTCTGAGGGTGAAATGTTGTACTCAACTCTACCCGAGTACCCAACTCATGTGGTACTACCCTCCAAAACCGTGATGTAAACTGCGTACCCTGGTCAGAGATGATAGATACCGGTACGCCATAGAGTCTGACAATCTCACGAATATAGACCTGAGCCAATTGCTCCAAAGAGTAAGTAATAATCACAGGAACGAAATGAGCTAACTTGGTTAATCTATCCACAATCATCCAAGCTGCATCGAACTTCCTCTGAGTTTGTGGGAGCCTAACAACAAAATCCATGGTGATCCTCTCCCATTTCCATTCTGGAATCTCTAGCTTCTGAAGCAATCCACCCGGTCGCTGATTCTCATATTTCACCTGTTGACAATTTAGACACCGAGCTATATACTCCACTATGTCTTTCCTCATCCTCCTCCACCAATAGCGTTGTCTCAAATCCTGATACATCTTTGCAGCACCCGGATGAATGGAGTACCGCGAACTGTGAGCCTCCTGGAGAATCACTTCATACAAACTATCTACATTAGGCACACATAGCCTACCCTGCATCCGTAATACATCGTCATCTCCAATAGTGATTTCCTTGGCATCACCGTGCTGAACTGTATCCTTAAGGACAAGCAGATGGGGGTCATCATACTAACGCTCCCTGATACGATCATAAAGAGAAGACTGAGAAACCACACAAGCCAAAACTCGGCTTGGCTCGGAAACATCCAACCTGACAAACTGGTTGGCTAAGGCCTGAACATCCAAGGCTATAGGCCTCTCTACTACCGGTAAATATGCTAAGCTGCCCAAACTCTCCGCCTTACGACTCAAGGCATCGGCCACTACATTGGCCTTCCCAGGATGATAGAGAATGGTGATATCATAATCCTTAAGCAACTTCAACCATCTCCGCTGCCGCAAATTAAGATCCTTCTGTTTAAACAGATGCTGTAGACTCCGGTGATCGGTGTAGACCTCACAATGGACACCGTACAAATAATGCCGCCAAATTTTTAAGGCATGAACAATAGCTCCTAACTCCAGGTCATGTACAGGATAATTCTTCTCATGCACCTTTAAGTGTCTGGATGCGTAGGCAATCACCCTACCATCTTGCATCAACACTGCGCCGAGACCAATAACAATACACAATATAAGACCCTTTACCTGTAGGTAATACCAATACTGGGGATGTAGTCAAAGCTGTCTTGAGCTTTTGAAAGCTCTCCTCACATTCCTCGGTCCACCTGAACGGAGCACCCTTCTAGGTTAATTTGGTCATATATGCAACAATAGAAGAGAAACCCTTTACAAATCGGCGATAATACCCTGCCAAAACAAGAAAACTCCGAATTTCCGTAACTGAGGACGGTCTGGACTAATTTTGCACTGCATCAATCTTTTTCGGATCTACCTTGATCCCCTCGCATGAAACTATATGACCCAAAAATCCCACCGAATCAAGCCAGAACTCACACTTTGAGAATTTTGCATATAACTTCTTTTCTCTCAAAATCTGCAGCACAGTCCTCAGGTGTTGTTCATGATCTTCCCGACTCCGGGAATACACCAGAATGTCGTCAATAAACACAATGATGAAAGAATCAAGATATGGTTGAAATACACTATTCAATAAGTGCATAAATATTGTTGGGGCGTTGGTCAGCCCAAAAGACATCACAAGGAACTCGTAATGACCTTACCGAGTCCTGAAAGCAGTCTTCGGGATATCTGGCTCCCGAATCTTCAACTGATGATAGCTTGAATGCAAGTCAATTTTAGAGAATACCCTGGCACCCTGAAGCTGATCAAATAGGTCATCAATACGTGGTAATGGATACCTGTTCTTCACTGTAACCTTGTTCAGCTGGCGGTAATCAATACACATTCGCATAAAATCATCCTTCTTCTTTACAAATAAGACAGGAGCACCCCAAGGCGATACACTAGGCCGAATGAAACCCTTATCAAGAAATTCCTGTAACTGTTCTTTTAATTCTCTCAACTATGTTGGGGCCATACGGTATGGTGGAATAGAAATGGGCTGAGTACCCGGTAATAAATCAATACCAAAATCAATATCCATGTCGGGTGGCATACCCGGAAGATCTGCTGGAAATACATAAGGAAAATCCATTACTATAGGAACAGACTCCATAGTAGGATTATCAATACTAACATCTCTCACATAGGCCAGATACACATCACACCCCTTCTTAACCATTCGTTGAGCTTTAAGAAATGAAATAACTCTGCTAGGAACATGATCCGAGGTACCTCTCCACTCAAGCCGCGGTAGACCTGGCATAGCCAACATCACCGTCTTGGCGTAACAATCAAGAATAGCGTGGCGTAACAATCAAGAATAGCATGATAGATAACAATTAAACACGACCGATACACGCGGTCCACAATAATAGATTCACCCACGGGTATAGATACATAAACAGAAGAACTCAAGTAATCACATAATATGCCCAAATACGGGCAAAATAAGATGACACATAAGAATAAGTGGAGCCTAGATCAAATAAGACTGATGCATCTCTATGACATACCGGAATAATACCTATGATAACAGAATTAGATGCAACAGCATCTGTCCTAGCAGGAAGGGCATAATATCTGGCCTGGCCTCCCCCTCTAGGGTGACCTCTACCTGCCCGACCTCCACCTCTAGCTAACTGTGCAGGTGGAGTGGCAACTGGTGCAGTAATCATGGTCTGAGAAGCCTGAGGACCCTGTGGAATAGGTGGGGCCTGAGAAATCCGTGGAGGTGCACCCCTCCTAAGTCTGGGGCAATCCCTCATGATATGACGAGTGTCACCACACTCAAAACAAGCCCTCGGAGTACGTGGTTGTTGGGACTGGCTCGGGCCTGATCGACTAGACTGCTCGCTGAAAGCACCCCATACAGGAGGTACAGAAGACACTGGCGGTGCATAATATGGAATCTGAGGTCTAGGAGTAGTTGGAATACCACTAGAAGCTGGAAGTGCTGAATGAATAGGACGACTCACATAACCTCTACCATGACGGGCTGCAACTGCGGCACGAGGATTATTATATGTGCCAGAATCTCGGGGTCTCTTAGCTTCCCTCTCTTCCCTCTTCCGAGTCCGTATACCTTCCAATCTCCTAGCAATTCACACCACCTGTTGGTATGTGATGTCCATCTCTAACTCTCGGGCCATACTGTATCTGATACTAGGGTGGAGACCCTTAATAAATCTGTGAACCCACTCTCGAACAGTAGCAACTAAGGCTGGTGCATGCCTAGCCAAATCATTGAATCAGACCTCATACTCTGACACGGTCATAGAACCCTAGCGCAACTGCTCAAACTCTATGTGCCATGCATCTCTAAGACTCTGAGGAACATACTCCCTTAAGAACATATCTGAAAATTGAGTCTAAGTAAGTGAAGCTGCCTCAGTCGGACTATCCAACTCATATGCCTGCCACCACTGGTAGGCTGCTCCTCTAAACTAGAATATAGTGAAAGAAACCCTGCTGGAATCCACAATACCCATAGTACGAAGGATACGGTGACATTCCTCTAGAAAACCCTGAGCATCCTCTGAAGCTAAACCGCTGAAAGTCGGAGGGTGGTACTTCTTATACCTCTCGAGCCTGAGCTGCTCCCCCTCTGAAACTGCTGTCATAATCTCAGGATGAACTGGGATAACTAGTTGTACTAGTAAATCCTCTGGGGCATGGTCAACTTGGGCCTGTGGCCCTGGAGTACGGGCGGCGGGAGTTTGAGCTCCTCCCCCGGCCTAAGATGTGGCAAGAGCAAGTGGAATTAACCCTGCCTGAGCTAGAGTGCCAAACAAGCTCAAAAACTTGGAAAGAGTCTACTGAAGTGCAGGAGTAGTATCAGGCGTCTCAGGTGCCTTCTCTCCAACTGAAGCTACAGGTGGCTCTGGTGTGGCGGCTCGTGCAGGTGCTCTAGCTGCACCATGTGGTCTTCCTCAGCCTTTGGCTCAGCCTCTACCCCGTCCCCGACCTCTTGCGGCTCCAACAGGGGGCGCGGGTGCCTGATCATCGGATCAAGTTGTGCGTGTCCTCACCATCTGTGAGAGAATATAAAATATAATGGTTTAAAATTTTGAAGTCAACAATTACGCACGATAAGGAATCAAAGAAGTGAATATTTCCTAACAGTTCCATAGCCTCTCGAAGATAAGTACAGACGTCTCCGTACCGATCCGTAAGACTCTACTAAACCTTCTTGTGACTCATAACACCTATGAACCTAGCGCTCTGACACCAACTTGTCACGATCCCAAATTTCCTCCATAAAAGATCGTGATGGCACCTAGTTTCTAAGACTAGGTAAGCCTATCAATGCGAAATAATAATAAATATCTGAATTAATTAAACTAAAATTCAAATAATTACAACTCCGAAAACCCGGTAGAAATAAGTCACAAGCTTCTAAGAACTTATTCTCAATGTCTCTATATATCAAGGTCTAAAGAAAAATAAGGAAGCAACATAAAAATGATAGAAGGGGACTCCGGAGTCTGCGGACGCTGACAGATATACCTCGAAGTCTCTGTGCGCAGATAACTCACTGATGTCTAGGCTTGTAAGATGTACCTGGATCTGCACAAAAAGATGTACAGAAGCGTAGTATGAGTACATCACAGCGGTACCCAGTAAGTACCAAGCCTAACCTCGGTAGAGTAGTGACGAGGTCAGGTGAGGCCCTACTGGAATATAATAATGGCATGGTAAAATATTTAACAATATAGTAAAATAAAATGACATTGAAAATGAATCAAGTTATGTGTCACCATTTAATTAAGTAAAATAATGGCAAATAATATCTCGTGGAAACAAAATAAAATTTCAAATAATACCATGTGGAAACCAACAAAATTTCCTTTCAACCTAAGAAAATCACAACAAATAATCAACGGAAACTACGGCCATAAATCAATATCAACAAGGGCACTCCCTAGGTACCACCTCGTAGTCCCAAATCATAAATAAATTCACAATATCTCATTTCCTTATCTCACCACGGGAGCCTTCACAATTTATTTTAAAGAAAACATTTTTCCCGAAATAACATCCCGCGTTTTAGCTATCCTTATCACACTGCATGACTTCTAGTAGTTCCCTCTACTAACCACATGTATCAAGCCACCCTTATCTCATCACATGTATTTCAATACCCAGACCTTATACCACCGCATACGTATCAATATCACAACATATCACAATTTGCACCTCAAGTACCCAAATATTTTAATTTGCCAAAGTTAATCAACAATAATATTTTTCCACAATAAAGAGCTCACGGCTCATGCCAACATAAATCATCAATAATATTTTTTCACAATAAAGAGATTACGGCTCCATCACAATGAGTACAAATAATTTCAAATAATGCACAAAATAAAAGAAATCAAATTTTAACTAAACAGGTAAAACAATTAGCAGGAAAAGGTCAAGCAAATTTTAAGTATACAAATCAAATCAATGATGGAGAATATAACAAGATTTAAAAATTTAATTAATGTACAACAGTGATCTTCACAATTTAAAAACATAATCCTTCACATTTAGTCTGTGTACACACTCGTCACCTCGTGTACACAACTTTCATCATATTACAATTAATACCAATCCTAGGGGAAATTTTCCCCACACAAAGTTAGACAAGTCACTTACCTCGACTTGCTACAATTTAAAAACAGTGATGGATTTGGGTAATCTAACCAAGATTGAGTTAAGAACACTTACATCGATGTTTTTTCTGAAAATCTCCCAAAAATCACCTCAATCCGAGCTCCAAATCATTAAAAATGGAAAATGGGACCCATTTTCTGAACTTAAACATTATGTCTAGTGGTTTCTTCTTCGCGAACGCGACCCTTGACTCCCGTTCGCGAAGCACAAAAATATGCTGCCCAACTTTCCTCTTTGCAAACGCGACCTAGGCTTCGCGAACGCGAAGCTTTGCAATCTCAGACCTTTGCTAACGCGTCCCTTACCTCGCGAACGCGTAGAACAAAAGACTGGGGTTCCCAGCTGCCTCACTCTCCTTCGTGAACGCGACGCCACTCACGCGTTCGCGATGCACACACTGCCCTACCCTTCGCGTTCGTGTCCTCTCCTTCGCGAACGCGTAGAACAAAAATCTCACCAGATCAGAACACTCTTTGCGAACGTGAGGCTCCTCTCGCGAACGCAAAAGAGGAAACCAGAAAAATTGCAGCAGTAGATATCAGCTATCTCACCAAGGCCAAAAATGATCTGTTAACCATCCGGAACACACCCGAGCCCCTCGGGACCTCAACCATATATACCAACAAGTCCTAATACATCATACGAACTCAGTCGAGTCTTCAAATCACATCCAACAATACTAAAAATATGAATCACACATAGATTCAAGCCAAATAAACTTTGAAACTTTCAATTTCTACAAACGACGCCGGAACATATCAAATCAAGTCCGATTGGCCTCAAATTTTGAATGCAAGTCATAAATGACATAACGGAGCTGTTAAAATTTTCAGAACTGGATTCCGACCCTGATATCAAAAAGTCAACTCCCTGGTCAAACTTCCAAACTTAAATTCCTATTTTAGCCATTTCAAGCCTAATTTCACTACGGACTTTCAAATAAAATTTCGATCACGTTCCTAAGTCCAAAATACCATACGGAGCTATTGGAATCATCAAAATTCTATTCCAGGGTTGTTTGTACATAATTCGACATCCAGTCACTATTTGAATTTAAACTTTTAATTTTTCTTTAAAATTTCATAACTCGGGTTAGGGACCTCATAATTTGATTCCGGCATACGCCCAAGTTCCATATCACGATACGGACCTACAAAACTATTAAAACACTGATCCGAGTCCGTTTGCTAAAAATATTGACTAAGGTCAACTCAGTTGAGTTCAAAAGCTCTAATTTACATTTTAATTCATTTTTCGCATAAAAACTTTCCGAAAAATTTTACGGAATGTGCACGCAAGTCAAGTAATAATAAATAGTGCTTTTTGATATCTTAGAATACAGAATTAATTATTAAATTTAAAGATGACATTTTGGGTCATCACAATAAGTGTAACATGTAGTCACTTGATTGATTAAAGATGTAAAACCAAGCATGGAAATTTTGGTACTATCGCTAATGTGAGAATTTATGCATGAAGGGCACTCAGTTCATTTGGTTGTGGACTATGGAAGTTTGTTTCGAATTTGACGGTTGTTCTTGTGTGTCATGGGAAAAAGGGTTATTGTGGATCTTTGAAAGGTTCTTAGCCAGTATGGTACTATCAGAATTGGTTTTAGGTCCATTGGTGGGACCAATGTGAATGTGTGCTCCATAAAGGTTGGATATATCCATTTGTCATAACGTTCCTTAGTAAGGCATCATTGTGCATTGGATGTTATTTCCGCCGTCAGTTATTCCGTGTAGCATATATTGTGCCATATGGGTTGTTAGATGGCTTGATTATTCGCATGGGTGTTGAGGCCCGTGTAGCTTGTGGTGTTATATGAGAAGGATATCTCTCGAGATGCAGATCATTTGTTGCACCTTAGTTTTGCTTGAGTTTCGTAGCGCGTGACACTATTCTCCTTCTTAGGATTTGTATTATGCACTGGCGTGCTTGTAATCAATATTCAGGTATTTTGTAAGTGTAAGCATTGCGACTTGATGTGTGTTTCCTTCTTAATTGTTATGTGTGGATCGGGTGGCACGTTGCCACGTGTATATGATGTTTAAATCGGGTTGCACGTTGTAACAGTGTCGTGATGAATCGGGTTGCACGTCACAATAATGAGATGTTGGGTACGGTTCCATATATTTATTTCTGTGTATTTTATTTTTCATTCACTGAGTAGAGTTCATAGCATTTGGTCGATAGTTTTATGTGTTACGCGGACTAGGAAGTTCCATTCGAGAGTTTATTTTTCCCTATTTATCGCATTTAAGTTTGTAGCTTATTGGCGGATTGTTGGCGTTATACGAGATCTATGCCAGGATTTGAGGTGGCTTATTGCCTGTGTATCTTATACCGGGTGAGACGAGACTAAAGGACTTGAAATTAGTACAATCAGATTTATATAAGTTATAATAAGGAATAAATATCGATATTCAGTTCACAAGGAGGTAATAGTCCTTGTCAAGAGGGGCGATTCCATGATTTGATTGATTCAACAGGAGGCTATAAATTTCTACATATATTCTCTGTCATGGTAGTATTTTGAGGGTTAAAATCGGGCTTATTTTTATTATGAGGTGTTTTGAGAGATCAGGTTCGTGAAATTCCAGTTATTATGGTTGGAGGATGTTGCCTTGGGCAAATGAGTTATGCGGTGCGTGATGTGATTTTTTCATAGACGCACAATCATATTTTAGCATAGTGTGTAGTGATTGATACGGTGTTCATATGTTAGAATAAGATATTGTAAATAAATTTGAAGGTTGGAATTGGTTCTAAGGCTTATTGATTGAATAATAAATAGAGGACCTTCCGGTCGGCTTGAGCCGAGATGCCAAACTGGGATTATGATGGCACAGGTAGGTGCACAAGGTGTTAAACAGTAATTTTGGACAACTCTGGGACTGCTCTTAGCACGTTCGAGGATGAACATATATTTAAGTGGGAGAGAATGTAACGACCCGACCGGCCGTTTTGAGATCTAGAGCGTCATTCAGCGGTTCGAGGCCTTGAGTGGCTTCATTTCTGGTGTTATGACTTGTATGTGTGGTTGGAATTAAAGTTCGGGAAGTTCGGAGTTGATTTGAAAAGAAAATTCTAAATTTGGAAGCTTTAAGGTGGAAGAGTTGACCAAACTTTGACTTATGAGTAAACGACCTCGAAAGCGGAAATTGAAGGTTCCAACAGGTTTGTATGATAATTTTTGACTTGGGCGTATGTCCGGATCTGGTTTTGGATGACCTGGGAGCGTTTCTACGCCTATTGTGAAAGTTAGAATTTTTGAAGAATTTCATAAATTTAGGTTGAGGTGTATTTCAATGTTATCGATGTTCGTTTGGGATTCCGAGTCTAGGAATAGCTCCGTATGGTGATTCTGGTATTGAGAGCACGTCCGGAAGTGCATTTGGATGTCCATAGGTCATTTTGGGTTCATTTGGCTAAAGTTGGAAATTTGGAGAATTTTGAGAAGTTTGACTGAAAGTGTACTTTTTGATATCAGGGTCGGATTCTGATTCCGGAAGTTGGAGTAGGTCTGAATGTCAATAATGACTTGTGTGCAAAATTTGAGATCAATCGGACGTGATTGGATAGGTTTCGACATCGATTGTAGAAGTTTGAAGTTTTAAGTTCATTAAGTCTGAATTGGAGGGTGATTCGTAGTTTCGATGTTATTTGGCGTGATTTGAGGCCTCGACTAAGTTCGTAACGTGTTTTGGGGGGTGTTGGTATATTTGGTTGAGGTCTCGAGAGCCTAGGGTGGATTCCGGGCAGTTAACGGATCAAATATGGAATTTTAGGAAGAGGTGAAGCAGCTGGGCATCTGGTGTAACAACACCTGCGTGAATAGGGCCGCAAGTGCAAGCACCGCAGGTGCGGAGAATGGCTCGCAGAAGCGGAAGGGGCCAAGACTGCTAAGAACCGCAGGAGCGGAAAGAGTTGCGCACCTACGATGGCGCAGATGCGAGGTCAGTAGCCGCAGAAGCGATAACAGCCGCAGGTGTGGAAGAATTCCGCAGAAGCGAGAGGCGCAAATGCGACCTCTTGTCCGTAGATGCGGAAGTCGCTGGGCAGAAGCATAAATTCGGGGTTTCGCTATTTTTAGTCATTTTCGAATTTTGGAGCTCTGTTTGGGCGATTTTGGAGAGGAAGTTTTCCACACAACTTGGGGAAAGTGTTCTTGACTCCCTTGTAATTATATTTCTTGAATTAATCTTCATTTTGTGTGCATGGTTATCGAATCTTCAAGAGAAATCGAAGGAAATTTTTATAAATTCATAAAAATGAGTTTTCGAGTTTTGAATACCAATTTGGAGTCGGATTTGAGTGAATTTGTATGGTTGAACTCGTAATTGGGTGGGTTGTCGGATTTTGTGAGTTTCGTCGGGTTCCGAGATATGGGCCCTACTGTCAACATTTCGAGCGGAATTGGAAATTTGTTGAAATTGATTAATTATGGGTATTATAACACATTTTAATTGGTTTGCACCTTGGTTGCATAGTTTTGGATCGACAAGCATCGGTTTGAGGTATTAAAGTGGCGGTTGAGCCGGCTATGGAGCTTCGGAGCAAGGTAAGTCTCTTGTCTAATCTTGTGAGGGGGAAATTACCCCATAGGTGATTGAATTAATAATTGTTGCTAATTGTGGGGGGTTACGTACGCACGAGGTGACGAGAGTTCGTGCGTAGCTACTATTTATACTAAAGTTCGGGTAGTTTATGACTCAAATCATGAATTACTTGTGTAAATTGTATTCTTTATTTAATTAAATTATTTGAAATATATTGTGAATTGTTAGGAAAATATAGTAAATGATGGAAATCTAATATACTTAATTTTTCTGTATAAATTATTTAATTGTTAAAAGAAATTGTGCATCCTCTCGTATTAATCTATCGATAAATAAACTCTCATTTCGGAGGTACATAAGAAAATGTTCCTCTTTCTGGTGGAGCGGGCCGAACGCCTCGACAGTATATATGCATCTATGGATCGCGCTGCACGTCCCTTGGCAGTGTACACGACACTCTGGATCAGGCCGTAAGACCTCGACAGAAATCGTACCTAATAATAATAATCACACGATACTTTGATATTTTATTGCAGCTTATGAAGTTAATTAATAAATTGGAAATTGTCGTATTTAAAGAATTAATTATTTCTGCTGGTTAGAGAAAATTATTTTCATTCCTATAAATTATGTTGATTTAAATATTTCTATTTCAATATCATTGGCCTTTAGCGAGTGTCAAAGTCAATCTCTCGTCACTATTTTTTCGGGATTAGGCTTGATACTTACTTGGTACACGTTATTTTCGTGATCATGCTACACTTGCAGCACATTTTTATTGTGCAGGTAGAGATATGTCTAGCGACCTTGTGGGCGTAGAGGTGTGGTTAAAATTCGGGAATTTAGGTGTGCTGCATTCTATGTTACGATACACAGCCAATAGAGTCTCCTTCAAAGTATTTATATTTTTTCTGTCTAATTTGTATTCCAGACAGATGCTGTATTTTATTTTATCTCCATAGTAAATGCTCATGCACTTGTGACACCGGGTTTTTGGGAGTGGT
This sequence comes from Nicotiana tomentosiformis, assembly GCF_000390325.3. Classification (NCBI taxonomy): domain Eukaryota; kingdom Viridiplantae; phylum Streptophyta; class Magnoliopsida; order Solanales; family Solanaceae; genus Nicotiana; species Nicotiana tomentosiformis. The sequence continues at coordinate 40,915,776 of NC_090818.1, read as the reverse complement.
TATGAGTTTTATCTTTTACTATTTAAATTGAGGGAAATTATGATTTAAAAATTTCTAAAATGATTAATTAAGTTAATCGATTATGGTTGGCTTGCCTGACAGTGGTGTTGGGCGTCATCACGACCTTTAATGGAAAAAGAGGTTGTGACAATATGGTATTAGATCACTAGGTTCACTTAGGTCTCACGAGTCATGAGCGAGTCTAGTAGAGTCTTGCAGATCGGTACGAAGACATCTGTGCCTATCTTCGAGAGGCTACAGGACTGTTAGGAGCACTTCCCTTCTTCATTCCTTATTGTGCGATTTAATTCTTTTGAGGCTTATGCCTTTGTTTCTTTCATATTCAATCTTGTGCGACGTAAAACGCTTGTTATAAATCGAGAATTGAGGAATTGTAATGGTACTACAGATGTGGTGCAGGATGTTTCTCCCTGCGTAATTGATTGGGCTATTGTCGTCGCCTTGCAGAATGATGTTCTGTCATTTCAGGTCAGTAGCTATATTTCAGATGGTTTTGAGGCTATGCACAGGTTGCTACGATGTTCATGAGTTATTATCTCGCAGAATTGATGTAATGGCGGGGTGCTCGTTTATGTGCCGACACAGTGAACGAATTGAAAGAAGGTTTTTCTCAGTACATGATGCATAGGTTTGACGTTTAATCCAAGCAAAGGAAAGGTAATCGTACTATGAATGCTCAAGTTTGGGGTTGATGGAGTAATGAGGCTTGATATTTTCGAGCATGGTAGAGTTCTCAATTGTGATGTAGTGTCATTGCCTTGTTAAAGCGTTAAGGTTCGCCGGTGTTATGGTTTTCTTCAACTCGTCTTTACGGCGGAGTGTTAGGAATTGGTGTCGGGGAAGCAGTTGTCAAAAATCGCGGTGTGTAGTGGTTCAGGATCGAATCGGTGTACCTAGTGTTTATGTCTCGAGAAGGATGATCTTCGAAGATGTTTAAAGTTGGTAGCGATCTATTGGTTCAAGTGCTAGAGGGGCGGATTTTGAGTTAAGGCAACCACTGGGCAGCGGAGGATGAGGAAGGCCATGTGGGAGGTGTCTTGTGGTGTTTAAGTTCCTAGAAGGCCAAGTGTGAGAAACAGAAGTCGAGTAGTTGCTTAAAGGAGAGGGTTTGACCAAAGTGGGAGAGTGGCAAGGTAGCATATGGGTTACGGGGTAGGATAACCACACATCTTGAGGAAAGTTTGGAGTGATTTGGGATTCATTGTGGGCAGTGAGTAGGTCTACAGACTAATTTGGAATATTGGCTACTATATTGAGAAAGATTGGATACGACATGAGGGAGTTGCTTAATATGAAGAAGGATGCAACATGACTTGTGGTTGGAATGTATTGTTGGACCTTTAGTTGATGTCAACGGGGAGTGAACAGACTTGTACAGATGGTAAACGAGCACGAGCTCAGGATGGTTTGTTGGTTTAATGGTAATAGTACTCGATGCAGAATTGTTGGAGGATGTCGGCATGGAATTTCCACAGGTGGGATATCTCCTGTGAGTAGGTTAGCGGTTGAGTGGTGTTGATAGAGCTTCTACGAAGAAGTTTACTGGCTATCCAGTAAGAGGTCGAATATGTGAATGTGGCTAGTGATTCAAAATGTTCATGAAATGTTTAACATAAGGATTTCGAGGAATTTGGTGGGTTGATTATGCGATATTGTGTCAATGGGGGATAAGGATTCTTGGTGGGTTCCAGAGTTATGTAATTGTAGCTTCAAGCTAAGTGGGAGAGCGCCATCGTCTACAATTGGATTGCATGGTTGCCTATTTGTGAGGTTTCTGGTTATCGCCATACTGGTGAGTTATTACGACTAAGGAAAGAAAACATCAGTGGTAGTTTGAGCAAAGGATTGGAGGAATGTGTGCTATATTTGGGCTTTATTGGTTCATGTTCAGTTTTGATAAAACTCGGGGTTTATGCTCCGTGTGGAGGTGATGTACAAGGAAAGTGATCTAGCCGGGTGCTTCTTTGAGAAGGTCTTCATGTGCTAGCTGGGCTTTGGAGTTTGATTATAGTTGAGACCAAGTAAGAGTGAGTGGCTCTCAATAACGGTCTTAGTGAATTTAAAAAATAATGTTAAGTGCGGTGCCTAAGGATTTCGAGTCCGTAGTATGGTTAAGTATCGAGCTTTTGCAGCAGATTATGAAAGGGGCTTGGAGTGTTCTATGTCACCTTCGGGTTGCGGTGTAGCATTGGATAAATGTAAGAAAATGACTTCGTATTCATAGAGGAATTATCACAATGGGCGTTCCAGTTGAAGATGTAAATGAGCGCACAAGGAGGGTATGAGATGGTTCGTGGGTTTTGAGACAATGTGGGCTCGTGGAATGGGGTCACTCGGGACGAGTGCGGATTGAGTTCGATACAATTTGAATGGAGCTAAGAAATTTCTAAGGAAAGCCTAGAGTAAATTAGAAGAAGTCGGAGCTGTTAGCAATGGTTGAATTGGCATGATAGTGGCGATGATCAATTCCTTCAGCGTGTTAAGTTATACAAGTGGTTGTAGCGGTACGTGCGAGGCTTGACGGCCGCCGTAATTGGATTTATTTGGAGGTAGTTGATTCAAATGGCTTTGTTGTGTAAATAGAGTCCAGAAGAGTTATGACGGCTGAGATCACGGTTTGAGGTTATGTTTTTTTCTACTATTTTGGGAAAAATCGGATGCGTGTTGCATTGGCCCTTCTGAAATGACGCTAAGTGGAAGGTTTCTAGCCAGTGAACTGTTTAATTCTACTAGTAGTTCAAAGGTTATGGTGAATACGTGTATTATCTTGTAGCGGCATGATAAGTGCGGTGAGAGGTATGGAATTAGAAGTTAAGGATCAAGGTTGCAGTTTAGTATAGACAAGAATGCCACGAGATCGGATGAGCAGGAAAGGATTCAGATGGTTAGAGTAAGCTGGTATTGTCTTTAGCATCATCTGAGATCGGTGTTATGTGTAAGAGGATTTACGTACTGATCGCAGATTCCTGATTTGCTTTATAACATTAGTGTGGCCGGTGGTATAGACGTGCAGGCTTGTTACCTGGTGCGGAAGGTTGTGGGAGTGTATCCCACAGGAATGTTGTATAAGTGTAACATGTAGTCACTTTATTGATTAAAGATGTAAAACCAAGCATGGAAATTTTGGTACTATCGCTAATGTGAGAATTTATGCCTGAAGGGCGCTCAGTTCATTTGGTTGTGGACTGTGGAAGTTTGTTTCAGATTTGACGGTTGTTCTTGTGTGTCATGGGAAAAAGGGTTATTGTGGATCTTTGAAAGGTTATTAGCCCAATATGGTATTATCATAATCGGTTTGAGGTCCGTTGGTAGGACCAATGTGAATGTGTGCTCCGCGTAAGGTCGAATATATCCATTCGTCATAACGTTCCTTACTAAGGCATCATCGGGCATTGGATGTTATTTTCGCCGTCAGTTATCCCGTGTAGCCTATATTGGGCCACGTGGGTTGTGAGATGGTTTGATTATTTGCATGTGTGTTGAGGCTCGTGTAGCTTGCGGTGTTATATGAGTAGGATAGCTCTCGAGATGCAGATCATTTGTTGCACCTTAGTTGTGCTTGAGTTTCGTAGCGCGTGATGCTATTCTCCTTTTTAGGATTTGTATTATGCACTGGCGTGCTTGTAATCGATATCCAGGTATTTTGTAAGTGTAAGCGTTGTGACTTGATGTATGTTTTCTTCTTAATTGTTATGTGAGGATCGGGTGGCACGTTGCCACGTGTATATAATATATGGATCGGGTTGCACGCCGCAACAATGTCGTGATGAATTGGGTTGCACGTCGCAACAGTGAGATGTTGGGTACGGTTCCATATATTTATTTCTGTGTATTTTATTTTTCATTCATTGAGGAGAGTTCATAGCATTTGGTCAACCGTTTTATGTGTTACGTGGACTGGGAAGTTCCATTCCAGAGTTCATTTTTCCCTATTTATCGCATTTAAGTTTGTAGCCTATTGGCACATTGTTGGCGTTATACGAGATCTGGGCCAGGGTTTGAGGTGGATTTTTGCATGTGTAGCTTATACTGGGTGTGACGAGACTATTAGACCTGAAATCAGTACAATCAGATTTATATAAGTTATAATAAGGAACAAATATCGCTATTCAGTTCATAAGGAGGTAATGGTCCTTGTTAGGAGGGGCGACTCCATGATTTGATTGATTCAGTAGGTGGTTATGAATTTCTACACATATTCTCTGTCATGGCAGTATTGTGAGGGTTGAAATTGGGCTTATTTGTATCATGAGGTGTATTGCGAGATCAGGTTCGTGAAATTTCAATTATTATGGTTGGAGGATGTTACCTTGGGCAAATGAGTTATGCGGTGCGTGGTGTGCTTTTTGCATAGACGCACAATCAGGTTTTAGCACATTGTGTAGTGATTGATACGGTGTTTATATGTTAGAATAATGTATTCTAAAGAAATTCGAAGGTTGGAGTTGGTTCTAAGGCTTATTGATTGAATAAAAAGGGAGGACCTTCCGTCCAGCTTGAGCCGAGGTGCCAAACTGGGATTGTGATGGCACGGGTAGGTGCACAAGGTATTAAATAGTAATTTTGGGCAACTCCGGGGCAACTCTTAGCACGTTCGAGGACGAACGTATGTTTAAGTGGGAGAGAATGTAACGACCCGACCGGTCATTTTGAGATCTAGCGCGTCATTCAGCGGTCCGAGGCCTTGAGTAGCTTCATTTCAGGTGTTATGACTTATACTTGTGGTCGGAATTAAATTTTGGGAAGTTCAGAGTTGATTTGAAAAGAAAATTCTAAATTTGGAAGCTTTAAATTGGAAGAGTCGACCAAACTTTGACTTTTGAGTAAACGGTCTCGGAAGCGGGAATTGAAGGTTCCAACAGGTTCGTATGATAATTTTTGACTTGGGCGTATGTCCGAATCGGGTTTTGGATGACCCGAGAGCATTTCGGCGCCTATAGTGGAAGTTAGAATTTTGGAAGAATTTCATAAATTTGGGTTGAGGTGTATTTCAATGTTATCGATGTCCATCTGGCATTCTGAATCTGGGAATAGCTCCGTATAGTGATTCTAGTATTGAGAGTGCATCCGGAAGTGGATTTGGAAGTCCATAGGTCATTTTGGAATCATTTGGCGAACGTTGGAAATTTGGATAATTTTGAGAAGTTTGGCCGGGAGTGAACTTTTTGATATCGGAGTCGGATTCCGATTTCGGAAGTTGATGTAGGTATGTAATGTCAATTATGACATGTGTGTAAAATTTGAGGTCAATCGGATGTGATTGGATAGGTTTCGGCATCGATTGTAGAAGTTTCAAGTTTCAAGTTCATTAAGTCTGAATTGGAGGGTGATTCGTAGTTTCGATGTTGTTTGATATGATTTGAGGCCCCGACTAAGTTCGTAACATATTTTGGGACGTATTGGTATATTTGGTTGAGGTCTCGAGAGCCTAGGGTGGATTCCGGGCATTTAACGGATCAAATATGAAATTTGAGGAAGAGCTGAAGCACCTGGGTATCTGGTGTAACCGCACCTGTGTGAATAGGGCCGCAGGTGCGGAGAATGGCTCGTATAAGCGGAAGGGGACAAGACTGCTGAGAACCGCATGAGCGGAAAGAGTTGCGCACCTACGATGGCGCAGGTGCGAGGTCAGTAGCCGTAGAAGCGGCAAGAGCCGCAGGTGCGGAAGAATTCTGCAGAAGCGAGAGGCGCAAATGCGACCTCTTGTCCGCAGATGCGAAAGTCACTGGGCAGAAGCATAAATTTGGGGTTTCGCTATTTTTAGTAATTTTCGGATTTTGAAGCTCGGTTTGGGCGATTTTGGAGAGGAATTTTTTCACACAACTTGGGGTAAGTGTTCTTGACTCCCTTGTAATTATATTTCTTGAATTAATCTTCATTTTTGGTGCATCGTTATCAAATCTTTAAGAGAAATCGAAGGAAATTTCTATAAATTCATAAAAATGAATTTTCGAGTTTTGAATACCAATTCGGAGTCAGATTTGAGTGAAATTTGTATGGTTGAACTCGTAATTAGGTGGGTTGTCGGATTTTGTAAATTTTCTTGGGTTCCGAGATGTGGGCCCCATTGTTAACTTTTCGAGCGGAATTGAAATTTTATTGAAATTGATTAATTATGGGTATTATAACACATTTTAATTGGTTTGCACCTTGGTTGCACAGTTTTGGATCGATAAGCATCGGTTTGAGGTATTAAAGTAGCGTTGGAGTCGGCTATGGAGCTTCGGAGCGAGGAAAGTCTCTTGTCTAATCTTGTGAGAGGAAAATTACCCCATAAGTGATTAAATTAATAATTGTTGCTAATTGTTAATTGTTGCTAATTGTGGAGGGCTACGTACGCACGAGGTGACAAGAGTCCGTGCGTAGCTACTATTTATGCTAAAGTTCGGGTAGTTTAGGACTCAAATCATGAATTACTTGTGTAAATTGTATTCTTTATTTAATTAAATTATTTGAAATATATTGTGAATTGTTAAGGAAATATAGTAAAAGATGGAAATCTAATATACTTAATTTTTCTGTATAAATTATTTAATTGTTAAAAGAAATTGTGCATCCTCTCGTATTAATCTATCAATAAATAAACTCTCATTTCAGAGGTACATAAGAAAATGTCCCCATTTCTGGTGGAGCGGGTCGAATGCCTCGGCAGTATAGATGCATCTATGGATCGCGCCGCACGTCCCTCGGCAGTGTATACGACACTCTGGATCGGGTAGTACGACCTCGGCAGAAATCGTGCCTAATAATAATAATTACACGATACTTTGATATTTTATTGCAGCTTATGAAGTTAATTAATAAATTAGAAATTATCGTATTTAAAGAATTAATTATTTGTGCTGGTTAAAGAAAATTATTGTCATTCCTATAAATCATGTTGATTTAAATATTTCTATTTCAATATCATTGGCCTTTAGCGAGTGTCAAAGTCAATCTCTCGTCACTACTTCTTTGTGATTAGGCTTGATACTTACTTGGTACACGCTGTTTTCGTACTCATGCTACACTTGCTGCACATTTTTATTGTGCAGGTACAGATATGTCTAGCGACCTTGTGGGCGCAGAGGTGTGGTTAAAATACGAGGACTTAGGTGAGCTACATTCTATGTTACGATCCGCAGCCAACAGAGTCTCCTTCAGAGTATTTGTATTTTTTCTGTCTAATTTGTAATCCAGACAGATGTTGTATTTTATTTTAACTCCCTAGTAAATGCTCATACACTTGTGACATCGGGTTTTGGGAGTGGTTATGAGTTGTTTGGTATTTTAGTTGAGAAAATATTTATTACTTACTTTGTGAGTTCTACCTTTTACTATTTAAATTGAAGGAAATTATGATTTAAAAATTTCTAAAATGAGTAATTAAGTCAATCAATTATGGTTGGCTTGTCTGACAGTGGTGTTGGGCGCCATCACGAGCTTTAATGGAAAAAGAGGTCGTGACAAAATTCACATGAGCTAAGATGGGAGTTAGGGGTATATATTTTGAATTGAGCAATTCGATTTTCTAGATTGCACTTCCACAATAAAGATTTGTTTTCTATTTCTAATTTTACTCTAATGATTGCAAAAATAAAGAAAGAAGACTAGAGATAATTGTTTCTACGGTTTTTCCAAATGGATAAAAAGCATAGGGTTGTGACCATTACCTAGATGTTTGCCTAATGTGATAAAAACTTTAATGCTTGTTTTGTTGATTGGGGTGTATTATAGCTATCAACTCTAAATTACCCACTAATTACCTCTCGATCAAAGAGTGATTTTGCTCACTTTGGCTTTCTCACGACCAAATGGGTATCACCCAAAACAGTTGATAAAAGCTCAAGTTGGGTTATTACTATCTTTAGGTTGAACCCTTTAATTGGATAAATCAATCTATCGATTGACCCAATTCCTTGTTAGCTAAGTTATCCTAGACTAGTTCTTTCTTTCTCAAGTAGAGACTGAGTCAAATAGGCATGAATAAATGCTTGCAACCATTAATTCTAAAATTGAAGCATGAACTAGGCTAAATACCCAATCATAAACAATCACTAAATTAGATACCCATAAGGTTTACACACTAGGGTTGGGTCACAACCCTAGTAAAAGTCTAGCTACTCATAATGGGGTTTGAAAATAATAAGGAAGAAAAACTAATTAAACTTATAATGGAAGCTTAAAATGAGTAAATCTATTGTAAATACACCAAAGTAAAGTAAAACTTCCTAAAATAGTAAAGAAAAACGGCTACAACAACTTCAGAGGTTCAAACTTGACCTAATTTTGTGAAACTCGTCTATTTATACAAGGATGAAAATTTTGGACAAAAATACCTCTCGGGAGGTTCTGCGGTCGCACAATTCCATGTGCGGTCCGCAGATTTCTTCATCTGGCAAGAGTTGGAGTTTTGCGGCCACACATTTTTGAACTGCGGGCGCGAGGCATTCTCCTGCGACCGCATATTTCTGGACTGCGGCCACAAGGCAACTTTTCTGCGGTCCGCAGATTTAGGACTGCGGGCGCATAATTCTTGTGCGGTCCGCAATTCACATAGGCTCTTGGACTTGGTATTTTTGCATACTTTCTGATCTTCGACTCTTATCCTAGTTATTGACCCACTCAAAGTTACTTGGGCTGAGATAAACTGGGTCAAGATGGGCTATAGTTTGGGTCACAGGCCAACTTGTCCAACTCTTATCAAGTTTTAATAATGTGTGTTATTTTTTCATGAATTTTTTAATTATCAAATACGACTTTTTTTCTTTTATTATGGTCATATATAACATATAAACGAAAATAATTTTTTTAAATATATTTTAGCAAAGTTACTTATGGTTCAATTTGGACTAAAAATCAGTCCAACTTTAGATGGACTGAGTTCAACAAATAGGCGGATTAATGATTGGCGTAACCTTAAAGGGGTTAAATGCTTCTTGGCTCAAATTACAACCCCTAGTTATACCGTGTGAAAGGGTGAGTTTGGGGGGGGGGGATGTAGAGGCGGACCTATGTATTATATTGAGGGGTCTCCGGATCCCGTAAATTTCGGTAGAAATCTTGTATATGTATATATACATACCTTAAAAATGATTAAATTAAATCACTTGGCACCCTGAACGCTAAAAGTCTTTAGAGGGCCCACGCCTGTATAGGAAATCCCAATAGTAAAATTTTGGCGTGAGATCAAAGGTTTGATTGAGATCTATAAGGTCTAAATATTCTTGATAATATTGAAGGTAGTAAGAGTTTACGGTGGGTGGGAAAGCAGGAGGGGACCCCTGTGGTTAGACTAACTAGCAATCGAGCCACGAGGAAACGAATAGTGATACAAGTCTTCATCAAAACTCACACGCTACGTTTGGAACCCTTACCCTTTCCTGCGAAAACAAAAGCATCAAAGACATCGGCCACATAGTAAAAAACCGACAGTCTTTTAAGAAAAATGCTTCAATTATGGATATCCCAGTGGGCCCTCTCACATAAGGTTTTCGAGAAAGAAGAATTGCTTTTAACTTCCTATCGGCCCTCTTCTTTGTTCTAGGTCCTTTCCTCACTGAGGACCATGGGCCAATAACTTCAGATGCAAAGCATGATTTTTCCAAGACGTGCAAGGCGCCCCCAGCCTTCCAACGGGAAAGACTTCAACATAAAAGTAAATTTTTGTTCTTTCTATTTCCGTGGCAGATTGAACAAAATATTATGCCCCGTCGTATTAAAATTTTGGGTCCGCCCGGAGGATTTACTTCAGAATCTAATTAAGACTACTAGATAGATCACTACTATATCTGATCCGATGGGCCAAAGCTGTTATCCATTTGTTACGTCCTAATGTTGCCTTTTTCCATAACAACTCATATCTCCCATATTGTGAGGACACTGAAGGGCAATAGTGGTAATAAAAATAAAGATGGCTCATTCTCGTAATCATCGACGACCATATGACGACGTGCATACGCTGGAGAGAAAGTAAACGTTAAAAGTTTACAACCAAACACCGCAACACGTGTTTTGAGTTGTGGAAATATCAAAACTGAAAAAACTCAGAATCAAAACCAAACAAAAAGGCGCAAATACTGTTTTGGTCTCTCGTGAATATCTCAAAGGCTCGTGTCCGAACGCATGCAAATTAAAGCATAGGTACAAATGAAGGAAAGGACAAACTCATTATTTTCTTTTACTTCAAATGGGGATTTTTGACCTTTTATAATTAACACTAATATAGTAAATGGAAAATTTAAGAAAGAGGATGAGGTAAGTCTATACATTTAGGTGACAAATTTTGGTTACAAGAGCAAAGATTGAAGAATGAATGTGTTTAAGACAGTGATGGTCCAATGATTAATGTAATTCTCTCATGTGTCCTCTATGTACATTGGCGTTCCAATTAATTTGAACTTTGTGCCGTTTAACGTTCGATAAAAGATAAGGCGATAAATTATCTATCAAGACAAAATTTATTGTTAAAATTTCAAATTCGAGAACTTTGATTAAAAGTGAAATAGTAGGCGTTTGGACATAAGAATTATAAAATTCGAAAAAATGGTATTTGAAATTTAGAGTTGTATTTGAACATAAAGTTCAGTTTGAGTTGTTTTTGAAGTTTTGTGAGTGATTTGAGTGAAAATTTTAAAAAACAGTTTTTTGCAGTTTTTCAAATTTTCGAAAATTTTCAAAATGCATCTTCAAGTAAAAATTAAAAATTTTATGAACAAACGCTGATTTCGAAAAAAATAAATTTTTTTTGAAAAAATCTTCCATCAAATTTTATATCCAAACGGTCTCATAGTCTTATTTATCCATTGTTCCCAATTTTCTTTTCTACTACAAATACTGCTTCGTAAGTGGGCCACTTGCATAATCACGAATTGTTAGTTTCTCTTACCCTTTTGAAAAAATCTCAGTGCTCATACGTATGAATGTTTTGCTATACATGAGTGCGAAATTAAGGTTCTTTTTCTGACCTCTTTTCCTTTCTTTCTTTAAAAACAATATTGTAATGAGAATATATAACCTTAGCTTTCATTTGTAATAGTTGTAATGAGAACAGTAAGTTTTTGCCGTCAACTAACAGCAAGTTTTATTTTAATGAGAGCATATACTCTTTACTAGTGCTTTACAAGAATTATTTTTCGGTTTATACAATTTCTTTTCAACAGTTCAGTACAATTATTTTACACACCACACATGTGTTGTCTATTTTTTTCTTTTTCTTTTTTCAACACTAGTGTTGTCTAATTCTCAAAACAAATTCCTTTCTGTAAAACCCTCCAATGGCCCAAGAGTAGTAGTTCTTTTATAAGCATCAAACTAGAATTGTGGAAAATTAGTCTTACTAAACTATATAGAAATTAATACACCCATCTCAAATTATCTATCATGATTTCTAAAAATAGTCGTCTCAAATTATTTGTTATTTTAGAAGTTCAAGATAAAATTAATTATTTTTTCTCATTTTACCCTTATTAATAGTAATTGTTCTTGAAGATAAAGATATCATATGAATATAGTAAATATTCATGAAGAGAAATTATATCTTAAGACATAAATAAGGTTAAAATAATTCAAACTCTTTTAATTAATATTTTCTGAAATGGGCGTGTAAAAGAGAAACACGACAGATAATTTGAGACAAATGAAATAGTATTTCTAGACATTTTACTAATAACCTGATAACGGCTAACATTTGTTTTTGTTCCTTCCGTTTTCACTCAAAATTCAAAAACATTGATGAATACTTCTTAAAAAAAGAAAGAAAAAATCATAATTATGCATATTTTTGTTAAGTGTGAAACTTATGGGGTAAGAAGTTGGAGCATATGATGCATTTGGAAAATTCGTAATTTTTTTCCTTCATAATTCGCCAGGAATTTTCAAATTCATGGTATATTGAGGCAATCTAATATGTCTAACTTGGAAACAGTTTCTTTATCCTTTTCGGAATAGGGGTAAGATCTGCGTATACTTTACTCTCATCATACCTCACTAGTGAGATTTTACTGGGTACGATGCTGTTGATGTTGTTGTCTAATATGTCCAACTTCCAACTTTCTACTTTTGCAACGAAACATAGTAGGGAAGAACAATATAGGAAATTATTGATAATTTATTAGCTGAAAATTCTACAACTCTAATAGCTGCAATTATATTTAAAATTACTCAGTTTTAATGTACATTTCCACTCAAATACTGAAATAAGCTGGAAAATTTCCACTTAAAGCACTAAAATTGAATGGACATATTAAGCTGATTTTAACATATCCGGACACATACATTATAGCGCACATGATTTAATATAAATAAGTTTCCGTTTCGATATAGATTCTTTTTACTTCTTTTTTTTTTATTCATAGAATTTAATCAGTTTTTTTCTAAAAATTACGTTGGTTAAGTTTTGGGTAGAATTTTTTCTTTCACTCATAAATCTTTAACTTTTTTTAAGTAAAATACATGTTCATATATAATTTTAGCTTTAATAAACTATTTTTCAACAATATTTTTTAAATTTCAATTAAATCAATATTCAAACGGCTAAGATTATATAGGAAAAAGAAAAAAAAGAAGAGAAAAGCTAAAAATGGACAAAAATATCAGTGATACCTTCTTTACTGCTTCGTAGAAAACGGCAAAATAATAAAAGGCAATTCTCTATACTTATCGTAACAGTTTAAAGAGACCATAATCTCCTTACTATCTCCAGTCCCTACCCACTCTTTCCCATTTACAAGACTACTACAATCCCATCTCTATTGTTGAAATTGAAAATAAAAAAAAAATCCCATCTCTCTTTTTCTCTCTCCAATTTAGCATTTATAGCAAAAATATATTGTTACATTTTTCTCTCACTATTCTCGAGAGTTTTAATAGAGAAAGAGAGAGATCTGAAGAAGTCTGACTCATTTCTCTCAATCTCTCTTTCAGACGGCCCTCTTCAATTTTTGTCAAATAAGGGTACAAAGGGAAGGGGCCAGCACTCTTTTCTCTAAATCTCAAACCCTTTGTTTTTCCTATACTCAGTAAGTCTCCTTCATTTTACTAATTCAGTTGCTTCTTTTCTTTACTGTTTCTTCTTAGTATTATTCCCTGTTTGTTTTTCCCCTTTTTGGGTTTATGTCCCTTTTTTTTTTTTTTTTGATTTTTTCGATCTGTATTGATCTTGATCCTTGTAACGTAATTTTTGTTCCATTCACTTTAATTTAGTAGAAATGATTTGGGTTTTGGTTTTTGACAGGATGGTGGCTTAATTTATCATTTTTTTGTTGCAAAAATCTGATCTTTATGTGCTTTTGCTGCAAAAATCTGATCTTTATGTGATTTTATATTTTTACTGATTATAGTTAGCGATTTGAACTATTTTTTAGTTTCTTTTTTTGCTTTCTTTTGCATGAATGTACAGATGGCATTTGATTTTGTGTTGGATGCACCTTTTCTTTGTTAAAGATCCAATCTTTGGTTTTGATTTTTTTGTCCTTTAAGGTTTATGAGATTTTTATTATTTGCTTTTCCTCTGAGATGATGCTATTTTAAATCTTTTGTAATTGTTCTGATTGTTTGAGTGAATAGCTGATCTTGTGATCAAAGATCTATTTTTTTAACTGCTCAATAAATTCTGGTTGGTTCCTAGTTCTTGATCATGGATTAATAGGATCCTGTGGGCTGAATCATTCTGCATCAATAGTTTTAAAGTTTAGTCCATCTTGAGCTTGATATGTAGTCGATAAATTAAGAGTCTTGCATATCACATTATTCTTGTTGCTATCAACTATTGTGTATCTTCTGGATTATGTAGTAGTTTGTAAGTACATAAATTTGCTAATGTGTTCAATGTTTGCATGTATCAGGATCAGGCACTTTTTTGGTTTTGTAATTTATTAAAATAATGGGGATAGATGTGGAAGCTAAGTTAGTTCATGTTCCAGTTGAAGCTGGAAGTGAGCACAACAACCTTCTGAAAGAAAATGGAAAGATGAGTCATGGTTCAGTGATTACCGAGCCTATAAAATTTGGTTCTCACGGTACTGAAGAACCTAAGGAGGAGGAAGTAAGCAGAACACCTGTGAGCAATGTACCAAAGGATGCGGTTGAGGACTGGCCTGAACCTAAGCAGATCCATTCGTTCTATATTGTTAAGTTTCGGAGATTTGAAGACCCAAAACTGAAGGCTAAAATTGAACTGGCTGAGAGAGAGCTACAGAAAAAGAACCAAGCAAGATCTCAGATTATTGAAAAATTAAAGGCTAAAAGGGTAAGTTTTTGGGTGAATCTAACTTCGGCTGAATATTTCAAGAGCATATTTTGTTTATGTTACTTGGTATTGTTGGGTAACATAGTCTCTCTCTCTTGGACTTTCAGAAGTCTAGGAGTTGTTTATAACGTGATCCCTCATCTCTCTCTTTCTCATTTTCTTGCCTTGTATACATTCTTTTCTTGCATGCACATATCCGTGTAAGTGTTTGAAACTGCAAGCTATGTCTCTTACTTGAAAAAGAGAACCTTTGCTCATGCATGCCAAAGTTCTCTTACCGGAGAGAACTTTGGTAAAGTGATGGATGACTTCAGGAATAAACTCAGCAAAGCAATATATAGTTCCCAGTCGGACGCCGATAAGTGCAAGAAAAAGGATGGTAACAGAAGTTGCAATAGACTCACGCTTAATGACTTATTTTTCAGTTTTTTTTATTATGTCATTGCTGTCCTACAATTTGACTTGAAAATATTACCAAGTCAAAGATGAAGAGGATCTTGTTATCCTGCACTTTAACTAGATCTCCTCATATTCAGCAAGCTACGGAAAGTTGATATTGCCTATTGCATGGTCCTTTTTGTTAGTTGCCAATTTGTCCAAACTCTGTTCTTATGGGAGTATGACAGCTATAATTAAATAACTCCTTGAGTATTTGCAGGCAGAACGATCAAAGGTAATTGAACAAAGGAAATCTCTCAGTTTATCCTGCACTTTAACTATATCTCCTCATATTCAGCAAGCTACGGAAAGTTGATATTGCCTATTGCATGGTCCTTTTTGTTAGTTGCCAATTTGTCCAAACTCTGTTCTTATGGGAGTATGACAGCTATAATTAAATAACTCCTTGAGTATTTGCAGGCAGAACGATCAAAGGTAATTGAACAAAGGAAATCTCTCAGTGCTGAGAATAAGGAATTTTGGAGTACTATTGATGAGAAAAGAAAGGAAATGGAACCTCTGCAACAGGCCTTAGGTCAGCTCCGCGGTGGTAGAGATGCAGGCCGAGAAAGGGGTCCTATAGTATGTTCATCCGAGCAGGAGCTCAATAGCCTTGTAAGCACTTGTTTTTAACTTTAATTATCCTTCAGCTTAGGCTTGTTCCATCATTATTCTTAGCTCTTCTCCTTTGCATTTGCTCATTGAGTTCAGTTGCAAATAAATAATGCCAATTTTATTTTGGCAATTGAGTAGATTAAGAGTCTGCAGTACCGCATTCAGCATGAAAGCATTCCTCTGAACGAAGAGAAGCAAATTCTCCGGGAAATCAAACAACTTGAAGGGACAAGGGAAGCTGTTAAAGAAAAGGCTGCAGCAAGGGCACAGATTCATGAATCGTTGGGTGAAAAAGAATCAATCCAGAACCAGGTCAAAGTAAGGCTTTTAGGTTATGTTTCTCTTATATAGATGCAAAACATTCTATCCCTAAAATATATCATGTGATTTTGCCGTTATCTGCCTGTGCTAACACACTTTGTGGTGCTGTAGCTTATGAGTGTTGGCCTGGATGGAGTTCGGAAGGGGCAGCAGGAGGTTAAGGCCAAGCTTAAGCAAATAGATGATCAGATTGATGCCATAAGCAAGCAGATCAACTTATTGGATGAGGAATTGAAGGAAGTTGTGGAGAAGAGGGACAAGACTTACGAACATATTCAGGAATTGAGAAAACAACGTGAAGAAGGGGTATGCTGCTCTCCATTTCCTTGTTGACTGAACTGTATCACTGTTTTTGCTAAAAAGGGGGTTATATTATAGTTTTTGCTCAGATTAAATCCCATTGATTTGATGAATGGACAACAATCAATTAGTCATAAGACACTTAAGAAACTATGCTTCTACTGATGGTGCATTTGTGTATTTTGTGTCCGTGTTTGATCTCTGTATTGTTGTAGTTTCTGTTTAAGGTGTAGGAATTTGGTGAGGGATCTGATTTTTCTCCGTCCTTCTTGAAACTATTTTGTTAGGAAATCATTTTATAGCAGTTAGAAGGATTTTATTTCTTTTTACTGCACTCCCATGTACTGGCAAGTGACACGAGGATTGTCTTGATTTTATACAGATGATGGCTTCAGATTTAGTTAAAAATCATATTTGGGAATTACTAGCTAGCTAGCCTTGTATGTATTTATTTGACTAACTATTGCATCTGTCCTTGGTGATATCTTCTAGACCCCCCCCCCACCCCACCCCCACCCCCCCACCCCAAAAAAAAAACACACACACAGACCAAATAGAAAAAGAAAGGAACTGAATAAGGAACATCGATGAGCTGAGAGCTCGAGAGGGTCTCAAGGAGATGCCAGTTGATTTCGTTCAATGTTCAGTATATACTCTCTGAAAATCTTCCAACGGTGTTTGCTGACTTTTGAAAATTGAAATGTTCTCTTATT
The DNA here is from genome assembly GCF_000390325.3 of Nicotiana tomentosiformis. Classification (NCBI taxonomy): domain Eukaryota; kingdom Viridiplantae; phylum Streptophyta; class Magnoliopsida; order Solanales; family Solanaceae; genus Nicotiana; species Nicotiana tomentosiformis. The sequence continues at coordinate 40,899,141 of NC_090818.1, read as the reverse complement.
ACTACTTCAAGCATCAAGAGAAATAGGTTTCTAGACTGAGGTGATCTTTATAACTAGTTTCTTCCAATTTTTCAGAATTCTTCTTTCTACCAAAACTCCAATGTGTTGCACAAAGTTAAACAACTCGCAGATCAAAAGGATGTTGAAGCCCTTAAAGAGCTCTCAGTTACAGAGGTATGCTGGATCTTTCACCGTCAGTTGCACAATTTGCAGTTTTCTATGTTTACATTGACAATCAACTTTTTTTCTTTTCACTAGGTCGATAAGTTCATGTCTCTCTGGTGTGGTAAAAAGCCTTTTAGGGATGACTATGAGAGGAGACTCTTGCAGTCACTTGATATCAGGCAGTTGAGCAGGGATGGCAGAATGAGGAATCCCGACGAAAAGCCTCTGGTGCTACCAGAAGTACCTACTGTCTCCCGAACCGAGGTTCCAGCAAGAGCTAATGCAAAACCTGTAAAGGAAGATCATGCGTCCGTTGACGCTGCTCCTGTTCAGAAAGAACAGAAGGAGAAGAGTAGCAAGCAGCCAAATGATTCTCATGTTAAAAACACAAAGCGTGCCGAGAAAAAAGATGTGGTTGTTGATGAAGAAGAGGAAATTTATGGTTTGGAAAAGATACCCAAGGATATTAGTTCCAAGAAAAATGAAGTTGACGAGGCAACTTTGAAGGAGATGAAGAAAGAGGAGGAGATAGCAAAAAATAGACAGGCTATGGAGAGGAAGAAAAAGTTGGCAGAGAAAGCAGCTGCAAAAGCTTCAAAGAAAGCTCAGCTAGAAGCTGAAAAGAAGCTCAAGGAAATTATTCCTCTGACCCTTATAATCCTACCATTTCTATGTGGTTTTATTATGTTGTAAACATTCAGATTAGCCATGGACTTACCTAGTTACTTTCAACTCCTTTCAGGAACGTGAGAAGAGAGCGAGGAAGAAGGGCGGATCTTCTGTCGCAGATCAGGAACCAACTGAGGAACCGACCGAAACACCTGCGGAGGTTGCTGAGGAAGAAAAAGCGGACGAAAATGTTGAAATTGTTGCACCCAAGGTCAAGGCGCGGAAAGAGAATACCGTTAGGCATAGAGCAACACGTGCAAGAGGCTCAGAGCTTCCTAAAGCTATACTAAAGCGCAAAAAAGCAACGAACTATTGGCTGCGGGCGGGTGCTCCTGCTGCTGTGGTAGTTGTGATACTTCTAGTTGTCGGATACATATATCTTCAAAAGTAAAATGAGTTGGGAGAGTGAAAACAAAAACATTTGGCTTTAGTGCTTTACAATACTGCAATAGTAAGTCCTGTTTAGTTTATCATAACGTTATTTCATGTTTCTTGCATCCTAGTCTAGGATGGAAAACTCATAATGTTCCTTGAGACGCGGCCTATCTGAGATATTAGCTGAGAGAGCCTACATATTTTATTTGTTTGGTGTAGTTGCAGTTGTTGACATTTTGCTTAAAGACTGTCATCTGGACCTTTTCCTTTGGAGACATTGATTTTTTTATTATCTTCCTACTTATTTTTTCGTTGAGAACACCATTGACATTTACAGTGATTTAAATTATATATGTCAAAGTTGTGCAACAACAAGTCAGTGGAATTTCACAAGTGGGCTTTGGGGAGGTAATGTGTACGCAGTCTTACTTATCTCCCTACGTTGAAAAGGTAAATAAGCTGTTTTCGATAGACTCGTGGTTCAAGGAAAGGTAAAAACAAGCAGTAACAAGTAGAGTAAGAAACGACATATATGTCAAGTTGTACGTGGTGACATTTTGATATGTTATACATCTGTCCCACTACTCCATGCCAGAATTGAAAAGATGCTCATTTTGAGCATTATTTCGTTCGATGGGACAGTGGTAAGTTCTATTTGACTATTAACTATTTCCATTGCGGAGAGCAGCAAATTTGGTCCCAAGGTTGATGTTGAGTGGGATTTGATATAAACATGTTCTTTTATATAGGAAACTGATTTTTTCCGTTTGTTCTTTGGGTAATGAAATAGGACTTTGACTTTTATTAGGTGGTATGCAGTTTATTCTTTTTATTAGTTACTAGTCCTAAGGTTTGTGCGTGTTTCCATACTAACGAGGAAATAATTTTTAGATAAATATGTTAATGGTATTAAACGATGTATTTGAGTTATAAAATAAAATAAAATAAAATTATCACTTTGTAAATATGTTTATAAATTTCATTTAGCTAGCTCAAAAAAAGATAAAATTCAGGCAATGGAAGTTCTCAGACTTTTATAGCAATATCCTATGAAAATTATTGTTATTTTGTGCTCTAATACGATAACGAATAAATAAAAAAAGTATACGTTTATCATGATGATTTGTCAAATAATACAACTTGAAAAATTAATTTTTTTGGCCTTTATAGATACAAGAATGAAGAAGTTGACCTATAGCTCCTACAAAAAGTTAGAAGTGAAATATAAGCTATAAAATCGACTAATGTTGAGTTAATATTTTACAAAAAATTGACCTTTTTAAAATTTTCATAGTACGCATGATTTTTAGATTGGATTAAAAGTTATAGATGGACTACACTTTAATGACAAAAATATATTTTCAAGAAAATAAGTATATAATTTTTGACTTTTGTATTTTTTTTCTCTGGAAATCTGAGGAAAGATCAAAAGGTTAAGCATGTGGCTATTGAGAGTCAATGTATTTAGTTCTTCAAGTGGAGAATCGTAAGCTCTTTTTCTTTTGTTCATGTTCTGTCTCTGGTGAATTTTGTGTACATGAGTTGATTTGATACAGTTTTCCAAAATTTATTGAATTCTTGGTAATTTTAAGTAAATGAGTGATTTTTAATTGCTACAATATAGTGTGTGGTATCTATAATTTTATGATTTCAAATTCTTAGATACCATTTTAAGTTATAAACGAATTGTTTGATTCATATAAGGTAAGTTTTTAATCGACGTTAAAATCTTAAATATTAGTATTTCTTACCTAGCTCACTAAAAAAAGATTTAATTCTCAAAAATAATAGTTAATTTTAAAGTCCTTAATATTAGAAATTAACTTAAATTACATTTGTCCAATGTAAAATCTATTTTTAAAAGATAAAAAAAAAATATTTGGAGCACAAGTTATATGTGTTTGTGCTATAAAGACTTTATCCGTAAAAATTCTGGAAAAACAAATTGAGACAGAAAAATCTGACTTTTGTTCGTTTGGTTTATAAATTTAAAAATCCGACACAGTTGGTGTGATTTGGTAATTGAAAAATTCGAACCAATCCGACATGCGTACATTACTATTAATTATAGTGTAGGTATATTACACATCATTAATTTATGTTTCAATTTTTTTTTCTTTTTTAAACATCAAATTTAGTTAATACTCTTACATAAATAAAATGAAAGGAGTATATACCAACTACGAATTTACTCTATCATTTTCTTCTTTTCAACTGTTTCTTTTTCTGTGCTTTGCGTAGGTTAATTTCTTCTTGCGATAGCTATATTTCCCTTTTAATTTACATTAACATTCAAGTTAAAAAAAAAAAAAATTATAAATCAGCTTGACAGAAATGTAGCTAGTTACAAGGACTTATCAGTTATCAACATATATTTATTGAGCTAAGTGGCCTTTAATCAAAATGTATGTATAAGATGGGGTGGATATACATGAATTATACAAGTATCTAGCATAGAGGGAAAACGAATACACACATGCGTATCTTAAGGCAGAAACTCCAAGGATCTGGCATATATTATTCGAAAGCACTCATAGAAAATAAGTTGTAGTTATTTTTCTCAATTCAAATAAGTAAAGAATTGAATAAATAATACTCTATCTCTTTAAATTGCTAAATATTAGATGTTCATACACAGTGCAAATAAGGAAAAGTTTAATGGTCAAAATTTTAGTTAATTTTAAAGTCTTAAACATCAGAAAAATAATTAAATGACTGTTCCTAAATATAGAAAAATAAATATTAAAAAATAATCAATGATTATTTTGTCGAGTGTGAACTCTATTTTAAAGGGATAAAAAAGACGAACGACATTTCGCTAAGGGTCTTCGTGTTTTTAATACAGTATGTTTAAAACATCATTCTGGTCCTTTGATCATTTAGGAGTAAAGATAAGCGTTATAAACTCCTGAAACATACAGCAAACTTTTTAGTTCGGATTAATAGAGTCGAATAATTCTTCCTAATGGAGTGACTTGTCGAACGATATTAATTGTATGCTCTCAAAATTTTGTTGAATGACTAGAAATGACAAAGGAAAAAGAAAAAGAAGTACTATGTTATATGTTATATTGCTGTCAATCCGTGGTCTTTTCTTCTCTTGTCGAAAGAAAAAAGGACAAGTTCTTTCATGTATTTTGTTTCATGAAACTTGAAATTGGACTTGCTAATTAATTTTCTGTGTCCCATCAAAGTGTTGTTGAAGCCTGGAGAAGAGAGTTCAAATATTCATAAAGATGTTCGAATTCTTCCATTCTCTTTTTAAATAAGTAAAATTCTGTAACGATAGAAGCTATATTAAGGTTGAAGGGATTTACAAATCACAAAAGAGAGGTCTGTTCCTCTATTTTCTGGAAATTCTAAAGGCAAAAAGAAAGGAAAAATTGAGAAAAAGGAGGTTCTTGATCTATAATTCTATGAAGCAAAAAGATAAGCAACTTTAACCATGCCCTTTTTGAGCTGATTCCTCTCCTACTTATATCATTCAGTGCAGGGTTGTCCCTTGTCATCTTCTCTAACGGTTAGGCAGAGATTGATTATTTTGGGATCTAGGACCACATAGTGGTCGAGGTATTTAGGTGGGCCTTTCTCTCTGTTGCTGTGCCTAGGACCTTGTGGTGTGTCCTGCTGAGTTGTTACACTGCCACCCCTTGGAGACGAACCTTGTCCTCAAGGTTCTGATTGGGAAACTTGTGAAGGAGATTGGTAGTGTCTTCCCATGTAGCATCTGAAACTCGAAGACCTAACCATTTAATAAGACATTGATGGATTTGTTGGCCACTGCGAGAAATATTTCTGCAGCGTAACACATCTTCTGGTAGAAGAACCAGGGAAGAGGATTAGTCCAAAAGATCAATTGGGGTGATCTGGTTTGAGGGATTGCCTAAGCACTTGCGCAGGACTGAAACGTGAAACACAGGGTGAATTTTGGATGAAGGAGGCAATGCTAATTGATAGGCTACAAGACTTATCTTCTGCACAACTTGGAAGGGTCCAAAGAAGCATCTCCTGAGTTTAATATGGCGTTGGAGGCGAACTAAAAGTTGACGATATGGACGAAGACGGACGTACACCCAATCCCCTATATCAAAAACCATTTCTCGGCAGCCCTTATCTACATTGTGTTTCATACGTTCTTGGGCCCGAAGTAAATTAGCCTTCAAGGTAGCCAATACTTCATCTCGTTGTAGCAGAGAGACATCCACAACAGGATTGGTCGAACTATCTCGGACATACCTCGAAACAGTTGGTGGAGGTCGACCATACACTACCTCAAATGGAGTAAGTTTAGAACTATGCTGGTATGAGGTATTATACCAAAATTCAGCTCATGGTAACAACGAAAACCAAGTAGATGGAGTGTCTAAGCAAAGCAACAAAGATACATTTCGAGGCACTTATTGAGAGCCTCCGTTTGACCATCCGACTAAGGATGGTATGATGAACTCATAGCTAATTGAGTCCCTTGCAGCCTGTGAAGCTCATTCCAAAATTCAGAGAGGAAGAGAGGGTCTCGATCTGACACAATTGTGAGTGGAAAGCCATGCAGACGAATGAATTCATGGATAAACACTTCGGCAACCTTCTGACTGGTGAAATGGGAAGGCAGGCCTACAAAATGGCCATATTTGGAGAGACGTTCCACGATAACCAAAATAACAGTGCACCCTTGAGAGGATGGAAGACCAATTATAAAATCCATCGAAATGTCCTAAAAAATGACATATGGTATTGGTAAGGGAGACAATAACCCAGCAGGCTTTAAAGTCGAGTCTTTCATTTGTTGACAAGTTTGACATTTACTGACAAATTTCTGGACATCAAGCCGCATGTTATCCCAGAAAATATTAGAGGAATGGCGATGAAATGTGCGGGAAATTCCAGTGTGACCACCCATTTTCGAAGAATGGAACTCCTTCAATAACAAAGAACGCAAGTGTTCATTTTTTGGAACCACCAGTCGATTGCGAAACAATAGAAGGCCCTCTTGAAAAGTGAAATAAGGTAGTGAGGCCGGATCTTCTGCCAATTGCTGCTGCAAGGACAACATGCCAGCATCAATTTTGTTGAAGGATCGTAGCTGATCGATTAGAGCCAATTCAGAAATGGCTAAGGATAAGGCAAGAAGGGCAGGCACGCGAGACAAAGCATCTGCAGCAGAATTCAGTTTTTTCGGACGGTAGTGGATGTCAAAATCATATCCAATGAGATTACTTAACCAACGTTGCTGCTCCGGAGTTTGAATCACTTGACTAGTCAATGATTTTAGAGGTTGCTGATCAGTGATAATGATGAATCGACGTCCCAGCAAATACTGCCGCCATTTTTGCACAGCCTGTGTTATGGAGAACATTTCCCTATTGTAAGTAGAAGCAACTTGCATCCTTAAATAGAGCTTTTGACTGAAGAAAGCAATAGGATGCCCCTCTTGTGAGAGCACTTCACTAATACCTGTCCCCAAGGCATCTGCTTCAACTGTGAATATCTTGGAGAAATCAGGAAGAGAGAGGATAAAAACTGAACTCAAAGCCTGCTTGAGCTTGTTGAAGGCAGTCAAGGCAACATCGGACCATAAAAAGAATCCTTCTTCAAAAGGTCAGTGAGAGGGGAGGCTAATTGGGCATACCCTTTGACAAAACAGCGGTAGTAGCCAGTCAATCCCAAAAATCCCCGTACATCCTTAACTGAAGAAGGTATCGGCCAGGAAAGAATTGCAGCTATTTTTCTGGATCGACTTGAAGACCCCTGAAGACAAAATATGTCCCAAGTAAGCAATTGGAGATTGTCCAAATTGACACTTCGAACGCTTGACAACTAGTGCATTTCGACGTAAGGTGTCAAAGACATAGCGAAGGTGAGATAAATGAGCATCCCATGACTGACTATATACTAAAATGTCGTCAAAAAAAACTAGTACAAACTACCGAAAGAACGACTTGAAAATAGAGTTCATGGTTGCCTGAAAAGTAGAGGGGGCATTTGAAAGCCCGAACGGCATGACAGTAAACTCATAATGGCCCTCGTGAGTTCAAAATGTCATTTTCTCAATATCTGGAGGGTGAAGCCGATTGATGATATCCGGCCAAAAGATCCAACTTGGAAAAGAAACGGGCATTATGAAGCTCATCAAACAGTTCATCCACAGTTGGGATATGAAATCTATTTTTCACGATGATCGAATTTAAAGCCCGATAGTCTACACAAAAATGCCATGTCCCATTTTTCTTCCGAACCAAGAGAACATGGGATGAATACGGACTCGAGCTAGGTCGAATGACACCGCTTTGCAGCATTTTGGAGACTTGGCGCTCAATTTTGGCTTTTTAAAAGTGGGGGTACCGATATGGGCGTACATTGATGAGACTAGCTCCGGGTAATAATGGGATGTGATGGTCTTGACCTCGAGATGGGGGAAGTAAAGTTGGAGGTTAAAAAATATCATTGTATGACTCAAGGAGGGAAGATAAATTGGGGGGGGGGGGGGAGGGGTAATCCAATTGGTTGGTGGGATTGGGGGAGTGAAGGTCGAGACGCAAAATGTATGAAATTGAATCAGTTTGCGAAAAACGACGAAGGGTGGAAACATTTATTTGAGTAGGAGAAGTAATAGGGTCACCCATCCAACGAATGCGTCTGCCAGAAATTGTGAATTCAAAAATACGGTTGACATAGTCTGTAAGACTAGGACCCAAGGTGGCCAACCAGTACACTCCCAAGACCAAATCTGAGCCATATAAATCAACGATAAAAAAAGTGGTAGAAAATGAATACCCCTGAATGGTAATTGGAACCTCATGAATCACACCTAGACAGCTTAAGGTATGTCCATTTCATTCTAGAACAGAAAATGTCAAAGCTGGCTCCATTGGTAGTTTGAGTTTTTAGCGGTTCGGGGATGCATAAAATTGTGAGTGCTTCCTCCATCAATGAGAACTTGAACATGATTGCCTTTGACAACAACAGTAAAACGGATAGTAGATGGGCTCAAGCCACAGGCAAAAGCATCAAGACTGATTGTTAATAAGGATGGGCTCTCAGGAGGAGTATCTGGTCAAGGTGAATCCGAAGGTAAAGAAGAGTTGTCTAAAATGGCGTCATCAGTGGGATCGTCCTCAGGAAAGAGGAGAAAAAGTTGTGGATGAGAAGAACAACGGTGACCTTTTTGATATTTTTTATCACAATTAAAATAAAGGTTAAGTTCCCGTTTGCGTTGTATTTCTGCCTGTGTAAGTTTTTAAAAAGGAACGCGGCCCACACCTGGTAAAGAAGCAGACGAAGAGTGAGAAGAAGGAGAAAGGGACTGGTTCAATTTAGGATATGGTGTGTTTTGGTGGGTTGGTGAGAAAACTGGTGGTTTGCTAAACGAAGTGGGCCAGGGCGAAGAGTTGGGTTGGGCCATATGCTTCTACTCCTATAAAAAAGCCAGCCCAATGGCCTCGTTCAAATCTACTAGGCGAAAAGACAACACATCCGCTTTAATATCTGGGTGAAGCCTAGAGGTGAAAAAATGTTTCAGCGTCGGCGGGGACATCTATGTCGTCTGGTTGGCCAGTTTTTTGAATTGCGATAGATATTCACGGACAGAGGTTGTCATTTGCAATTTGGTGGGTAAACTCTCGGGTGCCTCCAGTGATTTAGTTCCAAAGCGATGCACCACAACTTTGAGGAAGTGAGACCACCCACATAACTGGCGATTTCGGTACATCCACTGGTACCATTCCCTGTCCTCTCCCTCCAGAAAGAAGGAACAAAGTTCCAAGCGATCCTCATCGGCAATATGATACCTGTCAAAATAATGATTAGCCTGGAGGGTCTAACTCTTCGCGTTGATTCCGTCAAATTTAGGTAAATCGATTGGAGCTGGTTTGCCGCGTTTGAATGGTAAAAATGGTTGGTGGACAAGTGGAAAGTGTTGGTCTTGTGGTTGTTGGGGGAGAGTGGAGGTCGAAAAAGATGCAGAATATGGTTGTTGGGAAAAGGTTGGAATAGGAGATGGCGAAGAGTATTGAGGTTGGTAAGAAGCGTGGGGTGGAGGCGTAGAGGAAGAACCTGGGTTTGATGCGGTAGGGTTGATGGTGGTCGGCGGTGGTGCCGGAGGTGGTGGTCGGAGAGATGCTAGTTGAGAAACAATGTCGTGAAGGACAGTCTGCATCGAGTCCATAGTCTTAGTGTATGAGGCAGAATCAACTTGGAGCTGCTTGACAGCTTCATCAAGGGATTTCAACTTGGTATTGTGAGCACCGTCACCCATTTGGAGAGGAAGGGTCAATGAAAGCACTAAATGTCACGATAGAAGCTATATTAAGGTTGAAGGGATTTACAGACCACAAAAGAGGGGTATGTTCCTCTACTTTCTGGAAATTCTAAAGGCAAAAAGAAAGGAAAAAATGAGAAAAGGGAGGTTCCAGATCTATAATTCTATGAAGCAAAAAGATAAGCAACTTTAACCATGCCCTTTTTGAGCTGATTCCTCTCCTACTTATATCATTCAGTGCAGGGTTGTCCCTTGTCATCTTCTCTAACGGTTTGGCAGAGATTGATTATTTTGGGATCTAGGACCACATAGTGGTCGAGGTATTTAGGTGGGCCTTTCTCTCTGTTGCTGCGCCTAGGACCTTGTGGTGTGTCCTGCTGAGTTGTTACAAATTCCATGCAAAAATATGCTACATTAACACTATATATGTAAGGCAACTTAACAATAACTTAAATATCTTTATTTCAATATTGCTATAGGGTTATCTTTACTCTTAAGACTAATTAAAGAGATAAGTTGCTGGCTTAACCAAAAAATTTAAGAGCTACAATTACACTTATTTATTTTCTAAGTATGTTTTATGGGGGATCGGTTGTTTGGATCTCAAAGGCAAAGACTAAGCTTGGGATTAGATTTTGATCTAAGTTTTTCGAGTTTACCTTGGTATTCGAGGCAGACAATACCAAAGCAAAAGTAAATTGATTGAAATCGGAATTAATAGTAAGGGTCGAGTGGTTGCTGGTATTTAAAACAGAAAAAGGATCAGCTGAAGTTTAATTTTATGTATATAAAAATTACTGTAGTACATTTCAACTGACCTCAGCTTACCCTTCAAATTACTCAAACGACGTCCAGAGTGTCCAACAATATTCAATCTACATGAATTCTGTTCAATTCAGATCAATCATTTGTCCAAACAATTCCAATATAATGCATCTCGAGTTCATACTGGCTACAAGCCATCTAAATCTCATTCCCTTCATTGTTTCTATAATTCATGTCCATTAATTCCATATATGGTAATAGGTATTATTCAAGTCATTGGAGTAGAGATGGCAATGGGGCGGGGCGGTTGCGGTGCGGGTTCAATCTTAACCCGCAATAATTTCAATCCGCCCCGCACCACCCCGCATAATAAAAATTTATGAAAATAATACGGGCTAGCCAGTTTTCGGACTGATAATTGAAAAATAGCCAACGTTTGCAAAGTCATTAAAAAATAGCCACTATTTTGCTGCAACACGAAAAGTTTCAGTATAATATACTGGAGATTGGTGCACCTGTGTATGAACTTCCAGCATATTATGCTGGAACTCCAACACACGGAAAATTCCAGCATAATATACTGGAGATTGGAGCACCTGTGTATGAACTTCTAGCATATTATGCTGGACCAATATATTATGCTAGAACTGCAGTATATTATGCTGGAATATTTTCCGAATTTTGAACAGTGTTTTCATTCAGATTTATTTTTATATGAAAAGTGGCTAAATTTCGATTATTTTTGAAAATATGGCTATTTTTCAATTACCACTTGCAAATCTGGCTATTTTTAAATTTCACCCCAAATTTTTTTATTTTCAACCCGCCCAGCTTATAGGTGCATATACCCCCTTCCCCGCCCCACAATATTTTTCATTCTTAATTTTTTTAACTGATGGTAAATCTTTTCTAACTTGAAGGTCATTCGGTCAACACTTTTAGATATTATTTTAATTATCAGCTTTAGACAGTCTAATTACTGTACTCACTTTTTTCCTTTTCAATATTTAGTTTTCTACTTTGACTCACCAGCTAAAACTCTTTGTATATTGGAAACATATGCGTAGGAGAGACCTATATATGTTATTACAATTTTTTTTAACTGGGATGATTTTAACTTTGGTGTTCCAAAATTTATGATCTTATAATTGAATTAGGAGAAATTGCCTCTGAAAAGGTTTCAAAATAGTAAGAACACTCCAAAAGAATTTGTTTAAAAACATCTTCAGGTGCTAGTAGCTTTTTTTTTGTCCGGGTTAAGAAACGCATAATTCTAAAAGTAGAAGCTAAACCTATTTTTCACTTAAAGATATAAAATGCTAGCACATAGTACCTGTTATAGGTGTTATTTAGCTGTATTTGTAAAATAATTATGGAGAAGATAAAATAACATAAATATAAAAGAAACAGAATTTAATTCGAGCCTACTGAATTCACAGTGTTTCCTTAAGGAATTTAATCCCCTCCTAGTACTCAAGGTTGTAGATTATTTCCTCCCAGGATAGAACGAATTACACACTGGTGTAGCGATACTTCAAACACCAATGTTTCAGCGAACACAAAGATCGGTAGCACATCACACTTACTGATGCTTTATTTGTAGTTAAAACAATACAGAAGAAAGGAGGAGAAGTCAGAAATTCGTATGGAAAATCTGAGAGAATGGACTGGTATTTATAGCCAATGTTGAGCTCAAACTGAAGAGGTGCAACTCTTCAAATCCGAAGAGATACCAACTGTTTCTTCAAAGCTGAAGAGGTACAAACTGTTCTTCAACTCTTCAGATTTGAACTATTCTTCAAATCTGAAGAGGTGCAAACTGTTTTGTAAATGTCTTTTACAAAAAGCGAAGGGCATATACTATTATGTTTGGATTTAATTACAAAAAACCGGATATTTAATAATAATTCTGTTAATATTTAATATTAACAAATAAATTTGGTCCAAAAAATTAATCAATTAATCAATCGATCGATCATTTGACCAAATCCGAATCCGAAGCCGAAGCCGAAGCCGAGCGAGCGAGCGAGCGAGCGACGACGACGGCGCGAGGCTTGCCTTCTTCTTAACTCTTTAAGAGCTAGAAGAAGTGCAATTGTATATATACCCATCAAAATCTTTTCCTCTTCCAATATGGGACAATATCCCTTTGTCAAGGAGGAAACTCAAATATTTTCAATTTTCCTCCATTTCCCATTCACCCTCTTTTAAGCTACATTTAAGCTTAAAAAACCCAACAATACCCCACATGAATGGGGAATAGCTATATCACGGAAATATGTATGAAAAACTGTGTGATTCGCAAGCAAGGATTAATTGTATTAGGGTAAGTAGGTTTTCCTTTGAACTTTTCGTAGTGAACTTATGTCGGATATACTCGGTTAATCGGTAGATTTGATATCTTTGAACCGTCGAACTTTGGTGTATACCTAGACAACCATAAGTCACACAACTAACCCTTAACCGTCTTTGGCTCTCATTGTTGTGTTCGTTTCAGCCATGAACACCGCCTGGTTTAATAAGTGCGTAGAGAATTGGCCTTACAAAATTCTCCTAGAAGCGGCTAACACTTCACACTTACATAGGTGATTCCTAAACGTGGCATCCCGTAGATACACTACTTGATATACCCCGTATCAAATTTAGAAATCATTAAAAAGCCTTAATACTTTATCCTTGGTACTGAACATTATCTCATCACGAGAATGGACCAAATTTTTAGTTGACAATATTGAACCGTCATTAATGACTTTGTTTGATCTCCTTGAACCTAGATCTTGGGATCTCCAGTCTTCTAAGTAGAGTTACCGCCACAATGGCTTGTTCTCGGTCATAGTCCCATTCCCCTCGATGATTTCTCAACTACCTCTCTAGTTAGGCCTTTATAAGTGGATCCGATACATTATCGCTTGACTTTACATAGTCAATTGTGATAATTCCTCTAAAGAGTAATTGCCTAACGATTTTATGTCTTCGTCGTATATGACGAGATTTACCGTTATACATCACGCTCCCAGCCCTTCCAATTACAGCTTGACTATCGCAATGTATGCATATTGGTGCCAACGGTTTGGGCCAAAATGGAATGTCTTCCAAGAAATTCCGGAGCCATTCAGCTTCTTCACCGGCTTTATCTAAGGCTATGAATTCAGCTTCCATTGTAGAGCGGGCAATACAAGTTTGCTTGGACGACTTTCAAGATACCGTTCCTCCATCAATAGTGAATACATATCCACTTGTGGACTTAGAATCAGTTGAACCGGTGATCCAATTTACATCACAATATCCCTCAATCACCGCAGGATATTTACTGTAGTGCAAAGCAAAGTCTTGGGTATGTTCTAAATATCCCAAAATTCGTTTCATTCCATCCAATGAGATTGACCTGGATTGCTCGTGTATCGGCTCAATTTGCTTATAGCACAAGCTATATCTGGTCGTGTACAATTCATGATATACATTAAACATCCCAACACACGAGCATAATCCAATTGTGATATGCTTTGGCCTTTGTTCTTTGCTAATGCAAGATTCACGTCAATTGGAGTCTTTGCAACTTTAAACCCTAAGTGCTTGAATTTTCCAAGTACTGTCTTAATATAATGAGATTGTGACAATGCCAGACCTTAAGAAATCTTATTGATCTTAATCCCCAGAATTAAATCAGCAACTCCCAAGTCCTTCATATCAAACTTGGTAGTTAGCATACGCTTAGTCGCATTTATGTTGGCAATGTCATTACTCATTATCAGCATATCATCCACATATAAGCAAACAATGACTATGTGATTTGGAACATTTTTAATGTACACACATTTATCACATTCATTTATCTTAAAACCATTTGACAACATTGTTTGGTCAAATTTCGCATGCCATTGTTTGGGTGCTTGTTTTAGTCCGTAAAGAGACTTAACAAGTCTACATACCTTCTTTTCTTTACCAGGAACCACAAACCCTTCAGGTTGTTCCATGTAGATTTCTTCCTCCAAGTCTCCATTTAAGAAGGCCGTCTTAACGTCCATTTGATGAATTTCAAGACCATAAACTGCAGCTAATGCTACTAATATTCGTATGGACGTAATTCTTGTAACCGGAGAGTATGTATCAAAATAATCAAGACCTTCTCGCTGTCTATACCCTTTGACTACAAGTCTTGCCTTATATTTATCAATAGTGCTATCATCTTTTATTTTTCTCTTAAAAATTTATTTAGAACCCAAAGTTTTATTTTCAGGAGGAAGATCAACCAATTCCCATGTATGGTTATTCAATATGGATTCTATTTCACTATTGACTGCCTCTTTTCAAAACAATGATTCCGAAGAAGACATAGCTTCTTTAGATGTTCGAGGCTCATTTTCCAATAAGAAAGTCACAAAATCTGGTCCAAATGAAGTAGACGTTCTTTGACGTTTACTACGTCTTGGATCCTCCTGATTAAATATACTTTCTTTTGTTTCTTCCCGAGGTCGTTTAGATCCTTCACCAATCGACTCACATTCCTTGTTATACGGGTATATATTTTCAAAGAATTCAGCATTATTTGATTCTATAACCGTATTATTATGAATGTCGGAATTTTCTAATTTATGAACCAGAAATCGATATGCTTTATTATTGGTCGCATATCCTATGAAAACACAATCAACGGTTTTCGGTCCTATTTTTACTCTTTTGGGTTTAGGAATTTGCACTTTTGTCAAATACCCCCACACTTTAAAATAATTCAAGTTGGGTTTCCTTCCTTTTTATTTTTCATATGGAATGGATTGTGTTTTGCTATGGGGTACTCGATTTAGTGTCCGGTTAGCCGTAAGAACGGCTTCCCCCCACAAATTCTGTGGCAAATCAGAACTTATCAATAATGCATTCATCATCTCCTTTAATGAACGATTCTTTCTTTCCGCAATCCCATTGGATTGGGGCGTGTAAGGGGCAGTTGTTTGATGAATTATTCCATATTCTAGACATATTTCTTCAAAAGGAGATTCATATTCGCCACCCCTATCACTTCTTATCATTTTAATTTTCTTGTTAAGTTACGTTTCAACTTCATTTTTGTATTGCCTGAATGCATCTATTGCTTCATCTTTACTATTAAGTAAGTAAACATAGCAATATCGAGTACCGTCGTCAATAAAAGTTATAAAATACTTCTTTCCACCGCGAGATGGTATTGACTTCATGTCGCAAATATCTGTGTGAATTAAGTCTAAAGGATTTGAATTCCTTTCAACTGACTTATAAGGATGTTTAACATACTTAGATTCCACACATATTTGACATTTTGATTTGTCGCATTCAAACATAGGCAATACTTCCAAATTAATCATTTTTCGCAAGGTTTTGTAATTGACATGACCCAAACGTATATACCATAATTTATTTGACTCAAGTAAGTAAGAAAAAACTGAAATTTTATTATTATTCTCAATAATCATTACATTCAGCTTAAAAAGGCCCTCAGTGAGGTAACCTTTTCCTACAACCATTTTATTCTTACTTATTATAACCTTATCGGATACAAAGACACACTTAAACCCATTCTTAACAAGAAGTCCAGCATAGACTAAGTTCTTTCTAATCTCGGGAACATAAAGGACGTTGTTCAAGGTCACCACCTTACCAGAAGTCATTTTCATAAATATCTTTCCAGATCCTTCAATTTTTGCCGTTGCAGAATTTCCCATAGAAAGCGTCTCTTCGGGTCCAACAAGAGCATATGTAGCAAATG
Source organism: Nicotiana tomentosiformis (assembly GCF_000390325.3). Lineage (NCBI taxonomy): Eukaryota > Viridiplantae > Streptophyta > Magnoliopsida > Solanales > Solanaceae > Nicotiana > Nicotiana tomentosiformis. The sequence continues at coordinate 40,883,176 of NC_090818.1, read as the reverse complement.
CTTCTCTAACAGCACAAACATGGCGAGTGGCTCCAGAATCAATCCACCACTCCTTAGGATTTCCTACCAGGTTGCATTCAGAAAGCATAGCACACAAGTTATCGATATCTTCGTGCTTTTCAACCATGTTTGCTTGACCCTTCTTCTTGTCTTTCTTTGGAGCACGACAATCTGCAGATTTGTGTCCAGCTTTTCCACAGTTGTAGCAATTTCCGTTGAACCGCTTCTTACTTGGGTTGCTTTTCGGTCCATAAGCCTTCTTCCTCTTTCTATCCTCAACAATGTTTGCTCCCATTATTGTTGAGTTTCCACGTCCTTTCTTTTCAGCAGCTTTATTGTCCTCTTCGATTCTCAATCGAACAATGAGATCTTCAAGGGCCATCTCCTTTCGTTTGTGTTTCAAGTAGTTTTTGAAGTCCTTCCACAAAGGAGGTAACTTTTCAATCATTGCTGCAACTTGGAACGCTTCATTGATGACAAGACTTTCAGTGAAAATTCTGTTAGTAGAAACAATATAATTAATACTTTCAACATTAGAATTAATTTGACTTATACTTTCAGCAAGGAGATCATGAATAATCACTTGCAATTCTTGGACTTGGGTAATAACAGACTTGCTATCTACCATTTTATAGTCCAAAAATTTAGCGGCAACGAATTTCTTTAACCCGGCATCTTCCATTTTGTATTTCCTTTCAAGCGCTATCCACAGTTGTTTTGACGTCTCCATATTACTATAGACGTTATACAGATTGTCCTCTAGTCCACTAAGAATGTAATTCTTGCATAGAAAATCAGAATGCTTCTACGACTCAGTCACAAGAAAGCGTTCATTTTCTGGAGTTTCGTCGGGCAGAACAGGAACATCTTCCTTAATGAACTTCTGCAGACTTAAAGTCGTCAAGTAGAAGAACATCTTCTGCTGCCAGCGCTTGAAGTCAATCCCGAAAAAATTTCGGGTTTTTCTGCCTGTGCCAATGCCGGTGTTGTTTGGCTTGTCGATGCGTTGGCAGTTACCATAGGAACAGTCTGGTTCCCGTTGTCATTCGTCATTTCTGTAAAAGAATGACAGAAACAAACGTTAAAATCACGTAGATTTTAATCTCCACTGGAGTAGAAAACCACACAGGTTTTAGTCTCCAGAAACAGTGAAAATAACACAAATACAGAAAATATTAAATTTCTTAAGCTTGTTATTTAGCTGTATTTGTAAAAGAATTATGGAGAAGATAAAATAATATAAATGTAAAAGAAACAGAATTTAATCCGAGCCCACTGAATTCACAGTATTTTCTTAAGGAATTTAATCCCCTCTTAGTACCCAAGGTTGTGGAAGAAAAGAGGAGAAGTCAGAAATTCGTATGAAAAATCTAACCAAATCAATCAATCGATCATTTGCCCAAGCCCAAGCCCAAGCCGAGCGAGCGACGACGACGGCGCGAGGCTTGCCTTCTTCTCGACGACGACGACGGTGCAATTGTATATATACCCATCAAAATCTTTTCCTCTTCCAATATGGGACAATATCCCTTTGTCAAGGAGGGAAACTCAAATATTTTTAATTTTCCTCCATTTCCCATTCACCCTCTTTTAAGCTACATTTAAGCTTAAAAAATCCAACAATAGGTACATATATTTGAAGGATATTGGGGGGAAAGAAATTAAGATAATAGATTAAAAACAGTATACATAAAAAGGTTTTATTTAGGATCCTAGGATATATAATCATCAAAGAAAAGAATAGCAGGCAGTTGATTTTTGTCAATTTTAACCGCATAAAACTTGGGTTAAACCCGCATAGACCCACAACCCGTACTGCCATACATCAATTTTTTAAATAATTATTTAAACTTGCACCACCCCGCATAACCTTAAACCCGCACCGCCCATACATGCACCGCTCATCCCTACATTGGAGTCATTACCCAACTCATTATTTTATCCCAAGTTATTATTTATTCTCTTTTAGATAGATCCAAAAAGTGCCAATAGTTGGAAGACCTCCTTGATAAATATTTACACGATCTGACTATTCACTGCATAATAAATCTTTTGATAAATATTAATTAGAATCTGATAAAAAGAATAAACCTGTGATTTCACTGATAATGTTAAAAGATATTAACACTATGTTGCACATAATTTAAATCCTTAATTAGTTTACTAAATGAATTGTCGGATATGTTATTAATCCTCTTTGCCACAGAACATATATATGTCCTGTAGGAACTGGAAAGTCTCTTTCAAGTTTCAAGTTTTCTGCGTATTATCTTAGGTTAGGACGATGAAAATTTGGACTTTAGGTAGCAAAAACCTTATTAACTTGTCAATCTATTGTGTCCTTCATAACAAGTGCTTTATTGAAAGTACACATTAATTTTTATGGGTATTAAAGTGTCTAATAGGTATAAGGATTAGTTGAGGTGTTAAAGTAAACATTTGTATTAACTTTAATTATGCATTTGACCTTTTCCTTTGTTGTCACATAATTGAAAATTACCAGTCCTTAAAGTATTTAACCTGGTTTTATTTGACATTTATACTTCTCAAGTCAATCTTTGTGCAGGCAAGGGAGTGGGTGGTAATATCATATACTTGTGTACAAGTTTTTGTAGAGACGCAATTAAAGTAGTAGTAGTAATTATTTATGCATCTAAAATACTAAGCTTCGAAATCTCGAAAGTCAAAATAAGCCTGTTTGGTTTGAATATCAAACTGATTTTTGTTATATAAATAAAAAATTATTCGATCGAATACATAACAAACCACTTTTCCTGCTAAAATATGTAGGCGTGTTGGTTAAAATTAAAGAATTGATTCTCACACTTAATAACTGAACATCATTCTGATTAATAACACTTCGTAGAAAAGAACAGTGATTTCTTAACAAGCCTGCATTTGCCTTCTCCACCGACACAAGTTAGCCTAGTTATTTTATTCTAACAATGCAGCCGTAGATCTAACTCATAACAGGGTTTTATTAAATAAGGTGTAGTAAAAAGAAGACCAAATCAGAAGAGAATCTTGGGCCGCTTCTATTGGTTTAACTAAATTCATTATTTTCTGCTTGAACTGTATAAAAAATAAATGTACATATATCTACATATAATAAAACTACGCTCATTCTAAAACCACCAACTCTAGATTCTGGATTCATCTGAACCAAACTCTGGTATTTCAGCGTTAATGGCAAGTTAATTACCTTGCCATGATTACCGTCAATGGATACATTAATGTTGCAAAAAATGTTGCTACTAATTAATTGATACAAATGTCAACAAAATACCAAGAACAAATCACATACTTTTATTAATGACAACATAGTCAATAGTGTTTCTCCGTGTATGAAATGGAGTTTGAAATGTGTAATATTACGTACAAAAACTTGTCCTCCTCTTCCTCCTATATGCAAAAGCAGGAAAAAGAGAATAAAAAGAAACTCAGTAATAGTAATATAAACTATGAACTGGACCTACTAAACTTATTTTCCAATGTAATCAGCATCCCGTAGAATCACAAAGTGAGAATAATAAATATGGAGCTCGTGCTATCTAACTAGCTTGTATATTCTCCGGTATAATAACTTTGAATATATTTCCCTAAGCATAGCCACAATATCCATAATCACATGGAACTCCAGGCAAGCAAGCTTTGTTACATTTGCCACAATGCATAGGATTATATACGACATCAGTACAAACCCCACCACAACAACGTTGTCCAAACTTACATTTTTTCCCACATACACCGCAGTTGTTCATGTCTCCTAGTACATTTCTGCAATGCTTCTTGCAGCAATAAAGCATGCTCGTTCCATTATTTGCTGGCACCCCATTGCAAATATTGTATTTTTTCGCGTCACAACTCGTACCTTTCTTGATTTTTTTAACGTATAAGGACTTGCCTCTTGAATTATCATAAGAAAATGCTGTATCAAGAATCCATTCTTCGTCTTGATCTTCGGCGTCATTATCATAGAGAAAATTAGAGTTTTGATCAGCGTTAATTGAAGATAGGAGAAGTGGGAAAATAATGAGACAGAAAATGGCAGTGAGTTTGAGTACTAAGATGGAGTTGATTGTTGCCATTCTCTCTGAGTCAAGTCGAAGTATGTGATCGATGTCTCTTACAAGAGTGAAAGCTAAGAGAGGCAAAGGGGTCATATATCATTTAAAAGTTGAAGATTGTTTGATAAAATATTCCTTATTTTAAGGGAGGGATTGTTCTCTGCTTGTGCCCAGAATTTATTAGATGGGGAATCATTATTTGTTTAATTAGTCCAAAGCTCTGGATCCTATAACCATAGCTATAGCGAACTCCGGAAGCAAGCTTGACTTCTATAATAGAAGTAAAGACATTAATAGCTAGCTAGTGGAATAATTAAAACATTGTTTGAAAAATCTAAAATCTAATACGACGATCTAATATGTAAGTATACATTTATACCTACAGTAATTTTCATGCACGAAAGGATGTTATGCCCATGAAACAAAAGCAATACTTGGAACTACTTTTCCTCGACAACTTTTTGAAAAGATTGTTCAAACAAACGTACTAACTATAGATGTGGATTAAAAATATTGTCTATGAATTCAAAATTTTATGTCAATACGCATAGAGTAACACTACACTGTTACGATGAATGATAAACAGTAAAAGCGCGTGCACATTTTGCCGAATAGGTTGATATGTCCAACCACTAAAAGAGAGCTGGAAAGTATTAACCTTGAGCCATACATACAAATTAGATTCAATATTAACTAAAATTATTTTGATATTACTCACTGGTCTTTCTTATTTATCATATAGGGTTTTGACTTTTGACATACCCAAAACGAAGAATAAATTAATTACTACTCTTATAATTTAGTTGAGAGCCATAAGGTCTTAAGTTCAAATTTTAATGTAATGGGGTCTATCTCATTCAAAAGTCAAAGTAATATGCATGTGCCTAAGGAAGATATTTGGCTGAGTATTGATTTGGTTAGGTAGCCAACTTTGTTGAATTTCTTTAGTTTGGTAACCAACTTTGTTGAATTGTCGACATTGAAGAAAAAGAAGGAAAATGTGTGCAAATTGTCAAATATAGTAGGCTTTAGAGAGTGAGGCTTCAGCTACAAAAGGAGAGTTTCGGCTCTCATTTCTACACACCAAAAAAGAGAGAAAGAAAAGATGAGGTTTCACAGACAAGGTATAAGAAAATAGTCCGTAAGAAAAATAGAGAGTGAGCGATATTGTAGTGAGGTAGGAATATCAAAAGAGGGTTATTTCTTTTGAGTGTTGTAGTGGTCTTTGGAGTATTTTACTCAGACTTACAAAGTGTAAAATTCCTTGCTATTGTGATATCAGTTGCTCGTCTCGGGGACGTAGTTTTTTTCCCCTTATTCAAAAGGGGTTTTCATGTAAAAATCTTGGTGTCGTTGTCACTCTTTTAATTCTTGTTAATTACCGTATCTCGGTACTACGTTATTATTCCACTTTTATTACTGTGAATATTATTTTTGTAGTGGTTTAATCCCAACACAATGAAGGCAAAAACATTAGATATTTTTTTATCATCTATTTAAGACTTGATAGATAAAGTTACATAATACTTGTACTGGATAAGAGCTAGTAGATATTCAGTGAAATTAGTCGAGATGTGCACAAGCGTACCCGACATCATAATTGTCGAAGTTTTTTTTTTAATACTAAATCACTCTAATTTCTTCCTTTAATAAATAAGTAATGATGTATGCCTTTTTGGACTATTAAGGGTGAGTAGTTAAAAAAACAATAAATGTTTTCTTAGTTTTTTTAAGTGACAAGTGTCTTGTAATGGAATATAAAACTAAATATCCCAGTAGTATATACTAACACCTCATTACTAAGTATTAATTGGTCATTAAGATGGAAAAGGAGGGGTAGAGTGAAGAGTAATTTAGGATCGAGTTTAATTTTTGCTTGAACCATAAGACTGATGGCACCCATATACCACGTTGAATAGATCCGATTTCCCGGCGGGCAAAACGCGAGATTATGCCTTTTTTCCTCACGGCCTCTCATGCTAGATCCTAGGCGTCCCGGCGACCCCGGTTTAAGTAATTCATGTGATAGGTGGTTTCCATTATCAAATTTGGACCGTAAACACTGCTGAAAATGGAGCCATCACATGGTTGACTTCTTTTCCTCAACTTATGCACATGCCTCTGCCGCCCCATTTTATACTATATATTCTACTTTGGTTTTGAAAACTATTTAACATTCGCTGTTTACACCCAGCAGCATTTGGTTGTTATAATTAGTATTACGAAAAAGGTACAAATGAATACTGATTAATATTAATTATATATAAAATTACAGTTTATAATGTTATCAAGTATTATAGAAGGCTAAATACATAAGAAGACACTTAAATTTGTCACAGACTTTTTTTAGACATCTTAACCAGTCCTTGTTCCGATTGAATAGTTGTAGTAGATCCAAAATGTACCAATCATACATTTCTCATTGACTTGGAAATACCTCAAGCTCATGTCTGCAAATGTTCCTTACAAGGAATAATTAACCGAGTAAATTACTTTGGTGTGAAAGATGAGCCTAAGAAGAAGTATGAAGAGCTGTCCAACAGAGTGTGAAAATGATTTGTTACAAGTGAAATTAACAAGTTAATTGGCTAATTGTTCCACTTAAGGAACGCTTGCAGACACTCACTTGATGTATTTCCAAGCCAGTGCAAAATGTGTTTGATTGGTACACGTTAGGCCAACTACAAATATTCAATCGGAACAAGGCTTAATTTCAGTTTCTAAATGAAAAATTATGTCAATTGTAAGTGTATACGGTCGAGATCGAGTTCGCCTACGACATGAAAGGACGGGCTCGAAACATGACAATGCGAGACTGAAGATCGGCCCCGAGTCACATCGGGCTAGAACCCGGGGTCAGGATACCTGCCTTCGAGAACATTGAGTCCGAGAACCCGGAGTCGACCCTAGCCCCGAACGAGCCCTAAGAAACATTGTTAGCATAACCAACAGAAGACAGAAATATCCATAACCGGGCAGATGTTGCGGCGGGAATCTCGGCGCGTATTAGTAAGGAATCGACGATTAGCAAATCAAAGGATTTTTACCTTTTATAGATTGTACCTAAAGTAGGAATCCTCTACTATATAAAGGGGGTCTGATAATCCATTGAACATTGTAACACACATTCCAAAGCAATACATCATTATTATTTTCTCTTTAAGCTCTTGTTCTTCTGTGTCCTGACACCGATCGAAGCGTACCTGGCTCGAGCGTGATTAACCTTCCAAGGCTAAGACTGTTCAATTCGTGTGGTTTGCATTTACTTTACCATTATTTATTTCAATTGCAATCTAATTTATCTTTTGTGTTAAATTAGTCCAATATCCTTAAAACCATTTACAAATTCAATTGTTATCCAATTTTAAGGGTAAACAGTTTGGCGCCCACCATGGGGCTAAGGATAATAGTGGTTATTTGATATAAATCTCCATAACACACACTACTTTATACTTGTTCTTTGAAGTGCCTCTAATTGCAGGTTAAAATTCAAAATGTCGAACTCTCAATCAGCACCCCCTACATGTTGACAATGAGTCTGGTCATCACAGTGAAAATAACAACATAGCGCCCGGTGACGAGGTACCGCCCGTTGATCCTATCGGAATTCTGGCTGCAGACCCGATTGACGCTAATTCACATGTGGCTATCGACACCAACCTGCCTACCGACCCCGAGAATAGCGTCTATGGTGGAGCCCGATCGGCAGCTCAAAATATACAAAATATTGGAGGAGACGGGATCAATTTACGGGTGATCTTCGAAATGGTGCAGGCTCAACATGCGGCGATAGCTCAGTTACAGAACCGAGTTGAACCCGATCCGCCCCGGAAAGTCACCAGCAAGGATGATGTATTGGTGGGAAAAAAATCATTACACGTGGAATGTTGGTATGCTGACGAAGCATGACGCGTGGAGCAACAATATAGCGGCAAATGGCATTCTCAATTAATAGAATTAAGAATACGAGGAAGGCACGGGAGAAACACCCACGAGATAGTACAGAGAAGAGGACCGAGCCTCACAGTTATCAAAGAAGAGGCGAGGACAGAATGAATAAGGATCAAAAAGAAAGGAAGATACACGAACCAGAAGTAAATAAGGAAGGGGAATCAGAGCAATTATAAGGCATTTATAGTTATAAATATGCCAGTTACGGTTATCTATGGTAATGAGCAATCAATACAATTAATGCCCATAATGAATTCAAATTAAGTGAGAAAGCCGTTATGATTGTACATTCCTATATAAGGATACAAAATTTTATTTGTAAAGGAGTTCCAAGGACTACTGAAATATACTCTCTAATTTCTTGCTTTATCAAAGTTTTCTACCTTGATTTTAGGGATTGATCGTCGTTTTATTCCTTATTTCTTTCTGTCAATTTACGCTATTACTTTTATTATTTTCCCAAAGAGGTTGTTGAGAAAGTGAAGTAAAACTTGTTTATCAGTAACCCGTTTTCTTCTAAATATAGGCTTTGACTGAAATTCTATTTTTTGGTTAAACAGATTGGTTCCGTTACCGGGAATCTGATAATTTTTTCACTTTCCTAATTCTTTTTCCTGACAACCAACTATGTCAACTGTTAACGATAATAACCAGCTGAACCCACATGAAGGAGCAACTCCACCACTCCCCTCTCCGCAATGATCTCCTCAACTGTCCCATGATGGATCATCTGAAAGATCTACGTCACATGTGAATGATCAACAAGGGGGCGAACAAACTGTCAAACAAGACGCTCTAAAGCAATTGATTGCAGAACATGTGAACAGTGCTCTTCAAACCTTTGTTAGAGGATTGCCAACTGCGCCACCAACTCCTCCACCAGTCAATACCGCAACCCTAGAAAACCCACGCTCGGGGCTCGACAATTCTGGTAGTGGAGGAACTCCCAATGAATCTCGTGAAAGAAGGTCATATTCATTCATAAAAGCATATTCAGGAGCTCAGAAAGTTGAAAAGAGGATGGAAGACATCTTTAAGGTAAAACAAGGAAATACAGAATTACTCAGGGAGTTTGTGCATAGATTCCAATGGGAGAGGATGATGCTACCACAAGTACCTGACAACTGGGCAGCTATGGCATTCGCAAGCAATCTAAACGAGAGAAGTTCAGAAGCCACGAGGAGACTGAAGGAAAGTTTGCGAGAATTTCCAGCAACAACATAGAATGACGTGTACAACATGTACAACACGAATCTACGGATAGAAGAAGATACGGTTGCACGGCCAAGGGTTGATGAAAGAGTAGGATCAAGACGTTCAGAATTGGGAAAAAGGACCGGAAAAATAGGTACGAACCCTACATGGGACCTGCAGGGCGAGATTCTCGGTCTAAACAAGAAAACATTCAATATGAATCGAGATCAAGGCAAAAAGATGCGGGTTCTTCATCTAGATTCAGAAAGGAACGGGATGCACGAAACAACGACTCCAATACACATGCGAGGATTGGAGATTACAGTTTTAATGTCAGTACCTCCGAGTTAGTTGTTGTTTTAAGAGGTATGGGAGATAAGGTACGGTGGCCTAAATAAATGAGATCAGACACAAGCAAAATAAATCCATATTTCTGGTGTGAATTTTATAACGATCATGGCCATAAAACAACAGATTACAGATTACTTCAGGGAGAAGTCGAGCATTTGTTGAAGCAAGGTTATCTAACTGACCTGTTCAGCGAAAAATATAGACAGTCATAAATGAAGAATAGACAAGAGCCTCTGAAACCCCCGTCTCCAACAAGAACAGTTAATGTAATAACCGGGGGGAGATGAGGTCAATGGTGTGACATATACAGTTGCAAAAAAGACGTCAAAAGTCACGGTCACTCATGGGAAGAGAGTTCGCTAAGTCTTGGATGAAGACAGTATAACATTTGTTGATGAAAATGCGGATGGCTTGATAATTCCTCATAATGATGCACTGGTAATATCTCTACTTGTACACGATACCAATGTTAAACGAGTTTTGATTGACCCAGGTAGCTCTATAAATATCATTCTACTAAGGGTGGTGAATGAAATGCAAGCTAACGATAAGGTGATACCAAAGGCACGGTCTTTGTCTGGATTTGATAATTCAAGTGTTATCACAAAAGGGGAAGTAGTGCTTACCACGTTTACAGAGGGAGTTATCAAGGATACAAAGTTCCAGGTGATAGATGCAGACATGGCTTATAATATAATTCTAGGAAGACCATGGTTTCATGATATGGGTGTTGTACCATCCGCATTACATCAAGTTATTAAGTTTCCTTCGCAATGGGGAATTCGACAAATCCGTGGAGATCAACAAGCTTCTAGAAGTATCAATTCAATGGTGGTTACAAGCACGATGAACGATGTTGCAGACGGGGAATAGCAACTATAGAATTAAGTTGAGGATGTGGTAATACTAACCTCAACTGGAGGCATTCCAGGACAGACGAATGTTGATTTAAGACCCGATGTTATTCAAGAGCCAGAAGAAAATGAAAACATCAAAATAACTATTGAAGAACTGGAAGATGTAGGGCTATTTATACACTATCCAGACAGAAAAGTTTACATCGGAGCAAATCTAAGCCCAGAAATGAAAGGTAAGTTAATTGAATTTTTAAAAGCTAACGCAGATTGCGTTGCTTGGTCGCATTCAGATATGACAGGTATACCACCGGAGGTGATGACCCACAAACTGAATGAGGACCCATCATACCCACCTGTCAAGCAGAAGAAGAGGAAGCAAGGATCTTTCAAAAATCAAGTGATCCAAGATGAGGTACAAAAGCTTTTGAAAATTGGGTTAATACGAGAGGTAAAATACCCAGACTGGTTAGCTAATACTGTGGTAGTTCCAAAAAAGAATGAGAAATGGCGAGTTTGCGTAGATTATACTGATTTAAATAAAGCTTGTCCTAAAGATTCGTTTCCTTTACCACATATAGATCAACTAATTGATTCTACCGCAGGACATGAGCTGTTAAGTTTTTTAGATACATATTCAAGTTATAATCAAATAAAGATGGATCCTCTAGATAATGAGGAAACCTCGTTTATCACAGACAGGGGGACTTATTGTTACAAAGTCATGCCATTTGGTCCAAAAAATACTGGAGACACGTACCAAAGATTGGTTACTAAGATGTTCCAAGAACATATGGGAAAAATTATGGAAGTTTATATTGATGATATGCTAGTCAAGTCAGCACAAGCAGGAGATCATTTTCAACACCTGTCAGACACTTTCAAAATTCTCCACAAATACAATATGAAGCTAAATCCAGAAAAATATGCTTTTGGTGTGGCTTCGGGTAAGTTTTTAGGTTTTCTTATTTCTAACAAGGGTATTGAAGTAAATCCTGCATAAATCAAAGCTATTGAGGAAATACCAGATGTTCTCACAAGCAAAAAAGAAGTGCATAGATTAACAGGAAGAATAACGACCTTAGGGAGGTTTATTTCAAAATTATCAGAAAAGAGTTTTAAATTCTTTTTAGTATTGAAAAAGCAAAATCAATTTGAATGGACTGACGAATGCCATCAAGCCCTCAAGGACCTCAAATCATATTTGTCAAATCTGCCCTTGCTAGCCAAACCAAAAGATGGAGAAAGGTTGCTTATTTATCTTGCCGTGTCGGAAGTGGCGGTAAGTGCGGTGTTGGTACGAGAAGATAAAGGTAAACAATCTCCAATTTATTATGTTAATAAATCTTTATTAGATGCTGAGACTCGATATCCTCACTTAGAAAAACTTGCTTTAGCATTAATTATGGCATCTAGAAAAATGAGACCTTATTTTCAATGTCATCCTATCTCTGTAATAACTGCTTTTCCCCTGAGAAATATATTGCATAAATAAGAACTATCCGGAAGGTTAGCTAAGTGAGAAATATAACTCAGTGAGTATGATATCATATATCAGCCCAGAACTAACAATGAAGCAGAGTACGAAGCTGTGATTGCAGGTTTGGAACTAGTACGAGAACTTGGTATAGAATAGATTGTGATCAAAAGTGACTCGCAACTAGTAGTTAACCAGGTACAGGGGACTTACATAGCAAGAGAGGCACGAATGCAACAATATCTGGAAAAGGTATGGGAATTAGTCAGACAATTTCAGTCGTGGAAATCCATACAAATACCTAGGGAGGAGAATGCAGAAGCAAATGCGTTGGCCAATCTCGCGTTTGTTGCGGAAATAACAAATGCAGAAAATGCAATTGTAATACATTTGTTTCATTCGGCACTCGACCAAGACAAGAATGAGGTAAATTTTAATAATCTAATTTGGGATTGGAGAAACGAATTTGTTAACTTTTTGCAGTACGTAATTTTACCTGAAGACAAGAAGAAGTCACAATTACTTCACCAAAAGGCCGCCCGGTATTGTTTAATTCGTGGAAACTTATACCGAAAGATGTTTGGTGGACCTTTAGCACGATATCTCGGACCTTCACAAACGAAATATGTGATGAGGGAAGTACTTGAGGGCCACTACGGCAATCACGCCGGGGGAAGATCATTGGTAAAAACTTTAATAAGAGCAGGATATTACTGGCCAAAAATGGAAGAAGAAGCGGAAAACTTTGTAGCCAGGTGTGATAAGTGTCAACAATATGCTAATAACAGGCACCGCCTAGCAGAACTGTTACATCCAATTATTTTGCCATGGCCTTTCATGAAATGGGGCATGGATATCGTAGGTCAGTTACCTCAAGCTAGAGGAAAAGTACGATTTCTATTAGTTTTAACAGATTATTTTTCAAAATGGGTAGAAGCAGGAGCTTTCAAACAGGTGCGAGAAAAGGAAGTCAGGGACTTTATTTGGTGAAACATTATCTGCCGGTTTGGAGTTCCAAAGGAAATCGTGTGTGACAATGGCCCACAGTTCATAAGCACGAAAATCACAGAATTCTTTCAGAGTTGGCAGATTAAACGGATTACATCTGCACCTTACCGTCCTATAGCCAATGGGCAAGCTGAGTCAACAAACAAAGTTATTATTAATAACTTGAAGAAGAGATTAGAGGAATCAAAAGGTAAATGGCTAGAAGTGTTACCAGGGGTATTGTGGGCTTATCGAACGACAGCAAAAACAAGTACGGGCGAGACTCCATTTTCACTTGTCTATGGAACTAAAGCCTTAATTCCAGTAGAAATAGGTGAACCAAGTACGAGATACAGATATGCTACTGAGGAGTCAAATAAGGAAGAAATGCGTATGAATTCGGATTTACTAGAAGAAAGAAGAGAAACATCATTAATAAGGGTGGCGGCTCAAAAATAGATGATTGAGCGATATTACAACATGAAAGCTAATCTGAGATACTTCAAGATTGGGGACTTCGTCCTCAAAAAGGTGTTTCAATCAACAAAAACGGCTAATTCGGGAAAGTTAAGTCCAAATTGGGAAGGCCCTTACAGGGTTCGAGGTATCGCTGGAAAGGGAGAATATGAGTTGGAGACCATGGATGGAAAAATACTACCATCAAACTAGAAAGTTGTTCATCTGAAAAAGTATTACTTCTAGACAAAGGAAGTACCCTTGGGTAGGTATCACTCAGATATAATTTTATTTTGTTCTTTTGAATTTTACTAACAATTTTAGATGATAGGCAAAAAGCTAGCCCGTACCAAATGATGATATTAAACCCAAAAGACATGCAAAATACTGAATTATTCCCGATCTAGGTTGCAACCTTTCTGATGGAAAAACGGTTTATGCAATCATCATCTAAATATATATCTCCTAGTCCCGTTTGTATTTTCTTTTTCCGGGAATACACCAAAAAGAAGGAGTAATCCAGTGTTCGAGATTCCATAATTCAAAGCTCTAACACTGGGGGGACTATGCACATAGACAAGAAAGCAAAAGAGCCAAAATGCCTGAATAAAAAACATTGAAGAAACCTTAAGAAGGTGTGAACTCGCAAAAAGGATACAAGATACGTTCCTTGTTCCTATGAGTTTTAGGTTAAGGCCAAAATTTAGTCACGGGATAGTAGACCTGATTTTGTATCTTAAAATCTGCTACAAAAAAGCAGTTATGAAAATGTTGTACGAAATTTATTTGAAAGTTCAAAGCATAAAACTTCCTCAAATTATTTATTTCATGTCTACTTCGTCTTTCATATATTTACACCAATATGAAGATGAGACGTCATCTTCATCAGTGTTGTTAACATAAAAGGGTCTTTTTTTATAAAAGAAAACCGTAGTTATTAAAGTCACGGACTGTTGAAGCATTTTTAAATGCAAGGAAAAAGCTCAAATATCAAAGAGCAGAATAAGCGGTAAAAGTAACCGAAACATATATATATTAAGCTTTGGGACCCAGAGGTATTAATTTGTCATTTAAACCCCAAAAGAAGACAGGGGTAACCAAAAAACAACCTTCCCAAAAACAACATTCCAAAAAGTTGTTAAGCTAAGGGAAAAGCAACAAAATAAAAGTTAACAAAAAGCATGAAAACACTAAGGGGCATCATCAATGGAAGAATCATCCACGGGAGTATCACCAACGGGAGAAGAAGGATTAACTTGAGAAGAAGAGGCTTGAACATCAGCCTCACCAGAAGAAAGTCCATCTCCATCACCCTCGGGACCTTCGTCTTCAGGTGAGGAAAATCTTTGACGTTGCTAAATTTTATGAATTCCTGGTTAGCTTCAATAAGAGTCTCGAGGCGAGTGTTTAAGAAAGCTCAGCTCACACCCAAAGATAGCTTATCCTCGAGAATTTCGTAACCCTCCCCCACTGGTCAATCTCAGCTCTTAGCTCTTCTTTTTCTGCTTCAGTAGCGTCATAAGCCATCTTCAAAGGAGTGAGAGAACTTTCTAAGAACCAGATCTTATCAGTAGAGGCGCGGAGATCTTTCTGAACTTGAGTAAGTGTTTGAACCAATCCTCCCGCATAAATCTCTTTTTCATTAAGGAGTTCCTTCAAACTCCTTATTTCTTCAGTTGCTTTGGAAAGTTGTTCAGCAAAGGAGGATTCAAGTATATCCTTATCCTTTCCAACCTGGCAAGAGGAAGCTTTTTCAACTGCTAATTCAACGGCAATCACTCTCATCTGTTGTTCCAAAGCATTCTTCTCTTCCGCAAGAACTTCTTTTTCCAGTTTAAGACCTTCGAATTGTTCCTTCCAGTTATCAGCTTCGGTGCGCAAATCTATAACTTGCTGGTCCACTTGAGAAACTTTTTTCATGAGCTATGTTCCAATCAAGTTGATCTGCAAAAAAAGAGGAAGAGTTATGAATAATAAAGAGAAAAGGAAGGGAATCTAATTAATCTTGTACCTTCAAGGAAGAATGAACGATATCATTCATTAAAGTCAGTGAGCTATGGCTTTCTAACTTCTTCTTCTCTGCGGGGCCTAGCAGAGGTTTCAACCACACGTCGGCTTGACCAGATTTTCTTAATAAATTCCCACCTTTAGGAACCTCAACAACAACTCTTTTTATTGCCCTCCTGCTGCTAGAAGGTTCGGCCTCTGCATCAAAAGCAGTCACGGGAATAACAGCAAGAGTAGCATCAGGTAAAGACATGGGAGGGTTAATGGAAACTGAAATTGGAAGGGAAACAAGAGGTAATTCTTCAAAAATAGGCCCAAAAGGTTCATCACCCTCGAAGCCATGAGCAAATAATCTATCAACAGAACCTGGGGGAGGATCAACAGCATCTTCATCAGAAATCACTAAAGGGGCACTCTCTGGCTCATCCGTGAGTCTAAAAGGGATTGAATTTGATGAAAGGTCATGAGAAGGAGTAGTTTCATCATAAGAAATTACACGTCTCCTGATGCGTGGCCTTCGCACCAAAGAACCCTCATCTTTTTCTTTTTCATCATCAAAGCCACGGGCACCGTTAGTTTTTTTTTTGAAGAAGAAGCACTTAAAATTCTTTCCTGGGCAAGACTCACGGAAAGCCTGGTTGATGGAACAGACGCGGGACTAATGCCACGAATAGGAAACCCTAATAAAAAAGGGAAGGATAAGAAATTCTTGGACAAACAAGGAATAGAAAAGGAATAATAGTTAAGGTAAAAATTACCGTGCGTCTTTACTTTCCAACCGAATTTTTGAGAAAGGTACTTCCAGGACCTTTTCTCCATAGGTGCAGCTGTTAACATCTTATTACCCAAGCACGGAAGTTGGGAATTTCATCAAAAACTTCCATGGTTGCTGAAAAATTGGGTATATAATTACATGAAGTCCTTTGAGATATTTTTAAAAAAAGAAAGAAAGAGTACGTGCAAAGTTCCATTTCTCCGGGAAATGCATGTTTTATTCACCCACTAATCCACTAGTGGGAGCAGCAACAAAACGGGCATACCAGCCACTGTCCTGATCATCTTCAGGGCTAACCAATACTCTCTTACTTCTAGCCACGAGAGTAAAGACCCCTTCACGAAACAGTTTGGGAGAGTACAAATAAAGCAAGTGCCGAAAAGTGAAAGGCATGGAAACCAGATTTGCTAAATAAAGAAGGCATGCAACAGCCCTCCATACTATGGGGCCAATCTGGCCAAGACACACGTGAAGTAATGGCAGAATTCAATGATCACTGGATCAATAGGAGGTTTGAACCCTAAAGTGAAGGGGTAGGTATAAACAAAAGAATAACCGGCATGATAGGAAGTGATTCTCTGGTTGGCACCAGGGACTAAAACTGGGAAATCTTGTTTCCAGTAATACTCTCTTCGAACTAGGGAAAGAAGACCAATAGTGATTAAACTCGGGTAAAGGTCAACAAGATTGAGGGAGGCCAAAGAAGAAACTTGATTCCTTATGGTTTCACGATCAACTATAAGAGAAAATATTTGAGGAACAATCTCTGCAACTATGGGTTCACGCACAGGATCATTTAAATCTATATTCCTAGAAGAAGATCTAGGAGTTAAAGGAACCCTAGGCATAGAAGAAGATGGCTTAGCAGCACTACTCTGGGAAGAAGAACCACAGTTAGATATTGAACCAAGACTACGAAGCCTACCACCCCTCCTACTTCTAGTAGGAGCATTAGAAGGAACAAGTTCGTCAACAATCACAACCTTGCGAGGGTCTGGTGAAGACATGATTGTCCAAAGAAATACGGAAGGAGGGATGCAGAAAATGCAAAGAAGGAATGACATGATGGATATTGAAAAAGGAAGACTCTAAGAAATCAAAAAAAAAGAATGAAGTATTTATAAGGAGGCACGACCATTGTTAAAGTTTGTCATTATGAATCTTTTCATAATGGAACCGTCACTTCGTGACTGACGCAGCCACAGAAAAATCCTAAAAAGTGCTGAAAAACTACAGAGCCAATCGTTGGAAGCCACGTGACATGGGCATTAAATAGATGTGATGTACGTCGCATTGATTCTGAAGAAGACATGATGACACTCGAAAAACGGCGGCAAAGAATTCCCGCCATAAAAGCTTACCACTTCCTGAATATTCAGTTGAGAATATTAAGAAAGTGGGGGCACTAGCTGTATTAGTGAAAATAAGGCATTACACGTGGAATGTTGGTATGCTGACGAAGCACGACGCGGGGAGCAATGATATAGTGACAAGTGGCATTCTCAATTAATAGAATTAAGAATACGAGAAAGGCACGGGAGAAACACCCATGAGACAGTACAGAGAAGAGAACCGGGCCTGACAGTTGTCAAAGAAGAGGCGATGACGGAATGAATAAGGATCAAAAAGAAGGGAAGATACACGAACCAGAAGTAAATAAAGAAAGGGAATCAGAGCAGTTATAAGGCATTTATAGCTATAAATATGCCAGTTACGGTTATCTATTGTAATGGAAAATTATATAATTAATGCCCATAATGAAATCAAATTAAGTGAGAAAACCATTATGATTGTACATTCCTATATAAGGATACATAATTTTAGTTGTAAAGGAGTTCCAAGGACTACTGAAATATACTCTCTAATTTCTTGCTTTATCAAAGTTTTCTACCTTGATTTTAGGGATTGATCGTCGTTTCATTCCTTATTTCTTTCTGTCAATTTACGCTATTACTTTTATTATTTTACCAGTAACCCATTTTTTTCTAAATATAGGCGTTGACTGAAAATTCTATTTTTTGGTTAAATTGATGAACCAGTCGCAGAAAGGTCAAACGAAAACGAATCGGGGGCTAACCCCGAGATCATAAAGATGCTCGAAGAACTGAAAAAATGGGTAGAATCAGGGGAGAAAAAAATCGAAGCTAATGATAAAAAGGTGGAAACCTACAATTCCAGGGTAGACCAAATCCCAGGAGCACCGCCGATATTGAAAGGCCTGGATTCCAAGAAGCTCGTGCAAAAACCTTTTTCTCCGAGCGCGGCTCCAAAGCCGATCCCTAAGAAATTACGCATGCCTGAGATTGCTAAGTATAACGGAACGACCGACCCAAATAAGTATGTAACCTCTTACACATGTGCCATCAAAGTAAACGGCTTGGAGGATGATGAGGTCGTGTCTGTCCTGTTGAAGAAGTTCATAGAGACCATGTCTAAAGGAGCTATGATATGGTATCACAACTTACCTCCTAATTCTATTGACTCATTTGCCATGCTTGCGGATTCTTTCATGAAAGCGCACGCCGGGGCCATCAAGGTCGAGACCAAGAAATTAGAACTTTTTAAAGTAAAATAAAAGGATAACAAGATGCTCAGAGAGTTCGTCTCCCGGTTTCAAATGGAACGAATGGACCTGCCACCGGTCGCTGATGATTGGGCCGTTCAGGCTTTTACCCAAGGGCTCAATATTCGAAGCTCGGTGGCTTCACAATAGTTGAAACAAAACCTGATAGAATATTTGGCTGTTACTTGGGCCAACATACATAACCGGTATCAATCAAAAATCAGAGTCGAAGATGATCAACTCAGGGCCCAGTCGGGGTCCGTTTATCTCGTCAGAATTATCGATAGAGTCAAGAGAGACATCGATCATGAATTGAGATCAAACAGGGATCAGTATCAGTCGTATAATGGAGACCGAAGAAGTAGTGGGTCTGAGCGGAACTCTATGAGAACTGAAAGGAGAAGTGATCGAGGTCAGAGCAAGCAGGGACTCATGAGCAAAAACAGATTCGACGGGCCCATCGGTCCTAAAGAAGCACCAAGATTATCGGAATACAACTTTAACATCGATGCTGCCGCCATTATATCAGCTATCGGACGCATCAAATATACGAAATGGCCTCGACCTCTATAATCCGATCCAACCCAAAGGGATCCTAACCATATATGTAAATATCACGGCACTCACGGCCACAAAACGGAGGATTGCCGACAGTTGAGAGAGGAAATAGCTTGACTATTCAACAACAGGCATCTTCGTGAATTCTTGAGTGACCGAGCCAAGAATCATTTCAGGAATAGGGATTCTAACAAACAGACCGAACAAGAAGAACCTCAACACGTCATTAACATGATCATTGATGGGGTCGATGTCCCTTAGGGGGCGATGTTGAAGCGCACCAAAGTGTCCATCACGAGGGAAAAAAAGACTCGAGACTACATACCGGAAGGAACCTTGTCTTTCAACGATGAGGACGCGAAAGGGATCGTGCAGCCCCATAATGATGCACTGGTAATATCTGTGCCCGTAAATAAATTTCGAGTTAAGCGTGTGTTAATTGATCCAGGTAGCTCGGCCAACATATCCGATCGAGGGTCATGGAGCAATTCGGTCTACAAGATCAAATCATGCCTGCAGTCCGAGTACTAAACGGATTCAACATGACATGTGAAACCACTAAGGGGGAGATAACATTACCAGTGAACACCGCTGTGACCATCCAGGAAGCTAAGTTTTATGTGATCGAAGGAGACATGAGGGCAGTGCCCTCGACTCTACATCAAGTGTTAAAATTCCCAACACCAGGTAGGATTAAAATAATTTGCGGAGAACAGCCAGCCACAAATGAGTTGTTTGCGGTCGAAGAGGCGATTCTGATATCCGCACTTGCAATGACAAAGGGGTCGGTCGTAAAGCAAGAAGCTAAATAGCAATTGCCGACATCAGTCCCGACTCAACCGAATAAATAGGGGACTGGTGAAGATGATGATTACGGGGTCCCCAGATCTTTCATAGCCCCCGATGACTCTGACGCTACAAAATCAACGATAAATGAACTAGAACAAGTCACATTTAGTGAACATTTGCCCGATTGAAAGGTATACCTGGGCACGGGGTTAAGCCCCGAGCTCAGGAAAAAACTCATTCAATTTTTTATAGCTAATGAAGATTGTTTTGCTTGGTCCCACCTTGATATGACAGGGATCCTGCCTGAGATAACCACTCACAAACTGAGCCTGGATACTGGTCAAGCAGAAAAGGAGACCCCAGTCCGAGGTCAAACATGCTTTCATCAAGGACGAGGTATGTAAACTCCTTAAAATAGGGTCTATTCGGGAGGTCAAATACCGAATTGATTAGCAAATGTAGTGGTAGTCCCTAAAAAGGGAATAAATTAAGAATGTGCATAGATTATAAGGATTTGAATAAGGCATGTCCCAAGGACTCATTCCCTTTACCCAACATCGATCGCATGATCGACGATGCCTACTCCGGGTACAACCAAATACGGATGAACACGGATGATCAGGAAAAAACCTCCTTCATCACTAAGTACGGCACATATTGCTATAACGTGATGCAATTCGGATTAAAAAAATACTGGTGCCACTTACCAACGCCTAGTAAATCGGATGTTCGAGGAACAAATAAGAAAATCAATGAAAGTTTACATTGACGATATGTTGGTTAAGTCCCTGCGAGCAGAGGACCATTTAAAACATCTGCAGGAAACCTTCTGCATATTGAAAAAATACAATATGAAGCTGAACCCGGAGAAATGTGCGTTTGGAGTTAGATCAGGTAAATTCCTCGGGTTCATGGTATTCAACCGAGAAATCGAGATCAAACCCGACAAGATCAAAGCCATCGAAGATATCACAGTTGTGGACAACGTGAAAACCGTGCAAAGATTAACTGGCGCATAATCGCCCTGGGTCAATTCATTTCGAGGTCCTCCAACAAGAGCTACTGGTTCTTCACACTATTGAAGAAAAAGAATAACTTCTCATGGACCCCGAAGTGCCAGCGGGCCTTGGAAGAACTCAAGTGGTATTTATCGATCACGCCGCTGTTTCACACGCCGAAGACAGATGAACAACTATACATGTACTTGGTTGTATCAGAGATAGCGGTAAGTAAAGTCCTAGTCCGGGAAGTGCAAGGTACGTAATTTCCTATTTACTATGTTAGCAGGACTCTAGGTGAGGCCGAAACTAGGTACCCTCTCCTAGAAAAACTGGCGCTCGCTTTGCTAAGCGCCTCTAAGAAGCTAAAACCATATTTTCAATGTCATCCTATATGTGTTGTGACTACTTACCCATTGCGAAATATAATGCATAAACCCAAGCTCTCGGGACGATTGGCCAAATGGGTCATGGAAATCAGTGGATATGATATTGAATATCGACCTTGGACCGCCATTAAATCTCAAATTTTGGTAGACTTTGTGGCCGACTTTATGCCGGCCCTAATACCTGAGGTCAAAAGAGAGTTATGAATCAACTCAGGGACCTCCTCGGGGATCTGGACCCTCTTTACGACAGCGCCTCGAACGCAAAAGGGTCCGGACTTGGCATCGTATTGAAGCCACCAACAGGCAATGTAGTTAGACAATCTATTAGAACTATGAACTTGACTAACAACGAGGCCGAATACGAGGCCATGATTGTAGGTCTCGAACAAGCCAAAAGCTTGGGGGCAGAGGTGAT
Organism: Nicotiana tomentosiformis; assembly: GCF_000390325.3. Classification (NCBI taxonomy): domain Eukaryota; kingdom Viridiplantae; phylum Streptophyta; class Magnoliopsida; order Solanales; family Solanaceae; genus Nicotiana; species Nicotiana tomentosiformis. The sequence goes on along the minus strand of NC_090818.1, from coordinate 40,861,345 downwards.
CAAAGCTAAGTGCGACTCCCTCCTCGTGGTAAATCAAGTTAATGGGATGTTCGAGGTAAGAGAAGAACAAATGCAAAGGTACCTGGATAAGTTGTAGGTAACATTACATCGGTTCAAGGAATGGACTTTGCAACACGTACCTCGGGATTAAAACAGTGAATCCGATGCCCTTGCTAACTTAGGATCATCAGTCGAGGACAACAAATTTAACTCGGGGGCAGTAAAACAACTTATGAGATCGGTAGTGGAAGAGGGCCATGTCGAGATTAACTTAACGAGCCTAACTTGGACTGGATAAATAAATATATAGAATACCTGAAGACAGAAAAACTGCCCTCGGATACAAAAGAATCGAGGGCCCTACATACAAAGGCAGCCCGGTTTAGCCTGTCCGAAGACGGAACCCTATTCAGAAGAACATTCGATGGCCCACTCGCGATATGTTTAGGACCAGGGGATACCGAGTACGTTTTGAGGTAAATCCGCGAAGGCACCTGTGGAAATCACTTAGGCGCCAAATCATTGGTTCTAAAAATAATCAGAGCCGGCTACTACTGGACCGATATGAAAAAGGACGCGAAGGAGTTTGTACGAAAATGTGATGAATGTCAAAGACACGCTCCGATGATTCATCAGCCCAGGGAGTTACTACATTCGGTTTTGTCACCATGGTCGCTCATGAAGTGGGGAATGGATATCGTCGGCCCCCTTCCGTTGGCACCCGGTAAGGCTCAATTTATATTCTTTATGACTAGATATTTTTCTAAGTGGGTGGAAGCCCAGGCATACGAAAAGGTCAGGGCTAAAGAAGTCATCGATTTCATTTGCGACCACATCATATACCGGTTCGGGATGCCGACCGAGATCGTATGCGACAACGGGAAACAATTCATCGATAGCAAAGTAAGCAAGTTTCTCGAAAATCATAAGATCAAAAGGATCTTATTGACACCCTACCACCCTAGTGGGATTGGACAAGCAGAATCGACCAACAAAACCATACTCCAAAACCTCAAAAAGAGGTTGACCGACGCCAAAAGAAAATGGAAAGAAATCCTGCCAGAAGTATTATGGGCATACTGTACGACATCGAAGTCCAGTATCGGGGCCACCTAGTTCTCACTAGTTTACGACATCGAAGCTCTGATACTGGTAGAAGTCGGAGAACCAAGTCTTAGGTTCCGATATGCAACCAAGGAATCAAACGACGAGGCTATGAATACGAGCCTAGATCTATTAGACGAAAGGCGCGAAGCAACCCTTGTCCAGTTGGCCACCCAAAAAGAGCGGATCAAGAGATATTAAAATCGAAGGGACAACCTTCGACATTTTAATATCAGGGACTTGGTGTTAAGGAAGGTCATGCTAAATACCCGAAACCAGAATGAAGGGAAGTTGGGACCAAACTGGGAAGGACCTTATCAAATTATCAAGATCACCGAAAAAGAATCGTACAACCTCGGAACAATGAACGGTGAGCAACTACCGAACAACTGGAACATAGCTCACTTGAAGCGATACTACTGTTAAGGTATGACCTCATTCATTTCCTTTTATTTATTTGCATTCCGAACTAACACTTGCAGGCGATCATCAAAGTACGATACCATCTTTAGGCCTGAAAGCACGTATTGCACTCTTTTTTCCTTGAACCGGTTTTGTCCCAAATGGGTTTTCCGGCAAGGTTTTTAATGAGGCAACAGTAAATCGTGCTAACCTAGAATTGAAGGTCGGTTACGAACCGATATCGAAGATCACGACAACAGTATTTGAGGCCTATATACGATCGACCCCGAACACTGGGGGGCATTACCCTTAGATAATGATTTTAGCAAAGAAATAAACTTTATGATTATGGTCACGGCTCGATCGATAGGATTTACTGTAAGGGCCAAACCGTCAAATGAACTGTGCCTGCATAGACTACTCGAGCCCTAGCACAAAGCTTGTACACATGTGTAACTATTATGCACAAGAATAAAAAGAAGTCTCTACCTTGCGGATAAATATCTTGTCCCTTAAAAAATTCTTTTCTTTCTTAAGGAATTTCCTACATACGATCCCCTAAAAGGTATCGAGCCCAAGGGCCGCCTTATCCGGGTTCAAACGATCACTCCCAATCGGGGACTGCCATCCAAAAACAAACTCGTATGGCTTGGGCTATCGGAGCCCGGGGGCACAAGACCTATTAGGCAGCGCCCGAACCTTAAAGGCTACGGCCATCCCCATTCGGGGATTGTTATCTTAGGCAAGCCCGGATAACTCGAGGTGACAAGCCCACTGGACGACACCCGAAATAAGAAGTCTATGACCATATTAAAATGGCTCGGAGATGTCCGTGACCCGTAATAAAAAACCAGGCCTTGAAAAATTTCAAAACCGGTTCTAAAGGCTACCCTCGGCAAACTATAATCTAAAAATTATAAGTACTTTGGGGAAAAGTTTCCGGTCATACCAAACCCCCACGATGCCTTAAATAAAATAATGTCAAAGTCAAGGCCTGTTTGAATCTCTGAACATGACCTAACTAGCTCATGCTAAGGCATTTCGATCTTTGCAAATATAAATAATAAAGCAAAGTACACAACAAAACTTAGAGATTGCCAAAGGGAAAAACAAGCTTTATATTATATTTATATATATATACGTAAATTCTTTACAAAGGCCAAACAGGCTTGACAAAAAGTACACAAGTACAAAAATACAAAAAAATATACAAGACACTTAAATGACCTAGTCTTCACCGGAGCCCGCCTCGTCGCCAGGGTCTTCGGAGTCTCCTCCACCCTCGATTCCGCTCGAACCCTCGGATTCTTCCTCGGGCTAAGCCAACCTCTTGGCCTCTACTTCGATCCCCTTAGCACTCTAGATTTCGGCCGACAAGTCGAACCCCGAGCATGAATCTCCTCGAGGGCCTCTCTTCGAGATTGCCGCTTCGCATGATCGACGATATCTTTCGTTCGGACCTGGGTTGCCTCGGCATCGGCCTTGTATTGGGCCACCATTTCATCGGCATTGGCTTTAACAACAACGGCCACCGACTTGGTCATTTCTAGCTCCTTAGCAAGATTTCCTCGATCGGAGACATTTCGTCGGCTGAGACTGGAGCTCCCCAATTCTTTTGGCCTCAACATCGACCTTTTCTTTTGCCGCTCGAAGCTAGGCCTCTGCCGAAGCCAGTTGCGCCCGAGTAGTCTCTTTTTTCGAGACCAGGCTATTCGTCATGCCCCTCTATTCATCGGTCTCGGCCTTGACAGTGTCCATCTAAGCTTGCAGTTGATCGATCCGATCGATTTTTTGTTGGACCTGCGCATTCCGACCATTAGTCACCGAGCCTAGCTCATCGTCACTATCCTCAAATATTTTTACCTGCTCGACCAAATCGGCATGCTCCTTCCGAGCCACCTCCAGCTCAGCTTGGAGGCTCTTAGCCTCCCTCTCACGCTGCTCACTGAGAAGTTTGTAAGAATCTTTCTTCTCAATGAGCCCTCAGACCTCGGCCTCAAGCTAGTTTAGCTCGTTCCGATATCAGAGAAAGGTCTCATGATGAAGCACCGAGGCCTGCAGACACAAAGAAAAATGTTAAGATTATCTACAAAATAGTCTAAGTATGAACTGAAATCATCAAGAGATATTTGAAGTTACCCCGTTTAGTGCCTTTTGTGCTTCATTGAACAGGCATGGCGCATCTAACTCATTCATCTTAGCTTGGTCCTCCTCGATCACTAAGCGTCAAAGATAGCTGGCCACCCTTACGGGGGCGGAAAGGATCTAGGAATCCTCCGGAACGGAGATGACGATCGACCACTTCCGATTGGGATCCACACTCGGAGCTAGAAACTGATTAACTAGATTCGATCTTGAAGAAGGCCCGCTTGTTCCTGAAGATGGACTTTTCTTTGTCACCTCCAAGTCACCCAACCCGGTGACATCCTCCGTGGCGGTAGAATCCACGCCATCAAAAAAGCCGCAGAAGTGGTTGTCCTTTCCAAGGACACCCTCGTTGGGACGTTCCTTCACCGTCTGAGCCTCGTTGTACTTAGACTCAGTAAACGAAGGCAACTCGGTGATGTCGATCATACAATGTGCTTCCTTTAGGGCGTCGCCCACATCCTGAGAAGCTTCGGCCATGGCCTCCTCATCGGCCCCCCTAACGTGAGGCAGATCGGCCTCATCTCTCTCTGGTTCGGATGCCCCTTGCCCTTTGAGTCGTGACGACATTCGGGCCACCAGATTGAAGTCTTCTTCTTCTTCTTCTTCGGATTCATCTCTCAGCCAATAGAAAGAATCCGAAGATGATGCTCGAGCACTTGTGCTTTCTTTGGATTTACGCACCAGCCTTCTTCTTGGCTTCTTCTTCTCCGAGCTCGGAGAACTCGAAGCCCGTTTTATTTTCTTCTCCTCACCCTGTCTCGGAGCAGGGGACTTGGTGGGCAAATCATCGCTACCATATGGGGGCCTCATTTTGATATCCTTGGATAAACCTGCAAATGAAAATAAGACAAGTGAGGACTTAATGATGCAAAAGGGAAACTAAATATTACTCATGAAAGATATCTCACAGTGCGAACGGGCCTCCCATTGGCCCTTTGAAAGCTCGCGCCATGAACGCTCGGAATAAGGCCTTTGTAATACGATGCCCTCGACCCACTCCTTGAGTCGAGGACCTACATTCGGGACCTGAGCAACAGCTGCACCACCACAGAACACCGATAAGAAGGAAGTAAAAAAGCGATAAATTAAATTTTGGAAGCAAAATTATACTTATGTGACATGTTCCATTTCTTAGGGAACGGTATGTGCTCGGCCGGGATGAAGTCCGAAGTCCTCACTCAGACAAAATGGCCTAGCCAACCTCGATCCTTATCTTTATCGATGCTCGAGAACGGGGTTTTACTGGCCCAGCGGGCGAGCTTGATTAGTCCCCCCCGGTAGATTCGGGGACTGTATAAACGCATAAGGTGGTCGATAGTGAAAGGGCACCCTTCGATCTTGCTTACAGAAAAACGGAGGAGGATTACGATCCTCTAGAAATAAGGGTGAATTTGACCGAGGATTACCTCGTATCTTTTGCAAAAGTCGATGATAACCGGGTCCAAGGGGTCCAGCGTGAAGGGATAAGTGTAAACACTTAGAAATCCCTCGACGTGGGTGGTGATGGCCTCGTTAGGTTTGGGAACCACCACATGTTTGTCAACCCAGTTACAATCTTTTTTTACTTCGGAAAGAATATCCTCGGTGATCGAGCAGATGTACCTCGAGACCTCCTCGCACCGGCCTGATACGGAGGATGGCTTTTCGACCTTAAAATTAGCATTGACCGGGCACCCCCCGGGATGAACATTTTCAGAAGAGGTTCCGGTACTGGTTCCTCTATAGCAGTACGCGAAACAATATCTTCGGTAGCCGGTTGCGAGGTAGAAGGAGTTTCTTTTTGGGGAACGATTTTTGAAGTCTTCGCCATTTCTTTGAAAATAAAGAAAAAAGGAGGAAGAATAGGAAGTTAAAAGTGTACACTTGATGATTTGGGATGAAGACGGAATAGAAGTTCTTATAAAAAGATCTCAAATAACCGAAATATAAGTGCCCAAAATATTAAGATTGCTAAGTTACGAGGGCAGAAAGTTTGAATGTAAAGTTTGAATGAGCAAATGATGAGGTATTTATAGTTTTTCAATGACGGTTCGCATCCAGGAGTGGTCGACCATCAACTGACAAACATTTAATGTCATTAAGACTTAATTGACGAGACGTTATGAATGTTTTTTCGTTTCTGTCGTGTGGTGTCGAAGAAAGAATCGGAAGCTCATGTCATTTCTCGTCGTCTACTATTCGAAAATCGAGGGGACTATCTGTATACGGTCGAGATCGAGTTCGCCTACGACATGAAAGGACGGGCTCAGAACATGACAATGCGAGACTAAAGATCGGCCCTAAGTCACACCGGGCTAGAACCCGGAGTCAGGATACCTGCCTTCGAGAACATTGAGTCTGAGACCCCTGAGTCGACCCCAGCCTCGAACGAGCTCTAAGAAACATTGTTATCCTAACCAATAGAAGACCGAAATATCTGTAACCGGGCAGATGTTGCGGCGGGAATCTCGGCGCGTATCAGTAAGGAACCGACGATCAGCAAATCAAGGAATTTTTACCTTTTATAGAATTGTACCTAAAGTAGGAATCCTCTACTATATAAAGGGGGGTCTGATAATCCATTGAACATTGTAACACGAATTCCAAAGCAATACATCATTATTATTTTCTCTTTAAGATCTTGTGCTTCTGTGTCCTGACATCGATCGAAGTGTACCTTGCTCGAAGGTGATTAACCTTCCAAGGCTAAGACTCTTCAATTCGTGTGGTTTACATTTACTTTATCATTATTTATTTTAGTTGCAATCTAATTTATCTTTTTGTGTCAAGTTAGTCCACATATCCTTAAAACCACTTACAAATTCAATTGTTATTCGATTTTGAGGGTATATAGTAAGTATCAGCATAGCCTTTATAGAGTTATTGTAAACATCATGCACGAATACGATTTTTCCTTACTCTCCATCCTCTAATAATATTTGCTTTTGGAAGAGCAAATACCCATAGGATCAAAGTCTAGTTTGCGTGTTGACTAATTATTTTGTTTATTACTGCGTAAAAATCTAGCTTGATGTGGTCCTGTAGACCATATATTATCGAGCCTATGTACATGCTTTAAATCCAGCTAGTTAGTTAACTAACCTTTAGTTTAAATCAAGTAAAGCACACACAGTTGAAAGGGGGTAAGTGATTTAGGGAAAAGAGGATCTCGGATTTTTAAAAATATACAGGGAAAGAGCAAACTGGTAAATCAAGTAGTTAGAATACTGAAAATTTACCACTAATTGACTTATGGAACGAAAACCACTATCTTAAATCACTGAATTCTATGAGCTAGGGAACTTCTTAAATTCAAATAACCAAGTTTTTCATTCGACTTTACTAACTATGCAGTTACTTGGGGACTCTTGGCCATATGACCCTTTTTCAAACTTATATTGTAAATTGACCTTCAAGTTTTAATTATTGCAGAATTGACCTTCTTGCTTAATTAGTGCTTAAATAGAATTTGGTCTAATTATAAAGTGAAGGGGGGAAATTCATACTTTATCATCAATATTCAATTATTATATTTTGGCCCCAACATATATAAATGTAATATTGCCGGAAATTCAAAAAAGAAAAAACCCAAAAACCCTCATCTGATTCTTGCATTTCAGCAACGTCCCAATTCCCATTTCCCGCGATTGAATCCTTCATTAAAGCTTGTTTTCTTCCATTTCTCACACAGAGGTCGTCTCCCTTCTTCACCATTACTCTCAAAACCTCATTCTTTCCGATTTACCGATTATGGAAAAGAAGCACGAATTTTTGGATCTGTCAATTTGCAGACTTTCTTTGCAGAAAAACAGAAGGCCCAAAAGAAAAAAAATAAAACAGAATATCGGTTAAAATCTAGCACTCCAATATTGAAGCTAATATTGTTCTTCAGAAAAAAAATAATTGAAGCACAAGTAATAAAGAGAAGGCATGGAAAAATAATTAAAATCTACGAACTCACAATAAGTTTGTGTGTTTGAACGATGGCTTAATACTATATTGAGTATGTTCCCATATGTTGGGAATGACTATTGGGCCTCCCTTATTCTACTTGTGCTCTTGTTGCTCGATCTTGAACTTTAACTTTATTACTGTCTCATGATTATTTTGCTTCTCTATCCTTCCTTCTTCAAGCTATTTATTCAGTTAAGTGTTTCTCATGAACCAAACTATTAGAGTGCACTAGTAGAATCATTTTGCATGCCTATAATCCTTTATTTTATGAAAATAAAATTTGTTTGCGTCTAATACATTTTTTTTGAAGGAAAAGATAAGGCTTCAAAATTAATGGGAAAAAAAAAATCAGAAATAACTAAATTTACAACTGATAACTGAAAAATAGCCACAGTTTCAAAAGCAATCGAAATTTAGCCACTTTTTCATATAAAAATAAAATCTAAACAAAAATACCCTTAAAAATCCGAAAAAATTTCAGCATAATATGTTGAAAGTTTATACGCAGGAGCTCCATAATCCATCATATTATGATGGAACTTTTCGTGTGCTGGAGTTTCAACATAATATGCTGGAAGTTTATACGTAAGAGCTCCATAATCCAGTCTATTATGCTGGAACTTTTCATGTTTCAGCAAAATAGTGACTATATTTTAATGACTTTGCAAACACTGGTAATTTTTTAATTACCAGTCCGGAAAGTAGCTAACATGTGCTATTTTCACAAATTAATGTGTAATAAATAATAAGGGAATTTTTCGTATATATATGAGATTTTAAACTTATTTACCCGATTTGTCTAAGTTTTTATATTTACAGAAAGTAACTAAAGGTTTTTACAAAATGTATATAAATCTGGTCAAAATCTACAATTTATCTTCAATTTATCTACAAATTAAATATAAATTTTTTGTACTGAATCCAGTCAAAAACTACAAATTACATATAATTTATATACAACTTGTATACAGTTATGTAAGTTGTAGATATTTTATATACCGTTTCTACACTCAATATACAAAATATATATAATATATATATGTCTTCTTTTTCGAGTATCAATATAAAATTCCAACCAAAAAAACTTGAATCTTTACCAACTTCTCTCAAAATTGAGATATAAACTCCAAATGATATTCCCAAACATTTGCAACAACACCAAATCCAAATAAATAATAATTTTGCAAATTTTGATTTTCGAATTCAAAGCTTTCTAATGGTTATCAATGGAGTTTAAGCTCATGTATATATGACCAACTTCAGTTTAGTTTCAATTACACCGTCAATTATTTTCAGTTTAGTTCCAAACGCCATTCATGTTGACAATTTCTTGTTTATTCATCTAAAAAAAAGTTCTGATAACCCATTTATATTTGTGCTTTATGTATGTATCCGATGGATTTTAACTAGTTGAATCATTTTTATTCACCATTCTTCAAAGTTCCAAGCATGTTCATCTGCAAAAGCTGAATCGAGAGGAACGAAAAGGGAGTAATATACGAAGAAGAAAAATAGAGAAGAATGGAGCCTAAAATGGGTAAGATTGGAGTCTAATATATTGATTTGTATATGAATGGTAAATTGTATATGCTAATGTAATTAGATAATAACCTCTCTATGAGGAGTACATAAGTTTATAATGTAGTATGGATAGGTAAAAATCTCAAATAATAAAGAAGACGCAAAATTATCTTATTGGGCTTCCTCTGCTCACACACACACACAAGCAACAAATCGGCCTCAAACATCAGGCCGTTGATATTGACTGCGCCCTCACTTTGGTCTAAAATCAACAGTTAAGCCCCCACAATCTCAACGTCTATATCCCCCCCCCCCCCCCCGGTCAATTCAAATTCAAAATTGATGAAATTGAATCCCCTATTTGGGTCATAGGCTCCTAACTCCTCCATTGTTCCGCTCCATTAACAATGTCTACGACCAATACCTTCCTCAACACACCAACCAAAACCCCAAACAGTACTTCCATTTCCAAGAAACACCACAAGCAGCATGCTTCGGATTCGGGTTCTGAATTCAAGGACCGATTTGAGGCTTACAATCGGCTCCAAGCAGCGGCTGTGGCCTTCGGTGAGAAACTTCCGATTCCTGAAATAGTAGCCATTGGTGGACAGTCCGATGGAAAGAGCTCTCTCCTCGAAGCCCTATTGGGATTCCGGTTTAATGTCCGAGAAGTTGAGATGGGTACCCGACGCCCTCTCATCTTGCAAATGGTCCACGACCCCACCGCTCTAGAGCCCCGTTGCCGCTTTCAGGTCTGCTATACTCCTTTTGTCTTTTAATCTATGTCATTCTTGAACTTCGCTCTGCAAGAGTTTGACAAATGCATTTAAGTTATATATAATGACACTGTATATTATTTTTATACTATTGGTGAATTTAAACTTGTGATAGTAGGTCTGTTACCAATTTTACTTGATTACAGTTAATGCTCATCAAGAGATTCTTTGTAATTACCTAATAGGTTACCTGATTTTGTAAATATGTTTTACGCTGTACATAGAACTTAAACTGTTAGCAAATTATAGTCGGTCTCAAATAGGTAATGAGGAGGGGGTGCAGTAAGTTAACATAGTACCATGAATTATCAATAGAGTGAAATGGGATAGAGAATTCATATAGTTGACCTCAATTCACTATGCCTCAATCCCAACTAATCAAGATTGGCTTTAGAATTCCTGTATCTGTTCAAAATGAGTTAATTGTTGTGTGCTGACTTTAAAAATGGAGGAAATGCTGATATTTGGAACATGGCTTTTAAATTTTGATGCAGGAGGAGGATTCAGAAGAATATGGAAGCCCTATTGTGCTGGCCTCTGCAATTGTAGATACCATAAAGTTTCGGACTGAATCACTTTTGAAAAGGACAAGAGCTGCAGTCTCTTCAAAGCCGATTGTCATGAGAGCAGAATATGCCCATTGTCCTAATCTTACCATTATCGATACACCTGGCTTTGTTCTAAAAGTAAGTTATGTGTCATTGAATATACAACTAATCAAATAGTAGCACACATGTTGGAGTGACTCATTATATTCTTCTGGCAGGCGAAGAAGGGCGAACCGGAGAGAACGCCAGATGAGATTCTATCCATGGTGAAGTCACTAGCCAGTCCACCCCATCGAATTATTCTGTTCCTTCAGCAGAGCAGTGTAGAATGGTGCTCGTCTTTATGGCTGGACACTATTCGAGAGATTGATCCAACCTTTAGGAGGACAGTGATTGTTGTCTCCAAATTTGATAACCGGCTCAAGGTATCAACACCAAGTTTTCCTGGCATGCGCTTGAACATGTGAAATGTTGTTTTTAATATTGATGATAAGAAGTTTATGCATATGCTCTAGTGTATCAGTAGGTGTTACCTTTAACAGATAAATAACTAAATTATGTGATGAGTGCTGAGATTTCTAAAATGCAAATTCAAAATCATTGCTTTTTTTTTTTGGGGGTTAAAATAAAGGAAGCTGGGGTAAGTTATCTCCTTGATTATTAGACAAGTATGCCTGTATGGGGACTAATCATCAACGATGTTCCTTTGAAAACCATACTGATACATATTTGCCTTCTTTTTCCTCTTCAATGAGTTGTTTGGTATTACTTTTCCTCTCATGTACTGGCTATAATTGTGACATAATCCGTGTTCAGGAGTTCACTGACCGCTGGGAAGTAGATCGGTATTTGAGTGCAAGTGGTTATCTAGGGGAGAATACTCGTCCCTTTTTTGTGGCACTGCCTAAGGATCGAGGCACAATTTCCAATGATGAGTTTCGCCGTCAAATATCTCAAGTGGATGCAGAGATGTTACACTATTTGCGTGATAGTGTTAAAGGTGGGTTTGATGAAGACAAATACAGGTCCTATGTTGGGTTCGGTTGTCTCAGAGATTATTTGGAGGCGGAGCTCCAGAGAAGATACAAAGAAGCTGCACCGGCAACACTTGCTCTGCTTGAACAACGATGTGGCGAAGTCAGTGCTGAAATAGCTAGAACGGAGTGCAAGATAAAGGCAACATCTGATGTTGCACATCTTCGGAAATCTGCCATGTTGCACACTGCCGCTTTATGCAATCATGTGGTCAGTATTGTTTCTAAAATCTACGTAATATCTGCACTCCTCATTAGCTTTATTGTTTAAGGTGTTACTTCCAGAGTATCTGGAATGGGCAAGAACTTGGCACTATCTTTTTGCAGTGCTAAGTATAATGTATCTTTGAGGGACGAATATATTTCTGATTTGGTGTTTCTTGTGTTTGATAAAGGAGGCACTTATTGATGGTGCAGCAGATCCAGCACCCGAGCAATGGGGGAAAACAACAGAGGAAGAACGGTCAGAGAGTGGTATTGGGAGTTGGCCAAGTGTTACAGTTGATATTAAACCTCCAAATGCGACCCTTCGCCTTTATGGTGGTGCTGCCTTTGAGAGGGTGATGCATGAATTTCGATGCGCAACATATTCAATTAAATGCCCCCCTGTGTCAAGGGAGAAGGTATTTTCCTTAAAATAAAAACGCTTTCTTGTTAGAAATAGGGAATTTAATTTAATGGAGTTGGTGACAGGTGGCTAACATTTTGCTTGCTCATACTGGCCGTGGTGGGGGTAGAGGAATTACTGAGGCAGCTGCAGAGATTGCACGAGCTGCAGCTCGATCTTGGCTTGCTCCTCTTCTTGACACAGCTTGTGATCGTTTGGCTTTTGTTTTGGGCAATCTCTTCGAGATTTCTATTGAGAAAAATCACGGACATGACTCCAACCGTAAGAACTTAAGTCTTATTTTTGTTCCGAGTCTGAGCAACTTCCTGCTTCTTTAGACTAATTACCATCTTAGCTGATATTCTCTTTGACGAAATGAATAAGCTGACCTTCAGGAGAATCTAAGCCTCCTGTATTTAGTATTATTGCAAAATTAATCAAATTTTCTTTTCTTGTTTCAGTCATCCATTTCTTTAGATTGTGTGAAGCAGTAATCAATCTTAATTAACTAATAGTTTTGAAAAAAGTTATGCAGTTTATTGAAGCAGAAACTGTTGATGCAGTTATGCAGTTTAACTAATAGCATTATAATGTTAGAATAGGACATGCAATCCAATTCTACATTACATAATGGTTGATTATTTGAATGTTATTTTTATAATGCAGACGGACATAGATCAGCGGATATGGATGGATATGTCGGTTTTCACGCTGCTCTAAGGCAATCGTACAACCATTTCATAAAAGATCTATCCAAAGAGTGCAAGCAACTACTACGCCATCATCTTGATTCAGTTACAAGCCCATATTCTCATGTCTGCTATGAGAACAGCTTCATTGGGAGTTTTAGCTCTGGTGCAAGCTCAATGTACCAATTCAATCAAGCCTCAACTGGTCCATTATGTCTCGAGCTATCTGATGGGGGGACTGCATTGCGCAAAGAAGTTATGAAAGACCAAGAAAACATGCCCCCTGAAAAAAATGCTCAGGAAACAACACCTGGAAAAGTTACAGAAAATAGAGAAGCCCTACGAGAATGCCAAATGACTGTGCCCGAGACCCCATCTCCAGACCAACCTTCTGATGGAAATTATGGTATCAAAAGAGAACTTGTAAACTGTGTCGAGGTTGGAGCAAGAAAACGCCACCCGAGAATTGCAGGCAATGCTAGAAATTGTGGCCAAAATGGTGAGAGCCTTTTGTTTGGAAATGGGGACAACATATCAAGACCAGGCTCTACTTATGCAGAGATATGCTCCTCAGCTGCACAGCATTTTGCTCGAATACGTGAAGTTCTGGTAGAGCGCAGCGTGGCATCAACACTAAATTCTGGATTTTTAACTCCATGGTATGCTACTAAGTTTCTCTGGCCTCTATTAATTTATTGGAAGAATTCCTGTATTATGTGTACAAATATCAACTGTGTATATTCTTACTAACTGTGAGTTAGCATATAGTTCACTAGATAACTGCTCAACCTCAAGCCGATGTGTCTTGATCGAGATGGTCATATCTCAGATAAAAATTAGGAGGAGTTCCTAGAGAAGTCTTCCATAAAGAAAATAATACATAGGTCCAAAATGTAAAACACATGAGTGTTAACTTTTATATGTATGTGTCCTTGTGGACATGATCATCTTCAGCTTCACTTCTAGTGATTAGTATACATCTTGCTATTGGTTTATGACACCACGGTCTTCATACACATTTTTGTAGAACATTTCTTAGTATGTTTTATTAAAGGCGTGTCCAGTAATTACAAAACTGACTAATAGTATTTCCTATTTGTGGACAGTCGAGAACGGCTTCTTGTAGCACTTGGGCTGGATTTGTTTGCTGTAAATGATGAAAAATTCATGGACATGTTTGTTGCACCTGGAGCCATAGATACTCTAGAGAACGAACGGCAATCACTTCAAAAACGACAGAAAATTCTGCATTCTTGCTTGAATGAGTTCAAAAGCGTGGCTAGAGCACTTTGACAGACACAATTTTCACTTGTTTGTCATGGTTGGCTGACAGCTTATTTGGCTTCACATCTAGTGAATCCAACTCATGCGCGGCAAACGGCTCAGCAACAGTTTCATCAAGATAACTTGTCTGCATTTTATTCTCTTTTTAACCTCAGGTTCTTTCTGATTATCTTGCTCTAAGTTCTGTTAAGCTCATGTATTAGGTCCTTTAATGATTGAAGTAAACTGCGGATGTATTGGAAACTTTTCAACATTGTACTACTTCCTTATAATGATTGTTGGTATGTCAATGACACTGTTTGGATAGTAGTACAAAGTAATGACACTGTTTTGTCATTATAAGAAATGACACTGTTTTGTCATTATAATGATTGTTGGTATGTCAATACCCCAAACAAATAAAAGCATTCGTAAGTTCACGGCACTAGGTTGGATAGTACGACGAATAAAATAAGCATTGAAATCCTTCCTTGTGAACGTCATGATATAATCTGAAGTTTCTATGAAGTTTACTTTGAACAAATATATAATCTGGTTTTCCACCTCCCCACTATCACAGTAGCAGAACGCTAAAAAAGGGTAATAAATTATTAAGAAAAAAGAAAGTACAGTTTGAGAGTACGAAACTTCCTGAAATGACTCTGATAAAATAAATTCCTACTTAAAATACTGAAGGGCATTGCTTTCAGAATGTAAAGAAGACCAGAAAACATAAACAAGATTATGACAGCTAGATAGTAGCACAAATTTGTCTACTATTCATGAACCTTATAAGAAAAATATAAATATAGTTGTAGTTTTGAAGTGGTCCCCTTTATCCCATCCTTTGGTATATCTTTTAAACTAAGGACTCAGACTTTAGTAGGTAAATGTTTCATTCCGTTAAATATAAATACACCACATGTCTCCAAAAATATGATTATCATTAAATTATAGTTAGAGGCTATCCCATTATCATGCGTTCATACAAGATTCGAGGAAGGCTTCATTGATTTCACGACTCGAACTCATGACCTATAGATCACACGAAAACAACTTGATCATTGTTTCAAGGCTACCTTCTATTAATTTATAGTTAATTAATATATATTTTCACCTTAGTTTATTTAATCATGATAAATTTGTATGATTTGGTATAAAGGGAAATAACTTAATATCTACATCTACTAATAGATTACACAATGAAATATAGCCATTTGCTTGCTCCTTTTACGTGTCCAACTCATTCTCCCGTTGAGATTTAAAACCAAAGTTGAAATCAAAAATTTAAATCATATACCACAATATTTACTACGATTATTTTGTGACAATGAATCGAGCTCATTCTACTGTCGTTGGTGTGCATCTGTCGTTGTCTGTCGCTAGGGTGTACATGGGTCGGGTTAGTTCGGATTTTCTAATTATCAAATCAAATCAATTGTATCGGATTATTAAATCTAAATACAAAACCAAACCAATAAAAGTCAAATTTTTTAATCTCGATTTTTCTCGGGTTTTTCAGGTTTTCGTTTTTTTTTTTATAAGTCTTCATAGCACAAAACGTAAAATTTGTGCTCCAAATATTTTTTTAATCCTAGTAAGACAAAACTATATAAGGTATTTTTTAATAAAATAACATAAATATGAGATGAGTCATGACATTGTACTAAAATATTCAACAATAAAGATAATAAAATCGCATAAAATAAATATTATTAATAAGTCATAATGAAAACAAACATAATTTAAAATTATGATTAATAAGTACTACTATTATTTACATGACTAACCACTAAAAGAAAAAAAAGTTATTCATTTTATCTAAACCTTGGAAAAACTAAAAATAGATATCCAACACGATTTTCATTCATAGTATAATTGAATTGAATGTCTTTTATTAGCATTAGTATTGATTTGATTTTGGTTTAGGATTTATTTGATTTACTAACATTTATGGACTATAAAACTTATTGGAGCATCTAAAAATTATAAGCCCAAGCTTGAAATAATACGTTAATTAAAAGATAAAATTATGAAAAAACTTAAGAAATATTTATAAACTACACTACCATAAATATTTTTATGTATTAAATACATTTAATACATCGATACATATAATGTCGGGTTGGTTTGGTTTCGGTTTGACCTTTTTTAGTTAAAACCAAATTAAATATGATCGGGTTTTTTCCCCCACACCAAACCAAATCATAGGCGGGTTTTTTTTTCTCAGTTTGACTCAAATTATCGGTTTGTGCGATTTGTTGGTTTTATTTGTACACCCCTATCTGTCGTTGCTTAAAACTAAGATATTATTCAATTTTTTTCCTTTTCATTACAGCGATGCAAAGGTCAAAAGGGAAACTAACTCTGCCACCAAAATTTAGATAGATGATTTTTGTCTTTCATAATGGTATTGTATTGAGTAATTCTGCACAAAGACAGGATGAAAAAAAGAAGTATGGTCTTGAATTTATTGGAATGTGAACTTTAATTTCTCATGATTTTAATCCAATTTATTGACACTTAAGTCAAACTCTTGCGTGCAAGAAAGGGAAAACTAACAGATAGTTAGACATCAAAGTTAATGAGCCGCCCTATAATTCTGAGCTACAAATAAGATGGAAATATTCTTAGGAACCCTAATAAGGAACGACAAATTCGGCAAAGGACTTTCTCTAAGTCACTTCGCCAGCTAGTTTGAATTTGAATAGTCTAGCGTACTACGATTTCCCTGACTTTGAAGAAGGGAAGAAATTTCTTTCGTTGATTATTCAGATGAAAATATCCTAATGATTAACAGTAGTCAAAGCACACGTAATAGGTAATATAACATTTATATTATTTAATTATATATATGTACTTGTTTGATTTTGAAGTCTTAAACGGGAATCCAAAGCATTACTGCTTTTCTAATGGTTTTAATTATGTACCATCAACACCATCTTACACAATTTAAGTTCATAGTTTCAATCTCACAAAAATCCTCTTCTCTTATTTCTTCTTCCACTATTCACGGGCTAGGAAACTCACAAAATAATTTAAAAAGAAAATGCATTACTATTCTTTTTCCTAAATAACCATGTTATTAAGTTCACTTAAGATTAAGCCTTCAACAAACCAATTATAGACATTTGTGAAAATACTTTTGTTTGGTGTAGAGGAAAATATATCTTTATGATATAGCTCAAAAGAGAATCGTCTCATTTTCTTATAGAGTTTTCTTATTTCCTTAATTTTGATTTATTACTTTACCTACTGCTAGATAAAATAAAATAAAAATAAATTACGAAGACAAAACCAAGAACAACAATTTAATATTTCAGTAGGAGAAGCGATAAGTCTTTCATGTACCGTTTACACAATCTTTGTATGACGATTGAGGTATCATAAACCTCGGAGGATATGTTCTCATGTTTGTCTTTAATTTGTTTATCTTCTTTCGTTTACTACATAAGTGCGATGAAAAGTTCTAAAATCTTGTTAATCCGATCAACAAATTTCTTAAATTTTCACTACATATCTTGTGGAAAAATGACTTGCCCCTCTAAAATAATCTGAGCTGGTGCAGCAACGCGGTTGTGAAACCAACCAAGAAACTCACTTTTGTTTTTTAGTTTCTGCGTTTTCAGGATCCGACAGTCCTGTTGCCAAAACCAGACAAATAATATTGATTCCCATTAGATTTTCTGGAAGAGCAAAGATCTAAGCTTAGTTCCCACTTTAAAAATAATTACAACGTCGATCAAAGCTTTTTCAGCATTTAAATACTCCATTAATTAGATATCTCCATATTCCACTAATTGAAGTTCACTTACATTAGGTATAGTGTATTTTTTTCAATAATCATAGTATTCAGGTCAGCTTGTGTGCGTCTCGAGTCTCGACTAATGCTACTACGTTCATCAATACATATATCGGATAATACTGTTCACCAAAATAGGTATAGGTATTATTGTTCCTTCAACTAGAATAATTTAGTAGTCAGAAGGTTATAATTCGAACGATAGTATTACTAGTAGTTTGAATTTCAAGACATCCTACTAATAAGATGGCTGGGAACTTTTTTTTATTAAAAAAAAAAAAGAAGACATCCTTATTACTGATAAACAATTAGACATTTCCTACTCCTTGCCTGGAAAAAAATAAAAAGGAGATATGAAATATTTTCAAAAGTGTCCATCAAAAATCTCTAAGTGGATTTTCTATCTTTTCATCAGTTGACATATGATTCCATTTTTTCTCCCAACTATTTCTCATCCAATATTCTCAACAAATTAAACAAGTAATGACTCCACACCTTACTACACTTTTTGTCGTTTGCACTGCCTTTGCCCACGATTTAAATTATATTATCTGCATATAATTTATGGTGAAAGTAACTGCATATCTTGTCAAGTCGAAGCTGAATAGTTCATCGTATCATAGTTACAGTAATTTGAAGTTAATAGGAAATTTAATAAATAAATCTTCTCGGGCTTATTAGTTCTAGAAAACAACTAAGCAAGAATGGCTCAATAGTAAAGAAAAGTCAAATTAGATTAATATTATAATTAGTGTTTGGATTGTTGTACCATTTCCTAATTTGACAGCTTTCAAGAAATGGACATATTCTTAAAACTCACATGTGACTTAGCCCCCTTAAATTTCTGACCTACTAAGATGCTAATTATAATAATCATAATTGTTAAGATATTTTAAAATCATGTGACTTAGAGATTAAACCAATGGAAATTCGGACCCTACTAGGAGTAGCTAGGCCAGCAATTATCAGAGTAGGATTCACTTAATCTTGTCACTATTCAATCCAAACATATAAAGCACCCAAATAATAATTATAATAATAATTACAGCCCACCTACTGTGAAAACATTGTCTAACAATTTAAGTCAAGCCGGCCGAAGTAAATATTATTAAGATCATAGAATTAGTAATTAATTTCAAACTTAGTCAGCATCGGAGTTAAACCAATAAGACTAAGCACGTTGATTGCTCGTTTAACTTTACTACTTGAACACTTATAGAAGTTAACAATTGCTTTTTCATAAGGGCTTGGAAACTCCATTTATTCAACAAATTAATAATTATATTGAATAATTAAATGAAAAATTCAAAGAGAGGTGTACGTGTCTGTTCTTGAAAATAATTGCAGTACTTAGTGCTATTTTATTTAGTGCTCCACCTCGTTTCTAAATTCTAATCCTTTAATTATCAGTATTTTCAATTCCAATTGAATGGGAATTTGATCATACCTTTTTCAAGTGCTCAAAAATGATTTCCCATTACTTCAAATAAGTGTTTATAGGAAGGGATATAACTTTTAATACCCACTAATCGTTAACTATTGACTAAATATCTCTCATTAATTACGACTTTGTAAAGCAAATAATTTGTTGTGGAAGCAAAATTTGTGTACAGGCTATAAACAAACTTCCACATAGAAAATTAATCATTCAATTATTGAAATTGCTTTGTGTTTAATGTATGTTTTTTTGTTTTTGTTATCATATTCTAACATATCCGATGCGTTAAGTGGTTGACTGAACTTATTAGGCAATATTGATCGCTGAAACTTTGGGACCAATATCTTTTGCTACTATTTGGTATGACAAGACATTTATAAACAATAAGTACCTGAAATTTTTAAAGAAAAAGGACCTTGCATTGTAGCCCCACCAGGTAAAACCAATACTTTATAATAGAATAGAAGTAGTATTTTTTTGATTTTAATCCTTGTAAACAGTATTAATCTAAGATTTAAATATACAAAAAAGAAAAAGAAATAAAAGTAAAGACAAGATAAAACAGAAGAGAGAGGAGAAAATTTGTAGGTTCAATCACGAAAATGTCTCCTCAATGATTTGAAGGAAGAAAAACAAGACAAGCGGCTCAAAGTGCCCAAGTCACGGACGCTGTTTCTCACAACTTTCCTCTTTTCCTTCATTAAAATTTACGGACACTTGGACCTTTTCGAAAGTGGTAAGTACGGCGGATACAACAAAATTCAGTGTTTTAAACTCCAACAATTATATATGAAAAATAAATATAAATAATAATGGAAGTATATTTTTTAGAATAAATATCTCTCAATTTAGAAATCAACTGACCATGTGTATTATTTTGTTCATAAAGATATTTCTTTTGTATAACTATCTAGTATACGAGCCGGAATTGCTAGTAATCGTTGGGCGACTGACTTACTTTCTACCAACTCATTTTAATACTCAGTAAGTTTCTCATCGCATAAACAAAAAAGTTCAGCTACACCGGATAAAGAAAAGAGCGAATATCCTACTAGCAGTGGTGGAGCCACATTGAAGTAAGGGGTGTCAAGTGATACTCCTTCGCCGAAAAATTACACTATTCTACTAGATAATTTTTTTATTTTATGTATATTTACTATACGTTGACTCGCTTTCACTTTTTGATATATCTAATTATTTATATTTTGATACCCCTTGATGAAATTTCTGGATCTGCCTACTAATTTAAATTCTTATCACATGGTGCTCATCTTAAGGCAAAAATATCCCTTATCGAAAGTTTTTCATTCACATATGTTGAAGTTGATAAAGATGTCATGTATACAGATGACATGTTAGCATCCTTCACACACCCAATCAAAACAGCAGTGAGTGTAGTGTGTAGGCTTTCTCTTAGTTTTAGAGTACAGAGGGCCAGAGAAGGGGTCAGGGTCAGGGCTCTGAAGTCAATGTACAGCTCAAATACTTTGAAATTGAAATTCCCACTCTTTGGCCACTTCTGACGCTGACGCCCTAAATTCCAAACTACACCAATACCCCCCTACCTTTTCTTTTCTTTTCTTTTCTTTCCTTTTTCTTATCTATATTGACCATTGTGGGTTGCATTTTCTCTCTACCCAATCAACCATCCCTTTTTTTTTTCACCCCCACCACCTCCCACCATAAAGCAAAAGCAAACCCAATATAACAAAGAGAAATAGAGAAAAAGAAAGAGTCTTTCACTCTCTTTTGTTGCTGAGGTGAGAAAATTAGTCTTAAAGACAAAAAGAAAGACTTTGAAGCAAATGCACTTTGCACAAATACAAAAGCAAATTCCTCTCACCATAGCCTTATTTTTCACTCCAACATTCTTTCTCTCAATTCTTCTTCATCTATTTGCCAAAAAAAGAGAGCATTTGAGATACAATGGAAATGACCTCAAGAATTCAAGATAGAGAGAACCCATCTTCAATAAACTCACCAAGAAGCAATGGAACAAGTCCAAACAGCAACAGCAATGGATCAGTAATCCAAAATCCAACCCCACCACTGACCCCAAAAACAATCTCTAGATCTGAAATAAACAACCCTTACCCAACAACTTTTGTACAAGCTGATACTTCTTCCTTTAAACAAGTTGTTCAAATGCTCACTGGTTCCGCTGAAACTGCAAAACAAGCAGATCCATCTTCATCTTCATCTTCCAATAAAGGGACCATTCCTCCTATTAGAACTGCCCCTAAAAAACCCGGTTTCAAGCTCTACGAAAGAAGAAACAGTTTAAAAAATGGGTTAATGATTAGCCCTTTGATTCCTGGGCTTCATTCAGCCCATAATTCAAGTAGTTTTTCACCTCGGAACAAGCCCGAGATTTTATCGCCCAGTATTCTTGATTTCCCTTCGCTTGCTTTAAGCCCAGTTACGCCATTGATCGAAGACACATTTAACAAGTCATCTCCATTGAGTAATCTTTCAGAAGAGGATAAAGCTATTGCTGAGAAGAAGTTTTATATGCATCCTTCGCCAAGGAGAACGCCTAGAGATTCTGAGCCACAGCTTTTGCCGTTGTTTCCAGTAACTTCTCCTAGAGTTTCAGGGTCTTCTTCTTCTTGAGGATTATGTGGATTTGTTTTAATGTTCTGTGATTGTGCTGATGTGAGTACGAGGATTGAGAGACTTTGTTGGAGGAGTAGTCTTTCAACTAATTTGAAGAGAAAAAGGTAGAGATCTTAATTGTTTCAATTGTATAATTTGATCTCCTCCCTTTATCCATTGTTTCAAAAAGAGCTTTAAAAGACAGAAATAAACAACTTTGTTCCATTCTCCTTTTTCCTTCATTTTTATTTTTTTCATCCCTTGGCTCTTTTACCTTCTATTTTTACCTTTTAATCTCTGGTGCCCCTTTTAATAGGTTGGTTTTTACGTAGTGTAACAGAAATATACTCCAAAGCGTGACTTAGGCAAAACTAATATCTCATAGGGAAAAGTTAGGGGCAGAGCCAAGATTTCAATGTACGTGAACTCGGAGTTATTGGGTTCTTAGTGGAGTTGTAGTTTATATATATTTAATAGTATAATTTTTTTTTTTAAAGAAAAATACAGAGTTTGAACTGAACCTTGTCCCGACACTCACTTTTCATCGGAAAATTACACTGAGTATATAAAAAAAATTATATTATGTATATAAATCAAAAATTATTTTTTATAAATATATATATTAATCTTGAATATCTTTTGCTGGTTTCGCCCACTTAAACCTTTTGCATGTTAAAAGAGATTCAATCTCTTGTGGTGGAAAGCCGGGGCAAAATGGATTGAGAAGTGGTTTTTTTTTTAAATGACTTTTACAGTGGAAGGAGAATCCTGTAAAGGGTATCGTCATTTAGCAGAATAAAATTAGGTTTGGAATAACAAGTGTAGCTATTGTCTTTGTCAAAATTAAGTGCTACTAGTGTTGGGATCAAATTCATATTCTTTGCCACTATTTATACAAACAGTGGGAACAAGTGAAATTAAATAATGCGTAATGGTGTAGGATCAAATTCACATTCTGCACTATCTTATCAAGCATATATGCACATACACACTAAGAAAAAGTGTTGTATGAGTTTAGGACCATATGCATATGTTAATAAGTTTGATACTTAGATTCACTTATCAAAGTCACCATATTTTTAAGGCATGAGAATAGAAGAAAAGGGCTTTTCAGCACAAACTGATATTAGCCGATGATTGAAAATGAGAAGCAAGCACCACCCTATTATAACAATATAGTAGTTATAAAACTATTTTTTGTATAGTGAATTTGATGTTATAGTGGGTAAAGTATAATTATTATTAATGTGACAAAAATAATTTTATGAGTTTAAGTTCTAACTATTTTAATGGACGGACAATAATTTATTTTTGTGTCTTTACTGGCTAAAGTTAAGTTTTTTTAATGCGACAAAAATAGTTTTGTAACTTAAATGAATATATCAGATAAAGTTGGGGTCTTCATTTCGAATAAAGAAATGTCTAGTGGGAAGTTTTTTTTCCTTTAGTAGGGCTTACGCGACAAAAATTCGATTTAGTGGCGAAAAAACAAAAAACCCAACAATGGCACATTGCATTACTCCAATTGCTTGTGCTTCTTAAGAAAGAAACAAAGAAAAGGACATAATAGTCTCAAGCTTTCCAATGAGGTCTGCAGCTATATTCCTAAGATGAAGTAATCAAATCAAAAATATTAGGACAATCCTTTTGTGCTGAGATGATTGGATGTTTGATTCACATTAAACCATAAGGTACCAATCTTTGACATAATGTTGGTCCCACTTGCTTAGATATTTTCATTTTTAGTGTTCCAAAGATTTTTATGAGTTTTCACCATGTCCTTTTCTTCGTTTCTTTCTATTGGTAAACTTTCTGACCTGCAAATAACTTGAGTTTTGATCTCACACCCTTCGTAAATAGTGTTCCTAGGACTTCTGGTTTTCTAGATCCTAGATATATTAGATTATGAACAAGTCTACTAAAAGGATTTTTTATTAAGAGATTATTTTCTATGATATTTTGATTGTTCCAAGATCCATTAAACAATGGAAAGCAAAGAAATAATTAATTTCTGAACTTTTGGCGATGCACAAGAAACTCATTAAGCAAACATGTTAGGGATCTTAGGGTAGGATGTATTAGTAAAAATAATGCATGCATTAGCTTTTGGTATTACTAATCTTTTGTTTGACATATTTTTTCAACCTATGTATTATTATGTAAGTATTAGTTATAAAATCTATTTAGTATTATCCTATGTATAACTAATATATAGCGGGCAACCTGGTGCACTAACCTCCTGTTGTACATGGGGTTGGAGGAATAGCCGGATCACAAGGGTCTATTGTACGCAACCTTACCCTGCATTTCTTCAAGATGGTATTAGTAGCAAACGATGATGTTAGTAATACCAAGGCTATTAATGCATGCATTACCACAGTTAAAGATAAAATTATCCTTAAATTCCTTTGAAGCTACAAAATATGAAAGGCATTTTTGTAAATAAAATTTCTTAAAAATTATGCAATACATTTTAATTTTTAATATACCACACCAAACAGTGAATAAAATATAATCCCTGCATAACTAATGCTTGCATTACTAACCCATGTATTACTAATACACATTATTCAGCAATATTTTTATACATCCTACCAAATGACACCTTAGATGTACAACACAAATATAAGAGTCCGGAACCAAAGTGTGGTTCTTTTGGAATCAAACGACACAAATAGGTAAAAAAAAATGTATTCTGCCACAGTATAGACCCCGATTCGATTCCCAGATGGTGAATCTTTTTATTACATAATTAAAATACCGACCAACTTTGGTCAGTTTTTTTTTTTGCATTATTTTTTTTTGAATTTAATTGACCGACCAAAGTTGGTCGGTATTCCTCCGACCACAAAAATATCGTCCACACGTAAATGGTCGCGTTTTGGTCAGTTTTTGGCCATTACCGACCAACGTTGGTCGGTTTTTTTGGTCAATTTTTACCGGATTTCTAGTAGTGTATATACAGCGCGGTTATTCATCGCACTATACCTTAATAGCACGTTTGTCCGTTAAGGTATAGCACGGTGAATAACCGCGCTATATATAAAATGTGGCCCAACCAATAATTCATCTACACTTAACTGACTCACCAATAATTCATATGGGTATAACGCCTATTATGTATGCGCTATACATCAAATAATTGTACGCCCTGGACTAGGTTTTTCCTTATTTAAGGAGTTTCAGAATTTGGTAAAAATCCATTCAGGATCCTTCAAGTCTTCCGAGATATTTGTTCTTTAAGTTATTTTGTATTTTGTCATAATATCTGAAGAGCGAAAAATTAGGGGTTTCATTATATTGGGAGGAATGAGGTTGTGGTGGAGAATAACTCAGTACGCTATAGTTATTTTCCACAGTGTCATGTTAAGTTGCCAATTACAATGGAGTACGATAGATTGGTATCATTGTTATGTAAAAAAAATGAGCGCGGGCAAACGTTCGGTGAATATTAAAGTAATCGGAAGATATCTGTATTCTGTTACTCCGCAAGAGGTTGCTTGTTATGCTAAGTTTAACATCGAAGACGATGAAATTTTAATAAACATTTTAAAACAACAAATTAATTTAATCACAAAAAAATCACGAAAAAACATATAGCACACTAAAAAACATAATAAACATTTTTTAAAACAACTAATAACATTAATTATTTATAAAATAATAATTTATCTATTTTACTAATTTTTTAGCACATAAATAATCTAATTCAGATAAAAATAATAAATTAATTAAATAACAAAGCAATCACGAAAAAACATAGACCACAGTTAAAAAAAATAACTAATACGTATTTTTTATACATGAGTTTTACCAAAAAGTAAGTCGGAATATCTCGATTTAAATATTTTTGAAAGGTGAAGATTTAATGATTTGGGGGCAGAAACGAGCAATCCACTACGCGATAACCACTAAAATCCGGTGATAGCTTGTTACAATACGGAGAAGATACACTTTTTGTGGGACGGATAAATTTCAATGGGAGGTTTTTTGCTTTAAAAATGGGGGGGGGGGGGGGAGCTGGAAAAGGAAAGGGGGTAACTGGTATTCTGGTCAGGGAAGATAGATGCCCGCTTTTAAAAGTAGATATAGCGCATATATAGAATGTGCTATACTATAGCGCGTCCTATATGTGCGCTATATATCCTACCCTTTTTGAGTTCAAATCTAGCGCGGTTATTCACCGCGCTATATCTTAACGGACAAACGTATTGTTAAGGTATAGCGCGGTGAATAACTACGTTATATATAAAATGGTACACAAATTTATTTTTTACTATTTGTGGCGTTTGAGTACAAAAGATGTGCACTTTGTTTCTGGACTCCACATATAAAGCCTTCTTCTATAAGGTTGTCTTTTGACATAGAAAAGACCAGCTGTTAGGGAATGACGACATACACAATGAAAAGGAAATTGCAGGAAGAGAAAGTGAGAACCAATTATGATTGAAAAGTTAGACAAATGAAGGGATAACAGTATGACTAGGACTGTCATATGTCCACTATATGTACCACAAGTTATATGTCAATACAATATGTGATTTCTTTTCAACTTTTTATTTCTCTGCCCTTGGAGCAAGAGATTCCTTTGCGAAAAATTTTATTCACTTGTTGTAGTTGTATGAGGACTCTTTTTAGCCTCAAAATTTTATGGACCTAGATGTGTAAGATATGGGTCCACAAATATGTGTGATAAAAAGAAGCTTCAAACAACTGAACACAAATAATGTCAGTTGTGTGAGGCACCGTAAAATCACTCAGCTCCAAAACTACTATTATAATTTGCGTTACCTTATAGAGTAGTCTCTCCATTTATAAATAAACTTCTCATCTCATTAAAATAGCATGCACATCTTTTTCCCCAAACAAAACCACGAAGAGGCATCATTTAAAGGAAAAAAAAAAGGAACAATTCATCGCTCATTCTTTCCCAACTGTACAGGCGTGCAATCTCGCGAGAGGAAGCAACAATTGACCTCATACCAAATAGATAGAGTAAGCTACGACGAATACAGTGAAAACTTTTGTACTGTCTCTTACCAACCTGAATCGGACATAAATCTTGAATTCTTCAGATCGGGCTGCCAAGCCAAGGGTACAAGAACTGTCAAAAAGATCAACTTAAGACCGTTTTGAGACTATTTTGTAGAGGAAGAGCGGATTGAGAATTTTGTTCCTCAGCATACTTCTTTTTCGCCAGTTTTCATTCAATTTTCTATACATTAACCGAGGGAAAAACCAGCAAGCTACCTTATTTAGAAATGAGGAGCGAGGTTCCACTCCAGCCATCTCTTTGGAAATGGAACTAAAAACGTCGATCTCCGGAAATTGTTCTCATAAGTTAACTTAATACCATCTCAATACAACAGAAAAGAGGAAACTAATTGACACTAATCCTAAGGTTGCAACACGCAAATGGACACCCCCACCCCCCACCCCCACCCCATTTGTGAAAGGTAAGAGCAGCAGTATGACTCAAGCAACTCTATTAATTTTTGCTAGAGAAACATGGACCTACCCCCAACTTTCTTTTATTATGATATGTTACACCATACATGGAAAATGTTACAGGATGACACATTCCATCTTCAGATCTCTGAAAATGATCGGATTGTCCTGAACCCGTGATTATCCGGGAGAGGTCCGTTTCCTGGTCTGACAGAGATTATCACTTCCAAACCTGAAGGAGCCAAAAGGGCAGCAACGTCAGTGAAGCATATGCATAAGTTCTTTTTCGTTGAAGTATAGCTTATATAAGTGACATCCCACAGGCTCACACAAGTCGTGTCTAGATAAACTGCTAGCTGTTGGAGTTAAAAGAGGAATCACACCAACAATAAAAGTACTAACATCCTAAATAGGCAACACAATTGTTGACCAAGCTACTTTTTCAGCTAGTATCTGCTTTCAAGGAAGAGCGGAAGAGCTAGCAAATTCACAGAGTTGTTTCATACAAAATGAGCAGGACATTACCTGCTGCCTTTGCAGCTGTTGCTTCTTGATAGACATCTGTCAAAAACAATATCTCTGATGGATTATCTACTCCCAACGATGCTGTAATTTCTTGGTAACTTTTTGTTTCTCTCTTGTTTCTACAGCAGAAAAGGAGAAAGATGAATTACTTCAACTGACAAAAGTATCAAAATATGAAAACCCGCTGAAAGGTAGAAATTTACCCCACTGTTGTATCGAAAAATCCACAGAGATAATTTCTCAGGTCTCCATGTTTTGTGTGACCAAACAAAAGTCTCTGTGCCAATCTGCTGCCACTTGAGTATATGTATACCTAAGGTACAAAAACTAATTAATATGACTAGCAGATGGAGATTATAGACCAAGGCATTACCTCGTCATGATAATGAACAAGAACACACTT
Source organism: Nicotiana tomentosiformis (assembly GCF_000390325.3). Lineage (NCBI taxonomy): Eukaryota > Viridiplantae > Streptophyta > Magnoliopsida > Solanales > Solanaceae > Nicotiana > Nicotiana tomentosiformis. The sequence goes on along the minus strand of NC_090818.1, from coordinate 40,833,109 downwards.
AAACCATGCAGCATGCTGAAGCCTTTCAAAAAGAATCAGAGCAACTTCTTTGATGGTCATAATGGTTTGCATTTGCAACAAAATTTGGATAGCACTAGAGCTTACGGAAAAGGGAGGAATGCAGAGAGTACTGAAACAAGGAAAGATGAAAGAAACCTTGAAGCCTAAAGAGGTCCATTTCTCAAGAGCTTGAGGCACATCATCAAAAACAAGTCCCTCTAACTCATTATTCTCAAACCCAGTTTGCCATATATGTCCCTGAGTATGAGAATATGAAAAAAAAAAAAAAGCACAAGTTGTAAGCAACTAAATTATGAAACTTTATAATATTTGAGGGACCTAGGTACCACTGTTCTCACCTGTAACTCCTTCAATGCAATAATCTTTCGGTCCGCTTTAATCATTGCCTCTACATTAGCAACCAAAGCTGCAAGTACTTCCATCTTCCCAGCATCTTCAGACGGGATATGCACAGCACCAGCAACACCATTTTCTAGGTCTTGTTGCACCTGAAAGAAGATGGCAGAGGCAAGATTCAAAAATCAGCACATTTGTTTACACTTTTCAATATTACTTTCAGCAAGTGGGGAATGTCGAGAATTTGAGCAGGGACGGCCATGGCTTCTCGATATATGCAGTCTATGAAGGTTGCCGCCTATCATTTGGTTTATGCTTTTACAACATTTGTAGGGCTCAGACCAGGCATTTGGTATTTGGATTTGTGTCTTAGACACTCCATGACTTAGATTATGGGTTGTATTGCGAGTTACACTTTGTATTTCTGTTTGTGCTGATATTGGAGATTGCCCTACTTTATACTTAACGTTTTGCTGTTTGGTTAGCGGTTGGAATACATGTGATAGAAATCTGGTTCGCCTAGCTGGTAGGTGCTCATTAGGTGTCAATCATGGCTAGGAGGTACTTTGGGTCGTGACAAAGTTGTAATGAGAGTTTGGCATAACTTTTAGTCAATCCAGGTTTGGATTTCTCATTAACTTTTCAAGTTAGTTACACCCAAAAGTTTTGTTAATTTTTCCCAAGTGTCCTCCAGAAACTGACATGCAAAACACCATTATGACAATAATATCACCTCACCACAAATCTTTCCAAGAAAAAGGCTCAACTCTTTTGAAGACCTTTTTCACAAAGCTATTTCTCAGTAAGTTTACTTACTTGAGCACGTAATAACTTAATATCCTGTTGAGTTTCTGCTGAGCCATATGTAGCATCCAAATGTCTCCCCACATTATCACGTGCATAAGGGAACAGAACATCAGTAACAAATGTTATTGGGGTAGTGGTTCCTTCTATATCCAAAATGATGCACCGCTGCGAAAAATTATAAATATCACAATGGAGACAACAATAACAACTCAATGGAAATACCTAAGACAAAGACCTAAACCGTTGAATTTCAAATCAGAGGATGGTCTAAAATTTTCAAATGCTTACCCTTGATGGTTCAATGCTGCTGCCATTTGAAGCAAGAGTACCTGCTTTTGCAGATATTTTGGCATTCTGGATGCCAACAAAAGGACCATTGGGGTTATGAATGGGACCATGAGCTGGTGTTGTCCAGTCAAGTCCTAATTGATGAAGTTTAATAGCAGCATCAAAGAGGTAGTGGTAGCACTCAGCCTGGAAGATAGCATGTCAATTAGAAGAGTGCCAAATGAAACGTAAATTCTCAGATACATCAAACTTATTGATCTGAGGACTGTTTCGATACTTACATTCTTAAATAGATTAAAAGATGTACATAGAAAATCCTACAGAGGTCATCCTTAACTTACTAGCACATATTAAATCAATATTATTAAATCTATCTTCTACCTAACCATGTCACCCCAAACAAAAAAGGATAGTGTTAAATCAATCAATGATTTTTGCAGAGTAGGGTGTAACAAAATACACTAGAAGCAAGATAACTATTAGTAGCTACTAAACCCATATTGGAAGTACTAGACCATATGGTTCATGATGCAAACCTGTGTTTTAGCACTGATCCAAGAATCTCCCCACACATATATACCATGGTTGCGGACCAGCACGGCTGTTGCTTTTGGGTAAGCTTTGATCTGTTCAACATGGAAAAAAATTTAATACTGTGTCACTCAATAGATAGGACCATCACTAGAAAAAGGCTGAAAATCTTCACTTCTTCAGTTAAGTCTTCTTTCAAAGGTGAGTAATGGCATCAGGCATCTACTATATTTTTCTCACGAGAAAATAACGGAAAAAATTTACATGCTACTCAAACCAAAAACAGATGTCTCCAAATATGCATGAATCAAATAAAAACCTTGTTTAGGCAGATTATCAAGCTTCGTGTAAATAGTAGAGCATTAAATATGATCCTAAACCTTGGGGAAGCATAATAAGAAGTGTACTAATTTAGGAGACAGCTATGGATATTATTGGATACCTAACCTTGATATACAGTTAGTCTTCATAATATGCAGATGACTCTTTGAGAATATTCCCTCTATCCTCATATTTCATAAATGACTTATTTCTCCTCTCTTCCGTTGCAAAATCTGGACCTCTATCCTTAAATGGTAAAAAATTCCCTATTCCCTTCCAACAATTAAGCTATAAACAATACTGTAACAAATTAGGCATCAATTCTAAACTAGGTGGCCGGCTATACGAACCCTTCTATTGTCATTCGGAGAATACATCCTAGTTTGACTATTTTTATGCTAACAGCCAACCTACAGGCAAGACTTCTATACCCTAATCCCTGCATAAAATATAACCTATCAAGTTTACTGTAAAACACTGGGCTACTCAAATTTGGTTACTCGAAAGAGTGAGTAATTATAGAACTTTGTGTTTCGACTTTCGTGACAAATAATTTTGGGTGGAATGTCATCCTTATGCTCTAGCTTTTATCTTTTGAGGAAAACCATTTATACAACTAAATTTATTTCGATCTTCTATATTAGAGCTGATATAGAATTTCTCCTGCATAACCCCCCACTCATCCACGAGAGAGGGGGGAGGTTGACTTGCATCACTCCTCTAGTTCCTTCAATGGACCTGGAAACAGTTTTTTATGTTTCTTGGTACCTAGCTTCACATGTGCGTAGTTTATTCTGTATGTGATATAGAGTAAATCTTGACTTCTAAAATTTAAACTGCTATAGCAGACTCCTTCGTGGTAATTAAGGGAGCTGTAGCATACATCTTGTGACTTGAGCTATGTAATTCTTCTTACTACAAAAGATCCACTTCAATTCTCAACAAATTGTTACTAGAACCATTTCTTGTTGGTTAATTATTAACCTGTATGGCTACGATAGCAAAGCACAATGCCAGGTCAATGTTAAAGGCAGAAATGATTAGTTAAGGACAGACATGACACTGAAGCCAGTAAAAACCATCTAGAATTTCCATTGGAAACCAGGAATTTGAAACTAGCTCAGGGTGCTCCTACTGACCCAAAGTAGTGGGTAGCACCTCAAGGGCAGAGCCAGTAGGCATGAGCTCTCTGTGCGAGGTAAACATCTCTTTACACATGTGATTAGTTTAGTTTATATTTGCTTACCGTAACAAGATAGCTTTACACTTCGTTTACCAGCTAACAAGATAGCTTTACACTTCGTTTACCAGCTAGAGAGACATAATAGCATGTAATCCACCAAAAGAAAAAAGTAACTTGTCAGAGCAGATAAAAGACTACAGTAAAGTGGAAATATAAAAGCATCATCATGCAAGAAGTGTTCCCAATCTGCTTATCAACCGTTAGTTTCCAAAGATGAATGGAAGAAGTAGTAGTTTATAACTTCATCTTGTCTTTTATGGATAGGGTACGTCGTGCAGTCAATTCTATTTAGCTCGACATCACTTGTTAAAAATAAATATCTGCCAGCCGCTTCCCTTAATGGCTACCCATTTTGTGAGACTGGCCAAAATGATAACAAAGGAACCTAGTCAATTTTTCATGTATTATTAGAATTTAGAACTGCTCTATGAATGCGACAAACTATTCCATGATTTTCCCTTCTTCAAGGGACAGGGTATCAAGTGCAATCAATGCTTTAAGCAAAATTTTACTTAAAAAAAATAAAACAAACCAGTCTACTTTCTTCCATGTATTGTTATAACTGCTGAACAAATTCAGCAGTGAAGCAGAATTGCCGACAGCAACAGCAAGTTGTAACAAACAAATTTAGCAGTTGAATGATTGAGCAACAGCAATGTATTTTTGTTACTTTGCAAGTGAAAAACTGTCACCCTGTTTGGTGGTCACAGCCAAGAAAAAACAGGAATAACATTGACTTACTTAACAATAATTTGATTATAGCAGTTCCAGTTAAACCATCTAAAACTAATGACTTAAAGCAGAGAAGAAAAAAGAACAAAATAAGTGCAGATACACAAACGAACAGATCGTGGTAGACATGAGATCATGCAAAGGAAGGGTGTGACTTTTAGAAGATGGAGATGCATACAGCTTCAGTAAGAGATTCTGTGAGTTCTCTCTCATATGCAGTGTTCTCTATGATAGGAACCACAAGTTCGTCATAGTAACCATGCCCTTGAATTCCTTTTATCATTTCCATATGAGTGATCTGTCAATCAAAGCAACAACGAATAGTAGATGAGATGAAAAAGAACAATAGGTTTCAGTATTTTACAATGCGGAATTAGATGTGTTTTAAAATTTTATCAGTTGGGCTAGGGCAATTTGGCAGAGGAGATAGAGAAAGTAGTAACTTATTACATTGGTAAAATAGAAAGTTTCAAATGCATATACTCTTCAGAGATCAATCAACTATGCCTCAGTCCAAAACTAATTGTCTCTGCTATATGAAATAACTAGCCTATATACAATTATGGGCAAAGAGAAGAAGCGTTAGGATTGGACTTCATATAATATAGGAAAAGTACAAGTATCTTTATTAGAAGGAAAATTGATTCTCAAATAAAAATCCAAAATATCTATAGTCAATGGGGAAACAAATCTATAGTCAGCATTATACGGACTATGTCGAATGTTTGGACCTCAGCATTACCAAGTTCCCCTTTTTTGTTTTAATGCACACCAAGATGGTGGTAACTTTACAAAAGCTTGTAGCAATATTTACCCGAAATTCTTTTGCTAGTGGATTAAGCATTGTTACAAGGCAGGATTCCATTCCATGACTGTGGATAACGGCACCAGCATTACGCATCTCATATGCCTAAGGAAAAACAAAAAGGAAATAACTTACAATCCCCAAAATAGAATACAGAATCAAAAAGAACTAAGAGAATTCAAGTATAAATCAGTGTTATCAAAGGCGAAAAGCGCAAAAAAAGCTCTAAGGTCCATTAGAGCTTTAAGTGCAAAGCGCAATGCGAAGTTTAATGAAGAAAGGCGCAAATGGAGAAAAAATACATATTAATATGTATGTATAGTCCAAGACTATATAATTATAAGCTAGAATAACAAATAGATGGACAAAGAAATTAAAAAAAAAAAAAAAAAAGACAAAGTGAAATCTCAATTGTTTAATGCCGCCTCTTCACGATTACGCTCATTGGCAAGAAAAAGTATGCTTAGAACCTTGATGACGACACTGACGCGTCCGCTAAGCGAGGCGAAGCTCTCAACATGTTTTACGGCTCGCTTCAGGACTTACGCGCACCTTTGACAACAGTGTACAACTAACAATCCTGGCTGTTACTAGAATATTGAGAGAGGAAGAGAGAGAGAGAGAACAAATTTAACAGATAGCAGCAGAGAAATAGTAAACGATCCTGAGGTGAACCCGATAGAAATGAAATATGCAAAAGTTTGCTAATTTGACCAGAAACAAAGAAGAGACTACAGGCTTGGATTGTTGAAATGTTTGAGCATCTCATCTAAAAGCTTATCTCATCTAAAAGCTTAAGCTATTAGAGAGAGTACACTTGTATTTACTTAATTACAACAAAACGATTAGACTATCAAAGAACATACTACAATCAATTCCAGTATTTCAAATAGACATGATTGCAAAACAATTGTCCCATGATAAAAACAACAACCTATTTTCCTCTTCAACTATAACTATAACACTGATGACCTATTGTACCTTCATAAAAAGAGGAGCACAATCAGAACACTTGGGAAATTTGTGGGGAGGAGGTTTAGCCACCGGCGCAGTTAAAATAGACCCATCTGATGACATCACATACATATCCTCTTCCACCATCCTTTCCTTTTGCACCCCTAATCAAAACCATTTTTAAAAAAAATCAAACAAACGAGAAAAAAATAGAACACAAAAATAGATAGAAAGTAAGGTTAAATCGTAAATAAATGGGTTCTTACCGGAAGGGGACATGACGATAAGTTGTTGGGCTTTGGGAATAGATTCATCGTGGACTTTAATGGTGATGCTGCCGCCGGTGCCCCCAACCCAGCCCTGGTTGTAAAAATGACGGCAGAGTTCGGCGATTAAGGACTTGGTTTCTTTAACCTTGTCACCTTCTAAGTATGCTTGAGAGTCAGTCGCCATTTTCAGAGCTCCGCTCATAGTCAATTGGGATGCTGAAGCTTTCACTCGTGTTGCTTTATGTAGTATTACTAGAGAAATAATTAATGACTCAATTATTAAAATGTTACGGTTCTAAGTGAAATAAATAAAATTAATGATTCAAGTAACATAGAAATAGGGAGTACCTCCGTAATTTGATATTTGTTTCCAAAAATAAATACTAGGAAAATGAAATTGATATGATGATCTGTGTTCACTTGCGTAAATATGAAGTTGATTTATAAATTAATATATTATTAAAAAAATCTAATCAAATTTAACTTCATTATTAAGTCAAATGTAACTGACATTAGTACCGTATAAATGGGAGGATAAAATAATTAACACTATGATTAGGGTTTATTAATGTATGGAATCTGAATTTTGTGCAATAAAATTGCCCAAATTCAAATAAAGGAATGGTAGGTGGTTACTAGTTAGGCATATAAAAGGAATCTACTTTAAAAAAGGCACATTATTCATGCGCCTATTTGCATCATCTCATCTCAAACTGCCTGTTCTTCCAACAAACGTTTTCCACGGCGCGTGTCACGTGACAAGACAATGCATTGTATTTTTGTTGTGTTTAATATTTGTAGTGGAACATTAAATAATTTGGGATAGTGTTGCATAAGATTCACACGGTACGATAAGTCAGTCATTAATATTTGTATTAGGATAGATTATTTACATTATTTTTTTAGGGAGCGTTTCTTTCCTGAATATTGTATAAACGCGAAAAACCTTAAGCATTGAACTTTTCTTTTTTAAAGTTTCATTAAAGGAGGAACACACAATGCATTATCATTGCAAGTAATTATGATAATTTCAAAATGATATTAAAATTTATTGAAAAAAAGAAAAGGAAAAAGGTGATACTTGAATTGAAATTCTAGACTAGTCAAAAATAGTGGAACAAAAAATGAATAAAAGAATTAACCTAAATAGCAGCGCACACAATCGCTTAAACTAAAAATAGCCGGTGGAGGTATAATATATGCATAATTTATGTATTATATATGTATAATTATGTATAATCAATGTATAAACTATGTATATGGCTAGAAAAAGTAAATAATGAATATGATCGGCTATTTATGTTGTTTACCCCAAAATCGGATAACAATTGAATTTGTACGCGGTTTTAAGGATATGTGATCTAATTTGATACAAAGCGGAAAATCAGATTTAGTATGGAAGAATAAGTAGAAAAATAAATGCAAACCATGCAGATTGAACAACTTAAGACTCGCAAGGTTAACTTCCTTCGAATTTAGATGTGATCTTATTGAAACCAGAATAATATGAACAAAGTTGGAAAAAATAGTATCTTGTTCTTTTAAGTATGTTACAATGTGTCTAATGAATTACTCATTTCCCTTTATATATCCAGGGAGATGAAGCCTTTAAGATATTATTTTATAAGAAATTATGCAGACCGTTGGCTCCCTTTTTTACTTAATCTTGTGATTCTTGCCATAATGATAGGTTAATGGCGAGAATCACGTATCCTTGTCGGATGAGTTGGCAAAGCTTTTTTTTGAGGCCATTAGAAGTAGGGTCGGTCGTGTCCTCGATAAACTCGAGGGCAAATCTGATGATCCTGTTCGAACTTCGATCCTCGATATCGAGCTTTGTTACATCTGTAACTTCGATCTCTTACGTATGTGCCGAGCCTTGACCTATTGTTCCAGATGCTCGATCAAGCGTCGAGCTCGGCTCTACCCATATACAATCTGCATGGTTTGCATTTATTTTTCTACTTATTCTTCCATATTAAATCCGATTTCTCGTTTTGTATCAAATTAGATCACATATCCTTAAAACCGCGTATAAATTCAATTGTTATCCGATTTTGGGGTAAACAGTTTGACGCCCACCATAGGGCTAAGGACAATAGTGGTTATTTGATACAAATTTTCATAACACACACTACTTTACACTTGCTCTTTGAAGTATCTTTGATTTCAGGCCAAAAATGACAAACTCTCTATTAGCACCTCTACAAATCAACAACGAGGCCGGTCATTAAGGTGAGAATAACAACACGGTGCCCGCTAATGCGGGGCCACCCACTGATGTCGTTGGAATTCAAAATGCGGATCTAATTGATATAAATTCACATGTGGCCATCGACGAGAACTTGCGTACCGACCCTGAAAATAGCGTCCGTGGTGGAGCCCGATCTACAGCTCGAAACACACAAAAAATTAAAGAAGACGGGATTAGCCTGCGCATGATCTTCGAAATGATACAAGCTCAACAGGTGGCGATAACTCAGTTCAGAGCCAAACTCAGGCACCGAGTAGGGTTAAACCCGATCCGACTCAAGAAGTCACCTGCAGAACGGAATCGGGCGTGGTAAGGTCGAAGGAACAAGAATCAAGGACTAACCCCGAAATTATAAAAATGCTCAAGGAGTTGACAAAGCGGATAGAGTCAGGGGAAAAGAAGATCGAAGTGAATGATAAAAAGGTTGAAACCTATAATTCTAGGGCAGATCAAATCCCAGGAGCACCCCCGATATTGAAGGAACTGGATTCCAAGAAGTTCGTGCAAAAACCTTTTCCTCCGAGCGCGGCCCCAAAATTGATCCCCAAGAAATTTTGTATGCCCGAAATACCTAAGTACAACGGAACGACCGATCCAAACGAGCATGCAACCTCTTATACATGTGCCATTAAAGTGAACGAATTAGAAGACGATGAAATCGAGTCTGTTTTGCTGAAAAAATTTGGGAAGACCCTATCAAAGGGAGTCATGATATGGTATCACAACTTACCTGCTAATTCTATTGACTCATTTGCTATGCTTGCGAACTCTTTCGTTAGCACATGCCGGCGCCATCAAGGTCGAAACCAGGAAATCAGACCTTTTCAAAGTCAAACAGAATGAGAACGAGATGCTCAGGGAGTTCGTGTCCCGTTTTCAAATGGAATGAATGGATCTGCCGCCGGTCGCTGATGATTGAGTTATTCAGGCTTTCACTCAAGGACTCAATATTCAAAGCCCGGTGGCTTCACAACAATTAAAGCAAAGCCTGATAGAATCCCTTGCCATTACCTGGACCGATGTACACAATCGGTATTAATCGAAAATCAGAGTCGAAGATGATCAACGCGAGGCACCTTCGAAGTTTATATATCCTGCCAGGACTCTCGATAGAGCCAAGAGGGGCATCGATCATGAACCAGGATCAAACGGGGATCGATATAGGCCCTATAATAGAGATCAAAAGAGCAGTGGGTTGGGGCGGAACCCCGTAAGAAATGACAGGAGAAGTGATCAAGGTCGAAGCAACCGGGGACTCATGACCAAAAATGGCTTCGACAGGTCCATCGGGCCTAAAGAAGCACCGAGGCTATCAAAATACAACTTTAATATCAATGATACCGCCATCAGTGATACAAAATGTCCTCGACCTTTACAATTCGATCCAGCGCAAAGGGACCCTAACCATATGTGCAAATATCATGGCACTCACGGTCATAGAACGAAATATTGTCGACAGCTAAGAGAAGAAGTAGCCCGCTTATTCAACAATGGGCACCTTCGAGAATTCTTGAGCGAACGAGCCAAGAACCACTTTAGAAACAGGGATTTTAATAAACAGACAGGACAAGAAGATACCGAACCTCAACACGTCATAAATATGATCATCGGTGGAGTCGACATCCCACAAGGGCTAATGTTGAAACGCACCAAAATCTCTGTCACCAGGGAGAAACGAACTCGAGACTACATACCTGAAGGAGCCTTATCCTTCAACGACGAGGACACGAAAGGGATCATACAACCTCACAATGATGCACTGGTAATATATGTACTCATAAATAAAACTATAATCAAACGTGTGTTAATTGATCCAGGTAGCTCGGCCAACATTATTCGATCGAAGGTCGTAGAACAGCTCAGTCTACAAGACAGGATCGTGCTAGCAGTCCGAATCCTAAACGGGTTCAACAAGGCATGTGAAACCACCAAAGGGGAAATAACATTACCGGTCAATACCGTCGGAATCGTACGAGAGGCCAAGTTTTATGTAATCGAGGGGGACATGAGGTAAAATGCCCTTCTCGGAAGGCCATGGATCAACCACATAAGGGCAGTACCCTCAACTCTTCACCAAGTGTTAAAATTCCCAGTCCCGGGGGAATCAAGACAATCTACGGGGAACAACCGGCCGCAAAAGAGATATTTGACATCGAAGAAGTGGTTCCGGTATCAACGTTCACAACACCGAAGGAACCGAATTTTAGAGCTGACCCAGAGGCCAAATAGCAATTACCGATTCCGGTAACGATCCAATCATATGAGCAAAAGACCTACGAAGATGATGATTACGGGATTCCCCGATCTTTTATAATCCCCGATTACTCTGACGCGACCAAATCGACGGTCGAAGAGCTGGAACAGGTTGTATTAATCGAGCATTTGTCCGATCGAAAGGTATACTTGGGCATGGGACTAACTCCCGAGGTCAGAAAAAAATTTATTCAATTTCTTATAGTTAACATAGATTCTTTTGCTTGGTCCCATCTTGATATGACAAGGATCCCACCAGAAGTAACCACTCACAAACTAAGCATGGACCCAAAACTTAATACGGTCAAGCAGAAGAGGAGGCCCTAGTCCGAGGTCAAACATGCCTTCATCAAGGACGAGGTATCTAAACTCCTAAAAATAGGGTCCATTCGAGAGGTTAAATACCCGGATTTGTTAGCAAACGTAGTGGTAGTCCCTAAAAAAGGGAATAAAGTAAGAATGTGTGTAGATTATAAAGATTTGAATAAAGTATACCCCAAAGACTCTTTTCCTTTGCCCAACATCGATCATATGATCGATGCCACGGCCGACCACGAGACCCTCAGTTTTGTCAATGCCTATTCCGGGTACAACCAAATACAGATGGACCCGGGGTGATCAGGAAAAAACCTCATTCATCACTAAAAACGGCACATATTATTATAATGTAATGCCGTTTGGATTAAAAAATACTGGTGCCACATACCAACGCCTAGTAAATCGGATGTTCGAAGAACAAATAGGAAAATCGATGAAAGTTTACATTGACGATATGTTGATTAAATCCCTGCGAGCAGAGGACCATTTAAAGCATTTGCAGGAAACTTTCAGTATATTGAAGAAATACAACATGAAGCTGAATCCAAAAAAATGCACGTTCGGAGTCGGATCAGGAAAATTTCTCAGGTTCATGGTATCCAACCGAGGAATCGAGATCAACCCCGACAAGATCAAAGCTATCGAAGATATCACAATAGTGGACAACCTGAAGGCCGTACAAAGGCTAACCGAGCGCATTGCCGCCCTAGGGTGATTCATCTCAAGGTCCTTCGATAAGAGTCATCAATTTTTCTCGTTGCTGAAGAAGAAAAACAACTTCACATGGACCCCGGAGTGCCAACGGGCCCTAGAAGAATTTAAGCGGTATTTATCGAGCACGCCACTGCTTCACACACCAAGGGCAGACAAACAACTATACTTGTATTTGGAAGTATCGGAGATAGCGGTAAGTGGAGTCCTAGTCCGGAAAGAACAAGGTACGCAACTTCCGATTTATTATGTTAGCCAGACCTTGGGTGAGGCCGAAACTAGATACCCCCACCTAGAAAAATTGGCGCTCTCTTTGCTAAGTGCCTCGAGGAAGCTAAAACCATACTTCCAATGTCACCCCATATGTGTCGTAAATACTTACCCGTTAAGGAACGTTATGCATAAACCCGAACTCTCGGGACGATTGGCCAAATGGGCCGTGGAAGTAAGTGGGTACGATATTGAATATCGACCTTGGACCGCCATTAAGTCCTAAATAGTGGCATACTTCATGGCCGACTTTACACCGGCCCTAATACCTGAGGTCGAAAAAGAGTTATTGGTTAACTCAGGGACATCTTCGGGAATCTAGACCCTCTTTACAGACGGGGCCTCGAACGCCAAAGGTTCCAGACTTGGTATCGTACTAAAGCCATCAACAGGTAATATAATTAGACAATCTATTAAGATTGTGAAATTGACTAACAACGAGGCCAAATATGAGGCCATGATTGCAGGCCTTGAATTAGCCAAAAGCTTGGGAGCAGAGGTGATCGAAGCCAAGTGCGACTCCCTCCTTGTGGTAAACCAAGTTAACGGAATATTTGAGGTCAGAGAAGAGCAAATGTAGAGATACTTAGACAAGTTACAGGTAACATTACATCGGTTCAAAGAATGGACTTTGCAACACGTACCTCGGGATCAAAACAGCGAAGCCAATGCCCTCGCTAACTTGGGATCATCGGTCCAAGATAACGAGTTCAATTCAGGAGAAGTCATGTAACTTATGAGATCGGTGGTGAAAGAAGGCCATGCTGAGATCAACTCGATGAGCCTAAATTGGGACTGGAGGAACAAGTACGTGGAGTATCTCAGGACCGAAAGTTTGCCATCGGACCTAAAAGAATCGAGGGCCCTGCGTACAAAAGCAGCCCGATTTAGCCTGGCCGAAGACGAAACCTTATTCAGAAGAACATTCGATGGTCCACTTGCAAAATGTCTAGGGTCGGGGGATACTGAGTACATTCTGAGGGAAATCCATGAGGGTACTTGTGGAAATCATTTGGACGTCGAATCACTGGTTCAAAAAATAACTAGAGTCGGTTATTACTTGATCGACATGGAAAAAGATGCAAAGGAGTTCGTTCGAAGATGTGATGAATGCCAAAGGCACGCTTCGATGATCCATCGACCTGGGGAGCCGCTGCATTCGGTTTTGTCACCATGGCCTTTAATGAAATGGGGGATGGACATCGCCGGTCCCCTCCCTCGGGCACCTGGTAAGGTTCAGTTTATTTTATTTATGATTGACTATTTTTCTAAATGGGTGGAAGCATATGCATATGAGAAAATCAAGAAAAAAGAAGTCATTGATTTTATCTAGGACCACATCGTATGCCGATTTGGGATATCGGCTGAGATTGTGTGCGACACTGGGAAATAATTTATTGGCAGCAAAGTAAGTAAGTTTCTCGAAGATCATAAGATCAAAAGAATATTATCCACTCCCTATCATCCTAGTGGGAATGGACAAGCTGAGTCTACCAACAAAACCATACTCCAAAGCCTTAAAAAGAGGTTAATCGACGCAAAAGGAAAATAGAAGGAAATGCTACCTGAGGTCCTATGGGCATACCGCACAACTTCGAAATCTAGTAGCGGGGCCACCCCGTTCTCTTTAGTTTATGGCACCGAAGCTTTAATACCGATCGAGCTCGGGGAGCCAAGTATCAGATTCTGATATGCAACAAAAGAATCAAATGACGAGGCCATGAATACAAACCTGGAGCTATTGGATGAAAGGCGTGAAGTCACCCTTGTTCGATTGGCTGCCCAAAAGTAGCGGATCGAGAGGTATTACAATCGAAGGTCTAACCTTCTATACTTTAATGTCGGGGATTTGGTACTAAGAAAAGTCACGCTAAGCACCTGAACCCTGAACGAAGGGAAATTGGGCCCAAATTGGGAAGGACCGTACCAAATTATCAAGATCACCGGAAAGGGATCCTACAAGCTCGGAACAATGAACGGCGACCAATTATAGAACAACTGGAATATAACTAACTTAAATCGATATTATTGCTAAGGTACGACCCCAATTCTTTTTTCCATTTTGTTTACATTCCAAACTGACACTTGCAGGCAACCTATAAAGGATAATACAAGATACTGGGTCTGAAAGCATGCGTTGCACTCTTTTTTCCTGTGACTGATTTTGTCCTAAATAGGTTTTTTGGCAAGGGTTTTAACGAGGCAACTAGTAAATCGTGCTAACTTAGAATCGAAGGCCAGCTATGAACCGGTTGCAATGATCATAACAACATTCGAGGCCTTTCTTCGGTCAACCTCAAACACTGGGGGGCAAGATCCTCGGGGATATCGAATTTAACATGGCATTTCAATTTCGAGATTAAAGGGGCTCGATCAACAGGATTTATTGTAAGGGCCAAACAGTCAAAAGAACCGTGGCCGCTCAAAGCAATCGACCCTTGGCACTAAACATATATACATGTACAACTATTATGTGCAAGAATATAAGAGCCTCCTTTGCATATAAATATCTCGTTCTCAAAAAATGTTTCTTGCATTTTCAAGGAATTCCTTACAGCTAAAGATATCAAGCCTAAGGGCAACCTTAATCCGAGTTCGAACATTCACTCGGGGACTAGACATCGAGCCTAAGGGCAATCTTAAAATCCGAGTTCGAACATTCACTCTGGGATTGCCGATCAAAAAACAATCTCGGACGTTCCGAAATACCAGATTACAAAGGCATAAAGCTTATTTGGCATTGCCCGAATTTAAAGGCTAAGGCCACTCCGAGTTAATAAAACTCGAGGGCATAAAGCTTATTTGGCATTGCCCGAATTTAAAGGCTAAGGTCGTTCCGAGTTAAAAACACTCGAGGGCATAAAATCTTATATGGCATTGCCCGAATCTAAAGTCTAAGGCCGCTCCGAGTTAATAAAATTTGAGGGAATAAAGCTTATTTGGCATTGCCCAAATTTTAAGGCTAAGGCCGCTTCGAGTTAATAAAATTTGAGGGCATAAAGCTTATTTGGCATTGCTCGAATTTTAAAGCTAAGGCCGCTTCGAGTTAATAAAATTCGAGGGAATAAAGCTTATTTGGTATTGCCCGAATTTAAAGGCTAAGGCCGCTCCGAGTTAATAAAACTCGAGGGCATAAAGCTTAATTGTCATTGCCCGAATTTAAAGGCTAAGGCCGTTCCAAGTTAAAAACACTAGAGGGCATAAAAGCTTATCTGGCATTGCCCGAATCTAAAGTCTAAGGCCACTCCAAGTTAATAAAATTCGAGGGCATAAAGCTTAGTTGGCATTGCCCGAATTTTAAGGCTAAGGCCGCTCCGAGTTAATAAAATTCGAGGGCATAAAACTTATTTGGCATTGCCCGAATTTAAAGGCTAAGGCCGCTCCGAGCTAATAAAACTCGAGGGTATAAAACTTATTTGGCATTGCCCTAATTTAAAGGCTAAGGCCACTCCGAGTTAAAGCCTTGCTTGAGGAATAGTTTCACAAAAATGGAGACGAACCGGGATAACGTCCGATCTTGTTTCTGGATTGAGTAGAAAAGGGATATATGAAGTTCGTTCTCTTCCTCTGTGCATCTCTGTGATGGGTAAATCTCCATAAAAAAGTGTAATTAACCTATTTTTCTTTTGGTTAACCTTAAAACTGGGATAGATCCATGAGAAATCTCATTAGATTTTATTAGATATGGTATAGATCAAAATGGGACACCAAAAGAATTGACTGCTGAGCCGTATGAGGTAAGAAATTCTCAAGTACGGTTCTAAGGGAAGGAATTGAACTACCTATTCCGGCCGGGGAGAACAGGCCATTCAACAGGGAGATTCTGAAATTGCAGAGGTTTAAGGCTAAGGCCGCTCCAAGTTAATAAAACTTGAGGGCATAAAGCTTAATTGGCATTGCCCAAATTTAAAGGCTAAGGCCATTCCGAGTTAAAATAACTGGAGGGCATAAAAGCTTATTTGGCATTTCCCGAATTTAAAGGCTAAGGCCGCTCTGAGTTATAAACACTCGAGGGCATAAAAGCTTATTTTGCAGCGCCCGAACTGTAAAGGCCATGGCCATATTAACACGACTCGGAGACGTCTGAGGCTCATAACAAAAACAAGGCCTTTAAAACTCTTATAACCGGTTCTAAAGGCTGCCCTCGACAAAGCTATAAACCTAATATATTTTGAGAAAATTATCGGTAACACCGAACCCCTACAAAGCCTTAACCCAGAAAGGTGATAAAAGTAAGGTTTGTTCGAACCTTCGAACACAACCTAATTATCTCATGCTAAGGCATCTCATGCTAAGGCATCTCGACCTTTTGCAAGAACAAATAATAAAGCAAAGGAAAAGTTCGTTAAAGGCAAGGTTCGAACCTTTTCCGCACCTCGACTTTTGCGCCAAGTTCTTCTCCTTTGCAACCCAAAGCTGAACCTTAGCAGAAGCCAACTGTGTCTGGGCAATTTTTTTTTTCTGAGGCCAGACGATCCATATTTTTCTTCCATTATTTGGCCTCAGCCTTCACCGCGTTCACCTCTACCTGGAGCTTCCCGACCTGGTCAAGTCTCTTTTGAGCCTGTAGTTTCGGGTCATTAGCCAAAGTGTCTAAATCGTCATCACTAAGATTGAATATTCGTATTACCTACTCGACCAAACCGGCATGCTCCTTCCGAGCCGCTTCTAACTCGACCTGGAGTTTCTCACTAAGAAGCTTGTAAGTATCTTTCTTCTCGGCAGGCTCCCGAGTCTCAACCTCATAATGCTTGGACTCCTCTCGGTATCGGAGAAAGGCCTCGTGATGAAGCACCAAGGCCTGCAAACACAAAAGAAGATATTACGATTATTCACTATTGAATCTAAGTATATAGTGAAGGGATATGCGAAATTACCCAATTCAACGCATGTTGAGCTTCGTTGAAAAGGCAGGTCGCCTCTACCTTGTTCATTTTGATTTAATCCTCTTCGGTCACCAAGCACCGAAGGTAACTAGCAATTCCCACCGGGGCAGAAAGAACCCGGGCATCTTCCGGAATGGACATAAAAACTGTACGTCTCCTAGTAGGATCAACACTTGGAGCAGGGAACCGGTTCACTAATTTCGGTCGGGCTCGAGGAGGACCCGCCAGCTCCCAGGGACTGGGTCTTCCTTGGCACCGGTAAGTCTCCCAAACCGGTAACATCCTCCGAAGCAGTAGAGTCCTGGCCATCAAAAAAATTATGGAAAGAATCGGCTGCTCCTTGGGCCCCTTTACAGAAGTTACCTTTTTAACGCCCGAGCCTCGTTTATCATAGAATTTGTAAATGAAGGCGACCCAGAAAGGTCAATCACCCCAAGAGCCTCTTTGGGTACATTATATTCTGACCGAGATGTACCTGTCACATTTTCTTTTTCGACCTCATCGGCTCGGGCCAAATTGGTCTCGACCCTTTCAGAGACTTCAACCACTGTTTCTTCTACGACCTCCATGGCTCGAGGCATTTCGGAGCCGCTTCTCACGCGAGCCACCAACTCAGAATTTTCTTCTTCCCCGGACTCATCCCCAACCGGTTGAGTAAGTGCGATGAGAGTTCTCAGGCTCCAGCTTTCTTAGGTTTATACGCCGGCCGCTTCCTCGGTTTTTTCTTTTCAGGGTCCGAGGGACTCGAGTCTTTTCTTTTCTTCTTCTTCTTCTTCTTCTCTTTGACCTATTTCGAAGCAAGGAAATCAGTGTGTATATCATCATCAGCTGATGCAGGCCTCATCTCAACGTCCTTTGGTAAACTTGCAAAATAAAAATACAATGGATCAGAGACCGATGATGAAAAAATGAGATCAGATATATTATTAGGGAAAAACTCTTACCATGATTACGTGCCTCCCATCGGCCCTTCGAGAGCTCACGCTATAAACGCTCGGAGTAAGATCTATGTGTCGCGATGCCCTCGACCCACTCTTTAAGTCCAGAAATGGGGTTCGCCATTTGGGCGACAACTGTATCACATAACATCGAGGAGAAATCAACTGAATGAAAAGCAATAAAAGGTATACCGAAGGCAAAGCTAAACTTACGTTTCATGTTCCATTTCTCAGGAAATGGCATGTCCGCAACCGGGATTAAGTCCGAGGTCCTCACTCGAACAAATCGACCGAACCAGCCCCGGTCTCGATCCTCGTCGACACTCGAGAACAAGGTTTTGGTGGCTCGGCGTACAAGCTTAATCAACCCTCCTCGGTAAAGTCGAGGGGTGTATAGGCGCATGAGATGGTCGATGGTGAATGGACATCCTTCGACCTTGCTCACAAAGAATCAAAGCAGAATAACGATCCTCCAAAATGAAGGATGTATCTGCTCGAGCGTTACATCATACCTTTTGCAAAAGACTATGATGACCGGGTCTAGAGGACCCATCGTGAAAGGGTAAGTGTAAACACTTAAGAAACCCTCCACATATGTGGTGATTGATTCTTCAGGGGTAGGAACCACTACGAGTTTGCCTACCCAGTTGCAGTCCTCTTTAACTTTATCGAGGACGTTGTTCGTAATCGTACATATGTACCTCGAGACCGGTTCACATCGAACCGGTACCATGTGCGTATTCTCAACCTTGAAGTCAGCCACAGTAGGGCATCCAGTAGGGATATATGATCTCAGAGGAGGTTCTTTAGTAGCAGCATGAGAAACGTTTTCAGAAGGCTTTAAAGAAGAAGGTGCTTCTTTTTTAGGAACAGACTTTGAAGTCTTTGCTATTTTTATAAAAAAACGAAGGAAAGAAATAGTTGATAAAGGGAAGCTTTGAGGTTAACAATGAGAAAACCAAAAGATGAAGAAGGTGAAGTTTTCTTAGAACACAATGGGATTTAAGCGTAAAAGTTCTAACAAATGGATTAAAGGGTATTTATAGGTTTCTCAAACAACGGTTCATCTCCCGAGGTAGCCGACCGTCAACTGACACGCATTTAATGCTTCGAAGACCGGACTGACGGGACATTTCCACTATTCTTATCACCTACGTCATGTACCCATCATCATGATTTATTGAAGTGAGGACCGAAGGTTCATATCATTTTCCATCGCTTACTCTCCAAAAAATAAGGGGACTATCTGTATACGGGTAGAACCGAGCTTGACACTTGATCGAGCATCTGGAACAATAGGTCAAGGTTCGGCACATACGTAAGAGATCGAAGTTACAGATGTAACCGAGCTCGATATCAAGGATCGAAGTTTGAACAGGATCATCAGATTTGCCCTCGAGTTTATCGAGGGAACGACCGACTCTGCTTCTAACGGCCTCGAAGAAAAGCTTTGCCAACTTATCCGACAAAGATCCGTGATTCTCGCCATTAACCTATCATTATGGCAGAAATCACGGGATTAAGTCAAAAAGGGAATCAACGGTCAGCATAATTTCTTATAAAATAATGTCTTAAAGGCTTCATCTCCGTGGATATATAAAGGGAACTGAGTAATTCATTAGACACATTGTAACATACTTAAAAGAACAAGATACTATTTTTTTCCAGCTTTGTTCATATTATTCTGGCTTCAATAAGATCACATCTAAATTCGAAGGAAGTTAACCTTGCGAGTTTTAAGTTGTTCAATCTGCATGGTTTGCATTTATTTTTCTACTTATTCTTCCATATTAAATATGATTTCCCGCTTTGTATCAAATTATATTACATATCCTTAAAACTGCGTATAAATTCAATTATTATCCGATTTTGGGGGTAAACATACGTAAAGATCCCAAATGAATATCTCATTCCCCTTCTTGAACGGTGAAGATATATATCAAATGAAATGTCCATTGCAAAATAGAAATAATCATTTGTCACGATCCAAAATTCCCACCTTCGGACCGTGATAGAGCCTAACATTTCACTTGCTAAGCAAGCCAACATTAGAATAATATTATCTATTTTTAAAATAATTTTTAAATTTATTATTAATCAAAGAACAAATGCGGAAGTAAAGTCTGAAATATAGTGAATAATCCATAAAAATAACGATGTCTAAATACCATCCCAGAATTGGTGTCACACGTGCACGAGCTTCTAGAATTATACAAATAAAGGTCTGAATAAAATAAAGTTATTTGGAAATAAACACACAGCTAAAGTAAAATAGATAGGGACTTCAGAACTGCGGACGCCATGCAGTTATACCTCAAGTCTCCTCCGAGTACCTGAAATCCGAGCAAGTCTATGGCACGCCGCTGGGATCAACTCTGAAATCTGCACAAGAAGTGCAGAGTGTAGTATCAGTACAACCGACCCCATGTACTGGTAAGTGCTGAGCATAACTTCGACGAAGTAGTGACGAGGCTAAGGCGGGTCACTTACATTACCTGTACGCAATATTAGTAACAACAACAATAATAGAAATAAATCAGATAACTCATTTATAATAATTGAAGCCAACTCAGCAGTCATAACCAATTATCATTTCCATCAATTCTGTTGCGGTGTGCAATCCGATCCCCCAATATTGACTTTTAATAAGTCTGTTGTATATTTATTTCAATCAAGTATATATAGACTTTTTAATAAGTCTGTTGCGGCGTGCAATCCGATCCCCCAATATTGACTTTTAATAAGTCTGTTGTATATTTATTTCAATCAAGTATATATAGACTTTTTAATAAGTCTGTTGCGGCATGCAATCCGATCCCCCAATATTGACTTTTAATAAGTCTGTTGCGGCGTGTAACCCGATCCTCTAATATATCCATTTACCAATTCTTATAGAAGAAACTTTTTCAATAAATGCAACAATTAATATAAAATTATAAGACAATAAGCATATAATAATTATGATTTAATTATGAAACAAACAATGACAAATAACAAATTATTATGGAAATCAGGGAGAAAATAGGCAGTTTAATATTTAATATGCTAAATGTCAAATAACAATTAAAACACCTAATTCAAATAGCATGTAACAATTAATGCAGAAATTCAAGAATTAATATTTGACAAAGAATAGGAGAGAAATAATTATTATAATAATTAATTTATGATTTAAAATAATTTATGATTTTTCAAGTAAGCAGGCAAACAATTAATTTGACGACGTATAGACACTCGTCACCCCGCCTATACGTTGTTCACATGCATTTCACAAAATAAATAATTTAAGGGTTCTATTCCCTCAAGTCAAGGTTAACCACGACACTTACCTCGCTTTGCAAATTCCAATCACTTACTCAACCACAGCTTTTCCTTTTAAATTCGTCTCCAAAAGCTTCAAATCTATTCATAAACAATTTAATATACTCAATACGAATCATAGGAATTAATTCCATATGAATTTACTAATTTTTCGGATAAAAATTTGAAATTTATTAAAATATTCGACTGTGGGACCCACACCTCAAATCTTGGAAAAACTCGCGAAATCTGAACACGCGTTCCTCTACGAGTTCAACCATACAAAAATTATCCAATTCCGATGTCAAATGTACCTTCAAATCTACATTTTCGTTTTTTGGAAAGTTTTACAAAAATTTCAATTTCTTCCATCTAAATCCAAAATAAATGATGAATATAGACATGGATTTGTGAAATATAATCACTTTTGATTATAGAATACTTACCCAATTCAAAGTTGTGAAAATCCACCTTGAAATTGCCTAAATCCGAGACTTGAAAC
Organism: Nicotiana tomentosiformis; assembly: GCF_000390325.3. Lineage (NCBI taxonomy): Eukaryota > Viridiplantae > Streptophyta > Magnoliopsida > Solanales > Solanaceae > Nicotiana > Nicotiana tomentosiformis. The sequence continues at coordinate 40,811,370 of NC_090818.1, read as the reverse complement.
TCAAAAATGAGTAAAAAAAGCGACTTCCGAATTTATGGGCTCTGCACAGTCATTTTCGCATATGCGGGCAAAAATTCCGTATTTGCGGACTCGCATTTGCGAGACAAGGCTCGCATTTGCAATGCCAGGCTACCAGGTGAAGTTCCGCATCTGCGGACATTCCTGTCGCACCTGCGACATCCGCTTCTGCGCAAAATAGCCGCACCTGCGAAGACCCCAGGCCAGCCCAGTCCCACATCTGCTCAATTCCACCGCACCTGCAGCCAAGACCCTCGCAGGTGCGATTACATCTGAAGCAGAAATTTCCAGAATTGGCTTAAGTTCACAATTCGATCCGATTTCGATCTGAATCACACTCGGGGTACTCGAGACCCCGTCTGAATATACCAACAAGTCAAGAAACATAATACGGACTTACTCGGGGTTTCAATTCCCGTCAAACAACATCAAAATTATAATTCACACCTCGATTCAAACTTTTAAGTTTTAAACTTTTTAATTTGCAAATCTTTTGCCAAAATATATTAAATGAATCCGGAATGACTTCAAATTTGGCACACAAGTCATAAATGACATAACAGAGCTATTCAAATTTCCAGAATCGGATTCCGGCTCCGATATCAAAAAGTCAACCCCGTGGTCAAACTTGGAAGTCTTTAGCCTTTAAATTGCTAGTTCCGTTAAATGGTCATAACTTGAGCTAGGGGCCTCCAAATTAAATTTCGGGCATACGCTCAAGTCCCAAATCACGATACGGAGCTACCGGAACTGTCAAAATACTAGTCCGAGTCCGTTTGCTAAAAATGTTGACCAAAGTCAACTCAGTTGAGTTTTTAAGCTCTATTTCACATTTTATTCCATTTTTCACATGAATACTTTCCGAAAATTTTTACGGACTGTGCACGCAAGTCGAGAAATGATAAATGGTAATTTTCGAGGTCTTAGAACATAGAATTACTTATTAAATTTTTAAGATGACATTTTGGGTCATCACATCATTAGCAATAAGCCTCCAAATCGGAGTTTATTCTTATGCTCAAGTTAATATTCATAAGAGATTACCAGATTGAAAAAATAATAATGATAGAACGCTTTCAATATAATTATATTTTAAAAAAATAATAAACTCAAAGAGCATATTGGAAGGTTTATTTTTGTGGTGATGCATGGACTACTTTTTTTCCGACCATACTTGGAATTCATTAATATGCTAGTTTCACTTTATAATATATGATTAGTATTTGAAGAGATTAGAAATGAAATACTTGAAAAAGTGTTAACAAAACAGTATCATTTCAATGTTTTTTTAATTTGATAGATTCAATTCTTGAAACTTGCAAAAAAATATTTCTTTTTGGAGAAGTTAGAAATTAGTGAGCATTAGTGAAGCACGGCTCGAAACTCCATGGTTAATGGACTAACCCATTTACTCTTCTCCACTAAAATAGTACTAATTGTTATGAAATATAACTCAAAGTAACAATATAGAACAAGGAAAAATAAGCTAAGAGATATAGAGAGAAAGAGAGGAGGGATTCTTATTTCTTCTTCAATTGTGTGTTTTTTCCTATCTATTACAAGGCCTTTATATAGGCATGAATTTTGAAGAAAAATATGTCATTGAATATGTCATTAAGCATTTGAGAAGATCATGGAGGAAGAGTAGACATCCACCATAACTTGATTTTTCTTATAACACTCCCCCTTGGATGTCCATAGATAATGTGCCTCGTTAAAACCTTAGTAGGAAAAAAAAACTTTTGAAAAAAAATCTAGTGAAAGAAAAAGAGTACACATGTTTAGAAATACGCCTTTTGGTTGCCTCATTAAAAACCTTCAAGGAAAACCCAGTGGGACAAAACCTTGTAAGGAAAAAAGAGTACAACGCGTATTAACTCCCCCTGATGAGAGCATCAATTCACATCCTTGAGCATTCGCATCCCAATCTTGTACACTAGTTTCTTGAAGGTTGACGTCGGTAGAGATTTGGTGAACAAATCAGCCATATTATCACTTGAACAAATCTATTGCACATTGATATCACCATTCTTTTGAAGATCATGTGTGAATAATAACTTTGGTGAAATGTGCTTTGTCCTATCTCCTTTTATGAATCCTCCCTTTAATTATTATCTTTATACAAAATTATGGGTAGTTTATCACACTTCAAACCACATTTGTATCTAATAAGATGTATTATAGACCTCAACCATACACATTCTCGACTTGCTTCATGAATAATAATTATCTTAGCATAATTAGATGAAGTACCCACGATTAATTACTTAATCAATCGCCAAGATATGGTAGTGCTTCCACATGTAAGCACATAGCCTGTTTGAGATCGAGCCTTGTGTGGGTCAGATAAATACCCAGCATCGGCATAACCAACAAGATCAGGATTGCAATCATTGTCATAAAATAAGCCCATATCGGTAGTCCATTTTAGATACCGCAATATGTGTTTAATTCCATTCCAATGTCTCCTTGTAGGAGCAGAGATATATCTTGTTAAGACATTAACTGAAAAAGTTATGTCAGGCCTTATAATATTAGAAAGATACATTAGTGCACCAATTGCACTAAGATATGGCACTTCGGGACCAAGAAGTTCTTCATTATTTTCATGAGGTCGGAATGGATCTTTATTTATATCGAGTGATCTCACAACCATCGGGGTACTCAATGGATGTGCTTTATCTATATATAATCGCTTTAAAATCTTTTTAGTGTATGCTGATTGATGGACAAAAATTCTATCTTTCATATACTCAATTTGTAGACCAAGACAAAATTTTGTCTTTCCAAGATCTTTCATTTCAAATTCTTTCTTTAAATAGTCTACTGCTTTAGGAAGCTCCCTAGGAATTCCAATGATATTTAAATCAACATACATGGCGATTATAACAAATTTAGATATACATCTTTTTATAAAGACACAAGGACAAATTAAATCATTCTTGTACCCTTCTTTCAACATGTACTCACTCAGGCGATTATACCACATGCGCCCTGATTGTTTCAATCCGTATAAGGATTTTTGAAGCTTTATTTAATAAATTTCTTGGAAACCTTAATATGCTTCAGAACAATTTAAATCCTTCAATGATTTTCATTATACGCATATCACTTTTTTCATGTATTGCCAGATTAAAACCTGAAATGACTATATCCACCACAGAAGAACATGTCTCTATATAATCAATGCCAGGATATTTACAAATATTCTTGTGACACAAGTCGTCTTTATGGCTATCGATTTGACCTTTTATTTTCTGCACAAGAACACATTTATACTTTCACTGGCTTTATACTTTTAGGTGTTGGGACTGTCCGTCCAACTTCATATTTTTTAGATGAAATCAATTTTCATTGCGTATTTTTTATTTGGCCAATCATTTATCTGTCCAAATTTCATGACAGATTTGAGCTCAAGATCCTCATCAATATTAATAATATTGAGCACTATATTATATGAACAATATCGTCGTCGATCATTTTATATCGGTTATATTATTACCCAATAAAGACATAATTTATTGGGATCTCTTTATCTCATTATTTTCAGGTACCTGAGCCTCTCCCATGAAGTCTTATGAAGTGTTATGTCGTGGTGCTCTTCTAGAGTACTTGCCTCCTTATTATGACTATCTTGAACATTTGCTCCTTTTCTTCTTCTTCTTCAAGGAGTTTTATCTTTAGAACCAATTAGTCTATTATGCTTCATGCATGCCATAGACTCTATTCATTATGAACTTTATTTTATTTGGAGCATTAGCAGTTGAATATGACATTTAGCTTTGGGTCAGCAAATACGCCTCGCAATATTTTGCAAATGAATTATCACTTGAACTTCAAGTTCACATTTTCTCGTACGAGGATCTAGATGTACTCATAATAATTCATTACATGCATTACTTTTGCAGCTGCCCATTTTCTCCCCCTATTGTTGGGATCACCAACACATATCCCTAGCCTTATTTGGGGATCCATCTTTGTGCATTGTCGTGGAACAATTAAATCATATAGCACATTCATATTTCTAGATGGAAATTATTTGGTTCCTGGCCCTGAACCGATTGCGATAGGGAGAACTTATCATAACTTGGCTAGGTTCATACAAATGCTGTTGTATATTTAAATAATACATCACATACCAAATTTTATTTTGGTAGTTTTGTTCTCATAACTAATGGTTTAGCTATAATTTGTAATGACCCGACTTGTCGTTTTAAGAATTAACGCCCCGTTCAGTGACTTAAGGTCTCGAGCAGCTTCACAATATATATTATGACCCGCGAGTGTGGTCGAGTTTGATTTACTAAAAATTCATAATTAAATTAAAAAAATAATCTTTATTTAGAAGCTTAAATGGAAAGAGTTGACCGGAGAGTTGACTTTTGAGCAAAAAACTCCGAAATGGAATTTTGATTATGTCAATAGCTCCGTATGGTGATTATTGATTTAGGAGCGTGTCCAAATTTTTTTTGGAGGTCTGTAGTGGAATTAGGCTTGAAATGGCGAAAGATAAATTTTTGGAAAGTTGGATCGGGGGGTTGACTTTTTGATATCCGGCCGGAATCTGATTCTGGAAATTTGAATAGCTTCGTTTTGTCAATTATGTCTTGTGTGCAAAATTTGAAGTCATTCCGGATTGATTTGATGTGTTTCAGCACAAGATATAGAATTTGAAAGTTCAAAGTTCATAAATTTTGATTTGAGGTGCGATTCGTGGTTTTGATATTGTTTGATGTGATTTGAGGTCTCGAGCAGGTTCGTGTTATATATTGGGAGTGGTTGGTACGATTGGACGGGGTCCCGGGGGTCTCGGGTTTAATTCGGGGTGGTTCCGGACCAAGTTTGGGTATTTTGATGCTACTGGTTGCTGGTTCTCGTGTTGTTCTCCGTGTTCGCGAGGAGCCTCTTGCATTCGCGAAGAAGGATTTTGCTGTTGGGACTTTGTTCTTCGCGTTCGCGAAGAGGTTCTCGTATTCGCGAAGAAGAAAATTGTATTGTTCATTGTCTGACTTTGGAGGCTCATATCTCGCAATCTATTAGGAACTGGGAGATAATCCAAAAATAAAAGTTGTATCCACTTGTGTCTAGTTTTCAGAAAGTTAAACCAATTATTATTTGGAGTTGTGTACCAAAAATTATGGTAGATACACTATAGGCTCTCTGGAAAGGGTTTGGAAATCTCTGTTGCACAGGGCTGACTTTGGAAGCTTATATTTCACAATATATAAGGATTTGGGAGATAAGAAACAAATGAAAGTTATAGTTCTTGGAGTCTAGTTTTTAGAAAATTAAACCATTCATCATCTGGAGTTTTGTACAAAACGTTATGACCATTATACTCGAGGCTGTCTGAGAAGAGTTTGAAAATGGCTTTTGAAGAACGCGAACACGAGGGGAGTGTCGCGAACGCGAAGAAACAAACCACTGGGCAGTAGAATAAAGTCCAAATTCGTCTCATTCTTCCATTTTTGGACCAAAGAAGCTCGGGTGAGGCAATATTTCGAGAGTTTTTCAAGGAAAACATTGGGGGTAAGAATTCCTAACTTGATTTTGGTTAAATTACATGAAGCTATTGTTGTTTTTATCACTAAATTAGTGAATTGGGTTGAAAATGGTAGAAATCCTCTAGACTTTAATTTAAGATTTGAAGGGCGATCCATTATCGAAATTTAATAATTTTGGTATGGTTGAACTCGTATCGGAACGGGTGTTCGAATTTCGTAAAACTTTTTTCTAGTTGCGAGGGGCGGGCCCCACGCTATCTTTTTAGAATAAAATTTTAAGTTGGTGTTTTATTATTCGGAGTTGTTTCCGATGAATTTTAATGAAGTTATACAACTGATTTGAATAGATTTGAGCGGTCCGGAAGTCAATTCAAGCAAGAAGGCGATTTTGGAATATCGGCATAGCTTCAAAAAGGTAAGTGTCTTGCCTAACCTCGAGTGGGGGAATTATCCCTTAGGCATCGAGTCTTATGTGCCATTTGTGAAATGTGAAAAGCCATGTACGCGAGGTGACGAGTACATACCCGAGCTTATATGTGCAAAAATTATTGAGTTAAAGTCTTAGGCATATTGTGTAGTAAATTGGATAATTGTTAGAATATATTTAATCATCTAATTGCCCTGCCTATAATCACATTTATTGAACTTGTTTTAATATGACAATTCGATGTAATTATTACTTGTATATTTATGTGAATTCCGTGAGTTCGATGGTTTGATATTTCTTGGAATTGAATTTCATTAGGAATTTTTCCTATGCAAATAATTAATTAAGAAAGCTTAAGAAGAAGTGTTAATATAATTATCTAAATTTGGATTAATGAAGGCGTTGCCCTATGCTGATTATTTTCTATCTCTGTTGATTGATTTTGAGGTTTTATAAACATTGTGTGGAGCCTTGGGCTATTTATTGTAAAATTAATTAATTTTATTATATCCTTGAAATTGATTGTGGCCATTTGGCAAATTCTGATATGAATTAATTTTGTTACATTGCCGTGATAATATTCCGTGTAAATTGTTGTGTTAATTGAGTTATTATTTTGAGGATATAAGAGTGACATTTCACTGTTGATATTATGTGGGTATAAGGGAGACATTTCACTGTTGTTATGTGTGTTGGGATATTGTCAGGACGGAGCGATGAGGGTGGCTATAGGAGAGATAAGGGTGGCCATAGGAACTATAAGGGTGGCTATTGATATTGTCAGGGCGGAGGGATAATGGAGGCTATTATAGAAGTGATAAGGGTGGCTATAGGAGAGATAAGGGTGGCTATCGTGAGAGATGATATGTGATGATGTGGAGTGGTTGCATTGGTGATTTTATGTGATGTTGTGATTTTCCTTGTGTTTATTTTTATATCTTGTGCAATTTATCTTGTTGTTGGTAAATTGATAATAGTCTGATTTGTGTTAAAATTGGGAGCCTGTGGCTATTGCCAGGCGGATTATGAAAAGAAATGTGGGCACGAGGTGCCGTGAGTAAATAATGATGATATTGGCACGTGAATTGTCCGTGCAGTTGAGATATGAAATGTGGGCACGAAGTGCCGAGGTAAATACGATGGTTTTATTATTGGCACGTGAACTGTCCGTGCAGATGTGATATGAAAAATGGGCACGAGGTGCCGGAAAAATATGATGATTTAATTATGAGCACGAAGTGCCATGAAAATATAAAAAGGGCTAAGACCCGTACTTTTATGATTATGAAATGAGGTATCACATGGTGACTTTTAATTGAAAGAATTATACTCAAAATATTTATTTGGAAGGATTTTTATTCAAAAAGTAGTAGTTGAAGGAATTGTATTTGAAAGATATTTATTTGAGAAAATTATATTTGAAAAAAATTTATTGAAAGAATTATATTTGAAAGATATTTATTTGAGGTAATTATATTTGAAAGAGAGTTATTTGGAAGTATTATATGTGAAAGATATTTATTTGAAGAACTTGATTTAATTAGGTGTACTTGTATTTATTATTTGTTGAACAATATTAATAGTGTTCTTGTTGCCATGCCGGGCATATCACTGGTTGATTTGTGTTGCCCTTATTGTTATTTGTTCCATATTATTTTGTATACGATATTGCACAGGTTATTAGACTAGTGAGTGTCTTGACTGTATCTCGTCTCTACTCCACTGAGGTTAGTATTGATACTTACTGGGTACCGACTGTGGTGTACTCATACTATACTTCTGCATATTTTTGTGTAGAGCCAGGTATTGAAGCTATCAGACTCGAAAAAATTTAAAGTGAGATCGCAAAGATTCAAGGTAGAGGTTCTTGGTCCTCGCAGTTCCTTAGAGTCTTATCATTTTATTGTACTATTAATTATTATTCAAACAGTTTTGAGTATTCGATCCTTGAGATCATTTCATGTATTCAGTTAGAGTTCGTGACTTAGTATTACCAGTCTTGGGAGGTTGTATTAAATTATATGTTTAAAAAACAAAAAATGGCTTGAAATGTAATTGTACTTGGCTTACCTAGTCTTAGAGACTAAGTGCCATCACGACGCCTGTGGTGGGATTTTGGGTCGTGACAAGCTGGTATCAAAGATCTAGGTTCATAGGTTCTACGAGTCATGAACGAGTCTTGTAGAGTCTTGCGGATCGGTATGGAGACGTCTGTACTTATCTTTGAGAGGCTACAGAACTGTTAGGAAATTTTCACTTCTTTCATTCCTGTCATGCGAAATTTGTTGAATTTGGAACTTGAGCCTTTGTATCTCTATTCTCTCACAGAAGGTGAGGACACGTGATACCGAGTTAGCTGAGTAGGCATCCACACATACTGATAGGGCTGCAAGAGGCCGTGGACGAGGTAGAGGTCGAGGAAGGGCACGTGCCGCGACTAGAGCACCTGTCAGAACAGTAGTTGAGGAGCCGCCAGTAGCTCCAGTTGGGGAACAGGTACCAGAAACACATGTTGTTACCCCCGAACTTTAGGAGACTTTAGCACTGTTCTTGAGTATGTTTGGTGCATTAACTCAGGCGGGATTGATCTCTGTTGTACCAAATATTTCGCAGATTGGGGCAGTAGCTCATACTCCTACCATGACTCCAGAGGAGCAGGTTCATATTGGTCAGGTTTCGGGTGTAGTACCGGTACAACCTGTTATTCCGGTTCAGCCTGAGGTCATGCCAGGGGCATCAAAAGTAGAACAAAAGAGACTTGAGAGGTTTAAAAGGTATAGTCCACCTACTTTCAGTGGCACAGCTTCAGAGGATGCCCAAGGATATCTAGAAAAGTGTTACCGTATTCTCCGCGCCATGGGTATTGTGGAAGTGAGCGGAGTTGCCTTTATTACATTTCAGCTGCCGGGCACAACGCATCAGTAGTGGCAAGTTTATGAAGAAGGTAGACCAGCCGATGCAACACCACCAACTTGGGCTCAATTTTCGGAAATATTCTTGAAAGAGTTTATTCCCCAAACTCTCCGAGATGTGTGGCGCACATAGTTTGAACGGTTGCGTCAGGGCACTATGACAGTGTCAGAATATGCTATCAGGTTCAGTAAGTTAGTCTGTCATGCATCTATCTTGGTTCCTACAGTTAGAGAGCGAGTCTGCAGATTCATTGAGGGGCTCGATTATGATATTAAAATATGCATGGCTCGAGAGTTGCAAACTGATACTCCATTTCAAGTAGTGGAGATTACGAGAAGGATTGAGGGTGTTCTAGGTGAGGAAAGGGAGTCTAAGGAGGCCAAAAGGTCTTGAAGATCTGGAGGGTTCACTAAATTTTACTCTTCAGCCATGACCCATTATGGAAGAGGCTCGAGCAGTCGACCAGCTCAGTCCGCACATCAGATTACTCGGGGTGCTCCAGTAAGTTCTTATAGTGCACCACCGATACGAGATTCTTATAGTGGTTATTCCAGTTATCCATCACAGACTCAGTACGAGCAACCGCGACCTCAGAGGGGTTGTTATGAGTGTGGTGATACTAAGCACATTATGAGAGATTGTCCCATACTTAGGAGGGGTAGATTTTATCAGAACACTCAGGTTATGGGCCCCAATGCAGTTACTACCCCACGTGCACAATTAGTTAGAGGTGGAGGACAGGCGAGTATAGGGCGCCCTAGAGGGGGAGGCCCAACCCGTTAATATATTTGCTATGGTGTGGCTGAGGCCACTACACCAGATGGTGTCGTTACAGGTATGATCCTGATTTGTTATAAAAGGATATTTTTCCTTAATTTGATTCGGTTATGAATATTGGGGTGAGTCCTCCTATTATGCTCCGCTTATGGGTGAGCATCATAATTTTGTGAACCACTTATATGTTTATCCCTGTTGGGAAGTTTGATGATGTTAGCCCGTGTCTATCATTTTATTTTGTACACTATTGAGGGCTATTAGTCCAAAAATGACTTTTTATTTCTCACTACAGTGGGTTTTGATGTGATTTCGGAATAATTGATTTTAATTTTATGAATTATTTGCCCTACCGGGATGAGGGTTCATTATGTGTTAAAAAAAAATTGTTTACTAAATATATCGAAAAGAAGGAAGAAAGGAAATTGAAAATTTCAGTTGGCACAATGTGCAAAATACTTGTGATTCGGAGTTGAGGGCGAGATCCTCGCATTTTTATATGATGTAAAATATTTAAACCGGGCTACAAGCTGCGGTGGAAGTTGTATAAGGATGAGGTCCTTGTGGTAAAAATTTTTATGAGTTTAAATTCTCCCTTTGTGAAATTTAAATTTGTACTATAGTATTAATAGGGAGTCATGCCTGATGGGCTTATTTGATAATTCTTGTATATCTTTCTGTGCATATTTAGCCATAATTGTGCTGTAATTATTGAGTTTTAACCAATGAGGTGAGTGCCCGGGTGGTGTTAAATGTGACTCGTTAATTCGATTAAATAATTATGAGGCATTCGTGCCTCGCGTGTTGCTGTCAATGTTACGAGAAGTTGAAATGAGATTTTGGTGAATATGAGATTAATTGAGGATGCTGAAATTAATTATAAATAGCTATTATGACCAGAGATGTGGTTATGGACATGTGTGTGATGTGTGCGTAGGCACAAATTGCAACAGCTGGTTGGGACTAATACCGTGTGTTGCTGTGAGAAATTTAAAATTTATTGGAGTGTAAGGAAATTGGCTTTAAAGCTTACAAGTGTGAATAAAAGAAATAATCTCAATTGAGATGGGGTTGTCGGGTTTATCTCAAACGCGGTCACGTAGGATCAATTGTGAGTATATGTCTAAAAGTAAAAATCATCAATTTGGTAACCTCAGAATAATTCTTAGCACGTTCGAGGACGAACGTTTGTTTAAGAGGTGGAGAATGTAACGACCCGACTTGTCGTTTTAAGAATTAACGCCCTGTTCAGTGACTTAAGATCTCGAGAAGCTTCATAATATGTATTATGATCCGCGGGTGTGGTCGAGTTTGATTTACTGAAGATTCAGAATTAAATTAAAAGAACAATCCTTATTTAGAAGCTTAAATGGAAAGAGTTTACCGGAGAGTTGACTTTTGAGCAAACGACCCTGGAATGGAATTTTGATGATGTCAATAGCTTTGTATGGTGATTATGGACTTAGGAGCGTGTCCGAAAAAATATTTGGAGGTCTGTAATGGAATTAGGCTTGAAATGGCGAAAGATGAATTTTTGGGAAGTTTGACCGGGGGGTTGACTTTTTGATATCGGGGCCGGAATCCGATTCTGGGAATTTGAATAGTTTCGTTATGTCAATTATGACTTATGTGCAAAATTTGAAGTCATTCCGGATTGATTTGATGTGTTTCGGCACAAGATATAGAATTTGAAAGTTCAAAGTTCATAGATTTTTATTTGAGGTGCGATTTGTGGTTTTGATATTGTTTGATGTGATTTGAGGTCTTGATAAGGTTCGTGTTATGTATTGGGACTGGTTGGTATGATTGGACGGGGTCTCGGGGGCCTCGGGTTTGATTCGGGGTGGTTCCGGACCAAGTTTGGGTGTTTTGATGCTGCTGGTTGCTGGTTCTGGTGTTGTTCTTCGCTTTCGCGAGGAGCCTCTCGCATTCGCGAATAAGGATTTTGCTATTGGGACATTGTTCTTCGCATTCGCGAAGAAGAAAATTTACTGTTCGTCGTCTAACTTTGGAGGCTCATATTTTGCAATCTATTAGGAATTTGGAGATGATGTAAAAAGAAAAGTTGTAGCCCTTTGTGTCTAGTTTTTAGAAAGGTTACCATTTATTATTTGGAGTTGTGTACAAAAAGTTATGGTGGATACACTATAGGCTATCCGGGAAGAGTTTGGAAATCTCTGTTGCATAGGGCTGACTTTGGAAGCTTATATCTCGTAATATATAAAGAATTGGGAGATGAACAACAAATAAAAGTTATAACCCTTGGAGTCTAGTTTTCAGAAAGTCAAACCATTCATCATTTGAAGTTTTGTACAAAACGCTATGACCATTATACTAGAGGTTGTCGGAGAAGAGTTTGAAAATGGCTTTTAAAGAATTTTTTCTTCGCGAAAGCGAAGAAACAAACCCCTGGGCAGCAGAATAAAGTCCAAATTCGTCTCATTCTTCCATTTTTGGACCAAAGAAGCTCGGATGAGGTGATTTTTCGAGAGTTTTTCAAGGAAAACATTGGGGTAAGAATTACTAACTTGATTTTGGTTAGATTACATGAATCTATTGTTGTTTTTATCACTAAATTAGTGAATTGGGTTGAAAATGGTAGAAATCCTCTAGACTTTAATTTAAGATTTGAAGGGCGATCCGTTATCAAAATTTGATAATTTTGGTATGGTTGAACTCGTATCGGAACGGGTGTTCAGACTTCGTAAAATATTTTCGAGTTTCGAGGGGCGGGCCCCGCGTTGTCTTTTTAGAATAAAATTTAAGTTGGTGTTTTATTATTCAGAGTTATTTCCGATGAATTTTAATGAAGTTATACAACTGATTTGAATAGATTTGGGCGGTCCGGAGGTCAATTCAAGCAAGAAGGCGATTTTGGAATCTCGGCATAACTTCATAAAGGTAAGTGTCTTGCCTAACCTCGAGTGGGGGAATTACCCCTTAGGTATCGAGTCTTATGTGCCATTTGTGAAATGTGAAAAGCCGTGTACGCGAGGTGACGAGTACGTACCCGTGCTTATATGTGCAAAATTGTCACGACCCCAAATTATCCCTCCGTAAGGTGTCGTGATGGCACCTAGTCCTTACGACTAGGTAAGCCTAATATTGCAAAAAATATAAAGAAACACAACATTTTAAAGATAAACAACATATTATAAATAGCCAAGAGTAGTGCCACTCGGCATATACAAAATAATTTTCCAAGACCCGGAATATCACTAAGTCACAAGCTGCTATAATCTATGTAGCTCTATACAAAAGTCTGAGGATAATAAAGAGAGTATCTAGGCGAGGGAGTAGAAGGGGACTCCGAAGATCTGCGGACGCAAGCAGAAGTACCTTGAAGTCTCCTAGAATCAGCAACACGTACTAACCCCGAGGCTGATAGCTCGCACCTAGATCTGCACATGAAAACATGTGCACGGAAGGGCATGAGTACACCACAATGGTACCCAGTAAGTGCCAAGCCTAACCTCGGTCGAGTAGTGACGTGGTCAGGTCAAGGCCCTACTAGAGTAAATATAATAAATTAAAAGTAAAAGATATAAGTGAAATTTACGGTAACATAGATAGAGAAATTCTCGAAAATTTAACAGTTAAGGGAGCCCTCGGCTAAAAACAAGGTAAACACAGTGGGAAAATCTCTCGGGATACCGTCCCGTAGTTTCAAATGAATATGCAGTACAAGGGGATCTCCCGGAATACGTCCGTAGTCCCAAAGTAAATATGTAGTACAGGGGGATCCCCCGGAATACGTTCGTAGTCCCAAAGTAAATATGTAGTACAAGGGGGATCTCCCGGAATACGTCCGTAGTCCCAAAGTAAATATGCAGTACAGGGGGATCTCCCGAAATATGTCCATAGTCCCAAAGTAAATATGCAGTACAAGGGAAATCTCCCGGAATACGTCCGTAGTCCCAAAGTAAATATGCAGTATATGTGGATCTCCCGGAATACGTCTGTAGTCCCAAAGTAAATATGCAATGCAAGATGAAATGACAGGTATGACATCGAGTTATATAGTTTATACTGGACACATATAAGGCAAATGAGGACTTAGCTAAACATGACGCACAGAATGTCAATTCGGTAGTCAAAACACGTAAACATGCTTTTCTAGTCTAAACTACACAATTAAACATATTAGTACGACTTAATAAGAGAAACAATTTAGGATCTAAAAAGGTTAAGCATGATTTTTTTTTTTGCAATAATATCCCGTGTACGTACTCGTCACCTCACGTACACGGCGCCCACATACCAAATAATATCAAGATATCCTAAGGGGGAAGTCCCCAACACAAGGTTAGGCAAGCCACTTACCTCGAACCGCTCAAATCACCTTGATAACACGTTCTTGCCAGGAGTATCCGACTCCAAATGGCCCGAATCTATTTAAATAAATTGCATAGTGTAAATATAACTACAAGTAACTAATTTAGCTAATTAATTCGAAGCTAAAGTGTGAAATTAGGAAAAACTCCCAAAAACTCACCCCGGGCCCACGTTTCAGAATCGGGTAAAAGTCGCAAAATACGAACACCCATTCACTCACGAGTTTACTCGTACCAAAATTGCTCAAATCCGATACCAAAATCTTGATCGAAACCCCAAAATTCGGCCTAAGAATCTTTCTCAATTTTCACCCTAAATCCGAAATTAAATGATGAAATCAACCATAGATTAGTGGAATATAACCATAAAGGAGTTAGGAATCATTACCCAAAAACTTCCTCCGAAAATCTCTCCAAATTTCGCCTCCCACCGAGCTCTCAATCAAATTTTTGTGTTATGAACTCAACCCTCGTTTTTGAACCTTAAATTCTGCCCAGGTGTGTTCTTCTTCGTGAACACGACATCACGATCGCGAACGCGATGAACAATCTTCCACTGGCCCAAAATTCCTCCTTCGCGAACGCGAGGGAACTCTCGCGAACGCGTACCTTCCACTGACGGACCCTTCGCGAACGCGGGAACCTCTTCGCAAACGCGTAGGCTTAATGCCCGAAGCTTCCTCTGCCCCGTTCCTCTACGCGAACGCGAGGACCATATCGTGAGCGCGTAGGCTTAAGGTCCCACACCTTCGCGAACGTGGGAATAAAATCGCGAACGCGAAGAACAACTTCACTACCTTTCCCAAAAGCACTACGCGATCGCGAGGCACCTCTCGCGAATGCGATGAAGGATTTTTCTGCAATAAAACACCAGAAATCTACCACTTCTCTAAGTCCAAAGATGACTCGTTGAGCATCTGAAACACACCCGAGGCCCCCAGGACCTAGACAAAACATACCAACTAATCCTAAAACACCATACGAACTTAGTCGAGCTCTCAAATCCCATCAAACAATGCTAAAATCACGAATCACCCTCCAATTCAAACTTAAGGAACTTGAAACTTCAAAATTCTATAACCGATGCCGAAACCTATCAAATCAAGTCCGATTGACCTCAAATTTTTCGCACAAGTCATAATCAACATTACGGACCTACTCCAACTTCCGGAATCGTAAAACGACCCCGATATAAAAAATTTCACTACCGGCCCAAAACTCCAAAAATTTGACTTTCGCCATTTCAAGCCTAAATGAGCTACGAACCTCCAAAACACAATCCGGACACGCTCCTAAACCCAAAATAACCTAACGGAGCTAATGGAACCGATGGAATTCTATTCCAGAGTCATTTTCACATAGTTCTGACTACGGTCCAAATCCTAAAGCTTAAGCTCTCATTTAGGGACTAAGTGTCCCAAAACACTGCGGAACTCAAAGACAATCATCCCGGGGCTATTACTCTCAAAACGACCGGCCGGGTCGCTACATCCTACCCCTCTTAAAATAATCGTTTGTCCTCAAACGAGTATAAAGACATACCTGAAACTGTGAAAAGATGAGGGTACTGGCTGCGCATATCCTGCTTGGTCTCCCAAGTCGCCTCCTTGACCGGCTGACCCCTCCACTGGACCTTTACTGAAGCAATATTCTTTGACCTGAGATTTCTGACCTACCTGTCCAAAATGGCTACTGGCTCCTCAACATAAGATAGATCTTTGTCCAACTGGACTGAGCTGAAATCCAATACATGAGTCGGATCACCGTGATACTTCCGGAGCATCGACACGTGGAATACCGGGTGAACTCCTGCTAGGCTGGGAGGCAAGGCAAGCTCATAAGCAACCTCCCCAACTCACCGCAATATCTCAAAAGGACCAATGAACCTCAGGCTCAGCTTGCCCTTCTTCCCGAACCTCATGACACCCTTCATAGGTGATACCCGAAGCAAGACCCGCTCACCAACCATAAATGCCAAATCACAAACCTTACGGTCTGCATAACTCTTCTGCCTGGACTGGGCTGTGCGAAGTCTCTCCTGAATCACCTTCACCTTATCCAGGGCATCCTGGACCAAATCTGTACCCAACAATCGGGCTTCGCCCGACTCAAACCATCCCACTGGGGACCGGCACCGCCTACCATACAAAGCCTCATATGGTGCCATCTGAATGCTGGACTGGTAACTATTGTTGTAGGCAAACTCTGCAAGTGGCAAGTATTGGTTCCATGACCCTCTGAACTCCATCACACAGGCACAGAGCATATCCTCAAGGATCTGAATCGTGCGCTCGGACTGCCCGTCCGTCTGAGGGTGAAAGGTCGTGCTCAACTCCACCCTAGTACCCAACTCCTGCTGTACGGCTCTCCAAAACTGGGATGTGAACTGTGTACCTTTGTCTAAAATGATGGATACTGGAATACCATGAAGGCGGACAATCTCTCTCATATAAATCTCAGCCAACCTCTCAGAAGAATAAGTGGTCAACACTGAAATAAAATGAGCTGACTCGGTCAGCCGATCCACGATCACCCAAATAGCATCGAACTTTTTCAAAGTCTGAGGAAGTCCAACCACAAAGTCCATGGTGATCTGCTCCCACTTCCACTCTGGGATCTCTAACCTCTGAAGTAATCCACCCGGTCTTTGATGCTCATATTTAACCTACTGACAGTTGAGACACTTGGCCACAAACCCAACTATATCCTTTTTCATTCTTCTCCACCAATAGTGCTGCCTCAAGTCCTGGTACATCTTCGCGGCACCCGGATTAATGGAGTACCGCGAGCTATGGGCCTCCTCAAGAATCAACTCCCGAAGACCATCTACATTGGGTACATAGATCCGGCCCTACATCCTCATCACACCGTCATCACCAATAGTCATATCTCTGGCATCACCTCGCCGAACCCTGTCCTGAAGAACTAGAAGATGAGGATCATCATACTGGCGCTCCCTGATACGGTCATAAAGAGAAGACCGAGCAACCATACAAGCTAATACCCGGCTAGGCTTTGAAATATCCAATCTCACAAACTGGTTGGCTAAGGCCTGAACATCCAAGGCTAAGGGCCTCTCAGCTGCCGGAAGATATGCCAAACTCCCCAAACTCTCTGCCCGGCGACTCAAGGCGTCGACCACTACGTTGGCCTTCCCCGGGTGGTACAATATAGTGATATCATAGTCTTTAAGTAGCTCCAACCACCTCCGCTGACGCAAATGAAGGCCCTTCTGACTGGACAAGTACTGCAAACTCCGGTGGTCAGTGTAAATCTCACAGGAAACACCGTACAAATAATGACGCCAGATCTTCAGGGCGTAAACAATAGCTGCTAACTCGAGATCATGAACTGGATAATTCTTCTCATGCACCTTTAACTGTCTAGATACGTAGGCAATCACCCTACCGTCCTGCATCAATACCGCTCTAAGGCCAATCCTCGAGGCATCACAATAGATAGTGTAGGACCCCGAACCTATAGGTAATACTAATAATGGGGCCGTAGTCAAAGCTGTCTTGTGCTTCTGAAAGCTTTGCTCACACTCCTCGGTCCACCTGAACGGAGCACCCTTCTGGGTCAGCCTGATCATAGGTGCTGCAATGGATGAAAATCCCTCGACAAAGCGACGGTAATACCCCGCCAAACCAAGGAAACTGTGGATCTCCGTAGCTGATGACGGTTTAGGCCAACTTTGCACTGCCTCCACCTTCTTCAGATCTCTCTTGATCCCATCACAAGACACTATGTGGCCCAAGAATGCCACTGAATCAAGCTAGAATTCACACTTAGAAAATTTTGCATACAACCTCTTCTCCCTCAAAGTCTGAAGCACGGTCCTCAGGTGCTTCTCATGATCTTCCCGAGACCGGGAATATACCAGGATGTCGTCAATAAACACAATGACGAAGGAATCAAGATAAGGCCGGAATATACTGTGCATCAAATGCATAAAGGCTGCTGGGGCATTGGTCAGCCCAAATGACATGACAAGAAACTCATAGTGACCATATCTGGTCCTGAAAGCAGTCTTCGGGATATCCGGCTCCCAAATCTTCAACTAATGATAGCCAGAACGTAAGTCAATCTTGGAAAACACCCTGGCACCCTGTAACTGATCAAATAAGTCATCAATGTGAGGCAAAGGATACATGTTCTTCACTGTAATCTTGTTCAACTGCCGATAATCAATACACATACGCATAGAACCATCCTTCTTCTTCACAAATAAGACCGGAGTACCCCAAGGTGATACACTAGGCCTGATGAAGCCCTTATCAAGCAACTCCTGCAATTGCTCCTTCAACTCAGGAGGAGCCATACGGTAGGGAGGAATAGAAATGGGCTGAGTGCCCGACAACAAATCAATGCCGAAATCAATATCTCTATCGGCGGCATACCCGGAAGATCAGCTGGAAACACATCTGGAAAGTCCCTCACTACTAGAACTGACTCGACTGTAGGGGTATCAATACTGACATCTCTCACATAGGCCAAATACGCATCACAGCCCTTCTCAACCATTTCCTGAGCCTTAAGAAATGAAATGACCCTGCGGGGAGTATACTCTAAGGTACCTCTCCACTATAATCTTGGCAAACCTGGCATAGCCAGCGTCACGGTCTTAGCGTGACAATCAAGAATAGCATAATGGGGCGACAACCAGTCTATGCCCAAGATAACATCAAAATCTACCATACTGAGTAATAATAAATCAGATATGGTCTTAAAACCACTAAGAGCAATCTAAAACGACCGATATACGCAGTCCACAATGAGAGAATCTCCCACAGGAGTAGATACATAAACAGGGGAACTCAAAGAATTCCGAGATATCCCCAAATGTGGAGCAAAATAAGAAGACACATATGAATACGTAGAGCATGGGTCAAATAATACTGATGCATCCCTATGACAGATAGGGACGATACCTGTAATGACTGAATCTGAAGCAACGGCCTCTAAACGGGCTGGAAGGGCATAGTACTTGGCCTGGCCTCCCTCTTTAGGGCAACCTCAACCTCCCCGACCTCCATCTCGAGCTGGCTGAGGAGGTGGGGTAGCAGCTGGTGCTAAAAGAATGGCCGGAGGACCCAGTGGAGCATGTGGAGGCTGATAAGTCTGTGGAGGTGCACCCCTCCTGGCTCTGGGGCAATCTCTAACCAGGTGACGAGTATTACCACACTCAAAACAATCTCTCGGAGGACGCGGAGGCTGAGACTGACTCGGACCTGGCTTGCTGGACTGGCCGGTAATAGCACCTCGAGTAGGAGGCATATTGGATACTGGCGGTGCATAATAGGGCTCCTGAGGTCTAGGAGGAGCTGGAACACCGCTGGCTGCTGGAAGAGCTGAATGAATAAGGCGACTCACAATACCCCTACCATAGCATGCTCCTGGTGCACGAGCTCCTGAATAATGACTAGTTTCTCGAGACCTTTTGGCTTCTCTCTCCTCTCTGTCCTGGGCAAACATGCCCTCCACCCTCCTGGCAATGCTCACTGCCTGCTGATAAGTGATGTCCATCTCCAACTCCCTGGCCATACTGGTCCGAATACTGGGGTGGAGTCCCTCAATGAAGCGACGAACCCTCTCTCTGACTGTAGCAACCAGAGCCGGCGTATGGCGAGCTAACTCACTGAAACAGACTGCATACTCCGACATAGTCATAGCACCCTGACGCAACTGCTCAAACTATGCACGCCAAGCATCCCTGAGGCTCTGAGGAACATACTCACGCAAGAACATCTCTGAAAACTGAGTCCAAGTAAGTGAGGCTACCTCGTCCAGACTAATCAACTCATAGGCACGCCACCACTGATATGCTGCTCCCCTCAGCTGGAAAACGGTGAAAGAAACCCCACTCGTCTCCATAATGCCCATAGTGCGGAGAATACGATGACACTCCTCAAGAAAACCCAGAGCATCATCTGAAGCTAGTCCGCTGAAAGTAGGTGGGTGGTACTTCTTGTACCTCTCAAGTCTGAGCTGCTCTGCCTCAAAAGCAGCTACCCTGATCTCATGCTGAACTGGAGCCACTAGGGGCATAGGAATATACTCTGGGGCTTGATCAACCTGGACCCTCTGCTAAGGAGTGCGGGATGCAGGAGTCTGTGCCCCTCCCTCGGCCTGAGATGTAGCGGGAGCTATCGGATAGTCCAGCCTGAGCCAGAGTGCTGAACATGCTCAAGAACTGAGCTAAAGTCTCCTGGAGGGCTGGAGTAGCAATAGGGATCTCCGGCGCTGGCCCTCCAGCTAGAGCTGCTGGGGGCTCCTCTGATACAGCTCTCGCAGGTGCTCGGGTGCCTGGTCATCGGTCCTCCCATTGCGGGTCCTCACCATCTGTGAGAAAGAATAGAATAGAATCTTAGAATTTCTGGTGTCAATAACTCGCACGACAAGGAAATCAAGAAATATGATTGTTCTTAACAGTTACATAGCCTCCCAAAGATAAGTACGGACGTCTCCGCACCGATCCGCGAGACTCTAATAAACCGGCTTGTTACTCGCGACTCCTATGAACCTAGTGCTCTGATACCAACTTGTCACGACCCCAAATTATCCCTCCGTAAGGTGTCGTGATGGCACCTAGTCCTTACGACTAGGTAAACCTAATATTGCAAAAAATATAAAGAAACACAACATTTTAAAGATAAACAACATATTATAAATAGCCAAGAGTAGTACCACTCGGCATATACAAAATAATTTTCCAAGACCCGGAATATCACTAAGTCACAAGCTGCTATAATCTATGTAGCTCTATACAAAAGTCTGAAGATAATAAAGAAAGTCTCTAGGCGAGGGAGTAGAAGGGGACTCCGAAGATCTGCGGACGCAAGCAGAAGTACCTTGAAGTCTCCTAGAATCAGCAGCACGTACTAACCCCGAGGCTGATAGCTCACACCTGGATCTGCACACGAAAACATGTGCAGGGAAGGGCATGAGTACACCACAATGGAATCCAATAAGTGCCAAGCCTAACCTCGGTCGAGTAGTGACGAGGTCAGGTCAAGGCCCTACCGGAGTAAATATAATAAATTAAACAGTAAAAGATATAAGTGAAATTTACGATAACATAGATAGAGAAATTCTCGAAAATTTAATAGTTAAGGGAGCCCTCGGCTCAAAACAAGGTAAACACAGTGGGAAAATCTCTCGGGATACTGTCCCGTAGTTTCAAATGAATATGCAGTACAAGGGTTCTCCCAGAATACGTCCGTAGTCCCAAAGTAAATATGTAGTACAGGGGGATCTCCCGGAATACGTCCGTAGTCCCAAAATAAATATGTAGTACAAGGGGATCTCCCGAAATACGTCCGTAGTCCCAAAGTAAATATGCAGTACAAGGGAGATCTCCCGAAATACGTCCGTAGTCCCAAAGTAAATATGCAGTACATGGGGATCTCCCGGAATACGTCTGTAGTCCCAAAGTATATATGCAACGCAAGATGAAATGACAGGTATGACATCGAGTTATACAGTTTATACTGGACACATATAAGGCAAATGAGGACTTAGCTAAACATGATGCACAGAATGTCAATTCGGCAGTCAAAACACGTAAACATGCTTTTCTAGTCTAAACTACACAAGTAAACATATTAGTACGACTTAATAAGAGAAACAATTTAGGATCTAAAAAGGTTAAACATGATTGTTTTTTGTAATAATATCCCATGTACGTACTCGTCACCTCACGTACACGGCGCCCACACACCAAATAATATCAAGATATCCTAAGGGGGAAGTCCCTAATACAAGGTTAGGCAAGCCACTTACCTCGAACCGCTCAAATCACCTTGATAACACGTTCTTGCCAGGAGTATCCGACTCCAAATGGCCCGAATCTATTCAAATAAATTGCATAGTGTAAATATAACTACAAGTAACTAATTTAGCTAATTAATTCGAAGCTAAAGCGTGAAATTAGGAAAAACTCCCAAAAACTCACCCCGGGCCCACGTTTTGGAATTGGGTAAAAGTCACAAAATACGAACACCCATTCACTCACGAGTTTACTCGTACCAAAATTGCTCAAATCCGATACCAAAATCTCGATCGAAACCCAAAAATTCGGCCTAAGAATCTTTCTCAATTTTTCACCCAAATCCGAAATTAAATGATGAAATCAACCATAGATTAGTGGAATATAACCATAAAGGAGTTAGGAATCATTACCCAAAAACTTCCTCCAAAAATCTCTCCAAATTTCGCCTCCCACCGAGCTCTCAATCAAATTTTTGTGTTATGAACTCAACCCTCGTTTTTGAACCTTAAATTCTGCCCAGGTGCGTTCTTCTTCGCGAACGTGACATCACGATCACGAAGCGATGAACAATCTTCCACTAGCCCAAAATTCCTCCTTCGCGAACGTGAGGGAACTCTCTCGAATGCATACCTTCCACTGACGGACCCTTCGCGAACGCGGGAACCTCTTCGCGAACGCGTAGGCTTAATGCCCGAAGCTTCCTCTGCCCCGTTCCTCTACGCGAACGTGAGGACCATATCGCGAACGCGTAGGCTTAAGGTCCCACACCTTTGCGAACGCGGGAACAACATCGCTAACGTGAAGAACAACTTCACTGCCTTTCCCAGATGCACTACGCGATCGTGAGGCACCTCTCGCGAATGCGATGAAGGATTTTTCTGCAATAAACATCAGAAATCTGCCACTTCTCTAAGTCCAAAGATGACTCGTTGAGCATCCGAAACACACTCGAGGCCCTCGCGACCTCGACCTAACATACCAACCAATTCTAAAACACCATACAAACTTAGTCGAGCTCTCAAATCCCATCAAACAATGCAAAAATCACGAATCACCCTGCAATTCAAACTTAAAGAACTTGAAACTTCAAAATTCTACAACCGATACCGAAACCTATCAAATCACGTCCGATTGAACTCAAATTTTGCGCATAAGTCATAATCAACATTACGGACCTACTCCAACTTCCGAAATCAAAAAACGACCCCGATATCAAATATTCCACTACCGGCCCAAAACTCCAAAAAATTGGCTTTCGCCATTTCAAGCCTAAATGAGCTACGAACCTCCAAAACACAATCCCGACACGCTCCTAAACCCAAAATCACCTAACGGAGCTAACGAAACTGACAGAATTCCATTCCGGAGTCGTCTTCATATAGTTCCGATTACGATCCAAATCCTAAGGCTTAAGCTCTCATTTAGGGACTAAGTGTCCCAAAATACTCTGGAACTCAAAACCAATCATCCCGGCAAGTCACAAAAGCAGAAAAAGATTTGGGGAAAATAGTTAATAGGGGATCGGGGCTATTACTCTCAAAACGACCGGCCGGGTCGTTACAAAAATTTATCGAGTTAAAGTCTTAGGCATATTGTGTAGTAAATTGGATAATTGTTGGCATATATTTAATCATCTAATTGCCATGCCTCGAATCACATTTATTGAACTTGTTTTTATACGATAATTCGATGTAATTATTACTTGTATATTTATGTGAATTCCGTGAGTCCGATGGTTTGATATTTCTTGGAATTTAATTTCATTAGGAATTTTCCCTATGCAAATAATTAATTAAGAAAGCTTAAGAATAAGTATTAATATAATTATCTAAATTTGGATTAATGAAGGCATTGCCCTATGCTGATTATTTTCTATCTCTGTTGATTGATTTTGAGGTTTTATATATATTGTATGGAGCCTTGGGCTATTTGTTGTGAAACTAATTGATTTTATTATATCCTTGGAATTGATTGTGGCCATTGGGAAAATTGTGATATGAATTGATTTTGTTACGTTGCCGTGATAATATTTCGTGTAAATTGTTGTGTTAATTGAGTTATTATTTTGAGAATATAAGGGTGGCATTTCACTGTTGATATTATGTGGGTATAAGGGAGGCATTTTACTGTTGTTATGTGTGTTGGGATATTGTCTAGGTGGAGCGATAAGGGTGGCTATAGGAGAGATAAGGGTGGATATAGGAGTGATAAGGGTGGCTATAAGAGCGATAAGGGTGGCTATTGATATTGTCAGTGCAGAGGGATAATGGAGGTTATTATAGGAGTGATAATGGTGGCTATATGGGAGATAAGGGTGACTATTATCAGGGATGATATGTGATAATGTGGAGCGGTTGCATTGGTGATTTTATGTGATGTTGTGATTTTCCTTGTATTTATTTTTTTACCTTGTGCAATTTGTCTTGTTGTTGGTAAATTGATAATAATCTGATTTATGTTGAAATTGGGAGCATGTGGCTATTGCTAGGCGGATTATGAAAAGAAATATGGGCACGAGGTGCCGTGAGTAAATAATGATGATATTGGCACGTGAATTGTCTGCGCAGTTGAGATATGAAACGTGGGCACGAAGTGTCGGGGAAAATATGATAGTTTTATTATTGGCACGTGAACTGTTCGTGCAGATGTGATATGAAAAATGGGCACGAGGTTCCGGAAAAATATAATGATTTAATTATGGGCACGAAGTACCGTGAAAATATGAAAAGGGCTGAGACCCGTACTTTTATGATTATGAAATGAGGTGTCACATGGTGACTTTTAATTGAAAGAATTATATTCAAAATATTTATTTGGAAGTATTTTTATTCAAAAAGTAGTATTTGAAGCAATTGTATTTGAAAGACATTTATTTGAGAAAATTATATTTGAAAAAGATTTATTGAAAGAATTATATTTGAAAGATATTTATTTGAGGAAATTATATTTGAAAGAGAGTTATTTGGAAGAATTATATGTGAAAGATATTTATTTAAAGAACTTGATTTAATTGGGTGTACTTGTATTTATTATTTGTTGAGCAATATTAATAGTGTTCTTGTTGCCATGCAGGGCATATCGCTGGTTGATTTGTGTTGCCCTTATTGTTATTTTTTTCATATTATTTTGTATACTATATTGCATAGGTTATTAGACTAGTGAGTGTCTTGACTGTACCTCGTCTCTACTCCACTGAGGTTAGTATTGATACTTACTGAGTACCGACTGTGGTGTACTCATACTACACTTCTGTATATTTTTGTGCAGAGCCAAGTATTGGAGCTATCGGACTCGGACAGAGTTAAAGTGAGATCGCAAGGATTCAAGGTAGAGCTGCTTGGTCGTCGCGGTTACTTGGAGTCTTTCCATTTTATTGTATTGTTAATTATTATTCAAACAGTATTGAGTATTCGATCCTTGAGATCATTTCATGTATTCAGTTAGAGTTCGTGACTCAGTATTACCAGTCTTGGGAGATTGTATTAAATTATATGTTTTTTTAAAAAAAGGCTTGAAATGTAATTGTACTTGGCTTACCTAGTCTTAGAGACTAAGTGCCATTACGACGCTTGTGATGAGATTTTGGGTTGTGACACTTCGCGAACGCGAAGAACAAAGTCCCAACAGCAAAATCCTTCTTTGCGAATGCGAGAGGCTCCTCGCGAATGCGAAGAACAACACCAGAACCAGCAACCGGCAACATCAAAATACCCAAACTTGGTCCGAAACCACCCCGAATCAAACCCGAGGCCCTCGGGACCCCGTCCAATCGTACCAACCAGTACCAATACATAACTCGAACCTGCTCGAGGCCTCAAATCACATCAAACAATATCAAAATCACGAATCATACCTCAAATCAAAATCTATGAACTTTGAATTTTCAAATTCTATATCTTGTGCCGAAACACATCAAATCAATTCGGAATGACTTCAAATTTTGCACACAAGTCATAATTGACATAACGAAACTATTCAAATTTCGAAAATCGGATTCCGGCCCCGATATCAACAAGTCAACCCCCCGGTTTAACTTTCTAAAAATTCATCTTTCGCCATTTCAAGCTTAATTACACTACAGACCTCCAAATAATTTTTCAGACATGCTCCTAAGTCCATAATCACCATACAGAGCTATTGACATCATCAAAATTCTATTTTGGAGTTGTATTAAAAGTCGACTCTCCGGTCAACTCTTTCTATTTAAGCTTCTAAATAAGGATTGTTCTTTTAATTTAATTCTGAATCTTCAGTAAATCAAACTCGACCACACCCGCAGGTCATAATACATATTGCGAAGATACTCGAGACCTTAAGTCACTGAACGGGGCATTAATTATTAAAAATGACAAGTCGGGTCTTTACATAATTGGAGGCATACAATTTCTACAGGTGACTGGACCCATATATTTATCACCTTTTATTCATTCCAGAAATCAAGGGATTCAATCCCAACCTTAACTAGTATATCATGAGAATAAGAAACACAAGAGAATTCTTGAATAATCTTATATTTCTTTAATATATCTCAATGTAATTCTCAATTAATTTTTCGCATCATAATTGAACCGAGATGGTAAACCGGTCAAGACAACTAATATTTGTTTCAGTAAACCTCTAGTTTACTTGTGACATATGATTTCATCATCTTGCTTATATTTGTGTAGTATAAATAGAAAGAAAATCGAATAATCTTTCATATTTACCCGTTATGGTTATAGAAATATAAAGATATTCAATATTCCTTTCATTTATAGTCTCAATATGCCAACCACTTTGACTTATACATTTGAAACTCAAAAAGTTTTTTTTGAGACTTTACAATATCAATGTCCTGAATAATTTTATTCATTCGGGTAGTAACAAATTAATTTTTTCGGAGCTCTTAACAATTTTTGTACTACAAGAAGTCTTTTGTCACACCATTCATATGGTAAATGTCTCCTTCACGAAGAAACTTATATCATAATAAATTATCATGGTCAAAATCATCATAAGCAAAATTATTTCTTGCTTTAATTTTGCCTTTAATAACCTTTTATTAGGCACAACAAAATATTTTTTTGGCATATCACATGTACGCGACCAATGACATATTCATGTAACCACACAATAATATTATTCTCTTTATTTCACTCAAACCTCCCTTAGAGGTGAGTTGTGTGGTATTCATCTAATCATGCATTGCATGTCTTTATTCATTACTTTTATCACATATTGCCACATTCACATTTGGGAATAGGCCTGCATTCTCAATGCTTATCACAAGTTACATTCTTTTCAAGGAATGAATCATAATCAGCGGCGTACTTTATTATTTTTCATATCAATTTGATGGTAAACATTGCCTTCACATTTTGAAGGACTATTTTGATAACCCTTATTGTTCTCATTTTATAATCATAGTGATAATTATTATTATTTTGATCTTTGATACACTCACGTTCATTATTCAACTACTTGTCTTTATTTAGACTTATTATGCGCCGCTACCACATTCACTTCAAGAATGGAGCAAATCAAGTGGGACAATATTCTTGCCTTTTCATGAAAAATATATTATTTTTCTTTAGTCATCATTATATTATCAATATGGTATAGTGGGACTCAAACCCAATATCTTACCAATATAAAGGTGTAACGACCCGGCCGACCATATTGAGAGTTAGAGCCCCAAACCCCTATTATCTGTTTTTCCCATATCGATTTCTATTATTATGACTTGCCGGGATGATTGGTTTTGAGTTTCGGAGTATTTTGGGACACTTAGTCCCTAAATGAGAGATTAAGTCTTAGAATTTGGACCGTAGTCAGAACTGTGTGAAGACGGATCTGTATTGGAATTCTGTTGACTCCGTTAATTTCGTTGAGTGATTTTGAGCTTAGGAGCGCGTCCAGAATGTGTTTTAGAGGTCTGTAGTAGATTTAGGCTTGAATTGGCGAAAGTTAGATTTTCGGCGATTTCGGCCAATAGTGGAAATTTTGATATCGAGCTCGGAATGGATTTTTGAAAGTGGTTGTAGGTTCGTAGTGTCATTTGAGACATGTGTATAAAATTTGAGGTAATTCGGACTAGATTTGACGTGGTTCGACGTCGTTTGTAGAATTTGGAAAATTCTAAGTTCTTAGGCTTGAATCCGTGCTTAATTCATGATTTTTGGTATTGTTCAATATGGTTTGAAGGCTCGACTAAGTTTGTATGGTATTATAGGATTGGTTGGTAGGTTTGGTTGAGGTCCCGAGGGCCTCGGGTGTGTTTCAGATGCTTAACGGAATGAAATTGGACTTAGGAAAATCTGGTGCTTTTAGTGGTACTGCTATAATCACACCTGCGCAAGGCTGCCCGCAGGTGCGAGCAAATTGGCACAGAAGCGGGAAAATGGAGGAGTGCCAGGGGTCACAGGTGCGAGGTGATTTCCGCATCTGCGATGCCCGCAAATGCGTTAGGGGTCTTCGCAGGTGCGCAAGGTCCGCAAAAGCGGAAGGGAATTCCGCAGGCGCGCACGCGCAGATGCGGCCCTTTCATCGCAGGTGCGAAGGCAGAGGGGGTAAGTGATTTGTGCAGATGCGCACATTTTGCCGCACAAGCGCACCCGCAGGTGCGAGCCCAGGCTTCGCAGGTGCGGAAATACCCGGGCAATGGTTAAAACCGAAGGGCTTCGCGATTTTTATCATATTTGGACTTTGCAACTCGGTTTAGGGCGATTTTTGAGAGCATTTTCGAGGGATTTCTTGAGGTAAGTCCCTTATGCTTATTTTTGATCAATAATCATGCTTACCCATGTATTTTCCCACCTAGTTAGTGTGTATTTAAGGTGAACATTGGAAGTTGGAGGCTAGGGATTTGGGAGTTTGAATTGTGGATTTGGAGGACCATTTGGTGTCGGATTTTAGTAAAATTGATATGGTTAGACTCGTGAGTGAATAGGCTTTCGGATTTTATGACTTTTACCCGATTTCGATATGTGGGTCCATGTCGACGTTTTAGGGCAAATTTCGAAATTTTTGTTAAAGTATTGATTTAATTAATTAGATGAGTCTATTATGGTTGTAATTATGATATGTAATTTTTTTGGCTAGATTTGGGACATTCAGAGCCAGATATTAGTGGAAAGGGCATTCTTACGGAATGATTGAGCTTGACTCGAGGTAAATGGCTTACCTAACTTTGCGTGGGGGAAATCCCCTTAAGATTTGGAACTATTGTGCTATGTGAGCGCCGTGTACGTGACGTGACGAGTACGTACATGAGCTAGTTGTGGAAAAATCGATTTTCTTACTGAGCAGCAACATGTTTTCCTGTTATTTTGAGTTATACCATTTTAATGAGTACAAATCTATTTTCATTCTTAATTGAGTTATTCCAATATGTGTAGCTATCGTGTTTAGTCTAATACAACATGTCTATGTGTCTTAATTGTTTATGTGAATTATGTACATCATGCTTAATGAATTTCCCGCTTCTTCCCTGATTGGTACTTAGTCTAAATTGTAAGAATTTCGTGATGTAGTTGTAGTTCTATCATTCGCGCTGCATATTTACTTTGGGACTACGGAACGGTATTCCGGGAGATCCCCCAACACATTTATTTTGGGACTAAAGAACGTATTCCGGGAGATCCCTCTGCACATTTACGTTTGGGACTACAGGATGGTATCTCGGGAGATCCCCTGTTGTGTTTCTGTGTACTAAGCTGTTACCTTCTATGATTTCATTGTTGTTAAATTTCAACCTTTATTTTATTGCGGTATTATGTTTTTCGTGTGCAGATCCAAGTGTACCTTATCATCCGCACGGTTAGTGAGCCGGGACAGCTTTGAAGACTTCAAGGTATATCTGCCACTTCCGCAGACCTCGGAGTCCCCTTCTACTCTGTCTCATGCCCATTATCTTATGTATTTTTCCTTGTTAGACTCTGATGTATAGAGACACTAGATTTTCCTTCTGTAGTTTGTGATTCACGATGTTCCGGGTTTTGGGATTTGTTGTGTATTTTTGAATAGTTGGTTAAATTTATATTTTTATTTTATTATTTCGCAAAATGTTAGGCTTACCTAGTTGTAGAGACTAGGTGCCGTTACGACGTCACACGGAGGGAAAATTAGGTAGTGACAAGTTGGTATCAGAGCTCTAGGTTTATAGGTGTCGTGAGTCACAAACCAGTTTATTAGAGTCTCGCGGATCGGTACGGAGACGTATGTACTTATCTTCGGGACGCTATGGAACTGTTAGGAAAAATTTCACTACTTTGATTCCTTGTCGTGCGAAAATTGTTGACTTTAGAGATTCTAAATTTCTGTATTCTATTCTCTCACAAATGGTGAGGACATGTACAAGAGGATCTGATGTACAAGCACCCGCACCCCCTGCTAGAGCCGCGAGTGGCCGAGGCCGGGGTAAAGGACGAGGACGTCCACGTGGTGTAGCCAGAGCACTCGTACGAGCTGCTACAGAGGAGCCCCCAATAGCTCAAGCTGGAGGGCAGACACCTGAGATACCTGTTGCTGCACCAGCCCTCCAGGAGACTCTAGCCCAGTTTCTGAGCATGTTCAGCACCTTAGCTCAGGCTGGATTGATTCCACTTGCTTCTGCCATATCTCGGGTCGGGGGA
Source organism: Nicotiana tomentosiformis (assembly GCF_000390325.3). Taxonomy (NCBI): domain Eukaryota; kingdom Viridiplantae; phylum Streptophyta; class Magnoliopsida; order Solanales; family Solanaceae; genus Nicotiana; species Nicotiana tomentosiformis. The sequence goes on along the minus strand of NC_090818.1, from coordinate 40,781,017 downwards.
GGAGCACAGACTCCCATCGCCGGTACTCCAGAACAGCGGGTTCAGGTCGACCAGGTTCCAGGGATTATACCAATGCAACCGGTAGCTCCAGTTCAGCCAGAGGTTAGGGCAGCAGCTTCTGAGGCGGAGCAACTCAAACTTGAGAGGTACAAGAAGTACCACCCACCTACTTTCAGCGGATTGTCTATAGATGGTGCTCAAGGTTTTCTGGAGGAATGTCATCGTATTTTTCATACTATTGGCGTAGTGGAGACGAGCGGGGGTTTCTTTTACCACATTTCAGCTTAGAGGAGCAACCTATCAGTGGTGGCGTGCTTATGAGTTGGGTAGTCCGGCTGAGGCAGCTTCACTTACATGGATTCAGTTCTCAGACATATTTTTGAGAGAGTATGTCCCTCAGAGCCTCAGGGACTCATGGCGCGCAGAGTTTGAGCAGCTGCGTCAGGGTGCTATGAGTGTGTCAGAGTATGCAGTTCGCTTTAGTGATTTGACCCGACATGCACTGGCCTTAGTTGCCACAGTTCGAGAAAGGGTTCGACGGTTTATTGAGGGTCTCCATCCCAGCATCCGGAGTAGTATGGCCAGGGAATTGGAGATGGATATTTCTTATCAGTAGGTTGTGGGTATTGCCAGGAGATTTGAGGGCATGTTTGCCCGGGATAGAGAGGAGAGGGAGGCCAAGAGGTCTTGAGAGGCTGGTTATTATTCTGGAGCTCGTGCCCCAGTAGCTCGTCATGGTAGGGGTTATGTGAGCCGCCCCATTCATTCAGTTCTTCCAGCCTCCAGCGGTGTTCCAGCTCCTTCTAGCTAGTATCTAGTGTGCCTCCTGCACAGGGTGTTCCTAGCGGCCAATCCAGCAGACTTGGCCCGAGCCAGTCACAGCAGCCACGCCCTCCCAGATCTTGTTTTGAGTGTGGCAACACTCGCCACATGGTGAGGGATTGCCCCAGGATTAGGAGGGGTGCACCTCCACAGACCTTTTAGCCACATCGTGCTCCACCGGGTCCTCATGCTATGATTACAGCACCAGTTGCCACCCCACCTGCTCAACCAGCTTAAGGTGGAGGTCGGGGAGGTAGAGGTCGCCCTAGAAGGGGGAGGCCAGGCCAGATATTACACACTTCCTACTCGTACAGAGGTAGTTGCTTCTGATTCTGTCATTACAGGTATTGTTCAGGTCTATCATAGAGATGCGTCGGTATTATTTGACCCAGGCTCTACACATTCTTATGTGTCCTCTTATTTTGCTCCGTATTTGGGCGTATCTCAGGATTCTTTGAGTTCCCCTATTTATGTATCCACTCCTGTGGGAGATTCTCTTGTTGTGGACTGCGTGTATTTGTCGTGTTTGATTACTCTTAGTGGTTTTGAGACCTGAGACGATTTATTATTGCTCAGTATGGTGGACTTTGATATTATTTTGGGCATGGACTAGTTGTCACCCCATTATGATATTCTTGATTGTCACACTAAAACCATGATGCTGGCTATGCCAAGTTTATCGCAATTAGAGTGGAGAGTTACCTTAGAGTATACTCCCAGCAGAGTTATTTCTTTTCTTAAAGCTCAACGAATGGTTGAAAGGGGGTTTGACGCGTATCTAGCTTATGTGAGAGATGTTAATATTGATACCCCTACAGTTGAGTCAGTTCCAATAGTGAGGGACTTTCGAGATGTGTTTCCAGCTGATCTTCCGAGCATGCCACCCAACAGAGATATTGATTTTGGCATTGATTTATTGTCGGGCACTCAGCCCATCTCTATTCCTCTATATCGTATGGCTCCTCCTGAATTGAAGGAGTTAAAAGAGCAGTTACAAGAATTGCTTGATAAAGGCTTCATTCGGCCCAGTATGTCACCTTAGGGTGACCCTGTCTTATTTGTGAAGAAGAAAGATGGTTCTATGCGGATGTGTATTGATTACCGTCAGTTGAACAAAGTCACAGTGAAGAACATGTATCCATTGCCTCGTATTGTTGACTTATTTGATCAGTTACAGGGTGCCAGAGTGTTTTTCAAGATTGACTTACGTTCAGGTTATCATCAGTTAAAGATTCGGGAGCCGGATATCTCGAAGACTACTTTCAGGACCAGATATGGTCACTATGAGTTTCTTGTGATGTCTTTTGGGCTGACCAATTCCCCAGCAGCTTTTATGCACTTGATGCACAGTGTGTTCTGGCCCTATCTTGACTCATTCGTCATCGTGTTTATTGATGACATTCTGGTATACTCCTAGAGTCGGGAGGATCATGAGCAGCACCTGAGGACTGCACTTCAGACCTTGAGAGAAAAGAAGTTATATGCAAAATTTTCAAAGTGTGAGTTTTGGCTAGACTCAATGTCATTCTTGGGTCATATAGTATCGAGTGAGGGGATCCAGGTGGATCCGAAGAAGATTGAAGCAGTGCAGAGTTGGCCCGGACCGTCCTCAGCTACAGAGATCCGAAGTTTTCTTGGTTTGGCGGGGTATTACCATCGCTTTGTAGAGGAATTCTCATCTATTGCAGCACCTATGACCAGGCTGACCCAGAAGGGTGCTCCGTTTAGGTGGACAGAGGAATGTGAGGAGAGCTTTCAGAAGCTCAAGACAACTTTGACTACAGCCCCAATATTGATATTACCTACAGGTTTAGGGTCTTATATTGTATATTGTGATGCATCGCGTATTGGTCTCGGCGCGGTGCTGATGCAGGATGGTAGGGTGATTGCCTACGCGTCCAGACAGCTGAAGGTGCACGAAAAGAACTATCTTGTCCATGACCTTGAGTTAGCAGCTATTGTTCATGCCTTGAAGATATGGCGGCATTATTTGTACGGTGTTCCTTGTGAGATTTACACCGATCATCGGAGTTTGCAGCATCTGTTTAAGCAAAAAGATCTTAACTTACGTCAGCGGAGGTGGTTGGAGCTACTTAAGGATTATGATATCACTATTTTGTACCACCCTAGGAAGGCTAATGTGGTGGCCGATGCTTTGGGTTACCAGATAGAGAGTTTGGGGAGTTTAGCATATCTACCAGCAGCAGAGAGGCCATTGGCGTTGGATGTTTAGGCCTTAGCCAGCCAGTTTGTGAGATTGGATATTTCTGAGCCGAATCGAGTATTGGCTTGTGTGGTCTCTCGGTCATCTCTTTATGATTGTATCAGGGAGCGTCAGTATGATGACCCCCATCTGCTTGTCCTTAAGGACACGGTCCAGCACAATGATGCTAAGGAGGTTACTATTGGAGATGGTGGTGCATTGAGGATGCATGGCAAGCTATGTGTGCCCAATGTAGATGGTTTGCGTGAGTTGATTCTTTAGGAGGCTCACAGTTTGCGGTACTCTATTCATCTGGGTGCCGCAAAGATGTATCGGGACTTGCAATAGCATTACTGGTGGAGGAGAATGAAGAAGAGCATAGTAGAGTATGTGGCTCGATGTCTGAATAGCCAGCAGGTAAAATATGAGCATCAGCGACCATGTGGATTGCTTCAGAAGTTAGAAATTCCGTAGTGGAAATATGAGCGGATCACTATGGATTTCGTGGTTGGACTCCCACGGACTCAGTGGAGGTTTGACGTAGTTTGGGTGATTGTGGATAGGCTGACCAAGTCGGCTCATTTCATTCCTATGATGACTACCTATTCTTCCAAGTAGCTAGCTCGAATCTATATCTGTGAGATCGTCAGGCTTCATGGCGTACCGGTATCTATTATCTCTGACTAGGGTACGCAGTTTACATCACAGTTCTAGAGATCTGTACAACATGAGTTGGGTACTCGGGTTGAGTTGAGCACAACATTTCACCCTCAGACGGACGGGCAGTCCGAGCGCACTATTCAGATATTAGAGGATATGCTTCGTGCGTGTGTGATAGATTTTGGGGGTGCTTGGGACCAGTTCTTGCCACTTGCGGAGTTTGCTTACAATAACAGTTATCAGTCCAGCATTCAAATGACACCATATGAGGCTCTGTATGGTAGGCGGTGTCGGTCCCCAGTGGGTTGGTTCGAGCCCGACGAGGCTAGATTATTGGGTACGGACTTGGTTCAGGATGCCTTGGAGAAGGTTAAGGTGATTCAGGATAGACTTCGCATGGCCCAACCCAGACAGAAAAGTTATGGGAACTGGAAGGTTCGTGATGTTGCATTCATGGTTGGTGAGCGAGTCTTGCTTCGAGTTTCGCCTATGAAGGGCGTTATGAGGTTTGGAAAGAAGGGAAAGTTGAGCCCAAGGTTCATTGGTCCATTTGAGGTGTTGCGTCGAGTTGGAGGGGGGGGGGGGGCTTGCTTATGAGCTTGCCTTGCCTCCCAATTTAGCAGGAGTTCATCCGGTATTCCATATTTCTATGCTCCGAAAGTATCACGGCGATCCATCCCATGTGTTGGATTTCAGCTCAGTTCAATTGGACAAGGATCGATCATATGTTGAGGAGCCAGTGGCTATTTTAGACAGGCAGGTCAGAAAGCTAAGATCAAAGAACATTGCTTCCGTGAAGGTTCATTGGAGGGGACAGCCGGTCGAGGAGGCGACTTGGGAGACCGAGCAGGATACACGCAACCTTTATCCTCATCGTTTCACCACTTCAGGTATGTCTCTATGCTCGTTCGAGGACGAACGATTATTTTAAGAGGGGAGGATGTAACGATGCGGCCGGTTGTTTTGAGATTTAGAGACCCAAACCCCTATTAACTGCTTTCCTCATATCTAATTCTGCTATTGTGACTTGTCAGGATGATTGGTTTTGAGTTTCGGAGTGTTTTGGGACACTTAGTCCCTAAACGAGAGCTTAAGTCTTAGAATTTGGACCGTAGTCGGAACTGTGTGAAGACGGATCCGGAATGGAATTATGTCGACTCCGTTAGCTCCGTTGAGTGGTTTTAAGCTTAGGAGTGCGTCCGGAATGTGTTTTGGAGGTCTGTAATAGATTTGGGCTTGAATTGGCGAAAGTTAGATTTTCGGCAATTTCGGCCGATAGTGAAAATTTTGATATCGAGCTCGGAATGAATTTTCGAAAGTGGTTGTAGGTTCGTAGTGTCATTTGAGACATGTGTATAAAGTTTGAGGTAATTCGGACTAGATTTGACGTGGCCCGACGTCGTTTGTAGAATTTGGAAAATTCTAAGTTCTTAGGCTTGAATCCGTGCTTAATTCATGATTTCTGGTGTTGTTCGATGTGGTTTGAAGGCTCGACTAAGTTCGTATGGTGTTATAGGATTGGTTGGTAGGATTGGTTGAGGTCCCAAGGGCCTCGGGTGTGTTTCAGATACTTAACGGAATGAAATTGGACTTAGGAAAATCTGGTGCTTTTAGTGGTACTGCTATAATCGCACCTGCGCAAGGCTGCCCGCAGGTGCGAGAAAATTGGCGCAGAAGCGGGAAAATGGAGGAGTGCCAGGGGTCGCAGGTGCGAGGTGATTTCCACATCTGCGATGCCCGCAAATGCGTTAGGGGTCTTCACAGGTGCGCAAGGTCCGCAAAAGCGGAAGGGAATTCCGCAGGCGCGCACGCGCAGATGCGGCCCTTTCATCGCAGGTGCGAAGGCAGAGGGGGTAAGTGATTTGTGCAGATGCGCACATTTTGCCGCACAAGCGCACCCGCAGGTGCGAGCCCAGGCTCCGCAGGTGCGGAAATACCCGGGCAATGGTTAAAACCGAAGGGCTTCGCGATTTTTGTCATATTTGGACTTTGCAACTCGGTTTAGGGCGATTTTTGAGAGCATTTTCGAGGGATTTCTTGAGGTAAGTCCCTTGTGCTTATTTTTGATCAATAATCATGCTTCCCCATGTATTTTTTCACCTAGTTAGTGTGTATTTAAGGTGAAAATTGGAAGTTGGAGGCTAGGGATTTGGGAGTTTGAATTGTGAATTTGGAGGACCATTTGGTGTCGGATTTTAGTAAAATTGATATGGTTAGACTTGTGAGTGAATAGGCTTTCAGATTTTATGACTTTTACCCGATTCCGATATGTGGGCCCATGTCAACGTTTTAGGGCAAATTTCGAAATTTTTGTTAAAGTATTGATTTAATTAATTAGATGAGTCTATTATGGTTGTAATTATGATATGTAATTGCTTTTGGCTAGATTTGGGCCATTCAGAGCCCAATATTCATGAAAAGGGCATTCTTACGGAATGATTGAGCTTGACTCGAGGTAAATGGCTTACCTAACTTTGCGTGGGGGAAATCCCCTTAAGATTTGGAACTATTGTGCTATGTGAGCACCATGTACGTGAGGTGACGAGTACGTACACGAGCTAGTTGTGGAAAAATCGATTTTCTTACTAAGCAGCAACATATTTTCCTGTTATTTTGAGTTATACCATTTTAATGAGTACTAATCTATTTTCATTCTTAATTGAGTTATTCCAATATGTGTAGCTATCATGTTTAGTCTAATACAACATGTCTACGTGTCTTAATTGTTTATGTGAATTATGTGCATCATGCTTAATGAATTTCCTGCTTCTTCCCTGACTGGTACTTAGTCTAAATTGTAAGAATTTCGTGATGTAGTTGTATTTCTATCATTCGCGCTACATATTTACTTTAGGACTACGTAACGGTATTCCGGGAGATCCCCCTGTCTTGCATATTTACTTTGGGACTACGGAACGGTATCTCGGGAGATCCCCTGTTATGTTTCTGTGTACTAAGCCGTTACCTTCTATGATTTCATTGTTGTTAAATTTCAGCCTTTATTTTATTGCGGTATTACACTCTATATTATTTTATTACATACTTACCTGTAGGGCCTTGACCTGACCTCGTCACTACTCGACCGAGGTTAGATTTGGCACTTACTGGGTACCGATTGTGGTGTACTCAGGCTACTCTCTGCACATGTTTTTCGTCTGCAGATCCAGGTGTACCTTATCAGCCGCACGGTCAGTGAGCCAGGACAACTTTGGAGACTTCAAGGTATATCTGCCGCGTCCGCAGACCTCGGAGTCCCCTTTTACTCTTTCTTATGCCCATTATCTTCTGTATTTTTCCTTGTTAGACTCAGATGTATAGAGACACTAGATTTTCCTTTTGTAGTTTGTGATTCACGATGTTCCGAATTTTGGGATTTGTTGTGTATTTTTGAATAGTTGGTTAAATTTATATATTTATTTTATTATTCCGTAAAATGTTAGGCTTACCTAGTTGTAGAGATTAAGTGCCGTCACGACGTCACACGGAGGGAAAATTAGGTCGTGACAAAAGGCATGTTAGACCATAATGAATTGGGACTCAAACCCAACTCTTATCATCATGGAGCATCAAGACTTGATCCTAATGTCTTACCCTCATGGTGCATTGCGACTTGAACTCATTGAAGCTGATATCATTAATAGCAAAAGACAAAAACAATTTCAAATACGAAGGAAATGCTCACATTTTGAGTTAAACTCTTCATAATGTCATTTGGATATAATTCTCAATAATATACTTTCGTTTACTCAAATCAACTAAGTAATTAGTGTCAAACAGATATATGAAAATATAAAATAATATTAAAAATTCACATGTGGTCTTTGCTGGAATAGCTTACTTCAAGATGAAAGTGATATGACTAGAACATTAAAGAAAAATAATGTATCAAATAGAATAATATAGTACTACTAGTTACCATGCACTTTTGTGAAAACTAAGTATTATGCTCTCTAGAAAAATAAAGAGACATAGCAGAACCTTTAGGCTAATCAGGGAATCAAAAAAATAAATAGGGGACAAATCTCTGTCTACTATCTACTACTATATGCTTTCCATATAGAAATGATTCAACATGTTAATTTGATAAGAACTATCATCAATGAAAAATTTGGTGTAGTACATACTTCTTGTACTAATATTTTATCTTATTAAAATAAAATAGTTATGAGTATTATTATTATTATTATTATTATTATTATTATTATTATTATTATTATTATTATTATTATTATTATTATTATTATTATTATTATAATATTATATTTGACAGTAACTAATGTATAATCATTATACTAGGCATACTAAAATCGTATTATAAGGTAAAACCATAAGCATACATAATAAAGTATAATTTTAATTTTGTAGATTATTTAGTATACCGCATGCCACCTATTATTTAGTTCATGAAAATTTAACAAGGTGACATCCTTAGCAGTCACATAAATACTAATTTTCTAATAACCACACCATTGCTCATTCAAAATATTGGTATAAACTTAATTATTTGGTTTAAAGCTTAGACTTGTTGTTGTAGCAGAAAGACGTGCCTGTAACACAGAAGTGAAACTCAACCTTGAGGTTAGAGACTTCGTGCTGATAACGTGTTATGAAATATAGCTCAAAATAACAATAGAGAATAAGAAAAAACAAGCTAAGAGATATAGAGAGAAAGAGAGGAGAGATTCTTATTTCTTCTTCAATTGTGTGTTTTTTCCTATCTATTACAAGGCCTTTATATAGGCATGAAAAGTGAAGAAAAATATGTCATTGAATATGTCATTAAACATAGAAATATGTCATTGAATATGTCATTAAGCATTTGAGAAGATCATGGAGGAAGAGTAAACATCCATCCATCATAATTTGATTTTTCTTATAACACTAATATTTTTATCTGCCACGTAATTCAAATCCGTCATATACATATGTTTAACCCACACATCACACACTGGGATAGGGACCAGTATATGTTTGTAGTTTGCGTTCCCTGACTCATTCAATTTTGAATTTGAAAGTCAATTCTAAACTGTAGAATGAGACAAGTGAAGATAATGGAAGTAGATTATTAATTGAACTATGGTTAGAGAAACGAAAATTGTCTTAAAGAGAATTGCTAAGATTTCCATGAAGCATTCAGATTATACTATCCAGAAAGGTGGAAATGGGTGGAGACGAGTACTAATTATTTTTGGCGAACGGTTATTAGTTGAAACTAATTTATTTTTTTCCTTTTTTGAGGGGCATGATAGATGTCATCAATTCTATTGAAATTCGACATTTCCCATCTCGTACAATTATCTACGCCAAATTTGTAATGATGAGCATTTCAAATTTTCAATCACGAAAACTGGGAAGTATGAACAGTATGGGCCGAGCCGTTTTCATCACCAAATTAAACCATCATAGAAAAAAAAGTACAGATCACTTTTATTACGTATCAAAGTTCAACATAAAATAAAATTACCGATTAACAATTAAAAAGGAAGAAGAAATAGATAATCTATAATATTAATATTATTTCACCAATTTACAAATTTTTCACCACCAAAAATCATCTTCGAATGATGGCATAAAGTATAAAGTGTAAACATCAGGAAGAGAAGTTAAAAATAATTGAATCGAAAAACAAAAGTGTCTTAGAGCTACCTAGCAATAAGACGAGAGTCCAAATTTATATCCATTCCATGTTCTTGTTCTTATTCTCATTTTCCTTTGTAAATTTAGGGTAGTATAATATATTGGTCGCAATTAAAAGAAGAAACATTCAGAAAGTATTACTAATTAATTATAAATTTTCTTTTTTTAGCAGATTAGGGTTTCCATTCCTTCATTGCAGGGAGACGTTTATTAATGGCGGCGGGAGCATCTAGTGATTTGGAGGCAGCCGCGCCTGTAAGGTCGAATTCTCTGCATGCGAGTGCACTGGTAGTAAGATTGGCCGCGACGGTTGCATGGGATAGAGTTCCGACGCATCGCTTGATAACTAATGTAACGTTCGCGGTAGCTGCTCCATAGGGTTCTTCGGGCCGACTCTGATGGCATCATCATCTCTTCGTCCTCGAATAAACTCTCCCCGATATGACCTGCAGTCAAGTCATCTAGCCCGCCATCAGTGCTGTGGCGGGCAAATGAAACGACTGCAACGTCACTGAAATGGGCAGAGAGCGATGATTCCGCCACCATGGCGAATGCCATGGTGACAAGGAGCATAACCACAAATATTGGTCGAGCAACCATCTTCATTATTAAACAGATGGGAAATGATTAATGTGACTTTTGTCTTCCTTTATTTTTATAGTTTGTGAGTTTTTTTTGAGCCCTTCCTTTCTAATGGAAACAGTGGGGGGAAGAGGAAAGGAGGGGTGAATGCTGAAGGTGAAAGGAAGAGGAAGAATTAATAAGGTGAAGCGTATTGTGGAGGCATGGGAATTAGTGGGCTGTGGAGGAGAGTTTTTAGGTTTCAAACTTGTGGTTTTTGGCCTTTGAATTTATGTGACTCGCCGTAATTCACGTATTTACGTACGTAAGGAGAATTAGGCTAACTGCAACTGCAAATCCTCATTTTTCTATGGTGCCATGACAACTCAATATGCAACAATATGATATGTTAATTTATTTACTTATTAGTGATGGAGCATACTTAACTTTTTCTATATTTTTCGTATCTCTTCCTTTATTTTCTCCTTTTTTGGTTGACATCCACTATTGTATTGTTTTATGCATGTGGAATTATGGAAGTAAATTTGGAACATAACGTAACTAACAATTCACTTTTTATATGTTTGGCAGCGGAGAAATTAGGAACACCAACACCTCCCCCATGCTTGGCCGACAAGAACAAGTAATCTATTTGCTTTTACCAAAATGTGGATAGAGGATTTGAATAATATGTGTGCCACTATTTTTAATGTAAACTTATCACTAGCAAAATCAAATTAAAGTATACATTAGGGTCAGTTTAATCTACTTGATCCGAGTCGCTTTACAAAATTTTTAGTTCATAAATAAACCATGCAATCAACAAACTGAAATAAGTTTGGTCGACCAATTTGTTCCATCCTTCTCGGTCAAATTAGATTGAATAAAATGAAAATTGAACCTAAATAAGAAAATAAAAAATCTAAATAGGCAATTGTACCCTCTTAATTCAAACATAATATACCTAAATAAAAGTCACAAACAAATTAATTGTCACTTATCAGTACTTTTATTAAAAGATCACAAGCCAAAGCAACTTTTAGTAAACCGGAAATAAACCTCTTTCATCATCAATGCAAGCAAAGAAAAGTATTTCTAATACTTCGATTCTAACCATAATTAATAAGTATAAGATTTTTAACTATAAAATGAAAACTTAAGAAAGTGAGAAGAAGTCAATGAACTAGCTACAATACAATATTAGCTCTAAGGACTGTTGAAAATCAAGAGAATAGAGTGACAAAAACATTCAAATACTATGGATGTCAATGGTTCGGTTCGGCTGATTATTTTAAAATATTTGTACCATACTAAATTTTCGGTTATTTTATTTTGTATAATCAAAATTAGACTATTCGAAATTGTCACAATCACAATTTTTCTCTGTAGGATATCGTGACGTCGCCTAGTCTCTAAGACTAAGTAAGCCTAACAATTATGCGGAATAACTGAATATAAAGCTGAAACTCAACCTCAACATCTGAAATAAATAAGAACTGCGATTCAAAATAGTTACAACTCTCAAAACCCGGTAGAAATAAGTCACAAGCTCTAAAGAGAGAAAAAAAATACTAAATATCTCTATACATCAGAGTCGAATGAAGAATGAGGAATACCACATAATAAAGATAGAGGGGGACTCCGAGGTCTGTGGATGCTGGCAGATGTACCTTGAAGTCTCCACGTATGGGCTAGCTCACTCGTACCTGGTCTGGTAAGCAGTCCCTGGATCTGCACAAAAAGATGTACAGAAGCATAGTATGAGTATACTACAACGGTACCCAATAAGTGCCAAGCCTAACCTCAGTAGAGTAGTAACGAGGTCAGGTCAGGGCCCTACTAGAAATAATAGTAAACAAGGCAGAAGATATAATAATATAATGAAATGACTGAGAAGTGAACAATGAGAATTTATAAAAAGATAACAACACGGGATTCAAGAAGACAACTACAACACGTGAGGAAAAATAAGATTCTTACAAGTTCAGAAACAACAACAACAGCAACAACAACAACAACACAGAAAATAGAGGTAAACAACAAGAGTGCTCCCGAGGTACCGCCTCGTAGTCCCAAAAGTAAATATCTCACAACGGTAAGGCAGAAACCTCGTGCAAACAATGATAACCGCACGGCAGACACCTCGTGCCACAATAACACTCCGCACGGCAGAAATCTCATGCCACAATAACAATCCGTACGGAAGAAACCTCGTGCCACAATAACACTCCGCACGGCAGAAACCTCGTGCCACAATAATACTCCGCACGGAAGAAATCTCGTGCCACAATAGCACTCCGCACAGAAGAAACCTCGTGCCACAATAACACTCCACATGGAAGAAATCTCGTGCCACAACCAATCGGTTATCTCAACAAAAAAATCACGAAAAACAACACAGAACAATGGAACAATAAAATTATAGCAAGGTATCCTACAGTTAAAGAATGAATACGAAATCAAAGAAAGCAGGTAATTCAACTAAGCATGTTGTATAAATTGCAAGTAAGAGATAAAAAACGTTGACATGTGACATTAGACTAAACATGATGACTACACGTGCTAGAGTAACTCAATTAAGGAAATAAAAGGAACTATTTAGCAAAAATCAGATTTTTAACATTTAGCCCGAGTACATACTCGTCACCTCGTGTACACGGCCTTCACGTATTGCAATTTACCATAATAGTACCAAATCCTAGGGGAAATTTCTCCCACACAAGTTTAGACAAGTCACTTACCTCAAACCTTGCTCATTCAATCAATAATAAGACCTTTGCCTCGATTTTTCAGCTCCGATAGGCTAGAATCTAGCCAAAATAATTACATACTATAAATATAACTATAAGAAGCTAATTTAATTAATGAAACTACGACTTTAGCAAAGAATTGAAAAATCGCCCCAAAAGGTTGACCCGGGCCCACGTCTCGGAACCCGACCAAAATTATAAAATCTGAACACACATTCGATATCGAGTGAACCCATATCAAAATTACTCAAATCCGATACAAAAATCTCGATCGAAACCTCAACATTCGGCCTAAGGATTTTCCACTTTTTTTCCAACTTCAAACCCAAATCCTTAATTAAATGAAGAAATTAAAGATAGATTAGTGAAAATTAATCAAAAACGAGTCAAGAATCCTTACCCAAATGTTTTCTCTGAAAATCCCTCAAATTTTTGCCTCAATCCGAGCTCTCTAGGTCCAAAAATAAAGAATGAAATCAAACCCTCGAACTTAGGCCTTTTCTGCCTAGTGAATTCGCACCTGCGAACCCACAGCTGCGTCTGCGGCTCCACACCTGCGGAATTTCCATCGCAGGTGCGGTTCTCACTTAGCCTGGCAACTTTCGCTTCTGCGGACCAAAATGCGCACCTGTGCTCTCACTTCTGCGGAAGGGCTCCGCTTCTGCGACCCCAGGCTTGGCTAGCCTTTCCGCTTATGCGCTTCCTCCATCGCTCCTACGAGTCCGCTTCTGCAGGACTCTGACCGCATCTGGGATCTCAGCTGGGCAGTCCAATTTTGCTTCTGCGGCTAGATGGCCGCTTCTGTGGTGCTGCACCTGCGGCCCAAAGTGCGCAGGTGCGATTGCACCAGACACAACAATGCTTCAGCTTTTCCACAAGTCCAATATACCAACAAGTCTTAAAACATCATACGAACTTAGTCAAGCTTTCAATCACATCAAACAACGCTAAAAACACGAATTGTATATCGATTCAAGCCTAATGAACTTTAGAACTTCTAACTTCTACATTCGACGCCGAAACCTATCAAATCAAGTCCGATTAACCTTAAATTTAGCGCACAAGTCATAATTGACATTACGGACCTACTCCAACTTTCGGAATCGGTATCCGACCCACATATCAAAAAGTCCACTCTCGGTCAAACTTTCCAAAAATATCCAACGTTCGCCAATCAACGCCGAAATGACCTACGGACCTCCAAATCAACATCCGGACACACTCCTAAGACCAAAATCATCATAGAGAGCTATTGCAACCGTCAAACCTCCATTCCGGAGTCGTCTTCACAAGATTCGAACTACAGTCAATTCCTAGAACTTAAACTTCTAATTTAGGGACTATGTGTCTCATATCACCCCGAAACCAAAAACCAAACCTCCCGACAAGTCACGTAACCACAAAAATGAAATAGAGGAAGCAATAAATAGGGGTTTGGGGCTAATTCTCTTAAAACGACCGGCCGGGTCGTTATATTCTCCCCCTCTTAAAATAAACGTTCATCCTCGAACGAGTATAGAGACATACCTAAAGTGGTGAAAAGATGAGGATAACGGCTGCGCATATCATGCTCGGTATCCCAAGTCGCCTCCTCGACCGGATGACCCCTCAACCGAACCTTCACTGACGCGATGTTCTTCGACCTCAACTTTCGAACCTGCCTATCCAAGATGGCCACCGGCTCCTCAACATAAGATAGATCCTTGTCCAACTGGATTGAGCTGAAGTCTAAAACATGAGATGGATCACCGTGATACATTCGGAGCATGGAAACATGGAATACTGGATGAACTGCAAAGAGACTAGGTGGTAGTGAAAGTCTGTAGGCCACCTCTCCAATCATCTCAAGAATCTCAAAAGGTCCGATATACCTAGGGCTCAACTTGCCCTTCCTCCCGAACCTCGTAACACCCTTTATGGGCAAAACCCGGAGCAAGACCCGCTCCCCAACCATGAATGCAACGTCGTGAACTTTCCGATCCGCATAACTTTTCTGCCTGGATTAGGATGTACAAAGTCAATCCTAAATCAATTTAACCTTTTCCAAAGCATCCTGAACCAGGTCGATACCTAATAGCCTAGCCTCGCCCGGCTCGAACCAACCCACTAGAGACCGGCACCGCCTACCATACAAAGCCTCATACGGGGCCATTTGAATGCTCTACTGATAACTGTTGTTGTAGGCAAAATACGCAAGTGGCAAGAACTAATCCTAAGAACCCCCAAAATCCATCACACACGCACGAAGCATATCCTCCGATATCTGAATAGTGTGCTTGGACTGTCTATCCGTCTGAGGGTGAAATGCTGTGCTCAACTCCAACCGAGTACCCAATTCATGCTGTACGACTCTCTAAAACTGCGATGTAAACTGCGTACCCTAGTTAGAGATGATAGATACTGGCACGCTATGAAGCCTAACAATCTCGCAAATGTAAACCTGAGCTAGCTACTTCGAAGAGTAAATAGTAACCACATGAATGAAATGAATTGACTTGGTCAATCTATTCACAATCACATAAACTGCATCGAACTTCCTCTGAGTCCGTGGGAGCCCAACAACGAAATCCATAGTGATCTTCTCCCATTTCCACTCCAGAATCTCTAGCTTTTGAAGCAATCCACCTGGCCGCTGATGCCCATACTTCACCTGCTGACAATTTAGGCACCGAGCTACATACTCTATTATGTCCTTCTTCATCCGCCTCTACCAATAGTGTTGCCTCAAGTCCTGATATATCATCGCGGCACCTGGATGAATGGAGTACCGCGGGCTGTGAGCCTCCCGGAGAATCAACTCACGCAAACATCTACATTGAGCACACATAGCCTGCCCTGTATCTGTAATACACCGTCATCTCTAATAGTGAGTTCCTTGGCATCACCGTGCTGAACCGTGTCCTTAAGGACAAGCAGATGAAGGTCATCATACTGACGCTCTCTGATACGATCATAAAGAGAAGACTGAGAAACCACACAAGACAAAACCCTGCTCAGCTCGGAAATATCCAATCTGACAAACTGGTTGGCCGCTTGAACATCCAAGGCTAAAGGCCTCTCTACTACCGGTAGATATGCCAAGCTGCCCAAACTCTTCACCTTGCGACTCAAGGCATCGGCCACTACATTGGTTTTCCCGGGATGATATAGAATGGTGATATCATAATCCTTAAGCAACTCCAACCACCTCCGCTGCCACAAGTTAAGATCCTTCTGTTTAAACAGATGTTGTAGACTTCGGTGATCGATGAAGACCTCATAAGGGACACCATACAAGTAGTACCGCCAGATCTTTAGGGCATGAAAAATAACTGCTAACTCGAGGTCGTGTACATAATAGTTCTTATCATGCACCTTCATCTGTCTAGACGTGTAGGCAATCACCCTACTGTCCTGCATCAACACCGCGCCAAGACCAATGCGTGACGCATCACAATACACCGTATAGGACCCCGAACCAGTAGGCGATACCAACACTAGGGTTGTAGTCAAAGCAGTTTCGAGCTTTTGAAAGCTCTCCCCAGACTCCTCGGTCCACCTAAACGGAGCACCCTTCTAGGTCAATCTGGTCATAGGTGCTGGATTAGACGAGAAAGCCTTTACAAATCTACGGTAATACCTCGCCAAGCCAAGACAACTCCGGATCTACGTAGCCGAGGACGGTCTGGGCCAATTCCGCACTACTTTAATCTTCTTCGGATCTACCTTGATCCCCTTACTCGATACTACACGACCCAAAAATACCACTGAATCTAGCCAGAATTCACAATTCAAAAATTTTGCATATAGCCTCCTTTCTCTCAAGGTCTGAAGCACAGTCCTCAGGTGCTGCTCATGATTCTCCCGACTCCGGGAATACACCAGAATGTTGTTAATAAACACAATGATGAAAGAGTCAAGATAGGGCTGAAATATACTGTTCATCAAGTGCATGAATGCTGCTGGGGTGTTGGTCAGCCCAAAAGGCATCACAAGAAACTCGTAATGACCATACCGAGTCATGAAAGCAGTCTTCGGGATATCTGGCTCCCGAATCTTCAACTGATGATAGCCTGAACGTAAGTCGATCTTAGAGAACACTTTGGCACCCTGAAGCTGATCAAATAGGTCATTAATACGTGGCAATGGATACCTGTTATTCACTGTAACCTTGTTCAACTGGCAATAATCAATACACATCCGCATAAAACCATCCTTCGTCTTTACAAATAAGACTGGACCACACCAAGGTGACACACTAGGCCGAATGAATCCCTTATCAAGAAACTATTGCAATTGTTACTTTAACTCTTTCAACTCTGCTAGGTCCATATGATAGGGTGGAATAGAAATGGGCTGAGTGCCTGGTAACAAATCAATACCAAAGTCGATATCTCTGTCAGGCGGCATGCTCGAAAGATCCGCCAGAAATATGTCTGGATAATCCCTCACTACCGGAACTGACTCGACGGTAGGAGTATCAGCACTAACATCCCTCACATATGCCAGATACACATCACACCCCTTTTCAACCATCTGCTGAGCCTTTTGAAATAAGACAACCCTGCTAGGAACATAATCTACGGTACCTCTCCACTCTAGCCGTGGTAGACTGGCATAGCCAACGTCACCGTCTTGGCGTGAAAATCAAGGATAGCATGATAGGATGACAACCAGTCCATGCCCAAAATAACATCAAAATCCACCATACTGAGCAACAATAAATCGGCTCTGATACTAACTTGTCACAACCCCAATTTCCCTCTGTAGGATGTCGTGATGGCACCTAGTCTTTAAAACTAGGTAAGCCTAACAATTATGCGAAATAACTGAATATAAAGCTGAAACTCAACCTCAACATCTGAAATAAATAAGAACTGCGATTCGAAATAGTTACAACTACCAAAACCCGGTAGAAATAAGTCACAAGCTCTAAAGAGAAAAAACAAATACTAAATATCTCTATACATCAGAGTTAAATGAAGAATGAGGAAAACCACATAATAAATATAGAGGTGGACTCCAAGGTCTGCGGACGCTGGCAGATGTACCTTGAAGTCTCCACGTATGGGCTAGCTCACTCGTACCTGGTCTGGTAAGCAGTCCCTGGATCTGCATAAAAAGATGTACAGAAGCATAGTATGAGTATACTACAACGGTACCCAATAAGTGCCAAGCCTAACCTCAGTAGAGTAGTGACGAGGTCAGGTCAGGGCCCTACTAGAAATAATAGGAAACAGGGCAAAATATATAATAATATAATAAAATGAATGAGAAGTGAACAATGAGAATTTACAGAAAGATAACAACACAGAATTCAAGAAGACAACTACAACACGTGAGGAAAAACAAGATTCTTACAAGTTCAGAAATAACAACAACAACAACAACAACAACAACAATGACACAACAAATAGAGGTAAACAACAAAGGCGCTCCCGAGGTACTACCTCTTAGTCCCAAAAGTAAATATCTCAGAATGGTAAGGCAAAAACCTCGTGCAAATAATGATAACCACACGGAAGAAACCTCATGCCACAATAACACTCTTCATGGTAGAAACCTCGTGCCACAATAAAACTCTGCACGGAAGAAACCTCTTGCCAAAATAACACTCCGCACGGAAGACACCTCGTGCCACAATAACACTCCGCACGAAAGAAACCTCGTGCTACAATAATATTTCGCACGGAAGAAACCTCATGCCACAATAACACTCCACACGGAAGAAACCTCGCGCCCCAACCAATCAGTTATCTCAACAAAAAAATCACGAAAAACAACACAAAACATTGGAACAATGAAATTACAGCAAAAAATCCTAAAGTTAAAGAATGAATACGAAATCAAAAAAGCAGGTAGTTCAACTAAGCATGTTGCACAAATTGCAAGTAAGAGATAAGACACGTAGACATGCGACATTAGACTAAACATGATGACTACACGTGGTTGAGCAACTCAATTAAGGGAGTAAAAGGAACTATTTAGCAAATGTCGGATTTTTAACATTTAGCCTGAGTACGCACTCGTTATCTTGCATTCACGGCCTTCACGCATTGCAATTTACCATAACAGTACCAAATCCTAAGGAAAATTTTCCCCACACAAGGTTAGACAAGTCACTAACCTCAAAACCTCGCTCAATCAATCAATAAGAAAACCTTTGCCTCGATTTTCCAACTCCGATCGGCTAGAATCTAGCCAAAATAATTACATACTATAAATATAACTATAAGAAGTTAATTTAAATAATGAAACTACGACTTTAGCAAAGAATTGATCCCAAAAAGTCAACCCGGGCCTACATCTCAGAACCTGACCAAAATTATAAAATCCGAACATCCATTCGATATCGAGTGCACCCATACCAAAATTACTCAAATCTGATACAAAAATCTTGATCGAAACCTCAAAATTGAGCCTAAGGATTCTTTCACCTTTTCTCTAATTTTTCAACCCAAATCCTTAATTATATGAAGAAATTAATGGTAGATTAGTGGAAAATTAATCAAAAACGAGTCGAGAATCCTTACCCAAATATTTTCTTTGAAAATCCCTCAATATTTCGCCTCAATCCGAGCTCCCTAGGTCCAAAAATGAAGAATGAAATCAAACCCTCGAACTTAGGCCTTTTCTGCCTAGTGAATTGGCACCTGCGAGCCTACAGCCACATCTGCGGAATTTCCATCCCTGGTGCGATTCTCACTTAACCCAGCAACTTCCGCTCTTGCGGATCAAAATTCGCATCTGCGCTCTCACTTCTGCGACCCCAGGCTTGGCTAGCCTTTCCGCTTCTGCGCTTTCTCCATCGCTCCAGTGAGTCCGCTTCTGCGGGACTCTGACCGCATTTGCGGTCTCATCTGGGCAGTCCAATTTCGCTTCTGCGGCTAAATGGCCGCTTCTGCGGTGCCGCACCTGCGGCTCAAAGTGCGCAGGTGCGATTGCACCAGACACAACAATGCTTCGGCTTTCCCACAAGTCCAATATTATTCCGGATTAAATACGAATCACACATGAGGCCCCCAGACCGCGTCCAAATATACCAAAAAGTCTTAAAACATCATACGAACTTAGTCGAGGCTTCAATCACATCAAACAACGCTAAAAACATGAATTGCACATCGATTCAAGCCTAATGAAACTTCTAACTTCTACATTCAACGCCGAAACCTATCAAATCAAGTTCGATTGACCTCAAATTTAGCGCACAAGTCATAATTGACATTACGGAACTACTCCAATTTTCGGAATCGGGATCTGAACCCGATGTCAAAAAGTACACTCCCAGTCAAACTTTGCAAAAATCATCCAACTTTCGCCAATCAACACCGAAATGACCTACAAACCTCCAAATCAATATCCGGACACGCTCCTAAGACCAAAATAACTCTACAGAGCTATTGGAACCGTCAAAACTCCATTCCGGAGTCGTCTTCATACAATTCGAATTACGGTCAATTCCTAGAACTCAAACTTCCAATTTAGGGACCATATATCCCATATCACTCCGAAACCAAAAACCAAACCTCCTGGCAAGTCACATAACCACAAAATTAAAATAGAGGGAGAAATAAATAAGGGTTCGGGGCTAATTCTCTCAAAACGACCGGTTGGGTCGTTACAAAAACTGTCTTAATCATCTCGGTTTCTCTTCGGTATCGGTACAGTTCGATTAATTTTTTGGTACTTTTTAAAACTTTCATGCAAGATTCGCTAGTTAAAGTTAGAATGTGATCGTGTGTACTTGCATAGGATTTTGGCAAAACTCTCTAAACATTTTCACTATCTTAAAAGCGATGATCAAATTAAAGGAACATGAAAGATGTCGAGAATAGAGATTCATCCCACTATTCTATGGCAGCGTAAAACAAATTAACTAAAGACAAGAGAAATATAAATCAGACGAGTGAAAAGATATTATTCGAGTTGGGACTCAAAAATAGAGCTTACCAAAAGATTAGTATCCAACAAGAGAAATCTAAATTATACGAGAGGAAAGATATTCAATACATTGTAGCTTACTTTTTTAGGATCGTTGGAATATCTAGTGGCTTGTTGCTCAAGATGTTAGAACTAATTTAGTTTTGATATGACTAGTAGAATATGTTTGGAAGTTGGGACCTTGGATATTAATTATTTGGTCACTTGTAGCCATTTTCATAATCAATACCCAAAAAAAAAAGAACTTCTTTGTTAGTTTTAAACTTAATATATAAAATATATTTTTTAAATATAAATTTATTCGGTACAGTTCGGTATTTTTTTGATTTATTTTTATAAATAAAAAATCTACCTTATTTTACGGTTATAAGTTTATATAAAAACCTATAATTTTATTAAAATAAACCTCATTATCGATTCGGTTCGGTTCGGTTCGGTCGATTTAATCGGTTTTTAAAGATCCATTCACACCCCTATCAAATACAACTTGAATATATGGAAGTTGTGACCTTGAATATTAATTATTTGGTCACTTGTAGCTATTTTCATAATTCCAAGACCCAAAAAAAAAAATTCTTTGTTAGTTTTAAACTTAGTATATAAAATATATTTTTTAAATATAAATTTATTCGGTACAGTTCATTTTTTTTTTATAAAATTAAAAATCTACCCTATTATTGTCACGACCCTCAATCCCACCACAGGCGTCGTGATTGCACTTAGTCTCTAAGACTAGGTAAGCCAATTACAGTTTCATTTCGAGTCATTTTTTTAAATGGAAAGACTCCAAGAGACTGCGACGACCAAGCAGTCCTACCTTGAATTCTTGCAATCACATTCTAATCTCTGCCCGAATCCTATATCTCCAATACCTAGTCAAATAACCTGTGCAATATAGCATACAAAAATAATAAAAAATAAATAGCAGTGATGACAACAATAATCAACTTGTGACATAAACAGCAAGGCAACAGGAACACCATAAATATTGCTCAAACGAATAATAAATACAAGTACAGCCAAAATCAAGTCCTTCAAAATATACATCTTTTATCTATGAGTTTTTCAGATAAAAATCTTTAGAATGTAATCCGTACAATTAAATATGTTCCGAATATACTTCCTTCAACTAAATATCTTACGAATATAATTCTTTCGAATAAATATCTTTCAAATATAATTCTTTCAAGTAAATATCTCACGAATATAATTCTTTCAAGTAAATACCTTTCGAATATAATTCTTTCAAGTAAAAGTCACCATGTGACACCTCATTTAACTTTTCCGGTGTGAGAAATATATTCAACATATCACATCGAATGGCACGGTAATACCTTCGTGCACTTATCTCATTCTCACCCGATATATATATATATATATATATATATATATATATATATATATATATATATATATATATATATATATATATATATATATATATATAGAGATCAAATCAATTGGTACGGCAACACCCTTCGTGCATTTATCTCTTTCTCACCGTGCATACATATAACAGTACCAACTAGGTGGGAAAAATGCTAATAACAATAAAAGAAATAAAGTGGGAGGCACACAGGAAGCAGCAACGACTACAAGACACATAGAAAACATAGGTGCACAATAACAACTCAAGATAAAGGTATGAATGTATATACAATGAAAAGATATCACAATATAATGTATGTCTCTTGTCCTCGCCTGCACGGAAACACCCTTCATGCCATGAACATATGATAATATAAAAATAATGGCACGGCATCACCTTTCGTGCTTTTACTCTCATCCGCACATGATAATATAAATGAAATGGTACGTCATTATCCTTCGTGCATATTAAGAATGACATAGCATCACCCTTCGTGCTTTATACTTTTCCTCACATGATAATATAACTGAAATGGCACGGTATCACTTTTCGTGTTTTACACTCTCAAATGGTACGACATCACCCTTCGTGCTTTACACTCTTCCTTACCAAGCACATGTATATTATTAACAAGCAAGGTAGGAAGCATAAATAATATCAAATAGAGTGTTTAAACGACAACACAATATAACAATTCATATCACAATTTACCCACCTGCCACAACCAACTCCAAAGATACAACAAAAATCAATTAATTTCAAAGAAAATAGCCCAAGAAAAGTAACTCAGCATAGGACACCACCTTCTTTAATCCAAATTTTTGATAAATATATTAACGCCTCTTTTTAAGCTTATTTAACTAATTATTTGCAGATGGAAAATCCATAATGAAATTAATTCCAAGAAATATCAAATCAACAAACACACGGAATTCACATGAAATCCAAGTGGCAATCACCCTAAATTATCATATAAAATACAAACTCGACAAATAAGGAACGGGGCATGACAAATAAAGGATTTACTATGTTCCAATAATTTTTTAATTTAATATATAAGGGTGTCTACAAATTATAGCCGGTATAAATTGCACATATAAACCAAGTACGTACTCGTCACCTCGCGTACATAGTTTTCAATCACATAATTTCCAAATAAGACTCAATGCCTAAGGGGTAATTCTCTCACTCAAGGTTAGGCAAGATACTTACCTTTTTGAAGCTATGCCGATATTCCAAAATAACCTTCTTGCTTGAATTGACCTCCGGACAGCTCAAATCTATCTAAATTGATTGTATAAGTTCATTAAAATTTATCGGAAATAATTCCGGATAATAAAATATCAACTTAAAATTTTGCGTTAAAAAGTCAACGTGGGGCCTACCACTTGGAACACGATAGAATTCTTATGAAATCCGAACACCCATTCCGATACGAGTTCAACCATACCAAATTTACCAAATTCCGATAACGAATCGACCTCCAAATCTTAAATTTTCGTTTTTGAAAGATCTTGCAAAAATCCCATTTTCTTCCAATTCATTTACTAATAAAAGATAAAAAAATCATGGAATCATGAAATATAATTAAAATCGAGTAGGAAACACTTACCCCAATTCATTTGGTAAAAATCCTCTAAAACATTGCCCAAATCCGAGTTCCCTAGCTCCAAAAATATTGAAATAAGCTAAAAATGAAACTGCTCAATAAAAACCTATTTACCGTCACTAAAAGTCCATTTTCTATCACTAAAAGTTCATTTCCCGTCATTAAAGGTCCGCACCAGAACCTGCTTGCACTAGCAATTTAATATTTCACTAAAAAGGCTCTAACTCCATCATACGAACTCGGAATTCGACGATTTTTGTTCTTATGAGTCACAAATAATAATACAAACCTAGTCATTCAATCGAAACTCAATTCGGAGCTCATTTTCTCAATACGATACCAATTCGCTCGTTAAATAATTAACTCATATTTCGCGCTAAAAACTCAATCGCGACTTGATAAAATTAGACCAAACATTCCAGATCATTCCTATAATTCATTATCAAACTCTCGGAAGTCTCAAAGTCGAATTTCAATCTCTAGAACTAAAAATGGACCTTTGGATCATTATATTCTTATGCTCAAATAACCAAACTCTTCCAAAAACTCTTCCCACACAGCCTGTAGTGTATCAACCATAACCTTTTGTACCCAACTCCAACTTCCAAACGGTTTAAATTTATGAAAACTAGATACAAAGGGCTACAACTTTTTTTTGCTGGATCATCACCAAATTTCTTATAGATTACGAGATATTCTGTGATGCAGAAATTTCTGTGATGCACACTGCCAGGCAAAACAACTACAGTACTAAGTTTTAGTTAGTCGATCATAACTTTCTGTAAAAATGTCCAAATGATGAATGGTTTATATTTCTGGAAACTAGACGCAAAGGGCTACAACTTTTATTTTTGAATCATCTCCATATTCCTTACAAATTACGAGATATAAGCTTCCAAAGTTAGCCCTGCGCAACAGAAATTTCTGCGATGCACACTGTTGTAGCCAAAAACCAGCAGTTAAAAATGGCCTAGGAATGGTCCGAAACCACTCCGAAACTTACCCGAGCCCCTCGGGACCCCGTTCGAATATACCAACAAGTCTCAAAATATATTATGGACTTAGTCGAGACCTCAAATCACATGAAACAACACCGAAATAACGAATCGCACCTCGAATCGAACTTATAAGTTTATGAAAATTTCCAAATTCTATATCTTATGCCGAAACATATCAAATCAATCCGGAATGACTTCAAATTTTGCATGCGAGTCATAAATGACATAATGGAGTTGTTTCAATTTCCAGAATTAAATTCTGACCCCGATATCAATAAAGTCAACTCCCGGTCAAACTTTCTAAAAATCTTCCATTTTCCAACTTTTGCCATTTCACGCCAAAATCAATGACGGAGTTTAAAATAAATATCCGGATGTACTCCTAAATTTAAAATTACCATACGAACCTATTGATATCATCAAGATTATATTCCGGAGTCGTTTCCTCAAAAGTCAAACTCCGGTCAAACTTTAGAAATTCAAGCTTTATAAAATCAAACCTTTTATTTTTCAAAAACTAACAGAAAACGTGCCTACGGACCTTGGAATAATTTTAATTTTTGTACATAAGTCATAAATATTATTACGAAACTGATCGAACTCTCGGAATCCAAATCGGGACCTGGTATCAACAAAAATCCAATTATGGCCAAATTTAAGAATTCTTTAAACCTTTAAATTTTTAGTTTTCGTCAAATGACGATAATTCAAGCTAGGGACTTCCAAATTTGATTGCGGGCATACGCCCAAGTCTCAAATCACGATACGGACCCACTGGAACCGTCAAAATACTGATCCAGATCCGTTTGCTCAAAACATTGACCGAAATCAACTCAAATGAGTTTTAAATGTAAAATTTCACATTTTTTTTTTTGTTTTTTCACATAAAATTTTCTGAAAAAAGATACGGATTGCGCACGCAAATAGAGGAAGACTGAATGGAGCTATTCGAGGTCTCGAAATATATAAATGAAGGTTAAAATTAAAAATGACATATCGGGTCATCACAATTATTTGGTACAATTATAAGTTTATATAAAAATCTACTATTTTATTAAAATAAACCTCATAATCGATTCAGTACGGTTCGGTTCGGTCGGTTTAGTCGATTTTTAAAGATCCATTGACACCCCTATCAAATACAACTTGAATATATGGAAAAGAAAAATTTCCGAAGCTACGATATAATTTAAATAAACGAAGGAAAAATGATTTTGTAGGGATAAAGAGAGGAAAAACAAAGATGGAGAAAATACAACACAATTAAGAAAAGAAGACAAAAAAGAGATCCAAAAACTGGAATAAATTAATTAAGGAAAGAAAAGAAAAAAATACACGTCTTTAGGCTAGCATTGAATCTCGCCATCCCGGTAGCTCACCTAGAATTATGGCACTTTACCAAATGCACCCTTAGTCCATTTGTGTGCCATCACTTTATACTATGCATTACATTTTTTTCCTCATAAAAAGAGGAATATGATAAGCTCAAAGGACAAGAATTACTCATGGTTTCAAATCTCAGCGGCTCATGCTGTTGCACAATTGGTCTTCGCTATTCCCGTTTTCCTTTTTAATTATACTAGTTTTAGGGTACGCGCGTTGTGCGTGTACCTAATCTCAAATATTAAAAAAATTATATAAATATTATTAAAACTTATGCTTAAGTTATACAATAAAAGTGAAGAAGTGTAAGTTTTTTAAAAAATAATTATTAATCATATTTAGTTAACTCTAAGGGACTATATATCCCCCACATATATTCAACTTAAATACATTATAAGTTCTATTATATCATTACTTCAATTTTACAAGTTATCAAGCTTCATTTTTAATTTTAATAAGAATACTTAATCCTTGAAGATTTAAGAGTTCTCCCGTGATTTTTATCTGAGAAGCCATATACCGTTCTAGAAGACACAAACAAAATCAAATAATTGATAAAAGATGTCTTCCTTTTTCTCAGTGAGAAAATGCAAATTGTTCTATTAGTTTAATCAATAAAAAATAATATAGAAATTATTTCCAACAAATTAGAAAGAACTACCACAAAAGTAGAATCCAGGTGCGATATTTTGATTTATCTACTCTTTTTGTGTTGTGAAGAGAACTTTCTTTCTCTACCAAGCATATAACCATGCATACATTTGGATGATCATATATTGCCTTTCTCTAGAAGTAATAGTCTATAATTATAATGAAGTTATGTGTAGTTGACGGTTTCTAAAAGGACTATGTTAATACTAAATGTTAGACAATATCTTATATATAATACTACAATTTTGTTGACGTTTTATTTTTTGAAGAAATAATTTAGTTTTTCAAAAACTATAAAAGTTGGTATGTCAATTAATTTTGACTATGGCAATTAACTGTACAGATTTTTAATTTGTTGGGTACCTTAAATATTTATGTTTTGTTGTTAGGTTTCTTTAACGTCAACAATCATTTTTATTCTTTGAGAATATTTATTTTTCAAGCTCCAAATAAAATAAAATAACCAAAAAGGCATTGTTCTAATAATTCTCCCTCGTTAGGATTACTTTGTCTAATATTTAGGATTTGAAGTTAACCAATATTATTCTTATATTTTTTGAATCATTATAGTAAATTTGTGATATGATTTCAGCGGAATAAGGCTGGGGAAAATGGGTGTACTTTGTGGGACAACTAATTTACTCACAATTATATTGGCTAATAAGAAAGAATAACTTTTGCATATTTTGTTTGATGTTTTTCTTCGACATCAGCAAGTTTGGCAGATATATCAGCCCAAGCTTGCAGCTCCATGAATAATTCTGCATATCTGGCGTATCAAACCTTGAATTCGTCTGGACATAATTTATGCATTATAAGATTTTCTTTGGGATGTGTGTACTTTATATTTATTTTACATAATTCAAATAAGGGGAAAATTTATATTAGAATTTTTTATATAGTTCAAATAAGGAAGAATTTAATAGATAAAATTTAGTTGGTTTTGAACTCTTAAATATTAGGTAAATAATTAAATTACTATCCCTAAATAAAGGAAAATAGTTAAATGACTATTTTGTCTAGTGTGAACTTTATTTTTAAAGGGGAAAAAAGACGAACGATATTTCGCTAAGGATTTTCGTGTTTTTAATATAGTATAGATAGATATAGATTAACTGGATGAAGAAAAGAGTGAAATTAAATTTTAGAAAACTCTTTGACCTCACAATTAGTCCAAAAACATGTGGACGGCATGATATTTATTGGATCGCATTGGACCATATCAAATTTAGCCCATTATGCCCGTCCATTGTGAGTGCTTTATGTGAGACCGAATTTAAGAACAAATATGTAAGACAGACTTAACTAAGAGCACCGAAATAGATAAATGAAAACTTTACAACTAATTCGTTGGTTGTGTATTGCAAACTGTATGTATAACAATCTCCATATTATAATTAACCGTATAACTATTTGTATCTCTTTTTTACTGCATAACTTCCTAGATTTATAATTTACTAGTAGGATTAGTTCATGATGAACCAAACAACTTTGAATGTATCTGGTACGGGTAGTGAAGCCCCATATATATATATATATATATATATATATATATACACAAAAATGGTACAATTGAATTTATAGTGTGGTTTATAGACAAGTGAATTGATTTGACCCAAAAATATTGAATAAATAGGAACAAAAATAAGATAATGAAATGAAATTAAACGAAATACAAGCCTGGCTATGAACTTAGCCTCTCCGGTGTTAAAAGTGAGAACAATATTCAAGAATAAAGACTAGGAATAGTGTTAAAAAATGAGAGCATAATGTAGCTTTTGTATACAGAATGTTTCGTGTCTACAATGAATGTTAATTCTCCTGTTTATAGCATTATTTAGGGAGACAAGATCCCTCAGTCAAGATCCTCTTGAATGAAAATAAAACCGTCATTGATGGCTGCATAACGGATGGCTATAAATATATATATTCTCTGTAACGGCCGCTCATTGAATGCTACTCGATGTCAATACTTTGAACCATTGTCATCGACTACTCTGTCTTCGGGACTCATCTGACACCGGTCACATGCTTGCAACCGATTTTGACTATTTGTTGGCTCACATCCTACCTGTCTTCAGCTCCATGTATCATCACTTCATTCGTCCAACAATCACTAATTAATTTTACTGTATACAGATAGTCCCTCACTTTTCAGTGACAATACTTTAGTGTCACCGAAAAGTAGAGAAAACCTCTTTCCTTAGTAGGCAAGTTTCTAAACAGTTTCTGACATTTGGAAGAATGCACGTCTCTCCGCATTTAATGACCCGAATACGTGTTACCCCACAATTTGACAAATATTTTTGCCAGTTCTCGAGGTAATCATGACCACGATTTTTGCCATCTATAACTTCTCCACTATTCCTCATTTTTATTCTTTACCTTTTACAGCTTCTTCCTCTTCTTCTCTGATTTACCTTAGAACCCTACTGCAAACTTTACCTTTCTCAATAAAATTTTTCTTCATAAATTTCTTACCATCATGTCTTCTAACATTGCTGCTTTCGTAAACTCTGGCCTTCTTTTTGGTGGAGGCCCAAAGAATAATAGAACAAAAGAGGTTGATGTCCAGTCTGAACCTCCAACCGTAAATACCATCATACCTCTCCACCTTAGCAAGAAATCTGACCTTCAAGAACAAAAAGAACCTACAAATTCCAAAAGTGACATACACTGGCCTGTTAATAGGTATCCTTCTTCCATTCGTCCTCGTAGCATCCCTGTCATGAAGGATGAGTGTAATTGGACCAACATTGAAATCCTCAACCCTAGTGAGGTAGAAAGAGTCACATTCTCCAAACTAGGGTTCATGTATGTTTATACATACCCTTTCACTTTGGGAGTGGGTGAAGGAATCGACCCAGTAATCTTAGAATTTTATCACCAGTACCAGATATGTTTGGCACAAGTAGGCTCATCCATGTGGCGTACGGTGGCTTGCCTCCGCCAGCTGTGTTCCGGGACCGGGGAAACACTGACTCTTGCACACATAATGAACCTCTACTCCCAAAAAATTTTCTATGGGGGTGTGCTAAAATTTAGCAAATGCGGTCATCATGCCCTTCTCACCAGCGTCGATGATGACAGCGACCGTGGATGGATGGAATAGTTCATCATTATTGCAACAGGATATCCTCCCGGCCATATCACCTACTTTTCCTGAATCATGGAATCTCTTCCATAAGTCTTGGAGTATCTTTATTTTTTCCCATGTTTTTAAAAACACCTTCCTTCGTTGCCAATTTTTTATTCACCTTTTCCCAGCTACTCACCGAAAGCCACCACGGGTTCAAGATATGGCCTAATGGGTATAGAAAATTCTGAATATTACTACACCAGAGTCCCGAATGTGAAAAGAAATGGCTCCCAAATATAGGTGAAAAGCCAAAAAGCATGGTAAACAAGAATGTTTATTCTTTCAATCTTTCAATACATCTTGGAAACGATTTAACTGACTTCTTTGTATCACACAAGACTTCCGAAGGGATCTGTCATTTTCCCTAATAGCGAGGATCTCGATAACACGGTGAAAGCCGAACTGTTACTGCAGAATGTACTTAACCAGAGGAGAGCTCGCGAATCTACTCGCACTTTCGGTGAAGGTACATCCTCCCGGAGTCACAGCCCCAAAACAAGAAACCAAAGAGGAAAAGCACCTCCTCGGCTGGGACTCAGGAGAAGAGAATGAAAGAAACCCCAACCGGACCAGGCACAGTGGTCCTTGATGATGAAGAAGGAGCCGATGATGAAGAGGCTCCTCTTCAGAGAAAAAGATCCTCATCACCTCAATCGGATACTAAGCCGGGAGAGCTTCAAACTCCACCACCCGAAGAGGTTCAAGAACTCTGAGGGGAAATGAAAATAGCTAAAAACGCTTTCGAATTCCCACAGTTACTTCTGGTCAAAGGAGTACAATTCCTGACCTTCCTCCACCACCAACTTCTGAGTTAATAACAATTACCTCTCCATCTACAACAGCTGCTTCTTCTCCACCAACCCAGGCTGAACAAATAGAAAGTTCTCCTTCTCTACGGTCACCCGACCATGGAAATCTTGGAAGTACTTACTCGGCACCCACTCAGGACCCTCATAGGTAATGAAGTGTCATTCTTTCGATTTTGAATAAGTGCCATATACTTTCTAAGACGGTGGAGCTTGCCAATTATTTGAAGCCGCTAGCCTAATAAATAATAGCATGCATTGCTCAGCGCAAGTAGAAATCTAACTTTCTTTTATCTTCTTTCAATTTGTACTTAGCATTATTAACCTTATTACTAACCTTTTTCAGGCCAACCTTCTTGCTTCCGAGGGCCTACAAAAGTTGATTCTGGATAAGCAAGAGCTTTCTTCAGAACGAGATCAACTTTTAGCCGAACGGAATCAGCTTGCCGAGTGCCTCCTGGTGTCGGACGCAACAATTCCTCAAATAGATGATCTCGAGGATCGATTGCTGCAATCCAAGCAAGATTGAATGGCTCACAGCCAAGAAGCTACCGAGCTACATGAAAACCTTAAGGAGGCAAAGGCTAACTAGGTCGAACTTCATAATATTGTGACTGCTGCTACCGTGCGCTAGTTCGCCTTCATGAAATAAGTTAACAACTTGGGGGCTAGCTTATGCTCTATAATCGAGGAGGCCAATGCTGCCGTGGAGAGGAGAGCAAGAATAGAAGAAAGACTCAAAAGAGTCATGGAGTAGAATTAGCTTCACTCGACCACTAATGTTGAGCTTGACTCCAAAATCATCATTATGAAAGCTGAAAATTAAAAGCTTCAATCCAAGATCGAAAAACTCCGAGCTAGACCCCAAGATAAAGAAGATTCAATCCTCTTCGAAAAAACCTATGTCATATATCACACGAAGAGGAACACTTTGGAGGAGGTCAAAGAAGTCATTGCTAGCATCGATGAATGTGTTGCCTAAGTTCGTGAACTAGAGACAACTGCTCTCAAGAACCTCCCTGCTCGGTTTGCTGCTTCTGAATCTTCGAATACTAACTCCGAGTACTCGGGAATTGAGGTGGAAATCGAAGAGGAAGATGAAGAAGATGGAGACAAAGATGAAGGCCCCGAACCGGAAGTAGAACAACCTTCTCTCAATAAGGAAAAACAAGACTCTTCTCTCCCTTCGAGTTCTAGCAACAAGAAATAATGTATATATTTTTTCTTTACTTTTCGTAATTATGCCAAAACTCTCTTACTATGTTTGGCCTTTTAATTAATAAAAGAAACTCTTTGCTTAAGTGTTGTGTAAAAATATTCTTTTTTATTTAACTGACAAAGCTTCAAAAATCTTTTCACGTCCGATAGCTTTTGATTGCGGGAATAAACACTTCCAGAATCTATCCTTTACTATGAGGATTTCATAAGAGATAGCCCTTACGTTTACGATGCTTTTGAAAAGGACATCTCCTGTTCATTCCGACATAAGCATTTGAAGTTTTTGTTAACTTTCAAATGATAAAATAAATTAACTTACCATTTGGAAAAGAAATAAGATAAAAATAAAAGAACTTTGATTTATTCCCTTTATATTTAAAATTACATTTACATAAATATTCATTTGCTTAAGTAAATAAAGCTGCCAATATACGTGGCTAACTTATTTCTATGGGGCTGATCATACAGTCCCCGGTCCTGATAAGACATTGATCCTGGTTCTAATAGTCTCCGTTCTTCGTAACACTTTTAGTGCCTTGTCATGTATTATTTACCCCCTAGTGTTCGGATGTTAAGTATGGGAATTTGAAAACTGAAAGTTTTGCATTTATCGATGACCCTTCCTTCGTAATATGCTTTACATTGCTGCCTCATTCAAATGAGAGTTTCCATAGGTTAATGGAAACAATGAAAGTTTTGGGAGATGAGATATGATATCGAGTCAAATATTATTCAACCATCCACAAGTTGTTTTTCTGATCTACACGGAACTGTTTATACACATGCTAAAGTGAAGGCGATGGAGCTTATGGTTGTTGATTCACTAGTGAAGGCAAATGATTATCTATAGATTTCATCTTATATAGAGAATCCTTGAAGATGATCCTTCCTTTGTAGTCTGTTTTACATTACTGCCTCATTAAAAACCTTGCAAGAAAAACCTAATTGGGACAAAAACTGGTTGAAGGAAAAATGAGTGCAGCACACACTTTCAGTATCAGCAATGATCTTCAATAAGAATACCTTATGAGATGAGTCATGTTCTAATTACTTGGAAGTTTAACTCCATCTTGATTTTTCAATTCATATGAACCGTTACCGATTATAGTTAAAACCAGGTAAGGTTCTTCCCATGTTGGTCCCAGCTTCCCGACGTTAACTTCCCGAGTGCTTTGAGTTACTTTTCTTAGAAGCAAATCCCCAACTTTGAAATATCGGAGATTTGCTTTGCGGTTGTAATATCTTTCAATCCCTTGCTTTTGTGCTACCATCCTCACATATGCAAGATCACAGTACTTCCAGTAAATCTAATTTAACAAGCAATGCTTCATTGTTTGTTTCTTCATTGTCTCGGGAAAACCTTGAGGTAGGCTCCCCCACTTTTACCGGAATCAAAGCCTCTGAACATTATACAAGTGAAAAGGGTGTTTCACTCGTGCTCGACTTCTCCGTGATTCAATAAGCCCACAAAACACCTGGTAGCTCATCTGGCAACTTGCCTTTAGCATCTCCTAACTTATTTTAAGGTTGTAAATAATTACCTTGTTGGTTGACTCTCTCTGTCCATTAGAACTCGGGTGGTACGGTGAAGATGTGATTCATTCTTAAATCCTTCCAAAAACTTTCTGACTTTGGAACCTATAAACTGTGGCCAATTGTCATAAGCAGTTTCTTTTGGTATTCCAAATCAGCATACGATCTGATCCCATATAAAATTGATCACTTCTCGTTCTCCAATCTTTTGGGAAGCACCTTCTTCAATCCATTTAGTAAAATAATCAGTTAAAACCAAAAGCAATTTTACCTTACCGGACCCTTGTGGTAAGGGACCGACTATGTCCATTCTCGTATTTATGAATGACCACAGTGACACCACCGGATGTAAAAGTTCCACCAGTTAATGCACTAACTGTGCATGTATTGACATTTATCGCACTTTTGTACAAACGCCTTTGCGGCTTGCTCCATCTGGGGCCAATAGTAGCCATCACTGACTAACTTAAGAACCAACGAGTCTGCACCAGAATGGTTCCTGCAGACTCCCTCATGAACTTCCCTCATCATGTAGTCAACCTCCGATGCCCCTAAACACGAGCTAATGG
Organism: Nicotiana tomentosiformis; assembly: GCF_000390325.3. Lineage (NCBI taxonomy): Eukaryota > Viridiplantae > Streptophyta > Magnoliopsida > Solanales > Solanaceae > Nicotiana > Nicotiana tomentosiformis. Next base: position 40,747,189 of record NC_090818.1, on the reverse strand, counting down.
TCCTTGGAATGACCTCTTGTATAACTGTCCATCAATAAGACAGTAACAATCTGCCTTGGCCCGTGTTCCTTGCATGCTTTTGTGTCTTCAGGAGATTTTTCATGCCTTAGATATTCAATAAACTCGTTCCTCCAATCCCAGATTAAATTGGTTGAATTAACTTCATAATAGCCGTCCACATCCAACACCAAATGCAACAATTGAACTACCACACCGGAGTCAAATCCTTTCATTTCTATGGACGAACCCAAATTGGCTAATGCGCCTGCCTCCATATTTTCCTCCCTTAGAATGTGGACAATTGACCACACTTTGAACCAAGAGAGTAATATTTGAACCTTGTTCAAGTATTATTGCATGCGCTCCTCCTTGCTGTCGAAAATTTCGTATACTTGGTTCACCACTAACTGAGAGTCGCACTTTATTTCGATGACCTTGGAACCTAGTCCCCGATCTAGTTCAAGTCCTGCAACCAAAGCCTTGTACTCGACTTCATTGTTAGTTAATGGTATAGTTCTAATGGCCTGTTTCAGGGTTTTCCCCGAAGGAGTGATTAAAACTACCCCGAGACCGGACCCTTTTACGTTGGAAGCTCCATCTGTAAACAAGGTCCAAACTCTCGATACCATTCTCGATACCAATACTACTTATTTAGCATCTAAAGGTATTAATCTTGGACTAAAATTGGCCACGAAGTCGGCCAAAACTTGTGACTTGATTGCAGTCCTGGGCTTGTATTCAATATCGAATTTACTAACTTTGACTGTCCATTTACCCAAACGACCCGACAACTCAGGCTTATGAAGGACATTCCTTAAGGGAAAGGTTTCCACAATGGCTATTGGATGACTTTGAAAATAAGGCCCAAGCTTTCGAGAAGCAACTACGATAGCTAAGTCCAACTTTTCAAGGTGCGGATATCGTGTCTCCGCTCCCTATAATATTTTACTAACATAATAAATAGAAAATTGCGTACCTTCTTCTTCCTAGACCAAAACAGCACTTGTTGCTACTTCCGAGACCACCAGATAGATCAACAACTGCTCACCTTCATCCGATTTTGACAATAACGGAGGGGTAGACATGTCACGCCCCGACCTCGGGGAGCGCGACCGGCGCTCAACAGAGTTATCCCGGTCAAGCAAGACTGTACAGTGTTGTCTTCCCAACTCACCCATGAATAAAGAGAAGAATACATTTCATTAATTAGACAGTAAGAAATAGGTCATATGAATAACACTAGTTCATTTCTATTAGTTACGTCATTAACAAGTCTCCAAAATAGTACATTGTACAATCATAGTTAAAGTGGAACAGATGATACGATTACAAAATTTTTAGTTTAATCTTCCCAAAAAATAGATACAACCCACACTATGTCTACGGAGCCTCTAACAGGAACAAAAGAGTGCTACGACAGTGCCGGCAATAAGGCCCCGGCTATACCTCAAGTACTATGTACAAAGGTTAAGAGATATAGGACCCCGAAATGAAGTGGGGCTTACCAAGTCAGCTGAGGAGAGGGTGTGTTGTTAACACTGATCGATACCATATGCTATGGAACCACATGCATCTATTAAAGATACAGTACCCCCGACAAAAAGGACATTAGTAAATATGGAATAGTACTAGTATGTAAAACTAAACACCCTCTTAATAGAACGAATAACAGCAAACAGAGAAGGAAACATGAAATCTATAAGAGAATCAAATAGTATCAAGGTTTCAAGTTAGGGGAAAGGCAAATTTCAAGTAAGTTCCAATCTTTTTAAGTTGGAGATCTTTAGCACCGATACACCCATCATGTTTTAGCATGGAGTCCGATCTCAGCTTGACCGGCTAAGCTGTCTCACCCCGAGACATCCACTCATAATACCACCACGTGCGCGATATGGCGTCCGATCTCAGCCCGATCGGCTAAGCCGTCTCGCCACAATGTCGTGTGGGTTGACATCATATCACATCTCGCTAGCAATAATCTCATCCCATGTAAGTGGAAACAACTCAACACATCAATCTCGTCCTATATAAGGGGAAACAATATCATTACATTAACACGGGGATTTACTCCTCAATCACTCTTACACTGGCACATGTAGTTTTGGGGTTAGGTTATTTCGACCTACCCTTCCTCGGTGGCTAATCGATACTCCCAAAGCATTTACTATTAAAAGGATTTACCACTTATTTTATAATCTTTTACATATCATTCATTTCATTGGCACCAATGGCCATGACACAGTATCATTCTTGGCACGTTGGCCGCACACCATATTTCATGTTCTCTTCTTTCACTTTCAAATATCATCATGGATAATCAACAACAAGGCCTTTCAAATTAAGACTTTAAACACATATTTGAGCAATATAGGGTCTTAGACACATGTGATTTCTTACATAATTTGACATGATAACTTTCATCAGAGTCACGTTTTTAAATAATAACATAATAACACACAACCCATACTTAAACCGCATTCTCAAATAGTAACTCAACATAACAAAAATCTTTGGAATACATATTGAACGCATATTTATTTGGACACAAGGCTTATTTGGAATAATCAATTTATAATGAGTATCACGGGATTTACAAGGCCATTGTGGGGTTCAATTCTTAAAGAGGATTTTAGCCAACATACCTCGCTTTGAGCTTCCCTTAATTCACTACATAGTTCTGGAATCCTAGCAACTTTGATCTATTTAGAGACACAACAACATTGAACACGAATTAGGAAGGATTTCGCGATTCTAGCTCATTTGAGCATTTTATCAAACACTAGGTGGCCATTATGATCTCAAGGTCCTCCTATGGTGGGTTCCTCTATTTCACTGCCCAAAATCTACCCAATTGAGTTCAATAATCTCCCCACAACCTTAGATAGCACATGCATGCATAATGAACAAATCCCACACCCAAGAATTGCTTGGCTTATTACCTATTTTCAGTCAAAACTCGAAATTGAAGGTTAGGGCTAGAACCTTACCTTTTGGTTGAAGACCTTGTGAGTTACCCTAGAGAATTCTTCAAGGCTTGAGCAAATATTGATGAAAAAGTGACTTAAGAAATTCCCTTTCTCACTCTAGACCACCCTCTTCTCTCTAAAATATAAATTTGAACCTTCTAAAATGATCCCTAAGACTGTTTGATAAGAATGGGGTCAAGTTCAAAAATTAGAAAATAAATGAAGCCCCGATGTAGATCTGCAGTCGCATATGCGACCATATAACTCTTCTGCGGTCCGCGGAATAGACCGCATGATGGCCCTCTGGAAATGGGCACTCCTGCCTCACTCTACGATCGGTCTGTGGTCCGCAGACCTTTTCTGCAGTCGCATAATATGCCGTAGAACTTTCCTCCAAAAATATTTGTGCTGGGTCTGCGATGAGTTGTGCGGACTGCAAAATGATTATGCAGTCGCATAATGGACTGCACAATGGTCCAAAAATTTTCCCATATTTCTGGTTCAGTCTGCGGCAGATCTGCGGTCCGCACATCAGTTCTGTGATCGCAGAAACGCTCTTCGCTTCCAAAATTTTTTTGCAATTCCCTAATGCACCGTTCAACCCAAAACGTATAAGTCTATTTCGGAACCATGAAACCCCAGGTTTTAGGTAAAACTTTATGGGGCCTTACAAGACAGGTCCCTTTCTAGATCGTTCAGTGCCTGTTAACATTACCGAGTCGACATGAAATCATTTTTTGTAAGGCCCCATACAAATTTTAACCAAAAACTCGGGGTCCTATAGTAGAGGAAAATATTTCACAGAAGAACGCATTTCTGCAACCCATTATGCGGCCGCATAATCACTCTGCGGAATGGCCGTAGAGTGAAGCAGAAAGTTTGGCCAATTTGAGGTCAGCTTTGCGGTCGATTATGCGACTGCATAATCGATATGTGAACTGCATATTGGTCGTATAATTCCTCTTGGGTTTCTACGGAGGGAGTTTTGCGGTGCATTATGTGACCACAAAACAAGTATGCGGACCGCATACTGGTCGCATATTTGGGTCGAAAGTTCAGGCCCCTAAGGGCTATTTCTGCGGTCACTTTGCGGACCACATAACCCTTATGCGGTCGCATATGTGACCGCAGACCTGTGTCGGGGCACCTTTTTTCTTAATTTAAAACCCGATCCCCATTCCGTTAAAACACCCCTTTAGTCTATTTTGAAGCTCATTTATGATATTTCTAGAGTATGAGAGAGAGAGAGAGAGGGTTCTAGAGGGAGGGCCTAATTTTCATCAATTTACCTTCAACCATCACTGAAATCTTGGAAATATTCAAGTAGAGCACCAAATTCTTCATCCAAAAAGGTAAGACTTCATCACCCCAACTCTTAATTTCAAACATAGCTATAATGGGGTATTAGTGTGATACTTCATGGGTATGCGGGTGGTTCATCTTGCATGCATGTGATAAAGAGTGTGGGAAAAATAAAAAGTGAACTAGAACTATGAACATTTTTCTAATTTTGGGTTCAATTTGTATATTGCTAAAATAGATTGAGGTTGCTAAGGGTTTCGTATATTTGTAGAGTCTAAAGAAACGCAATTGAGGTATGTATGGCTAACTCTCTTCTTCCTAGAATCGAACTCCTGGTGTCCAAATAATTGGTGTAAGTTCCGACTTGATCATACTAGAATTGTTTGCCTTAGTGTGTTGGGTTGAAAGATTCATGTTCCCTAATTGTTTTAGATGTTTACCATGTCATCATGCTATTTGAGAACATAATTATGATTTTTAAAGTTCCTTCCTTTATGTGTGCAATGCCTTATGTGATAGTACTTATTGACATGAATGATGATGTTATTTGAATGAATAAAAATGGGAAAGACTTGAATTGTAAAATGTGCCCAAGTGCCAAGAACTACTTAATAAATGAGGCTGTTTGAACCATGTAATGAAAGATCGGAAAGAAATGTGAATTGAGTGAACAATTGAAAGAGGTTATGTCTCAAGTAAGATGGCTTAGCTGATCGGGCCGAGATCGGACGCCGGGCTATACACATGGTGGCATTTGTATTGGAATTATTGATTTAGATTGTGGATATGGATATGTCTCACTTGAGATGGCTTAGCCGGTCGGGCCGAGACCGGACTCCGTGTAAAAACACGGTGGCATTGTGAGTTGTGGCATTTGGCACTAAAGATTATTAACCTAAAAAGATGAAAAGATTGAATTGGAAACTATGTGATCCTTACTTGGTGTTTCTTTGTATTTCTGTGAAGCACTTATTGATTATTATGGCCAACTTCTCTTTGTTTCACTGTTCATTCTACTAAGATTGGTGTTTGCCTTACATACTAGTACTATTCGACAGTACTAACGTCCCTTTTGCCGGGGGCGCTACATCTTTGAATGGATGTAGATGGTTCCATCGCAGATAGCGCTAATCGCAGATAGTGGTTCTCTCCCTCACACTCATCACAGCAGTCTTGGTGAGCCCCATTTCTTCCTGGGGTCATGTAGTTTTGTTTTTATATAAGTTACCACATTTTGAGATATAGTCGGGGCCTTGTTGCTAGCATTGTCATGATTTTCTTTTGTATCATTAGAGGCCACGTAGACATTTATGTGGGTCGTGTATGGGTATCGAAGTGGTCATTGGACTAAGTTGTATTTTGAAAACTTAACTATGGCATAATGTATATAATGAAAAATGGACTAGCAACGTTTATGCATGTATATTTGATCTTTCCCCTATTTAGCAGATGGTAACGCGGCCTCTTTTCGGATCATGAATGAGTCGGGTAGGGAAGGTCTAATAGGCTTGCTCGACTAGGTTCACTCGGTTGAGCGCCGGTCGCGCTCCCCGAGGTTGGGGCATTACATTTTTCTTTTTCAAAAGTGAACAGAAATGATAATATATTTTCGAAGACCTCGAGATGAACCTGCTCAGAGAGGTCAATCTACCGGTCAATCTCTGTACTTCCTTTACACTTGTTAACTGGTCTGGTTATCCTCGATGGCTTTGATTTTGTCGGGGCTTACTTCGTTTCCTCTTTGAGAGACCAGAAACCAAGAACTTACCGGAACCAACTATGAAGGTGCACTTCTCCGGATTGAGCTTCATATTATATTTTCTCAAAATGTCAAATGTCTATTGTAGATGTTTGAAATGATCTCCTGCATTAAGAGACTTAACTAACATGTCGCCAATATAAACTTCCATTGTCTTACCTATCTGTTTTTCAAATATTTTATTAACAAGCCTCTGGTAAGTGGCTCCGGTATTTTTAAGCCCAAAAGACATCACATTATAGCAGTATGTGCCAAAATTATGGAAAAAGTGTTCTCTTGATATTTCGGGTCCATCCTAATTTGATTATACCCTGAATAATGATCCACGTCCAATCCACACTCAATAGTGAGTGAAAACGGTCATTGGAAGAACAGTACTCAACAAAAGTCGGGGTCAATTTCCACAGGGAGTTACTATGGGTGTTAGGAGTATACACTTGATGAAAGCGAATGGAACAACTAAATTGCACTTCCAAACAAAAGGTTTAGATTTCTAATTCTAATATTACTCTAGAAATTATAAGCTAAGAAAAGAAACTCGAAGCGAATGATTATTTTTTGGTGTTTTTTCAAATAGTTAAAATCCTAGGGATTGACCATAACCTAGGTGTTCGCCTAATGGGTTAAATACGTTAACACTTATTTTGTTGATTGGGGTGTATTATAGCTCTCAACTCCACGTTACCCATTCAATACCTCTCGGTCATAGAGTGATTTTGCCCAATTTGGCTTTCTCAAGATCAAATGGGTATCAAACTAAATAGTTGATATGAGCTCAAGTCAAGTTCTCAATATCTCTAGTTTGAACCCTTTAATTAGGCTAATCAAACCCTCAATTAGACCAATTCCTTGTTAGCCAAGTTATCCTAGACTAGATCCCTCTTTCTCAAGTAGAGACCAAGTCAAAAAGGCATGAATCAATGTTTGCAACCATTAATTCTAAAATTAAAGCATAAACTAAGCTAAATAATTAATACACAATCATAAACAAGCATTAAATTAAATACCCATAAGGTTTACACACTAGGGTTGGGTCTCAACCCTAGTAAGAATCTAGCTACTCATAGTGAAAAATAAAGAAAACAAAGAAAAAATGATAATTAAACTCATAATCTAAGATTAAAATGATAAAATATGATGTTTGAATCCTAAAAAGTCACAAAATTTCTAAAATGGCAAAATATAACTGCTATAGCAACTCAAACTTTGATACTTGACCTAAAAATGTGAATCTCGTCTTATTATAGTAGCCCAAAATTCATTGACACAAATGCCTCAAGGGAGGTTCTGCGGCCGCACAATTTCATTGCGGTCCGCAGATTTCTTCAACTAGCAAGGTCTTGGATTCTGGTGCCGCACAATTCTGGTCTGCGGCTGCAAAGCATCTTCTGCGGCCGCACATTGCTTGTGTGGTTTGCACTTCGGGCAAGGCTCAGGTCTTGGCTATGTGCACTCTCTCTGAACTTTGAATCAATTGTCAGTGCAAACCTTGTTCAGCGGCTGCACAATTCATGTGTGGTCCGCACATTAGCTAGAACTTTGTTGGGCTCTTTTACTTGTCCTGCGGCCGCAGATGGAATTCTTTGATCCGCACTTTCTTCTGCGGACCGCACTTCTTAAGTTCTGCGCCCCTTCTTGCCTTGTGATTCGGAACACTCCTTTTTGAGTCAGATTTCATCATGGGAGCCCAAACTTCCAACATTCCTGCAATTTGCACACTTTCATTAGTTTTGGGAACATAAATCAATACTTTTGGACTAAAACAAAAGTAAAAAGGTGCTAATAAGTAGTCAAAATCCACACTTATCAACTCCCCCAAACTTAAGTCTTTGCTTGTTCTCAAGCAAATAAATTAGTTCCCAACTCCTTAGAGTTAATGGTCATTTCAGCGAGTCAAAGGTGAGCCATTCACACATCAGTTGGGACCAACAATTACCCACACCACTCATGCATTATCAACAAGGTGACAAGTCAAATATTCATGCAAATATAGTTCTAATGTGACGTTTGAGCTTCAAGAATTGACTTTACTCATCAAGGACTCTTGTTCTATCATGTGGGTCACGGTGGACTCCAACCTCTTCCTCCTTTACTTTCCATTTGCTAAGCTCACTTAAGAAATTAACACTCAATCTTAAGATTCATGAATGGTCCAATTATCTCTCACAAGACAATGTCACAAGTACGGATTCAAGTAGGCTTGCCCCTCATGTAGATCACCACTAATGTAAGATCACTTGGTTCAAAATGAAGCAGGACTTCTTTCGGGTTATAATGAAGCCTTTTGGATTAGGGTAGGATACCACAGGGGTAAGTGGTTACACCTTTCCTTAAGCACTCCACATTTTCATTTCTCGGCTCACAATTACCAATTCTTAGAGGCATTTTCTTTTCATTGGGGACTAGAGAGACTTAACATCACTCTTTATTGTTCATTTCATTCTTTTTCTCCCTTTTTGATTGCTCATGCTAGGGATCATTACCTTTTGAATCCATCAACCCTTCCACTTATTCACGTTTTGCATTTTTCTTTTTGTTTTTTTTCTTTTCTTGCCTTCTCTTTTCACAGAGATCATTTCTTTTCTCTTTTTATGCCTTGATACCTTTTTCAAATTCCTTATCTCTCCCCCAAACTTATGTTTTAAGCCACTTGTTTCACAAAATGGGTAAATGCTTATAACATGGTTATCAAATGATAAAGGCTAGAGGCTCAAAGGGGTTGACTAGGAATAACGACATTGGTTGGTAATAGAATGCTCAAACGGGCCAATAAGAGCCTACAATCACTTCTCAAACCAAGCAAGACTTAGGATTTCACCTTGAAACACATTCGAGGCAAGTTCTAGACCCTTCGCACGAATACTTGTACTATCAACAATTCATCTCACCCCTCACACAACTAGATTGTAAAAGAGGACAGAGTCGAGAGCCTACAATGACCACATTCAAGTTTCAAGATCACTATGGTCCAATTAAACCATTCAATGATTACCAAAGTCAACTCAAGTTAAAAAGTCACTAACTAATGCTATTTCTTTCAAAAACCTTGTCTCTAACCATAAGCATATAGTTAAGTGTGTTGGTACCAATTGAAGCATGATTAACTCTTCGAGAATGACTTGATTAGGTCTTTTTATTCATTACTACTACTATTATTAAATAAACACAAAAATAGACTCATTCCCTTAAGAAGGTTGTCACGCCATTCATCGTTGGGAAAAGTCACCCGGTTCACACAATAACTACCTTTGGAAAGAACCATGGCATTAAGAAAACCAAAGGCTTATTATCTACTAAAGCATAAAAAGAAGCTACTTGGCAAAATAAGAACTAATATGGAAAAAATAAAGAAGTTGATAAGCCAAAACTACTAAAGAGAGATAAATATACCATTAAGTAGAGAGAGAAGCTAAATAAATACAAATAAGAAAAGAAAGAGTATCATCAAATTATTACAGACCAAATGTATCAAAGTGTACCAATGTGTCAAATAAACTCCACACACCCCACCGAATAAAAGTAAGCATTGTCCCTAATGCTTAGCAAATTAAGAGTAAAAGAAGAGAGGGTGAAGAAAACTCCCTAAGGATACTTGGACATCTCACTGTCTACAACAATATCATCTCCCTCAGGGTCAACCAACTGAATCTCATCATTAATCTAGGTGTGGCTGGGTTGTCGAACATCGTACGCACTGCCTCAGCAGTGTCGGCAGCAAGATCTGGCTCGTCAGACTGGCCAGCTGGTGCTACCGGTACAGATGGTGCTGAGGGATCTGGGGTGGACTGGTGTGGGACTTCCCCATCTTCTTTACCTCCTTTCCCACCTCCTTAATAACTAGCCCGTGTTATACCAAGGTATCCATGATCGTTTTCTGGTTCTCCAAAATATTCTTTAGTGTCTCATCAATGTCAGAAGGAGCCCATGGTGCCTGAGAAGAGGATTGCGCTACAACAATACTAGACAAGTCAGACATCTTAGAAGTAGCTTTCTACATCCAGTTGTTGAGACTCGCCAATGTCTGGGAGACTCGCAATGCAGATAGGGGAACTGTGGGCACGTGTACTGGCTTTAAAGCAACTCTAGGGGATATGGTAGGATCTAAAGATGATGGTGGAGGCATAGCAGTGGCACTAGTAGAAGGCTCAGTAGAGGTGGATGGAAGATCAGCTGCCTCAGAAGCTACCATTGTTGACTGATCAGACTAGCCTGTGGTGGCAGAAGGCTGGACTTTTGCACTCATCAAGTACGGGCGGAACTTCTCAATTGCAAACACAATAGCAAGGAGCTATTTCTCCATAACGGTATAGTTGACTTGGGCACTATTCATGGTCTTACTAGCATAGTAGATCGGATGGAAAATCTTGTTGATGAGTTGCCCCAAAACAGCCCCAACCGCTACGTCAGTTGCATCACACATGTGTTCAAAAGGCACACTCCAATTTGGAGCGATGATGATGGGAGTAGTTTTCAACTTAAGCTTCAACAATTCAAAAGCTATCATGCAATCATCATTGAAATTAAACTTAGCATCCTTCTCAAGAAGCTTGCACAACGGGTTTACCACCTTAGAGAAGTCTTTGATGAAGCACCGGTAAAAACCCGGTGGCCTAAGAAACTCTGCACACCCTTCACTAAAGTAGGGGTGAAGGCTTAGAAATCACCTCAATCTTTGCCTTGTCAACTTCAATTCCATTCCTTAAGATTTTGTGGCCAAGGACAATACCTTCCTCGACCATGAAATGGCATTTCTCCCAATTGAGCACCAAATTTGTCTCTTCACATCTAGCCAACACTTTGTCCAAATTTGCAAGATAATCATCAAAAGAATCTCCAACCACCGAGAAGTCATCCATGAAAACTTCAAGGTAGTCCTCTACCATTTTCGTAAAAATAGCCATCATACATCTTTGAAAAGTCGCTGGTGCACTGCACAAATCAAATGGAATCCTCTTGAAAGCAAAAGTACCATATGGACATGTAAAGGTTATTTTCTCTTGATCTTTTGGAGCAATGGGAATTTGGTTATAGCCCGAGTACCCATCAAGAAAGCAATAGAAAGCACGGCCTGCCAATCTATCGAGCATTTGATCTAAGGAAGGAAGTGGAAAGTGATCCTTCCTTGTGACTTTGTTGAGATTGTGATAGTCATACACACCCTCCAACCGGTCACTATTCTAGTAGGAATCAAATCATTCTTGTCATTGGTGACCACCTTAATGCCCCCCTTCTTTGGGACACATTAAACCGGAGAAGTCCATGAACTATCAAAGATGGGGTAGACAACACTGGCATCCAACCACTTGATAATCTCCTTCTTGACAACTTTTTGCATAGCCTCATTGAGTCTCCATTGATGTTCAATAGATGGTTTGGATCCATCCTCAAACTTGATCTTATGCATACAAAAGGCGGGGCTTATCCCCCGAACATTCGCTAAGATCTACCCAATAGCCTTCTTCCTATTTTGTAGCACCGCCAATGTGGAATCTACCTGCACGTTAGTCAAATAAGAGGAAAGAATAGCCGGTAAAGTAGAACAAGGACCAAGAAATTCATACCAAAGATGTGGGGGCAATGGCTTCAACTCCAAGGTAGGAGGCTCTTCAATAATAGGCTTTGTAGGAAGAGTTGTCCTATTTTCAATATCCAAGGACAATTTCCATGGTGCATAGTTGTATGACCCCATTCCTTGCAGAGTTTACACTTTCCATGAAGCCATCCATCTCATCATCATCAAAGTTGAGTAAGACGGCCTCCAACATATCACCAATATTGATTGTAGCACATGTTGCATCAACAATAATATCGGTCACCAAGTTCACAAAAGAACACACCTTATTGCTATTTGGTTTCCGTATGGACTTACATACATGGAATACTACTTTTTCATCACCAACCCAGAAAGTGAGTTTTCCAGCTTCAACATCACAAAGCGCCTTTCCCGTAGAAAGGAAATGTCTCCCAAGAATAATTGGCACTTCATAGTCAACCTCACAATCTAGAATGACAAAATCCACCGGGAGAATGAATTTATCGACACGAACCAAAACATCTTCAATCACAACCAAAGGCCTCTTCATGGTACGATCGGCCATTTGCAATCTCATAGAGGTGGGTCTTGGTAGCCCAATTCCCAAAGTCTTGAAAATCAAATAGGGCATCAAATTGATACTTGCCCAAAGATCACAAAGAGCTTTAGCGGACTTGGCACTTCCAATTGTACAAGGAATTGTGAAAGCACCGGGATCCACCAACTTAGGAGCCATTGAATGCACAATTACAGTCACTTGATGAGTGACTTTGATGGTCTCAAAATTTATTGACCGCTTCTTTGTCATAAGATCCTTCATAAACTTTGCATAACCGGGAATTTGTTCCAAAGCTTCTACTAATGGCACATTGATTGAAATACTCTTCATCATTTGAATGAACTTCTTGAATTGATTCTCACAATTTTTCTTGGCAAGTCTTTGAGGGTATGGAGGTGGAGGCTTAGGCAATAGTGCCTTAGACTTTTGCACTATCGGTTCCGGTATGTCAATAATGTGTTCCCTAGACGGGTTCACCTAACTCTTGAGTCTCTTCCATACTATCATCAATATCAATCTGAACTTCATCATTAGGTTGCACCACATTGTTCGGGATCTCTTCTTCTTGCATTACTTGATCATCATCAACAAGTTACCTTCAACTTGAGGTGGGTGCATTTCTGCCTCTTCCACTTCTTGTGATAACCGCCATGGCATTCCCCGTATTGTTACCACCCTTTGGGTTTACCACCATGTCACTTGGTAGTTCCCCCTTAGGATGAGAATTTAAAGCCTGGGAGATTTGCCCCATTTGAACTTTGAGGTTGCGGATTGATGTGTTGTGTAAGCCAAGTTGGGCGTCCGAATCGACATTCTTTTCCATCATTTGCTTGAACATACTTTCAATACATCCTATTTCATTATTTGAAGAAGTCAAACCATGGGAAGGATAAGGAGGTAGTTTGCTTGGTTGTTGGTACATTGGGGGCCTTTGAAAACCCGACCCCCGGTTGCTTTGATTATTGGTCTATCCGCCTTGATTGTTACCTCCCCAATTTCCTTGGTTGTTTCCACTCTAATTTCCTTGATTGTTGTTGTTATGCCAATTCCCTTGATGGTTGCCTCCACTCCAATTTTCTTGATTGTTAGAATTCCAATTGTCTTGGTTGTTTTGTGGTCTCCATTGTTGTTGGCTTGGCCCTTGGAAGTTATTTCTTTGCCTTAGAAAATGATTCACATATTGCACTTCCTCTTCTTGTTCGTTATAGGAATCATCTTGCTCAAAACCACCATCTTCTTGCACATAGTTCTCCACTCGATTTTGCACTTGTGGACCCTTGGTCCTCCTCTTTTTCACCATCATGTTCACTCCTTCCATAGCATTGACTTTCTTAGGAGTTTGTACTTGATTTAGTTAGGCCTTTGCTAGTTGAGTTATTGTAGTTGTCAATTCGGCAATGGCTTGCCCATGGTCTTGCAATTCTTTGTGAATGTGGATCATATTCGAGTCACCTTGTGGAACATTGGCCCGGGATTACCAAGTCGACGACGTTTCCACCATCTCACCCAAAATATCACACACCTCCGCATAAGGCGTAGTCATAGAGTTCCCACAGGCTAGTTGATTCACTACATATTGATTGGTTATGTTAATCCCACGATAGAAGGTTTGTTGAATCATGCTTTCCATCGTATCGTTATTGGTACATTCCTTGACCATAGTTCTATAGCGCTCTCATATCTCGTGTAGTGGTTCATTTGGCTCTTGCTTGAATGCCAAGATCTCATCTCGAAGTATAGCCAAGTGTCCGGGAGAGAAAAACTTAGAAATGAACTTTTCTGCCAACTCATCCTAAGTGTGAATTGAATGGTTCGGCAATCGTTCCAACCAATCTAAAGCTTTTCCCCATAGAGAGAATTGAAAAAGCCTTAGCCTCAATGCATCCTCGGAGACATTTGTTTGCTTTTCCCCCCAACAAGTATTCACAAACCCCTTCAAATGTTTACAATCATTTTGTGTTGGAGCACCGGTGAAGAAACCCGTTGCTCAAGCAAAGTGAGCATCACATTGTTGATTTGGAAATTGCCCGCCATAATATGGAGAGGGACTATTACACTAACATAACCTTCGTTGGGCAATATCTGGTGTGGAGCCACTCGTGGTGGAGGTGGGGGTGGCACGGGCACATTGTCATGAGGTACACGACCTCTCCGATTTGCTTGTGGCTTATGAGGTACCTCATCTACTTGCTCCTCATCAGCATCCAATTCCCCCAAAGGCAAATTTCCGAACTCATTGTTCGCCATGGTTGTACCTAAGATTTCTCACACAAGTCAGTAACACAAAAGGAAAAGAAGATATGCCAAAACAAACCCAAATATATAGCTAACACCGTTTTAACTCCCCGGCAACGGCGCCAAAAATTGATCCATGTCCAATCCGCACTCACTAGTGAGTGGAAACTGTCATTGGAAGAATAGTACCCAACAAGAGTTGGGGTCAATTTTCACAGGGCGTTACTATGGGTGTGAGGAGTATACACTTGACGAAAGTGAATGGAATAATTATATTGCACTTCTAAACAAAAGGTTGTGATTTCTTTTTGGTGTTTTTCTAAATAGTTAAAAAGCCTAGGGATGTGACTATAAACTAGGTGTTCGCCCAATGGGTTAAATACGTTAACACTTATTTTGTTGATTGTGGTGTATTATATATCTCAACTCTACGTTACCCAATCAATACCTCTCGGTCATAGAGTGATTTTGTCCAATTTGGCTTTCTCAAGACCAAATGGGTATCAAACTAAATAGTTGATATGAGCTCAAGTCGGGTTCTCACTATCTCTAGTTTGAACCCTTTAATTAGGCTAATCAAACCCTCAATTAGCCCAATTCCTTGTTAGCCAAGTTATCCTAGACTAGGTCCCTCTTTCTCAAGTAGAGATCAAGTCAAAAAGGCATGAATCAATATTTGCAACTATTAATTCTAAAATTGAATCATAAACTAAGTTAAATAATCAACACCCAATCATTAAATTAAATACCCATAAGGTTTACACACTAGGGTTGGGTCACAACCCTAGTAAAAATCTAGCTACTCATAGTGAGAAATAAAGAAAACAAAGAAGAAATGCTAATTAAACTCATAATCTAAGATTAAAATGATAAAATATGATATTTGAATCCTAAAATAGTCCCAAACTTCCTAAAATGACAAAATATAACGGCTACAGCATCTCAAACTTCGAAACTTGACAAAAAATGTGAATCTCGTCTATTTATAGTGGCCCAAATTTCACTGACAAAAATTCCCATCGGGAGGTTCTACGACCGCACAATTCCATTGCGGTTCGCAGATTTCTTCAGCTAGCAGGGTCTTGGATTCTGCAGCTACACAATTCTAGTCTGTGCCTGCAAAGCATCTTCCGCGGCCACACATTTCTTGTGCGGTCCGCACTTCTGGCAAGGCCCAAGTCTTGGCCATTTGCAAACTGTCTGAACTTTGAATCATTTGTCAGTGCAAACCTTGTTCTGCGGTCGCACAATTCATGTGCGGTCCACACATTAGCTAGAACTCTGTTGGGCTCTTTCACTTGTCCTGCAACCGTAGATGAAATTATACGGTCCGCACTTTCTTCTGCGGACCGCACTTCTTAAGTTCCGCGCCCCTTCTTTCCTTGTGATTCGGAACACTCCTTTTTGAGTCGAATTTCATTATGGGAGCCCAAACTTCCAACATTCTTGCAATTTGCACACTTTTATTAGTTTTGGAAATATAAATCAATACTTTCGGACTAAAAAAAAGAAGCAAAAAGGTGCTAATAAGTAGTCAAAATCCACACTTATCAAATAAGCATTAAAAAAACTCATCAACTCATGCCCGACCGTAGTGTCTATCATTTGATCAATGTTTGGTAAAGAGAAAGAGTCTTTAGGGCATGCCTTATTTAATTATAATGTACACACATTCTAAATTTGTTATTCTTTTGAAGGCACTACTACTACGTTAGCTAACCAATCTGGGTAATTTACTTCTCAAATTGAACCTATATTAAGTAATCGGGTTACCTATTCCTTAGCAAACCTTTTTCTCACCTCTGTTATCAGTCGCTTCTTCTACCTTATCAGATGGAAGTTTGGATCCAGACTCAGTTTGTAGACCGGACCATGCAAAACAATCAATGTTAGATTTAAGAAAATCCATAATTTTTAACCTGAGTTCGGTACTTAACCCTGTCCCTAAATGGAATTTTTTCCCCAATAATTCTTCGAACAAAGCCACTTGTTCGAGCTTTTCTGTGGTTGATTTGGTCGCATCCGTTCTTTCAGTACCTGGAAAGACCTCAATACCTAATATAATTATGATGACTCCTCGTCTTTATCATCTTCGATCGAGGCGGAGGAAGGCACCAGTTCCTATATTGCTATTTACTTGTTTCTTTGCCCTTGCTATTGGAAAAAGTTACCGTGTTCATATGGATTACGTCTGGTTGATCTCCTATGATCTACTTGATCCCATCCGGTGTTAGAAATTTTAACAGTTGATGGTATGTTGATGGTACAACCTTCATTTCATGTATCCATGGCCTTCTGAGAATTACATTATAGCCCATGTCGCCATCTACCACTTCGAACAAGGTGGTCTTCGTTACTCCTTCGGCATGTATGGGTAGCAAAAACTTTCCCCTCGGGTTGTGACAATTGTTAAGCTGAACCCGGCCAAAAGCTTTGTTGTCAGAACTATGTTTCCGGTCAACTTTTCTTGCTCCAAAACTCTCCATTGTATAATGTTGGCTGAGCCCTCCTGGATCCACCAACACACGTTTAATTTTAAATCTAAAATATTAAGAGAAATTACCAAAGCATCATTGTGCGGTAGAAGAAGTCCATCTTCATCTTCCTCTGTGAAAGTGATATCATCTTCTGTGACTTCTTTGATCCTCTTGCCATGAGTCACCGATATCTTTGTCTTCTTTGCTGCTGAAAATGTCACCCTATTGACTTCGTCTCCACCAAAGATCATGTTTGTCGTCATCTGAGATGACCCTGCAGTCGATTTTGATGGTTCTGCAATATTCTGGCTTCTTCCATAGTTGTTCTTGGCACGGTCGCTCAAAAACTATCCAAGATGACCATTTTTCAACAACATTGCTACCTCTTCTCGAAGATGTTCACAGTTCCCTGTCCTATGGCCGTGAGTTCCATGGAATTCATACCATAGATTAGGATCCCTTTGGCTAGGATCCGATCGAATTGGTTTTGGGAACCTAACCTCTTTAATATTTCTCATGGACGACACCAATTCTTCCAGGTTGATATTAAAATTATAATCAGATAACTTGGGTTGTGCTGAACCTCGGGGCTTTGACGCCTCTTTCATCTGCAACGATCTGCTACTCCGACCATAATCCACCCTTCTAGCGGAAGAGAACATATCTGATGACAGGAATCCTTTATTACCACGCCCATCGGCCCTCTTGTAAGGCTGAAAATGACTCTTTAAGGACCTTCGATCTGCATCAAAATCATTTTTGAATTTATCCTGATTCCAATCACGATTCTGTCCTTTGGAAGACACCGAGGAATCAAGTTAATAATCTTCTATTCTGATCTTTGATGCGTAGCGGTTGTGAGCATCTGCCCATGTGGTTGCTTGAAATTCTAGCAAGCTTTCCTTCAGTTTTTGGGAGGCATCGAAACTCAATGGGTTGAGACCTTTTGTAAATGCCTCTGTTGCCCACTCATACGGAACTACTGGTAACAACTTCCTTTCCTTCTGAAATCGGATAACGAACTCTCGCAACAGTTCATACTCTTTTTGGGCTATTCTGAATATATCCGTTTTCTATGCCTGGACCTTTCTCGCTCCAACATGAGCTTTTATACGGCTCTGAGATATCCTAGGACACATTAAAACTTTAGGCTCTGATACCAAGTTTGTCACGACCCGACCTTGGGGAGCACGACCGGTACTCAACCAAGATATCCTAGTCGATCAAGCCTACTTTTTTCCTTCTACCCAATCTTACCCATGAAAACATAAGGATGAATATCAAGAGTTAGACAAACGAAAGAATAACATGTATAACACCAATTCCATTACTTGTATAAACTTATTTACGATTTCCAAAATATTACATGTTCTATGTTTACCGAGCCTCTAAATGGAACATGAGAGTAGTATGAAAGTGCGGGTGACAAGGCCCTGGCTATACCTCAAAATATAATGTACAATGATCAAAGACATAAGGTCTCTATAGGAAGTGGGGCTCACCAAAATCCACTGAGAAGAGGGTATGGTGCTACTAGCAATGATCAATGCCGCCTGCTGTGGAACCACCTACATCCATTAAAGATGCAGCGCCCCCGGCAAAGGGGACATTAGTACATATGGAATAGTACTATTATGTAAAGCTAAATACCCTCTCATGGAATATAATGTCAACATGAGGAGAGAAACATGGAAACAATGACCATACCAATCATATTTAAATGTCAAGTTAAAACAAAGTAACACTTCAAGTAAACATTTTCATTTTTGGTTGGAAGATCCTTAGTACCGACACACCACTATGCCCATGGAATGGAGTTCGATCACTGACTGACTGTCTAAGCCATCTCACCCCAAAGTATGAGGATTGACATAGAAATACAACACCACCATGTGCACGACATGGCATCCGATCTCTGCCCGATCGGCTAAGCTGTCTCACCACAATGTTGTATAGGTCGACATGGTCCTTGCTAGCTATCAACTCATCCCAATCAAAGGGAATAATCTCAGTATAATATAATGGAAATTTATCCCTCAAATAATCCCTACACCGGCACATGTAGTTTCAGGCTTGGGCATTTATAACCCAGCCTTCCTCGGTGACCTAACTATACTCCCCAAGAAAAGATATTTATCATATAAAAGAATTACATTTGTTTTATAGCCTTTCATACTTTCTTTCATTTCATTGGCACTCTTGGACACACATGTAAATCATCATTCTTGGCACGATGACCACACTTTGTACTTCATGCTTTTCATTCTTTCATTTGACATGAATTATAAAACATTTAAAGGCACTTATAAAACATCTAGGAAATCATAGCTTCAGCTCATGAATACATAAGGGCTTAGAACACATTGGAAACATTTACAAATAAGATCATAGTAATTTGCAATTGGAACATGAATCAAATCATAAGTCTTTGGATAAGCTAACCATAGAAGCATATTGTAATGATAGAGATAGGAACTTGATCAATCTATAATCGAAGTTATGAGAATTTTGAGGAATCCGATTCTACAGAAAGAGTTTAGCCAACTGCCATGCCCCAAACCTGGGGAGGCGTGGTTGGCACCTAATGTCGTACTAACCCGAGCGAACTACAATGTAACTCATAATCGTTTGATAAAAACTAGAACATGCATAGGTCGAGTTGGTTGAACTCGTTATTTATGTATCTATCATGGGCCAATATGGCTACAACTCATAATGTATAAATATAAGTGGTCAAACACTATATCGGCTATCCATCATACTCTGACATACTGTACATAATGACTCTGTATCTACAAAGCCTCTAAGAGTATTTGACATCAAAACATGGTCGGGACAGGGCCCAAAACTACCCATAAGTGTGTAGCAAAACTCTGACGCGATGATTTATATACTCGGATGTACTCCGAATGAAATGGAGTCTTACTTATCCTTCGCTAAATTCTAACCTTGTCTACTATGAGGGCTCGTCAAATTGATTACCTACACCTGCAAGCATGAATGCAGTGTCCACAACAAAAAGGACGTCAATACAAATAGTGTATCGAGTATGTAAGGTAGAACTAAGACATAACAATAAGCGAACATCAATGAGAGAAATATAAGAATCAACCTAAACCTCTGAAGTCCCACTGAGGGCCATGATATGCATACTAGTTATACTTATATATTTAATGCATCTCTTTGGAACTATTATCCATATCGTAACATGAGTGTCCAACTGATTAGTGGTAACTTCCTCACCGTCCGTAACTCGGTGGTAAATGCATAATTGCCCAACCGGTGGTAACTGCCTGATAGGCCATAAGTCCGATAGTAAATGCATAACTGCCCAACCGGTGGTAACTGCTTGACCGGCCATAGCCCGATGATAAATGCGTAACTGTCAAACCGGCCGTAGTTCGGTGGTAAATGCATGACTGCCCAACTGGCCATAACTCGATGGTAAATGAAGATGCATATAATATTACATTATGAACATTAACATCTTTCTCCTATGCCTTAATAGAGACTAAAGAACATACTTAGACATGCTTTGGATTATATTTCACAGGAATGAATAACGTAGACATCTTTAACTACTAAGAGTAGAACCATTTACCTGGATCATGCCAAAAGAAGGAGGGATTATCCTTAACATACCTTAATTGCTCATACGACCTCGTAGAAGGTCGTAAATGAAGAATGAAACTTGGATTGCCTTCAAAAGAATTATCCTTAAAGTGAGAACCATGGTTACTATCAACGTTTTCTTATTCCAAAATAACTTATCCTCAAGGTGTTGGCATGAATTTTCCAAATAAAAGAATGAATCATTAACTAAAAGAGTTGCTTAAGGTTGTTTCATTCTCCACACAAAATGAAATGTAAATGTTAAAAGTAATTTTTGTCAAAATGAAAGCAAATGAACATTTAATGCTTGGTTTCCACCTGCTCATGTATTGGCTGTGGGAGTCCTATATTTATGACAAATATTGCCTACTAATACAAAACATATCTACCGCATACTTATCTCTATATTTTAATACATAATGTATATAAAAAAATATTTACTTCATTATCCAATTTTTAAAGTCCTAGTTATTAATAGTAAATCATATGTATTTTATAAAATTAAGACATATAATAATATTTCATAAAGATGAAGTTATTGATAAAAATACATAGATTCTAGTTTTTCCACTTTAATATCAAGAGTTCACATTTTTATACTATTTATTCTTAAAAAGGTAAAAAGATAACTTTCTTATGAGAAAATAATTTTTATTCTTATAATAAAAAAATCCCATTATAAACTTTCTCATATCATGTATTTAGCTAAAAACTTATCCAAAAAATAGTATACTAATAACTTTAGAAAATCATTTTTATCCAACATTTACAAAAAGAATGTTTCACTTAAAAGAAAGTTCGGTATCAAGACTTAATATAATTTTTTCGAAATTCGCCAAACTTACGGGGTCTTACATCTATAACTTCATGTACGACCTTAATCCTCTCCAACTCATATGGATTACTACGACGTATCCTAACGCCAAGGCACGAGGTGTTACACACCCATATCTCGTTTGAGCTTTCCTTTGGATTAGTACAATGTTTCAAGACTCCTAGCGCTTTCAATCTATAAAGTCACAACAAAATTGAGCCATGGTTAGGAAGGTGCTCCTAGGTCCAGCTCATTTAGGAAATTCATCAAATACTAGGGGTGCAAATTCATTTATAAGGTCTTATGGTGGTGATTCTACACTCCACTACCAATCCCCACATCAATAGGTCGCCATATGTTTTCAACAACCTCCCTACCACCTTCATTGGCACATTCATGCACAATTGACCAACTCCTATTATCAAGAACCATACCCCCCCCCTCCCACTGCCTATATTCTGCCCAATTTCGAAATTAAGAGCTAGGGCTAGAACCTTACCTCTTTAGTAGAAGATTTTGCAAGCTTTCCTTGTTGAATTTCCAACGCTTGAGCAAGAAATTGAAGTGGAAGATGTTGCAACTCCTCCTTCTCTCACTAGTTCCTCCCCTCTCTCTTAAAACATCAAAATTTTGCTCCCAAATAACCCCCTTATATCTTTTATTAAAATTGAGTCGGGTTATAAAATACAAAAAATGGACCCTCCGAACTCATTCTGCGATCGCAGAATGTACCGCAGAATAGGTTTGCGGTCCGCGAAAGGGACCACAAAATCATCCCCCAAAACTGGCTGGCCTAGCCTAGTCTGCGACAGATCTGTCGTCCGCATATCACTTCTAAGAAAATTCTATCAATGGAAAATGATCATC
Organism: Nicotiana tomentosiformis; assembly: GCF_000390325.3. Lineage (NCBI taxonomy): Eukaryota > Viridiplantae > Streptophyta > Magnoliopsida > Solanales > Solanaceae > Nicotiana > Nicotiana tomentosiformis. The sequence continues at coordinate 40,725,065 of NC_090818.1, read as the reverse complement.
CCAGCTACCCTTGAAGTCAAGAATACAAGCATGTAACATATCCTCAAGTGTCTGAATAGTCCGTTCTGCTTGTCCGTTGGTCTGTGGATGGAAAGTTGTACAAAGATTCACCCGTGTACCTAAACTTTGCTGAAATTTCTGCCAAAAGTTAGCGGTGAACTGAGCCCCTCGATCTGAGATGATAGATACTGGAGTGCCATGCAACCTAACGATCTCCTTGATGGAAAACTGAGCATAGTGTTATGCTATGTCGGTGGTCTTAACAGGTAAGAAGTATACTGATTTCATGAGTCGATCCATAATCACCCAAATCGAGACAAACTTACGAGACGTGCGAGACAGACCTACCACAAAGTCCATATTGATCATCTCCCACTTTCACATTGGAATTTCTATTATATGTGCCAACCCACCAGGCCTTTGGTGCTCGACCTTCACTTGCTGATAGTTTGAACATTGATGGTAAGCTAGAATCACGTATTTTAGTCATAGTTTACACTCCAATTACTGTATTTTACTTGTGTTTGAGCTTAAATGCTAGTGTACTATACTTATTATGTGTTTTATGCCTTGCAGGAAGTGATTTCGAGTTAAAAAGATATTCGGGAGCTAAATTGATCAAGTTGGAGCTTTAAAGTCTGAGTAAAAGCCCAAGGGATTAAACTGGGATCTCGTTCGAGGGTCGGGAGCCAAGTCTAGATGTCAAAATATGAAGAAAACGAGTCACTCTGAGGAAACTCCACTACCGCGCTTCATGGGGCGGCGCAAGGGGCGGCGCATGGGTGTATTTCTGCTGCTGCCTGTTAGAACCTACTCTCTGAACTTCCCTACTAATGCCCCGCATGGGGCAGCACAAGGCGCGACGCGCCTGTGTAATTTTCTCAGAGTACTTTCCTGTTTTGGCTTGAAAAAGGTAATTTTGCCTGGGCCTACTCCTACAGGGTATAAATACATCAAAAGAGATGTTTTTGAAGGAACTTTTGACCTTGGAAGCTTTGGGAGAGCATTGGAGGCTACAAGACACGAGATTCCATCATCTTTCCATCAATTCAATATGAGAGTTTGGATCATAAAGTTAGATTGACGCTTTCTTATTCTTTAATTATAATTGTGATGACTTCCTCCATGATTATGGAGTAGTTTACCTTAGGGGTCATTTGGTATGAGGCATAAGGTGTGATAAAATGTAGGATAAAATTTATGTTTGGTTGGAGGTATAAATTTATCCTGGGATAAATTTTTACCGCCAACCAAATAAGGTATAAATTTAATCCCAGACTTAATCCAGGATATCCCATCTTATCCCACCTTATCCCATCAAATGTGAAATTATTTTATCCCATATCTCATGTGGTATAAATTAGTACTGGGATTATAATCCCAGAATAATTTAGTCCGCATACTAAATGGCCCCTTAGGATTTGACAGATATGGTGTTTTGATAAATATTTGTGGATTTTAACTCTAGTTCATGCTTGAATTCATTTATGGAGTTTTGAATTGTTGTAACTTTATTCATCAATTTATTTAATCGTATGAGGAATATTTTGGTGATTATCTTTGCATTATTTTGTTTGATTTAATTCATTGATTCTCTTAAGTAATCGAAAGAGCTTGTTGAATTGTTGATTGAATCAAGTTATGAGAATATTCGAGAGACGGGTTTTTAAGGACCAATCCATTAACACATGCTTCCATACTTCACAGTGCTTTTATTAGTTCACCTTATAGAGTTAAGATTTAATCGAGAGAGGAGTCTTGACTACACGTTTGAACTAATCATCGAGTGAATTCGTGAGAATCATTATAACATTAGAGTGAATTAAACTAGGGTTAAATCCCAAATAGCTATCTTGCACCTATCTTGTCAAACCCTTATTCCTCACATTGATAAGAAACCACTATGCGAATCTCCAATTCCTTGTTATCAATTGTCAATTGTGTTATTTTAGTAGTTAACTTAGTTCGTAATCATTTAACTCAAGTGTTGATCATCCTGAATAGCAATTAAACTAGAAATTACTCGAACATTATTTAAATCCAATCCCTGTGGAGATGATATTATACTATACTATCTTTGATTAGAGAGCATCAAAGTTGGAGCAAGGCTTGCTTCAAACTATCTAGAACAACTGTGTCTTCAGAGGGAAGGTGAATGAAGATCCTAACACTCACTTGATGGATTTTGAGGAAATTATGAATACTTTCCAGTACAACGAAGTGTCGAAAGATGCAGTCTACTTAAGGGCATTCCATTTTTCACTGAAGGAGGACACAAAGCACTAGCTTCGTAGATTACCAATGGGGTCGATCATGAAATGGTAAGACATGATTAAACAATTTCTTGACAAATACTTCTCAGCTGCAAAAACAGTGAAATTCAAAAGGAAAATTCACAACTTCTGCCATATGGACACTGAAATAGTTTTCGAGGCTTGGGAAAGATTCAAGGAGATAGTGAGGAAGTGTCAGTATAATGGGATTGAATTATGGATGTAACTACATGACTTTTGAGATGGACTGACACCTCCCTCACGAAGAACTCTAAACACTACAGTCGGAGGTCCTTTAATGAAGAAGACTCCCGAGGAGATTGTGGAAATTCTTGATGAGTTCTCTAAAGATGCTAACTAGTGGCCTGCTGAGAGTAATGATAGAAGAAAATCAGTTAGGGTTCATCAAGTAGATTCTAACACAGCAGTGCAAGCCCAACTATACGCCATGGCCAAAGAGATAAGAAAGTAGACCTTAGCCAAGGTCCAGAGCCAACCATCACCAATTTGTGATTTATGTGGAATGGGTCATCCAACAGATGAGTGTCAGACCTTAGTTGCAGATGAAGTGGTAAATGTTGTGGGAAACTTTGACAGAGGCATCTACCAGAGTGGTAATAATTTTAACTCTATAGTATAGAGGTACCCACGCTTTTCTTGGAGTTCACCAAGTGGTAGCTTGAACTCATGGCAGCAGAATAACTCCAGACCCCAAGGACATAGAGCTCAAGGTTTTCAAAATCAACAGAGGCAGCAATATCAGCCTCCACGGTCTAATCAGTCTAGCATGGAAGATCTAATGAAGGCTTTTATTATTAAGACAGATGAGAGTCTTGAAACTCATAGCTCAGCTATACGAGAACATGGTGCAGCTATCAAAGAACTGGGCACGACTTTTCGAAAACTGGAAAGACAGGTTGGGCAACTAGCTACACTATTGCCTGAGAGGGTTCCAGGAACGCTCCCTGTTGATACTAAGAAAAATCCAAAAGAAATAATAAATGCAGTGTCTTTGAGGGGTGGGCACGAATTGGAGGATCCCATTGCAAAGCAAAAAGACAAGCCGATTGAAAGACATGTGGAGATTGTGGAAGAGCAGAAAAATGATAACATTCAAAAAGGTACAAGGATGGTAGATGATAATCTAAAGAAGAAGGGGAAGATTAGAGCTCAGCAAAAGAAGAAGGATAATAATTCAACAAATAATGAGATTGAAGAGAGCAAATACATACATGCATTACCTTTCCCTCAGAAGCAAAGAAGAGAGAAGTTAGACAAACAATTCAAGTGTTCTCTAGAAGTGTTCAAGCAGGTGCATGTGAATATACCTTTCACAGATGCCAGCTTATGCTAAATTCATGAAAGAGATATTGTCCAAGAAGCGAAAAGTGGAAGAGACATCGGTTGTCAAGCTGATAGAGCATTGTAGTGCCATTTTGCAAAATAAGCTGTCTAAAAAATGTGGAGATCCAGGGAGTTTTACTATACCTTACTCTTTGGGAAGTACTAAATTTAAAAAATCTTTGTGTGATTCAGGTGCTCTTATTAATCTAATGTCTTTGTCTATTTTCAAGAAATTGGAGGGATAGATTGGAGAAATCAGGCCGATTCCTGTGTCCTTGCAACTGGAGGATCAGACCACAATCATACCGGAAAGAATAGTGGAAGATGTGCTAGTTCGGGTAGACAAATTTGTGTTCCCTTTGAACTTCATTGTGGTGAACATGAAGGAAAATGGGGAAATCCCGCTGACTTTAGGAAGACCATTTTTGGCTCCGGGCAGAGGAATTCTGGATATTCAGGAAAGACAACTCATGCCCAAGGGGGGGGGGAGGGGGGACGGATAAAAGGCTGATCTTCAAAATGAAAGGAGAAAGGGGGGGCCTGAAAGAGCAAAACGGAAAGAGTGAAACTGATAAGTGTGGGGTGTACCCAAAGAAGGCGGAAAAGAAGCTCTCAGCATGGATATGTATACTGGGTTGGGCGTGCAAAGGAGATCCCGACTTCGATTTCGACCCCAACTAGATGAATCAGGAAAGTTTCCTTTACTTCTTGCTTTTTATTTGTGTATCATGGGGACATACCACAATTTAAAGTGTGGGGTGGGGGAATGTATATATGTCTATGTGTGTTTGTAATCATTTCTTTTGATTGATTTTTTTTTTGACTTTTCCCTACGATGTATTTCCTCGGCTTTCTTCTTGAGGGATTAAAGTCAAAGAATTTTTTTTAGCCATTTATTTGTGTTTTGTTTTCTTAGGTAGTGTACCAATTTTCCTTGATTTTTCTTTGTGCCGCGGTTCTTTTTCAAGGATTTTGCTTGAACCGGGTGTAGTTAGTTTTTCTTTTAGTAGGAGTAGTGAAGTCTTGCGCTAGGTGTTAAATGGAGATGCCTTTCCCTGATTTTGTTGTGCCTTGAGAGTAGTGAGTGCCTGATTTGTGATGCCTAGGCTCAGTTCTTGACTCTTAAATAAGTACCTTAAATGGTGTGATTGTGACTATGCTTAACTGCTTTGACTAGATAATCGGAATAGATCCGATCCTAAGTGAGTTATGTGCAATGTGTATGAGAGGTTTTGTGATATTCTGTGCATGTCGGTTGATGTCTAGAACTTGCCCCGTGTGTTTGCAAACTGAAATAGTAGTCTTATTTAGTCTAGGAAGTGATATAGGCATTTTTTTGTTAAGCTAGATATATGTTTTACCCACCTAAATGTGATGTATCTTAGTTAGCCCCTTTGAGCATATAATTCTATTTCTTTGACAACCACACTACAAGCTTGACCCTTTGTTTGAATTGTCTATTTGTTTGAACCTTTTACCTCTCGTGAGTACTTGATTTTGTTATGAGTTGGTAAAAGCTAAGTGTAATATAGTCGGGTTTTGAGTGGAACTATAGAAAAAGGAGAAATGTGAACTATTTGAAAAATTGTGAGAGCCACTTGTAGGGAATTGAAAAAAGAGTTTGATTGAAAAGAAAGTAAAAGAAAAAAAAAATCAGAACGTAGAAAAGAAAAGCTAGATTCCATGCTAGTGATAGTTGGAGCTTGATGTTATTATGTATGATGGTTGGGATTTGGTTCAACATAAGTGTGAGGTTTGAATTGTTAATATATATGTATTAAAGTGCTTAGGGAGGTGTAGTCACTATATCCAAATCTATCCTACATGTCCCGCAGCCTACATTACAATCAAATTAAGTCCTACTTGATCCTTGACTGAATGAGATCAATTAGTAGAGTATTACACTACGGGCAAGCCTATGGTATGTCTTTTGTGGTATATGAATCTTAATTCTGAGAGTGAGTGAATTCTTTCTATCTTAGGTTCCTAATTGTTCTTGAAATTTATCGTGTGTGGAACTACTCTTTATTGTTTGTGTGAGGCCACATGATTTGCGAAGGTAAGGTGAAATCTTTGACCTCTGTCTTAGAGTAAGTGAGCAGGTTGTGAAAAATGTGTGGTGTTATTGAGTCGAGTCTTAAGGCTAGGACGTTATGATATGGTGCTTAGTCTGCTTTAAATATTCTTGGTATGATGCGTTAGGACAGTTGTGTGATAAGAAGGTCATCTCTATGTGAAGTGCAGTTTGATTGCTCGAGGACGAGCAATGGTTTAAGTGTGGGGTATTGATGGTAGGCTAAAATCACATGTTTTAGTCATTGTTTGCACTCTAATTACTGCATTTTACTTGTGTTTGAGCTTAAATACTAGTGTATTGCACTTATTATGTGTTTTATGCCTTGTAGGAAGTGATTTCGAGTTAAAAAGATATTCGGGAGCTAAATTGAACAAGTTGGAGCTTTGAAGTTTGAGTAAAAGCCCAAGGGATTAAACCGGGATCACGTTTAGGGCTTGAGAGCCAAGTCTGGATGTCAAAACGTGAAGAAAACGAGTCACTCTAGGGAAACTCCACTGCTGCGCCGCATGGGGTGGTGCGGCAGTGCATTTCTGCTACTGCCTGTCAGAACCTGATCTCTGAACCTCCCCACTAATGCCCCGCATGGGGAGGCGCAAGGCGTGCGCTTGTGTAATTTTCTCAAAGTACTTTCCTATTTCGACTTGGAAAAGGTAATTTTGTTTGGGCCCACTCCTACAGGGTATGAATACATCAAAAAGACATTTTTGAAGGAACTTTTGACCTTGGAAGCTTTGGGAGAGCATTGGAGGCTACAAGACATGAGTTTCCATCGTTTTTCCATCAATTCAATATGAGAGTTTGGATTGTAAAGTTAGATTGATGCTTTTTTATTCTTTAATTATAATTGTGATGACTTCCTCCATGATTATGGAGTAGTTTACCTTAGGGTTTGACAGATATGGTGTTTTGATAAATATTTATGAATTTTAACTCTAATTTGTGCTTGAATTTGTTTATGGAGTTTTGAATTGTTGCAACTTTATTCATCAGTTTATTTAATCGGAAGAGGAATATCTTGATGATTATCTTTGCATTTTTTGTTCGATTTAATTCATTGATTCTTTTAAGTAATCAAAAGAGCTTGTTGAATTGTTGATTGAATCAAGTTACGAGAATATTCGAGAGACGTTTTCCTAAGGACCAATCCATTAACGCATGCTTGCATACTTAACAGTGCTTATATTAGTTCACCTCATAGAGTTAAAATTTAATCGAGAGAGGAGTCTTGACTACACGTTTCAACTAATCATCGAGTGCATTCATGAGAATCATTAGAACATTAGAGTGAATTAAACTAGAGTTAAATTCTAAATAGCTGTCATGCACCTATCCTATCAACCCCTTATTCCTCACATTGATAAGAAACCACTCTGTGAATCTCCAATTCCTTGTTGTCAATTGTCAATTGCATTATTTTAGTAGTTAAACTTAGTTCGTAATCATTTAACTCAAGTGTTGATCCTCCTGAATAGCAATTAAACTAGAAATTACTCGAACATTGTTTAAATACAATCCCTGTGGAGACGATATTATACTATACTATCTTTGATTAGCAAGCATCAAATTCGTGTTGTGTTTTGCGCTCGTCAAATTTTAGGCCACAAAGTACGCTACATCGCTATTCATGTCATTCCACTAGTAGACCTCCTTGAGGTCATGGTACATTTTTGTAGATCCTGGGTGTACGGAGTACCTGGAACTATGAGCCTCTATCATGATTCTCTCTCGGAGACAGTCCACATTCGGAACACACAATCGCCTTTGGTACCTTAGCATACCATCGTTCATGCCGAGAGAAAAAGTCATGGTCTTATGTTTATGAATCCTCTCCTTCAACTGCACCAATAATGGATCATCGTATTGCTTCTCCTTGTCTTCCACTAAGAGTGATGATTCAGCCCTATTTTGCACAATCACCCCACCTTCGCTTGAGTCCATAAGCTGAATTCCCAAACTAGCCAACCGATGAACTTCTTTGGACAACGACCTATGATATGCCCCCAAATGAGCTAAACTCTCCATGGATTTCTGGCTAAGATCATCCGCCATAATATTATCCTTCCCCCTATTATATAGAATATTGATGCCATAGTCCTTGAGTAACTCAAGCCATCTCCTTTGCCTTAGATTCAACTCTTTTTGTTTGAAGATATATTGAAGACTCTTATGGTTCCTGAATATGTCCACATGGACCCCATACAAATAATGATGCCAAAGCTTCAACGCAAATACTACCGCCGCTAGTTCTAAGTCATGTGTTGGATAGTGCTTCTCATGGTTCTTGAGTTGATTGGAAGCATAAATGATCACCTTGCCATGTTGCATCAACACACACCCAAGTCCAACCCTTGAAGCATCACAATATACAACAAACCCATCCATGCCCTTTGGTAAGGTCAATGCCAGTGTCGTAGTCAACCTTGACTTCAACTCCTGAAAGATCTTTTCACAAGTATCTGCCCACTGAAATTTAGCTACCTTCTATGTCAATTTAGTTAATAGAGAGGCAAGAGAAGAAAACCGCTCCACAAATCATTTGTAGTACCGAGTTAAGCCCAAGAAACTATGAATCTCAGTCGGAGTTGTAGGAGGTCTAGGACAATTCTTCACAGTTGTAATCTTCTGAGGATCAACCTTGATTCCCTCGCTGGAAACAACATGTCACAAGAAAGCGACAGACTCGAGCTAAAACTTACATTTCAAAAGCTTTGCATACAACTGGTGCTGACATAGAGTTTGCAAAACTGCCTTGAGATGGTCGACATGGTCCTCTCGACTCCGTGTATACACAAGAATGTCATCAATAAACACTATTAAAAAAGAGTCGAGGAAAGGCTTGAAGACTCGATTCATAAGATCCATGAAAGTTGCCGGGGCATTCGTTAGCCCGAAAGACATCACCAAAAATTCAAAGTGCCTATACCGTGTCCTGGGAGTTGTTTTCAGAATATCCTGCTCCCTGATCTTCAATTCGTGATACTTCGATCTTAAGTAAATCTTAGAGAAGTACTTAAACACCTTGCATTCGATCAAACAAGTCATATATTCTTGGCAGTGGGTACTTATTCTTGATTGTGACCTTGTTGAGTTGTCGATAGTCAATACACTTCCTCAATGGCCTGTCTTTCTTCCTTACAAAGAGAACCGGTGCACCACAAGGCAACATACTCGGTCGGATGAAGCCTTTTCTAACAAATCTTTCAACTATTTCTTCAATTCTGCCGGAGCCATTCTGTACGGTGGAATTGATATAGGTTGCGTGCCTAGCAACACATCGATCCCAAAATCAATCTCCCTGTCTGGTGGGATCCCAAGAAGCTCATCAGGAAAAACCTCTAGAAATTCATTCACAACTGGCACAGACTCAAGTGTCAGTGCCTCAGCCTCAGTGTCCGTGACTTGGACCAAATGGTAGATACATCACTTGTTGATCATCTTCACGACCTTAAGATAAGAAAAAAACCCTACCTTTTGGCACAACATAATCCCTTTCCACTCAATGACTGGATCTCCAGAAAACTTAAACCTAATGGTTCTAGTTCGACAGTCAAGCTTAGCAAAACAGGAGTAGAGACAATTCATCCCCATTATCGCATCAAAATCCACCATACCCAATTTAATAAGATTGACCATGGTGTCTCGACCATGCACCGTGACAACATAATATTTATAAACCCACATGGCCACAATGGACTCACCAACTGGAGTAGATACAGAGAATGGCTCATGAAGTTTTTTCGGTTCTACCCCGAATTCTATAGCAACATAAGGAGTAACATACAACAAGGTGGAACTAGGATCTATAAGAGTATATACATCATGAGATTGGATAGTCAATAAACCTGTGACAACATCTGGAGAAGCCTCTAAACTCTGGCGACCCCTCATAACATATAACCTATTGGGTCCTCTTGAACTCTGTGAACCACCCATAGCTGCACCATGCCCTACGGGTGCTGGAGTACCTCGAGCTGGAGGAGGTGCTACAGAAGTGGTGGCTGCTGAACTGGTTGGCTACACCTTACCCCTACCAGCGCTCTGACGGGATGATGGGAAATTCCTCTGAATATGACCCCTAAGACCAAACCCATAGCATACAAGATGGTCCATATAGCAAACTCCTAAGTGCATCTTTCCACACCTCAGGCATGTGGGCCTCTGCTGCAGCTAGAATCTTCCGCCTGACTGACCCTGCTGATAAGATCACCTGTTGTCCTGACTATTCCTGAAGTGACTCTATTGTTGTTGAGCCGCCCCTAATGGAGGTGCACCGACTGAATACCGAGCAAAGGACTGCGTCGGTCCAGATGACCCTCCCCGTAATACTGCCCTTCCAACATTACCCCCACTGGAAGAACCACCAAATTTGCCCGCGGACCGGGCCTTCTTGCTACCCATTCGCTCCATTTTATTATTCAATTTTCAGGCCTCGGTGGCTTGAGCAAATTCCACCATCTTCCCATAGTCTATGTCGGAATTCAAGGCACCTGTAGCGGCCTCGTTGATAACCAAATGGCTAAGGCCTTGAAAACCCGGGGCACCCTAGCCTATATAGTGGGCAACATATAAACAACATACTTGGACAGACGCGCAAATCTCATATGGTAATCCCACACACTCATACTACCTTGATTCAAGTTCTTAAACTTGGGGGCATGGACTGCCCTAGTATCGGAGATAAGAAATGATCAATGAAAGAATCCGTAAACTCTATCCACTTCGCTGGAGGGATACCCTCCTCACTGGACCCTCCCACAGCTCAAACCATGTATCCGCCACCTCCTTAAGGCGATAGAAGGCCAACTCCACCGGTTCTATCTCTGTGGCATGCATAATGCGGAGAGTCTTTTGCATCTTATTAATAAAGTCCTGGGGGTCCTCAAACTTAGTACCTGTGAATACCAAAGGATCCAACTAAAGAAATTGATTCACCCTGGAACTAGCTGAATCCCCTTGTTGGCTAGAGGAAGTAGATGTGGCATTCAATCTCTGGGCCTGGGAACCACGATTTGAGTCAACATCTATATGGCACCCCTGAGGTCCCCATCAGAAATACTAGGACCGTTAGGGATGAAGATGAAGAAGAGGAAGAAGATGACTCCAGGCTGGTAGCCCGAGTGAAAATGAGTACTGAGGCCCCAAAGGCTACTGAATCGGCGAAGGCTACAGAGATTCTATCTTGTGATGAGGGAGTCTCGGGAAGAGAATTGGTCGAAGTCCCCGAGGATCAAGGCTACCCCCACCATAATGAGCCAATGGTGGGTACGACTGTAGGGGCTGATCTCGAAGCCCCCCGAGATGGAGAGAACGCCCCAAGTGATTCACTTGGGGCAATAGAAATTGGAGGTTCCCCGCTGCTCCCCTCATTTTTCTAGGAGATGATTCGAGAGGCTAGGGCCTTGAAGATCCTTTCCATCAAAGGAGACCACGGAAGGGAGGATTATTTTACTGAGGTCGAAGATGCTACCGGCCTAAGCGACTTGGAGGTCCCGAGGAAGGACTCGGGTGAGGCATCGAGCCTTTTCAACGAAGTGCAACAAGCTTTGAATCGGGTAAGACTTAACTCCCCTTGTTAGTATTACCCTTATGTTTGTTTTTCTTTTCTAACTTCTTTTCTTCTTTTTGCGTAGGCCTCAACGCTTCATCGGGAAGCATTTTCTCGGTCTCGGGCTGAGCTGAGTCAGTATGAGGCCGACCTCCGAAGGCTCACGGAGGAAAGAAATGCCTTTAGACTTCTCTGTGGGTAAAGAGAAGAGGAGACCAAGGACCTCCGAGCCGAGTTGGCCAAGGCTTACCAAGATCAGATTGACCTGACCGAGCAGGTAATGACAATCTTAAAAACTCATGGGCTTAATTCGGGAATGGTGGCTAATATTTCGATCTCACAACTGCAGCAGAAGATCGAGATAATCGGGCAACTCCATGAGGACGTCGACATGATAAAGGCGGATACTTTGGGGTGGAAAAAAGGTATGGACCGCTTCGCTGCAGAAAAAATGACTGCCTTATCCCAATTATCATCGGCCAAAAGTCTGCTTCGAGGCATGAAAGAGAAAAGCTCAGCTCAGGAAAATAAAATAGCGAAGCTCGTAGTTCGGTTGGCTTCCGAACTTGCCAAGGCCAAATCTGAAGCTGAAAATGCAAAGGCCAAGATGGATGCGATCGTGGCCGTCTATCGGGCCGATGCTGAAGCCGCTCAAGTCCAAGCGAGAGTGGCATCTGAGATCGCTCACACTCGAGCATATTGGATTGCTGAACTTGCCAAATTCCAATCTCAGAGGGAAACCCTCGAGGAAATTCACGCTCGAGGTTTCGATCTTACCAACGAGATAGCAAAGGCTAGAGAGCATGAAGCCGAAGCTGGAGCGCTGGCCACTTCCGATGATGATGATGATGATGGCAGCAAGAGCGGGTCCGAGAAGGAGGAGGACCTCGATGTAGAAGAAGCTGCCCCCGGAGGAGATCAGGAACCTTAGGATTTTTCACTTTTGATATTTTTTGTATAGGATCCCAATCGGACCTTGTAAATATTCATATATATATATATATATATATATATATATATATATATATATATATATATATATATAAGATTTCTTTTCTTTCCAACTTGTCTTTATTTCTTTTATGCCTTGTGAAAGTTTTGTTTATAAGTTCGAGGCTTAGGCATTTTGATCGAAACCGAACTAGTGTAGTTTTTATAAACGAGTGAGTACTTGCTTGAACTCAGAATAGGGTGACCCTTAGGTTTTAATTGAGTGAGGATGATTTCTTCGAACTCAAAAATAAATTGGCCTTTTAGGCTCTTAAATTAGGCCGATACGGCCATAGCAAAAAGAATGGCTTTCTCCCCCCTTTCGGCTTGATAAGTTTATCGTTTAATCATATAAATTATGTTGTGCCTTAACACAAAATAAAGGATTTGCTCGAGAGTTCGAACGGTTCCGTACCCATCAGGATTTTCAAGGGTCGATATTATCGAGACCCTTTGTTTCGCAGTGCCTTAGCATAAAATAAAGAATTTGTTCGAGAGTTTGAACGCCTTTGTATCTATTAGGGTTTTCGAGGTCGATATTATCAAGACCCTTAGAAATTTAGCCGAGGGTGGCCTTTTTTAACCGGTTTATGAAAATATTCGAAGGCCTATTTAATAACAAAAATCGAACATCTCCGAACCGTGTTGATTTGGTCGTAGCCTTTAACTTGGGATTCTCCTTTTGGGCTTGTTTCCCTGTTATACTTCAAACTTGTTCGAAGTATCAGTCCCCGAGTGGTGTGGTCGTGGTCTATAAATTCGAGGATTACCTTTTTAAGGTCTTACGATCTCGCGGTTTAGTAATTTGATCGTGTCGGTTTTTTGGACGACAGTCCCCGAGTATCGGATAAATTGTTTGAACTTCAGTCGTGATCGGCCCTTAAACCAGTTTCCACCATAGATCATAAGTATGAAATTGCAAAGTATAAATTTTTAATACTTGGGGCATCAGGTAAGGAAAAATACTTCTTCCAATAAATTATACATGCATACATGTTTTGCCTTTAGGGCTCGAGTAATCTACACGGACACGGTTCATTTGACCGTTTGGTCCTCTACAAAATTTACCTATCGATACCATGCCGACATGAAGTATTTTCCTAACTATTCGAGGGTGATGCCCCCCAATATTCGAGGTTGATTGTAAAGGAGCCTCAGATACTGTTGAATTGCTCTAAGTTAGCACGAACAATGGTTGCCTCGTTAAAAACCTCGCTAGAAAAACCCATTTGGGATAAAAACCGGTCTAAGGGAAAAAGTGTGCAACGCGTGCTTTCAGACCTAAGGACTGCATTTGAAGGATCCTTCGATGTCTTTGATTAAACACCTGCAAACGGTTAGTATAAAATATAAATGAAAATGGAAAAGGTTGTACCTTAGCAGTAATATCGTTTGAGGAGTAACACGTTCCAATTATTTGACAACTGTTCGCCATTCATCGTGCCGAGTTTGTAAGATCCTTTACTGACAATATCGAGGATCTGATACGGTCCCTCCCAATTTGGGCCGAGTTTTCCTTCGTTTGGGTCTCGAGTATTGAGGGTGACTTTTCTCAATACTAAGTCCCCTATTCTAAAATGTCAAAATTGGCCCTTCGGTTGTAGTATCTTTCGATCTGTTGCTTCTGTGCGGCCATTCGAATGAGGGCGTTTTCCCTTTTTTTATCTAGCAATTCAATACTTGTATTCATAGCCTCGTGATTTGACTCTTCCGTTACATATCGAAACCTGACGCTAGGTTCCCCGGCTTAGACCAGGATTAGAACTTCGGTGCCATATACTGAAGAGAACGGTGTTTACTCCGTATTAGATTTTGACGTTGTTCGATACTCCCAAAGGACCCCGGGAAATATTTCTCTCCATTTTCCCTTAGCATCGTTCAACCTTTTCTTTAGATTTTGAATGATGGTTTTGTTCGTTGACTCTGCCTGTCCATTCTCGCTGGGGTGATATGGAGTTGACAAGATCTTTTTGATTTTGTGATCTTTGAGAAACTTTGTTACTTTGCTGCCGATGAATTGCTTTCCATTGTAGCATACGATCTCGGCAGGCATTCCGAATCGACATATAATGTGGTCCCAGATGAAGTCTTGTGCTTGTGCTTCAACCCATTTAGAGAAATAGTCAGTCATAAATAAAATGAATTTAGCTTTACCTGGGGCCGATGGTAGAGGGCCTACGATATCCATTCCCCATTTCATGAATGGCCATGGGGATAGGACCGAATGGAGTTGCTCCCCGGGTTGGTGGATTATCGGTGCATATCTTTGACACTTGTCGCACTTTCGAACAAATTCCTTCGTATCTTTTTCCATATTCGCCCAGTAATGTCTTGCTTTGATGACTTTGTGAACCAATGATCCGGCACTAGAATGATTTCCGCAAGTTCCCTCGTGAATTTCCCGTAGGACGTAGTCGGTGTCTCCGAGACCCAAACATATTGCCAATGGTCCATCGAACATCCTTTTATATAGTGTTCCATCTTCGGCCAATGTGAATCATGCGGCCTTTGTACGTAGAGTCCTTGATTCCTTAGGATCCGATGGAAGCTTTTCGTTCTTTAGGTACTCGATATATTTATTCCTCCAATCCCAGGTCAGACTTGTGGAGTTTATTTCGGTGTGGCCTTCTTCGATCACTGACCTCGAAAGTTTCACGATGGTCCCTGCGCTAATTTTGTCGTCTTCAACCGATGTCCCCAAATTTGCAAGGGCATCAGCTTCGCTGTTTTGCTCTCGAGGTACATGTCGTAGGGTCCATTCTTGAAACCGATGTAATGTCACCTGTAATTTATCCAGGTATCTCTGCATTAAATCATCTCGAACCTCGAAGGTTCCGTTGACTTGGTTTACCACAAGTAAGGAGTCACATTTAGCTTCGATGACCTCTGCTCCCAAACTCTTAGCTAACTCAAGACCTGCAATCATGGCCTCATACTCGGCCTTATTGTTAGTTAACTTGGAAGTTTTGATAGACTGTTTAATTGTATTACTCGTGGGCAGCTTCAAAATGATGCCTAGCCCAGACCCCTTCACGTTCGAAGCGCCGTCTGTGAATAAGGTCCACACCCCCGATACTGTACCTGATTTTAATAATAGTTCTTTTTCGACCTCAAGTACGAGGGCTGGCGTAAAGTCGACCACGAAGTCTGCTAAGATTTGAGACTTGATGGCCATTCGGGGTTGGTACTCGATATCATACCCGGTGATTTCGATGGCCCATTTTGCCAATCGGCCCGAGAGTTTGGGCTTATGAAAAATATTGCGAAGAGGATAAGTGGTCACTACACAAATTGGGTGACATTGAAAATATGGTTTTAATTTCCTAGAGGCGCTTATTAGGGCAAGTGCCAACTTTTCTAAGTGTGGGTATCGGGTCTCGGCCTCGCCTAGAGTTCGACTAACATAGTAAACAGGAAATTGCGTACCTTGCTCTTCTCAAACTAGGACTCCACTTACCGCTATTTTCGAGACTGCTAAGTACAAACAGAGTTGCTCGTCTGCTTTTGGAGTATGAAGCAACGGTGGGCTGGAGAGATACCGCTTTAACTCTTCCAATGCTTGTTGGCATTCTGGGATCCATGCAAAATTGTTCTTCTTTTTGAGCAGCGAGAAGAACTTGTGACTTATATCTGAAGACTTTGAGATGAATCGGCCTAGGGAGGCTATGCGCCCTGTTAATCTTTGTACGACCTTAACATTATCCACGAATATGATGTCTTCGATCGTCTTGATCTTATCGGGGTTGATTTTGATACCCCGATTTGATACCACAAAGTCAAGGAACTTGCCTGAGCCGACCCCGAATGCACACTTCTCCGGGTTGAGTTTCATATTGTATTTCCTTAGTATATCGAAGGTCTCCTACAAATGTATCAAATAGTCCTCTGCTCGCAGGGACTTAACTAGCATATCGCCAATATAAACTTCCATTGACTTACCTATTTGTTCTTCGAATATTCGATTTACTAGGCATTGATAAGTGGCACGGGCATGTTTTACTCCAAACAACATTACATTATAACAATAGGTGCCATACTTAGTGATGAACGAAATCTTTTCCTGATCCTCCGGGTTCATTTGTATTTGATTGTATCTGAAGTAGGCATCGAAAAAACTAACGATTTCATGGCCGGCCGTTGCATCAATCATGCGATCGATATTCGGTAGAGGAAAAGAGTCTTTAGGACATGCTTTGTTCAAATCTTTATAATCTACATATATCCTAAGTTTATTTCCCTTTTTAGGGACTACGACTATGTTTGCTAACCATTCGGGATATTTTACCTCCCGAATGGATCCTATCTTGAGAAGTTTTGTTACCTCGTGCTTGATGAATGTATGTTTTACCTCGGACTGGGGTCTTCTCTTTTGTTTTACTAGGCGGAACTTCGGGTCTAAGCTCAGTTGATGTGTAGCGATTTCCGGCGGGATCCCTGTCATATCTAAATGGGACCAAGCAAAACAATCCATATTATTGATAAGAAATTTAACGAGTTTTTCCCTGAGCTCGGGGGTTAACTCCGTTCCCAGGTATACCTTTCGATTGGGTTGATGTTTGATCAGTACGACCTGCTCCAGCTCCTCGACCGTCGATTTGGTGGCGTTGGAATCCTCGGGGATTATGAAGGATCGAGGGATCTAATAGTCATTGTCCTCGTCCGCTCCCTGCTCCTCCGATTGAGTCGAGGATGGTAGCTGTGGTTGCTATTTAGCTTCCTGTTTTCCTTTGGATTTCGATCCCTTTATTGACGAAAGTGCTGATACCGGTATCACTTCATCGACCGCGAACATCTCTTTTATAGCACGCTATTTCTTGTATACCATTTTTACTCCATCCGGTGTTGGGAACTTCAGCATTTGGTGAAGTGTTGAAGTAACTTCCCTCATATTGTGAATCCAGGGTCTTCCGAACAGGGCGTTGTATCTCATGTCGCCTTCGATCACGTGAAACTTGGTTTCTTGAATAGTCCCAACTATATTTACTGGTAAAATGATTTCTCCTTTAGTCGTTTCGCTTGCCATGTTGAAACCATTGAGAACTCGAGCTGTGGGCACGATCTGATTTTGTAGGTCGAGCTGCTCCACAACCCTCGATAGAATAATATTGGCCGAGCTTCCTGGATCAATTAAAACACGTTTAACCTGAATTTTATTCACAAGGATAGAGATTACCAATGCATCATTGTGGGGTTATGAGATTCCTTCTGCTTCCTCATCGTTGAATGATAAAGTGCCTTCTAGTGTATAGTCTCGAGTTTGTTTTTCCCTGGTGATCGATACCTTAGTGCTTTTGAAACAGGCCCTTGTGGAATATCGATCCCACCAAATATCATGTGAATCACGTGTTGTGATTCTTCCTACTCATTTTTTCTATCTGCATCCCTGTCTCTAAAATACTTTTTAGCTCGGTCGCTTAAGAACTCTCGAAAGTGACCCTCATTGAATAGACGGGCCACCTCCTCCCTTAGTAGTCTGCAGTCTTTGGTTCTGTGACCATGCGTACCATGGTATTTACATATTTGATTGGGGTTCCTTTGGGATGGATCGGTCTGTAGGGGCATGGGCCATCTAGTATCTTTGATTCTCCCAATAGCTGACACAATACCTGATGCGTTGATGCTGAAGTTGTATTCTGGTAATCGTGGTACCTCTGTGGGATCAACACGTTTATCGAAATCATTTTTGCTCATGAGCCCTCGAGAGCTCTGCCCTCGATCGTTCCTTCGATCATTTCGGATGGGATTGCATCCTGGGCCGTTGTTTATACGATATGCATTGTATGGCTGATATCGGTCTCTGTTCGACCGAGGTTCTCTATCGATATCTCTCTGAGTTCTTCCAACGGGCCTGATCGGATAAGCGGAACCGGAAGGAGTCCCTAATTGATCATCCTCGACCCTGATCTTCGACTGGTATCGATTATGTATATCGGCCCAGGTTACCGTTGGGTATTCAATCAAATTCTGCTTTAGCTGTCGTGAGGCCACCGAATTCCGATCGTTCAAACCTTGAGTAAAAGCTTACACAGCCCAATCGTCTGTGACTAGTGGTAGTTCCATACGTTCCATCTGAAATCGAGATACGAACTCCCTTAACATTTTGTTGTCTTTATGTTTTACCTTGAAGAGGTCCGACTTCCTAGTCGCAATCTTATTGCTCCAGCGTGTGCTTTTACGAAAGTGTCTACAAGCATGGCGAAGGAATCGATGGAATTAAGTGGAAGATTGTGATACCATATCATTGCCTCCTTTGATAGAGTTTCTCCAAACTTCTTTAGTAGAACCGATTCGATCCCATCATCTTCTAAATTATTTACTTTTATCGCACATGTATAGGGGTGACATGCTCATTTGGATCGGTGGTCCCATTGTACTTGGAGATTTACGGCATGCGGAATTTTTTCGGAATGGGATTTGGAGCCGCACTCGGGGGGAACGGCTTCTGCACGAACTTCTTCAAGTCCATACCTTTTAAAATTGGTGGTGCCCTCGGTATTTGATCAACTCGGGAGTTATATGTCTCTACTTTCTTGTCATTTGCCTCAATTTTCTTTTCTCCCGTTTCAATTCGTTTAGTGAGCTCCTCAAACATTTTTATAATGACGGAGTCAGTCCCCGATTCATTGGCATTCGACCTTTTCGGCACTGGCTTAGTCCTGCGGACGACTTCTAGTTCTACCCCACTCGGCCCTCGATGTTGATTTTATAATTGTGCTATAGCGGCTTGTTGAGCCTGTAACATTTCAAATATCAATTGGAGGCTAACTCCACCATCTCCTCCGACATGCGTACTTCGACCACCAGATCAACCTTCCCTGCGTACGCTACCTTCGGGATCAGCGACCATATTTGTATTTAGGGTGATATGTGAACTGACGTAGATGGGGTTTGCAATTGGTATTCCCTCGAGATCAGCCTGAGGCATCTCGATTGCTGGGGAGACCATATTGTCGTTTTCCCCATGAAATCCGAAATCATTGTCACCATGTATGGGTGTTGTTTATGAGTTTGACATGTTTTTTCCAGAAAACAAAAACACTTACAAGAACAAGCGTAAAGAAGTGTGTGTTATCGGAATCAGTGTTAAGCAATCACTATTATCCTTAGCCCCACGGTGGGCGCCAAACTATTTACCCTCCAAATTGGATAACAATTAAATTTATAATGTGGATTTAAAGACACGCGATTTCATTAATACCAATTGATAAATATGAAGATTAAAGATAGAATTATACAATAAAATAAATCAAATCAGTATTTGAGTAGAACTCAACCCTTGAGTTAGAGTATCCTCAAACCGATTGATGCAAGGACAATAAGAACATAATAAGCTGAAGAACAAGAGTGTGAGCGAGGAAGAAAGTTATATTGCTTTTTTATCCGTTGTCCCCCTACAACTGGTTAGAACCCCTCTTTATATAGTAGATGAATTCTATATATGGTGCAATTCTAATTATAGAAGGAAATCCCATGACTAACTAAACAACTGTTCTTGATTCGATCCGTTCCGAGATTTCCGCCATGATCTTCGACTAGTCGCGGATATCTCGCCTTTCCGTTATTACGCTATTTTCGGTATTGCTCGATGCTTGTCTCGTTTGGTCTCGATTGCTGTCGGCCTCGATCTTGGCAAGTGCCTCGAATCTCGATCTCGGTATCTTGTCTTCGTGCCTCGATCCGATCCACTTCGGAGTCGTCCTTCGATGCAAACTCCCGGTCTCGATCAAACAATAAAATCGAGTGGGCCCGATTTTGACCGTATACAAACAGAAATATAGGGTTATTATCAAGAGACAATGAAACTTTAGGTCGGCTAAGGGTGTTTTTTGTTCGAGTACATAGAACTTTATTTTTAAAAATAAATGTTGCTGGATTTTTTTGTTCTCTTATTGCTTCATTGGAACATCGGATTGCTAGTATATCAATGGATTTCTTCTAGTGCAACTGCTTGTTTACTTTTTTCTTTTACGGCGGTGGTGTTCGGATCATCTTGTGCATTCCATCCGTACTTGCTACCTCCCGCTAGTAGAGGTATCGGGTAATTTTGCCCATCAAGGTTTAGGCAGACGGGGATAAGTCACCTAGTGTTTTATCTTCACTGAGAATTGAACCTGTTAGGGCCATCACCTTGCGTGCACCTCGACCATTCCATCGGTAATTGCTACCTCCCACCAGCATAGGTACTGAATAATTTTGTCCATCAAAGTTTAGGCACACGGGAAGAAGTCACCAAGTATTTTTGTCACCACTGAAAATTGAACTTGAGATGTCATGTACTGTCTTTACTTATGGTTTCCTTTCTATACTGGCTTAGTTTCAGACTGAAAATTCTTGTTTTTGAGTGGAAGAGTGTTGTTAAACTCATAGGTATAATATGCTCTGATTCCTGGTTATTTGAAGTGTTTCACTTTCTCAAGCGCATTTTTGCTATTTTGGCTACATTTGTGATTTATCCAGGGTCTATTTTGGCCTCTGGCCTGCAGATTTATCTAGTGATCTGTTGATTTGGTATTACTTTGCTAGAGTCTTCTTAATATCAGTTTGGTGGAGATTCAGGTATTTCTGTATGAGGTGTCTCTTAATCATCTATTTGCCATATGAGATATCTCTTAGTCATTGTAGGTAAATTCTCAAGGCTACTTAGGGTTCAGAATCAATTGCCAGAGGGTCACTTTTAGATGTACAATCACGACCTCCATTCTCCTCTCTATTAATTTCTTGAGCCGCGAAGATTTAGCAAATTAAGCAAGTTAAACTAGATGGAGACGAATTTCAGGAGCACCACAAGAAGTCTGAAACTTGTGAAAACAAAGTATCTGGGGCTGGTTGATTTTGAGAGTGGCTATATTCCAGTTGGTTCTTGGTGGAAGCCCTATCAAGATTGCCTTTGAAATGTGTTTTTAAGTTCAAATGTGTATCAAAGCAGTGGCTTTCGCTTATTTCGGACCCTTCTTTTGGTCAACTTGTACATTTCTCGAGTTTCTTTATCACATAAGTCACGACCGTGGACTGTTCTTAGTCACCGCCTGCATATTAAGGGCACAAAGTTCACTTGTGATCCCTCATTATTGCTGGACGGCATGTTATCTGCAGAAGAAAATGATCTGATTGAGCTCCCGAGTTTCTCACATCATCTTCATTTTTCTCGTTGTCAACGACCTTCTATGCTCGAAAGCTATGATATCATAGCAATTAGTGATGGACTAGTGTTGTACGGACGAATTGTGCATACGGAGAATTATGTCAATCACATGACAGATTATCACATCTATAATCCTGTCACACAGCAGTGCGTTGTACTTCCTCCACCTGTAGTTAGTATAGACATAATGTTTCTACCAATTTGCTTATTAGCGTTATGTCTTCTGCATGATGTTAAATCTCATTTAGTAGCTAGCTAGGTATCGGAGCCAGCATTTTCTTACAAGTTAAATGGTGTCTAAACTGAGATCGCTGAGTATATGATGATATATGCTTCATTTCTTTTTAATGAGAAGCTTTTGTTCAAATACAAAAAGCTGCCTGCTTTTTCCTGTTATTTTACTTGGAGTACTACTTAGTAAGTGACTAGCATAAGGGTTTTTATCGTCCTCTCAAAGTTGAGATTCTTTTCATAAATCACGAATTATCCATAAACTTTTTAATTATATCCTTCATGCCCTCTTAATCTTATCTTTTTAAATTAATTTTGTATGCTGTCCTCGGTTGTGTGTAAAGTTTGTCACTGCAATAATTGAAGGTCATACTGTCACTTAAATTCAAGCACGTGTGTGTGTGTGTTCATCTGTATTCTTTTCTCCTTATTCTCCTTTTGGAAATTTTTAGCCAAATTTCTTCTTTTTTGGGATTGATTGCTAGGTACCTTTCTGCTATTGTCTGCTTCTGTTGAACTGTTGTTGAAGTGCTTTCTTTTATCTTAATTTCCTGGTTTTGGCTGATTTTGACACATATTCTGCTTTGCTACTTGTGAGTTGGTCATACTGATATATAGAGGAAAAACATACACACCCTTCTGGCTTGTTGCGGAAGCCGAATATATAGAGAGTGATTAAATTACAATTACTATATCTAAAGGTAGCTAATAAATAGTAAATGAGACAATAATAAAATGAACACCAGAAATTAACGAGGTTCGGCAAAATTTAATTTTTTGCCTAGTCCTCGGACACAATCAACTCAAATTTATTTCACTCCAAAAATATAAGTGAAATACTACAAGAGAGAAAGAAGATTCAGATGCCTTAGGAGATAAGAAGGCAAGTGAGAGATGTTTTACAAATGAACAAAACCCTTGCTATTTATAGAAGAGAAATGACCTTAATAATGTCATGCATGACATCATATTAAGTGTGAACATGCAATATAAATGCATGAAAAATGCATCTACCAATTTCTTCCTAAAAGGAGGTTTCAAATGTTCACACTAATTCACATTAATCTTGTCAAAATTCAACAAATCTCCACCTTGGCAAGATTCCACTTTTGCAATTTTCTCTTACTGATAAATTTTGATTGTGTCTTCGACTCCAATCTTCAAAGTTCAACAATGTTGATCAAGTTCAAACAATGTTGAAACTTGATCGCAGTCACTACTTTTGTTAGCATATCGGTAGGGTTGTCTGCAGTCCGAATTTTCTGCACCATGACTCCACCTTCTTCTATAATATCTCGTACAAAGTGATATCAAATATCAATGTGCTTCGTCCTTGCATGATAAACTTGGTTCTTTGCTAATTGGATATCACTCTGACTATCACAAAATAGTGTGATGTTTTCTTGACCAATACCAAGATCTCTAAGCAACCCTTGAAGCCAAATTGCCTCCTTTACAGCCTCCGTAATTAGTAGACAAAGAAACTGTTGACCGCAAAGTAGACTTCCAACTAACTGGTATATTTGCAATAGTGAAAACATAATCAGTAGTTGACCTACGCTTGTCCAAATCACCCGCATAATCCGAGTCACAATATCCAACCAGATACTGACTATCTTCCTGCTCAAAAATCAATCCAACATCTACAGTATTACAAATATACCGTAGAATCCATTTCACAGCTTGTCAATGCTCATTTCCTGGATCATGCATATACCTGCTTACAACTCCGATAGCATGTGAAATATCAGGTCTTGTGCAAACCATTGCATACATCAAGCTACCAACGGCATTCGCATATGGCACTCTTGACATATACTCTTGTTCAGCTTCATTCTTCGGCGACATAGCAGCACTAAGCTTAAAATGAGGAGCAAGAGGAGTGCTAACCAACTTCGTGTTCTTATTCATGCCAAATCGATCTATTACTTTCTTCAAGTATTCTTTCTGAGATAGATAGAGTTTCTTTGAATGTCTATCTCTTTTTATCTCCATGCCAAGAATTTTCTTCGCCTCACCTAAATCCTTCATCTCAAACTCCTTTCTTAGTTGAATCTTCAACTTCTCAATTTTCTCTTGATTTTTGGAAGCTATCAACATATCATCAACGTATAGGAGAAGATATATGAAGGATCCATCTTCAAGCTTGCGCAAATACACACAATGATCGTATTTGCTTCTTTTGTACTTCTGCCGCAACATAAACTTATCAAATCGTTTGTACCATTGTCTAGAAGATTGTTTCAATCCGTACAACGATTTTTCAAGTTTGCACACCATATTTTTCTTTTCAGCAACTTTGAATCCTTCTGGCTGAGTCATATAGATTTCCTCTTCCAAGTATCTATGTAAAAATACAGTTTTTACATCTAACTGAACTAGTTCCAAATTCAACTGTGCTACCAAAGCCAACAAAACTCTAATGGAGGAGTGTTTCACTACTGGAGAAAATACCTCATTGTAATCAATTCCCTCCTTTTGAGTGTACCCTTTGGCCACCAATCTTGCTTTGTAGCGAACATCTTCTTGGTTAGGAAATCCTTCGCAAATACCCATTTGCACCCAATTGCTTTCTTGCCCTTCGGGAGATTGGCCAATTTCCATGTGCAATTCTGATGAAGGGACTGCATTTCTTCATTCATGGCAATCCTCCACTTATCTTCTTCTGAACTTTGGACTGCGTCTTTATAAGTGGTAGGAACACCATCAGCTACAATTGAGGCTGCACAAGCCACCGTCTATATGAGACGAACAGGTTTCTTTATTGTTCTTTTTGGCTTGCTGGTTGCTATTGATTCAAGTTGTTGTTGGGGTTCTTGAGTTGGAATCTCCCCTTCCACTGACTCTTCTTCCAGGGGAAAATCTTCTATTGTTTCCTCGTTTTCTCCCTATGTTGGGAAAATTAATTTTCCCTCAACTCCACCTGCTTTGAAGCACCATCAGTTTGTTTGACATCTTCAAATGTCACCTTATCTATTATGGCAGATTCATCAAAGGTAACATCTCTGCTGAATATAACTTTTCTTGTCTCTGGACACCATAATCGGTATCCTTTGACTCCAGAAGTAATCCCCATAAATATAGCTTTCTTTGCCCTCGGATCCAATTTTGACTCTTTCACATGATAATATGCAATTGAGTCAAACACATGTAAAAAATTATAACCTTCAGCAGGTTTTCCATACCATTTTGCAAATGGTGTCTTGCCTCCAATAGCGGCAGATGGTAGACGATTAATGAGGTGGTATGCATATGTTATTGCCTCAGCCCAAAATTCTTTGCCCAAGCCAGCATTGGACAACATACACCGAACCTTCTCCAGCAAAGTCCGGTTCATGCGTTCTGCCACTCCATTCTGTTGTGGTGTATTTCTGACGGTGAAATGTCTCAAAATGCCATCATCTTCACAAATATTATTGTAAAGATCATTTTTGTATTCTCTACCGTTATCTGTGCGAAGACACTTTATCTTTCTGCCTGTTTGAGTCTCTATCATCGCCTTCCATTTGAGAAAAATTCCCAGCACCTAATCTTTGGTTTTCATAGTATACACCCACACTCTCCGGAAAAAGTCATCAATAAAGGTTACAAAATAGTGTTTCCCACCTAATGAAGGTGTTTTGGAAGCACCCCAAACATCAGAGTGAACATAATCCAAAATACTTTTAGTATTATGGATTGTTGTTCCAAATTTAACCCTTGTTTGTTTCCCCTTGACACAATGCTCACAAAACTCTAAATTACAAGTCTTTACTCCTTTTAATAATCCTTGATCTGATAAAATCTTTAAGGATTTTCCTCCAGCATGTCCCAAGCGCATGTGCCATAGCTTGGTTGCTTCTGCCTCCTTGTCATCACTGGATGTCACTGTTGCTGTCCCAATAACTGTACTACCGCGATAGTGGTACATGTTATTATTTCGCCGGATTCCCTTCATTACCACTAGTGCACCAGAGCATATTCTCATTACCCCATTTTCTGCAACGACTTTGAGCCCCTTTGACTCTAGGGCTCCTACAGAAATGAGATTTTTCTTCAATTTCGGTACGTATCGAACATCTGTTAATGTTCTGATCAATCCATCATGGTTCCTTAATCAGATTGAACCAATACCATATGCGGTAAGAGGATTGTTATTTGCTGTGTGAATAACTCCATATTCTCTTTCTTGAAAATCAACGAACCAGTCCTTGTTGGGACACATATGATAGCTACAAGCTGAATCCATCAGCCATATGTCAGATGGTTTGAATGGCTCAGTTGTAACTAGCGAGAAATCAGAGTCGTCACAATCAGCTACATTTGAATCCATGACAGCCTTTCCATTGTTAGGTTTGGCCTTGTTTTTCAACTTTGGACGGTCTTTCTTCCAATGCCCCTTTTCTCGGCAAAAGGCACATTCATCTTTGCTGGGTCTGGATCTTGACTTGGATCTTCCTTTCTTCGTTCTCATATGATTCTGAGAACGACCTCTCACGACCAGTGCTTCTCCTTCTCCACTCTTTTATTTTTCTCTCTTTCTTTGTTCATAGCTGTACAAGGCAGAACAAACTTCTTTGAGAGACACTTCATCATTCCCATGAAGTAGAGTAGTTTCTAGGTGCTCGTACTCATCGGGAAGTGAACTTAATAACATTAAGGCCATATCTCCATCACTAAAAATCACGTCCATATTCTGGAAATCTGTCGCCAACTTATTAAAGCTGGTGATATGATCATTCATTGTAGTATCAGGAACATATGTGAAGCGTAACAGTCTTTTTTTCATGTAAAGTTTATTTTGACTATTTTTCTTCAAGTATTTATCCTCCAACGCATTTCACAATTTACTTGCAGAAGTTTTTTTTGTGTATGGATACTTTTGTTCTCTTGCGAGGTAAGATCGAATGGTACCACAAGCAACGCGGTTGATAATCTTCCAATCTCCTTCTCCGATATTGTCTGGTTTATTTTCTTCTATGGCAATATCTAGCCCTTGTTGAAAAAGGACATCAAGAACCTCAGCTTGCCACATCCCGAAATGTCCTGACCCGTCAAAAATTTTAACTGCAAATTTCGCATTTGACATAATTCTTGTCATAAGCGAAGATGTCAATGACGTATTACTGACACCCGATGTGGACTCTTCATTTTTATTATCTCCCATTTTGCTATAGATACTATTTATTTGCCGACAGTACAGAACACCAAAGTAATTCTTTTCTGATGTGGAAGTTCAGACTATGCTGTAACCACAGAGCATACTAAGATAGAACATTGGCTCTGATACCAATTGTTGCGGAAGCCGAATATATAGAGAGTGATTAAATCACAACTACTATATCTAAAGGTAGCTAATAAATAGTAAATGAGACAATAATAAAATGAACACCAGAAATTAACGAGGTTCGGCAAAATTTAATTTTTTGCCTAGTCCTCGGACACAATCAACTCAAATTTATTTCACTCCAAAAATACAAGTGAAATACTACAAGAGAGAAAGAAGATTCAAATGCCTTAGGAGATAAGAAGGCAAGTGAGAGATGTTTTACAAATGAACAAAATCCTTGCTATTTATAGAAGAGAAATGACCTTAATAATGTCATGCATGACATCATATTAAGTGTGAACATGCAATGTAAATGCATGAAAAATGCATCTATCAATTTCTTCCTAAAAGGAAGCTTCAAATATTCACATTAGTTCACATTAATCTTGTCAAAATTCAACATAACTTTCTCAGATGTAGTGGTCATACTGTGGAGTGTGAAGTAGTTCATTGGCGTGTTAGGCTCCCCTGTTGCAGAACAGTGTGTTAATGGTTTAAGTTAAATGGTTTTTTCAAGGATTAGAAAAGTGTGAGTTTAGTAGCCCCATACTTTAGAACATTGAATTTCCAGTGTAGGCAGAAAAGAAGAAGAGATTTGACATAGTAGAAAACACTCAAAGCAGACGGAGGAAACAATTTACACGAACTGCAAAGTTCAAATCTGCTTTGGGGTCACGGGTATGAAGATTGAAGTTCAATTCAAGAATTACAATATGAAAAGGGAGTGAGGCAAAAGCAGAGATAAAGGAAGTTAATCTTATGACTAGCACAAAATATTTCAAGTTAGATAACCTATTCGATCATGAAATTATTCCTAAAATCAAATTTCATGTTCTCTTAATATATATGTAAAGTCAAATGAAAATTTACCCTTTTCTAAAACAAAATAGAAGTTTATAGACTTATATCTTATCTCGTGAAACATACTAAGCTCTCTCGATAGTATATTGTGTTGTCCAAAAAATTATGTCATATCTGTTTGAAGTTTATGAGAGAAGTGTTTGCTTAAGAACTAAATTTCGATTAATTTCTTTTATTTTTTCCCACTCGTTTATTCAAATCTTTCTTAAACGCAAAACACATTTTTTGTTGAGTGACAGCCGAGACAATGGAAAATGCAGCTATTTTCTGTACAATAAGTGCCGTTCCTCCATCGTTTTGCAGGTTACTTGAAATTTCTCTAATGTTTTTCATCTATATAGAACTCCAATCTTAAAACTTTCTTTTGAAGAATGACCAGTACCTTTCATTCTAAATGTATTCATTTTTTTCTTCATCTATCGTTTTTGTATTACATCCTACAAGTTGTGGCCATTTTGTATTAATAATCCGAGAAATTTTTCTTTTCACTAAAGCAAGTCATTGATGAAAAATAAATGCAAAGACAGTTTCTTGAGTTCTACGAATTGCTTGGCCAACATCTCCGGCAATAGCCAATCAATTTGGCCATTGTATTATTAAAAAGCTAACAGTCGACCTTAAAGTCCGTGTAATTAAATTCCCTTACCATTACGTACGTTACTTTTATCCATGTGCTTAATCTCAAAAACATACAATTAACTTTTTCTCATTATCCATCAGAAAAAGAAATCTAAATTTCAAATTATTTTTTTCCATTTGCAATGGCAGACTTCTCAAACTCAAAGCATAGACTATAATCTATATAACAGCATATTCCCTCTGAAACCTTTCTTTCAGTTTCAATTCACCTCTCTTTCTTCAGAATTTCAGTTTCTTGTCCATTTCATTTGTCGCCCTTCTTTACACTACATTTCTATAGCGTCAGTGAACCTCCTTCAATTCCTTCCTTTATTTCTTCCGTTATATTTATAGAGTTATTATTATATCATAGACAAAATCTCCTGCACTCTTACTCTTTTTGGAGTCACTCATCCCCTAAAACCAAATACCTCCATAGGAGGAAAAGAAAATTTGATGGCTCCATTGAGACATGTTCCAGTACTGATACTACTGCTGAATTTTTTTATCAGCTGTTCGAACGCTTACCAATTCGACGTCGGTGGCACAGATGGTTGGATTGTTAATCCTCTTGAATCATACGACCACTGGGCTCAGCGGTTGAGATTTCAAGTAAATGACACTCTTTGTAAGTTCTCCCAAATTTGTTTGTTAGCACCAAAAAATGTATATTACTATTTGATAATTATCTTTTTCTTGTTTGTACGCGTGACAGTGTTCAAGTATAAGAAAGGATCAGATTCGGCGTTGGAGGTAAATAAGGATGACTATGACAAGTGCAACACAGAAAATCCGATTAAAAAAATGGAAGATGGCAACTCTGTTTTCAAGTTTGATCGGTCTGGTCCTTTCTATTTTATTAGTGGCAAAAAGGATAAGTGTGAAGAAGGACAAAAGTTGATTGTTGTTGTTCTAGCTGTTAGACCGCCGCCTCCTTCTCCTCCCACGCCGCCCAAAGCTCCGGCTCCATCCGCTCACACTCCAACGACGGCTACTCCACCTAAAGGATCATCAACACACATTTCACCGTCACCAAAAGGAAATCCGGATTCTCTTTCTCCTGTAGGTAAAACTCCGTTAGCATCACCTACACCTGTTGATTCCCACTCATCTCCAACGGCCCATGCACCTGGAAAAGCTCCTACATCAGGTGTGACTCCGCGTCATGGTCCACAACCATCTCCAACGGCTCATGCACCTCTAGTAGGGGTGCCGCCTGCACATGATGGTTCCCACTCATCTCAGACGACCCATGCACCCAAAAAGGCTCCAACACCAGCATCATCGCATGCACCAGTTGTGGCTCCAACACCGGCGTCACCTGCTCCAGGGAAGGCCCCAACACCGGGATCATCGGATGGGCTTCCAAGTGCCGGTTCAAACCAATCTCCCACGGTTCATGCTCCCCTAAAGGCTCCAACACCGGCACTGTCGCATGTTCCTTCTGGTTCACATTTAGCTCCGACTACTAATGCGCCTGGAAAGGCTCCAACCCCGGCATTGTCGAATGTGCCTCGTGGTACTGGTTCACAACCACCTCCTACAAGTCATGCACCTGGAAAGGCTCCAAGCAGCGCATCACTTGCTCCTGCTGGGTCCCACTTATCTCCGACAGCACATGCAACCGGAAAGGCTCCAACACCTGCATTGTCGCATGTGTCTCCAAGTCCAGGTGCACACCTATCTCCTACTGCTCATGCACCTGGAAAGGCTCCAATAGGGGCGGCGTCACTTGCTCCTGTTGATTCCCACCTATCTCCAATTGCCCATGCACCAGGAAAGGAGCCTACACCAACATCATCGAATGTGCCTCGAGGTACTAATTCCAACCCACCTTCTCCAAGTCCAGGTACCCACTTATCTCCTACGGCTCATGCACCTGGAAAGGCTCCAACAGGGGCGTCACCTGCGCCTGCTGGTTCTCACTCATCTCCAATTGTCCATGCACCAGAAAAGGCGCCAACAACAGCATCATCGAATGTGCCTCCAGGTACTGGTTCCAACACACATTCAGTATATGTAGTATCTTAATATGTCTCGAAAGGAAAAATGAGATTAAAGGCTCTATATATCAAAACCTTGGTATTTTTAGTATTTATTAACTTGAATTTGAATTTAAGTCTTAATTAATTTATACAAATGTGTTTGTTCATAAAATAAAATGACTAGTCTAAACAAACTTCTTTCAACTCTTTAAATTCAAGCCTTCCATGAGAAATGGCCTAGTCGGTTGCGTATACTGTGGTTTTGCTTGTCTTTCTCCAAATAATATACGGATAATATCTCTATAGGGATAATAAAAAGTCTTCCTTCTTCAGTTGTGTCTTTCTATTTTTCTAACACCTTCTACGGTTAATGCACCAGGAAAGTCTCCATCGGAGGCGTTACACGCGCCCGATAGTTCATCTCCAACTGCCCATGCACCTGGAAAGGCTCCATCCGAGGCGTCACACGCGCCTGATAGTTCATCTCCAACTGCCCATGCACCTGGAAAGGCTCCATCTCCCGTTTCAGGTTCACACCTATCTCATGCTCCTGTAAAGTCTCCAAAATCATCAACCACTCCGGCATCACATGCACCGTCAGTTCACAGTCCAGCACCTACAAAATCTTCAACGAGTCATTCTGAATCACCAGCAGAGGGGAGTACGTCCAATGCATCATCCTCTCCAATTTCATCTCCCACGTCATCAAGCCCGCCAACAGGAAGTATTGCTCCGGCCTCCAGCGACAACATTCATTCACCAGCGAGTTCACCACTCAATTCCCAGTCGTCAGCTGAGAAGGCAATAACTCCTTCAGTTGTTCTGATGTCAACAGTCTCACTCCTCTTTTCACTGCTTTTGGGAGGATTCCTAAGGAATAATTTGACATAGAAATTATACTATAAACACTTTGTTCTGTTTCCCGGTTATTACTTAATTTTGTTTTCTACTTCTTTTTTGTTAGTTAATTTTCATTTCTTGAATTACAGGTGGGTTGGGGTGTTTAGATAAACAAGAGTGTGTTTAATTGTTATCTTTTATTTTTGTTCTCTTTTAATTTCCTGTGTCACATAAATCTTTCATATATGAGAGTGTATAGCTGTCTTCCTCTTATAGCATAATATTTCTAATTGGTTCAGAGCTCGCTATGCTCATTTAGTTTTCTTTTGATGAGTTAGTTGCCTTAGCTAGCAATCACTATCTTCAAGAGTATTGTCGAAATTATTACTTACTATTTTATCGGTTCACTTTTACTTGTCCGTACTTTGCTATTTAAGAAATAGTAATAAATAAAGTAAATAAAGTGTATAATTTATCATGATACTTATATTAATTAATTTATATTATTAATAAATTTAAAAAAATAATTTAAAATGAGTAATTAATACTATGTGTATAACAGAAAAAAAGAAATTGTCTTTTTCTTGATATTGAGGGAGTAGTTTAATTTCGCCTTCGAAGCAAGTTGAAAAGATATTAAGGTCTCTATCCCTTTTTTAATTTACGTACTACTACCATTTAGGGATACAAAATAATGCATACAAAAATTAAATATCTACCGTAAAAGAAGTAGGTGATCAATAATAATAAATTCTTTAAGCACTATGGATTTGGTGCTAATAAAGTAAAATTAATACGCATTGACGTAAGTTCCCACTTTTTGTTAAACCAGTCCTCCTAATTCAATGAGTTGTCTTAATTGCTCGCATTAAAGGTCTTTAATCTTAATCAACCGCACAAACTAAACTTCTTGTCCTCAACCGTTTTCATTTTTCTAAGATGCCAAGGGATGAATTATTATTAATGCCACAATTAATCGGAAATTAAGTTAATTAATCTATATATTAGCCTTGTTTACCTGTCAATTTGAGCGTTCCCGGCTTCTCTTAACTATGATGATACCTTATTTATTAGCCTTAAAATTCATAAATAGTATTTCCTCCTGTCCACAATAGAGATTATGCCAATCAGATAATGCCAATAAAATTCCAAATTTGGAAGAGTAACAACTTTGACAGTACCTATATATACAATTAGGGGTTTCAATGGATATTCGAAAACCGACTAAACCGACTGAATTGTACCGCACCAAACCGATTTTTAGGTTTGTTTTAAAAAAAATCGTAGGTTTTTATATAAATCTATAACCGCACCGATAATTAGGATAGATTTTTTATTTTATAAAAATAAACCAAAAAATATCAAACCGTACCGAATAAATTTTACATGTGAAAAATATATTTATATAGTAAGTTTAAAAATAATAATGCATTAAATTTTTCTTTGGGCCTTGAATTATGAAAACTGTTACAAGTCAACAAGTAATGAAACTCAAAATACTAATTCCTAAAACCTATTATGCTACTTATAGTTAAACTAAGTTATTTCAAGTATCTTAGCAAGACACAAAATATTCTAGCGATTATGAGTAGCAAACTACAATGTATTGAATATGTTTCCTTTCATAGAATATATATTTATCTTTTTGAATATTTAATTTTCTATATACTTTATTCTTGATTCCTAACTTGGTTAATATATTTTCACTCATGTAATTTATATTTTCTATGCCTTTGCTTGGTTTTTTACGTTGTTGTAGAATAGTTGATGGATCTATACTCTAGCCATCTTTTATTTTATTTTTTAAATTCATCACCCTTTAAACAGTAAAAATATCTAGAGAGTTTTGTTACGTCCTATAAAAGAACATATGTTATTGCATTCTACTTCTACTGGTGAATTTTATATGATATTTAAAAAAATATCGAAAATTAACCGAATCGTACCGATACCGAAGAGAAACCGACATGATTGAGACGGTTTTGAAAAGTATAATTTTGATTATACATAATATAATAACCGAAAAATTAGTATGATACTAATTTTATAAAATAATCGACCGAACCGAATCATTAACACCCCTATATAACAATCTTTGGCGAAATTTACTCTTGTTCACTAATTATTAGGATGAATCATCAAGATACTTTATATTTTTGCTTTTCTACACACTCATAGGTGTGGGGGGTTTTATACAGAAATCATAGAAGACTCGAATAAATTAGAGTGTGCAGCTTTTACGAAAGAGGTTCTATGCACTAATTGAATAAAAAATATTTACACATTCACTGTAGTCTTAGGTAATATTTACAAATATGTACTTATAAGGTAATCAATTATAAGTAACTACTTTTTATGATAAACATTAGCTGGTATAACCTGTTATTGTTTTGTTAAACACTAGTGTTAATGTGAAACGTATGGCATTCGGCATTGTATATAAAACCCTTAAAGAAATTAACCATTGTGATGAAAATAACGCGGTGGATTAGCTGGAAAGGTGAAGACAGAAAACTTGAAACGTATTCTTATTTCGTATTAGATCTCGCAACGCTTCTAATCTAAGGCGAGTTTGCTGTCTAAAAGGCATAAACAATTGCCGGTGATCGAGAAATTAAAGGTGGGCAAATCTGCAAATTCCAAAACATAGATCCTGCGAACCTTTAAAGCTACGTTCAATTAAAGGAAAGGAACAAATCCCAAAACATTGATTGATGGGAGCCATTAAAGCTATGTTAAGTGATTTAACAATGATCAAGAAACTAAGAGTGCCATTTTGCAAATCCCAAAATATTGATCATGAGATTCATTAAAGCTAGCTATATATGTTCAATTAAATGAGATTGCATTATAAGATGACATGCAAATAACATGAAATGAAGATGCAGCAAATCGAACTCAAAGTGTTATGGCCTATTTGGTTAAGTTTTTTTTTTGGCCAATTTTTTTTTTTTTTCAAAAGTAATTTTTTAAAATTAAGTTAAGGTGTTTGGCCAAGTTTTTAGAAGGAAAAAATATTTTTGAGTTGAAGCAGAAGTAGTTTTTAAAAAATAGAAAAAATTAGTTTCTTCCCAGAAGCACTTTTTTGAAAAATATTTCGGAAAACAAAATACAATTAGAATCATTTTGTAAAAGTTTGGCCAAATTGTAATAGTTGCTCAAAAGTGCTTTTCAAATTAATTAGCCAAACACAAACTGCTTTCCACCAAAAGTACTATTTTGAAAAGCCTTTTCAAAATAAACCGTGTTAGAAGTTTGACCAAACAAACTATTAGACGTGTGGTTGAGAAGTTTCATTAACAATCTACTGCGCCAAAGTCCAAATCTTTGAAACCGCCATTTAAGAAGAGCTTGATTGGGGATCATGTCTCCCTAAATAAAATTATAAATATGAGAATTAACATCCATTGTAGACGCGAAATATTCTGTACACAAAAGCTACATTCTGCTTTCATTTTTTAACACTATTCTAAGTTTTTATTCTTGAATATTGTTCTCACTTTTACCACCGGAGAGGCTAAGTTTATACTTTATAGCCATGCTTGTATTTTATTTAATTTCATTTCACAATCTTATTTTTGTTCCTATTTATTCAATATTTTGGGGTCAAATCGATTCACTTATCTATAAACTACGGTATAAATTTAACTGTATCATTTTACGGGTAAACAGTTTGGTGCCCACCGTGGGGCATAGACAATTGTGTAATTGATTTGATCCATTCATTTGTTACTAACAAATTTTGATTCCTTCCTTAGTAAAAGAAAAATCAGGTATGGCAACTAATAATGTCAACAATGTCTACAATGTTTGAGCACACAATGAACGGGAAGATGTGTGAGCGTGATGATTCAACTAACGAAACCTGCAATGAAGGAGATGAACAACCCCAGTTCGCGAAGGCCATGTAAGGCCCCGTAGAAGTACACCTAGGAGTTCGGTGCAGACTTTTTGGATTGTACAATGCATTGTGAAGTAAGTGAAAGTTTTTGCAGAATATGAAATTTCTGCGATCCATTATGCGACCGCAGAACTGCTCTGCTGGTCGCAGATCCGCTGCAAAGTGGACCAGGTGAAGCTTAATTTTGAGGTCTATTTCAATTATGCGGCCGCATAACTATTTCGCGAGCCGCACTTCCATCGCAGAACCTGCCGCGCCCCATTTTCTCGCGAAAGCGGTCTTCGACGTATGACAACTCTTTTAAAGTGGGTATTAAAAGAGAAGAGTCGCCACCTAAGGGTTTAAGGTGCGTTAGGACACCTATTTGTATATAACTCCGTTTTAACTAGTCTGGTTACCAAAGATCGGGTAAGGGCTCAAATTACCTCAAAGAGAAGGTGTTAGGCACTCTTCGAGGTCCATAATTGTGGGTCCCGACCGAAATTTACACTATGTGGATTAGATGATTAAGCTAAGGGATAAGCAAAGAAAGGAAGAAAGGTATAGAAGTTGAAGGATCTATTATTGTCACACTCCTTTTATGCCTCCCCCCCCCCCCCCCCCAAACAATAATGTGTGTTATGGATGGTGGGTTAAAGAGTTTTTCAAATAAAGTGACAAACTTGATTAGGGATTATTTTATTTACAGAGTCGCCACTTAGAATTGAGTTTTGGGTGTTCCAAGTCACCTTTTATTTGAATCCCTAGTCAAAGGAAGGTTTGACTCTATTATTATTGGTCTGCAAAAATAAAGTCCGGATAAGGAATTCTATTGATCGGGGAGAGGGTGTAAGGCATTCCCTGAATCCTGTGATTCTAGCACGGTCGCTTTATTGACTACAACTTGGCTTGAATTAATTTTGGACAAACTGTGATTTATTGATTTCCATATTTTTCTTTATCCGCTTTTTGTTGCTTGATTATTCGTAATTAAGAAATTATCTTGAAACGAGTCACGCGTACGTATACCCGTTTTGTTTGGCGCATTAAAAATCATGCCACGCATGTGTGTACACAATTGATAACACTTTTATTATTATTAAAATTATTCTGTCAAAGTTGCGTGAACGCATACCTTGCCTTTAACTTTGGAAATCGT
Organism: Nicotiana tomentosiformis; assembly: GCF_000390325.3. Taxonomy (NCBI): domain Eukaryota; kingdom Viridiplantae; phylum Streptophyta; class Magnoliopsida; order Solanales; family Solanaceae; genus Nicotiana; species Nicotiana tomentosiformis. The sequence goes on along the minus strand of NC_090818.1, from coordinate 40,688,812 downwards.
AATTATGTCACGTGAATGTATACATAATCACGATAATTGATTTATTACTGTGCGCCTAAAGCATACTAGAGATATTTTCCTAAACTAGTTTGAGATTAAGGCCGAAGGTTTATGGGGATCATTGTGGAAGATGTAAGATTTAACTATTATAATTATGAAATAAATGGAGACAAAAGGCTAAATCTTCTTAAATCCTATCAGCCCCAAACTATTCCAAACATAATCAAACATCTCTAAAAATCCAACTAGCTAATCAAATCCCATTTATGGTATACTATATGAACTAAAATAAATGTTAACTAAGCAACCTTTTAATTTTCAGCAAGCAAACCTATAGCCCATATTGATACACCATAAATCACAAGGCACAATACCAACTCAACTACTGTCTTCTTCGAATGTTCCCCATTTTACATGTATATAAATTAAACCAAAACTATATGCTTACAGGATAAGAAAAAGAAAAAGAAGAAAACAAACAAAACAACCACAACCTATTTGATTAGAGCTTACTAGAAATCCCTTTATTTATTTATTTTTTTAGTTGTTATTTTACCTACAAAAAAAATTTAATAGTGCGATAAAATATGCAAATCAGTAACTTTCACCCATCAAGTAAACACATGAATATAAATCTTAACTCATACAAATTCTAGTGATGTTCTTAAACAAACGTAGGCAACAAAGAAATTTAGTAAACTATCAAAGACATTTAAACAAAATAAAGCACTAAAAGATTAAACAAGAACATGATATTAAACCAAAAGTGAATCAAAGAAGAAAGTGACATTTGTTGAGCAGAGCTTTTTACTGTATTAATAAAGAGCCTCGAGTGTTGGGTTACAAGGAAGAAAACTAACCAAACTTGACAGTGGACTAGAGTATCAAACGAAACAGAACGACGAACTTGCCTCCCTCGATTGAAACTCGCGTGTTTTAAATAGGTAACTGTTGCTGCGTTTTGGCAGCAATTTCAGCCATGTTTTGGCTTGATTTTTATGGATGTTTCGTGAATTTTTACGGATATTTTGGGACTGGGATTCGGACTGGTTTTTATCATTTTTTGGCTTTTTCGCAGCTGATTATTTGCTGGAAAAATGGCTGTTTTCAACTGCTTTTAGAGCTAAAGATGGAGGGAAAATCCATGAAGCTTTGATGGTTGATGAGGTATTTTTAATGGAGACTTTGTGGTAGTCTCATCCCCTCTCAGCTACTGCATTTTGGATTTTTTAAGAAGAAAGGGGAGCCCCCATTTTTCTCCTCACTCCTTTTGTTTTCAGCCCCCCCCCCCCCCCATTTTCCGTATGTGTGTGTTTTCTGAAAGAGGGACATGTGGGGGGTTGTGATGGGGGACAATGGAGAGTGGGGTGGGGACACGTGTGGAAGATGTAAGCGAGAAATATTCAAGCACGGTAAAAAATTAGGTGCTCACAATTATAACACATAAGAATAAATGATCGGTACAAATCTTAAAGATTAAAAGGGTATAACTGCACTGGTCTATGTTAAATGACTATGTGTGAAAAGCAAGTATATAAAAAAAAGGGGTCCTAAGTTTTTTAGCCTAAAGGATCACCCCGTGCAACATAAATAATACTTCGCAACTCCCTTAAGGTAGGGGTTGCTCATATTATTCAGCGGGCACAAACTATCATCTCATGCTACTGAATTACTATGTTGAAGTTGTTACTTAAGGGCGCTTTAATTCAATTCTAAACCGTATCCTACGCATGCACTACCCGTCCCATGCCTATGGTCCAGGAGGCTTTGGACCTACTATTAGGTGGTTCTAGACTCATCTTAGGTTGCTAAAAATGATAAAACTAGACATTCAAAACAGATAGGACTTCACATAAAGACAATTAAAGGCCCAAGTTAGCCTCCACACATAAACAACAAATGCACGCGGGCAGTTTAGGCAGTACATAGTTTTAGAATTAAGACTTAAAGTCCTATAGTCATGGTTTCTAGGCGATTCTGAATTCCAGTATCGTATATGCAATGTTATTATTCTCTCTAAATGGTTTAGACAAAGAGACAGTAAGCTGTTTGCAAACTCAGGATTATTAGCGCTGATTTTATAAATAGGCGTCTTAGGCAGGTGACACTGTCCTATAGGCATGATTTCTAATAGTTGCATAGTTAGGCAGTAAAACAGCTTTGAGAGTCCAGCATTAACGACATTGATCTTATAAACAGCTCTTATGCAGGGGACAACATCCTATAGGCATGATTTCTAACAATTGACAATTAGACTTGATCTTTATAATACTTTATTCCTATAGGTATGTCATCTAGGCGGGGCAGTGTAATGAGAATAACGAAAGTAGTTGATTAAGAGATTAGAATCCTACAGTCATGATATCTGGATGAGCAGTACACTAAAAGTAATAAAAGTAATTGACCAATTGATTATTTGAAGTCCTATAAGCACGGTATCTAGGTTAACAAAGCATATGTTATACATCCTATAGGTGTGTTGTCTATATGCACAGTAGTAACATAGAAACGTGCTTGAATAGTGTGCAAGTGAGGTGTGCATGATTCCTATAGGCATGATCTCTATTAGTGTGCAACATACCAAACAAAATAACAAACAAGGCATGCTGAACGAAATAGTAAATATAACACACATACCCTATAGGCATGTTTTCTATCCTTTCATGCAAATATTAGAATACCCAACCCATTTTTTTATTAATTCCCCATTATTCGTTATTACATATTATTACAGACCCAAATAGAGAATACATGCTCAAATATTACAAACTAAAATAAGTACAGGCCCAATAAGCAGAGCAGACCCCAAGAGGAATAACCCAGCAACTTTGAGGTCTTCAGTAATCTCATACCAAACTTAACCATATGAGTAACAAATTGTACATAAATTGATCAGACCACTTGAAGTCCACACACTTAGTTCTTAGGACTATAACTAATAATAGTTTAAACTAGAGAAGATAGTCGAGATCACACAGAGTTATATACATAAGACGCTAGAAGTTCAAAAGACAGGATGGAAAATCAGAAACTAATAGATAATCCCAAGTAGAGTTTCAGGATATAATATGATCTAAGATCAACTTAAGTACAATCTCGATAGAAAAATCTTGCAGAATTACAGACAGAAGCAAGTAAAATAGCGTTTTTCATATGGAAATTTCTAGCATGAGGGTCTAGTGCAAGTATGATAATAACAAATAGGCTGACGAACATAGTCTGTAATAATCCACTCAACTGGGCATGAGGAATTTTAACATTATCAATCATACACAAATGTTTAAATAGCACCAGGACTCATAATGGACAAGAATATGTCAAATATAGGTTAACAGGACTTTCCTGCACTAGGCTTAGTCACATATAGAAGAAGAGGCTAGATATGGAATATCATCCTAGAATTCTTAGACAGTATTAAAGAACACCATATTAAACAAGGCAAGGAACGCGCATTAGTTTACAAGTAGCAGGGAAAGCATGTTTGGGCTAATAACACGATCATGAGTTAACTCTAGAAAAGTATTAAGTTGCACATGAATGACTCGATAAGCATTAGAATATGTACTGAGCATGACTCGACTTATCACAAGAATACAGAATAAGGCAAAGGCTAAACTCAGAATAAGCAATAATGACAAGCATTCGAACACATACATTAAGGCAAATAGGCTTAAGAAAACAGAATCAAGGCAACACATAGGCAAGTTCGATTACTAGAAGGTATAGAGCCTCGAGAATAGCTTCAGAGCTTATAATAACATGTTGGGTCATAGAAAAAAAAATCTCAGAGACATAGATATACAGAGCAGGAACTCAAATGAAAGGAGAATGAAATTGCAAGAGTCATTGGTACTTACCAGTTATAGATTAATGAACAAGTAAACAAGAGGAATAATTTCAGTAATACCCCAATGTCAATAGCAAAACGAATAGTAGAACCCAGGAATCTCAGTGCGTCAAAGTTCCCAAAGGTTTTGAATGAACCCCGAAAAATGCTCACACTGAGAAAGGTTCGATAATCGAATTCTGGTGGCCTTGGCTTTCAGCCGGCCAAGAGATTAAGCCTCAGAGTAGTATAAGACAAGTGAGAATAAGAGAATAGTAGTAATTTCAGTGATTAAGCCTCTTTCTGGGAAATTAGGGGAGGGGTTTATATAGTATTAAAATTCAAACGAATGAACAAGGAAAACAGTCAATCAACATATTAAAGGAAACACTATCATGCAAAAATAAATTTCGCATCATATTAAAAGATAAACCAGACGAACCCTAGTTCAATAGAAATAAAAAATTGACCACAGATCTTGGTGAATCGGCCCCATATCACCTTGCTATGAATGTATACAAACGAAATACCGTCTAGATCTTAGATATTGAAGATGGTTTCACATGATTCAAGGCCTGGTACTTACTAAAAATAGGCAAGTACTAAGTGATACCATAATCGTGTAAGTAACACAGAGACAGAACATATCTGAAAGGAAAATCATGGAGGGATTCCATATTAAGGTCGGAATCGGGGAGGGTTGAAGGGTGTGGCGGCTAGGGTTTCTTAGAGACGAATGGAACAGAGAGGATTCAGAGGCGGTTGGAGTAGGGAAATGGGAGTAGGGTTTGGGTGAGGGGATATAAGGAAAGGTGGGGATTTATTATAGGCCGTTGCTCATTTGAGATCAACGTCCAGGATCAAAGAAAAACAGGGCGGGTCGTTTACACGGGGCGCGACCGAGTTCATTAAAAGGGTTGTCTGGTTTGGGCTTGGGGTTATTGAGCTAGGTTTTGGGTCCGAAATTAACTCAAACGTCGGGCCAAAAATTTTTAAATACACGAAAATTATAAAAATAATTTATAATAAGTAATTAACAAGTAAGATGCTTGAAAATAATAGAGAGGATAAACTAGAGAGAGAAGGAGGAGCTCCAACATCTTCCATTTCAATTTCTTGCTCAAGTCTTGGAAATTCAACAATGAAAGCTTGTAAAATATTCTACTAAAGAGGTAAGGTTCTATCCCTAGCTCTCGATTTCGAAATTAGGCTGAATATATATAGTAGGGGGGAGGGGGGTATGGTTCTTGAGAATAGGATTTGGTAAATTGTACATGCATGTGCCAATGAAGTTGGTAGGGAGGTTGTTGAACAAATATGGGTGACCTATTGATGTGGGGATTTGTTGTGGGGTGAAGAATCACCACCATAGGACCTTATAGACGAATTTTCACCCTTAGTGTTTGATGAATTGCCTAAATGAGCTGGACCTATGAGTACCTTCCTAAATATGGTTCAATTTTGTTGTGCCTCTACAGATTGAAATCACTAGAAGTCTTTAAACGTTGTAGTAAACCTAAGGAAAGCTCAAATGAGGTATGTTGGCTAAACTCTTTCCGTAGAATCGGATTCCTCGAAATTCTCATAACTTCGATTATGGTTTGATCAAGTTCTTATCTCTATCATTACAGTCCGCTTCTATGGTTAGCTTATCCAAAGACTTTTGATTTGATTCATGTTCCAATTGCGAATCACTATGCTCTTATTTGTAAACGTTTCCAATGTGTTCTAAGCCCTTATGTGTTTGTGAACTGAAGCTATGATTTCCAGGATATTTTATAAGTGCCTTTAAATATTTTATAGTCCATGTCAAATGAAAGAATGAAAAGCATGAAGTATGAAATGCGACCATCGTGCCAAGAATGATGATGTACACGTGTGGCCAAAAGTGCTAATGAAATGAAAGAAAGTATGAAAGGCTATGAAACGAATGTAATTCTTTTATTTGATAAATGTCTCTTTTTTGGGAGTATCGTTAGGTCACCGAGGAAGGCTGGGTTATAAATGCCCAAGCGTGAAACTACACGTGCTGGTGTAAGGATTGTTTGAGGGACAAGTTTTCGTTATATTATATTGAATTATTCCCTTTGATTGGGATGATTTGATAACTAGCAAGAACCATGTCGCCCACATGACATTATGGTGAGACGACTTAGCCGATCGGGCAGAGAACGGATGCCATGCCGTGCACATGATGATATTGTATTTCTATGTCAATACTCATACTTTTGGGGTGAGATGGCTCAGCCGATTGGGCAGTGATCGGACTCCATGCCATGGGCATGGTGGTGTGTTGGTACTAAGGATATCCCAACCAAAAATGAAAAGGTTTACTTGAAATTTTACATTGTTTTAACTTGACATTTAAATATGATTGATATGCTCATTATTTCCAAGTTTCTTTCCTCATGTTGTCATTCTATTCCATGAGAGGGTAATTAGGTTTACATATTAGTACTATTCCATATGTACTAGCGTTCCTTTTATCGGGAGCATTGCATCTTTAATGGATCCAGCTGGTTCCACAACAGGCGTCATTGATCATTGCTAGTAGCATAATACCCTCTTCTCAGTGGATTTTGGTAAGCCCCACTTCCTATCAGGACCCTGTATCTTTGATCCTTGTACATTGTATTTTGAGGTATAGCTTGTGACTTGTCACCGGTTCTTTCATACTACTCTCATGTTCCATTTAGAGGCTCGATAGACATAGTGTGGGTAGTATTTTGATTTGAGAAAGCAAAACTAGAAATGTTGTAGCTGCCAAACATATTTCTACTCTTAAACTATGAACATGTAATATTTTGAAAATCGTAAATAAGTTTATACAAGTAATGGAATTGTTGTTGTACATGTTATTCTCTCGTTTGTCTAACTCTTGATATTCATCCTCTCGATTTCATGGGAAGATTGGGTAGAAAGAAAAAAGTAGGCTAGCTCGACTAAGATATTTGGTTGAGCACCGGTCGTGCTTCCTAAGGTTAGGGTATGGCAAGCTTGGTATTAAAGCCTAAGGTTTTAAAGTGTCCTAAGATATCTCAGAGCCATGTCTAGTAGAGTCCTTCTTATCGGCGTGTTATCGACCACATCTATAATTAGGAGGCTACTTGGACATTTAGGAATGTCACCCTTCCTTGATATTCTAAATCGTGCGATAGAGCTGATTGTAAGTTTGTTCCTCCTTTTAACTCGTGCATTGTTCTTATTTTTAGTAGATGACGCCTAAGAAGAAGAAAAGGAGTGGCCAAAGGGCCAATGCTACCCCAGGTGTGGCAGTTAATGAGATACCTGATGTTACAAGTGAGCAGCCGAGGGGTGAAGGCATTCCCCCAACCACAACACCTCCTGATTCTACTACTCCCGCTGAGAATGTACCAATTCCAACCCCTGCTAAAAATGCAATGTTCCTCCTCCAACTGATAAAGCCCAGGGAACACACTCTTCAGGTCGTGGCTCCACCGGTGTTTTGTCGCCGGCCGGTCGCGATGAAGAAGCGTTTTCCTTTTGAGGAACAGTCTTTGATGTTTTTGCCATTTTTATGGATTTGAAGTTAAAGATAGATGAAGATGATAATATTCGGTGTTTTGAGAAGATGGTAGCAGTGAAAATCGTGGATTTGCCGATGAAGAAGTTAGAAGATATAAAAAGCTTTGAAGATTAAGAATCTAAAAGTAAAAGTTCGAAATGGTGGAAAGAGGGGCTATTTATAAATTTCACAACGACGGTTCAATATTGGCGATGGCCGACCATCGACTGACGCGCATTTAATACCTAGGAAATTGTACAGACGGGACGTTTCAGTCACTTCCATCGCTTACGTCACATGGATGACGTCATGACAGATCGAGGTAGAAAATTGAAGGCTTAATTCGTTTCTTGTCATTACACTCCAAAACAACAAGGGGACTATCTGTATACGGTCAAAACCGGGCCCATCAGATTTTATTGTTTGATCGAGACCGGGAGTTTGCATCGAAGGACGACTCCGAAGTGGATCGGATCGAGGCACGAAGACAAGGTACCGAGATCAAGATTCGAGGCACTTGCCAAGATCGAGGCCGACAGCAATCGAGATCAAACGAGACAGGCATCGAGCAATATCGAAAATAGCATAATAACGAAAATGCGAGATATCCGTGACTGGTCAAAAATCATGGCTGAAATCTCATAACGGATCGAATCAAGAACGGTTGTTTAGTTAATCATGGAATTTCCTTCTGTAATTAGAATTGTACCATATATAGAATACATCTACTGTATAAAGAGGGGTTCTAACCAGTTATAGGGGGACAACGGATAAAAAAGCAATATAATTTTCTTCCTCGCTCACACTCTTGTTCTTCAGCTTATTGTGTTCTTATTGTCCTTGCATCAATCAGTTCGAGGATACTCTAACTCAAGGGTTGAGTTCTACTCAAATACTGATTTGATTTATTTTATTGTATAATTCTATCTTTAATCTTCATATTTATCAATCGGTATAAAGTAAAATCACGTATTCTTAAATCCACATTATAAATTTAATTATTATCCAATTTCGAGGATAAACAGTGTTAAAAAAATCACTTAATATGTATAAATAATCTATTCAAAACTCAGTAAGCAAAAAATGTTATGGTCGAGAACCGATAAACTTAAAATACGGGATGCACCTCTAAAAGAAAGAGACGACTATGCTTGCGAAATCAGGAGGAAACTCAATTCCAGAATGTGATAACCACGCTTGCCAATATAAACAAGTAGAGATAGAGCGACGAGTAGAGACACCAAAGTATCTGCCGGCGCCCGGCGATGATGAGTTACGGTGGGAGGAATTTAGGTGAGCGGAATTGGAGGGAAGAGGGAGGGAATTTAGAGACTAGGAGGGTCAAAATGGTTTTAAAAAAATAGTTAAACACCTATATCATCTACTAAAAAATGAGTTGGATAATGAACTTTTTAAAAATGGGTCAAATATGGATAAGAATCATATTATACATTTAGAAAATGGATAAGCAATGGATAACTAACGGGTTTAATTTTTACATTTTTAAAGCTTCAAATTGGGGGTTCCTCAAGTTTGGGGCACTAGGATTTCTCAAAAAAGTGATTTACAAAATTATTTATTCATATGAAGAGGTGTAGTCGTTATCGTTAATGATAAATAGTAAATATTTATTTGAATATTAGATTAGATTGGCATTAGAATAAGAGAACTGGTAAAGTCGTACGTAGGATCTCAAACTTTTTAAATCAATGCAGTATTAGAATTGATCATAAAATAAATTTAAGAAAATTATGATCGTTTCTTGTGAGTGTCACTAATTGCCAACAAATAATTTGACGTTAAAGTTAAAAGTTAAAACATTTTTTATATTGTTCATCAAAGTCAATGTTTAACGAAAAATTTATTTTAAAAGTCAAGAAAAAAATAATTGTTTCCGATATTTATCTCTAATATTGTCACTAAATAAATATTGTTGGATATATACAAGATTTCTTGTAGAGACACACAGTGTTTGTTATATACCCCTTCCTTGCCATTTTATTTGAGGGGTGTTAATTTAAGAAAAAATATAAAAAGTTTTGAAAAATGTCATAGACAATTTTTGTGATTATAAATTTATGTCATTAAAGATAAAATTAGAAATACTTAGAGATATTTCTAACTATAAAAAGATATAGTTCTCCTTGGAATAGATTAAAAATAAAAATGTGTCACATAAAATAGGATGATTGAATACTTTGAATGAGATTATCATGGAAAAGACTAGTCACAATACCCATGCATCTCAACTCCGATCCATATAATCCACTATATTATGAAATCTTCACAAACTATACAATCCGGTATTTTTTGTATTAGTTGTTAGTTGCTACATTATTGCTTGTCAATATCAGGTGGAAGTTTCGGGGGCGGCTAATAGAATTGTGTGGCCTAAACCCAAAATATATTAAAAGATTCTTAAATTTTCATAAAGCCTCGTATCATAATGAGACACAAAAGAAACCCACACGACTTTGGTCTTGTGCTAAGAATACAACACATGACGAGGTTAGGCTCACATCACTATTTTGAACTCTCCATGAATAAAAGCATGATATTTAAGTAAAAAAAAAGTAAGATGGGTGGACTCATTGTCCATCTAATTGACTGCCCTTGAAATTTCTTCATTAAAAAAAAATGAGACACAAAATAACTTACTTTCTGATATATGGATTAATCAAATATGACAAAAAATAGCTAATTCAAAGAATCTGAATTGAAATTAGAGAGTGAAATTATCAAAAATATGAGGAAAAAAGAGTGTACATACAGAAAGAAAAATTAGAATTGATGAAAAAATAAATATACCAATTAATCCAATGCGGGAAAAAATTTGTGATTATTTACTCCCAACCATACAACCTCAATCAAATTTAAGAAATGTAAATATATAACTCGATATAATTAAGCCATCATGTATGGAACGGACTATTAGCGACAGTATTCGATTAAATACCGTGCTTTCTTTTACCATGGTGTACAAGTAGGGGTGTATATAGGTGGGGTTCGTTCGGATTTTTCAATTATCAAATCAAACTAATATCGGATTTTTAAATTTATAAACCAAACCAAAATAACAAACTCGGATTTTTCAATCTCGGGTTTTTTTCGGATTTTCGGATTTTCTTTTCCTGGTAAACTCTTCATAGCATAAAATATGTAACTTGTGCTCCAAATATTTCTTAAGTCCTAGTAAAATACAACTATATAATGTATTTTCTAAGAAACTAACACAATAATATGAGATAAGTCATAGCATTATACTAAAATATTCAATAATAAAGATAAAATAATAAAATTACATAAAACAAATATTGTTAATTAATAAGCCATAATAAAAATTAACATAATCTAAAAATATTATATAGGTCATGCTAAAATAAGTATAGCTAATAAGTACTAATATTAATTACATAACTAAGCACGAAAGAAAAAGATAAACTAAGTTATGCATTTTCATTATAAACCAATGTAAAACTAAATTAATTATCCAACACTATCGTCATTCCTAGTATTGAATTGAATTTCTTTTGTTAGCATTAGTATTGATTTGAATTTTGTTTGAGTTACTACATTTGTGGGCTATAAAATGTATTTACCATTCAAGAATGTTATGTCTAAACTTGAAATAATACGTTAAAAGATAAAACTGTGAAAAAGTTTAAGAAATATTTATAAATTATATTACAATAAATATTTATATGTATAAAATATTTTTTAAAATTATATAAATGTACTATCGGGTTGGTTTAGTTTCGGTTTGACTTTTTTAAGTTAAAATAAAACCAAGCCAATTATGGTTGGATTTTATTTTTCAATACCAAACCAAATCAAACCAAACCACATCGGATTTTTTTTCCGGTTTGACTCGAATTATCGATTTGGTGCGGTTTATCAGTTTTCTTTGTACACCATGTGTACAGGTGTTCCACCATTTCTCCCCCCGTCATATACGACCTTTTTCGTACTAGTGAAGCTCGGCATCCACAAGGTTGAATAACTGCTCAAAGTTGAAAGTCATATTTTGTTGATAATTAAAATTCAGCAGATTGATTTAAATAATTGGTAGCTCCTTTGTGTAACAACATCGAAGACGATTTTTAACCGTTGAGCTTAGAGAATCAGTAACCTAATAAACGGATGAAATATGGATGGATATCATCATTCACTATTATCAAACCATAATCATTTCAAAGATGACCACAAATTGAAGTGATTATCATTGTTCCATAAGCCTTCATTGAGGGGAATGCCGCGAAGAAACCAAGTTTAATTTTACATTTTTTGTGCCCCTTTTTAATTTCAGCGTAGGATCTTACTTCAACAAGTCGCAGTTGTTTCACAAACTCCAAGTGCAAAGGCTATCAAAGTCGAGGAGATTTTCCTGTGTCTGCAGCAGCACTACGGTAATCATATACACCGATGCCTCGCTTTTTACCAAGTCTACCAGCATCAACATACTGCACAAGGAGAGGGCACGGCGCATACTTATCGTCCCCTAGACCGACATGAAGAACTTTCATGATCGACAAACAAACATCCAGTCCAATAAAATCTGCAAGTTCCAAAGGACCCATAGGATGGTTGGTTCCCAGCTTCATTCCTGTATCGATGTCTTCTTTTGTTGCAACTCCGGTATAAAGTGTATGAAAGGCTTCATTAATCATAGGCATCAAAATTCGGTTTACAATGAAGCCAGAATAATCCTGAGAACAGATAACTGTCTTACCAAACCTGCAAATAATAGATAGTCAGAAATTAGTTGCAGATTTCTTCCCCTTTCCAGAGGATAAGAGACTAGTCTTTTGCAAGTAGAGGATAAGATAAATTCTTTTGCCTTTCTTTTAATTCATCTCATACATTAGAAATAACAGATACTGTATAATTTTTGTCCATGCTGCTTATGAAGCATTATAAAACAACTTATGTAGAGATGTTCAGGTGACTAAACAATCTCGCATCTTGTGACAGAGGATACGTAACAAGGATCCTTTCTCGTTTTTTGGCTGCATCTGTCAATCAATCAACTATGTCTCTATTTCAAACTATCTGTGTTACATATATGAATCCTCCCATTTCATTCCGATATGGCAATCTAAATGAAAATAAAATATAGGAAATGACATGAGACTCAATTTCATGAAATATCCACCTAAAGAAAAATTTTATATTCAATCTGAAGAAGCTTAAAGACTTGAGACAGCAACAAGTGGATGGGAGGTTCTCTAAGCCAAGTATCTAAGATAAGCCAATTGTAAATCTTAGTTCTTAAAACCATCACAGCGCAACCCTCCATGAAGAATATGAGCCCCTTAAGATACTTTTGGGCCAAGACAACTTGGGAAAGAGCTCAAATCTATTGTGTAAAAGTGGAGCTTTGCAGCTACATAATGAGATTGTGTTTGGTCGCGGTGAAACTCAGGCAAATGGTTATACCCGTAGGACATGTAGCTAGATTATATGTGACTGTTAATCTGAAAGCGTAAATATTTCAGGGAGAAAATTTCTTTAACAATGTCTGAGGAAATATGCAAATCTTTGTAAATCCTAGTCGCAGGGTTTTCCTAACAGTTACCTCTCTGCCAGGCATTTAGTGGCACAATACGTGTCTTCTGATGTATCTGCACCCCGAATAATCTCAACCAGCTTCATAATAGGTGGAGGGTTCATAAAGTGCATGCCGATCACCTGCCCATGAAAACATAAAAAATAGAAAAGCTATATGAACCCTAGGCAGTCGATGGGTACACGTTACTTGAGTTTACTTTAAAGAGGCACAGAGACAGATTGAGAGAGCATATCAGGAAAGGCAAATGATTACAAGTGTCTAATTCGTTGTCAGCTTGTGTTGAGGATTTGATATTCCCTAATAAGTACCAGAATTTAGGAGGTAGAAGAAAAAAACAAATATATATGAGACACACGTGTATACACACACGAGAAAGAAGAAAATACATTTTTATGTGGCCTACAATGATTACAAACCTCCACTAGCGGTGTTTTAGGAGCCAAAAAGCTATCAAATTGAATTGACCAGTGAGTTCTACATAATATGCAACAAAAGTAAAGAGGGATAATTCTGTTCTATTCACGAATAGAACTCTCAACTTCTTTATGAGATAATTAATCCTTCTTCAAACCATCACTTGGAGAAATAAGGTTGCTTAGCAGTTACTGCGACCATCATTCTGCAAACGTCTTTCTTCAACCTTATCCATATCCATGTGACATTCCAACAGTTGTTTTTAGCAGCCATTAAAAAAAGTCTTGTTAGTCCCATGTCTTCTGATTAGCAGCGAGGAGCCTTGCACCTTCAACTTTACCACCCACTTTATTCACTTAACAAAAAGTAATTCCCTCACATTCCAATATTATAATATTCTATCTGTTGTTCCACCGATATGTAGGCAATCTCATCACAAAGCAAACTGAATTATGTGTACAGGTGGTGACTACAAAAGATGGGACATACAAACTAAAGTGCAACCATAATACAAACCACAACAAATCCTACCAGTTTGGGGAGGAGTGCCTAGATGTTGAGATTCCATAAGTCTAAAAGGAAAGAAAACAAGATACAGATAAATTCCCCACATCTTCTTTCTGAAGGATTTAAAAAAGGAAGTGAGCATGCAATTGTTTGAATCTTGGCATTTTCCTGAACTTCAACACACATATTTGAATTTCAATAAAGTAGTTCTGCTTTCAATAAGTTTCATAAGCCAGCGTTCAGTATATAATTGATCAACAGCCAAAGTGAAGCAAACCTGGCAGGGTCGGCTCGTTGCAGATGCTAGACGAGTAATGGATATAGAGCTTGTATTAGAAGCCAAAATAGCAGAGCTCTTTACAATCTTATCCAAGTTGGCAAATAAAGATTTCTTCACTTGTTCGGATTCCACAATAGCCTCGACAACAAAATCAACTGAATGTAAATCTTCCAAGCGGGATGAACACCGTAGACGTCTTACAGCGTCAGCACTTTTTTCCTGTTTTATCAAGAAGTTATTAAACACGAAACTCACGGCTGTTCAAATTTCCTAGAAATTACTCCAAACAACACCTTCCAAGAGTAAGCAGTATTCGCAGCCTCAAAATCTTACTCCCCCGCCCCATTTGATACACACTATTGCAACCTTGGGAATCAAATGAGTTTTTTCTTTAATTAGCTAAAAATAGGGAACAATGGAAGAAAAAGATCAATGTAGGCAGGGGCGGATCTACTAAGGCCCGAGGGGGTGGTACGCCACCCGCAAGCTTCCGCCAAAACGTTAAATATATATGTATATACATGTACAAAATGCTATAAATATTTCACTTGCCACCCAGAGTAACGAAAGATGTCAAGGTGCCAGTGGCAAGGGGCAGTCAATTCTTCCTTGGTGGTGAGGGATCGATACTTGTACCTGAAGTTTTTGAACTTTTTGGTTTGCTGCATCTATTAAATGTTTCTGTCATTCTATCATTATACACATATATTATGTTCTCCTTATTTATCTTTCTTTAATTTTGTTGACTTTATTACTTGGCTTTTGACTTTTTTGTCTCTATACTTAGGGAGTATTTGTTTATTTCACACAAAGTTAAAGTACCTTTGACAAATTTTCTCTCCCTACAGAATTCCAATCAAAAACCCTCGACCATTGTCTCCCATCCCTTTCAACAGTCGACACCGCTGCTTCCTCCATCGGCTTGATACGCTCTCTTGCATAATAAAGACAATTTGCTATTTCAGAATTTATCTTTAGAGGTCGATTGACTCTTGAGGGCCAAGAGAGTTTAATACAATGGTGCTACACATCATTTTGGCCGCAGGTCATCGATTTTAATTTGACTTACTTTGGTGACCGGTGCCTATTGTGATTTGTGAAGTAAAATGCTATTATTTAGGAACTTAGAACTGAGAATAGTTTCTAGCTACACTAAGAAAGTAGAAAAATTTAAAACTAGAATTTTGGTGGTCTAAAATCTAAATGATTTGAATCTTGCTTCTAAGCTTGATCTATAGTCTACCAACATTATTATTTCAGCAATTTGGAAAACTTTCTATTCTCATGTACAAGTTCATTGATGATTGATCTATTTCTTAAGATTTAATTGTCAAGAATTGAGAATCTTGCTATATTTTTCTTTTAGCGAGTGGAATTTGGGATTATGCATTTAAAAAAGGATGTGATTTCCTTATTGAATTCAAATTAATTATGAATTGGATTGAACTTTTGTTTTGTAGGAAGGTGTTCTAATTTTATGAATCGAGATGCATATTAGTAATTCTATTGGAAGTTTTATACTTTGTGCAAAGTTGTCATAATTATTATTATATTTTTTCGCTTGATCCATTCGTCTATATAAACCAAAAAGATGAATAACCCAAATTGAAACCCATATTTATTTAGATTGTGTATATAACAAGACGTCTACGTTCAAAGTAGCGTGGCACCCGGAACCTTCAAATCCTGAATCCGCCTTTGCATGTAGGTGATACATGCTAGTTGGGAATAGGAGAGAACTTCTAATACTATTATTGTTACTATTATTTATATATATTTAACTTATTTTTCACTTTTATTTTTATTTGGTATGATTATGACATGAGTTGAGCTTAAACAGGGAAGCGAGGATTCATATCAACTTGTTTGAGACGGAGACATAGTTGTTCTTGTAGACCTTTCGAAACATTTTTGTACATATTATGTTTCAAAAAAAAGAAAATTGTGATTTATAGTCCTTTTTAATTGCATACTATTTCAAAATCTTTTGAGGAATCAATTTATGAAATTCCCACAAAAAAGTTACTCTAGATATTTTGACCTTATATTCTGGAAATCCATTATACCTTTTATGGTTAGAGGGAGTGTTTAGTAGTAATTCTAGCTAAACTTTTTTTGGAAAAGGTAAAATTTAAAGAAAATGACTTCTTTTTCTTGCAATTCAAAGCAACAGTAAAAAGGAAATTCAGAGGAAAAAAATTCAGCTAATAAGTAGGATAGCGAAGTTTACTGATGAAGAAGGAAGGAGGAAGAAATACCTGAGAGAGTTGTCCTTTGGAGAGGAGGCGTTGAATAATATTGGAAATAGAATTTTGGGCTTTAATAAGAGCTTCAGAATCGGTATCGTAAAGCCAAACGTCGATGCCGTTGACGGCGGCGAGTTGGGCAATTCCGGAACCCATTTGACCGGCGCCGATAACTCCGATGCTTGTGATATTGGCCATGTCTGTATCAGATGATCACCAACAACAACAAGCTACCTAAAAAGTACTAGTATCACCTTTTTGGAAGGGAGTAGCAATTTGTTGAGAGAAAAAAAACTTATCATGTCTTGGGGTGCGCACCAAATCTTTTTGTTGTGGTAATATTTTTTTTTTCCTGACGTTGTTGTGTGGGTAATAAAGACACGCTATCGAATATCGAAGTACTAAAGTACTTAACCTTTCTAGGATCGGTAGTCTCTTTTGACGTCTTTTTCGTACTCCTTCGTTCATTTTTATTTATTCGTTATATTAAAAATATATTTTTATTTTTATTTATTTATTTTATTAAATAAAATAAAAAACAATTTACCCTTATCATTAATTATTCATTTCCCAAATTATTTTTCAATACTTTTTGAAATGTTATCATTATTATGAATGAAATTGTAAAATATGTATTTTTTTTTTTTTTTAAGGGAGTGCGAACTTAAAGTGAACAATTAAAAGTGAACGAATGAAAATATTATAAAGATAAAGAAAAGTGTGGTATTGAAAAAGTATTGAGCATGCGTACTACAATCTCGTCCTCTTCCATAAGTAAAATTGAGACAAAAGAAAAAGTTTAATTTCCGATGCCATAGGTTATCTTTCTATTTTCTCTCGATGAATTCGCAACGCTAGCTTAGCTAATCGCAATTTCCTTAAATTAACTTAGTAAACTTTTTGATTGATAGATAATATAAAATGCACACTGATTTGCTTCCATGCTTTGGCTAATCCATAGCTCCTTCATTGACTTCTCCATAAACATGACGAATTGGTGCACCACACAACTCATTCAAGGATAGTCTTCGTTTCCATTTGGTAGTACATTGTTTACTTCATTCGAGTTTGTTTCAATTTTTACTGTTTAATTTAATTTAGAGATTTTTTTCTTCCTATTAAATATCTGAAACTTATTTACCACAAATATCCTAATTTTATATATTATTCGTCCTAAACAAGGATTATTTACAAACTAGTTAACTTGTTTCTTCGCGCGATTATATAAATAAATAAATAATCGTGATTTTGTTAGTGATCATTTTATAAATTAGTTCATATAGAAAAAGAAGAAACATGCAAATACTAAACTAATTTTCACTTATAAAAATCATATCTAAACTCAAAACTAATCAAATATATAATTTTAAGTAAAATTGAATGTATTAAAAAAAGAACAACACTAGATTGAAAAATCTTCTAAAATTATAGAAAATATTTACAAAGTAAACACTTTTTCAATATTTCCCCATTCATCAAAAACATTCTCTAAAATAACCAAAAACACACCTGCAATAAAACAAAGGAAAGAACAAAATCCTCTTTTGGTCTAAATTTAAATAGGAAAGGAACTTATGGACTCGTAATCATAAAATTGAAAAGCATATGATCAATGCTTTAATCACACAACAGAAATAACTTGTATCTTTCTCTCGATCAAATTAGAGTGCATATGATATTATAATAGATATAAGAAATAAACAGAAAAGTTTCAAGAATATGAAAAAGAACTTCTGTAATTTAGCCTCGAATTTGAATCCATTTAAGTTACTTTTTTTAGGGGTTGAACATGTCATTGTCATAGACTATGTTTTAAATGTAATTAGATTAGATATTTATGAGGGGCTTAATATGAAAGCTATATTAAATCAAACTGAATAAAAGGAGTTATCCGTATCACACAAATAAAAAAAATTAAAATCCATATAAGACTAATTTCTGGCTAAAGACTATGAAGAGGAAACATGAAACATTCTCTTCCTTTCGTTATGCTACTTTTGTTTGGAAAAAGAATTCAACCAGAGCCATATTTTTCCAATTATGAACCTAAAAAATAATTACTTTTTCTAGATAATCCTTTCTACCATTTAATCTCACAAGTTACATTTCTCTTCCATATAAATCTTAAAAGCAAATTCTTGAAAAGAATTAGACTTATACATACTCAAGGTCACGGGTGATGATTATCGTAACAAAAATCACTGAACAATTTAAATGTAGATATTCACTCTAATATGCATTCAAATAAAAGTTCTGAGGAACTGTTAAATCTCTCAATTGCTTTTTAGAAGTTAAAGTGAAGAAGAATTGCCGAATTAGAAGTTAGAGTGAATGAAAGAGTGAAGATGAATAGCCAAAAAGATGAAGATTTCAATTTGAGAAAATTTTCAAGAACTGAAATATTTTAGTGCAAGAATTCTTTATAGGTGCTGAAATGATATAGAATAGTAGTATTTACACGGAGTGACATATTAACTACCACACCTTTTCAAATAATAGATCTATTCCATGAAAAGGAATGACACATCCTCATGCTTAAATTTTTTATTCATCTAAAATAACTACAATATTCTTCTTAATTTTCATCATTTGTTTCTCTCTATCTTTGTATTTCTTTGTTACCCATTGAATGCTAAGTTTCAACTTCTAGAGGATTGTTTAAACAAAACAGAAGAGGCATAAGATTAACATATTTTTTCCGAACTATGACTGTGAGAAATTGAAAAAAAACTAAAGTAAAAAGATAAAATGCATGTCGTGAAAGCATGAAGCAAAAGCCAATTTAATTCCTCCGTCATATACATTATACAAAGAGCATAGCAACAATTAAAAGCATAACAAATATTGAATTTTACTTTAACACAAAATTTACTTCAAACCACACTTGATATACCTAAACGATAACAGGAAGCCAAACAACTAAAACAATAGTAATCTATTAACATACTCTTGGAAGCCCCGTTAGCACCAGAAATGTGAAACCAATTGGACCGTATAATAGGCCTAAAAATGGTGATTGACAACATGTATATGAAATCTATATGAATGAATTTATTGAAAAAGGAGATGTTACGGTGAATGGGGAGGTGAAAAGTTTGCAACTCATCTAAAATTATAATGATCCCATTAATTAGTGACTCAATCAATATGATAAATATGATTAAGATTTAAGAGCATTTAAGAATGTCTTTTTTGTTTTTTTAATCTAGCACGTAAATGGAAGAAAAACAAAGGGAAATCCTAAATATTGAGAAAAAAAAAAAATAGGTTTCATGGGCAAAGAGATGATAGTAAAACGCAAGCATATGTTATATTTTTCTCGAAGTATTTTAGCAGATTATTTGTTACAGTTAAGAAAATATACTTGATGATGGTTACATTTTGCCATTTACCTAAAATTGAATGTTATTCTAATGTCATATTTTACAATAAATAAATATTCATTTTAGAAAATAAAATACTTATACAATAATAATAATAATAATAATAATAATAATAATAATAATAATAATAATAATAATAATAATAATAATAATAATAATAATAATAGAGTAATTACTCTTTCTTTATATTCTAGTACTATTGATATCTCCTTCTCTTTCCTTTTTTACTTCTATAAGAAGTTATGGAGCTATGAGAAAGGCACAAATTTGGGTTAATTAAATGAGTAATTAATTGTATTAAAATGACATAAAAGTATGAAAAAGAATGTACATAAAGGTCTAAGAGAAGTGTTCACAATTTGTTCACTCCTTTCGACAATTTGAAGACTTGAGCAGTTTCGTAATGTGTATTATGACTTGTGTGAATTGTCGGCTTTGGTTTTCGGATGATTCGAAATTAAATTGAAAAAATAATCCTTGTTTAGAAGCTTAAATGAAAGAGTTCATCAAAATTTGACTTTTATGCAAACGACTCCGCAGTGGAGTTTTGATGGTTCCAATAGCTCCGTATGGTGATTTTGGACTTAGGAGTGTGTCCGGATATTTATTTTGAAGCCCGTAGTTAAATTTGGCTTGAAATGGCAAAAATAAAAAATTGAAAGATTGGAGGTTTGACCGGGAGTTAGACTTTTTGATATCGAGGGTGAAATCCGATTTTAAAAAAATATTATAGGTCCGCTATGTCATTTATGACTTGTGTGCAAAATTTGAAGTCAATCGGACTTGATTTGATAGGTTTCGGCATCGAATGTAGAAGTTAAAAATTCTTAGTTTCATTAAGCTTGAATTGGGGTATGATTCGAGGTTTTAATGTTGTTTGATGTGATTTGAATTCTCGACTAAGTTCGTATGATATTTTAGGACTTGTTGGTATATTTGGTTGAGGTCCCGAGGGCCTCGGGTGGATTTCGGATGGTTAACGGAATTTAATTTGGATATTTCTAGAATGTTTCGAAGTCGTTTCTTCTAGAATAAGTGGTATCACATTAAGCAAATGAGCTCCTAATTCAGTTTTGATTGAATCATTAGATCCGTATTGAAATTTCGGAGCCATAGCAAAAAGAATCGTCGAATTCGAACATCGTATGAGAGAGTTATGCCCATTTCTGTGTCGGAAAAGATTTTCCGTCGCCGCCAACGCCCAGGGTAGCGTGGGGCACTAGCCCTGGCGCTGGAAATTTTGATGCTCTGGAAATTGGGCCACAAGTAGCGTCCTATGGCACCTGTAGTGCTCGGACATTAAAAATCTCTATAAACGGAAGGTTTTTCCATTTTCGACAAAAACAGAGTTGGGGAGCTCGGTTTGGGCGATTTTCAGAGGCAAATTTCCCACACAACTTGGGGTAAGTGTTCTTGACTCCCTTGTGATTATATTCCATGAATTAATCTTCGTTTTCGGTATTAGATTATTTATTTTTCAAGAGAAATTGGAGGAACTTTTTACAATTTCATAAAATAAATTTTCGAGATTTGAACATCGATTCGGAGTCAGATTTGAGTAAAATTAGTATGGTTGGACTCGTAATTGAATGGTTATCGGATTTTGTGAGTTTCTTTGGATTCTGAGACGTGAGCCCCACTGTCGATTTTTCAAGCGGAGTTCGAGATATGACTGTATATTTTGATTAGTTTGCACGTTGTTTGACTAGTTTCGAATCGTTTGGCTTAGAATTGAGGAGATAGGAAGGCGTTCAGAGGTTGATACACGTAGAGTGGAATTTCTGGAGCATTATTTAGCTTGCTCGGTATTGGATTTGACTTGTTCGAGGTAAGTAACTCTTCTAAACTTGGAGCTGAGGGTATGAACCCTGATTATACGTGTTATGTGAATTGTTTGGAGGTGACGCACATGCTAGGTGATGGACGTGTGGGCGTGCACCGTAGAAATTGAGACTCAGTTGATTCCGTAGTGCTGTATAGTCAATTAACTTATATTTTTCCATGTATTTTTATGTGTTAGAGAAGCTGAGCTGTGACTCATGTTAGAGATCATGCTTAGGCAAATGCTGGTATTATTGGGACCCACTGAGGTCATTTCTGCTGTCGAATTATATGTTTAAATTATAATTTCGTACTCAGTCATATACATTCATTGCATATCATATCTTAGTCTCTTTTGTTATTTATTGATACATCATATCATCATTTTGGGCTAGTTTCATGACATTGAGAGCCCGAGAGACTGGAGAGATTGATGACTGAGTGAGGTCGAGTACCTGATTGTGAGGTTATTGATACTATAGCACGTGAGTTTATCCGTGCAGATCCAGATATTGATATTATGGCATGTGAGTTGTCCATGCGAATTCATGCCATGATTGTCTCGTTATAGCGCTTGGGCTGAAGGAGTCCCTCCGGAGTCTATACACACCTCCAGTGAGTGCAGGTACCTACTGAATGCGGGTGCCGAGTGATTGGGATGATTGAGTGACTGAGAGGACTGAGTGAATTAATACTCTGAGAGTATGGACATGATTTTATCACTGAGTTGCATCGCATTGATATGCACACTTGGCATGCAAGCATAGAGATGCATTTTTCTCATATTGTACGATATTGCGCCATTCATGACTTCACATACTCATTGACATGTAGGCATAGAGATGTATTTTTCTCATGTCATTTGAAAATGAAACATCCTATCTGTTGTTGAAAAGTTTTTGGAAAAAATCACAGTTTTACAAAACATACTCATATTTTGGTGATTTCGGTAAAAGATTTGGATTTTCGCTGATATACTTGAAAAGCAGGCCTATTTTTCTGGAACTGTGAATGAGCTGAATATTTTATCTCTGAGCTACTTCTTTTATTACTTCCATTATGTTGTTATAAACTGTTATTGGCTATTGGTGTTGGACTCCGACCTGTGTTCCAGCTCGTCACTACTTTCAACCTAAGGTTATGTTTGTTACTTATTCAGTACATGGGGTCGGTTGTACTCATACGACACTTCTACACCTTGCGTACAGATATTGGATGTTGATGTTGCTGTTATCGACGAGAGCTGGATTTGAAGACATACCTGCATTCCGGTTGTAGTTGCCTCTTGTTCATGGTAGCCTTAGATTTATAAAAATCTGTTTATGTACGTTTCGAGCAGATGATGTATTTATTTCATACCAGCTTTGTAAATTCTAATCTTAGAAACTCATAATTTGTACTACCAGTCCTTGGGAGTGTATTAGAGTCCGTTAATTATCAACTGAATCGGATTGTTGTTATTTGACTTACCTAGCGGGTGAGGTTAGGTGCCATCACAACTAGTTGGATTTTGAATCGTGACAAAAAAAAATCGTAACATTCAAATCCAACACTAATTAATGATCATGTAATCTACAGGTGAATTTGAAGAGAAGATTAATGGAACTTACCTTGATGAGAGCAAACTCTTGCTTGTTGAAGTTCAAAAATTAACACTTTTTAGTACAAAAAAATTATAGCATAAAACATGGGGAAAAAAGGTTAAAAGAAAATTTAGAAGAAAATAAGGATACAAGCGAAAAAGCAGAGTGATGAACTTCATCTTGTTCTTCACTGTTTTGTCTTTTTACCATATACCATTGACGTTAGAGATTGAAGAACATCTTTATCCCAAGCAATTGTTGATCCATTTCAATGAGGGGTATTACAAGGAAAGAGAAGAGGAACCAATGTCTGTTGAAAGGAAAAAGGCATATACGGTCTGCATTCGTAAGCAAGAATTGGAAGAAAAAGGCCATGCATTAATACTCACTCATAACTGTGGTATTTAATTCATTTTAGGAAGAGAAACGTAAGCAATACAAAGGAAAATAGAGAGATTCCAGTGAAGTAGTAATAAATGAGTAGTATTAAGAAGGAAAGAGATAAATAAGGTAACTTTAAATTTTTGATGTTTTTTAGATAAAAAATAAGGATAAAAAGCAAAGAACTCAGAAAAAAGATAAATAGGTTTTCTTGCATATAAGAGGTGCCACACCACTCTTTCATTTCCCTCTTTTATATAAATACTAGTTTTTGGCACGTCAATAAATACAAACAATATAAATTGAAAGATTAGTACCAAAAAACAAAAGAAATCAAACCTTCTTAAAAGAATATTAAACATCAAGATGTGATATCCACATACATTAAGGGGAAAAATAGCACAAGCTGTTTACAACTCTTGCTAGATAACTTAGAGATAAATTCAAATTTCATATAATTCTATACTCAATTTGAAATAGGTTATAGCAATTTGTCTTAGTTTAAAAATAAAACTACTTATCTCAAATAAACGTAAATAGAGAAAAATAATATAAACAAACATAGTGCTTGGGAAAATAACAACTCGAACATCGGATAAGAAAGAGAAATGTGTGCCAGCGTCAACCTAAAATACAATTAACAAACAAAAATGCTAGCTACTGATGGGGGAGAAATAGGACGGAATAAATGTTTTCCCATCCCATGATATTTATATTTTGATATTTCATATAATTGTTTTCCACACAAGCAATGATGACATGAACATACATGCAGTTTGTGAGCAATTCAGTCTTAACAATCAATATTTTACGATAACTGCAAAGGCTAGTTGTTAGTACGACTTTGTAAATGTTAGCCATGATAAACATACCAAGACCAAATATTGCGTCTAGTCCAAGATCATCATCAGAAAGAGTGGATATTCATGATATAAGTGTAATTGCAAGCATCTCAACATTCCACCTAAACATTCAGAGAAAATATAAAATACTAAAAATAGAGCAAAAGAAGTACAACAAACCCATAAACAATACAAACGTTTGAAGACTCCATTTCATATTTTGGGTTTTAGATACATTAAAAATACTTTGTATCTCATATAGAATGATATCGATCCTCCAATTCTCTTCTTTCGTTATTTGATCTTTGTTCCTTGCATACATATTTGTTGCTACTTGCAAATGTTGAAGTACCGATAATAATTTGATGTAGGAATTTGATGGGTTATGGAAGCTAAATAAGAAAATTAAAGAGGAGAAAGAGTGGGAGGCTAATTAAGAGGTGGTATAAAAGAAGTAACTATTGATATATTAGACAACGGAAAGAAACAAAAAATGACTATTGAGTTCTTCGTAATATTGCATATATAATAATAATAATAAATTAAATTAATAAATAAATCATTAAGTAGAGGGTAGTTTAGTCATTCAGCTTTTGAAGGATATTTTAGTAAAATAACTTAACCTAAAAGTATTCACACTTATAATATAGTACTAGTATTAGCACCCGCACGGATGCGCGGATACTAATCATATCAAATATTTAAGTTATTTGGATTATATGTAAATAATCTTAATTAAAACTTTTTCGGTAAATATAGATAATCATTGGATATTAATAAAAACTACTACATGAAAATAATTAACCATTTCTTCTATTTTTATTTTTTGATACCATTCTCGCAGGTATCATTAATAGTCAGGAAGCAAAATAATAACTCATATTTATGACAAAATAATCAAATGTTGAGACTATGAATGACTCTTTGGATAAGACTTGACTCTTTTACAACTCCTTGAAATCTTATTTGGTGTGTTGATATCTCTTAAAAAATATATAGATGATATATGAGATTTAGTTACATCTTTTTCCTATTTTCTCTCCATTCCTCTTTTAATAAGACTGTCACGCCCTAAAATCACGTGACCGACACTCTGTACTCTACCTGACACGAGTGAACCATCCCATAAATTAATACTCACATATGTTCCTAACATGAGGATGCAAAAGCCTCTTCAAGTACAATTATTTTAAAATATAAAACAAGACATGAATAATATCTTTAAGTAAATATTTTTCTTTGAAAGAGAACTTCATAAAGATAAAAGAAAGTTTTATTCATGCATGCCATATGAGTAACCATATGATTACAACTCAAAATGAATACTACTATTGTCTATGAAATCTTTATGACACGGATTGGAATAGCCAATTAAGGCATAACCCGTTGGCTCAAAAGGATAATAATATAATAAAGTTCTTCACGGGTACGAGTGTGGAGTCTCACCAAAAGCGTGAACAGAAAAAGTAGAGCCGCACTAACCGCACGGTCCAAGCTGCTCAGGTCCAGTCCCTAAAAACATAAATGAAAATGTGGCCAAAAGGTCTAATCTCCACATGCCTAGTACGAATCATGAATCATTCCCCAAAAGAAAATAGGACAAGACTTAAGAAGATATAAGATATGCAATAACAATTGACATAAGAAAGAAGCCTTCATATCAATTAACAATTTAGAAAATAAAATAAAATAATATGGTAAAACATATTTCAAAATCTTCCTTTAGCATTAATCTTTGCAAATCATGTTATATTTTTCATTTACCGGGAGTACTATACCATCATCGACACGAAATAAGGTCAACTAGGTTATGTACCTAGCGGCAAGTATCATATAACCTACTTGCTCAGGTCGTCTCATCGGTGTGCCGCACGAATCGACTCAGTCGTGCTAATAAAGTTGCACAATAGTATTCCCTAATGGGAAGTACTCTGCCATAGTTCCCAACCGTAAAGTAGGTTCTACGCCTACATCGGCACGTGTAGTTTCATGACCTAATGAGAAAAAGTATCCTAGGTCAATCTCGGTGAACGTAAGTAACTCCCAAAACCTTTACATTAATCAATGACGATGTTCATAGCCAAATCAACTATTTGAGAATAGTTAAATCCAAGATATTTCACAACTCATGTATTTCCATTTCAAAAATACTACAAATGATATTCCTTATTTTAGTTTTAAAAAACATATTTGAATAAAATTTCAAGAAAATAATATTCATAGCACTTAAATTTTTTATGATGCAAGAAATGATACAATCCCAGCTCGCTCATCCCCATAAGCTAGAACTCACATTTAGAAACTCAATTTAATCGTGTTTTGATATGAGTTTGGAGAAAAGCTCCGAGGGTAATAAGTTTCAACGTACCTCAAATAGCTTCCAACCTTACCCCAAATGATTCAATAATGCCGACGATTCACAATCTATATATACGAACTCACATAATTTAATAACATGTCACAACAATATCAACTAAGCCAACTAAGTGTCTAACACTTAAGTCCAACTTAATAAGTTTATCAAAAATCCACATTTCATCATTTGAAGGTAAATCCTTAAATTATAACTTCAATTCATTCATTAAACTTGTTTTTGAATCTAGTCATTCCACTAGAAACTCAAAATAACATCATTCAAGCAAGACCCAATACTATTCATCATCCCTACCAACCAATTCTTCTAGGGTTTCATGAATAGATGTTTAAATACAAATATATCTTCATAATCATACTCTACTATGTCCATGGAGTATAATATATAAGCTTGGAGTGAAGAAATTACCTCTTTGTCAAACCCTAAAAGTTTCAAGATTTGTGTTCTTGAAGTGCTCTTGAGATTTTCTTCAAATATCTATAATTTTCATGTAATTGAAGAGTTAAGAGATGTATTTAATAGACCAAATCTACCAAGAAGGACTTTAGATTCTTACCTTGAAGAAGTATTAATGGTAGAGAGATCCCTTCTCTCTCTCTCTCTAAGTCTTTAAGAACCAACTCCCAAATAATATCACAATCCTCCCCGTAATAGCCTTTAAAGACATTCAGTAGATTGAAGCCATAAAGGATGTGTCGCGTCTCCATCACGCGCGTCCTTCTCATCACGCGCGTCCTTCTCTTCAGCAAATTTGGACGTGAGGTTTGACGCTTTCAATGCAGTTCACTGCCTACGTGATGAGCTTTGCCTCATTTCATTTGTTTAGCCATTATGTCCATCTCATGCTTTTGATTTTTTTAATCTTTTCACAATCATCTGCCACCACTACAACTTTTATTTATTCGTGTATTATTCAATTTCATGGCATTTAATAATTAATTCCTTGGGTCCCATAATGTGTATATATCCCAACCACTCCAAAATTCAAAACATTCATCCAAACCTTCATCTTTGTGACATTAATAATTTCCTTTCATGGAATTAAAGCATGATAAACTCCAAACTCAAAATTTCTAGGAAATAGTTAAACCTGAGGTCGCGAACAAGTGGGGGTATTGGATTTTTATATCCTCCTCGGCCTCCCAAGTAGCCTCCTCGACGTCATGATGACGCCATAACACTTTAACTAAAGCTATGTGTCACGACCTAAACTAACCCCTGTCGTGATGGCGCCTATCATGGAACTAGGCAAGCCGACTCATTTTCAAAACAAACCGATATTTTTATTTCAAAGATAATTTCAATGTTATTTAACATAAAAACCTTCGTAAAGTAGTTCAAATCAAAATAAAAGTACGGAAGAAAAAGCCCGACATCGGGGTGACACTAGTCATGATCATCTACTATAATCTGTCTAACAATATCAAGGCTAACTCAGCCTGAAAAATAGCTAATACAACTAGAGGAAGATAAGAGGGAGAAGAGCAGGGCTGCAATCACCACACAGCTACCTTGCTATCCCCGGAAAAATCTGTAATCAGAACAATCAACAATCGCTACCGTGTCCATCTACACCTGGATCTTCACACAAGGTGCAGGGAGTAATGTGAGTACTCCAACTCAGTAAGTAACAATAATAAATAAAGACTAAGCAGTAGTGACGAGCAATAAATCATATAACATCCATATCAGGAAATCTCAGAAAAATACCACATGCTTTTAAAATCAGAATTTGAATTAAAACATCTCGTTTAAACCAGTTCCAGTAAAAAATCATTTAAAGATATTTTTTAACAGTTTTCAAAAAGAGAAAAAATGCAAAGGTGAACAAAAATGATGAAATCATAAATATCCCAGCGGGCAAAACATCACTCATATACAGCCCCTCGGGCAAACCTCACAGTCACTCGTGCCACTCGGGTATACCTCACAATCACTCTTGCCACTCGGGCATACCTCACAATCACTCATGCCTCCCAGTCACTCAGCACTCGACACTCGCACTCAGTAGGTACCTGCGCTCACTGGGGGTGTGTACAGACTCCGGAGGGGCTCCTTCAGCCCAAGCGCTATAATCTGCACGGACAACTCACGTGCTATAGTAATAAAGTATACCGATCCACACTCATCCTCACAAATCAGGCCATCAGCCTCACTCAGTCATAAACCTCTCAAGCCACTCGGGCATTTCAGTAAAACAAGGCATTCGACCCAAAACATTTATATGCATCAAAATAGAGTCATAAAACTGAGTTATGCAGTAAATAGGTATAACCATGACTGAGTATATATTTTCAATCGAAAACAATGAGAGGATAGTAAGAAAAGTCCCCTAAGGGTCCAAACAGTACTGGCATAAGGCCCAAACATGGCATTCAGTCTAATTTACAGAAACTCTTTGTAAAACATATAAGTATCATATAGTTTCATCAAAGTATGCAACTTTACAGTTGCTATGGGATGGACCAAGTCACAATCCCCAATAGTGCACACCCACATGCCTGTCACCTAGCATGTGCGTCACTAAAAATAGTAGAATGATACGAAATCCAGGGTTTCATACCCTCAGGACTAGATTTATAATTGTTACTTACCTCAAACCGGTCAAATCTCTACCCCGCAATGCTCTTGCCTCTGGACTCAACCTCCAAATGCTCCGAATCTATCACAATCAGTACAATACCATCAATATGCTCTAATGGAATGAATTCCACAAGAAAAACTACAAAATTAGACCAAAAACTAAAAATTGGCTCAAACCCGGCCCCCGGGCCCACGTCTCGAAATTCGACAAAATTGACAAAACTAGAAAGCTCATTCACTCACGAATCTAACCATACCAAATTTATCAAAATCCGACATCGTTTAGTACTTCAAATCCTTAAATTACTCTCCAAAAATTTCAAGTCCTAACCCCTCATTTTCACTAATTATATGATTAAACAATGGTAAATCACCATATATACGAGTATTAGGGCTCAAGCAACTTATCTCACTGATAGCCCTTGAATCACCCTTCAAACATCACTCCAAAAGCTCCAAAAACTGACTTGAAAATGGTGGAAATGAACCAAAATCGTGAAGGGTTCTATTTATGGTTTCTGCCTAGGTTTTTCGCACCTGAGGAAACTTGCACCCTTCTGCGCCACCGCACCTGCAGAAATATCCATCGCAGGTGCAAAACTCACTTAGGAGCCCAGTTTCCGCATCTGCGGCCCAAAACCCCGCTTCTGCGAAGGCGCACCTGCGCGTCTCCTCCGCTTCTGCGAAGCCTGCCCAGCATTGCCCGCACCAGCGGCCTCGCACCTGTGACTCTTTCTTCCGCAGGTATGAAAATAGCAGTAGCAACAACTTCAGCTGCATTTTCCAACTTCGACAAATCCGTTAACCACCCGGAATCACCCAGAGGCCCTCGAGACCTCAACCAAAAATACCAACAAGTCATATATTAATATACCAACTTAGTCGAACCTTCGAATCACTCAAAACAATATCAAATCATCAAATTTCCCTCGGATTCAAGCCTAAGAACTTCTAAATTTTCAAATTCGGCAACCGATGCCGAAACCAACCAAACCACGTCCGAATGACCTCAAATTTTGCACACACATCACAAATGACACTACGAACCTATTCCAACTTCCGAAATTCCTCTCTGACCCCGATATCAAATTTTTCACTGCCGATCGAAATCGCCAAATTTTCAATTTCGCCAATTCAAGCCTAATTCTACCACGGACCTCCAAATTACATTCCGGTCGCACTCCTAAGTCCAAAATCACCTAATGAAGCTAATGAAACCATCAGAATTCCAATACGATATCAAATGCTAAAGAGTCAAACCATGTTGACCATTAGGGCAAAACTTTCGGATATGACCCATCAATCCATAACCATAGCACGGACCACGGGGTCCCCTAGTAGCACTAGACTGACGCTGACGAGAACCCACACTACTCAGAGCCTGCTGTGTAGTACGGTGGTCACTCTGAACGGGCCTAAACTGGCCTCCATGTCCGGTATTGTATGCCAGTGGAGGGCTACTCGAAGCTGTCTGCATCCTAGACTGCGGTGGGCCAGATGACCATCTGCTGCTCTGCCTCTTGCCCGAATTAGGCACTGCACTGAAAGTGCCAAAAGTCCGGGCCTTTTTGTTCTGCTCCCTATTGGCCCTCTCCTCCTGATGAATCCTCTCAAGATCCATTACTAAATCCACAAAGTTAGTAAATGTGGTGTTTCTTCTCCCACTACCTGTATCTTTTCTGATGCCCGAAATCAATTCACGAGCAAAGCGATCAATCTTCTCATCCTCAGTGGGGATGAGGTGCGGAGCATAATAGGATAACTTCTCGAATATGATGCTATACTCTAGAACGATCATAGTATCTTGCTTTAAGGTCTCAAACAATATTGCAAGGGCAGCTCTTACCCCCGGTGGTAACGACTTCTTAATGAAGATATTCTTAAACTCTGCCTAAATCATTACAGGTGCATCCTCCTGTTGACACTTCTCTACCCCTTTGAACCAGAGGTCAGCAATGTCTTTTAACTGGTAGGCTGCCAATCGAATCACCCGGTAGTCTAAACTCCCAGCAAAGTAGTAGCTTTCTCAACTTTCTCCAAGAAGTCCTAGGGGTCTGCAGTAGGATCTGTACCGGTGAAAACTGGTGGCTCAAGTCTCACAAATTTCATGGCTAACTGCGCCATGTCCTCAACCACTGGTGCTCCCATCCCTCCTTGTTGGAGTGCCTGAATACCCACTTGAAGGTTCTGTTGGGTCTTCATAGCTATGAGGTCAGCAAAATTATCCATAGCCTTCCTAATATCAGTGAGGGTCTTCTCCAAGTGATTTGGTTTTGGAGGTGGAGCAGGCGCCTCATCAACTTCTTCCTCGAGCTCCTGGACCATCCTTGGAGACATTGGAACTGGCACAGTCTATGCTCTTGCAGCCTTCGTTGGTCGGCCCTAGGTCTAGCGAGTACTTCCCGAAGCCGCATCGGGTATAGGAGAAGCTTCCCGATTCATATTACTGTCACGCGTGTTCACCCTCTTCTGCCAATAGATATAGCGTACGAGTTAGGAAATATTTCTTAGCTCTATTGCACAATTCTAGAATAAGAAGAAAGAGTGAAGTATTCTTATAATGTCCCTATAGCCTTCTCGATATAAGTGCGGTGCACAACACACCAATAAGGAGAACTCTACCAGACATGATTCCATAGACTTCCTAGGACTCGAATTAGAACTTATGGCTCTGATACCAAGTTTGTCACGCCCTAAAATCACGTGACCTGCACTCGTTACTCTACCCGACCCGAGTGAACCATCCCATATATTAATACTCACCTATGTGCCTAACTGGAGGATGTGAAAGTCTCTTCAAGTACAGTCATTTTAAAATATAAAACAAGACATGAATAATATCTTTAAGTAAATATTTTTCTTTGAAAGAGAACTCCATAAAGATAAAAGAAAGTTTTATTCATGCATGCCATATTAGTAACCATAGGATTACAACCCAAAATGAATACTACTATTGTCTATGGAATCTCTATGACACGGAATGGAATATCCAACCAAGGCATAACCCGGTTGCTCAAAAGGATAATAATATAATAAAATTCTCTACGGGTACGAGTGTGGAGTCTCACCAAAAGCGTGAATAGAAAATGTAGAGCCGCCCTAACCGCGCAACTCAAGCTGCTCAGGTCCAGTCCCTGAAAACATAAATGGAAATGTGGCCGAAAGGCCTGAGCTCCACATGCCTAGTACGAATCATGAACCATTCCCCAAAAGAAAATAGGACAAGACTTAAGAAGATATAAGATATGCAATAACAATTGACATAAGAAAAGAAACCTTCATATCAATTAACAATTTAGAAAATAAAATAAAATAATATGGTAAAACATATTTCAAAGTCTTCCTTTAGCATTAATCTTTATAAATCATGTTACAATTTTTATTTACCGGGAGTACTATACCATCACCGACACGAAAAAAGGTCAACCAGGTTATGTACCTAGCGGCAAGTATCATATAGCCTACTTGCTCAGGTCGTCTCATCGTTGTGCCGCACGAATCGACTCAGTCGTGCTAATAAAGTAGCACAATAGTACCCCCTAATGGGAAGTACTCTGTCGTAGTTCCCAACCGTAAGGTAAGTTCTACGCGTACACCGACACGTGTAGTTTCATGACCTAATGAGAAAAAATATCCAAGGTCAATCTCGGTGAACTTAAGTAACTCCCAAAACCTTTACATTAATCAATGACAATGTTCATAGCCAAATAAACTATTTGAAAATAGTTAAATCCAAGATATTTCACAACTCATGTATTTCTATTTCAAAAATACTACAAATGCTATTCTTTATTTTAGTTTTTTTTAAAAAAATTGAATAACATTTCAAGAAAATAATATTCATAGAACTTAAATCTTTTATGATGCAAGAAATGATATAATCCCAACTCGCTCGTCCCCACAAGCTAGGACTCACATTTAGAAACTCAATTTAATCGTGTTTCGATATGAGTTTGGAGAAAAGCTCCGAGGGTAATAAGTTTCAACGTACCTCAAATAGTTTCCAACCTTACCCCAAATGATCCAATAATGCCGACGAGTCACAATCTACATATATGAACTCACATAATTGAATAGCGCATCACAACAATGCCAACTAAGCCAACTAATTATCTAACACTTAAGTCCAACTTAATAAGTTTATCAAAAATTCACATTTCATCATTTGAAGGTCAATCCTTGAATTATAACTTCAACTCATTCATTAAATTTGTTATTGGATCTAGTCGTTCCACTAGAAACTTAAAATAACATCGTTCAAGCAAGACCCAACACTATTCATCATCCATACCAATCAACTCTTCTAGGGTTTCATGAATAGATGTTTAAATATAAATTTATCTTCATAAAAATACTCTACTACGTCCATGGAGTATAATATATAAGTTTGGAGTGAAGAAATTACTTCTTTGTCAAACCCTAAAAGTTTCAAGATTTGTGTTCTTGAAGTGCTCTTGAGATTTTCTTCAAATATCTATAATTTTTGTGTAATTGAAGAGTTAAGAGATGTATTTAATAGACCAAATCTACCAAGAAAGACATTAAATTCTTACCTTGAAGAAGTATTAATGGTAGAGAGCTCCCTTCTCTCTTTAAGTCTTTAAGAACCAACTCCCAAATAATAGCACAACCCTTCCCGTAATAGCCTTTAAAGACATTCAACAGACTGTAGCCATAAAGGATGCGTCCCCGTCTACATCGCGCTCGTCCTTCTCATTCAGCAAATTTGGACGTGAGGTTTGACGCTTTCAATGCAGTTCACTGCCACTGCGTGATGAGCTTTGCCTCATTTCATTTATTTAGCAATTATGTCCATCTCATGCTTTAGAATTTTTTAATCTTTTCACCATCATCTGCCACCACTACAACATTTGTTCATTTGTATATTATTCAATTTCATGGCATTTAATAATTAATTCCTTGGGTCCCATAATGTGTATCTATCCCAGCCCCTCCAAAATTCAAAATATTCGTCGAAACCTTCATCTTTGTGACATTAATAATTTCCTTTCAAGAGTTGTTAATAAGCTTTTTAATTACCATTAATCAAACACTCATTCTTTGATAAAAATAATTATTTTTAAGTATCTCAATAGCTTTGTTCTACTCAATTAATTCATGTAACTTGGGTTTGATCAAATTACATCCTTAAGCTCAAATTAAATCCAAATTATTCATAGAAGTTATGGGGCTTTATAAAGACTCTTTCGAGTTGTGTATTACCTTTTTTAAGCCATAACAAAAGGAATTCCAATGATTGATTGGCCAACCTTAGGTCCGGCCAATTACAAAATTTTATTAGCCAACAACTTCTAACGAGCTTAAAATAATCTCCGTCATGATGGCGAATCACTTCAAATATGATACTTTATTTCATTGTCTTGGGCTGGGTGCGAGTTTGTCCCCTAATATTTTTGAAAGAGTAAAAGACACGAAGATAAATGATCGAGAGGTCAGAGGATTGCAGTTGATAAGCTAGTCAAATTGTGCAAAAGCTGGATACGATAGGAAACACACACTGATCTTTGACCATAATTGAGTTATATTATTACTAAAAAAATTCAAGTGGGTCCTCAAGTTGGGTTTAACAACCGTATATCCTAAACTACGGTAACATGCACTGCAAAATTTCTATTTCTGATTAGAGAAACTAGAGATGTTAAAATTCGTGACGCTAATCTTCAATTATTAAATCTTGCTCGTTCTGGATAAACTTAAGGCTCATAGAAACGAACGAGAAAGAAATAAAGCAAATATATGACAGAAACTCCAAAGATCTAAACATGGGCTGTTGGAATACCACGAATTGATATGACCGTATTCAAAATTACTGCATACATTGGAAGAAATGTTCTACTGAGAAAAAAAATAATGTATGATACAACAACATACAAATTAAAAATAAATTTCGTATAAATTTTATGTAAATTTGAATATTTACAACTACATACATAGTAAAAACAAATCTTATACAACTAATTATATAATATATAATTTATTTTAAACTTATCTACAACTTTCATATATTATTTCTACACAGTTAAGTACAACTACAACATCATACAACTTAAATATAATTTTCATATAAATTTTATACAATATGTTTTCTGTATATATTTTTTATATGATTTGTATATATTTTGTAAGTGGTGTGTTCTTCTTCCTCTCTGAAATTTCAGTCAAAACTTTATCTCTTAAAACAAATTTGATATATATATCAATAACTATAAAAAGATAGTATTTATAAATTAAATACAAATTTAATACAACGATTCATACATTATACGACTATTTTTCAAAACTTTCATACAATATTCAAATAAAAATATATATAATTACAGCATAATACAACTTAAATACAATTTACATACAACTTTAATATAATTTCGTAAATATATTGTATGTTGTGTTCTTTTTTTTCGAGTTTCAATCTGAAATTCATCCAAAATCAAAACTAATATTCACTAAACACCCTCAAAATTGAGATATAAACTAAAAAAAATATTTTCAATTATTTACAACACCACCCAATCCAAACAAACAATAGTTTTTGAAAACCCAAATTCGAATTCAAAGCTTCAGAGCTTTTTAATGGCTGTCAATGGTGGAGAATCAAATACCTTCAAAATTTATTGATTTACAATTTCAATTCGAACATCAATTGTGCAACATGAAAGGAAATTGCTAAGTTAAAACTCTATATTATAACAATTGAAATTCATTGATGAATTTTCTGAGGAAAAAAAAAGGACGAAAGCAGAAAAAAACGAAGGAAGAAAATTGGAGAAACAAAGGAGAGAAAGAGAGCATGGATGAGGATTCCCTATTCAATTCCTAATATAAATAGATAATAATTTAAAACTAATTTGTATAGAATTGGTAAATTGTATATGCATGTGTACGGCCAAAACCGATTTGAGTCAGTCGTACGGACTGGTCGAGATGATAATATTTCGATCAAAATATATCCGCATGACAAGCTCGGTCAAGGTCCGAAGTAGGGGCGGCGAGCTTCGAGCTCTAAGACCGATCAATGACAAGCTCGATATTATTATCGAGCTCATATCCAAATCGAACTACGAGGCAAAGCGGAGATTATCGAAGATGCATGGACCAACCAACACTCACCCCCGAATACCGAGATCCCAAGTCAGAATCGAGCTCGGACCAAGACCGAAGGCTCGATCCAATAACGAGCTCGAGCCAGTATCGAGCTCGCAGACTAGGGCCGTTGCAACAGCACTATGGGAGAGAATCTTAACGGAAATCGAGGAAAAGACAATACATCATGGGCTCTCCACTACGTATTTTTTATTGTATATAAAGTAGGTTCCCTCTACTATAAGAGGAACATGGATTGTAAGCAAGCGGAGGACACTGGGACAAAAGATCACTTCTCACACTAAAAGATATCCCCTGTGCTTGTTTTACTTTATCTTATTCATTCCTTTTACTTACTATTCTTATTCTCATAGTCAAGAATATACATATTCTATTTTTCTATACGATTTATATCAAATTGTATCGCATATCCTTAGAACCATAAACAAATCTAACGTTATTCGATTTTTCGGATAAACAGTGCCTATGTAATTAAGTTAAAACTTGATTAAGGAGAGTAATAAAGTTTCATATATAGTATAGGAAGGTAAAATTATATTGCAAAGCTACCTTAATCCAGATTTCAAGTGCTGAAAACTCTGCAACTTTTTTAGTTATGAAAGGAATACTTTTGGTGACAATCTGGTGCGTACTTCGGTGAGTGAATATAATTTTGGATGCATATAGATTTGGGTTGGGAGAGTTGGAGTTTACAAGGCCCAGTGCTACTTCTTGGAAGTGGGGGAATTGCTCTAGGAGAAGGAGAGCATATTATGTAAGTAGAAATGATTTCTCTGATCAGTTGGGCCAAAATTTAATGGGCTTTTAACACATTTGATAGGTTGACCAAATTTAATTAGAGTCATTATTTAAATATGCAAAAAATATATACTGATTTTATATATATATATATATATATATATATATATATATATATATATATTTGTCAAGTATTATTTTGGGTGGCGCGACTATACTGCGTAAAAATCCCTAACTTCTTAATTATCTTTGAGCCATATCCCGTACCCATGTTGAACAGTTGATATTAGACTCCATGTATATGTATACATGCATATACACATATGTTTGACAACGTAAATTGTTCAATAGGTCAAATCTAGCGTTAAAGTGACTAAAAAATTGACAACTTCAAGGGGTCGTTATGCATTCTGCCTATACATGTTTGTTTACCCGAAAAATAGAAAGTGTTGGATTTATACATAGTTCTAAGGATACGCGGTATAACTTGACGCAAATCGTATAAGCGAAAATATCGAATATTGACTATCAAGAATGAAAATACAAACAAGGTTGGAGGGAGGATGATTTATGAGTAAGCAAGATGAAAATAGTGTATAAAGCTCAAAATGATAATCTCTCAATATGGAGCATATGCACAGTATCTGAGTTATGGTGTCTTAATGTCCCCTTACAGAGATAATAGACATCCCTCTTATAGCGGGGAATCCTACTTTAGATATAATTAAAAATACACAGTGGGGAACCATGATAAATCAACTTTCCCTTTTTTCCTGCCGAGATTCTCTCCTTTAGTGCGGCTGCAACGGCTCTTGTCTATAGGCTCGATATTGACTTAAGCTCGATACTGAATCAAGCTCGATATTGATTCGAGCTCGATTTTGACTCGGGGTCCGGTATTGATTTGGGCTCAGCATTGGTCGGTCTTTGGCCCTCGAGCTCGATAACATTGCTTCACATCATGGTTCGATTTGGATTCGAGTTCGGTATTGATCGGTCCCTAAAACTCGAAGTTAGGTAAGCCGGCTTCGGATCTTATCCCGAAATTATGAAAACGCTCTTCGGTCCATTATGTTCCCATCTTGACCAGTCGTATGAAGGCCAAAATTGGTTTCGACCGTATACAGATAGTCCCCCCGTTTCTCGGGAAGGATGTGGCGAGAAACGATATGATTTTCCAATGGCTCGATCAGATATACACTGACGTTTGCATCAAATCCGACCATGACATATGTGATAGCTATCCCGTCGGTTTCGTTTACCAAGGCATTAAATGCATGTCAGACGGTCGTTGGTCACTGCTGATATTGAACTGTCATTCCCCAATCTATAAATAGCTTCTCTTTTTACCATTCATCACTTTTACATCTCTAGTTTCTAAATTTTCTAAGCTCTTTCTCGCATCTTCTGAGTTTATCTGCAAGCCTATAATTTTTATTGCAAAATCTTCCTTCTGTGATTTTCACTACAAAACCTTTCTTCAAAATACCACATCTTTGTCATCTATTTCTATTCTCGATCTTCAAAACCAAAATGGTGAAAACATCAAAAACCGTTCCTCAAAAAGAAAAAGCTTCTTCTTCACAGCCCGTTACCGATAAAACACCGGTGGAGCCACGACCTGAGGAGTATGTTCCCGGGGCGTGTGTTCTTACCTCCGATTTTAAGGTAGACAAAGGTTCGTTGGTTCCTGGCCGATGCGAGCCAGTATCGAGGTATTTGTGTTCGATAACTGAGGGGCATCTCGAACAGATAAGGAAAGATTGCAACTGGGAGAACAAAGAAGTGGTAATCCCGTCTCCCGAAGAAGATATTACTACTCATGTGAAAGGGTTTTTAAGTGTGTATTCTTACCCTTTCACGTTAGGTCCTCTCGACCCTGTTATCATTGATTTTTGCCGTCAATACCAAATAACCCTAGGCCAAATCCATCCTTCTTCTTGGCGGATCGTTATTTTGATCCGTTTCTTTATGAACAAAATCGAGGGGATGCCTTTCACCCTCGACTACCTCATTCGATTGTACAGCCCCCGCCTCTTTCGAGGCAGGTTAATAAACCTTCAGTGTTGGGCTACCAAGGTTCTGTTCTCGAGCATAGATGAGGACAAGGATCGAGGCTGGATGGGTAGGTTCGTTCGAGTGAAGACTTCAGACCTAATACCGGCCGAGAATATGCCATTTCCCGAGAAGTGGAACATGAAGCGTAAGTGTAACTCCGTTGTTATCTCCTATTTTTTGCCCCTTCGTTTCTTTCTCACTGATATTCCCTTTTTGTGATGCAGCGGTTCCTTGGATGCCCGGTGCAGTTCCTGACCTTAAGAACTGGGTACGACACCTGGCTTCGACCTCTACATATGTCGAGCGCTCATGGCGTGATTTGTCAAAGGGCCGATGGGAGGCTAAAAATCATGGTAAGCCTCTTTCTCGTATCTTTGATAATTCGAACGAAATGTTTTCCATACATCTAATCAATTCTCTTGTATGTAGGCTTGGGCAAAGATGCGGTTTTGAGGCCCCCGTCTATCAAGCCAATGCTGAAGCCGCTCAGGTACAAGCAAGAGAGGCAGCCGAGACCGCTAAATCTCGAGCATATTGGGTTGCTGAACTTGCCAAATGTCGATCTCGGAGGGAGACCCTCGAGGAGATCCATTCTCGAGGCTTTGATCTCACCGAAGAGATAAAAAGGGCCAAAGAGCTCGAAGCCGATACTGAAGCATTAGCTTCCGATGATGACGATGGTGATGATGGGAGCAAGAGTGGGTCTGAGAGCGGGGAGGAGACCGATGGAGAAGAGACCGTCCCCGGAGATAACCAGGAGACTTAGAGTTTTTTTTGTTTTTGTGTAGGGTCCTGTTCGGACGTTGTAAACACTTTTGTATATATATAAAGATCTTTTCCTTTCCCGATTTGTCTTTGTCTTATTTTCTGCCTTGTGAAGGTCTTGTTTCGTTCATGCCTTATGAAAGTTTTCATAAGCTCGAGGCTTTAGGCAATTTGATCGAATTCAGACTTTTTAGTCTTTATAACCGAGTGAGTGCTTGCTCGAACTCGAAGTAAGAGTATCCCTTAGGCTTAATAATCGAGTGAGTTGATTGCTCGAACTCTAAGTAATGTAGCCCGTAGGCTTAATGGTCGAGTGAGTTGATTGCTCGAACTCGAAGTAATGTAGCATGTAGGCTTAATAGTCGTGAGTGATTTCTCGAACTCGAAGTAAGGTAGCTCGTAGGCTTAATAGTCGAGTGAATTGATTGCTCGAACTCGAAGTAATGTATCCCGTAGGTTTAATGGTCGAGTGAGTTGATTGCTCGAACTCGAAGTAATATAGCCCGTAGGCTTAATGATCGAGTGATTTGATTGCTCGAACTCGAAGTAATGTAGCCCGTAGGCTTAATAGTCGAGTGAGTTAATTGCTCGAACTCGAAGTAATGTTGCCAGTAGG
This sequence comes from Nicotiana tomentosiformis, assembly GCF_000390325.3. Classification (NCBI taxonomy): domain Eukaryota; kingdom Viridiplantae; phylum Streptophyta; class Magnoliopsida; order Solanales; family Solanaceae; genus Nicotiana; species Nicotiana tomentosiformis. Next base: position 40,648,178 of record NC_090818.1, on the reverse strand, counting down.
CTTAATGGTCGAGTGAGTTGATTGCTCGAACTTGAAGTAATGTAGCACATAGGCTTAATGGTCGAGTGAGTTGATTGCTCGAACTTGAAGTAATGTAGCTCGTAGGCTTAATGGTCGAGTGAGTTGATTGCTCGGACTCAAAGTAATGTAGCCTGTAGGCTTAATGGTCGAGTGAGTTTTTTGCTCGAACTTGAAATAATGTAGCCCGTAAGCTTAATAGTCGAGTGAGTTGATTGCTCGAACTCGAAGTAAGAGAGGCCCTAAGGCTTAGTAGTCGAGCCTGGCCTCGTTGATTTTTCGGTTGGCAGTCCCCGATTAATGGGGTAATGGTCGATCCTTGAGCATGTTTGCATAATAGATCATGGAATAGAGGATGGGTTTTGAGACATGAGAAATCGGCAAAGAAGAAGTTTCTCATTATGTCATTATACATGTGTTCATGTTTTGTACTAGGGATCGATCAAACTGCACGAGCATGGTTCGTATTGACCATTTGGCTCTTATAATATTTCCTATCGAAACCCTGTTATTATGAAGTAACTTTCTGGCATCAAAACTTGATAATCGAACTTACTTGATATATTTGAGGGTAATGCCCCCCATTATTCGAGGTTGATTATAAAGAGGCCTCGGATACTGTTGAATTGTTCTAAGTTAGTACGATCAATGGTTGCCTCATTAAAAACCTTGCCGAAAAACCCATTTGGGATAAAACCGATCTAAGAGAAAACGAGTGCAACACGTACTTTCATGCCTAAGGATTTGTGTTGAATAACCCATTCCTATTCTTGGTTGAACTCTTGCAAGGGTTAATTTCGAAATATAAACGAACATGGGAGGGTCATACCTTAACAGTAGTATCATTTTACGTGTGACACGTTCCAATTTCTTGGTAGTTGTTTGCCGTTTATAACACCGAGCTTGTAGGATCCTTTACCGACGATTTCGAGCACCCGATACGGCTCTTCCCAGTTTGGACCCAGTTTTCCTTCATTTGGATTTCAGGTGTTGAGGGTGACTTTCCTTAGCACTAAGTCCCCGATTTTAAAATGTCGAAGATTGGTTCTTCGATTATACTATCTTTCGATCCGCTGTTTTTGGGCGGCCAATCGGTCGAGAGAGGCTTCTCGATGTTCATCCAATAATTCGAGGCTAGTATTCATAGCCTCGTGATTTGACTCTTCTGTTGTATGTCGAAACCTCGCACTGGATTCCCCGACTTCGACTGAAATCAAGGCCTCAGAACCATATACTAAGGAGAACGGGGTTGCCCCCGTACTGGATTTTGACATTGTTCGATATGCCCAAAGGACTTCGGGTAAAATTTCTCTCCATTTCCCCTTAGCGTCATTTAACATTTTCTTTATGTTTTGAATGATAGTCTTGTTCGTCGATTCTGCCTGTCCGTTCCCACTAGGGTGGTACGACATTGTTAATATTCTTTTTATTTTATAGTCTTCGAGGAATATCGTCACCTTGCCGCCGATAAATTATTTTCCACTGTCACACACTATTTTGGCGGATATCCCAAATCGACATAGGATGTGATCCCAGATGAAGTCTATAACCTCTTTCTCTCACTTTCTCGAACGCCTGTGCTTCAACCCACTTAGAGAAATAGTCAGTTATAAATAAAATGAACTTAGCTTTACCAGGGGCCGATGGCAGAGGGCCGACGATGTCCATCCCCCATTTCATGAATGGCCATGGGGATATGACTGAATGAAGTTATTCTCCGGGCTGATGGATCATCGGTGCAAACCTTTGGCATTTATCGCATTTTCGAACAAGCTCTTTAGTGTTTTTTCCATGCTATCCCAGTAGTATCCTGCTCTAATGATTTTGTGAACCAGTGATTCGGCGTTGGAGTGGTTCCCACAAGTGCCTTCATGGACCTCTCGTAAAACGTAATCGGTATCTCCTGGTCCTAAGCATACTGCCAATGGTCCATCGAATGTCCTTCTGTATAACATTCCATCTTCAGCCAATATGAATCGAGCAGCTTTGGTTTGTAGGGTCCTCGACTCTTTAGGGTCTGATGGGAGCTTTCCATCCTTCATGTATTGAATATATTTATTCCTCTAATCCAAGTTAAGCTTGTAGAGTTTATCTCGGCATGACCTTCTTCGATCACGAATTTCGAGAGTTGAACGATAGTCCCCGAGCTGATCTCATCTTCCTCGACCGACGACCCCAAATTTGCAAGTGCATCGGCCTCATTGTTTTGTTCTCGAGGTACATGCTGTAAAGTCCATTCTTTGAAATGGTGCAAAGTTACCTGCAGTTTGTCCAAATACCTTTGCATTCTATCCTCTCGAACTTCGAAAGTTTTGTTTACTTAGTTTACCGCTAGTAAAGAGTCACACTTGGCTTCAATGACTTCTGCTCCCAAGCTTTTGGCTAGCTCGAGACCTGTAATCATGGCCTCGTACTAGACCTCATTGTTAGTCAACCTAGAGGTTTTGATAGATTGCCTAATAGTGCTACCCGTGGGCATCTTTAAAACGATGCCTATCCCGAACCCCCTCACATTCGAAGCACCGTCTGTGAAGAGGGTCCATACCCCCGATGATGTACCCGATTTTAACAAGAGTTCCTTTTCAACTTTAGGCACGAAGGTTGGCGTGAAATCGGCTACGAAGTCCGCTAAAATTTGAGACTTGATGGCCGTCCGGGGTTGATATTTGATATCGTACCCACTGAGTTCGACAGCCCATTTGGCCAATCGGGCCGATAGTTCGGGCTTGTGCAAAATATTCCGAAGTGGGTAAGTGGTTAATATGCATATGGGGTGACATTGAAAGTATGGTCTTAACTTTCTAGAGGTGCTTATCAGTGCAAGTGCCAATTTCTCTAAGTGTGGATACCTTGTTTATGCTTCCCCTAAGGTTTAACTTATATAATAAACGGGAAATTGCGTGCCTTGCTCTTCTCGAACTAGGACACTACTTACCGCTATTTCCGATACTGCCAAGTACAAGTAAAGTTTCTCATCTGCCTTCGGAGTGTGAAGCAGTGGTGGGCTCGATAGGTATCGCTTTAATTCTTCTAATGCCTGTTGGCATTCCGGGGTCCAGGCAAAATCGTTCTTCTTTTTGAGTAGAGAGAAAAATCAGTGGCTTTGATCCGAAGACCTCAAAATGAATCGGCCTAAGGCATCTATCCGTCCGGTTAGCTTCTGTACGGCTTTCACACTGTCCACAACGGTGATGTCTTCGATGGCCTTAATTTTATCGGGGTTTATCTTGATCCCCCGATTCGATACCATGAAGCCTAGGAACTTGCCCGAACCGACCCCGAAAGCACATTTCTCGGGGTTGAGCTTCATGTTGTATTTCCTTAAAATCTCGAACGTTTCCTGCAAATAAACCAAATGGTCCTCTGCACGCAAGGACTTAACTAGCATGCCGTCAATATACACTTCTATTGATTTACCTATTTGTTCTTCGAACATTTTATTTACTAGGCGTTGGTAAGTAGCTCCTGCATTTTTTAGCCCGAAGGGCATTACATTATAACAATAGGTTCCATACTTGGTGATAAATGAAGTCTTTTCTCGGTCCTCCGGGTTCATTTGGATTTGATTGTACCCGGAATAGGCATCGAGAAAAGTAAGGATCTCGTGGACGACTGTGGCATCGATCATGCGATCGATGTTAGGCAGTTGGAAAGAATCTTTAGGGCATGCCTTGTTTAAATCTTTATAATCTACACACATTCTAAGTTTGTTCCCTTTTTTAGGCACTACAACTACATTGGCTAACCATTCAGGATATTTCACCTCCCGAATGGACCCTATTTTGAGAAGTTAAGTTACCTCATCCTTTATGAATCCATGCTTTATTTCGAACTGGGGTCTCCTCTTTTGCTTCACCATTTTGAACCCGGGGTCCAGGCGTAGCCGATGCGTCGTTATCTCTGGTGGGATCCCTGTCATGTCTAAATGGGACCAAGCAAAACAATCTATGTTATCAATAAGAAATTGGATAATCCTTTTCCTGAGTTCGGGGGTTAATCTCGTTCCCAGGTATACTTTTCGCTCGGGAAGGTACTCGATCAATATAACCTGTTCCAGCTCTTCGACCGTTGATTTGGTGGCGTCGGAACCTTCGGGAACAATAAAAGTTCGAGGGGGTCAGAAAATCCTCCTCCTCTTCTTCTATCTCCTGCTTCCCTGATTCGGTCGAGGCTGATGGTTGTGATTGCTATTTGACTTCCTCTTTACCTTTGATGCTCGACCTCTCCGAGGTTGACAGTGTCGATATAGGTGTTACCTCATCGACTGCAAATATTTCCTTCGTAACATGCTGCTCCCCGTATACTATTTTTACACCGTCCGATGTCGGGAATTTCATTACTTGGTGGAGGGTCAAAGGGACTGCCCTCATATTGTGGATCCAAGGCCTTCCAAGCAGGGCATTATACCTCATGTCACCCTCGATTACGTGGAACTTGGTATCTTGAATTGTTCCAGCCACGTTCTCCGGTAGAATAATCTCCCCTTTAGTTGTTTCACTGGCCATATTGAAGCCGTTTAAAACCCGAGCTGCGGGCACGATTTGATTCTGTAGGTCAAGCTGTTCCACGACCCTCGATCGGATGATATTCGCTGAACTACCTGGATCCACTAAAACACGCTTAACTTGAACTTTATTTAATAAGATAGAAATTACCAGAGCATCGTTGTGGGGCTGAGAAATGCCTTTTGCTTCTTTGTTGTTGAATGATAAAGTGCCTTCGGGCGCATAATCTCGGGTTCATTTTTCCCTAGTGGTTGATACCTTAGTATGTTTGAACATGGGTCCCTGTGGAATGTCGACCCCACCAATGATCATATGAATGACATATTAGGGTTCCTCCTGTTCATTTTTTCTGTTGGCGTCCCTTTCTCTAAAATGATTCTTGGCTCGATTGTTGAGGAACTCTCAAAGGTGGCCCTCGTTAAATAGACGGGCTACCTCATCTCTTAATTGTCTACAATCCTCAGTCTTGTGACCATGCGTGCCATGGTACTTGCACATCAAATTCGGGTTTTTTTGGGAAGGATCGGTCTGTATGGGTCTGGGCCACCTAGTATCTTTGATCCTTCCGATTGCCAATACAATGCCCGATGCATCGATGCTAAAATTATATTCCGATAACCGAGGTGCCTCTGTGGGATCGACATACTTGTCAAAACCACTTCTGCTCATAAGTCCCCGAGAACTCTGTCCTCGATCACTTCTTCGATTGTTCCGGGCGGAATTGCGTCCTGAACCATTGTTCCTTCGATCTACAGTATATGGTTGATATCGGTCTCTGGTCGACCTTGGCTCCATGTTGATGTCCCTCTGGTTCTTAACTACTGACCTATTTGGATGTACTGAACCGGAAGGGGCTCTTAGTTGGTCGTCCTCGACCCTGATCTTCGATTGATATCGATTGTGCATATCTGCCCAGGTCACGGCCGGATATTCGATCAAACTTTGTTTCAACTGACATGATGCTATCGAACTCCACTCGTTCAACTGGGTGAAAGCTTGAACGGCCCAATCCTCTATGATCGGTGGCAATTCCATGCGTTCTAATTGAAATCGGGACACGAACTCCCTCAGCATTTCATTATCCCTTTGCCTTACCTTGAAAAGGTCTGATTTCCTCGTTGCAACCTTTATGGCCCCTGCGTGTGCCTTTACGAAAGAATCTGCTAACATGGAGAATGAGTTGATGGAATTTGGTGGCAGGTTGTGATACCAAATCATTGCTCCCTTCGAAAGGGTCTCTCCGAATATTTTCAACAGCACAAATTCGATTTCGTCATCTTCTAAAACATTACCCTTTATGGCACACGTGTAAGAGGTGACGTGTTCATTAGGGTTGGTCGTCCCATTATATTTAGGAATATCGAGCATGCGGAATATTTTGGGGATCGGTTTTGGAGCTGCACTCGGGGGAAAAGGCTTTTGCACGAATTGTTTGGAATCCAACCCTTTCAACATTGGTGGTGCCCCGGGATTTGATCGACCCTTGAGTTATATGTTTTCACTTTTTTATCATTTGCTTCGATCCGTTTTGTGAGTTCCTCGCGTATCTTAGCAATTTCGGGATTAGTCCCTGATTCTTGCTCATTTGACCTTACTATAGCTAGCTCCGTTCTGTGGGTGATTTCTCGGGGTTGATTGGGCTCCGGTCTACTCAGTACCTGGGTTTGACTCTACAACTGAACTATCGCTACCTGTTGAGCTTGTAACATTTCGAAAATCATACGCAAGCTGATTCTGTTTTCCTCAACGTTATGGGTGTCTCGAGCTGTAGATCGAGTACCACCATGAATGCTATTTTCAGGTTTAGAACGTTAGTTTGCCTCAATAGCCACATGCGAATTAATGTCTAATAGTACTTCGACTCGGCCCCAACGGCATCGAACTCGGCCCCAACGGCATCGACAAGCGGCCTTTCGGCCCTGGGCGTTAAGTTGTTATTCTCACCTTGAAGGCCAGCTTTGTTGTCGACAGTAAGGCCATTAATTGAGAGTTCTTTGGGTCTAATCCGAAATCAAAGACACTTTCAACGACAAGCGTAAAATGGTGTGTTTTGCAGATTTGTATCAAATAACCACTGTTATCCTTAGCCCCACGGTGGACGCCAAACTGTTTACCCGAAAAATGGATAGTATTGAATTTATACGTAGTTCTAAGGGTACGCGGTATAACTTAACGCAAATCGTATAAGCGGAAATATCGAATATTGACTATCAAGAATGAAAATACAAACAAGGTTGGAGGGATGATGATTTATGAGTAAGCAAGATGAAAATAGTGTATAAAGCGCAAAATGATAATCTCTCAATATGGAGCATATGCCCATTATCTGAGTTATGATGTCTTAATGTCCCCTTAGAGAGATAATAGTCATCCCTCTTATAGCGAAAAATCCTACTTTAGATATAATTAAAAATATATAGTGGGGAACTATGATATATCAACTTTTTCCTTTTTCCTGCAGAGATTCTCTCCTTTAGTGCGTCTGTATCGGCTCTTGTCTATAGGCTCGATATTGACTTAAGCTCGATACTGAATCGAGCTCGATTTTGACTCGGGGCCCAGTATTGATTCGGGCTCAGCATTGGTCGGTCTTTGGCTCTCGAGCTCGATAACATTGCTTCGCATCATGGTTTGATTTGGATTCGAGCTCGATAATGACTTCGAGCTCGGTATTGATCGGTCCCTAAAACTCGAAGCTAGGTAACTCGGCTTCGGATCTTGTCCCGAAATTATGAATACGCTCTTCGGTCCATTATGTTCTCATCTCGATCAACCGTATACAATGTTTTCAAGGTTTTTTCAACCATATGTGTGCGTAAGCGCCTGTTTGTTTCGAAAACAAGGTGCAAAAAGTTTATCAAAAATCCTTTCAAGGTTGAAATTGTGTTTATTGATAGTAGTTTGCAAGAAATAACCAACAACAACAACAAAAAGAATCTCCACCTTGTTTTGGGAACAAACTTGGACAGCTTAAACTTTGTGAAGTGTATAAAACTTGACACTTGACACTTGACACTTGACACGAAGTGTTTCTTCTTAGTTTTCGTAAGTATTTATTTTCCTGTTAAACACACTTTTATGCAAGAACATGATTTTCCTTTGCTAATACTATTGTCTCATGAATTTTACCTTTTTATCATCTTCTTCACATCCATTCGCCCAAAGAAGTGTGGAAAAGAAATAATTTAATTCTTGCCACTTTTCACTTTTCGGAATTGTACGAAAAATAGTTTGCTTCCACAAAAGCAATGAAATGGCTATCATGAATGTGCGCAATTGTTGGTGAAACCATCAAGTGTACTATTGGATCGGACATTTACCACTCTCAACTTTCTATATAAGAAGAGATTGCCTATAAAGATTTGATCATGAAATCATATCTTTCCTAAAATTTATCCCACACGTCATGCTCCCTTGGATCCTCAGGACCCTCCACAAAAAAAAGCAGGTGAGGCCCCAATTCTTGATCGGAGGGGACATCAAAGGACTCTGCCCTTCCATCCATCGGATAGATAGAGAGGGATAGCAGAGCTTTTGATTTTTTTATGTTGTTAAAGAGTTGAACAATGATTTTTTTAGTATTGTCAAAGATTTGAATAATGAAAATAGATAGTGAGTGTTTGATCGAATTGATTATGTTTAATGATCTTGAACATGAATGGTCTTGATTTTTTTATCCTTACTTGCCTCATGAGCAAATCTTTAAGGTCAACAGTCAAAAATATTGTTCATCGGGCAAAGAAAGACAATACTCGTTAAACTTAAAGTTATGTTCATGAAACAAGCATGGTTAGAAAATTAAAATCGCTCACTTCCAAGGCCATTCTTGTGAATTATCCCATAAAAAGGTTGTTGAAACAAGAATGAGGCCGATCAACTTTTGCCTTAACATGGATTACAATGCCCTTTTGTTATTTTTGCACTCAGTTTCTTAAAAAGAATCTCATGTTTGGGAACCGTTTTAAAATGGCCATCCTATCATTTTTATTTATCCAGGAATTGTATTGCATTAGCAGATATCAATGTTCCATTTATATAAGAACAATGAACTTACTTACACGTTGAGCACAAACAGTGTCGTTTTTCTCCTTGTGCGCAACCTAAAATAATTCTTATTGACATGGCTCAGAACCACAGATTGAGTATTTTTATTTCTTTTTCTTCGTGTGACTTTTATTTCCTTATGAAAAGTAACATACAACTTAACATCACGTATCAATATCATCATCAATTTATACCTCCAAGAAACGAAGTGAGATCATATTATTTTTCTTTACTTATCTTGATCACTCTAATTATTTTTGGTTCGTTCGTCATCTTTCACTGTTATTCACTTTTTCAAATGTCGAATATGCTCAAATTGCTAATCGAAAATTTTGACGTACACCACGGGACAACAGAAGACAAAATTGGAGTTTTTAGTTTAATGGTAATAATTCATCGTGCAACTTTGTTTTTAGGCCAAATACATACGCAGCCCCTTAAAGTTGTCGCCATTTTCATTTATACACTTAAACTGAACCTATTACCTATTGGACACTCAAACTATTAGCGAAGTATATCTATTGATGAACACAAAAAATTCATACCCACAAAAAAACAAGTACGTAAAATCAAGCGATGCTTACATGGCAATGTAACTAATAATAAAAAACCACATCACTAAAAAACATACACATTGGCTCTTCAGACCAGACCCACCACCTTCCTCTTTCTTTTATTTCCCTCATCAGCTGCTTGTTCATCTTCAATCACCACACCAACAATAATCACCATACAAAATCACTAACTTCATTGAAATTTAAACTAAAAATTAAAAATAGACAGGACACTACAATCATACTTATAAAGAACACAAAATCAATCACTAAGTTGTTGCTTTGGATCTTCTAGGATGAGGATAATAAGGAATCAATATCCTGAAAATTTATTACCCCTGCTCCACGACTTAGCTGAATATATGCAGATTGCAGAAAATTAATAGTTCAAATATATGTTTTTTGGCAGGTTCGAAGAATATCAAGAGTGAAACAACGGTGCAATTTCTGGGTCATCACATTGATGACGGATTTTTCGATCACCGCGATCCCGCTCCCCTCTTCAGAAGAAATAGAGGACATGCGAAGTGGTTAGAAAACCTTATATTCTAGTGCTTAATAAAAATCTGATTTTGTACTTTTGATGTTGTATCTTTGAAGTAAATCTGTACAAAAACTAGAATTATTAGGAGGAAGGGGAAGGAGAAAGCAGGAGAAAATAAGTATTTGAATAAAAAAGAGAAAAAATTTTACTTCAGTTATTAAAGGTTTTACGCGCGCAACTCATGGTGAGATTTATTAATTATGCCACATTTGCGTAAAGTGTTCAATGGTATACTTCACCAATAGTTTAAATGTCCAACTGGTAATAGGTTCAGTTTAAGTGTCTAAATAAAAATTGATGACAAATTTAAGAAATTACTTATGTATTTGGCCTTGTTTTTATTTTCACTAGCTGGTTCTGCTACAAATAAAAAAAGAAAAAAGGAAACAAAAAGCTAGAGAATAAGGGGGCATGGGCGTGAGTTTCGTTCACACTTGACATGTAGGCCAATCAGGTTATAAGTAGTTGACCCAAATCACTTGCTATTTCCCGTGACTTCCGCCTACCCCGCCGCTCTATGCCACGCTATTTCCAGTCTTTTCTCTTCTTTTGACCTCCTCGCCCACAATTAATGTTTGTACTTAATTAATTAAGTACAATGTACTTCTAATCTTGGAGTATCACTCAACAACAATATATCCGGTAAAATTTCGCTAGTGAAGTCTGAGGAGGGTAGAGTGTATGCAGATCTTACCCCTATCACAGAAAGGTAGAGAGACTGTTTCTAGGAGACCCCCGACTCAACAAGATAGACAATAATATCAGAAAAGAAGCAAAATAACAAAATAGTGTGAACACAACATAGACCGCTAACAGACCTAGACAAAACTCTATCAGACTACCCGGTAAAAAGAGGGAAAAACGTTCGACTACCCCTATCCCACAACCCTAATGCTCGACCTCCACACGTTCTTATCAAAAGCCATGTCCTCGAAAATCTGAAGTCACGCCATGTCCTGCCTGATCACCTCGCCCCAATACTTCTTAGGCCGTCCTCTACCTCTTCTCGTACCTGCCAAAGCCAACCGCTCGCACCTCCTAACCGGGGCACCTAGGCTTCTCCTCCGCACGTGCCCGAACTATCTAAGCCTCGCTTCCCGCACCTTGTCGTCCACGGGAGCAACACCCACCCTCTCCTGAATATCTTCATTCCTAATCATATCCAGTTTAGTATGCCCGCACATCCATCTCAACATCCATATTTCGGTTACTTTCATCTTCTGGATATGTGAATTCTTGACTGGCCAACACTCAGCCCCATACAATATGGTCGGTCTAACTACCGCTCCGTAGAACTTACCTTAGAGTTTCAGTGGAATATTCTTGTCACACAGGACTCCAGACGCTAACCGCCATTTCATCCACCCCACCCCAATACGATGCGTGACATCCTCGCCGATCTCCCCATCTCCTTTTATAATTGACCCTAGGTACTTGAAACTTTCTCTCTTGGAGATGAGTCGAGCCTCACTACCACGTCCGCTTCCCCCGTCACGCCGCTGAATTTACACTCCAGATATTCCGTCTTAGCCCTACTCAACTTGAAACCTTTGGACTCCAAGGCCTGCCTCCAAACCTCAAATCTCTCATTAACGTCGCCTTGTGTCTCATTAATCAGAACTATATCATCAGCGAACAACATACACCATGGCACCTACCCTTGAATATGGTATGTTAGGGTGTCCATCGCCAGGGCAAATAAGAACGGCTTGAGCGCAGATCCTTGGTGTAACCCCATAACCACCGGAAAAAGCTCCGAGTCACCTCCCGCAGTCCTGACCCGAGTCTTAGCTCCATCATACACTCATTTCCTCAAAATTAGTTTCATCGGTTCTTTTAATTATAATCTATTTGTTATAAAACAATAAAAGAAAAGGAAGAGTATTGTAGAGAAAAGTAAAAAGAGAGAATTCGTATTGATTTAGGATGAATTACAATGGAATAGAACCCCTCTATTTATAGGAAAAAATGACTTAGCCATAAAGTAACAAACTCTAAAATCTCTCTAAAAGATGGATAATTACCATAAATAAAATACTACCCCCTCCGTTTCAATTTAGATGAGGTAGTTTGACTCGGCACAGAGTTTAAGAAAAAAAAAGACTTTTGAAACTTGTGGTCATAAAAGCTTAAGGAGTAAAAGCTTTGTGGGGTTATGACATTTGTGTGGTTATAAAAACCTCTCATTAAGGGTAAAATAGGTAATATGAAGAGTTTAAAGTTGAATTATTATCATTTTGTAAATGTGTCATTCTTTTTGAACGGACTAATAAGGAAAGTGTGTCATCCAAATTGAAACAAAGGGAGTATTTATAACACTCCCCCTTGAATGTCGATTCACCAGATAATATGCCTCGTTAAAATCTTAACTAAAATAAAACTACTGGGAAAAATATTCTAGAGAAGAAAAAAGAGTACACATGTTCAGAGATACGCCTTTTGGTTGCCTCATTAAAAACTTTGTAAGGAAAACCCAGTGGAACAAAATTTTGTAAGGGAAAAAGAGTACAACACGTATTAACTCTCCTTAATGAGACAATCAATTCACATCTTTGAGCCTTCACATTCGAATCTTGTGTACCATCTTCAAAAGATCGTTGGTAGAGATTTGATATACAAATCAACCATATTAACTTGAATGAATATGTTGCACCTTGAAATCATCATTCTTGATATGTAATGTTTTCATAAAATGATGTGGAATGGCCTTTTCAATATCTTCATAGAGATTCTCGCTACCATATTAGCATGCTTATAGTTATAGCAAGATACATATGTGCACAAATTGCACTTAGAATGCGGTACTTCAGGATCAAGAACTTTACATGCTTTAAGCAATTCAAATCCTTCAGGGATTGTCATATAAGTTAAGTTATATAAGCCATATAAATCGACTTTAGATGCATATCAAGTTTTCATGTCATACTAGACATATAAGATAGATAAAAGTGATTGTACATACCATTGACTTTAAACTTTTAAGTATTTGAACTGCAAGTATGTATAGGGGAAAATTGGTTCACATTAAATACTTGAATGACATAATGACATGTGGAACCGGGGACAGACGGAAGATGGAGCGAGTGGAAACTAAGACCGAGGACAACAACTTCGGTTGGCATCGGGTAAACCTCGAACGGAGCATTGTTAATGAGGGATTCATTAACAATGTCACGTAAGTCAGGGATTCATTATATAACGCTGGTCACCTAGCACATGCGTCACCTCAATATTGACCACATAACACGTAATTCAGGGATTCATACCCTCAAAACCAAATTTAGAAGTATCACTTATCTCAAACCGTGCAAATCTCTACTCCAATAAGCCCTTGCCTCGTGAATCGGCCTTCGAACGCCTCAAATTTAGCCACAAACAACTCAATACAATCAAATCAAGCTATATGAATCAACTAAAGTCAAAAATTTAACTCAAAAGGTCAACCTTGGGCCCATATCTTGGAATTTAACAAAAGTTATAAAATCAGAACACCCATTCAACCACAAGTCCAACCATACCAAAATTACTCAAATTTGATCACAACTCGACCCTCAAATCTTCAAATTAAAGCCTAGAAAGTTTTTACAAATTTTCGCCTATTATTCAACCCAAAACACTAATTAAATGATGAAAATAATGATATATTCATGTAATTTAACCAAATCCGGGTTAGAATCTCTTATCTCAATCACTCCCTTGAAAATATCTCCTAGAATCGCCTCAATCCGAGCTCCCAAAATTAAATTGTGAAATATAACTCAAACCCTCATTTTCCAAACTTATATTCTGCCCAGATGTCCCTTCTTCACGATCGCGGGAAATGCTTCGTGATCGCGAAGCACAAATTCACAGGTTGTCCAATTGACTCTACGCGAACGCGACATCCCACGTGAAAACGCGATTACTGACTTCCCAGACCTACGCGATCGGAAACATCATCATGCGATCGCGAATAACAAATATGCGTGAACCCGCCTCCTCTTTTCTTCTTCGCGAACTCGACTAGACCCACATGTTCACGATTAACTGCCTCTCCAACATACGCGATCGCAGACCCAAGCTCGTGAACGCATAGAACAAAATCCCAGCTGCCACAACAACACATCGCGATCACGATCCTCCTCTCGTGATCGTGTACAAGAAAACCAGCACCAGCAAAATCAGAAATCTTCCAAGATTCAAAATGCGCCGAACATGATCGAAATCACACCCGAGACCCCCGAGACCTCAACCAAACATACAAGCAAGTCCTAAAATATTATACAAACTCGCTAGAAGTGTCAAAGCACACCAAATAATAATAAAACCAAGAATCACGCATCGATTCAAGCCTAATGAACATATGAACTTCTAACTTCTACATTCGATACTGAAACCTATCAAATTAACTCTAATTGATCTCAAAGTTTGCACACAAGTCATAAATAACACAACGGACCTATTCCAACCTACGGAACCAAAATCGGAGTTCGATAACCACAAAGTCAACTCTCCAAACTTCTAATTTTCCAACTTTTACCATTTCAAGCCAAACGCACCTACGGACCTCCAAATCACTATCCGGGCACACTCCTAAGTCTAAAATCACCCTACGGAGCTATAGAAACCGTCAAAACTCCATTTCAGATCCATTTACACATAATTCAACAACCGGTCAACTCTTTCAACTTAGGCTTCCAACCTTGGGACTAAGTGTCCCAATTCATTCCGAAACATACCCGAAAACAAACCAACCACCCCGGCAAGTACATAATAACAATTGAGCACATAACCTTGTCCAAAGTAACATGAACTAAGTCGGTACACAATAGCCTAGCCTCCCCCGTCTCAAATTAACCCACCGGAGACCGACACCGTCTCCCATACAAAGCATCATACAGAGCCATCTGAATGCTCGTTTGGTAGCTATTTTTTGTAGGGAAACTCTGTAAGCGGCAGAAACTGATCCTAAGAACCCCCGAAATCTGTGACAGAAGCGCATTACATATTCTCCAATATTTAAATAGTGCGCTAGGACTGTTCGTCCGTCTGAGGGTGGAATGTTGTACTCAACTCAACCCGTGTGCCTAACTCTCGCTGCACTGCTCTCCAAAACTATGATGTAAACTGTGTGCCCAGATCTAAAATGATGGACACCGGTACACCGTGAAGGCGAACAATCTCGTAGATATAGATCTCAACCAATCTCTTTGAAGAATAAGTAGTCCCAACTGGAATCAAATGCACAGACTTGGTCAACCGATCCACAATCACCCAAATAGCATCAAACTTCCTCGAAGTCCATGGGAGCCCAGCTACTAAATCCATATTGATACGCTCCCATGGTCTATGATGTTTGTACTTTATTTGCTGATAGTTTAGGCACCGAGATACAAACCCTACTATATCCTTCTTTATCCTCCTCCACCAATAGTGCTGCCTCAAGTCTTGATACATCTTTGCGGTACCCGGATGAATGAAATACTGCGAATTGTGGGCCTCCTCAAGAATCAACTCACGTAACCCATCCACACTGGGCACACAAATCTGACCATGCATCCTCAACACTGCATAATCCCCAATAGTAACCTCCTCGGCATTACCGTGCTGAACTGTGTCCTTAAGAACAAGAAAATGGGGATCATCATACTGACGCTCTTTGATGCGATCAAATAAGGAAGATCAAGAAACCACACAAGCTAGAACCCGACTGGGCCTAGAAACATCTAATCTCACGAACTAATTAGCCAAGGCCTGAACACTGATGCAAGTGGTCTCTCACCAATAGGAATAAATGCAAGGCTACCCATACTCACCGCCTTTCTACTCAAAGCATTTGCCACCATATTGGCTTTCCCGGGATGTACAAAATGGTGATATCATATTCCTTTAGCAGCTCCAACCATCTTCGCTGCCTCAAATTTAGATCATTTTATTTGAACAAGTGCTGGAGACTCCAATGATTCGTAAATACCTCACAAGACACACCGTAAAGATAATGCCTCCAAATCTTCAATGCATGAACGCTGGCTGCCAACTCCAAATTATGAACAGGGTAGTTCTTCTCATGGGGCTTCAAATGGCGTGAAGAATAAGCAATCACTCTACCCTCCTACATCAAGAATCCCTAATACTAATCCGAGAAGCATCACAATACACTGTATAAGAGCCTGATGCTGAAGGAAAACCTAGAATTGGAGCTGTGGTCAATGCAGTCTAGAGCTTCTAAAAGCTCTCCTCATACTTATTTGACCACCTGAATAGTGTATCCTTCTGGGTCAACCTGGTCAAATGTGCTACAATGGACGAGAAACCCTCCACAAAGCGACGATAATATCCGGCCAAGCTGAGAATACTATGAATCTCAGTAGATGAAGATGGTCTGGGCTAACTCTAAGCCGCCTCTATCTTCTTTTGATCCACCCTAATCCCCTCACTAGACACCACGTGCCCCAAGAACGCCACCGAACTAAGCCAAAACTCACACTTGGAGAACTTGGCATAAAGCTTTTCCTCCCTCAACTATGTAGTGCAATCCTCAAATGCTGCGTATGCTCCTCCTAGTTACGTGTGTACATCAGGATATCATCAATGAATACTATGACAAACAAATCAAGATATGGCTGAGATACACTATTCATCAGATGCATGGATGTTGTTGGGGTGTTGGTCAGCACAAATGACATCACAAGGAGCTTATAGTGACCGTAGCGGTTCCTGAATGCCGTCTTTAGAATATCCGAGTTCTGAATCTTTAACCGGTGATATACATACCTCAAATCAATCTTAGAGAACACCCTCGTTCCCTGAAAATGGTCAAATAGATCATCAATGCGCGACAAAGGATACTTGTTATTGATTGTAACTTTGTTTAACTGCCTATTATCGATGCACATTCTCACAGTACCATCCTTCTTCACAAATAGAACCGGGGCACCCCAAAGCAACACACTAGGCCGAATAAAACTCTTATCAAGAAGCTCCTGAAGCTGCTCTTTCAATTCCTTTAACTCTACTAGTGCCATACAGTATAGATGAACAGAAATGGGCTGAGTGCCCGACACCAAAATAAATATCATTGTTGGGTGGCATGCCCGACAGGTCTATAGGAAACACATCCAAAAAGTCTCACACTACTAGAACAAAATCAATAGTAGGAGTATCAGCATCAACGTCCCTCACAAAGGCCAAATACGACAAATATCCCTTCCCAACCATCTGTTGGGCCTTCAGATAAGAAATCACCCTATTGGGAACATAATCTAGAGAACCTCTCCACTCGATCCTTGGAAATCCCGACATCGCCAATGTCACGGTCTTAGCTTGACAATCCAGAATAGCATGGCATGGAGGCAAATAGTCCATACACAAAATCACGTCAAAATCAATCATACTAAGAAATAAGAGATCAACTCTAATCTCAAATACCCCAATAGTCACTACATTTAACCGATACACATGGTCCACAATAATAGTATTGTCCACCTGTGTAGATACGAGAACAAGTGAAACTAAGGACTCACGGGGCATATCCAAATAACTAGAAAAATATGATGATACATACGAATAAGTAGAACCGAGTCAAATAATATAGAAGCATCTATGTGGCATCACTATATCTAAAGCAACGACCTTTGGCCTGGCAGGAATAGTATAGAATCGAGCTTGACCGCCACCTGATCGGCCTCCCCCTCTAGGGAGACCTCTAGCTACCTCGACCCCACCCCGAGCTAGCTGAGGGGGTGGTGAAGTAACTGGTGCATAGGTAATGACCTAACCCCCATACTGAACTGGATCTCCCAATAGATGAGGACAAAACCTCCTCACATAACTAAGCTCCCCACACTCGTAGCAACTCTGATCCGTCGATGGTGGTGGGGACTGAATTGGGCCCCGAGAACAGAATAACTGCTTGAAGAACCTGACACCGATGAACCCTGAACTGATGGAGCACGAGATGAACTCTAAGCTGGGAGAGCACTTAGAGATGACTGAACCATACGAGCATTGTATGAATCATGCTAGCTGATATGCCACGATGAACCAGACAAGCCATCTGAGCGGGCCTATAAGACCGACCCCTGTTGTGGTGGGACTGGCCCCCATAAGAAACACCACTGAAACCACCTGATCCACGAGGCCTCTTGGCCTCCCTCTCCTCACGCTACTGACTATGAACCAGCTCTAGCCGCCAAGAAATATCAACCACCTCATCGAACATAGAACTTGATACATTCTCTCGAGTCATAACAAAGCACAGTCCATAGTTGAGGCCATCAATGAACCTCCTAACCCTCTCCTTATCTATAGGAACCAACCAGACCGCGTGACGAGCCAACTCTGAAAATCTCATCTCGTACTGGGTCATAGACATGCCCTCCTGGCGTAGCTGCTCAAACTACCTACATAACTTCTCCCTGTGGGACGGTGGCACAAACTTCTCCAAGAAGAAAATAAAGAACTTTTGCCATGAAAGGGGTGCAGCACCGGCTGGCCTGCCTCGCTCATGGGTCTCCCACCATCTGAAGGCTTAACCCATAAGCTGATAAATAGTAAATAAGACCCCACTAGTCTCCAGAATACCCGTAGTATGAAAAATCCGCTGGCACCTATTCAAGAAGTCCTGAGCATCCTCTGACTTAGCCCCACTGAATGATGGAGGCTTGATCCTCCCAAATCTCTCTAGTCTATTCTACTCCTTATCACTCATAACAGGACCCACCTAGGCCTGAGCAACTGCAACCGGCTGGGCTGGTAGTACCTCCGGTGTCAGAAGACCCTGCACCTCCTACTCTGGAGTACGGGTGGCTGAAGTCTAAGTACCTCCCTCGGCTTGAGAAATGGCTGGTGCGGCCTATACTGAAACCGCCTGAGCAAGGCTAGTGAAAACAGTCAATATCTGGGCCAAAGCCTCCTGAAGGCCTGGAATCACAATGGGCACAACTGGTGCCCGAGTTGGGCCCACCGACTCAACTATATATGGAATCTGCTCCTGGGCTGGAGCAACGGGTAGGTCTACAAATGTTGCTCTAGCTGTTGTACGAGCTGCACCTCGGCCTCTACCGTGGCCCCGACCTCTCGTGGCCCTAGCTGATGGTACTGCTGGCCTTCTGCCCGATACAGTTGCACGTGTCCTCATCATCTATGAGAGAATAGAATAACAAAAGTTAGTTTCTGGAATCAACAAATTTGCATGACAAGAATACAAGAATGTGAAGTTTTCCTAATGGTTCGGCAGCCTCTCGAAGATTAGTACAAACGTCTCCGTACCGATCTGCAAGACTCTACTAAACATGCTTATGACTCGTGAGACCCATGTAACCTAGGCTCTGGTGCCAACTTATCACGACCCAAAATCACATGTGTCGTGATGGCGCCTATTGCGATACTACGCAAGCCGACAACTGACAAATAGCAACATTTTTAATTCAAAACACACTGAAATAGGTTTAAGTAAATGAAATCTCATAATAACTGGGTAAAAACACTGTAACTCAATACATAATTTCCCAAAATTCGGGTGTCACTGAGTACATGAGCATCTATACTATAACACGGCCTGACAACTGAAACAATGTCTAGGAAGGTAGACCAGTATAAGCAAAACTAAAAGATATAGGAGGAGAGTCAAGGTCTGCGAACGCTAAGGAAACTATCTTGATAATCTCTGAACTGATAAAGCTCTAGAAATTAGCAACCACCGTGCTCGAAAATACCTGGATCTGCACACAAAGTGTAGAGTGTTGTATGAGTACAACCAACTCAATAAGTAACAAAACTAACCTTTGGGTTGAAAGCACTGATGAGCTAAACCAATGGAGTCCAAATACAGAGTTTAATAGTACAGAAATGACATGAACATGACAATAATATCTCAGAGAAACTCATAATATGTTGGTACACAATATAGGAATGTAGATATGCTTCTAGGTTAACAGTTAAGCTCAATATAGATAAAATACGCCAAGTATGACTGATATAAGGAATATTACATCTCTATATTTACATGCCAATGTGAATATCACATGTGATGCAACACAATGAAAACCTCACGTACTAACACTCTCAGAGTACTCAATCTAACTATCTCAATACTCGCTCATCACACTTAGTCACTCAGCACTGTATGGTACCTATGCTCAATATTGGTATGTCAGACTCCAGAGGGGCAGATCCTGCCCAAACGCTAATAATGCCAACCTGGCCTGCTGCAGCGTGCATCCTGATGCCATAATGATAAAACCTAAAACTCATGCTACAACGTGTAACCCGATACACATATCCATAAGGCTTGCTGCGACGTGCAACCCGATCCACAAATTTCACTCACAACACATCTCTCAGGCCCCAACTCAGTCACTAATCTCTCCAGTCTCTCGGGCTCACAAGTCTAATGACAATTATCCCAAACAATGATATATAACATAACAATAACTGGTAACAGAGCCTGAGATATGATATACAAATGATGGATGTGACTGGAAAAAAAATTCCATCTAAGAAAATAATTCAACAGTAGAAATGATCACAATATGTCTCAACAAGATAAGCATATAGCCTAACACGATTTCTAACATGAATCTACAACTCCATTACTTTAACACATAGAGATCACATGAATGGCTACAAGGTTTGATGACTACACAATACCACGGAATCGACCAGCTCACAATTTCTACGATGCACACCCACGCTCCCGTCACCTAGCATGTGCGCCACCTCAACCCCGACCACATAGCACGTAATTCAGGGACGCATACCCTCATAACCAAGTTTAGAAGTATTACTTACCTCAAACCATGCAAATATCTACTCCAATAAGCCTTTTCCTTGTGAATCATCCTCTAACACCTTGAATCTAGCCACAAACAACTCGATACAATCAACTCAAGCTATATGAATCAATTTTATATGAAAAAGCGAAGTTCTTTAGCAAAAGTCACAAAGTCAACCCCGAGCCCACGTCTCAGAATTCAAGAAAAGTTACAAAATTCGAATACCCATTCAACCACGAGTCCAACCATACCAAAATTACTCAAATCTGATCACAACTCGACCTTCAAATCCTCAAATTAAAACCGAGGAAGTTTCTACAATTGTCTCCCAATTTTTAAACCCAAAACACTAATAAAATGATGAAAACAATGATATATTCATGTAATTTAACCATATACATGTTAGAATCACTTATCCCAATCACTCCCTTGAGAATATCTCCTAGAATCGCCTCAACCCGAGCTCCCAAAATCAAATTGTGAAATATAACTCAAACCCCCGTTTTTGAAACTTATAGTCTACGTTGATGTCCCTTCTTCACAATCGCGAAGAACAAATTCACACGTTACCCAATTTACTCTATGCGAACGCGGCATCCCATGCCCGAATAAGATGCACTGACTTCCCAGACATACACGATCGCAAAAATCACCATGTGATCGCGAATAACAAATTCGCGTGAACCAGCCTCCTATTTTCCTCTTCGCAAAAGCGACTAGACCCACGCGTTGGCGTTTCACTGCCTCTCCAACATACGCGATTGCAGACCCAAGCTCTCGAACGCATAAAACAAAATCCCAGCTGCCACAACAACACTTCACAATTGTAATCCTACTCGCACGATCGCGTACAAGAAAACCAGCACCAGGAAAACCAGATATCTTCCAAGGTCCAAAATGCGCCGAACATGATCCGAATCACACCCGCGGCCCCCGGGACCTCAACCAAACATACCAACTAGTCCTAAAATATCACACGAACTCGCTCGAAGCGTCAAATCACATCAAACAATACTAAAACCATGAATTGCGCATCGATTCAAGCCTAATGAACTTATGAAATTCTAATTCTATATTTGATGCCGAAACATATCAAATCAACTTCAATTGACCTCAAATTTTGCACATAATTCATAAATGATACAACGGACCTATTCCAACTTATGGAACCAAAATTTGAGTCTGGTAACCACAAAGTCAACTCTCGATCAAACTTCTTAACTCTCCAAACTTCTAATTTTCTAACTTTAGCCATTTCAAGCCAAAATCACCTACGGACCTCCAAATCACTATTTGGACACACTCCTTAGTCCAAAATCACCTTACGGAGCTATCGAAACCGTCAAAACTCTATTCCGAAGCCATTTATACATAAGTCAACATTCGGTCAACTCTTTCAACTTAGGCTTCCAACCTTGAGACTAAGTATCCCAATTCATTCAGAAACATCCCCTGAAATAAACTAACCACCTCATCAAGTCACATAGTAACAATTGAGCACAGAATAAGCAGTAAATGGGGGAACGTGTCTATATCACTCAAAACGATCGACCGGGTCGTTACATGCTAGTTGTTGGATGCTCACCAACCGAAGATGGAAGAGGCCTGGTACTCGACCTCACAGTACCGGGAGTAGCAGCTAGGACCGAAAAAGGAGAGTTGACATTCTCCACTAAGTCAAACTCTCCTAGAGCACTTGGGCATCGTCCTCGATTGGGTTGATAAGAGTTTCAGATTGAGCATTCTGTTGAGCTAATGAAGGATGTTGTCTCCTTTTTAGGGAAGCCCCTTCATCACTAGCTTCCCCGTCATCATCAATCACCACAGTAGCTGCGGCTAGCTCGGGCATGACTCTCTTGACCTTTTTATTCTTGTCATAGACCGAGGAAGAACGCCACATATTTAGTTTCATGTTCCCCAGCTGGGGACTCCGAGAGAAAGCGCTTGTATCGGAAGCAAATCCGATGGCGCCTGTTTGGGTGAGAGAGTTCTCCAGCAACCTCGCAGCCACCATGGGATCAACCAAAACATCCTCCTCTAGGATGGTAACAGAGCCATACGAGAGACCTGAATCCACTGAGTTGCTGAAGTATTGAAAATAGAAGGATCATTAATGACATGAAACAACCTTTTTCAGAAAAAAAAAAAGACTTTGAACTTACGTGTTCGAGTCCAGGACTCAGGGAAAGATGATGTCGTGGCCGAGATGATATCCCTGGTGGCAACAACGAAAAACCGCTTCATCCATCCATGGTTGTTGTTGTTGTTGTCATCCATGCTGGTGAGCAAAGCATTGTGGCCACACTTGCTAAAATTTATTACTCCCCCATGGAAAATCTTGGGGGAGTAGAGATTTATCATGCAAGCCAAGGTGAGCTCCTCCTTTGTCTCCTGGCATAATCGTCGTAGATAGGCCATCGTTTGCCATACCGAAGGGCCCACCCGTGCCAAACAAACCTGGTATTTGTGACACAATTCCATAATCACGGGGTCAATCTCCTCGCTCAAAGAAAATGCACCAAAGTAAATGGGTACGTATAAATGTACATGAAACCCTTCTTAGAGAAGGTTACTCGCTCTACCAGTTCTAGAGCAATAATGTTTAGATCATGGCAATCACAATCCTCCTTCACAACAGGAATACTGAAAGGGCGAATAAAAGAGGCGTGTATGCCAACAACCCAAGTACGGAACTTGAAGAAGGGAACTTCTCTTCGAAATCCTTGGCTGTGTTGAGTTGTTTAGGGATGATGGTGCTCACCATGGGAGGGTCAGCATCAACATTGATTTCTTTGTCTTTGCTCTTCTTCGAGACCCCACTGAAGAGAAGACCAGAGTTCTTGGAAGGGTTAGTAAAAGAAGCCATGATCGACCGAAGGTTATGAGAGTTCTTTGAAGAAGATTAAAGAAAGATGAAAGCACCAAAGAGTTGAATGCAAATAAGTTGAGAAAGTTTATAAAATCGTAAAGTGTAAAAGAAGAAGATGAGGCGTATAAGTAAAGGAATAGGCAGCTAAAATTGTGGTCATGATTACCTCGAGAACTGGCAAAAATATTGCTAAATCATGGACTAACACATGTTCGGGGTATTAAATGCGAAGAGACGTGCGTCTAATTAAGCGTCAGAAACTTTTTAGAAGGGTTCAAAAATATTTCCGCCAATAAAGGAATCTTCACCAACTTCCTGGTGACATAAAGATATGCCACCGAAAAGCAGGGAGGCTATCTGTATAGGAGAAAATTGGCTCACATTAAATACTCGAATGACATAGTGACACGTGGAACCGGGGAAACACGAAAGACGAAGCGAGTGGAAACTAAGACCGGGCACAACAACTTCGGTTGGCATCGGGTAAACCCCGAAGGGAACATTGTTGATAAGGGCAAACAAATATTTTCCCCACCATATGACAATTAATGAAGAATATTCCTCAGTATTGAATACACGTCAGTTACAGAGAATTTTGGCATTTATTACCCGTCGTTACATATTCATCAATGGCCCCAGTTATTGTCATTTAAAAGGGGCTTGATCCTAGGACCTTGTTCCCTATGTATAGCTATAAATAGTGACTTCAACAACCATTGTAAGATACAAAATTTCTCACAAACTTATGCTACACATTATTCCAAGCTAAATAATACTATATTTTACTGTCTAATAATATTCTTATTGTTGCCTTCGGAAGCCTTGCTCCCGGAACTAAGTTGTCTGCTATTTTGTCTCGATTTTAATGCTAAGTCTTGTATTTTATTTAATTTATTTATCATTTTGGGATCAATTTGATTCGCTTGTCTATAAACCACATTATAAATTCAACTGTACCATTTTAAGAGTAAACAATATTTTCATATATATTTAGTGTTATCATAGATGATGTCGACGAATATTTTATATCGGTTTCAACCTTCTTTTTTCATAAAGACATAACATAGTGATCTCTTCATTCATATTTTCAGGTACCTGAACCTTTTTTGAAATTTTAGGAAGTGTTATGTCATGTTATCTTCTAGATCGCTTGCCTCCTTATTATGATCATTTTGAAGATTTTCTTTATCAAGAATTTTATTTGAAACTGATTTGTCTATACGCTTTAAGCGTACCATAGACTTTGTCCTTCTATGACTTATTCTAATAGAAGCATTTGCAGCGTGAACATAGTTACTTTTTTGGATCAGCAAATGCGTCTAGCATGCTTTGCAATATATTGCATATGAATTATCAAACTGATATAGATAACTTTGTTCTTATAAGCAATAGTTTAGCTATTAAGTGGAGGCACTCAATAAATTATTTTGCTAAACCAACTGTGATATAAACCAACTTATCAAGATAAATTGTCTTGAATAGAAAATCTGGAAATTATGCTCTAAATTAAATTATTGAGCAAGTTACCTGGCAAACACCAAGTTGCGGGTTAATAATAATCACACATGTAACCATCTCATAGATGCATCTTATATGGTATACATGGTAGGTGAATGGGCTCATATTCAATTCTAATATTCATGGGATTCAATCCCAATTTTAGTTGGTCTATTAATTAATGAGAACAAGCAATATAAGAGGATTCACAAAGAACTTTCTAGTTCTTTCATATTTACCCATGTGAATTATCTTTTATTTTTGCACATCATACTTAAATTGAAATGGCTAAACTAGTTATGCCAACTGGATAAATTATCAATATTGATAAACTTCAGCTTTACACCATGACATGTGCAATTATCAATAAACACCAAGTTTATTATGATATAGATTTTATATCAATAAACTTCTACTTTATTGTTGCATATTTTTATTTGCGTAGTACAAACTGGAGAATAAAGCAGGTACGTTTTCATATACATATTACCCCGATACAATTTGTAGTAATAGAAGATATTAAATCTTTCCTTTATTCATAATCTCAATATAACTAACCGCTTTCGCGAATACTTTAGAAACTAAATAAGTTTCTTTGAGACTTACTATGATATAATATCTTATTGATAATGAATTTTATTTCTCCAAAATAGTATAATTGGTTCTTCTAGAGATTTTAATTAATTTTGTACAATCACATATTTATCATCATCCACATTGTGAATATCTCTTTCAAGGAGAAAGTTATACCAATATGGTCATGGACAAAATCATTATAGGCAAGATATGTTGCTTCTATTACTTTTGCCCTATAATAATCACATTGCTATAATATTTTGGCATAATCACAATAGGCACGTGATCAATGACCATTCATGCCATAATAATGAAATTATTTTCTTATTTCATCTCAAACCTCTTTCTAGAGGTTAGTGTGGTATATTCACTACCACTAGCACGTTTATATTCATCCAAGAATGAATATGTATTCATAAATCACATGTTATTACATTCACATCATGAATGAACCATAATCATCTATATGTGCTTTATAAAATCTCATGTCAAATCGATGACAAACATTACTTTCACAAAGTGAAGGATTATCTTAAGAATACTTATTATTCCTATTACCACAATGATGACGATTATAATTTCATCTATTGTCACATCCACATCCATTGATACCTTCACAATAATAATATTGTCTTCTTTCATACTTATTACATATTGCTACCACATTCTCTTAAGGGAACGAGAATGAAGCAAATTCAATGGAACGAGTTTTCACTTCTTGTGCTCATAATCATACATGAATTTGATCATGGCAAGACATAAAAATTTTATCACATCGGGTGGATATTATTTCTTACAAACTCAATTAGAGTTATACACAAAATTTGTTGTCTTTGCTTGTATTTAAAATCAAATTATAGAATTTCAATAATTTAAAAGAGAAAAATAAGGTAAAATACTTACCTTAAATCCAGAATTTATTCCAGAGGGAAGTTCATGGAACAATTGACAATCATTAAGCACCATGCACGTATCTCAAAGCCTCTACTCAATTGGTTGGAGTCTTGTGCTGATAACGTATTATAAAACAATAAAATAAAAAGAAGAGTATTGTAGAGAAAAGTAGAAAGAGAGATATTCTTATTGATTTAGGATGAATTATAATGGAATAGAACCGCTATATTTATAGGGAAAAAGTGACGTAGCCACAAATCAGCAAATCAGAAGATTTTTACCTTTTATAGAATTGTACCTAAAATAAGACTCTCATACTATATAAAGAGGGCCTGATTACTTGTAAAACACATTGTAACAGGCATCCAAAAGCAATATATTATTATTTTCGTCAAGTTCTTATTATTCTCTTGTTGTTTCTGTTTTGATATCAGAAAAAAATATTTTTCGCTCGAGGGTGGCAAACCTTCAAGGCTAAGACTGTTCAACTTGTGTGGTTAGCATTTACTTTTCCATTACTTATTTTAACTGCAATCTGATTTGTTGTTTAGTATCAAATTAAATCACGTATCCTTAAAACCACATATAAATTCAATTGTTATCCGATTTTGAGGGTAAACAGTTTGGCGTCCACCGTGGGGCTAAGGATAATAGTGGTTATTTGATACAAGTCTCCATAACATACACTACTTTATACTTGCTCTTTGAAGTGTCTATGATTTCGGATAAAAAACAAAATATCAAACTCTCAATCAGTACCCCTACATGTTGATAATGAGTCCGGTCACCACGGCAAAAATAACAACATGGCACCTAGTGAAGGAGTACCGCCCGTTGATCCCATTGGAATCCCCATCGTAGATCAGATTGATGCTAATTCACATGTGGCTATCGACGCAAACTTGCCTACCGACCCCGAAAATAGCGTCTGTGGTGGAGCCCGATCGGTAACTCGAAACACACAAAATATTGAAGTAGACGGGATCAGTCTACGGGTGATCTTCGAAATGATGCAGGCTCAACAGGCGGCGATAACTCAGTTACAGAACAAAAGCTATGCACCGAGCAGGGTTGAGCCCAATCCACCAGTCATAGAAAGGTCAAATGAACATGAATCGTGGGCTAACCCCGAGATCATAAAGATGCTTGAGGAGCTGACAAAACTGAGTGCGGCTCCGAAGCCAATCCCTAAGAATTTTCGCATGCCTGAGATTGCTAAATATAACGGAACGACCGACCCAAATGAGCTTGTAACCTCTTACACATATGCCATCTAAGGGAATTACTTGGAGGATGATGAGATTGAGTCTGTCGTATTGAAGAAGTTTAGAGAAACCTTATCAAAAGGGGCTATGATATGGTATCATAACCTACCTCCTAATTCTATTGATTCATTTGCTATGCTTGCTGATTCTTTCATGAAAGCACATGCTGGGGCCATCAAAGTCGAGACCAGGAAATCAGATATTTTAAAAGTAAAACAGAAGGATAACGAGATGCTCAAAGATTTCGTGTCCCATTTTCAAATGGAACGATTGGATCTTCCACCGGTCACTGATGATTGGGCTATTCAGGCTTTCACTCAAGGGCTCAATGTTCGAAGCTCGGTGGCCTGGCAGCAGTTGAAACAAAAACCTGATAGAATATCTGGTCGTTACTTGGGATGACATGCATAACCAGTATCAATCGAAGATCAGAGTGGAAGATGATCAACTCGGGGTCCCTTCGGGGTCTGTTTATCCCGTCAGAACCTTCGACAGAATCAAGAGAGACATCGATCGTGAATCGAGGCCAAACGGGGATCGTTATCGGCCATATAATGGAGACCGAAGAAGCAGTGGGTCCGGGAGGAACGCCATGAGAAACGAAAGGAGAAATGACCGAAGTTAGAGCAACCGAGGACTCATGACCAAAAACAGCTCCGACAGGTCTATCGGGCCTAAAGAAGCACCGAGTCTATCGGAATATAACTTTAATGTTGATGTTGCCGCTATTGTATAAGCTATCGGGTGCATCAAAGATACCAAATGGCCTCGACCTCTACAATCTGATCCAACCCAAAAGGATCCTAACCAGATGTGCAAATATCATGGCACTCATGGTCACAGAACGGAAGATTATCGACTGCTGAGAGAGGAAGTAGCATGACTATTAAATAACGGGCATCTTCGAGAATTCTTAAGCGACCAAGCCAAGAATCATTTCAGGAACAGGGATTCTGACAAACAGACAGAACAAGAAGAACCTCAACACGTCATTAACATGATCATCGGTGGGGTCGATATCCCTCAGGGATCGATGTTGAAACGCACCAAAGTTTCCATCACTAGGGAGAAACGAACTCGAGACTACATACCAGAAGAAACTTTATATTTCAACAATGAGGACGCGGAAGGGATTGTACAACCCCACAATTATGCGTTGCTAATATCTGTACTGATAAATAAAATTTGAATTAAACGTGTGTTAATTGATCTAGGTAGCTCGGCCAACATCATTCGATCGAGGGTCGTGGAGCAACTACCGAGTTGTAAACGGATTCAACATGGCATGTGAACCCACTAAGGGTGAGATAATATTACCGATAAACACTGCTGGGACCATACAGGATGCTAAGTTTTATGTAATCGAAGGAGACATGAGGTACAACGCTTTGTTCGGAAGGCCATGGATCCACAACATGAGGGTAGTACCCTCAACTCTGCACCAAGTGTTAAAATTCCCAACGCCTGATGGAATTAAAACGGTCTACTGAGAATAGCCATCCGCAAAGGAAATATTTGCAGTCGAAGAGGAGATTTCGATATCCACACTTACAACGACAAAGGGGTCGAGTTCGATTACAAAGCCAGAAACCAAATAGCAATTACCGACACTAGCTCCGACCTAACCGAAAAAATAGGGGACTGATGAAGACGATGATTACGGGGTACCCAGGTCTTTTATAGCCCCTGATGATTCCGATGCCACCAAATTGACTGTTGGGGAGCTAGAACATGTCATATTGGTCGAGCATCTACCCGATCGATAGGGATACCTGGGCACGGGGCTAAATCCCGAGCTCAGGAAAAAACTCATTCAGTTTCTTATGGTTAACATAGATTGTTTTGCTTGGTCACACCTTGATATGACATGGACCCCACCAGAGATAACCACTCACAAGCTGAGCTTGGACCCGAAATTCCATCCACTCAAGCAAAGGAGGAGACCCCAGTTTGACTAGGTCAAACATGTTTTCATCAAGGACGAGGTATCTAAACTCCTTAAAATAGGGTCCATTCGGGAAGTTAAATACCCTGATTGGTTAGCAAATGTAGTAGTAGTCCCTAAAAAAGGGAACAAATTAAGAATGTGTGTAGACTATAAGGATTTGAATAAGACATGTCCCAAGGATTCTTTCCATTTGCCCAACATCGATCGAATGATCGATGCCATGGCCGGCCACGAGATTCTTAGTTTTTTCGATGCCTACTCCGGGTACAACCAAATACGGATGGACCCGGGTGATCAGGATAAAACCTCCTTCATCACTAAATCAGTGATGTTCGAGGAACACATATGAAAATCAATGGAGGTTTACATTGACGACATGTTGATTAAGTCCCTGCGAGTAGAGGACCATTTAAAACATTTGCAGGAAACCTTCAGCATATTGAAGAAATAAAATATGAAGCTGAACCCGGAGAAATGCGCATTTGGAGTTGGATTAGGTAAATTCCTTGGGTTCCTGGTATCAAACCGAGGAATCGAGATCAAGCCTGACAAAATCAAAGCCATCGAAGATATCACGGTTGTGGACAATGTGAAGGTCGTGCAAAGATTAACCGGGCACATAGCAGCCCTGGGGCGATTCATTTCGAGGTCATCTGACAAGAGCCACCGATTCTTCGTACTATTGAAGAGGAAGAATAACTTTTCATGGACCCCGGAATTCCAACGAGCTTTGGAGGAAATCAAACGGTACTTATCGAGCCCATCGCTGCTTCACACACTAAAGGCAGATGAACAACTATACTTGTACTTGGCGGTTTCGGAGATAGCAGTAAGTGGTGTCGTGGTCCGAAAAGAGCAAGGTACACAATTTCAAATTTACTATGTTAACAAGACCCTAGGTGAGGCCGAAACTAGGTATCATCACCTAGAAAATTTGGCGCACGCTTTGCTAAGCATCTATAGGAAATTAAAACCATACTTCCAGTGTCACCCCATATGTGTCGTAACTACTTACCCGTTGAGAAACGTTATGCAGAAGCCCGAGCTCTCAGGCCGGTTGGCCAAATGGGTCGTGGAAATCAGTGGGTACGATATTGAATATCGACCCTGGACTGCCATTAAGTCTCAATGTTTGGCGGACTTTGTAGCTGACTTTATGCCGGCTCTAATACCCGAGGTCGAAAGAGAGATATTGATCAACTCAGAGACCACTTCGGGAATATGGACCTTCTTTACGGACGATGCCTCAAACGCAAAAGGGTACAGACTTGGCATCGTATTAAAGACACCAACATGCGATGTAGTTAGGCAATCTATTAGGATGGTAAAATGACTAACAATGAGGCCGAATATGAGGCCATGATTGCTGGTCTCGAACTAGCCAAAAGCTTGGGGCAGAGATAATTGAAGCTAAGTGTGTCTCCCTCCTTTATGTAAACCAAGTTAATGGGACGTTCGAGGTCAGAGAAGAACGAATGCAAAGGTACCTGGATAAATTGCAGGTAACGTTACATCGATTCAAAGAATGGACTTTGCAACACATACCTCGGGATCAAAACAATGAGGCTGATGCCCTCGTTAACCTAGGGTCATCGGTCGAGGACGACAAATTCAACTCGGGGTCAGTCGTACAACTTATGAGATCGGTAGTGGAGGAAGGCCATGCTGGGATTAACTCAACGAGCCTAACTTGGGACTGGAGAAACAAATATATAGAATACCTGAAGACCAGAAAACTGGCATCGAATCCAAAGGAATCGAAGGCCCTACGTACAAAGGCAACCCAGTTTAGCCTATCTGAAGATGGAACCATGTTCAGAAGGGCGTTCGATGGCCCACTCGCGATATGTCTAGGACCAGGGGACACCGAATATGTTTTGAGAGAAATCCATGAAGGCACCTGTGGAAATCATTCAGACGCCGAATCACTGGTTCGAAAAGTTTTCAGAGCCGGCTATTACTGGATCAATATGGAAAAAGGACGCAAATGAGTTCGTATGAAAATATGATGAATGTCAAAGACACGCTCCGATGATTCATCAGCCCGGGGAACTCCTGCATTCGGTCTTGTCA
Organism: Nicotiana tomentosiformis; assembly: GCF_000390325.3. Classification (NCBI taxonomy): domain Eukaryota; kingdom Viridiplantae; phylum Streptophyta; class Magnoliopsida; order Solanales; family Solanaceae; genus Nicotiana; species Nicotiana tomentosiformis. Next base: position 40,616,637 of record NC_090818.1, on the reverse strand, counting down.
CCATGGCCGTTCATGAAGTGGGGAATGGATATTATCGGGCCCCTTCCATGGGCACCCGATAAGGCTCAATTCATATTGTTTATGACTAACTATTTTTCTAAGTGGGTGGAAGCCCAGGCATATGAAAAGACGAGGAAGAAAGAAGTCATCGACTTCATTTGGGATCATATCATATGTCGATTTGAAATGTCGGCCGAGATCTTGTGTGACAATGGGAAACAATTCATCGGCAGTAAGGTAAGCAAGTTTCTCGAAGATCATAAGATCAAAAGAATCTTATCAACACCTTACCACCCCAGTGGGAGCGGGGAAGCAGAATCGACCAACAAAATCATACTTTAAAACTTCAGAAAGAGGTTAACCTGCGCCAAAGAAAGGTGGAAGGAAATCCTTCCTAAAGTCTATGGGCATACCGAACTACTTCAAAGTCCAGTACCGAGGCCACCCCGTTCTCACTAGTCTACGATGCCGAAACTCTGATACCGGTCAAAGTCGGAGAGCCAAGTCTCAGGTTCTGATATGAAACTGAGGAATCAAATGGCGAAGCTATAAACACGAGCCTCAATTTATTGGATGAAAGGCGCGAAACAGCCCTTGTCCGGTTGGCCTCCCAAAAGCAGCAAATCGAGAGATATTACAATCGAAGGACCAACATTCGACACTTCAGTGTCGGGGACTTGATACTAAGGAAGGTTACATTAAACACCCAAAAACCGAATGAAGGGAAGTTGGGGCCGAACTGGGAAGGCCCTTACCAAATTATCGAGATCACCGGTAAATGATCGTACAAACTCGGAACAATGAACTATGAGCAACTACCGAACAACTGGAACATAGCTCACTTGAAGCGATACTATTGCTAAGGTGCGATCTCAGTCATTTCCTTTTATGTATTTACATTTCGAACTAATATTTGGAGGGAATCATCGAGAAACAGTATAAATTTTAGGTCTGAAAGCGCGCGTTGCACTCTTTTTCCCTTGAACCGATTTTGTTCCAAATGGGTTTTTTGGCAAGGTATTTAATGAGGCAACGATAAATCGTTCTAACCTAGAATTGAAGGCCGGTTACGAATCGGTATCGAAGGTCACAACAACAGTATTCGAGGCCTCTCTATGATTGGCCCCGAACACTGGGGGCATCACCCTCAAATAACAACTTTAGTAAGGAATGAAACTTTACGACTCAATGATCTCGGCTCGATCGGTAGGATTTTCTGCAAGGGTCAAACGGTCACATGAACCGTGCCCACATAAACTACTCAAGCCCTGGCATGAAACCTGTACATATGTATAACTATCACGCATAAGAATAAAAGAAGTTTCTACCTTGCGGATAAATATCTTGTCATTTAAGAATTTCTCTTTTTTCTTTTAAGGAATTTCGTACATTCGATCTCCTAAAGGTACCGAGCCCAAGGGCCGCCTTTACCCGGGTTCAAACGATCACCCAAATCGGGGACTTCCGTCCAAAATCAAACTCGGACAACTCGGGCTATCGGAGCCCACGGGCACAAGACCTATTAGGCAACCCCCAAACCTTAAAGGCTACGGCCACTCCCATTCGGGGACTGTTATCTTAGGCAAAGTCCGGATAAATCGGAGTAAAGACCACTGGGCAACACCCGAACTAAAAAGGCTATGGCCATATTAACGCGGCTCGAAGACGTCCGAGACCCGTAACAAAAACAACAAGGCCTTAAAATTATTTAACCAGTTCTAAAGGCTTCCCTCGGCTAACTATAACCTGAAAGAGTCTAAGTACTTTGGGGAAATATTTCCGGTCATACCGAACCCCCACGTTGCCCAGAAACAAGATAAATGTTGAAGGCAAGGTTTGTTCAATCCTCCGAATGTAACCTAACTATTTCATGCTGAGGCATTTCGACCTTTGCAAATATAAGTAATAAAGCAGAGGAAAAATTCAAAAGTCGTTGAAGCGAAAAATCCTTATATATATATATATCAAGAATTCTTTTTATAAGGGTCAAACAACCCTGATACAAATTTTTACAAAGGCCAAATGGCCTCAACAAAAGGGTAATACGAAAAGCAAAAAACAAAAACATCTAAAAAGAGCGTAAGTGGTCTAGTCTTCGCCGGGAGCCGCATCATCACCTTCGGGGTTCAAGCCACCCTCGGACTCTACCAAATCTTCAGAACCTTCATCATCTTCGGGAAAGGCCAGTTCTTTGGCCTCAACTTCGAGCTCTTTGGCATTCTCAATCTCAGTCGATAAGTCGAAACCCCGAGTATGAAGTTTCTCGAGGGCCTCCATTCGAGATTGCCATTTCACGTGCTCGATGATATCCTTTGCTCGAACCTAAGCCTCTTGAGCATCGGCCTTATAAATGGACACCAACCCATCGGCGTCGACTTTAACTACCTTAGCCTCCGACTTGGCCGTCTCGAGCTCCTTGGCTAGGTTTTCTCTATCGAAAACAGCCGAATTTATCTGAAATTGAAGCTCATCGATCTTTTTGGCCTGCACCAAGGCCTTTTCCTTCACAGCTCGAAGCTAGACCTCAGCCGAAGCCAACTGTGCCCGGGCAGTCTCCTTTTTCGAGGCCAAGCGGTCCATGTTTCTTTTCCATTCTTCGGCCTCGACCTTTACCGTATCCACCTCCACCCGGAGATGCTCGATCTGATCAAGTTTCTTTTGGACCTGCGGGTTTTGACAGTTAGCCACCGTATCTGACTCATCGTCACTAACCTCAAATACTCTTCTTACCTGCTCGACTAGGTTGGCATGCTCCTTTCGATCCGCCTCCAGCTCAGTCTGGAGTTTCTCACTGAGAAGTTTGTAAGCATCCCTCTTCTCAGTGAGCCCTTGAGTCTCGGCCTCGTGTTGGTTTAAAAGTCTTGTGATGAAGCACCGAGGCCTGCAAGCACAAAGAAAAAAGTTACGATTATTTATAACTTAATCTAAGTACATAGTAGAGGTTGTCAAGAGGCATACAAAGTTACCCGATTTAACGCATGTCGTGCTTCGTTGAATAGGCAGGGCGCTTCCACCTCGTTCAACTTAGCTTGATCCTCTTCGGTCACCAGACACCGAAGAAAACTGGCGATCCCTACGGGGGCAGAAATGACCTGGGCATCCTCCAGAATAGACATGATGACCGACCGCTTCCGTTCAGGATTCGCGTTCGGAGCTGGGAACCGGTTGACTAGTTTCGGATTTGAAGAATGCCTGATGGTCCCCGAAGACGGACTCTTCATTGGCACCGGTAAGTCACCCAACCTTGTGACGTCCTTCGTGGCGGTAGAGTCTATACCGTCAAAAGAGTTGTGGAAGGGATATGCCACCCATTGGGGCCCTTCGTTGAGGTGAATTTTCAGCGTCTGAGCCTCGTTGATCATGGAGTCAGTAAATGAAGGCGACTCAAGGAGATCTATCACCCAAGTACGTCCTTCGAGGCATTGTCTTCTAGCCGAGAAGCCCCGGCCATGGTCTCCTTGTCGGCCTCCCTAACTTGAGGCAAAACGACCTCGCCCCTCTCTGGTTCGGAGGCCTCGGCCACTCCTTTCTATCGGTCCCCCTAATTCGAGGCGATTCGATGTCGCCTCTCTCTGGTTCAGGGGCCCCTCGTCCCTCGAACTGCGACCGCACGCGGGCAATCCTCGTCACCGCTTGGAGGCCTCATTGCGACATCCTTGGGAAGACCTGCAAAGAGAAAAGAAATGAGTAAGGGCTTAGCAGCATGAAAGAAACCTAGGTGTTGTCCACTCAAGAAAATAATATCACCATGAGAACGAGCCTCCCACCGGCCCATCGAAAACTCACGCCATGTGCGCTCAGAATATGATTTTTGTGATACAATTCCCTCGACCCACTCCTTGAGTCGAGGGACTACTTCCGGGACTGCTTCCGGTACCCGAGCAACAGCTGCACTACCACCAAACACCGGTATGAAAGAAGGAAAAGAGAGTAAAAAATAAAATTTTGGGAAAAACGAAACTTTACTTATGTTTCGTGTTCCACTTCTCAGGGAACAACATGTACTCTGCCGGGATCAGGTCCGAGGTCCTCACTCGGACAAAACGGCCTAGCCAACCTCGGTCCCGATCTTTATCGATGCTCGAGAACGGGGATTTACTATCCCATCGTGCAAGTTTAATCAGTCCCCCCCGGAAGAATCGGGGACTGTATAGGCGCATGAGATGGTCGATGGTGAACGGGCATCCGTCGATCTTGCTCACAAAGAACTGGAGAAGAATGACGATCCTCCAGAACGAAGGGTGAATCTGACCTAGGCACACCTCGTACCTTCTGCATAAGTGGATGATTACTGGTTCCAACGGGCCTAGCGTAAAGGGATAAGTGTAAATACTTAAGTATCCCTCGACGTGGGTAGTAATATCTTCTTCGGGTCCGGGAACCACTACGTCTTTATCGACCCAGTTGCAATCTTTCTTGACCCTTCGGTGATCGAGCAGATGTACCTCGAGACCTTCTCACACCGGTCCGGAACGGGTGAAGGTTTTTCAACCTTAAAATCGGCGGCCATCGAGCACCCGCCATGGATAAACGTGCTAAGAGGAGGCTCCGCTGCTGGTTCCTCATCGACCGACCGTGATGTAGAAGTAGTTTCTTTTTGGGAAACTGTTTTTGAAGTCTTCGCCATTTTCTTTTAAATTGAGGGTAAAAGATGAAAAAGAGGAAGTTAAAGGGGTACACTTGACGGTTCGAAGTGAAGACAAGCAAAAGTTCTTACAAAGATCTCAAGAAATCAGGATGCAAGTGCTAGAAAATGTAGAGATTTCCAAGGAACAAGAGGAGAGAAGGTTTGAATGTAAAGTTTGAATGAATGATGAAGGAGGTATTTATAATTTTCAAACGACGGTTCAAACCCAGGAGTGGCCGACCTGTAACTGACGAACATTTAATGCCACTAAGACGTGATTGATGAGACATTTCGTTCATTTTATCATTTATGACGCGAAGTATCGAGGTGAGAATCGGAAGCTCATATCGTTTCTCATCGCTTACTCTCCGAAAAATGAGGGGACTATCTGTATACGGTCGAAATCGGGCTTGATTACTACATGAAAAATCATACTCGGAATGCGAGGGGTTGAAGATCGATCCCGAGTGTCGTCGAACCAGAACACGAGGTTAGAATGTCCGTCCTCGAGAACATTGAGTCCATGATCCCGGAATCGACCCTGACCCTGAGTAAACTCGAGGAAACATTGCCGGTGTAACCAACATAAGACTGAAATAGCGGAAGGCCGAAATATCTGTAACCGACCATATATCACGGCGGGAATCTCGGCACTTATCAATAGGGAACTGGCAAATCAGCAAACCAGGAGAGTTTTACCTCTTATAGAATTGTACCTAAAATAAGACTCTCCTACTATATAAAGGGGGTTTGATTACTTGTAAAATATATTGTAACACGCATTCAAAAGCAATATATTATTATTCTCGTCAAGTTCTTGTTATTCTCTTGCTATTTCTGTTCTGATATCAGAAAAAATATTTTTGGCTCGAGGGTGGCAAACCTTCAACATGAAGACTGTTCAACTTGTGTGGTTAGCATTTACTTTTCTATTACTTATTTCAATTGCAATCTGATTTGTCGTTTAGTATCAAATTAAATCACGTATCCTTAAAATCTCTTATAAATTTAATTGTTATCCGATTTTGAGGGTAAACATAATAATTTTAATTTATTTACTAAATTGGGGAGAAGCATTCCGATATATAAAATTGTCTGAACCGCTATAAACAAAAGAAGAAATTAAACGTCTTGAAGATGCAGCTAAACAGAAAAGAAGTTATGTTTGAGAAAATTTATAAAAAGAAAGTAAAATACGTATTAGCCAATCCCAACTATCATAATTCTCGCCAGTCCATAGTGTTGACTCCACAACTGTCGTTTTCTTTCTTTTGAGCTGTGTAGAGTCTTTGCTGACCATGTTCACACTATCTGATGTTATACTTGTCCTACTTACGAGCGTTATTCCTTGTTATTGCATCACGTACTACGACAATTTTTGGGAAAATAATGACATTTTTAAGATTTAAAATAAAAAAAATAATTAAATATTCCATGAAATTACTACTCCCGTCGGCCTTCGTCCAGTTTTAACTGTTATTTTAGCTCTTTCACGTTCATAAGAAAAATAATAAATACAAGGTATAATTTATTAAATTAATTCTATTAAATGCTTTTTGAAAATCGAATAGTATAAAAGAGAACTATTACTACTTTAATATTAATATTAATGATAATCGGAAAGAATTAACAAATTTAATCTGATAATTATTTTGGAACAATTTCATTGAGCTAAGGCAAAAGTTAAAATAGGACAAAGAAAGTATGTACTTTCAATATTGGCAACCTCAGTGGATTTAGACAAATGTCTAAGCATCTAATCTATGTCACGTGTCAGAAATTCAAGGAGTTCATCGAGTTATTTTACTTCTTTAAAACCTATATAGGTCTAATTACAACTAGACTAGTAAACGTGGTTATTTCCAATTTGTTAGAAGTATTGTCTTTTAAGCAGTGATGCTATTGCTAGAAAAGAAGGAAAAAACGAAAAAGGCAAATAATTACTCCATCTATTTAAAAGTCATATCACACTTTTTGTTTTCCGAGATTGAATGTTTTTGATTTTGATCGTGAATTAGAATATATAATCTTTAAGTTTTTCGAAAAACTTTTTGCATGTTCGAAACAACATAAAAAATACAATAAATAACAATAATTAATAATTTTAAAGTATTTAAAAGACATAAAAAGATTGAGATCAAATAATAATTCATTTGACACTCTGAAATTTCAACATCACATAAATTCATTTATTTTTAGGAATGTATCTAAGTTGCTCGGATTCGGGTACAAGTATCCGATACGGGTGTGGATCTAGAGGTCAGATCCTTCATGATCTAAATTTAAAGATTCGGGGGTACGGATCTAGGTACGGATACGGGTGCGGGGATTCGACTAAAAATAATTCAATTATTTAAAAATAGAGTTATAAAAATATGTCTAAATTATGAGACATTATGTGAAAAACTTACAAGGTATTTTGAGAAGGAGAAAATATTGAACAAGAGTAGAATTTTAGAAGGAGATAAAAGAAAAATGACTGATATAGAAATTTATATATACAAGGTATTCCATTTTCTTCCATATCATCCTAACTTTTGATTTGTTTTCAAAAATCATTGTATCTGTTTCAAATTTCTCTGTCAATTTTGATCAAAGTACCCAAAATCAATTGACCAAATCCGATACGGATGCGACACTGAAAGTGAAGAGTAGGAATGTATTGATTGATCCCATAAGCGGGAGTGCGGAACCAAACAAGATGCTGCCTAACGCAAACCCTGTATTTCCTTTAGAAAATCTTGTAATTATTGTAGAGCAGCTAATAAGGAATTCTTAATCAGAAAGAATTCGGTTCAGAAACTCAAATGATCAGAAGTACCGAATAAGATTATGTTATTCCTATTTTGGCGTCTTAAAAACCTTTCCATGAGTTCCATCATTTATGTTACTGAGCTATTAAGTCTTACTGTAGGTTTGTATCCAGCTAACTAGTAGGATATATGTTCTTCATCCAAAGCTAATAGCACTTTACATAGTAACATTATCATGTGCCTACTTCTCTGAAATCAAAAAAATGCCACTTTTTCCATCACAAAAGCTTGTTGTATTAGAGTTAGAAGCATTAGGTCTAAAAAAAATGATTTCGAATAAATTTGCAGATTAGATAAATTATACCAAGATATTATTACAAAAGTAATAGTATAATTTTAGCTTATAATTTTCAATCAAACACTAAATAAATTTATATAGGGATAGCACATCTAATCCCTTGAACCAAATAGCTCCTTAATCTTTTGTTATCAATACCTACAAAAACTCCAAAAATAAAAATTTTAAATAGTCGTTCACCCAACAACTTAGCTAGCGTTTGGCCATAGATTTCCAAATTTGTTCTGAAAAATCTGATTTGAGTGAAGTTTGGTTTGAAGATGAAAATGCGTTTGACCATCAGTTTTCAAAATATATTTTCCAAATTTATTTTGGAAAACACGAAACATGACTTATACCCACAAGTTTTAAAAAGTATCACAAATACCCAACAGTACCATTATCAATAACAATCATTATATTATCGCAAACCATAGTCCTGAACATAAATAAATTTGATACAAAATTATCATTTTTGTAATGAATTATATGATACACTATCAGATGATCGAAAAGACGAAGCAACATTATTACAAAATAACAAATGATGGACTCTTTTATAAAATACAAAAGTTTGGGGTAATTTTTAAAAAATATAATAGTGATATTTTGGACCAAAACCAGCTGGTTTTGGGATTTGAGATTTGGCATTTGGGATTTTGCCAAAATGTAGGCAAAATCTATGGCCAAACATGTGTTTGCCAAATAAAACCCAAATTTATTTTTTCAAAATCTACGGCCAAACAGGTCCTTAAACTAAAAATAAACAGACGTATATATAAAATAGTTTGACTCGACACAGAGTTTAAGAAAAAAAAAGACTTTTGAAACTTGTGATCTTAAAAGTTTAAGGGGTAAAAGTTTTGTGAGACCATGATATTTGTGTGGTTATAAAAATTTCTAATAAAGAGTTTAAAGTTGAATTATTTCTAATTGTAGAAATATGTCATTCTTTTTGGAACGAACTAATAAGAAAAGTATGTCATCTAAATTAAAATATAGGAAATATATGTAGAATTTATATATATTATATAAATAATTATATATAAATAATATATAATTTATGTATATCGAGTAAAAAAGTAAATAATGAATCTGATTGGCTATTTAGATAAATATTTCAAAAAGAAAAACTTAGCGTAGGTCATGCACGCGTTATACTGCACGTGGGAAGGTGAAGGAAATTTCTGGTCCTCGAAAGACCGAACCAAATTAATGTTGTAAGCAAGTAAGTGAATGTGTTGGGGTCAATTGTTTTTTTGTTATTTTATAAATTTATTTTTAGTTTTATGATTTTTTTTTTTTTTTATACATAAGAGATTTATTTTTATACTTAAAAAGATTTTTCTTACAGATCTAAAAAAAAAATATTTATTTAAATTCAATATTATAAAATACGGAGATAGAGACAAATAATTGGTGTTGGACAGCAAAGTCAGACTTTGTGATGAGAAACTGTGAATTTTTTGGCAAAGACAAATACGTCCCCAAAATAAGAAAGTCAGCTCTCTGTTGTCACCATTTTCAAATCAGTCTACCAGTTTCTTTTGTTTTGTCCTTAAATATAAACACGGGATACCCCCCTTTTGTATTTTTCTTGATTGTCAATTGCCACAATCCTAAGTCTTTTACTTTTGTCTATCTAATAAAACTGTTCCGTTGATTTGAAATCTCAATCTTTTTCAGCTAAACAACAATCGTCTCACCCTTTCATTTCAGTACTTATATTAGTACTACTATCTTTTTCTTTATTAGATTCTCTCTCTTTCTTGAAATTAATTTATTAAATTTTCTTGAGTTGAGGTGCCGTGTTTACAGTGGAAAGTGGGACTCTTGCTTCTCTTGCAAGTGATGGGGCGTTGAAAAATCTTACCTTAAAGAAGGTGCTTTCCTCATTTATATCTACTTCTAGTTCTAGGCTTTAAATTTTGTTACTATTTATTTATTTATTTCATTTCTGATCTGGGGTATAGGGTTCTTATTAATTCATATACTAGTACTGAGACTTGCTTTAATTACAAGTAGTTGGTCGGCCTTTTCTTTGAGATTTTTGAGGTGTTTTGGGATGCGCGTTTGAAGTTTCTGCAACTGAGCCTTTCTTCTTCTTTTCACATAACAAGGTGCCCTGCTGTAACGGTTAAGTCATCTTGATTTTTCAGTCTTGGGATCTGGTTTTGATTTGGGTGCTAGGGATCTGGAAAAAGGTCTTTTCTTGGTGCTAAATTGCTTCAGTTGCCAGCGGAGTTACTAGTGCTGCTGTTTTTGGGATATAAGGGTGGAAACTTTCTTCATTTGAAACTGTTTTTAGGTGTGGCGAGCTGTAAAATTTATGATAAATGGTGGTGGGAATCTTGATTTGAACTGTTTATGTATAATTCTTCTATGTATTCAGCAATGAGTTTCCTGAATTGGGTATTCTTGGCTTATCTTTTCTGTACATGTTTGAGTCTTGAAACCCCAGTTCAAAACTGTCATCCAATTGATTTATTGGCATTGAAGGAATTTGCTGGCAACCTAACAGAAGGGTCTATTTTATCAGCTTGGTCTCATGAATCCAGTTGCTGTAAATGGAAAGGGGTTGTCTGTGGAAATGGTTCAGCTCAAAGTAGAGTGATCATGTTAAATTTGTCAAGAAAAGGGTTGAGAGGTGTGATTTCACAGTCCTTGGAAAAATTGGATCAGTTGAAATTGCTCGATCTTTCGCATAATCACCTTGAAGGTGGATTGCCATTGGACCTCTCCAAATTGAAGCAATTGGAAGTTCTTGATTTGAGCCATAATGTGTTAATTGGACCAGTATTGAGGGCATTTACTGGATTGGAATCAATCCAGTCTCTCAATATATCTAGCAATTCGTTTACTGGAAATTTCAGTGAGTTTGGTGAATTCCCTAACCTTGTTGCATTGAATGTAAGCAACAACTCTTTTACTGGTGGTTTCAGGTTTGAAACTTGTTGCTTCAGCAAGAAGATTAGGGTGTTGGATATATCACTCAATCATCTCACTGGTGATCTTGGAAGCTTGGGAAATTGCAGTTCTTCACTCCAACAGCTGCATGTAGATTTCAATAATCTCGGTGGTCACCTTCCGGACTCGTTGTATTCAATGACATCTTTGGAGCAACTTTCACTCTCTGCCAATAATTTCTCTGGCCTGCTAAGCCCACAGCTTAGTAAGCTTTCCAAACTGAAATCCTTAGTTTTATCTGGTAACCACTTTCATGGTTTGCTCCCTAATGTGTTTGGGAATTTGACACAGTTAGAGCAGTTAGCTGCACATTCTAATAGGTTTTCTGGGCCATTGCCGGCTACGCTTTCGCATCTTTCTGTTCTTAGGGTGCTTGATCTTAGGAATAATTCTTTGTCTGGTCCTGTTGATCTTGATTTTACTAGATTGACAAGTCTGTGTACTCTTGACCTTGCAACTAACCGTTTCATAGGTAACCTTCCGGTCTCGCTCTCTAGTTGTCAGGAGTTGAAAATTTTGAGTCTTGCCAAAAACGAATTTACCGGGCAAATTCCTAAGAACTATGCAAACCTTTCATCTCTTGTGTTCCTCTCGTTGTCCAATAATACCCTTTCCAATTTATCTGGAGCTCTGTCTGTTCTGCAGCACTGCAGAAATCTTTCAACTCTTATTCTCACCAGGAACTTCCGTGGCGAAGAGATTCCCAAAAATGTGAGCGGGTTTGAAAACCTGATGATATTTGCATTGGGGAACTGCGGTTTGGATGGGCAAATTCCGACGTGGTTATACAATTGCAGTAAATTGCAAGTGCTTGACTTGTCGTGGAATGATTTGGATGGCAATATTCCTCCTTGGATTGGCGAAATGGAAAATTTGTTTTACTTGGATTTCTCAAACAATTCACTCACAGGTGAAATCCCGAAAAGTTTAACTGGTCTAAAGAGCCTCATTTCCCCTCACAGCTATGCTTCTAGTCTGAATTCTCCGACTGGTATTCCTTTGTTTGTCAAGAGGAATCAGAGCGGTAGCGGTCTGCAGTACAATCAGGCGTCAAGCTTCCCTCCGTCTATCTATTTGAGTAATAACAGACTAAACGGGACAATCTGGCCTGAAATTGGTCATCTGAAACAACTTCACGTCTTGGATCTTAGTAGGAACAACATTACCGGGACTATACCTAGCTCAATTTCAGATATGGCGAACCTTGAAGTTTTGGACCTTTCCTCTAATGATCTCCATGGATCAATTCCTTCTTCCTTCAACAAGCTCACGTTCCTTTCAAGATTCAATGTAGCTAATAATCATTTGCAGGGAGCGATTCCAACTGGCGGTCAGTTCTTCAGCTTTCCCAGCTCGAGCTTTGAGGGTAATCCTGGACTTTGTGGAAAAATTATTTCTCCTTGTACTGTCAGCAATTTGGGCGTTCGACCGGCTATTCCTTCTGCTTCTAGTAATAAGCTTGGCAAAAGTGGAATTCTTGGAATTACAATCAGCATAGGGATAGGAATTGCACTTCTTCTTGCAATAGTCCTGCTTAAAATGTCTAGAAGAGATGCCGGACACCAGATTGAGGATTTCGAGGAAGATATTAGCAGACCTTCCCGATTGTCTGATGCTTTTGGTCCTTCGAAGTTGGTACTTTTCCAGAATTCTGATTGCAAGGAACTGACTGTTGCAGACTTGCTAAAATCGACAAACAACTTCAACCAGTCAAACATTGTTGGATGTGGAGGATTTGGTCTAGTTTACAAGGCGGAACTACCAAATGGCATGAAAACTGCTATCAAGAGGCTTTCTGGGGATTGCGGGCAGATGGAACGTGAATTCCAAGCTGAAGTGGAAGCCCTCTCAAGAGCTCAGCACAAAAACCTTGTATCCCTTCAAGGGTACTGTCGGCACGGGAATGATAGGTTGCTAATATATTCTTACATGGAGAATGGAAGCTTGGACTACTGGCTACATGAAAGGGTCGATGGGAACTCATTAACATGGGATGTGAGGTTAAAGATTGCACAAGGAGCAGCTCGTGGTTTAGCCTATTTGCATAAGGAACCAAATATAGTCCATCGCGACATTAAAACCAGCAACATTCTTTTGGATGAGAGATTTGAAGCGCATTTAGCTGATTTTGGACTCTCAAGGTTGCTGCATCCCTATGATACTCATGTCACGACAGATCTGGTCGGAACCTTGGGATACATTCCTCCCGAGTATAGTCAAACATTAACTGCTACTTTTAGGGGCGATGTTTACAGCTTCGGTGTTGTTCTTCTTGAGCTTTTGACAGGCAAGCGTCCCGTGGAAGTATGCAGGGGAAAAAGTTGCAGGGATTTGGTGTCATGGATGTATCAACTGAAATCTGAGAACAGGGTGGAGGAAATATTCGATACATCGATATGGGATACAAGTTATGAGAAGCAGCTTTTGGAGGTGCTAAGTATAGCTTGTAAATGTATAGATCGTAATCCGCGGCAGAGGCCCTCGATTGATCAAGTGGTTTCATGGCTTGAGGCAATTGGAACTGGAAAAGATAGATGAAATTCATCTACTTTTTCCTTGTAGTCTTAGCTTATATTGCTTACAAAATGAAAAAGATCAATGTAAAGCAAACACAAATTCTAATTTTATAGAGTTGGTTATAAAACTGATAAATTGCTTTTTGGTTCACTTGGTTTTCCTTCTTACAATACGAAATAGTGAATGTTGTGTTTGTAGAGGAGATATGCTTTACCTGGGGCACAAGTCCTACATCCATGTTATATAATATACATATTTTTTGGGTCGAAAAGCAGTTTCACTATATATTAAAAAGGATTAGAAAAGTCAGTGCATGAGTTTGAACTTATAGGATCATTACCTTCTTCCCCTTAGTTGTGAAACTCATTTTATCTCAGGCTGGACTAATATTGACATGTGCGGTGATAGTATTTGACTTTCTGGTGGTTAGTTCCCTTCCATTTTCTGTTTTTTTGCTGGTGAGTTTTCTATAAAGTTAAAGACGTAATGGTGATTGGATTTGTTGTTTAGTGGTTACAACTGCATCTTGCATTGTTCTGATGCATCTTTAATCTCTCAGTTCCACTTTGTTTGAGACTACTTTCTTAATAGTCTGTTTTAGAAAGAAAAAAGAAGAAGACATTTCTAGTATTTTTTTTGGTGGGAAGCTTTTATAACCGCATAAATATTGTGCCACGTTTAACACTATGAATTTCAAATATTATATAGTGACACAAATGATATGGAATATAAAAAAAGCAAGGTTTAAAAGTTTTCTTTTTATTGAGTTTTGTATCAAATCAAACTACGGCAAATAAAGTGAAACAGATGGATCTTGTTTCCATCTTTAAAAAAACTTGAAAACATCCCTCCTCTCTTCCAACACAATTCACATTCATCCGTAAAATTCGTAAATTGATTTAGTAAAAGAAAAAAGAAAAACTATAGATGTCTGATAGTCTGTTTGGCCAAACCTCTCTAAAGTCAAAAGTATTTTCTTTTTCAAAAAAGATTTAAAAAAAAAATTGAAGTGTTTAACCAAGAAAAAAGTGCTTTTGAGTAGGAGGAGAAACAATTTTGGAAAAACAGAAAAAATAGTCTTTTCCCAAAAATACATTTGAGAAAAAATACACTTAGAGCCCGTTTGGCCAAGTTGCCAAAAACTGCTTAATTTGAAAAATGCTTTTGCTCAAAAGTGTTTTTTAGAAAATTACTTTTGCAAAATAGTAGTTTGTTTTGCAAGCACATTGTGTTTGACCAATCTTTAAAAAAAATACATTTAAGTATCAAATTACGAAAAAGGACAGTAAAATTTTAATTTGTAATTAGTATTATTTAGAAAAGAAAAATAAATTTAAACATTTATTATATAAGAGTTCAATTAAAATATAAAACGTAAAGTAAAAATATAAATTAAAAATTCCAATCTATACAAAATATAGTTATTCCAAAATCGAGTGTTTGGTATTACTTATTGATTACATGATAATTTAAATATATCAAAATATATCATTTACTATAAATTTAAAGGAATAGGAGAAAAAGAATAAGAGTATGATTAAAATAAAAAAGAGAAGAAATGTATAATAGAAATAAAAAGAAAAAGGAAAAGGAAAATGTAAAATTAATGAGGGATAATTTGGAAATATGAATTTATTGGAAGATTATTTTTGTCTTGAATAAATTAATTTTCTACTTTTGCTTCTGCTTCTTGAAAGAAGTTATAATTTGTAGCTTCTCCCCAAAAGCAGAAAAACTGTTTCTGCTGCTACTCAAAAGTTCTTTTTCATTTTGGACAAACACCTTACATTTTTTAAAAATTATTTTTTGACAAAAAAATTACTTTTTGCCTCCCATAAGCTTGGCCAAAAGGCTCTTAAAAGCACTTTTTAAAAACTTGCCAAACATTGGTTGCTCACTTAAAAATAGTTTTTAAATTAATTAGCCAAATACACACTTCTTCTCGCTAAAAATACTTTTGAAAAAAACACTTTTGAGAAAAAACACTTTTCAAAATAAACTTATTTTAGAAGTTTGGCCAAACGAGCTATTAGTTGAGTGGAAAGGCAAGAAGCGGATGAGACTCTTCTCCATTTCCATGTCTCTTCATTTCCCCAAGTTTCTATTTGAATGGGAGCCATATGTCATAGTTAAAAATTAAAGGTTGAGATTTAATTACCAAAGTAAGGTCTTAACTATGGTTTGGATAATAAATATTTTTTTTATTTGTTTTCCAAATTTTCTGGAATCCCATGATTCTAGCTAAAACCATTATCTAATCCATACATATATAATTTTTTTTAAATCTCTTTTTTCCTACTTTAGATTCCACTTGTGAAAAATTAATGGGTATGTTGTTGTTGTTGCTGTCTCTTTTTTCCTACTTTATTACGAGCTCATCTCCTTTTTTTTTTAAAGCTTTTTTTTTTCTTTGTCTCAAATTCATAGTTTTTATATTTTGAGTTAATCGTTTCTTGGTTCTTTGTTGTGTTTTCTTTTTCCTTAATTTGTTCGGTACTTCTTTTCTTTTTTCTTTTTAACAACTGACAACTGACAAGTCAATGAATGGCCCGCTGGAGTTTTAACATCATACATATTTTTAATCTTTAATTTTACAAATAATTTTTTATTTTTTATTTTTTATTTTAATATCATATATCAATTCAATTTTGTCTGATTGTTCTCACTAAGCATTAGATCTAGCCTATTTCTCTCATCTTTGATGGGAATGTAAGAAAGAACTAAAAAAAAAAAGAACTCGTATCTGTACTAAAAGAAAAAAAATACTGTTGAAACAAACAGAAAAAGGAGAAGAAGAACTCGTTATAAAGTAAGAAATAAGTGAGTTTTTTTTTTTCCAAATAGATATGAATTAGATAATGTTTTAGCTAGAATTGTGGGATTGCTAAAAAATTTTAGAATAAATAAAGAAAATATTTGTTATCATAACCATGATTAGGATTTTGATTTGGTTAATTAAATCTTAACCTTTAATTTTTAATATTGACATGTAGGTTTAATTCAAAGTAGGAACTAGAGAAAATAGAGAGATAAAAATGGAGAGAATGTCTTATCCGCAAGAAGCATATACGAATAAATATCCTTATTTTGTGGTCAATGTCGATATTTGGTTTTCTGTTTCTTTATTATAAATAATGGTGGTTTTTGGACCAATTTGTATGCATATTTACTCCACCAAATAACTTGATACAGTTCAGAAACAAAGGCGTCGAGTAAACTTCACCCATAAGGCCGATCAAGCAAATGAACTCACACTTGAATTTCGTTGTACCTGATATTCAAACTCATATCTCTTGATTACTACAGTGTATACATCCATTTCCTGGGAAATATACTAAAAATTAAAAATTAAAAGAAGAAAAAAAGATGCAACGAGAGCAAAAGTTGATCACGCAGTAAGAGGAGTTGGAATCGCAGTTAACTCTACATGTCGAAGTTGTAAACGTTGTATGTTTCCTTTAAGGTAAATATGTCTTTTTCGCGAATAAATTCACTGAAATAATAAATCAGAATCATGGAATTAATCAAGAATACCGTAAAAATGAACTAAGATACGTATGGAAAAATGAACCGTATAGCCGCCGTAAAAATAATAGCCGAAAAAATATATAAAATTTATATATTTTTTATATATATATACATTATGTTTGCGATATACAAAAATTATATAAATCTTATATATTTTTTCGACTACCAAATATAAATAGTTTCTGGCCTACCAACGCTAGCATTTCAAGCGGAGTCCGAGGAACCAAGTCACGATTTTTCAGCGAGTAATTACTACAAGTAAGAAGTAGAGAAGGAATCTAGTTCTCCATGATATTTCAAAACTCAAAGTCATAACTTACTAGAACTTTCAAGTTTCATCGGGCTTAAATCTTGAATAAGTTTACACATTATGAGTCCACTTGTACATAAATTGACTATCTTAATACACTAGAAACTTAATCCACTAAATATATTTAGTTTCTCATCGTTTTATAATATATTGTATTATATTGTATTAATTTATAAATACAATGTTTGGATAGATTGTATTATTTGCAGTTGTTAAATAATATTTTGGTGTTTGGTTTAACTGTATCGTACTGTACTTATATTGTATTAATTTATAAATACAATGTTTGGATAGATTGTATTATTTGCAGTTATTAAATAATATTTTGGTGTTTGGTTTAACTGTATCGTACTGTACTGTAACTGATAAGTTTATTAAAATATCCTCAATTATTTAAATATTAGATTTTTCAATAATTACGCATAAAAATTATTTAAGAAAACCTTATTCTACTAATTTACACCAAATATGTCTTAAAAATAAATTAAGCAATTAAATTCATGCAAATTCTAACAAAATCAGCAAATTTAGGTTGGAGTTGGAAGCGGCAGAATTTCTGAAAAAAAGGGACGAAGACAAAGTAGGTTATAGGTGAGAGATTTGGAGTTAAATTTTTTTTTTAGAAAAAGAATGTAAACGGTAAAATAGAATTATGGAGTAATAAGTTAGGGCATAATAGGAAAGAAAAATAAGAAATAATCTCACCCTACCAAATGGGTTGTTTCAAAAAATGGGACTTTTCATTGTTCCAGAACAATGAATTTAACAATACAATACAACCAATTTTAATGAAATAATCAAAACAAACATTGTTTTAAGATAACAATACAATACGATACAATGAGTAATAACCATCCAAACAAGATGTTAGTTCAACACGTATAAGGTTTATCCATGGTAACGTGTCACAGTCTCTCTTCGACATCTAAGCTTATTAAACTTGAGGACAGGTATGGGTGGGCGTAAAATCCGAAAAATCGAATTTCGAATCGGACCGAATTAATTCGGTATTTTGGTTTCGATTTTTTCGGTATTTCGGTCTAATTCAGTATTTCAGCATTATGGTGTGGTTCTCGATATTAGGATCTTGAAATTTCGGTATATCGAAATACCGAATTTTTAAAGATTTTTTAAGTTGGACCTATAATTAGCTATACTGCTCAACGCAACACTTTTTAAAGACTTTCTAATCTAATGCCTAGCCCACTGCCCACTCCAGCGCCCCAGCCCAAGTCCACTCTCTAGTCTTTGTCTTTCATTCAATTAGAGATTAGGCATTACTCATTAGGGAATTAGCATTTAGAAAGTTAGAACTCAGAAAGTCAATTAGGGCAAACGGCGTCAGCATCTCGACGATAGTTTTATCTTCAGGCTTTCAATTAGGGCGATAGTTTCAGAAATTCAGAAACGGACAAACGAAGACCGGCTGCTGCGACTTCAAAGAGATCGGTTACTGTGACTTCAAAGAATCAAAGGTATGTTTCTAGTTTCTTCCATAATTTACTAGAAAGCTTTCTCCTTTTTAAGGTTTTATTAGATTATTGGGTATGTGTATTACTGTCTTTACAAAAAAAAGATTTATACTTTTTAATCCTTTTTTTTTTGTAGTTTTTTGTTTTATGAAGAACATGTATATTCTTTTGTGCTGCAACTGTTAAAGATTGGATTTTTCTTCAGCTCTCTACCAGTTTTTCTTTGATTACCTTGAAAAAAAATTGGGTAAATGCAAAAATATCATCAATTGCATTCAGAAGATATCAACGATCTGTTTCTATTTCTAATAAAGTAATTGTTTGTGAAAAGTGAAAAGCAGCTGATGAGAATATTGATTCAGTGCAGAAACTTAATTCGAAGATACTAAGAAGAGATTTCATATAGTTCAATTTTATTTTTTATATTAAATTTCATAAATACAATTGTTACTGTATTATGTCTTATAGTACAAAATTACAGAGAAAAACAGAAAAGCATTTATATTTGTGCAAAATAAAGCTAATAGGGAATCCTTTCTATAAAATGAACTGCATCTAGAGAATAAATTGCCAACAATTAATATGATTTTCTATTAGTCCTCCTTTTGGGGTGTGGATTATGGTGTTTGATAGTTTTCATCTTCCCCCTGTTTTGGCTTGATGCAGCTTATTCTGTTTAATTGTGTAGACCTGCTTATTTTGCTGCTTATCTGTAATTGCATAACATTTTGGCTTGTTGCTGCCTCTGTTATTCTGTTAATTATGTAGAACCGATGCCTCTGTTAAATGATCCAAATCCATTGATCCATCCAAAATTCCAAATATAGTGTTCTTTCTATGGTTGACCCAATACAAATAAATTCTTAAATTCATTGACTCCTAAATGTATGCAAGCTCTTATTTGTGTTCAAGATTGGCTTAGAGAAGAGAAGAATCCTATTAGTGTTGAAGAAGACTTGAAGTATTTTGAGGAACTCGAGTTTGGTAAGCTTTAATATTTTGTGTGTATTTTAGTTCAAAATAATATATCATACTTATTTATTTATATGACATATTTGGTCGAATTATCTTTAGATATGGAAAATAATGGAAGCACTACTAGCATTGTTTGAAGTTTGAAGTTTGAACTTTGAACTTTGATGTATAGTTGCAACTTGCAACATGAGTGATAAGTTTAGTGCTCTATTTGTTTGGTGATATACTTTTATAGTTTTGTTTTATTATCATCAAAAAATAATATTACAACTTATGATTTATATTTTTTTTATGTTCAAGTGCAATCATGCCCCGTGTTCCTAAAGTACGCTCTCATATTTGGGAACACTTTGAGGTGAAAGAAGATAACAGAGAAGTTCGCAAAGTAGAGTGCAAGCATTGTGGTCGAGTCTATAATGTTCATCCAAAAAGGGATGGCACATGTTGTTTAAGGAAACATATTAGGCATTGTCTTGAGCGTCTTCCTGAAATCCGTATTTAAGAATTAAGACAAAATTGATTCGAGACTATTAGTGTGAACTTGAATTGAGGGATGCCCTCTCTGTTTTTGTTGTTTTTGTTGCACTGTGTGTTTAATTTTGCTGCTTGTTAGAGTTTGCTGCTACTGTTAATTATGCTACTGGCCTACTGCTACTGTTAATTCTGCTACTGTTAATGCTGACTGTTAAGTGTTAATTCTGCTACTGTTATTCTGTTAATGCTGCTACTGCTGCATATATTTTCTGCCATTTTCAGAGAAAAAAATTGCAGCCTGTTAAGAGTACAAACTTTTAAAATTTGCAGCTTGTTTTGCAATTGATTTGCAGCCTGTCCCTGTTGTCGCATGTTTGTTGAATAGTGGATTAAGGCATTAAGCAATAAGAATGTGAGTTGATTTCAAATGCCAGCATTAGAAAATAGAAAATGCATCATGTCTATAAGTCTATTTACTTCTTTCCGAAGAAATGGCTGTTCAATTTCATTGTATTTCTTCATTTCTTGGCTGAACAGTTAGACAGGGCATTGAAACATAAGAGAATTGTCACTCGTTAGTGTTGCTTATTTAGCAAATATTAAATCGAAATCGTACCGAACCAAAATAAGAAATATCGAATTGTACCGAAATATTTTGATACAGTATTTGATATACACAATTGATAAATCGAATATCGAAATATCGAAATACCGAACCAAAATACCGAATGCCCACCCCTAAGGACAAGTCATCTATAGAGCTTTCGTTTTCAAGACAAGAAGATGAAAATGTTGGCAAAGAAAAGGAGTTGTAGCTGCCATTTTGAAAACGCTGCGGCGTACTTCCAGCAACGGAATCTCCCTTGTGCCCTTTACCTATGCTTCCAAGTAGGGGCGCTTGTAAAAACCCGAAAAATTGAACCAAATCGAAAGTCGAACTAAACCGATTAAAAAAGTCAATACTTTTTAGGTTTGGTTTGGGTTTGGTTTTGATTTTGGTTTTGAATTTTAAAAACCAATCAAATTTGGTTTGGTTTTGGTTTTAATCAATAAATAATCGAAAAAACCGAACCAAATCGACTATAGAAGTAGCTATTTAAATTTATTATATATATATATATATATATATATATATATATATATATATATATATATATATATATATATGTATATATTTTTATACAAAGTTTCTAAAATTTTATGGTACATATTAGTCGTTTATATTTTCAGTCTAGTTTTTTGGCTATTATAATAATCCAATTCTTTGCCTTTACATTCTAGTTTGATTGATAGTTTTCTTTTGCTAAGTACAAGAATTTATTTCATGTTAAAAATAATTAATTTTTAATTGAGTAATTAAATTATTCACCACTAGTTGATTCAATTATCATCAATATATCTTAGTAAATGATAGATTGTTCAAAGAGCAATTGGTTTGATAGTGTTACGTTGAAAATGTAGTATCCGGAATATGTGTTTGGTAGTGTATGTCTCATATTTAAGAAAAAAATCGATAAATAACCGAAAAATTAAAAAATCGACAAAAATCGAATCGATAAAAAATCGACTTAATTGGTTTGGTTTGGTTTCAATATTTGAAAAACCGACTTACTTGGTTTGGTTTCTTTTTAGGGAAAAACCGATCCAAACCGAACCTTGAACACCCCTACTTCCAACAATGACTTTAAGGTAATGTGAAATATTTCAATTGAACTAATTATATACACTGGGTAGCGTAAAAACACTACGTACTTAGTTTGATATAGCATGTCATATCGGTTTAGTTATTTTGACTAAGTTGTTAATTACTTTATAATAGAAATTTATCTATAACTACATATAAGTGGTATAATGGTTTAAATAACGTTGATGCTCCTAGTTTGATATAACATGTCATATCGGTTTAGTTATTTTGACTAAGTTGTTAATTACTTTATCATAGAAATTTATCTATAACTACATATAAGTGGTATAATGGTTTAAATAACGTTGATGCTGTTTTTATATATAGTTTAGTTTCATCTTTTCTTATTGAGGAAAGTGGCACAAATATGGTTGCAAAACTGTTCTTCTACCAGTGTGTGCTAGCCTTACTGTTTATTGATACTACTAAAACGTGTTTCACAAAATGTACTTACATTTATTTTTCGTTAATTATTACGAACGTATGATGCAAAGGAACCCATGCAGTATGGAATTCTTACCTATTACTTACTCTCTTTATTCCACTATATATGGTACTATGATTATTTGACAAATCAGAGATCTTTGATGTAACGACCCGATCAGTCGTTTTGAGCTCTAGCACGTTGTTCGGCGGTTCGAGACCTTGAATAGTTTCACTTCAGGTATTATGACTTGTACGTGTGGTCGAAATTGAAATCCAGGAAGTTCAGAGTTGATTTGGAGAGAATTCTAATTCCAGAAGCTTTTAGTTGGAAGAATTGACTAAGGTTTGATTTTTGAGTAAACGACCTCGGAATCGGGATTGTAAGGTTCCAACAGGTTCGTATGATGGTTTTGGACTTGGCATATGTCCGGATTGGATTTTGGATGACCCGGGAGCGTTTCGGCGCCTATTGTGAAAGTTGACATTTTGGAAGAATTTCATAAATTTGGGTTGAGGTGCATTTCAATGTTATCAATATCCGTTTGGGATTCCGAGTTTGAGAATAGCTCTGTATGGTGATTCTGGTATTGAGAGCATGTCCAGAAGTGGATTTGGAGGTCCGTCGGTCATTTCGGGGTCATTTGGCGAAAGTTAGAAGTTTGAAGGTTTTTGAGAAGTTTGACCGGGAGTGGACTTTTTGATATCGGGGTCAGATTCTGATTCCGGAAGTTGGAGTAGGTCTGTAATGTCGAATGTGACTTGTGTGCAAAATTTGAGGTCAATCGGATGTGATTTGATAGGTTTCGGTATCAAATGTAGAAGTTTGAAGTCCTAAAGTTCATGAAGCTTGAATTGGGGTGCGATTCATGATTTTTGATGTTGTTTGATGTGATTTGAGGCCTCGAGCAGGTCCGTGTTATGTTATGGGACTGATTTGTGTGATTGGATGGGGTCCCGGGGGCCTCGAGTGTGTTTCGGGATGGTTTCAGATCATTTCGGGCTGTTTTGGAACTGCTGTGCTGGTGTCTGGTTTCCTCCTTCGCGAACGCGAAGGGAATTCAGCGTTCGCGAAGAAGCACTTTGAGGCTGCTGAGATTTAGCTTTCGCGAATGCGGACAAGGCAATGTGAATGCGAAGAAGAAGGGGAGGGAGCTGAGCCTAACGCTATTTGGCATACGCGAAAGCGAAGATGGGAACGCGAACGCAAACGCGAAGGGGCATGGCAACTGGCCTTCGCGAACGCGATCAGAGGGTCGCGAACGCGAAGAGTGATTTCTGGGCGTGAGGTTGTTGAGCTTCGCGAATGCGAAGAAGGGTCGGACTGGACAGTGAATTGTTTTAAAACGGGATTTTGGCCATCATCACTTCATTTCCGCCATGGGAGCCGATCTTGGAGCGATTTTGGAGCTCCATCTTCATCATCTATTTCAAGGTAAATGATTCCCACCTATTGCAAGTTAAATACTTGTATTATATATGGATTTGGACATGAAAATTTGTAGAAATTTGGGATTTTGAAGAAAAACCTAAAAATTAGTATTTTTGGATTTGACCACGAAATTGGACATGGAATTTGGAATAAATTATATATTTCAATTCGGGGTGTTATGAGTAAAGTTTATTTTTGAAAATATTCGGAATCCGGGCACGTGGGCCCGATGGTTGATTTATCGATCTTTCGAACGGAGTTGGAAATTTGTTTAAATTGATTTGTTGGGAGTATGGTTGATTTATCGATCTTTCGAACGGAGTTGGAAATTTGTTTAAATTGATTTGTTGGGAGTATTACAATATATTTTTATGGGTTTGCACATTGTTTGACTAGTTTTGGAGCGACGAGCATTGGTTTGAAGTGATAGAGTGGCGTTGGAGCCGGTTATGGAACTTCGGAGCAGGTAAGTCTCCTGTCTAACTCTGTGAGGGGGAAATTACCCCTAGGTGTTGTATATTGATGCGTGCTACTTGTTGTGGGGGCTATGTACGCGCGAGGTGACGAGAACCCGTATGTAGCTACATTCATGTTATTGTCCGGGTAGGCTTAGGTTCACATCATGCTATAGCTGTACTATTTGAGTAGTCTCTCGTCTATTAAATTCCTATGTTTTACATTACTACTTGAGATTAGACTTGCTATTGTAGAGATTTCACGAGTTCATGATTAGTCAGCGAATAAGTTTACTCCTCTTACGACATGTTTTCGTGATATATATGTTTCATTGAAAGGTTTTTTTAAAGAAATTACAAATCACACGTTTATTCGTGAGTGGGGTCAAGGACCTGTCAAAGCTCCTTATTCTAATGGGATCCAGCCGTTTGCCTCGGCAGGATTTATGTACCACACTCTCATGGGAGCGTTCGCCTCGAGAGTTTAATAGATGCATCTATAGTTCGTGCTGTTTGACCCTCAGTAGTGCACAGTTTAATATTTATGTTGGATCGGTCCGTACGCCTCGGCATTTCTATAAAATTATCCTCATAGAATCATGTGTAATATTTGGCAAGAAGCGAGAGTATCTATGAGTCTTCCCTGATTTGAATCATAACAACTTATTTGGAGAGGTCTAATTTTTATATATATATATATATATATATATATATATATATATATATATATATATATATATATATATATATATGTGTGCTCCGGTTGATGAAGAATCGCTAATTAAGAGCTTGAGTTTATTGTACGGAGGATAATTGTACCACAAATTTATACTTATTTATTTTATTTATTTACTTTGCCTCATATTTCCTCACCTCCTTACTGTACCTGGTATTATTGGACCACTAGTGAGTGTCGATGTCGACCCCTCGTCACTACTCCTCCGGGGTTAGGCTAGATACTTACTGGGTACACGTGGATTTACGTACTCATACTACACTTGCTGCACACTTTTTTGCAGGTACTTTTATGTCTGGTGGTCCTTTGGGCACGGAGGCACGGATGATGCAGGGACTTGCCGTAAGCTCCATTTCAGGTTACGATCTGCAGCCAGCAGAGTCTCCTTCACGGTTACTTGTATTTTTCCTGTCTAATTTGTATTCCGGACAGATATTGTATTTTATTTTACTTCTTAGTTGATGCTCATGCACTTGTGACACCGTATTTTGGGGGTACTTATAAGTTGTTCAGTATTGTAGTTGGGAAAATATTATCATTTTCTCTGTAAATTTTATTTTTGATTATTCAATTGAAAGAAATTTACGATTTAAAAAAAACTAAAATGAATAGTTAAGTAAAACTTTTATTGTTGGCTTGCCTGACAGTGGTGTTAGGCGCCATCACGACCTTTAATGGATTTTGGGTCGTGACAACATGATATCAAAGCGTTAGGTTCACATAGGTCTCACGAGTCATGAGCAAGTCTAGTAGAGTCTTGCGGATCGGTATAGAGACGTCTGTACTTATCTTCGAGAGGCTACAAGACTATTAAGAGCACTTCCCTTCTTGATTCCTCATCATGAGATTTGATTCCTTTGAGGCTTATGCCTTCATTTCTTTCTTATGTGACATGAAATGCTTGTTATCAATTGGGAATTGAAGAATTTTAATCGTACTGCAGAGGTGGTGCAGGATGTGTCTCCCTGCGCATTCGAGCAAGTTATTATTGTCTTCTTGCGGAAGGGTGTTCTGTCATTTTGGCTCAGTAGCTGTATTTCTGATGGTTTTGAGGCTATGCGCAGGTTGCCATGATGTTCGTAAGTTGTTATACTCAGTGCATGATTCAGAGATTCTGTATTTTGTTTCCGGCGGAGGAAAGGCAATCGGACTAAGAATGCTCAGATTTGGGTTGATGGAGTAATGAGACTTAGTATTTTCGAGCGTGGTGGAATTTTCATCTGTGATATGGTGCCGTTGTCCTTGTTGAATGTGCTAAGTATTGTGGTTTTCTTCAATTCGCCTTTGGGGCGGGGTATTGTGAAATGGTGTCGGGGAAGCGGGTGTCAAAAATCGCGGTGTGCAATGGTTCAGAATCGAATCGGTGTTCCTAGTGTTGATGGCTCAAGAAAGATGATCTTCGGGGAGGTTTAAAATTGGTAGCGATTTATTGATCCAGATGCTACAGAGATGGATTTTTGATTTAAGGCAACAACTAGGCAGCGAAGGATGAGGAAGGAATTGTGGGTGGCGTCTTGCGGTGGTTAAATTTCTAGAAGGCTAGGTGTAAGAAACAAGAGTCGGGTAGTTGCGTAAAGGAGAGGGTTTGACCAAAGTGGCAGAGTAGCATATGGGTTCTGTGGTAGGATAGTTGCACGCCTTGGGGAAAGTTTAGAGAGATTTGGGATTTATGGCGGACAATGACTAGGTCTACGGACTAATTTGGAATATTGGCTGCTATACTGAGGAAGACTGGATGCGACAGGAAGGAGTTGCTTGATATGAAGAGGGATGCAACATGACTTTGGATTGGAATGTATTATCGTACCTGTAGTTGATGTCAATAGGGAGTGAACGGACTTGCACAGGCTCAGAATGGTTTATTGATTTCGTAGTAATTGTACCCAGAGCAACGTCGTTGGAAGATGTCGGCATGGAAATTTCCACAAATGGGTTATCTCTTGTGAGCGGGTTAGCGGTCATATGGTGTTGACGAAGCTTCTACGAAGGATTCTACTGGCTATCCGGTAAGAGGTCGGATATGTAAATATGCCTAGTGATTCAGAGTGTTCATGAAGTGTTAACAGAAAGATTTCGAGGAATTTGGCAGGTTGATTGTACAAAATCATGTCAATGGGGGATAAGGAGTCTTGGTGGGTTCCAGGGTTATGCAATGGTAGCTCCAAGCTAAGTGGGAGAGCCCTACCGCCTACGATTGGATTACATGGTTATGTACTTGTGAGGTTTCTGGTTATCGACATATTGGTGGGTTATTACGACTAAGGAAAGAGAGCATCAATGGTAATTTGAGCAAAGGATTTGAGGAATGTGTGCTGTAATTGGCCTTATTGATTCATGTTCAGGCTTTGGGAAGAATCAGGGTTTATGCTTCGTGTGCAGGTGATATACAAGGAAAGTGATCCAACCAAGTGCTTCTTTGAGAGGGTGTTCATGTTCTAGCAGGGCCTTGAAGTTTGATTATAGTCGGGACCAAGCCAGAGTGGGTGACTCTCAACAACGGTCCTAGTGAATTCAAAAGTTAAAGTGCAGTGCCTAAGGATTTCGAGTCCGTAGTATGGTTAAGTATCGAGCTTTAGCAGCGGATTATGAAAGTGGCTTGGAGTGTTCTACGCTATCTTCGGTGTGCGGTATGGTATTGGAGGAATGGGAGAAAATAATTTTGGATTCATAGAGGGATTTTCAGAATGTGTGTACCAGTTGAAGATGCAAATATGCGCATAACAAGGGTATGAGATGGTTCGTGGGTTTTGGAGACAACGTGGTCTCGTGAAATAAGGTCACTCAGGATGAGTGCGGATTTGGGTTCATGATATTTTGAATAGAGCTATTATTATTCCTAAGGCAAGTCCAGAGTAAATTAGAAGAAGTCGAATTGGTTAGCAATGGTTGAATTGGCATGATGGTGGAAATGATCAGTTCCTTCATCGTGTTAAGTTATACATGTGATTTTTGGAAGTACGTGTGAGGCTTGACGGCCACCGTAATTGATTTTACTTGGAGGCATTCGAGTTATTATGGCATGTTATATGTAGATAGATCTCGAAGGGTCATGGTGGTTTAGACCACTACTTGGGATTGTATTTCCTGCGGTTTGAGAATTTAGTTGCGTGTTGCATTAGTTCTTCTGAAATGAGCTAAGTAAAATGTTTCTATATGATGAAGTGTTTATTCTATTAGTGGATCAGGGGTTATTATGGAATTCTAGTACTCTCACGTATTGGCATGTTAGGTGCAGTGAGCGGCATGGGAAATTTGAAGTTGAGGATTAAGGTTGCGGTTCGGTGTTGACAAGAATGTTACGATCTTGGATGAGTAGGAAAGAATTTAGATATTTAGAGTAAGCTGGTATCATCTTTAGCGTCACTTGAGATTGGTGTCCTGTGTAAGGGGCTTTGTGTACTGATTTGCGGATTCCATATTTGCTTTACGACATTGTATGGCCGACGGTATGGATGTGCAGACTTTGTTACTTGGTGCGGAAGGTCGTGGGAGCGTATCCCACAGGAAGATTATATAAGGGTGACATGTAGTCACTTGATTGATTGAAGATTGAAACCAAGTGTGGAGATTATGGTACTATCGCTAATGTGAGACTTGTCACGACGCAATTTTTCCCCCGTTGGGTATCGTAATGGCACCTAGTCTTAGGGACTAGGTAAGCCTAACATTTTCTGAATAACAACAATAATTAAATAACATCTAATAATTTTTGAAATAGAAATCTCTATAAAATTTACAATTCCCAAAACCGGTAGTACAAGTCATAAGCTCTATAGAGTTTGCTACAATTTTTTAAATACAACTGTTTGAAATAAAGTAACAGTATGAATACAAATCAAAAGGTGACTCCGAAGCCCGTGAACGCAGTAACAGGTTTACCTTGAGTCTCCACAGCAACAATCTGCACAGCTAGCTAATGATCAACTGACTTCGAAATACCTGGATCTGCACAAAAATGTGCAGAAGTGTAATATGAGTACACCACGGCGGTACCCAGTAAGTATCAAGACTAACCTCAGTGGAGTAGTTATGAGAAACAGTCAAGACACCTACTAGACTAAATAACCCGAACAAGTATAAGTATAGGAACAACAGAATATGATATCTACATAAGGACTACACAAAATGGTAAATAATAAGGTAATTTCAGTAAGAAAGGAAAACCATAATAATGACACAGTAGATGTACGAAAACACGATCTAAATCCAGTGATCACAAATAAATGAAAGGCAAATAACATCGGGTATTAGCCAATAACCTCCACGAGGTACTGAACCTCAGAATATTCACAACTCATGGGTCCCAATTCCTTAACCCCTAACACTTAGCATCATACGCTCTCATTACAATTTATAGCCGCACTGATGACTCACGTGCCAAATAGAGTCATTCTCACATTGAAGGCAAGTAAACAAGGGTGTGCATCTATACTCAACAATATCAAGAAAACCTCTTAACCGATAAGAGTGTTTAACTACGTGTATGCTTGTGCAAGTGTCCTAACATAGTTCATGCCAGCTAATAAGAATAGGAAAAGAAATGGACAACACATAGAATGTTTTCCCACAATTTTCCACAAGATAGAACTCACACAGGTAAGTGCACCACTACACAAATATCAACAACAAAAATGCCCCTAGGCTATCACAAGTCATCACAAATCAATCCCTGACACAACCTATCTTGTCTCGCCACGTGTGCAATAGTAAAATAAATACGCGCCTTGTCTTGCCACACATGCATAATAATATTCCCACCTTGTCTCGCCACATACGCAATCCACATATATATATCCCGCCTTGTCACGCCGCATGTGCAAATATTAATAGTAACAATAGCACGATAGAAACCTCGTGCAACC
Source organism: Nicotiana tomentosiformis (assembly GCF_000390325.3). Lineage (NCBI taxonomy): Eukaryota > Viridiplantae > Streptophyta > Magnoliopsida > Solanales > Solanaceae > Nicotiana > Nicotiana tomentosiformis. The sequence goes on along the minus strand of NC_090818.1, from coordinate 40,587,085 downwards.
CAATAACACTCGCATAGCAGAAACATCGTGTATCACAATAACAACAACCGCACGACAGAAACCTCGTGCATCACAATAACAACAACCGCACGGCAGAAACCTCGTGCATCACAACAACAAGTACAACAACAACAATGACAATAATACAAGGATATGACAAATAAGTCAACTCAGAGATTTCAGAACTTAAAGAAACAGAGAAACTAATTCAAAAGAAGTAGCCACAGTCGAGGAATGCTAGTCATAATAAGAACATCTCAACAAGAAAGGAAATAATATGTAACAATGGTCCACAATATACAGTTCGACAACGAGGAAGCTAACACAAGTCGAATAATTCCAAATAAGGACAAGTCAACCAAAATATAGGATATCTAACTTCTTTTAAGGTTGGGCAATTAGGAAAGAGATACAACATATTCAGCTAAGAAGAAGCAACGAAAAGGTAACCATACCCTCAATTAAGGCTGAACAATTATAGAAGAGATAGTAATAATTTCAATTAAAGACAAGCAGTTAGGGAAATGATAACATGGCAATAGAAAGGTAACAATTTCAGTTAAGGCACATATGAATCAAATAAGCAATAAGAGTGAATCATGAAGCAATTAATTCTAATTAAGCAGGTAGAGGTGAAACAAGTAATTAAGAAACGTATTCATAACAAAACAACTGCATATTCAGTAGATACAAGAACCTAAGAATCGTAAAAGGCCAACTTTCCACAAATAATTCCGAGCACGTACTCGTCACCTCGCGTACACGGACTACAATTAGCATATAGACTCAAGTCCTAAGGGGTAGTTTCCCATACGAAGTTAGGCAAGATACTTGCCTCAAAAAAGACAAACTGATACTCTAAAATGAACTTCTCAGTGAAATGGCCTCCGGACGGCTCAAATCTAATATAATTAACTTCAAAGCACAAATAAAACTCATAAGAAACTATTCTGGGTCATAAAGACTCAATCTTTATCAAAATCTAAAAATTGACCCAAAAGTCGACCCCCGGGTCCCCATCTCGGAACCCGACAAATATCATAAAACCTGAACACCCATTTCGATACGAGTTCAACGATACTAAATTTATCAAATTCTGATACCATTTCGTCCCTCAAATCATGATTTCTTATTTGAAATTTTTCTTCAAAAACTTCCATTTTCCTCAACTAAAAACACAAATTAAATGATAAAAATAAAGATAAAATCATGAAATATAATAAATTCTAGGTGAAGAATAATTACCCAATCAATTTTCTTGAAAAACCCACAAAGAATCGCTCAAAACCGAGCTCTACAAGTCAAGATATGATAAAAATGGCCTAACCCTCGATTTGAAGATCTTCTATTCTGCCCAGGTCTTTATGCATCGCGAACGCGGTGAAAGGGTCGCGCTCGTGAAGAAGAAAATTTAGACTGCCAAGAAAACCCTTCGCGAATGCAAAGAAGAGGGAACGATAACCTACGCGAACGTGGAAGGATGGACGCGAACGCGAAGAAGGAATGTGAGGCTGCCAAGAAGTGCTTCGCGAACGCGGGTGACTAAACGCGAACGCGTAGAAGGGAAAGGAAAACCTTCACGAACACGAGAGGTTGAACACGAACATGAAGAAGAATTATGAGGTGGTCAGCAGTACCACTTTGCGAGCGCGAAATGCACTTTGCGATCGCGAAGAAGAACACCAGAAGATAGAAACAACAGTTCAAAAATAGAAGAAAATGGCTTGCAGCCCATCCGAAACACACCTGAGGCCTTCGGGCCCCCATCTAACCATACCAACAAGTTTCATAACTTAACACGGACTCTCTAGGGGTATCAAATCACGTCAAACAACGTCGAAACTATGAATCACGCCAAGAATCAGACTTATGAACTTTCAATTCTTCCAACTTCTAAAACTCGTGCCGAAACCTATCAAATCAACCCGGAATGACGTCAGATTTCGCAGGCAAGTCCTAAATAACAAAACATAGATGTTCCAACTCTCAAAATCATATTCCGACAATGATATCAAAAAGTCCACTTCCAGTCAAAATCTCCGAAAATTCAACATTCGCCATTTCAAGCCTAAATCAGCTACAGACCTCAAATTCACCATCCGGACACGCTCCTAAGTCCAAAATCACCCAACGGAGCTAACAGAATCACCAAAACTCCATTTCGGAGTCGTCTTCACACAATTCCAACTACGATCAAAATCATAAGACTTAAGCTTCCATTTTAGGGACTAAGTGTCCCAAATCAATCCGAATCATCTGGTAACTGAATTCAAACACGTATGCAAGTCAATACACATAATACAAAGCTGATCAGGGCCTTATGCTACCGAACGAGACTTTAATTCTCAAAACAACCGGCCGGGTCTTTATAAGTTTAGGCCCGAAAGGCGCTCTATTCATTTGGTTGCGAACTGTGGATATTTGTTCCGGATTGATGACTGTTCTTGTGTGTCATGGGAAAAGGGGTTAGTATGGATCCTTGAGAGGTTATTAGCCTAGTGCGGTATAGTCAAAATCATCTTGAGGTCTGTGGATGGATCTAAAGGCAAATATGGGCTCTATATCAGACTGGATGTGTTCATTTCATCTTAGCGTTGTTTACGGAGGAATCTTCGGGTCTTGGATGTTATTTCTATCGTCAGCCATTCCGTGTAATCTCTATTGTGCCCTGTGGGTTGTGAGGCGGTTTGATTATTCGCACTCGTGTTGAGATCCCGTGTAATTTGTAGTATTGTGATAGCAGGATGGCTCTCGAGATACGGGTCATTTATTGCACCTTAGTTGTGCTTGAGTTTTGTAGCGTATGTCGCTATCTGTCTCCCCAGGATTTGTATTATTGACTTTCCTATTTATTATTATGTATGGATAGGGTGGCACGCCATCACGGAGATGTTGTTTGGATCGGGTGGCACGCTGCCATGGGTATCATGGTTGGATCGGGTTGCACGCTGCAACGGTATCATGTGTGGATCGGGTTGCATGCCACAACAACATTATGTTGAGTACAGTTCCCCATATCTATTCTTGTGTGCTCTGTTTCTCACTTTCTAAGGAAGGTTCATAACGTCCTTTTGATTGTTTAATTAGTTACGTGGGTGGAGTAGTTCTTTCAACAATTCATTTTTCCTTATGTATCAAATGTGAGTTTGTAACTTGTTGGCATATGGTGGCATCATATGAGACTTTTGGCAGTGTCTGAGATGGCTTATTGCCCGAACAGCTTATACTGGGTGAGACGAGATCTTCAGACCTGGGATCAGTGCGATCAGATTTATATGAGGCATATTAAAGAGTAAATATCGATATTCAGTCCAGAATGAGGTAATGGTTTTTGTCGGGAGGAGAGACTCCATGAGTTGTGATTCGACAGGTGGTTATGAGCTTCTACACATCTCTTCTATCGTGGCAGTATTGCGAGAGCGGAAACAGGACTTATATGTTTCATGAGGTGTGTTGTGGGCATCAGATTCATGAGATTTCAGCTATTGTTGTCAAGGGATGTCATTATGGTCATACGAATAATGCGGTGCATTGTGTGAATTCGGTAAGAGTATACGATCAGGTATTGGTACATAGTGTAGTGATGGATACGTTGTTCGTATGTTGGGAACAGACCTAGTGGAGAATTTTAGATGTTGGAATTTGGCTCTAAGGCTAACTTAACTGAATAAAAGAGAAAATCTTCAGATTTGCTTGAGCTAATGTGCTCAACTGGGTTGTGGTAGCACGGGTAGGTGCACGAGGTGTTGACCAGTGATTTTGGACAACTCCAAAGCAGTTCTTAGCATGTTCGAGGACGAACATATATTTAAGTGGGAGAGAATGCAACGACCCGACCAATGGTTTTGAGCTCTAGCGAGTCGTTGGCGGTTCAAGGCCTTGAGTAGTTTCACTTCAGGTACTATGACTTGTACGTGTGGTCGGAATTGAAATCCGGGAAGTTAGGAGTTGATTTGGAGAGAAAATTCTAATTTTAGAAGCTTTAAGTTGGAAGAGTTGGCTAAGGTTTGATTTTTGAGTAAACGACCTCGGAATTGGGATTGGAAGGTTCCAACAGGTTCTTATGATGATTTTGGACTTGGGCGTATGTCCGATCGGGTTTTGGATGACCCGGAAGCGTTTCAGCGCTTATTGTGGAAGTTGGCATTTTGGAAGAATTTCATAAAAATCTGGGTTGAGGTGCATTTAAATGTTATCAATGTCCCTTTGGCATTCTAAGTCTGGGAATAGCTCTGTATGGTGATTCTAGTATTGGGAACACGTCCGGAAGTGTATTTGGAAATCCGTAGGTCATTTCGGGATCATTTGGCGAAAGTTAGAAGTTTGAAGGTTTTTGAGAAGTTTGACCGGGAGTGGACTTTTTGATATCGGGGTAGGATTCCGATTCCGGAAGTTGGAGGAGGTCCATAATGTCGAATGTGACTTGTGTACGAAATTTGAGGTCAATCAGACTTGATTTGATAGGTTCCAGCATCGAATGTAGAAGTTTGAAGTCCTAAAGTTCATGAAGCTTGAACTGGTGTGCGATTCATGATTTTGATGTTGTTTTATATGATTTGAGGCCTCGAGCAAGTCCGTGTTATGTTATGGGACTAGTTTGTGTGATTGGATGGGTCCCGGGGACCTCGGGTGTGTTTCGGGATGGTTTCAGATCATTTCGGGTTGTTTTGGAACTGCTGTGCAGGAGTCTGGTTTCCTCCTTCGCGTTCGCGAAGGGAGTCCCGCGTTTGCGAAGAAGCACTTTGAGGATGCTGAGATTTAGCCTTCGCGAACACGGACAAGGCAACGCGAACGCGAAGAAGAAGGGGAGGGAGCTAGGCCTAAGGCTGTTTGGCCTACGCGAACGCGAAGATGGGAACGCGAACGCGAACGCGAAGGGGCAGGGCAGCTGGCCTTCGCGAACACGATCAGAGGGTCGCGAACGCGAAGAGTGATTTCTGGGCGTGAGGTTGTTGAGCTTCGCGAACGCGAGGGCTGTGCTGCGTTCACGAAGAAGGGTCGAACTGGAAAATGAGTTGTTTTAAAATGGGATTTTGGCCATTGTCACTTCATTTCTGCCATGGGAGCCGGTCTTTGAGTGAATTTGGAGCTCCATCTTCATCATCTATGTCAAGGTAAGTGATTCCCACCTATTGCAAGTTAAATACTTGGATTATATATGGATTTGGACATGAAAATTTGTAGAAATTTGGGATTTTGAAGAAAAACCTAGAAATTGGTATTTTGGATTTTGACCACGAAATTGGACATGGAATTTGGAATAAATTATATATATGAGTTCGGGGTTTTATGGGTAAAGTTTATTTTCGAAAATTTTTGGAATCCGGGCACGTAGGCCCAAGGGTTGATTTATTAACTTTTCGTACGAAGTTGGGAATTTGTTTAAATTGATTTGTTGGGAGTATTACAATATATTTTTATGGTTTTGCACATTGTTTGACTAGTTTTGGAGTGATAGGCATCTGTTTAAAGTGATAGAGTGGCGTTGGAGCCGGTTATGGAACTTCGGAGCGGGTAAGTCTCCTGTCTAACTCTGTGAGGGGAAAATTACCCCTAGGTGTTGTATATTGATGTGTGCTACTTGTTGTGGGGGCTACGTATGCGCGACGTGACGAGAGCCCGTACGTAGCTACATTCATGTTATTGTCCAGGTAGGCTTAGGTTCACATCATGCTATAGCTGTACTATTTGAGCAATCCCTCGCCTATTAAATTCCTATGTTTTACATTACTACTTGAGACTAGACTTGCTATTGTAGAGACATCACGAGTTCATGATTAGTCAGCGAATAATTTTACTCCTCTTACGACATGTTTCAGTGATATATATGTTTCATTAAAAGATTTTTGTTAAATAAATTACAACTCACACGTTTATTTATGAGTAGGGTCAAGGACCCGTCAAAGTTCCTTATTCTAATGGAATCGGGCCGTTCGCCTCGGCAGGATTTATGTACCATACTCTCATAGGAGTGGGCCGTTCGCCTCGGCAGTTTAATAGATGCATTCATGGTTCGTGCCGTTCGACCCTTGGCAGTGCATAATTTAATATTTATGTTGGATCTGGCCGTACGCCTAGACATTTCTATAAAAATATCCTCATGGAATCGCGCGTAATATTTGGGAAGAAGCCAGAGTATCTGTGAGTCTTTCCCTGATTCGATCATAACAACCTATTTGGTGAGGTCCATTATACATATATATATATGTGCTCCGGTTGAGGAGGAATCGCTAATTAAGAGCTTGAGTTTATTGTATGGAGGATAATTGTACCACATATTTATACTTGTTTATTTTATTTATTTACTTTGCCTCATATTTGCTCAGATCTTTACTGTACCTGGTATTATTAGACCACTAGTGAGTGTCGATGTCGACCCCTCGTCACTACTCCTCCGGGGTTAGGCTAGATACTTACTGGGTATACGTGGATTTATATACTCATACTACACTTGCTGCATACTTTTGTGTAGGTGATTTTATGTCCAGTGGTCTTTTGGGCATGGATGCACGGATGATGAACAAAGGCATATTTGTGGAAAGAGATGTCCCTTAAATACGGGTGGAAGGCCAAAAATCATGGTAACTTTATTTTACCTTATTTCCACTTTTTGTATATGAAGAACTTGGTTGAACCCTTCTGACTTGTTCACGAAATTAGGTCTACCTGCAAGCTCAGTTGATGTCCCCGAGGAGGATGTTTTGGCTGACCCTGCTAATACGACGAGGCTGCTTTAGGAGGCCCTTAATCGAACAGGAATCTCCGGGCCTACTTCGGGCCCAAACGTTTCTTTACGGGGTCCCCAGCCAGAGAACAAGCAACCAAAGATAAGACGTTCCTCTGCGGCTGGGGAAAAGAATAAGAGGGCAAAGGTTGATGCCCCCGAGTCATCTCTGATGGCGATGATGACTGGTCCTCCTTCCGAGCTGGTCATAGACACTGTGATGATCGATGATGATGAAGATGCTAGTGATGAGGAGCTTCTTTACATAGAAGGATACGATCTTCATCATCACAATAAGATGCTCGACCTGTTGAGACAATTGCACTAACTGACGATGACGTCTCAGCACTTTGGGGAGTAAATAATTTAGTTGAATATGCTAACTCCCGCTTCCGGGCCCCAATTGTTGTAACCGGTACCGTGAGGCTGAATACTAGGTCTGTGCCGTCTTTGGTTGGCGGGCACAAACAACCAGCACTGCATTTGATGCAACTGCTTCTCATTCTCCAACTCCATCAACTTCATCTCCACCTTCACCACCACCAGCAACTGCTACATCATTTACATCTTCATCCACTCTTCCAACAACGGTTGCTACATTATCTCCATCTGCCGCACCTGACCATGAAGAAGGTATCCCTCCTCTACAGTCCCCAGTTCATGGGAATTTGGGGTAAAATTATGCTGTCCCTTCTGAAGATCCACAAAGGAGGAGGAACATTACTCTTTCGGTCTCTACTATGTGTAACCTGCTATCCCGGTCGGTGGAGCTTGCTAATTATCTGAAGCCTTTGGCTTCAGAAAATGACTGGGAAAAGATTCATACACTCTCGGGGAGTGTTTGTTGAATAATATTATGCGCAACGCCACAGCGGTACATTCCTTTCTTCTTTTGTTATTTCTTTTACTTTTGAACAAATGTACTCTAAATGCTATGCGCAACACCGCAGTGGTACGCTCCTTTCTTCTTTTGCTATTTTTTCTACTTTTGAACAAATGTACTCTAAGTTTTCCTCCTTTTGTTTTGAAGGCCATCCTTCTTGCTTTTGAGGGCCTTCAAAGGCTTATTCGTGAGAAGGAAGAACTTACTTCTGAACGGGATCAACTTTTGGCGGAATGGGACCAGTCTGTTCTCCGCCTCTCGGAACTAGAAACCAAGGCTACCGAGGTCGATTTTTGGAGGCCCATTTGCAGCAGAGTGAGCAAGAAGTGGTAACCCTTAGCCAAGAAATTGGGCCATTGAGGGTTAGATTTGATGAAGCCAAAGCTAAATGGGCAGAAGTCTAGAACGTCGTTCTTGCTGCAAATGATTATGAAGCAGCCTCTACTGAATGAGTGATTAATTTGGAAGCAGCCTTAAACTCCAAAAGTGAAGAGCTTGCTGTTGTAGTGGCGAAACATGCCCAGCTAGAAGAGAAGTGCAGGCAATACTATCGAGCATAATAGGCTCTTTAGTTCAACTATTTGTGAGCTCGATGTTAGTCTCAAATCTGCTAAGTCCGTCCGGCAAAACCTTTTCGCCAAAGTTACTCAACTCAAAGAAGAACTCAAACGCCGAGCGTCTTCCCTCATTGTTGTAAAAACTTATTCCATGTATAGCATGAGGAGAAAAACCTTGGAAGAGCCAAGACTGGTATCATTGACATTGATGCCAAAATTACTATGGCCTGAGAGCTTGAGTTGGCTGCAAAAAAATGGAGTCCTGGCACAGTCTGACGCTCCGGGTTCTTCTGATTCCGGTTTCGAGTTTTCAGAAACTGAAAAAGGATCAGAAGGTGATGATGCCGAAGACCAAGCTCGGGAAAATGTTGAGCCATCGGTGGAACCATCTACTACTCCCCGAGATGCAGATACTTCTCTTCCTCCTGATTCCGGAGACGCTGTAGTTTAGCTTTTTATTTCTTTTTCTATTTTGTACCTTTATCATTTTGTCACGTCCTTGTAAATAAAAACATATTTTTTGCTCAAGTATCGTTTGAGTTTTACTTTCGTTTGAATATTCATGCAAGTCTTTAACTTTCGTACTTGCTCAACTATTTTGCGCATGTTGTTCTATTCGCGCTTTATTATATGTAATCTCGGATGCTTTTTCTTCGAAGAATTTTGTTTTCGAGTATTACCCCTTTTTCATGAGGGTTTCCATGAGAATTTGTGCAAGTTTGCTTTTTGCGTCTTTTTTGTATGCAGCTTCGGGTGTATTTTTACCCGATGGCATTCTAGATTTCAGGCATTGATTCTTCCGAAAATAACTCTTTAACGAGAAGGTTTTTATAAGAGAGGGACCTCTTACGTTTACGGTGCTCTTGAATAGGACGTCTCCTGTTCATTACGGCACTAACATTTGAAGTACTTGTTTAACTTTACGGCAAAATTAACTCATCGTTCAGATAAGAAACAAGATTAAAAAAAAGGATTTCTTTTAATTTAATTCCTTCTGTTTTCAAAAGTACATAAGCGTTTTGCTATGCAGAAAAGAAATTGCCATTACTTGTGGCTATCTTGTACAACTTATTTCTACGGGGCTGCCGCACAGTCCCCGGTCCCGATGATGTATTCTATTCCCGAATTTTCATTCCTCGGTTGATGTGGCATTCAGTGTTGCCGTATTCTTATATCATTCCCCACCCCCCAGTGTTTGAATGTGAAGAATGCGAATTGGAACAATGGAAGTCTTGTATCTTCGAAGATTCCACCAATGAATTGCTAGGTAATCCTTCACTCAGCAACATATCTTGTTTCCCCTCAGGAACCCATGCTATCGAGTGAAAGAATACCTAAAAGTCCTCTAGTGGTTTGTGCTCGTGAACGATCGGGTAACCTTTGTTCGGTAGCAAACTTAACTTTTCGATGTGAGTTTGCTATCGAACCAAAGATTACCTAATCGCCCCTGAGTGAAGCCTTAGCATCAGAGATCTAATTGTTATTGTCTTCGTAGTATGTTTTCCATCGCTGCCTCATTAAAAACCTTGCCAGATAAACCCAATTGAGACAAAACTTAACGAAGGGAAAAAGAGTTCAGCACACACTTTCCATTTGACTGTTGTTTGTGAGCAGTAACATCTTTTGAGGTGAGCCACATTCCAGTTGTTGGGCAACTTTTCTCCGTTCTGGTTCTCTAACTCTTCTGACATGCGGCAAGTCCATGCATCCCTCAGCAGCTCTAAGTTGATTAGCATTGCTTCGTTGTTCGATTCTTCGTTCGCTTGGAAATACCTTAAGGTTGGTTCCCCTACTTCCACCGGTATCAAAGCTTCTGCACCGTACACAATGGAAAAGAGGGTTTCTCCCATACTTGACTTGGCCGTTGTTCGGTAGGCCCATAGAACCTTAGGTAACTCTTCGGGCCAATTGCCTTTTGCCGCTTCCAACCTTTTCTTTGAATTTTGTATAATCACTTTGTTTGTTGACTCTGCTTGACCATTCGCGCTCGGATGATAAGGTAAAGAGGTAATCCTCTTTATCTTCAAATCTTCAAAGAACTTTGTAACTTTTGCGCCGATAAACTAAGGCATATTGTCGCATGCAATCTCTTTTGGTATTCCAAACCTGCAAATTATGTTTTCCCACAGGAAATCGACCACTTCCCATTCTCTAATTTTTTGATAAGGACCTGCTTCCACCCATTTAGAAAAATAGTCAGTCAAAATTAAAAGAAACCTTACCTTTCCAGGAGCCGGTGATAGTGGTCCGACGATGTCCATCCCCCATTTCATGAATGACCACGGGGACAGAACCAAATGTAGGAGTTCTGGCAGTTTATATACTAGTGGTGTGTAGCGTTGTCACTTATCACATTTTCGTACGAAGTCTTTGGCATCTTGTTCCATACGGGGCCAGTAATATCCTACCCGAACTAATTTTAGCACCAAAGAATCTGCACCTGAGTTGTTGCCGCATATCGCTTCGTGGACTTCTATCATGACATAGTTAGCTTCTGATTCTCCTAAGCACCGGGCCAACGAGCCTTGAAAGGAATTTCTGTACAATTGGCCTTTATTGAAGCTATAACGTGCAACTTTGGCGTGTAATGCTCTTGATGCTTTGGGGTCATCGGGCAACTTTCCATGCTCGAGATAATAAATTATTTTCTTTCTCCAGTCCCAGACCAAACAAGTCTAATTCACCTCATAGTAACCATCTGTGTCCAAGACTGAGTTCATCAGTTGTACTACCATTTATGATTCCGATCCCTTGACTTCTATCGATGAGCCCAAATTTGCCAATGCATCTGCTTTCGCATTATCTTCCCTCGGGATATGAGTAATTGACCACTCTCAGAATCGAGCCAATAAAGCCTGAACTTGTACCACATATTGCTGCATACGTTCTTCTTTGGTGTCAAAAATTCCGTAGACCTAATTCACCACCAATTGCGAATCACATTTGATTTCGATGATTTTGGAGTCAGGCCCCCGGGCCAATACGAGGCCTGCAATCAAATCTTCGTACTCTACTTCATTGTTAGTTAAAGTAATCGTTCTGATGGCTTGATCAAGACTATTCCAAGACCGGACCCTTTTACGTTTGAAGCTCCGTCCGTAAATAAGGTCGAAACTCCCGATGTCAATTTTAACACCATTATTGTCTCCTTGGCCGCTAGAGACAATAGTTCCGGACTGAAATCGTCCACGAAGTCAACCAAGACTTGCGACTTAATTGCAATCCTCGATTTATATTCTATATCTAACTCTCTCATTTAAACAGTCCATTTGGCCAATCTACCCGAGAGCTCAGGTTTATGGAGGATATTCCTCAGAGAGAAAGTAGTCACCACAGCTATCGTGTGGCATTGAAAGTAGGGCCTCAGCTTCTGAACGGTGACTACGAGAGCTAAGGCCATCTTTTTCAGATGTGGGTAGCGAGTTTGTGCTCCCGTTAAAATTTTACTAACGTAATAAATGGGAGATTGTGTACCTTCATCCTCCCAGACTAAAATTGCACTTACCGCAACTTTTGAAGTCGCGAGGTAGACTAGCAACGTTTCACCTTCTTTTAGTTTTGAGAGAAACGGAGGGCTTGACAAATATTTCTTCTACTCCTTCAAGGCTTGCTGACACTCCGATGTCCATTCAAAATTGTTTTTCTTTTTGAGTAGTGCGAAAAAGTGATGACATTTTTTCGATGAACGGTAAATGAACCTGCTCAAAGCTGCCAATCTCCCTGTGAGCCTCTGGACTTCTTTTACGTTAGACAATTGATTTGGGATGTCCTCTATGGCCTTGATTTTGTTGGGATTTACCTCAATTCCCCTTTGTGAGACTAGGAACTTACTCGTTCTGACCCCGAAAGCACACTTCTCGGGGCTAAGCTTTATATTTTGCTCTCTCAGGATGTCGAATGTTTCTTGCAATTGCTTCAGATGGTCACCTGCATTCAAAGACTTAACGAGCATATCGTCTATATATACTTCCATAGTCTTTCATATTTATTTTTCGAACATCTTATTCACAAGCCATTGATAAGTGGCTCCGACATTTTTTAACCCGAAGGGCATCACATTGTAACAATATGTACCAAAATTCATTATAAACGAAGTCTTTTCCTGGTCTTTTGGGTTCATCTTGATTTGATTGTACCTAGAATAAGCATTGAGGAAATTCATTAACTCGTGCCCGACCGTGGCATCAATCATTTGATCGATATTTGGAAATGAGAATGAGTCTTTTGGGCATGCCTTATTAAGATTCTTATAATCTATGCACATGCAAAATTTATTATTTTTCTTAGGAACTACAACTACATTGGCTAACCAGTCCGAATATCTTACCTCTTGGATTGAACCAATATTAAGTAAATGGGTTACCTCTTCTTTGACGAATTTATTCCTTGCTTCAACAATAGGGCACTTATTTTGCCTTACCGGAGGTATGTTGGGATCCAAGCTTAACTTGTGTACAACTACCTCCGTCAGGATTCCTGTAATATCCTCGTGCGACCATGCAAAATAATTAGTGTTAATTTTAAGAAATTCGATAAAAGCAGACCTAAGCTCCGGGTGCAATCCTGTTCCCAAATGGAATTTCCTTTCTAGGAATTCTTCGAACAACGCAACTTGCTCCAGTTCTTCTGTCGTGGACTTCGTCGCGTCCGTCTCTTCTGGTACTTGAAAATACCTTGGTACCTGGTATTGTTTCGACTCTTCTGTCCCCGGGCTAGCTTCATCTGGTTCGGGGGCATGTACCGATTCCGGTAATTGCTATGCCGCACGTTCCTTTCCTTTGCTACTGGAGACCAAAATTGCATTCATCTCCCTTGCTGCCAGTTGATCACCCCTTATCTGTTTGATCCCCTCGGGTGTCGAAAACTTTAACAATTGGTGATATGTTAAAGGCACAACTTTTATCTCGTGCAGCCATTGTCTTCCCAAAAAGATGGTATACCCCATGTCTCCATCTACCACTTCGAAGAGAGTTGTCTTCATTACTCTCTCAGTGTTTTTGAGCAGGAAAATTTCTCCCCAGGTTGTCATGCTTGCGAGATTGAATCTGGCGAGGAGTTTCGTTGCTAGGATAATTCTTCCAGTGAGTTTAGCTTGCTCCAGTACTCTCCATTATATGATATTAGCTGAACCTCCTAGATCCACTAAAACACGTTTAATTTTAAAATCTAATACATTTAATGAAATTACTAGTGTGTTATTGTGCAGTACTAGTAATCCGTCTGCATCTTCGTCCGTAAATGTGATATCGTCTTCCCGGAGCCTTTTACTATGAGTTATCGATACTTTTATCTTCTTCACTTCCAAAAAGGTGACCCCGTTAATTTCATTTCCTCCGAAGATCATGTTGATCATTTGGCGAGGAGAATCTTCTCCTGCTTTCGAGGTTTCCGCATCGCCCCTATTCCAACCATAATTGTTTTTAGCTCGGTCACTCAAAAATTCTCTAAGGTGATTATTCTTTAACAGTGTTGCCACTTCTTCCCAGAGGTTTCGGCAGTCCCCAGTCCGGTGGCCGTTAGTGCCATGGTATTCACACCATAAATTGGGATCCCTCTGGCTGGGATCAAATTTCATAGGTCCTAGGAATTGTGCCTCTTTGATATTTTTCATGGCTGATACCAACTCTACCACACTGACATTGAAGTTATACTCCGACAACTTTGGGTAAGAAGAATCTCGCGACACCGAGATTTCTCTATCTTCTAGCTATATGTTGTTCTAGCCAAGATCGGTCCTTCTATCAATGGTGAACTTGTCTGTTGTCTGGAAGCTCCTACCACGACCTTCTATCCGCTCGTAGGGAAACAACCGTCCCCTCGATGTCCGCCTATCCATGTCAATATCATCTTTCAATTTTTCTCTATTCTTCTCCCGTCCTTTGGTCGACAATGGGAAGCCAACCTGATCATCTTTGATCCTTATTTTCGACTCGTACTAGTTGTGAACATCCGCCTAAGTTGTCACTTGAAACTCGAGCAGATTTTCCTTCAACTTTCGGGAAGCGTCCGAACTTCTCAAATTTAAACCTTTGGTGAACGCTTTAGCCGCCCATTCATCTAGGACTGCCGGTAGTAACATCATTTCTTTCTGGAACCAGGTAACAAACTCTCGTAATAATTCGGATTCTCCCTGTGCGATCCTGAATATGCCGGCCTTTCGGGCTTGTACCTTTCTGTCACCGGCATGAGCTTTGATGAAAGAATCCGTGAGCATCTCAAAGGAATCTATGGAATGCTCGGGCAATAATGAATACCACGCTCCCCTCGTAAGAGTCTCACCAAATTTTTTCAACAACACAGATTCAATTTCGCGAGGAGCCAAATCATTTCCTTTCACTGCTGTTGTGTAGGTGGTAATGTGCTCCTGTAGATCTGAAGTTCCGTTATACTTTGGCACTTCGGGCATTTTGAACCGCTTTGGGATTATTTCTGGGGCTGCGCTCGGTTTATATTGTAATTGAATATACTTCTCCGAGTTTGGGCTTTTTAGATCCGACCTCAATAATGAGAAAGCCTGCATGCCGGTAATTGGTTCGGGTCCGGTGAGGTATAGGAATGAATTGGAATACTTAATTCCAAAGTCTAAAACTTAAGTTAAAAAGGTTAGCTGTATGTCGACCTATGTATAAACGACTCCAAGATAGAATTTTGATGATTCCAATAGCTCCGTATGATAATTTTGGACTTAGGAGGGTGTCCGAAAAAAATTATTTGGAGGTCCGTAGTTAAATTAGGCATGAAATGGCTAAAATAGAAATTTAAGTTTGGAAGTTTGACCGGGGAGTTGACTTTTTGATATCGAGGTCGGAATCCGATTCTAGAAATTTGAATAGGTCTGTTATGTCATTTATGACTTGTGTGCAAAATTTGAGGTCAATCAGACTTGATTTGATAGGTTTCGATATCGAATGTAGAAGTTGAAAATTCTTAAGTTCATTAAGCTTGAAATGGGGTTATGATTAGTGGTTTTAGTATTGTTTGATGTGATTTGAAGACTCGACTAAGTTCATATGATGTTTTATAACTTGTTGGTATATTTGATTGAGGTCCCGGGGGCCTAGGGTGAGTTTCGAATTCAGACTTAGAAGAAAATCTAAAAGTTTCTGCCATCTGATGCAATCACACCTTTGGAAATTGGCTCACAGGTGCAAGCTCGCACAAGCGTGCATGGCAAAAGGAGAAGAGGACGAGGGGATGGTGAGGCAGTGGTCGTAGGTGCGTGCGGGTGCTCCGCAGAAGCAACGTCGCACCTGCGAAGGTTCGATCGCAGAAGCGGATATGAGGGGGTCAGGTGGCTTCGCAGAAGCGAGTCCATAGAAGCGGACTTCTTGTCCGCAGAAATGATGAAGCCGCAGAAGCAAAGGAATTCTCGCATCTGCGAGACCACAGATGCGGCTAAAATCTTAGAGAAGCGGAAACCCCTGGACAGTACAAAAATAGAAGGGTTCCGAGTTTTTGCCATTTTTAGGCATTTCAAGCTCGGGCTAGGCAATTTTGAGCGAGGTTTTCACAGGAATTATTGAGGTAAGACACTTGTGATCATTTCTACTCCATAATATTGAATTATCGTCGAATAATCCGACTAGATTACGTGTTTTTGAGGTGTAAATCGGGAATTTGAACTTAAGGATTTAAAAATAAGATTTGACGATTTAGAGGTCGAGTTGAGATCGGATTTTGGTAAAATTGATATGGTTAGACTCGTGGTTAAATGGGTTTTTGGATTTTATAACTTTTGTCGGGTTCTGAGACGTGGGCCCTACGGGCAAATTTTGAGTTAAATTTCAGATTTTGTTAGAAAATTTGTATTTTCATATGGAAATTATTCATATAATTTGTATTGACTTAATCGAATTAATTATGACTAGATTCGAGCCGATCAGAGTCAGAAAATCGAGGGAAAGACATTCTACTTGACTGATTGAGCGTGATTCGAGGTAAGTGGATTGTCTAACCCTGTGTGGGGGAAATTCCCCTAGGATTTGATACTGTCGTAATATTTATAATATGTGAGCGCCGTGTACGCGAGGTGACGAGTGTGTACACGGGCTAAATCTGGAAATATCGGTTCTTGCTGAGTAATCTTCTTTTAAATTCTTTAACTGAGTTGCCTTAGTATATGTAGTGATCATGATTAGCCTAGTATCACATGTCTACGTGCCTTAACTCTTACTTGCAATATGTGCAGCATGCTTAGCTGAATTACCTGCTTTCCTCGATTTGATTTAAATCTTTAACTATAATATTTCTGGCTGAAAATTTATTATTCCTCTGATTACCTGCTGCCTATTTATTTTAGGACTACTAGGCGGTTCCTCGGGAGATCTCCTATACTGCATATTTATTTGGGACTATGAGGCGGTAGCTTGGGAGATCCCCTTGTATATTTACTTTTTGGACTACTAGACGGTATCTCGAGAGATCCCATGTTGAGTATTTACTTTTGGGACACCGAGACAGTATCTCGGGAGCGCCTTTGTTGTTTACCTCTATTTGCTGTGTTGTTCACTTCTCAGTTATTGCATTATATTATTACATCCCCTGTCTTATTGTTTTCCATTATTTCCAGTAGGGCCTGACCTAACCTCGTTACTACTCTACCGAGGTTAGGCTTGGCAGTTACTGGGTACCGCTGTGGTGTACTCATACTATGCTTATGCACATCTTTTTGTGCAGATCCAGGTACTTCTTACCAGCCCAGATATCAGTGAGCTACTTGTGTGCTGAGACTTCAAGGTACATCTGCCAATGTCCGCAGACCTCGGAGCCCCCCCATCCTTATCATGTTGTTTTCTTTATTTTAGTAGACTCTGATGTATAGAGATATTAGTATTTCTCTTAGAAGCTTGGGACTTGTTTCTACCAGGTTTTGGGAGATTTTTGTTCTTTAACTTGCAGTTTCCATTTATTACAGTTATTGAGGTTTGAGTTTCAGTCTCTTATTAAGTTATTCCGTTATTTGTTAGGCTTACCTAGTCTTAAAGACTAGGTGCAATCACGACATCCTACGGAGGGTGAATTGGGGTCGTGACACATGCCCCTCATCGGCATCATCAGGAGTTTCCTCTTGAACCTGTCAAGGGTACCGCCTGTCATGTACCAGTATGGCGTCGTTCCCCTCATTGCGAGTGTCACTCATTGAATCCTCAAAATGAGGTTGTTCCCCTTGAATTTTAGGGTTGCGTGTGTCATTAACAGTGTTAACTGCCATTTCCTTTGTGATTTCTTCTAAGACAAAATAATCAAATATGTTAGTAATAAAGGCAAGGATTAATTTAATCGCATGGCTGTCTAGGCCCCACAGTGGGAGCCAAACTGTTTACCCGTAAAACGGTACAGTTGAATTTGTTTGTGGTTTATAGACAAGTGAATTAATTTGATACAAAAGATAATGAAATAACCGATGAAATATAAAATATTTAGCCTTAGAATATAGATGGAACAACAGAGCTGATGAGTCCGGGAATAGAATTTTCGGGCACAACAATAATGAGATAAAAAGCAAGAAAATAAAATTATATTAAAATATTTTATTGAATGTAGTGTAAGTTAGTCAGAAAATCCGTGTACTTTACAATGATCATTGAGCTCTCTATTTATAACTATGTCTAGGGAAGGAAGTCCTAGGATCATATCCTTCTTTAATGTCACTTATGAAGGTCATTGATGAAGATGTAACGTTAGACATAAATGCCAAATTCTTTGTAACGGGTCATCATCCTTAATGCTGCAAAATATTCTGTATTAAATGTTACCGGGCGCAAAATATTTTATACTCCTTTTATGATCGTTATTACTTCCGTTGACAAGCGAAATAGCTATGTTCGATGGTCATTCTCATTTTGTGTTCCACGTATCCTTCCTTTAAGCAGTCACGTGTCATGTCGTATTTTTTCCTATACATTAGTTAGTAATGTATTAGTTTATGTAACCATTTTGAGTTTCAAGCATAACCTAAACTACTTGGTTCTTAGTCTTTCTATTAACATCAAATTGCGATCTTGCGGGTCAACAGTTGTCTGGAAAACGATGAAACCCCTGCATATCAATGTCCCAATAGTTTAGTAACAGTCGAGGGAGAAGAGGTTGATTATTAAAATTCGAAGCTCGCTCCCCAGCTTGGCTGACTAAAGCTTATTTGCCACTAAATTTGTCTCTCTATAATGATGTGATTTTATATATATATATATATAAAAGATAGGGAAAGGAATGCTGACATGGCACCACTCTTAAGCAAGGACTACTATTTGTCTCTTCTCTCATGGCATTTTTTCTCATATTTCCCCTTAATTATTTCTTTTTCTCTAAAAGATGTGACCTTACAAATTTTATACATTACAACTTTATCCATGCGTTTTGGAAAACACTCATTACTAAAAAGTGCTCTTCAAATATTTGAAACGCCTTTTTCCCTTCCCGAATTTAACAGATTAACACTGGGTTTCAAAAGCCAGTCAATTCTGATATCTAACCAGTCTTTGTTCCTATTTAAGCACACCTAATATTCCACAGAACTGCATTGCTTTCTTCTCTCAACGGAAGGCGTCTCTTTAAAACTTTTGCAACTTCAAGGTTTTTTTATATATATATATATATATATATATATATATATATATATATATATATATATATATATATATATATAATTCTGCTTTGATTTGCAGAAAATCACTACTAGAAATTTGCTAAAAACCGACCAAAGTTGATCGGTTATGGCCAATTACCGACCAAATTCCGGCCATTAGAGTGTGGACGGTGTTTTGATGGTCGGAATGGCTTACCGACCAAAGTTGGTCGGAAATTACCGACCAACTTTGATCGGTAGCTTAAAACGATCATCTGACAAGTTTAAGTACATACCGACCAACTTTGGTCGGAAATATATTTTATTAATTTAATTTTACCGACCAAAGTTGGTCGGTTTAACTAAATTATGTTTTTTTATTAATTATTAAAATTTTAAAAAACCGACCAACATTAGTCAATAGTTAAAAAATATATTTTTTAAAAATAATTAAAATTAAATATTACCGACCAACTATGGTCGGTAACCTCAACAGTGCAGGCAAAATACCGAACAAAGTTGGTCGGTAATGTTGAATTCTGGGAATTCAATGTTCATTAACGGACCAACTTTGGCATAAAATGCCTGTTTTGACAGCTACACCATATGCCAGCATACCAATACACCTAATAACAACAACAACAACAACAACAACAACAACAACAACAACAACAACAACAACAACAACAATAACAACAACAACACAACAACAACCAAAACATTCAATAAATACTTTAAAACTAACAAATTAAAGTTCAATTGAACATAAAAATCCAAAACTAAGTTAAAACTAATTACAATTAGTTCAAAACTGGTTCTATTTGTCTAGTTCAAAGTATATAAAAGTCGAAGGGTATTTTCTACAACATCATCATCACCGTCTGATGAACTTTCATTTACAAGACGGTATAGAGAACTGTCTTGTGGAGTACGGGAAGAACGATCACGGGGAGGACGGGAGGAATGATTACGAGCATGACGGGAGGAACGATCACGAGCAGGATGGGAGAAACGATCACGTGGAGGTCGACCCTCAGGAGATGACTCACGAGATCAGGACAACGGAAAAGCTCCACTAGATAGGAGAGTTCTGATCTGAGCTTGCATGCTAAGGAATTGAGCATCTCTAAGCCTTTCTCTTTCCTTGGCTGCTTCTAACTCGGATGTGAGCTTTATCACTATCTCCCGCATAGCGGAGAGGCTCTCCCTATTAAGTTGCTTGCCTTGCGAGGAAGTCCTTATTCCTCGCATTCCACACTTAAAGCGATGGAAGTTTTTAGTAGGAAGCCCGTATACCTTTCCCCATTTTGGACCGCCAACATACTCCAACCATATTCTTTCAGTATCCTCGTTCGAAGATTGGGTTGGCTCACCCGATTCACCAGCTGGATGACTACGGATGAATTCCTCAACGTTACTTTGGTAGCGACCCTATATTATTTTAAATTAAATCAGTATTTTAAAAATTTTATAAAAGTAAATTATAATACTTAAAGAAAATTGAAAGCTTACATATGCAGTCGAGGTCCGGTCCTCGACCCACCTATCTTGATCCCCCTCTTTCTTCTTCTTCTTCACAATATGCGTCTCCTTGAATAGCTCATCATGACTCATTGGACGCCCATACTTCTTTTCCTGCAAATAAATTAATATAGTTAATAAAAAGAATAGATATACTTAGAAAAGTAAAATAATTTAAGCAATTACGTACCAATCTTCTTTTTATTGTCCCTAGGCTGATCGCACCTCCAGTGTGCAAGGAGCCTCCCTTCTCGGATGCGCGAGATTTCTTTCCTTTTTCGCTCCTCTCTAAGAACTCCGCGGTAAGCCATTGCCTTTGAAAATTATTCCACAAATTCTCAAGTAACTAGCCAGGCCTCTTATTCTTCTTTCTAGCATCCGAAAAAGCATCCGCCAATCTCTTACGAGCTTTATGATAAAAATTTGCAGCCACTTCCGTGCTATAGCGGTCTTTCCATACACACTTGCTCTGTATTTTAAAAGTTAAATATTAGATGGAAACATCATAAATATAAATTATTAAACTGTTTAAAAGAATATTTATACCTTAAATTGATTGATAATTTGCTCCTTCAGCGAGAATGGGCAATCAGTGCAAGTCGCATAAGGGACATCATAAAGCTTTCTGATGGCATTGGTGATTATCTTCGTAGTCTTATTACCTGACCTGAACCTGCAATTTAACAATAAAAACACATTAATATCTTAGTAAAAATGTTACAAATCAATAGACGCAAAAATAATGAATAACGCTTACCCATCCCCCTCAGGGACTATGATGATCCTGCCATATCGATCATAATGCACTACCTCGTCATCACCATACGAAGCATGTGTATCAGATGCATGTGAAGATGGTGTAGGCGGGTCAAAGCTATTGCCTCGCAGGCGAAGGCCTGCAATAGATGGAGTCGATGATGAAGATGGTTGCGATCCCTGTGACTGCGACATAGCTGTATGTGACCCAAGTGGATGTGATACTAATGGTTGTGACCCGAGTGGCTGTGACATGGATGGGTGTGATCCATGTGGCTATGATATGTAGGGATGTGATCCATGTGGATGTGATGTAGATGGCTGCGATGCAGATGGCTGTGAGGCAGCTGGATTGTATGTCAGACGTATAGTCCTATGGCCCTGTGGTGGAAGACCTGGTGTCCGAATGAACGTGTACGGCTCGTGATGTTGTGGCAGCTCAGTATAGCCGTATGAGGAAGGATAAGACATAGGCATCTCTGAAAAGGGTGGACAAGAGGGACTATTATTTTCTACCCTCCTCTTTCCCTTCCTACCCTTTTCTCGACCCCGAGAACTAGTAGGGTCATTGTTACCTTGACCCTTGCATGCCATCTGCATAATATAATACACATTTAGATTGAAACATATAAGAAACTAGCTATAAAATGAGAGTGCTTTAGAAAACCAACTTTTTAATCCTCATCGACGTATTGTTCCTCGTCCGAGAATTCTTCATCCTCACTTGTTTGAGCTTCATCTGTTGATTCTTCGTCCTCATTTTCTATAATTGTTACTTCATTTATATTAACTTCTTCCAATATGCGTTCAGGATGTTCCAAATCATTTTCTAACTGATCGTCCACTATTTGGTGAACATTGGAGATATCATTTTGATATGAGACATCTAACACATTCTCGACTTCCACCTTACCTACAGGCTTAGTTTTTATTACAACCTACCAATCAGACTTATTCTGCCGCAATGGATAAGGAGCATAATACACTTGCCTAACATTATGTGCAATTATGAAAGGATCATAGCGATTATACTCCCTCGTATGATTAACCTCAATTATGTTGTATTGGTGGCGTACTCTTGTACCTCTTGTTGGATTTGGGTCAAACTACTTGCATCTAAATAGTATCAATTTCTTATATGGCCAACCTGTATATTCTAATTGTAATATTTCTTTGACCACACCATAATAATTAATATCTCCAACTTGGTTGCCATCACTACCTTGAACCCACACCCCGTTGTTGTTGCTATTTTTATTTTTAGAGAAATCCTCTGTATGAAACTTATAACCATTCACTACGTACTTAGACATTGTTGTGACATGAATCCCGGGTCCCCAAGATATATCTTTCAAAAATTGATTTACACCATTATTTGGATTATTTACCTACATAGTGTTAAAAAAATTCATAAGTTAGCACAACTTATGAATCAATTTTTATACATTCACTACATATATATATATATATATACACACACACACACACACACTTATATATATATATATATATATATATATATATATATATATATATATATACAAACTATTTGAACTACGTATCAAATCTCGTATATACAGCATCATGGCCAAATTGACCCACGAAGTGACTGTGACACATCAAATATTTTTAGTAGTTGCATCAATATGTAGTCACAGTAAATTTTATATTTTGATAACTAATAAATCAATACTTACTTGAGAAATGGTACAACTTCGGGACAATTTAGCAACACATGAAGTATAGCTGACTTGTACTCTATATCACTCAAACTTCTCTTTCTAACATCCTTAGAACATCGGCCTGGTTGATTGAATATGGACATTGGTGGATATAATGGATCATTCACACATTCGACCGTGTGCCTATTGGGCCTATTCCTAGAACATGGCACGTTACTCTCAAAATAATAAGAATAAAAATGTGCAGTTTCCTTTGCAAGATAGGATTCGCATATAGATCCTTAAATCCTATTCCTCTGCTTAAAAAATTATTTGCATTTGCCAATTGTCCTACATAATGTCAGTTAGCCAAGAACATTCAAATAAAATAGAATATTACATCAAACATATAATATTACCTCTCAAAGGGATACATCCATCTGTATTGAATAGGCCCTCCAAGTCGTGCCTCGTGTACAAGGTGTTCCATCACATCAAAGAAACCACATAGGAATATTTTTTCCATCTTACTAGAAATTACACGAATGTTCTCATCCATCCGAAGTAGGTTTTCTTCCCTTAATGTGGTAGAACACAAGTCTTTGAAAAACAAACTACTCTCTGCGATGGGTTTCCAGATTCTTTCAGGCAAATCACAAAATGCAATAGGCACTAAGGTCTCCATGAAAACATGGCAGTCATGACTTTTCAAATGGCTCAACGTCCCTACCTCCATATCTACTTTTTTTTTCCAAGATTTGACGCATAACCCTCAGGCATCTTCAATTTCGTAACCCAATCACAAATTTGTCGTCTTTCCTCCAAAGTGAATGTGTAACTTGCTTTGGGCTTGAACACCTTACCATTGTTTGCTGTCTGCAAGTATAATTCAAATCGCCTGCAATATTCTTGTAAGTCCATTCTAGCCTTCGGGTTATCTTTTATCTTACCTTTAACATCCATCACTGTGTTGAACAAATTATCAAAATAATTCTTGTCAATATGCATGACATCAAGGTTGTGTCAGAGAAGATTATCCTTCCAATAAGGCAACTCCCAAAATATACTCTGTTTCGTCCAATTATGATTAACACTATATCCGAGGAATCTATAAGGTGGAGCCTCAGTAACTTTACTGAAATTCTGGACCCTCTCCCAAATTTTCTCACCTGAAAGTATCGGAGGTGGAGAATCATATTCCACTTTATTCTTTTTGAATGCATTTTTCATCCTTCTAAACTCATGATCATCAGGCAAGAATTGACGGTGAGAATCAAACCACGATTGCTTTTGGCCATGTTTCAAAGTGAACGCTTTACTATTTTCCATGCAATAAGGACAAGCTAGCTTCCCAGCAGACATCCACCCAGACAACATTCCATACGCAGGAAAATCGTTAATAGTCCACATTAAATTAGCACGCAAATTGAAATTCTGCTTGGTTGATATGTCATATGTTTCAACACCATCATACCACAATTGTTTTAGCTCATCAATCAAAGGTTACAAATATACATCAATCAAACTTTTCGGATTACGTGGATCGGGGATAATACAATTTAAGAATATATATGGACTAGTCATACACAACTCAGGAGGTAGATTATAAGGTATAAGAAATACATGCCAACATGAATATGGTGTCGCAGATATAGAAAAAGGCGTGAAGCCATCCGCACACAGACCTAGCCGAATGTTCCTTGGTTCACTAGCAAAATCTGGATATGTTCTATCAAAGTGCTTCCAAGCTTCTCCATCTGAAGGATGACACATAACACCAGGTGGTCTTCTATTTTCAAAGTGCCATCTCATATGAGAAGCAGAACTCATCGACGCATATAACCTCTTTAACCTAGGTATAAGAGGTAAATAATGCATCGCCTTGACAACGACCATATTCCCGCTGGAAAGCCTCTTGAAACGAGTCTTTTCGCAAAATTTACAACTGTCTAAAGTTGCATCATCTTTATAATATAACATGCAACCATCTTCACAACAATCAATTCTCATTGACGAAAGTCCTAACTTAGAAACCAATCTCTTTTCTTATAGAAATCACCAGGTAAGTTGATATTAGGGTCAACTAGTTCACTCATAAGGTCAATGAAAGAGTCCATGGCTGCTTGAGAAATATTCCAATCAAATTTGAAACTTAGTAATCTAACTGCTACAGACAGCTCAGAGTGCGACCTTCCTTCACGTAGTGGACGACAAGCTTCCTCTAACTGTTCATAAAAATGCTTTGCGTCATCATTAGGAGTTTGTTCAACATTTTCATTGGGCTCACCCCCGAAGTGCATTCCAAAAGCATCCGCAACCATATCCTGAATTCTAGAATCAAGATTTGTATTCTCCACCGACCTACTACTTTCACCAACAACCATGTTATGAAATATCCCACGGCTACCATCGATCTCTCCATGATTAGTTCACACAAAGTAATTCTCTATAAACCCCTTCCTATAAAGATGAAGCTTAACTACCTCCGATTTTTTAAACTTCATACAATCGCACCTGACACAAGGGCACCTAATTACTCATTCACTCTGGTATGGTGGAAGTGACATTGCATGTCTAATAAAGTCATCAACTCCTTCTACAAAATCCTCCCGCAATCCCCGCCGATTAGGATAATTCCTATTGTACATCCAAGTACGATGTTCCGTCTATACAAATAAAATAAGAACAAATTAATTTATTCTTCAATTATAAATTAATTATATCTTTTTTAGTTAATTCAAGATAATTATTTTTTTCTAATTACACCAATTTGTATCCTAAAAGTTCAAGTCATATCCAAAAGGTCCAATTCATATCCTAAAAATTCAATTCATATCCTAAAAGTTCAATTCACAAGAACAAATCCTAAAAACTAAAATTTCAATTCATATCCTACGAGTTTAAACATAAACTAACTAAACTAAAGAAATTCAACCCATACCCAAAAAGTTCGATTCACAAGAACAAATTAATTTATTCTACAATTATAAATTAATTATATCTTTTTTAGTTAATTCAAGATAATTATTTTTTTCTAATTATACCAATTTATATCCTAAAAGTTCAGTTCGTATCCAAAAGGTCGAATTCATATCCTAAAAGTTCAATTCACAAGAACAAATCCTAAAAACTAAAATTTCAATTAATATCCTACGAGTTTAAACATAAACTAACTAAACTAAAGAAATTCAACCCATACCCTAAAAGTTTGATTCACAAGAAAAAATTAATTTATTCTATAATTATAAATTAATTATATCTTTTTTAGTTAATTCAAGATAATTATTTTTTCCTAATCACACCAATTTATATCCTAAAAGTTCAAGTCATATTCAAAAGGTACAATTCATATCCTAAAAGTTCAATTCATATCCTAAAAGTTTAATTCACAAGAACAAATCCTAAAAACTAAAATTTTAATTCATATCCTACGAGTTTAAACATAAACTAACTAAACTAAAGAAATTCAACCCATACCCAAAAAGTTCGATTCACAAGAACAAATTAATTTATTCTATAATTATAAATTAATTATATCTTTTTTAGTTAATTCAAGATAATTATTTTTTTCTAATTATACCAATTTATATCCTAAATGTTCAATTCATATCCAAAAGGTCCAATTCAAATCCTAAAAGTTCAATTCATATCCTAAAAGTTCAATTCACAAGAACAAATCCTAAAAATTAAAATTTCAATTAATATCCTACGAGTTTAAACATAAACTAACTAAACTAAAGAAATTCAACCCATACCCTAAAAGTTTGATTCACAAGAACAAATTAATTTATTCTACAAATATAAATTAATTATATCTTTTTTAGTTAATTCAAGATAATTATTTTTTCCTAATTACACCAATTTATATCCTAAATGTTCAATTCATATCCAAAAGTGTAACGACCCGGCCGGTCGTTTTGACTATTGCAATCTCGTTCCCCTATTTACTGCTCAATTTTTGAATTACAATTGTTATTTGGCTTGCCGGGGTAATTGGTTTGGGTTCGGTGAGGTTTTGAAATGATTTGGAGTGCTTAGTTCCCAGGTTTAGAATTTAAGTTGAAAATATTGACCGGATGTTAACTTATGTGTAATGACCCCGGAGAAATTTTGCTAAGGAAACTAAGGTTTGGTGGTGCCGAGTTGAACAATGCACCGATGTGTAAAGGAAAGTTTTGTCGGAAAATGGTCATTTCTGCAACCACTATGCGGTCGCATAATCACTCTGCGGACCGCATAATGGTCGCAAAGTGGAGCAGGAGGAGGGCAAGATTGGGGAACTGAAGACTAGGGTTGATCTTTTATTACTCGGTATGGTTGATTTCGATGTAATCCTAGGTATGGATTGGTTGTCTCCATGTCATGCTATTCTGGACTGTCATGCAAAAACCGTGACATTGACGATGCCAGGGTTGCCGAAGGTTGAATGGAGGGGTTTTCTAGATCTTGTTCCTAGCAGGGTAATTTCTTATTTGAAGGCCCAACGTATGGTTGGAAAGGGATGTTTGTCATATCTGGCCTTTGTGAGAGATATTGATGCAGATACTCCTATTATTGATTCAGTACCGGTCGTGCGAGACTTTTCAGATATATTTCCTGCAGACCTGTCGGGTATGCCACCCGATAGGGATATTGATTTCGGTATTGACTTGGTGCAGGGCACTCAGCCCATTTCCAATCCTTCGTATCGTATGGCATCAGCTGAGTTCAAAGAATTGAAAGAGCAACTTCAGGAACTCCTTGAAAAGGGTTTTATTAGGCCTAGTGTGTCATCTTGGGGTGCACCGGTTCTGTTTGTGAAAAAGAAAGATGGTACTATGCGGATGTGCATCGATTATAGGCAGTTGAACAAAGTTACAATCAAAAATAAATATCCCTTGCCACGTATTGATGATTTATTTGACCAGCTTCAGGGAGCGAGGGTGTTCTCCAAAATTAATTTGAGGTCTGGGTATCACCAGTTGAAGATTCGGGATTCGGATACTCTGAAGACGGCATTCAGAACTCGTTATGGCCATTATGAATTTCTTGTGATGTCTTTTGGGCTAACCAATGCCCCAGCAGCATTTATACATTTGATGAATAGTGTATTCCAGCCATATCTTGATTTATTTGTCGTGGTATTTATTGATGATATTCTGGTATACTCACGTAACCCGGAGGAGCATGCACGACACTTGGGTATTGTATTACAGAGGCTGAGAGAGGAGAGACTTTATGCTAAATTCTCTAAGTGCAAGTTCTGGCTTAGTTCGGTGGCATTCTTGGGACATATAGTGTCCAATGAAGGAATTAAGGTGGATCCGAAGAAAATAGAGGCAGTTCAGAATTGGCCCAGGCCCTCTTCAGTTACTGAGATTCAGAGTTTTCTCGGCTTGGCCGGTTATTATCGTCGTTTCGTGGAGGGTTTCTCATCAATTGCATCGCCTATGACTAAATTAACCCAAAAAGGCGCTCTGT
Organism: Nicotiana tomentosiformis; assembly: GCF_000390325.3. NCBI lineage: Eukaryota > Viridiplantae > Streptophyta > Magnoliopsida > Solanales > Solanaceae > Nicotiana > Nicotiana tomentosiformis. Next base: position 40,558,959 of record NC_090818.1, on the reverse strand, counting down.
TCAGGTGGTCGGATGAATGTGAAGAGAGCTTTCAGAATCTCAAGACAGTTTTGCCTACAGCTCCAGTATTGGTGTTGCCTACAGGTTCAGGGTCGTATACTGTATATTGTGATGCGTCGCGTATTGGTCTCGGCGTAGTACTTATGCAAGACGGTAGGGTGATTGCCTATGTGTCCAGATAGTTAAAGGTGCATGAGAAGAATTATCCAGTCCACGATCTGGAGTTAGCAGCTATTGTTCATGCCTTAAAAATTTGGCGGCATTATTTGTACGGTGTCCAGTGTGAATTACAGTTGTTATTTGGCTTGACGGGGTAATTGGTTTGGGTTCGATGAGGTTTTGAAATGATTTGGAGCGCTTAGTTCCCAAGTTTAGAATTTAAGTTGAAAAGGTTGACCGGATGTTAACTTATGTGTAACGACCCCAGAGAAATTTTGCTAAGGAAACTAAGGTTTGGTAGTGCCGAGGTAGATGAAAAGGCTCGAACTTTTTGGGTTGAACAATGCACCGATGTGTAAAGGAAATTTTATCGAAAAATGGTCATTTCTGCGACCACTATGCGGTCGCATAATCACTCTGCGGACCGCATAATGGTCGCAAAGTGGAGCAGGAGAAGGGCAAGATTTGAGAAAAATCTGCGGTGCACTATGCGACCGCAGACCTATTTTACGGTGCATTATGCGACTGCAGAACAAGTATGCGGACCGCATAATGACCGCAGAATAGGTCAGTAACGCCCAGATTTGGAGGCCAAATTATGCGGCTGGTATACGAACCGCATACCTGTTATGCGATCACATATGCGACCGCATAACTGCGTCGGAGCTTTCATTCTTTCTAATTTTTGACCCGACCCGATTTCGATTTATAGCCCTTGAAGCTCATTTTTTAGCCAAAATCTGATATTTTAGAGAGAGGTGAGAGCATTTTAGAGAGAGAGAGAGTGAAGACTTAGTGATTTATCCATCAATTATTGTTCAAAGTTTGAAGATTTCACAAGGATCTTGCTAGGGCTTCAAAGAGGTAAGAATTTCTTTCTCTAATTCTTCAATTTCGGGTTTAGAGTAAAGATGGGTGATTAATAGTATGATTATTAGGTGTAGAGTATCATATATACATACCAATAAGGTTGTGGAAAGATTGTTAAGTTCAAATGGGTAAGGATTGTGTTGAAAATGGTAGAAATCTTCATAGACTTTAATTGAAGATTTGTGGATCGAGTTGGTGTCGGATTTCGGTGAAATTTATATGGTTGGACTCGTGGTTGGATGGGCGTGCATATTCTATAACTTTTGTTGGGTTCCAAGACGTGGGCCCTAAGGGCGATGTTTTGAGTTAATTTCGGATTTTATTGGAAATCTTAGTATTTCCTTATGGAATTAATTACAATAATTTGTATTGACTGATTAGAATTAATTGTGGCTAGATACGAGGCTTTCGGAGACCAATTCTCATGGCAAGGGCATAGCGGAATAAATAATTATACGGGTTGAGGTAAGTAACAGTTATAAATCTGGTCCTGAGGGTATGAAACCCCGGATTTTATGTCATGTGATTATTTTGGAGGTGACGCACATGCTAGGTGATAGGCGTGTGGGCGTGTGGGCGTGCACCGAAGGGATTGTGACTTGGTCCGTCCCGTGAAACTGTAAAGTTGAATAACCTATTGTTAGCTATAAGCTCTCTTTGTGTTGAAGTAATTTAACTGTAAATCATGTTAAAAATCATGCTTAGGCTATGTGATAGTACTGTTGGGACCCACAGAGGTCACAAACTTGTTGAATTATTTGCTTATTGCTTGTGCTCAGTCTTGATTTTATTAGCGAATCATATCTCAGTCTTTCTTGATATTTGTTTATGCACTATGTTATCTTTGTTTGGGCTGATCTTTGTGATTTCTGAGAGCACGAGAGACTAGAGAGGTGAAGGACTGAGTAAGGCCGATGGCCTGTTAGTGAGGTAAGGATATTATGGCTCGTGAGTTGTCCGTGAAGGATATTATAGCACGTGAATTGTCCGTGCAACACGTGAGTTGTCCGTGCAGATTATGGCGCTTGGGCTGTAGGAGCCCCACCGGAGTCTGTACACACCCCTAGTGAGCGTGGGTACCCATTGAGTGTGAGTGCTGAGGGCTGAGAGCCGAGTGGTTGAGCTGTTGTGATGAGTTGAGTGACTGTTTCTTGAGAGGTTGTACTTGCTTTGCATTTGTTGTTGCACTTGGTTGCTATCTGTCATTGTTGTGAAATCTCTAAAAGAATTTATATCTGAATTACTTGAAATTGAACTGTATAAAATTGATTTGACTTAAACTGCCAGATTTGAAAGCATGTCTATTCCTTGCTGGAACTACTGAAAGTGAACTATGACTGTGTAGCTCGTCATTATCTTCAGTTCCTTAGTTATTATTGTTACTTGCTAAGTTGGTTGTACTCATACTACACCCTGCACTTCGTATGCAGATCCAGGTGTTCCTGAACATAGCGGGTATTGATCATTTTGCGCAGTTGAATTTCAGGAGATTTTGAGGTAGCTGCCGTGTTCCGCAGACCTTGTCTCTCCTTCTCAATCTCCTTGTTTACTGTATTTGGTCTCAGACTATTATAGACCGTATTTTCTAGACTTGTATTCATATTAGATGCTCATGTACTCAGTGACACCAGGTTTTGGGAGTGTTGTATCGAAAATTTCTAGATCTTTGGTATTGTATTAAACGTTACGTTTTTAAAATTTAAAGGAAATCGTGGGTTATTGATGTTGTCGACTTGCCTAGTACTGAGATAGGCACCATCACGACAGGTTAGGATTTTGGGTCGTGACAAAAAGGTCCAATTCATATCCTAAAAGTTCAATTCACAAGAACAAATCCTAAAAACTAAAATTTCAATTCATATCCTACGAGTTTAAGCATAAACTAACTAAACTAAAGAAATTCAACTCATACCTTAAAAGTTTGATTTACAAGAACAAATTAATTTATTCTACAATTATAAATTAATTATATCTTTTTTAGTTAATTCAAGATAATTATTTTTTTCTAATTATACCAATTTATATCCTAAAAGTTTAATTCATATCCAAAAGGTCCAATTCTTATCTTAAAAGTTCAATTCATATCCTAAAAGTTCAATTCACAAGAACAAATCCTAAAAACTAAAATTTCAATTTATATCCTACGAGTTTAAACATAAACTAACTAAACTAAAGAAATTCAACCCATACCCTAAAAGTTCGATTCACAAAAACAAATCGTAAACCCTAGATTCTAACTAATCTATTCAAGACAATACAAAGTTAATAATTCAATTCTAACTAAACTATTCAAGACAATACAAACTCAAAATTGAAACACTCATCAATTGAAACTAATTCATAACTAATTAATTAATTAATAAAACTAATTAGTTAATAAAACTAATTAATATAACTAATTAAAATAAACCCTAATCCTCAATAAAAGAAAATGTTCAAATAATTGAAAAACTAATCAATTGAAACTAATTCATAACTAATTAACAAAACCTAGAAATAATAAATAAATGGGTTGTAATTCAAACCTAGAATTTTTAGGAAATGGAGAAGGAGAGGGGCGGCACTGGCAGCGGCGACGGCGGGGGCTAGGCGGTAGCGATGCGGGGTGGGAAATGAAATTTATGTGAGGGAAATAGATAAGGAGAAGGGAAGGTATTGAGTGAGGGAAATAGAAAAGGAGAGGAGAAGATAAGAGAGAAATGGGGGTTCCCCCGTTTTTCAATTCTCATTATTACCGACCAAAGTTGGTTGGTAATTTTGGTCGGTACATTAAGTGTTGACCGTTTGACTAAAAACCGACTAACTTTGGTTGGTTTATTTTTAAAAAAAAATTAAATTCTTTTTTTTTTTGTTGTTTTTCTTAAAATATTATAAACTATAAAAAAAATATTATAAACTATAAGCATTTATTTTATTTAACTATACAAATATTATAAATAATTATAAACTATAAGCATAATCTTTATAAATAATTATATTAACTATTTACTTTTAATAAATTATAATAGCATCTATCTAAGTAAATTTTCTAAGTTATAATTAAGTATGTGAGTAATTTCTCTCTCACACACACATATACTATATTGTAATTGATGCTAATAACTTCTTTTTTTATTCGTTCATCACTAATAATGCATGACATAGATTAATCGATATATAGGTCGAGACGTTTTGATGAATCATCGATACATCTAAGTAAGTTATAAGTCGATGAATCAATTTACAAATAGATATACTTGATGATAAAGTATATATACTAATTAGTATCTTCCTAAGTCTATCCCTAAAAAACCCGACCATGTGGTCCTAGCGCTTCGTGTTCTTATATATATACGGCTATACCTATATATATATATATATATATATATATATATATATATATATATATATATATATATATATACACACACACACACACACACAAACACACTTCACTGTAATACTTTAACTATATATATAGCTTATTATAGTATATGTTAGTATGTATATATATAGCTTGTTAAAGTTTGACCATGTTTGACTTATTAGTTTAATTCGTTTACTTAATACTAATAACTTTTTTCGTTTATTTAATTTGTATACATACATATATATATATATATATATATATATATATATATATATATATATATATATATATATATATATGTCAAAGATGTTTAATATTAATTCTTCTATTTTTCATTCATTCATCACTAATAATGCATGACATAGATTAATCGATATAGGTCGAGACATTTTGTTTTTACTATTAGTCGATATAGGTCAAACGTTTTATTTTTAATATTCATCGATGCATCTAAGTAAGTTATAAGTCGATGAATCAATTTACAAATAGATATATTTGATGATAAAGTATATATACTAATTAGTATCTTCCCAAATCTATCCCTAAAAGAATCCGACCATGTGGTCCTAGCGCTTCGTGTTCTTATATATATACGGCTATACCTCTCTCTCTCTCTCTCTATATATATATATATATATATATATATATATATATATATATATATATATACACACACACACATACACACACACTTCATTGTAATACTTTAACTATATATATATATATATATATATATATATATATATATATATATATATATATATATATATATATATATAGCTTATTATAGTATATGTTTGTGTGTATGTGTATGTATGTGTATATATATATATATATATAACACGCTTTGTTGTACTACTTTAACTACATATATAGCATGTTATATATAGTATATGTTAGTGTATTCATTATTTGTATTACAAAAGTATTAACGAATTACATTTATATTATTTAGATAGTAAATATAAAAGTAATACAAAAGTTTGACCAATGTTGACGTAATAACCGACCAACTTTGGTCGGTTATTTTGCAAAAAATAACAATTACCGACCAAAGCTGGTCGGTAAATGCTTTCCCTGCATTAACCGACCAACGTTGGTCGGTAAATTTAAATATAAATTCTTAAATATTATAAAATATTTTAAATAATAAAATATTAATTATTAAAATTTAAAAAATTGGGTCGAGATTACCGACCAACGTTGGTTGATAATCCAAAATTTTTTTGTCTGACCAGCTGGGTCAATTCGTTGACCAATTTACCGACCAATGTTGGTCGGTATTTAATTTTAAAAATATATAAAAAAAATTTATTCCAGTTTCCGTCCAAGCCGGACGGTTTTTGATTATTTTTTTGACCGATCAATGTTGGTCAGAAATATTTAGTTGATTTTTAATAAATTTTTAGTAGTGTATATTAGGATAGTGAAAATTAACTACTCTGGTTAGTTTTGTGGGATGTAGATAAAGAACAAAATGAAAAAAGGCAAAGCTCTTATTGGCAGTTTCTAAACTTCAAGGTTTTCTTACTTCTTTTCTTTTCCATATGTTCTTCTTATTGTTAGGGCGGATGCAACATAGAATTACGGGATTCATTGAAAGTGTAAAAAATAATAATTTAAATTTATAACTTTAAAAATATAATAAGTTTAATATAAAATTTTTTAAATATTGAACATATAGAATTAGAATTTTAGATCCGTTTCTGTTTATTGTAAGTTTATAATTTAAAAATAGTGAAAGTTGACTATTTTATTTATTTGTTTTTTTATGCAGATGAAGCACAAAATAAAAACGCATCGCAATGAGAATGATTGACAATAGCGAGGCTAGTCATGAAGAATACGCTTAATACAATACTCTCGGTGTATTTTCTTATCCTTTTCTTTTTGTGGTTGGCTCATTTCATATTGGTTTTGGGCAAGAGTAAAAGTATTTCCTACCCAAAAATAAAAATTTTATTGATACTTTAGATGTTATTTGTTTTATCTGATACCCTTGCAACAAAAGGGTTTGTTTTCGTCAAGATAAGCTTCAATTGTGTTCTAGATTTATACAATCTACTTTTAGATATTTAAGTTTAACTTTATTTATTTTAAATAGTACAAGGTATGTAGTATGTACTCTCCAAAAAAAAGAAAGGTACTATTAAATTTATGTTGACAAGACAAAAGGTAACGGTTCTGCTAATATAAAAGTTTGTATTTAGTTTATATATTTTTCATCTTTTAATATATGAATAATTATAATTAAATGTTTTTATTTTCGTAATTAGTAGTCTTAAGATGAAATTTATCTAAATTTAATTTTAGTTTGAGCATTTTATATTCTTTATATTTCGTGAATTTTTTTACTTAGATAGAACTTAAATTCATTGGTATTATATCCGAGCGCACATCGCGCGGGCAAATTATATATATATATATATATATATATAAAACATTAAAAAGGACAAGGAAAACATTTCGTTGAAAATCATAATACCAACTCCTTTTTAAGACCATGAACCATGAAGTAACGTTGAGGCGCCTCCTCTCTACATTATTTATCTTTGTATCAAGTGGATTAGGCTTCATTTTTTTTTTTTTAAGATTAACACGTCTGAATCTAAATACATATCTAAATATCGAGATGTGTATTAAGATTAAAACATTTAAATTTGAATACACATTTGAATATTAAGATGTGTATTAAGATCTGAATACTAAATGATTAAGAATATTTAATTTCTAATATCTGATTGTATAAAATTTATCTTTATTTGAAAATTAATAAACATAAAATTCATATGAAATACTAATTAATAGAATATTCTATCAATAAAATATTTTTTTATAAAAAAATATAGTAGTTGCTGGTGGTGATGGCTAACGGTGGTGCTTGTGAATACTGACTAGAGGTAGTGGTTGGTGGTAGGTTTGGTTGATGGTGGTGGTTCAGGGTAGTAGATAGTGGTGATTAGTAGTGGTGGCGATTATGACTGAGGATGGTGGTGGTGAGTGGTGATAGTTAATAATGGCGGGTGGTGGTGGAAGTTATGATTGAGGAAGGGTGGTGGGCATTGGTGAAACAAGAAATTTTTCTAAGGGTGTTCAAATTTAAAAGAAGTGAAAAATATTTTCGACAAAGGGTGTTCAATATGTGTTATATACCTCTAAAACGTAATATTTTACCTATATACACAGTACAATTTTTCGACGACCCTTAGGACCATGTGGCTTCGCTACTGGTGGTGGGTGGTGGTAGTTTATAATGATGGGTAGTGCCGGTTATGATTGTTGATGGTGATGGAGTGGTTAGTTGTGGTAGTTGAGGTGGATGAGTGTTTGTGGTTGAGAATGATGATGTTGGGAGTGGTGCGGATGGCAGGTGGTGGTAGTCGATTATGGTGGCGGCTATGATTGAGGATGATGGTGGTGATGGTGGTTTAGTATGGTGGTGGTAGTGGCATATTGGTAGTTGATAATGGTAGGCGGTGGCGATAACTAATAATGAATTTGGATGATAGCATCTTAATAAAATTAAGTCTTTGTTATGGATCTTAATCATACAGACTTATTCGAACTCATTAAGTGGCTGTGAAGTAAAAATAATAAACACACTTAATGATTAAGATCTGAATAATTAAAATTCAGACTTTAAAAATAAACACACTTAATATCTAAGATATAAATGATTAAGACTCAAACCTCCATTAATTACAAACAAACTACCCTTAACCTTGATAAAAGAGGAGGGACAGAAATGCCCTCGCCTAATTAATTAGGCGCCTGTAGCTAGCTTTTAGTGCTTCTTTATTGCTTTTCTGGCGGCGCCATAACTTCGAGAGAAAAACACTCTTTTAAGTTAAATTATGGAGAGGAGTGGTTAAGCAAAAGTAATTACCAATTGCGACCAACTAACTTCTTCTCAAATTAAATTATGGAGAGGAGTGGATAAGTGTAAGTGATTACCAATTTCAACCAATTAACTTCTACGTTGACATTCCATTCAAGTTTACAGTAAAGACGTTACTACCCTGATACTACTAAAATCAAATGGAGTACATCAAATGATTAAGAACCCAGTAAATTTGTGGTAAAGCATATTCCCTCCGGTCCACAATAAACGACCAATTTATCTTTTTATTTTAATTCAAAATAAGTGTTCATTTATATAATCCAGAAAAGGTTCAATTTATTTTTTCAAAATTACCCTTATGTATGTATCCTTAAAAAGTCTTTTACTTCTCACATTAACTATGCTGCAACATTTAAATTAAGGGTAGTTTAGTCACACTAACTATTTTTGTCTAAAATTTTGTATTTTCTTAATGGGTATGTCCAAGACAAATTAATCACTTATTGTGGACCGGAGTGAGTATAATCAAAGTAAAAGTATGTAGACTTGCAAAGAGGTAGCAATCCAACAAGGAGATGAAGCTAAAAGGTTTCCGTCTTAACTAAGCTCAAGGCCCAAAACAACCTACTCCAGCTTTTATCTCAAAAACTACTCTAATAGGTAATAATTTCAAGAAATCTCTCAAGAAAATATCCTAAAAAATTGTTCAAAATCTGCCTTAATTTGCAAAGTACTTAGGTTTGGTACACTTAGACAACCTGTGGCGTAGTTGATTATATCGGTGGAATGTGGTATAAACACGTGTATTTCATGTCAATCTTTTATGTGCGATGAATCTGCAAAACAAATAGGGCAAAATACAAAATTATTGGTCGGTCGAAATTAGAATCCGTAACCATAGTATGATTTATTTGGACTCAAGAGACACAAATAAGTTAAAAATAATTCGGCATCATTTTATATATGGCGCAGTTATTCATCGCGTTATACCTTAATGACAGTTTTGTCCGTTAAGATATAGCACGGTAAATAACTATGCTATATATAAATGTGGTCCCACCAATAATTCACATGCACTTAACTGACCCATCAATAATGTATATGGGTATAGCGCTTATTATGCACGCGCTATACATCCACTAATTGTACCCCCGTACTGGGTTTTTTCTTGTTTAAGGAGGTTCTGAATTTGATAAAAATCCATAAATCCATCCAGCATCCTTTAAGTCTTCCGAAATATTTGTTTCGCTAAGTTATTTTACATTTTGTCATAATGTCTGAAGATCGAAAAATTAGGGTTTGCTACAGTTGTTCTCCACAGTGTCATGTTAGCTACCACTTACAATGGAGTACGATAGATTGATATCGTTGTTATGTAAAAAATGAGTGTGAGCAAACGTTCGGTGAATATTAAAGTAACCAGAAGATATCTGTATTTTGTTACTCTGCAAGAGGTTGCTTGTTATGTTGAGTTTAACATCGAAGATGATGAAACTCTGACAGATTTTTTGAGGACTCCGGATAAACATCGAAAACTTCTTGTGATGAAAATGTTGGAGATGTACTGTAACGACTGGTCGTTTTACTTCCTAGGTCCTCGTCCCCCTAAATAAGACTCCCCGTATATGCTTTTACTATTTTATGACTTGCGGGGATGGTCAGTTCAGGATTTGGAAGGGTTTGGACTGAAATCGGAACACTTGGTTCCTTAAGGTTGGCAAAACGAGGTAAGTTTGACTTTGCTCAACGCTTTAAGTAAACGACCTCGGAACCTGGATTTGACTGTTCCAATAGGTTCGTATGATGATTATGGACTTGGGCGTATGTTAGGATCGGGTTTTAGATGATCCGGGAACGTTTGGGTGCTTAAGGTTGAATAGTTCCGTGTTGTGATTTAAGACTTGCACGTAAAATTTGGTATAGAGTAAGTTTTGGTGTTATCGAGGTCCGTTTAGGATTCCAATCCTGGGAATAGTTTTGTGTGGTGATTTAAGACTTGCACACAAAATTTGATGTCATTCCGAGTAGTTTAAGTATGTTTCAGTGCGTTTAGAGTAAGTGGGAAGAACGTGAAGTTCATAAGTTAATTAAATTTGGTTTGGGGTGTGATTCTTAGTTTTGATATTGTTTTTCGCATTCCGTGGGTACGAGCGAGTCCGTCTTATGATTTCAAATTTATTGGTATATTTGGGCGGGGCCTCAGGTATTAATCGGACGAGGCGCTGATCAAGTTTGGACTTAGAGGAAATGGTTGAAGCATCCAGCTTCTGGTGTAATCGCACCTGCAGAAATCCAGCCGCAGGTACGAGCTCGCAAAAGCGAGCCATTGGCCGCAGAAGTGGCCCAGCATAGGCTTCCCAGTGATCGCAGAAGTGGCGCAGGGACCACACCTGTGGAGGCGCAGATGCAAAGAAGACGATCGTGGAAGCGGAATAGGGTCTCATGTGTGACGTGCTTGCCGCAGAAGCGCGCCCGCAAATGCGAGCTTGTGGCCCTAGAAGCGGCATTGGGAATTGGCTAGTGGCCCGCAGAAGCAGAGAAACAAGCGTAGAAGCGGGATCCCGTCCGCAGAAGCGAAGTCAGTCTTCCTAAGGCACTTCTGCAGAAGCGGGCCTTAGTCCGCAGATGCGGCCCAGTGACCGCAGATGCGAAATCGCTGGAGGCAGAGTGGTCCATTTAAAATGGGGTTTAGGCTATTTTGAGTTTATTTCTTACACACTTGGGCGATCTTGGAGCTTTTAGAGGGGGATTTCCACCTAGCTAATTGAGGTATATAATTTCTATGCAATGTGAGTTTAATACATAGATTATAAGTAGATTTTAACATGAAAAATTGTAAAAATTATGGGTATAGATGAAAAACCTAGATTTTGATAAAAATAAGATTTAACCACGAAAATGATAAGGGAATTGAGTAAAAATTTATATTTGAGTTCTTGAGTTTATGGGTAACAACTTTCTACGAAAGTTTCCAAAATCCGGGCACGTGGGCCCGGGGATAAATATTAGGAATCTTTCAATTGGGGTTGGGTAATCGCTTTAATAGTTAGAATATGAACTTTTGAACATATATTGATTGATGTGTACAACGTTTGACTAGTTTCGGAATATTGGGCACCGGGTTGAGGATTTAGAGTGAATTTGAGGATGGAAAGTGAGCTTTGAGACGAGGTAAGTCTCTTGTCTAACCTTGTAAGAGGGAATTTACCCCATAGGTGATTTAAATTAATATTTGCTTCAAATTGTGGGGGCTACGTACGCACGAGGTGACGAGAGTCCGTGCGTAGCTACTATACATGCTTATGTCCGGATAGCTTAGGACCCAAATCATGGATTACTTGTAATGTTCGTACCCTATTTGTTAATTTAAGTGCTCAAATTATATTAGAACTTTTTAGAGGAATTGTAAAAGACCGAATTTCACTCACCTGAATTTTTAGCGGATTACTTGATCGTTAATGGAAATTTTATTATATTGTGTATTAGCCCTGTTTTAACATTTAAGTCATATGCTTATAAAATATCCTCCCTTTTTGTGGAACGGGACGAATGCCTCGACAGTAGATAGATATATCTATGGATCGTGTCATATATCCCTCAACAGTGTACACGTTATTCTGGATCGGGTCGTACGACCTCGACATAAATCGTGCTTAATAATACTCGGAGCCTAATCATACTTGATATTATTTTGTGGCCTATGAGGTTACACTTATCAATGATAGAAATTTATTTGGAACTTATTAATTTGTGAAAGAATTATTTGCTCCCGCTTGCTAATGCATTATTATTATTAATTACATAACTCATTCTTGTTTGGAATTTTTGTATTCATATTGTTAGCCCATAGTAAGTGTCGAAGTCGATCCCTCGTCACTACTTCTTTGAGACTAGACTAGATACTTACTGGGTACATATTATTTATGTACTCAAGCTACACTTCTGCACTAATCGTACAGGATCTGAGGCAGGTGCATCTGGCTATACTACCGGCGCATATCCCAGATATCCCGTGTCACGCCCCAAACCTGGGGAGGCGTGGCCGACACCAGGTGCCATATTTGGCCCGAGCATACCACTCTGTAAATGTAAACTCTGGAGGGGTAACCTTCAACTTAGGCCGATGAGGCAATATTCTGAATCATCTTAAAATATCGTCTCTCTCATCTGAGGGGTAAACACACCCAAAAGCTCATATATATATATATATATATATATATATATATATATATATATATAACTATGCAGGTTGATGAGGCCGCGATAAACATCTACTGATATAGAAAATATACAGGACTCGTCTACAAGCCTTTAGAGATAACTGACCTGTATCATGGCCGGGACAGGGCCTCGATCTACCCATCAAACCTGTATATATAAAATGGACTCCAAGGTCTAGACCTGGTAACTCCGAGGGAGTGGAGCTTACCAACCAAGCTGATGTTTGACTCTGTCTGCTTGGAAAGTCTATCCAGCTGTCTATCAGGTCCTGCATGCATGAAATGTAGCATCCCCAGCAAAAGGGATGTCAGTACGAAATAATATACTGAGTATGTAAGGCAACAAAATAACTGAAAGCTGAAACTTAACTGATAATATAATAACTAAAAGTAACTGGGAGTCAAAGATGATCTGAAGATATGCTTACCTGTTGATACTGACTCAACTCTCTCAATATAGTAAATAAAATAGTTGATCGGCCCTATAAGGCTCAGTACATATAAATGCTTTGTCTTAGTTGTCTCGCTCATAGGCGCTCGACCATAATAGGCTCGGTATCTTTTCCATTCTAGGCTCGCTCATAGGTGCTCGGCCACAATAGACTCGGTATATAACTTACCATCTGATCTAGGTTGCCCAATAGAGGCCTGTCCACCGATTATAGCTCAATGGTGGTGATAATATTGTAATACTTTATATATATATATATATATATATATATATATATATATATATATATAAACACTCAGCTCTCTTGACTGGAAGAAGACAATACTTAACTGAATATAAAGTCTCTATAAGGAAGGATATTGTAACATATGAGACTATGATAATGTACATAAGTTCAAGAATATGAACTTCTCTTTATGTCTCGTTCTCAAACACATGTAGTTATGGGATCATGCCAAAATGAAGGAAGGGTTTAGCCTTAACATATCTTAACCTCGTTGAGTCCTTAATAGCTTCCAAGCAACTCTTCAAACAACTCAACTCAGTCTACCATAGCATAAGGAGATTCAAAATCGGTGCTGAGTAAAGGCTAAGTCTGTAACTTAAGCTAGTAGCTCGTTTATGTAAATTTGGGAAGCATCTACCCTGTAACAAGGGCCTTCTCCAATACCATATACCAAAAGCCCAACAACACCAATCAATCTACACAACAACAAGTGCACAAACGTCACGCACAAAACTGCTATTTAACACGACGAGCGGCAAGCTTGGATTGGAACCAAACCCCAACTCTTTTTCCCATATCCTATGTACTTACAACACCAACAATAGGTCCATCATACAAACATATATATTGAAATGACATTCCAACCTTATATCCATTATAAAAGTAACATCAAACAACTCCACAAGATAAAACAATGACATGAACAAATTCTAGGTATTGTGTGGTTGCTTCTTCTCCTATTTACAACTTTATCAACATACTCAAAATATTTACAAGCATAACAAGAATAAAAACATTATAACCAATCTATTACCCACGATTTCCAGCCATATGAAGTCATATATACAACTCCAAAATAGTCCAATAAGAGACAACAATTTCTTATACAACTTCAAGTTCTATCTTATAATTCTTCATCCAAATAACTTAACCAACATATAGATAAGATTAATCCCAAGAAATAGGGTGTTATACATACCTTAAATAATCTAGAAAAACTTGAACCAAAGCTTTTCTTAGCTTATAAGCACCCTTAATCACATCACAACACCATAGAGACTCTCTTCTTCACTTAGGCTAACTTTTGAGGTTAGGTTTCGGTAAAATACCATTGGATTAGACTTGGAACCATGAGAACTGTTAGAGAGGTGTTGAGAGAGTTTGTGAACTATCCTTGGTCGAAAATGACCAAAAATAAGCCGTCCAATCCCTTTAAAATGTTCAAGGGCCGTCCACCACCTAAGTGGGTTCCATTGAGTGCTGCTTGCACGGTCTTGCGAAAATACGAATATCTCTATACTTCGATGTTGTATCTATGAACAGTTTAATGCGTTAGAAACTAAAATTTTAGATATTAAATTTTGTAGGTATATCATCCCCCAATTCCAAGTATATTGGAGAAAAGCTAAGCTACATTTGACCTAAGTTTCAACATATTTATGAATGCAACTTGTGATAACCTTCTCCAACTTTTGTTCCACAACTCGCTTGACTTCAAAACATAACACACGGGTATCATACGACTAAAATAACATGTAACATAATCTCCTTATAATGTTAAGCACCCTAGTCTCACCCCATGTGAATACCTAATTTTTGTACTATTTTAACACCTCCTAAAGTCATTAGGGTTTTGTTGCTTTAATTATATTTCCCAATTTTTGTGTCTTTGATTGCATATTTCCTATCATAAAAATACCAAAAAATAATTCTTTATTTATTTGTGCATTTTAGGAATTAACTAACTATTCAATTGGTGAATTAATCTAGTTAATTGATCATTTGAATAAGTTACTTAATTAATTTATTTGTTTGTGTAAATTTAGTTTAATAAGTAGGATTAAGAAAGAAATTAGGCTAAATTTGAAAGAGAAAGTGGCCAAAAGTGCAAGATAAGGGGCTGCCTTTGAAAGGGTCCGAAACGACGTAGTTTTGCCTCAAAACTACGTCGTTTCATTAAGTGACCCAAGATCAAATCTCACCCATTGATCACCCATTGATCTAATGGTCCATATTTGATCTCTCAAGAGGTATTTAAAGCCTCAAAAATCTGAAAAATTCCCTAATTTCACCCATAACTCTTTCTCTCTTCTCTCTCTCTCTCTTCTCTCTCTTCTCTCCACCGCCGCCGAAAATCACCTACCGGCGGCGGACCACCTCCAAACACCTCCAAATTAATACTATATAATCTCCACAACCTCCTCTTCCCATATCTCCAAACCAATTCCTTCAAAAAAAAACCCTCAAACTCCTTGAATTTTTGATCTAAGAAACTTTAGCCGCCACTTTTTGGTCCAAATTCTTGCAGCTCCGGCCAATACCACCCTACAACACATACATGAATGAATAGAGCTCCACGAGACCTATATTTTCCTACCCATTTCACCCCCAAAATCCCCGTCACCGCCGGCCCGCTCCTCGCCGCCGCCACGGCTCCATCGCCTCACCTACGCCAAAAGGCCCCGAACCCCCATTTTAGCTATTTTTCGACTCAAAGACACTCATTTCTTTTGGCGAGATGCTGAAACGCATTTCGTTCTAGCATCTACCCGAAAGAAACATGCGTTTCAGAGTCGGGTAGTCGCCTTTTAGCATCTCCGGCGTCTTTTCGTGGCTCGAACGGCTTCAAGCATACTTGTTAGGTATAATCGTCATCTCTTTAATTAATTTCTGATTTATTTATTTATTTATTTATTTATTTATTTAGTAGATTAGTTTCTGATTTTTTATTTATTTATTTATTTATTCTGTTTTGGTTATTTCTTGTTAATTAGAGTTTCAAGTTAGGTTTATTTAATTAGCTATCTCTATTTAGTTTAGTGGTTTGTTAGATTCGTTATTGATTTAAACATGATCTTTAGTGTATTAGTTAAATCGTTCACTTAGTTAGTCAATTATTTAGTTGTTGTTAGTCGCTGTTCGATTATTAACGATGCTCGTTCTGTTTTGAGCATTAGTTTGTGAATTTAGTTGTTTGTTTACTAATTAGTTTTCACAAATCCAATTTATTCCCATCAAGTTGGTTTTAATACTTAGTTCAATTACGTTTTTAGTCTCGTCTATACTTTGTCAGTTCATAGTTGTCCAAGTTTGATTTGTGTTGAGTAAGTAGTTTGTTGTTGATGGTTAAAATCTGAAGTTTAGTTTATTTTATTACAAAATAGGGTAATAGTAGCTTACTTTTACTAGTAGGGTGGCTGAAAGGATTTTTTTTCTCCTTGCTTCTGACACAGCAGATTTTTAGGTTATCCTTTCACCTTTGGGACAGACCTTGAACAGTGTTTAGCACACAAAGTCACTCTTTTGGACAGATTTTTGGTGAACCAAAATCTGTCCAAAAATCTAACTTTATTTGCCTATTGAAAGGGCTGCTTTTCTCCTATAAAAGGGACTCTCTTATACTTAGAATGCAGAGATCCTTACTCACTGAAAATAGGGACACTCTATCTTATACTGAGACACATCTTGGAGAGTTGCTAAAAAACATATATATTTGAGAAAAATCAGCAGCTTAATACATATAACAAGCTGAAATTTCAGTGTTTTGTGAGGATTATTTGAGTGCAAAAACCTCGAGAAAAATAAAAATATCCCTTAGACAATTTGTGAAGTTGATAGCTACCAGTTTCAAGCATCTTTGTTGAGTTTTCTGGGTTGTCTTAACACTTGAGTTGCTGCTGTTTTTACTGTATTTGCTGCTGAGTTTTTTGTTGCTGCACTGCTGTATTTTATTATTCCACAAACCAGGTAGCTTTCAAATTCTTATATTGCAGATTCTTGATGATAATAAGAAGGATTTGATCCTGGTTTGGTTGATGGAACATATTAGATCTGATTTTGTTTCAAGATGAATGTTATATTAGTGTTATCATCATATAAATCTGTTAAAAACTAGTTAAATTATCGTTTTCTTCTTTATATATGTGATTGAAATTGCATTCTGTTAAGATTACTTAGTTTAAGAAAAAGATAAAGACCCCACTTTTAACTGTGTTTGTTTAGTTTGGGCTCTTTTTCGTGAGTTACTTTCATGGTTCATGTATAATTATCTAAGAAAGACTTCTAGTTTTAAATATTTTGATGCTTTGAATTATAGTCAACATAATGTTATACTTAATATAGTTCTTCTCTTTAGCATTGAAGTATTACCGTTTTTGTAGTTTTTATATTTAGTCGTGGTTTTTATGTTATTAATGAGTGTAGTTTGATTAGTGCCATGATTGGTGTAGATGAGTAGAAATATTATGTTAGTCCTTAAGAAATAGTTGGTTAAGAAGATAAAATATAATAATTAGCATGTAAGTTTCTTTTATGAAAAAAAAATAATTTTTAGTTTGGACATCAATGTAAGAAACAATTTGGGCTTAGAAGAATACTTGTTATTTTGTGTTGTCTTGGTCATCGAGGCTCTTAAGCAACATGGTCCAAATAAGCTAAAATTTGTAGGCCCAATGACAATAGAAAGCAAGATAGGTATTTTCTTTAAAACCAATAAATTATCTTTTGTTAAATAAAATAAGTGGCCCAATACCATGAAAGCTTAACATAAGCTTACCCGAATTTAATGTCTTGCATTAGTGAAAATTATTTTTAATAATAATATTTTTTTTCCAGTCAAACAAGTAATAAATAAAAAAGAAGCGCTTTTTAATTAATTTAAGCGATAGG
Source organism: Nicotiana tomentosiformis (assembly GCF_000390325.3). Taxonomy (NCBI): domain Eukaryota; kingdom Viridiplantae; phylum Streptophyta; class Magnoliopsida; order Solanales; family Solanaceae; genus Nicotiana; species Nicotiana tomentosiformis. Next base: position 40,541,175 of record NC_090818.1, on the reverse strand, counting down.
CAATTTTAGGCACGTTTGAGATGTAGACCATGTGTTCATACGCGGTCCTTGGTCGATTTTGTTTTTAATAAAGTAGTCATGTGTGCATTCCCGCTCCTTGACTTTTTCAATATTAATTGTATTTAAACAATGTGTACCGACACGTTCTTTGTTTTAATACATATAATCAAATAAGGACTTTGTGTGCTTGCACGCTCCTAGGCCAAAATTATTAATTATTAAGCAGCACTAGACAATAGTAACTTAAGGCACATAATACACACTTTATCCAAAAATAATTCAAGCCAAATTTTAGTCAATAAAAGCGACCGTGCTAGAACCACGGGATTTGGGGAATGCCTTCCACCTTCTCCCCGGTTAACAGAATTCCTTACCCGGACTTTATTTTTGCAGACCAATAATAATAGAGTCAAATCTTTCTTTGATTAGGGATTCAAATAAAAGGTGACTTGGAACACCAACAAAATCAATTCCAAGTGGCGACTCTGTAAATAAAATAATCCCTACTCAATTTTATCACTTTAATTGGAAAAAACCCTTTAATCCACACAATATTACTTTGCGGGTAGAAAAAGGAGTGTGACACCCCAAAAGTACATGTTATAACATTTCCAACTTGTCGACTTTCAACGAAACTTATTTTCTTCAATGTGTTTAGCTTCTAAGCCTTCAAACCCTCTTGGTACTTGGTATTCTTGATCTTAAATATTTGTAACCTCTACGTTAACATGATTAACTAACTTTGTAAACTTTTCAAAGATAATTTTATTTCTGAGCTTACATCAATTGACTTACGACGTACTCTTACGTACGAAAATATGGGGTCTAACATCCCGAGGCCAAGTGGTGAGATGATTCAAGAGCCATCCTGCAGCACCTAGAGTCTCTCCTTTACATTATTTCTGTCTATTTTTATTTCAGACAGTGGCTAGAGTTTTGTATAATCTATTAGTGCTCATACACTTATGACACCAGGTCATGGTACACACACTAGCAAGCATATGGTTTTGGGTTATTCTATGGTTATGATTGCACTCAGCTGCTTTCGTCTATTTACTTACAAATTTACGATTTCTTAACCTTTTCATTTAATGGAATTTAATCACTTGAAAACTTATTAAAAGAAAAATAACATGGTTTAATTCACTATTGGCTTGCCTAGCGGTAGCGTTGGCTGCCATCACAGCCTATAAGAGAATCGGGTTGTGAAAACATGGTATCAGAGTACTAGGTTTGCGTAGGTCTCACAAGTTATGAGCAGGCCTAATAGAGTCTTACGGATCGATGCGGAGACGTCCGTACTTATCTTCGAGAGGATATAGAGTGTTAGAAAACTACTCTTTCTTCATCTCCTACCGTGTAGTTGATGTGGTGGTAAGTATATTTCTCTTATTCTCTCACAAATGATGAGAACGCGCACAACGGAGTTTCCAGACCATGGAGGAGCTGCTCCCCCTGTTGCTAGAGGCCGAGGGAGGGCTCCAGCTCGTGGTAGGGGATGAGGGCATCCCAGAGTTGCTCCAGCTATGCCACCAGTTGATCCAGCAGAGGATCATATTATTGAGGAGAAGGACGAGGTCCCTGCAATAGATCCACCCCCTGTGGATTTTATGTCCGAAAAGGGATTCCAGGAGGTCATGAGTCGTATGTTGCAGTTCATGGATTCTATGACCCAGGCTGGTTTATTTCCAGCACATCCAGCCATATCCTAGACAGGAGGGGGCACAGACCTCTACCGCTCAAGCTCCAGGGCATGCAGCTGTCGTATATCAGACCCCGGGTGCACTACCCGTGGGAGGAGCTCAGCCAGTTGTAGAAGCTATACCTAAGCCCAAACTAGCTGCGGCCGACGATCCGTAGAAGCTATTAGACAGATGGACTGGCTTCATCCCCCAATCTTTCGATGTGAGCGATATGAGGACCCCCAAGACTTTATTGATCGGTGTAGGGATAGGCTGCACAACATGAGGATATTAGAGTCCCATGGAGTGAATTTTACCACTTTCCAACTAGAGGGCAGGGCCCGTATGTGGTGGCAATCAAAACTTCTCGGCAGACTAGCAGATTCTCCTCCCATGACTTGGGACCGATTTTCCCATATTTTCCTGGACAGGTATATTCCACCCTCTCAAAGGGAAGAGTTACAGTTTCAGTTCGAGCAGCTCCAGCAGGGTTAGATATCAGTGACCGACTATGAGGTGAGGTTCTCTGAGTTGTCTCGCCATGTATTTATGATCATTCCCATAGATGCAGAGAGAGTGCAGAGGTTTGTTACAGGTTTGCACACTGGCATTCAGGCCACCATGGCCCGAGAGGTTGAGATGGGGACTTTTTACGAGCTAGTTGTAGAGATAGCTCAGAGGATTGCGGGTGTACATTAGCGTATCTGGGAGCAGGCTACGAGGGATAAGAAATTTCAGTATTTAGGAGAGTTCGGAGGTGCCTCGGCTGGGGGCAAACACCAGTTTGTGAGGGGTCAGTCTAGCAGGCCTACATATCCAGCACAACCACCTCCTCGGGGTGTTCTAGTGCGACCGTATTTCAGCGCCATGCCAGAGAGTTCTTACCGCCCACTAGCTATCTAGGGTTCCTCCAGTGGGTATTCAGGTCATCAGGATCAGACTTCAGGTCATCAGCTCACTGTACCGAGAGGGTTTTTCGAGTGCGGGGATATTAGTAATGTACGAAAGTTTTGCCATAGGCTTCAGGGCAAGGCAGTGCAGCAGGGTCAGCAGCTTATGATTACAGCACCAGCTGCCTCACCAGACGTCCAGCCACCCAGAGACGAAAGGCATGTGAGTAGGGGCCATCCTAGAGGTGGAGTCCAGTCAGGTGGAGGCCAGTCAGGTAGTGCTCCAGCTAGGTTCTATGATTTTTTGGCATACCAGATGCAGTGGCCTCAGATGTAGTGATCACAGGTATTATTTCTATCTGCGGTAGGGATGCCTCAGTACTATTTAATCCAGGGTCTATGTATTCATATGTTTCATCTCTGTTTGCTCATTTCCTGGGTGTCCCTCGTGAGTCCTTGGGTACTCCTGTCTTTGTGTCCACTCCTGTGGGCGATTCTATTATTGTGGATCAGATCTACCGGTCCTGCATTATTACATTCTGTGGTTATGAGACTAGAGCGGGATCTTCTGTTGCTTGATATGACCGACTTTGAGGTCATACTAGGCATGGACTGGTTATCTCTGTATCATACCATCCTTGATTATCATGCCAAGACTATTACCTTGGCTAAGCCAGAGTTGCCTAGATTGGAGTGGAAGGGCTTGTTTGTCAGTATATCTAGTCGGGTAATCTCTTTTCTGAAGGCTCAACACATGGTCGAGAAGGGTGTTTTGGCTTATCTGTAATATATTTAGTATACTACCACAGAGACTCCGTCTATTGATTTAATGTCCGTGGTTCGGGAGTTCTCCGATGTGTTTCCTTCTAATCTTCCAAGCATGTCACCAGATCGTGACATCTATTTCTGTATTGATTTGGCTCCAGGTACCCAGACTATATCTATCCCACCATACCGCATGGATCCAAAATAATTGAAGGAGTTGAAGGAGAAGCTTGAGGAGGTGCTAGCAAAAGGGTTCGTCAGGTCAAGTGTATCGCCTTGGGGTGTACCAGTGTTGTTTGTGATGAAGAAAGATGGAACTATACAGATGTGCATTGATTACTGCCAGTTGAACAAGGTTACCATCAAGAACAAGTACCCGTTGTCGCGTATTGATGATTTGGTTCACCAGTTGTAGGGTGTTCTCTAAGATCCACTTGAGATCGGGGTACCATCAGTTGAAGATTCGGGATCCGAATGTTTCGAAGACTGCTTTTCGGACTAGATATGGCCATTATGAGTTTCTGGTGATGTCCTTCAGTCTGACTAACACCGCAGCGACATTTATGGATTTGATGAACTGGATGTTCAGGCCGCATATTGACTCGTTTATCATTGTCTTCATTGATGACATTTTGATATACTCGCGTAGCATGGAGGAGCACAAGCATCATTTGAGAGGGGTGCTTCACACCTTGCGGGAGTAGAAGCTATATTCTAAGTTCTCTGAATGTGATTTATGGTTGGATTCCGTGGCATTCTTGGTGCATGTTGTATCGGGCGATGGTATTAAGGTAGAACCCAGGAAGATAGAGGAAGTTTAGAGTTGGCCTCATCCTACCACGGCTACGGAGATCAGGAGCTTCTTAGGGTTAGTAGGTTATTTTCGCCGGTTTGTGGAGGGCTTCACATCTATTGAAGCACCTTTGACTAGATTGACCCAGAAGGGTGCTCCGTTCCGATGAGTGTGAGGCGAGCTTTCAGAAGCTCAAGACCGTATTGACTTCAGAACCAGTATTATTGTTGCCTTCCGGTTCAGGGATATATATTGTGTATTGCGATGCTTCACTCGTTGGTTTGGGTTGTGTATTGATACATGAGGGGCGAGTTATTTCATATGCTTCACGTCAGTTGAAGCCCTACGGGAAGAATTATACTGTGCATGATTTGGAGTTGGCCGCGATTGTTCATGCTCTTAAGATCTGGAGGCATTATCTTTATGGGGTGTGCTGCGAGGTTTACACCGATCATCACACTTTACAACATTTGTTCAAGTAGAGGAATCACAATTTGAGGCAGGGCAGGTGGATTAAGTTAATAAAGGATTATGATATTACCATCCTTTATCATCCGGGCAAGGCTAATGTAGTTGCGGATTCCTTGATCGAAAAGGCAGAGAGGATGGGTAGTTTGGCATTCATTTAAGTAGAGGAGAGGCCACTAGCATTGGACATTTAGTCCTTGGATAACAGACTTGTGAGGTTTGACATTTTAGAGCCCAGTCGAGTTTTTGCATGTGTCGTTGCTCAGTCTTCACTATTCGAGCAGATCAAGGCTCACCAGTTTGATGATCTGCACTTGTTGGTTCTTAGAGAGACGGTACTACAGGGTGGTGCCAAGGAGGTTACTCTCGGTGAGGATGATGTTCTGCGACTCCAGGGTTTCTTATGTATTCCTTATGTTGATGGCTTGAGGGAGAAGATTCTACAAGAGGCACACAACTCTTGGTATTATATTTATCCAGGTGCTAAAAAGATGTATCGCGACTTGAGGCAGCATTATTGTTGGCGGCGGATGAAGAAGGACATAGTTGAGTATGTGGCAAGGTGCCTAAATTGCCAGCAGGTTAAGTATGAGCATCAGAAGCCAGGTGGCCTACTTCAGCAGATGATTATACCTGAGTGGAAATGGGAGTGCATTACTATAGACTTCATAGTTGGGTTGTCGCTGACCTTGTGGAAGTTTGATACAGTTTGGGTCATTGTCGATAGGTTGACCAAGTCGGCACACTTCATTCCGGTTGTGACCACGTACTCTTCAGAGAGGTTGGCCCAGATTTATATTCAGGAGATTGTTCAGTTACATGGTGTACCTATTTCCATTATATCAGATAGAGGTCCTCAGTTTACCTCGCATTTCTGGAGGGCAATACAGAGTGAGTTATGGACCCGGGTAGATATCAGCACAATCCAGACAGAAGAGTTACGCGAATCAGAAGGTGCATGATTTATTTTTTGTGGCGGATGATAAAGTTCTCTTGAAGGTATCGCCGATGAAGGGGATCATGAGGTGCGGAAAGAAAGTCAAGTTGAGCCTAAGGTTCTTAGGTCCATTTGAGGTATTGAGACGCGTTGGGTAGATTGCCTATGAACTTGCTTTGCCTCCCAATCTATCAGGAGTTCATCCAATTTTCCATGTGTCTATGCTCCGTAGGTATCATGTCGACAAGACGCATATGTTGGACTACACTACGGTTTAGTTAGATGAGAGTCTGGTTATGAGGAGGAGCCAACTACCATTATTGACAGACAGGTTCGCCAGTTGAGGTCCAAGAAGATTTCTATAGTAAAGGTTTGGTGGAGAGGCCAACCTGTCGAGGAGGCGACTTGGGAGGCCGAGGAGGACAGGTGGAGCAGATACCCACACTTGTTCAGCACTTCAGGTATGATTCTAGACCCGTTCGAGGACGAACATTTATTTAAGAGGTGGAAAATGTAATGATCCGACCTGTCGTTTTGCCTCCAAGGTCCTCGTTCTGCTAAATAAGACTCCATGTATGTGCTTTTACTATTTTATGACTTGCGGGGATGGTTAGTTCGGGATTTGGAAGGGTTCGGGTTAAAATCAGAACACTTGGTTCCTTAAGGTTGGCAAAAAAGGGTATATTTGACTTTGTTCAATATTTTGAGTAAACGACCTCAGAATCGGGATTTGACGGTCCCAATAGGTTCATATAATGATTTTGGACTTGGGTGTATGTTCGTATTGGGTTTTGGATGACCCGGGATCATTTGGACGCTTAAGGTCGAAAGTTTGCTTATTAAGGGTTTAAAAGTTCTTTAAATTTGGTATACAGTAGGTATTTGTGTTATCGAGGTCCGTTTGGGATTTTAAGCTAGGGAATAGTTCCGTATTGTATTTTAACACTTGCACGCAAAATTTAGAGTCATTCCGAGTAGTCTACGTATGTTTCGGCCCGTTCGGAGTAAGTTGGAAGAACTTGAAGTTCATAAGTTAATTCAATTTGGTTTGGGGTGTGATTCTTAGTTTTGATGTTGTTTTCTTTGCTCCGTGGATGCGTGCGAGTCCGTATTATGATTTCAAACTTGTTGGTATATTTGGGCAAGCCCCGAGGGTCTCGGGTATTAATCGGTCGAGGCGCGGTATTAATCGGTCGAGGTGCGAGCTCGCAGAAGTGAGCCATTGTCCGCAGAAGCGGCCCAGCACAGGCTGCCCAGTGATCGTAGAAGAGGTGAAAGGACCGCACCTGCGAAGGCACATGTGCGAAGAAGATGATCACAAAAGCGGAATAGGGTCACAGGTGCGACAAACTCGCCGCAGAAGCGCGCCCACAGATGCGAGCTTGTGGCCGTAGAAGCGGCTTTTGGCATTGGCCAGTGGTCCGCAGAAGCGGAGAAACAAGCGCAGAAGTGGGATTCCTTCCTTAGAAATGAAGCCAACCAGCCTAAGGCACTTCCGTAGAAGCGGTGCCGCAAATGCGGCCCAGTGACCGCAGGTACGAAATCGCTGGAGGCAGAGTGGTCCATTTGAAACGGGGTTTAGGCTATTTTGAGTTCATTTCATACACACTTGGGCGATCTTGGAGCTTTAAAGAGGGGGATTTCTACCTAGCTAATTGAGGTAAGTAATTTCTATGCAATGTGAGTTTAATACATAGATTATAGGTAGATATTAACGTGAAAAATTATGAAAATTATGGGTTTAGAAGAAAAACCTAGGTTTTGATAAAAATGAGATTTAACCACCAAAATGGTTAGGAAATTGAGTGAAAATTTTATATTTGAGTTCGTAAGGTTATGGGTAACAACTTTCTTCGAAAATTTTCAGAATCTGGGCCGGTGGGCCTGGGGATGAATTTTAGAAATCATTCAATTGGGGTTGGGTATTCACTTTAGTATTTAGAATATGAACGTTTGAACATATATTGATTTATGTGTACAACATTTGACTAGTTTCAGATTGTTAGGCATGGCGTTGAGGATTTAGAGTGAATTTGAGGCCTGAAAGTGAGCTTTGAGACGAGGTAAGTCTCTTGTCGAACCTTATAAAAGGGAATTTACCATATAGGTGATTTAAATTATTATTTATTTTAAATTGTGGGGGCCACGTACGCATGAGGTGACGAGAGTCCATGCATAGTTACTATTCATGCTTATGTCCGAGTAGCTTAGGACCCAAATCATGAATTACGTATCCTATTTGTTAATTTAAGTGCCCAAATTATATTGGAACATGTTAGAGGAATTGTAAAAAACCAAATTTCACTCACTTGAATTTTTAGCGGATTACTTGATCGTTAATGGAAATTTTATTATATTGTGTATTAGCCCCGTTATAACGTTTAAGTCAGATCCTTATAAAGTATCCCCTCATCTTGTGGAGTGGGCTGAACGCCTCGACAGTAGATAGATGCATCTATGGATCGTGTCTCATGTCCCTCGGCAGTGTACACATTATTCTGGATTGGGCCATACGACCTCGGCATAAATCATGCTTAATAATACTTAGAGCCTAATCATACTTGATATTATTTTGTGGTCTATGAGGTTACACTTATCAATGACGGGAATTTATTTGGAAATTATTAATTTGTGAAAGAATTATTTGCTCCCGCTTGCTAATGGATTATTATTATTAATTACATAACTCTTGCTTATTTAGAATTTATGTATTCATATTGTTCGCCCATAGTAAGTGTCGAAGTCGAGCCCTCGTCACTACTTCTTCGAGGTTAAACTAGATACTTACTGGGTACATGTTGTTTATGTACTCATGCTACATAAACTTGGTTTAATTCATTGTTGCCTTGCCTAGCAGTAGCATTGGGTGCCATCACTGCCTATAAGAGATTCGGGTTGGACATGTACGTCAAGGCGGAAGACATTCGCAATAATGAGGTTTCGCAAAGTAGGGATATCCCTCAATCATCGGGTGGTTATTTTGGAGCAGTTTTAGCTGAACAGGTTCCAGGTGAAAGAGTTTGGCCTGATCTAAATTTATCTCTACGGGCGAATGAGGACCGAGGACATAATTACTCCCCAAGTTTACATAATCCACAAGTCGAGTGATAAATTTCAATTTTCCTTTATGGTGCAATATTTATTTTTATATATTGAATTTGTATTAACACTCATATATTCCACAAGGGGTACCGTCCATATATAAATTTTACAAGTTATGAACCAACAGACAGTTGAAATATGGCTAGTTTTGGTGTCTTGGATCATGGTGGTCCATCCGGGAGTCATCACCAACAGGATAGTGTGCATCATGGGATATTAACACATTATGATTTGTAAGTGAAGTGATAAAGTTTATATGTAAAGTTTGGATGACTTTGAGAAACTCATTATTTTATTGGTTGTGCAGTGAAAACGAGGAACTTGAAGGTCCTGTCCTTACTCAATTGCCCAAAGACGACACATTCAATCGGAATCTGGAAGATGCGCAGTGTTAGGAAGATAATAGTGATTATGAAAACAATGCTGATGAGTCTGGAGATGACACACGCTTCTCTGATGAGGGTGATGATGATGAGGCCGAGAATGATGAACCTGATTTGACAAGGGAGCATGCTCCACCTCCTGTTAGACCAAGAGTGTACGAGTCTCATGTGCCGTTTCATTTAAGGGAGATTCCCTACCTTGATTAGTTGCCAAATATGCCATATGTGGATGCCCTTACAAGGGATCTTGACAAAATTCGGACATCAATGCGGGATGAATCTAGAGCAACGGTGCTGTCAAAGGGCATGTTTTTTGCTGATAAAGCGCGCCTAAGCAGGGCGGTGCAAATGTACAACATAAAAGAGTGACGTGATATTGTGGTTCATGAGTCATCTCCAGATGTATACAAGGTTATTTTTCATAGATAGTTTCAAGGTTGTAATTGGATGTTGCGTTCGAGAAAGTTGAAAAACAATATGTGGATTGTGGGTAAATACATTGGCACCCACAATTATGAATTAGACACATTCAGTGGGAATCATTTTAACTTGAATCTTGACTTGATTTCTCTTGTGTTGATTCCACACATTGAAGCGTCCGTAAGGTACAAGGTCAAAGAGTATATAACATTTGTCCACCAGGTATATGGGTGTACCATTACCAAAAGAAAGGCATTGGCAAACGTGCGTTTGAAATTATTTATGGTAACTGGGATAAGTCCTTTGCATCTCTACCTAGGTACATGGCCGTATTCAAACACTTTAACCCCGGGACTGTTGTTGAATGGAAGCTTGAGTGGAGTCAGGGAATACCGGAACACATATTGAGATATGTGTTCTGGGTATTTAAACCATCCATTGATGGTTTTGTGCATTGTCGGCCGGTAATATCCATAAACGACACTCATTTCAATGGAAAGTATGATATTAAGTTGTTGATCACCGTTGCAGTAGATGCTAATGGAAGTATATTTCCCCTAGCATTTGTTATTTGTGCCAATGAAATTCAAGAGACATGGACATTGGTTTTGAACCACTTGTAAGAGCACATTGTCAGACAGCGATCAAGTATTTGTCTAATATCTTATCGGCATGGCGGTATTTTAAGTTCTATACAGAATTTGCGTACATGGTAGGAATCGTATGCTTACCACCATTACTGTTTTAGGCACTTGAAGTCCAACTTCCAGAGGGCTTATCCTAACAAGGACTTTCATGATTTAATTGGATGGCTGCAACAGATCACCAAGAATGTAAATTCAGGAGGCGAATGCTATTGATGAGGCAGGAAGACCCAGAAGCTTATCGTTAGTTGATGCGACATGAGCTTGACAAGTGGACTTTGCATGTGGATGGTGGTAGAAGATGGGAAATTCTGACTACAAATGTGTCAGAGTCTTTCAATGGGTTATTGAAGTCTGCACGTGGATTGCCAATTACTGCCATGGAGTGGATATCATTCAAGCAGATAGCAGAGAGGTTTGTTGAAAGATCTAGAGGTGCATCGTCATTGATGGAAAGGGATGTTGAATTTATGCCACAACCAATAAAAAGATTTGAGAAATATAAGAAGCGAGCAGAGTGGCATTCATTTTGTAGTATTGCAGCGAGCGAAATATTTTTGAAGTTTGTACTAGTTTGCATCACAACCGTGGGAATAATACACACACCGTCAATGAAGCCAGAAGATTATGCGCTTGTGGAAAATGGTAAATCTATTACTTTCCATGCTCACATGCCATAGTGCTTTCAATATACAGGTTTCACGGCAACGAGGTACGTTGATAAAGAATATAGTGTTGTTGCATACTTAAACACCTATAGTGGACAGTTACAGCCAGTGGGTGCTGAGCATTATTGGCCGCCGGAACCATTTAAAATGGTGTGTAACAAGTATTATGTGCGTCAATGGAAAGTGCAAAAAAGAATGTGTATACAAAACTAAATGGATGTTGGTGATACCGTTTATGCGAGTAAATGTGGCATATGTTCTCAAACAGGATACGACCTCCATAAATGTCCTTCAGCTGGTTTGGGAAGCGGTGATAATTTATCACCAGGTGGCAGTTCATCCAATGTGTCCAATTATCAAGGATAAACGTAATGTTTTATTGGAGTAATTTTGTTGTACTAAAGTAATGTAAATTGTCACGACCCAAACTCACCTATAGGTCGTGATGGCGCCCAACATCCCAGCTAGGCAAGCCAACTAATGATTTAAACATATATTCTTTTCTTTAAAAATTATCCGAGTAATCACACTCTTCGAAATTTCAAAATTTAAGAAAGATATGAGAAAATAAGATAAATTAAAACTCAAGTAAAATAATTAAATCCACAAATTCTACTAGTGTGAGTGCCAAGACCTGGTGTCATAAGTGTATAAGTATCTAGTAGATTATACAAAATTCTAAATATTTTTTGAAATAAAATAGACAGAATACAAATACAAGAAGAGGCACTAGCTGCTGCAGAACGGCTCAGAAATGCAGCTCACCACTAAGCCTCTGGATAATGTGGGTGCGCTCCGATAGGTCCTCCGATAGTACCTATCTCAGGTCCTGCACAAAAAGTACAGCAAGTGTAGCATGAGTACGTAAATAACATGTACCCAGTAAGTATCAAGCCTAATCTCAAAGAACTAGTGACGAGAGGTCAACATTGACACTCACTAGGGGTCAGTAATATCATAATGGAATATAATTAATTAAACATGATTTTTAGGTGAACAAAAATAATTTTATTAATAAGCAGAAATAATTAATTCATTAAATTTTAATAATTTCCAATTTATAAATTAGATCCACAAGTTGCAATTAAAATATCAAGATATCGTGTAATTATTATTATTAGGCACGATTTCTGCCGAGGTCGTACCGCAAGATCCAGATTGTCGTGTACACTGCCGAGGGACATGCGGCGCGATCCATAGATGCATCTGTATTGCCGAAGTGTCGGCCCGCTCCACAAGAAAGGAGGACATTTTCTTATGAACCTCCGAAATGAGAAGTTATTATAGTATTAACACGTAGGATGTTCAATCTCTATTAACAATTCAATAATTTACACAAAATTCGAGTATGTGAAGTTTCGATCTTTTACAATTTCCTCAAATAATTTACAATATAATTCCAGTAATTTAATTAAATAAAAGGAGCAATTATCACAAGTAATTCATGATTTGAGTCCTAAACTACCCGGATATTAACATAATTAGTAGCTACGCACGGACTCTCGTTACCTTGTGCGTACGTAGCCCCCACAATTAGTAGCAATTATAAATATGAATCACCTATGGGGTAAATTCTCTCTTACAAGGTTAGGCAAGAGACTTACCTTGTCTCAAATCCCACTTTTCGATCAAAATGTCGTGAAAAATCTCAATTCGGTGCCGAATAATCCAAAACTATCCAAAAGTTATATAAAATAATTAATACATGCTCAAAAATTCGAAATTAGACTATTAAATAAATTACCCTATCCAAAAATGATAAATTCCTAAAATTCACCTCGGGCCCACGTATCCGAATTCCGAATATTTTCTAAGGAAATCGTTACCCATAACCTTAAGAACTCAAATATATAATTTCCATCCAATTCCATAACCATTTTCGTGGTTAAAATCTCATTTTTATATAAATCTAGGTTTTTCCTCTAACCCTTGATTTTCATGATTTACATGTGTAGAATTAACTTGCCTTCAAGTTGCTAGTTGAAATCCCCTCTCAAAAAGCTCCAAAATCGTCCAAATATGGAGGAAAAACGGACTAAATGACTGAGCCTCACCCCCTTTTTAACATTCTGTCAAACAGTCATTTCCGCACCTACGGAGGATAAGCCGCACCTGCGGAAAAAGCCTCGCAGGTGTGCATTTCTCCACTTGGCCTGGCTTCGTACCTGCGGTGAAGTGGGCCGCTTCTGCGCGTCCGCAGGTGCGACCAATGCCCTCGCACTTGCGCCATTTCCACTTCTGCGCCTGCTCCTTCGCACCTGCGACTTCCCAACCGCAGATGCGATTGCAGCAGAAGCTGGAAGCTTCAGCAGTTGCTCAAATTTACAAAATTGATCTGAACCTCATCCGGTTAACCCCTGAGGTCCCCGGGGCCCCACCCGAACAAACGAACAAGTTTGAAATCATAATACAGACTTGCTCGAACCCTCGGAACATGTAAAACAACACCAAAACTAAGAATCACACCTCAAACCAAATTGATTCAACTTAGAATTTTTAATTTTTTCAAACTTACTCCAAATGCGCCGAAACATATTTAAACTACTCGGAATGACACCAAATTTTGCGTGCATATCTTAAGTCACCATATGGAGCTATTCTCAGGCTCGAAATTCTAAACGGACCTCAATTACTCCAAAACCTACTCCAAACCAAATTAAAAGAACATTAACCTTTCAAATAGTTAATTTTCACTATTAAGCGCTGAAACGCTCCCGGGTTGTCCATTGTCCAAATCGTGATTCGAACATATGCCCAAGTCCAAAATCATCATACGAACCTATTGGAACTGTCAAATCTCGATTTCGAGGTCATTTTCTAACAATGTTGACGGAAGTCAAACTTGGGTCTTTAAAGCCAAACTAAGGAACCAAGTGTTTCGATTTCAACCCGAACACTTCCAAATCCCGAACCAACCATCCCTGTAAGTCATAAATTTATAAAATCACATACGAGGAGTTTTATTTAGGGGAATGAGGTTTCAAAGTCAAAATGACCGGTTGGATTATTACAAAAATATTCAGGTTGCAAAATGTATGAAATAAAATTATGTTTCCAATGGGGTTAAATCTAATTATTATTTAGAATTAAAGATTCAATACAACAGTTTAACATACAGCCCAAGGAATAAAAAGAATTCATTCGCCATTATCGTCGTTATCTGCCACTGATCCTCCGTTCCTTCATTTACTAATAGTCTTGTGTTATTCTCTCATTGGTAGGACAAAAAGAAATGTGGTTTTGATGAATGGTATGATGAACCCATTAATCAGGAATAATACAAATCATGTTTGCTAAACATTTGAAATCTGACCGGTGAATACGAATACCAGATCGTGAAGCTACAAGAACAACTTGCGGCATTGCAAGAGAAACTAAAAGAGGCAGAAGAAGAAACAAATAGGTTGGAGGAGAAATTTAAGTGGTTGAAGCACAGAATAATGGGCGATAGTGACTAAACAAACACATTGATGTGTTCAGTGTAGTATTTTATTTTTATGTTGTACGTGTCATGTATTATCTTTAATTGGTAACAAATTTAAATTCTATGTTAATCTGTCATTTTTTTGTGTTGTACTGTTAAAATACTAAATATCTCGAGAAATAAAAATACATGCGCAAATTATGTAAAACATAAATAATATTGCTATTATATATTTAATGTCATATATACAAATAATAATAAATATCAATGTATCCGACAACCTATATACTTTAAAGTATTTGCTAGCCTGAGGCGCATCGCATCCCGTCCGGCTACGTTATCAGGATCATCCTCATCACGTCTCCTCTTTATCGGAGGATACGCTGCAGCATGATCGTCGGTAAGGTTGGCAGACTCGGTAGAAGCAGTTATCGGGCCGGCAATAACCTACAGAATAATAAGATATTTTACTATGTGAAATAATAATTAGTAGCGTTCGTGTTAGGAAAAAAAATTTAATGGTCATACCATGGTCTAAGTGGGCTCATGAATTAGATCATCTGTCTCTGGCATCTCAGTATCGCACAATGCGGCCTCCGTGACGGGCGATGCTGATGTCTTTAAAAAAAAATAAAAACGCTTTAGATATTACTGACTAATCAATGAGATAAAACAAATAGAACTAATAGCAATACAAAAAATACTTGCGCCTGAGTAGAGCTTGTCTGGAGTAAATGAAGTATGTCACTATAACAAAAACGGACTTTAGCGGCAATAAAAAATAACATTGGTATCAATACCAATAGCCGCTATATCATTTACCAGCAATTGGTCTTTAGTCGCTGATACCAGGGTCGGTAAAGCCTTTAGCGGCGATTTTCACAAAAACCGATAAAAGGTATAACCTATTGCCGCTAAAACTCATTTGCTTTACGGGCAAATATTTGCGGTAATTTTTATGGCTGCTAAACCCACTCTAAAATGGCTAATTACATGCTTTTAGCATCCATTTTTATAGCCGCTAAATTAAAAATAATTGTCTCTAAAAGTCCATACCTTTAGCGATTATTGTTTTATGGCAATTAGAGTGGCAGCAATATCTCTTCTAAAAGCGTATTACTATGCCCTTTTAACATCCATTTTAATAGCTCATAAATTCAATTAAATTGCCACTAAAAGTTATTTTTAACAGAAATATAATGGCTACAATATCCTTGTATAAATGTATTAATTTGCCTTTTATCATTGATTTTTATAGCCGGTTGTCATGACCCAAAAATCATAACCTGTCGTGATGGCGCCTAGTGTGGTACTAGGCAAGCCAACTTCTCATAAAATATTTCCAACAATTTTAATAAGAATGAATTAAAATAGATTTAATAACAACAGTTCTCATAAATGGGATTAAAACCCCCAAACATAACGCGGAATTCCCAACTATCGTGTGTCACAAAGTACATGAGCATCTATACATCACAAGTCTGAAAAATACAGTCTATAATAGTCTGAGACCAAATACAGTAAACAAGAAGATAGGGAAGGAGAGACAAGGTATGCAAAACACCGGCAGCTACCTCGGAATCTCCCGAAAATCAAATGTGCGAAGGAATCAATACCCACTGTGTCCGGGTACACCTGGATCTGCACACGAAGTACAGGGTGTAGTATGAGTACAACCAACTCAGTAAGTAACAATACTAAATAAAGAGCTGAAATTAGTGACGAGCTTCACAGCTAAGTCCAATTACAGTAATTTCCAACATAAGAAGGTAGGCATGCTTTCAAGTTCAACATTTAAGACCCAAACAGTAATTTCATATCAACTTCAACTGAAACAGAAGATAATATCTCTCAGAAATATTTCCAAAAACAATGATATATGACAGCTGAAGTGCAAACATAATGAAACCAATGCATCCTCTCGGATCAACACTCACTCAGTCCTCCCATTCACTCCAACCTCACAATCACTCTTTCCTTACAATCACTTATTCCTCTCAATCACTCGACACTCGCACTAATTAGGTACATGCGCTCACTTAGGGTGTGTACAGACTCTGGAGGGGCTCCTTCAACCCAAGCGCTATAACAAGCCAATCATGGCATATAACAATGAAATATGTTGCGGCGTGCAACCCGATCCAATAAATATCCTCACAATCAGGCCCCCGGCCTCACTTAGTCATCAACCTCTCCAGTCTCTCTGGCTCTCAAAAATCATGATAAGCAGCCCAAACAGCAATGATATGATGCATCAATAATGAACAATAGAGACTGAGATGTAATGTGCAAGTAAAATTGTGACTGAGTACAAAATAGCAAATTAGTAGATAATTTAATATGTACACGACCTCTGTGGGTCCCTACAGTGTCAACACATAGTTTAAACATGATTTATAGTTCGATTTCTCTAATACGTGGAAAATGTACGGATATCAACAGATTATTCAACTACACAGTTCCATGTAATTGACCAAGTCACAATTCCTATGGTGCACGCCCACACACCCGTTACCTAGTATGTGCGTCACCTCAAAACCAATCACATATCACAAAATTCGGGGTTTCATTCCCTCAGGACCAAATTTAGAACTGTAACTTACCTCAATCTGAGCAATTCTTTATTCCAATGAGCCTTTTCCTCGCGATTCGGCCTCCGAACGCCTCGAATCTTAGTCAAAATAATTCGATACAATCAACACGAGGTATACGAATCAATTCTATATGAAAATGCTAAATTTTACAATAAAATCTGAAATTAACTCAAAACTTAACAGTGGGACCCACTTCTAGAAATCCGAAAAAAGTTACAAAATATGAACGCACATTCAACCATGAGTTGAACCATACAAAAATTACTAAACTCCGACTCCGATTCGGCCTTCAAACCCTCAAATCAATTTTTGGAAAATTTCTATTCTAATCCCCCAAATCACAAAATAGGTGCTGGAAATAGTATTAGATTCATGAATAAAGGACCAAATCAAGTTAATATTACTTACTCCAGTCCAATTTGTGAAGTTTGCCTCTAAAAATCGCCCAAACCGAGCTCCCCAACTCTATTGTTTGTCAAAAATGGCCAAAAATCCCGTTTATAGAGCCTCTGATGTTTTCGAGCGCCACAGGTAGCATGGGGCGCTGTATGTGGCGCAGTTTCCAGAACCCCAACCATTTCCAGTGCCAGGGCTAGCGCCCCGCGTTACCCTAGGCGCTGGCGGCGACGGAAAATCTTTCACGACACAGAAATGGGCATAACTCTCTCATAAGATATCTGAATTCGACGATTCTTTTTGCTATGGCTCCGAAATTTCAATATTGATCAAATGCTTCAATCAAAACTTAATTTGGAGCTCATTATCTTAATATGATACCACTTATTCTCGAAAAAACGACATCAGAATATTTTACATTCGATGCCGAAACCTAGCAAATCAAGTCTGATTGACCTCAAATTTTGTACACAAGTCATAAATAACATTAAAAACCTATACTAATTTCCAGAATCGGATTCCGGCCCCGATATCAAAAAGTAAACTCCCCGGTCAAACTTCTAACTTAAATTTCTATTTTAGTCATTTCAAGCCTAATTTAACTACGAATTTTCAATTAATTTTCCGGACACGCTCCTAAGTACACAATCACCATACAGAGCTATTGTAATTATTAAAACTCTATGTCGGGGTCGTTTATACATAAGTCAACAACCGGTCAACCTTTTCAACTTAAGTTTTTATCTTTGAGACTAAGTGTCTCAATTCATTCCTAAACCTCATCGGACTCGAATCAATTACCCCGGCAAGTCACATAATAATTATAAAGCATAAATTGAGAAGTAAATGGGAAAACAGGGATGTAATACTCAGCCAGTCTCCCAAGTAGGTTTTTCGGCTGGCTGAACTCTCCACTGCACTTTCACTGAAGCTATGTTCTTTGATCTCAACTTTCGAACTTGCCGGTCCAAGATGGCCACCGGCTCCACATCATAAGTCAAATTACCATACAACTGCACTGTGCTAAAATCCAAAACATGAGACGGATCCTCGACATTCTTCCAAAGCATAGATACATGAAATAATGGATGAACACCCCATAGACTAGGTGGTAAAGCAAGTTCATAAGCCACATCTCCAATCTTCTTAAGTATTTCAAAAGGTCCAATATACCTAGGACTCAACTTGCCCTTCTTCCCGAATCTCATAACACCCTTCATAGGCGAAAGTCGGAGTAGTATCTTCTCTCCTACCATGTAAGCAATATCGCGAACCTTTCGGTTGGCATAACTCTTCTGTCTAGACTGCGCCTTACGAAGTCGTTCCTGAATTAATTTAACCTTTTCCAAGGCATCCTGAACTAAATCAGTACCTAATAGCCTAGCCTCACCCGGCACAAACCAACCCACTAGAGATCTACACCGTCTCCCATACAAAGCCTCATACGGAGCCTTTTGAATGCTCTACTGGTAGCTGTTATTGTAAGCAACTCTGCAAGTGGAAAAAATTGATCCCAAGAATCCCCAAAATCTATAACACAAGCGCGTAGCATATCCTCCAGTATTTGAATAGTGCGCTCGGACTGTCCGTCCATCTGAGGGTAAAATGTTATACTCAACTGAACCTATGTACCTAATTCTCACTACACTGCTCTCCAAAACTGTAGTGTAAACTGCATGCCAAGAGTTGTTCCTAAACCTTCGAATCACTATTCCACCTTATCACACACATACCCGGGGGTGATCCTGCGTCACCCTATTCCATACAGGCCTGACAATACCACGTAATTGAAGATCATTACTTCAACCTTAGCCCATAACCCTTGGAATTCAATTTCTAATATTATGAATTTCTTTTCAAGACCCGAATCTCACATCTATACACTGTATAAGTATGAACAAATTGTATCAAGCCATAGACATAACTCCAGATATAATCACATAATATACTACACAACTCGCATACTCACAGCACCATTCTCGATCACAGTAACTACTAAAAACCAACCCCGCACTGGTATTAAACCCCATATCAAACAAAATCTCATTCTAAAACCTTCTTACACTAGTGATAATGAAAGAATATGCAGAATCTCTTAACCCTTTATCAGATCAACAAGTCATGGAGCTTTCTCGCCCCAACCATAACTATAATCACCTTCTAAGATGACTTTCAATATTATCCTCCCAATATACCGTAATAAAATTTGATAGTACCCATTCTAGGTCCAATGACCATATATTATTAAACATAATTATCCCATAGACATGCCACACCAATACAACTCAAGCCACAACTGCACAATTTTGTACCCAAAATGAAAGATGTCTCAAAGAAGAGAACTGTATTGCAAGTTCCACAAGCACCACCACAACTGCAATGCTATAAGCTCATTATATATAGAAGAACCAAGACACACGAATTTAATAATAGTAACCAGCTCTTCTAGAGCTCACATTAACATCACTCGCACGGACAACTCATGTGTTATGGTATCGATATCTGGACCTGCACGAACAACTCACGTGCCAATAATATCAGTATGTGGATCCGCACAGACAACTCACGTGTCAATAATATAATCTGCCTGACATGGTCACATGCCTCCAGTCCTAGCATATCATTCAGGAGCAATCAAATAAGTACACATGTATATGATAAATGAATTAAGATTCTTATGCTCCTGGACTGGTATAAATAACACGTCATAGAGTAGGCAGGTGCAAAGTGTGCTAACACCACTCAAATCGTCAAGTTAACGCAAAAATAGTAAATACCCAATTTATTCAGGGAATTAGACTCTTTGTAACCTCAAGTGTAGTCCAGATAGTTCTCGACAAAGGTACGAATACGAGAAACATTATAACTTTACGCTTAACAGTAAACTCTAGGCATATCTTTGCCTAAGCATTCTTTCGAGTGTGAATACTTGCCCTGATGCCCGCACATGACTCAAACCTCCCATATGTATGCACTCGTGGCGCGCAACTATCACAAATAATTAATGCAATTAGTGCCTCCACTGAGTTTAAATAAAATACTCACCTCAACCAGGTCGTAACCCTGAAACAATTTGCTTATGAGACCTCCCAGTCCCCTAAATTTATAGAACACATGAACCACCGTAACTGATCACAACTCCAGCACTCGAATGACTATCACATCCTTCATGCACGATCATCCCACTAGGAATACTTCTATAATTCTTTCGTGCCGAATAGCGATAATTAGAATATCAGCAGTCTATCGCCCAGGTGAATAACGCAATACCGATGAACATCCGTAAGTCAAAAGACAATGCGCCTTCTGAAATACGCACCCTTCTCGGGGACTACCAAGCAGTTATAACATTAATCTAAATATTTGAAACTAACCATTTTATCCAAAATTTGTGACCTTCCCTTCAAGAATCAACTGTCACCTTATACATATAAATCTTAATCCCGCACAACACACCACATCTATCATGTCATCATGTGACAAGCACGAGAAGCTCATTATCAACTCTGGGTCACCAGCAAATTACATACTCGGTCAGTTAGAAACCTCCCTCTTGCTTCATTCCAGAAGGAAATCATAATACACAACATGTTTCCCACACCGGTAGAAAATATCCGGCTCAAACCATGGTAGAAACTATCAAGAACACTTTGACATCCATTTGCACATAACCAAACTATCAGAACTGAATTCCTCTAATTCGACCAAGCTACACATGTCACCAAACCCAAGAATATTGCCACCAAAACATCTGTAAAGTCTCACCACATTATAATTACCCAAAAGAACTGAGCATACCATTACTATACTGGTCTAACATACTGCCCAGTTGTCCTATTTACTTCGTGTTTCTTCAGAATTACCCTCAAGTTGACACTTCTCCTTGTCAGAACACTATGATCCTTACCCAAAGCTCACTACAAGACATTCTAACATAAAACCATACCGCATTAAGGCCCATAAGCCATTGTATTCTTCTTAAGCAACACAAAAGTATCACAACCGAGACCCCCACACTAAAAAAAGACCTTATATGGACTTAAAATTGTTCCTTTTTACGTTTCTTTCACTGAAATGTAGAATCTATAGTCATACAGAATTACCGCAAGTCCCGACACCATCCAGTGTAAATAATCGATTCTGGCGATATAACAATTCTGAAAAAAAATTAATTGATACATATACGTTTTGAATCTATTAGATCCCTTTTGAAAGTCACCCACTATGCTCAATTGCACCGCCCAAACGGGCCGAAAGACACAAGCCCCATTAGCACAACAGCCCCCAAAGAAGTAACCCTGCCTTAACACCACCAATCAAATTCATACTTCGTGCACACTACATCCTTCAAAATAATAATTTAATCATTTCATGATTTTTTATATTTTCATTAATTGTAATATAACCCGCATTCAAGAAATTTTCTTACTCGAGTCATCCCCGATCTCAACCTCTGCAAGTCATAACTAATCAACAAGTATGCCTCGAACCAAAACCAATACCGCACATAATCGTGCAATCAAATCGTAGATAGCAGACTCCTCCACTTGGCTCAAAGCCATATAACAAAACATTTGATAACTCACCATACTCGTACTCTACTATTATCATAATCCCGCAGTCAATTCCATGAAAATTCTTCACAGGCTCAGGTAACACAAACCATAAAATACCTCAAATCATCTACTAAGCTCGCCCTCATCCTTGTGACGGTCAAGTCAACTTTCTCAACTAATCCAAACTCAAATCTCAACACATATACCCCGCTGGGAGAAATACACATCCTCCACTCAACATAATAAAGAACACACATATGTAGATTACTCCACAGGAAATAACCCACCTGCTTAGCCTCAAATTGGCATCTTGCTATACCCGTCGGGCCGGCAGTAACCTACAGAATAATAAGATATTTTACTATATGAAATAATAATTACTAATGTGCGTGTTAGAAAAAAACTTTAATGGTCATACCATGGTCTCAGCGGGCTCATGAATTAGATCATCTGTCTCTGGCATCTCAGTATCGCACAATGCGACCTCCGTGACGGGCGATGTTGATGTCTTTAAAAAAATTAAAAACGCTTTTGATATTACTGACTAATCAATGAGATAAAACAAATAGAACTAATAGCAATACAAACAAACTTGCGCGTGAGTAGCGCCGCAATGCTCTGTCGGAACATCGAGGTGCACTGGAGTAAATGAAGTATGTCACTACAACAAAAAGAGACTTTAGCGGCAATAAAAACAGCATTGGTGGCAATATCAATAGCCGCTATATCATGTACCGGCAATTGATCTTTAGCCGTTGATACCGGGGTCGGCAAAGCCTTTAGCAGCGAGTTTGAACAAAAGCTGGTAAAATGTATAACCTATTGCCGCTAAAGCTCATTTGCTTTAACGGCAAATATTTGCGGCAATTTTTATGGCTGCTAAACCCACTCTAAAACGGCCAATAACACGCTTTTAGCATCTATTTTTATTGCCGCTAAAGTTAAAAATAATTGTCGCTAAAAGTCCATACCTCTAGCGGTAATTATTTTGTGGCAATTAGAGTGGCAGCAATATCTCTTCTAAAAACGTATTAGTATGCCCTTTTAACGTCCATTTTAATAGCTCGTAAATTCAATTAAATTGCCGCTAAAAGTTATTTTTAACAGCAATATAATGGCTACAATATCCATGTATAAACGTCTTAATTTGCCTTTTATCATCTATTTTTATAGCCGGTATATCTTGTTAAATTGGCACTAAAAGTTACATATTATAGCGGTAATAATTTAGCCACCATTAATAATAGCTACTACATTCGATCAAAAAAATAATTCAAATAACAAAACATATCAATATTAATTAATAAAATCATAATATATCTCATTAAATTTTAACAATAGAGAATACTAATCCAAAATATTAATATCACAATAACTTAAAAGATAAACTTATATTGTTTAAACTAAATAGCTAATGTCATTATATAACTAATTCTAATGAATAACAATCTTCAAATAAACAAGCAAATCTTCTTCTCCTACTTTAATTAGAGTTATGCAGTCATCTCTCTTCCAGAAACTTAAGCACAATTATGCCGTTACATTTCTTGATGCATTCTAATTGAAAAATATGGACTGTGCTATTCATCTATGGTCAACTACATGACATCTTGGTGTAGTTAAAATATTAACACAAGCTTTTCATTATCATGAGTCATTTGAAAGCTAGCTTTGAAACTGACGTGTAAGAAATAGCCATGACAAAGAGGCTTTGTGCAGCATGGAGCTAATACTTTAATCATACGTTTAGAGGTCGTTTGGTAGAGTGTGTTATATAAAATAATGTATGCATTAACTTTGCGTATTAGTAATGCTTTGTTTGGTACACCTTTTCAACCTATGTATAACTAATACAAGCATTAATTATACACTCTATTTGGTATTATCCTATGTATAGCTAATGCATAGAAAATCATGACATTAGCAATACAAAGACTATTAATGCATGTATTAGCATGGTTAAAGACAAAATTATCCTTAAAGTCCCTTAAGTTAAAGAATATAGAGGGCATTTTTGTAAACAATTAAATTTCTTAAAAATTATGCAATGCATTTTAATTTTTAATATCGACAAGAGTGAGTTGCTCTAGTGGTAAGCACCCTCCACTTCCAACCAAGAAGTTGTGAGTTCGAGTCACCCCAAGAGTAAGGTGGGGAGTTCTTGGAGGGAGAGAGCCGAGGGTCTATCGAAAACAGTCTCTCTATCCCAGGGTAGGGGTAAGGTCTGCGTACACACTACCCTCCCCAGACCCCACTAATGGGATTATATTGGATTGTTGTTATTGCTATTTTAATTTGTAATACACCATATCAAACAATGCATAAGAAATAATCACTAACCCCTGCATTACTAATACACCTTATTTAACCCTACCAAACGACCCCTTAATGTTAATAATTTTCAGAACTGAAGTAAACTATAAAGGAAAAATGGCATTGTTACTCATCGGCGGCGAGTAACCAAGCACCAAGCACAAGTCAAAATATTCTTCCCTCTGTACAACATGGGCTAGTAACCCAAATATTTTGCTCCGTACAGATCAGAAATTTTAAAAAGAAAAGATACTGCATAACTTGAGCTTAACCTGAGTAATACCATACCTCTTCTACACTCACTACAAAACACTGCCCAAAGCTGAGATTTTTTTAAACTCTAGAATAAAGTTCAACTTTTGGTCTCAAAACCAACTCAAATTATCCAAACTTTCCAGTTAAATCTCAAAACCTAATGTTAACCAACTAGTTCAGAGCTGCTGTATATTGAAAATAAAGCCGGAGAAACTAGTTCATAACTGAAAGATACAACTGAAAGATTACTACCTACAACTTTCCAGATTCAAAGGGCACCTATTTTTCTATCTAGATAAATAGGTTTATTGATCAAAATCAAGTATACCGAGGTGAATATCATTAACTGTCTAATACACAGTACCATCAGACCAACCATAGTTGTTATAATAGTCAATGTTACTGGTACACGAATTAAAAGTATGAGGACGAATTCAATCTATTAAAGCCGACGATTACATTAGTTCACTGAAATCTTATCATCGTCATTGGGTTGGTTTTTTCATTCGTCAAATGGTATTAACTATTGTTGTCACCTTTCTTGATTTGATAGGTGACATTGGAGAAATAATGAGAACCATTGCAGTAGCACTTAATAGGCAAGAGTAAAAGCTGGTCAGGGAATAGCTCGGCATCCTCAGAGACTAGACCTGTGGCCTTAGCTATACTTAAACGACTGACTTCAAGAAGATCAGAGATACTTCCCACATCAAAATAATTTGGTAGACGGGCACGATACGTGACATAAGTATCACAAGACAAGGAAGAGTTTATCGAGCACAAAAAGTCTGGGTTCGTACTAGATGTTTGAGCAGTTATGTTAGAGGATGAAAGTAGGAGAAAGAGGAAACAGTTGTAAAACAAAGAGACAAGAGGTACTCCCATCGTTGCAAGCTTAGATAGCAAGGCACCAGCTAGAGAGTTTATTTTGCAGCTCTAACAATAGTTGAATTTAGGGATTTATTAAACATTAATCTGAAAGCTACAGAAATTCTTAAAGTTTGGAAGGATTAGAATATTGTCTAGGAGGCTTTGTTTGTAGCTTTGTCTATGAGATACCCTCTTGTCTTCTCTGCCTACTCTCATATTCTATGCAGCTGTCTCTGTCACTATGCAACAATGCTTCATAAAATAATCTCAATAAGCAAAAAGAAATCATTTGTATATATAATCATTACTTTCTCCTTGGCTATCACATTCCCTTTCAAACCTTTACTAAGGAAGCTTCATCTATTAGATTAATACTAGAACCAAATCCAGACGACACGGATTCCCCCTTCCTAACAAAGTTCAGAAAGTAAACAACTAAGAATAAAAATTTAGAGATACGCATGAAGTCTTAGAGAGAATGTCACCTTTGTTTTCCTACTGAAACTGAATAAAATCAGTCACCTTTCTTGATTTGATTGGTGACACTGGAGAAACAATGAGAACCATTGCAGTAGCACTTAATAGGCACGAGTAAAAGCTGGTCAGGGAATAGCTCGGCATCCTCAGTGACTAGACCTATGGCCTTAGCTATACTTAAACGACTGACTTCAAGAAGATCAGAGATACTTCCCACATCAAAATAATTTTTTGGACGGGCACGATACGTGACATAAGTATCACAAGATTTTTGAGCAGTTATGTTAGAGGATGAAAGCAGTTATGTCTGCTCAAATGGTTTTAACTGGTGCTCAATAAAAAGTCTAGATCCCAAGTGCAAAGATATATTTCTCAGTTCATGCTAACTCTTGCAAATTTACATGAAATCAGATTCCAATGATTAAAAAATTGGAGGAAAATTCAAAGAATAGAAAACTCAAATAGTAGCACGCCGAAGGATAAAGATGAGTAGTACCGTGAGATAGTGAAAGTATTTTCAGCAACACTTGGTATCCTTGATTTTTGTGGTACTCGTTCATGGCCCCTATTGGCGTCAGGGACCTGATGGGGTCGTGTTGCTATTGAATTAATTGTTCAAAAAATATACATTTGACACGTAATATTTGTCCATTGTGAGGATATTTATGGATTGGGGTTGCCCGCCTGCAGCAGACCAGAATGGCTTTATACATTATTATTATATAGATCGGGGCTGCCCGCCTACAGCAGGCCTTATAGGCTTTACTATTTTATGGATCGGGGCTGCCCGCCTGCAGCAGGCCTTATAGGCTTTGTTATTATACGGATCGGGACTGCCCGTCTGCAGTAGGCCATATAGGCTTTATGTCACGCTTGGGCTGAAAGAGCCCCTCCGGAGTCTGTACACACCCCCAGCGAGCGTAGGTGATTATATATATTCGGGATGGATTTTTCAGGGCATGGACTTACCTTACTTATTTATATTGTAATGAATTTACCTGGACATGGATCTTGTCCGTATCATTTATATTTGGGGATAAATTACCCTAGGGCTGGATTGGCCTTATACGGTAATGAGTAACTGACTGTTAGTCGATGTGTATTTATATACGGATTGAACCACCCCTGGGTTGGATTGTCTATAAACAGTACCGAGTGACCGAATAATTGGTGACCAGTATTTACTTGAGGTCTTTCGACTGAGATGTCGTATTTCTCATATCATGCAGTACTGATCTATTTCACTTGAACTGAGTTTAACTGTTGAACTTGAAAGCATGCCTACATTTCTATACCATTATTTATTTTGGATTGTACCTGCGGAGCTCATCATTGCTTTCAGCCCAGAGGTTAGTCTTGTTACTTATTGAGTTAGTTGTACTCATACTACACTCTGCACCTCGTGTGCAAGTCCAGGTACTCCCGGATACGGCGGCTGCTAGATTTTGAAGTTAATTCTGTTGGGGACTATCAAGGTAGCTGCTTGACGTCTGTAGACTTGATTCCCTTCCTGTTTAATTATTGTACTGTTCTATATTTTCAGACAGTAATTTTGTCAGTCAGACTTTGTATTCATATTAGATGCTCATGTACTTAGTGACACCGGTTTTTGGGAGTGTTATATTTGTATTTGTGAGATTTCTTCCGCAGAATTTAATTATTTTATTTTCAAATTTAAAAGATATGGTGGCTCATTAAGATTGTGGGCTTGTCTAAGATTGAGATAGGCTCTATCACGACTGGTGAGATTTTAGGTCGTGACAAGTTTGTATCAGAGCTTTAGGTGGCATAGGTCTTACGAGTCATGAGCAGGTTTAGTAGAGTCTTGCGAATCGGTACGGAGACGTTTGTACTTATCTTCGAGAGGCTGTCGAACCCTTAGGAAAAATTTTCCTTCTTGTCTTTTATCGTGCGAAATTGATTCAGCTTGAAATATAACTCTTTGAATTACTTCCACGCATTTATATGCGCACATGAACGCTCGGTATCAGTTGTGCATCGCCGGCTTGTGATTCCATGAACGATGTTTGAGATGTGTATTCAGTGTTCTGGTGATGGGCCAGTCTGGAGGACTTGAGGCTAGGTTTAGACCGCAGCTTAGGCTCGGTAGCTTCAGTTATAATCTGTACATTTGGACTCATATGTCCGGTAATGTCCCTACGAGTGGAATTAGTGGCTCGATGAACGGTGGAATGGCTTTGTGGTGAGTATGATGTAACTGTGGGATGTGTTAAGACGATTTGAATGTGACGAGAAGTGTTTCCTTGAGATGTAAAGAAAGTTTATTAGGTGCTTTATTTTCATTTTGATGTGACGTACAATCTCGAGTGTGAATGTTTTGAAAGATCTTTCACGTTGTTAAATTTTGAGGCAAATTAAATTCCCGTGTGTGGTTAATGAGTTTGGACTCAGAAAGATTAAGTGATATCACAATAATTGTGGCTGCAAAAGGGTATAACAAGATGCCAATTTGAGACTAAGCAGGTGGGTTATCTCCTGCGGAGTAATTTATGTAGGTGTGTTCCTTATGATATGAATAGAGAGTTTCTTTTTTGCCAGCGGGATGTGTGTTGAGACTTGAATTTGAATCTGGTTGAGAAAGTTGACTTGAGTGTTAAGAGAATGAATGCAAGATTAGCGGATGATTGGGATATTTTATGGTTGGTGTGTCTTGAGCTTGAGAAGAATTTTCGTTAAACGGACTGCGGTATTAAGGCAGTAATAAAGTATGGGTATTGCGAGTTATCAAGTATTTTAATCTATGGCTTTGAGCCAAGTGGGGGAGCCTGCTATTGACAATTCAATTCATGGTTATATGTCAAATTAATTTTTTGTTTTGGTCTGAAGTATACTTGGGAATCAGTGATGACTTGCAGAGGTGGAGTTTGAGAATGACTCGAGTAAGGAAATTTCTGGATACAGGTTATATTGCGCTTTATGAGTGAGTTGTTATTTGTGAATGATGTAGTTCGCATGGAGTATGAATTTGATAGGTGGTATTAAAATAGAGTTACTTATTTGAGTATTATTGTGCTAATGGAGCACGTATCTTTTGGCCCATTTGGGCGGTGTAATGTGGATTTGAACAAAGGGGGTGACTCTCGAGAAAGTTCTAATGGATTCGAGATTAATATGTAATAATTGAGAATTTTTGGCGGATTTGTTTATGGCTAAAATCTGAGATTTAAGTTAGATGGGGTCGATACTTGTGGCATTTTGTATATCATTATGGGTTTTATATCTCGGTATCGGGAAGGTGAATGAAACGATCTTAGACTCAAATAAGGTATTTTCAGAGTTGGTGTTTCGGTTGTGGTATTTATAGAGGTAATTATGATATGGTGAGACTCTACAGATGTTTTGGTGGCAATATTCTTGGGTTTTGGTGACCTACGTGGTTTGGTCGAGTTAGAGAAATTCAGTTCTGATAGCTTGGTTATGTGCAAATGGATTTCAAAGTGTTCATGATGGTTTCTACCATGGTTTGAACTAGATATTTTCTACCGATGTATGGAACGTGTTGTATATTGTGATTTCCTCCTCGAAAGAAGAAAGAGAGAGGTTTCTAACTAATAAGGTATGTAATTTGCTGGTGACTCAGAGTTGATAATGGGATTCTTGTGTTTGTCACATGATGGCATAATAGATGTGGTGTGTTGTGCGGGATTAGAATTTACATGTACAAGGTGACAATTCAGTCTTGAAGAGAAGGTAACGAATGTTGGATAGCATGGTCGGTTTTAGATATTTTGATGAATGTTATAACTGCTCGGTAATTCCTGAGAAGGGTGAGCATTTCAGAAGGTGCATTGTGTTTTGGCTTACGGATGTTCATTGGTATTGCATTACTCACCTGGTTGATAAACTGTTGATATTCAAATTATTGCTATGTGACACGGAATAATTATGAAAGTATTCCTCATGGGATTATTATGAATGAAAGATGTGTTAGTCATTTTAGTGCTGGAGTTGGGATCAGTTACGGTGATCTATGTGTTCGATGAATTTGGAGACTGAGAGTTTTCAAAAGTATATTATTTCGGGGTTGCGGCCTATTTGAGGTGACTATTTTATTTAAAACTCGGTGGAGGCACTAGTTGCGTTAATTATTTGTAATAGCTATACACTATGAGTGCGCATATATATGAGGTTTGAGCCCATGTGCGGGCATTAGAGCAAGTATTCATACTCGGAAGAATGCTTAGGCTATAATATGCCTAGAGTTAACTGTTAAGTGTAAAGTTATAACGTTTCCCGTATTCGTACCTTTGTTGAGAACTATTTGGGCTATACTTGAGGTTACAAAGAAGATGATTCCCTAAATAAATGAGGTAGTTACTTATTTTGCATAAAATTATCGATATGAAGTGTGATAGCAGACTTTGCACATGCTTACACTATGGCGTACTATTTATACCAGTCCAGGAGCATGAGAATCTTATTTTATTATCATATACAAGTGTACTTGTTTAATTGCTCGTGTATGATATACTAGGGCTGGAGGCATGTGACCATGCCGGGTGATTCATATTATTGGCATATGAGTTGTCCGTGCCATGTTTGGGAATTTTATTTCTATGATAATTTATCTGATTCATTAATTTCCTTCCTCTACAGTTATGCATATGCACCTACGGTTATCCTCTTCACGAAATTTGAGGAGTTAGTTGTAACATTATGATTGTGGTGGTGCTTGTTAAACTTGCAATATGGTTCTCTTCCTTGAGACATCTCCCATATTTGGGTATACAGATTGCGCAGTGGTAGCTGGAGTTATATTGATGTGGTATGTTTGTGGGATAGTGGTGTTTAATAATAAAATGTCATTGTACCTAGAATGGGTACTATCATGCTTGATTATAGTATATCCGAGAAGATTATGGTTCTTGTTGGGGCGAGAGAGCTCCATGGCTAGTTGATCTGATGAGTGATTATGAGTTTTTGATTGTTTCTTTCATCATTGGCAGTGTACGAAGATTTTGGAATGAGGTTCTGTTGAATGCGGGGTTTTATACTAGTACTTGGTTGGTTTTGAGTAGTTATTGTGATCAGAAATGGTGATACAAGTATGCGAGTTGTGTAGTATGTTATGCGATTATATCTTGGATTATGGTTATGGCTGGATATGGCTTGTTCAGGCTAATATAGTGTGGAGATGCGAGATTCGGGTCTTGAAAAGAATTCTGGATGTTAGAAATTTGGATCCAAGGTTTTTGGGCTAAAGTTAAATTAATGATCTTCAATTGTGTTGCGTTGTCAGATCTATGGAATAGGGTGGCGTGGAATCACCCCCGAGTACGTGCGTGGTAAGATAGAATAGCGATTTGATGGCTTGAAAATAATTCTTGGCACGTTCGAGGATGAACGTATGTTTAAATGGGGGAGAATGTAACGATCCGGTCGGTCATTTTGAGTATTACAACTTCGTTCCCCCATTTACTGCTCAATTTATACTTTACAATAGTTTTAAGACTTACGGGGTTAGTTGGTTCAGGTCCGGAGGGAATTCGGAGTGAAATGAGACACTTAGTCTCATAATTAAAAATTTTAAGTTAGAAAAGTTGACCGAATGTGGACTTATGTGTAAACGACCTAGGATTTGAGTTTTGATGATTCCAATAGCTCCGTATGGTGATTTTGGACTTAGAAACATGACCGAAAAATTATTTGGAGGTCGGTAGAGGAATTAGGCTTGAAATGGCAAAAGTTAAATTATTAAAAAGTTTGATCGGGGTTGACTTTTTGATATCGGGGTCGAAATTCGATTCTAAAAATTTTCATAGGTCCGTTATGTTATTTATGACTTGTGTGCAAAATTTGAGGTCAATCGGACTTGATTTGATAGGTTCCGGCATCGTTTGTGAAAACTTAAATTTCAAAGTTCATTAAGCTCGAATTGGGACATGATTCGTGGTTTTAGCGTTGTTTAATGTGATTTGAGATTTCGACTAAGTTCGTATGATGTTTTAGGACTTGTTGGTATATTTGGTTGAGGTCTCGAGGGGCTCGGGTGAGTTTCGAGGTGGTTTCGGACTATTTCTAGGCCATTCTTAGTTGCTGGTTTTTTGCCACAGAGGTATGCATCGCGATCGCGGACAAACGGTCACGATCGCGAAGAGCAATTTTGTTGTTTGGACACTGTGAATCGCGATCGCGGAAGCCTTTTCGCGATCGCATAGAGGAAAATCCTATTGCACTGACCTGACTTTTGAAACTTATATCTCGTAATCTATAAGGGATTTGGAGATGATTCAAATATCAAATTTGTAGCTCTTTGTGTTTAGTTTTCAGAAAAGTAAACCATTTGTCATTTGGAGTTACGTACAAAATATTATGGTGGATATACTATAGGCTGTCTGGAAAGAGTTTTGAAATCTCTGTTGTACAGGGCTGACTTTGAAAGTTTATATCTCGCAATCTATAAGGAATTGGGAGATTATCAACAAATGAATATCATAGTCCTTGATGTCTAATTTTCAGAAAGTTAAAACAATTACAATTTGGAGTTTTGTACAATGAGTTATGACCATTGTACTAGAAGTTATCTGGAAGAGCCGGGCACTTGTTCTTCGCGATCGCGAAAGGCAAAATTTGGGATGAGAAAAGTTGTGCTTCGCGATCGCGAAGCATTTTTCGCTACCGCGAATAGTAAATACTTAAGCAGTAGCTATATTTCAAGGTTTTAGCTATTTTTAACATATTTGGAGCTATGGAGCTCGGATTGAAGCGATTTTTGAGGTAACTTTTACCATATGGATTGGTGTAGGTGTTCTATATCCGAAAATGATTATACTTCATGATTCTATAATTATATTCATCATTTATTTAGGATTTAAATGGAAGAAATCAAGATTTTTGCAAAATCATCCAAAAACGAAAATATATGATTTGGAGGTCGAGTTGTTATCGGAATTTGATAAAATTGGTATGGTTGAACTCGTATCGGAATGGGTGTTTGGATTTTGTAAATTTTATCGGGTTCCGAGACGTGGGCTCTACGGGTGAGTTTTAAGCTAAATTTCGAATTTTTATGGAAAATTAGTATTTTCTTATGGAATTAATTCCAATAAAATTTATTGACTGAATCGAATTAATTGTGGCTAGATTCGAGGCGTTTGGAGGCCAATTCACAAGGCAAAGGCATAGCGGAGTAAAGAATTATGCGATTTAAGGTAAGTAACACTTCTAAACTTGGTTCTAAGGGTATGAATCCCCGAATTTGGTAAGATATAAATTATTTGGAGGTGACACACACGATAGGTGACGAGCATGTAGACGTGCACCATATAAATTGTGTCTTGAATAAATCCTGTGCAGTTGTAAAATTAATGAATCATGTTATTATCTGAACATTCTCTACGTGTTAGAGAAATTGAGTTGAGGCTCCTATTAAAGATCATGTTTAGGCTACGTGCCAATATTTTGGGACCCATGGGATCGTGTTGCTGTTGAATTAATTGCTCAAAAAATATACATTTCACACTCAGGAATATTTGTCCATTATTAGGATATTTATGGATCGGGGCTACCCGTCTGCAGCATGTCAGAATGGCTTTATATATTATTATTATTATATGGATCGGGGCTGCCCGCTTGCAGCAGGCCTTATAGGCTTTACTATTTTATGGATCGGGGTTGCCCGCCTGCAACAGGCCTTATAGGCTTTATTATTATACGGATCGGGACTACCCGTCTGCAGTAGGCCATATAGGCTTTATGTCACGCTTGGGCTGAAGGAGCCCCTCCAGAGTCTGTACACACCGCAGTGAGCGTAGATGATTATATATATTCGGGATGGATTTTCTAGGGCATGGACTTGCCTTACTTATTTATATTGTAATAATTTACCTAGACATAGATCTTGTCCGTATCATTTACATTTGGGGATAAATTACCCCAAGGGCTGGGTTGGCCTTATACGGTACTGAGTGACTGATTATTAGTCGATGTGTATTTATATACGGGTTGGAACATCCCTGGGCTGGATTGGTCATAAATAGTATCAAGTGACCGAATTATTGATCACCAATATTTACTTGAGGTCTTTCTACTGAGATGTCGTATTTCTCATATCATGCAGTATCGATCTATTTGACTTGTACTTAGTTTAACTATTGAACTTGAAAGCATGCCTACATTTCTGTACCATTATTTATTCTGGACTATACCTGCGGAGCTCATCATTGCTTTCAGCCCAGAGGTTAGTCTTGTTACATATTGAGTTAATTGTACTCATACTACACTCTGCATCCCATGTGCAGATCCAGGTGCTCCCGGATACTGCGGCGTCTAGATTTTGAAGTTAATTCTGTTGGGGACTATCAAGGTAGTTACTTGACGTCTGCAGACTTGATTCCCTTCGTGTTTAATTATTGTACTATTCTATATTTTCAGACAGTGATTTTGTCAGTCAGACTTTGTATTCATATTAGATGCTCATGCACTTAGTGACACCGGATTTTGGGAGTGTTATATTTGTATTTGTGAGATTTCTTCCGTTGAATTTAATTATTTTATTTTCAAATTTAAAAGATATAGTGGCTCATTAAGATTGTGGGCTTGCCTAAGATTGAGATAGGCACCATCACGACGGTTGAGATTTTGGGTCATGACAAAAGTAGTTAGAAAAGAAAGAAATAAAGAAAGAGAAAGGAAAAAAAAGGAAATAAATAAAATTGTCTAATGAAAAATGAATATTATTAAATAATAAATAAATAAAGATATCCAATTAGAACATGACACGTGTGTAATTTGAACTAAAAATTTATCTCAGATTGCCACAATGGACCACCGTTAAAACAGGGGTATTTTCATCAACCTTGCTAATGGTAGGGGCATCTTTGTCCGTAAAGTATAACGAAGGTTGAATGTGAACTATTTTTTAAAGTAAAGGGGTTTATTTAACCCTTTTCCCATTAATATATAGGTTCTTTCGCTCTTCACTCTTTACTTCTGAAGTGAGTTTGGAATGTAAAGGAAAAATAAACATAAACAATTTACAACTTTCATTCTACATGAAAATTAACACAACAAGAAAAATATCAAATTATGTGTGAGAATGTGCATGTATCTATGTAGCCAGAAATAGCAACTTGGAATTTAACCCCAAAAAAGATGCATTTGAAGGTGCACTGAGAAAACAAGAGAAATAATTAGAAACGATGATTACAATAATCAAGCACTAAAAAATCTCTTAATCCAATAATCCTCCACTCTGATTCAACTGAACTCACCTTAAATCACCAAAATTAAGAACATGAAAAACAAACAAAAAAATCATTTTTATTCATTAGTGTCACAATTAACCTATGCAGATCGAAACAGAGAACAGAGAAAAACAACAAAGGGAATAGATAAGAAAGGATCTCAATCATCTCAATTGCACAAATTCTGTGAAAAAAATTAAAGAAATCCAATTACCAAAATAACAAAAGAAGAAGATTGTATCAAAGACAACTCAGAGTCACCTTTCACTTTTTTCTCGATCAAATCAAATTGGAAAAGTAAAAAAGAACCTAAAGAATTAAAAGACTCATAAAGCTTTTGGAATTGAAAAAGACTGAAGAGATGGATCACAAAGCTATTCTAGAATTGTGAAAAATATGAAAACATGCGCTTACCAACCTATCTATCTATGAACCTATGCAAAAAGTTCAGCAGCAACTATATAAAGAATCGAGCAGCACCAATAAATCGAACTTGCTGGGTAAGAAGAGAAGTTACCTGAGGAAGAAGACTATCACTGCTGGAAATTTTTATTGTGTCTGTGTAGATTTGTTATATTGTGTCTGCTTGATTTTATTTTCAACCGTCTTCCGTTTCATGTTCGATGAAGGGAATAGATTTACTTATTTTGGAGGGAATGGTTAATTTATGACCAAAACAATTTGAGGGAAAGCTTTTTTTCTTTTTTTTGGGTACGAAGGGAAAGTTAGAATAATAAAAATCTATTTTAATTAGTGATTTTTAGTGGCAATTTATTTTTATTGTAGGTAAATGGATATGTTTTACTTACTAATGGTCATGTGCGGCTAATATTTCAGCTTAAAGAATCTATTTGCGGCAATTGCCTTATTGCAGCTAAATATTGCCACCAAAGGCCTTTTTTATAGTAGTGTGTGCTAGATCCTCAGCATCCCTCGATGATGATCCATAACTCAGTCATCGCCCACTATGCACGTCTCGTGTCGGATGATCCTCAGCAATCGTCGATGGCTCTAGGGGATTAAGAAAATACTGATCCCACTACCGTCGCGTAATGGACATGCTCGTGATCAACAATGGAGCTGGCGGGGTCAACTGCGAAGTCCTTGGCGACAGTTAAAGGCTGAATGACGGCATATCATGAGGAGCATTATGTGGCTCAGGGTAGTTACCCTTCTGATCATCTCTAATATCCTCTACGGGTGCCTCAACACCACTTTGCTGGGGAACCCGTCCTCGCCGACCACCACGACCTCATGATATTTCTCAAGATGATGTAGAAATCTCAAACTGACTAGGTTTCCCAAAGTGTTCGGGAACAGTACACCACCAAACATCAGGAGCAGCATCAATCTCGTGTGCCATTCAATAACCTCCGGTGGTGAATCATCTGTAATCTCCGCATCTATCTCCTCCAGATGATGCCGGATGGGCGTCAAATGCAAACAACTGGCCCCACTCAATGCAGTCTCCTCCGCTGGCTGGAATCCGGTGAGCTGCTGCAATATATGCAGGTAATGCAATCCCATGTAGTCTCTGAAAGCATGCGGGTAAGCTACAGGTAATCCATCAACCGACAGCTCGAAAAAAACCTCCATGTCCTCAAGTGTGATGGTAGCCTCGTCGATGGGTAAATGAAACATGTGCATCTCCGGTTTCCACCGCTCTATCATAGCCTTGATCAATGCCCAGTCGAACTGCAACCAGCCGATCTCTATGATCCGGTAGAAACTCGTATCCTGAAGGCGTCTAACTATACTGTAATGACCCGACCAGTCATTTTGAGCTCTAGTGCATCATTCAGCAGTTTGAGGCCATGAGAAACTTTACTTCATGTGTTATAACTTGTACGTGTAGTCAGAATTGAGATTCACGGAATTCATAGTTGATTTGGAAAGAAAATTCTCATTTCGGAA
Organism: Nicotiana tomentosiformis; assembly: GCF_000390325.3. NCBI lineage: Eukaryota > Viridiplantae > Streptophyta > Magnoliopsida > Solanales > Solanaceae > Nicotiana > Nicotiana tomentosiformis. The sequence continues at coordinate 40,504,418 of NC_090818.1, read as the reverse complement.
GCTTTAAGTTGGAAGAATTGACTAAGTTTAGATTTTTGAGTAAACGGTCTCAGTATTGAGATTTGAAGGTTCCAACATGTTCGTATGATGACTTCGGACTTGGGCGTATGTTCGGATCGAGTTTTGGATGACCCGGGAGCGTTCCAGCGCCTATTGTGGAAGTTGACATTTTGGAAGAATTTTATAAATTTGGGTTGAAGTGCATTTCAATATTATCAATGTCCGTTTGGGATTCTGAGTTTGAAATAGCTCCGTATGGTGATTCTGGAATTGGGAGCGCGTCCGAAAGTGGATTCGGAGGTCCGTAGGTCATTTTGTAGTCATTTGGCTAAAGCTAAAAATTTGAAGGTTTTTGAGAAGCTTAACTGGAAGTGTCCTTTTTGATATCGGGGTCGGAATCCAATTCTAAAAGTTGGAGTAGGTCTGTAATGTCAATTATGTCTTGTGTGCAAAATTTGAGGACAACCGGACGTGATTTGATAGGTTTCGGTATCGATTTTAGAAGTTGAAGTTTCAAAGTTCATTAAGTTTGAATTGGGGTGCGATTCATGATTTTGATATTGTTTGATGTGATTTGAGATCTCGAGCAAGTTTGCGTTATGTTATGGTACTGGTTAGTATAATTGGATGGGGCCTCGGGTGTGTTTCGGGGTGATTTTCAAATCATTTTGGGCTGTTTTGGAACTGTTGATTCTGGTGTCTGCACAGTTTACTTTTATGTTGGATCGGGTCTGTGATGACCCAAAATGTCATCTTTAAATTTAATGATTAATTATGTAATCTAAGCACTATTTACCATTACTCGACTTGAGTGTGCAGTCCGTAAAAAATTTTCGAAAAGTTTTCAGGTGAAAAATGAATTAAAATGTGAATTAGAGCTTTAAAACTCAATTGAGTTGACTTTGGTCAATATTTTTAGCAAACAGACCCGGATCAGTATTTTGACAATTTTGGTAGGTCTGTATCGTGATTTGGGACTTAGGCGTATGCCCGGAATCAAATTCCGAGGTCCCTAGTCCGAGATATGAAATTTTGATGAAAAATTAAAAGTTTAAGTTTAAATAGTGATCGGATGTCAAATTATACGCAAATGATCCCGGAATAGAATTTTGATGATTCCAACAGCTCCGTATGGTGATTTTGGACTTAGGAGCATGATCGGAATTTTATTTGGAAGTCCGTAGTAGAATTAGGCTTGAAATGCCGAAAGTTGAATTTTTGGGAAGTTTGACCGAGGTTTTGACTTTTTGATATCGGGGTCGAAATCCGATTCTGAAAATTTTTATCACTCAGTTATGTCATTTATGACTTGTGTGCAAAATTTGAAGTCATTCCGAATTAATTTGATGTGTTTCGACACAAGATATAGAATTTAAAAGTTCAAAGTTCATTGATTTGGATTTGAGGTGCGATTCGTCGTTTTGATGTTGTTTGATGTAGTTTGAAGGCTCGACTAAGTTCGTATGGTATTTTGGGACATGTTGGAATAATTGGTTAAGGTCCCGAGGGTCTCGGGTGGATTTCGGAAGGCAAACGGAATGGATTTCGGACAAAGAGTGCTGGAAATTTCTGTTGCAGAAATTCGGTGCGTGGAGCCAACTTTGGAAGCTTATATCTCGCAATTCATAAGGAATCAAAAAATGTACAAAACATGAAAGCTGTAGTCGTATGATTATAGGTTCCAGAAAGTTAAACTATGCATTATTTGGACATTTGTACAGAAAGTTATGATGGATTGAATGAAGGCTGGTAGAGCAGTTTCGCCAGAAATTCTGATGCATGCAGCCGACTTTCTAGTTTCCAGAAAGTTAAATCATTTATCATTTGGATATTTGTACATAAAGTTATGATCAATTGAAGTAAGACTGGTAGAGCTGTTTCTAGTAGACTTTTAGTGACGAAAAATGGACTTTTAGTGACGGATTGGCAGAAACTTAAGGACCAAAAATGCTCATTTCATTCATTTCGTTTTGGATTTTTGGAGCACGGTTCTTGGGCGATTTTTGGGCGATTTTCACGAAAAAACATTGGGATAAGTGTTCCTTATCCTATATTGATTATATTTCATAATTCCATACTCATTTATATCATGAATCCGTGAATTTATGGAAGAAAAATCAAGATTTTTGCAAAATCTTCCAAAAACGAAAAATTAAGATTTGGAGGTCGAGTTGTTATCGGATTTTGGTAAAATTAGTATGGGTGGACTTGTAATTGAATGGGTTGTCGGATTTTATAAGTTTCGCCGGATTCCGAGATGTGGGCCCCACGGACAAATTTTGAGCTAATTTCGGATTTTAATGAAAATATAATATTTTCTTATGAAATTGATTACTATAATTTTTGTTGACTGTATCGAATCAATTATGACTAGATACGAGTCGATCGGAGTCAGAAAATCGAGGAAAAAACATAATACTTGATTAAATTGGAGCAAGTCGAGGTAAGTGACTTGACTAACCTTGAGTGGGAGAAATTTTCCCTAGGATTGGTATTGATGTGATTATTGAAATGTGTTGAAAGTCGTATGCACGAGGTGACGAGTGTGTACACGGGTTAATTTGCGAAAGATTATATTTTTAAATTGTGTAGATCACTGTTGCGCATTTATTAAATTATTTTATCTTGTTATATTCTTCATCATTGATGTGAGATATATACTTCAAATTTGTTTGATCTTTTCTTACTAATTGTTTTACCTATTTAGTTGAAACTTGGTTTCTTTTATTCTGTGCATTATTTGAAGGTTGATTTTCTTTAAATTAAATATTATTAATATGAAGTATTTGACATTTTTAAACTTGATATTGAAGCAACGTAGTAAAGATTTTGAAATATTATTTTTCTAAATTATTTACTCCTGAATATTTTTATACTCATTGTGAGGGAGCCGTGAGCTCTTTATTGTGGAAGAATATTATTGATGATTTATTTTGGCATGAGCCGTGAGCTCTTTATTGTGACAAACTATTATTGATGATTTATTTTGGCATGAGCCGTAAGCTCTTTATTGTGAAAAAATATTGTTGTTGAATTATTTTGGCAAGTTAAATTATTTGAGCACTTGAGGTGCAAATTGTGATATATTGTGATATTGATACGCATGCGGTGGTATAAGGTCTGGGTGTTGAAACGCTTGCGGTGAGATAAGGGTGGCTTGATACGCGTGGCTAGTAGGGGAACTACTAAAAGTCATGCGGTGTGATAAGGGTGGCTAAAATGCGGGATGCTATTTCGGGAAAAAATATTTTCTTTAAATAAATTGTGAAGGCTCCCGTGGTGATATAAGAAAATGAGATATTGTGAATTTATTTATGATTTGGGACTACGAGGCGGTACCTCGGGAGTGCCCTTGTTGATATTGATTTATGGCCGTAGTTGCCTTTGATTATTATTGTGATTTTCATAAAGTTGAAGGAAATTTTGATTTCCACGAGATATTATTTGCAATTATTTGGTGTCATTAAATGTGACATACTATTTGATTCATTTTCGATGTCATTTTATTTTACTACATTGATAAATATTTTACCATGATATTATTATATTTCAGTAGGGCCTCACCTGACCTCGTCACTACTCTACCGAGGTTAGGCTTGGCACTTACTGGGTACCGCTGTGGTGTACTCATACTACGCTTCTACACATCTTTTTGTGCAGATCCAGGTACATTTTACCAGCCTAGACGTCATTGAGTTACCTGCGCACGGAGACTTCGAGGTATATCTGCCAGCGTCCGCAGACTCCGGAGTCCCCTTCTATCATTTTATGCTGCTTCCTTATATTTTATCTAGACCTTGACATATAGAGACATTAAGAATAAATTCTTAGAAGCTTGTGACTTATTTCTACCGGGTTTTGGAAGTTGAAATTGTTTGAATTGTAGTTTATTTATTTCAGATATTTATTATTATTCCGCATTGATAGGCTTACCTAGTCTTAGAGATTAGGTGCCATCACGACATCCTACGGAGGGAATTTGGGGTCGTGACAAGTTGGTATCAGAGCACTAGGTTCATAGGTGTTATGAGTCACAAGCAGGTTTAGTAGAGTCTTGCGGATCGGTACGGAGATGTCTGTACTTATCTTCGAGAGGCTATGGTACTGTTAGGAAATATTCACTTCTTTGACTCCTTATCGTGCAGCATTGATTTAGCTTGAAACATATATCTTATATTCCTTTGTATCCACTCGTGTATGACATTGCGCACTCGGTATCAGTTGTGCGTCGACGGTTGTAATGTCGTATATGGACTATGAGGGAGCCAGAGATGCTCAGACATTGCCTCAACGTGTGGTTCCGACTGAAGATGCGGACGTATTGAGGGATCACCTAGTGAATTATGTGGGGGTGCAACAGACGTTGGCATCTGGTTGATTTATACAAGCTGTGAAGGTTATTATTGAGGATCATTGGACGTTGTGACCTATGATTTCGTGCTGAGTAGGGGGAGTCCACTACCAATGGGTGGATTGCGGGTCATGTATTATATCAGTTTTGGCCTGAAATGTATATATGTGGTACTGAAAGATTCCCTAAAATTTACACATGTTTAAGACCTGAGATTTTGTAGAGGATAAGGTTGGGACTTGCGGCATGTCCGCCTCCTTAATAATCCTATACTTCAATACCATTATAGAAAGAACTCTAAATTTATAGAAGGTCTACTCAGCGTGGACGTGGCTGTTGCGGATTTTGGAGTGCTTCGGAGTAAGTATAGTTGTTGACGAGATTCTGGACTATGTGGTTCGTGCCAAGATTTGTCTGTATGGAGCTCTACTTTTGTGATCGTTATGTATAAATAGGGGTAAGGGTTACCCCAAAGAAGAATCAAAGAGTATGTTAAGAAATGGGTCAGCTCAACACTGTAGAGTCAGTATAACAAAAGAGGAAATTTGCATTGGGAGAAATAATTCTCCACCAGTGTTCGTGGCAAGCCTATGAAGAGAGCAAACCAGCCAATGCAACACCGCCCACTTGGCTCAGTTCTCAGAAATGCTTTTGAAAGAGTTTGTTTTCTGGACTCTCCGTAATGCGTGGCGCATAGGGTTTGAACGGTTGCGTCATGTCACCATTGACAATTTCAAAATATGCCATCAAGTTCAATAAGTTAGCCCGTCATACTCCTACTTTGCTTCCTACACCTAGAGGGCGAGTCCATAGACTCATTAAAGAACTCAATTATGATCATAAAATTTTGTACGACTCGGGAGCTACAAGCTGATACTTCATTTCTGCTAGTTGTACAAATTGCCAAGATATTAGAATGTGTTCGGGGTGAAAAAAAAAAGAAGGGAAACTAAGGAGACCAAGACGTCTCAAGGTTCTGGGGGATTCGGTGGATTCTACTCTGCAAGTATAAATCATTATGGAGGGGGCTCGGGCAGTCGGCCAGTCGAGTCCGCACATCGGATTACTCGGGGTGCTCCAGTAAGTTCTTTTAATATACCACCGACATGAGTTCCTATAATGGTTATTCCAGTTATCTGCACAGACTCAATATGAGCAGCCTAATCCGTAAAAAAAAAGGTTGTTATGAATACGGTGATACTAGGCTCATCATGAGAAAAAATTGTCAAAAACTTAGGAGAGACTTATTTCATCAAAGCACTCAGGCTACTTGTTCCATTGCAGTTACTACACCACCCACACGATCAGTTAGGGGTGGAGGATAGACGGGTAAAAGACGTCATAGAGGTGGAGAACCAGCCGTTGATATATTTATTTTACGGTATGGCGGAGGTCGCTACATCAGATAGTGACGTTATAGGTACGACCTCGATTTAATATAAAGGAATAATTTCCTTAAGTTGATTCAGTTCTCAATATCGAAACGAGTCTTCCTATTGTGCTCCACTTATGAGTGAGCTTCATAATTCTATAATTTACTTATGTGTTTACCCCTGTTGGGAGATTTTATGGAGATAACTACGCCTATCATTTCGTGTTGGTCACTAATAAGAGCTGCGAGGCTAAATGTGGCTTTTTGTTACTCATTTCGGTAAATTTTGATGTAAATTCCGAATAATTAATTGCAAATTATGAATTATATGCCCTACCGGTGTGGGGTTCATTATGTGTTGTGATTTGGTGTAACCGAAATTATTTAAAAGGAGAAAATAGAAATTTGCAATTGTCACGATGTGCATATTACTTGTGATTCAGAACTGAGGACGAGATCCTCACATTTTTATATAAATTGATATGTTTAAACCGGGCTACGAGCTGCGGTGGAAGTTATAAAAGGACGAGATCCTTGTGAGGAAAATTCTTGTGTTTAAGTTCTCCCTTGTGAAATTAAATTTGTACTATAGTACTAATTGGGAGTCATGCCTGTTAGGCTTATTTGAATATTCTTATATGAAATTTTCTATGCATAGTTGTCAAATTCATGTGGTAATTATTAATTTTTAACCTACGAGGTAGGTGCCCGCCTAGGTGGCGTTAAATGTGACTCGTTAATTTGGGTAAATAAGTTTGAGGTCTTCATGCCTCGTGTCTCGTTATCAGTATTGTGAAAGTTTGAAATGAGATTTTCGTTAACATTAAGTTAATTGATGATTCGGTAATTGATTATGAACAACTATTAAGACCAAATTGACCCAGAAGGGTGCTTCATTCAGATGGACCGAGGAATGTGAGGAAAGCTTCCAAAAGCTCAAGACAGCTTTGACTACAGCCCCAGTATTGCTATTACCTATAGGTACATGATCTTATACTGTGTATTGTGACGCGTCATGTATTGGTCTCGGCGCAGTGTTGATGCGAAACGGTAGGGTGATTGCTTACGCGTCCAGACAGTTAAAGGTGCATGAAAAGAATTATCCTGTACATGACCTGGAGTTAGCAACTATTGTTCATGCCTTAAAATTTTGGCGGCATTATTTGTACGGTGTCCATTGTGAAATCTACACTGATCACCGGAGTCTACAGCATCTGTTTAAACGGAAGGATCTTAATTTGCGGCAGCGGAGATGGTTAGAGTTGCTTAAGGATTATGATATCACCATTCTCTATCATCCGGGGAAGGCCAATGTGGTGGCCGATGCCTTGAGTCGTAAGGCGGAGAGTTTGGGTAGCTTAACATATTTACCGGTAGCAGAGAGGCCTTTAGCCATAGATGTTCAGGCCTTGGCCAACCAGTTTGTTAGATTGGATGTTTTCGAGCCGAGTCGGATTTTGGCTTGCGTGGTTTTCCAGTCTTCACTTTATGATTGTATCAGGGAACGTCAGTATGATGACCCCCATCTGCTTGTCCTTAAGGACACAGTTCAGCACGGCGATACCAAGGAAGTCACTATTGGAGATGAAGATGTATTACGGATGCAGGGTGGGCTATGTGTGCCTAATGTAGATGGTTTTCGTGAATTGATTCTCCAGGAGGCTGATAATTCGCGGTACTCCATACATCCGGGTGCTACGAAGATGTAGCAGGACTTGAGGCAATATTATTGGTGGAGGAAGATGAAGAAAGACATAGTGGAGTATGTAGCTCGGTGTCTAAATTGTCAACAAGTGAGATATGAGCATCAACGACCTAGTGGATTCCTTCAGAAGTTAGTGATTCCAGAATGGAAATGGGAGAGGATCACTATGGATTTCGTTGTTGGGCTCCCACGGACTCAGCGGAAGTTGGACGCAGTTTGGGTGATTGTGGATAGGCTGACCAAATCAGCTCATTTCATTCCTGTGATTACTACTTACTCTTCAGAGCAGCTGGCTCAGGTATATATTCGTGAGATTGTCAGACTTCACGGTGTACCAATATCTATCATCTCTGACCGGGGTACACAGTTTACCTCACAGTTTTGGAGGGCAGTACAGCATGAGTTGGGTACCCGGGTAGAGTTGAGTATAGCATTTCACCCTCAGATGGACGGGCAGTACGAACGCACTATTCAGATACTAGAGGATATGCTTCGTGCGTGTGTGATAGATTTTGGGGGTGCTTGGGATCAGTTCTTACCACTTGCGGACTTTGCTTACAACAACAGTTACCAGTCAAGCATCCAGATGGCTCCGTATGAGGCCTTGTATGGTAGGCGATGCCGGTCTCCAGTGGGTTGGTTCGAACCAGGCGAGGCTAGACTTTTGGGTACAGACTTGGTTCAGGATGCCTTGGAAAAGGTTAAGTTGATTCAGGATTGACTTCGTACAGCCCAATCTAGACAGAAAAGTTATGCGAATCGGAAGGTTCATGATGTTGCATTCATGGTTGGTGAGCGGGTATTGCTCCGGGTTTCGTCTATGAAGGGTGTGATAAGGTTCGGGAAGAAGGACAATTTGAGCCCTAGGTATATTGGGCCTTTTGAGATTCTTGAGAGAGTTGGAGAGGTGGCTTACAAACTTACACTACCACCTAGTCTCTTTACCGGTCATCCGGTATTCCATGTTTCTATGCTTCGAAAATATCACGGGGATCCGTCTCATGTGCTAGACTTCAGTTCGGTTCAGTTGGACAAGAATCTATCTTATGTTGAGGAACTAATGGCTATTTTGGATAGGCATGTTCGAAAGCTGAGGTCAAAGAACATTTCTTTCGGGAAGGTTCAGTGGAGGGGTCATCCGGTCGAGGAGGCGACTTGGGAGACCGAGCATGATATGCGCATATGTTATCCACACTTATTCACCAGCTTAGGTACTTTTTCTAACTCCGTTCGAGGACGAACGTTTGTTTTAGAGGTAGAATGTGATGATCCAAAATGTTATCTTTAAATTTAATGATTAATTATGTGATCTAAGCACTATTTACCATTACTCGACTTGAGTGTGCAGTCCGTAAAAAATTTTCGAAAAGTTTTCAGGTGAAAAATGAATTAAAATGTGAATTAGAGCTTTAAAACTCAATTAAGTTGACTTTGGTCAATATTTTTAGCAAACAGACTCGGATCAGTGTTTTGACAATTTTGGTAGGTCTGTATCGTGATTTGGGACTTAGGCGTATGCCCGGAATCAAATTCCGAGGTCCCTAGCCCGAGATATGAAATTTTGATGAAAAATTAAAGGTTTAAGTTTAAATAGTGATCGGATGTCAAATTATGTGCAAACGATCCCGGAATAGAATTTTGATGATTCCAACAGCTCCGTATGGTGATTTTGGACTTAGGAGCGTGATCGGAATTTTATTTGGAAGTCCGTAGTAGAATTAGGCTTGAAATGCCGAAAGTTGAATTTTTGGAAAAATTTTTATAACTCAGTTATGTCATTTATGACTTGTGTGCAAAATTTGAAGTCATTCCGAATTGATTTGATGTGTTTCGACACAAGATATAGAATTTAAAAGTTCAAAGTTCATTGATTTGGATTTGAGGTGTGATTCGTCATTTTGATGTTGTTTGATGTAGTTTGAAGGCTCGACTAAGTTCGTACGGTATTTTAGGACATGTTGGAATAATTGGTTAAGGTCCCGAGGGTCTCGGGTGGATTTCGGAAGGCAAACGGAATGGATTTCGGACAAAGAGTGCTGGAAATTTCTGTTGCAGAAATTCCGTGCGTGGAGCCAACTTTGGAAGCTTATATCTCGCAATTCATAAGGAATCAGAAAATATGCAAAACATGAAAGTTGTAGTCGTATAATTATAGGTTCCAGAAAGTTAAACTATGCATTATTTGGACATTTGTACGGAAAGTTATGACGGATTGAATGAAGGCTGGTAGAGCAGTTTCGCCAGAAATTCTGATGCATGCAGCCGACTTTGGGAGCTTATATCTCGCAATGCATAAGGAATCAGAATAATTTCAAAACACGAAAGTTGTAGTCGGTGGATTCTAGTTTTCAGAAAGTTAAACCATTTATCATTTGAACATTTGTACATAAAGTTATGATCAATTGAAGTAAGACTGGTAGAGCTGTTTCTGGTAGACTTTTAGTGACGAAAAATGGACTTTTAGTGACGGATTGGCAGAAACTTAAGGACCAAAAATGCTCATTTCATTCATTTCATTTTGGATTTTTGGAGCACGGTTCTTGGGCGATTTTTGGGCGATTTTCACGGAAAAACATTGGGGTAAGTGTTCCTTATCCTATATTGATTATATTTCATGATTCCATACTCATTTATATCATGAATCCGTGAATTTATGGAAGAAAAATCATGATTTTTGCAAAATCGTCCAAAAACAAAAAATTAAGATTTGGAGGTCGAGTTGTTATCGGATTTTGGTAAAATTAGTATGGGTGGACTCGTAATTGAATAGGTTGTCGGATTTTATAAGTTTCGCCAGATTCCGAGATATGGGCCCCACGGATAAATTTTGAGCTAATAAAATATAATATTTTCTTATGAAATTGATTACTATAATTTTTGTTGACTGTATCGAATCAATTATGACTAGATACGAGTCGATCGGAGTTAGAAAATCGAGGAAAAAGCATAATACTTGATTAAATTGGAGCAAGTCGAGGTAAGTGACTTGTCTAACCTTGTGTTGGGGAAATTTCCCCTAGGATTGGTATTGATGTGATTATTAAAATATGTTGAAAGTCGTGTGCACGAGGTGACGAGTGTGTACACGGGTTAATTTGCGAAAGATTATATTTTTAAATTGTGTAGATCACTGTTACGCATTTATTAAATTATTTTATCTTGTTATATTCTTCATCATTGATGTGAGATATATACTTCAAATTTGTTTGATCTTTTCTTACTAATTGTTTTACCTGTTTAGTTGAAACTTGGTTTCTTTTATTCTGTGCATTATTTGAAGGTTGATTTTCTTTAAATTAAATATTATTAATATGAAGTATTTGACATTTTTAAACTTGATATTGAAGCAACGTAGTAAAGATTTTGAAATATTATTTTCCTAAATTATTTACTCCTTAATATTTTTATACTCATTGTGAGGGAGCCGTGAGCTCTTTATTGTAGAAGAATATTATTGATGATTTATTTTGGCATGAGCCGTGAGCTCTTTATTGTGACAAACTATTATTGATGATTTATTTTGCCATGAGCCGTAAGCTCTTTATTGTGGAAAAATATTGTTGTTGAATTATTTTGGCAAGTTAAATTATTTGAGCACTTGAGGTGCAAATTGTGATATATTGTGATATTGATACGCATGCGGTGGTATAAGGTCTGGGTGTTGAAACGCTTGCGGTGAGATAAGGGTGGCTTGATACGCGTGGCTAGTAGGGGAACTACTAGAAGTCATGCGGTGTGATAAGGGTGGCTAAAACGCGGGATGCTATTTCGGAAAAAAATATTTTCTTTAAATAAATTGTGAAGGCTCCCGCGGTGATATAAGGAAATGAGATATTGTGAATTTATTTATGATTTGGGACTACGAGGCGGTACCTCGGGAGTGCCCTTGTTGATATTGATTTATGGCCGTAGTTGCCTTTGATTATTATTGTGATTTTCATAAAGTTGAAGGAAATTCTGTTTTGATTTCCACGAGATATTATTTGCAATTATTTGGTGTCATTAAATGTGACATACTATTTGATTCATTTTCAATGTCATTTTATTTTACTACATTGATAAATATTTTACCATGACATTATTATATTCCAGTAGGGCCTCACCTGACCTCGTCATTACTCTACCGAGGTTAGGCTTGGCACTTACTGGGTACCGTTGTGGTGTACTCATACTACGCTTCTGCACATCTTTTTGTGCAGATCCAGGTACATTTTACCAGCCTAGACGTCATTGAGTTACCTGCGCACGGAGACTTCGAGGTATATCTGCCAGCGTCCGCAGACTCCGGAGTCCCCTTCTATCATTTTATGCTGCTTCCTTATATTTTATCTAGACCTTGACATATAGATACATTAAGAATAAATTCTTAGAAGCTTGTGACTTATTTCTACCGGGTTTTGGAAGTTGAAATTGTTTGAATTGTAGTTTATTTATTTCAGATATTTATTATTATTCCGCATTGATAGGCTTACCTAGTCTTAGAGATTAGGTGCCATCACGACATCCTACGGAGGGAATTTGGGGTCGTGACAGGGTCGTACGCCTCGGCACTTCCTATATACATATTATCCTCATGGAATCGTGCGTAATATTTGGCAAGAGGCCAGTGTATGTGAGGGTTTTTCGCTGATTTGAATTATGACAATCTCTTTGATGAAATCCACTATATATATGCTTCGATTACAGAGGGAACTTGCCAGTTGAGAGCTTGAGTAAATTGTAAAGAGGAAAATTGTACCACGTATTTTATACTTGTTTGTTTCATATATTTACACTGTCTCATATTTATTCACTTCTTTATTGTATTTGATATTATTGGACCACTAGTAAGTGTCGAAGTCGATCCCTCGTCACTACTTCTTCGGGGTTAGGCGGGATACTTACTGGGTACGCGTTGATTTACGTACTCATGCTACACTTGCTGCACACTTTTATGCAGGTACACATATGTTTAGCGGCCTTGTGGACACAGAGGCGCGATTATGGCAGGGATATAGGTGAGCTGCATTTTTTACGACGATACGCAGCCAACAGAGTCTCCCTCAGAGTATTGTATTTTCTTTTCTGTCCAAATTTGTATCCCGGACAGTTATTGTATTTTATTTTACCTTTCTAGTTATCAGCTCATGCACTTGTGACACCGGGTTTTGGAATGATTATGAGTTATGCTGTATTGGAATTATTTTTTAATATATACTATTCATTTTGTAAGCTTCATCTTTTATAATTTAAATTGAAGAAAAATATGATTTCAAAAGTAACAAAAATGAGAACCCATTTAAGTATTCATTGTTGGCTTACCTGACAGTGGTATCTGGTGCCATCACGACCTTTATAGATTTTGGGACGGGACAACATGGTATCAGAGCACTAGGTTCACTTAGGTCTCACAAGTCATGAGCAAGTCTAGTAGAGTCTTGCGGATCAGTACGGAGACGTTTGTACTTATCTTCGAGAGGCTACAAGGCTGTTAGGAGCACTTCCCTTCTTGATTCCTCATCGTGCGATTTGATTCCTTTGAGGCTTATGCCTTCATTTCCTTCCCATCCAATCTTATGCGACGTGAAGTGCCTGTTATAAATCAGGAATTTGAGGAATTGTAATGGTACTATAGAGGTGGTGTAGGATGTTCCTCTATGCGTAATTGCTTTGGACGATTGACGTTGCCTTGTGAAAGGTCGTTCTGTCATTTCAGCTCAATATCAGTATTACCTAAGGTTCGAGATTTGGCTTTGATCATCATGATTATTCGTGTGTTGCTACCGCATAGAGTTTGTGTAACGGTAGGATGCTTGTATATGCGTCGGAACAATGAATGACTTGGAAAGGGGTTTACTCAGTGCATGACTCAGAGGTTCAGTATTTATTTCCGGCGGAGGAAAGGCAATTGGCCTATGAAGGTTCAGGTATGGGTTGATGGAGCAATGAGACTTGGTATTTTCGAGCGTTGTAGAATTTGATCTGTGAGATGGTGCCAGAGAAGCGGTTGTCAGAGGTAGCGGAGTGTAACAATTTCGGAATCAAATGGATATTTTTAATATTGATGGGCTCGAGGAAGATGATCTTCGGAAAGGTTTAAAGTTCGTAGCAATCTATTGGTTCAAGTGCTATGGAGATAGATATTGATTTGAGGCAACAACTGGATAGCGAAGGATGAGGAAGGGTAGGTGAGAGGGTGTCTTGCGGTGGTTAAGTTTCCAGAAAGCTAAGTGTGAGAAACAGGAGTCGAGTAGTTACTTAAGGAGGGAGTTTGACCAAAGTGGGAGAGTGGCAGAGTATCATATGGGTTTTGCGGTAGGATGATTACATACCATGAGAAAAGTTTAGAGTGATTTGGGATCCAGGGTGGACAGTGACGGGGTCTACGGACTCAATTTGGAGTATTAGTTATTAGGCGGCGGGAGATTTGATGCAACAGAGATGAGTTACTTGATATGAAGAAGGGTATAACATGTCTCTAGATTGGAATGTATTATCGCATCTTTAGTTGATGTCCATGAGGAGTGAACAGACTTGTACAACTGGTGAATAAGCACGGGCTCAAGATAGTTTATTGGTTTCGTGGTAATAGTACTCGGCGCATCATTGTTGGAGGATGCCGATATGGAATTTCCACATGTGGGCTATCTCCTATTAGCAGGTTAACGGTTACATAGTGTTGATGGGGTTTTTATGAAAGCATTCTACTGGCTATCCAGTAAGAGGTCGGATATATGAATGTGGCTAGTAATTCAGAGTGTTCATGAAAGGTTTAACAGAAAGATTTTGAGGAATTTGACGGGTGATTAAGACTAATGAAGAAAACATCAGTGGTAATTTAAGCAGAGGATTTAGGGAAAAAGTGTACTATATTTGTCCTTATCGATTCATGTTCAAGCTTTGGGAAGACTCAGAGTTTATGCTCCGTGTTGATATGATGTACAAGGAAAAGAATTCAGCCGGTTGCTTCTTTGAGGGGGTGTTTATGTGCTAGCAGGGCCTTGGAATTTGATCATGTTTGGGAACAAGTCGGAGTGAGTGACTCTCAATAATGGTTCTAGTGGTTTCAAAAATTCAGAGTGCGGTGCCTAAGGATTTCTAGCCAGCAGTATGATTGAGTATCGAGCTTTTGCAAATTATGAAAAGGGGCTTGGAGTATTCTATGTTATTCTTCGGTCTGTGGTGTAGTATTGGAGGAATGAGAGAAAATAACTTTGGACTCAGAGTAATTTTCAGAATGGGTGTACCAGTTGAAGATGTGAATATGCGCACAAGGCGAGTATGAGATGGTTCGTAGGCTTGGGACAGTGTGTTCTCGTGAAATAAGGTCACTCATGATGAGTGCGAATTTAGGTTCGTGATGTAATGAATGGAGCTATTATTATTTCTAAGGAAGTTAAGGATAAATTGGGAAAAATGGGTCATCTAACGATGGTTGAATTGGTATGATGGTGGCAATGATCAGTTCCTTCAGCGCATTGAGTTATGCATGTGATTTATGGCGGTACGTGCGAGGCTTAACGGCCGCCGTAATTGATTTTATTTGGAGGAATTCAAGTATTATGGCATGTTATGTGTAGATGGATCCCGAAAAAGTTATGGTGGTTTAGACCACTACTTGAGATTGGTATTTTCTGCGGATATGAGAATTCAGTCACGTGTTGCAATGGTTCTCTTGAAACGAGTTAAGTAGAAGGTTTCTATATGATGAAGTGTTTACCCTATTAGTGGTTCAGGAGTTATGATGAAATTCTTGTACTCTTGCGCATTGGTGTGATTAAGTACATCAAGTAGCATGGGATTTGAAAGTTGAGGATTCAAGATTTGCAATTCGATATTGACAAAGATGTCATGAGCTCGGATGAGCAGGAAAAGGATTTAGATGTTTAAAGTAAGATGGTATTATTTTCTGCATCGCCTAAGGTCGATGTCATGTGTAAGAGGCCTTGTGTATTGATTTGTGGATTCTTGATTTGCTTTACAACTTTGCTGTGGTTGGTGGTATAGATATGCAGACTTGTTACCTGGTGCGGAAGGTCGTGGGAGCGTATCCCACAGGAAGTTTGTATAAGTGTGATGTGTAGTCACTTGATTGATTGAAGAATTGAAACCAAGTATGAAGATTGTGGTAATATCGCTAATTTGAGAACTTATGCCTGGAGAGCGCTCGGTTTTCAATTAGCCGTGGACTGTGGAAATTTGTTCCGGTTATGATGGATGTTCTTGTGTGTTATGGGAGAAAGGGGTTATTATGGACCCTTGAAAGGTTATTAGCCTAGTACGGTGCGATCAGAATCGTCTTAAGGTCTGTGGATGGATTTAAATATAGATATTGGCTCTATATCAGGCCGGATGTGTTCATTTAAGCACAGTGCTCCTTATGGAGGAGTATTCGGATGTTGGACGTCATTTCGTCATCGGCTATTTCATGTAATACTATATTGTGTCGTGTGAGTTGTGAAACAGATTGATAAATTTCTTATGTGTTGAGGTTCCGCGTAGCGATGGCGTTATGTAAGCATGATGGCTCTCGAGATTCAAATCATATATCGCACCTTAGTTGTGCTTGAGTTTTGTAGCGTATGGCGCTATCGGTCCTCCCAGGGATGGTATTATGCACTTAGCGTGCTTGTGTCCGATATCTGGATATTTTGTAGTAATGAGCATTCTAGCTCGGTAAGTATTTCCTTATAGATATTTTTTTTGATTGTGCCGATCGGGTGACACGCCGCCACGGGTATGTTGTTTGGATTGGGTTGCACGCCGCAACAGTGTGATGTTGAGTACAGTCCCCTATATTTATTTTCGTGTGTTTTGTTTTCCATTTTCTGAGGAAGGTTCATGGCACCTTTTCGGTTGTCTAATGAGTTGCGTGGGTTGAGTAGTCCCTTATAGAGTTCATTTTCCTTATGTATCACGTCGAGTTTGTAGCCTATTGGCACATTGTGGCATAACATAAGACTTTTGGCAGCGTCTGAGGTGACTTATTGCCTGAATAGCTTATACTGGTGAGGCGAGATTATTGGATCCGGGATCAGTGCGATCGGATTATATGAAGTACATTAAAGAGCAAATACCATTATTTGGTTCATAATGAGGTGATGATTCTAGTCAAGAGGAGAGGTTCAATGGTTTGTTGACTCGGCAGTTGGTTATGAATTTCTACACATCTCTTCCATCGTGGCGGTATTGTCAGAGTTTAAACAAGACTTATATATGTCATGAGGTGTATTGTGAGCATCAGATTCGTGCGATTTTGGCTATTAAGATAAGAGAATGATATTATGGTCATGTGAATGTTGCGGTGCATGGTGTGAATTCAGCAAAGGTATGCAGTCATGTCCTGGTACATCGTGTGGTGATTGATACGGTGTTCGTATGTGGGAAGCTGGCCTGGCAGAGAATTTCGGATGTTGGAACTGGGCTCTAAGGCTTAGTTTCCTAAATAAAAGAGAATATCTTCAGATTTGATCGAGCTAATGTGCTCAACTGAGTTTTGGTAGCACGGGTAGGAGCAAGAGGTGTTAAACAGTGATTTCGGACAACTCCAGCGCAGTTCTTAGCATGTTCAAGGACGAACGTATGTGTTAAGTGGGAGAGAATGTAACGACCTGACCGGTCGTTTTGAGCTCTAACGTGTCTTTCAGAAGTTTGAGGCCATGAGCAACTTCACTTCAGGTATTACGACTTATACGCATAGTCGGAATTGAGATTCAGGGAGTTCAGAGTTGATTTGGAAAGAAAATTCTCATTAAGGAAGCTTTAAGTTGGAAAAATTGACTAAGGTTGGATTTTTGAGTAAACGATCTCGGAATCGGAATTTGAAGGTTCCAACAGGTTTGTATGATGATTTCGAACTTAGGCATATGTCCAAATTGGGTTTTGGATGACCCAGGAGCATTTCGGCGCCTATTGTGGAAGTTGACATTTTGGAAGAATTTCATAAATTTGGGTGGAAATGCATTTCAATGTTATCAATATCCGTTTGGGATTTCCAGTCTGGGAATAGCTCCGTATGGTGATTCTGGAATTGGGAGCGCGTCCGAAAGTGGATTCGGAGGTCAGTAGGTCATTTTGGAGTCATTTGGCTAAAGCTAAAAATTTGAAGGTTTTTGAGATGTTTGACCGGAAGTAGACTTTTTGATATCGTGGTCAGAATCTAATTCCAGACGTTGGGGTAGGTCCGTAATGTTAATTATGTCTTGTGTGCAAAATTTGAGGACAATCGGACGTGATTTGATAGGTTTCGACATCGATTTTAGAAGTTGAAGTTTCAAAGTTCATTAAGTTTGAATTGGGGCGCGATTCATGATTTTGATGTTGTTTAATGTGATTTGAGGTCTCGAGCAAGTTTGTGTTATGTTATGGGACTGGTTAGTATGATTGGATAGGGTCCCAGGGGCCTCGGGTGTGTTTCGGGGTGGTTTCGGATCATTTCGGGCTATTTTGGAACTGTTGATTCGATTGTCTGGTTTCTTTCTTCGCGAACGCGAAGGAAGTCCTGCGTTCGCGAAGAAAAATTTTGATAGTGCTGGATTTGGCCTTCGCAAACGCGTAGGAGGGCTCGCGAACACGAAGAGGTGCCTGAGGAACTTACGCGAACGCGAGGGGCCAGTCGCGAACGCGTTGAAGGAAATGGAGGAGATGGGCATGGAGCCATTTAGAATTCGCGAACGCGGAGCTCCAACCGCGAACGCGAAGCAGTGGAGCCTGGAACCTTCGTGAACGCGAGGCTTGATCGCAAATGCGAAAAGGAAATTGAAGGCCGTGCAAGTTTGGTCTTCGCGAATGCGATGGCATTTCCGCGTTCGCGAAGAAGGAGTCGAACTGGGCAGTGAGATGTTTTAAAATGGGAGTTTTGACCATTTTTACTTCATTTCCTCCATGGGAGTCGGTCTTGGGGCGATTTTGGAGCTCCATCTTCATAATCTATGTCAAGGTAAGTGATTCCCACCTATTACAAGTTAAATACATGGTTTATATATGGATTTAGACATAGAAATTAGTAGAAATTGTGGGGTTTTGGTAGAAAAACTAAAAATTGATATTTTTGGAATTTAATCACGAATTTAGGTAAGGAATTGGAAATGAATTATATATTTGAGTTCGCGAGACTATAGGTAATGGTTATCTTTAAAAAAATTGGAATCCGGGCACATGGGCCCGAGGGTTGCTTTCTCGATTTTTTGAGCGGAGTTAGAAATTTTTATAAATTGATTAATTAAGAATATTAGAGTATATTTTGATTGGTTTGCAACTTATTTGGCTAGCTTTGGAGCGACGGGCATCGGTTTGAGGTGTTAGGGAGGATTTGGAGCCGGATATGGAATTTCGGAGCGAGGTAAGTCTCCTTTCTAACCTTGTAAGAGGGATTAACCCCATAGTTGAACTAAATTATTATGTGCTTCTATTTGTGGGGGCTACGTACGCACGAGGTGATGAGAGCATGTAGGTAGTTACTAGCTATGCCTATGTTCGGGTAGTTTTAGGCTCACATCATGCCTTCTTGATATTGTTATAGATTTATGTTTATTGTCTACCTTAAGAGGAAGCAAGATTGAGTTTGCTTATTAAATATTTTAAAAGGAGTTGAAATTGAAGACTTTAAGATTTAAAAGGTTTCATTTGAACTTTGGAATTTCGAAAAGGAATGAGTAATGCTATAATAGCTTAAGAAATCTATGTGTAACCGCGTCGCATGTATGTTTCGCGAGCGGGGTAATTTTCTTAAAAGGCTACAAGCTGAATTTCCCTTATTTTGAAAAGAATCAAGAAAGAGATATCATCTTAATGTTAAATTTATATTTGACCGCGTAGCAAGTATGATCCGCGAGCAGGGAGATTTCTTAAATTTATATTTGACCGCGTCGCACGTATGATTCGCGTGCGGGGTATTTCCTTCTACCACTCTTATGGGATTGGGTCATTCGCCTCGGCAGGATTTATGTACCACACTCTCATTGGAGTGGGTTGTTCGCTTCGGCAGGTTAATAGATGCATCTATAGTTCTCGCCGTTCGACCCTCGGCACTGCACAGTTTACTTTTATGTTGGATAGGGCCATACGCCTCGGCACTTCCTATATACATATTATCCTCATGGAATCGTGCATAATATTTGGTAAGAAGCCAGTGTATCTGAGGGTTTTTCGCTGATTTGAATTATGACAACCTCTTTGATGAAATCAACTATATATATATATATATATATATATATATATATATATATATATATATATATATATATATTACGGAGGGAACTTGCCAGTTGAGAGCTTGAGTAAATTGTAAAGAGGAAAATTGCACCACGTATTTTATACTTGTTTGTTTCATATATTTACTCTGTCTCATATTTATTCACTTCTTTATTGTACCTGATATTATTGGACCACTAGTAAGTGTCGAAGTCGACCCCTTTCACTACTTCTTCAGGGTTAGGCGGGATACTTACTGGGAACGCATTGATTTACATACTCATGGTATACTTGCTGCACATTTTTATGCAGGTACACATATGTTTAGCGGCCTTGTGAGTACAGAGGCGCGATTATAGCAGGAACTTAGGTGAGTTGTATTCTTTACGACGATCCGCAGCCAACAGAGTCTCCCTCAGAGTATTGTATTTTCTTTTCTGTCCAAATTTGTGTCCTGGACAGTTATTGTATTTTATTTTGCCTTCCTAGTTGATGCTCATGCACTTGTGACACCGGGTTTTGGGATGATTATGAGTTGTGCTGTATTGAAATTTTTTTTAAAGAAATTATTATTTATTTTGTAAGCTTTATCTTTTACGATTTAAATTAAAGGAAAATATGATTTTAAAAGTAACAAAAATAAGAACCCATTTAAGTATTCATTATTGGCTTGCCTGACAGTGGTGTCTGGCGCCTTCACGGCCTTTATGAATTTTGGGTCGTGACATATACGGGAATGGAGTGGGTGGGCCCTAATGAACTCCCACATATCGTCTATACATCTGGGGCGGAATGTCTGGGACAAACACTGCCCATCACATATGTATGAAGACCTATGGTTGGTCTGTAGCAACAGTAGCTCTAGAGATGTAGATCTGGGATGCACAAGGGGAACCTCCATGACGATGTCTGTAAATTAAACAATATTAATTAAAGTATTTTTCTTTTTAATTGCTTAACATCTTTAAATATATTGCAATATCTTTTATATTAATATTTAATCGATATTTTTACTATATTGTTACTTAGGTTGATACATTTTCTATATTATAATTTTATATGTTAGTTTATTATTTTATATGTTAGTTTCTTATTTTATATGTTAGTTTATTATTTTATATGTTTCTTTCTTATTCACTTATTTTTGGGTATAATAGAATTAAATAATTAATTTTTATATGAATACATGATTTAGTTAATAAGTATTCATATACAAATAATTAGTTTGAAAAATATTGTTGTTTTTTATGTTATTTTCTTACATTTGTTGACTAATATTCGAGAGACTTTTTGTATGAACTATCATCATTTTTCAGATATTTTTGGGGGTTGACAGATAATTAAATAATTAATTTTAATAACTAAAAAGATACTATGCTAAAGGGCACTACATTATAATTACGGGCAATATATTAAAATTACGGACATAACATAACACTAAAAGGAACTAAATAACATTAATAATTCATAAAATAACAATTTATCTATTTTATTAATCTTTTAGCACATAAATAATCTAATCCGGATAAAAAATAATAAATTAATTTAATCACAAAACAATCATGACAATACATATACCATAGTAAAAAAAAAATAACTAATAAATATTTTTTTATAACAATTAATAACATTAATTACTCATAAAATAACAATTTCTCTATTTTACTAATTGTTTTAGCACAATAATAATCTAATCCGGATAAAAAATAACAAATTAATTAAATCGCAAAGCAATCACGAAAGAACATATATCACAGTAAAAAAATAACTAATAAGCATTTTTAATACATGAGTTTTAACAAAAAAATAAGTCGGAATACCTCGATTTTAAATTTTTTAAAAGGTGAAGATTTGATGATTTGGGGGCCGAAACGAGCAATCCACTACACGATGACACTATAGATCCGATGTTAGCTTGTTTCAATACCGAGAATCTACATTTTTTGTGGGATCGGTGGGCTCCAATGGAGTTTTTTGCGTTAAAATGGGAAGGGGGGCGCTGGAAATTAAAGGGGGGGCTGTTGGTTCGCGTCTAGTTGGGGGAGGAGAAGGCACGATTTTCTATATAGGTATAGCGCGCATATATAAGGTATTATACTATAGTGCCTTATATATGCGCGCTATACCTTTATAGTTCAAATATAGCGCGGTGAATAACTGTGCTATACCTTAACGAACAAAATTATCGTTAATTGTGTTTTCTAGCTAAAAAGTATATAAATGTATATTATATATATACAATATTCATATATACAAAAACATATATTTTGTTGGTTATTATTTTTGGGAGCAGCTAAAAATATATATTTCTCAAACAAAACCTATGTTTAAGTTTGATTTCGCATTAATTGAATTGGACATTTTTGATTTTCGGTTTGAGATGATAAGTTAAGCTTCTTCATTTTTCTTATAAAAAGCAATGTTCATATCAAATTACCTTGGTAGTTCCTTATTATCGTCACATTTATCCAAATAAAGTATTCATGCATCAATAAAACTATTATTAAAGAAATACAACAAAAGCATTAATAAGACCTTATGAATTAATAAGTTAAACTTAGTAAGACCATGTTAGATTAGATAGTAACTGATGCTTGGCTATAATTTTATATTTTTAGTACATTACTCGCCTTATCTTTTAGTATTTTAATAATTAATTGCGCGACATTTGAACTTATTTACGTTGTTTTATGTATAGGATCATTGGAATATGAAGACGAGTGAAGATTGCATAAAAGGGTAATGAAAATACAAAAAACGAATACGAAAGCACGCCTGGCTTAAGGCCACCAGGATCTCGCGCCAGGCCTGGCCTCGCTAGGTTCCAGGCGCGCCACAAGCCTGGACCCACGAGGTCAGGCGCCCAGTAGCCCCAGTCCGCGAATTAAAGTATTTTCTACTCGGTTTTGGACTTGAAAACTGCGACCCTAGCATATAAATACTTCCTAAACATGTTTAGAAAAGGTTGGACATTATTTGGAGGCAAAAACACATTGTGGAACAACTTTAGAGGAAAAAATCATAGAGTTATTTATCCCTTCATTCTTTTTTGGTAATTTGTTTATGCAAATAGTTGAATAATTATTACTACGAACATGAGTGGCTAAGCAATTTAGTTTCTGGGGTTACATGAATATTGACATTTATTACATCTTAGTTAATTCAATTTATCATCTCGTGGTTATTTCTTTAATTCTAGTTTTAACTTATGAATATATAGCTACTGATTCACCCTACTATCTATGTTATGCTTGGAAAAGACATGCTTAGGTTAGAGTAGAATTAAAGAAAGCTTATTTGTAAACCCGTAAAGGCAGGATCACAAAAACACACAAAAGACACTTAGCAAAGGTCATATCATGGAAGTGTTACTAACAGTATCACCATATGGGCTTCAAGAAAAGGATAAGGGTATCATCATATTGGAAAAACATGTTAAGCATGTCTGGGATAGGGTTTCAGGTATAAAGGAACTTAGCAGCAGTATTCTAACTAAACAAATGTGTCACCATAACTTAATTATATCTTATCCACACCTTATAGCTTAGATTAAATATAAAGCAATCTCAGAATCATATACAATGTGACACAGCGATCCAACAACTTAGGATATGCTTACATAAATAGTTATGAGTTTAATCAAGCAATTGACAGAATCACAAAGGCATATTAAAAAGTTAAAACAGGTTTAAAGGTGATAAAATAATGCATCAGTACTATGGTAACAATCTGATTCTCAATACTAAATAGGATCATACTATATTTGATTCTAAATTATTGAATGAACCATTATAAAATGCAAAATGATATTCAAGACAGATTAGTATAACAATCATGAAAGTGTTAATAGAACATTAGAGAGGTTTGGAACTAGATATTAAGAAGTTCTTTAGTCATTTCAAAGTTAACAGTAAACATGAATCATCATATGCATATCAATATCAGCATGGAGTTATAATTTTATAATTTATAGAAGTTTATGGTTGCAGAATCTATTTAACAATCATAAACATACAGAACAGTTAAAAAAACATGAACACATGGTTTAATAACATCATTCAGCAAGAGTAGTAAAGCAGTTCATATTCAGTAACTTGAATTAGCAAAGAAAAATAAGGTACTGACCTCCTTTAGGGAAGCAAACCAAACGAGTGTTCAAATTAGCCTTTAGGAAAGCCAAGAGCTCATGCTCTCAATCAGTATCACACTCAAAATCAGAAAGAAAAGGAAAAGCAGAAATTGACCAAGAACTCAAACTTTAATCAAAAATTTCCTAAACACTATATTGCGTATTAACTTCTCATATGTTAGGTGTAGTTGGTAGGTATATGTTTTTGTGTGTTAGGTGAAAATATTAAAAGCCTCAATTTATAGTGACTGTGAATCCCTAGATTTTAGAGATTCAAATCGACAGTGGAGAGTGATAGAGGATGGATGATGATAGCAGAGATGGTAAAATCAGAGTGAATCATAGGGAAAAACAAGTGAAGTCTTACCATAAGTGTGTGACAGCCGTTACAAGTGAAGAACCATCGAATAAAGACCGGAGGTCCAGAGGTCATTACATTTGACCTTTGGCTTCGAATAATCATCATGAAATGCATCATGCATGCCAGATTTTGTTGCAGCATCGAAGGGTTTGAAGACTGAAGTTTCATGTTTGTATTTAAGTTCAGAGAACTTAAGATTTTAAAGTTGTATGACAAAACGGGGAATGTTCTGGCGGGATTCGTAGATAGGGGAGCAAAGAGGATGATTCTGGCTTAAGATTTGTGACCTTGCACAAATTTATGCGAGGTTTATTTGATTGATTCGTCTGTGAGTTGAGAGAAGAAAGAGAGAAAAGGGAAAGGGGGCAGCGGAGTCAAGGAGGGAAATTATTAGGGTTTTAGGTATTGGGGTTGGCCGTCTTTGAGTTAAGGTGGAAAGGATTGATCTGGGCCGTTGGATCTCTTGATCAACGGCCCTGATAATTTGGGTATTAAAAGATGAAAACAAGATAAAATGATGGCCATTGGATTATTGGATTTGGACAGTGAGGATTAGATCTGGAGGTATATTTAAAATTTAAGGAAAATGGAGTTAAAATTGTGGATCGTTGATCTATGGAATGGATGGCATAGGTGGTTTGTGTTTGTTGTGTGAGTATGAGAGACGGGTGATGTGGCAGATACTGATTGATCTAACGGGAGTGGCATAGATTTCCAAAGTGGAGAGGAAGGGGTTGTTTGGACTAGGTATTTCGGACATGGGCTTTGTATTTGGGCCAAAATTAATTTAAAAGATAGTCACTTTGTGTTTAAATAGAGAATTGAAATTATAGCCTTTAGCCCTTTTAATTCCTTTTGAAATTAAATTAAATAAATTTAATTATTTTCAATAAAATATAGTAAAATTATAGTTATCATATACACTACTAATTATTGTAAGATAATTAATTATAAAATACTCTATTTTTCTAATTGTGATATTAGTTTCGATTAATTGAAATGACAGACAAATTAACTAAAAATCAAAGAATAATTAATTAAACTAATTGAATACCTATGCAGTATATATAAGGTTATTTTATCAATCGTAAGATAGTAAGTATGATATATTTATAATCATAATATTTCAGAATTACTAATACCAAATTAATTTGTAAACAAATAGGTCTTATTGATAAAAAATATATTCAAAATATTCATTATAAATTATTAAGTATAAATAAATTAATTTTAAAAGGGAGGGTCAAAATCGGCTGTCAACACTAATCATAACACATGCCGAATTATCAGCCACAATCGCACACTCGACCTCGTGACAGTCGTACCATCTTCTTCAAGCGATCTAAGTCTGCATCGCAGTACATGCATCCCATTGGGTAGAAGGCAGAACTTTTCATAGGAACTTCATCAGAAGTCATGCAAACCCTAACCTTCTCACATGAGATAGCCCACTTGTGTAAGCTCATACCGACATCCTCCAACGGCATAGACATAACCACATCCGCTATAAAATTAGTTAATTCTCCTAGGTCCACACTCATCCGCCAACTATGAGAGTCAGTTCATCCCATTAGCATCAACTGAAGGCCCAACAATATATGCGAAACTCGAAGTCACATAGCATCCCAAAACTACAATCAAGCATTCCTATCCTTCTTCATTCCAAGCAAACTCCTCTCAGTTGTATTCAAACTTCCTAAGTATAGAAGCCACCATATCAAACGAGAAACACAGACTTAGTATTTTGCCACCATGACCCAAATCATACGAAGCTTCCTCAAGGCAAGTGGATACCCTGCTACCAAATCTGTACCATACGCTCCCAGTCCCACTTCAATTTAGCCTCCTACCAAAGAGAACTACTCGATCTCTGTTGTTGATACTCGACCTGCTAACAATTCAACCACCGCTATATATACAGACATGCCCCATCTTCCGCCACCAATAATGCCACCCCACATCACGATTCATCTCTGTAGCACCCCAACAAATAGAATTTCATCAACTCTAAGCCTCTTCAAGGACCATCTCTCTCGAACCATCAACACTCAAAGCACCGATTCGACTCCGAAATCGCAACGCACCATCATCTATGATAACCGCTTCTTAGGTACCATTTCACAACACCATACCCCTAAGGTGACACAAAGAAGACTACTACACCGACGAGCCTTAATGCGTTCAAACAAGGAAGACGACAACATATCACAAACAAGAATTCTACCAAGTTCAAAAATATCCAATCTTGCTACTCGGTCAACCAAAGCCTGAACATATATAGTCCAATTGCCTCTCCTCCACTAGGATTAAATGTCAAATCTCTAAACCGTTTATCATTTGGACATTCCTAAAAGAAGTTATCACCAAATTACCAAAGGCTGGCGGAGGAGCCTGCGGATGCGAAGCATCCGAGGCCGCGTCCGAAAGAGAGGCTGGCAGTGAAATGCTGCCATAGCGTCCAGGTCCGCATTCGAGCTTCAAAGAGGAGTGAAGTGGGGATGCGAAGCATCTAGCGTCGCAGCCGAAACCCAAAAATTTGGGCCTATAAATACAAGGTCGGGTAAAGAGGGTATTTTGTGTATTTGGGAGTTAGGGTTATTGAAGTGAAGGGGCAATTTTGAGCTCAAATCAAGTCCAATCGACCAAGGTAAGTTGTTAATGATGTTTTGGGTTGATTATTACTCAATATACATGAGTTCTAACATCATTCTTACATCCAAATATAAGATTTCATCATCAAATCCTCAAGAACACAAAAATCACCAAAGTTATAATTTTTCAAGATTGATCTACTAGAGGTAATTCCAATATTTCAAACTCATTTATTATGAGTAGTTAAAAGTACTAGAAGCATTTGTACAAGTTTTAATGGTTGAAAGATTGGATTATAAAACTCTAGTTCATGGCATGAATAGTACTTATGAGAAAATAAGAGAGAAGATGAATGGTAATCTTGGCGATGAAATTTATGAATACAATAAATCTATGGGATTTGTTACTAATATTGGTCTCATTGGATGTTGTTATTGTAGATTGAAGTTGATTAGTATAGTTCATCATTGTAGTATCATTAAAGAAAGAATTTGAGGTATGTTGGCTAAACTTTCTCTCTTGGAATTGAATTCCATAATGTTTTTGTAAGATCAAGTATGATTGGCTCAAGATTCCTAACTCCTACATTCCGGGTTATTCCCTATAAATTTGATTATCCCGAATGAGCCTTATGTCAAAATATAGATGTTCAAAGTATGGGTTGTGTATTAATATGTTATGGCTTTGAGTCGTGTTTCAATGAAATATAGTATGCCAAAATGTGTGAGAAAACTCAATATGTTTAAGACTCTTAATTGCTCATATGTGTACCTAAAGCCTTGATTGGAAATGTCTTACTGTTGATAACCTATAAAGATGTGAAAGAAGTATGAAATGTGATAATTGATATAAGTGAAAGTTATACTTGTGGCCAATGGAGCCAATGAAATGAAATGATATGAGAAAGGTTATGGAATGAGCCTTGATTTTTGATCTAAAGCTAAAAATTTGAAGGTTTTTGAGATGTTTGACCAGAAGTAAACTTTTTGATATCGGGGTCAGAATCTAATTCCAGATGTTGGGGTAGGTCCGTAATGTTAATTATGTCTTGTGTGCAAAATTTGAGGACAATCGGACGTGATTTGATAGGTTTCGGCATCGATTTTAGAAGTTGAAGTTTCAAAGTTCATTAAGTTTGAATTGGGGCGCTATTCATGATTTTGATATTGTTTGATGTGATTTGAGGTCTCGAGCAAGTTTGTGTTATGTTATGGGACTGGTTAGTATGATTGGACAGGGTCCCAGGGGCCTCGGGTGTGTTTCGGGGTGGTTTCGAATCATTTCGGGCTATTTTGGAACTGTTGATTCGATTGTCTGGTTTCCTTCTTCGCGAACGCGAAGGAAGTCCCGCGTTTGCGAAGAAGAAATTTTGATAGTGCTGGATTTGGCCTTCGCGAATGCGTAGGAGGGCTTGCGAACACGAAGAGGTGCCTGAGGAACTTACGCGAATGCGAGGGGCCAGTCGCGAACGCGTTGAAGGAAATGGAGGAGATGGGCATGGAGCCATTTAGCCTTCGCGAACGCGGAGCTCCAACCGCGAACGCGAAGCAGTGGAGCCTGGAACCTTCGCGAAGGCGAGGCTTGATCGTAAACGCGAAGAAGAAATTGAAGGTCATGCAAGTTTGGTCTTCGTGAATGTGAGGACATTTCCGCGTTCGCGAAGAAGGAGTCGAACTGGGCAGTGAGATGTTTTAAAACGGGAGTTTTGGCCATTTTCACTTCATTTCCTCCATGGGAGCCGGTCTTAGGGCGATTTTGGAGGTCTATCTTCATAATCTATGTCAAGGTAAGTGATTCACACCTATTACAAGTTAAATACATGGTTTATATATGGATTTAGACATGAAAATTAGTAGAAATTGTGGGGTTTTGGTAGAAAAACTAGAAATTGATATTTTTGGAATTTAACCACGAATTTAGGTAAGGAATTGGAAATGAATTATATATTTGAGTTCGCGAGACTATGGGTAATGGTTATCTTCAAAAAAATTGGAATCCGGGCACATGGACCCGAGGGTTACTTTCTCGATTTTTCGAGCGGAGTTAGAAATTTTTATAAATTGATTAATTATGAATATTAGAGTATATTTTGATTGGGTTGCAACTTATTTGACTAGCTTTGGAGCGAGGGGCATCGGTTTGAAGTGTTAGGGAGGTTTTGGAGCCGGATATGGAATTTCGGAGCAAGGTAAGTCTCCTTTCTAACCTTGTAAGAGGGATTAACCCCATAGTTGAACTAAATTATTGTGTGCTTCTATTTGTGGGGGCTACGTACGCACGAGGTGATGAGAGCCTATAGGTAGTTACTAGCTATGCCTATGTTCGGGTAGTTTTAGGCTCACATCATGCCTTCTTGATATTGTTATAGATTTATGTTTATTGTCTACCTTAAGAGGAAGCCAGATTGAGTTTGCTTATTAAATATTTTGAAAGGAGTTGAAATTGAAGACCTTAAGATTTAAAAGGTTTCATTTGAACTTCGGAATTTCGAAAAGGATTGAGTAATGCTATAATAGCTTAAGAAATCTATGTGTAACCGCGTCGCATGTATGTTTCGCGAGCGGAGTAATTTCCTTAAAAGGCTACAAGCTGAATTTTCCTTATTTTGAAAAGTTCTCGTCGTTCGACCCTCGGTACTTCACAGTTTACTTTTATGTTGGATAGGGCCATACGCCTCGGCACTTCCTATATACATATTATCCTCATGGAATCGTGCGTAATATTTGGTAAGAAGCCAGTGTATCTGAGGGTTTTTCGCTGATTTGAATTATGACAACCTCTTTGATGAAATTAACTATATATATA
The DNA here is from genome assembly GCF_000390325.3 of Nicotiana tomentosiformis. Classification (NCBI taxonomy): domain Eukaryota; kingdom Viridiplantae; phylum Streptophyta; class Magnoliopsida; order Solanales; family Solanaceae; genus Nicotiana; species Nicotiana tomentosiformis. The sequence continues at coordinate 40,474,932 of NC_090818.1, read as the reverse complement.
TATATATATATATATATATATATATATATATATATATATATATATTACGGAGGGAACTTGCCAGTTGAGAGCTTGAGTAAATTGTAAAGAGGAAAATTGCACCACGTATTTTATACTTGTTTGTTTCATATATTTACTCTGTCTCATATTTATTCACTTCTTTATTGTACCTGATATTATTGGACCACTAGTAAGTGTCGAAGTCGACCCCTTTCACTACTTCTTCAGGATTAGGCGGGATACTTACTGGGAACGCATTGATTTACATACTCATGGTACACTTGCTGCACATTTTTATGCAGGTACACATATGTTTAGCGGCCTTGTGAGTACAGAGGCGCAATTATGGCAGGAACTTAGGTGAGTTGTATTCTTTACGACGATCCGCAGCCAACGGAGTCTCCCTCAGAGTATTGTATTTTCTTTTCTGTCTAAATTTGTGTCCTGGACAGTTATTGTATTTTATTTTGCCTTCCTAGTTGATGTTCATGCACTTGTGACACCGGGTTTTGGGATGATTATGAGTTGTGCTGTATTAAAAAAATTTTTAAAGAAATTATTATTTATTTTGTAAGCTTTATCTTTTACGATTTAAATTAAAGGAAAATATGATTTTAAAATTAACAAAAATAAGAACCCATTTAAGTATTCATTATTGGCTTGCCTGACAGTGGTGTCTGGCGCCATCTCGGCCTTTATGAATTTTGGGTCGTAACATATACGGGGATGGAGTGGGTGGGCCCTAATGAACTCCCACATATCGTCTATACATCTGGGGCGGAATGTCTGGGACAAACACTGCCCATCACATATGTATGAAGACCTATGGTTGGTCTGTAGCAACAGTAGCTCTAGAGATGCAGATCTGGGATGCACAAGGGGAACCTCCATGACGATGTCTGTAAATTAAATAATATTAATTAAAGTATTTTTCTTTTTAATTGCTTAACATCTTTAAATATATTGCAATATCTTTTATATTAATATTTAATCGATATTTTTACTATATTGTTACTTAGGTTGATACATTTTCTATATTATAATTTTATATGTTAGCTTATTATTTTATATGTTAGTTTCTTATTTTATATGTTAGTTTATTATTTTATATGTTTCTTTCTTATTCACTTATTTTTGGGTATAATAGAATTAAATAATTAATTTTTATATGAATACATGATTTAGTTAATAAGTATTCATATACAAATAATTAGTTTGAAAAATATTGTTGTTTTTTATGTTATTTTCTTACATTTGTTGACTAATATTCGAGAGACTTTGTGTATGAACTATCATCTTTTTTCAGATATTTTTGGGGGTTGACAGATAATTAAATGATTAATTTTAATAACTAAAAAGATACTACGCTAAAGGGCACTACATTGTACTACGCTAAAGGGCACTACATTACAATTACGGGCAATATATTAAAATTACGGACACAACATAACATTAAAGGGAACTAAATAACATTAATAATTCATAAAATAACAATTTATCTATTTTATTAATCTTTTAGTATATAAATAATCTAATTCGGATAAAAAAAAATAACAAATTAATTTAATCACAAAACAATCATGACAATACATATACCACAGTAAAAAAAAATAACTAATAAATATTTTTTTATAACAACTAATAACATTAATTACTCATAAAATAACAATTTCTCTATTTTACTAATTGTTTTAGCATAATAATAATCTAATCCGGATAAAAAATAACAAATTAATTAAATCGCAAAGCAATCACGAAAGAACATATATCATAGTAAAAAAAACAACTAATAGGCATTTTGAATACATGAGTTTTAACAAAAAAAATAAGTCGGAATACCTCGATTTTAAATTTTTTAAAAGGTGAAGATTTGATGATTTGGGGGCCGAAACGAGCAATCCACTACGCGATGACACTATAGATCCGATATTAGCTTACTACAATACCGAGAATTAACACTTTTTGTGGGATCGGTGGGCTCCAATGGAGTTTTTTGCGTTAAAATGGGAAGGGGGGCGCGCTGGAAATTAAATGGGGGGGGCTGTTGGTTCGCATCTACTTGGGGGAGGAGAAGGCACGATTTTCTATATAGGTATAGTGCGCATATATAAGGTGTTATACTATAGCGCCTTATATATGCGCGCTATACCTTTATAGTTCAAATATAGCGCGGTGAATAACTGTGCTATACCTTAACGAACAAAATTATCGTTAATTGTGTTTTCTAGCTAAAAAGTATATAAATGTATATTATATATATACAATATTCATATATACAAAAACATATATTTTATTGGTTATTATTTTTGGGAGCGGCTAAAAATATATATTTCTCAAATAAAACCTATGTTTAAGTTTGATTTCGCATTAATTGAATTGGACATTTTTGATTTTCGGTTTGAGATGATAAGTTAAGCTTCTTCATTTTTCTTGTAAAAACCAACGTTCATATCAAATTACGTTGGTAGTTCCTTATTATCGTCACATTTATCCAAATAAAGTATTCATGCATCAATAAAACTATTATTAAAGAAATACAACAAAAGCATTAATAAGACCTTATGAATTAATAAGTTAAACTTAGTAAGACCATGTTAGATTAGATAGTAACTGATGCTTGGCTATAATTTTATATTTTTAGTACATTACTCGCCTTATCTTTTAGTATTTTAATAATTAATTACGCGACATTTGAACTTATTTACGTTGTTTTATGTATAGGATCATTGGAATATGAAGACGAGTGAAGATTGCATAAAAGGGTAATGAAAATACAAAAAACGAATATGAAAGCACGCCTGGCTTAAGGCCACCAGGATCTCGCGCCAGGCCTGGCCTCGCTAGGTTCCAGGCGCGCCACAAGCCTGGACCCACGAGGTCAGGCGCCCAGTAGCCCCAGTCCGCGAATTAAAGTATTTTCTACCTGGTTTTGGACTTGAAAACTGCGACCCTAGCATATAAATACTTCCTAAACGTGTTTAGAAAAGGTTGGACATTATTTGGAGGCAAAAACACATTGTGGAACAAATTCGGAGGGAAAAATCATAGAGTTATTTATCCCTTCATTCTTTTTTGGTAATTTGTTTATGCAAAATAGTTGAATAATTATTACTACGAACATGAGTGGCTAAGCAATTTAGTTTCTAGGGTTACATGAATATTGACGTTTATTACATCTTAGTTAATTCAATTTATCATCTCGTGGTTGTTTCTTTAATTCTAGTTTTAACTTATGAATATGTAGCTACTGATTCACCCTACTATCTATGTTATGCTTGGAAAAGACATGTTTAGGCTAGAGTAGAATTAAAGAAAGCTTATTTGTAAACCCGTAATTCGGGGATAGATTTCGCGGTTAGGATAAGAATATGCCTAACGACCTTGCTTAGTTGAATACCGTATTTTATTTGTTCATGATAGCTTCAATACCATAGGAATATATGATTGATATAATTTGAATAGACGAATGGTATTGTGGAAACATGCTATTTATATATACGATTCAGGCAATTAGCAACCATAGATATTACAGATTAACAAGTGTAATTACGAACTCAATAGGATTGATAAACTGACCACAACTCTAGAATCTTAATGTCCTTTGAGTAAAATCCAACAATAAACTCTAGCGTTCTTGTTACTTTAGTTCATTACTTGTTTAATTTTCTAAATAGTAGATTAATAAAAAAAAAATTGTAACAGCCCGACCGGTCGTTTTATTTATTATAACCTTGTTCCCCCATTTACTGCTCAATTTATTCTTTATAGTTGTTTTATGACTTACCGGATTAGTTGGTTCAGGTCCGGAAGGAATTCGGAATGAAATGAGACACTTAGTCTCATAATTGAAAACTTAAGTTAGAAAAGTTGATCGGATGTGGACCTATATGTAAACGACCTCGGATCTGAATTTTGATGATTCCAATAGCTGTGTGTGGTGATTTGGGACTTAGAAGCGTGTTCGAAAAATTATTTGGAGGTCTGTAGCTCATTTAGGCTTGAAATGGCGAAAGTCGAATTTTTGGAATTTTGGACCGGTAGTGAAAATTTTAATATCGGGGTCGGATTCTGATTTCTAAAGTTGGAGTAGGTCCATAATGTTGATTTTGACTTGTGTGAAAAATTTGGGGTCAATCGGATGTGGTTTTATTAGTATCGGCATCAGTTGTCGAATTTGGAAGTTTCAAATTCTTTAAGTTTGAATCGGAGGATAATTCGTGATTTTAGCATTGTTTGATATAATTTGAGGGCTCGACTAAGTTTGTATAGTATTTTAGGATTGGTTGGTATATTTGGTTGAGGTTCCGGGGGCCTCGGGTGAGTTTAGGGGTGAGTTTTGAGCAAGTACGAGCTTTTCGACACTCTAATATTGTTCTGGGGGTCTTTGGAAGTGCGGACCGCATATTTTGGGAGTGCTGAGGCAAAAGGGAAGTGCGGACCTCAAGGGAATTGCGCGGACTGCCCAAATTTGTGTGCGGCCGCACTTCAATCCACAAAGGAGTGTGCGGGCTGCATAATTTTGTGTGTGGCCGCACTCAGGAACGCTCAGATTCAATGGTCCAAATTTGGAAGCTTATATCTTTTGCTCCACAAGGAAATTTGAGATGATCCAAAAACGAAGATTGTATCCCTTCGTGTTTAGTTTCCAGAAAGGTAAAGAAGTCATCATTTGGATATCTGTAGAGAATGTTATGGCTAAAATACTAAAGCCTGGCAGTGCAGTCACCAAGAGAGTGCGGCCACACAATTTTTGTGCGATCGCAGGAGCTGGGATGTGCTGTCGCACTTGGAATTGTGCGGACCGTACATGGTGACTTCATAGAAGAGAATGTACTATATAACCGAGGCCTAGGGTATTATTTTATTTTTGGGACCTAGAGAGCTCGGTTTGTGATGATTTTTCGTTGATTTTTCAAGAAATTCATCGGGGTAAGTGATTCTAACTCAGATTTGGTTAACATACATGAATATATCATTGTTTTCATCATCCAATTTGTATTTTGAGATGGAAATTTGGGGGGAAATTTAGAAATTTCACAAAATGAATTTTTGGGATTTGAATGTCGATTCGAAGTCAGATTTGAGTGGAACTAGTATGGTTGGACTCGTAATTGAATGGGTTGTCGGATTTTATTAGTTTCGTTAGATTTCGAGATGTGGGCCCCACATGCAATTTATGAGCTAAATTTCAAATTTTGTTGGAAAATTAAAATTTTCTTATGGAATTAATTCCAATAAATTTTATTGACTGAATCGAATTATTTGTGGCTAGATTCGAGGCGTTTGGAGGCCAATTCATGAGAAAAAGACATTGCAGAATAAATAATTACACGGCTTGAGGTAAGTAACAGTTTTAAATTTGGTCCTGAGGGTATGAAACCCCGGATTACATGTTATGTGATTGGTTTTGAGATATTTCATATCATATCTCAGTCTCTGTTGCTATTTATTAAAATATCATATCATAAATTTTGGGCTGATTATCATGATATTGAGAGCCCGAGAGACTGGAGAGGTTGATGATTGATTGAGGCCGAGGGCCTAATTGTGAGGATATTTATGGATCAGGCTGCACGCCGCAGCATCTTTTTATTCATTTATGCCATGATTGGCTTGATATAGCGCTCGGTCTTAAGGAGCCCCTCCGGAGTCTATACACACCCCTAATGAGCGCAGGTACCTACTGAGTGCGAGTGCCGAGTGCGAGTACCGAGTGATGAGTGACTGTGAGGAAAGAGTGACTGTGAGGAAAGAGTGATTGTGAGGTTATAGTAAATGGGAGGACTGAGTGACTGTTACTCTAAGAGGATGCATTTATTTCATTATTTGCTGCATTTCAGCTGTCATATATCACTATTTTGGAAATTTTGGAAAAATATTATTTTCTGTTTTGGTCAAAGTTGATATGAAATTTCAGTGAAAATCTTAAATGTTCAACTTGAGAGCATGACTACTCATTTATATTGGAAAGTATTGTATTTGGACTTAGCTGAGAAGCTCGTCACTACTTTCAGTTCTTTATTTATTATTATTACTTACTAAGTTGGTTGTACTCATACTATACCCTGCACTTCGTATGCAGATCCAGGTGATCCCGGATACAGTGGGTGTTGATTCTTTCACACTGTCGATTTTCCGGAGATTCAGAGGTAGCTGCCATGTTTCCCAGACCTTGTCTCTCCTTCCCTATCGTTTTGTTTATTGTATTTGGTCTCAGATTATTATAGACTTTATTCTCTAGACTTGTAATATATAAATGCTCATGTACTCAGCGACACCAGGTTTTGGGAGTGTATGTATCGATATTTGTGAGGTTTTCTCTTGAACTTAATTATGATGTTTTATGTATTTAAAAGAAATAATGTTTTATTGATATTGTCGTCTTGCCTAATATCGAGATAGGCGCCATCACGACGGGTGAGATTTTGGGTCGTGACAAGTTGGTATCAGAGCCTAGGTTACATAGGTCTCACAAGTCATGAGCAGGTTTCGTAGAGTCTTGCAGATCGGCACGGAGACGTCTGTACTTATCTTCGAGAGGCTACAGAACCCTTAGGAAAATTTTACTTTCTTGTATTCTGTTGTACGAATTTGTTGATTCCGGAAACTAAATCTCTGTTATTCTATTCTTTCACAGTCGGTGATATCACGTACTACCGGATCAGATGGTCAGCCACCAGTTAGAGTCGCGAGAGGTCAGGCGGTTTCAGCTCAGGACGCACCTGCCACTTCTCAGGCCGTGGGAGGTACTCATACCTCTGTTGCTCGTACTCCAGACCAGGTAATATAGGGACTTCATATACCGGGGGCACTACCAGCCCAGACGGTTACAGTTGCTCAGGCCTCGGTAGTCCCTGTTATGGAAGATGATGAGCATAGGAAACTTGAGAGATTTGAGAGGCTTCGACCTCCACCATTTAGCGGTGCTGAATTAGAGGATGCTCGGGGTTTTCTGGATAAGTGTCAATGGATGCTTCGGACAGCGGATATTTTGGAGACCAGTGGGGTCTCGTTCACTACTTTTCAATTTTTTGGGGCTGCCTTCAGATGGTGGAAGGCTTATGAGAGGCGCAGGCCAGTTGGTGCAGCACCACTTACATGGCAGGAATTCTCCGTTCTCTTTTTGGAGAAGTTTCTGCCGCAGTCTCGTAGAGAGAAGCTGCACAGACAGTTTGAGCAGTTACGTCAGGATGGCATGTCTGTGATGCAATATGAAATGAGATTTTTTGAGTTGGCTCGTCACACAACTTGGTTGGTTCCCACTGATAGGGAAACGATTAGGAGGTTCATTGACGGCCTCACATATCAGGTGCGCTTACTTAAGACTCGGGGGAGAGTATCTGGTGCTACTTTTGATGAAGTAGTTGACATTGCCCAACAAATAGAGATGGTCCATAGTCATGAGCGTGGAGAGAGGGAGGCCAAGAGGCCTCGTGGTCCAGGTGAATTCAGCGGTGTTCCTCCAGGGGGTCAGTTATATTGCGGTAGGGGTCATTCTTACAGACACGTTCAGACGGGTCGACCAGTTAATCGTGGTGCATCATCCGGCCATGGTTCATATAGTTCTCATTAGGGCCAGTCATCCCTCATTGCCCTCCCAGCCCAGAGTTCGTCTCGTGCACCTTCAGTTCAGGGTTCATTTGCATTGGGTGCTTCTAGCAGTTATTCTGGTTCTCGGGGCCAGATTCAGTCCGCACCACTACCAGTACCGGGGAGTTGCTTTGAGTGCAGGGAGTTTGGGCATATCTGGAGACAGTGTCCTCATCGCTCGGGAGGTCCAGTACAGTAGAGGAGTCAAACTATAACTTCAGCACCAGTTACTTCACCACTCGCCCAGCCAGCACGGGGTGGGGGTCAGGCAGCTAGGGGTCGCCCAAGAGGGGGAGGCCGATCAGGTGGCGGTCATGACCGATTTTATGCTTTTCCTGCCAGGACAGATGTTGTTCCTTTATATGCAGTGATCACAGGTATCGTTTCAGTGTGCCACGGGGAGGCTTCTATATTATTTGACCCTGGTTTCACTTATTCATATGTATCATCATGTTTTGCTCATTATCTGGACATGCCCTGTGAGTCCTTAGTTCACATATTTATGTATCTACACCGGTGTGTGATATTATTACTGTGGATCGTGTGTACCGGTCGTGTGTGGTAACTATTGGGGAACTAGAGACTAGAGTTGATCTCTTATTACTCGGTATGGTTGATTTTGATGTAATCCTGGGTATGGATTGGTTGTCTCCATGTCATGCTATTCTGGACTGTCACGCAAAAACCGTGACGTTGACGATGCCGAGGTTGCCAAAGGTTGAATGGAGAGGTTCTCGAGATTTTGTTCCTAGCAGGGTAATTTCTTATTTGAAGTCCCAACGTATGGTCGGAAAGGGATGTTTGTCATATTTGGCCTTTGTGAGATATGTTAATATAAGTACTCCTCCTATTGATTTAGTCCCGATTGTGCGAGACTTTCGGATGTATTTCTTGCAGACCTGTCGGGGTATGCCACCCGATAGGAATATTGATTTCGGTATTGACTTGGTGTCGGGCCCTCAGCCTATTTATATTCCTCCGTATCGTATGGTACCAGCTGAGTTAAAAGAATTGAAAGAGCAACTTCATGAACTCCTTGATAAGGGGTTTATTAGTCCTAGTGTGTCACCTTGGGGTGCACCAGTTTTGTTTGTGAAAAAGAAAGATGGTACTATGCAGATGTGCATTGATTACAAACAACTGAACAAAGTTACAATCAAGAACAAATATCATTTTCCGTGTATTGATAATTTATTTGACCAACTTTAGGGAGCGAGGGTATTCTCCAAAATTGACTTGAGATCGGGGTATCACCAGTTAAAAATTCAGGATACAGATATTCTAAAGATAGCATTCAGGACTCGTTATGGCCATTATGAATTTCTTGTGATGTCTTTTGGGTTAACCAATGCCCCACCAACATTTATGCACTTGATGAATAGTGTATTCCAGCCGTATCTTGACTCATTTGTCGTTGTATTTATTGATGATATCCTGGTGTACTCACGTAGCCAAGAGGAGCATGCACAACACTTGGGTATTGTATTGCAGAGGCTGAGAGGGAGAAATTTTATGCCAAATTCTCTAAGTGTGAATTCTGGCTTAGCTCTATGGCATTCTTGGGACACATAGTGTCTAGTGAAGGAATTAAGGTGGATCCGAAGAAAATAGAGGTAGTTCAGAGTTGGTCTAGGCCAACTTCAGTTACTGAGATTCGGAGTTTTCTCGGCTTGGCCGGTTATTATCGTCACTTCGTGGAGGGTTTGTCATCTATTGCATCACCTATGACCAAATTGACCCAGAAAGGTGCTCCGTTCAGGTGGTCGGATGAATGTGAAGAGAGCTTTCAGAAGCTCAAGACATCTTTGCCTACAGCTTCAGTATTGGTGTTGTCTATAGTTTCAGGGCCTTATATTGTGTATTGTGACACATCGCGTATTGGTCTCGGTGCAGTGCTTATGCAAGACGGTAGGGTGATTGCCTATGTGTCCAGACAGTTAAAGGTATATGAGAAGAATTATCCGGTCCACGACCTTGAGTTAGCAGCTATTGTTCACGCCTTAAAAATTTGGAGGCATTACTTGTACGGTGTCCATTGTGAGGTTTATACCGATCACCGGAGTCTACAACATCTGTTTAAATAGAAGGATCTTAATTTGTGGCACCGAATGTGGTTGGAGTTGCTTAAAGATTATGATATCACCATTCTCTATCATCTCGTAAAGGACAATGTGGTGGCCGATGCCTTGAGTCGTAAGGCGGGGAGTTTGGGCAGTTTAGCATATTTACCGATAGCAGAGAGGCCTCTAGCCTTGGATGTTCAGGCCTTGGCCAACCAGTTTGTTGGATTGGATATTTCTGAGCCGAGTCGATCTTTGGCTTATGTGGTTTCTCGGTCTTCTCTTTATGATCGTATCAGAGAGCGCCAGTATGATGATCCCCATCTGCTTGTCCTTAAGGACACGGTTCAGCACAGTGATGCCAAAGAAGTCACTATTGGGGATGACAGTGTATTACGGATGCAGGGCAGGCTATGTGTGCCTAATGTAGATGGTTTGCGTGAGTTGATCCTCCAGGAAGCTCACAGTTCGCGGTACTCCATTCATCCAGCTGTCGCGAAGATATATCAGGATTTGAGGCAGCACTATTAGTGGAGACGAATGAAGAAAGATATAGTTGGGTTTGTAGCTCGGTGTTTAAATTGTCAGCAGGTAAAGTACGAGCATCAGAGACCGGTAGGATTACTTCAGAGACTTGAATTCCGGAGTGAAAATGGGAGCGTATTACCATAGATTTCATAGTTGGGCTTCCACGGACCTTGAGGAAGTTTGATGTTGTTTGAGTGATTGTGGATCGGCTAACCAAATCTGCGCATTTTATTCCAGTTGGTACTAATTATTCTTCGGAGCGGTTGGTTGGGATTATATTCGCGAGATTATTCGCCTACACGGTGTGTTAGTGTCCATTATTTCAGATCGGGGCACGCAGTTTACATCATATTTTTGGAAAGCAATGCAGCGACAATTGGGTACGCATGTTCAGTTAAGTACAGCATTTCACCCTCAGACGGACGGACAGTCCGAGCGCACTATTCAGATATTGGAGGATATGCTACGCGCTTGTGTCATTGATTTCAGGGGTTCTTGGGATAAATTTCTGCCACTGGCAGAGTTTGCTTACAATAACAGCTACCAATCGAGCATTCAGATGGCTCCGTATGAGGCTTTATATGGGAGACGGTGTCGGTCTCCGGTGGGTTGGTTTGATCCAGGTGAGTCTAGGCTAATGGGTACTGATTTGGTTCAGGAAGCTTTGGAGAAGGTTAAATTAATTCAGGAGTGGCTTCGCACGGCGCAGTCTAGACAGAAAAGTTATTCAGGAAGGTTCGTGATGTTGTTTACATGGTTGGGGAGAATTTTCTGCTCAATATTTCACCCATGAAGGGTGTGTTGAGGTTTGGGAAGAAGGGCAAGTTGAGCCCTCGGTATATTGGGCCTTTTGAGATACTTAAGAAGATTGGGGAGGTGGCTTGTGAACTTGCCTTGCCACCTAGTCTATCAGGTGTTCATCCAGTGTTCCATGTGTCCATGCTCCTAAAGTATGTCGGGGATCCGTTTCATATTCTGGATTTCAGTATAGTACAGTTGGACGGTAATTTGACTTATGATGTGGAGCCGGTGGCTATTTTAGATCGGCAGGATCAAAAGCTGAGGTCAAAGAACATAGCATCATTGAAGGTATAGTGGAGAGGCTAGCCAGTCGTAGAAGCTACTTGGGAGATTGAGCAGGATATGCGGAGCAAATATTCACACCTATTTGAGACTCCATGTATAATTCTAAACTCGTTCGAGGACGAACGTTTGTTTAAGAGGGGGAGAATGTAACGACCCGGTCGGTCGTTTTATTTATTATAACCATGTTCCACCATTTACTGTTTAATTTATGCTTTACAGTTATTTTATGACTTACAGGATTAGTTGGTTCGGGTCCGAAAGGAATTCGGAGCGAAATGAGACACTTAGTCTCATAATTAAAAACTTAAGTTAGAAAAATTGACCAGATATGGACTTATGTGTAAATGACCTCGAATCTGAATTTTGATGATTCCAATAGCTCCGTATGGTGATTTTGGACTTAGGAGCGTGTCCAAAAAATTATTTGGAGGTCTGTAGTTCATTTAGGCTTGAAATGGCGAAAGTCAAATTTTTGGAGTTTTGGACCGGTAGTGAAAATTTTGATATCGGGGTCGGATTTTGATTCCGAAAGTTGGAGTATATTCGTAATGTTGATTTTGACTTGTATGCAAAATTTGGGGTCAATCGGATGTGGTTTGGTTGGTTTCGGCATCGGTTGTCGAATTTAGAAGTTTCAAGTTCTTTAAGTTTGAATTGGAGGATGATTCATGATTTTAGCATTGTTTGATGTGATTTAAGGGCTCGGCTAAGTTTGTATGGTATTTTAGGATTGGTTGGTATGTTTGGTTGAGGTCCCGGGGGCCTCGGGTGAGTTTCGGGGTGAGTTTTGAGCAAGTACAGGTTTTTCGGCACTCTAATATTGTTCTGGGGGTCTTTGGAAGTGCGGACCGCACATTTTGGGAGTGCTGAGGCAAAATGGAAGTGCGGACCTCAAGGGAATTGTGCGGCCGCACTCAGGAACTCTCAGATTCGATGGTCCGATTTCGGAAGCTTATATCTTTTGATCCACAAGAAAGTTTGAGAGGATTCAAAAACGAAAGTTGTAGTCCTTCGTGTCTAGTTTCCATAAAGATAAAGAAGTCATTATTTGAAAATCTGTAGGAAAATTTATGGCTAAAATACTAAAGCCTGCAGTGCAGTCACCAAGAGAGTGCGGCCGCACACTTTTTGTGCGATCGCAGGAGCTGGAATGTGCGGCCGCACTTGAAATTGTGTGGACCGCACATGGTGACTTCAGAGAAGAGAATATACTATATAACTGAGGCCTAGGGTATTATTTCATTTTTGGGACCTAGAGAGCTCGGTGCGTGACAATTTTTCGTGGGTTTTTCAAGAAATTCATCGAGGTAAGTGATTCTAACTCAGATTTGGTTAACATACATGAATATATCATTTTTTTCATCATCCAATTTGTATTTTGAGATGGAAATTTGGGGGGAAATTTAGAAATTTCATAAAATAAATTTTTGGGATTTGAATGTCGATTCGAAGTCGGATTTGAGTGGAACTAGTATTGTTGGACTCGTAATTAAATGGGTTATCGAATTTTATGAGTTTCGTTGGATTCTGAGATATGGGCCCCACGGGCGATTTTTGAGCTAAATTTCGGATTTTGTTGAAAAAATAGAATTTTCTTATGGAATTAATTCCAATAAATTTTATTGACTAAATCGAATTATTTGTGGCTAGATTCGAAGAGTTTGGAGGCCAATTCACGAGGAAAATACATTGCAGAATAAAAAATTACACGGCTTGAGGTAAGTAACAGTTTTAAATTTTGTCCTGAGGGTATGAAACCCCGAATTATATGTTATGTGATTGGTTTTGAGGTGACGCACATGCTAGGTGACGGGCGTGGGGACATGCATTGTAAAAATTGTGACTTGGTCAAATTCTATGGAACTGTGTAGTTGAATTATCTGTTGATATCCGTACAATCTCTACGTGATAGGGAAAATTGAGCTCAGACTCGTATTTAAAAAGTCTTGTTTAGACATATGTTGTTATTATTAGTACCCACTGGGGCCATTTCTCTGGTTGAATTATATGTTCAATTTGCAATTTCACACTCAATCTATATTTATTTATTTCATATCATATCTCAGTCTCTGTTGCTATTTATTAAAATATCATATCATAAATTTTGGGCTGATTATGATGATTTCTGAGAACCCGAGAGACTGGAAAGGTTGATGAGTGAGTGAGGCCGAGGGCCTAATTATGAGGATATGTATGGATCGGGCTGCACGCCACAGCATGTTTTTATTGATTTATGCCATGATTGGCTTGATATAGCGCTTGGGTTGAAGGAACCCCTCCGAAGTTTGTACACACCCCCAGTGAGCGCAGGTACCTACTGAGTGCGAGTGCCGAGCGCGAGTGCGAGTGCCGAGCGCGAGTGCCGAGTGATGAGTGTCGAGCGCAAGTGCCGAGTGATGAGCGACTGTGAGGAAAGAGTAACTGTCAGGACAGAGTAACTGTGAGGAAAGAGTGAATGGGAGGACTGAGTGACTGTTACTCTAAGAGGATGCATTAATTTCATTATTTGTTGTATTTCAGCTGTCATATATCACTATTTTGGAAATTTCGAAAAAATATTATTTTCTGTTTTGGTCAAACTTAATATGAAAGTTCAGTGAAAATATTAAATGTTGAACATGAGAGCATGACTACTCGTTTATATTGGAAAGTATTGTATTTGGACTTAGCTTAGAAGCTCGTCACTAATTTCAGTTCTTTATTTATTATTGTTACTTACTGAGTTAGTTGTACTCATACTACACCTTGCACTTCGTGTGCAGATCCAGGTGATCCCGGATACAATGGGTATTGATTCTTTCATACAGTCAATTTTTCGGAGATTCAGAGGTAGGTGTCATGTTTCGCAGACCTTGTCTCTCCTTCCCTATCATTTTGTGTATTGTATTTGGTCTCAGATTATTATAGGCCATATTCTCCAGACTTGTATTATATAGATGCTCATGTACTCAGTGACACCAGGTTTTGGGAATTTGTGTATCGATATTTGTGGGATTTTCTCTTAAACTTAATTATGAAGTTTTTCGTATTTAAAAGAAATAATATTTTATTGATGTTGTCGGCTTACCTAATATCGAGATAGGCATCATCACGACGGGTGAGATTTTGGGTCATGACAACAATATTCTTGATTATCTTGGACAGTTAATTGATTTGAATTAGTCTAGTTAACAATTTATTTTAAGTCTCTGTGGGTTCGACATCCGACTTTCGAGTCACTTTATTACTTGACGTCCACGTATACTTGTGTGTACTTGGGGAATCAACAGTAGCGCAGCTTCAGCCTTCAGGGTTCACGAATACAAAAAATGAACACTGTTGTTGGTGAGAAAGAAGAAAACTCTATATTTGATTTAGTAGGTTATGTGATATTGAACTTAATGATTAGTATTAAATATATAAGCTAATGTCTAATGGATATGGTGTTGGACTTGTTAATATGTGAAAAATAAGTGTCTAATGGATAGAGCTAAATATAAAGAATAAGAAATTCGAAAAGCTCCAAATTCGAAATCCAATCTAAAATTCGGAATTTTAAAAAATTAAATCCGTAATCTAAAAATTTTGGACTTCGAAATTTAGGTTAACTATGTTCAACCCTACCTATAATATAGGTCATGTCCACTCAAAGTCCAATGTGGTTGGGTTAAAAGGATACTTAACAACACCCTATGGCTCGTATGTTAGGGTTTTGTCCTGAATTTCTAATCTATTAAAACTCTCTTTCTTGAAAAAAAAGATAAAAAGACTCCTAAAAGGAATAAATCTCTTTCATGTGTCTTATTCTTTTTTTGGGAGAGAAGTTTTGTACTTCTATAAATTGACGTTTGCTTCTCACAACAAGAACAATAGCCTCCACAATGTAGTTCTTACGAGAAGCATATTTAGGGAAGATTATTCTCTCAAAAAATTTACTCTCTTTTTATATTAGTGATAGATCATATGTAGGTCGATTGACCAAACCATAAAAAAAATCTATTATGCCTAGTTTAGTATATTTTTATTTGTCGTCTGATTTATTGTCTATCAAGTTTACATTGTTAGTTTTCGCATGCACCATGTTATTTCGATCCCAACACCGTGGTGCGAGAAGAGGAAAAGAAGATTTATCGCAACCTCTCTCGTTTCGTTTGAGTCATCAAGAAGGGACTAAAAAACAAACCAAGAAGGGACTTACCACTGAAACACAAAGTAAAAACTCTGATGTGGCAATGACGCAATATTTTCTAAGAAATTGACGTATTATTGTTCGTTAATTTTAGTAATACAGAAAATAATTTTGTAATCTTATTGATACAACAACAAATAAAGTTCAACCATAGTTATCACCTCCTTAAAATCTAAGAGGGACGAATGAGCCTTTTAACCGAGAAAACAGATAAGGAGGTTGGTGGAACCAAGCATGGTCCATGAGATGATTCTTCTTAATTTTGGAGCACGCATTGCTGTGCTAAGCACGTTTTGGAGGACCCCTTTTTGATACTTCAATGATTGACTCTGTGTTCTACGTGTCGGACCTTAGTAATTAGTTACCCCACCTAGCAACTACTGGTAACCAGAATTCAGCTAAAACAAATTAACTACTATTAGTAGCAAAATGTTACCTACTTCCTTACCCTTCTTTGCTATTCTGGTTTCTTCTTTAACACGATATTCAGTAATATAATCTTTCTCAAATATGTGTTGGTTGTTTATTATACTACTAGTATTTTATACTGCTGCTACTGAAAATCCAGTGCAGACTTAGGTTTCGTATCCAATACTAGTAATAATAATATTATCAGAAGAGCGGAGCTAGAGTGTTGGGAGCGGAATCGGACGAATCCAATAACTTTGGTTCGAATTCTGTATTTATCTTACAAATCCACTTAATATGTATAGATTATTGATTTAAAATTTAGTAACTTAAAACAATTAGAATTCTCAGCTCATAAGTTTGAAATCCCGATTCCGATATTATGTATGTGTTTACACCATTTCGGATAGAGAAAAACGAAAAAGAGGTGATTTGGTTACATGGAGATTAGAAAAAGTGAATACAAAAATGCCACACCCGGAACTTATAATCAACTACTCCATATAAAGTAAATTCTGAATCACCTTTAGCACTGTAGTAAAAGCTTTCCTATTGTGAAGTGGATTCAAACTAAATAAATAAACTACCCAAAAGAATAGTTTTAACTCTATTTGTAAGGTATAATTTTCCTGGTATTTAATTTAACTTTTTTAGTTATATGTGGCTCCGCCACTGATTGTGATTGTAGTTGTGGTCCTCAGTCCTCACAAGCTTTTTTCACCTTTTGTCGCATGCCCATTCTATATTCATTACGTACTCTTTAGCAAACTTCATCTCTCCTCTTTGAGCTTACTGCAATCTTCGTATTAAAGAAAAGCATGGGAACCCATATCCATGATATGCCATTGAAGAACACAGCAGAAAACAATGAGTTTGATGAAGAGGAAGAGATAGAGGAGGAAGAAGAGGAGAATGTTGGAGTAGAGCTAATTGAGGAGAGTCAGTTGAAGAGGAAAAGATTGAATCTTGAAAAGACAAAAAGGTCAAATAGTGAGAGTTGTCAAGTGGAGAAATGTAAAGTTGATTTGAGCGGTGCAAAGAAGTACTACAAAAGTCACAAAGTTTGCCAAGTTCATGCCAAGGCTCCAATTGTTGTGGTTGCCGCTCTAAGGCAGAGGTTCTGCCAACAATGCAGCAGGTACCTCCTTCTAAACAGCTCTATCTCATCTCTATATTTTAGCCAATTTGGACCGTCGTCTCTCCTAATCCGAATTTTGCTTCCACTCATGCCATTTTCACGGCTTAATCACTCGATGATGCTAAGTCTAAACTATGTCCCATAAAATTTCTCTAAGTAGCCACCTCTTCTTCTTCTTTTTGTGGTTACATTGGAAAATCCTAAATTAGTACTCTAGTAATATTTTTCATAAGTTACATAGCTTAAGTAGATATTTTTGGTACTGAGGTAAAATACGAAAACTAGCCTTAAGATTTTAGTTGCTGATCACCTAGGATTAAAGTCTAATACTACCACGCTACAACTTTGTAATCAAAACACTTGAGAAAGCCATGACATTTAGAGTCTGTTTGGAAAGCCACCAGGTAATTGGAATTGATGTAATTACTAGAGTAGTAATTACACAGCCTAGTAATAACACAGTTGTGTAATTACGACGACCTGTTTGTTTGTCATAGTGTAATTACAAATTACTGTTTGGTTGCACAAGTGTAATTACACAATTAAATTTAAATTTTAATGAATTTATTATCAAAAGTTAAAAATTAATATAATAAATATATGCCTATAAATTTTTATAAATATAAATGATATTATATTTGGTATTTAAGATGTATATTTTTTCGTGAATATACATTAATTAATAATCATATATTTATCTAATATTGTAAAAATAATTTATATATATATATATATATATATATATATATATATATATATATATATATATATATATATATATATATCAAATTAATAATATTTAGCTTAGATACTTACAAAAACTAAAAATATACGTTTTGTACGAACATCATGGAATTCATGCTTGATAAAATAAATTAATATTTATAAATATAATTTCATAACATTATTCAAATGTTTGACAAAACTAATCTATCAATTCTAACAAAAAAATAAATAACATGCAATGTGAATCAATACTACTAAAATAAGTAAACTGGAACCATGAATATAACATAATTTCAAAATTCAAAAAAAAAAAAATTAGTTTAACATATGTCATATTCCAACGTAATAATAGTAAGTTCCACTACAACTTAAGATTAGGAAACATAATAAGTTTATAACCATATTCAACAACGAAATTTTACTTTAATTGCATCACTCATTATATGTCAGGTTTGTTAATGACTCATTATTTCTAATATTAGGAAGTGTAGTTTCAAAAAAATAGAATAATAAAATATAGGCAACTACATGGAATCACAAGAAGTAAAGGTAGAGAAATAAAAGATAAATAATATACAAAGAAAAATATATTTTAAAATTTCAAAAGAAATTAAAAAGTAAAAATAAAATTAAAAAATTAAAATAATAGAAATAAAAAGTTATAAAAAATATTTTTTAAAAAAAACAAAAAGGAAAGAAACTAAAAAGCAACCTTGTAATTACAGAGTGTAATTACCACCAATTATCACCTCCCCCTTGAGAATTGGAGAGTATAATTAGACTCATCCAATTTCACTCAATTCCATGCTGACCAAGTAATTACTTGTCCAAACAAACATGTCAAACTGTGTAATTATATCCAATTACACTTAAATCTATTTCCAATGTGACTTTCCAAACATGCTCTTATGAAATTCACGCAGAGACAGCACGGCATAAAACTTATAACCCGTGGCTAAAGTTGGTAGGAGTTGAAGCCTATTAAATAAGCTGCTTTGTTAACTCAAGGGACATCAAAAAAGCTTCCAAGCAATAAATTCTACTTTTTTTTTAATTTATGATAAAAGTTAATATCACATTGTGTCTAACTCAACCCCAAAAATTAACTGAATAACTAAAAATTGTCTCAAACCATATAAGGAGATAAATAACTCCCACAACCCATGTCGGACTTCTAACTCCTCCACACATCTAAGACTAAACATGTAGAGCGTGGACAATATAATATTGAAGCCCAACATTAGAGAAACAAAAAATTCTGATAGATCTAGCTTCTTTACCATGTAAAGAAATGAATATTGTTCCTAATTAACATCAAAAGCCAACTCATTCCCTAAGCTAATGTGGTCCTTGACGTGGGCAAGCTTTCTTTTCATTTCTAAGCTATTCAGTATAATAACTTATCCTCTTTTTCAGGTCTAATCTGCTTGTTTCAGAAAATTTTATCCCAATCCTGAGAATCTATAGTAGTTTTCCACTTAGAATTATTACAGTTTTTCTCCATATTTGAGCGTTCCAATATATTTCTTGTCAAACAACAGATATTGTTGCTGGCAGTGTCGTATCAATTTTCCACTCCCACAAGGCAAATTTCCCTTCATGCGCCTCCCTGGCCCTTGTTTTTCACTTGCTATCAACAACTCCTTTGCTTTACTAATCAATATAGTATTACATTGAATTTTGAAGTTAAAATGAGGGAAAGTATAACATAACTCAGAGAATACTAATCGGCAATCGCTTAAAGAAAGCCAAAAAGGTCTGGGAAACTAGGCATGTTATAATCCATTGTACACGTCTTAATACCAGGATTCGTTTCCTTTGGCAAAACACCCTGCCCTATCTAACGAGAAAGTACAGTATAGTCTTTGCGTGTCGTTATACGTGTAAAGACTGGGGTCTCAACTCTGCTTTCTCCCTGTACATTAGGGTTTCCAGAGAATATATACTTTACTCGAGCATGCACTAACAATGAAACTTCATATTTCCCTGTTCTACCCATTCAGGTTCCATGAGGTCTCAGAATTTGATGGCACTAAAAGGAGTTGTCGCCGGCGTTTAGCTGGACACAATGAGCGGCGTCGGAAAATCCCACTGTCCATTAAGCTGGAAGATAACCAATGCAGGCAGATTAATGGGGAAGACAGACCACAGATAACCTTGACAAACAGAAATGCCTCCTTCAAAAACTATCACATCCTCTAGATGAATGCTTACTCTCTTCTGTCAACCCGTAGCATCTTTCGTATCCCTTTCTGTTGTTAACTTATAGTCAGACCTAAATGTAAACACTAGATGTTTGTTCAGTTATTGCTACAACTACGCTTTGAACTCTCATGGTAAAATTCCAAAGCTTGTATGGCACAACATTAGTGAATTACGCCTTCACGGCTTGTAAGGAAACTTCCTTGCATGCATTGTCAAGCAAATAATGATGGTAGCACAAGGATTAACCACTTTATTTGCAGGATTCACACAATATACTACACCGGAAAAGCAACGAGATCTTAGCAACAACATTCCCTTTATTTGCAATTTGCAAACAGTGCCAAGTTTTGTTTATACACTACCATAACCATTGGTGATTAAAGAATTTTACAAGACAAAAGCAAGAACTATTAGATGTTTACATTTTCTCAGTCGCACAGAAATTGACTTGGTTTCCGCTGTGATCCAAAGTTTTAATTCGCACACGTTCCTTCAGTTCCCAAGTACACACAAGCCAAAATCATTGGAACCTTACAACCACGCAGGATATGTCATCTGTACTTCCCTTTGCAAGGGCTTGTTCGTTAAGGTGCTTCGCAGCTGACCGTGCATCCTTTATATTCTTTATGCAATCCGCAGCTTCTTGGTTTGACAGTACCTGACAATTTAAATAGAAGTTACAAGATGTTTACAATGACAATTCACGAAACCATCCGAACCAGAGTATCTCATGACGCATTAATCAGCATAACAAAACCACCTATATTTCAGTCTTTTATAACTAGAGAAGGCTACAGCAACAAAAATTATGTCCTGCTAATATTTTTCACAAAGATTGCATACATAAGCTGTATCAAAATGGATCTTATATACGAGCAAGCCAAGCACTGTACTCCTAATCTCGAAGAGAGTATTGTATTTCTTCTGTCTCTACTCCTATTTTGAACCTCTTAACATGTTCGGACAACGTACAATAGAATTCAAATACTGAACGCAATAAACAAGTGGTATTTCTCTGGAAATGGAAGTAGCTAACCTTCCATACACCATCACTAGCCAAGATGAGAAACTCTGTATCGTCATCAATGAGCTCTACCACCACATCCGGCTCTGAACTAAGATGCATCTTCAAGCTCTTGTCACCAAATGCCCTTGCTACTGCTAACTGCCCATCAACCCGAGGCACATCACCTGAAGAGAAATACAACATAAAAGAGAGGCGCTTTGTTTTAATAAAAATCAGAAAATCCAAAACTCAAGCACAAAAGAAAGAAGCACGAGCACTCATGCCCCTGCTTCCATCTCGAATTCTGGTCATCAAACAAAGCCATGGTCCTGACTCCTGAGCCACTTATTTGAGAACTTGAAAGGTCAACCAGAAAAGAATGGTCATCAAAATATGCCAATGCTATGTACTAGACCTGATATCGCTTTTGCCCTTGGAGTAGTAAGCAGATTTCAGGCAAACCCTACATTAACTCCACTAAAATGACAATATCAATATGGTTGAAAAAGCTTTCACATTTGCATCACCAACTTAATGTCAGAAACAAATCGGATTCACAAGCAGATTTCAAATTCTTTACATCCAAAGCTACCTGCAGAGCTTTGTGATCAAAGAAGTCTATAGACATAAATCTTAGCCTAATAAATACATAAATTAACTCTAATAAATGAAAAAGTCATTGGAAAACTAAGCCAGCTTCCCTCCATGCATAAAAGAAGATACCAACGAGTAATGATTGAATTCGGCCAGACTATATAACAGAATAACCAAACTCTATGATATATTTACAGATTACAGATTCTCACCTGGAAAATTGGAAACAAAACCACCTCTATCCTCAATGATCTTCCTCTCTCTGTCAGGCTCATGGTCAATGGACAGCTGCTTGGCTACTCCATTCTTGAAAATGACAGCACGAGAATCTCCCACATTAGCTACAACTAGTTTCTGACCATTAATCAATATGGCTGTAACTGCAGTGGACCCTCCTTTACCCAAATCAGTAGCCTTATCCAAAATAGTGGAATCTGTTATGCGGTATGCTCTCCTGATTGCAGACTCCGGTTCAACCCAGAAGTTAGGCTACATACCGCAACAGAAGATATGATGAGAGTAATGGAATTCAAATAAAGAACAAAGACACACTATACTAAAGGGCAGCCCGGTGCACTAAGCTCCCGCTATGCGCGGGGTCAGGAGAAGGGCCGAACCACAAGGTTACTGATGCAAAAAAATACAATGCATGCTCTTTTCCTTCTCTATATTGAGTTATTGACCTACATTGGAGAGGGAAGCTGGGAAAGGAAGCAGATAATAAGAAGGAATAAGGGTTAACAGACTTCACCCTCTTTAACTTTCCAATTAATTGAAGACTGAACTGACTACACAAAATACATGTCAGGCATTCAAACAGTTACATGAAAGAATTACCTCGTTCAGGATATTGTTGAATAAGTGAGATCGGAGGTAATCAGGAATCTCATGGCTTAAATGGCCATCAAATATTGCAAATAGTCCAAGTTCATTATCGTCAACTTGCTTAAATTGTGCAAAAACATAGTCTTCCATGGTGTGATGCGATTTTCCCTCAACCATGTGATACCCATGGGTTATGTGCTTTGACATTTTACTCTTACCTCTTCCGGTATCAGATGAACTTAAACCAACCTTTTCCTGCAGAAGGAAAAAACCGTGTCACAACTGCAGATGTACACATCAGGCAATTCATGATAAAACATGGAAAACTCCATCACAGTGGAGAAATTTCTCCATAAACTGAGATATACTGATTAGGCACGACCACAATCGGACTATCATATATAGGCAATGCTACTTAGGTTAAAAGAGTAAAATAGCTTGAAGAAAGAGCAAGAAATTCGTACTGAAACTATTCTGTACCCCTCTTTTACCATCATAAAAAATTTCTCCCAACCTTGCCCAAGCTTTAAGTTCTCGTGATGAGATCTAAAGTTTGTCATCTCCCATAATATTCAACATTCCATCATCACTATACAGCTGAGCAGGGGGCATAAGCTTCTTTTTCCCCGAGTATATTAACACCACAGCGCTTCCCAATACAACGACTCCCATCTAGAGAGGGCCGTTTAAAATTTTAAGAGGCAAATGCCAAATTGTGACACTTCGTAGCCAACTAGGTCATCTTAAAATTGTGACACTTAGTAGCCACCTAGGTCATCTGCTCAGTTATTTGATTTATAGGAAGCCACACACAGTTTCGGTAGCGTGAAGAATCACATTCAGACAGGACCCCTTTTTTTTAAATAAGGATGTTCTGACAGGACATTGCACCGTAAGACAATTGCGAGACAGTCACACAACCATACCAAAGACGTCTCGCCGCAGTCTCCTCTAAGAAAAGGCACCTCAATCATAGTCCTAAGACAGATGCTGCCTCGTCGTCCAGCAAAAGCTATGGTCTTTATTTAATAAGGTTCAGCTGATTCCGATGATACATCATTCACATAACGCTCACTGAAGCAGTCAAACTATGATGGGTCATTGCCTTCATAAAAGTTTTATTGACCTTGATAGACTGCCTTAAGCGGCTTAATTTAACTTTCCAAATATGTATCATTAAGTAAACTCATCAACATTATAATGTGACATTAAGTAAACTCATCAACACTATATCATTGATTGAAACACCATAAGATGGATCACCAAGTTCAAAATCCTCACTCTGATTTAGGCTTTGATATGAAATAATTGCAATATGTTAACAACTAACTTTGTGGACAACACCAAGCATATAAGCAAACATATACTGTAAAAAGTAGGCAGAGAATGGACTATTCAATGGTTTCTGTCTCTTTTTTCAGAAGAGGGCTGATTGAAAAAGTTGTTTTGAAGAGAACAGCCACAATACAAGTAAACTATCAACTTAATTCAAGCGAATATCATATACTCCCTATAGTATCCACATTCAGTTTATCAAAAAATAAAAAAGTTAAAAGACTGGATTCTTAGCTTTTCAATGTTCTGAGAGAACAAAAGATCCAGCCAATGCTAATGTTTATTTGGATGGATCATAGTTCTCCTTTCTCCCATTCCATCTGTTTATGATCGAATTTAATTTCCTATCCTAATCATATTTTCCCTTCCATCTCAAACACATACATTTTGCCTTCACATTCCAGACTAAGCACAAAGAGTTCATTGTAATAAATAAGAATACAACTTACTGTTAAAGCTTAAGTCAAATCGTTTTACAATTACAAGTATCTCTAACTCTAATTGTATATCACTCAGATCAATCAACATGTTATCCTAGTCCTCTTATTGATCTTTCGAATCAATCAAAATATTATCATTGTCCTCTAATAATCAAAACAATTACCAAAATTCAAAAGCACGCAGCCATTCTAAGTATTTCCATATCCAAGAATAGACAGAGATCCTTAGTTCTAAAGAGATGTAATTATAATCATACCAAGACTAGTAATATACTGAATTAAGATCGAACAATTAAGATGGTGAATAATATAGAGAGATCGGGGTTTGAATTATGTTTAATCTAAAATTATACGCACCTTTATTTTGTGAATGATTTCTCTGCCAGTCATGGTGCAAAATTTAGCCGAACAAATACGTATTTAGTATTATAGTAATGGGAGTAGAAAAAGTGGAATGCGTAAGAGGAAAAGAAAGAAACAAATCAAGAAAAAGCTGAGAAGAAGAAGTAAGAGCGAGAAGAGCAGAGGCAAAGTGACAATAGAAAGACAAGTGTAGAGGAAAAACGATGACAAGGTTCCTTTGATTGACACGTACCCTATTTTCCATATCTTACTGGCTACGGTTTTGCTGACTGTTCGCGCCCACCCTTTGCTCTTTCTTTCTTCTTTTCCTTTTTCTCTTTTCCAAGGTGGGTTCATAAAAATTCGAAAACGATCAATCCATTTTGAATTTTAAAACCGATCAAATTAGATTTGATTTTATTTTTTATAAAAAAAAATTAAAAAAATCAAACTAAATCGATTATAAAAATAGTTATTTAAAATTTATTTTTTTACTTATATATATATATATATATATATATATATATATATATATATATATAAAATTTCTAAAATTTAATGGTACATGTTAATCGTTTGCACTTTTAATCTAATTCTTTACTATTATAATAATCTAGTTATTTGCCTTTGCATTCTAATTTGATTGGTATTGTTCTTTTGCCAAGTATAAGAATCTATTTCATGTTAAAAATAATCTATTTTTAATTAAGCCCTTAAATTATTCATTACTACTTGATTCAATTATCATTCATATATCTTGGTAAATGATAGATTTCTCAAAGAATAATTGATTTGATACTGTTATGTTGAAAATGCAGCTGCCAAAATATGTATTTAGTAGTGTATATCTCATATTTAAGAGAAAACCGACAAATAATCGAAAAAAACCATAAAATAGAAAAAAAACTGATATAAGTCGAATCGATAAAAAATCAAGTTAATTGATTTGGTTTGGTTCCAATATTTAAAAAATCGATCTATTTAGTTTTTTTTTTTTTAGGAAAAAATCCATCCAAATCGAATCATGAACACCTCTATTTACGTGTATGTATTTCTCAATTAATTCCAATAAACGCAAAACATAGATTTTTCTTTCGATATTCTACAAAATAAGGGGTGACTTGCACAAAATAGGTTCATTCCGTGCCCTTATTTGAATTTTATCATCGCTTATGAAATTCGTGCAAAAATAATATTGGGGCAGAATTTTGGTGCATAAGCAGAATTTTGGTGCATAAATCGTGCTGAATTGGAAAAACTTGTATTGTTTAAACGGGATGGCATAACTTGCCTTTTTCACAACTTATGACACGCACAATAACTTTGAAACAATTATTCACAATGTTTTACGGAATTGACAAAATTTGCATGTGTTAATCAATTGTGCACGAGTTTTGTTGGAATAGTATTGATCATAAATTTTGTCGGAATAACAAAATTTGCTATATCTTTTGATTTTCCACAAGTTTTGCCCGACTGAAAAAACTTGGTACTATCTTTGACCTATCTTTATAAATCGTTCACAAATTATGTCGGATTGGCAACGCTTTATTGTGTTGTGCAATTATATCAAATTATTTTTCTATGTAACACCTATTATCAGTCAAACAATGTTCATTCATCCTCTACACTAAACGACTAGTTTTATAAAGTTCAACGACGACGAATCAAGGGACATTTGGTGAAACTTTTTGCAAAATAAGCAATTTTCTATATGAAATATCAAATTATGGTGGATGTTTACTCTTCCTCCATGATTTTCATCTTAAATGCTTAATGACATATTTAATGACATATTTTCTATATTTAATGACATATTCAATGACATATTTTCTTCACTTTTCATGCCTATATAAAGGTTTTGTAATAGATAGGAAAATACACACAATTGAAGAAGAAATAAGAATCTCTTATCTCTTTCTCCATACATCTCTTAACTTGTTTTTCCTTGTTCCATATTGTTACTTTGAGTTATATTTTATAACACGTTATCAACACGAGACTCTACCATCTCAAGAAGTTCTTTGAGAAGACTAAGGTATAATTTTTCTCCTCTTTTAATTATGACTGATATTATGAAAAGAAAGTTTGTCGCCCTTGAAATTTCGGGCAAGAACTATATGACATGGGTGTTGGATGCTGAAATCCATTTAGATGCAATGGCTCTTGGAGACGCCATTAAAGACAAAAATAAAGCATATACCCAAGACTGTGCTAAGGCCTTGATTTTCTTGCGTCATCACCTTGATGAAGGGTTGAAGATAGAATATCTCACAGTTAAAGATCCATTTATTTTGTGGAATGGCTTAAAGGAAAGATATGACAACTTAAAGTTGGTCACTCTTCAACAAGCACGATATGATTGGGCTCATCTGAGGCTCCAAGACTTTAAGTCTGTTTCTGAATATAATTCTGCGATGTTCAGAATTACTTCTAAATTGAAACTCTGTGAAGATACTATCACTGACTATGATATGCTTGAAAAAACGTTCATAACGTTTCATGCCTC
This sequence comes from Nicotiana tomentosiformis, assembly GCF_000390325.3. Taxonomy (NCBI): domain Eukaryota; kingdom Viridiplantae; phylum Streptophyta; class Magnoliopsida; order Solanales; family Solanaceae; genus Nicotiana; species Nicotiana tomentosiformis. The sequence continues at coordinate 40,447,972 of NC_090818.1, read as the reverse complement.
CAATATGGTCTTGCACCAGCAGTACCGAGAGAAAGGTTTCAAGAAGTATTCTGAGTTGATTTCTCTTCTCCTTGTGGCTGAACAAAATAATGACTTGCTCATGAGAAATCACGAAAATCGACTCACTGGGTCTAGACCATTGCTTGAAGTGAATGAGGTGTATTCCCATTATTCTAAGCGTGAAAAAGGTCGTGGTCATGGCCGTGGCCAAGGAAGAAATTTTTCTGGTGTTAATCACTTTCCTGGTATTAATCACCCCCCCAAAGAAAAATAACCACCAAAAGTGGAAAGGGCCAAAGGCAAATGGTTCAGAAACTGAATGTTATCGTTGCGGGTGGAAAAGGGCATTGGGCAAATATTTATCGCATACCAAAATATATTTGGTTGAGCTTTATCAAGCATCTCTAAAGAATAAAGGCCATGAAGCTAATTTTGTCTATGACAATGAATTTGACATCACCCACTTGGATGTGCCAGATATTTTTGAGCTTCCTGATGGAAAAATAAATCACTCGATCGGTGATAGATCTGTGGTTAAAGATGATTGAGCAGTTTGATTTTTATGTTTTCCTATTCGTAATATCTAATGAATAAACATCTTGTAATTTTTATTGCACTTAATAATACTTATTATGTAGTTCTTAAAAATATATGTATTTTCGAAATTTCATAAATTTCACAAACAATGAGTAATATCTAAGTAATTAGTGTCCTAGTCTCAGTGATCTTTTAACGCTTTTTGATTTTCCTTTGCGTTACTTTAATTCTCTTTAAAAAAGTGCTTACAAGCACCCTAAAACAACTTTTGTTACTTGACCCTCCATTCCCATATTTCTTTAAAAACAAAAAACTAGTACATCGTGACCTCAATTGTTTTCATGTACATGGATAAAATATTAGGAATAAAGAAAAGAGAAGAAGCTAAATATGTTCTTTTCTTACACGGATCAATTCTTTTTCATGCAATATGTAGGAAAATATAAATAACTTATATACGGATCAATTATTTTTCATGCAATATGTAGGAAAATATAAATAACTTATACATGTAAATAATTTTGTTATAGTTGTATTAGTCATATGTGTAATGTACTTATAATTATATTATTTGTGCTACGTAATTATTTGTATCATAATTAGAATTTGCTCGAAATTGCATTAAAAGGCCACTATTGAATCATTGGTTTAACTTTTTTTTTTCCTCTGAAAATATTAATATTTATTCATATACTTCTTTTTGTATGTCAAACCATAGGAAGCAAATATGGATATCTCTCAAAGCAAACTTGGATCAAATTTCAATTGTAAAAATATTTGCTTAATTGATTCATGTACGACACATACAATATTCAAAAAGAAGAAATATTTCTCTCATTTAGGTATGTGTAAAGCAGATGTTACTACAATTTTTGGTAGTAGTAATCTAATTGAAGGCTCTGGAAGAGCCACTATAACTCTATCTAATGGAACAATACTTATCATAGAGAATGCAATGTTCTCCTCCAAATCCAAGAGGAACTTGTTGAGTTTTAAAGATATCCGTTGAAATAGATTTCATATTGAGATAATAGATGAGAATAATATCGAATATATCATCGTTACCAAGAATGTCTCTGGCCAGAAAAGGGTTATTGAGAAGTTCCCATCGTTATCTTGTGGCATGTATTGGACAAGAATTAGTGCAATTGAGGCACATTCTATCGTAAACCAAAAGGTTACTGATTCCAAGACGTTTGTACTTTGGCATGATCGGTTGGGACATCCTAGATCAATTATGATGAGACGAATTATAGAAAACTCAAATGGGCATCCATTAAAGAATTTAAAGATTCTTTTAAATAATGAATTTTCTTGCACTTCTTGTTATCAAGGCAAGTTAATTATTAGACCATTACCAACAAAGGTTAGGATTGAGTCCCCTGCATTTTTGAAACGTATACAAGGGGATATTTGTGGACCTATACACCCACCTAGTGGGTCGTTTAGGTATTTTATGATCTTAATAGACGCATCTTCTAGATGGTCTCATGTGTGCCTATTGTCATCTCGCAACCTTGCATTTGCAAAATTAATGGCACAAATAATTCGATTACGGGCATAGTTTCCCGATAATCCAATTAAGTCTATTCGACTTGATAATGCTGCTGAGTTTTCGTCCCAAGCATTTAATGATTATTGCTTATCAATTGGGATAAAAGTGGAACATCATGTAGCTCATGTTCACACTCAAAATGATCTTGCAGAGTCTTTGATTAAACGTCTGCAATTGATAGCAATATCGTTACTCATGAAAACGAAATTACCCACCTCTATTTGGGGTCATGCCATTTTGCATGCAGCAATGCTAATTCGTCTCAGACCGACAGATTATCATAAATATTCCCCGTTGCAATTAGTTTTGGGTTATGAACCTAATATATCCCATCTAAGAATTTTTGGATGCGCTGTATATGTGCCTGTAGCACCGCCATATCGCACCAAGATGGGTCCCCAAAGAAGGTTAGGAATATATGTTGGGTTTGAATCATCCTCCATTATTCTCTACCTTGAAATATTAATAGGAGATTTGTTCATTGCTCGATTTGCAGATTGTCGGTTCGATGAGGCATTTTCCCCAAAATTAGGGGGATAAATTGGTGAAACCAAGCGTGAATTTTTGTGAAAAAATACATCATTGTCTCATCTTGATCCGCATGCCTCTATTTGTAAAAAATAGGTGCGAAAGATTATACATTTGCAGAAAATAGCAAATCAAATGCAGATGCATTTACGGATCTGAAAAGGATAACGAAATCACATATCCCTACAGAGAATGTTCCAATCTGTATTGATGTCCCTGTTGGACAATCTTCTAGTGTCATAGCTAATGAGTCAAAAGCACGCCTAAAGTGTGGCAAACCGTTAGGTTCTAAGGATCGAAATCCTAGAAAAAAAAATAAATGATCAAGATGACACTACGAATGAGTCTCATAAAGAAACCCACGATTTAACCAATCCTGAAATTTATGAGGAAATCAATGAGCCTGAGACTAAAGAAAATAAGGAACTATCAATAAACCCAATCGATATTGAGACAGATTTGAATCGATTGAATATAGTTGTGGATTATGTCTTTGCATACAATGTTGCATCTAGCATTATGCAAGATAATGAGGATCTTGAACCTCAATCCATTGAAAAATGTTGACAAAGACGTGATTAGCCAAAATAGCAAGAAGCAATCCAATCTGAGTTAGATTCACTTGCGAAACGTGGAGTTTTTGGGTCTGTAGTCTAAACACCTAATGGTGTTAAACCTGTTAGCTATAAATGGATCTTTGTACGTAAAAGGAATGAGAAAAATGAGATACAAAGATATAAGGCATGCCTTGTTGCACAAGGATTTTCACAAAGGCCTGGTGTCGATTATGAAGAGACATATTCCCCTGTTATGGATGTTATAATGTTCCGTTATCTCATTAGTCTTGTTGTCAATGAAAAGCTTGAGATGCATTTAATGGATGTGATTACCGCCTACCTTTACAGCTCACTTGATAATGAGATATACATGAAAATTCCCGAGGGATTTAAAATATCTGACGCATATAATTCAAAGTCCATGGAAATATTTTCAATCAAATTGCAATGATCTTTGTATGGTCTAAAGCAATCAAGAAGAATGTGGTATAACCGCCTTAGTGAATATTTATTAAAAGAAAGTTATATAAATGATTCCATTTGTCCATGTATTTTTATAAAGAAAACAACATCGGAGTTTGTTGTACTTGCCGTATATGTTGATGACAAAAGCCTTATTGGAACTCCTGCAAAACTCCAAAAGGCAATTGATTATTTAAAGAAGGAATTCGAGATGAAAGATCTCGGAAAGAAAATATTATGTCTCGGTTTGCAAATTGAACATTTGGCAAACGGGATTTTTGTTCATCAATCTGCCTACATAGAAAAGGTATTGAAACGGTTTTACATGGATGGAGCACATCCATTAAGTACTCTGATGGTTGTTCGATCACTTGATGTAAATTAGGACCCGTTCCGACCTCAAGAAAAGAATGAAGAGCTTTTTGGTCCTGAAGTACCATATCTTAGTGCAATTGGTGCACTAATGTATCTTGCTAACACTACAAGGTCTGACATAACTTTTTCAGTTAATGTCTTAGCAAGATATAGCTCTGCTCCTACAAGGAGACATTGAAATAGAATCAAACACGTATTGCGATATCTAAAAGGGACTACCGATATGGGCTTATTTTATGGAAATGATTGTAGTCCCGATCTTGTTGGTTATGCCGATACTGGATATTTATCTGACCCACACAAGGCTCGATCTCAAACAGGATATATTTTTACATGTGGAAGCACTACAATATCTTGGCGATCGACTAAGCAATCAATCGTGGCTACTTCATCTAATCATGCTGAGATAATTGCTATTCATGAAGCAAGTCGAGAACATGTATGGTTGAGGTCTGTAAGACACCTTATTCGAGACAAATGTGGTTTGAAGTGTGACAAACTACCCATAAATTTGTATGAAGATAATGCAGCATGCATAGCTCAATTGAAGGGGGGATTCATAAAAGGAGATAAAATAAAGCACATTTCACCAAAGTTATTTTTCACACATGATCTTCAAAAGAATGGTGATATCAGTGTGCAACAGATCCGTTCATATGATAATATGGCTGATTTGTTCACCAAATCTCTATCGACGTCAACCTTCAAGAAATTAGTGTACAAGATTGGGATGCGAAAGCTCAAGGATGTGAATTGATGCTCTCATCATGGGGAGTTAATACGCGGTATACTCTTTTTCCCTCACAAGGTTTTGTCCCACTGGGTTTCCTTGCAAAGTTTTTAATGAGGCAACCAAAAACGTATTCCTAAACATGTGTACTCTTTTTCCTTCACTAGAATTTTTTTTTTCTAATAAGGTTTTAACGAGGCACGTTATCTATAGACATCCAAGGGGGGTGTTATAAGAAATATCAAATTATGGTGGATGTCTACTCTTCCTCCATGATCTTCATCTCAAATGCTTAATGACATATTCAATGATATTTTTTTTATGTTTAATGACATATTCAATGATATATTTTCTTCACTTTTCATGCCTATATAAAGGCCTTGTAATAGATAGAAAAATACACACAATTGAAGAAGAAATAAGAATCTCTTCTCTCTTTCTCCATATATCTCTTAGCTTGTTTTTTCTTGTTTCATATTGTTACTTTGAGTTATATTTTATAACACAATTAAAATATTTGAAGTATATAAATATAGATTGGAAAAGAAGTAGTCCCTATAAATATATATAGCCATTTGAAGTACCTTTAATTAGTGGGCTCCAATCCAGGTCAAAGGTTGAAATTCTGACCCAAACACCTTCAAAAGTAGCCGTACCACGAAGACTGAAGCACAGTCAAAGGCCCAGATCCAATTGTATTAAATATTCATAGGCCCAAACCAAATTACTGGACAAGGTGGCACACTGGAGGTCCCAAAAGAAGGCATGAGGCACAATTGGGCCCCCAAAAAGGGATCATCCAAAAGCAATCCAAGTGGGAGACATTGAAATTTCAAAGAGCTTTTATTGTCTCTTGGTTAGGGATTTTTAATGCAATAATCCAAGTGGAAGTCGTCAGTATATTTGCTTTTGCTTCATTAATCAAAGAGAGCAATGTTGAACTCATCATTGTATTGTCTTGGGATTCTAAGACATCCCCAATATGTTATCACTTGAGTTCTTTGGGTCCCCTCTTTGTTTATTTTCTCTCTTGGTCATCTGCTTTGCTTAAAATCCTCTTTTACTTTACTTGAAAGTTTTCTCATAGTCTCTTCTTTTTCTTTCAGGTATAGGGTAACAAAAGCAATAGCATAAAGTTAGTGTCTCAATTGGAGATTATTCTTTGAAAGAGAAAATCAGTAGCTAAATTTTCATTAAGGGTGTAAAAATATTTATAACAAAAAAAAAACATGAACAAGTTAAGGGAGTTCAATATAATAGTATATATGCATAAAAATAAAATTTTTTACTTAGCTATACAGTATAACCCCTTAGCCTAAGATAACTTCGCCACTATTAATATAATACTTGGTCCATCTTAAGGTTAAATAATTGTGACTAATTTAGCCTACTCATTTGGAGTTCAATAGATCGTCGAAAAAAATAACTATAGATAACTTCCTACGAATAAGTAGAATTAGTATTATGGGGAAACATAGCAACCAACATGTTGATGACACATTAAGTTAAATTGATCGTCTAAAAGCATTTTACATTGTTAGTATATTAAATTAAATCCAATAATTGCTAACTTAAATTTTGCTAATTGATAGAATGATAGAGTATTAAATTTGTAAAACATTTAATGTAATTTGGTCCCCAACAAGTTATCTGCCATAGAGCATGATTCTAATTTTTCGTCTTCTTCTTTTGCCATGAAAAGGAATATCTCTAACTGTCGAAATCTTGAGAAGCGAAGAAATTTATTGAATCCTCAACTAGGAGTAGAGTAGGTAGTAAATCACAATCTCTTTTCTTTGACTTTTAAGGCATAGGTCATTTATCTTGATTATATGATCTGCATCAAACTAATAGTGGCAGTAAACAAGGAATTATATTACATAACGACATAATTAGACACACAAGTAATTGGTATAATCTACACGCTCCCAATATGATTACTTATCCACATAACTAAATCCAAGCAAGAGTTGGCAGCTTAAAGTACTAAAAATATCACATGATATAGACCACTAAGCTTCACTAGGAAGTCCCAAACAAGGGGTCCATTTATCCCCTCTTTAGGGGAAAAGGCCAACTCCTTATACCTTGTTGATATTAAACACTTTTTTTGTATTACTATAAAAATAGTTAACCATCTCAGAAATCTCAGAGCATTAATTGTTTTCTCACTATAGACATTACCCAATTTCACACAATTACAAGGAAATTCAATGGAAAATCGCCGTAGAAAGAACAGTTCAGGGGACAAATTTTCATTTCCGATCATAATGCCAGTTCAAGAAGGACAAGAATTGGAATTTGAGTTTTCTGGTAGCGCGTCGCCAGGGTCTCCAAAATCACCAGCAGATCATTTATTTTTCAATGGTAAACTCTTGCCACATTATTTCCCATGTCAACCGGCTAGTAACATTAGCAGTCCAATATCATTTTCACGTTCGACGAGCAGAACAAGCAGTGTCAGTAGCAAAGATTCCCTCTTGTCTTCGCGCAGCAATAGCACAAACAGTAGAAGTAGCTGCAGTAGCAGTGCAAGAACTAGCATAAGTGAAGCCTCTGAACGCAAACTAATTGGTCAAGGGAAAAAATCAGCTTTTACTATGTATATGAACTCGTCGAGTACTCTGCATACTGGTGTTTCACAAAAGTTGCAGTTTATTGTGACACCAGCGCCAGTTATGAAGAAAAAGCGACAAGTTGTTTCTGGATCTAAGAAAGAGAGTACTACCAAAGGACACAAAGAATTCAAGTCAAGGAAACAGAACAAGAAAAATGGTAAGAGAAAAGTAAGGTTTTGGTTTTTTCGAAGTTTTTTCAGGAAGTTTATATCTGCATGCAAGGAATGTCACGCTATGGAACCAACGAGAAAAGAGAGGTTTTCTCGTCATTGAAGAGTTGACAATATTGTTACTAATTGCCTATTACTACTAGCTGGTTGTTAATTATACGTGGCTAGTGTGATGATTGGCTATATTTTAACGTTGGGAAATTATTGATCTAAGATTTTGGGGGAGAAAATTTTCCTCAAGTCTGATAGCGATTGAGAAGCTTTGATTGTGCAAGGTTTTATGCCATCCCTTTTCTGTTAATTGATTGATCGTGTTTTGTGTCCTTATCTCGTTAGCTTATTTTGGGGTCAAATGATTTTGAGGGCCATTATAAACTCGTTTTATCGCCTCTCTTTTTTTTTTTACACACGAGAGATTTATTTTTATACAAAATAAAAATCTAAAAAAGACATTTTCTTAATTTCAACATTGTAAAAAGCCATGAAGGCTCATCTTCTCCTTATTTGTTGGCGGAAGAACCATACATAAAGTTAATGCAAGTATCACGATCCAAGTTCATGGCACGTAATTGGTTTGGCCCAATAGTTTTGACGGATCTATCACTTGGTCTACACCATTATCGAACCCAAAAGAGTGTGTATCATATGAATTTATGTTGTAGCCTTATAAAGTTAGTTACTTTCATCTTCCATTCTGATGTGAGATTGGGCTAAGGTGATTTGTGCACCCCTTATTCAGAGGGTCGTGCCTTATAAATCTCTTCATTTTTCTCTCTTATCCTGATGTAGGATTTTTCTAAGGTGAATTGTGCATTCCTTCTTCAGAAGCTTGTCAACCTAGAAGCATGTCATTCCTGCTTGACTGACCCTCATCGCACCGCCCTCCGTCATGTGCATCACATTCACCCCCCTTGGGGCTCAACATTCTCATTGAAGTTTGTCCCACCACCGTACTGAGGGAAAGTCAACCTTTAATACCATATTTGTCACGACCCAAGTCCGTGGCACGTACTGTATGCTTTGGCCCAAAAGACCTCACTGATTTGTCACTTGGGCGACGCTATCATCGAGCCCAAAAGCGCGCATATCATGTGAACTTATGTTGTGCCTTATAAAGCTCTTCACTTTCCTCTCCCATTTCAATATGGCATTCGCCTAAGGTGACTTGTGTACCCCTTATTCAAAAGCTTGCCAACCTAGAAGCTTACTAGCTAGTCATCCTCCCGCCCTCATTGGCCTATCCTGCGTCATGGGCATCACAGAGGTTCATATCTACTTATTGGTTGCGAGTAAATTGAACCAGACAAGAAAAAAACTTACTCACGCTCGATATACACAAAATAAATTATATTGACACGCAAGGCATATGACATCTTACATATAAGCTTTTACCACTTAATTATAGTTAAAGATTCTCACTTTTAACTTATGATGATTCTTATTGTTAAATAACTTGCAATTTTTAAAAACTAAGGACGAGTAAGTGTTTTTCATGTGAGAATGTCCAATCATATAGTGTTGTTGATTGATCAAAATAAGCGTGAAAGTGATCACTTGAATTCTCGTCCGTTTATATATCTGCGGTGGGTTGAAGTTGTAGTGGGGTATAACTTTTTAAGACATGTAAATGAAAGGAAAGACAGCTTCTACTGCCGCCATAAAGATTACTTGGATAGGTCGAATATGTTTCATTACAATCAACAATAAAGCGGCTAAAGAGACGGCCAAAGCTGGAGTCTTCCACAGAAAAGAAAATTATGGATTGAAGTGTAGGTTTCAATTTTTCACGCCTGAAATGACCACTTTTGTCTACATGAAAACGGAGGAGAATAGAGACCAACATTTTTAGGTGCTAATAGAGTCTGCTTATGTTTCTTCAAATACACTGGTCCAAATTCAGATATAAAGAAAATTTGTGTTTAACAATAATCTAACTAATGATAATTAAAATCTCATATAAATCACCTGAATAAAATGAAATAACTACGAATGATTATACAAAACATCTCTACCTTTTTTAATTGAACTTATTAATTAGTCAATGAGTATTACTATATTTAGTAGGTGTGCCAAATACTGTGTTTGGATAAATAGGATCCCTCCACAATTAAAAGTTTAAAATTTGAACTTTTAAAATAAAATTCTTTTGGTAAAGACTATTTTTTTTCCTTTATTAAGTTTAACCTTGCTCGAATCTAAATTAATCGGGTTAAAAACTAAAAGGAAAAAGAAGGTGAGTTCCTATCTTTGGATTCTAGTCGACTCGTCATCCGTCCCAAGGCAAAAATAAAAGGGAAAAGAAGATTCAGAATCAATTCGCGACCAAAAGCTACTCTCTTCTTATCTTCCCGCCTCTCAAAATATACCCCATGACAAGACACCTAAGCCACTCCTTGTCAAACAGTGAAAACAACAACAAGAACAATCCAGTATAATCTCATTAATGGAGATTTGGGAAGAGTAGTGTGTACGCAGACCTTACCCCTACCCTGGGATAGAGAGGATATTTCCGACAGACCCTCGGCTCCCTCCCTCTAAGAACTCCCCACCTTGCTCTTAGCGTGACTCGAATTCACAACCTCTTGATTGGAAGTAGAGGGTGTTCACGACGAGAGCAACACACTCTTCTCTTGTCAAACTGTGAAAAGAAAAGGGAAAAAATAAGTTGTGGAGTATACTTCATTATCACTATCTTATAAATTCCTAATGATTTGTTGAAATACCATACAAATGGGTCCTCCGCTCAAAGCATCAACGAGAGGAAAAGGTAGGAGTTTTCGTCTCATCGTTTAATCAGCTGATCGTTATTCGTTCTGACAGTGGAAACTGGAATTGTCATTTCACATAAGTTGCTTCCATCTTAAAATGTTATCTCTTACTGTTTGTATATGTAAAAACTTTGCGACTATGAACTAACAATATTCATTTTAGTTTTATATATATATATATATATTCCATTTACCTTCTAAAATTGATTAATTCCCTAGATAAATAAGTGTCATACAGCTTCGGACAGAATTAGTACTAGATATATATAAAGAGACCAATATCTAACGTTGCCCAATACATCTAATTGGAAGTGGAATGAACATAATGCGCTTTACTTTTTCATTTGTAGTTGGATTATCCTGGAAGTGTTGCTGTTGTAGATCTTCACATAGATTACTAATCCAGAATCCAGATAAATCTTAAAGCTTAAAATTACGATATAAGCACTGCGAATATTTGGTTCCCCTTAATGCACACCAAATGTGAATAAGACTTTATCTATTTGTCATCGCACCTAATTTTCAAAAGTTGATCCATAGATGTAGTAGTTAACACTAAGCTAGCATAAAAATCCTGAACTTAACCTTGAACTAATTAATCTATGTTGTTCGGATTCTCAAAAAATGCCGCCAATCTTACTGCTGTGGCGGGATTTTTTAAAGATTTGAGCAACATACATAATTTTATATCTACTAGGCATCCATATTCTTCAAATTAACTCATGCAGAAATCCAGAGAGAAGCATAAATTTTCCTTCATTTCTGGATGAACTGATCAAAAAGACTACAAGAAACTGTGGAAACGTCCAACTGTTAAAAGGATGAAGGAAAGCCAAACTATTACAACAGCACTAAATTAAGCAAAGCACATAACCTATGAGCAGAAAAACAGAACTAAAGCTTTCTCCTAAGTACAACTTCTCCAGCATAAACCAAGGAAACATCATTCCAAGAATCTGTCCATGACATCAGGGTACATTCCTCCTTCATTCCTATATTCTCCTGGATTATTTTGGTGCTGATCATGTGAAGTCGATGAATTAGAAGACGATGCCATCCTAACAGGCAGAGTAAGGCTCCTCTTGAACTTGTCCATCTTCCGAACACTATCCGCGTGGCCATCCAAGCTCAAGAAATCGTTCGGATTAGCACTACCATTATTGTGCAAACTTGAAGCATCTGAATTTGGATTTGAAGTCCTCCCATCAAGACTAAGTGGGTGCTGATTATGCTCCGGTTTAGTTCCTAAGTTATCAGGATTGAACAGAATCCTAGAATCGTCACTTCGGCCAGTGAGAGCACTGAAGAAAGTCAATCCATTAGGCCATTTGATATCATTCTCATGCTCAGCTCCCATCATGTGATCATCCATTCGAGCTTCGGATGAATGAGGATGAAGGAACATTTGCGATTCATCTTTGGACTGATGATGCATTCCAAGTCTTGCAGAGTTTTGGAAGTTTGGAGAGGAAAGCAGTGATGACACTGAAGGCATTGGCCTCGGCCCCCAGTTGAAAAGGGGAGGAGGATGCCTGATTGGCATAGTTGGCTGCTTAAGAGGCATTGTGGATGAAGGTGAACCGGTCCTTGTCGAAGAAAATAGCTGCGACAGATAGAAGCCTGATTGATAGCCTAGAGACTCAAATGTGTGCCTCATTCTTAGCACGAAATGGAGGTCTTCCGGTATCTGAGGAGGATAAAACATGCATATCCAAATTAGATAATGAGTTTAGCTTCTATGCGCTGAATCACTATTTAATAGTGTTAAAAGATTCATAAAAAGTTGATGACTAATTGTTTTGGTAGTGAGTCTTTTATCTATTTTGTAGAGCAGTAATCTCATGTCCAGAGAGATACAAAGATATTAACAACTAAAATACAAAAAAATAAAGAATAAAAAGATGAACTTTTTTCGGCAATGAGAAAATGAGTCTCACAATTTTGCAGGATCCCAGTTGCAGTAGGCCATGTCCGGCCTGAATTACAGCAATAGTCTGCGCAAGATAAAAGCAGAACAGACACATTGGCATACAGACAAGCCAAGAACCAAAGGCAAAAGACTATTTCTTTTTTTTCATAAATAAGAAACAGAGGCAATTATTGTTCTGGACTTTTGAATCTGACCTGAATCCCTGACTCGAACTGGTCAGTCCACTCAGATGGGAGCTGCAGAGGTTTTAGGTCAAAGGAAGAGGAATCAATAAATCTTTCTTAGACCAATAATTGACAAATGGAAAAATCAGTTCCCTAATTATAACCACAATTAAATGCAAGTAAACTTGTTATTAAACATACAGCATCAAAGGAACTCTGCCAGTAGTTAGATATATTTGGTTCACATTCAGTAGGCTCCTTGAAAACCCATTTATGACACTTATCAGAGGCAACTTTCCCCATCAACCTGCAAACAAAAACCCAACCAATCAAAATAGACAAATAGTTACAAAATCTTGTCTCCACCTTCTTTTGGTTCTACTCATTTATAACCATACAAATTATATCCCTTATTATTCAGTCACAGTAAGTGAAAGATAGAGTCATGTGGAGGTGGGGAAAGTTCAAAATCCAAAACCAACCAAATCACCTACCCATTACCCACCCTTCTCCATAATTATATAACTGAATGGACATTTTGCTGAATGCCTTTCTCACTAGATCTTCACCCTCCATCTCTTCCAAGCTCCCTCTACAGAACCCATCTTCCCACATCAACATCCTGCATAAAATTAACACAAAAACAAACCAAACACACCATCTTTCAGCTTAAAAAAAAAAAAGATCTTTTTCTTTTTTTCTTTTCTGCCACAGCTTAAAAAAAGAGGTTTTTGAAATCCATTTTCTTTGTTTCCTTTTTGGGATCAGCAAGAAAATATGAGATATAAATACTCACAAGCTACCATTGTCATCTCCAACTTTGCAACCATTACCACCTCGAACTCTTCTGCAATAAATATATAAGGAAACAAGAGGACCCATGTTGAGACAGCAAAAAACAGAGAAGTATGGGGGGAAAAGGAAAGAGGGGAGACATACGGGCGAGGACGAATGGTCCAGAAGACAGAGTAAGTCCACTCTGTGTTGAGACAGACGCTTCTTAGTGCTTCATGAAGGGCCATCATCCCAACTGCTTCTTTGCTTCTATCTGTTGTTCCTGAGCCCACCATTTCTTTTTCTCACTCACTCTCCTTTTTTTTTTCTTTATCTAGCAAAAATTAAACCCCTTTTCTCTTCTTCACTTCACCTGTTGAAACACTATTCTCATGTGAAAACTTTCTCTCCCTCTATTTTTATCTTCTTGAGCAACTATACAATGCTTATGAACCACAAAGCAGACCCTTTCTCCCCTCTTCTACTTTTTACCTTCCTATTACAGATTATTACCAAATCTGCTTACTTGGGTGAAACCAAGAAAAGGAAAAAAGAAAATGGAATGGCTAGTTAGGAGAGAGTGTTTGGAGGGGGTGAGGGGTGCAGTGCGTGCGTGCGTGTGTGGGTGTGAGAGTGTGTGAAGGATTGGTTTAGGTTTTGTTTGCTTTTGTATTTTACCAGGAAAAATATGAGAGTGGGGACAGCTTTTATCCCCTCCCTAATAAAGCGCTTACAGTGCAGAAGGGCAGGCAAAAAGGAGTCTTGTTCCTCTAATATTCAAATTACAGTATTGCCCTTTTGGATAAATTTTCATTTTTTCACCTCCAACATTTGTTACACCTTACACCCAATCCTAGAATTTATTTTGCACGTGATGTTAAATGAAAATCTAAGAAACTAATCTTTTAATGTTCATTCGTGTATTATAGTGGCATCACATATTTTTTTTAAATGTAAAAAGATACAACAACAATAACAAATAAGTGGGGTCTATGAAGGGTAGTGTGTACATAGACTTTAACCTTATCCCTAAGAGATAAAGAGACTATTTCTAATATACTCTCGACTCAAGAAAATAAAACGAAACAATAGAAACAAGCAATAACAACAACAAAGCCTAGAAAAATAATATCAGCAGTCCATGAGTTAGATAAATAGATGGAAGAAAGCAATAGCAACAAGCAATAACAACGGTGAGCTACTAGGAAACCGAAGAGGAAGATAGTAAGAAAACAACATGCAATACTAGCAATTTAAGAACAAGACACTATCGTACTAGACACTAGACTACCTACTAACCATCAATCCTAATTCTTGACTTCCACACCTTCCTATCAAGGGTCGTGTCCTGCCTAATCAACTCTCTCCAATGCTTCTTAGGCCACCTTCTACCTCTTCTCACACTCGCCAAAGCCAATCGCTCACACCTCCTTACTGGGACATCTAAGTTTCTCCTCTTCGCATGCCTGAACCATCTAAAGCTCGCTTCCCGCATCTTGTCCTCCACTTTAAAATCATACTAGTTGAGATTCATCTCACCTCCTAATTATAAAGAATTTACAATTCAATATATATATATATATATATATATATATATATATATATATATATATATATATATAAGTTTCTAAATCAGCACGAATAATAGCTTAGTACGAATGACGATTTACTCGTCATTACAGGTTAAATATATTGATAAAGAATTATATTGACATTACATATTATTTAAGTTCTTTAGAACATATTGATATCCTCCTTACTACTCATATTTTATCTTTGTTTTCTAATTCGTTTAATTTCTTTTCGGGAAAAATGGAATTCGAATATACACGTTTAAATTGTTTAGAAACTCATTATATGTAATAATTGCATATACATTTAGTCATACGTATCGTTGTTATTGTAAATGGGCTTCTGAAGTATACTTGGTCATCAACTGCAAAAGGTTATTTCCCTAACTTAGGCATTTCGCGTGTAAGAAGTAAGCCGTTCACTCAAAAAAAATATGGAAAAATATATAATTTGTGTATATTGACTAACGAATATAAATACTTACTATCGAGCTGCCAAACGTGTAAATTCCTCAAAACTTTTTCATAGGTCCATGTTCAAAATAACAAATAAACTCTATGTCTAGCTTCGTACACTTGTTTATCTAACTAATGGCTCTCTTACCCAGTGGGCATTGAAGATTTGAAGTGCCGCTGCCAACCCACGGAGTATTATTTATATACTCTTCAAACTTAAAGGTCAATACGCCAGTCAAACTAGAACCCGAAGTTCAAATTAAGATGCCAAACTTGGAGGGGTAAGCACATGACTATGTCTCTTGGAATCGAAAGTCATTATTTATACTGTTACGTGAATTTTTTTTCCAAAACATTAGTATAAGTGAAAACCGGGTGCGGTCAATTGAAGGTTCCAACTTTCCATTATCATAATATATATAGAGAGAGAGGACAATTTGCTAATCCAGTTGACTGATACCCTAGCGATGTGATCAGTGGCATATTAAGTGCACCCAAATGATTGAAATAGAAATGTCATTTTCCTTTCGAACAACTTCGACGACTTCTATAATCCCAAAAGAAAGAAAGTAAATATAACACTTCTGTATTCAGTCAGCGGCCCTTGTTAAATACTGAGCTAAGTTAGAGAGCCAAAAATGAGTTGTCTAAACGCAGAAAAGAAAAGGAGAGAAAAATTAAGAACTGCCTAAGAATAAAGTTCGTTTTACAGGTTACGTGGTTTGGTGCTCGGTATGACATGACTGTCAATGAAACCATTGCAAGCTCGGCTTGTTCGAACAAATACATTTGATCTAGACTGTCTCCATGAGCCCATGCATGAATACACACTTATATTAAAAGATCGGGCTCGAAATTATTGGAAGAATTATTGAAGCTGGAATAACAAGTTCTTTTTCTGACTTTTCCACAAATTTCTAATAGGGAGTATATAGAAGTCGGATTTGATCTTTGGATATTTTTCTATATTAATGATCTGGCTAATTACTAATGATTAATTCATGCTTAGATTTTCTGGATGGAACTTTTTTACTAAATAATGAAGAAATTAAATAAATAAAAAAAAAAAAGTGAACTATAATGTTTGATTGTATCAGTTAAGCTACTAAAGCTGTTGAACACGGTCCTCATAAATTAGAAAGCATCGTCAATGATAGTTTCCGGTGAAATAGAGCTTTGATCTCTAGTTTATCACATATAGTCTTCAGCTTCGCTGCTATCACATTTTATCACAGTGTGGACTGTGGTGTCGACGTCTGATTGAGAGAGGCCGTTTGGATTGGTTTATTTTAATTGTTTTTAAACCAAAATAGCGTTTAAGTCATTTTACAGTGTTTGGATAGAATAAAAAAGTGTTTTTAACCACTTATTTTTAAGCTAATTAAAATGACAAAAATAAGCAAAAAACCGAAATTTAGAATTCATAACTTATGACTTTTAGTTTAAGGGTTACTTAAAACAATCTCATCCAAACACGCTCTAACAAAGGTCACATGAATTAGGGATATATATCTTGTCTGTAGTGCATAGATAGGAATTACACACTATATATTCTCATGCCTTTGTAAACGTACTCGTGATTTTTAGAAATAATTAGTACTCCTACATGTATGTAAAACCGACTGCGCAGACAAATTTATGAATACAGAATTTGTAAAAATGAGAAAGCAATAGCAAAGCATCTGAAAAGCACACAGAATGATCTGTATTACTTTCAGAAAGAATTTGTTGAGTATCTTTTCCTTTCCTTTAATGTTCAGTTTCATAAAGTCAATATAAAGAAAAAGGATAAAGAACAATACCTCCGTCCTAATTTATTAATTTATGTGTATGTTTGACTCACGGAGTTTAAGAATTAAAGAAATACTTTTAAAATTTATGATCCGAAACAAATCACCTGATAAAGGGTAAAAAATATTTTAAAATTGAATTATTATTAAATATAGAATTATAACATTATTTTTGAAACTGAGTAAAAAAAGAGAGAGTAGCAAATAAATTTGAACAGAGGGAGTAGAATATTAAAACTGAGATGAAGGGCATCTACGGCAATTCGATGGTGCACGGAATCTTTACTAGTCAAAAGCAAAAACTGGTAAGAACTCTGACTCTCTGAAGTGTTAGATTTCAAATCATTATAAAAATTGGATTCTCAGTCGGTAAATATAATACTTTAGGGGGTCATTATTATGATAATTAAAAGGCCTTTCTTTACCACGAAACAGTTATCCCATGACAAAAAAATGAAAAATAAAACTCGAAGTCCTACCATTATGTATTTCTTTTTTCTCCTAATTACGTATTCCTCAACTCAACAGCATCAGCTGCACGTGAAGGAATCTCAAAATAGCAATAACCTTTTTCTAATTTTGGAGGAACTATAAAATTGGCTCATAAGTAATAATTTAGCGTCATCCTTGCTACTTGGCTGAAAGTTATTTCCATTAATATTCAAATTAAACCAAATATTTGTTTTTGAAGTTCAGGGATTTGGAATAACTTGAGAAAAGCAAATACTTCTCCGTGCGTGCACGCAGCACCATAGTAATAAGTAGGGGTGTAAATGAAACCGACAAACGGCACCAATTCGATAATTCGAGTCAAACCGAGAAAAAAAAAATTAACTATGATTTGGTTTGATTTGGTTTGGTATTGAAAAAAAAACCCGACCATATTTGGTTTTAACTAAAAAAAATCAAACCGAAATCAAACCAACCCGACATTATATGTATAGAAGTTTTAAATATATTTAATACATAAAAATATTTATTGTAGTGTAGTTTATAAATATTTCTTAAATTTTTTCATAATTTTATCTTTTAACGTATTATTTCAAACTTGAGCTTACAATTTTTGGATGCTCCAATAAGTTTTATATTCCATAAATGTTTAACTCAAATAAATCCTAAACCAGATACAAATCAATACTAATGCTAATAAAATATTCAATTCAATTATACTATAAATGAAAATAATGTTGGATATCTATTTTTTAGTTTTTCCATGGTTTAGATAAAATGTATAACTTAATTTTCTTTTAGTGGTTGGTCATGTAAATAATAGTATTTATTAGTCGTAATTTTAAATTATGTTCGTTTTCATTATGACTTATTAATAATATTTATTTTATGCAATTTTATTATCTTTATTGTTGTATATTTTAGTATAATGTCATGACTCATCTCATATTTATGTTATTTTATTGAAAAATACTTTATATAGTTCTGTCTTACTAAGATTAAAAAAATATTTTGGAACACAAATTTTACGTTTTGTGCTATGAAGACTTTAAGAAAAAAAACCGAAAAATCGATAAATCCGAGAAAAACCGAGATTAAGAATCTCGACTTTTATTGGTTTGGTTTGGTATTTAGATTTAATAACCTGATATAATGGGTTTGGTTTGGTAATTAAAAAATTCGAACCAACCCGACCTATATACACACCTAGTAATAAGCGCATAAAACTTATATAGCTCCCTTTTGGCCATAAAAATGAGAGTTTTTTTGTCAAATTTGTTTTCAACTATCCGTTTATTTATAAATTTTAACCATTTTTTGATAAATTTTGAAAACAAAATCTTCAAATCCCCAAAACAATTCTAGAGTAGCTTTTGAAGTTTTTGATGTCTTCTACTCACAAAACTTCAAATTCTTTTCAAGTAAAAGGCATGTCCAAATACAATTTCAACTTTTAAAAAATTATTTTTCATCTCATCTTCAAAAAATTATTTTTCCAAGTTTCAATCAAATCTATGTCCAAATAACTGATATGAATGCATTAGTATCTCAATGTTTCAAGGCCTCAACCTTAATTTATTACTTTTGTGAGAATTAAAAACGCTTAATAAAATTTATTATGCTATTATCTCCTTGGAGTAAGACTATTAACCATTACTCCTTTTTTCCAAATTATATGTCCGGCTTTCCTTTTTAGTTTACTATTATTAAATTTTGTACTCAATCAAACACCATTACATGAATTAGGTAGAAGGAGGTGAAAATTAGCTAGAGTTTGAACTTAAATTTGGTTGACGCATGAAAAAAAGAGTTTTTGAAATTGTGTTGAAAAATAATTTTTTGAAGTTGAAGTTGTGTTTGGACATGCATTTTACTTGAAAAAATATTGAAGTTTTTTATGCATGAAAAAAAAAACAAATTTTCACTCGAAAGCTAACTCAAAACAGTTTTTGAAACTTGAAAATTTTTCTTCAAATTTATTTCAAAAACTCATCAACTTTCATCAACAAACAATATTCTTAACAAAAATTTAAAAAAATAAAAAAGTCTATGTCTAATTGGAAGCTTATAAATTTAGTACCAAGTGCTGCAATACGTCCATTGTTAATTTGCTATATTTTTCAAAAACTCATCAACTTTCGTTAACAAACAATAATCTTAACCAAAATTAAAAAAATTAAAAAGTCTATGTCTAATTGGAAGCTTATAAATTGAGTACCAATTGGTGCAATATCCGCATTGTTAATTTGCTATCTGAACTCTGCTCGTGTGCGTGGGGCAGAAGCAGGGGAGTGTGTCAAATGTCAATCAATTACGGGGAAAAGGTTAATGGTATTTGTAATAGTTTTCCAGTTTAATAGCTAATGTTGTTTAATTTTAATTTTAATCAACAAAGCTGAAAATTAGTGATTAAGGAGTCACGTGTACACGTGCCATGGCAGTGAGTCGGTGCATCGTTTCTCAAAAAGAAAAGAGTAACGCACGAATTGCGGAGCAGTGTATCTTTCTCCTTCAGCACCTCTCTATACGCGCTAGGTCACGCGCTAGATACATGAAAATCCACGCTAATTCGAGCAAAATCTTAAGTAGACCTTTGGACAATATTTAATTAAAATTGAAAAATTATAATTTGAAGTTGGTGCTGACATTTAAAAGTGATTATCACCTATTCACCTTTGCGAATTTTATTTGAAAGACTGTTTAATTTGGTGAGTGAAAATCAATATCACCTAAAATACTTCTCAAATAGGGCTTTAAATATTTGATCAATTAATATGGAAGTAATTAATTAATATTTGTATACTAGTATGGACATCAATATTTGCCATTAAACTTAGTATTACAAATGCTGAAATATTATTACTGGTCAAACAACGGGCTAAGGGACATTAATCAGTTGCTTCTTTTATAGTCGTCAACTCGTCTTGACAGACTCGAGTTCATAATTTGAAGTAACTGATTCGAACCTTTGGATGCTGATACCAAAAATTCATATCTTACCACTTGGGTATACTCCATAAGTCTGTTCTGAACAATAATAACAAGACAAAGAGCTAAAAGTTTTTTAAGAATACTGCAGAAAAAAAAACATTGTTGCAATGTACTTCCATAAATAAATAGAAACATTTGTTTTTCACTTTATCCTTTTCTTTTCAATAAGATTGAACTGGTTTAACAAACCTAAAAAAATTGCATAATTTGCACGTTATAATTACTTGAATTTCCTTTTGAGTTTAAATGTTTAAGTTCTTTCATACTTTTAGTTAGGGATGATTTCGCCGCTACAATATGAAGTATGCATGATATTATATGAAATTTGAGTTTAAATAGAAGAGGAAAAGGAGATGATATTTGATTACAATGCGGTATGTATGAGAATATTCTCCTCGTCTTGGCAAAGAGGATGAGAATATTCATAGATCTCACTCATTTTCGGATGACTCTCATGTTCTTATTTACTTAAATATTATTCATTGCTATTTATTGTTACTCAATGATATCTCCTCTTCTTGAATCATTGAATATAGTTTGTCTTATCAACATTTATTACCATTCGAACAATATTCATATCATATTTTTACAAAATCTGCTAACATTTCTTTTGGACATTAATATTGGCTTAGATTGACTCTGTTTTATTTAATCCAATTGGCTGAGCCCAAATTTAAATTTTGGATCAAACACTAAGTATTGGTGATAATGAGTACTTGTGTGTTGCTCGAAATATGTTAGGTTGTCCACATGGTTTAAGTAATGAATTATTGTCTTTCTATATGATTTTGGGCGATTATCACCTTATAAACTGATTGAATTTGAGTTAGGGTCAAATCTTATTTATCAAAACCAAACTCGCAACATTCTTGGTTTAACAAATGTTGAGCTAGACATGCAAGGAGCGCGGGAGGTGTTAGATCGTCTTATATTGGTTGAGGTTTTGGATCGTTGTCTACCTATATAATATTGGATAATTCTCGCCTCTTAGTCTTTAATAGTTGAATTAACTACAAAAAATCCATTTTCAAATCAAATCAAGATAAATTTTTGTTTTACTAGTAATACTAACTCTTTTGACTTCATAGGAAGGTGAACTTGCCCATATCACATAACTTGGACCTTGGCCATCCAAGTGGAGCATACGAAGCCCAAAGTGAGCCTACAATTTGACAAGGAAGTATTTGTTTGAGAATTTCGTTCACTCGCAATTGCACTCTGGCTCTTGAGTCAACAAAAAATTTAACAAACATTTTGTTATACAAAAACATAATATTAAAAAAAAATGATATCTAGGATAGAAAAGCATAAGATAACACAACAATTAAAACTATCGGAAAGGCAACTGTGTTTTTGTTAGAGGTAGCTTGAAGACTACTCTCCCCGGTCCACAATAAGTGATCATTTTATCTTTGGCACACCATTAAGGAAATACGAACTCCTAGAGAAAGAAAAGATGTATTCACTAAACTAACCTTAATTAATTGTTATCTTGACACATTGAAATATGTAAATAAGGGCAACTTTTGGAAAAATAAAATTAATTCCTTCTTGATTATGTAAACGAACACTTATTTTGGACCAAAATAAAAAGGTAAAATGGTCACTTATTGTGGACCGGAGGGAGTACCTATTATTTTCAATGATATGTGGTACCTTCAAGGAGCTTTTATGGGAGTTTCAAAAATTTCTCCAAAATTTTTCGAAAAGCAGGAGCCAAATGACACAAATTCTAACTAAATGAAAAAACTGCAATCAACCAGCTGCATTTAGGGATATATCACGAGAACAATATAGTAGAGCTAGCTTTCTGTCACAGTTCTTGACAATGCCAAATCGAAGAATTTGAGAAGGTCCATATTGGGATTTTACACAAATAGCCAGACAAATTCAATGTTTAATTTTTTCTAACTGTTATGTATAGATTGCAAAATCAATGGGTGCAGGAGCTGCTACAATTGCTTCAGCGGGAGCTGCTATCGGTATTGGAAACGTCCTTAGTTCCTCGATTCATTCCGTGGCGCGAAATCCATCATTGGCAAAACAATTATTTGGTTATGCCATTTTGGGCTTTGCTCTAACCGAAGCTATTGCATCGTTTGCCCCAATGATGGCCTTTTTGATCTCATTCGTATTCCAAGTCCGTTAGTAATCGTTTACGGTGGGTGGGTAAGCAGGAGGGGATCCCTGTGGTTAGACTAACTGGCCGAGAAGGTTAGCGAGGTTCCTGCTATGGTGAAGTGAAAGATCTTTCACTATAGTGGGAAGAAGACAGGTGGGAGCGAGCGGAGCGAGAGCAAAGCAAGCTCTAGTGGTTATTTTAATTTAAGTGGTTAAGTAAATGGCTATTGGATTAATTCTTCCACATCTCTCTCATATCTATAGTTTGTTAACATGGCCGATTGATGGAGCAAAGTGGCTTGCAAAGATCAAGTGAAGTGAACCAGTGGCATATTCGAGATTTGAACATTAAGTATTCAGAATTTGTTATTTATATTTTTAATGAATTATTGACATATATATAATTTTGAACTAAAGCTGATGAATCATGACAATTACACTACGTCTGCCCCTGCAGTGGACCATATAGAAGTTGTACCATCGGAAACATCAATAAAATTGGAAAGATGCAGAGACCATAGAATCAATTAGCTGGGTTCAATGCAACAAAGCATTAACGACTCGACTCGTAGTTGTCTCAAAGAAAGGAAGTTAATTATCTCTTAACTATAGTTAGATAACGGTTAATGTAAATTAAATCCGAACCATTGATTGACAAATTGATAGTTGTTGCTAATTTAGAGCATGTTTGGAAAGTCACATAGGAATTGAATTTGGGTGTAATTAAACAGTTTGGCATGTCGCCAAGTAATTACTTGGTCAATATGAAATTGGATGTAATTGGAAACATGTCGCCAAGTAATTACTAGGTTGTATAATTACTATCCTAGTAATTACACCAATTTTAATTATCGGGTGGCTTTCCAAACATACCCTTAAACATGTAGGGAGGAACTGGTGGGGGGCCGAGTCCCATTAAGATTACATATTCGTGCCATCAATGCCAAATTAAGAGGTCGTTATCATCTGCTTTATTTGGAAAGCAGATGTTTTCTTCTCCAACTTCGGTTAAAAGTAAATAAATTCTTCAACAACTTTAGACAATATAAAATAAGAAAACAAAAAAATAAAATTAAAAATAATAGAAATATAAAGCTATTCAACAATTGTTATAATGTATACCGAATTCAAAAATCCAGTATCCATGTACAAATAGAAAATAAAAAAGGAGGGAAACTCCAAATTCTTAATGCACTTGATATGAAAGAAAAAATTGCTCAAAATAATTTCAAATTTTGTAGCAAAGTCATCAAATACTTTAACATGATATTGCAAATAAGTTCAGAATCACTATTTAGAACTATAAAGAACATTAAATTATAGGTAAATACCTTAAGGTTAGGAGTGTCAATGGATATTTAAAAACGACTAAACCGACCGAATCGTACCGAACCGACTTTTAGCTTTCTTTTAATAAAACCGTAGGTTTTTATATAAATCTATAACCGTACCGATAATTGGGATATGTTTTTTATTTTACAAAAATAAACCAAAAAGATACCTAACCGTACCGAATAAATTTACATCTAAAAAATATATCTATATATTAAGTTTAAAATTAATAATAAAGCATTAAATTTTTCATTGGCCGTTGGAATTATGAAAACACTTACAGCCCCAAGTAATTAAATTCAAAATCCTAATTCTCAAACCTATTATGCTACTCTTAATGAAA
Organism: Nicotiana tomentosiformis; assembly: GCF_000390325.3. Taxonomy (NCBI): domain Eukaryota; kingdom Viridiplantae; phylum Streptophyta; class Magnoliopsida; order Solanales; family Solanaceae; genus Nicotiana; species Nicotiana tomentosiformis. The sequence continues at coordinate 40,423,750 of NC_090818.1, read as the reverse complement.
CTAACTTATTTCCAGCATATTCACTAGCAAGATACAAGGTATTCTAGCGATTATGAGTAACAAACTACATTATGTTGAATATGTTTCATTTCGTATGATTTGGATTTATCTTTTTGAATATTCAATCTTCCATATACTTTATTCTTGAGTTTCAGCTTGGTTAATGTCTTTCCACCCGTGTGATTTATAATTTTTTTTGTATTTGCTTAGTTTCTTTTACGTTGTTGTAGAATAGTTAATGGATCTATACTCTAATCATCTTTCATGTTTTCTCAATTTATCACTCTTTAAACAGTAAAAATATTTAGAGAGTTTTGCTAAGTCCTATAATAGTACGTGTGTTATTGCATTCTACTTCTAATAGTGACTTTAATATGTCATTTTAAAAAAATACCAAAACTTAACCGAACCGTATCAATACCGAAGAGAAACCGACATGAATTGAACGGTTTCGAAAAGTCTAATTTTGATTATACATAATAGAATAATCGCCCCCGAGGAGGACATCACCACTCATATGAAAGAGTTCTTAAGTGTGTATACTTACCCTTTCACACTGGGTTCCGTCGATCTTGTCATAATCGACTTCTGCTGCCAATACCGGGTAACCGTAGCCAGATCTACCCCTCTTTTTGGCGCATTGTCATTTTTCTCAGATTCTTATCGAGCAAGGTCGAGGGGATGTCTTTCACCCTCGATCATCTCATTAGGCTTTACAAACCTCATCTTTATCGGGGCGGACTGATAAAGCTTCAGTGTTGGGCCACGAAGGTGCTATTCTCGAGCATAGACGAGGACAAGGACCGAGGATGGATGTTCCGGTTTGTCCAAGTCGGGACCTCCGACTTAATCCCCGCCGAGAAGATGCCATTCTCCGAATAATGAAACATGAAGCGTAAGTAGAACCTCACTGATAACGTTTGATCTATATTCTTCTTTATGGTGCAGCTTCCCTCTGGTTTCCTGGTATAGTCCCGGACCTTGCAGGTTGGGTTCGACAACTGATTTTAACCTCTTCATATGATGAGCGCTCGTGGCGCGATTTGGTCAAGGGTCGATGGGAGGCCAAAAATCATGGTAAGTTCCCATGTCCGTGTTTGATGCTTTCCTATGAAATACTTCTTTTTAACTTGATTTTTTCTCATATAGGTCTTGGAGATAATGTCGTCATGAGGCCGCTTACCCTTGGGGAAGAGGAGGTCCCGAAGCCGACCAAAGACAGGAAAATGAGAAGGGCATGGCCTTCAGATACCCCGAAGCCCAGGAAAAGCAGGGCTCAAAAGTTAAAGACTGATCCCGCTGTTCTGTCTGCCGATATAGTCCAAATGCTACTAGATGAAGACGAGGAAGGAGAAGATGTTGACTGCCTGCTGGTGGCTCGAAAGAGGGGAGGCATCGAAGCTTCGAGAACTGCTGAGCTGGTGACGCTCGAGGAGGTTCAGCCACAGACCGAGGTGATCTCGGAGGAAGGTTCGAGCAGAGTCCCCGAGTCATCGAGTGTTGATGATGCCTCCTACCATGATGAGCAACCGGCGGGTGTGCCCGAAGGGTCTAGTTCTGAGGCCCTTCAAAGAGAAGATAATGCTCCGAGTGACTCGCTCGGGGGAATTAACATTGATGAATCGCCGCCCGGTCCCACGTTTCTGAGGGGCGGTTTCGGGATGCCTGGTCCATGGGGACCCCCGATGTGGGGATGGCCCCCGAAGGGAATGATATATTTTGCGGCTACTTCGCAGGGGTCGATGATGTTCCCGACCTGGACGCATCACTCATTTTTTATGAGGCTCAGCGGCTTCTGAACCAAGTGAGTTTCACCCCATGTTACCATGTTTGCGTTTGTTCTTATTTCTCTAAGTCTGATTTCCTTCATTTCTGTACAGGCTACGGCGCTCCATCGAGAATCGTCCTCCAAATATCAAGCTGAGCTGGCCCGATGTGAGGCTGATCTCAAAAAGCTTACGAAGGAGAGCGACGCCCTCAAACTCCTCTATGTGCAAAAAAAAAGAGGAGATCATGAGCATTCGAGCCGAGCTGACAAGAGCTCATCAAGATCAGACCGAGCTCATTGAACGAGTAATGTAAATTTTTGGGAGTTTGTTATGTATTAACTTGATATTGGCGACTAACACTTTGATCCTGCAGGTTCAGCAGAAGGCCGAATTGGTTGAGCAGCTTCGGGAGGAGGCCAAGATGAAAGAGGCAAACACTTTGGGGTGGAAGTATAACATGGACCGTCTCGCATCGGAAAAAGATGCGGTTCGGGCCAAAATGTCTTTGGTTGAGCTTCAACTCCAAAGTGTGAATGGGGAGAACTTGGCCCGAGCCGAGAAGGCTGAAGCGCTCGAGACTCGGTTGGCCGCTGAGCTTGCAAGGGCCACATCCGAGGCAGAGGCGATTGTGGTCTCCTACCGAGCCGACGCTGAAGCCGCTAACACTCGGGCAAAAGAAATTTCTGACGATTTTGAGGTTATATTGTCCCGTGTTACCGAGCATGCTAGGTGCCAGTCTCGAAGAGAGACTCTTGAGGAGGTACATGTTTGTGGCTTCGACCTCACGGTTGATATCGAGAGTGCGAAGATTTTGGAGGACGAGGTTGGATCTTCATTTTTCGATGATGAAGACTCTGTGAGTGGATCCGAGAGCGGAGGAGATGAAGATGAAGCTCCCGAAGATGCGGCTCCCGAGGCGGACTAGGCACTTAGGATTTTTTTTATCCTTTTGTTTTTTGTGTAAGACCCTGTGTGGTCTTTGTAAATACTTTGCATATATGAAAGATTCCTTTTCTTTCCGTTTCCTCTCTGATTTTTTATTTATGGTAAATTCTGTTTTTCCTTTGCCTTGCGAAAACTTTATTGCAATCAGGTTGTTGTAGCCTCTATAATCGAGTGAGCAATAGTTCGAACTCAGAGTAGAACAAACCCTTAGTTTTTTTAGTTAAACGAGGGCGAGTCCCCGAGCTCAACAATATGTTCGAGATTTTGATTTCGGATGGCTTGATCGAAGTCGTAATTGTACTGTTTTTATAGCTGAGTAAGTTTCGAACTCACAGTAGCAGACCCCTTAAGGTTTTATATCAAATAATGATGAATCCTTGAGCTATATTCAAGTCAGTTTTATTTGAGTTCGGAATAGTGGAACCCTTAGGTCCGAATTGAGTGAGAGCAAAATCTCGAACTCTAAGTGTATTGGACCTTAGGATCTTTAGATTGGGCCTATATGGCTTATAAAAGATGGCTATTTCCCCCTTTTTCGGCTTAGAAGACTTAGTAAATATTTTCTTTATGTCTTAACACGTATTATTTACCCATTGGATTTTTTTAGGGTTCGATGCCGATAGAAACCCCTTTGCTTTTTGTGCCTTAGTACGTTTGTGTTAAGATAATTTGATACCTCTTAAGGTTTTTCGAGGGCTGATTTTATCGAAGCCTTTTTGATTACTTGCCGAGGGTAGCCTTTTTTAACCGGTTTCTCAAAGAATTCGAAGGCCTATTTTTATTGCGGGATTCGGACGTCTCCGAGCCGCCTTAATTTGGCCGTAGCCTTTGGGTATGCCTCTTGGGCTTACTTCCCAATAACACTTCGAACTTGTTCGAAGTGTTAGTCCCCAAGAATGATGGCCTTGGCCTATAGATCGAGGGGTGCCTCTTTGAGGTCTTATGAATTTGAGTTTAGATTACTCGAATATGTCAATTATCGACGGCAGTCCCCGAGTGTACGAGTATATTTGCACTTGGCACTTGAGCCATTTCTCACAAAATTATAAGTATGGAGCTTGTATAGTAGAAAATTTTCTTTGGGACACAAGATGTTTGATATAAAAAGAATGCTTCTTTGTATAATTTATACATGGGTACATGTTTTGCCATCGGGGCTCGACTGATCTATACGTACACGTTTCATTCGACCGTTTGGCCCATTACAAAGTTTCTCTATCGAGACCCTTTGACACGAAGTATTTTCCTCGAAAGTGTAACATCCGAGGGTGATGCCCCTCAGTATTCAAGGTTGATTGTAAAGAAGCATTGGATAATGTTGAATTGTCCTCAGGTAGCATATAATTGTTGCCTCGTTAAAAACCTCGCCGAAAAAACCCATTTGGGACAAAAACCAATCTAAGGAAAAAACAGTGCAATGCGTGCTTTAAAACCTGAGGTATCGATGTCTTCGATCGAACACTTGCAATAAGTTAGTGTTGAATATATAAATGAAAAAGGGGGTAAAGTCATACCTTAGCAATAATACCGTTTGAGAAGCGATATGTTCCAATTATTTGGCAATTGTTTGCCGTCCATCGTGTCGAGCTTATAAGATCCCTTTCTGACGATGTCGAGGACTTGGTAGGGTCCCTCCCAATTTAGGCCGAGCTTCCCTTCATTAGAATATCGAGTGTTGATGGTGACTTTTCTCAGGACTAAGTCCCCGACTCTGAAGTGGTGAAGGTTGGTTATCCTATTGTAGTATCTTTCGATTCGTTGCTTTTGTGCGGTCATTCGAACGAGTGCGGCTTCTCGTTTTTCATCCAATAATTCGAGGCTAGTATTCATAGCCTCACGATTTGACTCTCCTGTTGTATGTCGAATCCTGGCACTGGGTTCCCCGACTTCGACTGGAATCAAGGCTTCGGAACCATATACTATGGAGAACGGGTTTGCGTACTGGACTTTGATGTTGTTCGATATGCCCAAAGGACTTCGGGTAGAATTACTCTTCATTTCCCCTTAGCGTCGTTCAACCTTTTCTTGAGGTTTTGAATGATAGTCTTGTTCATCGATTCGGCATGTCCGTTCCCACTAGGGTGATGCGGCGTTGATAATATCCATTTTATTTTGTGGTCTTTGAAGAATTTTGTCACTTTGCTGTCAATGTTTTCCATTGTCGCACACTATTTCGGTGGGTATCCCAAATCGACACACGATTTGATCCCAGGTGAAGTCTATAACCTCTGTCTCTCTCACTTTCTCGAATGCCTATGCTTCAACCCATTTAGATAAATAGTCATTCATAAATAAAATGAACTTAGCTTTACCTGGGGCTGATGGTAGAGGGCCGACGATATCCATTACCCATTTCATGAATGGCCATGGGAATAAGACTGAGTGAAGTTGTTCTTTGGGCTGATGGATCATTGGTGCGAACCTTTGACATTTATCACATTTTCGAACAAACTCCTTAGTGTCTTTTTCCATGCTATCCTAGTAGTATCCTGCTCTAATGATTTTGTGAATTAGTGATTCGGCGCCGGAGTGGTTCCCACAAGTTCCTTCATGGACCTCTCGTAGAACATAATTGGTGTTTCCTGGTCCTAAGCATACTGCCAATGGTCCATCGAATGTCCTTGTGTATAATGTTCCATCTTCAGCTAATGTGAATCGAGCAACTTTGGTTTGTAGGGCCCTCGACTCTTTAAGGTCCGATGGAAGCTTTCCGTTCTTCAAGTATTCAATATATTTATTCCTCCAATACCAGGTTAAGCTTGTAGAGTTTATCTCGGCATGACCTTTCTCGATCACGAATCTCGAGAGTTGAATGACGGTCCCTGAACTGATCTCATCTTCCTCGACCGATGACCCCAATTTTGCAAGTGCATCGGCCTCATTGTTTTGTTCTCGAGGTACATGCTGCAAAGTCCATTCCTTGAAACGGTGCAAGGTTACCTGCAGTTTGTCCAAATACCTTTGCATTCTATCCTCTCGAACTTCGAAGGTTTTGTTTACTTGGTTCACCACCGGTAAAGAGTCACACTTGGCTTCAATGACTTCTGCTCCCAAGCTTTTAGCTAACTCGAGACTTGCAATCATGGCCTCGTACTCGGCCTCATTGTTAGTCAACCTAGAAGTTTTGATAGATTGCCTAATAGTTCTACACGTTGGCGGTTTCAAAATGATGCCTAGCCCGGACCCCTTCACATTCAAAGCACCGTCTGTGAAGAGGGTCCATACCCCCGATGATGTACCCGATTTTAACAAGAGTTCCTTTTCAACTTCGGGTATGAGGGTTGGCGTAAAATCGGCCACGAAGTCTGCTAAAATTTGAGACTTGATGGTCGTCCGGGTTGATATTCGATATCGTACCCACTGAGGTCGACGACCCATTTGGCCAATCGGACCGATGGTTCGGGCTTGTGCAAAATATTACGAAGTGGGTAAGTGGTTAATACGCATATGAGGTGACATTGAAAGTATGGTCTTAACTTTATAGAGGCACTTATCAGTGCAAATTCCAATTTTTCCAAGTGTGGATATCTAGTTTCTGCTTCTCCTAAGGTTCGACTTACATAGTAAACGGGAAATTGCGTACCTTGCTCTTCTCGAACTAGGACACCACTTAACGCGATTTTCAATACTGCCAAGTACAAGTAAAGTTTCTCATCTGCCTTTGGAGTGTGAAGCAGTGAGGGGCTTGATAGGTATCGCTTCAATTCCTCTAATGCATATTGGCATTCCGGGGTCCAGGCAAAATCGTTCTTTTTTTTTAGTAGAGAGAAAAATTTGTGGCTTCGATCCAACGACCTCGAAATGAATCGGCCTAAGGCAGTTATCCGTCCAGTTAGCCTCTACACGGTTTTTACATTGTCCACGACGGTGATGTGTTCGATGGCCTTGATTTTATCGGGGTTGATATCGTTCCCCCGATTCGATACCATAAAGCCAAGGAACTTGCCCGAACCGACCCCGAAAGCACATTTCTCGGGGTTGAGCTTCATGTTATATTTCCTTAAAATCTCGAACGTTTCCTGCAAATGAGCCAAATGGTCCTCTGCGCGCAGGTAAATAGCTCCTGCATTTTTTAGCTCAAGGGCATTACATTATAACAATATGTTCCATACTTGGTGATAAATAAAGTCTTTTCTCAGTCCCCTGGGTTCATTTGGATTTGATTGTACCCGGAATAGGCATCGAGAAAAGTAAGGATCTTGTGGCCGGCCGTGGCATCATTCATGCGATCGATGTTAGGTAGTAGAAAAGAATTTTTGGGGCACGCCTTGTTTAAATCCTTATAATCTACACACATTCTAAGTTTGTTCCCTTTTTAGGGACTACAACTACATTGGCTAACCATTCGGGATATTTCATCTCCCGAATGGACCCTATTTTGAGAAGCTTAGTTACCTCGTCCTTTATGAATGTGTGCTTTACCTCAGACTGGGGTTTTCTCTTCTGCTTTACCAGTTTGAACCTAGGGTCCATGCTTAACCGATGCGTCATTATCTCCGGTGGGATCCCTGTCATGTCTAAATGGAACCAAGCAAAACAATCTATATTATCAATAAGAAATTGAATAAGTTTTTTCCTGAGTTCGGGGGTTAATCCTGTTCCCAGGTATACCTTTCGCTCGGGCAAGTACTCGATCAATATAACCTGATCCAGATCTTCGACCGTTGATTTGGTGGCGTCAGAATATTCGGGAACAATAAAAGTTCGAGGGGTCAGAAAATCCTCATCTTCTTCTTCTATCTCCTGCTTCCCCGATTCGGCCTAGGCTGGTGGCTGTGATTGCTATTTGACTTCATATTTACCTTTGATGCTCGACCTTTTTGAGGTTGATAGTGTCGATATCGATGTTACCTCATCGACCGCAAATATTTCCTTTGCAGCATGCCGCTCCCCGTATACTATTTTTACACTGTTCGACGTCAGGAATTTCATCATTTAGTGGAGAGTCGAAGAGACGGCCCTCATATTGTGGATCCAAGGCCTTCCGAGCAGGGCATTGTACCTCATGTCGCCCTCGATTACGTGAAACTTGGTATCTTGAATGGTTCCAGACACGTTCACCGGTAGAATAATCTCCCCTTTAGTTGTTTCACTGGCCATATTGAAGCCGTTTAAGACCCGAGTTGCGGGCATGATTTGATTTTGTAGGCCGAGCTGCTCCACGACCCTCGATTGGATGATATTCGCCGAGCTACCTGGATCCACTAAAATATGCTTAACTTGAACTTTATTTAATAAGATAGAAATTACAAGATCGTCGTTGTGGGGTTGAGAAATGCCTTTTGCTTTTTCGTTGTTAAATAGTAATGTGCCTTCGGGCACATAATCTCGGGTTCGTTTTTCCCTAGTGATTAATACCTTAATGCGTTTGATTATGGGTCCTTGTGGAATGTCGACCCCACCGACGATCATATGAATGACATGTTGGGGTTCCTCCTGTTCATTTTTCCTGTTGGCGTCCCTTTCTCTGAAATGATTCTTGGCTCGATCGCTAAGGAACTCTCGAAGGTGGCCCTCATTGAATAGACGGGCTACCTCCTCCCTTAATTGCTTGCAATCCTCGGTCTTGTGACCATGCATGCCGTGATACTGGCATATCAAATTTGGGTTTCTTTGGGAAGGATCAGTTTGTATGGATCTGGGCCACCTAGTATCTCTGATCTTTTCGATTGCCGATACAATGCATCGATGCTAAAGTTATATTCCGATAACTGAGGTACCTATGTGGGATCAACATACTTCTCAAAACCACTTTTGCTCATAAGTCCCCGAGAATTCTATCCTCGATCACTTCTTCGATCGTTTCGGGCGGAATTGCGTCCTGAACCATTGTTCCTTCGATCTGTGGTATATGGTTGATATCGGTCTCTATTCGACCTTGGCTCCATATCGATGTCCCTCTGGTTTTTAAGTGCTGACCTTCTTGGATGTACTGAACTGGAAGGGGCTCCTAATTGGTCGTCCTCAACCCTGATCTTCGATTGATATCGATCATGCACATCTGCCCAAGTTACAACTGGATACTTGATTAAATTTTATTTCAACTGACGTGATGCTATCGAACTCCGCTCGTTCAACCCTTGGGTGAAAGCTTGAACGGCCCAATCATCTGTAACCAGTGGCAACTCCATGCGTTCCATTTGAAATCGGGACTCGAACTCCATCAATATTTCATTATCCCTTTGTTTTACCTTGAAAAGGTCCGATTTCCTCGTTGCGACCTTTATGGCCCCGACATGTGCCTTTACGAAATAATCTGCTAACATGGCAAATGAGTCGATAAAATTTGATGGCAGGTTGTGATACCAAATCATTACTCCCTTCAAAAGGGTCTCTCCAATTTTTTTCAACAGCATAGATTCGATATCATCATCTTCTAAACCGTTACCCTTGATGGCGCATGTATATGAAGTAACATGCTCGTTGGGATCGGTAGTCCCATTATATCGGGGTATGTCTGGCATACGAAACTTCTTTGGAATAGGCTTCAAAGCCATACTTGGAGGAAACGGCTTTTGTACAAACTTCTTCGAATCCATCCCTTTCAATATTGGCGGTGCCCCCGATATCTGATCAACTCAAGAGTTGTATGTCTCCACGTTTTTATCGTTGGCTTCGATTTTCTTCTCTCGTGATTCAATTCTTTTGGTGATCTCCTCGAGCATTTTCATTACCGCATGATCAGTCCCCGATTCGTTACCATTCGACCTTTCCGGTACTGGCTCGGGACAACGAGTAATTTTTGGCTCGACCTTATTCGGAGCTCTATGATGATTTTGTAACTGAGCAATAATGGCTTGATGAGCCTGGAGTATATCGAATATCACTTGGAGACTGACTCATTCGTCTCCTTTGCCATGTGTTCCTCTCCTCTGCTATGTGTTCCTTGGCCACTAGATCGACCTTCTCTGCGTACACTCCCATCGAGTTTTACGCCTAGGTCCGTGTTTAGAGCAGCGTGCGAACTGACATCGACTGGGTTGGCAACCGGTGCTCCCCTGAGATTAGCCTGTGGCACCTCGATTCCTGGAGCAATCATATTTTCGTTTTCATCGTGGAATCCGAGGCCATTATCACCGTGTGTGGATGCATTTTGTGAGTTCGACATGTTTTAACCTGAAAGCAAAGATACTTGACAAGAACAAGCGTAAGATAATGTATTTTACCAGAATCAGTACTGAACAATCACTATTATCCTTAGCCCCACGGTGGGCGCCAAACTTTTTACCCTAAAAATTGAGTAACAATTAAGCTTATATTATGGTTTTAAGGATATGTGATTTAAACTAGTACCAATTGATAAACAACGAATTAAATAGATAAATTGGACAATAAAATAAATCGAACCGGACTGCAAACAACGCCTCGACCTCGATTCGAGATAGTCTCGAGGTTAGTTAATAAGAACAGTAGAGGATGGAACAAACAACGATGAACCGTAAGTAAAACAAAGAAGGCAGCTTGTGTGTATATTCTTATTAATGAAAAAAAAATATTCCCCCCTTTACGAGTGAATATGATCCCTCTTTATATAACAGAGGAATCCTAAATAAGGTACAACTCTAATAACGGAATTAGATCCCATGATTGGCACAAATAACCGCTTTGATTTTATCTGTTTCGAAATTTCCGCCGTGATCTTCGATCGGTTACTGATATCTCACCATTCCGTTATTACGCCTTACTCGAAGTTAGTCATGCTTGATCTCGATTGTTGTTGGCCTCGATCTCAATGAACACTTCGATCTCCAGGCTTGATGTTCCATCTTCGAGCTCGAGCCCGATCTATTATGAGGTTACCCTCGAGGTAATTCCCCGCCAAAGAAATCGGGTATGCCCGATTTCGATCGTATACAGTAACATACATGATTTTAAGATAAGAGTCATGGATTATCTATTAGTATGTAGATTTGGAGAAGACATTTAATTTTTATCACAAAATTAAAGGGGGAAAAATAAACAACTGTGTATTATAGAAATAATCTAAAATCAATTAGTGTGAAAAATATATTCTTTATTTTCTCTGGATCTCTACAAGGGCCGTAATCATATCAAGTAACATGCATCTTCCATGTATACAAATAGGTTAAGACTTTGTCATACATACAAACAAAATTTATATATTTGTGCCGTTGCACCGTTTAATTTATCACTTGCATTTTTACTTTAAGATTAAGAAAGTATTAGCAAAAAAAAAAAAAAAATTAAGAAAGAACTCCTAGGCATAAATTTAGTTGCAATAATCTATTCATTTAGGTAGATAATTTTCGCAGATTTTTAGCAAAAAGTATTTGATTGATAAATTAGAGGAGCTCTATGTTTTTTTCTCTTTATGCAAGGAGATCAGATTCTTTAAGAAGTGTTAGAGCCAAACCTATTCTTAATCAATCTTAACATACTTAACTAGAACTAATATCCTTTTCAAATTACCAAACGAGATGTCTAATCAGATTTCAAGTTGTTGATGTAGGCTCAATTTTTTTATTTATTTTCAAGTGTTATAATTACTCCATGGCAGTCATGTAGTTGCTATTTATGTCTTTCACATGTCAATGTATTTAATAACCTATTAATTTAGGTAGATTCTTTCTCATATTTTATCAAAAGAAGTACTTAATTGATTAATTAGAGGAGTTTCCCCCCCTTTCTCTTTAAGTATGGAGATAAGAATTCAAAAAAGTATTAGAGCCAATCTCATTCTTAATACCACGTTACAGTAAATATGATTGTACAAAGAGTTACTTATTATTATATAATTAAATTTATATGCTGTCATTGTGCAGAAATCAAACTCTACGTTAAACGTAAAGGCAAATGGTCTACTTAATTTTGTAAACACATTGGAGGTCTTGATAGTTTTCAAATCCAAAGGAGAGGCACTTGTAATAAAGGGTTAAAAAAAAATCTAACTTGACCAATTTTATTTAGGATCCGTTTTGCCATAAATTTTGCCAAATGTTTTTCAATTTTTTTTGGCAAATATATGTTTGTTCACAAAATTTATCTATATTTTGGTAAATTCCCAAAACTCAAATCCCAAAACCAGCTCACACAAAATATTATTATTATATTTTTTAAAAAATTACCCCAAACTTTTGTATTTTATAAAAGAACCCAAAATTTATTATTTTATAATAATGCTGTTTTATCTTCTCGGTCATCTGATAGTGTATTATGTAGTTCATTATAAAAATAATAATTTTGTACCAAATTTATTTATGTTCAGCACTATGGTTTGTGATAATGATAATGAATGTCATTGATGAAGATACTGTTGGGTATTTGTGATAGTTTTTAGAACTTATGGGTATACGTCATGTTTCATGTTTTTTTTTTTAAAAAAAAGTGAAATATGTTTTGAAAACTTATGTCCAAACACATTTTTATCTTCAAACCAAACTTCGCTTAAATAAAATTTTTCAAAACAAATTTAAAAATTTATGGCCAAACGCTAGCTTAATAAAACATCATAATTAAATTTTAATCAGAAAAAGAAAAAAAAAGAAAAAATTACCATGGCCAACTGGAAAAAGGGCAGAACTCAGAAGCAACAAATCTCATTTCTCGATGGCAAATGCCAAATAGAGTCCAGCTAGCTAGTCCGAACGAATAAGAACAATCCGGTTGGTTTAAAACCCGGTTTGCGAAAGCCGGTCCACGCAAATCATTTTCCCCCAATAAATGAATTACAGAAAACGAAACAACATTCCTTCTTCTCTCGATCCCTTGTAGCCAGCCCCGCTCTGTACATATGCCAAAGCAGAAAACAGAAACAAGTCTTCGTTTAAGGGATAAAGACGAGATCTACGGATTCTCCTGCTAATTTTTGTATTTACTGATGTAAATACTCATCCATCGACTAATTTGCATTCAAGGTTTGTTACTTGTTAGTTCATATTCATATTCGGTGAAAAAGAGGAAAAATTAAGCACTTTTTATTAATTTTTATTATTTTTTGTTTCTTCCTTGTAATAACAGTTTCGTTTTTCAATACTCCGTTTGGCGCCGTCTCGCTGTCGATTTATTTTGTCAAAACGTAGAATTTGCTGAACTGTCATTATTATCGTCTTCCACTTTACCTAACGAGTCCTCTCCTTATATATTTTGTGTTCCTTAGTTTCCTGCATTTTGATTTCAGTTTTATTTATTACTGTCAGATCTCAAATTTTGCTTTATTTTACCTATTTATGTGTTTGATAATGTGAATCTTAAAATTTTTGTCGTTATTGGTTAATTCCAGCACTTAATATTTTTGCCAGATTGGTTTCCCGTACCACGATTGAGTTTAAGTGACCACATTTTATGAATTTGTTGAATATTTGCAATGCGGAGTTGACCGAGAAGTGCGAGCTAGGGGATGTGGAGTGGTTGTATTATACTGGCTTTCACTTCATCTACTGAGAGTGCGAAGGAAAAAAGTAGTTGTATATAAAAATGGCTGATGCTGCTGCTCTTATTGAAGCCTCAGGATCCAGATTTAGTGATCTTGAGCTCATCGGAAGAGGCTCGTTTGGTGACGTCTATAAAGGGTAAAGATCAAAATATTTTATTTTGTTAATGTGTTTCCATCTTGCTTTTGTTACTAGGTGTTATCAATCAATCAGTTACACTTCAATTTTGAACTAGTTCAGGTAAATTATAGAATCTTCCACGTCCACGATACTCTATTAGGTCCGATTTCATACTATTAATTACTTTGCCTTTTAAGCAAAATTAGGGGTTCTCTAAAAGTAATATTCTCTTAATCATACCCTCATCACTACATTGACATATAAGTCTCTAACCAGACTAAAATGGTTCTCAGCAAGCACTTAATTTGATATGCATGTAATAATAACAGCTAAACTTTAATTGTAACTAGTTGATATTGCGTATTTGAATCCTTTATTTTTTTTTATTTTTTTTTGATAATGGTAACATGAACCCTTTATTTCCGTTGTGCTTTGCTTTTGCTAAATCTGCATTAATCCTAAGAGATAATAGGACCTCTTAAACAACTTCCATTATGAAACCAACCGAAAGCAGCCTTTCCTAAAAAGCGCTTGGGCGCTCTACGTACGATGTAGACGTGATTTTAGGTCTACATTGTCCCGTTTTAGCACCTTAATCATATTATACTGTTGCACGTACGTCCCATTGCATTAGAATTCCGCTTCGAACATGGACAAACCATCTCATGCGACATTCTCTCAGCATATCTTCTATGTGCTACTTGCACCCTCTGTCGAAATGTGTCAAAGTTGGTTTGAGAAGGAAAATATTTTAGAATGGTTAAATTTAAGATTGTTTAATGGGCTTGAAATCTAAGCCTGTGAAATATGTGTATGAATAGTATTATTTGTAGAACAGTGTCAAAGATATCTTGATGCTTACAAAAGTAGAACACGTGTCATAAGATTGGGAGGGGGTATCCACAAGTATGTCTAGCACTCTAGATAGTCTTTTTTTTTTTTTGGTTGATGAAGAGCACTCTAGATAGTCTTTCTCGCAAGTGAATGATTTAAGTGATTATGAACAACTTGATATGTCATGTTGTAGGATTTTGCAAGTTATATTCAGTTTTTAGTCAGACAAGGTATGTTCAACTTTTAGGTTCTTTTGATAGGTCGAGATGATATCTATATTAGGAGACCAAGGATTTTGATGTATGATGATTGTAATATTGAGGAATTGCGATTTGAAGTTTATAGGAGATCATAACATATGGATTCTTGTGCTGGATTTCTTAATTTGTCTTTGATTCCAGCTTAGGAGAACGGAAGTGGACTTGGCATTGAATTTATCGACAAGATTGTCTTTGTCCTATGTGTATCAAAGCAATTCACTAATTACTTATAGAAAATATTTCAAGTAATGGTTTATACCTTCTTATGAAACTAAAGTGTATTCACTTGGAATATAAAAGCTGAGCTTCGCCAAGAAATACATCTGGGAGTTAAAGGGGTCAATTACAGAATTACTAAATCAGAGCGTGATAACATTTGCTTGGAATGGAGTATATATTAGGTTTAGGCCTTATAAAATTTTATTCTTTTGAGGTATATAGAAATTAGCTAGATGTAGAGAAAATTTCCCTTAATTGTAAATAGTCGCATGGAGGCTAATTACTTGTTTAAAAAAAAATAGAGAAAGGTAGCACAAAGGTTAATTTGAAGTCTAATTGGCTTACAAGATGTCCACCAACAACCTTTTTTGTTTTTTTTTTTGGGGGGGGGGGGGGGGAGGTGTAAAGCGTATTAGTCAATCAAGCTCTCCACCGTAAATACAATGGCATGCCTTGCCTAGTATGGCTCCTATCCAGCATCTGAGCACCACGTTATTTGCATCCCTTGCCTAGTATGGCCCCTATTCAGCATTTGCATACCACCTTAGTTGCCTGTTTCCATGGCTTTTCTAAATTACATCACTATAGCCCTAAGCTTTTAAATGCTCTTTTATCAATAATCTGCTATCAATGATATAGATTTTGTTTCGTTGAACTTGTTGCCATTTGTTCCGATGCAACTGGTTATTTTTCTTTCTTCACTTTTTTCTTGAGTTATTTTACTCCTTACCTGCTTGTCACCCCTTCATCTCATACACATACTTAACCTATCTAAGAAAAAATTTCAATAATAGAAATGGGAACTATATTATAAAGTATGTTCTTCTCCAGTTCTGAATCGACATATGAAATCTCTAGTTAAAATTCAAGATTGTAATCTTGAAACATAAAGCTATAAATTTAATGAATTCATACAGTTGAGTCCAACTCACTTGCAATTGAGGCATAAGTCGCAACAGTTGTAAAATCTAATACTGATATCTGGTCTATATTTATAACAACAGCAACAAACCTAGTATAATTCCACAAGTAGGGTATGGGAAGGATAGTGTGTACATAGACCTTATCCCTACCTTGTGGAGATAGAGACTATAGAGGTTGTTTCTGGCTCAGGAAAAGCATAATCACATCATAGTTGAAAAGAAATACAGTAACGGGGAAGCCATGGAAAAAAAAAACAGTAACAAGAAGCAGTAACAACTAACAATAACATGATAATAAGATAACCGAAGCAAAAGAGACAACATATAACAATAGAGATCTAAGTGTAAGAAAATCCACGAAAAATAATGATACTACAGGTATGACTGGTCTGTATTTATCTGAATGCCATATTAAAGTGTTTTCTTTATGCAGCTCTTTCTTCTTGGTGAGACTCGAGTTCTAGATACCAGCAATTTAGCATTTCACATCTGGAGATTTTAAGTAAGCTAATTCCTCGGTAACCAAAAGAGGGAAATTTAACCTACTGCCAGAAAATCTATCGATCAGGAAAATGCTCAAAAAGTCAATTATTTTGCATTTTTTTTCTCGCAAATAGCACTGTAGAATTAGTACTGAACGATTTTTAATTTTTGACTGAAAAACAAGGGAAGGATGGGATTGGGAGTAGTAACGGAAAAGGGTCGTTATTCGCTTCTTTCCTACCATGTTTGTTAAAACTGAGATTAAAAAGGATAAACTTTCCAGTAAGTCATGTATCTTGTTTACCCACGTGAATAAATTGCTAGGCCAGGATTTGGGCTCTGTTAAGCTGCTGCTTCCTTTGTTTATGGAAATGTATATTAGATGTGATATGCGGTCTAGATGCACTTTCTTTTACGTTTAACCTCAGTGGACGCTGGTGACAGCATTCATTTGATCTAATTTTTACAAACTGATAAAGTTTGTTTAGTGCATCTATAGAATCTAATTCTATATTTTCGGTAAGGATATCTCTAACAGCTCAAGGGACTTTAATGCCATTCTATTTGATAATGAACTTGAATGCTATTCTCTATTAGATGGATAAGGAAAATCCACCTATTGATTTTTTTTTTGTATAGAGTAATAAATTTCATTAAAGAAGAGCAAAGAACATGTCCGTATACAAGGAGTATACCAAAAAGTAGAAAACCTTACAAAAGGACATGGTTTTCGACGAATAACACCCAATCTTCTATACAAATAGGAACCTCACGGGTGCACGAAGAATAGATAAGGGAAAAGAGGATACTCCTCAAGTGTACAAGATCTTTCTCTACTCTATCAAAAGCTCTCCTATTTCTCTCACTCCAAACAACCCACATAAGTGCTAGAGGAGCAACATCCCATGCCCTGCTTCTCCTCTTCAAAATCCTCCTGTTGATAGTAAAGATTGGAATGCTAATCAAGGTTAACCGCCGATCATAAATGAATCGTTTTTCAACCAAGGGGCTCGTTTTCTGTTCTGCAAGTTCCTAACTTTATCCAATACTTTATTCTTTAACTATGGTAACAATGAATAAGTGTAATAGGTCGTCTTTGTCTAGTCTGGATTTACAAATTTATTAAGAGATATACAATAGTATGATAATAGCGATAAACACTTCTTAATATATGAGAAACCTATGTATTGACTAAGTGAAAGCTATTCTAGCAAGGAAAGGTATAAGTTTTTCTTTGTTATTTCCTCCAGCTTGACCTTAAATTTTTTGTCTTGAAATGTCATCATGTTAATAAGTCAGTAGTATGTCTGGTTTTTATTTTTCTTGATTTGCAGGTTTGACAAGGAACTCAACAAAGAGGTTGCAATCAAGGTTATTGATCTAGAAGAATCGTGAGTATATTGCCTTGGCTACTTTTCTTGGAGTTTGAAGTTATGTCCTCCATGTGTTTTTTAGCAGGAGCCACTGCTGATTTACTCTCCTTTCCCGTGGAGGGAGAGTAGATTGGCAGCTTACATGAAAGCGGCATGTCATATTTTACTTTTGAACTGAATATTTTCTATATCATCTCGGCAGTGCAACTTTTTTCATCTACTTTTAAGTTATATTTCTATTGTGTGAATAATCAGTTGAGGATACAGAAATGAGACTAGACTCCCTTGGAAGAACTCCGTTTAGTTTGATAAACTATAAGCTCTATCATTCTTTGTCAATTTCACCATGTAGGTTGGCAAATAGATTACTATAGTACAATCGATACAGGAGAAAATATATATTTATTAAATGGTTAGAACTGATATCAGGCACAACCAGTGCAAACTATAACTAGTGGTTTCTGATTTGGCTTCTTGCTGTTCTAATATGATGATCTTCAGGCCTCTACAAATCTTTATCTAGCTAGTTTAAGAGAAAGATGAGTTGAAAGCTTTCTTTTTTCATATGTTTGTTACGGAAGAGTGTGTCTGTGACTCTGTTCTTTGATCTACTTGATTAGAGCTTGAATAGATTAGTCTTTGTGGCAGATAGACTGACCAACTAAGCTTTAGTCACTTTCTTAATTCACTTCATATATTTTTTTTTGATCAGGTAAAGGTATCTAATATGCTTCATATTTGAACTGTGCCTTAGCAAAACATTTAAAGATTGTACTGGAAGTCCATGAATTCCTTCAAGTTTCTTTTGGTAGTTGAAGCACACTTAACATTTTGGTAATTGGTGTAGGGCTATAAATTTCCAGATTTTCCGATTTATCAACACTGAGACATCTATGCAATAACTTTGCCATTCATGTAACCTTTGATAAAAAAACTAATGTTCATAATTGGTTCTAGTTACATCAGTGTTGTCAAAAGGCAAAAAGCTCTAATACGTCTATTGGGGCTTTAAGCACAAAGCGCACTTAAAGTGTGGGCTTTATTAAAAAAAGGCGCAATGAAGGAAAAAATAAAAATAAAAATGTAATTCAAGAACAAAGTAACAAATTCATTCATAATATTTTCCTTTACAGCTAATACACTTATTTTCTGATTATATTTGCTGTTGTGCCGCTTGATTCACGATAAAACTCACAGGCAATGAGGAGCATGTCTTAATGCCTTGCCTTACACTGAAGCGCAGTTTAAGCGAGGCGAAGCGCGAGCTTCAGGGATTAAGCACGCCTTAAATGAGCCTTTGACAACACTGAGTTACACAAAGCAGTCTAATAATTTTTTGGATAACTTTATTGGCTGGTTGGAGAAACTGTTGTTTCATACAAGGAAATTACTTCATTGTTTATTTCTCCCGAAGTCTCTGTCCTAGTTATACTTGGTTACAGTTTAGTTTATCCTAAATTGCCTTTTTATTGTTGTCATTCAGGGAGGATGAAGTTGAGGATATCCAAAAGGTATATCAGACATTTTTGATTGACTTACATTATTCTTTGGTGATTATATTAGATCATTAACTGAGCAGGGTTTTTATTGGATGACTTTTTCAGGAAATTGCAGTTTTATCACAATGTCGATCTCCCTATATTACGGAGTACTATGGGTCATACCTGCACCAAACTAAGCTATGGATAATAATGGAATACATGGCTGGTGGCTCAGTTGCTGATCTAGTAAGTGGCAAAATCTAAGATAATGCCAGCCTCTCCACCCTGACTATAGAATTTCCTGGACATGAAGTGAATATTCATCATAAAATAATGGGATTAACTTTGACTTTGGGGAGGTGGGTTCTCCTGTATTGAAATGTTGTATTTTATAATTATAACACTACATTTGCGCTTGTGATGGCGAAAGAGGTCCAAAAATCTTGAAGTTTGTTTCTACTTTCCATTGTGCTATAAAACACAAGTAGCTCTAGTTTTTTTGCTGGGCATGATGAGGTGAGAGGAAAACAATGATATGAGATAGTGTAAGGTTATCTTTTACTTATCCCAGAAATAAAAGAGATAGTTCTATGGTTTCTCTCATTCCCGTCTGCATATACCACAATGGAGCTTTCCTGACTTGATCTGACTTTCGTTTGAAGTGTTTGAATCTTATTCTACTTACTGAAGGAAAATCTATTTCACTATAGTAAAGCTTATAAATGAAATACATAGCAATTATTGAAACTCAAGGCAAATCCTGCGGTGACTGGTGGGGATGAACTTAAAATGCTTTTTACATGCAGTCACCATATTTGGGACTTATTTAACTTAAGGGATAGAATAATGGCCTCAAAACCTAAAAGATATCTTGATGATCAATTGAATGGAATTCTAATGTGGAACTTATTAAGTTGAGGGATAAGAATACTGGCCTCAAAACCTTAAAGATGTCTTAATGACTAATTGAATGGAAATTGAATGTCTTTGTAGTATGGTATAACACCCTTTTCAACTAACTCTATGACTCTTAGCAATATCTAGCTTTTGCCAGGCTCTGGCTGCTCACTGCTAAACATTTTTTATCTTAGGGATCATCTGTGCCATGGTGTCAAATGTAAAGCTTGACTTCAAAATCAGGCTTGGCCAAATTTGTTGAGTTAGTTTATGATACTGCCACTACTATTTTGTTTATTTAACTTATACCTCCTCTGAGTTGTGTTACTTTTATTATTTGAATTGCCAGAACTTAAGTGAACATAACCAAATGTCAGCCACTCAGCTTTGTTTGAGTTATACCTGTGCTACATACTTTTTCTTGTTGGCGGGTTTTGAGATAAATAATGATTGCTTTTCAAAAAGGGGAGAACCCATGTACCAGGAGTATAGAGAATATCCAGATACAGTGACATTCCTGGCTAAGTTCATCTAATGATATATACAAACACAAGGATAGTTGGTGCTCCATAAAAAAGTTTGCAGAATTCTCTGAATCTGGAATTTTGCTTACTCCAAATTCTTTTTTGTTCGGGTCTCTTCAAATTTTCGACAAGCAAAGTAACTTGCCCGTAGCTAATCATTTCATAGTACTGGTACAGCATAGTGCAGTTATCTTTTTTGTTATTCAGGTTTAAATATCTGTTGGTGTTCTACACCTGCGGCCACAATGTTACATTACAGGCCACCTGTTATAGGTGTGCTAGTTTTGCTTCACTAAGACAAAATGGTCCACCAGAAGCGACATGTCAGTCATCTATTCAATGAACTTTTCTCTGGATACTAACAAGGATTTTGTTTCTGCAGATTCAACCAAATCAGCCATTGGATGAAATGTCTATTGCATGCATTTTACGTGATTTGCTTCATGCGGTTGAATACCTCCACTCTGAAGGCAAAATTCATCGCGATATCAAAGGTTCATTGTATTCTTTTGTAGCTAAATATTGATAGCCTGCCAGATATCTAGATTGGTATTGTCCATGGGCCATTTGTACCTTTACTTTTTATCTTTTCAGTTTAATTTGCTAAAATGTTGGCCATAGCTTAGATTTTGAATTATGGGTGGATCAAACTTGATAATCAGTTCTTGCCTTGAGGTTGCCACGTTTTGGAATTAGATGCTTCTTGGTATTAAACTGCAGCAGCTAAGAAGATCTTTTTTTAATAAATCGTTAATACTTTGGAAGTTCTCTTAATTTGTTAATTGCTTCTTCCATTAGTTGCTAGCTAAACTTGTTTTCAGTTTGAGGCCCACTACCCCTATTTCGTTATGGAAATGACATAGGTTTCTCGATTTTTTTGCAGCGGCTAATATCTTGCTCTCAGAAAATGGTGATGTGAAGGTATAATAACTCATGTTTGATATTATATCTTAGAGGATGGTAACAATGTGGTGTTACTATCGTGTGAGCTTGTTTATTGTTTTCTGATCTACCCTTCAACAGGTAGCAGATTTTGGCGTTTCTGCACAGCTGACAAGGACGATCTCTAGGAGAAAGGTACAATTTGCTATACTCTGCGGAATTTTGTTTTGATGACTAGATTCTTTTGCTCAATCACATTGCTGAATGGCTATTATTATAATTTCTTGTTGACTAGTTATAGAGGTCTTTGGGTTACATGTCACAGTTTTGCTGGAAGTTGCATTGGGTTTTGTTGGTTAGAAGTAAGGTCAAGTCGCTAAAGCTTCCTAATGTAATTAATATTTGCAGACATTTGTAGGAACACCATTCTGGATGGCACCTGAAGTAATTCAGAACTCAGAAGGATACAATGAGAAGGTATCTCTGGAACTGCAGCAATATATGGAGTCCATTTTCGTTCTTCTTATTGGTCCTTTCTTCCTTTTTCCGCTTCCTCCTCCTCGTGTAGCTCTTAGTCTTAATCCTTTCTATTGCTGATTGAAATGATTCCTGAAACTCCTATATCTGTTCTCCTCTGTATACCCTTGCTTAAGGTTTGGGTCAAACACCTAAGGTGTTTTTCTTCTGTACAGGCCGATATTTGGTCACTTGGTATAACTGCAATTGAGATGGCCAAAGGGGAACCCCCACTTGCTGATCTGCACCCCATGAGAGTACTTTTTATCATACCTCGAGAAAATCCTCCCCAGGTTATACTTTTTCCAGTTCTATGTTTTAGATTTTTGTTTTTGTTTATCCACTTCTGATTTATAAGTGCTCTTATCTCATGATACACTTTTGTTCTTCAAAAGGTAGCAACTAATGCGTTTTCTGTTATTCTGCAGCTAGAGGAACACTTTTCTCGTCCTCTCAAGGAATTCGTGTCCTTGTGTTTGAAGAAGAGTCCTACTGAGGTAGGTTTCATCTTTTTTGCTGCCAAGCCCCCTGTTTCTCTCTCTCTCTCTCTCTCTCTCTCAACGTCTCTGATTCTGCTTTGTGCTTGACTATTATCATACTTCCATGCGCCTATAATTATTCATTCTTTCATGCAAAGAAAAGAGTTGGAGTTCCATTGTGTAAGTAGAAGTTGTCCACAGGGGGTTAGCTTTTGAAGAACCAGGGCTTCAATATATAACATAGACTATATGAATCTTCATTGATCGTGTTAGCTTCATTAATGGTTCATCTTTAGACCAATATTGTACAAAAAATAATAATAGAACAAATAAAAAGTTCTAGAAGTTCTCTATATTTTTTTTATTAGGTAAATAATTTTATTAATGTGGGAAAAACTCCTATGTTACGAGCCGTATACCAAAAACTAGAGAGCCTACGTGATAATACGGTTAGGTAGACACTATATTTCTTACTGACATATAAATTTCTAACATGACTAAAAGACTTCTAGTAAACATATTACATGACTAAAACATATTTCTAACTACTCCCTCTGTCCCACTTTATATGTCATACTTTCCGTTTTATTTGTCCCAAAAAGAATATCATACTTTCTTATTTAGAAGCAATTTAACTTTAAACTTCCCATTTGACCCTTAGTGAGAGGATTTATCACAAATTTCTATGGTTTGTTTTAGACTACAAGTTTCAAAAGTCTTACTTTCACTGGTCAAGCACCGCCACATAAATCGGGACAGAGCCTTTATAGATCTTTCTCTTCCATTATCCCCTATTTTTCGTTGGGTCTGCATGGACTCCAAGAGATTGAGATAGCTTCCTTCTATGTTCTTTTATGTCTACCTCGTGTTCTTTAACACCTTCACTCTTCATTTCAGCCATCCTATTTTGATTCTTTTTCTTCATCTGTCATACCATTCTCCTTGAAAATCAAGCATAGATTTATGATTTTTTTTGGCATTTGGGCACCATAATCCCAACTAATCTCACCTCAATTTCACTCTTAGGATGACTAAACTTGCAATGCATATACTCAATCTTCATGTGCTAAAACCTTTACTCTTCAGACTTTAGAGTGCTTCTCCACTGTTCAAGCTTTTGGTTGACATAGATGCTGGCTTCGTCAATTAACACAATTTGTTAGCAAATGGCAAGTGGCAACACCATGTGTTAATTAGCTCGTCCATAACTAGGGCAACCAAAGTACGAGATCAATGCATACCCTAGTGTACAGTCATAGTTATTGAAACTTCGTAGTATCTACTATTCTCACACTAGTGATGACTCCTTCACACATATCCTTTATGACATCTATATATTTAATATGAATCTCTTTCTTTTTTTCTTTCTTCTCTAATACCCACCAAAGGATATTCCTTGGTACTCTATTATATGCTTTATCTAGGTCAATAAACACCATGTGTAGATCTTTTTTCAACTCGCGATAAATTTATCAATCTTTTTACCAACAATACATCCTGTGTTGTGGATCTACAAATCTAAAATGCTTCTCAGCTACTCTTGTAATGTCCCCAAGTCCACACTATATCACTTTTTGCCATAGTTTTATCGTATGTCTCATTAGTTGGATGCATGATAGTTCGCACAACTTGAAATATCTCCTTTGTTCTTACATATTGGAATCAAGGTATTCTTTCTCAATTGTCGGAAACCCTACCACTTCTTATTATAGCATTAAGTAAATTGATAAGCCATCCTACTCAACGTCTCCAAGACATTTTTAAACCTCGATGTACAAAAGTATGACATTTGGAATAAGTTGATAAAAGTGGTGTGGACAGCCTAGGACGACTCGATGTCAGCTGTAGTTTGCTGTTTAAATAATTTATTCTCCATTATTAGTGCTTTACTAGGAGAATGAGCCATTGCAGAAATGTTAAAGCACTTCAAGATGTGTTCATGATGGTCTATCTAATAAAGGTGCGTGCCTATATGGCTATATATCTAGATGCATAGATAAAGTTACCAACTCACTTGACACATTCTTATGAGTCACTTCAGCCTTATAGTCTAAGAAGGAAAAAAATTTGTGTATGAATCAATGTGTTTTAATAATCATTAGTGTTTGTAGTTTGAACATTTTATAACTGGTAATTATTACAAGCACCTCAAAATTTGGGCCCTGGTGTAAGCCAATTTAAGACTCTTCGTAGCCAACAGAAAGAGTAGAAGCATGATCCTCTATAGATGATCTACTTTTTTTGACCTCTGCCTTTATTCATCTTCTATCTTCTCTACAAACACTGAACTTATCAGGAAAAAAAATCTGCTCAACAATGGTTTCCCTGATATTTAGTTATCCAACTCTTATTTAGTTGGGTGATGTATCTGTAATTTCTGGACATGATTATGCTTAGGTTGTTTCTCTTATTCTATACTTCTATTGATCCTAGAGGCCAAGTGCAAAGGAACTACTGAAGCATCGTTTCATAAGGAATGCAAGAAAAAGCCCCAGACTTTTAGAGAGAATCAGGTGCATCCCATTTTCCTGACATCTTGTGCACTTACACCTATTCTTTGCATGTTTGCTTTGGTAAAAGGAATTGAAGGCATCATATTTTGCCTTAGTATCATTTGATTCAATGGTACTTGATGAATTAGTTATATTTCCACTTTTCCAAAATAATATCTACTTCTAAGGTGGTACGTTTTATCTCATGTGGAAAAATTATTTGGGTCCCACTTTTATTTTCACGAGATGTCTTTAAGACCAGAAAAGCAGAAAGAAACTTATGGTCCTACATGTTTCCCTCCGTTTAACATTAAAATATTCTTTGTTCAAGTTTTCTTTCTTAACAATTGTTTCAGAGTCAAGTGCATAAAATTCAATTTGGGACAAGAGGGAGTAAATGATATATATCCTGTTAAAAAAGGGACTGAATGATATATTGGTTTTTACCATTTTTGGACAAGTTATCGCTTCTGAATCTTATTAATGGTGTAGAATTTAAGGATTGTTTGCTTAATGATACAGGGTCAACCAATGTGTATTCTTTTCAAAAGTTGTTACGTGTGTTTTCTTGTAGGGAGCGCCCCAAGTTTGAAATAAAGGATGATATTGATTCCCCTAGGAATGGCCTGAAACCTGTAGGGGAAGCATCAGGCACCGTTAAGGTGACAAGAGATACGGGTACTGAAGACACTGTTAAAGTCAGGTTAGTGAAACCTCTTGATGTGCTTTATTGTTACCTGTGGTGATTCTTTGCTGAGTGTTACCTTTACAGTGGCCAGGGGAAGACCCTAAAAACTGCTGGATGGGACTTCAGCATTGGAGGATCATCTAGTACTGGAACTGTCCGAAGTGTGAAACCACCACAGGTTAGAGATAGGAAACCAGAAGTTCCATTGAATCAACCTGCTTCAAGAAAAAATCTGGACAGTGGTAACAATTGGTCCTCTGCTTCTGGAACTATTCTTTATAACTCATCTGAGGGTTTCAGCCAAAAAGACGATGGAGATGCAAACAACAATGAGAAAAGAGATTATTCTCGTGAAGATGTATTGCTTTGTTCTCTATAAGTGTGTGTATTTTTCTATATGCATGCATATACTTACATTTGTGTCTTACTTCGTATCCTTTTGGTGAAATTTAGAAGCTTGTATGAAGGAGTAAACTTGATTACAGATCCAAGTTGCAGGAGAATGTATGTACACATCAGACATCATGGTTTCCCGAAAATAAAGTAATTGATGTCTGCGATGTGGCAGTATTTTAGGATTTTACTGTCAGGAAGATCTTATTAGGTGGTTTTATAGCACTCTTCATGCAATAAAATGTTGTGACACACTTGAACCAAAAGTTGGATGATTCTGTCATCTACAACAAGTTTTAGTGTATTGTCCAATGAAATAGTTAACATTAAATGCATCAAGTTTGTGCAAATTCTTCCCACGGCTGAGAGAAATCTCTACTTAAGCTTACAGATCTCCCAAAAGAAAAAATAAAAAAAAAATAGAAAGAAAGTGAAGAGCTTGTTTGTTCTTGATACTTTAAGTTTCAGATGTATTGATGAACTATTTAGTTACATTGCCCTGTACATTTTTATATTTTTCTGCTAGAATCTTATTGTGACCCTGTTTCTAATCTGCAATTTACAGGAGGAATTATCAGTGAGTGGTACTGGAACAGTGGTTGTGAGATCTCCAAGAGGATCTCCTAGAGGATTTCAGTCCTCCTCTTTGTTCAGCGACCAGAGTTCCCCGGTATTCGTCAGCTTTTCTACCAAAATTTCTTAACAGCCATATGCTAAAAACTTTTTGGTGTATTTGCCATTAACTACTACTGTCAATTCACTTTGCAGTCCAGTAGCACACTTGCTTCTTTCGAGGATGCTTCTTCCAGTGGCACTGTAGTTTATCGTGGACGTCATGATGACCCAGATTCTCCTCGAACGCCAAAATCTAGGTTAGGAATTCAAGAGAGATCTTCAAGTGCATCACTTGAAGATAGTACAACAAACCTTGCCGAGGTATCTATCTTCAGAATTCTCCCAACTAAGAAGCTGGTTTCCATTTATGGGAAATTCTTGTCTGAATTAATGAAATCCGTGGGTTGATTTTTGTAATACTAGACTTTGAACTTGGTATAGGACGGCCATAAGGATAATAAAAGTTGAAAGGTGTTATAAATTTTTTATCAAGGAAGTGTTATCTGAAAAAATGTTATTCAAAGAAGACTTTGATCTCTCTCAGTAGTACATCTTTAATTCTTGAATCTTGATAGCGATTGTTTATTTGTTAGGCTGTGATTTCTTCTTATGTTTAACAAACTGGAATTTTCTTTCACTCAGTGATTCTGATATATTACTCTAATTACGTTTAAGTCTCTCCAATATGACATCTCTCGGTGGTTTGTAAGGCTTATTAGATGTGAACTTTTTAGGCCAAGGCTGCCATGATAGCAGGACCAAAGAAAGGAAATGTTAGAGACAGATCGAAATTGGGCAAGGTCCAACGTGATGGGTTAGAAAATAAAACAGAACAATCAACAACGAGCTCTGATTCTTCTAGGTACATGAGTTTTTGAAGCTGAAAGATAGTCTGAAGTTGGCTTATCCTAGTTTCATCATTTTCCCTGAAGCACCATAACTTTTCCAGGCACTCTCGCGACTATCTTGATGCGCAGAAGGTGTTTTCAAGATCGCGCCATGCAAGTGATGAAGAAGATGGTGCGAGAACATATGCTGCACCTTCATCTGCCACCTTATCTGTTCTCCTCATTCCTTCACTAAAAGAGGTAAGACTTGAGCTTTAAGTCAACTTAGATATCTTAAAGGTGATTTTTTATGGGAGTCGTGATAGATGAACCTGAGGTCTGTTGAGCTGTGCTTGTTTAGATTGCGATACATTCTTATCTGTGTGCATGCAAGAATATGTGCTGCTGATCTTTTTTCCATCAGAAACATTTGATGCAGGCCTGATTTCTAGCAGCTGCAGGGGCTTTAACAGTGTATATTTGGGGCTGAAAGGGTTCAAAATTTTTGAGGTGAAGGAGTTTTGCATAGGATAATGGCATTCAATTGCATTAAACTGAAAGGGGCTGAAGAAAGATAGGAAAATAGAGGCTGGAAAATGGTGGCAAAAATTCTGAAATTCAAGTTTAAGTAACCATAAGAATCAATCCTTGGTGGTTTAGGATTACCATTAGGAAATCTGTAATTGCTGATATTTCATAATTGAGAGCACTATGATGGCACTTGTAGACCTCAATGAACTCATCTCCACAAGAAATATAGATGAACTAGGAATCAAATACTGGTATTATATAAAGTCAGATTATTAACTCCAATCTAGATAAATGCGTCGTTTTTAATTCTATCAGACTCAAAAATCAAAAGCCTAGCACAATTGCTTTTCTGAAAATTTGATATACCATTTGTCTTTTGGCATGGCTGCATGTAGTGTATGAGTTGTAATTGCATATAACTCAAATGTTGTACCGGCTCAGCACCTGGTGCTTAATAATTTACTTATGAATAAAGTTCATAATTTGCGTATAAGTCTTCTGATTACAAATGTGGTAACTGGTCCAGATTTTTCTGGCATATCAATCAAAATATGGCAGATGCTAGCGAGTGTGGCTGCACTCACTTTCATCGGCTCGAACCATATCTATTTATATTTATACTGATTTGCACCCAGCATAATAGAATACAGATGCAGTGGTCTTTGTACTTGCTGACTCAAAATTCTGGATCCGCCTCTGATATATAAATATGTTTTGCAGACT
This sequence comes from Nicotiana tomentosiformis, assembly GCF_000390325.3. Lineage (NCBI taxonomy): Eukaryota > Viridiplantae > Streptophyta > Magnoliopsida > Solanales > Solanaceae > Nicotiana > Nicotiana tomentosiformis. The sequence continues at coordinate 40,395,385 of NC_090818.1, read as the reverse complement.
GTAGAAATAGTTTGTGGCATTGCATCATCTTACTTTCATTTGAAGCATTACAAATTACTGTATTGTGACTAATTATCAGCAAGAATGCTGTACATTCATAGTTCGGCAAATCCTCTTGACCGTGAGCATGATGAATTCAGTTGATATGGATCTTTTTGTGTCCTGGGGAGGGGTGGCAACTTGTCGGGGGTGGGGGTGGGGTGGGGGTGGGGTGGGCGGTTTCATATGGAGTTTTGGATGTCCTTGCTCACCTTTTCATCTACTTTGGTGTCTAGGCTGCTACTAGTGAATCAGATGGTTCACTCATGCAGGCGATGGTTGGCTCTTTCTTGGATATGGAGCGCATGAAGCCTGGTTCTTGCGATCTGTTCATGACTAGGTTGCTCCAGCGACTGGCAAGGTTATTAGTTATTCCACACTTTTATGCTTCCCTTGAAATATTAACATAAAATGTACTCCATTTGTTTATAATTTAGTTTTCTCAAGAGTAGAAACTCTTTGCAGCTCAAAGGAGTCATCTTTGAAAGATCTGCAAGACCTTGCTGCTCGCATCTTTGCAAAGGGAAAGATTGAAACAGAGAGTACAAGTACCGGGGTTGATAGCAAGAAAAAACAGCAGAGTAAAGAGCTTAATTCAAATGCGAATTTGAGTCCACTGGCAAGGTTCTTGCTTTCAAGGTTTGTCTAAAATGTCAGCAAATATTAAGTTCTTGCAGTGCTGTGAAAAAATTACTATGAATATGAAGCACCAAATAAGTTCCTCATCTAGACATTCCTATTTTAAAATGCAAGATGAGAGACTGGGTATTAGAACTAATATCTATTCTTCCTCTGTTTCATGACTATTTTGAGCATCTCTTGCCTAATGCTGATTCTGATTTTTCATTAAGTGATGTCACAGTATTAGATGGATAATTATTACGTGTTATATATCAAGAAATATGAACTACATAATGCATGTATCTATCTTCTGACTCTGGGCACCTTGAAGCATTGACTGGTCATGTCTTCCTAAACAAGTTTGACCTTTCAATTTCAGATGGCAAGGACATGCTTCTCGAGATCAAAATGCTTAAACATTGAGGTTAGATTATTGTTTCAAAATTTTGCATTTTAATGTTGCTTGTTCTCGAATTATTTTAGATTCTGTGTACATATCATTTTGAGGACATCTGTAATTTCTGTCCTCTGATTCATTTTGATGGGTTATTGAAGAAGTTTTTCTGCTGTCGCTTTGCAATTTGTAATTTAAAGCTCTATATTCTGTTAGAATTTGTCGTTTTTATTGGGCGTTTTTGTTGCTCAATGTAATAGTCACAGGCTTCTAAATTTTAGTGCTAACCGGTGTTTCGACTTCCGGAAGTTGTAAAGGAAAGGACATTTTGACATATTGTTAACTCGATTACTCCTTCCTGCTTGATACGTATACTAAATAACATTTCTTTCTTTATTCATCTTCATTTTGCTCCTAAACTTAATTTGTCTGGAATTCAGATATTTACTTTGGGAAGATATTTATGCAACTGAATGCAGCATTCGTGGGTTTTTGCCGTGCAAGCTTTGCAGGGAAAGGTAATTTTGCTGTGTAAAAGAGGGGGAAAAGGAGAAAAAAGTTAAAATGGGAAAGAGAATAATGACGTTAGATGGCTGAAAAGCATCTAGCAACCTTGAGAAGTAAACGTTAATGTTAAAAACCTTTTGCGCCAGGAATATGGATTCGGACGAGTGTATCCACTGACCATTGACCAAGATTAGGTGGTGCTATATCGGCTGAGCTGGATGAAATGTGGTGAGATGCACGCATATAAAGCGAGTGAAAATAATGAGTTTGATTTAAAAAAGATTAAAATAAAAATATAAAAAAAAGTTAAAAATAATTGGTTTTGTGAAGTTTCCCATCCCCTTCCTCGTACTCTTCCCCCACCTTTGCTAATTCCCTCGTATTCTTTTTCACCACTATACTCTTCTGCCCCTACCCTCGCGTCTTTCTGTACTATTCAGTCTCAAGATTCAATCAAGAGCAACTGTTAGAAGAAGCAACAACAGGGAGATTTCTTGCTTTTATTTCGAACTCCTCGCAGATCCATTGCTTCGATACCGTAGAAGAGTTGTGTTTCACCTCCGATTCTTACTTCTATTTTGTTTGTAAAAAAAGAAAACATAATCGGAAGGTAAATTAGTAAACAACAACTAATTGACCAGCGATTTAGGACTGTGGCTGAGATTTAGTGGAGATATGAAAAGGTGGAGACCCAAATAAACATGAATTTTCTCTTGTTTAAATAATTTTTTATCATTAAGATGCTCAAGATTATCTGGGTCTTCTTATTAATACAATATCCTGAAATCATAATCAACATGATCGATGTATCCACTGAATGAGTAGGAATTACATTGTTCCGAAGTGTGTATATGTTTTTTTTTTGGAATAGTGGGGGCGCAATTAGTAAAATTTTTTGGAATGGTTTTTATTATTAGTGAGCTTTTGATAAATGATTTTTGGATGTATTTGGGACAATACAAACTAGAGACATTTTGGGATTGTGAAGGTGGATTAATGGAGGAAAAGGTCCGTTTGGAGTGGAGAAGGGACGAGTAGATAGCGGAGAAAATATGGAGTAAAAAAGAAAATTGAATATTAGAATTTTTGAAATAAAGTGATAAATGATGATATGACATAAATAATTGGAGCTGGACACTGACATGTCATCCACATCGTATGTTTGAAGAGCACGCAAGGTTAGAGGAGTTTAAATGAGTTGTTTTGAATGGGTTGAGGTGTCCGAATGAAATTTTATGAAGTACGAAAATCGGAATATCAAAACGGGACAAGTAGAGGTGTCTATTAGGCCATTCTGCTTCTTTTCAAAAAAAACTTTTCTTAGTGAATGAAAGATAGAAGCTACAACCGAAATCAATCAAAAGACGTTAGTCTTCTCTATAAAAAGTGAAGCCGGAAAGATAGATCTCAAAACCGAACCCAAAAAAAAAATAGAGAACTTTTTTTTATCTGAACATGATATTTTAAAAGTTGCGAAAGTTGAATAAACTATATTGTTAATAGGATTTAACTAATAAATCGAAGCATTTTAGCCGGGAGTTGCACAACAAAATTTTGTGAGTTGCGATGTCGATAGCCTAGTAATGTCTGATGCTTCATGGTCCAACTATAGATGAAGTTCTAAACCCTTTTATTACAATTGTATACTTGACCGGTAAAGACATCACCACTGTGCACTCATAGCCGCTTCAATATTTTGCTGCAAACATTAACATGTCAAATAGAATGGCAAAATACATAAGTTGCCACCTGACCTATGGACCAAATCCCCCTTACACGTTTTCTATGGACAATAATATATTACACACAATCTTTCTAAAGTGTATCTAGTACACACCTTTTTTGACCAGGTCCCGTAAAAAATTTACCCGTGTAATTCACGCATTTGACTTTAGCTATTTGACAATTATTAAACTTGACCCACTTATTTTTAGCCCTTTATATTTATGAACCAACCCGACCCTACCCGTCCCATCCGGTAAAAAGGGTTAAAACTAAATTACCCCAAATAAACTCTCATTTCGCGATACATCTCAAAGGTGCTCTGGTGAAGGCGATTCCGGCGACTATCTCAAGCACGACTTTCATCTTGTATGGGAGGTGGATTAATGCAATTTTAGGTTAGTAATTTTCTTCCCCTTGCATTACCTGTTTGTTTTAGCAGTGGGTGGGTTGAACCTAGTTTTTTTTTGAAATTTCTTCTATTTGCTTTAGGGTTTTTGGACTTTTTAAAAGGAGAATCTTCTGTCATTGTCGATATTACTGTGAAGTTGTCATGTTGTTGCCTTTACAGAGAGTTTTTTATAAAGAGATTTGCTTTGTGTTTGTAAACCGTGTGTAAAGTTAGGGTTTATGTGATTGTTGTAATACCATTACTTTGAACAATGTGATATGCTCTTGTCTTTGTCTTTATTTTGTATTTCTTTATTTTCAGTTGTTGCATGTGGCCGTGGATTTATTTGTCCCCTTGTTTGTTTGCAGAAAAATATCTTTTAAATTGATTACACTCAAGTGGTACAACGATGGGGTCTTAGTTCTTGGTAACTTTGCTCGTTATGGTGGTGGTGGTGGTGGTGGGTAGTCAAACATTGACTTTAGATGTAGATGTAGATTTTCTGTCTTTTATTGAACTGATGAACTACACTAAGTTAATGTAATTTAAAAATGTGGCTGAGCTGTATATTTATTCAATGGATATGATAAATAAATTGGTAAATATTCTCATAGATAAGGATATGTTAGACATTTGTAATGAATTGAAATATGGGGATACCTTAGATATTTATGTGATTCATGATATCCCTTTAAATGTTGTTGACATAAATGAGGCTAGTAAAGGGGTTGGTGGGAGTAATAGTTGAGCTTTTAAGAACACAATAATTTTAGAAGAAGAAGATAGTGAACTTGCCCCTGCTCCTGCTCCTGCACATTCAAGTGAACAAGAAAGTGAAGTAGATAGTGAATCAGATAATGATGAGGTTGAGGATGGCAATGAAAATGACTCAGACTTTGATAATCCTGAGAGTAATGGAGTAGACTTACATATTCCTGATGATAATGATTATGGATCTGATGTTCATGAAGAATTTGCAGAGTGTAGGGATGAACTGAGGAAATATTGGAGGAAAAAGAGTGAAAGGCCAAAAGATAGAGGTGATATTAACCTAGGTGATGCAAATGTTGATATTGGCTTTGATGAATTAAGAACTGGTAGCAAACAAAATAGGTACACAAGCTTAGTAGGGACAGATGAGCCTCATTTAATTTGGTTCTTCTAATGCTGAAAACTTTCCTTCAGATGCTGAAGATGAATTTGATGAAGAACATAAGGAGAGAATGACTGCCAAGAAGAGAAAAAAGCCTTGATATTTTATCCAACTATCAAAAAAATAACCTGGGAGTTGGGGCTAATTTTTTAGAGTGTTGATGATTTTAGCTTGGTTGTTACTAAGTATGCAATTCAGAAAGGAGTTCAAATTGAAAAGTATATTAATGAACCTAGTAGGGTGAGAGTAAAATGCATGCACCAAAAATATCCATGTCTCTTGGCTGCCAACAAAGATGACAAATCTAGCAATTTTAAGATAAAAAAGTATTGTCCTGTCCACAAGTGTTAAATAATAAATAAAAATAAGCTTTGCAACTCCAGATACATTGTAAAGCATTACAAGGATAAGATTGTGTCTAAACCAAATATGAAAGTTTAGGAGCTAAAGAAACTCATTAAGGATGAACTGGACATTTATGTTGGTAGGTCCATAGAGCTGGAGCAAAAATTCCGAAAGAGATAATAGGTGATGTGCATGCTGAGTTTAAAAGACTATGATTATAGAGATGTTCTGTTACAGACAAATTCAGGTACAACTTGTGTTGTAAAGGTAGATAATCAAGGTGAAGGCAAGTTTATCTTCCATTCATTTTATGTGTGCTTTTATGCTATGAAAAAGGGATGGTCTGAAGGTTATAGAAGGATAATTAGCCTTGATGGATGCTTTTTGAAAAGGCATTTGTAAGGGTCAACTGCTTGTAGCAGTATCAAAGGATGGCAACAATCAGATGTTCCCTATTATTTGGCCCATTGTAGAGTGTGAGAACAGCTTCACTTGGACATGGTTTCTGAAATGTGTGACTCAAGACTTATGGCTTCAAGATGGAAGGAATCTCACTATCATGTCTGATGTGCAAAAGGTGATTTCATTGCTGTCAATATTTAATTTTTTCTTATTTCTATCAAAAATGTTGCCTGAAAGTGAACATAGGTGGTATGCCAGGCACATATTAGCAAACTGGTCCAAAGATTGGAGAGGATTAGAGAGGAGAAACAACTTCTGGAGGTGTGCTAGAGTTTCGTGTGTGGCAAAATTGAATTTTCACCTGGACAACTTGAATATGCTAGGGAATGAGATATGTGAGAGCCTCTTGAGGTATAACAAGGAAACCTGGTACAGAGCATACTTCAATTGTGATAATGAGATATAATTGACAACAATATGTGTGAGACCTTTAATGCTTGGCTACTTGTTGCTAGACACACGGCAATTATCAAAATGTTGGAGGAAATTAGAGTGAAGATGATAGAGAGAATAGGAAAGTTGAGAGAGTTTGCAGATACATGGATATGTGATATATCCCCAATTGCTATAAAAGTGTATTAGGATAACATGACCCAGTCTATGAGGTGTACAATTAAATGGAATGGTGAATTTGGCTATGAGGATGAGGATACCTCATTAAGATTGGTAATAGAAACACTGTGTGAAAATGCAAACCCAGACATGTACCTGCATGTCATGGATGTTGAAGGGTATCCCTTGTGCTCATGCAATTGCTGCTATGCACTTCAAGAACATTGGGCCAATTAACTATATATCCTACTGGTACCACAAATCCACTTATTTGAAGGCATAATCAACATTTATCCAGCCTGTGCCAAGCATGCAGATGTGGCCAACATCTACCAATCCACCAATTGAACCCCCACCAATCAAAAAGATGCCTGGCAGACCAAAGAAGAAGAGAAGAAGAGAAGAAACTGAACATCCTAAGTCTGGAAAGCCGTCAAGAAGGGGTATGGAAGTGACATGTTCAAAATGTGGTGGCTATGGACACAACAAAAGAAGCCCAAGAAACCAAGGCATGCAGATTCTACTCCTACAAATGCTTCTTATAGAGGAAGCAGGGGAGGAAGAGGAATAACTGCTCCAACTACTACTGCCCCTGCTGTTGGCAGATGAATAAGAACTGGTAGAGGTAGAGCAAGTAATACACCTGCTCCAACACCTTCAGCTTCAACTACTTCTGCCCCTGCTGCTGCTGGCGGCAGAGGAATCAGAACTGGTAGAGGTAGAGGAAGTAATATACCTTCAGCTTCAACTACTTTTTTCCCTGGAAGAGAAAGAAGAACTGGTAAAGGTAGTGGAAGAGGAACTAGAAGTTCTTGGATTGGGCTGTTTCAATCAAGCTGTGGGTTCACAAGTTTTTCTGTAAGTACTTCAAACTTAAGTTTATTCATGTTTAGTTAAACTACTTGTACTAAATACTTTAATTTTTTGGCAGTCTGGTAGAGGTAAACCAAGAATGATTTCTCATGCTGGTAAAAAGAGGTCCTCAGCATATATTCATGAATGTGCCTACAAGCCAACAAGTGGAGTAAAATGGAATGGTAGACTAACCATTACTAGAAGACAACTTGAAAGAACTGTTGCATCCCATTCCAGAACTGTTGCATCCCATTCCAACCTAAGTCAAGCAAATTCATCATCCCAGCCATCCAAGAACAACTATATGTAGTTGTGTATTGAATGTTGTACTGTTAAGTTATTTTGGAACACTTGAATTTGCACCCAAACTGTTAGGGTTGTTATTGTGGTGTTTAGTATTGCTTAAGACAAGATGTACTTATTTTTGTTAAAGCAGGTTGCTATTAGGTAACTGTAATGAACAACTTTACTCTATGGTGCTACGTGTTTTAAATTGAAAATTTTTGGGCAGTTTCATCTCTTTGGTATTACCACTTCAGTATTTAAGCATTTTAGGTGTATTTTAGGCAGCAATTTCAACCACCATTTAACTGTGTAGGCAAAGTATATTATCTACATTTTCAGCTCACATAACAACAACCACAAATCAAACAACATTAACAGTTACAAAAGATTTCATTCATTTGTAACAACGGCATACAAAATCCACCAAAAATCTTCATTCATTGTCTTATATTATATAGCAATCTTTAGACTACCAAATACAATAAACTTCAATACAATTACAATTAAAATCAAGGCACACAATCTCCTCTAATTTCTTTGATTCCTATTTTCCATCAATAATACATCGAACACCCTCTTCTTCTTTAGCAGCCCCAAAATCATAATTTTCAAGTGCTCTGGAGTTAGGCGATCAAACCACACAAAGAAATTATATCTCGAGCCACTGTCCCTCTAAAAATCGAAGAGAAAAATTATTACGAAGTATAAAATCGATTATAATAGTACAATTGATATTTATCTCATAAAATTTATATCCGTAAAATTGACGAACATGATTATCAACACTGCATGATTGTGTCACCACAGCTTCTTCAGTACAATAACAAAATTTTTCTATGCATTTTTCCTGACCCTAAAATTGAACCCTAGAAATTACAATGTCAAAACAGAGAAGAAAGAAGTAGAAGAAGATGATTATATTGGCAACAGAAAATCGCATAAGAAGTTATCAAGAAGAGGAATATTTCTGCAACTATCGAGCTTTCAATAAGGAAGAAGAAGGGGGAAAAACGGGTCCAATTTTAGAAGAAATGGGTTGAGGGTCCTTTTATTTGTTTAAAAATGGCCGTTGGGATTTGTTTCTGACCGTTGATTTAAGTCAGAAAATGTCTACTTCTAATTTTCACGCGTTTCTGCCGTTTTGTTTTACACACGCTTGGACCTGGTCAAAGAAGGTGTGTACTAGATTTACTTTAGAATGGTTGCGTGTGTAATATTATTATCGTCCATAGAAAGTGCATAAGGGGGGATTTGGTCCATATGACAAGTGGCAACTTATATATTTTGCCCAATAGAATCTATCTATACTATATTAGAAGCACAAAACCCCTTAGCGAAATATCGTTTGCCTTTTTTATCCTTTTAAAATAGACTTTACATTGGATAGGATTGTAATTTAAGTTACTTCCCTAATATTTAGAACTTTGAAATTACAAATACTTTAATCACTAAATCTTTTTATTTGAATTAGGTAAGAACTCATAACAATTTTGAACTGAAAATCAAGTAAGATTTTAATTTACATAAGTTCATTGCCTAATATTTTATATTTTAAAATCTTTCTTAAATACTTGCCATGTTGCTCTATCTATACAAAACACTCGATTTTCTCTCCCTCTCCTAATTTTTAGTGCTTATGAATGTCCTTTGTTAATACTTTGGTAATGGAAAGTTAGTTCGTTTCCTTGTTCTGGTAATGGAAAGTTTAAACCTCAAAAACTTTAAAAGTATATTCCTCCTCGAATCCAAGAAAGAGAGTACGGAATAAGAAGATTTGTTAAAAAAATAAAAATTAACATAACGCCAAAGTTACACAATGCCAATATATTAACATTAATAATCTTGATTTTATAACTAAAAAAATATTTAAGAATTTAAAAGAGAGGCAGAAAGAGAAGTGGTTGACAAGAGTCAATAACACTAATGATTAACATAAAATCCAAAGTGAAATGTCTGATGGATCTTTTTAGGGAAAAATTATACGACACATTAAATATTTACACTGTATTTATTATTTATAGCTATACTTTCAGCAAATTTACCATTAGTAGTTATATTTGAATTTTATAGCAAATCCATGAAATACGAGATTAATTATTTTGAACTGAAACTAGAAAACAACAAGCTCTTGTAGCTCAGTTGGTTAGAGCGCCCACTTAGTTAACGGAGGTCTTGAGTTTGACTCTCAACAAGAACTTTTTATTTTTCTGTATTTCTGTATTTCGCCTTAGTTGTATTCATTGCACGAATGAATATAATTGTGCGAACGAATACAGTTGATACACGTTGTATTCGTTGCACGAACGAGTAATTAGAAAATTTATAGTTATTAGACTCTAAACAATAGTAATTTATGAAAATTCCTCATCTTTTTAATATTTGAAAATAGAGTTTTTATTTGATCCAACGAGGGAAATCACCATTTCACTGCTGCTCCTCTACAACTACCTTTCCCCAATATGATCACTAATAATGGTGGCAAAATGCTTAAAAAAATAGTTATCCACCCATATTATCCATTAAAAAATGGGTTGGATAATGAACTTTTTAAAAATGGGTCAAATATGGATAAGATTCATATTATTAATTTAAAAAATAGATAACCAATGGATAACTAATAAGTTTAACTTTTATATTTGTAAATACTCAAATTAGGGGTTCCTCAAATTAGGGAGACTAGAAATTATCAAACAAATGATCATATTCAAGAAACCATGGATAATATGGATATCCATATTATCCGCCAGTTAACTTGTATGTTATCCGTATTAAATATGGATCGGGTCGGGCAATTTATCCGTTTTTATATTACCCGTTTTCGACCCATCCATATCCGTCCCGACCCGCCCCGCCCGTTTGCCCCCCTAATCACGAACGAAGATAGAAATCTGCATAGATAGGTCATAGGAGGATGAAACGAACTAACTCAAGAGACTTTTTAGAATTATATTAAAAGTACATACTGATAAAGGGACTCAAAATCATAACAACTTCTCATTATCCACGTGATTCAGTTAGTTTAAATTGCCATCAATTAGAGTCCTAATTTCACTGACATTCTAACTCTTGTGGAAATATCTGTTGTACTTATCTACTTAGATTTGGATTCACAAATCCACTCTATAAATGTACGCAGCAAAGGCAATGGAAAAGCATCACTTTCAGCAACTATTTGTGTTCCTTTATGGTATCAAGAGCATCAAAGACTCCAACGAGTAACTGATTCTGGGAACACTTTTTTTTTCTTTCTTTTCTTGTCAAACCAAACCAGCAACAATGCCCTTTTCAGATACTATTGTTGTTGCTGCTACTGGTGGCAGTGCCCCTCAACCAAATCAACAAATCACCATTCATCCTGCATCCCAACTACCTCTCAAACTCACCAGCAGTCACAATTTCTCGACATGGAAAGCTCAACCTTCCACTCTCCTCATTGGATATGATCTCATGGGCTATGTAGATAGCATAGAACTATGTCCTCCGTAGTTCCTTACTTCAACAGATGGTTCAAGCAAGCCAAACCCAGCCTACAAAATCTGGACAAGGCAAGATAGCCTTCTTCGAAATGCAATCATGGCCTCGGTGGATTGCACAATCGCACCAATGATAGCCAATGTCACCACATCTGCACTTGCTTGGAAAAGTCTTCACGCCAATGTCACCACATCTGCACTTGCTTGGAAAAGTCTTCACACTACATATGCCAACAAATCCCAGGCTCGGATTTTTGGACTTCGTGAACAACTATCCGCATTGCGAAGGAATTCCAAATCTATTGCTGATTTCATGGGTGAAATAAAATCCTTAGTGGATGAACTGGCATCCACTGGATCTCCTTTAACCAGTGAAGAGTTGACGATTAAAGTCCTTGGTGGTTTAAGGCCCGAATTTAATGAAATTTCAGCAGCCATCCGAGCCCGAGACACACTTATAAGCTTTAAAAAACGATATGATAAACTACTTGGTCATGAAGTTTTCCTAAAGCATGAGGATGCCGAGAAGGAACAACTCACTATCACTGCTCAACTTAATTAGAGAAACTCCTCAAATAGCCGACCTCGTAGTAACAACTTCAATACCAATTACAAGTCCTTCTCCACAAACAGACAGTCCAACAATCAAATCAGACAGCAGAATGGATATAATCCGTGACGATCCAACAATCAACGAGTTCAGTGTCGGCTTTGCGACAAATTTGGTCATATAGCTTGTAATATGGCCAAATTTTCATGACATTTGCCATGACATAATATCCATTATAACAAATTTGTGGTTCATGACATTTGCCATAACATAATATCCATTATAACAAAATTTGTTGATCATGACATTTGCTATGACATAATATCCATTATTAGGCCAAGGATTTCTTGCTATAAATAGAGGAGTTTCTCCTCATTGGTAAACACACCAATTCAAGATCTTTTCACTCTTATCTTTCTTTCTCCTTCTTTATTTCATTATAGAGTATTTTGTAAGAGAGTGAGTATTGGGAAACACTTGTGTGAACCCTTTCTTTGGAATGATCTTGTGAGGTTATTCTCTTGGGGTATTTGGGATTAATTAGAGTATTTATTCTAATTTTGTACTATCTTTTGTACTCTTATTGTTATAGTGAAATTGCTCCTCTCCGCTTGTGGACGTAGGTCACCTTGACCAAATCACGTTAAATTTGTGTCTTCTTTATATTCTTTAATTGCCGTTATTATCAACTTCCATTGTCTTTGTTATTGTCATTATACCGTTGTTTGGCTAAATTTCGCACTACCCGGGTTCCCGATCCTAACAAATTGAACAGATCCAGATCTAACCGGGTTAGTTTAAATAGCCAAAATGACTATAACAAAGTCTTATGTTGAGAAATTTGACTGAAGTGCAAACTTCGGAATGTGGCAATTAAAGATGAAAGCTATCCTAATTCAGGATGGCTTAGATTTGGCACTGCAAGAGAAGGAGAAGATGCCGGATAAAATGATGGACGAGGAGTTTGCCGTCATAGACAAAAAGGCAAAAGCAGATATTATTTTATATCTTTCAAATGAGGTTTTGCGTGAAGTTGCAACAGAAAGCTCAGCCAAAGGCATATGGGAAAAGCTTAAAGCCCTATATATGAAAAGAACAGTAGAAAACAGACTTTACCTAAAGCAAAAACTCTACACTTTTCGTATGGCTGAAGGTACCTCTATACTTACTCATCTTGATACTTTTGATTCTCTTCTTATGGATTTAAGTAACATAGATGCTGAAATCAAAGATGAGGATCAAGTTGTGTTATTGCTTGTTTCCTTACCCAGTCGTTTAAACATATAAGAGATACTATGCTTTATGGAAAGGATAATATCTCTTATAAAGATATCAAATCTATTTTGAAATTAAAAGAACAAATAGATAGAGATATTACTGGGGAAACTAGTGGGAACCAAGGGGAAGGCTTATTCATAAGAGGTAGATCCAATAAGAAAGATTCAAGTAGTGAGAAACCTAAATCAAGGTCAAAATCCAGATACAGAAATGTCATGTGCAAATATTGTCATAAGAAAGGTCACATTATTTCTGAATGCTTTAAATTCAAAAACAAAGAAAAGCATACAGAAAAGAAAAATGAGTACAAAAATACTGACACTACCGAAGCAACTGCAGCTGCTGAGAGACCGAGGAAACTATTTTTTTAGCAACTAATAATAGTTTTAAATCTAACAATGAGTGAATTTTAGATTTGGGTTGTTCTTATCATATGTGTCCCAGTCGGAATTTATTTACCACATATGAATCTATTGGAGGTGGAGTTGTCTTGATGGGCAACAATGTTGCCTGCAAATTTATTGGAAAAGGTACAGTCCAAATCAAAATGCACGATGGTGTGGTGAGAATTCTCACCGATGTTAGACATGTTCCTGACTTGAAGAAAAATCTCATCTCTTTGGGCACTCTAAAATCTCTTGGGTGCAAGTACACAGATGAAGGTGGAGTTCTAAAAATTTCTCATAGTGCTCTTGTGATCATGAAAGCACGCAGATCTGGTATGCTGTATACTCTTTTGGGATCTACTGTTACAGGTGCTGCTGTAGTTTCAATATCAGATAAATCAGATTCTGACATCACCAAATTGTGGTATATGCGATTGGGGCATATGAGTGAAAAATGTCTTTTCATCCTCAGTAAAAGAGGTATCTTATATGGCCAAAGTACCAGAAATATGGAGTTCTGTGAATATTGTGTGTTCGGGAAGCAGAAAAGAGTCAGCTTCAAATCTCCAGCGATTCATAGAACAAAAGGTACTTTGGATTACATTCATTCAGATCTTTGTGGTCCTTCACGTACCCCATCAAAAGGTGGTGCCAGGTATATGTTAACTTTCATTGATGATTATTCAAGGAAAGTTTGGGTTTATTTCCTGAAAAATAAAAGTGATGTTTTCTTAAATTTCAAACAATAAAAAGTTTTGACTGAGAAGCAAACAGGAAAACAGGTTAAGCGGCTTAGAACAGATAATGGCTTGGAATTTTGTAATGATGAATTCAACGAATTTTTCAAGAATGAAGGAATTGCTCGACATCGTACTGTGAGAATGACACCTCAGCAAAATGGTGTGGTAGAAAGGATGAATAGAACTCTTTTGGAAAGGGCTCATTGCATGATTTTAAATGCTGGGTTGACAAACGCCTTTTGGGCAGAAGCTATCTCTACAGCTTGTTATATTGTCAACCAAGCTTCTTCTGCATCTTTGAACTTTAAGACTCTAGAGGAAATGTGGTCAGGTACTCCTGCTAATTATTCTGATTTAAAGATATTTGGTTGCCCTGCATACATGCATGTAAATGATGGAAAATTAGAGCCAAGAGCTAAAAAGTACATTTTCCTTGGGTATGCATTTGGGGTGAAAGGATACCAACTATGGTATCCCGATCCTATGGCACCAAAATTTATAATTAGCAGAGATGTAACCTTTGATGAATCCTCTATGTTACATTCTAGAAAAGAGTCTTATAGTTCTTGTAATACAGATAAAGAAAAGAGTACACAGAACCAGGTGGAGATTGAGATTGGCATTCCTTTTGAGCCAAGCTCATCAACTTTGGAGCAAAATACAGTAGAAACTCCTGAAGTTGAGACAGAAGCTGAAATTTCTGAAGTTGAGACTCCTGAAGTTGAACCAGAAGAAGAGGAGTATTCTATAGCCAAACATAGACCAAGAAGAGAAGGTAAACAACCATTAAGGTTGGGAGATTATGTTGCATTTGTTTTTTCAGTTGCATAGGAAACTGAAGAAATTGGAGAATCATCAAAATATTCAGAAGCAGTTTCTGGTGCTGACTCAGCCAAGTGGCTAATTGCAATGAATGAAGAAATTGAGTCTCTCCACAAGAATGGTACTTGGTCTCTTGTGAATCCGCCATCAGGAAAAAGAATTGTTGGTTGCAAATGGGTCTTCAAGAAAAATGATGTCATTCCAGGGGTTGAAGATGCGAGGTATAAGGCACGAATAGTTGCAAAGGGCTATAGTCAGGTACAAGGAGTTGATTTTAATGATATTTTCTCACCTGTTGTTAAACATAGCTCTATTCGTGTCTTGCTTGCCTTCGTTGCCATGTATGATTTGGAATTAGAACAACTTGATGTTAAGACAAATTTCTTACATGGCGAACTTGAGGAACAAATATACATGCATCAACCCGAAGGATTTGAAATTGAAGGAAAAGAAGATCATGTTTGCTTGTTAAAGAAATCCTTGTACGGATTAAAGCAGTCTCTAAGATAATGGTATAAAAGGTTTGATTCCTTTATGTTGGGTCATGGTTATTCGAGAAGCATGTATGATAGTTGTGTTTACTTTCGGAAGTTAACTGATGGTTCATTTGTGTACCTATTATTATATGTTGATGACATGCTCATTGCTACTAAGGATTTAACAGAAATTCACAATTTGAAAAGTCAGCTGAAAAGTTAATTTAAGATGAAAGATTTGGGAGCATCTAAGAAAATCCTTGGCATGGAGATCAAAAGAGATCGAAAAGCTAACATGCTATTTTTGACCCAGAAGAAGTACTTGGAGAAAGTCTTGGAGAGGTTTGGCATGAAAGATGTTAAACCAGTTAGTACCCCTCTTGCTGCTCATTTTAAGTTATCAGCTGCTCAGTCCCCGCAGTCAGAGGAAGAAGAGAGGTATATGGCACATGTTCCTTATTCCAGTACAGTCGGCAGTATTATGTATGCAATGGTTTGTACACGTCCAGACATTTCACAAGCAGTGAGCTTGGTAAGCCGGTATACGACTTTCCCTGGTAAAGCACATTGGCATGCTGTGAAATGGATTCTCAGATACTTGCGAGGTACTTCAAATACATGTTTGGAGTTTGGGAGAAATACTAATACTTTGGTTGGTTTTGTAGACTCAGATTATGCAGGTGATCTTGACAAAAGAAGATCCCTGACATGCTATGTATTTTGCATCGGTGGTTGCGCTATTAGTTGGTAAGCTACATTACAACATGTAGTAGCTTTATCTACTATCGAAGTAGAATATATGGCAGTGATCGAGGCGACCAAAGAAGCTTTATGGTTGAAGGGTCTATTTGCGGAACTCAGTTTACACCAAAGTGGTATTACCATTTTCTTTGATAGTCAAAGTGACATTCACTTGACTAAAGATCAAATGTATCATGAGAGGACGAAGCACATTAATATAAAGTATCATTTCATCCGAGAAACCATTGCTGAAAGAAAAGTCTCTGTTCAGAAGATCAACACTAGAGACAATCCTGCTGACATGTTCACAAAACCTCTTCCAGTGTCCAAGTTCAAGCTTTGCCTGAACTTGATTGGCATTTATGAAGAATGATTTTGCCCATTGGGGTTTTTACGGAGAAGGTGGAGCAAATTTACTATATATAAGCCGAAATTAGGCCAAGGTGGAGATTTGTATTATGGCCAAATTTTCATGACATATGCCATGACATAATATCCATTATAACAAATTTGTGGTTCATGACATTTGCCATGACATAATATCCATTATAACAAATTTATGGATCATGACATTTGCCATGACATAATATCCATTGTTAGGCTAAGGATTTATTGCTATAAATAGAGGAGTTTCTCCTCATTTGTAAACGCACCAATTCAAGAGCTTTTCACTCTTGTCTTTCTTTCTCCTCCTTTATTTCATTATAGAGTATTTTGTAAGAGAGTGAGTGTTGGAAAATACTTGTGTGAACCCTTTCTTTGGAGTGATCTTGTGAGGTTATTCTCTTGGGGTATTTGGGATTAATTAGAGTATTTACTCTAATTTTGTACTCTCTTTTGTACTCTTGTTGGTATAGTGAAATTGCTCCTTTCCGCTTGTGGACGTAGGTCACCTTGACCGAACCACGTTAAATTTGTGTCTTCTTTATATTTTTTAAGTGCCGTTATTATCAACTTTCATTGTCTTTGTTATTATCATTATACCATTGTTTGGCTAAATTCTGCACTACCCGGGTTCCCGATCCTAACATAGCTAAAGTTTGCCATTCAAAATCTCACTCTGCTGTTGAAATGCAAGCTAATTTCGCTGCTCGTAATACCATGTCAAATAGCTGGTGGATGATTGACTTAGGAGCGTCACACCACATGAGAAATGATCAACAAAACCTCATGGCTACATCAGATTTCACTTGCACAGACGAGATCATCATTGATGACGGTAATGGTATTCATATTTCACATATAGAAAACACCACTCTCTCAAATTCTAATTTTAATTCCTTTGTACTTAATAATGTCATGTGTGCACCTCACATAAGAAAAAAAATCTTATTTCAGTAGCTGATCGTGTCCAAATGCACACCTCAAAAGAGGTATAAAACGGTCGTTCGCAATTATAGAAACCCAACTAAGAGTTGGGGTCGAATCCATAGGGAGCTAAGATGGGAGTAAGGGGTATATATTTCAATGTGCGTGATTGAATTATCGAGATTGAACTTCCACAAAAAGATTGATTTTGTATTTCTAATTTTACTCTATTGATTGCAAAATAAAGAAACAAGTCTAGAGATAATTATTTTGGGGGTTTTTCAAATTGATAAAAAGTCTAGGGCTGTGACCATTATCTAGGTGTTTGCCTAATGGGATAAAGACTTTATTGCTTGTTCTGTTGACTGGGGTATATTATATCTATTAACTCTAAATTACCCACTCAATACCTCTCGTTCAGAGAGTGCTTTTGCCCAATTTGGCTTTCTTAAGACCAAATGGGTATCACACAAAACAGTTGATAAAATCTCAAGTCGGGTTATTACTATCTCTAGGTTGAACCCTTTAATTGTGTAAATCAATCTCTCAATTGACCAAATTTCTTGTTAGCCAAGTTATCCTAGACTAGGTCTCTCTTTCTCAAGAAGAGACTAAGTCAAATAGGCATAAGCTAATATTTGCAACCATTAATTCCTAAAATCAAAGTATGAACTAAGCTAAATAATAAATACCTAATCATAAACCAGCGCTAAATTAAATACTCATAAGGTTTACACACTAGGGTTGTGTCACAACCCTAGTAAAAATCTAGCTACTCATACTTGGGTTTGAAGAAAATGAAGAAGAAAGACTAATTAAACTCATAATGAAAGCTTAAAATGATTAAATCTATTGTAAAATACACCAAAGCAAAGTAAACATATAAAAATGGCAAAGAAAAATAGTTACAGTAATTGCTTATATTCAAACTTGACCTAATTTCGTGAAACTCTTCTATTTATACAAGTCTGAAAATCTCGGACAAAAATGCCCCTCTGGAGATTTTGCGGCCGCACAATTCCATGTGCGGTCCGCAGATTTCATCATCTTGGCAGGAAGTGGAGTTCTGCAGCTGCACATTTCTGAACTGCGGCAGCGAGGCAATCTTCTGCGGTCCGCACAATTAGGTGTGCGGTCGCAAGGCACTTCTTCTATAGCCGTACAATTCTTGTGCGGTCCGCAATTCACAGGGACTCCTGGACTTGGTCTTTTTGCACACTCTCTGATCTTCAACTCTTAGCCCCATTTTGCGGCCGCACAATTCATGTGCGGTCCGCAATTTGCACAAATGTCTGGTGAGTTTTCCTTCTTTGTTTGCGGCCGCAGGTGGAATTCTGTGGTCCTCAATTTCTTCTGCGGACCGCACATTGTGTGCTTCTGTGCCCTTTGTTGTCTTGTGCTTGGACTACTCCTCTTTTAGTCGGATTTGATCTCAGGAGCCAAACTTTCAGCATTCCTACAATTTTGCACAATTTCATTAGTTTCTGGAACACAATTTAATGCTTTTGGGCTAAAACAAAAGCTAAAAGGCGTTAATAAGCAGGCAAAATCCCCACTTATCAACTCTCCCAAACTTAAGTCTTTGCTTGTCCTCAAATAAATAAATTAGTTCACACCTCCAAAAGTTAAAGGTCATTTCAGCGAGTCGAAGGTGAGCCATCCACACATCAGTTGGGACCAACAATTAACCATACTATTTATGTATTATCAACAAGGCGACAAGTTAAACATTATGCACATATAGTTCTAAAGTGACATTTGAGCGTCAAAAGTTGACTTTACTCATCAATGACTCTTTCTCTGTCATGTAAGTCATGGTGGATTCCAAACTCTTCCTCCTCTACTTTCCGGTTGCCTGGCTCACTTAAAATTTTTAGCACTCAATCCAAAGATTAGAATGCCGCAAGTACGGCTTCAAGTACCATAGGCTTGCCCCTCATGTAGATCGCTGCTAATGTAAGCTTACTCGGATCGAGATCAAATAGGACTTTTTTCGGGATGTAATGAAGGCTTTTGGATTAGGGTTGGATACAATATGGTTGAGTGATTATACCTTTCCTTAAGCACTCTATTTTTTATTCTCGATTCACACTTTGCCAATTCTTTGAGGCACTTTCTTTTCCTTGGGGAACTAGAGAAACTTAACACACTCTTTCTTGATTATTACATTCATTTTTTCCCTCTTTGATTTCTCCATATTTGGGATCATTACCTCTCTTTGAATCCCTTCAAACCTTCCACTTATTCATTTTTTTGCATTTTTGTTTTTGTTTTTTTTTCTTGCCTTTTGTTCTCATCGTTTCTTTTATCTTTTTGTGCCTTGATACCTTTTTCGATTTTTTCGTCTCTCCCCCAAACTTACGTTTTTGGCCAATTATTTCACAAGAGTGTTAAGGAAAGCTCGGGTGCCAAGAGAGGATCACGACAAAATGGGTAAAGGCTTGTAACATGGTTATCAAATGAGAAAGGCTTGAGGCTCAAATGAGTTGACTAGGTATTAAACATTGGTAGGCAATAGAAAATTCAAATGGGCCAAGGAAAGCCTACAATCACTTCTCAAGCCAAGAAAAACTTAGGATTTCGCCTTGAAACACATTCGATGCAAGTTCTAGACCTTTCGCACGGGTACTTGGACTAGCAACAAAGTATCTCACCCTTCACACAACTGGATTGTTAAAAAGGATAGAGTCGAGGGCCCACAACGACCACATTCAAGATTGAAAATCACTATGGTTCAATTAAACCACTTGATGGTTGCCAAAGTCAACACAAGAGTCACCAGGTCACTAACTAGAGTTATTTCTTTCAAAAAGCTTGTTTCTAAACCATAAACACGTAGTTAAGTGTGTTGGTACCAAATAAAGCAAGTTTGACTCTTCGAGCATGACTTAATTAGGTCTTTTTATTCATTACTACTATTATTATTACCTAAATACCAAAAATGCACTCATTCCCTTAAGAAGGTTATAATGCCATCCATCGTTGGGACGAGTCACCCGGTTCACACAAAACAAATACCTTTGGAAAGAACCGTGGCATTAAGAAAACCAAAGACTTATTATCCACTAAAACATAAAAAGAAGCTACTAAAACAAACAAAGAAGTTACTAACTCAAACTAAGAACTAATAGCGGAACAAAAATAAAGAAGCTAATAAACACAAAACTACTGAATATACATAATGAGAGAAAACGAGAGAATATATACAGAATAAGAAAGAGAAAGAAAATAATATCAAGTTATTACAGACCAATTGTCTCAGAATATAACAAATATCATCAAAACAAACTCCACCCCCTGAATAAAAATAAGCATTATCCCCAATGCTTAACAAAATAAGAGTAAAGGAAGGGAAAGAGTGAAGAAAACTTCCTATGGCTCCTTGAACATCTCTATGTCCCCAGCAATGTCACCGCCCTCAGTCTCATCTAACTGGATCTCATCATCCTCAACTCTGGGTATGACTAGGTTGGTGAACATCTGACGCACTGCCTCGGTAGTATCGGCAACAGAGTCTGGCTCCTCAGACTGGCCAACTGGTGCCACCAGTGCTGATGGTGCTGCAGGATCTAGGCATGAAGGGTGTGGGTCAATCAACATGTCAAACGGGATATCTCCGGCTACAGCAAGCTTGGTCACCTGCCTCCGGAGCTTGTCCACTGACTTCTTACTAGCGTGTGACTTTCTCATCTTCTTCACTTCTTTGCCTAGTTCTTCGATCACTGACCCGTGTTGTACGAAGGTAGCCATGATGGTGTTCTGGTTCTCTAGGAGCTTCTTTAGTGTCTCCTCAACTGTCGGGGGAATTTGAGGTGCATGAACTAAAGACTGTGCTGCAACAGTACTAGATAGGTTAGACAGCTTTACAGTGGCTTTCTGTATCCAGTTGTTGAGGTTCCCAATGTCTGGGAGACTTGCAACACAGAAAGTGGAGCAGTAGGCATGGGCATCGGCTTCAAAGCTGAAGTGGAAACTGTGGCAGAAACTGCAGAAGGGGTTGTGGATGATGGTAGAGGCATAACTGCGGCACTAGAGGAAGGCTCGACTGAAGTAGATGGGACTTCAACTCCCTCCGTAACTTCCACAACTGGCTCATCAGACTGGCATGTGGTGGTAAACGGTCAACTTTTCTTCATTGGGTTGCTTGCATCCATAAGCGAGTACCAGGAGAAATGCTTCTTCGCCCCCACCTTTGTATCAAAATCCCTCGGCTCCACCTGCGCATCCGTGAAATACTCTGTGATAGTGTTGGGATACGAGTAGGAAGAATCATCCTGCCGGGCGATCACAGAGATGTTGGCCGACATCATCGCACCTACATTGATGGGGTACCCGGGCATGATGGAATCAACTAGAACTGCCCGAGAAATAGGGAGATAGGTCTCATTTTGGCTCGGGTCCAATCTGCTGCAAACAAAGGTTTTCCACCCCTTTGTCTCAAAGTTCAAAGTCGCCTGTGAATAGGAACCCCTGCTGTGATCCATGGAGGTGGTGGCCCGGGAGCTACTAGAATCTCTACTAACCAAGGTCGTGCCTCATCTCCCATTGCATACTTCTCTAAATATTCCGTCGGCTCGACATCTTTGAAACCCAAGTACGTGTTGAGAGTAGCTTGATATAATCTCACTTTAAGGTTATGCACTTTGGTTACCTTTGTTCCCTTCTTGATATGTGCCACATTGGCGTAGAATTCCCGGACATGATGTTCCTTTGCATCCACCACACTCTGGGTGAACCACATCCTCCCCTTGCGTTCCTTGAACTGTCTTAGCACTGTCGGATTATATGTCTCCAAATCCTTCAATTGAAATTGTCGCTCAAGAGTAAGCGACCTTGCTAGCCACCATTGACGAAAGCTAGTGAAGGCGGCCAAACTAACAAACCGGTCCTCCCAAACCTCTTTCTTCTTCATCCTTTCAAGGTCGGTAACTGTAGCATCTCCCCCTCTACCATCATCGGGGATATCCTGAACTAATATATCTGGTGACTCATGGACAGGTGTAGTAGATGGCTTAGAATCCTGACTAGCACTTTCCGAACCCTTGGAAGTGTTGGGGGATGATGATGGCTTGTCCCGCAGTTGGTATCTCCCTGACGTCCTGGTCTGTACTGCTGGTTGTTCCTGACTGGAGGCTGAGTTTCCCTCTGATATGTCCCTAGATGGGGCATATGAAATCGTCTCGAAGAGATCTGCACCTCTCCCTCTCCCGGTTGCTGTCTTCTTTTTTTTTTTTAATTTTAAGCTGTTGGGCACTAGGTAAGGGTCTCTTGCCTCGTCCCCGAGAAGGTTCACCCTTTCTTTTTAAAGTGTTGCCTCTGCCTCTAGATCAAACCATTTTCTGTACTAAGCAAAGGCGATCGTTAGTTGCAATTCAAGTTCAGACATACAAGGAGATATGTAAGGACACACACCAGAAGACACAGTGAGGAACACAGTTGAAACATGCTTGCAGGATAGGGATCTGCGGTCTGCACATTTTTCCTTGCGGCCGTAGATTGGGCCTTGCAGACCGCACAATTCTCTCTTGTGGTCGCAGCTGTGAAGTGCGGTCCGCATATTTTTTATTACGGCCGCAACTCGTGAGCCAAAAATATGCTAAACTCTCTGATGATAGAGAATTTGATGATGTGCGGTCGTAACATGTTTTCTGCGGACCGCACATTTTGTCTTGCGGCCGCACATTGAATCACAAATATGCACACTTCTCTGAAGACAGTGAAATAGATGTTTTTCGGCCGCAATGGAAATTCTGCGACCCGGACAATTTTCCTTGCGGCTGCAGATCCAATCGTTACTTAAGTTCTCCTAGACTCAACTTCTGCGGACCACACAAATTTGTTGCGGCCGCAGAATTCAAACAGTTACGAACAGGCCAGTATGACTAACTAGGTTTTGCAATTTTTGAGAATATTTTGACATGGCAATGACAATAAAGCATGGAAACACATTTTCCCAGTCCCCAATAGGCAATTATTAGATAACCCACTACATATTTACCCCCACATAGTTGTACAGTTGAATTCTACTAACAAATGGACTAAAATTTGACTAAAAATCTAAAAATTAAAAGAAAAAGATTAACAAGATTGTAAAACATACCAAATGAATGAGTATGATGAGTGATTGATCAAAGATGTTGTATGAATGCACAGGTAGACTTAGCAAGAACTTCAAAAGATTACTATTTTTTTTTTCTCAGAGAGGGAAAATGGTAACAATGGCCCTAACTCTCTATTTATACGTTTAATGTTCTTAAGGGAGAGAAGAGAGAGTGCGGCAATAGAATTTCAATTGCGGACCGCATTATGTTACCGGTGCTTCAATTGTGGTCTCCATCTACGGTCTGCAGAAATTTGTTGCGGCCGTAGATTCCTTGTTGCGGCCGCAAATTTCCTGTTGCAGCCGCAGATCGACCATTTTTCTGACAGACCAACTTCAGAGAGTTGGCATTTTCCACCTTCAATTTCTGTTGTCCGCAAGATAATTGTATGGCCGCAGAGTGCTTTTGCTGCATCAACTGTAAATGTGCAGTCCGCACAATTCATCTGCGATCCGCACAATTTTGCACACTTAGCGAGATTTTTGTCCACCATTTCTGTAAGGCACACTTATCCCTATAGCACACTTCAAATCAAATTAGCACAAAAATAACACGTAACTACAAAAGAAGAAAAGAAAAGAAAAAGAAACATGAGTTGCCTCCTAAAAAGCGCTTGATTTAACGTCACAGGACGACGCAAAATACCATCAGTTGAAATGAATCATCACCACGACGTGGTCATCTCCAACTTTTCCCAAATAGTGCTTCACCCGGTGACCATTAACTCAGAATACCTCATTGTTTTTGTTTTTCAAGTCCAATGTACCAAAAGGCGTTACACCCACAATTTCAAAAGGACCACTCAATTTAGACTTTAGCTTTCCGGGAAACATCCTCAACCTCGAGTTGAACAACAATACGAGATCGCCCACCTTAAACTCTTTGTTCCAAATGTATTTGTCATGAACATATTTCATCTTTTCTTTGTGCAAGGACGAACTTGCATAAGCATGATACCTGAACTCATCCAATTCATTCAAATATGCAACCCCCAAGTTAGCGACTACATCCCAATCAAGATTAAACTTCTTTAGATCCCATATGTCTTTGTGCTCAAGTTCCACCGGAAGATGACAAGATTTTCCGAACACCAACTGGTATGGCGACATTCCGATAGGTGTTTTGTAAGCCGTCCGATAAGCCCATAATGTATCATCAAGATTCTTGGACCAATCCGTCCGGTTAGCATTCACTGTTTTGGAAAAGATACTCTTTATTTCCCGGTTAGAGACTTCCACTTGACCACTTGCTTGTGGATGATAAAGAGTCGTGACTTTGTGAGTAACACCATACTTGCTAAGTAAAGTGTCGAAAGCCTTGTTACAAATATGCGACCCCCTATCACTTATGATAGCACGCGAAGTACCAAACCTTGTGAAAATATTCTTCTTCAAGAATGCCACCACACTTCTCGCCTCATTATTGGGTAGAGCAACGACCTCAACCCATTTAGACATACAATCAATCATGACCAAGATGTAGGTGTTTCCACAAGGACTCACAAAAGGACCCATGAAGTTAATACCCCACACATCAAAGATATCAATCTCCAAAATGGTAGTGAGAGGCATTTCATTTTTCTTCGAGATTTCACCGGCCCGTTGACATTCATCACATCTTTTCACTACATCACTTGCATCCTCGTAAAGAGTGGGCCAATAGAAACTGCAACTTAGCACTTTGGCCGCCGTTCTTGCTCCATCATGGTGACCACCATATGGCGAAGAATGACAAGCCCCAAGAATTTCACCTTGTTCCTCTTCCTGTACACATCTTCTAATCACCCCATCCGTGCAAATACGAAAAATGTATGGTTCATCTCAATAATAATCTTGATAATCTCGTTTAAGCTTCTTCCTTTGGTTTGAAGAGAACTCATCTGGAATGATTCCACACATAAGGAAATTTGCTAGATCCGCGAACCATGGCACCTCCTTCATTGAAATAGCCAAGAGTTGCTCATCGGGGAAGGAGTCATTGATTTCAAGGCCATCATGCGGCCTCTCCTCCTCCTCCAAATGAGACAAGTGGTGTGCCACTTGCTTTTCACTCCCTTTTCTATCTTAGATGTCAATATCAAACTCTTGCAACAACATCACCCATCTCATTAACCGAGCTTTGGAATCTTTCTTGCTCATAAGATAACGAAGTGCCACATGATCTGTATGGACAATAACTTTCACACCCATCAAATACGGGTGAAACTTCTCAATTGCAAACACAATGGCAAGGAGCTCTTTCTCCGTAAAGGTATAGTTGACTTGGGCACCATTCATGGTCTTACTAGCTTAGTAGACCGAATGAAAAATCTTGTTGGTGCATTGCCCCAAAACAGCCCCAACCGCTACATCACTAGCATCACACGTGAGTTCAAAGGGGACCCTCCAATTTGGAGTGGTGATGATGTGAATGGTTGTCAACTTGAACTTTAACAATTCAAAGGCTCTCATGCAATCATCATTGAAGTTAAACTTAGCATCTTTCTCAAGAAGCTTGCATAACGGGTTCACCACCTTAGAAAAATCTTTGATGAAACGCGGTAAAACTCCGCATGGCCTAAGAAACTCCGCACACCTTTCACCGAAGTTGGAGGTGGAAGTTTAGAAATCACCTTAATCTTTGCCTTGTCAACTTCAATTCCATTCTTTGAGATCTTGTGGCCAAGGACAATGCCTTCCTCGACCATGAAATGACACTTCTCCCAATTGAGCACCAAATTTGTTTCTTCACATCTTGCTAACACTTTATCTAAATTTGCAAGACAATCATCAAAGGAATACCCAACCACCGAGAAGTCATCCATGAAAACTTCAAGGTAATCCTCCACCATGTCCGTGAAGATAGCCATCATACACCTTTGAAAAGTTGCTGGTACATTACACAAACCAAATGGCATCCGCTTGAAGGCGAAAGTACCATAGGGACATATAAAGGTTGTTTTCTCTTGATCCTCCAGAGAAATAAGGATTTGGTTGTAGTCCGAATACCCATCAAGAAAGCAATAGAAAGCACGACCGGCTAACCTATCAAGCATTTGGTCTAAGAAGGGAAGTGGAAAGTGATCCTTCCTTGTGACTTTATTGAGCTTACGATAGTCCATACACACTCTTCAACCAGTCACCGTTCTTGTAGGAATCAACTTATTCTTGTCATTGGTGACCACCGTCATGCCCCTTTTCTTTGGGACACATTGAACTGGAGAAGTCCACGAACTATCGAAAATGGGGTAGACAACCCTGGCATCCAACAACTTGATAATCTCCTTTTTGACAACTTCTTGCATAGATTCATTTAGTCTCCTTTGATGTTCAATAGATGGTTTGGCACCTTCCTCCAAGTTGATCTTATGCATACAAAATGCGGGGCTTATTCCCTGAATATCCGCCAATGCCCACCCAATATCCTTCTTCCTCTTATGTAGCACCGTCAATGTAGAATCTACTTGCACATTAGTCAAACAAGAGGAAAGAATAACCGGTAAAGTAGAACAAGGGCCAAGAAATTCATACCGAAGATGTGGAGGCAATGGCTTCAACTCCAAGGTAGGAGGCTCTTCAATGGAAGGCTTTATAGGAGAAGTTTTCCTATTTTCAAGATCCAAGAATAGTTTTTGGGGTGCATAATTGTACGACCCCATTCCATGCAAAGAGTTCACATATTCCATGAAGCCATCTATCTCATCATCATCAAAATTGAGCAAGACGACCTCCAACATATCACTAACATTGATTATGGCACTTGTATCATTAACAATAATATCAGTCACCAAGTCTACAAAAGAACACACCTCATTGCTATTTGGTTGCTGCATGGGTTTATACATATGGAAAATCACTTTTTCATCACCCACTCGAAAGGTGAGTTCTCCATCTTCAATCACAAAGAGACTTCCCTGTATCAAGGAAAGGTCTTCCAAGAATAATCGGTAACTCATAATCAACTTCACAATCTAGAATGACAAAATCCGCCGGAAGAATAAATTTATCAACACGAACCAAGACATCTTTAATCACCCCCAAAGGTCACTTCATGGCAAGATCAGCTATTTACAATCTCATAGAGGTGGGTCTTAGTTGCCCAATTCCCAAGGTCTTGAAAATCGAATATGGCATCAAATTGATACTTGCCCCAAGATCACAAAGAGCTTTAACAAACTCGGCACTTCCGATTGTACAAGGAATTGTGAAAGAACTGGGATATTCCAATTTAGGAGCCATTGAGTGCACAATTGTACTCACTTGATGAGTGACCTTGATAGTTTCAAAATTTATTGACCGCTTCTTTGTCACAAGATCCTTCATAAATTTTGCATAACCGGGCATTTATTCCAAAGCTTCAACTAATGGAACATTGATTGAGAGACTCTTCATAATTTGAATGAACTTTTTGAATTGATTCTCGCTATTTTGTTTGGCAAGTCTTTGAGGATATGGAGGTGGGGTCTTAGTCAATGGTGCCTTAGCCTTTTGCACTACCAGTTTCGGTATGTCAATAATGTGATCCCTAGACGGGTTCACCTCCTCTTGAGTCTTTTCCACACTATCATTAATATCAATCTGAACTTCATCATTTGTTTGCACCACATTGTTCGGGACCTCTTCTTCTTGTACTACTTGCTCATCATCCACAAGTTGCCTTTGACTTGAGGTGGGTGCATTCCTACCTCTTCCACTTCTTGTAGTAACGGCCATGGCATGCCCCGTGTTGTTCTCACCCTTTGGGTTCACCACCGTGTCACTTGGTAGTGCCCCCTTAGGATGATAATTGAGAGCTTGAGAGATTTGCCCCATTTGCACTTCTAAGTTGCGGATCAATGTGTTGTGTGAGGCAAGTTGGGCATCAGAATCGACATTCTTTTCCATCATTTTCTTGAACATATTCTCAATACGCCCCATCTCATTGGTTGAAGAACTAGGACCATGGGAAGGATATGGAGGTGGGTTGTTCGGTTGTTGATACATCGGGGGCCTTTGAAATCCCGACCCCCGATTGCCTTGATTATGGTTCCATCCACCTTGATTGTTACCTCCCCAATTTTCTTGATTATTGCCATTCCAATTTCCTTGATTGTTGTTGTTATGCCAATTCCCTTGATTGTTTCTACCACTCCAATTTCTTTGGTTGTTAGAATTCCAATTGCCTTGATTGTTTTGAGGTTGCCATTGTTGTTGTTTTGAGACTTGAAAATTATTTTATTGCCCTTGAAAGTTGTTCACATATTGCACATCCTCTTCTTGGTCATTGTAAGAATCATCTTGATCAAAACTACTATCCTCTTGCACAAAATTATCCACTCGATGTTGCACTTGTGGACCTATTGTTCTTCTTTTGTTCATCATCATGTTCACTCCCTCCATGGCATTGACTTGCTTAGGATGTTGAACTTATTGAAGTTGAGCCTTTGCTAGTTGATTTATGGTGGTAGTCATTTCAGCTATGGCTTGCCCATGGTCATGCAACTCTTTATGAGTGTGGATCACGTTGGGATCACCTTGTGGAACATTAGCCCGGGATTGTCACGCCGATGATGTTTCCGCCATTTCATCTAAAACCTCACATGCCTCCGCATAAGGCGTAGTCATGAAGTTCCCACCAGCAAGTTGACTCACTACACATTGGTTGTTTGTATTGATCCCACGATAGAAAGTTTGTTGAATCATGTTCTCCGTCATATCGTTGTTGGGACATTCCTTAACCATTGTTCGATAGCGTTCCCATATCTGTGTAGTGGTTCATTTGGCTCTTGCTTAAATGCCAAAATCTCATCCCGAAGTGTAGCCATGTGCCCCAGGGAGAAGAACTTAGAAATAAACTTTTTCGCCAACTCATCCCAAGTGTGGATGGAAATGATTTGGCAAATGTTCCAACCAATTTAAAGCATTCCCCCATAGAGAGAAGGGAAAAAGCCTCAGCCTCAATGCATCCTCGGAGACATTTGTTTGTTTGCTCCCCCAACAAGTGTCCACAAACCCCTTCAAATGTTTGTATGCATTTTGACTTGGAGCACCGGTGAAGAAACCTCGTTGCTCTAGCAAAGTGAGAATCACGTTGGTGATTTGAAACTTGCCCGCCCTAATATGGGGAGGGACTATTGCACTGGTATATCCTTCATTGGATAACACCCGGTGTGGAGCCGTTTGTGGTGGAGGTGGGGATGGAATGAGCACATTGTCATGAGGCACCCGGTCTCTTCTATTGGCTTGAGATTCAAGAGGAACCTCATCCACTTGGTCATCCTCAATGTCCACATCCCCCAAAGCAATATTTCTGAGCTCATTGTTTGCCATGGTTGTACCTACGATTTTTTAAACAAGTTAGTAACATGGAAGGAAAAGAAGATACTCCAAAAAATACACCCAAATATATAGCTAACACCGTTTTTAACTCCCCGACAACGACGCTAAAAATTGACCGTGTCCAAATGCACACCTTAAAAGAGGTATGAAACGGTCGTTTGCAATTATAGAAACCTAACTAAGAGTCGGGGTCGAATCCACATGGAGCTAAGATGTGAGTAAGGGATATATATTTCAATGTGCGTGATTGAATTATCGAGATTGCACTTCCATAAAAAGATTGATTTTCTATTTCTAATTTTACTCTATTGATTGCAAAATAAAGAAAGAAGTCTAGAGATAATTATTTTTGGGGTTTTTTCAAATTGATAAAAAGCCTAGAGCTGTGACCATTACCTAGGTGTTTGCCTAATGAGATAAAGACTTTATTGCTTATTCTGTTGACTGGGGTATATTATATCTATTAACTCTAAATTACCCACTAAATACCTCTCGTTCAGAGAGTGCTTTTGCCCAATTTGGCTTTCTTAAGACCAAATGGGTATCACACAAAACAGTTGATAAAATCTCAAGTCGGGTTATTACTATCTTTAGGTTGAACCCTTTAATTATGTAAATCAATCTCTCAATTGACCCAATTCCTTGTTAGCCAAGTTATCCTAGACTAGGTCTCTCTTTCTCAAGAAGAGACTAAGTCAAATAGGCATGAGCTAATGTTTGCAACCATTAATTCCTAAAATCAAAGTATGAACTAAGCTAAATAATAAACACCCAATCATAAACCAACACTAAATTAAATACTCATAAGGTTTACACACTAGGGTTGTGTCACAACCCTAGTAAAAATCTAGCTACTCATACTTGGGTTTGAAGAAAATGAAGAAGAAAGACTAATTAAACTCATAATGAAAGCTTAAAATGATTAAATCTATTATAAAATACACCAAAGAAAAGTAAACTTCCAAAAATGGCAAAGAAAAATGGCTACAGTAATTGCTGATGTTCAAACTTGACCTAATTTCGTGAAACTCTTCTATTTATACAAGTCTGAAAATCTCAGACAAAAATACCCCTCGGGAGGTTCTGCGGCCGTACAATTCCATGTGCGGTCCGCATATTTCTTCATCTTGGCAGGAAGTGGAGTTCTGCAGCTGCATATTTCTGAACTGCGACCGTGAGACAATCTTCTGCGGTCCGTACAATTAGGTCTGCGGTCGCAAGACACTTCTTCTGCGGCCGCACAATTCCTATGCGGTCCGCAATTCACAGAGACTCCTGGACTTGGTCTTTTTGCACACTCTCTAATCTTCAACTCTTAGCACTGTTTTGCGGCCGCATAATTCATGTACGGTCTGCAATTTGCACAAATATGTGCTGAGTTTTCCTTCTTTGTTTGCGGCCGTAGGTGGAATTCTACGATCCGCAATTTCTTCTGCGACCGCAGAATTCCTTCTGTGGACCGCACATTGTGTGCTTCTCTGTCCTTTGTTGCCTTGTGCTTGGACTACTCCTCTTTGAGTCGGATATTATCTCGAGAGCCCAACTTCTAGCATTCCTGTAATTTTGTACAATTTTATTAGTTTCGTGAATACAATTCAATGCTTTTGGGCTAAAATAAAAGCTAAAAGGCATTAATAAGCAATCAAAATCCCCACTTATCAGGTTTTGTGGACAAAATAATTCTTCCATTGAATTCTTTCCATATTCTTTTGTT
Source organism: Nicotiana tomentosiformis (assembly GCF_000390325.3). Lineage (NCBI taxonomy): Eukaryota > Viridiplantae > Streptophyta > Magnoliopsida > Solanales > Solanaceae > Nicotiana > Nicotiana tomentosiformis. Next base: position 40,364,174 of record NC_090818.1, on the reverse strand, counting down.
GTGAAGGATCCAAGAACAGGGGCATCACTTCTTCAAGGCCAGGATAATGGGGATCTGAACGAATGGCCATCAATTGATCGTGTCGCTAAACAGTCACCACCTTCCACTCAGTTTGCAATGTCAACTAGTCATCTACCACTACATTTGTGGCATGCTTGTTTTGGTCATCCTCAACCTCGCGTTACAAAGTCAATGGTCTCATTGTTGAACCTTCCGGTGTCTACATCCAAATCTTTTACTTTTTGTGATTCTTGCTTATGTAATAAGAGTCATCGTCTCTCATTTGGAATAAATACTTTGCAAAGTGTTAGACCTCTTGACATTTTGTATTCAGATATGTGGGGACCCTCTCCTATTCCTTCCTCTGATAAGTCTCGCTACTACATTGTTTTTGTCGACCACTTTACGAAGTATTCTTGGCTTTTCACAATTAAACAAAAATCTGATATCATGGCCATCTTTAATAACTTTAAAAATCAGGTTGAACGATACATTAATACATTAATTCGTTCTGTCTATAGTGATGGTGGTGGCGAATACATTGGCCTACGTTCTTCACTTAGTCTCCTGGGCATCCAACATTTCACCAGACCACCGAACACTCCCCAACATGTTGGGACAGCTAAACGAAAGCATCGTCATATCATAGAGACGACTCTTACTCTGCTACACCATGCATCTGTTCCACTTCATTTTTGGTCACTAGCATGTCAAGCAACCATATACTTAATCAATCGCATGCCCTCACCGATTCGCAAAAATAAATCACCTTATCAAACATTATTTAACATTGCTACCAACCACTCAAAACTCTGTGTCTTCGGTTGTTTATACTATCCATGGCTTAGGCCATACACAAGCCACAACTTAGAGAATAAATCAAAACCATGTGTATTTATGGGGTATGAAAAAATGTCAAGCAGTTACATTTGCTACGACCCTCAAAATTAGAAATTTTACTCTTCTCGCCATGTCATTTTTGTAGAGTCGGTATTTTCCTTCAAAAACTATCAAACTACTCTACCTCGTGTCAATCCTACACAACTAGATCCCTGGGTAATTCATCCTGCAGAATTTTCTCCACCTACTGGGGAAGTTCAAACTCCTTCCAAGGATCTCCTATCTGATGAAATACATACGGCGCCGATGAACAGAGATTCCCATTACTCTGCCTTGATCAGTGATGAGCCTTTTGTATCACCATCCCAGGTAACTACTTCACCTTTATCTTCTCCTTTACCTGCTTCACTCTCTGCGCAACCCATTCCAACACTTACTGTTAACACTACTGGAAACTACACTTGCCCATCTCAACCTTAAGACTCAACTCATCCCCAAATCACAACTTCTCAAATAACCACAACTCCACCAATGTCAACTAACCAGTCTGCTTTATCACCCAACCAAAATCGACCAGTAACACGGTCAATGAACAATATTTTCAAACCAAAAGAGGTCTTTGATTATTTAGCCACAACAAGATCATCTCCTCTTCCATTAGCTCCTAGTTCATATCGTCAAGCTTGCCAATATCCTCACTGGCGTAATGCAATGTAACTAGAGTTTGATGCTCTACAATGCAATCAAACTTGGTCTTTGGTATCCCCATCCCCTCATCATAATGTCATTGGATGCAAATGGATCTTCAAAATTAAACACAATCCTGATGGCACTGTGGAGCGCTATAAAGCGTGCCTTGTCGCCAAAGGATATACCCAACGACCAATCCTTGAATTCGATTCCACATTTAGCCCCGTAGCAAAACATACCACAGTCCGTGTTATTATCTCCATCGCCGTCACCTTTGGTTGGCCTATCCACCAGTTGGACATCAACAATGCCTTTATACAAGGTGCTTTTCATGACACTGTTTTTATGAAATAACCTCAAGGCTTTGTGAATCCTTAATTTCCAGATCATGTCTGCCTCTTGAAGAAAGCTATTTATGGTCTACGCCAAGCTCCTCGTGCTTGGTATTTGGAGCTTCGTTCTTACTTGCTTTCGTGTGGTTTCACTAATGCTTATTCTGATAACTCTTTGTTCATCTATCATTGTGGTGACTCTCTGCTATTTCTTCTAGTGTATGTAGATGATATTATTATCACAGGGTACTCGAGGTCTGCTGTTCATTCTATTATTACTAGATTGGCCTCTCGGTTTTCTCTTAAAGATTTGGGCAGCCTACATTACTTCCTCGGTGTAGAAGTTACTCCGTACAATGGTGGCTTATTACTGACGCGACACAAATATATATCTGATATATTAGAACAGCACAACATGTTAGATGCTAAAGGGATGCCTACTCCACTATCTACTTCATCAGTGTTGTCTCTCAATGATGGCTCTGCTCCAACAAATGCAAAAGAGTATCAAAGAGCTATTGGTGCTTTGCAATACCTGTCGCTCACTCGTCCAGATATTTGCTTTGCGATAAACAAGTTAGCTCAATTCATGCACTCTCCAACTGTTAAGCATTGGCAGGCTGTCAAAAGGCTTCTTCGATACCTGAAGCACACTATAACTTATGGCTTACACTTCAAGAAGTCTTCTTCTTTGTCCCTGACAGCATTCTCTGATGCTGATTGGGCCGGCAACCATGATGATCGCATGTCTACAGAGCCCACTTAATTTTTCTTGGCTCTAATTCGATCAGTTGGTCATCCAAAAAGCAGCGTACAATTGCTAGATCATCTACTGAAGCAGAATATAATGCAGTAGCTACTGCAATGGCTGAAGTGAACTGACTCTCTAATCTTCTTCGTGAACTCTCTCTAAAGCAGCTCAAGTTACCAGTTATATATTGTGACAATATTGGTGCTACTTATCTTTGTAAAAATTCTATTTTCCATAGTAGGATGAAACATGTAGCCATTGACTTTCATTTTGTTCGAGACCAAGTTTCCAAGGGAGAAATTGCCGTGCGATATATACCAACAGGTGAACAATTTAGCCGACCTACTTACAAAGGCCCTGCCTAAGCGGCAGTTCCTCCAACAAGTCAACAAGATTGGTCTTCTTTCCATCCAGCCCATCTTGCAGGGGCATGATAAAGGGATTCAAAATCATAACAGCTTCTCATTATCCATGTGATTCAGTTAGTTTAAATTGCTATCAATTAGAGTCCTAGTTTTACTGATATTCTAACTCTTGTATAAATATCTATTGTACTTATCTACTTAGATTTGGATTCACAAATCCACTGTATAAATGTAGGCAGCAAAGGCAATGGAAAAGCATCAGTTTCAGCAACTATTTGTGTTCCTTTACATACATACTTGAGTATTTATTTTGAATAATAGTTAATCCATTTGCAATGTTTAAATGGTCATATAAAGTTTTTCCAAATTTTTACAGAGCCAGTTCTTTCTTCCCTTCCCCATCAAGTAGTAACAACATTCCTTTACGCTGAAACATATCTAGTTAGATAAAAAAATTCAAAAAATATACACAAGAAGGTTAAATTGTGTATGTGCAGTTTTGGAAAAAAGTTTTCATTCGGAGGACAAAAAGAGAAAGGCAAACCTTCTTTTTTTCACTTTGCTAAAATCGTACCTGGAAGATACATCCGCGGTTAAATAATATATGGCGCAAAAATAACACACACACAGCTAAATATTCAATCCATGACAATGGTATTAAGTTCTCTTCGCGGTCATTTCGTCAAACACCTTTCCTGCACTAACACTAGCACTAGCATCATCACCAGTCGTTTCTTCACCATCCGCCGCGTTCACATGTTAATTCCGTTCATTCACTTTCCGAACTCCAATTCTGCGCTTTCAAAAGAAAGATACCAGCATCGGAAGCACATCCAGACTGTAGCCGAAATTTCCACCTTATCGTCTGCTTCTTCGGAGTCTACAGCTAGTGATTCATTCACTTCTCCTTACCTTTCTGTTCGCATTTGCTGTCAAAAGGATGTAGCTGTAAGTGAACATTTTTATTTTACTGTTTTCTCCTGCTCGTTCATGATTTGATGTATTTTTGTGTGCACATATAAGTGAAATTGTAATAACGATGAATTATTACTTGTAAAATTCATCCTTTAACTGCTGTGTGCTTATGGTGATAACGGTTGAATTTGAGAAGGCTATTACTTTCACTTTTTCCTCTCTTTTTCTTTATTGGAAGTTCAAACGAGAACGCTGAAGTTAGCGCATCAGCAGAGTGCCAAAAATCACTACATTCATTACTCCTTTATAAGCAGTATAATATATATTTTTCAATATTTTTTTAATTATATGTAGTTCCTGCTGAAGACTATGGATGCATTTGCTACGCGACATGTACATATTACAATATTAGGAAAATATAGAGATTGGAAATGCCATGTCATCTGTTGTTGTGTTACGAAAATGTAGAACTTTAGTGGTTCTTGCTTAATCCCTAATTGTACGGTGACATGTAATACAGTGCAGAAATTGTGTAGAACATACATCAAAATGAACTTGAACTTCAATTTTTTTTATTTTTTTTTACTATCAGGATATGCTCTCAGAGGCTCTTTTATGTTTCGGAGCCAGTTCAACTACTGTGGATGAAGAAGAAAGCAGTGAGAGAAGTGATGAGGTAGATTGTCCATTATTCTATTCATGAATGCTGCTTTTAAGTAAGACGCATCAAAGGCATTTTCTGTTCTGTGTCTGTTTTTGTATGCCTGCAATTTACTTCTCTTTGCAACTCAATGCATGTATTGATCCTTTATTATGCATCTTGTTGCAGAACTAGTAGGCATAACTTGCTCCTCCTGGTAATTTCAGTTTGAGGTGCTCAGAGCTGTTCAACTTTCTGTCACATGATGTTGAATAGATCATCTTGAGTCTTAAGTTAGAATCAGTAGTTGATGTACAACGTTTGACTGGTTCCTATCAAACTTTTCATTTGTATTTATTAACTTTTCTCTTTCTCCAACCTTGCAGATAATCATTACTTCCATCTTTTCTGTATGCAAAGATGTGAAAGACTGTATTTCACTTGCTGCTGATTCTATAGGGTTGCAAAAGATACCGAGTTTTGAAGTTGCGATGCATGACCACACTGATTGGATAAAAGCTACACAGGTCAACATTCTTTCCTTTTCTATTGACTATTGAGTAGTGTAGTGACGTAATAAATTATTTATTGATCTTCCGCCTGCATATATATGCCTAGCAAAGTAGATGTACTAATAGGCCTGGTTTGAAAAGGCGTCAAATCTTCTTTTGTCCCTATGCTTAATAGGAACCTGCAAAATGTTGTTTGTCATAGTGATCAATTACCAACTTTGAGGTCTTTATGGGCATGCGATCAAGTTGAGTCAATAGTCAATACTTGGAAATTGTCAAATGTGCTACTTGCCAAATCTTCTGTTTATACCAACGATATTAAAAATGAACATGAAACTGGAAATTGTTTGTCTTGTTTAGCATGTCTATTTCTTGTTGAAAAGCATGAACTGACGATGAGTAGTCTTGAAAAAGTAAAATTATACCATTTTGAGTGAGAATGCCTTGGCTAATATTGCCCAAGTTTCTTGTTTACTTATTTATGAAATTTCTGATATCATTTGAAAATACAAACATCATGCATGGACTCATAAGTTAGAATGGAGATGATCTAATAAGGGTTCTCCTCTTAAAAGGTTCCTTTAGATCATCTTTGGCATTTAACCAATTGTTCAGTAACCTGGCAAATCTCCCTGACTTTTGCGGGTTTTAGTGAGTTACCTTCATAACAAGGGAAGTGGAAGGGTTGATTCTTTACCAATCCATTGAAAGCTTGCATGCAATGAATTGATGTTACCATACTGGGTGGATTCCTGTATCCTCTTAATTTCAACTGCACATTTGGAAGCTAACAGAGCATTTGACATCATTCTATTACCAAGTCATGGTGTATATTTGCTGCACAAGTTATCATCTTGGTGACTGGTGAACAAGCTGAGTTAATTTAGATCTCTCAAATTATCAACTAATTGCAGGAATCGTTTCATCCCGTGGAAGTTTCTGATGGACTCTGGGTGGTGCCTGAATGGACAACTCCTCCAGTATGATTGTACCTCTCTCTCCCTTTGTTCTATTCACATGATACAACTGGTTCTACACTCAGGCCCACAGTTCAAAGCATTATGTTAATACTCAATCGAACTTCCAATATTATATTCTTGTGATGCTGAGGTCTTCTCTTTTTTCTTTCTTGCTTAATTTTTTGGTTGTCGGTCATGAATCTGAGTCTGCACATTGTCGTCTTTCCTGCATAAGCAATAATTAATACATGTCTAAAATATGTGTATATATGTTTATGATCTGTAGGTATATGTATAAAGAGCTTGTGCTTAAATTGTAGGATCTTCAAGCTACAAATATAATTCTAAATCCTGGCTTGGCATTTGGAACTGGGGAGCACCCAACAACTAAGTTGTGTCTCCTCCTGCTGCGTGATTTGATAAGAGGGGGTGAACTTTTCTTGGACTATGGAACTGGTTCAGGTGTTCTAGCAATTGCAGCACTTAAGGTACTTGGTTTTCTTTCAAAATATTGCCGTTGAAGCTGCTAACGAACTAATTCTTTATAAATCAGAGCTCCACCTAAAACTGATCCTTTATTCACTGAATCCAGGCCTTGCTACTCTGTCTGTCAAAAGAATTGATTATGCTAGTGTTATAACATGCTTAATGGAACAAAGTTGTACACAAAAAGCTCGATGAACCTCAAAACTTCTGAAACTTGAATAGCGGAAATGTGGGTACAAACTAAATCCTTTGAATTATGGAGTGATGGAAAGGGTGGTGATAGCTGGTGGCAAAAGACAATGTATTGAATTTAGACTTTGGGGTTGGGAAAGGTGACAAAGTAGATAAGGAACGATTTTCAACTCCTATTTCCTGCTTTTATTGCAGGATCATTTTTGGGATTTTAGGGGCTTGATTCTTTCTTTCAATTCTGGGGAACTACTTCCCTTAGCCTTTTAATTGCATTTTTCACAAGTGGGTGGAAGTTGAGAAGATTGATTGAGCAAGTTTTGGTCTTGTATTGGATCTAAGTTGGAAGAGAAAAGATGTTCACCTTTAGCTGATTCAATATAATAGTTGGAGAAGCACAAACATTGGCACTGTGAACTACAACTTGATTTTTTTGAAAATAAAATTCTAAATAAAGTATCCTGTGAAGTATAACTTGATAAATTGACCTGAATCAAAATCAAAATTCTTACTTCCTAGGAGATTCCATTAAGTTCATGGTCTATAACAACTTCGTCCACAACTTAAATCTGATTTCCTTCTGAAAATACATCATGCATAGTTTTTTTTCTTTTTTTTTTCATGTCACTGTACATGACTTCGATAAAAGGTTTCCAGATGCTATCAACTTCGGAATAGCTTTGTATCATGGTGTTGCTAAATACTTCCATTGTCAAATATTTATGTGCAGTTTGGTGCAACCTTTTCAGTTGGTTTTGATATAGATCCCCAGGCAATCACATCTGCTCGATATAATGCTACTATAAACAACATTGGACATGAGAAGTTGCTTTTAAGTCTTGTTCCTGGCAAAGGAAGTCTTCCCTCTGCAGATTTTGATTCAAGTATGGACATTGGTGAAACTGCCTATGATGCAGAAGTTTTAAATAAGAGGGGAAAATATGATGTCGTTGTGGCAAACATACTATTGAATCCTCTGCTTGAGTTGGCAGATCAGATTGTGTCCTATGCAAAGCCTGGTTCAACCGTTGCTCTTTCAGGGATCATATCTGAGCAGGTATGGCCATTCTTATAATTACTCTACCATTTACCTAATCGAACTGTACAGAGCAAGGCTTGAGGGAACATTTGATAATTGATTTTCTGGTAACAACAAAGAATGAGACAATACTATAAAAAGTAACACCGCCATCTATTCCATAAAAATAGTAACTAACGCCGTATACTATATCCCTTTCTTATTGGGGGGTCTGAAGTTTGCAACTCTCTTTCATATCAAACAATAAGAGAAAAGCATGTATATAACACTACCCTACTATACAATCTTTTTGTTAGTCAGAGGTTCTATAACTCTTTTTTCTATTTGTTGTTCCTCGATTTTCAATTGCATGATTCTTGGTTTAATGATCCTCAGTAATTTAATACCCATATCTAGTTCCTGAATTTTACGTGTATGCTTAGGGTTTGTTTGGAAAGCTACCGGGTAATTGGAATTAGAGTAATTACTAGGGTAGTAATTACACATTATTGTAATTACGACGACCTGTTTGTTTGTTATAATATAATTACAGTGTAATTACAAGTGTATTGTTTGGTTGCACAAGTGTAATGACACAGTTAGATTAAAGTAAAAATATAAAGTCAATTATTAAAAATTAAAAGTTAAGATTTAACAAATATATGCCTTTGTAAATAAAATTAAATTTGACATTTAAGATAGATATTTTTTAAAAAAATATATCAATTATCAAAAATTAAAAGTTGTTGTTGTTGTAATAATAACATAGCTAAATAGAATAAAACAAATTATAGAAAAATAAAAGAAAGAAACAAAATATGAGAAATTTTGTAGAAACACGTGAAGTAAAAGTTGGGAAATGAGAAATAAGAAATAAGGAAATAAAAATTAAATAATGTAAAAAAATAATATTTGAAAAAAAAGAATTTTAAAAGTTAAAAAAGAAAAAGAAAAAGAAAAAAAGAATAGAAATAAAAAGAAAATAAAAGAGATTCAAAAAATAACTTGGTAATTACACCATGTAATTACCAACAATTCTCAGCTCTTCCATGTTGAGTGTAATTACACCCCCTCAATTACATGTTGATCATGTAATTACTTGGTCAGACAAACATGCAAAAACTGTATAATTACATCCAATTACACCTAAATCCAATTACAGGATGGCTTTCCAAACAGGCCTTTAATGATTCTCAATAATTTCCTCCCATTTATTCCACTCATCCCTTGGTTTTTTTTTTCCGTGGGGATGAAATTACAAATAGTTAAATGCTTAACAAAACTAATCTACGAGTACGTGATAGAATTACGTTTCCTGTTCATAAAAATGAGAGTACACCTATGCATGTAGATATTCTCTGGTATTTTATTCTTGTGAAACAAGACAAAAGATTTAGATTTACTAAAGACTTGGGTTTTTTTATTTTGATTTTACTTATATTTTTTATTTTTGTACAAACATTTTTATTCATCAGCACCCAAACAGGGCTGGTATCTAAAATTTACAAGTACAATACCCCTGTAAATCTTACAGTGTCTAGTAGTTACTCTGCATCACCTACCAACGGTTCTTTGCACCAAAAATGAAAAAGAGAAATGCATGAACTCATGATTTCTATGTTGAACTACTGTTGCCTTGAAAATAGAAAAGAATTAGATTTACCAAGTGCAATATTTGCATTAGTGGTTTTTCTGAGTGATAATAATCTTCTGTAGATTCCTCGTATCCTAGAAAGGTATTCACCGTACCTGGAGAACATTACAGTTTCAAAGATGGATGACTGGGCTTGCATAAGTGGCTTAAAAAAATGACCGTGCAGCAGTAGAAGAGAAAACAAAGGTTGATTTTTGTAACGTTGAGGAACTTTGTGAATTTCTGATGTATTGAGGGACTGACTGAACGTTGCATGTCATTAACTTTTTGAAAGCAATGCATGGCCAGTTAAATGTATTATTCATCTTTGTTTATCTGGACAAGGCTTGGAAACCCTTGTTAAAAGTAAAAAAACACCTGCTTCGCTAACCACCAGAGAATTCGTACTTGCTGAAGGTTGCGTGAAGAGGGACTACCTCAAGTTCCCAAGTTAGTCGGCTATTTAATCTGTATACATTGCTTTTTGTAAAGGATAATGTTTAGACGTTAGAATACATGTGACATTCTCATATTTAAGTTATGAAATGTAATGCTCATAACGTTGCTGCTATCAAAGCTTCATCTACAAATGGTACAATCCCGGAGGTTTTTGAAAAGGAAGGACCAATAATCATTTTTCTTTTCAAACAAAGGTGAATATTTCCATTTCGCGACTATAACTGTTACGATTTTAATTAGCTGAGAATAAGCTAACAACATTGATTAACGACATTTATTAACTTTAGTGTGTCACCTACTGCCTCACATAAGAATGATAAAAGCTAGCTATTGAGCAAGTCTACTACTCCTTCAGAAAGGAAAAACGTAAGACTATTGGCTGCTTGATCTCATGCCTATGCTTGCCAACGACGCATGAAAGGAAACCCAAAATACCAATAAGAAGAAGAGCAATTTAAAACAAACCAAAAAATAATTATTTTTCATGATAATAATACATGTATTAGCAGTTTCTCGAATTGTAAAAACAAAGCAGTTTGTTAGACAAAATGAGTCACAAAAACCCACTTCTACTCCCTATCAAAATAATACAATACTTGAGAGTTGAGATGTTTCAGTCAATCAAATATACCAGTCAATCTTTCACCAGTGTGTCGCTGGAACCTTGAGTCAACCAAAGTTTGGACTGGATCTGCTAAATAATACAATTCAATACACATTTAGTAGACTGCGGCCGATGGGAAAATAACCTCTCTGAAATCCGTTTACAATAATTGTGGAAAGGGATTAACTTCATTGAAAAAAATAACGCAACAGGAAGTAAGAGAGCTTCAATGTGATGCGTAAATTTTATTCTTTTTTCTGTTCAAGACACACTTGACTAAAGATATCGTTGTCCGTCAGTTTTTTTCTGTTTTCAATAATCTTTGATACACAAGCATTCGCAGTGTAGTCATCTCAGGAACTTCAAAATTCAGCTAACTAGCACCTAAGTCCTGACTCAGTACATTGCAGCAAGCCAATTTGATTAAGAATAAAAAAAAGGACCCAAATGGCACGAAAATTGTACCTCCTCACATCACCGCTTGAGTTGTCTCCTGGCTAGAGCAGGAGCCCTCTTAGGGATGTAAACCTTGTAGTTTACCTGGCCAACACACAGTCATACACCATGTGAAGATGAGATCAAACAAATTAGAATTGAAACATGTTAGAAATGTCTCACAGGTATTTGGATGGTAACAATACTCAAGCTATGTAAAGACATTAACTATTAAACTTCCCCTCATCAGTCCATCTACACTTGAGAGCTGCGTTTTTATGAGATAAAGACGTGCTTCAAGCGACTCTCATAGACACTCTACTAGTAAGGAAAAAAAATCAAAAGTCCCAAAAAATGGAGACTTTGCATGCATATTTGTTTCTTCCCTTTAATTAAAAGAATGTAAAGTAAGTTAATCAGAAATTAGCCAAGGGTGTGCCACCGGGGTGCAAAAGAGTTGACCAAAAACCCGAATACAACAAAGCACGTATATTATCAGATATGCTTGGCAGAGGTTAGAGAAATATGAAAACATATGCAAGTTTTATCTCTAGTAATGAATTTCCAACAGGGACTGCCCACAAGAAAGGATCAATCATTATGTATTAAAAATATTAAGTCTGGGAGAGAGAACAAAGCTGTTTCTTGAAAGATTAACCAAATACAAAGCCTGTTTGCTTAGGATTATTTTACCTGGTTAAATCAGTTTGCTCCCCACTATCAGTGTTTGGCTATTGCTAAAAGAACACTATAGTCAGAGCTAATTACTATAACTATTAAACTAAATCAGTTTTTTGGTTTAATCAGTTTGCTCCCCACTATTGCTAAAAGAACTCTATAGTCAGAGCTAATTACTAACTATTAAACTAATAATTTCTATCAATTCTCTCATACTTAATCATTTAAATAATCAGAAACAATTTAAAGAATCTAAACCAAACAGGGCGAGATTTATTTACTTGTAGGATTATTTATCAACCCGAAGTTGGAAAATCCCCGCCTGACATGCACAAATAATGGAAAACGATTATAATACCTGTACCATTTCACCACCCCTCATTACAGACATGGTCTTTTGTTCGAACTGAGAACCATCCTTGGTTCCATCTGGCTGGTGTTTTGAAGTAAGTCCTTCAGATGTGGATTTGACACTAGAAGTTTCTACATTAGGACAGATACTGGCATTAACAGCTCCCATGCCTAAGTTATCGCTGGTCACAGTGCTAAGAACTCCAGGTCTCAAAGGATCTGGTGTTTTATTTATGTTTCTCTTGGAAGCCAATGGATCTTCCTTTTTATATGTCTGTACTGTGGTACTACATGATGGTTTACCAGGTTCCGGTTCATCGATATGAAGTGGCGCAGTGGTATGGTCCTCCTTTTCTAGACTCTGTGAGAGCGCTGATTTATCAGAAGGTTGCGTAATACTCTCCTTAATGTATCCAGTTCCTTTTCTGTTGTTCTTTCCGACTGGAGTACTTATCTCAATCTTAGTGGAATGAGGAAACTCCTTATTAGTTACAAGCTTGCTTCTACATCCTATAACTTGATTTAAAGCCAATCCCTCTTTATTTTCCTGCTCCAGGGACTTGTACGGTGCAACCTCAGTCCTTGAAGGGGATAACTGATTAACATCACTGTCATTCTTCTTTTCCTTGGCACCAGATTTCAAATTTGTTTGAAGCTCTTTACGAAACTTCTGCAAGTTCTCCAATGCTTTTTTCCTTAAGAGAGTCTCAAGATCCTCGAAACATGAATTAGCATTACTATCAGAAACCACACTCTCACCTCCATTATTGTGACTTACTTCCTTGACTTTATTTGGATGAGTATCTATACCACCACCAACTTTTGTGGGGCCAATAGTTTCACTATTGGGAGGAACTGCATCAGCTATTATCAAATTTTCAACCTGCATTGTTTGATTAGACGAGAAACAAGAAGCTAATTTCCTTTTACTTTCCAGGTCATTATTGTCATGGTTTCTGCAGGAAGGGAAATCATGATGCTTATTCAAAATATCTTCCTTAAGCATATCTGTTCCCTGTTCGTCTCCCTCTTTCTCGTGTGTCTTTTCTGGAACAGTAATAACAGATCTTAAGCGCTTAGGATTATTCTCTTCCACATATCCCTTCCCACTGTGAGTAGTATTACAAGAACATGATTGATGATTACATGAAGAACAAGTTGGCCCCCTACTTCCACTCCTCTTTTCAATGCTTGGCTCATTACAAATTCTCTTTTCTTTCATCCCTTTTCTTGACTTAATCCTGGGACTCTTCAAATCAATATCCTCACCACCACTAGTACAATCACTACCTCTGGAGCTAATACTAGTTTCACATCGACAACTAGAACAACTTCTCGAATCACTGCTTTTGGAGCTAATACTAGTATGTCTCCGTCGCTTCTTCTTCTGCACTTTCCTCCCATAATCAAGACTCTTTCTATTTGACCTTTTTCTTTTCTTTACAAGGGGTGAACCCTCATTGACATCTCGGCTTGAGGATCTTCTCCGAGTTCTTTTCTTCACGTGTTTAACATCACGTGAGTGCCTACGACTTTTCCTACTATAATCACCCTCTGAACTGGAGGACAAAGACTGTGGACTGCTAGAATAACCGGAGGAAGCAGAAAATGACGTGTCATCCTCAGAACTGGAAAACTTCTTGGATTTGTTTCTTCTGCTTTTTCTCTTCCGTATCTAACCACACAACACATGAAGATGTATAATAAAGGATAATAAATTGGGGATGCCAGCGACAAGACGAGAAAGTATTGATATGAAAACAGCACATATTAATTAGCTTAACATTGTCCTAGAGAAGCATGCCTATTATAATTAAAGAGATAATTGCAATTTCTCATTAAAGTAACTATGGATATTTTAGTTATTAAATTTTTTTCAATAAAGAGGTGACAACGTTTGCTTGCTAGTAAGTCTTTCATAATTCTTTCTTTCCTGTGTCAGTTAAAGGAATTACAAATTGAAACACCAAGAAAGATATTTAAACAAGAGCTTAGATATCTGTTTTACCATGGTTACTTAGATATCTGTTTTACCATGGTTACTATGACGCCTTCTTAGATATGAGTATTAAAAATTGCAGGTAAATATTTTTCTAATGAAGAGTACTAATCGGATTAGACAAGCTAGTTCTCTAGATTTATTCCACTAGTCAACAAACTATGGCAATTCAGAATGACTATGCAATGTGACTTTACACTCCCGCATGAACTATATCACGTGAATCCTCACTAAACTAAAGATTTGTTTATAAATGTAGTTTAACATATGTAACATATTTGCATCAACATAATCCATATAGCACTTATTCTCCCAATTTAGTCATGTTAATACATATAGCTACTGTACCCAAAAACAAAACAGCCTATTAATTGCTTTTTGATCCTTATTCATTGGAAAACAGTTTTATATCTATTTTTAGCAAAAGCAGAAGGTTTTTTATTTCCAGTTTACCCCCATAAAAAAAAAGTTTTTCCATCCCTTGACGTAATACACTCATGAAAAGACCTAAAAGTTAGCATCATTATAAGAGGACATCAGCAAATATTGCATCACATTACACTAAATTAATTCAGTAAACAGAAAAATATAAGCCCTAAAAAAGCAAATTAGGTAAAACGAAGAACATTATACATAATGAGTACTGAGCAAAAGAGGAGAATGTGAATTAATGTGTCTATGTGTGCATAGAAAAGGAGAGTGAAAAAAGGAGACCTTAGAGGAAATTTTGGGCCTCTTCTTTTTGGAAGATTTTTTCTTGGACGAAGACTTCCGGCTTCCCATTGGCTTCTGGTTTACTTCTTCTTCGTTATCGTTTTACAGAGATAACCAAAATTGGAATAGGCCAAAAAAAAAAAAAGCAAGCAAGAGATTACGAAGAAAAGGTTTAACGAGAATTGCGATCAATATATCGGAAAATCTGCAGATTGAAAAGCAACTTGTTCGGATTTGGGATTTGGTTCAGAGGATTAGACCTGTGAATTTTGATATCCTTTTTGTTCTTGCGTTTTGAGAAGGAAACGATTTTACTTCACCCGTTTCGTCAGAGGATCTGGATGTAGCCCAACACACTCAAGCCCATAATTCACATTTTATAGTATAGATCTATAAATCCTCTTTCATGTCAAAGTGCATAGCATATTCTGAACTAGAAGTTGTACTTTACGGACTACGGTACATATTCTACTTGGAGTTTATTTAACTTGTGGAGTAATTGGTTATGGTTTAAAATTAACCTATTATATTAGGTTAAAATACTTCAATACTGTAAAAACAAATTACATTATTTGTGTATATAGTTTAATTCTTTTTTCTAAAGTATGGATGAGTACATTCCTAATGGGAAAAATGGTCAAAATTCTCTTGTATTCTTTTAAAATGAATACTTGGCTTCCCGTTAAACTTTTGATCTAATGGTACCTTCCTGTATTTTACACTTGATGGTCTAATACTATCCTACTATATTTTTACTCTTGACCCCAGGACGAAGCTTCAACTATGGTTGAACCAAAAGTGGAATGGAAGTCAAATTTAAGCATTTTCGAATAGTATAAGGACAAGTTGGAACCTTTCTTTCTTTTTTTCAATGTCAATTTAATTAACTCTAAGTCAAAAGTCATACATGTGTTTAATTTGCTTGCTGAAAATTGTTTTACATAAACAATGTTATAAGTTTTACAATTTTTTCTTCTCCAAGAAATAACATCTAATATATTTCAAATGTTTAGCCGAAAATTTCCTTTCTTCAACTTATCAACAGATCAGGAACATCTTCCTTGATGAACTTCTGTAGACATAACGTAGTTAAGTAGAAGAACATCTTCTGCTGCCAGCGTTTGAAATCAATCCCGGAAAATTTTCCGGGTTTTTCTGCCGGTGCCAACGCCGGTGTTCGGCTTGTCGTTGCGTTGGCAGTCGCCATCGGAACAGCTTGGTTTTCGTTTTCAGTCATCATCTTTTCTGTAAAAGAATGACACAAACAAACGTTTAATACACGTTTTCAAACTGGAGTAAAAATCACGTAGATTTTAATATCCAACAAAACGCCACGAAGGCTTAACTCTCCAAAACGGGAGTACACAAACCACAAAGGTTTTAGTTTGCAGAATAATAAGAATAACACAAGTACAGAAATAAATATTAAATTCCTTAAGATTGTTATTCCCGGTCAATATTGCTGTATTTGTAAATATTAATTCTGCAAAATATAAGTTAACGTAATGAAACAATAATAATAAATTCGAGCCCACTGAATTCACAGTGTTTCCTTAAGGAATTTAATCCCCTCCTAGTACCCAAGGTAATGGATTATTTCCTCCCAGGATAGAACGAATAACACACTGGTGTAGCGGTACTTCAAACCCCAGTGTTTCGGCGAACACAAAGTTCGGTAGCAAATCACACTTACAGTTGCTTTGTTTGAAGTTAAAAACAATGCAGAACGAAGGAGTATATACTCAGAAAAACGTATGGAAGTTCTGAGAGGAAGGAATGCAATGTATAGCCAATTTGTTGAGCGAATTGTATGTTGAGTTGAGTATTTCTTCAACATTTGCTGCTCAAACACTTACATGTTTGTGGAGCAAGCACTTCATGTTTGTGGAGCAAGCACTTCATGGTGGGAAGACCATTATCCGGCTGCCAAATTATCAATATTGGAAAATATCCGTTTACAAATACGGATAATCTTACGTTAATATTTACTATTAACAAATAAATTTGGTCCAAAAAATTAATCAATCAATCGATCATTTGACCAAATCTGAATCTGAATCTGAATCCGAAGCCGAAGCCGTAGCCGTAGCCGAAGCCGAGCCGAGCGAGCGACGACGACGACGGCGCGAGGCTTGCTTTCTTCTTAACTCTTTAAGAGCTACAAGAAGAGCAATTATATATATACCCACCAAAAATGTCTTCCACTTCCAATATGGGACAATGTCTCATTGTTAAGAGGGGGAAACTTAAAATTTTACTCAAAATTTCATTTTCCCTCCATTTCCCATTCACCCTCATTTTAAGAATATTACATCTTAAAATAAAACCTCAACAATCCCCCACATGAATGGGGAATGGCTATATCACGGAAGTATGCATGAAAAACTGTGTGATTTACAAGCAAGGATTAATTGCATCTGGATAAGTAGGTTTCCCTTTGAACTTTCCGTAGTAAACTTATGTCGGATATACTCGGTCAATCGGTAGATTTGATATCTTTGAACCGTCGATCTTTGGTGTATACCTAGACAACCATAAGTCACACAATCAACCCTTAACCGTCTTTGGTTCTCATTGTTGTGTTCGTTTCAGCCATGAACACCGCCTGGTTCATAAGTGCGTAGAGAACTGGCCTTACAAAGTTCTCCTTGAAGCGGCTGTACTGCTATCACTGATCAATGTCGCCTGCTGTGGAACCACCTGTATCCATTAAAGATGCAGCGCCCCAGGCGAAAGGGGCGTTAGTACATATAGAATAGTACTGGTATGTAAGACTAAACACACTCTCAATAGAAAGAGTGACAGTAAAATGAGAAAGAAACATGGAATCAATGGGGGCCTCAAACAACATTAAAGTGTCAAGTTAAGAGAAAGGTAAGTTTCAAGTAGATTTCAACATTTTTAAGTTGGGAGATTTTTAGTACCGATACACCACCGTACTTTTAGCACGGAGTCCGATCTCAGCCTGGTCGGCTAAGCCATCTCACCCCGAGATATCCACTCACAACACCACCATGTGCGCGGCATGGTGTCCGGTCTCAGCCCGATCGGCTAAGCCGTCTCACCACAATGCTGTATGGGTCGACATCACATCACATCCTGCTAGCAATCATCTCATCCCTTTTAAGGGAAATATCTCAACACATCATTTTCATCCCATATAAGGGGAAACAATCTTATTACATCAACACGGGGATTTACTCCTCAATCACTCCTACACCGGCATGTGTAGTTTTGGGGTTAGGTTATTTCGACCTTCCCTTCCTCGGTGAGTAAATGATACTCCCAAAATATTTATTATTTAAAGGATTTACAACTCATTTCATAATCTTTCACACATATTTTCATTTCATTGGCACTAGTGGCCACAATTATAATATCATTCTTGGCACGTCGACCGTATTTCATATTTCATGCTCACCTCTATAACTTTCAAGCATCATCACAGTTTATCAACAATAAGAGAATTTCAAATCAAGACTTTAAGTGTATATATGTGCGATACGAGTCTTACTCACATTGAGTGTCTCTTCCACAATTAGGCATATACTAACTTATAATTGAAACGTGATTTTTGAATCACAACACCTTTAATACATTGGTCATACTAGATTTCATTCTCGGAGGGAATCATGATATGATGGGAATATTTGAAACATATTTTGAGTACATACCTATTTTAACACAACACTTATTTTAGAATAATCAAATTTATTAGGAAGGACTCGGAACATGGAAAATAAGAAATTGAGCCAATCATAATCGCAACTTATGAGGACATCATGGAATTCGATTTTTACAAGAGGAGTTTAGCCAACATACCTCTCTTGAGCTTTTCTTAAATTACTACAACGCTCCGAAAATCCTAGCGACTTCAATCTATTAGAGACATGACAAATTTGAACCATAATTAGGAAAATATTCGTGGGTTCAGCTCATTTGAGTATTTTATCAAATACTAGGTATGCAATTTAGACCACAAGGCCCTAGAATGGGAATCCTTCATCTCATAACTAATTCCCAAGTCCATATTTCGCCCAAATCAGTTCAACAATTCCCATACCACTATTTTTAGCACATGCATACACATTGACTAACTTTCAACCCCAGATTCATGTCTCTCATTACCCATGTTCAGTCCAATTCCAAAGTTGAGAGTTAGGGAATAGAGCCTTACCTCTTAGAAGGAGACCTTGGGAGCTTTCCTTGTTGAATTCCAAGGCTTGAGCAAGGGATGATTAGTAGGATGGTGGGAGCTTCTTGATCCCTCTCTAGAACACTCTTCCTTTCTCTAAAACAGCTTTTGAAACCAACCAAAATAACCCCAAAGTTGTTTTTATAAAAATAGGATCGGGTGAAATTTTTCAAAACTTAAACTTTACGAAGTTGGGTCTGCGACCGCACCGCGAAACGATTATGCGGTCCGCAAAGGGAACCGCAGAAATGGCCCAAAAAATTGGGCAGGCCTGGACAGGTCTGCGACTAATCTGTGGTCCGCAGATCAGTTATGCGGACGCATAATGGACCGCAGAACTTCTTTCCGAAGTTTTCTCCTGCCGGTTCTGCGACGGATATGCGGCTCGCAAAACGATTATGCGGTCGCATAGTTGACCGCAAAACGACCTCCAAAATTGGCCCATTTTTCTGCTTAACTCCGCGGTGGATCTGCGGTCCTCGGGGTAGTTCTGCGGTCGCATAATGCACCGTAAAAATGCCCTGTTCTGCAATAATTTTTATTCAACTCCCCAACTCATTGTTCAACCCAAAAAGTCCATACTGCGGCGAGCTTCTACACCCTCAAATACATTAGTCTACCTTGACACCACGAAATCTCGGATTTTAGGTAAAATTTTACGGGGCTTTACAGTCAGCTCCATCAATAATCCAAAGAAAAGAGGGGGAGAAAAGGATTAAAATAAAAAAAGTTACAGGAAAACTGCCTGTGGATGTTACCACTTACCACCAAGGAGTGAGTCGGGGTGAATATGATTCATCCGCCCTTTTACCAGAAGTCTCATGGTTCAAGTTTTGAGAATGAAAAGACTCGTGGTAGAGAGCATTTCTTTCTTTAGTGGGTCTTACGTGGCATGACCCCAAATATGCCGGGCCAATAATTAAGTTTCGAATACTAAATGCATAACGCGAAAAGCAAAAAGAAGAAAGTTCAGAAAAACTGTCCGTGAATGTATATTAATTATGTTGCATAACAAAAGGTTCATAGAGAACTGCCAATTTTTGTGGGGCCAAAGGTCATCCAACAATAACAACTATGCTTCAATCCCAAGCAAGTTGAAATCGGGTTGAAAGTTCATTATTGGGAGGAAATGCATCACCTCTCATCAAACTCTAATGTGCATTGTTTGATTAGATGTGAAACAAGAACAAGAAGCTAATTTCCGTTTACTTTGCAGGTCATTATTGTCATATTTTCTGCATGAAGGGCAATCGTGATGCTTATTAAATTCTCTTTAAGCATATGTTTTTCATGTTCATCTCCCTCTTTTTATCATCTATTTTTTTTTGGGGAAGCAATTAAGTGCTTAGGACTATTCTCTTGTACACATCCCTTCTTACTGCGAGTAGTATATTACAGCATGAATGAAGATGTTTGTCTAACACACACACACACACACACACATATATATATATATATATATATATATATATATATATATATATATATATATATAAAGGAGGGAATGGAAAAAGATGACTTGGCACCTCTCTTTGGCCAAGAAACTCAATTATATATCTTTTTTCTCCTTTTTTGCCTTTTTCCCTCATATTTCCCTTTATCTTATTTAAAAAATTCAAAAATTCTAAGCATTTAGGCAAAAAATGTTTCATTTTCCCATGTCCAAGGAGTTATTTTTGGAGAGTTACAAAACTTTTTGGAGAAATATACATATGCAAGAAGAGCCGAAGTCGGAGTGCACGTTAACAAGGCATTGAAATGGCTTCTCTTGCAATAAATTTGTTCTGCTTATCATGGTTTGGGCCATCACTATGTCAATGTCAATGGAGCGAAAAAAATCTACGCTAAGGTATATTAGAATTCTATCCTTTTCTTTTGGGACAAGTAAATACACTACATGTTTTACATCCTTGAAATACTTCTATTTTAAAATTCAGAATTTTTTAATTGTTCAAAGAGAACTTTGGGACTGACATAAAGGAGTTAGTATTTTAAAAACTTAAATTTTATGTGCTTCTGCTTCCTTGATGTTTCCTTGCACTTCTCAGAAAATATTTTACGCCTCTCAAATCTCTAAAGTTCACTTACGTCCTTTGCTTTCTAAATGTATTACTTTAACACATGGATATTTTTCAGATAAAACTATCATTTGAATCTGCAAAATAGTTTTAAAATTCATGCATCAACAAGAATGAAAATTATAACAAATGAAATAATAAAATTTCAGAACTATTTCTACTCAAACCTTTCTCATACCTTGTAATAAAAAACTTAAATCCATGCATTACAATGCCAACTTTTCATATTCCTTTTTAATGGAATAAAAAGAAATTTTACGGTCTCAAAATTTATCTCTTTTCTTCCTCCATTCTCCTGTTCCCTACTTTTTTCTTTATTAATTGATTTGGTTAATTCGAAATAAAGATGGTTTTAGATATTGCTACAAAATCATAGAATTTAATATTTTCACTGTTGTTCCTATGTGTTTATGTGCAAACAAATGATTGCAACTTAAATTGTCATTCTTTTTCTTAAATTTCTTCACTTCTGACTTGAGTGGAGTAATAAGCACTCTGATGGGTATATAAAAATTAAGGACATATCAAAAGATGTAAATAATTAAGAGCTAGTGTTATTTATCTCCGACAATGAGACCGGCTGAAACTCGGAAGTATGCATGTGTTTGCACGAAGATGACATAAATGAACATATAACAAAAGTCAAGTGACAAAGATATTATATGGTGCCAAATATTGTGCATAGCTTTCAAGGTAAAGCTTTTCAAAACTTCAATTGGAAAGATTCAGATGATTGTATTGGGACTATCAGTTGGGTATAAGCAAGAATAAGATGATCTTTTCCTTTTATTTTTCTTTTTAGTAAAGCTTTTATTTTTATTGTCATATTAGTTTAACTTTCTTACGCATTTATGATGTACATGTATGAATTAATTTCTTTGTACTTTTATTTTGCTTATCAACAACTAAAAAAAGTTTGTATATTTCTTTTTCCTTTATCAATGAATTTTACTAATTTCACCTTTCAAAAAATATATTTTATGGGGATATCAAAGACAATAAATTGGGGATAATAAATTGGGGATATGAAAGACAAAATGAGAAAGTATTGATAAAATAACAGGAGGGATTAAATAGCTTTACATTGTTCTAGAGAAGCGTGCTTAACGATTAAAATAATAATTGCAATTTCTCATCAAAGTATTTAGTACGTACAGTAATTAAATTCATTTAACATAGCAGTGACAAAGTTGTGCTAGCCTATTTAGAGACATCTGGCCACAGTGCTAAGTGCTAAAGACGTTTCTAAATTTCTAAGATAAGTATTAACAGGTGCATGTAGTTATTCCTTCCAACTCATACAAAAACAACAACAACGACGACAACGAGGCAGTAAAATTCCAATCTGGGAGGGTTGTGTGTACGCAAACCTTACCCCTACCCCGAAGGAGACCAACTCATACAAAAACAAGAAGCATAAATTCCAGACCACTTGACTGACATATCATAGATTAGATGCATCTCAAGAATTTAGCATTAACTCCAAATTTTAGGTTCATATTCAAGCTTCAAGGCAGAAGATATAGCTACACCTCATTTATCTTCAAGAAAGCTCTAAGATTTTACGCCATCTGAAATTGACAGTCATCACTCATGGCCAGAAAGCAAATCACACCATTAGAGATAGACAGCGGATTGACTGGTACATCACTTATTTAACAGATAAAAAAAAAACTTGTGCAGCAACTTCTTTTCTATATCCATAAACTTGTGGAGATCTTCGACAAAGATACAATCGTTCTTTGGATAAGTCCTACAAGATACAACCATAGAATTATCATTTTTATATTTAGGTACAACGGAAAACCAAGGTTATGCGTCTTCAGCATCACTCATGCTTGGACGAGTATCAATATAGAACTCAGAGTCAACTCCGTCAATAATCCTGCCTCTGTTATCAACAGCATATAAATGTTATATAGGGAACATTGAAAGTGTGAATACCATTTTTAAGGTGCAAATGTTAATGTGAATGAACAAATAATTTTGCGGAAAAAAAATAAAGAGAGACATAAACCTTTCAAGGACAAATTTCCCTTCTTTATACTTCTGGTTTTTTTCATGGGCTGCCTCCTGTGTGAAAGATGCACCAAATACTAGTCATTAACAAGTCCAGCGAAACTACCATTATATGTATATTCTTTGAGTTTAAATACATTGACAGTATAAAAGAATTTTTACACTATCAGATAACTATGTGTACATGAAAATAAGGCAGGTTACCTACAACGATAGATTAAAGTGCAGTGATAGTGTAACAATTCTTTACACTGGCAGTGTGTGTATATTATTTATCTGCACAACAGAACGTGTGTATGGAATGCAGGAGGGACCGTTTCCCTCCATTTTATTTATGTGTGTATTCCCATGGTCATGTGTTTTGACTCTGCGTCAGGGCCAACGAGAGGGGATTAGAGGGAACAAAGAAGTAGAAGGAAGAAGAGAAATTACATATTTCCAGCCAACAATCTGCCCACAACAACAACAAAATATATCTGCTACTGTGTGCATTCCAGAAAGCATCATCCTCTCCTCATGAGGTCCAAAAGTTATATTTACCCTGAATCATAGACAGACAGAAAGGTGAAAAGTTCCACATATACTGGAGGAGAAAAATAATATGATCGGGGTGCACAGGAAAATAAAAAAACTAAAAAATTGGTGCTAACAACACACATATACTGCACCATGAAGAAGGCAAAATAAAGAAATCATCGAACTAGATGTCTTTGATGTGAATCTGAAAATTTGGAGTTCTCAAGATAAACTGTCCTTGGAAAGTGATCGCTTCCCAATCCTAACATGAACTAATTCATTCCACCCCTAATTGAACAACCATCTTGAGAGCTGAAAGACGATTCAGCTTAGCTTCCTATGAGAAAATAGGCTTTAAAAATAGCAACATCTTTAAGGAAGCAAAGTGATCTTCCACCAAGTACAACCCCTCAAAAAACTCATCCTACACATAGAAACCATGCAATAGAAGTACAGAATTCAATGCAACATGCTACATTATCTTTCTTTTTGACTTCCTAGGTTGATAGCCCAATAATTTGGACAACTAATGACGTCAATAATGAACACTTGAACTACAGATGTTGATGATAATGTAGACAGGCAGGCTAATCCAGGGAAGCACAATTATTGAAGATAGATGGGCAAGAAGAAATGCAAACATACATGCCTAACATGTAGCAACCTCATACAACTGAGCAACACTTGTGTCAAAATGTGGCCTAAGCCAAACCGCCGTGCTCAAATGCACATAATAACTAGCTGATGCTTGTGAGTCATTGAAACTTAACTCAAATGTGAAAAGCTCCTACATGCCTCAAGTTCATTTCTTTGCAATAGCCGTTTTTATCTAGATGTACATTTTTGGTTAAATTTCAAACTCCCCTTGTACTTTGCTATCATCCTTTCTACAAAAACTAATTTTGTACACCGCAACCCCCATCCCCCACAAACCAAAAGAAGAAGGTTAATAAAACAAAAAAGAACCCCAACGAATGGCTGCTGATACTTGGTCTTTATTCTTATGTATGTAAATCAGAATGCAACCTTGGATTTAGCTCAAGATACATATGCCCGAACAAGGAATTTCGCATGTTTAAAAATACTTGGTCACAAATGGCATTGTGTTGAATAAAAATGATGGCCTTGCCCATAATTCATTGAAAATAGAGCAGCAGGTTGTCAATTGTAAAGTGAGACTTAACCAATTAGGGGAAACATCTTCATTTTCAACTTATTCTATCCACTGCGTCCTACTGATGTACCAAATATATTGAACACCAACTTTCTCCTGATAACAGAAGCAGTCACATGAGCTTAAAAAAACAAGCACAACTTGACACTCATAGGGTGGTTTATCGAAAACTAAATCAAATCAAATGTAAAAATAACATATTATTGATTCATAGACAAGAGTGACTTGCTATCAATCCAATGTTAAAAGATAATTAGAAGGAACTCACGCATTACTGAATAGGTATGCTTTTCCCCTGGGGCAATGAAAAGCCTGACCAAATAGCATAAAGGAGATTTCATCAGACATAATTAACCGTGCAAACTAAAGTACTAACAGCAAAATTCAACTCAAAAGCAATTTTATATACCACGGCAAAGCAAATAAGCTGACAGTTACACAATGAGACAGAAAAGTTGTTGAGTTACAGTTAAAGAAGTTTCAGCTATGAATTTGAAACTTTCTAAATTAACACGTACTAACATTTGCAATAAGCAACATAAGAAAGCTGAGAATTTTAGTTGTAGCCAAAATATAAATATAAAACCACGGTACAAACAGGGCGGACTTTACCCTGGAAACAAGGTCATCACAAAGGGCAAGTTGGGTTTTGCAGAATTTGCAATTGTAGGTTCTGCCTTCAAGATCCACCACAAATATCCTCCCCATTTTTACACTTTATTACACAACTGCAACTAAGAAATGAAATACCCTTCTTTCTTAGAGCAGGGGTTTGAAGTTTTAGCCACAGAACAGAGTCCAAATTCCGAAACTCCAAAAAACAACAAAAGTACACCGACTTACATTTTACATGTGGTCCTGATTTCATTCATTTCAAGGCTACCTACCTGCTATCTTTTCTGGTTATGATTGTCTGTGTGACCCAAAGCTTTTGTACTAATTTGGTCTTACTACACAGGTTTTGTGCTGTTAAGTCGCAATATTACTTGTGTTTTTTCCAAGTAATTGCATACCTTTTAAAATAAATTAAATATTTTACCCAAATTCTCCTTTATCACTCATTAATTAGTAAATTTACTTAGTACTTGACTAATTAGATTATTAGAACAGAGTACTTTTTCTGTTTCAATGAAATTTAGTAGGCGTTGTTAGGGATATATTAGATATACCCTATATACAATCTCATATTTGATGATTTGAATATATTTTTGTGAATGTTATTTGATATAAAAATATATTGCATTTGATATTCGTTTATCATGGTTATTATTAATTGCTTGATTAATTTAATAAGATCCTTGATTAAATTTTGAGACTTGTTATCATGATGAAGATCATGATAATGAGAGTAAAGTTTTACAATTTAATCTAAATTTTGTTCTTGATCGTAGGATTATTAATTTGGACATTAGTAATCCGGTTAGACAAATATTTATGTGATCGTCTTTATGGGATAAAGATTAGTTGATCTCATTAACTAAATCACATAAATAGATGATGCATATAGAGATATGATTATTGAACTGATTCATTGGATAATTTCTAATGGTTAGAATTACCATAAATTGTCAGAAGGATATTCTCTTGAAAAATGTGATGTAAGAATTTTCTTTGACCCGATATCATCATAGTAATTGACAAGTTATTTATTGTGCTTTGATACTAGACACATATGGCCCTGGAGCGATAGTTGAAAGGATATTGGGTACGATTAAATACTTGTAGAATTAGTGATTGATCAAGATAGAATCTGTCAACTCTTGGTAGTGAGTTTAAGCTCCATGTTGTCATGAATTATAACCGACCAAACTAAGACCTTGGCCAGGGCGATTGAATGAAAGAAGAAAAGAGTATCTTAGGTAATTCAATGGTCGATTATATTTGACATGAACACATAGTTGGCCGCCCATTAGGATTTGACAGTTGAACCATATCCTAGGGTGACCTAGAGCTATAAGGACATAAGGAATTAATGCATTATTCTTCTACGGGTTCTTGAGAGTAAATTATATACTTCATGCTATCCGGTCACTAAGGAGTGTTGCTAGACGCCACCCTTGATTAGTATATTAATGTGATCAATTTACTACCGGCTTAATATTGAACCTATGAGGTCGCACACTAACGAGTGTTCTGATCTTTGCTAAAAGATTAATTACTTTATTATTTGATAATTAAATTAAAAAAATTAATTAGTCAAATAAACTTAGTTATTAGTCCAAATAAAATATTATTATATTCTTTGCTAGCACAGAGGATATAATTAATATTGTGGACAAGTTGAAGTTTTCTATTTTAAATAAGAAAATTAAATTACTTCTCTTGGTTGATATATATATGTGATATATATTTATGTACTTGGTAATTATAATTAATATTTGTATATATGGATATAAATGTTGACTAAATTGTAGAATTCAATTTAGAATTGAATTCCAGAAATGAGTTACATATTTTTTAAATGTTGACTAAGTTGTAGGATTCAATTTAGAATTGAATTCACGTGTATTGTCAACAAAAGAAATAAGTTACATATTTTTTTAATTGAGACTAAGTTGTAGAATTCAATTTAGAATTGAATTCATGTGTAAAGGAATTGTAGGCAACAAACCCATTTGGAATGAGATTATATTTTCAGTAGGAAAATATTGACCATAAGGCATATATATATATATATATATATATATATATATATATATATATATATATATATATATATATATATATATGAGTTCTAATTAAGAATTGGTGATATAGATGTTATACATATTGTAAAGTCACGTAGAAACCAAGAGAGTTATTCTTGAGAAAAAAATTGCTTTGAGAAAGTAATAGTGCAACACAAAGTTAAGATAGAAAATACTAGTACAAGAAAATTATTTCTTGTTTTTCTACCTTTGAGTTGAGATTTTTTGAGAAAAATTCAGCACAATATTTTTATTCAATTTGTTCGCGGGGTTTCATTGATCAAAGAGTTGATAGCAAGGATCAGTCTCGGTGTGGATACGCATAGAGTCTTCGCACTATCGAAAAAATTTAGAACAAGACTCTCTTCACCAGATACGTCTTAGATCCAATCTTTGACATGTAAATAAATTTTAAACACGAAAATTTTTGCCTAGGATTGTAATTGTCTTCCGTTGCGCGTTAAGAACATCTATATGCAATCCAACAATGGTAATTAATAATAACTATGATAAATAAATATCAAATGCCATATATTTTTATATCAAATAACATTCACAAAAATATATACAAATCATCAAATATGAGATTGGATCTAGGGCATATCTATTATATCCCTAACAATCTCCCACTTGCACTAGTTACAATCATTCTTGTACTTCATTCCCAATTTTCACTTGTGCTTGTCAAACTCCTTTGCTCCAAGAGCTTTAGTGAATGGGCCTGTAACATTTTCCTTTCCATCAACCTTTTAAATCTCGACGTCTCCACATTCAATGATCTTTCTTATCAAGTGATACCTTCGCAGGATGTGTTTGGATTTTTGGTGTGATCTTGGTTATTTTGCTTGAGAAATGGCTCTAGTATTGTCACACAATAATGGAACTGCACCTTCTATTGAAGGAACCACACAAAGTTCAGTTAAGAACTTTTTCATCCATACAGCTTCCTTAGCAACTTCACTAGCTGCTATATATTCTGCTTCAGTCACTAAATCAGCTACTGTAGATTGTTTGGAACTTTTCCAACTCACTGCACCACCATTTAAGGTGAATACATAACCAGAAATAGATTTGATATCATCTCTATCTGAAGAGAACCTTGCATCATTATAGCCTTCAAGTTTCAACTCAGAATCTCCATAAATGAGGAATTGGTCTTTAGTCCTTCTTAAGTGCTTAAGAATGGTCTTTACCACCTTCCAGTGTTCCTCACCAGGATTTGCCTGATATCGGCTAGTCATTCCTAATGCATAAGCCACATCAGGGCGTGTACATGCCATGGTATACATGATAGCTCCCACTGCACTAGCGTATGAGATTCTACTCATGTGTTCTCTCTCTTCAGGTGTTTTAGGACAATCCTTCCTACTAAGAGTAATTCCAGTGCATATCGGTAGATAGCCTCTTTTGGAATTATTCATGTTATACCTCTTTAAGATGTTATCAATATACAAGGACTGGGAAAGCCAAAGTAGCTTCCTAGATCTATCTCTATAGATCTTTATTCCCAATATATAAGTTGTTTCTCCCTAGTCTTTCATGGAGAACTGTTCAGATAGCCAAATCTTGGTACTTTACAATGCTGATACATCATTCCCGATGAGCAATATATCATCAACATAAAGTATTAAGAATATAATTGTGCTCCTACTAACCTTTTTGTACATACAAAGCTCTTCTTCGCATCTAACAAAATTGAACTTTTCAATTGTCTTGTTAAAGCGAATATTCCAACTTCGAGAAGCTTGCTTTAATTCATAAATGGATATATGTAGCTTGCAAATTTTATTATGATCAGGCAGAGATGTGAAACCTTCAGGTTGTGTCATGTACTCATCCTCTTCTAGCTCACCATTCAGAAAAGATGTTTTCACATCCATTTTCTATATTTCATAATCATAGTATGCTGCTATAGCAAGTAAAATCCGAATTGATTTGAGCATTGCCACGAGAGAGAAAGTCTTATCATAGTCGACTCCTTCTTTCTGACGATATCCCTTGGCAACAAGACGGTCTTTGTAGGTCTCCACCTTTCCGTCTACTCCAATATTTTTCTTAAAAACCCATTTACAACCTATAGGTTTTATATCCTTTGAAGGTTCAACTAAAATCCATACTTTATTTTCCTTCATGGATTCCATTTCGGATTCCATGGCCTTTTGCCATCTCATAGTCAGAACTTTGTATAGCTTCTTCATAGGTCTTTGGGTCATCATCATTATGATCAACCTCATTTGATACATAATATTGTATCATTATATTTAATCTAGTTGGTACATGACGTTCTCGTGTAGACCTTCTAAGAGGTGCTTGTGCAACTTGCTCATCTTGTGTTGGATTTGGTTGTTCTTCAATTTGGTTTGGAATTAGTTCATTAACATGTTCTTGAACTATATTTAGTTCTTGAACTTCAACCGTTGAAGATGGCAACTTTCTTGTCAACTTCAAAACATCCAATAAAGGTGTTTCATGATCTTGATATTGTGTTGATTCATTGATTTCTTGAACTTCATCAAGTTCTATTTCTCTACTATAATTTCCTTCTAAAAGAAATTCCCTTTCCAAAAAGGTTGCTCCTCTAGCCACAAACACTTTATGGTCAGAAGGATGAAAGAAATAATATCACATTATTTCTTTGGGATACCCAATAAACCTACACTTATCAGATCTTGAGTCAAGTTTATCAGATTGCAGTCTCTTAACATAAGCTGGACAGCCCAACTTTAATATGCTTAAGGTTAGGCTTACGTCCTTTCCATATCTCATATGGTGTTATAGAGACTGACTTAGTGGAACTTTATTAGCAAGTATGTTGCTGCTTCCAAAGCATATCCCCATAAATATATTGAAAGATCAGTGAACCCCATCATAGATCTCACCATATCTAATAAAGTTCGATTTCTCCTTTCAGACACACCATTATGTTGTGGCGTTCCTGGAGGTGTCCACTATGAGAGAATCCTATTCTCTGTGAAATACCTCATAAAATCTTCACTAAGATATTCTCCACCTCTATCATACCTTAGTACCTTGATACTTTTACCCGTCTGTTTCTCAACTTCACTACGGAACCTTTTGAACATTTCAAAAGATTCAAATTTGTGTTTTATAAGATACACAAATCCATATCTTGACATATCAACAGTGAAGATGATAAAGTAAGAATATCTACCTCTAGGTTGAATTTTCATGGGCCCACAAACATCTGTATGAATTAGTTCCAATAATTCAGTAACTCTTTCTCCACTTCCAGTAAATGGAGATTTGGTCATTTTTCCTTTGAGACAACTAACAAGATTCACAAGTTGGATATGATTCAAAATCATACTTGTCAAGGTACCCTTCCTTGTACAACTTGTTAATTGTTTTCTCTCCAATATGACCAAGCCTACAATGCTAAAGGTATGTATGATTTACTTGATCATCTCTTTTCCTCTTAAGACTTGAAACATGCATAATCGAATTAGCATTCACATTAGGTAAGACATAAACATCATGTTGGAGATAGCATGTCACGACCCAAAATCCAACTAGTCGTGATGGCACCTAACCCATCCCGTTAGGTAAGCCAATTACCAACTAACCAATTTCAGTAATAATTATTAAAGCAATTTAAGTGAATAAAGATCCTGATCTTATACAATCCCCAACAACTGGTAGTACAAATCATGAGCTTCTAAGAATAGAGTATACAAAGCGTAAATAAAATAAATACATAGTTTGTTTGAATAATACATAAACAGAGCTTTTATAAATCTAAGGCGACCCTGAACAAGAGAGAGTTACAACAGGAACGCAGGTACATATTCAAATCTCGCAACCATCGAGCACGGCAACAACAACAGCCAACATCTGCACGCAATATGCAGAAGTATAGTATCAGTACAACCGACCCCATGTACTGAGTAAGTAACAAACCTAGCCGTAGGTTGAAAGTAGTGACGAGCTTACACCTAGGTCGGGTCCAAAACCAATAGTCCACAACAATCCATAACAACATAAAGCAAATAATACCCGAAGTAACTCAAGGATAAAATACTCATCTAAATAATGATTTCAAAAATAGTAGTTCTTTCTTTCAAATACATCAGTGAAAACCCAAATCGTTTGCCGAAATTGCCAATAGTATGAATAGTTTGAAAACAATAAATTTCTCCAAAAATATTTTCAATAATAAATAATATGTTTCATTTTCCTTCCGGATAATCCATGTAAAACAAATGCATCACTATGCTCATCTGTCAAAATGTGTGAGAAATCATGAATGATGTGATGTTGTACAGCATGAGAAAAAATACATCTCTATGCATGTATGTCATGTGTGCATGCCAATGCGATGCAACTCAGTGATAAAATTATAAACAGCCCCTCGGGCAGAACATCACTCATATACAGCCCCTCGGGAAAACCTCACAATCACTCTTGCCACTCGGGCATACCTCGCAATCACTCTTGCCACTCGGGCATACCTCGCAATCACTCTTGCCACTCGGGCATACCTCACAATCACATGTGCCTCCCAGTCACTCAGCACTCGCACTCACTAGGTACATGCGCTCACTTGGGGTGTGTACAGACTCCGGAGGGGCTCCTTCAGCCCAAGCGTTATAATCTGCACGGACAACTCACGTGCTGCACGGACAACTCACGTGCTATAATAATAAATTATGTTGCAGGTGGGCAGCCCCGATCCCATAAATATCCTCACAAATCAGGCCCTCGGCCGATATCAAACATGCTGCGGCGTGCAGCCCGATCCCATAAATATGTAACATGTTACGGCATGCAGCCCGATCCCATAAATATCCTTACAAATCAGGCCCTCAGCCTCACTCAGTCATTAATCTCTCCAGTCTCTCGGGCTCACAATGTCATGAAAAATAGCCCAAAAATGATGATATGATGTATCAATAAATAACAACAGAGACTGAGATATGATATGCAATGAAATAAATATGACTGAGTATGAATTTTTAATTTAAAACAGATAATTCACAGCAATATGACCTCTGGGGGTCCCAATAATACTGGCACATAGCCTCAATCATGATTTTTAATATGCTTTACAGCTTAGTTTCTCTAACTCATAAAACGCATGGAAAATGCCAAGATCATTTAACTACAAAATTTTACAAAAACAATTATGTCACAATTTCTATAGTGCACGCCCACACGACCGGCACCTAGCATGTGCTTCACCTCCCAACAATTCACTAAATACATATATTCAGGGTTCATACCCTCAACTCTAAGATTAGAAGAGTTACTTACCTCGAACAGGCCAAATCCAATGTCGAGCAAGCTAAGCAATGCTCCAGAAATTCCATTCTGCGCATATTAACTTTCAAACGGCTCGAATCTAGTCACAATAATTTATCTCAGTCCACACAATTTATAAGAATTAATTCCATATCAAAACGCTAATATTTTCCATAAAAATTTGAAATTACTCCCCAAAAATACTCGTGGGACCCACGTTTTGAAATCCGACGAAACTCACAAAATACGACAACCCATCCAAT
Source organism: Nicotiana tomentosiformis (assembly GCF_000390325.3). Taxonomy (NCBI): domain Eukaryota; kingdom Viridiplantae; phylum Streptophyta; class Magnoliopsida; order Solanales; family Solanaceae; genus Nicotiana; species Nicotiana tomentosiformis. Next base: position 40,331,413 of record NC_090818.1, on the reverse strand, counting down.
TACAAGTTCAACCATACTAATTTCACTCAATCCGACTCCAAATCAGTATTCAAACTTGAAAAATTCGTTTTGTGATATTCTAGAAATTTCCTTCTATTTCTCTTGAAGATTCAATAATCTTACACCAAAAATGAAGATTAATTCATGGAATATAATCACAAGGGAGTTAAGAACACTTACCCCAAGTTGTGTGGAAAATTTTCTCTCCAAAATTGCCCAAACCGTGCTCCAAAATCCGAAAATGAGAAAAATTCTCGGAACCCTCATTTTTAACACTGCCCAGGCATTTCGGCACCTGCGGTGCCTGGGCTCGCACTTGCGCATCTGCTTTTGCGAAACAAATTACGCGCATGCGGACAATGCCAACCTTTCAAAACCTCGCATCTGCGGGCTCGCAGATGCGCAAACCCTTCGCACCTGCGTTCGCCCCAGGACAGCCCCAGTCCGCATCTGCGCAACAGCGTTGCACTTGCGGCCTCGCAGATGCGGCAAATTCCTCGCACCTGCGAGCACTGCCCAGTCCCACTCTTGGCCTTTTTGCGACTTATTTCACGCACATGCGGTTTCGTGCCTGCGATCAAAAGCTTCGCAGGTGCGATCACACCAGTAGGCAGCAATTCGAGCATTTCCTTAAGTCCAAATTTGATCCGTTAACCGTCCGAAACTCACCTGAGGCTCCCGGGACCTCAACCAACTATATCAACAAGTTCCATAACATAAGATGGACCTACTCGAGGCCTCAAATTATACCTAACAACCTCAAAAATACGAACTACACACGGATTCAAACCTAATAAATTTTCAAATTTCCAAATTCTACAAACGACGCCGAAACCTATCAAATCACATCCGATTGACCTTAAATTTTGCACACAAGTCACATTTCACACTACAGACCTATTCAAATTTCCGAAATTGGATTCCGACCCTGATATCAAAAAGTCAAACCACCGGTCAAACTTCCCAAAAATTTAACTTTCGACAATTCAAGCCAAATTCCACCACGGACCTCCAAATAATTTTTCGGACACGCTCCTAAGTCCAAAATCACCATACGGAGCTATTCGAATCATCAAAATTCAAATCTGAGGTCGTTTACACATAAGTCCGCATTCGGTCACTATTTTAACTTAAGTTTTAAACCTTGAAAGTAAGTGTTACAATTCATTCTAAAACCTCACTGGACCTGAACCAATTACCCCGGTAATTCACACAACAACTGTAAAGTATAATTTTAGAAGTAAATGGGGAAACGGGGTTATAATACTCAAAACGACCGGTCGGGTCGTTACATAGCCATTCACATATAAATTATCACCATAATAAATAGAGCAAATACCATTGCTTATAATAATGCGAAAACTACGCTTGTCTAACATGGAAGCTGAAATTATGTTCAAAACAAATTTAGGAACGTAATAACAATCATCCAACATAAGTACTTTGTCCGTAGGCATTATTAAAAAAATTGATCCTACAGCTACGATCGTAACTTTTGCACCATTTCCAACTTATAGATCAATTTCTCCTTTTCTTCAACCTTCTACTTATTTGGAACCCCTTGTTTCTTGTCATTTAGAGTTGCAAGATACTCCTTGCAGTTTCTCTTCCAAAGTCCTATCTTCTAATAATGGAAACATTCAGCATCGGATTGGTTAGCTTTGCCTCCTTTGCCTTTGGGTTTGGTCACACCACCCTTAGGCGTAGTATGCTTCTTCTTGGGTTTATATTTACCCTCACCCTTCTTCTTAGAATAGTTTCCAACCAACATGATAGTTCATTTCTTCTTCTCAGATGCAAGTTGATTCTCATAATCAATCAACATGTTAAGCATCTCATGAAGATCACAGCCCATTTTATGCATATTGAAATTAATAACAAATTGTGAAAAAGATTCAGAGAGTGACTATAAGATCAAATCTTGAGAAAGCTTTTTACCCAGTTTGCACCCCAACTTCTCAAGTTCTTCAATAAGATCAATCATACGATTGACATAGGGTCCAACTGGAGAGTTTCCAGTCAATTTGGATCCAAATAAAGCCTTAGATAGCTGATATCTAGTTGTCCTACTTTGTGTACAAAACATCTTCTTAAGATGTTCAATGATTGCAGTTGGATCCATATCCTGATGTTTCCTCTGGAGCTTAGAACTCATAGAAGCGAGAATGATGCATTTGGTAGTAAGACATTCTTCCAAGTATTTCTGATAAATCTTGGTGGCATCATCATTATCCTCATCTGAGACTTCTTTGGAAGGCTTATCGATCACATCAATAAGTTTTTCATGCATGAGAACAATTCTCAAATTTCTGTACCAATCATCAAAGTTTGGTCCTACCAACTTGTTGGTCTCATGTATTCCACGCAGTGATATCAGAGCCATGGTTTCTCATGTCTAGAATTAAACTTCAACTTGTCCACAATATTAATTATATCCTCTGTGCTAGTAATGAATATAATAATATTTTATTTGGACTAATAATTAAGTTTATTTGACTAATTAAATTCTTTAATTTAATTATCAAATAATAAAGTAATTAATCTTTTAGCAAAGATCAGAACACTCGTTAGTGTGCGACCTCATAGGTTCAATATTAAGTCGGTAGTAAATTGATCACATCAATATACTAATCAAGGGTGGCGTCTAGCGACACTCCTTAGTGACCGGATAGCATGCAGTATACAATTTACTCTCAAGAACCCGTAGAAGAATAATGCATTAATTCCTTCTGCCCTTATAGCTCTAGGTCACCATAGGATATGGTTCAACTGTCAAATCCTAATGGGCGGCCAACTATGTGTTCATGTCAAATATAATCGACCATTGAATTACCTAAGATACTCTTTTCTTCTTTCATTCAATCGCCCTGGCCAAGGTCTTAGTTTGGTCGGTTATAATTCATGACAACATGGAGCTTAAACTCACTACCAAGAGTTGATAGATTCCATCTTGATCAATCACTAATTCTACAAGTATTTAATCGTACCTAATATCCTTTCAACTATCGCTCCAGGGCCATATGTGTCTAGTATCAAAGCACAATAAATAACTTGTCAATTACTATGATGATATCGGGTCAAAGGAAACTCTTACATGCATTTGGATATAAATTCCAAGATTGTTTTATTTCAAATTTGGAATTTCACTAAAATTTGATTTGAAGATGAAGTTGTGATATTTTATACTTCAATGTCACACAAGACGGGGGTGATTTGTGTGGTGTCAATTTTCGCGTGCACTGATTATAGAAGGACCTGGTTCTTCTATGTGTTCCTTATACTACTGTTGCGGAAATAGTAAATGCAGAAAGTAAAGAACACAAGTATTTTTACGTGGATAACACCCGACTCAAAAAGTGAAAAACATACGGCCTACAACTCAGTAGGATTTTCCCTAACACTTCACTAAATCACTGAGCCAAAACAGCATTTACAAAACTCTTTGTAAACCTAAGAATTAACTCTAATCTCGTTGTGGCAACCAGCCTCTAACAGTTGTAACAACTTCAAGTTAACTGTAACTTGAATACTCAGAGTACCTAATACAATTGCTTCTAGATAAAGCTGAAAGGTACAATTTGAAAACACCTACTACAATTGAACTAGAATAAAAGACAAACGCTTGGAACTGGTTCTTCTATCTAGTTTATGTAGATTCAAGTTCGCACACTTGATTCACACAAGAATTGTTTGCAAAATGCCTTGCTCTTTTGCTCTCCACTCACGTTTAACTTCAGCGTTTGTACGTACCTATAAAATGAGAACATGCTGCAATATATAGAGTTAGTAGAATAAGAAATAACTAGAGTTCTAATGCTACTCTTCCTTGGTGGAAGAGTTCTAGTTATCTTCAACTTTTAACTCCAACCTTATTTTGGATAAAGTTCTCTTCGAGTAAGGAGTCCTTCACCTTATCATTTATGCAACTTTTTCGATCAGGAGATATCAGATATAACAGCTTAAGCTTATCTCCTTCACGTACATCCCTTATACTCGAATTTGCTCATGTCTATGCACACTGTGTATCGACCTGGTTCATGCTCGAGTTCCTTTATCAATCATCAAAATAAACTTCACTTGGTCCAACAAAATCCCCTTTTTTGATGATGACAAACCCTGTGCTTTTCATAAGCATAGGCCCTGTGTCAACTTAGCTAAACATCAACACAATGTTAGAACATTTTCCATTTTAAAATCACAAATCATCAAGGACCAGGTTCATTAGGTTATAAACATTATAGTCCAAAGTAAAAAGCACAACCTATCTCCCCCCTTTTAGCATCATCGAAAAGTTGCATAAAAATTATGTTAGATAACCAGATTTTAATAGAAATTACTCATGGCCACTGGGGCTACTTCTAATGAAATCATGGAGTCAAGCATTATTTATCAATCTAATGATATTAGCCATCTAATAAGCATCAACAAACAGTTAGAGCACAAAAATTATTAATTATCATTGATACTTAGTCATCCACAAAGCATAAAGAGAAATAAAAACACTAGATCATGAGCAAAAAGAACAAAAAAAAAAAATCACATCCGGGTCACTGGTTGGCTAACTAGGCTAGGAAGGTTTTAAGTCTATGAAGGACCGGGTTCTTGGTTCTTGGCTTGAAGCAGTTTCAGTATATCATGAAGAATGCCATCATTCTTCTCCTTTTCTTTTGCAAGCTCAGCTTTGAGAGCATCTTTCTCAGTTTCTACTTCGGCCAACCTCTTCTTCAGCCTTTCAATTTTAGCATCCTTAGCCCCACTCTCTTGCACCAAAGCTCACACTTTGTTGTTCACATATACCTTTTTGGATGAACCAGGTTCTTTGGGAGTGGTGTGCACTTCATAGTCACAAGCAGTCAATGTGTTTGCCCCAAAGAAATCCTTGCTTGTACCAACCTCTCATTTCTTGATGGGTACCTTAAAGTGTGCAAGTACAGCCGTGAGAATGGAACCATAGGGTATGGCATGAGTTTTTGTGCCAGTCAGAACCCTATCGAGAAGCTGGATGATGAATCCAGGCCAATTGATTTGCCTATCGAGAAACAGGTCCATGAATGTGGCAATGTGCCTCCTTTCCTGCCTAGGCAACACAACTTTGTTAACAAATTCGAACAGCACTTTGTGAGGTGGCTTCATCTCACTTTTGCACATAGCCTTGGGCTCGAGCTCTTCTTCATTGTCACAAAACTTTCTTGTAATGGCAAGGGCGGTAGGGAGATTCTCTAGACTTGTCCATTTGAGTTTCTTTTAGTCATTGTACCCTGTAGCAGGTACACCTAAGATCTCTCCCAGTTCTTTGTCATCAAAACTCACTGTCACCCCCTTTACCACACTGGTGACCCTACCATTTTTTATCTCACAATTTTCCATAAACTCCACAATCTCAGTTCTGGCAAGCTTTCCATCTATCTGAAGGACCATGTCCTTCCAACCCTGCACTTGTAACTTCTCCAGCAGCATCAACATACCTTCCTCCTCCAAGTCCCTGAGGAGTCTACCTTTTAAGATGGTTCTCCTCCCAAACTTAACCATCTTGTCCTTCTCAGCATCAGATTCTTCTTCTTCTCCACTCCACTCTTCTTCTTCCACTATTTTTACTTTTCTGGACTTTAAGGCAGACCTTGTTCTTTTGGCCAAGGTAGATGGCCCTGCATACTTTGTCTTTGAAACAGATTTCTTTATGGAAGTCTTGATCTTATTTGCCTTTGGAGTCACAACCTTCATTTCTTCTGCCTATTCTTCATCATGAAGAACCAGGTCCATCTCCTCAATGTCAACTGCCTCAACAGGCTCGACCACTTTCTTCTTTCCCTAGCAGTAACTTTTCTCTTACTTTCTTCTAAAGCCTTTTCCAGTTCAGCCTCACTCTGCTTCTTCTGACTCCTTGTAGCTCTTCCTCTTGTTGGAGGAGTCTCTACAGGGATAGACGAGGCAGTCTTTCTTTTCTTATTTGCCCTAGCAGTACCAGGGACTCTAACTGCTGAACTCTTTTTCTTATTAGGATTGTAACTGTCAGACACTTGTCCTAGTAGGTCCTCGAGGGGTTCCTGCGCAAATGGAACAGGTTCGTGGAACCTCTTTCTCAACCTAACCAACCCCTCAACTGCTTCTCCAGACCCACTTCCCCTTTTTTCTTATACATTTTCTACTTCTCTTCCAGCATATTCCGAACTCCATACTACCATAGCTCCAGTTTCTTCAGTCACACCAACAGAAATGGATGAAGATTCAGCCATTCATTTTCCCATTCCCCTCACATCGCCTTGAGCACCCTTACTCTCTTTTTCTTTTCTCCTTTTATTATTACCACCAATTTTCCCTGACTCAATGGTCTCTACCCCATCCACAGTTCCTGCCAAAACAAACCTAGTTTCCATATTTGTAGCAACTTCATAGACGATTTCAGGAGTAACTTTAGGGCTAAATATTACCTGCTCTGTTTCAGATGAAACAGTTTCTTCCCCCTCAGTTGAAGATTTGAAAAAGTGTTCAGATTTGTGGGGTTCATCTCCCTGACTTGCCTTCAACTGCTCATTGATTTTTTTGATTTGTTCTTTTCCAGCAACAACCTTGCGAGCAAGCATCTTGACTCTACTTTTCTTAGAGGTGGGCATGGTTAAAGGTGTGATAGATGGTGTGGGTGTGATTTCCTTGGGTGGTGATGAGGGATTCTCAGAAGGGTTTTCCATTTATGTGTTTGGGAATGAGAGAAAATGAGTTTGTGTGTGTTTGGAAGATGAGAGAATTGTTTTGACAACTTGAAAATTAAAAAGTGAAGAAACAACTAAGGCCTAATCAATTTAAAGTGGAAGTGTTTAATTGGGTAACGACAACCTTTTCAGAAGTCTAATTAAACTGGAAGTTAGTTTGAAAAGACGTTGAAGCATGTTCCTAGAATCTAGGCACTTATTGCGTTTTGGACTCTGTTTGAATGAAACCGGTTCATTTCGTAACTGATAAGCTCAAGGAGGTTAGGATTAAATGGGACTCTTCTCTTGATCATAATTCAAATATAATTATTCCAAAATATGCAGAGTGGAGAATAGGTACCAAGTAATCTTGAAGAACCAGGTTCTTCACTGAGAAATCTCTTGTGTTAGTCTAAATTTTCCAAGAAAATAGAGATAATATCATTAGAGATTAATGAGTCATTTTAGCACATGGCACAAGAGTATACTGATGACACTATGAGACTGAGCAAAATCTAATCTAATTATGTACAAAAATTCACAATTTTTCTAACCAATTTTTTGAGTTTGAACTGGTTCCTTTTAGGTGATCTTAATCATCCCTAATTCTAACTTGTTCCTTTCAAAGTGATCTCTACTTAGAGCTTTTATGAAGATGTCATCTATTTACTTGTCAGTAGCACAAAATTCCACAGTGATCAAACCCTTCTCATGGTTGTCCCTTAAAAAATAATGCCTAGCATCTATGTGCTTAGTTCTCTTGTGATGAACCAGGTTCTTGGTCATACTAATCGCACTAGTGTTGTCACAAAAAATGGGAATACAACCTACATCAATTCCAAAGTCCATTAATTATTGTTTGATCCACAACAATTGAGCACAACATTAGGCAACAACAACATACTCAGCTTCAGCAGTAGATAAGACCACTGAATTTTACTTTTTGGTAACCCAAGACACAAGACATGAGCCAAGAAAGTGTGCCATACCTAAGGTGATCTTTCTGTCCATAAGAAAACTTGCATAATCAGCATCAGCATATCCCACTAAGTTGAAATTACTACCTTTTGGATACCATAGACAGAGGTCAGTAGTGCCTTTTAGGTATCTCAGGATCCTCTTGACAGCAATCAAGTGAGACTCCTTTGGATTTGCCTGAAATCTAGCATAAAGGCCTACACTGAAAACAATGTCAGATCTACTAGCAGTGAGATATAACAAAGAGCCAATCATTCCCTTATACAACTTCTGATCAACAGATGAACCAGGTTCATCTACACCCAATTTTGTAGTTGTTGCTATAAGAGTGTCAATTTCTTTGAAATCTTCCATTTTAAATCTTTTAAGCAGCTCTTTCACATACTTCTGCTAATGGATCATAGTTCCATTTGAATTTTGTTTAATTTGTAAACCTAAAAAGAAATTAAGCTCACCCATCATACTCATTTCAAACTCACTCCCCATTAGTTTAGCAAATTCTTTACTTATCTTATCAGTATTTGCTCCAAAGATTATATCATCAACATATATCTGAACTACCAAGAGATCTTTACCTTTTTCTTTCAAGAATAAAGTATTATCAATTTTACCTCTCTTGTAGCCATGCTCAAGCAAGAATTTTGATAATCTTTCATACCATGCTCTTGGAGCCTGCTTGAGCCCATAGAGTGACTTGTCAATCTTGTACACATGATCAGGATATTCCTTACTTTCAAAGCCCGAAGGTTTCTTGACAAACACTTCTTCCGTTAGATAGCCATTGAGGAAGGCACTCTTGACATCCATCTGATGGAGAGTGAATTCCATATAAGCAGCAAAGGCTATAAGGAGTCTAATTGCCTCCAATCTTGCAATTGTAGTAAAAGTCTCATCATAGTCTATGCCCTCCTCTTGACTATATCCTTGAACCACCAATCTTGCCTTGTTTCTTGTAACTGTTCCATCTTCATCAAGTTTGTTTCTGAAGACCCATTTTGTCCCAATTACTGATCTGTCCTTGGGTCTTGGTACCAGATACCAAACTTGACTTCTCTCAAATTGGTTGAGTTTATCTTGCATTGCATTCACCCAGTATGCATCCTGCAAAGCCTCAGTAATATTTTTAGGTTAAATGAGAGATAAAAAAGTAACAATAGAACAAATATTCTTCAAAGAAGATCTGGTTTTGATTTCAGAGGTTGGATTACTAATTATGATCTCAATGGGATGAGAACTTTGATACTTGTAAGGTTTCACAACCAATTGACTTCCCCTAGATGTTCCTTCAATATTTTGTTACTGAGGAACAGGTTCATGGACAGGTTCCCTCGAGGTTTAAGGATCAGTTCTTTTTTGTTCAGTTCCGCCTGTCAAGTTGCCCTGGGTGTAAAGACCTGTTCCATCCCATGTTCCTTCCTCTGGTGCAGCTTCAGTTTGGGCTGTTGTTTCATTTGAGTTTCTTACCAGCCCAATTGCTTCATCGTCATGTTCCTGCCTCTCAGAAAGAATGTTATTTTCATCAAAAATCACATGTACACTTTCTTATACACACATAGTTCTTTTGTTATAAATCTTATAAGCTTTACTATGTGAAAAATATCCCAAGAATACTCGCTCATCACTTCTGGGATCAAACTTACCTAGGGAGTCTTTACCATTATTATGCACAAAGCACTTGCATCCAAATGCCCTAAGATGGGATATGTTTGGCTTTCTCCCTTTAAATAACTCATAGGGAGTCTTCTCAACAAGAGGTCTAGTCATACACCTATTTATGATGTAACATGCAGTGTTCATAGCTTCTGCCTAGAAACTGTAGGGCAGTTTACTAGAAAGAAGCATAGTCCTAGCCATTTCTTCCAATGTCCTATTCTTTCTTTCAACTACTCCATTTTGTTGGTGGAGTCCTAGGAGTAGAAAAATTATGTTTATGCCATACTCATCACAAAATTCAGCAAATTTAGCATTCTCAAATTCAGTATCATGATCAGACCTAATTGAGGTAAGTTGATTACCTAGTTGTTTTTGAGTTTTTCTAACAAAAGAAGTGAACATGTCAAATGCTTCATCTTTAGATGTTAAAAATAATGTCCAAGTAAATCTAGAGTAATCATCAACAAGCACCATCACATATCTCTTACCGCCTCTGCTCAATGTTCTCATTGGTCCACAAAGATCCATATGGACCAGTTCCATCGTTCTGGTGGTGCTTACCACTTTCTTGATTTTGAAAGAGGATCTTACCTGTTTCCCCTTTGCACAAGCCTCACAAACTTTATCTTCCTGTAACTTAATGTTAGGCAGCCCTATCACTAAGTCTTTGGAGACTAGTTTGTTGAGTTGACTTAGACTGGCATGTCCAAGTCTCTTATGCAAAAGGAGGGAATCATTATCCAACACACTTAAGCAAGTGAGTTTATTCTCTGAAAGTGTGGACAGATCTACAACATATATGTTGTTCACTCTTTTTCCCTGCAAAACTATCTTGCCAGTGGTAAGATTAATCACAAAATATTTTGTAGAGGTGAATGCTACTATGTTATCTCTATCATACAATTGTGATACACTTATTAGACTGTACTTCAGTCCATCTATCAAGTAGATATTCTCAATAGAGTGAGAACCAGTCTTTACCTACCTTTCCAACCCCAATGATCTCACCTTTCTTCCCATTTCCAAAGGAGACATTACCTCCTTTAAGGTCCTCAAATGAAAGGAACTGGTTCTTATTTCCTATCATGTGCATTGAGAAGCCACTATCCATGTACTATATTTGGATGCTCCCCTTCACTTGGACCTGCAAAAGGAAATCAAGGGTTAGTTTTAGGAACCCAAACTAGTTTGGGTCCTTTTCTATAGGCAAAAGGATGAATCAAATTCTTTTTAGCCCTACTCAGTAGCATATTCTTCCCTTGAACAAATTCTTCATTCTTTTGACTTGCCTTTTCTTTTGTAGTGCATTCGCTTTTATAGTGACCTATTTTACCACAGTGTATGCAAATCTTTTTCTCAGGAAGTGTGAGGTACTTGCTTTTGTGATCCCACTTAGGTGCCAGGTTCTCAAAGCCAAGTCTTCTTCTGTTGCAACTATGGTGTTCTTGTAGCCATGAAAGTGTATCGGAGGACCTGTTCCATTTACAAGTTATGTCTAGCTCATGCTTGACCTTACTTAGATCCTTCTTTAGGATTCTTACCTAATCATCCCTTTTATACAACTCATCTTTCATTTTTCCTACGTTTTCTTCTAGAGTGAGTTGTGTGATCAACTATTTTTTTACCTGTTCCTAATTTCAGTTTTAGATTTTCATATCTAAGCTCTAGGATAGTTAAGTCAAGTGCATGCACCTGGTTCTTCAACACAGTGCTTTCTCTTACAGTTTCACTAACCCTAAGTTCCAGATTGTTGCACTTAGCCTTCAAAATCACACATTCTTTAGACAACTGCTCATTTTCATTGTTTACATCCTCATATTCATCAATTAGTTCTAGAAGTAACTCAGACAACCTTTCTTTAGACAATAATTTAATCTTGTCTTTGAGATGAACTACACTTACCTCAGTTTCTTCATCAGATTCTCCGATGGCCATAAGTACTTGTTCATCCCCATCATCATCATCTGAGCTTTCTCCCCAAGCAGTGACCATAACCTTGGTTGATTCTTTGTTGTTGCTTTTCTTGGGTTGAATCTGTTCCTTCTTCCTATTCCTTCATTCAGCTCTTTCTTTCTTCCATTCAATTTCCCATAAAGGATATTTTTTGATGTGGTGATCAGTCTTTCCACACTTGTAGTAGATATCATTGGTTTGCTTCTCATGAGCTTTTGACTTGCTATAGTTTCCACTTCTTGAAGTGCCTTTTCCTATCCTCATGTACTTCTTGAAGTCCTTGGTAATCATAGCCATTTCATCATCTTCTAGATCAGAACCTTCAGTGATTCTGAGTGACAAGCTCCTTTCCTTCTTAGGTGCATCCATTTTTATGGTTTTTCTCCTAAGTTCATAAGCAGTGAATTTCTAATTAATTCATCCAGTGGGAGAGTGGCAATTTTTTTTGATTCCTAAATGGCAGTGATTTTGCTCTCCCAAGAGATAGGCAAAACCCTAGTCAGTATCTTCTCGACTCTTTCTTCTTCAGAAAAAGTCCTTCTAAGAGACTTTAGTTCATTTGTCAGTATAGTGAACCTTGTGTACATCTCTTGAATGGTTTCTCCTTCCTTTATAGCAAAGTTTTCATATTGAGAATACAATAGAGTTTCTCTGGATCTCTTCACCTGAGGTGTTCCTTCATGAGCCACTTGCAATGTGTCCCAAATTTGCTTAGCAGCTGTACATATTTGGATTCTGTTGTACTCATCTGGACCAAGTCCACAACCAAGCCATTTCTTGGCTTTAGAATTCTTCTCCCATTTCTTCAAGTCCTTAGCAGTGCAATCCGCTCTTGTATTTGGCACATTTACTTCTTCAGCATTTATCTTCAATTTATCCAGTGGACCATCGCTGACAATATCCCATAGCTCATAGTCCTCTCCTATAATGTGATCTCCCATCCTATTTTTCCACAAAGAGTAGTACTGGCTATTAAAGAGTAGTGGCCTGACAGTGGATTGCCTTTCCAGTTTTCAGGTGGTGCACTCATCTTGATCTTCTCCTAAGGTGTTAGGCTCTTCAAGGATTACCTGCTCTAATACCAATTTATGTTTTATACTTCAATGTCACACAAGATGGGAGTGATTTGTGTGGTGTCCAATTTTCGTGTGCACTGATTATAGAATGACCTGGTTCTTCTATGTGTTCCTTATACTACTGTTGCAGAAATAGTAAATACGGAAAGTAAAGAACACAAGTATTTTTACGTGAAAAATATCCGGCTCAAAAGGTGAAAAAACCACGACCTACTACTCAGTAGGATTTTTTCCAACACTTCGCTAAATCACTGAGCCAAAACAACATTTACAAAACTCTTTGTAAACCTAAGGATTAACTCTAATCTCGTTGTGGCAACCAGCCTCTAACTGTTGCGACAACTTCAAGTTAACTCTAACTTGAATACTCAAAGTACCTAATACAATTGCTTCTAGATAAAACTGGAAGATACAATTTGAAAACATCTACTACAATTGAAGTAGAATAAAAGACATACACTTTGAACTGGTTCTTCTATCTGGTTCATGTAGCTTCAGGTTCACACACTTGATTCACACAAGAATTGTTTGCAAAATGCCTTGCTATTTTGCTCTCAACTCACGTTTAACTTCAGCGTTTGTGCGTACCTGTAAAATGAGAACATTCTGCTATATATAGAATTAGTAGAATAAGAAATAACTAGAGTTCTAATACTACTCTTCCTTTGTGGAAGAGTTCTAGGTATCTTCAACTTCTAACTCCACCCTTATCTTAGATAAAGTTCTCTTCGAGTAAGGAGTCCTTCTTCTTATCATTTATGCAAAATTTTTGATCAGGAGATATCAGATATAACAACTTAAGCTTATCTCCTTCACGTGCATCCCTTATGCTCGAATCTGCCCGTGTCTGTGCGCACTGTGTATAGATCTAGTTCATGCTCGAATTCCTTTGTCAATCATCCAAACAAACTTCATTTGGTCCAACAAGTTGTGTTTGGTTATAATTTTTGCAATATATTTGGATATATTTTTTTCAAAATCATGAAACGTGATTTATACCCCACAATTTGTAAAAACTATCAAAATCATCCCGACTTGGTTATCCTACTTGAAGCAAACAATCAAACATGCTGGTTGTTCAACTGTACGAACAATATCTAATAGAAGCTACAGTGGCTCCTTCAGGTAAAAGTATAAATCGTAGATCTCAACAGTGAATGTTAAAATATAGTCCAACGCCACTCAATGAGATGGTAGGTAGTTATAGGTGTTACCTAGGTTTAATAATTGATTATGGCCCTTTTATAAATTTAAAAAATATAGGATAAATTTAAAAAACTTAAAAATACCAATGTTCCAATTTTCCATTGAAAAACTGGTTCTTAGCAGTTTTTCAAATTCGAAAATGCATTTTCAAGTTGGATTTGAAAAAAGGTAAAATTTTCATAACTAAATATTGTTTTGAAATTTTTTTTTGAAAAAAAAGAAAAAAATTCTTATGTCCAAACGGGCTCTTAAAGTAAGAGAGTTGAAATAGTTAATTTAAAGTGAATTCAAGACGCTGACTCTTTAAATCCTTTTCACCTGTCAAATAGTAATGTTACAAAATGGGACAATGAGAATATTTTATTTGCGACCTTTAAAAATTAGTGGTACAAATACTCATTCTCGTTTATCAAAAATATAAAAGGAACTAATGTCAGTCCCTTTCAGATATGGAAATTTTACCTCATATAGCAAAGGTGTACACCCTATTTATTATAAACTAAAATTATTTTAAAATATTATTTTTTATAGATACCTTTTATATTTTATAGCAAAATAGGTATTTATGGTATATACTACCATTGAGACATGAAATACGCTATTAATATTTTTTTTTTCCTCTCTCTTTCTTTCAATTAACACAAGATTCTCTCTCAAATTTTTTTCTTTCTCTCTCTCTTCGAGAGACCTCAAGCCCTAGTATTGATGACTGACGAGAAAGAAGAATCTCTCTCTCTCTTCGAGCAACTTCCCCTAACAAGCTTTATAAATTAGCAATACGACATAGATGTTTACGAATTACCTACTGGAATTTTCCTCTTTTGCAATTTATTTTTCCCTTTTGGTTTTTCTTTTCGCGTTTGTTGCTTAACTTGAGGGCTGCAATGAAGAGTCACTAACATTTGTTGGCATGGTTTCATATTTTTCTTTGGTAACCTACTACTACAATGTATTTTATTGAGAAAAGAAAAATTGATTCAGTGATCATAAATTTATTGTACGGATCCGACGAACTTTCTTCTCTTCTTGGCCGGAAAACGCCATCTCCGACGAACTTTCTTCTCTTCTTTGCTATTTAGTCACATACAATGATACAAATACATTGTATTCTATACAAATTCACTCAAACACATTGTATTTTTATATAAATATATTTTTTTGCCTGTATTTTATGTATTTCGAAGATCTGTATTTTTTTAATACAACTGAATACACCTGTATTCATGTATATTGTACATACAGTGTGCATGAATACAAGATATAAACATTGAATATGTATTTCGAAAATCTGTATTTTTTTAATACAGCTGAATACACCTGTATTCATGCATATTGTACATACAGTGTGCATGAATACAAGATATAAATATTGAAACACACTGAATACAAACATTACACAATATAAACATTGAATACATTTGATTTTAAAATATAGTGAAATACGGTAAAATACACTGAATACAAATGAAAATACAATGAATACAACCAATGAAATATACTGAATACAGCAGTAATAACATGTATTAGGAATAACTAAAATATTATTAATACAAATACATTTGAATACACTGAATATAAAATAACGAATACAGTAAATACAAACATTGAATCTAATGAATGCAACAGTAAAAAAAAAAAAAATATTGAAACACACTAAATACAAAAGTTAAATACAACATTTATATACAACTGAAAAATCATTCTAATTAATTGGGTTGATAATGAGGCATGTTAGAATTGATTTTGTTGAGTTATATTAGGAGTGTATCACACTAATTGATATTATTTCCATTATTAGACAGTTGGACATACCTATTTTTAAGGTGATTGTCGTTACTGTATTCATGAATACATGACGCGAATACATATGAATACATGCGCGTACAATTGGACTGCCCTGATTTTAGACATTTTTTGCTGTTGTATTCATGAATACAGCAGGGCGAATACACTACCGTAACAACTGAATAGTAGCTATAGGAAGTAATTATGTATATGATAGATACAGGAAGTTAATAACCACTAAACAATAGTGGGTTCTGAAAATTCCCGGTCAAGTTACCACCTTTAATCGATCTTTGTTGTTCATAATCCAAGTAAGAGAAACTTCGTCTTACATTCAAACTCACAATTATTTAGTCAAAAAAAAAAAGACAAGATGCTCGTGAGAAAACATCAAAATGTAAGAACAAATTTAAGGCAAAGTAAAAAACGAAAAACAGGTTTAAATATCATTTTCTATTCGTCTAAACCTAATAATTCCGTTCATTGTATTGAATTCTAAATTTTGCTTTAGAAAACGGTTGAACTGTGTTTAAAATGTAACAGATGTTAAACGTTTAACATCAATTTCCTCACTGAAAGAAGCAGCTAGAACATTTTCGTGGGTTTTTCTCCCAAGATGATTAACAAGTACATTGCTTTCGAAGAAGAAAAAAGTTCATTGCAAAAAAAAATAAAAAAAAATGAAAAGAAGCCAGTAATTGTTGGTAAGAAAGGATTTAAGTTATACACTCTAACCGTATGTAAATTTTTTACACTATCATTATAGTTTAACATTCCAAGAAAATGTCCATTTGAAAGTGTCTCAAATCAATATTCTAATTAACGCCAAAATGTTCAAGAAACAAAATGAAGGTAAACACAATTTAACTGAAGAGCAAAAGAAAGGGAGAAATTGATTGCACAACAAGGTCATATACAATATCAAAAATGGAATAATCTGATCATATTCTAGGAAGCTGAATTCTCCAAAATCTGCCACTGCTTTACATTCAATATCGAAAATTTGGATGACATCAAGCTGTGGCTACAAGATCAGGTTCAGCGACTGGAGCAGGCACATACCAGCCATGATGTATCGCAACTGCTTTCTTTCTTCTAGCAAGCCGAGATTTTCTTCTTGCTCCAGTGTTCCTGTGAAGTGTCCCAGCTTTGACTGCTTTATCGATTGCTGAATATGCCTCCGCAATCAACTTTTCAACAGAAAGAACTTCCTCTGACTGTGCATCGGTTTTCTTCTTCAATGTGTCCAATGCTTCCAAAACCTAGAAATGAACTAAGGTTAACTTCCATATGCTGGGATAAAGAAGCCTGCTTCAGCTATATCTTTTTCTCTATGTGTTTGTCAGCGTTGCTGGAAAATGTTTACTTTATCTTTCTCGAATTATTAGTTTCGTGGCACAAAACTGAGAACACTATTTTTTTCAAAAGAATGACATTAGAAATGAACTCAAAACAGATTCATGGATCTTTTTTATAAAGGACAGATTTATGGATCTTAATAGCATTACTTTATTTAGCAATGGCTTCATTTTTATCAAACTTCTCAGGATACCTTATTCTTCTCACTTAGTTTGTTAAATAAAGGATTTCCTAATTCTATTATTTCATATATCAATCAGAAAAGCGAAGCGAATCACTCTAAATTACCGCTTAGATCTCCACAAATCAGTCAAGTAGAACCAGACTTTGGTTCCAGTTTGAGTTTCAGTTCAGAGAGAAACAACTTGTTGAACCCTTTTTCGCCTATTATAGTCCCTGATTGACGGTGCAAGGACACATAGGACATATCAAGATAGCTTCTTACATCTTTTTATCTTAAAAACTATAAGTGATACAGCGTTTTTGTCAAGCCACAAATCTTGAATTTGTTCAGTCATATCGACTCTGGGATCACCTAGTATCTACTGCACCATACAGACATATAGATGGAGGGAGCAAAGGACAGAATCCTGATGCCAAACCATCTTCATATTCCAAATATCCATGACCTCGGAGAACATTATAATTTTCTTCCGGGATTCTGAAAATGGGGAAAAAAGGTGACCAAAAGGAAAACAAAAGGAAACGAGTTTCCTGACTCCATAAGGGAGAACTTGACCTAAACAGTTGAAGCTATGAATCAGCCACAAACGCTGGAGTTTGAAGCAATGCTGACTACAGGAGCTCTAATAGCCTCCAACTTGACCTAAACAGTTGAAGCTATGACTCAGCCACAAACGCTGGAGTTTGAAGCCATGCTGACTACGAAATCACGACACTCAAGTGCAAATCGAGGCACACCACTAGTCTTCACAGGTGAAACAATACAAAAAAAAGGTTCCACTCTAGCTATCCTAATTTATTGGAAAAAAACGTGGAAAATTTAGAAACAGTCACCTCACTTTCAAAGTGACATTCATGAAAATTAGACACCTTGACCTCACATACTACTGAAGATAGTACTCTGACAGTAAAACACTCATGAAAGGAAGATGGTCTTTTGCTCAAGATTTTAACCTTCACCTTAAAATATTTAAGAAATATTTCTAAGAGCAGAGAGCCAGTGCAAGAGGTAATAATTTTGATATATGTAAAAGTCATATTTCTTGTACTGGAAAACTGCTATCCAACAGTGGACAAGTATACAAGAGCACTTAGCACAAAAATGTCTAATCTGTATTGCCTTACTGTTTTATTGAAATTTAAATTCAGATTATTCTCTAAAGTTAAATATTGACCCCAACTTTTGCTTTTTGGGATCAAGGACCAATAACCCATCAGCAGCATAATTTTAACGGTTTTGGCAAGATAGTGATTCATGCTGCGCGACAGGCAAAATGGTTACTAAGACCTTAAAGATCCAAAGCAAGGAATCAGATTAACAAATGGACTACCCCCCCACTCATCCACTCACTCTTGCCCGTGCTGCTTGATACAATTCAATAGGACTTGGTGTATCACATAAGACGTATCAAAAGATGGGAGTTAAAAAATGTTAAACATGCACTCAAATAAGATTAAACAATTTTTTTGATGAACTAGCTTACTGCTTTCCATCCTTCAATAAAATTTATCAGTAATTATAGAAGGATAAATAAACAAACCTCAAAGCTAAAATAAAATCTCAATGCTAACATCATTTTGTAGGGCCTGTTCACATGAAATTGGGGACTTTTTCCTTCTTGTTCTTTTATATGTATAATTTTTGACGTATAGCTCTTCCTCTTATGTTAGGAGGATCAAGAGAACATTTTTTTCTTGTCAAAGAAAAAGTGACTCATACAGTTGTCTGTCAATATCTTGTTGTAACATAATTCTGACTCTTACTTTTAGTAAAAGTACGATGTTTCCAGCTTCCACAAGTATGTGGAAGGGAGAGCGGGTGACCACTTATGTGGCTTTATGATAGAGCTGTTCTGCACATAATTTTTACTCCCTTTAAATGTTTCTTTAATTATCTACAAAACACATTCAAATCTTTAGATCAACTTCAACCAAACTGAGAAGCAAAGAGGGGCCCTTTACCTAGCCTATCTTGACACTACAAGTGAAACTAAAAAGATAAACACCAAAACAGAAATATCAATTGCACGATAAAAAATACACAACAGAACAACGAAAATTTAATGGAGAAAAGTAAATAGTACAACAGAAAAATTACCAGAAAACAAAATAGTTGACAATTCAAACAAATTACTACTGATGTCCCATTTTATGTATCATAGTTTGAATAGACACGGAATTTAAGAAAGAAATTTTCTTGAAAACTTGTGGTCTGTTATAGACATTCACGTGGCTATAAGTCATCTCATTAACTGATAAATATGTAAAGTTTAAAGTTAGAATTAGAAAGATGTTATTCTTTTAGGGACTAAAAAGAACAGTTTGCCCCTAAATTGGGACGGATGGAGTACCAAACATAAATTAAAGCCAAAAGTAATTAGGGAAAGGAACTAACCGTCTTCATCCGAGTCTTGACCTCAGATTTTTTAGCCTTGTTGTAAAGCCGCCTCTTTTCAGCTTGTCTTGCCCTTTTCGCTGCTGAATCCGCTTTCTTCGTTGGAGCCGCTTCGCAAACGATTGAACGACGAAACGGCATTTTCACCGAAGTCAGCGATACACTCCCTGCAAAATTCAAAGAAAATAATCACTGGGGCCATAAAGCTCTAAATTATTCCAACCATTGTGAAATTAGTAAATTAGTAAATGAAGTGAGTTACCTTTGGAGAAGAGACTGAGGGAAGTGTTGGCAGAGAAGCTGAGGGGCTTCAATGCAGCAGCGTTTGGGTGGGGTCCATTGAGAGAAAGGGTACTGAATTTTGAAGTCAAGTTCCAACAACAAGAAGAAGAAGAAGAAGATAAGCAAACTCCGGCCATGGCTCTTTCTCTGTATTTCTTCTCACTCTCACTTCAGCAGAAGCTGGAGAAATTTTGGTATATCCCATCTTATCCACACGTTCTTCTTTTGATTCGGCTTCTGGGCTCGTTTGGAGGCTGATGTCTTTTCTAAGCCTTGTTGTTTTATTGTCCAGTTGGCCCAACAAAAAGAGAAGGCCCATCAAATAGATTCTTTTTGGGCCCTTGATGAATTACACGTATATAATTCTGATCCATATACATTGATTATACACTAATTATACATAATTATCTATCTATCTATATTATTATAAAAGCATGAATTAAATGTTGGATTATAAAAATAACCTTTTAATATTAAGCATAATAACTCACAATAAAAGGACATAATTGGAATTCTAGACATTACTCTTGTAATCCTATTAGTTTTAGGACATAATACTACACATTAGGAATCCTATATAATTACCTTTAGGAATTCTATTAGTATAATTATTTTCGAGTATAGATATATAATACTACACGTTATCATATATACCTAATACCTTTAGGAACATATTAAATTTTCTATTAGTATAGGCAACGGTGTATTTTGTTTCGCTTCATCACTTTTTGTTTTCACCAAAATACGTTATTACAAGCCTAAATCTGTTGAGCCCAATACATTGTCTAAACGGCAACGACAATCTAAATAAAGGTGGGACATGATGATCTACATAGGTGACCATATTTAAATTGGAAGAAAAAGAAATCTACATAGGCGCCATGTAGGAAAACAAAGGTGGGACATGGCGATCTAACGGATGAGAGGCAAATATGATCCTAAAGTATAATTGTAAGGATAAATATGTCAAGAAAGTATAACGAAGGGCAAATGTAACCTTTTTTGAAGAGTAGAGGGGTAAATATGATCCTATAGTATAACGAAGGACAAATATAACCCGTTTTAACGTGTAAGGGGTAAATATGAACCTAATGTATAACGGTAAGGATATTTTTGATAGAAAATTTAAACATAGGGTAAATAAGGCCTAATTATGATAGTAGAGGGGCAAATCAGATCCTTATCCGATCTATCTCTATCTATCTATCTATCTATCTATCTATCTATCTATCTATCTAAGGCCTAATTATGATAGTAGAGGGGCAAATCAGATCCTTATAAAAGCATGAATACAAAATCGGTTTATAAAAATAACCTTATAATATTAAGCATAATAACTCATAATAAACGGACATAACCGGAATTCTAGATATTAGCCTTATAATCCTATTAGATTTAGGACATAATACTACATATCAGGAATCCTACATGATTACTTTTAGGAATTCTATTAGTATAATTATTTTCGGGCTGTCTAATTCATATAAAATTGAACAAGTAAATATCTTTATTCATGTAATCCTATTACTTTTAGGATATACTTCTTAAAAAATTTTATTACTAATTTAATTTGAAAATGTATTATAATGTCCTATTACTAATTTAATTTGAGAATGTATTATATTGTCCAAATTAATTTAGAAAATAGGAGAGACTATATTATTATACAAACATAAATACAATATTAATATACCAAAATAGCCCTAAAATATTAAACGGAAGAACTCGTAGGGAAGGGACATAACTGCAATTAACTATTTTTTGGATTACAATACCTTCTATGCTAATTTTTAATATTTAAGATTTTAAAATTAATTTTATCTATTAAATTCTCATTAAAAAAATATGTAGGAAGGTTTAATAAAATTAACTTAATAAGAATCCTCCATATTGGCAATACATTACCACTTCATAATGTCCAATATCAAAAAATATAAAAGTAATATTAAAAATTGCATAAAGAGATAAAATTGAGAGAGAGAAAAGCCTTGCGATAATATATTTTTATATTATATTTGAACTATTTTCCTACTCAAATAATATTTTTTATCATTTTTGTGTAATAATAAAAAAATACTCAATTATTAGACAACAACTAAAAAAATATTTAAGAATATAAATGTGTGAGAAAGAGAAAAAAAATGGTTGGTTAGAGTCAATACCACTAATGATTCTACTGGCATAAAGATTTAAAGTGAAATGTTATATCAATCTTTTACTCTTTGAAAATAAAATTTATGGTAGATAAAAGTATAATTAAGATTAAATATTCAAAACAAGAGAATAACTAATATTAAGATATGAATCAACATAGAATAAATTAATTTTTATGTTTAAACCAAATAATTAAATCTTTTAATTAATTATTTAGCAAGAGAATCCAATTCAATTATTTTTTAAATTTATCATATGAGTAAAATTCTTATTCAAGTTAAAAAACATATTAGGGTACATAAATTTATTCCATAAAAAGAGCGTTAGAACACAAAGTAAAAAGGTTAGCATATTATTAAGAATCAAAATGTTATACCAGTATCTGAGAAAGCACAATCAAAGCTAAATCCTAAACAAGAACAAGCTTTCAAGACTATATTATAAAGAGTCGACTCTGCTATAACATGATTATTCTTTGTAGATGCCTCCGACGGAATCGAAATAATATTTCTATGGCATGCATTATTTGCAAATTTCATATCAAGCGGCATGACATTATTAGCAATAATAGCAACTGATGTACCAATAATGATTTTATTATGAGGCCACCCACTTTAGATTAGATATACCTCTTCAAACAACTTAAATAACCATCACAAATATATCAAAGCAGAACAATTGTGCTAAATTTATAAGAAAAACAAAATTGATAATATGGGATGAAACACTTATGACTAAGTGTCAAACGATCGAAATAATTGCTCGGAATTCTAGAGATATATTGAATATTAATGAACCCTTTGGTGGAGATCAATGGTTTGGGAGGTAATTTATGTCAAGTACTGTCACGCCCCGACCTGGGAGCGAGACTGGCACCCGGTGCCTCAACTAACCTGGTGTACCAAATTGCGACTAAGGGACTCTAAATATATAATGTCATAATTTGGCCATGGGGCCACCTTGAAAGACAATTTGCGAAGCAAAATATAAAACTGAATGGAAACTAGCGCTGACTAAACATCAATATAAAGTTGGGCCGACAAGGCCGTCATAACTACTACAACTGACAAACCACCAAAATATACATATCAGGCCTACAAGCCCAACATAGTGCACTAACTGACAGGATATGTCTACAAGCCTCTACTGATGGATATATTGTGATCGGAACAGGGCCCCGACCTACCCATAATATTTATACATATATACAGAAGATGTACACGAAAACCTAGACCCGATAACTCCGAAGGACGTGGAGCTTACCGATCAGGCTCAACTCTGGAAACACCTACTGAGGAGGTCTACCCGTCTGTCTATCTGAACCTGCACGCATGAAATGCAACATCCCCAGAAAAGGGACGTCAGTACAAAATAATGTACCGAGTATATAAGGCAATAAAATAACTGAAAGTTGAAACTGAACTGATAATATAATAACTGAAAGTAATTGGGAGTCAAAGATGATCTGGAGATATACTTACCTGTTGATACTGACTCAACTCCTTCAATATAGTAAGTAAAATAATTGTCCGGCCTTATAAGGCTCGGTATATATAACTGCTCTGCCGTAGTAGGCTCGCTCATAGGCGCTCGGCCATACTAGGCTATGTATCTCGACCATGCTGGGCTCGCTCATAGGCGCTCGGCCACAGTAGGATCGGTATATAACTTACCATCTGATCAGAGGTTGCCCAATAGGGGCCTGCCCATCGATTATAGCTCGATGGTAATGAAAATACTGTAATACTGTATATATAGGCTTGCTGCTCTCTTTACTGGAAGAAGACAATACTAAATTGAATATAGAGTCTCGATAAGGAATAATATTATAATTTATGAGACTAGAATAATGTGAATAAATTCATGAATACGAACTTCTCTTTATGTCTCATTACTAACACATGTAGCTACGAGATCATGCCAAAATGAAGGCTTAGCCTTAACATACCTTATCACACTCTTTCCAATCACCAAGTTGAACTCGCCTCTTCTTACCTTAATCTACAACAACGATAATAATACTATCATTAAGTTATGAAACGTATAGCTATCGCACAACGAACGATATGCTTATTTTGTATTAAAACGGACACCATCTCCCATATAATCCTTACTTCCTCCAAATTTAAGATAACACCAAAAACAATAATAAAAACATATATATTTAATTTTCCAACCTTATGTACACCACACAATACTACAAAACAGCCCAACACACCCCAATCTCTTCATACACAAAACAACCACCGTAGTAGTATCAACAACCCCGAAAATATTACGACGAACGACCAGCCCAACATCCTGCATTTATGTGGTGTTTCTCCACACCCTTCCTCCTCCAAAACTCCACAAAACAGTAGTAAATTACGCAGTCCAACAGCAACACCAAACAGTCCACAAAACAATCCATAAAACAGTCCGCTACAAGTGAATAACTAGATCTCACGGCTTCCGATCACCGTCCCGTGAGTTCTTATAAATATAGAACAACTTACCATGAATCTACAACTGTAAATAATGGATGAAAGAGAGCAGTAAACTTACTTTATTTGTGGGATAACTCAGCTCCTATCTTGGTTCTTCAAACTCTAAGTTTTACCTCCAATTAGAACTTGAAAGGGAGAGAAAATCAATTGGGGTTTGTGGGAAATTGTTGGGAGGATTTTTGCAGAGATTAAGTCTGGTTATTTTGCCCTATTAACATCCTAATATATGAAGGGGATAGGCCTTTAAAAAGGCCTATTTGAACGACCCGAACTGACCCAGTTTTGGATTCTCATTTATGCAAGTAGGTGACAGTCTGCGCAGTCTCGTAAAAATACCCATATCTCTTTACTCCGATATCGTATTGACAAACAATTTAATGTGTTAGAAATTAGACTCATAGATCTTTAATTTGATGGGTGGAACACTCCATAACTCTAAGTATATTGAGAGAAAATTGCAGTTACATTTTACCCAAAGTTTCAGTAAAACTTATGAACGTAACTTGTGATGACTTTCATCGACTTTTGTTCCACCACTCGCTTGACTTCAAAACATAACACACGACTATCATACGAATAACATAAATCGTAACATAACCTCCTTATCATGTAAAACACCCTGGTCTCATCCCAAAAGTACATGCTATAACATTCTCAATTTGTTGGCTTTCGACGAAACATTATTTTCTTCAATTCCTTTAGCTTCTAAACCTTCCAACCCTCTTTGTACTTGTTGTTCATGATATTCAATATTTGTAACTTCCGAGGTAACATGATTAACTTGCTTTATATATTTTCAAAGATGATCTCATTTTTTTGTCCTACATTAGTTTGCTCAACGCAGTTTTACGTAAAAAAATATAGGGTGTAACATCATTCCCCCCTTGGGAACATTCGTCCTCAAATGTTTACTTTTAGAGACTTTGGAAAATTTTTTCCAGAGTTTCCTCCGTACACTAGACTATAACCAACTTGCATGCAGCCAGAAAACATACTATGAATGCCACACATGGCCAATGTCTATAAATAATAACACTTTGCCTCAAAGAGTCGTAAATCATAAATACTGAAAGTTAGAAAATAAGAGCTTACCTAATGACCTACTAGCCTGAATAGAGTTGTGCTGTAGCATCCCATCTCGAGCCATATCTTCAGTTTGAAATAGGTGGGGGTATTTATACTTCATTTCTTCCTCCACTTCCCATGTCATCTCTTTCACATTATTGCTTCTCCATAAAACCTTCACGGAGGCTATCGCATTATTTCGTAGCTTGCGAATTTGTCGGTCTAAGATGGCATCTGGAATTTTCTTGTATGATAAGTCCTCTGTAATTTGTACATCATCTGTGGACACCACTCTGGTAGGATCGCCAATGCACTTTCGTAGCATAGATACGTGAAAAACCGGATGGACTGACTCCAATTCTGAGGGCAATTCTAACTCATAAGCTACTTGGCCCACTCTCCGAATAATCCTGTAAGGCCCAATATACCGTGGGCTAAGCTTCCCTTTATTGCCAAACCTCATCACGCCCTTCATAGGGGATATCTTTAAGAATACCCAGTCATTAACCTCAAACTCTAAGTCTCATCGTCGCATATCAGAATATGACTTCTGGCGACTCTGAGCTGTCAACAGTCGCTCCTGGATAAGCTTTACTTTCTTTACGGCTTGCTTAACTAGGTCTGGCCCATGTAACCCAGATTCTCCAACATCAAACCACCTTATAGGAGATCTGCACTTACGCCCATACAAAGTCTCGTATGGAGCCATCCGGATACTGGAGTGGTAACTGTTATTATATGCAAACTCGACAACAGGTAGATGTTCATCCCAACTTTTTTTAAAATCCAACACACATGCTCGTAACATATCCTCGAGCGTCTGAATTGTGCGCTTGGCTTGTCCATCAGTCTGTGGATGAAAAGCTGTGCTTAGATTCACCTGAGTCCCTAGACCTCTCTGAAATGACCTCCAAAAATGTGCTGTAAATTGAGCCCCATGGTCAGATATAATAGATATTGGTACTCCGTGTAGCCGCACTATCTCCTTAATATATAACTTTGCATAATCTTCTGTTGTATATGTAGATCTGACCGGTAGAAAATGAGCTGATTTAGTGAGCCTATCGACTATCACCCATATAGAATCGAACTTACGATGAGAACGAGGTAAACCCGTAACAAAGTCCATGTTTATCGCCTCCCATTTCCATGTCGGGATCTCTATAGTCTGCATTAGCCCTCCGGGCTTCTGATGCTCTATTTTCACCTGCTAGCAACTAGGACACTGGGCGACAAACTCAGCAATGTTCTTCTTCATATAGTTCCACCAGTACACATCCTTAATGTCATGATACATCTTCGTCGACCCAGGATGAATAGAATACCACGAATAATGTGCCTCTGACATAATCCTGTCTCGTAGCCCTGCTACATCTGGAACACACAAACGACCCCTGTATTTGAGAACCATATCTCCCTTGAGCTCTAACAATGGATTATTATGCTGCGAAACTTGCTCTCTCAACTCGACCAACTCTGGGTCCTTGTACTGCCTTTCCTTGACTTCAGCTATGAGAGATGATTTTGCAGTGTTTTGGAGTACAACTCCACCATCATCGGAATCTACTAACCGAACCCCCAAACAATCCAATTGATGAATCTCTCTAGTTAATTGTCTTTTTTCGGCCTTTACATGTGCTAAGCTACCCATAGATCGGCAGCTTAAGGTGTCTGCTACAACATTAGCTTTCCCTAGATGGTAGAGAATGTTAACATCATAATCTTTCAATAACTCAAGTCATTGTCTCTATCGCAAATTCAACTCTTTTTGCTTGAATATATATTGCAGACTTTTATGATCTGTAAATACATCAACATGAACACCATATAAATAATGCCGCCATATCTTAAGTGCATGGACAACCACAGCTAACTCGAGATCGTGGGTTGGATAATTCTTCTCGTGCTTCCTTAACTGCCTTGAAGCATACGCAATTACCTTCCCATGTTTCATCAGGACACATCCTAACCCGACACCTGAGGCATCACAATACACGACATAACCCTCTGACCCTCTGGAAGTGTTGGAACTGGCGCTGAGGTCAACCTGTTCTTAAGCTCTTGGAAACTCCGCTCGCAAGCCTCCATCCACTGAAACTTAGTTGATTTCTGCGTCAACTTCATCAATGGTGCCGAAAAGGAAGAAAAACCCTCTACGAACCTTCGGTAGTATCCTGCTAAGCCTAGAAAACTACGAACCTCTATCGGAGTGGTAGGTCTAGGCCAAGATTTCACGACCTCAATCTTCTGAGTGTCTACCTTTATACCTTCATCGGATACAATATGCCCCAAGAATGCTACAGACTTCAACCAGAACTCACATTTAGAAAACTTAGCATACAACTTACGATCACGGAGGGTTTGGAGTACCGCTCGCAAGTGGTCCACATGCTCATCCTCTGAACTTAAATAGACCAGAATATCATCAATAAATACTATCACGAACAGATCTAAAAATGGCCGAAATAAGCTATTCATCAAGTCCATAAATACGGCGGGTGCATTCGTCAACCCGAAGGATATGACAAGGAACTCGAAGTGGCCATATCGGGTCCTGAAGGCTGTCTTCGAAATATCTTTCTCCTGAACTCTGACCTGGTGATATCCCGATCTCAAATCTATCTTTGAAAAGAATCTAGCCCCCTGCAACTGATCAAACAAGTCATCAATCCTTGGAAGTGGATACTTATTCTTAATAGTTACCTTGTTCAGCTGCCTATAATCGATATACATCCTCAACGAGCCGTCTTTCTTCCGCACAAAGAGTACCGGTGCACCCCAAGGTGAGGTACTGGGCCTGATGAAACCTTTCTCCAGCAAATCTTTTAACTGCTCCTTCAACTCCTTTAATCCGGCAGGTGCCATTCTATACGGAGTGATGGATATTGGTTGAGTTCGTGGAAGCAAATCGATGTTAAAATCAATCTCTCACTCTGGAAGAATACCTGGAAGCTCATCTGGAAACGCATCTGCATACTCTTTGACTACGGGAATAGACTGAATTGTAGATATCTCAGTATCTGCATCTCTAACTCGCACAATATGATAAATGCACCCTTTTGCAATCATTTTCCTCGCCTTCAAATAGGAAATAAACCTACCTCTGGGTGTCGCTGTATTACCTACCCATTCAAGGACTGCCTTACCTGGAAAATGAAATCTGGCTGCCTTTGCTCGGCAATCAACTATAGCATAGCAAGCTTACAACCAATCCATGCCCGTGATAGCATCAAAATCCATCATCTCTATCTCAACTAGGTCGGCTGAGGTCTGACGATTACAAACTATCACCGTATAACATCGGTAAACCCGTCTAGCAATAATCGATTCTCCGACCGGTGTAGATACCGCAAAAGGATCACTTAGTATTTCAGGCACTATACCAAATTTCCCCGCGACAAATAGGGTAATATGTGATAAAGTAGATCCTGGGTCTATCAAGGCATAAGCATCGTGAGAGCAAATGGTCAACATACCTGTCACAACGTCTGGTGAAGACTCCTGGTCCTGTCGACCTGCTAAAGCATTAAATACGATTCTGATTAACACCTGAACTGGAACCTCTACCTCTGCCTCGACCTCTACCATCCGAAGATTGAGACTCGCACCCAAAAGGATGCACAGACATAGATGATCATGTCGCTGAACTTGCTGGTTGTGCCATACCCCCAGAATCTCTATTTGGGCAATCTCGCATCCTATACCCCGGACGCCCACATGTATAACAAGCATCATAACCTGCTCGGCATTGGCCCAAGTGTCCTCTACCACAGATGTCACACCGCGTCGGAAATGACTATGTTTGCCTTGAACCTCGTTGTCGTTGCAAAACCGACGCCCATGAGCTCTCACCTGGTCCTGACTGAGTATAGCGGTCATACCTGTAACCCTCTAACTAAGGTGGCAGAGGCCTAGGTGGCCGTCCGAAGTACTGGGGCCTATAACTACCCTGAGACTGCTCCTGAGACCTAGGAAATCTCATCCTCTTATGCTGCCCTTGCTCAATCCTCTCTGTACCCTGCTGTCGACGCCTACCCCTTTCTATATTCTGAGCGAATGCCTGAATCCGGGAGATATCCATATTATCATGCAATGCAGCGGTGGCACATGACTCAGTCAACTCTGGGGCTAACCCTGCTATAAACTTGTGGATCCTGTCACGCATAATAACAACTATGGATGGTGCATATCTGGCTAATGAGTCAAAACAGAGACTATACTCTCAAACACTCATATTGCCCTGCTTAAGGGCTAGAAACTGATCGACCCGAGCTTGTCGGATCTCCCGCAGTAAGTACTGGTCAAGGAAAGCATCTGAAAAATTCTTCCAACTAGCTGGAGGTGCATCACGTGCCCTGGACCTCTCCCATCCCTCGTACTAAAGGATGGCTATATCTCGGAGTCGAAAGCAGCTAGCTCAACTGCTTCTTTATCTGTGGCATGCATAACCCGAAAGATCTTGTGAAGCTGATCTATGAAATCTTGCGGGTCCTCCCTCTGATCTGACCCCGTAAACTCTGAGGGACTCAAAGCAATAAACTCTCGGACCCTTGAACTCCCAGACCGCTCAGAAGATCCTCCACTGGCTGATGCCCTATCTTGTTGCTGGGTAGCTACCAATTATGTCAACAAATGCACCGCACTCCTCAAGTTCTGATCTGGTGAAAGTGGAGGGGGAACTGGATGTGAGGTATCCCTAGGAATCTCCTCAGGTGGTGGAGGAGCCGGTAATGGCTGAGTAGGGGTCTCGCCTTGGGCCTCAGACTGGGACCCATCTACTAGGGGTACCCTGCTTGTCCCCTCACCTGTTATTGTATCTCCCCTATGGCTAGCCGTAGTCTTCCTAGTCACCGTCATTTGTGTATGAAAACACCAACACGTAAGTTTAACTCAAATTTCCTATAACTCAGTTCTACAGCACGATTTAGATTTGAAAGAAGGGTAACCAACTCCTAAATACATTGTAGCTCCCTGCTTATATAATGTGGTGCACAACACATCTATAAACAAGATCCTACTAGACACGGCTTGTAGACTCCCTAGAACAAAACTGCTCTGATACCAAGTTTGTCATGCCCCGACCTGGGAGCGAGACTGGCACTCGGTGCCTCAACTAACCTAGTGTACCAAATTGCGACTAATAGACTCTGAACATATAATGTCATAATTTGGCCATGGGGCCACCTTGCAAGACAATTTGCGAAGCAAAATATAAAACTGAATGGAAACTAGCGCTCACTAAACATCAATATAAAGTTGGGCCGACAAGGCCGTCATAACTACTACAACTGACAAACCACCAAAATATACATACCAGGCCTACAAGCCCAACATAGTGCACTAACTAACAAGATATATCTACAAGCCTCTACTGATGGATATATTGTGACCAGAACAGGGCCCCGACCTACCCATAACATATATACATACATACAGAAGATGTACACGAAAACCTAGACCCGATAACTCCGAAGAACGTGGAGCTTACCAATCAGGCTGAACTCAGGAAACACCTACTGAGGAGGTATACCCGTCTGTCTATCTGAACCTGCACGCATGAAATGCAACGTCCCCAGAAAAGGGACGTCAGTACAAAATAATGTACTGAGTATATAAGGCAATAACATAACTGAAAGTTGAAACTGAACTGATAATATAATAACTGAAAGTAATTAGAAGTCAAAGATGATTTAGAGATATACTAACATGTTGATACTGACTCAACTCCTTCAATATAGTAAGTAAAATAATTGTCCGGCCTTATAAGGCTCGGTATATATAACTGCTCTGCCGTAGTAGGCTCGCTCATAGGCGCTTGGCCATACTAGGCTATGTATCTCGGCCATGCTGGGCTCGCTCATAGGCGCTCGGCAACAGTAGGCTCGGTATATAACTTACCATCTGATCAGAGGTTGCCCAATAGGGGCCTGCCCATCGATTATAGCTCGATGGTAATGAAAATACTGTAATACTGTATATATAGGTTTGCTGCTCTCTTGACTGGAAAAAGACAATACTAAATTGAATATAGAGTCTCGATAAGGAATAATATTGTAACTTATGAGACTAGAATACTGTGAATAAATTCATGAATACGAACATCTCTTTATGTCTCATTACTAACACATGTAGCTACGAGATCATGCCAAAATGAAGGAAGGCTTAGCCTTAACATACCTTATCACACTCTTTCCAATCACCAAGTTGAACTCGCCTCTTCTCACCTTAATCTACAACAACGATAATAATACTATCATTAAGTTATAAAACGTATAGCTATCGCACAACGAACGACATTCTTATTTTGTATTAAAACGGACACCATCTCCCCTATAATCCTTACTTCCTCCAAATTCAAGATAACACCAAAAATAACAATATATATATATATATATATATATATATATATATATATATATATATATATATATATATATATATATATTATTTTCCAACCTTATGTACACCACATAATACTACAAAATAGCCCAACACACCCCAATCTCTTCATACATAAAACGACCACCGTAGTAGTGTCAACAACCCCGAAAATGTTATGACGAACGACCAGCCCAAACATCCTGCATTTATGTGGTGTTTCTCCACACCCTTACGCCTCCAAAACTCCACAAAATAGTAGTAAATTACGCAGCCCAACAACAACACCAAATAGTCCACAAAACAATCCATAAAACAGTCCGCTACAAGTGAATAACTAGAACTCACGACTTCCGATCACCGTCCCGTGAGTTCTTACAAATATAGAATAACTTACCATGCATCTACAACTGTAAAGAATGGATGAAAGAGAGCAGTAAACTTACCTTATTTGTGAGATAACTCAGCTCCTATCTTGGTTCTTCAAACTCTAGGCTTTACCTCCAATTAGAACTTGAAAGAGAGAGAAAATCAATTGGGGTTTGTAAAAAAATTTTGGGAGGATTTTTGCAGAGATTAAGTCTGGTTATTTTGCCCTATTATAATCCTAATATATAAAGGGGATAGGCCTTTAAAAAGGCCTCTTTGAACGACCCGAACTGGCCCAGTTTTGGATTCTCGTTTAAGCAAGTAGGTGACAGTCTGCACAGTCTCGCAAAAATACCCATATCTCTCTACTCCGATATCGTATTGACAAACAGTTTAATGCGTTGGAAAGTAGATTCATAGATATTTAATTTGATGGGTGGAAAACCCCATAACTCTAAGTATATTGGGAGAAAATCGCAGTTACATTTGACCCAAAGTTTCAGTAAAACTTATGAACGCAACTTGTGATGACTTTCATCGACTTTTGTTCCACCACTCGCTTGACTTCAAAACATAACACACGACTATTACACGAATAACATAACTCGTAACATAATCTCCTTATAATGTAAAACACCCTGGTCTCATCCCAAAAGTACATGCTATAACATTCCCAATTTGTCGGCTTTCAACGAAACATTATTTTCTTCAATTCCTTTAGCTTCTAAACCTTCCAACCCTCTTTGTACTTGTTGTTCATCATATTCAATATTTGTAACTTCCGAGGTAACATGATTAACTTGCTTTATATATTTTCAAAGATGATCTCATTTTTTGGTCCTACATTAGTTTGCTCACGACGCAGTTTTACGTACAAAAATATAGGGTGTAACAAGTACTACCAGTAGTTTCAAAATCGACAAAAGCAGAGACTGTAAAAGCTAGCTTGCCAAAGTTATACTTCTGCCCTCAAATGAAAAATATTCAACTGACAAGAAATAAAAAGTAAGAACAAATCCAGTATTCAGTGTCTTCTTGCTTCGTGTCGGAAACGAAGAAGAACATCCAATAAAAAAAGATTTGGTTCTTCCTAAACATTTAGTTATCAATCCCAATGATAATAGTGGTGCATTTAATAAGAGAAATATTTTTATCATTAGATTAAAACACAATTTGTACAAATCACATGATAGAATTAAAAAGATATCTAAGCTAGCAGAAACGAATATGTTGATCAACTAAATAAAAGGTTGATTGCAAAATTTTATAGTAAAAACAAAATATTTTTCTATTTTTGACTCAGCAGAAAATGATACCAATAATTACTACTAAGAAGAATACTTAAATACATTAATACCAAATGGTCTTTTACCATATATGTTTGTTTGTCAAGTTTATTATTTCTTACATATGTTGAAGAAAAATATGCTTGTCCTGCTGCTGAAAAACTTAGATACGTCGAATAGCTTATGTAATAGTACACGGATGGTATATTGAAGTTTTGACAACGTCTTACATGCAAAAATTATGATACTGGTCAATGTGCTTCTAAGTATATTCTTATCCCTGAATTCAACTTTTGTCTTTCGAAACTAAGGAATATCTGATTTAATTTGTGTGAAAATAATTTTTAGTATGTTTATGTTATGCAAACATAATAAATAAAGCACAAGGACAAACATACTAAATATTGGACTATATTTATCGCAATATATTTTCTTGCACGAAAAATGTATGTTGTACTTTCAAGAGGGATATCAAGATCGACAACAAGAGTTTTGGTTAAGGCATAGCGACCAAAGCATTAGGAGGAAACATACACAAAAAAATATTGTCCACAAAGAAGTGTTCGTTAAGATACCATCACATTAAATACTTTTAAACTATAATACATAATTATCTAACTAACATTTTAAAATTGATCATTTGTGTAAGTTTTGATGATGTCCTTTTATTTTAATTCATGTATTATGCTAATGCGATAATATTTTTCGGCATTTACTGACTGTTGTATTATTATACATAAAATTTTTCTCATTAATATAATTTTATTGTTCTTTCATATAAACAAATGTTTAAATCATCATATATCATTATTAACGTGCAACGCACGTTCATAAATACTAGTATATATATATATTGTACATGAATTATACATATATTATATATTAATATATTTTTTTAGTTTAACCAGTTGGATAAGAGACTATTTAATCTTATCCGAATAGCACAATTGAAGTTCTTAATGAAGATCTCACTAGTCGCTAATCCGAAATTCCGAATCCAGCAATCTTTCCACCACGACTATCCAATATATTTCCTTTTGCAAGAAATTGTCCTTTTTAGAATCGCTTTTTATATTTTGATCCTGTTAAATAAATTTTGGTAAAATAGCCTGGTTGCCATAATTTCTCATATAAAAAATTCTGATGATTGCCATGTTTAATAGCAAATCCTGATGATCACTATATAAAAAATTCTTGTAATTGTCATATTTTTGCAAATCTTGATAATCACCAAATGAAAAAATTTGGCGAAAATCCTGACTGAAGCGCTTCCCAAAATTCTGGAGAAAGCTACTTTCCAAGACTTTTCTTACCGGGATCAAAAAATCAATAGTGATCCAAAGTGTCATTTCTTTCATTCGCCCTTTCCTTCCTCCACTGTCAACTCTCTCTCTGTGTATCCTAGTGTAACATGTCATTCCATGATTTACATTCCTCCAAATTCCAACTCATCGGCTCCAGACTGTTATCCCACAAGTGGGGCCTGAGAAAAGTAGCGTGTACGCAGACTTTACCAGTACCTTGAGAGTAGAGAGGATGTTTCCAATAGACCCTCGGCTCAAGAAAATACGAAAAGAAAGCAATAGCAACAAGCAATAATATCAACACCAAGATAACAAATAAACAAGCGGAATGATCAACATGTTATAATAAAGTTGGAATTACTAACTACTTTATTATTGGTATGGGGAACTACTAATATTATTGGTATGGGGAAGACACACACTCGACTACCTACTAACCTTCTACCCTAATTATCAAACTCTGCACCTTCTTGTCAAGGGTCATGTCCTCAGTGAGTCATGTCCCATGTCCTCAGTGGGTCATGTCCTCATTAAGCTGAAGCAACGCCAAATCTTGCACAATCACAGGATTAATGCAGTATGATTAATCTTCGAGGTCCGGATCCTAACGTGACTATGTTGCAATGCTTATTATCTATCAACAATCTATATTTTATGCGTAAACACTTTTGACTTTAAATAATATAAGCCTCTTACCAAAAAAGAAAATACATAATAGAGCCAACCAAGGTTCAACATAGATTCATCTAAACAAGCTCGAAGTTCAAGCGTTTATCAACTCATTATGAAACATTCAAGCATAAAGCAGTTAAAACTCTTGGATTAGATCTTTGGAAATGTAGAAGGCTAGTGAAGTCGAGCAGCTACACCCAACTTATGCAGTTTCAACCAAATGCCTAGACATCTAGTTTACCATCTTTGTTGCTGATTGCCTACAGAAAGGGGGACTTTTTACAAGGGAAGTCACAATATCCCGCTAATTGATCCACTACAGGGTACTGGGGTTTAACATCTTAAAGTTGATATGTAAAGGCTGAAAGTAACACTTGTAGATAGTATCTATGATGTCGAGAAGACTAAAATCTCTGCTCCGTCATCACTGTAGGTTGAGCTTCAGAAAGCCTTCTTCCTAAATAAGGACCTCTTCTGATAGCTTCCTCCAGCTGCGGAAAGAGCACAACATTATATTACAAATGTAAGAAAGCACACAGTCAACAGGAGGTGAAAAGGAAATGAAAATGAAAAATCCTCGATCAAACCAAGACTTATGTCACTGGGCTATCAGCCCTCGGTCATCTTAAAAGACATTTACTTGGCTAAAAGATTGTGTTAATGAAGATTTAACTTGGTCTTCTGTAAATCATATCACATTCCTTTTATTCTCCATTTGCTTTTCCTAGAAAAAACATTTTTCTCTTGCAGCTACCTTCGTGGTTGTCTTAAGGAACTGCCTACAACCATATTATTTGACTTGAGTCCCAATATTTACTTTACTAGAACACTACTGTCCATTTCACTAGAGCACTACTGTCCATTTCAGAGAAGGATGTACTCCAACCTTCTTCTATTCCTACAAAAAGGGTGGGGAGAAAGATGAATGATGTGTGCATCTTGCATTCACCTAGGCTAGTCCTAGATCGTCAAAGAGCTAGTCTCATTCTTAAATTTTCCATGCAGTACTTACACAAAGAAAAGCAAAATGCAAAAATAGGTTGGGCACCTAACATGTTTGTCTATATCTATAGAACATAGGTATAAAAAGTAGTAGTAAATACAGGGGTGAAAATAAGGACCCGTCAGACTTCTATAACAGGGAACTCTGTGATAGAGGACCAATTCGATCTCAGCAAACCATAAGTAAATCCGTAAAAAATTGAACACAAGGATATAAATCAGGAAAGACACACCTTTGTAGCTACACCAGAAAGTGCATTGTCAGCGATCAGCTTACTAGATGAGGTGAAACCTTTGTAGATTGACTGGCAACATTTGTGTCTAGCTTCCATACCTGAAAATTAACCAATATTGAATCTCTAAACAAGAACATGTACTATGCGAAATAGTTACTGTTTTACAATAGTATATTAAGATTTAAACAGGATGCATACAACTCAATTAAGGCCTAAATGAGGATGATCTTTCAATCTCATCTGTCAAAAGTCCTACTCAGCCAGGTGACCTAAAAATCAATTGCTGACAATGCAATTTTTGTAGTAGGGAGATATGGTAAGTTACAGACTATATTAACTTGCAGTTATATGGGCCAGCGTGATGTTGAATGAGAAAATGGAGTAGCACAAAAGTCAGTTAGGTGAAGACACGGCCAATCAGAGAGAATGCCAAGAAAATGTCATCAAATGTCCGCATTTAGATATGCAAATAGCAGATATTTGTACCGATAAAAAAAATGTTTGCGTACTATGTCAAGCAAATTGGATATTAACATACAGACCTATCTTGTCTCTCTCTGTACAAGTGTCAGTTGCTATATTTATTATTTCTTGTCTGGAGACAACCTCCATCAGGCACCAAGGTCGCATCACCAACGCAGTTATCACTCTATAGCCCTGTAAAATGTAAGAGGAGACTGACTTTTTCAAACTGTGCGAGGCTCAGAAAAGGAGTAAAAACTTTCAGGTTATGAAACCAAAGTTGATTAACTCCTATGGTGTATATTTAAACCTGCCTTAGAAGTCCCACTGTCAACCTTCATTTTCTTTTATTTCTTTCTAGGTTGTGAGGGAGAGATCAAGCATTTGCAAATATCTGTCTACCTACCTTTTTATGAATAATTGTTCTTAATGATAAACATCAAAAAGAAGAAAACAGATACAAAATTGAGCAAGAGATCTTAAGGAAGATGTCCTGATCATTAAAGATGTGAAAGATTCAACAAATTATAACAAAATACCACAAGACAATACTGATATACTAACTTAAAAACCACATGATAGCAATTAAACTGAAATAAGAAAACTACTACCAATAGTAAGGGAATCACAATAAAACCACTACAATAATATTGATAAAGGGAAAGATTGAAAACCGCAGAGGCAAGTTGGGTTTGTGCTTTAACAATGTAAAGGTATAATCAAATGAGTTATGCACTGGATTTGACTTTTTCAAAGTTGGCAATTTGTTTCAAGATAGTTGTTCTATAGAATCATTCTCCGTCACATTTTTTTAAAAAGAAAAATCATAGATATTATCTGCTTCATAATTTGTTTCTAAGTGGAACATCAAGATGTCAGCATCATGAAATGGTTTGCTTTACTTTGAACTCTATACGGAAAATACATGAATGAAGAGAGTACTTTCTTTTTCTAGCTCATTATTCCTCTACACACTTAACAATTTCAAATCCAGTTTAAATTAATACGATTCACATGCATCACACATCTCACTTCCCAGCTAAAATAATCAAAACTTTCAACAGAGACAGCTACGTAAGAAGGAATAGCTACTTCACATAGTAAATTTTGAAAAGATAACACAAACAAGGTAGCTTTTATCGAACTGCTTCTCTCTGTGAGATGATATTAGTCATGAATTGCAGAGATATATCTCACCGCCTTACGAATTTCTGAATCCTGTTGAAGGACTGATAAGAGGAGACCCTGTCACAAGGAACAATTTAAATAAGTAACCAAACGTTTAAAAAAACAAACAAGCAAAAACCATCATGTCAACAAATTATATTAGGAGAAATTCAAAGAAGAATTTGAAGGCCTTAAAGCTGAACACAACTCTAACAATAGGTTCATACACAAACTCTTCCATGCACCATGGTAATGCATTTCACGTGTTTTCCTTTCTTTTATAATCCTTTTGTTTTAACACCCCCCCCCCCCTTTTTATTTTCTCAGAACGTGTTATTAGAGCAGGATTTGTTACTTGTTAGCTTAAAGCAAACAAATTTTCAAGATTCCAGCAGTCAGGCATAGCTTTATACCGAGAAGTTTCAAAGTTCTAGCCATGAGACATAAAGAGGAAGATAATGGAAGCATTTTTCATGAAGCCAAAGGCTTCACAGAAATTTAACTCACTGAAGGTGTCAGCTTTGAAGTCTTGGATGCTGTTTCATAGATCAGACGCCGAAGACTCTCCTCTGCAACACCATCCAGCAATACATCATTTTCTGCACGAGTTTCTCCAACAATGTTTGCAAGAGCATGCAATGCCGCCTGTTTTTTGCATTCAAGGGAAGTCTCAAGTAAACATATGTCTGTCACAAATTTCTGACTCTTTATTTCATGAAGTCAGAGTTTGAATGAATTCCGCATGGAATTTAAGCAATAGATAAAGATACTAAATCTCCAATTTGCTTCTGGCTGAAGTTAATTAGAATACAATAATAAACCAGGCAGTCTTTTTGGTACTTAAAAAGGAGATTGTTTACAAGACTGGATGAAGCTGGCATCATCACACAACATTCATTAGATGGGCGTGTATATATTGACATGGATAACACAAGTTAAAGCTCGCACCCTGAGGAGTCAAATTCAATTATTATAGCAGAGAGTAGAAATGTGAGCAAAATAGATGTGCTTACCAGCTGTTTACCATGCTGTTGCCGATCAAAAGCTGCATAAATGACATGTCTTCCGGCAGGTTGTGCACCTGAGAGAAGCAATGCTGCCCCTTTGCTGGCTGCAAGATGCCATAGATGAGAAAATTTTAATTTCAAATACAATGTATATTCTTAACCAAGCGAGCATGGGCTGAAGTGGCATGTGTGCACAGTGAATCAAAAAGAAAAAATCAAACATGCAAAGAAAAACATACTTCTGTATGAATGCAAGAACCAGTATTTACTATTGAGAAGCATAGGCATATCAAGAACAAGCGGACAGAATAGAGACTTTCTGATGAGAGGACAAAATGTTAGTTCAAAGGATCTGTCTATTAGAAAGGATGCTTGAAGAATGAGATCAGAATCTATTGCCACCAACGACATTTCCCTGCAACTACGAAGCTGCAACCCAGTACTCACATTTCATAGCCTGAATATATTAATACCTGAGAATATTATGAAGCAACCCTAGCATTATAAAAAATGGGTTAGTCAAGAATGATAAAATATGCATAGGAGTTGATTACCATCAACCATCAAGTAACCTGATTATTACAGAGCCTATGGATCTTTGAGCTAGTACATCACTAGGTCATGAGTCACCACTCAGCATTAAGCACCCCTCCCCCCACTGTGTCATTTGACCAACAATTCATGCACAGTACCGAGCAAGGACAGCATCGAGGTAGGTCCTCCGTACTTAGTTTTTAGCCACTGACTTAGACCAGAGTTTGGCCATGCTTAAAGATCTCTATGGTATGTAAGAATTGCCTTCAAGCTATGGACCTTATAACATCAGAGCTTCCACTTATTATTCAATTTTACTGACATCAAACACAAAAGATGTTCTGATCAAAGGGGAGACAAGAGTATATGTATAAAGGGTAAGGAAAAAGACCTTAGAACAGTTCAATACTCTATAATTATTATTATGCCCGCTTAGAATACACACTACTTTGTTCAGATACCAAAAAATAAGGATCAGCACCAAGTTAATCTCCAATAAACCAATGGTGATCTCACAAGTACAAGGTTTGATCATTAATTTAAAGAAAGCCTCAACAAAATCCCTTCAACTATTTAAAGTTATTATTGAGATAAATGTAGCTCTTGCCAAAGAGAACTGAGCTACATCATATGGACATAAATATAAAGAAATTAAAGAACTTACAGAATCCAATTTGTCCCAGTGCTTCAAGGGCGCATTCACACTCATCTGCATTTTCACTTTCTAACAAATTGAATCTTCTGTCAATGGCTGAAATAAGATTTCTAATACCTGAAAGCCAGAAAAAGATTTTAAGAGTCAATTCTGCTTGTACCTATCTGCCAGAGAGTTATAATGCGAGCAAACAAAACCTGCAGTAAAACAACAAAAAAATAAGGTAGGATATATGTCAACTAAACAAGGTATTTCCCTACCCAGAATATACCATTGATTTCAGAACAAAATTCAGATCCTCTTACATTCTAATTAAGACATGCCAAATGACCGCGATGCTAGTTTTCTTGGATAAGAGAGTTGTGTATCTAACCAATATGGTAATGCTTTTCCTAATCATTCTAATTAACTCAAGTTACAACTATACATGTTTGATTGGGCTTGAATCAGAAGTTGAAATTAATTGATGGAAAGTAGAGTACTTGGACCCACTCACAAGTCCATTAATTATGCACCAGAAAACCTGAATACAGTATCAAAGCCATGTATATATCTTATTCATCACACTAGTGATGAGCTAATAAAATGAAATTTTAAAATACTACACAACAACAACAACAACAAACCCAGTGTAATCCCACAAGTGGGAAAATTTAAATACTAAGCATACCTACAAATTGTATAGTTAATAAGTTTCAGATATAAATAAATTTGGATGCCAACTAAGACTTAGAAGATGTATATGTGAGTATTACCAAATTCATCGATGAATACAAAGGCATTCTCCTTCGCCATTAGCCTTCCAGTTATCATCATTGCTCTTGATCTCAAGATCGATTCAGCAGAAGCATCGCTAGGAAGATAGGCAGGCAAAGAAATAGATATGACAGTCAGAATCATTGAATGACAAATTCAGAAGGCGAAATACATAAACAGCCCCTTTAAGTTGTCCTCAACCATCATATAGACACCTTACCTACGCTAATGACCATATAGACACCTCTTCTCGACTGAAGTGTAACTCATGAACCCCTCATGGTGGCATGGCAAAGTGTGTGTTTTTTATTCACATCTAGGCGCGTGAAACCGTCAAAATTAAGCCTTTTTTTAAATATAAAATTAACCTTGCTTTATAATGACCCCACTTACCTTCATCTTTGTACTTCTTCTTCTTCTTCAAGTTTTTCACCATTGATGAAAAACAAGAACAATTAGAGAGTTTCGTCCAAATTATAGCAAATAGAAAAAAACATAAAATAAGCACACAATTTCTTCCTATATACTAACACAATTGCATATACAAACAACTACAAGCATTACCGTATTGATTAATTGGATAAATCAAACATCACAATATTAAGGTAGAAGAATCATGGCTGAGATGAAATTTACAGCAGTACTCACTAGAGTAAATTGAACCCTCTAAAAATTGATGCTTTAACCAAAATATTCTCCCAAAATCAGTTGTAAAAGGGAGCACAATTTTTTGTTAACCTTTGGTGCGAAACTTCATGGCTGAACTCCATCACCACCACCTCTATCGCCGCCACCAACAGAGACAACACCTCTGGCAGTAAAGATGTTTGAGGCTCCTAGACGGCAAAGATTAAGACCAAAATCCAATAATTTTTGGTGGATCTTTACTGCTTGGTTTTTCAAGAGAAGAACTTTTAAGAAAGAAGTAGGTGAAGGGCGAGAGGCAGTACCGACAATTGGAAAACTTCTGATATAACCATTTTGGAGTGGAACGGCTCCGTCTATCATATTTTGGCTCTCGATTGTGGAGAAGAAGAAGAAGTAAAGGAAGGGAAAGAATTGCAGCAGTGGGTGGGGAAGCTTGAAAGAAGTTGCAGAAGAAAAAGGTAGGGAATGGGTGATGATTTTCTACTTGAGGGTTCTTTTTTTTGGGAAGAACATAGGTGAAAGGAGGTGAGGGGGAGAGGAGGGGGATGGGAGAAGAAGAATAGGTTTTGGTTGGGGGGGGGGGGGGCTCACTCGTCTAGATGAAAATAAGGAAAAAGGCACTTTTCTTTAAATATCCTTTTTTTTAGTTGCATGTGTCAAAATTTTTTATTATAAATTGTATGTATCATTTTTTAAGTGGTTCGTTTGACACATCATTGACAAGTGCAACTCACGTATATGGTTTGTTCCACTCGGGTGTTTACTTGATACACTTAATAGACACTTTGAAGTGTCTAAATGGTAAAAGGGTCAGTTGAGATGTCCATCTGGTAGGTGAGGACAACTTAAAGGAGCCGTTTAAGTATTTCGCCAAATCAGAATCATAAGCAGCAATTCTGTAACGTGCAGACCTAATAATTGAAGTAAGAATTTGGAGAAGTTTTGTCCTTGACAAGAACTCAGTGCTGTGCTGAACATCAGCCAACTTCATTCACCCAGCACATACAAGAAAAACAAGTAAAACATCAATCAGGAACCAGTTGAAAAAAGGGCATTAAGTGATTATTACGGAAAGTAATGGATTCTAGAATCAAGAAGATGGCAGCTTGACAAACACATACACACAAAAACACAAACAAAAGGATAGTATTTGATATATGCCATCAATAGACACCCCCTTCCCAAAGAAAAAGGAGAATATTTGATACATGCCAACAATTGACCCCCTATACCTAAAGAGCGAGAACAGAACATAATCAGGAATAAGGTCTTAAATGCATAGGAAACTTCCAAGTGTTAGCCACCTTTCCTCGGATCTCAGGATGATGCAAAGATCTGGTATGTTGTTAAGGCAGACAAGGGAAACTTTACTTAGGATGAATACCTAACCCTAGTTCTTTGCCTTATATTTTCAGTATTTTACTGATATTTTCATTTTCTTTTGTGTTTACTATAGACTATGAAACCACATCTCGGCACAGCAAGGTGAAGGCACAAACATAAAACAACAGAGCAAAATTTTCTCGATGGCTGTCGAGAGAGAGAACATCAAGTGCTTTGCTGACATTGAATTTGCACAAGGACATGTTCGATATTCTAAGACATGGTCACTTAGCAATACTAATACATACTACTTATGGTTCACATTGTGACATGCTATTCTGCTATCAAAGAAGTAAATGCCCATATTGTTCTGCATCTTTTGTGCTATTCAAACAGTAATAAAGAGTTGATACATTGTGTCAAGAGTGCAAATCTTTTATGACATGGGACTTCCTGAGTTTTTTAACAAAACGAATAAATCCCGATGATATGATTTACCAATGCTGAATATAATATGCAAAATTTTAAGCTGATAAGACCATATAAAGTTACAAACAGAATGCAAATGCGACGATCATATGTACATGGAAATCTTATAACTAGCTAAGAGCAAACCTCATATAAGAGTTCCAAGCTGCTCAAAGTGACTAATGTATCATTTGCATTGCTAATTTCTACCTCCACCAGGCTAAGAAGATTTGAATTATACACTCTTGATGCCACAGAAGTGGAAATGGAGAACAACTTCACTATCAAAGCTAAGACTCTGACTCTTCCCTGAGGATTTAGCAAAATGAAAAGCCAAAGTACAAGCAATGAGATAATAAAACAGTTGATAGAAAGACAAAAGCATAT
The DNA here is from genome assembly GCF_000390325.3 of Nicotiana tomentosiformis. Taxonomy (NCBI): domain Eukaryota; kingdom Viridiplantae; phylum Streptophyta; class Magnoliopsida; order Solanales; family Solanaceae; genus Nicotiana; species Nicotiana tomentosiformis. The sequence continues at coordinate 40,287,498 of NC_090818.1, read as the reverse complement.
CACAGGTCAACGAGGTTCAGATGAATTAAGAACCACCATTCCCACTGACATTGGGTACCACTTTAGTACCTTTATTTCCTGTTTCTTGAACCTTTTTTTTTTAATTTGGTGGGATGAGTAAGGCAAGTTCTCTGATCAAGATATACAACATACCAGGGTACCAACTCAATTACATCCAGAGCAAAATAGATAGGCAGTTACCATTTCTATTTAAATCAGTGAAGAGAATATGTAATACATATAAGCATATTTGGAATTATGTCATGTAGATTTTAGGAGCAATTGATACAAAAGTACAACCATTTTGATTTGAAAAGATATTTATGAAGTATGATACTTTTTATTACAAATTAAAGTGAAAATGTTGGAGGAGCTTCACCAAAATAAGAAAAATAATAACAAGTACTATGATGGGTTAAAAAAAAAAGAAGAAATATTGTAGTAGAACCACTAATTCAGCCCTATCTTTAATCAAGCAGCAGGAATTTGGGAGCACGTTTGCATTAAAACATGAATGGATTACGAAGGAATTTATAACTTAAAATGGTGCGGCTTCATTAGTAGTATAAAGAGCAAGCTAGTGCACTAAACTCCCGTTAAGAGTGGGTCCAAGGATGGGACAGACTATGTTGAGTCTACTTTATGCAGCGTTACCTTGCATTTTCTCAGGAGACTGTTACCATGACTTGAACTCGTGACCTCCCGGTCACACAATAGAAACTCCTACCATTGCGCTAAGGCTCCTCAGTAGTATATATAGATTAAGAGTAGTCTCTTTGTCTCATAGCTTCTTTGTGTTCAGAAAATTAAAAAGATCATAAGCTATGATTAATTAGATAGCAACTACGATATTTTACTTCAACATGACATCAAGTAAAGCACTAAATTCAAAATAGAACTGCTCATTGGATAGAGCACATGGTTTTTCAAACTAATTCCAGCATGGCCTCAAGTAAAGGACTAATGTCAGAAGATAAATGCTCATTGCATAGAGCACGTTGTCTGTCACAGGGCACACAGAACTTTTACCATCCATTAGAAATACCATACCAGAGGTGAACAGTTGGTTGCCAAGTTCACGAGGTTTGTCGCTTCATTGCCACTCTCTGGAAATATGATATCCTACAGAAAACTTTATCAAATTCAACAGAGATCCTTATTTCCATAATATCTGGTCAAATTATCACCACAGGCACGCAGAAATATATGTGCATTGACCAAGATAAGAAGCAGAATACTACATACGATGCCTTTTGAATGGCTAGCCAGTTTCCTAACTGCATCTGTAGATGTGGCAGCAACTTCCTCATCCCTGCCAGAAGAATAATGACTACAAGCAGACCGAATTTCCAGAAGAGGAAAAGAAGTGATATTGAGATGCATACTTTTCGTGCTACTGTGTGGAAGTCACATGTTATCATCAGTACTGAGGATATAAGAATTTCTACTTAAGAAGTCATAACAAGCATGTGGTGCAGCAAAATCCTACAAATCTAAGCAGTAAAGCCTCTACAATAGGATGTGAGGAACTAAAAATGTTGTAGTAAAAGATGACAGGTCCTAAAACATAAGCAGACGGCGTAACAAAATCAGTTCACCAGCAACCTCCACATGGGGAGCCCAAAGCTGGCTAGTCCACAATTCAGGGGACAATAGCATGCAAACAAAGACAAAAAGTCTTGAGGACATGGACCAGAAAAAAGTTAAAATGGAAAAATAAAAGAAATGGTTTTCGTTTAAGATTTTGTCTTTGACAAGAAATATTGTCACAAGTATCAATGTTTCTGTTTCTAAGAATAAACATAGAATCCCAAATAAACAACAACAATTGACAATGTGTTCCCCAACTGAAAGGACTTGTAGGTAATACAAGAACCATTCATCCACATGACCCGATTAAATTCCAAAAAGAACTCCAAATCAAAGAAGCAGAATTGGAAAGAGGTCATACTACCTGATTGCAATATTTTAACAGAACATATCATGCTTGCAGATAAAATGAAATGATGAAAGAGAACAGTTAGTTACTTAATCTAACTCATATACGTATTATTTTTCTAACTCATGACCATATTCTCTTAGAATGAACCCCATATGACCGATAAAGGGGTAAGAATATCATGCAATGTCCAAAATTAAGCAAGCACAAGCGTAAACAAATCGACTGTCGAAGAAGCAAGTGAAGCAAATCGATCGCCACATAAAGGGCAGCCCCACGTCAGGTTCTTCTCTACCAGAGGCAGTGTATCAGTATATCCAACAAAGCCATCTTCACAAAACCAACAAAAAAAGAATTTATAGACAGTTTGGTCTGTGAACTGTGATTGCATGTAGTAACACAGTGCGTTGTGTCTTACCCACTGATGAGGCAATTAAGCAAAAGTTGATAAACTCCATACTCATGAATTAGTTGTACAACAATAGCTTCATCAATATTCTCCAAAAGACAAGACACCTGTACATGGTTACTACTGCATAAGAATCAAAACTGGAAGCCAAAAAGATTGCCTACATTCGTGGTTTTCAGCAAGTTGACAAAGACAGCTAAAAATTAGAATAACATGGAGCACAATGAAGAAAGCAAAATGGATAATAGATACGATAATTGAATTCTCCGGCACGATTAGAATGCGTAATAACATATAATAGAAAATTCAGCAATTCCAAAAACTAATTCACATATTATGTTTCTCATAGGATGAAAAGTCTAAACTTGCTAGGTTGTCAATTTCAGATTAACATCAATCCTGCTTAAATTAGCCAGAACACATCTACGGAAATTTGCAATCCGTTAAATCCATTTGTCATCACTATCCAGTTCTCTCATATACCAACCGCATCCTACAGAGTTAACGACATGTTTTCAGGATAATAATCTTTCACACAGCTCAGTTGGGTAGAAACTGGAAAAAAAAAAAGAAAAAAAAAGAGATAATATCTTAAATTAAATTTACGGATGCACATACTTTAGGCTAAACAAAAAAGCCTTGAATTTATCACAGAAGCACTTACTGTTTGGCAAGCTAAACGTCTGGCTTTTTGAGACTCTGCACCCAGACCAACAATTACAAATGGCTGCAACAAAGCACAAATCAGACCAAGCAATTTAGAGAAAAGTAATGATTTATCTCAAAATCTATAATGATGGACACGTGTAAAAGTATATAAGTAGCACAGAGATGGATAAGGGAATAAATTATTAAACATAAATACAGATTGACATTCAATAGACCAGCTCTATAAGACTACACAAGGATCCCTACTCAGATATATTCCAATCTATTTCCTTATTGCTGTTTAAGATCAATTTTCTGGATTTGATTTTGGCTCATATTGAGAGGACTAGATTTTCTGAAAATATTTTGAAAACAACTTAGTGAAAAGTTAGCTGTTAGGAAAACCGTACTTTTTGGATTGTTTTTTATTTCAGAAAGGTTTTGATTTGATTTCCGGAAACCAATAGATATTGTAATCCAAATGCTTCTGTTTCTGGTTTTCTTGAAAAGTTTTTGAATAGCTCTTCCAGACATTTTATGATGTTGACTTCCTTCTCTATTTTTCTTATTCCATTTTTAAGCTTCATTTTTTGCCCTTGCAATTCTAACAATAAATGAAAGTCAAATCAGTGAAAATACTGGGTACAGTTTACGAGTTTACGTGTTTACAATGAATGGAACTCTTGTAAAAGAGTAAACCATCCTTGATCGCTATTGATCAAGATCTTTATAAATCAGTCATGAACAGAAGTTAACATGATAAATAAGATTAAGCACCATTTGAATAGCTGGAAGCAAAAAGAACAGCAAGAAACTAAACCTTTTTCTATTCCTTACATTGCTTTTAGGAAGGAAGTTGTACCCCTATCATTATAAATTCGTTTAAATTTATAGCTGTCTATGTCGAGATAACGATCGACTTCTTTCAAACTCACAAAAACAAACACTAATGACAAGTGAGTGTTCGTTAAATTTTCTTTAACTTTCCCGTTCACTGTGATTTCGCGTTATTCCTTCGCTCAACTAGATAGAACCCAAAAGTCTCTTGAGCGCGCAGGTTTAAATCCAAATAGAAAACTTATCAATCAAGTGCTTCACATCCCCAACATATAGTTTAAACTATTAGTAACCAAATGCTCCCTTTGTTTGAGTTTATGTGAAAAAATTTCTTCTTTAGTTCGTTCCAAAAAGAAATGGCAGCTTTCAAAATTTGGAAATAATTTAACTTAAACTTTTCATTTTACCCTTGATGAGACGCTTTTATAGCCATACAAATGTTATGGAATGTTTAAGACCACAAGTTCTCTTAAACTTTGTTCGGATACAAACTTTGCACACATAAATTGGAACAGAGGCGATAGCCTATATACTTCACACATTTGTGATACCAGAAACACAGAACTCATTCCAATATGAAGCTTCGAACCGAGCTTATTAGTACTACCATTATTGCCATACCATGTAGTGTGGAATGAGTGATGCTCCATATCTTGTCTTGAAAAGCCTTTCTAAACAATCAACCAACGCATTTTCCAGGCCAGGGTGTTCTGCTTTTGTTTGCAAAGCACTGAAAGCAATTTAAAGTCCACAATCAGCAAGCTAAAAATTCAGAACTAATTAAGCTCCGTATTTAATTTCTGTTAAACGTAAAGGATTTTTATCTATATATAGCTTTAAACATTTTATTTCCAACCCCCCCAAAAAAAAAGAGAAAAGGAGAAATAGAGATACTTGATAATGGCAGGAAGAGGAAATCGATTGAGAAAGTCTTGAGCTGAAGCATCGGAATGAGCGCCTGAAAATTGGATGATACAAATTAACCATATGCTTATTACCAAATAGGAGAAACAAGTAAAAATAGTGATTGTTGTAGGAAGAAAGAGGGAAACGGTAGAAATACCAGGATAATACGCAAAGTCAGTAGCAGCTTCCAGTAACTGAGCTGGATCCACTGAGTACTCTTCCTCCATTGTTATTTTTTGCAGCGGAAATGAGAAGGATTAGAGAGTACAATAGAGAGAGAACTGCTGAATCGGTTTTTTAAAACTCTGCTTACTTGCGCCACACTCGCAATGTCCAGTCTCCAGTGTCGTTTACTGTGTTTCTACCTTCTTTTTTTTGGGGAAATTTATACTCAAAGTGAATTGACAGAAAACCCAAACATATAAAGTACCTAAATTATATATATATACTTGTATTAAGAAATGAGAGAAAAATAGAACAATATACTAACGGAGACAAGATCTATATGAGGAGAATGTAGAAGTTATCTTATTTAAGTATGTTTTTTCTGTGTACTTCATAGGATAAAAAATATCTTATTTATAGGATATAAGATACATAAAAAATTACAAGAATACACCTAAAGATTACAAATATTAAATAATGAATTAACTAAGTACATGAACTCAAATGATTCACGAATAGAGATGTCTAAGAGTATTCCATGGACATCCACTTTAACGTATTCATAACAATTTGAATGAATAATTATTTAGGTTAACTCTCCACATATATTTTTTTACCCTTGCTTTTGCTGTTACGATTGTTTGTCGTGATGCACTTGCGGGATGAAAACAGGTGAAATTAAATTTATGGGTATTGAACGATAGAAGAAGTTTTCATTTGGCCATAAATTTTGGTTATTTTTATATAAAAAAATATATTATTTGTTTATGAAATATAATCAATTTTTAAAAAGTTTTCAAAAACTAATTTAGAGTAATTTTTCGGTGAAATTTTTTCTTTCGCTCATAAAATTTCAATTTATTTTCAAATAAAATATATGTCCAAATATAACTTCAAACTTCTAAATTATTTTTCAACATAATTTCAAAAAATAATTTCAAGTTTCAACCAAATTTATGTACAAACGCTAGTAAATATCGCAACGCGTACAATCAATTAAGTTTTTACAAATCTAATAACAAAATAAAACATGATAAAAGAAAAAGATTTCACGTGCATCATATCAATTTATTATTGACCGAAACTTGGTTATTGGTGTTGCCTGTTTTGTGAATGAATCTTAGCTAACGTTTGGCCATAGATTTTTAAATTTACTCTAAAAATTCTGATTTGGGTGAAGTTTAGTTTAAAGATAAAAATGTGTTTGGCATTTGTTTTGGGTGAAGTTTAGTTTGAAAAAATATAAAATATGACTTATACTCACAAGTTCTAAAAACTATCACAAATACCTAACAGTCAAAATATAAAATATGACTTATACTCACAAGTTCTAAAAACTATCACAAATACCTAACAGTCAAAATATAAAATATGACTTATACTCACAAGTTCTAAAAACTATCACAAATACCTAACAGTACTATTATCAATAATATTCATTATATTATCGCAAACTATAATCCTGAACATAAATAAATTTGATACAAAATTATCATTTTTATAATGAACTACATGATACACTATCAGATGAGCGAGAAGACGAAGCAACATCGTTACAAAATAATAAATGGTGGGCTCTTTTATAAAATATAAAAGTTTGGGGCAATTTTTAAAAAATATAATAGTGATATTTTGTCTCAAAATCAGCTATTTTGAGATTTGGGATTTGGCCAAAATGTAGGCAAAATCTATGGCCAAATATGTGTTTGCCAAATAAAACCCAAGTTTATTTTGGCAAAATCTATGGTCAAACCGGTCCTTACTCTAGAAATTATCAATTATCTTAATTGATATTATATTTTCAATATTCCTTAAAGAAGAAAATAGGGGTATTATTACTTTTAACCCGCGCCATAAACTATTTAAATTCGGTAATCGAAAATATGTATAAATTTTATATAATTTTTGTATATAACACACAGAATGTATACATATACAAAAAAAAAAAAATATTCGTCTATTATTTTAAGACCGGTGCTATACAATACCATTTTCTTAAGAAAAATATCCCCCGGCTCACTCCAGCAATTTTCTCTCTTTTACGGCACTAAACTTCGAACGGTAATTTTTAAGGAAATGCTAGTAAATTAGTAGGGTCCAACTCTCCTCCATTTCCTAATCTCTCCATTTCTCCAAGTTCTTACTTGGATCAGAAACACTTTGCATGATTAAAAATTAATGAATAAAATTTAATTGAATAAAATAAAGCCATAACCATAGTTAAAGTAAATAATTCTTTCTTTTATTCATTCTCAAATAATATTTTTTGCAATCCCATAATTATAGCTACACATTATCTATGATTCCTCTTCTCTATCTTGTAATAATTTTTTTTCTGTGAGTTAACGTATTTCTTCAATTCTACAAAATCTTTCATTCTCATTAAAAATAAAAAAATATTAGAAGTAAGATCCAATCTTGCACTAATTTTAGTTCTATTCAAAAATATTAGAAGCAAGACAAGATTGGAACTTACTTCTAATATTTGTTCCGTTCTTTAATGATTATCAAAACTGAAATTTACTTCTAATATATATATGTCTTATTTTTTAATAAGAATGAAAGATTTTGTAGAATTGAAAAAAAAAAATTTAACTCACAGAAAGAAAATTACTACAAAAAAGAGAGAAGGAATCTTAGATAATGGTAGCTATAATTATGGGATTGCAAAAGATATTATTTGTGAATGAATAAAAGAAGAAATTAAATACTTTAACGATAGTTAGGGCTTTATTTTATTCAATTAAATCTTATCCATTGATTTTTATTCATGTAAAGTGTCTCCAATTCAAGTAAGAACTTGAACAAATGGAGAGATTAGGAAATGGAAAGAAGTTGGATAAAGATCGGGTCCAACTCCCCTCCATTTCCTAAACTCTCCATTTCTCTAAGTTTCTACTTGGATCGGAGACACTTTGCATGATTAAAAATTAATGGATAAGACTTAATTGAATAAAATAAAGTCCTAACCATAGTTAAAGTATTTAATTCCTTCTTTTATTCATTCTCAAATAATATGTTTTTGCAATCCTATAATTATAACTACACATTATCTAAGATTCCTTTTCTCTTTCTTGTAATAATTTTTTTTCTGTGAGTCAACGTTTTTCTTCAATTCTATAAAATCTTCCATTCTCATTAAAAATTAAAAATATTAGAAGTAAGATCCAATCTTGCACCAGTTTTAGTTCTAATAAAAAAATATTAGAAGTAAGACAAGATTGGAACTTACTTCTAATATTTGTATCGTTCTTTAATTATTATTAAAGCTAGAATTTACTTCTAATACCACTTACTAGAAAAATGCAATACCGATCGAAATCGGTTGGAAAACTGAAAAAAATGATCGATTTTCGATCGACTTTAATCCGTCGAAATTAAGTTGGCCGGTAAAAAATAGCGACCGAAGTCGGTCGCAGTTTCCGATCGATTTCGGTTGGTAAATTATTTTTCACAAACTATCCAAAAAGAAAAATCTGCCGAAAAAATCGACCGAAGTCGGTCGCTATTTTTCAACCGAATTCGGTCGGTATTTTTAATTATGCAACTAAAAATTGTACCGTCCGGGACTCGAACCAGGGTCTGTACTATGGTAAGATACTATTCTACCACTAGACTATTGATACATTTTGATTTATGACTTTCTTTTAATTTATTTGTACTCTTAAATTGTATTTTCACGCGAAAATAACCGACCTATTTCGGTCGGTTTTATTAAAAATATAAAATTACCAACCGAAATCGGTTGATTTTTTAAAATAACCGACCGATTTCAGTCGGTCGGTTGATTTTTTTAATATTAATTTTAATTTATTTTATATGAAAAATCGACCGATTTCGGTCGGTTTCTTAAAAAATAAATTTCGCGGGATGCTAAAATAATTTCCCGCAATTTTGTGCCCAAAAAAAAACAAAAAAACAAACGAAGTCTGTCGGTTTTCGTAAAAAAAAATAAAAAATAAAAAATAAAAAACCGACCGACTTCGGTCGGACGGTTGGTCGCGGTTGGTTTTGGCCGAATTTCTAGCAGTGATATATGTCTTATTTTTTAATAAGAATAAAAAAATTTGTAGAATTGAAAAAAAAATAAATTAACTCACAGGAAGAAAATCACTACAAAAAAAGAGAGAAAGAATCTTAGATAATGTTAGCTATAATTATGGGATTACAAAAGATATTATTTGAGAATGAATAAAAGAAGAAATTAAATACTTTAACTATAGTTAGGGTTTTATTTAATTCAATTAAATATTATCCATTGATATTTAACCATGTCAAGTGCCTCCAATCCAAATAGGATCTTGGAGAAATAGAGAGATTAGGAAATGGAAGGGAGTTGGATAAAGATCGGGTCCAACTCTCCTCCATTTCCTAATCTCTCCAATTCTCCAAGTTCCTACTTGGATCGGAGACACTTTGCATGATTAAAAATTAATGGATAAGATTTAATTGAATAAAATAAAGCCCTAACTATAGTTAAAGTATATAATTCTTTTTTTTTTCATTCTCAAATAATATTTTTTGCAATCCCATAATTATAGCTACACATTATCTATGATTCCTCTTCTCTTTCTTGTAATAATTTTTTTTCTGTGAGTTAATATTTTTCTTCAATTCTACAAAATCTTCCATTCTCATTAAAAATAAAAAAATATTAGAAGTAAGATCCAATCTTGCACCAATTTTAGTTCTAATAGAACAATTAGAAGTAACACAAGATTAGAACTTACTTCTAATATTTGTACAGTTCTTTAATTATTATCAAAGCTGAATTTTACTTCTAATGTCACTACTAGTAAATTGCCTAAAACCGTCAAGAAATACCAATTAAAATCGGTTAGAATGTTGGAAAAATCGACCTACTTTAATCTGTCGAAATTAAGTTGGCCGGTAAAAAATAGCGACCGAAGTCGGTCGCAATTTCCGACCGATTTCGGTAGGTAAATTATTTTTCACAAGCGATCCAAAAAGAAAAATTTGCCGAAAAAACCGACCCAATTCGGTAGATATTTTTAATTGTGCAACTAGAAAATGCACCGTCCGGGACTCAAACCAGGGTTTGTACTATGGCAGGATAATACCACTAGACTATTGATACATTTTGGTTTATGACTTTCTTTTAATTTATTTGTTCTCTTTAATTGCATTTTCACGCGAAAGTAACAGACCGATTTCGGTCGGTTTTATTAAAAATATAAAATTACCGACCGAAATCGGTTAGTTTTTTAAAATGACTGACTGAAATAACCGACCGATTTTGGTCGGTCTTTTGAATATTAATTTTAATTTATTTTATATGAAAAAACCGATCGATTTCGATCGGTTTCTTAAAAAATAAATTTTGCGAGATGCTAAAATAGTTTCCCGCATTTTTTCTCCAAAAAAATCGACCGAAGACGGTTGGTTCGTAAAAAAAATTTAAAAAATAAAATATTTTAAAAAATCGTCCGACTTCGGTCATTTTTTCGGTCGGATTTTTGACCGAAAGATTTTGTAGTGATATATGTATAGTAATGATATATGTCTTATTTTTTTAATAAGAATGAAAGATTTTGTAGAATTGAAAAAAAAAAAAAAAAAACTCACAGGAAGAAAATTACTATAAAAAAGAGAGAAGGAATCTTAGATAATGTTAGTTATAATTATGGGATTGCAAAAGATATTATTTGTGAGTGAATAAAAGAAGAAATTAAATACTTTAATTATAGTTAAGGCTTTATTTTATTCAATTAAATTTTATCTATTGATTTTTATTCATGTAAAGTGTCTCCAATTCAAATAGAAACTTGAACAAATGGAGAGATTAGGAAATGGAATGTAGTTGGATAAAGATCCAATTAGTAGTACTGCGGAGTTTCGTTTTATAGTGGTAAGGTACTACGGTTTGAAAATGTTACAAGGTCATTTTTTAGAATGTTTTAAGTCGAAACAAAAAGAGAAATTCAAAATCAAAATACTGTAGTGCGTGCTTTAGGAAAATAATAAATTAAACACGAAAAAAAGGAAAATAACAAACTAACACTCCATTAACTTCCAACTTAAATTATATACACTATTAATATAATTAGACCCATTACGGTTATTAGTTAGTACTACTTTTAAGAGGTTAATTATTAGATATTACCAGGTGGGAAATTATTAGATATTACTACTATTTATTAAAAATTTATTTGTACTTGATATATTTTTACTCCTGCATAGAATTTAAAAGTTTGTTAACTTCATCCACTCTGCTTTCCATTCTGTGCATTTAGATATTGTTACAAAGTGACGTATACAAGATAAGCTTGATCTTATGATATGTTTTTTCAACTTTTTTTCTTTACTTTTAGTGCATTTGATAGCTGGCTACGCTGCAGACTTCTCATTTTGCAACAGTGCCAATGGTGACACGTTAAATGCCACGTCCTGTCTGGTTTCCAAAGTTCTGAGTTCACAACTCAATGGACAACTGAACAGTATATTTTATACTACACTAGCTCCCCACATAAAACAAGGCAAGGAAATTTGAGAGGTCACTAATTGACAAGAGCAAATGAACAACGCAACATGATTGGAGATCCCATTCCCGATTTCCCCTCCGTTTTACTTTTTATTTTAAGTGAAACCTTTATAATTAATCAGATAATATTCAGTACTGAATAAACGTGATTACTTTTGATCTGAATGGCGTATTAATAAATTAAAGAGCGAACACTCTTTACTTTTATTCTCAATGTTCTAATTCAAAACTTTTAATTAGGGTTAAGGGATCATATTTTTTCCAACACAATTATTGATTCTATTTTATGTTATTTTGTTTGATTAAATATGAGTTTAAGACGGAAGGAAAAAAATTTAGAAACTCGTAATTTTAAGCATGTTATACATTTGGTATGATTATTATAAAACCACAAATTTAAAATTAAATTATTTTAAAAATAAAAAAAGATTGCTTTTTTTTTTTAATTAACAACACATAAAATGGAACATGGAAAGTAATATTTTATGTAGCAGTATATCCCACTATTACTTTTTTTTATTTTTAAATAACAACACATAAAATGGAACATGGAAAGTAATATTTTATGTAGCAGTATATCCCACTTGAAACAAGAGGGAAACTTTGAGAGGTCACGTATTGACAAGAACAAACGAACAGCGCACTGAATAGAGATCCCCATTCATGATTATAAGTTTCCTAGCTAAGGCAAATCCTAGCCTTACTTTTTTGTGTTTTGACTTTTGCCTTTCCTTATTTCCTCACCTACGCTACAATCCATACGTATGATCATATCTTGCCTTTCATTTTTTACGAACTCCAACGCGAAGGGTAAAAAACGTCATTTCAATCACGAAACTACTATTGTTTGAAACAAAACAACATAAAATTACTTACTGAAATCCATTATAGTTTCTTAATCACGAAACTGTTCTTTAGCAGGTATGAATTTCATGTCTACTTTCGTAACTTTAGCCACGGCATATTTGCAGTTTTGTTATGGAACTTATCGTGCCTTCTAGCCTAAAAGAACCAGGAGACTGGACATAGTAATAACGAATGCATCCCAAATTAAAAGTTCATCTTTTTCCATTGGTTATTTATGTAATGATATGCATTGAACAATCATTTCGCCCCCAAAAGGTTAGGTTGTTATGGTTTTAAGTATTTTACCAAACTGCCGGGACTTGTACACTGGCAGAGAATAGAACATTGGTTTCTTTTTCTTCTTAATTCCATTCATCACAATTCGGATATTCACGTTTTGGAGAACCATCGTACAAGTATTATTATCAGCGGCAAATTTACCTTAAGGAAAAGCAGTGATAATGGACACCACTTCATCGAATAATTCAGTGAAATAATTATTTAAAAAAAAAATACAAAATGAAACTACTAGACAATTAACACATCCTATCCAACTTTTGACCTCTTTTAGGTTAAGTATTTACTGAGCCACTGAGCCTAAAATCATTTTGGTGCGTTATATTAAGAAGAAGTTATTTAATGATCGGGCGGATCGGTCGGATATTTACATTCGATTTATCAGCCGTCGACTTTAAATGTACTGATTCGTTGTCAACCGATAAGATATCGGCCGACTCAGTATCGGGTTAGTAATTTTCGGCTAAAAATATACATTTCTTTAAATAATGACCAAATTTTTGACAATTACAACACTTTATTATTAACTCCTGTAATTTTGCTAAAATCAAAAGTATACAGATAACGAAGCCACAACAGTATTATTCTTATTTATACCGTATCCAAAAAACTCAAAAGTTACTAGAAATGTAAAATTAAGGTAACTAGTTGAACTCGTAAAACTAGTTATGACTGAGATCGTACTCTTCAATCTTCTCCCACGATTTTGTCTTAATTCCAACTGACTGTTCTTTCCAATCATAAAGTAGCATCTCCGCTCTTTAAAATGTTACAAAGTAGTTATGGTAAAATGCTACAAACTAGTTAATTAAATACTTTATATATAGATAGGGATAGAAATATAAATATAATAATTATTAATGGGTTAACGTTTTATCCGATAAGAAAATTGAGTAATCCGCCCCCGAAACGATAAACAATTAATTATAACATTTTAGTTCGTTCAACAATCGCTAATCCGATAACTCAATACCAATAAGTTAATTTTGCGGTTCGATTATCCGTTACGGTTCGATTTTGAACGAATACACTTCAAAAAATAAAATTTCTTGAGATGAGTTGCAGGAATATACTTGAATTATGCATACCACATTTGTGGAATGTAAGATGATACTTTATTAGTTCAAGTTACTTTTTTTTTCTTATATCGTATACAGCGTAGATTAGTTAATCAGAACTGTATTTTGCGAGTTTAAGAAAAAGAATTCGGCTTTATGTAATTGAATAAGAAAAAGGTGTATTAGATTAATCGTGTTATGGATGAGAGCTTTTCAAAATAGAAAAACTAGAACGTACACCATTTGCTTTCCAAGTCCGTCAACATTTCAAATATCTAACTGTTGTAAACTTGTAATCATAATATTTTACGATATTCTACAGTAACAAGCAGATTAATAGTTCGTTCATATATAGTAATAGAAAATTTGTGAAAAGAAGAGAATAAGTAATTCTACATTTTCAAAAAGGGCTAACTGTAAGGGTCGTTTGGTAAGTGTAGAATAGTATCGTTATTTGGTTTGGTGTATTAAAAGTTTTGAAATAATAATTCTGTCTTTATATATTCTTATCCATGTATTAAAAACCATGATAATGCTATTGCCATTGTTTACTATGTATAAAAATAGTACTCCATAAATAGGGTGTATAATTAATATAAGTATTAGTTAAATAGATTGAAAAATATTACAACCAAATAAGAGATTAATTAATAATACCAAAGTTAGTACATACATTATTTCCCCTAATACCAAACGATCCCTAAAGCCATAATAATAGAGGGAGCAAAGAAAGCATATAAAAATAAGAAAAAACATGATTTATAAATATAAAAAAAAGAGTAAAAATGATTACATGATGGACTATAAGGTTTATGAACTACTTCCATGTAAGCTTAGTGTGGTTTCGTTTACCCGTAAATTGTTTAATTGTTTCTGAAATTTCTACTTTTCTCTTTTTGAAAATTATTTTTCGTTGGCATCCAAAAACATTTTTTGTATAACATTATGTCGAATGATAAAGGATCAAAATGGAAGACTCATAAGCAAAATAATAGTAGCAAAAGGATAAGTTAAATTTAATTAATAAAGTCACTATCTCTTCTCAATGATAGTCTGGAGTTCTGAGCAATTTGGACCTCAAATGTAGTACGTACGAAAAGACAGCAAAATAATACATGCATTAAGTTACGCCGAACGTTTACAACAACGTGACAATACTACTAAAGCTGCCACACAGTACATTCCTTACCCAACCAAAAGGAAACACTTCAGAACATTAAAACTAATTAACTTACTAATCAAGTACTGATAATATAGAACATCACAGTTAAATAAAGTTACACTTAAATGCATATCCATTCAGTAACTCCACATACAATCAAGTTCAGACTGTTCAACTTTCTGAGTCTCCGGCACCGGCCAATTGGCCATTGACGCAGAAAAACCACCGTGCATGGCCGGAGCTCCACTGGAAAACAACGGAAGCTGCAGGTTCTCATGAAGGGACCTTAAGCTGGGAAAAGTTGAGTTCCTTGTGTAGTGGGTAAAATTAGTGGAAGAGTCAAGAATGGCACTGAAATTAGGAGCTGGCAGTGCATGCAGGCTGTTCGACGAAATGTCAAAGACAGAACTCGGGTCGAAACTGTGTGTAGCAGTTGTGGAGAAACAGGGCACGTGCTCCTTTTGGAAGCTCTCACGATCAGCATTAATGACAGCAGAAGTGGCAGTGTTGCTGTAGGGAGAGGAGTCAAGGAGCGGTGGAAGCTGAGAAACAGAAGACGGTGAACTTACTTCCTGGTACAAGTTGATACTTGAACTTAACCTTTTCTTGCCACCATTTGAATTGCCACCGACAGTGGAACCATTCTTCTGAAAGACCCTTGAAATTACCCACTCGTCCTGTAGAAGAAAATCGAAAATCTTGAGTAAAAAGCTCATCATTGCATTGAAAAATAGATATAAAACAGAAAGTAATGTCATAACGTTAAAAGTCAAAATCGAATGGACTGATTCGACGTAAGCACTGCATGCTACTCCTTGACAAGGCTACCAAGATAAGCTCGAGAAATACATTAAATCGCGATCAACGTAACATGACAGTTTAATGGAGGCAAATTCTTCTCTTGCCTTTATTATGTTCTTTTTTTCAGATTACGACGTCCAACTTTATCATCATTGAGTTACAGTGAAATTACGCGAGCAACTGAGACATCGAAAACGAAGTTTCACAGATCTTTTCTGCTTCAAATCTCTGCTTCTTAGCAGTGATATCAATGATATTTCTGCACAGAATATATGTCCAGTAAATTTCTCTTATTCTCAAAAAGTATGAGTAACTTAAAATACTACTAGTATACATATAGTTGCAGGAGTTAAATACATTTGGTTTGGTATTTTTGATCAAAGACACATTGTATTTGTAAAGGTAGAAAACACCTATTTCTTCAACCACTCTTAGTGTGCTTACACCAACAAATTAAAGACACCATAAATTTATTTCGTAAAAAATACACATTATAGAGCAGTACGTACCTTGGAACTTCTTGAGATGTAGTGATAGGCAAATTTGCCGTCAAGGCGATATTCATGCATAACCCAGTTGCTCTTCTCTCCTTTAGGAGCCCTACCTCGGTAGAAAACTAGGGTTTTCTTCATGCCCACAAGTGCACAAGTCTTAGAGCTGTAAATCTCCCTGTCTTTTCCTGTAGCTTTCCAGTAACCAGCTTCAGTAGCTCTGTTAGTTCTCAGCCCCGTAGGGTACTTCCGATCACGTAGGCTGAAAAAGTACCACTCTTTTTCTCCCATCTTGGCTTTCCCTGCAATATAAATGGAGTAGAAAAAGATGACCTACAATTCAACCCTTTAGTAAATAACTAAGAGGGAAGTTGTGATCTTTTGTAAGCTTGGACAACATTATTGTGTTGAAACTGAGAAGAAGAAAACATTTGAACATAGAAGTTGTGTCTCAAAATAAATTTTACCCAAAAAAGCAAAGTTTTTCTAAGTAAAAAAATAGTGTTACTATTTCACTTGAAAACTACTCAAACAAAAACAATATTCAACATTTCACAAGAATTTTAAATACTACCGAAGTCGGTCATATGCAAATACTGACAGCCCAACCATTATTTTGTAAATAATGAAATATTTTGTGCGGCCAAATTAGTATACCAGGTAGCTCCCAGGGCTCGCATTTGTTGAGGTCAACTTCAGCAATGGCTCGAGCAGTAAAGTTGCCGTCAAGAACCTTCTTCAGTAGGTAGTAAGTGATGAGTTCTTCATCAGTTGGATGGAACCTAAAACCGGGGGGTAAGTTCCCATCACTGCAGTCGTAATGCTGGTAGTTTTCCATTGAAAAAGAGGAATTAATGACTAGCTAACAGAAGAAAATACAACAAGAAACTAGGAAAATAGATAGAGCATATTGTTTGAGACTCGCTAGAAGAAGTTGACGTTGAGAAATGGAAAATGAGTAGTGGGTTATAATATAGATGGGCTGGATATTCATGGGATTTGCTGAAAGATTAGGGGGAGGGAAATCATAAGGATGGATGATGTCGCTGGAAAAATCTGTGCAACTGCCCTGTCCTCTTCTGTTTCTCTGATCATCTCTCTGTACTCTACTCTACTACGGCCCTTATTATCATATCGATAAGCCTAGACAGAAATGAGAGAGGGAAAAAGAGGCCATTTTAAGTAGGCTTGTGAGTTGTGATAACTAGCCCAAGGTTATGGGTAGGGGAAGAGGATGATGTAACCTTTTTGTATATTTTAATTTAACTTATCCACAATCACAATGTATAACTATCTTACACAATCGGATAATATTATAATATGACAGTTAATAATTTTATTTTATTTAGTATTTTAATAATTATTCTTTAGTTATAAACTTTTTTCATAGGAGATCGTAAATTTAATCCTCCCATTAGATCAGTAAATAAAAATGTAATAGATGAACTTTATTGATTCATAACAAATCAAAACTCGGTTGAACACTTCAAATGCGTCTATGGGGTAAAGAAACGCCCATTCACCTTTTATTCGAAATGGTCTTTAAAATTTTAAATTTCAAATTGAATTTTGGAGTTTAGGAAATTCCAAAAAATTATTTTTCAAATTTTTTACTTTAACTCACTCACAAAAATTTAAAAATAGTTCCAAATTGTATTTATGTCCAAACACAACTCTAATTTTTTAATAGCATTTTAACTTGAATTTTTTTTTTTACTTTTTTTCGAAATTTCACAATTCTTATATCCAAACGCCCACTAAGTTCAATCGAGTTTTTGGGACAAGTTAAAGGGGACTTTATGTATTTTGCCTTTTATTTTTATGGTAAATAAAAATAAAATCTTTATTAAGTGTCTTATATTTATTCAAGTTGTAGTTGGTTATAATGACATGTATTTTATAAATTGAGGCGGATTCTAAAGAAATTCGAGGGGTTCAACATTTAAAGTCGTTTCTAAAATCATTACACATTTAAAAATTATGTATGTATGGTCCATGTCAAAAAATATGGAGAAAATGTAGAACTAGAAAATTATATATGACATTAGTTATAAATTGTAATCAATTAAAATATGGAGTACTAATCATATAAGTAAAGTTATTTGTATTCTTATGAGGAGTGGGCTCTGGGTGTAGGGAGAGGGTAGGGGGTGTTCTGTTTAGAGTATGCGTGCGTGCGTGAGGAAATGTGCAGGTATTCCTCTGTCAGTGAAGAAAATGAAAGGGAAGGAACAGAAAGTAGTTTAAAATGGGAGGTCTTTTTGGTAGAAAACGAGAGAGAGATTACAGAATAGTAAGATGAGAGTAGAGTAAAAAGGAGATTTTACCATGGATCGATAAAGCTGTTTCATATCTTTTGTGTCAGCACAGTACAAGATTAAAAATAATCGAATTTCACAGAGACAAAGGTTAAAAATCCATCCAAACCTCCCCCTGCCACTCTTTTTCCTACTCTCCACTTACTCTTCCTGATTTTTCTGTTCATTGGTGCTTATATTAAATATTAAATGAAAAGAAAAAGGCCATCTATTGTCAATATTTCAGGTCATAATAATAATCTTAACTATTCATGTTGTGGATTGAATGATCCAAGCATCACTTGACAATATAATGACAAAGAAAAAGTTTGAAACTGGTGATCAAACCGAGACAATCCGTGAATAAAATGCTAGCATACCCAGGCAGCTACAAATTTTGTGGAACGTCTAATTAAGTAAATATTTTTTTAAAAGTGATAACATACATCTAATATGGTATCAAAATTAGGAACAGAGCCACGTGCATTTAAGAGGTATCAATTGATATCATTTTACAAAAAAATTATATTGTGTAACGCAATTATTATTTTTATGTATACAGATTATATGTTGAACCCCTTTTCATGTATTTATTTTTTATATTTTGAAACTTCTAAGTAAAAGTTCGCAGACTAATCAAAAGACAAAAAAATTAAGTAGTATTTTTAGTCTCATCATCATCCATTACATAAAAGAAAATGGTTCATGTTCTTGTTCCATTAAAGAAAGAATGGTCAAATCCCCATGTAAAAGTATGGAGTTTAAAAATATGATTAAGTAAAAAGAAACTGTCACACAGCTCCGCCATTTGCAAAGGAAGTGGTATGAGCTTAAATTGAAGCTAACGAACAAAAAGCATATAAGCCAAAAGAATAAAGCTACATTGAGATCCTAATGATGATATCCAAACCCCAGATACGGTTTCCGTAAAAGTAGAATATACAATTGCTGCATATATATGTTCTCTCATAGAAGTTTATAAGCTGTATATTTTATAAAATCTAGTTCCTGCTTCATATAGTTTAGCAGATTACTTAATAAGAAACTAAACAGAGTTGATATATATTGTTTCATGATCAGCTTACTTACATTTTGTCTTTACGATGAGTTTCTGTTATTATCAAACTCACAGTGATCTGGCAAGTTGCACTGTGAACTAGGATTACCCCAAACCCACTCAGGCCCCACGCTTTAAGATGTTGTTCCTTATAATTCAAGTTTTTTCCGGTTTAATACTTCTTGTTTCTTCGTTTCAAAAGAATTGATTGTTGTTAATTACAGCCTTTTTCTTTGTGATGAGGGATATGAGAATATAGGTGAGAAAATGTATATAAGTACTTAGAAAATCAACAGAAGAAATGATTCGTTACATGCATGAATCTCATCATCAATCCCATCCATCACTCACTATCAACGAATAAGAAGAGAAACAGATGGATGCTCTCTCTAAGATCTAAATGACGCGTCATGCTCGGATTTTGATATACCAAAAAGCAGTAGTTTATGTATATATCAGCAGGCAGGCTTTATATCAAATCATCTAGTCAATCTGCATGCTACGCCTACTTACTTAATTACTTGTAGTAGTTGTGTGTAAGTGCCATCTTTTCACCTTTCTCAATTGGGGCCTTTGGTAGGTTGGCTACTTAGGCTTCACACTAGTTACCATAAAAAGCCAAATTATCTCTTCAAAGTTCAAATCCTCTTCTCCTTTTGGATCCTTGAAATTGAACGTTGGACTTTTATGCTTTTCCTTTCTCCTCATTCCCTCGAATTATATGTACTGGATTAGCCAAATTAAACTCTTCCTATAAAAAAATAAATTCTGTTCAGTAAGATTCCGCTATAACAGGGGTCCGAGAAGGAACCAGACCACAAAAGTATTCTATCATACGCTCAAACCCGTGACCTTTTGCATGGCACAAAGTTTACTAGTTACACTAAGGCCGCCCTTCAACATAAACTCTTCCTAATTACCGGACTTTTGTAGGATAATATAGATTTAAGATTTTTTTCTTCTCTAGGCAATCCCTGTATAGGCTTGCCAAACGTTTTCACATCGTAATTTCTTCACATTTTTTTTTGCTTGAGTTAAGTATATTCTTAACAAGTTTTGGATGTTCATATTTAGACTAATTTGTATCTGCTGAAGCAAAAAGGATTTTCTATGCACATTGCTAAAAAATTATATATAGACATTCAGATTGGTTATAACATACTTACAAATAAAGTGGTAGTAACTTGATGAAAATAATTACTAATCTACCATAATAAGTTAAAATGCACCGATTATGCAAAAAAATATTTGCACTTTTATTAACTTAAATTCAATTTAAAATCGTGAATGTAATTATCTCTATTTTAAGGAGGAGTGTACTCCAACATTTCCTGAAAAAATTATTTGGAAGACGTTGAGCTTGAGGGAGCAGAATCCTGCATATATTGAAATAAAATGAAATTAAGTCTTGAAATCTTTCTATCACCTAAGTTCCTAACCTATCGACTCAACTTCAGCAATTAATACATGAAGCATTATCTTGGTTTATTCCGTTACTTGGATTTGGCTTCCGACACCAGTGAAAACGGTTGACTTTCTTTAACTATTTTTCTGTTTATCTTTCTTTCAAATAGTAATAGAACCCAGCTTTAATTCACAAAAAAAAAAAACCTTGAGTGAAGTAGAAAGCAAAAGTAGCCCAAAGATCGAGAATTAAAACTGTAGGAGAAGATGGAACATGACGGCAGTCTGAAGTCACCCGCCGCCCTCCAACTACGACGTGTTATTATTAAATGTTACCGACCCCACCTACCATAAAAAAATGTACCAAAAATAATATGTAATGAAAAACAAAAGGAGAAAATAATACGGAGTATTAATTTTCTGTTGGCGTGAACAATTGGTTAACCATTCCCTCGATTCTCACTCATAAAATTTTACCAGTTTGATATTTCAAACCAAAACAGAAATAGAAGAAAGCAAAAAAGAAAGTGCAGTTGAAGCTGCCATTAGAATCTGCCCCGAATAGGAAAATATTGGACTATGTTTGATATCTCATTAAATACAAATTTTCCCTTTGTCCAACAAATGTACAAATTGATAGACAAATTAAACAAATTGCAGAGAAACTTGAACCACATCCAGAATAAACAAATTAAAACTTCTTTTGTGAAAGAAGGGCTATTTATTGAATTTTAATATCAATCGTGTACTTAAGTTGTGCAAATTGTGGATTGCAGTCACAAGCGGATATAATATATCGGTATCGGGTTCAACGAACCCAATACGTTTGATGAAGAGTATACATTTATGTGTAAAGATTTATTAAAATTATAATAAATTATAGGTTTAAACCCATAACTATAAAAATACAATGAGTTCAATGCTAATAGCCTTAAAGATTGAACCCATAGAGCTTAATAGCATGTTTGGTCAAGCTTCTCCAAACCCCAAAAATGTTTTTTTTTTCTTTCTCAAAAAGCATTTTTTTCTTAACTTGAGTTGTTTGGCCAAGTTTTTTTGAGGAAAAAAATGCATTTGGAAAGAAGCAAAAGCAATTTTGACTTTTTTTCTTATCAAGAATATCCTTAGCAAAATATGGTATACAGTAAAATAACCTTGCTTATTTTAAACCCAATACTTATGATTAGAGATTATATTATTGAATTCTCCTAATGTATTAATATTTTTTTTTTTTTTTTTAGGATAGTTTTCTAATATATGGTGACTTTTGAGATGAATGCTTTTGTATTTGTTAAATGATTTTTTGATATATTTAAATCATCTTGAAATAATTAAAGTACTTTTTAATTTTATTTTCATGTTTTACTTAAATAAAATAAAAAAACTTAATTATTATCATTAATAATAATTATTTGAGATTATTTATTTATTCATATAATATTAACTATTAAGTACATCTCTTCATGTCCTTATTCATAATTTGATACTTAAAAGTACTTTTTGTAAAGTTTGGCCAAACACAAATTATTGCTCAAAAGTATTTTTCAGATTGATTAGCCAAACACAAATTGATTGTCTCCGAAAGTACTTTTTTCGAAAAGCACTTTTAAAAAAAATACTTCTCAAAATAAACAGATTTTTCTAATTTGGCCAAACAGACTATAAATCTTAGATTCGCGTCTCAACCAACATTTCCCATAATTTTTGCTTAGTATTTTGAACTAACAACATCGTCCAGGTAATTGCCGAACCTTTTTCTTTTTTGGTAAAGATAATTCGAAAGCGATTCAGGAGATCTATATGCATGAATGACAATAACAGTACGGCAGACCTGTAAACTCAAATTAAACAAGTAAACAAACATTAATTCCACAGAAATTTATATGCACTAAGTGCTCGTTTGGCTTGAGGTATAAGGTAAATGACACTTATACTTGAGCCACTTCGTCATGCCGATCCCCAAACTTAACAATTCGCCAATTGAACACTTACACTCCTTCAAACCGTGTATAATAAATATTTATGACACAAGGCTGATCCTATGTGTCATATTTGGCTTTAGTGCGTGATTCACACGCCTGTAACGGGCGTGAGGGCAGTTGAAAAAGACCTAACGGTAATAATGTGGCCTATTTAACAGTCATCTTCTTCTTTCTACCTTATTCTCCATTGTCAAACATTATAGAAGCTGATTTCTATTCAAATCTGATGCCTTCTTCTTTCTCGTGTTAGCTTCAACAGTGAAAAATATAATTTTTTGCTGAGATTCTTCATTGCCCATCAATTTGTGCCATCTCCTTTTCTTTTGAAAGTCGATTTTTTTCTTCTTCTCCGGCTAAAACTAAGCTATTGCTGCGTCTTCTCCTTCGACAATGAAGAAGGAACCTTTATGTTATTGTGGACTTGCTGCAGATCTTAAAATGTCACGAACACCCACCAATCCTGGAAGAAGGTTCCTATGCTACCGAAGATATGAGATTGGTAAAGGTTGTGGCTTTTTCCGATGGGTTGATCATTCGATTGAGGAAGAATACTACAAGACTCTTCATGCGGGTCTTATTAAGAAGAGTGATCGATGCCATTGTCAAGAGAAGACAAGTAAGGTCAAAGTTCAGAGTTGCTGCTATTATAATTACGGTTGTAGTTGTTCTAATGTTAGCTTTTATGTTATGTGTTTAGGATTGATAGCGTACTTTCTTATTTCTTGGGTTTAGGCTACATATTTTGTGTTGATGTAAAATTTTGTTCATGAAATATATTGACAAAGGTTCCATTACAACAATAAGTACATGAACTACTAATAACATGGCATGTTATATGCAGTTAATAAAATATCCAAAATAAGGAAGTTACTTTACAAAATATTATCTACGATATGCAGTCAACAAAAAATACATAATGAAGTAGCTTTACAAAATATTGTCTACTATAGGCAATTAACAAAAATATCTATCATTAAGTCTTCAAAATATCAGTTGATCACTTCAATTAATGTCTGTTGTGGCTTGGTTGCTTGGTGTGGATTGTGTCTTTGGTGTGACTTGAGTGGTTGCAGTAGAGTTTGCCCTCCTGTAACTCTGTTTTTGCAGTTGCCATTGTGTAACTGCAGCTCGACCCTTCCATTTTAGTCTAGGGGGTTTGAACTTAAGTTCAATATTGGTAGGGGCAGAACTTATGAGTGTAGAAGGATTGTGTACTACTCTGTCAGTAGTTCCAGACTGCACAAAAATAAAAGGTTGTGAGTAGGGGATTATCTAGTAAACCATATCTGTTGATTGTGTAATTAAGTGGAAATATTTACCCTTTGTATTATAGTGCCACTTGAATCAAATAGCACACCATATCCTGCTGCCTTTGGTCTCTTAGACCCCACATTTGCACCACTTCTTCTAGGCTCATTGGTCTTCCTTTTTGGACCTCCAACAATATTAGTTGATTGTTGTGTGCTTGGATCAGTGATTTGTTGCGTGAAAGTGCCACTTTTCGTAGTTAAAGCTGCTGTTGCTGATGCACTTCCAGCTGCTGCACTTCCACTAGTTCCAGCCCTTCCACCTGTTGCTGTTGATGAAGAATTTTCAGCAATTTTACCTCCAACTGAACTAGTTCCAGCCCTTCCCCCTTTGTTTCTCTACATACACATAACAAAACAAACACTAGTAATTGAATTCATATGATAATGAGCACAAAGAACATTAATACTTATTGTTGATGGACATCCTGTCTTGTTATGTCCAAGAGTCTTACACAAAGAACATCTCATTTGTCTCCCTATCCTTGTACACTTCCCAAACTTCGTCTTTGGTTCATCAACAACTTTTCTCCTTTTTTTCTTTGGCATTCATGTCATTGCAGTTATAACAGGTGGCTCAATAGCTGGTAGTGTGCTTTTTGGCCACAAATTCATACTAGTTAAAGGTTGAATGAATCTGTTGTATGCCTTAAGGTAGGTGTCCTTCCTATACCAATAGTCAACATATGGATCAACCTCATAGTTCTTATAATGCATTGTTTTAATTTCACGTGCACATGGAATTCCTTTGAGTTGCCATGATCTACAAGTACATGAACACCTCCTAAAGTCAATAACATGTTTATATGGCCCATCCTGGATCTCATACCCTGTTTCACCATTAAATTTGACTTCATATTTTGCTGCCCTTTGAGCATTCTCTCCAAGTATTTCCATAGCCATGGGTGATATATCACCCACCCATTTTCCAAAAAACTCTCTCATGCTATTCATCCTCTCCATACACTTGATTCTAATTTCCTCTAACGTAGTAATGATAGATTTGTGCTTAGCTGCCAATATCCAACTATTGAATGTCTCACACATGTTGTTCTCCACTATATCACACTTACTATGTTCTTTGAAGTATGCCCTACACCATGTCTCTTTGTTGTATTTCAGTAAGTCTTGAACAATATCTCCCCCAAGCTGATCCATTTCATCCAACTTCTTACTAAAGTAAACTTCAAATGTAGCTCTTGCACACTGCCAGAATTTTTTTCTTCTTTCCTCACCAGGCCAAGTTTGCTTCCAATTAGCCCAGATATGTCTAGCACACCACCTCATCTCAGCATTTGAAAATAACTGAGTTATTGCTAGATGAATACTCTACAATCAACAATATTATATTGTTATAACTTACACATAAATAAAAACAATTACACTTTAAAGACAAAGTGTTAGAAACCATACCTTCTACATATCAGACATGATTGTCAGCCCTTCTCCTTCAGTTTCTGTCAAGTTCAGATCATGCTTGAGACATCTGATAAACCAAGACTATGTATCCTTTGATTCTTTTTTAACTACTGCCCAAGCCACAGGGTACATTTGATTATTTCCATCCTTGAAAATGCAGGAAAGCAGTTTACCTTTACATGTTCCCTTTAGGAATGCACCATCAAAGCCAATTATATTTTTGCACCCTTCTAACCATCCAGTTTTTAATGCTTTAAGATATAAATTCCCATAAACACCTCTTTGTCACGTTCTACATTCTTAGATGTCCTTATCACTACAGTAGTGCCATGATTAGTAGACTTTAGCATTTCAACATAATCATGAAGCCTAGCAAATTCTTTCTTGTAATCACCCATGTTCTCTTTCATAACAATCATTTTTGCTCTTCTTCAAGAAGTTTTACTCACATACAAACCATATGCTTTCCTAATTAAGGCTTGAATTTGATGAATCTTAATTTGAGGCTCACTATTATTCTGTATTTGAAGTTTTTTGAAATCCATGGTGGGTTACACATCTTGTTCCTTGTCTTCTTGTAGCATTTGTGGACAGGGTAATATGTAATCACCCTAAAATTACGGGTGCTACCTTTTATGCTGCCAAGAATATGCCAGGGACAACCTTTCTTTGTGCAGTTTGCCCTAACCTTTTCCCTCTCATTAGGTTTCAACTTAAGGTTCATAACTTTTTGAATAGAATAGGTCTGCAATGCCTCCCTAAATTGTATAATATTCTCAAATATCATATATAGTTCAAATAATATTTTTCTGCAACTTGTGTCAAAGTAGACTTTCTTACTTGGATTCCTAGCTGGTGCATCCCTTACTTCATCAGGGCCAACAAGTTCTCTTTCATCATCACTACACTCACTACATGGATATGAGCTATCAAAATACTGGTCATCCCCTCCTAGTTTCCCTTCATATTTTCCCATTTTGTTCTTTTGCATATCTTCAAAACCATAATCTATACCAACTGGACCAGATGGTATCTCATCTACATTTACCTGGGCATCCTTCTTTTTGTTGATTTTAGACTGTCTAATTTCAGCTGAATCATTTTCCAAATCACTACACTCTTCAATGTTCTCATCTATATCAAAACAGTGAGAAAGACTCTTCAGAATCATCAAAGTCTTCATCAAAATCAGATTCTGATGTTTGAAGGTGATACGATAAGAAGTTATTACCTTCACTTCATCTGATTCTTCTATCTCTCCATTTATATCTGCCCCTTACCCTTATCTTTATCACTTTCAGTCCTATTTATATCATTGTTGGGAGGTGACACATCAACCCTAGCATTTAACCCACTGTCATGCCTATGTGTTTGTAGAGTGGGGTCCGGTTCAATTATGTCCTCAACAAAAATACGATTACTAATTTTATGGACAATACAAACATCAACAAAGTCACCATCTTTCAATGTATTAAGAAACTTTAACACATCATCATCTATTTTAAAAATGTAATAGCCACCCCTTTTGTTAACTTTGCATCCAAACTAATCAACTTCTAAGAATCCTAAGTCCCTAGCGAACTTGTGAAATAACATAACAGCTCATCAACATCAGCTGTAGCTAATTGAGGACAAGTTAGTCCATTTGCATACCTTAGCTTAGGGTCCGATACAAAATTACCACTATGGTAGATTTGTAGGTTTACTAGGCTTGAAGCCATTTTCTTCTCTCTCACGACCCAATTTTTTCCTCCGTTATGTATCGTGATGGCACCTAGTCTTAGGGACTAGGTGAGCCTAACATTTACTAAATAACAACAATAATTAAATAACATCTAATAATTTTTGAAATGGAAATCTCTACAAAAATTTACAATTCCAAAAACCGGTGGTACAAGTCATAACCTCAGACAAATCACAACTCACAGGTCTCAATACCTGAACCCTAATACTTGGCATCCTATGCCCTCATTACACCTCATAACCGCACTGATGACTCGCGTGCCAAATATAGCCATTCTCACATAGAAGGCAAATAAGCAAGGGTGTACATCTATACTCAACAATATCAAGAAAACTTCTTAACCGATAAGAGTGGTCAACTACGTGTATGCTTGTGCAAGTGTCCTAACATAGTTCATGCCAGCTAGTAAGTACAGGAAAAGAAATAGACAACACGTAGAATATTTTTACACAACTTTCCATAAGATAAAACTCACACAGGTAAGTGTATCACTACACAAGTATGCACAACAAGAATTCCCGAGGCCATCACAAGTCATCACAAATCAATCCTTGACACATCCCACCTTGTCTCGCCACATGTGCAATAGTAAAATAAATGCCCGCCTTGTCTCGCCACATGTGCATAATAATGTTCCCATCTTGTCTCGCCACATGCGCAACCCACATATATATATCTCGCCTTGTCACGCCGCATGTGCAAATATCAATAGTAACAACAACACGGTAGAAACCTCGTGCAACCCCATATCAACAACCGCACGACAGAAACCTCGTGCATCACAATAACAATAACCGCACGGCAGAAATCTCGTGCATCACCACAACAAGTACCACACAACAATGATAATAATACAAAGTACGGTAAGTAAATCAACTGTAGAACCTTCGATCACAAGAAACGGTAGAACTAGTTCACAAGGAATAACCATAATAAAGAATACTAGGCATAATAAGAACAACTCAACATGGAAAGAAACAATATGTAACAATGGTCCCACAATGTACGGTTCAACAACAAGAAACTAACACGAGTCAAATAATTCCGAATTAGGGCAAGTCTACTAAGGCATAGGATATCTAAGCTTCTTTTAAGTTTGGACAATTACGGAAGAGATATAACCAATTCAAATAAAAGTGGGCAGCAAGAAAAGTTACCATAACCTCAATTAAGGGTGAACATTTACAAAAAGGGACAACTACAACTTCAGATAAAGATACACAGTTAGGGAAAAGATAACAAGGCAATGAAAGAGATAACAATTTCAATTAAGGCACATATGAATCAACTAAGCAATAAGAGTGGATCATGAAGCAATCGATTCTAATTAAGCAGGTAAAGGTGAAACTAGTAATTAAGGATCGTAATCATAACAAGTACAACTGCATATTCAATGAATGCAAGGACCTAGGAACCCCTAAAGGCCAATTTCAACAAATAAGTCCGAGCACGTACTCGTCAACTCATGTACACGGACTACAATCAACATAGAAGACTCAAATCCTAGGAGTAGTTCCCCCACACGAAGTTAGGCAAGATACTTACCTCAAAGAAGATAAACCGATACTCTAAAATGAACTTCTCCAGTGAAATGACCTCCGGACGGCTCAAATCTAATCAAAATAACTTTAAAGCACAAATAAAACTCATAAGAAACTATTCCGGATCATAAAGCTTCAATGTTTATCAGAATCTAAAAATCGACCCAAAAGTCGACACCCGGGCCCGCACCTCGAAACCCGATAAATTTTACAAAAGCCGAACACACATTCAAATACGAGTTCAACCATACTAAAATTATCTAATTCCGATACCAATTCATTCCTCAAATCATGATTTTTCATTTTGAAAGTTTTCTTCAAAAATCCTCATTTTCCTCAACTCAAAACACAAATTAAATGATAAAAATAAAGATAAAATCATGGAATATAATAAATTCTAGTTGAAGAACACTTACCCAATCGATTTGCTTGAAAAACCCACAAAGAATCGCTCAAAACCGAGTTCCACAAGTCAAGAT
Source organism: Nicotiana tomentosiformis (assembly GCF_000390325.3). Lineage (NCBI taxonomy): Eukaryota > Viridiplantae > Streptophyta > Magnoliopsida > Solanales > Solanaceae > Nicotiana > Nicotiana tomentosiformis. The sequence goes on along the minus strand of NC_090818.1, from coordinate 40,258,207 downwards.
ATGATAAAAATGGCCTAACCCTATCTTATATTCTGCCCAGATGATTATGCATCGCGAACGCGGAGGAAGGATCACGTCCGAGAAGAAGAAAAACATGAAGCTGCCAAGAAGTGCTTCGCGAACGCGAAGACAACCTCGCGAACGTGGAGAAGAAATAATTACTGCCCGGAATTAGTGCTACGCGATCGCGAACAAGATATGCGATCGTGAATAAGGAAATTGATGGCCCAGGAGCTGAGCTACGCGAACGCAAAGAGACAGGTGCGAACGCGAAAGAGAGGAAAAGAAGACCTTCGCGATCGCGAATGAAATCACGCGAACGCGAAGAACAATAATTCATTCTCCACAAATGTACTACGCGAACGCAATTAAGGAAACCAGATGGCAGAAACCAGCAGTCCAAATATAGAAGTAAATGGCCTGTAGCCCATCCGAAACTCACCCGAGGCCCCCCGGGACCCCGTCTAAACATACCAACAAGTTCCATAAACTAATACGGACTCGCTCGAGGCCTCAAATCACATCAAACAATGTCGAAACTACGAATCACACCAAGAATCGAACTTATGAACTTTCAAATCTTTCAACTTCTAAAACTCGTGCTGAAACCTATCAAATCAACCCGGAATGACGTCAAATTTTGCAGGCAAGTCCCAAATAACATAATGGAGTTGTTCCAACTCTCGGAAACACATTCCAACACCGATATCAAAAAGTCCACTTTCGGTCAAAATCTCCGAAAATTCGACTTTCGTCATTTCAAGCCTAAATTAGCTACAGACCTCAAATTCACCGTCCGGACACGCTTCTAATTCCAAAATCACCCAACGGAACTAACGGAACCACCAGAACTCCATTCCGGAGTCGTCTTCATACAGTTCTAACTACGGTCAAAATCCTAAGACTTAAGCTTCCATTTTAGGGATTAAGTATCCCAAATCACTCCGAATCATCCGGTAACTAAATTCAACCATGCACGCAAGTCAATACACATAATGCGAAGCTGCTCAGGGCCTTATGCCACCGAACGAGACTTAAATTTCAAAACGATTGGCGGGTCGTTACATCCTTCCCCTCTTAAACAAACATTCATCCTCGAACGTGCCAAGAATCGCCTCGTAGTCTTCAAATCACTAAAAGCACATATCCAACATACACCCGCGGGTGACCCCACATCACCCCAATCCACATAAGCCTGACAACATCTCAACTGTAATTTATCTTTTCTACCAACATCGATAGAACCGTGTTTCAAACCTTCACAACACTGAAAACGATGCAAGAAACATGAAGACCTCTTAACTATACACCCGAATCAACAAGTCACAACTAACACCACCGGGCACACACCCCGCAAGCTAAAACTCAAGAAGCACAGAACGAAAATGACTGAATATATAAAGAGAAATACATAAGAGAAATATCAAACAAGCCCGACATGTAAAACTCTCTATCAGTACCATACTACAAATCAATTTAAAAGGAAAAATTAAAGTATATGAACAAATCACAAGGATCTCATCCTGATATAACTTCCACCGCGACACGCAGCCCGGCTCAAACATATCAAATCACATGGAATCACGAGGGTCTCACCCTCAACTCGGAATCATAAGTCGAATACATATCATACTAATGGAAATCTTCCACTAACTCAATTCTGCCAATAAAATCACAACACTTACTAAACTCTCACCCCGGTAGAGTATCAAATCACAAATCGTAACCAAATTACTCAGGAATCACATCAAACCTACCATAATGGACAACAGGAATTCACTTATAGTCTCGAAACTCTCAATAATGAATAGAAACAAACGATAGACAGATGCTACCACTCATAGAGTCTCCCAATAGGGGCAAACACATATACAGAATACTAAGTCATGAACTCACCCATAGGTGGAGCAAAAATAGGGGACTCACCCCGATAAGCAGAACTGAAATAAAATACGAATGGTGTCCCTCTGTAACAATCAAAAGCATACCTGTATGGCATCATCTGGCGCAACGGCCTCAAGCCTACTATATGAAACACATCAACGAGCCGGGCCTTCCCCTCTTGGTCTCCCTCTACTCGCCTGAATACTCCATTGTGACACACCTGTCCGGAGTCTAGGACAATCTCTCACCCTTGTGGCTGGTATCTCCACACTCGAAGCAACCTCTCTGCTGACGTGGCTATGGGAACTGTGCGGTACGGTACTCTGAGACCCATTAGCACCTAAAATACTGTACGAAGCCTGAAGTGCGAACTGAACTAGCTGACCCACAAAACCTCTACTATACCGTACCCTGCCTCTAAAATAAGGACAAATAGATCTCTCCGGTCTACGAGGCCTCCTCGCCTCCCTGTCCTCTCTCTCCTGACCTCGCCTGTCCTATCTCTTATGGCCCCGCCTGTCTCCTCTCTCTTGATCCCACATGCCCTCTACTCGGTGAGCGATCCCTACTACCTGTTGAAATGAAACATCCGACTCTAACTCCCGAGCTATGCTGAACTGAATAGAATGTCTGAGCCCCTCAATGAATCTACGGACACGCTCTCTAACTGTAACGACCAATGCAGGTGCATGTCTGTCCAAATCACTAAATCTAACGGCATACTCTGATACTAACATAGTGACCTGGCGCAGCTGCTCAAACTCCGCGTGCCATGCATCTTGAAGGGATTGAGGTACAAACTCTCTCAGGAACATCTCTGAAAACTGAACCCATGTAAGTGAAGCTGACTCGGCCAGACTATCTAACTCATATGCCCGTCACCACTGATAAGCCACTCCCCTGAGCTGGAACGTAACAAAAGCAACCCCGCTCGTCTCCACAATACCCATAGTACGAAGAATACGGTGACACTCCTCCACGAAACCCTAGGCATCGTCTGTCGCTAATCCACTGAAGGCAAGAGGGTGGTACTTCTTGTACCTCTCAAGTCTAAGATGTTCTTCCTCAGATGTTGCTGCCCTAACCACAGGCTGTACTGGGACCACAGGCTGTGTCACCATGACACCTGGAACCTGACCAACATGAACTCGCTGCTTTGGAGTGTGGGTGGAGGGAGTCTGAGCTCCTCCCCCAGTCTGTGAAATAGCTGGTGTAACCGGAATCAACCCTGCCTCACCCAATGTAACAAACATACTCAGGAAATGTGGTAAGGTCTCCTGAACAAATCAATTTCTAAGAATCCTAAGTCCCTAGCGAACTTGTGAAACAACATAATATGCAGCTCATCAACATCAACTGTAGCTAATTGAGGACAAGTTAGTCCATTTGCATACCTTAGCTCAGGGCCCGATACAAAATTACCACTATGGTGGATTTGTAGGTTAACTAGGCTTGAAGCCATTTTATTCTCTGTCATGACCCAATTTTTTCCTCCGTTGGGTATCGTGATGGCATCTAGTCTTAGAGACTACATAAACCTAACATCTACTAAATAACAACAATAATTAAATAACCTCTAATAATTTTTGAAATGGAAATCTCTATAAAATTTACAATTCCCAAAACCGGTGGTACAAGTCATAACCTCGGACAAATCATAACTCACAGGTCTTAATACATAAACCCTAACACTTGGCATCCTATGCCCTCATTACACCTCATAACCGCACTGACGACTCGCGTGCCAAATAGAGCCATTCTCACATAGAAGGCAAATAAGCAAGGGTGTACATCTATACTTAACAATATCAAGAAAACTTCTTAACCGATAAGAGTGCTCAACTACGTGTATGCTTGTGCAAGTGTCCTAATATAGTTCATGCCAGCTAGTAAGTACAGGAAAAGAAATGGACAACACGTAGAATATTTTTACACAACTTTCCACAAGATAAAACTCACACAGGTAAGTGTACCACTACACAAGTATCAACAACAAGAATGCCCCCAGGCCATCACAAGTCATCACAAATCAATCCTTGACATAACCCACCTTGTATCGACACGTGTGCAATAGTAAAATAAATGTTTGTCTTGTCTCGCCACATGTGCATAATAATGTTCCCACCTTGTCTCGCCACATGCGCAACCTCCCCCATATATATATATATATATATATATATATATATATATATGCCTTGTCATGCCGTATGTGCAAATATCAATAGTAACAACAGCACGACAGAAATCTCGTACAATCCCATATCAACAACCGCACGATAGAAACCTCGTAAATCACAATAACAACAACCGCACGGCAGAAATTTCGTGCATCACCACAATAAGTACCACAATAACAATTACAATAATACAAAGTACGTTAAGTAAATCAACTCAAGAACCTTCGATCACAAGAAACGGTAGAACTAGTTCACAAGGAATAATCATAATAAAAAACACTAGGCGTAATAAGAACAGCTCAACAGGGAAAGTAACAATGGTCCCACAATGTACGGTTCAATAACAAGAAACTAACACGAGTCAAATAATTCCGATTAAGGGCAAGTCCACTAAGGCATAAGATATCTAAGTTTCTTTTAAGCTTTACTCACATACAAACCATATACTTTCCTAATTAAGGCTTGAATTAGATGAATCTTAATTTGAGTCTCACTATTATTCTGTCTTTGAAGTTTTTTGAAATCCATGGTGGGTTACACATCTTGTTCCTTGTCTTCTTGTAGCATTTGTGGACAGGGTAGTATGTAATCACCCTAAAATTACGGGTGCTACCTTCTATGCTGCCAAGAATATGCCATGGACAACCTTTCTTTGTGCAGTTTGCCCTAACCTTTTCCCTCTCATTAGGTTTCAACTTAAGGTTCATAACTTTTTGAATAGAATAGGTCTGCAATGCCTCCCTAAATTGTACAACATTCTCAAATATCATATATAGTTCAAATAATATTTTTCTGCAACTTGTGTCAAAGTAGACTTTCTTACTTGGATTCCTAGCTGGTGCATCCCTTACTTCATCAGGGCCAACAAGTTCTCTTTCATCATCACTACACTCACTACATGGATATGAGCTATCAAAATACTGGTCATCCCCTCCTAGTTTCCCTTCATATTTTCCCATTTTGTTCTTTTGCATATCTTCAAAACCATAATCTATACCAACTGGACCAGATGGTATCTCATCTACATTTACCTGGGCATCCTTCTTTTTGTTGATTTTAGACTGTCTAATTTCAGCTGAATCATTTTCCAAATCACTACACTCTTCAATGTTCTCATCTATATCAAACAGTGAGAAAGACTCTTCAGAATCATCAAAGTCTTCATCAAAATCAGATTCTGATGTTTGAAGGTGATACGATAAGAAGTTATTACCTTCACTTCATCTGATTCTTCTATCTCTCCATTTATATCTGCCCCTTACCCTTATCTTTATCACTTTCAGTCCTATTTATATCATTGTTGGGAGGTGACACATCAACCCTAGCATTTAACCCACTGTCATGCCTATGTGTTTGTAGAGTGGGGTCCGGTTCAATTATGTCCTCAACAAAAATACGATTACTAATTTTATGGACAATACAAACATCAACAAAGTCACCATCTTTCAATGTATTAAGAAACTTTAACACATCATCATCTGTTTTAAAAATGTAATAGCCACCCCTTTTGTTAACTTTGCATCCAAACTAATCAACTTCTAAGAATCCTAAGTCCCTAGCGAACTTGTGAAACAACATATATGCAGCCCATCAACATCAACTATAGCTAATTGAGGACAAGTTAGTCCATTTGCATACTTAGCTCAGGGTCCGATACAAAATTACCACTACGGTGGATTTGTAGGTAAACTAGGCTTGAAGCCATTTTCTTATCTGTCACGACCCAATTTTTCCTCCGCTGGGTATCGTGATAGCATCTAGTCTTAGGGACTAGGTAAACCTAACATTTACTGAATAACAACAATAATTAAATAACATCTAATAATTTTTGAAATGAAAATCTCTATAAAATTTACAATTCCCAAATCGGTAGTACAAGTCATAACCTCGGACAAATCACAACTCAAAGGTCTCAATAACTAAACCCTAACACTTGGCATCCTGTGCCCTCATTACACCTCATAACCGCACTGACGACTCGCGTGCCAAATAGAGCCATTCTCACATAGTAGGAAAATAAGCAAGGGTGTACATCTATACTCAGCAATATCAAGAAAACTTCTTAACCGATAAGAGTGCTCAACTACGTGTATGCTTGTGCAAGTGTCCTAACATAGTTCATGCTAGCTAGTAAGTACAGAAAAAGAAATGGACAACACGTAGAATATTTTTACACAACTTTCCACAAGATAAAACTCACACAGGTAAGTGCACCACTACACAAGTATCAACAACAAGAATGTCCCCACGCCATCACAAGTCATCACAAATCAATCCTTGACACACCTCACCTTGTCTCGCCACGTGTGCAATAGTAAAATAAATGCCCCCCTTGTCTCGCCACATGTGCATAATAATGTTCCCACCTTGTCTCGCCACATGCGCAACCCACACATATATATATATATATATATATATATATATATATATATATATATATATATCTCGCCTTATCACACCGCATGTGCAAATATCAATAGTAACAACAACACGACAGAAACCTCGTGCAACCCCATATCAACAACCGCACGGCAGAAACCTCGTGCATCACAATAACAACAACCGCACAGCAAAAATCACGTGCATCACCACAACAAGTACTACAACAACAATGACAATAATACAAAGTACGGTAAGTAAATCAACTCAAGAACCTTCGATCACAAGAAACGGTAGAACTAGTTCACAAGGAATAACCATAATAAAGAATACTAGGCATAATAAGAACAACTCAGCAGGGAAAGAGACAATATGTTACAATGATCCCACAATGTACGGTTCAACAATAAGAAACTAACACGAGTCAAATAATTCCGAATAAGGGCAAGTCCACTAAGGCATAGGATATCTGAGCTTCTTTTAAGTTTGGACAATTACAGAAGAGATACAACCAATTCAAATAAATGTAGGCAGCGAGAAAAATTACCATAACCTCAATTAAGGGTGAACATTTACAAAAAGGGACAACTACAACTTAAAATAATGATACGTAGTTAGGGAAAAGATAACATGGTAATGAAGGAGATAACAATTTCAATTAAGGAACATATGAATCAAGTAAAGAGTAAGAATGGATCATGAAGCAATCGATTCTAATTAAGCAGGTAAAGATGAAACTAGTAATTAAGGAACGTAATCATAATAAGTACAACTACATATTCAATGAATGCAAGGACCTATGAACCCCTAAAGGCCAATTTCAATAAATAAGTCCGAGCATGTACTCATCAACTCGCGTACACGGACTACAATCAACATAGAAGACTCAAATCCTAAGGGGTAGCTCCCCCACACGAAGTTAGGCAAGATACTTGCCTCAAACAAGACAAACCGATACTCTAAAATGAACTTCTCGAGTGAAATGACCTTCGGACGGCTCAAATCTAATCAAAATAACTTTAAAATACAAATAAAACTCATAAGAAACTATTCCGGATCATAAAACTTCATGTTTTATCAGAATCTAAAAATTGACCCAAAAGTCGACCCTTGGGCCCACACCTCGGAACTCGACAAATTTTACAAAATCCGAACACCCATTCCAATACGAGTTCAACCATACTAAAATTATCAAATTTCGATACTAATTCGTCCCTCAAATCATGATTTTTCATTTGGAAAGTTTTCTTCAAAAATTCCCATTTTTCTCATCTCAAAATACAAATTAAATGATAAAAATAAATATAAAATCATGAAATATAATAAATTCTAGGTGAAGAATACTTACTCAATCGATTTTCTTGAAAAACCCACAAAGAATGCTCAAAACCGAGCTCCACAAGTCAAGATATGATAAAAATGGCCTAACCCTATCTTATATTCTGCCCAAATAATTATGCATCGCGAACGCGAAGGAAGGATCGCGTTCGCGAAGAAAAAAATGAGGCTGCCAAGAAGTTCTTCGCGAACACGAAGATAACCTCGCGAACATGGAGAAGAAATAATTACTGCCCGGAATTAGTGCTATGCGATCGCGAACAAGATATGCGATCGCAAATAAGGAAATTGATGGCCTAGGAGCTGAGCTACGCGAACGCAAAGAGACGGGTGCGAACGCGAAGGAGGGGAAAAGAAAACCTTCGCAATCGTGAATGAAATCACGCGAACGCGAAGAACAATAATTCATTCTCCACAAATTACACTACGCGAACGCGATTAAGGAAACCAGATGGCAGAAATCAGCAGTCCAAATATAGAAGAAAATGGCCTGTAGCCCATTCGAAACTCACCCGAGGCCCCCCGGGACCCTGTCTAAATATACCAACAAGTTACATAACCTAAATGGACGCGCTCGAGGCCTCAAATCACATCAAATAACGTCGAAACTACGAATCGCACCAAGAATCGAACTTATGAACTTTCAAATCTTCTAACTTCTAAAACTCGTGCCGAAACCTATTAAATCAACCCGGAATGACATCAAATTTTACAGGCAAGTCCCAAATAATGTAATGGAGCTGTTCCAACTCTCGGAATTGCACTCCGACCTCGATATAAAAAAGTCCACTTCCGGTCAAAATTTTCAAAAATTTGACTTTTGCCATTTCAATCCTAAATCATCTACAGACCTCAAATTCACCGTCCGGATACGCTTCTAAGTCCAAAATCACCCAACGGAGCTAACAAAACCGTCGGAACTCCATTCCGGAGTCGTCTTCATACAGTTCCAACTACGGTCAAAATCCTAAGACTTAAGCTTCCGTTTTAGGGACTAAGTATCCCAAATCACTCCGAATCATCCGGTAATTGAAGTCAACCATGCACGCAAGTCAATACATATAATACGATGTTTCTTAGGGCCTTATGCCGCCGAACGAGACTTAAATTCTCAAAACGACCGGCCATGTCGTTACATTCTCATACCTGCAAAGTAACAAAAAAAAATTATGTTATCAAAGACTATTTGTTATCAAAAGTTGCCCCTTTACATAACTCCATAAACAAACCAACAATAAAGAGAGATTTTTAAGTAAAAAAGCTTTCAAGATTCCTTTTTCGTCCCCATAATACCCTATAATATTCAGAAATACTCTGGTGGACCACTAACAAGAACGAGACCCAACAAACTTCACAAAAAAAGCCATAAATCTAAGATGAAATTATGATTTGACAAAAAAAAATCCAAAAAATAAAAGGAATAACTAAATATTCCATTACATGCATGACACTACATTAAAAAGGGTTTTCACTTCAAAATGTAACGAAACAGAGCAAAAGCCCCATATATTGAGGAAAATTAAACAGTAATTACGATCTAACCCATCAATCCCCTAAAAATCCTAAACAGAGCAAAGGCCCCATATATTGAGGGAAATGAAGATCAATAAAGACAAAAAGATGAAGACCAGATGAATAAACTTTCCCCACAAACTTCGATAACAACTGCGATGATGAAAGTTCCGGCAACGATGACGGAGAAGAGGTGATTCGATACTTTCTAATCCCTACCTAAGCGGGTAAGTGTAAAATGAGGGGAAATTTTGGGTTTAGGAGGGAGGGAGGGGGGAGGTTAATAATTATTTCCCGTATTATTTTCCTATGTGGCCATAATAAATGACTTGGAGCCTACGTGATTTAATTTTCTTGACGTGGCATCATACGTGTAGGAGATTGTATTACACGCACTGGCAGCCTCCTGTCATAAGCATTTATTATACTCGGTTTGAAGGAGTGTAAGTGTTCAATTGGCAAATTGTTAAGTTTTGAGACCGACATGACAAAGTGGCACAAGTATAGGTGCCATTTAGACCATTCTGCCTAAAGAAAACACAAATAGTGAACTTTGAACAAAAAAAGAGCAGATTTTTACGTTATCAATGTGATGAAAACGATCTAGGGTTATGAGCTATCTGACATTCCTATCGTATTGTTCGCTTGAATTGACTAATTAATTTTTCTGATTTATTGATTCACAGAGTTAATATTGCTCATAATAATCTATCGATCACTTACTTGCGTATTCAAGCTAACACCTATAGTCGATCTCTTATTTACCTAACATCTATATGTTTATAGAGTTAGAATCAACGAGAATGCCTTTATAATTCCCGTATAATAACCAAGCAAGGCAATTAGGATATGTCTATCCTAACCGTCAATCCATTCCCCGATGCCCAAGTTCAAGAACCTCTACCTCAATCCTATGTGTAATTTAGAGTTCCCACTTTCGAGTTCACCTCTAGATTCAGAGATAGTATTCAATTGGTAATCAAGCAATCAAATTAGAACGTGAAGTTTAGCTCCACATAAATATGGTAGCCAAACAATAAATCATACAAAGAAACATAAAAAATACTAAGTTTGGTGGAAGAAAAGATGAAACTCGGCCTCCACGGCGGCTTTGTGCTCTCCTTCATCAAAAGTTCCTCTAAAAAACGCCCCTCCCCTAAAAATAAGTTTAGAGCCCCTTTTATATATGCTGGAGTCGTGTAGGGTTGAAATTGTCAAGTCCCAGCCAAATTAGGGTGAAATTCACCCTTGGGCGCCACGGTTTGCGCATGGCGCGAAACTGGGCAGCGAACTTTTTGGCATGCTATCAACGACGTTTTGGTTGGCGCCTTGCGCAAACCTGGGCATCAAAGTCATACTTCCTCCAAATTCTTCCGTTTTTACTTCAATTTGCATGCAAACTTTTCAAATCACTTTCAATTTACTCCTTACAAATAAATACCATTATTAAGCTCGAGTCACAAATATTCACACTAAAGTTAATGAGATCGAGGCAAATACATGAATTTTTAGCCAAACATCAATTGGTTTGTATAGTGAAAGCTGCATAGCTAATCATCGTATAAGTTGGCCAAGCTTCTTTTCGGTCGAAGTGTTTATTTTTTGACCAAAAGTATTTTTTTTCCGAAAGTTAATGTGTATGGACAATATTTTAGAAGTAAAAAAGAGCTTTTTAGTAGAAGCAGAAACATTTTTTGAGAAGCAGAAAGAGTAGGTTCTTTCCAAAAATTTTTTTTGAAAAACACTTTTGAGAAAAATACACTTAGAAATACTTTTTAAAAAGTTTAGACAAACAATAATTGATGCTCAAAAATACTTTTCAAATTACTTGTCAAACACAAACTAATTCTCACCGAAAGTACTTTTCTAAAAAGTACTACTTAAAAAAATACTTTTCAAAGTACGTTGAATTTAGAAGTTTGGCCAAACATACTATAAAATGGTATATGTTATATTAAAATATGGATTTGCTCATATTAAAATTAAAAGACAAAATTACTCTTTGGTTTTTCCTCAAAACCATTATCAGTACTCTTTATATCCACTTTTTAGTATAAAGAAGTAGACGTCCGATAAAAATAAGTCATGTATTACTATTCCTCCATAACTAATTTTTGCATTGCTAATTCCTGTATTATTATCCCTGTATAACTTGTTGCTCAACCAAACAATCCTTAGTGTTTTGTTTTTTCCTAATTGATTATTGACTGGTATCATTTTATTAGCTATAGATTAAATATCTTCAATTATAAAAAGACCTATTTCTTTTTTAGAAGATAAATTTTAAAAGTTCATTAAGAGCATTTCGTTGTTAAAATATGCCATTTTAGGGCTCCACATGTGGAAGTCGAAATAAATGGTGAGAATAAATAAACTTTTATTGTGCATAACAAGTTAAATAATAAAGAAGAGTTTCAATCGGAACAGGCTCTCCACCTTCGTAAGGTAAAGATAGGTTAGCGTACACCCAAACTTCATTTGTGGAAGTTTACGGGGTTTGTTGTTGTATTCAATACCATTAACTTAGGTTACCAAAAGCTCAGTATCCAGCTTGAAAACCCAAGGAGTAATTAGCTTTGCGTATTGTGTACAGTTATAATCTTAAGTGATCAAAACTCTAAACTTTTCTTTAGTACAAGTCGTTTTCTTAACCTCATCCGGGGTAATTGCTTTTCACACGATCTCAATTGAAAAGGTTCTCTGCCTTTTTCTAATCAGCATGGTTTTGTTGTTCCTGTTCATACACACACATATATGCCAAATGAAAGGAATGATCATGAGTAGAACTAAATGAAAGGAACGAGGATACATATTGCCGACCACAACTTGTTTGGAACTAAGACGTTATTATAGATGTTGTTATGTATGTTAGTGTACTAGACACAGGTGTGAGATTTGAAGAATTCCTAAACTTTTATGTTATAAAAATTTATTGAGTAGTACTCAATTTGAGTAGAATGATTATAGAGGATTTATATAGACAATCGCAAATAGTTTTAGTGAGATATAGTTGTTATTATTGTAATAGTTGAAAAAGAAAATAGAGAGATTGGGTAAGGAAGACTCCTCTACTATCAATGGTCTTGTTGTAGAACTTGGGCCTAACCTAATCCAGACACGACCAGGCATCAGGAAAAAAAGTTAGTCCAACTTCTTTCCAGTTTGTTATCAATTTCTAACGAGGCATAGTGACATAATAAAGATATCAAAATACAAATATTCCAAATCATCCCCAATGTCTCATTGTTTATGGTTTATTTGATTTTCCTTTCCTACTGCAACATTCAAATTTTTCTCGCTTGTTGTGGTGCTATATTAGCTCCAGAAAAAATGTTTTAATATCAAAGCAATTATACAACTTTTCTCCTAATCTTGATTAGTTAGAGCAGTTTCACATTTTGGTAAGTTGGTTAGACGACTAGTTAATCTGTGGGAGAATGTGTAGGCAGCTGTCCCTCGTATATTGAGCAAACTGAAGAAGTTTTTCATTAATGAGGACCATTAACATGTTAACGTGGATTTCAGATATTTGTGTGAAAAGCTGATGGAGATTCCCTGCATTAGTTGCCCACATTAAACTGAAGGATCAATGACTGTAGCGGTGAGTATATTTATGCTTCTTTTTTTTCAACTGAATTTCTCTAACATCTGCAACACAGTTGCAGAGAGAATCTGTCACTTCACTTCTAAGTGACAGTAGAGAGGTTTCGACTTTCAAGCTGGCTGAGGAGGAATTTGTTCAACTCCTTCCAGTTAAGAACTAATTGTATTAACTTGTTAGTATATGCAACATTGACTATGGCAATTGCAGAATTCAGAGCATAGTTGCATGGCGATTACATTTGAACTGTCAATATAATTTCCAATACACTACCTCTTTTATATTATACATATTGAGTGCCACATACAATGTAAATAGTGTCAATTTTGAGTTCATAATCCACTAGTGTGTAGGAGCTGGGCTTTAGCTCTTACTTGCTTCGATCTAAAATAATTCATCTTTTTTGCTTCAAGTAATCATCAATGAGTAGTTCTCACTAAACACTTGAAGACAATCCTCTGGATGAAATACTATTAAAACAATATGTTTTTAACATTAAAATATTTTCTTTTCACCGAGCAAAAGTGCAAGTCCTACAAACATTCTGATCGCATAATGATATACATGATCTTAATATAATAATACATGGCTGCAGGCACCTAACGACGACTATAATACAGAGTATCACTGAGGTTAGAAGATACAATTTGGGATATTACGGACCTCTGAAGGCACAGTCTCAGCAGTTTCCAGTAAACTTCACCTCATTTTTTTTTCAGCAAGACCGGCTAGCCAGGGACTACTAGACTTGTTCATTGAAGGTCCTGAAGATAGCCATGGACAAGTAGCTACCAACCAGACTTCAGTAATTGGCTCCAAAATATGAAGCAGCATTTGGTGTTTTTCAGGTGTCATTGCTACATGAATGAACCATGAACATTCATTTGAAGATTTGCTGAAACTTCTAAGACCGACCTCATTTCTGTCTAAACTATAGAACTATTTTGGGCTCAAGAAATACTTCGATTTGGACTTGATATTTTCCTTAAATTCTCCACGCGCTGTGAGGACAGTCGCAAGGGTATAATCATCCACCTCAATACCCTCTGCTTGCATGCGATACATGAGCTTCAATGCCTCTCCACAGAATCCGTTTTTAGCATAAGCAACAATCATTGCCTTCCAAGAAACTAAGTTCCTTTCAGGCATGTTATCAAATATTTGAATTGCCTCAGGAATATGTCCACATTTTGCATACATATTGATCAATGCACTGCCCACAAACACATTGGACAGAGCAGGTGTCTTGTTTATTGAGGAATGGATAAGCTTCCCTCTCTCAATATCTTCCAGCTTTGCACATGCTTTCAGGGCCGATGAGTAAGTAAATGGATTGGGGGAAACACCTTCACCTAGCATCTCCTTCAGGTATTCAAGAGCCTCATACTCATGGCCTACATGAGCACAACCGGAAATCATAGCAGTCCACGAAACTACATCTCTAATAGGCATGTCTTGAAGGACCTTATGTGCTACTGAATTTTCACTGCATTTGCAATAAAGCCACACTAAAGCACTTCCTAAATAAATATTATCTTGGAGATCACTCTTGATAATTTGTGCGTGCACTTCCTTTCCAGTTGGTAACGCTCTAAGTAGGCCACATGCTCGAAGGATGCTTACCATAGTCAAGTTATTAGCAAAAATCTTTCGCCTTTTCATTATCCGGAAGAGTCTTATGGCCTCTTCCGCATGACCATTACGAGCATATCCTGCAATAATGGACGTCCACGTCACTGTGTTCCTTTCCCCCATCCCATCAAACACTGTCCTAGCATCATCTATCTCGCTGCACTTCGCATACATATCTACCAATGAAGTGCCTATGAAGACATCCATTCTAAACCTATTCTTAATAATCGCCGCATGTAGTTGCTTCGCGAAGTTTAATTCCCTCTCCTCCCCACACGCATTCAGAATACTGCAGACAGTAAATTCATTAGCATCAAACCCATCAGAGAACAACTGCAAAAACATGAGTAAAGCTTCCTTTCCTCTCCCATGTTGTGAACAAGCAGTAATCATAGTTGTCCAACAAACTACATCAGGCCTTTTTATCACGTCAAATACGCGGAAAGCGCCTTCTAAATCCCCACATTGAGCGTAAAAGGACACAATAGAACTATCCACAATCAAATTACTATATCCACCCTTTATAATACCAGCATGCACTTGCTTACCCAGCTCAAAATCACAGTTCCTCCCAGCCATGCTTAACACGCACACATAGGTCTTGGAATTCCACTGCAAACCACGTCGTACAAATTCACCAAACAAATCCATAGCTTCATCATCTAACCCAAATCTTATATACCCATTAAGCATAGCTGTCCAAGAAACC
The DNA here is from genome assembly GCF_000390325.3 of Nicotiana tomentosiformis. Taxonomy (NCBI): domain Eukaryota; kingdom Viridiplantae; phylum Streptophyta; class Magnoliopsida; order Solanales; family Solanaceae; genus Nicotiana; species Nicotiana tomentosiformis. The sequence goes on along the minus strand of NC_090818.1, from coordinate 40,242,975 downwards.
ACATTTCTATCAGGCATATGGTCGAACACTTTACGAGCATCATTCAATCTCCCAAATTTCACCAACACGCTAATCAAATTATTTTCAATGAATATAGTACTACTTATCATGCACTTCAAAAGTATAGCGTGCAGTATTTTAACTTCTTTTACACTAGAACTAGATTGAAGCAAACGGCCAAGAAAACTGGAGTCAGCTACAAAATTATTCACTGAAACATCAGAACTAGAAGAAGTTTCATCATAAGACACTTCCAATTGAGTAACTATTTCGATGTCTCGAGAGCAGCCCAGTGGGCGTTCTGTATTTGCAGAAATATCATACTGAGCTGAGAAACAAGAGAGTTTGTTGTTGTCAGTATAGCTTTTACACTTGTGGGTTTTGAGGCGGCTTGTGTTATTTGAAGAGTAAGATGGGTGAATTTGAAGAATTGTTGTTGGCAAGCAAAACACAGGTGAAAACATGGCCCGGTAGATGAGTTGGTAAATTGGCTGCAAGAACTCAGCTTTCCCACCAATAAAACTTGCAGGGTCGTTCAGACTCTATTCAGGAGCAGGTTTTATGCTTAAGCATCAGTGTAGTAAATTTTCAAGAATTGAGAATTCCCCAGTAAAGTGCCCCACTTTGCCCCAAAAGTGCAGCAGCAAGCAAGAAGGAATGGAACAGAAGGAAAGCAAAAAATTTGACAGGCATGAGCCACAAAAAGCGTCAGCACTGGACTGGAATAAGCTTTATAGCGCTGTAAAAGAAAGCTCGAAGACGAAGAGCAATGAGTAGAACACAGAGGAGAAAAGTTGAATGGCGCAAAGATATTTTTGCCTTATGATTAACTCTGCTGCGTGTCACATGACGCGTAGATGAAAATCTGAGGAAAGTATCGGTGTTGGTGGTGAGGATTTCGAACAAGGCGTGGGGACCTTTTTTCAAAAGTATCTGTAATTACTGCTCCATTCATCTTGCAAAAGTGACAGAATTCAATAAATTCGACTATGTCTATTAGGTAGTCCCTTTGAATACTTTGATCCCTGAAGTAAGTTTTGGTCTCAATAAAAAAAAGTTATCAAATTTATGTCTATTAGATTTAACAGAATTTATGATTAAAAAAATTAATCTTAAACTCTAATTAAGTTCTATCAAACCCTAAAAAATACAATATAAAAAACTGCAATAGATACAAAAAAAATGTACCAAAAATAGAAGAAATTTACACCTAAAGAGCTAAACACGACTTTAGAAATATACCAAAAACTAGTTAATTCATCCGCGCTTCATGCGGGGTGAGATATCACTAAATTCACAATTTTATTTTTATAAATTTAATGGAAGACATTATGTTTTTATAATAACAAAAACTAAAAAAAAAAAAGTTATTACATGTGAAAACATAAAACAAATAAATCTAAGAAAAAGCATCACATTGTCTGTAGGTTTATAATGATAATGTGCTCGATAGCAATCTCCTTTTTTAATGCCAAGAATAGAAGTTGTGCTGAAACGCAATCTTCTCAGTTGGAAGAGAAGTTGACACACATTTTATTGAAAAACTATTTTTATATATATCCTATTGCCTCATGTTCCTACTTAAATATTATTCACAAATAATAGTACTATAGTTATTGTAAATAATATTTATTTCCGTGAAACTCTTGAAACTTCTCAAATACAATGGGCATGAAGAATTGGACATATAACCTTTAAGAACTTGTAACATTTTATGAAAAAAAATCATTGTGAACAATACTTTATTGTCGTCTTGGTAAGTCCTGTGGAAGCAGCAAAGCTCAATCGCGACATCGATAGCTCAATCTTTCCTTCACTCTTGATAGATACAAATTGATCTCTTTCTTTTCAATTTCAATCAATATATTCATGCAACCATTAGAACTGTCATCAAAGAGTCATTAATAATTATACATGAGTAATGTATATATGTTTCTAAACATCCCAAATCTACTGAATAGATCATGACTCATATTCGGATATGCTTGTGAACTGAAATACATGCACAGAAAGAGAAAGCAGAGAAGAGGAGGTCAGCTGAGAAAAGGCTTTGAAGTTTCTATTTTCATTTTATGTTGATTTCAAACTTCTTGTATCCTATGACTCAAAATAATGGAAACAGAAATCACATTAAATCCTCAATTGAAGATTAGAATATATGGAGCATAAATACAAAATAATTAAAAAACAGAACAGTGTTATAAGAAATATTAAATTATGGTGGATGTCTACTCTTCCTCCATGATCTTCATCTCAAATGCTTAATGACATATTCAATGACATATTCAATGACATATTTTCTTCACTTTTCATGCCTATATAAAGGCCTTGTAATAGATAGAAAAATACACACAATTGAAGAAGAAATAAGAATCTCTTTTCTCTTTCTCTATATATCTCTTAGCTTGTTTTTTCTTGTTCCATATTGTTACTTTGAGTTATATTTTATAATACATTATCAACACCGGACTCTACCGTCTCAAGAATCTCTTTGAGAAGACTAAGGTATAACTTTTCTCCTCTTTTAATTATAAGTGATATTATGAAAAGAAAGTTTGTTGCCCTTGAAATTTCGGGCAAGAACTATATGACATGGGTGTTGGATGCTGAAAACCATTTAGATGCAATGGGTCTTGGAGACGCCATTAAAGATAGAAATAAAGCATCTACCCAAGACTGTGCTAAGGCCTTGATTTTCTTGCGCCATCACCTTGATGAAGGGTTGAAGATAGAATATCTCACAGTCAAAGATCCACTTGTTTTGTGGAATGACTTAAAGGAAAGATATGACAACTTAAAGTTGGTCACTCTTCCACAAGCACGATATGATTGGGCTCATCTGAGGCTCCAAGACTTTAAGTCTGTTTCTGAATATAATTCTGCGATGTTCAAAATTGCTTCTAAATTGAAACTCTGTGGAGATACTATCACTGATTATGATATGCTTGAAAAAACATTCACAACATTTCATGCCTCCAATATAGTCTTGCAACAGCAGTACCGAGAGAAAGGTTTCAAGAAGTATTCTGAGTTGATTTCTCTTCTCCTTGTGGCTGAACGAAACAATGACTTGCTCACGAGAAATCACGAAAATCGACTCACTAGGTCTACACCATTGCCTGAAGTGAATGAGGTGTATTCCCATTATTATAAGCGTGAAAAAAGTCGTGGCCCTGTTCGTGATCGTGGCCGTGGCCGTGGCCAAGGAAGAAATTTTTCTGGTGTTAATCACCCCCAAAGAAAAATAACCACCAAAAGTGGAAAGGGCCAAGGGTAAATGGTTCAGAAACTGAATGTTATCGTTGCGGCATTGGGCAAATATTTGTCGCATACCAAAATATTTGATTGAACTTTATCAAGCATCTCTAAAGGATAAAGCTCCTGAAGCTAATTTTGTCTATGATAATGAATTTGACATCACCCACTTGGATGTGGCAGATTTTTTTGAGCACTCTGATAGAAAAATAAACCACTTGATCGGTGATGGATCTATTGTTAAATATGATTGAGTATTTTAATTTTTATGTTTTCCTATTCGTAGTATCTAATGAATAAACATCTTGTAATTTTTATTGCACTTAATAATAATTCTTATGTAGTTTTTAAAAATATATGTATTTCCTAAATTTCACAAACAAGGAGTAATATCTAAGTAATTAGTGTCCTAGTCTCACTGATCTTTTAATTCCTTTTGATTTTCCTTTACGTTACTTTAATTCTCTTTAAGAAGAGGTTTACAAGTACCCTGGAACAACTTTTGTTACTTCACCCTTAATTTATTTTTCATGTACTTATAATTGTATTATTTTTTGCTGCATAATTATTTGTATAATAATTAAAATTTGCTAGAAAATGTATTAAAAGGTCACTATTGAATTATTGGTTTAACTTTATTTCTTTTCCTTTTTCTCTAAAAATACTAATATTTATTCATATACTTCTTTTATATGTCAAACCACGGGAAGCAAATATGGATATCTTTCAAAACAAACTTGGATCAAAGTTCAATTGTAAAAATATTTGCTTAATTGATTCATGTACAACACATACAATATTCAAAGAGAAGAAATATTTCTCTCATTTAAGTATGTGTAAGGCAGATGTTACTACAATTTCTGATAGTAGTAATCTAATTGAAGGCTCTGGAAGAGCTAATATAACTCTGCCTAAGGGAACAATACTTATCATAGAGAATGCAATGTTATCCTCCAAGTCCAAGAGGAACTTGTTGAGTTTTAAAGATATCCGTCGAAATAGATTTCATATTAAGACAATAGATGAGAATAATCTCGAATATCTCATCGTTACCAAGAATGTCTCTAGTCAGAAAAGGGTTATTGAGAAGTTCTCATCTTTATCTTGTGGCCTGTATTGGACAAGAATTAGTGCAATTGAGGCACATTCTATCGTAAACTAAAAGGTTTCTAATTCCAATACTTTTGTACTTTGGCATGATCGATTGAGACATCCTGGATCAATTATGATGAGACGAGTTATAAAGAACTCAATGGGCATTAAAGAATTTAATTTTTTTTTAAATAATGAGTTTTCTTGCACTTCTTGTTATCAAGGCAAGTTGATTATTAGACCATCACCAACAAAGGTTGGGATTAAGTCCCCTGCGTTTTTGGAACGTATACAAGGTGATATTTGTGGACCTATTCACCCACCTAGTGGGTCGTTTAGATATTTTATGGTCTTAATAGATGCATCTTCTAGATGGTCTCATGTGTGCCTATTGTCATCTCGCACCCTGGCATTTGCAAAATTAATGGCACAAATAATTCGATTACGGGCACAGTTTTCCGATAATCCAATTAAGTCTATTCGACTTGATAATGCTGCTGAATTTTCATCCCAAGCATTTAATGATTATTGCTTATCAATTGGGATAAAAGTGGAACATCCTATAGCTCATGGTCACACTCAAAATGGCCTTGCAGAGTCTTTGATTAAACGTCTGTAATTGATATCAAGACTGTTACTCATGAAAATGAAATTACCCACTTCTGTTTGGGGTCATGCCATTTTGCATGCATCAATGCTAATTCATCTCAGACCGACAAATTATCATAAATATTCCCCGTTGCAATTAGTTTTGGGTCATGAACCTAATATATCCTATCTAAAAAATTTTAGATTTGTTGTATATGTGCCTGTAGCACCGCCATATCGCACCAAGATGAGTCCCCAAAGAAGGTTAGGAATATATGTTGGGTTTGAATCGCCCTCTATTATTCGCTACCTCGAAATATTAACGGAAGATTTGTTCACTGCTCGATTTGCAGATTGTCGATTCGATTGGGCATTTTCCCCAAAATTAGGGAGAGAAATTGGTGAAATCAAACGGAAAATTTCGTGAAAAAATCCATCATTATCTCATCTTGATCCACATGCCTCTATTTGTGAAAAAAGGTGCAAAAAATTATCCATTTGCAGAAAATAGTAAATCAAATGCCAGATGCATTTACGGATCTGAAAAGGATAACGAAATCACATATCCTTGCAGAGAATGTTCCAATCCGTATTGATGTCCCTGTTGGACAATCTTTTAGTGTCATAGCTAATGAGTCAAAAGCACGCCTAAAGCATGGTAGACCATTAGGTTCTAAGGATTGAAATCCTAGGAAAAAAAAAAATAAATGATCAAGATGACACTACGAATGAGACTCATAAAGAAACCCATGATTTAACCAATCTTGAAATTCATGAGAAAATCAATGAGCCCGAGACTCAAGAAAATAAGGAACTATCAATAAACCCAATCGATATTGAGACAGATTTGAATCGATTGAATATAGTTGTGGATTATGTATTTGCATATAATGTTGCATCTAGCATTATGCAAGATAATGAGGATCTTGAACCTCAATGAGAATGTCGACAAAGACGTGATTGGCCAAAATGGCAAGAAGCAATCCAATATGAGTTGGATTCACTTACGAAACGTGAAGTTTTTGGGTCTGTAGTCCAAACACCTAATGGTGTTAAACCTGTTGGCTATAAATGGGTCTTTGTACGTAAAATGAATGAAAAAAATGAGGTACAAAGATATAAGGCATGCCTTGTTACACAAGGATTTTCACAAAGGCCTGGTGTCGATTATGAAGAGACGTATTCTCCTGTTATGGATGCTATAACGTTCCGTTATTTTATTAGTCTTGCTGTCCATGAAAAGCTTGGCATGCATTTAATGGATGTGGTTACAGACTACCTTTATGGCTCACTTGATAATGAGATATACATGAAAATTTCTGATGAATTTAAAATGCCTGACGCACATAATTCAAAGTCCAGGGAGATGTTTTCAATCAAATTGCAAAGATCTTTGTATGGTCTAAAGCAATCAGGAAGAATGCGGTATAACCGCCTTAGTGAATATTTATTAAAGGAAGGTTATATAAATGATGCCATTTGTCCATGTGTTTTTATAAAGAAAACAACATCGGAGTTTGTTGTACTTGCCGTATATGTTGATGACATAAACCTTATTGGAACTCCTACAGAACTCCAAAAGGCAATTGATTATTTAAAGAAGGAATTCGATATGAAAGATCTCGGAAAGACAAAATTATGTCTCGGTTTGCAAATTGAATATTTGACAAATGAGATTTTTGTTTATCAATCTGACTACATAGAAAAGGTATTGAAACGGTTTTACATCACATCCATTGAGTACTCCGATGGTTGTTCGATCATTTGATATGAATAAGGACCCGTTCTGACCTCAAGAAAAGAATGAAGAGCTTCTTGGTCCTGAAATACCATATCTTAGTGCAATTGGTGCACTAATGTATCTTGCTAACACTACAAGGCCTGACATAATTTTTTCAGTTAATGTCTTAGCAAGATATAGCTCTGCTCCTACAAGGAGATATTGGAATGAAATCAAACACATATTGCGGTATCTAAAAGGGACTACCGATATGAGCTTATTTTATGGCAATGATTGCAGTCCCGATCTTGTTGGTTATGCCGATGCTGGGTATTTATCTGACCCACACAAGGCTCGATCTCAAACAGGTTATATATTTACATGTGGAGGCACTGCAATATCTTGGCGATCGACTAAGCAATCAATCGTGGCTACTTCATCTAATCACGCTGAGATAATTGCTATTCATGAAGCAAGTCGAGAATGTGTATGGTTGAGGTCTGTAATACACCTAATTCGAGACAAATGTGGTTTGAAGTGTGATAAACTACCCGCAATTTTGTATGAAGACAATGCAGCATGCATAGCTCAATTGAAGGGAGGATTCATAAAATGAGATAGAACAAAACACATTTCACCAAAGTTATTTTTCACACATGATCTTCAAAAGAATGGTGATATCAGTGTGCAACAGATCCGTTCAAGTGATAATATGGTTGATTTGTTCACCAAATCTCTACCAACGTCAACCTTCAAGAAACTAGTGTACAAGATTGGGATGCGAAGGCTCAAGGATGTGAATTGATGCTCTCATCAGGGGGAGTTAATACGCGGTGTACTCTTTTTACCTTACAAGGTTTTGTCCCACTGGGTTTTTCTTGTAAGGTTTTTAATGAGGCAACCAAAAAGTGTATTCCTAAACATGTGTACTCTTTTTCCTTCACTAGGATTTTTTTTCCTAATAAGGTTTTAACGAGACATATTATCTATGGACATCCAAGGGGGAGTATTATAAGAAATATCAAATTATGGTGGATGTCTGCTCTTCCTCCATGATCTTCATCTCAAATGCTTAATGACATATTCAATGACATATTTTCTTCACTTTTCATGCTTATATAAAGGCCTTGTAATAGATAGGAAAATACACACAATTGAAGAAAAAATAAGAATTTTTTCTCTCTTTCTCTATATATATCTTAACTTGTTTTTCCTTATTTCATATTATTACTTTGAGTTATATTTTATAACAAATAGAACCTTTTAGCAAAATGATTGTAGCCACCTCCTACTCCATATTAATTATTTATTCCTTGCTTACACAAAACATCAAATCCATTGTAAAGAGAAAACATTTCAGCAATGAAAAGTCAGAACATTCTATTACACAAAACAAAATGAGAACTTAAGTAAATATTGAAGTGCTCTTAAGATTTAATTATACTACTTGTACTACAAAGTATACTATTATATTCAATTCATGGAATATGGAGTTAAATTTACTTGTGGAGTAGAATAGCATGAAGTGAGAATGAAATTCTTGAAAATGTGCATAGAGAGATGAGCCCTATTAGAGAAATCACTGTAAATAGAGACCAACACCAGAGGAGTGCCAATTAGTTTTTTTTCTTGTTAAGAAAAGAAGCCCAGAATTATATTAATATATACATTTGCTCTTTATATTGATTAAGACTTAGTTAAAAATTGTGATCAACTTTCCATACCTATCAGTTATCCTCTATTGTGCTCAGGTTTCCAACAACTATCAGTTAACCCTATATCTGAATCTAGAGCAATCAGTATGCAACTAATACTTCTCAGTGTCATACTGAGTTTTTCTGGTCTTCATTATCCTAACAACAACAACAACATCAACCTGCATATGCAGGCAGAAAAATTGGAAAGTCAACAGCAAAAGAAAAAGAGTGGAAGTTTATCCTTTTCATTAACTATTTTTGGCCTTAGATATAATATGAATGTTGAATATACTAACAGTAAAATAGTGCAGGAAATGATAACACATTATTCAACCAATTAATATGTCTGTTAAAAAATTAATTTGTGACCGGATCTGTTAAAGACAACACAACGTTTGTCCGTAAAAATAGCATAGAGAGTAAACCTGGTATTATCTGTTCTGAAATATACATTACTTGTGTTCACATAGAGTGATTCATTCATCTGGATGACATTTACTTGTATACATATATAAGTTTGATATATCTAACAGGAAAAAAAATTCAACTATACCGAAGTACCTATCACATCTTTCATTCATCTATTTGTCACCGTCACACTTTTTCTTCTCTAAATAACAATAGCAATTAAGTTATACCAAAATACCAATCGCATTATCTATTTGTCAACGTCACACTTTTTCTTCTCTTATTGAGGGATTGACACTCTTTAATACTTTAGGGATAGAGGTGATAATATTGCAAATCAACACTCATTTAACAGGAAAAAAGAAAAAGAATATACAAACTTTATATGATAAAATGGAGAAGTAAATTGATAATTGAAGACAAAGATAATTAGTACTATGGTAGCAATTTAGTGAAGATGTTGTACAAACACTTTAAGTAATCTATCCTAATATTTTACAAATCAGAAATAAACTAAAAGGCATTATAAGATCACGAAGAAGAACCAAAAAAGCAAGAAACGTTGAATCAGATGCCATATTTGGTTTTGAGGTTAACCGTTGTTGGTAGAAAGAAGAGGAAGCATGGAAGGCCAAATAAGGGAATTAAAGTCTAAAAATATGTCTATTCAGTTTTTATTCTTTTATGTCTAAAGACGTGACTTTTAAAATTTTTTTAGGACACCTAAATTGGAAAAATTTGAATGAAAACGCTGGAAAATTAAGAAAAAAGAAAAAGCCAAATCCTAGCTGTGAATAGCGCCACATCACCTCTCCATTGTCCCTCAATTATGTATATAGCATAAACAACAAAAAATGCACCTTTAAATGTAAGCTCCCTATTTGATCCCATCCCCCCCCCCCCCCCCCTCTCTCCTTCTTTTTTTTTTTTTTTTTTTTTTTTACGATTCTCGTCAAATCTAATAGACATAGTTCGTTGATTTTATAAAGACCAAAATTATTAAGTTTTAGCAAACTTAAAGGATAAAAACTGTTCAGAGCATCCTTAAGGGACTACTTTGAGCATGTTTACCAAGCTTCTAGGAAGCTAAAGTACATTTTTTTTTTCAAAAATTGCTTATTTTAGAGAATTTTGGTGTTTGGCTAACTTTTAGAAAAAAAATGCTTTTAAGTAGTAGCATAAGTTATTTTCATAAGCTAAGAGCGTGTTTGGCCAAGCTTTTGGGAGGCCGAATATACTTTTTTTTGTCAATAAGTGCTTTTTTGAAAATATAAAGTATTTAACCAAGACAGAGAAATGCTTTTTAGCAGTAACATAAATATTTTTTCTTGCTTTTGGAAAGAAGCTATAGGGAAAAGTAGTTTTTCTTTTTACCAAAAATACTTTTGAAACTTTGGCCAAACACAAATTATTGCTCCAAATATTGTTAAAAATTTTCAAACTGAATTACCAAACACAAAAAGTACTTTATTTTTGTTGAAAAATACTTCTGGAAAAAATATTTTTAAAAATAAATAGATTTTTGGAAGCTTGGACAAATATGCTTTACTCCCTCCGATCCACAATAAGTAACCATTTTACCTTTGGCACATCATTAAGGAAATACTAACTCTTAGAGAAAAAAAGATGTATTCGCTAAATTAACCTTAATTAATTGTTACCTTGACACATTGGAATATGTAAATAAGGGCAAATTTTGAAAAGATAAAATTAATTCCTTCTTGAATAAGGAAGGAATTAATTCCTTCTTGAATAAGGACGACAGAGATGTCCGAAGAATGGAGATGGAGTACGATGGTCCCGCTGCATAAGAATAAGGGAGATATCCAAAGTTGCAATAACTACCGAGGCATCAAGTTACTAAGCCATACTATGAATGTCTGGGAGAGGATGGTGGAGCTGAGATTGAGGAAGATTGTGGATATTTTTGAAAATCAGTTCGGATTTATGCTAGGACGTTCGACTACGGAAGCTATTCATCTTGTTAGGAGGTTGATGGAACAATATAGGGAGAGGAAGAGGGATTTACATATGGTGTTCATCGACCTAGAGAAGGCTTACGATAAAGTGCCAAGGGAGGTTATGTGGAGATGTTTGGAGGCTAGAGGTGTTCATGTTGCTTACATTAGGTTATTAAAGACATGTATGATGGAGCTAAGACTCGAGTGAGGACCGTAGGAGGGGACTCAGAACAAATTCCAGTTATGATGGGGTTGCATTAGGAGTCAGCCTCAATCCATTTTTATTTGTCTTGGCGATCGATGCGTTGACGCGCAATATACAAGGAGAGGTGCCGTGTTGCATGTTATTTGTAGATGATATTGTTCTGATTGACGAGATGTGATGCGATGTTAATGGGAGGTTAGAAATTTGGAGGCAGACCTTGGAGTCTAAAGGTTTCAAGTTGAGCAGGACCAAGACAGAGTACTTAGAGTGCAAGTTCAGTGGGACGACTCAGGGTGAGGACGAAGGAGTGAGGCTTGATTCTCAAGTCATCCCTAGGAGAGAGGGTTTTAAATACCTTGGGTCAGTTATATAAGGGAATCGAGAGATCGACGAGGATGTTACACATCGTATTGGGGCGGGATGGATGAAATGGATGCTCGCCTCAGATGTTTTGTGTGATAAGAATATGCTACCTAAACTTAAAGGCAAGTTTTATAGAGCGGTGGTCAGATCGATTATGTTATATGTGGCTAAGTGTTAGCCAATCAAGAACTCCCATGTCTAAAAGATGAAGGTGACTGAAATGAAGATGTTGAGATGGATGTGCGGGGATACCAGACTGGATAGAATTAGAAATGAAGTTATTCGAAATAAGGTAGGTGTGACCCCTATGGAGGACAAGATGTGAGAGACAAGAATTAGATAGTTCGGACATGTGAAGAGGAGAGACGTAGATGCACCAGTGAGGAGGTGTGAGAGGTTGGCCCTGGAGGGCTTGATGAGAGGTAGAGGTAGAGGTAGCCGAAGAAGTATTAGGGAGAGCTGATTAGGCAAGATATGGCGTTGCTCCAGCTCACCGATGACATGACCATGGATAGGAAGGTGTGGACATTGAGAATAAAGGTAAAGAGTTAGAATATGTCGTCTAGCATTGTCCTTGTTTGTAACAGTAGCTTTAGTACATGAGTTAACGTTATTTATGTACTTTCGTATTCTTTGATTTATGTGATTACTTGTCGTTGCTTTCGTTTCGGCCTTCCGATTACAATACTCAATTTAGTTTTGTATCTTTGTATTTTTGATTCGATTTTATAGTGGTGTAATTGTTGTTGCCCTTCCTTTTATTTTTCCTAAGCCGGGGGTCTTTCGGAAATAGTCTCTCTGCCTTCTTGAAGGTAGGAGGTAAGGTCTGCGTACATACTACCCTCCCCAGATCCCACTTGTGAGGTTACACTGAGTTTGTTGTTGTTGTTGTTGTTGTTGTTTGAATATGTAAATAGATACTTATTTGAGACCAAAATAAAAAGGTAAAATAGTCACTTATTTGGACAGGGAGGGAGTACTGTTTAAGAAACTTTAATTAAAGAAAAGCTATTTAACTTTCTAAATGATTACTTTTTTCTATTCCGAAAAAGTTAATGCGTACTTTTAAAATAAATTAACTTACTGAAGGGCTATTTAAAAGTACAATAAAATCACAACTTATGAAGTTAAAATATTTTAAAAAGAATTTGAAAAAATCAAAATTCTGTAACGATAAATAATGTCATTTTGTTTTAGATAGAGAGGAAAAAAAACATTGTATAACATGCGAAAGATAGCACTGTTTCCTTTTACATAAACTTTTCGCAACATCGATTGGAAGGTCATTTCATATGTGCTCTGAAACGAAAAGCCCATACATCCGATTGAAATAGAAAAATGACCATTTTGAATCACACAAGAGCAAATTTTCTTGAAGAAATAGTAGTTGGACGGCAGCTCTGTCGTTAAGCATCAAACCACTGTCCAAACTCCAAAATAATCTAGTGGGCGTTTGGACATAATATAAGTTTTGGGTTGTTTTTGAATTTTTGCGAGGTTTTCAAATTTTCTAAAATTCAAAATCCATCTTGAAAATTTATGGCAGAACATTGATTTCTGAAAAAATTTTCGCTAAAAAATGAAAAATTTTCAAATGTCTAAATGGGCTCCTAGTACCAACTCCAAACGATAAGTCAAAAAATTGATTCTTTTCTACTCTTTACAGTCGTATGATGGAACCCAAGGGACTGCTTTCGTCTCATATGTCATCTGTTTTCGACTAGTACTATAAAACTCTGCTCCTCCTCATTCCCTTCACCTCACTTTCAACACCCATCTCCTATTTCTTTGTCAAGTTTCAATCTTTTGCGCTATGGCTGCCTCCAACTCTTCTTATGATCAGACTTCAGGTACTCTTTCTCTCTCTCTCTCTCTTCTAACTTTTTTTTGTTCTCATTGGATTTGCTCCAACTAGTTTTGATGATTGTCAAACATAACTTGCTCTTTGGTGTTTGTGATATGGTTTTTCCCGAGCAGCAGCTATAGCAACAGCGACTAAGAATGTGGAAGATTTCAAAGTTCATGTGTTCTCATCCTCTGAAGAGGTGAAAATTGTGAAATCTCTCTTTATCTTTAGCTTGACTAGATACTGTTGTGTTTGCCTTATTAGCTTGTTAATGACAATATCGTAGTTTCCAAAGAGCAATTATTTGTTCTGCACCCGTATATATTGGAAAATTGGAGCTAACAGGATGTATAAATAATCATAATAATAGTAATAATAATAATAATAATAATAATAATAATAATAAATGTAGAAAGAGTTGATAGATAATAGTTTTATGATATAACATATGACTTGAGGGCATTAGTGTAGGTTACCTACATTACACCCGATGAGGTGCGGCCCTTCCCTGGACCTGTGAATGTGTGAAGGGGGTGCTTCGTGCATCAGGCTGCCCTTTTTTCAACTTGAGGGTATGGGAGATTATTTTGCTCCTTTCGATGCAGTTCAAGAGTAAGTATAGACTATAGTGTGGGGGGAGCCTCCTTGAGGGGCTAGTTCTTATGGCAAAATAAGAGCAAGTATAATTGCTTTATCCTCCAAAACAAGATTGTGTTTAAGCCATAAGCAGTGCTCCAGTATATGATAAAGTTAATGATCTAAAGCAAAAGAAAATGAATCAAAGAAGTTCCCCTGTATGTTTGCAATATTTCGACTATATCCATTGATAGTCATCCACATTTTTAGTGTGTCGTGACTATAGTTAGATGTTTTTATTGAAACAGTTACTTGAAAAGTTGCACGAGAAATGGAATTCAGTGAAGCAGCAACCTTATCCAGCAATGTATTCTAGCATATTTGGCGGAATCATTCTTGATCCAGCAATGATGGTTATTCCAATGGATGATCACATGGTTCATCGAGGACATGGTGTCTTTGACACCGCTATTATTTTGGACGGGTATGAGTCTAGTCTAGTTCCTTAAACAATGATGTTATAATTTGTCAATTGATCTTTGAAAGCATCAAGTTATGTTAGACTCTGGGAATAGTGCGCTTCAATTCCTATAATTCTGATATACAATGCACTTTCCTTTTCAGTCTATTCCCCCCCTCCTCCCCCCCCACAATTCCTAATTCTAACTTTATGTTAGAGTCCGTGAGCCAAGTTACTAAGCATTACAATTGTGTGGTTACTTCAGCCTCTCTTTGGTTTTCTAGTGCAGATATCTGTATGAATTGGATGTCCATCTTAACCGCTTCCTTAGATCAGCATCGAAAGCCAGAGTCGCGTCTCCATTTACATTTTCAGAACTTAAAAGCATTCTAATTCAACTTGCTGCAGCATCAAAGATGAGGAAAGGCACTCTGAGATATTGGTTGAGCGCAGGGCCTGGGGACTTCTTACTCTCCCCAGCTGGTTGCCCAACATCTGCATTCTATGCTGTCGTGATCGATGAGGATTTCTCACAATGCAAAGAAGGGGTAAAAGTGATAACGTCTGCAATCCCCATGAAATCACCTCTTTTTGCCACTATGAAAAATGTGAACTACTTGCCTAATGTCCTCTCCAAAATGGAAGCCGAGGATAAGGGAGCATTTGCTTCTATTTGGGTTGACGAAGAAGGTTATATCGCCGAAGGTCCAAATGTGAATGTTGCTTTCATAACAGCTGAGAAGGAGCTTATCTTGCCTAGCTTTGATAAGATCTTAAGTGGGTGTACTGCTATGAGGCTTCTTCAACTTGCACCCAAGTTGGTCGAGCAGGGACGTTTGAGAAGTGTCAAAACTACTGACATCACGATCGAAGATGCCAAAAAGGCTGCTGAAATGATGTATGTTGGAAGCACACTTCCTTTATTACCTATCATCATGTGGGATGAGAAACCTATTGGAAATGGTAAGTCCACTCAACTACTTTTCTTCTCACTTCCTTTATAACAATAGTTGGTATGATGAGCACGCTTAATATGCAATATACTATATGGAAACCAGAAAACGTTGGCTTACCATTCTAGTTTATGTCCACCCATTGATAGTAAAGTTAGCTGCGTATGGATGATTTGTAATTTGCAAGCATCTGTGAGAAGAATAACATTGTTTATTGTGACAGGGGAAGTTGGAGAATTGACGATGGCACTCTCGGATGTACTCTGGGAAGATATGGAAGCTGGCCCAGAAACACAGAGAATTCCAGTTCCATATGTGTAGGAACTCAACTCAAATTAAAGAATATGCTCTGATAGAATGCTCTGAATGGATTTGAAATCAATGTTATTCTGTTTTCTAAGTAGTGGGTGGTAACAGCATTGTTGCATCACTGCTTCTTGGTTCTGTGGCACAGGAGTAGGTCTTAATAAGCTTTATTTGTGGAGGTTCCCCAGCATTGCATAATCAACTAAATAGTCTTGCAATGTATTGGTACATGTACTTTTCTATTTTTATGTTTGGAAATTGGAATCGATTGAAAGAATTAAGAATACTGCTCCAATCTTTTCTTTCTCTATACAATACGTTGTGCTCAAATGAATTTGTATTATTTTCCTGTGGTGTGTTAACCACTTCAACCTCCCAATTTGGCGTGGTAATCACTTAGATAATTGGTAATGGTTTCATTGATATGTTGTATGAATTAAGAAAAACAAAAGTAGTAATTTCTAAATAAAATAGTTACGATGCATTTCTTTATAAAGTTATATATAAATATGTTAGATATAAGCAAATGAGTAATACACATGGTATAGGTCAGAATTAATGACTAAAGATTTAATTGACTAAAGCAAGACCCTAACCATGGTTTAAGTAATTAATAACTTGTCCATAAATATATTAAAAACTTTTCTCTCTCTTCCTACTTTTTCTTTTCCTAAACAGTATCTATTTGCTTCTTTATCAGTTTACCCGATTATTTCTCCCATTTATTTAATCTCTTTTCTCCCTCTTCGCGCCAAAACAAATTTTGCATATTCCATACACAATTCACTGTAATTTTCTTTATTACAATTACAGTGATGCTATTTTTATTTTTGTGTGGAGTCCAAATAAAAAAAAACGTCAAATTACATCATCTAGAATTTCCTCACTACTTGAAGAAGTTGTTCAGTGTAGTTTTTTTGTTGTTGGAATCAAAGGTAAAAACCTCTTTGTAGACGATGTAATAATTCTAATAGGGAATTTTTCTTGTCGGAGTAGGAAATGAGTTAAAATATAATATTAGATGTATAATTAGTTCATATTCAAAAGTAAATGGAATGAATTGTAGATACGTTATAATGATTGTTTTTTCACTTGGACTCTATGAAAGAGCAAATATACAGTGATTGTTTTTAACTTTGATTCCAACAAATTTATTTTAGTATATTTACGGACAAGTTATTAAATATTTAAACCATGGTTAGGGCATTGTTTTAATCAATTAAATCTTAGGCATTAATTCTAACATATGCCATGTGACAGAATAATAGAAAAAATGAAGAGGAAAAGCTCACCTCGAATGAGCTCTAATGGAGGATGAAGAAGGACATAGGCCTGGAACCTTCTCTTTCATTAGAAATGAACAGAGCTAAAAGTGTACAAGATATAAAATGTAAAAGTTGCTTAGTACAAAAAATATCTACGCCTATTTATACTGTGTACATGTGTACAGTTATGTACAGCTGTACCAACTACACTGCGACTAATCTGTACAAAGAATAAATACACACGTGTTCTCAATACCCCCCTCGAGTTGGAAGGGAGGAACTCACAGCCAACTTGCTAAGTAAATTACAATGTTTGATCCATGTAAGAGGCATGGTGAATATATCTGCCAGCTGCTCATGTGTGAAAATGGGATGTAATGAGATGAATCCCTCGTGTAGTTGATTCCTCACAAAGTGGCAGTCCACTTCTATGTATTTTATACGTTCATGAAATACAGAATTCTTAGCTATGTGGAGAGCTGCTTGGCTATCACAGAAAACTGAGACAAGTAATGTTAAGAGAACTGTCAATTCTTCAAGCAGCCTAAGTAACCACACTAATTCTCCCACAACTTGTCTAGCTGCTCTGTATTCTGCTTCTGCTGAGAATAATGAAATAGTGTGTTGTTTCTTAGATTTTCAGCTAATAGGGCTATCACCTAGCAACACAACATATCTACTAACTGATTTCCTTGACTCAGGGCAGGTTGCCCAGTCTGAGTCACAGAAGGCTTGAACCCTGTAGTTTTTGCTGTTGGATAGAAAAATCCCTAAGCTTGGATCACCTTTAAGGTACCTAAGTACATGGTATGCGACTTTCAGGTGTGGCTCCGTTGGACTCTGCATGTATTGACTCAAATGCTGCACACTATAAGATATGTCAAGCCTTATATTAGTTAAGAAATTTAGCTTTCCTACTAGTCTCCTATAGTGAGAAGGATCAGGAAGTAAAGACCCCTCATCTGCACTTAGCTTAGTTGAAGGGTCAAGTGGAGAAGTTAAAGTAGAGTACTTGGTGCAATCAAACTCTGTCAATAGATCCATTGTGAATTTCCTTTGAGATATTCGTACCCCATCATCCTTGTACAGAATCTCCAATCCCAGGAAATAATGTAGCCTTCCCATGTCCTTTATTTTGAAGGTCTCATGTAAGAAAGCCTTCAGTGCTTCTATTTCCTGTAAATCAGTCCTTGTTATCAGGACATCATCTACATAAACAGCCACAAACACCACTGAAGTTCCATGCTTCTTGTAGAACAATGAATAGTCGAGTAGGGAGTGTGTGTATCCTCTGGAACAGAGTGCTGCAGTCAACTTCTCATACCATTGCCTGCTTGCTTGTTTTAGACCATATAAGGACTTATTCAATTTGTACACTAAGCCTGGTCTTTCCACAACAAGACCTGGAGGTACTTCCATATATACTTTCTTATGGAGGTCCCCATGGAGGAATGGATTGTTGACATCTAGTTGGAAGATCTCCCATCCTTTCTTCACTGTTGTCCCAATTAGAGCTCAAACAGTTGTCATCTTTACTACTGGTGAAAAAGTTTCTGTATAGTCTACCCCTGCCTGCTGAGTGTATCCCTTTACTACTAGCCTTGCTTTAAATCTTTCTATGCTCCCATTTACCTTGTACTTCACCTTATATACCCATTTACAACCTATTGTTCTTTTTCCAACTGGAAGTGGCACTAAACTCCAAGTATGGTTGGCATAAAGTGCTTCAAATTCCTGATTCATAGCTGTTTGCCATGCAGGATCAGCAGCTGCCTCTTCATATGAACAGGGCTCAGTCCCATGTAAAACGTTTTTAATCAATTGCTGACTATCAGAACTCAAAGCATTGAGTGAAACACATTGGGCATTAGGTATAGATACATTAAAAGAAAGTGAGGTAGTGCTTTGGTTGCTGCTGGAAGGAGAGTTAAGGTGGCTTGTCTGTAACTTGGGGAATGAGTAGTTATAATCTTTCAAATAGGTAGGGACTTTGAGAGTTCTGGAGGGTCTTCCTGATGTTTTATTAGGTTGTTGAATCATTAAGTTGGGAGTATTATTGGTAGATGTCTCATGCTGATTGTTGTCAAACAAGGTAGAATATTCTTCAAAGTTTGAAGTTGTATGAGAATTGGATTCACTCAGCCCTGGTGATGAGGAGTCAGGTGACATAGCTGGAAGATATGGACTAGGTGAACTAGGAAGAGATACTGACTCGTGAGGAGGAAACATGTCTTGTGCCAAATCTGAATTTACTCGTGGAAATGAGGGAAATACTCTATTGGAATCAGAATGCAAAGCAAAAGGAAATACACTTTCATGGAATACAACATCTCTTGATACATGAATTCTCTTTGTGACTAGATTGAGTACCTTATTTCCCTTTGTCCCAAAGGGATATCCCACAAAAATATGAGGTAAGGATCTTGCTTCAAATTTATCTTTGTAAGTTTTGAGGGTTGTAGGAAAACAAAGGCGTCCAAAACTTTTAAGGTGAGAATAGTTGGGTTTTCTTTTCTAAAGTAACTCCAATAGGCATTTGTTTTTGAGGGTAGTAGAAGGGAGTCTGTTAATCAAATAGGTTGAGATGAGAATGCATTCTCCCCAGTATTGCATGGGGAGTTTAGACTGATACAACAATGCCCTGGCTGTTTCTAAAAGATACTTGTGTTTTCTTTCTACTATGCCATACTGTTGGAGCGTATAGGGACATGTTTTCTGATGTATAATGCCCTAGGACTGCAAGAAGGAAGCAGTCTCAGAGTTTATGAACTCAAGACCATTGTCAGTTCTAATGGTCTTAATGGAGCAATTGAATTGATTCTTTACCATGGCAGTGAAAGCCTTGACTTCCTGCAGAGCATTACTTTTGCATCTAAGCAGGTGTGTCCAAGTACACCTACTGTAGTTATCTACTAGGGTGATGAAGTACTTATGCCTATCATGTGTTGGGACATGATAGGTCCCCCATAAATCAACATGTAGGATTTCAAATATTTTGGTTGTGACTATAGTTCTTTCTGGAAAGGAAAATCTGTTTTGTCTAGCCATTGGGCATATATGACAAATGAAGGGTTGTTTGAGTGAAAATGAACAAGTATGGATTCAATTCCTCTCATTTTGGCAAAGGGTACACGTCCCAATCTATTGCGCCACAAGAGATCAATCATATATTTATCAAACATAGGTGCATTGTATGTAGAATTGGCATTTCCTTTACATTGCATATGAGAATTTGTGACAACTTTATTGCATTCGTGAGAAGAAGTGTGTGAAACAGAGTTGTGTGAACTAGGTACAACATGTGAAACAGAGTGTGAGACAATATTATTACTACTAGTTAGGCTAGATGGAACATCTGAAACAGATTTAGTGATTGCATCACCTTTATTAGATGAACTAGATGAATTGGCATTAACCAAGGAATTAGACTTGCAGGAATCTGAGGTGTAAAGGTACATACCATCTTTACCTTTACCAGTTGCCAGAGGCCTCTTCAGTGAAGGGGACTGCAAAAGGATACAAGCAAATTTGGTAAATATAACAAAGAAATCAAGTTGAACTGTTAAGCAATGCATAAAAATTAGGCTGAATTTGAAACTAGGGACAAAAATGACTCTTTTCAGGGTGAAACTAGGACTCATGACTACATCTCCCATCAATGTCACCTTCACCTTATAACCATTAGGCAATGTAACTAAGAGAGGGTATACTAGAATTTTCACATTGGTCAACATGGATTTGTTATAGGTCATGTGATTTGATGCCCCAGAATCAAGTATCCACGAATCAACAATTGATCTAAAACACTCATATGAGTTAGTACCAGAATCAAAGGAAGTTGAGCAAGCTGAAATACCTGCAAAGTTCACAGCTCCTGCTTTCAGTTCATTTCCTCCATTTCCAGCATGAAAATTCTCCAGGATGCTCAGCAGTTGGTTATACTGTTCCTTTGTAAGGTTTTGCATGGTTCGATCATGTTATTGTACTTGGCCATTGTCTACATATTCACCTTCAATGCCATTCTCACTTTGAATTCCATGTACATTGGCAGCAAGTCTCTTTCCTTTGTTGAACCTTGAATCTTATGGATAACCATGTAATTTGTAGCATCTTTCCTTAGTGTGACCTAGTTTCTTACAATAGTCACAAAAGGCCGGGGTCTGCTCCCAGAATATCCTCCCCTGTAGTTATTGTTCCCAGTTCTGTTTCCTTGTTGATTATAGTCTATATATCCAGCATTGTCTGAAGTATTTGATTGTTGATTATAGCTTGTTCTGAAAGAATTTCCTCCTGACCTATTTGCACTCAGGGCAGTAGATTCAATCACAAACTGATTGTTTGGTTTGACCTCTCTTTGTTTCTCCTCTTGGATAAGGATTAAAAAAGCCTGTGCGAGTGAAAGCAACAGATTCATCATCAGAATACTCCCCTTACCACAGTATAAACTTCGTTTATCCCCATTAAGAACTGAATCAACCTTTTGTCATACTCAGCTGTCACGCCCCAAAACCGAGAAGCGCGACCGGCGCTCAACCGAGCGAACTCGACCGAGCAAGCCTGTTAGATTTTCTTCTACCCAAACTCATCCACGAATGAAGATAATACATATTTTTTATTAATTAGACAAAAACGTGATCATGTCTACTATACCAATTCATTATTAATGGGTTTCATCATTTTTAAAGTCTCAAATAGGACAAGTAATATAACCACAACATAACATAGTTTGTCTTTTCCAGCACCAATATACAACCCACACTACGTCTACGAAGCCTCTATAGATAAAGAAGAGTTCAATGATGATGCCGGCAATAAAGTCCCAACTATACCTCAAACAGAATACACAAAGAACAAAAGATACATGACCCCGGGATGAAGTGGGGCTCACCAAGTCAGCTGAGAAGAAGGTGTACTGCTATCACTGATCAATATTTCCTATTGTGGAACCACCCGGATCCATTTAAAGATGCAGCGCCCCCGGCAAAAGGGACGTTAGTACTGTCGAATAGCACTAGTATGTATAACTAAACACTCTCTCAATAGAATGACAAATAATACAAACAAGATTATCATAATGTTAATGGAAGCTTTAATCAACACCAAACCTCAATTTAGGATCAAGACAGTATTTCAATTAATTTCCATATCTCACATTGGGAGATTTTTAGTATCGATATTTCATTGTTCACAATACCATTATTCACAATACCAATACTACCGTACTCTCAGCACGGAGTCCGATCACGACCCGATCGGCTAGGCTATCTCATTAGAGACATCAACCGCAATTACTTTCAGTATCAGTAACACCGTCTTTAACACGGAGTCCGATCACGACCCGATCGGCTAGGCTATCCATTAGGGACATCAACCATAATCACAATTTCAATTACAATTTCCAGCACAATCACCACCATGTGTGCGGCATGATGTCCGATTACGACCCGATCGGATAGGCTGTCTTATTCGAGACATCAACCTTTTTGTATCAATCATCGCATTTCAAATTACTTTCACATATTTTCATTTCATTGGCACCAATGGCCATAATTTATAAGATCATTCTTGGCACGTTGGCCATATTTAGTATTTCATGCTCACCTTTTCACTTTCAAACATAAACGTCATCATTACCAACAACAACAATTCAATTCAAGGTGTGTAGTACACCTGTGAGCAATTAAGAGTCTAAAGCACATATAGGTATTTCGCAAAAAAATGGCATAATAGCCTTCGTTTGAACTTGACTTGAAGTCGAAACATTATTAATGCACAACCCATATTTTACCACATCCTCAATTGATAACACAACATAAATAAAGCGTTCGGGTTACTTGCTGAACATATATTTTTCAACACAGTCTTACTCGGAATAGCCAATTTTATAATGAACCACTCGGGACTTACATATTTTACATGAATATCATGGAATCTAATTCTAAGAGAAGAGTTTAGCCAACATACCTCAATTGAGCTTCCTTAAACTCTAAAATATTTCAAAATTCTTAGCAACTTCAATCTATTGTAGAAATATAACAAATTGAATCAAAATTAGGAGGATGATCATGGTTCTAGCTCATTTGAGCATTTTATCAAACACTAGGTGTGCATAAGGTTTCAAGGTCCTTTTATGGAGGATTCCATCATCCCACAACCCAATCTTTACCATGCTTAGTTCAGCAATCTTCCTACACCCCTTGATATCACATGCATGTAAAATAAACAACTCTCATGCCCAAAAATTATCTTGCTAATTACCCATTTTCAGATAATTTTGAAATTAGGGGTTAGGGTGTAGAATCTTATCTCTAGGATGAAGACCTAGTGAGTTTCCCTTCTTAATCTTCCAAAACTTGAGCAAGAATTGAAGAACAATTATTGAAGAACACCTTCTCACTCTAGGTCACTCTCTCTCACTCTAAAATATCAGATTATAGCTCAAAAATAGCCCAAAACGTGTATTTAACGAAGTAGGGTCGCGTTTTAAAAACCCAAAAATGAAGCTCCAGAACAAGGTCTGCGGTTGCATATGCGACCGCATAATGGTTATACGGACCGCATATCGGTCGCATAATCGGTGTCCAATACTACAAATATCTGTCTGTGTATGCGGTCACTATGCAGCTCGCATACATGTTCTGTGGTCGCATAGTGACCGCGGAACAGTTATGCGGTCGCATTGTCGACCGCATATTTAATCTAAACTGGCCCTCTTCTGCCTCACTTCTGCGGCCATTATGTGGCCCGCAGAGTGATTTTGCGGTCGCATAATGGACCGCAGAAACGTATTTTTCCGCCAAAACACGTAAAACCAATTCGGCACTACGAAACATTATTTTTCATATGCAAAACTTTTACAGGGCCTTACATCAGCCTTCTGCATATTTGCCTTAGCACCACATGTACAATTGCATTTGCACTGAGCATGTGCATTTAACGTGTTTAGCTCTTCCCAGAGCTTCTTTATATTAGTGTAATACCCAGTGATGTCTAGGGTTCCTTGACTCAAATCATTTATCTCTTTCCGCAATTGATACAGCTTCGCTCCGTTTGCCTGGTCATATCTATCCTCTAGTTTCTGCCAAAGTTCCTGAGCATCATTAACATATTGTAGACTATCCGCTAAATCCTTTGAGATAGAATTCAGAATCCACGACATGACCATATCGTCACATCATTTCCATTGATCATAATTAGGGTCCTTGGAATCCGATTTCCTGTATTTCCCATTTATGAATCCCGCCTTATTTTTCACTGAGAGATCTCTGAGAACTCCTCTTCTCCATGACCTATATCCCGATCCGTTCGAAAGGTACCGGTACAAGCATAGAACCCGCACTTTCAGATGAATTCATGTAGAGTGGATTTGTCGAATCTAGAAGCAGATTTGTGGAATCCGTCGTGTTTTCGTCAATAGCCATACTTATAGAGGATCGAAAATTGGGGAAATTTTGCTACTCGCATAAAAAAGTATCGTAGAGATATAATCGAATGAATAATCGACTGATTGAGCCTAGGATTGAGATCCTAGCTCTGATACCATGACAGAATAGTAGAAGAAATGAAGAGGAAAAGCTCACCTCGAATGAGCTCTAATGGAGGATTGAGAAGGACCTAGGCAGAGAGTCTTCTGGAACCTTCTCTTTCATTAGAAATTAACAGAGCTAAAGTGTACAAGATACAAAATATAAAAGTTGCTTAGTACAAAACATATCTACGCCTATTTATATTATGTACATATGTACAGTTGTGTACAGCTGTACCAACTACACTACAACTAATCTGTACAAAGAATAAATACACATGTGTTCTCAATACCATGTGTCTCTAATCTACACTAGAACTTGGGGAAAATGGAGAAAAGAGAAATGGAGAGGAGAAAAAAGGAAAATGGGGGAAGAAAAATAAAGATTTACAACTTTAATGGTATTTTTTTTAAAAAGAATAAAAAATAAATCTGTAATGGTATTTGAAAAGCTAATGCTCGATTCGTTTCATATATGGTATGCTCTGTTAAAGGTGAAAACCGCCAACTTATCGTTTATCCAAACAAACAGTTAAACCATTGTAATACAACCTCTCTTGAACTCTTATGATTTTTCTAAAGTCGTCCCTCAGCATAAATCCTTTTCAACTTTGAATATTTATTGCTCCTTTATTGTCATTTCGGGTTAATTACTTGGTGCAATAGGTGGAAAATGTAATGACTCGGCCGGTCATTTTGAATATTATAACCTTATTTTCCCATTTACTTCTCAATTTATGCCTTGATATTGATTTATGACTTATCGGGTTAGTTGGTTCGGGTCCGGAAGAAATTCGGAGTGAAATGAGACACTTAGTCTCATAATTAAAAAAAATTTAAGTTAGAAAAGTGGACCAGATATGGACCTATGTGTAAATGACCTCGGATTCGAATTCTGATAATTTCAATAGCTCCATATGGTGATTTCAGACTTAGGAGCGTGTCCGCAAGAATTTTTGGAGGTACGTAGAGGAATTAGACTAGAAATGCCGAAAGTTGAATTTTTGGGAAGTTTGACCGAGGGGTTGACTTTTTGATATCGGGGTCGAAATCATATTCTAAAAATTTTAATAGGTATGTTATGTCATTTATGACTTGTGTGCAAAATTTGAGGTCAATCGGATGTGATTTGATAGGTTTCGGCGTTATTTGTAGAAATTAGAAATTTCAAAGTTAAATAGGCTTGAATTGGGGCATAATTCATGGTTTTAGCGTTGTTTGAGTTGATTTGAGGATTCGACTAAGTTCGTATGATGTTTTAGGACTTGTTAGTATATTTGGTTGAGGTCCCGAGGGCCTCGGGCGAGTTTTGAATGGTTAACGGATCAATAATTGAACTACAACAACTGCTGCAATTTCCTTCTGCTGGAAATTTCTTCTGCCAGATTCGAGCCCAGAAATCTCTTAGAATCGAGCCCAGATATGAGCTTAGATCGAGCCCAGGGTTGAGGGTCACGATCGAAGCCATGATCGAGCCCAGGGTCGAGGGCCACGATCAAAGCCATGATCGAGCCGAGGGTCGAGGGACACGATCGAAGCCATGATCGAGCCCATGATCGAGGATCACTGTCAAAGGCAAGGTCGAAGACATGATCGAAGGCCAGGGTCGAGGGCCATGATCGAGGATCAGGATTGAAGCCAGGATCGAGGCCTAGGATCGAGGGCCAGGATCGAGGCCCAGGATTGAGGCCCAGGATCAAGGCCTAGGATCAAGGACCTCGATCGAAGGCCAAGATCGAGGCAGAACCGAGGTTGTCTGGGCAGAATTATAAAAACAGGGACTTCGTCCCATTCGTCATTTTTGACAAATTGGAGCTTGAGGAGAGGCGATTTTTGATATATTTTCAAGGAAAACTTGAGGTAAATCCCTTGTGATCATTTCTACTCCATAATATTGAATTATCATCGAATAATCCGACTAGATTACATGATTTTGAGGTGTAAATCGGAGATTGGAACTTAGAAATTTGAAAATAAGATTTGTAGATTTGAGGGTCGAGTTGAGGTCGGATTTTGGTAAAATTGGTATGGGTAGACTCGTGGTTGAATGGGCTTTCGGATTTTGTAACTTTTGTCGGGTTCCGAGACATAGGCCCCACGGGCAATTTTTGACCTAAATTTCTGATTTTTATGAAAAATTAGTATTTTCTTATGGAATTAATTCCAATAAATTTTATTGACCGAAACGAATTATTTGTGACTAGATTCGAGGCATTCGGAGGCCGATTTGCGAGGCAAAGGCATAGCAGAGTAAAGAGTTTCACGTTTTGAGGTAAGTAGCAGTTTTAAATCTGGTCCTGAGGGTATTAAACCCCGGATTTTGGTATCATGTGATTATTTTGGAGGTGACGCACATGCTAGGTGACGGGCGTGTGGGCGTGCATCGAGGGAATTGTGACTTGGTCTATCCCAGAAAAACTGTAAAGTTGAATAATTTGTTGTTAGCTATATGCTCTCTATGTGTTGATAAGATTTGACTGTAAATCATGTTAGAAATCATGCTTAGGCTATGTGATAGTACTGTTGGGATCCACAGAGGTCGCGTACTTGTTGAATTGCCTCTTAAATGCTATATGTACTCAGTCTCAGTTTTTACTTGCACATTTTATCTCAGTCTCTGTTATTATTATTGATACATCATATCATTGTTGTTTGGGCTGATTTCATGAATAATGAGAGCTCGAGAGACTGGAGAGATTTATGACTTAGAGAGGCTGTTGTCTGGGAGCCCAGTGAGTGATTGTTGTCCTAAGAGGTTGTACTTGATTTCCATTTATTGTTGCACTTAGTTGCTATCTGTCATTGTTGTGAAATCTCTGAAAGATTGTTGATATACGGATTACATGAACAGAAACTGTATAAAAATTGATTTGACATTAAACTGCCAGATTTGATAACATGTCTATTCTTTGCTGGAATTACTGAAAATGAACCATATCTGTGTAGCTCGTTACTATCTTCAGTTCCTTATTTATTATTGTTACTTGCTGAGTTGGTTGTACTCATACTACACCCTGCACTTCGTGTGCAGATCCAGGTGTTCCCGGACATAGCGGGTGTTGATCATTTCGCGCGGTTGATTTTCAGGAGATTTTGAGGTAGCTGCCGTGTTCCGCAGACCTTGTCTCTCCTTCTCTATATCTTTGTTTACTGTATTTGGTCTCAGACTATTATAGACTATATTTTCCAGACTTGTATTCATAGTAGATGCTCATGTACTCAGTGACACCAGGTTTTGGGGAGTGTTTATATTGTATTTAAATATTATATTTTCAACCTTAAAGAGAAGTTTTGGTTTATTGAGATTATCGGCTTGCCTAGTATCGAGATAGGCGTCATCACGACATGTTGGGATTTTGGCCCGTGACAAGTTGGTATCAGAGCCTAGGTTACATAGGTCTCACGAGTCATGAGCAGGTTTAGTAGAGTATTGTGGATCGGTACGGAGACGTCTGTACTTATCTTCGAGAGGCTGCAGTACCCTTAGGAAAATTTCACTTTCTTGTATTCTGTCGTGCGAATTTGTTGATTCTGAAAACTAAATTTCTGTTATTTTATTCTCTCACAGATGGTAAGGACACGTACTACCGGATCGGACGGTCAGCCACCAGTTAGGGCCGCGAGAGGCCGGGGTCGTGGTAGAGGCCGGGGCCGAGGTAGAGGTTGAGGTGTAGCTTGTACCACATTTGGAATAGCACCTGTAGTACCACTAGTTGTTCCAGCTCAGGAGAAGATTCCAGATATAGTTGAGCCGACAGGATCAGCTCAGGCACCAGCTGTGCCAATTGAGATTGCAGGCATTCAGGAGACTTTGGCCCAGATATTGGCAGCATGCACTGGTCTTGCTCATGTGATTTCGGTTCAGGCCGCACCTGCCACTTCTCAGGCTGGTGGAGGTACTCAAACCCCCATTGCCCGTACTCCAGACCAGGTAGTACAGGGACTTCAGATACTGGAGGCACTACCAGCCCATCTGGTTGCAGCTGCTCAGGCCCAGTAGTTCCTGTTATGGCAGATGATGAGCAGAGGAGACTTGAGAGATTTGAGAGGCTTCGACCTCCACCATTTAGCGGTACTGAGTCAAAGGATGCTCAGGATTTTCTGAATAGGTGTCAACGGATGCTTCGGACAGCGGGTATCCTGGAGACCAGTGGGGTCTCATTCATTACTTTTCAATTTTCTGGGTCTGCACTCAGATGGTGGGAGACTTACGAGAGACGTAGGCCTGTTGGCGCAGCACCCCTTACTTGGCATCAGTTCTCCGTGGTGTTTTTGGAGAAGTTCGTACCTCAGTCCCGCAGAGAAGAGCTGCGCAGACAGTTTGAGCAGCTTCGCTAGGGTGATATGTCCGTGATGCGGTACGAGATGAGATTTTCTGAGTTGGCTCGTCACGCAGACTGGTTGGTTCCCACTGATAGGGAGAGGATTATGAGGTTCATTGATAGCCTCACATATCAGCTGCGGTTACTTATGAATAGGGAGAGAGTATATGGTGCTACGTTTAATGAGGTAGTGGACATTGCTCAACAGATAAAGATGGTTCGTAGCCAGGAACATGGAGAGAGAGAAGCTGAGAGTCCTCGTGGTCCGGGTGATTACAACGGTGTTCCTTCAGGGGGTCAGTTTCACCGTGGTAAGGGTCGTTCTTACAGGCATGCACAGACGGGTCGTCCAGCTCATCGTGGTGCATCCGCTAGCTATGGTTCTTACAGTGCTCACTCAGGCCAGTCTTCATTCAGTGCACTACCAGTGCAGAGTTCTCATCATGCCTCGTCCACACAGGCTTCTGCAGGTCATTCCTCGGGTTATCAGGAGCAGCAGTTCCGTCAGAGGAGGGGTTGTTTCGAGTAAGGAGAATTTGGTCATTTCAAGAGAGAGTGTCCTAGGCTATTGAGTGGGGTTTCACAGCAGAGTTCTCGACTGACGGCACCAGCACCAGCAGTTACACCACCCGCCCTGCCATCTCGGGGTGGGGATCAGGCAGCTAGGGGTCGCCCAAGAGGGGGAGGCCGATCAGGAGGCGGGCAGGCTCGATT
This sequence comes from Nicotiana tomentosiformis, assembly GCF_000390325.3. Taxonomy (NCBI): domain Eukaryota; kingdom Viridiplantae; phylum Streptophyta; class Magnoliopsida; order Solanales; family Solanaceae; genus Nicotiana; species Nicotiana tomentosiformis. The sequence continues at coordinate 40,213,719 of NC_090818.1, read as the reverse complement.
CTATGCTCTTCCTGCCAGGCCAGATGCTGTTGCCTCAGACGCAGTGATCGCAAGTATTGTTTCAGTATTCCACAGGGAGGCTTTTATATTATTTGACAATGGTTCCACTTATTTATATGTATCATCATATTTTACTCATTATCTGGATATGCCATGTGAGTCCTTAGTTTCACCTGTTTGTGTATCTACACCGGTGGGCAATATTATTATTGTGGATCGTGTGTATCGGTCATGTGTGGTAACTATTAGGGAACTGGAGACTAGAGTTGATGTCTTATTACTCGGTATGGTTGATTTCGATGTAATCCTGGGTATGGATTGGTTGTCTCCATGTCATGCTATTCTGGACTGTCACGCAAAATTCGTGACGTTAACGATGCCGGGGTTGCCAAAGGTTGAATGTAGGGGTTCTCTAGATCTTGTTCCTAGCAGGGTAATTTCTTATTTGAAGGCCCAACGTATGGTTGGAAAGGGATGCTTGTCATATTTGGCCTTTGTGAGAGATATTGATGCAGATGCTCCTATTATTGATTCAGTACCAGTCGTGCGAGACTTTTCGGATGTATTTCTTGCAGACCTGTCGGGTATGCCACCCAATAGGGATATTGATTTCGGTATTGACTTGGTGCAGGGCACTCAGCCCATTTCTATTCCTCCATATCGTATGGCACCGGCTGAGTTAAAAGAATTAAAAAAGCAACTTCAGGCCTAGTGTGTCACCTTGGGGTGCACCGGTTCTGTTTGTGAAAAAGAAAGATGGTACTATGCGAATGTGCATTGATTATAGGCAGTTGAACAAAGTTACAATCAAGAATAAATATCCATTGCCGCGTATTGATGATTTATTTGACCAGCTTCAGGGAGCGAGGGTGTTCTCCAAAATTGATTTGAGGTCTGGGTATCACCAATTAAAAATTCGGGATTCGGATATTCTAAATACGCCATTCAGGACTCGTTATGGCCATTATGAATTTCTTGTGATGTCTTTTGGGCTAACCAATGCCCCAGAAGCATTTATGCATTTGGTGAATAGTGTATTTCAGCCATATCTTGATTTATTTGTCGTGGTATTCATTGATGATATTCTGGTGTACTCACGTAGCTAGGAGGAGCATGCACAACACTTGGGTATTGTATTACAGAGGCTGAAAGACGAGAAACTTTATGCCAAATTCTCTAAGTGTAAGTTCTGGCTTAGTTCAGTGGCATTCTTGGGACATATAGTGTCCAGTGAAGGTATTAAGGTGGATCCGAAGAAAATAGAGGTAGTTCAGAATTGGCCCAGACCATCCTTAGTTACTGAAATTCGGAGTTTTCTCGGCTTGGGGGGTTATTATCATCGTTTCGTGGAGGGTTTCTCGTCTGTTGCATCGCCTATGACTAAATTGACCCAGAAAGGTGCTTCGTTCAGGTGGTCGGATGAATGTGAAGAGAGCTTTCAAAAGCTCAAGACAACTTTGACTACAACTTCGGTATTGGTGTTGCCTACAGGTTCAGAGTTTTATACTGTGTATTGTTACGCGTCGCAGATTGGTCTCGGCACAGTACTTATGCAAGACGGTAGGGTGATTGCCTATGCTTCCAGACAGTTAAAGGTACATGAGAAGAATTATCCAGTCCACGATCTTGAGTTAGCAGCTATTGTTCATGCCTTGAAAATTTGGCGGCATTACTTGTACGGTGTCCAGTGTGAGGTATATACCAATCATCGGAGTCTACAGCATTTGTTTAAACAAAAGGATCTTAACTTGCAGCAATGAAGGTGGTTGGAGTTGCTTAAAGATTATGATATCACCATTCTCTATCATCCCGGAAAGGCCAATGTGGTGGCCGATGCCTTGAGTCGTAAGGCAGAGAGTTTGGGCAGCTTAGCATACTTACCGGTAGAAGAGAGGCCTTTAGCCTTGGAGGTTCAGGCCTTGGCTAATCAGTTTGTTAGATTGGATGTTTCCGAGACGAATTAAGTTTTGGCATGTATAGTTTCTCGGTCTTCTTTATATGATTGCATCAGAGAGCGCCAGTATGATGATCCACATTTGCTTGTCCTTAAGGACACGGTTCAGCACGATGATGTCAAGGAAGTCACTATTGGAGATGACGGTGTATTACAGATACAGGGCAGGCTATGTGTACCTAATGTAAATGGTTTGCGTGAGCTGATTCTCCGGGAAGCTCACAGTTCGCGGTACTCTATTCATCCAGGCGCCGCGAAGATGTATAAGGATTTGAGACAACACTATTGGTGGAGGCGGATGAAGAAAGATATAGTTGGGTTTGTATCTCGGTGTTTAAATTGTCAACAAGTAAAGTACGAGCACCAGAGACCGGGCGGATTGCTACAGACACTTGAAATTCCAGAGTGGAAGTGGGAGCGTATTACCATGGACTTCGTAGTTGGACTCCCACAGACTTTGAGAAAGTTTGATGCTGTTTGGGTGATAGTAGATCGGTTGACCAAATCTACGCATTTTATTCCAGTCGATACTAATTATTCTTCGGAGCAGTTGGCTAGGATTTATATTCACGAGATTGTTCGCCTACACGGTGTGACGGTGTCCATTATTTCAGATCGGGGTATGCAGTTTACCTCACAGTTTTGGAGCGCAGTGGAGCGAGAATTGGGCACACAGGTTTAGTTGAGTACAACATTTCACCCTCAGACGGACGGACAGTCCGAGCGCACTATCCAGATATTGGAGGATATGCTACGCGCTTGTGTCATTGATTTTGGGGGTTCTTGGGATCAATTTCTGCCACTCGCAGAGTTTGCTTACAATAATAGCTACCAGTCAAGCATTCAGATGGCTCCGTATAAAGCTTAATATGGGAGACGGTGTCGGTCTCCGGTGGGTTGGTTTGAGCCTGGTGAGGGTAGACTATTGGGTACGGACTTGGTTCGGGATGCTTTAGAGAAGGTCAAAGTAATTCAAGAACGGCTTCGCACGGCATAGTCTAGATAGAAGAGTTATGCCGACAGGAAGGTTCGTGATGTTGTTCACATGGTTGGGGAGAAGGTTCTGCTCAAGATTTTACCCATGAAGGGAGTGTTGAGGTTCGGGAAAAAAGGCAAGTTGAGCCCTCAGTATATTGGGCCTTTTGAGATACTTAAGAAAATTGGGGAGGTGGCTTATGAACTTGCTTTGCCACCTAGTCTATCAGGTGTTCATCCAGTGTTCCATGTATCCATGCTCCGAAAGTATGTCGGGGATCCATCTCATATTCTGGATTTCAGTACAGTACAGTTGGACGGTAATTTGACTTATGATGTGGAGCCGGTGGCTATTTTAGACCGGCAGGTTCGAAAGCTGAGGTCAAAGAACATAGCATCAGTGAAGGTGCAGTGGAGAGGCTAGCCAGTCGGAGAAGCTACTTGGGAGATGGAGCAGGAGATGCGGAACAAATATCCACACTTATTTGAGACTCCATGTATTATTCTAAACTCGTTCGAGGACGAACGTTTGTTTAAGAGGGGGAGAATGTAATGACCCGGCCGGTCGTTTTGAATATTATAACCCCATTTCCCCATTTACTTCTCAATTTATACCTTGATATTGATTTATGACTTATCGGGTTAGTTGATTCGGGTCCGGAAGGAATTTGGAGTGAAATGAGACACTTAGTCTCATAATTGAAAAAATTTTAAGTTAGAAAAGTGGATCGGATATGGACCTATATGTAAACGACCTCGGATTCGAATTCTGATAATTCCAATAGCTCCGTATGGTGATTTCGGATTTAGGAGCGTGTCCGGAAGAATATTTGGAGGTCCGTAGAGGAATTAGACTTGAAATGCCGAAAGTTGAATTTTTGGGAAGTTTGACCGAGGGGTTGACTTTTTGATATCGGGGTTGAAATCATATTCTAAAAATTTTAATAGGTATGTTATGTTATTTATGACTTGTGTGCAAAATTTGAGGTCAATCGGACGTTATTTGATAGGTTTCGGCGTTATTTGTAGAAATTAGAAATTTCAAAGTTCAATAGGCTTGAATTGGGGCGTAATTCATGGTTTTAGCATTGTTTGAGGTGATTTGAGGATTCGACTAAGTTCTATGATGTTTTAGGACTTGTTGGTATATTTGGTTGAGGTCCCGAGGGCCTCGGGCGAGTTTCGGATGGTTAACGGATCAAAAATTGAACTGCAATACCTGCTGCAATTTCCTTCTGTTGGAAATTTCTTCTGCCAGATTCGAGCCCAGAAATCTCTCAGAATCGAGCCAGAAATCGAGCCCAGGGTCGAGGGCCACGATCGAAGCCATGATCGAGCCCAGGGTCGAGGGCCACGATCGAAGCCATGATCGAGCCCTGGGTCGAGGGCCACGATCGAAGCCATGATCGAGCCCAGGGTTGAGCCGAGGGTCGAGGGTCACAGTCGAAGGCAGGGTCGAAGACATGATCGAAGGTCAGGGTCGAGGGCCATGATCGAGGATCAGGATCGAAGCCACGATTGAGGCCTAGGATCGAGGGCCAGGATCGAGGCCTAGGATTGAGGACCAGGATCGAGGGCCAGTATCGAGGCCTAGGATCGAGGCCCAGGATCGAGGCCTAGGATCGAAGGCCAAGATCGAGGCAGAACCGAGGTTGTCTGGGCAGAATTATAAAACCAGGGACTTCGTCCCATTCGCCATTTTTGACAAATTGGAGCTTGAGGAGAGGCGATTTTTGATATATTTTAAAGGAAAACTTGAGGTAAGTCCCTTGTGATCATTTCTACTCCATAATATTGAATTATCATCGAATGATTCGACTAGATTACATGATTTTGAGGTGTAAATCGGAGATTGGAACTTAGAAATTTGGAAATAAAATTTGTAAATTTGAGGGTCGAGTTGAGGTCGGATATTGGTAAAATTGGTGTGGGTAGACTCGTAGTTGAATGCGCTTTCGGATTTTGTAACTTTTGTCGGGTTCCGAGACGTGGGTCCCACGGGCGATTTTTGAGCTAAATTTCGGAATTTTATGAAAACATAGTATTTTCTTATGAAATTAATTTCAATAAATTTTATTGACTGAAATGAATTATTTTTGACTAGATTCGAGGCATTCGGAGGCCGATTTGCGAGGCAAAGGCATAGCAGAGTAAAGAGTTTCACGTTTTGAGGTAAGTAGCAGTTTTAAATCTGGTCCTGAGGGTATTAAACCCCGGATTTTGGTATCATGTGATTATTTTGGAGGTGACGCACATGCTAGGTGACGGGCGTGTGGGCGTGCACCGAGGGGATTGTGACTTGGTCCGTCCCGGGAAAACTGTAAAGTTGAATAATTTGTTGTTTGCTATATGCTCTCTATGTGTTGATAAGATTTGAATGTAAATCATGTTAGAAATCATGCTTAGGCTATGTGATAGTACTGTTGGGACCCACAGAGGTCGCGTACTTGTTGAATTGCCTGCTAAATTCTATATGTACTCAGTCTCAGTTTTTACTTGCATATTTTATCTGAGTCTCTGTTATTATTATTGATACATCATATCATTGTTGTTTGGGCTGATTTCATGAATAATGAGAGCTCGAGAGACTGGAGAGATTTATGACTGAGAGAGGTCGAGGGCCTGATTGTGAGATATTGATATCATAGCACGTGAGTTGGCCGTGGAGCACGTGAGTTGGCCGTGCAGATCCTTATATTATACTATAGCACATGAGTTGGCCGTGCGGATCCAGATATTTATATTATGGCACGTGAGTTTTCTGTGCAGATTATAGCGCTTGGGCTGTAGGAGCCCTTCCGGAGTCTGTACACCCCCAGTGAGCGCGGGTACCCATTGAGAGTGAGTGATGAGGGTTGGGAGCCCAATGAGTGATTGTTGTCCTAAGAGGTTGTATTTGATTTCCATTTATTGTTGCACTTAGTTGCTATCTGTCATTATTGTGAAATCTCTGAAAGATTGTTGATATACGGATTACATGAATAAGAACTGTATAAAAATTGATTTGACATTAAACTGCCAGATTTGATAGCATGTCTATTCTTTGCTGGAATTACTGGAAATGAACCATAACTGTGTAGCTCGTTACTATCTTCAATTCCTTATTTATTATTGTTACTTGCTAAGTTGATTGTACTCATACTACACCCTACACTTCGTGTGCAGATCCAGGTATACCCGGATATAGCGGGTGTTGACCCTTTTGCGCGGTTGATTTTCAGGAGATTTTGAGGTAGCTGTTGTGTTCCGCAGACCTTGTCTCTCCTTCTCTATCTCTTTATTTATTGTATTTGGTCTCAGACTATTATAGACTATATTTTTCAGACTTGTATTCATATTAGATGCTCATGTACTCAGTGACACCATGTTTTGGGGAGTGTTTGTATTGTATTTAAATGTTATATTTTCAACCTTAAAGAGAAGTTTTGGTTTATTGAGATTATCGGCTTGCCTAGTATCGAGATAGGCGCCATCACGACAGGTTGGGATTTTGGGTCGTGACAGAAAAAGAAGAACAAGAATATGGTATATTGCAGACCATTGGCATTCTTATTAGCTTTGCCTTCTGCTTTAATTGCATTACTCTTGTCTCTCGTCGGAGCCGTTGTCTGGCTCCTCGGGTTCGTTCTCTTCTTTCCATGACCATGTTTCTTACTTTTTCTCTCGTTTGTTCAATCTAAATTGTGCGTGTTAACGATTACTCAATTCATTTCAATTTATGTGAATTTATTTTCTTTTTAACCCATTTAAAGAAGAATGACTGATCTCTAAATTTGGATACAATTTAACTTAAACTTCACATTTCACTATTAATAAGAAACTTTTATAGTCACACAAATGTTATAACATGTTTAAAAGCATAAACTTCAAACTTTTAAAGCTAAACAAATGTTATTACATGTTTAAGATCACAAGTTTCAAACGACTTCGTTTCTTTCTTAAACTCTGTATATGTTTAACCAAAAATAGATTTCTCGGTCAAAGTCAATATCTAGAAAAAATCGGGCTACTGGTAACCAAGATTTACTTCACTTTCCCAACAATTTGAAAGAATAGATCAAGAAATGAAAATAATTGTCAAAGAAAATATGAAATGAACTGATAATCACTCCCACAATTACGGCTTAGAACTTTGAGAGTAAAGCAAAGAATAACTATATAAATTTCAATAATAATTGTTTCTTGCCATTACAAATGAGATTTCAGTCCTTATATAGGAGCATACAATTATAACGATTTCCTAACTTAATTTGGGCTCACTAATGATATTAATTGCCTTAATTGCCTGTTACCATGTACAACCGTAGCAGAAACATTTATGATTAAAGATTCCTTGTAACTGCACCGATTTCCCTTCCTTATTTATGACATGTTTGTGTATCTTCCCTTCTTCACAGCCTTTATTTATTTCGTTCCTGTTTCTCCTTTTATAGGTTTTAGGTCTGGTTTTTTCCTCAGTGTAACCCTGTGGGTGTTTCTCTCATGCCCTTTCTGCATTCTTTAACTCATCTAATTTAGAATGCCACTTATCGCTACATCGATGTTCCACATACCATGCCCTATTAGCTTATTGATAGTCCACATATCATGTATTTTTTCACCAATACAGATAGTCCCCCCCACTTTCTGAATATTCGGGAAGTGGTAAGTTTTTGTGGCGGGAATTATTTACCGTCGTTTCTCGAGTATCATTATGCCTCCTTAAGAATCGATGTGACGTATGTCACATTCATTTAATGTCCATGCCACGTGGCTTCTTATGATTGGTTTTGCAGTTTCTCAACGCTTTTTAGGGTTTTTTCTACGGCTGCGTCAGTCACGAAGTGACGGTTCCATTATGACACTTCATAATGACCAATTTTAACGACGGTTGTATCTCCTTATAAATATTTCATCCTTTTTGATTTCTTGAAACCTTCTTCCTTCTTCTCTGTATCCACCACCTTAACCCTTCTTCGTATTTCTGTACCTTTCCTCTGTATTTTCTTTGTTAAACATGTCTTCTTCAACATCAGACCCTCACAAGTTCTGATCGTCGACGAGCTTTCTCCTTCTACAGCCCCTACTAGGAGTAGGAGAGGTGGAAAGTAGTTCCGCTAGACCATCTTCTTCTAGACTTAGGGCTCCTTTGACCCTTAGATATTTTTCTAAAAATAGGGACCTGAATGAACCTATGCGTGAGCCTACGGTTTCTGAGATTGTTCCTCAAGAGTTTTGTTATGTGTCAGATTGAGACCATGAAGAATCAAGTTTCTTTTATAGCATCCCTTAACCCTGCTGAACGTTACCCAAGTTTAATCACTCACGTTCTTCTTTCTTTAGTTTGACGAGAATGTCATTGAAAACCAGATTTCCCAGTTTTAATTCCTGGTGCCAATCAAAGAATCACCTCTTATCATAGTGGCTTTTCTTTCGTTTATACTTACCCTTTCACTTTAGGGTTCAAGCCTCCCATTGATCCAGTGATCATCGAGTTTGGTCGCTATTTTAATGTTTGCCTTGGCCAGATTAGTCCCATCGTGTGGAGGGTTGTGGCATGCCTTCGCTATTTGCCGGATTTGGTTTTTGCTCCTTTTACCTTCCATCACTTACTTCATCTTTACTCTCCCAAGTTGTTTCGTGAAGGGGTCTTTTCCCTCGTGGGTAGAAGTAAAAGGGTTTTAGTTAGCCCCAAGGATGATCGTGACCGTGGCTGGTACGCCCGCTTTGTTGCTGACCTCACTAGTGGGTAAAGAAAACATGTCTTTTCCACAAAAATGGAACTTTGCACATAAGTGTTTTTTTGTTGCCTTGAATTCCTTCATGTAACCACATATTCATTTTTTCAGCAACCATGGAAGTCTTCGAAGAAATTCTTGACTTCCGTTTTCACGACCCAATTTCTCCTATAGGTTGTGATGGCTCCCAATGTCTCCACTAGACAAGCCAACGGTGAACTGACCATGTGATTACTCTTTTTATAAATTTCCAAGTAATTAAATTACATTTATTAAGAGATTAAGGAGTAAAAAATTTAATAAAATAAAACGAAGGCAACTGAGTAGACAAATATAGTAACATAAATACTCCAAAATCATAAAGTATACTAGTAGGTGTGCCAAGACCTGGTATCACAAGTGTATTAACAACTAGTAGAATATACAAAACTTTAACTACTATTTGAAATAAAGTAGACAGAAAATAGATACAAGAGAGAGACTCTAGGTGCTGCAGAATGGCTCAGGAAGCAGCTCACCACTAGGCATCAGGGTAACGAAGGTGCGCGCCGATATGACTGCCAGATGCACCTGCCTTATATACTGCACGATTAGTGCAGAAGTATAGCGTGAGTACATAAATAATATGTACCCAGTAAGTATCTAGTCTAACCTCGAAGAAGTAGTGACGAGGGGTCGACTTCGACACTTACTATGGGCTAACAATAAAATACAAAAATTCTAAATAAGCATGGGTTATATAAACAATAATAATAACTCAATAACAAACAGTAAGTACATAATTCTTTCACTAACTGTAAATTCCAAGTCAAATTCTGTCATTAACAATTACAACCTCTCAAGCCATAAAATAATATCAAGTATAATTAGGCTCCGAGTCTTATTACGCAAGATTTATGCTGAGGTCGTACGGCCCAATCCAGAATAATGTGTACACTGCCGAGGGTCTAGTGGCATGAACCATAAATGCATCTATCTACTGCTGAGGCGTTCGGCCCACTCCACAAGAAGAGAGGATAATTATGAAAACTGATTTAGAAGCTAATACAAGGCTAATGCACAAGGAAGTACAATTTCTATTAACGATAGAGTAACCCGCCAAAAACTCAAGTAAGTATAATTAGGTCCTTACAAATTCCTTAACAAGTTTTCAATATAATTTAGGCACTTTAATTAACAAGTAGGGTGCAAATATTACAAGTATTTCATGATTTGGGTCCTAAGCTACCCGAACATAAGCATAATTAGTAGCTACGCACGGACTCTCGTCACCTCGTGCGTATGTATCCCCAACAATTAGAAGCAAATAGTAATTTAAATCACCTATGGGGTAAATTTCCTCTGATAAGGTTAGGCAAGAGACTTACCTCGTCTCAAAACTCACTTTTCGGCCCACAAATTCGTTCTAAAGCTTCAACTCGGTGTCGAATAATCCGAAACTAGTCAAATGTTATATAAATTAGTCAATACATATTCAAAAGTTCATAATTTAACTTTTAGAGTAATTACCCAACCCAAATTGGAAGATTCTTAAAATTCACCCCCGAGCCCACATTCCCGGATTCTGGAAATTTTCAAAGATAAATGTTACCCATAACCTCATGAACTCAAATATAAAATTTTTACCCAATTCCATAACCATTTTCGTGGATAATACCATTTTGATCCAAAACTTAGGTTTTCCATCTAAACCTATAATTTTTACAATTTTACATGTTAAAATCTACCCAAAATCTATATTTTAAACTCATATTGCATAGAAATCACTTACCTCAAAGTGCTAGGTGAAAATCCCTCCTTAAAGAGCTATATATTCGACCAACAAGTGAGAGAAATGAAAAAATAAGCCTAAGTCTCGACTTAAATGCACCCCTTCTGCCCAACAGTTTTTCCGCACCTGCGGAAGGATCTCCGCTTCAACGGTCAACTGTCCGCATCTGCGGAACACGCACGACCCACCGACCCTTCGCACCTGCGGCCAAGTCCTACATCTGCGAGCCCGCTTGTGCGGCTCGCCTCGCGAACCTGGGACCTTGGCCAGGATGCCTCTCTCCGTATCTGCGGACCTATTCATCGCAGAAAATGCTTCGCTTCTACGGAGCTCGCTGACCCCTCCTCTTTCTGCTTCTTCGAGCGAGGCGACGCATCTGTGGTGCCGCTTTGTCACGACCCAAAATCCCACATCAGACGTCGTGATGGCACTTAGTCTCTAAGACTAGGTAAGTCGATTATAATTTTATTTGAAGCCATTTTTTTGAAACATATAATTTAATACAAGTGTCGAAACCATAAGCGGAAACAAATATAACAACCTCCCATGACTGATAATACTGAGTCACGAACTCTAACTGAATGCATGCAATAATCTCAAAGATCGAATATACAATAATGTTCCAATAAAAGTTGACAGTACAATAAAGTGGAAAGACTCCAAAGGACTGCGACGACCAAGCAACCCTACCTTGAATCCTTGAGATCACACTCTAATCTCTGCCCGATTTGGATATCTCCAAAATCTGGCTCTGCACAAAATATACAGAAGTGTAGTATGAGTACACCACAGTCGGTACCCAGTAAATATCAATTCTAACCTCGGTGGAGTAGTGACGAGGTATAGTCAAGACACTCACTAGTCAAATAACTTGTGTAGTATAGCATACAAAAATAATAGAAAGACAAATAGTAGTGATAACAACAATAATCAACTAGTGATATAAACATCAAGGCAGCAAGAACACCATAAATATTGCCCAAATGAATAATGAACATAAGCACAACCAATTAATCAAGTCCTTCAAAATATACATCTTTTATCTACAAGTTTTTCGAATAGAAATCTTTAGAATATAATCCTTCCAAATAAATATCTTACGAATATAATCCTTTCAAATAAATTTCTTTCGAATATAATTCCTTCAAATAAATATCTTTCGAATATAATCCTTTCAAATAAATATCTTTCGAATATAATTTTTCAAATAAATATCTTTCGAATATAATCCTTTCAAATAAAATATCTTTTGAATATAATTCCTTCAAATAAATATCTTTCGAATATAATCCTTTAAAATAAGTATCTTTAGAATATAATTCTTCAAATAAATATTTTTTGAATAAAATTCTTCAAATAAAATCTTTCGAATATAATTCTTTCAAAAAAAATCTTTCGAATATAATTCTTTTCAAGTAAAAGTCACCATGTGATACCTCATTTCAAAATCATAAAAATTACGGATCTCATCCCACTTTCATATTTTCATGGCACCTCGTGCCCATATCTCTATCACAACCGCACGGATAACTCACGTGCCAATATTATCATTATTTACTCGTGGCACCTCATGCCCACATTTCATATCACAAATGCACGGACAATTCACAAGGCAGAAGACATAATAATATAATGAAATGAATGAGAAATTATAGAAAAAAATAACATAGCAAATAAAGGTAAACAACAGGAGCGCTCCCGAGGTACCGCCTCGTAGTCCCAAAAGTAATTATGCAGACAGGGGGATCTCCCGAGGAACCGCCTCGTAGTCCCAAAAATAAATATGCAGACAGGGGGATCTCCCGAGGAACAGCCTCGTAGTCCCAAAAGTAAATATGCAACTGCAAAGATGGAAATATAACGCTGCAAGAACGACCGCTTCTTAAATCCGATGGAAAATCCATAATAAAACATATTTAATAAACTATTTACAGATGGAAAATCCATAATAAAATTATTTTCAGGAGATGTCAACTCAACAAGCACATAGAATTCACATAAAAATTACAGTAGCAATTACACCAAATTATCATATAAAACAAATTCGACAAACAAAGAACGAGGCATGACAAATAAGGATTTAATAAGTGCCAGCAATTTCTAATTTAATACTTAAAATGCCTATGACTTTAAACCAATAAAATTTGCCCATATAAGCCCGAGTACGTACTCGTCACCTCACGTACACGGCTTTCACATTACACAAATGGCATATACAACTCAATGCCTAAGGGGTAATTTCCCCACTCAAGGTTAGGTAAGATACTTACCTTTTTGAAGTTAGGCCGATATTCCAAAATAGCCTTCTTGCTTGATTTGACCTCCGGACAGTTCAAATCTATCCAAATTAATTGTATAACTTCATTAAAATTCATCAGAAATAATTTCGGATAATATAACGTCGACTTAAAGTTTCTTATTAAAAAGTCAACTGAAAGACAACGTGGGGCCCGCCTTTAAGAACTTGACAGAATTTTTATAAAATCCGAACACCCATTCCGATATGAATCCAACCATACTAGTTTCACTCAAATCCGACTCCGAATCGACCTTAAAATCCCAAAAATTCATTTTATGAAATTTCTACAATTTTTTCCAAATTTTCATCTTACCCCAATGATTTTCTTGAAAAACCCACGAAAAATCGCCACAAACCGAGCTCTCTAGGTCCAAAAATAAAAAATGCGATGAAAACCTCGTTTATATGGTACCACATCTGACCTTCGAAGTGCTGAACACATTTTTTTTGTGCGGTCCGCACATTCTAGGTTCTGCGACCGCAACCCAAATTGTGCGGTCGCAGTTCAGTAGTATCTGCACTACCAGGCTTTAGTAAATTGACCATAACTTTTTGTACAAATGTCCATATTGTCACGACTCAGAATCCATTATAGATCGTGATGGCGCCTAACACCGCTGTCACACAAGCCAACAATAATTAATTAACTTAATTACTATATTTTAGTATGTGAAATCATGATTTCCTTCAATTTAATAATAAAAGGTAGAATTTCCACAGTAAATGAAAGTATTTTCACAATCTCAATATTGAACAACCCATAATCACCCGAAAACCCGGTGTCACAAGTGCATGAGCATAAACTAGGAATGTAAAATAAAATACAGCATCTGTCCGGAATACAAATTGGACAGGAAGAAAAAATAATATAAATACTCTAAGGGAGACTATGCTGGTTGTGGATCGTAATATAGAATACAGCTCACCTAAGTCCCCACATATAAATATGTCTCTGCTCTCACAAGGCCACTAGACATATATGTACCCGCACAAAAATATGCAGCAAGTGTAGTATGAGTACGTAAATCAATGTGTACCCAGTAAGTATCTAGTCTAACCCGGAAGAGTAGTGACGAGGGCCGACATCGACACTTACTAGTGGTCCAATAATATCAGGTACAGTAAAGAGGTAAATAAATATGAGGCAGAGTAAATAAGTGAAATAAACAAGCATAAACTACGTGGTACAAATTCCCCTCTTTGCAATGAACTCAAGCTCTCCATTAGAAATCCCCTCCTTAACCGGAGCATATATATAGATGTAGTGGATCTCCTCAAATAGATTGTCATAATTCAAATCAGGAAAATTCACGGATACACTAGCTTCTTGCCAAATATTTCGCACGATTCCATGAGGATATGTTATAGGAAATGTCGAGGCGTACGACCCGATCTAACATAAATATTTAAACTGTGCACTGCCGAGGGTCGAACGGCACGAACCATAGATGCATCTATTAAACTGCCGAGGCGAACGGCCTGCTCCAATGAGAGTGTGGTACATAAATTGTAACGACCAGACGTTTTGCTTTCTAGAACCTCATTCCCCTAAATAAGACTCCTCGTACGTGCTTTTACTGTTTTATGACTTGCGGGAGTGGTTAGTTTGAGATTTGGAAGGGTTCGGGTTGAAATCGGGACAATTGGTTCCTTAAGTTGGCCCTAAAAGTCTAAGTTTGACTTCGTTCAACATTTTGAGTAAACGACATCGGAATCGGGATTTGACGGTCCCAATAGGTTTGTATGATGATTTTGAACTTGGGCGTATGCTCAGATCGGGTTTTGGATGACCCGGGAGTGTTTCAGTGCCTAATAGTGAAGGTTAGTTCTTTGAAGGTTTAGAAGTTCTTTAAATTTGGTTTGGAGCGGGTCTCGGACCAAGTTGGAAGTTTGGACCTGCTGATAAAGCTTCAGTTCTGTTATAATTGCACTTGCTCTTGGCTAGCCGCATGTGCGAGCCAAGAGCTGCATCAGCGAACTATTAAGGGCAGTCCAGCAACCGCAGATGCAGAATATTTGGCGCACCTGCATGACCGCAGGTGCGAGGGACCTGATCGCAGGAGCGGACGGGCTCGAAGAAGCTGCCCCAATGATCCGCAGATGCGGAGCCTGGCCAGGTGAGAGGAATGCGCACTTGCGGGGATTTTTTCCGCAGGTACGGGACCGCAGATGCGGCCAAGGCACCGCAGGTGCGAAAATCGCTGGGCAGAAGGGTTCATTTAATACGGTACTTAGGCCATTTCTAACACATTTTCTTTTACTCTTGTGAGATTTGAGAGCTTTTAAGAAGGGGATCTCGACCTAGCTTTTGAAGGTAAGTAATTTCTACCTAATGTGAGTTTAATACATAGAATTATGGGTAGATTTTAACATGAAAATTTATGGAAATCATGGGTTTAAATGAAAAACCTAGGTTTTGATAAAAATAAAATTTTACCACGAAAATGGTTATTGAACTTAGTAGAAATCATATATTTATGTTTCTAAGGTTATAGGTAACAACTTTCTTTGAAAATTTCCGAAATTCGGGCACGTGGGTCCGGAGGTGAATTTTTAGAATCTTGCATTTAGGGTTGAGTAACCTCTTTAATAGTTGGAATACGAACTTTTGAGCACGTATTGATTAGTTTATATATTATTTGATTAGTTTGGATTGATTCGGCACCGACTTGAGGGTGTGAGCGCATTCTTGAACCGGGAAGTAGGCTTTGAGATGAGGTAAGTCTCTTTTCTAACCTTGTGAGAGGGAATTAACTCCATAGGTGAACTTAATCAATATGTACTCCTATTTGTGGGGGGGCTACGTACGCACGATGTGACAAGAGTCCGTGCATAACTAATATTTATGCTTATGTCCGGGTAGATTTAGGCTTACACCATATTTTATTGATACCATTGCTTGTTTATGCTTGCTAGTTGTTGGATTAAAGTGGAAGTTGAGGGTTTCAATATTTAAAGCTCCAAGTTGAATTTCTTATTTTTAGAAAGGAATTGAGAAATTATATGTTCAACCGCTTCACAAATATGTTCCGCGAGTGGGGTAAACTTCCACTACTCTCATGGGAGCGGGCCGTTCGCCTCGGTAAGATTTATTGATATATTATATGGTTCAGGCCGTTCGACCCTCGGCAGTGCAAAATATATTATTATGTATACTTAGATCGGACCGTACGTCCTCGGCATAACTCGTGCGTAGTGATACCGAAATCCCTTCTTTATATTTAATAATGTTTTACGGACTTGAAAGGTTAAAGGAATAGATGAAAGAAATGGTCTGATTCTTACTTGAAAGAAGGATTTGCCTACTTACTTCTTGTTTTTAGTGCTATTATCATTGTATATTACATACTTAATTAGAACCTCACATTATTATGTTTTTGGCCCTTAGTAAGTGTCGAAGTCGACCCCTCGTCACTACTTCTTCGAGGTTAGACTAGATACTTACTGGGTACATGTTGTTTATGTATTCACGCTACACTTCTGCACTTGATGTGCAGGATCTGAGGCAGGTGCATCTGGTTACCAGTCCGGCGCGCACACTTGACTTCTAGATCGAGACTACACGGTGAGCTGCCCTTCCGAGCTGTTCAACAGTAGCCGGCGTCTCTCTTTTGGATTTATATTTTTGTCTATTTCCTTGAGACAGTAGATTAGTATTCTTTTGTATATTCTGCTAGTAGCCCACATACTTGTGACACCAGGTCTTGGTACACACTATTAGACTTATGATTTTGGATTTATTGTTATGACTTCGATTCGCACTCAGTTGCTTTTGTTTAATTACTTTACAATAGTAAATTTCTAAAACCTTTATCAATGAGGAAATATATTCATTTTGCAAACATATTAAAAGTGGAAACCACTAGATTTATCAGTGTTGGCTTGCCTAACAACGGTGTTGAGCGCCATCACGGCCTATGAGGCAATTGGGTCGTGACAATATGGTATCAGAGCAATAGGTTCACGTAGGTCTCACAAGTTATGGGCAAGCCTAATAGAGTCTTGCGGATCGGTGCGGAGACGTCCGTACTTATCTTCGAGAGGCTATGGAGTGTTAGGAAACTATTCTTTATTCATCTACTATCGTGCGGTTGATGGTGTACTAAGTTTCTTCCTCTTATTCTCTCACAGATGGTGGTTCCAAACCCGGGAGGGGCTGCTCCCCATGTGGCTAGAGACCGAGGCAGAGGCCGGGGGAGTGCACCGGCCCAAGGTAGGGAGCGAGGACGTCCCATAATTGCCACGGTTGCACCGCCAGCGGAGCTAGTAGAGGATCCCATTATGGATGAGCAGTGCGAGGTGCCCGTAGTAGAGCCAGCCCCAGTAGATTTCA
Source organism: Nicotiana tomentosiformis (assembly GCF_000390325.3). Classification (NCBI taxonomy): domain Eukaryota; kingdom Viridiplantae; phylum Streptophyta; class Magnoliopsida; order Solanales; family Solanaceae; genus Nicotiana; species Nicotiana tomentosiformis. The sequence continues at coordinate 40,196,670 of NC_090818.1, read as the reverse complement.
CGTCAGCACCGGGCTTTCAGGAGATCATGGGCCGTATGCTGCTTTTCATGGATTCTATGACCCAGGCTGGATTATTTCCAGCAGACCCAGTCACATTTCAGGCGGGAGGGGAACACAGACCCCTACTGCTCAGGCACCTGGGCATGCAGCTGCCGTATATCAAACCCCGGGTACACTACCCGTGAGTGGGGCCCAGCCCGTTGCAGCAGATGTACCTAAGCCTAGACCAGCTGTGGCCGGTGAGCCGCAGAAGCTTTTGGACAGATGGACTAGGCTTCACCCTCCGGTCTTTAGGGGTGAGCAACATGAGGACCCCAGGACTTCATTGATATGTACAAGGACAGACTGCACAACATGATCATATTGGAGTCTTACGGGGTGGATTTCACTACCTTCCAGTTGGAGGGCAGAGCACGTAGGTGGTGGACGTCCTATCTCCTTGGCAGGCCAGCGGGTTCTCCTCCCATGACTTGGGACCAGTTCACCCGCCTATTCTTGGACACGTATATTCCACCCTTCCTGAGGGAAGAGTTGTGGTGTCAGTTTGAGCAGCTCGAGCAGGGTCAGATGTCAGTAACCGACTATGAGGCGAGATTCTCTGAGTTGTCTCGCCATGCACTTATAATACTTCCTACTGACACAGAGAGGGTGAGGAGGTTTGTTGCGGGGTAGTACTCTAGTATTCAGGCTAGTATGGCCCGGGAGGTTGAGATAGGGACTTCTTATCTGTTGGTAGTGGAGATTGCTCGGGGGATTGAGGGTTACCGTCAGAGGGGTATCACATTTTTTCTAGAGAATTCAGAGGTTCCCCAGCAGGGGAAAGAGGTCATTTTGGGAGGGGTCAGCCTAGCAGGCCCCCATATTTAGCACCACCACATCCTCAAGGTATTCCGGCGTGACCCTATTTCAGTGCCATGCCGAAGAGTTCTTACCGCCTGCCAGCTATTCATGGTTCTTTCAGTGGGTACTTCTAGTGCCTACTTCAGTGCCATGCCAGAGAGTTCATATCGCCCACCAGCTATCCAGGGTCCTCCCGGTGGGTATTCAGGCCATCAGGGTCAGACTTCAGGGCAGCAGTCCACCGTTCTGAGCGGTTGTTATGAGTGCGGGGATTCTAGTCACATGAAGAGGCATTGCCCTAGACTTCGGGGCAAGGCAGTGCAGCAGGGTCAGCAGCCCATGATTACAGCTCTAGTAGCCGCACCAGCCGTCCGGCCGCCCACAGGCGGACGGCAGGTGGGTAGGGGTTGTCCTAGGGAGGAGGTCAGGCACGCGGAGGCCATCCAGCGGCGCTCCAACTAGATTTTATGCTTTTTCGGCCAGACCAGATGTAGTGGCCTCAGATGCCGTGATCACAGGTATTATTTCTGTCTGCGGTAGGGAAGCTTGAATACCAGTTGATCCAGGGTCTGCCTATTCGTATGTGTCATCTCGTTTGTTCATTTTTTGGATATCCCTCATGAGTCCTTGGGTACTCCTGTTTATGTGTCCACATCTATGGGCGATTCTGTTGTTGTGGATCGGATCCATCGGTCTTGTGTGGTCACATTCTGTGGATACGAGACTAGAGCGGATCTTCTGTTGCTTGATATGACCAACTTTGAGGTCATCCTGGGCATGGACTGGCTATCCCCATATCATGCCATCCTTTATTGCCATGCCAAGACTGTTCCCTTAGCGATGCCAGAGTTGCCTAGATTAGAGTAGAATGATTCATCTGTCAGTACATCTAGTCAGGTTATCACTTTTATGAAGGCTCGACACATGGTTGAGAAGGGTTGCTTGGCTTATCTAGCCTATGTTCGGGATACTACTACAGAGTTTCCGACGATTGATTCAGTACCAGTAGTCTGGGAGTTCTCCAATGTGTTTCCTTCTAATCTCCCAGGCATGCCATCAGATCGTGATATCGACTTCTGTATTGACTTGGCTCCAGGTACCCAGCCTATATCTATCCCACCGTACCGTATGGCTCCGAGAGAATTGAAGGAGTTGAAGGAACAACTTGAGAAATTGCTAGCCAAAGGGTTCGTCAGACTGAGTATATCACCTTGGGGTGCACCAGTATTATTTGTGAAGAAGAAAGATGGGAATATGTGAATGTGCATTGATTACCGCCAGTTGAACAAAGTCACCATTAAGAACAAGTACCCGTTGCCGCGTATTGATGATTTGTTTGACTAGTTGCAGGGTGCTAGGGTGTTCTCCAAGATCGACTTGAGATCAGGGTACCATCAGTTGAAGATTCGGGACTCAGATGTTCCGAAGACTGCTTTCCGTACTAGATATGGCCATTTTGAGTTTCTAGTGATGTCTTTCGGCCTGACTAATGCCCCAGCGGCATTTATGGACTTGATGAACATGGTTTTCAGGCCTTATATTGATTCGTTTGTCATTGTCTTCATTGATGACATTTTGATTTACTCACGTAGCATGGAGGAGCACGGGCAGCATTTGAGAGTGGTGCTTCAGATTTTACGGGAACAGAATCTATATGCTAAGTTCTCCAAGTGTGAGTTTTGGTTAGATTCTGTGGCATTTTGGGGGCATGTGGTATCAGGAGAGGGCATTAAGGTGGATCCCAAGAAGATTGAGGCAGTTCAGAGTTGGCCTCGTCCTACTTCGATGACCGAGATCAGGAACTTCTTGGGGTTAGCAGGTTATTAACGCTTGTTCGTGGAGGGCTTCTCATTTATTGTAGCACCTTTGACTAGATTGACCCAGAAGGGTGCTCAATTACGTTGGTCCGATGATTGTGAGACGAACTTCCAGAAGCTCAAGACAGCTTTGATTACAACATCAGTCCTAGTGTTGCCTTCCGGTTCGGGTATGTATATTGTGTATTACGACGCTTCACGTGGTTGCTTGGGTTGTGTATTGATGCAGGAGGGACGAATTATTGCATATGCTTCATGTCAGCTGAAGCCCCATGAGAAGAATTATCCTGTGCACGATTTGGAGTTGGCCGCGATTGTTCATGCTCTTAAGATCTGGATGCATTTCTATATGGGGTGTCTTGTGAGGTTTACACCGATCATCACAGTTTGCAGCATTTGTTCAAGCAAAGGGATCTCAATCTGAGGCACCGTAGATGGCTTGAGTTACTGAAGGATTATGACATCACCATTCTTTATCATCCGGTCAAGGAGAATATAGTCGCGGATGCCTTGAGCAGGAAGGCAAAGAGTATGGATAACTTGGCATTCATTTCAACAAAGGAGAGGCCAATAGCCTTAGACATTGAGTCCTTGGCTAAAAGACTTGTAAGGTTGGATATTTCAGAGCCCAGCCGAGTTCTTACTAGCATCGTTGCCCAGTCTTCACTATTGGAGCGGAACAAGGCTCAACAGTTTGATGATCCGCACTTGTTGGTTCTCAGAGAGATGGTACTACAGGGTAGTGCCAAAGAGGTTTCTATTGGCGAGGATGGTGTCCTGCGGCTTCAGGGTCATCTATGTGTTCCTAATATCGATGGCCTAAGGGAGAGGATTCTAGAGGAGGCACATAGTTCTCGATATTCCATTCATCCAAGTGTTACGAAGATGTATCGTGACTTGAGGCAACACTATTGGTGGCGGTGGATGAAGAAAGATATAGTTGAGTATGTAGCTAGATGCCTAAATTGCCAGCTGGTTAGGTATGAGCACCAGAGGCCAGGAGGTCCACTCCAGCAGATCACTGTACATGAGTGGAAGTGGGAGCGCATTACTATGGACTTCGTAGTTGGGTTGCCGTGGACTTTGCGGAAGTTTGATGCAGTTTGGGTCATTGTTGACAGATTGACCAAGTCGGCACACTTTATTCTTGTGATGACTACATATACTTCAGAGAGATTGGCCCAGATTTATATCCAGGAGATAGTTCAGCTACATGATGTGCCCATTTCCATCATTTCAGACAGAGGTCCTTAGTTTACTTCACATTTTTGGAGAGCGGTATAGAGTGAGTTGGGAACCCGCATAGAGCTCAGCACGACATTTCATCCGCAGACTGATGGTGAGTTGGAACGGACAGTTCATATATTAGAGGACATGCTCAGAGCATGTGTGATATTGACTTTGGAGGGCAATGAGATCGATTCTTGCCGTTGGTCGAGTTTACTTACAACAACAGTTACCAGTCCAGCATCGAGATGGCTCCGTTCGAGGCTTTATATTGTCGGCGATGTCATTCTCCCATTGGATGGTTTGAGCCCAGCAAGGCTAGGTTGTATGATATTGATTTGGTTAAGGATGGCTTGGAAAAGGTAAAGTTGATTCAGGAGTGACTTCGTACAACACAGTCCCGATAGAAGATTTACGCGGATCGGGAGGCTTGTGACTTATCATTTATGGTGGGCGAGAAGGTTCCCTTGAAAGTCTAGACGATGAAGGGTATCATGAGGTTTGGGTAGAAGGGCAAGTTTAGCCCAAGGTTTATAAGCCCATTAGAGGTGTTGAGGCGAGTTGGGGAGGTTGCTTTTGAGTTTGCCTTTGCCTCCCATTCTATCGCGAGTTTATCCGGTTTTCCACGTGTCTATGCTCCGGAGATATCATGCTGACTTGTCACATGTGTTAGACTTCAGCACGATTCAGTTAGATGAGAGCCTGGGTTATGAGAAGCAGTGATGAGTGGTGATTTTACCACTCATTCTAGTCTCTTTCCGCGGTGAGGGTCCATTGGAGGGGCCAACCAGTCGAGGAGGCAACTTGGGAGTCCGAGAAGGACATGCGGAGCAGATATCCTCGTATGATTCTAGACTCGTTCGAGGATGAACGTTTGTTTAAGAGGTAGAGAATGTAATGACCCGACTAGTCATTTTTCTTTTTAGAACCCTGTTCCCTTAAATAAGACTCTCTGTATGTGCTTTTACTGTTTTACGACTTGCGGGGATGGTTAGTTCGAGAATTTGGAAAGGTTCGGGTAGAAATTCGAATATTTGGTTCCTTAAGTTGGCCTTAAAAGGCTAAGTTTGATTTCGGTCAACGTTTTGAGCAAATGACCTCAGAATTGGGATTTGACGGTTCTAATATGTTTGTATGATGATTTCAGACTTGGGCGTATGCTCGGAATGGGTTTTGGATGACCCGAGAGCGTTTCGGTGCCTAATAGTGAAAGTTGGTTCTTTGGAGGTTTAAGAAGGTATTTAAATTTGGTTTGGAGCGGGTTTTGGTGTTATCAAGGTCCGATATCAGGAATAGTTCTGTAATGTCATTTAAGACTTGCACGCAAAATTTGGTGTCAATCCGAGTTGTCTAAGTATGTTTCGGCGCATTTTGAGTGAATAGAAGAACTTGAAGTTTGTAAGTTTGATTCAATTGGTTTTGGGGTGCGATTCTTAGTTTTATTGTTATTTCAGGCGTTCCGAGAGTTAGCGCAAGTCAGTTTTATGACTCTAAACTTGTTCGTATGTTCGGGCGGAGCCCCGGGGGCGCCGAGTGTCAATCGGACGAGGCTTAAACCAAGTTGGGAGCATGGAGCAACAGCTAAAGCTCCCAGATTTTCATAATAGCACTTCCGCTTGGCTAGCCGCAGGTGCGGGATCGCAGGTGCGAGCCACGAGCAGCAGAAGCGAGAAATGGAGGGCAACCCAGAATCCGAAGATGCAGAAGATTGTGACCACCTGCGTGAGCGCAGGTGCGAGAGCCATGGTCGCAGGTGCGACTAGGCTCGCAGAAGCGGGCCTCCTTTTCCGCAGATGCGGAGCCTGGCCAAGTGAGGGAAAGGTGCACCTGCGAGGAAATTGCCACAGATGCGGTCCAAAGCACCGCAGGTGCCAAAGTCACTGGGCAGTGAGGGTTCATTTAATAGGGGACTTAGGCCATTTTTATCACATTTTCTTCAACTCTTGGGCGATTTGAGAGCTTTTAAGGAGGGGATTTCAACCTAGCTTTGTGAGATAAGTAATTGATACTTAATGTGAGTTTAATACATAGATTAAGAGTAGATCTTAACATGACAATTGGTAGAAATCAGGGGTTTAGATGAAAAACCTGGGGTATAATAAAAATGGGATTTTGCCATGAAAATGGTTGTGGAACTTAGTGAAAATCATATATTTATTTTCCTAAGGTTATGGGTAACAACTTTCTTAGAAAATTTCCGGAATCCGGGCACGTGGGCCCGGTGGGGTGAATTCTTAGAATCTTGTTTTTAAGGTTGGTTAACCTCTTTAAAAGATAGAATACGAACTCTTGAGCACGTATTGATTAGTTTATATATTATTTGATTAGTTTGGATTGATTCGGCATCGACTTGAGGGTGTGAGCGCATTCTTGAACCGGGAAGTAGGCTTTGAGATGAGGTAAGTCTCTTTTCTAACCTTGTGAGAGGGAATTAACCCCATAGGTGAACTTAATCAATATGTACTCCTATTTGTGGGGGGGCTACGTACGCACGATGTGACAAGAGTCCGTGCATAACTACTATTTATGCTTATGTCCGAGTAGATTTAGGCTTACACCATATTTTGTTGATACCATTGCTTGTTTATGCTTACTAGTTGTTGGATTAAAGTGGAAGTTGAGGGTTTCAATATTTAAAGCTCCAAGTTGAATTTCTTATTTTTAGAAAGGAATTGAGAAATACTACGATGAATTGAGAAATTATATGTTCAACCGCTTCACAAATATGTTCCGCGAGTGGGGTAAACTTCCACTACTCTCATGGGAGCGGGTCGTTCGCCTCGGCAAGATTTATTGATATATTATATGGTTCAGGTCGTTCGACCCTCGGCAGTGCACAATATATTATTATGTATACTTAGATCGGGCCGTACGTCCTCGGCATAACTCGTGCGTAGTGATACCGAAATCCCTTCTTTATATTTAATAATGTTTTACGGACTTGAAAGGTTAAAGGAATAGATGAAAGAAAAGGTCTGATTCTTACTTGAAAGAAGGATTTGCCTACTTACTTCTTGTTTTTAGTGCTATTATCATTGTATATTACATGCTTAATTAGAACCTCACATTATTATGTTTTTGGCCCTTAGTAAGTGTCGAAGTCGACCCCTCGTCACTACTTCTTCGAGGTTAGACTAGATACTTACTGGGTACATGTTGTTTATGTATTCACGCTACACTTCTGCACTTGATGTGCAGGATCTGAGGTAGGTGCATCTGGTTACCAGTCCGGCGCGCACACTTGACTTCTAGAACGAGACTACACAGTGAGCTGCCCTTCCGAGCCGTTCAGCAGCAGCCAGAATCTCTCTTTTGGATTTATATTTCTGTCTATTTCCTTGAGACAATAGATTAGTATTCTTTTGTATATTCTGCTAGTAGCCCACACACTTCTGACACCATGTCTTGGTACACACTAGTAGACTTATGATTTTGGATTTATTGTTATGACTTCGATTCACACTCAGTTGCTTTTGTTTAATTACTTTACAGTAGTAAATTTCTAAAACCTTTATCAATGAGGAAAGTTATTCATTTTGCAAACATATTAAAAGTGGAAACCACTAGATTTATCAGTGTTGGCTTGCCTAACAATGGTGTTGGGCGCCATCACGACCTATGAGAAAATTAGATCATGACATAAATCTTGCCGAGGCAATCGGCCCGATCCCATTAGAATAAGGATCTTTGACGGGTCCTTGACCCCACTCACGAATAAACGTGTGAGTTGTAATTTATTTAACAAAATCCTTTCAATGAAACATATATATCACAGAAACATGTCGTAAGAGGAGTAAAATTATTCGGTGACTAATCATGAACTCGTGAAGTCTCTACAATAGCAAGTCTAATCTCAAGTAGTAATGTAAAACAGAGGAATTTAATAGGCGGGAGACTGCTCAAATAGTACAGCTATAGCATGATGTGAACCTAAGCCTACCCGGACAATAACATGAATGTATCTATGTACGGACTCTAGTCACTTCGCGCGTACGTAGCCCCCACAACAAGTAGCACACATCAATATACAACACCTAAGGGTAATTTCCCCCTCACAGAGTTAGACAGGAGACATACCTCGCTCCGAAGTTCTATAACCGGCTCCAAAGCCCCTCTAACACCTCAAATCGATAGCCGCCTCTCCAAAACTAGTCAAATAATGTGCAAACCACTAAAAATGCACTCTAATTCTCATAACAAATCAATTTAGACAAATTCCCAACTCCGCTCGAAAAGTCAATAAAGCAACCCTCGGGCCCACGTGCCCGGATTCCGAAAATTTTCGAAGATGAACTTTACCCATAACATCACAAACTCAAATATATAATTTATTTTAAATTCCATGTCCAATTTCGTGGTCAAAATCCAAAAATACCAATTTATAGGTTTTTCTTCAAAATCTCAAGTTTTTACAATTTTTCATGCTTGAATCCATATAAAAATCATGTATTTAACTCACAATGTGAAGAAATCACTTACCCCGTAATAGTTGATGTAGATGGCACTCCAAAATTGCTCCAAAATCGGCTTCCATGGACGAAATGAAGTGGAATTGATCCAACCCCTTTGTTTAAAAAGAACACTGCCCAGCCCGACTACCGCACCTGCGACGGCTTCACCACATCTGCGGTCTCGCAGGTGCGGCCAAAACCTTGCACCTGCGCATACCCTCTACCCAGCACAGCTCCGCACCTGCGATGCCAAACGCGCCCCTGCGGTCTTGCACATGCGGAAACCTTCCGCTTCTGCTACTCCAGTTGCCAGCTCACATTCTGCTTCTGCGGAGCTTTCCTCGCATCTGCGGGCTCGCAGATGCGGAAACATCCTCACATCTATGGCCATCCCAGCTCCATCCAAATGTCGCTTCTACGACCACATCGCCACACCTGCGGGCTCGCACATGCGGCCCTTTTAACGCAGGTGCGATTGCACCAGATATCAGTTGCCTCGGCACTTCTTCCAAGTCCAAACTCGATCCGTTAACCATCTGGTATTCACCCGAGGCCCTCGAGACCTCAACCAAATATACCAACACATCCCAAAACACATTACGAACTTAGTCGAGGCCTCAAATCATGCCAAACATCATCAAAATCATGAATCGCACCCCAATTCGAGCTTAATGAACTTCGAACTTCCACATTCGATGCCGAAACCTAACAAATCACGTCCGATTGACCTCAAATTTTGCACACAAGTCACATTCGACACTACGGACCTACTTCAACTTCCGAAATCGGAATTCGACCCCGATATCAAAAAGTCCACTCCCGATCAAATTTCTCAAAAACCTTCAAATTTCTAACTTTTGCCAAATGACTCTAAAATGACCTACGGACCTCCAAATCCATATCCGGACGTGCTCCCAATACCAGAATTACCATACAGAGCTATTCCCATACTTAGAATCCCAAACTGACATTAATAACATTGAAATGCACTTCAACCCAAATTTATGAAATTCTTCCAAAATGCCAACCTTCCACAATAGGCGCCGAAACACTCCCGGGTCATCCAAAATCTGATCCGGACATACGCCCAAGTCCAAAATCATCATACGAACCTGTTGGAACCTTTCACTCCCGATTCTGAGGTCGTTTACTCAAAAATTAAACCTTAGTCAATTTTTCCAACTTAAAGCTTCTGAAATGAGAGTTTTCTTTCCAAATCAACTCCGAACTTTCCGAAATTCAATTCCAACCATGCGCACAAGTCATAGTACCTGAAGTGAAACTACTCAAGGCCTCAAACCGCCGAACGGCATGTTAGAACTCAAAACGACCGGACGGATCGTTACATATATGATGAATGGTTTACCTTTCTGAAAACTAGACTCAAAGGGCTACAACTTTCATTTTTGGATCATCTCCAAATTTTTTATAGATCAAAAAATATAAGCTTCCGAAATCAGACCATCGAACCTGCTGATAAGTATAAATTATATATATATTTTTTGGTATATATAGTATTAAACAAATAAATATTTTACTTTTATTTGTATTATTTTATTTCAATATTGGTACAAATATATATTAAGTATTGCAGGTAAAGAAAAAGAAGAAGAAAATAGAAAGAAGAGCAAAGAAAGCAGAAGCAAAGACAGAGGGCCAAGGATGACATCCTCCATCCAGGGTTGTCATCCATGGGAAGAGAAAGCTGGAGGAAATTGAGAATAGAGGATGGCATCCCAGACCACATCCCAGATGAAGAATCACATCCCCAATTCGAGGATGGCATCCTTGGAGTATATGGTTTTCTTTTCCTATAAAAATAGGCATGACTTTCAGTAGGAAAGGGGCAGCGAGAGAAAAAGAAGTTATCTATATGTTCTGCTATATCAAACCTTTCATTTTGGCTCTCCTTCAATTGTCTCACTTCATTTTTTAGATCACTAAAACCAGCCCCGATTGCCTCCCTTATTCTTTTCTCCATTTGGCTCATTTGATTTTTCAATTCCTCTACCGCCAAAGGCCAAGCATCTTGTTTGTTATGTGAAACTATTTTCCTCTCCAAAGGTTCCTCTTCCTCTGTCTTCCTTTTAGGACCATCAGTCGGATCAATTTGAGAGCAGAAGCGTTCTCCAATTCATTTGTTTGACAGAGTCAGTTTTTTGCTTGTAACTTTTAGCCCAACAGAAGCACACAACTTAGTAATCGTGCTAGGAAACCCCAAACATTCATAAGTTTTCATGTTTTCATTTATCAACTTTCCAATATCCAATAGTAGTCCTATACTCACAACATACAAGAGAGTAATTCTATTCAAATAAATCTTAGAACTGTTTGAATTAAGAATAAACCTAGAGCTGATAAAAGCTAACAAAACTCTAGCTCTATATCCTAAATTCACACTTCTCATTCTGATTTTATTACCCCTTGTATCATATCCCCAATTTGCTCCAAAAGGGCACAACTTTTCATCAATAATTTCCAAGTTTGGAACCTTAAAAAACTCTTGTGCCTCACTGTCATCCACAAATTGAAGATTAAGAATCTCATTGATTTTTTCAGAAGAAAAATCAATTTTCTTTCCTTTAACAATGCTTTCATTCTTCTCTTTATTCAGATTTTGGTAAAATTCAGTAACAAAGTCAAGAACAAAGTTACCCGGAGATTGTGCAAATTCTTCCCACTTATGCTTGTTGATTATTTGGACAATAAACTCTTGCATTGCTCCTGCTTCTGGGTCGAAATCCAAGCCCCTTTCATGGATGACTTTTCTTTTGGGGTTAACCAATGTTTCAGATTATAGAGGGTTGCTAGCAGATTTCTTAGCCATGATTAAGAGAAGAGAAGAAGAAGAAGAAGAAGAAGAAGAAGAAGAAGAAGAAGAAGAAGAAGAAGAAGAAGAAGAAGAGAAAGAACAAGTGCAGAGCCAAAGATAGAGTAGTCAATAATGTTTAAGAGAAGAATGGAGAAAGAAGAAGAGAAGGAGTGAAGAAGAAGAAGGGTCGTTCATGGTGGTGGCTGGTAACAAGAAGAAGAAAAGAAGAACAAGTGTTCATTGTGGTGGCTATTAACAAAAACGGTAGCTAAAAGATTTTTATCTTTTTTATTGGTCCCCCACTTTAAACTCTATATAATTAGGTAAAAGAGGGCAAAAGAAAGTTAAAATAAGGATGACATCCTTATTTAAGGGATGGCATCCTTACGTTCTGTCTTTTAGGAATTCAAAATAATATTTCAAGTTATATATATATATATATATGTATATATAAATAAAAGATTTAAGTATTATTTATGTAACAAACTAACTATATATTAGGAATATTACTATATAAACATAAAGTAAAAAAATAGTTTTGGCTTTCAAAATTACAATCACAAAAGAAAGTTTGAAAGAAACTGTGACTGCACATATTCTATGTGCAAATAGACTGGAAATATTTTAGATCTTACCAGTTATGGGGTCCTAGTTTAAATATAAACGAGAAAATTACATGTGCCAATATTAGATTAGTTATGACCAAATAGTTAACCAACCAGTTACTTAGGCATACCGATCACCTTGGATTTACTCTTGTGCAGATGACACTGTGTTTGTAGAGGCCTTCATTTTAGTTCTGGTTGTATAATAACCTGGATATTAACTAGATTATTTGATTAAGTAATTGATCAAACATATATATATATTGGGCTTATGAGGCTCCACTGCTTCACCCTCAGTGTCTATGGGTGTAAAAAAAATAGTTCTGAGTTTAACGTCGACGGCTCGACTTATTCTTGCTCCCTGTTTCATCACCGTATTTCAAGCACAAGAGCTTGCTTTTCATACTGTCCTCCAAAATACAACTTCAACATGTGCCCATTTACCTTGAATCTCTCCCATCCACTGATTCTTTGAATTTCAATTGCAGGTTAACATCTATAATTACAAATGTCCCAGTCCAACGGGATTTAAACTTTCCCAAAAATAGTCGCAGTCGACTATTATAAAAAAGCACTTGATCACCGATCTGAAATTCTTTGTGGTGAATTATTTTGTCATGCCACTTTTTCACCTTCTCTTTATACATACGAGCATTTTCATAAGAATTCAGCCTAAATTCATCGAACTCATCAATTTGTAACATTCTATTTTTGCCAGCACCGGTTATATCATGATTCAATATTTTCATTGTCCAAAAAGCCTTGTGCTCTATTTCAACAGGTAAGTGACATACTTTTCCAAAAACCAGTCTATATGGTGAAGTCCCAATAGGTATTTTAAATGCAGTTCGATAGGCCCACAATGCATCATCTAACTTTAAAACCCAATCCTTACGTGATGTGCCAACAGGCTTTTCTAAGATTCTTTTTAATTCTCTATTAGAAACCTCAACTTGACCACTGGTGTCACAACCCAAAATTCCACCACAGGCGTCAAGATGGCACCTAGTTTCTAAGACTAGGTAAGCCGATTTTTATTATATTTCGAAGCCCCCTTTTTTTTGAAACTTTATAATAAGCAACCAAAACTAACAGGGGAACGAATAAGAACATACAACCTCCCAAGACCGGTAGTACTGAGTCACGAACTCTAACTGAATACATAAAATAATCTCAAGGATCGAATACTCAATACTGTTTGAATAATAAATAACAGTACAATAAAATGGAAAGACTCCAAGGAACTGCGACGACCAAGAAGCTCTACCTTAAATTCTTGCGACCCCACTCTAACTCTGTCCGAGTCCGATATCTCCAATACCTGGCTCTTCACAAAAATGTGCAAAAATATAGTATGAGTACACCACGGTCGGTACCCAGTAAGTATCAAGACTAACCTCAGTGGAGTAGAGACGAGGTACAATGAAGACACTCACTAATCTAATAACTTGTGCAATATGATATACAAAATAATAGAAATAAATTATCAACTAATGATTTAAACAGCAAGGCAACAGGAATACCGTAAATATTACTCAAACGAATAATAAACACAGATACAACCAATTAATCAAATCCTTTCAATATACATCTTTATCTATAAGTTTTTTTTTCAATAAAATTCTCTAGAATATAATCCTTTTCAATAAATATATTTCGAATATACTTCCTTCAAATAAATATCCTTCCATTATAATTCTTTCAAATAAATATCTTTCGAATATAATTCTTTCAAGTAAATATCTTTCAAATATAATTCTTTCAAATAAATATCTTTTTAATATAATTCTTTCAAATAAATATCTTTATAATATAATTCTTTCAAGTAAATATCCTTCCAATATAATTCTTTAAGTAAATATCTTTCAAATATACTTCTTTCAAGTAAATATTTTTCCAATATAATTCTTTCAAGTAAATATCCTTCCAATATAATTCTTTAAGTAACTATCTTTCAAATATACTTCTGTCAAGAAAATATCTTTCAAATATAATTCTTTCAAGTAAATATCCTTCCAATATAATTCTTTAAGTAAATATCTTTTAAATATACTTCTTTCAAGTAAATATCTTTCCAATATAATTCTTTCAAATAAAAGTCACCTTGTGACACCTCATTTAACTTTCCTAACGTGAGAAATATATTCAACATATCACATCAAATGGCACGGCAATACCTCCGTGCACTTATCTCATTCTCACCCAATACATATATGTAGATCAAATCAATTAGCACGGTAACACCTTTCGTGCATTTATATCTTTTTTACCGTGCATACATATAACAGTACCAACTAGGTGGGAGAAATGCCTAAAACAATAAAAGAAATAACACGGAGGCACACAGGAAGCAACAACGACTACAAGTCACATAGAAAACATAGGTGCACAATAACATCTCCAGATAAAGGTATGAATGTATACACAACAAAACGATATCATATTATAATGTATGTCTCTCGTCCTCGCTTGCACGGAAATACCCTTCGTGCCATAAATATATTATAATATAAAAATAATTGCACGGCATCACCCTTCGTACTTTTACTCTCGTCCTCACCTGATAATATAAATGAAATAACACGGCATCACCCTTCATGCTTTACGCTCTCAATGGCACGGCATCACCCTTCATGCTTTACACTCTTAAATGGCACGGCATCACCCTTCGTGTTTTACACTCTCAAATGGCACGGCATCACCCTTCGTGCTTTACACTTTTCCTTACCAAGCACATGTATATCATTAACAAGCAAGGTAGGAAGCATAAATAACATCAAGGAGAATGTTTAAACTACAACACAATATAGCAATTCATATCACAATTTGCCATTGACCAAAACCAAATTCCAAATATGTAGCAGAATCAATAAATTCTTCAACAAATAGCCCAAGGCTCCACACAACGTATATAAAACCTCAAAACAATCAACAGAGGTAAAAAATACTCAGTATAGGGCAACACCTTTATCAATCCAAATTCTTGATAATTATATTTACTCCTCAATTTAAACTTATTTAATAAATATTTGCAGATAAGGATTCCATCATGAATTTAATTCCAAGAAAATTATCAAATCAACAAACACACGTAATTCACATAAAATCCAAATGACAATTACACCAAGTTATTATATAAAATACAAACTTGACAAATAAGGAATGAGGCGTGATAATTCAAGAATTTACTAATGCCAACAATTATCTAATTTAATACATAAGAATGCCTAAAACTTTAAACTAATAAAATTTGCACATATAAGCCTTAGTACGTACTCGTCACCTCGCGTACACGGATTTCAAATCACACAATTTCCACATAAGACTCAATGCCTAAGGGGTAATTCCCCCACTCGAGGTTAGGCAAGATACTTACCTTATTGAAGTTATGCCGATATTTCAAAATCGCCTTCTTGCTTGAATTGACCTCCGGACATCTCAAATCTATCCAAATTAATTGTACAACTTCATTAAAATTCATCGAAAAATAATTTCGAATAATAAAATACCAACTTAAAATTTTATTCTAAAAAATCAGCGCGGGGCCCGCCCCTCGGAACCCGACAAAATTTTTACGAAATCCGAACACCTATTCCGATACGAGTTCAACCAAACCAAAATTATCAAATTCCGATGACGGATCGCCCTTCAAGTCTTAAATTAAAGTCTAGAGGATTTCTACCATTTTCAACCCAATTCACTAATTTAGTGATAAAAACAATACTAGATTCATGTAATTTAACCAAAATAAAGTTAGGAATTCTTACCCCCAATGTTTTCCTTGAAAAACTCTCGAAAAATCGCCTCACCCGAGCTTCCTTGTTCCAAAAATGGAAGAATGAGACGAATCTGCACTTTATTCTGCTGCCCAGGGATTTGTTCTTTGCATTCGCAACCCTTTCCTCGCGTTCGCGATGAACAAATTCTCCAACAACCATTTTTAAACTCTTCTCAAACAGCCTCTAGTATAATGGTCATAACTGTTTACACAAAACTCCAAATGACAAATGGTTTAACTTTCTGGGAACTAGACTCAATGGACTATAACTTTTATTTGTTGCTCATTTCCTCATTCCTTATAGATTGCGAGATATAATCTTTCAAAATCAGCCCTGTGCAACAGAGATTTCCAAACTCTTCCCAGACATCCTATAGTTTATCTACCATAACGTTTGGTACACAACTCCAAATGATAAATGGTTTATCTTTCTGAAAACTAGACACAAAGGGCTACAATTTTTATTTTTAGATCATCTCCAAATTCCTTATAGATTGCGAGATATGAGCCTCCAAAATCAGACTATTGCAATAGAGATTTCCTTATTCGCGAACGCGAAGAACAAAGTCCCAACAGCAAAATCCCTCTTCGCGGACGTGAGAGGCTCCTCGCGAACGCGAAGAACAACACCAGAACCAGCAGCATCAAAACACCCAAACTTGGTCCGAAACCACCCCGAATCAAACCCGAGGCCCCCGGGATCCCGTCCAATTGTACCAACCAGTCCCAATACATAACACGAACCTGCTCGAGTCCCAATCATACCCCAATTCAAGCCTAATGAACTTTGAAATTTTAAATTCTATATCTTGTGACGAAACACATCAAATCAATCTGGAATGACTTCAAATTTTGCACACAAATCATAATTGACATAACGAAGCTATTCCAATTTTCAGAATCAGATTCCGGCCCAATTTTCAGAATCAGATTCCGGCCCCGATATCAAAAAGTCAACCCCCGGTCAAACTTCCCAAAAATTCATCTTTCGCCATTTCAAGCCAAATTCCTCTACAGACCTCCAAATAATTTTTGAACACGCTCCTAAGTCCATAATCACCATACAGAGCTATTGACATCATCAAAATTCCATTCCGGAGTCGTCTTCACATAGTTCCGACTACGATAAAAATCCTAAGACTTAAGCTTCTATTTTGGGGATCAAGTATCCCAAATTACTCCAAATTATCCGGTAACTAAATTCAACCGCGCACGTAAGTCAATACACATAATAAGAAGCTGCTCAGGGCCTTATGCCGTGAGACGAGGCTTAAATTCTTAAAACGACAAGTCGGGTCGTTACAACTGGTCTGCGCATGGTAGGGTGTGCCTGTTTTGTATGTGACCCCATATCGAGATAACAACGTTGAAAATTATTTATTCATAAAGTGTGTGTCTTGGTCACTGATTATTACTCTAGGAGTCCCAAATCTAGTGATGATATTTCTCTTAAGGAATTTGCACACAACCTTAGAATCATTCGTTGTTGTTGAAATTGCCTCTACCCATTTTGAGACATAATCTACAGCTATCAAAATGTATCGACATGATTGTGAGGAAGGAAATGGATCCATAAAATCTATACCCCAAACATCAAATATTTCATATATGAGTATGGAATTTAAAGGTATTTCATCTCTTTTTGAAATATTACCTGCCCTTTGGCATTTGTCAGATGTCAACACATATGATCTTGCATCTCTGAATAAAGTAGGCCAATAGAATCATACTTTTAAAATCTTGGAAGATGTTCTGGTGGAACTGTGGTGTCCACCAACTGCTCTGTCATGGCAATGACTCAAAATATCTTTCATCTCTGCTTCTCGAACACATCTTCTCACAATATTATCTGAACAAAATTTAAACAAATAAAGATTGTCCTAGAAGTAATGTCTAGCATCGGTCCTTAGTTTCCTTTTTTGTTGCGGAGAAAACTCCTTTGGTATCCAATGTCCTACTAGGTAGTTTGCAATGTCAGCAAACCAAGGTGCCTGTTTTGCATAGAAAAATATGTTAATTTGGAAATTCTTCTCTGATTTCGATTGTCTCAACGGGTGGTAATTCCAATCTAGATAAATGGTCTGCCACTTGATTTTCTGTTCCTTTCTTATCTTTTATTTCAAGATAAAATTCTTGCAACAAAAGTATCCATCTTAGCAGTCTAGCCCTTGCCTCCTTTTTTGCCAAAAGATATTTTAATGCTGCATGATCAGTAAAAATAATGACCTTTGTTCTAATTAAATAAGAACGAAATTTATTACTACCGCCAGTGGTTCTTTTTCTGTTGTAGCATAGTTTAATTGAGCTTCATTCAAATTTCTTCTGGCATAGTAAATTGGATGAAAGATCTTGTCCTTTTGCTATCCAAAAACAGGCTCCAACAGCAGTATCACTTGCATCACACATAACTTCAAATGGTGAATTTCAATCTGGAGAAACAATAACTGGTGCTTTGGTCAATTTTTCCTTAAACGATTCAAAAGCTTTCTTGCAATTTTCAGAAAATTCAAACTGCACATCTTTCATCAAAAGATTTGTGAGAGCTTTTGAAATTTTTGAGAATTTGTTTATGAATCTCCTGTAAAAACTAGCATGTCCCAAAAAACTTCTGATGCCTTTCACAGTTCTGGGAGGGATCCTGCAATTAAATCAATTTTTGCTCTATCTACTTCTATTCCTTCATAAGTGATTTTGTGCCCTAAAATAATTTTTTCTTTAATCATAAAATGATATTTTTTCCAATTCAAAATCAAATTTGCCTCTTCACATCTTTCAAGTACAAGAGTCAAATTATGCAAATAATTTTCAAAAGTTTTTCCACAGAGTAAAATCATCCATAAAAATTTCTAAAAGTTTTTCTGTCATATCTGAAAAGATGGCGGACATGCAACGTTGAAAAGTGGCCGGTGCGTTGTATAGCCCAAAAGGAATTCTTCTATAAGAATATGTACCATGAGGACAAGTGAATGTTGTTTTATCTTGATCTTCAGGGGCTATTGGAATTTGATTATAGCTAGAGTAACTATCAAGAAAATAGTAAAAACCATGACCCGCTACCTTTTTCAACATTTGATCAACGAAGGGTAAAGGAAAGTGATCTTTTATGGTAGCATCATTTAACCGTCTGTAATCAATACAGACTCTCCATCATGGGACTGTCCGGGTAGGTATGATGTCATGCCCCAACCTCGGGAAGCGTGACCGGCGCTCAACCGAGTGAACGCGGCCGACCAAGCCTGTTAGATACTATCTACCCAATTAACCCATGATCAAGAAAGGACGTAATTTCATTAATTAGACAGAAGGAAGTTCATGCATACAATATTAATCCGTTTCATTAGTTATTTCGCCTTTAAGTCTCAAAATACACCGATTCTTATAGTCTGAGAGGAACAAGTGATCAAACACAACATATACTTGTTTAACATTCCCAACGCCCATATACAGCCCACATAGTGTCTACGGAGCCTCTAAAGATACAAAAGAGAGTAAAGATAATGCCGGCAACAAGGCCCCGGCTATACCTCAAAAGTGATCAATATGAACAAAAGGTACAATACAAGACCCCAGAAAGAAATGGGGCTAACCGAGTCCGCTGAGAAGAGGATGCATCACTATCTGTGATCAACACTGTCTGTTATGTAACCACCTGCATCTATTTAAAGATGCAGCGCTCCCGGCAAAAGGGACGTTAGTACCGTCGAATAGCACTAGTTTGTAAAACTAAACACCAACTCAATAGAATGAATAATAATACAAGAGGAACAATCAAGAATTCAATAAGGGCTTCAAATAATATTAAAACAACAAGTTAAGGATCATATACGTTTTCGAGTCAATTTCCATATTATTAGGTTGGGTGGTCTTTAGTACCGATATTTCATAATTCACAATACCTCTGTATTCTTACACGGAGTCCGATCTCGGCCCGATTGGCTAGGCCATCTCATTTGAGACATTACCACAATTTTATTATAACTTCTAGCACAATGCCACCATGTGTGCGGCATAGCGTCCGATCATGGCCCGATCGGCTAGGCCATCTCATTTGAGACATCAACCATTTTTATAATTTCATTCACAATACCACTGTGTTCTTACACGGAGTCCGATCTCGGCTCGATTAGCTAGGCCATCTCATTTGAGACATCACCCATATTCAATCAGTCATCTCAATTCATATTTCTTTCCCATACTTTCAATATAATGGCACGAGTGGCCCCAATTATAAAGTTATTCTTGGCGCTAGACCGTATTCCATAATTCAAGTTCTTTTCCACATCCCAACATTATTATTATCAACAACAATAAGGCTTCCCATTCAAGACGTTAAATTCACATATGAGCAATTTAGGAAATCTTAGACACATAGAAGCTTTTCATACAACTTGGCATAACAACCATTATTTTGAACTTGACATGAAGTCTTAACATTGCTAGCACATATTCCACATTTTGAACGCATCCTCAAATAACAAGATATCATGATGAAGCATTTAGAATAAGGATTGAACTTAAATTTTCCAACACAAACACATTAGAAATCGCCAATTCTATAATGATCAAGGGCTTACTCCAATTACATAAACACTGTGGGGTTCGATTCTAAGAAGAAGAGGGTTTAGCCAAAATACCTCAATTGAACTTCTCAACTCTAAAATGATCCGGAATTCTTAGCAACTTCAATCTATTTTAGAAATATAAAAAGTTGAACCAAAAATTAGGAAGATGATCATGGTTTTAGCTCATTTGAGCATTTTATCAAACACTTGGTGCGCATTAAGGTCCTAAGGCTCTTTTGTGGAAGATTCCATCATTTCTCAACCCACTCTCTACTATTTTTAGCTCACAATCTTCCCACATACTTCAAGGATACATGCATGCAAGGTAAGCACTCCCATTCCCATGAATTACCTTACTAATGGCCCATTCTAGTTACATTTTGAAATTAAGAGTTTGGGTGATAGAATCTTACATCTTAGAAAGAAGACCTAGGTGCCTCTCTTGATAATCTTCAAGATTTTAAGTGAGAATTGAAGAGCAATGTGATGAAGATCACTTCTCCCACTAGGACCCTCTAGCTCACTCTAAAGATATCAGAAAATATGATCAAAATGGTCCATGGGATGTGTTTTAATGAAATAGGGTCGAGTTTTAAAACCCCAAAATTGAAGCTCCGGAACGGGTTTTGCGGTCGCATATGCGACCACATAATGGTTATGCGGTCCACGAAATGACCGCGAAAATGGGTGCCAGAGCTGGAAAGAAACTGACCTGGTCTGCGGTTACTAAGCGGCCCACAGACCTGTTCTGCGGTCGCATAGTGCACCTCAGAACCTCCCTCCGAAAAATCTCAAGGTGGGATATATGACAAGAATGCGGCCCGCAAAATGTTTATGCGGTCACATAATGGCCGCGAAATTGGACATAAAAAATGCCCATAAATCTGCCCCACTCTGCGACCAGTCTGCGGTCCTCAAAGTGGTTCTGTGGCCGCAGAATGGGCCGCAGAAATGCGTACTTCAGCCCAACATTTTCCTTTAACTCCCAGTGTACTTTTCAATCCAAAAAGTTTGAACCGCAGCTCGCAAGCTCGCCTCGAAGAATTTTTACTATTATTAACCTTTACGCCTACTTTGGCATCACGGAATCCGTATTTTTAGGAAAAATTTTACGGGGCCTTACATATGAGCTCATTATTTTTATTTTTTACAACAGTCATACTTCCCTTTTTTAGTACTACCTGTACTGGACTCATCCATGGACTGTCTGAGATTAGGTAAATGATTTTAGCTGCCAAGAGTTTTACCACTTCTCTTTTCACAACTTCTTGCATTGCTGGATTTAGCCTTCTTTGTGGTTGAACAATCGGCTTGTAGCTTTCTTTCATCAGTATCCTATGTGTGCATATGGCTGGGTTGATTCCTTTGATATCTGAAATTGTCCAACCCAAAGCTTTTTTAAGTTCCTTCAGTACCTTGATCAACTGCAATTCTTGTTCATTAGTCAACAAAGATGAAATAATTACTGGAAAAGATTCATTCTCAAGATAAACATATTTCAAATTAGAGGGTAGTGCTTTAAGTTCAGTTTTTGATTGAACTGTTTCTGATAGTGTATCTTCTCCCTATTCTTCTTTTTCTAAGGTTTTAGCTTCTTTTCTAATTGTGGCATCCTCATCATTAGTCGTGCCAGATTTTGCTAAATATTTTTTCAATGAATCTGAAAATAACTGATCATCTTTGTATTAATCTGCAAGATCATTAAGCAGGTCAATGATAAAATAAGAAGATGATGAGTCATCATCAGGATATCTCATCATCTTTTGCATATCAAAAATTACTTTCTCCTCATCCACTCTCAAGATCAATTGTCCTTGATGTACATCTATTATGGCTCTTCCTGTAGCTAGAAAAGGTTTACCCAAAATAAGAGGTATATCAGTATTTTCTTCTATTTTCATGACTATAAAGTCTACTGGGAATACAAACTTATCAACTCTAACAAGAACATTTTCAATGATTCCTTTTGCCTTTTTTGTACTTTGATTAGCTAACTGTAAAAAAACAACTGTATTTTTTATATCCCCAAGTTTCAACTTTTGAAAAATTGAAAAAGGCATCAAATTGATTGACGCCCCAAAATCACATAAAGCCTTTTCAAAATGAGTTCCTCCTACAGTACAAGGAATAGTAAAACTACATGGATCTCCAAATTTTTGTGGAAACTTATTTTGCAAAATCGCACTGTATTTTTCTGTTAGCTTAACCACAGAAGTTCTCTTAATTCTTTTGCTGGAAAGAATTTCTTTTAAAAACTTAGCATATGATGGCATTTGGGTCAGAGCATCTGTGAAAGGAATATTGATATACAATTGTTTCAAAATTTCCAAAAATTTAGAAAATTGTTGATCAAGTTTTTCCCTTCTAATTTTCTATGGAAAAGGAATTGGCTCATCACTGGTATTTTCGTTACTTTCTTGAGCACTCATTTTCTTTGTCTCAAATTCAGCTCTTTTCTTGCTATTATCAACAGTTTGATTCTGAGCTTGATCTTCCTTTAACTTACCTTCTTTGTCGGGGTATGGATCATCAAGATTTTTACCTGATCGCAAGGCAATTATTTTGACATGTTCTTTTGAATTTTTCTCTGTATTGCTGGGCAATGGTCCATGGATCTTTTCAAAAATTATAGTGGCCAATTGACTTACTTGAATTTCCAAGTTTTTGAAAGAAGCATGTTGACTTCCCATCTTCTCATGAGTTGTTTTGATGTACTTGTACATCAAGTCTTCCAAGGTTGGTGCATGTTGTTATGGTCTAGGTTGATATGGCCTAAAATTTTGTTGCATCCTGTTTTATCCTTGAAATCCAGGTAGTGCTTGTGTTGGTAGTTTTTGAAAATGCTGAGCATTTTCTGCTCCATTGGGATTACTCTATTGGAAACCAGGGTGCTTTTGGGCCAGAGAATTACCATATTGGTAGCCTTTGTATCCAATCATGTTCACTTGTTCTTCAACTTGATTGCTCGCTTGGCATTCATGGTTCTGATGATTTCCTGCACATATATCATAATTTTCAAACCCAATATTTTGCTGAGAATTTACCTAAATAGTATCAAACTTTTGAGTCAAAGAAGCAATTTGTTTTGACAAGGTTGTCAGGACATCAGATTGGTTTATGGCTGCAGCTTTCTTAAGGATAACTCTGTTAGATGGCTATTGAACTGCATTTTCAGAAATCACATTTAGTAAATGTAAAGCTTCTGCAGTAGTCTTTCCTATTATGGCACCTCCAGCTGCAGCATCTATAACATTTCTTGTTGATGGCTTTAAGCCATGATAAAAAATATATAATTACATGTGCTCAGGGATATCATGATGTGGGTGTTTCTTAACATAGCTTCCAGTCTCTCCCATGCTTGGTAGACTAACTCTGTGTTAGTTTGCATAAAATTAGTTATGTCCTGCCTCATTTTAGTGGCTTTAGCTGGGAAAAAATATTTATTAAGAAATTTTTGAGTCATTTGGTCTCATGTTGTAATAGATCCTCTAGGTAAACTACGTAGCCATAATTTTGCTTCTCCTTTTAAAGAGAAGGGAAACAAGTGTAGCTTAATTGCATCTAGTGAGACACCATTGTATTTTGCTGTTTCAACCAATTCAAGAAAATCTATCAAATGAGTATGAGGATCCTCATTGGTTTCTCCATTAAATACACAATTTTGTTGTATGGCTTGAATTAAGCCAGTTCAGATTTCAAATTATTAGCGGCCACTAGTGGCCTTCTAACACTTGATTCACAGTCAAACTGATCTGTTCTGGCATAATCCCTTAGGATCATGTTTGTTGGCCTGGGGGCCACTTCATCAACTTATTTTTCCCGCACATGTTTGAAAGCATTTGCTTCTACCCATTTTGAGAAATAGTCTGTTAAAACTAACAGAAACCGTACCTTTAGCTTGAGGCAATAGCCCTAAGATATCCATGCCCCATTTTATGAAGGGCCATGGTAAAATAACTGAATGCAACAGATGTGCCGGTCAGTGCATGTAATTGGCATATCATTGACATTTATCGCACCTAGCTACAAAGTTTTCTGCTTCTTCTTCCATTTTTGGCCAATAATATCCTGCTCTTATTAATGTTTTCACCAACGATCTTTCCCTGACGTGATTACCGTAATGCCCCTCATGTACCTCTCTCATTACATACTCCGTTTGTGATGGACCGAGGCACCGTGCCTAAGGTCCACCAAACATTTTACGATATAAATTTTCACGAATTAAGCAATATCAAGCAGTTTTCTGCCGTAGCAATTCTGACTTCCTCTTATCTTCAGGAAAGATATCATACTGCAAGAAGTTCACAAATTCGTTTCTCTAATCCCAAGTTAAATTATTAAAATTTACCTCATTTTGGATTTGATCGAGTGTCGAATGAAACAAATCTATCACAATGAAATTTTCTGCATTTGTTACATTCACGATAGATGCGAGATTTGCCAATGTGTCTGCTTCTGCATTTTTCTCCCTAGGTATTTGCACGACTTTCCATGTCTGAAATTGTCCAAGTAATTCTCGTACCTTCCCCAGGTATTGCTGCATTTGCGTCTCTCTTGCCATGTAAGTCCCCTGTATTTGATTAACCACCAGTTGCGAGTCACTTTTGATCACAATTTATCCGATACCAAGTTCTCGTGCCAATTCCAAGCCTGCAATCACGGCTTCTTACTCTGCCTCATTGTTAGTGGTTGTATAACATTTTATTGCTTGTCTTATGACTTCACCTGAGGGTGGTATTAGAACAATTCCTAAACCTGCTCCTTTAACATTTGAGGAACCGTCAGTAAGCAGAGTCCAAGTCCCTGGATTAGCTCTGGTAAACACCTGTAGTTCTTTCTCTTCCTTAGGAACTAAATCCGTACTAAAATCCGCTACTAAATCTGCTAACACCTGCGATTTTATTGCAGTCCTAGGCTGATATATGATATCAGACTCACTGACTTCTATTGCCCATTTAGCTAGTTTACCTGATAATTCCTATTTATGTAGTATGTTTCTTAAGGGGAAAGCAGTTATAACAGAAATAGGATGACATGTATAACAGAAATAGGATGACATTGAAAGTAAGGTCGTAACTTCCTAGAGGCCATAATTAAAGCTAACGCGAGCTTTTCTAGGTGTGGATACCGTATCTCAGCATCTAGTAAAGATTTACTAACATAATAAATTAGGGATTGTTTACCTTTATCTTCACGTACCAACACCGCACTTACCGCTACTTCTGACACAGCAAGGTAAATGAGAAATCTTTCATTGTCTTTTGATTTGGCCAATAGAAGGGGGTTTGATAGACATGACTTTAGGTACTTGAGAGCTTGCTGGCACTCGTCAGTCCATTCAAACTGGTTTTGCTTCTTCAGCACTAAAAAGAATTTAAAACTTTTTTCTGATGACTTTGATATAAACCTCCCTAGAGCTGCTATCCTGCCTGTTAATCTATGCACTTCTTTCTTGCTCGTGAGTATATATGGTATCTCCTCAATAGCTTTGATTTGTGCGGGATTCACTTCAATACCCCTGTTAGAAACAAGAAAATCGAAAAACTTACCTGACACCACGCCAAAAGCATATTTTCCCGGGTTTAACTTCATGTTGTACTTGCGGAGAATCTCAAAGGTGTCTGACAAGTGTTGAAAATGATCCTCTGCTTGTGTCGACTTGACCAACATATCGTCTATGTAGACTTCCATAATTTTTCCTAGATGTTCTTGGAATATTTTAGTCACCAATCTTTGATATGTAGCTCCAATATTTTTCAAGCCAAATGGCATTACTTTGTAACAATAAGTCCATGTGTCTGTTACAAGCAAAATTTTTTCTTCATCTATAGGGTCCATTTTTATTTGGTTATAACTTGAATATGCGTCTAAAAAATATAAAAGTTCATGACCTGCAGTAGAATCAATTAATTAATCTATATGTGGTAAAGAAAATAAATCTTTAGGACAAGCCTTATTTAAATCAGTATAGTCTACGTAAACTCACCATTTTCCATTTTTTAGAACCACAACAGTACTGGCTAACCAGTCAGGGTACTTTACCACTCGTATTGAACCAATTTTTACATCTTTTGTACCTCATCCGGGATCACTTGATTTTTTAAGGACCCATGCTTTATTTTCTTCTACTTAACATGTGGGTGTGAAGGATCCTCATTCAGCTTATGAGTCATCACCTCCAGTGGTATACCTGTCATATCTGAGTGCGACCAAGCAAAGCAATCTGCGTTAGCTCGTAAAAATTCAATTAACTTACCTTTCATTTCTGGGCTTAAATTTGCTACGACGTAAGCTTTTGTCTCGCTAGTGGGAAATAATATTATAGCTTTGAGCTTCTCGGTATTTGTTTTAATATTTTCATTTTCTTCTGGCTCTTGAATAACATTGGGTCTCAAATCAACATCAGTCTGTCCTTGCGTGTCTTCTGTTGAGGTTTTCGCAACAGTGTCCTCAATCGAATTCTGTAATTGCTATTTCGCTTCTGCATTATTGGCTACCGTGCTTGCGATCACCACTGAGTTGATACTTCTTGAAGCTTGTTGATCTCTACGGATTTGACAGATTCCCCATTGTGAAGGAAATTTGATAACTTGATGCAATGTGGAAGGGACAACATCCATATCATGAATCCACGGTCTTCCTAGA
Source organism: Nicotiana tomentosiformis (assembly GCF_000390325.3). Classification (NCBI taxonomy): domain Eukaryota; kingdom Viridiplantae; phylum Streptophyta; class Magnoliopsida; order Solanales; family Solanaceae; genus Nicotiana; species Nicotiana tomentosiformis. The sequence goes on along the minus strand of NC_090818.1, from coordinate 40,169,933 downwards.
ATTATATTATAGGCCATGTCCAAGTCTATCACCTGGAACCTTGTATCCTTGACGACCCCTTCTACAAATGTGGTTAGTACAACTTCCCCTTTTGGTATAACACTTGAATTATCAAACCCGGACAAGGACCACACTTTTGGTACGACCTTATCATTAGCTTGCATTTCATTCACTACCCTCAGTAAAATGATGTTCACTGAGCTACCTGAATCAATCAAAACTCGTCTTACGTTAGTATCATGTACAAGTAAAGATATTACCGGTGCATTTTTGTGAGGAATCATCAAGCCGTCTGCATCCTCATCATCAAATGTTATACTGTCGCTATCCAAGACATGGCGAACTCGCTTTCCCTGAGTGACCGTGACTTTTGATGTCTTTTTTGTGCATGTATATGTTACTCCATTGACCTCATCTCCCCCAATTATTACGTTGATTGTTCTTTTTGGTGATGGAGATTTTTGGGGGCTCTTGTCTGTTCTTTATGTATGATTGTCTTCCTTTCTCATTAAACAGATCTGTAAGATAACCCTGCTTCAACAAATGCTCGACCTCTCCTTGCAGAAGCCTACAATCTGTTGTTTTATGGCCATGATCATTATGAAATTCGCACCAAAAATCTGGATTTCATTTGCTTGGATCTGATCTCATTTCTTAGGACATCGCACCTTATCCCTCATACCTATTAAAACAACTACTAACTCGGAGGTTCTGATGTTAAAGCTATAATTTCCTATTCTTGTTTGCGTATTGGAATCATTGCTTCGGGCTCGTTCCTTTTTGAACCTGGCTGAAGAACTCGTGTATTTTTGCCTTGGTCTTGAATCGAATTGTGCACTCTCCTATTTAGATCTAGAGTTTTGACCTACAGGTCCCATTTACGGCTCGTACCTATTTTACCGAACCTTCTTTCTGATTCTGAACATCTCGATCCAGGCCTATCATCGGTCCTTGGCTGTGCGACCGTATCTTCTTCTATCCGCAACTTCGTATTGTATCTGTTCTACACATCGTTCCAAGTTGTTGCTGGAAATTCTCGCAAACTTTCTTTCAGCCTCCTCGTGGCTTCTGAACTTTTCTTGTTCAAGTTGCTCGCGAATGCCATAGCCGCCCAGTTATCAGGTACTCGAGGTAACATCATTCTCTCCCCCTGTAATCTATCTACGAATTCCGTGAGCAATTACGTACTCCCTTGTTTAACCTTAAAGATGTCTTCCATCCTTTTTTAACTTTATGAGCCCCCGAATGTACTTTTATAAATGAATCTACAAGCTCAGCAAAAGAATCAATAGAATTTTCGGGTAAAAGAAAATACCACGTTAACGCTCCCTTTGTAAGTGTTTCACCAAACTTTTTAATCAAAACCGATTCGATTTCCTGTTTGGTTAAGTCATTGCCTATCACGCCAGTAGTGAACGCAGTTACATGATCTCGAGGGTCAGGTGTTCCATCATATTTGTGAATATCAGACATTTTAAACTTTTTGGAAATTGGTAAAGGTGTCTCACTTGGCTTTCAGGGTTGTTGTGAATACTTGACAATATTCACCCATTTGATTACGGGTAGTATGCATGGTATCTGCTCTATGCGATCATTCTGTTCCTTCAACTGTTTCTGCAAAGTTAGCACTGAACTTTGTAAATTAGAATTATTTGGAGTACCTGACCCTCTATCACGAGATTCATTAGGATTTTTTCCACTTCCAGAATTATCAAGCCCTGAACGCGGGTTCTCCAAAGTCACTGTATTAACTGGTGGAGGAGTTTGCGCCGCATTGGGTAATCCTCTAACAAAAGCTTGTAGTACATTGTTCACGTGTTCTGTAATCAATTACTTTAGAGCGTCTTGCTCCACAGTTTGGTCGTTTCCGTGTTGATCATCAGTACGTAAAATGGATCTTTCAGGCGAACTTCCATGAGACTGTTGAGGGGATCCCGTAGGTGTGTGGTGTGGTGGAGTTACACCTTGTTGGTTCAGCTGGTTGTTGTCATTAACGGTTGACATATTTGATTGTTAAAGACTGGAAAGTGAACAGATTATCAGATTTCCGGTAACGGAACCAATTTGTTTAACCAAAAATGGATTTCTCTATCAAAGTCAATATCTAGAAGAAATTGGGCTACTGATAACCAAGATTTATTTCACTTTCTCAACAATTTGAAAGAATAAATCAACGAGTGAAAATAATTGACATAGAAAATGTGAAATGAACTGATAATCACTCCCAAAATTACGGCTTAAAACTTTGAGAGTAAAGCAAAGAATAACTGTATAAATTTCAATAATAATTGCTTCTTGCCATTACAGATGAGATTTCAGTCCTTATATAGGAGCATACAATTATAACGGTTTCCTTATTTAATTTGGGCTCACTAATGATATTAATTGCCTTGATTACCCGTTACCATGTACAACCGTAACGGAAATATTTATGATTAAAGATTCCTTGTAACTGCACCAATTTCCCTTCCTTATTTATGACAGGTTTGTGTATCTTCCCTTCTTAATAGCCTTTATTCATTTCGTTTCTGTTTCTCCTTTACAGCTGTCATGTTTGATTTTTTCCTCAGTGTAACCCCGTGAGTATTTCTCTCGTGCCCTTTTCGCATTCTTTAACTCATCTAATTTAGAACACCACTTGTCGTTATATCGATATTCCACATACCATGCCCCGTCAACTTATTGATAGTCCATGTGTCATGTCTTTTCCATAAATACAGTATCCAAATAAGTAGATTCATATAAATTGAAAATGAGGGTCTATAACACTTGTGTCTGAGCACATCTGTGCCATTTTTATATTCTCCCAATTATAGGACCATACATTTAACATTTAGGTCATTTGAGTAGGCAAGTTTCAAGCATATTATTCGTACTCTATCTATTTTCATCAATATAAATGTGAATAACTCGTATAAATTTAAATTTTGATCCCCTATGCATTTATGTTTGTTGTTAGCTTAGTTCTTTTTGAGGTTTTGGTTCTTAATATTGCAGGTCCTTGTTGAGCTGTTTGTGTCCTTATTGTATTTGCTGTGCCGGAATTGGAAATATGGCCGTAAAGTTGGTGAAGCTTCCTGTTGGAGTCATTATATGATTTATTCAAAAGATCCCCTGCTGACTGCTGAGTGGTGATCAAAAATAGTTTTCCTACGTGTTGCTCATAATTTTTGTCTATAGATATCATACGTTTAATATGCATTATAATATCCTTATGGACGGTTAAAAAAAAAACACGAGTGTGCACTAATTAGTTCGATTTGTATGTAAAAAAAAACTACTATGGCCTTGCGCAATCCCAAGTCAAGGAACGTGCCAATGCCTTGCTAGAGGTTTTTCAAGACGAATTTAAGTATTTAAGTTATACTAGTTTCGGGATACGTCCTATGAGCGTGTACCCTATTAATACATATAAAACTTTAAAATTTATATATATTAGTAAACTATGTATACCTGATATCCAATTGTTAATTATCATTTGAAAATATTTCTAGAATTTGATATTGAGTAAAATAGTATAATAATTATGGATATTGAAATAATCTATACATAATCAAAGTGTTAATTAGAATTTGTATTTAAATTTTGGTAAGTAAGTTTAATAAAAGGGGTGTTTGACTAAAGGGTAATGGACATACTATTATATATTACCATAGGACCAAAACATATTTTTTTCACAAAAAACTTTCTCTATTTTTTAAATATTTTTGCTAAAATAATTAAATCATATAGAGTTAATTGGTTTTAATTTATAACGGTTATAAATCTATGTTAAATAAGAAGGAAAATTGAAGAAGTGTTGGTCAAAATTATCGATTTTAGTTATAGTTTCGTACTTATTCTTTCTCTATTTTGTTTTTTATTTTTACTAAAATACTTCAATTATATAGAATTAAGATATTAGCTCATTTAATATGCAGAAAATCAATTGTAATCTATAGCCTATAAAATATTAATGGAAGTTATCATTATATCTAACATAGAATGTAGATTTATGTCGATATATTTATTTCTCATAATTGTATAAATATTTACCACTAATAGAATTATACTAACCTAACTTAAATGATTAATTATATTTAAGGGGGGAAAAGACAAACCTAACATGTACATATGGAGAAGTTTTGAAAAGAAGTTTTTATCACTATATTTCTAACGTGTACCATAGGTTGATATAGTAACATTAATATTCTTTTATTAATTGAAGAGGTCATAAAATTTAGGAAAGATTTAGGACTTCTTACGTAATTCAATAAGGAATGGTTTAGTAAATAAAATTTGACTTGAGTTTAAAGTCCTAAATATTAGGAAAGTAATTCAAATTATAATTTTAACCAATGTAAAATCGATTTTTAAAGGGTAAAAAAGGCGAATAATATTTCGCTAATGGTCTTCGTGTTTTTAATTACATATATATATATATATATATATATATATATATATATAGAGAGAGAGAGAGAGAGAGAGAGAGAGAGAGATAGATATAGATAAACTAGTAGTATAAACAATATGTCACGACCCGAAATTCCCACCTTCGGACCGTCATGGCGCCTAACATTTCACTTGCTAGGCAATTCAATGTTAGAATAATATTATATATTTTTAAAATAATTTTTAAATTTATTAATAACAAAGAACAAATGCGGAAGTAAAGTCTGAAATATAGTGAATAATCCATAAAAATAACGGTGTCTAAATACCATCCCAGAATTGGTGTCACAAGTGCACGAGCTTCTAGAATAATATAAATAAAGTTGTCTAAAAATAAACACATAGCTAAAGTAAAATAGACGGGGACTTTAGAACTGCGGACGCCATGCAGTTATACCTCAAGTCTCCTCTAGTAGCTAAAATCCGAGCAATTCTATGGTGCGCCGTTGGGACCAAGTCCGAAATCTGCACAAGAAGTGCAGAGTATATTATCAGTACATCCGACCCCATGTACTGGTAAGTGTTGAGCCTAACCTCGACGAAGAAGTGACGAGGCTAAGACGGGTCACTTACATTAACCTGTACGCAATATTAGTAACAACAACAAGTAATAGAAATAAATCGGGTAACTCATTTATAATAATTGAAGTCAACTCAACAGTCATAACTAATTAGCATTTCCATCAATTTCCGTTGTAGCGTGCAACCCGCTCTCACAATATATTCGTATTCCATTCTATTGCGGCGTGTAACCCGCTCCTCTAATATACTCATTTTAATCGAGTTTGTCATATTTTTATTTCAATCAAGTATATATAGACTTTTAAATAAGTCTGTTGCGGCGTGCAACCCGATACTCCAATATGGACTTTTAATAAGTCTGTTGTGGCGTGCAACCCGATCTTTCAATATGAACTTTTTAATAAGTCTGTTACGGCGTGCTACCCAATCCTCCAATATATTCATTATAATTAATTCTGTTACGGCGTGCAACCCGATCCTCCAATATATTCATTATAATCAATTTTGTTGCGGCGTGCAACCCGCTCATCCAACATATTCGTTTACCAGTTCTTATAGAAGAAATTTCCCCAATAAATACAATAATTAATATAAAATTATAAGACAACATGCATACAATAATTATGATTTAATTATGAAACAAATAAAGACAAATAGCAAATTATTATGGAAATCAGAAAGAAAATATGCAGTTTAATATTTAATATGCTAAATGTCAAATAACAATTAAGACACATAATTCAAATAGCATGTAACAATTAATGAAGAAATTCAAGAATTAATTTTTGACAAAGAATAGGAGAGAAACTATTATTATAATAATTAGTTCATGATTTAAAATAATTTATGATTTTTCAAGTAAGCATTCAAACAATTAATTTGACGATATATAGACACTCGTCACTTCGCCTATACGTCATTCACATGCATTTCACATAACAAATAATTTAATGGTTCTATTCCCTCAAGTCAAGGTTAACCATGACACTTATCTCGCTTTGTAAATTCCAATCAATTACTCGACCACATCTTTTCCTTTTAAATTTATCTCCAAAAGCTTCAAATCTATTCATAAACAATTCAATATACTCAATACGAATCATAGGAATTAATTCCATATGAATTTACTAATTTTCTGTATAAAAATCCGAAATTCATTAAAATATTCGACATTGGGACCCACATCAAATCCCGAAAAAACTCACGAAATCCGAACACCCGTTCCGCTACGAGTTTAACCATACAAAAATTATCCAATTCCGATATCAAATGGACCTTCAAATCTAAATTTCTCGTTTTTGGAAGATTTTAGAAAAATCTGATTTTTCTTCCATAAATTTACGGATTCATGATATAAACGAGTATGGAATCATGAAATATAATCAATATAGGATAAGGAACACTTACCCCAATGTTTCCCGTAAAAATCGCCCAAACCTTCGCCTAACCGAGCTCAAAATGACCAAAATATGAAAATAATATCGGACTCTTCGATATATGCACTGCCCAGGCATTTCTGCACCTGCGGTGCCTGGGATTACACATGTGAGCTCGCAGCTGCGAGAAAAATCCCGCATCTGCGAAATGGGGCTGCCAGGCGAGGCCTCGCACCTGCAGAGGAAAAATGCGCACCTGTGCTGACCTCCGCTTCTACGATTATTGTGTCTGCTTCTGCGGACGCGCGGGTGCGTGCAGGTTTTCGCACCTGGGTACTTATGCCCAGCCACGCCCGGGGGTATCTGCGATCGAAGGCTCGCTTCTGTGAGCTCGCACCTACCGTCAAATATCCGCAGGTGCGATTACACCAGAAGGCCAAATTTCAGATTTTTGCTTAAGTCCAATTCTTGTTCCGATTTCGATTCGAATCACACTCGGGGTACTCGAGACCCCGTTATAATATACCAACAAGTCCTGTAACATAATACGGACTTACTCGGGGTCTAAAATCACGTCAAATAATATCAAAATTGCAATTCACACCTCGATTCGAACTTTGAGTTTTAAACTTTTCCATTTGCAAATCTCGTGCCAAAACATATTAAATGAATTCGGAATGACTTCAATTTTGGCACACAAGTCCTAAATGACATAACAGAGCTATTCAAATTTCCAGAATCGGATTCCGGCTCCGATATCAAAAAGTCAACCCCGTAGTCAAACTTGAAAATCTTTAGCCTTTAAATTACTAGTTTCCGTTAAATGGTCATAACTTGAGCTAGGGACCTCCAAATTTAATTTCGGGCATACGCTCAAGTCCCAAACCACGACACGAAGCTACTGGAACTGTCAAAACACTGATCCAGGTCCATTTGCTAAAAGTGTTGACCAAATTCAACTCAATTGAGTTTTAAGGCTCTATTTCACATTTTAATTCATTTTTCACATAAAAACTTTTCGAAAAATTTAACGGACTGCGCACACAAGTCAAGGAATGATAATTAGGGCTTTTCGAGGTCTTAGAACATAGAATTACTTATTAAATTTAAAGATGACATTTTAGGTCATCACATTTTCCACCTCTAAAACAAACGTTCGTACTCGAACAGAGTTAGAAAAAGTACCTGAGCTGGAGAAAAGGTGTGGATATTTAATCAGCATGTCCGACTCGGAATCCCAGGTAGATGCCTCTACCGGCTGACCTCTCTATTACACTCGAACTGAAGGATAAATCTTAGACCTCAACTGTCGGACCTGCCGGGCTAGAATAGCCACCGGCTCCTCCTCGTAAGTCAAATCTTTGTCCAATTGGACTAAGCTGAAATATAACACATGGGACGGATCACCATGATATTTATGGAGCATAGACACATGGAACACCGGATGAACCGCTGATAAACAAGGTGGTAATGCAAGCCTGTAGGCTACTCCATTCACCCTATCAAGAATTGCAAAGGGTCCGATATACCTAGGGCTCAACTTGGCCTTCTTTCCGAACCTCATTACACCTTTCATAGGTGAAACCCGGAGCAATATTATTTCTCCAACCATGAATGCAATATCACGATCTTTACGGTCGGCATAACCCTTTTGCCTAGACTAAGTTATGTGAAGTTGATCCTGAATAATCTTGACCTTATCCAAGGCATCCTGTACCAAATCGGTACCCAAAAATCGAGCCTCTCCCGGTTCAAACCAACCAACTGGAGATCAGCATCGCCTTTCGTATAATGCCTCATATAGAGTCATCTGAATGCTCGACTGGTAGCTATTATTATAAGCAAACTCCACAAGTGGCAAGCAATGATCCCAAGAACCTCCAAAGTCTATAACACAAGCGTAGAACATATCTTCCAATATCTGAATAGTGCGCTCTGACTATCCGTCTGTCTGTGAATGAATTGGTGTACTCAACTCCACCTGCGTGCCTAACTCGCGCTGTACAGCCTTCCAGATATGTGAGGTAAACTGCGTACCTCGATCTGAAATAATAGACACTGGCACACCGTGAAGGCGGACAATCTCACGAATGTAAATTTTAGCTAACCTTTCTGAAGAATAGGTAACTGCCACTGGAATGAAATGTGTTGACTTGGTCAACCTGTCCACAATGACCCAAACTGCGTCAAATTTTCTCTGAGTCCGTGGGATCCCAACAACAAAATCCATAGTGATACCCTCCCACTTCCACTCAGGAATTTCTAACTCCTGAAGCAAACCACCAGGTCTCTGATGCTCGTACTTAACTTGCTGACAATTCAGACACCGAGCTACATATGCAACTATGTCTTTTTTCATTCTCCTTCATCAGTAATGTTGCCGCAAATCTTGATACATTTTGGCGGTACCTGGATGAATAGAATACCTAGTACTGTGTGCCTCTTCAACAATTAATTCACGAAGCCCATCCACATTAGGCACACGAATACGACCCTGCATTCGCAGAACTCCATCTTCCCCCACAGCAACTTGTTTGGCATCGCCGTGCCTTACTGTTTCCTTAAGGACAAGTAAATGAGTATCATCATACTGCCTCTCTCTAATACACTCATATAAAGAAGACCGAGCGACTGTGCAAGCTAGAACCCGACTGGGTTCTGAAACATCTAACCTCACGAACGCATTAGCCAAAGTCTGAACATATACAACTAATGGCCTCTCACCAACCGGAATATATGCAAGACTGCCCATACTCACAGCCTTTCTACTCAGAGCATCGGCCACCACATTGGCCTTTTTGGGGTGATACAAAATGGTAATATCATAGTGTTTCAACAACTTCAACCATCTTCTCTTCCTCGAATTAAGATCTTTTTGCTTGAACAGGTACTGAAGGCTACGATGATCAGTAAATACCTCACACGAGATACCGTAGAGGTAATGCCTCCAAATCTTCAGCCCATGAACAATGGCTGCCAGTTCTAAGTCATGAACAGGATAATTCTTCTCGTGAACCTTCAACCGCCGCGACGCATATACAATCACCCTGTCATCTCGCATTAATACTGCACCAAGCCCAATGTGAAATGCATCACAATATACTGTATACGATCTTGAACCTGTGGGTAATACCAACATTGGCGCCGTAGTCAAAGCAGTCTTGAGTTTCTGAAAACTCAACTCACACTCGTCTGACCATCTGAATGGGACACTTTTCTAGGTCAGTCTGGTCAATGGGCTTGCTATAGATGAAAACTCTTCCACAAACCGACGATAATAACCTGCTAAATCCAGAAAACTCCGGATCTCTGTAACTGAAGTAGGTCTAGGACAATTCTAAACAACCTCAATCTTCTTAGGATCCACCTTTATGCCTTCTGCCGATACACATGCACCAAAAAGGCAACTGAGTCTAACCAAAACTCACATTTTGAAAACATGGCATATAACTGATTATTCTTCAAAGTGTGAAGCATACTTCGAAGATGCTGCTCATGCTCTTCTCGACTGCTGGAGTAAATCAAGATATCATCAATGAATACAACCACAAAAGAATCCAAATAAGGCTTGAACACCTGATTCATCAAATCGATAAATGTTGCTGGGGCATTTGTCAACCCAAATGACATCACTAGGAATTCGTAATGCACATACCGAGTCCGAAAGGTTATTTTAGGGACATTGGATGCCCTAATTTTCAACTAATGGTAACCATATCTCAAATCGATCTTCGAAAATACCTTGGCACTCTGAAGCTGATCAAATAAGTCATCAATTCTTGGCAGCGGATATTTGCTTTTGATAGTGGCCTTGTTCAACTGCCGATAATCTATACACATCTACATAGAGCCATCTTTCTTCTTTACAAATAATATTGGTGCACCCCAGGGTGAGACATTGTGTCTAATGAATCCCTGATCAAGAAAGTCTTGTAACTGCTCTTTCAATTCTTTCAACTCTGGCGGGGCCATACGGTATAGTGAAATAGAGATGGGTTGAGTGCCCGGAGCCAAATCAATACAGAAGTCAATATCTCTACCGGGTGGCATCCCCGGCAAATCCGTAGGAAATACTTCTGGAAATTCACGAACAACTGGTACTGAGTCCATAGAAGGAACATCCGCATTGGGATCGTGAATATAAGCCAAATAGGTTAGACACTCTTTCTCTACCATACGATGAGCTTTCATATAAGAAATAACCCTGCTGGCAGAGTGACCAGGAGTTCATTTCCACTCTAGCTGAGGTAACCCCGGCATGGCTAGGGTTACTGTCTTGGCATGACAATCCAATATAGCATGATAAGGGGACAACCAATCCATACCCAAGATGACATCAAAATCTACCATATCAAGAAGTAGAAGATCCACACTAGTCTCAAGATTGCCAATAGTAACCACACACAAACGATAGACATGATCTACTACAACATAGTCTCCCACCGGTGTAGATACACATACAGAACTCAGAGAATCACAAGGCACAACCAAATATGAAGCAAAATAGGAGGACATATAGGAATAAGTAGATCCTGGATCAAATAGAACTGAAGCATCTCTATGTCAAACTGGAATAATACATGTGATCACAGCATCAGATGACTCGACCTCAGGCCTAGCTGGAAAAGCATAAAATTGGGGTTGGGCCCCACCACTATGAACTACGTCCCTGGGACGGCCTCTAACTGGCTGGCCTCCACCTCTAACGGTCTGATCTCCACCTCTAATGGCTTGACCTCCACCTCTAATGGACTGACCTCCACCTCTAGCTGCTTGATCCCTACCTCTAGCTGGCTGAGCAGGCGGTGAAGCAACCAGTGCCGGTATGATGGCACGAGAATCTTGCCGAGATCGGTTACTCGCCAATCTAGGGCAATATCTCCTGATGTGGCCAATGTTCCCACGCGTATAACACCCATCCTGATGTCGTGGTTGATGAAGCTGAAGCTGACCTAGATGGGCCGGATAACCGTTATAGTAACTCTGGAGTGGTGGTGCACTGATAGGAGCTGAATGTACACTAAATGTTGGTTGTCCCTAGTAAGGAATAATATGACTATGACTCCATAAAGCACTGGGAGATGCATGAAGTGCTGAATGAAATGGTCTGGGAGGATGACCCCTACCAAAATTACCCCTGCCTCCAGACGAGGCACCATCAAATACACTGAACTGATGAGGCATCATATCAGACCTATGCCCTCTCTCTTGTGCAAGAACCATCTCGATCCTCATCGTGACATTAGCAGCCGCCTAAAAAGAAATTTCACTTCCGGTCTCCTTGGCCATCTGAAGCCTGATAGGGTGAGTGAGTCCCTCAATAAACCTCATCACTCTCTCTCTCTCCCTTAGTAGGTAGTAAAAGGAGAGCATTACGGGCCAAATCCACAAAACAGGACTCATACTGAGTAACAGTCATATTGCCCTATTGTAGACGCTCAAATTGCTTGCGGAATTCCTCTCTCAGTGTGATAGGGAGGAACTTCTCTAGAAATAGCTGAGAGAACTGCTCCCAGGTAAGTGCAGGTGTTCCAACTGGTCTGGTCAATGTATAATCTCTCCACCACCTCTTGGCGGAACCCGTTATCTGAAATACAACAAAATCAACCCTATTTGTCTTAACTATACCCATGTCCCGCAGCACCTCGTGGCAGTGTTCAACATAATCCTGTGGGTCCTCAGAAGGTGTACCACTGAAGTGAACTGGAAAGAGCTTAGTAAACTTATCCAGTTGTGCCGCAACAACTGGTTGAACTACCCCAACTAGCGGGGCTGTTGGAGCCTGATTCTGGGGATCTATCTGCTCCGGAGCGGGAGTAGTGGGAATTTATGCTCCTCCCCCAGCCTGTGAGAAGGCTGGTGCCACTGGAAATGTACCATTCTAGGCCACACCCTCCATAAGACTCACCAAATGGACCAAAGTGTCCTGAAGCACTGGAGTAGCTATGAATCCTTCCGGGACCTGAACTGGTCCAACTGGAACATTCTAAACTGGAACCTCCTCCTGAAAGTCTACCTGAGGTTCTACAACAGGTGCAGCTACTCGAGCTCTGGTCTGAGCTCTACCTCGGCCTCTAGCACGACCTCGACCTCTACCCTTGGCCATAGTTGCCACCGGGGGTTCTGGTCCCTATCCATCGATAGAGGTATTACGTGTTCTCACCATCTGCGAGAGAATAGAATGGTTCAATCATCGATGATAGAATAAATTCACACGACAGAATAACAAAGAAGAGATATTGTTCCTAAACTTCATAGCCTCTAAGAGATAAGTACAGATGTCTCTGTACCGATCCTTCAGACTCTACTAAGATTGCTCGTGACTCGTGAGACCTATGTAACCTAGTGCTCTGATACGAACTGTCACAACCCGAAATTCCCACCTTCGGACCGTGATAGCGCCTAATATTTCACTTGCTAGGCAAGCCAACGTTAGAATAATATTATCTATTTTTAAATTAATTTTTAAATTTATTAATAACAAAGAACAAATGCGGAAGTAAAGTCTGAAATGTAGTGAATAATTCATAAAAACAACGGTGTCTAAATACCATCCCAGAATTGGTGTCACAAGTACACGAGTGTCACGACCCAAACTAACCCCTGTCGTGATGGCGCCTATCGTGGAACTAGGCAAGCCGACTCATTTCCAAAACAAACCGATAATTTCATTTCAAAGATAATTTCAATGTTATTTAACATAAAAACCTTCGTGAAGGAGTTCCAATCAAAATAAAAGTGCGGAAAGAAAAGTCTGACATCAGGGTGTCACTAGTCATGAGCATCTACTACAAACTGTCTAACAATATCAAGGCTAACTCAGTCTGGAAAATAACTAAATACAACTAGAGGAAGATAAGAGGGAGAAGAGCAGGGGCTGCGATCACCAAACAGCTACCTTGCTATCTCCAAGAAAATATGCAACCAGAACTCTCAATAACTGTTACCATGTCCAACTACACCTGAATCTGCAGACAAGGTGCAGGGAGTAACGTGAGTATGCCAACTCAGTAAGTATCAACAATAAATAAACACTGAGCAGTAATGACGAGCAATAAAGCATATAACGTTCATATCATGAAATCTCAGTAAATTACAACATGCTTTAAAAATCAGTATTCGAATCAAATCATCTCGTTTAAACCCGGTTCCAGTAAAAATCATTTAAAGATATTTTTTCCAACAGTTTTTCAAACAAAGGCTCAATGCAAAGGTGAGCAAAAATGATGAAATCATAAACAACCCCTCGGGAAAAACATCACTCATATACAGCCTCTCGGGCAAACCTCACAGTCACTCGTGCCACTCTGGCATACCTCACAATCACTCTTGCCACTCGAGAATACTTCACAATCACTCATGCCTCCCAGTCACTCAGCACTCGGCACTCGCACTCAGTAGGTACATGCGCTCACTGGGGGTGTGTACAGACTCCGGAGGGGCTCCTGTAGCCCAAGCGCTATAATTTGCACGGATAACTCACGTGCTAAAATAACAAAGTATGTTGCATGCGGGCAGCCCCGATCCACACTCATCCTCACAATCAGGCCCTCGGCCGATATCAAACATGCTGCGGCGTATAGCCCGATCCCATAAATATCCTCACAAATCAGGCCCTCAGCCTCACTCAGTCATAAACCTCTCAAGCCACTCGGGCATTTCAGCAAAATAGGGCATTCGGCCCAAAACTTTTATATGCATCAAAATAGAGTCACAAAAACTGAGTTATGCGGTAAACAAGTATAAACATGACTGAGTATAGATTTTCAATTGAAAACAATGAGAGGATAGTAAGATAAAGCCCCTAAGGGTCCAAACAGCATTGGCGCAAGGCCCAAATATGGCATTCAGCCCAATTTACAGAAACTCTTTCTAAAACATATAAGTATCATATAGTTTCAACAAAGTATGCAACCTTACAGTTGCTACAGGACGGACCAAGTCACAATCCCCAATAGTGCACGCCCACACGCCCGTCACCTAGCATGTACGTCACTAAAAATAGTAGAATGATATAAAATTCGGGGTTTCATATGCTCAAGACTAGATTTACAATCGTTACTTACCTCAAACCACGAAATTCTTATTCTGCGACGTCCTTTTCTCGTGAATTGGTCTCCAAACGCCTCGAATCTGGTCATAAATAATTTGTTTTAGTCAATAAAATTCATTGGAATTAATTCCACAAGATAATAATGATTTTCCATAAAAATCCAAAAATTAGCTCAAAAATCGCATGTGGGGCCCACATCTCTGAACTCGACAAAAGTTATAAAATCCGGAAACCCATTCAACAACGAGTCTAACCATACCAATTTTACAAAAATCCGACCCCAACTCGACCCTCAAATCTTTAATTTAAACCAAGAGGGTTTTCAAATTTTTTCCAACTCAATTCACCAATTTAAATGATAAAAAAACTATGGATTCGGGTAATTTAACCAATATTGAGTTAAGAACACTTACCCCATTGTTTACTCTGAAAATTACCCAAAATCGCCTAAATTTCGAGCTCCAAATCGTGAAAAACTGAATATGGGACGAAGTCCCATTTTCAGAACTTAAACTCACTGCCCAGACTTTTCTTCTTCGCGAACGCGGTTAGTGCCTCACGTTCGCGAAGCACAAAATAAATCCCGTCCAATTTCCTCCTTCGCGAACGCGACATCACCCTCGCGTTCGCGAAGCAAAAAAATGTCTCTGCCTCAGTTCCTTCTACGCGAACGTGTTCAACCCATCGCGAATGCGATGCTTCGTTCCCCCCACACTACGCGAACGCGACACCCCCCCACACACTCAGTCCACCAGCTTCTCTTCGCAAATATTGCCAGCCTTCCAGTTCCACTTCGCGAACGCGAGGTTCCACTCGCGAACGCGATGAAGGAAACCAGATGGTGCATCAGAAAAATTCCAGTTCAAAGTCCAAAATCCAACCCGTTAACCATTCGAAACTCACCCGAGCCCCTTGGGACCTCAACCAAATATACCAACAAGTCCTAAAACATCATACGGACTTAGTCGAACCCTCAAATCACCTCAAACAACGCTAAAACCATGAATTACACCCCAATTCAAGCCTAATGAACTTTGAAATTTCTAATTTCTACAAACGACTCCGGAACCTATCAAATCACGTTTGATTTACCTCAAATTTTGCACACAAGTCATAAATGACATAACAAAGGTATTCCAATTTTCAGAATCGGATTCCGACCCCGATATCAAAAAGTAAACCCCCCGGTCAAACTTCTCAAAAATTAAACTTTCAGCATTTCAAGCCTAATTCCTCTACGGACTTCCAAATAATATTCCTGACACGCTCCTAAGCCCAAAATCACCATACGGAGCTATTGGAATCATCAAAATTCAAATCTGAGGTCGTTTACTCATAGGTCCATATCCGGTCCACTTTTCTAACTTAAATATTTCAATTATGAGACTAAGTGTCTTATTTCGCTCCGAGTTCCTTCCGGACCCGAACCAACTAACCTGATATAACATAATATAGCTGAATAACACAAAAATAAGTAGAAATGGTGAAAACGAGGCTATAACTCTCAAAACGATCGGCCGGGTCGTTACATCCTCCCCTCTTAAATATCCGTTCATCCTCGAACGGGTCTAGAAACATACCTGGAGTCTCGAATAGGCGTGGATATCTGCTCTGCATCTCCCGATCGGTCTCCCATGTGGCCTCCTCCACAGGCTGACCTCTCCATTACACATTCACTGAAGCTATATCCTTTGACCTCAACCTTCGAACCTGCCGATCCGAAATAGCCACCGACTCCACATCATAAGTCATATCACCCTCCAACTGAACTATACTGAAATCCAAAACATGGGACGGATCTCCAATATACTTCCGGAGCATGAAAACATGAAACACTGGATGCACACTCGACAAGCTGGGTGGCAAGGCAAGCTTATAAGCCACCTCTCCTATCCTCTAAAGCACCTCAAAAGGCCCAATGAACCCGGGACTCAACTTGCCCCTCTTCCCAAACCTCATAACACCCTTCATGGATGATACCTTCAGCAAAATCTTCTCCCCAACCATAAAAGACACATCACGGACCTTCCTATCCACGTAGCTCTTCTGCCTAGACTCCACCGTGCGAAGCCGCTCCTGAATAAATTTCACCTTATCTAATGCGTCCTGGACCAAGTCTGTACCTAAGAGCCTAGCCTCACCTGGCTCAAACCATCTGACCGGAGATCTACACCTCCTCCCATACAAAGCCTCGTACGGAGCCATCTGAATACTCGACTGCTAACTGTTGTTATATGCAAACTCCGCGAGTGGCAGAAACTGGTCCCATGAACCCCCAAAGTCAATGACACACGCACGCAACATGTCCTCCAATATATGAATAGTGCGCTCGGACTGCCCGTCCGTCTGAGGGTGAAAAGTTGCGCTCTACTCAACCTGAGTACCCAACTCTCACTGCACGGCCCTCCAAAATTGTGATGTGAACTAAGTGCCCCTATCTGGAATGATGGAAACCGGGACACCATGCAGGCGAACGATCTCTCGGATGTAAATCTCAGCCAACCGCTCTGAAGAGTAAGTAGTACTAATTGGAATGAAGTGCGCGGACTTGGTCAGTCGATCCACAATAACCCAAATAACATCGAACTTCCTCGAATTCCGTGGGAGCCCAACTAAAAGTCCATGGTGATCCGCTCCCACTTCCACTCTGGGATCTCTAATCTCTGAAGCAAGCCACCCGGTCTCTGATGCTCATACTTAACCTGCTGACAGTTGAGACACCGAGCCACAAACCCAACTATATCTTTCTTCATCCGCCTCCACCAATAGTGTTGCCTCAAATCCTGGTACATCTTCGCGGCACCCGGACGGATGGAATATCGCGAGTTGTGGGCCTCCTCAAGAATCAACTCTCGAAGCCTATCTATATTAGGCACACATATCCGGCCTTGCATTCTCAGCACGCCGTCATCACCAATAGTCACATCCCTAGCATCACCTCTCCGAACCCTATCCTGAAGAACGAGCAAGTGGGGGTCATCATACTGACGCTCCCTGATACGGTCATAAAGAGAAGACCTGGAGACCACACAAGCCAATACCCGACTAGGCTCCGAAATATCCAATCTGATAAGCTCGCCTGCTAAGGCCTGAACATCCAATGCCAATAGTCTCTCTGCTGCTGGAAGATATGCTAAACTCCCCAAACTCTCTGCCCGACAACTCAAAGCATCGGCGACCACATTGGCCTTCCCCGGATGGTACAAAATAGTGATATTATAGTCCTTAAGAAGCTCCAACCATCTCTGCTAACGCAAATTAAGATCCTTCTGCTTTAACAGATACTGCAGACTCCGGTGATCAGTATAGATCTCACAGTGAACCCCATACAAATAATGACGCCAAATCTTCAAGGCGTGAATAATGGCTGCTAACTCAAGATCATGGACAGGATAGTTCTTCTCATGGGTCTTCAACTGGCGTGAGGCATAGGCGATCACCCTACCCTCCTGCATCAAAACATAACCAATGCCTATCCTTGAGGCATCACAATACACGGTGTAAGAACCTGAAGCTGATGGTAGAACCAACACTGGAGTTGTGGTCAAAGAAGTCTAGAGCTTCTGAAAGCTCTCCTCACACTCATCCGACCACCTGAATGGAGCACCCTTTTGGGTCAATTTGGTCAAGGGCGATGCAATAGATGAAAATTCCTCCACAAAGCGACGGTAGTAACCCGCCAAATCAAGAAAGCTCCTAATCTCCGTGGCTGAGGACGGTCTGGGCCAATTCTGTACCACTTCTGTCTTCTTCGGATCCACCTGAATACCCTCATTGGACACCACGTGCCCCAAGAATGCTACTGAACTGAGCCAAAACTCACATTTGGAGAACTTTAAATAAAGCTTCTCTTCCCTCAATCTCTGCAATACAATCTTCAAATGCTGAGCGTGCTCCTCCTGGCTACGAGAGTACATCAGGATGTCATCAATGAATACAACAATGAATGAGTCCAAATACGGCTGAAATACATTGTTCATCAAATGTATGAACGATGTTGGGGCATTGGTCAACCCAAAAAACATCACCAAGAACTCATAATGGCCATATCGGTTTCTGAAAGCTGTTTTAAGAATATCTGAATCCCGAATCTTCAGCTGGTGATAACAGGACCTCAAATCAATCTTAGAGAACACCCTTGCTCCCTGAAGCTGGTCGAATAAATCATCAATGCGAGGCAAAGGATACTTATTCTTGATTGTGACCTTGTTCAACTGCCCGTAATCAATACACATTCTCATGGAACCATTCTTCTTCTTCACAAATAGAACCGGTGCACCCCAAAGTGACACACTATGCCGAATAAACCCATTATCAAGGAGTTCCTGAAGTTGTTCTTTCAATTCCTTCAACTTCGTCGGTGCCATACGATACGGTGGAATAGAAATGGGCTGAGTGCCCCTCACCAAATCAATACCAAAGTTAATATCCCTGCCATGCGGTATGCCCGGCAGGTCTGCAGGAAACACATCCGGAAAATCACGTACCACCGGAACAGAATCAATGACAGGAGTCTCTGCACTAACATCCCTGACAAAATCCAAATAAGATAGGCAACCCTTCTCAACCATGCGTCGAGCCATCAAATATGAAATCACCCTACTTGGTACATAATCTACAGAACCGCTCCACTCAACCCTCGGAATTCCCGGCATAGCCAACGTCACCGTCTTAGCGTGACAATCTAGAATAGTATGACATGGAGATAACCAATCCATACCTAATATCACATCAAAGTCAACCATACTGAGCAACAATAGATCTACTCGGGTCTCTAGACCCCCAATAGTCACCACACATGACCGATATACATGGTCCACAATAATAGTATCGCCCACAAGAGTAGATACATGTACAGATGAAACTAAGGACTCACTGGGCATATCTAGAAAATGGGCGAAATACGAGGAAACATATGAATACGTGGAGCCAGGGTCAAATAATACTGAGGCATCTCTATGACAAACTAAGACAATACCTGTAATCATAGCATCTAAAGCAATAGCATCTGGTCTGGCAAGGAGAGCATAGAAATGGGCCTGACCACCCCCTGATCTGCCTCCCCCTCTAGGGCGACCCCTAGCTGACTGACCTCCACCCCGAGCTGATTGGGCGGGTGGTGAGGTAACTGGTGCTGTAGTCGGAGGCTGACTTCTCTGCTGAGATAGACCTCCATGACGACGAGGACACTGCCTCCACATATGCCCAAGATCCCCACACTCAAAACAACTCCCTGGTGCTGGTGGCGAAAACTGAAGGGAACCCCTAGCACCGGGATGACTGGTAGAAGAACCTGGCATGGAAGGGCCATGAACAGGTGGAGCATGGGACGAGCTCTGAACTGGAAGGGAAGTGTTGAGTGGCCCTGGTGAGAATTGTGAGAACCATGGCCAGATGATGCACCCTGATGAAATGGCTGAGCTGACTGAGCCTATCTGAAATGGCGACTCTACCGTGCTGGAACTGACCCCCCAAAGAAGCACCGCTGAATCCACCCTGACCACGAGGCCTCTTGGCCTCCCTCGCAACCCTCTCCTGACCGCAAACCATCTCAATCTTCCGAGCAATGTCGACAACCTCATTAAAGGTAGCACTCAAAACCCTCTCTCTGGTCATGAGCAACTGTAGCTGATAAGTGAGACCATCAATAAACCTCATGATCCTTTCACTGTCCGTGGGAACCAACCAGATCGCATGACGGGCCAACTCAGAGAACCGCATCTCATATTGTGTCACAGATATATCACCCTGGCGAAGTCGCTCAAACTGTCTGCGCAACTCCTCTCTGCGGGATCGAGGCACGAACTTCTCAAAAAAGACCACGGAGAACTGCTGCCAAGTAAGGGGTGTTGCGCCAACAGGCCAACACCTCTCGTAAGTCTCCCACCATCTGAGTGCAGCCCCAGAAAACTGAAAGGTAGTGAATGAGACCCCACAAGTCTCCAAAATACCAACAGTACGTAGTATCCTCTGACACCTGTCCAAAAAGTCCTGAGCATCCTCTCTCTCTGTGCCACTGAAAGGTGGTGGCTGAAGTCTCCCAAACCTCTCCAACCTACGCTGATCATCCTCAGTCATAGTAGGAACCACATAATCCTGAGCAATAGCAATCGGCTGGGCTGGTGGTGCCTCCGATGTTTGAAGTCCCTGAATAACCTGCTCGGGTGTGCGAGCAACGGGAGTCTGAGTGCCTCCCCTGGCCTGAGAAGTGGCTGCGGCCGTCGAAATAGAGATCGCCTGAGCAAGGCCAGTACACGCTGTCAGAATCTGAGCTAGGGCCTCCTGAAGGCCTGGAATCATAATAGGCACAGGTAGTGCCTGAGCTGGTGCATCAACAACTGGAACTTGGTCCTGATCTGGGACAACCGGTGGATCTGCAAGTACTGGCCCAGCTGTTGTACGGGCTGCACCTTTTCCCCTACCACGGCCTCTACCGCGGCCTCGGCCTCTCGTGGCCCTGGCTGGTGGTACTGGTGGCTGGCGCTCATGACCGGTAGTACGAGTCCTCACCATCTGTGAGAGAATGAAACAACAGATGTTTAGTTACTAGAATTAACAGATTCGCACGACAAGAATTCAAGAATGTGAAGTTTCCTAAAGGTTCTGCAGCCTCCTGAAGATAAGTAAAGACGTCTCCGTACCGATCCGCAAGACTCTACTAAACCCGCTCATGACTCGTGAAACCTATGTAACCTAGGCTCTGATACCAATCTGTCACGACCCAAACTAACCCCTATCGTGATGGCGCCTATCATGGAACTAGGCAAGCCGACTCATTTCCAAAACAAACCGATAATTTCATTTCAAAGATAATTTTAATGTTATTTAACATAAAAACCTTCGAAAAGGAGTTCTAATCAAAATAAAAGTGTGGAAAGAAAAGCCCGACATCGGGGTGTCACTAGTCATGAGCATCTACTATAAACTGTCTAACAATATCAAGGCTAACCCAGCCTCGAAAATAACTAAATACAACTAAAGGAAGATAAGAGAGAGAAGAGCAAGGGCTACGATCGCCAAACAGCTACCTTGCTATCTCCAAGAAAATCTGCTACCAGAACACTCAATAACCGCTACCGTGTCCAGCTACACCTGAATCTGCACACAAGGTACAGGGAGTAACGTGACTACTTCAACTCAGTAAGTAACAACAATAAATAAAGATTGAGCAGTAGTGACGAGCAATAAAGCATATAACGTTCATATCATAAAATCTCAGTAAAGTACAACATGCTTTAAAAATCAGTGTTTGAATCAAATCATCTCGTTTAGACCTAGTTCCAGTAAAAATCATTTAAAGATATTTTTTCCAACAGTTTTTCAAACAAAGGCTCAATGCAAAGGTGAGAAAAAATGATGAAATCATAAAGAGCCCCTCGGGCAAAACATCACTCATATACAGCCCCTCGGGAAAACCTCGCAGTCACTCGTGCCACTCGGGCATACCTCACAATCACTCTTGCCACTCGAGAATACCTCACAATCACCCATGCCTCCCAGTCACTCAACACTCGGCACTCGCACTCAGTAGGTACCTGCGCTCACTGGGGGTGTGTACAGACTCTGGAGGGGCTCCTTCAGCCCAAGCGCTATAATCTGTACGGACAACTCACGTGCTATAATAATAAAGTATGCTGCAGGCGGGCAGCCCCGATCCATACTCATCCTCATAATCAGGCCCTCGGCCGATATCAAACATGCTGCGGCGTGCAGCCCAATCCCATTAATATCCTCACAAATCAGGCCCTCGGCCTCACTCAGTCATAAACCTCTCAAGCCATTCGGGCATTTCAGTAAAACAGGGCATTCGGCCTAAAACATTTATATGCATCAAAATAGAGTCACAAAAACTGAGTTATGCGGTAAACAAGTATAAACATGACAGATTATAGATTTTCAATTGAAAACAATGAGAGGATAGTAAGATAAAGCCCCTAAGGGTCCAAACAGCACTGGCGCAAGGCCCAAACATGGTATTCAGCCCAATTTACAGAAACTCTTTCTAAAACATATAAGTATCATATAGTTTCAGCAAAGTATGTGACCTTATAGTTACTACGGGACGGACCAAGTCACAATACCCAACAGTGCACGCCCACACGCCTGTCACCTAGCATGTGCGTCACTAAAAATAGTAGAACGATACAAAATCCGGGGTTTCATACCCTCAGGACTAGATTTACAATCGTTACTTACCTCAAACCGCAAAATTCTTATTCTGTAACGTCCTTTTCTTGTGAATTAGTCTCCAAACGCCTCGAATCTGGTCATAAATAATTCATTTTAGTCAATAAAATTTATTGGAATTAATTCCACAAGATAATAATGATTTTCCATAAAAATCCGAAAATTAGCTCAAAAATCGCCCGTGGGGCCCACGTCTCGGAACTCGACAAAAGTTACAAAATCCGGAAACCCATTCAACCACGAGTCTAACCATGCCAATTTTACAAAAATCCAACCCCAACTCGACCCTCAAATCTTCAATTTAAACCAAGAGGGTTTTCAAATTTTCCCCAACTCAATTCACCAATTTAAATGATAAAAACAACCAAGGATTCGGGTAATTTAACCAATATTGAGTTAAGAATAATTACCCCGTTGTTTCCTCTGAAAATCACCCAAAATCGTAAACTCACTGTCCAGACTTTTCTTCTTCGCGAACGCGGTCAGTGCCTCGCGTTCGCGAAGCACAAAATAACTCTCGTCCAATTTCCTCCTTCGCGAACGCGACATCACCCTCGCGTTCGCGAAGCACAAAATGCCTCTGCCTCAATGCCTTCTACGCGAACACGTTCAACCCATCACGAATGCAATACTTCATTTCCTCCTCACTACGCGAACGCGACACCCCCCCATACGCGAACGCGTAGACCAATTTCCTGGGGGTCTTCGGTTGCATCCTCTCTTCTTCGCGAACGCGTAACACCTCTCGCGTTCGCGATGCACACCCAGTCCACCCTTCACGAACGCGTGTTTCTCTTCGCGAACGCGAAGAGCAAATATTTCCAGCCTCCCAGTTCCTCTTCGCGAACGCGAGGCTCCACTCGCGAACGCAATGAAGGAAACCAGATGGTGCATTACAAAAATTCCAGCATAGTTCCTGGTCCAAAATCCAACCCGCTAACCATATGAAACTCACCCGAGCCCCTCGGGACCTCAAACAAATATGCCAACAAGTCCTAAAATATCATACGGACTTAGTCGAACCCTCAAATCACCTCAAACAATGCTAAAACCATGAATTACACCCCAATTCAAGCCTAATGAACTTTGAAATTTCTAATTTCTACAAATGACTCCGGAACCTATCAAATCACGTCCGATTGACCTCAAATTTTGCACACAAGTCATAAATTACATAACAGAGGTATTCCTATTTTCAGAATCGGATTCCGATCTCGATATCAAAAGGTCACCCCACTCCCCGGTCAAACTTCTCAAAAATTAAACCTTCGGCATTTCAAGCATAATTCCTCTGCGGACTTCCAAATAATATTCTGGACACGCTCCTAAGCCCAAAATCACCATACGGAGCTATTGGAATCATCAAAATTCAAATCCGAGGTTGTTTACACATAGGTCCATATCCGGTCCACTTTTCTAACTTAAATTTTTCAATTATGAGACTAAGTATCTCATTTCACTCCGAGTTCCTTCCGGACCCGAACCAACTAACCCGATATGACATAATATAGCTGAATAACACAAAAAGAAGTAGAAATGGGGAAAACGGGGCTATAACTCTCGAAATGATCGGCCGGGTCGTTACAACGAGCTTCTAGAATAATACAAATAAAGGTCTGAATAAAAAAAAGCTGCCTGGAAATAAACAAACAACTAAAGTA
Source organism: Nicotiana tomentosiformis (assembly GCF_000390325.3). Lineage (NCBI taxonomy): Eukaryota > Viridiplantae > Streptophyta > Magnoliopsida > Solanales > Solanaceae > Nicotiana > Nicotiana tomentosiformis. Next base: position 40,145,703 of record NC_090818.1, on the reverse strand, counting down.
AAATAGACGCGGACTTCAAAACTGTGGATGCCATGCAGTTATACCTCAAGTCTCCTCGAGTAGCTGAAATCCGAGCAAGTCTATGGTGCGCCGCTGGGACCAACTTCGAAATCTGCACAAGAAGTGCAGAGTGTAGTATCAGTACAACCGACCCTATGTACTGGTAAGTGCTGAGCCTAACCTCGACGAAGAAGTGACGAGGCTAAGACGGGTCACTTACATTAACATGTACGCAATATTAGTAACAATAACAAATAATAGAAATAAATCAGGTAACTCATTTATAATAATTGAAGCCAACTCAGCAATCATAACTAATTAGCATTTCCATCAATTTTCGTTGCAGCGTGCAACCCGCTCTCACAATATATTCATATTCCATTCTATTGCGGTATGCAACCCGCTATTCTAATATACTCATTTTAATCAAGTTTGTCATATATTTATTTCAATCAAGTATATATAAACTTTTAAATAAGTCTATTGTGGCGGGCAACCCGATCCTCCAATATGAACTTTTAATAAGTTTGTTGTGGCGTACAACCCGATCCTCTAATATGGACTTTTTAATAATTCTGTTGCGGCGTGAAACCCGATCCTCCAATATATTCATTATAATTAATTCTGTTGCGGCATGCAACCCGATCCTCTAATTGTGATGACCCAAAATGTAATCTTTAAATTTAGTAATTAATTTTGTGTTCTAAGACCTCGAAAAGCACTATTTATCATTACTAGACTTGCGTGTGCAGTCCGTAAAAATTTTCCAGAAAGTTTTCAGGTGAAAAATAGATTAAAATGTGAATTAGATGTTTAAAAGACAACTGAGTTGATTTTGGTCAATCTTTTGAGTAAAAGGACTCGGATTGGTATTTTGACAGTTTCGGTAGGTCCGTATCGTGAATTGGGACTTAGGTATATGCCCGGAATCAAATTCTGAGGTCTCTAGCCAGAGATATGGAATTTTGATGAAAAATTTAAAGTTTAAGTTTAAATAGTGACCGGATGTCGAATTATGTGCAAATGACCCCGGAATAGAATTTTGATGATTCCAACAACTCCGTATGGTGATTTTGGACTTAGGAGCGTGATCGGAATTTTATTTGGAAGTTCGAAGTGGAATTAGGCTTGAAATGCCGAAAGTTGAATTTTTGGGAAGTTTGACCGAGGGGTTGACTTTTTGATATCGGGGTCGAAATCCGATTCTGAAAATTTTTATAGCTCAGTTATGTCATTTATTACTTGTGTGTAAAAATTGAAGTCATTCCGAATTGATTTGATGTGTTTCGACACAAGATATAGAATTTGAAAGTTCAAAGTTCATTGATTTTGATTTGAGGTGCGATTTGTCGTTTTGATGCTGTTTGATGTAGTTTGAAGCCTCGACTAAGTTCGTATGGTATTTTGGGACATGTTGGAATAATTGGTTAAGGTCCCGAGGGTCTCGGGTGGATTTCGGAAGGTAAACGGAATGGATTTCGGACAAAGAGTGCTGGAAATTTCTGTTGCAGAAATTTCGTGCGTGGAGCCAACTTTGGAAGCTTATATATCGCTATTCATAAGTAATCAGAATATTTTCAAAACATGAAAGTTGTAGTCGTTTGATTATAATTTCCAGAAAGTTAAACCATTCATTATTTGGACATTTGTACAGAAAGTTATGACGGATTGAATGAAGGCTAGTAGAGCAGTTTCGCCAGAAATTCTGATGCATGGAGCCGACTTTGGAAGCTTATATCTCACAATTCATAAGGAATCAGAAAAGTTGCAAAACATGAAAGTTGTAGTCGTTGGATTCTAGTTTCCAGAAAGTTAAACCATGCATCATTTAGACATTTGTAAATAAAGTTATGACGGATTGAAGGAAGGCTGGTAGAACAGTTTCTGGTGGACTTTTAGTGACGAAAAATGGACTTTTAGTGACGGATTGGCAGAAACTTGAGGACCAAAAATGGTCATTTCATTCATTTCGTTTTGGATTTTTGGAGCACGGTTCTTGGGCGATTTTTGGGCGATTTTTACGGGAAAATATTGGGATAAGTGTTCCTTATCCTATATATTGATTATATTTCATGATTCCGTACTCATTTACATCATGAATCCGTGAATTTATGGAAGAAAAATCAAGATTTTTGCAAAATCTTCCAAAAACAAAAATTTAAGATTTGGAGGTCGAGTTGTTATCGGATTTTGGTAAAATTGGTATGGGTGGACTCGTAATTGAATGGCTTGTTGGATTTTATAAGTTTCGCCGGATTCCGAGATGTGGGCCCCACGGGCAAATTTTGAGCTAATTTTGAATTTTAATGAAAATATAATATTTTCTTATGAAATTGATTACTATAATTTTTGTTGACTGTATCGAATTAATTATGACTAGATACGAGTCGATCGGAGTCGGAAAATCGAGGAAAAAGCATAATACTTGGTTAAATTGGAGCAAGTCGAGGTAAGTGACTTGTCTAACCTTATGTGAGGGAAATTTTTCCTAGGATTGGTATTGATGTGATTATTGAAATGTGTTGAAAGTCGTGTGCACGAGGTGACGAGTGTGTACACGGGCTAAATTGTGAAAGATTATATTTTTAAATTGTGTAGATCACTGTTGCGCATTTATTAAATTATTTTATCTTGTTATATTCTTCATCATTGATCTGAGATATATACTTCAAATTTGTTAGATCTTTTCTTACTAATTATTTTACCTGTTTAGTTGAAACTTGGTTTCTTTTATTCTGTGCATTATTTGAAGGTTGATTTTCTTTAAATTAAATATTATTGTTGAATTATTTTGACATGAGCCGTGAGCTCTTTATTGTGAAAAAATATTATTGATGAATTATTTTGACATGAGCCGTGAGCTCTTTATTGTGGCAAACTATTATTGATGATTTATTTTGGCATGAGCCGTGAGCTCTTTATTGTGAAAAAATATTGTTGTTGAATTATTTTGGCAAGTTAAATTATTTGAGCACTTGAGGTGCAAATTGTGATATATTGTGATATTGATACGCATGCGGTGGTATAAGGTCTGGGTGTTGAAACGCATGCGGTGAGATAAGGGTGGCTTGATACGCGTGGCTAGTAGGGGTGACTACTAGAAGTCATGCGGTGTGATAAGGGTGGCTAAAACGCGGGATGCTATTTCGGAAAAAAATGTTTTCTTTAAATAAATTGTGAAGGCTCCCGCGGTGATATAAGGAAATGAGATATTGTGAATTTATTTATGATTTGGGACTACGAGGCGGTACCTCGGGAGTTCCCTTGTTGATATTGATTTATGGCCGTAGTTGTCTTTGATTATTGTTGTGATTTTCTTAAAGTTGAAAAGAATTTTGTTTTGTTTCAACGAGGTATTTATTTGCCATTATTTGATGTAATTAAATGTGACATACTACTTGATTCATTTTCATTATCATTTTATCTTATAATATTGTTTAAACATTTTACCATGCCATTATTTATTCTCCAGCATGGCCTGACCTGACCTCGTCACTACTCTACCGAGGTTAGGCTTGGCACTTACTGGGTACCGCTGTGGTGTACTCATACTACGCTTCTGTACATCTTTTTGTGGAGATCCAGGTACATCTTATCAGACCACGCATTAGTAAACTAGCTATACAAGGAGATTTCGAGGTATATCTACCAGCGTCCGCAGACTCCGGAGTCCCCTTCTATCTTACTATGTTGTCTTCCTTATTTGCTTTAGACTCTGATGTATAGAGACATAAAGAATAAATTCTTAGAAGCTTGTGACTTATTTCTACCGGGTTTTGGGAGTTAAAATTGTTTGAATTGTAGTTTATTTATTTAAGATATTTATTATTATTCCGCATTGATAGGCTTACCTAGTCTTAGAGACTAGGTGCCATCACGACATCCTACAGAGGGAATTTGGTATCAGAGCACTAGGTTCATAGGTGTTATGAGTCACAAGCAGGTTTAGTAGAGTCTTGCGGATCGGTACGGAGACGTCTGTACTTATCTTCGAGAGGCTATGGAACTGTTAGGAAATATTCACTTCTTTGACTCCTTATCGTGCGGCATTGATTTAGCTTGAAACATATATCTTATATTCCTTTGTATCCACTCGTGTATGACATTGCGCACTCGGTATCAGTTGTGCGTCAACGGTTGTAATGTCGTATATGGACTATGAGGGAGCCAGAGATGCTCAAACATTGCCTCAACGTGTGGTTCTGACTGAAGATGCGGACGTATTGAGAGATCACCTAGTGAATCATGTGGGGTTGCAACGGACGTTGGCGTCTGGTTGATTTATACAAGCTGTGAAGGTTATTATTGAGGATCATTGGACGTTGTGACCTATGACTTCGCGCCGAGTGGGGGGAGTCCACTACCAATGGGTGGATTGCGGGGTCATGTATTATATCAGTTTTGGCCTGAAATGTATATATGTGGTACTGAAAAGTTCCCTAAAATTTACACATGTTTAAGACCTGAGATTTGTGGAGGATAAGGTTAGGACTTGCGGTATGTACGCCTCCTTAATAATCCTATACTTCAATATCAAAGGAGTTATAGAAACAACTCTAAATTTGTAGAAGGTCTACTCAGCGTGGACGTCACTGTTGCGGATTTTGGGGTGCTTCGGAGTAAGTACACTTGTTGACGAGAGTCTGGACTATGTGGTTCATGACAAGATTTGTCTGTATGGATCTCTACTTTTATGATCGTTGTGTATAAATAGGGGTAAGGGTTACCCCAAAGAAGAGTCGAAGAGTATGTTAAGAAATGGGTCAGCTCAACAGTGTTGAGTCAGCATAACAAAAGAAGAAATTTGCCTTGGGAGAGATAATTCACCACCGGTGTTCGTGGTAAGCCTATGAAGAGGGCAGATCAGCTAATACAACACCGCCCACTTGGCATAGTTCTTAGAAACGCTTTTGAAAGAGTTTGTTTCCCGAACTCTTTGTAATGCGCGGTGCATAAGGTTTGAATGGTAGCGTCATGTCACTATTGGCGATGTCAGAATATGCCATCAAGTTTAATAAGTTAGCCCTTCATACTCCTACTTTGCTTCCTACAGCCAGAGGGCGAGTCCACAGACTCATTAAAGGACTTAATTATAATCGTAAAATTTTATACGACTCGGGAGCTACAAGCTGATACTTCATTTATGCTAGTTGTACAAATTGCCAAGATATTAGAACGTGTTCGGGGTAAGGAAAAAGGAAACTAAGGAGACCAAGACGTCTCGAGGTTCTGGGGGATTCAGTGGATTCTACTCTGTAAGTATAAATCATTATGGCGGGGGCTCAGGCAGTCGTCCAGCCCAGTCCGCACATCGGATTACTCGGGGTGCTCCAGTAAGTTCTTTTAATGCACCACCGACATGAGTTCCTCCAATAGTTATTCCAATTATCTGGCATAGACTCAATATGAGCAGCCTAACCCGCAAAGGGGTTGTTATGAATACGGTGATACTAGGCACATCATTAGAAAATTATCCCAAACTTGGGAGAGACTTATTTCATCAAAGCACTCAGGCTACGTGCCCCATTATAGTTACTACACCACCCACACGACTAGTTAGGGGTGGAGAAAAGACGGGTAGAAGACGTCCTAGAGGTGGAGACCCAGCCATTGATATATTTTTTTTATGGTATGGCGGAGGTCGCTACATCAGTTGGTGTCATTACAGGTACGACTTTGATATTATATAAAGGAATAATTTCCTTAACTTGATTCGGTTTTGAGTATCGAGACAAGTCCTCCTATTGTGCTCCACTTATGAGTGAGCTTCATAATTCTATAATCTACTTATGTGTTTACCCCTGTTGGGAGATTTTATGGAGATAACTACGCCTATCATTTCGTGTTGGTCATAATAAGAGTTGCGAGTCTAAATGTGGCTTTCTGTTACTCATTTCGGTAAATTTTGATGTAAATTCTGAATAATTAATTGCAAATTGTGAATTATATGTCCTAGCGGTGTGGGGTTCATTATGTGTTATGATTTGGTATAATCGAAATTATTTAAAAGGAGAAAATGGAAATTTTCAATTGGCACGATGTGCATATTACTTGTGATTCAAAACTGAGGACGAGATCCTCATATTTTTATATAAATTGATATATTTAAACCGGGCTACGAGCTACGGTGTAAGTTATATAAGGACGAGATCCTTGTGAGGAAAATTCTTGCGTTTAAGTTCTCCCTTGTGAAATTAAATTTGTACTATAGTACTAATAGGGAGTCATGCCTGTTAGGCTTATTTGAAAATTTTATATGAAATTCTCTATGCATACTTGCCAATTTTGTGTTGTGATTATTGAGTTTTAACCTATGAGGTAGGTTCCCGCCCAGGTGGCGTTAAATGTGACTCGTTAATTCGGATAACTAATTATGAGGTCTTCATGCCTCGCATCTAGTTATCAGTATTGTGAAGGTTTGCAACGAGATTTTTGTTAACATGAAGTTAATTGACGATTTTGTAATTGATTATGAACAACTATTAAGACCAGATTGACCCAGAAGGGTGCTCCGTTCAGATGGACCGAGGAATGTGAGGAGAGCTTCCAAAAGCTCAAGACAGCTTTGACTACAGCCCCAATGTTGGTATTACCTATAGGTTCAGGGTCTTATACTGTGTATTGTGATGTGTCGCGTATTGGTCTTGGCACAATGTTGATGTAAGACAGTAGGGTGATTGCCTACGCGTCCCGACAGTTAAAGGTACATGAGAAGAATTATCCGGTCCATGACCTTGAGTTAGCAGCTATTGTTCATGCCTTGAAGATTTGGCGGCATTATTAGTACGGTGTCCATTGTGAGGTCTACACCGATCACCGAAGTCTATAGCATCTATTTAAACATAATGATCTTAATTTGCGGCAGCAGAGGTGGTTGGAGTTGCTTAAGGATTATGACATCACCATTCTCTATCATCCTGGGAAGGCCAATGTAGTGGCCGATGCCTTGAGTCGTAAGGCGAAAAGTTTGGGCAGCTTAGCATATTTACCGGTAGCAAAGAGGCCTTTGGCCTTGGATATTCAAGCCTTGGCCAACCAGTTTGTCAGATTGGATGTTTCCGAGCCGAGTCGTGTTTTGGCTTGTGTGGTTTCTCAGTCTTCTCTTTATGATCGTATCAGGGAGCGTCAGTATGATGACCCCTATTTGCTGGTCCTTAAGGATATAGTTCATCATGGTGATGCCAAAGAAGTCGCAATTGGAGATGACAGTGTATTACGGATGCATGGCAGGCTATGTGTGCCTAATATAGATGGTTTTCGTGAATTAATTCTCCGGGAGGCTGATAATTCGCGGTACTCCATACATCCGGGTGCTGCGAAGATGTAGCAGGACTTGAGGCAATATTATTGGTGGAGGAAGATGAAGAAAGACATAGTGGAGTATGTAGCTCGGTGTCTAAATTGTCAACAAGTGAAATATGAGCATCAACGACCGAGTGGATTGCTTCAGTTAGAGATTCCAGAATGAAAATGGGAGAGGATCACTATGGGTTTCATTGTTGGGCTCCCACGGACTCAGAGGAAATTCAATGCAACTTGGGTGATTGTGGATAGATTGACCAAGTCAGCTCATTGCAATCCTATGATGACTACCTACTCTTCCGAGCAGTTGGCTCAAATCTATATTCGCGAGATTGTCAGATTTCACGACATACCGGTATCTATCATCTCTAACCGGGGTACGCAGTTTACATCACGGTTCTAGAGGGCAGTACAACGTGAGTTGGGTACTCGGGTAGAGTTCAATACAAGATTTCACCCTCAGACGGACGAGCAGTTCGAACGCACTATTCAGATACTGGAGGATATGCTTCGTGCGTGTGTGATAGATTTTGGGGGTGCTTGGGATCAGTTCTTACCACTTGCGGAGTTTGCTTACAACAACAGTTGCTAGTCAAGCATTCAGATGGCTCCGTATAAGGCCTTGTATGGTAGGCGGTGCCGGTCCCTAGTGGGTTGGTTCGAACCGGGCAAGGCTAGGCTATTGGGTACAGACTTGGTTCAGGATGCCTTGGAAAAGGTTAAGTAGATTCAGGATTGACTTCGTACAGCCCAATCTAGACAGAAGAGTTGTGCGAATCGGAAGGTTCATGATGTTGCATTCATGGTTGGTGAGCGGGTATTACTCCGGGTTTCGCCTATGAAGGGTGTGATGAGGTTCGGGAAGAAGGACAATTTGAGCCCTAGGTATATTGGGCCTTTAGAGATTTTTGAAAGAGTTGGAGAGGTGGCTTACAGACTTGCGCTACCACCTAGTCTCTATGCAGTTCATCCAGTATTCCATGTTTCTATGCTTCGAAAATATCACGGGGATCCGTCTCATGTGTTAGACTTCAGTTCGGTTCAGTTGGACAATGATCTATCTTATATTGAGGAACTAGTGGCTATTTTAGATAGGCAGGTTCGAAAGCTGAGGTCAAAGAATATTGCTTCCGTGAAGGTTCAGTGGAGGGGTCATCCGGTCGAGGAGGCGACTTGGGAGACCGAGCATGATATACGTAGCCGTTATCCACACTTATTCACAAGCTCAGGTACTTTTTCTAACTCCGTTCGAGGACGAACGCTTGTTTTAGAGGTGGAGAATGTGATGACCCAAAATATCATCTTTAAATTTAATAATTAATTTTGTGTTCTAAGACCTCGAAAAGCACTATTTATCATTACTCGACTTGCGTGTGCAGTCCGTAAAAAGTTTCCGGAAAGTTTTCAGGTGAAAAATAGATTAAAATGTGAATTAGATGTTTAAAACACAACTGAGTTGATTTTGGTCAATATTTTGAGCAAAAAGACTCGGATTGGTGTTTTGACAGTTCCGGTAGGTCCGTATCGTGAATTGGGACTTGGGTGTATGCCCGGAATCAAATTCTGAGGTCTCTAGCCAGAGATATGGAATTTTGATGAAAAATTTAAAGTTTAAGTTTAAATAGTGACCGGATGTCGAATTATGTGCAAATAACCCCGGAATAGAATTTTGATGATTCCAACAGCTCCGTATGGTAATTTTGGACTTAGGAGCGTGATCGGAATTTTATTTGGAAGTCCGTAGTGGAATTAGGCTTGAAATGCCGAAAGTTGAATTTTTGGGAAGTTTGACCGAGGGGTTAACTTTTTGATATCGGGGTCGAAATCCGATTCTGAAAATTTTTATAGCTCAGTTATGTCATTTATTACTTGTGTGCAAAAATTGAAGTCATTCCGAATTGATTTGATGTGTTTCGACATAAGATATAGAATTTGAAAGTTCAAAGTTCATTGATTTTGATTTGAGGTGCGATTTGTCGTTTTGATGCTGTTTGATATAGTTTGAAGCCTCGACTAAGTTCGTATGGTATTTTGGGACATGTTGGAATAATTGGTTAAGGTCCCGAGGGTCTCGGGTGGATTTCGGAAGGTAAACGGAATGGATTTCAGACAAAGAGTGCTGGAAATTTCTGTTGCAGAAATTTCGTGCGTGGAGCCAACTTTGGAAGCTTATATCTCGCTATTCATAAGGAATCAGAACATTTTCAAAACATGAAAGTTGTAGTCGTTTGATTATAGTTTCCAGAAAGTTAAACCATTCATTATTTGGACATTTGTACAGAAAGTTATGACGGATTGAATGAAGGCTAATAGAGCAGTTTCGCCAGAAATTCTGATGCATGGAGCCGACTTTAGGAGCTTATATCTCGCAATTCATAAGGAATCAGAAATGTTGCAAAACATAAAAGTTGTAGTCGTTGGGTTCTAGTTTTCAGAAAGTTAAACCATGCATCATTTGGACATTGGTACATAAAGTTATGATGGATTGAAGGAAGACTGGTAGAGCAGTTTCTGGTGGACTTTTAGTGACGAAAAATGGACTTTTAGTGACGGATTGGCAGAAACTTAAGGACCAAAAATGGTCATTTCATTCATTTCGTTTTGGATTTTTGGAGCACGGTTCTTGGGCGATTTTTGGGCGATTTTCACGGAAAAACATTGGGGTAAGTGTTCCTTATCCTATATTGATTATATTTCATGATTCCATACTCATTTACATCATGAATCCGTGAATTTATGGAAGAAAAATCAAGATTTTTGCAAAATCTTCCAAAAACAAAAATTTAAGATTTGGAGGTCGAGTTGTTATCGGATTTTGGTAAAATTGGTATGGGTGGACTCGTAATTGAATGGGTTATCGGATTTTATAAGTTTCGCCGGATTCCGAGATGTGGGCCCCACGGGCAAATTTTGAGCTAATTTCGGATTTTAATAAAAATATAATATTTTCTTATGAAATTGATTACTATAATTTTTGTTGACTGTATCGAATTAATTATGACTAGATACGAGTCGATCGGAGTCGGAAAATCGAGAAAAAAGCATAATACTTGATTAAATTGGAGCAAGTCGAGGTAAGTGACTTGTCTAACCTTGTGTGAGGGAAATTTCCCCTAGGATTGGTATTGATGTGATTATTGAAATGTATTGAAAGTCGTGTGCACGAGGTGACAAGTGTGTACACGGGCTAAATTGCGAAAGATTATATTTTTAAATTGTGTAGATCACTGTTGCGCATTTATTAAATTATTTTATCTTGTTATATTCTTCATCATTGATATGAGATATATACTTCAAATTTGTTTGATCTTTTCTTACTAATTATTTTACCTGTTTAGTTGAAACTTGGTTTCTTGTATTCTGTGCATTATTTGAAGGTTGATTTTCTTTAAATTAAATATTATTGTTGAATTATTTTGACATGAGCCGTGAGCTCTTTATTGTGGAAAAATATTATTGATGAATTATTTTGACATGAGCTGTGAGCTCTTTATTGTGGAAAACTATTATTGATGATTTATTTTGGCATGAGCCGTGAGCTCTTTATTGTGGAAAAATATTGTTGTTGAATTATTTTGGCAAGTTAAATTATTTGAGCACTTGAGGTGCAAATTATGATATATTGTGATATTGATACGCATGCGGTGGTATAAGGTCTGGGTGTTGAAACGCATGTGGTGAGATAAGGGTGGCTTGATACACGTGGCTAGTAGGGGTGACTACTAGAAGTCATGCGGTGTGATAAGGGTGGCTAAAATGCGGGATGCTATTTCGGGAAAAAATATTTTCTTTAAATAAATTGTGAAGGCTCCCGCAGTGATATAAGAAAATGAGACATTGTGAATTTATTTATGACTTGGGACTACGAGGCGGTACCTCGGGAGTTCCCTTGTTGATATTGATTTATGGCCGTAGTTGCCTTTGATTATTGTTGTGATTTTCTTAAAGTTGAAAAGAATTTTATTTTGTTTCAACGAGGTATTTATTTGCCATTATTTGATGTAATTAAATGTGACATACTATTTGATTCATTTTCATTGTCATTTTATCTTATAATATTGTTTAAACATTTTACCATGCTATTATTTATTCTCCAGCAGGGCCTGACCTGACCTCGTCACTACTCTACCGAGGTTAGGCTTGGCACTTACTGGGTACCGCTATGGTGTACTCATACTATGCTTCTGCACATCTTTTTGTGGAGATCCAGGTACATCTTATCAGACCACGCATCAGTAAACTAGCTATACGAGGAGACTTCGAGGTATATCTGCCAGCGTCCGCAGACTCCGGAGTCCCCTTCTATCTTACTATGTTGTCTTCCTTATTTGCTTTAGACTCTGATGTATAGAGACATAAAGAATAAAATTCTTAGAAACTTGTGACTTATTTTTACCGGGTTTTGGGAGTTAAAATTGTTTGAATTGTAGTTTATTTATTTAAGATATTTATTATTATTCCGCATTGATAGGCTTACCTAGTCTTAGAGACTAGGTGCCATCACGACATCCTACAGAGGGAATTTGGGGTCGTGACACCAATATATTCATTATAATCAATTCTGTTGTGGCGTGCAACCCGTTCCTCCAACATATTCGTTTATCAGTTCTGATAGAAAAAGTTTCCCCAATAAGTGCAACAATTAATATAAAATTATAAGACAACATGCATACAATAATTATGATTTAATTATGAAACAAACAAAGGCAAATAGCAAATTATTATGAAAATCAGAGAGAAAATATGCAATTTAATATTTAATATGCTAAATGTCAAATAACAATTAAGATACATAATTCAAATAGCATGTAACAATTAATGGAGGAATTCAAGAATTAATTTTTGACAAAGAATATGAGAGAAACAATTATTATAATAATTAGTTCATGATTTAAAATAATTTATGATTTTTCAAGTAAGCAGGCAAACAATTAATTTGACGACGTATAGACACTCGTCACCTCGCCTATACATCATTCACATGCATTTCACATAACAAATAATTTAAGGGTTCTATTCCCTCAAGTCAAGGTTAACCACGACACTTACCTCGCTTTGCAAATTCCAATCAATTACTCGACCACATCTTTTCCTTTTAAATTTGTCTAAAAAAGCTTCAAATCTATTCATAAACAATTCAATATACTCAATACGAATCATAGGAATTAATTCCATATGAATTTACTAATTTTTCGGATAAAAATTTGAAATTCATTAAAATATTCGACAGTGGGACCCACATCTCAAATCCCGAAAAAACTCACGAAATACGAACACTCATTCCGCTACGAGTTCAACCATATAAAAATTATCCAATTCCGATATCAAATGGACCTTCAAATCTAAATTTCACGTTTTTGGAAGATTTTAGAAAAATCTGATTTTTCTTCTATAAATTCACGGATTCATGATATAAACGAGTATGGAATCATGAAATATAATCAATATAGGATAAGGAATACTTATCCCGATATTTTCCGTGAAAATCACCCAAATATTCGCGTTAACCGAGCTCAAAACGACCAAAATGTGAAAATAATATCGGACTCTTCGATATATACACTGCCCAGACATTTCCGCACATGCGGTGCCTGGGCTCGCATCTGCGAAAGGGGGCTGCCAGACGAGGCCTCGCACCCGCGGAAGAAAAATGCGCACCTGCGCTGACCTCCGCTTCTGCAATGTCAAAAATCCGCAGGTGCGATTACACGAGAAGGCCAAATTTCAGATTTTTGCTTAAGTCCAATTCTTGTTCCGATTTCGATTCGAATCACACTCTGGGTACTCGGGACACCGTACGAATATACCAACAAGTCCCGTAACATAATACGAACTTACTCGGGGTCTAAAATCACGTCAAATAACATCGAACTTGCAATTCACACCTCGATTCGAACTTTGAGTTTTAAACTTTTCCATTTGCAAATCTCGTGCCAAAACATATTAAATGAATCCGGAATAACTTCAATTTTGGCACACAAGTCCTAAATGACATAACAGAGCTATTCAAATTTTCAGAATCAGATTTCGGCTCCGATATCAAAAAGTCAACCCCGTGGTCAAACTTGAAAATTTTTAGTCTTTAAATTACTAGTTTCCGTTAAATGGCCATAACTTGAGCTAAGGACCTCCAAATTAAATTCCGGGCATACGCTCAAGTTTCAAATCACGATATGGAGCTACCGAAATTGTCAAAATACTGATCCGGATCCGTTTGCTAAAAATATTGACCAAAGTCAACTCAGTTGAGTTTTAAGGCTCTATTTCACATTTTAATTCATTTTCACATAAAAACTTTCCGGAAAATTTTACGGATTACGCATGCAAGTTGAAGAATGATAATTAGTGCTTTTCGAGGTCTTAGAACACAGAATTACTTATTAAATTTAAAGATGACATTTTGGGTCATCACATAATATTGTCAGAATAATTTAATCGATTATAATAGTTTATTATTTTATTCTCCAAGTTATTATATTATACTTGTGATGAAGAATTACTCTATATTGTAGGTATGCTCAACATGATTGTATAAAAAATCTATACGTTGTCAATACACAGAACTTAAATTGTTTCAAGATGGTATGCAATGCCTTGCATTGGCTTGTGCGTGGATATATAATTTTTCTTTATCATTCTTAACGTTTCCCTTTCTCTGGGGTGTTGTAATTGTTGAAAGGTTAATTGGGTATCTCTTTCTTAATTTGCCTGAATATCTCGATCTTATTATGACGTTGGCTTATTCTTCCTACATAAGTTTTGAAGGGAACGGTACTGGTAAAATCAACTGACCAAGATGCTTTGATACTTTGAGAAGAATATGTACACTACACCCTGTAATTTTTAAAAATCGAGTGAATTTGGAGTATTATAATTAATCCAGCACTACGATAACAAATTTTCGTAGTTTCTTTTCTTCTGTGAAGTAGGTCAAGCATTTTCCCCATATTCAACCGTCTTTCCTCACCTTGTGATGTCCCCCCCCCCCCCCCCCCCTTTTTTTTTTTTTAAGAAAAAAAGTAATCTTAAACTGGACTTAGGTACCAATATTATTAGACATTCTTTTTGTATTATTTTGCCCAAAAATGACATGGTTTCAAGAAGTTGAAGAAACCCATCGAATCTAGCAGACATCTTAACAAGTCACGTGACGGATAAGTTTGTTTAATGTTTTATCATTGATGATTGATTATATTCCTCCACCAAACCTAATCCAACATAACACTCACTCTCTCTCCTCGGCGTACTTTGAAAACTAACTTTCTCCGTTTTAATTACGTGAACCTATTTCTTTTTTAGTTATTGTCAAAAATAATAATTTATTTTTATATTTGGAGATAATTTACCTTTATACAATAATATATATATAGTCACACAAAATATATGTGCTTCATTTTGCATCAAAAGTTCAAAAAAAAAATCTTAAACTTTGTGCTCAATCAAATAAGTTCACATAAATTAAAACAGATAGAATATAATTTTTTGTTTAAATTAAATTCATAGAGTTTGATCTCTATAATCTAATTGGATCTACATCATCCTTTACTTCTTCTTGTGCATACATGCTGGTAGGGGCTGGTGAGTAAAAAGGGGCCAGGGCCAGATTTTGATCAAGATCCCGAATTTATATCAAAATGAAATCAGTCATATCGATATACGTACAACATATAGCCGCAGATGCATGAACAAAAATTTCAACCACTACACCTTACGTAATTTTAGGGAATTAATGTGGTGTCCGTCCAACAGCTTACATTTTTGACTACTACAAATTCCGTGCGCCTTACACAGGAGAAAGGTTGAATTTCACTCCTTGCAAGTGAGATAAGCTCAAAATTTTAAATGGATATTTAATTAAAGAGAGAATATATATTACTCAACTACAATAAACAATAGTACGATTAAGTACGAGACATATATATCTTATCTTTATTGATTGGTATAATACCGATCGTGCATACAAATTTTTGTCTTGCTTTGGGCCTTTCCTGCGCAGCTTAGGTGGAAGGCATATAAGGCCTCCTTCCGGGAGGCCGAGCCATCAGTGAGATACCACTCTGGAAGGGCTAGAATTTTAACCTTGTGTCAGGACTTACGGGTCAAGGGACAGACTCAGGTAGACAGTTTCTATGGGGCGTAGACCTCCCAAAAGGTAACGGAGGCGTGCAAAGGTTTCCTCGGGCCGGACAAAGATTGGCCCTCGAGTGCAAAGGCAGAAGGGAGTTTCTAGGGAACTATACTAGCGACCTATCCAATTTATTGTAGAAATTTTCGTGATCAATGATTGGACCGTGCAAACTAGAAATGTTTTTTCGTTGGCTAAAGAAACAGATTACTCGATCTATTCCCGTATCGCTCATGATATATATCTTAACTCGGACATCCATTTCAAGTGCATATCCCATTTTTGCACAGCAGGATTATGAAAATCCAAGTGATGTAACATTTACCACTTAGTCGCAATAGCGGGAACTTAATTAATGTATTATATATGCATCTCTTTTGTTGTAAACCAATTTCAAGCTTGTATATACACTACTAGAAAACTGGCATATTTCGTCCAAGGCATACCGACCAAAATCGGTCAGAAATTGCTAAATTGGTCGCAATATATATATTGTAAATAATAATAATCTAATACATGCCACTAAAACCGACCGAAATCGGTCGATATAATTAAAATAATTTTAAAACGGAAATATTTAATTAAATTGTGACTGAATTCGGTCGGAAATCTCGAGATCAAATGGTCAAATTTTTTTATTATTAACGACAGAAATTTCCGACCGAATTTGGTCGGAGATTTCTTTAATTTGACCTATACCAGACGGGCCTCTTCCCCACTTTCATCTTTTCCTTTTATCTCTTCTTTCTCTTTTCCATCTCTCTTCTACCTAAATCCCACCCAAATTTCACACCTATTTACCCAAAATCAAGTCCTCCACCCCCAAAATCGAAACCCCACCTCGCCCAGCCCCACTGTTGCTGCCACCTGCTGTTGCCGCCTGTGGCCGCCGCCTGTCGCCGCCTCCACCATTGTCACTACCATTCTCTTTTGAGGTTAGTGTTCTACCTAATTACTCTTTTAATTTTTAATTAATTGCATGCCTAATTAATATCATTTTGTGTAATTTTTTTAACTACATTGTAAATAAAGTGTACCTTATCAAAAAATTATAATTATTAGATTTTTAATTTTCGGAATTTAATTTTATGTAATTATTTAGGGTTTTTGTATATTTAAGATTTGAACTACATTAGATTTAGATTTAGAATTGAACTACCTAAAATTATAATTTTTTAGGGTTTTTGGTTTGAACTACATTAGATTTAGAATTAAGGTATAAATTATGAATTTAATATATAAATTATGAACTACCTTAAATTATGAACTTATGGTTCTTAATAGAACTCAAATTAATGATAGAACTATCTTAAATTATGAACCTTGAGTTAGTATAATTGAATTAGTCTAATTTTGGGAATAATATTATTCTATTAGTGTGCTAACAAATTATAATTAATTAATGCACCTTATCCGACTTGGAGTGACTTTCACCGAATCTCGTGCAATAAATATTCAACCAATTTGAGGTTTTAATATAATTATTATCTATTTAATCATTATATTAACAATATTTTTATCTAACGTTACATAATTTATTTGCAGACTAAGTGTGCCTGGGAGGACCTGTATAACCGTAAAATTTGTGCAAATTGGGAGTACAAATGCCGTAAGAGACTATCTGATTCCTTCTCCTCCGCTCGAAAGATTAACAAGAAGCCTTCATGGGTTCTACCGCATTTATGGGAGGATCTGCAAAGGTGTTGGATCGCCGAGAAATTCGAGAAGAAGAGTGAACTGGGAAAGAAGGCCCGAACATCTGAGAAGGGTGGCTCCTTGCACTATGTGGGTGCAAGGAGCATGGGGGCTACGAGGAGACTACCGGTAATTCCTTAAAATATTTACATCTATTTTTATCGAACTATATTTATATATGTTAATTTAGTTAACACGTTTTATTATATTTATAGGGAAAAAAATATGGGAGGAAGATGACTCATGATTAGTTCTTCATAGAGACTCACATACGGAAGAAGAAGGCACCGACAGATCCAACTAGATGGGTCGAGGACCGGGCGGAGACTGTATATGTAAGTTTCATAACTACTATAAATGTTTATAATATTATATAGTTAATAATTTCTATCTTCTAAATAAAGGTTCTCTACAAGATTAATGTGGAGGAGTACACTTAGAGCTTGCCACCGAATGAGCAAGGCGAGCGAACATCCTTTTCAGACGAAGAAGCGCAGAGGATATGGTTGGATGTTGTCGGTGGTCCTAAAAAGGGGATAGCATACGGCCTTCCAGAGAAATCATTTCAGCGCTACAGGGCTGGATTGCAAGGTATAGGGACTTCCGTCCAAGGCGAGGCAATTGATAGGTCGACTATCTCGTCTATGAAACAGGAAAATCGTAAAGCTAACAGCAGAGCTTGAAGAGACAAAGGCTAGAGAACAAAAGAGAGATGAACAATTTGGTACCCTTCAAGTTCAACTAGAAAAGAGGGACGAACAATTTAATCTCCTTCAAGGTCAGTTGGCCAATCTTCTTGCTAGTGGTGCTTTCCCCATTCCCCGGTCTCGTGAGCCTTCCCCATGTGCTAATCCTTCTCGTCGTGATCATTCAAACCATGCCAACGATGAAGGTTCTAGTAGTGAAGATGGAAATGATGCAATATAAAACACTCATTGAATGGTGTGTATTGCTAAACAAAGTATTGAACTTGTCAATATTTAGTTGAGACTAGTTTTGAATGATGATTGTATTGTTGATATTATTTTGTTATTAAATATTTGTATAGTTGTTGTGGTTGGCGTTGTTGTTGTGGTTGTTATTAGCGTTGTTGGTTAATTATTGTTGTTGTTGTTAGATAATGGTTGTTAGTGTTAGTTAATTATTTTTGTTAGTTAATTGTTGTTGTTGTTAGTTAGTTAATTGTTGTTGTTGATTAATTATTGTTGAATGGCAGCAATGTAATGCTGCCATTATAGGATGGATATTGGTTGTAATTGGCAGGTGGTGTAGCTTAAAAGCAGGCATTTTCTGCCCACCCTGAAAACTGACCGAAATCGATCGAAAATTAAATTTTTTTCCCAGAAATTCATAATTTTCGACCGAATTCGGTCAAAAATTTCAAATGAAATCTCCAATTTTTTGAAATTTCCGATCGAATTCAGTCGGAAATTATGAATTTATATTTATTTTTTAAAATAAATTAACAATTTATTACAATTTACAAATAATTATTTATTTAAATAAAATATTATTTATTTAAAATTCCGACCGATTTCGGTCCGTACTTGAAATTTTTTTAAAAAAATTTAATTAGTACCGACCGATTTCGGTCAGTAATTGAAGTTTGACAGTCAGTCAACGCTTTGAATAAATCGACCGACTTCGGTCGAAAAATTCCGATCGATTTCGGTCGGTACACGTTAGCGACCATTATTTTTCTGACTAATTAAAAATGATCGAAAATTGGTCAATTTTTATCAATTTTCGATCAATTTCGGTCGGATTTGGTGGACGAATTTACACAATTTTTTTGTAGTGATATAGGGTGACGAGAAAGTACATTTTGGTGCGGGCATAAAAAAGGACTTCAAAATCCAAAATCAATGTGCTCATATTATATTTGTTTAGTATATTGGTTGGGTAATGTAACTCTCTTTTTCTTTTTTGAGCAAAAGTAATAGGTGGATTACGATCAAAGGCTAGATCAACCCTAACCTGCATATATAGTACTTAGTTTGCATCAACCAGCCTTGCTTAGGATTAATTTCTTTTTACTAACGATGTTGAGATATACAGAAGTTGTCAACATGAATAATCAAACGCTTGGAATTAATTCGCTTATAATATTTTGTATATATATATATATATATATATATATATATATATGGTCAGAGGCGGATCCAGAATTTAAATTGTATGAGTTCAACTTTTAAGATTTTTAACATTGAACCCATTGTATTTTTAAAGTTATGAGTTCATATCCATTATTTTTGCAATTTTAATGAATTTTACACATAAATTTCTACTCCGCGTCGAAAGTTATGGGTTTAATTGAACCCGCATCTACCACATTGCATCCGCCCCTGTATATGGTGTGTATACTCTTTGCATATATATATATATATATATATATATATATATATATATATATATATATATATATATATATATATATATATATATATATACCTATGTGGAGAACTATCCTTTTAACGAAGTAATAGTTTCTCACCAAAGAAAACTTGATTATTGATCGAAAAGCTCGAACAATTATATCTAAGAACTTGAAAAGAAAAACATAAAGACTAAATTAAAAACATATTGCATATATAAAGCTATTAATTTTAGTTTTGATGAGGAAGAAAAATGGATAACATTAGTTTATTAGTTTAGATAATTTGATTTCCTATTCTCTTTCTGCGCATTCTTTCTGTAAATAAAATAATGTTGTAGTGGAGCAACAAAAAGATGACCAAGTACATGAAATCAAGATTGGAACTAGATTGATAGTACTATTGTTTTGCTAAAAAGTACAAGATATTGCTACTTTATTCGACTAGCAACTCTTTAGTCCGTAACAGATAAAATTAAATACTGTAATTACTTACTAAAATAATACTGTTCTCTCCTAACATAGTAGGACCAACTTCACGTGAACACACTAAGCTTACTGCATGAGAAGTCAGCCGTATCCATCTCTTCGTACATTTCTTTCTTTACACAAATCTTTTGAAGCATCCCCATGTTGATTAATAAACAAATACTATGAGAATAGTTTAATAACAACTCAATCAGGATATAATTGCATTATTGAAGACTTTCCATATATTTCCTATATTAGTCGTGGCAAAGTTAACTCATGTTTTTTAATAACTCGCTTAATTTGATCTTATTAATTAAATTCGAAATGACCCATTAAATCTTCGGTTGTTCAAAACCGAACCGAAATCATTAACCGAATCGAATCGATGACTTATTGGTATCGAATTATCGGGGTAATGGATGGTGAATGAATTGAGATTAATTTATAATTAACGGCTTAACGGTTTGGGGGCGGATTACTCAATTTTCTTATCGGGTAAATCGTTAACCCGTTAAGAATTTTTATATTTACACTTTTACTCAAATATATATATAAAGTATTATTGAAACCCCTATGTATTTACACTTTGTTTGACCAAAACAGGCTTGATATCTATTTCTATCTGCCATAGGTACTTAAGAATGCATTACATATTAGATGGAAAAGCTGCCAAGACTTGTATCAGTTGGACTTCTTCCATCACAAAACAAACGGAAGAAGAATTCAAAGGAAAGGTTATCACTGAGGAGATTGAAGTATGATGATCATTTCTCGGACAATTCTTTGTCATGCAACTTAGCAAGTGTGGACAACTGGTGGCCATTATATGTTCTAATACCTTTTGTTAGATGAACAGGAGGATGATTGATAAGTTTTGTGGAATTAATCAATGATCATATTATAGTGCAATGAGCCAGAAGTACTTGACTGAATTGTCTGGTTTTATATCCTTTTTTAAAATCTGCTTTCTAGAAGAACGAATGTCCTTTTTTTGTCTTGTGAAAAACGAATGTTTGATTGATTATTGAACTTGGTTAATACGTGTATGATTAGTCCTGAAGATTTTTCAATTCAAAAATACCGTTTGATTAGATCTTAGATGATATTAAAAATTTGGTATTGATTTGAAACTGTTTGGTATTGATTGAATGATTATTCAAAAAATTACTATTTGGTTTAGCCGATAAACCGCCCGATAATTGTTAATCTGATACCAATTCGTCCGTTATCTTATTAGATGGCTAGCGGATTATTACATTTATAATCCGATAACCGTTAAGCCGAATCATTAAACGCAATTATCCGCCCGATCCGCCCGATAAGTACCCCTAATCAAACCACTGGATTAAAGCGGGTCACATTTTGTAATCCAATGCAACTGGAACCCAAACATACATGTACATTAATTAGCTTTGATGAACTCAAGGTAATAAATTAAGAAATATATAGAATTTTACAATTTTTTCTCCTAAAAGTAAAAAAAGGAAGGGAGGTTAAATATGAATTGGACTAGTTGAATTATGACATATTGTTTGACAACTCAAGCAAACTATAACATGGACGGGTTGGTCATATGACCTGTTTGTTAATTTGTTTCATTATGACCCGCCCATGTTTGATCCGATCTATTCATTTGTCACCTCTGAACCTATATAAATGTGTATTGAACAACAGAAAATCATTGCTCTATCATTTGATTCCAAATCCCAACTCTTCCTAAGCTACATTATTCTCTAACATGAATTCTCAAAACTTACAAATATACCAGTCCTTACCAAATCACAACAAAAAGAGGCTAAACCAAGAGCAAATTAAGCTTTTAGAGTCAAGTTTCGACTCAACTAAGAAGCTCGAGCCGGAGAAAAAACTCCAACTGTCAAGAGAATTAGGGGTTCCTCCGCGTCAAATTTCCATTTGGTACCAAAACAGGAGAGCTAGATGGAAGAATCAGAATCTGGAGATTGACTATAATGCCCTTCAGCTCAAGCTTGAAACTGCATTATCTGAGAAGTTACAGTTGGAAAAAGAAACTGAACGTCTTCGAGGGGAGTTGCAAAAAGCAAACCAAATGTTAATTGAAATAAATGGAGAAAGGGCAATAAATATTCCTTTAGGTGATGTTTCACTATCTAGTTATTATGAGGAAGGAGGGAGCTCTAGCTTTCACGAAGATGTGATCAGCTATAATACTACTACATGGGTACATACTCATGAGGCTAATACTTTGCAATTTAATGAGCTTTATGCTCTAATAGGTTTAGAAGAAGGGTCCAATAACCGACATTCAATTTGGTGAAATTAGTAAAACAATTGGGAAATCAAATGAGATCGAATTTCATACTCTCACTTGTACAATGATATTTGTTAATCAAATTTACATTAATCCTATTCCCCCCCCCCCCCCCCCTCTTTTCCTTTGATTGCTGAAGCTACTCCAATTGGGGAGAGGCTTCAAATGCAGCAAAGATTTAAATATATGTGTCAAAATAATGTTAGTATCGAAAAAAATCAATAGATTATTTTGTAGATTGTTCTCATGACAATAACACCAAAGATTATCTCTTTACCAAAGGTGAAAAGTGAACTAATCCTCTGTCGTAAGGTGTCAACTTATGCCGATTTGTGGCGTGAATATTGCCATCACAAAAGAAAATAATACTAACCCGTTACATTAATCTCGTTTAACATGATTGGAAGTTTGGGGGGGGGGGGGGGGGGGGGGGACATCATAAATGGAACTTTCTGGGCCTCTTTGTAGCAGATACAAAATTTGTGCCTTAAAATGTAATTTTCATAAAAAGCTTTTGCCCTCGCGCTTCTACCTTAAAAAAAAGCTCTCTTTCCCTCCAAATTTCAGAAAAAGGCACAAATAAAAGCCAGTGTTTTCAGTCGAAACGACTTCGTAAAAGACTCAGAATGGCGTCGACGTCCGGCGCTGGCAGTGGCGTAGCTGCCGGAAGAATTAGATCTCATACATCGGCGATATACTCCGACAATCAATCCCTCATCCGTGTATCATACTTGCGCGCGCAACTTTTGAAATTATCTCTAATTTTTTTTCTTTTAGTTGTTAATAGGACTGATTTCGTTTTGTATTACAGGAAATTAGGAAGGCTGTGACTATGATGAAGGATATCGCGGTGGATTTGGAGAGAGATGAGAGAACCGAGATGGTACTTCATGATAAACCCTAGTTATATGTTCAACATTTACTTTTAATTCTCAAATGTTGGCCATCATTCGCGTTGTAATAAGTGCTATGCGCGAGGAAGACATAGTGTTATTGAATTTGAATTTTACCTTAATATCTTACCTTTTACCTTGGTTAGTCTGAATGCTAATAATCAGTAATCTTGTAGTAGGTCTGGTAATTTGTACTTTATCTTAGTCAGTCCGTCCCAGTGACTTGATGTGTTGGTCAAATGAACAAACTTAGGTTCACAAAAAGCTCTTGAAAATAATACTACTAGGCAAGCGCACCTAAGCGTGTGGCCTAGTGTTCAATATAGTGGAAGAAGAACCATGAGGTATTTGGTTCAAATCCCAGCAGAAGCAAAAATCACTTGGTGATTTCTTCCCATCCGCCTGAGCCAGAGTTACTCTAAGCTCGTGTTGGTGGGAGGTAGTTGCTACCAGTGGAGTAGTCGAGATGCATGCAAGCTGGTCCGAACACTACCATCATAAAAAATTAATACTTAGACAAGCATTTCTGTTACGAAAAATTGATAATATTACAATTTGGTGTGTTAAAACAACTTTTCTTTGACTACACAATTTCAAACATTTTTAAGTATGGAAGTGCTCTCTGTGTCGTTTATTGTAAAAGTTTATTTAAAAGAAGCTTAAGAAATCCATGTTGGAACTCACATGTGTCAGCACTCATACTGCAAATCTCACAATCTTTTGGGGAGGGGGTAAAATTCTAGCAAACCATTTAAGTTTTGCTGGAAAAGACCAAATAGGCTGAGATAAATTTGTTCTTAAAAATATTTATGTTGTTATTGAAAGCCAAAGATGGAAAGTTGAACTGGGTGAAAGGATTACTTCAAATATTTGTTGCATGAAATGTTAACTAATTGTGGGCTCGTGCATCTTGTGTCTTGATATTCTTGTGGATTCCCCTTCCTTCTGTTTAGTTATTTGTTCACAACTTCACATTATAAGTTTAAACAAGCAGTTAGTATTACCAACCATTTATATACGTCACACTTGTGTTTAGTTTTTGATGATAATCATTAATATACACAGTCCATTGTGTTTCTTTTGGTACCGGTGTAATCTGCAATACTAACTGAAAGTTTCGTTAGAAATTGAAGAAAATACTGGTTGAACTAAGTTAATTTGAAGGTTATGGATATCCTAACTACCTGAGGAAAAACTCATTGTAGTACTCCATTCCACCTATCAGAATGTGATGATTGATGACAGAGCCACAATACTAGTTTTCTCAGAATGTTTTGGTGAATTATATGTTCTTAATACAGACAACTAGCAGATGCTGTAGTATAATGTCAATGTTGATGTTAACAAACAAAAAAAGTGATTTTAAATATTGTTCATTAGGAAACCTTACAATTTCTTTCTTGATGGATTGTAGATGAGGTTGTCTTATACTGTTGCAGGTAAAGGATCTCGAAGCTGGCGTTATTCAGTTGTTGGGTGCGTCTGATGAGTGCATGCATCTTTCCGAGGCAATTCAGTCTATAGGTGATGAATTAGAGCCTGGGCCAGAGGTGACTTTTCGTCCAAAATATATATGTTGATCTTTTGTTTCTCAGCTTGGACCATTAAGATTTCATTTGTCTGCAGCCAACAAATTTTAAGAAGAAGTTTGATGAAGAAATTGCAAAATCAAAGGCTAGATCATTGTCTAGCACTCAGAGCCAGCCTTTGTTGAGACAATTCCGGGAAGCCATCTGGGTATGTTTTTCTCCTTAGTTGTACAACTTTCTGCTTTCTTGTTTACAAGAAACCCACCAATATGGAACAAGAGCACAGAGAAGAGGACCTGGTGTCTATGTCTCAGGATAGACAAAATAAATTAAGAGCACATAGAGGTCTCCTGTTCTTTGAGGCCTACAACTTTGAACCACATAGTGGACAAAAGAACCTCTAAGTCCCATGAAACGTTGAGCATCAGGCTCTAACTAAATATACCACAGTACATCTAGCAAGTCTCTTCTGAAAAGAAACTTTCTATTTGTTTATATGACCAAATTCCGGATATTTGATACTTAAAAATTTACCATGTGAAGGTGGAGCAGCAGCAATCCTCTTAAACAAACAGCAACTGCTACACCTCAGTCCCAAATGAGTTGGGGGGAGGTCCCTTTAAAGTTTAAACAACTAAAACTTATTTGTATTGTAAGTCATCTTCAGCTTAGTAAGAAGCTTGTGTTCTACATAACAATTTAAAGGGACATTGTTATTGCAGCCCTTATTGACCTTATGCTTCTCCTCTATCTTAGGAAAGTCTTTAAGATTGTTTCCTTCTCAAGTTACTTTGCAGTAGCGTTTCCTTTTCTTTAGAAATTGTTTTGAAATACAAGGCTTCTTGGGAATTTACCAGATCATTGAATTTGTCTCATCACTTTAGTGCCCGATCAAACTTATTGAGAGAACAGAATTTTGTGTTGTGAACTTTAATTTTTATTACCATAGCAAAATCTAAAATGGATGTCTAAGGATTAATAAGAGATTCAAGTATTCTCTGATTGAATCTGATGTAATGACTTTGATTCCAAAAATGCTTCTTTTTTTTTCAAGGTCCACAAAAATTTTAGTTGATTTTTCTTAGTTGCATTAAGAATTCTGCACGTGAATGATCACACTGAACAAGTTAACTTCATGATTTTATTCATTCTTCAAATTTAATCTTCTTCAGCACGTCAAGGGTCAACTCCTGCACGGGAGAAGAAAATATCGAGTGGGTTATGCAAGTCATGTCTAGTAGCTCTAAGCTCTTAGTACCAGATCTCTTTGGTTCAAAATTTACATGAATCTTGGAAAATAGCTAAGCTTTGTACTGGTGTCCCATTCCAGACTAAGTTCTAATGGTATATTGATCTCCAGTATAAGTACATGGGAATAGTTATCAGGATTGGATTAAAGTCCTTTCTCCAACTGACAAGGAAAGCATCACTCTGGGCTCTGGAGGATTCTCACTGTGTGATGTTGCCAAAAACAAGAGTTATCACTTCACTGGCTAAATAAGCAGTGTACTGAAAGCTACACCAATGCACCCCCCTAAAAAAAGTTCCATTTCCTGTGAGTGCCAATATGTTAGCATGTTCAAAGGGTCCTTGTAGTACATGGTGGACAGGTCATAGCAGTTCCCTTTGCTTGTTGTCGGTTTCCTAGCTTATACAGAGCAGCAGAGGTATTATATAAATGCTACTGTGATAGTTTTCTGGGAACAAGAGGACA
This sequence comes from Nicotiana tomentosiformis, assembly GCF_000390325.3. Taxonomy (NCBI): domain Eukaryota; kingdom Viridiplantae; phylum Streptophyta; class Magnoliopsida; order Solanales; family Solanaceae; genus Nicotiana; species Nicotiana tomentosiformis. The sequence goes on along the minus strand of NC_090818.1, from coordinate 40,119,310 downwards.
CACACATGAACAAATAACCCTCCCGTGCTAAAGCCAAAGAAAAGGGGGAAAAGAAAAAAGAGTGGCTAAGAAGATGAAAGAGAAAAGGAAAAAGAAGAGGGAGTATGGTCCCAGCAAAATGGGAGGCTTTTTCCTCTGAACATCAGCCTCTCCCTTTTCCATTTAACCATGTGCACCAGACGACTATATCCATTTGGAGTCTCCAGTTATAGTTTGATTAATTTGTATTCTAAATTTTTTAACCCCTCCTTTTTATCAGGGGCCACTGTTGAGTAACAACTTTAGGGTAATTGAGCTCTTTCTTTCTTCTGCAGCATGTTCATCATGCAGGACAGCCAATGCCAGGTGAAGAGCAGGAGGACATAGTAATGACCAGTACGCAGTGCAACCTTCTGAATGTGACTTGCCCGCTAAGTGGAAAGCCTGTTACTGAACTTGTAGATCCAGTTCGTAGGTATAGTGAATATCCTTCTTTTACTTCATATATCTAGGTTTACAATGCAGAGAGTACTTTAGACACTAGCATTAGTAGATAGTTACTGAAGAAAGTACTTTGCATTTACATTCATATTTTATATAATCTACTTTCCCACCTTTGCCACTATGCTAAGGCTTCATTGCCTTACATGTTCTCAATTTTGATGATGTAGAACCTCTTGCTAGTTCAGTGTTTGTCTCAAACATCGCTTTTTACCACTATATAATAACTAACTCACAATAACTGTGAGCCAAGGATCGGCTTTATTGTAGTCTCTTTCTGTTATTAAGTTGTAATGCGCACTGGAAATATGCCTTCTTCTTTTTTTAATTATTAGGGTGCTGGAATGCTTATATTTTCTCTTCTTCCCACATTAGGGATTCCATACACAATCTCATTTTTATTTGCATACTGAGTTTTTTACTTTTTTACCAAGTATTCCAGATGCAGGCGTGTTATAGCAGTAATGGGCTGATTGATATTTGTCTTACAAATTTCAATTGCTACATGTTCATTTTGATATTTGGTTTACATATTTTGCTCTACTTGCAGCATGGACTGCAAGCATATATATGAGAAGAAGGCTATTCTGCAGTTTATTAAGTCCAAAACCTCACGTGGCCAATGCCCCGTTGCAGGTATTTGTGTTTTTTCTAGCCAACACAGGTTCTGTTCATTCAGTTACTAAATGAAACTTCAACTTTCTTTCAGGTTGTCCTAAAGTTCTCCAGGCTCAGAGGGTGTTATGCGACCCTTTCTTACTTATAGAAATTGATGAAGTCCGCTCCATGAGTAAGCAAAACGCTGGACCTGATGCGATAGAGGATTTTACTACACTTGATGAAGAGGATTGAGGATTTTTGAGGGCCTGACGGAATGTTGACCCTCTTATATGTCCAGATATTCAGGGTCTACTCATGAACAACTTATGTTTTTGCGTTTTTTTTTTCTTTTTTTGCAAAAAAAGAAAAGCAATGGTCAATCTTTAGGAAGTTTGGGGGCAAAGCTATTTTTTTCCTCGTTTCCAAGAGGGGATAATGAAAGTTTTGAAATTCTTGGAAAGGAAACAACTTGTGCATACTTGTATAAATTGTCAATGTGTTAAAAATATATTATATTAGGGATGTTCATTTATTACTCCGTTGTAAATAAGCTTTCTGAAGAAGCTTATCCATATGGGACTTCGCCGTAAATATATTTATCTATTTAGTACTCTATTGGAAATAAGTCTCCTGATGAAGCTTATTATTACGGTACTTCGTTATGGATAAATATTATCTCCGATAGAAGATTATCTATAACTGGTATAATAATAGCTTGCAGTAAGAACTTACAAGCAGTTTACACTATATCTTACAGTAGTAACTTACAAACAGCTTACACAACAACTTGTAGTAGTAGTTTACGCAACAACTTTCTTTCTACTATAAATAGAAGAGATTTTAGTTCATTATGTACATAAATTTGAAGTTAAATAATATGTCAGTTTTTTTTCTATACTTATCTTTACTTTACAGTCTTTATTTAATAACACGTTATCAACACGAGACTCTGTCATCTCGAGCAAATACTTTCAAAATATCAAAGGTATAAAATTTCTTTTTCTAAAGGCAAAATACATAGTTTACCCATTGACCTAGCACCAAAATCCCTATTACACACCTCTCCATCACGGACAACCTTTTATACAGCCAACCTTTATAGAGTGTGTCTAAGACACACCACTTTGCCCACGTGGTCAATGCGTATCTGTACCATCAAATGAAGCGCGTGAACATGAGAATTTTTGTATCAGATGTCAATTTTTTAGTTTTTAAATTTTTTTTTAAATAGGGTCATCTTCTTCCTTGTTTAAAAATCACCAAACCTACCCACGTCTCTCCACCCGATCTACTCTTCTCAAATAGATCTACCAAGATTTTTCATATCTCTTCTTGTTGATCATTAGTCTTTAGTTTTGTAGATTTTTTTGTTAAGAAATTATAATTAGAATTCAACAATTAAAACCCTTTGTAGCTCCACCAACCATTAAAGTTTGGCTCAAGCATATGTACAGAAAATTCTTTTCTTTTCTAGAAAGTTTAGCTTGAGCTTTTGTCATGGCTAAGTTGAAATTTTCGAAAATATCCCCAGCCATTAAAGCTCACCTCAAGCTTTTGCGGATAAGCATATTCTTTAAATTTGTTAATGGATAAATTTATAAATAATTAAATTGTAAAATTCTTAATCTTCTCCGCTAAGAAATGCACATTCCTCTTTATTATTACTAGTTACTACCTCGCTTCTTCAGTTGTGGAAATCGAAAGAGCACGAACCGAAATTGAAAGCATGGTGATGGAGTTATGGTGGACAAGATAAAGATATGGATATTATTGTAATTTTATGTACTATCTTTTTATTATTTGTCAGTGACACGTGTCACGACTTTATTGGCGCGTGACAATACACATGCTTTGAAAGTCTGGTGAAAAAAAAGTGATGCGTCTTAGACACACTCGAGAAAGGTTGGGTGTGTAAAAGGTTGCCCGTGATGGAGAGGTGTGTAACAAGGATTTGGATGCAAGGACGATGGATAATCTATGTATTTTGCCTATTCTAAATAATGTCAAACCTTTCTAAACTTGAATTTGTAGCCCTTGATATATCGGGCAAAAGCCACATGTCTTGGGTGCTTGATGCAGAAATTTATCTTGATGCGATGGGTCTGGCAGATACCATCAAGGATAAAAACTAGATATCATACCAAGACCGTGCCAAAGCAATGATTTCCTACGTCATCACCTTGATGAGGGCTTGAAAATGGATATCTTACTGTTAAAGATCCCATTAGGGGTGTACATAGGTCGGTTTGGTTCGGGTTTTACAATTACCAAACCAAACCAATTATGTTGGGTTTAAATCTAAAAACCAAACCAAACCAACAAAAGTCGGGTTTTTTAATCTCGATTTTTCTCTGATTTTTCGGGTTTGCGGGTTTTTTCCCGATAAAGTCCTCATAGCATAAAACATAGAATTTGTGCTCCAAATATTTTTTTAGTCTTAGTAAGACACAACTATATAAGGTGGTTTCCAAGAAAATAACATAAAATATGAGATGAGTCATGACAATGTACTAAAATATTCAACAATAAAGATAATAAAACCACATAAAATAAATATTGCTAATTAATAAGCCATAATAAAAATGAACATAATGTAAAAGTACTTAGTCATGCTAAAATAAGTACGACTAATAAGTACTATTAATTACATGATTAAACAATAAAGAAAAAATAAAAATAAGTTATGTATTTTATCTAAACCATGGAAAAACTAAAAAATAGATGCCCAACACTATTGTCATTCCTAGTATTGAATTTAATTTCTTTTGTTGCATTAATATTGATTTGATTTGATTTTGATTTGGCTTTATTTGAGTTACTAAAATTTATGGGCAATAAAAATTATTGGAACAATAAAAATTATAAGTCCAAACATGAAATAATACGCTAAAAGATAAAACTAAAAAAAGTTTAAGAAATATTTATAAACTACACTACAATAAATATTTTTTTGATAAATAAAATAATATTTTTATGTATTAAATATATTTAAACTTCTACACATGTAACGTCGGGTTGGTTTGGTTTTGGTTTGACTTTTTTTGGTTAAAACCAAACCAAACCAATTATGGTCGGATTTGTTTTCAACCCTAAATCAAATCAAACCGAATCATACTTGGATTTTTTGCTCAGTTTGACTCGGATTATCGGTTTGGTGTGGTTTATCGGTTTTCTTTGTACACCCCTAGATCCAGTCATACTGTGGAATAATTTGAAAGATAAATATCACTACCTGAAGATGGTTGATAGTAGGCTATATTTATGCAATTTAGACACTATTTACACTCTAATTCAGCCGCACTTTATTGATATTTGAATGCTAAAAGATAACAAAATGCTCTAATTAAGAATTTGATGCTTTGCAGGAACTACTCCGAGCTAGGAAGGAGCTAACGAGTGTTTTGCAGTCAACATGGAGTGTGAAAGGCCAATCGAAGGTTAGTCGGTCGAAAAGGAGCGAGAAAAGCAAGCGAGACGACCCTCCAGGTGCGCGGCCGCGAATTGGCCAGCGAACTCAAGGCAGTGAGGCAGTGGAAATCCGCGGTCGGATCCGAGATCAAATCCGCGATCGCGGACGGGCGGACGAAAGCCAAACATGCAGGGTTAATTATGTAATTTTCTAGGCGATTAACCTAAACCTATATGAAGCCTAAACTCGCCCAGAAGTGAGAGATAGCTGGTTTTAGAAGATTTTAGAGGCAAGAACAAGAGAGAGAAGACGGATAATTTCCTAAAAGTTTTCATCTTCTTTTTCATACTTCTATTTGTTGATTATGAATTATTTTAGTGATTTGTTTTCCATTAGTATGAGTAGCTAAATCTATTATCTAGGGTTGATGGAACCAATTGTTGGATGAAGTCTTGACTCTATTTTGTTATAATTGAGCTGTGTTTGTTCTATGATTGTTCAACTACGTATTGTATTGTGGTTAATTGAAAGGGCTCTTGATTAATCGTATCTAGTTACCTTGTGTTGCTTGAGAAAGAACACTTGGTTAGATTGTTGTTGAGCAACACCACTTTTGGGTAAGTTAATAGATTAATTACTTGAATTTAAAAGTGGGGTTAGAAATAACGAAACTTTGGTGGGATAATTCTGAGTTGCATAAATTGTTAACTAGAGTATTTCGAGAGAATGCTTCTAGTAAATTATCGTAATTGATAAAGAGATAATTAGGGTAGCCTGGAACTCATAATCCTCATAGAGTATTACGGCGAGATTATAGCTAAAGAGTTAAGAATTAATCCTGCAATTGGGGAAGTCAATAGCCCTAGATCCTTTTACCCTTGAATTCAACTTTAATCTTGATTATTGCTAATTTTATTGTCATTTTTCCTTAGCTAAATAAATTTCACTGATTATTCATAAAAATATTGCATCCGGAAGTTGTCTGAGCTTATTATTAGCATTATTTAAAGTTGTAGTAAATAGGTTAGTTCCCTGTGGGATTCGACTCCGGACTTGAACCGGGTTATATTTGCAGCGACTGCTTAGTCCTTTTTACAAGGCATAGTTGGGCGTGATCAATGGTCGTTCTTTCACAAGCACGTTATGATTAGACTCATTTAAGACTACAAGATTTTAAATCTATCAATGAATATAATTCTGCTATGTTCAGAATTATTTCTCAATTAAAATTATGTGGTGATAATATTACTGATCATGATATATTGGAGAAAATTTTCACCACTTTTCATGCCTCGGATATGCTCTTCCAGCAGCAATATCGAGAGATGGGATTCAAAAAGTATTCTGAACTTATCTCACATCTTCTTATAGCCGAGCAACATAATGGGCTATTAATGAAAAACCATGAAAGCTGACCTACTGGTTCTTGGCCATTCCCTGAAGTAAATGAGACGAACTTCTACCAAGCTAAGCATGGAAGAGGTCGTGGCCCCAGTCATGGTCATGGTCGTCGTCGGAGAAGAAACTCTAATCATGGTAATAATAATGCACCAAAGAACCCTACTCACCACCAGCAGTGAAAAATGAGATAACAAAATCATGAAGCGGTGCAAGCAATAAATGCAGCTATAGATGTGGAGGAAAAGAGCACTAGTCATGTACCTGTCGTATGCCAAAAGCACCTGTTTGAGCTTTATCAAGCCTCCCTAAAGGAGACATAGAAAAATGCTGAAGCATTTTATTTCTGAAGATAATGTTGACTTCATGCATTTGGATGTAGCTGATTACTTTACACTCACAGAAGGAGAAACAAGTCATGTGATCGGTGATGAATATGTAGAAAATTAAATATTTTAATTTTTGTTGTTTGTATTAGATAATACGGTTATGTAATTGTTGTAAATAAATAAAAGTTATGCTTTGATAATGATGTTTACTATAATATTTATTTTGTTTATGCCATTTTGAAGAATATGGATAATCCTCAAATTATATTTGGATCAAAGACCAATCATGAAGATATTTGTGTAATTGATAGTGGAACAACGCATGCCATATTCAAATATCAGAAATACTTTTCTTATTTGCATAGGAAAAAAGCAAATGTTTCTACAATTTCTGGTAATATAAGTTTGATTGAAAGCTCCAGAAGAGCCACTATATTTCTGTCTAAGGGAACAAAACTTAATATAGACAATGCATTGTTCTCCTCCAAGTCCCAAAGAAACTTGTTGAGTTTTATAGATATCCGCCGAAATGGGTATTATGTTGAGAAAATAGATTAAATGAATGTGGAATATCTTTGTATTACAAAGAATATTTTTGACCGAAAGTGCATTGTAGAAAAGTTACCAACTTTATCTTCTGGCTTATACTATTCAAAAATTAGTACAGGTGAAGCACACTCTATAGTAAACCAGAAGTTTACCGATTCAAATACTTTTGTGCTTTGGCATGGCCGTTTGGGCCATCCTGAATCAATAATGATGAGACGAATTACTGAAAATTCGAGTAGGCGTCTATTAAAGAACCTGAAGATTCTTACAAATGATGAATTTTCTTGTGATTCTTGTTATCAAGGCAAAATGATCACTAGACCATCACCAATGAAGGTTGATATTGAATCTCCTGCCTTTTTAGAGGGCATACAGTGGGATATATGTGGACCTATTCACCCACCAAGTGAGTTGCTTAGATATTTTATGGTCCTAATAGATGCATCTTCAAGATGGTCTCATGTGTGCCGACTATCATCTCGCAACCTGACGTTTGCAACACTATTAGCCCAAATAATTCGATTAAGGGCATAATTCCCAAATTATCCTATAAGGGCTATTCGCCTTGATAATGCTGGAGAATTCTCATCTCACACGGTTGATGATTATTGTCTATCAGTTGGGATAAAAGTTGAATATTCTGTAGCTTATGTTCATACTCAAAATGGCCTTGCAGTGTCATTTATTAAATGCTTGCAATTGATAGCAATACCACTACTTATGAAAATAAAATTGCCCACTACTATTTGGGGCCATGCTATCTTGCATGCAACATTACTTATTCGTCTTAGACCGATACATTATAATAAATATTCTCTGTCATAATTAGTTTTTGGTCATGGACCAAATATTGCCCATCTACGAATTTTCGAATGTGCTGTATATGTGCCAATAGCACCACCACAACACATTAAGATGGCCCTAGATAAGAGTAGGAATATATGTTGGGTTTGAATCACCCTATATTATTCACTATCTTGAACCATTGATGGGAGGTTTATTTACTGCTCGATTTGCAGATCGTCGGTTTGATGAAACAAATTTTTCACAATTAGGGGAGAGAAAAAGGAAATTAAAAGAGAAATTGTGTGGAAAGTTTCATCATTATCTCATTTTGATCCACATACTCCTATATGTAATCACGAGGTTCAAAAGATCATCCATTTTACAAAATATAGAAAATTAAATGCCAGACGCGTTTACTGATTTGAAAGTTTCATCATTATCACATATACCTACAGAGAATGTGCCTATCCGAACTGATGTCCCAGCAGGACCATCTACTAGCATGAGATCTAATGAACCTAAAGCACACCTGAAGCGTGGTAGGCCTTTGGGTTCTAAGGATCGAAATCATAGAAAAAGAAAATCGACAAATTATCAAAATGATACTATGAAGGGATCTCATGAAGAGACTCAAGATCTGATTAGTTCTGATATTCTTGAAGAAATCAATGAACCCGATACTCGAGTGAGCAAGGAACTTTTAATGAGTTCTACTAGTGATGGGGTTAATTTAAATCGATCTGAAATAATGGTGAATAATATTTTTGCATATAATGTTGCACTTAACATTATGCAAGATAGTGAGGATCTTGAATCCCGATCTGTCGAAGAATATCGACAAAGATGTAATTGGCCAAAATGGCAAGAGGCAATTCAATCAGAATTGAGCTCACTTGATAAAATGGAGGTTTTTGGACCAGTAGTCCAAACACCTGATGGTATAAAATCAGTTGGTAATAAATGAGTTTTTGTGCGAAAAAAAAATGATAAAAATGAAGTTGAAAGATACAAGGCTCGCCTTGTCGCACAAGGATTCTCACAACGACTTGGAGTCGATTATGAAGAATCATATTCATCCGTTATGGATGCCATAACATTTCGATATCTCATCAGTTTAGCCCTACATGAAAGGCTTGAAATACATCTAATGGATGTGGTTACATATTATTTGTATGGTTCACTTGATAATGAAATTTACATAAAAATCCCTAAATGATTTAAAATGTCTTAAACATATTCAAAATCTCGGAAAATATATTCAATCAGATTACAAAGATCTTTGTACAGTTTAAAGCAATTTGGGCGCATATGGTATAATCACTTCAGTGAATATTTGCTGAAAGATGGTTACATAAATGATGTTATTTGTCTATGTATTTTTATAAAGAAAATGACTTTAGAATTTGTTATGCTTTTTGTTTATGTTGTATCTTGTTGGAACTCTATAAGAGCTCCAAAAGGCAATTGAATATATTGAGATGAAAGATGTTGAAAGACAACTTTGTCTTGGTCTGCAAATTGAATATTTAGCAGACGAGATCTTTATTCATCAATCTGCCTATACATAAAGGATCTTAAAATGCTTTTACATGGACAAAGTGCACCCATTGAGTACACCAATGGTTGTTCGATCACTTGAAGTGAATAAGGATCTGTTCCGACCTCCTGAAGAGGATGAGGAACTCCTTGGTCCTGAAATACCCTATCTTAGTGCAATTGGTGCACTTATGTATCTTGCTAATGCTACAAGGCCTGACATAGCATTTTTTGTTAATTTACTAGCAAGATATATCTCTTTCTTACATAGAGATATTGGTACAGGATTAAGCATATATTGCGATATTTAAAGGGAACTCTTGATATGAGTTTATTTTATGCTAACAAATGTAGTGAAGATCTTGTTGGTTATGCAGATGCATGTTATTTATATGATTCCCATAAAGCTCGATCTCATACCGGGTACGTGTTTACATGTGGATGTACTATCATATCATGGTGCTCTACAAGGCTATTGTTGCTACTTCTTCAAATCATGTTGAGATAATAGCTATTCATAAAGCAAATAGGGAATGCGTATGGTTGCGATCAATAATTCATTTTATTCGAGAAAAATATGATTTGGAATATGATAAAAGACACATAATTTTATACGAAGACAATGATGCATGCATAGCCCAATTGAAGGGAGGATTTATAAAAGGAGATAGAACGAAGCATATTTCACCAAAATTATTCTACACACATGATCTTCAGAAAAATGGTGACATTGATGTGCAACAAATCCGTTCAAGTGACAATCCGGCAGATTTATTCATTAAATCTTTGACGACTTCAACTTTTGAGAAGATGGTATACAAGATTGGAATGTGGAGACTCAAATATTTGAAACATGGTTATCATTAGGGGGAGTAAAATACGCGATGTACTCTTTTTTCCCTTACTAAGGTTTTTCCCACAGGGTTTTCTTTATAAAGTTTTTAATGAGGCAGCTAGCAATGTGTATTACTAAATATATGTACTCTTTTTCTTTCACTAGATTTTTTTTTCCAATGAGGTTTAAGGTTTTAATGAGGCACATTATCTTTTAATGAACATCCGGGGGGGTTATACTCCATTGTAAATAAGCTTTCTGAAGAAACTTATCCATATGGGACTCCGCCATAAATATGTTTATGTATTTAGCACTCTATTTGAAATAAGCCTCCTGAAGAAGCTTATCATTTCGGTACTCCGTTATGGATAAATTTTACCTCCGGTAAAAAATTATCTATATCTGATACAATAATGGCTTACAAGAAGCTTATATAGCAGTTTGAAGTAGGAGCTTACAAGCAGCTTACACAGCACGTTGCAGTAGCAACTTACAAGCAGCTTACACAACAGCTTGTAGTAGCAACTTACGTAACTGCTTTTACAGCAACTTCCTTTCTTATATAAATAGAGGAGATTTAAGTTCATTATGTACATTAGTTTGAAATTGAATAATATATCAGTTTCTCTATACTTGTCTTTATTTTACGGTCTTTATTTTATAACACAATGGACCATTTTCTGTTCAAGAACTGGCGGTCCAAATTTCTTCTTTCATTAATTTGAAAATCTCACTAATGTTATTAACCTTCTCTTGTAGAATGACCACTATATTGTGGTTATATAAAAATAACTTAAAACGGAGTCTGGAAACAAAAGGTAAGAAGCTTTCCCTCTGGTGAGAAAATAAGTAAGTAACCCTGTCACGACGGTATTGAAGAATTTTAATGCTATCGCAATGAGGACATGTACAGAACTAGAAACGTCATGGAATTATTTATCCTGTCTATATGGAAAACCTGTGCTTCTAACTGGACCCCTCTTGGTTGAACCATCAAAAGAGCGTTTGGATGAACCGGTGGGCGAAATTGGCTGCAACAATTTGACCCAAGGTTCGATTGTGTTATGTGCTTTAGGGACCCAAATGGTTCTTGAGAAGGACCCGTTTCTATAACTGCTTTTGGGACATGAGTTGACAGGTCTCCTGTGTTTAAAGGCTGGGGGTAGAGGCGTATGTGGGGTGTAACACTGTAAGTCACGTGGTTGCCGCTTTATCAATTACTGGTTCCAGCCAGAGCAATCCTACTCTCGTTTTTGGATGTTTTACAGCCAACAGCAAGTGAAGTGTTGAAGAAATACTAAACTAAACGATTGAAATATTAAGTTGGTAAGAGTGAAAATTTTAGTAGGATTTCTAAGAACTGTATTATATAACATTATTATTATTAATGAAAAGTGTCAATAGTTTAAGACGTTTCAAAATAAATATGCGATATAAATTGAGATCGAAGAATTACAGCTTTCTATGTTCCAACATGGTCTTATAAAGACAGAATCTGAAATAAGATACGTTCTTCTAAAATTAAATCTTTCAAAGCTCGACAACAATCAGTTCATAACCTTTGGAATTTAAATATTAGTGAACAATGAAATTGCGTTGTTTGGATAACATCATACATTGTATAGGACCTCAAAAGCAGCAGCAGTTAAAGGATACGGAAAATTGACTCAACAAGAAGTCGATCTATTGATCACTGAATATGATAAGAAAATCAAATCAAAATGAAATAGAAAACCAAAATTTTGATTTTTACATCTCGTAGTTCCACTCTTACTCCGCAGTCATACAAAAAATTTCGCCATATGCCAGTCAACCAAAAGGTTCCTTTCTCATTACTATCCACTCTACAAGAGAACAAAGGCATAACGTCTCAAATTTACAATGAGTAGAAACATCCTTCTTGTCTAAGTTGGTCAGTACACCATCTCTAAGGATAAACTCAGTATCAACCTCCTGAGGCAAATTCTGAGAAGATTTGCATTTCTCAGTTATGCCATTGCCTTCCAAATGACAATCACAATCTCTCAGCTTGATTAAATTGTCCCCTAAGTTTCGACATCCACACATGTTAGTTTCCTTGCATGAAAAGTATTCACTGTACCTTTCTTGTACTCGCTTCTCATCAAGCGAAGTTGAATTGCTAGCCAGCAACCAAATCCTCAAAGCCGAATGAAGATGTGCAGCTAATGAGGCCAGAAAGTCATAAGCATCCTCTACCATACACTCAACCTTTTTTAGTCCCCACTCGTGGGAAAGCATTTTTCTCAAGGTGCACTGAAGGTTCAGCAGGCACTGAGAACAGCACCGAAATAAACACACTACACTAGGGTCAGTTGAAAGATTGGAAGATCTATTTGATGAACATTCAAGACCTATGCTATTGCCAACTGACTTTTGGTTGCTATCTCCAATTCGAAGATTGTTTGGAGTGGACAATCTTCCATTTGTGTTGGAACTCATACTATAATTGGAAAGCTCAATGCCACACCTGTCCTTGGAATAATTATTACCATCCTCTTGAACATCATCAATATTTAACTCCATGAGCCCATTAGAATGTGCTTCTGGATTAAGACGACTACAATTTTCAGCAGTTAGTTCTGGCCGATATGTTTCTAGTATCTCCGCTTTGTCAAGGGATTCTTCTAGCTCACGACCTCCCTCCCTTTGAGGTGTATCCTCAGGAGCATTAGCGCTTTCCGGAAGTCCAGCACAACCAATCTTTGGGTTTGCCACTGCGAGTTGAGAGTCTCCCTCTAAACTGAAAGTAAAGCCATTTGCATTAGATGTAAGGCTGGAAATAAGAAACCAAAAAAAATTGTACACGAACTACAAGTAGAGCCAAACTTACCTCTGCAATGTATAAACCCAGCTACTAACCATGTCATCAAGATAAGCCACTTGCGATAAAAGACGACCAAAGTGATACCTATCCCTCCCATTCTGAACTTTATCATTGATCTGTTCAACCAGAAGCTCGAGAACTTTTCGAACCTCTGAAAAAACTTCTCTAACGGATGAGTATTTGCCTCTGTATGCCAACAATCCAATAGCTATCAGGCCTCGCACCATACAATATTTCTCTTTGCCTTTAGTATTGTAGGAAGAAAGGATAACCTTTCTCATTGAGTTAATAGGTCGAATAACACAAGAATTGAATGGCCAACCCTTCCAAGGTCCATTTATGTCAGCACAAGGACCTTCTCTTAACTTGGATGTAAACCAACAAAGTTCAGCAAAATGAGGATATAGCAGAATTTGATAGCCAAATGTGGTAATTGCTAACATCAAGCTTGATTTCGCTTTTACATTTCTACTGTTAACTATTGCAGTAGTAGGAACTGGACATTGTTTATGCACATGCTCAATTGTTGGTCTAAGATCTGACCTCTGACATTCTATGGCAACAATGCCCTCAGATTTGTCACTAGCTTCATTATTGCAGGCGTGCAAGTGGACATGGTTTGTACGATGAATCAGCTGAATGAAGTGCTGAGCTAAATCTTTTGACAACTTCGCTGCTGAGGAATCAATCAGACATTCTTGATTAAAATTTCTATCAAGCTGCTCGGTAAATCTAGAAACTGAATCCTCCAAGGGAATTGGGATACTGCAGTTCAACATCTGACTTCTAAAGAACTGCCTCACTCTAACAGGGAGTGCTTCCAACTGTACATCGCATGTAGCCTGTTTAAGGGAAACAGGAAACAGAAGGCGGTGGGTGCAAAAGAGTAAGTTCTTTAATGATTAAAAGTTGTAAAGCATTTGTGCAATATAGGATAGTCTTAAAAGCATTAAAGAGAATCACATTGTATGCCAGAAGCAGTTTTTGTTTTCGCATGCAAACTTGCTAATACAACATGACAAAATATCAAGGTGTGCTCCTTTCACATAATATTTGAAAAGATATATAAAATCTCAAGGCAAATTTAAGGAGACAAGGTACATACCAGAAGCATCACAGATGTGGACACGCATATAGTTTCCACTTGCTCAACAAAGGAGCTCCACAGATATGAGGCTCTTTTCAGAGCATCCCCAGCCTGTTCAGCACTATGGTTAAAGTTCCTTTCATCGTCACTATTATTATGCAAATGAGCTTCCTTGCCTAATGATTCAGGCTTTACTGAAGAACAACTATCCTCCTGACAGACTTGATCAGATGTCTCCATGGCCCATAAATCAATTCTTGGCATAAATATCATGCACTTCCCCACACTAGCACATCTCACTGCACGAGATACAAATTTACTACTTCCTTCAGCAAGATGAGAAAAATCAAAAGCATAAACTTAAAGAGTAATCCCTCAAGCATACCAGCAATGTTTTCAGGGGCCATTCATGCACAACTGATCATTTGGCACCCTCAAAAAAACCAAACAAGAAAAATCGATTGATTGATGGATTAACACACACACACACACACACACACACACATGCATGCACTCATTGCTACAAAACACAACCATGTGACAATGTTGACACAACCAAAACACAGAAAACAGCCAAAAAAGGAGCCAAATTACCAACATCCCTCAGGGCTATGAACAGTTATACGCACGACTCGAATTTTAAATAACTTTCACGTGTTTTCTGATTGCAAGCACATTTAACCAGGATAATAGCTGTTTTCAGAATGATTTTTTTAGAGTCATGTAACGAGGAAGTTAGCACCAATGTCGCAAACCTAGTGGTGATAACAAGTTCAGAAGATAATTAAAGGAAAACTTTCACAAGATGGAAGCCCATTAATAAGGTATCTCTCTTTGGAATGGAACTGAACTTTTGGGTATAAAAATGCTTTGAGAACTGGTATCACATCACGGAAATAAGGTATCTCGAACTCATAAAGGCAAGTCCAGTAGATGTTTGTACTTCCAGTAAGAACTTCCAGCCATTAGGAGTGAGATAATTAAAAACAGAGAAGGAACATACTGAGTATCCGCGTCAACCCCTGAATGACATCTCCATGTCCTTCTTGAGAAATAGTGGCCAAATCCACCTTCTGGACATCAACATTACCAACAAAACAATGAAGAAGAGAGGAAGCAAGATGCCTCTGGCCAGATCTTGGATTTCCAGAAATTAGTATTCTAAATCCCGATTTCTTTCCAGGCATATGAAAGATATTCTTCAACAATTTAGGCCGAGCCCCTGCACACTGCAACTTTGATGGTCCAGAATCAGCGAGACTGTGAACAATGTCATCATCACTAGCATCAAAACCACCAACACTAGCATCTCCAACCAGAATGTTGGCACGTATAAAGTGATCTTCAATCTGACTGATAACATCTGGTTCTTGAAGCAAATCATTAACACAGGACTGCCAATTATTGCGTGGTAATTTCTTCTTAACCAACTGAGAAAGAATAACGTCTTTTACCAACTCAGCAGCTTTAGAGAATAGGGGCGGCAACCAGAGGCGTTCGTCTAGATAAAGGGATACAAGCAAACTACTAAGTGGTTTCAGCAAACATGGAACAAGAAAGGTGTGTAGAGGCGCTGAAACCACATCATTAGCAGCCATTCCAGCTTCTCTACGTGAACATGGAGGTGGTGCACATGTAAGAGCCTCTACCCAATCCCTCTCCTCCACCTTAAAATTGGGAAGAGGGGGAGATGTAGCATTGTGAACTTTCACCACTGCAGAGAGTCGCTCATGCAAGGGAAAGCTCCTTTTTAAAGCAATTATGGCTGCCTGAGTACACAGGGCCTGCAAATCAGCACCAGCAAAGCCCACTGTCTTGCTAGCTATCCACTTGAGTACTGGTCCAGAGACAGGTTTAGGCCATTTCTTTGTATGCAAGGAGAGAATAGCTTCTCTGTCCTTAACAGATGGAAGTGGAAAGTAAATCTCGCGGTCGAACCTACCCGGACGCCTTAATGCTGGATCAACAGAATCAGGACGATTTGTGGCTCCTATTACAACAACTGAACCTCGAGATTTTAAACCATCCATTAGAGCAAGCAAAGTGGAGACAACTGAATTATGCGTCTGGTCTTGCTGCCTACCACGGCAAGGTGCCAAACCATCTATTTCATCGAAGAAAATGACAGATGGTTGAGATTTCTCGGCTACCTGAAATAGAAGTCTTAGCTGACGCTCAGCGTCACCAACATACTTCCCCAAACAATCTGCTCCTTTACGGGCAAAATATGCTATTCGCTTATCACCACGAGCACATGAACCAATTAGTGCCCGTACTACCAAAGTTTTCCCTGTCCCAGGATATCCATGCAAAAGAACTCCTCTAGGAGGTGTAAGCCCCAGAGAACTAAAGAGCTCAGGATACAAAAGCGGTAAGATAACAACCTCTTTCATACATTGGATGACATCTTGGAGCCCGGCAACAGAGTCCCAACCCTGAAACTGTATACCAGCATCAGAGTTTGAACCCCCAATATATACAGGCGCAATTCTCAATAGATCTCGATGAAGTCTCTTGCTTTCACGTTTCAAAAACTCTTCATCCTCTCCACAGTTCTCCAACCACTTTTCCTCTGCTTCAACATCCTTGCGCAAGGCATCATTTGACAACTTTCTCAGCTCAAACTTCATTTTTCTAGCTTTCAATTTCTTTATACGCTGCAAATAATGACTTCCATATGGTTGGAAGAGATGGCGGTGATCTGTGCAGGCTATGAGAAATTTGCGATGGTCAAAGATGCAGCCATTGGCCCGTGCACAAGGCTGCAAAATTTAATGCATGCTTAGTCGAAAACTAATATTACACTGACAAGAAGTGAGGTAATCAAGATATATAGATACACCAAAGAAGCAATGACCAAAAGTAAATAATTAAATAAATAAATAAGCATCAGGAGATGCAAATAGAGGTCTATCTTGAGCTATTGAAGTATGACATGATTCAGGAAATTTAAACTAACCAGGTGATAAGTTTTTGGACATCTATCAACACGGCAACCAATTGTTGCCCCAGGCCTTCCGCAGCGGCTGCATTTTAAAACCCTTCCCCTACAGAGCGCTGCCCTAACATTTTTCAAGCATCCCAAGCCAGCAAAATAAACCTGAGATCAAAAGTAAAAGTAGTATTTGATGCATTGCCCATGAAAAACATGACTTGGAAATTGAGGACCCAATCAGGAAAGAATCCAGATAGTATGAAGGCCATATACCAATACAAAACAATAGAAACTGAAATTAAACAGTTCAGTCTGTTGCTTACTTTCTACAAGTATTTCCATCATAATGCATCCTGCAGATGATAAAAGCGAGGCCTAATAACTTTATAAACACACCACATGAGTAATAGAAATGGAGAAAAGTCAATCAATCAATCAATCAACTACGTCTTAGTCCAAAGCTAGCTGAATTTGGCTATGTGAATCTTCAATATTCATTCTTATCTATTTGGACGCAAATGGAGAAAATATTTATCAAAAGAAAATAAATGGAGAAAAGAATCAAACCACACTAGGTTAATGGAAACTAGAGTAAAACCGTCTCAAGTATACCATGGAACTGAGAGTTACTCCCCGTCTGTATTGAGAGAAACACGCTGACCACTATTATAGTTCAAACAATCTTCTTCTTCCTTTCAAACTTGTTTCAAAGACATGTTGCATCTATTGCACTTGTTTCAACTCATCTTTTCCAAATTCACTATAGCTAAACCAATAATAGCATGCTCCTTGTTCCCTTTTTCTGAAACAAAATTGAAAATGCTTGCTCTTTGTTTTCGCCCCAAATCTCACTATGTAAAAGACCAAGTTTCTAGTATGACAGTTGGAAGAGGCAGTTGAAATTTCATCAAGTATTAAATTGAAGACATAGATTAAGGGAAATAAAGTTGAGTAGGGAAATGTATCATACCTCTGGACTCCATACAGCACATTGTTGATGAACCCAAATCCCAGCTATACCATAACGATCATTTATGGGCCCCAGGAGACGCCCAAGCCAGCCAGGTTCGTCACCAAATCCATCCCACATGTCATAGTTAGGTTCATCAGAAGCGGAGGACCCACTGTGTGCTTCATCATCACTGGCAGCCCCATAAACGAGCCTTTTTGGAGGTTTACCATCGGTACCTCCTCCACACAAACCACAGTGTCTTCCCTCTCTAATTCGACGCTTTCTCAAAGTAAGATCAGAAGCACAATCTGTTTTGACCACCTTCTCCACTTCCAGAGGTTTATCACCAGAAACACCTTCAGCATTTTCCTGCGTATCATCAACTCTGCTAACTCCATCTTTAGCTTGCTTATTTGTGCTGCCATCTTTTTCAGCATCAGCAAGTAAACCACCTCCCCCAACATCCTTTTGGTCATTTACTCCAACACTCACTTCATTTTTACCTTGTAAATCCTGTTCCAGAGTACCCACCCGGTCAGTTGTGTGGCATTCTTCTGGCACTACACAAGTTTCTAACTGATCCGCATCTTCACTAACTAATGGCAATGGCACATTGCCGTCCTCAACTCCCTCCTTAAATCCAGCCTTTGAAATGTCGTCATCTATTTCATCCCTCACTTGTAGCAGCTCCTCTAGGTTTATCATTTTGCCATCCTCCATACCACCACCTGTATCATCTTCTTGCTGCTCAGTAACCATTATATTCGAAGCTTTTACTCTTCCAGGTCTCTTCGACTTAACTATAGTTGATTTTTCACATTCACGAGCTTCTTGTTTATCTAACTCTCCAACCTCTAACTCCATTTCTTCCTGCAACCCGTCAACATCCTGAAAAAGCTTCCTTTTACCCACTGGCGGCGACTTTACATTATTCTTTTTTCTGTTACCCGCACCCTTAGTCCTAGATCTCAATCTCGATTGCCAAGCCCTAGAGCCTTCTTCCAAATCCTTGGAAGTCGAACAAGGCGACTCCAGCTTCACCGCAGCTCCTTTCTCCACCCTGCTACCACTGCTCATCCCACTCCCCCTATCAATCTTCCTTCGTTTCTTCGGGGGAGGAGGCGATGCATCGAGCAAAACAGGAGTTTTTCGAACCCTAGTGCTCCTACGGAGCTCCAGCTCAGCACCATCGACATTCCAGTCGATCGTTTCGGCATTCTCAACAACATCATTATGGTTGTTATTATATGCTTTTTCACAAATAGCGTCTAGTCTTTTGTGTTTCTTCTTAGCCCTAGAATTTACCAATTTCTTATCCTTGCTTCTCCTTGCAACCGACGTCGTCCGCGACAATCGCATGACAATATATATACGTTAACTTTACAGTCCTTACCCCAATATATAAAAAATACGCGTTTCAGAATTAAATCAAATCCCTATGTAATTATCACACTCAATAAGCACCAATGAGGATCGAATGTCCTTGTTTTTGTTCAATTGGACCTCAGAAAAACCGTAAATTAGGTAAAATAATGCGACTGACCTTCAATTGATTGATCAAAAAGAATACAGCGAACGGAAAGTTGAACATCACCGACTTTGCTTCTCACCTTTTAGCTTCATGAGTTAGGGTTTCGTTTGGTTCAGTTCTCCTCTTTTTTTTTTCCCCGTATGTCTCTCTGTCTATGCTTTTTTGCTATTGTTGCTGAAATTTCTCGTTGTTTTGCTGTTATAAGAGGAAGAAAAAGAAGACTGAGGCGGAGGTATATAGAAGAAGGGTTCTCACTTGAAAGCGTTGTGATATATCACTAATACCCACGCGCGTCTAATGAACGTGGGAGTCACGTCTAGTAAGCATGGTCTGTTAGCACGTAAGCGTGGCTCTTATTTGAGTTGATTTGCGGAGGTGGATAACACGCTCTTGATTAGAAGCGTGTGGGTTTAGTAGAACAGAGTGAATTGCAAATTTTATTGGTATTTCGCACCAAACGTTACCGCCAAATAGATTTTCTTCTTTTTCGTATAAAAGGGTGTTGAGTTTCAATTTTTTCCACGAGTGCGGAAAGTATTCAAGAATTTAGTGCGTGTTATACGTTGAGAAGCAGGTGGAGAGAGCCTAACAAAAATCTATATTTTATAGTAAAAGCACGAATGCTTTGACAAATAATCGTTCGTCTTTTTTGTAATTTTAAAATATAGTTCACATTTGATAAAATAGTCATTTTATTATTTTTTTAATATTTAAGCTCACTAACAACTATTAAGCTCATTAATTATTTTCCTAATATATAAAACTTAAAATTTTCAATTCCTTTAATTATGGAATTTCAAATAATTTCAATTAAAACTAGAAAATTTTCGTACTAGAAAAGTTTCGTGGAGTATTAAATTTCTCCTTACACTTTCAATTAAAACTAGAAAAGTTTTGGTTAGGAATATTAGATTCTCTTTAGGTTTAGGGGATCTTTTCAATTAAGAAAATTTTGATAGATTAATTCTTTATAAAAATAATAGGTAACATCGAGCACATTGCACACCTTTTCAGTTTAGAAATATTTATATATATATATATATATATATACTATTTGAACTACACGCAATTTTATCTCATATAAATTCTTTTTTATTTCAAATTATATACCTGAATACTTCAATGAAAGAAGCTAAAATTTTATATTTTGATCATCAAATTAAGGATTCTCATGTTCTCTTTCTTTGAGCAAAATTCTTTTGTATTAGTAGTTGAATTGAATTAATATATCTGTATTAATAGTTAAATTTTGCATTCACATGTTCAATTAATACATTTTTATTTTGGTGTTCTTAATTGAATGACTGTACTCTTTATCTTAAAAACTTTTGTACCAACTTTTCAAAAGTCTTTTGTTAACATATAAGTTTTTGTTTCATGCATTGTATTTGATGCTTTCATTTATGACTTAATGTATAAATTTTGTACAAGTTGTTTGGATTAAGCTTTTAATCTAAGTCTTTATCCCTTTTTATTTACGTCTTTAATTGTAAGTATTATATTTTTATCTTGAACACAATTTAATTTGTTCTTGGAAAGTGCAAGTTCATTTAATTCCATGTAAGAAAAGAACCATCCTTACTTCCCTGTAAAATTATTTTAATGTGAATTTGTCTTCTAAATTAAGAATATTATAACTCAAAAATAATTATTTATGGATAAACATATATCATTGTAATATTAAACTCAAAAATAAATCGTTAAAAATGGATGCCTAGTGATTTCTTCTACGCGATCGCTAACTTCCTCACGCGATCGCGTAGCACAAATTTTCTGCCCAAACATTAACCCTACGCGATCGCGTAGAACAAATCCACCTCTGCCTAAATTACTCTACGCGATCGCAGACCAACTTACGCGATCGCGTATAAGGATACCAGAAGAAAATACCAGCAGCTATCAGCAGTGTTCCAAAGGCCAAAAGTGATCTATTAGTCATATGAAATTCACCCGAACCCCTCGGGACCTCAACCAATTATACCAACAAGTCCCAAAATATCATACGAATTTAGTCGAACCCTCAAATCATACCAAACAATGCTAAAACCACGAATCATCCCTCAATTCAAGCTTAATGAAACTTAAGATTTTCAACTTCTACATTAAGTACCGAAACCTATCAATTCAAGTCCGATTGACCTCAAATTTTGCACACAAGTCATAAATGACATAACAGAGCTATAAAAATTTTCAGAACTGGATTACGACTCCGATATCAAAAAGTCAACTCCCCGGTCAAACTTCCAAACTTAAATCCCTATTTTAGCCATTTCAAGCCTAATTTAACTACGGACTTCCAAATAAAATTTCGAACACGCTCCTAAGTTCAAAATCACCATACGTAGCTGTTGGAATCGTCAAAATTCTATTCCAGGGTCGTTTTCTCAAAATATTGACCGAAGTCAAATTTAGCACTTTAAGGCCAACTTAAGGAACCAAGTGTTCCGGTTTCAACCCAAACACTTTCAAATCCCAAACCAACTATCCCCGCAAGTCATAAATCATTAAAAGCATAAACGAAAAGTTTTATTTTAGGGAACAGGGTTCTAAAAGTTAAAATAACCGGTTGAGTCATTACATTCTCCACCTCTTAAACAAACGTTCGTCCTCGAACGGGTTTAGAATTATACCTGGAGTGCTGAATAAGTGTGGATATCTGCTCCGCATGTCTTCCTCGGCCTCCCTAGTCGCTTCCTCGACTGGTTGGCCCCTCCACTGGACCTTTACTGCAGAAATCCTCATGGACCTCAACTGACGAACTTGTTTATCAACAATGGCAAATGGCTCTTCTTCATAACCCAAACTCTGATCTAGCTGAACTGTGCTGAAGTCCAACACATGTGATAGGTCAGCATGATACTTCCGGAGCATAGATACATGAAAAACCGAATGAACTCCCGATAGACTGGGAGGCAATGCAAGATCATAAACAACCTCCCCAACTCGTCTCAACACCTCAAATGGGCCTAAAAACCTTGGGCTCAATTTTCCTTTCTTCCCAAATCTCATGATTCCCTTCATCGGCGAAACCTTCAAGAGAACTTTTTCACCTACCATAAAGAATAAATCACGCGCTTTCTGATCTGCGTAACTCTTCTATCTGGACTGTGCTGTACGAAGTCGCTCCTGAATCAACTTTACCTTTTCCAAGGTATCCTTTACCAAATCAGTACCATATAACTTAGCCTCACCGGGCTCAAACCATCCGATAGGTGAACGGTATCGACGACCATATAAAACCTCAAATAGAGCCATTTCGATGTTGGATTGGTAACTGTTATTATAAGCAAACTCGGCCAAAGGCAAAAAATGATCCCACTGACCTCCAAAGTCAATCACACATGCCCTGAGCATATCCTCCAAAATCTGAATTGTCCGCTCTGACTGCCCGTCGGTCTGCGGATGAAAGGTTGTGCTAAGCTCTACATGGGTCCCCAACTCATTCTGTACTGCTCTCCAGAAATGTGCAGTAAATTGAGGACCTCTATCTGATATGATAGAAATTGGCACACCGTGCAACCGAACTATCTCCTGAATATAAATCTGGGCCAACCTCTCTGAAGTATACGTAGTCACAACAGGAATAAACTGTGCTGACTTAGTCAACCTGTCAATAATCACCCAAACTGCATCAAACTTCCTCAAGGTCCGTGGCAACCCAACTACAAAGTCCATGGTAATTCGTTCCCATTTCCACTCAGGTATAATCATCTGCTGAAGTAGGCTACCTGGCCTCTGGTGCTTATATTTAACTTGCTGGCAATTTAGACACTTAGCTACATATTCAACTATGTCCTTTTTCATTCGTCACCACCAATAATGCTGCCTCAAGTCACGATACATCTTAGTAGCACCTGGATGAATAGAATACCGAGAACTGTGTGCCTCCTCCAGCATTTTTTTCCTCAGTCCATCCACATTAGGAATACATAGACGATCCTGGAGTCACAGAACACCATCCGCTCCAATAGCAACTTCCTTGGCACCACCTCGTAGTACCGTTTCTCGAAGAACCATCAAGTGTGGATCATCATACTGACGAGCCTTGATCTGTTCAAATAGTGAAGACTGAGCTACAACACATGCAAGAACTCAGCTGGGCTCTGAAATATCCATCATCACAAGTCTGTTAGCCAAGGACTAAATATCCGAGGCTAATGGCCTTTCCTCTGCTAAAATAAAAGCCAAACTGCCCATACTCTCCGCCTTTCTACTCAAGGCATCTGCAACCACATTTGCTTTGCCCGGATGATACATGATAGTAATATCATAATCTTTTAGTAATTTCAGCCATCTGCGCTGCCTCAGATTTAGGTCCCTCTGCTTGAGCAAATACTGCAAACTGTGATGATCAGTGTAAACTTCACAAGACACCCCATAAAGATAATGCCTCCAAATCTTAAGAGCGTGAACAATCGCAGCTAACTCCAAATCATGTACCGAATAATTCTTTTCGTGGGGTTTCAATTGACGTGAAGCATATGCAATAACTCGCCCTTCCTGCATCAATACACAACCCAAACCAATGCGTGAAGCGTTACAGTACACTGTATACATCCTCGAACCGGAAGGCAACACTAACACTGGTGCTGTAGTCAATGCTATCTTAAGTTTCTGAAAGCTCACCTCACATTCATCAGACCATCGGAACGGAGCACCCTTCTAGGTTAATTTGGTCAAAGGTGCTGCAATAGACGAAAAACCTTCCACGAACCGATGATAATAACCTGCTAAACCCAGAAAACTCCTGATTTAGTCGCCGTAGTGGGACGATGCCAATTCTGAACTGCCTCAATCTTTTTGGGATCAACTCTAATACCTTCGCCAGATACAATATGTCCCAAAAATGCTACAGACTCTAGCCAAAACTCACATTTAGAGAACTTAGCATATAGCTTTTGTTCCTGCAATGTCTGAAGCACTACTCTCATATGCTGCTCATGTTCTTCCTTACTGCGCGAGTAGATCAAAATGTCATCAATGAAGACAATGACAAATGAATCAATATACGGCCTGAATACCCTGTTCATCAAATCCATAAACGCTGCCGGGGCATTAGTTAAACCAAAAGACATTACCAGAAAATCATAATGACCATATCTAGTACGGGAAGCAGTTTTTGAAACATCCGAATCTCGAATCTTCAACTGATGATACCCCGACCTCAAGTCGATCTTAGAGAACACCCTAGCACCCTGCAACTGGTCAAATATGTCATCAATACGCGGCAACAGGTACTTGTTCTTAATAGTGACTTTGTTCAATTGGCGATGATCAATACACATTCGCATTGTGCCATCTTTCTTCTTCACAAATAATACCGGTGCACCCCAAGGCAATACACTCGGTGTGACGAACACTTTAGCTAGTAATTCTTCAAGCTGTTCTTTCAAACACTTTCAATTCTTTCGGAGCCATATGATACGGTGGGATAGATATAGGCTGAGTATCTGAAGCCAAGTCAATATAGAAATCAATATCACGATCAGGTGGCATACCTGGAAGATCTGAAGGAAATACATCGGAGAACTCCCGAACTACTGGCACTGAATCAATAGCCGAAGTCTCTGCAGTAGTATCCCAAACATAGGCTAGATAAGCCAAACAACCCTTCTCAACCATGTGTTGAGCCTTTATAAAAGAAATAACTCGATTAAATGAACTAACCGACGAACCCTTCCACTCTAGCCTAGGTAAATATGGAATATCCAAGGTAACAATTTTGGCATGACAATCTAGAATAGCATGATAAGGAGATAACCAGTCCATACCCAGAATAATTTCAAAATCGATCATCTCGAGCAATAAGAGATCTGCTCTAGTTTCATAACCACAGAATGTAATAATACAAGACCGGTAGATCCGGTTTACAATAACAAAATTGAATATAGGAGTAGACACATAAACATGAGTACTCAAGGACTCACAAGAAACACCCAGGAATGGAGCAAATAGAGATGACACATATGAATACGTGGATCCTGGATCAAATAATACTGAGGCATCTTTGCCGCAAACAGAAATAATACCTGTAATCACAGCATCTGAGGCCTCTGCATCTGGTCTAGCCGAAAAAGCATAGAACCGAGCTGGAGCGCCAACTGGCTGGCCTCCGCCAGACTGACCTCTACCTATAGGACGACCCCTGCCCACCTATCCTCCACCTCTTGGTGGTCGAACTACTGGTGGATCAACTGGTCCGGTAAGCATAGGCTGCTGACCCTGATGTACTGGTCCACCCCGAAGCCTGGGGCAAAACCTCCGTATGTGACTGGGATCGCCGCACTCGTAACAACTCTTCGGTGCGATGGGTTGCTGACTAAGTGTCTGGCCCTGGGGAACTGAATACCCACTGGGAGGACCCTGAATAACTGGTGGGCGGTAGGAACTCTCTGGTATAGCACTGAGATAAGGTCGCACTGGAGCACCTCGAGGAGGTGGTGGTGCTGGATATGGGGGTCTGCTGGACTGCCCCCTCACAAACTGACCTCTGCCCCCAGACGGAGCACCCCTGAACTCTCCAGAGTACCTGAACCGCTTATCTCTCATAATCTGCTCTCGGCTCCGCTGACGCACACCCTCAATCCTCCGGGCTATATCCACAACTCGCTCATAAGAAGTACCCATCTCAACCTCTCGAGCCATAGTGGCCTGAATACCAGTATGTAAACCGGCTACAAACCTCCGCACTCTCTCTGCCTCAGTAGGGGGTATCATAAGTGCATAGCGAGATAATTCAGAAAACCTCGCCTCATAATCAGTCACTGACATCTGACCCTGCTGGAGCTGCTCAAACTGAAACCGCAAATCTTTCCTCTGGGAGGGTGGAATATACCTGTCCAGGAAGATACGGGTGAACCTGTCCCAAGTCATGGGAGGAGAATCTGCTGGTCTACCAAGAGCATAAGACTGCCACCATCTACAGGCTCTGCCCTCTAGCTGAAAAGTAGCGAAATCAACCCCATGGGATTCCAATATCCTTATGCTGGGCAGTCTATCCCTGCAACGATCAATGAAGTCCTGTGGATCCTCATGTCGCTCACCCCCAAAGACAGGAGGATGTAGTCTAGTCCATCTGTCCAATAATTTCTGCAGGTCGGCGGCTACAGCTGGCCTGGGCTTAGGTGTAGCTGCTGCCACTGGCTGGGCTCCACCCACGGGTAATGCACCCTGGGTCTGATATACAGCAGCTGCCTGTCCATGAGCCTGCGTGGTAGGGGTCTGTGCTCCCCCGCCTGCCTGAGATGTGGCCGGGTCTGCCGGAAATAAATCGGCCTGAGTCATATTGTCCATGAACCGCAGCATATGACCCATGACATCCTGAAATCCCGGTGCAGATGTGAAATCCACCGGAGCTGGCTCTGCCACAGGCACCTCACCCTGCTCCTCAATAATGGGATTCTTTGCTGGACCCACTGGCGGCATAACTGGAACAGTCCTGGGACGTCCTCGCCCTCTACCACTGGCTGGAGCCCTCCCTCGGCCTCTGCCTCGGCCTCTAGCAACTGGGGGAGTAGCTCTTCCCTGGTCTGGAACCTTATTAGAGCGCGTTCTCACCATCTGTGAGAGAATAATAAAAGGATATTTAGAACTACATCAATTGCACGATGGAATATGAAGAAAGGTAATTTCCTAACACCCTATAGCCTCTCGAAGATAAGTACAGACGTCTCCGTACCGATCCGTAAGATTCTATTAGGTCTGCTCATAACTTGTGAGACCTACATGAACCTAGTGCTCTGATACCATGTAGTCACGGCCCAATTTCACCTATAAGTCGTGATGGCGCCCAACACTACAGCTAGGCAAGCCAACTAATAAATTAAGCATACATTGAAAAAATTTAAACAAGGAAAATATAATAAAATCCAAACTCTACCAATGTGTGTGCCAAGACCTGGTATCACAAGTGTATGAGCATCTAGTAGATTATACAAAATCTCAAATATTGTCTGAAATAAAAATAGACAGAATAAAAAAAATACAAAGAGAGACACTAGTAGCTGTAGAACGGATCAGAGAAACAGCTCACCACTATGCCCCTGGATAACGTGGGTGCAAGACGATAGGCCCCCCACTAGTACTTGCCTCAGTCCCTGTACAAAAGTGCAGCAAGTATAGTATGAGTACGTAAACAACGTGTACCCAGTAAGTATCAAGCCTAATCTCGAAGTGGTAGAGACGAGATGGCCGACTTTGACACTTACTATGGGTCAACAATAATAATTGAAATAAAACTAGGATATTTAAACCAGTGTGATTTACAGAGTTTTAAAAATAATTTATTTAATCAGCGGAAACAATCAAATTTCTCCAAATGCAACAATTCTCAATATATTAATTAAATTCCTTCAATTCAAAAAAAAAATTCCAATTTATCAATTAAATATCATTTACAGGAATAACAATTAATTCTTTAACAAGCAAAAATAAAAATTCATTAAACTCCAAGGATTTTCCAATTTATCAATTAGCTTCGCAAGCTGAAATAAATTATTAAAGTATCGTGTAATTATTAATATTATTAAGCACAATTTTTGCCGAGGACGTACGACCCGATCCAGAGTGTCGTGTACACTGCCGAGGGACGTGCGACGCGATCCAAAGATGCATCTATCATGCCGAGGCGTTCGGCCCGCTCCACAAGAAAGGAGGACATTTTCTTATGTACCTCCGGAAGGAGAGTATATTTATTATGAGATAAATTCGGGAGGAGAACAATTTTTTTTTATAATTAATTGATTTAAACAGAAAATCAAGCATATGAGATTTCCATCCTTTAATATTTTTAGCTAACAATTCATTATATATATATATATATATATATATATATATATATATTAAACGGGGAATATAATTTACACAAGTAATTCATGCTTTGAGTCCTAAACTACCCGAACTTTAGCATTAATAGTAGCTACGCACGGACTCTCGTCACCTCGTGCGTACGTAGCCCCCACAATTAGCAACAATTATTTAATTTTAATCACCTATGAGGTAATTTCTCCCTCACAAGATTAGACAAGAGACTTACCTTGTCTTGCTCCAATTTAATCCACTAGAAGGCTTTTTCCACGATTATCCAACTCTGTCTGGCTCGAATCTAGCCAAAAATAATTCGATACAATCACTAAAAATTATACGAATCAATTCTATAAAAAAATACTACAATTTTAATAAAAATTCCGAAATTAACTAAAAATTCGTATGTGGGACCCATATCTCGGAATCCGGCAAAAGTTATGAAATATGAACACCCACTCAACCACGAGTCTATCCATACCAAAATTACTAAATTCCGATAACAATTCGGTCCTCAAATCCTCAAATCTATCCAAGAGGGTTTTCAAACTTTTCCAACTCAATTCACTAATTAAATGATAAAAATAGTGATGGATTCGGGTAATTTAACCAATATTGAGTTAAGAACACTTACCCCGTTGTTTTCTCTGAAAATCTCCCAAAAATCGTCTAAATCCGAGCTCCAAATCGTTAAAAATGGAAAATGGGACTTAAACTCTCTGCCTAGTGATTTCTTCTACGCGATCGCGTAGCACAAATTTTCTGCCCAAATATTAACCCCACGCGATCGCAACTTCATTCACGCGATTGCGTAGAACAAATCCACCTCTGCCTAAATCACTCTACGCGATCGCAAATCAACTTACGCGATCGCGTATAAGGATACCCGAAGAACATATCACCAGCTATCAGCAGTGTTCCAAAGGCCAAAAGTGATCCGTTAGTCGTCCGAAATTCACCCGAGCCCCTCAGGACCTCAAAAAATTATACTAAAAAGTCCCAAAATATCATACGAACTTAGTCGAACCCTCAAATCACACCAAACAATGCTAAAACCGCGAATCATCCCTCAATTCAAGCTTAATGAAACTTAAGATTTTCAACTTCTACATTAAGTACCGAAACCTATCAATTCAAGTCCGATTGACCTCAAATTTTGTACACAAGTCATAAATGACATAATAGAGCTACTATGAAAATTTTCAGAACTGGATTACGACTCCGATATCAAAAAGTCAACTTCCCGGTCAAACTTCCAAACTTAAATTCCTATTTTAGCCATTTCAAGCCTAATTTAACTATGGACTTTCAAATAAAATTTCGAATATGCTCCTAAGTCCAAAATTACCATACAGAGCTGTTGGAATCGTCAAAATTCTATTTCGGGGTCGTTTTCTCAAAATATTGACCGAAGTCAAATTTAGCACTTTAAGGCCAACTTAAGGAACTAAGTGTTCTGGTTTCAACCAAACACTTCCAAATCCCGAACCAACCATCCCCACAAGTCATAAATTATTAAAATCATATACGAGAAGTTTTATTTTAGGGAACGGGGTTCTAAAAGTTAAAATGACTGGTTGGGTCATTACATTAATGAAGGCGTTTCCCTATACTGAGTTATTTTTCCATCTCTGCTGTTGTTGTTCTTGAGGTTTTGTGTACCTTATGTGGAGCCTTGGGCGACTTGCTATGAATTTAAGTAAATTTGTTGTATCTTTAGAATTGATTGTGGCATACGGGCAAATTATGATATGAATTGTTGTATTGTGTTGTCGTGATAATATTCCGAGTAAATTGTTGTGTGATTTGAGTTATTATTATGAGGACATAAGGGTAGCATTACACTGTTGACATTACGTGGGTATAAGGGTGGTATTTCACTGTGGTTATGTGTGTTGAGATATTATCTGGGCGGAGTGATAAGGGTGGCTATTAATAGGAGCGATAAGGGTGGCTATAGAAGCGATAAAGGTGGCTATTGATATTGTCAGGGCGGAAGGATAAGGGTGGCTATTATTATGAAGTGATACAGGTGGCTATAGGAGAGATAAGGGCGGCTATTGTCAGGGATGATACATGATGATGTGGGATTATTTTGTTGGTGATTTTTATATGATGTTGTGATTTTTTTTGGTATTTATTATTATCTCTTGTGCAACTTGTCTTGTTGTTGGTAACATGATAATAGTCTGATTCATGTTGAAATTGTGAGCCTGTGGATATTGCTGGGCGGATTATGTTATTGGCACGTGAACTGTCCGTACAGATGTGATATGAAATGTGGGCACGAGGTGTCAGAGAAATATAATAATTATGTTATTGGCACGTGAACTATCCATGCAGATGTGATATGAAATGTGGGTACGAGGTATCAGGAAAATATAATGATTATGTTATTGGCACGTGAACTGTCCATGCAGATATGATATAAAATGTGGGCACGAGGTGCCGGGAAAATATAATAATTTTTATTATTAAAATGCGGGCACGAGATATCAGGAAAATATAATAATTATGTTATTGGCACGTGAACCGTCCGTGCAGATGTGATATGAAATGTGGGCACGAGGTGCCGGGAAAATATAATAATTTTTATTATTGATACGTGTGTTGTCCGTGCGGTGTTGACAAAAATATGGGCACGAGGTGCAGTGAAAATATAAAAGTGGGCTGAGACCCGTATTTTATGATTATGAAACGAGGTGTCACAGAGTGAATTTTATTCGAAGGAATTATATTCAAAAGATATTTATTTGAAAGAAGTATATTCGAAAGATATTTATTTAAAGGAGATTTATACTCAAAAGATATTTATTTGAAAGGAGTATATTTGCAAGATTTTTATTTGAAAGAGTTTTATATTCACAGGATATTTATTCGAAAGAAATATACTTGGAAAGTATTTATTCGAAAGAATTATATGTGAAAGATTTATATTTGAAAGACTTGTTTAATTGGTTGTACTTGTGTTTCTTATTCGTTTGAGTAATAATTATGATATTCTTGTTGCCTTGCTGTTTACATCACTAGTTGATTGTTGTTGCTATCACTGCCATTTATTCTCCATTATTTTTGTATACTATATTGCACAAGTTAATAAACTAGTGAGTGTCTTGACTGTACCTCGTCACTACTCCACCGAGGTTAGTCTTGATACTACTGGGTACCGAATATGGTGTACTCATACTACACTTCTGCATATTTTTGTGCAGAGCCAGGTATTGAAGATATCGGACTCGGACAGAGTTAGTGTGTTGATCGCAAGGATTCAAGGTAGAGCTGCTTGGTCGTCGCAGTCCCTTGGATTCTTTCTATTTTATTGTACTGTCAACTCTTAATCGAGCAATATTATATATTCGATCCTTGAGATCATTACATGTATTCAGTTAGAGTTCGTGACTGAGTATTACCAGTTTTGGGAGGTTGTTATATTTGTTTCCGCTTTTAGTTTCGACACTTGTATTAAATCATATGTTTTAAAAAAAAAATGGCTTGAAATGAAACTGAAATCGACTTACCTAGTCTTAGAGACTAGGTGCCATCATGACGCCTGAGGTGGAATTTTGGGTCATGACACATATCTAATTGGATTTGATGCTTCCAGTTTGGCCACCTCTAATCATGTTATTAATTCCCTAAATATTGCAAATACAATTCTTCGTTTGTTCTATGGCCTACAAACTCCCTCACTCTTTATTTGTTTGATATATTCATTTTTTCGAGAGTTAAGTTGATAAAAAGTTGTTAAATTTGACTAAAATAATGCACTCTCTAAAGTTAAAATTTAAATATACGAAACCAGATAATATAAATTATATTATACTTCATTCTAAAATAGAGAAAGAATGCTTTTAAAAATGTGAATAAAAGTTGACTTAGTTTGACTCTCATAACGCGAAATGTGCAAATATTATGCTACAAAAATGATAGAGCAAAATTCTTTTGTAGCCACTCGCGGCAAACTTACATCACCCAGTAGCCACAAAATGACTTCATACAAGTCATAGCCTAAAAATATTAATAACGGCTAGCAACTGAAATCAAAAAAATCTAAAACTATAAGCTCAACGCAAACAGAAATGAAATCACTCCTAATCGATTTTGGATCCTATATTCACGCATTCAGTATGGAATCTTCAATCCCCAAACAGTATAAAAGTCGCCTAAATATTCACATTGTCAAAAACAATCTAGGGTTTCTGAAAAGTAAACCCAAAGCAGAGCTCCAAAAAAATCACGCTAAAATTCAAAATTTTTGCACAGTTGTAGCTGTTGAAAATTGGTGAATTTTGGTTTTGATGATTAACATTAGGATTCGTTTTTGAAAGATTTATTAAATTATTTCGTGTTTTATGACCTACTACCCACCTAGATAATAGATAATCTTGGTAAATCTTTATTGTTAACTTGGAGACGAAGTTTACAAGGAAGTAGAGTTAAAAGTGAATTTATTTTAGGAAAGGAATCATATTTTTTCTATACTTCCTTTATTTTCTATGGTTAGGAAGGAGATCTTTAAGAGATATATTTTGCACGAAATTGGTGAAAGTTAAACAGGTTTTTTGTTGGAAAAGAGTTAGAATTGGAGTAGGAAACAAATAAGGAAAACCATGTGGTCATATATGGTAAGTTCTTTATGAAGTAGGTCTCTTTTTATTTGTTTCCTTTTACGATTTGGACTCTTTATGCTACTAACGTGTTACCTATATGTAGTCCAAGTTTACTTCATTGCAGGCATGCACTTCCATTATTTCTTGAGAGTAAATTGAGAGAGAAGAAAGAAAAAACGAGTTTAAAATTCTGAAGTGGATATTGAAGGCTGGAATGTGCAGAAGAACCAAACTAGAGAACTTGTTCTTTGATATAGTTTCAAATTCATTGTGTCTAGTCTAGTTCATTTTATTAGGGTTATTGAGTCGTAATCTTATTTGCTTATACAAGAAGCATTTCGAGAGGTTTTTCTCTGTGAGAGAATTCAAGTCTTAGGCTAGAGTTAGCTCGAGCATTTTGCTACAATCAGAGTGGTTGTAGGCAGTCAAGTGGCTAGGATTTAGTTTCTTAGGTTATAAGAGTTTTATAACCTGAAACTGCTCATTGTTTTAGTGAAGTTTTTGTGAGAAATCCGAGAGGTGGGTCGTGATTTTTACTCCCTTAAGCAAGTAGGTTTTCCACGTAAAAGAATCTTCTGTGTATTTAATTATGCAATTTACTATTTTAGTTGTTTAACGAAGGAGCAGATATAAGAACCAAATTCTTATACATGTATCTAGGGGTGAACCAAGTTACAATTGGTATCAGAGCGGGTTCTCAATAATAAAGGCTAACACCTTCAGGGATCCTAAACATGAGTGCACCCCCTGGAATGAATAAGGGACAATCTACCACTCGTCCACCACTGTTTAATGGCCAACATTATAGTTGGTGAAAAAATCGCATGAAAATTTTCTTGCAAGCTGAAGACTATGAATTGTGGGAAATAGTTACTGATGGACCCCTAATCCCTACCAAGAGAAGCCGAGACGGATAAAAGATGCCTAAAATTAAGGGAGAATTCACTGCTAAAGATTACAAGATGTTGGAAAAGAACGCTAAGGCATCAAGATACTGACTTGTGGACTTGGTCCAGATGAATATAATAGAGTTTCTGCATGTTCCTCAGCAAAAGAAATCTGGGATGCCTTGCAAATTGTTTATTAAGATAATAACCAAGTAAAAAGGGCTAGAATTGAACTCCTTATGAGACAATATGAATTATTTTCAATGGATGATAGGGAGACAATAAAGGACATGCATGCTCGGTTTATCTTTATTACTAATGAACTCCAATCTCTTGGAAAAGTATTTCTTCTGAAGTACTTGTGAGAAAAAATCTTGAGGATAATGTCATCTTCATGGGAGAGTAAGGTTACATGCATCCAAGAAGCAAAGGAGCTAAACAAATTAACAATGGACGAACTTATTAGAAACTTGCTGATCTATGAGTTTCGTAAGAATGATCAAAGCAAGGATGGGCCAAAGAAAAAATAAAGTCTAGCCTTGACAACAAATGTGAGTGATGACTAAGACCTTGATAAGGAAGAACTTGATGTACTAACTTGCAAGCTAAAAGAGTTTTTCAGAAAGAAAAGAGTAAAAACGGAAAAGAAACAGTCAAAGGACCTGGTCCTTGAGCGTTTCAGGTCCCCAAAGTGGCCATCTGAGAAGAGCCATGCTAGCAGCCTTTCAAGATAGTTCCGATGAAGAATCAGAAGACGAAGGTGAAGAAGATGGAGTTTTTGCTATGATGGCCATGAATGACTCAAACTCTGAGAATAAATCTAATGAGGTAAACCTTTCTGATCTCAAAGAAAGCATTCATGCATTGTCTAAGAAAGAATTGATGCATGTAGTGCTCTCTTTGATGAACGAAATTGAAAGGTTGAGTGCTAATAATGATCAGTTGATGAATAGTTTTTCGAGTGTTAAACTAGACTACTCAATTCTTGAGCATAATAATGGTGAACTTGAAAACCAAATCAAATATATTAAGGAACAAATTCACATTCTTAAAACTGAAAATGTAGCACTCAAACTTGAAAGTCTGAAATCAAAGGAAGTACTAAATAAAGGTAAGTGATTAATTAGTGAGATTCAGATTGCTTTTGAAAAGAAATTGAAAAAGACAAAAGACAAATTGTACCTTGAAATTGAAAAGAATAGATTACTTGAAGAGAATGTGAACAAAGCTAATTATGAACTTATCAGAATCACTAAGTAGAGCAAGTCTTCGGATACGCTAAATTGACTGAAAGAAAATCATAACATGAATAAGACTGGAATTGGATATGAGAAATCTTTGTCTAAGCTGGATCCTAAGTATGTGGAAGTTCATAAAAATAAGTTGTGCACACATTGTGGTAAAACTGACCACTTTAAGGATAGTTGCGCAACTTTGATTAAGGCAAAAGTGAAAAATAAAAAATATATTTTGCCTAGTTGGACTAAAAGGCACTTGATTCATCCTTTTAGTCAAAAGAAGGGACCTAAGCTAGTATGGATTCCTAAATCTAACCTCTAATCTAGTTTTGCAGGCTAAAGTGAGAGGAAGCAACTAATTGTACTACTTGGATTTGTATATTGGTTGCTCAAGGAATATAACTGAAGATAAATTAAATTTTCTCTCACAAATAGCCTTCAAAAGAGGGAGTGTTGCATTTTGTGAGAAAGGCTAAATTATTGATAAAGGTAAGATAGTTAAGTCACTCTCTCACTCTATAGATTATGTGTATTTGGTTGTGGATGGTAAGTTTGAAAGTACTTATGTGATTTTTGATGAATCTGATGCTTTAGTTGAAAAGAATGTGCTGGATGATAACTTTTAAATGGATATTATTCGAAGTCAATTTTCAAGTGAGAAAAAAAATCATAAGCACACATATTGAGAAATCAGTCAAGGGAACTGGTCCTGAAGTAGGCTCCTCTGCAATTGGGCATGGTTTAAATTAATCAGGAGAATAATCCGACCGGTCGTTTTAAGTGTTGTAGTCTCGCTCCCCATTTACTGCTTATTTTATGCTCAATTTTCATTCTGTGACTTCCCGGAATAGTTGGTTTGGTTCCGGGGATATTCCGAAATGAATTGAGACACTTAGTCCCAAGGTTGGAAGCCTAAGTTGGAAGAGTTGACCGGATATTGACTTATATATAAATGGCTCCGGAATAGAGTTTTGATGGTTCAAATAGCTCCGTATGGTAATTTTGGACTTAAGAGTGTGTCCGAATATTGATTTGGAGGTTCATATGTGATTTTGGCTTGAAATGGCAAACATTGGAAAAATTAAAGTTTGGAGAGTTGAGAAGTTTGACCGAGAGTTGACTTTGTGGTTATTGAGCTTAGATTTTGGTTTCGGAAGTTGAAATAGGTCCATTGTGTCATTTATGAATTGTGTGTAAAATTTAAGGTTAATCGAAGTTGATTTGATATGTTTCGGCATTGATTGTAGAAGTTGAAATTCATTAGTTTTCATTAGGCTTGAATTAGGGTGCGATTCGTATTTTTTATGTTGATTGACGTGATTTGAGGCCTCGATTAAGTTCGTATCGTGTTTTAGGACCTGTTGGTATGTTTGGACAGGGTCCCGGGGGCCTCAGGAATGATTCAGATGGGAATCAGATTGGAATTTGGACTACGAGGATTTCTATTATTGTTGATGTCTGGTGCCATCACACCTGCGGAGGTTTGGTCGCAGGCGCGTGACCATAGAAGCAAGCTAGTGGTTGCAGGTGCGGTTTGAGAGAAGTTGACCAATGGTAGCAGGTGCGAGGGTTTCTCCACACTTGCGAGAGCGCATGTGCGAAAGGTGAGAGACAGGCGTGTTTCCGCAGAAGCGGATCTCATGACGCAGGTGCGACTCTGCAGATGCGGAGTCTGGTCCGTAGAAGCGAAGGCAGGGCCTTCAGTTGGAAACCGCATAAGTGGAATTTGGCCGTACTTACGGAACCACAAAAGTGATTAAATGAACCGCAGGTGCGAGATGTCTGGCAGAGTATAAGGTCAAGGGTTAAGTTATTTTTCTCATTTTTGGACTTTGGAAGCTCGGTTGGAGTCGATTTTTGAGAGGGGTTTCACGAGATTTCTTACGGTAAGCCACTTTTGATCATTTTTATTCAATAACATTGATTACCCATTGAATTTTCCACCTAGTTCATGTGTTTTTAAGGTGGAATTTTGGGAGTTTTAGGCTAGGGATTAGAGAGTAAGATTTGGGAATTTGAGTGACGACTTGGTATCAGAATTTGGTAAATTTGGTATGGTTGGAATCGTGGTTGAGTGGGTGTTCGGATTTTATAACTTTTGTGGGATTCCGAGATGTGGGCCTATGATTGACTTTTGAGTTGACTTTTTGATTTTTGCTAAAGATCATAGCTTTATTAATTGGAATCAATTCCTATAGCTTTTGTTGATAGTATTATGTTATTTTTGGCTAGATTCGATCCTTCCAGAGGCCATTATGCGTGGGAAGGGCTTGCTAGCAGAGTGATATGATTTGCTTGAGGTAAGTATCTTATTTAAACTCGAATGAGGTACTAGTTGCCTGAATTGTTATGGATGAACCCATGTGCGGGCACCGGGGTCATTTATTCAGGTTGGTGTTGTGCTCGGGCTCTTATATGCCTAGATTTGACAGTTAAACCTTTAGCTATGATATTCCTCATATTTGTAACATTTTATGTGAACTATTTGAGCCATGTTTGAGGCTACATAGAGGTTTAATCCCTGGACGAACTTGATAATTGCTTTTCAGTGATAAAATTGCCCGATTTGAGCTATGATAGCACACTTTGTACATGCCTACACTTTAGTATGTCATTTATACCAGTTCAGGAGCATGAGAATCTTATTTCATTCATTATATACTTGTATACTTGTGTACTTGCTCCTGTGTGATATGTTTGGACTGGGGGCCTGTGACCATGCATGCCGTATTATGTTATTGGCATATGAGTTATCTATGTACCACGTGAGTTGTCCGTACGGATCCAGGTATTGACATTATTATCACGTGAGTTGTCTGTGCAACATGTGAGTTATCCGTGCGGGTTCTATTATTAGCACGTGAGTTGTCCATGCAGCGTGTGGATACAGATCCATCCCCTAGGGTCACCCTCTTATATTTCTCTCTTGATGGTGTGCACGCGATTATTGAGAATACTGATCAGTGATTCTGAACGAATATGGAAAGTTGAGAGAATCCGGTTAGGGTTGTGTGTAATTTGCATTTCCTTGATTATTTATCTGATTTAACTACTCTTCACCTCTACATGCCTTAATATTGTCTGAGTAGAGTATTTGAGAAACTGAACACATGCACACACAGATGTTCTTCTCATGAAACTTAATGAGTTAGTTTTTGATATTGTTATGTGCTGGTTTAAAAGACGGAACTATACAAGGATAGCTAGTGTCATTAATAATTTAAGTTTCTCTTACCTCGTTGTGTTTATTTACAATACTTATTGAGTTGATTGTACTCATACTATACTATACACTTCGTGTGCAGATTCAGGTATTTCCAGGCACGGTGATTGCTGATTTTGGAGTTTTTACCAGTTCGAAAATTATAGAGGTAGCTGCTTTGGCATCCGCAGACCTTGACTCTCCTCCTTTATCTCTTAGTTTTATTTATATTATTCTATCCTCCTAGACAGTGTTTCAGACCATGTTATTGTATAGATACTCATGTCTCAGTGACACTCAAATTTTGGGGAATATTGTATTGAGTCGCGGTATTTTCTTATAAGTATTTATGAGATTTCTTCCCTTGAACTTATATTACTATATTTTCCAAATTTAAAGATGCATGATTTTTTTCGAATGTCGGCTTGCCTAGTATCGTGATACGTGCCATCACGACATCTGAGCTTTGGGTCGTGACAATAAATTATTGACATATTCATCAAAGCACTCAACATGGTTCATTTGAAAGGAATATGCTGAAAATTGGTTTGATAAATCACATATGTGCTTGCTTGAATCTTCCCTTAAATGATTGGCTAGTATGATCTTTATTTGATGTATGCTAAAATGGCTTAAATGTCTTTCCTAATCTTATACTATAAAAAGTATGCATTCAGATCAAGATATAACAATTCTCACAATCGTCTAATGATGCTATCCTTATTATCAAAGATGGAGAGTCATTGCAGGTTGGGAAGGAACAAACAGAAGAACCTGGTCCGTCAGTATTCATGTATGCATTCACTCACTGTAGACTGAATTCATATTTTGCTTGCAAAAGCCACGTAGTCCAGTCTAAAATCCACTTAAAATGCATTATCTACCAAGAATGTTCAAACTTTTAAAGCCCCAGCCTTACACGCATCTTAAACATTATAAACCATAAAACGTGAAAGTGAAAAAGATGCAAATACAAAGGGGGAATCAAAAGTTGAGGTTCAAAAAGAGCATTGATCTAATTGCATAGAAAATGATGCACATACTGAGGGAGAACTAGAACTTATGATTGGAAAAAATTGAATTGAGTGTTGCTTAAAAAAATGAAAAAAAGAAGAAGAAAAAAAGGGAAGAATATGTGTTTGCACAAATAAAAAGTGAATGTTGTCTAATTTTGCATATATTGAAAAGTTATACACCTAGCAATCTATAGGGTTGCAATGAATGGAAGGTGAGTCCCTTACACTTGTGCAAAAGCTCTGTGTTTTGTGTATGGATAAAAGAGGCATCAAATGAAGAAAAATCAGTTCCTCAGCACCTCTTCCAAAAAAAAAAGGAGGACTGAAAAGAAGAATGTGAATATGGTATTGTCCAAGTTCACTGGAACCAAAATGGTGAAAGGAGGAATTATTACTGCAGTTGAAAAAGGAGAAAAGAAAAACTTTTTATAATTCCCGAAACCCTTGAACTTTGTCCTTTACACTTTTTCCTATGAAATAAGTTCAATTCCCGTTTGATCATGTGGTCTTTTATTGAACTATCATGCTTTTTAGTTCTATTGTGATGTTCTCGTGCTTAACTTTTATATTACAATTGGTTTTTGCTTAATGTAGTTCCTGCTTGCTTTGATTTCACTACCTTTTGATGGCCAGTATCCTTAGATTAATGTACTTGAGAGTTTTTAACTTGATTGATTGTTGTGTAGCCCCAACGACCATAGGATTGATATTACATTCTTGCTACATGTTTGGCATACTGTTAGATATTGATATATTCGATGATGCCAAAAGGGGGAAGATTGAAATGTACACAAAAGTGGTACAAAGAATCTGGTTTAGGAAACTTTTATATAATCATGTTCTTATGTGTTGTGTGTGGGTTATTTGGGTTGATCATGCATGGATTATATAGGGATTTGTGTATGTTTGTTTGTCATCATCAAAAAAGGAGAAATTATTGGAAATTGGTGAATTTTGGTTTTGATGATTAACAAACATGGCAGATATATTGGGTTCGTTGAAAAACCTGGTGAAGGACCTGGTCCTGTTGGGTTGGTCTTGTAGAGTACTGACACTTAATCCTAGCGGGAGTAGGATTCATTTTTGAGAGATATTATCTTATTTCGTATTTTATGACCTACTAGCCACCTAGATAATAGAGAATCTTGGTAAATCTTTATTGTTAACTTGGAAACCAAGTTTGTATGGAAGTAGAGTTAAAAGTGGATTTATTTTAGGAAATGAATCATATTTTTTCTATACCTCCTTTATTCTCTAGGGTTAAGAGGGAGATCTTTAAGGGATATAATTTGCATGAAATTGGTGAAAATTAAATAGGCTTCTTGTTGGAAAAGAGATAGAATTGGAGTAGGAAACAAATAAAGAAAATCATATGGTTATATATGGTAAGTTCTTTATGAAGTATGTTTTTTATTATTTGTTTCTTTTTATGATTTGGACTCTTTATGCTACTAATATATTACCTATATATAGTCCAAGCTTACTTCATTGCAGGCATGTACTTCCATTATTTCTTCAGAGTAAATTGAGATAAAAGTAAGAAAAAACGAGTTTAAAATTTTGAAGTGGATATTGAAGGCTGGAATGTGTAGAAGAACCAGACTAGAGAACATGTTCCTTGATACAGTGTCAAATTCATTATGTCTAGTCTAGTTCATTATATTAGGGTTATTGAGTTATAATCTTATTTGCTTATACAGGAAGCATTTCGAGAAGTTTTTCTCTGTGATAGAATTCAATTCTTAGGCTAGAGTTAGCTTGAGCATTTTGCTACAATTAGAGTGGTTGTAGGCGGTCAAGTGACTATGATTTAGTCTCTTAGGTTATATGAGTTTTGTAACCTGAAACTGCTCATTGCTTTAGTGAAGTTTTTGTGAGAAATTCCAAGGTGGGTCGTGGTTTTTACTCCGTTGAGAAAAGAAATTTTTCAAATATAAAAAAAATCTCCTGGTGTATATAATTTTGCACTTTACTATTTCAGTTGTTTAACGAAGGAGCAGATATAAGAACCAAGTTCTTATACAAGTATGTAAGGGTGCACCAACTTAACAACAACCTACAATCAAGTTAATAGATTTAAGATTTCATTCTGAAATTGTGAAATTGATACAAAATTGACAAACTCAACTAATGTCTATGGAGATGTGAATTCTGAAACTACTGTTTCAATTTTGATTCAGTTTTTGCTTCAACACTATGGTGAGTGGGTAAGTGAGAGTAAATTTGTTAATTCCTTGTTAATGGCGTGGTGATCAATTCGAACTGTAGCTATGACTATTTTGTTGA
This sequence comes from Nicotiana tomentosiformis, assembly GCF_000390325.3. Lineage (NCBI taxonomy): Eukaryota > Viridiplantae > Streptophyta > Magnoliopsida > Solanales > Solanaceae > Nicotiana > Nicotiana tomentosiformis. Next base: position 40,077,997 of record NC_090818.1, on the reverse strand, counting down.
TGAGATATACAAGCAATTGGGTAGGGATTCAATTACAAGTGAGATGGAGATAAAATATATAGTGAAGGATGGCTATGTTGTGATTCCAATATACAATGATAAGAGTGTGCACTTGTATATGGAGATAAGAAAGAAAAACCTAGATATCACTGAATATCCATCATGCATAATGTTGAAAATGTGTATTCAGGTGCTGAATGCTCATATTCAAGTTAATACTTGGGTTGTAACTTACTCGTAACAACTTCAGTTGGTTTACAATGTCAGAACGTAGAAGAAGTACATAGAACTAATATTGTTGAGATAATGAATAATCATGGAAAAGAAGACAAAATTGAGATAATGAAGGAAAATTATATAATAGACAACATACAACATGAAGAAATTGCATAAGATCAGTTGTATTGGGATAAAGAACACTCATTAGTGTAATAAAGCACTACGCAATATGAGAAAAATATCAATTTATGGTGAAAAGATCATCTACAACAAGGTATGATTTCTACGTATGAGATTGCATTTTTATGTAATTTTGTGTATATTGCTTGTATAAGAAATATATAACTATTGTATAATAGGATCGTATATGTGTACTTCTCTATGACATTGTGTATGCTTATTTGTATAAATATATATAATATATATAATTATTGTGTAATGAGATTGTATATGTATACTGCTCTGAGATATTTTCTCTGGTACTTGTATAATAAATGTAATATAAATATATAATTTTGTATAATCAGATTTTATATGTGTATTGTTTGTATATTTGAGACAGAAGTGTAAAAATTTGAAGAAGTGCATTATCGTAACACTATATTTTAATAAGGTATTGTCTTACAAGCGTGGATGAAAGTTGCAAATAGAGTTTTAGATCTTCAAGTTTACACAAATCAAATATCTTAAAGGTTAGACGGTTCAATGATGTTCACACTTGCCCAGAGACGGGGAGACTATTTTCACAACGTCATGCTACTTCATTAGCCATTGAAAAAATTATCTTCAACAAGTATGTCAACCTAATATACACTCCGGCAGACATCATGAGCGACACGAAACAACATGATGAGATTAATATGAGTTACATAAAAGCTTATAGAACAAAAGAAAAGGCACTTGAACTGCTAAGAGGGATCCCACGCGAATCTTATAGTAAATTGTCGGGTCACTTGTATATGATAAATATGATAAATCCTGGTTCTGTCACAATATTATACAAATCAGAGGATGAACGCTTCATATATGTTTTTGTCGCACTAAATGCATCAATCAAAGGATGGCAATACCACAAGCCTATTGTAATGGTTGATGGGACATTCCTTAAATCATCACACAGGGGGACACTATTAACAGCAAGCGCACAAGATGCAGCAAGTGAGTTATATAGAGTTTTACTTATATGAATCCATCGCAGTCTCGTATAATAATTATTTATGATATAAATAGTTCTTGTCTGCGTATAACAAAAATAATATGTGGATGCTTTCTTATTTGCTTAACTAGGTAAAAACATTTCACTAGCATATATTGTGGTTGATTATGAAAATGATGCTTCTTGGGAATGGTTTTTTGAAATGTCTAGACAAGCTTTTGGGGAAAGAAAAAGCATGTGCATCGTATCCGATCACCATGTAGGCATATTGAGGGGGGATTTGATTGTGTCCAGAGGTATCTCACTGTATATGCATCTTCCATCTTTAGAATAACATAAAAAAACTGTTCAAGAAGAACCATGACTGGCTGAGGAAAGATTTTTTTGTAATGGCTAGAGCATACAAAATTAAAGATTTTAATCACCTCATGGAAGATACAAACAACATTAATAAGAGGGTAAGTGGTTACCTGTTTCAAGTTGGTTATGAAAAGTAGTCCATAACGCATTCCACTATTGATAAATCTATGGTAATGATTTCAAATATTGTCGAGTCACTCAATGCAAGAAATAGAGAGGCAAGCGTGCTACCAATCTTGAGTTTGCTAGATTACATGATGAATTTGATTATCGAATGGAATAATATAAATATAATGACTTTAACGAGTACATTTACTAGCATAGGAAAAAAATATAATGATGTATTGATGGAAGATAGTAGTTTATCGAAGAAGATAACGGTAAATATTCTTTTATCATGTCTTACTTCATACACCTGAATAATATACTTTAACAAGAATGCATTAATACTTGTCATACCCTTGTTTTACTAATGATATATATTTAAATTTAGGTAAGTGCTTCAACCGATTATGTATATGTAGTGATGGATACCGAACAAAGGCGAAACATAGTTTGCATGCAAAAAAAGGGAATGCTCGTGCAAACGATTTCAAGTGGATGAGATTCCTTATCCATATGTTATAGCAGTATTGGACTACACACACATAGATGCACCCAAATATTATTCTGCCTATTACACCAAGGAATACTTCAGGAAGCTATTTAACTGAAAACAAATAAGTCCCAATTAAAAGTAATATTCAACATTAATATTTCAAATATATTGTTAATAAACATCCCAAACAAAAAGTATAAAATGTGATATAACTATGAAACTGTATCCAATCATAAGACAATATCAAAACCAAACTACATCATCTTAAACTATATGTGAATTTTCTGCTAAATTATACCAAACTATTTCATATTGCCCTTCAACTTGCCCATTTTCTTGATATCCTTCAAAGTCTCGTCATCACCAATGGATTGCAACTTGCCCTTTTGCTTATTATCCTTCAAAGTCTCGTCATCACTAACGACATGCGACTTGCCCTTATTCTTGTTATCCTTTAAAGTCTCGTCATCACCAACGACATGCGACTTGCCCATTTTTGTTAGATCCTTCAATCTACCAGTAGGCTTGTAGTCACTAACTGCACATGCTCTTTATTTTTTCACTCCATAATCCCATAGCAATATACCATATCATGTCCGTATCTCATCAATATCAATAGCTTTAGAAATTCTGATGTCTTGAATGATGTACTCAGCAAATGTAGCAACATAAACACTATAGTCACTACATACAAGGTCGCACATAAACATTGAATAAATTAGTATAATATCCAAATAGGAATTGATGTACAAAAATGAATAAGAATCATAAATATTCAATAATAATTTACATGTTATCTTGCGTTGGCAACTTATCAACGATATGAATCTCAAAGAGATCAGTGGCGAAAATTCCTATAGGATTCTCCTTTGTATCCCAAAAACCAATACGATGAAGGAAATATGGGAGCAACACTGAGTATGGCTTAATTGATCCCCGAACTGCAATCTTCTGCCATGCGCCACACATGGAATCATATACATAAATGCGCCGATCTTTGAATGGCAATATCGCCAATGTCTAGTACCACATATCAGGCAGATTTATAGGGAAATAGACTTCATCAACTGTACACCAAAAAGCGTTACATCTTAAAAAATACCCAAGTATATACTCAACAATTGAATCTTTTTCAGTAATCAAATTCATGTCTCTGTTTTTCTCCAAAAATACTTTGTACAAATTTTAAATCAAGCAGCTAAACCAATAATCAGTAGTTGTGAATCTTACTGGAACATCAGCACCATACTTCCTTTTCTTTCTCAAAAATTTAAAAATAACATCGATATGCTGAGATATGAAGAATAAATACACATAGTCAGAAAATTAAATTATGAGAAAACTAAATGTATATTTTAGGTATAAACTGATTATGCATTCTACAGAAGATACAGTAAATATACAATTGAATCATAAAGATACAATAAATATACAAGTGGATCATATAAAAAAATTCACTTATTATACATAATAATAAATATACAAAGCAGATCATAAAAATATACATTTATTATACATTCTGACTATCACGACACTAATTCCCCTCTGTAGGATGTCGTGATAACACACAGTTTCTATGACTAGGAAAGCCTAACTATCAATAATAACTGAACAGATATAATTATCAAGTTACTGAAAACAACTGACTAATTGATAAAAACCTTCTGAAGATAGAATCTCACAATACACACCTCAAAACCGGTGGAACTGAGTCATAAGCTCTACAGAATCTAATAAGTGTAACTACTATATCACTGTCAGAAAGTAAATACAACAGTAAATGAGGATAAGAGAAGGTGACTCCGAGGCCTACGGACGCCGAGCAGGCATACCTTGAAGTCTCCGATAAAGCAACTAGCAGAAATCTCTATCTACCAGTATGAGTAGACGTACCTGGATCTGTACAAAATATGCAGAAGCGTAGTATGAGTCTACTACAATGGTAGCCAGTAAGTATCAAGCCTAACTTCAGTAGAGTAGTGACGAGGCCAGGTCAAGATACCTACTAGGATATAAATAAGTAGTATGAAAATATAGTACGAATATGTAATGGAAAGTGAGGAAATAACTGATACGAAACAAGACAATAACATGAACTAATACCCGAAGTTAAGCATGTAAATAGAATAGAAGAAGCAACTAAAGAGGATACAATGATCATTTATGGACAACAATTTCTAGAACAATAAAGAATGAAACAGCAAGAAATATTGCCACCAAAACACTTTGCAATATGAAATAAACAACAAGAATCACAATGAGGTACCGTCTGGTGTATAATGGAATCAAAACCGAGGTACCGCCTTGTATAATCAAGAATCACAACCGAGGTACACCCCATATTCACATTTCTCAATTTCAATCACAATATTTTCTTATACCGCCGCGTGAGCCTTACTTTTGAAAATAGGTTTTGGAAAATAGTTTTTCTGAAATAGCTATACGCACTTTAACCCACCTTATGATGCTGCGTGGCTTCACGTAGTTTTCCTACAAGCCACACGCATATAAGTCCCACCTTATATCGCTGCATGCACATTAACCCCAATCCTTATACCATCGCATGCGCATCAATATCACAACACAATAACATTTCGCACCACAAGTGCCCATATATCACAACTTGCCAACAACAATATCAATGTTTCCATAACAATAGTCCATGGTTCCGCCACAACGTAGATAAGAATATCAACAACAACAACAATGAATGAAAAATGCTCAATAAAATAGACATTTCAACAATAACCAACATCGCCTCAACATATTTACAAATTTTACAACTTCAGCACCAAATAACTCAACAACGAGAGAAATAATGTATAATCACGATAATAGATAAGGCAAACTCACAATAAAAGGGATAACATTTAACAATGAGTCTCAAATAATGGAAGTCAACAAGGAAAGGGATAACATGAATAATTACTTCAAGTAACGAAGATTAACAATGAAGAGATAGCTTGTAACAATAAAAGAGGCAACAAGTTAAACTAAAGCATGGGAGCAATTTAACAAGTAGGATGTAGAGCAAGTACTAAACAAATCATTTAAAATATGTAAGGATGGTCTAACACAATTAAGGGTAAATTGAATATGAGAATTTAGAACATGATATGTCATTTCAATTTAAGCATGAAAATAGTCTAAGTAGCCTAAACTGAACAAATACCACGTACAACCCGTGTACCCACTCGTCACCTTGTGTACACGGATTTCACTTAGCACAATTGAAGCAACAATACCAATCCTAAGGGGTAGTTTTCCCACACGAAATTAGGCAAGACACTTACCTCAATTAGGCCAATTCAATACTCGAAGATAGCTTTTTCCTTAAAATCTGCCTCCACACGGCTCAAATCTAACCAAAATCGACTCAATATCATCAAACAATGCTAAGAAATTCAATTGCAATATAAAAAGTTGAGATCTTTACACTTTTCTAAAAGTTAATAAAAGTCAACCTGGGGTTCACCCGATCAAAACCCCAGTCTAATGGTAGATTCCTTCTACCCATGAACCCATGAGTTCATATATGTGATTAGTTTTAAAATCCGAGTCCAAATCGACTCTGAAAACTCAATTTCTTATTTTTCAAAAACTTGGCAAAATTTCACAAATTTCTACTTTGATTCACATGATTTTGATGTTAAAATCTAAGATATGTTGATGGAATATGATTAGAAATAGATTAGAATCACTTAACCAAGGTTTGTAGGTAAAAATCCCCTCTTCAGATCGCCTCATACCGAATCTAGGGTTCAAAAATGAGAGAATAAGTTCAAAAATCCCGTCTCCTAACCTTTTAACGAGTTGCAAATGTCGCATTTGCGACACAGGGTTTGCATTTGCGAACCCTCGCAATTGGGAACTAGGGCTCGCATTTGCGAACCCTGAGAGACTTAGCTTATATCGCAATTGCGATAAAGTTTTCGCAATTGCTAATTGGGAAATATTGCAAATGCAAACATGACCAAATCCTGTTGAATTCACAAATGCAAAGATGAGGTCAATTTTGCGACAATTACCCCTCACCTGTCATCCTTACAATTGCAAGCCTGGTGTTTGCATTTGTGACACCAGACACCAGATTTTCCTATCTTTTAATCTAAACCACTCCGGAACGTGTCCGAAACTCATCCGAGCCCTTGGGGCTCCAAACTAAATATCCACACAAGTCTAAAAATATCATACGAACTCGCTCGCACAATCAAAATACAAAAATAACATCTAAAGCTATGAATTAAACTCTAAAACACATGATTTTGAAAGAAATTTTCAAGAACTTCTAGAATTACAACTAAGCGTTTGAATCCTATCAAATCAACTCTAAACGACACCAAATTTTGCAGACAAGTTCTAAATGCTATAATGGATCTATTACAAGTCCCAAAATCAAATTTCGAGCTCGATAGCTAAGAGTCCATTTGGATGGGCTTATTTTAAGTGACTTTTAAGCCAAAACAGCTTTTAAGCCATAAGTTAAGAATTCTAGCTTTTGGCTTATTTTTGTCATTTTAGCTTAAAAACAAGTTCTTAAAAGCACTTTTTTACTCTATCCAAACACTACAAAATGGCTTAAAAGTTATTTTGGCTTAAAAGCACTTAAAATAAGCCAATCCAAATGGGATCTAAAATCCAACCTACTGTCAAACTTTTCAATTTTAAATTGTCAAATTTCGGCGAATCAACAGAAATCAACGTACGGACTTCCAAAATCAATTCCAGGCATATGCCTAAGTCCGAAATCATAATACGAAGCTATCAGAGCCATAAAAATACAGCTCTGGGGTCTTTTTCACAAAAGTCAAAGTTTGGTCAATATTTTTAATTTTAAACTTCTAAATCGAGAATCAAGGATCCAAATCAACCTGAAAGCTTCCCGAAATGAAACTAATGAACCCCGCAAGTTATAAAAGAAAAAATACACATGTGTGAAGCATGAAAAGGGGTAACATGGTACAATTACACAAAATGACTGATCGGGTCATTACATTCTCCCCCTCTTAAAACAAACATTCGTCCTCGAACGTGCATAAGGACATACCTGAAGTGGTGAATAGATGAGGATAGAGAGTCCGCATGTCGTGCTCTGTCTCCCAGTCGCCTCCTCGACCGGATGACCCCTCCATTGAACCTTCACTGAAGCGATATCCTTTGATCTCAACTTCCGGACCTGTCTGTCCAAGATAGCCACAGAATCCTCAATATAAGTTAAATCCTCATCCAATTGGACGGTGCTGAAGTCTAGAACATGAGACGGATCACCATAATACTTTTGGATCATAGAGACGTGGAACACCGGATGAACTGCAGATAAACTAGGGGGCAAGGCAAGCTTGTAGTCCACCTCTCCAATCCTCTCAAGGATCTCAAAAGGTCTGATATACCTAGGGCTCAACTTGCCCTTCTTCCCGAACCTCATCACACCCTTCTTGGGTAAAACCCAGAGCAAGACTCGCTATCCAACCATGAATGCAACATCGCGAATATTCTGATCCACATAACTCTTCTGCTTAGATTGGGCTGTATAAAGCCGATCCTGGATTATCTTGACCTTCTCCAAAGCATCTCATACCAAATCCGTGCATAATAATTAGCCTCTCCCGGCTCAAACCACCCAACTGGAGAATGGCATCGTCTCCCATATAGAGCCTCATACGGAGCCATCTGGATACTCGACTGGTAGTTGTTGTTATAGGCAAACTACGCAAGTGGCAAGAAATGATCCCAAACACCTCCAAAATCCATAACACAGGCCGAAGCGTATCCTCCAATATCTGAATAGTGCGCTCGGACTGACCGTCCGTCTGAGGGTGAAATGTTGTACTCTACTCAATTCGTGTGCCTAGCTCACACTGTAAAATCTTCCAAAAACACGTTGTAAAGTACATACCCCGGTCAGAGATGATGGATACAAGTACGCCATAAAGTCGGACAATCTCGCGGATATAGACCTGTGCCACCTGCTCTGAAGAATAGGTAGTCACTACCGAAATGAAATGAGCTGACTTAGTCAACCTATCCATAATCATCCATACCGCGTCAAACTTCTTCTGAGTCCGTGGGAGCCTAACACCGAAGTCCATGGTGACACGCTCCCATTTCCACTCAGGAATCTCAAGTTGCTGAAGCAAACCCCTCGGCCGCTGATGTTCATACTTCACCTGCTGATAATTTAGGCATCGAGTTATATATTCCACTATATCCTTCTTTATCCTCCTCCATCAATAGTGTTGCCTCAAGTCCTGGTACATCTTAGCGGCACCCGGATGAATGGAGTACCGCGAACTACGGGCCTCCTAAAGAATCAACTCACGCAAACCATCCACATTGGGCACGCATAACCGAACTTGCATCTGTGAAACACTGTCATCCCCAATAGTAACCTCCTTGGCATCACCAAGCTAAACCGTGTCCTTGAGGACAAGCAAATGGGGGACACTGTCTAATATGATCATATAGAGAAGACCGAGAAACCACGCATGCAAGAACTCGACTGAGCTCCGAAACATTCAATCTAACAAACTGGTTGGCTAAGGCCTGAACCTATAATGCTCGTGGCTTCTCTGCTACCGATAGATATGCTAAACTACCCAAACTCTCCGCCTTTCGACTCAAGGCATCGGCCACCACATTGGCCTTCACGGGATGATATATAATAGTGATATCATAGTCCTTAAGTAACTCTAACCACCTCCACTGACGCAAGTTAAGCTCTTTCCGTTTGAACAAATGTTGTATACTCTGATGGTCAGTAAAGACCTCACAAGGAACACCATATAAATAATGTTACCGGATCTTCAATGCATGAACAATGGCTTCCAACTCCAGGTGATGGACTGGATAATTCTTCTTATGGGTCTTCGGCTGTCGAGATGCGTAGGCAATCACACTACCGTCTTGCACCAATATCATGCCAAGGCCAATACGTGACGTATCACAATACACAGTATAAGACCCCGAACTTATAGGCAACATCAACACGGGGATTGTAGTCAAAGCAGTCTTGAGCTTTTGAAAGCTCGCCTCACACTCCTTGGTCCATCGAAAATGAGTACCCTTCTGGGTCAATCTGGTCATAGGTGCAGCAATAGATGAGAAACCCTCTATGAAACAACTATAATACCCGGCCAAACCAAGGAAACTCCAGATCTCAGTAGCTGAAGACGGTCTGGGCCAACTCTGCACCGCCTCAATCTTCTTCGGATCTACCTTGATCCCCTCACTCGACACCACATGACCGAAAAACGCCACCGAATCAAACCAAAACTCACACTTTGAAAATTTTACATATAACTTCTTCTCTCTCAAGGTCTGGAGCACGATCTTCAAGTGATGATCATGATCTTACCTACTGCGGGAATACACTAAGATGTTGTCAATAAACACAATGACGAATGAATCAAGATAAGGTTGGAACACACTGTTAATCAGGTGCATAAATGTTGTTGGGGTGTTGGTCAGCCCAAATAACATCACGAGGAACTCGTAGTGACCATACCGAGTCCTAAAGGCAGTCTTCGGAATATCTAGATCCCGAATCTTTAGCTGATGATAACCTGGCCGCAAATCAATCTTTCAGAACACTCTGGCACTCTGTAGCTGATCAAATAAGTCATCAATGCGTGGCAATGGATACCTGTTTTATACTGTAACCTTGTTCAACTGACGATAGTCAATACACATGCGTATAAAAACATCCTTCTTCTTCACAAACAAGACCGGAGCACCCAACGGCTACACACTAGGCCGAATGAATCCCTTATCAAGCAACTCTTGCAACTGCTCCTTTAGCTCCTTCAGCTCCGCTGGGGCTATACGATATGGTGGAATAAAATTGGGCTGAGTACCCGATAACAAGTCAATACCAAAATCGATATCCCTGTCGGGCGGCATGCCCGGAAGATCTGCTGGAAATACATTTGAAAAGTCTCTCACTACCGGAACTGACTCGACAATAGGAGTATCAACACTAACATCCCTCACAAAAGCTAGATAAGCCTCACACCCCTTCTCAATCATCCGCTGAGCCTTTAAAAATGATACCACTATGCTAGGAACATGATCTAATACACCTCTCCACTCCAACCGTGGTAAACCTAGCATAGCCAGCATCATAGTCTTGGCGTGACAATCAAGAATAACATGATAGGGCGACAACCAGTCCATACCCAAGATAACATCAAAGTCTACCATACTAAGTAGCAATAGATTAACTCTGGTCTCAAAACCATCAATAACAACTAAACACGACCGATACACACGGTCCACAACATTAAAATCTCCCACATGCATAGACACATAAACAGGAGAGCTCAAAGAATTAAGAGATATATCCAAATACGGGGCAAAGTAAGATGACACATATGAATAAGTAGATCCCGTACCAAATAAGAATGATGCATCTCTATGGCAAATCGGAACCATACCTGTGATGACTATATTTGAAGAAACTGCCTCCATCCTACTCGATAAAGTATAGAATCTGGCCTGACCTCCCTCTCTAGGGCGACCTCTACCCGCCCGTCCCCCACCCCTAGCTGGCTGTGCTGATGGGGCGGCAACTGGGGCAACAATCATGGCCTGAGAAGTCTGTGGACCTGACTGAATCCGTAGAGCCTGAGTAGTCTAGTAAGGTGCACCCCTCTTGAGTCTGGGGCAGTCTCTAACCATGCGATGGGTATCGCCACACTTAAAGCAAGCTCTGGGTGGGCATGGCGGCTGGGACGGGCCTGGTCGGCTGGCCTATCCTCTGAAGGCACCCCGTGTAGGAGGTGCGCTAGAAAGTGGCTGAGCAAAGTGTGCAGCCTGAGATCTCGAAATACCCGGAGCACCGCTAGAAGCTGGAAATGCCGAATAAATTGGACGGCTCACATAGCCCCTACCATGTCGACTTGTAGCTGCAACATGACCACCACTAAATCCGCATGTACCACGAGGCCTTTTAGCCTTCCTCTCACCCCTCTCGCGGGCTCGCATACCCTCCAACCTTCTTGCAATCTCAACCACATGCTGATACTAAGTATCTGACTCCAACTCCCTAGCTATGCTGAATCTAATACCATGGTTAAGCCCCTCGATAAATCGACGGACTCACTATATGACTGTAGCAACCAAGGCAGGTGTATGCCTAGACAAATCACTAAATCAGACAGCATACTCCGACACTGTCATAACACCCTGGCGCAGCTGCTCAAACTCCATGCACCAAGCATCTCGAAGGGTCTGAGGAACAAACTCTCTCAAGAAGAACTCTGAAAACCGATCCCAGGTAAGTGAAGCTGCCTCCGCTGGGATACCTACCTCGTACGCACACTACCACTAATATGCCGCTCCCTTTAGCTGGAATGTAGTAAAATCAACCCCACTCATCTCCATAATACCCATAGTGCGGAGGATACAATGGCACCCCTCAAGAAAACTCTGTGCGTCCTTTGAAGCCAAACAACTGAAAGTAGGAGGGTGGTACTTCTTGAACCTCTTGAGCCTAAGATCTTCCTCCTCAGGTGCTGCTGCCCTAACCACGGGCTGAACTGGAGCAACAGGCTGTACTGGTATGACCTCTGGGACCTGATCAACCTGGACCCACTGCTCTGGGGTACGGGCCACGGTAGTCTGTGCTCCTCCCCCATCCTGAGATGTGGCTGGTGAGAGTGGGATCAACTCCCCCTAAGCTAAGGTACCGAACATGCTCAGGGACTGTGCGAGGGTCTACTGAAGTGCCGGGATGACAATAGGCACTTTGGGTGTCTGTCCCCCGACCGGAGCTACTGGTGGCTCCTCTGTCGCAGCTCGGGCAGGTGCTCTAGCTGCACCACGTGCCCGTCCTCGGCCGCTGCCCCGGCCCCGGCTTCTCGTGCCTCTAGCAATGGGCGCGGGTGTCTGATCGTCGGATCCAACAGTACATGTCCTCACCATCTGTGAGAGAATCGAAAGTCAATAATTTAGTTTTTGAAATCAACCAATTCCCAACCCTTTAACCAGTTAATGATGTCGCATTTGCGACACATGGTTCGCATTTGCGAACCAGGCTCGCATTTGCCAACCCTGACCGACTTAGCTTTTATTGCAATTGCGATAAAGTCTTCACAATTGCAAACTGGGAAACATTGCAAATGCGAACAATGTTCGCAATTGCGAGCATGACCAAATCTTGCTGGTTTCGCAAATGAGAAGATGAGGTCGCATTTGCGACAATTACTCCTCACCTGTCATCCTCACAATTGCGAGCCTAGTGTTCGCATTTGCGACACCCGATTTTCCTATTTTTCAATTCAAACCACTGCAGAATGTGTACGAAACTCATCTGAGCCCTCGGGGTCCAAACCAAACCTCCGCACAAGTCTAGAAGTATCATACGGACTCGCTCGCATAATCAAAATACATAAATAACATCTAAAACTACGAATTAAACTCTAAAACACATGATTTTCAAAGAAATTTTCAATAACTTCTAGAATTACAACTAAGCGTCAAAATCCTATCAAATCAACTCCAAACGATACCAAATTTTGCAGACATGTTCTAAATGTCATAACAAACCTATTCCAAATACCAAAATGAAATTCTGTGTTCGATAGCTAAAAGTCAACCTACAGTCAAACTTTTCAACTTTAAATTGCCAAATTTCAGCGAATCAACACAAATCAACCTACGAATTTCCAAATTAAATTTTGAGTATATGCCCAAGTCCGAAATCACGATACAAAGCTATCAGATCCATAAAAATACAACTCCGAGGTCGTTTTCACAAAAGTCAAAGTTTGGTCAACATTTTTAATTTTAAACTTCTAAGTCGAGAATCAAGGGTCCAAATCAACCCGAAAGCTTCCCGGAACGAAATCAACCTCGCAAGTCATAAAATCATAAACACCCACGTGTGAAACATGAAAAGGGGTAGCGAGGTACAATTACAAAAAATGACCGATCGGGTCGTTACACTGACTAATTTTATTTTATATAAGACAGTTAAAAAAAGCATCAATAAAAATATATTAACTATCTAGTATAGTATTGACTTACTGAATCACACAGAGGTAGACTGGGATATGCAAATATGAAGAACCATTTTTTTCTCCAATATCATTAACTCCAAATTCAAAATTTTAGTAAGCTTATTGCTAATCTCTGTATAAACACTGTCTCTGATGAATCATGATAAAAGATATGGTTCATAACATAAAACAAGAAAAAAAAAACAAGGAAAAAAGAAAAAAAACTGAAACATAAAACTTACGGCGCATTAGTCCTTAAGCCTCTAGTGATGAAAGTGTTCCACTTACACAATATTTTGAAATCAACAAGATTGTCAACATTTCTCCGAAAATGATACTTTATAGTGAAGATGGACTTATTTGGATTATTTGTCTAGATGGGCTTGTTTGACGTAGTTGTCTTGTTTAGAAGAATTTGGATGCTGCCACCAGAGTCAAATGTGTTCCTGAATAGTGACTTCATGACCCCTGCTGGTTTCCTTTCTCTAGGGATCATTTTAGATGTGTTATGATCAACAACAACTATACGATCCCCCTCCATAGTAGCAATATTTTTTCTCCACTCCTAGACAATCACCATGTATAATATTTTAATCAAAATACTTTTGGGTGATTGCAATGATTTTAGCCTTGGTATCGCTAGTCCAGCCATTCCCTTCACCAACTTCCGCACAACTATTTTTACCAACAACTCGTACAGAATCCTCCCCCTCCCCCTCCCCCCATATTAGCAATATTTTTCTTCACTTCTATAATATCAACTGCACTATCACCATCTACATCATTTTTATCACAAAAAGCTTTGGGTAATTGCAGTGATTTCAGGCTCGATATCCTCAATTTAAGCTTCGTCATCACCAACTCTTTCACAAAATTTACCAGCTCCTATAGAATCCTTCACCACACCCTCCATAACATCAACAATTTTCTCTACACCTGCCTCAGTGCCAACATTTTTCTTTACAACTTCCTTACTATCAATATTTTTCTCCATAACTTCCTCACTGCCAAAACTTTTCTCTGCAACTTCTTTATCACCAAAATAATCATTATGAATATTACTGGTATCATGATGGCCATGACTATCATGATGGCCGTCATCTCTTCTATCACCATGTCCAGGAAAAATATACAAAAAATTGTCAAAATTATAGTAACAGATAAAAATAACAAACAAGCATAGTCATGAGAATACCTTTGAAGCATCGCGTTCACCTAGAGCTTTGAAAACCTTTTCAAATGAGAAAATCATTAATTGCTCCAATGACGAAACCTTGTCGTTTACCTAGAAAAGAAAAAGTGAAACCGAATATCAATTGAGAAGTCAGAACTGCTCAAAACCAAAATGGAAATAATGTGTGTACCTTGTTGATTTCACTTCTTAAAAGTTTCAGCTCATTGTCGCTTGAACTCAAGTTATTGGGATGTGGATCTTATAACAACCCAAATCTCACATGTGTGGTGCCTAACCTAATATTAGGAAAGCCGACATCCACAATAAAACCACGCATCTTTAAATTTTGGAAAACATAGTAATATAAGTTCGAGAGAAAAATCTCATAAATCTTGAAAAGAAAATATCGCGACTCAATACAAAATTTTCCAAAATCCGGGTGTCACTGAGTATATGAGCATCTATACAATAACATGGTCTGACTATTGGAAACACTGTCTAGGAAAGTAGAACAAAATAAATAAACTAAAAGGAAAAGGAGGAGAGTCAATGTCTGCGGACGCCAAAGAAACTACCTCAATAATCTCCGAACTGATAAAGCTCCAAAATCAGCAACCACCGTGTCCGGAAATATCTGGATCTACACACGAAGTGCAAAGTGTAGTATGAGTAAAACCAACCAATGTACTCAATAAGTAACAAAACTAATCTTTGGACTAAAAGTAGTGACGATCTCAACCAATACAGTCCAAATATAGAGTTTAACAGTACAAAAATGACAGGAAGTATTACAATAATATCTCAGAGAAACTCATAATCTGTTGGTACATATTACAAGAAATATAGACATGCTTCCAGGTTTAACAGTTAAGCTCAATACATATAAAATATGCCAAGTACGACTGATATGAGGAATATTACATCTCTATATATGCATGCCAATATGCATATCGTATGTGATGCAACACAATAAAAACCTCACGTACTCACACTCTCAGAGTACTTAATATGACTGTCTCAATTCTCGCTCATCACACTCAGTCACTCAGCACTGTACGATACCTGCGCCCACTGCTAGTATGTCAGACTCCGGAGGGGCGGATCCTGCCCAAGCTCTAATAAAACCTGTTGCGGTGCGCAACTCGATCCCATCATGAATCAATAATACCTGCTATGGCGTGCAACTCGATCCCATCATGAGTTAATAATACCCGATGCGGCGTGCAACCCGATCCCATCATGAGTCAATAGTACCTACTGCAATGTGCAATCCGATGCCATCAATATCACTCACAAACAAGCCCTCGGCCTCACTCGGTTGTCAATCACTCCAGTCTCTCGGGCTCACAACACTCATGCTAAGTATCCCAAATCAATGATACATGATGTGATAATATATGATAACATAGACTGAGATATGATATGTAATGATGAATGCAACTTAGTACATAAGTGCTAATTAAGCAAATAACTCAACAATAAAAGAACAACCTTGGTGGGCCTAAATAGTACCAATACATAGCCTAAATATGATTTCTAACGTAAATCACAACTCAAATTCTCTAACACATAGAGTACAGTAATAATATTCAGATAAGATGACTACACAGTTCCACGGAATTGACTGCGTCATAATTTCTACGGTGTACGCCCACACGCCTGTCACCTAGCATGTGCGTCACCTCAACACCGATCACACAACACGTAATTCAAGAATTCATACCCTCAAAATCAAGTTTAAAAGTGTTACTTACCTCAAACCGTGCAAATCTCTACTCCAATAAGCCCTTACCTCGCGAATCGGCCTCTGAACGCCTCGAATCTAGCCACAAACAACTCGATATAATCAACACAAGCTATAGGAATCAATTCCATATGAAAATGCTAAGTTCTTAATCAAAAGTCAAAAAGTCAACTCAAAAAGTCAACCTCGGGCTCACTTCTTGAAATCTAACAAAATTAACAGAAATCCGAACATCCATTCAACCACGAGTCCAACCATACCAAAATTACTCAAATCCGATCACAACTCGACCTTCAAATCCTCAAATTAAAGCCTATGAAGTTTCTACAATTTTCTCCCAATTTTCTCCCCAAAATACTAATAACATGATGAAAATAATGATATATTTATGTATATTAGCCAAATCCGAATTAAAATCACTTACCCCAACCAATCTCTTGAAAATCCCTCCAAGAACCTCAATCCGAGCTCCCAAAATCAAATTGTGAAATATAGCTCAAACCCTCGTTTTTGAAACTTATATTATGCCCAGACGTTGTCCTTCGCGAATGCGGAAAGTGCCTCGCATCCACGAAGCATAAAACTCAGCTGCCCAGAAATCCTCTTACGCGAACACAAAGGTTCCCTCGCGAACGCGATGCTTCATAGAGTTTTGCCTACGCGAACACGTCCCCTTGAACGCGAACGCGAAGGCTTAAGGACTGGTGCCCAAGCCTGTCTCTACCTTCTATGCGAACGCGAGCTCCCTATCACGATGGCGATATACAATTTCCCATGACCTTCGTGAACGCATTTCTCTTTTCGTGAACGCGAAGAACAAATACTCACCTGCCTCCCAAATACTCTTCACGAATGCGAGACCTCTCTCGTGAATGCGTATAAGAAAACCAATAACAGAAAAATCAGCAGTCTTCAAAGTTCCGCAATACGCCGAACATGATCCGAATCTTATCCGAGTCCCCCGAAACCTCAACCAAATATACCAACAAGTCCTAAAACATCATATAAACTTGCTCGAAGCGTCAAATCACATCAAACAACACTAAAATCATGAATCTCATATCGTTTCAAGCCTAATAAACTTGAACTTCTATCTTCTACATTCGATGCCGAAACCTATCACATCAACTCCGATTGACCTCAAATTTTGCACACAAGTCATAAATGACACAACAGATATATTCCAACTTTCGGAACCAAAATCCGAGATCGGTAATCACAAACTCAACTCTCGTTCACACTTCTCAACTCTCCAAACTTTTATTTTTTTCCAACTTTCGCCAATTCAAGCTAAATCATCTACGGACCTCCAAATCAATATCCTGACACACTCATAAGTGTAAAATCACCCTACGGAGCTATCAGAACTATCAAAACTCTATTTTGGAGCCATTTACACATAAGTCAAATATCCGGTCAACTCTTTCAACTTAGGCTTCTGATCTAACGACTAAGTGTCCCAATTCATTCCGAAACGTCCTCGGAACCAAACCAACTATCCCGATAAGTCACATAATAATAATTGAGCACATAATAAGTAGTAAATGGGGGGGTGGGGGGAACTGGGCTACCACACTCAAAACGACCGACCAGGTCGTTACAGATCCAGGTTGTTTATAGTTTGCGATACCAGCTTATTTTTGGGCTGCTTCTTATTATTTGTTTTCAGGTCGAATGTTAAAATCATTAACATCATCTCTTGAATTAACTTTAGGAAAATCTCTAGATTCGGTATCTATCTCATTTTTATCTTCAAACACTGGGACAATTAGTTGATATTATGTATACTAAAGGTATAAAAAATATATCATAAATGTGTAATTTATGTATACTGTTAGCATATGAAGTAAATTAATATAAGCATTGCATCAAATATTATAAAGTGAACAAAAATATTTTTTAACTACTCCCGACTTTAAAAAAAAATTCTTTCCTCAACTTCTTGAATGTCACCTTCTTCTTTACAGTCCATTTTAATATGCATGAAACAGGATCTCCAATCTGGTAAGCGAGGTTTTTATGAGTATAAGGGCAGCATTCATAAAACCAACACTGGAATTCCAAAGACAAACCACCATATCGGTACATCTCTCTCCTACTATAAACCTTATCTTTCATTGACTCCAACATAAGCATTGAAAATCACTTTTTTTTCCAAGGGAATATCTCAAAATCACCAGACTCAACCAACAGAAAATCATCCTTTGTTATGAAATCAGCATTCATAATAGAAAATAGAAAACTATGAATGAAATACAATACTACTATCTTTAATGCGTCCTCATCAAATTTTCACATCTTTTTTAAAAAATAACCAGTTAATAATTTCTTGGACACTTCAACATGTTTGAAAAGTACAATTCCATCAACCGACTCGACTGGACAAACTCATAATCCTTATTGGGATCACCATTATATTTTAAACCTGTGATGATACAAAATTCTGCAAGTCTAAAGCGCAACTTGGTGCTATTCACTTTAATCCATAACTCATCATCTTTTACTGACACCACTTTCCTAAGCAATAGTGAATGAATAAGCTAATTCTGTATAAAAAATTTGGGCATGTCCACAAAACAACCAAAATATGTTCTTCTTAACATCTCAAGCTATTGATCATCCAAAGTACTATCTTTCAAATGTTTTACTATATTGCAGTTTGTAAGCACACTGATACGAGTAAGATGATGATCACCCGAAGGAATATAGTAATCCCAAAGCTGCAGAGAATACAAAAATATAAATATATATAAGCTTCATAAAAACCACAAATATACACTTTAAATATTACTTATACAATATGTGAATAAATGATACATTTTGTATACAAATTTCACATTCCTTATCGACTAGATACAAATTATATACAATTTAAAAAAAATATGATACATTTTATATACAAATCTGGAACATAGCTCATATATTGGATACATTTTCTACATACTAAAATAAACAAAGCACATACACGTCAGAGTTATATCATTTAGAAAACACCTTCAAATCAGATGATCTATAACAAATTTTCTTTTGATCAACATGAACGTTTCTCTTTTTTGATGGAACATCATCCCCTTCCCTTTTAGTCTTCCTTTTAGAATCTTTACCCTTGTCCTTCACAACATCCTTTCCCACTATTTTAGATTTCTGCTTCACAATATCTCTTCCAACTATTTTAATCTTTCCTTTTGAACTCATGCCCTTTTCAACAACTACACGTTGAGCAGCTTGTGACCTGGTTACTCTATCACTGGGAGTCCCACTATGTGAACGAGTCCTTCTATCAATGGGGGTATTTTACATTGCTTCAACAGATTTAGGGGTTGCATGGCCCAAATCGCACCCAAATTCTAGTGAATCAACAAAATCATCATCATCATCATCATCATCATTTCTGTTGAAATTAGGATTATATTTTACTCCTTTACGAGCTAATTTTATAGTTGGAGAGGGCATCGACTTTATATTTTTCTTTAAAGCCCTCTTTTTCTGCATTACAATCAAAAACTGAAAAAGTAGATAGTAAGGTTTTCGATCATATACTTTTTAATATGAACAAAAAAATCAAAAATCTACTGAAATTTAGACTTACATTGAGAGCACCAGAGTAAAAATGGAGAACCGGTATTTGAGAAGAAAGGTGTTTCGAGAGCAGTTAGTGGAATGGGGAAAAAACGTGACTTAAAATGTGTGGGTGGGTCATTGTCTTATGGGTCACTTATGGGCTATTATTTGTAATATGATTGGGCTTGAGGGACATTTGAGGTCAATATTGAAAATATGGGCTAATAAAATTTTGAAGGGCCATCCAACGTTGATTTTCCATAGTAAGTCTCACTAACAAGATATTAATTATAAGGGGTCGTTTGGTAAGATATATTAGGAAATATAATATATGTATTAACTATGTTATTATTAGTCTCGTGTTTGATAGTACGTTTTTCAACTTATACACTCTATTAGTACTATTCTTATATATAGTAAACTATGATATTATAAATACCTTAATTTTAATACATGGATAAACATGTCACAACCCAATTTTTCCTCCGTTGGGTATCGTGATGGCACCTAGTCTTAGGGATTAGGTAAGCCTAATATTTACTGAATAACAACAATAATTAAATAATATCTAACAATTTTCTAAAAATAGAAATCTCTATAAAATTTATAATTCCCAAAACCGGTAGTACAAGTCATAAACTCTACAGAGTTTGCTACAAATTTCTAAATACAACTGTTTGGAAATAGGTAAAACAGTGTGAATACAAAATAGGAAGGTGACACCGAAACCTGCGAACGCAGCAGCAGGTTTACCATGAGTCTCCACAGAAACAAGTCCGCACAGCTAGCTAATGATCAACTGAATTTGAAATACCTGGATTTGCACAAAAAATGTGCAGAAGTGTAGTATGAGTACATCATGGCGAAACCTAGCAAGTATCAAGACTAACCTCAGTGGAGTAGTGACGAGAAACAGTCAAGACACCTACTGGACTAAATAACCTGAACAAGTATAAGTATGGAAACAACAGAGTATGATATCTACATAAAAACTACGCGAAGTGGCAATTAATACGGTAATTTTAATAAGGAAGGAAAACAACAACTATCAGCGGGACACCATAATAATGACATAGAAGAATGAACAGAAACACAACCTAAGTCCGATAATCACAGATAAAGAAAGGACAAGTAACAACTCAACAATACCGCATCTTTCACACCGGGCTTTAGTCAATAAACTCCACGAGGTACTAAACCTCATACTATTCACAACTCACGGGTTCCAATACCTGAAGCCTAACACTTGGTATCTTGTGCCCTTATTACACTTCATAACATCACTAACGACTCACGTACCAAATAGAGCTATTCTCACATAGAAGGCAAGTAAACAAGGGTGTTCATCTATACTCAACAATATCAAGAAAACTTCTTAACCGATAAGAGTGCTCAACTATGTGTATTCCTGTGCAAGTGTCCTAACATAGTTCATGCCAGCTAGTAAGTACAGGAAAAAGAAATGGACAGCGCATAAAATATTTTCACACAACTTTCCACAAGGTAAATCTCACACAGGTAAGTGTACCACTACATAAGTATCAACAACAAGGATGCCCCCAGGCCATCACAAGTCATCACAAATCAATCCCTGACATAGCCCACCTTGTCTCGCCACGTGTGCAATAGTAAAGTAAATGCCCGCCTTGTCTCGCCACACGTGCATAATAATGTTCCCACCTTATCTCGCCCCACATGCGCAACCCACATTTATATATCCCGCCTTGTCACGCCGCATGTGCAAATATCAATAGTAACAATGGCATGACAGAAACCTCGTGCAACCCCATAACAAAGGGATGTCAACAAAGGGCACTCACGAGATACCGTCTCGTAGTCCCAAAAGTAAATGCTCAACTGGGGATCTCCCAAGTTACCGCCTCGTAGTCCCAAAAGTAAATATGCAAGACAGGGGAATCTCCCGAAGTACCGCCTCATAGTCCCAAAGTAAATGCTCAACAGGGGATCTCCCGAGGTACCGCCTCGTAATCCCAAAAGTAAATATGCTGGAACAACAAGTACAACAATAACACTAATACAAGGGTACGACAAATAAATCAACTTAGAAATTCTAGAACTCAAAGAAACGGAGGAATTAATTCACAAGGAGTGGCCACAATAGAGAATGCTAGTCATAATAAGAATAGCTCAACAAGAAAGGAAATATTATGTAACAACGGTCCACAATGTACAGTTTGACAACGAGGTGAAACAAGTAATTAAGAGACGTATTCATAACATAACAACTGCGTAATCAGTGAATACAAGGACCTAAGAACCCTAAAAGGCCAACTTTCCACAAATAAGTCCGAGCACTTACTCGTCACTTCGCGGACGCGGACTACAATTAGCATAGAAGACTCAAATCCTTAAACGCCCTTATGTATTAAATTGGAAATTATTGGCACTTATTAAATCCTTTAATTGTCTTGCCTAACCTTGAGTGGGGAAAATTCCCCTTAGGCATTGAGTCTTATGTGCAATTTGTGTAATTGAAAACCATGTACGCGAGGTGACGAGTACACACTTGGTTTATATGTGCAAATTACATTGGTTAAAATCCTAGACTTAAGCTTCCGTTTTAGGGATTAAGTATCCCAAATCACTCCGAATCATCCGGTAACTGAATTCAACCATGTACGCAAGTCAATACACATAATACTAAGCTGCTCAGGGCCTTATGCCACCGAACGGGACTTAAATTCTCAAAATGACTGGTCGGGTCGTTACATCCTTCCCCTCTTAAACAAACGTTCGTCCTCGAACATGCCAAGAATCGCCTCGAAGTCTTCAAATCACTGAAAGAACATATCCAACATACACCCGCGGGTGACCCCACGTCACCCCAATCCACATAAGCCCGACGACAACATCTCAACTATAATTTATCCTTTCTACTAACACCGATACGCCTTAGAGTCAAAATTCTCACCTCCGTTCATCTCCAAAAGACCCGATTCTAAATCCACACCCGATATCAATCTCAACCAACCGCAACACTCATGCCTTCACCCACAAGGTACGATCAATCAACATGACACGCCCCACATAGGCCTATAATAATATTTCTGATCACAATAGCTGCCCGTAATCAAAACCAGCACCAACAATTAGCCTCATATCCGTTAGAACCCTGTTTTAAACCTCCACAACACTGAAACGATGCAAAAAATATGAGGACCTATTGACTATACACCCGAATCAACAAGACACAACTAACACCACCGGGCACACACCCCGCAAGCTAAAACTCAAGAAGCACAGAACGAAAATGACTGAATATGTAAAGAGAAACACATAAGAGAAATATCAAACAAGCCCGACAAGCACAACTCTCTATGAGAACCATGCTACGAATCAATTTAAAAAGAAAGAATCAAGCTATATGAACAAACCACAAGGATCTCATCCTGATATAACTTCCACCGCAGCACGCAACCCGACTCAAACATATCAAATCATATGGAATCACAAGGGTCTCACCCTCAATTCGAAATCACAAGTCGAATACACATCATACCAATGGAAATCTTCCACTAACTCAATTCTGCCAATAAAATCACAACACTTACTAAACTCTCACCCCAGTAGAGTATCAAATCGCAAATCGTAACCAAATTACTCAGGAATCACATCAAACCTACCATAATAAACAACACAAATTCACTTCTAGTCTCGTAACTTTCAATAATGAATTAAAACAATGATAGACACGACTATCACTCATAGAATCTCCCAACAGGAGCAAGCACATAAACATAATACTAGGTCATGAACTCACCCATATGTAGGACAACAAATAGGGGAATACGCCCCGATAAGCAGAACCGAATCAAAATACGAATGGTTCCCCTCTGTAACAAATCAAAAGCATACTTGTATGGCATTATTTGGTGCAACGGCCTCAAGCCTACTATATGAAACATATGAACGGGCCGGGCCTTCCCCTCTTGGGCGCCCTTTACTCGCCTGAATACTCCGCTGTGACACACCTGTCTGGAGTCTAGGATAATCTCTTAACCTGTGGCTGATATCTCCATACTCGAAGCAACCTCTCTGCTGATGTGGCTATAGGAACTGTGCGGTACGGGTACTCTGAGATCCATGAGCACCTGAAACACTGTGCGAAGCCTGAAGTGCAAACTGAACTGGCTGACCCATAAAACCTCTACCATGTCATACCCCGCCTCCAAAATATGGACCAGTAGATCTCTCCGGTCTACGAGGCCTCCTCGCCTCCATGTCCTCTATCTCATGGCCTCGCCTGTCTCCTCTCTCCTAATCCCACATGCCCTCTACTCGGCGAGCGATCCCAACCACCTGCTGAAATGAAAAATCCGACTCTAACTCCTGAGCCATGCTGAACCGAATATCATGCCTGAGCCCTTCAATAAATCTACGGACACGCTCTCTAAATATAGCGACCAAAGCAGGTGCATGTCTGGTCAAATCACTAAATCTAACAACATACTCTAACACTGACATAGTGCCCTGGCGCAGCTGCTCAAACTCCGCGCGCCATGCATCTCGAAGGGACTGAGGTACAAACTCTCCCAGGAACATCTCTGAAAATTGAACCCATATAAGTAAAGCTGACTCGGCCGGGCTACCCAACTTATACGCCCGCCACCACTGATAAGCCGCTCCCCTGAGCTGGAACGTAGTAAAAGCAACCCCATTCGTCTCCACAATACCCATAATATGGATAATGCGGTGACACTCCTCCAGAAAACCCTGGGCATCATCTGTCGACAATCCAATGAAGGTAGAATGGTGGTACTTCTTGTACCTCTCAAGTCTAAGCTGTTCTTCCTCAGATGCCGCTGCCCTAACCACGGGCTGAACTGGGACCACAGGCTGTGTCTCCATGACACCTGGAACCTGACCAACATGAACTCGTTGCTCTGGAGTATGGGCGGCGGGAGTCTGAGCTCCTCCCCCGGTCTGTGAAATAGCTGGTGCAACCGGAATCAACCTCGCCTGAGCCAATCTATCAAACATGCTCAGGAACTGTGCTAAGGTCTCCTGAAGTCCAGGGGTAACAGCAGGCGCCTCCGGTACCTGCCCCCAACTAGAACTACTGGCGGCTCATCAACTGCTGCTCTGGTAGGTGCCCTAGCTGTGGCACATGCTCCTTGTCAGCCTCTGCCTCCGTCCCTAGTAACATCTGCTCCGGGGGGTAACGTCATCAACAATTGCAACTCGTGTCCTCACCATCTGTGAGAGAATGGAATGATAAAAGTTCAAACTTCGAGACCAATGAACTCGCACGATAGGAATGAAGGAAGTGAAACTGTCTTAATATTTCCGTAGCCTCTCGAATATAAGTACAGACGTCTCCGTACCGATCCGCAAGACTCTAATAAACTCGCTTATGACACGTAGCACCTATGAACCTAGAGCTGTAATACCAACTTGTCACGACCCAAGTTTCCCTCCGCTAGGTATCGTGATGGCACCTAGTCTTAGGGACTAGGTAAGCCTAACATTTACTGAATAACAACAATAATTAAATAACATCTAACAATTTTCTGAAAATGGAAATCTCTATAAAATTTATAATTCCCAAAACCGGTAGTACAAGTCATAAGCTCTACAGAGTTTGCTATAAATTTCTAAATACAACTATTTGGAAATAGGTAAAATAGTGTGAATACAAAATAAGAAGGTGACTCCGAAACCTGCGAACGCAGGAGTAGGTTTACCATGAGTCTCCACAGCAACAAGTCCGCACAACTAGCTAATGATCAACTGAATTCGAAATACCTGGATCTGCACAAAAAATGTGCAGAAGTGTAGTATAAATACACCATGGCGAAACCCAGCAAGTATCAAGACTAATCTCAGTGGAGTAGTGACGAGAAACAGTCAAGACACCTACTAGACTAAATAACCTGAACAAGTATAAGTATAGAAACAACAGAGTATGATATCTACATAAAAACTACGCGAAGTGGCAATTAATACGGTAATTTCAATAAGAAAGGAAAACAACTATCAGCGGGACACCATAATAATGACATTGAAGAATGAACAGAAACACAGCCTAAGTCCGATAATCACAGATAAAGAAAGGACAAGTAATAACTCAACAATACCGCATCTTTCACACCGGGCTTTTGTCAATAAACTCCACGAGGTACTGAACCTCATACTATTCACAACTCACGGGTTCCAATACCTGAAGCCTAACACTTGGGATCTTGTGCCCTCATTACACTTCATAACCGCACTGACGACTCACGTACCAAATAGAGCTATTCTCACATAGAAGGCAAGTAAACAAGGGTGTTCATCTATACTCAACAATATCAAGAAAACTTCTTAACCGATAAGAGTGCTCAACTACGTGTATTCCTGTGCAAGTGTCCTAACATAGTTCATGCCAGCTAGTAAGTACAGGAAAAAGAAATGGACAGCGCATAAAATATTTTCACACAACTTTCCACAAGGTAAATCTCACACAGGTAAGTGTACCACTACATAAGTATCAACAACAAGGATGCCCCCAGGCCATCACAAGTCATCACAAATCAATCCCTGACATAGCCCACCTTGTCTCGCCACGTGTGCAATAGTAAAGTAAATGCCCGCCTTGTCTCGCCACACGTGCATAATAATGTTCCCACCTTATCTCGCCCCATATGCGCAACCCACATTTATATATCCCGCCTTGTCACGCCGCATGTGCAAATATCAATAGTAACAATGGCACGGCAGAAACCACGTGCAACCCCATAACAAAGGGATGTCAACAAAGGGCACTCACGAGACACCATCTCGTAGTTCCAAAAGTAAATGCTCAATAGGGGATCTCCCGAGGTACCGCCTCGTAGTCCCAAAAGTAAGTATGCAAGACAAGGGGATCTCCCGAGGTACCGCCTCATAGTCCCAAAAGTAAGTATGCAAGACAAGGGGATCTCCCGAGGTACCGCCTCATAGTCCCAAAGTAAATGCTCAACAAGGGATCTCCCGAGGTACCGCCTCGTAGTTCCGAAAGTAAATATGCAAGAACAACAAGTACAACAACAATAATACAAGGGTACGACAAATAAATCAACTCAAAAATTCCAGAACTCAAAGGAACAGAGGAATTAATTCACAAGGAGTGGCCACAATAGAGAATGTTAGTCATAATAAGAACAACTCAAAAAGAAATGAAATATTATGTAACAACGGTCCACAATGTACAGTTCGACAACGAGGGAGCTTACACAAGGCGAATAATTCCAAATAAGGACAAGTCAACTAAAATATAGGATATCTAACTTATTTTAAGGTTGGCAATTAAGAAAGAGATACAACAAATTCAATTAGGGATAAGCAGCAGAAAGAAAATCATAGCCTCAATTAAGGATGAACAATTACAAAAGATATAATTATAACTTCAAATAAAGATAAGAAGTTAGAGGAAATATAACATGGCAATAAAAGAGATATCGATTTTAGTTAAGGCACATATGACTCAAATAAGCATCAAGGGCGGATCATGAAGCAATTAATTCTAATTAAAGCAGGTAGAGGTGAAACTAGTAATTAAGAGACGTGTTCATAACATAACAGCTACATAATCAGTGAATACAAGGACCTAAGAACCCTAAAAGGCCAACTTTCCACAAATAAGTCCGAGCACGTACTCGTCACCTCGCGTACGCGGACTACAATTAGTATAGAAGACTCAAATCCTAAGGGGTAGTTCCCCCACACAAAGTTAGGCAAGATACTTACCTCGAACCAAGCTCAATCAATTGGTAACGATGCCTTCCACGAATATCCGACTCCGAATGGCCCAAATCTAGCCAAATCAATTACATACCATAAATACAACTATAAGAAACTAATCTAATTAATGAAATCAAAGCTAAAGCAAGAATTTAGAAAATCGCCCCAAAAAGTCGACCTGGGCCCACGTCTCGAAATCGGGTAAAAGTCACAAAATTACGAACACCCAATCAACCACGAGTTCACTCGTACCAAAATTATCCAAATCCGATATCAAAATCCGAATCAAAACTCAAAAATTTATTTGAAGAACTATCCAACTTTTTTCCAAATTTCTCAACCAAATTCCTTAATTAAATGATGAATTCAACTATAGATTAATGGAGTATAACCATAAATGAGTTAGGAATCATTACCCAATAGCTTTCTCTGAAAAACCCTTGAATTATCGCCTCAATCCGAGCTCTCAAAGACTCAAAAATAAAAATGGGATAAAGCCCTCGAACTTGGCCTTTTATGCCCAGCGATTTCGCTTCTGCGGGCCTCCAGTCGCACCTGCGACGCCGCACTTGCGGAAATTTCATCGCAGGTGCGAAAATGACTTATCTCTGGTCCGTTTCTGCGAGCACAAGGCCGCACCTGTGAGTGCGCGCCTACGGATTCTTGTCCGCTTCTGCGGAATCCTCACTCGGCTCGCCTTCCGCTTCTGCGATCCCTTCTCCGCAGGAGCGGCTCCGCTTCTGCGCCCCTTTTGTCACACCTGCGACCACTGGTTACCCAAACTAGGGCCGCATCTGCGAGTTCCCTTCCTCACGTGCGAGTCCGCACCTGCGGCCACCCCACCGCAGGTGCGATTACACTAGAAGCTTGAAAGCTTCACAAACTACACAAGTCCAAATCTCAATCCGTTAAGCATCCGAAACACACCCGACGTCCCCGGGACCTCAACCAAACATACCAACTAGTCCTAAATCACCATATGCACTTAGTCGAACCCTCAAATCACATCAAATAATGCTAAAAATACGAATCACCCTCCAATTCAAACTTAATGAACTTGAAATTTTAAATTTCTACAACCGATACCGAAACCTATCAAATCAACCCGGAATGACATCAAATTTTGCAGGAAAGTCCTAAATAACATAATGGAGCTTTTTCAACTCTCGGAATCTCATTCCGACCCCGATATCAAAAAGTTCACTTCCAGTCAAAATCTCCGAAAATTCGACTTTTGCCATTTCAAGCCTAAATCAGCTACAAACCTCAAATTCAGCATCCGGACACGCTCCTAAGTCCAAAATACCCAACGGAGCTAACGGAACTGCCAAAATTCCATTCCGGAGTCGTCTTCACACAGTTCCAACTACGGTCAAAATCCTAAGACTTAAGCTTCCATTTTAGGGACTAAGTGTCCCAAATCACTTTGAATCATCCGGTAACTGAATTCAACCATGCACACAAGTCAATACACATAATACGAAGCTGCTCAGGGACTTATGCCTCTGAACGAGACTTAAATTCTCAAAACGAGCGGCCGGGTCATTACATATGTATAAAGATAGAATTGCCCTTTCAAAACCTTTAATACACCAAATCAAACAATCGATAAGAAATAATCCCAGCATAACTAATCTCAGCTTACTAATTCCAAATATACCCCTGTACTTTCGAAAATGGTCTACGAATACCCCTCGTTATACTATTGGCTTATCTATACCCCTGCAGTCATACTTTGGGTTCAAATATACCCCTCATTTAAACGGAGGGACACATGTCATTGTCTTGTTGGCCAATTCTAAATATCTCCTAATTAATTAAAAAGACTCATTACCCATACCCGAAAAGCAATTTTTTTTTTGTAAAAACTAGAAAAAACAGAATTATTTTTCACTAAAAACTGAAAAAAATAAAAATATTTTTTTCCAGTTTTTACAAAAAAAATGCTTTAAAAAAACTGAAAAATATTTTCTAAAACAATATTTTTGTAAAAACTGATAAAAAACTGAAAAGCAATTTTCTAAAGCATGTAAAAACTGGAAAAAACTGATTTTTTTAAATAAAAACTGAAAAAAAGAAAATATTTATTTTTTTTCAGTTTTTACAAAAATATTACTTTAGAAAATTGCTTTTAAGTTTTTTTTTTTTAGTTTTTACAAAAAAAGTTGCTTTAGAAATTATTTTTTAGTTTTTTTAAAAGCAATATTTTTCTAAAAACTAGAAAAAAATATTTTTGATTTTTTCAGTTTTTAGTAAAAAAAAATATTTAGTTTTTTCCAGTTTTTACAAAAACATTGCTTTAGAAAATTGCTTTTCAGTTTTTACAAAAATATTAGAAAATACTTTTTCAGTTTTTTTGTAAAAACTGGGAAAAATAAATATTTTGTTTTTTTGAGTTTTTAGTAATTTTTTTTTTTAGTTTTTTCCAGTTTTTACAAAAAATATTGCTTTAGAAAATTATTTTTCGGGTATGGGTAATAAGTCTTTTTAATTAATTAGGAGATACTTAGAATTGACCAATAAGACGATGTCACGTGTCCCTCCGTTTAAATGAGGGGTATATTTGAACCCAAAGTATGACTGCAGGGATATAGATAACCCAATAATATAACGAGTGATATTTTTAGACCATTTTCGAGAGTACATAGGCAATTTGGACCTTTGCCGTTCTTAAAGACCCTACCAACGACCCCTAAGAGTACTCATTTTGGTTCTTGGATTAATTTTAGAGAACACCTGCGTTTTTGGAAAGCGGATTTTACTTTTATAATAACTACTCTCTCCGTTCACTTTTACTTGTCAGATATACTAAAGATAGATTTTTATTTTTACTTGTCACTTTACGCATATCAAGAGAAGATAAATTTTTTTAAATTTTTTTTTCTGTTATAACCCACAATATTTATTATTCATTTCAAATCATTTTTTCAAATCCAATAAAATATGCATCAATTAATATAAGTATTATGGTAAATTATGCACTTTATTTATTATTTTTTAAGGGACGTGAAAAGTTAAAACATGTCAAGTAAAAGTGAACGGAGGCGGGGAGTACTTGGTTTGATTTTCCCGAAAACAAATTTTGTTTCTTAGTCCAACGGCACGTGGTTTTATTTTTAGACAAAAGCTTTTCTTACAACGTACCTTACAAATCAATGACGTATTCATGATCCCACTTCATTCCATGATAAATTTAGTGAACTTCGAAACAATCTTATCTTCTCAATGTAAATATGTAATTGCTCTTTTACTAGTATAATTTAGAATTTGCAAATACTTCTTGTAAGTTTTTTTTTTGTCATGAAAGATAATGACTTATATTAAACAAAAGTAGCAATTACAGGGAACTAAGTGCACTAGACATGTGGTGCACTGTAGTTACATTGTTACTAGTTATAACTAAAGGTGGATTCTCACAAGGATCCAGGCTAGAAGTGCCCATAATTGGATCAAAACGTTGCCTTAGACTAGTCATTTCTTGTGGTAGATTTACAGTAGTAGTTATAGAAGAGTGTCCAAAAAACAAGCACTGACGAGGCGTGGTGTTGCTTCTCCAAGAAGGTCAGCATTGTAGGCATCCATGGCAAAAGGTGGTGGTGAGTCGAGGAGATGCACAATACTGTTATCTACTATGGTAGTCCCATTTTTAGCTAGTTGGTCAGCGACCATATTCTACTCCCTGTAAACAAGCCTAATGATACGATCATTCAGTTTCCTGAGCATGCACCTGCAGTCATCAATGAGCGGGAGAAGTGAGTATTATTATTGTGTAGCAAGGAGATAGTGGCAATGGCGTCGACGTTAATTTCCAATGGCCAAAATGACAATGATCAGCCAGCTGCAGCCCAATATAGCTGTGAGTTCCATTTCAGCGCTTGAGCCAAGGCAGATGTGTCCTGTAAATCCTAGAACCCATGTTCCTTTAGAATTACGGAAAACACCGCCTGGAACGACCCGATCAATTGTTTTGAACTTTAGCGCATCGTTCGGTGGTCTGAGGTCTCGAGCAGCTTCACTTAAGGTATTATGACTTGTACGCGTGGTCGGAAATGAATTTCGGGAACTCGGAGTAGTTTCGGAAGGAAAATTTTTAGTGCGAAAACTTTAAGTTGGAAGAGTTGACCGATGGTTGAATTTTGAGTAAACGACTTCGGAATCGAGATTTGAAGGTTCCAATAGGTTCATATGATGATTTCGGACTTGGCGTATGATCGGGTTGAGTATCGGGTGGTCCGGGAGCGTTTCAGCGCCTAATATGGAAGGTTGGCATTTTGAAAGTTTAAGAATTTCTTAAGTTTGACTTGAATTGAATTTTGGTGTTATTGATGTCCGTTCGGGGTTACGAGCCTAGGGATGGGTTCGTATTGTGATTTATGACTTGTGCGTAAAGTTTGTCGTTATTCCGTAATGTTTTGATATGATTCAGACGCGTTCGTCGAAGTTTAAAAGTTTGAAAGTTTAAAGAAAGGTTTCGATCGTCGATTCATAGTTTTGATGATGTTTGATGTGATTTGAGGCCTTTAGTAGGTCCGTGTTATGTTATGGAACTTGTTGGTAAGTTCGGACAGGGTCCCGGGGGCCTCAGGAGTGTTTTGGACGAGTCATGGATCACTTTAGAGCTTTGTTGTATTGCTGCAGGGCCTGAGTACTGGTGCAATCGCACCTGCGGAAAAAGGGCCGCAGATGCGACGCCGCAAAACGGCCAGGCAAGCGCAGGAGCGGATTTTGGTTCGGCAGTGCTGGGACCGCATATGCGGTCGTTTTGCCGCAGAAGCGGAACCGCACCTACGGTGAGGGCAACGTAGAAGTGGGGCGCAGATGCGTAACAGGGCCGCAAATGCGGCCGACGACCTGGCCTGGGTTCTCGCAGGTGCGAGATTGAAGCCGCAGAAGCGGCTGTCTCAGAAGCGACCTTTTGGACTGCAGAAGCCGGATTTTCAGGGCAGTGTGGTTTTTAAAAATGGGGGTTTGGCTATTTTTCACCTCATTTATTCCATGGGAGCCGATTTTGGGGCGATTTTTGGAGCCAATTTCCATCATCAATCTTGAGGTAAGTGATTTCTACATATTGTGAGCTAAATATATGGCTTATGTATGGATTTAAATATGAAAATTAGTAGAAATTTGAGATTTTGGTAGAATACCTAAAATTTGGTATTTTTGAATTTTGACCACGAAATTGGACGTAGAATTTGGAATAAATTATATATTTAAGTTTGTGGTGTTATGGGTAAAGTTTATCTTCAAAAACGTTTGAAACTGGGGCATGTGGGCCCGAGGGTTGACTTTATTGACTTTTAGAGCGGAGTTGGGAATTGTTATAAATAGATTAATTATAAGCATTTGGAGTATATTTTGATTGAATTGTACATTGTTTGACTATTTTTGGATTGTTTGACTTTGAATTGAAGAGTTAGAGAGGTGTTGGAGCCGGTTATGGAACTTCGGAGCGAGGTAAGTCTCCTGTCTAACTTTGTGAGTGGGAAACTACCCCTAGGCGATGTAATTGTTATGTGCTAATAGTTGTGGGTACTACGTACGTACGAGGTGACGAGAGTCCGTACGTAACTAAAGCATGATTAGGTCTGGGTAGACTTAGGACTTTACCATGTAATACTTGAGATATTTGAATTTATTCTGCCGGCTTAATTAATTAAAAATATAATTGAATTTGATTTGGAAATATATACATATATATTAGGCCAAGCCTTATTGCCTTGAGTTGTTGGCAAGTTATTTGAGAAACGGTAAAGGTTATACTCATCTTGTGTTCATATACTGTATTGTAAGCTCGTGTCTCGTAATTCAAAAATTCCTTTCCTTTCTTGTGGAGTGGGCTGAACGCCTTGACAAGATTATGTACCACATTCTCATGAAAGTGGGTCGTTCGCCTCGGCAGTATAATAGATGTATCTATAGTTTGTGCCGCTCGACCCTTGGTAGTGTACATGATATGATGGGATCGAGCCGATCGCCTCGGCAGTATCATACTCTTTCTGAGTTCTGGTCGTACTACCTCGACATAATCGTGGGTTATATCGCTAGAAATCCGAATATTCGCGAGATTTTCCATCCACTGATGCCTTGCATTTTATATGGTATTTCTTATTCATTTGTTATTGACACTTGATATTTCTGAGCTGTTGAGATGGAATATGAGATTGAGAAATTGATATCGTTAGAAAGAAATTTTGAAAGATTGTGTTAATTACAGTTTCACCTCACTACCATATTGATTTATTGGACCACTAGTAAGTGTCGATGTCGACCCCTCGTCACTACTTCTCTGGGGTTAGGTTAGATACTTACTGGGTACGCATTAATTTATGTACTCATGCTGTACTTCTGGACTAAATGAGCAGGATCTGACAGGTTCATTTGGTGATCATCTTGGCGCGTAGGCGCAGTTGTTGAGGAGACTTTATGTGAGCTGTATTCCAGGCCACGTATCACAGTCTACAGAGTCTCCATCGTACTATTTATTTTATCCTGTCTTATTTCTGGACAAATATATTATTATTATTATTGTACTCATTCGTAAATACTCATGCACTTGTGACACCGGATTTTGAGGATGTTCTAGAACTTGTTATGGGTTGTTTTACACTGATTCACTTTTACTTATTATTTTAACAAAACTGTACGTAATTACGATTTATTTTAATACACTAAACTCGTTATCCAAGAAAGACTTTTGATTTTAAAAATGATAAAATGAATAATTAAGTGTTGGCTTGCCTAATGACGATGTTGGACGCCATCATGAACTATAGTGAATTTTGGATCGTGACACCACCAATCCCATTTGATCGATTGTCCATACATGTAGTTCCATCTGTATATTTAGTTTAAAGAACCCATGTTTTGGTGGTTGTCATTTTACATACATAGGTGTTTTTTAGTCCTTTATTGGGGTTAGGGGAAGTAAGGAAGTAAAATTCCGAAGCTTTTATTAGTACAATACTAGTATACATACTTGCGCGATGCGCGGATCATTTCAATATAAATGGGTACTTGTTGAATGGGTGTTTTAACAAGTACCACTATTGTTGAATGGGGTTTTTAACAAGTACCCCACTTTTGGGTCGTTTTAATGGGGTTTTAGGCGTGAAACATGGCAGTTTTATGGTAGTTTAAGGAGGTGCTATGAGGGTGATATTTTGGGGGTGGGTTATGACTGATTAATGGCTGTTTATGGGAGGTTTAGATGGTCGATTTTTTGCTGATTTTGGTGTCAAGAAAAGGGGAGGAAACAGAGGAATATTAAGAAGAAGACAATGCTAGATTTTCCCAGTGTGCTCCCTTTTCGGTGTGTCCCTTTTTTTTGTGTGTGTTCTGTGTGTGCTCCTTTAATTGTGTGAGTGAGTGGAAGATATATAGGTGTAGGTATAGGAATTAATTGGTGGCCAAGAAAATAAGAGTATGTATGTGTATGTGAGTTTTGAGTGAGAGCATGTGAGTTTGTTACAAAATATATGGAAGAATCTTGCTAGGTGACATTATTGCATTGGTTCTTTTTTTTCTTTTTTATTTATTAAAGATAATCAAAATTAAAGATACTACATTAAAACTAAAAATTAGAAAAATATAAGAAACTATTAAGGAAAAAGTTATAAAATTGCTAGTCTTACCAAAATAAGAAGAAAAATATATTTTTGTGAATTTTTTTTCTTTTGCAAATTAAAACTAAGCTAGTAATTCAAAAATGTGAATCTTTTGTGATTTTTTTTTTTAAAGAAAAATCTATAAAAGATAAAACAAAAGCTAAAATATGTAGTTTAAACTCAAAGAATATTTACATACTAAAAAGTGGTCAAAATTTCGATTATGGCCAAAAATTAGGTG
Source organism: Nicotiana tomentosiformis (assembly GCF_000390325.3). Classification (NCBI taxonomy): domain Eukaryota; kingdom Viridiplantae; phylum Streptophyta; class Magnoliopsida; order Solanales; family Solanaceae; genus Nicotiana; species Nicotiana tomentosiformis. The sequence goes on along the minus strand of NC_090818.1, from coordinate 40,042,621 downwards.
CTCACAATGACAGAGAATTGGCTGATGTGTGGCCGCAATATATTTTCTGCGGACCACACATTTTGGTCTTGCGGTCGCACATTAAAGTACTAACATGCATACTCTCTGAAGACAGTAAAATAGCGGTTTTGCGGTCGCAATGAAAATTCTGCGGTCTGTACAATTTTTCTTGAGGCCACAGACTCATGCTTGACTACAGGTTCCTTAGACCCAACTTATGCGGATCGCACAATTTCTTGTGCGGCCACAGATTTCAAACAATTACGAACAAGCAAACATTTTAATCTAAAGCTTGCAATTTTTGCACAAATTTGACATGTAAACAGCGTACAAGCATGAAAATCTAGTTACCCAGTCCCCAATTAGCAGGTACTAGTTGACCCACTACAAATTTATCCCCACAAGTATGTACCATTAGATTCAATAGACAAGTGGCCTAAAATTAATTAAAAAACTATGAATCAAACTAAAAATAAAAAAATCTAACAAGTAATTGAAGCATACCAGATATGAATGAGTCCAAGAAATGAGTGATCAACAATTGCTAGACATGTGGGCAGATGATTTAACAAGAAATTTCAAAATAGTATCAATTGTGTGTTTAGAGAGGGAAAAGGGGAACAATGGCCCTTGCCCCACTATTAAACCTATCGATTTTGCCAAGGGAAGGAGAAGCGAGTACGACCGCAGAATTCCAACTGCGATCCGCACTCTATAACCTGGGGCTTAAATGCCTTTTTGTTTTGCAGACCGTAGATTTTGGTGTGCGGCCGCAGATTTTTTGTTGCGGTCGTAAATCGGCCATTTTTCTGACATGCCAACTTCAGAGAGCTATCATTTTTCACCTTCAATTTGTGCGGTCCGCAATGTAATCGTGCGGCCGTAGAGCACCTTCTGCTGCAGCAACCAAAATTGTGTGGTCCGCAATTCTTTTCACACTTAACCAGATTTCTGGGCACAATTCCTGTAAAGCACACTCATCCCTGCAATACACTTCAAATCAAGTTAGCACAAAAATGACTCCTAACTACAAAAGAAAATAAGAAAAGAAAAAGAAACATGGGTTGCCTCCCAAGAAGCGCCTGATTTAACGTTGCGGCACGACGCAGATTACCATAATTTGAAATGAATCACCGCCACAACATGGCCATCACCAACTTTTCCCAAATAGTGCTTCACTCGATGATCATTGACTCGGAATTGTTTTTGTTCTTCAAGTCCAATGCACCAAAAGGTATCACGCCCATAATTTCAAAGGGACCACTCCATTTAGACTTTAGCTTTTCGGAAAACATCCTCAATTGTGAGTTGAACAACAATACAAGATCACCCACCTTGAAATCTTTGTTCCAAATGTATTTGTCATGAAGATATTTCATTTTTTCTTTGTAAAAGGACGAACTTGCATAAACATGGTACCAGAAATCATCCAATTCATTCAAATGTGCAACCCTCAAGTTAGAGGCTACATCCCAATCAAAATTCAACTTCTTTAGACCCACATACCTTTGTGCTCAAGTTCTACCGGAAGATGACAAGCTTTTTCGAACACCAACCGGTATGGCGACATTCCGATAGGTGTTTTGTAAACTGTTCGGTAAGCCCATAATGCATCATCAAGCTTCTTTGACTAATCCATCCTGTTAGCATTCACTATTTTAGATAAAATACTCTTTATCTCCCGGTTGGAGACTTCCACTTGACCGCTAGTTTGTGAATGATAAGAAGTCATGATTTTATGAATAACACCATACTTGCTAAGTAAGGTGTCGAAAGCCTTGTTGCAAAAATGCGACCCCCATCGCTTATGATAGCCCTCGGAGTACCAAACCTTGTGAAAATATTTTTCTTCAAGAATGCCACCACACTTCTTTCCTCATTATTGGGTAGAACAACGACCTCAACCCATTTAGAAATATAATCAACCGCGATAAAGATGTGGGTATTTCTACAAGAACTCACAAAAGGACCCATGAAGTCAATACTCCACACATCAAAGATATCAATCTCCAAAATAGTAGTGAGATGCATTTCATTCTTCTTCGATATTCCACCGGCCTATTGACATTTATCACATCTTTTTACCACATCACTTGCATCCTTGTAAAGAGTGGGCCAATAAAAATCACAACTTAGTACTTTGGCCGCCGTTCTTGCTCCACCATATGGCGAAGAATGACAAGTCCCAAGAATGTCACTTTGTTATTCTTCCGGTACACATCTTCTAATTACCCCATCCGTACAAATCCGGAAAAGGTATGGCTCATCCCAATAATAATCTTGACAATCCTGTTTTAGCTTCTACCTTTAGTTTGAAGAGAACTCATCTGGGATGATTCCACACACAAGAAAATTTTCTAGATCCCCGAACCATGGCACCTCATTCATTAAAATATCCAAGAGTTACTCATCGGGGAAGGAGTCATTGATTTCAAGTCCATCATGCGGCCTCCCTTCCTCCTCCAAACGAGACAAGTGATCTGCCACTTGATTTTCACTCTCTCTTCGATCTTGGATGTCAATATCAAACTCTTACAACAAAATCACCATCTTATCAACCGAGCTTTGGAATCTTTCTTGCTCATAAGATAGCGAAGTGCCGCATGATCTGTGTGGATAATAACTTTCGCACCCATCAAGTACGGGCGGAACTTCTTAATTCCAAACACAATGGCAATAAGCTCTTTCTCCGTAATGGTATAGTTGAATTGGATACCACATTGTCTTACTATCATAGTAGACCAAAGGAAAACTCTTGTTGATGCGTTGCCCCAAAACAGCCCCAACCTCTACGTCACTAGCGTTGCACATGAGCTCAAAAGGAATACTCCAATTAGGAGCGGTGATAATGGGAGTGGTTGTCAATTTGAACTTTAACAGTTCGAAGGCTCTCATGCAATCATCATTGAAGTGAAACTTAGCATCTTTCTCTAAAATCTTGCATAATGGGTTCACCACTTTAGAGAAATCCTTGATGAAGCACCGGTAAAACTCCGCGTGGCCTAAGAAACTCCGCACGCCTTTCACCGAAGTTGGAGGTGGATGTTTAGAAATCACCTCAATATTTGCCTTGTCGATTTCAATGCCATTCTTTGAGATCTTTTGGCCAAGGACAATTCCTTCCTCGACCATGAAATGACACTTCTCCCCATTTAGCACCAAATTCCTTTCTTCACATCTTGCCAATACTTTATCTAAATTTGCCAAGCAATCATAAAAGGAATCCCCAACTACCGACAAGTCATCCATGAAAACTTCAAGGTAGTCCTCCACCATGTCTGTGAAGATAGCCATCATACACCTTTGAAAAGTCGCCGATGCATTACATAACCCAAATGGCATCCGCTTGAAGGCAAAAGTACTATAGGGACATGTAAAAGTTGTTTTCTCTTGATCCTTCGAAGCAATAAAGATTTGGTTGTAGCCCAAATATCCATCTAGAAAGCAATAGAAAGCACTACCGACCAACCTATCAAGCATTTGGTCAAGGAATGGGAGGGGAAAATGATCCTTCATTGTGACTTTGTTGAGCTTGCGATAGTCCATACACACTCTCCAACCGGTCACCGTTCTTGTAGGAATCAACTCATTCTTGTCATTGATGACCACCATCATGCCCCCATTCTTTGGGACACATTGAACCAGACAAGTCCACGAACTATCAAAAATGGGGTAGACAACCCTGGCATCCAACCACTTGATGATCTCCTTTTTGACAACCTCTTGTATAGCCTCATTGAGTCTCTTTTGATGTTCAATAGATTGTTTGGTGTCTTCCTCCAAGTTGATCTTGTGCATATAAAATGTGGGACTTATTCCCCGAATATCTGTCATTGTCCACCCAATGGTCTTCTTTCTCTTATGTCGTACCGCCAATGTAGAATCTACATGCACGTTAGTCAAACAAGAGGAAAGAATAACCAACAAAGTAGAACAAGGGCCAAGAAATTCATACCGAAGATGTGGAGGAAATGGCTTCAACTCCAAGGTAGGAGGCTCTTCAATGGAACGCTTTGTAGGAGGAGTTTTTCTATTTTCAAGATCCAAGGATAGTTTTCGGGGTGCATAGTTGTACGACCCCATTCCTTGCAAAGAGTTCACACATTCCATGAAGCCATCCATCCCTTCATCATCAAAGTTGAGCACCGTGTTGTTTCCACCCTTTGAGTTTACCACCGTGTTACTTGGTAGTGCCCCCTTAGGACGAGAATTTAGAGCTTGAGAGATTTGTCCCATTTTCACTTCTAGGTTTCGGATCGATGTGTTGTGTAAGGCAAGTTGAGCATCTGAATCGGCATTCTTTTCCATCATTTGCTTGAACATGTTCTCAATATGCCACATCTCATTTGTTGAAGAACTAGGACCATGGGAAGGATGAGCAGGCGGGTTGCTCGGTTGTTGATCCATCGGGGGCCTTTGAAAACCCGACCCCCGATTGCCTTGATTATTGTTCCATCTGCCTTGATTGTTACCTCCCCAATTACCTTGATTATTGCCATTCCAATTTTCTTGATTGTTGTTATGCCAATTCCCTTGATTGTTTCCACCACTTCAATTACCTTGGTTGTTAGAATTCTAATTGCCTTGATTGTTTTAAGGTCGCCATTGTTGTTGATTTGGGCCTTGGAAATTGTTTCGTTTCCCTTGAATGTTGTTCACATATTGCACCTCCTCTTCTTGGTCATTGTAAGAATCATCTTGATCAAATCCACCATCTTCTTGAACAAAATTGTCCACTCGTTGTTGTACTTGTGAACCCTTGGTTTTTCGTCTGTTCACCATCATGTTTACTCCCCCCCATGGCATTGACTTGCCTAGGATTTTTCACTTGTTGAAGTTGAGCCTTTGCTAGTTGATTCATGGTGGTAGTCAATTCGGCTATGGCTTGTCCATAGTCATGCAACTCTTTGTGGAGGTGAATCACGCTGGGATCACCCTGTGGAACATTAGCCCGGAATTGCCATACCAATGATGTGTCCGCCATTTCATCTAAAATCTCACATGCCTCCGCATAAAGCGTAGTCATGAAGTTCCCACCAGCAAGTTGATTCACTACATATTGGTTGGTTGGGCTGATCCTACGATAGAAAGTTTGTTGAATCATGTTTTCTGTCATATCGTTGTTGAGACATTCTTTAACCACTGTTCTATATCGCTCCTATATCTCATGTAATGGTTCATTGGGATCTTGCTTGAATTCTAGAATCTCATCCCTAAGTGTAGCCATGTGCCCTGGAGAGAAGTACTTAGAAATGAACTTTTCCACCAATTCATCCCAAGTGTGAATGGAATAGTTCAGCAAACGTTCCAACCAATCTAAAGCTTTCTCCCGTAGAGGAAAAATCCTTAGTCTCAAAGCATCCTCGAAGACATTTGTTTGTTTACTCCCCCAACACGTGTCCATAAACCCCTTCAAATGTTTGTATGCATTTTGACCTGGAGCACCGGTGAAGAAGCCTCATTGCTCTAGAAAAGTGAGCATCACATTGGTTATTTGAAAGTTGCCTACCCTAATATGGGGAGGGAATATTGCACTTGTATATCCTTCACTGGGCAACACCTGGTGTGGATTTGCTCGTGGTGGAGGTGTGGGTGGAACGGGCACATTGTCTTGAGGCACTCGGCCTCTTCTATTGGCTTGAGGTTCAAGAGGAGCCTCATCCACTTGTTCATCCTCAATGTCCACATCCCCCAAAGCAATATTTCCAAGCTCATTGTTTGCCATGTTTGTACCTATAATTTCTCAAACACGTTAGTTACACGGAAGGAAAAGAAGATATTCCAAAAGCACACCCAAATATATAGCTAACATTGTTTTTAACTTCTCGGCAACGACGCCAAAAATTGATCGCGTCCAAATGCACACCTCTAAAAAGGTATGAAACAGTCGTGTGCAATTATAGTAACCCAACGAAGAGTTAGGGTCAAATCCACAGGAAGCTAGGTGGGAGTTAGGGGTATATATTCTAATGCGTGAAATTGAATTATCTTAATTCGCACTTCCACAAAAAAGGTTTTGTTTCTAGTTCTAATTTTATACTAAAGTTTGCAGAATAAAGAAATAAGACTAGGATAGTTGTTTTTGATGTTTTTCAAATTGGTTAAAAGACTAGGGTTGTGCCCATTACTTTGGTGTTTGCCTAATGGGATAAAGACCTTAATACTTATTTTGCTGATCGGGGTGTATTATAGCTATCAACTTTTAATTACCCACTCAATATCTCTCGGTTAGAGAGTGGTTTTGCCCAATTTTTCTTTCTGAGGACCAAATGGTTATCACACAAAACAGTTGATAAAAGCTCAAGTCGGGTCATTACTATCTCTAGGTTGAACTCTTTAATTGAGTTAATTAATCTCTCGATTGACCCAATTCCTTGTTAGCTAAATTTTCCTAGACTAAGTCTCTCTTTCTCAAAAAGAGACTAAGTCAAATAGGCATGAACTAATGATTGCAACTATTAATTCCACAAATTAAAATATGAACTAGGCTAAATAATAAACACCCAATCATAAACAAGCACTAAATTAAATACCCATAAGGTTTACACATTAGGGTTGGGTCACAACCCTAGTAAAAATCTAGCTACTCATGCTTGGGTTTGAAGAAAAAGAAGAAGAAATACTAATTAAACTCATAATGTAAGCTTAAAATAATACAATCTATTGTAAAATACACCAAAATATAGTAAAGTTCCAAAATAGGCAAAGAAAAATGGCTAAAAAACTTGCTGATGTCAAAAACTTGACCTAATTTCGTGAAACTTTTCTATTTATACAAGTCTGAAAATCTCGGACAAAAATGCCCCACGGGAGGTTCTGCGGCCGCACAATTCCATGTGCGGTCTATAGATGTCTTCATCTTGCATGAGCTGGGATTCTACGGCCGCACAATTCTGAAATGCGGTCGGGCAATATTTCTGCAGTCCGTAGATTTAGCACTACGCCCGCAAGGCACTCTTTTGTGGACATAATAGTATGATTGCAGCCGCAAGATAATCTTCGGCGGCCGCACAAATCTTGTGCGGACCGCAATTCGAGAAAACTATAGACTTGGCTTTTTGTCAACTCTCTGATCTTGGATCCTAACCCAACTTTTGCGGCCGCACAATTCATGTGTGGTCCGTAATTTGCTCAGAAGTCTGCTGAGTTTTTCTTCCTTGATTGCGGCCACAGATGAAATTCTGCGGACCGCACATTGTCAGCTTCTGTGCCTTTTATTGCCTTGTGTTTAGACTACTACTATTTTAGTCGGATTTCATCTCGGGAGTCCAACATCCAGCATTCCTGCAATTTTGCACATTTCATTAGTTTTGAGAACACAATTCAATGTTTTAGACTAAAACAAAAGCTAAAAGGCAATAATAAGTAGTCAAAATCCCCACTTATCAGTCATCCAAAACCCGATCCGAACATACGCTCAAGTCCGAAATCATCATACAAACCTATTGGGACCGTCAAATCCCTGTTCCGAGGTCGTTTACTCAAAACGTTGACTCAAGTCAAAATTAACCAATTTAAGCCAATATTAAGGAACTAAGTGTTTTGATTTCAACTCGAATCCTTCCAAACTCGAACTAACCATCCCCGCAAGTCATAAAACAGTAAAAGCACATACGTGGAGTCTTATTTAGGGGAACGGGAATTTAGAAAGCAAAACAAATGGTCGGGTCGTTACAATAAGTACACCACATCGGTACCCAGTAAGTATCAAGACTAAACTTGATGAAGTAGTGACGAGGGACAATCAAGACATCCACTAGATCAAATAACATGTACAAGTATGAATGTGAAACTAATAGGGAACAATATCAGAATAATACTAAGCATGATAACAATAACAAACAGTGCTTGCAATAGGAAACTAAGAGCAACAATTAGCAGCAGGGAAACAAACAGGTAATAACGCCGTTGAGTAAGCTAAATATAGTTAAAGTCCGGTGAAACCAAGTAGAGGGAACACGTAATAATTCAATAGGAGCAACTGCTTCCACACAAGATTTGTTCAAAGATTTCTCCAAGGTACTTCACCTGAAAGTCACATTTCACGGGTCCCAATTCGTGAACCCTAAACACTTGGCATCTCGTGCCCACATTACAATTCATATCTGTACAGACGACTCACGTGCCAAGGGAGGGACAATATCAAATATCTGCATGGATAACTCACGTGACAACAATGATATTATTTCATGACCACATAGACAACTCACGTGCCAATAGAACAACTCTCACACAGAAGGCAAGTAAATGGAAGTACATGCAAATGGTAAATAACATCAGGATTCATCTTCTTAAATCGATATGGGTGATTAATTACGTGTATACTTGTGCAAGTGTTCTATCCCAATTCAAGTCAACAAGTAAGAGTAGAGATAATGAATGACACATAAGAAACGACCACCACAAAATGTACAAGGTATAACTCACACAAGATAGGCACACGACAACACAAATATCAACAATAACAATGCCCCCAGGCCATCACAAGTCATCACAAATCATCCCTCGACATAGCCCACCTTGTCTCGCCACGTGCACAATAATAAAGTAAATGCCCACCTTCTCTCGCCACAAGCGCATAATAATATTCCCACCCTGTCTCGCCACATGCGCAAACCCACATATATAGTCCACCTTGTCACGCCGCATGTGCAATTATCAATTACAACAATTGTACGGACAACTCATGTGCGAACCCCCGACAATCCTCTCAATAATATCACGTGTGCCAAAACATAATAACACAATATAAGGTCTTTCACCACATGTGCCCATATACCACAACTTTTCCTCAAAACAATTTCAAGACCACAATCACGCATAGCTCTCAGCTTGACAGCACCGAGTACGACAACAACAACAACGATAACCCAAGAGTACGGCAAGTAAATAAACACAAGAACTTCAGAACACAAAGGAACAAAAGAACAAGCTCACAAAGAAAGACACAACAAAGAATAATGGTCTCAACAAGAATAGCTCAACAAGGGAAGAGATAATGTGCAATACTGATTCCATGTAGGTATAACTCGACGATAAGAGAGATAGCATGAATCAATTATTCCAAATAAGGATAAGTCAACAGTGAAAGGGATAACAAAACTTCAATTAAGGTTAAGCAAATTACGGAAAGGACGATAATAACTTCAATTAAGGTTAAGCAATTATAGAAAAGATAACATAACTTCAATTAAGGTTTTGCAATTACAGAAAAGACAACAAAACTTCAATTAAGGTTAAGCAATTACAGAAAAGACAACATGGCAGTAAAAGAGGCAACAACTTCAATCAAGGTACATAAGAGTTTAATTGGCAACAAGGGTAGAACATGAATAAATTAATTCCAAATAAGACACGTAAAGGTGAACTTAGTAAATGGAGGATTTAACATGATCAAACAACTTCATATCTAATGAACATAGGAACCTAAGAGCCCTAAACGGTCAAATTTTTCATAAATAAGCCCGAGTACGTACTCGTCACCTCGCGTACACGGCCTTCACATGACCCAATTAGCACAAATGACTCAATCCTAAGGGGTAGTTCCCCCACACAAGGTTAGGCAAGTCACTTACCTCAAAGAAGCTAGACGGATACTCTAAAATGACCTTTTCGAGCGAAACAACCTCCGGACGGCTCAAATCTAGTCAAAATAACTTCGAATCATAAATAAAACTCATAGAAAATAATTTCGAATAATAAAGTTTCAATATTTAACAAAAAACTAAAAATTCAACCCCGGGCCCGCACCTCGGAACCCAACAAAATTTACAAATCCAAACACCCATTCGATACGAGTTCAACCATACCAAAATTACCAATTTCTGACATCGAATCGCCCTTCAAATCCTCATTTTGCATTTTGAAAGATTTTTACAAAATTTCCCATCTTCTTCCCTTCAATTCACTAACTTAATGATATAAATAAGTGTGAAATCATAAAATGTAATCAATTTCGGATATAGAACACTTACCCCAATCGAACACGTGAAGAACCCTTCAAAAATGTTCAGATCTGAGGTTTACAACTCAAAATATGGTAAAAATGGCAAACCCTCGAATATAACCTTTCTGTCCAGCATTTTGCGGCATCTACGGCCTCGCATTTGCGAATCTGCGAACATAACTTACCAGGCCAGGATCCGCATCTGCGGAAAACACAGTCGCAACAGCGCAGAAGAGCCAAACGAGTCGCAGAAGCGAACAGCTTCGTATATACGATCACTGGATCGCAAAAACTCCGCATAAGCGAAGCTTCCTCCCAGGCCTTAATCATCGTAGAAGCGGAGCCGCACCTGCGCTCCAAAATGTCGCAGGTGCGAAGTACCAGAACCAGACCTGCCCTAAGCATGAAAATGATCTGAAGCTCGTCCGAAACACACCCGAGCCCTCGTACCTCGTCCAAGCATACCAACAAGTTCCATAACATAACGCGGACCTACTCGAGGCTTCAAATCACATCAAACAATGTCGAAACTACGAATCACACCTCAAATTGAACTTATGAACCTTCAAATCTTCCTATTTCAAAAACCCGTGCCGAAACATATCAAATCAACCAGGAATGACGCCGAATTTTGCATGCAAGTCCCAAATGACATAACTGAGCTAATCTAACTCTCGAAATCGCAATCCGAGCTCGATATCAACTAAGTCAACTCCCGGTCAACCCTCTCAACCTTCCAAAACTTCAACTTTCCAATTTTCACCAAAATGTTTCAAATTATTCTACGGGCCTCCAAATCCAAATCCGGACGCACGCCTAAGTCCAAAATCATCATACAAAGCTATTAGAATCATCAAAATACCATTTCGGAGTCGTCTACAAAAAAGTCAAACTCCGGTCAACTCTTACCCCTTAAGCTTCTAAAACAAGAATCCTTCTTTCAAATTGATCCCAAATCATCCGAAATCCGAACTCGACCACACACGCAATTGATAACACATAATACGAAGCTGCTCGAGACCTTAAGTTGTCGAACGAGACGCTAATTCTCAAAACGACCGGTCGGGTCGTTACAATTTGGTAGTCAACCTGTTGGGAGAGGGTGTTGAATGTGTTATTGTTACGCATCAGCCATAAGTGCCATAGAAAAAAAAAAAAAAGGAATTAAAGTGGTGGTTGGTAAGTTATTATGGAATGAGATGGAACGTATGTGAGTCATGGTATAGAGCCATTGGATCGTATTGGTGGGTTGGCCTACCAGGTTTTCCACGGCGTGTAGAAGGTTTAATTGTGTCCATATACTTCTTGTAGTAAGTTGAAAGACTAGACTCGCATATTTTTCATACTTTGGAAGCTAAACTCAATCTCACTAACAAGTCATACCATTAAAAGCTCTTTCTATTTATTATTGTGGTCATACTCTCTATTGGAAACAATCTCTCTATCTCCACAGAGGTAGAGGTAAGGTCTGCGTACACACTACCCTCCCCAGATCCCCACTATGTAGGATTATACAGCATATGTTATTGTTGGTCCACAACATTAAAAGCTTATACAGTCATTCCCGTAATAACAAGTTAAATATTGGAAACCTATTTGTACCAAATACCTTGTCGGAGAAAAAGGAACATGTTTACAAATGTGACTTAACGTGACCAATGGATAAATAAAAATAAATAAATAAAAGTGAGGGAGAAAAGGAGACACTAACCTCCCCATACTCTACTTGTGGGATTACACCGAATTTTTTGTTGTTACTGTTGCAAAGAAAAGGAGAGAAACTCAGGAACAAAAAGGGATAAAAGAAGGAACCATTTGCCCTGAGCACACCGTCCGGTGGTCATAGAAATAGTACATCAAAAAGGATAGGTAATTTCCCTGTTGAGAGTACTTCACTGCAACTCAAAGGAAGTCTTGGATTAAAAGGAAAACTGCCGAGTCTCCAGCTCAAATTAGAACTTATTGTCAGGCTGTTCTTCCCAGTAGAAAGAAAAAAAAACTACCAATAGTAGCCTACTATCAAATTAGATCAAATCCAAAAAACCAGCCCAACCAACCAAGAAATGTTGATGATTTTCATGGTAAAACTCCACCAACTTAGTGCATAGTCTATCAATTGAAAGGAAATGATATTAATGTACAGTCACTGTTGCAAGTCCCACCAATAGGTTTTTCTTTTACCTTCTTCCTAACTTTCTTCTTTTTTGCTTTTCCGTTCTCACAGGGGTTGGAGTGCATGGATGGGTATGATGCTTTGGTGAATACAAGAGACCTCAACTGAAACTTGAACAAATTAAGAGGAAGGTCATCTAAAAATGTTTAGGTGATAACAAAATGGTTCAGCAGAAACCAGTTATACAATGCGATCCTCAAAAAGAAATTCAACTTTTTCAGGAACATGAGGGTTTCTTCTAGCTGTGATTTGCACAAGGGCACCATCACTTAGCATGTGTTGTAGTACTCTAGCTATGTTTTTTGCATCATCTATTCCAAGGTGATGGCTCCCTAACAAAGGCATCTGGAGTTCCCTCATCATTGAAAGCATTCCTTTGGCCTACCAGAAATGAAGTAAAACCATACTTCGGTTAATTCTTCCAAAAGTATATAAAAAAAAGGAAGAGGAATGGAATAGAGAAGTTGAGAAAACCTAAATTTCCTAAATCAATATGAGAGAATGGCATTGTTAAAAGTTTGCATACTCACCCTCCTCTTGTAGAAGTTCAAAAACACATCCTTCAGATTAATCCATTCCATGAAATATGGTGGCAATTTCATCCCTGCTACATTGCATTGCTGAGGAACTTTAGTCTTCAGATCCCAGTTCCCACTACATACACAAATTGAATTCAGTCACTCATATCCCAGTTCCCACTGCTCGCTCTGTTGATTCCTACATATTTACACTCAGTGTGTACATTAGGTTCTTGGTCTTATTTTTTTTAATTATAATCTACAATGCAAAATCATACCAAAACATGTCCTATCTCCTCCCCACATGGGATAAAAATAACTTAATATTTTAAAATACTCAAATATGAATGTGATAGGTTTAAGGCAACTTATTCTAGCATACATATTATTCTCAACAATAAGCAGTTAAGCCCCCAAATCATGATATACCCTTGAAACTAATACGTCGACCGCAAGTTGTGCAGTAGCAATGAAGATAGTCATGATAAAACAGGCAAGCTCTAACATGGGCTACAGCTAAAAGCACGTAATATCTGGTTAGTGACAAATGCACCACAAGAAAGTAGCTGTAGCACCTTTTTGGATCATGAGCATCAGCAAGTCATCCATATAGCACACAGCAAACCCAAATGACCTCTCCCACACATTTAAATTTCCATTTTCTTAACTATAGTATCAAATAACAATGTTTAACCATAAAACTGATATTTTTAGTTTACCCAGTAGCCTTTATTATTCAGCCTTACATAGTAACAACTTACCAAGTAACAAAGGCAGCCTTATTAAGACAGCCACCAAGTTCATTTCTCCACAACTGACATTGACCCAGCCAGACTTCAAACTGCTCGATAACTTCCGCAAATGGTATAGCTGTATCATGCCAGACGCTGCATGAATTGTCGTACATACAAATGGACAACATTAAGCGTCAGATCCAGGAATTAGCAATTGTTGCAAAAATGGTGCATGCTTCCATGGTTAACGAGGATCAATTGGCAATAATTTCTATCAGCAATTAAGCATCTAGTGATCCAATTTTTATCTGCCCACGGAGTCCTCACCATTGTCCTCCACTAAAAACATTCAAATATAGAAATCTATTTTCATCTTTTGAAGATTTAACAACAGATTTGGATCTTGCAAGTATGTCTCCTATAGCTGCACTCCTCAGTTCCAGTTTTTCTCGTGAAACAATCATATTAAGCAGGTAACCTAGCTTATAAGAATTGAAACATTACAGGGTATAGGAGAGTAATTTGCCCACAACTACCCTAAGCATACATGCTGCTTCCATATCTGAACCTGTGACCTTGATGCCATGATGAAAAGCTACCATTCTGGAGCTACCCACAAAGAACTCATTATTATACTCGTGAAAAGAAGGCAAGATGATGAAGACTTTGAAAAAGGTAAAGCAAGGTCAATAGTGGACTCTTCCCGCATAATTGAGACCCATAAGAGACATGACTTCAGGACTTCATGAGAAAACAATAGGGGTTCATGAGAAGCCACGAGGATTCCCCTATTAGAATCCATGGAAATTAGATAATATTTTTTTAATACCAAGAAAGAGAATCATATACTGACACTGATTGCCATAGCTTCACTTAACGAAGAAAAAACTATCATGGAAGATCTTCAGTTACATAAGGAAAGAAGAAAGAAAACAATGCTTTTCTTGAAGAAATGAAGGCATAAAGTTGCATGTTTCTAGTTTAACATGTGAAACAACTACATTGCAATTCTTCATATAGAAGCAAAAGGCACTAAGTTCCAACTGCTGAATTGTATTTCGAACTACTGAATTAGATACCATACCGATCAACTCCTAGTTTTCCATATTTCCCTTCTATATATTCGTTTATTCTTTCTTCGTGCATTTTTGTTGGCCTCACAAACCTGTAGCAACACCAAAAAAAAAAGAAAGAATAAAGATTGGTCTTGAAAAATAAAACACAATGCTACATTCCCAGCATCAAAACATCGCCTTTCACACAAGTACAAAATGTTAAAATACAATAATCTAACACTTAATACGTCATATAATCAATAATATGGACTTGTTCCACTTCATGTTGTAGCAACATGATATGATAGATTACATCAAGAAGCCACCAGTTAAAGGTGGAAAATAAATTACAGGTTTGAGCTAGTTTCTTGGAAAGGGTTATGCCACCCATCATTGTTATGGTTAAGAATGGATCACTGACTATACTAATGGAACTAATTGATCAGCAACACAGTCTAGAGAGAAGATTATGCTAATAAGATAAAACAAACTTCCCCTCCAATTTTTTTACAACCCTAACAGCCCATGGCTTGTTTCCTGTCTCTTCCGCTACTTCCTATAAGAACCAAGACTTGTCCAAGCAGCTAATTGCTTCAAAAAATTTAATGCACATGGAGCTCGCCACAACCCTGCAGTTGTGGGTTTGAAAAGTATATGTGACATTCTCTCTCAAAAATTCGTAAGAAGTTAACTCGACTCTTTTACAGTGTTATCCTCCCTCTTAAGCAATTTTCTGTAGACTATACAGCCATTTTCGTTTTCAAGACAAATCCTCCCAAAGCAAATTTAATAGCTCTACTAGCATGAGAAGTACATCTTTATGACTTTACCTGCCTAGTCCTACTTATGATTCTATTAAACTATTTAACTAGTCAAAGTATTATTGAAGTATCCACTGTGATCATATGATTGTGTGTGCATTCTGAGAAGTTCTACTCTCCATCCAGATGCTATCCCGCTCCACGTAACATCCAACTAACCTACCTTATTCCATCCTATTTTCTGAAAAGGTACAGCTAAAATAGGTCCTTATGAGTACACAAGCCATATTTGCTACTGAATATCTAAATTCTCGTGCATATCTTGAAAGTTGAATTTAGCACAATATTTCAATACTTCCAATAAAACTTCAGGCCACACCTGTCATCACGACAATTATATTGCAATCAAGAGGATGTAAAAGCTAAGATAATGGAAACTGACCTATGGAACAAGTCAACCACATCCATGGTTTTAGCATCAAAGAGGAGAACTGGAAACTCAAGAATCTCAACTTTACCCTCCAAATCAAGCACCAAAAAGTATTCCAACTCCTGCTTCCGCAAATTCTCAAGTCCCGCAGCATTTTGCATAAACTCCAGCGAGCAATTATGATTAAACTTGTCAATATGCATAGGATCATCCATCTATACAATTTGAAAAAGAAAATAGCAAGTTTTACACGAATTTTCAAGTGGATGAGATCAAAGTTAAGAAACGTACTCCCTATTATATGACACTATTCCTTTTTTGTCTCTCTAAATTTAAAAATAATTTAACTTAAACTTCTCAATTTATATGATAAATTTTTATAACCTCATAAATGTAATGGCGCATGTTTAAGACAACAAATTTTAATTTTTTTTATATATTCTAAAAACTCCGTGTCTAAGTCAAACTATGTCACCTAAATTGGCCGGAGGAAGTATTAATGTTGAAATCAAATGAATAGCCCAAGAGAGGTCTGTATGAGAAAGATGAGTTTATTACCTTGGTGCACTTACCTTGAGTAAAGTAGAGACACGTTGGCTTCCAACGGGTACGGGAAGGTGTGGGCTGAATTAGGGAAGAAGTAGATTCTTCAGTGGTAGAAAGAGAGGCTGAGATATTGATTTTACGGTTGGGCTGAAGTGAGTACGAAGAAGGTAGCACCGGAGGAGATACAAGGAAACGCCGCAGCAAGGGGACCCTAGAAAATCCCATAGCCATTGGAATTGAACGGCTCTCTGAGGTATGAGTTTTCCTGAAGAAGAAATGGATGATACGGTGACGAGTCTTGTGACTGCTGCGTAGTACTCTAGTAGCTAAAGTGATTTTAGTAGGCATTTGGTCAAATATGTGGTTGACGCGAAAATTAAAAAAATATGTACAGTTGAAAATTGAATCAGAAATAAAAACAGAATATTGAGTTTGAGTATTGTTTACCCGTAAAATGGTATAGTTTAATTTATAACATAGTTTATAGATAAGTGAATCTATTTGATCCCAAAATAATAAATAAATTAAATAAAATACAAAACTTAACATTGAAATCGAAATAAGATGGCATACAACTTTGGTTCCACGAGCAAGGCTTCTGAAGACAACAATAAGAATATTGATAGACAGAAAGTAAAGTATAATTTAGCTTGGAATAATGTGTCGCATAAGTTTGTCAGAAATTTCGTGTCTTACAATGGCTGTTAAAGTCACTATTTATAGCTAAACCTAGAGAATAAGGTCTTAGGATAAAGCCACACTTAAACGACAATAATGAGGGCCATTGACGAATATACAACGGCTGGCTATAAATGTCAAAATTCTCTGTGTAACGGATGTGTATTTAATGCTGAGGAATATGTCATCCGGTGGCAAATATTTATTTGTCCCATTGATAATGTTCCCTTCGGGGTCTACCCGATGTCAACCGAAGATGTTGCCTTCGGTCTCGACTTTCATTTGTTTCGTCTTCCGCCTATTCCCGGTTCCACATGTCATTATGTTATTCGAGTATTTAATGTGAATTGATTTTACCCTATAAAGATAGTCCCTCTGCTTTTCGATGGCACATCATTGTGTCACCGGGAAGTTGGTGAAGATTCTTTTTCTTGGTTGGAAATTTTATGAACCCTTCTGAAACGTTTCTGGCTCTTGATTAGACGCACGCCTCTTCGCATTTAATACCCGGAACACGTGTTACTCTATGATTTAGCTATATTTTTGCCGGTTCTCGAGGTAATCATGGCCACGATTTTAGCCGCCTATTCCTTTACTTATATGCCTCATTCTTCTTCTTTTACACTTAATAGTTTTACAAATTCTCTCAACTTCTTTGCATTCAACTCTTTCCTGCTTTCACTCTTCTTTAATCCTCTTCTTCAAAGAACTCTCATCACCTTCTGCTAATCGTGGTTTCTTTCACTAACTCTTCCAAGAGCTCCGATTTTCTCTTCGGTGGGGTCTGAAGGATAACAAAGACAAAGAAATCAACGTTGATGCTAACCCCATACGGTTAGCACCATCATCCCCAAAAGACTCAACACAGCGAAGGACTTCAAAGAGAAGTTTCCCTCTTCAAGTTTTCGCACTTGGGTTGTTGGCATATACCCTTCTTCCATCCGTCCTTCCAGCATTCCTGCTGTGAAGGAGGACTGTGATTGCCATGATCTAAACATCATCGCTCCCGAACTGGTGGAGCGAGTAACCTTCACTAAGAAGGCCTTCATGTATATTTATACGTACTCATTAACTTTGGGTGCGTTTTCTTTTAGCGGGGGACTAGACCCCGTGATTTTGGAGTAGTGCCAATGATACCAAGTTTGTTTGGCACAGGTGGGCCCTTCGGTATGGAGAACGATGGCATGTCTGCGAGGTTGTGCCAGGAAACGCGGAAGGAGTTCACCTTGGCTCATATGATGAATAAGATTTTCCGTGGGGAAGTAATAAATTTCAGCAAACGTGGCCACCATGCTTTTCCTACTGGCATGGATAACAAAAACGACCGCGGATGGATGTAGCGGTTTGTCGTTGTTGCCACCAAAGATATCATTCCGGCCACAACTCCATCTTTCCCTGAATCCTAGACTCGTACACGTAAGTTCAAAGTCCGTATTTTTTATGAAAAAAGGTTGTTTCATGTCATTATTGATCTTTTTTCTCTTATTTTTTCAGCAACTCGGTAGACACCACCAAAGGTTGAAGGCCTGGACTGGTGGGTTCAGAAGATTCTGGACATCACCACGCTTGAGACCCGCCAGTTGAAGGAGACGGCCCCCAAATACGGATGGAAGGCCAAGAATCATGGTAAGTTGACTGATTCTGTCCTCATTTCATTTTTGGGCATAAGAAAATTGGTTAACCTCTCCTTCTGTTGAATTCAGGTCTCCTGCAGAGTCTGTCACCATCCCTGAGGAGGATGTCTTGGCTGATCCCCTAGAGTCTAAGAGGTTGCTGAAGGAGGCTCTCACCCGAACAGGCACCATCGGATCTGCTTCCGATGCAAGTGCTTCCTCTCGGAGTCCCCGGCTGGAAAAAAAGCAACCAAAAAGGCGGCGTTCTTCCTCGACCGAGGGAAAGAATAAAAAGATGAATAAAGTCGCGCTCGAGCCAACCATAGTCACTGTGGTGATTGATGATGATGGGAAAGCCAGTGATGAAGTGGCTTCCCTACAAAGGAGATACTGACCTTCATCAGCTCAACATAATGCTCAATCTGAATAGCTTATAACCCCAACGGGGGATGAAGCCCAAGCTCTCTAGGAGAGTTTGACTTGGTGGAGAATGCCAATTCTCTGTTTCCAATCCCAGTTGCTGCTCCTGGTACTATGAGGTTGAGTACCGGGCCTCTTCCGTCTTCAGTTAGTGAGCAACCAACAACCAGTACTGCCTCCGCCGCAACTGTTTCTCATCCCTCAACACCATCAGCTTCATCTCCTTCCATGCCAGGCATATCTTCTTCACCAGCAACTGCTACATCACCTCTACCGGCCGCAGACACCGAGAGGAGGATGTCCCTCCTCCCCAGTCCCCAGAACATGGAAAATTGGGGCAAAACTATTCGCCCCCTTATGCAGATCCCAAGAGGAGGAGGAGTGTCTCCCTCTCGGTATCTACCGAGTGTCATCTGCTATCCCGGCCGGTAGAACTCACCAATTACCTAAAGTCACTGGCTTCAGAGTTAAAAAACTTATTTCAAGCTGAGAAGGGGAGAAAGCCATAAAACAATCTTTTTACTAAGGCCAAATCGGCCTAATACAAAAAGTACAAAGCCTAAGGGCAATTTTTACTTTGAGTTCAAGAGACCATCCTGGCTCAAAAACCTAACAGTTACCTTACTTCGTATTCGATCAAACACTCGCTCGATCATAAAGCCTAAGGGCTATAATGGTTCAGTTTTAATTAAATTGTTTAAACCCCGAATCTTAGAATACAACTTCATAATTATATAAGACAAAAGGGAAGAAAGTTCTTATATATATGTCAAAAATAATTTACAAGGGCATCATGGCCCGATCAAAATTCTTTACAAATGGCCTATAAATGGCCCCAAAGAAAAGGTAAATACAGAAGAAAAAAGCAAAACATACTAAGTCCTATGGAGCTTGGTCTTCGTCGGAAGCAGAGTCCCCGTCCTCGAGATCTTCTTCTTCTTGCTCATCGGAGTCATCCTTGGGGAAGGCCAACTTCCGAGCCTGGTGTTCTTCTGCTCGGGCGTTAACAACCTCGACCGTGATATTGAAATCTTAGTCTTGAGCATCTTCGAGGGCCTCCCTCCGAGCTTGCCACTTCGCGTGATGGATCATGCTCCTGTCTTTGGGTAGATGTACTCGACATCAACTTTGAACTGGGCCACCTTTTCATCGTCCTGGATGCCGGCCATGACCACCTCAGATTTAGCCTCTTCGAGTTTGCTGGTGGCCGAATCCAGATGAGACTTGAGCTCCCTAATATTCTCGGTTTGCACCGAGTTCTTCTCTTTTTCAGCTCGAAGCTGAGTCTTAGCCGACTCCAACTAAGCATGAACGACATCTTTCATAGCAGCTAAGATGTCCATGCTCCCTTTAAAAATATTGGCCTCGGCCCGAACGTCATCCACTTACTTGCTGAGTTGGTCGATTTTCTCGAGCCTCTATCGGATCTGTAGAATTGGATCATTAGTTGTTATCTCTAACATAGCATCACTATCGTGGAGCATTCAGAATACATGTTCGGTTATGTCGGTATGCTTCTCCCCAACTGCGACCAGATCGGCCTGGAGTCTTTTACTAAGGAGTCGGTAAGTATCGTTCTTCTCGCTAAGGCTCCAAACCTCGGCCTTATGCTCCTATCAGACTTTAATAAAGGCTTCATGGTGCAACATCAAAGCCTACATAAGAAAAAAAGGAGGTGTTTAGAACAATCTACAAGTACAAAGAAAGTGCGAAATAAAGTCCGAAGGTTACCCTATTTAGTGCATGTTGGGCCTCGTTGAACAAGAAAGCAGCACCCATGACATCCATCACCGCCTGGTCTTCTTCGGTCATCAGGCCCCTCAGATAGCTGGCAATCCTCACCAGGGGGAAGAAAACCCGAGCATCCTCAAGTACGATGAATACTAAATGCCGTTTGTGATTGGGATTAGCACTTGGAGCTGGAAATTGATCTACCAGCTTCGAGCTTGGTGGAGACCCAATCGCCCCCGGCGATGGTATCTTCCTCGGGACCGATAGATCGCTAAAACCGTGGATCTCATCGGAAGTAGCACCCTCGAGCCCGTCAAAAAAGCTATGGAAATCTACTTGTTGCCCCTCTAACAGTTTGGCCTCTTGGATCATGGCATCGGAAACCTGGGGGGGAGTCCGAAATATCGACCACCCCAGGTTCGACCCTAGGAACCTCTTCCGATGCTTGGGGGATCTTTCTTTGGGACTCTATTTCTCCTGTCTTCGCCGGAGATGGAGTGACTTCTGGTTCGGGAACCTCAGTCGAAGTCCCTTTATTGATTGCCTCCGGTTCGGAGGACTTCTGTACCGGAACCCGCGGGCGAGTCACCAGCCCGACATCTTCTTCTTCTTGATCCTCATCCTCGGACTAGTCCATTAACCGATGGACCGATTCCATAGACAAGGCATTGACGTTTTCCTCACCAGCCTCTTCTTTTCCTAGGCCAACGGACTCGAGGCCCTTTTTCTTATTTTCTCCTTAACCAGCTTTGGAGCTGGTGGTTGAGGGAGGACTTCTTCGTCATCAGAAGGAGGTCTCATCAAGACATCCTTCCCGAGACCTGCGAAGAAAAGGAAAGTTAGTTAGTTTAAGAAACTCTGAAAGGGTTAACTAGTAAGAAGCAAAAGCTTACCATGGTTACGAGCCTCTCATCAACCTTTGGAAAGATCCATCCAAGCCCGTTCGGAGTAGGGCCTCTAAGACACTAGACTTTTGACCCACCTTTTTAATTCCGGGACTGGGTCCGGCATTTGGGCCACAACTGCAATAACAAAATAAAAGTAAGCAGAGATTGAAGGTCTTGTCAATACTGGAGAGCGGGGCTTTGCTAGCTCGAAGTGAAAACTTAATTAGTCCTCGATAGATCCGGGGACTGTGGAGACGCATTAGATGATCGAGGGTAAAGGAGCAACCCTCGATTTTGCTGGAAAAGAAATGGAGGAGGACGAGGATCCTCCAAAACGAGGGGTGAATTTGGCCCAGGGTAACATTGTACCTATTGCAGAAGGAAATTATTACGGGGTCTAGAGGGCTAAATGTAAATGGGTAAGTGTAAATACTTAGATACCCCTCTACGTATGTGGTGATCAATTCCTCAGGAGAGGGAACGACCACGTCCTTGTTCACCCAGTTGCACTCCTCTTTAACTTTGTTGAGGAGGCCCTCGGTGATAATACATATGTATCTTGACATCGGTTCGCACTGGCCCTGCACCGAGGGGGTCTTCTCTATTTTGAAGTCAGCAACCATCGGACACCCGGTCAGAACATATTCCTCAGGGTGGGACTCTGCTCTGGCTGCATCACCAGCATAGCGAGATGAAGACAGAGTTTCTTTTTGTGGCACTGTTTTAGAAGTCTTGGCCATTTGTGAAAAGTAAAAAGTGGAGGAATTGACTAAAGTCCACAAAAATTAGGTATGGAAAGTGAGAAGCGATACTTCCTTGAGAGAAAAAGCAGAGAAGAAGATGGTTATAAAGGTTTGAATAAAAGAAGAATCGAAGTTTTATAGGTTGAAGGCGACGGTTCAAAGCCGCCTAGTGGCTGACCAACGCCTGACAAGCATTTAATGCCTTGGTTACTTAACCGACGGGACGTTTCGGTGTTTACGTCATGATCGAGCTAGTCAATGACATCATCAGTCGAAAAGATAAAGCTCGAGAATTCATGTCGTTTCTCATCATCTTATTTCTAAGAAACGAGGGGACTATCTGTATACAGTCAAAACCGTGCTTGCCCGATTTTGTATGGTTAATCGAGACTAGGATGACTTGCCGAGGTTCGGTCCCGTTTTATATCAGATCGAGACATGAAGATACGGTACCGAGCTTGGAATTCGAGGACCAATTGAGATCGAGACCAGCCGAGATTGAAACCGAGCGGGATAGGCATCGAGCGAGACCGAAGAAAGCCTGTCGAATAACAGAAAGCCGAGATATCCGTGATCGAGCAAGGATCGTGGCGGAAATCTCGGCACGTATCAAATCAAGACCGGTTATTTAGCCAATTATGATATTTCCTTCTGTATTTAGAATTGTACCATGAGTAGAATTCCTCTTCTATATAAAGGGGAATTCCAATGATTTTGTAATCATCATATTCACACATAACAAAGCAATACATAGCATTTTCTCTCTTAAGCATTCTTATTCTGTTGTTCATTTCATATTACTCATTAAAAGACTTAGTTGGTTCGAGGGCGATCTAGCTCGAGGGCCAAAGCTGCACTTTATATTGGTTTGCTTTATTTTACAGTTAATTTTTAATATCAGCTTTCATATTTCTCAATTTGTGCCAAGTGAAATCACGTATCCTTAAAACCACTTATAAATTTAATTGTTATCCAATTTTAAGGGCAAACATTGAGAAGTAAAATGTTCAAAAGAATCATATATGTTTGACTTGGAGAAGGAGATCCTTTCAATAGGGAAAAAGCGTTCTTTTAAGTTACCTTGATAGGTGGACTAAGAGCTACTTTGATGTTGGATGCTATTGCGTTACTATAACATTAATATGGAAAACCTGAGAATCATCTCTTTCCTTACTTGAGAGAGGTAGTGGACTCTCGATATGCATGTATATCCACAGCACGTATAACAGAAATCAAGTCAATCAAGTAAAAGCTCATTGTATACGGTCAAAACCGGGCTCGCCCGATTTTGTATGGTTAATCGAGACCCGGATGGCATGCCAAGGTTTGGTACCGTGTTATATCAAATCATAACATGAAGATATACTACCGAGCTCATAATTCGAGGATCAATTGAGATCGAGACCAGCCGAGGTCGAGACCGAACGGGATAGGCATCGATCGAGACCGAAGAAAGCCCATTGAGTCAAATAACGGAAAGCCGGGATATCCGTGATCGGACAAGGATCGTGTTGAAAATCTCGGCACGTATCAAATCAAGACCGATTAGTTAGCCAATCATGGGATTTCCTTCTGTATTTACAATTGTACGATAAGTAGAATTCCTCTACTATATAAAGGGGAATTTCAATCATTTTGTTATCATCATATTCACACATAACAAAGCAATACATATCATTTTCTCTCTTAAGCATTCTTATTCTGTTGTTCAGTTCATATTACTCAATAAACAGACTTAGTTGGTTCGAGGGCGATCTAGCTCGAGGGCCAAAGCTACACTTTATATTGGTTTGCTTTATTTTACAGTTAATTTCTAATATCAGCTTTCATATTTCTCAATTTGTGCCAAGTGAAATCACTTATCCTTAAAACCACTTATAAATTTAATTGTTATCTGATTTTAAAGGTAAACAGTTTGGTGCCCGCCGTGGGGATAAAGGACTCTTCTGGTTCCGATTCTGAGTTCTCGGTAACCGAAGAGGAACTTGAAGAGAATAATGATAAAGGCTAAGATCCCGAGCTAACGGCAGATCCGCCTACTTCTCCTGGGGGCGCAAATGCTTTTCTTCCCCCGAGTTCTGGGGGCGATATATTTTTGTACTTGTGCTGATTGGCACATTTGATAAATATAAGTTCTTTTTGATTAAGCATTGCGCAAAATTTACTTTTTTGCATCGAATATTGCAAGGCTTCAGGTGCATTTTCCCCCGATAGCATTTGGGTTCTGGGCATAAACTCTTCCGGAGCCAACCCTTTAATGTGAGAGTTTCATAAGAGAGGGCCCTCTTATGTTTAGGGTGCTCTTGAAGATGATGTCTCTTGTTCATTCTGGCACTAGCATGTGAAGTACTTGATTAACTTTCAAATGATAAAATCAATTCATCGTTTGGACAAGAAGCAAGATAAAAGTAAAGGGACTTTATTTTATTCCTTCTATCTTCAAAAGTACATAGCATTCATTTTGCTGAAAAAGAAATTGCCATTACTTCTGGCTAATTTGTACAACATGTTTCTACGGGGCTGGCTGTGTAGTCCCCGGTCCCGATGAAACATTTTTGTTTTAGAATTTCGTAGTCTCGGTTTCTATGGCAATCAAATTGCCGTATTCTCATATCATTCCCCTCATGCCTTGTCATTAAAAGGTCTTATTTCTGTCGATGAAATTTCCTTCGTAGGATACTTTCTGTTGCTGTCTCGTTAAAAACCTTGCTAGAAAAACCCAAATGGGACAAAACCTGGACGAAGGGAAAAAGAGCGCAGCACATACTTTCAGTATAAGCGGTGTTCATCAGCAATAATACCTTTTGAGGTGAGTCATGTTCGAGTTTCTTGGCAATTTGACTCCATCTTGGTTTTCTAGTTCATATGATCCTTTCCTGGTGGCAGCTGAAACCCGGTAGGGGCCTTCCCATGTCGGACCCAGTTTTCCTGCTTTGAGCTCCCGGGTTGAGTCACCTTTCTTAAAACCAAGTCTCCTACTTTGAAAAGAGGAGATTGGCCCTTCGATTATAGTACCTTTCCATTCTTTGTTTTTGGGCTACCATCCTTATGCGCGCTAAGTCCCTGCATTTGTCAAGTAGCTCCAGTTTGACTAGCAATGCTTTGTCATTTGTTTTTTCGTCCGCCCGGAAATACCTCATTGTCGGTTCTCCTACTTCCACCGGGATCAGAGTTTCTGCTCCGTATACGAGAGATAAAGGTGTCTCTCTCGTTCTTGACTTGGCCGTCGTTCGGTATGCCTATAATACTCCTGGTAATTCTTTGGGCCACTTGCCTTTGGCTACTTCTGATAAGTGTGGATTTTGACCACTTATTTGTACCTTTTTAACTTTTGTTTTAGTCTGAAAGTATTGATTTATGTTCCCAAAACTAATAAAAGTGTGCAAATTACAGCAATGTTGGAAATTTGGGCTCTTATGAAGAAATCTTACTCAAAAAGGAGTGTTCCAACTCACAAGGCAAGAAGGGGTGAAACATACTAGAAGTGCGGTCCGCATAAGTATTTATGCGGCAACAAAACATGGTCCGCACTGACAAGAATTCAAAAAGTTCAGAGAGTGTACAAATTACCAAGACTGAAGCCTTGCCTGAAGTGCGGACCGCACATGAATTATGCGGCCGCAAAAGTTGAATTGCAGCCGAAGACCAAATTGTGCGGCTGCAGAACCCAGTCTCCCGCAAACTCAAGCATGTGCGGACCACACATGGAACTGTGCGGCCGCAGAACCTCCCGAGGGGCATAACGGCCATCGCACTGTCTTTGGAGAGGCTACTGAGCCTTTGAACTTTGAAAGTCTAAAGTGCGGCCACACTTGCAATTGTGCGGACTGAACTTCCATTCAGCGATCGCACATCCAAATTTTGCGAACCGCAGTTCCTTTCTGCGGTGGCACATAAAAAATGTGCGGACCGCAGAACCTAATACCTGTAAACCTGTGTTTTAATCATAAACCCACTGTGTCCATATGTTCCTCCCTTGCCTACATAAGTTCTTAATATACTGAATGATGACTTGCAACTAACAATCTTCTTTGTTTGATATAGACAATGGTTCAATCGCGAGGCCGAGGCGACACTACAAAGGGAAGAGGTGAATCTTCTAGGGGTTGAGGTAGAGGTACCTTGCCCCTTGGCCAGCCTAAGACCATTGGAAAGAAAGCCATAGCATGCAGAGAGAGAGGTGCAGGCCTCTCTGAGTCTAGTTCCTATGTCTCGTCTAGGGAAGTTTCAGAGGGCAACTCAACCTCTATTTAGGAGAAGAAGACAGCCACTCAGTCTAGGCCATATGGGAGATACCATCTCAGGGATGAGCCTTCTTCATCTCACAGCACCTCCAAGGGGTCGGAGAGTACTAGCCAGACCTTTGAGCCGGCAGTTACACCAGACACAGAGGCACATATTGTACAAGAGATCCCCGATTATGGTAGAGGGGGAGATGATACATCCACAGATATGGAGAGATCAAAGAAGAAGGAGATATGGGAGGATAGGTTTGTCAGCTTGACTGCTTTCACTGATTTTCATATATGGTGGCCAATTAGATCTTTGACACTAAGAGGCCGTTCTTATTGAAGGATTTGGATAAATACAACCCGACGATCTTGAGGCAGTTCAGAGCAAGAAAGGATTGGATGCGGTTTACTGAGTGAGTTGAGGATGCCAAGGAGTACCTCGTCCGAGAGTTCTATGCTAATGTTTCTCACATCAAGAAGGGGACAAAGGTGACCAAAGTACGCAACCTTAAGGTGAGGTTTGATCAGCATACGCTAAACGCGTACTTGGGATTTGAGGACTTGGAGCCAAAGAAGTATCTGAATAAATGTGCAATGAAGGAAGAAGTCTGACCTTGGCTGGCTGAGATCTTAGTACCACCAGGGCCACCACCACTATGGATTACTGCTGGGGTTCCTATTCAGCGAAACACATTGAGCTTCGAGGCAAAGGGATGGCAGACCTTTGTTTGCAACAGACTTGATCTGTGCCAGAATGAGACTCATCTACCTCTTCCTCGGGTTGTTCTTGTGGCTTCCATCATGGCCGGTACCCAATTAATGTGGGTGCCGTGATGTCGGCCAATATTTCCTTGATAGACTAGCTCGGCCTACCCTTATACCAACACTATCACAGAGTACCTCACAGATACAAAGGTAGAGCCGAGGTTATTTGACACTAAGGTGAAGCCGAAGAAGCCATTTGACTGGTATTCACTGATGGATGAGACCAACCCAAAGAAGAGAGCCCAGCCTTCTACCACCACATGCCAGTCTGATGAGCCGACAATGGTAGTTACTAAGACAGCTGACATTCCCACCACCTCTGCTGAGCCCTCTTCTAGTGTTGTTACTATGCCTCTGCCATCATCCTCAGCTTCTACCACAGCCCCCAGGACATCCCCTGCTCCAGCTCTAAGGCCAGTGCCCATGCCTACAACTCCATTATCTTCTCTGCGAGTATCCCAGACATTGGCGAGTCTCAACAACTGGATGCAAATAACTACTTTAAATTTGTTTGACTTATATAGTATTGTTGCAGTGCAGTCATCTATACAGGTACCATAGGTCTCCTCTGATCATGATTAGAAGTTGAAGAAGATCCTGGACAACTAGAAGATGATCATGGACACTCTGGTACAACACAAGTCGGTTATTGAGGAGTTGGGAAAAGAAGCGAAGAAGATGAGGAAGTCCCAGGCAAGCAAGAAATAAGTTGACAAGCTCAAAAAGGAGGCGACCAGACTTGCGACAGCGGGTGATCTACCTTTTGACATGCTACTTGACCCGCACCAGTCCTTTCCAGATCCATCAGTACCATCTGCACCAGTTGCACTAAATGGCCATTCTGAGGAGCCAAACCTTGCTGCAGACATTGCTGAGACAGTGCATGCGATGTTCACCACTCCCGCCACGCTTAGATTTGATGATGATGATGAGATACAGTTGGCTGACCCTACGGGAGATGATATTGCTGGGGACACTGAGATGTCCAAGGATCCTTAGGGAGTTTTCTTCACCCTTTCTTCTTTCACTCTTATTTTGTTAAGCATTGGGGACAATGCTTACTTTTATTCGGGGGAGGGAGAGGGAGGGAGGGGGAGTTTATTTGATACGTTGACACATTTTGGATATATTTGGACTGTAATAATTTGATGATTCTCTTCCTTTTCTTATTTGTAGTTATCTATGTTTACTAGTTATTGTTAATTAGCTTTTTTATTTTTCCACTTTAGTTCTTTTTTTGTTAGTAGCTTCTTTTTATGCTTTTGTAGATAATAAGCCTTTGGTTTCTTAACGCCGCGGTTCTTTTCAAAGTTAGTTTTTGTGTGAAACATGTGACTCAACCCAACGATAGATGGCGTGACAACCTTCTTAAGGGAATAAGTCTATTTTTGTGTTTAGGTAATAATAATAGTAGTAGTAATGAATAAAAGTCCTAATCAAGTTGTTCTCGAAAAAGAGTTATTCATGCTTCATTTGGTACCAACACACTTAACTACGTTCTTATGGTTTGAAACAAGGTTTTTGAAAGAAAATAGCTCTAGTCAGTGACTTTGAGACTCTTGAGTTGACTTTGGAAATCATCGAGTGGTTTATTGGACCATAGTGATCTTTAAACTTAAGTGTGGTTGTTGTAGGCTCTCGACTCTATCCTTTTTTATGGTCTAGTTGCGTGAAGGGTGAGATGATTTGTTGCTAGTCCAATTATCCGTGCGAATGGTCTAGAACTTGCTCCGAGTGTGCTTTAAGGTGAAATCCTAAGTTTTGCTTAGTTTGAGAAATGATTGTAGGCTTTCCTTGGCCCGTTTGAGCTTTCTATTGCCAACCAATATCATTATCCCTAGTCAACCCCCTTTGAGCCTCTAGCCTTTCTCATTTGATAACCATATTATAAGCCTTTACCCGTTTTATCGTGATCCTCTCTTGGCACCCGGACCTTCATTAACACTCTTGTGAAATAAGTGGCTTAAGGAATAATTTTGGGGGGAGAGTTGAGGAATTTGAAAGAGGTATCAATGCACCAAAAAGAGAAAAGAAATGATCTCTATGAAAAAAGAAGGCAAGAAAAGAAAAAGAACAAAAAAGAAAAATGCAAAAAAGAGAATAAGTGGAAGGGTTGATGGATTCCAAAAGAGGTAATGATCCCTAACATGAACATCAAGGAAGAAAAAGAATGAAATGAACAAGAAAGAGTGATGTCAAGTCTTTCTAGCCCCCAATAAAAAGGAGAATGCTTCTAAGAATTAGTAATTGTGAGCCGAGAAATTAAATGTGGAATGATCAAGGAAAGGTGTAACCACTTACCCATATGGTATCCTACCCTAATCCAAAAGCCTTCATTACAACCTGAAAGAAGTCCTATTTTATTTCGAACCGAGTGAGCTTAAATTAGTGGTGATCTACATGAGGGTCAAGCCTATGATACTTAAAGTCGTACTTGTGACATTCTCTTGTGAGAGAAGAGTGAACCTGTCATAAATCTTAAGATTGAGTGCTAACTTTTGAAGTGAGCTTGGAAAATGGAAGGTAGAGGAGGAAGAGTTTGGAGTCCACCATGACCTACATGATAGAACAAGAGTCCTTGATGAGTAAAGTCAATTCTTGAAGCTCAAATGTCACATTAGAACTATATGTGCATGAATATTTGACTTGTCACCTTGTTGATAATGCATGAGTAATTTGGATAATTGTTGGTCCCAACTGAATATGAATGGCTCACCATTGACTCGCTGAAATGACCTTTCACTTTGAGGAGGTAGGAACTAATCTATTTGCTTGAGGACAAGCAAAGACTTAAGTTTGGAGAAGTTGATAAGTGTGGATTTTGACCACTTATTAGTACCTTTTTACTTTTATTTTAGTCCAAAAGTATTGATTTATGTTCCCAAAACTAATAAAAGTGTGCAAATTATAGGAATGATAGAAATTTGGGCTCTTATAAAGAAATCCAACTCAAAAAGGAGTGTTCTTACTCACAAGGCAAGAAAAAGCACAGCATACTAGAAGTGCGGTCCGCAGAAGTATTTTTGCGGCCACAGAAGCAAGTGCGGACCGCAGAATTCTCTCTATTGCCATAGAACTGATGAAGAAACCCAGCAGTACTTGAAGCAGAAGTGCGGACCGCATACAATTTGTGCGGACGCAAAACATGGTCCGCACTGACAAGAATTCCAAATGTTAAGAGAGTGTGCAAATGACCAAGACTGAAGCCTTGTCTGAAGTGCGGACTGCACATGAATTGTGCGGCCGCAGAAGCTGAATTGCAGCCGTAGACCAAATTGTGCAGCTGCAGAACCCAGTCTCCTGCAAACTCAAGCATGTGCGGCAGAAGAACCTCCCGAGCGGCATTTTTGTTAGCGAATTTTGGGCCACTATAAATAGACGGAAATTACATTTTTATGTCAAGTTTTGAAGTTCTAGCAACTGTAGTCATTGTAGTTTTCCATTTTAGGAAATTCGTGATCATTTTGGGATAAAAATATCATAGTTTATTATTTTAATTTTATATTATGGGTTTAATTAGTATTTCTTCTTTGTTTTCTTCATTTTCTACTATGAGTAGCTAGATATTTACTAGGGTTGTGACCCAACCTTAGTATGTAAACCTTATGGGTATTTAATTTAATGCTTATTTATGATTGGGTGTTTGTTATTTAGCATTGTTCATATTTTAATTTTATACTTAATGGTTGCAAACATTGATTCATGTCTTTTTGATTTGGTCTGTACTTGAGAAAGAGGGACCTAGTCTAGGAAAACTTGGCTAACAAGAAATTGGGTTAGTTAAGGATTTGACTAGCCTAATTAAAGGGTTTGAACTAGAGATAGGAAAAACCCGACTTGAGCTCATATCAACTATTTAGCTTGATACCCATTTGGGCTTGGGAAAGACAAATTGGGCAAAATCACTTTATGATCGAGTGGTATTGAGTAGATAACTTCAAGTTGAGAGCTATAATACATCCCGATCAATAAAATAAGTATTAACATACTTAACCTATTAGGTGAAAACCTAGGTGAAGGTTACATCCCTAGGCCTTTTAACCATTTGGTAAAAACAACAAAAATAATTACTCGCTTTCTAGTTTCTTCTCATTAGTTTACAATTGTTAGTGTTAATTTAGAAGTAGAAAACAAAATCCCTTATTTAGAAGCGAATTGAGTTATTTCAATTACTCTCATCAAATGTACACCCTAACACCCATATTAAACTCCCTATGGAAATCGACCCCGACTCTTGTTGGATACTATTCTTCCAACGACCATTTTCACTCACTATTGAGTGCGGATTGGACGTGTATTAGCTTCCAATCTCTTTTTAAGGTTTTGAATAATCACCTAATTTGTTGATTCTGCTTGGCCATTTGCGCTTGGGTGGTATGGCGAAAATGTGATTCTTTTGATTTTCAAGTCTTCAAGGAATTTTGTAACTTTTGTGCCTATGAACTGTGGTCCGTTGTCGTAGACAATCTCCTTTGGTATTCTGAACCGGCATATTATGTTCTCCCATAGTAAATCGACCACTTCGCGCTTGCCAATTTTCTGGAAAGGACCTGCTTTAACCCACTTAGAGAAGTAATCGGTGAAAATCAAAAGAAACCTTACCTTACCGGGAGCCGGTGGCAGTGGACCGACTGTGTCCATCTCCCATTTCATGAATGTCTATGGAGATAATACCGACTGTAGAGGCTCTGCCGGTTGATACATTAACGGTGCATGGCGTTGACACTTGTCACATTTCTGAACGAATGCCTTAGCGTCTTGTTCCATCCGGGACCAGTAGTATCATGCCCTAACTAATTTTAACACCAATGAGTCTGCACCTGAATGATTTCCATAGATTCCTTCGTGAACCTCTCACATGACGTAATTAGCCTCGGAGGCGCCTAAGCATCGGGCCAACGGGCCTTGGAATGATCATCTGTACAACAATCCTCTCCAAAATCTGTAACAAGCTGCTTTGGTGTTGAGTTCCCGGGATAGTTTGTTGTATTTACTTCATAATAACCATCCACATCCAGTACCGAGTGCATGAGTTGTACTACTGTACCGGAGTCTGATCTATTCATTTTCGTGGATGAGCCCAGATTGGCCAATGCATCCGCTTCTACATTTTCTTCTCTTGGGATGCGAGTAATTGACTATTCCCTGAATCGTGCGGGTAGAGTTTGAACTTTCACCATATATTGCTGCATGCGTTCCTCCTTGGTGTCGAAGATTCCATATACTTGATTTACCAACAGTTGGGAATTGCATTTGATTTCGATGACCTCGGAGTCTAGTCCCCGGGCCAGTTCAAGTCCTACAATCAAAGCCTCATACTTGGCTTCATTGTTAGTCAAGGGCACAATTTTTATGGCATGCCTCAGGACTTCTCTCGAGAGCGTGAATAAGACTACCCCGAGCCCGGACCCTTTCACATTGGAAGCTCCATCCGTGAATAAGGTCCAAACTCCTCATGTCATTTCCGACACCATTACCGCTTCCTTGGTGGCCAAAGGAAGCAACCCGGGGCTAAAATCGGCTATGAAGTCGGCCAAAACTTATGATTTGATTGCAGTCATGGGTTTATATTCGATATCGAATTCGCTAATTTTGACTGCCCATTTGGTTAGTAGACTTGATAAATTAGGTTTGTGAAGGACATTCCGCTGGGGAAAAGTTGTTACCACGGCTATCGGTTAGCATTAAAAATAAGGCTTAAGCTTTCAAGCGGCGACCACGAGAGCTAAGGCCAATTTTTTGAGGTGCGGATAATACGTTTCTTCCCCCGATAAAATTCTGCTAACATAATAGATAGGAGATTGCATACCTTCGTCCTCCCGGACTAAAACGGTATTTACCGCTATCTCCGAGACCGCTAAGTATATTAGCAAATGTTCGCCTTCCTCCGGTTTGGGTAGTAACAGAGGGCTTGATAGATACCATTATAGGTATTTTAGAGCTTGTTGGCATTCTAGAGTCCACTCGAAGTTGTTCTTCTTCTTCTTCAGAAGTGAGAAGAAGTGATGGCATTTTTTTGAAGATCGAGAAATGAACCTGCTTAGAGCGGTCAGTCTTCTAGTTAGTCTTTGGACTTATTTCACATTTGTTAGCTGGTGTGGAATGTCCTCGATGGCTTTAATCTTGTCGGGATTGACTTTGATCCCCCTTTGTGACACCAGGAACCCTAGGAATTTGCCGGTGCTAACTCCGAACGCATACTTTTCGGGGTTAAGCTTCGTATTATGCTTCCTTAGGATGTCAAAGGTTTCTTGGAGGTGCTTCAGATGGTCGCCTGTATTCAGAGACTTAACCAGCATATCATCTATGTAAACTTTCATTGTTTTCCCTATTTGCTTTTCGAACATTTTGTTCACGAGCCTATCGTAAGTGGCTCCGGCGTTCTTAAGCCCGAAGGGCATCACATTGTAGCAATATGTGCCAAAGTTCATTATGAACGTTGATTTTTCCTGATCCTCCGGGTTCATTTTGATTTGATTGTACCCGGAATAGGCATCGAGGAAACTCATCAACTCGTTTCCAGCCGTTGCATCAATCATTTGATTAATGTTTGGCAATGGGAACGAGTCTTTCATGCACGCCTTATTCAGATCCTTATAATCTACGCACATACAGAATTTATTATTCTTTTTTGGAACTATAACTACGCTAGCCAGCTGGTAGGGATACTTTACCACCTGGATTGAACCGATATCGAACAATCGAGTTACCTCTTCTTTAACAAACTTGTTTCTAACCTCGGTAATTAGGCGCTTCTTTTGCCTTACCGGCGGTTCTAGGCTTAGCTTATGCACGGCCACCTTAAGCGAGATACCTGTCATATCCGCGTGCGACCATGCAAACAATCAAAGTTATTTTTAACAAATTTTATAAATCCTGACCTGAGATCGGGATTCAGTCCTGTCCCCAAGTGGAATTTCCTCTCTAGAAACTTTTCGAACAAACCACTTGTACGAGTTCTTCCGCCATGGATTTGGTCACGTCCGTTTCTTCAAGTACCTGGAAATACCTCGGTACCTGGTAGGAAACCGACGACTCCTCCCCTTTTTCATCTTCATTTGATTCGGGAACAGGCGTCGGTTCCTATAATTGCTATGCCGTGTGTTCCTTCCATTTACCGCTGGAAACCGAGACCGCGTTCATTCCCATTTTCGCCGGTTGATCTCCTCTTATTTGCTTGATTCCCTCTGGAGTTGGGAATTTTAGAAGTTGGTGATATGTTGACGGCACAACCTTCATCTCGTGTAACCATGGTCTGCCAAGAATTATGTGGTAGCCCATGTCGCCATCTACTAATTCAAACAGGGTAGTCTTCATGACCCATTCATCGTTCTTGGGCAGCAAGATCTCCCCTCAGATTGTCGCACTTGCTAAGTTGAACCCGTTGAGGAGATTTGTTGGCAGAATGATGCTTGCGGTTAGCTTGGCTTGCTCCAGCACTCTCCATTGAATGATATTGGCTGAACTTATTGGGTCCACCAAAACACGTTTATTTTAGAATCTAAAATATTAAGAGAAATTACCAGGGCATCATTGTGCGGTAGTAGAAGTCCATCGGCATCCTCCTATGTGAAGGTGATATCGTCCTCGGTGATTTCCCAGAGTCTCTTGCTATGAGTCACCGATACTTTTGTCTTTTTCGCTGTCGAAAAGGTTACACCGGTAATCTCGTTCCACCGAAAAATCATGTTGATCATTAGTTGAGGAGGATATTCTCCTATCTTCAAGGGCTCTGCATTGTCCCAGTTGCGGCCGTAATAGTTTTTGTCCCAGTCGCTTAAGAACTCTCTGAGATGGCCATTTTTTAACAATGTCGCCACATCTTCCTGCATATGTCAGCAGTCCCCAGTCCGATGGCCGTTAGTCCCATGATACTCGCACCATAAATTAGGAACCTTTTGGCTGGGATCAGATCTCATCGGCCTTACGTGCTTCCTTGATGTTCCTCATCGCTGATACCAGCTCCACTTTGCTGACATTGAAATTATACTCGAATAGCCTGGGATAGGTGGAATCCCAGGAACCCGATATCCATTTGTCTTGTAATGACCTACTATTCAGGCCGCGGTCAGTTCTCCTATTTGGAGCGAACCTATCCGCCAACCGGAACCCTCTGTTGCATCTTTTGGCCCTTTTGTAGGGCCGATATCGACCCTTAGAAGATCGTCGATCTGCGTCAAAATCATCCTTTGACTTATTCCTGTTCTATTCTTCCCGATCCTTGGTTGATGCCGGGAAACTGAGTTGATCATTTTCTATTCTTATTTTTGATTCGTAACGGTTATGAACATCTTCCCATGTAGTTGCATGGAACTCGAGCAAGCTTTCTTTCAGTTTTCGGGAGGCGTCAGAGCTTCTCGGGTTCAGCCCCTAAGTAAATGCCTCAACTACCCATTCATCTAGCACGACCGGTAGCAACATCCTTTCTTTCTGAAACCTGGTCACGAACTCCCGCAGCAATTTGGACTCTCTTTGCACAATTCTGAATATGTTGGCCTTCCGAACCTGTACCTTCCTGGCCCTGGCATGGGCCTTGATGAAAGAATCTGCGAGCATCTCAAAGGAATCTATTGAGTGCTCGGGTAAAAGTGAATACCATGTTAGGGCCCCCTTCTTGAGGGTTTCTCCGAACTTCTTCAGCTGGACCAACTTAATCTCGTGTGGAGCCAAGTCGTTTCCTTTCACTGCCGTTGTATAGGTGGTAATATGCTCCTAAGGGTCCGAAGTCCCATCATATTTTGGTATATCTGGAATTTTGAACCGCTTCAGAATCAACTCTGGTGTTGCGCTCAGTTTGAACGGTAGTTGGGTGTATTTCTTCGAGCCCGGGCCCTTCAGCACTGGTGGTGCGCCCAGAATTTGGTCCCTATGATCGTTTATTTCCCTCATAAACCGCATGAGCTCAATTTCAAAAGGATCATTATCATTATTATTACCAGATCCACTGTCGATCCCCTCAGCCCCGTTGAAGTCGACCTCACCCCTTGGGTGTTTTTATCAACCATTTGGGCTACTTGATTCGTGGGAGCACTGAGAGGAACTGGACCTCTTCCATTCGCGTTGTTGGAAGCATCCGACAACGCTTGCCTCAATTCTGTCATGGCCTGGTCTGGCGTGAGAGATTGCCCATGATAGCCTTTTGTTGTTCTCTCAGGATCCTTACCGTTTTCGCAATGCGCTCGTCTTCAGTGTCATCAGGAGTCACCTCTCGTACGTGTCATGGATATTGCCCTCCATAAACCGGTGTGACTATGTCCTCCTCGTTGCGCGTATCACTAATTGAATCCTCGTGTTGAGGCGAATTTTCTTGGGCCTCAATGTTGTATGCGATGTTGTTATCGTTAACTGCCATCTTTTATGATTTTTTGCTAAGAAACAAAGAATCAAACATAGTAGTAATAGATGCAAGGATCAATTCAATTATGCAATTGTCTAAGCCCCACGGTGGGCGCCAAACTAATGGTACAGTTGAATTTATAGCGTGATTTATAGACAAGCGATTTGATTTGACCCTAAAATGATAAATAAATTAAATAAAATATAAGACTTAGCGTTGAAATCGAGATAAGATAGCAGATAGCTTGGTTCCGGAAGTAAGACTTCTGAAGGCAGCAATAAGAATATTGATAGACATAAAGTAAAAGTATTATTTAGTTTGGAATAATGTGTAGCATAAGTTTGTCAGAAATTTTATGTCTTACAATGGTCGTTGAAGTCATTATTTATAGCTAAACCTAGAGAACAATGTCCTAGGATCAAGCCCCTCTTAAATAACAATAATAAGGGTAATTGATGAATATGCAACGGCTGGCTATAAATGCCAAAATTCTCTGTAACGGATGTGTATTTAATGTTGAGGAATATTTTTCATTGAATGTCATCTGATGGCAAATATTTATTTTTCCCCATTGATAATATTCCCTTCGGGATCTACCCGATGTCAACCGAAGTTGTTGTCTTCGGCCTTAACTTCCATTTGTTTCGTCTTCCGCTTGTCTCCGATTCCACGTGTCGTTCTGTTATTCGAGTATTTAATATGAACTAATTTTACTCTATACTTGTATAGATTTTCACTTCTTCTAACAAATTTTTAATATTTGATTATTGAAATTTAATATTTGTAGATAACAATAGCTAAATCATGGCGGGGTGTATGATTGCACTAAGGAGCAGCTACTGGCTAGAACAGGATTTACACTAGGTAACTCTCCCAATCAAGTACCGAGGACTCCCCCTTTCTCCAAAAAAAGTGGAATAATAGATTGTCATATATTGGTGGAGAAGATTACACAGAGTATTAAAGTTACTTACTCACAACATTTATCCTATGTTGTTAGATTGCAAGTAATCAATGCAGTATTGTTCTCTATTCATAACTTTTGGGGCACATTATTTATCTTTCCTCAAAGTATACTTAAAGAGGTGGACAAGATCTGCGGAGAATATCTTTGGTGAGTTCAAAGGAAAAGAAGAAACTATCATTGGTTGCTCGGGAAAAAGTCTGTTGTCCTAAGAAGCTAGGGGGTCTGAATATTAAAGGCAGTAGGAATTGGAATATTGGCTCAGGAGATAAGCTGCTCATGTGTAAGGAATCCATGTGGCTCAAACGGGTGCATGACACATATACATGAGGAGTGAGGACATAAGTAAGTATCTGGGACCATAAGCCCCCGACAGATTGCAATTGGTATAAGAAGAAGATCAATGCCCTTAAAGTTCAAATACAAGGATGGTATATACAAGATAATATAAGCTCACTCTGAGTGGTGAATATTCCATTACTAGTAGCTTTGGTATATCATACTTGGAGAGCTAAGAATTGAAAATTATTTAAAGATATAAATACGTAAAGAGGAGGCAGTACAACAGATTAGGAAGGAGATTGTAGAAAAGATAGATATCACTAGGAATTCAAAGAGTACAAGTAGATGTAGAAAGTTAGTGCAACAATTCCTTTGTAATTAGATATCAATGTTTGTTGGAGGGCCAACCTTCTGTATTTGGAAGGAGGTGCTCTTTATTTGTAATGATTTTGGAGTTAATTGTAATTGACAATTGTACAAAAAAAAAAAAACTAAATCATCATTTGCAAATACTGAACTCTCAGTATTTGCAATTAGAGAAATTTTTAGAATATGCAAATAATGAAATAGTATAGGATATGAAAGAACTGAAATGAAAAATTGAGTTGAGAGGTTCTTAGTTGTATTTTTTAAATCACAAAATCTATTCAACTCGCGAAATATCAAAAGTAACTCTTTTTAAAATTCTTTTTTATAGTATATAAGGGGATAGAAGAAGGAACAAAAGGAAAGGAACAGTGAGAATTGGTCTCACTTATTATGTGAGAGACTTTCACCAATACAACTAAACAGCCTTAGTGATTAATAGTGACTTTATATCTTTGCAAAACGATTGAGAAAATGGTCATTTAGTTTAGCAATTTTTTAACTTGGTTCTTAAAAACTACTCTAATAGTACGGCATAAGGGGTGTCCAGATTTGTAATTTGAGGTCACTTTTGATCCCTAATGAACCAAAATAATTCTTAAAATTTAGAGATTAGACTACTAAATCCGTTCATTAAATAACCAATTTGCAAATAACTTATTTCTACCTTACTTCTTCCTAAAGCATAAAATCAAAATCGAGATGAAAACAAAATATTATAGAAAAATAATATCTCCTAGTCATTCCCCTCAGAAAAAGCATAAAAACTAATATAGGTTCTATCCAAGATAAAATTAAACATGACCATGACTTATAACTTATAAGCATGGGGTTCATGAGATCAAAAGGTTGCATGCCTTTGGAAAATGTTGACGGAGAACAAGTACAAACGAAACTGAATTTATAAATAATATACTATTTGATCAAAAATTATTGAATTGTACCGAATCTGTATTGAGCTTCTACCTCCGCCCATTCAAAAAATTCTGAAATGAATCACCAAACTCATTTTAAAGAAACACAGAAAACCATTAAAAGGGCAACATTGCTTAAACAAAAAGTTGTAAGGAATAATGTTTTTACTTTACCAATGCCAATTCAATGAACCAAAAAACGAGGTATTTGGTACTTGGAATATAAACAATAACACCAAATAACACAAGGTCCAACACGTATTTAATTTGGTTAACATTAGTGCATCTGTTCAGGGCCCAACATATTTCGACGACTGGCCTGCACATGCACATGCTGTCACAGTTACTAAACCAACTCCAGGAACTAAATTATCATCTCATGATAAGAAGAAGTACAAACTAAGTGCGTCAAAGTGCAATTGCTAAAGCTAACAATTTATGGCAAAGGGCAAAAAAGACTTCCAAAACTTGGAAAATAACAAGAGGACAAAGCGTAGACCTATGTGAGATCTGGATGTTGGTTGAGGCCCAAACAAGACAAAGAGGATCCTAGATCCAACTTGGCTTTTGCTTTTTTTTGGAGGGTGGAAAAAACACTTACTTATATTTGTACAAAACAAAACAAATTATTTATAAAGAGTAACAAATTCAAGTGAAAATATAGGTTACCTAATTAAGATTAAGTTATAAGAGGTATACATTCATTCGTTCGGCGTAAAAAATTGAATTTCAAGTAAAGTATTTTTTTGGTGGAAGTTGAGGAAAGATATTGGAAGAAGGAACTGCTATGCTTATGTGCAAATAATATTGAAAACTTAAGGATTTATGCTTTATCCAATAAAGCGTTAATCTTTATAATAATTATCAATATATACAATTTAATTTAAGTGGCTATAACAAGTTATTCTTCCTCTTGTTCTGTTTACCAATTACCGACTCATTATTGGTATAGATATATACTTAATTATAGGTGACTTATAAGTAACTTGTGTAAAATCTTAAATCAATATTTGAAGATAAACATACAAGCTATCTCATATTCTATTAAACAAACTGAAGTACCTCTTTGATATGACTGAACAAATTATAAGGTCTCTTAAATAAACGTAAAAAAAATGCCATCAGGTAAGACTTATTCTTTCTTAGGTTGTCCAACTAAATATATTATTAGTAAACTTAGCTGTTACATTTATGAGAAAGAAGTTAACAAATATTTTGTTGATACAGTAATCAAACAAAAAAACAGGTTCCATCACATGGTATGTGCTGGCATGAGCTAAGTATTTGCCTTCAAAAACTTCCCCATATTACCTTTTTTGTTCCAATTAAAGGTATACACCTCCCTTTCTCCTTTCTCTCTCACACATCAATTTTTTAATTTCATGTCTTTTTCTTCCTCTCTCTCACATAAAACATTTACACATATCTCTGTCTTTTTTTTCAAAGTCTTTGTGTCCACATTATATTGAATAAATACGCAACTGTTTTATGAGCACATGACATCTAATCCCACAGCATGGCCTCCCTAATCAGCCCCATTTGACAGCTTTTTTCTTAGATAGCCATATAAATAAAGTATAAAAAGACACCTCAAGAATCCCATGTGGGACTCCAGCTTATTTTTGTGAGGACAAGAAAAATTTTAACTTTGTTTTGTAGCCATGGATTTGTTTGATGATACCTCTATTCCATCTTCCCCTAAAACCACTCAAGATGACCAAATGGAACCTGGATTACTTCTTGAGGAAAGTTGGTTTT
This sequence comes from Nicotiana tomentosiformis, assembly GCF_000390325.3. NCBI lineage: Eukaryota > Viridiplantae > Streptophyta > Magnoliopsida > Solanales > Solanaceae > Nicotiana > Nicotiana tomentosiformis. The sequence goes on along the minus strand of NC_090818.1, from coordinate 40,001,768 downwards.
TTGGTAATTTACTTGATAGAAAATCAAGAATGTTGAGATGTTATTCTGATCCTTGTCCTTCCTCTAAAAATACTCAAGACATGTTAGCTGGAAAATCTCTAGAGGAAACATTTTCTTCACTTCAGAAACTCCCACAAGGGGAAAAATTAAATCTTGATTCAAGAAGAAGCAATCCAAAATTACAAAGAGCATCAAAGAGCAGTAATCTGCAGAGAGTACCTTCTTTGCCAGTTTTTGTGGACTACAAAGATGAAATCCAAGATGAAGAAAGTGATTTTTCTATGGGAAAGTTGATTAGGCAAGCATCTATAAACAATGTAAAAGTCTCACCACCAAAACAAAGTTCACAGGTTAATTTACCAAAAGCACCACAGAGTAGTCTGCAGAGGGCACCTTCTTTGCCAGTTTTTGCAGAAAGGGAAGAAAATCATGAGGAGGAAAATGACTTTTCTATGGGAAAGTTGATAAGACAAGCTTCTTTAAACCATGCAAGAGTCTTGCCTCCTAAACATACTTCAAAGGTATTGTTACAACTCACTATTATCCTACTTAAATTGCCAACTTATTTGAGTTTTTCTTAGATATAATTGTTTCCAAGTAGCTTTTAATATGGTTTAGGCCTGAGGTGGATGAATCTTATTACTTATGAATTTCAACTGAACTCGGTATATTCGATAGATAATCTCAATATATATGTAAAATACAATAAATTTCACCTAATATTAAAGTTTGAATCCATAATTTTAAAAGTATAATGAATTAATGTTCTTCCTTAAAGATTGAACTCGTTAAGTTTAAATTCTGAATTCGCCATTGATTTAAACTAAGTTGTTTTCGTGCTATATTATTAGTTCAACCACATTAATTTATCGTCATGTAGCAGGTTCTCAACAAAAGTCCAACAATATCAAGCACCATAAGGCAACATCCAAGTAGCTTTTAATATGGTTTAGACCTGAGGGGGATGAATCTTATAACAAATGAATTCAACTGAACTCAGTATATTCGATACAGAATATGAATATATATGTAAAATATAGTAAATTTCAACTAATATTAAAATCTGAACCCATAATTCCACAGTACAACGACATGTTCTTCCTTAAACGTTAAACTCGTTAAGTTCAAATTCTGAATCCGTCACTGTTAAACCCTTAGCGATATTTGTTTTCGTGCTATATTATTAGTTCAACCACATTAATTTGTCGTCATGTAGCAGGGTCTAACCAAAAGTCCAACCATATCAAGCATCATAAGGCAGCATTCAAGGAGAAGACAAGAGCAAGAAAGCAAGACTAGAAATAGTTCAAGTGAGATTGAAGATTTGCAAGGTTTTAAGAAGTTAGACTTAAACTATGAAAAGAAGGATTCAATCCCAAAATTGCCAAACACAATCCCAGGGTTCAAAGAGAAGAACAAGAAGAAGTCTGTTGGCTTATCAGAATTAGACAAAATCAGAAGACCACCTTATTCACCAGAAGATCACATGAAAGAGAAGATCAAGTTTTGGGCTAGAACTGTGGCATCTAATGTGCGCTAAAATTGCTGATTTTGGATTTTTAATTTAGGACATGCTGATTGTTCACTCTCTGATTACAGAAACATCCTCTGTTTCTATAACTAATAATCTTTGCTAAAGACAAATTTATTATTACAAGACTTGTTACATAATCAAAGTATTCGTTGGGGGGAATAATTCTGTAAAAGATTTGATAACTGCTATTTGAAAAGATTGATTTTTCGCAACATTTTTACGAGTTGCATCTGAATGCTAGCTATAACATGTTATTCTACTCATACCTAATCTATCAGCTTAGTCTATGAGAACATTTCTGGATTTAGTGCATTTTCAATGATCAATTTCAGTTTACACCTAATTATGCATTTTGTGGAGTTTAAGGTGGTAACATTTGCTTGTTAAAATGTGCCAAGATCAAATGAAACTCTTATCAATTAACACTTGATGGCATAAATATAAGTTCCCCCAGAGATGTTTTGATATTTTTGGCCGTGTTATACAAGCAGTTAATTCATGGAAAAACATTATAGTTTGTAAATAAGAAGGAAAAAAACGTAGAAGTCATGTGAATTTTTCTTTTCAGGTTAACTTATAAACGAATTTCTCTTAAACTGAAAATTGTTGCATAGTTGCTGAAAATGGTGTCAAATAAATCTGTGTCCATGTTCTTGGCTTCTTGCTCTGGCCAAACACGAACTAGGAACGGCATTTTCTTTATGGTTAAACATTTATCCTGATTTTCTTACTATATATTATTTTTTTATCTATTGAAGAAAATGATAACATATTTATCATAATTGAGCTTTTCTTTTTCTAAAAGGTACTTATAAATCTCCCATATTTGGCTAGTCCCTTTACTCGGAGGAAAATATTATATTTTTATAAATTGAGGATCCTTCCTTCTCATTTAGCAGAATCCACAATGTAGTCGGATTTGCGAGTCTTGTTTAGGGGGAGAATTTGTGAGACAAGTGTTAGCTTGTCACTTGTGTGTGCCTCTTTGTGAGGTTGTTCTCTCGATATTTTGTACTCTCTTTTATATGGTGAATTGCTCATCTCCGCCTGTGGACGTAAGTCAATTGACCGAATTACATTAAATGTTTGTATCTCTTTTGGTATATTTCTCTTTTGTTGTCTGATTTATCGTCGTTCAAGGTTTCTTTTACAAGCTTCCGCATGACACCTGATTATTTTGATCCTAACAAGTGGTATCAGATTGAGGTTCAAGACAGGTACATCTACGCGGGTTTAGTTCTAGCCGCAATCTATTTGACGGTAATCATGATTTTTATCTGAGAAATTTGATCGGAATGCTACTCACAATGAGACAAATTTTGTGGTGGAGATTTGGAGATGTGACATGTTGAAGGTTACATGAAGAAGGTGGATCAAGTTTATTTGTCAGAAAATTCATCCCAAGAGGGAGAATTGTTAAGTGTTTGTCCTGATTTTCTTACTATATATGGTTTTCTTATCTCTTGAAGGAAAATGCAACATATTTACTATAATTAGGTTTTTCTTTTTTTAGAAGGAACTTAAAAATCTCCCATATTTGGCCAGTCCCTATTCTTGGAGAAAAATATTAGACTTCTATAAATTAAGGATTCTTCCTTCTCATTTAGCAGTATCCACAATGTAGTCCCTAAGGGTTTTGAAAATCTTATTTAGGGGGAGAATCTGTGAGACAAGTGTTATGTTGTCACTTGTGCGTGCCTCTTTGTGAGGTTGTTCTCTCGATATTTTATACTCGCTTTCATATGGTGGATTAGGGGTGAGCATAATTTGGGCAAATCCGAAATCTGATTTTTTTGGATTTTCGGATTACAGATTGAATTTTGGATTTAATTTTTAAAATATTTGGATTTCAGACTGGATATTATATTTAGTACTTCGGATTTTTGGATATCCGAGAATCCAAAATTCTTATACTTTATATTTAGTCCATTATTCATATGCCAATAGTAATAAGTTCAATACCCTACCCATTAGATATTATCTCATATATTCAATATTAATTACTAAGTTACTGTCAGAATACTTTTTATTTGGACATGAATTTACTATTGCTACTTTTTATCGGCCATATTAATATATCTGTTGTATTTTTTTTGAAAATAATTTCATTACTTGAATACTTTATTTGGATGATTGCGGCAAGAATGAGGAACTTTTAAGGAAATTTAATATGAGTACTTAAATTGGATATTCATTTTTGTAAAAAGTAGAAACATCTCAACTTATACGCTCAAAATCGAAAATCCATAATATCCAAACCGATTAATCTGAAATCGAACTTAAAAATCAGATCTAATCCGAACTTATTTGGATTGGATTTGGATTGTCATTTCTTCAATACGAACACCGAAGATCCAAACCAAAATTCTCATATCCAATCTGAACTGCCCGAATGCCTACCCCTATGGTGGATTGCTCATCTTCGTCTGTGGACGTAGGTCAGTTGACCAAAACATATTAAATATTTGTATCTCTTTTGGTATATTTCTCTTTTGTTGTCTGATATCGCCGTTCAAGGTTTGCTTTACTAGCTTCCGCATGACACCTAGTTATTTCGATCCTAACTGTGATAACATGAATAATAAACTTCAGTGTTGATTTATGTAGATACTAAGCAGTGTTTTAAAAGACGTGTGCGTAAGGCGAGGAGTTTTACATATGCCTTGGCGAGGTGTAAGCCCCATGGATATTTAATTTTTAATATTTTATAAAATAATATAATTATAATATATATTTATAAATAAGTAAAATTGCATAAAAATTGAAGAAAACTATAAATATGTGAAATATATATATATATATATATATATATATATATATATATATATATATATATATATATATATATAATGATGTACTCCATCCCCACACAAAACTAGTCAAAACAATATATTATACGCTACTTACAAGCACAAGTAACTTGAGTCGAAAAGAATAAAGTTTTCTATATGGAGGAACAAAAAGGATGACTATATGTAAGTTAAACTTTGAACTTGCTTCTATGAACGAGAATGAAGTTCTCTTTGTATTAAAAAAAATTGAATATTCGTTGCTTTTGGGAGATATTAGCAGACTAGCGGACAAAGATAAAGAATTGGGAAAGACTATAAGAAAGGTCTTGACTTTTAAATTTAATACATATCAGTTCCTTTTTAAAACTTTTGAGTAATTACAAGTTGACTTTTGGGAATTTGGGTATTATATGAAGGAATTATTCAACAAATTTTGTTTTAATTTCAAAAAGTCTCTGGGGCTTACGCCTCACTACAAAAATGCACCTCAAATGCCCGGGCATACCGAATTGCTGGGCGTACGCCTCTTGAGACTTTCGCCCCACACCATCGCCTCGGGGCGTTTTTGGTTTGCCTCTCCCCGAAAACGCCTTTTAAAACACTGGTACTAAGTAAGTGTTTGGAAATAAGAATTTATGACTTAAAAAAATAGTATTTGAAATTAAGTTGAAAAATATTATTTGGACTTTGAAATTATGTTTGGACATGTATTTCAGTTGAAAAAATATTACAATTTTCTGAGTGAGGACTAAAAATCCGGAAAACTTGAAACTCTTTAGTTTTTGAAAAACTCATTTTCGATTTTTTTTCAAAAACTTATACATTTTCATGGATAAACAGGCTTTTAAAAAACAAACAGAAGAAAGGATATTTTCTTTATAGGCAGACGGGGTCCTAAGATTGCTTTTTTAAATTCATAGTTACCAATATTTTTAAAGAAGATATAAGAAAACCAAAATAACTCTGCAAGCAAGGACTTAAATAATCTTACTTTCAATGACAACAGGAAACCACCAAAGAAAAAGAACAAAAAGGAGAAAGAAAAAAGAAGAGAAAATGCTAAATTCAGCCAAAAAGCTTCATATGATCTATTCCTTTATCCTTTTCGATACTTTGGAAATGTAAGATTCATGATCCATAAAGTTGTCACATTACTCCAAAAAGATAAAAGGCAAACAACAAAGAAAAGAACTGCTTAAGTCATGTGTTTTTGTGAGTTACTTTTTCCTTTTTCTTTTCTAAGGTGTCAAAGTGGAAACGTTGTAGACGTGGTTTCAACGGATCTTTAAAAATCGATTAAATCGAACGAACTGAATCGTACCGAATTGATTATTAAGTTTCTTTTAATAAAACCGTAAGTTTTTATATAAAACTAACTGTACTGATATTTAGGATAAATTTTTAGTTTTATAAAAATAAACCGAAAAAATACTGAACCATCCCGAATAATTTTTTATAAAAAAATCAAATTTTTTATATTAAGTTTAGAAATAATAAAACATTAATTTTTTTCTTGGGCCTTGTGATTAAGGAAACGTTTACAAGTCAACAAGTAATTAAAACCCAAAGTCTCAACTCTCAAACCTATTATGCTATTCATACTAAAACTAAATTAGTTCTAGTTATCATCTTAAGTAGCATGCCATAGGTATTCCAGCTATCTTGAGTAGCAAACCATAAGGTATTGAATATCTCTCCTCTCGTATGATTTAAATTTTTCTTATTGTATACTTAATCTTTTAATAGACTCTATTCTTGAGTCTAATCTTGATTAATGTATCCCAATGTGTGATCTATATTTCTATTGTTTTTGCTCAATTTCTCTTACTTTGTAGTAGAATATTGGGATAAATCTCTATTCTGGCTATCTTTCATATTACTCTGATTCATCATCTTTTAAAATGTAAAAATATCTAGTGAGTTTTGCCGAAATCCTAAGTATGTATTTTATCGTGTTCTAACATCTATAAGTAACTCTTACATGATTTTTTTAAAGAAAAATACCAAAAATTAACCGAACTATATAAATATCAAAGAGAAATCGAGATGATGGAACAGTTTTAAAAAGTCTAATTTTAATTATACAAAATAAAATAACCGAAAAACGACTATGGTATATATTTTATAAATAACTAGCCGAATCAAACTATTGACACCCCTAGTTGTAGACACCCTTTTGGCATTTGCACTCATTTTTGTTGCAGGGTAGATGCTATATTTTTCAAAAATATCCTGTTAATATCAGAAAATAAAATTCATTTAATTTGAAACTCGCTTTTTTCATTGTTGTGCTTTAATCTTTCTTTAGTTTAATCAAGGGCATCCTAACTTCCACACTTTTGGCATGATCTAAACTTACTTGAGGTTGTTTGGCTAAACTTATAAGCTGATCAAACTGATTTATAAGCACTTTTTTGCTTATCTACGAGTTTGATAAATACCCAAAGTGCTTATAAGTCAAGTGATTATAAGCTAAAATCAGTCATAAGTCATAAGTTGGTCACCCCCAACTTATGAATTTTTAGCTTATAAACACTTTTAGTTTGACCAAAGTTTTTACTAATTTACCCTTAATAATATTTTTTAATTCACAAAATATTTTTTCCAAAATAAATTTTCTAACTTTCTTTTTATTCCATATTCTTTGTTCATCTTTTTCTTTACAAAGAAACTTTTTAAATTTATAATCTTTTGTAAAGTTTTTTAGGATATTTTAGTCATTTTAATAAAAGAACAACTTATCAACACTTTTTTACCAAACACATCAACTGTTGATTATCAGTTTTCAGCACGTCTATCCAAACACGCAAATGCTTATTTAAAAAATCAGCTTCAACACTTAAAAATACTTTTCACCACTTCAAACTTATCAGCTATTTACAATCAGCTAATCCAAACGAGCTCTTTTTCGGAAAATGTTTTTCTTCATTAAATTATTTTTCGGTATTTGGCTAATTAGCGTTGAAAATATTGTCCTCACTGAAAATGTTTTAAAGAATATGACTTACATAATTAAGGGGCATAAGCCATTTTCTTTAGTATTGAAGACAATTACCAAAGCATATTCTCATGCCATATCACCCACCTTCTACAATAACCGTGTAATATTTTATCTTTATATACCTAATCATTCGCCAAAAAAAAGACATACACAATATAGCAAGTTGGTTCTTAAATAATAAAAAAAATTCTTGCAAAGCATCTTGCAGTATGTCATATGCACCGTAAGAGTATAATAAATATTCTTGGAATCAACTTAATCGTTTTCATAAAAAAAAAAAATCCGTTCGTTTATATACACGATTTTTAGGTGGGCATATCGCCAGAACAATAAAAACAATTGTTTCCTGATCGTCATCTTTCTATTTGTTCATTGATTATTTATTTATTTATTTTTTTGTGGTTTGAAAGTAAATGATAAAAATATATTCAACATTTGATGTGACTGGAACGCCAAGTGTCAACTGAAATATGAAAACCTAAAATAGCAAAATTAGTTCAACTTATTAATTACTTCATACAAGTTAGCTATACGATATTTCTCCTAACATCTATCATTCAGGTGTTATGAAGCAAGTATAACTTGTATAGTTGTAGATAACTCAGAATAAGATTTTTATTTTCTTAAAAATCAATTAGATGATTATTTACATTAGGCATGAATTGTTAATTAGAAAAAACAAAAAAGTAAATAACCTGATATTTAAATAACGGTAAGGAGATACATCTATTTTCCTCTTTCACTCTTCTGCAGTGTGAAACAACTGGTAAACTTGGCGTTTTTCCGTTTTCTTTGGTCTGTGATGTTACTGAATTTGCCACGTTTTCTAAGAAATTGTAGTACAAGCATTTTTCCAATGAATTGAATGCATATGGTTTCGGATAAGATTCACTTGTGAAATTTGAACAAAATTTTTCATAAATCACTATTGTTTAGTGATTATTTATTTCCTATAACTATTATATACATAATTATTTTATATAGCTACTATTTATTTGTTACGGGAGTGTATTCACATATATTCGCGCTGCTGTATTCATGAATACAGCAGCAAAAAGCGCCTAAAATCAGGGCAGTCTAGTTGTACGCGCATGTATTCACATGTATTCGCGCCATGTATTCATCAATACAACAGTAAAAAGCGCTTAAAATCAGGGCAGTCCAGCTGTACGCGCATGTATTCACATGTATTCGCGCTGGTGTATTAATGAATACAACAGTAAAAAATACCGAAAATCAGGGCAGTCCAGCTGTACGCGCATGTATTCACATGTATTTGCGCCATGTATTCATGAATACAACATCAAAAAATGCCTAAAATCAGGGCATTCCAGCTGTACGCGCATGTATTCTGTCATGGGCGGTTTTCCAACCATGCCCCATGACCCCTTGGACGCGCCCCGTGGCGTCCTGGCCAGCTTCCCAACGCCCGTCGCCACGGTCGGCCCCGTGGTCTTGGCAGCTCCAAGTGACAAGCGCGCAAGTGCCTCTGTCGCCCCACCGATAGCCATCGCCAGCGCCCAGCCACAGGCAAAAGCCAACAGCGCCGCGCGCGCAGACAATGCCGCACGCGCAGACCCTGATGCTAAAGACAAAGTTGCTGCCAACGGACTTGTTGCTGCTTTGTAGAAGACTAAGTCCTTTTCATTGTAAATATAGAGTAGTTTTGCTGCATTTTCCTTAAGTGTGATTTTCCAGCTTTCATAGGTCTAGTCATGTAACTTTGATTTATTTTTTTTAAGTATTATTAAGGGGGACCAAGCAATCAAAACTTTCAAGCAAGCAAACAATTCTCTGTACTGGTGTCTCTCCCCCCCGACACCATCTTGTTTTCTGTAATAGCTTTCATTCAATGCAATCAAGCTTTCTTTCATTCTCAATTCTCTTTTCTGCTCTCTTTCAATTGCTCATGACATTGGTTTTCCCGTACGGCACTGACAATCTAGTCTAGCGTACGGAGGGGACCTCAGTTGGCGGACAGCAACCGTACTGACATCGGTTGCCTAGCCTTACGTCGCCCTTCCAAGGAACTTCAGGAAGGCGCCGCGTAACAGTTGGTATCAGAGCCTAGGCTCGACATCGGACGAGGGATTACATTGCAATTACCACCATTTCTGACCATGGTGAATTATGGGGATCGCATCGCGACCCTTGAGGGAACGGTTGACGCATTATGGCCCATCGTGGAAATGGTGCCCGATCTAAAGACCAGCCTAGTGCAAAGGTTGGACGACCTGGACCGCAGACTCATCCAGGCCGAAGTTGACATAGAAAACATCAGTCGCGACTCTGAAGGAGACCGGCAAACAGCAGCCACAGAGGCAGCTGAAATTTTTGGTAAATTTGAGGTCCTCCAGCAGGAGCGTGCCGAGGATTTAGCCAACAGGGAACAAGAGGCAGACAGGGTGACTGCCATGCAACAAACCATAGACAACTTGACAGGCCAGCTCAATGTTGTCAATGCTGCTTTACAAGGCCTACTTCGAGGAGGCGAAAACCAATTTGGGGGTGGTGTGAACCTCGCCCCCATGGCACAAAAGCTGAAAATTCCTGAGCCAAAGCCATACAACGGAGCTCGGAATGCCAAAGAAGTGGAAAATTTCATTTTCGACATCGAGCAATACTTCGATGCCGTGGGAAGCCTAAAGAAGCTAAGAAGGTAGCAACTGCTGCCATGTATCTTCAGGATGATGCCAAACTCTGGTGGCGGGTGAAGTACGAAGCCATCAAGGCTGGTGAAGATGCCCTCGAGACATGGGCGGAACTGAAGGCAGCCATACGCCTACAGTTCTTCCCCGAAAATGTTGAGTACAATGCCAGGAGAAAGTTGCGGGAGCTCTGCCAGACCAAATCAGTGCGAGATTACGTGCGGGAATTCTCTGCGCTCATGCTGAACATCCGTGACATGGGGGACAAAGACAAACTCTTCACCTTCCTGGAAGGGTTGAAACCTTATGCCCGGATGGAGTTGCAGAGACAAAGGGTAGACACGTTGCCTAAGGCAATCTAAGCAGCAGAGTGCCTTGGGGATTACCAAGTGGAAGCTCGGAAGGATAGGCCTCAACAGCCTGTCTGAGGAGGATACAAAGGGGGCCAACCAAACACTGGTGGCCCTAGCAGAAGTGGAGGAGACCGGAGTGCACCCAAATCCAAGGCTCCCTCTTCCAGCAGTACTAGTGCTGCATCTAACAACAATGATCGGGGGAGGAAGCCCCCCTCAGGATGTCATCATTGCGGCGGACCACATTGGAACAATGAATGTCCACATGCACAGATGAACGCCCATCAAGCTTTTGAGGATGGGACGGATGACGACGCCGATGATGCGGACCAGACCGAGCCAGTAGGTGCATTCAATGCAATTGTTGGCTCCATTTCTGAGCCCTTAGCGGGAACCAGTGCCGGTATCCGCAAGAAGAAGGACCCATGTCCAATTGCCAGGAAAGGAAATAAGAAGGCGAATTTGAGGACTCCTCCTCATCAAGAGAGGACCCTAATGTTCGTTGACATGAAGGTAAATGGCAAGCCCATTCGAGCAATGATAGACACGGGTGCCACCCATAACTACTTAGCCTCGACTCAGGTGGAGCGTCTTGGACTAGTTGTAGGAAAGGGCAAAGGTCGTGTGAAGGCTATCAACTCACCACCTCAACCAGTGGGTGGAATAGACAAAGAAGTACCAGTGAAGCTTGGCCCTTATGAAGGAAAGTTCAACCTGCGCGTAGTGATCATAGATGACTTTGAGTTAATAGTGGGGTTGGAATTCCTGAGACAGACCAATACCATGCCCGCACCGTATGCAGACATGCTACTGATGATGGGGGCAAATGGGGCCAAGCCTTGCATTATTCCGTGCATTCCCATGAAGATGGCAGCCGAGAACATCTCGGCCTTGCAGTTAAAGAAGGGGGTAAAAAGACATGAACCCACGTTCCTGGCTACCCTCTGCATGGAAGATATAGAACGCTCCTCGGGTCCCATTCCTGCACCCGTGAAGGAGTTACTTCTGGAATTTGAAGACATCATGCCATAAGACATGCCAAAGCGTCTTCCGCCTAGGCGAACTGTGGACCATGAGATTGAGTTGGTGCCGGGTGCGAAGCCACCTGCCCGGGCGCCATACAGAATGTCACAACCCGAACTCACCGAGCTTCGGAGACAATTGACGGAAATGCTAGACACAGGGATCATTGTGCCCTCCAAGTCCCCATACGGGTCCCCTGTGCTATTCCAAAAGAAACATGATGGTAGTTTACGACTCTGCGTGGATTACCGGGCTCTAAACAAAATCACCGTGAAAAACAAGTACCCTATTCCGCTAATGGCAGACTTGTTTGATAGACTGGGTAGTGCGACGGTATTCACCAAAATAGACCTGAGAACAGGTTATTGGCAAGTTCGGATTGCAGATGGTGATGAGCACAAGACGACCGGTGTGACAAGATATGGGTCGTACGACTTCCTGGTTATGCCCTTTGGCTTGACTAACGGGCCAGCCACATTTTGCACCTTGATGAACCAAGTCTTCCGAGAATACATTGATGAATTTGTCGTGGTTTATTTGGATGACATTGTGGTATATAGCCAGACACTAGAAGAACACCTGGAGCATTTGCGGAAGGTCCTAGCCCGATTGCGGGAGCACGAATTATATGCGAAGCTATCTAAGTGCTCCTTTGCTCAGAAACAAATTGACTTCCTTGGACATGTCATCGAGGAAGGGAGGATCAAGATGGACCAGCAGAAGATTCAGGCCATTACAGAATGGCCGCCTCCTAAGGATATACATGCCTTGAGGTCGTTCCTTAGCCTATGCAACTTCTATCGACGGTTTGTGAAAAGTTACTCCCTCATTGCAGTGCCGTTGACAGAACTTCTCAAGAAGGCCACCCCGTGGGATTGGGGCCCCAAGCGGGCAGAGGCCTTCGACGCATTGAAGATGGCTATGTCTAGTAGCCCAGTCTTAGCCCTCCCTGACTTGGCCAAGCCATTCGAAGTGCAAACGGATGCCTCCGACTATGCACTTGGGGGAGTATTGCTACAAGAAGGGCATCCCGTAGCATACGAGAGCCGGAAACTGAAGGATGCAGAGCGGCGCTATGCAGCCCATGAGAAAGAATTATTGGCTGTCGTTCATTGCTTACGCCTTTGGAGGCATTATCTACTAGGAGCCCCATTCGTGGTCAAGACAGACAACACAGCCGTTAGCCATTTCATGACCCAGCCAAAGCTGAATGGACGACAGGCTAGGTGGCAGGAACTCCTAGCGGAATTTCACTTCAACCTGGAGTACCGAAGTGGAAAGACCAATCATGTTGCTGATGCACTCAGTCGGAGAGCTGATCTAGCATCGATGTGTGTACTCGCCGCCCTAAAGGGAAGCGAAGTAACCACCACCATAAAAGACCAGATACAGGATCTACTCATCAAGGATCCTGCTGCACAGTATTTGGTTGATTTGGTAGGACAGGGCAAGACTCGCCAGTTCTACACCGAAGATGGGTTCCTGAAGGTGAAAGGGAACCGACTTTATGTTCCTAAAGGAGGAGATCTGCGACGGACTCTTCTTGCAGAATGCCACGATACTTTGTGGGCCGGTCATCCCGGCGAGGAACGCACCATGGCATTACTTCGCCGTGCATATTATTGGCCTCAAATGGTCGATGACGTCGCTCAGTATGTGAAGACTTGTCTAGTATGCCAAAAAGATAAGTCAGACCGCTTGACGCAGGCAGGGCTCTTGGAACCACTAGCTGTACCAAAAAGACCTTGGGAAAGCGTTTCCCTGGACTTCATCACCGGATTGCCCAAGGTCGGAGATCTCACAACTATCTTGGTTGTGGTGGATCGGTTTTCCAAGTATGCTACCTTTATAGCAGCCCCACAATATATATCAGCAGAAGATACAGCTCGACTATTCTTCTCTCATGTCGTCAAATATTGGGGCTTACCTAAAGACATTGTTAGTGATCGCGACTCACGCTTCACTAGCAATTTTTGGACCCAACTCTTTAAGTGCCTCGGGTCAAAATTGAGTCATAGCTCAAGTTTTCATCCGCAATCTGATGGCCAGACGGAGCGATTCAATGGCATGCTAGAGGAATATCTCCGGCACTTTGTGACCGGATCGCAGAAGAATTGGGTGAAGCTTCTGGATGCTGCTCAACTGTGTTTCAATTCACAAAAGAGCTCAAGTACCAACAAAAGCGCTTTTGAAATTGTTACCGGACAGCAACCGCTACTCCCACACACAGTGAACGCACCAAACATGTCAAAATCTCCTCGGGCTGCTAGCTTCTCAAAAGAATGGAAGCAAAATTTGGAGATAGTGCGGAGCTATCTTGTCAAAGCCCAAAAGCGGATGAAGAGGCATGCTGATCAGAATCGCCGCTTTGTGGAATATCAGGTGGGAGACAAAGTGATGGTCAAAATCCCAAAGCGGTACTTGTTTGCAGGGGTCCATGACCCTCGCCTATTGCAAAAATATATTGGACCCTTGTCCATTGAAAGGCGCATTGGGAAAGTTACATACCGGGTGGATACCCCAGCTTGGTGGAAAATCCATCCTGTTTTCCATGTCAGTCTCCTGAAACCTTTTCGGGAAGATATGGAGGATCCTTCACGAAGCCAACTCACAATACCAAGTATTCGAGGCCCCAATTCAACCGGGAAAAGGCGTGCTGAAGCTATTCTTGATGATCGAGTGATTCACGCCTCAAGAAAGGATCATCAGGAGTTCTTGGTGAAATGGCAGGGATGTGATGCAGAGGAGAATACTTGGGAGATGGGAACAAACCTCAAAGCCTACAAGAGCCTGATTGATGATTACCTTGCAAGGAAGGCGCCGAGGACGTCGCCAACTCAGGTGGGGGAGAATGTCATGGGCGGCTTTCCAACCATGCCCCATGACCCCTTGGACGTGCCCCGTGGCGTCCTGGCCTGCTTCCCAACGCCCGTCGCCATGGTCGGCCCCGTGGTCTCGGCAGCTCCAAGTGACAAGCGCGCAAGTGCCTCTGTCGCCCCACCGATAGCCATCGCCAGCGCCCAGCCACAGGCAAAAGCCAACAGCGCCGCGCGCGCAGACAATGCCGCGCGCGCAAACCCTGATGCTAAAGACAAATTTGCTGCCAACGGACTTGTTGCTGCTTTGTAGAAGACTAAGTCCTTTTCATTGTAAATATAGAGTAGTTTTGCTGCATTTTCTTTAAGTGTGATTTTCCAGCTTTTATAGGTCTAGTCATGTAACTTTGGTTTATTTTTTTTAAGCATTATTAAGGGGGACCAAGCAATCAAAACTTTCAAGCAAGCAAACAATTCTCTGTACTGGTGTCTCTCCCCCGACACCATCTTGTTTTCTGTAATAGCTTTCATTCAATGCAATCAAGCTTTCTTTCATTCTCAATTCTCTTTTTCTACTCTCTTTCAATTGCTCATGACATTGGTTTTCCCGTACGGCACTGACAATCTAGTCTAGCGTACGGAGGGGACCTCAGTTGGCAGACAGCAACCGTACTGACATCGGTTGCCTAGCCTTACGTCGCCCTTCCAAGGAATTTCAGGAAGGCGCCGCGTAACAATTCACATGTATTCGCGTTGTTGTATTCATGAATATAGTTGTACGCGCATGTATTCACATGTATTCGCGCCATGTATTCATGACAACAGTAATGACAATCCCTTAAAAATAGGTATGTTCAGCTGTCTAAGAGAGGGGAAAAACATAAATAGCGTATTTCATGCGTCAATGATAGTATATACCATAAAATACTTATTTTACTATAAAATATAAAAGGTAGCTCTAGAAAATAATATTTTAAAATAATTTTGATTTATAATAAATAGGATGTATACTTTTGCTATAGGATGTAAAATTTTCAATTTGAAACGATAGTCGTTGTCCAATTACAGGGCTGAAAAATACGGTATTACTGCGATACTTTCGTCTTCGCTCTTTTTCCACTATTTTTAGGGGAGTATAAGCCCATTGGGCCATTCTCGTTCAGTTAATTGGGTAGCGGATATCTGTTTGTCATGATACAACGTAAGTGAGGCGCATATTTGTGTTATTTGTAAGACTTTTGATTCCATTTTCGACTTATTCACCTCTTAATCGTGAAAGAAGTTTCCAGACAATTTCTCAATCTGTACTTCAGTAGTGAATTTAGATAGTACTGTATACATTTAAAAACGAGCCCACTAAGTAACCCAGTTTTCCGGTGAGACAAACGAAACAGGGACGTGACCGTAAGGAATTAGAGTCAGAGCGAGCAATCTCTTGTATCGGGACTCGATCAAAATACCTGCCCTTGGGGGCACCAAGACCACGTCCTCCAGGTCCGGTTCGAGCCTCAAAACTTTGGAGAGCATTACCAAACAACCACGCACGACTAATAAAGGGTTGTGATGTCCGTGCCCAACCGGATAACGCGGTGTGAATCTCGACCCGTATCGGCATAAAATCAGTGATTAGCGAAACGGAAGATTTTTACCTTTATTAGGATTGTACTTAGGATAAAATTTCCCCACTATATAAAAGATAAACTTATTATTCATTAGAAATATTGTAACACGCATTCCAAGACAATATACTTCTGTTCTTCCTATTTCTAAAAGTTATTCAAAGTTTTTGTTTTTGTTCATAAGTTCTTCATAAGTGCAGGCTCGAAACCGAAGGCAGGTTCCCCGTTAAGCCATTAACCGAGCTCGGACTCACTCTCAACACTAGTTTGGCCATTTATTACGTATTTTATTTGCTTAATCTACCGTCATAAATCACTTGTATTGAATTAATCCATATATCTTTAAAATCGTACATAAATTCAATTATTATCCGTTTTATAGGGTAAACAAGTACTATACAAGTATTTTAAGCTTAAATCTGTATCACTACTAAAGCAGATTTTGTGACAGCAACTGATCTAGTGAAATAATCATATGCCAACCGCTGGCGCTGCTATATACAAGTTTGATGATATGATCGGTTCCTACAGATATCACTTGCCATTTAATAATCATAATGTCTTTTTGTTTGTAAATTGTAACCTTTGTCCGGTTGGCCAGATCATAATAACGATAAGCTAGTTTAGGATCCTTAGGCCTCTTAGGTTTTAGATATATTCACTATTGCACGCCTTAGGAAACAACAGCAGTTGCTTGACAAATCAAGTCGGACCTTTAAGTAAAGGTTTTATTTTCGTATTTATCTTTTTGGAGCAGTTTCTGATTATTTAAAATTCGAATTTTTTAAAATAGAATAGGAGTGTGACTTTTCTGAAAAATCTTCTCTTGAATTCTATAAATACAAGGACAACCGAGGAGCAGTGATATTCAATTTGCAAGTATAATTCTGGCTTTGTTGTATCCTCGTGGAGAAT
Source organism: Nicotiana tomentosiformis (assembly GCF_000390325.3). NCBI lineage: Eukaryota > Viridiplantae > Streptophyta > Magnoliopsida > Solanales > Solanaceae > Nicotiana > Nicotiana tomentosiformis. The sequence continues at coordinate 39,985,067 of NC_090818.1, read as the reverse complement.
TGTTTGTAATCTCCTAAAAAATATACAAGCAATATATCTTGAAAGATAGTGATTTTTCACACCTCAAAGCTATACTTCTCTTTTAATCTTCTGCAGTTTTCTAACAATTTTCAAGAGATATTCTGCTATGGAGAAGTTTATGTCTGTTGTAGAGAACCTAAAAGAGTTCATCAAACTAGATCGGTTTGATGGATCGAACTTCACTCGCTGGAAGGACAAGATGACCTTCTTGTGTCACGACCCAAAAATCTAGCATGTCGGGATGACGCCTATCGATGGTACTAGGCAAGCCGACATTCCCAAAATACTCCAGTAATTCAATAAAAAGGTAGTTTAAAACTTTTTCATATCAAAAATTTTCATAAACACCAAAGTTGAACTCAATATATGATCAAAATGCGGAAACCAGCCCCAAACATCGGGGTGTCACTAAGTCATGAGCATCTAAATAACCAAAGTAATACAACCAGTGTCTAAGTATCAATACAAGACAAAAAGAAATATAGAAGGAGAGACGAGGTCCTGCGGACGCCGGCAGCTACCTCGTAGTCTCCGGTACTCCATCGCGCCCGAACTCAGTGACCATCATGATCAAACACACTTGGATCTTCACATGAAGTGCAGGGTGTAGCATGAGTACAACCAGCTCGGCAAGAAACAGAAATAAATAAGGAACTGAGAAGCAGTGACGAGCTATACAATGCAGTTCATTTTCAATAATTCCAGCAAAGAGTAGACATGCTTTCGAATCTAGCAGTTTAAGTCAAATCAATTCTATACAGTTCAAGTTCATAAAAATATTTCATAGAATTTCACAACAATGACAGATATCAACTAAGTGCAACAACAAATAAAAAGCAAGAACAGCCTCTCAGGGCAACAGTCACTTAACTCGTCACAACAGTTCAACCACTCGGCTCTCATCCCTCAGCACTCACACTCAATGGATACCCGCGCTCACTGGGGGTGTACAGACTCCGGAGTGGCTCCTACATCCCAAGCTCTATAATCTGCACGGACAACTCACGTGCCATAATATAAATATCTGGATCTGCACGAACAACTCACGTGCTGCACGGACAACTCATGTGCTGCACGGACAACTCACGTGCTATAGTATAATATAAGGATCCGCACGGACAACTCACGTGTTGCACGAATAAATCACGTGCCATAGAACAATACCTCACAAACAAGCCCTCGACCTTACTCAGTCATGAACCTCTTTAGTCTCATAGCTCTCAATAAAGAAAGGAAAAACAGCCCAAATCAAAATGTTACAGTATATCATCAAGGAAAAATAACAAAGACTGAGGTAAATATGTACAAGAATCACTATGACTGAATATAACTACCATGAGCAGGAATATAGCCTAAGCATGATCTCTAATATGAAAGGCAGTCAAGTTCTAGTAGACAGAAATGCATATAAACACAAATAAAGGCTATTAGACTTCACAGTCTCCCAGGACGGACCAGGTCTCAATCCCTCATGGTGTACACCCACACGCCCGTCACATAACATGGGTGCCACCTCCAAACAGTCATATTATACCAAACTCCGAGTTTCATACCCTCAAGACCAGATTTAAAACTGTTACTTACCTCAAACCAAGCAAATTCCTACTCTGTGATGCCCCTGCCTCTCAAATCGGCCTCCAAACATCCCGAATCTAGCCACAAGAAATACAATACAATCAATATAGGCTAAAGGAACCAATTCCACAAGAAAATTATCAAATTATAGCCAAAATCCAAAATCGACTCAAACCCGGCCCTCGAGCCCACGTCTCAAAAATCGACAAAAGTCACAAAATCCGAAAGCCCATTCACTCACGAGTCTAACCATACAAAATTCATCAAAATCCGACATCATTTGGTCCCTCAAATCCTCAAATTACGCTCTCCAAAATCCCAAGCCCTAACCCCTTATTTCACTTCAAAATCCTATTAATTAAATGATGAACAAAGCCATAGATTCACGAAATTTATACCATTATGGGTTAGAATCACTTACCTCAACGTTGCTCCTTGAAAACCTTTAAAAAATCGCCTCTCTCCCGAGTTTCTCAAGTCCAAAATTGAAAATGAAAGACAAAGCCTCGAGCTGGAGCTTTTCTGCCGAGCAATATGGCACGTGCGACCCCTTTTTCCGCTTCTGCGATGCCGCACCTGCGGAATCTACATCGCAGCTGCGGAACTCACTTGTGATCCCAGGTTCCGCATCTGCAGCCAACCTTTCGCACCTGCGTTTGCGCACCTGCGCATAACTCTCTGCATCTGCGAAGCCAGCCACATTCCTCCTCTTAGCATCTGCGATCTCTCGCTCGCTTATGCGGGCTCGCAGGTACGGAAAAGACTTCGCACCTGTGACCACTGCCAACCCTCCTCATTTCCACAGCTGCGACTTGCCAAATGCACCAGCGACCCCACACCTGCGACTCCCCCTCCGTAGGTGTGAAAATACCAGTAGCAGCAGCTTGAGCTACATTTTTCCAACTTCAAACAATCCGTTAACCACCCGGAATCACCCCGAGTCCCTCGGGACCTCAACAAAACATATCAACAAGTCATATATCAACATACAAACTTATTCGAGCCTTCGAATCACTCAAAACAACATCAAAATACCAAATTACCCTCAGATTCAAGCCTAAGAACTTCTAAACTTCCGAAGTCCACAAACGATGCCGAAACCTACCTAACCACGTCTGAATGATCTCAAATTTTACACACACGTCACAAATGACACCACGAACCTACTTCAACTTCCGAAAATGCATTCCGACCTAGATATCAAATTTTCCACTGCCGACCGAAATCGTCAAATTTCCAACTTTTGCCAATTCAAGCTTAATTCCACTACGGACCTCCAAATCAGATTCCGGATGCGCTCCTAAGTCTAAAATCACCTAACGAAGCTAATAGAACCATCGAAATTAATTTCCGAGATCGTTTACATATAAGTCAACATCCAGTTGACTTTTCTAACTTAAGCTTCTACATAAGAGACTAAGTGTCTCAATTCACTCCGAAATCACTCTGGACCCGAACCAACTAACCCGATATATCATAATATAGTTGAAAAGTATAAAAGGAAGCATAAATAGGGGAAACGAAGCTATAACTCTCGAAACAACCGGCTGGGTCGTTACATCTTGCTTACTGCTCTGAAGATATTTTACGCCCTTGATCCACTATTGCCTGCAATGTCAGAACCCACTGAAGAAGATTCAGAAGATACCAAAGAAAGGAAAAAATTCCAAGATGATGAATTGCTCTACAGAGGACACATTCTGAACATTTTGACAGATCGACTCTATGATTTGTATTCCAATAAATCACCAAGAGAAATCTGGACAATATTGCAAATGACATATGAAAATGAAAAGCGAGCTATTGATAAATTTCTGCCCTTACAATACTTTGAATTTAAAATGGTTGAGACAAAGCCCATTATGGATCAGATTCATGAGCTACAAATCTTAGTTTCAAAACTAAGTGATTTTGAAGTTATAGTTCTGGATGCACTTCAAATAGGTGCCATACTCTCGAAATTGCCTTCTTTCCAGAATGACTATAGAAAGAAAATCTTGCATTCTTCTGATAAATTAACAGTGGAACAATTTCGAACTCACCTTCAAATTTAAAGTGAAACTCGTTCTTGTGAAGTTATTGTCCAACCTTCGAGTTCCAATGTTAATTTTGTTAGTTAGAATGATACATGAGATGAAAACAAAAATCTGAAAGTTTCCAACAAGCCTCGATTTAAGAAACGAAATGATTTGAAGTGTCATCATTGTGGGAAGAAAGGACACAAAATTTGTGATTGCAGGTTTAAGAAAGCAGGAATTAACTTCAATCATGGGAATTCTGGAAATTCGAAAAATGTGAAAAATCCGAGAAAGCAAACATAATGGAAAGTTCTTCTCAAGTCTTGGTTGTAATGGTTTTTGTGGTACCATGTAATATGGTCATAGAATTAAACATGGTTGTTGCTGCTATTAAGAGTCAAGACTGGTGGTTGGATTATAGCGCCACAGTTCATGTCAGTTATGAAAAGAATATGTTCAAGACCTATGCAGAAGTAAAGGACCCGAGAAGGTTTTGATGGGCAACCATGTGACCGCAGATGTTGCAAGAAAAGGAAGTGTTGAGATAAATTTTACTTCTGGACAGAAGTTAACATTGCTAAATGTATATCATGTTCCCAACATGAAGAAGAATTTGGTGTCCGCTAGTTTGCTGTCTAAGAGAGGCTTAAAGATAGTCATAGAATCTGATTATGTAATAGTAACTAAGAATGGTGTCTTTATTGGAAAAGGATACAATTGTAATGGCATGTTAAAATTGAGTATTAATGAAATAAATTATGTTTGTGCTTATATTATTGGGTATGATTCTATTTTATGGCATGCTAGATTAGGACATTTAAATTTTGGTTCTTTAAAATATATGTCTAGAAATGGTTATATATCATGTAAAATTGAACATGTAGGGAAATGTGAAATTTGCATACAAGCAAAAATGACAAAGAAACCATTTCGTAAAGTTGAAAGATTTTCAGAATTATTAGACTTGGTACACTCTAATATATGTGAATTAAATGGTGAATTAATTAGAGGAGGCAAAAGATACTTCATTACTTTTATAGATGACTTCTCTAGATTTACATATGATTATTTACTTAGAACAAAAGGTGAGGTTTTTCAAAAGTTTAAGGAATATAAGTCAATTGTAGAAAATAAAAAAGGTAGAAAAATTAAAATAATTCGGAGTGATAGGGGCGGCAACTATCTTTCTTAACCTGCTTCTATCAAAGCAACTTGTAAACTCCGACCATCGTCTCAGTGAAGGAGCCCATCGGTATGGAAAACGAACGATTAAGAGTTCTTGCTTAAAAAAAGGTACGTACTAACTAAGAGTGGAATCTATCCTGATTTTCAAGTAGCGCTTGATTGAGGGATGAACCCTGAATCCGTATTTTCCGGTACTATGCCTACTCCCCTTTCCTCTTTCAAGTGGGTTGAACTCTTTCTAAAGCAAAAGGCTGAATATTTTCCTACTGAATTTAATAACTTTTGTGAAGAGCATGGATTAATACATCAAACAAGTGCTCCCTATACACCACAATAAAATGAATTGGCTGAAAGAAAAAATAAAACTTTAGTAGACATGGTTAATGCTATGATTTTAAATGTAAACTTACCACATAATTTATGGGGTGTAGCTCTATTAACTGCATGTTATATTATAAATAGAGTGCCTTCAAAAAGTATGCATATTTCACCTTATGAGATTTGAAATGGTAGAAAACCAAATTTAAATTATTTCAAAGTGTGGAGGTGTATATCTTATTATAAGGTTCTTAATTGGGGCCTAGAGGAATTAAGAGTATTTTTGTAGTATATGCACAACATTCAAAAGCATATAGACTGTTAGATTTGGAATCTAATACTATTGTTGAATCCATTCATATTGAATTTGTAGAAAATAAGTTTATAAAGGATACTATGAATGAGCATTTAGTTGAACCAAATTAAAGTGATGTTGGTGTGAGTAAGAGGTCATACTCATAAATTGTTAACAATGACAAAAAATAACAATACTCAATTAGAACCTAGAACAAGCCAAAGAATTAGAAAAGAAAAACACCTCGATTCTGATTTTATTTCTTCATATTCTATAGTTTTTCTTTAGATTCGAGAGATGCAGCTTTTTGGAAAGAGGGCATCGATGATGACATAGACTCAATAATGTCTAATAACATATAGATTTTAGTTGATTTGCCTCCTGGGTCTAAACCTATAGGTTGTAAATGGGTATTTAGGAGAAAATATAACGCGGATGGTTCTATACAAATGTTAAAGACCAGTTGCAAAAGGCTTCACGCAAAATGAAGGCATTGACTACTTTGATACATATGCTCTCGTAGCTAGAATAACATCTATTAGAGTACTTTTATCTTTGGCATCTATATATGGTCTGTATGTACATCAAATGGATGTTAAAACTACATTCTTAAATGGAAACTTGAGTGAAGAGATTTATATGAAACAACCTGAAGGATTTGTTCTTCCTGGAAATGAACATAAAGTTTGTAAGATGATAAAGTCTCTCTATGGATTGAAACAAGCACCAAAGCAGTGGCATGAAAGATTTGATAGTATAATATTATCTAATGGATTTGTATATAATCATGCCGATAAGTGTATTTACTCCAAATTTGTAAAAGAATGGAGTTATCATTTGTCATTATGTTGATGACATATTGATATTTGGTACGAATATGCTTGGAATTTCTGAAACTAAGAAGTTTTAAACTTCTGTTTTTAAGATGAAAAACTTTAAGGAAGTTGATACTATCTTAGGTATCAAGGTTAAAAGAACCGGAAATAATAAAGTGACTTTATCACAGGCCCATTACATTGATAAGATACTTAGCAAGTTTAGTCATTTGGGCATAAAAGAGTCTAACACTATATATGACACAAGTGTCAATGAAAATTTGGGAAGAACATTAGCTCAAATAGAGTATGCAAGTGCAATAGGCAGTATGATATATGCAATGCATTGCACTAGACCTAATATAACATTTGCAGTTTGTAAACTTTCAAGGTTTACTAGTAATCCAGGTAATGATCATTGGAAAGCGATAATAAGAGTGCTTGGGTATTTAAAAAGAACAAAACACTTAGGGTATTTGCTATAATAGTTTTTCTACCATATTGGAAGGATATTCTTATGCGAGTTGGATTACGAATATTAATGATAGCAAGGCTACTTCAGGTTGATACTCATTTTAGGAGGTGGTGCCATTAGTTGGACATCCAAGAAACAAACTTGTATTTCCCATTCTACAATGGAATCCGAATTTATTGCATTAGCAGCTGCTGAAAAAGAAGCGGGAATGACTGAAGAACATGTTACTAGACATTAAATTGTGGACACAACCTATGCCAGCCATTTCTATATACTGTGATAGTGAGACTGTAATATATGTAGCTCATAATAAAATGTATAATGGGAAATTAAGACATATAAGCCTCAGACATGCTTATATAAGAGAGTTAATTACCAATGGAACTATACTTATAATATATGTGAGATCAAATAAAATTTTGATTGATCCACTTACAAAGGCATTGCCAAAAGAAGCAGTACAACATACTAGTGAAAGAATGGGGCTGAAACCCTTAAATTAAAATATAAGTGATGGAAACCCAACTTTGAGTTAGTATACACTTTACCAATATAAGTTCAAAGGGTAATAACAAGTTACTTGTGTTGTTTAAGCACTGATCTCCTCTTAGGAGCCTTAATTCTAATCTGCTTATTGTTATATGAGGAGCTATAGATTTGTTAAGTGCATGTAATAACATGGGTACAATGACAAACTCGAAAGTGCAAACTGTTATTTTGAAGAGGTTGAATTCATTCTTAATGGAATTAGCAAATGTCTGCGTAGAATAAAGTCTAAATTCCACCTATATGAATATGAAGTGGTGCCGCTTCAAATAAGACTTAAAGGGTTGGTCTTATAAATATTCTTGAAATCATGGGTAGCACATGGCCATAAAAGTGCTAAAGCTCTATACTAGAATGTTTCCCTGCTTAATAATATTATGTGTGTGATACTTTCGGTTTGACAAAAAGAGTTACGGTTCAAATCTTTGGATACCAATAATTTTGTCGAACTTTAAGATATTTACACTAGTGGAAAGTTCAAATCTACACAAGATACTTCCATTATACACTATATTATAATACATATACAAACTAGTGGGGAATTGTTAGATATAGTTTGTATATGTGGGGTTTTCCACATCAGTGGCTGAAAGCCACTTTTGAGGCCTTAAAAGGCTAAGCCCACTAAGTCATATAGAATGAGTAGTTGACATACTTCTAAAATATGTGTAACATAATATATATATATATATATATATATATATATCCAAATGACTTGGGCACGGGCACGGGCGTGGGCCGGGTCAGACCTTTAAATAAAGGTTTTATTTTCGTATTTATCCTTTTAGAGCAGTTTCTGATTATTTAAAATTCGGATTTAAATTTGAATTTTAAATAGAACATATATAACTGTTCGTATAGGAGTGTGAATTTTTTGAAAAGTCTTCTCTTGAATTCTATAAATACAAGGACACCACAGGAGCAGTGATATTTAATTTGCAAGTATAATTCTGGCTTTGTTGTATCCTGAGGGAGAATTGCTTGTAATCCTCTAAAGAATATACGGGCAATATTTCTGAAAGATAATTGTCACGACCCCAATTTCCCTCCGTAGGTTGTCGTGACGATACCTAATCTCTAAGACTAGGTAAGCCTAATAATTATGCGGAATTACTAAATATAAAGCTGAATATCAAACCTCAACATCTGAAATAAATAAAAACTGCGATTCAAAATAGTTACAACTCCCAAAACCCAGTAGAAATAAGTCACAAGCTCCAAAAAGAAAACTATTAAATATCTCTATACATCAAAGTCTAATGAGGAATGAGAAAAACAACATAATAAAGATATAGGGAGACTCCGAGGTGTGCGGACGCTGACAGATATACCTTGAAGTCTCCACGTACGGGCTAGCTCACCGGTACCTAATCTCGTAAGCAGTACCTGAATCTGTACAAAAAGATGTGCAGAAGTGTAGTATAAGTACACAATAACGGCACCTAGTAAGTGTCAAACCTAACCTCAGTAAAGTAGTGACAAGGTCAGGTCAGGGCCCTACTGAAAATAATTGAAAACAAGGCAGAAGATATAATAATATAATGAAATGATTGAGAAGTGAACAATGAGAATTTATAGAAAGATAACAACACGTGATTCAAGAAGACAACTATAACACATAAGGAAAAACAAGATTCTCACGAGTTAAGAAACAGCAACAACAACAACACAGCAAATAGAGGTAAACAAAAGGGGCGCTCCCGAGGTACCGCCTCGTAGTCCCAAAAGTAAATATGCAATAGGGCACGACAGAAAACTCGTGCAAACAATGATAATCGCACGGCAGAAACTTCGTGCTACAACCAAACAACCATCTCAACCAAAACTCACGAAAACAACACATAACAATTGGAATAATGAATTACAGCAAGGAATCCAACAGTTAAAGAATGAATGCGAAATCAAGAAAATAGGTAATTCAACTAAGCATATTGCACATATTATAAGTAAGAGATAAGAGACGTAGACATGTGATATTAGGTTAAACATGATAACTACACGCGCTAGAGTAATTCAATTAAGGGAATAAAAAGGAACTATTTAGCAAAAATCGAATTTTTCAACATTTAGCCCGAATACGCACTCGTTACCTCGCGTACACGGCCTTCACATATTGCAAATACCATAACAATACGAAATCCTAAGGGGAATTTTCCCACACAAGGTTAGACAAGTCACTTACCTCAAATCTCACTCACTCAATCAATAAGAATATCTTTCCCTCAATTTTTCAACTCCGATCATCTTGAATCTAGCCAGAAAAATTATATATTATAAATATAACTATAAGAAACTAATTTAAATAATGAAACTACGATTTTAGTAAAGAATTGAAAAATCGCTCCAAAAGGTCGACACGGGCCCACATCTCGGAACCCGATCAAAATTATAAAATATGAACACCCATTCGATATGGAGTTCAACCATACAAGAATTACTCAAATTCGACCTCAAATCGCCTTTCAAATCCCTAAATTTTAGCCTAAGAAGTTTTTCCCAATTGTTCCTCGAATTTTCGACTAAAACACTAATTAAATGATGAAAATAGCAATAGATTCATGTAATATAGCCAAAATCGAGTGAGAATTTCTTACCCCAATGATTTTCTTGAAAATCTCTTGAAAAATCGTCACAAACCGAGCTCTCTAGGTCCAAAAATCAAAGTGAGATCAACCATCGAAACTAGGCCTTTTCTGCCCAATGAATTCGCACCTGCGAACCAACAGCCGTATCTGCGGAATTTTCATCGCAGGTGCGGTTCTCACTTAGCCCAGCAACATCCGCTGCAGCGGACCAAAATGTGCATCTGCGCTTCTGCTCCTGCGACATAAGAGCGCTTCTGCTCACACGCTCCTGCGGATTAAGTCCGCTGCTGCGATCACGAGGCCTTCTTGGCCTTTCCGCTTCTGCGCTTCCCTAATCGCATGTGCTAGTCCGCTTCTGCGAAACTCTGACCGCATCTGTGGTCCCAACTGGGCAGGCCACAAACCGCTTCTGCGGTGCCACACCTACGGCCCAAAGTGCGCAGGTGCGATTGCACGAGACACAGCAATGCTTCAGCTTTCCCACAAGTCCAATATTATTCCAGACTCAATCTGAATCACACCCGGGGCCCCCGGGATCCCGTCCGAATATACCAACTAGTCTTAAAATATTATACGAACTTAATCGAGTTTTCAAATCACGTCAAACAATGCTAAAAACACGAATTGCATATCGATTCAAGCCTAATGAACTTTAGAACTTCTAACTTCTACATTCACGCCGAAACCTATCAAATCAATCCGATTGACCTCAAATTTTGCACACAAGTCTAAATTGCCATTACGGACCTATTCCAACTTTCGGAATCGGAATCCGACCCCGATATAAAAAAGTTCACTCCTGGTCAAACTTTCCAAAAATCATCCAATTTTCTAACTTTCGCCAATTAATTCCGAAATGACCTACGGACCTCCAAATCAATATCCGGACACGCTCCTAAGACCAAAATCACCCTACGGAGCTACTGAAACCATCGGAACTCCATTCCGTAGTCGTATTCATACAATTCAAACTACGGTAAATTCCTAGAACTTAAACTTCCAATCTAGGGATTATGGGTCCCATTCCACTCCAAAACTCTCCCGAACCCGACACCAAGCACCCCGCCAAGTCACAAAACCGCAAAATAAATAGATGAAACAATAAATAGGAGTTCGGGGTTAATACTCTCAAAACGACCGGCCGGATCATTACAATAGTGATCTTTCACGCCTCAAAGCTATACTTCTCTTTTAATCTTCTTCAATTTTTTTAGCAGTGCTTATTAGGAAAGTAGAATGAACAAAATATAATGTATCCTACACGAAAGATCCAAAAGCCACTAGAAAACAGGATAATATAGAAATTTATTTAATGGAAACTATGGAGGGACTAGTTTCACCATAAATAATTAAATCGCTGCTTAAAAATGGTTTTGGGAGAGGTTCCTAACCATGCCCCAATTAAAGATTAAAACTAGGGAAATTGATGACTTTGAAGTAGCTGTATATCTCACACGTAATAAATTTTCCGTTACTGATCACTGACAAAGTTAGGGCTCTGTCCTTAACTTCAACCTGCAAATGTTTGTCAAATTTCTTGATAAGATGTAAATTACCCATTTATATATACTCTAGTTGGTAAAACCAATCCATTATTTTCTAGTAAATCGTTCAACCCGTCCAAGTTAAATAGGCTAGATTATGATCCATTTGTTAACTTGACACAGCATGATGAACTCAAATGCCAATCAAACTATTGAGTCAAAACAAGTCAAATAGTGCAACCCGACGGGTCCAAATGCGATCCAAACCATGCAAAAGCAGATCTGAAGAAATTTGGAGTCTTGAGATTGTACAAAAAGAACACTAAGGTTTTCCTTTAAGAAAGATACACTAAGGTTTATTCTCACGCCCAATCTTGGAGAGCGCGACCGGCGCTCAACCAAGATATCTCAGTTAAACAAGCCCACTTGATGCCTACCATCCAAACCTACCCATGAATAATTTGAGAATCAATAACAAGAGATAGACATGAGAGAATAAAGTGTACAATATCATTTTCCATTTCTTGAAGGAGCCTCATTGACAAGTTTTCAAAAAATTACAAGTTCACATTTTAAAAGTGGAAACGTCCAATACTACAACATTTATAGTCTATTTTCCAAATCAAAACACAACCCAGAATATGTCTACGAAGCCCTTAAGGGAACATGAGCAAAAATATGAAAGTGTCAATGACAAGGCCCCGTCTATACCTCAAAAATAATATACGTGAAAAACAATACAACACATAGCCCCTGGTAGAATAGGGCTCACCAAAAATCCGCTGAGTGGAGGGTATGCTGCTAACGAGGATCAGTGCCGCATGCTGAGGAACCACCTGCATCCATTAAAGATGCAGCGCCCAAATAATGTACGTGAAAAATAATACAACACATAGCCCCCGGTAGAATAGGGCTCACCAAAAATCCGCTGAGTGGAGGGTATGCTGCTAACGAGGATCAGTGCCGCCTGCTGAGAAACCACCTGCATCCATTAAAGATGCAGCGCCCCCGATAAAAGGAACGTTAGTACATATGGAATAAGACTAGTATGCAAAACTAAATACCCGCTCATGGAATGGAAAACCAACATAAGAAGAGAGAAATCTGGAAGCAGTAAGAAAATTAATAATATTTAAATGCCAAGTCAAAACAGAGTAAATTTTTAAGTAAGCATTAACATTTTAGGTTGGGAGATGCTTAGTACCGATACACCACCATGCACGTGGCATGGAGTCCGATCACTACCCCACCGGCTAAGCCGTCTCACCCCAAAGTATGAAAATTGACATAAAAATACAACACCACCATGTACGCAATATTACATCCAATCTCTGCCCGATCGGCTAAGCCGTATCACCACAATGTCGTATGGGTCGACATGGTCCTTGCTAGCTATCAACTCATCCCAATCAAGAAAAATAATCTCAATATAATATAACGGGGATTCACCCCTTAATCACTCCTACATTGGTACATGTAGTTTTGGGTTTGAGCATTTATAACCCAGCCTTCCTCGGTGACTTAACGATTCTCCCAAAAACATGTTCTATACAAAGAAACATACTCATATCATAGTCTTTCATCAATTCTTTCACTTCATTGGCACTCTTGGCCACACATAATAATCTTTATTTTTGGCACGATGACCTCATTTCGTAATTCATACTTTTCATTTCATTACCTTTCAAGGGTCATCATAAAACTTCAACTTAAAAAATATATATTTAAAAATCATGGCTTTAAATACACAAGTAAGGAGTCTTAAACACATTAAATTTTCTTCCAAAGGAAAGCATAATAATTTTCATTCGTGTAAAATCACAAGTACTTGGATAAATTAATGATATAAGCAATTTGGAACAATAGAAAGAGGAACTGACCAAACCATAATTGAAGTTTACAAGGTCGGAGAATCCGATTTTACGGAAAGGCGTTTATCCAACATACCTCGATTAAATTTTTCTTAGCATCACTACGGCGTTCCACTACTCTTAGCAATTCAATCTAAATTAACATAATTCAATTTAACCATTATTAGAAGGAAATCACATGATATAAATCTTTTAAGCATTTCGCTGAATACCTAATATGCGAATTTAACTACAAGATTTGACAATAGAATTCCTCCATCCCATAACCCATTCCAAAGCAAATAATCAATCTACAATAGTCCTATAACACCTAACAACCTTCATTGGTAGATGCATGCCAATCCATATACTCCTAACTCAAGAATCAAACCTCCCATTCTTCACGTGCACCCCAAATTCGAAATTGAGAGCTAGGGATAAAACCTTACCTCTTTAGTAGAAGACCTTGCAAGCTTTCCCTCTTGAATCCCTAAGATTTGAGCAAGAATTGAGGTTTTTGAGATGTTGAGCTCTCTTTCTCACTCTAGAATGTTCCCCTCCCTCTAAAATATAAGTTGGTGCCTTCCAAAATGACCTGTGATGTCTTTTTATTAAAATAGGGCCGGATAAAAAAAATTCAAAATTCAACCTCCAAGCTGGTTTTGCGATTGTGGAATGCACCGCGAACCGCAGAGTTGAGCTCCAAATTTGGGTTGGTCTGTTCAAGTCTGCGACCGATTTTGCGTTTTGCGGATCGATTCCGCGGTCGCACATTGGACCGCAGAATATCCATCCAAAATTTTTCATGCTGCTTATTCGACGTATACATGGTCTGTGAAATGAATTTGATGTCGCATATCGGACCGCGAAATAGCCCTCAAAATTAAGCCTCTCCTCGTTCACTTCGCGATGATTCTGCGGTCAGCGGAATAGATCTGCGGTCGCATAATGGACCGCAAAAATATCATATTCTGCAAATTTTCTACCAACTCCACAAATGTATTGCACAGTCCAAAATATCCGTATTCGGTACCATAAAATCTTAAATTCTTAGCGAACCTTTACAGGGCCTTACATTTATACTTTTTTTTAAAAGAAAAAAAGAAGGAGCAGACGTTTGGTAAGTCGCGAGAGTTGCGAATTGGCCTATTATTTGACTCGAGCAAAATTTAGATGAGTTACATCATGACCCCCGCAAATTTGATTCAGCTCCCTCATATTTTCAGCAATGGATATAGCCTTAGTGTTGTGGGTTCAACCAAACCAATAATATTTTACTAGTAACATAAATATATAAGTGAAAACAACAAAATTAAACAAATGGAGTATTATAGTCTGTTTGGTCAAGTTGTAAAATCAGCATTTTGAGAAATATTTTTTTTAAAAGTGCTTTTCGAAAAAGTATCTTTGGAGTGAAACAGTTTGTGCTTTCCTAATCAATTTGAAAAGTGTTTTTGAGCAACAATTTGTGTTTGGCCAAACTTTTCAAAAAGTACTTTTAGATATCAAATTACGGATAAGAACACGAAGAGATTTACTTAATAGTTAATACTCCCTTTGTTTCAATTTAAATGATGTAGTTTGACTTGGTACAAAATTTAAGAAAAAAAAGACTTTTGAAACACGCGGTACTAAAAGTCTAAGGGGCAATATCGTAGCGGGGACATAATATTTGTGGTTATAAAAGTTTCTCATTAAAAGTAAAGTGGGTATAATAAAAAGTTTAAAGTTAAATTGTTTCTATATATAGAAATATATCTTTTTAGAACGGACTAATAAGGAAAATATGTCATCTAAATTGAAACAGATGATGTATATTATATAAGCAGATAAATAATCAACAAATATTTATTATAAAATATAATAAATAAATTTTTTATTTTATTTAAGTAAAATATGAAAATAAAATTAAAAAGTACTTTATTCTTTAAAAATAATTTAAATATTTAAAAAAATCTTTTAGCAAATATAGAAGTTCACCCAAAAATTACTACAAATTAAATAATTTAAATTAAGTAAGATTATTTTGGTATATGTAATATTTTCTAAGAGTATTTTTGGTAAAAAAAAATAGTCAAAACTGTTTCTATTTTTGGGAGAAATCTACTTTTTTCTGATTCTCAAAAGTTGCTCGTACTTCTACCCAAAAATATTTTTTCTCGTCCAAAACGTTTGGTCAATCACTTCAAGTTGAGAAAAATCACTTTTTTTGAGGAAAAAAACACTTTTGTCCTCGAGGGAAGCTCCGGCTATTAGAGTGCTAAGTGGCCGTTTAGTTCATGGGATAAGGTGAGATAAAGTGTTATAGAATTTGGGATTAAATTTATCTCATTTTTGGTTTGAGGTATTAATTAAACCCGGTATAAAATTATACCACAAATTGGGATTAAATTATCCCATTTCCTAATTGGTATAACTACTACCGGAATTAGTTATCCTAGGATAAAGTTATGAAATGACCAGATTATCCTTCTTTCCTTTCATTGCAACCTTTCCGAGGCTTAATCAGATTCTGCATTTTTTAGGACTTGATTTCACGTGCACAGCTAGCGTTGAGGCTTCTCTTTGTCTTCTAATATGCATTGTTATCATCTTGATTCTAGTTTACATGTGTCTAGTGAACGATTTTCTAAGCCACTAAAATATTCAAGGTTAAAATTAGAAACAAAAATTTATCCAATTTTAAAATAAACACATATTTTGGATTATATATTGTATATTCCATTTTTTATCCAATGTATCAAACGAAGTATATAATACTAAATAATCTCGGTATTATTAATCCCATAATTATAATCCCAAGATTATAATCCTAGGATAACCTTGTCCATGCACCAAACGACCCCTTAAGAGTTATACCACCTCTGTTGCGAAGTTGATATTGAGTTTTGATCTTGCCAACTTCACTGTTCTCTCCACCCAAGCTCTCTTGGTATGATTTTCATAACCAATGACCGTTTTCTCTGGACATTTTAGGTACCATTATAGAAGGAAAGAGCGAATACCTTAAAACCCCCTAAACTATCACGTTTTTATCAGTTATATAGTTAAATTATTCGGTGTTTCCAAAACTCTCTTTAACTATATCCCTTATATATTAAAAAAAAAATCATCGATTTTTTAATGAAATATGTAAGTTAACTCGCAAAAAAACGTGTAAGAGATGAAATTATACATAAAAATGGCCCCAATTGGTCGTGTCTAATGATTAATTACTGTTACCCTCTTTAAAAAATTTATTCTTTTTATTTTCCTTCTATTTTCTTTATATTCTAGCCTTCTTCTTCTTTATTTTTAAAAATCTTTCTTCTACCTTTCTTCTTATGGGTTTCATTTGAAAAAAAATTCTTGTCTTGTTTTTTCTTCATTTACGTCTTCTTCTTTCAATACTATTTAGTCCACCAAAAGCCCATAATTTTTACCAAACCCTAACTAAAATTTTACCAAATTCTAATTTTTTTTATCTCAATTCTTGTATTAAACTAAAATTCCCAGTGAAAATGAAAGTGAATGGAAAATCCAATGTTTAATCGAAGCTTAATGGAAAAAATTATGATTGAGACAAGATGTAGCCATTATGGAGGAGATGGAATTTTTTTTTTTTTTTTTTTTCAAATAACTATGTATTTGTCTCTTCACCCTCTTTCTTTGATTTTTTTAGCCACCCAAACATTTACCCATTAAATTATTTTTATTATTAGTTTAAATTCTTAATTAAATTAATATTTAAATTAGACTGAGTAAATAGAAGGGTGTATCACACGCACCACTAAAAAATCGACGAGGAATTTTTAATATATAGGGATATATAGTTAAGGGGAATTTTGGGGACACCTGATAATTAAAATGGGTAACGGACAAAAACGTGATAGTTTAAGGGGATTTCAGGGTATTAACTCAGAAGAAAAATGTGGCATCCAAACATTATCAGCAAACCAGCTGGAACTAAAACAAGATCCAGTTCTCCCTTCCTCCATGTCAAGTGCATCCTTAGATGTTCTTCCTCCAAAAGGAGTTAATTAATCGTTTATTTTTCTACTTCCTCTAGTAGAAGATGAATTAATGTGGTGGGTTCTGAGCATGGTTTGACTAAAATATCATGACTATATATATAATTCAGTTAGTGGATTCACTAAGTTAAGAATGGCTGAAATTAATGGTTAGATCATGTTAATTATTTGTAGCCAAAGGGAAGAAAAAATAAAGGAGCAAAGAATTAATCGCGAGTGACCTTTAGATTCCTATTATATGGATGTGTCATGAAATTCCGATGCATGTTTGTGTCACATTTAACGAATTAAAATTTGATCGACAGCTTGTAACATTTGGTACAAGATACTCTTAAATCTTATGTAGTTTTTAATTAAGGTTGTTAACCATGTTGCTGAACCGTAACTAGTACATTAGGGTCCTCCTAATTTTAGATGTACAACAACTCAACAAGTGTGTCTAACTTAGTTAGAAAAACTCTCGTTTTATTTCAGTATAAGATACTCTTAAATCTCGAGTGCCTGACATTCAGACAGCCTGGGTGTTGTTTCTGTTAGAAAAAACTAAAG
The DNA here is from genome assembly GCF_000390325.3 of Nicotiana tomentosiformis. Taxonomy (NCBI): domain Eukaryota; kingdom Viridiplantae; phylum Streptophyta; class Magnoliopsida; order Solanales; family Solanaceae; genus Nicotiana; species Nicotiana tomentosiformis. The sequence goes on along the minus strand of NC_090818.1, from coordinate 39,967,341 downwards.
ATATCTCTTTCTTCTTCGTCCAGTATATTAGTACTAGTATTTTTTAATCTCGATTATACAACATTAAACCATAGCCTGGGAGCTGTTTTTGTCAGATTAAGGTGAAGACATGTTCCAAGATCAGAACAACAAAATACTACAGTAGTAAAGGAAACCGTGTCGCTAGCTAATAAAAGATCAAAGGCCATTATTGAATGAAACCACGAGAGTGTCCTTTGCAGCCTTTGGGCGTATAGCAAAAGCAAAGAAATCTATGGGTAAATACAACAACCAGAACCCATTTGTGGTTATTTTGGACAAGTCTGACAAAAATGTGTGTTTAAAAAAAAGAATGACACTTTTATATATAGCGCTCTTTAAAAGAGCGCTATATATATATATATATATATATATAACGCTCTTTTAAACAACGTTATATATATAGCGCGGTATATAACCGCGCTATACCTATTTTGTGAACCCACCAATAAGTCTCCTGCGTTTAATTGACATAACAATAATTTAAATGGGTATAGCGCTCTTTAAAAGAGTGCTATACCTAAAAAAATTCAGCCCACAGAGCTAGGCATTGCCTTATTTAAAGGTGTTAGAATTTTACAAAAATTCATTCAAAAATATTCCTAACTCTCGTTCAAAATTTTCTTCTTGTTAAATTCTCAAGCATTTTTTCATAATGTATGAAGAGCGAAAAGTAAGAGTTTCATTATATTGGGGGGTGAGGTTGCAGTGGCGAATAACTCTGTGAGCTAGAGTTTATCTCCACAGTGTCATGTTAAGTTTTCACTTACAATGGAGTACGATAGATTGATATCGTTGTTATGTAATAAAATGAGTGTGAGGAAACGTTCGGTGAACCTTAAAGTAACCGGAAGATATCCGTATTCCGTCACTCCGCAAGGGGTTGCTTGTTACGCTGAGTTTAACATCGACGGTGATGAAACTTTGAGGGATTTTTTGAGGACTCCGGATGAATACCAAGAATTTCTTATGATAAAAATATTGGAAATGTACGTCAAGGTCGAAGACGTTCGCAATAATGAGGTTGCTCATAGTAGGGATAACCCTCAATCATCGGGTGGTTATTCTGGAGCAGTTTTTGCCGGACAAGTTCCGAATAAAAGTGTTTACCCTGATTTAAACTTATCACCACGAGTGAATTAGGAGCGAGGAAATAATTTCTCTCCTGCTTTACATAATCTACAAGACGAGTGGTAAACTTCAATTTTCCTTAGTGTTACGATGTATATTTTTGTTGTATTGAATTTGTATTAACACTCATATATTCCACAGGGGGTAGGCCAGATATGACTTTTACAAGTTATGAACCCACGCCAGTTGGAATATGCGTAGTTCTGGTGTGTTAGATCATGGTGGTCCATCCGGGAGTCATCACCAACAGGATAATGTCCATCAAGGAATGTCAACACATTACGAGTTGTAAGTGAAGTGATACAGCTATATGGGAAGTATTTATTAATTTCAGTAGCTAATTATTTTGTTGTTTGTGCAGTGAAAACGAGCAAGGTGAACCACCTGTCCTCACTCAATTGCCAGAAGACGACATATTAAATTGGGATCTGGCAGATGCACAGAGTGAGGAAGAGAACAGTGATTATGACAATAATGCCGATGATTCCAGAGACGACACACCCTTCCCTCGTGAGGATAGTGACGAGGAGGAAGAGAATGAAGGACCTGATTTGACGAGGGAGTATGCTCCACCCCCCGTTAGACCAAGAGTGTACGAGTCCCAAGTGCCGTTTCATTCAAGGAAGATTCCCTACCTTGATAACTTGCCAAGTATGCCGGATGTGGATGCTCTCACAAAAGATTTTGTTGAAATTCGGACAGCAATGTGGGATGATTCTAGACCAACGGTGCTGGCAAAGGGCATGCTTTTTCCTAATAAAGTGCGTCTAAGCAGGGCGGCAAAAATGTACAGCGTAAAAGAGTGTCGTGAGATGACGGTATGGGAGTCAAATCCGGATGTATACAAGGTTGTTTGTCGCGGATGGTTTACGGGTTGTCATTGGATCCTACATGCGAGCAAGAAGAACACAGGTCTGCGAAAAATGGGTAAATATATTCCCACCCACATATGTGAAATGGACACATTCAATGGGAATCACTACAACTTGGATATTGACTTGATTTCTCTTGTCCTTATTCCACACCTTGAAGCGTCCATAAGGTATAAAATCAAATAATGCATTACATCAGTCCACCAGGAATATGGTCATACCATTACCAAAAGAAAGGCATTTCTCGGGCGCAAATGTGCATTTGAAATTGTTTATGGTAACTGAGATAAGTCATTTGCAACTCTACCCAAGTACATGGCCACACTGCAACACTTTAACCCCGAGACAGTTGTTGAATGGAAGCTTGAGCGTAGTCCAGAAAAACCATAATATATATTTAATTGCGTGTTTTGGGCATTTAAACCAGCAATTGAAGGTTTTTCGCATTGCCGGCCGGTAATATCCATAGACGACACTCATGTCTATGGAAAGTATGATATCAAGTTGTTGATAGCCGTTGCAGTAAATGCTAATGGACAAATATTTCCTCTAGCTTTTGCAATTTGTGCCAATGAAAGCCAAGAGACGTGGACACTGTTTTTGAACCATTTGAAAGAGCACGTTGTCAAACAGTGTTCCGGCATTTGTCTAATATCTGATCGGCATGATGGTATCTTAAGTTTTGTAGAGAACTTTCCTGCATGGCAAGAACCTTATGCCTACCCTCGTTACTGTGTGAGGCACTTTAAGGCCAATTTTCAGAAGGCATATCCCAACAAGGATCTGCATGATTTGATATGGATGGTAGCAACAGACCACCAAGAGCATAAATTTCGGAGGCACATGGAATCTATCAGGCAGGAAGACGAGAGAGCCTATCATTCGTTGATGCGACATGAGCTTCACAAGTGGACTTTGCATGCAGATGGTGGAAGAAGATGGAGAATTCTGACTACAAACATGTCAGGATCTTTCAACAGGTTATTGAAGTCGGCAAGAGGATTGCATGTCACTGCCATGGTGCGGATGTCATTCAAGCAGATGGCGGAGAGGTTTGTTGAAAGGGCTACAGCTGCAACGTCATTGATGGAAAGGGGTGCTGAATTTATGCCACTGCCGATGAAGAGATTTGAGAAATGCAAGCGGCGAGCACATTGGCATTCATTTTTGCAGTATGATCACGACAGAAATATTTTTGAAGTTCGCACCGCTATCCATCAAAATCGGGGGAATAATGTACATAGCATAAATAAATCTAGAAGATTATGCCCTTGTGGGAAATGGTCCATCTACCACATGCCGTGCTCACATGCCATCGGGTGCTTTCAATATACAGGTTTAGGCTAACCAACTACGTTGATAAACAATATAGCGTTGATGCTTACTTAAACACCTATAGTGGGCAGTTGCAGCCAGTGGGTGCTGAGCATTATTGGCCGCCAGAACCATTTAAAATGGTGTGTAACAAGGACTATTTGCGTCGAATACAGGTGCAGAAGAGAACGCGTATACGGAACCAAATGGATGTTAGCGATACCTTTTATGCGCGCAAATGTGGTATATGCTCGCAAACAGGACACGACCGTCGAAAATGTCCTTCGGCTGGTTTGGGTGGCGGTGATAATCAAGCTCGTGGTGGGTGTTCTTTTTTATAGCAGGATGCGCTTCAGCATGATCATCAGTGGTGCTGGCAGGATCGGTAGAAGGGGCACCCCTACCTCGAGGGGCACCCCTGCCTCATGGGGAACCCCTCCCTCGTGCGACACCCCTACCTCGCTGGTACTGCTCTGGCGCCACATAAGCAGGGTCGTGTCCCAAGCGCTGATCCTCTCGAGCTCGCTGCAGTGTCCGGGCAGCCACCTCTGCAACCTGTCGGTCATAATCGTGCAAAGTGGCCGCTCCCTCGCCGGCATACTGCTGCATCTGCAGTCCCATCTGGTAGACTATATGTTAGCCAATAGCCTGCACAATGTATAAAATATAAACTACATAACACTAAGTCACAGTTATATAATTAATAATAACAGAAAATATACCAGGGCCTCGTGCCGCCCGGCGTATGGAACGTACCGACCGCCAGCTTGATGAATAGGATTCTCGACACAAAGTCGGGTAACGTGGCGGTACCAGGGCATATAGAGCTAAATAGTCTCCGTCTGGATCTGTGAAGGGGGGCGGAATTAGGTCAGCTCGGTCGTCCCAAGTATGGACCTACGCCTCCAGCCATGCTACATATGTGTCGTTTGCCCTGGAACGATCATCCCGCTGATAATGTGTGGCCTCTCATGTAGGCCCCCTCGGTATACACTGCGGATGGCCAAACTGGCGAAGTACCCACTCCATGGCATGATGCTCCACAATATCAAGGCACATGAGCGGGATGGAAGTGCTCCAAATCAGTCGGTCGGCTGAGCAATAATCGGGCGGGCCACCTATCAAGTCGTCGCTGTATGGCGTCCAGATGAACTATCAAATAACAACAGAAAACGTGAGTATGCACAACACATGTGAAGCTATACCAAGTAAGTTTAGGTACACATTTACTTGTGCGCCCTCCAGCATATCCAACACATCCCTGCAAAGGGGGAGATTATGCCGAGCCTCGTAATCTAGTACATATCCACGCCGGAGAACCCACCTCCTAGCTAGAGGGAGAAACGGAGGTGGTACATCTGGAGGTAATGGTGGTAGAGGTGGTTGCAACTGCAGGAACCGCTCCCGGGCCCAAACCTAATATACAAAGTTGACGTAAAGTTTAAGAAAAATTTTGACTAGATAGAATTGGAAGGAGTGAACAGATTATTCGAATATGTTGTCACCTGTAGAAGCGGCAAAAATCCACATACGTCATGCTGAGTGCCCATGCTCGCCCGACACAAATGCCTGTACAAGTAGGCGAGAACGTCAGCACCCCAGCTGTACCGGAGTAAATCATCTAGCAGCTGAAGATGATGAAGAAATCGCAAGCTGACTAGGTTCCCCGAAGTGTTCGGGAACAAGACCTTCCCAAACAGAAGGAGCAACAACAACCTCGTATACCGATGAATATGCACATCATCTGTATTCCCGGTGATGTAGGGGTGCAATATCTCCAAATGTTGTCGAATAGTTGTCAAACTCATGGGACTGGCCCCTGAGTGTGCAGTCTCATCCTGTGGCCTGAAACCAGTGAGCTGCTGCAGCATGTCCAAATACTGCCCACACGTCATCTCTCTCATGGCCTGAGGCAGTGCAACGGGAAGTCCATCAACAGCTATCCCATATAAAACCTCCACGTCCTACAACGTGATGGTGGCCTCGCCAATGGGCAGTGGAAAGTGTGCGTCTCCGGTCGCCACCGCTCTATCAGGGTCGTGATCAAAGACCAGTCGAGTTGTAGCCGCCAGATCTCCAAAATCCTGTAGAAGCCCGTATCCCGCAGGCGCTGGACTACACGAGGATGGAGATCTCTATCCTTCATAAAATCCCACATGTCGTCCACTCTCCTGGCGCGGAGAGTCTGGGCCAGTAACTCTCCCTCCCATACGTAGGCGGACCTATAATCGCCCTGTAACACTAATAGCTCATCAGAGACAAGTCCGGGATGCATAGGCGTCATGTCCATGTCTTCTACTATAAATTAAACAACATTAATTGTATGTTTGATCTGTAAATTAAATAATTATTTTTTATAAGTATAAATATTTAATTGGATAGAGTATACATCTATGGGTTTCAGGCTCGATATTTGATGCCCAGTAAGACCAAGCTATCCTGAGTTCTTGTGTATGTCAATTTTATTATTTTCGTAATTTTGTATGTTTGTTTTGTAAATTAAATAATTAATTTTTATCATATTTAATTGGACAGAATATATATCTATGGGTTCCATGCTCGATATTTGATGCCCAATAGGACTAAGCTATCCTAAGTTCTTGTATGTCTCAATTTTAATATTTTCATAATTTTGTATGTTTGTTTTGTAAATTAAATAATTAAGTTTTATCATATTTAATTGGACAGAGTATATACCTATGGATTCCAGGCTCGATATTTGAGGCCCAGTAGCACCAAGCTATGCTGAATTCTTGTGTGTGTCAATTTTAATATTTTCATAATTTTGTATGTTTGTTTTGTAAATTAAATAATTAATTTTTATCATATTTAATTGGACAGAGTATATACCTATGGGTTGCATGCTCGATATTTGAGGCCCAGTAGCACCAAGCTATCCTGAGTTCTTGTGTGTGTCAATTTTAATATTTTCATAATTTTGTATGTTTATTTTGTAAATTAAATAATTAATTTTTATCATATTTAATTGGACAGAGTATATACATATGGGTTTCAGGCTCGATATTTGAGGCCCAGTAGCACCAAGCTATCCTGAATTCTTGTGTGTGTTAATTTTAATATTTTCATAATTTTGTATGTTTGTTTTGTAAATTAAATAATTATTTTTTCTCATATTTAATTGGACAGAGTATATACCTATGGGTTCCAAGCTCGATATTTGAGGCCCAGTAGCACCAAGCTATGCTGAATTCTTGTGTGTGTCAATTTTAATATTTTTATAATTTTGTATGTTTGTTTTGTAAATTAAATAATTAATTTTTATCATATTTAATTGGACAGAGTATATACCTATGGGTTCCAGGCTCGATATTTGAGGCCAAGTAGCAACAAGCTATCCTCAGTTCTTGCGTGTGTCAATTTTAATATTTTTATAATTTTGTATGTTTGTTTTGTAAATTAAATAATTAATTTTTATCATATTTAATTGGACAGAGTATATACATATGGGTTCCAGGCACGATATTTGAGGCCCAGTAGCACCAAGCTATCCTGAATTCTTGTGTGTGTCAATTTTAATATTTTCATAATTTTGTATGTTTGTTTTGTACCTATCAATATAAAAGATACTTAAACTACAGGGATTCTACGCTAAAAGGCTCTATATTTTACTACTCTAAAAGGGCACTAGTCTTTAAGCAAATAAATAATCTAAACTAGATAAAAATAATAAATACATTTTAATCACAAAACAAACACAAAACATTAATATCTTAGTCCGGATAAAAATAACATACTAGTTTAATCGCAAAAAGAAATACAAAACAACATGGAAATACATTCAAAACAACTAATATGCATTATTATATGAGTTTCGACATAAACTAAATCGGAATATCTCAATTTATGTTTTTCGAAAAGTCGATGAATTGAAAATTTGAGCCCGAAACGAGGAAACCACAATAATAGAAGGCTTGGCTAGGATGTGGGACCTACAATCTTATCTTTTTGTGTGACGGGTGGGGTCCACTATAATTATTTTAGAAGGAAATTTGGGGGAGGTTAAGAATTTTGAAATGGGGAGTTTGGGGAGGGGGGGGGGGTCGTCTCGTTCGAATGTGGGGGAAGGAGGGGGACTGTTTATTTATGTATGTATAGCGCGGTATATAACTGTGCTATACATATATAGCGCGGTTATATATTGCGTTATGCATAGTTATCTTATCAGTCCTGTATAGCGCTGTTTAAAAGAGCGTTATATATATATATATATATATATATATATATATATATATATATATATATATATATATATATAGTGCTCTTTTAAAGAGCGTTATACTTTAACGGCCAAAATTCCGACAAATGTGTTCCGGACTCCAACAAACTATGCCATCACTGCTCTCAACGTATTGGAATTGGAACCAGTTATATTCCCAGTGTTATATTGGTACTCCCTACTGTACGTTGGCTTTCTTTTCACTTTATTTCAAGAACGAATATGCCCATCAGCCCTTCCATCATACTAGGGTTATTCAATTAGTCTATTTCTAGCAGCAAAGGTTACGTTGGCTCAATGTCCTCCCATCTAGTGTTTTAAAAGGACGGTATAAAGCGAGTCGTTATACATAAATCTCAGCGAAGCGTAAGTCTTGAGATATGGGGTGCAAGTTCCATAGGTATTTAATTTTTAATATTTTATAAAATAATATAATTATAATAAATATTTATAAATAGGTAGAATTGCATAAAAATGAAGAAAAAACTATAAATATGTGAAATATATATATAGATGTGCTTCATCCCCACAAAAAACTAGTCAAAACAATCTATTACACGCTACTTTGAAGCTCAAGTAACTTGAGTCGAAAAGAATAAAGTTTTCTACATGGAGGAACAAAAATGATGACTAACCTTCAATTTGAACTTTGAACTTGCTGTTATGAAGGAGAATTGAGTTCTTTTTGTATTTATAAAAAATAAATTGAATATTCGTTGTTTTTGGAAGATATTAGCAGATTAATGGACAAGATAAAAAAATTAGGAAAGACCATGAATTGGGGCTTCAATCAATAAAAAAGGTATTAACTTTTAAATTTAATACATTTCAGTTCCTCTTTAAACTTTTGAGTGATTATCAAGTTGAATTTTGAAAATTTGGGTATAATATGAAAGACTTATTCAATTGTTTTAATTTAAAAAAATCTCTACGGTTTACGCCTCACTAAAAAAACTCGCCTCAAACGCCCGGGCGTACGCCTCTTGAGACTTCCCCCCTCCCCCCTCCCCCCACACCCATTGCCCCTGAGCGTTTTTGGTGCGCCTCGCCCCAGGGCTCGCCCCGAAAACGCCTTTCAAAATACTGATCCCATCCTATATAGAGTCATTTAATTGATAACCTGACTTTATTTACATGCACTAAGATTTGCCTATATATGAATGAGATTTCCAAAAGGGTCGTACTATATTGGATCTTATGCAGTGGCAGATGCAGAATTTTAGGTTCATGGATGCTTAGTTTTTTTGACGTAAAGTTATTACCAATCATATCGTATAAGTGCATCAGTGGCGGATATAGAGGGCAACGTGCGGGTTCTCGGGAACCCGGTAGCTTTTTCACAATCCTTGTATATGCATTAAAAAATTTATTAAATATCTATAAATATTTAATTGTTAACTCACTTGCTAACTTGAGATCGTTATAGGAACTCATAAACTTTAAAGTCTGGATGCGCCTCTGAAGTGCATAATTATTTGAACATGATGATGATAAAAGTTAATAAGAAAACTTGTAATACTAATATTATGGATGCCATAAAAGTGTGATGGATAATGCAAGTGACGAGAAAAAGGATTGATGGGTTTGTCCCTTCGGCATGAATTGCTCGTCTTCAAGAGGGTCAAATTTTGGAGTCTTTTTTTTTTTGGCTTTATCGAATTAGATTTTTTTAAAAAAAATATAAAACAAAGTCATCAAAAAATAATATTAAAAAGTAGTATTGGGTAAAAAAAGAAGTGGCTAGTGAAAACTGGAAAGAGCAAAAAGAAGAAAGTAGCTTGATAATATAAGAAAAAAAGAAGAAATAATTTGTGTATGAAGAAAGGCTTGATAGGAGTGAGATTCGAACTCCCACCCCTCTACTTTCATAAACCTCCAACGCCCTTCCTTTAACTAAAACATCCATCAGATTTTTTTTGCCTCCTAGCTAGGTGTTTGCGGGGTATAATATACTCATTTCCTCAAATTTTCTATACAACTATATATACTCTAGGTTGAGGTTAATGGGTGCTCGAACACCCAAGTTTAATTTGTATATCGGTTCCTGATCTTATGCATGCAGTCTCTTTGTATTTTTGTGGCTCTTGATCATATGACAACACCATTGCAATGGCTCCCTTCAAATATAGATAACCTAATGTTATTTTAAAAAATTGAACTATATTTTAGCTTGAGTTGAAAAATAGATCAGGGCAATCTTATATTAGTAGGAGTAAAAATGATAGGTTATATGTACCTTGTTATGTTTTGATGATCTAACAAACTTAATGACAAGAGTCAGACACATTCTCAAGTATGTGAAAACAAGACTTGAGCTAGAATTGTAAATCAACACTTTAGGAATCAGAGAATCAACAAGGGGAACAGATGGGCATCAGTTCCCCTGGTGATCGTACTAGTCAACTCTCCAACAGCTATAAAGTTGTTGCATGCACACGCAACAGTGAGAAACAGTACAACAGTCAACTTCATTGGGAATAATCTTGTACCGTCCATGCTTGCATCATTCAGGAATCAGAGAATCAACAAGGGGAACAGATGGGCATCAGTTCCTCTGGTGATCGTACTAGTCAACTCTCCAACAGCTATAAAGTTGCTGCCTGCACACGCAACAGTGAGAAACAGTGCAGCAGTCAACTTCATTGGGAATGATCTTGTACCGTCCATGCTTGCATCATTCAAGTGATATCACATATGTTATATTAACATTAAACCAAAGACAAAAACTTTACTTGAACTTTTGAAGAATCCATCAAGCACTCTCTCAAGTGACCAATCAATTTGGCAAGAAATTCTCAAGAGCATCAAGAACAAAGAACAACATAACAACGGACTAGTTCCCTGTATTGTGTTATTACATATCCTTAGTTATGTTGCACCTTTGTTAAAGTTCTTCACTTGTAATTCCTACTTAGCTTAGTTAGAAGCATTGTGTAGGAAATCTTTGTAAATCATAAACCATTGTGTTTGTGTCTTGGCTAGTTTAGTCAAGTTGAAAGTTTTTGTAATAGAGTTATTACAAAGTGGCTTGTAATAGAGTTGTTATAAGTTAGTGAGGAATTAAGAGGTTAATTCCTAGATTACAATAGGTTGTAATCTAAAGTTTGATCAGTTAGTGAAGTTTAAATCATACAAGGGGTAGGTCGTGGTTTTTAATCCCGTGAGCTGAGAGTTTTCCACGTAAAACTTCGTTGTGTCATTTACCTACTGCAGTGTGCGTGTGTTCTGTGGGAACTAATAGAAAATCCGGTTCTCTATATAGTTTGATGGACTCTTAAATTCTAACAATTGGTATCAGAGCAGGTTCTTTCTATCAGGTTAACACCTAGAAAGGATCCTCATGGTTGCTCCACCAAACTTTGAAGAAGGTCAATCTACCTACAGGCCACCACGATTCAATGGCCAATACTATGGATGGTGGAAGATTAGGATGCACGACTTCATTATGGCTGAAGACTCAGAGCTCTAGAACGTCATCTGCGATGGACCCTTCGTCCCCACAAAAACCAGTGGCGAACCAGTTGTAACAATCCCCAAAACAAGAAAGGAGTTCAATGATGCTGACCGCAAGGCCATAGATAAGAACTTTCGGGCAAAGACAATTCTTATATGTGGCATCAGTCCTGATGAATACAATAGGATCTCAGTATGCCAATCTGCTAAGGAGATCTCGGAAGCTCTCCAAACAGCCCATGAGGGAATAACACAAGTTAAGCAATCAAAGATTAACATGCTTACCACAGAATATGAGCTTTTCAGAATGAAAGATGATGACTCCATCCAGGACATGCATACTCGGTTCACTTCTATCATCAATGAGCTTTACTCTCTGGGAGAAATTATTCCAAGAAACAAACTCGTCAGGAAAATACTCAGTGTCTTGCCTAGTTCCTGGGAAAGCAAAGTGAATGCTATCACAGAGGCAAAGGACCTGCAGAAGCTAACCATCGATGAACTTGTTGGCAATCTGAAGACCTATGAAATAAAGAAGAACAAAGACAATGAGAGAAGAGAGTCCAAAAGGGAGAAGAACCTGGTCTTCAAGACGGACAACAATGATTCAGGTGGTGAGGATGCTGATATGGCTTACCTAACAAAAAGATTCCAAAAACTGGTTCGCAGAAATGGAGGCATTCCAAAAAGGGGCAGTTCTAGCAAGCCAAACAATTATGACCTTTGTCATAAGTGTGGTAATCCAGGATATTTTATCAAGGATTGTCCTCTCCTCAAGCAAGATCAATACAAACAAAACACAGACAAAGCAGGTAAGAGGAACCCGGTTCCTGACAAACGCTTCAAGAGGAAAAATGATGCTGACAATGTTGTGAAATAAGCTCTTGCTGCATGGGGAGACTCTTCCAGCGAATCTGAAGAAGATGATGATCAAGGTGACAGCTCCATGAAGGCAGTGGAAAGTGAATCAGTTGAGTATGACTCTATCTTTGCCTTGATGGCACAGTCCGATGATGATGAAGATGACGACGAGATGTTCAAAGAAATCTGAAGTCCTATTCTCGTAAAAAGACTTATGTCTCTGGCAAATGTTTTAATTGACGCTTATCACAGTCTTATAAATGATAAAAATGTACTGATTCTTGAACTATGAGAAGCAGAACAGTCGAGAGATGACCTAATTGTTGTTGTGGTCGATCTAAAGGAGACCGTTGGGTGTATTAAGAAAGAGAAAGAAGCCTTGACTGAAAAGGCTGATAGTATAGAGCATGAGAGATATGATCTATTAGTAGTAGTCGTATATCTGAAGGATACAATTGAGGAACTAAATGGAGAAGGTAGGCATGAGATTCTTAAAAAGGGAAAGGAAGTTGCGAATGAAACACATCTTAGGCTTGAAGATGAGATAAAATCAGTGAAATCTAGTTTGTGTATTGAACTCGAGAAAAACAAACAACTTCAGGAAGAACTAAGTAGAGTCAAGAGTGATCTTGAAAAATCACTCAAGTGGACCTGGTCCTCTGAAGCTATCACTTCCATGTACATGAATAATGGGGAAAACAAGCAGGGAATCGGGTTCCAAAGGGAAAAATTTCCTACAACCCTCATAGCAAGTACATTACTGTACCTAACAACTGGCTCTGCACTCACTGTGGTAACACTGGACACTTTAAGAAAACCTGTAAGGACAAGTTTCAGTCTCAACAGAAAAATAAAGTTTTTGCTAAAAAGGTAATTATTGGTAGAGAACCCGGTCCCTCATATAAAAGATGCATGATGCCTGCTTGGACCAAAAGAACTCTTATTCATCCCTTTCCTCATTACAAGGGACCCAAATTTGTTTGGGTTCCTAAGTCTGACCCCTTAATTTCCTTGTACATGGAACAGTGAAGGGGAGCAGCCAATAATGGTACATGGATAATGGTTGCTCAAAGCATAGGACTGGAAGTACAAACAATTTCCTTTCATTGAAGGCCCTGCAAGGAGGGAGTATATCTTTAGAAATGGCAAGAATGGATACATTCTGGGAGTTGGAAGGATTATAAAGTCTCTGTCTCACTCTATTGAAAATGTGTACTATGTGAACAGATTGAAGTACAGTTTGCTGAGTGTTTCTCAAATCTGTGATAAAGGAAACAAAGTGGAATTTGTATCAAAGATATGCACAGTCACAAATCTTGTGACTGGTGAAGTGGTGCTAGTGGCGAAAAGATACAAAAACATCTATGTTACTGATTTTGAGTCCCTGTAGAGGGGTGATCTAAGTTGTCTAAGTGTTTTTGATGATGATGTTGAGTTATGGCACAAAAGGCTAGGTCATGCAAGTTTCTCACTATTGAACCAACTGGTCAAAAAGGACCTGGTTCGTGGTCTGCCCAAGTCAAGCTTCAAGGATCACAAAGTGTGTGATGCGTGTGCTAAAGGAAAGCATGGCATATCCTCTTTCAAGCCCAAAAAGGAAGTTAGTACCTCAAGGTCACTTGATCTTCTCCATATGGCTCTATGTGGACCTATGAGAGTGCCAAACATAGGAGGAAAATGTACATCTTCGTCATTGTAGACGACTACTCCAGATTCAACTGGACTTTGTTTCTCAGAACCAAAGATGAAACCTTCTAAGTATTTGTTGCATTTGTCAAGAAGATCCAAGTGAAGATGGGTAATAATGTAGTATGTATCAGGTCTGACCATGGGACAAAATTTGATAATGCCAAATTTGACGAATTCTGTGTTGAAAATGGCATCACTCACAATTTCTCAGCTCCAAGAACACCACAACAAAATGGTGTTGTGGAGATGAAGAATAGGACTCTTGAAGACGTGGCAAGAACAATGTTGATTGATAGTGGTGTTGCAAAAGGTTTCTGGGCAGAGGCAGTCAACACTGCATGCTACTTGGCGAACAGGTGCATGATCAGATCCCTCCTGAATAAAACCTCGTATGAACTGTTGAATGGGAGAAAACCTAAGCTAACACACTTGAGAACATTTGGTTGTAAATGCTTTTTTTCTCAACAATGGTAAGGAAGCGCTGGGAAAGTTTGATGCTAAGAGTGATGAAGGAATATTTCTTGGATATTCATCACAAAGCAAAGCTTAAAAGGTATACAACAAAAGAACTCAGTGTGTTGATAAAAGCATACATGTGATCTTTGACGAAGCACAGCACCCTCTTGATAAGGCTGATCAAGATGGAAAGCTATCAAATATCCCTGGTGAAGTCATTGACATGGAAAATGGAAAGGCTGACATGATGAGTCACGTCAAGGAATCCAATGAAGATGGTGCGACTATGTCTCCAACTTATGGAGAGGAACCTGGTTCCACAATCACGACAACGGAAGCTGAGAACAGAGTTGTCGATGTTGTCCAAGGCACCCCACATGTTGAGATGAGAAGCGGCCAAGAACTACAGTCAGATAGACCTGGATCTTCTATCAATGAGATTCAGGTACCAAATTGGAAGCACAAAGGTTCACACCCTCTTGAAAACATAATCACCCTTCTTGATTCAGGAATTCAAACCAAATCAAAGGCTAGAAACACACTTGCCTTCTCAGCCTTTCTTTCTCAAATAGAGCCCAAAAATATCAAAGAAGCATTAAAAGATGCAGACCGGATTACTGACATGCAAGAAAATCTCCATCAATTTGAGAGAAATAAGGTATCGCACCTGGTTCCACGGCCTGTGGATCGTATTGTTATTGAAACCAGGTGGGTATTCAGGAACAAACTTGATGAGTTTGTAAACACCACAAGAAATAAGGCAAGGCTAGTAGTTCAAGGCTATAATCAGGAAGAAGGGATTGATTATGATGAAACTTTCACTCTAGTCGTTCGAATGGAGGCTATTAGAATTCCTATTGCCTTTGCATCACATATGGAATTCACATTGTTCCAAATGGATGTCAAAAGTGTATTTCTAAATGGCCTTCTAAAAGAAGAAGTCTTCGTCAAGCAACCTCTTGGATTTGAGAATCATGAGCATCCTGAGTATGTCTTTAAACTTTACAAGGCTTTATATGGATTAAAGCAGGCTCATCCTGCTTGGTATGAAAGGTTGTCAAAATTTCTTCTAGAAAATGACTTTACAAGAGGAAAAATTGACAACACCCTTTTTCTGAAGAAACGCGAGAGAAACCTGCTCATTGTGCAAGTTTATGTTGATGACATTATTTTCGGAGCAACAGTCGACTCTTTGTGTGGGGAATTTGCAAAACTCATTGGAAGTGAGTTTGAAATGAGCATGATGGGAGAATTGAATTTCTTCTTGGGTTTACAAGTGAAGCAATCTCAAAAGGGGACTTTGATAAGTCAGCAGAAGTACATCAAGGAGCTGCTGAAGAGATTTGACATGGAAGCATAAAAAATCATTGACACTCTCATTGCCACCACCACTCGTCTAGACATGGATGAACCTGGTTCCCCTGTGAATCAGACCATGTATAGAGGTATCATAGGGTCACTCCTGTATCTCACAACAAGCAAACTAGATATTGTCTTCAGTGTGGGACTTTGTGCCAGGTTTCAATCTAATCCAAAGGAATCTCATCTGAAGGCTGCCAAGAGAATCCTGAGATATCTCAAACGAACACAGGACCTGGTTCTCTACTACCCCTCTGGAGATAACTTCGACTTAGTTGGGTATGTTGATGTTGATTATGCAGGGTATATGGTGGATAGGAAAAGCACGCCTGGAATGGAACATTTTCGGGTTCATGTCTAATTTCATGGGGTACAAGAAAACAAAACTCAGTGGCCCTCTCCACTGTAGAAGCAGAATATGTTGTAGTTGCATGTTGTTGTGCTCAACTACTATGGATTAAGCATCAGTTGGAAGATTTTGGAGTGTTCTCTGATTGTGTGCCCTTGCTATGTGACAATACCAGTGCACTCAACATGGCCAAGAATCCAATCCAACATAAGAGAACAAAGCACATTGATGTGCGTCACCACTTTCTCAGAGACAATGTATAAAAAGGGATCATATGTATGAAATTTTGCAGCACAGAAGATCAAATTGCAGACATATTCACCAAAGCACTAAGCAGAGACCACTTTGAAAGAAATCGCTTGGCACTAGGGCTGATAAAACCAAGCTGAGAACCTGGTCCCTCGATGCTTGGCTATGAAAGAAATGTAGAGGTAGTTCAGCTAAAAAGTATTTTCTGGCAAAGTCTAACTCATTTCTATATCGTTACACGTAAACACGCATGATAATTACAAAGCTAACAAGCAGCTAATGCATTGTACGTTGGTCAAAGGATGAAGCTTACATTTGCAAAATCCGTTAGGGAATCTGGTTCCTTTGACACAGGTCAGTAGTTTCTCTGTACTTTCATTCATAATTTTTAAACGGTTCAAACGGTGCCACGTCATCACATTGTCAGTTTCTTTTCTTTCCCAATTTTTGAACACCTAGAGTCTCACCCGTTAGGAAGCGACCTGACTACCCAAACTGCCACATTTTCTTAACCGGTCCCTCATCCCTCTTAAATACATCCTTTCACCAACACTTCCACCACTATTTACATTAAAAATCCAAAATTTCCCTTTTGTTTCTCTCTTTAACCCAAAACTATCTCTTCACCAACTCACTGCTTCCCACCATGTCTGAACACCAGGAAACTCAAAATGTTCCAAGTGTCACCCCCACTGAGCCTTCACCTGTTAAAATGCCGCTCATAGAACCCACACTCTCTACACCAACTAGTCCAAACCCTAAGGCAAAATCACCACCACCCTCTGCTTCCTCTCCTACCCAATCGAGTACCGGTTCTCATCGGAGTCGCAAAACTTCGACTCCTAAGAAGTTTGTGGCTACGACTTCTCCTTCTGCCTCGCCGGAAAAAATGATTGAAACGGATTCAGTCGAAGAAAAAGACAAACAAGAAATCTCCAGTCTACCAATAGAAGAATACACTGATAAAGACCAAGTTGTTGGTCCTGTCCATGCTGAATCAACAATGATACCCCCTAGTCTTGAGTCTACAGGAAACATTCCTTCTTCTATTGGGTTTTCTATGAGGTTACAAGAAAAAGAGGCCATAGAAAATATGTTGTCGATAGCTGCTGAGTGTGTTGTTATTGAGGATGGTGATGATGTCTCTGAGTCTCAGGGGGAAGAAAATAGGACTCTAGTGGACAATAGGGAACTTGTGCCTGTTGAACCATCATCACCGGACAATACTACTGGGACACCTACTGAGGGACATGTTCCCTCTACAGAGGAGACAACTCTTGGATTCTCTCTAAAACCGAGGTCAGTACTGATCTTGCTCCCTCTCCTCACTTCTACGCTGAGCCTTTATCTATGGTTGTTCCTGAAATGAGATCTTTATCTGAAGAGGAGAATGAGGACAGTGAAGATGATTATGATAATGTGGCTATTGCTAGTTTTATCAGGGCTAAAAGTGGACAGGCCACTACTCAAGCACCAACTCCTAATAGACCTACCACTAGGTTACAAAAGAAGGAGGCTCTTGAGTTTATTATTAGGAAAATCCAAGAACACCGAAAGAGGAGAAGATTGGTAAAGGATGAGAAGATTGTGAATGAGAAAATAGTGCATGTTGTCAATGTTGATGAAGTGGACGAGGAACCTGGTTCCTTGACTTACAAGTTCTCACAGAAGCATTATATCTCCGAGTCAAAAAGGGGATCCTCTAAGAGTGCTGAGAATCGGAAAAAAGAGTGCAAGTGATAACTCTGGTGAAAAGTTAGTGGAAGAATCTGTCGAAAAAGTGATGGAAGAATCAATTGGAAAGGTTCCTGACAAGACAATGTCTGAGAAATCAGCTGAGAAAGAAAAGAGTGCTCGCAAATCAGTGAAAATGAAGGGTGATGCCCGTGAGGAACCTGGTTCTTCCAAGAAGGCAAAGGTTGATGATACCCAGGATGCTGGGAAGGAAAAATTAAAAAATCAAAAGGTGTTGTAGGGTCGTACATTTGCCCCTGATATTCTGGATATGGTTGGCATGCGACAACTGGTGGAGATATGTGAATTTCAACAGTGGACACACTTGTTCACAAGTGACATCCCCAAAGTGTATGAGGAAGAAGTACGCAGTTTCTATGCTGACTTCTTCATAGTTGAGGATGATCATATTTGTATGATGGTGAATGGGGTGGATTTTGTGATGGACTCTGATGTGCTGTGATCTATTCTGGGTGTGCCTGCTGAGGGATTGTCTTCGATTCAAGGCTCCTTCTCTTCAAAGTTTAGAAACGCTATCGTGAAGGATAAGGCAATTCAACAGGGGAAACGGGTACACAAGAAGGTCCTCCTTCCAGTGTACCGATTGTTGTTTGAGATGGTGAACAAGGTTTTGCTCCCTCGTACTGAGAGAAGGTCAATTACATCTCGAGCAGACATGGCTCTCATGGAAGCACTAGATGGCTACACCATCATAAACCTGCCTGGAATTATGATAGACCACATGCAGAAGGTGGTGGAGTTTAAGGATGGTAATCATGGGCTGCCTTATGGGTTCCTTCTCACCAAGGTGTTTGAGTTCTTCAAAGTCCCGTTGGGAAAAACTAAGGTGGGTACTCGTAAGCAATCCTTCTCCAAGACCACTCTAGAGGAGTGTGAGTGCATTGATAAGAGTGGAGGGGATGGCAGCACTTCGACTATTTCTCAGCTGATCAACGCCCAAAACAGTTCCATTGATGAGATAGGGAAGCTGAAGGCAAGAAATGTCATTCTTAAGAGTCAGCTAAGTCAGCTTCAGGAGGCACCTGATTCTAGCAGCTCTCACAACACAGAGGTTGCCCGTCTGACTAAAGAAAATGCTGACCTCTGGAAACAGGTTGAGGACCTGAAGAAGAAACTGCTCAATGAGCAGATGTCAGCTAATGCTCAAATAGACATCCTTTTTAAAACCCTTGCCTCTTCATCCAAGCCTTCCTCTTTCAGTGCTCCCTAGAAAGTGATCCCTTTCCAGTGTCAAGTTCCTAGTGCCCATTTTTTGTCTTCAGTTGTGATGATGTTTATGACTGGTACTTTTGTTTTTTCTGTTTTTCTTATATGGATGTGTTGGCAACAATGAAACTGCTCCCTGCTTAATATCCAAATATTAATGAACGCTTTCTCCTTTTGCTATGTATGCCTTGCTCATGTGCTTTGTTTTTAGGCATGATTGTGTGCACACATGTGGCATGAGTTAATCACGCTAGACTTCTTTCTGTTTATTGCTTGCTACTGATCTTTTTATGATGCCAAAAGGGGGAAAAATAATTGAGGGGGAACAGATTCAGGGGGAATACAGGATATGTGTGTATGTCATTCTGGTTCTTAGGGGGAACTTCAATTATAAGTTTGTCATCATCAAAAAGTGAGAAATTGATAGGCTATATGTACCTTGTTATGTTTTGATGATCTAACAAACTTAATGACAAGAACTAGATAAGGAACTTGATATACATTCTCAAGTATGTGGAAACAAGACTTAAGCTGGAATTGTAAATCAACGCTTTAGGAATCAAAGAATCAACAAGGGGAACTGAATCAACAAGGTGATCGTACTAGTCAACTCTCCAACAGCTGTAAAGTTGCTGCCTGCACATGCAACAGTGCGAAATATTACAACAATCAACTTCATTGGGAATGATCATGTACCATCCATGCTTGCATCATTCAAGTGATGTCACCAATTTTATATTAACATTAAACCAAAGACAAAAACTTTACTTGAACTTTTGAAGAATCCATCAAGTACTCTCTCAAGTGACCATTCAATCTGGCAAGCGATTCTCAAGAGTATCAAGAACAAAGAACAACATAACAACGGACCAGTTTCCTGTATTGAGTTATTACATGTCCTTAGTTGTGTTGCACCTTTATTAAAGTTCTTCACTTGTAATTCCTACTTAGCTTAGTTAGAAGCGTTGTGTTAGGAAACCTTTGTAAATTATAAATCCTTGTGTTTGTGTCTTGGCTAGTTTTGTCAAGTTGGAAGTCTTTGTAATAGAGTTATTACAAAGTGGTTTGTAATAGAGTTGTTACAAGTTAGTGAGGGATTAAGAGGTTAATTCCTAGATTACAATAGGTTGTAATCTAAAGTTTGCTCGGTTAGCGAAGTTGAAATCTTACAAGGGGTAGGTCGTGGTTTTTAATCCCGTGAGTTGAGAGTTTTCCACGTAAAACTTCTTTGTGTTATTTACCTGCTGCAGTGTGCGTGTGTTCTGTGGGAACTAATAGAGAACCTAGTTCTCTATATAGTTTGGTGAATCCTTAAATTCTAACCAAAAAAATATTTATAACATCATTGTAAAAGTTAAATACTTTCATCGATAAGGAGACTTATGCATGTGAAATGGGGCATGACCCCATCATTAAGGAGAGAGTTTAGGTCCCATCTATTGTCTGTAACAGGAAAAGATCAATTGAAATTATAAAATCTCCTTTTCACAATTCACTTTTGCTGATTTCATTTATTTCTGATCTTTTCTATCTTTTTGTTTTTGTTTTACTTGTTTCCTTTAACATATCTTGCATGGCTTCGATTGGATTCAGTTTCTTTAAGAGAAAAAGTGCATAAAAGTGAGTACTCGATAAAGCAAGACAATATAAGGTTCCAAAGAAAGAAAGATAGGAATCTCTGCCCACTAGGCAAAGTTGCAAAAGATCGTTTTTGGTCAGCCCACGATTCCTTATCGTTCGATCAAATTTTATAGACATAATAATCCTTTTCCTTTTTTGGAAAAGTTTTAAATTACTTGTCACCATTTCTTTAATAGTATAAAATTAAAATACTCCATCTGTATTTGAGAGCTAAATGCAATATTATTGAAATAAAACTTTTAATAGAAGTCTTTTATTATATTAATAGGAATAAAACTAATCACTTATCATACTTTTCGTGCAAATTTAAATATTTAAACTTTATATCTAATACATGAATCAATCTGTATTTGATTTAGCTCCGAAATCACATAATGGATCTTAATAAGCAAGAAGCAACAAAAAAATTGTGATGAAAGAATAGCGAAAAGGCCAATGTCCAATGAATATTACTTCCCTGTTCAAAGTTTCTAAAATGGAAAATAATAGAGTAAAAATGTAATCTCTATTCATTTTCTTCCTCTAATGAACATGCCAATCTCCTTCTTTGGGATCATTTAAGCGTCTCTTTAGATGATTCTTAATATTAATTTCTTTCTATTCCTAATTTTCCTTAATTTTAATCTTAATAATGGAAAGGAGGATGCGTGAGCTTTTGCAACTGGCTGTTGAAAATACAAGTTATAGCCTTCTCAAAATTTTCTAATAAACACTCATTTGACAGAATGAAATAACATAATAATAATAATAATAATAATAATAATAATAATAATAATAAGATATATAGCAATGGTTTAATACAACTATACAAGTGGTATATACTTG
Organism: Nicotiana tomentosiformis; assembly: GCF_000390325.3. Taxonomy (NCBI): domain Eukaryota; kingdom Viridiplantae; phylum Streptophyta; class Magnoliopsida; order Solanales; family Solanaceae; genus Nicotiana; species Nicotiana tomentosiformis. Next base: position 39,945,926 of record NC_090818.1, on the reverse strand, counting down.
AGGAAATAAATAGGGGAGCTGACCGGAGGCGGAACTATGCTATACTAAGAGGGATTACCGGTATCCGTAAATTTCGGTAAAATTTTTATGTATATATATTTTAGAAAATAGTGATATATTAGCAATGACAAGTTGAATGCAAAAGTACACCCACGACCTTCAAATCCTGGGTCCGTAGCTTAAGCTGACTATCAACTTTCATCTTCCCAAAGAGAGAGGCTCTGGTCTCAAATAAGAATACAAAAAACCAGGCTGTCCATTTTAAATATCTTTTCGGCCATATACTTATCTCCCTGTCTGGTATTCCAATGCTTTCTTCTTGTGAAACTTATAATTTTTTTTAATTTTTTATTTTTGCTTTATTGTACTTTGAGTGCTTGTATTTAGGAGTGCAATTGGATTATCTTCCTACATATAGTACTGATAAATCATAGTAGTCACGTGGCTGTCCAGATTGCCACCACCAAGATTAGTAGTTCAAAGCCACAAATTATAGTACAATTATTACTGCTTGAAATTTTGGTTTAGGTTGTCCATCTAGATTCAGTCAAATGTTTTTTGGTCATTCAATTATGAGACTTTAATTTGTTCATGACCATTACGTGGAACTACTTAATGAAAAGCAAGGATGCACGATCTCTCCATATGCTAAAGATTGTGATTAGTAAGTACTTGTTTGGACCTGCTGTTTGTTTTTTTGCCTATTTTTTATTTTGCTGACCAGAAGGACATTATAATGCAAGATTAAGGGATCTAAGGAAGCAATTCGTTCCTAAAACTGCAAGTAAACCATGCATATTGTGAAAAGATTAGATGGAAACATAATTAAACATTTCACCAAAAAAGAACAGAGGGAAAAAACAATAACGAAGGGGGTTCACATCTTACCAGATAATAGAAAAAAAACATTCATATAAAACCTGTCCTCAGTTCTCATTGTCTACCTCCCCAACAAATCGATGTTAATTCTGAGTACAGACGCCATTAACACTTGGGCCAGTTGAATTAAAACCATTTAAAAGCATATCGGTTGTCTTCTCATAAATGTATACTATTCCATTACTTATCAATTATTCATTTTTCCATACTGGAATTAAAGAATTGCCAACTAGTTATGGATTATAGTATCATAAAATACCCAAAAATGAAAAGAGGAAATATCCAACTAATACTTCCATTAGTAACTAAACTGCTCGTGCAAGACCAAAAATGATACAGTAATTTCAACTACTTAAAAATTTACTGATGAAATTTTAAAGAAAATGTACAAAGCTAGACTAGAAACGGTGCTAGACTATGGTAACCAATAGGACAAACCACAGCATATTCTTTCGGGTCAGCTCAAAACCCGACCCCAGCCGCCCCGACTCCGAACGTAGCAGGTCGATGAGGCTCAATCTTTCTATTCTTCCAAAAACAAGTATCCGGCGCCAGCTTAGCCGCCGCCGTCCTCATCGGCTCAGATTTGCACCTTGTCAACACAAACGGCTCGTAAGCAACTGCATTCACAAGCTTCTGCTCAATCATGGTTGCCATAGACATCCCCGTCGCCGCCGGTAAAGAACACGACGACCTAGGTGGTTGTAACATGTGTTTGTTCCTATGTTCCGTACTAGGTTTAGTGTCAGTGCTCCGCCGCCTTTTGGGTTGTTCTTCAGGAACAATAACCTCTTTCTTTGGTGCTTTGACTTGTTGTTTCTTCTCTGGTAACCATCTGAGAAAGTCTCTTCGACAGACCCATGTTTCTTTTGATACCTCCATTGATAGCTTGGGTTCACACATCATTAGTAGCAAACACTCTGGCAAAACTGATTCTTTTTCTTCCTTTTGAGCCTCTTTTGGATATTCAACTTCAACTTGGTTCTCTGGCTCAACAATTGGTGTAGCTTCTACTTGTTCTTGTTCTTCATATTCAGATTCTTGTTGAGTCACTGTTGGTTTCTCCTCTATGTCTCTCAGTAACAGTATCTCTTGAATTTCTTTTGAGATGGCTGACTTAAATTTTTCTTCTTCTTCTTCTTCTTCTTCTTCCAATGTAGCTTGTTCAATTTCTGTTTTATCCTCTATTTCACTAGTATCAGAGGTCATTTCTGTTACTCCTTCCTCAAGGAACTGCTGAATTTGGATATCTTCTATATCTTCTTGATTGACTTCAGTTGTTTGATCTACCAGTTGGGCTAATTGTTCAAACTGGGAATCATCTTCAGCTACAAAAGACTCAATCTTGGTCTCTTCTTTTCCTTCTTTAACCTCAATTTCTGTTGTTAATTCACAAGTTTCTAACTTTATTTCAAGCTTTTCCTGCTCCCTGCTTCCTACTTCAGTTTCCATAATAACATCTGTTTCTTCTGGATTCTCTTTTATTTCATCAAGATCTACTGAAACACTATGTTCAGCTGGTACAACCTCATTACTAGGTTCACATTTCTGACTATCTACTACTTCCATATGCTTATTTTCTCTCAAATCTTCTACCTTTTCTAGTTCTCCCACTTTTTCTTCTTGTTCCTCATCATAATATTCATCTCTTAGAACAGGTGACGACTCCCTGAAGCGATTGGTAAGAGCTGCCATTTTCATAGGATCAGATCTGCATCTCATAAGAAGCAAAGCATTCTTGGGTGGAATACAAATACTCACTCTACCTTTCTCTTCACTTGTTCCCCTATCCATTTCAACAATATTCTCATCCTTGAACTCAATATTTTCAAACACATGCCTTCTTGAACTCCTCATTGTACTACTATGCCTTCCCTCTGTTGTTCTTTCCTCTTCACCACTTGCCACTACCAACTCAATATCCCTCCTTTTTCCTCCTTCCCCATCTTGCAATGCTACTAACCATCTAGCAAAAACAGCACCGCATGATCTGTGCTCATTATCACCTTCCCTGTAAGCTTCACCTTTTTCTTCCTTTTCTCTTTCATTAGTCGAAAAACACGACGAACGACATGGGAACAAACAGCTGAACTCCGCCCCAAAAGCCCGCAAAGCTTCACAAATTGTTAAAGGCAAATGAACCCACCTTTGATTTCTATGATTAACGCATTCTTGTTGCTGGTAATGCACGCTTGAGTTCCCTTGCGAGTACCTCTGATTCTTGAGCGCTAGTCTATCATCTGTTTGACTAAATGCCTCAGAGGCTTGCTCTAGTTTTCTAAAACTCACCTCGCCGCTTGCGCTTCGTCTTTTGGACAAGCTACGTGATTGTTTCACCTTCTTCTTGGTCTTCACTCGAACCTGACCAATACAAGTGACTTTTGGTGAAGATGGCTCCGGGTTTTCGAAACCCGACCCGCGTTTCTTGCCGGTGGTTGGAAACATAGGAGAAGCTTGGCCACCTTTAATGCTACCGTTTGTTTTAAGTCTGCGGCTGAGTGAAGTGGGAAGAGAGAGAGGCGCGTCACGTGCACGACCAGGACTGAGAATGGATTTGGAGAGTTTCATGGAAGAAGATGAAGAAGAAAGGCGAGAAGTGAAGCAGATAAAGAGCTCACTTGTTGTACTACTGCTACTTGTTGTTGTAGCGGCTGTGCGGTGATGGGGTCGGTCTAAGTCCATTAAGCTCTAAAAAATGACAGTGGTATGTATGATATTTTGCTTTCATCAGTACATTGTAATGGCCATGGACCGTAGTGGACACTGAGGCGCAGAAATTGAAGAGAAGAAAGAAAGAGTGGGTCCTTAGCAGAAGAGGGCAGTGTGCGTGTGTGCGGATTATGGACTGCAGAATGAGAGATGATAAAATGAATCTGGGAATATGGTAGTAATTGGTAAGGAGCTTATGGGTTCCGCTCTCTTTAGTCTTGGCTTTTTATGATACCTCTAATCAATTTTTCGATTTATATCCATTAATAAAAGAGCAAAAAGTAGTTATGCTATTCCATCATTTAGCTCCTATTTCGTCATAAATTATTTTTTTTCCAAAATAATTTGAAAATATTATAAAAAGTGACAAGTTTTTGGGCAGTTTTTGAAGATGAATTTTTCAAGTATAAAAAAGTGATTTACACTAGTTTTTCAAGTTTTCTACTCACAAAATTTCAATATCTTTTCAAGTAAAATGCATGTCCAAACACAATTTCAACTTTCAAAAACTATTTTTTATCTTATATTCTTTTTTCAAGTTTCAATCAAATCTATATCCAAACGCTAGCTTAATTGCATACAATCTCCTGTTTATATCGAAGTAGTAATACTTTATAAAATTGCATCATTATTAAGAAAAATATTTAATAACTATAATTATAAGAGTCTTCTTTTTTCCAAGAGCATATGGTGTTCATAGACTTAGAAAAGGCGTACAATAAAGTTTCGAGAGAAGTTTTGTGGAGATGTTTGGAGGCTAGAGGTGTACCTGTTACCTACGTTGAGTTGATTAAGGACATGTATGATGGAGTAAAGACCCGAGTGAGGACGGTGGGTGGGGACTCGGACCATTTTTCGGTTATGATGGGATTGCATCAGGGGTCGGCACTCAGCCTTTTTTTGTTTGCTCTGATGATGGACGTACTGACGCGCCACATCCAAGGGAGGTGTCGTGGTGCATGCTATTTGCAGATGATATTGTATTGATTGACGAGACGCAGACGGTGTGAATGCGCAATTAGAAGTATGGAGGCAGACCCTAGAATCTAAAGGTTTCAAGTTGAACAGGACCAAGACAGAGTACTTGGAATGTAAGTTCAGTGGCGAGACTCAAGGAGGGGAAGGGGAGGCGAGGCTGGACTCGCAGGTCATCCCTAGGAGAGGGAGTTTTAAGTACCTTGAGTCTATTATTCAGGGGATGGGGAGATTGATGAAGATGTCACACATCGTATTGGAGCGGAATGGATAAAATGGAGACTCACTTCAGGTATTTTGTATGATAAGAATGTGTCACCGAAACTTAAGGGTAAGTTCTACAGAGTGGTGGTCAGGCCAACAATGTTGTATGGGGCTGAGTGTTGGCCAGTCAAGATCGCTCAAGTCTAGAAGATGAAGGTAGCGGAGATGAGGATGTTGAGATGGATGTGCGGGCATACCAGGTTAGTTAGGATTAGAACTGAGGTTATTCGCGACAAGGTGGGTGTGGCCCCTATTGAGGACAAGATGCGGGAAGCGCGACATATGTGGTTTGGTCATGTGAGGAGGAGGAGCACAGACGCCCCGGTGAGGAGGTGTGAGAGGTTGACATTGGAGGGCCTACGGAGAGGTAGAGGTAGCCCAAATAAGAGGTGGGGAGAGGTGATTAGGCAAGACATGGCACAACTTCAGCTGACCGAGGACATGACCCTTGATAGGAATGTATGAAGGTCGAGGATTAGGGTAGTAGAGTTGGTAGTATAGAGTGTTAATAACAGTAGTATTGGCACGCAGTCTCGTTTTCTGTTGGTAGTAGTTTTTTTTTGCCTAATCGTTATTTTCTTTCATTGTTGATCACCTTACTGTCTTGTTGTTTTTATTTTACTTTTATATGACTTTTTGGTATTGTCCCTTCTTGTCTATATTTTCATTAGTGTGGTGCTTCTGCTTTCCTGAGCCGAGGGGCTATTGGAAACAACCTCTCTATCCTCACAAGGTAGGGGTAAGGTTTGCGTACATACTACCCTCCCCAAACCTCACGGTGTGGGATAACACTGGAGATGTTGTTCTTCTTTTTTCCAAGACTTTACATATTTTTGGTACAAATGTTAATGTTCTAAAATGACAAATACAATGAGTTGATAATTTGAAGACACAATGATAACACATAGGAATGATTATAAAAGTTGAGCGGAGTGAAAAAATTTACACCGTGATAAACTCTAAAAACCAATGATGGATACGAGATTAAATTTACAGGATGAGATATCTCAACCATCAATTGCAATCATCACTACAATAATCCAGGTGACTAACGAATAAAACCCCAATTTGCCGTTGAATTTGTGTAAGAATTTAGGTTTGGGGACTTAATTTAGAGACTACTATTTTCTCCCTTATTTCCCCCCTTAGGTAATTGTGTCGTTATGGAAACATAAACTCATATAGTACAATTTGCTATTATCTCTAGTTTAACGAAGAAACATTGCAGGACAGAACTTGACTTTGCAAAGAATTTCAAGTGAATTTGTCAAGTAGTCTCGTTATCTTACCTAAGTTCATGACTTTGGAGTTTGGACCACCCTATAATTTTCGACCTTTGGACCCATTGAACATCATCTGTAGCTTGCATAGCACATGGTTCTTTCATTTTTGGTTCTTATCATTTTCAAGAACAAATTGCCTACTTGACCAATTAAGGCACAGTGATTTGGAAAAATGATAAGGTTGAGGTGGTGTAAATGTATTATTATGTTATCTCTAATAAATCCTCCTTGAACGTGGCCAGTTCATGGATTCATGAATGACTGATCCAGCTGCCAAAGGGCCAAAATTACCATATCTTTAACTTGGATTCCAATTGTGTAAAATCAATCTTTTACTTTCCTCAATAGTTTGACTAAATAGGGAAATGTTGTCTTCTGTCAGTAAATCTATTGTAAATTACCACGGATGGGACCTACTACATTTTTCACCTGGCCTTTTGTGCTTAGAGGAAAATGGACATTTTCGTTATTAAATGGCATTGTGATATCAAATTGGAGGACAGAGCACATGGGGAGTAAAAGTCGACAGGGACGAGGTGAAACAGAAAACTCCAAGAGTGCACGTGACTAGTGGAGTCCTTAAAACATGTACCTATAAAGAGTCCGTAATCAAATGTCCGACCCACGCGTCCTTTATATTCGTGTATACTAATCGCCCCCATCGTCAACTTATTGTAGTGTTTTAAAAGGCGTTGAGGCAAGGCAAGCCATTTTACATACGACTCATCTAGGCTTAAGTCCCGAGTCACGGGCGTAAGCCCCATAAGTATTTAATTTTTAATATTTTATAAAATAATATAATTATAGTAAATATTTATAAACAGGTAAAATTGTATAAAAATTAAAAAAAACTATATATATATATATATATATATATATATATATATATATATGTGTGTGTGTGTGTGTGTGTGCGCGCGCGCGCGCGCGCGTCATCCCCATAAAACACTAGTCAAAAGAATCTATTATACTCTACTTACAAGCATAAGTAACTTGAGTCTAAAAGAATAAAATTTTCTACATGGAGAAACAAAAAAGATGACTAACCTGCAATTTGAACTTTGAATATGTTGCTATAGAGAATGGAGTTCTCTTTGTATTTGTAAAAAAAAAATTGAATATTTGTTGCTTTTGGGAGATATTAGCAGACTAGCGGACAAGATCAAGAATTGGGAAAGATCATGAATTAGGACTTCAATCAATAAAAAGGTCTTGACTTTTAAATTTAATACATTTCAGTTCTTTTTTAAAACTTTTGAATAATTACCAAGTTGACTTTTGAAAATTTGGGTATTATATGAAGGACTTATTCAACAAATTTTATTTTAATTTGAAAAAATCTCTAGGGCTTACGCCTGACTAAAAAAAGTGCCTCAAACGCCCGAGCGTATGCCCCCGAATGCCCGGACACACGTTCCGAATTGCCAGGCGTACGATTCTTGAGATTATCGTTCCACACCATCGACTCAAACGTTTTTGGTGTGTCTCGCCTGGGGATCGCCCCGAAAATATCTTTTAAAACACTGATTCGTTGGAAGTACGGATACTCTCAAGGCGAAGGTGGGAAATTTTTTTTGTTTAGCCGCATTTCTAATCTTAAGCTAGATGCTTCCACGCACATCATAGAAAACTGCGCAGTAGTAGCGCGTGAACTTTAAAAAAGTTTGTTAAAAGACGTACTACTAATGTACTAAAATCCACTATTATCATAACCCTAAAAAGCCTTAAATTATTTGCTTATGTGGCATACCTCTGTTTGCTGAGTTTGCTGATGTGGTTCTATGGACCATTCGAAATCAGTAAAATAAACAGTTATATACATGAATAATGCAAAAGAATTCTACTCTTAACTTGTTATAATGGAGAACCTGCTTTGTTTTTCAGCATACTGATCCTATTTATCGTATTGAATAGTTACAAATAATCATTTTACAAAAGATCTGATAGTGTAAATGAACTTATCATGTTACTGTAGAAGAGTAATATATAGATACACAACTTGTAAATTATGTACTTGTAAAAAAATGATTATGCAAATGCTTTACTTGATGTTAGGGTTTTATGTAGAGGGGTGGAGAATAAGGGCTGATGATAGTGTGTTTAGTTAAAGTCAGTCAAGGTTACTTGAAAAGAAGGGCTTTGACCAACATTTATATCAGAAAGGGACAAAAGAACCATTGAAGGAGTAATAAAGAAAGCTTATATATATAGTGATTATAATTATAAGTGAAAAGTAGAAGGATTATAGTTGGGTTATCAATTTGCATTATCGTTGCACTTGCACATGCCTACCAGATAAAGTGGTCCAGTGAAGTGAACCTCCGATTTAGTGAAGTGATAGTGACTGTTTTGTCTTTGGGATTTCCTATGAAGTTTAATTTTCAAAGTCTAAGGTCCAACCTTAAACCCCTTAATCAGTTCATCATCAACAAAAAGAAACCTGTAAACAAAATCCTTAAGAGAATATATTTAAATAAAAATTGAGTAAAAAATGAACTTTTAACAGCTTATTATTAGTTTCATCACATTTAATTTTGCCTCTTCCTTGAAGGTAAATTGGTTATTAATAAACTTCTATGCAATGGGAGGGGCCATAATTCACGTGTAATTGGTCGAAGTTAAATTGTGCCATGCAAACATTGGCAACCTTACATCACCCTTTTCAGAAAATGGATATAACAAGACCATCTTCTCATCTCTGAACAGTTGATGTGCAAACTCAACACTTTCCCCTCTCCTCCCGGCAGGACCAAATCTGTCAATTTGTGCGTGGACAATATAATATGTGGTTACAATATTGGTTATACTGAATTGATGAGTCTAGTACTAATAGCATGATAAGAAAATGGGCATTGAGCTTAATTCAACATCAAAAGTTAACTCATGAAGTAAGAATTGTCCAAGACCATATGAAAAGACCTTTTCATTTCTAAATAGCCAATGTTTGAACTCAATGTTAGAACATGTGCAGCGGAAGCAAGCATAAACATATGTATCATAAACATGTAATCTAGACAATGATTTAATTATAGAGATTAGAATCACTAACTTATCGAAATTGTTGCACAACTCGTTCACAAGGCAAAAAGGATTGCAGTCTTCTGCTATGCTCCCAATAAGCCTTAGACGAAAATACTTGTGTGGAAAAATATTACTACTCTGAAGAGTAAGTTATTAGTTGAACCTAGTCTTCTATTTGTAGCACACGAAATTAGGCCAAAAAACTGCCCAAAAAAGGTGTAGGATTCTACGAAGGTAGTAGAATCCTAGTCCAACTCAAATAAAGAATTTTTCTCCCAAGTAACTTTCTTCCCAAGTCTGTCAAGATTTTACTAGGTATAGCGGAGACCACAAAAATAATAAGAGGCTACCAATTATAGTATTAATTCAAAATTTGGATGAATTAATCTTACTATAATTAATCACAGTTTATTTCATTATAAAACTACAATTGAACTCCTCAATGTGAATTTTGAAATTCACCAACACTTATTTTAACTCCCCATGTTAAGATTAGACATACCAGTTAATTAAACTAAATTACTCATAATTAATTTAATCAACTAATTAAATCTTTTATAATTTCGCTTAAACTATTTCACGTGACAGATACAAAATTCATCGGTCGGGCTTTCATATGAAAATTTATAAGCTTACATTAAGGGGTATTATCAAACTCAAGATCGAGTCATGGATTCTATCAACTAATTATCACTTCACAAATGCCATTCGTTATTGTCCAATCTATTAGGCATACACTAACTCAAAATAGAGTTCTACCTTTTAATAAATCAAATCAATAAACAAATCACATTGATCATAATAACTATATCAAGATTAGGAGTATAAGTTCATTTAATGAATCAGAGAAATATTTTATATATTCAGCACAAAAATATCTTTTCTCTACTTGGTATGTTCAATATACACTAAGTATAGTAGCACAAGAAAATGGAGTAAAACTACTCTCATAATCAAGATAAATTATACTTTAATCTTGTGCTACAGTCATCAAGATATTTTGCCCTACAATATCTTCGTTTGTGAACATAATTTATTAATTATGAGAACCGACAATCTAATCTTTTGTGTATGAGCTAAGACTCCATACACTAAATCGTCTACTACATAATTAAAGGACACACATGTAACAAATGATCTATTTAAAATAATACTTTATTGAATTGTATAAATCAAATAAACAATTATTCCATAAAAAATAAAACATCATACTATAGCTAAACCGCATGGATAATAGTATATCCCAACGATCTCCCACTTAGACTCATAACCATGCGTCTTCAACTCTAATACCCATTCCTTCTACATGCTTGTCAAAAGTCTTCTGTGGCAAGCTCTTTGTAAACGGGTCTGCCAAATTATTTTCTGACGCAATCTTCAACACATTTACATCACCTCTCTAAGTTATGCCCCGAATTCAATGATGTTTAGGCTCAATATGCTTACCCCTTTATGGCTTCGTGGTTCCTTCGAGTTTGCAACTGCATCACTATTATCACAATAAAGCAAAATTGGTGCTTGAACCGAAAGAACTACGTTAAGCTCTTTCAGAAAGTTTCCGAGCCAAATAGCCTCTTAGCTGTCTCAGAGGCAGCCATATATTCGGCTTCCATGGTGGAATCAGCAACACATGATTGCTTGATACTCCTCCACCTTATGGCTCCACTTCTTAAAGTAAAAACATATCCTGAGGTAGATATTCTAGAATCCATATCTGACTGGAAATCTAAATCAGTATAGCCAATGGGTGCAAGATCGCCTGAGTGATAAACCAGTATATAATTCCTAGTCCTTTTTAAGTACTTGATTATATGTCTAACGGCAGTCCAATATTCTCATCAAGAATTAGACTGAAATCTATTAACCATGCCAACAACAAGCAGATATCAGGTCTAGTGCATAGCATAGCATATATGAGATTCCCTGCAGCAGAAGTATAACGGACTGCCTTCATATTTTCTATATCATTAGTCATTTTTGGGGACTGATTCTTTGATAGAGAGATTTCATGTCTAAAAGGATGAAAACCCTTATTGGAATCATGCATGCTAAACCTGATGAGAATAGTATCAATATAAAATGCTTGGAATAAGTCTAATATCATTTGCTTGCAATTTCGCATAATCTTGATCCCAAGGATATGTGCCGCTTGTCCTAAGTCCTTCATATAAAAAAGCGAGGACAACCACTCCTTTACTAAATCCAACATGCTCACATTATTTCCTATGAGCAAGATATCATCTACGTACAAAACCAAGAATGCAACTTTATCTCCATCCCACTTCTTATAGATACAAGACTCGTTTTCACATTGATCAAAGCCAAAAGTTTTAATCGATGTGTCAAAACAAGTATTCCATGCTCTAGAAGCCTGTTTTAATCCATAAATGGATTTCTTTAGTTTACACAACATGTGCTCATTGCCACTTTTTATGAAACGATTTATTTGTGCCATGTAGATGCACTCATCAAGACTTCCATTAAGAAAAGTCGTCTTGATATCCATTTGTCAAATATCATAATCGTAATGAGCAACTATGGATAAGAGAATCCTAATGGATTTAATCATGATCACAGGAAAAAAATCTTCCTCATAATTGATCCCTTCATTTTGAGTAAACCCTTTTGCAACAAGCCTAGCTTTAAAAGTTTGAACTTTTCCATCCACTCCTCTCTTTTTCTTATAGATCCATCTACAACCAATGTGGTTGACTCCAGTAGGTGATTCTACAAGGTCCCAAACTTGATTGGAGTACATGGACTCCATTTCAGATTTCATAAAAATAATCTATTTTTCTGCGTTCGGTATCCTCTAGTGCTTCGTTGTAATTAAAAGGTTCTGTGTTAGGCTCCTAAGGGATTCTATTATAAGATTCTCCAAAGAGCGCAGACCGTAGATGTTTTTTAATAATCCTCCCACTACGACTAGTCACTATATGTGCAGTTTGATCTTGTTGTTGAACCGCAACATCATTTTCTGAAACTGAAGCCTCAATGTTATCCTCCACACCTTGAGGTGCTAGGATATCATTAACTTCTTCCTCAAGTGCAAGTTGCACAATAATTTTAGGTTGCTCAACAATTTTAGGTTGCTCAACATTACTCCCACTACTTTGGGGTAGTGAGATGTCAAGCAATTGCTCTTATGCGTTCTGCTGCCTATTGACATTTTCCCACTATGATAATGCAGTGGTATGTCAATATTGGTTTCCGTGATACGTTCCAGAGATGAGTTATTAGTTACTCCATTGTTTAATTCCTGTAAAACTAGAATACTTCTAGGAATATGGCTCATTAAATAGTTCTCTTCTAAAATTTGGCATTTGTCGAAATAATTACTTTCTTTTCTTTGGAACAATAAAATAAATCACATTTAGTTCACTTTGGGTATCCAGTAAAAATGCACACTTATGTCCTCGATTCTAATTTATCCGATTTTCCATTCAGCACATGTGTTGGACAACCCCAAACCCGAATGTGTTGCGAACTGGGATTGCGCCAAGTCCACAATTCTGCTGGAGTTGAATGTACTGACTTTAAAGGAACCAAATTCAGAATATAATTTGTTGTTTCTAAAGCATATCCCCAAAAGGAAGAAGGCAAATCAGAATAACTTAACATTGATCTAACCATTTTCATAAGTGTCCTATTTCTTCTTTCTGCCACACCATTTTGTTATGGTATTTTCGGGGCAGATAATTGAGATGTAATTCCACAATCTGATAAGTATTTAATGAATTCTGCAGAAAGGTATTCAGCACCACGATCAGATCGCAATGATTTGATACGTTTATCATGTCGTTTCTCCGTTTCTGTCTTAAATTCTTTAAATTTCTCAAAGCATTCAGACTTACAGCGCAACAGATAATGTATCCATATTTCGAGTAATCATATGTGAAAGTCACAAAGTACTCAAAATCACCTCTTCCTTGTATATTCATAGGACACAAATCTCAATGAATTAATTCCAACTTATCATTGGCTCTATTTCCTTTTGAGGAGAAATGTTTCTTGGTCAATTTTCCTTCTAAATAGGATTCGCATGTTAGTAGTGCCTCCACTTTTAATGAACTTAAAGGTCCATCTGAAACCAACCTCGAAATCCTATTTAGATTTATATGGCCTAGACGTAAGTGCCACAAATAAGTTTGACTCAATTGAGAAATATGTTTCTTTTATGTGGCAGATTATTGTTATTTAATTCTTTTGGTTATAGCACACGAGGAGATATATCAAGTATAAAGATCATGTACTCTAGCAGCAATGTAGATAAAATATTTATTAAGCTTAATAACAATAGAGTAATTAGTAAAATAAATATTATAAGCAGCATCCATTAGTTTCAAAACCGAAATCAAATTCCTTCTAATGGAAGGTACATAGAGAACAACTTTCAAAACTAAAATTCTATCAATACTAAACGAAACTCTAATATTTCCTAATGCTAAAGCTGGTGTTGGCTCGTCATTGGCTTGAAAAACGCAAACTTCATTCTCATTTAGCCGTTGTGTTTCTTGAAACCCCTGCAAAGTAATGCAGATATGATTAGTGGCTTCTGAATCTACACACCAAAACATGGTAGAGACATTGTCACGACCTAAAATCCGACTAGTCGTGATGGTACCTAACCCAATCCGCTAGGTAAGCCAATTAACCACTAATCAATTCCAATAATAATTAATAAAGTAATTAAGTAAAAAAATATCTGAATCTAATACATTCCCCAAGAACTGGTAGTACAAATCATGAGCTTCTAAGAATAGAGTTTACAAAGAGAAAATGAAATAAATACATAGTCTGTTTGAATAGTACATAAACAGAGTTTTTATAGATCTAAAGCTACTACGAACAAGAGACAGCTACAGCCGGGACACATGTACATCTTCAATCCAGCTCTCATCGAACACAGCAACATCAACAGCCAATATCTGCACGCAAGGTGCAGAAGTGTAGTATGAGTATAACCGACCCCATGTACTCAATAAGTAACAAACCTAACCTTAGGTTGAAAGTAGTGACGAGCTAACAGAAAGGTCGGGTCCAACACCAATATTCAACAACAGTTCATAACACCACAGTACCATAACAAAAGAAGAATTTCAGAAATAAAAGGCTCGGTTCGTTCACAGTTCCAGAAAAATTGGCATTTCTTTTCAGGTATCTTAGTGAAAATCCAAATCTTTTACCGAAAAGCCAATATACGAGTAAGTTTTAAAAACTGTTATTTTTCCCAAAACTCCTTTCAACAAATAGTAAGATGTTTTATTTTCAAATTGCATGAGGAAAGTACTTCTCTATGCCTACATGTCAAGATACAAGTAAAATCATAAATGTCCCCAAAACTGGGTAGCAGAAGGAAATGCACCTTTATGTATGTATCTCAAGTACGCATGTCAAATGCAATGCATCTCGATGATGAGGTCATGTAATTACACTCTCAGAGTACTCAATCTCATTGTCTCGTATTCTCTCTCGCTATGCTCAATACACTCAATCACTCAGCGTTGTACAATACCCGCTGCGGCATGCAACTCGATCCCTATTTATAGTCGACTGCGCTCACTGGGGGTGTGTAGACTCCTGGAGGGGCTCCTTTCAGCCCAAGCGCTATATCGCTACGGCGTACAGCCCGATCCCATGATATATAAATAGCCCTAAGGCTCGTTGCGGCGTGCAACCCGATCCATATATATATACAGCCCTAAGGCTCGTTGCGGAGTGCAACCCTATCCCATAATGTAATCAATATATCATATTGCGGCGTGCAACCCGATCCCAAATTATCACTCTCACTCAGGCACTCGGCCTCACTCAGTCATCAATCTCTCCAGTCTCACTCACGGGCTCACAATGTCATGAAACTAGCCCGACAACAATGATATGATGTATCAATAAATAATAACTGAGACTTAGATATGGCATGAATGCGTGGATATAACTGAGTATGAAATATTGGCACACAAATACAACCCTGCATTCGCAGAACCCCATCTTCCCCCACAGCAACCTGTTTGGCATCACCGTGCCGCACCATCTCCTTAAGGATAAGTAAATGAGGATCATCATACTCCCTCTCTCTGATGCGCTCATATAAAGAAGACCGAGCGACTGTGCAATCTAGAACCAGACTGGGTTCTAAAACGTCTAACCTCACAAACTGATTAGCCAAAGTCTGAACATCTGCAGCTAATGGCCTCTCACCAACCGGAATATACGCAAGACTGATCATACTCATAGCCTTTCTACTCAAAGTATCGGCCACCACATTGTCCTTTCTCGGGTGATACAAAATGGTGATATCATAGTCTTTCAATAACTCCAACCATCTTCTCTGTCTCAAATTAAGATCTTTTTATTTGAACAGATACTGAAGGCTACGATGATCAGTAAATACCTCACACGAGATACCGTAGAGGTAATGCCTCCAAATCTTCAGCGCATGAACAATGGCTACCAATTCTAAGTCATAAACAGGATAATTCTTCTCGTGAACTTTCAACTGCCATGACGCATATGAAATCAGTGAGGTGACAGAAAGAAACGACCACTATGGGTCCAAACAGTATCGGCATAATGATAAACATGATATCTAGCATGATTGACAGCTTAACTACTTTATCACATAGTGAAAATACGGATATCAACAAAGTAGGACCACTATACAGTGCCATGGAAACAACAGAGTCCCAATTCACATGGTGCACCCCACACGCCCGTCACCTAGCATGTGTGTCACCTCAATACCAATCACATAACACATAGTTCGGGGTTTCATACCCTCAGCACTAAATTAGAAGAGTTACTTATCTCAAATAATCTAATTCCAACACCGAGCAAGCCAAGCGATGCTCCAAAATTCCATCCCGCGCGTTCCGACCTCCGAACGGCTCGAAACTAACCAAAAACAACTCAAATACATCAAACAATGCTAAAGGAACCAATCGCAATCGAAAAAGATCAAATCTTGAATCAAAAGCCCACAATCGGCCAAAATCCCAACCAGGGCCTGCACCTCGGAACCCAACAAAATTTACAAAATCCAACAACCCATTCAATTACGAGTCCAACCATACTAGTTTCACTCAAATCCTACTCCAATTCGATGTTCAAAACTCAAAAATTCATATTATGAAACTTTAGGCCAAAACCCCTAATTTCCTCTTTAAAATTCACAATCCAATCACCAAAAACGAAGGTAGATTCATGAAATATAACCAAAACCAAGCAGAGAACACTTATCAAAATTCATATGCTGAAAATTTCTTCAAGAATCATCTCACTCCGAGCTCCATAGATCCCAAAATCCAAAAATGTTTGAAACCTTCAAAATAGAATACTTTATAATCTGCACATGCCTCCTCTTTCGCGAACGCGAGAAAACCATCGCGTTCGCGATGAACAAAATGCACACTGCCACAAAAGACTCTACGTGTTCGCGATGCAACCCACGCGAACACGATGAACACTGCTTCCAAAGCTTCGCGAATGCGACTAACCTTACGCGATCGCATTGAAGAACGCTCAAATTCCCAGCTTCTAACCTCAACACTACACGAACGCGAAGAGGACTTGCCCCAACTCTACGCGAACGCGAGACATACTTCGCGATCGCGAAGAACAATTTGTTGCTGCCATCCAAATGCACTACGCGTTCGCGACACTTGCCATGCCAACGCGATGAAGAACTTAGATACCAGAAAACAGCAGAACACATCAATACCAAAATGAAGAAAAATGATCCGAAATCAATTCGAACCACGCCCGAGCTCCTCGAGACCCCATCCAAACATACCAAAAAATCCCACAACATAACACGGACCTACTCGAGGCCTCAAAATACACAAAACAATATCGGAACGATGAATCACACCTCAATTCGGATTCAATGAACTTTGAAACTTCAACTTCCATAATTGATGCCGAAACCTATCAAATCATCTCCGATTGACCTCAAATTTTTCACACAAGTCACATTCAACATTACCGACCTGCTCCAACTTCCGAAATCAGAATTCGACCCCGATATCAAAAAGTTCACTCCCGGTCAAACTTTCTAAAATTTTAACTTTCACCATTTCAAGCCAAATTCAACCACGGACCTCTAAATCACAATCCGGATGCACTCCTAAGTCCAAAATCACCCAACGGAGCTAACGGAACCATAAAAATTCCAATCCGATGTCAAATGCTAAAAAATCAAACTTGGTCAACTCTCCCAATTTAAAACTTCAACAATGAAATCCATTCTTCCAATTCGATTTCGAAATACCTGAAACCAAAATCGACGATTCACACAAGTCAAAATATATCATACGGATCTACTCATGCCCGTAAGCTACCGAGCGAAGTGCAAATGTTCAAAATAACCGGTTGGGTCGTTACAGACATCCGCTAAACAAATTTCAACTACATTTAAATTAGAATTACCTTGCTTATTCAACTTGGCCAGATAGGCAGAACATTGCTTTTTGTGATTCCCAGGTTGCTTGCAGTGATAGAACTTTCCTTTAGGCTGTTTCATACCAGCAGTCACACCTCAAGATGCCAAAAACCTTGTGAGCCTTCTTCTTTTTCTTATCGCCTCTAGGCTTAAAAACCGAAGCTTTCTTAACATTCAGTGCCACAAACGGAGCTTGCTATTTGATAATAGATTCTACCACTTGTACCTCATTAAAAAATTTTATTAGTGATAAATCCATTTGTTCTTATTATAGTTCAAGCGAAATTGTTGAAAACTATCAGGCAGAGTCTGCAGGACCATCTCAACATGAGATTCCTTATTAATCACAGCTCCAAAGACCTCCGGTTCATTCAGAAGACCCATCATTTTCAGAACATGGTCCCTAATCGATGATCCTTCAGCCATCTTGGCATTCACAAGGGCTTTTATGGCTGTCTTCTTAGCCGCATAGTATTGCTCTCTGAACATCTCTTTGAGACTTTCAAGCATGTCATAAGCAGACCCCATAGACTGATGCTGATGTTGCAAAACATTCGCCATAGAGACAAGAATGTAACATCGCGCCATCGCATCAGCCTTACCCATTTGTCATAGGCCTAAACCTGATCATCAATATTATCTTCATCAAATTTTTCTGGGCACTCAGTTATTACGAATTTGTACCCTTCAGCAGTTAGGTCAATATCAAGGTTCCTTTTTCAGTCAACATAATTCGGTCCTTCTAACTTGTTTTTGGTTCAAAATTGAAGAAAATAGGTTGAATGAAGACATGGTTAATCTGAGAGATATTCACATTAAATAGATTATTAGTTATGCAATAAGAATAATAAAATTCAAAATAACACATCACACATATAACCATGCTCATTGAAAAACTAGATTCGATAGGAAAACTTAACTATTCATGCAAAATATATGAATAATGTCAGATATTCACCCCATAAATTAAAACATGAACAACATATACGGAGAGTAACCCGTCAATTTAAGAAAGATAAATATCACTTTTATAATCCCTAGTTTCATTGAATCAACATGCAACTCAGTTGGATAGTTAATACAAGTTATCAAATAACTAGAGACAAAACATAGTAATTATCCATAATGAATCTATCCGATGTGAAAGAAGACCTATGTCAACATATAAACTCATTATATTGCTGTAAAACAAGAATAGAAAGCATAGGAATTGAACCCTACCATCACTGTTTTCGAAAAAAATTATTAAAGAAAAATTTCCAGAAAATATAAAATAGCCAAAAACTCATCGATGAACCTACCAAATTTGAGGTCAATCGGAATTCGACAAAAAATTAGAATTTCAAAATCATGACCAATTGGCAAAAATCGATTTTTAGCGTTTTAAGGTTCTAAATATTTTGACTCGTTCATATCACATATCAAACTGATTTATGTTAATCTATGATTTCAGAACTCAAAATATTACTTAGAACATTCCCGGTTTTTTGAGAAAACAACATTGTTTTCATAGAATAACTACAATAAACATGTATAATTGAACACCACGTTTTAAGATTACTCTTTCATGCTGTATTACATTATCTAGTTAGATGTAAGATGGTGTCTGATACGAATTGTTAGAACATGCGCAGCGGAAGCAACTATAAACATAGGTATCACAATCATGTAATCTAAATAATAATTTAATTACAGAGATTAGAAGCACTAACCTCTCGAAACTATTGCACAACTCGTTCACATGGCAAGAATCCAGGACTGCATTTTTCTGCTATGCTCCTAATAAGCCTTAGACGAAAATACTTGTGTGGGCAAATATTACTACTCTAAAGAGTAAGTTATTAGTTGAACCTAGTCTTCTATTTGTGGCACACGAAATTAGGCCAAAAAACAGCCCCAAAAACGTGTAGGATTCTAGTCCAACTCAACTATAGAACTTTTCTCCCAAGTAACTTTCTTCCCAAGTCTGTCAAGGTTTTATTAGGTATAGCAGGGACCGTAGAAATAATAAGAGGCTACCAATTATAGTATTAATTCAAAATTTGGATGAATTAAATCTTACTATAATTAATCACAGTTTATTCCACTAAAAACTGCAATTGAACTCCTCAATATGAATTTCAAAATTCACCAACACTTATTTTAACTCTCCATGTTAAGATTACAAATACTAGTTAAATCAAACTAAATCACTAACAATTTAATTTAATTAACTAATTAAATCTTTTATAATTCCTCTTAAACTATTTTATGTGATGGATACAAAATTCACCGGCCGGGTTTTCATATGAAAACTTATAAGCTTACATAATGGGGTATTATCAAACTCAAGGTCGAGTCATGGATTCTATCAACTAATTATCATTTCACAAATGCCATTCATTATTGTCCAATCTATTAGGCATACACTTACTCAAAATAGAGTTGTACCTTTTGATAAATCAAAACAATAAACAAATCACATTGATCATAATAATTATATCAAGATTAAGAGTATAAGCTCATTTAATAAATCGGAGAAAATATTTTATATATTCAGCAAAAAAATATATTTTCTCTACTTGGTCCGTTCAATATACACTAAGTATACTAGCACAAGAAGTTAGAGTAAAACTACCCCCACAATCAAGATAAATCATACTTTAAAATCTTGTGCTACAATCATAAGATATTTTGCCCAACAATATCTTCGATTGTGAACATAATTTATTAATTATGAGAACCGATAATTTAATCTTTTGTATATGAGCTAAGACTTCATACACTAAATCGTCTACTACATAATTGAAGGACACACATATAACAAATGATCTATTTAAAATAATACTTTATTGAATTGGATAAATTAAATAAATAATTGTTCTATAGAAAATAAAATATTATACTATAGCTAAACCGCATGGTTAAAAGTATATATCTCAGGCTTATTTAATTGATCCATCTTATTTCACTTAAAGAAAGAATTACAAGTTATTTGTAGTTTGCACTCTTATGTACTCACTATTTCTCTGTATATGCATTGTCCGCTTATCTATTTGCATCATCATCAATGCATGCACAATTAATTGGATTAAATTAATTATCGTATCTGTTTTCTAAGCAATAGCAACAAGCAAAGCATGGGTAACCAGTAAAAATAAGACATTCCTATGTAGAATTTTTGGATAAATTTTATATTTGACGTCATGGCTAATCAGAACCCAGAATCACTTATCGTATTAGTCAGGGTGCTGGAGCTTTAGTTTGTCGGGTTACATAAATCAAAATAGATCACGTGATTTCCTCCTCTTTTCAATCATTATTGTTTCCCAAACTTTTGAGACTTGTATAATTATATTTTTATATGTAATGATAGTTAGTTGTATAGTTAGTGGAGTTAGTGGGCCAGCTTAGCCAGCCAAGCATTAGTTATATTTTCTAGTATTTCACGTGTATATACTTAGTACTGAAATGAGATAGAAGTTGAGCTTTTCACTTTCCCAATTCCTATTCTCTCTCTTACGATTTCCCTCTCACAGAACTCTCTAGAAGGACTCCATTGGAGCTCCAGATCGAGCTTCAAGCTCATCTTCAAACTCAATTCTAACATGGTATCAGAGCAAGGAAGCTCATGCTCGACTATCCGTCACCGTCTCTCTCAGTTTCGCCCACTCTTTTCTTTCTTCTGAACCTGTCTCTCTAGTTCGATCGGCATTTTCCCAAAAATGTTCGAATCGCAAAATTGATAACCGATTCTTCAAAAATTAGTGTGTAACAGAACAAATTTACCTACGCATGGTTGTATTAGATCAGGAATATACACATGTTGGTGATACCAGTGTTGCCGCTGCGACGAGCACCGGAATAGATCCAAGCGATCCACTCTACCTATATCCATCAGACAATCCTGGAGCGATGCTCGTTTCAGTTCCTTTCAATGGAATTGGACATAGATCTCAGAGACGTAGTGTTATACGAGGTCTATCCGTCAAAAACAAGTTAGGGTTTATAAGTGGAGAGTGTAAATCACTAGATCCTTAATCTCAAAGGTTCCGACAGTGGGAGCGATACGGCGATATGGTAACGTCTTGGATTCTAAATTCACTCTCCAAAGATATTGCGGACAATGTGGAGTATGCTAATGTAACGACCTGACTTGTCGTTTTAATAATTAACGTCCCGTTCAGTGGCTTAAGGTCTCAAACAGCTTCACAATATGTATTATGACCCGCGGGTGTGGTCGAGTTTGATTTTACTGAAGATTCGAAATTTAGTTAAAAGAGCAATTCTTATTTAGAAGCTTAAATAGAAAGAGTTGACCGGAGAGATTACTTTTGAGTAAACGACCCCGAAATAGAATTTCAAAGATGGCAATAGTTTTGTATGATGATTTCGGACTTAGGCGTATGTTCGGATTTGGATTTGGATTTGGAAGTCCGTAGGATAATTCGACACATTTTGGCGAAAGTTGGAAAATATAAGATTTTGGAAAAGTCCGACCGAAGGGTAAATTTTTGATAACGAGGCCAGATTTCGATTCTAAAAATGGGAATATCTCCATTAAATCATTTATAACTTATATGCAAAATTTGAAGTCATTCCGGATTGATTTGATATATTTCGGCGCAAAACATAGAAGTTGAGAGATTTGTAAGTTAAGAAAACTTGGGAGTTTGGCCATGGTCAATATCAGGTCAAGACGACCTCTTTTCAGTGTTTTGAGTACGCGATCAGGTCCGTAACATATTTTATGATTGAAATTCATATATGGTTTGTGTCCGGGAGATTCCGGATGAGTTTCGGGATGAGTTTTGAGCGAGACCGGGCATTTCGCCACTCTAATATTGTTCTAGCACTTTCGGGGATGCGGACCGCGCATTTTTGGACGCTGAGGCGAAGGAGGGCCGCGGACCACACATTTTGGACGCTGAGGCGAAGGAGGAATGCGGTCAGCTGCAGAATTTTGCGGTCGCGCTCAAATTTTTGCGGACCGCGCAATTCTGTCCGCAGCCGCGCTCGAGGAAGTTCTGTAGTCCGTTGGTCCGACTTCAGAAGCCTAAATATTTTGATCTACAAGGAATTTGAGATGATTCAAAAACGAAAGTTGTAGCCCTTCATATCTAGTTTCCAGAAAGATAAAGAAGTCATCATTTGGACATCTGTAGAGAAAGTTATGGCCAAAATACTAAATCCTGACAGTGTAGCCACCAAACTTTCGCGGCCGCGGTAAGGCGTTCGCGTGGGGGGTGGTGGAAATGCACGGTCAGTGTATTGAGAATCCAAGAGGTGCACTATATATCCAAGGTTTAGGTTATTATTTCATTTTTGGACTTTGGAAGCTCGGTTGGAGACTATGTTTCGTGGGTTTTTCAAGAAATTCATCGGGGTAAATGATTATAACTCGGATTTGGTTAATATACATGAATATATCACTAATTTTATCATTTAATTAGTACTTTGAGATGAAAATTTGGGAAAAAATTGTAAAAACTTCATAAACCACAAATTCAAGATTTGAAGGTCCATTTGACATCGAAATTTGATAATTTTAGTATGGTTGAACTCGTATCGGAACGGGTGATCAGATTTCTTAAAAATTATATCGGGTTCCGAGAGGCGAGCCCCGCGTTGACTTTTGTTGACTTTTTGGAATAAAATTTTAAGTCGATGTATTATTATCCGGAATTGTTTTCGATGAATTTTAATGAAATTATGCAATTAATTTGGATAGATTTGAGCGGTCCGGAGGTCAATTCAAGCAAGAAGGCGGATTTGGAATATCGGCATAACTTCAAAAAAAAAGTAAGTATCTTGCCTAACCTCGAGTGGGGGAATTGCATTGAGTCCTATGTGGAAATTGTGTGGTTGGAAGCCGTGTACGCGAGGTGACGAGTACGTACTCGGGCTTATATGTGCAAATTTTATTGGTTTAAAGTTTTAGGCATCTTTATGTATTAAATTGGATAATTGTTGGCATTAGTAAATTCTTGAATTATCATGTTGCATTCCTCATTTGTCAAGTTTGTATTTTATATAATAATTTGGTGTTATTGTTATTTGGATTTTATGTGAATTCCGTGTGTTTGTTGATTTGATATGTTTCTTGGAATTAAATTCATGATGGAATCCATATCTGCAAATATTTATTAAATAAGTTTAAATTGAGGAGTTAATATAATTATCAAGAATTTGGATTAATGAAGGCGTTGCCCTATACTGAGTATTTTGTTTACCATTGTTGACTGTTTTGAGGTTTTATATACGTTGTGTGGAGCCTTGAGCTATTTGTTGAGAAATTTATTGATTCTGCTACATATTTGGAACTTGATTGTGGTGAGTGGTAAATTGTGATATGAATTGTTATATTGTGTTGTGGATTAAACACTCTCTTTGACATTATTTATGCTTCCTGCCTTGCTTGTTAATGATATACATGTGCTTGGTGAGGAATAGTGTAAAGCACGAAGGGTGATGACGTGCCATTTGAATTATATATCATGTGAGGGAGAGTGTAAAGCACGAGGGTGATGACGTGCCATTAAGAGTTTAAAGCATGAAGGGTGATGTCGTGCCGTTTTATTTATATTATCAGGTGAGGTTGAGAGTAAAAGCACTAAGGGTGATGCCGTGCCGTTTCATTTATATTATCAGGTGAGTATGAGAGTAAAAGCACGAAGGGTGATGCCGTGCAATTATTTTTATATTATCATATACTCATGGCACGAAGGGTATTTCCGTGCAGGAGAAGACGAGAGACATACATTATATAGTGATATTATTTTTTAAGTGTATACATTCATGCCTTTATTTTGAGATGTTATTGTGCACCTATGTTTTCTATGTGACTTGTAGTCGTTGTTGCTTCCTGTGTGCCTCTACTTTATTCTTTTTATTGTTATTGACACTTCTACCACTTAGTTGGTACTGTTATATGTATGTACGGTGAGAAAGATATAAACGCACGAAGGGTGTTGCCGTGCCAATTGATTTGATCTATATATATATATATATATATATATATATATATATATATATTGGGTGAGAATGAGATAAGTGCACGAAGGTATTGCCGTGCCAGATGTAATGTGTTGAATATATTTCTCATGCCAGGAAAGTTAAATGAGACGTCACATGATAACTTTTATTCGAAAGAATTATATTTGAAAGATATTTACTTGAAAGAATTATATTTGAAAGATATTTACTTGAAGGAATTATATTCGAAAGATATTTATTGGAAAGAATTATATTCGAAAGATATTTATTTGAAAGAATTCTATTCAGAAGATATTTATTTGAAAGAATTATAATTAAAAGATATTTATTTGAAGGAAGTATATTTGAAATATATTTATTGAAAAGGATTATATTCTAGAGACTTTCATTGAAAAACTTATAGATAAAAGATGTATATTTTGAAAGACTTGATTAATTGGTTGTACCTGTGTTTATTATTCGTTTGAGTAATATTTATGATGTTCCTATTGCCATATTGTTTAAATCACTAGTTGATTGGTGTTGCCCTTATTGTTATTTGTTTTCTATTATTTTTGTATGCTATATTGCACAGATTATTTGACTAGTGAGTATCTTGACTGTACCTCGTCTCTACTCTATTGAGGTTAGTCTTGATACTTACTGGGTACCGACCGTGGTGTACTCATACTACACTTCTGTATATTTTTGTGCAGAGCCAGGTATTAGAGATAGCGGACTTGAGCAGAGTAAAACGGGATCGTAAAGATTCAAGGTAGAGTTGCTTAGTCGTCGCAGTCCCTTGGAGTGTTTTCATTTCATTGTACTGTTAATTGTTAATCAAACAATATTGTATATTCGGTCCTCGTGATCATTTCATATATTCAGTTAGAGTTCGTGACTCAGTACTACCAGTCTTGGGAGATTGTGTATTCATATTTGTTCCGCTGTTAGTTTTGATTACCTAATTAATTCATATTCAAAAAAAAAAAAAATTACTTTGAAATATAATAGAAATCGGCTTACCTAGTCTTAGAGACTAGGTGCCATCACGACGCCTGTGGTGGGATTTTGGGTCGTGACAACTAATAATATTGTTGAGTTGTGGAGAGAATTGGAGGATCGCTATGAGCAAATTAATGGTGCTAGGCTGTACCAGATCCAAAAAGAGATAAACGACTTGTCTCAAGGTGTGCTGGACATTACAGGTTATTACACTAAGCTGAAAAGGTTTTGGGAAGAGCTGAATACTTTGATCAAAAAGACTCACTACAATTGTACCTATACCTGTGGTGCCAAGGAGAACATGCACAAGGCCGAGCAGGACAGGAAATTGATACGGTTCCTTATGGGACTTAATGAGGTTTACACTATTGTATGAGGAAGCATTCTCATGATGAATTCACTACCAACTCTTGCACAAGCTTTCTCACTGGGGATGAGAAGCAGAGAGAGATCAAACCAAATAACCAAATACTTTTTGAGTCTGCTTCCCTAAATGTCAACACATCAAAATCTGGTTTCTACAAAACAAATTACTCTGCCAATAACAAATCCACTGGAGGCAATGGGCCTCGGCCATTTTGTGACTATTGTAAGAGACTGGGGCATACCAAGTACAAGTGCTACAAACTACACGGGTACCCTCAGGGTTTTGGAAATTCACACACTCAAAGTTCAAATACAGGACAGAACATAAATCAAGCTGCAAGGTTCAACAAAGAAAGGAGAATAGTAACCAGTGTGCAAGGGACCTCTTATGAAGCAATGCCAGCTAGAAATGATGGATCAGAAGATGGAGATGAGGTCGGGCAGGTCAACCTTTCTAAGGAACAATATGGACAGATCCTGAATTTGCTGCAATATTTTTAGATTGGAACAGGAGGAGAGAGTTCCAGCTGCACAAACTATGTCAATGGTGCTGTGAACTTTGCAGGTATAATAGTCTGCACTTCTTCTATTGATTTTGGCAAATTGTCCTGTGAATGCTTCAAAAACAAGGCTGACTCTTGGATATTAGATTCAGGAGCCTCTAAT
Organism: Nicotiana tomentosiformis; assembly: GCF_000390325.3. Classification (NCBI taxonomy): domain Eukaryota; kingdom Viridiplantae; phylum Streptophyta; class Magnoliopsida; order Solanales; family Solanaceae; genus Nicotiana; species Nicotiana tomentosiformis. The sequence goes on along the minus strand of NC_090818.1, from coordinate 39,919,364 downwards.
CATATGACCTTCAATATATCTTTACTAACCAACATTGTAACCCTACCATATCCCTTATTGGTAGTTATTCCAAACGGATTTAAGGTAAAAGTAACACAAATTGGAAGTGTGACATTGTTTCCTAAGATCATTTTGCACAAAGTCATGTATATACATTCCTTCAAATATAACCTCATATCAATTCATTCATTAACCAGTTCAACCCCTCATAGCATTATTGTCTTTACTGATAGCATTTGTCTTCTGCAGTCCCCTTCAATGAAGAGGCCTCTGGAATTGGTAGAGCCGGTGATGGCCTATATCTTCTCTGCCCAAGGTGTCTCAGGAATAACCATTCAGAATCAACAGTAAATAGTTCAATTGTCAGTTCTATTTCTTCCACTTGCTGCACACACAACTCACATTGTTTTCATCATTCCACTGTAAATAGCTCATTGTCTAGGGATAATTGCACATCTCATTCAGTTGTAAATACATGTTCTCCAAATAATAAAGTGTAATTCCCCATTGTGAATAACATCAATCCTTCTATCTCTTCAAGTGATGATATAAATGTGTTGTGGCATAACAGACCGTGTCATGTACCCTTTGCCAAGATGAAGGAAATGTCCAGTGTTCCAGCATCTTTCTCACAAAAATAACCCTTTAGTGCCATGTCTTCCCAATGGCAAGACATGGGAGATTGCCATTTCCAGAAAATTCCACCAATTCCACCAAAATCTTTCAACTACTTTATGTTGATCTCTGGGGTCCTTACCACATGCTAACTCATGACAACTTCAGATATTTCATTACCATGGTGGATGATTATAGTAGGTCCACCTGGACCCACCTATTAACCAGTAAATGTAATGCCCTACATGTCATCAAAAACTTTGTATCAATGATTGAAAACCAATTCAACACCACTATCCAATCTATAAGGTCATACAATGATCTAGAGTTTAACAACATAAAAGCAAATCAGTTTTTCCTTTCCAAAGGGATCCTCTACCAAAAGATATGTCCTTATACACCACAACAAAATGGCATAGTAAAAAGAAAGCATATGTATTTGTTAGAAACTTCTAGAGCCCTCTTATTCCAGTCAAAATTGCCTCTACGATATTGGGGTGAATGCATCATATGTGCAACCTATATAATAAATAGATCGCCCTCTTCTCATTTCAAGGGCAAGTCACCGTATGAACTACTATACAATAGAAAGTCTACTTACTCTCATATGAGGAGTTTTGGACTTTTGGTTGTTTGTGTTATCCTACAGTACCCAAGGTCCACAGATATAAACTTGAACCTAGAACCACACCACATGTCTTTGTTGGATATCCCTTTGGGGTAAAGGGGTACAAAGTGCTCAGCCTGGCCACTAAGAAAACACATGTATCTAGAGATGTAGTGTTCAATGAAAATATCTTTCCTTTCAGTATATCTAAGGATACAGTTTCCTTTCCATCTGTTCTCAAATTCATTCCTTTTATTGATCATGTGTCTAGTGACAATAAGCAAACTCAAACTAGTGAGCCAAATGAACAAGGGGTTTCAGATGTCACACATCCAGATTTGTCATCTGATCCATCTCCTTCACCACATTCTCCCAATGATGTAGATTTACCTGTTCCAGAAGACTCACAAAATAATTCATCAATAAGATCTATAAGGAATACCTCACCTGAGCATGTTTTGGAACCAAGACAATATCATAGAACACACAAAGTTCCCACATACTTGAAGGATTATGTCCATAAATTACCCCAGTTGAAACCAAATATCAGTAACCACAATACCAACAACCAAACCAATGCACCCTTTTCTCTTAATGCCTTATCTTCTCCCCACAATCACATATCTGTTGCGGATATGAACCAGGATAGTTAGTGCCTTCTGAGAAGTATTTGCAGTGATAAAGCACCTAATTCATATGAGGAAGCAGCTGTGAATCTTACATGGCAAGCAGCCATGACACAAGAGTTTGAAGCATTGCATGCCAATAACACTTGGGAGCTAGTACCACTACCAATTGAGAAACAAGCCATATAGTGTAAGTGGGTGTATAAAGTGAAACATAAGGAAGATGGTAGCATAGAGAGGTTCAAAGCTAGGTTGGTGGTAAAGGGCTATACCTAGCAAGCTGGAATTGATTACACAGAAACATTCAGTCCTATAGTGAAAATCACAATAGTAAGAGCTCTTATAGTTGGTGCAGTCAAGAAAGGCTGGGACATATTCTAGTTAGATGTGAATAATGCCTTCCTTCATGGGGACCTCCATGAAGAGGTATATATGGAAGTGCCACAAGGCTTAGTAGTAGATAGTGGAAATATGGTATGTAAGCTCAAGAAGTCCTTGTATGGCCTTAAGCAAGCAAGTAGACAGTGGTATGCTAAATTGAGTGAAGCACTGTGTTGTAAAGGATACACCCAGTCTATGCATGATTACTCACTTTTCTATAAGAAGACATCTAAGTCAACTGTATATGTGGAAGTATATGTAGATGATGTGATACTGACAGGAACAAACAAAAAGGAGATAGAGGAGCTGAAGGTATTCCTACATGACAACTTCAAGATTAAAGACTTGGGTAAACTGCATTATTTTCTGGGGCTGGAGATACTCTATAAAACTAATGGAGTTATAATCTCACAAAGAAAGTTTGTGCTTGATCTGCTAAAGGAGTACAACTGTATGGATTATAGTAGCCTTCCCTCACCATTTGATCCAACAGTGAAGTTGAAAGCTAAAGAGGGCACTGCATTAACTAATCCTACCTATTACAGAAAACTAGTTGGAAAGTTGAACTTTCTCACCAACACAAAAATGGACATAGCATATAGTGTACAACATCTTAGCCAATTCATGCAAGATCCAAGAGAACCCCACTTGAAAGCAGCTTTTCACTTGCTCAGATACTTGAAGGGTGATCCCACCATGGGATCTTCATGCCACATGATCCAAACTGTAATATTAGAGCTTATTGTGACTCTGACTGAGCTGCCTGCCCAGACTCAAGGAAGTGAGTGAGTGGATACTTAATTCTATTAGGAAACAGTCCCGTATGCTGGAAATCCAAGAAGCAAGAGACTATTTCACTATCATCAGCAGAGGCAGAATACAGGGCACTCAGAAAAGTAGTAGGGGAGTTGGTGTGGCTGTACAGATTACTTGAAGAGCTCATTGTGCCCTTTGCTAAACCTGTAGAAGTCTTTTGTGATAGCCAATCAGCTCTACACATAGCAAAAAATCCTGTATTTCATAAGCGGACCAAACACATAGAAGTGGACTATTATTTTGTCAGAAGTAAGCTGCAAGAAGGGCTGATCTCACTCCATCATGTAGCAACAGACAATCAGTTAGCTGATGTTCTCACCAAGGCTCTAACAGGAGTAAAGCATTCAACGATATCTGGCAAGTTGGCAGTGTTTACAACACTTTCAACTTGAGGGGGGGTGTTGAGAGTTGTATAATTATATTTTTATATGTAATGATAGTTAGTTGTATAGTTAGTGGAGTTAGTGGGCCAGCTTGGCCAGCTAAGCATTAGTTGTATTTTCTAGTATTGCACGTGTATATACTTAGTACTGAAATGAGAAAGAATGTGAGCTTTTCACTTTTCCAATTCCTATTTTCTCTCTTACGATTTCCCTCTTACAGAACTCTCTAGAAGGACTCCATTGGAGCTCCAGATCGAGCTTCAAGCTCATCTTCAAACTTAGTTCTAACACAAACAACCAATAATTAGTCGACAATTTTAGAAATAAATAAAGCGTTAACAAAGAATTGAAATAGTTAAAAGAAGTTCAAATGAGTAGTCTTGAGATAATTACCAAAGCAAGAAGCACGAAGTACCTTATAATTATTTGTTCAAACATATATACTAATAATCATCCAGCTACAGATAATAAAGGAATCATAATACTAAATAAACTAATAGCTTGTTTGGCCAAGCTTCTCCAATCTTAGAAGCACTTTTTTTTTTAAAGTATTTTTTTTTAAAGTTGAAGTGTTTGGCCAAGCTTTTGGAAGAAAAAAAAGTGTTTTTGAGGAGAAGCAGAAACAGTTTTGGAAAAACAGAAAAAAATAGTTTCTCTCAAAAAGTACTTTTTTGAAAAGTACTTTTGAGAAAAATATACTTAGAAGCAGTTTTTAAAAACTTGACCAAACACTATTTGGTGCTCAGAAGTACTTTTCGAATTAATTAGCCAAACACAAACTGCTTCTACCAACAGTACTTTTGAGAAAAACACATTTAAAAAAAATTTAATTTTTGCAGCTTGACCAAGCATACTATAAGTATTATTTGTTCAAACATAGAGACAATGTAAGCCGACATGCCAAAATTTTACAATGTTTTAGGGCGTGTACAACGAGAAAAATACTAACTAAACTTAGTAATAGCGAATTATAATTATCATATACTAGGCAAGTTAAAAGCATTGTGTGTAAGAATAGAGTTTCTATTTTATTTTAATATAACAAAGAATGCAATTATTCTAGTCCATTAAAATGGATGATAAAAGTGTTGTTTCACACGTTTCTTCATTTAATGAAAAGCGGTTTTATACATGGATAATTTAATCCCTCACGTTTTGAGAAACTTGTTTTCGGGCAGGTTATGACTAGGGGTGACAAACGGATAAATCGAGTCGGATGTGGGCGAATGCTACCGTGCAACCCAAATTTGGGCAGTTCATTGTCAAAATGGGTCAGGTAAATATATAATTGTGCTTTACTTAGGTTAAACACGGGAAAACAATCGTGAGAATAACAAACTCTAGTTTGAATAATTTCCAATTCGCAAAGCTACTACCATCTGGCAAGGCCAAATACCAGAGCTGTCAATATGGGCGGGGCCGGGTTAGCTCAGCCCAACTCACATAGGCTTTAGCAATTGACGGGTTGGGCTGGACTAGCCCATTATTTTGATAGGTTTTATAATGGTCAGCCCATCCCAGCCCTATGTGGGTTGCGGGCTCCCACGGGTCGGCCCATTATTTTAAAAAAATATAATTTTTTATTTTTTATTTAAGTTCTAACCTAAAAAAGATAAATATTTAAAAGTTAAAAAAATCTTATTGGAAAAATTTTACAAAACTTAATAACTTTTTATACTGTTCCAATATATCACAATAAATACTAAAAAAAGTAAAAGACAAGACTTTATTTCATTCATTAAAAGTCAAAACTCAAAACAAATTATTCAAGAGAACGTCCATGACGCTTATGGGATATCTAACATATCATTTTCATCAAACACATTTGAATCCGCTTGTGAGAAGGTTGTCTTAATATCTTCACTTTCATCTATATCTACAATACGTATGCAATATTAATTAGTTAAATATTAAGAATAATTAAATTTTTAAAATTAATTAACGTTTTAAGACTTTGATCTTTTAATATGATGAGCTTAATAAACTTTAAGTTTCGGATACACTTCTTCTTATTTTTTGTGTCATATACTTTTTATATTTTATATATTTTAAATACGTATTTTTATTAGGCCCATGGACCGGCCCAACAGGGGCGGCTTAACAGTATTTGTGGCCTAAAGCCAATGTTGATAAGAGGCCCTAAACTTTATTTTTTTTAAAAAAAATCACACACACACACACACACACACATACACACACACACACACACACACACACACACACACACATATATATATATATATATATATATATATATATATATATATATATATATATATATATATATATATATATAATATTTGAATTCTATTTTTCTAATATTTTGAGATACAAAATTATTAATAACTTTTTGTAATCGATCTCTCCTAAAAATATTTTGGACAATATTAAAATAGTTTTTAACTCTTTTATTTTAGTTTTGAACAACTTGATTCATATTTTTCGTGGCATATTTAAATTCTAATAAATGAATAAAAGACAATATATAACTATGAGGTAAGAATTAAATGAGATGATAATAACACTTGAAAGTTATAATAATAGAATTTAATTCAAGAAAAATGATGACTTGATTTCAAGATATCTTTTTGCTCCTTCGATAACACAAAATGCTTGAAACTTCTGGAAAAAAACAAAAAAGAATGCACGATATATGATATCAATAGTACTTTTAAGCTATGTGGGTTTTCGAATAATACTACTACTAAATTATCAGACTTAAACCCGAAAAAAGCAAGAAAGAGAATATATAAGAGTATAAAGTTATGCGAGCGATTAATTCTTGGACAAACCAAGAAAGAAAATGAATAGTGTAAAAATATGATTTAGTACTACATATTTTCTGATGAAAAAATAGGTAAAAAGTGGAATATAATAATTTCATTTGTTAGATTTTTTAATCATACAAAAAAGGTTTGAAAGAAATTCACATTTATAAAAAGTATTACGCTCACTTCAATTAGTTACACATCTATTCTTTCCTTTTATAAAAAAATATCTAATTTTCAAGGTAAAAATTACTCATTATTTTCCTAAAACACCATATAAACCTATTTTGGTATTAAAAAAATGGGGCCCCCCAAATTTGGGGGCCTCAAGCAAATGCTTCACAAACTTTACCCTATAGCCGGCCCTGCGGCCCAACCTAGCCTTAGTCAAGCCACATGGGCCACGAGCTTACTCGGGCCGGGCTTAAAAGCCTCATTTTTAAATGGGCTCCAAAAATTCTAGCCCAACCCTATTAAATCACGGGGTGGGGTGGAGTGGGGTGGGGTGGGTTGGCCAACGGGCCAAACCCATATTGACGGCTCTACCTAATACTAACTCTTGAAGTCTCGTTTTCTGCATTTTAGAGTGTCCACTTTGGTGATACCCCTCTTGATACTGAGGAGAAAGCTGCATATATGCAAAGCTACCAAAGCTCTCATTGTTTTTACAGTACTCTTTCTCATTAATAAATTTGCCACTACTGTGTATTTGAGCAGCGAAGTCGAAAAATTGTGGAAATGTTAAAGCAAGAATGCTTGGAGACAGAGGCAGAACGCTCGGAGGAGAGGAAATGACACCTCTTGGAGGAAAGGGAAAAAATATTGAGGGTAAAAGGAAGAATGTTATTACCTTGTGTATCTAGCTTGCCTTTAAACAAAAATTTCAACGATCTTTCCATAGTGCTATCCTCAAATTTGAACATAGTCCTAGTACCAGTTATTTTAGAAAATTTAAATGAGCCATGTTCAAAAACACGTAATTTTGATTCTTACATTTTATAATTATGGCAGGCAAAGCATCAAAAGCAGCAGAACATACCAGAAAGAGTGAGTTCAGGAAAGAAAAACCATTAGTGAAGGCAGTTAATGTAATGCTTGAAGAAGTAATCCTAAGGAAACTAAAGAGAGGATATGGATGTTACTGGTTGCCACTATATATTAACGTTACAATTTCTTTTTTCATGTTCATGTACACCGGAGGCGGCTCAAGCACATGTGCGGCCTAAAGCAAAAGTTTAATGTGATGCCTAAAATTTTAGAAGACTGTTGAACACTTACTAATGAACTCTTGGAGAAAGAAGGTGAGTAATGAAATCTTAGATCGGAGAAAGAAGGTGAATAAGAATATCAAAGAGAAAGACAGAAAAATGTAGGGGTTTCTGAAATATGAAGAGCCCATTTGGACATAAGAATTTTTTTAATTTTTTTCGAAAAATTTTCACTTTTTTTCGAAATCAATGTTTGGCCATAAAATTTCCAATTTTCACTTGAAGATAAATTTTGGAATTTTTCGAAAATTTGAAAAACTCCAAAAAGTTATTTTTCAAAATTTTCACTCATAAAACTTCAAAAACAACCCAAAATTATATTCATGTCCAAACACAACTCTAATTTTCAAATACCATTTTCACTTGAAAAAAAAATCATTTTTTTTTGGAATTTTACAACTTTTATGTCCAAACTCCCACGAAGAGATTAGGAAAAAGCAAAATTAACTTGGACCAATTAAGGAAGAAATTTTTTACACATTATCTAATAAAAGAGTAAAACCCGGGTGAGGACACAGGGAGGGGACTCAGACCACTTTTCAGTGTGATGGGGTTGCACCAGGGGTAAGTTCGTAGCTCGTTTTTATTTGCCTTGGCATAGGATACACTGACGCGTCACATTCAAGGGAGTGTATGTTATTTACGAATGATATTATACTGATTGACGAGATGCTACACGACGTTAACACGATACTGGAGGTTTGTAGACAGACCCTAGAGTTTAACGTTTTCAAGTTAAGTAGGACCAAGACAGTATACTTAAAGTGCAAGTTCAATGACGGGACCAATGAAGCGGACGTAGACGTAGACGTAAGGCTTGATACACAACTCATCCCCAAGAGAGATAGTGTCAAGTACTTGGGTCTATTATCCAAGTAAATGGAGAGATTGGAGAGGATGTTACAAATCGTATTAGAGCGGGGTGAGTCAAATGGAGGCTCGCATTCAGTGTTTTATATGATAAGAATGTGCCACCAAAACTTAAAGGTAAGTTCTACAGAGTAGTAGTTAGACCGACTATGTTGTATGTGGCAGAGTGTTGGGTAGTTAAGAACTTCCATGTCCAGGAGATGAAAGTAACAGAAATGAGGAAGCTGAGATGGATGTACGAACATACCAGGATTGATAAGATTAGAAATTAAGATATTCGGGTTCGGGTAGGAGTGGCCCCCGTGGAGGACGAGATGGAGGAAGCTAGACTTAGATGGTTTGGGCATATAAAGAGGAGAAACATGCATGCCCCAGTAAGGAGGTGAGAGGTTGATCTTAGTAGGTCTGAGGAGAGGTAAAGGTAGGCGAAAGAAGTAATGTGGAGAGGTGATTAGACAAGATATGTCATTTATTCAGCTGATCGAAGACATGATCCTTGATAGGAAAGTGTGGAGGACGATGATTAATGTAGAATGTTAGTAGGTAGTTGAGTGTATTTTTTGACAATCCATTATTATTAGAGTCAATCTTATATTCTATTATTGTTAGATTTCTATAACTATATGTTGTTCCTATCACCTTGTTTTCTTATTATCTTTTTCTCGTTACTGTTTGTTGCTATTGCTTTATTTTTATCTTCTTTCCTTATGCCGAGGGTTTATTGAAACAACCTCTTTATATTTACGGTAAGTGTAAGTTCTATGTACTCACTACCCTCCTCAGACCCTACTTATGAAAGTATACTAGATTTGTTGTTGTTGTTGTAAGCTTAGATACCCCTTTATCCTCTTACCCTTTTTCACTATCGGTTTTTCGACCTTGATAAACCTAATATTTGATATTTGAATATGTTGACTATAGATACTGCCATTTTCGGCATATTCAAATGGGTAGTATGTCATGACCCAAAATCCACTATAGGTCGTGATGGCACTTAACGCCGCCGTTAGGCAAGCCAACGGTGATCGATCAATTTAATTACTCATTTTACTACCTTCGAAATCACAAATTTTAATAAGAAAGGAAATTTACACTTTTAAATCCACGGAAATGTACAAAATTGTAGTTTATAAGAGAAATAAAAGGCGATGATAATATACAGAACCACAAGCATCAACTAATATACCCCAAAACCCGGTATTACAAGTACATGAGCATTTACTAAGGAGTGCAATAATAATACAACATCTGTCTAGAATGTAAATGAGACAGGATAAATTAAATAATACGATTGAGACTCTGTGGACTGCGATGCGTAGCCTTGAATGCAGCTCACATAAAGTCTCCTCAACAGCTGCGCCTACGCGCCAAGATGATCACCAATGAACCTGTCAGATCCTGCACATTTAGTATAGAAGTGCAACATGAGTACGTAAATCAACGTGTATCTAGTAAGTATCTAGTCTAACCCCGGAGAAGTAGTGACGAGGGATCGACATCGACACTTACTCTTACTAGTGGTCCAATAAATCAACGTGGTAAATCATAAACAGATAAGAGGCACACCAATAGTAGTGAGGTAAAATTGTAACTAACACAATCTTCCAAAATTTCTTTTAACGATATCAATTTCTCAATCTTGTATTCTATCTCAACAACTTAAAAATATCAAGTGCCAATAACAAACGGATAAGAAATACCATATAAAACGCAAGGCATCCGGATTGCTAGCAATATGACGCACGATTATGCCGAGGTAGTACAGCCAGATCTCAGAAAGAGAATGATATTGTCGAGGCGATTCACACGATCCCATCATAACGTGTACATTGTCGAGGGTCGAGCGACACAAACTATAGATGCATCTATTATAATGCCGAGGCGAACTGCCCGTTCCCATGAGAGTGTGGTACATAATCCTGCCGAGTCGTTCGGCCCGCTCCACAAGAAAGGAAAGGAATTATCAAATTACGAGAAATGAGATTACGATACAGTATATGAACACAATGTGAGTATAACCTTTATTGTTTCTCAAATAACTTGCCAACGACTCAAGGTAATAAAGCTCGGCCTAATATATATGTATATATTTCTAAATCAAGTTTAATTAAAAATTTAATTAATTAAGCTGGCAGAATGAGTTCAAATATTTCAAATATTACATGGTGAGGTCCTAAGTCTACCCGGACATAATATGCTTTAGTTACGTACAAACTCTCATCACCTTCCAATAGTCTTCCACTAACACATACTAATTCTAAGTAAATCTCAGGCAATTAAATAATTATAACCTCTAAATTCATGAAAATAATATCAAGTGTGTTCAGGCTCCAAGCATTAACATGCACGATTTATGTTGAGATCGTACGTACTGATCCAGAATAATGTATATACTACCGAGGGTCAAGCGGCATGAACCATAGATGCATCTATTATACTGCCGAGACGTTCGGCCCGCTCCACAAGAAGAGAGGATACTCTATGAATATCCGATTTAAAAGATATTAAAAGCGTAATACACAAGGAAACACAATTTCTATTAACAGTGAAGTAACCCGCCAAAACTCAAATTAAGTGAAATTCGGCCTTTACGAATCCTTTATCAAGTTTCAATATTATTTAGGCACTTAAATTAACAAGTGGAGTGCAAACAATATAAGTATTTCATGGTTTGGGTCCTAAAACTACCCGGACATAAGCAAAATTAGTAGCTACGCACGGACTCTCGTCACCTCGTGCGTGCATAGCCCCCACAATTAGAAGCAAATAATAATTTTAAACACCCGTAGGGTAAATTCCCTCTTACAAGGTTAGACAAGAGACTTACCTCGTCTCAAAGCTCACTTTCCAACCCACATATTCACTCTAAGGCCTCAACTTGGTGTCGAACAATCTGAAGCTAGCCAAATATTATATAAATTAGTCAATGTATACTCAAAAGTTAATAATTTAGCTATTAGAGTAGTTACCTAACCCAAATTGGAATATTCCTAATATTCACCCCGAGTCCACGTGCCCGTATTCCAAAATTTTCGAAGATAATTGTTACCAATAACCTCATAAACTCAAATATATAATTTTTACCCAATTCCATAATTATTTTCGTGGTTAAATCCCATTTTTATCAAAACTTAAGTTTTTAAACTAAACCCACAACTTTTACACTTTATATGCTAAGAATCTACCTAAAAATACATGTATTAAACTCATCTCACATAGAAATTACTTACCTCAAATAGCTAGGGGAAAACTCCTCTTCAAAGAGCTCCAAAATCGCCCAAGAGATGAAAGAAATGAGTTAAAATTGCCTAAGTCCCGACATTAAATGAACCTCACTGCCCCAACGATTTTCGCTTCTGCGAATCCTGGGGCGCATCTGCGGCGCTGCACCTGCGGAAAATCCATCGCAGGTGCGGTCCTAGCCCAGGCCACCTGCCTGTGCTTCTGCGGACGGTCTTCCACTTCTGCGGAGCTGCTTATGCGATCAAATGCTCGCACATGTGGCCAAAATCTCGCAGGTGCGGACGCACCAGAGCTGGTGCACCAGCAGTCCCCCAAGCCAATTCCAAATTCAATTTCCAATTTGATCCATACCTGGGGCCCCATCCAATAACACTCACACATACAACAACATAATACGGACCCGCTCGCTCGCTCGAAACAGAAAAATAACATCTAAAAGTATGAATCGGACGCCAAAACGCATGAATCAAATTATTAAACTCTAAAAACTTCTAGAAATACTTTCGCGCGTCCGATTCCTATCAAATTAATTCGGAATGACGCCAAATTTTGCGGGCAAGTCACAAATCACCACCCGGAATCATCTTCTGGGCTCGAAATTCCAAACGGACCTCGATAACACCAAAACCTACTCCAAACCAAATTTAAAGAAATTAAAAAAACCTTTAATGTGCCAACCTTCAATATTAAGCGTCGAAACACTCCCGGGTCATCCAAAACCCGATCTGAACATACGCCCAAGTCGAAAATCATCATACGAACCTATTGGGACAGTCAAATCCCGATTCTGAGGTCGTTTACAACAAATGTTAAACAAAGTCAAACTTACCCCTTTTAAGCCAATATTAAGGAACTAAATGTTCCGATTTCAACTCGAGCCCTTTCAAACCCGAACTAACCATCCCCGCAAGTCATAAAACAGTAAAATCCATACAGAGAGTATTATTTAAGGGAACGAGGTTCTTGAAAGCAAAACGACCGGTCGGGTTGTTACACTCGATGGAGGGCAAGATGCGAGAGGCGAGGCTAAGATGGTTTGGGTATGTGAAGAGGAGAGGCACAAATACACCAGTAAGGAGGTGCGAGAGGCTGAACTTGGAGGGCCAACGCAGAGGTAGGGGCAGGCCGTAAAAGTATTGGGGGAGGTGATTAGGCAAGATATGGCGTTGTTCCAACTAACAAAGGACATGACCATGAATAGGAAAGTGCGGAGGTTGAGAATCAGGGTAGACAGTTAGGTAGTCGATCTTTGTCTTTGTTTTGTTACAACAGTTTTAGTACACCACTTAGTGTCGCGTGTGTTTTCGTTTTCCTAGACTTCTGCTATTACTTGTTGTTGCCTTCGTTTTGATTTTCTAATTGCACTACCTAGTGTTAGTTTTGTATTTTGACTTGGTTTTCAAATTGGTTTGCTTGTCATTTCCCCTCCCCTATTATCTTTCCGGAGCCGATGGTCTATCGGAAATAACCTCTCTATCTTTTAAAGGTAGGGGTAAGGTCTGCGTACACACTACCTTTCCTAGACCCCACTTGTGGGCATACACTAGGTTTGTTGTTATTGTTGACTTATTGTTGTACTATTCCTAGATAGTAGGAGATAAGTAAAATTACTATGTTTAAATATTATAATAATAATTATATGACTATTTTATTCTGTATGAATTCTAATTTAAAGGGGTAAAAAATACGAACGATATTTCACTAACAACTTGTTTGGATGGTTGTTACATGTTGTATTATATCATATTGTTATTTTAAATACAATGTTTGTTTTGATTGTAACTTAAATTTTATTATATCATATGGTTAAATACATCGTTACGTAATGACGAAAAGTGTCACTTTATGGAACAACGAATTTGGTGTGGTGGCGTCGTTTTCTTGCTTTTTCCTCTCATTTTGCCCTTCTTTATTATTAAATAATTATATTTTATCCTTTACCCTACTTTTTAATATAATAATTCTACTCTATATCTTATTTTTTCTTAGTAATGTTGCAAGTTTATTCTTCAAATAATTAGTGCATGACATCATGAAACGACGGCAAATGATACAGTCTATCCAAATGTTGTATTTATCAAACAATACAATACAAGGCAGTAAAATACAATACGATATATTATGAAACGACATGTAACAACAATCCAAACAAGCTGTAAGAGTTTTAGTACTTTTAATATAATTATAATATATAATTTTGTATATGAGTTAGAAAAAGTATAAGTAAATTATTGGGTTATTTATGTAAAGATCTTCTTTTTATGGGTAGGAAATTAAACAAACAATGGGGTCATTATTAATTATTAACTAAAAAGAAACAGCCACGTAGCAGTTAAATAATTACAGAAGTTCACAGTTTCTCTCTCAAGAACAACATGTGTTAATGCTTCTCTCTTCAAGTTATCTAAGTTTTCTCTCTCTACTTTCCATTTGGAATCTCTTGATCAACCACTATTTGGTTAGTTTTTTTGGGTTATCGAATAATTAAATCTAAAGTTTCAGTTTTTATACTTATAAAAGAATATTGTAAATTTGATTGTTTAGAGCTTTCTCTTTTTAATTAATCTCGTGAAAGTGCATGCATTTAGTTCCCAGAAGGAATGCCTTTTTTGTGGGTTTTGCTGGATTTTATTTATATAATCATTGATCACCATTTTTTAATATCTGGCTCTAATTTAGGGTTTATTTTGGATATTTATGTAGGGATCTCCAGTTGGTGAAATTATATAACAAAAATTTGTGCTATAATTATCGGCGACACGGCGAAAGAATCGATTTTCCTGATGGTAAAAAGGTAAGCTTTTGGATTTATCATATACTCCATTTGTTCCAGTTTACGTGAAACTATTTTTTTTGGTCCGTTCCAAAAATAATGTACCTTACTAAATTTGGTAATAATTTAGCTTAAACTTACAATTCTAACTTGATTTGAGAAACTTTTATAACCACAAAAATAATCTGGGCCTTTTTTTATTTGTTTAGGACCATAAATTCCAAAAGTCTTATTTTTTCTTAAACTATGTGCTCACTCAAACAATTTCACGTAAATTGGAACGGAGTTCTTCAATTAGTGAGTTGCATGTGTTTGTGTATCAGTTGCATGCTAATTTTCCCTCAATAATTCTTAAAGATTAGTTTTTTTATATGTCTATTTCTGGGTTTATGCACAAATTTAGTTTCCTTTTTGTCAATACCAAAGTTCCAATTTAGCTGTTCATATTATCGATGTTTCTAGCTGTTTGAGTGATTATAAAGGAACGTACTTCTCAATGGTGACCAGTATGGTAACCAGTTGGTCTCACATTAATGTTTCAGCTCTTTTTAATTTGTTGCTTAAAACTCTGTGGTCGCTTAAACAACATAGTCAAATTTTGCTTTAAGCTTTTTGTCCTTTTTATTTCGTAATTTTAAGTTGTTTGATGCTATATTTTTAGCCATTACAACAATTGCAAGATAGATTCTCAGCTGAGAAGAGTCTTTGTTCAACTGCTTTTGCTCGGAGATACTTAATTCCACTCCAGATTAAAAGTGGGGATTGTTGGATGATTGTCCCTGTTATCTGCATATGTACCTTACCTTCTCAGTCTTCTTTTTCTTAAGTAAATCCATATAAATCTTTGCGCGTTCCCATTCTAAACATGTTCTCTCACTGGCCACGATCGAGAGGTCTTTTCCTCATTGCTGCGTTCCCATTCTAAATATGTTCTCTCACTGGCCACGATCGAGAGGTCTTTTCCTCATTGCGTTGAGTGATATCAATTATCTTTTCAAGCAGTATCTGAGCTCCACTGGAATGATTCAATCATATTCTGAACCATGTTTGTTGTGGCAATGAGGAGACAGATGTTTGGACAGATTATTTTGGATCCAAAGGAAAATCTAATGTTCCACATCTGTTCTCAAAAGCTAACTATCTTGACTTTGGACTGTGAGGACACATACTTTATAAAATGGTTCATCCATGTTTGTTGCCAAGAGCAACATTATGTAGATATAGGATTCGGCTTAATTTATGATCTTTACATTTAAGTCAATTAAGATTCTTCTCTTTTTGACAAAGTCCAAGGATAGATCACTTAAGATACTGTATGAGGATTGAAGTATTCAGGGTCGTTTGGGGGCAGGGGAATAGATTGAATATACTTAGAAGAGACAAATATTAAAAGTTCAATATTTTGCCCCCAGGTCTTAGTTCAAGTGGCAAAGGTTGAGGGGCTTGTGACTTAGGTCATAGGTTCGAGCCCTGCGCTATGCGAATTAGTATTTAAGTGGAGAAGTGTAGAGGGGCGGGCCCATTATCCCCGAGTTTCATAGGCTGCGGTGGTCCTAAGGGTTGGCCTTAGACAGATTTCCGGTCATCAAAAAAAAATGTTCAATGTTTTTCCTTATTTCTCGGGATCGTGGTTCTAATCTTGCTTACGACTATGCGGGAGAAGCCTGCTGTGCCGATTAGGAGTGGGGAAGTTAAGTCTTTTCTGCTTTCTATTACTTTTCTGTGAGTTTTCGTAACTGGTTTTTTAGTGCAGGTTGACTTTTGTAAATGATGTAAATGACATACTAGATATACTAAAAGATCTACACTATCTGTAATATCTTCTAGCACCTTCTTATTGCCGTTTTTTGTCAATATTGTCTTTCTTTAACTATAAAAACAATTCCTATCTGGTTGACTTTTCTAAAGCTTTTTGTTCAATGAGCTCAACTGGGAAAGAAAGACAAATCTTCATAGAGCTAGCTCAACTTCATGATAAAAGGTTTGAACTAAAAGACGGTCTGTATGCTACCATGGCAGCTCTTAAGCCTTTCTATGAGAGGTTGATGGAAGGAAGATAACTTTGGGGTTCCAAAGAAAGCCCTCAATGGGAGGATACTCACCTTTAGCTGACGAGTTTTTATCCCATGAATGATGGAGCACTCCTTACGTGGATGCTACTTGTTGGATCTTTTGCTACTATTTGTAGTGTTTATTAATAGCTTCGCAAATTCAGCTTAACTTGTAGAGGAGATGAGATATTTTTGGTAGCTGATAGGTACTCCTATCCTACCCAATGCTTTCTTATCACATCTGATTGATTATGCTAAAGTTTCTTATCTTCTCTTTGAGTATTTTTTTTAAGTGCAAAAGATTTTGCTGTGTGAATGCAAAGGTAGAAGTCTCCTTTTCCCTTGCTGGGGTCGCTCTCATCACTTCCATGTGGAATTTTGTAGACCTCAAGGCTCTATTAGGTTTTTGACTGGCTAAGGGAGTAAAGGTGGCCTTTTCGCAAATCGCAACGGTGAATGTGTGAAGTTTTATCTGGGTTGTCAATTTTTTCACAACTTCTACTCTAAAAGACATATGTAACCAATGAAAGAAGGTTACTCTTTCATGTTTACCTTTATCTAGTCCAGCAGGATGTCTTAAGGAAGGAGGTCTTGGCATGTTAACTTGTACTTAGGGAAAAATATCTGTCAAAAAGAGCCTATTTGCTATGAAACTTTTGCATAATATTTCGAAGTGTGATTAGGCAATAGACACTAATGTAGTTTCCATTTCTCTGTCTCTTCTTTCAGATAGATGGCAACATGTTTTGAGCGGAGACCTATATGAAATGTGTAGTTATTGACTTATTTCCCCTATTTGATTATGTTTCCTAGATCCGATTGTACTATTTTATTAAAGTATATTGCAGTTGGCTGTAAGTTAGGTATTTATGTTAGTAATTGTTGGCCATACTAGATGCATGAATGGCTGCTAATTATCGTCTCTGTAGTCTGTTTAAGGATGATACAAGTAATAATTAGTACTTTAAAAAACAAAGGATCGCAATGATTAGTATCATCTAGGCTTAGCTGGGAATTTATTGGAGATTACGTGCACATTATTTTGTCCGGAGAAAAAGCTATCTGTAGTTATTGGGGGCAGGCCGGTGCACAAAGTATCCCGCATTCACGCAGGGTCCGGGGAAGGACGCCACCCCAAGGGGTGTGATGTAGACAGCCTATTCTAATGCCAAGCATTAGTGGCTGCTTCCACGGCTCGAACCCGTGACTAATAAGTCACACAGAGATAATTTTACCGTTGCTCCAATGCTCCCCTTCATGATATGTAGTTATTGCGATGTAATAATGTCAATGATACGTTTCCAGGTCAGACATTTGGTTTCTGAGGAATTTGAATGCTTTAGAAATGTCATTCTATTCTTCTATATGACGTTACTAATAAATGCAGAATCTACACTTTTCTTTTTTTATCTGCACTCTTATTTTTGGTAAAACGGTATGATTAGTGGAAATCCTTTAATTGCATAGCTGCAAATGGGCTAGCCAGCCGTTTAAACTTTACAAGGATACTTTTTTGTAGCCACAAGGCTACATTTAGTTGAAGCCTTACGGCTGTTGCTTGAGAAATTATGCTTACTGTGATGCCATTAGTATCATGCAGCTACCTTTCCAGTTTCAATAAAATTGAAATATTTCGCCTCTAATGTAGGGGTGGCATGTGGGCCGGTCCGGGCCCTAAACGGGCAAAGTGGGCCGGTCCAAATGGTACTGGTCCCGGTCCCTAACTAAACGGGCCAAACGGTCTTTTTCTAGGAACTGGCCCGAGACCGGGCCCACAAACTCATGGTCTCGGGCTAAACGGGCCGGGCCCGCGGGCTAAATGAGCCCAACGGCTAAAATATTAATTTTTAAAAAAAAAAAATTAGAATTGAAATTAGAAACAAAAAGATGTAAAAAAAATATCTAAGGCAATGCCTTGTAAATTTTATTATAGAATTATGACCTAAACTTTTTAATTCAAAATTTAAAGACAAAAATATTGTAAAGAGATATTCAAAGCAATGCCTTGTAATTTTATTATAGCATTAAAAAAATATGGCAATATCTTTCTTAGTCTTCCTCCCTTCTATGGAATGAGCACAACAAGGTGCTAATACCACCACTGAGAAGAAAAAGAAACTAATCAAGATGTGCCAAAATACAAGTTACATAATACATACTAATTTTTGTTCATACAAGTTACATGGTATCTCTTACAAACTTCATAAATCCTTCAAGGTTCGGAGGAATTTCCGTTGGTGGTGGCGGAAAAGTAGCTTGGTCATCGCCGCTTCCATTGTCGGGCGAAGCAGCATCCTCCGCAAGTTCAGCTAGCAGTTCTTCGTAAGCTTCGTCTTCCTCTGGTTGTGATTCAGCAAGTCCAAAATTTCTTCTTTCCGAACGGATCCAATCTCTGAAAAGTACTGATTTTTCCAAGCTCTCCCTCATAGACGCTCTATAATCACCGAGTTGAAGTCTTGCGTGATTGAAAGCGTTCTCCGATTCCACTATTGAAGCTTGAATAGTTAAAATGTCTCGGGCCATCCTTAAAAGAACCGGAAAGTGTTTTTCTTTGTCCTTCCACCATTGCAAAAGATTAAAGGAGCCGTCGGGATTCACTTCCTCAATTTGGTGCGACAAATAAACTTCAAGCTCATTTAGTTGTGAAAAATCATTACTACTAGAACCTTGAGAACCCCTAAACCCCGCCCAAGCACTAAGTGCTCTTACTCCCGCAGTTCTTTTAGATGATTGAGAATTAGAAGGAGGAGTTGGAACATTTGGTCTAGCATGATTTAATGCAACTTGATAAGCATTATAAGTAGTTTGAGCATTTATTCTAATTGAGGCTATTGCTTACGGAAGTCCAGCCAACTCAGCATCTTCAAGTACTAAACCATTATATACAGTTTCATACCAAAATTGAGGATCTCCTAATTTCATACAAGGATTTAACAAAGCAGCAACACCATAAATAGGGGGAATAGGGAAAAAATATTTTTTAAACTTTTTTCTCATAGACTCAATAGCAAGTTTATAAATTTTTCCACCCTCTGAAAATGAGTAAACAAATTTGCAAGTTATGCAATATAAACTAAACAGTTAGAAATAGTAGGATAATATTGCCCAGAAAAATTCATTTGTAGCAATATGAAATTTTTCTAAAAAATCAACAAGCATTTTAACATTAGCCCAATCCCCATTCGTAAGATGCTCAATATCATCACTTACATGTGCATTAAACGTTGAGTTTATGGGGTTTCTATATTCATATGCAACAACCAAAACTTTCATACATGTAATTCCATCTAGTTGGACAAGGTTTAGGAACCTTTCTTTGTCTTAGGCCAAATTCATCGCATCTTTTAAAATATTCTCTAAGTCTACTTCTACGGTTTGAATAAAAAAGCCAGTTAAGAGTCATTTTAATCTTTTCAATTTCAATATTTAAAATTCTCATACCATCACCCACAATTAAATGGTAAATATGACAAATACATCTAACATGAAAAATGTTACTAAATGCAGGATTTAGCGTAGTGGTAAGCAAGTCTATATCATTTGTGTTATTAGTAGCATTATCCATTGAAACCGATATTATTTTATCACTAATGCAAAAATATCTGCAAATATCTGTAATTGTGCTAGCAATAAACTGTCATGTGTGACGTGAATTAATTATTCTATAAGCAATTATGCGCTTTTGCATTATCCATTCCTCATCAATCCAATGACTGGTAACAGTAAGGTAATCACAGTCATTGCCACTTCTACCAATATCAATTGTAATAGCAACACGACAATTTATATGAGTAAATAAATAGCGCAAATATTGTTCATATTCATGCTTATATTTATAAATATCGCTCTTTACGGTTGTGCGAGGAAAACCTTTATAAGTAAGATTAAAAACTTTTCTAATATAATGCACAAACGAAGGGTCAGAAGGAAAACTATAGGGTAAGCACATAACAGTTACCATTTTTGTTAATTCTTCCCGATCTTATTTTGGATCATAATATAAAATACCACCAGTAACTGTTAATTCCTGGTTGAAATTGATTTGAACCGGTACTAGGGTCACCCTGACTAGGACTAGGTATACTTCTCCCCTCGGCCAAAGCTTTCAGACGTTCATAATTTATTCTATCTCTAGTATTAGAGTCTAATGGTTTACTATTGCAACAGAAACAACCTAATTGCTCTAATGAACTAAATTCCTTCTCTGACAAACGATTGCTTCTGCTCATTAGGTGCATTTTGCACATCTTCTTGTGCCTTTGCTTTCTGCCTTCCACCCATTTTATACTAGGGAAGTTGCGTAATTTAGCTACTTTAAGATTTAATCAGATTCGCGATGCATATCACTTTATCGGTGCTCACTCACCACCTTCACCCATGAAATTTCCATAACCACGTTTAACCCTCTCTCTCCTCACCACTTTCTTTTCCTCGCCATCATTCTTTTTCTCCATTTGTATCAGGTTGTAAGTATTGATCTTTGTGGCAGTGGGTACCTGAGTAGCTGCCCTGTGTATCTACCACCGGAATTTGGATTCTGTTTTCAACAAGCTGAAAATGTGGCTCTTTTACCTCAGCTTCTCTTAAGCATCCATAGAAGCGGTGTTGTACTTGATTTTGCGGAGAGAGGTTAAGTTGGGGTAGTAGATCCTCTCATTTTTGTGTTTTACTGCATCAATTGATCTCTCTCCCAGAGCCAGTTTGCTTGACCTGAATATGGATGGTTGGATTACTGTCTTTCAATGACGGGAGTGGATCTTCTTTTTCTCTTCCCCCTCCCCCCTTCCTAAAGTAAAAGAAAAGAGGGAAAGATAGTTTTCCATCTTGAAGATACTCCTTTCATGGCAAGTGAAATCGCGGTTCTTAAAACTGGAATAGTAGCTTGATGTCTATCCACGTGCCATATTCGCTTCAGTTAATTCCCACTGCCCTTTCTCCATGGTCTGGTTGTTCTTTACCAAATGTAATAGCTGCATATTAAGAAAAAATTGATAGTGTCTGGCTCTGTGTTACTTGGTTTAATGTCTATTATGGATTGTGTTACAGAAGCAAACTCTGAATTAATGAGGTCTCTTAGTCGATGTATGTATTGGGATGTATGACAGGTTATTCTTCTCTGACCAGGCATTATCCACGACATTGTACTCGACGTCATGGGGCAAAGGAGTATGTCATACAGTAATCACATAATTGATTTGGGAGCAGATCAGCGGAGTCAAGAGTATATCCGTCCGGAGCCTTGTGTGTTGTACGGGAGCTTTACAGCTTTTCCACATCCAAATGTCCACACTATAGTACCAGCTCTAGGAAACAGTGGTAATTTCTATTTGCGCCATCTACCAGACCCTCGAGAAGGCGGTTTACTTTATGGGATGTCATCGTCCAATGGGGTTCAACCACGCCATCCTGCCACCAACATTGACGCAGCGATTGCAACATCATCAAATCACTATAACCCTTACGTGGCTATTCCATCTGCATCGACAGACTTTCCAGTTCCAGTAAATCATGGGTTACATGATCGGCGTCCATTCTCAAGCACTCATAGCATCCTTGGAATTAGTGCAGACAGTTTTGGTAGGAATGATCCTTATATAGACAGTGTCAGAGGCTCATTTAAGCAAAAGAATCATTCTGCTTTGGTGGGGCCTAGTACTTCCGTCGTCCCAGTGATCACAAGAGCACGTGAATCTGATGTTTCTTTGACGGATACTGTATCATTTACTCCATGCGCGTATGGAGGGAATGAGTCACCATCGTTCATTGAAGATGGAGTACAGAGAAGTGGTAGGAACAGATCTGCTAGTGGTCGAGATACTGTATCGCAAAACAACAACAATCACCTGCTTCAAGGAGACTATGTTGGCCAAGCCTATCAGTGT
Source organism: Nicotiana tomentosiformis (assembly GCF_000390325.3). Lineage (NCBI taxonomy): Eukaryota > Viridiplantae > Streptophyta > Magnoliopsida > Solanales > Solanaceae > Nicotiana > Nicotiana tomentosiformis. The sequence continues at coordinate 39,897,081 of NC_090818.1, read as the reverse complement.
CCTGGCAATCCTTGGTTGGATCTGCCTTTCAATAGTGGTGATGGTGAGGCTGAAACTTGGGCCTGGAATCAGGCTGCTTCTTTACCATATCCACCCGGTAATTACTCCTTCCCTTTTTTTAACACACTTTTATGAGTTTTGAGTACCTACTTCAGCCTACTTTGTTGTTTGATAGGTTATCTTCTCCCCTTCATTAAAGTTTTCGACAAAGTCCTTGTTCTTCCAAGACTTGTTTTCTTATGAGCTATTAGCATGCTGCCAAGTTTAGCAATGCATCTTCAGTTGTTTTCTTTCTTCTTACATGTTTAAAAGGGACAATCCACTGGAAACACGTCTTGTTCTTTCCTTTATCCATTTTCATAGCATTATTTGTCTCTCTTATTCCAAGTTCTAAAAGTTAGCTTTTATAACCGATTGTTTGTCTCGCTTCTCTTTTTAATAATCCAGGAAAGCCTTTGTTTTTCCCTTTTCTCAAATTATCAGCAGCAATTCATGATCTTTATTCCAAGTACTAGAAGTCAACTTCATTAACTGATTGCATCTTTCTTCTGCTTTTTATCTATTACTTTAGGTGGCTGTATAGATGCTGGAAACATGGGTGTGCAAGGTTATCAAGTAACTGCCAGCAACGGAGGTTTGACTAGTTTTCTGCATCCACCCATTCCTCACGGACCACCCAACCATCATCATCTGCCACCTAATCCGCAATGTGTGGGAGGCTGCAGTATGAGTTTCTCTCCGCAGGTGACATCATCTTCACGCAGAAACCTACGAAATAGTTCGTCCAATAGCACTAATAATCCATTCCAAGGTGTTGTAGAGGGAGGGTCTAGATATATCAGACCCTTTCCACCGACTGGCTTTAGGTTTTACAGACCTCGTCGAAGGGAATTCATACTTGAAACAAATGCTCAACAGCGCAACCTCCCTAACATGAGAGTTTTGCCAGAAAATGTAAAATTTGTTCCATTTGACCGGCTCTTCTCATTCTCTTTGTTGTATTGTTGTTTCGTTCAGTTAAAGTAATGGGATTGGATGTTGATGGGTATCTCTTTCGTTGGTGATTTTACTAGGAAGTGGCAATGCTGGATGTTCCAGGGTACCATGAAGTTGGTGATGCTGTTGATCAGCACAGAGATATGCGTTTGGACATAGATCACATGTCTTATGAGGTGAGAAAGATTGTAGGTTAAGTGCATGCACCATCACATATTTTCCATGATGGTTGATGAGTAAAAGCTGTGGTAATCCTCGGTCAATTATCTGCCATAACTTCGGCTAACTTATCCTTCAATGTAAAATCCTATCCAGGAACTTCTTGCACTGGGGGAGCAAATTGGCGACGTGACAACTGGTTTATCAGAGGAAGCCATTGTTAGCAATTTGAAAACGAGAATATTTTTGTCTTCCGAGACTCCTTGCGCTCTGGAAAGTGCTACATGTTTAGATCACGAAACTGATTTCTGTGTCATATGCCAGGTATTACCCCTTTGCGGGCTTATATTCGATATAAGATTATTAAGATTTTTGTTAGGGGTCTAGTCAATTTGTGACCTATAGTTTCTATAAAATTCGAATTGAAGCTATGTACTTGTTATATTTATATATTTTTAAAAATTTCCTTATTTGACTTATTCTTACAGAACTCTGCTTAATGTTTATGTTGCCATTCTCTTCGGAAATCTTAAATTCATCCAAACATTGTTGTGAATCTTTATAAGGGTTCCTTATCACGGGAATGAGATAAACTTTAGGTTGTCCGCCTGGTACAGTGCTGCCTCGGCTTCTAAGTTGTGGTCATATGATATCCTTGTACATTCTTTGAAGATTGCATCTTATTTGCTTCTGCATGATTATTATACAATTATATGATATTTAATTTGCCAAGCTTTACTTTCCAGTGGAGCTGTATCCCGTTTCTTTGAGATAGCTCTAACGGCCTGCATATGTTTAAACACGTTATTGCAGACTGATTATGGCGACCAAGAAAAGATTGGCATTCTTGAGTGCAGGCACGAGTGTCATGAAGAGTGCGTAAAGAAATGGTTGGTTGTGAAGAATACTTGTCCTATCTGCAAATCCAAAGCATTGTCTACAGAGAAACTGGGATTGTGAATACAGGGAGTCGGTTGATGGTGGTTCTATAAGTTAAAAAGAGCGGACACTTTGTTCTCTTGCTAAATATTTATTCTCCAAGAAGAGGAAAATGTTCTTGAAGCTGTATTATAAATTTGTACAGCAATCCACCTCTCCAAATACATTTATTTGTTGGCCTTATCTTTGTAGAGCTGAAGTTGTACAGACTTTGTAATTTTTGTTCAATCTTGCATGATTTCTGTATGGACCTTCTGTTAATATCTTATGTATCAAGGAATATCCACATAGTGGGATGCTAATTTCTCGTTTTTCATCTTCAAATTGACCAGCATAAAATAAATACTTACCAAGAATCGTCGTCTTAAAACCTCATTACAGGAACAGTTTTTTCTAGTACCAAAAATATACAGGCGATTGTGTTGCCTGATTTGATCAAACCATATTCATAACTAATATCAGTGTTTGGTTACTTAATAGTTTTGGGAGGCAGCAATTTTGTCGCCTGATTTAGTCAAACCATATTCATAATCGAGTATTAGTGTTTGGTGACCTCAGTTTTAGAGCTGCCTCCCGTTTGACTAACCTTTAGCACTCAGGTAAATCTATTGATTGAACGTTCCAACAAATGAATTGTCTTTGATAACCATATTATTAGCAGTAGAAAATTAGAAATGTTTTGTGCTAGATATTTTAATTGCATAATGCTAATGGAAATCTACTTATACACAAGGTTAACAATTTTCTCGAAAACAATAATAAATTCAGTATAATCTTACAAGTGGGGTCTGGGGAGGGTAGTATGTACGCAGACCTTACCCCTACCTTGAGAACGCAGAGAGGTTATTTCTGATAGACCAACAACAAGATAATAAAAAAATGAAACGAAAGAAATAACATGTTGTAATAGAATACAAGACTAACACTAATACTGCTGGTATGAAAAAGAAAAAGTCTGACTACCTATTAATCCTCTAGGCCTCTACCCTAATTCTCGACTTCCACACTCTCCTATCAAGTGTCATATCTTTGGTAAGGTAAAGCAATGTCATATCCTGCCTAATCACATCTCCCCAATACTTCCTTGTAGGGGGGAGTATCGGTCGATTCAGTTCGGTTGTAAATATTACCAGTTCCGCATATCGGTTATCGGTTTATAAATATGCCAAACCAATAACCGAAATTATAAGATATTGGTTATCGGGTATCGGTTACCATCCTTATCGGTTCAGTTATCGGTTTACCCGATAAGAATAAAAATATCCAAAATTTTATGTTTTTATTATAGAAATCGTGATTATACCGTTAAGAGAAAGGGACTAAATTTTTGTTCTTAACAAAAAAAAATGATTAAATTTCAACTTTAGAAAAGAAAACTTTCTTTGCATGTGAAAATCCCAACGAATTATCTCAATTTTCAAAGATATAATTTAGTAGGAGTAACTAATAAGATATTCAACAATTTAATTTACTAATTATTCAATACATGTGGGCATAATTTACAGAAGAGTAATAAAATCCTAATCTTATAAATGCTAAAGAATCATTATAACAAAAGAAACAAATAGAAAAAAAAATCTAAACAATTAAGTTTTTAAAGTTTAAATCTAAAAATCTTAGCCGAAGAATGAAGATGTGAAATTCAGAAAAGTTTAAAACTTACGCTAAGGATTAAGGTCTGAAGATGAAAGTAATTGTTAAGAGAATTAAGAGAATGAGAGAATGAATCCATAAGGTGGTTTATATACTTAATGGGTAAAATTATAATTTTGATAAAGTTTATTGGGTTATCGGTTAAACCGTTAATACAATTAGACAAACTGAGACCCAAACCAATAACTCAATAGTCAAATAATATTAAACTATTACTAAACCGTTTATCTAATAACCCGATATCAATAACCCAATAATATTTTATCGATTCGGGCTATCAGTTATACTCGATATATACCCAGCCATATTTCCTTGGACTACCTCTACCTCTCCTCAGACCCACCAAGGACAACCTTTCATATCTCCTTACTGGAGCAACTGTGCTTCTCCTCTTCATATGCCCTAACCATGTAAGCCTCGTTTTCCGCTTCTTGTCCTCTACCGGGCCCACTCTCTCTCCATTTTTCGAATATCTTCTTTCCTAATCTTATCAATCCTAATATGCTCTCACATCCATCTCAACATCCTCATTTGTGCTACTTCATCTTTTGGACATGGGAGTTCTTGACTGGCCCAACATTCTGAACCATACAACATAGTCGGTCTAACTAACACTCTGTAGAACTTACCCTTAAGTTGTGGTGGCACATTCTTATCACACAAAATACCGGATAGAAGCATCTATTTCACCCACCCTGCTCCAGTACAAAGTGTAACAACCTCGTCAATTTTTTCATTTTCTTGGATTATCGACCTAAGGTACTTGAAACTTTCTTTCTTGGGGATGACTTGTGTATCACGCCCTCACATCTATGCCCGCTTCATAAGTCACGTTACTGAACTTGCACTCCAAGTATTCTTTCTTGGTCCTGCTCAACTTGAAACCTTTAGACTCTCGCGTTAACACCACCTCGCGTCTCATCATTCAGTACTATGTCATCTGTAAATAATACGCACCATTTCATCTCCTTTTGAATGTGGCGTATCGGTGCATCCATCGCCAAGGCATATAAAAACGGGCTAAGAGCTAATTCTTGGTATAATATCACAACTGGAAAGTTGTTCGAGTCTCCTTCCACTATCCTAACCCCGTGTTAGCTCTATCATACATGTCCTTAATCACCATAGTATAAGCTACAAGAATACCTCTAGCCTCCAAACATCTCCGTAAAACTTCCCTTGAGACTTTCACATATGCTTTCTCTAGATCAATGAGCGCCATATGTAAGTGTCTCTTCTTCTCCCTATATTGCTCTATCAATCTACTTACAAGCTGAATGGCTTTTATAGTCGAACGTTCCGTCATGAATCCGGACTAGTTTATTACACGGCTAAAATATGTTGAAAACAGAGCTCGGCTACCTAATTATAAAAAAGATGAACATATTTTAGAGCTAACACCTAAAAGTTATTTGACACGCTTCAATTTATGCAATACTTTTTGCTTCTCGAGCAAGCAACATCTATTTAACCCACACTTCATGCGTTACACTCCTGTCATTAAATCAAAATTGAGGATGTAAAAAGAAGCGACCGAGGTCCATTTTCGACCTCCATTTTTCAATAAATAATCCCCGGGCTGCCAGAAAACAGTTATCTGCTCTATCCATATCTTCTTCAGAAAAACAATTCAGTTTCTTTAATTCAGAAAACAGGAGTTATGAGTGGTAGGCCGTGGTATATCACATTGTCTACCATAAGTTGACGAAGATGTGCTAAAGCAGGACCCGCTCTTTTAGTATTTACACATTTGCACCCCATGTTTTTTGAGTTCCCTCAACTATTCTCTCTCTTTTTGTTTAAAAGAAAAATATAATTGCAGTAAAAAGTTAATTGTTGGAATGGTCCTTCAACTCTTTGGGCTGCTCCGTTTGGTTATAATTTCTGATTGAAATGAACAAGTAGGGTCCTGCTGGCTCCTCCCACGTGCAATAATGCTACTTTGTGTCCTACTCCCCTTTTCTGTACGGACCCTTTGAGAATTTTTTGGGATTCCCAACTCTCCAAAAATTAGGATTTTTAGACAATTATGGAGAGCGACATCGACTAATATATTAGCCAAAAGAATCTTTGTTGCATATAGCATTTGGTATCTTCTTTCTCAATTTTCTTCTGGATTGCACATGCTAATTAATCCTCTTGGATTGCCATGACCCAACTATCTCTTTTTTTATAAACTTGATTCTTTGTTATATAATAATTCCATCATAATTCAAATTAAATTTTGTTTTTGTAATTTCAAGTGAAGGAGGTTTACAACTGCACATTCTTCGGTCTTCTGTACCTCTTTATTAAACATGCCAATTTTTTTTTTCATTCGGAAACTTTTTTTAACTACCTCAACTAACTCAAATTCGCGCCGTGAAAAATATACTATGGAGGATTGTAGTGCTCCCTACCACGAAAGAATTTTGTTCCGTAACTCGAGACTTCTAATTAAGAATAAAAATTTAATTTTTGTTTTGAAACATCATTGTTTTCATACCACAATGGGATAATATGAATTTGGTGAAAAGGAGATAATCCCATAAGATTCTGAACCGCGTTCGAATATCAAAAGTCGTGAACTTGAAACCAAGAATATGCTAATCCAAAGACTATTTATTTATTTTATTATCTGAAGCAGGAAGAAAAAAGAAGATGGAAAAGAGAGCAAAGACGTCATATTCAAGTTAACTTGAACAAGGGGTTGGCTATTTTTTGTTTAATAATGCATGGCAAGGAGGGAATCAAAATTTTAAAATAAATAAATCAACAATCTCAAACTTTTTAAAAACAGAAGATAATACTAGTGTATTGATATATAGCAGGCACATGCAGTAGACAAGGTTTCTGCGTGACAGAGGTACTTAACATGCTTTTGAACTTATCACTAATCATTATTAGTGTCTCCCTATAGTTTTAATCTATTAAAAAAATAAGAAAAAGAAAAGAATCATAATAATTAATGCGATGGTGCAAGGAAGCTACATTGAAGAAATTAAACTACTAAGTATATAGTTTGGGATTTGGTTGAAGTCTTGAATTAATGTAAGAGGTGGGGATTCTTTATTTTATTTTATTTTTGTGTAAAAGTTACATTCACATAGTCTCCATGTGACTGTGATTTGAGGACAAAGGAAAGAGGAGAGAGGGGTTGCTATTACAAAACAGTTCACATGGGGGAAGAGGAAGACATGATTCTAACATCTCCTACTTTTTCTTCACAACTCATCTTCCCTACTATACCTTTATCCTTTAATTCAACCAATATAATACTACATATGATCTTTTATCCAATTTGTAGGGATTTCTCCTTTCTATGCCTTTCATTTTGATGTATTTAAACTATGCAAATATAATTTTTTTAAAAACAAATTTCACCCAATATTTGGTATCCGCTTTGGAGCTTACTAATTCGAATTCGCTCAGAGATATCTTACTTTGGGTTAAAATACTCTATACCAAAGACGATTATATTCTCAAGGCTTAGACCTTATATCTCTAGTTAAGGATGGAGTATTATCACTGCACCACTAACTTTGGTGGTAAATTCTGCAAATTGTTAAGGCAAGGGTCCCCAACGATTTAACCAGATCAACCAACTCAATAAAATTATTTTTCTTTGAACAAGTTATAAATTTCCCTAAATCATTGAACGACAATGAATGAGTCGAGTCATTCAAGCTTTTACCGAGATTGTAAAATAGAAAAATGAGAAGTAAACTTCTCTTGTTATCTAGTCATTTTTCCATTGATCTCACAAAATTAATTAGAGAAGATCCAACATAGTAACACGATTAGTATTCGTCACATTAGGTTCAAATAACATTTGATCTTGTGTTGTCCCTTAGAGACTTATTAATAGGTAGAGTTGTTGAGGTTTTGTTTTTAAGATGAAATATTCTTAAAATGAGGGTGAATGGGAAATGGAGGGAAAATAAAATTTTGAGTAAAATTTTAAGTTTTTCCCTCTTGACAATGAGACATTGTCCCATATTGGAAGAGGAAGACATTTTTGGTGGGTATATATATAATTGCTCTTCTTGTAGCTCTTAAAGAGTTAAGAAGAAAGCAAGCCTCGCGCCGTCGTCGTCGTCGCTCGCTCGGCTACGGCTACGGCTACGGCATTTTTTGGACCAAATTTATTTGTTAATAGTAAATATTAACGTAAGATTATCCGCAATTGTAACGGATATTTTCCAATCCGTGTATTGACCATTTGGCAGCCGCCTAATGCTCTTCCCACCATGAATGTGCTTGCTCCACAAACAAGTGCTTGCTCCACAAACAAGCTAATGCTTGCTCCACCATGGAGGGTGGACGTTTGATCTTCTTCAACACTGGCTGCTATATATATGTGCAGCAGATGTTGAAGAAAGACACTCAACACACAATACACTATTCGCTCAACAAATTGGCTATACATTGCACTCCTTCCTCTCAGCATTTCCATACGATTTTCTGAGTTTATACTCCTTCGTTCTGCATTATTTTTAACTTCAAACAAAGCAACTGTAAGTGTGATTTGCTACCGAACTTTGTGTTCACTGAAACACTGGGGTTTGAAGTACCGCTACACCAGTGTGTTATTCGTTCTATCCTGGGAGGAAATAATCTATTACCTTGGGTACTAGGAGGGGATTAAATTCCTTAAGGAAACACTGTGAATTCAGTGGGATCGAATTTATTATTGTTTCATTACGTTAACTTATATTTTGCAGAATTGTTATTTACAAATACAGCAATATTGGCGGGAATAACAATCTTAAGAAATTTAATATTTATTTCTGTATTTGTGTTATTCTTATTATTCTGCAAACTAAAACCTTTGTGGTTTGTGTACTCCCGTTTTGGAGAGTTAAGCCTTCGTGGCGTTTTGTTGGATATTAAAATCTACGTGATTTTTACTCCAGTTTGAAAACGTGTATTAAACGTTTGTTTGTGTCATTCTTTTACAGAAAAAATGATGACTGAAAGCGAAAACCAAGCTGTGCCGATGGTAACTGCCAACGCATCGACAAGCCGAACACCGGCGTTGGCACCGGCAGAAAAACCCGAAAAATTTTTCGGGATTGATTTCAAGCGCTGGCAGCAGAAGATGTTCTTCTATCTAACTACGTTATGTCTACAGAAGTTCATCAAGGAAGATGTTCCTGATCTGCCAGATAAAACTCCAGAGAATGAACGCTTTCTCGTGATTGAAGCGTGGAAGCATTCTGATTTTTTATGCAAGAATTATATTCTTAGCGGACTGGATGATAATCTGTATAATGTATACAGTAGCGTGGAGACCTCAAAAGAATTGTGGAATGCGCTTGAAAAGAAATATAAAACTGAAGATGCCGGGATGAAGAAATTCGTTGCCGCAAAATTTTTGGACTACAAAATGGTAGATAGCAAGTCTGTTATTACCCAAGTCCAGGAATTGCAAGTGATTATTCATGATCTACTTGCTGAAGGTCTTGTCATCAACGAAGCATTCCAAGTAGCAGCAATGATTAAGAAGTTGCCTCCGTTGTGGAAGGACTTCAAAAATTATTTGAAACACAAACGAAAGGAAATGTCCCTTGAAGATCTCATTGTTCGGTTGAGAATCGAAGAGGACAATAAAGCTGCTGAAAGGAGAGGCCGTGGAAATTCAACAATAATGGGAGCAAATATTGTTGAAGCTAACAAAAAGAGGAAGAAGGCTTCTGGTCCGAAATACAACCCAAGCAAGAAGCGGTTCAGTGGAAACTGCTACAACTGTGGAAAAACTGGACACAAGTCTACGGAGTGTCGTGCTCCGAAGAAAGACAAGAAAAGAGGTCAAGCAAACATGGTAGTAAACCATGATGATGTTGATAACTTGTGTGCCATGCTTTCTGAATGTAACTTGGTGGGAAATCCTAAACTGTGGTGGTTTGATTCAGGAGCCACTCGCCATGTTTGTGCAGTTAGAGAGGCTTTTGCTACTTATGCTCTTGCTGAACCCGGAGAGACAGTTTATATAGGAAATGCTTCAACAACAAAAGTTGAAGGATATGGGAAGATATTTCTGAAAATGACTTCTGGCAAGGTCATGACTTTGAACAATGTCCTTCATGTTCCCGAAATGAGAAAGAATTTAGTCTCTACTGGACTTCTTGTTAAGCACGGTTTTAAGTGCGTTTTTGTATCCAACAAGGTTGTCATTAGTAAGAATAAAATATTTGTAGGAAAAGGTTACCTCACCGAGGGCCTTTTCAATCTAAATGTAATGGTTGTGGAAAATAATAATAATATTTCAGCTTCTTCTTACTTACTTGAGTCAAATAATTTATGGCATGTACGTTTGGGTCATGTCAATTATAAAACCTTACGGAAAATGATTAACTTGGAAGTACTGCCCAAGTTTGAATGCGAAAAATCAAAATGTCAAACATGTGTGGAATCTAAGTATGTTAAACATCCTTATAAGTCAGTTGAAAGGAATTCAAATCCTTTAGACTTAATTCACACAGATATTTGTGACATGAAGTCAATACCATCTCGCGGTAGAAAGAAGTATTTCATAACTTTTATTGACGATGGTACTCGATATTGCTATGTTTACTTACTGAATAGTAAAGATGAAGTAATAGACGCATTCAGGCAATACAAAAATGAAGTTGAAACGCAACTTAACAAGAAAGTAAAAATGATAAGAAGTGATAGGGGTGGTGAATATGAATCTCCTTTTGAAGAAATATGTTTAGAATATGAAATTATTCATCAAACAACAGCCCCTTACACGCCCCAATCTAATGGGATTGCGGAAAGAAAGAATCGCACATTAAAGGAGATGATGAATGCGTTGTTGATAAGTTCTGGTTTGCCATAGAACTTGTGGGGGGAATCCATTCTTACGGCTAATCGAATATTAAATCGAGTGCCCCATAGCAAAACACAATCCATTCCATATGAAAAATGGAAAGGAAGGAAGCCCAACTTGAATTACTTTAAAGTGTGGGGGTGTTTGACAAAAGTGCAAGTTTCTAAACCCAAAAAGATAAAGATAGGACCGAAAACCGTTGATTGTGTTTTCATAGGATATGCGACAAATAGTAAAGCATATCGATTTCTGGTTCATAAATCAGAAAATCCCGACATTCATAATAATACGGTTATAGAATCAGATAATGCTGAGTTCTTTAAAAATATATATCCGTATAAAAAGGAATGTGAGTCGTTTGGTGAAGGATCTAAACGACCTCGGGAAGAAACAAAAGAAAGTACATGTAATCGGAGAATCCAAGACGTAGTAAACGTCAAAGAACGTCTACTTCATTTGGACCAGATTTTGTGACTTTCTTATTGGAGAATGAGCCTCAAACATTTAAAGAAGCTATGACTTCTTCGGAATCATTGTTTTGGAAAGAGGCAGTCAATAGTGAAATAGAATCCATATTGAACAACCATACATGGGAATTGGTTGATCTTCCTCCTGGAAATAAACCTTTGGGTTCTAAATGGATTTTTAAGAGAAAAATCAAAGATGATGGCACTATTGATAAATTCAAGGCAAGGCTCGTAGTCAAAGGGTATAGACAACGAGAAGGTCTAGACTACTTTGATACATACTCTCCAGTTACAAGAATTACGTCCATACGGATGTTAGTAGCATTAGCTGCAGTGTATGGTCTTGAAATTCATCAAATGGATGTTAAGACGGCCTTCTTAAATGGAGAGTTGGAGGAAGAAATTTACATGGAACAACCTGAAGGGTTTGTGGTTCCAGGTAAAGAAAAGAAGGTATGTAGACTTGTTAAGTCTCTTTACGGACTAAAACAAGCACCCAAACAATGGCATGCGAAATTTGACCAAACAATGTTGTCAAATGGTTTTAAGATAAATGAATGTGATAACTGTGTGTACATTAAAAATGTTCCAAATCACATAATCATTGTTTGCCTATATGTGGATGATATACTGATAATGAGTAATGACATTGCCAACATAAATGCTACTAAGCGTATGCTCAATAGCAAGTTTGATATGAAAGACTTGGAGTTGCTGATTTAATTCTGGGAATTAAGATCCATAAGACTCCTCAAGGTCTGGCATTGTCACAATCTCATTATATTAAGACAGTACTTGCAAAATTCAAGCACTTGGGCTTTAAAGTTGCAAAGACTCCAATTGACGTGAATCTTGCATTAGCAAAGAATAAAGGCCAAAGCATATCACAATTGGATTATGCTCGTGTGTTGGGATGTTTAATGTATATCATGAATTGTACACGACCAGATATATCTTGTGCTATAAGTAAACTGAGTCGATATACGAGCAATCCAGGCCAATCTCATTGGATGGCAATGAAACGAGTTTTGGGATATTTAGAACATACCCAGAACTTTGAATTGCACTACAATAATTTTCCTGCGGTGATTGAGGGATACTATGATGCAAATTGGATCACCGGTTCAACTGATTCTAAGTCCACAAGTGGATATGTATTCACTATTGGTGGAGGAGCGGTATCTTGGAAGTCATCCAAACAAACATGTATTGCCCGCTCTACAATGGAGGCTGAATTCATAGCCTTAGATAAAGCCGGTGAAGAAGCTGAATGACTCCGGAATTTCTCGGAAGACATTCCGTTTTGGCCCAAATCGTTGGCACCAATATGCATACATTGTGATAGTCAAGCGGCAATTGGAAAGGCTGGGATCGTTATGTATAACGGTAAATCTCGTCATATACGACGAAGACATAAAACCGTTAGGCAATTACTCTCTAGAGGAATTATCACGATTGACTATGTAAAGTCAAGTGATAATGTGTCAGATCCACTTACAAAAGGCCTAACTAGAGAGGTAGTTGAGAAATCATCAAAGGGAATGGGGCTATGGCCGAGAACAAGTCATTGTGGCGGTAACTCTACCTAGAAGACTGGAGATCCCAAGATCTAGGTTCAAGGAGATCAAACAAAGTCATTAATGACGGTTCAACATTGTCAAATAAAATTTTAGTCCGTTCTCGTGATGAGACAATGTTCAGTACCAAGGATAAAACATTAAGGCTTTTTAATGATTTCTAAATTTGATACGGGGTATATCAAATAGTGTATCTACAGGATGACACGTTTAGGAATCACCTATGTAAGTGTAAAGTGTTAGCCGCTTCAAGGAGAACTTTGTAAGGCCAGTTCTCTACGCACTTATGAAACCAGGCGGTGTTCATGGCTGAAACGAACACAACAATGAGAACCAAAGACAGTTAAGGGTTAATTGTGTGACTTATGGTTGTCTAGGTATACACCAAAGATCGACGGTTCAAAGATATCAAATCTACCGATTGACCGAGTATATCCGACATAAGTTTACTACGGAAAGTTCAAAGGGAAACCTACTTATCCAGATGCGATTAATCCTTGCTTGCAAATCACACAGTTTTTCCATGCATACTTCCGTGATATAGCCATTCCCCATTCATGTGGGGGATTGTTGAGGTTTTAATTTAAGATGTAATATTCTTAAAATGAGGGTGAATGGGAAATGGAGGGAAAATGAAATTTTGAGTAAAATTTTAAGTTTCCCCCTCTTAACAATGAGACATTGTCCCATATTGGAAGTGGAAGACATTTTTGGTGGGTATATATATAATTGCTCTTCTTGTAGCTCTTAAAGAGTTAAGAAGAAAGCAAGCCTCGCGCCGTTGTCGTCACTCGCTCGCTCGGCTACGGCTACGGCTTCGGTTTCGGATTTGGATTTGAATTTGGTCAAATGATCGATTGATTGATTAATTTTTTGGACCAAATTTATTTGTTAATAGTAAATATTAACATAAGATTATCTGCAATTATAACGGATATTTTTCAATCCGTGTATTGACCATTTGGCAGCCGCCTAATGCTCTTTCCACCATGAATGTGCTTGCTCCACAAACATGAAGTGCTTGCTCCACAAACAAGCTAATGCTTGCTCCACCATGGAGGGTGGACGTTTGGTCTTCTTCAACACTGGCTGCTATATATATGTGCAGCAGATGTTGAAGAAAGACACTCAACACACAACACACTATTCGCTCAACAAATTGGCTATACATTGCACTCCTTCCTCTCAGCATTTCCATACGATTTTCTGAGTTTATACTCCTTCGTTCTGCATTGTTTTTAACTTCAAACAAAGCAACTGTAAGTGTGATTTGCTACCGAACTTTGTGTTCGCTGAAACACTGGGGTTTGAAGTACCGCTACACCAGTGTGTTATTCGTTCTATCCTGGGAGGAAATAATCCATTACCTTGGGTACTAGGAGGGGATTAAATTCCTTAAGGAAACACTGTGAATTCAGTGGGCTCGAATTTATTATTGTTTCATTACGTTAACTTATATTTTGCAGAATTATTATTTACAAATACAGCAATATTGGCGGGAATAACAAGAGTTTGCTTCAAATTGAAGAAGAATATTTGCTAAAATTTTCAGTTTTTCAACCAAATTACCAGAAAAGAACGTAAAACTTTTCATTCTTGGTTGTTTAGTTGAAAAAAAAAAGGTTTAAGAAAACATTGAAAAGACATTTGCAAAGGTTTTTCTTCAAAATTTTAAGCAAATACCTTATATATATATTACTTAGCAATTCAACACAACAACAACAACTAATCCAGTAAAATTTCATAAGTGAGGTCTGAGGAGGGTAGAGTGTACGACGGCCTTACCCCTACCCCGAGTAATAAAAATACTGTTTTCGATAGACCCTCGGCAAATTATTTTAGCAATTCCAAATTCATAATTTAGCCCGAGTACATCCTCCTCTACTGTGGGTTCAATTGAATATATCTATCAAGTTTAAAAAAAAATACATAGTAGAAAACATTATGCATAGCCTATTTTCGTTCTGGCTAGGGAGCGAAAACGAACACATCTCCTACCAATGATATTGGACCTTCGATCAGACATTCTATCTTTGTCCAATTGGAACCTAACATTACTGCATTGTGCTCGAACAATTGAACTGCCACCTGCCAGTAACAAGAAAAAGTTTTTAACTGTCAAAATGACAATAGGTGATAATTTACTTTACTACGTATAAAATTATTAGAGAGGAAAAGAGCAAAGGCGAAAAGCGTCACATCGAAGGGCACGTGGTGACTGATTCCGCCAGTTAATAAACCGTTGAAAGAAAGACTTATTTCCCTCTCTTCACAGCTGTTGCTAGCTGTCCTAATCCCCCCCATGTGACCCACTATTCCCTCTCCCTCCAAAAAATAAATAGAAAACAAACCCTTTAACTTTGGTCCCCTTAAAATTGCTAGTATTAACTCTTAACCAACTTAACCTCCTAAAATAGAGATACTCACATCACTCCATTTTTGCCATTCAATTATTACCCAAAATACACCTATTCTCACTTCTCCATTCTTCCCTTTTTATACTACCCAAAGCTCAATTCTTGAACCACAATAAAACCTTGCCATTTTAGTTTGTGCATGGCTCAACTACCACCAAAAGTTCCTACAATGGCACACAATTGGCCTTTTCAAACTATGCCCCCATTGCATAATAATAATAATAATAATAATTCTTGGGTTGATGATTTTCTTGATTTCTCATCAGCCAGGAGAAATTCTCACCGGAGATCAGTGAGCGATCCGATTGCGTTTGTGGAGGCCGCTCCGTTTCTGCAGCAATGCCACGGCGGCGCTAATTCTAATATTGGGTTTGATAAGTTGGATGATGAACAACTTACAACTATGTTTTCAGATGATAGCGGCGGTACTGCTGCATTTGCTGTTCCTACAGCGCCGTCTTCTAATCCGTCTAGTACGAATCCTTCTACACCGTCTGATCAAATCAGCGAAAATGAAGATCAGAAGTTGGTCCCACCGCTCGACGTTAACCAAGTAATTCAGCCGAAGAATGAACCTGGAGAAGTTGATAGTTTTTGTGATACTCAACCACTACCAGCTCCTGCTAATGATTCTTCAGATAACAATCCTATCGTGGATCCAAAGAGGATTAAGAGGTAAGCAATATGGCTAATCCAGTCGCTAAAGTATTAATCTTTAGGCATTTGAAGACGTAAATATTTAATTGTGTGATCAGATCATCATCTAAAAGTTTAAATTGTTTGCCCGATTATTTTTCATGTGACAAGTACACGGAAACTCTTCTTGCTGTTTATACCTTATTTAATTGTGTGACAAATTTATCTATACAATTAAGGTGAATTTACTTTTATATACTTAGTTATATCTTCAACAGTAATTTCAAATAAAAAAGCAATTGAAACCAATATTGGGCACTTCCAAATATATTACTAGCAGAATAAAAGTTATGTTCAACAAATTGTTGTTAATGTGTTATTTAATAATGATTGGGTTTTGTTTGTATTCCAGAATTTTAGCTAACAGGCAATCAGCTCAGAGATCAAGAGTTAGAAAGCTACAGTACATTTCAGAACTGGAAAGAAGTGTAACCAGTCTTCAAGTAAGTGTATACTTTTAATATAATTTACTGACATCTTCATTAATTTATACTAATCATGTTCTTATAATAACTTGAAAAATGCTAAACTTCTATTGCTTTTTTAATTCTTCTCAGACTGAAGTATCAGCATTGTCACCAAGAGTTGCTTTTTTAGACCATCAAAGGCTGCTTCTGAACGTTGATAATAGTGCACTCAGGCAACGAATTGCAGCTTTGGCTCAAGATAAGATTTTTAAAGATGGTAAGAGCATATTCTTTAATTTAATCATTCTTAATTAGGTAAAATGATTTTAATTTGCTCTGCCTAATTAATCAATGTTATTTGATGACTTAACATAATGAACGAACGACATGCATGCAATTCATGATTTTTTTTGTACTAATTATGTTTTACACATGTCAACCACAATGCAATCAATTATTCACCTAAATTTCACGTGCCGTGAACAGAATCGTCCCTGTAGTAGTATTATGATTTCATTTTAACTTACTATTGTCATGGAAAAGTAATTGCGTGATTAATGCACTAATTACGCATACTTTTGACGAAAAAACAGGTCATATCATGACAATATTGTAGCGACATAACTTGTTCCGCCAAAATAATGTATCGTCTATTTAGTTTCAATCTTGTCATATACGTAATCATAGTATTTAACTATCGGAAAATTTCTAACCTTATCTAAAAGATAATTACAAATAATCCAGTACAACATAAAATTCTATATACTTTCAGTGTTTATAAATTTAATCTGTTATTTATTCGGCTCATGTTTTTTTTTTTCATGTGAATTTGGAAGCACATCAAGAAGCACTGAAGAAGGAAATTGAGAGATTAAGACAGATTTATCATGAACAGAATATGAAGAAAATGGGCATAAACGGAACCGCCGATGCACCACCGTCAGCGGCGGAGCCACTATCCACATTTAACAAGATGAGTTGCACGGAAGAAGCGTAAGCTTCTCAATTCCAGTGTTACCCTCAGCTGACAACTGCGCTTTCACGTGATGTGTTCCCCAAATTTTTTTTCCAATTCTCTTGTGGACCCCGCCTGTGATAATTAACATGATTTTAGAATATTCCTACTTGATTTAAAATAGCGGTAGTAAAGAATTCATTTGAAATTTGAAAAACAAAAAAAAAAAAAACAAAAAAATGAAAGAAGCAAACCCAAAAGTTTGCTTGGTTTGTATTTTATTGTGACTATTTTCTTATTTGATTTATTGTAGCATTACTTTGGTGTTAGGGTTGAGATTGAGTCGATTTGGTGTCTGATTGTGAATCTTGTATTTTATTTGGATGTACAAGAAAAAGATTTGTTAATTAGGACCTGCCTATGGATGGTGCCATATGGTTTGGATTTTTAACATTGTAATTTGTAAGGGGTAGTAATTCAATTGTTTGATGAATTTTAACATTGTTAAATTCCTGAGTTCTGGTATGATAACTTGTATACCTTCTTATTTGTTCTTAAGGAATGTAAGGACAAATGAGGAAAGAGAATAAAAGGAAAAATTGAATGAAGAATTGTTGCAGATGTTTATGCACTTTTGTGGATTAAATATTCCTTTATGTTGATTTATTTTTTATATATCAGAGACACTGAGACCACTACTACGACAAATAATTGGACCTATAAACAGAGAGCGTAACCAGTGAAATGATAAGTTAAGGCAAGAGGTATAAAGTATAATGGAGTATATAATTGAAAAGCGACTAATATATTTCGGTAGACTTAATTTTTCTTTTTAAACGTATCAAGCTCAATGAAAAAAAAATCAAGTTAATCGCTTTTATTAACTATATAAAAAGATAAATTTAAGAAACGTTATAAGCTTATGAAAGAAAAGACTGAAATTGTGGAAATTTTCTCCTTGTAATTTTATTCACAATACTCTCCTCCTTTTATACAAGTCTATGATGTAGATACAAAAGAATGTAAATAAATATTCCTATACACTTGTACTCTTTTCTATTGGCTAATTGTGTAACTACTATAAGAAATTATTCTTTACAATGTGTGTGCATGTGTTATTCACGTGTGGAAGCTTCTAGTTCTCTTTCCTCATCTGAAATAAGAGCTGCTAAATGAATGGCTAGGATTTAGCCTTCTCTCCTCAAATCAACGTGCCGGATCTGATCTTAAGAAATTTGCATCAGTGCTCATGATCTTGACACGTAGCACTTACATAAATTAAAATTAGTATCTCAACAAGATTGCTTCAGACATAAACTCGAACCTCTCTTTGGAAAACTCTGAAACCCTACACTTCTTCTTCTTCTCTCTTGTATGCTTACCTTCTTCATCATCCTTTGAATTAATATGGGGGTTCAACATCTCCCTCAAGGCGGAGGAGAGAGAATGAACCCCCAGCTTGCATCTCCCAGATAAGGGTTTGGTAAACAAATCAGCGAGTTGGCAATCCGATGGTTGCATAAAATACGGCAATGAGAACTCCCAGATAAGGGTTTGGTAAACAAATCAGCGAGTTGGCAATCCGATGGTTGCCAAACCAGAGAGAAATTGTTGACTAAAGAAATTGTAAACTAAAGAAAGAGAGATCAAACCAGAGAGAAATTGTTGACTATTGATACCCAATTTTGCCCTCATATTTTTAAAAAATATATATATACTTTAAAAACATCATTTTTACATCATTATTTAGTTTACAAATCTATACGACTATTTTTCTATAATTTCCTATTTAGAGCTTTAAAATTAATTTTTTTGTATTTAAATTGCTTGAATATTTATTAATTATTCCTTGAAATTATTTTATGATGACTTAACTACTTAAAGTTATTATATTTGTACCTATAATACATGTTTCAAATATTTTACTTCATTTTATGTAATTACATTAATATTTTAAAGCTATTTGCGTAATTTTACAGTAATAGCCTATATCTGTACAAAAATACTCTTTATTTATATTAGTTGTGTCAAAATAGCATTTTATATTTTTATAATATAAAGTTATTATTTTTAATTATTTTAGTGCATAAATAATATTTTTATTTATTTATCAAGCATTTTTTATAATTTGTTTTGATAAATTTTGGGTATTTAAATAATAGCCCAATTTTAACCAATTTTCGGACCAGAATTAGCCCAATTACCCCAAGCCTAAAACCAAACCACCTTTTTAAAAATAATCCGGACGGTAACCTGTTTAAATGACCCGCCCAACCCCATTCTTTCATCCTGGCCGTTGATCTCAAATGATCAAGGACCCCTAATAAACTAACCCCTTCTCTTAAATCCGATCCCTTAATCCTAGAGACCCATTGTCTCTACCCAGCAGCCATCAAACGCTCCTCCTCCCACAGGAAAACCCTAATCACCGCCTTCTCCAAATCTTTCCCTAATCCCGTCGATAATGGGATTCTCCAATCATTCACTTACCATACGAGTATTTCCCCGCTACTGGGTGTTTCTCCATGGTATTACTTAGTACTTGCCTAAACATGGCAAGTACCATCTCTCCGATTCTGCCCATTCACTTCAAACGTTTGAATCTGGACAATATCTAGTCCATATACATCAAGACCATGGCTATATGGGTCCGATTAGCCAAGATTTCCGGCCAATCTTTGATTTCTATCAACTAGGGTTTACCTATTTTTTTTCCTAATCCAATTTTTATTGATTCTGCATGTTAATACTTCCTTATTTATGTTTGATTTTGCAGTTTTTCTTGTTTACTTGTTCGATTTTTGTCATTATATAAACCCCTCCCTATTCCCATTTGAAAAAGGACTTAATCGATATAATCTCACTAAAATTTGAAGCTTTGCTCTGTTAATTCCTTCATTATCTTGTTCTGTGTTTTGTGTTGGCCGGCTAAAAGCCAAGGCCACTGAGAGTCTACTGTTCGAACTTTGTCACTGCTCATTCACTTCAAACGTTTGAATCTGGACAATATCTAGTCCATATACATCAAGACCATGGCTATATGGGTTCAATTAGCCAAGATTTCCGGCCAATCTTTGATTTCTGTCAACTAGGGTTTACCTATTTTTTTCCTAATCCGATTTTTATTGATTCTGCATGTTAATACTTCCTTATTTATGTTTGATTTTGCAGTTTTCCTTGTTTACTTGTTCGATTTTTGTCACTATATAAACCCCTCCCTATTCCCATTTGAAAAAGGACTTAATCGATATAATCTCACTAAAATTTGAAGCTTTGCTCTGATAATTCCTTCATTATCTTGTTCTATATTTTGTGTTGGCCGGCTGAAAGCCAAGGCCACTGAGAGTCTACTGTTCGAACTTTGTCACTGCTCATTCACTTCAAACGTTTGAATATGGACAATATCTAGTCCATATACATCAAGACCATGGCTATATGGGTCCGATTAGCCAAGATTTCCGACCAATCTTTGATTTCTGTCAACTAGGGTTTACCTATTTTTTTCCTAATCCGATTTTTATTGATTCTACATGTTAATACTTCCTTATTTATGTTTGATTTTGCAGTTTTTCTTGTTTACTTGTTCGATTTTTGTCACTATATAAACCCCTCCCTATTCCTATTTGAAAAAGGACTTAATCGATATAATCTCACTAAAATTTGAAGCTTTGCTCTGTTAATTCCTTCATTATCTTGTTCTGTGTTTTTTGTTGGCCAGCTGAAAGCCAAGGCCACTGAGAGCCTACTGTTCGAACTTTCTCTTGGTGCGAGCATTGCCCGGGGTTCTTTCGAAGCTCTTGGAAACTTTGACGCGTCGAGGTTTCTGGGTTCTTGTGAATCTTTTGTTCTTTATTGTTATACGTTAACTAGTAAGCCACTTGACTTTTGCAATTTTATCCCTATGTGTCTTTGATTTACATGTGTTCTCACCTCTGAAATCTGTGGCTTAATATGTTTTCTGGATTACTTTTGTGCACGATTCCGTTAATTCTACTTTGTTCCAAGTCTCTTTAGCATTTAACTTCCTCCTAATGCTGCTAGTTGTGAGATTGTCTAAGTCTATCTTGGATAATCTTACCCTCTTAAGTTTGTTTAGCTAGTGTATTGGTGCCTGAATGTTTCCTAAAACATGCTTATTTGCTTTGTCCTTAATCTCTATAATGAAAACTTTACACTTGTGCTAGAACTTTCTGTGTTAATTATGACATGTTCCCCTGCTATTGTGTCACTCAGCATGATCCCCATACCCCATTAGTGATTGATTGAGATCTTAACTGTTACCTCAACTTGTTTTCCCTGCCCTGTTTGAACAGTTTTGTTTTATGACATAACTTAGATCTTCTTTAGTTAATTAGTCTATTGTATCAATCCCAGAATCCCTATATGTGCTATTTGGTATAAATTTTCTATCTCACACTGCTCTGAATCTCTGCAATATTTGTCTTGCATGTGCAATGTATTTCAATTTGTATTAAGACCATTCTCTATGATCTTGCTTATGTGCTAATATGTTCCCCAGCATGTCTATGGTTCATCTGATATCCTGTTCTTTCAGTGATTATTTGGCTTGTCACAATGTGCATCCCCCATCATGTCTAAATACTAATTATCATGACACTAGGATGTATGTCTAGCATAATCTCTTAGGTTTTAACTTGTTTGTATTGTGCATCTATGACTGCAAACTTGTTTCTCCCCTGATCCTTCCCACATGTTGTTGTCTATCTTATGATACTAGGATGCATACTTAGCTTAATTTGGACCTTTTAGGTCTCAACTGGTTTAGTATCATGCATCAATACATGATAATCTCTGTATACCCATGCAAACCTGTTTCTTCCCCAACTCTTTCAAAATGTGGTTGTCTATGTGATACTTTGCTATATTGGAAATCCTGATGAACCTACTGGCCTTCTTGATGAGTTGCTCTGTATGCTCAACTTGGCTATGTATACTTTAGGTTATAAGTGTACCCCCAGTTCTATCCCTCAACCATTGTTCATTCTCCTCATTTGCTACTTATGCTATTCTGAACTTCTTATTCTTAACCGGTTGAAAGCCAAGGCTACCTAGATTTTACTGCTGACCTCCTAGTGTGAGTACTGCTCGAGGTCTATTTGAGGCCCTTGTGAACTCTGACACACTAGGATTTGGGTCCTTAGTCATTCCCTGAAACTTAAACTACCCCCATTCAACCCCTTTTTTCCTATTATCTGCTGTACATCTAAGTCATTTGGTTTAAATGATGCAATGCTTGGCAATATGGTTAAATGAATTGACTTTGGGTTCCTCTATGGATTCTGGGGTTGTGTTGATGAATACAGCTCCTTGTTAGAGGTCTGGGTATGCTGTGTGAGAATTGCTGAAGGCCCAGACAGTGCTGGGTATTTCATTTTGGACCTATTGTGGGCCTATTGTCATTATTTGTATAACATTTGTATCTTACTCATTAATGGGCATGTAATAACTTTGTATAAATGATTGGTATGTTAGTGAAGTGGGGAATGGGTAGATTTCTAATATTTGCATACCAAATGGGTAGATAATATGCCTATAGGACTCAATGATTTACTTGTTATATATATGCTATTCCATCACTATGTGCACTATAGAAATCATGCTATTAGGGGAAACACACACACAGTCTGCTAGAAAACATGAATTTAAAGTGCTACAATTATGCCTACTGTTACGTGCTACTAGAAAACCTGCCTATAGGAATAAATGTCATTGATTTCAATTCATTTCATCATATTCATTAGAAATCATGCCTATAGGATTTTGATCACCTCATTTGCTATTATCTCGTACTGTTCACTAGAAACCATGCCTATAGGAGTTTAATCATCTTATTCGTTACTGCATCGCACTGTTCACCTAGAAAACATGTCTATAGGGTTGAGTGTAATGATAAAATCAGCCCCAAGTGCTAAACATTAGAGATCTTGTCTATAGGACAACACTGTTTCATGTTAATAAGAGTCAATGATGCACCTCTCAATATGGTTTATTATGCACTTCTGGGATCTCCCCAATGGTCCTTTCATTATTTCTTACTGCACGAGTCACCTAGACACAACATGCTTAATAACCGAAAATCTACAATTTCATTAATCAGCATGCAACAATCGTATAATTTGGAGATAAGCAATGCCTAGACTTTGAAACCTCTTGTATGTTTTAATGCATAGTCACATAGAAATCATGTCTATAGGGCTTAAGGGTCTTAATTCTGAAACGGCCTAACATGAAAACCTATTTCACGTGCATTTGTTGCTTAAGTGTGGAGGCTAACTTGAACCTTAACTGCCTATATGTGAAGTCCAATATGTGTTTTGTTTGTTGCCTAGTTTTGCATTTTTGAGCAGCCTATATAAGGTCTAGAACTACCTAAATAGAGGTCAAAATCCTCCTGGACCATAGGTATGGGACGGGCAGTGTACGCATAGGGCAGGACTTGGAATTGAATTAGAGCGCTCTTAGATAAACAACTTTAACATAGTAATCGGGTAGCAGGAGATGATAGTCTATGCCCGCTGGATAATATGAGTAACACCCTATCTCAAGGGAGTTACGAAATATTATTTATGTTGCACGGGGTGATTCTTTAGGCTAAAAAACTTAGGACCCCTCCCCCTTTTTTTCTTTCTTTTCTATTAGAATGGAAAAATAGCTGCACCTCCCTATTCAAGATCTCTTTGTAATAAAATTCCTAGATTTTGTACTCTCTTTGCTTACTTGATCACATAGACTAATCCATATAATTTAAGTTCGGCCGGGACCCACAGTTGTGGACCTCGAGGAGTGCCTAACACCTTCTCTTTGAGGTAACTTGAGCCCTTACCCGATCTTTGGTGGCGTTGACTAGTTAAAACAGAGTTATTTACAAATAGGTGCCCTAACGCACCTTAAAAACGTTAGGTGACGACTCTCCTATTTTAATACCTCCTTTAAAAGAGTTGTCACATGTCGAAACCCGATTTCGCGAGAAAAAAAGGGGCGTGACAGCATGGCGACTCTGCTGGGGACTTACACTTAGGCTCTTACCATAGCGAATTTGGCTTATATGGATTAGTCTTCTTTGATATAAACGCGCTTCCCTTTTTCGTTTTTATTTGCTACTACATGCACATACCTCTCCCGTTTTTCTTTTATTTATTTTAATTCGTTGTAATATGCACATCCCTTCCCTGCTCCACCTTCCTTTGTTTAAATTGGTTATAACATGCATATCCCTTTCCTATTCACCTTTATTTGCTCTAAACTGCTCTTCATTTGTTTAAAGATTGCTACATCATGTCTCTCCCGTCCCTACTCCCTTGTTTGCTTTATTACATTCTCGCATATATTCCACGAACTAACTCCTTCCTTTGTCTTTCTTTTATGTTTTTCATGTTTTACCTTAATACTGTATTTACCGTTTTTTTACATATTTATCATGCAAATACTTGGAAATGTGTTATTATCTCTGCATAAAGCATGCTCCACATCATACTCCACTCGTGCCAATTATCAACATAGCGGCGCTTGATGAGTGTCCGCGCTCTTCCAAAATTACCCTTTTAAATCGAAAAGGCTTATTTGAGGTAGACTAGTCGATCATTGGTACAGTCAATGGTCCCGTGCCTTTCCCTCTCAAGTTGTCCACTTGGGAGTACCAGTCTAGGCCATTCTAGAAACCTCACTCCAACATTAAATGTACATGCATCATGTTAAACCTAGTACGGGTTAGAACATTGCTTACGTGATAGCCCGCTAAGATATGCTTTGTCCAAAGTCCGACGGGATTTCCACAATCCCAATGGACACCGTCACATTATGTGCATTACTTGGAGAAAATAGGTCAGTATATTGATCATTAGTGTGTAAATAGTCAAATCTGGAGGGGGAAAGGGCTAACTCTATTTGTTTGCAGAAAATGAAGCACGAAGTCCCCAGGTTCGGCATGGTTCAAAACATCCCACCTTTGCTGCTTGATTGGTGGAAGAACCTTTCACCTAGTGACAAGAATCATGTGAAAAAGGTCCTTTGTAATTTACCCTCGTTATTGGACATTCAGCCAAATAGGGCATTGATTGAGTCCGCCACTATGTTTTGGGATGAGAAAAGAGTTGTCTTCCGCTTCAGTAACATAGAAACGACTCCTCTCTTAGAGGAAATAGGAGGTTTCGTTAAGCTACTGTGGGATAGCCCAGGGTTATTAGTGCCAGAGAATCTCACGCCTCGCGGTTTTCTGAAAATGCTGGGTTTCAAGAAAAATGATGAGTTGCTTTGTTTGAAGAAGTCATATATCCCATTTGAATTCCTTTACGAAATTTATGGGCATAGCAAGTCATATCGCCTTCATCATGATGAACTTTCCATCACTTCCTTAGGTTGGACGCACCGCCGAGTTTTTGTGTTCATTGTCTGTTTCTTGGGCTCGCTGATATTTTCGATGAAAGGGGGAAGATCCACACTCGCTTAGCCATGGTCTCTAAGACTCTAATGTAAGGAATCGGGGGACAAACTTACACTATCATCCCCATTATCTTGGCTGAAATGTATCGCGCTTTAGATCGATGCAAGCAGGGGTATGGACACTTCGAGGGCTGTAATTTGTTGTTGCAGGTTTGGTTATTAGAGCATTTCCAGAGAGGTGAATATCGCTAAGAGCTTCTGCGATGACCATTGAATGACTACATAACCTACCATCATCCAAAGAGAATGACATTTATCCTAGATAGGTTTGCATAACGTGGAAGTGCTGTGAGCTGGGTGCGTTTCTTCAGAAATTCGACTGACGAAAAGATGCATTGGATGCTTGAATGGTTCCCTAGCAGTGAGTTCATCATCAGATCAAGAGAAACTACTCATCTAGTATTGATCGGGTTAAGAGGGATCTATCCTTATATTCCTATAAGGGTAATGAGGCAAGCGGGAAGAAAACAAGTTATACCTCGAGTTTCCAACATGGTCCAATACAAAGCAAATTTTAAAGGGAACATCATTCCGTTCAAGTTCGAGGCACAACATATGTGGAATCAAAAGGTCATTGTGGAGAAAGATACCATCGAGCCAGACATGTATCATGTCAGCCATGTGTACTTCTACCCATCATGGTTGGTAAATGATATAGCGGGGGATGTCAAGCCAGGAATTAATCTGAAAATAGGGTTATAGATGCTGCTGACGCACAAGTCAAGTATAGGATGCTGCACAAAAGGGTTTTCGAGTATGAATCTAGACATTTAGAACAACACAAAGTGGATATGGAAGCAATCAATGAATGAAGGGAAACCGCCACTAAATCAACAGAAAGATTAGAATATTTGGAACAAGGGTTGATGGAGCTTGAGGGAAAGATTAGAAAGAGGATTTCAGATTGTCAGAACACGGATGGCAATGAAGGGGGGCATCTAGCAAAGGCTTACATGTTGTTGGATGTGCACGACCTGGGAAATCTGATTGATGGAGTCAAGAGAGACAAGCACGGGGAAGGTCCTTCTCGGACCAAGTAGATTAGGAAATGATGTTCTTTACTACTTTTTAGCTTAGTTTTAGATTTCGAATGTAATAAGGCAAATGCCATTAGTAACTTTCTTATTATTGTCGTTTTAGTAAGGATTTGATTCATTTTCGCATTAATGAAATGACATAATTATTGGCATGAATTTTCTCCAAGTCTATATGTCGCTTAGGCCTACCTCAGGCACAATGAAGTCCCCCAAATTAGGACGCGATTCTGTTACATGATTTTGCAGAGCATGTTCAATATTGCAAGCATTCTTTCAATATCCCTTACTGACTTGGTTACCTTTTGTTTTTCTTTCTTTTTGATTATTCCCATTCTCCAAGGTTGGTTCATGCATACTGGCATTATCCACATATCATACTAGATCCAGAGGTCCTCCACCAAGTGATCAAACAAAAGGGAAAGGAAAAATGGACGATTTAAGCGGTATCAGAAAGGACAATGCAGAGAACGTTGAAACTTCGGACGGTCAGAGTACTCCAGCACAAAATGAATTGGTCCTACGTCTGGAACAAAAAATATTAGAGCTACAAGGGGAACTTAAACGTCCCCGATATCAACCAACAAAACACAAACGTCCAAAACCCGACACCTCCCCAAAACAAGCAGAATCAAAACCCACCACCGAATCCTCCCGCACCATATCAATAAACCACACCTCCTCAGAACCACAACCCTCCACCGGTACCTACTCCTCAACAACACTATCACCATCCAACTCAATACCCACAAACAACCACATACCACACCCCTCAGAATGTACCACAACATATTCCTAACCTACAAAACTCAAACAATGACCACCATTACGCCCAGATTCCCGGAGTCTATCAAAGCAATCCCATATATGTGGAAACTTTACCCCATACCCCACAACAAACCCTATATATAACCGAATCCACCGAGAAGGACCTGCTCATTAAGAACATGGCAGAAGAACTCAAGAAGCTTACTGGCAGAGTTCAAAGTGTCGAAGGTGGCAAAGGCATTGAGGGTTTGAATTATGAGGATTTGTGTATTCAACCAGATGTAGAACTGCCAGAGGGTTACAAACCTCCTAATTTCAAAATGTTCGACGGAACTGGTGATCCAAAGGTGCATTTGAGAACATATTGTGACAAACTTGTAGGGGTTGGCAAGGATGAACGAATCCGTATGAAGCTGTTCATGAGGAGCTTCACCGGAGACGCCTTGTCTTGGTACATTAGTAAGAACCCAAAGAAGTGGGTTAATTGGGTTAGCATGGCGTCGGATTTCATGGATCGATTCAATTTCAACACAGAAAATGCACCAAACATTTTCTACATTCAAAATCTCAAGAAGAAATCAATGAAAACCTTCTGCGAGTATGCTACTCGGTGGAAGTCTGAAGCCGCAAAAGTAAGGCCGACACTTGAAGAAGAACAGATGAATAAGTTCTTCGTTAGAGCTCAAGACCCGCAATACTATGAAAGGTTGATGGTTATTGAAAACCATAAGTTTTCTGACATCATCAAGCTGGGAGAGAGAATAGAAGAAGGGATCAAAAATGTAATGGTGACGAATTTCGAAGCACTCCAGGCCACAAATAAAGCTTTGCATTCGGGAGGTATCTCTAAGAAGAAAGAAGTTGGTGCAGTAATGGTAGCCCAAGGTTCGAAGTCTCCTCTCACATATCAAATACCTCCACCCATATATCAGCCTTCACCTCTCAGATACTAACAACCTGCCTCCACTTACCATACCCATAACACCCAACCAACATACTACCACTCACCACCAGCCCACCAAAATTACCAAAAACCAAGACCAAATTTCTACCACAGACCACTTAGACAATACACTCCAATAGCTGAACCCATAGACCAACTATACGAGAGGCTAAAGGCTGCTGGTTATGTCACTCCCATTCCCGTTGTTGCTATGGAAAACTCTTCCCAGTGGATTAACCCGAATAAGACATATGCCTATCACTCAGGCATGAAAGGTCATACTAATGATGAGTGTCATACTTTGAAGGATAACATTCAGACATTAATTGACACCAAAGTCATACAGGCAAAAAAGGCTGCACCCAATATCCGTAACAATCCTCTACCGGATCACAGAGGTGAAGGGGTAAACGTGATAGAAACCGATGAAGAATGGAACTCGGAAGGGTCAATTGGACTTATTCGAGAAGGGGATAATCCTAAAACATCTCCAGTCACTCTCACACCTATCGTGGTACAAACTCATGCACCAATTGAAGTTGAGGTAGCCGAACCAACTCCGTTTGAGGGTGAAGTAACAACACCCTTCACCGTGATGGTAGCACCTACACCATCTTATAAGTCTAATGCTATACCATGGGATTATGTTGCAGAATAAAGAAGGAAAGGAAAAGCAAAAATGGAAGAAACAGGTGCAGCGCAAGGCATGACCAGAACCGGTAGAGTCTATACACTCAAGCATTTGGGAGGAACGAGCAAAGAAGCTGCATCTAAGCCGCCTATCATTGAGACTGGCCTGGATGACCTTTGGAGAAAGGTGCAAGCAAGAGAATATTATGTGGTTGATCATCTGAACTAAACCCCAGCTCAAATATCCATTTTATCACTGTTGCAAAACTCCGAGGCACATAGGAATGCTCTGATGAAGGTGTTGAATGAAGCCTATGTACCCAATAACGTCACCAATGGAGAAATGGACAACATGGTAGGGCAAGTGTTGGAATGCTACAAGATCACTTTTTATGAAGACGAGCTGCCACCAAAAGGACTAAGTCACAACAGGGCACTGCATATCATAGTAGAGTTTGAGGACAAATTCATTGCTAGAGTCCTGATAGATGGGGGTTCGAGTCTCAACATATGTCCACTAACTACTCTAAAAAGATTCAGTAAAGGCCTGCCCGAGATATGAGCAGGAAGTATGAATGTGAAAGCATTTGATGGGTCTCAAAGGGCCACAATTGGGGAGACCAACTTGGTTTGATGTTGAGTTTCAAGTGTTGGACATATCTGCTACCTACAACCTATTGTTGGGACGACCTTGGATAAATGCCGATAGGGCCATAGCTTCTACTTTATATCACGCCGTGAAGTTTGAGTGGAACCATCAGGAAGTGATCTGTAACGACCCGGCCGTCATTCCGAGAGTTATAGCCTTGTTTCCCCATTCCTGTTTCTTTATGTGTTGTTTAGCGGTGTTGAGTTGTATCGAGTTGGTAGATTTGGGTCCGGAGTAGTTTTGGAGTGAAATGAACACTTAGTCTCTTAGTTAGAAAGTTAAGTTAGAAAAGTCAACCGAAAGTTGACTTTTGAGTAAACGAATTCGGATGTGGATTTTTATGATTCGATTAGCTTCGTTGGGTTATTTTAGAATTAGGAGTGTGTCCGGAATATAATTTGGAGGTCCGTGGTAGAATTAGGCTTGAATTGGCGAAAGTTGGAAGTTTAGAAGTTCTTAGGCTTGAATCCGAGGTTGATTTCGTGTTTTGGTGTTGTTTTGGGTGTTCCGAAGGTTCGACTAAGTTTGGGTAGTGATATATGACTTGTTGTAATTATTGGTTGAGGTACCGAGGGCCTCGGGTGAGTTTCGGATAGGTTTGGGTTGCGTTGCGCTCGTTTTTCTTATGTTTCGACGTTTTTTCATTGAAGCATTAGATCCGTATCGTAATTACGGACACGTAGCAAAAAGAATCGTTGAATTTGGACACCGTATGAGGATTTTATGGTCATTTTACTAAGAATTAGGTTGCCAGATGTTTCAGATTAATTATGAAATTGCCACTGATGGTGTATTTAAAAATTTGCACGATTTGCAAATATTAAAACCTACATATCTCTTTCATTATAAGGTTGAGTGATTCAAAAGCCTAACTTGACTAAAATTTCACAAGAAATCCATTGGAGGCATAAAAAGCGAGTTTCTGGATCATTTGGCACGAGAAACGAGGCAGAATAGGTGGCAAAAAATATATAAAACGAGGGTTTGTTCATTCGGTCATATTTTGAGTTGGGGAGCTCGGATTTGGGCGATTTTGGGGGCGATTTTCACCATAAGGATTGGGGTAAGTGTTCTCTACTCAGTTTTGGTTATATTTCATGAATCCATCTTCGTTTTTGGGATTTGATTGATGATTTCAAAGTGAAATTGGGGGAGTTATGGTTTGAATTTTGGAGAGTTTAAGTGAGGATTTGAGGGACTAAACGGAGTCCAATTTTGATGAGTTTTATATGGTTAGACTCGGGAGAGGACGAGGTTTATTATTCTTTTATTTTTAACTAATTTTGAGATGTGGGCCCGGGGGCCGGATTTTGGCCAGTTTCGGAATTTTGGCATATTTTGTAGTTTTTATTATGGAATTCGATTCGTTAGCCTATGTTGATGGTATTAATCTGATTATGGTTAGATTTGGAGCTTTTGGAGACCGAGTCCAGAGACGTGGGCATCCCGGAGTAGGATGTTACGCTGTTAAGGTAAGTAACAGTTTTAACTCTGACCTTGAGGGTATAAACCCGGAGAATTTGATATCGTGTGACTGTTTGGAGGTGATACCCATGCTAGGTGACGAGCGTGTGGGTGTATACCTCGAGGGATTGAGACTTGGTCCGTCCCGTGAGGCCTCATGGCCATCATCTGTGTTTACGTAGTTACTTGTTGAACTTGTGTGCCTTCGTGTTAGAGATCGTGCTTAGGCTTTATTCATGCTCATATTATTTGTACTCAGTCATAGAAATTATTGTACATGTTTATCTCTGTCTCTATTATTTGCTAATATGCTGTGATACTTGATGTGGGTTGTGTTCCCTTATTTGTTGATGATGGTGAGGCTAGTGAGGTACATGATTGAGTGAGGCCGAGGGCCTGGTTGTGAGGATATTAATACCATAGCGCATGAGTTGTCTGCGTAGCACGTGAGTTGACCGTGCGGGTCCAGGTATTGATACCATAGCACGTGAGTTGTCCACGTAGCACGTGAGTTGACCGTGCAGATCTAGGTATTGATATGATGGCACGTGAGTTATATGTGCTTAGCACTTGGGCTTTGGGAGCCCCTACAGAGTCTGTACACACCCCTAGTGAGCGCAGAGTGTTGAGTGCTGAGTGTGAGTGATGAGTGATGGAGTGACACTGCTGTAAGGTTGTATTTATTTGTGTTGTTGCTGCATTTATCTGTTAAACGTCTTTGTGGCTTTTACTGAGTTATGGAATTTACCTGTTTATTTTTGTTTATTTTTAAATTGTGAAAATAAATAATTGGACTGTTTTACTTAGCTCGTCACTATTGCTCAGTTCCTTAGTTATTTCTGTTACTACTGAGTCAGTTGTACTCATATTACACCCTGCACTTTATGTGCAGATCCAGGTGAGTTAGCACGCGACGATCGTTGAGTTCAGGCCGGCTATATGTGGAGATTGGAAGGTAGCTGCTAGCGTCTGCAGGACCTTGTTACTCCTTTTGTCATTTCTTCTTTTGGACAGTTAGACAGTTTATATATCTTAGTTTATAGTTTTAGACGCTCATGACTTAGTGACACTCTGATGTTTGGGGCTTGTTTTCGTATTTTGCTATATTATATTTAGAGTTGATTTAGTTTATGAAAAATTTAAATATTGAAATATTTTATTAAATTCTTATAATCGGTTTAGTAGTAATATTTTGGAAAGTAGGCTTGCCTTGTAATACGAGAGACGCCATCACGACCATGGTTAGATTTTGGGTCATGACATGATCATCCATGGAGACAGAAGTAATCCCATTTATACCAATCAGACTATTCCGGTCGTCGAGAATAGAAGGAAGTTGGGTGGAGAAACATACCATCGCATCGAGCGCATCAACGCAATTGAGAAAGACAAATGGTGGAGCAGTAAGATAGAAAGCATACTGTCATGGACAGGGTATGAACCCGGCAAGGGTCTTGGAAAGAATCTCCAGGGGATCACCAAACCGATACAGCTAAAGTGTCATGGCACAACATTTTGGCTCGGGTATGAATACACCTGGCAAGAGTGTCAGAATTGGTCGCCACTATGGCGTGGTCCTTATTACCCTCTAGAACAGCCAATACCACATTTGCACCTGTCATTTCATCAAGCTGACATGATGTGGGGGTCCGAAGAAGATGAAGTTTTAGTTGGCATAAGGAATTTGTTTCTGGATGATGAAGACATGGATTGTAGTGTGATAGTTGAGGAGGAGGAGGAGGAGGAGGAGGAGGAAGACCTTATTATTCAAACCGTGGAGAAGGGAGCTGTTCTCAAGAACTGGACTGCTGCACCATCAAGGGCCCGTCGAGTTCCTGGGTAGCCTGGCAATTAGGATCATTTATTTTTGAAAGCAATTTTATGAGCATCTAAGACATTTTCAATATTTTGTTTTAAGCATATTTTGTTTGAAATAATTGCTCGAGTCATCGAGCCGTACTTGTTTGACATTTTCAATATTTATCTAATGCATTGTTATTTTTAGTATTTATTATTATTATTTACATTTTTTCTCTACAGCATTATTATTACCTATCCCGACGAACCTGGGACTATGACATATAATGAAACAACGCAACGTAAGGATAGTGATTCAGAGGATCTGGAAGAGGATGTAATACCAGAGGAAATTGTCAGAGAAGTGGAAAATTTTGAAAATAAGCCTAAGTCCAATTTGGATGAGACTGAAACAGTTAATTTGGGAGACTCAGAAATAGTCAAGGAAATACGTGTAAGCATTCATCTATCGCCGTTAGAGAAGGAAGAATACATACAGTTTTTGAAAGAGTATGAGGATATTTTTCCATGGTCCTACAATGATATGACCGGTTTGAGCACGTCCATAGTGGCTCATAAACTACCTACCGACCATATGTGTCCACCGGTAAAGCAGAAACTCAGAAAGTTTAAGCCAAATATGAGTTTGAAAATAAAAGAGGAAGTCACCAAGCAAATCAAAGCCAAGGTTCTCAGAGTGGTTGAATATCCGACCTGGTTGGCTAACATTGTGCCGGTTCCAAGGAAAGATGGGAAGGTCAGAGTGTGTGTCGACTATCGGGATTTAAACAGAGCAAGTTCCAAAGATGATTTCCCTTTGCCTAATATACACATACTGATTGATAACTGTGCCAAGCATGAACTTCAATCCTTTGTGGATTGCTTCGCGGGATATCATCAGATATGGATGGATGAAGAGGATGCCGAAAAGATAGCCTTTATTACACCATGGGGAGTATATTGTTACAAAATGATGTCGTTTAGCCTAAAAAATATTGGAGCCACTTATATGAGGGCCATGACAGCCATTTTCCATGACATGATACACAAGGAGATAGAGGTGTACATGGACGACGTCATCATCAAATCTAAAAAGGGTACAGATCACATAGCGGATTTGAGGAGAGTTTTTGATCGACTTCGAAGGTACAACCTGAAACTGAACCCCGCAAAGTGTGCCTTGGGAGTCCCTGCTAGAAAACTACTAGGGTTGATCGTCAGCCGTCGAGGAATTGAGCTAGACCCGTCAAAGGTCAAGGCTATCCAAGATTTGCCACCTCCGAAGAACAAGAAAGATGTGATGAGTTTCTTAGGGCGTCTCAATTACATCAGCCGTTTCGTAGCACAATCAACTGTGATCTGTGAACCGATTTTCAAAATGTTGAAGAAAGATGCTGCAACAAGTTGGACCGAAGAGTGCCAGAAAACCTTTGACAAGATCAAGGAATATTTATCCAAACCACCTGTTCTGGTCCCACCAGAACCTGGGAGACCTTTGCTACTCTATTTATCTGTACTAGATGGGGCTTTCGGTTGTGTCTTGGGACAACATGATGAGACAGGAAGAAAGGAGCAGGCCATATATTATCTGAGTAAAATATTCACACCCTATGAAGCACGGTACTCTTTGCTGGAGTGCACCTGATGCACTTTGACATGGATAGCTCAAAAGTTGAGGCACTACTTTTGTGCCCACCATATATCTCATATCAAGGATGGATCCGCTAAAATACATCTTCCAGAAACCCATGCCTACGGGAAAGTTAGCAAAATGGCAGATACTACTGAGTGAGTTTGACATCATCTATGTAACTCAGAAGGCAGTCAAAGGGTAAGCATTGGCGGATCATCTGGCAGAAAATCTTGTAGACGGAGAGTACGAACCACTGAAAAAGTATTTTCCCGACGAAGAGGTACCTTTCGTAGGAGAAGATATCACCGAAGCCTATGTTGGTTGGAGAATGTTCTTCGATGGGGCTGCGAATTTCAAAGGAGTGGGTATTGGAGTAGTCTTAGTGTCAGAAATGGGTCAACACTATCCAGTATCCACAAAACTCTAGTTTCCATGTACTAACAACACGACAGAATACGAGGACTGTATCTTAGGACTCAGGTTAGCCATCGACATGAACGTTCAAGAATTTCTGGTAATTGGAGATTCAGACCTTCTGGTACATCAGGTTCTAGGAAAATGGGCCACGAAGAACGCTAAGATATTACCATATATGTACTGTGTACAAGAGTTGATGAAGAGATTCACAAAAATAGAGTTCAAACATGTTCCGAGAATCAAGAATGAGTTCGCAGATGCATTGGTCGCTTTATCTTCCATGATACAACACCCAGACAAGAATTTCATTGATCCTATCCCAGTAGATATTCATAATCAGCCAGATTATTGTGCCCATGTTGAAGAGAAAATGGATGGAAATCCATGGTTCCACGACATCAAAGAATATTTGGCAAAAGGAGAGTACCCGGAGCACGCAAATCATACTCAGAAACGCACACTTCGAAGATTATCCAACCACTTCTTCCAAAGCGGAGGAATTCTATATAGAAGGACTCCAGATCTGGGATTATTACGGTGTGTCGATGCCAAGAAAGCATCCAAATTACTCAAAGAGATACATGCTAGAACTTGCGGACTGCACATAAATGGCTTTGTCTTAGCTAAGAAGATATTAAGAGCAGGATATTTTTGGATGACTATGGAAACAGACTGCATCAGGTATGCCCAAATGTGTCATCAATGCCAAGTATATGCTGATATGATACAAGTGCCACCCAATGAACTCAATGCAACAAGTGCACCTTGGCCTTTCTCCGCTTGGGGGATGGATGTCATCGGTCCAATCGAACCCGCCGCTTCAAATGGGCACATGTTCATTATAGTGACCATAGACTATTTCACAAAATGGGTTAAAGCTGCATCTTATAAGGCTGTAACTAAGAAGGTCGTCAGAGATTTTGTTAGGGACCGTATTGTTTGTCGGTTTGGGGTGTCGGAATCAATCATCACAGACAACGCCGCCAACCTTAATAGTGATTTGATGAGATCCATGTGTGAAACCTTCAAGATCAAGCATAAGAATTCCATAGCATACAGGCCGCAAATGAATGGAGTTGTATAAGCCGCCAATAAGAACATCAAGAAGATATTGAGGAATATGGTAGATAATTACAAACAATGGCACGAGAAGCTACCGTTTGCTTTGCTCGGATATCGTACCACGGTTCACACATCAACTGGGGCAACTCTTTATTTGTTGGTTTATAGTACTGAGGCAGTTATCCCTGTCGAAGTAGAAATCCCTTCTCTGAGAATAATATAAGAAGCCGAGCTTAGCGATGCAGAATAGGTACAGAGCCGATATGAGCAACTGGCCTTCATTGATGGAAAAATAATGAGTACAGTATGTCACGGTCAACTCTACCAAAACAGAATAGCCAGAGCTTTCAACAAAAGGGTCAAGCCTAGATAATTCACACTGGGGCAGTTGGTGCTAAAGAGGATCTTCCCGCATCAAGATGAAGCCAAAGGAAAATTTTCACCCAATTGGCAAGGGTCCTACATGGTTCATTGAGTACTAACAGAAGGGGCACTTATACTTGCAGAAATGGACGGAGAAATTTGGCAAAAACCTATCAACTCAGATGCAGTCAAGAGATACTATGTTTAGGATTGTTTACATTTCTTCATCTGATGTGATTGAACTACGCTTGACCTGATTCCCATTTAAGAGGGGATACGTAGGCAGCCCTATGGGTTCTGTCACATCTTAATAAAATCTTCATTTTGCCATGATAAAAAAACTGGGGCAGAATTTTGAGGACCCTCAAAATTCTAAAGCAAGTTCAGCCGACATCGTTATACACGGAACATCCGAAGTATTGCATTTAAACTGGGGCAGAATTTTGAGGGGAACCCTCAAAATTCTAAAGCAAGAAGGTCGCAATGTCTCTAAAACATGTCACAATCACCGGTTCATCTAAATTATTTGAAATCGCATACTACTACATTTCAAATAACTATATTTATCAAATGCATGCATATTTTTCGAAAACTTTATTTCTATGACAACCAGATGCTACCCAGGGTAACTCAAACAGGACCTCAAGATAGGAGCAAAGGCAAAACAGAAGACAAAAACGCAAACCAACCTTCTCCCACAAAACTCACAATGTTTCTTTGGATGAAGGCACGATAAGACAACAATACCCACAGATACATCGAATCACTACCTTCATGACGACAAGTTACCAAACACAAACACTTCCAGCTAAGAAATACTTTACTTTCTCACTGTCACACATCGTTTTTGTTGCATAAGGCTAAACACTGCCTTTCCCTGCATGAGACTAAGCATTGTCTCTTATTTACATGAGGCTAAGCGTTGCCTCTCTAATTACATAAGGCTAAGCATTGCCTTTCCTTGCATGAGACTAAGCAGTGTCTCCTATTTGCATGAGGCTAAGCATTGCCTCTTTAACTGCATAAGGCTAAGCATTGCTTTTTTTGCATGAGACTAAGCATTGTCTCCTATTTGCATAAGGCTAAGCATTGCCTCCTTAACTGTATAAGGCTAAGTACTGTCATTCTTTGCATGAGACTAAGCAGTGTCTCCTATTTGCATGAGGCTAAGCATTGCCTCCTTAACTTCATAAGGCTAAGCATTGCCTTTTTCGCATAAGACTAAGCATTGTCTCCTATTTGCATGAGGCTAAGCATTGCCTCCTTAATTGCATAAGGCTAAGCACTGCCTTTCTTTGCATGAGACTAAGCATCGTCTCCTATTTGCATGAGGCTAAGCACTGCCTCCCTATTTGCATGAGGCTAAGCCCTGACTCCTTAATTGCATAAGGCTAAGCACTGCCTTTCTTTCATGAAGCTAAGCACCGCTTCCCATACTTGCATGAGACTAAGCATTGTCTCCTCTTCCTGCATGAGGCTAAGCATTGCCTCCCTAATTCCACAAGGCTAAGCACTGCCTTTTCCTCGTGATTAAATGCTATCTCCATTACTTTATCTAAGACCTAGCATTATCCTCTACTCATCTAGGGCTAAGCATTGCCCTCATCTTACCCAAGACTAAGCCTTGTCTTATCTCATCTTCGCATACGGCCAAACATCATATTTTGCATTTTATTTGATGAAATATCGTCATTTTTTCCAAAGACGTCATGGTCTAAAGGCATCATCCTCATAGCCGGAAGACACCATTCCATTGCCCAAGGATCTCTTAAAAGTGCACATTATTATTCAAAGGTGCAATGGTTCGGAATCAACATTCTCATGGACCGAGGACATCATTTCAAGGCCTGCGAATCCCTTATCACATGATTCATGGACCAGGACGTCATGGTCTAAGTACACCATCCTCACAGTCCAAAGACAACCCTCATAGTCCGAAAGAAATCTGCATCATGTTTAAATTCTCGCAATAATCCATATATACTTGCATACATCGTGTTTTAAGTTTTGAAGGTAATCCATGAAGTAACCGTTCTCCTAGCGGGAGCAATCTTCGCTACGGTTTCCGTTCAATGTTCACATCCTGCAATTATTTCAAACATAACCGACCACCATCAATTACCCGCCTTTACTCTATGACCGTTCAGATATTTTCTCAGTGATACATCCATAACGTTTCAAATTCGCATTCATGACTTCGAATAAATTCATACGATACTATCCTACCCAAAGGAACCCTTTCCGAAACATACGACCATTCCTATAACAACTCCATCGGTTTCGTTCACCGTTGGATCCAGAACTACACACGACCTGATTCTCGTAACACCAGGGATATGTAGGCAACTCAGGAACCAGGGTTCGGTCCCCATTTTTTCCAAATCACATCATCCCTCATTTAATTCGGCCAAAATTGGTCATCAATTTCTTTACCCGACAACTCTTTCATCATTCCCGAGTAAAGAGGGGCAGCTGTTGATACCCAATTTCGCCCTCATATTTTTTCAAAAATATATATATACTTTAAAACATCATTTTTACATCATTATTTAGTTTACAAATCTATACAACCTTTTTTATATAATTTCCTATAATTTATAGAGCTTTAAAATTGATTTTTCTGTATTTAAATTGCTTGAATATTTATTAATTACTCCTTTAAATTATTTTATGATGACTTAGCTACTTAAAGTTATTATTTTGCACCTATAATACATGTTTCAAATATTTTACTTCATTTTATGTAATTACATTAATAGTTTTAAGCTATTTGCGTAATTTTGCAGTAATAGCCTATATCTGTACAGAAATGCTCTTTATTTATATTAGTTGTGTCAAACTAGCATTTTATATTTTTATAATACAAAGTTATTATTTTTAATCATTTTAGTGCATAAATAATATTTTTATTTATTTATCAAGCATTTGTTATAAATTATTTTGATAATTTTTGTGTATTTAAATAATAGCCCAATTTTAACCAATTTTCGGACCAGAATTAGCCCAATTACCCCAAGCCCAAAACCAAACCACCTTTTTTTAAATAACCCATCTGGTAACCCGTTTAAATGACCCGCCCAACCTCATTATTTCATCTTAGCCGTTGATCTCAAATGATCAATGACCCATAATAAACTAACCCATTCTCTTAAATACGACCCCCTAATCCTAGAGACCCATTGTCTCTACCCAGCCACCCTCAAATGCTCCTCCTCTCACCAGAAAACCCTAATCACTGCCTTCTCCAAATCTTTCCCTAATCCCGTCGATAATGGGATTCTCCCATCATTCACTTACCATACTAGTGTTTCCCCGCGACTGGGTGTTTCTCCATGATATTACTTAGTACTTGCCTAAACATGGCGAGTACCATCTCTCCGATTCTGCCTATTCACTTCAACCGTTTGAATCTAGATAATATCTAATCCATATACATCAAGACCATGGCTATATGGGTCCGATTAGCCAATATATTCGGTCAATCTTTGATTTCTGTCAACAAGGGTTTACCTATTTTTTCCCTAATCCATTTTTTATTGATTCTGCATGTTAATACTTCCTTATTTATGTTTGATTTTGCAGTTTTCCTTGTTTACTTGTTCGATTTTTGTCACTATATAAACCCCTCCCCATTCCCCTTTGAAAGAGGACCTAATCGATATAATCTCACTAAAATTTGAAGCTTTGCTCTATTAATTCTTTCATTATCTTGTTCTGTATTTTGTGTTAGCCGGTTGAAAGCCAAGGCCACTGAGAGTCTACTGTTTGAACTTTCTCTTGGTGCGAGCATTGCCCGGGGTTCTTTCGAAGCTCTTGGGAACTTTGACGCATCAAGGTTTCTAGGTTCTTGTGGATCTTTTGTTCTTAATTGTTGTCCGTTAACTGGTAAGCCATTTGACTTTTGCAATTTCATCCCTATATGTCTTTGATTTACATGTGTTCTCACCTCTGAAATCCATGGCTTAATATGTTTTCTGGATTACTTTTGTGCACGATTCTGTTAATTCTACTTTGTTCTAAGTATCTTTAGCATTTAATTTCCTCCTAATGCTGCTAGTTCTGAGATTGCCCAAGTCTAACTTGGATAATCTGACCCTCTTAAGTTCGTTTATCTAGTGTATTGGTGCCTGAATGTTCCCCAAAGCATGCTTATTTGCTTTGTCTTTAATCTTTATAATGAATGCTTCACACTTGTGCTAGAACTTCCTTTGTTAATTATGACATGTTCCCCTGCTATTGTGTCACTCGGCATGATCCCCATACCCCATTAGTGATTGACTGAGATCTTAACAATTACCTCAACTTGTTTTCCCTGCCATGTTTGAACCGTTTGTTTTATGGCATAACTTATATCTTCTTTAGTTAATTAGTCTATTGTGTCAATCCTAGAATCCCTACATGTGCTATTTGGTATGAACTTGCTATCTCATATTGCTCTGAATCTCTGCAATATTGGTCTTGCATGTGCAATCTGTTTCAATTTGTATTAAGACCATTCTCTATAATCTTGCTTCTGTGCTAATATGTTCCCCATCATGTCTATGGTTCATCTGATATCCTGTTCTTTCAGTGATTATTTGGCTTGTCACAATGTGCATCCCCCATCATGTCTAAATACTAATTAGCATGACACTAGGATGTATGTCTAGTATAATCTCTTAGGTTTTAACTTGTTTGTATTGTGCATCTGTGACTGCAAACTTGTTTCTCCCCTGATCCTTCCCACATGTGGTTTTATCATAATGTGTGTTCCCTATCATGTCTCAATGCAGTCCTGTTTCATGATGAGAGTTAATATGTCTATATTATGATAATAGGATGCATACTTAGCTTAATTTGGACCTTTTAGGTCTCAACTGGTTTAGTATCATGCATTTGTACATGATAATCTCTTTATACCCATGCAAACCTATTTCTTCCCCAACTCTTTCAAAATGTGGTTGCCTATGTGATACTTTGCTATGTATGGAAATCTTGTTGAACTTACTGGTCTTCTTGATGAGTTTCTCTGTATGCTGAACTTTGATATGTCTACTTTAGGTTATAAGTGTACCCCCAGTTCTGTCCCTCAGTCATTGTCCATTCTCCTCATTTGCTATTTATGCTATTCTGAACTTCTTATTCTTAGCCGGCTGAAAGCCAAGGCTACCTAGGTTTTACTATTGACCTCCTAGTGTGAGCACTGCTCGGGGTCCATTTGAGGCCCTTGTGAACTCTGACACACTAGGATTTGGGTCCTTAGTCATTCCCAGAAACTTAAACTACCCCCATTCAACCCCTTTCTTCCTATTATCTGTTGTACATCTAAGTCGTTTGGTTTAAATGATGCAATGCTTGGCAATATGGTTATATGAATTGACTTTGGGCTCCTCTATGGATTCTGGGGTTGTGTTGATGAATACGGCTCCTTGTTAGAGGTCTAGGTATGCTGTATGAGAATTGCTGAAGGCCCAGACAGTGCTGGGTATTTCATTTTGGACCTGTTGTGGGCCTATTGTCATTATTTGTATAACATTTGTATCTTACTCATTAATGGGCATGCAATAACTTTGTATAAACGATTGGGATGTTAGTGAAGTGGGGAATGGGTAGATTTCTAATATTTTCATACCAAATGGGTAGATAATATGCCTATAGGACTCAATGATTTTCTTGTTATATATATGCTATTCCATCACTATGTGCACTATAGAAATCATGCCATTAGGGAAAACACACACACACACACGGTCTACTAGCAAACATGAATTCAAAGTGCTACAATTATGCCTACTGTTACGTGCTACTAGAAAACTTGCCTATAGGAATAATTGTCATTGATTTCAATTCATTTCAGCATATTCATTAGAAATCATGCCTATAGGATTTTGATCACCTCATTTGCTATTATCTCGTACTGTTCACTAGAAACCATGCCTATAGGAGTTTAATCATCTCATTCGTTACTGCATCGCACTGTTCACCTAGAAAATATGTCTATAGGGTTGAGTGTAATGATAAAATCAGCTCCAAGTGCTAAACATTAGAGATCTTGTCTATAGGACAATACTATTTCGTGTTAATAAGAGTCAATAATGCACCTCTCAATATGGTTTATTATGCACTTCTGGGATCTCCCCAATGGTCCTTTCATTATTCCTTACTGCACGAGTCACCTAGACACAACAAGCTTAATAACCGGAAATCTACAATTTCATTAATCAACATGCAACAATCGTATAATTTGGAGATAAGCAGCGCCTAGACTTTGAAACCTCTTGTATGTTTTAATGCATAGTCACATAGAAATCATGTCTATAGTGCTTAAGGGTCATAATTCTGAAACGGCCTAACATGAAAACCTATTTCACGTGCATTTGTTGCTTAAGTGTGGAGGCTAACTTGAACCTTAACTGCCTATATGTGAAGTCCAATATGTGTTTTGTTTGTCGCCTAGTTTTGCATTTTTGAGCAGCCTATATAAGGTCTAGAACTACCTAAATAGAGGTCCAAATCCTCCTGGACCATAGGTATGGGACGGGCAGTGTACGCATAGGGCAGGACTTGGAATTGAATTAGAGCGCTCTTAGGTAAACAACTTTAACATAGTAATCGGGTTGCAGGAGATGATAGTCTGTGCCCGCTGGATAATATGAGTAACACCCTATCTCAATGGAGTTATGAAATATTATTTATGTTGCACGGGTTGATCTTTTAGGCTAAAAATCTTAGGATCCCCCCCCCCCCCCCCATTTATTTTTTCTTTCTTTTCTATTAGAATGGAAAAATAGTTGCACCTCCATATTCAAGATCTCTTTGTAATAAAATTCCTAGATTTTGTACTCCATTTGCTTACTTGATCATATAGACTAATCCATATAATTTAAGTTCGGCCGGGATCCATAGTTGTGGACCTCGAGGAGTGCCTAACACCTTTTCTTTGAAGTAACTTGAGCTCTTAACCGATCTTTGGTGGTGTTGACTAGTTAAAATAGAGTTATTTGCAAATAGGCGCCCTAACGCACCTTAAAAATAATTAGTTGGTGACTCTCCTCTTTTAATACCTCATTTAAAAGAGTTGTCACATGTCAAAACCCGATTTTGCAAGAAAACAAGGGGTGCGACATTGACGAACAAAGCGACAATCCAGTTCCACATGTTTGGTGCGTTCATGTAAGACTGGGTTGCGAGCTATGTGAATCGCTGCTGGCTATCGGAATAAATAGGTGTCACGCCCCAAAACACGAGGAGCGCGACCGATGCTCAACCGAGTGAACCCGGCCGAGCAAGCCTGTTAGATTCTCTTCTACCCAAACTC
Source organism: Nicotiana tomentosiformis (assembly GCF_000390325.3). Taxonomy (NCBI): domain Eukaryota; kingdom Viridiplantae; phylum Streptophyta; class Magnoliopsida; order Solanales; family Solanaceae; genus Nicotiana; species Nicotiana tomentosiformis. The sequence goes on along the minus strand of NC_090818.1, from coordinate 39,853,484 downwards.
ATCCATGAATAAGGAGGAGATGTACTCCATTAATCAAACATTTAAAATATTTTATTAACAACTCCCGTTTCATATCCATTAGCAATTTCATTCATAATTTCCAAAGTATTATAAGTTTATAGATATAATAAAAATGTGTTTGCCAAATACCAACATTTCTAGTTCAATTCCCCACATTAAACACCACCCTAAAACCTGTTTACTGAGCCTTTAATTATAATAGAAGAGTAATATGAAAATGTCGGCAACAAGGCCCCGGCTATACTTCAAAACATAGTACATGAGAAACAAAAGATACATGACCCCGAAATTAAGTGGGATCACCAAATCAGCTGAAAAGAGTGTACTGCTATCACTGATAAATGCCACCAGCTGTAGAACCACCTGCATGCATTAAAGATGCAGCGCCCCGGCAAAAGGGACGTTAGTACTGTCGAATAGTACTAGTATGTAATGCTAAAAGTCCTCTTTCAAAATAGCATGACCATGTAAGAAAAGACAACACATAGAAACGGCAAGTCACAATCAACAATATCCAAATGTCCATTTAAAACATAATAATTTTCAAAATAAAAACTTCATATACAATTTTTGGTTGGGAGATCATTAGCACCGATATACCAACGTCTTTGTTAGCACGGATTCCGATCACGCCCGATCGGCTAGGCTATCTCCCCACAGACAATGTGGTTTGACAGGTGATGCGAAAGAAAGTTGTTACCAAGAGTAGTACCACCATGTGCACAACATGGAGTCCTATCTCCACCCGATCAGCTACGCCGTCTTCCCACATATGTCGTGTGGGTTGACTTTTCCAATCCACAATTATTACCAATTTTATCCCAATTAAGGGAAATAATGTCATAATTTCATCCCAAATAAGGGAAATAATCACCATCTACCCCTACACCGGCACGTGTAGTTTCAGGTGTGGGCCTTATGACCTACCCTTCCTCGGTTTTGCTAATGATGCTCTCAAAAATATTTATTTTATTTGATTTGCACACAGATTTAACATAACTACAATTGTACTCACCTCAACATCTTTCACATTGTATAATTTCTCATTAGTATTTCCAGTCATTCATAACGACAATATTTCCTTGGCTCATTTTTCCATTCACAAGATTCTTTATTCCTGGCACGATTGCCGTATTTTATATTCCACACTTTCACCCCTTTCAATTCCAAGGATCACCATCAAATATCAACATATAGAATAATTCAACAATCATATGCCTCAAATTCATTAGTACTGGAAACTTTAAACACAAAAGGTTTCTTCCCAAAGAATGGGGTATACCTACCAGCAATAGAAACACACATCAAAATCATACACAATCAATACATCATTTATTCTTGCAATACTCTTTCCCATAAATGACAATATATAATTTCAACGCCTGAGTATGTGAGAACTCGAGTCACACTGGATATATTTATAAAGCAAAGCATTAGTTAAAATAGCCACTTATGGGCATGAATTATGTACAAGAACTTTTAGGCAATTCTATTTTTGAAATCAATTTTAAAGAGTTGAGTCGAGGCTCATTTCATATTCTTTATCGCATCCTCTCATTTCATTTGCACTACTAGCCACAATCATAACTTAAATTCTTGGCACGTTGGCCACACTTTATATCCCCAATTCACTTATTTCATTTCAAGCATCTTTATAGATTATCAACATCAAGATATTTTCAATCAAGACTTTAGGTACACATATGGGAAATTTAGAGTCTTAAGCACATTGAGTTTTTCACACTCAATTGGTATACTAGTTTTTATTTAAAACACGACTCAAAGTCATAACATTTAAATACGCAAACCATACTTTGAACATATATCTTTCGACATAAGTCTCATTCGGAATAGCCAAGTTTATAGGAGATAACCTGGGATATAGAAATTAGAAATCTTGAGCTAACCATATTTGAACTTACGAGAACATTATGAAATTTGATTCTAAGAGAGAAAGTTTAGCTAACATACCTCAAATTCGTCCCTTAATGATACTACAATGATCCACTACACTAAGCAACTTCTATCTACAATAACAACATCCAATGGAACCAATATTAGTAACAAATTCCATAGTTTAAGCCATTTAGACATTTTATCAAATACCTAGTAGGCACGAATCTCTACATCTCTTACCCATAGAATTAGTTCATCCAACTACTACCATTTACCAACAATTTATCCCACAATCATTCTTAAACAATTCATAACTTCCAACATCACATACATGACCATCCATCCACACCCAACCAATAAAATTTCATCACATAATCACCTTTCAATCTCTACAATGTTTATGTATTTAAATTGGGAACTTATAGCTTCCTATCACCATACCATAAGTTTCAATACTTAATTCATACCCATATTCCCATAATATATCCATACATATAAGTCTAAGGGTGTAGAATTACCTTTTGGAAGGAATCTTGAAAAACCCTCTTTTGAGTTCTTGAAGAAATTTCTTGAAGATCTAAGGATCTCATCTCGGATTAAGTTAGTTCTAGAGTGGAATTGATGGAATGAAAGACCAAATTAGTAGGTATTACTCACCTTAAAGTTGGGGGAAGTTGGAGGTCTTGAGAGAGTGGAGGAAAACCCCAAAATACGGCCAAGAGAAATGGGGTAAAATGAACCCCGAAATGAGTATATAGTGTTTCGGGGGCCACAGGTGGCGTGAGGCGCTGCCTGTGGCTCTGGTTCCAGTATCTGAAAGAAATCCCAGCACCAGGGATAGCGCCCCGTGCTGCCCTGGGCGCTTGCGACGGGAAATTATTTTTCCGACACGGGAATGGGCATAACTCTCTCATACGATGTCCTAATTTGACGATTCTTTTTGCTATGGATCCATAATTTCAATACGGATCTAATGATTCAATAAAAACTGAATTTGGAACTCATTTGCCTAATGTGATACCACTTATACTCACAGAAATGATGTCGTTGAAACACTTTTGATGTCCAAATAGTGTGGTTCCACCCCATAGGTCTCCTTTGATACCCGAATAAGTTATTTCCGAATACCGTTGTCGCACTTTAAAATATTAAATTATTACAAAATTTTTACGTGGCCTTACATTCTCCCCCGCTTAAGATCATTCGTCCTCGAATGAGGGTTAGAATCCGCCATAGACACCCAATGTGACCTAAATCCTCATCCCTACACCAATAGTTCCCAATTTTACTAACTTCATAAATTTCCAAAACAAATTCGGCAAAGTTTCCCCTGTAACCGGGCTTATTCACCTGCCAGAGAATCACCAAAACCACTCCTAACAACCCATCCATAACTCGACAAAGCATCACAATCTATATATATATCAACAGCACTAATCTCAACATTGTAGGCATTATATTATCAAAAGTGACACCTGAATATGAGCTGCACTTATTTAAATCGTAACAAAAAGAAAGTACCTTTTGATCCACAATCATTTGGCTATGAACTCAAGTGACAACATTTTATTCCCTTAACAATTTCGGACATTGAGGTGGCCGCTTCGACTCAAAGACTTCGCCATAATACACGACAGAGGCAATCTCAACTTTCGGACTTATCTAACAAGGATAGTAAATAAATACCCCTCATAATCTAATTATCCATTAACTTGACCTTCACTAGCTTTCACCGGAATGATAGACAGAGGATTTACAACCACCTCCTTAGACATAGACACATGAAACACCGGGTACACGGAGGACAATAATAGGAAATATTATATTCATAATTTGGCCTATTCTGTTCAAGATTTCGTATGGCCTAATGTGACTACACATACTTTACCTTCCTTAACAATTCACCCAATATATTCATAGAGAAAATCTTGGGAATAACCCGTTCACTTTCTTCAACTCGTAATCCATATGCCGAACACCCAAACTAAACTTTTGGGGACCTCCAACAATTACTCTAAGGTGTGCTAGCTTGAATATGACCATAAAACTTCCTATCTGATATATTTGATCACGGGATAATTCTTCTTCTTTGACATGTTTGAACCGTCAACCCTCACAGGTTACTATAAATAGGAACAACGAGGTCAGAGATTAGGTTGGAATGTTTCAAGAATCCATCAATGTGCCGAGAAGGTCATTTCAGGAGGTTATATCCTAAGATACATGAAGGTTACTATCGATAATGGTGACATGGTTAATTATTATGATGACATCATTGATTCGACAAATGAGGCATAGAGTTGTATAGTAGGCTTTGATAATGTAGGGACCATGTTCATGATTCTGATATTTAAAAGAAATGAGTCATTTTAGACATGTGACATATAGGAGGCATGGTCGGGAGGATAAAGACATTAGCGCCAGTTATTCTCGGAAGACTATGAGTCATGAAAGGAAGGACATCAATAATTGTTTCATTCCATATGTGCCTTGTTTGGCAATAGTAGGCCTCAAAGATAAATAGCCAACTACGTGACACCGGTCGTCTCTTGGAATGTAGGAAAAATCAGTTTAACTCGAAATGAGAATATTCTAGCACCCTGAATATGATATGGGTTTCAAAATACATGAAGTTGCATTATGCTCTCAACAGTAACTAGCACAAGAAATCTATGCCATAAGCCAAGGAGGATGAAAAAGAAGTTGGATACTTGTGAGATTATTATCATTCTCACAGCTTAACTGTCAAGACCCAATTTCACCTATAGGTCGTGATGGCGCTCAACACTACAGCTAGGCAAGCCAACTTAATAAATTAAGCATATATTGACAAAATTTAAAACCAAGAAAATAATAAAAATACCAAATTCTACCAATGTGTGTGCCAAGACCTGGTGTCACAAGTGTATGAGCATCTAGTAGATTATACAAAACCTCAAATACTGTCTGAAATTAAAATAGACAGAATGAAAAATACAAGGAGAGACACTAGTAGCTGCAGAATGGCTCAGAAAGGCAGCTCACCACTATGCCCCTGGATAACGTGGGTGTAAGACGATAGGTCCCTCACTAAACCACGTGTACCCAGTAAGTATCAAGCCTAATCTCGAAGTGGTAGAAACGAGTTGGCCGACCTTGACACTCACTATGGGTCAATAATAATAACTGAAATACAACTAGAATATCTAAATCAGCATGATTCACAGAATTTACAATAATTTATTTAACCATCGGAAATAATCATATTCCTTCAAATGCAACAATTCTCAATATATTAATTAAATTCCTTAAATTCAAATAATTTCCAATTTATCAATTAATCTCATTTACAAGAATAACAAATTAATTCCTTAACAAGCAGGAATAATAATTCATTAAATTTCAAGGATTCTCCAATTTATCAATTAGCTTCGCAAGCTTTAAATAACTGTTAAAGTATCGTGTAATTATTATTATTAAGCACGATTTTTGCTGAGGACGTACGGCCCGATCCAAAGTATCGTGTACACTGTCGAGGGACGTGCGACGCGATCCATAGATGCATCTATCCTGCCGAGGCGTTCGGCCCGCTCCACAAGAAAGGAGGACATTTTCTTATGTACCTCCGGAAGGAGAGTATATTTATTATAAGATAAATTCGGGAGGAAGAATAATTTCTTTTAACAATTAATTAATTTAAACAGAAAATCAAGCATATGAGATTTTCATCCTTTAATATCTTTATCTGACAATTCACAATATATTCATATATATATATATATATATATACAATTCACAGTATATATATATATATATATATCAATTAATATTAATTAAACAAAGAATACAATGTACACATGTAATTCATGCTTTGAGTCCTAAACTACCCAGACTTTAGCATTAATAGTAGCTACGCACGGACTCTCGTAACCTAGTGCGTACGTAGCCCTCGCAATTAGCAACAATTATTCAATTTAATCCATATGGGATAATTTTTCCCTCACAAGATTAGACAAGAGACTTACCTCGTCTCAAAGTCCACTTTCCGATTACCATGTCGCTTTGAATTCTTGATTCGACGCCGAAAGATCCGAAACTATCCAAATATTATGCACAATAATTAATATATGCTAAAAGATTCGAATTTATTTATTAAATAAATTACCCTATTCAAAATGGTAAAATTCCTAAAATTCACCCCGGGGTCACGTGCTCGGATTCTGGAAATTTTCAGATGAAAACGTTACCCATAATCTCAAGAACTTAAATATATAATTTCTACCCAATTCTATAACTATTTTCGTGGTTAAAATCTCACTTTTATAAAAATTTAGGTTTTTCATCTAAATCTTTGATTAATAAGATTTACTAGTTATAATCCACCTATAATCTATGTATTTAACTCAAGGTGTGTGGAATTAACTAACTTTTCCATTGCTAGTTGAAACCCCCTTCTCAAAAGCTCTAAAATTGCCAGGAAATGGAGGAAAAATGGGCTCAAAATGTCTGAGCCCCGACTTTTAACCATCCTGCCCAACAGTGATTTTTCGCACCTGCGGAAAAGGAACTGCACATGCGGCTTTCGCACCTGCGGAAATTCCTCGCAGGTGCGCATTTTCCCTCTTTTCCTGGTTCCGCACCTGCGGAAGAAGTGCTCGCTTCTGCGCAAGCACAGGTGCACCCATTCCTTCGCACCTGCGCATCAGGCCTTCGCACCTGCGCGTTCGCAGGTGCGCCAAAATACCTCGCACTTGCGATGGCTGGGCAGGCTCCTCTCCTTCGCACCTGCAATTGGTGGCTCGCACCTGCGGCTGTCCAAGCGCAGATGCAATTATGACAATAGCTGGGAGCTTCAGTCCTTGCTCCATTTCCCAAAATTGGTCCGAGCCTCGTCCGGTTAACATTCGGGACCCCCGGGGTCCCGCCCAAACATACCATCAGGTTTGAAATCATAAAACGGACCCGCTCGAACTCTCGGAACGCGTAAAACAACATTAAATCTAAGAATCATACCCTAAACCAAATTGATTCAAACTTAAGAATTTCAAGTTCTTCAATTTACTTCAAATGCGCCGAAATATATTTAAACTATTTGGAATGATAGGAAAATTTGCGTGCAAGTCTTAAATCACTATACGAAACTATTCCCAAACTCGGAATTCAAACGGACTTTAATTACTCAAAATCCTACTCCAAATCAAATTTAAAGAATTTTAAACCTTCAAATAGTTTATTTTTACTATTAAGCGACAAAACGCTCTCTGGTTATCGAAAACCCGATTCGGACATACGCCCAAGTCCAAATTCATCATACAAACCTATTGGAACCGTCAAATCCCGATTCCGGGGTCATTTTCTCAAACTGTTGACCGAAGTCAAACTTTCCATTTAAAGATAACTTAAGGAACCAAGTGTTCCGATTTCAACCCACACACTTCCAAATACCGAACGAACCATCCTCGCGAGTCATAAATTAATCAAAGAAAGTTCAGGGAGTTTTATTTTAGGGAACGAGTTTCTAAAAGTTAAAATGACCGGTTGGGTCATTACATTCTCCACCTCTTAAACAAACGTTCGTCCTCGAACGAGTTTAGAATAATACCTGGAGTGCTAAATAAGTGTGGATATTTGCTTCGTATGTCCTCCTCGGCCTCCCAAGTCATTTCCTTGACTGGTTGGCCCCTCCAGTGGACCTTTACTGCAGAAATCCTCTTGGACCTCAACTGGCGAACTTGTTTATCAACGATGGCAAATGGCTCTTCTTCATAACCCAAACTCTTATCTAGCTGAACTGTGCTGAAGTCCAACACATGTGATAGGTCATCATGATACTTTCGGAGCATAGATACATGGAAAACCGGATGAACTCCCGATAGACTGGGAGGCAATGCAAGCTCATAAGCAACCTCCCCAACTCGTCTCAACACCTCAAATGGGACTGTAAACCTTGGGCTCAACTTGCCCTTCTTCCCGAATCTCATAATTCCCTTCATCGGCGAAACCTTCAAGAGAACTTTTTCACCTACCATAAATGACAAATCACGCACGTTCTAATCCGCGTAACTCTTCTGTCTGGACTGTGCTGTACGAAGTTGCTCCTGAATCAACTTTACCTTTTCCAAGGCATCCTTTACCAAATCAGTACCATATAACTTAGCCTCACCGGCCTCAAACCATCCAATAGGTGAGCGGCATCGACGGCCATATAAAGCCTCAAATGGAGCCATCTCGATGCTAGATTGGTAACTGTTATTATAAGCAAACTTGGCTAAAGGCAGTAAACGATCCCACTGACCTCCAAAGTCAATCACACATGCCCTGAGCATATCTTCCAAAATCTGAACTGTCCGCTCTGACTGCCCGTCGGTCTGCGGATGAAAGGCTGTGCTGAGCTCTACATGGGTCCCTAATTCACTCTGTACTGCTCTCCATAAATGTGAAGTAAACTGAGGGCCTCTATCTGATATGATGGAAATTGGCACACCGTGCAACCGAACTATCTCCTAAATATAAATCTGGGCCAACCTCTCTGAAGTATACGTAGTCAGAACATGAATAAAATGTGCCGACTTGGTCAACCTGTCAACAATCACCCAAATTGCATCAAACTTCCTCAAGGTCCGTGACAACCCAACTACAAAGTCCATAGTAATTCGTTCCCATTTCCACTCTGGTATGGTCATCTGCTGAAGTAGGCCACCTGGCCTCTGGTGCTCATATTTAACTTGCTAGCAATTTAGACGCCTAGCTACATACTCAACTATGTCCTTTTTTCATTCGTCGCCACCAATAATGCTGCCTCAAGTCACGATATATCTTCGTAGCACCTGGATGAATAGAATACCGAGAACTGTGTGCCTCTTACAGGATCTTTTTCCTCAGTTCATCCACATTAGGAACACACAGATGATCCTGGAGTCGCAGAACACCATCTGCACCAATAGTAACTTCCTTGGCACCACCTCGTAGTACCGTTTCTCGAAGAACCATTAAGTGTGGGTCATCATATTGGCGAGCCTTGATCTGCTCAAATAGTGAAGACTGATCTACGACACATGCAAGAACTCGGCTGGGCTCTGAAATATCTAGCCGCACAAGTCTGTTGGCCAAGGACTGGATATCTAAAGCTAATGGCCTCTCTTTTGCTGAAATGAAAGCCAAACTACCTATACTCTCTGCCTTTCTACTCAAGGCATCTGCAACTACATTTGCTTTGCCTGGATGATATAGGATAGTAATATCATAATCTTTCAGTAATTCCAGCCATCTGTGCTGCCTCAAATTTTGGTCCCTCTGCTTGAACAAATGCTTCAAACTGCGATGATCAGTATAAACTTCACAAGACACCCCATAATGATAATGCCTCCAAATCTTAAGGGCATGAACAATCGCAGCTAATTCCAAATCATGTACCGGATAATTCTGCTAGTGGGGCTTCAACTGACGTGAAGCATATGCAATAACTCGCCCTTCCTGCATTACTACACCACCCAAACCAACACGTGAAGCGTCGCAATACACTGTATACATTCCGGAACCGGAAGGTAACACTAACATTGGTGTTGTAGTCAATGCTGTCTTGAGCTTCTGAAAGCTTGACTCACAATTATCGGACTATCGGAACTGGACACCCTTCTGGGTTAATTTGGTCAAAGGTGATGCAATAGATGAAAAACCTTCCACAAACCGATGATAATAACCTGCTAAACCCAGAAAACTCTTGATCTCAGTCGCCGAAGTGGGTCGATGCCAATTCTGAACTGCCTCAATCTTTTTGGGATCAACTTTAATACCTTCGACCGATACAATATGTCCCAAAAATGCTATAGACTCTAGCCAAAACTCGCATTTAGAGAACTTAGCATATAGCTTCTGTTCCCGCAATGTCTGAAGCACTACTCTCATATGCTGCTCATCTTCCTCTTTACTGCGCGAGTAGATCAAAATGTCATCAATGAAGACAATGAAAAATGAATCAATATATGGCCTGAATACCTTGTTCATCAGATCCATAAACACTGCCGGGGCATTAGTTAAATCGAAAGACATTACCAGAAACTCATAATGACCATATCTAAGTACGGAAAGCAGTTTTCGGAACATCCGAATCTCGAATCTTCAACTGATGATACCCCGACCTCAAGTCGATCTTAGAGAACACCCTAGCACCCTGCAACTGGTCAAATAGGTCATCAATACGCGGCAACGAGTACTTGTTCCCAATAGTAACTTTGTTCAATTGGTGATAGTCAATACACATTCGCATTGTGCCATCTTTCTTCTTCACAAATAATACTAGTGCACCCCAAGGCGATACACTCAGTCTGACGAACCCTTTGGCTAGTAAATCTTCAAGCTATTCTTTCAACTCTTTCAATTCTTTCGGAGCCATACGATATGGTGGAATAGATATAGGCTGAGTATCTGGAGCCAAGTCAATACAGAAATCAATATCCCGATTAGGTGGCATACCTGGAAGATCTGAAGGAAATACATAGGAGAACTCCCGAACTACTGGCTCTAAATCAATAGCCGGAGTCTCTGCAGTAGTATCCCGAACACATGCTAGATAAGCCAAACAACCCTTCTCAACCATGTGTTGAGCCTTTATAAAAGAAATAACCCAATTAAATGAACTAACCGACGAACCCTTCCACTCCAGCCTAGGCAAAGATGGAATAGCCAAGGTAACAGTTTTGGCATGAGAATCTAGAATAGCATGATATAGAGATAAACGGTCATCTCGAGCAATAAGAGATCTGCTCTAGTTTCATAACTACAGAATATAATAATACAAGACCGGTAGATCTAGTTCACAATAACAGAATCGCCTACAGGAGTGGACACATAAACAGGAGTACTCAAGGACTCACGAGAAACACCCAGGAATTGAACAAATAGAGATGACACATATAAATACGTGGATCCTGGATCAATTAATACTGAGGCATCTTTTCCGCAAACAAAAATAATACCTGTAATCACAGAATCTAAGGCCTCTGCATCTGGTCTAGACGGAAAACATAGAACCGAGATGGAGCGCCAACTGTTGGCCTCAACTTGGCTGACCACCACCTCTAGGACGACCCCTACCCGTCTGTCCTCCACCTCTTGGTGGTCGGACTACTGGTGGAGCAACTGGTCTGGTAAGCATAGGCTGATGACCCTATTGTACTGGTCTACCCTGAAGCCTGGGGCAAAACCTCCGTATGTGACTGGGATCGCCGCACTCGTAATAACTCTTCAGTGCGATGGGTTGCTGACTAAGTGTCTGGCCCTGGGGAACTGAATACCCACTGGGAGGACCCCGAATAGCTGGTGGGCGGTAAGAACTCTCTGGTATAACACTGATATAAGGTCGCACTAGAGTACCCCGAGGAGGTGGTGGTGCTGGAAATGGGGGTCTACTCGACTGCCCCCTCACAAACTGACCTCTGCCCCCAGACGGAGCACCTCTGAACCCTCCAGAGTACCTGAACCGCTTATCTCTCATAATCTTCTCTCGGCTCCGCTGACGCACACCCTCAATCCTCCGGGCTATCTCCATAACTAATTCATAAAAAGTACCCATCTCAACCTCTCGAGTCATAGTGGCCTGAATGCCAGTATGTAAACTGGCTACAAACCTCCGCACTCTCTCCGCCTCAGTAGGGAGTATCATAAGTGCATGGCGAGATAATTCAGAAAACCTCGCCTCATAATCGGTCACTGACATCTGACCCTGCTGGAGCTGCTCAAACTAAAACCGTAACTCTTCCCTCTGGGAGAGTGGAATATATCTGTCCAGGAAGATACGGGTGAACCTGTCCCAAGTCATGGGAGGAGAATCTGCTGGTCTGCCAAGAACATAAGACTGCCACCATCTACGGGCCCTGCCCTCTAGTTGAAAAGCAGTGAAGTCAACCCCATGAGATTCCAATTTACTCATGTTGTGCAGTCTGTCCCTGCAACAATCAATGAAGTCCTGTGGATCCTCATGTCGCTCACCCCCGAAGACAGGAGGATGTAGTCTAGTCCATCGATCTAATAGTTTTTGAGGATCGGCGGCTACAGCAGCCTGGGCTCAGGTGTAGCTACTGCCACTGGCTGGGCTCCACGCACGAGTAGTGCACCCTGGGTATGATATATAGCAGCTGCCTGTGCATGAGCCTGCGCAGTAGGGGTCTGTGCTCCCCCGCACTCCTGAGATGTTGTTGGGACTGCCGGAAATAAACCGGCCTGAGTCATATTGTCCATGAACCGCAACATATGACCCATGACATCCTGAAATCTCGGTGCAGATGTGAAATCCACTGGAGCTGGCTCTGCCACAAGCACCTCATCTTGTTCCTCAACAATGGGGTTCTTTACTGGACCCACTGGCGGCATAACTAGAACAGTCATGGGACGTCCTCACCCTCTACCACGGGCTGGAGCCCTCCCTCGGCCTCTGCCTCGGCATCTAGCAACTGGGGGAGTAGCTCTTCCCTGGCCTGGAACCTCATTCGAGTGCGTCCTCACCATCCGAGAGAGAATAAGAGAAGGATATTTAGAACTACATCAATTGCACGATGTAATATGAAGAAAGGTAATTTCCTAACACCATATAGCCTCTCGAAGATAAGTACAGATGTCTCTGTACCGATCCGCAAGACTCTATTAGGCCTGCTCATAATTTGTGAGACCTACATGAACCTAGTGCTCTGATACCATGTTGTCACGACCCAATTTCACCTATAGGTCATGATGGCGCCCAACACTACAGCTAGGCAAGCCAACTTAATAAATTAAGCATATATTGACAAAATTTAAAACCAAGAAAATAATAAAAATTCCAAATTCTACCAATGTGTGTGCCAAGACCTGGTGTTACAAGTGTATGAACATCTAGTAGATTATACAAAACCTTAAATATTGTTTGAAATAAAAATAGACAGAATGAAAATACAAGGAGAGACTAGTAGCTGCAGAATGGCTCAGAAAGGCAGCTCGCCACTATGTCCCTGGATAACGTGGGTGTAAGACGATAAGTCCCCCACTAGTACTTGCCTCAGGTCCTGCACAAAAAGTGCAGCAAGTGTAGTATGAGTATGTAAATCACGTGTACCCAGTAAGTATCAAGCCTAATCTCGAAGTGGTAGAGACGAGATGGCCGACTTTGACACTCACTATGGGTCAATAATAATAACTGAAATACAACTAGAATATCTAAATCAGCATGATTCACAGAATTTACAATAATTTATTTAACCAGCGGAAATAATTATATTCCTTCAAATGCAACAATTCTCAATATATTAATTAAATTCCTTAAATTCAAATAATTTCTAATTTATCAATTAATCTCATTTACAGGAATAACAATTAATTCCTTAACAAGCAAGAATAATAATTCATTAAATTTCAAGGATTCTCCAATTTATCAATTAGCTTCGCAAGCTTTAAATAACTATTAAAGTATCGTGTAATTATTATTATTAAGCACGATTTCTGCCGAGGACGTACGACCCGATCCAAAGTGTCGTGTACACTGTCGAGGGACGTGCGACGCGATCCATAGATGCATCTATCCTGCCGAGGCGTTCGGCCCGCTCCACTAGAAAGAAGGACATTTTCTTATGTACCTCCGGAAGGAGAGTATATTTATTATAAGATAAATTCGGGAGGAAGAACAATTTCTTTTAACAATTAATTAATTTAAACAGAAAATCAAGCATATGAGATTTCCATCCTTTAATATCTTTATCTGAAAATTTACATATATATATATATATATATATATATATATATATATATATATATATATATATATATATATATATATCAATTAATATTAATTAAACAAAGAATATAATGTACACATGTAATTCATGCTTTGAGTCCTAAACTACCCGTACTTTAGCATTAATAGTAGCTATGCACGGACTCTCGTCACCTCGTGCGTACGTAGCCTCCGCAATTAGCAATAATTATTCAATTTAATCCCTACGGGGTAATTTTCCCCTCACAAGATTAGACAAGAAACTTACCTCGTCTCAAAGTCCACTTTCTGATTACCACGTAGCTTTGAATTCTTGATTTGATGTCGAAAGATCCGAAACTATCCAAATATTATGCACAATAATTAATATATGCTAAAAGATTCGAAATTTATCTATTAAATAAATTACCTTATCTAAAATGGTAAAATTCCTAAAATTTACCCCGGGCCCACGTGCTCAAATTCTGAAAATTTTCAGATGAAAACGTTACCCATAATCTCAAGAACTTAAATATATAATTTCTACCCAATTCCAAAACTATTTTCGTGGTTAAAATCTCACTTTTATAAAAATCTAGGTTTTTCATCTAAATCTTTGATTTCTAAGATTTACTAGTTATAATCCACCTATAATCTATGTATTTAACTCAAGGGGTGTGTAATTAACTTACCTTTCAATTGCTAGTTGAAACCCCTTGCTCAAAAGCTCTGAAATCGCCCGGAAGTAGAGGAAAAATTGGCTCAAAATGTCTGAGCCCCGACTTTTAACCATTCTGCCCAACAGTGATTTTCGCTCCTGCGGAAGAGGTACCGCACATGCAACTTTCGCACCTGCGGAAATTCCTCGCAGGTGCGCATTTTCCCTCTTTTCCTGGTTCCGCACCTGCGGAAGAAGTGCTCGCTTCTGCGCAAGCGTAGGTGCGCCCATTCCTTCGAACCTGCACGTTCGGAAGTGCGCCAAAATACCTTGCACCTGCGATGGTTGGGCAGGCTCCTCTCCTTCGCACCTGTGATTGGTGGCTCGCACCTGCGGCTATCCAAGCGTAGATGCGATTATGAAAGTAGCTGGGAGCTTCAGTCCTTGCTCAATTTCCCAAAATTGGTCCGAGCCTCGTCCGGTTAACACTCGGGACCCTCGGGGCCCCGCCCGAACATACCAACAGGTTTGAAATCATAAAACGGACTCGCTCGAACTCTTGGAACGCATATAACAACATCAAATCGAAAAATCATACCCTAAACCAAATTGATTCAAACTTAAGAATTTCAAGTTCTTCAATTTACTTCCAATGAGCCGAAATATACTTAAACTACTCGGAATGACACGAAAATTTGCGTGCAAGTCTTAAATCACTATACGGAACTATTCCAGACTTTAATTACTCAAAGTCCTACTCCAAACCAAATTTAAAGAATTTTAAACCTTCAAATATTTGATTTTTACTATTAAGCATCAAAACGCTACCGGGTTATCCAAAACCCGATTCGGACATACGCCCAAGTCCAAAATCATCATACGAACCTATTGGAACCATCAAATCCCGATTCCGGGGTTGTTTTCACAAATTGTTGACCGAAGTCAAACTTATCCATTTAAAGCTAACTTAAGGAACCAAGTGTTCCGATTTCAACCCACACACTTTCAAATCCCGAACCAACCATCCTCGCGAGTCATAAATTAATAAAAGCTTGTTCGGAGAGTTTTATTTTAGGGAATGGGTTTATAAAAGTTAAAGTGACCAGTTGGGTCATTACATTAACCTTTGCCAATAGTTGATCCTGTGTGAGAGGACTAGAGATACGACGAATTTGTCTTTCAATTCAATATGCTCATCATAAGGCTGCTTAACTTTCAACCTCACACAAGTGAAATCATGTAGCTAGGATATCTTAATGTTTGGATGAAATCATGTATTGGTTACAGAGAATGAACACTTTGTTGTGAGCTAGACATGTTTTTGCTATAACAACTCTTAAGCTGCAATACTAGGCCACTTCATGGGAAACTACAATACTAGGAGCAAAGTGAGTTACTCACTGGGACATGATCTAGGTGGACATGAAAGTCATACTGAGATGCGTGAACAAAAAGATATTCTTGTGACGATTTTTTTTTTTTTTTTGAAATCTCAAATTTTTGAGAACCTTTTCTGCGAACAAGTGACCCCTTTTCAATTGACAGTTACACATATAATAGGTGTTGAGATAAGCTCTGATGTTATTAGATAATGAAATGGATTCATGATAATGGTCACAAAGGAGTAAAATGACTATTCCAATCATAGGAGCTACATACACCTGAGAGAAAAAGAGTGGCTCAAGAAGGATCTCAACACTAGGCTGCTTTACATTGGATTTGATACCACATAGGCAAATTTTATGACGGTGCATACATAAGCACAAGTGAGCAGATGTTATCCATTCGAATAAAAAAGTTCTATAAGAAATTCATCAGGTATAGTCCCTTGTTGAGAATTTAGGAAAGCAAGTAGAAAGTATTAATCATAGAGTTATAACTCAATTCAAGGACATACTTATATTGCTCAATTCCACAGGAGGCTGTAAATAAGAGAATTTATGACAGAGTGGCTTCACGAATAATGTGTCTCATTCAGAAAGTAAGTACATACAGTGTTTTATGATTCAACGTCTTATTAAGATCGTGTTTATGAAGGCTCTTCAATATGGATGTACATATACAACAAGGAAATTAATGCGGTGTTCATAATGATGTACTAAGGAGTGACTTACTTGATGACTTTAGATTGACAGGGCACTACCTTAATTGATGCCCTTATACTCCACATCCAAAACATACATTAGTACCATAGTGACATACCCCCGAATGACATCTCATACACTTCACACAACGAGGATGGGGTCCGCTAAACTGACTCGCTCCACTTACCTGATATTTACCCTTTTTGCATACATCATAAGCATTCCCCTTAGTCTTCCTCTAAGCCTCCATGGCAGGAGCAACAATCTCTGCAACAACTCATTGTATGGACTTTTGGAATTGCCCAAATCTACCATCCCTAACACGTTTCTGAGCATACTCACAACATGACGCAAAATATTTTCGCCCGCATATCGGGCAGACCGGGATGGGTGTACCCAACCTAGGGCATTTGTTCTTCTTGTTCCCCCTCTTTACATAGCCATAACATATTTCAAGGGTCATCCAACATGTTCCCAAGTGGCGCTTACTGCAAATCACACAATCTAGTTCATTAGCACCAACAACCCTCTTTCGTTTCTTATATTCTCTCACCACATGATCCGATGGTGCGGTGACATTGGTAGGAATAAGGACACTTCCCTTAGCAAAAAGTTCTTCCAATCCCTCCACGTATTGATGCATTCTCCCAATGAACTCTTGTGTAATCTCCCCTAGATTCAATGGTACGGTCATTACCTCCTCGCTACTTCGAACTCGTGGATTACTTATATGGAAAATGAGACATGACAAGGAATTTAGCTTCCTATCTTGAGCTCTATCGCACGATCTGGAGTACTAAAGAAGTGTGAAATTCCTAATATCCATGTACCCTCCTCATTATAGATGTGTTCGACAACACACCGATAAAACGGACTATACTAGACACGTCTCCGAGACATCCTAGGACACTTTAAAACCTTAGGATCTGATACAAAGTTTGTCACGTCCCAAAACACGAAGAGCGTGACCGACGCTCAACCAAGTGAACCCAGCCGAGAAAGCCTGTTAGATTCTCTTCTACCCAAACTCATCCATGAATAAGGAGAAGATGTACTCCATTAATCAAACATTTAAAATATTTTATTAACAACTCCCGTTTCATATCCATTAGCAACTTCATTCATAATTTCCAAAGTATTATAAGGTTATAGATATAATAAAAATGTGTTTGCCAAATACCAACATTTCTAGTTTAATTCCCACATTAAACACCACCCACAACCTGTCTACGGTGCCTCTAAGTACAATAGAAGAGTAATATGGAAATGCCGGCAACAAGGCCCCGGCTATACCTCAAAATGCAGTACATGAGAAACAAAAGATACATGACCCAGAAATTAAGTGGGGCTCACCAAATCAGCTGAAAAGTGTGTACTGCTATCACTGATAAATGCCACCTGCTGTAGAACCACCTGCGTCCATTAAAGATGCAGCGCCCCCAGCAAAAGGGACGTTAGTACTGTCGAATAGTACTAGTATGTAAAGCTAAAAGTAATCTTTCAAAATAGAATGACCATGTAAGAAAAGACAACACATACAAACAGCAAGTCACAATCAACAATATCCAAATGTCCATTTAAAACATAATAATTTTTAAAATATGAACTTCATATACAATTTTTGATTGGGAGATCATTAGCATCGATATACCACCGTCTTTGTTAGCACGGAGTCCGATCACGTCCGATCGACTAGGCTATCTCCCCACGGACAATGTGGTTTGATAGGTGATGCGAAAGAAAATTATTACCAAGAGTAGTACCACCATGTGCGCAACATGGAGTCCGATCTCCACCCGATCAGCTAGGCCGTCTTCCCACATATGCCGTGTGGGTTGACTTTTCCAATCCACAATTATTACCAATTTTATCCCAATTAAGGGGAATAATGTCACAATTTCATCCCAAATAAGGGGAATAATCACCATCCACCCCTACACCGGCACGTGTAGTTTCAGGTGTGGGCTTTATGACCTACCCTTCCTCGGTTTTGCTAATGATGCTCCCAAAAATATTTATTTTATTTGATTTGCACACAGAGGTAACATAATTACAATTGTATTCACCTCAATATCTTTCACATTGTATAAATTCTCATTAGTATTTCCAGTCATTCATAACGACAATATTTCCTTGGCTCATTTGGCCATTCACAAGAATCTTTATTCTTGGCATGGTGGCCGTATTTCATATTCCACACTTTCACCTCTTTTAATTTCAAGGATCGCCATCAAATATCAACATATAGAATATTTCAGCAATCATATACCTCAAATTCATTAGTAATGGAAATTTTAAACACAAAAGGTTTCTTCCCAAAGAATGAGGCATACCAACCAGCAATAGAAACACACATCAAAATCATACACAATCAATACATCATTTATTCTTGCAATACTCTTTCACAGAAATGACAATATACAATTTCAATGCCTGAGTATGTGAGAACTCGAGTCACACTGGATATATTTATAAAGCAAAGCATTATTTAAAATAGCCACTTATGGGCATGAGTTAAGTACAAGAACTTTTAGGCAATTCTATTTTCGAAATCAATTTTAAACAGTTGAGTCGAGGCTCATTTCGTATTCCTTATCGCATCCTCTCATTTCATTTACACTACTAGCCACAATCATAACTTAAATTCTTGGCACGTTGGCCACACTCTATATCCCCAATTCACTTATTTTATTTTCAATCATCTTTATAGATTATCAACAACAAGATATTTTCAATCAAGACTTTAGGTACACATATGGGTAATTTAGAGTCTTAAGCACATCGAGTTTTTCACACTCAATTGGTATACTAGTTTTCATTTAAAACACGACTCAAAGTCATAACATTTAAATACGCAAACCATACTTTGAATATATATCTTTCGACATAAGGCTCATTCGGAATAGCCAAGTTTATAGGAGATAACCCGGAATATAGAAATTAGAAATCTTGAGCCAATCATGCTTGAACCTACGGGAACATTATGGAATTCGATTCTAAGAGAGAAAGTTTAGCCAACATACCTCAAATCCACCCCTTGATGATACTAAAATGATTCACTACACTAAGCAGCTTTAATCTACAATAACAACATCCAATGGAACCAATATTAGTAACAAATTCTATAGTTTAGGTATTTTATCAAATACCTAGTAGGCATGAATCTCTACATCTCTTACCCATAGAATTAGTCCATCCAACTACTGCTATTTACCAATAATTTATCCCACCATCATTCTTAAACAATTCATAACTTCCAACATCACATACATGACCATCCATCCACACCCAACCAATAAAATTCCATCAAATAATTACCTTTCAATCTCTACAATGGTTATGTATTTAAATTGGGAACTTATGGCTTTCAATCACCATACCATGAGTTCTAATACTTAATTCATACCCATATTCCCATAATATATCCTTACATATAAGTCTAAGGGTGTAGAATTACCTTTTGGAAGGAATCTTGAATAATCCTCTTTTGAGTCCTTGAAGAAATTTCTTGAAGATCTAAGGATTTCATAGCGGATTGAGTTAGTTCTAGAGTGGAATTGATGGAATGAAACACCAAATTAGTAGGGATTACTCACCTTGAAGATGGGGGGAGTTGGAGGTCTTGAGAGAGTGGAGGAAAACCCCAAAATTCGACCAAGAGAAATGGGGTAAAATGAACCCGGAAATGAATATATAGTATTTCGGGCGCCACAGGTGGTGTGGGGCGCTGCATGTGGTGCTGGTTTTAGTAGTTGAAAGAAATCTCAGCGCCCGGGATAGCGCCCCGCGCTGCCCTGGGCGCTGGCGAATGGGAAATTATTTTCTTGACATGGTAATGGGCATAACTCTCTCATACGATATTCGAATTCAACGATTCTTTTTGTTATGGCTCCGTAATTTTAATATAGATCTAATGCTTCAATCAAAATTGAATTTGGAGCTCATTTTCTTAATGTGATACCACTTATACTCGAAGAAACGACGTCATTGAAACACTTTTGATGTTCAAATAATGTGGTTCCACCCCATAGGTCTCCTTTGATACTCGAATACGTTATTCCCGAATACCTTTGTCGCACTTTAAAATATTAAATCATTAGAAAATTTTAACTGGGCCTACAATAGGCACTAGTAAGGTAGGCTGGACAGTGAGATCTCCCAAAAGACGAACGAGCCAAGTAATTTCTGCCGTTACTCGACGCATTGAGCGATATTCAGCTTCAGCAGAGGATAAAGAAATGGAAGCCTGCTTCTTAGATTTCCAGGAAATAGGCACACCTCCAAGAGTAATGAAGAACCCACTCACTAATCGTCTAGAATTGCGACAGTCCTCCCAATCAGCATTGCAAAAGGCCAACAAATCAAAGGAAGGGTGTGAAGATAAAATAATTCCTTGTGAGGGATCTGTGCAGAGATATCTTAACACATGTTGAGCAGCAGAAAAATGAGAAAGACAGGGCCTTTGCATGTACTGGCTCAGAGATAAAACAACAAATGAGAGGTCAGGTCTAGTGTTTGTCAAATAGTTAAGCTTGCCAACTAGATCGCGATAAAGGCTTAGGTCATCCAATTGTGGCCCCGAATCTGCTTGAAGCTTAGTGGAAGGGTCAAGAGGTGAAGAAATCCATCCTCCTGAATAATAGAACTCCAGTAGATAATGAACCCCTGCTTTTCTCTGAGTATTTCCATGCCTAGGAAATAATGAATATCTCCTAAGTGTTTGACTTTAAATTCTGAATTAAGA
Organism: Nicotiana tomentosiformis; assembly: GCF_000390325.3. NCBI lineage: Eukaryota > Viridiplantae > Streptophyta > Magnoliopsida > Solanales > Solanaceae > Nicotiana > Nicotiana tomentosiformis. The sequence continues at coordinate 39,832,383 of NC_090818.1, read as the reverse complement.
AAAACAGTAATTTGTTCAATCTTTGTTGCATCATCCCCTGTGAGTAGGATATCATTTACATATACTTCTAGGATAGAAACAAGAGCTTCATTCTATTAGTAGAAAATAGAATAATCATTGAGTGAACTAGAATAACCTTTAAAACTCAAAGCTCCTGCAAGTCTGGCATACCACTATCTGGATGCATGTTTTAACCCATAAAGAGACTTCTTCAAGAGACATACTTGATTTGGTTTAGGTGGAAGAACACCTACAGGGAATTTCATATAGACCTCTTCCTGCAATTCTCCATGGAGAAATGCATTATTCACCTCAAGTGGTGACACCCTCCAACCTTTCTTTACAACCACAGTCAAAAGACACCTTATGGTAGTCATTTTGACCACTAATGAAAAGGTTTCAAAATAGTCAATCCCTTCTCTTTGAATGTCTCCCCTGACTACTAACGTAGCTTTCAATCTTTCCATTGTCCCATCTGAGTGATGCTTTACCTTGTACACCTATTTACAAGGTAAAGATTTCTTCCCTTGAGGCAAATCTACCACATCCCAAGTGTGGTTTAATTGTAATGTTGCAATCTCTGCTTCCATTGCTGCTTTCTATCCTGGGTGTATGAAAGCTTGGGCATAGCTGTTAGGTTCAGATGTAGTATATAGTGATTGAACAAGTTGTTGATTGGTAGCAGAAAGAGCTCCAAAAGAGAAAATATTAGGTGTAGCAGGATGAGTGAAACAAGAACCAGTGAGATCGGAGAGAATAATAGCATTGCATACAGTCTTTCAAATAAGTAGATTTTTGAGAAACTCTGTCAGACTTCCTGATAGGTGGTGGAGGTGTAAGAATCACATTTCTGGATATTGTGTGAGCAGGTGAGTAGGAAAGAGTGTAAGAATCACCTGGGATTGGTGTAAGGTCAGCTGCATGATAGAGTGAAGAGTGTGGAACTCCGAGTGAAGCAGGACTAGAACTAGATATCCTAATAGGTGTTGAAGGAGTGCATGAAATAGGTGAATATGGTGAGGAAACAAATTATAAATCATGTAGAGGAGGTTCAATATTGGGGACTGGAGATGGGATATTGGTTGTTGGTATATCTGGTGCAGAGTTATGGTTAGTGGAATTAGAACAAGAAGAAAAATAGGTGGAGGAATATGGTGAATGAAAGGGGAAAAAATTCTTCATGAAATTTGATGTCCCTGAAAATAAATACTTTTTTTGTATCTATGTCCATCACCTTGTATCCCTTTTGATATTGTGCATACCCTAAGAATACACAAGACTTAGCTCTTGGTTCAATTTTCCCTCTGTTCTGAGATAAAGTGGACACATAGCACAAGCAACCAAAACTTCTTAGAACCTCATACGTAGGTTCTTTCCCAAACAAGCTGCATGTGGTGTCTTTCCTTTCAACACCTTGGAAGGGAACCTGTTTATTAAAAATGTTGTCGTTAAAACACATTCTCCCCAATATTGAAGAGGAACCTTGGATTGGAATAGTAATCCTCTTGCAATTTTCAGAAAGTGTCTATGTTTCCTCTTAACTATCCTATTCTGTTGAGGTGTAGCTACACAAGAGGTTTCATGAATAATCCCCTATTCTTGAAAGAATCTAGATTCTTGTGTTCCCTTTCCAAATTTCCAAGCATTGTCTGATCTCACCCTCTTTACTTTTCTGTTAAACTACCTTTCAACCATACAGAGAAAAGACTTTAAAAATGGAAAAATATTACTTTTGGTACTTAGTAAAAAGTTCTAAGTAGCCCTACTAAAATCATCAACTATGGTAAAAAAAAAATAGTTGTAAGCATTGTATGTAGTAATCCTAAAAGGACCCCAAGTATCTATGTGAATTAGCTCAAAGGTAGATATTGTTCTGATTTGGCTAATGGGAAAAGGAAGCCTAGTTTGCCTTGCTTTAGCACAAATTTCACACACATCATTAAAATTTAAAGGAAAATGAACAAAACTCAATTTCTTCATTACCGAAAAGGATAGATGCCCCAACCTGACATGCCATTGAGTTACATCTGAAACAGCATTAGCAAAAACTAGAACTGAAAAGGAAACTTTACTAGGCACTAAACTGGAATCACTTCATTTTGGAATGAAAATTACACTTTGACTAAATAGAATTCTAGACTTTTAGGCTGGAGTAGATATAATCTATCTCTTACTTCACAAAAATCTTGTCCCCTCCTCATTAAAGGAACATGCAATAGACATTCACTCAAAGTAAGGTTGATGATGCAATTGAATTGAGTGAATAACTTATGAACAGACAACAAGTTATACTTGAAAGATGAAATATAAAGACCTCTTTCTAGAATCATATCAGCTGAGTGCAAACCTTTCCTATGCGTGTGACAAAAAACTGAAAAGAATTAGGCAAACTTATATGTAAAGGCACAGGTAAAAGAGACAGAGTTAGGAAAGAATTGGAATCAAAACACATATATTCTGAAGCACCTGAATCAATTATCCAGGTTTTAGTGTTAAAAACAACAAGACATGTCTCTGAATATTTAAGAATAGTACCAACAACAACATTGGCACTAATCTCTAAGGTTTCATTTCCTGTATTTCCAACTTGCACCTGTCTAATTATGTTGACCAGTTCAGAAACCTGTTCTTTACTGAAAAGTTGTGTCTGATCGTATGGATTTCCTTCATTGTTGTCACCAGACTTTCCATCACCCTGTTGATCTGCTACTAGTGCATTTGATTTTATTGTTCCTTGAAAATTTTCACCCTTGGTAAACTGGAATTCATCAAGGAATCCTATAAGTCTGTAGCAATCAGCTTTTACATGTCCTATCTTTGAGCAATGGCTACAGGTAACATTAGGGTTAAACTTAGACTTCTTTGGCTTGGATTTATATTGTGTGATTCCTGATTTTTGTTGAGAATTCCACCCTTTTTGCACTTGGTAGTTTTTCTGTGAGAATTTGTTATGTGTTCCTACCATGAAAGAATCTCCATCAATAAGATATCGTGGGCTCATATAGATCTCCCTTTGGGTCTCATCTTGTAGCAACAGGGAGTAAGTTTGACCCATGCCAGGAATAGGACTGAGCATGAGAATATTTCCTCTTGCTTGTGAATAAGCAACATTCAGCTCCATTAGGAATTGAATGAACCTTTGGTCTTCCATGAATTTAGCCATCTTCTTCTTACCATCACAGTTACATGCACAAGTGCACCCTAAGTATGAGTTAAGGGAGTCCAGTTCATCCGATAGTGTCTTGAGAGTAGTGAAATAACCTGAAATGTTGTTGTTTCCCTAAATTGTTTTTGAAATTTCCTTTTGCAGATGGTAGAGCTTTGCTCCACTTGATTGCCCAAATCTGTGTTCTAGGCTGCTCCAAAGATCCTTAGTTGTTCTTGAGTAGATGACATTGTCACCTATCTCTTTGGTCAATAAATTGAGCAACCAAGAGCTGACCATGTCATTGCACCTGTTCCACAATAAATAATCCTTGTCATCCATTATTGGTTCATCACAAGTTCCATTGATGAAGCCAAGCTTGTTTTTGGCTGAGATTGCAATGAGGACAAATCTCTTCCATCTTGGGAATCCTTTTCCATCAAATGTTGATTTCACCAACGCCATTCCTGGAGTATCAGAAGAGTGCAAGTGATAAGGGTGATTGGAGTCATTAGTTACTCTACTGCTTGTGGATCCAGAAACAGAAATAGCAGTTGCAACTTCTGTACCAAACATGATTCAATCCACATATGGATGTATAATTTAAATGAAAATGATATAGACCTGAGAAAATTTGTGAATGGATCGAGCTAAATCTGCTCTTATACCATGAAAGAAAATACTGAAATTATGGAAATTTTCTCCTTGTAATTTTGTCACATCTCCTTTTTACCCCCACAAAGATATGGGTGTTGGATTATTGTAGGTTAAAAGAGTTTTTCTATTTGAAGTGACAAATTTGAGTAGGGATTATTTTATTTACAGAGTCGCCACTTGGAATTGATTTTTTGCCGGTGTTTCAAGTCACCTTTTATTTGAATCCCTAGTTAAAGGAAGGTTTGACTCTTTTATTATTGGTTTGCGAAAACAAAGTCCGGGTAAGGAATTCTGTTGACCGGGGAGAAGGTATAAGGGATTCCCCGAGTCCCGTAGTTCTAGCACGGTCGCTTTATTGACTAGAATTTGGCTTGAAACGAATCACGTGTGAATAACACTCTAACGGTGTTCATTATTCTTCTTAAAACTTTGAGATTATTGTAAGGTCGTGAATTATGAATTTATTGCGAAGAAATGATCTAACTTAATCATTGAGCTAATCAGCCAAGAAATGGAGATGATTGGCAATTATTTAACAACTGAAGTAAGCCAGCTTTGTATTTCATTTTTTTTTTTTGGCCATGCCAAAATTATGCTAAGACCACGCTAAGCTCTAGGTATGTGAAAGAACTAAACTTTAAAATTCAGACCCAACTGATGGCTTCTTTTCTTCCCATTCCTAAACCAAAACGTCCCAATTCGATTATTAAATCCCAACGTTACTAATTCATTAGAAAAATTCATATGATCCCATACTTTTAGCATTAAACAGTAACTCCACATTCATGACAATAGTGGAATGAAGACCCACATCAACTAGAAGTGAAGTAACAGATTATCTCAATGCATACAAATACAATCAATAAATAAAGTATGTCAAATAAGAACCAATCAGCAAACTCATTTCAAATTGCACAACTAACTTTGTAAAGAGGAAAAGAATGGATCTTCTGTAGGTACTCCTCCATATAAGAAGTACTAACGCGAGAAATCAGATCAACTCAAGTTTGTCACACACATATATACATATGCTTATTAACAACACTATTTCGTTCAAACATGCATTATAAAACTCCAAAAGTTATTATATTAATCAAAGGTGAGGCAAAAAATGAACCTTTACATGAATCTGGGCTTTTGATTTGGCAATTGGAACGACCATGATACACCAACCAGAGAGCCTTGACACTGACCTCGAACGAATTCAACTCGACTGAGCTTGGACGACGGTTTTGGATGTCAAAATGGGCTATTTTATGGTGGAGTTTGGAGGCTGTTTTGAGGTGATTTTTGGCTGGTTTTAGGTGTGGGTTCGAGTGAAGTTTCAGTTGGTTTTCATGGCTGTTTGAAGGCTGTTTTCAAGTGGGTTTGGGGGTGGATTTCCAGCTCGTTTTGGGGGGTGTTTAATTGGAGAAAAGTGACTGTTTTGAGGGGTTATCGGCAGCTGTGGGTGGACTGGTTTTCAGCTCATTTTTTGGGCTGTTTTCAGCTCGTTTTTGAGCTATTTTGAGGGAGTTTTGGGCCTGGATTTGCAGCTCATTTTTTTGCTGGTTTCTCCTCCCCCGTTGCTGATTTTTGCAGAAATTATATATAGGGTTTTGTTGGTCTTTAGGGTGGAGATAAAGCTCATTTCTTTTGTGAGTGCCATGTGTGTTTGTGGAGGGATCATATGGGGGAAGTGCTTGTGTGAGTAGTTAAAGAGGAAGAGTGAAGTGTGAGTTGTTAAAGAGGAAGAGTGGGAATGTGAGTTGTGAGAGAATAATTGTATTGGTGGTAAGGTGTGTGTTAAGTGACGTGAGGGAGTTGGAAAAAATTCAAGCATGGTCAAAAATTAGGTGCTCACAAATTTTATTCATAATACTCTCCTCCTTATATACAGGTCTATGTTGTAGATACAAAAGAATGTAAATAAATATTCCTATATACTTGTACTATTTTCTATTGGCTAATTATGCAACTAACTAACATAAATTATTCTTTACAATGTGTGTGCGTGTGTTATTCACGTCTGGAAGCTTCTAGTGTTTCCTCATCTGAAATAAGAGCCATTAAATAAATGGCTAGGATTTAGCCTTCTCTTCTCAAATCAACGTGCCAGATCTGATCTTAAGAAATTTGCATCAATGCTCATGATCTTGACATGTAGCACTTCATAAATTAAAATTAGTATCTCAACAAGATTGCTTCATTCATAAACTCGAACCTCGCTTTGGAAACTCTGAAACCGTACACTTCTTTTTCTCAGTTCTTCTTCTCTCTTGTATGCTTACCTTCTTCGTCATCCTTTGAATTAATATGGGGTTCTGATCTTCAATAGCTTTACACATGGTTAGATTTAAGGAATCTATTTATTGTCTCAATATATAATGAAAAAATATATTAAAATTGATGTTTTCATCAGATTAATAATACACGGCCCTTGAAATGTTCATATAGAGCGCGTCCCCCTATGCATACCTTAATTTCGTTCAAACATGCATTATAAAACTCCAAAAGCTATTATATTAATCAAAGGTGAGGCAAAAAATAAACCTTTACATGAATCTGGGCTTTTGATTTGGCAATTGGAATGACCATGACACACCAACCAGAGAGCCTTGACACTGACCTCGAACGGATTCAACTCGACTGAGCTTGGACTACGGTTTTGGATGTCAAAATGGGCTGTTTATGGTGGAGTTTGGAGGCTGTTTTGAGGTGATTTTTGGCTGGTTTTAGGTGTGGGTTCGAGTGAAGTTTCAGTTGGTTTTCATGGTTGTTTCAAGGCTGTTTTCAGGTGGGTTTGGGGGTGGATTTCCAGCTCGTTTTTGGGGGTGTTTAACTGGAGAAAAGTGACTGTTTTGGGGGGTTATCGGCAGCTGTGGGTGGACTGGTTTTCAGCTCATTTTTTGGGCTGTTTTTAGCTCGTTTTTGAGCTGTTTTGAGGGAGTTTTGGGCCTGGATTTGCAGCTCGTTTTTTTGCTGGTTTCTCCACCCCCGTTGCTGATTTTTGCAGCAATTATATATAGGGTTTTGTTGGTCTTTAGGGTGGAAATAAAGCTCATTTCTTTTGTGAGTGCCATGTATGTTTGTAGAGGGATCATGTGGGGGAAGTGCTTGTGTGAGTTGTTAAAGAGGAAGAGTGGAGTGTAAGTTGTTAATGAGGAAGAGTGGGAGTGTGAGTTGTGAGAGAATAATTGTATTGGTGGTAAGGTGTGTGTTAAGTGACGTGAGGGAGTTGAAAAAAATCCAAGCATGGTCAAAAATTAGGTGCTCACAGCATGCCCCTATTTGCTTGGAAACATGAAGAGTTTTCAGGAAAAGACTTTCCTTTAGCATCTACTTGGTGTGGAAGAACGCGTTTCAGAACGAGTTGGCCTACCTCGAAATGCCTTGGACGCACTTTCTTGTTGTAAGCGCGTACCATTCTTTGCTGGTATAACTGGCTAAAGCACACTACTGCTAGCCATTTTTCATCAATCAGCATTAGTTATTCTAATTGGGTCTTTACCCATTCTGTATCTTCAATCTCAGACTCCATAATGATCCGAAGAGAGGGAATTTTGACTTCAGCCGATATTACAGCTTCCGTCCCATATACCAACAGATAAGGAGTTGCACCAACAGATGAGCGAGCAGTCGTGCGGTATCCCAAAAGAGCAAAAGGCAACTTTTCATGCCATTGTCTCGAACCTTGGATCATTTTCCTAAGAATCTTCTTGATGTTCTTGTTCGCTGATTGGCTCCATTGGCTTTTGGCCGGTAAGGGGTAGAATATCGATGCATAATTTTAAATTGCTCGCATACCTCCTTCATCAAATGACTATTGAGATTGGCTGCATTGTTAGTGATAATGGTATTTGGGATACCAAAGCGGCAGATGATATTGGAATGAACAAAGTCTACCACTGCTTTCTTGGTGACTGCTTTGAAAGTGACGGCCTCCACCCATTTAGTGAAGTAATCAATTGCAACCAAAATGAATCTATGCCCATTTGAAGCCTTTGGCTCAATTGTCCCAATAACATCCATTCCCCAAGCAACGAAAGGCCAAGGAGAGGACATGGGATGCAACTCCGAAGGTGGCGAGTGAATCAGGTCACCATGAATCTGGCATTGGTGATACCTGCGAACAAAACTGAAGCAATCTCGCTCCATTGTAAGCCAATAATACCCTGCCCGCAGAATCTTCTTCGCCAAAACATATCCATTCATGTGAGGTCCGCATACCCCCGAATGCACTTCACTCATGATCCGCTCAGCTTCTGTGGCATCTACGCATCTCAACAAGTTCAAATCTGGGGTCCTTTTATACAAAATTTCCCCATTCAGGAAGAAGCCGCCGGCGAGCCGCCTTATAGTTCTTTTTTGATCTCCCTTGGCATGCTCTGGTTTTTTGTTTAGTGTGAATGCTTATCTTTGTTTCTCTGACTTCTTCATGACCTCCGATATTAATTGGCTCAGTTTCATTGAGGTTGGGCCTAGGCTTGTTTTCAAATTGTTCCAACTCTCTTTTTATTTCATCAAAAACCTTATCTTCATCATATTCGACCTCTTGATGCATTATTTCAAAACTAGATAGCTTTTTGAGATCTGGGCATGAATTCCGCATGCATGTCATGTTATTAAAGCCGACATTAACAAAACTGAAATGGAAATAAAATGGCAGGAATTAGGAAAAGGAAAAGATACAAAATTTAATACGAAACTGAACTGCATTTCATTGAATTTGAAAGGATAGAAGGGTTAACGTCAAAATAAAACAATCATACTAAGATATTTGGATTATAACCCTGAAAGTAACCCAAAGTACAAAAGAAAGAAGCTGCAAAAGTCAACTACCAAGACTCCTTCCTTGTGGGGATAGGAGTTGCTTCCCAGTTATTGAGCATGGTGTCTGGGCCAATTAGTTGCATATCGCCACGACTAGTGCCTTCACCAGCCTGGATCATGTTCACTTCAGAAAACATCTGCCTGAGGCCATGGCAAATTTCATCAATGTTTGCATGCGCCGAGGAATTTGACCATGTTTGAATCGTGGCAGAAAATGTAAGGGATAGGTTGCTGCAAGACCCACCCGTACTTTTTGTGGTGCTTGGCTTTGTATTCATCCGCTTGTGTTGTCCTAAAGCCTAAACCAAAAGTACCCCTGTTACTGAACGGAGAAATAGGTTCTAAAATTCCTTGCAATGATGCCCCCAAGCCTTTTCCTGGCTCATAACCTTGTCTCATCATAAGTGCAGCCACCATTACAGATGTGGCGGAGAGACGAGGATGCAGAATGGGATTTCCTTCCTCAACATGGTCCACAGCAACCACTTCGAAAGCCTGATAGACAATAGACTCACATCCTTCTTTGGCCTCAATACATGGGATTAACGGGTCTTTATAAATGGATGACTCGTCTTCTCCGTGAACAATAATTTCTTGCCTGTCGTGCTCGAATTTGAGCATCTGATGCAAGGTGGATGGCACAGCTCAGGTCGTATGGATCCATGGCCTTCCAAGAAGAAAGTTATAAGAAGTTTCCATGTCCACTACTTGGAAGACAATTTCAAAATCAACAGGCCCAATCGTCATGGTGAGGTTGATCTCCCCAATGGTATCTCTAGCTGAGCCATCAAAAGCCCGGATGCGAACATTGCTGGGTCGGATCATGTCCGTATTGATCTTCATACTTTGCAAGGTAGAGAGGGGGCATACATCTACACTCGAGCCTCCATCAACCATGACTCACTTCACATAATGCCCCTCACATTTGACAATCAAGTGCAAAGCCCTATTGTGACCGGATCCCTCCTCAGGAAGTTCATCATCAGTAAAGGAAATTTTGTTCACCTCAAAAAATCTATTGGCCATCTTCTCTAACTGATTCACGGTGGTATTCTCTGAGACATGTGCCTCGTTCAGGATTTTGATTAGTACACGGGCATACTCTCCTGAGTGTATGAGCAGAGATAACAGAGAGAATTGGGCAGGAGTCTTTCTCAGCTGGTCAATGATTGAGTAATCCTGAACTTTCATCTTTTTCAAAAACTCCTCCGCCTCTTCTTCAGTGACCGGTTTCTTTATTGGCATTTGGCCTTCTCTGATTTGCTTAGCCTTTCTCAACTCTTCTGGAGAGTAACACCTCCCTGATCGAGTCAAACCTCCAGTTTCCCCCACTTCTTCTATGATTTCCTTGCCTTTGTAGGTTACTATAGTTTTGTTGTAGTTCCAAGGGATGGTTTTTGTATTTGTTACATGGGGTTGTGTGGCAGGCTTGATTATGATCGGTTCTACTATACTCGTCGTATCGCCCTGATTCTGCTTTGTGATGGGGTGACCTCCAAGGACGTATAACTTTGGGTTTGGAACATTGGAGCGAACTTCCAACCTCGGGAATTTTGGAACAAATAAAGTTTCCCTCTCTGAGCTCTGGGCGCCTTTCACAATCCACGGTGCATCTAGGCTTGGACTTACTTCCAGTTTGGTTCCCTCTTGAATCGTTACCACTGTCATTTCTGCTCGACCAACCGGCTTGTATTCATTATCTCGGCCAATCATTCCCACAAAATGAACATCATTGTGTACTGGCAATGGGTTATTGGTCACATTAGGAGGGTCCTCGCCATTCGTGACTACAATCAATTTTTCAACAATGAGTCTTTCTATGGCTCTTTTCAGGGTCCAACAGTCATCAGTGCTATGCCCTGGAGCACCTGAATGATATTCACATCTAGCATTTGCTTGAAATCTGTGTGAATCGGGATGCATATGGTGGGGAGCGATGGGTCCAATCACGCCTATCTACTTCAACTTCTGGAACAGACTAGAGTATGATTCACCCAATGGAGTAAATTTTTCCACCGGCCTCTACTCTCGACCATAATCCTGCCTAGGACGAGCATTGTAGGGAGGCCGAAAATTTTGCTGCTGAGGTCGGGAGAATCTTGGAGCTGGTGCCCGTACCTGTTGATTGAGAGGACGAGCATATGATTGAGTATTAAACACTGTATATTGTGGCGGTCCCACGGAGTACTGAGGAATTGGCGGGGGATAGTAATGTTGAGGGTAGCTGGATTGCCCCTGCTGAACTTGCACATAAGGGTGCGATGCCCCTCTTTGAACTTCCCTAGATCCCAAAGTCATCATGGACCCTTCATCTCTCTTCTTTCTATTTGCCAAACTTCCCGACCCATTTTGGATAGCTTGGGTGGTGGCTTTGAGAGCAGCTTGACTTACAATTCTGCCAGTCTTGAGGCCATTTTTGACCATTTCTCCTATTTTAATCGCTTCCGCAAAAGGTCTACCCATTGCGGACATCATGCTCTGAAAGTAATCAGGCTCTTGGGCCTCCAGAAAAACAGTGATCAACTCGTGGTTATCCATAGGTGGCTTAACTCTAGCTGCTTGCTCCCTCCACTTGATTTCATACTCCCTAAAGCTTTCAGTCGGCTTTTTCTTCATATTGGACATTGAATTGTGATCCGGCGCAATATCTATGTTGTATTGAAATTGTTTGACGAAGGCTTGGGCCATGTCGTGCCAGACATGCCAGTGAGAGATATCTTGGTCAATGAACCATTCGGAGGCTACCCCCACAAGACTTTCCCCAAAATAAGCCATCAGTAATTCTTCTTTTCCACCTGCCCCCCTCAGCTGGTTGCAGTACCTTTTCAAATGGGCGATAGGGTCGCCGTGTCCATCATACTTCTCGAATTTTGGGGTCTTGAACCCTGGTGGCAAATGGATGTGATGGAACATGTATAGATCACTGAACGAAACACTTTTGTGATCCCTAGTCCCTTTATGTTCTTTATGTTCTGTTCAAGACTTTTTATTTTCCTGGCCATCTCATCCGACTCAACCGTCTTGGCAAGCTTTTCATTTTCCACTAGTGACTCGTACTGAGGAGTCTGATTATATGGAGCCGAGACCCCGAAAGCCATATTTGGAGAGTAGTATTGGCCATCATAAGCATGAGATGGTGGCTCATTAATTGGCCTCGTCACAGGAGGTGGAGGCGGGATTGTGTATGCCGGTGCACCAGACACGACTAGAGGAGTGTTCCTGACTGGTGCGACTGGAGGTCGCACATTAGAGGTACCAGGAGCAACGTGGAGGCTATAGTTTGGCACATACCCTAGTGGTATAATGTGGTCGCTCATTGCATGGAGCGGTGGTTGAGTAGCCAGGGGTACGGTGAAAGTTCCCTCTGAGGGACCCCGAGGTGGAGGCTGACCAGACACCCAAGCTTGATATACATCAGACAATTGCTATCTCAATTTTCTTATTTCCTCCGACTCTTGTTCAACTGATTGACCCTGGGGGTCATCACTGATCAGCTCGATCTCATCATCGTTGGCCATTACTACTGTTCCCTTAGATCTAGTGAAGTAATGGTGTGTTGCCAGTTTCATCACAAACCAACCACCTTAAGCTTACTACGTAAGAGACAGCAAACGTGTTAGGGTTAAGCATTTTATAGATATGAATCACACATAATGTGCCATGCTCCTATCCTTGTCACTATTCCTAATATGCTTTTGGAGGCTTCATGTTTCATTCCGGCTTATGAGGTAGCTTCTTATTGACGCTCTTATTTTCTTCTTCTTCTTTTTTTTTTTTTTTTTTTTTACTTACGCCTCATTTTGATCCCTCATCTTAGAATCATTGGAAAAAAAATTTGATCGAACCTTTTGTGGGTTGCGTCGCCGCATGAATCAGATCATTACGTAGTTCAGGGGAATTTGGGAATAGACAGACCCATTTTTCATTTTCTTTTCTTTTTTCATATATAAAGACTTTTAAATATATTTTTTGAGTTTTTTTTTTCTTTTTATGAAATTTTGAATTTTTTTTTTTTTAAAAAAAAGAAGGAATTCTAAAGAAGGAAGAAAATATTTTGGATTTTGATTTGAAGATAGTTTTTGTTCTTTTTTTTTCCGAATGAAAGTCTTTGGAAAAGAAGAAAAATATTTTTGGATTTAATTTCTTTTTGGATTTTCTAAGGAAAGAATTCTAGAGAAGGAATCAAGGAAAGGGAAACTATTTTTGAATTTTTCTTTTTTTTGAAAATTGGGGCCGGAACCGATGAGGTTTGCCTACGTATCTCATATCCGGTGAGAATCAGACCCGCGTAGTTCGGTCAAAATCGACTATGTTCTTCTTTTTTTTTATGAAAATTAATCTTTAAAAATAATATACACTAGACCACATCATTTTTTCTCTCTTCGTTCAACTGATTTATGCTAAAGTCGGTCGACATGCAAGCCTCCCAAATAATGCAACAAGTAGCACATAACATGACATAATGGTCTCAACAAGGCCTGTCCTAAAACAGAACTCGGCCCTTGTGTCGAGCGTTGCTAAGTCAAATGCACATGATGCAAATAAAGCGTAGCCTACTAGGGATATTCATTGATCGTGGCTTGTTCTTCTAAGTTTGTAAATCCTAAAGGAGATGGTATCTAGACCTGGCTTACCCGGGCGGACAACCCGAGCCGAGGAGCGTCAAGTGTCACCAGTAGTAGAACAACACTATCTAGCTAACGGCTCTCCCTCCTAAACACGTGTAACTAAATCCTTCACCAGAAGCTGGTAGGCTAACTGGCTTTATCTCAAGACAGAAATTTTGTGATGCTGGTATACAAACACAACATAACTAATTATCAGAAGACTTAGAGGGATGCGAGAGAGGATACAATTTATATGTACAGTTCAACAATATCAAAACGGTAAAAGCTGGACAAGTAATACATTAGGCCCAAATAAATCACAATATATACAAAAATTAATAAACTCAAATAAAGTCAAAGTACAAGCTCGAATTCTTGAAGTTCCCCAGCAGAGTCGCCAGAGCTGTCACACCTCCTTTTTACCCCCACAAAGATATGGGTGTTGGATTGTTGTAGGTTAAAAGAGTTTTTTCATTTGAAGTGACAAATTTGAGTAGAGATTATTTTATTTACAGAGTCGCCACTTGGAATTGATTTTTTGCCGGTGTTCCAAGTCACCTTTTATTTGAATCCCTAGTCAAAGGAAGGTTTGACTCTTTTATTATTGGTCTGCGAAAACAAAGTCCGGATAAAAAATTCTGTTGACCGAGGAGAAGGTGTAAGGCATTCCCCGAGCCCCGTGGTTCTAGCACGGTCGCTTTATTGACTAGAATTTGGCTTGAATAAATTTTGGATAAACTGTGATTTATTGGTTACCATATTTTATCTATCCTCTTTTAATTATTAAAATATAGAATTATATTTGAAACGAATCACGTGTGAATAACACTCTAACGGTGTTCATTATTCTTCTTGAAACTTTGAGATTATTGTAAGGTCGTGAATTATTAATTTATTGCGAAGAAATGATCTAACTTAATCAATGAGCTAATCAGCCAAGAAATGGAGATGATTGGAAATTATTTAACAACTGAAGTAAGCCAGCTTTTTTTTTTTGACCGTGCCAAAATTATGCTAAGACCACGCTAAGCTCTAGGTATGTGAAAGAACTAAACTTGAAAATTCAGATCCAACTGATGGCTTCTTTTCTTCCCATTCCTAAACCAAAACGTCCCAATTCGATTATTAAATCCCAACGCTACTAATTCATTAGAAAAATTCATATGACCCCATACTTTTAGCATTAAACAGTAACTCCACATTCATGACAATAGTGGAATGAAGACCCACATCAACTAGAAGTGAAGTAACAGATTATCTCAAGGCATACAAATACAATCAATAAATAAAGTATGTCAAATAAGAACCAATCAGCAAACTCATTTCAAATTGCACAACTAACTTTGTAAAGAGGAAAAGAATGAATCTTCTGTAGGTACTCCTCCATATAAGAAGTACTAACGCGAGAAATCAGATCAACTCAAATTTGTCACACACATATATACATATGCTCATTAACAATACTATTTCGTTCAAACATGCATTATAAAACTCCAAAAGTTATTATATTAATCAAAGGTAAGGCAAAATATGAACCTTTACATGAATCTGGGCTTTTGATTTGGAAATTGGAATGACCATGACACACCAACCAGAGAGCCTTGACACTGACCTCGAACGGATTCAACTCGACTGAGCTTGGACGACGGTTTTGGATGTCAAAATGGGCTGTTTTATGGTGGAGTTTGGAGGCTGTTTTGAGGTGATTTTTGGCTGGTTTTAGGTGTGGGTTCGAGTGAAGTTTCAGTTAGTTTTCATGGCTGTTTTTAGGTGGGTTTGGGGGTGGATTTCCAGTTCATTTTTGGGGGTGTTTAACTGGAGAAAAGTGACTGTTTTGGGGGGTTATCGGCAGCTGTGGGTGGACTGGTTTTCAGCTCGTTTTTTGGGCTGTTTTCAGCTCGTTTTTGAGCTGTTTTGAGGAAGTTTTGGGCCTGGATTTGCAGCTCATTTTTTTGCTGGTTTCTCCTCCCCCGTTGCTGATTTTTGCAGCAATTATATATAGGGTTTTGTTGGTCTTTAGGGTGGAGATAAAGCTCATTTCTTTTGTGAGTGTCATGTGTGTTTGTGGAGGGATCATATGGGGGAAGTGCTTGTGTGAGTAGTTAAAGAGGAAGAGTGAAGTGTGAGTTGTTAAAGAGGAAGAGTGGGAATGTGAGTTGTGAGAGAATAATTGTATTGGTGGTAAGGTGTGTGTTAAGTGACGTGAGGGAGTTGGAAAAAATTCAAGCATGGTCAAAAATTAGGTGCTCACAAATTTTATTCATAATACTCTCCTCCTTATATACAGGTCTATGTTGTAGATACAAAAGAATGTAAATAAATATTTCTATATACTTGTACTATTTTCTATTGGCTAATTATGCAACTAACTAACATAAATTATTCTTTACAATGTGTGTGCGTGTGTTATTCACGTCTGGAAGCTTCTAGTGTTTCCTCATCTGAAATAAGAGCCGTTAAATGAATGGCTAGGATTTAGCCTTCTCTTCTCAAATCAACGTGCCAGATCTGATCTTAAGAAATTTGCATCAATGCTCATGATCTTGACATGTAGCACTTCATAAATTAAAATTAGTATCTCAACAAGATTGCTTCATTCATAAACTCGAACCTCGCTTTGGAAACTCTGAAACCGTACACTTCTTTTTCTCACTTCTTCTTCTCTCTTGTATGCTTACCTTCTTCGTCATCCTTTGAATTAATATGGGGTTCTGATCTTCAATAGCTTTACACATGGTTAGATTTAAGGAATCTATTTATTGTCTCAATACATAATGAAAAAATATATTAAAATTGATGTTTTCATCAGATCAATAATACACGGCCCTTGACATGTTCATATAGAGCGCGTCCCCCTATGCATACCTTAATTTGTTCTCTATTTGACATAATCATTGACGATCTCTCTTCTTGAACTAACTAATTCAAAGATAAGGATATAAGTTGTTAATGCGTTTGCTAATTCATAAAACTAAATTTATTTTCAGCTCAAATGCAAGAGGTAAGATAGTTTTACTTTTGCTCAAGAAACTCAACCATTCTTTATCAACAATAGTACTTGAGGAGTAGCACTAGTACTTGTTGGGATGTACTTCGCCTTTGCTTTGATACTTCTTTATAGACCAAGAAAATATACCAATCAACATCATCCCAATGAATAAAAGCGTCCAAGTAAGAGAACACTTGCTTGCATTCGATGCATATACTAAAACAATAAATGTTTTTATTAATTAAAAATGATTGATTAATATAGTTAAAAAAAAAAATCAATTTATCACTTAATGGTGATAAACTAATATGGTTTGATATGCATGAATCAAGTTCCAAAAATAATTTCCTAAGTACGCGGTAGAAAAACCAACCAAACAAGACTAAAACTACGGAGTAAATTAAGCAAATATGCAATCAAACATAGTTGTTTACTTCTGTTCTAAAAAGTACTAGCACGTATTTGCTTGGAGAATATTTGAGACCTCACTGATGCCGGAAATTAATCCCTAATAAAAGAATTAAGTCATTTTTGAAGAAGAAATAAAACTTTTGATGAGACAATTGAATATAATTTTTCTTTTGTGTAGTGCTTCTTCTCTAACTTTTTTATTTAAGTCACTGAGTATACGACTTTTTAGAAAATCGTGTAAGTACTACTCTTATTAAATATAATATGTTTGTATTATAAAATAAAAATTATTTTATACTCCTTAATATATTAATGATTTTATACTCCTTAATAAATCAAAAATTATTTTACTTAAAAAGGCTTTTCTATAAAACCTTTCATGTTAATTTTTCTATTTTTTTATTTTCTTTCACCGCTAATACTATTTTTATGAAAACCAATTTAGGCATCCTAAGAGTTTTGTCAACTTGAAAAATAATTTTAGTTATACGATAAATATGATAAATAATTGCAGTGGATTTTTTTATTTGGCTTTAACATTAAAAGAACTAATTTATTTTTTGTTGATTCAAATTTTTAATATAAGCTCATTCCAAATTTTAAGTATTTAATTATAACTTAAAAGAGATTATAATTATGTTACATCGTTCAAATAAGAAAATAATTATATAAGGTAATTAAAAGTTAATTTATTTAAAGTACTGATGTGAAAATTGCTACATAATTCAAATTTAAAAAAAATTCAGTTAATTTTCAGGTCCTAAATATTAAAATAATTAATATGAAAGATATTATAATTATGTTGAATAATTCTAATATCGAAGGATTAAGAAGCTATTGGCTAAGATAGAACACTTAAATCTTGGTCACAGAATCCCATATTATTACTATGTTTGACCCAAAATATATATATTGATACGACATTTAATTATAGCATCTATAAGATTTTGTTAATTGAATCATTCCTTTAGTATCTAGCATTCCATAAAGTTTCACTAATAAGCATTAAAGTAGTCCGTAACAATGGTTGCATATGTATAATTTTTAACTTTTACAGCAATTGTAGAAAAAGATTGGGAACTTTACATAATTGTCACTGTTTAAAAGAATATACAAATTCTTAGCAGAAAATTCAATATTACAGTTGTGGCAGGAAAATATTTATATTTGTAGCACGCAGTTCCATTAAAATAGGAATATTAATTATTAATCCCTAAACATAAGCAATTTGAATGGAAAGTCAATAATTCTTTGTACAAAAATCATGTCTTTTTTTTCTCTTTATCTATTAGCTTTCCTTCTTTTTCTTCATCTTCTTAATTTTGTTTTTTACCGAAACCAATATATTTTCTAAATTTATTCCATTCGTTTTCTTTTTAATTATCTTTTTTAAGTCTTTCTCTTCCTTATTTCTTCCTTTTTAACATAAAGATCTTACTTCGATAATAATATATGTTAATATATACAAAAAATATACATTGAATTAAAACATATAAAATATATAAAAAATATACATAAAAAATACATC
Organism: Nicotiana tomentosiformis; assembly: GCF_000390325.3. Classification (NCBI taxonomy): domain Eukaryota; kingdom Viridiplantae; phylum Streptophyta; class Magnoliopsida; order Solanales; family Solanaceae; genus Nicotiana; species Nicotiana tomentosiformis. The sequence continues at coordinate 39,814,234 of NC_090818.1, read as the reverse complement.
TTCAATTAAGATGACACTTAGACATGTGAAATATACATAAAAAAATATATCTTAAATTTAATTAAGATGGCATATAAATATACAAAAAAATATACATAAAAAATACATATTGAATTAAAATGGCACTTGACATATAAAATATATTTGAAATATACATTAAAAATACATCTTAAAATAAGATGGCACTTCACAAATACATTTTGAATGATGCTATATTTTTAAATAATAGATAAAAAAGGATCAAACATGTAAAAAAATCCAAAAAGGAGATTGTACTTGGTCCAACGGGTAATGCTTTTTCTCTTTGTTATCCTAGCCTTCATTAGTTGTCTATATAAGTAAACTTTGATTTGAGTTTAAATTTCTAAATATTAGGATTTTTTTACATAATTTAAATAAGGAATGATTTTGATTACCAAATTTTAGCTACCTTTAAAGTCCAAAATATTAGAAAAATAACTTAAATTACTATTTTATCCAATATAAAATTTATTTTTAAAGGATAAAAAAAGACAAACGATATTTCGTTAAAGACTTTTAATATAGTATAAATATATATATAAATAGATTATCTCACCTACTAGCTTTCCATCACACTACTCACAAACCCACTAGGCCACTAGAGTTTTCTCCATTATACCATTTCTTTTTTCCTTTTAAGCTCTTTACAACAAACTGATGATGAACAATGTGGGTGATGCAAGTTTCTAGTTTCGGTAATATTTTGGGCTCCATTATTGGAATATGTTTTGCTAGTTTTTCCAAGATTTGCTAAACACTTTATTCCATTGAGTCTCTACAATATTTTATTATAATAGAAGCATTACCGCTTATTGATCTCTTAAGACCTATCCATTTTCACAAACTAACGAAATTATCCTTACATGTCGGTGATTCCACCAATAGGCGAAGTTCTAGAAAATATGTCATTTTGTGGTATGGTTGTATAACCCTAATTGCGGAATTTTTTATATGTGCCGAAAATCATATTTTTCTCAGTTAAATTCGTTTTCAATCAAACACAATAATATAAAATAAAATCGAAGGTGTAGTATATATACCTTCATTGACATATATAATTAGGCCATGTGCATGTAACCATCTTATCTTATTAATAGATATAATTGAACTCGTAAGGTAGGCCACCTATGGCAACGTTATCGGTATACTTGGCAATGAATAATTAGATTGAGAACGTAAAAATAAGATGCATATACAGCACAAAGTCGAAATTTATGATCTTCAATAACAAGCAAATTCGAAAGAGGAATTAACACAACATGAGAAAATAGAAAAGGGGGAATATAACGAGAGAAAGAAAGATGAAGATAATTGCAGTTTTCGGAGGTGAAAGGAAGTAGGAGAACAGTAAATATTTAGGGCAAAGATCACTTTTAGCCCGCAAACTGAAACTATTTACATCGTTAGCTGCAAAAGTATATATTTTTTGTATATAACATTAAAAAAATGTGTATATACAAAAAGTATATATTTTGCGGCTATTATTTTGAGAGTGGTTATATAGTGTCATTTTTCCAAAAATATTTTAATTTGGGTCTTGGAGAAATCTCTAAATTTAGGTCCGATAGAGCTACACTAAAAACCCCACCCAAATTCCATAGCCCAGCATTTTCTAATCTGGGCTTCTCTTATCTGTTTTTTTCCTGAAAAATACTTATGCTAGTTGTCTCAGGCTCAGCCATCAATGGAGCACATTGTAAGAAACCAAAAACTAACTCTTTGACATTGATGTTTGTCCCTCCATTCTTTTTCTTTTCATTTTTAAGTTGAAGATACGAGGACAGATTTAGCCTTTTGGCAAGATTTACGGACTCAATTGTTGTTGTTAACTCGAATTATATCCTTTTTAATATTACATGTTTATATTAAGTCCGTACAAGTTACAACTATCATAAAAGAGCTAGTGGCTAGCTCGCCATATCCATTCTCGTTGCTCTTGGTTTAAGTTCTTTGATGATGTCTTTGGCATGTCCATTTCCACATTTTATAAAGTAAAGTGCTGACAAGTTGCCAAGAGACCACCATTAAAAAATAAAAGAATTAACCTAAATAGTTGATTGCAATCGATTAAATTAAAATAATGAACGGACATATAATATATGTATAATCCTGTACTCAAGTTACATATTCACCAACTCTATTCGAAAAGGGGAAATTGCAAGAGCCAAGAAGCGAAGTCATGACTCATGTGATGTTACCATTATTCAATGTGTCAGCAAAATGGGGTGGCCAGTATTTAATTCCTTTTCTTTATATAAGCGACAATCCCAAAGCGTTAACATAATTAATTAATACTATTAGCAGTCGGCAGGACTAATTCACTTCTTTTTTTTTTGCTAATGGCCGGACTAATTCACTTGCTCCATGTAAATGACGCCATTTGGACTCGTTCATTTTGTTTAATACTCCAATTGGTTCCGTATTACTCTTATTCATTAGTTTCATGTACAGGTAAAGACTAAAGTCTTAACTTCAATTTCTCTTGCTGCGTTTTTCTGGTCGAGATATAATTGGATCTTGTGTTTTTTTTTTTTTTTTTTATATATTTAATTTCTTAAAGATTCTTGTTATTCTTACATTTACTTTTTCAGTATTACTAAAAAAAAACATTCTTTTACATATCTTTTTAGCAAATCAAGAGCAATGACGGCACACACACCATTTTTAGTGGTGGTACTTTTAGAAATTAATTTTTCTTTAAAAAAGTTGAGTATCTTAAAATAAATTAATACTTGAAAAAGGAAAAGAAAATTTGTTACTGATGCTGCCCATTGAGATTTAAATAATTCAAAGCATATAAAAATATTTTCTAATTTTCTATGTAATGAAAAAAAAATTCTATCTGAAAAGATATTGCTTTAACCTTGAAAGTTTTTTAAAATATAGTAGTCATATTAATAGTTTAAACTTATTTTTCAAACTAAAAGTGTTAAAAATACTACAGGTAGAAGATAAATTCTCTAGTCAACAGACTCAATCAATCAGATAACACGACTTGATTCCTTTTTTAGATGTATTCCTTATAGAATACAACAACAATAATAATAATAACAACAACAACGACAACAAAAAACACATTGAGTTCTCACAAAGGGTTTGGAGAGAATAATGTGTACGTAGACCATACCCCTACCCTAGGAGAACAGAGAAACTGTTTCCAATAGACCTTTGGCTAAAGAGTAGATGAAATGAAGCATCTGCCACAAGTAGTAACAACAACTATAAGATATTAAGAAAATCAAGGCGGAAAATATAAGTCAAACAATAGGTAAAGATAGTAATCTACGAGTAAAGGGATACCATACTAACACTAGTGCTACTGGTCTAAGAAAGAAAGAGCAAAACGCGTGACTACCTACTAGTCTTCTACCATAATTCTCGACTTCCACACTCTCCTATCTCCCCAATACTTATTTGGCCTACCTCTACCCCGCCTCACACCCACTATGACCAACCTCTCACACATCCTAACTGAGGCGTCACTGCTTCTCCTCTTCACATGCCCGAACCATCTTAGTCTCGCTTCCCGCATCTTATCCTTAACAGGGACCACTTTCATCTTTTTTCGAATAACTTCATTCATCTGGTATGCCCGCACATCCATCTCAACATTCTCATTTAAGCTACTTTTATTTTCTAGACATGAGAGTTCTTAACTGGCCAACACTCTGCTCCATATAACATAGTCGATCTTACTTTTAAGTTTTAGTGGCACATTTTTATCACACAAGACATCGGAAACGGGCATTCCTTATAGAATATTAATGCTCCTATAATAGTCGCATATGCAAGAAGAAGTTTTTCTAAATTTAAATCGTAAATTTTTACCTAAAATCAACATTGTCTCATGAGAAATTATATGAGATTCGCTATGTTATCAATTGAAAAAATAATTAATAGAATAAGTCGATTATAAAAAAAATATTAATAATTTGCATCTCAAAAAGTTAGTAATATTAAACTTCAAATTAAAATATATAGGAAAATTATTTATTTGTTTAAAAAAATTAAAGCTTCTTATTAAGATTTAGCTTTAAGCTACCAATAGCGTTGAGCCGTCCTTGGACACGAGAGATTAATTATTTCTTTCAATTTTATTTTTATTATTAAGTAACTATTTTTCAATATTACCAATACATGAGTATTATTATTGATCAATATGCACGACCTGTTAAAACCAAAACATGAGCCACATGGTAAACAAATGGGAAAGTTTTGAAAATAGCCAATGGGAACTTTTCCGAAATTTAATTTTTAGTACCCTTAATATGATTAATCCGTTGAGCCTTCTTTAGCTGATTAATTGAAATTTTTTGGCAAAAATTAATTAAGAAACAAATGCTTTCTTAGTTTACGTGATAGTCAGCAGGACAATACATGAACTGCGTACTTATTACTTAAAATCTTTCTCTACCACTTTTTCCTCTAAAGAATTTTAGAAATAGTATCCTAAAACCCCTTTTATACCCCACAAATAAGCATTAATCGGATCTTATTAACGAGATCAAGAATAGGGGTGGGCGTTCGGATTAGATACGAAAATTTCACTTTGGATTTTCGGTTTCCGGATTAAAAAAATGACAATCCAAATCCAATCCAAATAAGCTCGGTTTCAGATTAATCGGTTTGGTTATTTTGGATTTTCTATTTTGAGTTTATCAGTTGAGATGTTTCTTCTTTTTACAAAAATAAATATCCAAATGAAGTACTATATTAAATTGCATGAAAGTTTCTCATTCTCACCGCAATCATCCAAATAAAGTATTCACATAATGAAATTATCAAGAAAATGCAACAGAGACATTAATACGGCCGATAAGAAGTATCAACAGTAAAATCATGTCCAAATAAAAATTCTGACAATAACTTAGTAATTAATATTGAATATATGAGATAATATCTAATGGGTAGGGTATTGAACTTATTATTATTGGCATATGGATAATGGACTAAATATAAAGTATAAAAAATTTGGATTTTCGGATATCAAAAAATTCTAAGTACCAAATCCAATATCCAAAAAATTTAATAATTAAATCCAAAATCCAATCCATAACCCAAACCAAAAATCCAAAAAAACGGTTTCGATTTGAATTTCGGCTTTGTCCAAATTAGCCCACCCCTAGTCAAGAAGGCTTAAAACCACTCAAAAGTCCTATTCAAACAAGCAACATCACGAGTTTAGCTTCACGGAGGACAATTATGTTACGATTATGTGTTCTTGAAAGTATCACCCATAAAATGTATAATGGAATTTAAAAAAAGAAGCAAATTTAGCTAAAGATTTATAGGACCTTATGAGATCTATCCAAAAATTGGTAAAGTGCCCTACAGACTAGCCTTACTTCAAAGTTGCATGTTGTTCATCCAATCTTTTATGCATCAAGATTGGTTACACAATACCCGTCTCAACTAATGGGTCAATCTCATTCAAAAGTCAAAGTAATAGACATGTGTGTTTACCCGAAAAATCAGATAACGTTAAATTTAGGTATGGTTCTAAGGATACACAAATTTCTTTGATACAAAAATAACAATACTAATATTTTCACTATGAAAATGGGGATGATGAACAGGGAAATTGAATAAGTTGAGACGAAACAAGCACAGAGAAATCTCAATATATGTGAGAAAAGGATGTGTTAATTGCCATCTGCCTTTAGCTTACAGGGATGCTCCCTTTTATAATAGAGGGTCATTGCTTTATCTATAATAACATAATAAAATAATGCATATAATGGAGGACCCATGATGATTTGTCTCTTCCTCGGTTCTCGCCAAGATTCTCTCCCTTGGTGTGGTTGTAACGGCTCTTGTCTGCGAGCTTGGTACTGGCTCGAGCTTGGTATTAGATCGAGCCCCCGGTCTTGGTTCGAGCTCGATTCTGCCTAGGGGCATCGATATTCGGGGTGAGTGTTGGTCGGTCTAGGCATCTTCGATGAACTATGAATTGTCTCGTAGTTCGATTTGGATATGGCCTCGATAATGATACTGAGTCTTATCGTTGATGGGTCTATTGGCTCGAAGCTCGATGTCCCTACTTCGGAATTCGACCTAGCTCATCATGTAGATATCCTCCGATCGAAACGTCATTGTCTCGACCGGTCTTTATGACTGAGGATCGATTTTGACCGTACACAATGTGCCTAAGAAAAATATTTGGCTGAGAATTTCTTTGGTTTAGTAGCCAACTTTGTTGAATTTCTTTGGTTTGGTAGCCAATTTTGTTGAATTGTCAACATTGAAGAAAAAGAAGGAAAGGCGTGTGCAAATTGTCAAATATAGTAGGCTTTAGAGAGTGAGGCTTCGGCTATAAAAGGAGAGCTACAACTCTCATTTCTACACACCAACAAAGAGAGAAAGAAAGAGTGGGGTTTCACAAACAGGGTATAAGAAAATAGTTTGTGAGAAAAATATAAAGAGTGGGCGAAATTATAGTGAGGTGGGAATATCAAAAGAGGGTTATTTCTTTTGAGTGTTGTAATGGTCTTTGGAGTATTTCACTCGGACCTACAAAGTGTAAAATTCCTTTCTATAGTGATATCAGTTGCTCGTCTCGGGGCCGTGATTTTTTCTTTATTCAAAAGTGTTTTTCACGTAAAAATCTTGGTGTCGTTGTCACTCTTTTATTCTTATTAATTATCGTATCTCGGTGCTACGTTATTATTTCGCTTTTATTACTGTGAATATTATTTATTTATTTCCAATAACTGGTATCAAAGCACAGGTTATGTCACTCACAGAAGTACTATTTAATATCGATAGTACTATACTCAGTGGAAAAAAAATGTCCGGAGTAAAGTACGAGGTAGCAAAATTCAACGGAGATAACAGTTTCTCAACATGGCAAAGAAGGATGAGGGATCTGCTCATCCATCAAGGATTACACAAGGTACTAGATGTTGATGCCAAAAAGCCTGATACCATGAAAGCTGAGGATTGGGCTGACTAGGATGAAAGGGATGTTAGTGCAATCAAGTTGCACTTATCAGATGATGTGGTAAATAACATCATTGATGAAGACACCACACGTGGCATTTGGACAAGGTTGGAAAGCCTATACATGTCCAAAACGCTAACAAAAGAATTATACCTGAAGAAGCAACTATACGCCCTACACATGGGTGAAGGTACGAATTTTTTCTCACATTTAAATGTGTTTAATGGACTAATAACACAACTCGCCAATCTCGAAGTGAAAATCGAGGAAGAAGATAAAGTCATCTTGTTGTTGAACTCGTTGCCATCTTCGTACGATAATCTAGCAAAAGCCATCCTGCATGGTAAGACTACCATTGAGTTGAAAGATGTTACATCAGTTCTTCTACTCAATGAGAAGATGACAAATAAGCCTTAAAATCAAGGACATGCTCACATCTCATAAGGTAGAGGCAGGAGTTATCAAAGGAGTTCGTACAACTATGGTAGATCCGGAGCTCGTGGGAAGTCTAAGAACCGATCCAAATCAAGAGCCAGAAATTGCTACAATTGTGATCAACTAGGTCACTTCAAAAGAGGTTGCCCAAATCCAATGAAGGTAAAGGTGAAAGGAGTGGCCAGAAGAATGACGACAATACAGCCACCATGGTACAAAACAATGATAATATTATAAATGAGGATGAGGAATGCATGCACTTGTCAGGTCTAGAGTCAGAATGGGTGGTTGATACAGCAACATCTTACCATGCCACCGTGGTAAGAGATCTTTTTTGTAGATATGTAGCAGGTGATTTCGGCACTGTTAGAATGGGTAACACAAGTTACTCAAAGAATGCGGGGGTTGGTAACATTTGTATCAAGACAAATGTCAGATGCACATTGGTTCTAAAGGATGTGCGACATGTACTTGATTTGCGGATGAACTTGATCTCGAGAATTGCTTTAGACCGAGATGCATACGAGAACTATTTTGCAAATCAAAAGTGGAGACTCACCGAGGGATAATTGGTGATTGCAAAGGGAGTTGCTCGTGGCATGTTGTACAGGACAAATACAGAAATATGCCAAGGTGAATTGAACACGCACAAGATGAGATTTCTACAGATTTGTGGCACAAAAGGATGGGTCATATGAGTGAGAAAGGATTGAAAATTCTTGCCAGTAAATCACTTATTTCTTATGCCAAAGGTATAACGGTAAAATCTTGTGACTATTGTTTATTTGGTAAGCAACATAAAGTCTTATTTCAGACATCGTCTAAAAGAAAATTGAATATACTTGATTTGATATATTCTGATATTTGTAGTCAAATGGAAATTGAATCGATGGACGGTAACAAATATTTTGTTACTTTTATTGATGATGCTTCACGAAAATTATGGGTTTATATTTTGAAAACCAAAGATCAGGTGTTTTAAGTTTTCCAGAAGTTTCATGCTATGGTGAAAAGGGAGACATGCCAAAAGCTAAAGCGTCTCCGAAGTGATAATGGAGGTGAGTACACTTCAAGGGAATTTGAAGAGTACTGTTCGAGCCATGGGATCATACATGAAAAGACAGTTCCTGGAACCTCACAACACAATGACGTAGCCAAAAAGATGAACTGCACCATTATGGAGAAGTTGAGAAGCATGCTTAGAATGGCTAAACTGGCTAAGTCATTCTGGGGTGAAGTAGTTCAGACAGCCTGTTACCTGATCAATATGAGTCCATCAGTTTCGTTGGCGTTTGACTTCCCATAGAGAGTTTGGACCAACAATGAGGTGTCATACTCGCATTTGAAGGTGTTCTGTTGCATAGCTTTTGCACATGTACCAAAGGAGCAAAGAACAAAGCTGGATGATACATTTGTTCCTTGCATATTCATCGGATATGGAGATGAAAAGCTCAGATACAGATTGTGGGATCCTGTAAAGAAGAAGGTCATCAGAAGCAGAGATATAGTCTTCCGAGAAAGTAAAGTTGGAACTGCTGATGATATGCCAGAGAAGGCCAAAAATGGCATAATTCCTAACATTGTTACTATTCCTTATACTTCTAACAATCTCACAAGTGCAGAAAATAGGACCGACAAGGTTTCTCCTGGTGAGGTTATTGAGCAGGGGGAGCAACCTGGTGAGGTTATTGAGCAGGGGGAGCAACCTGATGATGATGTCGGGCAAGTGGAGCCCCTACTTAGAGAGAAGAACAATATCAACCTCTGAGGAGATCAGAAAGGCCAAGGGTAGAATCATGCATGTACCCTGCCACAGAGTATGTCCTCATCAGTGATGAGGGGGATCCATATAGTATTAAAGAGGTGTTGTCCCATATAGAAAAGAACTAGTGGATGAAAGCCATGCAAGAAGAGATGGAATCACTACAGAAAAATGGCACGTATAAGCTGGTTGAACTTCCAAAGGGTAAAAGACCACTCAAATATAAGTGGGTCTTTATACTCGAGAAAGATGAAAATGGCAAGCTGGTCAGATACAAAGCTTGATTAATAGTTAAAGGCTTTAAACAGAAAAAGGGTATTGATTTTGATGAAATTTCCTCACATGTTGTCAAAATGACTTATATTCGAACAATTTTGAGCTTAGCAACTAGCCTAGATCATGAAGTGGAGCAGTTGGATGTGAAAACTGCATTTATTCATGGAGATTTGGAAGAGGAGATTTATATAGAGAATCCATAAGGATTTGAAGTAGCTGGAAAGAAACACATTGTGTGCAAATTGAATAAGAGTCTTTATGTATTAAAGCAGGCACCAAGGAAGTGGTACATGAAGTTTGACTCATTCATGAAAAGTCAAACATACATAAAGACCTATTCTGATCCATGTGTATACTTTAAAAGATTTTCTGAGAATAACTTTATTATATTGTTTTTGTATGTGGATGACATGTTAATTGTAGGAAAAGACAAGGGGTTGATCGCAAAGTTGAAGAGAGATTTTTCCAAGTCATTTGATATGAAGGACTTGGGCCCAGCACAACAAATTCTGGGTATGAAGATAGTTCGAGAGCGAACAAGATAAAGTTGTGGCTGTCTCGGGAAAAGTACATTGAATGTGTACTGGAACGCTTCAACATGAAGAATGCTAAGCCAGTCAGCACACCTCTTGCTAGTCATCTAAATTTGAGCAAGAAGATGTGTCCTACAATAGTGGAGGAGAAAGGGAAGATGCTAGAGTTCTTTATTCTTCAACAATCGGAAGCCAGATGTATGAAATGGTATGCACCAGACCTGATATTGCACATGCAGTTGGTGTTGTTAGCAGATTTTGTAATGTCCTGGTCAGTTATTTTAAAGGTTGTAGCCCCATTCTCCTATTTACTACTCATTACGTACTTTATAACTTTTTGTGACTTGGCGGGGTAGTTGGTTCGGGTCCGGAGAGATTTCGGAATGAATTGAGACACTTAGTCTCAAGGTTAAAAGCTTAAGTTGAAAAGGTTGGCTGGGTGTTGACTTATGTGAAAACGACCCCGGAATAGAATTTTTATGATTCCAATAGCTACGAATGGTGATTTTGGACTTAGGAACGTATCCGGAAAATTATTTGGAGGTCCGTAGTTAAATTAGGTTTGAAATGGCTAAAATAGAAATTTAAGTCTCGAAGTTTGACCAGGGAGTTGACTTTTTGATATTGGGGTCGAAATACGATTCTCAAAATTTGAATAGGTTTGTTATGTCATTTATGACTTGTGTACAAAATTTGAGGTCAACCTGACTTGATTTGATAGGTTTCGGCATCGAATGTAGAAGTTGGAATTTCCAAGTTTCATTAAGCTTAAATTGGAGTATAATTCGTGGTTTTAGCGTTGTTTGAAGTGATTTGAGATTTTGAATAAGTTCGTATGATATTTTAGGACTTGTTGGTGTATTTGGTTGAGGTCCCGGGGGTCTCGGGTGAGTTTCAGATGGTTAAACAGATCAAATTTGGAGTTGGAGCAATTTTTGAATTTTTCCAGTTCTGGTACAATCGCACTTGCGATAGAAATGGTCGCAGGTGTGCGACCGCAAAAGCGAAAAAATGGTCGCAGATGCGGCCTGGACTAGGAAAGGCAGTGGCCGCATATGCGCACTCCTTACATCTGCGAGACTGCTGTCCGCATATGGCCTCATCGCAGAAGCGGACTGCTGTCCGCAAAAGCTTGAAGGCCCTCGCATCTGTGAGACTGCAGATGCAGCTAAGCGCATCGCATATGCAAAAAAATCCTTGGGCAGAATATAAACGAAGGGTTCGAGAGTTTTTCTCATTTTTGGACTTTCAAGCACGGTTTTGGGGCGATTTTCAGAGGGAATTCACGGAAAACTTGAGGTAAGTCACTTGTGATCATTGTTAGTCAATAATATTGGTTTATCCTTGAGTATTTTGACTACATTACGTATTTTTGAGATGAAATTAGTGAATTTGGGCCTAGGGATTTCAAAATAAGAATTTAAGATTTGGAGGTCGAATTGATGTCGGAATTTGGTATAATTGGATGGTTGGACTCGTGGTTGAATGGGCGTTCATATATTTATAACTTTTGTCGGGGTCCGAGATGTGAGCCCCACAGGCGATTTTTTAGTCAAATTTCGAATTTTGTTGGAAAATTTATATTTTTATATGGAATTAATTTCAATAATTTATATTGATTAAATCGAATTAATTGTGACTAGATACGAGGTTTTCGAAGGCCAATTCACGAGGCAAAGGCATAGCGGAGTAAAGAATTATCCAATTCGAGGTAAGTGACTTGTCTAACCTTGTGTGAGAGAAATTCCCCTTAGGATTGATATTGATATGATAATTGTGATGTGTGAAAAGTCGTGGATGCGAGGTGACGAGTGTGTACACGGGCTAAATGTGGAAAACTATGGTTTTAAATTGTGTAGATCTTTATTATATATTAATTAAATTATTTTATCCGATTATATTCATGATCATTGATCTATTTTTATATTTTAAATTTGCGTGACATTTTTTCTGCTAATTGCTTTACCTGTTTAGTTGAAACTTTATTTTTTTATTCTGTGCTCAATATTTAAAAGTTGAATTTCTTTATTGAATTATTATTAATATGAAGTATTTGATATTTTTAAATTTGGTATTGAGGTAACGTGCTAAAAATTATCAAATATTATTTTTTCTGAGTTATTCATTCCCGAATATTTTTTGGGATTTTTTATACTCACTGTGATTGAGCCGTGAGCTCCTTATTGTGGAAAATATTATTATTTTACTTTGAAAAGTTGAAATATTTGGGCACTTGAGGTGCAAATGTGATATATTATGATATCGATGCGCATGCGGTGGAATAAGATCTGTGTGTTGAAACGCATGCGGTGAGATAAGGGTGGCTTGATACGCGTGGCTAGTAGGTGAACGATTAGAAGTCATGCAGTGTGATAAGGGTGGCAAAAACGTGGGATGCAATTTCGGGAAAAATATTTTCTTTTAAATTAAATGTGAAGGCTCCCACAATGATAAAAGAAAATGAGATATTGTAAATTTATTTATGATTTGTGACTACGAGGCGGTACCTCGGACGTGCCCTTGTTGATTTTTTATTTATGGCTACATTTGCCTTTGGTTATTTTGATATTTTCCTTAAAGTTGGAATTTTTTTTTTCCTTCCGCGAGGTGTTATTTGCCCATATTCCGTGTAGTTAAATTGTGACATACTATTTATTTGATTTATCACCATTGTCATTATTATTATTATTATATTGTTAAACTTATCTCCATGTCTTTTATTATTCCAGTTGGGCCTGATCTGACCTCGTCACTACATATACTATGCTTTTGCACATCTTTTTGTGCAGATCCAAGTACTTTCTATCAGATCCGGCATCAGTTGTTGCATCCCGTATTTTCGTACGATAAAGTTTCGTCGTAAGTTAATTGACGCAAGTTCGTGAATGAAATTATTTCGTGATTATAAGCATTATTCTATTTTAAACAAGTGATGAGTAAATTGGTGAAGGTGAGAGGGTAAGCAAATCAAAGAAAATGAATTTTCGTCAAAGTTTGGCATATTGGGATAAAATACCGCACGAGCTAAAATATCCGGTATATATGGACTAATACTATACAAAGTACCATATGGATATGATAGTAAGGTGTATAAAGTGTATCAAAAGTGAATAATATTTTATGTAATTTGAAATAATTTTTAACTATGTGGGTAATTGATTAATTATTGGACTAGTGAGAGAATTAATGAATTGATTAAGGAGAAAGGTGATAATTGGATAAGTGAGGAGGCATTCGTGGAAGAACCCCTCAAAATCCCATGATGATTCTTTAAGTCAGTGTAGTATGTGGCAACATTAAAGATATGAGACTTGGCATTCATTTAAGAAAGAAAAGCCACAAGAAGTCTTAGAAATGTAAGAATCTTATCCATTCTTAAGAATGTAAGTTGCATCTATTAAGAATTCAAGGATTCCTAACGTATGGAATTCATATGAATTCTTTACAAGGATTAGATCTACGTGATTTTACTTCAACAAATTATTTTATCTGAAATTATACTGCGTAATAGCAATAGGATTTTGCGATTCTAAGGGAAGTACGGTGCGACCTTTTTCAAGAACATCATACGAATTTTTCCCTACTCCAGGTATGTTAAGGCTAAGCTTTTCCGTTATTTTGGCATGATCTCGTAATTACATGAGTTTGATAACGAGGCATAAAGAAAAATTCATATCCCGGAATTTACGTATATTTTTCTAGTTTTGTATGTTACAATATTATCTTTATCGGCACTTCATATTCATTTAAGTATTTTCTTTTTCCAGTCAAGAGAACATATAGTATATATAAACAATATTACAGTAATTTCATTACCATCGAGCTATAATCGATGGGCAGGCCCCTATTGGGCAATCTTTGATCAGATGGTAAGTTATATACCGAGCCTACTGTGGCCGAGTGCCCATGAGCAAGCCCAGTTGACCGAGATACAGAGCCTAGTATGACCGAGCGCCTATGAGCGAGCCTACTACGGCAGAGCAATTATATATATACCGAGCCTTATAAGGCCGGATAATTATTTTACTTACTTTATTGAGAGATGAGAGTCAGTATCAGCAGGTAAGCATATCTTCAGATTATCATTGACTTCCAGTTGCTTTCAGTAATTATATTATCGGTTCAGTTTCAGCTTTCAATATAGTGCCTTACATACTCGGTACATTATTTCGTACTGACATCCCTTTTGTCTGGGGACGCTGCGTTTCATGCCCGCAGGCCTCGATAGACACGTCAAGAGTCCTCCAAGTAGGCGATCAGCTCAGCAGAAGATATTGGTGCACTCCATTTGCTCCGGAGTTGCTTGTTTGGTCAGTATGATTTAGTTTTGTATGGTTTGGTATAGCGGGGCTCTGTTTCGACCTTTATGATAATTATGTACTCTTAGAGGCTTGTAGACATATGTTGTATACGTGAAAGATTGTACGGCCTTGCCGGTCTATGTTTTGAGCTTATAAATGATGATGTTGGCCTATTAGGCCCGTATGTCACGTGTATATGATAATGCAATAATAAAGATATGTTACGTTGGTACTCAGTTGAGTAAGGTACCGGGTGCCCGTCGCGGCCCATCGGTTTGGGTCGTGACAAAAGTGGTATCAGAGCAGTTCTGTCCTAGGGAATCTACAAGTCGTGTCTAGTAGAGTCTTGTTTATGGGTGTGTCATGCACCACACTTATAAGCAGGAGGCTACATGGCATTTAGGGTTATCACTCTTTCTTCTTACTCTAGATCGTGTGGTAGAGCTCAGTTGTAAGAACTCAATTTCCTAAACTCTATCCTATTCGTAATACAACGATGCCTACATTCAGAAAGGCGGTTGGTAAGAGATATAGCTGTGGAAGAGTTGAGTCAGAGGGACTCAATTTTTACATCATGCTTATGATGGATAAACATGAGGTATTCAGCAAATCATGCCTGCACTAAGATGTGTAAGCCTCTTGATAATAAGCCTTAAGGCAAGAATATTTATCCACTTTTATGGTAAAAATACAATGAGAGATTCAGAAGATAAATACAAGTTTCAAGGAGTAAAAGAAGCAAGATGAAGAAAGGTACGAAGTATCCAGTTAATAAAGATTATCATTATTCACCATTCAGGAAGGGAGATATACGCATTTTGAGTTACCTTCAATTGTAACAGAGGCATGTACAATTGGCCACACCCATCTCATTTATGCCCTATGGAAGCTAACAGAAGCAGTATCAGAGAAGGAAGGATATTAAGATCCGGTTGGGGTTAGAGTGACCCAAAATGGTGGATGGATTGTTTGCGTTAGTTGACACTTCCGAAGGATAATGGGCTGATGGATCTCCTTGTGAGACACCTAGATGGTACACTCTAAAATAGTACAGCTAGATATGAGTACTACAAAGATAGGCACTAGAAGCCTGGAAAAGATAAATATTATCTTAGTATGACTCTCTTCCCTAGTAGAGAGATAATGCTAGGCAACCCGAAGAGCCAGTGGATGGAGCAAAGGGGAGCTAAAAGCAAAAGAATATCTTGTTGATGTTTTCAGAATAAAGTGATAGATATAAATGTTAGCGAGAAATAAGAAGAGAGTTAATGAAGCATTATGAGTAAGATATGATACATGGATGACAACGGTAGAGTATTACATAATCTATAGTCAAGTAAAGGAAGAGACGAGAGGTGATAGGCCTTAAGACAACAAAAGAGTATTGGCCATACGGCCACATCCTCATTTCGAGAAATAAGTTCGCGACTCTAACGCGATTACCAAAAGGAAAAGTTAGACCCTAGAGTAATAGAAATCAGTATGGGCTGGTGACCAAGATAAACTAAACATGAAT
This sequence comes from Nicotiana tomentosiformis, assembly GCF_000390325.3. Taxonomy (NCBI): domain Eukaryota; kingdom Viridiplantae; phylum Streptophyta; class Magnoliopsida; order Solanales; family Solanaceae; genus Nicotiana; species Nicotiana tomentosiformis. The sequence goes on along the minus strand of NC_090818.1, from coordinate 39,798,450 downwards.
TAGGGACTGGGTAATTTGATAATAGTTGGCATCATGAGAACTTCAGATTGCATTCCGATAATAATAGAATGGACAACAGAAGAATATTCATAAGATATTTAGAGAATGATCATTCAGGAATACGCTTCCCTAAAACAATCAATGTGAGCAAAGTTAAGCTTAAGGGACTATATGTGTCAGTTACACTAAGTGTCACTCTCGTGAGTAAGAAATTTTGTTATCCTTGGTACAGGAGGATTACCGCAAGGCGAGTAAGGGTCATTGATGATGTGAAAAGACGCCAAAAATAAAGAGGTAAAACATCTATAGGTAGAGCGTCGTAGCGTTAAATATTGGTACTCCTCTAAAAGGGGAATATGGAGTGATGTGGCATTAAGTCAGAATTAAGTGGTTCTAGTAATTATGGAATAGTAAAGGAAGAATACGATAAAAATGAGAAAACGATCAGATTGAACTTATTCAAAGCCTATAGATAGGCTACGATTCCAGAACATTATGCAAACACGACGTCAAGGAGAGGAAGTGAGGGTTCCTACTCGAGATGTTATTGATAAATAAGGAGTTAGTATGAGACGTAAGTTAAGACAAAGGAAATAACCCAAGAAAGATTACGCGAAATATTGATATGAGAGTGGAACAATGATTAGTTAGTAGTTGATTCAGGAAGAGCCTATTTATGGCTAGACAAGAGGATACAGACAAATCAATAGATCGTGCAAGATAAATAGAGTGAACCCGAACATGGGGAATTCAATCTCGCAGATATGACATCGTGACCTTGTGAAATATTCGAATAGGAGTTGGGGTAGTTAAATATACCGTATGAGTGTTAAGGGAAGACAGTCAAAACTTCAGTTCGGGAGTAACCGTACAAGCATATAAGTATGGAGGTAAGTAACTAAGGAATTTTATATGTGAGTACGAACATCAAAAATTCCGTAGAGTATACGATGTAATAAGCTCGCAGCCTTGCAAGAATCAGAGGGTCCTCCCTAAGTACTATAATGAAAGACTCGCGGAGGAAATAAGGAAAAAGGCTTTAACCAAGCACAGTCACCTAAAGAGGAAATGGTCATGTAACAACAATCTCACAACAACATTGTATGCACTCCATCAGCAGGTGGCACCTACCATGGCTAATGAACGGGAAGTAAAATCAGATGTAATATTCAAGATCATATGAGTTGTATGAAATTCCAATATGTGAGAACTAAGGTAAGCTAAGTATCCGTGCAACAATGGGCCATGAAGACCAAGAAAAGTAATAGCTTACGTTTAAAGAAAGCTGAGAAAGAACAAAAGGAATTATTCGATCAATGATTCAGAGTTATTTACGTTATGAACGCACTTAAGATTTTGGAGCATTATCCATGCAACATATATGTTGGCAATCATACAGCCGTAAAAGACTCTGGTATAAGTTAAAAAAAGAAAAGAAATTGAGTCCATGTCATAGACAAAGGATTGAATTATTAGAAGATTGTATCATGGATATTCCATAGAGCCCATGAAAGACTAAACTAATAACTAATACCGTGAGCCACAGATCAGAAGATAGCTTAAGCCTACATAAAGGCTGATCAGAAGGAAGGGGAAACAAAAGAGCTACAACAACGAAGTAAATTAGGAGTCTGATTATTGGACCCAAAAAATTATAGAAATCGTGAGTGAGAACATTGCAGGATCACTCTTAATATCAGAGGTACAAGAGAGATAGTACAATAGCCATATTGTATAATGGTCTACGATAGAGTCGGTTAGAAAAGTAACAACCTCATAAGAAGTCAATATGAAGCTCCCACCGGAGTGTATATGCACTAGAGGTGCAAGTATTATAATAGAGCTTCAAGTCACAGATGTGAATTATACCTATGTGGAAGGGAGGTCATGAAAGAGATAGAAGATGTGATGCACGATTTTAAGGTAAGTAAGGTAAAGGTGAACAACATACGAGATACTCAAATGCAGAAGGTTGCGAATAATCCGTACTGCAAGAAAGTTGAAGGAAGGTTGCGAGTAGTATAAATAGATACGTATAGGTCGCAAGCTAAATTATAGTAAAGTGACAAGGATTTATGACATGAATAAAGATAAGAAAGGGAGAGTGAAAAGGTGACGAGAATGGATAAGTCCTCAGGACTAAGCCCATGAAAACAAGAGAGTTGATGATTTCTCTAAGTTATAGAAAGCTCATTATAGCGTGAATGAACTCAAAGGAGTCTAAGACTAATAGCATTTAAAAGAGATGAAATGTTGCCCCGATAGTAAAATAGGGGTATATTTGTGATAAATAAAGGATGACGTTTAGACCTTCGATTGAGTGATGATTTGAAGGGATTTCATGAATTGTACATGATTAAAATACCCACGTAAGTGAGTCATATTAGGATGTTATAAAGTATGATTATTGAAGTACAGTATCGCCCCTAGGTGGATCAATCTAATTACTCCAGATGTCCCCAATGAGACGTGAGCCCTAGCGGTAGTGTTACATAAGAGGCCAAGTTATCGGTATTAATATAAATCAACAATGGATGGACAAAGGTCACAAAGTATGAGATGAGATTAGGCCGTCATTATTAAGATGAACAATAATGAGGGGGCATTAAAGGACTTAGCTTATTGCATATAGGATAAGCAACAAAAGTAACCTGGAGTTCGGTAGCAGCCCTCAATAACGATAAATCAAAGTAAGCGTTATGGCAGTAAAGTCATACGGATGGATAAACGGATCTATGACAAAAGGTAGCAACAATTACGAGATTGGAAGGATTCCGACTACAAATCGTGGTGTGATAAAGAAGCTTAAAGGGGGGAATGTCCTGGCCCTTAAAATTATTCACAGAACAGTTGCTTAGATGGCAAGGAAAGTACTAAAGTATTCAGAGGACATAAGTTATGAAAATGATAAGTATATTAGTCAACATTCGAGGACGAATGTTCCAAATGACGGAATAATGTTACGTCCCGCATTTTCGTACGATAAAGTTTCGTCGTAAGTTAATCGACGCAAGTTCGGGAATGAAATCATTTCGTGATTATAAGCATTATGCTATTTTAAACAAGTGATGAGTAAATTGGTGAAGGTGAGAGGGTAAGAAAATCAGACTTGGCATTCATTTAAGAAAGAAAAGCCACAATAAATCTTAGAAATGTAAGAATCTTATCCATTCTTAAGAATGTAAGTTGCATCTATTAAGAATTCAAGGATTCCTAACGTATGGAATTCATATGAATTCTTTACAAGGATTAGATCTACGTGATTTTGCTTCAACAAATTATTTTATCTGAAATTATACTGCGTAATAGCAACGGGATTTTGCGATTCTAAGGGAAGTACGGTGTGACCTTTTCCAAGAACATCATACAGATTTTTCCCTACTCCAGGTATGTTAAGACTAAACTTTTCCTTCATTTTGGCATGATCTCGTAATTATACGAGTTTGATAACGAGGCATAAAGAAAAATTCATATCCCGGAATTTACGTATATTTTTCTAGTTTTGTAAGTTACAATATTATCTTTATCGGGACTTCATATTCATTTGAGTATTTCCTTTTTCCAGTCAAAAGAACAGAGAGTCTATATATACAATATTACAGTAATTTCATTACCATTGAGCTATAATCGATGGGCATGCCCCTATTGGGCAATCTCTGATCAGATGGTAAGTTATATACCGAGCCTACAGTGGACGAGCGCCTATGAGCGAGCCCAGTTGGCTGAGATACAGAGCCTAGTATGGCCGAGCGCCTATGAGCGAGCCTACTACGGTAGAGCAGTTATATATATACCAAGCCTTATAAGTCAGACAACTATTTTACTTACTTTATTGAGAGAGTGGAGTCAGTATCAGCATGTAAGCATATCTTTAGATTATCATTGACTTCCAGTTGCTTTCAGTTAATATATTATCACTTCAGTTTCAGCTTTCAGTATAGTGCCTTACATACTCGGTACATTATTTTGTACTGACGTCCCCTTTTCCTGGGGATGCTGCGTTTCATAGCCGTAGGCCTCGATAGACAAGTCGAGAGTCCTCCAAGTAGGCGATCAACTCAACAGAAGATATTGGTGCACTCCATTTTCTCCAGAGTTTCTTGTTTGGTCAGTATAATTTAGATGTGTATGGTTTGGTATGGCGGGGCTCTGTCCCGACCTTTATGACAATTATGTACTCTTAGAGTATTGTAGACATATGTCATGTACGTGAAAGATTGTACGGCCTTGTCGACCTATGTTTTGAGATTATAAATGATGATGTTGGCCTATTAGGCCTGTATGTCACGTGTATATGATAATGCAATAAGAAAGATATGTTACGTTGGTACTCGGTTGAGTAAGGTACCGGGTGCCCGTCGCGGCCCATCGGTTTGGGTCGTGACATCAGTGAACTAGCCGTACGCGGAGACTTTAAGGTATATCTGCCAGTGTCCGCAGACATCGAAGTCCCCTTCTATCCTTATTATGTTATTTTTCTTATTTTATTTAGACTCTGATGTATAGGGACACTTAGAATAAATTCTTAGAAGCTTGTGACTTATTTCTACCGGGTTTTGGGAGTTGTAACTATTTGAATCGCGGTTTGATTTATTTTATATATTGAGATTTGAGTTTCAGTTTTGTATTTTGCATAATTAATAGACTTACCTAATCTTAGAGACTAGGTGTCATCACGACATCCTACGGAGGAAAATTGGAGTCGTAACAGATTCCTTGAAAATCTTAGAAAGGAACATTAGGAAGCAGTCAAGTGGACACTCAAGTACCTAAGAGGTTCGGTATGAGATTGCTTGTATTTTGGAGGATATGATCCAATCTTGAAGGGCTACACGGATGCTGATATGGCCGGTGATACTGATAATAAAAAATTCACTACTAGATATCTATTTACTTTTTGAGGGGGAGATATATCATGGCAGTCTAAATTGCAGAAGTGTGTTGCACTTTCAACAACTGAAACAGAGTACATTGCCGCTACCAAAGCTGGCAAGGAGATGGTATGGCTCAAGCGGTTTCTTCAAGAGCTGGAATTGCATCAAAAAGAGTATGTCATCTATTGTGATAGTCAAAGTGCAATAGACTTGAGCAAGAACTCAATGGACCATGCAAGAACAAAGCATATATATGTGAGATATAATTGGATTCGTGAGCAGGTGGAGAACAGATCGTTACAGGTAAAAACGATTCACGTGACTGAAAATTCTGCTGATATGTTAACCAAGGTGGTACCAAGAGACAAGTTCGAGCTATGCAAAGAACTTGTCGGTGTGCGCTCAAACTAGAAGACAATGCTACCTCCTCTAGATGAATGAGACTAGAGGGGGAGATTGATGGGGTCCATCTCATTCAAAAGCCAAAGTAATAGCCATGTGCCTAAGAAAAATATTTGGCTGAGAATTTCTTTGGTTTGGTAGCCAACTTTGTTGAGTTTCTTTGGTTTGGTAGCAAACTTTGTTGAATTGTCAACATTGAAGAAAAAGAAGAAAAAGTGTGTGCAAATTGTCAAATATAGTAGGCTTTAGAGAGTGAGGCTTTGGCTATAAAAGGAGAGTTTCGGCTCTCATTTCTACACACTAATAAAGAGAAAAAAAAAGAGTGAGGTTTCACAGACAGGGTATAAGAAAATAATCCGTGAGAAAAATAGAGAGTGAGCGATATTGTAGTTAGATGGAAATATCAAAAGAGGGTTATTTCTTCGAGTGTTGTAGTGATCTTTGAAGTATTTTACTCGGACCTACAAAGTGTAAAATTCTTAGCTATAGTGATATCAGTTGCTCGTCTCTGGGCCGTATTTTTTTATTATTCAAAAGGATTTTCCACGAAAAATTCTTGGTGTCGTTGTCACTCTTTTATTCTTGTTAATTACCGTATCTTGATACTACGTTATTATTCTGTTTTTATTACTGTGAATATTATTTCTATTGAGGTTTTATTCCCAACATCAACCCCAATGACCTCCTTTCTCACCGTCTCTTTCATTATTGGATTCAAAAGCAATTGTTTGTATTAAAGTTTCTATATATCATACTAATTAGAACAATGGACTAGATTCTTGACCTTAGCCTATGTATTATTCAATTTTATCTTATAATGCATGTATTATTTAATTTATGTAGCATAATTATCGACAGATTATTTCATCAAACATGTATTATTTAATTTATGTAGCATAATTATCGACAGATTATTTCATCAAACATGTATTATTTAATTGTCTTTGCCTCCAATTTTGACGTAATAATGGAGTTACAGGTATACAGAATTCAAAATTTGAGGCCGATGGCGAAGCTTCTATTCCTAGTTCCTATTTCATTTCCTTCTAATTCAACCTCTTCATAGGTTTTCTTTGCAGCCTCCTTCCTTTTATCTATTTAGGCGTCCCCAAACTTATTTACTCTATATATGGAACAAGACAACTAGTCTCCACCTCTAGAATCTGTTTTTTTTTCGTTTTTCTTTTTCAGAAAAGCTATCTACTTCTAGAAATATTGACGAATCATCAACGATCAATTTTTCAAATGTTGTTGCTTTAGGAATAACCATCCAATTAGTTGAAAACGTATGTGATCAATTTTGAGAACTTGTGGTTAATACACTAAAAATCTCCAAAAATAAAAAAAATAAAAAAATGTAGCTTAATAGATAAAATTCAAAGTTCGAACCATAATTTCACGAGTTTATATTCCACCAGCTAATTATTACTATTCTAGGTTTTCCTTTTTATCTCTATGTGAACAGTGTGGAAAAGAAAAGGAAAGGAACGGAAAGAATTCGTAGGTTATATGTGATTCTCCTTTTACGTCTTTTCATGTTTTTGGACCTATTTTAGAGCCCGTTTGGCCATAATTGTTTTTTACTTTTTTTAATAAAAAAAATTATTTTTTTTCAAAATTAATGTTTGTTCATAAAATCTTCAATTTTCATTTACAGATCACTTACAAAAATTCAAAAATAATTAAAAATAATATTTATGTCCAAACACAACTCTAATTTTTAATATCATTTTCATTTGAATTTCTTTTTCTCCACTTTTTTCCGGAATTTTACAATTCTTATGTCAAACCCCCCACTTAACTATACCGATTTACTCCGACTGTGAAGTGTGAAACCGATGACAGGGACTAAGGAAACTTCCTAAAGTCCCAATTTTTTTTTTTGACAATAATATGTTGGAGATAATACTAAAATATAGATGTTTTCTAATTTCCCGTTAGTAATGAGAAAATGATATATGATGACTGATTGATACTTATGCCGTCGGCAAGGGTAGATGTGATGCATAATCCGGTCTCTAATCCAAGTAACTGGAATGTGCCTCAAGAAACGATGTATTAAAAATATTGATTTTTTTTCTTGCAAAAGGTTAAAGTTATTTAATTAAAGTTGAAAAAAGTGCTGAGAAGCTGTTTGTCACGCTGAAACACCTTTTTCACTTGTAACACGCAGCTTCAATAAAATTATATTTCATCCGTTTCAATTTAGATGAGCTAGTTTGATTCTGCACGAAATTTAAGAATTTTTTTTATAAAAAAATTGTGGTCTTAAAAGCTTAAAAAGTAAAAGTTTTATGTGGCCATAACATTTATGTGGTTATAAAAGTTTCTCATTAAGGGTAAAACGGGTAAAATAAACAGTTTAAAGTTGGATTATTTTCAACTTTAAAAATATATTATTTATTTTGGAACAAACTAAAAATGAAAGTATCCCAACTAATTTGAAACAGAGAGAGTAACAATTTTAGACATAATTTTAACTTCTATATATAAAAAAAAGTTCAAAATTCTTTTTCCAAATTATCTCAATCAAATGCTCCAAATTTGTGCTTTGGTTAGAAGTATATTTGATAAAAAAAAAAAAAACAATTTTGGAAAAGCTGTGAAGTACAAATGTGGCCAGGAAAGATAATTGGCCGAATAGGAAGGTACAGTTGTGCTTTTCATATTGATGGCAGAGATGCAAATTGGGAAAATGGTGGAGCACCACATCTACTCGGAAACGTAGATCAGATTGGTAGATTACACTGACTTTAACTTATAAAACTTACAATTAATATAAAAGTTTAAGCTGACGCCTACTTGTTCATACACAGCGTTTGGACGTGGCGATCTGTTTGCTACATATGGATGTAATAACCTGTTCTTTTTGGGGCCATTATTAAAGTAAGAAGAAAACGAAAATCAGGGCTCCCATTTTTTTATTTTTGTTTTAATAACGGTGGTGGTTGGAGCTGGACCATTTTAATATTTGTTATCTAGCTAGTTTTCAGACTAATAGTTGAAAAATAGCTAGTACTTATAAAATCAATAAAAAATAATCACTATTTTACTGAAGCACGGAAAGTTCCAGCATAAAATGTTGTATTATAGAGCTCATGCGTATAAACTTTCAAGCATATTATATTAGAATTTCAACACATTATGCTGGAATCTCATATGTAAAAAATTCAAACTCCAACATATTATGCTGGAATATTTCTGGATTTTAAGGGTATTTTTGTTCAGATTTTATCTTTACATGAAAAAATGACTAAATTTTGATTACTTTTAAAACCGTAGCTATTTATCAATTACCGGTTGTAAATCTGACTATTTCTGATTTTCTCCAGATTTATGTCAAATAACTCTGTCCATCAAAACTAAAACAACTAAAAAAAAAAAAAAAAACTGTTTGTTCTTTTTATTGCAATTTGAATCTTGATATCCAAGATTTGCAACTAGGTCACGCCACTGGGGCAGTGATAAACTCCTCGTATTGGACAAAAATATTTCCTCCATCCAAATGAAGCAGAAATTTTGGAGTATCAAATTAATAATATAAATCGATTACCTATGCTTTAATTTATTTTTATTTATAAAATTAGTCTACTTTAAAATTACACAAAAGATATTTCAATTTCAAGTTTTAGGTTTATATATAGTCCTTTTAAAACGCTGAAAAAGCTTTACTTACAAGATAGAACAAATGGACAATCATCATTCTACTTTTTGGTTTAAAATATTTGTATGGTCATCCTTGAACTTTCGTTCAAAATTATATATTCTTCCTCTTTTGTGAACATATTTTATTTTTAGTCGGTGTCAAAAAGAATGACTTATTTCCCTATTTGGAAACAATTTGTCTTTATGCAATGATTTATAACCACACAAAATATATGTGCTTCATTTTATACCACAATTTTAAAACTATGTGGTCTTTTACACGTTTGACTTGAAAATCGTTCAATTTTTATCATTTAATTGTTTTTTTTTTTTGGGTAAAGAGATAAGGTCTCTAAGGTAGTTGTCGATGAAAAAAGTGTTAAGGTGTACTCCTTCGTCTCAAATTAATACTTACTCATAATTGAGGTATTTATAGTTTTTAAAGATAATTATTACTAATGAGAAAAAAAATAATTTATTTTATTTTGAACTTCTAAAATAACAAATAATTTGAGACAATTATTTTTAAAAATTACGTCTGATAATATGAGACGGACTGATAATATGAAACAAAGGTAGTAGCATTTAGAATGTAACGGGAAGGAGGAACCCACCTAGTAATAAACTTTACGACAGTATACTAGTGGAAATTACACATTTTGTCGTAACAAACGAGCCTTTCCCTTTGCGTCATAAATTAATTTTGTAAAAGCATGAATAAGCTAAACTAAAAACAATTGTTGAAGTTAGCTTTTGTAAAGAAAAGGCAGAAAGCAGCCCAAGAAACTTCTTTTCTTTAATTTATTTTAGCAAAGAGAAACAGTCCAAGAATTGATTGTGCGGAATGGGGATCGCACAGGTCATTTACGTTTCACAAATAAGGGAAGAAGTTCAATAGTTCCCACTTCTAGAGAATTTGATTATTCAAAAGTATTATAAAAATTACATTCTAAATTAAGGGTATATAATTAAACTAATCCTTTAGTAAAAACAATGTAAAATGAATTGGTGCAGCTAAATAAGATTCTTAAATGAATAGTATATTTTAGGATATTCATCATAAGATTCAAATTATATAAAGTGAAAACATTTTTACACTATTATCAAATTTCAACATGGTAATAACATGTTAGTTCTATTTTTATCAGACTACCAATTAATAATTATCAAAAAAATTACACTTAATTACCTAGACCTAATTGTGCAAATATTCTTCACACCACGAGTTAAACTCATCATCATAAAACAAAAAATGAAAGTAACATGTTAACCATTCCTAATTTTCTTGTTTTTAATTACTCTCTACCCTATTGTGGTAGAGTTTTTTCCCCCTAATAAATAACAAATACTCCTAATATGTATGATTATACAAATGGCAGATCTAGAAAAGAGCTTCCCTTGAAAAGATACAAAAGCGTCTAAGATTAGGTGCCGTTGACATCGCCACAATTAATTTCGTAACTATCTGTCTACTTGGCACCACATGGAGATAGGAAGTCGCAAAAAGTAGTTCAGTACATAGAGGATATTAAACTAAACAAAAAACTGATAAATTGGACACAATAAGGTGAATGGTCATGTCATCTATTAATTAAAAAGCTGAAAAAGAGAAAAGCTAGAAGAAATTGTACAGTAAATTTAGAAAAAAGTACATTTAATTACTTGCTAACCTACTACTTAATCCTCTACCTCTACCTCCTCGTTTTTATCCTCAATTAGCTAAAGATATGTGATTTTCTACTGTTGAATAAACTGCAGGGAAAAAGAGGAAAAGAAAATACATCCTGTAGTTTTTTTTCCTCACGTAAACAGATCACCTCATTTATATCAATGAATAAATTTCGTACTTGCAAGATTTAGGGGATAAAAAAAGAAATCTCATTAATGTACCAAAACAATACAATAATACAGCATCCACGTTCAAAAAGGACCCACTCTCCTTAACTCAGTCCGCAAAGTCCATACGCGTCCTTAACACGTATACTCTGTTCAGATTTATCGTTATACAGTGATCTATATATATATATATATATATATATATATATATATATATATATATCCAAATGTTGTGTACATATTTCTAAGTATGCAAAAATGTTACCCAAAGCTTATCTTCCTGTTCTAATTCTCCTCATCTTCTGTACCGCCACGCACGGCCGCGTTATCAGCGACCAGCCATCATCGGATCTCGTCTCCGACGGAGTTCGCGGCGTTGACAGTGGTCGTGAAAAAGGAATAATCTCACTTTTTGCTGAAACAGAGGAGGCATGTGAACAGAGCTATGGTTTTTTGCCTTGCACTAAAACTGCTCTAGGAAATGTTTTCCTCATCGTCGTGTATGGTTACCTTATGTTTCTGGCTGCTACTTATCTCTCCTCCGGTAGTGAACTGTTGCTCGAGATTTTAGGGCCAGGTCTTATTGGTGGACTCTTCCTTCCTGCGCTTGGTGCTCTTCCTGATGCTATGCTCATTCTCGGTATAATAATCGTCCTTTCTTTCACTCTGTTTATTTTACCAGTTACTCCCTATATGTGATTGTGTAATGTGTTTGACTGGGAAATGAATTTTTTGAGTTAAAACTAGTCATACATATTTGTGTGGCTCTAAATTGAAATTTAAAATTTTAAAGTTAACTTATTTTTAAATATAAAAATTTGTTATTTTTTCTTGTAAAGACTAAAAAGTAAATACCATCTCATAAACTGAGACAGAGTATAATTTTATATTTCCGGAAAGAATGACGTAATTATTAAAATTTGGTAGGAATTCAGGCATCGTTTCTTATTGTTTTGAAATTAAACTTAACATATATCTGACGACTAAAAGAAATATTACAGATCATAATAATTAATAATTAAAAGTTAATTAATTTCTTTTTTGAATAATTGAAATCATTTTAGCCAAGTAATTTGTGACAGAAGGAGTATTAGTATGGGATATTGGAGCGATTGAAAATTGCATCAGAAGGGAACAGAGATCCGACAATTTCGTTTGTCTTGTTTTATTTTGTTTAATCTTTTTGGATTTAAGTTATGTTCATTGATGATGTACAATGCATAGACACTTGTAGGACTTATAGTTAACTTAAATTGGTCTTCCATTTGACCCTTTTCGTCATGCTTTGGACATCTCACCAGGATCTTAGGTACCCAGCAAACGTATTCTTCAAAGAATGAAATCCATTTTTTTACAAACCTAACCTCAATACTAAAAATAAATTAGGCAGCTATGTGAATCCTCTGTATTTTTTTTTTATTTGGTTTAACTGAATATTTATTATATAAAAAACTAAACATCATTACATGAAACATTCATGGTTGTCCCATTGGGATTAACTTTCACTCTATTCAATCCCATTTCATATGATACTGAATAATTTGTCTTTTACAAGTAAACTAGGGGTTCTATAAAATTATATATTCTCTATCATTTATGACGGTGGCGTCCGGGTCAGCTTGTGCGCACTTCGACTAGCTATTGCTGAATCTCCTAGTGCTTGGGATTTGAACCTATCATATTAACATATAAGTCTGTAATTAGACATGGCCAACACAGGACCTACTGTTAATGTATAAGAACTAAATTTTTATCAGAATATCGCCGATATGGATCATTTGTTATGTTCTTAGCCAAGTTTGTGTTTTGCGAAAAAAGAACTTAGTTTGTTATTATATCATTAAAAGCGCTTGTTGCAAGTCATATTAAGCCTCACAAGTTTCTTCTTTTCACCTCATTGTTTCAGTATCGGGAGTATCTGGAACTGCTGCGGCTGCTCAGAGCCAGGTTTCTGTAGGAATAGGCTTGTTAGCTGGGTCAACAGTGATGCTTCTTACCGCGATATGGGGAACCTGTTGCATTGTTGGCAAGTGCGACATACAAAATTCTGTTGCTGTGGACTTGAGAGACACTAAAGGGCTCAGCTTGACTGGTTTGTCTCTTAACTTCAGAATATCTACTCGCGAACTTGCTTCTGTTGATCTGCTGCAACAAGTCGATGCATTATATTACAAAAGCCTAGTTGGCTCTTACAAAAGAACTTAAAAGAGAAAACAAAGTCTAAAATCTTTTTTACATCATTTACATGCTAACTAATAAACTGTAATAAAACGAAGAGATGGCTCATGAATCTGTTCCTTTTCTTAGTAGGATGGGAGCCATTCCGTGGTTCATATCTGTGCTACTCTTGATGGACAAATATTGTGGTTTGTTTTTTAATTTTTTTTAAATAAAAAAAGTAGCTACTGAGCTGTCATTGGCTTTCAAAATTCTGAATCCATACTTGTGAAAAGAAAAAAGGAAAACAATTCCTAGTAGAAAAGGTGATTTTGAATGTAAGAAAAGTAAGAATTGAGATTTTTAATGTAAATTTACTAATTATATGCATAGAGGGACTTTCATGAAGCATTTTCACCCATCTGGATGACATGTGAGGAAATCCTGTAAATTTTGATCATAGCATATGATTAAAAAGGATCTAAGTGTCCAAAACTTTAGGCCTCGGACATGTCTATGGTGACAGCATTTTCCTTGTAATTCTCCTTACAATCAGTAACATTTGCATGTTATATTTCATGGTAATACGAGGCAGGTTTTTATCTATCAAAGTGTTTCTGCTCACAGAGTAGGTCTTCTGTCTGTAGGTTCCGGTGTTACTACCGATATCTGGACAAGCTATGCTGCAATGATCATGGCAGTGTCTGTTATTCCATTTATTGTTGTTCAGTTGCCACAGCTCTTCCATTCAACTTCTGGAAGACATTTAGCGGTCTTAATAGCGCTTATCATATCACTGTCGCTTCTCATTTCTTATTGCCTTTATCAGGTAATTGTCATATTGTCATTTTTTTTTCTCCATCCAATGTAAATTATTCTTTCTTGCACACTGCTACAATCTACATTATTATCTTCGTAGAATATGCCCAAGAATGAGCACATTTTGCAAAATCAAAATCAACTTTAACAGTTTTGAATAGAATAGTTCAATGGCATGTCAATGACTCAAGTAGCTTCCATCCAACCATAGTTGGATAAACGAATTCCCCCCTGTAACCACTAGAGTTAAAGTTGAGCTGGGATCAGAGTACAGAATGGTTTCCCTCACTCTTCTTAGAAAATAGAGGAGAAGTAAAAGGAAAAAAAAAGGCCTAATCGTCCTATATGCCTGGCTGATAAATAGATAAATCGTGCTGAACTTCTTCTAACTTTTAATGCAGGTCTTTCAGCCTTGGATACAAACACGAAGACTTGACTATGTAAAACATAAGCATGTCATATCAGGAATTTTGAAACATTTAAAAAAGCATGCATTGGGGAGGCTTTTCACAGATCATGGAACACCAAATATACAAGTCATAGAAAAGTAAGCTTGAAATTCTTTCTGCCCTGTTTATATCACTGTAGAATGTTGGCTGATGTGATGAAGGTTTGTGTGACAGGCTGTTCAACTCAATAGATGAAAATGGTGATGGATATCTTTCCCATTCTGAATTAAGAGCTTTGGTCGTAGGAATCAGTCTTGAGGAGATAAACTTAGACGAAAATGATGCTATAGCAAAGGTACTGAAGGACTTCGATACGTCTTCTGATGAGAAACTTGATCTGAAAGAATTCATTGCTGGAGTTGAAAAATGGCTTTACGAAGCCAGGAGTTCTAATGGTTCTTCTCGCGAGGCTGGTCCTGATACAATGAAATACCTTGACGATTTTCACGAGGTATGTTTTGAGCTGATGACGTTATTTAGATAGTTATAGGTAGAAAGATATGATACAATGTGGATGTTTTTTGCAGCAAACAAGGATGGAGCACAGTCTCTTGGGGGATACAAGTGATGAAATTGTTGAGGGTGTCGAAAATCCTCGAAAAGTTGCAATTAAGGCTGCGTTACTCTTGTTGCTGGGTACTATTATCGCTGCTGTTTTTGCTGATCCTCTGGTGGACGCTGTTAATAATTTCTCCAGTGCCACGAGCATTCCAACTTTCTTCATCTCATTCATTGCGCTACCACTGGCAACCAACTCCAGCGAGGCAGTGTCGGCTATCATCTTTGCTAGCCGGAAAAATAAGAAATCCGCGTCATTAACATTTTCTGAGGTCTGTTTTTCTGATTTGACTTCTATGACTTTAGTAGTAGAAAATCATGTTTTTTCTATCCAATGCTTCATTAGTTAACCTAAAAGATCAAATCCTTAATTAACGACTCAAAAGATGTGGACTTGATCTGAAGATTGCTAACTTGTACACCCCTTGTTCACAATTTCAAGTTGTACCAGCACTAGGCTAGATTTGCTAGTAAATAGAAGTTTGCTAACAAATTATGGTCCGTCGAAGCAAATGAAGAGACCTCATTCATAAAAAAAGGTATATAATAATAAAATAAAGAGACCAAGAACTTCAACTAGAGATTTTGAAGCTGAGTGTTATCCATTACATGGGCAGATTTCTGACAGGACTTGGTATAGATTAGTTTTCATGCAATGATCACTCATGTTTTACTTTAAACTTTACTGTTAGGGAAGCCTTGTTTCTTTTGTTCCGATAAAAGTATGGTGGAATATGTTATGGTCTATTGCAAGGTATAGGACTTGAGTCTCACATCGGTATTGCAATGTGCTCATGTGGGGTTTATATAGCCTTGAGCTCTCTCAACTTAATAGCTAGCTTTTGGGGTGTGGTTCTTCCTAGGTTGCATCAGAATACTCCTTGTGGTTTCCTTTCCGAATTCAAATGTTGCATGATCTGACATTTGGAATTAAACTTTTTCTGTTTTGGGCACGTAAGCTATTTTTTGGTGGTTGGTATGGCCGATATTGTTTCCCATTGCCATATGATAATATCTCCGATGCTATCTTGCAGTTATATGGAGCAGTGACCATGAACAATCTCCTTTGTCTGTCAGTCTTTTTGGCAATTGTTTACATCAGAGGATTGACATGGAACTTCTCATCTGAAGTGCTGGTTATTCTAATCGTTTGCGTTATTATGGGGGTCTTAGGGAGTATCCACACCACCTTTCCCCTCTGGACTTGTTCGATAGCTTTTCTGCTTTATCCAATGTCCCTTGTACTTGTGTATGTTCTTGATTACGTATTTGGTTGGTCATAGATCAGAGTATGGAACAAAAGATTATGTGGTTGGTCTTACATCAGAGTTGGATGTGTATATTTTCAGCAACAGTGCACATCGGTTTTCTTTAATATGTCAAAACTTGTTGATTATAAATGTCAATTGCTCTTGACTGAGCAGAGAAACCTTATTTTTACGTATAATTTGAAATTCCAAGTGCTGTGTTTATTACATTTTGGTTTTCAGTTTTCAGATCTGCATACATGCCATGGAATGTTGAGCTGAGTGCTATTGTATTCTTGGTCCTCTCTCTCTCTCTCTCTCTCTCTCTCTCTCTCTCTCTCACACACACACACACACACACACTTGTAATGCATGGCTCTTAATTAGGGGCGAAGCTATGTTGGCAGGGTGGTCAACTGACCACCATTCGTCAAAAAATTATACTACGTATAAGGTAAAATATTGCTTGTTATTGATCAAATATTTATTGAATTTTCTGACTTCGTCACTGCTCTTAATACATCACAGAAAATGAATTTAAGAAGAAATTAAGGTGAAGTTGTTTTTGTTTTCTTCTAGAATCCTAAATCCTTTTTTGGGCACCATAGCGTCCAATTGTCAAACAGAGTTGGAATGGCAAATCGCAGTATAGTTAGAAACTAATATAGATGGTATATAGACTTTCTGCAGAATACAAAGAGGTATTCCTTCACAATTCTTGTCAAAGACAAAATTCTGGAAAATAGCTGCCTCTGGCTCTTCGTCAACAATGTAAATCTAAAAAGTAATTAATGTCTTGAAACTGATCCTTGAAGCTTCCCAAATATTCTTCTTCTCTTATTTTGGATCGTTACAATCAAAAACTCACTTTTGTTTCACCTTTATTCTCCACTCCAAGAGGCACCACAACGACCCACAAGACATGAAATGAAGAGCTTTTGTTTACCATCTTTCTGTAATAGAACTAGAGTCTATATTTTTTCCTTGGGGAACACCATGCAAAGGGCATCTTTTTTCATTTTTCAACTAACATATGCAGCCCATGAATGGTAAGACATTCATTAGAAGGAAATATTTCTACCCATGTAAAAGAATAAAAGCCCTGAATAAACACCTCAAAAGACTTAACAAAGCCACCGGTGACATGGACTTAACTTCTATAGCTTCAGATTAAGATCAACTTTTCCTCCTACATCACCTTGACAGTTGCTTTTGGTTATTCCTACTTGGCCAATTTGCACATTCGCAGATGGGAAAAATCTGAATAAAGGTTGTTGAACTAATCTGTTTAGGCCTGGCTTAGTGCTAGGCTCTTCAGCAACTTCCTGTGGAGTTCATAAACTAAATAAGGATTCATATAAAATACATGAATCATAAAATAAGATGCTGAAGTCCGTTTGTCACTTACTTGAAAGGGTACAGTTTCGAATTTAAATAGCTCGCTGTTCTGAGAAGCAGAGTTAGATAAATCTTGCTGATTTCCTTTACCAACTGCTGTAGGAGGAGCCAATGTGAGAAAATCTCCATTGAGAACTCTATTTCCTCTGACAACATTCCTTGGTTTCACCTCGGATAGAGTTCTTGATTTTAAAGGAACTTCTCTGAAACATTGACCAAAAAGACTTCTCAAGATGTACTCAAAACTAAATGTATGCCATATTCAGGGGAGATATCAAACCTTTTATGATGAGTTCCTGATTCTGAATTTACTGCGCATTCACTGCTAAAGGAAGCTGATTCGTGTGATCCAGATACAGGGGCAATATAGCACAGAGGAAATTTTTGAAATGCAGGGACGGGTGGGTATTCTGGAGGGAATGGATATGGTCTTTTTATGCCAACCATCTACATTAACAAACAAAATAATAGTTTATCAACCCACAATCTCAAAACCAATCTCTTCTGCACAAACAGATTAGAAAAAAGAAATTTCAAGAATAGACAGTGGAATATCCTGAAAGGGAGCCTTGGCGTAACTGGTAAAGTTGTTGTCATGTAACCAGGAGATCAATGGCTCGAGCCGTAGAAACAACCTATTGCAGAAATGCATGGTAAGGTTGTATACAGTACACCCCTGTGATCCGGCCTTTGCTTAGTGCACTAGACAGCCCTTTTTTTTTTTTACAGTCGAATATCCTGGCAACCTTTAATCCTTTATTTATTAGCTCTTTGTTATTTCTATCATGCAGGTAGGAAAGACTACTAAATTTACCTTCACTTCTTCTGGCCAAAGAGGTAAATAGTGACAGCCATTATAACTTTGGTTTGAAGGGGGCTCCATATGAAGATTTCCTACAGATGATGAGATATTCACCTGCACCATACACAATAAAACTAATTAGCCTCAGCATACTAAATACAAAGAAAGACATGTTAGCCCAATAATGATTACTACTGCTAGAGGCGGATGTAGTATAGAATTATAGTTCAACTAACCTAGCATTTTAGCATAAATACATTTGTGAAAAAATCACTATAATTTCAACAACTATAAAATTGTGAATGCATAATTCCAAAAATATAACGGATTAAGTGGTAAGAGCCTATAGGTCGAACGGTCAACTTTAAATTCAGGATCCGCCTCTAAGTACTGCAAGTAATAAGTAAGCTGAAAGCTGGCTTACCATTGATGAGGAACAAGGAGGCTGCTGATATTGTTGTGATCTAAGCAGCACACTGGGTAAAGAAAAAATTGGGATCTGGGGTTCATGTGACAAATTTAGATTAGGCCTAACACCACCATATTGATACAACTTCTTATTCTCTTCTTCAGTATTGTACTCACTACTCCACAATTTAGAGCAATCATCATAGCCTGGACCCAAAATTGCTGACAAATTCATTTCACCTTCACCTATCATACCAGTTGTTTTAGATGGATTTGGTCTAAACTCACAATTTTTCGAGGCTAATCGTGTTTGTGAAGAGATTGAAGAGGAGTTAAGGGTAGGCCTAAGAGTGGAATCTTGTGCTGAGACAATTGAATTTGGTGACAAAACATTAGGTGAATGCAAAGTTTCATCTTTTATATGTTCTTCCAATCTAATTCTCTCAAGTTGAGCAACACCTAGTCCTCTTTGTGGAACTTTTTTTTGTTTCAACTTTTTAGTGGCACTGGCACTGCTGCTATTGCTATTGCTACAGCTTTGTGTATGATCTTCTATAGTCATTATTGCTAATGTCAAGAAAATTGTATCTTTCTTAAGCAATACAGAAAGGAAAGCTATATATAAACACAGGATCCATCAAGTACAGGAACATGATATTCTTAAGATACAGAAAATCTGATGTGTATTGGAAAGAAAATGAAAACCCCCATAATTTAGTAAAGATTGTAACTTTGAATGTGGACAATTAAATAAACCAAATACATGTAGAGCAAGAGAGGAGGAAATAGTATCTGAGATTGTATGAGATCACAAAGATCAGATCACTATAATATGGAAATAAAGTACACTTGAGAATTAACAGAGTAAAAAAAGGAATAAAGAAGTAAAAGGAAACTGATCAAGAATCGGAAATTTTAAATAACTTTAAATGCTGCAAATCTAAAGGAACCTAAAAAATTGGTCTCTCTCTCTCTCATATTTTAACAATCTCTAGACCGACTCTCTAGTACTCTTCTTCCTCCTTTCTTTTCTCCTTCTTGTTTTTTGCTTTTCCACTTCTTTTTTCCTTTCTTCTATCTTCCTTAAGTAATTATACTACTATTTGCAAAATGTGGGTCCATTTTATTGCATGCATGCAACTTACTAACCAAAATATATTAAATTAAAGAAAAAGAGATCATCATTCAGGACGGATGTCTAATAAAACCACAACGACTTAGTAGCTTTTGCTAAAATTTTGAATCTAGTAACCTAAATGATCCGTGACATCCGAATAAAAGTGTTCAATATATTATATACCTTTAAAATCTGAAGTAATATTTTATATATATACATAATGTATTTTTCAACAAAAGAATGGTCACAATTAGAACAATGTGGCTTCGACTCTGATCCGAACCCACACAGTTTACGTTCTGAGTTCGTCTCTATCTTCTAGCGTGACGAGCTTATCAATCTCCGACTACCTACCAGTAAATAATAAAAGTTTCCTTCTTTAAGTCTCTTTTTTTACTTCCACGAGTTTTTGATTGGATGTTGGTAAGTTGTTAAAAAAGATTTTTTTATAAGAAAAATACGGTCGCGTTGAGGAATACTACAGAGCTACGTACGAACTCACGTAAGTTGGTCTTGACTTTTCAACTATTCCGTTATGATGAAATATAGTTTATTATATTATTATTATTGTTTTTTCTTTTCTTTTTTTTTGCTTAAATTATTGTTGTCATTCTTGAAAATGATTGATGGTCCAAAGTGGCTTCGGAAGGTCATCAAGTCCCTTGCGTTCATCGAACTCTCCAACTGAAACGCTAGAAACAAATAAAAAGAAAATAAATCCGATAAAAAAAAAATCCTAAAGAGTAATAATTCAGGGTGTATTTGGTACAAAGTAAAATGTTTCCTTGAAAAATAAGTGATTTTCTTACTTATTTTTCGGACCGTGATTAGGTAGCAGAAAATATTTAATATATATATATAATTTCCTAACTAAACCAATTGGGGTGATAGACCCGCGGTTGAATATTGACAGTAAACAATAAAATACAAACAAAGTTAAAAGGGGAATGATTTATGAATAAGCAAGATGAATCAATGTATAAAGCTCAAAGGGATAATCTCTCAGAATAGGAGTGTATCAACAGTATCTGAGTTATATTCTATATCACTGCCTTAATGGGTTTTTTTTACAGAAATATAGTCATCCCTCTTATAGTGGAGGGATCTTACTTTAGATATAATTAAAAATACATAGTGGGGAACCCATGATAAATCAGTTTTTTCCTAATTTTTGCCGAGATTCTCTCCCTTAGTGCGGCTGTAACGGCTCTTGCCTATGAGCTCGATCTTGATTGGACTTGATATTGATCGATCTCCAAATTCAGAGCTCGATATTGACTCGAGCTAGATATTGATTCGGGGCCCAGTATTGATTCGGGCTCGGTATTGATCGGTCTCTGGCTCTTAAGCTCGATAACACCGCTTCGTATTAGAGTTCGATTTGGACTTCGAGCTTGGTAATGACTTCGAGATCGGTATTTGATCGGTCCCTAAAACTCGAAACTCGGTAATCTGGCTTTATACCTCATCTCGATATTATGAAGACGCTCTTCGGTCCATTAAGTTCCCATCTTGACCAATCGTACGAAGGTCGAAATCGATTTTGACCGTATACAAATAGTCCCCTCGTTTCTGGGGAAGGATGCGGCGAGAAACGACATGATTTTCCAATGGCACGATTAGATATACACTGACGTTTGCATCGAGCCCGACCATGACGTATGTGATAGCTGTCCCGTCGGTTCAGTTTACCAAGGCATTAAATGTATGTCAGGCGATGGTCAGCCACTACTGATATTGAACCGCCATTGCCCAATCTATAAATAGCCCCTCTTTTCACTATTTTTCACTTTCAGATCTCCAAATCTTCTAAGTTCCTTTTCGCATCTTCTGGGTTTTTCGTCTGTAAATATGTGATTTTCACTGCAAATCCCTTCTCAAAATACCAAATACTCCCGATCTTCGTTCATAGAATTTTAGATGGCAAAAACGTCTAAAATTATTCCGCAAAAAGAGGTCGCTTCTATATCTCGACCCGCCGGTGGCGAGGATGTGGAGGAGCCCTGCCCTGGGGAATTCGTTCCGGTAGGGTGTTCAATTGTAGGTGATTTTAAAATTGAAAAACCTTCTCCGGTATCGGGTCAGTGTGAGCCGATGTCGAGGTATCAATGTTCAATTACCGAGAAAGTTCTCGAGAAAGTCATACAAGAATCCAACTGGGATAATAAACTCGTAGTAATCCCATCGCCTGATGAATCAATTACTACCCACGTCGAAGGGTTCTTAAGTATTTATACTTATTCTTTCACGTTGGGCCCTCTAGACCCCGTCATCGTTGCCTTATGCAAGAGGTACGACGTGACCCTCGGCCAGATCCATCCTTCCTTTTGGAGGATAGTGATTCTTCTTTGATTTTTCTCGAGCAAGATCGAGGGGCGTATCTTCACCCTCGATAATCTTATGCACCTTTATAGTCCCCGACTTTACCGAGGAGGGTTAATCAAGCTTGCTCGTCGAGCAACCAAAGCGTCATTCTCGAGCATAGATGAGACTCGGGATCGGGGTTGGATGGTCTGTTTTGTTCGAATCAAAACCTCGGACCTGATCCCTGCCGATGACTTGCCATTTTCGGAGAAATGGAATTTGAGTCGTGAGTAAACATTTCTCTTTGCCCGTTTTGATTTTGTAACTGCCTTTCATTTTGTTGATCCATTTTTCTTTTCTTGTCACAGCCGTAGCTCGGATACCGAAACTGATTCCAGATCTTAAACAATGGGTTGAAGGTCTGGTGCTGCAGAGACCGTACTCCGAGCGTGCTTGGGTCGAATTGTCAAAGGGTCGATGGGAGGCCTGTAGTCATGGTAAGTCTCTTTCTCGATTTGTCTATTTTTTGTTCTTCTTTATTTACTTATTCCTTTTTTCCCTTTGTATGACTCGGGAAGGATATAGTCATGAGGCCCCCATATAGTGATGAAGAGATTCCTTCCCCGAAGCAGGTTAAAGAAAGGAAGAGAAAAGATGTACCGAGCTCCCCGAGCTTGGAAAAGAAAAAACTGGCTAAGAGATCTCGCAAGCCAAAGGGGGGCTCCGGTGTCGTGCCTTCGGAAGTGGTCCGCCAATTAAGGGACGAGCCCGAAGCAGGAGAGGAGGATTTAGCCTGTGCACGGTTTAATGTTGTGATTCAACAGTCTTCCGATTTGGCTGAAGCAAATCAAAGAATCTTGGCCATAATCCCAGAACAAGAAGAAGCCGAGATTATCCCTTCTCGAGCTAAGATGACTGAAGGGGAGACCGAGGGTAGGACTTCTTGGGCAGTAGAAGATATTTTGAGGGATGAGTTCGGGATATTTGATATTAGTGGATCCCCTCAGATTTCGGATGCCAGCATGTTGGTGGTTTGGTCCTACGAGGACATTCACGAGTCGACCGATATCCACGGTTTTCTGGAGGGGCTCGAGTCGGCTTCCTCGGAGGAGGTTACCAGTTTTAGTGGAATGCCGATACCCAAAAAGCCATCATGGTCGGGTCCTACCGAGCCTTCATCGATTCACAAACTGGTGGACCGATTCCCAGCCCCGAGTGTCGATCCCGACCGTAGGCGGAAGATAGTGTTCTATGTACCTGAGGATACCGTAATTCTTCCCCTCCCCCCCCTCCTGTGGGGATTGCCAATTACCTTCTGTCCTTGGTGACCAAAGAGGATCAATCAGTGATGAATGCGGTGGGGCCCACCTGTCTCTTCAACGAGGCCCAACACGCTTTGAATCGGGTAACTCTGATGGCATCTTTGTTGTTTCTCTTATACTTAGAATTGTAGATAATTCTTACATTTTTTCTTTTGTTTGTAGGCTTCGGTGTTGCATCACGAGGCCTTTCTTCAAATCCGAGAGGAGCATGATGCTGAGGTTTGGAGCCTCACTGAGAAGAGTGACTCTTACAAGCTCCTTAGTGAAAAACTTCGAGCAGATTTGACAGCAGCTCGGGAAGAGCACGAGGAGATGGCTGAGCACGTATTCCAAATTTTTCATGATAGTGAAGATGAAAAGGAGATAACCACTAGCGATCTGATTCTACAGGTTCGGCAGAGGATCGAGAAGATAGGACGGCTTAACTTACAGGTAGATGGGCTACTGGCCGAGAAAGAAGAATTTAAAAAGAGTGTGGATACCCTGCCTCGAAAAAGGAAGCCGTTCAAGCTCAATTGGAGTTGTTTGACGCCCAACTTCGATCTGCAAAAGAGAATGCCTCGAGGATGATCGAGAAGATGAAAGAGCTTCAGCGTCGGTTGGATTTGGCCATTTCTGATAAATCAGGCTTGGCTAATGAACTTGAAGTAGCCAGATCTGAGGTGATCGAGGTCAATAAAATAGTCGATGCTAAAGTGGCTCAGTTCAGGATCGATGTTGAGGTTAACCAAGCCAAAGCCAAGAGCATGGTCGAACATGCAAAATGGCAAGCTCGGAGAGAAGCTCTCGAGGAGGTCAGTGCTCAGGGATTCGATGTTAGGGCCAAGATTGAAGTTGCCAGGGCAGAGGAGAACAAGGCTCGAAGGTTGGCCTTTCCTGAGGAAGACTCCGATAGCTCGAGTGAGTCTGAAGCTTAGGAAGATGCCGAGAGCACGACCTCCGATGAAGATCGAGCCATTTAGGACCTTAGGTAGTTTGTTGTATTCTTTTGAGGCCGGTTTCGGTCTTTGTATAAAGAACTTTCTTTTGGCCGAGTTGCCTTTGTACAAGATTTGTAAATATAAAACTTTCTTCCTTTGAAGAAAAATAGTCTTTTAAGCTAAATAAATAGTTTAAATTTTAATCACTGTTGCCTTCGGGCTTTGTGGGTAGTTCCCTTTGCTTTGTTGGGCTCGAATAGCCTTCAGCCTTAAATAGTCGAGTGTTTGTTCTAACTTGAAATAATGAGTAACTCACTCAAAGTAATGTAGCTCGTAGGTCGTAGGTTTTATAGTCGAGCGAGTGATTGCTCGAACTCGAAATAAGAGTAGCCCGTAAGCTTTATGGTCGAGTGATTGCTCAAACTTGAAATAAGAGTAGCCCTTAGGCTTAATAGTCGAGTGAGTGATTGCTGGAACCCAATGTAATGTTAGCCCTTAGGCTTAGTAGTCGAGTGAGTGCTTGCTCGAACTCGAAGTGATGTAGCCTGTAGGCTTAGTGGTCGAGTGAGTGATTGCTCGAACTCGAAACAAGAGTAGCATGTAGGCTTAGTAGTCGAGTGAGTGATTGCTCGAACTCGAAGTAATGTAGCTCGTAGGCTTAGTGGTCGAGTGAGTGATTGCTCGAACTTGAAATAAGAGTAGCCCTTAGGCTTAGTAGTCGAGTGAGTGCTTGCTCGAACTCAAAGTGATGTACACCGTAGGCTTAGTGGTCGAGTGAGTGATTGCTCGAACTCAAAATAAGAGTAGCCTGTAGGTTTAATAGTCGAGTGAGTGCTTGCTTGAACTCGAAGTGATATAGCCGGTAGGCTTAGTGGTCGAGTGAGTGATTGCTCAAACTCGAAATAAGAGTAGCATGTAGGCTTAGTAGTCGAGTGAGTTCTTGCTCTAACTCGAAGTGATGTAGGCTTAGTGTGACTTGATATCGTTGATTTTTCGATTGTCATCCCCGATTTATGGGGTAATGGTCGGCCCTTAAGCCTGTTTGCATAATAGATCAAGATATAGAGGATGGATTCTGAGATATGAGATATCAGTAAAGAAGAAAATTTCTCTTTATGTCGTTATACATGTGTTCATGTTTTGTACCAGGGATCGAGTAAACTACACAAGCATGGTTCGTTTTGACCATTTGGCTCTTACAATTTTTCCTATCGAAACCATGTTGTTATGAAGTAATTTCCTTGCATCGAACTTGATAATCGATTTTGATATATATATATGTGCTTGAGTGTAATGCCCCCCATTATTCGAGGTTGATTGTAAAGAGGCCTCAGATACTATGGAATTGTTCTAAGTTAGCACGATCAATGGTTTCCTCGTTAAAAACCTTGCCAAAAAATCCATTTGGGATAAAACTGGCATAAGGGAAAAAGAGTGCAACGCATGCTTTCAGGCCTAAAGCCTCGGGTTGAATAATCTATCCATGTTCCTGGTTGAACTCCTGCAAGGGTTAGTTTCAAAATATAAATGAACATGGGAGGGTCGTACCTTAGCAGTAGTATCGTTTTAGGTGCGACACGTTCCAATTGCTTGGTAGTTGTTTGCCGTTTATCACACCGAGCTTGTAGGATCCTTTACCGACGACTTCGAGAACTTGATATGGTCCTTCCCAGTTTGGACCCACTTTTCCTTCATTTGGATTTCAGTTATTGAGGGTGACTTTCTTTAGCACTAATTTCCTGATTTTAAAATGGCGAATATTGGTTCTTCGAGCATAGTATCTTTCGATCCGCTATTTTTGGGTGGCCAATCGGACAAGAGCTACTTCTCATTTTTTGTCCAATAATTTTAGGCTCGTTCTCATCGTCTCGTTATTTGATTCATCTTTTGCATATCGAAACTTGTCGCTAGGTTCTCCGACCTCAACTGGGATAAGAGCTTTGGCGCCATAAACCAACGAGAATGGTGTCGCTCCGATACTCGATTTTGAGGTTGTGTGGTATGCCCATAGGACTTCGGGTAGTATTTCTCTCCATTTTTCTTTGGCGTTGGTTAATCTTTTCTTAAGATTTTGGATGATGGTTTTGTTGGTCGATTCGGCTTGTCCGTTCCCACTGGGATGATAAGGTGTCGAGAGGATCTTTTTAATTTTGTGGTCTTCGAGAAATTTTGTCACTTTGCTTCCGATGAATTGTATTCCATTATCACATACAATCTCGGATGGCATCCCGAACCGACGTATTATGTGGTCCCAAATGAAGTCTATCACCTCCTTTTCTCTTGATTTTATCAAAAACATGTGCTTCAACCCATTTAGAGAAATAATCAGTCATAAACAAAATAAACTAAGCCTTACCTGGGGCCGATGGGAGGGGGCCGACGATGTCCATTCCCCATTTCATGAAAGGCCAAGGAGATAGGACCGAGTGGAGAAGTTCCCCGGGTCGATGAATCATGGACACAATGTCTTTGGCATTTGTCGCATTTTTGAACGAAATCCATGGCATCTTTGTCCATATCGATCCAATAATATCCTGCTCTGATTATTTTGTGAACTAATGAATCGGCACCGGAATGATTCCCACAAGTGCCCTGGTGAATCTCACGTAGGATGTAGTCGGTATCTCCCGGTCCCAAACATATTGCCAGTGGGCCATCGAACATCCTTCTGAACAGTGTTCCATCATTGGATAAGGTGAATCGTGCAGCTTTCGTGCGTAGAGATGTAGATTCCTTTGGATCCGATGGAAGTTTCCCGTTCTTAAAGTATTCTATATATTTGTTTCTCTAATCCCAGGTTAGACTCGTGAAGTTTATCTCGGCATGACCTTCTTCGATTACCGATTTTATGAGTTGTACGATAGTCCCCGAGTTGAGTTCGTTATCCTCGACCGAAGAACCTAATTTCGCAAGAGTGTCAGCCTCACTGTTCTGTTCTCGAAGCACATGTTGCAAAGTTCATTCCTTAAACCGATGTAAAGTCACTTGTAATTTATCCAAGTACCTCTGCATTCGATTTTCTCAGACTTCGAAAGTCCCGTTGACTTGATTTACCATGAGAAGGGAATCACATTTGGCCTCCACGACCTCGGCTCCCAAGCTTTTAGCTAGTTCGAGGCCTGCGGGCGATTTTAGTACGATGCCCAGTCCGGACCCCTTTGCGTTTAAGACTCCGTCCGTAAAGAGGGTCCAGATTACCGAAGAGGTATCCGATTTTATCAATAATTCCTTTTCAATTTCAGGTACCAAGGCCGGCGTGAAGTCAGCCATGAAGTCCGCTAAGATCTGAGATTTGATAGCGGTCCGAGGTCCTCTGCTTGCACAGATTTAACTAACATGTCATCAATATAAACTTCCAATATTTTTCCTATTTGCTTTTCGAACATTCGGTTTACTAGGCGTTGATAAGTTGCACCAGCATTTTTTAGACCGAATGACATCACATTATAACAGTAGGTACCGTACTTAGTGATAAATGAGGTCTTTTCTTGATCCTCCGGGTTCATTTGTATTTGGTTGTATCCGGAATAGGCATCGAGAAAACTGAGAGTCTTATGGCAGGTTGTGGCATCGAGCATACGATCGATATTAGGCAAAGGAAAAGAATCCTTAGGGCAAGCTTTATTCAGGTCTTTATAATCTATACACATTCTAAGCTTGTCCCCCTTTTTAGGGACTACCACCACATTTGCTAGCCATTCAGGGTATTTTACTTCCCGAATGGACCCTATTTTAAGAAGTTTGGTTACCTCATCATTGATGAAGGCGTGTTTGACCTCAGACTAGGGCCTTCTTTTTTGTTTTACCGGGTGGAACTTTGGGTCCAAGCTTAGCTTATGAGTGGTGATTCCCGGTGGGATCCCTGTCATGTCAAGATGGGACCAAGCAAAATAGTCTATGTTAGCTATAAGAAATTGAATAAGCTTTTTCCTGAGCTCGGGATCTAACCCCGTGACCAGGTATACCTTTAGTTCAGGCAGATATTCGATTAGTATGACTTGCTCCAGTTCTTCGACCGTAGATTGAGTAGCGTCGGAATCATCGGGGACCACAAAGGATGGAGGGATCCCATGTTCATCATCCTCGTCAGTCTTCCGATTCTTTAATTAGGTCAGAGCTGACGTTTGTGATTGCTATTTGGTATTTCATTCCTCCTTCGAACCCGATCCTTTTGCCGATGATAGTGAAGATATCGGAGTTGCTTCTTCGACGGAAAACATTTCTCTTGCGGTCGGTTGTTCTCCGTAAACTATTTTGACTCCCTCCAATGTTGGGATTTTCAGAACCTGGTGTAAGGTCGAAGGTACAACTCTCATATTGTGGATCCACGACCATCCAAAAAGGGCGTTGTGCCTTATATTGCCTTCGATCTAATAATGTTGGCCAAGCTACCTGGATCAATTAACACATGCTTAACTTTAGTTTTATTCATAAGTACATATATTACCAGTGCATCGTTGTGAGGTTGCATGACTCCTCCTGCATCTTCATCATTAAAGGACAAGGTTCCCATGGGTGCATAATCCTGAGTTCGAGATCGTTTTTCTTTTATAACCGGCATCTTAGTGCGTTTAAGCACCGGCCCCTGAGGGATATAGACCCCACCGATGATCATGTGGATGGTGTGTTATGGCTCTTCTTGTTCGTTTCGTCTGTTGAAATCCTTGTTTTTGAAATGATTTTTGGCCGGTCACTTAAAAATTCTCGAAGGTGCCCTTTATTAAATAATTGGGCTACCTCCTCTCTTAGTTGCCTGCAATCCTCCGTTTTATGGCCATGAGTGCCATGATATTGGCACATTTGATTGGGATTCCTCTGGGCAGGATCGATATGCATAGGTCGAGGCCATTTAGTATCTTTGATGCATTCAATAGCTGATACGATAGCGGATGCATCGATGCTGAAGTTATACTCCGACAACTAAGGTGCTTCCTTTGGTCCGGTATGCCTGTCGAACCCATTCCTGTTCATCAGCCCCAAAGATCCTTGGCCTCGATCATTTCTCTTTTCACCTCGTACGGGGTTGCGTGAAGGTTCGCTACCCCTACGATCTCCGTTATACAGACAATATCGATCCTTGATTGCCCTTGGTTCTCGGTTGATATTCCTTTTAATATCGGACCAGAACCTAACCGGTCGTCTTTGACTCTTATTTTGGATTGATACCAATTATGCACGTCGGACCAAGCAATAGCTGGGTATTCGATCAAGTTATGCTTCAGCCGTCGTGAAGCCATCAAGCTTCATTCGTTCAGACCTTGAGTGAAAGCTTGAACAACCCAATCGTCTGTGACTGGTGGTAGATCCATTCACTCCATTTGGAAACGAGATACGAATTCTCTTAGAATATTGTTATCCTTTTGTCTTACCTTGAATAGTTCCGACTTCCTGGTCTCGACTTTTAAGGCCCCAGCATATGCTTTTATGCAGTTTTATATACTTTTTGATGAAAGAAACACGATTTTCAGCATAAGCTTGGGTCAGGGGCTATGCTCCTAGTATATTCTTCACAAAGATGGACTCATGAAGGAAAATAGTTTTATTTTTTTTTTGGGTAGTTTGCTATAATTACTTTTGCATTGCACCTTTATCCTATGTTCCCAATCTCTTCATATTTTTTTAAAACACAAAAACTCTAATATTTTTAAAGTATGCACCGCCATTATGTGACATAATCTAGATGAATACACCATTTTTTTTCCTTAAGATAATGATTGATAATTAGTCATGCCTAGAGGAAATTAAAGTAATTAAAAAAAATAATTGTAACAACTAACACAAGAAAAGTGAAACTAATTAAGGAAATAATTAATTGAAATAAACACCAGCCAAGTCTAATTGGTAGAATCTGCAAGCATCGCAAAAGAGTCAATAGAGTTAGATGGTAAATTATGATACCATATAATTGCTCCCTTTGACAGGGTTTCACAGAATTTTTTAAATAACACATATTCGATCTCATCGTCCTCTAGATCGTTCCCTTTAATGGCACATGTGTAAGAGGTGACATGTTCGTTGGGGTCGGTCGTTCCATTATATTTTGGAATCTCGGGCATGCAAAACTTCTAAGGGATCGGTTTTGGAGCCGCACTTGGGGGAAAGGCTTTTGTATGAATTTTTTGAATCTAAGCCCTTCAATATCGATGGTGCCCTCAGGATCTGATCAACCCTGGAGTTATACGTTTCCACTTTTTATCGTTTGCCTCGATCCTCCTTGCTCCAACTCTATTCGTTTTGTCATTTCTTCGAGCATCTTAACAATTTCGGGATTAGTCCCTGATTCTTGCTCATTTGACCTTACTATAGCTGGGTCCGTTTTGTGGGTGACTTCTTGGGGTGGACTAGGCTCGAGTCTGGTCGGTGTCTGGGTTTGGCTCTGCAACTGGGCTATTGCTACTTGTTGAGCTTGCAACATCTCGAAGATTATACGCAAACTGATTCCGTTTTCCTCAGCGTTTTGGGTATTTCGAGCTGCAGATCGAGTTTCACCATGAATGTTATTTTCAGGGTCGGAACGTTGGTTCACCTCTATGGACGCATGTGAATTGACGTATATTGTCTCTTCGACCCGAGTTCCAATGGGATCGACGAATGGCCTTCCACCCCCGAGGGTTAAGTTGTTGTTCTCATCTTGAAGGTCAACTCCCTTGTCGATAGGTAGGGCCATTAATTGAGAATTCATCGTTTTCAACCTGAAATCAAAGATACTTCCAAGAGCAAGTATAAAACGGTGTATTTTGTAGAGATTCGTACCAAACAACCACTGTTATCCTTAGCCCCACGGTGGGCGCCAAACTGTTTACCCAAAAAATGGATAGAGTTGAATTTGTATGTAGTTCTAAGGGTACGTGATATAACTTGACACAAATCATAAAAGTGGGTAGAAATATTGAATATTGACCGTAAATAATAAAATACAAACAAAGTTAAAAGGGGAATGATTTATGAATAAATAAGATGAATCAATGTATAAAGCACAAAGGGATAATCTCTCAGAATGGGAGTGTATCAACAATATCTAAGTTATATTCTATATCACTGCCTTAATGGTTTTTTTATAGAAATATATTCATCCCTCTTATAGTAGAGGGATCCTACTTTAGATATAATTAAAAATACATAGTGGGGAACCCATGATAAATCAGCTTTTCCCTAATTCCCGCCGAGATTCTCTCCCTTAGTGCGGTTGTAACGGCTCTTGTCTATGAGCTCGATTTTGATTGGACTTGATATTGATCGATCTCCAAATTCAGATCTCAATATTGACTCGAGCTAGATATTGATTCGGGGCCCGGTATTGATTCGGGCTCGGTATTGGTCGGTCTCTGGCTCTTAAGCTCGATAACACCGCTTCGTATCAGAGTTCGATTTGGACTTCGAGCTTGGTAATGACTTCGAGCTCGGTATTTGATCGGTCCCTAAAACTCGAAGCTCGGTAACCTGACTTCAGACCTTATCTCGATATTATGAAGACGCTCTTCAGTCTATTAAGTTCCCATCTTGACCAATTGTACGAAGGTCGAAACTGATTTTGACCGTATATAATATAATTTAGACAAACACTATATGAGACGAAGTGTATAAGGACAGGGGAGGGTAGTAGGTCGGGCCCTAAGGGCCGGAGTGACGGTGACTATGTTGGGGGGGAGGTGGTGGTGGAGGTGGAGGTGGGGGTGGGACGAAAAATAGAGTGGGGAAGATTGAAAAAAAGTTTTGAAAAATATTTTTCCTCCTTTTAGTAGGAAAGTCATTTTCCAAAAATTAAAAAATATTTTTTAAAATATTTAAGCTAACCAAATATAGAAAAAATTAAAAAATATTTTCTTTGTACCAAACACACCCTCATTGTCATCTTTTTAACGTCAACCAAATGTTATGCAAGCCATCTACGTCTTGACCACCGTTAGCTACTTTGGAATTAGATCGATACCTCATTCTTTACTAGCAAGTTAGATTAATTAAATGTATAGTGTTGATTATAAGCTCCCTATTAAAAATTAAAGAAAAAGAAAAGGTACTCTCGTAGCAAGAGTTTCATCGCACAAAAAATACAAAATAGTAATATGTACATGAACTTACGCGCGTAAACACAACTTTCTCAATAAAATATTTGTCGCTTTTGGTTTCTCAGATTCAAACTATGGTTTCTCAAATTCAAACTAAGTAAATTTTACCCAACATATTAGAAATATATGTTTTTGTCATTTGAAGATGAGAAAATGGTACCTCATAGTATTTTTCGTCTAATATATGAATATCTATAATTTTGAAAAATCAAAATGAATATCTAAAATTTAACTTAAAAGATAAATTAATTTATTCTCCGAAAATTAGTCAATCCTAAAAAATGAAAAATATCAAATAAATTGGGATGAAGAGAGTAATATTCATTTAAAGGTTGAACATATCAATTGGTAAAAGATTGTGAATCAGTGAGGAATTAATCCGGTTATAGGTAATTCAAGGCTTCATTTATTCTTGGGTAACAACAATATAAAGAGTTTCTTTTCCAGCATAAAATTCAATGATTCTGTAATTTAAAACTAGTTGGAAATTTCTTAATGGTATAAGATATTGTTTTTAAATTATAGAAACTTCCATACTTTAAATCGAGTGACTGAACACATTTTTCAAATTTATTGATTGTTTTATAGTTTTATACTTTTATTTAAAAGATCAAATCTAGCATTCGCCTGGCTTCGAGATTGTCCACCATTGCCATAAATTTATTCCAAGGTAAACGATAGCACTCTCTTTTTGATTGGTCACTTTCACTTTTCAAGAGTCAAAGAAATACTAATTCTTAACTAAAATTTTAACTATTTTCCTCTCAATTTAATAGAATTTCAAGTAGTAAATATTATTTGTAGCTAGTTTCGGAAGATTTTAATATTCACCAGTCGATTTATTTATTTCCAATATAGTCTCAAAAATATTCTAGAACGAAAACTGGCAAGCTAATTGCAAAGAGGGAATCTTAACTTTCTAAGTTTATGCTTGCTTATTTGTAACAGAACACACACACACATATAGTATTTGTACTGTAACAGTAACATCACATAAGAGAATAAAAGACATTCTAAGATCTCAATGCATATGTTGACTTAAAGAACAAACAAGTTTCTTTCCTTCACACACATCACATGAGATGGAAGATTTAGCAAAATGACAGTATAACAAGAATTTCTAATTGTGGAAACAATTGGACCCATCCAAAATTAATTTAACTAGGGACTCCATATCATTTTATAGCGTGTTTGGCCAGGCTTCTTCCCAAGTCAAAAGTGTTTTTTTTTCTTTCAAAAAAGTATTTTTTTTTTTCTTCAATTTGAGGTGTTTGGCTAAGATTTTTTAGGGGGAAAAAGTGTTTTTTTCTTCAATTTGATGTGTTTGACTAAGCTTTTTTTAGGGGGAAAAAGTACTTTTGGCTAGAAGCAGAAGCAGAAGCAGAAAAAAGTAGTCTCTCCCTAGAAGCAGAAGCAATTTTGACTTTTCTTCCTACCAAAAATACCCTTAGCAAAATATTATATATATCAAAATAACCTTATTTAGTTTAAACTATTAAGTAATACATAATGACTTTTGGGATAAACTTTCATATTTATTGAATGATTTTTTGATATATTTAAACTATCTTGAAAGAATAAAGTAATTTTTATTTTATTTTTACATTTTACTTAAATCATACCATATTATAAGCATGAAGACCAAACTAGAAACTTAAAAGACCGAAATAACCCTATAAAACTAAATGACTATAATACCCTTCAACATGATATCATTTCAAATATATTTTTGTACAAAAATGTAAATATACATACTAATAAAATTAATAAAAAAGAAAATATTTAATTGAAATAAAGACAAACATGGAAATTGGTAGCCCTTTGACTTTCACCATTAATTAGTAACCTCCTATTAAATATTAAATAATACTCTCTCCGTTCAATTTTACTTGTCCA
This sequence comes from Nicotiana tomentosiformis, assembly GCF_000390325.3. Lineage (NCBI taxonomy): Eukaryota > Viridiplantae > Streptophyta > Magnoliopsida > Solanales > Solanaceae > Nicotiana > Nicotiana tomentosiformis. The sequence continues at coordinate 39,764,230 of NC_090818.1, read as the reverse complement.
CTTGGACTTTTCACGCCCCTTAAGAAATAGTGATTATAGTGTATATTTTACCATATAACCCTTAATAATGATAGCATTTCAAAAAGTCTTGAGAAATAATTTTGAAAATGAGTAATTAATGATAAGGGTAAAACAAGAAGAAGAAAAAAAGAGTCTTTCTTTTGATTTAGTATAGTGGACAAGTAAAAGTGAACCGAGGGAGTAGCTACTAAATGTTGTTAATTGGAAATCCTGCGTTCGAGAATTTCTTGGGAATTCTAAGCATCACCAACCTTTGAATTGTTTCTAATTCAATATATTTAGAACACAACCCAAAGAATAAGGTGTCAATATTATTATTTTTGTTCTCTTAAATAAATTGCTAAATGATTCATCCGTTATAGAAATCGAAAAGTCGTATTTGCCATCTTATTATTGTGATGTTGCTTCTTCTTTGCTAATGACGTTATAACACTATTCATCCTTGTGTGGCTAGACAATGTCAAAGCATTCAACAAGCAAACTTTCAAGCATTTTGCTTATAACATGTTTGATATTTAAAGAAAGAAGCAAAGTTTGGGGTCTACCGCAAGACATGGTTTCTCTACTAAAGTATGAAGTAACTGGTTTATATAACGTTTTCATCTTCTTCTTTTTTTTTTCCTTTATTTGGTGCATAATTTTTGGACTGTACATATAAAAGTTTTTGAGTCTATATTAATTCGGGTCACTCAAAACTGTTGTAGCAATTATGCTAGTATATGTTCATTGAGTGTTAGTTTTAGTTTTTTTTTATTTGGTTCTTAATTTCTATGTATGTTTTCATACTGACATTTTGAAATGAAAACTTAGCTGATGATGTTTCACGTATGGCCATATGAGCAAGATTTTGCTCTCGATTATTAGTCAAAATTATATTTCTAATAGAAGTTGTATTCTAGCGAAACATCTTGCTTTTTAAGGGGTTATAGTAAGAGCTTCTCTGTCAAAAAACAACAAAGAAGGAACAGAAAGATATTTTAAACAAAATACAATATTTTCTGTCACAAAATTAATGATTGGTGTGCAATTTTGTCACGACCCAAAACCTAACCCGTCATGATGGCACCTATCGTGATACTAGGCAAGTCGACATTTTCAAAACACTTTCAAAATTTAACAGAAATTATTTAAGACATTTAAAATAACCACAATCTTTTTCATAAAAAACTGGGGTAAAACCCAAATAAAACATAAGTGCGAAAAACAAATAGCCCGACATCGGGGCGTCACAAAGTCATGAGTATCTAATAACAAATCTAGAAACAGAGACTACTACAGTCTGTGCCAAATGTCAATACAAGAGAGAAAAGATAATAAGAAAGGAGAAACAAGGACCGCGAATACCAACAGCTACCTCGTAAGTCTCCGATAATCAGCCCGCGCACGAACTCAGCGACCGTCAGAACCGTACACACCTGGATCTGCACATGAAGTGCAGTGTGTAGCATGAGTACAACCAACTCAGCAAGTAACAGAATTAAATAAGAAACTGAGAAGCAGTGACGAACTATAATAATACAGATCATTTCGAAAGCTTTCAGTAAAGAGTGAACATGTTTTCAAATCCGGTGATATAAGTCAAATCAGTTCGAGCTCAAGTAAAACATATATGAATCTTCCAGAAATTTCACAACAACATCAGATAGCAACTAAGTGCAACAATAAATAAAAGCAAGTACAACCTCTCAAGGCAGCAGTCACTTAACTTATCTCATCGGCTCATACTCTCGGCTTTCAGCCTTCAATACACACTCTCAATAGGTATCTGCGCTCACTGGGGGTGTACAAACTCCGGAGGGGATTCTTCTAGCCCAAGCGCTATATCGCTGCGGCGTGCAGCCCGATCCAATCATATAAGTAGCCATAAGACTCGTTGCGGCATGCAACCCGATCCACAGTCCATAAATAGCCATAAGGATCGTTGCGGCGTGCAACCCGACCCATACACCCTCACATAGTTCACAGCTCGGCACTCAGGCCTTATCTCAATCACTAACCTCTCCATCCCCCCCTGGCTCACAGAATATCATAATAATCGGCCCAAAACAGAGAATACAACAAGTATCAACAAGAAATGAAAGGGAATAGAGATATAACACACGATTAGGTCTATGACTGAGTACAAGACATCAATTAGCAGTCAATTCAACAAGTATATGACCGCTGCAGGTCCCAACAGTGATATCATATGGTCTAAGCATGGTTTCTAACATGAAAGGCAGTCAATTGCTCAAAGATAAGGGAAAACAAGTAACAACAATGGCTATTTGACTTTACAGTCTCACGGGACGGACCAAGTCACAATCCCTCACGGTGCACGCTCACACGTCCGTCACCTAGCATGCGCGTCACCTTCAAACACTCACATCCTACCAATCCTCGGGGTTTCATACCCTCAAAACAAGATTTAAAATTGTTAGTTACCTCAATCCGAGCAAAAAGAACCTACTCCGCGATGCCTTTGCCTCTCAAATCGGCCTCCAAGCGTCCCGAATCTACCCATAAGTAATACAATACAATCAATAAAGGCTAAAGGGATCAATTCCACAAGAAAATTACTAAATTAGAGCCAAAATCTGAAATCTAACAAAAGTCACAAAACCCGAAAGCTCATTCATTCACGAGTCTAACCATACGAAATTTATCAAAATCCGACCTCTTTTGGTCACTCAAATCCCCAAAATCCACTCTCAAACTCTCAACCCCTAAATCCCCCAAATTTCTAGTTCAAATCCCTAATTAGATGATCAATAAAGCCATGGATTCACGAAATTTATACAATTATGGGTTAGAATCACTTACCCCAACGTTGGTCCTTGAAAACCTTCGAAACATCGCCTCTCTCCCGAATTTCTCAAGTCCAAAATTGGAAAATGAAAGACAAAACCCCAAGCTAGTGTTTTCTGCCGAGCAAAACCGCACATGCGGTCCTAGTTCCGCACATGCGAAACCGCATCAGCGAAAAGGGCTCTGCTTCTACGAAAATTCATTAAAAAACTGACTCCGCTCCTGCGATCACCTGACCGCATCTGCGGCCATCGCAGATGCGGGGCCCAAGCCGCACCTGCGATCCAATTGCGCATCTGCGCCTCTCAATCCGCTTTTGCGATCGTCGCAGATGCGGGATTTCCATCGCACCCGCGGTCTGAGCCCAGGCCTTCCTTAGCCGCACTTGCGGCTCTTCCTTCGCTCCTACGGCCTCGCACTTGCGGTTCCCATTCAGCAGGTGCTGAAACACCAGCAACAGCAGCTTCAACTGTATTTTTCCAACTTCAAATGATCTGTTAACTACCCGGAATCACCCCGAGGCCCTCGGGACCTCAACCAAATATACCAACAGGTCATATAACCCTATACGAACTTAGTCGAATCCTCGAATCACTCAAAACAAAATCAAAACACCAAATTACACTCGGATTCAAGGCTAAAAACTTCTATACTTTTGAATTTCGCATACGGTGCCGAAACCTATCAAACCACGTCCGAATGACCTCAAATTTTACACACACGTCAAAAATGACACCACTAACCTACTCCAACTTCTAAAATTCTATTCCGACCCCGATATCAAAATTTCACTGCCGACCAAAATCGCCAGAATTCTAACTTTCGCCAATTCAAGCCAAATTCTACTACGGACCTCCAAATCACATTCCGAACGCGCTCCTAAGTCCAAAATTACCTAACGGAGCTAAGGAACCATCAGAATTCAAATCCGAGATCGTTTACACATAAGTCAATATATGTTTGACTTTTCCAACTTAAGCTTCTAATAAAAAGACTAAGTGTCTCAATTTAGCTCCGAAACTATTCCGGACCCGAACTAACTAATCCGACATATTATAATATAGCTGAAGAACACAAAAGAAGCAGGAAATGGCAGAAACGGGGCTATCACTCTCGAAACGACCGGCCGGGTCGTTACATCCTCTTTCTAAAATAATTTTCAATGCATTTTTTTTTTGCATTAGATAAAATTCATGGTTAAATATTTTGTAAAACATATTTTATCACATGAAAAACTATGTATTATAGTATAAAAGGGATATTTATGTATGAGAGTTATGGTAATAATAAAGCGAACCGAGATAATAGGATAAAATATATACCAACATTACATATTTGTATTCATAAAATAAAACTAATATAATTCTACATAAAATAATATAGTGGTAACTTTTTGTACAGTTTAATTTATAATTCTGTTTCAAACAAAAGCTATTATATACAATATACTTGTAATCACAATTATTTTGATACACATTTTGTGAAAATTGATATGGACTACACGTGCAACGCACGTATTCATAGACTAGTAAAATTTAAAAACTTAATTATTATCTTTAATAATAAATATTTGTGATTATTTATCTATTTATACAACATTAAGTATTAAGCAAATATATTCATGTCCTTATTCATAATTTGACACTTAAAAGTATTTTTTGAAAAGTTTGGACAAACACATATTGTTGTTCAAAATTGTTTTTCAATTGATTAGTCAAATACAAACTTATTTTCTCCAGTAAAGTACTTTTTCGAAAAGTACTTTTGAAAAAAAATACTTAAATAAGATGATTTTTTCTAACATGCTATTAATTTGGGCTATACTCTTTTCCACATCAACATCGACACAAGTACAAATCACGAAACAGGCTTCTGATGCAAGCGAACAAAGAGGATACTTCATACAATCAGCTTTGACTAATTTGGAATCGATACTAAGTTAAAATAAAAATGTGACATTTTCACGACGAAATATATATCGGAATCTTTTTTTTAGAGTTTCAAAACACAAGATATTAAACTAATCATCGATTGTCTCGGCCCATTCTAATGGGACATCCTATTCCTTCACATCCCGCAGCTCTAAATGTGCGTATTTCTTCGATACTTTTTCATGGAAAATGGGAAAAATTGTCTTATCTCCCATCAACCTAAATTTGCTTATTTCGACTAAAATATTCATTAGCGAAAAGAGGGATTCCTCCTTGCTTCAAACTCTATTAAAGAAGCATCCTATTACGTAAAGGTTTAGGGCTGCACAGTCTCCCTCAAAGCTATGAAGTTCACAGCTCTTATTCCAAGAATTGATGTTATTCCTTAATAGCAGATTCAATAACATCTGTTATGAATCCTCAAACCAACAGGAAAGAGATCCATCACGATCTTCATTGCCATATGCCAATAAATTTGGGCACGTTACATATTTGGAACTTCCGCTAGCGATATATATTTTTTGTATATTATATGTTAATTTATAAAAAAATATACATTTTATCGGTTATTATCTTATAGAGTGAGTGTAATTTTCCCAATAGATTTAGGCTTTCAAAGTGGACCTACCTTAGCCTCAACAAACCCAAGAGTAAATAATGGGAGACAATACAAAGAATATTTGTCCGAAAGTGTATGAGGGGCCGAACAAGCAGCTCAGCCACAGCCGACCCCTTGCATAGCATATTCGTTTTGGTATTTTATGGTGCCAAGATTTTGTTATATATATGCAAACATAGTGTGATCATATTGCACTTTCTTTTTTCCCTTTTGTAAAGATGTTCCAAAATCTTTTTGTGTTACAATTGCTATTCCCTTCTCACAAATGAGCAGATTTCTGATGGTAATTTGACTGACTAATTCTTCCAATGCAATTTAGAATTGAGATATCATAAATTCATAATTATGTAAGGAAGTTTTTACTATCTCATTGTCACCTTAGTGGCAATCGTTGGCACCACATAGCCCCCCCCCACACACACACAACTACACAGTTTGAACGAGACATTTGAACCACCCTACGAGGACTTTTCAAAATTATAAGTATCAATTATCATCTTTTTGTTCCTGTTCAAAGTAAGCATTCTTCTCTTGTCACGCAATTTAATTAAAATCCAAAAATTGGATTCACCTAGGTAGTCAATCCAATGAATTACAATGGTAACTTGATTGAAAATAAAGACTCTCCAACCTGTGATAGGTGTGACTTGTGAGGGCAGAGGTAGCCAAGCGGATCAAGGCAGATGATTGTGAATACACTATTTTTTTTTTCAAACGAAAAAAGGCTATGCTACATGCTTATATTTTTTATAAAGAAAAATTGCTGTAAAATAAAGTAAAGAAAAAAGAAAAGCAATTTTGTGGCATGGGTTTTATTTTAGAAGAAAAGTTGTATACGGTCAAAACTGAGTTTGCCCTTCGTGTAATTAGTCAAGATTGGAGCATGATAGGCCGAGGATCATCATTATAATATCGAGTTCAAGTCCCAGAGATCAATCGAGCTCGAGCCAATATCAAACTCGAGACCCAGAGACCGACCAATATCGAGACCAACCCAGATTGAAAGCGAGCCAAGAGACAAAGAACCGTTGTAGCCGCATTAGGGAAGAGAATCTCGGCGGAAATTAAGCAAAAGCTAATTAACTAATCTATCATGGGATCCCCACTATATATTTTTAATTATACTCAAAAGTAGAATTCATCCACTATATTAAGAGTGGCTATCGCTTGTGAAAGGGATCCATTCAGACATTCATACACTCTGGCATCTAGGGGTTATTGAGATTTACACACAAATAAGCAAATATTATTCTTTTTGGGGCTTTGGATATTGATTCAATCTTGTTTATTTATCGGTCATTCTCTACTCAATTTGAGTTTGTATTCATTTCTTTTTACAATCAATATTCGATATATCTCTACTTATTTTTTCAATTTGCATCAAGTTATATCACGTATCCTTAGAACCAGAGGCGGATGTAGCGTATTAGCTACGGGTTCAACTGAACCCATAACTTTCGACGCGGAGTAAAAATTTGTATGTAAAAATTCATTAAAATTGCAAAAATAGTAGATATGAACCCATAACTTTAAAAATATAATGGGTTCAATGTTAAAAATCTTAAAATTGAACCCACAGGATTTAAATCCTGGATCCGCCTCTGCTTAAAACTACGTATAAATTCAACTCTATCTGTTTTTCGGGTAAACAAAAGTGAATATCATAATAAGAAGAAACTATTCCCCTTCTAATTTCTTACACCTTTAGCAAGTCTTATTTTGACGAAAAGTCTTTTATGGAGAAGGTTTTGACTGTTTTTGCAGCAACCGTTGAATATTCACATTCTGGTGTTATTACTACAATTGTATTATGATTAGCCTCATAATGTTGTTATCTCGATTTTTAAAAGTTAATATAATAATTATCAAATTTATGCTTTTCCTTAAACTGGAAAATTAAGGTTCCGTAGCTCAGTTGGTTAGAGCGTTGGTCTTATGAGCCGAAGGTCGCGGGTTCGAGCCCCGCCGGGACCATATTTTTGTGTTATTTCTATGAAGGTGGAAAGTGGATGAGACATTGATTTTCATGGAATTGAATTAAGGGAAAAACATTAACGGGATTCTCAATCCTTCAACTAGTCTGTAGTTCTAATCTGATGTCAGTTTTTAGTGAAAAAGATAAACTCATTCTCAATCTTTTTTTTTCTGTTCCTCCACCATTTTTTTTTTTCAAAAGAAAGGAGAAAGGAAAATAGTTTCTTTCTTTCCAATTTTGATGCTAACATCAATTAAAACAAAGCAGAAGATCCCTTATTCCTTCTCCTCAGGTTTGACACACTACATTATGTTCTGATGAATATTCACTCACTTTTTAGAAATCATGAAAATTGAGTGGCCTGATTAGGTAATATATTCTATACTGGTTCATCCAATGCTTATATCCTGGAATATGCTAGTATCAAAGAAACTTTTTGTGCTTTGAATACTTGATTCAAACTCGTTCCACGACAGTCTTAATTCTAGATTCTTGATTCATTGTGTTTTCTTGTAGCAAAGCAGACCCCTTCTCGGATCAACTTTCTTTTATTGATTTAATTGATAACTTCATTGTTTCAATTCATTCTCAGATATGGAAACACCGGTGATTGACCAATGCTGAAATAGTATCCAAGAAACTTTGGTTATTCGACCAGCCAATTGAAAACTATATTTTTTCAAATGAATGACTCTTATTTTTAGGAAGACGATTCCATGTCATTCTTCGAATCTAGTTTGAAAACAAAACATTTGCTCTGTGACGTAAGGCTCCAGCCTAAAACTTTGAAACTATATCAAATCATACTTGACAACTGAAGCATGGAGAAGAGCCAGAAAGGGCGAAACCTCTCTTTTCATAATAAAGTGACCCGCCGAAACAACTCAAGTTAGACGAGACGCATGAATATAATTTCAGAGAGGCTCGACCGGACCCAAGAAAGAGTAGTCGTAAAATCAACCAAGCTGATTGAGGATGTTACTGCCGCCCAAATTCAAGTTGCGCTCAGAGCTTATTTGGTAAATACTATTATACCGTCTCTTATAGAAGGCTAGCAAGCATAGGATATGATATCTCAAATTAAGGAGGTTTTTTCAAGTTTTTTTGGATATTTTTTAAAAGGTCCTAACTGGACTAATATATTTTGGACTACGTACACTTTTCCATACTGATACTGCTCTATACTGACATAAAATACAGACTACTATATATGATGGTGATTATGATAGAAGGTAGAAAATGCAAGAGGGAAAAGGAAAAGGTTGAAAATAATTAATATGGGTGATGGCAACTTTGCAGTATGTTATTCATGTTCAGTCACAAGATTTCATTTTTATTTCCTTCAACCTATAATGCAATAGCGGTCATCCCACATGGGTAAAGTTATAACACTGAATACAAAACTTTCAATAAAGAAAACAAAAATACAACCAAGCTCCAACTCATGATACCATAAAAGCCATTAGTTGGTCTGTCTTTTAGTAGGCCATCCCCTCTTACTGAACAAAAATGGCATTAAGGTATAATCTACACCACAATAAACGCGGAACTTAAAACACTACTAATTCCTAACTATTAAAGAAAATTCCTACAAACACTAGACAACGCCCCAACTATTGTAATTTGTGTACCTTTCTTAAGAGAAACATCTCATAATACCATCATAAAAAGGACAATCCGGTACACAAAGTATCTCGCATTCACACAGGATTCAACGAAAAACCTCACCCCAAGAGGGTGTAATGTAAGCAACCTTTACAAGCATCAATGGATGATTCCAGCCAGAACCAATGACCTATACCTATAAGTCACACGAGACAACTTGACCGTAGCTCTAAGACTCACCTTCTCATGATACCATCATACTATTCCATAAATCGAAGTCCATTTCTCCTCCCGTTTGATAGTATAGTCAATTACTATAAAGAAGTGACAACAATAAAGCAATTGTCAACATCTTGATAGAACCAACATGTGTAACAAAAATTTTCCCAACTGAGTAAACAGTAAACCCCAAAAAGAGAATAGGAAAATCTCTTTGTTGTATCTCACTAGACAGAGACTTTTATGAGGTGTACTGAGATTTGCAGAGGGAGGGGACCATAAATTGATTTCCAAGTACCATACCTTGTTGTATCTGTGTCTGTAGTTCTTTCCATTATTCAGTTTCTGATTCATCCTTCATAGCAATTGATTGGTTCCCTTCAATTTCTCATATTTATGAAGCCTAGCTATCCCCACTTAGTTCTACCTTCCTACATTCATCTAACACAACCTTTTTCTTTAGTTGCTGCGGCTGTCCTTTGACAAGTTTACATTCCTATGCAACTTATCCTTTGTGTGCTAAACTACCCTTATGACTTGGGCTCTATGGGGCTATGACTATTGACTCTGATCAACCCTTTGTTACCACAAACATGAATCACCTCTTGACACACTCTAAAGGATAGCAAACAATTCTCATTCAGCTTCTTTCTCTTTTCATTTAACAAGAGAGTAACTTGGTTTCACAAAAAGTAATCCAATCACGAAAATTCTTGCCTTTAGATGGTAAAAGAACAAGAACCCCCCCCCCCCCCAACCACCACCACCAACACACACACAAAAAAAAAAGGACTTGAATGGCTGCCAAACCCTTCAACGTTAGGAAATTAGGTAGGTGATGTTTTCAAGACTTATTTATCTACTATAAAGTTTAGTCTTGCATCTAATGATCTATACCATAAAAGCTAAGACAGCTAAAATAGGTGATGGGAGTCACTAAAAGGAAGTTTGAAGCTGAAAGTAGCATTCAGATTACCACTCTCAAACCCACCCTAATTACTCCAACTGTTCACAGAAAATGACTTAAACTTTTAATATGCTCCCAAAAATCCTATCAGCGATAGGGATGTTAAAACGACCATAATTATTTCTTTCAATTCCTTTTGAGGCTTTGAGAAGTTGTTGAAATATAAACTGTTTTTATCAGAAAGTGGTAAAGCAACTATCAAACCAAAGATAGATCTCTCGGTCACCTACATGAAAAATTGACCCTTTACTGTAAAGAGAAGAAAATTGGAAAGACAACAATATCAATGTCACAGCAATCAGGTTAACTAGGAACTCCATCACATTCAAGAATGCCTTAATATTGAGAGAAATGGTTCTACAATTGGAATCCCAAGACTTGAAGATAGTTAACAGAACATTACCATTTCTAGCTTGAAAGTCTCCAATTCATGAAATAAAAGCAAACAGCAGCAACATGAAAAGTCTAAACACATATCATCACTCCTAGAGTAGCAGTTGAGCTTGAAAAGCTCCATTACACAACAACGGAAAGAAAGAACATTTTAATAACTAATAATATTAGACCGGATCGAAGAACCACCTGAAAAGATGATCAGGATTCATTTCAACACGGTTCATTTGCCATTGAATCAGACTCGATAACGAACTTTCTCATTTTCCAGCTCCAGGATCTCTTACAGCATCACTTCTGTAAGTTTCCAATTTTATTCAAGCAAATCATATTCCTGCAAATTGAGCTCAATGCAACAGTGAACAACATTTCAAGAATGAAATGGAATATTGAACAAGATTTATGAAGTGATTACCTGTCAGTGGATAAAAAGAGAATATTGCCGGAGCCAAACTCAATGGCGAGAATCAGAGGAAGCAGAGGATGGCTTATCGGATATACCATCGTGCTCCTCTTCATCACCTTGGATTCGAGCAGGAATACGAAACCCAGAGAATCCGCCTAATTCAGAGGCAAATCCATAACCAGGAGGAATTGTGGATGGATGATGATACACGGGTAATACTGCTTGATCAGCTGAGCCAATTGCAATGGCTGATGATGTTGGGTCAATCCATGCTCGAACCGAAGGTGTGTTACTGGACTGAAGGGGTCCCCTCTGAGTATAAAACTGATTTTGGCCGCCAAATAGCTGCTGCAACAGCGGTGGCCCTGGCCCTGGTTGTGAATTGAACAAGTACCCGCCACCTTGGGCAGTAGTGTCTCTATTATCATTCCAAGAAGCAAGTCTTTGCACCCTCCCAACTGGTTGCTGCTGCTGCTGCTGATGCATAGACGACCAGCAACCCGAGGTATCAAACCCAAGTGGGGTAAAGTGGCCTACTTGTGCTTGAACCTCTTCCCTATGATTATTGGTTTGGTGTTGGTGTTGGTGTTGAGCTTGCTGGTTTTGGTGGTGCAGCAAAATAGGATCTTGAAATTGTAAAGAGAGCCTTAAATCTTGGTTCTGAGTACTGGTTCTTGACAACATATTGTTAGTCTCTTGGTGGAAGCTCTGGAACTGCATAGCTGAAGAATTTGTTGCTGTTGAAGAACCCATTGGAAAAAAGGACTTAATAGTATCAGCAATAGCATCAGATTCTAAAGATGGAGGCAGAAAGCTACCACTAGTATTGGTTTCATTCCGCAGAGTTGTCATAGCCCTTTTATTAGAAGGGCCAGCAGCATTATCAAAAAAACTAGTAGTAGCATTTTCTTGGTGGAATGTAAAGTTCTCATCTTGAGATTGGTCTTGTTCAAGATTACTAGTGTTTGCAGCAGAAACAGAAATAGAACCAGAACCAAGTGTGGGTTTCCAGGCGGGTAACTCAGCTAGTTCATCAATGGCGGGTTTGGCTTTTTTGATGAGCCAATCCACAGCTTTACTAGGACGGTCATAGCCAAGGCGGTCTTGGACATCGTAGAACTGAATAGCAGTATGAGCAGAGAGGCGTACACGGCGGTCCCTTGGGCCTTTGGCTGTGCAAACCTTGCTGTGGCGGTCTTTGCGACCTGTAGACCTTACAATGTGACCACCTTGAACTTCTACTATCTCGCCTACAGTACTCCTTAGGCCTAATCTTGATGTGGTTCGGTGATTTTGGTGTTGACTGTCTCCCATTTTTTCTCCCAATGTTGCATGTTCGACGTTTTGCTCCAATGAAGGGAAGTATGAACGTTTCTTGGGAGGCTGGGGTTGTGGTGGCAGCAGCTGATGGTTGTGGGGGAAAAATGCTTGTTGTTGAGGATAGAGGTAAAATTGGGGTTCTTTTTCTGAAGGGTCTTGGTTTTCTTCTTCTTCTAGTTTTCCCTCTTCTACTACATGTCTCAAAGATGAATCTTGGTTTTGGTTTTGGTTGGGATGATAATGGTGGTGTTGATTCCTGTGAGGATCCAGACTCAGACCCTTGTTGTGCTTTTCTTGTTCCAGCTTTTGATTGATTATACTTTAATTTACTGCTTTGTTTCCTCACAACTCTCCTCTTCTTTGATGTTCTGTATCTGGCACCACTCTGAAATCTGATACTTCTGCTTCTGCTTCTGCTGCCTCCCCCAAAAGGCTCTGCCATCCAACTTTCCTAATTCCATCGAGAAATAACAAAAAGGCCTATATTTATGTCATCACTACATTAGCCTAACCCATTTTTCTCTCTTTGTTCACAGCTTTTTATGTTTGACTGCAACTCTCTTATGTATCTTTCTGTAATACTATATGCACGGGCCAAAATAAAGAAAAGTGGTGATTTTGTTAGTACTAAAAATTGCTTGCTACTACTCCAAAGGAAAGGGTGATAGATAGAGAAGAAGGTAAGGGAATAAGGGCAACAGCAGAGTAATTAAGAGGAGCAGAGGATCCCCTTATTAGAGACCCTTTGATGCCACTGCTAAGGGTTGCAGTGTTTGGTCAGTAACAAAGATTAAAGGTCTTTGTAATCTCATCATCACTTCTCTCTCTACTGTACTGCAACTCTGCTGCTGCTAACCTTGTGCTATTTTTACTTTTTTGTACTGCCCAAAAAGCAGATATCACCAATCCAAAAACTCTTTTACCTTTTGCCATTCGGCCACAACTAGCTTAGTTCAATTTCTACCATTCTTTTCACTTCTCCTGAGTTTTTGGAAGGAAAGTTTTGGTATAACTGGTAAACCAGTGGAGGTCGTGAGTTCAAGTCGTGAAAATAGTCTCTTGACGAAATGCAAAGTAATGTTGCGTACAAAAATCCTTGCGATCCGGTCGTTCTAATGATCCGAACATAGCAAAAACTTAGTGAATCGAGTTATCTTTTTTTTTTTTCCTTTTAAGTCTGGTGTCCCACTTGGTATGATTGTCCCAAGGCTTTTCCTTTTAGTTTTTATATAACTAATTAGTTACAGGTTACAACCATTTGGTTATTTAGCTCAAATTGACCACTATACTTCTTTTTCTATGCTGAAAGTGACACCTTACAGCTTTTTTTTCTGTTTTCTCTAGATCACACCTTTTTTTCTCCTCTCTCTTTCTTTATTGCTTCACTCATCTATTTTTTTATCTGCTTTCATTTTTGGACTATGTAATTTACACTGTACGTCCTTGTGTCTAGTTGCCCTCCACCAATGACCAATAAATTACTTATCCATTCCTTCCAGTTTAGGATTTTTTTTTATCCAAGTCCTTGACTATTAAATATGTTCCTTCAACAATCACTCTCATTGTCCATAACACAATACTATGTGCCTGAAATTTTTATACTAGTATATTAACCAAATATAAAAATAGAATATTGTATACAGAAGATATACCAGTAGTATATTTTTTGGGGAATGGGTTCATAGGAATTGAGGATTAAGGAAATGGAAAAGGAAAAAGAGAAAGGCAAGTGCAGACATAGATAGTGTCAAAATCTTGGTGAAGGTGAGGCATTACTGTTCCCTATAATCCATGTCTGCTTAGATGCAGTCACAGTGCCCATAACACTTCTCAAAACTCTTATTTGGGAGACAAAAGGCTTCATGTTTTATACATTCTCAGTACGTTCTCGGGGTTTAATTTTATTAATTATTTACCAATTCCCAGTACAAAAGATAAGTATACTACTTTCACTGTGGACCAGTGCACTCAGTGGTATTTGTATTGGATAGACAAACATTCCTGTAAATTCAACAATCCGCTTTAAAATTTACCTTATTTGAGAATGCCCAAAATCATCACTCAGTGCTTCTATCTTCTCAGTATTAAGAATGTGTAATTAGTGCAACGATATTTTATAGTAATTTATATTACAAAAGTAAACTTTTAGATGAAAAAAAAGAAGAAGAGAAACTTCAATATATAGGAACAATTGAAGGGAAAGCCAAAAGGAGGAGGAGAGGTTTTGTCAATTTGGGGAATATATTAGACCCTATAAAGCAATTTTTGCAGGAACAAAGAAAGCAATGCATATGAGCGTGTCACGCCGTAATGTCCCACCAATTTTGTGACAAACTTTAGGGCAAAGAGGGGGACGTGACATCCCCTCGAGTGTTCCTAATTGACGAAATTTGGCCGTTACTTTCCGACAGGTCGTGTCAGACCCCTGTATTTACATCAAATTAAATCTTAGTAATGGTTAAGAATATATATTATTTGTGATAAAAAAATATATATAAAAGATATATATCTAATACTATTCAGGAAACTGAAGAAATTGAAGAACCATCAAAATATTCAGAAGCAATTTATGGTGTTGACTCAGGTAAGTGGTTGATTGCAATGAATGAAGAAATTGAGTCTCTCCACAAGAATGGTGCTTGGTCTCTTGTGAAGCCGACATCAGGAAAAAGAATTGTTGGTTGCAAATGGGTCTTCAAGAAAAAGAATGGCATTCCAGGGGTTGAAGATGCGAGGTATAAGGCACGATTAGTTGCAAAGGGCTATAGTTAGGTACAAGGAGTTGATTTTAATGATATTTTCTCACATGTTGTTAAACATAGCTCTATTCCTGTCTTGCTTGCCTTCGTTACCAGGTATGATTTGGAATTAGAATAACTTTATGTTAAGAGAACTTTCTTACATGGCGAACTTGAGGAACAAATATATATACATCAACCCGAAGGATTTGAAATTGAAGGAAAAAAAGATCATGTTTACTTGTTGATGAAATCCTTGTACGGATTAAAGCATTCTCCAAGACAATGGTATAAAAGGTTTGATTCCTTTATGTTGAGTCATGGTTATTCAAGAAGCATGTATGATAGTTGTGTTTACTTCCGGAAGTTAAATGACAGATCATTTGTGTACCTATTATTATATATTGATGACATGCTCATTGTTGTTAAGGATTTAACAGAAATTCACAATTTGAAAAGTCAGCTGAAAAGTGAATTTGAGATGAAAGATTTGGGAGCAGCTACGAAAATCCTTGGCATGGAGATCAAAAGAGATCGAAAAATCAATATGGTATTTCTAACCCAGGAGAAGTACTTGGAGAAAGTCTTGGAGAGATTTGGCATGAAATATGCTAAACCAGTTAGTACCCCTCTTGCTGCTCATTTTAAGTTATCAGTTGCTCAGTCCCCGCAGTCAGAGGAAGAAGAGAGGTACATGGCACAGGTTCCTTATTCCAGTACAGTCGGGAGTATTATGTATGCAATGGTTTGTACACGTCCAGACATTTCACAAGCAGTGAGTGTGGTAAGTCGGTATATGGCTTGCCATGGTAAAGCACATTGGCATGCTGTGAAATGGATTCTCAAATACTTGCGAGGTACTTCAAACACATGTTTGGAGTTTGGGAGAAATATTAATACTTTGGTTGATTTTGTAGACTCAGATTATGCAGATGATCTTGACAAAAGAAGATCAGTGAGAGGCTATGTATTTTGCATTGGTAGTTGCGCTATTAGTTGGAAAGTGTCACGACCCAAAATTCCCACCTTCGGACCGTGATGGAGCCTAACATTTCACTTGCTAGGCAAGCCAACGTTAGAATAATATTATCCATTTTTAAAATAATTTTAAATTTATTAATAACAAGGAAACAAATGCGGAATCAAAGTTTGAAATATAGTGAAATAATCTATAAAAATAATGGTGTCTAAATACCATCCCAGAATTGGTGTCACAAGTGCACGAATTTCTAGAATAATTACAAATAAAGGTCTGAATAAAATAAAATTTTCTGGAAATAAACACACATCTAAAGTAAAATAGATGGGGACTTCAGAACTGTGGACGTCATGCAGTTATACCTCAAGTCTCCTCTGGTAGCTGAAATCCGAGCAAGTCTATGGTATGCCGCTGGGACCAATCCCAAAATCTGCACAAGAAGTACAGAGTGTAGTATCAGTACAACCGACCCCAAGTACTGGTAAGTGCTGAGCCTAACCTCGACGAAGTAGTGACGAGGCTAAGGCGATTCACTTACATTAACATGTGTGCAATATTAATAACAACTTCAAATAATAGAAATAAATCAGGTAACTCATTTATAATAATTGAATCCAACCCAACAGTCATAATCCATTATTATTTCAACCAATTCTGTTGCAGCATGCAACCCGCTCTCACAATATATTACATTCAATTATGTTGCAGCGTGCAACCCGCTCTCCCAATATTTTCCTTTTAATCAAGTCTGTCATATATTTATTTCAATCAAGTATATATATAGACTTTTAAATAAGTCTGTTGCAGCGTGCAATCCGATCCCCCAATACCCCCAATATTGACTTTCCAATAAGTTTATTGCGGCGTGCAATCCGATCCCCCAATATTGACTTTTAATAAGTCTGTTGCGGCGTGCAACCCGATCCTCCAATATGGACTTTTTAATAAGTCTGTTGCGGCGTGCAACCCGATCCTCCAATATTGACTTTTAATAAGTCTGTTGCGGCGTGCAACCCGATCCTCCAATATATCCATTTCAATCAATTCTTATAGAAGAAATTTCCCCAATAAATATAACAATTAATATAAAATTATAAGACAACAAGCATACAACAATTGTGATTTAATTATGAAACAAACAATGACAAATAGCAAATTATTATAGAAATCAGGGATAAAATAGGAAGTTTAATATTTACTATACTAAATGTCAAATAACAATTAAAACACATAATTCAAATAGCATGTAACAATTAATGCAGAAATTCAAGAATTAATATTTGACAAAGAATAGGAAAGAATTAATCATTATAATAATTAATTTATGATTTAAAATAATTTATAATTTTTCAAATAAGCAGGCAAATAATTAATTTGACGACGTATAGACACTCGTCACCTCGCCTATACGTCGTTCACATGCAATTCACATAATAAATAATTTAAGGGTTCTATTCTCTCAAGTCAAGGTTAACCACGACACTTACCTCGCTTTGCAAATTCCAATCAATTACTCAACCACAACTTTTCTTTTTAAATTCATCTCCAAAAACTTTAAATATATTCATAAACAATTCAATATAGTCAATATGAATCATAGAAATTAATTCAATATGAATTTACTAATTTTTCGGATAAAAATCCTAAATTCATTAAAATATTCGACAGTGGGACCCCACGTCTCAAATCCTGAAAAAAAAAACTCGCAAAATCCGAACACCCGTTCCGATACGAGTTCAACCATATAAAAATTATCCAATTCCGATATCAAATGGACCTTCAAATCTTAACTTTTCGTTTTTGAAATATTTTATAAAAAAGTCCAATTTCTTCCATCTAAATCCGAAATAAATGATGAATATAGACATAGATTTGTGAAATATAATCACTTTTGGTTAAAGAACACTTGCCCAATTCAAAGTCGTGAAAATCCCCCTTGAAATCGCCCAAATCCACTTGAAACTCAAAAATGAGTAAAAATGGTGATTTCCGAATTTATGGGCTCTACCTAGTCATTTTCGCATTTGCGGACTCGCATTTGCTAGACAAAGCTCGCATTTGTGATGCCAGGCTGCCAGGTGAAGTTCCGCATCTGCGGATACTCCTGTCGCACTTGTGACATCTGCTTTTGAGCAAAATGGTCGCACATGCGAAGACCCCAGGCCAGCCCAGTCCCGCATCTGCGTGATTTGATGCGCATCTACGGACACGCTTCTGCGATCGAAGCCTTGACATGCCTGGGCGCATCTGCGATGGAAGGCTCGCATATGCGAGCTCGCACCTGCGGTGAAAAATCCGCATGTGCGATTACAATAGAAGGCAAAAATTCAGATTTTGCTTAAATCCAATTCTCACTCTCGAGGTACTCGAAACCTCGTACGAATATACTAACAAGTCCAATAACATAATACGGACTTACTCGGGGGTCTCGTATCACGTCAAATAATGCTGGAATTACAATTCACACCCCGATTCGAACTTTGAGTTTTAAACTTTTTAATTTGCAAATCCCGTACCAAAACATATTAAATGAATCCAGAATGACTTCAAATTTGGCACACAAGTCATAAATGACATAACGGAGCTGTTCAAATTTTCAGAATCGGATTCCGGCTCAGATATCAAAAAGTCAACCCCGTGGTCAAACTTGAAAACCTTTAGCCTTTAAATTACTAGTTTCTGTTAAATGGTCATAACTTGAGCTAGGGACCTCCAAATTAAATTTAGGGCAAGGCCCAAGTCCCAAATCACGATACGGAGCTACCGGAACTTCCAAAACACTGATCCGGGTCCATTTTCTCAAAATATTGACCAAAGTCAACTCAGTTGAGTTTTAAAGCTCTATTTCACATTTTAATCCATTTTTCACATAAAAACTTTTCGAAAAATTTTACGGACTGCGCACGCAAGTCGATGAATGATAAATGGTACTTTTTGAGGTCTTAGAACACAGAATTACTTATTAAATTTAAAGATGACATTTTTGGTCATCACATTCTCTACCTCTAAAACAAATGTTCGTCCTCGAACGGAGTTAGAAAAAAGTACTTGAGTTGGTGAATAAATATGGATATTTACTCCGCATGTCCGACTCGGACTCCCAGGTAGATGCCCCTACCGGCTAACCTCTCCATTGCACCCGAACTGAAGGATAACTCTTTGACCTCAACTGTCGGACCTGCAGGGCTAGAATAGCCATCGGGTCCTCCTCATAAATCAAATCTTTGTCCAATTGGACTGAGCTGAAATCTAACACATGGGACGGATCACCATGATATTTCCGGAGCGTAGACACATGGAACACCGGATGAACCGCTGATAAACTAGGTGGTAATGCAAGCCTGTAGGCTACTTCACCCACCCTTTCAAGAATTTCAAAGGGTCCAATATACCTAGGGCTCAACTTGCCCTTCTTTCCGAACCTCATTACACCTTTCATAGGTAAAACCCGGAGCAATATTCTTTCTCCAATCATGAATGCAATATCACGAACTTAACGGTCGGCATAACTCTTTTGCCTAGACTGAGCTGTGTGAAGTCGATCCTGAATAATCTTAACCTTATCCAAGGCATTCTGTACCAAATCGGTACCCAACAACTGAGCCTCTCTCGGTTCAAACCAACCAACTAGCAATCGGCATCGCCTTCCGTATAATGCCTCATATGGAGCCATCTGAATGCTCGACTGGTAGCTATTATTATAAGCAAACTCCGCCAGTGGCAAGAAATGATCCCAAGAACCTCCAAAGTCTATAACACAAGCGCGGAGCATATCTTCCAATATCTTAATAGTGCGCTCTAACTGTCCGTCTATCTGTGGATGAAATATTGCACTCAACTCCACCCGCGTGCCTAACTCACGTTGTACAGCCCTCCAGAAATATGAGGTAAACTGCGTACCTCGATCTGAAATAATAGACACGGGCACACCATGAAGGCAGACAATCTCACAAATGCAAATTTCAGCTAACCTCTCTGAAGAATAGGTAACTGCCACTGGAATGAAATGTGCTAATTTGGTCAACCTGTCCACAATGACCCAAACTGCATCAAATTTTCTCTGAGTCTGTGGGAGCCCAATAACAAAATCCATAGTGATACGCTCCCACTTCCACTTAGGAATTTCTAACTTCTGAAGCAAACCACCAGGTCTCTGATGCTCGTACTTAACTTGCTGACAATTCAGACACCGAGCTACATATGCAACTATATCATTTTTCATTCTCCTCCGCCAATAATGTTGCCGCAAATCTTGATACATTTTAGCGGTACCTGGATGAATAGAATACCTGGAACTGTGTGCTTCTTCAAGAACTAATTCATGAAGCCCATCCACATTAGGCACACAAATACGACCCTGCATTCGCAGAACCCCATCTTCCCCCACAGCAACCTGTTTGGCATCACCGTGCCACACCATCTCCTTAAGGATAAGTAAATGAGGATCATCATACTCCCTCTCTCTGATGCACTCATATAAAGAAGACCGAGCGACTGTGCAATCTAGAACCAGACTGGGTTCTAAAACATCTAACCTCACAAACTGATTAGCCAAAGTCTGAACATCTGCAGCTAATGGCCTCTCACCAACCGGAATATACGCAAGACTGATCATACTCATAGCCTTTCTACTCAAAGTATCGGCCACCACATTGTCCTTTCTCGGGTGATACAAAATGGTGATATCATAGTCTTTCAATAACTCCAACCATCTTCTCTGTCTCAAATTAAGATCTTTTTATTTGAACAGATACTGAAGGCTACGATGATCAGTAAATACCTCACACGAGATACCGTAGAGGTAATGCCTCCAAATCTTCAGCGCATGAACAATGGCTACCAATTCTAAGTCATAAACAGGATAATTCTTCTCGTGAACTTTCAACTGCCATGACGCATATGCAATTACCTTGCCATCTTGCATTAATACTGCACCAAGCCCAATGTGAGATGTGTCAAAATATACTGTATACGATCCTGGACCCTGTGGGTAATACCAACATTAGCGCCGTACTCAAAGCGGTCTTGAGCTTCTGAAAGCTCATCTCACACTCGCCTGACCATCTGAATGGGACACCTTTCTTGGTCAATCTGGTCAATGGGCTTGCTATAGATGAAAACCTTCCAGGAACCGACGATAATAACCTGCTAAACCCAGGAAACTCCGGATCTCTGTAACTGAAGTAGGTCTAGGCCAATTCTGAACACCCTCAATCTTCTTAGGATCCACATTTATGCCTTCTGTCGATACAACATGCCCCAAAAAAGTAAATGATTCTAACCAAAACATATTTTGAAAACTTGACATATAACTGATTATTCTTCAAAGTGTGAAGCACACTTCGAAGATGTTCCTCATGTTCCTCTCGGCTGCTGGAGTAAATTAAGACATCATCAATGAATACAACCACAAAAAAATCCAAATAAGGCTTGAACACCCGATTCATCAAATCCATAAATGTTGCTGGGGCATTTGTCAACCCAAACGACATCACTAAGAATTTGTAATGCCCATACCGAGTCTGAAAAGTTATTTTAAGGACATCAGATACTCTAATCGTCAACTGATGGTAACCAGACCTCAAATCGATATTCAAAAATACCTTGGCACCCTGAAGTTGATCAAATAATCATCAATTCTTGACAGTGGATATTTGTTTTTGATAGTGGCCTTGTTTAACTGTCGATAGTTTATACACATCCGCATAGAGCCATCTTTCTTCTTTACAAATAATACTGGTGCACCCCAGGGCGAGACACTGGCCTAATGAATCCCTGGTCAAGCAAGTCTTGTAACTGCTCTTTCAATTCTTTCAACTCTGATGGGGCCATACGGTATGGTGGAATAGAAATAGGCTGAGTGCCCAGAGCCAAATCAATACAGAAGTCAATATCTCTGTCGGGTGGCATCCCCGGTAGATCTACAGGAAATACTTCTAAAAATTCACGAACAACTAGTACTGAGTCTATAGAAGGGACATCCGCACTGGGATCGCGAATATAAGCCAAATAGGCTAGACATCCTTTCTCTACCATACGCCGAGCTTTCATATAAGAAATAACCCTGCTGGTAGAATGGCCAGGAATTCCTTTCCACTCTAACCGAGGTAACCCCAGCATAGATAGGGTCACTGTCTTGGCATGACAATCCAATATAACATGATAAGGAGACAGTCAATCCATACCCAAGATGACATCAAAATCTACCATATCAAGAAGTGGAAGATCCACACTAGTCTCAAGATTACCAATAGTAACCACACACGAACGATAGACATGATCTACTATAACAGAGTCTCCCACCGGTGTAGATACACATACAGAAGCACTCAGAGAATCACAAGGCACGACCAAATATGAAGTAAAATAGGAGGACACATAGGAATAAGTAGATCCTGGATCAAATAGAACTGAAGCATCTCTATGGAAAACTGGAATAATACCTGTGATCACAGCATCAGATGACTCAGCCTCAGGCCTAGATGGAAAAGCAAAAAATCGGGGCTGGGCCCCACCACTCTGAACTGCGTCTCTAGGACGACCTCTAACTGGCTGGCCTTCACCTCTAACGGTCTGACCTCCACCTCTAATGGCCTGACCTCCACCTCCTAATATCCTGACATCCCCCTCTAGCTGCCTGACCCCTACCTTTAGCTGGCTGAGCAGGAGGTGAAGCAACCGGTGCCAGTATGATAGCATGAGAATCTTGCTGAGACCTGTTACTCGCAAATCTAGGGCAATACCTCCTAATGTGACCAATGTTTGCACACTCATAACACCCATCCTGATGTCATGGCTACTGAAGCTGAAGTTGACCCAAATAGGCCAGATAACCGCTGTAGTAACTCTGGAGTGGTGATGCACTGATAGGAGCTGAATGTGCACTGAATACTGGCTGTCCAGAGTAAGGCATAATAGGATTGTGACTCCCTGAAGCACTAGGAGATACATGAAGTGCTGAATGAAATGGTCTGGGATGATGACCCCTACGAAAATTACCCCTGCCTCCAGACGAGGCACCATTGAAACCACCAAACTGACGAGGCCTCTTATCGGACCTCTGCCCTCTCTTTAGTGCAAGAACCATCCCGATCCTCCTTGCGACATTAGCAGCCCCCTGAAAAGAAATCACACTTCCGGTCTCCTTGACCATCTGAAGTCTGATAGGGTGAGTGAGTCCCTCAATAAACCTCCTCACTCTCTCTCCCTCCGTAGGTAGTAAAAAGGAGAGCATGACGGGCCAAATCCACAAAACAGGACTCATACTGAGTAACAGTCATATTGCCATGTTGTAGACGCTTAAATTGCTTGTGGAATTCCTCTCTCAGTGTGATAGAGAGGAACTTCTCCAGAAATAGTTGAGAGAACTGCTCCCAGGTAAGTGCAGGTGATCCGACTGGTCAGGTTAATGTATAATCTCTCCACCACCTCTTGGCGGAACCCGTCATCTGAAATACAGCAAAATCGACACCATTGGTCTCAACTATACCCATGTTCTGTAGCACCTCATGGCAGCGTTCAAGATGATCTTATAGGTCCTCAGAAGGTGTACGACTGAAGTGAACTGGAAAGAGCTTGGTAAACTTATCCAGTTTCAATAAGGCCTCAAAAGACATGGCAGGCCTATCACCGGTCTGTGCCGCAACAACTGGCTGAACTACCCCAACTTGCGGGGCTACTAGTGCCTAATTCTGGGGATCCATCTGCTCCGGAGCGGGAGTAGTGGGAGTTTGTGCTTCTCTCCCAGCCTGTGAGATAGTTGGTGCCACTGGAAATGTACCATTCTGGGCCATGCCCTCCATAAGACTTACCAAACGGACTAGAGCGTCCTGAAGAACTGGAGTGGCTATGAATCCTTCCGGGACCTGAAGTGGTCCAACTGGTACATTCTGAACTGGAACCTCCTCCTGAAGGTCCACCTGAGGTTCTACAACAGGTGCAACTGTTCGAGCTCTGGACTGAGCTCTACCTCGGCCTCTGCCTCAGACTCTAGCACGACCTCAGCCTCGACCTCTACCCCTAGCCATAGTTGCCACCGGGGGTTCTGGTCCCTGTCTATCGGTAGAGGTATTATGTGTTCTCACCATCTACGAGAGAATAAGAGTAGAATGGTTCAATCATCGATGATAGAATAAAACCGCACGACAGAATAAGAAAGAAGTGGTATTGTTCCTAAACTTCATAGCCTCTAAGAGATAAGTACAGACGTCTCCGTACCGATCCTTCAGATTCTAATAAGCTTGCTCGTGACTCGTGAGACCTATGTAACCTAGTGCTTTGATACCAACTGCCACGACCCAAAATTCCCACCTTCGGACCGTGATGGCGCCTAACATTTCACTTACTAGGCAAGCCAACGTTAGAATAATATTATCCATATTTAAAACAATTTTAAATTTATTAATAACAAGGAAACAAATGCGGAAGCAAAGTTTGAAATATAGTAAAATAATCCATAAAAACAACGGTGTCTAAATACCATCCCAGAATTGGTGTCACAAATGCTCAAGCTTCTAGAATAATTACAAATAAAGGTATGAATAAAATAAAGCTGTCTGGAAATAAGCACACAGCTAAAATAAAATAGACGGGGACTTCAGAACTGCAGACACCATGCAGTTATACCTCAAGTCTCCTCTGGTAGCTTAAATCCGAGCAAGTCTATGGTACGCCGCTGGGACCAACTCTAAAATTTACACAAGAAGTGCAGAGTGTAGTATCAGTACAACCAACCCCAAGTACTAGTGTAATGACCCGACTTGTCGTTTTAAAAAATTATGCCCCGTCCAGTGACTTAAGGTCTTGAGAAGCTTCACAATATGTATGACGAACCGCGTGTGTGGTCGAGTTTGGTTTTTGGAAGATTCGAAATTTAATTTATAGAAAATTTCTCATTTTGAAGCTTAAATGGAAAGAGTTGACCGGGGAGTTGACTTTTGAGCAAACGACTCCGGAATGGAATTTCGATGATGGAAATAGCTTCGTATGATGATTTCGGACTTTGGCGTATGTTCGGATTTGGATCTGAAAGTCCGTATGACAATTCGACATATTTTGGCAAAAGTTGGAAAATATAAGATTTTTGGAAAAGTCCGATCGAAGGGTGAATTTTTTATAACAAGGTCGTATTTTGATTCTAGAAATGGGAATAGCTCCCTTACGTCAATTATGACTTGTGTGAAAAATTTGAAGTCATTCCGGATTGATTTGATACGTTTCAGCGCAAATATAGAAGTTGAAAGATTTAAAAACTTATAACTCGGTTCGATGCGCTATTCATAATTCCGGTGTTGTTTGACGTAGTTTGAAGCCTCGACTAAGTTCTTATTATATTTTGGTACATGTTGGTATAATTGATTGAGGTCCCGGGGGCCTTAGGCGAGTTTCGGATGGTTAAACGGACCAAAATTGGACTTGAAGGTCTATTGGAAATCTGCCATTGGTTTCATCGCATATGCGAGGAAATTGATCGCAGATGCGACATTGCAAATGCGACATCGCAAATGCAAGATTTAGGCCGTAGAAGTGAAAGGGAAAGGCCTGGGAAATGGTCGCAGGTGCAAAGAAAATCCCGCACATGCGGAAGCGCAGAAGCGGGCAGAGAAGGCGGAGAAGCGGAGGGGCATCGCAGGGGCGCGTGAGGCATCGCAGAAGCGATTCCGGCAGATGCGGAAAACTTTCGCAAATGCGATTGTCGACTGGGCATTGGCCTTCACAGAAGCGAGATTTCGCTCGCAAAAGCGAGCACGCAGGTGCGAAACTAGGCAGAATGTTAAGGACCAAAAATGGTCATTTCGCCATTTTCGTTTTGGGATTTTTGGAGCTCGGATTTGGGAAATTATGGAGGGATTTTTCATAATCTTGGTTGGGGTAAGTGTTCTATATCCTAAAGTGATTATATTTCATGAATCTATGATTATATTCATCATTTAGTTTGGATTTAAATGGAAGAAATCAAGATTTTTACAAAATCTTGCAAAAACGAAAATTTAAGATTTGGAAGTCGAGTTGTTATTGGAATTCGATAAAATTGGTATGGTTGAACTCGTATCGGAATGGGTGTTTCGGATTTCATGAAAATTATGTCGGGTTTCGAGATGCGGGTCCCGCATTGACTTTTTGGAATAAAATTTTAAGTCGACGTATTATTATTCAGAATTATTTTTGATGAATTTTAATGATGTTATACAATTAATTTGGATAGACTTGAGCTGTCCGGAGGTTAATTCAAGTAAGAAGGCTATTTTGGAATATCAGCCTAACTTGAAAAAGGTAAGTGTCTTGCTTAACCTCGAGTGGGGGAATTACCCCTTAGGCATTGAGTCTTATGTGCAGCTTGGGTAGTTGAAAATCATGTACGCGTGGTGACGAGTACGTACTTGGTTTATATGTGCAAATTTTATTGAGTTAAAGTCTTGAGCATATTGTGTAGTAAATTGGATAATTATTGGCATATATTTAATCATCTACTTGTCGTTGCTAAACCCTTGTTGTTGACTCTGTTGTTATATGACAATGTGATGTGATTGTTATTTGATTATTTATGAAATTTCGTAAATTTGTTGGTTTGATAATTATTGGAATTTAATTTCATTTTGAATTTTTCCCTAAGCAAATAATTAATTAAATGAGCTTAAGAAGAGGTGTTTATATAATTATTGAAAATTTAATCTTTTATGAAAACTTTGCTTTATGTTGAGTAATTTCTCTCTATTGATTATTTTTGGGTGTTGTACACATTGTGTAGAGCATTTGGCTATTTGCTATAAAATTAATTGACTTGGTTGTAGCTTTGAAATTTGGTTGTGACCATTGGGCAAATTGTGATATGAATTGATTTTTGTTATGTTGTTGTGATAATTTCTCGTGTAAATTGTTATGTTGTGTGAGTTATTATTTTGGGGAGATAAGGGTGGCATTTCACCATTGATATTATGTGGTTATAAGGGTGGCATCTCACTGCTGTATTTGTTGGCTATTGATATTGTCTGGGCGGAGCGATAAGGGTGGCTATAGGAGCGATAAGGGTGGCAATAGGAGCGATAAGGGTGGCTATTGATATTGTCAGGGCGGAGCGATAAGGGTGGCTATAGGAGAGATAATGGTGGCAATATGAGCGATAAGGGTGGCTATTGTCAGGGACGATATGTGATGATGTGGGGTTGTGGTGTTGATAATTTTCATGTGATGTTGTGATTTTCTTGTGTTTATTTTTATACCTGGTGCAACTTGTCTTGTTGTTAGTAAATTGATAATAATCTGATTTATGTTAAAATTGGGAGCATGTGGCTATTGCCATGCAGTTTATAAAATGAAATGTGGGTACGAGGTGCCGTGAATTGTGATATGAAATGGGGATATTGACACTTGAATTGTCCGTGCATTTGTGATATAAAATATGGGAACGAGGTGCTGTTATGAAATGATAATGATATTTGGCACGTGAATTGTCCGTGCAACTGTGATATAAAATGTGGGCACGAGGTGTTGTGATGAAATGATAATGATATTTGGCACGTGAATTGTCCGTGCAGCTGTGATATAAAATGTGGGCACGAGGTGTTTTGATGAAATGATAATGATATTTGGCACGTGAATTGTCCGTGCAGTTTTTGATATGAAATGAGGGCACGAGCGGCCGGGCAAAAATAATGATTTAATTATGGGCATGAGGTACCGTGGAAATATGAAAATTGGCTTAGACCCGTATTTACGAAAAATATGAAAATGGGCTGAGACCCGTATTTTGATGATTTTAAAATGAGGTGTCACATGGTGACTTTTTAATTGAAAGAATTATATTCGAAATATTTATTTGGTAGGATTTTTACTTAGAAAGTATTATATAAAAGAATTGTATTTTGAAAGATATTTATTTGAGAAAATTGTATTTGAAAAGATTTATATTTGAAAAATAATTATTTGAGAAAATTATATTTGAAAGAGAGTTATCTGGAAGAACTATGTGAAAGACATTTATTTTAAGGGCTTGATTTAATTGGGTGTAATTGTATTATAAATTGTGGAGTGATATTAATGGTATTCTTGTTGTCTGTTGTGCATATCACTGGTTGCTTTATTCTGCCTTTATTATTATTTGTCTCCTATTATTTTGTATATTATATTGCACGTGTTATTATACTAGTGAGTGTCTTGACTGTACCTCGTCTCTACTCCATTGAAGTTAGTCTTGATACTTACTAGGCACCGCTATGGTGTGCTCACTCTACACTTCTGCATATTTTTGTGCAGAGCCAGGTATTGAAGATACCAAGCTTGAGCAGAGTTAAAGCGGGATCGTAAGGATTCAAGACAGAGCTGCTTGGTCGTCGCATTCCCTTGGAGTCTTTTCATTTCATTGTACTGTTAACTTGTAATCAAACAATATTGTATATTCGGTCCTCGTGATCATTCTATGTATTCAGTTAGAGTTCGTGACTCAGTACTACCAATCTTGGGAGGTTGTATATTCATATTTATTCCGGTGTCAATTTTGATTATTTATTTATTTTAAAAAAAATGGCTTCAAAAGGTAATTGAAATCAGCTTACCTAGTCTTAGAGACTAGGTGTCATCACGACGCCTGTGGTAGGATTTTGGGTCATGACAACTGGTAAGTGCTGAGCCTAACCTCGACGAAGTAGTGACGAGGCTAAGGCGGTTCACTTACATTAACCTGTATGCAATATTAATAATAACAACAAATAATAGAAATAAATCAGGTAACTCATTTATAATAATTGAAGCCAACCCAACAGTCATAATCCATTATTATTTTAATCAATTCTGTTACAGCGTGCAACCCGCTCTCACAATATATTCACACTCAATTCTGTTGCAACGTGCAACCCGCTCTCCCAATATTTTTCTTTTAATCAAGTCTGTCATATATTTATTTCAATCAAGTATATATATAGACTTTTAAGTAAGTCTGTTGCGGTGTGCAATCTGATTCCCCAATATTGACTTTTCAATAAGTCTATTGCGACGTGCAATCCGATCCCCCAATATTGACTTTTCAATAAGTCTATTGCGACGTGCAATCCGATCCCCCAATATTGATTTTTCAATAAGTCTATTGCGGCGTGCAATCCGATCCCCTAATATTAACTTTTAATAAGTCTTTTGCGGCGTGCAACCCGATCCTCCAATATGGACTTTTTAATAAGTGTGTTGCGGCGTGCAACCCGATCCTCCAATATTGACTTTTAATAAGTTTGTTGCGGCGTGCAACTCGATCCTCCAATATATCTATTTCAATCAATTCTTATAGAAGAAATTTTCCCAATAAATACAACAATTAATATAAAATTATAAGACAACAAGCATACAACAATTATGATTTAATTATGAAACAAACAACGACAAATAGCAAATTATTATAGAAATCAGGGATGAAATTGGTAGTTTCATATTTAATATGATAAATGTCAAATAACAATTAAAACACATAATTCAAATAGCATGTAACAATTAATGCAGAAATTCAAGAATTAATATTTGACAAAGAATAGGAGAGAAATAATTATTATAATAATTAATTTATGATTTAAAATAATTTATGATTTTTCAAGTAAGCAGGCAAACAATTTATTTGACGACGTATAGATACTCGTTACCTCGCCTATACTTCGTTCACATGTAATTCACATAACAAATAATTTAAAGGTTTTATTCCCTTTAGTCATGGTTAACCACGACACTTACCTCGCTTTGCAAATTCCAATCAATTACTCAACCACAGCTTTTCCTTTTAAATTCGTCTTAAAAGCTACAAATCTATTCATAAACAATTCAATATACTCAATACGAATCATAGGAATTAATTCTATATGAATTTACTAGTTTTCTGGATAAAAATCTAAAATTCATTAAAATATTCGACAGTGGGACCCACGTCTCAAATCCTGAAAAAAAGCGCAAAATCCGAACACCCGTTCCGATACGAGTTCAACCATACAAATATTATCCAATTCCGATATCAAATGGACCTTCAAATCTTAACTTTTTATTTTTGAAAGATTTTATAAAATGTCCAATTTCTTCCATCTAAATCCGAAATAAATGATGAATATAGACATGAATTTGTGAAAATATAATCAGTTTTGGTTAAAGAACACCTACCCAATTCAAAGTCGTAAAAATCCCTCTTGAAATCGCCCAAATCCGAGACTTGAAACCAAAAATGAGTAAAAATGGCGACTTCCGAATTTATGGGTTCTGCCAGTCATTTTTGCATCTGCGGATAAAAGTTCCGCATTTGCGAGACAAAGCTCGCATTTGCGATGCCAGGCTTCTAGGTGAAGTTTCGCATCTACGGACACTCCTGTCGCACCAGCGACATCCGTTTTTGCGCAAAATGGCCGCACCTGCGAAGACCCCACGCCAGCCCAGTCCCACATCTGCGTGATTTGGTGCGCATCTGCGGACCCGCTTCTGCGAGAAGATGTACGCTTCTGTGAGAAGTTGTACGCTTCTGTGATCGAAGCCTTGACACGCCTGGGTGCATCTGCGATGGAAGGCTCGCATCTGCGGTCAAAAATCTGCAAGTACGATTATAGCAGAAGGCAAAAATTCAGATTTTGCTTAAGTCCAATTCTTGATCCGATTTTAATCTGTATCACACTCGGGGTACTCGGGACCCCGTACGAATATACCAACATGTCCAATAACATAATACGGACTTACTTGGGGTCTCGTATCACGTCAAACAATGTTGGAATTACAATTCACACCCCGATTCGAACTTTGAGTTTTAAACTTTTCAATTTGCAAATCTCGTGCCAAAATATATTAAATGAATCCGGAATGGCTTCAAATTTGGCACACAAGTAATAAATGACATAACAGAGCTGTTCAAATTTTCAGAATCGGACTCCAGTTCCGATATCAAAAAGTCACCCCGTGGTCAAACTTGGAAATCTTTAACCTTTAAATTACTAGTTTTCGTTAAATGGTCATAACTTGAGCTAGAAACCTCCAAATTAAATTTCGGGTATACGCCCAAGTCCCAAATCATGATACGGAGCTACCGGAACTGCCAAAATACTGATCCGGGTCCGTTTGCTCAAAATTTTGACCAAAGTCAACTCAGTTGAGTTTTAAAGCTCTATTTCATATTTTAATCCATTTTTCACATAAAAACTTTTCGAAAAATTTTACGGACTGTGCACGCAAGTCGAGGAATGATAAATGATGCTTTTCGAGGTCTTAGAACACAGAATTACTTATTAAATTTGAAGATGACATTTTGGGTCATCACAGAAAGCTACATTACAACATGTAGTAGCTTTATCTACTATCGAAGTAGAATATATGGCAGTGACCAAGGCGATCAAAGAAACTTTATGGTTGAAGGGTCTATTTGCGGAACTCAGTTCACACCAAGATGGTATTACCATTTTCTGTGATAGTCAAAGTGCCATTCACTTGACTAAAGATCAAATGTATCATGAGAGTACGAAGCACATTGATATAAAGTATTATTTCATTCGAGAAACCATTGCTGAAGAAAAAGTCTCTGTTCAGAAGATCAACACTAGAGACAATCCTGCTGATATGTTCACGAAACCTCTTCCATGTCCAAGTTCAAGCTTTGCCTGAACTTGATTGGTATTTATGAAGAATGATTTTGCCCATTGGGATTTTTGCGCAGAACGTGGAGCAAATTTACTATATATAAGCTAAAATTAGGCCACGGTAGAGATTTGTAATATGGCCATTAATTTGGCTTATTTTCAAGTGAGGACCAAATTTTCATGACATTTGCCATGACATAATATCCACTATAACACAATTTGTGGACCAAGTCTTCATGATATTTGCCATGATATAATATCCACTATAACACAATTTGTGGACCAAGTTTTCATGACATTTGCCATGACATAATATTCACTATTAGGCTAAGGATTTCTTGCTATAATTTGAAAACACACCAATTCAAGAATTTTTCACTCTTGTCTTTCTTTCTCCTCCATTATTTCATTATAGAGTATTTTGTAAGAGAGTGGGTGTTAGGGAAATACTTGTGTGAACCCTTTCTTTGGAGTGATCTTGTGAGGCTATTCTCTTGGAGTATTTGGGACTAATTAGAGTATTTACTCTAATTTTGTACTCTCTTTTGTACTCTTGTTAGTATAGTAAAATTGCTCTTCTCCGCTTGTGGACGTAAGTCACCTTGACCGAACCACGTTAAATTTGTGTCTTCTTTATTTTCTTTAATTGCCATTATTATCAACTTGCATTGTCTTTGTTATTGTCATTATACCATTGTTTGACTAAATTTCGCACTACCCGATAACCCGATCCTAACACACAACTTAGAGCAATTTCTCAAATACAATATTTATTTGATTTCTAGCAGAAAGACAGATCGAATCAATGCATAAAAGTTTTAGTTTTTTTTGCAAGATTTCGTAGGGAAACACGGAGGTGATGACTACGAAGGAAATGACCAATTTGTGAGGAAGAACGACATTAAATTTTAAGGGGTTTGACGGGTTATGGGTTAATGATTTTTAAAGTAATAAAGGTCATTTTTTAATTTGATAGCCTTTCGTTAGATTGAGAGTATTTTTATAAAGTTTGGT
This sequence comes from Nicotiana tomentosiformis, assembly GCF_000390325.3. Classification (NCBI taxonomy): domain Eukaryota; kingdom Viridiplantae; phylum Streptophyta; class Magnoliopsida; order Solanales; family Solanaceae; genus Nicotiana; species Nicotiana tomentosiformis. The sequence continues at coordinate 39,731,678 of NC_090818.1, read as the reverse complement.
AACAGTGAGGATAGATGTGTCTCGATAGTATAACGAAGGATAAATGCAAAAGTGATATATATATATATATATATATATGGGCAAAAGGGTCCTTCGACGTCACTAATATTTTCCCCACACTTTTATATTGAATTCTTAGTGCGTTTTCAAAAGAGCCAATTGTTTCATACTAGATCCAAACATGTCAAACATTCTTTTATAAATAGCACAACCATTATGTGGTGGATTATCGAATTCCTTCAGCTTTAATCAAATGCTTCCAGTTCGAGTTCAAAAAATGAATGAAGAAATTCATAGTAAAGAGTGTTTCTCCTCTAATAAATTTTAAGTGGCATAAATTTGAATTAATCGGACCAATAAGTATTAAATATCATATGGTTATTTAAAAATAAATAGCAAAACAAAAAAAATTATCAACTAAAGTTTTCTTTTTCAAATTCTTTATTCTATTCATTGAACTGATATGTAAAGTGTTGGATAGAAATTCATATTTACAAAATATTGACGTAAAGTTACGCTTAACTTTTTAACTCTAATGGATGGAACAATATTTTCAGCATATAAAGTTTGAAGTGGGCAATAACTGTTTAAATTTTGTGAGAATCTTCGTTCTGTTATAAAACAACAAAAGAAGAAGAATATTGTAGAGAAAAGTAGGGAGAGAGAATTCTTATTGATTTTAGATTAATTACAATGGAATATAACTCCTCTATTTATAGGGAAAGAGTGACTTAGCCACCAAGTAACAAACCTTAAAATCTCTCTAAAATATTGACATTCACCTTAAATATAATCATATTTATAACACTCCTCCTTGAATGTCTATTCAACAGGTAATGTGCCTCCTAAAACCTTAACCAAAATAAAACCCAGTGGGAAAAATTTTTAGTGAAGGCAAAAGAGTACACATATCTAACAATACGCCATTTGATTGCCTCGTTAAAAACCTTGCAAGAAAAACCTAGTGGGACAAAACCTTGTAAGGAAAAAAGAGTACAACGCGTATTAACTCCCCCTAATTAGAGCATCAATTCACATCCTTGAGCCTTTTCATTCCAATCTTGTGCACTAGCTTCTTGAAAGTTGACGTTGACAGAGATTTGATGAATAAATCAACCATATTAACTCCAATGAATATGTTTGCACCTTGAAAATCCTCGCTATCACATTATCATGCTTATAGTTATAGCAAGATACATATGTGCACAAATTGCACTTAGGATTGTATATACTTTAAGCGATTTGAATCCTTCAGGGATTGTCATATAAGCCATTTAAATAAACTTTAGATGCATATCAAGTTTTCATGTCATGCTAGACTTCTAAGATAGATAAAAGTGATTGCACACACCATTGACTTTATACTTTCAAAGTGTTTGAACTGCAGGTCCAAAACTATATGTCTTTCATATGAAATAAATTCTATTCGAATTATGTCTCTTTCATTTAGCAAATATTTTTGTGTCCATATTCAACAGACTTAAGATCCTCATCTATACTTAGCGCTATCATAGACATTGTCGACGAATCGGTTCCAACATTTTTTCATAAAGACATAACATAAAGATCTCTTCATTCATATTTTCAGGTACCTGAACTTCTCCTTAAATTTTATGAAATATTATGTCATGTGATCTTCTAGATCATTTGCCTCCTTATTATGACCATTTTGATCATTTGCTCATCTTCTTTATCAAGAATTTTATTTGAAACCGATTTGTCTATAAACTTTAAGTGTACCATAGACTTTGTCCTTCTAGGACTTATTCTAATGCGAGCATTTGTAGTGAGAATATAGTTACTTTCTTTGGGTCAGCAAATGCGTCTGGCATGCTTTGCAACATATTGCAGGTGAATTATTTTTTTATGAACTTCAAGTTCATATTATCTTATTCGAGGATTTAGATGTACAAACGGTAATTCATTCCGTAACTCTTTCTCAACTATTTATCTTGTCTTCCCCTCATGTTAGAAAAACTAACTTGCTTCATCAATTTTGTGCGTTATGTGTTAATCAAAATATGCATCGCACATCAATAATAATAAGATGTAATTATTTGATTCATGACCCTGAACCATTTGTGAGTGAAGAATGTAATATACTTTCGTATATAATGTTTATCAAACTCATACAGATAACTTTATTCTTATGAGCAGTAGTTTAGCTATTAAGTGGAGGTACTCAATAAATTATTTTGCTAAATTAACTGTGATATAAACCAACTTATCAATGTGAACTGTCTTGAACTTTCTAGTTCTTTAATATTTACCCATGTGAATTCTCGTTTATTTTTGCACATCATACTTAAATTAACATGGCTAAATCTATTATGCCAACTGGATAAATTTCAGGTTTATACCATGATGTGTGCAATTATCACTAAACTTCAAGTTTATTATGATATTAGTTTTTATATCAATAAAATTTTACTTTTTTGTGGCATTCTTTTATGTGTGTAGAACAAACTGAAGAATAAAGCGGGTAACTTTTCACCTAAATATTACCCCGCTATAAATTATAGTAATAGAAGATATTAAATTTTTCCTTTATTTATAGTCTCAATATGACCAACCGCTTTCGCGAATATTTTAGAAACTCAATAAGTTTCTTTGAGACTTAGTACGACACAATGCCTTATTGATAATCAATTTTATTCCTCCAAAATAGTAATAATTGGCTCTTCCAGAGCTCTTAATTACTTTTTTACTACCACATATTTATCAACATTCATAAGGTGAATATCTCTTTCAAGGAGAAAGTTATCCCATTATGGCCATAGTCATGGTCAAAATCATTATAATATGTTGCTTCAATTACTTATGCCCTGTAATTGTTACACCCCATATTTTTGTACGTGGAAGTACACCCTAAGTAAATTGATGAAAGCTCGTAAATGAGATATTACATCCCGCATTTTCGTACATTAAAGTTTTGTCGTAAGTTAATCGACGTAAGTTCGGGAATGAGATTATTTTGGGATTATAAGTATTACGCTATTTCAAACAATTGATAAGTAAATTCGCGAAGGTGAGAGGGTAAGCAAATCAAAGAAAATGAGTTTCGTTGAAGGTGGTCAATTTGGGATAAAATACGGTCCGAGCTATAACACCCGACATTTATGGACTAGTGCCATACAAGGTACCATATGACCATGACAGCAAGATGTATAAAGTGTGTTAAAAGTGAGTAGTATTATAAGTAATTTGAGATCATTCTTAATTATGTGGATAATTGATTGATTATTGGTTAATGGGAGATTAACAAGTTAATTAAGAAATTGATGAATAATTAGTTAAAATCTTTGGATAAGCTTATGGAACTTTAATGTGGCAGCAAAGTCTTTAGTCAATTAGTGACTCTTAAGTTATATGGTAAGGTAGCACATTTGGAGGAATTTTTGTGGCTTAGTCATCACAAGTGGGACCCACACCCACTAATACAAAAGTCTTCTCTAAAATCACCAAAAGAAGATGGTCACACTTACTAACGGATGAAAATGCTTCAGCAAAGTTCATATTTTTCAATAGCAGCGTGATTTGCTTAAAAAATTTCATACGAAATTATACTGCGTAATAGTAACGAGATTTGCAATTCTAAGAGAGCACGGTACAATCTTTCTCAAGAATATCATACGAATTTTTTTCTACTTCAATCCGCCGTTACGTGTTTTCGCAAAAGACATGTGTTAGAGGGATTGTCAAGAGAATCGGTTCAGGTATGTTAAGGCTATCCCTTCTTTCCTTTTGGCATGATACATACGATACAAACAAAATGAGCAAATGCACAACTTTCATAAATGACTATATTCATAGAAATACCAGAGGTGTCTATGTTCTTGATTCCCCATGTGTCCTATTATTCTATCATCTCTTCATGGGTCTCAGAAAATACGTAAGTTGATAAAGTTTATTTCATGATATTAATCAGAGGCATAATGGTCTTATGACGTTCCGAGAGATTTTATTGACATACTTCTCATGTATTGCATTCATTTATACATGCACATTGACCCATGACCATATGGCGTTATATACGCGTATATGTATGTATATGGGAAATGCCAAAAGGTTACGACATTATATACGCACCACCACCTGATCAGCTGGTATACGTTGATGATTTGCCCACAGTGGCCGAGATGATATGATGGGATGCCCTCATAGGCTTGATGATGTTATGAACGCATATACCTAAGCATGATACGATATTTATACGCATATGCATGACATTATAAATATTAATGATTCACAGAGTTATTCGTACTTACATGTCGAGTCTTTTACTCCATGTTTCTCTCATGTCTATTATTTACTGATTTTCATTCCTTATATACTCGGTACATTATTTGTACTGACGTCCCTTTTGCCTGGGGACGCTGCGTTTTATGCCCGCAGGTCCCGATAGACAGGTTGAGAGTCCTCCAAGTAGGCTATCAACTCAGCGGAAGGTGTTGGTGCGCTCCATTTGCTCCGGAGTTGCTCATTTGGTCAGTATGATTAGTACATGTATTAATTGGTATGGCGGGACCTGTCCCGACCTTTATGATATTATGTACTCTTAGAGGCTTGTAGACAGATGTCATGTATATGAAAGATTGTATGGCCTTGTTGGCCTATGTTTTGAGTATATAAAGGATCATGCCGGCCTTATAGGCCCGTACGTCATATGTTTAAGTTTGTATTACATGTTGAGTCGTCCTACGACGAGTATTCCCTCATGTTTCATTCTAGTTATTTCATGACAATCTTTTGGCTCATTTACCAATGATAGCATGATAATAAAGATATGTTACATTGGTACTCGGTTGAGTAAAGTACCGGTTGCCCGTCGTGGCCCTTCGGTTTGGGTCGTGACAAAAAATGCCATGGCCTTTCGGTTTGGGTCGTGACAGTAATAATCACATTGCCTTAATATTTTGGGATAATCACAATAGGTACCTGATCAATGACCATTCATGCCATAATAATGAAATTATTTTCTTATTTCATCTCAAACCTCCTTCTAGAGTTGAGTGTGGTATATTCACTACCACTAGCACGTTCATATTCTTTCAAAAATAAATATGTATTCATAAATCACATATTGTCACATTCACATCATGAATGAACCATAATCATCTATATGTACTTTACAAAATTTCATGTCAAATAGAGGACATATATTACTCTCACAGAGTGAAGGATTATTTTGAGAATCCTTATTGTTCTCATTACCACAATGATGACGATTATAATTTCGTCTATTGTCACGCCCATACATTGATACCTTCATGGTAATAATTTTGTGTTCTTTCAGACTTATCACATACTGCTATCACATTCTCTTAAGGGAATGAGAATGAAGCAAATTCAATGGTACGGATTTTCACTTCTTGTACTCACAATCATATACATGAATTTGATCATGGCAAGACATAGAAATTTTACCACTTCGTATGGTTATATTTTCTTACAAACTCTACTAGAGTTATAAGCAAAATTTATTGTCTTTGCTTGTATTTAAAATTAAATTATAGAATTTCAAGAATTTAAAAGAGAAAAATAAGGCAAAATACTTACCGTAAGGAAAGAATTTACTGCTAAAAAAGTTCATGGAACAATTGACAATCATTATCCTCAATATTATGTACAAGTTGAGCACCATGCACGTATCTCAAAGCCTGGTGACCGAAGCAGATTCCTAGTATAGAAATATCAATTATTCACCCAAGAGTCTCACGCAAATTCTTATATCTTCTTTCCACGGGGGATTAATTCCTCAAACGCTAAACAACTAATTAATTATATATCTACAAATTAAAATAATTATCCTCTACTCAGTTGGTTAGAATCCCGTGCTGATAACATATTATAAAATAATAAAAAGAAGAAGAAGAATATTGTAGAGAAAAGTAGGGAGAGAGAATTCTTATTGATTTAGGATGAATTACAATAGAACCCCTCTATTTATAGGGAAAAGTGACTTAGTCACCAAGTAACAAATCTTAAAATCTCTCTAAAATATAAACATTCACCTTAAATATTATCCTATTTATAACACATTCATAATAGATTCAATTTTTATTATTTTCTTTCAATTTTAAAATAACTATTTAAATGAAATTCTTTCCTTAACGTTTACATTCGAGATATTTTGCATATGTTCATTAACCGATTTATTATTGACCGACAAAGATGAAGGTTCAAATGTCCAAATGAAATTGCAAATTCCATATGTAGAATTTCTTAGTAACTCTGTTTCAGACTTTATTTATTTTATTCTATGCATTTATTTCATCATCATTAAATTAAGTCATACAGTCAAACCTCTCTATAACAACATCATTATTCGTTCCGATATTTTTTTTATTTTTATACTGAATAGTTGTTATACACCTATAACAACATTTGGCGTTTAAATATATTTTGACTGTTATAAATAAAAATTATCTAAAAATTATTTATCTAATGTTGTATATAAAAGATACGAAAATCATTTAAATTTAAATACTTAGAAGATATGTAAATTTCACTAATTAAATATTAAAGAAAGCTAAAATATTATTAATAAATTCAAACTAAATATATAATGATTTAACTCTAAACCACACATTTTAAAGCTATTAGAAGATTGAATTATTTTAAATTGATTGGAAAACTCTGAAATTATAGCTTATTCTGTAGATTCCAGTCTCTTACTAGCGGTGTAATGTTTGAATTAGCGAATGTTTGTTTCTTAACTTTCAGCAAAAGGATATCTGATAGATTTTCCTTGAAGGCAATCTAAGAGGTTAACAGTTGAATCTTCTATCTCGATCCAAATAGCAGTAGGTCGAGGTCAAAATCTGTAAACTTATTATTGGTGATCTTATAAAGATGGATGTTGCTTTTATAGGTAAAAAACTATTATAGAGAGGTAAAATATAGGTTTCGAAAATAATTTAATTTTTATAGCGAATGCATGTTATATAAGGATGTTATTATAGAGAGGTATGATTGTACATTTATAGTATAATGATGTGAAAAAAGACAATAAATGATGAGAGGATTATGAAAAGGGAGACTATGAGTTTACATTTTGCCACATATCATATAGTTTTGCTTATAGAAAAACAATATCACCGATTTTAATTTCTTACTATGCCAGAATATTAGTCCCTTTGCTAAAATTAAATTGCACCCTTAGATTATCTTCAACCCTTGCCTTCATTCTCTCCTCTAAAATGGAGTAAACTCCAAAATTGAGTAGAGTTATTTCAACCATTATTCCATTTTTTACTCCAAAAAAGAATATTTTATTTTATATTCTAATCTTTCTTCAATATTATATTACGTATTATTTTTTGTTTAAATTTTATTTTCTTATTTCTTTTAAAGAAATTCTATCTTTTTTTCTTTTTTTTACATATTCATCACATATAATTTAATATAAAATTATTTTATTCCATAAATTTTTAAATAATATAATCTGTAAGCAAATATTATAGATTATATATATTTACGAATAATTCAAATAAAAGTAAAATAATTGAGATACATAATAATTAAATATATATTACATTATGGTAAAATTTGAAATAATATTTCATAAATATTCAGCTTCCACCTCTACTATGCTCCCATAAATAATCTATTAATGCATTACGAAGTACAAAATGAGCATCTTTGTCCTTAATATTTTTGTGTCGAGCTAAATATTGCTCAAATCAGTGATTTTACATAAAAAAATAATAAATGCACAAAAATTAATTTATCAAAATTATACGCCAAAGTTAAGATGTAAAATTAATATTGTAAAGATATTACATAAACATAGTTAAGTATATATAAAGAGATAATTAAAAGAGTTAAATAATAAAAATAATAATAAAGTAAGAATGAATAATAATGGAGGAGATGAATAGCGAGTGACACTATTCATCCCCATTTTGGAGCAAAAATGGGGAAGCGTAGGAGTCACATTTTGGAAAAAAAAGACTGCATTATGAAAAAATGGGGAGGGTTGGAAATGCCTTATACAGTAGAATCTTCAAATAATTCTAAAGGAAATTATTGTTTTTCTTTAAACTTTTAATGTGATGTCCAAGTGCTTGTCCTATATAACAAGTTGTGCCCCCGCCCCACCTCACACGTAAGGAAGAAATATGCTATATTGATTATTGACGAACGACATAAAGTGCATGCAACACAAATTAAAAGATGCTTCATTTTTATTCCCAAAAGTTATCGCATTTTCGCTATTAACCCAGCGCAATTTTTTAGTATATGTACGAATTTGTAATTGCTTTATTTTTATTTTTATTTAATTATTTGGGATCCAAATTTTATACTTTGGCTTTGGCCCTTTAATTATGTACGATAATTTTATAATTGCTTCCTTTCTTTTTAAACTTGCCAAGTTTTTCCACTTAGACCTTGTACCTATTGAACATTCAGACCTTTACAAAAAACTATACCTATTAGACACCTCCAAAAGAGCTAATTAAAAATATTAAACGCGTGGCTTACACTGCCGCTGATGTGGGAAACCACCAATAAGAAAAAGACACATCAGAAGGAAAAAAGAAAAAGAAAAAACTGAAGCAAAAGAAAAACCTGCCGGACGTCTCCGATGTTCTGAAAAGTCTAATTTGGATGAAGTTTTGTTTCAAGATGAAAATGTGTTTGGATATCAGTTTTCAAAATATATTTTTTAAATTTATTTTTAAAAAATATAAAATATGATTTATACCCACAAGTTCTAACATTATCACAAATACCCAATAGTACAATTATCAATAACATTCATTATATTATCGCAAATCATAGTCTTGAACATAAATAAATTTGATACAAAATTATTATTTTTTATAATGAAGTATATAATACACTATGAGATGACCGAGAAAACGAAACAACATTATTACAAAATAATAAATGATGAACTCTTTTATAAAATATAAAAATTAGGGGTAATTTTTTAAAAATGTAATAGTGATATTTTGGCCAAAAATCAGCTATTGAGCTGATTTTGTAATTTGGAATTTGAAATTTAAAATTTAAAATTTTGCCAAAATATAGAAAAATATATGGTAATAAAACCCAAATTTATTTTGGAAAAAACATGGCGAAACATGTCTTTTAAGTTCTTTCATGAATTTCTCTCTTATTCCATTGCTGAGATTAGAACAAGGACGAGCACTACGAAAAAATTTAACACCACCCACTTCCTACACTTACCTACCCATCAGTTGCTTCTCGCAGCCGGCATCGCCACCCACTGGTGTTGCTGTTCAAAATTCCGGTCAAATAGGGTACTTTTTTGCTGTCTCAGATAGTATTAAGATCTTTAGAATAATAAACAAAGGAGGAGAGGCAGATGAGAATGGAGGGGATCTATCGTTTGAATGAAGAGAGGGAGAAGGGGAAGTTGACGGGGCGGCTGGTCTAGTGTTGCAGTGATGGAGGGAGGGCGGTGTTAACGGTGGAAGACAAGGTTAGTCAGTGATGATGAAAGAAGGGGAAGTCTGGCGGCTGAAAATGGATTTTTTAAAAAAATCTGTCCATGCACCGGCGAGGTTCTCCGATGGCCGCTGTGGGAGAGAAAGATGGAAGGAGAAGTTTTCAAAAAGTAAAACGTTTCTGGCATCTCACGCTCCCAGAATCTGTGTTGTGCACGCACTATGCCAACTCAGCAGAGTGTGTCTAATTGGCACACCCTTTTTAGATATCAAGTGCTCAATAGGAACAAAGTATAGTAGGGTACTACGTTCAAAATCAAACCGAAATCGTTAACCGAATCGATGACTTATTGGCATATTAGTATCGGATTATCGGGATAATGAACGATAAATAGATTGAGATTTTATAATTAACGACTTTACAGTTTGAGGGCGAATTACTCAATTTTCTTATCGGATAAATCGTTAACCCGTTAATTTTTTTTTTTATATTTACACTTTCCTATGGATCCTGAAGTAGCAAGAACTCCTAAGACTTGATGTCCATTCCAATTTATAACTTTTTCACCCGAATTTTCAATTCTATCTGGCTCATCAGATCTGTTAGGATGCGTACAGGAAGTCAGTCAACAAAACCACCCATAAAAAAGAATCCATTTCAATATTATATAAAAAATAATTCATTTGGTTTAGCCAATAAACCGTCCGATAATCGTTAATCCGATACCAATGCGCTCGTTGTCTTATTGGATGGCTAGAAGATTACTACATTTATAATACGTTAACCGATAAGCCGAACCGTTAAGCGTAATTATCCGCCCGATAAGCACCCTTAAAGTATAGTATAGGTATTTAAGTGAAAAAACTTGGCAAGTTTAAGGGTGTGTTTGGTATAACAGAAAATATTTTCCGTGAAAAATATTTTTCAAGAAAATATTTTCTTGGAAAACAAGTAGTAATCTTACTCATTTTTCGGTGTTTGGTACGCAAATTAAGGAAAATAATTCTCAAGCGTATTCATAAATTATAATTTAGACACAATAAATACGAAGCCATAAACTTTCGAACCAACAACCTTTCGAACCCACAAATTTCATAAACTTCTGAACTGCTAAACTTTTGAACCCGTAAACTCTATAATCTCTAAATCCGCAAACTTCCAAACACATAAACCTCCGAATTCATAACTTTGGAACTCGTAAAATTTCGAACCTGTAAACTGAAAAATAAAAAAAACAGAACTGAAAATATTTTAAAAAAAATTGAAAATGAGTATGAGGGAGGGGTTGGGGTGGGTGGGTGGTGCAGAAATACGAAAAAATAATAAATCAAAAATACAAAAAAAAAGATTGTGAGGGTTGGGTGGTGAAAAAAAATTTAGGATGGAGGGTTGGGTTGGGTGGGTGGCATAGAAAAACGAAAAAAAAAAAAAAATTGAAATTGGAGAGGGTTGGGGTTAGATGTGAAGGTAGGTGGAGTTTTTGGAAAATATTTTCCTAACTTTTTTAGGGAAATCATTTTCCTCCAATTTATGAAAAATGTGATATATAGGAAAATATTTTTCAAACTATTTTGTGCAACAAAATAATGGAAAATGGGAAAATATTTTCCGAAAAATATTTTCCGTCATACCAAATATACCCTAAGGGGTCGTTTGGTTGCCGGTTTGAGTTACACAGGTATTAGTTATGTAGAGATTAGTTATTCATGAATAAGTAATGCAGGGATTAGTTATGCATGTACTAGTTATGCATGGATTAAATACGCATGATTTATTTTTTTGAATATTTGATTTGTTGTATTAGAAATTGATATACATTATATAAATTTTAAAGTAAAATACTTGTTTACAACAATACACTTGGCAACTGAAAGCAGTGTAATTAAAGCCGTATAATACAATTTACACTATGAAAAGCCATATGATGCAACAAATTAGATTTTCACTTCTTTAACATGTTTTTTTCTTTCTTTTTGCATTTATTTAGGCAACAAAATTCTAGGAACTTTGGGTGTTACTTTCACTTCTTCATCATACTACTGTGAAGTTGTAGGCATATTTGATTTTCACTCCTTAAGTTTGGTATTCCCATTGTCTAGTGACTTTTCCAGATCGCTTTGTTATTCTTTTAAAATGAGGCAAGGCAAGGTATATAGTTGGCAAATGAAAGCAGTGTAATTAAAGCCGTATAATGCAATTTACACTATCAAAAGCCATATAATGCAACAATTTAGACAAGACTAGTACTTTATTATTTACATTCGCAACTTACACAATTCATATCGTTAAATTATTGAAATTGAGCAAGCAGCAGAGTGACAAAACCAAAGTGAACCAACTTAGGCTGATATTATATTTGAATAATACATTATGTTTGAATAATGCACGTGAAATTCAAAAAATAAATGGCCATGTGTTATAAAATAAAGACTATAAAAGAAATAAACTGAAGACAAGTATAGAGGGAGATTGATATTTTATTCAACTTTCAAAGTTATGTTCATAATGAACTGAAAACTCCTCTATTTATAGAAGAAAGGAAGCAACTGCGAGGCTTTTCAGAAAGCAGCTGCAAGACTTTTCTTTAGCTGCTTGTAAGCTGTCTGCATGAGCTGCTTGCAACCTACCCGTTTAATAAGAAACTGATGCAAATCATTTTATTGAGTTGCTTGCAACCTGCCTGCATCAGCTGCTTGTAAGCTGTCTGCATGAGCTGCTTGCAACCTGCCTGCTTAAAAAGAAGTTGCTGTAAATCATTTCATTGAGTTGCTTGCAACCTGCCTGCATCAGCTGCTTGTAGATAAACTTCAACAGAGTACTAAATGGATAATCTTCTTCAGGAAGATTATCTATAGCGGAGTAATGAATGAACATCCACAATATAATATTTTCATAACACTCCCCCTTGGATGTTCATTAAAAAGATAATGTGCCTCGTTAAAACTTTACTAGGAAAAACCCAGTGGAAAAAAACCTAGTGAAGGAAAAAGAGTACACATATTTAGTAATACACATTTCTAAATGCCTCATTAAAAACTTTACAAGAAAAACCTCATGGGAAAAAACCTTAGTAAGGAAAAAAGAGTACAATGTGTATTTCACTCCCCCTGATGAAAACCATGTTTCAAATATTTGAGTCTCCGCATTCCAATATTGTATACCATCTTCTCAAAAGTTGAAGTTGGTAAAGACTTAGTAAACAAATCTGCCGGATTGTCACTTGAACAGATTTATTGCACATCAATATCACCATTTTTCTGAAGATCATGTGTGTAGAATAATTTTGGTGAAATGTGCTTCGTTCTATCTCCTTTTATAAATCCTCCCTTTCATTGGGCTATGCATGCATCATTGTCTTCGTATAAAATTATGGATCTTTTATCACATTCCAAATCACATTTTTCTCGAATGAAATGAATCACTGATCTCAACCATACGCATTCCCTACTTTCTTCGTGAATAGCTATTATCTCAGCATGATTTGAAGAAGTAGCAACAATAGATTGCTTTGTGAAGCGACATGATATGATAGTACCTCCATATGTAAACACGTACCTGATTTGAGATCGAGCTTTATGGGGATCAGATAAATAATCTGCATCTGCATAACCAACAAGATCTGCACTACCTTTGTTAGCATAAAACAAACCCATATCTAGAGTTCCCTTTAAATATCGTAATATATGATTAATCCCATTCCAATGTCTCCGTGTAGGAGAAGAGCTATATCTTGCTAGTAAATTAACAGAAAATGCTATGTCAAACCTTGTAGAATTAGCAAGATACATAAGTGCACCAATTGCACTGAGATAGGGTGTTTCAGAACCAAGGAGTTCCTCATCCTCTTCTGGAGGTCGGAACGGGTCCTTATTCACTTCAAGTGATTGAACAATCACTGGTGTACTCAATGGGTGCGCTTTGTCCATGTATAAGCATTTTAAGACCCTTTATGTATAGGCAGATTGATGGATAAAGATCCCGTATGCTAAATATTGAATTTGCAGACCAAGACAAAGTTTTGTCTTTCCAATATCTTTCATCTCAAATTCTTTTTTAAGATATTCAATTGCCTTTTGGAGCTCTTCTGGAGTTCCAACAAGATTTATGCCATCAACATAAACAACAAGTATAACAAATTCTGATGTCATTTTTTTAAAATAAAAATACATGTACAAATAACATAATTTATGTAACCTTCTTTCAACAAATATTTACTAAGACGATTATACCACATGCGCCCAGATTGCTTTAAACCGTACAAAGATATTTGTAATCTGATTGAATACATTTTCCGAGATTTTGAATTTGCTTCAGGTATTTTAAATCATTCAGGGATCTTCATATATAATTAATCAAATGAGTCATATAGGTTATGACTTACATTTAAATGGCATGACATCTTCAGGTGTCTGGACTACATGTCTGATCCTCATAATCTTTTATAATATTGTGCACTATATTGTATCAAATATATCGTCGACGATCATTTCGTATCAGTTCGCAAGCGACATAACTTGTTGAGATCTCATCACTTTCTTTATTTTCAGGTACCTGAATTTCTTCTAGAGTTTCATGAAATGTTATGTCGTAGGCTCTTCCAGAGCTTATTTCCTCCCTATTATGATCATTTCGATCATTTGCTCCTATTCTTTTCAAGGATTGTTACCTTTGGAACCGATTGGTCTACCACGCTTCATGCGTACAGTAAACTCTATCCTTCAGGGACTTTAATTTTAATAGGAGCATTTGCAGCAGAAATATGATATTTAATTTTGGATCAGCAAATGCTTCTGGCATTTAAATTGAATTATCTTCTAAGCGAGGATCATATTAATGATAATTCGATTCATATAATATATTTTTCAGTTGTTTTATTCCATCCTCCAAATGTTAGAAAAACTAATTCAAAGTATAGAGGGAGATTGATATTTTATTCAACTTTCAAAGTTATGTTCATAATGAACTGAAAACTCCTCTATTTATAGAAGAAAGGAAGCATCTGCGAGGCTTTTCAGGAAGCAGCTGCAAGACTTTTCTTTAGCTGCTTGTAAGCTGTCTGCATGAGCTGCTTGCAACCTGCATGTTTAATAAGAAACTGCTGCAAATCATTTCATTGAGTTGCTTGCAACCTGCCTGCATCAGCTGCTTGTAAGCTGTCTGCATGAGCTGCTTACAACCTGTTTGCTTAATAAGTTGCTGCAAATCATTTCATTGAGTTGCTTGCAACCTGCCTGCATCAGCTGCTTGTAGATAAACTTCAATAGAGTACTAAATGAAAGATTATCCATAGCAGAGTAATGAATGGACATCCACAATATAATATTTTCATAACACCATGCTAATTGTAGTGTATATAATTCTTTCTTGCGTTTTGGTTGAATTTTTTGCTATATTATTAAAATTTATTTGGTAATTCAAAAATATCATAGCACAAGATTGTTATTTGCTGGAGAAAACGGCGGTGAAAAATTTGCTGGAGAAAATTACAATGATTTGTGGTAAATTGATAGGGGTAAATTTGTCATTTCAATATTTTATCTATGTATTATTAATACATGTATTAGTTATTCCATCTTCTCCCCCGTATAAAATAATACACAGATTGACTCATAACTTATACATTTATTATTTATATAAAATTATAAAATACCAACTAAACATGGTATTAGCTAAACATGACTACCAAACATGATATAAGTTATATTATCCCCAATACATGTATAATTTTTTTCCTAACCGGCTACCAAACGACCCCCAAGTGACTGCATATATATTCAGCCATTACTTTTTTTAACCTAAAGGCGAAAACCAATGTACAACATTCTCACAGTGAACAAAGTAGCATGTAAAATTAAGATAAGCAAGGGGCGGAACTAGAGTATGATTAACGAGTTCATTCAAATCCAATAGTTTTGATTCAAATTTTGTATTTATTTTAAGAAATTTATTAATTATGTATAAATTATTAATTTAGAACTCATAAATTTAAAGTGATCAAAAATTTGAACACATAAGCTTTAAATTCTTATTTACGCACCTTACAAATCTTAAGGCTCAAGGCGATCGAGCTTGGTGGCCTCAAAAAGATTTTACTGCCTCATGCTCTGAGCTTCGTCTTGTAAGTTCTTTTCCTCAAAAAGATTTTACTGCCTCATGCTCTGAGCTTCGTCTTGTAAGTTCTTTATCAGTAGACCAGTTCTTTGAGTTATATAACATCAATAATATTGAAAAAGACTATACTTTGTGGTACTACAAAAAACAACAACATGCAAGGAGTTGAAGGACAAAATGGCAGGTATGTGCAATCATTAATGAACTTTTCGCCATTTGTTTTATTGAACAATTAAGTAGTAACACATGCAAATGGACAATCAGGATTCGAAACTTTACAACAACAACGACGACCCAATGATATCATACTAGTAGGGTTTGGGAAAACCGTGAATGTGAGCTTGGCCCGCAGAGCCAGCCCAACTCAACTCGTGATTTAATAGGATTGGACTAAGATTTTTGAAGTCCATTTGAGAACGAGGCTTTTAAGCCCGGCCCAAGTAAGCCTGTGCCCCATGAGGCTTGACCGAGGCTGGGCTAGGCCGGCCTGTGGGCTTAATAACATATTTAATTAAAAATATAAAAAATTATATAAGGAACTAAAAATAGCAAGACAAGTAGTCCAATTCCAAACTAGTAATATTTTTATGTGAATATAAATATTTTTTGTTCTTAAAATTTTAGTTGTTTCTTAATGTTTAATTAATTAACATTGCATATAATTATAGATTTAGATGAAAGTGAAGATGTTAAGACATCTTTGTTTCATAATATGATTCATATGTGCTTGATAGGGATGATTTATTGATGTTAGATATGCCATGAGCACCTTGAAAATATTTTTGAGTAGTTTGTTTTGAGTATTGACTTTTGATGAATGAAATATTATCCTGTTTTTTTTTGTATTTGTAGTAATCTGTTAAAACAATATTGAAAATTATTAAGTGCTGCAGAAGCTTTATATTCAATAAGTATGTTTTTGACTTGTAAATATATAGTATATATTTAAATTTTCAAAAATATAAAAAATAATTTATAAAAATAGTGGGTCAACCCCTGGGGCCCGTGACCCATGTAGGGTTGGCCATTTTAAGGCCTATCTAAATAGTGGGTCGGTCCATCCCAGCCTATCAAATCCCAAAGGCTGGGTTGGTCAACCCATATTGACAACTCTACTTATCAAACTTGTGCTCCATCTGCCTCTGCACGACCCAGGACGGAGCTTCGGCATTAGGGTTCTTTAACGACCCGTCCGGTTATTTTTGAATATTGTAACCCTGTTTCCCCATTTACTGCTAAATTTATGCGTTACAGTTATTTTATAACTTATCGGGTTAGTTGGTTCGGGTTCGGAAGGAATTCAGAGTGAAACGAGACACTTAGTCTCATAATTAAAAACTTAAGTTGGAAAAATTGATCGGATATTGACTTATATGTAAACGACATCAGATTTGAATTTCGATGACTCCAATAGCTCCTTATGGTGAATTTGGACTTAGGAACGTGTCCGAAAAATTATTTAGAGGTCGGAAGAGGAATTAGGCTTGAAATGGCGAAAGTTGAATTATGAGAAGTTTGACCGGGGGATTGAAGTTTTGATATCAGGAACAGAATCTGATTCTAAAAATTGAAATACCTCCGTTATGTCATTTATGACTTGTGTGCAAAATTTTAGGTCAATCGGACGTGATTTGATAGGTTCCGGCGTCGTTTGTAGAAATTGGAAGTTTCAAAGTTCATTAGGCTTGAATCTATGTGTGATTCGTGTTTTTAGTATTGTTGGATGTGATTTGAAGGTTCGACTAAGTTCGTATGATATTTTAGGACTTGTTGGTATATTTGGTTGAGGTCTCGGGGGCTCGGGTGAGTTTCAGATGGTTAACGGATCAAATTCGAACTTAGAAGAAATCTGAAGTTTTTTCCTTCTAGTGCAATCGCACCTGCGGAACTTGGCTCGCAGGTGCGACCATGCAGAAGCGCAATGGACATCGTAGGTGCGCAAGTTTCGCAGAAGCGGACAGGGAACTCGCACAAGCGAGCTCGCAGGCACGAGCTGAGATGCGCAGAAGCGGAGGCTGGACTGGTGACTATGGAGCGCAGATGCGGAAGGCATCTCGCAGGTGCGGACACGCACCTGCGCGTGGGTGATCATAGAAGCGAGGAATTTCGCAAAAGCGAGGGAAAATCCGCAGAAGCGGTCACGCAGCAACAGTTAAAGAGGCCATAGGTGCGGAACCTCTGGACAATGTACAAAAATAGAGGGTTCCATGATTTTCTCATTTTTGGACATTTCAAACACGGATTGAGGCGATTTTTGAGCGAGAAATCACGGAAAAACTTGAGGTAAGTCCCTTGTGATCATTTCTACTCCATAATATTGAATTATCATCGAATAATCCGACTAGATTAAATGTTTTTGAGGTGTAAATCGGAGATTTGAACTTAGAGATTTGGAAATAAGATTTGATGATTTGGGGGTCGAGTTGAGGTCGGATTTTGGTAAAATTAGTATAGGTAGACTCGTGGTGGAATGGGCTTTCAGATTTTATAACTTTTATCGGGTTCCAAGACGTGGGCCCCTTAGGCGATTTTTGGAGTTAAATTTCGATTTTTTATGGAAATATTTTATTTTCATATGGAATTAATTCCAATAAATTTTATTGACTGAAATGAATTATTTGTGACTAGATTCGAGGCATTCGGAGGCCGATTTGCGAGGCAAAGGAATAGCAGAGTAAAAAATTTCACGTTTTGAGGTAAGTAATAGTTTTAAATTTGGCCCTAAGGGTATGCAACCCCGAATTTTATGTTATGTGATTGGTTTTGAGGTGACGTACATGCTAGGTGACGAACGTGTGGGCGTGCACTATAGGAATTGTGACTTGGTCAAATTCCATGGAACTATGTAGTTGAATTATCTATTGATATCCGTACATTCTCTACATGATAGGGAAAATTGAGCTGAGACTTGTATTAAAAATCCTGTTTAGACATATGTTGTTATTATTGGTACCCACTGAGGTCATTTCTGTGATTGAATTATATGTTCAAATTGCAATTTCACACTCAGTCATGTTTATTCATTTCATATCATATCTCAATCTCTGTTGCTATTTATTAAAATGTCACATCATAAAATTTGGGCTGATTATCATGATTTCTGAGAGTCTGAGAGACTGGAGAGGTTGGTGGCTAAGTGAGGCCGAGGGCCTAATTGTGAGGATATTTATGGATCGGCTTGCACGCCGCAACATATTTTTATTGACTTATGCCATGATTGGCTTGATATAGCACTTGGGCTGAAAGAGCCCCTCCGGAGTCTGTACACACCCCTAGTGAGCGCACGTACTTACTGAGTGCGAGTGCTAGACCTGCACCTGTAGTACCACCAGTTGCTCCAGCTCAGGAGCAGATTCTAGATATAGTTGAGCCGACAGGACCAGCTGTGCCCATTGAGATTCCAGGCCTTCAGGAGACTTTGGCCCAGATATTGACAGTTTGCACTGGTCTTGCTCAGGTGGTTTCGGCTCAGGCTGCACCTGCCACTTCGCAGGCCGGGGGAGATACTCATACCCTTGTTTCCAGTACTCCAGATCAGGTAGTGCAGGGACTTCAGATACCGGAGGCAATACCAGCCCAGCCAGTTGCAGTTGCTCAGACCCTAGTAGACCCTGCTATGGCAGATGATGAACAGAGGAGACTTGAGAGATTTGGGAGGCTTCGACCTCCATTATTTAGCGGTCTGAGTCAGAGGATGCTCAGGGTTTTATGGATAAGTGCCATCGGATGCTTCAGATAGCGGGTATTCTGGAGACCAGTGGGGTCTCGTTCACTAATTTTCAGTTTTCTAGAGCTGCCTTCAGATGGTGGGAGACTTATGAGAGGCGCAGGCCGGTCGGTGCTTTACCACTTACATGGCAGGAATTCTCCGTTCTCTTTTTGGAGAAGTTTCTGCCGCAGTTTCGCAGAAAGGAGCTGCGCAAACAGTTTGAGCAGTTACGTTAGGATGGTATGTCTGCGACGCAATACGAGATGAGATTTTTTGAGTTAGCTCGTCACGCAACTTGGTTGGTTCCCACTGATAGGGAAAGGATTAGGAGGTTCATTGACGACCTCACATATCAGCTGTGGTTACTTATGACTCGGGAGAGAGTATCTGGTGCTACTTTTAATGAAGTAGTTGACATTGCCCGACATATAGAGATAATCCTTAGTCATGAGCGTGGAGAGAGGGAGGCCAAGAGGCCTCGTGGTCCAGGTGATTTCAACGGTGTTTTTCCAGGGGGTTAGTTATATCACGGTAGGGGTCGTTCTTACAGACACGCTCAGACGGGTCGACCAGTTCACCGTGGTGCGTCATCCGGCCATGGTTCATATAGTTCCCATCAGGGACAGTCAACTCTCAGAGCTCTCCTAGCCCAGAGTTCGTCCCGTGCACCATCAGTTCAAGGTTCATTTGCACCGGGTACTTCTAGCAGTTGTTCTGGTTCTCGGGGCCTGATTCAGTCCGTACCACCACTAGTACTGGGGAGTTTCTTTGAGTGCAGGGAATTTGGGCATATGTGGAGACAGTGTCCTCGTCTCTCGGGAGGTCCAGTGCAGCAGAGGAGTCAAAATACGACTTCAGCACCAGTTACTTCACCACCCGCCCAGCCAACATGGGGTGGGGTTCAGGCAGCTAAGAGTCTCCCAAGAGGGGGAGGCCGATCAGGTGGTGGTCAAGCCCGATTTTATGCTTTTCCTGCCAGGCCAGATGTTGTTGCTTCAGATGCAGTGATCACATATATTGTTTCAATGTGCCACAGGGAGGCTTCTATATTATTTGACCTTAGTTCCACTTATTCATATGCATCATCGTATTTTTCTCATTATCTGGACATGCCCTGTGAGTTCTTAGTTTCACCTATTTGTGTATCTATACCGGTGGGCGATATTATTACTGTGGACCGTGTGTACAGGTCGTGTGTGGTAACTATTGGGGAACTGGAGACTAGAGTTGATCTCTTATTACTCGGTATGGTTGATTTCGATGTAATACTGGGTATGGATTGGTTGTTTCCATGTCATGCTTTTCTGGACTGTCAAGCAAAAAACGCAACGTTGACGATGTCGGGGTTGCCAAAGGTTGAATGGAGAGGTTCTCGAGATTTTGTTCCTAGCAGGGTAATTTCTTATTTGAAGGACCAACGTATGGTCAGAAAGGGATGTTTGTCATATTTGGCCTTTGTGAGAGATGTTGATATAAGTACTCCTCTAATTGATTCAGTACCGGCAGTGCGAGTCTTTCCGGATGTATTTCCTGCAGACCTGCCGGGTATGCCACCCGACAAGGATATTAATTTCGGTATTGACTTGGTGCCGGGCACTCAGCCCATTTCTATTCCTCCGTATCGTATGTCACCAACTGGGTTAAAAGAATTGAAAGAGCAACTTCAGGAACTCCTTGATAAGGGGTTTATTAGGCCTAGTATGTCACCTTGGGGTGCACCAGTTCTGTTTGTGAAAACGAAAGATGATACTATGAGGATGTACATCGATTATAGGCAGTTGAACAAAGTTACAATCAAGAATAAATATCCCTTATCGCGTATTGATGACTTATTTGACCAGCTTCTAGGAGCGAGGGTGTTCTCCAAAATTGATTTGAGATCTGGGTATCACCGGTTAAAAGTTTGGGATTCGGATATTCTAAAGACGACATTCAGAACTCGTTATGGCCACTATGAATTTCTTGTGATGTCTTTTGGCCTAACCAATGCCCCAATGACATTTATGCATTTGATGAATAGTCTATTCCAGCCATATCTTGATTTATTTATGGTAGTATTTATTGATGATATTCTGGTATACTCACGTAGCCAGGAAGAACATTCACAACACTTGGGGTATTGTATTACAAAGATTGAGAGAGGATAAACTTTATGCCAAATTCTCTAAGTGTGAATTCTGGCTTAATTCTATGGCATTCTTGGGACATATAATGTCCAGTGAAGGAATTAGGGTGGATCCGAAGAAAATAAAGGCAGTTCAGAGTTGGCCCAGACCATCTTCAATTACTAAGATTCGGAGTTTTCTCGGCTTGGACGGCTATTATCGTCGCTTCGTGGAGTGTTTCTCGTCTATTGCATCGCCTCTGACTAAATAGACCCAGAAAGGTGCTCCGTTTAGGTGGTTGGATAAATATGAAGAGAGCTTTCAAAAGCTCAAGATAGTCTTGACTACAACTCCAGTATTGGTGTTGCCTACAGGCTCAGGGTCTTATACTGTGTATTGTGACGCATCACGTATTGGTCTCGACACAGTGCTTATGCAAGACGGTAGGGTGATTGCCTATGCATCCAGATAGTTAAAGGTGCATGAGAAGAATTATCCGGTCCACGACCTTGAGTTAGCAACTATTGTTCATGCCTTGAAAATTTGGCGGCATTACTTGTACGGTGTCCATTGTGAGGTATATACTGATCATCAGAGTCTACAACATCTGTTTAAATAAAAGGATCTTAATTTGCGGCAGAGAAGGTGGTTAGAGTTGCTTAAGAATTATGATATCACCATTCTCTATCATCTTGGAAAGGCCAATGTGGTGGACGATGCCTTGAGTCGTAAGGTGGAGAGTTTGGGAAGCTTAGCATACTTACTGGTAGCAGAGAGGCCTTTAGCCTGGGATGTTCATGCCTTAGACAACCAGTTTGATAGATTGGATGTTTCCGAGCCGAATCGAGTTTTGGCTTGTGTGGTTTCTCGGTCTTCTTTATATGATCGCATTAGAAAGCGCCAATATGATGATCCACATCTGCTTGTCCTTAAGGACACGGTTTAACACGGTGATGCCAAGGAAGTCACTATTGGAGATGACGGTGTATTACGGATGCAGGACAGGCTATGTGTGCCTAATGTAGATGATTTGCATGAGTTGATACTCTAGGAAGCTCACAGTTCGCGGTACTCCATTCATCTAGGTGCCGCGAAGATGTATCAAGATTTGAGGTAGCATTATTGGTGGAGGCGAATGAAGAAAGATATAGTTGGGTTTGTAGCTCGATGTTTAAATTATCAACAGGTAAAGTATGAACATCAGAGACAGGGAGGATTGCTTCAGAGACTTGAAATTCCGGAGTGGAAATGGGAGCGTATTACCATGGACTTCGTAGTTGGGCTTCCACAGGCTTTGAGGAAGTTTGATGGGGTTTGGGTGATTGTAGATCGGCTGACTAAGTCCACGCATTTTATTCATGTTGGTACCAATTATTCTTCAGAGCGGTTGGCTGAGATTTATGTTCGCGAGATTGTTCGCCTACACGGTGTGCCAGTGTCCATCATTTCAGATCGGGGCACACAATTTACATCACAGTTTTGGAGAGCAATGATGCGAGAATTGGGCACACAGGTTCAGTTGAGTACAACATTTCACCCTCAGACGGATGGACTATCCGAGCGTACTATTCATATTTTGGAGGATATGCTACGCGCTTGTGTCATTAATTTTGGGGGTTCGTGGGATCAATTTCTGCCACTCGCGGAATTTGCTTATAATAATAGCTACTAGTCAAGCATTCGAATGGCTCCGTATGAGGCTTTATATGAGAGACAGTGTCGGTATTCGATGGTTTGGTTTGAGCCGGGTGAGGTTAGACTAATGGTTACTGACTTGGTTCGGGATGCTTTAGAGAAGGTCAAAGTAATTCAGGAACTACTTCGCACGACACAGTCTAGACAGAAGAGTTTTACCGACAAGAAGGTTCGTGATGTTGTTTACATGGTTGGGGAGAAGGTTCTGCTCAAGATTTCACCCATGAAGGGTGTGTTGAGGTTCGGGAAGAAGGGCAAGTTGAGCCCTCGGTATATTGGGAATTTTGAGATACTTAAAAAAATTGGAGATATGGCTTATGAACTTGCTTTGCCACCTAGTATATCAGGTGTTCATCCAGTGTTCCATGTATCTATGCTCCGAAAGTATGTCGGGGATCCGTCTCATATTCTGGATTTCAGTACAGTGCAGCTGGACAGTAATTTGACTTATGATGTGGAGCTGGTGGCTATTTTAGACGGGCAGGTTCGAAAACTAAGATCAAAGAACATAACATCAGTGAAGGTACAGTGGAGAGGCCAGCCAGTTGGAGAATCTACTTAGGAAATTGAGCAGGAGATGATGAGTAACTATCCACATCTATTTAAGACTCGAGGTATGATTCTAAACCCGTTCGAGGACGAACGTTTGTTTAAGAGGGAGAGAATGTAACGATCCGACTGGTCATTTTGAATATTATAACCCCGTTCCCCCATTTACTTCTCAATTTATTCTTTACAGTTGTTTTATGAATTATCGGGTTAGATGGTTCGGGTTCAGAAGGAATTCGGAGTGAAACGAGACATTTAGTCTCATAGTTGAAAACTTAAGTTGGAAAAATTGATTAGATATTGACTTATATGTAAATGACCCCGGATTTGAATTTCGATGATTCCAATAGCTCCGTATGGTGATTTTGAACTTAGGAGTGTGTTCGGAAAATTATTTGGAGGTTGGTATTGGAATTAGGCTTGAAATGGCAAAAGTTGAATTTTGGGAAGTTTGACCGGGGGGTTGACCTTGGGGTTGACCTTTTGATATCAAGGTCGGAATCCAATTATGAAAATTGAAATACCTCCGTTATGTCATTTATGACTTGTGTGCAAAATTTGAGGTCAATCAGATGTGATTTGATGGGTTCCGGCGTCATTTGTAGAAATTGAAAGTTTCAAAGTTCATTAGGCTTGAATCTATGTGTGATTCGTGTTTTTAGTATTGTTGGATGTGATTTGAAGGTTCGACTAAGTTCATATGATGTTTTAGGACTTGTTGGTATATTTGGTTGAGGTCCCGGGGGGCTCAGGTGAGTTTCGGATGGTTAAAGGATCAAATTCGGACTTAGAAGAAAGCTGAAGTTTCTGCCTTCTGGTGCAATCGCACCTGCGGAACTTGGCTCGAAGGTGCGATCGCGCAGAAGCGCAATGGACATCCCAGGTGCGCAAGGTACGCTGAAGCGGACAGGGAACTCGCACAAGCGAGCTCACAGGTGCGAGCTAAGAGGATGGGCTGGTGACTGTGGAGCGCAGATGCAGAAGGCATATCGCAGGTGCGGACACGCACCTGCGTGTGGGTGATCGCAGAAGCGAGGAAAAATCTGCAGCAGCGGTTAAACAGGCCACAGGTGCGGAACCTCTGGACAATGTACAGAAACAGAGGGTTCCGTGATTTTCTAATTTTTGGACATTCCAAACACGGGTTGAAGCGATTTTTGAGCGAGAAATCATGAGAAAACTTGAGGTAAATCCCTTGTGATCATTTGTACTCCATAATATTGAATTATCATCGAATAATCCGACTAGATTACATATTTTTGAGGTGTAAATCGGAGATTTGAACTTAGATATTTGGAAATAAGATTTGATGATTTGGGGTCGAGTTGAGGTCGGATTTATGCAAAATTAGTATGGGTAGACTCGTGGTGGAATAGGCTTTCAGATTTTGTAACTTTTGTCGGTTTCAGAGATGTGGGCCCCACGGGTGATTTTTAGAGCTAAATTTTGAATTTTTATGGAAAAATTATATTTTCATATGGAATTAATTCTAATAAATTTTATTGACTGAAACGAATTATTTGTGACTAGATTCGAGGCATTCGGAGGTCGATTTGCGAGGCAAAGGCATAGAAGAGTAAATAATTTCACGTTTTGAGGTAAGTACCAATTTTAAATTTGGTCCTGAGGGTATGAAACCCCGGATTTTGTGTTGTGTGATTGGTTTTGAGGTGACGCACATGCTAGGTGACGGGCGTGTGGGCGTGCACTATAGAAATTATGACTTGGTCAAATTCCATAGAAGTGTGTAGGTTAATTATCTGTTGATATCCGTACATTCTCTACATGATAGGGAAAATTGAGCTGAGACTCGTATTAAAAATCCTGTTTAGACATATGCTATTATTTTTGGTACCCACTGGGGTCATTTATGTAGTTGAATTATATGTTCAAATTGTAATTTCACACTATGTCATATTTATTCATTTCATATCATATCATAACTCAGTCTCTGTTGCTATTTATTAAAACATCATATCATAAAATTTGGGCTGATTATCATGATTTCTGAGAGCCCGAGAGAATGGAGAGGTTGATTAGTGAGTGAGGCCGAGGGCCTAAATGTGAGGATATTTATGGATAGGGCTGCACGCCACAACATGTTTTATTGATTTATGCCATGATTGGCTTGATATAGTGCTTGGGCTGAAGGAGCCCCTCTGGAGTTTGTACACATCCCTAGTGACCACAGGTACCTACTGAGTGTGAGTGCCGAGTGACGAGTGACTGTGAGGAAAGAGTGACTGTGAGGAAAGAGTGACTGTAAGGTTGGAGTGAATGGGAGGACTCAGTGACTGTTACTCTGAGATGATGCATTAATTTTATTATTTGCTGCATTTCAACTGTCATATATCACCATTTGTTTTTGGAAATTTTCGGAAAAATATTATTTTCTGTTTCGGTCAAACTTGGTATGAAATTTTAGTGAAATCTTAAATGTTGAACTTGAGAGCATGCCTACCTTTTTTTTTATTGAAAAGTACTGTATTTGGACTTAGATGAGAAGCTCGTCACTACTTTCAGTTCTTTATTTATTATTGTTACTAACTGAGTTGGTTGTACTCATACTACACCCTGTACTTCGTGTGCAGATCCAGGTGATCCCGAATACAATGGGTGTTGATTCTTTCACACAATCGATTTTTCGGAGATTCAGAGGTAGCTGCCATGTTTCACAAACTTCCCTATCCTCTTGTTTATTGTATTTGGGCTCAGATTATTATAGACCATATTTTTCAGACTTATAATGTATAGATGCTCATGTACTCAGTGATACCATGGTTTTGGGTATGTGTGTATCGGTATTTGCGAGACTTGTGGATTGTGTTTAAATATTATATTTTCAAACTTAAAAGAAATTGTGGTTTATTGAGGTTGTCGGCTTGCCTAGTATCGAGATAGGCGCCATCACGATAGGTTAGGATTTTGGGTCATGACAGGTTCGATAAAATCTAATAGCTTTAGTTCATTTCTTGTATTTATGTTAAAACGCTATTTGATATGTGTAAATAATTTATTCAAAATCCAATAAGACTATCTTTTCTAAAAGTCAAAATTCATAAATCAAAATTTTTGTCATAATATAGATATTAGGGCCGTCAAATTTGGGCCAAGCCCAAATGACTCGCCCAACCCACCCAAGGTTGCACTGGTTATTGAGTGGAAATGGAGTGGGGTAGCCACTTTTTAATGTGGTATTTAGTTTTTATCCAGCATTTTTAATGCTGAGCAAAAATAGCCACTACTTTATTAAAATTAATACGAAAAGATGTTTTTACCCTTTCTCATGAGTGCTGTGTAAATATTAAGGACATGGTGTCCTTAATATTTACACATCACTCATGAAGTTAAGGACATGGTGTCCTAAAGTTTAATAACAGAAGGTGCAAATATATGACACTTTGTCCTTAATATTTATACAGCACTCATGAAGTTAATGACACCATGTCCTTAATATTTACACAACACTCATGAAGTTAAGGACACTATGTCCTTAACATTTACACTACACACATGAAGTTAAGGTTATCATGTCCTTAACATTTACACTGCACATATGAAGTTAAGGACATGATGTCTTAAAGTTTAACAACACAAGGTGCAAATACAATAACACATTGTCCTTAATATTTATACAACACTCATGAAGTTAAGGACACCATGTCCTTAGTATTTAGACAGCACTAATGAAGTTAAGGACATCATATGCTTAACATTTACACTGCACATATGAAGTTAAGGATATGATGTCCTAAAGTTTAAAACAGAAGGTGTTAATTCTGGATACTTTGTCCTTAATATTTACACAACACTCATGAAGTTAAGGACACCATGTCTAGCACACGGGTATTTTCATCTGGGTGGGTAAAATTTTATTAAAATACTGGCTAAAGAGTAAATATATTTTAAACAGTGACTTAACTTTCCCCGGTTATTGACCTGCCCATTTATTAAACTCAACACATCTTGATCCAACCTATTTCAACTCATTTAAATTTGGGTTGATTTTTAGTCTAAATTTGTCCATGAGTAACTTTGTCAAAATATCTAAGAAATAAATTTATTTTTTTGTTTGATATGTTATGTATGACCTTAACAAAAGAAAAAAAAATCTTATTTAGTAATTATGCAATTCATAAAAGAAATAACATATATTAACTAAAAATTGATAAGAGTTGGACGGGTTGGGTTATGACCCAATTTTTAGCTCATCCAACCCATCTTAGCCGAAATAACTTTTTTGGGCGGGTCTAATTATTGACTCAACCCGTTTTAACCCGCCCAAAATTGATCCAACCCGCCCATTTGACACCCCAGACAGATATAAAGAGAGATTAAGGAAAGGATAGAGTGGACAAAGAATGCAAAGAGAGCTAGGGAAATGTCGGGGTATGATACATAGGCTATGTAAATGTGAATTTATTTTTTTTTTGGTCCGTTCCAAAGAGAATGACTCTTTTTAAATTTGGAAATAATTTTGTTTAAACTTACAATTCTACCCTTAATGAGAAGCTTTTATAACCACACAAATATTCTGGACCCCTTTTTGAATTGTTTAGCACCATAAATTTTAAAACTTTTTATTTTTTTAAAATTCCATGCCCAATCAAACAAGTTCACATAAATTAAAACGGAGGGAGTAATAACTTGTAGCAGCAAATAATGTCAAAGTGCACAGCCGCCGCTCGGTCATTGTCATGTGCTGTGGGACTGTGACACACACATATATAAAACAGAAACTAAACTCCATCGTTTGACAACCTCAGATCCTCAGTTTCCTTTTACTAATAATTAGCTACCGTTTGATCATAGATTCCCAAATTTATTCTGAAAAATTTGATTTGAGTGAAGTTTGTTTCGAAGATGAAAATGTATTTGGACATTTGTTTTGAGTGAAGTTTGGTTTGAAAAAACATGAAATATGATTTATACCCACAAGTTCTAAAAACTATCACAAATACCCAACAATACTATTATCAATAACATTCATTATATTATCGCAAACCACAATCCTGAACATAAATAAATTTGATACAAAATTATCATTTTTATAATGAATTACATGATAAACTATCAGATGACCGAAAAGACGAAGCAACATCGTTACAAAATAATAAATGGTGGGCTCTTTTATAAAATACAAAAGTTTGACACAATTTTAAAAAAATAAAATAGTGATATTTTGGAGCTGGTTTTGGGATTTGGAATTTGGCCAAAATGTAGGCAAAATCTATGACCAAACATGTATTTGCCAAATAAAATCCAAGTTTATTTTGGCAAAATCTATGACCAAACGGTCCTTAATAACTTAGGTAAAATTTGGTTCCACTTTCCAGCATGTCACTCTTTTACCTCATGTATAGAATTTGTTTTTCTTTTTTCTTTGGTTTCCTTCTTGTGCATTTATGGTGCTCTCAACCCTACACAACCTGGACTTCAACAACTCCCATTATATATTCCTTAATGTGTGACTGCAGAAATGACTCATTCATTATGTGGTTGCTTGCCTAATTGAAGCAACTGAATTACTATCTTGCAATTACTAAGTGGAACAGCATGTGACTTTCCCTTACTTGATATTCACTCCTTTAAATAGGAAAATGACATTATATATAATGGTTTTTTATTCAACAACTTTGATATAGACCTCTACTTTCTGACTCTTAATTCTTGGATCTAAGGCAAAGGCTAGCTGTTACAAGTATCGGTATACACTATGGGGTCGTTTGGGATGATGTATAAGAATAGTATTGAATATGGTGTATGAGTAATGTTAAGATTAGTTATTCAGAGATTATTTCTTATCGATTGTTTATTTTGGTGTATTAAAAATAACATGTATTATATAAACTTTCTTTAGAATTATTTGTTTATAAAAATACCCTCCATAAAACGTTGGATGAATTCGGAAAATGTTTTAAAATGACAATTTTGTGTTTATTCATGCTTATCCATATAATTCAAAACTATGGTATTGCTTATGCCATGATTTGCAATGTGTAAGAATAGTACGGAATAAAGTGTATAACTAATAGTACAAGTATTAGTGATACATAGATCTAAAAACTCTACCAAGCAAAGTATTAATAATACCAAAGCTAATACTATTATTTTTTCTACTACAACCTACAAACCGGCTCCTATATGTATAGGTAAATAGTTACTATTCCTAATATATCCTACCAAGCGACTCCTATATTTATATCTAATTAGTTATTATTCCTTTAGTTTTAATTTATATGACGGTGTTTGAATTTGGAGAATCAAATAACTTAATTTTCAATAAAATATAAGGCAAAGATTATTTTTAGCCCGCGTCCTAAATTATTTATATTCGATAGCCACAAAAATATATAAATTTATATTTTTTTTGTATATAACATACAAAAATGTATATATATATATATATATATATATATATATATATATATATATATATATATATATATATATATATATAAATAATATTTAAAAAAATAAATATTCTTTCATCTATTATTTTGAAATCAACTATAGAGTGTCATTTTTCCTAAAATATAGTACTCCAATAAGTTAGCAATTACTCAACTATTGACTTATCTTGGATTCAGTTTGTTATCTTAAAGGTTAAGTGGAAAATCTTTATGTGGCAAAGTTACAAGGATATGAGCCAACGAGATGTCGTAAGTGCTCACCAAATCCACCTCTTTAGTTGCAATCAATTCCTACTTTCTTTCCCTTTAGACGTAGACATCTTTGAACCATTTGTCACAAGTAGTAGTGGAATCTAAAAGTCACACTCACTTCGTTATTTGCAATCAGTATCGAAGATGTTCATGCTCCTCGATCTTTTCTCTTTTCTTGCCTTTGAATTTTGGGCAATTCTACTTGACCATGAAAATTCAAAAGTCTTTTGCTTCCCCAACTGGCTAATGGAACAGCCACCCCCACTTTGAACAAGTTGTCTGAAAAAAAAAATGGTCCATTGCAATTAACATTCTAATGTGCATGCCTAATATTGAGATATCCTTTTTTTACAAACTGGACAAAAGGAAATCAAAGAGATAAGGAAAATCCCAGTGTCATCCTTAGCAAGAGGAAGAGCTAGGGGGGCGAAAGATGTTCATTCGAATTCATTTTACCGAAAAATTATAGTGTATATATAAGGTCAATTTTTTCTTCTTATGTATATAATTTTTGCATCTTTTTAATTTTTTGTATCCCTTGACGAGAATTCTGCTTCTACCACTCATACTCAATCAACAATCTTAAAGTGTCGACAAAGTTGAAAAGTCAAGCTATCTTTCAAGAGTGACTAAATCATCGACCATGAATAAGTGGAGCCCTAAATTAGAGCATTTATTCCTCTATCGGGCGCGCACCGGCAGTCGCTTATGTTGAATTGTTGATACTCCTCCGTCGAATTTCTTTGTTACTTGTCGCTTATCAAACGTCAATTTGATCAATTTTTACGATTAAATCTTAGTGAAAACAAAACAATTAAATCGAGTACATCAGTTCATTCTTAAATTAAAGCAAAATATTCAGAAAATGCATAAAAGTTACAATTTGTGTTTGGCTAATTAATTTGAAAAACACTTCTGAGTAGCAATTAGTGTTTGACCAAACTTTTAAAAAATGCTTCTAAATGTATTTTTCTCAAAAGTACTTTTCAAAAAAGTATTTTTGGGGAGAATCTATTTTTTTCTGCTTTCTCCTCAAAAGCATTTTTTTGCCAAACACTAGAACTTTGAAAGAAAAAACAGGCTATTAGTTTGAATCTCATGCACAAAATATTTTGAATACAACAGAATGAAAAGAGTTGCCGGGGGAGGTTGGGGCTTATGGGCCTCAAATGGACCAGACATTTTTTATGGGTATAGTGGGTCGCTTAATAGTTCAATTTCATTCACAAAGATTACATGGGCTTTAAACATAAAGGGCCCTTTCCTACTTGATTGAAGTAGTCATGGACTTGGGTCGCAGGTCGTTTGTATATAATATAATACTGTCAGTTTTTATTCTTTAATAATTGCATTGGATGAGGTATTGTATAAAAAGTTAAATTTTCATTCAATTGTTAATGTTTTACAAAATTCTGCCTTTTCAAAAATAACCACGATTATGGAAGCAAATTAAAGTTATGTTTAGCTAAAAATGTTGTGTTAGGTGAAATATTCTTCCTAACTATATACTAGTATTAATTAAAGGGTTAATTGGTTGTGTAATTGGCATGTCTTTTCAAGCATGTACTCAGCCAAATGAATCCACTTGTTTACCAAATGTTGATTGTTATATACTCTTATATCTATATATAGCAAATGTTGAGGGTGTGATTCTCGGGGATGAAGAGGCTAGAGGGATGTTCAGAAAACGAGTTTTTGGTCAATATTATCCCTTATCTTTGAGGGTAGGTCTATTTTGGTCTCTCAAATATAGTCCTGAGCATATTTAGTCCCTTAAGTATGCTAAAGTGGAGCACCTTTAGTCTCACTAACATAATGTGTTCAAAAACTAACGGTGTTACCCAACTCTGATTCATGAAGCAAATCTTCTGCTCTGAAGCAAAACGTTTCCTTTCCTTTTATTGGATAACACAAATTATCACTTTAATTCCTCATTTTTAGATAATGTCTTCTAAAATTTTGACCTTGAAAATATCCCCTTATGTGCCAGTTTTCAATGAGAAAATGATACTGTATAGCCGCTGTAAAAATAATAGCTGAAAAAATATATAAAATTTATATATATTTTGTATATATATATATACACACAAAAATTATATAAATTTTATATACTTTTTTCGCTACCAAATGTAAATAATTTTTGGCACGGGCTAAAAGTGATAATACAACCTGGTTATTCCTTTGCTTCAATAATATGTCTAGAAGTGATCGTGACAGCTTTATTTTTTTTCCTTCAAATTTTAACTTTTCTTTTTAGAAAAATCAACCGAAATTTTTAAATGTATATATATATACAAAAAAATATACAAATTTTATATATTTTTTCAGTTATTATTTTTACAGCAGCTATACAGTGTCATTTTCTCATTGAAAACTAGCACATAAGGGGATATTTTCAAGGTCAAAATTTTAGAAGACATTATCTAAAAATGAGGAATTAAAATGATAATTTGCGTTATCCAATAAAAGGAGAGGAAACATTTTGTTTCAGAGGAGAAGATTTGCTTCATGAATCAGAGTTGGGTAACACCATTAGTTTTTGAACACATTGTGTCAGTGAGACTAAAGGTGCTCCACTTTAGCATACTTAAGGGACTAAATATGCTCATGGTTATATTTGAGGGACCGAAATAGGCCTACCCTTATAATTACATATGGAGATGCATCATATATATAAGAAATGAACATAAACATATATAATAAGGACTTATTATGCATTAAAATAAAAAAAGAAAAGACTTGAGCTTTTAAAACTATTATCCGCAACTAATAAGTTAAATCTCAATCACATAAAGAACTATCGCTATTACGAGGGGAATTGAAAGTGTCTACAAGCAATATTGAGGAACACAATTGGTCATTCAAATAAAACATTTTTAAATTCTCTCCATTTGTTTCTTTCCTTTTTCAAATCAGCCTCTTTCTTCTACATACATCTCCTGCTTAAGATTAAACACCGCCCTAATGATGCTTAGGATCAGGTCCGTCAGGACTAATCCGATTAACATCATACTTAACTGGACGTGTTTTTTGTAATTTTTCTCTTAAAATTTCTCGAGCAATCTCCATCACTGTCTCCCTCCTCTTCCCCGAAAATGCCCCGAGAGGACGACTTTCAGAGCCTAAACATGAAAGCAAGATAATAAAGAAACATAACCAAAATCTAAAATTAGCCATTGTTGATCTTGGAAGACTAAAGTTTGCAGAAAATGACCAAGTTAGGAGCTCTAAAGTTGCATGGAAAATGGGGAGGATGAAGTGCTTGAATGGCGTGGTTTATATAGAACTTCAAAGTATTATATTTCATGATATTTAAATAGTAGGGCGACGGCACAAAAGACAAGTGCTTAAAGAAGAAGTATTACACTTAATTATGTGATTCATAAACTGGGACTAGTAATGCCTTGAGCCAATGGTTAATAAAGACAAAGTGGTGATGTTGAAATCAAGGTGTCAGTTTCAAATTCCCTTTCCTATTCAAATGTGCATCCTATTTTAACATAAATATTCTTCTCATAGATAGTGTAAACTAGTGCTGATGTTATGTGTATACTTGGATATAAATAAGCTCCAAGTCGGTGTATCTTAAATCTTAATTAGTTAGATTATTAAATTTCGAATATCGAATAATTAAAAAAGAAGAAGAAGTAGATTTTGAGTTTATGAGCCATCAAAGGTGAAGAAGTGGTGACACTTACGGTTAAAACTCCCTCAATCCTTTTTGACTTTGTGAAGCCATTTTGACCTTTTCACCTCCAAAATTTTAAAAGGAAAAAAAGTACTCCTACCAAGTACTCTATTAAATTAACCGACGTGAAATTTTTATAGACCCTTTTTATGGTTTGTAGACTGTATGCGGCAATTCTTTTTGCGCCGCCATTTAGAATTCTTGAAACCTAGTCACAGGTCGTAATATTGTGGACCTGTGTTCCAGACTGCACAGGACGTAAAGATTTAAACTTTTAAATTAGTTTTAGTTATTTTATAACACTAAAGTACGAAATTAATTTGTTAAGATAAAATAGTACATATAAGCCTGCATTATTCTTTTAAGATGAAACAGTTAATTTGTTATTAAGGGATCTCTAATTTGTCCTTAATTAATGACTAATTAGGCATATGAAAGGGAAGGAATATGGTGTGCCAAGTCATTGAGGCTTGGACTTTAGCAGCTGCTGACGTTAGGACTGATGGAATCTGTGATTTCATCCATTGATAAGAATCGAGATGTGAATTGAGAAGGAATGAAGAGGAGAAAAAGAAAGAGGAACTCAAATTATATTTCTCAATCTATGTTCTTAATTACAAATTATCTGTATAGTACTAATAGAGTACATAACTAACTCTTTTAATGTAAGTGAGAAATGACCAAACTACCATAACTCACTCACTAGTCTCCAATATTCCCCTCAAGCCGGAGGGTGAAAAACATCAAACACTCCGAGCTTGGACACGAGGGATTGATGTTGTGCAGTGGCAAGCCCTTTAGTGAATAAATCTGCAAGTTGTAGGGATGAAGAGATGTAATGAGGTTCAATGAGACCAGACTTTATCTTCTCTCTCACAAAATGGCAATCAATCTCGATATGATTCGTTCGTTCATGGAATATGGGATTGTTGGCTAACTGAATTGCAGCCTTATTATCACAAAATAAGTGCGTAGGTGTAAGAACAAAAATACCCAACTCTGTCAACAATCCAGCGAGCCAAGTGGTTTCAGCAACAACGACAACCATACTTCTATATTCTGCTTCAGCAGAGCTGCGACTAACTGTATGTTGCTTCTTGGATTTTCAAGAAATCAGGGAGTTCCCAAGTTTCACGATATAACTAGTGACAGATCTGCGAGTGTTTGGACACGCGGCCCAGTCAGAATCACAATATCCTCAATGCTGCTTCAAGATGTGATTGTTTGGGACTTTGCATAAACTGACTTAAACTTTGGACTGCAAAGCTTATGTTTGGTCTAGTAATGGTTAAGTACAACAACTTACCAATCAATTATTGATAAGAAGTGAAGACCTCTAACACTGGATCACCAACCCTGCCAACATGAATGTCAAATTCTACTGAGGTGGGTTTCTGATTTAGTTCCAAAGGTGTATGAACTGGTTTGGAACCACTCAACCCCACCCCTGCAATCAATTCTAAGGCATATTTTCTTTGATTGAGTATGATCCCTTTCTTAGACCTTAATATCTCAATCCCAAGAAAGTATCTCAATTCACCTAAATCCTTGACTTTAAACTTACTATACAACGACAGTTTTGCCGCTTCAACCAACTTGAGACCACTTCCTGTTATGAATAAATTATCTACATAAATAAGTATAACAACCATCTCTCCCCCTGTCTTCTTGATAAAGAGTGAGTGATCAAAAGCACTTTGTGTAAAACCATCATGAAGTAATGCCTCAGTCAACTTTATATTCTACTGCCGGGATGCTTGTTTGAGCCCATACTGTGATTTTAGTAACCTGCTTACTTTCTTCTCCCCCTGTGTTTGGAAACCCTGAGGTAATGTTATATAAACCTCTTTATAGAGGTTTCCTTGCAAGAATGCGTTATTGACATCCATTTGAAAGAGCGCCCAACCTTTAGATGTTGCAATGCTGATCAATGTTCTCATAATGACCATCTTAGCCATAGGTGAGAACGTGTCATGGTAGTCCAGACCCTCCTTTTGGTTGTACCCCTTAGCTACTAATCTTGTCTTAAATCTCTCCACAACACCATTTGCCTTGTATTTGTTCTTATAAACCTACTTGGATCCTATTGCCTGTTTACCAGTTGGTAATTCAACTAGTTCCCGAGTGTTATTGTCCACCAATGCATCTATTTCTTGTTGCATAGTCTGCACCCATCTACAGTCTTGACATGCTTCCTTAAAAGAAGAAGGCTCAACATAAACAGAGAATGCCTTCAAATATGTCTGGTAACTAGTTGTGAGATTATCATAGGACACACTTTTTGTGATTGGATACATACAACTACTTCCAACCTTCTTTGTAGTGACATGGTCCTTTAGCCAAATAAGAGGTTTAGAGGATGTTGTTATTTTCCTTATCTGTTGAGTGTCTGCAGAAGTTTGTCTTGCAATCTCATTAGTCTGTTGAGTGTCTGTAGAGGTTTGTAAATCTTCTGAAGCTTCTGAACTTCCAGTTGCATGTATCTCATCATAATCTTGTGAACTTTCAGCTGCTTCTGTGCCTGAGTTTTCTAGATTGTCTATTTGATTATTATGTTCAGCTACATGCTCAATGTTTGCTTGTAGCTCTTCTGGAGAAGAGTCTTCTGATGTAGGTGATGAAGTGGATAGAAAGAGTTTAGGACTCAAGTCAATTGGAATCTCATGAGGGAAGATGTCCTCCAGATCTGGTTGTAATCCTTTGAAAGGGAACAATTGCTCTCTGAATGTCACGTCTCTACTAACAAGAAACTTTCCAGCCTCCAAGTCATATAATCTATACCCCCTTTGCATCTCTGAATATCCAATCAGAATAACCTTCCTTGCTCTTTTGTCAAACTTATCCCCTTTTGGCAAGTTGCTGGCGAAGCATAAACATCCAAATACCCTAAGGTGTTCAATTTTTGGTGGCTTCTTTTACAACATTTCAAAAGGAGCTTTCCCTCCTAGAACAGAGGTAGGCCATTTGTTGATTAGAAAAAACTGTTGTTTTTACACAGTCTCCCCAAAATCTATTTGGAATTGAGCTTTGGAACTTTAGTGCCCTAGCAACTTCAAGAATATGTCTATGCTTCCTCTCCACCACCCCATTCTGTTGGGGGAGGGGGTGTATGGACAGCTGCTTTGATGCACAACCCTAAAGAAGCCATAAGTTCCCTGCAACTAGAGTTAAAAAACTCTGTCCCATTATCATATCTTAGAACTTTACACATACACCAAATTGATTCTTTACCATAGAAAAGAAATCTTTTAGTACAACTATCACTTCATATTTAGACTGTAACAAAAACATATCCAAGTATACCTACTAAAGTCATCCACAACAATTACAAAATAATAATTTCTATCATATGTAGGAATCTTATGAGTTCCCCAGACATCGACATGTATAAGCTGAAAAACATGTTCAGTTTTACTGCCACTAATGGGAAACTTAACTCTACTTTGTTCGGCTAATGGATAGATTTCACAAAGATGCTGAACTTTATTATCTACCCTGTTATTTAAGGAAGGAACATGTTGCATTATAGTTATTGAAGGGTGCCCCAATCTCATATGCCATAAGGTTGTATCTCCAATCTCCTTTGTGACAAAAGATGCTGAGGATCTTATTTCGTTTTGCAACAAATACAGTCCACAATTTTTCTTACCAATCCTCATCACCTTGCCATTATAAAGACCCTGAAATATGCAAAAGTCAGGGAAAAAGGTAGCATAACAGCATAGTTCCCTAGTCAACTTTGATACTGAGAGCAATTTGAACTTAAAATTTGGAACATGTAACACATTCTTAAGAGTCTGGTTCTCTAGAACAGTTACATTTCCTGTGTGTGTCACTGAACACTTATTTCCAGTTGGTACTTGCACTCCTCTATTGTATTGTCTCTCAATGGTCTTTATGTCATTTAAAAGCTCGCTATGTGAGGTAATATGGTGAGATGCCCTAGTATCTATTATCCAATCACAATTAGATATTTTTGTAAATAAGGAAGTTATACCTGCCATCAATGAATGACAGTCATTTGATTGAGATTTGTTGAGGATGTTCATCAATTGTTTGTACTGCTCTTTTGTGAGAAAGTTCCCTTGCGATTGCTTGCTATTGGAACCTTCTGCCTCACCAATTGAAATGTTGGCATAAGGCCTGCCTCCTACTCCTTGAGCTTTTTTCGTACTTTTGAAATCAGAAGAAAATCCTATAATCCTGTAATAATTTTCCTTCAAGTGTTCCTTATACCCACAGTGTTCACAAATCAATCCCGGCTTCTTAGGTTTGAAACCTTGCCCTCTACCAGCTAGCATGATTAAGGGTTCTCTATCAGTGTTGTCCATCCCCAGTGTGCATTGAATCTCTTCCTGTATAGCTAGAGCATATGCTTGATTCACAGTTAGTATAGGACTTCTAAGTAACACATCACTTCGAACATGACTATATGATTCATTTAATCCTACCAAAAATTACAGTAAACACATGTTTCTAAATTGTTCGATGAAAGGTTTATTCTCGTCACAATCACAGCCTGAAATAGGTATCATCAAGTCCATCTCGTCCCATAAATCCTTCAATTTTGAGTAATATTGAGTTACAGAGTCAGTATCTTACTTCAACGCTCCAATTGATGTCCATAAGTGATAAAGTTTGGTGAGATTTGATTTCTCAAACCGCTCCTTGAATTCGTTCCAGACCTTTCTCACCTTTGAAGCGTAGATGATACTAGGTTGAAATTCAGCGGCGACTGTGAGCCCTATCTATGAGAGGACCACGGCGTTGCATCGCTCCCACTGGTTTGCCAAATCTCCTTTGTAGGAGCTCTTCAAGCAGGTTCCATCAATGAACCCTAACTTGTTTTTGACCAGCAGCGCTTGACGCATTGAGCGGCTCCATAGAGCATAGTTTTCTGGGCCTGTAAGCTTGATATCAACCAACGCTATACCAGGAACATATGTAGCTTGTAAGAAACGTGGATAATTTTGATCAATTTGAAGATTTCCAGTTGATTCTCCCATGCTGTTGAAACCCTAGAATTCGAAGTTCAACTATAGTTTCCTAATCAGTCTCGAAATCCTCTACTCTAATCCAGAACTGATCGCTCTGATACCATGAAGGAATATGCGATTTCATCCATTGATAAGAATCGAGATGTGAATTGAGAAGGAGTGAAGAGGAGAAAAGAAATAGGAACTCAAATTGTATTTCTCAATCTCTGTTCTTAGTTACAAATTATCTGTATAGTACTAATAGAGTACATAACCGACTCTTTTAATGTAAGTGAGAAATGAACAAACTACCCTAACTCACTCACTAGTCTCCAATAGGGACACTAATGGCTCATTTGTCCATAAGAAAAGATTCTTTTTTTCGATTTTTTTTCGTTTTATTCGGAATCAGTGTTTGGCCATGAAAAATATAAATTTCACTCGAAATTTAAAAAACTCCAAAAGGCCGTTTATCAAAATTTTTACTTCAAAACACTCACAAAAATTCAAAAATAGCTTTAAATTGAATTCATTTCCAAGCACAACTCTAATTTTCAATTATGTTTTTCAATTTAGTTTTTTTTTCACTTTTCCCGAAATTTCACAATTTTTATGTCCAAACGCCCACTAAATATTGGCTTGAAGTTGAAGTAGACTTTTCCCCCCATAAGGTCCTGAAAGGTCATTTGCTCTTTTTGGTTCATCTTTTTCCCCCAATTATATACTACGTACATGAATCGAGAGAACATAATGTTTAACCATTGATAAGTGATTGAAATATCTTACGATATACATATCTTATATTCGCTTGCTTGGTTCTTAGCTTTGTGTTATAGATACCCTTAGGTAAACAGAAGACACTTTAATTTCCATCCACTAGTTTGAATGAATTAGTAGGTCTTATTAGGTATCGACAAGTAATTAGCATTCATATAGTTACATATAAAAGTGTACCCTTGGGAAGTTAATGAGATAAAAGATTATGGACAGTGTTTACCCTCAAAATCGGATAACAATTAAATTTGTAAGTGGTTTTAAGGATATGCGGATTAATTTGATACAAAATGATAAATTGAGTTAGAATGGACAAGTCAAGATACAGTAAATTCAAACCACACAGGGAGGATGATTCTAGCCTTAGTGAAGCATTCACCCTCGATCCGGGCTCACAGTAGACAATTCAGATGAACAAGAGAAAAAGCTTACAATAACAGTGAAAATAGTAGTATTTTGCTTTGGAATGCATGTTACAATGTGTCTAATGAATTATCATATACCCATTTATATAGTAGGGGAATCCTACTCTAAGTACATTATAAAAGGTAAAACAATCCTCTGTTTAACTGATTGCCGTTTCTTCATCGATACGTGCCGAGATCCACGCCGTGATATTCGGCCGGTCGTGGATATTATGGCCTTCTATTGGTCGTGCTTGATTGCCCGACAATGTCCTCTGAAGTCTTTCAGGATTTGGATCGATCTCGAATCATGACCCCGATATTCTCAAAGGCAGACAACGTGCCCCCGGATTCTGACTCGATGAGACATTTAATTCAGTTTCGATCCTTCGCAATCATATCTCAAGCTCGTTTTACCCTACTGGAGGCTAGAGTGTATCGTGAGCTCGATTTTTACCCGTATACAGATAGTCCCCTCGTTTCTCGTAGATCAAGCTGACGAGAAACGACATGAGCACCCCGATTCCTTCTTCAATATGCTGTGACATATAAATAACGGCATGTCATAACGACATTAAAAGCACGTCAGCCACCGGTTGGATATTCCTGGTGGCAAAACGCTGCGGAGCCACTATAAATAACCCCTTTTTTGTTCATTTTTTACTTTACATCAAATCGCCTACCCTCGTACCCTCAGGATTTCACTACTCTTTTTCACATTCTAGCATTTTTACCTCCGTTATTCGAGATTCCTTTGAAATTTTACTCATCATCCACTCAAGACAACACATCTGAGCTTCCAGCTCTCAACCTTTCTCTATTTCTTTCAAGCTTTTCCCTATAATAATGGAAAAAACCTCAAAATCTGTTCCCCAAAAGGTCGTTTCAACCTCCTAAATGACTGTCGAAACCACTTCCAATGTGGTCGAACTTGGGAAACCCGTCGCTAACGTGGATACCGATGAACCGGCTCTTGAACCTCCCTTCAAGATGTTCGTTCCCCGGGGTTGTTCGATCGCTGACGACTTCGAGGTCAAGAAGCCTTCTTCGGTACAAGGTTGGCATGAGGATGACTAGAGATACATTTTCTCAATCACCGAAGAGGACCTCCCCATGGTCTGAAAAGGCTGCAACTGGGCCAACAAGGACATAGTGGTCCCCGACTCCAAAGAGGCCATTACCACCCATATCGAGTGATATCTGAGTGTTTACACTTATTCCTTTACATTGGGCCCGGTGGACTCGGTCATCTTAGACTTCCGCAGGAGGTATAACGTATGCCTAGACCAAATTCACCCTTCACTGTGGAGGATCGTGATCCTCCTCCGATATTTTGTGAATAAAATATATTTGTGCATCTTCACCATCGATCATCTGCTCCGTTTATACAGTCCCCGAATCTTCTGGGGTGGGGGGAGACTGATAAGGCTTGTACGCCAGGCCAGCAAAGACCCATTTTTGAGCATCGATGAGGACCTGGATCGAGGTTGGCATGATCGTTTTGTCCAGGTGAGGACCTCAGATTTGCCCGGCCGAATTTAGACCATTCCCTGAGAAGTGGAATACATCACGTAAGTAAAACTTTCCCTCGAATGTTGATTTCGTGTTCATATCTCTTTTTCTCCTTGGTATTCATGGTGATGCAGCTGTCGCTCGAGTCCAAAATGTTATCCCTCGACTCAAGGAGTAGGTCGAAGGTATTGTCTCATAGTTTCCCTACTCCGAGAGCTCGTGGCACAGACTCTCAAAGGGCCGTTGGGAGGCCTGTTCCCATGGTAAGATCCCTTTCCCGAGTAGGTTTTGTTCTTAGCATTACGTTCTTATTATTTTTTCTTTACTTCTCTTTTGTAGGTTTGCCTAAGACCGTCGAGCTTAGGCCCTCTGTTGGGGATGAAGACTTACCTGTTTGATTCTTCTACTTCAGGAAATCCCGGAGCCACAACAGGGGAGAAGAAAAGGAAAAGAGCCCCGAGTTCCCCGAGCTCGGAGAAGAAGAAAATGAGAAGGAGGCTGGTTCGTAAGCCAAAGGAAACCTCCAACTTCCGAGTGCTTGACTCGGAATCACTCTTCCGGCTCAGAGATGAGCCCAAGGAGGATGAAATCTTTGTGGCCCATGAGCCGTCTATCCCCAAGGAATGGGTGGCAGCCGAGGGGAAAATGACGCAAGCTAATCCCCCTCATGTTCGCAAGGCCGATGCTTAAGTGAGTGTCCTGAACTCTCGAGACGCCGACTCTGCCCCGCCCGACATTATAGATATATCGGGATCGCCTTCGTTCTTATAATAAATGTTTGATGAAGCTCAAATGACGAAAGGGCGATCCCACGAGGGGGTCCATGGAGCGGATGATCCCCTCCGAGGCTTTTTTGACGGTGTAGACTCATCTGCCCTGGAGGATTTCACCAGATTGGGTAACCTAGAGGTGCTAAGGAAAAGTCCACCCCCGGAGGTTGGCAGGTCGAGCTTGAGACCGAGATTGATCAATCGGTTCCCCACTCCGAGCACGGATCCTGGTCGGAAGCGATCTGTCTTTATCACCGTTCCGGAGGATGCCCGGATTATTTGTGCCCCTGTAGGGATAGCTAGGTACCTCCAATGCCTGATAATCGAAGAAAACTAGGCAAAAACGAACGAGGTAGACGTGCCTGTTCAACGAAGCACAACAGGCACTGAACCGGTAATTCTTGATAATTGTAATGTCTCTTCTAATATAAAAATTAGTCCTTGATGATTCTAATATCCCTTATCATATTCGCAGGACTCGGTGCTCCACCATGAAACCTTCTTTCGGTACCAAGATAAGCTGAGCCAAATCGAGGCCGAAGTCAAAGAGCTTGTTGAGAAGAGAGGCATGTATAAGCTTCTCAGCGAGCAACGCTAAGGAGAAGTCAAAAGCCTTCGAGCTGAGTTGGATGCGGCTCTGAAAGAACACCCGACCTATTGGAACAGGTAAAAATCTTTGAAGTTAGTGATCATGAGCTAGACACGGTGTCTAACGGCCAAAATCTGCAAGTTCAGCAGAAAGTTGACCGGATCGACCAGCTCCGGGCTGAGATGGACGAAGTCAAGGTCATGACCGAAGAGTGGAAGGGAAAGATGGACCGATTGGCTTCGGAAAAGGAGACTGCCGGGGAGCAGTTGGCCTCGACGGAGGCCCAACTTTGATCGATAAAGGAAAAAGCTGAAACCCGATCCCAAAAAATCAAAGACCTCCAGTCTCAACTAGGCTCGACCGTTGCCGCACGAGATACCCTTGCCAAGGAGATTGAAGCAGCCAAGTCAGCGGCGAAAATAACCAAGGTCGACGCTGATGAGATGGTGGCCTAGCACAAAGCTGATATTGAGGCAGCTCAGGAACGCTTGAAGACCATCGTCAAATATGTGAGATGACAGTCCCAGAGGAAGGCTCTCGAGGAAGTTCATGCCTGGGGGTTCGATTTATCGACCGAGATTAAAAATGTTAAGAGGCTCGAGGTCGATGCTAAGAATTTAGCGTACCCCGAGGAAGAGGAAGATTTCGAGGGTTCGGGCGGATCCGAGGACGGGGGAGACCCCGATGGTTCCGGTGATGAGGTGGGCTCCAACGAAGATCGAGCTTCTTAGGTGCCTTG
This sequence comes from Nicotiana tomentosiformis, assembly GCF_000390325.3. NCBI lineage: Eukaryota > Viridiplantae > Streptophyta > Magnoliopsida > Solanales > Solanaceae > Nicotiana > Nicotiana tomentosiformis. The sequence goes on along the minus strand of NC_090818.1, from coordinate 39,687,972 downwards.
TAGATTTTCTTCGCATTTGTACTTTTGTATTTTGTTGAGGACGTTTGTCCTTTGTAAAAATTTATGTATATATACAAGGCTTTTTTCCTTCGACAAATTTCAAGCTTGTTTCTTTTTGCTTTTTTCTTTACGATCACAAAGATTTTGAATGCGTTAACACGTAATAATTAGGTCTTGTTCGGAGGTTCGAACAATTCTCATTCTTAATATTATTTTGCTTAAGACTCGTGGGGGCTTGGTATGACCGGAAGCTTTCCCCAAAGTGTTTACTTAGAAATTTTTAGATTATAATTTTGCCGAGGGTAGACTTTGAATCGGTTTTACAATTTTTGAAGGCCTTATGTTTTGGTTACGGATCTCAGACGTCTCTGAGCCATTCTAGGGTGGTCGTAGTCTTTTAAGTTCGGGTGTTTCCCAATGGGCTTATTATCCCGAGCCATCCGGGCTTGCCCGGGATAATAGTCCCCGAATGGGGATGGTCGTAACCTTTGAAGTTCGGGCACTACCTAATAGGTTTTGTGCCCCCGGGCTTGGTAGCCCGAGCCGTCCGGGCTTACCCATGATGGCAGTCCCCGAGCGGGGGTAATCTTTTGGATTCCGACAGAGGTGGCCCTTGGGCCCGATGCCCTTAAGGAACAAAATACAGTAATTTTTAAGAGACAAAATATGTATCTGCAAGGTAAAAACTTTCTTTTTATTTCTGTGCAACATACAAGATTGCAAATGTGTATAAGCTTCATGTTATGGCTTAAGTGGTCTATGTGGGCACGGTTCATTTGACCGTTTGACCCTTACAACAAATCCTATCCACCAAGTCCAGACTTGTTTGAGCATGAAGTTTCCTTCCTTGCTAAAATCATTACCTGAGGGTGATGTCCCCCAGTATTCGAGGCCGATCTTAGAGAGGGCTCGGATACTATTGATGCGAACCTTGACTCCGGTTCATAGTCGGTCTTCAATTCTAAGTTAGCACGATCCACTGTTGCCTCATTAAAAACCTTGCCGGAAAACCCATTTAGAAAAAAACCGGTTCAAGGGAAAAAGAGTGCAACGTGTGCTTTCAGGCCTAATAGTTACATCATTCCTTGGTCATTACCTTCAAGTGTTAGTCCAATTCGTAATATATTTAAAGAAAAGTAATGAATAGGGACGTACCTTAGCAGTAGTATCGTTTTAAGTGGGTTATGTTCTAGTTGTTCGGTAGCTGCTCATCGTTCACCGTTTCGAGTTTGTACGATCATTTGCTGGTGATCTCAATAATTCGATATGGACCTTCCCAATTCGGTCCCAACTTCCCTTCGATCGGGTTCCGGGTGCTCAATGTCACCTTTCTTAATACCAAGTCCCCGACATTGAAGTGTCGAAGGTTGGCTCTCTGATTGTAATATCTTTCGATCCGTTGCTTTTGGGAGGCCAACCAGACGAGGGCGGCCTCGCGCCTTTCGTCTAACAGTTCCAGGTTCGTACTCATGGCCTCGTCATTTGATTCTTCGGTCGCATATCAGAACCTGGGACTCAGTTCTCCTACTTCGACCGATATAAGAGCTTCGACACCGTAGACCAATGAGAACTGGGTGGACCCGATACTGGATTTTGAGGTCGTACGATATGATCATAGGACTTCGGGCAAGATTTTCTTCCATTTCCCTTTGGCGTCGGTCAACCTCATTTTGAGGTTTTGGAGTATGGTTTTGTTTGTGGACTCTGCTTGCCCATTTCCACTAGGGTGATAGGGCATTGATAGGATCCTTTTGATCTTAGGGTCTTCAAAAAACTTACTCACTTTGCTGCCGATGAACTACTTCCCATTGTCGCACACGATGTCGGCCGGCATTCCGAATTGACATATTATGTGGTGCCACATGGAATCAATAACCTCCTTATCCCTGACTTTCTCAAATGCCTGGGCTTCCACCCTCTTAGAAAAATAATTAATCATAAATAAGATTTCCTTACCGGATGCCCAAGGGAGGGGACCAACGATGTCTATTCCCCATTTCATGAACGGCCAGGGTGACAAGACCGAATGCAGCGATTCCCCAGGCTGATGGATCATCGGAGCATGCCTCTGACATTCATCGCATTTTCTCACAAACTCCTTTGCGTCTTTTTCCATGTCGATCAGTAGTAGCCGACCTTGATTATCTTCCGAACCAATGACTCGGCACCCGAATGGTTTCCGTAGGTGCCCTCGTGGACTTCCCTTAAAACATACTCGGTGTCTCCCGGTCCTAGACATATGGCGAGTGGGCATTTGAATGCTCTTCTGAATAGGGTAACATCTTCGGACAACCTAAATCGGTCCGCCTTCGTACGCAGAGCTCTCGATTCTTTAGGATCCGAGGGAAGTTTTCCATTCTTTAGGTAATCTATGTATTTGTTTCTCCAGTCCTAGGTTAATCTTTTCGAGTTCATCTCGGCATGACCTTCCTCCACTATCGATTTCACGAGTTGTACGACTGTTCCTGAGTTGAATTCATCTTTGTCGACCGACGATCCCAAGTAAGTAAGAGCATCAGCCTCGCTATTTTGATCCCGAGGTACATGTTGTAAAGTCCACTCCCTAAACCGATGTAACGTTACCTATAGCTTATCCAGGTATCTTCGCATTTGTTCCTCTTTGACTTCGAACGTTCCATTGACTTGGTTCACCACTAGGAGGGAATCACACTTAGCTTCGACCACCTCGGCCCCCAAGCTTTTAGCCAGTTCAAGACCTGCAATCATGGCCTTATACTTGGCCTCGTTGTTAGTCAATTTTACAGTTCTTATATATTGCCTAACTACATTACCTGTCGGTGGCTTCAATACGATGCCAAGTCCGGACCCCTTTGCATTCGAGGCACCGTCAGTAAAGAGGGTCTAGATTCCGGAAGAGGTCCCCGAGTTCAACAACAACTCCTTCTCGACCTCAGGTATTAGGGTCGACATGATCGATATTTGATATCATACCCGCTGATCTCCACGACCCATTTGGCCAATCGTCCCGAGAGCTCGGGCTTATACATTACATTTCTTAATGGGTAAGTAGTCACAACACACACAGGATGTCATTGAAAATACGGTTTTAGCTTCTTAGAGGCGCTTAGCAAAGCGAGCGTCAATTTTACTATGTGAGGATACCTAGTTTCAGCCTCGCCTAGGGTTCTGCTAACATAATAGATAGAAAATTGCATACCTTACTCTTACCGGACCAGAGCTCCATTTACTGCTACCTCGGATACCGCCAAGTACAGATACAACTGTTTGTCTGCCTTCGGAGTATGAAGCAAAGGTGGGATCGAAAGGTACCGCTTGAGTTCCTCCAAGGCTTGTTGGCACTCCGTGGTCTGCGAGAAGTTATTCTTCTTCTTCAATAATGAGAAGAGTCGATGGCTCTTGTCGGATGACCTCGAGATGAATCAACCCAAAATGGCTATGCGCCCGATTAACCTTTGAACGGCCTTCACATTATCCACAATGGTGATGTACTCGATGGCCTTGATTTTATCGGGATTAATCTCGATTCCTCGGTTGGACACCATGAATCCGAGGAATTTCTCGGACCCGACTCCGAATGCGCATTTCTCCAGGTTCAACTTCATATTCTATTTCTTCAATATATCAAAGGTTTCCCACAAATGTTTCAAATGGTCCTCTGCTCACATGGACTTAACCAACATATCGTCAATGTAAACCTTCATTGATTTTCCTATTTGCTCTTCGAACATCCGATTTACTAGGCGTTGATAAGTGGCACTAGCATTTTTTAGTCCGAATGGCATTACATTATAGTAGTAGGTACCGTATTTACTGATGAAGGACGTTCTTTCCTGATCGTCCGGGTGCTTCCGAATTTGGTTGTACCCAGAGTAAGCGTCGAGAAAATTGAGGATCTCGTGGTCGGCCGGGGCATCGATCATGTAATCGATGTTTGACAGAGGGAAAGAGTCCTTGAGACATGCCTTATTTAAGTCTTTATAGTCTACACACATTCTTAATTTATTACCCTTTTTATGGACTACTACTATGTTTGTTAACCAATATAGGTACTTAACCTCCCGGATGGACCTTATTTTAAGGAGTTTAGATACCCCGTCCTTGACGAATGTATGTTTGACGTTGAACTGAGGCCTCCTTTTCTGCTTGACCGGATGGAACTTTAGATCTAGGCTTAGCTTGTGAGTAGTTATCTATGGCGGAATCCCTGTCATATCGAGGTGGGACCAAGCGAAACAATTTATGTTAGCTATAAGGAATTGAATGAGATTTTTTCTGAGCTCGGGATTTAACACCGTACCGAGGTGTACCTTACGATCATGCTGGTGTTCGATCAATATGACTTGCTCCAGTTCTTCGACCATTGATTTGGTGGCGTCGGAATCAACGGGAACTATGAAAGATTTTGGAACTCCATAGTCATCATCCTCATCCATCACCTATTTCTCCGGTTCGATCGAGGCAGATATCGATAATTGCTATTTGGTTTCGTCTCTGGCCACCGGACCTAGAACCTTTGATGTCAAAAGTGCGGATACAGGGATCACCTCGTCGATCGCGAACATCTCCTTTGCCACCGGTTGTTCTCCGTAAACTGTTTTAATCCCTCCCGGCATTGGGAATTTCAGCACCTGGTGCAGCGTCGAGGGTACTACCCTCATGTTGTGAATCCATGGTATCCCGAACAGTGCATTGTTCCTTATGTCTCCTTCGATACGCCGAACCTTGTTTCTTGAATGGTTCAGACGGTGTTCATCGGTAATGTTATCTCTCCTTAGTAGTCTCACATGCCATGTTCAATCTGTTTAGAACCCTGACTGCAAGTACGATTTGGTCTTGTAGACCTAGCTATTTTACGACCCTCGATCTAATGATATTAGCCGAGCTACCTGGATCAATTAACACACGCTTAACTCGAGATTTGTTTATGAGTACAGATATTACTAGTGCATCGTTGTGGGGATGTACGATGCCTTCAGCATCCTCGTCGTTAAAAGACAAGGTTCCTTCTATTACATAATCTCGAGTCCATTTTTCCCTCGTGATGGACACTTTAGTGAGCTCTAACATCTGCCCCTGGGGAATGTCGACCCCACCGATGATCATGTTAATGATGTGCTGAGTCTCCTCCTGCATGATTTGCTTACTAGAATCTCTATTCTTAAAATATTTTTTGGCTCGATCGCTCACGAACTCCTGTAGATGCCCATTATTGAATAACCTGGCTACTTCCTCTCTCAATTGTCGGCAATCCTCTGTTCTGTGGCCGTGAGTGCCATGATATTTACATATTAAGTCTGATCCCTTTGGGCTGGATCAGACTGTATAGGTCGAGGCCACTTGGTGTCTTTGATGCATCCGATGGAAGACACCATATCAGCAACATCGATATTGAAGTTGTACTCCGATAACCTCGACGCTTCCTTAGGCCCGATCGGCCAGTCGAAACTATTTTTGCTCATGAGTCCCGGTTAATTTGACCTCAATCACTTCTCCTTTCACTTCTCATAGGGTTTCGTCCAGACCCGTTACCCCTACGATCACCGTTGTATGGTTGATACCGATCTCTACTTAACCTTGGTTTATGATTAATGTCTCTTTTGGATATATCACTAGCTCGGACTGGATAAACAGACCCGGAAGGGGCCCCAAGCTAATCATCATCGACCCTAATTTTTGATTGGTACCGGTTATGCACATCGGCCCAAGTTACAGCCGGATATTCTACTAGATTTTGCTTCAACTGCTGCGAAGCCAATGAGCTTCGAGTATTGAGTCCTTTGGTGAAGGCCTGAATGGCCCAATCATCTGCCACCGGAGGCAGGTCCATCCGTTCCATTTGAAACCTTGACACGAACTCCCTAAGCATCTCGTTGTCTCTTTTCTTTACCTTGAAAAGGTCCGACTTCCTAGTCTCGACCTTGATGGCCCCGGCGTGCACTTTTACAAAAGTATCTGCAAGCATAGAAAATGAGTGAATAGAATTGGGGGGCAAGTTGTGATACCATATCATAGCTCCTTTTGACAAGGTCTCTCCGAAATTTTTCAGCAGGACAAATTCGATCTCATCATCTTCCAAGTTGTTCCCCTTAATGGCGCACGTGTACGAAGTCACATGTTTATTTGGATCAGTTGTTCCGTTGTACTTATGAATTTCATGCATGCGAAACTTCTTCGGGATCGGCTTCGGAGCTGCTCGGAGGAAAAGATTTTTGAACAAACGTTTTGGAGTCTAGGCCTTTCAATATCTGTGGTGCTCCGGGGATTTGGTCGACCCTGGAGTTGTAGGTTTCCACCTTCTTGTCGTTGGCTTCGATCTTCATTTCTCCTATTTCTACCAGTTTTGTTAATTCCTCGAGCATCTTTATTATCTCAGGGTTGGTCCCGGGTTCAGCTTCATTTGGCCTATCTGTGGCTAGTTCATTTCCGCGAGTGCTTTTCCGGGACGGTTCGGGCTCAACTCTACTGGGAGCGCGACTTTGGTTCTGCAGTTGGGCTATCGCTGCCTACTGAGCCTGCAAAATTTCGAAGATCACCCATAAATTGATCCCATCTCCTTCATCGTCACGAGTATTTTGGGCTACCGATCGGACTCCCCTGCGGACACTGTTCTGAGGTCCGGTAGGTAAATTCGTGTTAATGGCCACATGTGAGTTGGCGTTGATCGGGTCCACGGCCGGAATTCCGTTGGGATCGGCAGGGGGCACCTTATTACCGGGCACCGTATTATTGTTCTCGCCATGGTGGTCAGACTCAGCATCCGTGTTTACAGGGGCAAATTGGGAGTTCGACATTTTAAACTTTGACCTGAAATCAAAGATACTTCAAAGAACAAGTGTGAAGTAGGGTGTGTTATAAAAATTTGTATCTAATTGCCATTATTATCCTTAGCCCCACGGTGGGCGCCAAACCATTTACCCTCAAACTTGGATAACAATTAAATTTGTAAGTGATTTTAAGGATATGCGGATTACTTTGATACAAAATGATAAATTCAGTTAGAGTGGACAAGTCAAGATACAATAAATTCAAACCACGCGGGGAGGATGATTCCAGCCTTAGTAAAGCATTCACCCTCGATCCGGGCTCACAGTAGACAATTCAGATGAACGGGAGAAAAAACTTACAATAACAGTGGAAATAATAGTATTTTTCTTTGGAATGCGTGTTACAATGTGTCTAATGAATTATGAGACCCCCTTTATATAGCAGGGGAATCATACTCTAAGTACAACTCTATAAAAGGTAAAAAATCTTCTGTTTAACTGATTACCGGTTCTTCATCGATACGTACCGAGATCCACGCGTGATATTCGGCCGGTCGCGAATATTACTGCCTTCTGTTGGTCGTGCTTGATTGCTCGACAATGTCATCGGAAGTCTTTCAAGATTTGGATCGATCTCGAATCATGACCCCGATATTCTCGAAGGCAGACAATATGCCCCTAGATTCTGATTCGATGAGACCTTTGCTTCGATTTCGATCCTTCGCAATCATATCTCAGGCTCGTTTTACTCTATTGGAAGTCGGTGTGTATCATGAGCTCGGTTTTGACCCGTATACTGACAGATCCATGTAATTGGTAATAACTATTAGGCAAAGGATTCATAAAATCGCTTTGCTTCACATCATTTTACAAAAAAGACAAATAACAAGATTCAACTTATCCTACTTTCAAATGTATTATACATATCATATCAGTAAAAACAAAGAGAATTTTAGATAGATAGGCCTTTTCTAGCTAGTGCTATCTACACTTTTTACTTTTTATGATAGCCTGACCAAACCTATTTTGATATATCCGGTAACAGCATTTTCATCTATTATTCATTTCTAACCATCACTTTCATTTTTATCAGACATTTTAACTTTAATAAGTTTCTTTACAATGCCTAGCTTAAAAGTTAAATGGTATTCATTTTTATACTCCAATTATTAGTTAAGTGGATAAAATTCATTACTCTATCAAAAGGTTTAAGGATTTCATTAATATGTACGAAGTATATATTTATTACTTCTCTTGATAGTAACTTTTGGAACCTTACTGTCGTTAGTGGTCGGTATTCAATCATTTGCAGGACCGACTATTGGGAATTAGGATTCACAAATGCTACGAGTGAAAGAGAAAGAATTCTTGTTTAAGGAATTTTTATATGTTTTCTGTAAATTTATAAAAAAAAAAGAGAGGGAAGATTCCACTAGTTAACAAACAAATTAAACAGACGTTTGTCTCCCTCACGAAAATGACCCAACAAACCAAAAAGTGTTAATTTTTTTATTAGGTCAACCTTAGTGCCACCCCATCTTTCGGTCCATTAATTGATTATGGTATAGTATCATAGATAATGTTGATAATTCGTTATAGCATGATGACCAAACCTGAATGAACTTGACCCTAATAAGGGACTGTGGTACGTACAATAATATGTATAATTATTATTATCCTACATTTAACTATTAGTATTTCTAGAATATTTTACGGAATATTCTTCATAATATTCGCCATTTTGTGTAAATATTTTCCTTCCTTGAGGAAAAGTATTTCAGCAAATTAAGGCAAGCAAATACTGAAAAATATTTTCATAAAAAATATAGTTTTGGAAATATTTTACGTATGAAAATATTTTTACGTCGTACAACAAAGGGGAAGTGCACAGTTAGCCACTAATTAGAGATGTCTTTAGTCTTTAGCCACTGTTTAAAATATATTACTCTTTAGCCAGTGCTCAATAATTTTTTATCCGCCTGGACGAAAATACTCTTGTGCTAGACATGAGTGCTGTGTAAATATTAAGGACATGGTGTCCTTAACTTCATGAATGATGTGTAAATATTAAGAACAAAGTGCCCTGTATTTGCACCTTCCGTTGTTAAACTTTAGGATATCATGTCCTTAACTTCAGATGTGCAGTGTAAATATTAAGGATATGGCGTCCTTAACTTCATGTGTGCAATATAAATGTTAAGGAAATAAGGTCCTTAACTTGTATTTGCAAACCTTCTGTTGTTAAACTTTAGGACCTCATGTCCTTAACTTCATATGTGTAGTGTAAGTGTTAAGGATATGGTGTCCTTAACTTCATGTGTACAATGTAAATGTTAAGGACATAGTTTCCTTAACTTTATGAGTGTTGTGCAAATATTAAGGACATGGTGTCCTTAATTTCATGAATGTTGTGTAAATATTAAGAATAAAGTGTTATGTATTTGCACATTTCGTTGTTAAACTTTAGGATATCATATCCTTAACTTCATATGTGCAGTGTAAATGTTAAGGACATGGTGTCCTTAACTTCATGTGTACAGTGTAAATGTTAAGGACACCATGTCCTTAATATTTACACAGCACTCATGAAGAAAGGGTAAAAATATCTTTTCGTATTAATTTTAATAAAGTAGTGACTATTTTTGCTCAGCATTTAAAATACTGGATAAAAACTAAATACCATTTTAAAAAGTGACTATCCCATGCCATTTCTACCACAGAAAACACCCATGATCCATTTTAAGGATTTGAAACACCTATGAAAATCTTTCTTTTATTTTGCTTGAGGCAGGTACATAGTGGAAAGTATATTTAACTTAACATTCAGTTAAGCTCTTACTATTGCTTCAAGTGGAAAATAACTGCAACTTAGAATCTAGACGATTTTTATACAATTTATCTACAACTTTCATATGTCCTTGTTATCCAGCTAAATACAACTACAATATCATACAATTTAAATATAATTTTTATACAAATTTTATACAATATATCTTTTGTATATTTTGTATCTTATTTGTATATATTTTGTATATGGTGTTTGCTTCTTCCTCTCTAAAATTTCAATCAAAACTTACTCTCTTAATACAATTTTGATACATATCAACAACTTTATGTAAAAAGATAGTATTTATAACTTAAATACAAATTTTATACAACGATTCATGCATTATACAACTATTTTCAACTTTCATACAATATTCAAATAAAAAAAAATATATAACTACAACAGTATATAATTTACATACAATTATAATACAACTTTACTACAATTTCGTAAGTATATTATTTTGCGGTCGAGTTTATGTAATGACCCGACCGGTCGTTTTGAGCTCTAGCACGTCGTTCGGCGGTTTGAGGCCTTAAGCAGTTTCAATTCAGGTATTATGACTTGTACGTGTGGTCGAAATCGAATTTCGGGAAGTTCGGGATTGATTTGGAAAGAAAATTTTAATTTCGGAAGCTTAAAGTAGGAAGAATTCGCTAAGGTTCCAATAGGTTCGTATGATAATTTCAGACTTGGGCGTATGTTCGGGTTGAGTATCAAGTAGTCCGGGAGTATTTCGGCGCCTATTATGGAAAGTCGGCATTTTAAAAGTTTAAGAATTTCTTAAGTTTGACTTGAAGTGAATTTTAATGTTATGGATGTCCGTTTGGGATTCCGAGCGTGAGAATAGTTCCGTATGGTGATTTTGGTTTTAGGAGCGTGTTCGGACGTTGATTTGAAAGTCCATAGGTTATTTCGGCATCAATTGGCGAAAGTTGGAAATTTGATGATTTTTGGGAAGTTTGACCGGAAGTGGACTTTTTGATATCAGGGTCAAATTTTGATTCCAAAAGTGGGAGTAGGTCCCTAATATCAATTATGGCTTGTGTGCAAAATTTGAGGTCAATCGGATTTGATTTGATAAGTTTCGGCGTCGAATGTAGAAGTTTAAAGTTCTAAAGTTCACTAAGCTTGAATCTGGGTGCGATTCGTGGTTTTAGCGTTGTTTAATGTGATTTGAGGCCCCGAGAAGGTTCATGTTATGTATTTGGACTGGTTGGTGTGATTGGGCAAGGTCTCGGGGGACTCGGGTGTGGTTTCACACCAAGTTTGGCTGAGTTGTTGCTGCTGATATTTGGTGTCTGGTTTTGTTCTTCGCGAACACGAAGGTGTTCACGCGTTTGCAAAGAAGGATCTGTTGGTTACCGACTTTTGCGCTACGCGTTCGCGACTGGGGCCTCGCATTCGCCTGAGGTAAGAAGGTGAAGCTATGCGTTCGCGAAAGGGAAACTCGGCTGGTTAGAATTTTAGCCTTTGCGTTCGCGAAGGGTGAACCGCATTCACGAAGGTTCGCCTGGTAAAGCATCGCGTTCGCGATATGGGACTCGCGTTCGTGAAAGGCAGTTTTTGAGCTGGAGCTGGTATTGCTTCGCGAACGCGAGGGGCTTGCCGCGTTCGGGAAGAAGGTTGTCTGGGCAGTGTATAAATTAGCAAAAACGGATTTTGGCTCATTTTATTTCAAATCTTCCATGGGAGTCGAGATTGGGGCGATTTTGGAGGAGCTTCTTCGTCACCCATCTCTAGGTAAGTGATTCCTTTACGTTGTGAGTTAAATACATAGTTATGTATAGATTTAAACATGGAAATTAGTAGAAGTTTGGGGTTTTGAAGAAAAAACCTAGAAATTGGTATTTTTGGAATTTGACCATGAAATTTGACATGGAATTAGGAATAAATTATATAGTTGAGTTCATGGTGTTATGGGTCAGGTTTATCTTCATAAATTTTCGAAATCTGGGCGCGTGGGCCCGAGGGTTGATTTTATCGACTTTTTGAGCGGAGTTGGAAATTTGTTTAAAATGATTAATTATGGGTATTAGAGTATATTTTGATGAGTTTGCACATTTGTTGAATAGTTTTGGATCGACGGGCATTTGGTTTGAGGTGTTAGAGAGGCTTTGGAGCGGGTTATAGAACTTCGGAGCGAGGTAAGTCTTCTGTCTAACTCTGTGAAGGGGAAACTACCCCTAAGTGATGTATTTGTTATGTGTTACTTATTGTAGGGGCTATGTACGAATCAGGTGACAAGAGTCCGTACATAGCTAGATTCATTTTATGTCCGGGTAGACTTAGGTTCAAACCATGCTATAGCTGTACTACTTGAGTTGTCCCCTGCCTATTAAATTCCTTTATTTTACATTACGACTTGAGACTAGACTTACGTAGAATGATAGACTTGCTATTGTAGATATTTGACGGGTTTCATGATAAGTCGCATATTAGTTGTACTCTCCTTATGAAATTCTCCCTCGTTATGCATTCTCATCGACAAGTTCCCTTAAAATCTATAACTCACACGACTATTGGGGTCGAGGACTCGTCAAAGCTTCTTATTCTAATGGGATCGGGCCGTTCGCCTCAGTAGGATAGATACATCTATGGTTCGTGCCGTTCGACCCTCGGCAGTGCGCACACTATGATGGATCGGGTCGTACGCCTCGACCGGATTATGTACCACACTCTCATGGGAGCGAGCTATTCTCCTTGACAATAAAATAGATGTATCTATGGTTTGGAAATGTTATAATGGATTGGGCCGTACGCCTCGGCATTTCTATAAAATACACTTATGAAATCGTGCGTAATAATTGACAAGAAGCCAGCATATCTGTGAGCTTTCCCCCCTTCCCTAATTGAACTGTGACGACCTATCTGGTTAGGTCCATTATATATACTCTGACTGAGAAGGTAGCTACTAGCTGAGAGTTTGAGTTATTGTTGAGAGGAGGATTGTACCACGTATTATACTTGTTACTTCACTTGCTTTCTCTGATTTACGTCTGTTACTTCTACTGTATCTGTCTTATTGGACCATTAGTAAGTGTTGATGTCGACCCCTCGTCACTACTTCTCTGGGGTTAGGCTAGATACTTATTGGGTACACGTTGATTTATGTACTCATTCTACACTTGCGGCACTTTTTGTGCAGGTACACATATGTCCGGTGGTCTTTGGGCGTAGAGGCGCGGCCATTCGTGGACTTTACCATGAGCTGCATTTCATGTTAGGATCCGCAACATGTAGAGTCTCCATCAGAGTTATTTATATTTTTCCTATCTAACTTGTATTCCAGACAGATGTTGTATTTTATTATATTATATTTCCTAGTTGATACTCATACACTTGGAACACCGGGTTTTGGGGGTTCCTACGGGTTGCTCACTATTGTAGTTCGTGTAAATTCTATTTCACACCTTCTCATTAAAAAAAAATTGTGATTTTAAGGTACTAGAAAGAGTAATTAAACTGACTAATCATCGTTGGCTTGCCTGACGGCAGTGTTAGGTGCCATCACGACCACTAGTGGATTTTGGATTGTGACAGCTTGGTATCAGAGCGTTAGGTTCACTTAGGTCTCATGAGTCACGAGCAAGTCTAGTAGAGTCTTGCAGATCGGTACGGAGATGTCTGTACTTATCTTCGAGAGGCTACATGGCTATTAGGAGCACTTCCCTTCTTGATTCCTCTTCGTGCGGTTTGATTCCCTTGAGGCTTATGCGTTTATTTTTTTCCTACTCAATCTTATGCGACGCGAATCTCTTGTTATCAATTGGGCGTCGAGGAGTTGTAGCGGTACTATTGACGTGGTGCAGGATATGTTTTCCCTACGTGTTTGGGCAGGCTTTTACTGTCGCCTTGCGGAAAGATGTTCTTTTGTTCCAGCTCAGTATCTGTATTTTCTATGGTTTTGAGACTGTGCACGGATTTCTATGATGTCTATGCATTATTATCACACAATGTTGGTGTAATGGTAAGGTGCTCGTTTATGTGTGGATGCAGTGAATGGCTTGAAAAAATGATTTCTCAGGGCATGATTAAGGGGTTCAACATTTAATTCTAGTGGAGGAAAGGCAATCAGACTATAGATGTCCATGTTTGGTTGATAAAGTAACAAGACTTGTTATTTAGAGCGTGGTCCTTGTTTGAACGCATTACGGTTCGTCGGTGTTACAGTCTTCTTGGATTTTACCTTCGGGGAAGGGTGTTATGAAATAGTGCCTGAGGGGCGGTTCCCATAGATAGTTGTGTGCAGTGGTTCAGAATCGAATTTGTATTTCTAATGTTGATGGCTCGAGGAAGATGATCTTCCAAGAGGCTTAGAGTCGGTAACATTTTATTGGTTCAGGTTCTACAGAGATGCATTTTGATTTGATGCAACAATTGGGCAGCAAAGTATGAGGGAAGACGTGGCGGGAAATGTTTCGCGGTGGCTGAAGTACTAGCAGGTCAAGTATGAAGAGTAGATATTGAGAAGTTACTTAAAGGAGATGGTTTAACCGAAGTAAGAGTGGCAAATTAGCATATGGATTCCGTGGTAGGATAGCCGCGTGCCTTTTGAAAATGTAGAATGGTTAGGGAATTGTGATGGAGGATGATTTGGCCTACGAATTTTATTTGGAATGGTGGTCACTGTACGAAGAAAGATTGAGTATGGCAGAAGGGAGTTGCTTGAAATAAAGAGGGGTGTGAAGATTTGATTATCGTTTCAGATGCAGTATGACTTGAGTTCGGAAGGTATTGTTGAACTTTCAGTTGAAATCAATGGGGAAGGAGCAGACTTATTCAGCTGGTGGGCGAGCATGAGTTTAGGAGGATTTACCAATTTCGTGGTAGTAGTACCCAGTTGTCACGACCCAAAAATCCCACCTCAGGCGTCGTGATGGCACCTAGTCTCTAAGACTAGGTAAGCCGATTACAATTACATTTCAAGCCATTTTTGTTGAATTAATAGGTAATCAAAACTAACAGTGGAAACAAATATGAAAATCTCCCAAGACTGGTAGTACTGAGTCACGAACTCTAACTGAATACATAGAATGTTCACGAGGACCGAATATACAATACTGTTTGATTAAAAATTAACAGTACAATGAAATAAAAAGACTCAAAGGGACTGCGACGACCAAGCAGCTCTACCTTGAATCCTTACGATCCCACTCTAATTCTGTCGGAGTCCGATATATCCAATTCCTGGCTCTGCACAAAAATATGCAGAAGTGTAGTAGGAGTACACCACGGTCGGTACCCAGTAAGTATAAAGACTAATCTCAGTGGAGTAGAGACGAGGTACAGTCAAGACACTCACTAGTCTAATAGCATGTGCGATAAGATATACAAAATAATAGGAAACAAATAACAATAAGGGCAACAAGAACACCATTAATAACGCTCAACAATTTATGAATATAAGTACACCCAATTAAATCAAGTATTTCAAATAAATATCTTTCAAATATAATTCTTCTGAATAAATATCTTTCAAATATAATTCCTTTAAATAAATATCTTTCAAATATACTTCCTTTAAATAAATCTCTCTCAAATATAATTTATTCAAATAAATACCTTTCGAATGTAATTTTTTCAAATAAATCTTTTTGAATAAAAATTCTGCCAAATAAATATTTTGAATATAATTCTTTTAATTAAAAAGTCACCATGTGACATTTCATTTTATAATCATACAACTACGGGTCTCAGCCCATTTTTATATTTTTCATAAACACGGGTCTCAACCCACTTTCATATTTCCACGACACTTCGTGCCTATAATTAAATCATTATATTTTTCCGGCACCTCGTGCCCTCATTTCATATTACAACTGCACAGACAATTCACGTGCCAATATCATCATCATTTACTCATGACACCTTGTGCCCACATTTCATATCATAATCCACCTGGAAATGGTCACAGACTCCTAATTTCAATATAAATCAGGCTATTATTAATTTACCAATAACAAAATAAATTGCACAAGGTATAAAAATAAATACAAGAAAAATCACAACATCACATAAAATCACCAATGTAACCACTCCACAACATCACATATCATCCCTGACAATAACCACCCGTATCTCTCCTATAGCCACCCTTATCACTCCTATAATAGCTACCCTTATCCCTCCGCCCTGACAATATCAATAGCCACCCTTATCGCTCCTATTGGCACCCTTATCTCTCCTATGGCCACCCTTATCGCTCAGTCCAGACGATATTCCAATAAACACAACAATAGTGAAATGCTACCCTTATACCCACATAATATCAACATTGGAATGTCACCCTTATATCCTCAAAATAACAACTCACACAACACAATAATTTATACGGAAAATTATCACGGCAACATAACAAAATCAATTCATATCACAATTTGCCCAATGGCCACAACCAAATTCAAAAGATACAACCAATTCAATTAATTCCACAACAAATAGCCGAAGACTCCACGCAATGTGTATAATACAACAAAAATAATCAACAAAGATAGAAATTATTCAGCATAAAGCAAGATCTTCATTAATTCAAATTTAGATAATTATATTAACACTCCTTCTTAAGCTTGCTTAATTAATTATTTGCATAGGAAAAAATTCATAATGAAACTAAATTCCAAGAAATATCAAACCATCGAACTCACAAAATTCACATAAATATACAAGTAAATGTGATTCGAGGCATGGCAATAAGATGATTACATATATGCCAACAATTATCCAATTTACTACACAATATGCCTAAGACTTTAATTCAATATATTTTGCACATATAAGCCCGGGTACGTACTCGTCACCTCGCGTACACGGCTTTTCACATTTCACAAATGGCACATAAGACTCGATGCCTAAGGGATAATTCCCCCACTCGAGGTTAGGCAAGACACTTACCTTTTTGAAGTTATGCCGATATTCCAAAAATTGCCTTCTTGCTTGAATTGACCTCCGGACCGCTCAAATATATCCAAATTAATTGTATAACTTTATTAAAATTCATCGGAAATAATTCCAGATAATAATATGTCGACTTAAAAATTTATTCCAAAAAGCGAAGAAAAGTCAACGCGGAGCTCGCCTCTCGGAACCCGATATAATTTTTACGAAATCCGAACACCCATTCCGATATGAATTCAACCATACTAATTTTATCGAATTCCAATAACAACTCGACCTCCAAATCTTAAATTTTCGTTTTTGGAAGATTTTGCAAAAATCTTGATTTCCTCCATTTAAATCTGAATTAAATGATGAATATAATCATGGATTCATGAAATATAAACACTATAGGATATAGAACACTTACCCAAGTCAAAGTCGTGAAGAACTCCTCCAAAATCGCCCAAAAACCGTGCTCCAAAATCTCAATCGAAAATGACAAAGTGACTGACTTTTGATCCTTATGTTGCTGCCCAGTTTTGCACCTGCAGGTACTGTTCATGCACCTGCGGGCACTGTTCACGCACTTGCGGGCACTATTCATGCTTATGTGAAAAAAAACAGCAAGCTGCCTAGAAATTCCATCATCTTTTCTTGAAGTCCGAATTGATCCGTTAGCCTTCCGAAATTCACCCGAGGCCCTCGGAACTTCAACCAAATATACCAACACGTCCCAAAATACAATACAAACTTAGTTGAGGCTTCAAACCATGTCAAACAATGCCAAAATTATGAATAACGCATCGAATCGAATTATGAGTTTTCAAATCTTCCAACTTCTATATTTTTGCGCTGAAATGTATCAAATCAATCTGGAATGACTTCAAATTTTGCACACAATTCATAAATGACGAAATGGAGCTATTCAAATTTCCGTAATTAAAATCCGACCTCGTTATAAACAATTCAACCTCCGGTAGGACTTTCCAAAATCTTCTATTTTCCAACTTTCGCCAAAATGTGTCGAATTATCTTATGGACTTCCAAATCCAAATCTGAGCGTACGATTAAGTCCAAAATCATCATACGAAGCTATTAACACCATCAAAATTTTATTCCGGGGTCGTTTGCTCAAAAGTAAACTCCTTGGTCAACTCTTTCCATTTAAGCTTTTAAATAAGAATTGTTCTTTTAATTTAATTCCGAATCTTCCAAAAATCAAACTCGACCACACCCGCGGGTCATAATACATATTGCGAAACTGCTCGAGACTTTAAGTCACTGAACGAGCGTAAATTCTTAAAACGACAAGTCGGGTCGTTACATTCTCCACCTCTTAAACAAACGTTCGTCCTCGAACATGCTAAGAATTATTCTGAGGTTACTAAATTGATGATTTTACTTTTACACATATACTCACGGTTGATCCCACATTACCGCATTTGAGATAATACCGACAACACCGTCTCCTTTGAGATTATTTCTTTGATTTACACTTATAAGCCTTAAAACCAATTTCTTACACTCCAAACATTTTTAAAAGACTTGATTTTCATATCAATGCACGGTATTAGTCTCAATTGGCTATAGACATTCATGCCTACGCACACATCAACTTTCTTGATATTGTTGAAGTACTTTGAAATTTTTTCGGGGTGTTACATTCTCCCCCGCTTAGGATCATTCGCCCTTGAATGAGAAATAGAGTCTGCCCTCAAACACATAACATAACTTTTCTCTTCTTTCGCACATATCAATCTCCCAAATTCTTCTAACTCCCAAAATTTTCAGAAATTTCGGCAGAGTCTCCTCTGTAAATCGGCCTATCCACCTACAGAGTAACACTAAAATAACTCCTAACAACACATCCACAACCCAAAAAAGCACCACAAGGTATATATCAATAACACAATTCTCAGCATTACAAACACTGCATTATCATAATGATATCAGGACATGAAGCACATCATATATATGCCCATCACCACATCTCTGGTCTTAAAAGCTGTTCATAATTAATTCCAGCATCATCAATTAATCTCATATTAACCAGTAACTCATTTCAATTTTTTCATCACACTGACAATAGAATGTGAGGCATGAAGACCTCATAACTATTTGCCCGATTTAACGAGTCACATTTAACGCCACTTGGGGACTCACCTCGTAGGCTAAAACTCAATAATTACAGCACAATCATGGCACAAAAACACATAAAAGAATTATCACATAAGCCTATCAGGCATAACTCCCTATTAGTACTATAGTACAAATTAAACTTTACAAAGGGAGGATTTAAACTCATAAATATTTCACCACAAGGACCTCGTCCTTATATAACTTCCACCGGCTTGTAGCCCGGTTTAAATATTTCACAGCATATATAAAATGCGAGGATCTCGTACTCAACTCTGAATCACAAGTATTTTGCACATTGTGCCAACTGAAATTTCAATTTCCTTTCTTTCTTCTTTTCAATAAATTTCGTAAATATTTTTCATAACACATAATGAATCCTCATACTGGTAGGGCATATAATTCATAAAATTGGAATCAATTATTCCGAAATACATCAAACCCACTGTAATGAATAATAAAAGTTACTTTTGGACTTATCGTCCTTAATGGTGCCCAAAAATAAAAATGACAGACACGGGCTCACATCTTCAAATCTCCCAACAGGGATAAACATATAAGTGGGTCACAAAATTACGAAGCTCACCCATAAGCGGAGCATAATAGGAGGACTCACCTCAATATTCAGATCCTAATCAAATTAAGGGAAAATATCCTTTTTATAACTAATTAGGATCATACCTGTAATGACACCATCTGGTGTATCGGCCTTAGCCAAATCATAGCGATTAAATCAACGGGTTGGGCCTCCACCTCTTAGGAGCCCTCTACCCGTCTGTCCTCCACCCCTAACTGGTTGTGTACGTGGTATAGTAACTACATTGGGGTCAATAACCTGAGTGTTCTGATAAAATCCACCCCTCCCAAGTCCGGGACAATCTCTTATAATGTGCCTAGTGTCACTACACTCATAACAGCCCCTCTGAGGTCGCGGTTGCTCACACTGAGTCTGTACCAGATAACTGGAATAACCATTATAGGAATCTCGTTCCGGTGGTGCATTGTAAGAACTTACTGGAGCACTCCGAGTAATCTGATGTGTGGACTGAGCTGGCCGACTACTCGAGCCTCCGCTATAATGGGTCCTAGCTGAAGAGTAAAATCCTCTGAACCCTCTCGATCTTCGAGACCTTTTGGCCTCCTTAGACTCCCTTTCCTCGCCTAAAATACCCTCAATCCTCCTTGTAATCTCCACTACTTGTTAAAATGGAGTATCAGTTTGCAACTCTCGAGCCATGCATATTTTAATATCATAATCGAGCCCCTCAATGAATCTGCAGACCCATTCTCTAACTGTATGAACCAAGATAGGTGCATGACGGGCTAACTCATTGAACCTGATAGCATATTCTGACACTGTCATAGTGCCCTGGCGCAACCGTTCAAACTCTGTGCGCCACGCATCTCGGAGAGTCTGGGGAACAAACTCTTTCAAGAACATTTCAGAAAATTGACCCCAAGTTAGTGGTGTTGCATCGGCTGGTCTACCTTCTTCATAGATTTTCCACCACCGATACGCTGCACCTGACAGTTGAAATGTAGTAAAGGCAACTCCCCTCACTTCCACAATACCTATGGTGCGGAGAATACGGTGACAATTTTCTAGAAATCCTTGGGTATCCTTTGTAGTTGTGCCACTGAAAGTAGGTGGACTATATCTCTTAAACTTTTCTAGTCTCTTTTGTTCTTCTTCTGATGCCTCTGGCCTGACCTCAGGCCGAACCGGAATAACAGGTTGTACCGGTACTACACCCGGAACCTGATCAATGTGAACCTGCTGCTCAGGAGTTGTGGTAGGAGTCTGAGCTACTCCCCCAACCCGCGAAATATTTTGTGCAACAGAAATCAATCCCGCCTGAGTTAATGTACCAAACATACTCAGGAACTGTGCCAAAGTCTCCTGAAGTCTGGGGGTAACAACAGGTGCTTCCGGTACCTGTCCCCCAACTGGAGCTACTGGCGGCTCCTCAACTGCTGCTCTGACAGGTTCTCCAGTCGCGGCACGTGCCCTTCCTCGACCTCCACCTCGGCCCCGACCTCTTGCAGCCCTAGCAGTATGTGCGGATGCCTGCTCAGCTAACTCAGTAGCACGTGTCCTCACCATTTGTGAGAGAATAGAGATACGAAGGCTCAAATTCCAAATTCAACAAATTCTGCATGACATGAATGAAAGAAGTGGAAATTTCCTAACAGTTCTGTAGCCTCTCGAAGATAAGTACAGACATCTCCGTACCGATCCGCAAGACTCTACTAGACTCGTTCGTGACTCGTAGAACCTATGAACCTAGAGCTTTAATACCAACTTGTCACGATCCAAAATCCCACCTCAGGCGTCATGATGGTACCTAGTCTCTAAGACTAGGTAAGCCGATTACAATTACATTTCAAGCATTTTTTTCTTGAATTAAATAGGTAATCAAAACTAACAGCGGAAACAAATATGAAAATCTCCCAAGACTGGTAGTACTGAGTCACGAACTCTAACTAAATACATAGAATGTTCACGAGGACCGAATATACAATACTGTTTGATTAAAAATTAATAGTACAATGAAATGAAAAGACTCAAAGGGACTGCGATGACCAAGCAACTCTACCTTGAATCCTTACGATCCCACTCTAATTCTGTCCGAGTCTGATATCTCCAATACCTGGCTCTGCACAAAAATATGCAGAAGTTTAGTATGAGTACACCACGGTCGGTACCCAGTAAGTATCAAGACTAACCTTAGTGGAGTAGAGACGAGGTACAGTCAAGACACTCACTAGTCTAATAGTATGTGCAATAAGATATACAAAATAATAGGAAACAAATAACAATAAGGGAAACAAGAACACCATTAATAACGCTCAACAATTTATGAATATAAGTACACCCAATTAAATCAAGTATTTCAAATAAATATCTTTCACATATAATTCTTCCGAATAAATCTCTTTCAAATATAATTCCTTCAAATAAATATCTTTCAAATATACTTCCTTTAAATAAATCTCTCTCAAATATAATTTATTCAAATAAATACCTTTCGAATGTAATTCTTTCAAATAAATCTTTTAGAATAAAAATCCTTCTAAATAAATATTTTGAATATAATTCTTTCAATTAAAAAGTCACCCTGTGACATTTCATTTTATAATCATACAAATACGGGTCTCAGCCCATTTTTATATTTTTCATAAATACGGGTCTCAGCCCACTTTAATATTTCCACGACACTTCGTGCCTAAAATTAAATCATCATATTTCCCCGGCACCTCGTGCCCTCATTTCATATTACAACTGCATGGACAATTCACGTGCCAATATCATCATTATTTACTCATGACAACTTGTGCCCACATTTCATATCATAATCCACCTGGCAATGGCCACAGACTCCCACAGACTCCTAGTTTCAATATAAATCAGGCTATTATCAATTTACCAACAACAAAACAAATTGCACAAGGTATAAAAATAAATACAAAAAAATTACAACATCACATAAAATCACCAATGTAACCATTCCACAACATCACATATCATCCCTGACAATAACCACCTTTATCTCTCCTATAGCCACACTTATCACTCCTATAATAGCCACCCTTATCCCTCCGCCCTGACAATATCAATAGCCATCCTTATCGCTCCTATTGCCACCCGTATCTCTCCTATAGCCACCCTTATCGCTCCGCCCAGACAATATTCCAACAAACACAACAACAGTAAAATGATACCCTTATACCCACATAATATCAACATTAGAATGCCACCCTTGTATCCTCAAAATAACAACTCACACAACATAATAATTTATACGGGAAATTATCACGACAACATAATAAAATCAATTCATATCACAATTTGCCCAATGGCCACAACCAAATTCCAAAGATACAATCAATTCAATTAATTTCATAGCAAATAGCCGAAGACTCCACGCAATGTGTATAACACCACAAAAATAATCAACAGAGATAAAAATTATTCAGCATAAAGCAAGATCCTCATTAATCCAAATTTAGATAATTATATTAACACTCTTTCTTAAGCTTGCTTAATTAATTATTTGCATAGGAAAAAATTCATAATGAAACTAAATTCCAAGAAATATCAAACCATCGAACTCACAGAATTCACATAAATATACAAGTAATAATTACATCGAATTATCGTATAAAATCAAGTTCAATAAATATGATTTGAGGCATGGCAATTAGATGATTACATATATGCCAACAATTATCCAATTTACTACACAATATGCCTAAGACTTTAATTTAATATATTTTGCACATATAAGCCCGGGTACGTACTCGTCACCTCGCGGCTTTTCACATTTCACAAATGGCACATAAGACTCGATGCCTAAGGGATAATTCCCCCACTCGAGGTTAGGCAAGACACTTACCTTTTTGAAGTTATGTCGATATTCCAAAAATTGCCTTCTTGCGTGAATTGACCTCCGGACCGCTCAAATATATCCAAATTAATTGTATAACTTCATTAAAATTCATCGGAAATAATTCCAGATAATAATACGTCGACTTAAAAATTTATTCCAAAAAGTCAAGAAAAGTCAACGCGGGGCTCGCCTCTCGAAACCCGATATAATTTTTACGAAATCTGAACACCCATTCCGATATGAGTTCAGCATAAAGCAAGATCTTCATTAATCCAAATTTAGATAATTATATTAACACTCCTTCTTAAGCTTGCTTAATTAATTATTTGCATAGGGAAAAATTCATAATGAAACTAAATCCCAAGAAATATCAAACCATCGAACTCACAGAATTCACATAAATATACAAGTAAATGTGATTCGAGGCATGGCAATAAGATGATTACATATATGCCAACAATTATCCAATTTACTACACAATATGCCTAAGACTTTAATTCAATATATTTTGCACATATAAGCCCGGGTATGTACTCGTCACCTTGCGTACACGGCTTTTCACATTTCACAAATGGTACATAAGACTCGATGCTTAAGGGGTAATTCCCCCACTCGAGGTTAGGCAAAACACTTATCTTTTTGAAGTTATGCCGATATTTTAAAAATTGCCTTCTTGCTTGAATTGACCTCTAGACCGCTCAAATCTATCCAAATTAATTGTATAACTTCATTAAAATTCATCGGAAATAATTTTGGATAATAATACGTCGACTTAAAAATTTATTCCAAAAAGTCAACAAAAGTCAACGCGGGGCTTGCCTCTCAGAACCCAACATAATTTTTACGAAATCCGAATATCCATTCCGATATAAGTTCAACCATACCAATTTTATCGAATTCCAATAACAACTCGACCTCCAAATCTTAAATTTTCGTTTTTGGAAGATTTTACAAATTTTTTGATTTCCTCCATTTAAATACGAATTAAATAATGAATATAATCATGGATTCATGAAATATAAATACTTTAGAATATAGAACACTTACCCAAGTCAAAGTCGTGAAGAACTCCTCCAAAATCGCCCCAAAACCGAGCTCCAAAATCTCAATCGAAAATGACAAAGTGACTGATTTTTTGTCCTTATGTTGCTGCCTAGTTTCGCACCTGCGGGGTACTGTTCACGCATATGTGGGCACTGTTCATGCTTCTGTGAAAAAAAACAGCAAGCTGCCCAGAAATTCCAGCAGCTTTTCTTCAAGTCCGAATTGATTCGTTAATCTTCCGAAATCCACCCGAGGCCCTTGGAACCTCAACCAAATATACCAACACGTCCCAAAATACAATACGAACTTAGTCGAGGCTTCAAACCATGTCAAACCATGCCGAAATTACGAATTGCACATCGAATTGAATTATGAGTTTTTAAATCTTCCAACTTCTATATTTTTGTGCCGAAACGTATCAAATCAATCCGGAATGACTTCAAATTTTGCACACAAATCATAAATGTCGAAATAGAGCTATTCAAATTTCTGGAATCAAAATCCGACCTCGTTGTCAAAAATTCAACCTTCGGTAGGACTTTCCAAAATCTTCTATTTTTCAACTTTCGCCAAAATGCGTCGAATTATCTTACGGACTTCCAAGTCCAAATCTAAGCGTACGATTAAGTCTGAAATCATCATACGAAACTATTGACACCATCAAAATTTAATTCCAAGGTCGTTTGCTCAAAAGTCAACTCCCCGATCAACTCTTTCCATTTAAGCTTCTAAATAAGAATTGTTCTTTTAATTTAATTCCGAATCTTCCGAAAATCAAACTCGACCACACCCGCAGGTCATAATACATATTGCGAAGCTGCTCGAGATCTTAAGTCACTGAATGGGCTTAAATTCTTAAAATGACAAGTCGGGTCGTTACACTAGTGTAGCGTCGTTGGAAGATGTCAGTAAGGAATTCCACATGTGGGTTATCTCATGTGAGCATGTTAGCGGTTGCATGATGGTGATGAAGCTTCTGTGAAGACTACTACTAGATACCCGGTATAAGGTCGAGTATATAACTGTGACTGATGATTTAGAATGATTTATGAAAAGCTTAACAAAAGACTTTGAGAAATTTGGCGGGTTAACGGTATGGGATCATGGTAAATGAGAAGAAGGAATCGTTGTGGGCTCTACATTATGTGATGATAGTTTAAAGCTAAGTGGGGGAGCCCCACCACCTATGATTAGATCACATGATTGTCGGCTTGTGCAGTTTCTGGTTATCGGTTTGTTGGTGGATGTGATGTTCAAGGAAGAGAATTCAACTGGTTGCTTATTTGAGAGTGTGTTCATGTGCTGGCAGAGCATTGAAGTTTGGTGATATTCGAGACCAGGTCAGAATGGGTGACTCTCAACAACGGTTCTTGTGAGTTCAAGGATTTAAGTGTAGTGCGTAAAGATTTAGGGTACGTTTTGTGGTTAAGGATCGAGTCTTCACAAAGGATTATAGACGGGACTTGGATTTTTCTATGTTATCATCGGGTATACGGTGCAGTATCGGAGTAAAGGAAGAAATAACTTCGGATGCGTGGAAGGTCTTACAAAATGGGTATACCAGTTGGAGATGCTATTGTGCGCTTGAAGGGTATGAGATGATTCATGGGTATTGAGTCGATGTGGTCTCGTGATTCAGGTCACTCAGGATGAGTGCGGATTGAATTCGTTAAATTGTGAATGGAGCTATCATATTTCTAAGTTAGGTCAAGGGTAAATTGAAAGAATTTGGGTCGGCTAGTAATGGCTGAATCAACATGATTGTGGCAAGGATCAGTTCCTTTGTTCTGTGAAGTTATACATGTGGTTTGTGGTTGTACGTGCGGGCTTGACAGCCACCGTGACCTGATTGATTTGGGAGGTATTTGATTCAAATAGTTTTGTTGTGTAAATGGATTCCGGAAGAGTTATGACGGTTTAAATCACTGCTTTAGGTTGTATTTTCTGCGGTTTGGGAATTCAGTTACATGTTGCATAGGCTCTTCTGAAATGAGCTAAGTGAAAGGTTTCTAGCCAATGAAGTGTTATTCTACTAGTAGTTTAGGAGTCATGATGAATTCGTGTATTCTCGCGTAGCGGCATGATAGGTGCAGTGAGCGGCATGGGAAATTGAAATGTGAGGATCAATGGTGCGGTTCGGTAATTGATAAGAATGTCACGAGCTCAGATGATCAGGGAAGTTTTCAGATGTTTAGAATGTGATGTCGTTATCTTAGTGTTGCCTGAGAATGGTGTTTTGTGGAAGAGGCATTGTGTATTGATTTGCGGATTGTGATTGCTTTATAGAATTGGTACAGTTGGTGGTATGGATGTGCGTACTTGGCTACCTGGGCAGAAGGTCGTAGGAGCATACCCCACGGGGAATTGTATGGGTGTGACATGCTAGTCATTTGATGGTTAAAGATCGAAACCAAGTACAGAGATATTTGGTACTATCATTAATGTATGGGTTTATGCCTGGAAGGCACTCTATTCCTTTGGTTGTGAACTGTGGGTGTTATGCCTGATTGAGACGGCTTGATTATTCGCACGTGTGTTGAGGTCCCGTGTAGATTGTGATGTCATATGAGCAGGATGTCTCTCGAGATGCAGGTCATTTATCGCACCTTAGTCGTGCTTGGGTTTTGTGGCGTATTGCGCTATCCGTCTCCCTAGAGTTGTATTTTTGCACTTGGCGTTCTTCTGGCCGATATTCGGTATTTCGTAGGTAGAAGCATTATGGCTTGATGAGTATGTCCTTATTTATTATTATGAGTGGATCGGGTGGCATGCCGCCACGGGTACGTTATTCGGATCGGGTTTCACGCCGCAACGGTATCATGTTTGGACCGGGTTGCACGCCGCAACAGTATCATGTTTGGATCGGGTTGCATGATAAGTGGGGATTTTGACTACTTATTAGCGGCTTTTAGCTTTTGTTTTAGTCCAAAAGCGTCTAATTGTATTCCCGAAAACAGATAAAATGTGCTAAATTTCAGGAATATTGGAAGATGGACTCCCGAGATAAAATTTAACTCAAAAAGGAGTAATCTAAACTCAAGGCCATAAAAGACACAGAAGCTCAGAAGTGCGGACTGCAGAATATCATCTGTGATCGTAGATGATGAAGAAAAGGGCAGCAGATCTTTGTGCAAAGTGCGGTCCGCACATGAATTGTGCGGCCGTAGAAGATGGCTAGGAAAAAAAGTTCAGAGAATCTGCATTCCAAGTCTCCCAGAAGTGCGGTCCGCACAGGAATTGTGCGGCCACAGAAAAAGTGCTACGCGGCCGCAGATGTAATTGTGCGGACCGCAGAAGAGCAAGATGCGACCTTAGTTACAATTCTGCGGACCGCAAAAAAAAGGCCTCGCGGCCGCAGATCAAAATTATGCGGCCGCAGACCTCCAGTTCCTACAAGTTGAAGAAATCTGCAAACCGCACATGGAATTGTGCGGCCGCAAAACCTCCTAAAGGGTATTTTTGTCCGAAATTTCCAGCCTTGTATAAATAGACGAGTTTCACAATTTTAGGTCAACTTTTGACATCAACAACTACATTAGTCGTTTCTCTTTACTTCTTTTGGTAGTTTTTCATATTTTGAGCTATTTTAACATAGATTTTATCATTTTAATCTTGCAATATGAGTTTAATTATCATTTCTTCTTCTTTTTCTTCAATTTCAATTATGAGTAGCTAGATTTCACTAGGTATTGAGTGGGTAATTGAGTGTTGATAGCTATAATATACTCCGATCAATAAAACAAGCATTAAGGTTTATATCCCATTAGGCAAACACCTAGGCGATGGTCATAGCCTTTGGCTTTTTACAAAACTTGAAAAAAAATAAAAATAATTTTTTAGTTTTATTTCTCAAGTTGCACTCTTAGTTTTGCATTAAACTTAAAAAC
This sequence comes from Nicotiana tomentosiformis, assembly GCF_000390325.3. NCBI lineage: Eukaryota > Viridiplantae > Streptophyta > Magnoliopsida > Solanales > Solanaceae > Nicotiana > Nicotiana tomentosiformis. The sequence continues at coordinate 39,660,062 of NC_090818.1, read as the reverse complement.
AACTCCAATTTGTGGAAGTGTAAATTGAGATAGTCAAATTCACATACTACAATATAAACTCCTAACTCCCATATATAGCTCCTTGTGGAAATCGACCCCGACTCTTATTGGATACTATCATTGCATTCGACCATTTCATAACCTTGAATTGAGGTGTGAAATTGGACGAGATTAATTTTTGGCGCCGTTTTCGAGGAGCTAAAAATGGTGTTAGCTATATATTTAGGTGTGTTTTTGGGAATATCTTCTTTTTCTTCCGTGTTACTAACGTGTTGAGAAATTGTAGGTGCAATCATGGCAAACAATGTTCTCAGAAACTTACCTTTGGGGATGTGGATGTTGAGGATGATCAAATGGATGAGGTCCCTCTTGAACCTCAAGCAAATAGACGAGGCCGACCGCCTCATGACAATGTACCCGCTCCACCCCCACCTCCACCACTAGCGGCTCCACACCGGGTATTACGGAATAAAGGGTATACAAGTGCTATAGTACCTCCCCGTATTAGGGCGGGCAACTTTCAAATAACCAACGTGATGCTCACTTTGCTCGAGAAACGAGGGTTCTTCACCTGTGCACCGGGTCAAAATATATACAAATACTTGAAGTGGTTCGTAGATACGTGTTGGGGGAGTAAACAAACAAATGTCTCCGAGGATGCTTTGAGGCTAAGGCTTTTTCCCTTCTCTCTACGGGGGAAAGCTTTATATTGGTTGGAACGTTTGTCAAATCATTCCATTCATACTTGGGATGAATTAGCGGAGAAATTTTTTTCTAAGTACTTCTCTCCTGGGCACATGGCTATTATTCGGGATGAAATTCTAGCATTCAAGCAAGAGTCCAATGAATCACTACACGAGATATGGGAGAGGTATAGAACAGTGGTGAAAGAGTACCCCAACAATGATATTATGGAAAATATGATTCAACAAACTTTCTATCGGGGGCTCAATACAACCAACCAATGTGTAGTGAATCAACTTGCCGGTGGGAACTTCATGACTATGCCTTATGCGGAGGCGTGTGATATCTTGGATGAGATGGCGGATATTTCATCGGCGTGGCAATCTCGGGCTAATGTTCCACAAGGTGACCCCAATGTGATTCTCCTTCACAAAGAGTTGCATGATCATGGACAAGCCATAGCCGAGTTGAATACCACCATGAACCAATTGGCAAAGGCTCAACTTCAACAAGTGCAAAATCCGAGGCAAGTCAATGCAATGGAGGGAGTAGGTATGATGGTAAACAAGCGAAGAACAAGAAGTCCACAAGTGCAACAAAGAGTGGACAATTTTGTGCAAGATGATAGTGGATTTGATCAAGATGAATCTTACATTGACCAAGAAGATGAGGTATAATATGTGAACAACTTTCAAGGCAAAGAAACAACTTTCAAAGCCCAAGCCAACAACAATGGCGACCTAAAAACAATTAAAGCAATTGGAATTCTCACAACCAAGGAAATTGGAGTGGTGAAAACAATCAAGAAAATTTGAGTAACAACAACAATCAAAGAAATTGTAGTGGTGGCAACAATCAAGGCGGTTAGGAGTAACAATCAAGGAAATCGGGGATCGGGTTTTCAAAGGCCCCCGATGTATCAACAACCGAGCAACCCACCTTCTTATCCTTCCCATGGTCCTAGTTCTTCCAATAATAAAATGGGCCGTATTGAGAACATGTTCAAGAAAATGATAGAGAAGAATGCCGATTCCGATGCTCAACTTGCTTCACACAACACCTCGATCCGTAACTTAGAAGTGCAAATGGGACAAATCTCTCAAGCTTTAAATTCTCATCTTAAGGGGGCACTACCAAGTGACACGGTGGTGAACCCAAAGGGTGGAAATAATATAGGGCATGCCATGACCGTTACTACAAGAAGTGGAAGAGGTGGGAATGCACCCACCTCAAGTCAAAGGCAACTTGTGGATGATGAGCAAGTGGTAAAAGAAGAAGAGATCCAGAACAATATGGTGCAAACAAATAATGAAGTGTAGACTGATATTGAAGACACAGTGGAAGAGGTTCAAGAAGAAGTGAACCCGTCTAGGAATCATATTATTGACATACAAGAACCGGTAGTGCAAAAGGCTAAGGCACCATTGCCTAAGCCACCTCCTTCATATCCTCAAAGGCTCACCAAGAAAAATGGCAAGAACCAATTCAAAAAGTTCATTGACATGATGAAGAGTCTCTCGATAAATGTTCCATTAGTTGAAACCTTGGAGCAAATGTCCGGTTATGAAAAGTTTATGAAGGATTTGGTGACAAAGAAGCGGTCGATGAATTTTGAAACTATCAAATTTACTCATCAAGTGAGTGCAATTGTACATTCGATGGCTCCTAAATTGGAAGATCCCGGTGCTTTGACAATCCCTTGTACCATTGGAAGTGCCGAGTTTGCCAAAGCTCTTTGTGATCTTGGGGAAAGTATCAATTTGGTGCCCTATTCGGTTTTCTAGACCTTGGAAATTGGGCAACCAAGACCCACATCTATGAGATTACAAATTGCCGACCGTACAATGAAGAGACCATTGGTAGTGATTGAGGATGTATTGGTTCGTGTTGATAAGTTCATTCTCCCGAAGGATTTTTTTTATTCTTGATTGTGAAATGGACTATGAGGTGCCGATTATTCTTGGAAGACATTTCCTTGCTACGGGAAAGGCTCTTGTTGATGTGGAAGCCGGAGAAATCACTTTCTGGGTGGGTGATGAAAAGGTGGTGTTCCACATGTGCAAATCTATGCGGCAACCGAATAGCAATAAAGTGTGTTCTTTCATGAACTTGGTGATTGATGTAATTATTGATGATACAAGTGCCATGATTAATGTGGGAGATATGTTGGAGGCCGTCTTGGTCAACTTTGATGATGACGAGATGAATGGCTTCATGGAATGTGTGAATTCTTTGCAAGGAATGAGGTCGTACAAATATGCACCCCGAAAGCTTTCCTTGGATCTTGAAAATAGGAAAACTCCTCCTACAAAGCCTTCAATTGAAGAGTCTCCTACCTTGGAGTTGAAGCCATTGCCTCCACATCTTAGATATGAATTTCTTGGCCCTTATTTTACTTTACCGGTTATTTTTTTCTCTTGTTTGACTAACGTGCATGTTGACTCTACATTGGCGGTGCTCCACAAGAGGAAGAAATCTATTGGGTGGACTTTGGCAGATATTCGGGGGATAAGCTCCGCATTTTGCATGCACAAGATTAACTTGGAGGAAGATGCCAAACCATCCATTGAACATCAAAGGAGACTCAATGAAGCCTGCAAGACGTGGTCAAAAAGGAGATCATCAAGTGGTTAGATGCCGGGGTTGTCTACCCCATTTTCGGCTGTTCGTGGACTTCTCCGGTGCAATGTGTCCCAAAGAAGGGGGCATACCAGTGGTCACCAATGACAAGGACGGGTTGATTCCCACAAGAACGGTGACCAGGTGGAGAGTGTGTATGGACTATCACAAACTAAACAAAGTCACGAGGAAATACCATTTTCCACTTCCCTTCCTTGAACAAATGCTTGATAGGTTGGCCAGCCATGCTTTCTAGATGGATATTCGGGCTACAACCAAATCCTTATTGACCCGGAAGATCAAGAGAAAACAACTTTCACATGCTATGGAACTTTCACTTTCAAGCGGATGCCACTTGGCTTATGCAATGCACTGACGACTTTTCAAAGGTGTGTGATGGCGATCTTTATGGATATGGTATAGAACTACCTTGAAATCTTCATGGATGACTTCTCGGTAGTCGGGGATTCCTTTGATGATTGTTTGACAAATTTGGATAGAGTATTGGTAAGGTGTGAAGAAACGAACTTGGTGTTGAATTGGGAGAAATGCCATTTCATGGTCGAGGAAGGCATTGTCCTTGGCCATAAGATTTCAAAGAATGGCGTAGAGGTCGGCAAGGCGAAGATAGAGGTGATAACTTCCACCTCCAACTTCGGTGAAAGGCGTGCGATATTTCTTGGGTCACGCGGGGTTCTACCGGCGCTTCATAAAAGATTTTTCTAAAGTGGTGAACCCATTATGCAAGCTCTTAGAGAAATATGCTAAGTTTCACTTCAATGATGATTGCATGAGAGTCTTTGAATTGCTAAAGTTCAAGTTGACAACCACTCCCATTATCACCGCTCCTAATTGGAGTATTCCTTTTGAGCTTATGTGCGATGCTAGTGATGTAGCGGTTGGAGCAGTTTTGGGGTAATGCATCAACAAGGTTTTTTATCCGGTCTACTATGCTAGTAAGACCATAAATGATGCCCAAGTCAATCACACCGTTATAGAGAAAGAGCTCTTTGCCATTGTGTTTGCAACTGAGAAGTTCAGCCCATACTTGATAGGTGCAAAGGTTATTGTTCATACGGATCATGCGGCACTTCACTATCTTATGAGCAAGAAAGATTCAAAAGCCCGATTTATGAGATGGGTGCTATTGTTGCAAGAGTTTGATATTGACATCCAAGATAAAAAAGGGAGTGAAAATCAAGTGGAGGATCACTTGTCTCGTTTGGAGGAGGAGGGGAGGGCGCATGATGGCTTTGAAATCAATGACTTCTTCTCCGACGATCAACTCTTGGCTATTTAAATGAAGGAGGTTCCATGGTTCGCGGATCTAGCAAACTTCCTTGTGTGTGGAATCATCCCGGATGATTTCTCTTCAAATCAAAGGAAGAAGCTCAAATGGGATTGTCAAAATTATTATTGGTACGAGCCATACCTTTTTTGAATTTGTACGGATGGGGTAATTAGAAGATGTGTACCAGACGAAGAGCAAAATGTTATTCTTGAGGCTTGCCATTCTTCGCCTTATGGTGGTCACCATGGGGAAGCAAGAACGGCGGCTAAAGTGCTGAGTTGCGATTTCTATTGGCCCACTATTTACAAAGATGAAAGTGATATGGTGAAAAGATGTGATGAATGCCAACAGGCCGGTGGAATCTCGAAGAAGAGTGAAATGCTTCTCACTACCATTTTGGAGATTGATATCTTTGATGTATGGGGTATTGACTTCATAGATCCTTTTGTGAGTTCTCGTGGAAACACCTAATCTTGGTCGCGGTTGATTATGTGTCTAAATGGGTTGAGTCCATTGCTCTACCCAACAATGAGGCAAGAAGTGTAGTGGCGTTCTTGAAGAAGAATATCTTCACAAGATTTGGTACTCCGCGGGCTATCATAAGCGATGGGGGGTCGCATTTTTGCAACAAGGCTTTTGACACTTTGCTTGGCAAGTATGGTGTCACTCATAAAGTTACGACTCCCTATCATCCACAAGCTAGCGGTCAAGTGGAAGTTTATAACCGGGAGATAAAGAGTATCTTGTCCAAAATAGTGAATGCTAACCGGACGGATTGGTCAAAGAAGCTTGATGATGCACTATGGGCTTATCAGACTGCTTTCAAAACTCCTATCGGGATGTCTCCATACCGGTTGGTGTTTGGAAAAGCTTTTCATCTTACGGTAGAACTTGAGCACAAAGCCATGTGGGCTTTAAAGAAGTTGAATCTCGATTGGGATGCAGCCGCTAACTTGTGGGTTGCATATTTGAATGAATTGGATGAGTTCCGGTACCGTGCATATGCAAGTTCGTCCTTGTACAAAGAGAAGATGAACTACCTCAATGACAAATACATTCGGAACAAGGATTTCAAGGTGGGCGATCTTTTTTTATTGTTCAACTCACGGTTGAAGATGTTTTCCGGAAAGCTGAAATCTAAGTGGAGTGGTCCCTTTGAAATTGTGGGTGTGACACCTATTGGTGCTTTGGACTTGAAGAACAAAAATGATGAGGTATTCCGAGTCAATGGTCACCGGGTGAAGCATTATTTGGGAAAGGTTGATGATGGCCACGTGGTGGCAGTTATTCATTTCAAATGATGGTAATCTGCGTCGTGCCGCGACGTTAAATCATGCGCTTCTTGGGAGGCAATCCATGTTTCTTTTTCTTTTCTATTCTTCTTTTGTAAATAGGCATTATTTTTGTGCTAACTGGATTTGAAGTGTGTTGCAGGGATGAATGTACTTTACAGGAACTGTGTCCAGAAAATTGGCTAAGTATGGAAAGAAGTGCGAACCGCATGTACATTGTGCGGACCGCACAATTGTGATTGCTACAACAAAAGGGAACCGTGGCCGCCCAATTACAGTGCGGACCACACAAATTGAAAGGGAAAAATTCAAACTCTTTAAAGTTGGTTTGTCAGAGAAATGGCCAAAGTGTGGCCGCATATCAAAATCTGCAGTCCGCAACAAAAATCTGCGGTCGCACTGCAAATTCTGCGGACCGCAGATCAGCAAGTGCTTTTGAGCCCCAGGTAATAGAGTGCGGACCGCAGTAGGAATTCTTCAGCCACACTCATCCCTTTGTCCCTTAGTCAGACCGTCCGGTATAAATAGTAGACTTAGGGCTACTGCTCATTTTTTTCCCCTCTCTAACCACTCACAAATCTAAAATATTGAAATCGTCTATTAAATCATCTGCCACACACAATCAGCATCTGTGATCACTCATTTGCACTACTTCATATCTTGTATGCCTCAATTACTTGTAGAATTTTTCAAGTTTTAGTTTAATTTACAATTTGTTAGTTAGTTTTAGGCCATTTGTTAATAGAATTCAATTTTACAACCTTGTGGGGTTTAAACTGTACTGGGTCAACTGGTAATTGCTCTAAGGGGAATGGGTGAATTGATTTTCATGCTTAAATGTCAACACCATGTCAAATTTGTGAAAAACATTGTTAACCTTAGAACTCTGCTCGTAAATATTTTAAAATCTGCGGCCGCACAAGAAACTGTGCATTCCGCAGAAGTTGAGATTAGGGTACATTAGTCAAGACTGATTTTTTGCGGCTGCACTTATAATTGTGCAGACCACACTCCCCTACCCTCCAAGCATGTTTTACACTGTGTGTTCACTGTCTCTCTAGTGTGTTATTGTATGTTACACTTAAATTACAACTGACACCTGCGGTTACTTGTTACAGAAAATGGTTAGATCTCGAGGCCGAGGAGATACTTCAAAGGGGAGGGGTGAAGAGGCCGAGGAAAAAGTACTTTACCCCTTGCCATCCAAAAGATAATCACAAAGAAGGCTATAGCCGGCCGAGGAATAAATGCGGAGCCATTCGAATCTAGTTCTTATGCCCCATCTAGGGAAGCATTGGAAGGCAACTAAGTTCAAGAGTAGCTGGCTGTCCAATCAAAGCCACCGGGGAGGTATCAACTTTGTGACGAGCCTTCCACATCACATAGCACCTCCGAGGGTTCGGAGAGTGCCAATCATGCTTCTGAGCCCTCTTCTACATCTGTCCCTAAGGCACCAGCGGCTACAGTTGATGTTATTCCGGATGATGGCCAAGGGGGAGTTACTACAGTTGCCGGCCTTGAGCAGTTGAAGAAGAAAGAGGTCTAGGAGGACCGGTTCGTCAGTCTGGCTGCCTTCACAAGTTTCTGTGGGTGGTGGCCAGTGAGATCACTCACACTTGAGCGATAGTTCTAACTGAAAGACCTTGGAAAGTACAGTTTCGAGAGCGTAAGGGGTGGAGTTGGTTCACCCAGAGCATAGTGGACGCAAAGGAGTATCTTGTCCGGGAGTTCTATGCCAATGTGGCACACATAAATAAAGGGACAAAAGTGACCAAAGTGAGGAATCTGAAGGTGCGGTTTGACCAGCACACATTGAACACCTACTTGGGGTTTGATGATGTTGAGCCTGCACAATACTTGGCAACTCTGGCAATGGGAGATGGAGCTCGCCCATGGCTAGCTGAGATTCTTGCAACTCCGGGGCCACCACCACCATGGATCACAATAGGGGTTACTATTCAGGAGAACACCCTAAACTTTAAGGCGAAGGGATGGAAGACCTTTGTCTATATCAAACTAGACCCGTGCCAGAATGAAACAAACCTTCCTATCTCGTGGGCAATTCTAGTATCCTTTATCATGGCTGGGTACCCGATCAATGTGGGTGTCGTGACGTCAGTCAACATGTCTGTGGTCGCCAGGCAAGCAGATACCTCCTACCCTTATCCCAACACCATTACTGAGTACCTTACGGATGCACGGGTGGAGCCGAGAGATTTTGATATGAAGGTTCGGGCTAAGAAGCCCTTCTTATGGTATTCTCTGATGGATGCACACAACCCTAAGAGAAAGGGCTAGTCAACTACCACTACAGGTCAATCTAATGAGCCATCGGTGGTAGCTACAGAGACAACCGACATACCCTCCACTTCAGCAGAGCCTTCAGCCAGTGCAGCAACCATGCCCCCACCATCAGTCTCAGTGCCTTCTATCTTGGCTTTGAAGCCGGTGTGTATGCCCACTGCTACACTTTCTACGCTGCGAGTCTCCCAGACACTGGCGAGCCTCAACAACTGGATGCAGATAGCTATTGAAAAGATGTCTGACATATCCAGTCATGTTGCAGCACAGTCATCCATTCTGGCACCCCAGATTCCCCCCACAGTTGAAGAAACCTTGAAGAAGCTCTTAGAGAATCAGAACACAATTATGGCCACTCTGGTGTAACATGGGTCAGTAATAGAAGAGCACGGAAAGGAAGTGACGAAGATGCGGAAGTCCTAGGCCTCCAAGAAGTCAATGGACAAGATCCGGAGACATATTACCAAGCTTGCAGCAGCCGGAGACATTCCATTTGATATGTTGATTGACCTGCACCACCCAGGCCCAGATCCTACAGCACCTACAACACCAGCTGGCCAGTCTGAGGAGTTTCCTTCACTTTGACCCTTCCTTTACTCTTATTTTGTTAAGCATTAGGGACAATGCTTATTTTTATTCGGGGGGTGGAGTTTATTTGGGGGGTGGGTGGATTTTATTTTGTTACACCCTATGTTTTCGTACATGGAAGTACGCCATAAGTAAATTAATGGAAGCTCAGAAAATGAGATGTTACATCCCGCATTTTCATATGTTAAAGTTTCATCGTAAGTTAATCGACGTAAGTTCAGGAATGAAATTGTTTTGGAGATTATAAGCATTATGCTATTTCAAACAAGTGATGATTAAATTCGTGAAGGTGAGAGGGTAAGCAAATCGAAGAAAATAAATTTCATCAAAATTTGACATTTTGGGATAAAATATGGCCTGAGCTAAAATACCCGTTATTTATGAACTAGTGCCATACAAGGTACCACATGACCATGATAGTAGGGTATATATAAAGTGCGTTAAAAGTGGGTAGTATTTTAAGTAAGTTGGGATAATTCTTAATTATGTGAAAAATTAGTTAATTATTAATTAGTGGGAGATTAACTAGTTAATTAAAAATTTGTGGATAATTAATTAAGATATTGGGATAAGGCCTACCAAGCCAAAATGTGGCAGCCCCTTTCTTTCATTTAGTGACTCTTACCTTATAATTGAAAGGTATCACAATTGAGTAAGATTAAGGCTTAGTCATTACTATGTGGGCCCCACTCCATTTAATGCATAAAACTCCTCTAATTCAAAGAGAGGTCTTATATACAAGTGTTAGAATATTCAACCAAATTTTACACAAAAAACTTTTCATTTGAAGGAAAAACCATGGACTTCTCATCTGTCAATCTATCCTCTTTAATCATCTTTTTCATCCCACCTTTAATCTATCTAATACTAAATCAAGTCAACTCTATATTCTTTAAAATCCAAAATCTTCCACCAGCACCATTCCAGTGGCCATTAATAGAAAACATACCAAATTTCATAGGCAAAAATCCCCATATCAAATGTGTATAATATAGTAAGGCAGTAACATTATAATTTAGTACTCTTTCTATTAGAAAGTTACGTGAGTATATCTTGAAAGAACATCATACGGATTTTTCCTACTTCGATCTGCCGTTACGTGTCATCGCAATCAACGGGTGTTAAAGGACTTATCAAGAGAATCGGTTCAGGTATGTTAAGGCTATCCCTTCTTTCTTTTGGCATGATCTATACGACACAAACGAAATGAGCAAATGCACAATTCTCATAAATGACTCTATTCATAGAAGTATTAGAGATGCCTATGTTCTTGAATTCCCATATGTCTCATTATTCTACCGTCTGTTCATGGGTCTCAGAAAAATACTTATTTGATAAAGTTTATCCGAAAGGCATATTATTTTTATGACATTCTGAGAAATCTTATTAACGTATTTCTTATGCATTTCATGCATTTATACATATATATTGACCCATGACCAGATGGCATTATATACGCGTATATTACATGTATATGGGATATGGGAAAAGGTTATGGCGTTATATACGCACCACCACCTGATCAGCTGGTATACATTGATGATTTTGCCCACAGTGGCCGAGATGATATGATGGGATGCCCTCAGAGGCTTAATGATGTTATGAACACATGTACCTACGCACGATATGACATTCATATGCATATGCATGACACTATGAGTATTTCATGATTTACAGAGTTATTCAGACTTATATGTCGAGTCTTTTACTCCATGTTTCTCTCATGTCTATTAGTTACTGATTTTCATTTCTTATATACTCGGTACATTATTTGTACTGACGTTCTTTTTGCCCGGGGATGCTGCGTTTCATGCCTGCAGGTCCCGATAGACAGGTCAAGAGCCCTCCAAGTATATTATTAGCTCAGCGGAAGATGTTGGTCTCTCTATTTTCTTCGGAGTTGCTTGTTTGGTTAGTATGATTTAGACGTGTGTTGTTTGGTATGGAGGGACTCTGTCCCGACCTTTGTGAAAATTATATATTCTTAGAGGCTTGTAGACAAATGTCATGTACGTAAAAGATTGTATGGCCTTGTCGGCCTATGTTTAGTATATGAGTGGTTATTTTGGTCTTATAGGTCCGCGTGTCTTATGTATAAGTTGGTATCACATGTTGTATTCTACTTATCTCATAGCAGCCTTCCGGCTCCGTTATCTAAGATAGTATGACGTGAAAAGATACGTTATGCTGGTACTCGGTTGAGTAAGGTACCGGGTGCCCGTCGCGGCCCATCGGTTTGGGTCGTGATATATATGATATATTTTGATAATTCTGAGACATTTGGCCTGTAATTAACTTAATACTATTTTCTTATTCTTTCTCATTATGTATATATTCTCTCTACTCTCTCATTATATATATTCGTTACGCTTTCAATAGTTTTTGTTTTGTTGTTTCTTTTATGTTTGTTTTCTTATTAGTTAGTGTTTAACTAAGTAGCTTCTTTTTGAATTAGTAGATTATTTTTGATTTAATAGCTTCTTTTCATGTTTTAGTAGATAATAAGCCTTTGGTTTTCTTAATGCCACGGTTCTTTCCAAAGGTAGTTTTTGTGTGAACCGGGTGACTCTTCCTAACGATGGATGGCGTGATAATCTTCTTAAGGGATTGAGTCCGTTTTTGGTGTTTAGGTAATAATAGTAGTAGTATTGAATAAAAAGACCTAATTGAGTCATGCTCGAAGAGTCAAACATGCTTCATTTGGTACCAACACACTTAACTACGCGCTTATGGTTAAAAACAAGGTTTTTGGAAAGAAATAGCTCTAGTTAGTGACCTTGTGACTTGTTGACTTAGGCAATCATTGAGTGGTTTAGTCGAACCATAGTGATTTTCAATCTTGAATATGGTCGTTGTGGGCCCTCGACTCTATTCTCTTTAACAATCCAGCTGCGTGAGAGGTGAGATATTTTTGTTGCAAGTCCAAGTACCCGTACGAATGGTCTAGAACTTGCCCCGAATGTGTTTCAAGGCAAAATCTTAAGTTTTGCTTGGCTTGAGAAGTGATTGTAGGCTTTCCTTGACTCACTTGAAGTTTTCCATTTTCCATCAATGTTGTTATCCCTAGTCAACCAATTTGAGCCTCAAACCTTTCTCATTTGATAACCATGTCACAAGCCTTTACCCGTTTTGTTGTGACCCTCTCTTGGCACCCGAGATTTCTTTAACACTCTTGTTAAATAATTGGCTTAACAAAATGTAAGTTTGGGGGAGAGAGGAGGAACTTGGAAAAGGTATCAAGGCACAAAAAGAGAAAAGAAATGATGAAAAGGAAAGAGCAAAAAGAAAAATGCAAAAAGAAAGTTAATAAGTGGAAAAGTTGAAGGGATTTAAAAAAGAGTAATATTGCAAAGCATGGAGAAATCAAAAGGGGAAAAATGAATGTCATAATCAAGAAAGAGTGATGTTAAGTCTCTCTAGTTTCCCCCAAGGAAAAGAAAAATGCCTCAAAGAATTGGTAAAGCATGAACCGAGAACAGAAAATGGAGTGCTTAAGGAAAGATGAACCCGCTCTATCATAGTATATCCAAACTTAGTCCAGAATCCTTCATTGCATTTTGAAAAAGCCCTATGTGATTTCAAGCCGAGTGAGCTTACATTGGTGGTGATCTACATGAGGGGCAAGCCTATGGTACTTAAAGCTGTACTTGCGACATTCTTTTGAGAGAGATGAGTGAACCTTTCAAAACTCTTTGGATTGAGTGCTAAAATTCTTAAGCGAGATAGGCAAACAGAGAGTAGAGGAGGAGGAGTTTGAGATCCACAATGACCTACATGAAAGAGCGAGCTTCCTTGATGAGTAAAGTCAACTCTTGATGCTCAAGTGTCACATTAGACCTATTTGTGCATAAAAGTTTAACTTGTTGCCTTGTTGATAATTCATAAGTGGTGTGGGTAATTGTTGGTCTCAATTGATGTGTGAATTACTCACCTTTGATTAGGTGGAATGGCCCTTAACTTGTGAAGGTGGGAACTAATTTATTTGCTTGAGAACAAGTAAAAACTTAAGTTTGGGGGAGTTGATAAGTGGGAATTTTGACTACTTATTAGCGCCTTTTAGCTTTTTTTAGTCCAAAAGCATTTAATTGTGTTCCCGAAAATTGATAAAATGTGCTAAATTGCAGGAATATTGCAAGATGGACTCCCGAGATGAAATCCAACTCAAAAAGGAGTAATCCAAACTCAAGGCTATAAAAAACATAGAAGCTAAGAATTACGGACCGCATAATATCATATGCGGCCACAGATGATGAAGAAAAGGGTAGTAGATCTTTGTGCAAAATGCGGTCCGCACAGGAATTATGCGGCCGCAAAACAAGTGCTACGCAGCCGTAGATGTAATTGTGCGGACCGCAAAAGAGCAAGATGCGATCGTAGTTACAATTCTGCGGACCGCAGAAAGAAGGTCTCACGGCCGCATATCAGAATTATGCGGCCGACCTCCAGTTCCTACAAGTTGAAGAAATCTGCGGACCGCATATGGAATTGTGCGGCCGCAGAACCTCCCAAAGGGCATTTTTATCCGAAATTTCCAGCCTTTTATATATAGATGAGTTTCACAATTTTAGGTCAACTTTTGACATCATCAGCTACAATAGCCGTTTCTCTTTATTTCTTTTAGTAGTTTTTTATATTTTGAGCTATTTTAACATAGCTTTTAAAAAAAAATTAATCTTGCAATATGAGTTTAATTATCATTTCTTCTTCTTTTTCTTTAATTTTAAGTATGAGTATCTAGATTTTCACTAGGGTTGTAACCCAACCCTAGTGTGTAAACCTTATGGGTATTTAATTTAATGCTTGTTTATGGTTAGGTGTTTATTATTTAGCCTTGTTCATGCTTTAATTTGTGGAATTAATGGTTGTACACATTAGTTCATGCCTATTTGACTTGGTCTCTACTTGAGAAAAAGAGACTTAGTCTAGGAAAACTTGGCTAACAAGAAATTGGATCAATCGAGAGATTGATAATCCCAATTAAAGGGTTCAACCTAGAGATAGTAATAACCCGACTTGATCTTTTATCAACCGTTTTGTGCAATACCCATTTGGACTTGAGAAAGCCAAATTGGGTAAAATCACTCTTTGACCGAGAGGTATTGAGTGGGTAATTGAGTGTTGATAGCTATAATACACTCTGATCAACAAAACAAGCATTAAGGTTTATATCCCATTAGGCAAACACCTAGGCGATGGTCATAGCCCTAGGCTTTTTACAAAACTTGAAAAACAACAAAAACAATTTCTTAGTTTCATTTTTCAACTTGCATTATTAGTTTTAAATTAGACTTAAAAACAACTCCAATTTGTGGAAGTTTAAATTGAGATAGTTAAATTCATATACTACAATATATACTCCTAACTCCCATATATGGCTCCCTGTGGAAATCGACCCCGACTCTTGTTGGGTACTATCATTGTATCCGACCGTTTCATAACCTTAAATTGAGGTGTGAAATTGGACGAGATCATTACACGCCACAACAGTGTTATGTGGAGCACGGTTCCCTATATCTATTCATGCATATTTTGTTTCTCATCCTCTGAGGAGGGTTCATAACATCTGTTCAACCATTTTATTCGTTACGCGGGCTGGGTAATTCTTTTCCAGATTTCGTTCCTCTTTATGTGTCATATTCGAGTTGTAGCTTGTCGGCTGATTGATGGAGTCATATAAGATCTGAGTCAGTGTTTGAAGTGCCTTATTGCCAGAGCAGCTTGTACTGGATGAGACGAGATTATCAGACCTAAAATTTGTGCAATCAGATTTATATAAGGTGCATTAAAGGGAAAATATCGTTATTCAGTTCGGAATGAGGTAATGGTTTTTGTTAGGAGGAGAGACTCCATAAATTATTGATTTGGCTGGTGGTTATGAGTTTCTACACGTCTCTTTCGTCGTGGCAATATTGCGAGAGTTGGAACATGATTTATATACGTCATGAGATGTGTTGCGGGCATCGAATATTTTGAAATTACAGCTATTTTAGTCTAAGGATGTTATTATGTGCAACCGACTTATGTGGTGTATGGTGTAATTTCAGCATAAATGCATGATCATGTTTTGGTGCAGTGTGTGGTGATTGGTACGGTGTTCGTGTGTTAGAATCAAGCCTTGTAAAGAAATTCAGAAGTTGGAACTTGGTCCTAAGGCTTGTTAGCTAAGGTTATAGGGAGGATTTTCAGTCTGGCTCGAGCTAATGTGTTCAACTGAAATGTGGTGGCATGGGTAGGTGCACGAGGTATTAAACAATGATTTTGGACAAATCCAGAGCAGTCCTTAGCACGTTCGAGGACGAATGTGTGTTTAAGTGGGGGAGAATGTAACAACATCGTTCGGCGGTTTGAGGCCTTAAGCAGCTTCACTTCAGGTATTATGACTTGTACGTGTGGTCGGAATCGAATTTCGGGAAGTTCAGGATTGATTTGGAAAGAAAACTTTAATTTCGGAAGCTTAAAGTAGGAAGAATTTGCTAAGGTATGATTTTTGAGTAAACGACCTCAGAATTGGGATTTGAAGGTTCCAATAGGTTCGTATGATGATTTTGGACTTGGGTGTATATTCGGGTTGAGTATCGGGTAGTCCATGAGTATTTCGGCACCTATTATAGAAAGTCGGCATTTTGAAAGTTTAAGAATTTCTTAAGTTTGACTTGAAGTGGATTTTAATGTAATCGATGTCCGTTTGGGATTCCGAGCTTGAGAATAGTTTCGTATGGTATTTTGGTCTTAGGAGCGTGTTCAGACATTGATTTGGAAGTCCGTAGGTCGTTTTGACGTTAATTGGCAAAAATTAGAAATTTGATGATTTTTGGAAAGTTTGATCGCGGAGTGAACTTTTTGATATTAGGGTCGGATTTCGATTCCGGAAGTGGGAGTAGGTCCCTAATGTCAATTATGGCTTGTGTGCAAAATTTTATAGGTTTTAGCGTCGAATGTAGAAGTTTGAAGTTCTAAAGTTCACTAAGCTTGAATTGGGGTACGATTCATGATTTTAGCATTATTTGATGTGATTTGAGGCCCCGAGTAGGTTTGTGTTATGTATTGGGACTGGTCGGGTGTTATTCGGGATGGTTTCATACCAAGTTTGGCAAAGTTGCTGCTGCTGATATCAGGTGTCTGGTTTTGTTCTTCGCGAACGCGAAGGTGTTCACGCGTTCACGAAGAAGGATTTATTGGTTACTAACTTTTGTGCTATACATTCGCGACTGGGGCCTCGCCTTCGCATAAGGTAAGAAGGTGAAGCTACACGTTTGCGATTGGGGTATCGTGTTCGCGAAAGGGAAACTGGGCTGGTGAGAATTTTAGCCTTCGTGTTCGCGAAGGTTGAACTGCGTTGCGAAGGTTCCCCTGGTAAAGCATCGTGTTCGCGAGATGGGACTCGCATTCGCGAAAGGCAGTTTTTAAGCTGGATCTGGTATTGCTTCGCGAACGCGAGGGGCTTGCCGCCTTCGCGAAAAAGGTTGCCTAGGTAGTGTATAAGTTAGCAAAAACAGGTTTTGGCTCATTTTATCTCAAATTTTCCATGGGAGCCGAGTTTGGGGCGATTTTGGACGAGCTTCTTCGTCACCCATCACCAGGTAAGTGATTTCTTCACGTTGTGAGTTAAATACATGGTTATATATAGATTTAAACATGGAAATTAGTAGAAATTTATGGTTTTGAAGAAAAAAAATCTAGATATTGGTATTTTGGGAATTTAACCACGAAATTGGACAGGGAATTAGGAATAAATTATCTAGTTGAGTTCGTGGTGTTATGGGTGAGGTTTATCTTCAAACATTTTCGAAATCCGGGCGCGTGGGCCTGAGTGTTGATTTTATCGACTTTTCGAGCGGAATTGAGAATTTGTTTAAAATGATTAATTGTGGGTATTTGAGTATATTTTGATGAGTTTGCACATTTGTTGAATAGTTTTGGATAGACGGACATTTGGTTTGAGGTGTTAGAGAGGCTTTGGAGCCGGTTATGGAACTTTGAAGCGAGGTAAAGTCTCCTGTCTAACTCTATGAGGGTGAAACTACCCCTAAGTGATGTATCTATTATGTGTTACTTGTTGTGGGGGCTACGTACGCACCAGGTGACGAGAGTCCGTGCGTAGATAGATTCATGTTATGTCCGGGTAGACTTAGGTTCACACCATGCTATAGCTGTACTACTTGAGTTGTCTCGTGCCTATTAATTTCTTTATTTTACATTACGACTTGAGACTAGCGTAGAGTGATAGACTTGCTATTGTAGAGATTTGACGGGCTTCATGATACGCCACAGATTACTTGTACTCTCCTTGCGAAATTCTCCTGCGTTTTGCGTTCTCATCGACAAGTTCCCTTAAAATCTATAACTCACACGACTATTAGTGGGTGGGGTCTAGGACCCGTCTAAGCTTTTTATTCTAATGGGATCGGGTCGTTCACCTCGGCAGGATAGATACATCTATGATTCGTGCCGTTCGACCCTCGGTAGTGCACACACTATGATGGATCGGGTCGTACGCCTAGGCAGGATTATGTACCACACTCTCATGGGAGCGGGCCGTTCGCCTCGGCAATAAAATAGATGTATCTATGGTTTGGCAATTTATGATGGATCGGGCCGTATGTCTCGGCACTTCTATAAAATACACTTATGAGATGGTGCGTAATAATTGGCAAGAAGCCAGCATATCTGTGAGCTTTGTTTCCCCTGATTGAACTGTGATGACCTATCTAATAAGGTCCATTATATATACTCTGACTAAGAAGGTAGCTACTAGCTGAGAGTTTGAGTTATTGCTGAGAGGAGGATTGTACCACGTATTATACTTGTTACCTCTCTTACTTTCTCTAATTTACATCTGTTACTTCTACTGTATCTGTCTTATTGGACCACTAGTAAGTATTATGTCGACCCTTCATCACTACTTCTCTGGGGTTAGTCTAGATACTTAGTGGGTACGCTTTGATTTACGTACTCATACTATACTTGCTGCACTTTTTGTACAGGTACACATATGTCCGGTGGTCTTTAGGCGCAGAGGCGCGGCCATTTCGGGGACTTTACCGTGAGCTGCATTTCATGTTACGACCCGCAACTTGCAGAGTCTCCATCAGAGTTATTTATATTTTCCTGTCTAACTTGTATTCTAGATAGATGTTGTATTTTATTATATTATATTTCCTAGTTGATGCTCATTCACTTGTGACACCGGGTTTTGGGGGTTCCAACGGGTTGTTCACTATTGTAGTTCGTGTAAATTCTATTTCACACCATCTTATTAAAAAACATTATGATTTTAAGGTACTAGAAAGAGTAATTAAATTGACTAATCACCGTTGGCTTGCCTGACGGCAGTGTTAGGCTCCATCACGACCACTAGTGGATTTTAGATTGTGACAGTTTCAATCTGAAATTCAGCCAAAATCAAGTCTAATCTTCACGATTGAAATGGTAAAACGATTGAAATCCATTCATGAATTCCATTAAAAATATATACAACATGAAAGGATAAAAAGTAGAGAACAATAGAGGAAGAAAAATTAGGAAAAGAACAGAGAATGAGAGATAGAGAGGCGGAGAGAGATGGAGAGAAAGAGAGCGCATGAGAGAGAGAGAGAGAGAGAGAGAGAGAGAGAGAGAGAGAGAGAGAGAGAGAGAGAGAGAACAAGGATGTGAAATAACTGATTCCTTATTTAATTCCTAATTTAGAGGGATACTCATTTAAAACTAATTTGTATATAAATGGTAAACTGTATATGGCCATGTAAATTAAGTTAAAACTTGATTAATAAAGTTTCATATGTAGTATAGGAAGGTAAAAATCTTTTTTTTAAATTATCTTAACCATAGTACACTAAATAAGTAGATTAAAATTTTTTTTAGCCATTAGCTATTTATTTTGTACACCATTTTAAATATCATAAAAAATTCTCTTTTACTAGCTTTATATTTGATCTAATAATTATAAATAAATTAATTCTTCAATCCCATAACTAATAAGTATATAAATAAAATTTTGGGTTATTACAAAGAATTTCTTAGTAACTTTATTTCAAACTTTATTTCTTTTATTCTATGCATTTATAAATTTCTCTATAACAACATTATTTGTTCTGATATTTTTTGACTTTTATAATGAATGGTTGTTATACACCTATAACAACATTTATCGTTTAAATATATTTTGGCTGTTATAAATATAAATTATCTAAAAATTATTTTTTTAATATTATATATAAAGATACGAAAATTATTCAAATTTAACTACTTAAAGGATACGTAAATTTCACTAATTAAATTTTGAAGAAAGCTAAAATATTATTAATAAATTCATAACTAAATATATAAAGATGTAACTCTAAACCACACATTTTAAAGCTAATAGAAGACCAAATTATTTTAAATTGATGGAAAAACTCTAAAATTGTAGCTTTTTCCGTAGATTCCAGTCTCTAACCAGCAATATAACGTTTGAATTAGTGAAAATTTGTCTCTTAACTTTCAGCAAAAGGATACCTGATAGATTTTCCTTGAAAGCAATTGTAAGGCCCCGTAAAATTTTACCGAAAACTCGGGGTTCGTGGTGCCGAAGTAAACTTATGTGCTGACACGGTTCGGACTTTTTGGGTTGAACAATGCGTTGGGAAGTTGAAGAAAATTTTTGGAAGTGCATGGCGTTTTCTGCGGCTCATTCTGCGATCGCAGAACTGATCTGCACACCGCAAATCTGCCGCAGACTGAGGCATAAATCTGGGTAATTTTCTTGGACCATTATGCGGCCGAATAATCATTTTGCGGGCCGCATAATCCATCACAGACCCAGCACAAAAATTCCTGGAGGACAATTCTGCGGCGCATTATGTGACCGCAGAATATGTATGCGGACTGCAGACCGATCGCAGAGTGAGGCAGGGGTGCCCAGTTCCGGAGGGCCATTATGTTGCCTATATTGCGAACCTCAAAGAGGTTATGAGGTCGCATATGCGACGCAGATCTGTGTCGGAGCTTCATTTTTCTAATTTTTTTACCTGACCCTATTTTGATTAAAAGCCCTTGGGGCTCATTTTGAAAGAAAAATCTAATATTTAGAGAGAAGGGAGAGTGTTTTGGAGAGAGAGGAGGAAATCCTAGGCTAATTATTCATCAATTCTTGCTCAAGACTTGGAGAATTCACAAGAAAAACTCTTAAGGTCTTCAACCAAGAGGTAAGATTCTTGCAAGACTTGGTTAATTGTGGACACGAATTTTAGTTCCAAGCTCAGTTGTTTTGGTGATGTTTGTAATCCATGACGGTTGAGTAATTTTGGTGGTATTGCAAGTTTTGGTAATATTTTATGATCATTAAAAATAAAAAAGCAAGATTCTAGCCCTAACCCTCAATTACGAAATTTTATTTGGGAATAGGTAATAAGGAGGAAGGTTTTGAGGATAAGGGTTGTTGTTTATGTATGCATGTACATTCATGAGTTGTGAGAAGGTAGTTGAACTCAAATGGGTAGACCTTGGGTTGTGGAATGAAGGAAATCCTCCATAGGAGAAGCTAGAAACAATAATGACCACGTAGCGTTTGATAAAATGCTCACATGAGCTGAAAACATGAATATCCTCCTAATTTGTGTTCAATTTTGCTACGTCTCTAAATAGATCGAAGTTGCTAGAAACTGTGTAAAGAATTAAGGAAATCTCAAAGCGAGGTATGAAGGCTAAACTCTTTTTCTGGTATTGAAATTCCCGTGTTCTTACAAAACTCCATCGTGTAAAGTTCGGACATGGAACGCTATTGATGTGGAGTATTCAAACTAGTAGAATTGATGCCCGATTGACATAACGTGTTAGAACCCTCGTGTGTTAATGATTCTCTATTTTTGACTTAATCATGTTATACCCCTTTGGGAAGAAGATATTGTATGAAATCAATGTGATTAAACATTTATTTCTCATATGATGAAACTTTATGAATTTACACGTGTTAAGGCCAAAGGTGCCAAATAGTTGATTAGAAGGGAACTCTTTTGTACATATTATTATCATTTTGGGAACTCGAGCTGTGGAATTGTGGTTACACCTCCACCCGCATATGTTGGGGTGAGGCGGCGTGGCTGCTTTGTGTAGAGTTTGTGGCATTGTGAATACACCTCCACCCACATACATTGGGGTGAGGCGTCATGGTCGCTTTGTGTAGAGTTTCTGGTATTGTGATTGCTCCTCCACCCGCATACATCTGGGTGAGACAGCAGGGACGCTATGTGTAAAGGTAGTTGTAGAGGATCCCCGAATTAAGAATTTATAAATGTTATTGAAAGCTCTTAATAAATTTGCTATGGCTTTAACGACTAACTAAGCCTTTTGTTGTTACCATGATTCATCACATTCATGTTGTATTTCCAAGTCCTTGCATAGGTGTTTTGTTTTCGTACTAGTACTATTGTCTCTTTTGCCGAGGGCGCTGCATCTTTAATGGATGCAGGTGGTTCCATAGCAGGTGGTATTGATCAGTGATAACAACACACCCTCTCCTCAGCTAACTTGGTGAGCCCCACTTCATTCCGGGGTCCTGTACCTCTTGTTCCATGTACATAGTGTTTTGAGGTATAGCCGGGGCCTTATAGCCGGCACTGTCATAGTACTCTTTTGTTTCTGTTAGATGTTTCGTAGATTTAACGACCCGTCCGGTCGTTTTGAGAATTTAATTCTCATTTGGTGGCATAAGGCCCTGAGCAGCTTCATATTATGTGTATTGACATGCGTGCGTGGTTGAATTCAATTACCGAGTGATTCGGAGTGATTTGGGACACTTAGTCCCTGAAACGGAAGCTTAAGTCTTAGGATTTTGATCGTAGTTGGAACTATGTGAAGACAACTCCAGAATGGAGTTTCGTTGGTTCCATTAGCTCCGTTGGGTGATTTGGGGCTTAGGAGCGTGTCCGGACTGTAAATCCGAGGTCTGTAGCTGATTTAGGCTTGAAATGGCGAAAGTCAAATTTTTGAAGATTTGGACCAGAAGTGAACTTTTTGATATCGGGGTCGGAATACAAATTCCGAGAGTTGGAACAACTCCGTTATGTTATTTGGGACTTGCCAGCAAAATTTGACATCATTCAGGGTTGATTTGATAGGTTTCGGCATGAGTTTCAGAAGTTGAAAGATTTAAAATTTATAAGTTCGATTCATGGTGCGATGCGTAGTTTCAACATTAGTTGATGTGATTTGAGGGCTCAACTAAGTTCGTATGGTGCTTTAGGATTGGTTAGTATGTTTGGTTGAGGTCTCGGGGGCCTCGGTTAAGTTTCGGGTGCTTAATGGATTAAAAGTTTGATTTGTGTTACTGCTAAGTCTTCAGGCTTCTGGTATTTTCTCACCTACGGTGAAGAGACCGCAGGTGCGAGGTAAATGCCGCATCTATGATGCCCGCAGATGCGATGGAGCAATCGCAGGAGCGGTGAAGGACAGTAGAAGCGGACATGGGTCCATAGGTGTGCACACGCAGGTGCGACCCTTGGATCGCAGAAGTATACACTGAGTTTTGGGTGGAATCTGCACCTGCGATGGGAATTCCACAGGTGCGGTGACGCATGTGCGAAGGCAGGTCCGCAGATGCGATTTAACTGGCAGAAAATGGGGCAAGTCGAGGGTTTGATTCATTTCTTCATTTTTGGACTTGAGAGCTCGGGAATTGGCAATTTTTCGAGGGATTTTCAGAGAGAGCTTTGGGGTAACGATTTCCAACTCCCTCTTGGTTGTATTTCATTTATCTATAGTTGTTTTCTTCATTAAATTTCGGGTTTGGATTGAAAATTTAGGGAAAATGGGAAGAAGTTCTTCAACTAAGATTTCGAGCTTTGAACGGGGAGTGGTGGTCGTATTTGAGTATTTCTTATATGGTTAGACTCGTGAGTGAATGAGTGTTCATATTTTATGATTTTTACCCGATTCCGAGATGTGGACCCGAGTCGACTTTTTAGGGCAAATTTCAGAATTTTTGTTAAAATATTGATTTCATTAATTAGATGAGTCTATTATCGTTGTATTCATGATATGCAATTGTGTTTGGTTAGATTTGGACCATTCAGAGTCGGATAATTTAGGAAAGGGCATTCTTACCAATTGTTTGAGCTTGGTTCGAGGTAAGTATCTTTCCTAACCTAGTGTGGGGGACTTCCCCTTAGGATTTGAGTCTTCTATGTTGATTGTAGTCCGTGTACACGAGGTGACGAGTGCGTGCACGGATTTATTTGTGGAAAGTTGGCCTTTTTGGGTTCTTAGGTCCTTGTATTCATTGAATATGCAGTTGTTTTTGTTATGATTATATATCTAAATTACTAGATTCACATCTACCTGCTTAATTAGATTCAATTGCTTCATGATCCACTATTATTGTTACTTGATTCATATGTGCCTTAACTGAAACTGTTATCTCTTTTATAGCCATGCTATTTTTTCATAACTGCTTATCTTGATTTGGAATTTATATTATTTCATCCTATAATTGTTTAGTCTTAATTGAGGTTATGATTATTTTTCTGCTACTTATCCTTAATTGAATTGTTGAATATCCTTCGTAATTTCCTCAACCTTAAAAGAAGTTTAGATATCCTATATCTTAGTCGACTTGTTTTATTTGGCATTATTTGATTCGTGTTAGCTTCCCTGTTGTTGAAGTGTATATTGTGGGATCGTTTCTACACATTAGTTCTCCCTTTGTTGAGCTGTTCTCTTTACGCCTAGCATTCTTTACTGTGGTTATTCCTTGTGAATTGGTTTTACCGTTTCTTTGTGTATTAAAGTTCTTGAGTTGATTTACTTGTCGTACTTTGTATTATTGTCACTGTTGTTGTTGTACTTATTATGGTGATGCACGAGGTTTCTACCGTACGGTTATTATTATTGTGATGCACGCGGTTTCTGTCGTGCGATTGTTGTTATGGTGTTGCATGAGGTTTCTCCCGTGCTATTGTTACTATTGATATTTACACATGTGGCGTGACAAGGTGGGATATATATATGTGTGGGTTGCGTATGTGGCGAGACAAGGTGGGAACATTGTTATGCACGTGTGGCGAGACAAGACGGGCATTTATGTTACTATTGCACATGTGGCGAAACAAGGTGGGCTGTGTCAGGAATTGATTTGTGATGATTTATGGCCTGGGGGCATTCTTGCTGTTGATATTTGTGTAGTGGTATACGTACTTGTATGAGCTTTATCTTGTGAAAGCTGTGAGAAAATATTCTACGTGTTGTCCGTTCTTCTTCTTCCTTATGCTTATTTGCTGGTACGGACTATGTTAGGACACTTGCACAAGCATACACGTAGTTAAGCACTCTTATCGGATAAGAGGTGTTCTTGATATTGTTGAGCATAGATGCTCACCCTTGTTTACTTGCCTTCTATGTGAGAATGGCTATATTGGTACGTGAGTCGTCAGTGTGGTTATGAGGTGTTATGAGGGCACAAGATGTCAAGTGTTAGGGTTCAGGTATTGAGACCCGTAAGTTGTGAATTTATCCGAGGTTCGGTATTGAGTTATTACTTGTCCTTGCTGTATTCGTGATTCTGGATTTAGGTTGTGTTCCATTCACTTTGTCTACGGCATTTTCATGATATTCCGCTGATACTTGTTATTTCTTGCTTTAATGCCATTACTGTATTGTGAGATATATTGCATAGTCTTTATGTAGACATCATACTTCTGTTATTCATGTACTTATATCTGTTTAGTTTATTAGACTAGTGAGTGTCTTGACTGTTCCTCGTGACTACTCCACCGAGGTTAGTCTTGATACTTACCGGGCACCGCTGTGGTGTGCTCATGCTACTCTTCTACACATTTTTGTGCAGATCCAGGTACTTGTTCGTTAGCTAGCTGTGTGGACTGTTGCTGTGGAGACTCAAGGTAAATGTTGCGACCAAACACACTCACGCAAGTATACGCGGTCGTCAAGTAATAAAGTGACTAAAAGTCTGATGTCGAACCCACGAGGACTTATGATTAACTATTAACTAAATTAGCCTATCTTAATTATCTAAACAAGAATTAAATCTAAAAATATTTTATTCTAACTAATTAAATAAGAAAAATATAAATAATAAACTTTGAACAGAGAAAGAGCAGATTTTAATGATATCAATATAATGAAAACGATCTAGGGTTATGGGCTATCTAACAATCCTATTGTATTCTTCAATTGAATTGACCGACTAATTTATCTAGCTTATTGGTTGACAGGGTTAAATGCTCATAAGAATCTGTCGAGTTCTTACTCGCCTATTCAAGCTAACCTAACGCCTATATGTCTATGGAGTTAGAATCAACAAGAACGCATTTATAATTCCTATAAATCAACCAAGCAAGGCAATTAGGTATATGTCTATCCTAACCACGAATCCGTTCCCCGATGCCCGAGTTCAAGAACTTGCCCTACTCAATCCTATATGCAATATAGAATTCCCACTTTCGAGTGCAATTCTAGATTCGTAGATAATATTCAATTGGTGATCAATCAATTAAATAATTAAGTGCAAGATTGAATAAATAAACTAATATGATAAATCAAGAAGTCAAAATCAATATCCGAATAACAATAGTCATGAAAGAACCACAACCCTAGAACGTGAAGTTTAGCTCCACATAGACATGGTAGCCAAACAACAAATCATATAAAGAAACATAAAAATTACTAAGTTTGGTGGGAGAAAGAAGAAACTTGATGAATTCCGGCCTCCACAGCTTTGTCGTGGCTTTTTCCCTCTTCCCAATATGTTAGATGACCTAAAAGAGGCGTTTTTGGCTTATATATTGCGTACCAAAGTCGTGGGCCAAAGTTCTCCTATTTCTAATCCAAATCAGCTTCAGGGATTGATGCTAGGGTGGATGCGACGCATCCAGCTTGTCCTCTATTTCAATTTTTGCCTGCGAAGGTGGATGCGACGCATCCACCTTGTCCTCTATTTCTCAGCTTGCATGCGATGGTGGACGCGACGCATCCAGCTTCACTTCTACTTCCCAGTTTCGCACGCGATGGCGGACGCGATGGCCCAACTTCACTGCTAAGGTTGCATGCAGGATGATGTTTTCCTAGGTTGGATGCGACGCATCCAACCCTTCTTCCTCTAGCTAAACCACCTTTTCTTCATATTTTGCACTCCGAACACCTTAAATCGTCACACATAACTTAATTAGTCATCAAACCAATAATTACACCATGTTGGGTGTTTTAAAGATTAAATAACATCAAAAAGTGGTTAAAGCATGAGCAAAGTAACATCAACACATATCGAAATATGCTAAACATCACTACCCCACACTTAAACCTTTGTTCGTCCTCGAACAAACCATCCTATAGTAGACGAAACAAAATTAAACTCTTATCATTCAAAGCACACTGCACCTATGACCATGGTTATTTGCAACAATTAGGCTCTAGACTATGCATCACATACACTTCCCTTTACTTATGCCCTTCTTTAAACATATTCGAACAAAGACAACATGCTCACAACAACCCTAACCTCAAAAACCGACTCAATGTCACTATGTACTCATGGCTTGAACACCCAACATCATAGAGAAGTCTAATAACGTTACCTATCCCTCGTGAAACCATGTGCCCTCACAACAAGAACAAGAGAGCGAGTTCAATCCACACATTCGAATCTCATGATCAAATATATTTTAATGACTCACATATATCAAAGAAAATCGCTCACTCTCACAAAGAAGTCACATGCATGAAATTAGTACCATAGGCTTGCCCTTAATGTAAATCTCTACTAATGTAAGCTCGCTCGATCTAAAATCAATTAGGACTTTTTCATGGTTGTAATGTGGGCTAAGGGACGGGTAGGATATATTTAAGGAATAGTGACTCACCCTCCTAAGCACTTTAATACATCACAAAATTACTTTAAGCGCAAATTCTTCAACACCACTTCAATTTCACAAACAATATCACCCCCAAAACAGTCCCTTTTTCTTTAAGCACTACTTTAGTTCATACCCACTAGCAAGAACAAGATAACAATTTATTCATTTATATTTTTCTTTCTTTTTTTTTCCAGATTTTTCTCTTTTTTTTTTTTCTTTCAATTTCCGCTAGTGGTGTATTATTTTACAAAATAAGTGCACCCTTCTTTCTTTCATTGGTTCCACTCAAAAGTCACCCCACACTTAGTCCCTTCTTACTTCTTTTAGCGCTCATCTAACAATTAAAGTGCTTTAAGAGGTAAAAGGATCAAAACAATGTCAATTAAGAATAAAAAGGGTATATGCTTGTAATGTGGGTACCAAATAAAAGGTCTACAGGCTCAAAAGGGTTAACTAGGGATAGATTCTATTTGTGATAAGCAATAAGCTCAAAAAGATCAAAGAAAGCCTAAAATCATTTTTCAAACCGAGCATCACCTAAAATTTCGCTTCAACTCACATACCGGGCAAGTTCTAGACACAAGTACATTACATGGACTACACAAAAACCTCACCACACATGGCACATGACTCATTAAGGACGGTTACATTCCGACTCTCAAGTAATGCAAGTATTCACGGAGCCACGAGATATTAAGCATTAAGCGCAAAGTGAACACAAGTCAAGAAAATGAGAAATAGGCTGCCACAAAACATGCTATCCGTTTTAACAAGGCATCATCAATAATTTCAAATCATACAGAAGATACTACACATGCGAAAGTATAAATATGTTACTATCAAACAAGTCAAGGGCGCCTAGGTTCATCATTCTTGCTCCTTTTATTCCCTAAATTTCTAATCTACTCGGAAAGAAAAAAACTACCCGGTTCAAACTACATCCCATGGAAAAGAACCGAGGCACAAAGAAAAACCACAGGGGATTATTACTACCTAAAGAAAGCTAAAAGATATATTTTGGATTTTTTGTTTAGACTTTAATCCCTCAAGAAAACTGTCTAGGAGATCAATCGTCGGAAAAAGTCCAATTTTTCTAATTTTTCATTTTTTTTTTTCTTCACAAAAGCTACTACACTTAAGAATGAGTACTACAACTAAGCTAAAATAGCACAGAAACTTATCCAAACGATCTCCTCACCCCACACTTAAAATTTTGCAATGTCCTCAATGCACATTATAAATAATAAGAGGGTAAACGAGACTCCCTGGTAGGCCAAAGGCCGAAGCAATAGCGGCTCACGAGGTACTCAGACTTCCCCAGGCATCGTCCTTTGTGTGGGCACCCCACACTTAGTCCTCACCATCTAGCTCGCTTTTGCACTCTTCTAATGGCTTTGCTTCCTATGCTCATAATCCTACAAAACAAAAATAAATACTACAAAATAATAAAAATAAAATAAAATAAAAAGTAAACAAAAATAAAAGAAAGCAGTAACGCTGGGTTGCCTCCCAACAAGCGCCTGATTTAACGTAGCGGCACGACGTGAACCACTTTTTGCCTCCACCTCGAACTTATGAATTGAGCCCCTAACATGGCATCCAGTTTGCGGCTATGCTCCAGTGGTGGGGCTACAAAGATAACCAGGCCAAGTAATAAATTTTTCACTCTACACTTCTCGGCCTTTAGATGAGGAATGTATTTTTTGCTTTTTGGCATGACAAATTCAAAAATATAGGCATCATGTTCCTCTTCCATTGACTCCTCCAAAGGCTTAGATGACTCGATTTCCATGTCATCATCCAAATACAATGTCGAAAAATGTTTAGAATGAGGACCAACACGCCCCAACTTTAGAATTGTATTACTATTTATATCCTCATATGTGCACACATTAGAGTCTTCAAATATAACATTATCTGCTACCTCGCATGGCTCTAGTGTACTTTTCTCAACATGGGCATCATCAACAGAAATATGCTCGAATGATTGGCTCTCCACTTTTAGCTCCTCAATTTGGCGTATAAGCTCCTTTTCAGCTTCTGACAACTCATTACTATTTTGTTGGGCGATAGACGCAACAACCTTTGCATTTAGTTTATCTTGCAAGTCGTGAATAGTAGTGACAAATTTATAGATCCCTTGTCCCAGTTTAGATCTTCCCTCTATAAAGTGTCTCATCCCATCAGTAAGTTCCTCATGTTGAGCTTCATATATTTCTAACTTTTCAGCCTGTTCTGCCAGCCAAGTTTGGCTCAAAATCTCCTCTTTTTCAAAAATTTTCTCTTGCCGGTACTCGCTCTCTTCATTCAATTCTTCCATATTGGCCTTCATTCTTGTGATTGCTGCCCTCATTCTTTTCATATCTTTTTTGAGTTCATCCTGTTGCTCTGCTACTTGCCTCAGAATATCCCTAATATATGCATCAGGCTCCATATCCTGCACTTCATTGCCCCTATCAAACTCAGAAATATCATTAGAAAGATCATAATAAGGGCTCAGAGAAGGATGAACAAAATTAGGACAACCATCCCAATGGCCATCTTGACCACCACACATATTACAAATATTCCACTCAAAGGATTGAGATTGTGCGCACAACTCGCTCCTGGGAACATTCTGACAATTTTTCCACCAGTGGGGTCCTCCACAATATGGACAAGGATCATCAAAATAAGAATAACCATCATTTGAACAATTTTTATTCCAAGATGCCATGCTAAAATAAATAAAAAATACTAACTAAAATAAAATAATAAAAAAAAACATGAATAGATAAAAAAAATGTCTAATCTAGAAAAATAGCAAATTTCTAAGTCCCCGGCAACGGCGCCAAAAACTTGTTGCGACCAAACACACTCACGCAAGTATACGCGGTCGTCAAGTAATAAAGTGACTAAAAGTCGGATGTCGAACCCACGAGGACTTATGATTAACTATTAACTAAATTAGCCTATCTTAATTATCTAAACAAGAATTAAATCTAAAAATATTTTATTCTAACTAATTAAATAAGAAAAATATAAATAATAAACTTTGAACAGAGAAAGAGCAGATTTTAATGATATCAATGTAATGAAAACGATCTAGGGTTATGGGCTATCTAACAATCCTATTGTATTCTTCAATTGAATTGACCGACTAATTTATCTAGCTTATTGGTTGACAGGGGTAAATGCTCATAAGAATCTGTCGAGTTCTTACTCGCCTATTCAAGCTAACCTAACGCCTATATGTCTATGGAGTTAGAATCAACAAGAACGCATTTATAATTCCTATAAATCAACCAAGCAAGGCAATTAGGTATATGTCTATCCTAACCACGAATCTGTTCCCCGATGCCCGAGTTCAAGAACTTGCCCTACTCAATCCTATATGCAATATAGAATTCCCACTTTCGAGTGCAATTCTAGATTCGTAGATAATATTCAATTGGTGATCAATCAATTAAATAATTAAGTGCAAGATTGAATAAATAAACTAATATGATAAATCAAGAAGTCAAAATCAATATCCGAATAACAATAGTCATGAAAGAACCACAACCCTAGAACGTGAAGTTTAGCTCCACATAGACATGGTAGCCAAACAACAAATCATATAAAGAAACATAAAAATTACTAAGTTTGGTGGGAGAAAGATGAAACTTGATGAATTCCGGCCTCCACAGCTTTGTCGTGGCTTTTTCCCCCTTCCCAATATGTTAGATAACCTAAAAGAGGCGTTTTTAGCTTATATATTGCGTACAAAAGTCGTGGGCCAAAGCTCTCCTATTCCTAGTCCAAATCGGCTTCAGGGATTGATGCTAAGGTGGATGCGACGCATCCAGCTTGTCCTCTATTTCAATTTTTGCCTGCGAAGGTGGATGCGACGCATCCACCTTGTCCTCTATTTCTCAGCTTGCATGCGATGGTGGACGCGACGCATCCAGCTTCACTTCTACTTCCCAGTTTCGCACGCGATGGCGGACGCGATGGCCCAACTTCACTGCTAAGGTTGCATGCAGGATGATGTTTTCCTAGGTTGGATGCGACGCATCCAACCCTTCTTCCTCTAGCTAAACCACCTTTTCTTCATATTTTGCACTCCGAACACCTTAAATCGTCACACATAACTTAATTAGTCATCAAACCAATAATTACACCATGTTGGGTGTTTTAAAGATTAAATAACATCAAAAAGTGGTTAAAGCATGAGCAAAGTAACATCAACACATATCGAAATATGCCAAACATCAGTAAACCTGTTGCTGCGTTCGCAGGCTTCGAAGTCACCTTTCAGTTTTCGTTTTGCACTGTTTATTCTTATTTTTGGACAGTTGTATTTAGAAGTTTTCTAACAAACACTCTGTAGAGCTTATGACTTGTACTACCGGTTTTGGAAATTTTAAGAGATTCTATTTAAATAATATTGTTGTTTTAATTATTATTAAGCTTACCTAGTCCCTAAGACTAGGTGCCATCACGATACCCAATGGAGGAAAAAATTGGGTGACAAGTTGGTATCAGAGCTCTAGGTTCATAGGTGCTATGAGTCATAAGCGAGTTTAGTAGAGTCTTGTGGATTGGTACGGAGACGTCTGTACTTATCTTTGAGGGGCTACAGAACTATTAGGACAATCTCACTTCTTTCGTTTCTATCGTGCGAGTTCATTGATCTCGAAGTTTGAACTTTTATCATTCCATTCTCTCACAGATGGTGAGGACACGAGCTGCAGTTGCTGATTACGTTACCCCCGGAGTAGATGTTGCTAGGGGCAGAGGCAGAGGCCGACGAGGAGTACGTGCCGCAGCTAGAGCACCTACCAGAGCAGTAGTTGAGAAGCCGCCAGTAGTTCCAGTTAGGGAGCAGGTACCGGAGGCGCCTGCTGTTACCCCCGGACTTCAGGAGACCTTAGCACAGTTCCTGAGCATGTTTGGTACATTGGCTCAGGCAGAGTTGATTCCAGTTGCACCAGCTATTTCACAGACCGGGGGAGGAGCCCAGACTCCCGCCGCCCATACCCTCAGAGCAGCGAGTTCATGTTGGTCAAGTTCCAGGTGTCATGGCGACACAGCCTGTGTTCCCAGTTCAGCCCGTGGTCAGGGTAGCAGTATCTGAGGAAGAGCAGCTTAGACTTGCAAGGTTCAAGAAATATGACCCTCCTACATTTAGTGGTTTGGCTTCAGAGAGTGCACATGGTTTTCTGGAGGAGTCTCACCGCATTCTCCGTACTATGGGTATTGTGGAGACGAGCAGGGTTGTTTTTACTACGTTCCAGCTTAGGGGAGCGGCTTACTAGTGGCGGCAGGCATATGAGTTGGGTAGCCCGGCCGAGTTAGCTTCACTTACATGGGTTCGGTTTTCAGAGATGTTCCTGAGAGAGTTTGTACCTCAGTCCCTTCGAGATGCTTGGCGCGCGGAGTTTGAGTAGCTGCGCCAGGGCACTATGTCAGTGTCAGAGTATGCCGTGAGATTCAGTGATTTGGTCAGGCATGCACCTGCTTTGGTCGCCACAGTTATAGAGCGTGTCTGTAGATTCATTAAGGGATTCAGGCATGATATTCGGTTCAGCATGGCTTGTGAGTTAGAGTCAGATGTTTCGTTTCAGCAAGTGGTAGGGATCGCTCGCCGAGTAGAGGGCAGTGGGTGTCTTGACTGTTCCTCGTGATTACTCCACCGAGGTTAGTCTTGAGACATACTGGGCACCGCCGTGGTGTGCTTATGCTACTCTTCTGCACATTTTTATGCAGATCCAGGTACTTGTTCGTTAGCTAGCTGTGTGGACTGTTACTGTGGAGACTCAAGGTAAACCTGCTGCTGTATTCGCAGGCTTCAGAGTCACCTTCCAGTTTTCGTTTTGCATTGTTTATTCTTATTTCTGGATAATTGTATTTAGAAGTTTTCTAGCAAACACTCTGTAGAGCTTATGACTTGTACTACCGATTTTGGGAATTTTAAGAGATTCTATTTAAGTAATATTGTTGTTTTAATTATTGTTAAGCTTACCTAGTCCCTAAGACTAGGTGCCATCACGATACCCAACGGAGGAAAAAATTGGGTCGTGACAGTTTACATAGTGTGGATTGTATATGGGTGTTGGGAAAGTCAAACTAGCCTTGTTGTGCTTGAATCACTTGTTGTACTTTAACTATGACTGTGTATGTATTTTGAAGCTATAAAATTAAGTGACTATTGGTAATGGAATCGGCATTGTTCATGGAATCCACTCAAGGTTTAATTAATGATATAAATGTATCTTCTCTTTATTCATGGGCGAGTTGGGTAGAAGGTATTGTATATGCTTGCTCGGCCGGGGTATCGCGGTTGAGCGCCGGTCGCGCTCCTCGAGGTCGGGGCGTGACAACAATCTAAGAGATTAACAATTGAATCTTCTATCTCGGTCCAAGTAGGAGTAGGTCGAGGTCAAAATCTTTAAACTTATTATTGGTGATCTTACTAAAGATTTTATATGGATGTCATAGAGTGGTAGTTTTATAAAGAGCATATTGTTATAAAGATGGATGTTGCTTTTATAGGTAAAAACTATTATACAGAGGTAAAATATAACATAAGCAGTCGTTTCGATTTTTTTTTTGACTTTTACCGTGAATGACTGTTATATAAGGATGTTATTATAATGAGGTTTTACTGTATGTTTATAGTACAATGATGCGAAAAAAGACAATAAATGATGAGAGGATTAAGAAAAGGGAGATTATGATTTTACATTTTTCCATATATCATATAGTTTTGGTTATAGAAAAATAATACTCCATTACCTATTTTAATTTCGTACCATCCCAGAATATTCGTCCCTTTGCTAAAATTAAATTGCACCCTTATATCATAGAATCTTCAAATAATTCCAAAATTTTTTGTTTTTCTTTAAACTTTTAATGTGATGCCCCCACCACACCTCACACGTAAGGAAGAAATATGCTATATTAATTATTGACGAACGACATAAAATGCATGCAAAACAAATTAAAAGATGCTTCATTTTTATTCCCAAAGGATGTTATTGTATTTTGCTATTAAGCCAGCGCAATTATTTAGTATATATACGAATTTGTAATGGCTTTATTTTTATTTAGATTTAATTATTTTAACCTACCGTACAAAGTGATTACATGGGTTCCAAATTTTATACTTTGACTATGGCCCTTTAGTTATGTTCGATAATTTTGTAATGGCAGAATACATGGAGAGCCCCTTTAATTTGTCCACATTTATCACTTTGACACTCCATCTTAAATTCGTTTCATTTGAACACTCCAACTACATCTCCAATATATCATCTGGACACAAAATTTGTAAACAGCCCAATACAAAACGTACGTAAAATTCACATGTCAGGCCGACGAATAAAATAATGACACGTGGATGTAATTAAACAAATATAAAAAATTGAAAAAAAAATTAAATATAAAAACGAGAGAACCCCACCCACCCGGTGTCATCTTTCCCAATGACCCCTCCGTGCCAGCAAAATCAAATTTCCAGCCATTTCTATTCCAACTCTTCTCCAGAAAAATGGTCTTTTTTATTCTTTCTTTTCCTTCACGTTGGAGCTTTCGCAGAATTCTTTTTTGAAAGATCCAAATCTGATTTTCTCCTTCTTTAGATTCACGAAACTTCACCGGAAAAATAAAGCTCTGCCGTTTTTTGAGATTTAAATCTGATTTTCTTCAGATTAAATTCGTTAATGTTGAGAGAAATAAAAACGAAACTTTGCTGGAAAAAAAAAAAGAAAGATTCGCCAGAAATGTTATTATTCAGATTTTTCTTCTTCTTAATGTTAATATTGTTACTTTTGAAAGATCCAAATACCATTCAAGAGAAGATCGATGTAACAAGGTTTTGCTTTCTTGTTCATGTTACTTTTGGAAAACTCACGAGATTTTTGTTATTTTTTGGGCTGAGCAGATGGTGATGGGTGCAGCTTACATAATGTTTTTGTGCTTCTGTGCGTCGGTTGTTTGGTGGTGTTGGGGCTGCTCATTTTTGGACTTAAAGGGGGTGTGGGACATGATTGTTTTGGGTGTTACAGTGATGTTTGGTAAAGCTCATGGTGGAAGATAAATGGAAAAGATGAGCTAACGATGCTTGCTCCTATTCTTAGCTCTAAACTAAGGAGTAAAAATGGAGAAGTGTAGGTGTCCGTCTTAATTGACAGGATATGATATAATGAGAGATGGAGAGGGGAGAGAAAAAAAGTTACTTTGTTTTTTATATTTTTTTCTATTGACTTTTATTCTTTGATACCCACAAAAATCATCTCACGTTCTCTGAAGAGGTGGGCAACACACACTGTGCCACGTCACTAAATTGTATCTAAATGACACATTTAACCTGTGGTGAAGTGTTCGAATGAACTTAAAATTGAGTGTATAAGTGAAAAATAAAAAGCGAGAACAACTTTAAGGACCTCTCCGTATATTCTACCTTTTGTAATTGCCTCCTTTCTTTAGATTTATTTTTTTAACCTAAAGGCGAAAACCACCATACAACATTATCATTTATCACAGTGGACAAAGCAGCATGTAAAATAAAGATACGCGAGGGATGGATAGAGGCAGATTCAAAATTAAAACTCTATAGATTTAATTTATAAGATTTTTTATATCGAACCCATTATATTTTAAAATTTATGTTTTCAAATATATAGTTTGCAATTTTAATAAATTTTTATACATAAATTTATAATTTGTATTGAAAGTTATGAATTCAATTGAACCCGTCACTAAAATACTACATCTGGTCCGGAGGACAGAGCCAAAGTATAGCTTACGGGTTCAGTCGAACCCAGTAGTTTTGATCCATATTTTGTATTTGTCTTAAAAAAATTATTATTTATATACAAATTATTAATTTAAAATTTATTAATTTAAAATTATTAAAATCTCAAATTTATAAGCTTTAAATTCTAATTTCACTATGGGATGACGAGTGCACCCATACAAATCTTAAGTCTCAAGGCGATCGAGCTTGGTAGCCACAAAAAGTTATTACTGTCTCATGCTCTATGTTTTGTCTTGTAAGTTCTTTATCAGTGGACTAGTTCTTTGTGTTATATATTGTTGGTAATAATATTGAAAAAGGCTAGACTTTGAGGAACTCACGACCCAAATTCTTCATCCGTAAATTGTCGTGACGACATCTATTCTCTATAACTAGGTAAATCTAACACTTTGCGAAAATGAAATGAAAACATGAAAATTAACAACTAACAGTAGCAGATAATTTATATAAGCAATTGAGATGTCGCTCGGCATATACAATAGTCAACTATCGGAATATACATAACACTCCCAAGACCCGGAACACCGTAAGTCACAAGCTTCTACGAAATTCTAACAGTTCTATACATCACTATCTATAGAAATTAGAGAAGAATGAAGATAGGTGAATAGAGGGGGAATCCGAGGATCTGCGGGTACGGGCAGATGTACCTTGACATCACCGAAAACAGCAGCGACTGCAACTAAGGACGAGCTGGTAGGAAGAACCTGGATCTGCACACAAAAAATACGTGCAGGAAAGGGCGTGAGTACACCACAACGGTACCCAGTAAGTGTCAAGCCTAACATCGGTCGAGTAGTGACGAGGTCAGGTCAGGGCCCTACTGGTGTGTGTGTGTGTGTGTGTGTGTATATATATATATATATATATATATATATATATATATATATATATATATATATATATATAAAAAGCAAGGCAGAATGAAATATCGCAATAAAATAAAGACAAAAATTTAACAAGAATGATATCGCATAAAGATCACAGCTCAATACATTGAGATAACAACAAGGGATCTCCCGAGTTAGGAGATATAACCAAAACACGAGTTAGGAATCATTACCCCAAAGCTTCCTATGAAAATCCCTCGAAAAATCACCAAATTCCGACCTCTTAAGTCAAAAAAAATGAAGAATGAGATCAAACTCTGGCTCTTGGTCCTTTTTCTGCCAAAGATCTCGCTTCAGCGAGCCTTCAACCGCATCCGTGGTCCCGCACCTGCGGAATTTCCAACGCATGAGTGGATTTCACTTAAAACTCATCGCCCGCTTCTGCGGTCAAAAGGTCGCACCTGCGGACCTATGTCCGCTTCTGCGGTCCTCCACCGCTCCTGCGATCTCTCCAGCACATCTGCGGATATCGTAGATGTGGAACTCACCTCGCACCTCCGACCCCTGACCATTTCTTCCAAAGCCACTTCTACACTTAATCATCCGCACGTGCGGCCCCGCACCTGCGGTCTCCCCACCGCAGGTGCGAAAACACCAGATGCCTGAAGGCTTCAGCAATTTCCTGAGTCCAATATTTCTTCCGTTAAGCATCCGAAACAAACCTGAGGCCCGCGGGCCCCAATCAAACATACCAACTAATCCTAAAACACCATACGAACTTAGTCGAGCCCTCAAACCAAATCAAACAATGCTAAAATCACAAATCATCCTCCGATTCAAACTTAAAGAACTTGAAACTTCCAAATTCGATAACCGATGCCGAAACCAACCAAACCACGTCCAATTGACCCCAAACTTTGCACACAAGTCATATTCAACCCTACAGACCTATTCCAACTTCCGAAATCGGAATCCGACCTCGATATCAAAAATTGCACTACCCGTCAAAATCTTCAAAACTTCGACTTTCGCCATTTCAAGCCTAAATGAGTTACAGACCTCCAAAACATAATCCGGACACGCCCTTAAGTTCAAAATTACCTAACGGAGCTAACAGAATCGACAAAACTCCATTCCGGAGTTGTTTTCACACAGTTTCAACTACGATCCAAAACCTAAGGCTTAAACCTCCGTTTAGGGACTAAGTGTCCCAAAACACTCCAAAAACCAAAACGAAACCTCCCGGAGAGTGACAATAGCAAAAATAGGTATAGGTACGGGGGAAGCAGTTAATAGGGGATCGGGACTATAACTCTCAAAATGACCGGCCGGGTCATCACATCCTCCCCCTCTTATAATAATCATTCGTCCTCGAACGAGTATAGAGACATAGCTGAAGCTATTAAAAGATGAGGATAACAACTGCATATATCCTGCTCGGTCTCCCAAGTCGCCTCCTCGACCGGCTGACCCCTCCACCGAACCTTTACTGAAGCAATGTTCCTTGACCTTAGCTTTCTGACCTGCCTGTCCAAAATAGCCACTGGCTCCTCAACATAAGATAGATCCTTGTCCAACTACACTGAGCTGAAATCCAATACATGAGCCGGATCACCGTGATATTTTCGGAGCATAGAAATGTGGAATACCGGATGAACCCCTGCAAGATTGGGAGGAAAGGCAATCTCATAAGCAACCTCCCCAACACACCGCAATACCTCAAAAGGACCAATGTACCTTGGGCTCAGCTTGCCCTTCTATCCGAACTTCATAAAGCCCTTCATAGGCGATACCCGGAGCAAGACCCGTTCTCTAACCATGAATGCTACATCGCGAACCTTGTGAACATTCCAGTCCGCATAACTCTTATGTCTGGACTGGGCTGTGTGAAGTCGATCCTGAATCACCTTCACCTTATCCAGGGCATCCTGGACCAAGTGTGTACCTAATAATTTGGCCTCACTCTGATCGAACCAACCCACTGGGGACCGACACCGCCTATCATACAGAGCCTCATACGGTGCCATCTGGATGCTTGACTGATAGATGTTGTAGGCAAATTTCGCAAGTGGCAAGAACTGGTCCCATGACCCTCCAAACTCCATCACACACGCACAGAGCATATCCTCTAATATTTGAATAGTGCGCTCGGACTGTCCGTGCATCTGAGGGTGAAATGTTGTGCTCAGCTCCACTCTAGTACCCAACTCCTGCTGTACGGCTCTCCAGAACCGTGATGTAAACTGCGTACCCCGGTTAGAGATAATAGATACTGGTACGCCATGAAGTCTGACGATCCCACGGATGTAGATTCGAGCCAGCTGCTTGGAAGAATATGTAGTCATCACAGGGATAAAATGAGCTGACTTGGTCAGCCTATCCACAATCACCCAAACCGCATCAAACATCCACTGAGTCCGTGGGAGTTCAACAATGAAATCCATAGTGACCCGCTCCCATTTCCACTCGGAATCTCTAACTTCTGAAGCAACCCACTCAGCCACTGATGCTCACACTTCACCTGCTGGCAATTTAGGCACTGAGCCACATACTCCACTATGTTCTTCTTCATCTGGCTCCACCAATAATGCTGCATCAAATCATGATACATCTTTGCGGCAGCCGGATGAATGAAATACTGCGAGCTATGAGCCTCCTGAAGAATCAACTCACGCAAACCATCTATATTAGGCACACATAGCCTGCCCTGCATCCTCAATGCGCCATCATCCCCAATAGTGACCTCCTTAGTGTCATCGTGCTGGACTGTGTCCTCGAGGAAAAGTAGATGGGGGTCATCATACTAACACTCCCTGATACGATCATAAAGAGAAGACCGAGAGACCACACAAGTTAACACTCGACTCGGGGTCAGAAATATCCAATCTCACAAACTAGCTGGCTAAGGCCTAAACATCCAATGCTAAGGGTCTCTCTGCTGCTGGAAGATATGCTAAACTCCCCAAACTCTCCGCCCGACAACCCAAAGCATCGGCCACCACATTGGCCTTCCCCGGGTAGTACAAAATGGTGATATCATGGTCCTTAAGTAGTTCCAACCACCTCCGCTAACGCAAATTAAGATCTTTTTGCTTGAACAGATGCTGCAAACTCCGATGATCGGTGTAAATCTCACAAGGAACACTGTACGAATAGTGGCGCCAAATCTTCAGGGCATGAACAATAGCTGCTAACTCAAGGTCGTGGATAAGATAGTTTTTCTCATGCACCTTTAGCTGTCTGGACGCGTAAGAAATCACCCTACCATCCTGCATCAACACCGCGCCAAGACCAATCCGTGATGCGTCATAATATACAGTGTAAGACACCGAACCTGTAGGCAATACCAATACTGGGGCTATAGTCAAAGTTGTCTTGAGCTTAGGAAAGCTCTCCTCACACTCCTCTGTCCACCTGAACGAAGCACCTTTCTGGATTAGCCTGGTCATAGGTGCTGCAATAGATGAGAATCCCTTTACAAAACGACGGCAATACCCCGCCAAACCAAGAAAACTACTGATCTCCATAGCTGATGATGGTCTAGGCCAACTCTGCATTGCTTCCACCTTCTTCGGATCCACCTTGATCCCATCACTCGAAAATTTAGCCACGGAATCTAGCCAAAACTCACACTTTGAAAATTTTGCATACAACTTCTTTTCTCTCAAAGTCTGAAGCACAGTCCTCAGGTGTTGCTCATGATGCTGTCGAGTCCGGGAGTACACCAGAATGTTGTCAATAAACACGATGACGAAGGAGTCAAGATAAGGCAGGAACACACTGTGCATCAAATGCATAAAATCTGCTGGGGCATTGGTCAGCCCAAAAGACATATCAAGAAACTCATAGTGATCATATCGGGTCCTGAAAGCAGTCTTTGGGATATCTGGCTCCCGAATCTTCAACTGATGATTGCCTGAACGTAAGTCAATCTTGGAAAATACCCTGACACCCTGTAACTGATCAAATAAGTCATCAATAGGAGGCAATAGATACCTATTCTTCACCATAACTTTGTTCAGCTGGCAATAATCAATACATATACGTATAGAACCATCATTTTTCTTCACAAACAAGACCGGAGCACCCCAAGGTGATACACTGGGCCGAATGAAGCCCTTATCAAGCAAATCGTGCAACTGCTCCTTCAACTCCTTCAACTCAGGAGGAGCCATATAGTATGGAGGAATAGAAATGGGCTGAGTGCCCGGCAACAAATCAATGCC
Source organism: Nicotiana tomentosiformis (assembly GCF_000390325.3). Taxonomy (NCBI): domain Eukaryota; kingdom Viridiplantae; phylum Streptophyta; class Magnoliopsida; order Solanales; family Solanaceae; genus Nicotiana; species Nicotiana tomentosiformis. Next base: position 39,619,606 of record NC_090818.1, on the reverse strand, counting down.
AAAATAAATATCTCTGTCGGGCGGCATGCCCGGAAGATCAGCTGGAAACACATCTGGGAAGCCCCTCACTACTGGAACTGACTCAACTGTAGGGGTATCAATACTGACATCTCTCACATAAGATAGATACGCGTCGCACCCCTTCTCAACCATTCGTTGATCCTTAAGAAATGAAATAACTTTGCGGGAGTATACTCTAAGGTATCTCTCCACTCTAATCGTGATAAGCTTGGCATAGCCAGCATCACGGTCTTAGCGTGACAATCAAGAATAGAAAAATGGGGCAACAACCAATCCATGCACAAGATAACATCAAAATCTACCATGCTGAGTAATAATAAATCAGCTATAGTCTCAAAACCACTAAGAGCAATCAAACACGACCGATACACGCGGTCCACAACAAGAGAATCTCCCACAGGAGTAGACACATAAACAGGGAACTCAAAGAATCTCGAGATACGCCCAAATATGGGGCAAAATAAGAGGACACATATGAATACGTAGAGCCTAGGTCAAATAATACTGATGCATCTCTATGACAGACTGGAACAATACCTGTAATTATAGAGTCGGAAGCAACTGCCTATGTACGGGCCGGAAGATCATAATACCTAGCATGGCCACCCCCTCTAGGGCAATCTTGACCTCCCCGACCTCCACCTCGAGCTGGCTGAGCAGGTGGAGCGGTAGCTGGTGCTGGAATCATAGCCTGAGGACCTGGTGGAGCACGTGGTGGTTGAGAAGTATGTGGAGGTGCACCCAACCTAAGTCTGGGTCAATCCCTCACCATATGGTAAGTGTCTTCACACTCAAAACAACCCCTCGGAGGGTGTGGCTGCTGTGACTGACTCGGGCCAGGTCTTCTGGGCTCGCCGCTAATAGCACCCCGAGCAGGAGGCACACTAGATACTGGCGGTGCATAATAATGCTCCTGGGGCCTATAAGGGGCTGGAACACCACTGGCGACTGGAAGAGCTGAATGTACGAGGCGACTCACATAACCCCTACTATGGCGACCTGCTGGGGCACGAGCTCCAGAATAAGAACCAGTCTCTCGAGACTTCTTGTCCTTTCTCTCCTCTCTGTCCTAGGAAAGCATGCCCTCTAATCTCCTGGCAATACTCACAACCTGCTGATAAGAGATATCCATCTCCAACTCCCTAGCCATACTGATCCTGATGCTGGGGTAGAGTCCTTCAATAAAGCGACGAACCCTCTCTCGAACTGTAGCAACCAAGGCTGGTGCATGTCGGGCCAAATCAATAAAACAGACTGCATACTCTGATACAGTCATAGAACCCCGGTGCAACTGCTCAAACTCCGCGCGCCATGCATCCCTGAGGCTCTGAGGGACATACTCTCTCAAAAACATATCCGAGAACTGAGTCCATATGAGTGAGACTGCCTCGTCTGGACTACTCAACTCATAAGCACGCCACCACTGATATGCTGCTCCTCTAAGCTAAAAAGTGGTAAAAGAAACCCCACTCGTCTCCGCTACGCCCATAGTACGGAGAATACGATGACACTCCTCCAGAAAACCCTGAGCATCATCTATAGACAATCCGCTGAAAGTAGGTGGGTGGTACTTCTTGTACCTCTCAAGTCTGAGCTGCTCCACCTCAGAAGCGGCTTTCTTGGTCTCATGCTAGACCGGAGCTACCGGCTGCATAGGAATGAACTCTAGGGTCTGATCAACCTGGACCCTCTGCTCAAGAGTACGGACTGCGGGAGTCTGTGCCCCTCCCCCGGCCTGGGATGTGGCGGGAGCTGGTAGGATTAATCCAGCCTGAGCTAAGGTGCTGAACATGGTCATGAACTGGGCTAGAGTCTCCTGGGGGCTGGTGTTAATACCCAATTTTGCCCTCATATTTTCTCAAATATATCTCATATTTTTTCAATATATATATATATATACTTTCAAAATATCATTTTTACATCATTATTGAGTTTACAAATCTATACAATCATTTTTCTGTAATTTCTTATAATTTTTAGAGTTTTAAATTTAATTTTTCTATATTTAAATTGCTTGAATATTTATTTATTACTCCTTCCAATTATTTTATGATGACTTTACTACTTAAAGTTATTTTTTTTGCACCTATAATACAGGTTTCAAATATTTTACTTCATTTTATGTAATTACATTAATAGTTTTAAGCTATTTGCGTAACTTTGCAGTAATAGCCTATATCTGTACAGAAATGCTCTTTATTTATATTAGTTGTGTCAAAATAGTATTTTATATTTTTATAATACAAAGTTATTATTTTTAATCATTTTAGTGCATAAATAATATTTTTATTTATTTATCAAGCATGTTTTATAAATTATTTTGATAAATTTTATGTATTTAAATAATAGCCCAATTTGAACCAATTTTCGGACCAGAATTAGCCCAATTACCCCAAGCCTAAAACCAAACCACCCTTTTAAAATAACCTGGCCGGTAACCTGTTTAAACGACCCACCCAACCCCATTCTTTCATCTTGGCCGTTGATCTCAAATGATCAACGGCCCCTAATAAACTAACCCATTCTCTTAAACCCGACCCCCTAATCCAAGAGACCCATTGTCTCTACCCAGCCGCCCTCAAACGCTCCTCCTTCCACCAGAAAACCCTAATCACCGCCTTCTCCAAATCTTTCCCTAATCCCGTCGATAATGGGATTCTCCCATCATTCACTTACCATACTAGTGTTTCTCCGCTATTGGGTGTTTCTCCATGGTATTACTTAGTACTTGCCTAAACATGGAAAGTATCATCTCTCCGATTCTGCCCATTCACTTCAACTGTTTGAATCTGGACAATATCTAGTCTGTATACATCAAGACCATGGCTATATGGGTCCGATTAGCCAAGATTTCCGGCCAATCTTAGATTTCTGTCAACTAGGGTTTACCTATTTTTTCTCTAATCCAATTTTTATTGATTCTACATGTTAATACTTCCTTATTTATGTCTGATTTTACATTTTTCCTTATTTTCTTGTTCGATTTCTGTCAATCTATAAACCCCTCCCCATTCCCCTTTGAAAAGGACCGAATCGATATAATCTCACTAAAATTTGAAGCTTTGCTCTGTTAATTCCTTGATTATCTTGTTTTGTATTTTGTGTTGGCTGACTGAAAGCCAAGGCCACTGAGAGTCTGCAGTTCTAACTTTCTCTTGGTGCGAGCATTGCCCGGGGTTCTTTCAACGCTCTTGGGAACTTTGATGCATCGTGGTTTCTGGGTTCTTGTGGATCTTTTGTTCTTTATTATTTTCCGTTTAACTGGTAAGCCACTTCACTTTTGCAATTTCATCCCTATGTGTCTTTGACTTACATGTGTTCTCACCTCTGAAATCCATGGCTTAATATGTTTTCTGGATTACTTTTGTGCACGATTCTGTTAATTCTACTTTGGTGCCTGAATGTTCCCTAAAACATGCTTATTTGCTTTGTCCTTAATCTCTATAATGAATGCTTCACACTTGTGCTAGAACTTCATGTGTTAATTATGACATGTTCCCCTATTATTGTGTCACTCAGCATGATCCCCATACCCCATTAGTGATTGACTGAGATCTTAACAGTTACCTCAACTTGTTTTCCCTTGCCCTATTTGAACTATTTTATTTTATGGTATAACTTAGTTCTTCTTTAGTTAATTAGTTTATTGTATCAATCCCAGAATCTCTACATGTTCTATTTGGTATGAACTTGCTATCTCATACTGCTCTAAATCTCTGCAATGTTTATCTTGCATGTACAATGTGTTTCAATTTGTATTAAGACCATTCTCTATGATCTTGCTTCTGTGCTAATATGTTCCCCAGCATGTCTATGGTTCATCCGATATCCTGTTCTTTCAGTGATTATTTGGCTTGTCACAATGTGTATCCCCCATCATGTCTAAATACTGATTAGCATGACACTAGGATATATGTTTAGCAAAATCTCTTAGGTTTTAACTTGTTTGTATTGTGCATCTGTGACTGCAAACTTGTTTCTCCCTTGACCCTTCCCACATGTGATTTTGTCATAATGTGTGCTCCCTATCATGTCTCAATACAGTCCTGTTTCCTGATGAGAGTTAATATGTCTATCTTATGATACTAAGATGCATACTTAGCTTAATTTGGACCTTTTAGGTCTCAATTGGTTTAGTATCATGCATCTGTACATGATAATCTCTGTATATCCATGCAAACCTATTTCTTCCCCAACTCTTTCAAAATGTGGTTGTCTATGTGATACTTTGCTATGTGTGGAAATCCTGCTGAACCTACTGGCCTTCTTGATGAGTTGTTCTGTATGCTCAACTTACCTATGTCTACTTTAGGTTATAAGTGTACCAGCAGTTCTGTCCCTCATTCCTTGTACATTCTCCTCATTTGCTATTTATGCTATCCTGAACTTCTTATTTTTAGTCGGCTGAAAGCCAAGGCTACCTAGGCTTTACTGCTGACCTCCTAGTGTGAGCACTGCTCGGGGTCCATTTGAGGCCCTTGTGAACTCTAACACACTAGGATTTGGGTCCTTAGTCATTCCCTGAAACTTAAACTACCCCCATTCAACCCCTTTCTTCTGATTATCTGTTGTACATCTAAGTCGGTTAGTTTAAATGATGCAATGCTTGGCAATATGGTTATATAAATTAACTTTTGGCTCCTCTATGGATTATGGGGTTGTGTTGATGAATACGGCTCCTTGTTAGAAGTCTGGGTATGCTGTGTGATAATTGTTGAAGGCCCAGACAATGCTGGGTATTTCATTTGGGCCTGCTGTGGGCCTATTGTCATTATTTGTATAACATTTATATCTTACTCATTAATGGGCCTGTAATAACTTTGTATAAAGGATTGGGTTGTTAGTAAAGTAGAGAATGGGTAGATTTCTAATATTTGCATACCAAATGGGCAGATAATATGCCTATAGGACTCAATGATTTACTTGTTATATATATATATGCTATTCCATCACTATGTGCACTATAGAAATCATTCCATTAGAGGAAACACACAAATACACACAGTCTGCTAGCAAACATGAATTCAAAGTACTGCAATTATGCTTACTGCTACTTGCTACTAGAAAACCTGCCTATAGGAATAAATGTCATTGATTTCAATTCGCATCAACATTCACTAGAAATTATGCCTACAATATTCTGACTATTCCGTTTGCCACTGTCACCTAGAAAATATGCCTATAGGATTAAAGTATAACGATAAAATCAGCCCTAAGTGCTGAACGTAAGAGATCCTGCCTATAGGATATAATTACTCGCCATAATTTGTTAATGTTAAATCGCTCAGACATTGTTTCACGTATGCTATTGTTAGAAAGCATGAATAATTCAGGGCTTCCACCAATAGATTTCATTGCCACTTAGTGATTCACACCTAGACACAGCATCTATAGGTTAAATAACTGGAAATCCGCAATCTCAAATCAGCATGCAACAATCGTATAATTTGGAGATAAGCAGCGCCTAGCCTTTGAAACCTCTTGTATGTTTTAATGCATAGTCACACAGAAATCATGTCTATAGGGCTTAAGGTACTTAATTCTGAAACGGCCTAACATGAAAATCTGTTTCGCGTGCATTTGTTGCTTAAATGTGGAGGCTAACTTGAGCCCTTAAATGCCTATATTTGAAGTCCAATGTGTTATTTTTGCATGTCCCCTAGTTTTGACATTTCTGAGCAGCCTAAGTGAGGTCTAGAACCACCCAAATAGAGGTCCAATACCTCCTGGACCATAGGTATGGGACGGGTAGTGCACGCATGGGGTACGGCATAGAACTGAATTATAACGCTTTTAGGTAATCACTTTAACATAGTAATCGGGTAGCAGAAAATAATAGTCTGTGCCCGCTGGATAATATGAGTAACACTCTATCTCAAGGGAGTTACGAAATATTATTTATGTTACCCAGGGTGATCCTTTAGGCTAAAAAACTTAGGACCCTCCCCCCCCCCCCCAATTTTTCCTTTCTTTTCTATTAGAATGAAAAAATAGTTGTACCTCCCTATTCAAGATCTCTTAGATTTTGTGCTCTCTTACTTGATCACATAGACTAATCCATATAATTTAAGTTCGGTCGGGACCCACAGTTGTACACCTCGAGGAGTGCCTAACACCTTCTCTTTGAGGTAACTTGAGCCCTTACCCGATCTTTGGTGGCGTTGACGAGTTAAAATAGAGTTATTTGCAAATAGGTGCCCTAACGCACCTTAAAAATCGTTAGGTGGCGACTCTCCTCTTTTTAATACCTCCTTTAAAAGAGTTGTCACACGTCGGGGCCCACTTTCGCGAGAAAAAGGGGGCGCGACAGCATGTCGACTCTGCTGGGGACTTACACTTAGGCTCTTAACATAGAGAATTAGGCTTATATGGATTAGTCTTCTTTAATATTTACGCACTTCCCTTTTCCGTTTTTATTTGCTACTACGTGCACATCCCTCTCCTATTTTCCTTTTATTTGTTTAAATTCGTTGTAATATGCACATCCCTTCCCTGCTCCACTTTCCTTTGCTTAAATTGGTTATAACATGCATATCCCTTTCGTATTCACCTTTATTTGCTCTAAACTACTCTTCATTTGCTTAAAGATTGCTACATCATGTCTCTCCCGTCCCTACTCCCTTGTTTGCTTTATTACATTCTCGCATATATTTCACAGACTAACTTCTTCCTTTATCTTTCTTTTATGTTTTTCATGTTTTACCTTAATACTATATTTACCGCTTTTTACATATTTATCATGCAAATTCTTGGCAATGTGTTATTATCTCTACATAAAGCATGCTCCACATCATACTCCACTCTTGCCAATTATCAACATAGCGGCGCTTGATGAGTGTCCGCGCTCTTCCAAAATTACCCCTTTAAATCGGAAAGGCTTATTTGGGGTAGACTAGTCGATCAGCGGTGCAGTCGACAGTCCCGTGCATTTCCCTCTCAAGTTGTCCACTTGGGAGTACCAGTCTAGACCATTCTACAAACCTCACTCCAATATTAAATGTACATGTATCATGTTAAACCTAGTACGGGTTAGAACGTTGCTAGTGTGATAGCCCGCTAAGATAAGCCTTGTCCAAAGTCTGACGGGATTTCCACAATCCCAATGGACACAGTCAGGTTATGTGCATTACTTGGAGAAAATAGGCCAATATGTTGATCATTAATATGTAAATAGTCGAATTTGGAGGGGGAAGGGCTAACTCTATTTGTTTGCAGAAAATGAAGCACGAAGTCCCCAGGTTCGGCATGATCCAAAACATCCCACCTTTGTTGCTTGATTGGTGGAAGAATCTTCACCTAGTGACAAGAATCATGTAAAAAGGGTCCTTGGTAATTTACCTTCCTTATTGGACATTCGGCCAAATAGGGCATTGATTGAGGCCGCCACTATGTTTTGGGATGAGAAAAGAGCTATCTTCCACTTCAGTAACATAGAAATGACTCCTCTCTTAGAGGAAATAGGAGGTTTTGATAAGCTCCCATGGGATAGTCCAGAGTTATTAATGACAGAGAATCGCACCCCTCACAGTTTTTTGAAAATGCTGTGTTTCAAGAAAAATGATGAGTTGCTTTGTTTGAAGAAGTCGTACATCCTATTTGAATTCCTTTACAAAAGTTATGGGCATAGCAAGTCATATCGCCTTCATCATGATGAACTTGCCATCATTTCCTTAGGTTGGACGCACCGCCGAGTTTTTGTGTTCATTGTCTGTTTCTTGTGATCAATGATATTTCTGATGAAAGGGGAAAGGATCCACACTCGCTTAGCCATGGTCGCTAGGACTCTAATGGAAATAATCGAGGGATAAACTTACACTATCATCCCCATGATCTTGGCCGAAATGTATCGCGTTTTAGATCAATGCAAGTATGGGTATGAACACTTCGAGAGTTGTAATATGTTGCTGCAGGTTTGGTTATTAGAACATTTCCAGAGAGCTGAATATCGCCAAGATTCTGTGACGACCATTAATTAACTACATTGCTTACCATCATCCAAAAAGGATGACATTTATCCTAGATAGGTTTACACAACTGGAAGTGCTGTGAGCTGGGTGTGTTTCTTCAGCAATCTAACTGACGAAAAGGTACATTGGATGTTTTAATGGTTCCCTAGCAGTGAGTTCATCATCAGATCAAGAGAAACTACTCATCTAGTGTTGATCGGGTTAAGAAGGATCTATCCTTATGCTCCTATAAGGGTAATGAGGCAAGCGGGAAGAAAACAGGTTATACCTCAGGTTTCCAACATGGTCCAATACAAAGAAGATTTTATAGGGAACATCATTCTGTTCAAGTTCGAGGCACATCATATGTGGAATCAAAAGGTCATTATGGAGAAAGATACCATCGAGCCAGACAGGTATCATGCCGTCCATGTGTACTTCTACCCATCATGGTTGGTAGATGATATAGCGGGGGATGTCAAGCAAGGAATTAATCTGAAAATAGGGTTATAGATGACGCTGCTGAAGCACAAGTCAAGCATAGGATGTTGCGCAAGAGGGTTTTCGAGTCTGAAGCTACGCATTTGGAACAACACAAAGTGGATATGGAAGAAATCAACGAATGGAGGGAAATCGCCACTAAATCAATTGAAAGATTAGAATATTTGGAGCAAGGGTTGATGGAGCTTGAGGGAAAGATGAGAAAGAGGCTTTCAGATTGTCGGAACACAGATGGCAATGAAGGGGGTCATCTAGCAAAGGCTTACCGGTTGTTGGATATTCGCGACCTGGGGAATCCGATTGATAGAGTCAAGAGAGCCAAGCACGGGGAAGGTCCTTCTGGGACCAAGTAGATTAGGAAATGATATTCTTTACTGCTTTTTAGCTTAGTTTTAGATTTCGAATGTAATAAGGCAAATGTCATTAGTAACTTTCTTATTATTATTGTTTTAGTAAGGATTTGATTCATTTTCGCATTAATGAAATTACACAATTATTGGCATCAATATTTTCCAAGTCTATGTGTCGCTTAGGCCTACCTCGGGCACAACGAGGTCCCCCAAATTAGGACGTGATTCTGTTACATGATTTTGTAGAGCATGTTCAATATTGCAAGAATTCTTTCAATATCCCTTACTAACTTGGTTACCTTTTATTTTTCTTTCTTTTGATTATTCCCATTCCCGAAGGTTGGTTCGTGCATACTGGCATCATCCGCATATCATACTAGATCCAGAGGTCCTCCACTTCCTCCTCCACCAAGTGATCCTAAAGGCAAAAGCAATGGGAAAGGAAAAATGGACGATTTAAGTGGTATCAGAAAGGATAATGCAGAGAACGTTGAAACTTCGGACGGTCGGAGTACTCCAGCACAGAATGAATTGGTCCTACATCTGGAACAAAAAATATTGGAGCTACAAGGGGAACTTGAGCAGGTCCAGAACTTGGCAAACCTTTCCCTCACCCTAAACGTCCCTGACATCAACCAACAAAACACAAACGCCCAAAACCCGACACCTCCCCAAAATATGCAGAATCAAAACCCACCACCAAATCCTCCCACACCACATCAATACACCATACCTCCTCTGAACCACAACTCTTCACCAGTACCTACTCCTTAACAACATCATCACCATCCAACCCAATACCCACAAACAACCTCATACCACACCCCTCAGAATGCACCACAGCTTACTCCTGATCCACAAAACTCAACCAATGACCACTATTACGCACAAATTCCCGGAGTCCATCAAAGTAATCCCATATATGTGGAAACTTTACCTCATACCCCACAGCAGACCCTATATATAACCGAATCCTCCAAGAAGGACCTACTCATCAAGAACATGGCGGAAAAACTCAAGAAGCTTACTGGCAGAGTTCAAAGTGTTGAAGGTGGCAAAGGCATTGAGGGTTTGAATTATGAGGATTTGTGTATTCAGCCAGATGTAGAACTGCTAGAGGGTTAGAAACCTCCTAAGTTTGAAATGTTCGACAGAACTGGTGATCCGAAGGTGCATTTGAGAATATATTGTGACAAACTTGTAGGGGTTGGCAAGGATGAATGAATCTGTATGAAGCTGTTCATGAGGAACCTCGCCGGAGATGCCTTGTCTTGGTACATCAGTCAGAACCCAAAGAAGTGGGTTAATTGGGTGAGCATGGCATCGGATTTCATGGATCGGTTCAGGTTTAACACAGAAAACGCACCAAACATTTTCTACATTCAGAATCTCAAGAAGAATCCAACGAAAACTTTTTGCGAGTATGCTACTCGGTGGAGGTCTGAAGCCTCAAAAGTAAGGCCGACACTTGAAGAAGAACAGATGAATAAGTTCTGCGTCAGAGCTAAAGACCCGCAATACTATGAAAGGTTGATGGTTATTGAAAACCATAAGTTCTCTAACATCATCAAGCTGGAAGAAAGAATAGAAGAAGGGATCAAAAGTGGAATGGTGGCGAATTTCGTAGCACTCCAGGCCACAAATAAAGCTTTACAATCGGGAGGTATCTCCAAGAAGAAAGAAGTGGGTGCAGTAATGGTAGCCCAAGGTCCAAAGTCTCCTCTCACATACCAAACACCTTCACCCATATATCAGCCTTTACATCCCAGATACCAACAACCTGGCACCACTTACCATACCTATAACACCCAACCAGCATACTACTACTCACAACCAGCCCGCCAAAATTACCAAAAACCAAGACCAAATTTTGACTGCAGACCACCCAGACAATACACTCGAATTGCTAAACCCATAGACCAACTATACGAGAGGCTAAAGGTTGCCCATTCCCGTTGTTTCTATGGAAAACTCTTCCCAGTAGATTAACCCAAATAAGACATGTGTCTATCACTCAGGCTTGAAGGGTCATGTTATTGATGAGTGTCATACTTTGAAGGATAATATTCGGACATTAATTGACACCAAAGTCATACAGGCAAAGGAGGTTGCACACAATGTCAATAACAATCCTCTCCTGGATCACAGGGGTGAAAGGGTAAACGTGATAGAGACCCATGAAGAATGGGACTCAGAAGGGTCAATTGGACTCATTCGAGAAGGGGATAATCCTAAAACATCTCCAGTCACTCTCACACCTATTGTGGTACAAACTCAGGCACCAATTTTGAAGTTGAGGTAGCTACACCAACTCCATTTGAGGTTGAAGTAACAACACCCTTCACCGTGATGGTAGCACTTACGCCGTCTTATAAGTCTAATGCTATACCATGGAATTAGGTTGCAGAAGCAAGAAGGAAAGGAAAAGCAAAAATGGAAGAAACAGGTGCAGCGCAAGGCATGACCAGAACCGGTAGGGTCTATACACCCGAGTATTTAGGAGGAACGAGCAAAAAAGTTGCATCTAAGCTGCCTGTCATTGAGACTGGCCCAGATGACCTTTGGAGAATAGTGCAAGCAAGAGAATATTCTGTGGTTGATCATCTGAACAAAACCCCTGCTCAAATATCTATTTTATCACTGCTGCAAAACTCTGAGGCACATAGGAATGCCCTGATAAAGGTGTTGAATGAAGCCTATGTACCCAATAACATCATTAGTGGAGAAATGGCCAGCATGGTAGGGCAAGTGTTGGAAAGCCACAAGATCACTTTTCATGAAGAAGAGCTGCAACCAGAAGGACTAAGTCACAACAGGGCACTGCATATCACAGTGCAGTTTGAGGATAAATTCATTGCCAAAGTCCTGATAGATGGGGGTTCGAGTCTCAACATATGTCCACTAACTACTTTGAAAAGATTGGGTAAAGGCCTACACGAGATATGAGCAGGAAGCATGAATGTGAAAGCATTTGATGGGTCTCAAGGGGCCACAATTGGGGATACCAACCTCAGCCTACAGATGGCCCCAACCTGGTTTGATGTTGAGTTTCAAGTGTAGGACATATCTGCTACCTACAAGCTATTGTTGGGACGACCTTGGATACATGCCGCTGGGACCGTAACTTCTATTCTACATCAGGCCATGAATTCTGAGTGGAACCATCAGGAAGTGATCATCCATGGAGACGAAAGTAATCCTATTTATACCAATCAGACTGTTCCAGTCATCGAGAATAGAAGAAAGTTAGGTGGAGAAACATACCATCGCATCGAGCGCGTCAACGCAATTGAGAAAGACAAATGGTGAAGCAGTAAGATAGAAAGCATACTGTCATGGACAGGGTATGAACCCGGAAAGGGTCTCGGCAAGAATCTCTAGGGGATCACCAAACCAATACATCTAAAGCGTCATGGCACAACTTTTGGGCTTGGGTATGAATACACCTGGAAAGAGTGTCAGAATTGGTCGCCACCATGGCGTGGTCCTTATTACCCTCTAGAACAACCAGTACCGCATTTGCACCGGTCATTTCATCAAGCTGACATGATGTGGGGGTCCGAAAAAGATGAAGTTTTAGCTGGCAAAAGGAATTTGTTTCTGGATGATGAAGACATGGATTGCAGTGCGATAGTTGAGGAGGAGGAGGAGGAAGACCTTATTATTCAAATCGTGGAGAAGGGAGCCGTTCTCAAGAACTGGACTGCTACACCATCAAGGGCCCGTCTAGTTCCTGGGTAGCCTGGCAATTAGCATCATTTATTTTTGAAAGCAATTTTATGAGCATATAAGACATTTTTCGTATTTTGTTTTAAGCATATTTTGTTTGGAATAATTGCCCGAATCATCGAACTGCACTTTTTTGACGTTTTAAATCTTTATCAATGGATTGCTGTTTTTAGTATTTATTATTATCCTTTACATTTTCTCTCTCTACAGCGTTATTATTACTTATCCTGATGAACCTACGACCGTGACATGTAATGAGACAACGCAACATAAGGATAGTGATTCAGAGGATCTGGAAGAGGGTGTAATACTCGAGTAAATTGTCAGAGAAGTAGACAATTTTGAAAACAAGCCTTAAGTCCAATTTGGATGAGACTGGAACAATTAATTTGGGAGACTCCAAAATAGTCAAGGAAACGTGTGTAAGCATTCACCTATCACCGTCATAGAAGGAAGAGTACATCCAGTTCATGAAGGAGTATGAAGACATCTTTGCATGGTCTTATGATGATATGACTAGTCTGAGCACATCCATAGTGGCTCACAAGTTACCCACTGATCCCATGTGTCCACCAGTGAAACAAAAGCTCAGAAAATTCAAGCCAGATATGAGTTTGAAAATAAAAGAGGAAGTCACCAAGCAAATCAAAACCAAGGTTCTCAGAGTGGTTGAATATCCGACCTGGTTGGCTAACATTGTGCCGGTTCCAAAGAAAGATGGGAAGGTCAGAGTGTGTGTCGACTATCGGGATTTAAACAGAGCAAGTCCAAAAGATGATTTCCCTTTGCCCAATATACACATACTGATTGACAATTGTGCCAAGCATGAACTTCAATCCTTTGTAGATTACTTCGCGGGATATCATCAGATCTTGATGGATGGAGAGGATGCCGAAAAGATAGCCTTTATTACACCATGGGGAGTATATTGTTACAAAATGATGTTGTTTGGCCTAAATAATGCTAGAGCCACTTATATAAGGTCCATGACAACCATTTTCCATGACATGATACACAGGGAGATAGAGGTGTACGTGGACGACGTCATCATTAAATCTAAAAAGGGTACAGATCACATAGTGGATTTGAGGAAATATTTTGATCGACTTCGAAGGTACAACCTGAAACTGAATCCCGCAAAGTGTGCCTTCGGAGTCCCTGCTGGAAAATCGCTAGGGTTCATCGTCAGCCACCGAGGAATCGAGCTAGACCCGTCAAAGGTGAAGGCTATCCAAGATTTGCCACCTCCAAAGAACAAGAAAGATGTGATGAGTTTCTTAGGGTGTCTCAATTACATCAGCCGTTTCATAGCACAATCAACTATGATCTGTGAACCGATTTTCAAAATGTTGAAGAAAGACGCTGCAACAAGTTGGACTGAAGAGTTCCAGAAAGCCTTTGACAAGATCAAGGAATATTTATCCAAACCACCTGTTCTGGTCCCATCGAAACCTGGGAGACCTCTGCTACTCTATTTATCTGTACTAGATGGGGCTTTCGGCTGTGTCTTGGGACAACACGATAAGACAGGAAGAAAGGAGTAGGCCATATACTATCTGAGTAAGAAGTTCACACCCTACGAAGCACGGTATTCTTTGCTGGAACGCACCTGCTGTGCTTGGACATGGATAGCTCAAAAGTTGAGGCACTACGTTTGTTCCTACACCATATGTCTCATATCAAGGATGGATCTGCTAAAATACATCTTCCAAAACCCATGTCTACGAGGAAGTTAGCAAAATGGAAAATACTACTGAGTGAGTTCGACTTCATCTATGTAACTCAAAAGGCGGTCAAAAGGCAAGCATTGGCAGATCATCTGGCAGAAAATCCTGTAGATGGAGATTACGAACCACTGAAAACATATTTTCCCGATGAAGAGGTATCATTCGTAGGAGAAGATATCACCGAAGCCTATGATGGTCGGAGAATGTTCTTTGATGGGGCTACAAATTTCAAAATAGTGGGTATTGGAGCAGTTTTAGTGTCAGAAACGGGTCAACACTATCCAATATCCGCAAAACTCAGGTTTCTATGTACTAACAACTTGGCAAAATACGAGGCCTGTATCTTAGAACTCATGTTAGCCATCAACATGAACGTTCAGGAATAGCTGGTAATTGGAGATTCAGACCCTCTGGTACATCAGGTTCTAGGAGAATGGGCTGTAAAGAATACCAAGATATTACCATATTTGTACTATGTACAAGAGTTGATGAAGGGATTCACAGAAATAGAGTTCAAACATGTTCTGAGAATCCAGAATATGTTCGCAGATGCATTGGCCACTTTATCTTCCATGATACAACACCCAGACAAAAATTTCATCGATCATATCCCATTAGGGATTCATAATCAACCAGCTTATTGTGCTCATGTTTAAGAGAAAATGGATGGAAATCCATGGTTCTACGACATCAAAGAGGGAAAAAGGAGAGTACCTGGAGCACGCCAATCATAATCATAAATGCACTCTTCGAAGATTATCCAACCACTTCTTCCAAAGCGGAGGAATTCTGTACAGAAGGACTCCAGATCTGGGATTATTACGGTGTGTCGACACCAAGGAAGCATCCAAATTGCTCGAAGAGATACATGCCAAAACTTGTGGACCGCACATGAATGGCTTTGTCTTAGCTAAGAAGATATTAAGAGCAGGATATTTTTGGATGACTATGGAAACAGACTGCATCGGGTATGTCCAAAAGTGTCATCAATGCCAAGTACATGCTGATATGATACAAGTGCCACCCAATGAACTCAATGCAACAAGTGCACCTTGGCCTTTCTCCGCTTTGGGGATGGATGTCACCGGACCCGCCGCTTCAAATGGGCACATGTTCATTCTAGTGGCCATAGACTATTTCACAAAATAGGTTGAAGCCGCATCTTACAAGGCTCTAACTAAGAAGGTCGTCACAGATTTCGTTAGGGATCATATTGTTTGTCGGTTTAGGGTGCCAAAATCAATCATCACCGAAATCGCCGCCAACCTTAACAGTGATTTGATGAGATCCATGTGTAAAACCTTCAAGATCAAGCATAAGAATTCCACAGCATCCAGGGCGCAAATGAATGGAGTTGTAAAAGCCGCCAACAAGAACATCAAGAAGATATTGAGGAAGATGGTAGATAATTACAAATAGTGGCACGAGAAGCTACCGTTTGCTTTGCTTGGATATCGTACCACTGTTCGCACATCAACTGGGGCAACTCCTTATTTGATGGTTTACGGTACTGAAGTGGTTATCCCTGCCGAAGTGAAAATCCCTTCTCTAAGAATCATACAAGAAGCTGAGCTCAGCGACGCAGAATGGATACAGAGTCGATATGAGCAACTGGCCCTCATTGATGGAAAAAGAATGAGTGCAGTATGTCACAGTCAACTCTACCAAAACAGAATGGGCAGAGCTTTCAACAAAAGGGTCAGGCCTAGACAATTCACACCGGGGCAGTTGGTGCTAAAGCGGATCTTCCCGCATCAAGATGAAGTTGAAGGGAAATTTTTACCCAATTGGCAAGGGCCCTACATGGTTCATCGAGTACTAACAGGAGGGAAACTTATACTTGCAGATGTGGACGGAGAAATTTGGCTGAAACCTATCAACTCAGACGTAGTCAAGAGATACTATGTTTAGGATTATTTACATCTATTCATCTGATGTAACTAAACTACGCTTGACCTGATTTCGGTTTAAGAGGGGATACGTAGGTAGCCCTGTGGGTTTGGTCGTCTTAATAAAATCTTCATTTTTCCATGATCAGAAAACTGGGGCAGAATTTTGAGGAGGACCCTCAAAATTCTAAAGCAAGTACAGCCGACATCGTCATACACGGAACAACCAAAGTATTGCATTTAAACTGGGTCTAAAGCAAGGTCGCAATATCTCTAAAATACGTCACAGTCACCGGTTCATCTAAATTATTTGAAATTGCATACTATTACATTTCAAATAACTATATTTATCAAATGCATGCATATTTTTCGAAAACTTTATTTCTATGACAGCCAGATGCTACCTAGGGTAACTCAAACAGGACCTCAAGATAGGAGCAAAGGCAAAACAGAAGACAAAAGCGCAAACCAACCTTCCCATACAAAACTCACGATTTTCCTTTGGATGCAGGCACGATAAGACAACAATACCCGCAGATACATCAAATCACTACCTTCAGGACGTCAAGTTACCAAACGCAAACACTTCCAGCTAAGAAATACTTTACTTTCTCACTGTCACTCATCGTTTTTCTTGTATAAGGATAAACACTGCCTTTCCCTGCATGAGACTAAGAATTGTCTCCTCTTCCTGCATGAGGCTAAGCACAGCCTCCCTAATTGCATAAGGCTAAGAATTGCCTTTTTCGCATGAGACTAAGCATTGTCTCCTATTCGCATGAGGCTAATCATTGCCTCATTAACTGCATAAGGCTAAGCATTGCCTTTTCCGCATGAGACTAAGCATTGTCTCCTATTTGCATGAGGCTAAGCATTGCCTCCTTAACTGCATAAGGCTAAGAATTGCCTTTCTTTGCATGAGACTAAGAATCATCTCCTATTTGCATGAGGCTAAGAACTGCCTCCTTAACTGCATAAGGCTAAGAACTGCCTTTCTTTGCATGAGACTAAGCATTGTCTCCTATTTGCATGAGGCTAAGCCCCGCCTCCCTATTTGAATGAGGCTAAGCCCTGCCTCCCTATTTGCATGAGGCTAAGCCCTGCCCCCTTAATTGCATAAAGCTAAGCACTGCCTTTCCTGCATGAAGCTAAGCACCGCTTCCCTTACTTGTATGAGACTAAGCATTGTCTCCTCTTCCTAAATGAGGCTAAGCATTGCCTCCCTAATTCCATAAGGCTAAGCACTGCTTTTTCCTCGTGATTAAATGCTATCTCCATTATGCCATCTAAGACCTAGAATTATCCTTTACTCACCCAGGGCTAAGCATTTCCCTCATCTTACCCAAGACTAAGCCTTGTCTTGTCTCATCTTCACATACGGCCAAATATCATATTTTGCATTTCATGGGCTGGAATATCGCCATTTTGTCCAAAGGCGTCATGGTCTGAAGGCATCATTCTCATAGCTGGAAGACACCATTCCATGGCCCGAGGATCTCTTAAAAGTGCACATCATTATTCAAAGGAGTCATGGTTCAGAGGCACCATTCTCAAGGCCCGAGGATATCATTTCATGGCCTACGAATCCTATATCACATGATTTATGACCCAGGACGTCATGGTCTAAGGACACCATCCTCACCGTCCAAAGACAACCCTCATGGTCCGAAGGGAATATGCATCATGTTTAAATTCTCGCAATAATCCATATATACTTGCATGCATCGTGTTTTAAGTTTTGCAGATAATCCAGGAAGTAACCGTTCTCCTAATGGGAGCAATCTTTGCTCCGGTTTCCGTTCACAATGCTCGCATCCTGCAATTATTTCAAACGTAACCAACCACCATCAATTACCCGCCTTTTACTCTATGATTGTTCAGATATTTGCTCAGTGATACATCCATAACGTTTCAGATTCACATTGATGACTCCGCATAAATTCATCCGATATTTTCCTACCCCAAAAGAACCTTTTTTGAAATATACGACCATTCCTATAACAACTTCATCGGTTTCGTTCACCGTTGGATCCAGAACTATACACGGCCCGATTCCCATAACACCAGGGAAATGTAGGCAACTCAGGAACCAGGGTTCGGCCCCCATTTTTGCCAAGTCACATCATCTCTCATTTAATTTGGCCAAAATTGGCCATCATTTTCTTTACCCGACAAACTCTTTCATCATTCCCGGGTAAAGAGGGGCAGCTGTTGATACCCAATTTTGCCCTCATATTTTCTCAAAAATATATATATACTTTCAAAACATAAGTTTTACATCATTATTGAGTTTACAAATCTATACAATCATTTTTCTATAATTTTCAATAATTTTTAGAGCTTTAAATTTGATTTTTCTGTATTTACATTGCTTGAATATTTATTAATTACTCCTTCAAATTATTTTATGATGACTTAACTACTTAAAATTATTATTTTTTTGCACCTATAATACATGTTTCAAATATTTTACTTCATTTTATGTAATTACATTAATAGTTTTAAACTATTTGCGCAATTTTGCAGTAATAGCATATATCTGTACAGAAATGCTCTTTATTTATATTAGTTGAGTTAAAAATAGTATTTTATATTTTTATAATACAAAGTTATTATTTTTAATCATTTTAGTGCATAAATAATATTTTTATTTATTTATCAAGCATTTTTTATAAATAATTTTGATAAAATTTTATGTATTTAAATAATAGCCCAATTTGAACCAATTTTCGGACCAGAATTAGCCCAATTACCCCAAGCCTAAACCCAAACCACCCTTTTAAAATAACCTGGCCGGTAACCCGTTTAAACGACCCACCCAACCCCATTCTTTCATCTTGGCCGTTGATCTCAAATGATCAACAGCCCCTAATAAACTAACCTATTCTCTTAAACCCGACCCCCTAATCCAAGAGACCCATTGTCTCTACCCAGCCGCCCTCAAACGCTCCTCCTCCCACCAGAAAACCCTAATCACCGCCTTCTCCAAATCTTTCCCTAATCCCGTCGATAATGGGATTCTCCCATCATTCACTTACCATACTAGTGTTTCTCCGCTATTGGGTGTTTTTCCATGGTATTACTTAGTACTTGCCTAAACATAGCAAGTATCATCTCTCTGATTCTGCCCATTCACTTCAACCGTTTGAATCTGGACAATATCTAGTCTGTATACATCAAGACCATGGCTATATGGGTCCGACTAGCCAAGATTTCCGGCCAATCTTTAATTTCTGTCAACTAGGGTTTACCTATTTTTTCTCTAATCCGATTTTTATTGATTCTGCATGTTAATACTTCCTTATTTATGTCTGATTTTACATTTTTCCTTGTTTACTTGTTCGATTTCTGTCACTATATAAACCCCTCCCCATTCCACTTTGAAAAGGACCGAATCGATATAATCTCACTAAAATTTGAAGCTTTGCTCTATTAATTCCTTCATTATCTTGTTCTGTGTTTTGTGTTGGCTGGCTGAAAGCCAAGGCCACTGAGATTCTACTGTTCTAACTTTCTCTTGGTGGGAGCATTGCCGGGGGTTCTTTCAAAGCTCTTGGGAACTTTGACGCATCGAGGTTTCTGGGTTCTTGTGGATCTTTTATTCTTTATTGTTGTCCGTTCAACTGGTAATCCACTTGACTTTTGCAATTTCATCCCTATGTGTCTTTGATTTACATGTGTTCTCACCTCTGAAATCCATGGCTTAATATGTTTTCTGGATTACTTTTGTGCATGATTCTGTTAATTCTACTTTGTTCTAAGTCTCTTTAGCATTTAACTTCCTCCTAATGATGCTAGTTCTGAGATTGCCTAAGTCTAACTTGGATAATCTGACCCTCTTAAGTTCGTTTAGCCAGTATATTGGTGCCTGAATATTCCCTAAAATATGCTTATTTGCTTTGTCCTTAATCTCTATAATGAATGTTTCACACTTGTTCTAGAACTTCATGTGTTAATTATGACATGTTCCCCTGCTATTGTGTTACTCAGCATGATCCCCATACCCCATTAGTGATTGACTGAGATCTTAACAGTTACATCAACTTGTTTTCCCTGCCCTGTTTGAACCATTTTGTTTTATGGCATAACTTAGATCTTCTTTAGTTAATTAGTCTATTGTGTCAATCCCAGAATCCCTACATGTGCTATTTGGTATGAACTTGCTATCTCACACTGCTCTGAATCTCTGCAATGTTTGTCTTGTATCTACAATGTGTTTCAATTTGTATTAAGACCATTCTCTATGATCTTGTTTCTATGCTAATATGTTCTCCACCATGTCTATGGTTCATCTAATATCATGTTCTTTTAGTGATTATTTGGCTTGTCACAATGTGCATCCCCCATCATGTCTAAATACTGATTAGCATGACATTAGGATGTATGTTTAGCATAATATCTTAGGTTTTAACTTGTTTGTATTGTGCATCTGTGACTGCAAACTTGTTTCTCCCTTGACCCTTCCCACATGTGATTTTGTCATAATGTGTGCTCCCTATCATGTCTCAATACAGTCCTGTTTCCTGATGAGAGTTAATATGTCTATCTTATGATACTAAGATGCATACTTAGCTTAATTTGGACCTTTTAGGTCTCAACTGGTTTAGTATCATTCATTTGTACATGATAATCTCTGTATATCCATGCAAACCTATTTCTTCCCCAACTCTTTCAAAATGTGGTTGTCTATGTGATACTTTGTTATGTGTGGAAATCCTGCTGAACCTACTGGCCTTCTTGATGAGTTGTTCTGTATGCTCAACTTACCTATGTCTACTTTAGGTTATAAGTGTACCAGCAGTTCTGTCCCTCAGCCATTGTCCATTCTCCTCATTTGCTATTTATGTTATCCTAAACTTCTTATTCTTAGCTGGCTGAAAGCCAAGGCTACCTAGGCTTTACTGCTGACCTCCTAGTGTGAGCACTGCTCGGGGTCCATTTGAGGTCCTTGTGAACTCTTACACACTAGGATTTGGGTCCTTAGTCATTCCCTGAAACTTAAACTATCCCCATTCAACCCCTTTCTTCCTATTATCTGTTATACATCTAAGTCGGTTAGTTTAAATGATGCAATGCTTGGCAATATGGTTATATGAATTAACTTTGGGCTCCTCTATGGATTCTGGTGTTGTGTTAATTAATACGGCTCCTTGATAGAAGTCTGGTTATGCTATGTGATAATTGCTGAAGGCCCAGACAGTGCTGGATATTTAATTTGGGCCTGTTGTGGGCCTATTGTCATTATTTGTATAACATTTATATCTTACTCATTAATGGGCTTGTAATAACTTTTTATAAACGATTGGGGTGTTAGTAAAGTGGGGAATGGCTAGATTTCTAATATTTGCATACCAAATAGGTAGATAATATGCCTATACGATTAAAGTATGATGATAAAATAACTCTAAGTGTTGAACGTTAAAGATCCTGCCTATAAGATATAATTACTCGCCATAATTTGTTAATGTTAAATCGCTCAAACATTGTTTCACGTATGCTATTGTTAGAAAGCATGAATAATTCTGGGATTCCTCCTATAGATTTCATTTTCACTTAGTGATTCACACCTAGACACAACATCTATATATTAAATAACTAGAAATCTGCAATCTCAAATCAGCATGCAACAATCGTATAATTTGGAGATAAGCAGCACCTAGCCTTTGAAACCTCTTGTATGTTTTAGTGCATAGTCACATAGAAATCATGTCTATTAGGCTTAAGGTTCTTAATTATGAAACGGCCTAACATGAAAACCTGTTTCGCGTGCATTTGATGCTTAAGTGTAGAGGCTAATTTGAGCCCTTAACTACCTATATGTGAAGACCAATGTTTTTTTTTTTTGCATGTCGCCTAGTTTTGACATTTCTGAGTAGCCTAAGTGAGGTCTAGAACCACCCAAATAGAGGTCCAATACCTCCTGGACCATAGGTATGGGACGGGTAGTGCACGCATAGGGTACGACTTAGAATTGAATTAGAACGCTTTTAGGTAACCACTTTAACATAGTAATCGGGTAGCAGGAAATGATAGTCTGTGCCCGCTGGATAATATGAGTAATACTCTATCTCAAGGGAGTTACGAAATATTATTTATGTTGTATGGGGTGATCCTTTAGGTTAAAAAATTTAGGGGGGCCCCCTCCCCCCCCCCCTCCTTTCTTTTCTATTAGAATGAAAAAATAGTTGTACCTCCCTATTCAAGATCTCTTAGATTTTGTACTCTCTTACTTGATCACATAGACTAATCCATATAATTTAAGTTAGGCCGGGACCTACAGTTGTGGACCTCGAGGAGTGCCTAACATCTTCTCTTTGAGGTAACTTGAGCTCTTACCCGATCTTTGGTGGCGTTGACTATTTAAAACAGAGTTATTTACAAATAGAAGCCCTAACTCACCTTAAAAATCGTTAGGTGGCGACTCTCCTCTTTTAATACCTTCTTTAAAAGAGTTGTCACACGTCGGGGCCCGCTTTCGCGAGAAAAAAGGGCACGGTAGCTGGTGCAGTAATAGGAACCTCCGATGCTTTCCCTCCAGCTAGAACTGCTGGGGGCTCCTCTGCCGCAGCTCGAGCGGGTGCACTGGATGCACCGCGTAATCGTCCTCTACCCCAGCCCAGGCCTCTGGCGGCTCTAGCAGGGGGCACGGGTGCTTGGTCGTCAGATCTCCCGGTACGGGTCCTCACCATCTGTGAGAAAAAAATAGAATAGAGAATTTTAGAATTTGATGCCAATAAGTCACACGACAAGGAATCAAATGAAGTATGATTGTTCCTAATAGTTCCATAGCCTCTCGAAGATAAGTGCAGGCATCTCCGTACCGATCTGCGAGACTCTAATAAACCGCTTGTGACTCATGACACCTACGAACCTAGAGCTCTGATACCAACTTGTCACAACCCAAATTCTCCCTTCGTAGATTGTCGTGATGGCACCTAGTCTCTATGACTAGGTAAGCCTAACACATTGCGGAAATGAAATGAAAACATGAAAATTAACAACTAACAGTAGCAGATAATTTATTAAATCAATTGAGATACTGCTCGACATATACAATAGTCAACTCTCGGAATATACATAACACTCCCAAGACCCAGAACACCGTAAGTCACAAGCTTCTACGAAATTCTAATTGTTCTATACATCACTGTCTATAGAAATAAGAGAAGAATGAACATAGGGGAATAGAGGGGGACTCCAAGGATCTGCGGGCGCGGGCAGATATACCTTGAAGAATCTAAAAATAGCAGCGACTGCAACTAAAGACGAGGCTGGTAGGAAGAACCTGGATCTGCACACGAAATAATGTGCAGGAAAGGGCGTGAGTACACCACAACTGTACCCAGTAAGTGCTAAGTCTAATCTCGGTCGAGTAGTGACGAGGTTAGGTCAGGGCCCTACTGGTATATATATATAATAAAAACAAGGCAGAATGAAATATCGCAATAACATAAAGACAGAAATTTAACAAGAATGAAATCGCAGAAAGGTAACAACTCAGTACACAGAGATAACAACAGGGGATCTCCCGAGATACCTTCTCGTAGTCCCAAACGTAAATGTGCAGGGGGGTCTCCTGGAATACCGTCCCATAGTCCTAAAGTAAATATGCAGGGAGATCTCCCGGAATATCGTTCCATAGTCCCAAAAGTAAATATGCAGGGGGGTCTCCCGGAATACCGTTCCGTAGTCCCAAAAGTAAATATGGAGGGGGGATCTCCCGGAATACCGTTCTGTAGTCCCAAAATTAAATACACAGCTCAAATAATAGAATTAAACAACTACAACATGAAATCCTACAATTTAGACTAAGTACAAGTCAAGGAAAAGCAGGAAATTCACTAAACATGCTACACGGAGTTCAGATAGACAATTAAGGCAAGTAGACATGCTATTCTAATCTAACTGGATACTACATATGCTGATATGACACAAATAAGAACGAAAACATGTTATTATTTAGAAGGATACTACTCGTCACGTCACGTACACGGCGCTCACATATCAAAACAGTACCAAGTCCAAAGGGGAGTTCCCCCACATAAGGTTAGGCAAGCCACTTACCTCGAACCAAGCTCAATCAATCTGTAACGATGCTCTTTCCACGAATATCCGACTCTGAATGGCCTAAATCTAGCCAAAATCAATTACATATCATAAATAAAACTATAAGAAACTAATCTAGCTAATGAAATCAAAGCTAAAGCAAGAAATTGGAAAATTGCCCTAAACAGCCTCCCCGGGACCACGTCTCGGAATCGGGTAAAAGTCACCAAATATGAACATTCATTCACTCACGAGTTCACTCGTGCCAAAATTATCCAAATCCGATGTCTAAATCCCAATCAAAAATCAAAAATTCGGTGGAAGAACTTTTCCCCATTTTCCCCAAATTTTCGACCCAAATCCGAAATATAATGGTGGAATCAACTATGGATTAATGAGATATAACCAAAAAATGAGTTAGGAATCATTACCCCAAAGCTTCATATGAAAATCCCTCGAAAAATTGCCAAATTCCGAGCTCTCAAGTCAAAAAAATGAAGAATGAGATCAAACCCTCACACTTAGTCCTTTTTCTGCGAGAGATCTCGCTTCTGCGAGCCTTCAACCGCATCTGCGGTCCTGCACCTACGGAATTTCCATCGCAGGTGCAAATTTCACTTAAATCTCATTGCTCGCTTCTGCGGTCAAAAGGTTGCACCTGCGTGTGCGCACCTACGAACCTATATCTGCTTATGCGGTCCCCCACCGCTCCTGCGATCTCTCCAGCACATCTGCGGGCATCGCAGATGCGAAACTCACCTTGTACCTACGACCCCTGACCATTCCTTCCAAAACTGCTTTTGCGCTTAATCATCCGCACGTGCGGCCCCGCCCCTGCGGTCTCCCCACCGCAGGTGCGAAAACACCAAATGCCTGAAGGCTTCAGCAATTTCCTGAGTCCAATAATTCTTCCGTTAAGCATCTGAAACACACCCGAGGCCCCCGGAACCCCAACCAAACATACCAACCAATCCTAAAACACCATACAAACTTAGTCGAGCCCTCAAACTAAATCAAACAACGCTAAAATCACAAGTCATCCTAGGATTCAAACTTAAAGAACTTGAAACTTCCAAATTTGACAACCGATGTTGAAACCAACCAAACCACGTCCGATTGACCCCAACTTTGCACACAAGTCATATTCAACCCTATAGACCTATTCCAACTTCCAAAATCGGAATCCGACCCCGATATCAAAAATTCCACTACCGGTCAAAATCTTCAAAACTTCAACTTTCGCATTTCAAGCTTAATATGAGTTACAGACCTCCAAAACACAATCCGGATACGCCCCTAAGTCCAAAATCACCTAATAGAGCTAAGAGAACCGACGGAACTCCATTCCGGAGTCGTCTTCATATAGTTCCAACTACGGTCCAAAACTTAAGGCTTAAACCTCTGTTTAGGGACTAAGTGTCCCAAAATACTCCAAAAGCTAAAACGAAACCTCCCCGCAAGTCACAATAGGAGAAATAGTTACGGGAGAAGCAGTTAATAGGGGATCGAGGCTATAACTCTCAAAATGACCGGCCGGGTCGTCACAGAGATACTGCTATAACAACAACATGCAAGGGGTTGAAGGACAAAATGGCAGGTATGTGCAATTATTAATGAACTTTTCGCCATTTGTTTTATTGAACAATTAAGTAGTAACACGTGCAAATGGACTATCAGGACTCAAAACTCAAAAAAAAAAAAAAAACTTGGCAGACCACCAATGTCGGAAAGCTAATTAGCAATGTAAAATTTGGTAAATGCCTTGCGAGAGAAAGCAATTACGAAAAATAACATACAACTCAGTAAAACCTCACAAGTGGTGTATGGGGTGGATAGAGTGTACGCAGACCTTACCCCTACCCCGGATGAAATAGAGAGGCTGCTTCTGAAAGACCCTCGACTCAAGAAGACGAAAACAAAATAATAGATCAGTGACAACAACAGAAGCCTGAAAAATAATATCAGCATCGTAAGAGACAGAAAATAGAAGGAAAAGCAATACATTTATTGTCTTCCGCTGCGTGTTATGATCATCTATATGCAATCCTTCAGTGGTATCAGAGCCATAGTTTATTGTGTCTAAAATTTATTTACGAAATATTTTGAGATTATGTTTGAAGAGTTCAAACTATATTACATGTGTCCTGTGCAATAGTCAAATTGTTTGAATGCATATAGATTGATATTATTTTATTGCGAATAAAATATGTATTCATATAAGTTATACTACTAAGATAATTCGTAACTTGAATTTGAAATTTTATATTAGATACGACGATAATCTATAGTAGGTTATTGGATTCTTCTATTATTTTAATTGTTATTAGTTCATGAGATGTTAATTAATAATAATATTCTGGCATGAAATATTTTATGTGATATATAAGATAAACATGTTAAAAGTATATTGCATTTCATTTTTATGTCACGTGCTAGTTCATTATATAATTTTGAATTATTTATTACATATGATGTAAATTAATTTAGGACTAAGCATATAGACTACTTGAACAAAGTTCATGTGCTATAAAAGATTTGATCATCATGTTATTAAAAGTTATTTTAATAACAATTCCCTCACACTAAAATTGAGTTCTTAAATTATAAAAATGTAAGATATTTTATTATAAAGCTATCCATCAAAGTAAATAATTTTATTTATTTCTTGTTTATAAGGAGCGTCCTGAAAACCAGGAGACTTATAGTACGAGAATATGTTACTATTATTTATTGCATTAGATGCATAGATTGAAAGAATTAGTTAATTTTATACTAGATGTCTGGACTACCCGGGGAGTATAAAATTTAATAAGTTTTTTGTTATCATGATGGTTGAACTCAATTATGCCAATAGGATCGACCTGACTACCAGGGGTCTATTTGGCATAAAGCTATTTAAGAAAATTTATGGTGATACAATTGGTAAGAGTACCTACCTTTAAAATATATGTGAGAAACGACTTGACTTCCAAGGGGCTTATACATATTGTTGAAGGATTCCTTTAGTCCACTAACAAAAATAAAGATTTCTTAAACCTTAATGAGAGTAAATAGTTTAAAATAATCAGTAAAAATATCATTTAGATATAAGTCCATGTCTGTATGATATATGTAAAAATGTTCTTATATTATTGCTTTTTTTTTATATCTTAGATTTCTCAATATGTCTGTCATATTACTTCGTGAAATACTTGAGACCAACAAGTTGGTAGGAACAAACTTTGATGACTGGTATAGAAATACGAGAATTGTTCTCATGCAAGAAAAGCTCATTGAAGTGATTGATAAGCCTGCAAAGATAGTCCCACCAGAGAATGATGTTGAAGGCACCAAGGTTTATCATAATACTTGGAAAAATATCTTGCTATTAAACGTATCATCTCGCTTCTATGAGTTCTGAATTCCAAATGAATTATCAGAATATGGATCCAACTGCAATCATTGAATATCTTAAGAAGATGATTGATAAATGATTGGACATTGATAACTCTCCAGTTGGACCCATGCCAATCATGCGATTGATCTTACTGAAGAACTTGAGAAGTTAGGCTACAAGTATGGTAAAGAGCTTTCTAAGGATTTGATCTTGCAGTCAGTATATGATGCTGAATGTTTTTACTGTAAGAAGAAAGGGCATTGGAAGGGAAACTGCAAGGAATATCTTGCAACTCTAAAGGATAAGAAACAAGGTGAGACATTAATGAAAAATATTTTCAAGGTTTCTTTAGCTACTACTAATTCTTCACTGTAGGTATAAGATACTGGCGGTGGTTATAACATCTGCAATATGTTGCAAGGGTTCAAGATAAGTAGGAAGCTGAAAAAGGAGAAGTTAATGTATAAGTTGGAAATGGTGTAAAAGTTGCAGCCATAGCTGTAGATCAATTTCTTTAATAATGCCTTCGGGCAAAGTACTTATGCTAGATGATTGTTATTGTGTTCCTAAATTTGTTTCAAACATAATTTCAGCTTTTATGTTAGACAATCGTATTTTCGCATTATTATAGGCAATGGTATTTCCTCTATTTATTATGGTGATAATTTATATGTGAATGGCTATCTCCAACATGATGTTTATGTCTTACCTAATGTGAATGCTAATTCGATTATGCATGTTTCAAGTCTTGAGAGGAAAAGAGATGATCAAGTAAATCATACATACCTTTGGCATTGTAGGCTTGGTCATATTAGAGAGAAAAGAATTAACAAGTTGTACAAGGAAGGGTACCCTAACAAGTATGATTTTGAATTATATCCAACATGTGAATCTTATCTCAAAGGAAAAATGACCAAATCTCCATTTACTGGAAGTGGAGAAAGAGCTTCTGAATTATTGGGACTAATTCATACAGATGTTTGGGGGCCCATGAATATTCAAGCTAGAAGTGGATATTCTTACTTTATCACCTTCACTGATGATATGTCAAGATATGGATTTGTGTATCTTATGAAACATAAAAATTTTATCTTTTAAAATATTCAAAAGGTTCTGTAGTGAAGTTGAGAAACATACTGGTAAAAGTATTAAAATACTAAGGTCTGATAGAGGTGAAAAATATCTTAGTGAAGATTTTACTAGGCATCTCAAAGAGAATAGGATTCTCTCACAGTGGACACCTCCAGGAACACCACAACACAATGATGTGTCTGAAAGCAGAAATCGAACATTATTAGATATGGTGAGATCTATTATGGAGTTCACTGATCTTCCAATAAATTTATGGGGATATGATTCGGAAGCAGCAACATACTTACTTAATAAAGTTCTCACTAAGTCAGTCTCTACAACACCATATGAGATATGGAAAGGACGTAATTCTAACCTTAAACATATTACAGTTTGGGGTTGTCCAGCTTATGCTAAAAGACTGCAGTCTGATAAACTTGACGCAAGATGTGATAAGTGTAGGTTCACTGGGTATCCTAAAGAAACAATGGGATATTATTTCTATCACCCTTCTCACCATAAAGTATTTGTGGCTAGAGTAGCAAACTTTTTTGAAAGGGAATTTCTTTTAGAAGGAAATTATAGTGGAGAAATAGAATTTAATGAAGTTCAAGAAACTAATGAATCAACACAAAATCAATATTATGAGACACAAGTTGAAGAAACTTTATTGGATGCTTTGAAGTTGACAAGGAAGTTGCCATCTTCAATGGTCAAAGTTTAAGAACTAAATATAGTTCAAGAATAAAATGTAGTTCAAGAACAGGTTAATGAACCAGTTCCAAACCAAATTGAACAATAACCAAATCCAGCACAAGGTGAGCAAGTTGTACAAGCACCTCTTAGAAGGTCTACACGCGAACATCATGTACCAACTAGATTAAATCTAATGGTACAAGGTGATGTATCAAGTGAGGTTGATCATTATGATGATGAATCTAAGACCTATGAAGAGGCTACACAAAGTTCTGACTATCAGAGATGGCAAAAGGCCATGGAATCCAAAATGAAATCTATGAAGGAAAATAAAGTATGGACTTTAGTTGAACCTTCAAAGGATATAAAATCTATAGGTTGTAAATGGTTTTCAAGAAAAAGATTGGAGCAGACGAAAAGGTGGAGACCTACAAATCCCGTCTTGTTGCCAAGGGATATCATCAGAAAGAAGAAATCGACTATGATGAGACTTTCTCTCCCATGGCAATGGTCAAATCAATTCGGATTTTATTTGCTATAGCAGCATACTATGATTATAAAATACAGTTAATAAATGTGAAAACAACTTTCCTTAATAGTGAGCTAGAAGAGGATCTGTACTTGACACAACCTGAAGGTTTCACATCTCCGCCTGATCATACTAAAATTTGCAAGCTACAGAGATCCATATATGGACTAAAGCAAGCTTCTCGAAGTTAGAATATTCGCTTTAACAAGACAATTGAAAAGTTCAATTTTGTTAGATGCGAAGAAGAGCCTTGTGTGTACAAAATGGTTAGTGGGAGCATATTTATATTCTTAATAATGTATGAAGATGATATATTGCTCATCGAGAATGATGTTCCAGCATTGTGAAGTACTAAGATTTGGCTATCTGAACAGTTCTCTATGAAAGACTTGGGAGAAGCAGCTTATATATTGGGAATAAAGATCTATAGAGATAGATCGAGGAAGTTGTTTGGGCTTTCCCAGTCTTTGTACATTGATACCATCTTAAAGAGGTATAATATAGATAATTCCAAAAGCGGCTATCTATCGATAGGCACTGGAATTACTCTCAGTAGGGAGGATTGTCCTAAAAGACCTAAAGAGGGAGAATGCATGAGTAGGATCCTATACGCTGGTGCAATGGGAGCTATCATATATACAATGACATGTACACGTCCTGATGTGGCTTATGCACTAGGAGGGACTAGCCGATATCAGGCAAATCCTGGTGAGGAACATTGGAAGTTGGTGAAGACCATTCTTAAGTACTTAAGAAGGACTAGAGACCAACTCCTCATTTATGGAGATTCTGAGTTGAAACTTGAAGATTATACTGATGCAAGTTTCTCTTTAGATAGAGATGATATCAAATCTATTTCTGGTTATGTGTTCACCTTAAATGGTGGTGCAGTGAGTTGGAAAAGTTCCAAACAAGCTACAGTAGTTGATTCAGTGACTGAAGCAGAGTATATAGCAACTAGTGAAGTTGTATGGATGATAAAGTTCTTAACTGAATTTGGTGTGGTTCCTTCAATAGAAGGTACAGTTCCATTGTTGTGTGACAATACTGGAGCCATTGCTCAAGCAAAATAACTAAGATCGCACCAAAACTCTAAACACATTATGCGAAGGTATCACTTGATAAGAGAGATCATTGAACGTGGAGACGTTGAGATTCAAAAGGTTGATGGAAAGGAAAATGATGCAGACCCATTCACTAAAGCTTTTGGCGCAAAAGAGTTTGGGAAGCACAAGTGGAAATTGGGAATGAAGTACAAAAGCGATTGACTCTAGTGCAAGTGGGAGATTGTTAGGGATATAGAAGATATTCCCTAGATCCGATCTCATACTTGATGATTTGAACATAATTTTGTGAACGTTATTTGATATAGAAATATATGACATTTGTTATTATTTTATCAATTATTAATTGTATGATTAACTTGATAAGGTCCTTGATTAAATTTTGAGACTTGTCATCATAATGGAGATCATGATAATGAGAGTGAAGTTTCTTACAATTTAATCTAAACTTGTTCTTGATCATAGGATTATTAATTTAGACATTAATAATCCGGTTAGATCAATATTTATGTGATCATCTTTATTGGATAAAGATTAGTTGATCTCATTAACTAAATCACATAGATAGATGATGCATATAGAGATATGATCATTGAACTGACTAATTGGATAATTCCTAATGGTTAGAATTTCCATAAACTGTCAATAGGGTATTCTATTGAATAATGTGATGTAAGAGTTTCCTTTGACCCGAGATCGTCATAATATTTGACAAGTTATTTATTGTGCTGTGATACTAGACACCTATGGCCCTAGGGCGATAGTTGAAAGGATATTGGGTATGATTAAATACTTATAGAATTAGTGATTGATCAAGATGGAATCTGTCAACTCTTGGTAATGAGTTTAAGCTCCATGTTTGTAACCACCCGGCCGGTCATTTTGACAGAATTAGCCCCGAACCCCTAAATATTGCTTCCTTTACATCATATTTTGGTTATGTAACTTGCCCAGAGAATTTGTTTTTGGTTTCGGAGTGAAATGGGATGCATAGTCCCTAAAATGGAAGTTAAGTCGTAAGAATCGACCGTAGTTTAAATTGTATGAAGACGACTTCGAAATGGAGTTTTGACGGTTCCTATAGCTTTGTATGGTGATTTTTGTCTTAGGAGCGTGTTCGGATGTTGAATTGGAGGTCCGTAGGTCATTTTAGCGTTAATTGGCGAAAGTTGGAAATAGGATGATTTTTGGGAAGTTTGGCCGGGAGTGGAATTTTTTATATCGGGGTCGGATTCCAATTCCGAAAGTTGGAGTAGGTCCGTAATGTCAACTATGACTTGTGTGCAAAATTTGAGGTCAATCGGACTTAATCTGATAGATTTAGGCGTCGAATGTAAAAGTTTGAAGCTATAAAGTTCATTAGGCTTGAATCGATGCGCAATTCGTATTTTTAGTGTTGTTTGATGTGATTTAAAGGATCGACTAAGTTCGTATGATATTTTAGGACTGGTTGGTATATTTGGTTGAGGTCCTGGGAGCCTCGGGTGAGTTTTGGATGGTTAACAAATTATTTTTGGACTTAGAAGAATTTCTGATGCTGGGCTGGTTCTGGTGTAATCGCACCTGCGCAAGGTTGACCGCAGGTGCGAGCCCGCAGAAGTGAGCAATGGGATGCAGGTGTGGGGCTTGGGGAATTGGCCAGTCATCGCAGATGCGGTGTGACGGCCGCGGAAGCGGAGTCGCTTCTGCGGAAGATTAGTCGCAGAAGCGGACGAGTGTGGGAAGGTCTGTCCGCAGAAACGGACGTGTTTGCACAGATGCGCACCCGCAAAAGCGGGATTTGGACCGCAAAAGCTAAATGGGTTCCAAGAGCTATTTTCGTAGAAGCAGATCACAGGCCGCAGAAGCGCGTCCGCAGGTGCGAAACCTGGAGCATATGTGCGGGCCCTGAGGGACTTAAGTGGTTTCCGCATAAGCGGAGAAATTTACCATAAAAGCAGTTCCACAGGTGCGGATAGTTGGCCGCAGGTGCAAAAAGCCTGTGTAAAGTTTAAAACCGAAGGGCTTCGTGATTTATGTCATTTTGGACTTTGCAAACTCGGTCTAGGGCGATGTTAGAGAGAATTTTTGAGGGATTTCTTTAGGTAAGTCCCTTATGCTTATTTTTGATCCATAATCTTGTTTCCCCATTGATTTTCCCACCTAGTTAGTATGTATTTAATGTGGAATTTGGGAGTTTGAGGCTAGGGATTTGGAGAATGTAAATTGAGGTTTTGAGTGGCGATTTAGTGTCGGAATTTGGTAATTTTGGTATGGGTGAACTCGATTTCGAATGAGTGTTCATAATTTATGAGTTTTACCCGATTCTGTGACGTGGGCCCGGGTCGACTTTTTGGGGCGATTTCTCGATTCTTTGCTAAAGTAGTAAATTTATAATTTAAATTAGTTTATTGTAGTTTTATTCATGAGATGTTATTGCTTTTGGCGAGATTTGGGTCATTCGGAGTCGAAAAATTGAGGGAAAGCATTCTTATCGATTGATTGAGCGAGATTTGAGGTAGGTGACTTGTCCAACCTTATGTGGGAGAAATTCCCTTAGGATTTAGTATTGTTGTAACAATATGTGATACATGAGCGCCGTGTATGCGAGGCGACGAGTGCGTATACGGGAAAATGGTAGAATTTCGGTTCTTGCTGAGTTGTCTTCTTTTAAATTCATTAACTGAGGTACCTTAGCATATGTAGTGATCGTGTTTAGCCTAGTATCGCATGTTTACGTGCCTTAACCCTTACATGCAAATTTGTGCAACATGCTTAGTTGAATTACCTGCTTCCCTTGATTTAAATTAAAACTTTAACTGCAAGTTTTCTTGCCATAAATTCATTGTTCTTTCGGTTATCTGCTGCATATTTACTTTGGGACTACGAGGCGGTTCCTCGGGAGATCCCCTTGTACTGTATATTTACTTTGCGACTACGAGGCAGTTTCTCGGGAGATCTCCCTGTACTGCATATTTACTTTGGGACTACGAGGTGTTTACTCAAGAGATCTCCCTATACTGTATATTTACTTTGGGACTACAAGGCGTTTACTAGGGAGATCACCCTGTCTTGCATATTTACTTTGGGACTACGAGGCGATACCTAGAGAGTGTCCCTATTGCTTACTTCTACTTACGGTGCTGATATTTTCTGAAACTTCTTATTGTTTAAATTCTCAGTTATTTTAAAATATTATTATATCTTCTGCCTTACTTTTCTTTTAGACCAGTAGG
Source organism: Nicotiana tomentosiformis (assembly GCF_000390325.3). Taxonomy (NCBI): domain Eukaryota; kingdom Viridiplantae; phylum Streptophyta; class Magnoliopsida; order Solanales; family Solanaceae; genus Nicotiana; species Nicotiana tomentosiformis. Next base: position 39,585,446 of record NC_090818.1, on the reverse strand, counting down.
GCCTTGACCTGACCTCGTCACTACTCTACCGAGGTTAGGCTTGGCACTTATTGGGTACCGTTGTGGTGTACTCACACTATACTTCTGCACATCTTTTTATGCAGATCCAGCTTCTTCCCACCAGACCAGATGCCAGTGAGTTGGACCGCACGTGGAGACTTCAAGGTACATCTGCCAGCGTCCGCAGACCTCGGAGTCCCCCTTTATCCTTACTATGTTATTTTCCTTATTTTCTTTAGATTCTGATGTATAGAGACACTTAGTATTTTCTCTTATAGGCTTGTGACTTGTTTCCATCGGGTTTTGAGAGTTGTAATTATTGAATGGTAATTTTATATTAATATATTATGTGTTGAGATTGGAGTTCAGTTTATTATTTATTGATTTCATAAATTGCTAGGCTTACCTAGTCTTAGAGACTAGGTGCCATCACGATGTCCTACGGAGGGGGAAATGGGGACGTGACTAGGGGTGTACGTGAGGCGGTTTGGTTCGATTTTTTATTAAACCAAAATCAAACCAACTATATCGGTTTACTAAATTTATAATCAAATCAAACCAACATAAACTCGCTTTTTTCGGTTTCGATATTTTTCGGTTTTTTCGGTTTCCTCGGTTTTTCGGTTTATTTTCGATTTTCTTTTTTAGTTATATTATGCTTGAAAAAGAGATCAAATAATCACCAATTGTCCGCATAATTACTATTCATTAAAATAATATATGAGGAATAGCAATTGTTCGTATGAATCATAATTCCAAGATATATTCCACATCTATTCCAGTGGTAATTTCCTCTAGAAAGAGAGTCTCTACATATGATAAAACATTCGAATTACTTACTGAAATTTAAAGAAAAATAAATGAGAAAAAAGAGAAGTTCAGAAGCTTCTCAAATTCAGGTTACTTCTTAGAGAACCTTTAACATTAAGCAATGATTTCATCACAAATGTAAGTTCAATATTGGAGTGAAAGAACACAACTCGTAACATCAAATTTCAGGACCAACAATCTTAGATAACAATTATACCCAAATTTAAAGGGACAAAATAACATAATTGGTTTAATCAAATACTTTAGCTTACCAAATTGTATTGGAGTAGTAAGACTAATATGTAATTACAAACTTGAACAGTGGCTCGGAATTGCAAAGAAGGAAGCTCATCGTGAAGTGGATGGAAGGGTTTTCACTATTTGGGTTCTTTGACTTTGGAGTTGGAAGATAGGAAAGATACGGAAGAATGAAGATAAGGAATAACCTATTTTATTGTCTTTTCTTATTGGGTTTGAGTTTGGGCTTCAAATTTAGGTTGTGTAGTTAGAACTTAGAATCTATTAAGTGGATAGTGAATTTACAAGCCCACAAATAAATAATATCTCAAGACATTGAAAACTATAAAATAATTTAGAAAATACTTACAAATTAGATTTTAATGATTATTTTATATATATATATATATATATATATATATGTCGCTTTGGTTTAGATTCGGTTTGACTTTTTTTTGTTAATACCAAATCAAACCAAGAGTGATCGATTTTTTATTTTTCAACACCAAACCAACTAAACCAAACCACAAGTTATTTTTTTCTTCGGTTTGACTTGGTTCGTCGGTTCAGTTTGGCTAAACGGTTTGGCATGTACACCCCTAGTAGTGACAATGTTGTCATGAATTATAAACGACCAAACTAAGACCTTGGTCAGAGCAATTGAATAAAGGAAGAAAAGAGTTTCTTAGGTCATTCAATGGTCGATTATATTTGACATGAACACATAGTTGGCCGCCTATTAGGATTTTACAGTTAAACCATATCCTAGGGGGATCTAGAGCTATAAGGACAGAAGGAATTACTACATTATTCTTCTACGGGTTCTTGAGAGTAAATTGTACGTTTCATTCTATCTGGTCATTAAGGAGTGTTGCTAGACTACACCCTTGATTAGTATATTGATGTGATTAATTTACTACCGGTTTAGTATTTAACCTATGGGGTCGCACACTAACGAGTATTTTGGTCCTTGCTAAATGATTAATTACTTTATTATTTGATAATTAAATTAAAGAATTTAATTAGTTTTCTTGTCGTGTTGTTAAAAAGCATTATCATTTGATGATTATAAAGCATTATCATTTGACAAAGAAAATTAGTTTTCTTGTCGTGTTGTTGGCTGGATTTTGAGAAAATTTAGCGTACAAATTTCATTCAATTTGTTTGCGGGTTTCACTGATCAAAGGGTTGATAACAAAGTTCAGTCTCGGTGTTGATACACATAGAGCCTTCGCACTATCGAAATTTTTTGAAACGAGACTCTCTTCACCAGGTACGTCTTAGATCTGATCTTTGACATATAAATAAATTTTAAACACGAAAAACATTTTCTAGGATTGTTATTGTCTTCCGCTGCGTATTATGAACATCTGTATGCAATCCTTCATTCTCATACATGCCAATGTCAACCGATCTGTCACGACCCAATTTCACCTATAGGTCGTGATGGCGTCCAACACTACAGCTAGGCAAGCCAACCAGTAATTTAAAATAACCAAGAAAATAAGCAACTCTTAATTCAACCAATGTGCGTGCCAAGACCTGGTGTCACAAGTGTATGAGCATCTAGTAGATTATACAAAACTTCAAATACTGTCTGAAATGAAAATAGACAGAATTAAAAATACAAGAAGAGGCACTAGTAGCTGCAGGACGGCTCAGAAAGGCAGCTCACCACTACGTCCCTGGATAACGAGGATGTGAGATGATACGTCCTCCACTAGTATCTGTCTCAGATCCTGCACAAAAAATACAGCAAGTGTAGCATGAGTACTTAAACAACGTGTACCCAGTAAGTATCAAGCCTAATCTCGAAGTGGTAGAGACGAGATGGCCGACTTTGACACTCACTATAGGTCATCAATAATAAATGGAATAAATTATAATTATTCAAATCAGCAAGATTCACAGAGTTAACAATAATTTATTCAATTAGCAAAAATAATAAAAATCCTTCAAATGCAATAATTTTCAATTTATTAATTAAATTCTTCAATTTCAATAAAACTTCCAATTTATCAAATAGCTTTACAAGCTGCAATTCAATTTCAATAAATTTCCAATTTATCAAATAGCTTTACAAGCTACAATTCAATTGTCCAAAAATCATGTAATTTTTATTATTATCAAGCACGATTTCTGTCGAGGTAGTACGGCCCGATCCAGAGTTTCGTGTACACTGCCGAGGGACGTTCGGCACAATCCATAGATGCATCTATCCTGCCGAGGCGTTATGCCCGCTCCACAAGAAAACAAAAAATTTTCTTATGTACCTCTGGAATGAGAGTATATTTATTATACAATAAATTGAGGAGGAAGAGCAATTTCTCTTAACAATTAATTAATTTAAACAGAAAAATCAAGTATATGAGATTTCCATCCTTTAATATTCTTAGCTAACAATTCACAATATATATATATATATATATATATATATATATATATATATATATAATCAAATAATATTAATAAACAAGGAATACAACTTACACAAGTAATTCATGCTTTGCGTCCTAAACTACCCGGACTTTAGCATTAATAGTAGTTACGCACGGACTCTCGTCACCTCATGCGTACGTAGCCCCCACAATTAGCAACAATTATTACTTTAATCACCTATGGAGTAATTTTCCCCTCACAAGATTAGACAAGAGACTTACCTCATCTTGCTCCAATTTAATCCACTAGTAGACCCTTTCCTTGATTATCCAACTTCGATTGGCTCGAATCTAACAAAAATTAATTCGATACAATCACTAAAATTTATAGGAATCAATTCTATAAGGAAATACTACATTTTCAATAAAAATCCCAAAATTAATTAAAAATTTATTCGTGGGCACGAAATCCGACTGCCCATTCAATTACGAGTCCAACTATACTAGTTTCACTCAAATCCGACTCCGAATCGATACCGAAATCTCAAAAATTTGTTTCTATGAGATTTCTAAAAATTTCCCAAATTTCAATCTCAAAACACTAATTAAATGGTGAAAATAATGATATATTTGTGTATATTGACCAAATCCAAGTTAAAATCACTTACCCCAATGTTTTCCTTGAAAATATATCAAAATCGCCTCTCCTCAAGCTCCAATTCGTCAAAAATGGCAAATGGGACGAAGTCCCTTATTTTTATAACTTACAGATCTGTCCAGTCCGATCATGGACCTCGATCAGGGAGTCCGATACTGGAGTCCGATCATGGAGTCCGATCAGTGAGCTCGATCAGGGAGTCCGATCTTTGGGAGCTCGGTCCTGGGGTTCGATCATGGAGTCCGATCAAGGAGTCCGATCTTGTACCTCGGTCATGGAGTCTGATTTTGTACCTCGATCAGGGAGTTCGATTTTTGACAGATTAGGGAAAAAAACAGACCAGCCAAAAACCAGTAAAACTCACTTCCGCAGTCTCCCAGCTTCAATTCTTGATCCGTTAACCATCTGAAAACTTACCCGAGGTCCTCGGAACCACAACCAAATACACCAACAAGTCCTAAAATATCATACGAACTTATTTAAAACCTCAAATCACATCAACCGACGCTAAAACCACGAATTATGCTCCAATTGAAGCTTAATGAAACTTAAAATTTCCAACTTCTACATTTGATGTCGAAACCTATCAAATCAAGTCCGATTGATCTCAAATTTTGCACACAAGTCATAAATGGCATAACGGAGCTATGAAAATTTTTAGAACTGAATTTCGACTCCGGTATCAAAAAGTCAACTCCCCGGTCAAACTTCCAAATTTAAATTCTTATCTTAGCCATTTCAAGCCAAATTTCACTACGGACTTCCAAATAAAATTCTGATCACGCTCCTAATTCCAAAATCACTATACGGAGCTGTTGGAATCATAAAAATTCTATTTCGGGGTCGTTTGCACATAATTCGATATCCGGACACTATTTGAACTTAAACTTTTAATGTTTCATCAAAATTCTATATCTCGGGCTAGGGGCCTCGGAATTTGATTCTGGGCATACGCCCAAGTCCCAAATCATGATACGGACCTACAGGAATAGTCAAAACACTGATCCGAGTCCGTTTGCTCAAAATGTTGACCAAACTCAACTCAGTTGAGTTTTAAAGCTCTAATTCACATTTTAATCCATTTTTTCACATAAAAACTTTCCGAAAAATTTTACGGACTGCGCACGCAAGTCGAGGAATGATAAATAGTGCTTTTCGAGATCTTAGAACACATAATTAATTATTAAATTTAATGATGACATTTTGGGTCATCACATTCTACATCTCTTAAACAAACGTTCGTCCTCGAACGGGTTTAGAATAATGCCTGGAGAGCCAAATAAGTGTGGATATCTGCTCCACATATTTTCCTCGGCCTCCCAAGTTACTTCCTTGACTGGTTGGCCCCTCCACTGGACTTTTACTGCAGAAATCCTCTTGGACCTCAACTAATGAACCTGTTTATCAACAATGGCAACTAGCTCATCTTCATAACCCAAGCTATTATCTAGCTGAACTGTGCTGAAGTCTAACACATGTGATAGGTCGACATGATACTTCTGGAGCATAGATACATGAAAAACCGGATGAACTCCCGATAGATTGGGTGGCAATGCAAGCTCATAAGCAACCTCCCCAACTCGTCTCAACACCTCAAATCGGCCTATAAACCTTGGGCTCAATTTCCCTTTTTTTCCAAATCTCATGATTCCCTTCATCGGCGAAACTTTCAAGAGAACTTTTTTACCTACCATAAATGATAAATCACGCGCTTTCTGATCTACGTAACTCTTCTGTTTGGACTGTGCTGTACGAAATAGATCCTAAATCAACTTTATCTTTTCCAAGGCATCCTTCACCAAATCAGTACCATATAACTTAGCCTCACCGGGCTCAAACCACCCGATGGGCGAACGGCATCGCCGACCATATAAAGCCTCAAATGGAGCCATCTCGATGCTGGATTGGTAACTGTTATTATAAGCAAACTTGGCCAAAGGCAAAAAATGATCCCACTGACCTCCAAAGTCAATCACATATGCCCTGAGCATATCCTCCAAAATCTGAATTGTCCGCTCTGACTGCCCGTCGGTCTGTGAATGAAAGGCTATGCTGAGCTCTACACGGGTCCCCAATTCACTCTGTACAGCTCTCCAAAAATGTGAAGTAAACTCAGGGCCTCTATTTGATATTATAGAAATTGGCACACCGTGCAACCGAACTATCTCCTAAATATATATCTGGGCCAACCTCTGTGAAGTGTACGTTGTCACAACAGGAATAAAGTGTGCCGACTTGGTCAACTTGTCAACAATGACTCAAACTGCATCAAACTTCCGCAAGGTCCGCGGCAACCCAACTACAAAGTCCATAGTGAAGCGTTCCCATTTCCACTCCGGTATAGTCATCTGCTGAAGTATGCCACCTGGCCTCTGGTGCTCATATTTAACTTGCTAATAGACACCTAGCTACATGATCAACAATGTCCTTTTTGATTCGTCGCCACCAATAATGCTGCATCAAGTCACGATACATCTTCGTAGCACCTGGATAAATAGAATACCGAGAACTGTGTGCCTCCTCTAGGATCTTTTTCCGCAGTCCATCCACATTAGGGACACATAGACGATCCTAGAGTCATAGAACACCATCCGCTCCAATAGTAACTTCCTTGGCACCACCCCGTAGTACCGTTTCTCGAAGAACCATTAAATGTGGATCATCATACTGGCGAGCCTTGATTTGCTCATATAGTGAAGACTGAGCTACAACACATGCAAGAACTCGGCTGGGCTCTGAAATATCTAGCCGCACAAGTCTATTGGCCAAGGACTGAATATCCAAAGTTAATGGCCTCTCCTCTGCTGAAATGAAAGCCAAACTACCCATACTCTCTGCCTTTCTATCAAGGCGTCTGCAACCATATTTTCTTTACCCGGATGGTATAGGATAGTAATATCATAATCTTTTAGTAATTCCAGCCATCTGCGCTGCCTCAAATTTAGGTCCCTCTGCTTGAACAAATGTTGCAAACTGCGATGATCAGTGTAAATTTCACAAGACACCCCATAAAGATAATGCCTCTAAATCTTAAGAGCGTGAACAATCACAGCTAACTCCAAATCATGTACCGGATAATTCTTCTCGTGGGACTTCAGCTGACGTGAAGCATATGCAATAACTCGCCTTTCTTGCATCAATACACAACCCAAACCAACGCGTGAAGCGTCGCAATACACTGTATACATTCCCGAACCGGAAGGCAAAACTAACACTGGTGCTGTAGTCAATGCTGTCTTGAGCTTCTAAAAGCTCACCTCACAATCATCGGACCTTCGGAACAGAGCACCCTTCTAGGTTAAATTGGTCAAAGGTGTTGTAATAGACAAAAAACCCTCCACGAACTGACGATAATAACCTGTTAAACCCAGAAAACTCCTGATCTCAGTCACCGAAGTAGGATGATGCCAATTCTGAACGGCCTCAATCTTTTTAGGATCAACCTTAATACCCTCGCCCGACACAATATGCCCCAAAAATGCTACAGACTCTAGCCAGAACACACATTTGGAGAACTTAGCATATAGCTTTTGTTCCTGCAATGTCTGAAGCACTACTCTCATATGCTGCTCATGCTCCTCCTTATTGCGCGAGTAGATCAAAATATCATCAATGAAGACAATGACAAACAAATCAATATATGGCCCGAATACCCTGTTCATCAGATCTATAAACGCTGTCGGGGCGTTAGCTAAACCGAAGGACATCACTAGAAACTCATAATGACCATATCTAGTCCGAAAAGCAGTATTCGGAACATCCGAATTCTGAATCTTCAATTGATGGTACCCCGAACTCAAGTCGATCTTAGAGAACACCCTAGCACCCAGCAACTAGTCAAATAGATCATCAATATGCAGCAACAGGTACTTGCTCTTAATAGTGACTTAGTTCAGTTGACGATAATCAATACTCATCTGCATTGTTCCATCCTTCTTCTTCATAAATAATACTGGTGCACCCCAAGGCGATACACTCGGTCTGACGAACCCATTGGCTAGTAACTCCTCAAGTTGTTCTTTCAATTCTTTCGGAGCCATGCGATACGGTGGGATAGATATAGGCTAGGTATCTTGAGCCAAGTCAATTCAGAAATCAATATCACGATCAGGTGGCATACCTGGAAGATCTGAAGGAAATACATCGGAGAACTCCCGAACTACAGGCACTGAATCAATAGTTGGAGTCTACAGTAGTGTCCCGAACATAGGCTATATAAGCCAAACAACCCTTCTCAACCATGTGTTGAGCCTTTATAAAAGAAATAACTCGATTAAATGAACTAACAGACGAACCTTTCCACTCCAGCTTAGGCAATGCTGGAATAGCCAAGGTAACAGTCTTGGCATGACAATCCAAAATAGCATGATATGGAGATATCCAGTCCACGCCCATAATAATTTCACAATCGGTCATCTCAAGCAATAGGAGATCTGCTCTAGTTTCATAACCACAGAATGTAATAATACAGGACCAGTAGATCCGGTTCACAATAACAAAATCGCCCACAGAAGTGGACACATAAACATGAGTACTCAAGGACTCACGAGAAACACCTAGGAATGGAGCAAATAGAGATGACATATATGAATACGTAGATCCTGGATCAAATAATACTGAGGCATCTTTGACCCAAATAGAAATAATACCTGTAATCACGGCATCTGAGACCTCTGCATCTGGTCTGACCGAAAAAGCATAGAACCAAGCTGGAGCACCAATTAGCTGGCCTCCACCTGGCTGACCTCCACCTCTAGGACGACCCCTACCCATCTGCCCTCCACCTCTTGGTGGTCGGACTACTGGTGGAGCAACTGGTGCAGTAATCATAGGCTGCTGACCCAGCTGCACTGGTCTACCCCGCAGTTTGGGCTAGAATCTCCGCATGTGACTGGGGTCTCCAACGTTTTGGTGCGATAAGCTGCTGACTAGAAGTCTGGCCCTGGTGACCTGAATACACACTAGAAGAACCCTGAATAGCTGGTGGGCGATAAGAACTCTCTGGTATAGCACTGAGATAGGGTCGCACTGGAGCACCTCGAGGAGGCGGTGGTGCTAGATATGGGGGCTTGCTGGACTGCCTTCTCATGAACTGACCTCTGCCCCCATATGGAGCACCTCTGAACTCTCCAGAATACCTAAACAACTTAACTCTCGTAACCTGCTCTCGGGTCCGCTGACGTACACCCTCAATCCTACGGGCTATCTCCATGACTAGCTCATAAGAAGTACCCATCTCAACCTCTCGAGCCATAGTGGCCTGAATGCCAGTATGTAAATCCGCAACAAACCTCCGCACTCTCTCCGCCTCAGTAGGAAGTATCATAAGTGCATGGCGAGATAACTCATAAAACCTCGCCTCATAATCGGTCACTGATATCTGACCCTGCTGGAGCCACTCAAACTGAAACCTCAACTCTTCCCTCTGGGAGGGTGGAATATACTTGTCCAGGAAGATACGGGTGAACCTGTCCCAAGTTATGGGAGGAGAATCTGCTGGTCTGCCAAGAACATAAGACTGCCACCATCTACGGGCTCTGCCCTCTAGCTGAAAAGTAGAAAAGTCTACCCCATGAGACTCCAATAACCTCATGTTGTACAGTCTATCCTTGCACCGATCAATGAAATCCTGGGGATCCTCATGTCGCTCACCCCCAAAGATAGGAGTATGTAATCTAGTCCATCTGTCCAATAGTTTCTGCGGATCAGCGGCTACAGCTGGCCTGGGCTCAGGTGTAGCTGCTGCCACTGGCTGGGCTCTACCCACGGGTAGTGTACCCTGGTATGATAAACAGCAGTTGCCTGTCCATGAGCCTGTGCGGTGGGGGTTTATGCTCCCCCGCCTACCTGAGATGTGGCTGGGTCTGCCGGAAATAAACCGGCCTGAGTCATATTGTCCATGAATTGCAGCATACGACCCATGACATCCTGAAATCCTGGTGCAGTTGTGAAATCCACTGGAGCTGGCTCTGCCACAGGCACCTCACCCTGTTCCTCAATAATGGGATTCTTTGCTGGACCCAGTGGTGGAATAACTGGAACAGTCCTAGGACGTCCTCGCCCTCTACCACTGGCTGGAGACCTCCCTCGGCCTCGGCCTCGGCCTCTAGCAACTAGGGGAGTAGCTCTTCCCTAGTCTGGAACCTCATTAGAGCGCGTTCTCACCATCTGTGAGAGAATAAAAGAAGGATATTTAGTATTACATTAATTGCACGATGGAATATGAACAAAGGTAGTTTCCTAACACCCTATAGCCTCTCGAAGATAAGTACAGACGTCTCCGTACCGATCCGTAAGACTCTATTAGGTCTGCTCATAACTTGTGAGACCTACGTGAACCTAGTACTCGGATACCATATTGTCACGACCCAATTTCATCTATAGGTTATGATGGCGCCCAACACTACAGCTAGGCAAGCCAACCAGTAATTTAAAATAACCAAGAAAATAAGCAACTCTTAATTCAACCAATGTGTGTGCCAAGACCTGGTGTCACAAGTGTAGGAACATCTAGTAGATTATACAAAACTCCAAATACTGTCTGAAATGAAAATAGACAGAATTAAAAATAAAAGAAGAGGCACTAGTAGCTGCAGGACGGCTCAGAAAGGCAGCTCACCACTACGCCCCTGGATAACGAGGATGTGCGATGACAGGTCCTGCACTAGTATCTGTCTCAGATCCTGCACAAAAAGTGCAGCAAGTGTAGCATGATTACGTAAACAACATATACCCAGTAAGTATCAAGCCTAATCTCGAAGTGGTAGAGACGAGATGGCCGACTTTGACACTCACTATGGGTCATCAATAATAAATGGAATAAATTATAATTATTCAAATTAACAAGATTCACAGAGTTAACAATAATTTATTCAATTAGCAAAAATAATAAAAATCCTTCAAATGCAACAATTTCCAATCTATTAATTAATTCCTTCAATTTCAATAAAACTTCCAATTTATCAAATAGCTTTACAAGCTGCAATTCAATTTCAATAAATTTTCAGTTTATCATATAGCTTTACAAGCTACAATTCAATTGTCCAAAAATCGTGTAATTTTTATTATTGTCAAGCACGATTTCTGCCGAGATCGTACGGCCCGATCCAGAGTTTCGTGTACACTGCCGAGGGACGTGCGGCATGATCCATAGATGCATCTATCCTGCCAAGACATTCGGCCCGCTCCACAAGAAAAGAGGACATTTTCTTATGTACCTCCGGAATGAGAGTATATTTATTATACGATAAATTGAGAAGGAAGAGCATTTTCTCTTAACAATTAATTAATTTAAACAGAAAAATTAAGTATATGAGATTTCTATCCTTTAATATTTTTAGCTAACAATTCACAATATATATATATATATATATCAAATAATATTAATTAAACAAGGAATACAATTTACAAAAGTAACTCATGCTTTGAGTCCTAAACTACTCGGACTTTAGCATTAATAGTAGCTACGCACGGAATCTCGTCACCTCGTGCGTACGTAGCCCCCACAATTAGCAACAATTATTACTTTAATTACCTATGGGGTAATTTCTCCCTCACAAGATTAGACAAGAGACTTACCTCGTCTTGCTCCAATTTAATCCACTAGTAGACCCTTTCCTCGATTATCCAACTTCGATTGGCTCGAATCTAACTAAAAATAATTTGATACAATCACTAAAATTTATAGGAATCAATTTTATAAGGAAATACTACATTTTCAAAAAAAATCCCGAAATTAAATAAAAATTTGTTTGTGGGGCCCATGTCTCGGAATCCGGCAAAAGTTACGAAATCTAATAACCCATTCAATTATGAGTCCAACCATACCAGTTTCACTCAAATCCGACTCCGAATCAATACCGAAATCTCAAAAAATTATTTCTATGAGATTTCTGAAAATTTTACAAATTTCAATCTCAAAATACTAATTAAATGGTTAAAATAATGATATATTTGTGTGTATTGATCAAATCCGAATTAAAAATCACTTACCCCAATGTTGTCCTTGAATATATATCAAAATCGCCTCTCCTCAAGTTCCAATTCGTCAAAAATGGCAAATGGGACGAAGTCCCCTGTTTTTATAACTTACAAATCTGTTCAGTCCGATCATGGACCTCGATGAGGGAGTCCGATCATGGACCTCGATCAGGGAGTCCGATCATGGAGTCCGATCATGGAGTCTGATCAGGGAGCTCGATCAGGGAGTCCAATCTTTGGGAGCTCGGTCCTGTGGTTCGATCACAGAGTCCGATCAAGGAGTCTGATCTTGTACCTCAGTCATGGAGTCCGATTTTGTACCTTGATCAGGGAGTTCGATTTTTGACAGATAAGGGAAAAAAACCAGATTAGCCAAAAACCAGTCAAACTCACTTCAGCAGTCTTCCAACTTCAATTCTTGATCCGTTAATCATCCGAAACTCACCCGAGGCCCTCGGGACCACAACTACATACACCAACAAGTACTAAAACATCATACGAACTTATTTAAAACCTCAAATCATATCAAACGATGCTAAAACCACGAATTATACTCCAATTGAAGCTTAATGAAACTTAAAATTTCCAACTTCTACATTCGATGTCGAAACCTATCAAATCAAGTCTGATTGATCTCAAATTTTGCACACAGGTCATAAATGACATAATGGAGCTATGAAAAATTTCAGAACTGGATTTCAACTCCGGTATCAAAAAGTCAACTCCCCGGTCAAACTTTCAAATTTAAATTCTTGTCTTAGTCATTTCAAGCCTAATTTAACTACGGACTTCCAAATAAAATTCTGATCATGCTCCTAAGTCCAAAATCACCATACGGAGCTGTTAGATACATAAAAATTTTGTTCCGGGGTTGTTTGCACATAATTCGATATCCGGTCACTGTTTGAACTTAAACTTTTAATTTTTCATCAAAATTCCATATCTCGATCTAGGGACCTCGGAATTTGATTCCGGGCATATGCCCAAGTCTCAAATCACGATACGACCTACCAGAACTGTCAAAACAGTGATCCGAGTCCATTTGCTCAAAATGTTGACCAAAGTCAACTCAGTAAAGCTCTAATTCATATTTTAATCCATTTTTCACATAAAAACTTTCCGAAAAATTTTACGGACTGCCCACGCAAGTCAATGAATGATAAATAGTGCTTTTTGAGGTCTTAGAATACAGAATTAATTATTAAATTTAAATATGATATTTTGGGTTATCACACGCTCACACCTCGTAGCATATGTCAAATTAAAAAAGATGAAATCTAATTACCTTATTAAACCTGTGCTCCATCTGCCTTTGCTCGACCAGGGCGTAGCTACCGTTGGGCGTAAGGGATCAGTAAAATTCAGAAACTTTGATTTATCTCTTGTATTTGTGTAAAAGATCATTTGATATGTATAAATAATTTATTCGAAACTAAATAAGATATTTTTTTAAAAATTCAAAATCCAAAACGAAGGAAGCTGATGAACAGTACTAGCTAGTAGCATCAAATATTGTCAAGTGCACTGGCGTCGCTCGGTCATTGTCAAATATCATGTGCTGTGGGACTGTGACACACGTATATAAAACCGAAACTAAGCTCCATTGTACATAAAAAAAAAAAAATTTAATCATAAAAATGTCTTGTTACTTGCTTAAAATTAATTGATAAACTTAAAAAATAAAAAAAATAAAATTTTAGATTTTTATATTTATGTTATAATTAATAATATGTGTATTATGTAATATAATATATATTTTGATACGGTATTGTAACGACCTGGCCGGTCGTTTCGAGTATTACAACCTCGTCTGCCCATTTACTGCTCAAATTGTGCTTTACGGTTGTTATTTGACTTGCCGCGGTAATTGGTTCGAGTCCGGTGAGGTTTTGGAATGATATGGAACTCTTAGTTCCAAGGTTTAGAACTTAAGTTGAAAAGGTTGACCGGATGTTGACTTATGTGTAACGAACCCGGAAAATATTTGCTAAGAAAATTAAGGTATCGTGGTGCCGAACTAGACTTACGTGTTTGAGAATTTTGGGTTGACAATGTGATGGTGAGTAAAGAAAATAAAGAAATATATATATATATATATATATATATATATATATATATATATATATATATATATTTCTGCGACCCACTATGCGACCGCAGAATCACTTTACGGACCGCATAATGGTTGAAGAGTGAAATAGGTTAGGCCAAGTTTGGAGATCAGGTTTGCGACGCATTATGCGACCGCAGACCAGTTCTGCAGTGCATTATGTGACCGCAGAATAGATATGTGGGCCGCATTAGGACCGCAGAATAGGTATGCGGGCCGCATTAGGACCGCAGACTGAAGCAGTGATGCCCAGTTCCAGAGGGCCTTTTTGCGACCTATTATGCGGGCCGCATAAGCATTATGCGATCGCTTGTGCGACCGCATAGTATGTTTCGGGGCTTCATTTTTCTAGTTTTATAAACCCGACCCTATTTTTATAAAACACTATTAGGCGTCATTTTGAAGAGTTTCATCTGATATTTTAGAGAAAGCTGAGAGCAGTTTAGAGAGAGAAAGTGAAGACCTAGCCATTTGTCCATCAATTCTTGTTCAAGGTTTGAAGATTTCACAAGGATCTTTCTAGGGCTTCAAAAAGGTAAGTATTTCTAACTTTAGTCTTCAATTTTGAGTTTGGATAAAGATAGGTAATTGGGAGTATGATTCTTGGGTGTAAGAGTATTATTTATACATACACGTACCAATAAAGTTTCTAGAAAGATCGTTGAGTTCAAATGGGTAATGATTGGGTTGAAAATGGTAGAAATCTTCAAAGACTTTAATTGAAGATTTGAGGGTTGAGTTGATGTCGGAATTTGGTAAAATTTATATGGTTGGACTCGTGGTTGGATGGGCATTCATAGTTCATAATATTTTCTCGGGTTCCGAGATGTGGGACCAACGGACGATTTTTGAGTGCAATTTCGGATTTTTTTAAAAAATTAGCATTTTCATATGGAATTAATTCCTATAATTTATTTTGACTGAATCGAATTATTTGTGGCTCGATTCGAGGCGTTTGGAGGTTGATTCGTGAGGCAAAAGCATTGCAGAATAAAGAATTAGACGATTTGAGGTAAGTAACAGTTCTAAATTTGGTCATAAGGGTATGAAACCTCTGATTATGTGTTATGTGATCGGTTTTTGAGGTGACGCACATGTTAGGTGATGGGCGTGTGAGCGTGCACCGTAGGGATTGTAACTTGATCAAATTTCATGAAACTGTGTAGTTGAATAATTTATTGTGATCTGTACATTCTCCATGTAGTAGTGAAATTGAACCACAAATCATGTTTACATTATGTGTTGGCAATGTAGGGACCCACAGAGGTCGTATACATGTTGAATTATTTGTTTAATTATTATTTTATACTCAGTCACAGTTTACTTATTTATTTCATCTCAGTCTCTATTGTTCATTATTGATGCATCATACCATTGTTGTTGGGATGATTTCATGATTATTGAGAACCCGAGACTGCAGAGATTTATGACTGAGTAAGGTCAAGGGCCTGATTGTGAGATATTATACTATAGCACGTGAGTTATCCGTGCAGCACGTGAGTTATCCGTGCGGATCCATATATTATACCATAGCACGTGAGTTGTCCGTGCAGCACGTGAGTTATCCGTGTGGATCCAGATATTATACTATAACACGTGAGTTGTCCGTGCAATACGTGAGTTGTCCGTGCGGATTATAGCGCTTGGGCTGTAGGAGCCCCTCCGGAGTCTGTACATATCTCCAGTGAGCACAGGTACCTACTGAGTGCAAGTGCTGAGTGAATGGAATGGCTGAGGGACTGTGGTCCTGAGAGGATGCATTTGATTTCATTCTTATTGTACTACAGTTGTCGTATATCACTATGTTGGAAATTTCTGAAAGATTTTATCTTATGTTTCAGTTGAACTTGAAAGCATGCCTACCTTATTCTGTTAGAAATTACTATTTTGGCCTTAAATGTTGAACTTGAAAGCATGACTACCTTATTATGTTGGAAATTACTGTAAATGGACTCAGCGGTAAAGCTCGTCACTACTTTCAGTTCTTTATTTAGTATTGTTACTTGTTGAGTTGGTTGTACTCATACTACACCCTGCACCTCGTGTGCAGATCCAGGTGCTTCCGGATACGGTGACTGCTAGTTCTCGAAGTTTTATTTGTTGGAGGTTATCGAGGTAGCTGCTTGACGTCCGCAGACCCTGACTCTCTTCCCTTTCGGTTTTGTATTGTTCTAAATTTTTATACAGTATTTTCAGCAGTCATACTTTGCTATCATTTAGGTGCACATGTACTCAATGACACCGGATTTTGGGAGTGTATTTATATTCAGTAATTGTGGAAATTTTCTCTTAAATTTAATTATTATGTTTCCAGTATTTAAAAGAGAGATGTGGGTTATTGATGTTGTCGGCTTGCCTAGTATTGAGATAGGCGTCATCACGACAAATGTGATTTTTGGGCCGTAACAGATATCGATATTTTCGTATTTTATTTTAAATACCAAATACCATACATAATACCAATATCTTTTAAAACTTAAACCAAAAGTCAGTTGTCCTCGTTCTCCTCTTTGAATTGCCATCGGGATAGGGATAGGAAAAAGAGAGATTTTCGTCGTTTGTGGATCACTCGGATAAACGCAGTAATTCGCAAAAGGGGGGTATCCTATAGTTATAGTAGATTAATACACGATCTGTACAAGAGACAGTTGCTTCTTAACCGTAAAATACTTGCACAAATAGCTATATCAAATAGGAATTGTCTTTATATAATTTCGAACGAAATCATAAAGGAAGTAGATTGGAAAGAATCCACCAGAATAATTTAAATGGAGTTCCCCGGAGAATGAACTCCGGGAAGGTAGAGTAGAAATTAGTATGAGAAAATATGCCCTCTCTATACTGGACGGATCCAGTATTTTAGAACTGGTGGTGGAAACTGAACGAAATCAAAGGGGGCCTTAGCCCTTAGAATACCATACCGAATAACAAAATATCGAATACAAAATACCAAAATTTTCGGTTTCGATATGGTAATTCGAAATACCAAATTATGCACATCCCTACTTGAAGGTATTATAACCAATATTTTATAGCACCCACATTGAACATAAAAATTTAAATTCAGTAGCTTCAAGCTCAATAATGGTGGGTCTTCACACACACACAAAAATCAGATCTGGAAAACTTAATATATAACCACAACACTACATGGATCAGAAATACAAATAATACACACAAAAAATATACTAATGTAGAAAGAGAATTTTGGAATGAAACACGTGTACAATAATATGAAAATTTGTCGTTTAAAATTTATAAAGAAAAGTTTTTTTAAAAAATTGGGTAAATGCAAGGGTTTGTACTGGATTTTCATCATCCGCTAAAAAGACTAAGCTAGGAGTATTTTTTGAAAGGGGAAAGGAGCGTTTGGTTTGGGGTGTGAGACTCTGCTTGTTTAGAGAAATTGAAAAACAAAAGGGGATTGGGTAGACAGGTAAATAGTTTAGACCGTATAGGTAGAAAAAGTAATCATTTGGGTTTGGATATTAAAGGGTAAATAGTTTGGGCTTAATAGATATAAAATGAGATTTTCCAATTAATTAAATGAATTTCATTCACAAAGATTACATGGGCTTTAAACATAAAAGGTGCTTTTCCAAAATATTGCACATGCACCATATTTGGTCGCCCCCATTTAACCTATACCCACTTTTAAAAAAAGTTTTAACTTGTACCTATTTTTTAAATAACTTGAGGCATCTTTCTCCTCCTCCTCCTCCTCCTCCTTCTTCTTCTTCTTCTTCTTCTTCTTCTTCTTCTTCTTCGGATGACAGTGATTTTATATGGTGTTTGTGAACATATTTTAAAGTAGTTTATAATGTTTACAGTGGTGAGCTGTTATGATGCTTTATTTTTTACTATTGCTTAGAGTTTCTTCTTCTTCTTTTTCGTAATTGCAAAATGGGTTCATTAGATTATTGTTGTTTTGACAAATTGATGATTGGGGTTTGTTCCCGATGATATTTGGAGATTATGCTTCAAATTTGAGCTCATTTGGAGTAAATTTAGGTATTAAATCGTATATTGAATTGTTATAATTCGAAGAATAAATTTCTGTTTCTGGGCAATTTGCACTTCAGGCCTATCTGACCTTAAGTGCATAAAAATGTTGGTTGCACTTCAGACCTTTTAGCCTTAAGTGCATCTGAAGTGCAATTTTTCACTTCAAACTTATTGGCATTAAGTGTAGCAAAACGTTTGTTGCACTTCAGACCTTTTGGCCTTAAGTACATCTGAAGTGCAATTTTTCACTTCAGACCTATTTGGCCTTAAGTAAATCTCAAGTGCAAATTTTCACTTCAGACTTATTGGCCTTAAGTAAATTGCACTTCAGACTTTTTGGCCTTAAGTGCATCTGAAGTGCAATTTTTCACTTCAGACTTTTTAGCCTTAAGTGCATGAAGCACTTCAGACCTATTTGGCTTAAGTGCATTTGAAGTGCATTTTTTTCACTTCAAACTATTTTTTTTTTAACTTCAGACCCGATAAATCTGGAGTTGATCGTAAAGTGGGTACACTTGCAAACTTTTTTGCAAAATGGGTATAAGTTCAATTGTGACCCCAAAACCAGGTATAGATGCAAAAGTCCCGTACTTTTCCTACTTGATTGAAGTAGTCGTGGACTTGGGTCACAGACAACATAACAGCTTTACTCTACTTGGTCAGCATGCTACTTTGCAGGTCATTTGTATATAATACTGTCATTTTTTATTCTTTTAAGGAGTCGTTTGGTTGGGAAACAAGTATCCCATGATTAAGAGATTAGTTATTTCGAAATTATTATCCACCCTCTCATAGGTTATAAAAATAACACTATAATCTCGGGATAACTAATCTCAGGTCAGGATTAGTTATACCGCGATTTTATCCCAACCAAATGTGGGATAAACTCATCTCAAATTTAATTTTAGGATTAATTATCCATTATCCCTAGTACCAAACGAGCCTTAATTGCGTTAGTTGGTGGTGGATTTTGTATAAAAGGTTAAATATTCATTCAATTGTTAATGTTTTGTTTTACAAAGTTCTGCCTTTTCACAACTATGTAGTAATTCTTATTATTGGAAGAGTGATTCAATCTCAACCACAATTATGGAAGCAAATTAAAGTTCTGTTTATCTAAAAATGTTGTGTTAGGTGAAATATTCTTCCTAAGTATATACTATTGACTAAAGAGTTGGTTGTTTAGCAAATGTTGATTGTTATATACTCTTATATCTATATATAGCAAGTGTTGAGGGTGTGATTCTAGGGAATGAAGAGGCTAGCGTGGAGGGATGTTCAGAAAACTTTATTTGAAGATAATTTATAATTACATATGGAGATGCATCATATATATAAGAAATGAACATAAACATATATAATAAGGACTTATTATGCATTAAAATAAAAAAGAAAAGACTTGAGCTTTTAAAACTATTATCCGCAACTAATAAGTTAAATCTCAATCACATAAAGAACTATCGCTATTACGAGGGGAATTGAAAGCGTCTACAAGCAATATTGAGGAACACAATTGGTCATTCAAATAAAACATTTTTAAATTCTCTCCATTTGTTTCTTTCCTTTTTCAAATCAGCCTCTTTCTTCTACATACATCTCCTGCTTAAAATTAAACACCACCCTAATGATGCTTAGAATCAGGTCCGCCGGGACTAACCCGGTTAACATCATACTTAACTGGACGTGCTTTTTGCAATCTTTCTCTTAAAATTTCTCGAGCAATCTTCATCATTGTCTCTCTCCTCTTCCCCGAAAATGCCCCGAGAGGGCGACTTTCGGAGCCTAAACATGAAAGCAAGATAACAAAGAAACATAACCAAAATCTAAAACTAGCCATTGTTGATATTGGAAGACTAAAGTTTGCAGAAAATGACCAAGATAGGAGCTCTAAAGTTGCATGTAAAATGTGGAGGATTAAGTGCTTGAATGGCTTGGTTTATATAGAACTTCAAAGTATTATATTTCATGATATTTAAATAGTAGGGCGACGGCACAAAAGACAAGTGCTTAAGGAAGAAGTACTACACTTAATTATGTGATTCACAATCTGGGATTAGTAATGCCTTGAGCCAATAGTTAATAAAGACAAAGTGGTGATGTTGAAATCAAGGTGTCAGTTTCAAATTCCTTTTCCTATTTAAATGTGCATCCTATTTTAACGTAAATATTCTTCTCTTAGTTAAGTGTAAACTAGTGCTGGCGGTATGTGTATACTTAGATATAAATAAGTTCCAAGTCGGGGTATCTTAATTAGTTTGATTATTAAATTTCAAATACCAAATGATTAATAAAAAAAAGTAGATTTTGAGTTTATGAGCAATCAAAGGTGAAGAAGTGGTGACACTTGCGGTTAAAAACGAAATGGTAACTCTCTCAATCCTTTTGACTTTGTGAAGCAACTTTGACCTTTTCACCTCCAAAAATTTAAAAGGAAAAAAGGTACTGCTACTAAGTATTCAATAAACCGACGTGTATTTTTTTATAGACCTTTTTATGGTTTGTAGACTGTGTGCGGCAATTCTTTTTGTGCCGCCATTTAGAATTCTTGAAACTTAGTCACAGGTCATAATCACACCTTCATCAATGCTTTCTCAAGATTGTGGTAATATTTATACTCGTAAATCGTAATATTGTGGACCTGTGGTCCAGACTGCAGAGGACTTAAAGATTTAAACTTTTAAATTAGTTTGAGTTATTTTAAAACATTAAAGTACGAAATTAATTTGTTAAGATGAAATAGTACGAAGAGGCATGGGCGGATTTATAGACAAAAATATTGGGCACGTGAACCCATGATTTCTTCGCAAAAATAGATATTTTATGTACAAAATTTTTAAAATTAGTATAATATTAACTCCTGACACTCATGCTCCAAGAAGGTTGAATGGTGTCTTATTTGAAGTTTGAGTTAATTACCAAGAGGAATAGGGATCAATTCTTACTTAATACTTTTTTAGATCCATTTTTTTAATAGCCTATGTACTAAAAATCTTAGATCCGTCTCTACGTATATTCTGAGTTTTAAAGATGAAACAGTTAATTTGTTATTAAGGGCTCTCTAATTTGTCCTTAATTAATGAAAGGAAAGGAATGTGGTGTACCACGTCATTGAGGCTTGGACTTTAGCAGCTGCGATGTTGGGAAGCTAACTAGCTAAGTATCGGCTTGAAGTAGACTATTCCCCCATAAGGTCCTGAGAGGTCATTTGCTCGTTTTTCTTCATCTTTTAATTTCCTCCCAATTATATACTACGTACTTGAATTGAACTTGCCTATGAGTTTTTGATCAATATTGTCCCTTATCTTTGAGGGTGTATCTATTTTGTTCCCTTAAATATAATATTGAGTATATTTAGTTTCTTAAGTATGCTAAAGTGGAGCATTTTTAGTCTCACTGACACAATATGTTAAAAAACTAACGGTATTACCCAACTCTGATTCATGAAGCAAATCTTCTGCTCTGAAACAAAACGTTTCCTCTCCTTTTATTGAATTACGCAAATTATCATTTTAATTCCTCATTTTTAGATAATGTCTTCTAAAATTTTGACCTTGAAAAAATCCCCTTATGTGTCAGTTTTCAATGAGAAAATGACAATGTATAGCCGCTGCAAAAATAATAGTCGAAAAAATATATAAAATTTATATATATATATATATATATATATATATATATATATATATATATATATATATATATATATTTAAAAATTTCGGTTGAATTTTTCAAAAAGAAAAGTTAAAATTTGAAAAAAAATAAAGTTGTCAGGATCACTTCTAAGCATATTATTGAAGCAAACGAATAACCAGGTTATATTATCATTTTAACCCATGCCAAAAATTATTTATATCTGTTAGCGAAAAAAGTATATAAAATTTGTATAATTTTTATATATTAACATACAAAATGTATATATATATATATATATATATATATATATATATATATATATATATATATATATATATATATATATATATACAAAAAATATATAAATTTTATACATTTTTTCATCTATTATTTTTACAACGGCTATACAGTGTCATTTTTTCATTGAAAACTGGCACAGAAGGGGATATTTTCAAGGTCAAAATTTTAGAAGACATTATCTAAAAATGAGGAATTAAAGCGATAATTTGCGTTATCCAATAAAATGAGAGAAAACATTTTGCTTAAGAGCAGAAGATTTGCTTCATGAATATAGTTGGGTAATAGCGTTAGTTTTTTAACACATTGTGTCAGTGAGACTAAAGGTATTCCATTTTAGCAAACTTAAGAGACTAAATATACTCAGAGCTATATTTGAAAAACCAAAATAAACCTACCCTCAAAGATAAAAGACAATATTGACCAAAAACTCGTAAGCCTACGTAGCATTTGAACTTTGTGATTCAGAAAATAAAGTACTTATAGAATACTTACCTAAAATTTGGTGCTTGCACAAAGTCAAGTAATTTCATTATAAGAGTAAACAATTATATATATATTATTTGTACGTTTTCTGGTATAGATACTCTTAGGTAATTAAACAGAAAGTTTGATTTCCATCCACTAGTTTGAAAGAATTAGTAGGTCTTATTAGGTATCGAGAAGTAAGCATTCATATAGGTACATATAAAAGTCTACACTTGTCACGACTTCAAATTCCCTTCGTAAGATGTCGTGATGGTACCTAGTCTCTTAGACTAGGTAAGCCTATCAATGCGGAATAAAAATAAAAATCTAAAATAAATAAATTTGAAACTTTACATAATTACAACTCCCAAAACCTGGTAGAAATAAGTAACAAGATTCTAAGAATTTATCCTCAATATCTCTATATAACAGAGTCTAAAAAAAATAAGGAAGCAACATAACAAGAATAGAAGGGGACTCCGGAGTCTGCGGATGCTGGCATATATACCTCGAAATCTCCGTGCACAGGTACTCACTGATGTCTGGGCTGGTAAGAAGTACCTGGATCTGCACAAAAAGATGTGCAGAAGCGTAGTATGAATACACCACAACGATATCCAGTAAGTGCCAAGTCTAACCTCGGTAGAGTAGTAACGAGGTCAGGTTAGACCCTACTGGAAAATGATAATAAATGGCATGATAAAATGTTTCACAATATAATAAAATAAAGTGACAATGGAAATGAATCAAGTAGTAGGTCACCATTTAATTACACAAATAATGGCAAATAATACCTCGTGGAACGAAACAGAATTTCTTTTCAACTTTAAGAAAAATCACAACAAAAATCAAAGGCAACTACGGCCATAAATCAATATCAACAAGGACAATCTCAAGGTACCGCCTCGTAGTCCCAAGTCATAAATAGATTCACAATATCTCATTTCCCTTATCTCACCGCGGGAGCCTTCACAATTTATTTTAAACAAATCATTTTTTCCGAAATAGCATCTCGTGTTTTAGCCATCCTTATCACACCGCATGACTTCTAGTAGTTCCCCTACTAGCCACGCGTATCAAGACACACTTATCTCACCGCATGCGTTTCAATACTCAGACTTTATACTACCGCATGCGTATCAATATCACAATATATCACAATATGCACCTCAAGTACTCAAATAATTTAACTTGCCAAAATAATTCAACAACAATATTTTTTCACAATAAAGAGCTCACGGCTCATACCAAAATAAATCATCAATAATATTTTTCCACAATAAAGAGCTCACGACTCCATCACAATGAGTACGAAAATCTTACAAAAATATTCAGGAATAAATAATTCAGAAAAATAATATTTCAAAATCTTTAATACGTTGCTTCAGTACCAAATTTAAAAATGTCAAATACTTCATATCAATAATATTTCATTTAAAGCAACAGTGATCTATACAATTTAAAATCATAATCTTTCACATTTAGCCCGTGTACACACTCGTCACCTCGTGTACACGACTTTCATCACATTACAATTTAATACCAATCCTAGGAAAAAAATTTCCCCACATAAGGTTAGACAAGTCATTTACCTCGACTTGCTCCAATTTAACCAAGTAGTACGCCTTTTCCTCAATTTTTCGATTCCAGTCGACTCATATCTAGTCATAATTAATTCGATACAGTCAACAAAAATTATAGAATCAATTCCATAAGAAAATACTATATTTTTTAATAAAATCCGAAATTAACTCAAAAATGATCTCGGAATCCGGTGAAAGTTATGAAATATGAACGCCCATTCAACCACGAGTCCAACCATACCATTTTTACTAAAATTCGACATCAACTTGACCTCCCAAAATCTCAAATTCTCATTTTGAAATCTCTAGGCCCAAATCCTCTGATTTCACCTCAAAAATATGTAATCTATTCGAAATATTTAATTATAATCCAATATAATTGACTAACAATGATTACATGTGACTTACCTCAATATTTCCCATGAATTCTCGCTCAAACATTGCCTCACCCGCTTTTGAAATGTCAAAAATAATAAAATTTCTCGGACCCTTATGTTTTGTACACCGCCCAGTACTTTCGCACCTGCAGACAAAATTCTCGCACATGCGGTCCCGCATCTGCGAAAATTAGTCAGCCCAGCTGCCTTCGCATCTGTGAGCTTTGGACCGCATATGCGCCTTCGCAGGTGTAGAAAATTCCATCGCACCTGTGCGTCTGCCCGCACCTGCATCCTTCCTCACGCTTCCGCGCAACATGAGCTGCATTTGTGGCATCACACCTACGGCCAATTTCTCGCAGGTGTGATTACACTAGAAGACAAAAAATTTCCTAGATTTCTTCTAAGTCTGAATTTGATCCGTTAACCATCCAAAACTCACCCGAGACCCTCGAGACCTTAATCAAATATACCAACATGTCCTAAAATATTATACGAAAATACGGAACCGGTGTCAATAAATCCAACATCATTAATTTATTAAAAATCATTAAGCTTTCAAACTTTTAAGTTTTTATCAAAATTATATTTCTCGGGTTAGGGGACTCGGAATTTGATTTCGGGCATTCATCCAAGTCCCAAATCACGATACGGACCTACCGGAACTATCAAAATACTGATCCGAGTCCGTTTGCTCAAAATATTGCCCAAAGTCAACTCAAATGAGTTTTTAAAGCTCTAATTCACATTTTAATCTATTTTTCACATAAGAACTTTCCGAAAAATTTTACGTTGCGCAAGTCAAAAAATGATAAATAGTGTTTTACGAGGTCTCAAAACATAGAATTACTTATTAAATTTTAAAGATGACATGTTGGGTCATCACAACAGGATAATTAATGAGATAAAAGATCATGGATAGATCGATGTAATTGGTAGCAAACATTAGGCATAAAATCGCTTTGCTTCACATCATTTTACGAAAAAGACAAATAACAAGATTCAACTGATCCTACTTTCAAATGTAATATACACTACATATCATATCAGTAAAACCAAAGAGAATTTTAGATAGATAGGCCTTTTCTAGCTAGTGCTATTTACACTTTTTACTTTTTATGATAGCCTGACCCTGACCAAACCTATTTTGATATATGCGGTAACAGCATTTTCATGTATTATTCATTTCTAACCATCACTTTCATTCTTATCAGACATTTTAACTTTAATAAGTTTCTTTACAATGCCTAGCTTAAAAGTTAAATGGGATTCATTTTTATACTCCAATTATTAGTTAAGTGGATAAAATTCATTACTCTATCAAAAGGTTTAAGGATTTCATTTCATTAATATGTACGAAGTATATTTTTATTACATATCTTTATAGTAACTTTTGGAACCTTACTGCCGTTAGTGGTCGGTATTCAATCATTTGCAGGACCGACTATTCGGAATTAGGATTCACAAATGCTACAAGTGAAAGAAAAAGAATTCTTGTTTAAGGAATTTTTAGATGTTTTCTGTAAATTTATAAAAAAAAAGAAAAAAGAAAAAAAAAAAAGAGGAAGATTCCACTAGTTAACAAACAAATTAAACAGACGTTTGTCTCCCTCACGAAAATGACCCAACAAACCAAAAAGTGTTAATATTTTAAATAGGTCAACCTTAGTGCCACACCATCTTTCGGTCCATTAATTGATTATGGTATATATATATATTCTAGATAATGTTGATCATTCTTTATAGCATGTTGACCAAACCATCCCTTAACAAACAAGTGTGAATGAACTTGACCCTAATAAGGGACTGTGGTACGTACAATAATATGTATAATTATTATTATTATCCTACATTTAACTATTAGTATTTCTAGAATATTTTACGGAATATTCTTCATAATATTCGCCATTTTGTATAAATATTTGCCTTCCTTGAGGAAAAGTTTTTCAGCAAATTAAGGCAAGCAAATTTCATAAAAAATATAGTTTTGGAAATATTTTACGTATGAGAATATTTTTACGTCGTACAAAAAACACCCATGATCCATTTTATGGATTTGAAACACCTATGAAAATATTTCTTGCATTTTGCTTGTGGCAGGTACATAGTGGAAAGTATATTTAATTTAACATTCAGTTAAGCTCTTAATATTGCTTTAAGATTGTTTCAAGTGGAAAACAACTGCAACCTAGAAACAAGACGAATGAAGAATGATTAATAAAAAAGGCTAATTAAGCTAAATCCCCCAATTTCCTCGTAATGTGCAACTAAAACACCACTACTGGTCCTTTTAGTTATGTTTATCTAATTATATTATATCTTGTTTGTTATGGATGGAGTGACTTCTTGTGTAATTGATGGTTACAATTAGCTTAGTATTGATAAATTAATTAAAAAGTAGCTAAACATGATCGTTGAGACATTTTAATTTGTGAATGAATGACAAGGTCGGAAATTTAATAATATTTCATGTCAAGGTACTTGAGATTATCTTCGAATATATGAATACATTATTACTATTGTAGTGGTGGAAGTACCAAGTTGCTTGTTTCAAAATTGACATTAATGATTCTGTGGAGCACTTTGTGTTCTATTATTCTTTTAGAGGTTTTGTTTTGCATGGAAAAAAGAAAAGGTTAGCAAATCTTGCATAAAATAAAAGGCAAACTAGTTTCTTCGATCTTCATTTTCTTCTTTTCTTGGAGAGAAGTTGGAACAAAGAACTTATAAAAATACATAAATAAAGAAAAAACCAACCATCAAATGTGGCATTTAGCCTGTCCAGCAGAAGAAAGATTGCAGAACAGCTAATGAATACCTTATCCCATGTAAATCCACAGAGGGTAGGAATGAGTGAGAGATGACATAATTTGTGATCATTTAATTCCAATTGCTTTATTAGTAGTCAGGGGCGGACCAACATGATCTGAAATGCGAGTCGGTTTTGCTTACTTTCTTCATCCCCTCTATCAAAATGATCAAGGGATGGATCACCTTCATAAATTGTTGAATTTCTTCACATAAAAAAACACTTTTAGTATAGTAAAAAAGGTGTCTCAAAAATTACCTTAGATCACAATTTAATATATCAGGTATGACATTTCTGTATTTTCTTTAATTTACTAGTTAAAATTTCGGACTCTGCCAATATAGTTATGATTGTTAATCTGCAACTTTTTGAAGCATCACCTCTAATTACACGTCTAAAGTCTAAACCACATATTTTTACTTTTTGGGCCGGGCCTATACCCGGTGGATCGGGATGTGCAAGCTATTTTTTGTGACAAAGATCACTTTTAGCCCGTGACCGAAACAATTTACATTCAATAGCAGCAAAAGTGTATGAAATTTATATATTTTTTGTATTTAACATACAGATATGTATACATATGCAAAAAATATACAAAATTATACATTTTTTAGCTATTATTTTGAGAACAGTTATACAATGTCATTTTCTCATTTCTTTCCCATCAAACTTCTTTTTAAGTTAATTTACTAATTTTCTATATAATGACCCCATCACACCATCCTTAAATAGCTTTTAGCGGTTCATTCTCTTCGATATTCTCTTTGATTGCTTTTTATGAAATATGTAATCTTTTTCTAAAATAAAATTTTCCTTTTGTGAGGGGGTCGGACCCGTGAATAGGCAAGAGAAAGTAGGAAATAAGATTTGAATCTTGCACTTAAAGTGAAATATGATAGAATTGTAATTATTAGATTGCAACTCCAATATAAAATTAGCTAAAATTTTCTTGGCCTCATTTGTTTGTATTTGTTTGTATTTAGGAGTTCTGAATCTTGATTATTCAGATCTGAGATATTAAGTGTATTTTTTGTTTTTAATGTCTGAATCTTAATTATTCAGATCTTAATCATTAAGTGTGTTTGTTTGTTTTACTGCACAACCATTTAATGAGTCTGAATAGGTCTGTATGATTAAGATTTACAACAAAGACTTGATGTCATTAAGATGCTTTCATCCACACTCATTACTAACTACTGCCACCGCCTACTATTATCAACTACCACCACCACCATCCTCAACCATAGTTGTTACCACTATCACCACCCACCACCCCCACAACCATTATTCTCAACCACAACCACACACTCACCCAACTCAACTAGCTACCACAACCAACGACCCCATTACCATCAACAATCATAGTCGGCACCGCCCACCATTATAAACTATCACCACCCACCATCACACTACTAAAAAAAGGGGAAAAACGACCGCCAATACCGACCGATGTTGGTCAGTAATTGGCAAAAATCGACCGATAACCGATTGATTCATGGCGGTCGGTAATCGTAACATCGATAGAGCTAACTGACCGACATTGGTCGGTATTTTCCGACCGATTTCGGTCGGTCAATTAAATTCAAAAAAAAAAATTACCGAAAAAACTAACCAAAGTTGGTCGATTTTTTTAGATCAAAGTTGGTCGGTATTTTAATTATGTAATTAAAAAATGCACCATCTGGGAATCGAACTGGGGTCTGTACTGTGGCAGGATACTATTCTACCACTAGACCATTGGTGCATTTTGTTTTAAGACTGTCTTTTATTTTATTTATACTCTTTAATTATATTTTCGTACGAAAATAACCAGTTGATGTCGGTCGATTTTATTAAAAAATAAAATTACCAATCGAATTCGGTCGGTTTTTTTAATATTAATTTTAATTTATTTTAAATGAAAAATCAACCAAAGTTGGTCGGTTTCTTGAAAAATAAATTTCGTGGGACTCAAAAATAGTTTCCCGCATTTTTGCGCCAAAGAAAACCGACCAAAGTTGGTCGGTTTCGTAAAAAAAAAATTAAAAAATAAAATATTTTGAAAAACCTACCGACTTCGGTCGGTTTTTTTGCCGGTTAAATCGGTCGGTCGACCGCGGTCAATTTTTGCCGAATTTCTAGTAATGTCACCTTCCTCAATTACAACCACAACCATCACCACCATCCACCATTATTAACTATCAACATTCACCACCACCACCACCACCACCCTCAATCATAATCGTCATCGCTACCAATTACCACTAGCTACTACCAGAACCACCACCATCAACCAAAATCACCACCAACCACCGCCTCTAGTCGGCATTTACAAGCACCTCTGTTAGCCATCATCACCACTAACTGTCATATTTTTAAAAATTATAAATAAAGATAAGTTTTATACATTCCGATGTTGAGAAAACAAACAGTCTTAATTATTCAGTATTTAGATCTTAATGCAATATCTTAATATTCAGATATGTATTCAGATTCAGACGTCTTAATCTATCTATATTATATTAAAAGCACGAAGGCCCTTAGCGAAATGTCGTTCGCCTTTTTTACCCTTTAAATATAGATTTCACACTGGACGCAATCGTAATTTAAAATTTTTTAATATTTAGGACTTAAATTTTTTAGATATTATATTATATCCTTCCTTATTTGAACACCGAAAAAATCAAAATTGGGGAAATTTTCTTGCACTTAGAACCTTTTTTAGGTTTTAGCAAAAAAAAAAAGAACCTTTTTAAGGTTAAGGCGTCTTTATTCTTTAAAATCATATATAGGATAGGACAACGTCAAGAAATTTTCTCAAGCTAAATTGAGCTCCAACCCCTTTCACCAATATAATTGTATACCCTAGCAGCCTTCCCTAACTCTTTGTGGCGGAAAAGGTCCTTACACCTACGTCTCTAATTCTCACGGGTAGAATTTCATCTGTGATGCAGCTCTTGTTAATGTTTTTATTGCTTTCCTTCTGTCTTCTCTGAATATTAGTCAGGGGTCTTATTTTGTTAAGAACTAAGAAGTATGTAGATTTTCGGCAACGGATTTGATCTGTGTGCTATCAATTAAATATTTATATTTATTAAATTTTTTCATAGTATGCATGACCGAGGTGAAACCTATGGGATCCATTGCAAAAGGTTAGCTTCGCTTTAGTTCCTGACTTCCTATTACCTTTGATGTCTCAGTAAAGTTGTGTAAGTCTGCTTTTGGTCTAAGAGTTGAAACATTAGTTCAATTTAATTATGAAGAAAAATATTTTAGTAAACTGATAACGAGGGAGTAGTTATTGGCGGTTCTAATGCATCGAATCTTGATAAAACTTTGAACTTATTCATATATCTAAAAATTGTTCACACGTCTTTCGAAAAATATGTTTTCATAGAAAATATGTGTTAGCTTTTGTACATTTATCAATTCCAATAAAGTTTAAAAAATCACATATATTATAATTGAAGAAAAGAGCCTTCTTGTGATCAGTCACAAAAATTAATTTTGAAATTAGCTTTTAATTTAAAGAACTATACTTCATGTTTCTGTATTTTTTTTTAATGTTTTATGAATTTATAATATTTTCTCGGCATAACGTTTTTATACATGGATAGTATTTGCAAGATGTTGATTGACTTTTTTACTATTTGTAAGTGCATTTTGTCACACCTCCTTTTTCCCGAGGGGATAGGGGATAAGGGAGTTTTTCCAATTAAAGTGACAATATTCGAAATGGGATTATTTATTAAATCAGAGTCGCCACTTGGGATAATTTATGGTGTCCCAAGTCACCGGTTTATTTTGAATCCCAAATCGAGGAAATTTGACTTTATTTTATGGTCCGCGAACACAGAAGACCGGGTAAGGAATTCTGTTAACCCGGGAGAAGGTGTGGGGCACTCTCGAGTTCCGTGGTTTTAGCACGGTCGCTTAACAATTAATACTTGGCCTAATTATCTGATTTATTACATATTTAAAACCTATTGTACATTTTTACTTTTTAACCGCTTTTAATTATTTATGGAATTATTTCTGGAACAAGTCACGATGTCGTACAGTTGTCATTTTGGCACACGTCGCAAACCGCAGCACATGAAATGCACCCGCGATTTACGACATGCTTATTTTTAGTATTATTTTAAGTTGTGGTCGGGTCGCATGAAATGCACACCCGAATGAGATTTACGTATCGCGATCATGCCACGGGAACCGTACCCATAGTCACGATGATTATTATTAGTCGTACTAGCGTTTTCTTGAATGATTTACTTTCCTAAAGCTACTTTGAGATTAAATTATGGCAGGTAGTATGAAATTCATTTAGAGTCACAAATATGATTTGATTGAGTACTTATTTTTCATGAGAATGTATCTGGTTTGCCAGGCCCCAACGGACTACACCCTCATGAGCAGACCCGAGTCTAAACAAGTGAGAATAGACCCTTTAATCTCCAGAAAATTTGAGGAAAACATCACCCTGAACTATTAACAATCAGGCTTATACATTTAACATGAACATGGATAATGCTTTCTCAGGTCTAATTTCAAGTGAGCACTATACCAACTGATTAGTTTAACAAAAGATCCCAGATTTCAAACTAAAACCCAGACTCAATCGAAATCAACTGTTACACAAATAAATACTCTCACGCCTCCAGTAAATCTTGAATCCAGTTAAACATTAGTCAAAACTATGACTTAATGCTAGTGCCTTTTAAATCTCTATTTAGCATGTGACTCTCGACTTTAGATCTTACTCTAAATGAATAAGCATATCCATACTTCAACATACTGGAGAACAAATCTATTGGGATATAAATTAATTCTCAAAATCACAAGCCGCATAAGTAAACTCATTATAGATTAAATCTAAAACATGAGGAATCCGTTGAAATATTCAACGGCAAACAAACAATGCATCGGCAGTCAGACACGTTTTCAAGTAAGAAACAGGAGTCTAGTAATCGATTAATATAACAAAACACAAAGGACTCTTTTGAGTTTACCTCTTAGCTAAAGAGAGCATCTCGAACAAATTCCGGTACAGAACATTAGCAATCAACAACTCTTCAATTTCAAAATCTTCCTAAAATCCAGGAAAACAATGCAGTGATCGAGTAGGAACCGCGAGCCAAATTGAAACCGCGAACCTCAGACGGGATCTCGAATCGGCACCGAAATTTTGAACCCAAACCCGAACTCAAACACGAACTTCAAATAAATTCCATCTGAATGAGAGCTTTCGATTAACCTGCTAGTAGGCGATTACAAGATAGTCCGGCGACAAACTTGTCCACAAAATTGAAACGGCAGCAAGCTAATCAGGTACAACCAACTTGAACCTCGACTGAAAAATAAATTTACGGACGCGAACTCGAATCGATCTCAGCTTCAATCGAACTCCATATTTGAGACTCAAAATCAAAAGAAGAAACTGGAATATTTTTGTATTTTTGTGTTTTTTTTAAAAAAAAAAATTCAAATGCTAATTAACTTAAAATAGAAACATTTTCCTTTGTTTTGTATATCCCTTCTTCTGAGATGTTCAAAGAAAACAGAAAAATCCGGTGAGAAATTGGAGAACTCTTTTTCTGAAACCCTGGCTTTTCCCCTAATTTTTTTCCCTTTTTTTTTGTGAAGTCCGGAATCAGCTTTTTGTAGGGAGAAGGGGCTTAGGGTTAAAGGATTGGGTAAATGGGCTGAAGGGAGGAGTGGGCTGTCAGAAATTGGGCTCAAGTTTGGGCCAAATTTGCCTTTAAAGGTGGCCTTTTAACTCTACAAAGCTAAAATATTAATTTCTTTTCCTAAAATATCATACCATAAAAATGTAAAATCAATCCTAATTAATTAAAATATCTATATTATGACAAGAAACTATTTTTGTATTTTCAAACATATGTTTTAAAATTAAAACTAAAAGTTGACTGAAATCCTATTAAAAATAAAAATAAACAATTTTTTTTTTGAAATATTCCTTTTAAAAGTTACGCAGGTCAAAAATTACATGCTTACAGCTGCCCCTCTTTGCTTAGAAACACGAAGAGTTTTCGGAGCAAAGAACAATAAGCAACGTAATTGATTTATGACCCGACGCTTATTCAAAACGAAACAAAGACGGATAAAAGATTGTGACCGAGCCCTGGTATTTGAGCTGCCTACATATCCTTGGCTTTAAAGGAATCAGGTCATGTGTAGTTCAGAGGTGAATGAAGTGGTGGAATGTGTGGAGAGGATGACAGAGTCGAGTGAGATACCGTTCCGTCGAGGTTCCGGTCCGCGGTCCTGTTATTACATCAAAATCAAAAAATAAAAAAGACTAACTAAGCCTGTCAGCTATGAGTTACAAGATTCCTATCTATAAGTCTTCTGAAACTTGATCTTGAGGCTTGAATGGTTCTTCATGCAGACTTTTGATTTGAACCTTGCGGCTTGCTAACTGCAGGTGCTGATTCATTCTTCTACAGCTTCTTCGGATCAAGACAGGACCTGCAGTGCTCGTGTATTCAGCCATGTCTTGAGCAGTTCATGTCTTTCATCGGCTTATGCATTTTGGATTCACTTCTCTTTTTTCTTTTTTTCTTTTTTTTCTTTTATTCTGGATTGAGACTTCTTCCTTTGGTCATCTCGGACTGTCAGCTCGCATTCTTGAGGCGAGCTTTTGCTACTTCTAACTTGAATTGAATTCTTAAATGACTTCCCTCGTTCTCCAAGTGGGTGCCTGATGACTTAAAACTCGAAATAAATTCTCTTATTCTCCAGGTGGGCGCCTGCTGACTTAAAAACTTGAAATAAATTCCCTCATTCTCCAGGTGGGCGCCTGTGCTGACTTAAAATAGAAATCAATTCCCTCGTTTTCCAGCTGAGCGCCTGATGACTTAAAACTGAAATGAATTCCCTCGTTTTCCAGGTGGGCGCCTGATGACTTAAAAACTTGAAATAAATTCCCTCGTTCTCCAGGTGGACGCCTGATAATGACTTGAAAATTAAAACAAATTCCCTCATTCTCCAGGTGGGTGCCTGATGACTTTAAAACTTTGAAATTAATTCCCTCGTTCTCCAGGTGGGCGCCTGCTGTTGACTTAACACGTGAAATGAATTCCCTCATTCTCCAGGTGGGCGCCTGTGCTGACTTAAAACAGAAATGAATTCCCTCATTTTTCAGGTGGGCGCCTGCTGACTTAAAACTGAAATTAATTCCCTCGTTCTCCAGGTGGGCGCCTGATGACTTAAAAACTTGAAATAAATTCCCTCGTTCTCCAGGTGGGCGCCTGATAATGACTTGAAAATTAAAATAAATTCCCTCATTCTCCAGGTGGGTGCCTGATGACTTTAAAACTTTGAAATTAATTCCCTCGTTCTCCAGGTGGGCGCCTGATGTTGACTTAAAACTTGAAATGAATTCCCTCGTTTTCCAGGTGGGCGCCTGCTGACTTAAAACTGAAATGAATTCCCTCGTTCTCCAAGTGGGTGCCTGCTGACTGATTTGAACTTAAAATAAATTCCCTCATTCTCCAGGTGGGACCCCTGATTTCAAGAAAACTAAAGATTGATGACTCAAGAAAACTAAAAGTTGACCCTTTTTTTTTTTTCAGACTTCCCTTTTTTAAACTTATTATCCTAGGAGAAAATTCATCAGATTAGGTCTTTTTTTTTTTTTTTTTTGGTATCTTAGGAGAAAGATTCATCAGACTAAGACTTCTATCCTAGGAGAAAGTTCATCAAACTAGGTTTTCTGTCTTAGGAGAAAGATTCGTCAGACTAAGACGTTTATCCTAGGAGAAAATTCATCAGACTAGGTTTTCTATCTTAGGAGAAAGATTCATCAGACTAAGATTTTGATCCTAGGAGAAAGTTCATCAGACTAGGTCCTTTTTTGTTATCTTAGGAGAAAGATTCATCAGACTAAGACGTTTACCCTAGGAGAAAATTCGTCAGACTAGGTTTTCTATCTTAGGAGAATGATTCATCAGACTAAGATTTCGATCCTAGGAGAAAGTTCATCAGACTAGGTCTTTCTTTCCTTTTTTTATCTTAGGAGAAATATTCATCAGACTAAGATTTCTATCCTAGGAGAAAATTCATCAGACTAGGTTTTCTATCTTAGGAGAAAAATTCATCAGACTAAGATTTTTATTGGGAGAAAATCCATCGGACTAAGACTTTTTATCCTAGGAGGAAAAATGTGAAAAGCAATGGCAACATTTATGCACACTAGCAAGACAGATAAAGACAAAAATTTGAGAAACTTACCTTTGTCGGCTCTTCTCTTCTTTTTCTTTCTCTTTTTTTTTTTTTTTGAAAACCCAAATTCCTTGCACTGCTTTGTTCCTGTTTCAAACAAAGAAAATTTTGTCAGTTTTTAAAAGTGGTGGTCGGTTTGCGGCCTTGAGTCTTGGGTTGCTTGACTTTGTGATCATCCAACTTTTGGAAGACTGACTGCATTGGTAGTTGGCTGCACTGCTGGAAGACTCTGTTGTTCCTTACAAGGGACCTTTACTTTCTGTATCAACCCTGATTGTTTCGCTCCCAATGCCATTTGTGTTTTGTGGCTCAATCAGCCTTATCTCAAAAAAGAGATTTCTTTTCTTGGATAACCTTTTCAGATATCTTGAATGGCTTTTGCTTTTGGAGCAATTTTGTCTCTCAGAGAGAATCACAACTGGTAAGTGCCTTTTGCACGATGTGCACACTTCGTAGTCATTGTTCGGTACTTCAGAGAATCTCTGATTAACCTTAAGGTTATCTTTGCTTGCTTTACCCGAATAGGTTGACAAGAGTCTTTTGGAGGGGAAGCCTTTGCATGAATCCTCAATGCATGTTGACTGTAAAACCCGAGTGTGCTGGCCAGATTTACTTTGTGCAACTGAAAAGCTGGTAGCAGATTTTGAAATCTTTTCTTGCTTGTTTTGACAAGGACTGACTTAGAGCGAATGACACAATGATGCGAAGAAACAATATTAACAAGAAATACCCTTGTCGGGAAGGAAATGAGGAAGATATTTTTTGGGGGGGCAGCTAGCCCTTATGATCATGACATGCATTTTGGACTTAGCGGCATGATCTTTCAAACTGTTCAAATCTTTCCTTTTACCATTCCTATGACATTTGAAGTCGGACTTGTTTGTGCCAATTCTTTGCAACAGCTTCATGACTCACTTTCGACTAGTGGTGCACCGAGGGGTTTTCACCAACAAGTCTCTCTCATTTATTCATCTCTGCTTATCGTCGTCTTACAGTGCTCGTGAGGGTTTTCACTAGTAAGACTCTCTAATTGTTTCTTCTTTGTTTTTTTTTTTTTTTCTTTTTTGTGAGCAACTCGACAATGTTCTATGTCGTGTGACAACTGCTGCTCTTTGCATGCGTCTCTTGGCATTCTTGAAGGCATATCGGGAGGTCTTTATTTGGAAGGTTTTTGGATAGGGTTGGAAAGATGGGTCGGCATGGAGGCTCTAAGTAGACTCAATATGATGGGTTGTACACTTTACAACTCTTGGAATCGACTCTTTCAAAAGTGAAATAAAATTTTTGCCCCAGTTTCTGATATTGGGGATTTTTGTATTTTTTTCTTTCTTTTTTTTCTTCTCTTTCTTTTTTTTTCTGAACCGTGTAAGGCTGCCTACGTATTCCTTTTTTAAAGGAATCAGGTCTAACGTAGTTCAAACATCTGACCTAACTATTATTTTTCATCATTCTTTCTGCTCTTTTTTTTTCTTTTTTCCGTTTTTTTTTCTTTTATTTTTTCAAAACAAGTTGCCCAACTTCTATTTTCTGGGGGTATGAGCTTTTGACTATTCTTTTCTTCTTCTTTTTTTTTTTTTTTTACTTGTACTTTCTAAGAGTTGCCCCAGTTCGTACTCTTTGGGCATGGACCTTTCTTTTTATTTTTTCATTTCATTTTTTTTTTTTAACTCTAAACTTGATTCCAAAAGAGGGTGGTCGAAGAAAATAACACAGGCTCAAAAGGGGTAACAAAGGGTAAAGTGTTTGGGTAGCAGAAAAATGGCCTCCTAGCCTCGAGAATGCCAAACATGGTTTCCTTTCGCGATACAACATTGATGAACATGTCTGTCTTCTTGGTGTGTCGTGGTCGAAAGACACTTTCCATCCCTTAATGTCAAACTTTCCAACAAACTTCAATTGATTCTTTCCCAAACCCGATCTTCACAATGATTTGAAGGTAAAACTTACTCGAGCTTAATTCCAAAGTGTTTCGACTCTTTGTTCATCCTAAAAATATCTTCTTTTTTTTCGGTTATCCGATTCAAGATTAGATCAATTTTCTAAGATCTGGCCAAAAGTTCCGAATGCATGCCATGTCACTAGAACTAGCGGCGAAAGAACTAAGCATGGAATGAAACAAGGACAAACTGTATTTCACTGAATAACGGATAGAAGGATTTGACAATAAGACAAACAAATTAAAATCCGAGTTACGACCCTAAAATAACCCGGCTAATGAAAATAGCAACAAAACGAACAGACAAGACTCCCACAGACAAAATAGAGGGATAGAAGGGTTCGACTCAATAAAACAAATAAAATCTGGATCACACCCTGGAATAACCCAGGTAATAGAAAAAACATCAAAACAAGCTACCAAGATTCCTTCCTAGTGAGGAGGGAATGACTTTTCAATTGCTAAGCTTGACATTTAGCCACAAATTTGTTCATCAGAATCACCATGGCCTTCTCCAATTTCAGTCGGCAAGTTCCCGAGAGGATTCTCATACTCCATGTCACCACACATCATCCCCACAAAGTGTGCATTATCACGTGCATATAAAGGATTCTGCGTGATATTCTGGTCATTATCTTGGATCACTATCAGTTTTTTCTGGATCATCCTTTCTATTTCTCTTTTCAAATCCCGACAACTTTCAACATTGTGCCCCTAGGCATTGGAATGGTATTCACACCTTTTAGAAAGGTCAAAGTTTCTTGCACGTGGGTCCACATAATTTGGAGGAATAGGTGCAATCATGTCATAATGCTTTAATTTCTCAAACACACTTGCATAGGACTCTCCTATTGGTGTAAAATTATCTTTCAACCTTTGTTCCCCTCTATACCCCTGGCTCCGTTGTGGGTTATAGGGCACTTAAAAATTTTGTGGAGGTTGGTGGAGATTTTGTGGTGCTGGTGCTCGCCTTCTGGGGTGTCTTGGTGGTTGGAAAACATATTGAAGTGGAGCAATAGAGTATTGTGGGTTCTGAGGTGGATAGTAGTGCTCAGGGGAATCATCGGAAACCTGATGAAGCTGCTTATACCTTCGAGATGTTCTCCTAGGACCTCTTCTCGACCTTATTGTCATCATGGATTCTTCATCCTTCTCAATCTGGACAGCCTAAGTTGTAGCTTTGAGAACTACTTGACTTATAATTTTACCTGTCTTAAGGCCATTCTCAACCATTTCCCCAATTTTGATTGCTTCCGAGAAGGATTTGCCAACTGCGGACATCATATTTTGAAAATAATCTGGCTCTTAAGCCTGAAGGAAGACAGTGATTAGCTCATGGTCATCCATGGGTGGCTTAACTCTAGTTGCTTGCTCTCTCCATTTAATGACATATTCCCTGAAGCTTTCAGTCGATTTCTTCTTCAAGTTAGAAAGGGAATTGCGGTCTGGGGCGATGTCGATATTGTACTGGAATTGTCTGATGAAGGCCAGGGCCATGTCATCCCAGACATGCCAGTGAGAGGTGTCTTGATCAATAAACCATTCAGAGGCCACCCCTGTCAAGCTTTCCCCAAAATAAGCCATTAGCAATTCTTCATTTCTTCCCGCACCTCTTAGCTGACTGCAATACCTTTTCAAGTGAGCTATGGGGTCGCCGTGTCCATCATACTTTTCAAATTTGGGGATCTGAAACCAAGTGGCAAACGAACATCGGGGAACATACATAGATTCTTGAAGGCAACACTCTTTTTACCTGCCAACCCTTGCATATTTTTCAACTGCTGTTCTAAGCTTTTCATTCTTTGGGTCATTTCTTCCTGTGCCATCTTACGGGCAGGATTCTCAATCTTTGCAGGAAGATCGAATAGGTACGAGTGGTACTCAGGAGAATGGTATTGTTCTTGTTGGGTAGCAAATTGTGACTCGTGAGTTTTCTTTTGCACCACCGTCGGTTGTGGGATGGTGAAGACGGGTATAACAGTAGTGGTTGTCTGATTGGTTGTCAATGGCACACTTTGGGAGCGCGCAACAGAAGTTTCAGTTGTAGTCATACAGTTGGGATAAAGACTGAACCCAGGTGGATAGGATTGATCGGGCAATGAGACCGGAATGGTAGTAGTCGAAATGGATGTGAACTCTGGGAAACCATGAATAGAAAAAGGCGGTCCTTGGCCATTGGCCCATGCTTGACACATTTCAGTCATTTGCTGCTTCAGTACTCTATTTTCCTCAACCACAGTAGACTCTTGCAGAACCCTCTGACCCTGAGTCTCTTGAGCACTTGTAATAGCTTCGATGCCAGTTGTCAATGGCATTTTTCCCTTGGATATTGTGTTGCCAACTTACCACAAACCGACCACCTCAAACTTTTTCTATAATTCAAAACAAGAGACACGTTAGAATGGACTCAGTCGGTCCTTATTATCATCATCATTTTTATTTTATTTTTTTATTTATTTATTTTTTTGGTCGATCGAACCTAATGTGGGTTGCCTACGTATCATGTGGGAACATGAATCAGATCGTGCGTAGTTCGGGAGGATCAAAAATAAGGTAAATAAACTAACTCTTTTTGGATTTTGATTTTTTCTTTTTAATTTCCGAAAGAAAGACTTATAAAGAAGAAAGAAAATATTTTTGGAATTTGATTATTTTTTCTAATTTTTCCGATAGAAGGACTTCTATATAAGAAAGAAAAATATTTTTTGGCTTTTAATGTTTTTTTTTTTTGGATTTTTTGGGAGAAAGACTTTCTAAAAAAAAAGGTAGAAAATATTTTTTTGATTTTAATTTCATTTGTTTTCTTTTTCTAATGAAAGACTCCTACAAATAAAATATTCTTTTTTTTGTTTAAAATTATTTTTTAATCTTTTATTTGTTTGGGATTTTCTTTTAAAAAAGACTCCTAAAAGAAGGAATTAAAGGAAATATTTTTGGATTTTTAAAAATGGGGTCTCAAAGAAAGACTTTCTAAAGAAGGAAATAAAGGAAAATATTTTTAGATTTTTGAAAATTGGGGTCTAAAAGAAAGACTTTCTAAAGAGGAGATAAAGGAAAATATTTTTAGATTTATTTTTGAAAATTGTGGGCCGGAACCGATGAGGTTTGCCTACGTATCTCACATCCGGTGAGAATCAGACCCGCGTAGTTCTGCCATTTTGATGCACAGAAAAATATGATTTGTTTTGAAATAATTCTCTCTTTGTTTGTGAAATTTTGACAGAGTAACGGGATTTTTGAATACCGAAATTATCAAAACCAGGTGTTTTTCTGTCTTACCTCACTCTTGGTTTTTCTCTTCTTTTTTGTTTTTTGGATTTTTTTTTCCTTACTCACGAAGCCGGTCAACATACAAGCCAAGCAAATTAATGCACAAGTAGCACGTAAAGAATGCATCAGGATGGTCCTTTAATTTTTGGGCACACCTGTCCTAGACGGACCAAACCCCTGTGTTGAGTCCCCTAAGTCAAATGCACGTGATGCAAGCAAACGTACCTACTAGGGATCCGGCATGAGGCTATGTTATTCTAGGCTTAAAACCCTAGGTGTATGGTTCTAGACCTGGCTTACCCGAGCGGACAACTCGAGCCGGGGGGAGGGGGGGGGACAACGTACCGGTAACCAAAAGGCCATCCGGCTTTGTAACTGATCCGATCCTCGTTCTAAATTAGAAAATGACACTAACAGAAAAGAAGTCACGCCAGCGTGCACTTCCCAGAAGATTTAGAAGACTCGGGGAGGATAATGGTTTCGTGACAGTTTATATACAGTCCAAACAATATCAAAGCAGTAAAAATAGGCATTTAGCACATTAGGCTCAAACACGTAAAAAATCAGATAATAAGTAAAAGCCAAGTATAACAGTCATCTAAGCTCGAATTCTGAACCCTGAACCAGATGTTCTGGGTAAATTCTCCAGCAGAGTCGCCAGAGCTGTCACACCTCCTTTTTTCCGAGGGGGATAGGGGATAAGGGAGTTTTTCCAATTAAAGTGACAATATTCGAAATGGGATTATTTATTAAATCAGAGTCGCCACTTGGGATAATTTATGGTGTCCCAAGTCACCGGTTTATTTTGAATCCCAAATCGAGGAAATTTGACTCTATTTTATGGTCCGCGAACACAGAAGACCGGGTAAGGAATTCTGTTAACCCGGGAGAAGGTGTGGGGCACTCTCGAGTTCTGTGGTTTTAGCACGGTCGCTTAACAATTAATACTTGGCCTAATTATCTGATTTATTACATATTTAAAGCCTATTGTGCATTTTTACTTTTTAACCGCTTTTAATTATTTATGGAATTATTTCTGGAACAAGTCACGATGTCGTACACTTGTCATTTTGGCACACGTCGCAAACCACAGCACATGAAATGCACCCGCGATTTACGACATGCTTATTTTTAGTATTATTTTAAGTTGTGGTCGGGTCGCATGAAATGCACACCCGAATGGGATTTACGTATCGCGACCATGCCACGGGAACCGTACCCATAGTCACGATGATTATTATTAGTCGTACTAGCGTTTTCTTGAATGATTTACTTTCCTAAAGCTACTTTGAGATTAAATTATGGCAGGTAGTATGAAATTCATTTAGAGTCACAAATATGATTTGATTGAGTACTTATTTTTCATGAGAATGTATCTGGTTTGCCAGGCCCCAACGGACTACACCCTCATGAGCAGACCCGAGTCTAAACAAGTGAGAATAGACCCTTTAATCTCCAAAAAATTTGAGGAAAACATCACCCTGAACTATTAACAATCAGGCTTATACATTTAACATGAACATGGATAATGCTTTCTCAGGTCTAATTTCAAGTGAGCACTATACCAACTGATTAGTTTAACAAAAGATCCCAGATTTCAAACTAAAACCCGGACTCAATCGAAATCAACTGTTACACAAATAAATACTCTCACGCCTCCAATAAATCTTGAATCCAGTTAAACATTAGTCAAAATTATGACTTAATGCTAGTGCCTTTTAAATCTCTATTTAGCATGTGACTCTCGACTTTAGATCTTACTCTAAATGAATAAGCATATCCATACTTCAACATACTGGAGAACAAATCTATTGGGATATAAATTAATTCTCAAAATCACAAGCCGCACAAGTAAACTCATTATAGATTAAATCTAAAACATGAGGAATCCGTTGAAATATTCAACGGCAAACAAACAATGCATCGGCAGTCAGACACGTTTTCAAGTAAGAAACAGGAGTCTAGTAATCGATTAATATAACAAAATACAAAGGACTCTTGAGTTTACCTCTTAGCTAAAGAGAGCATCTCGAACAAATTCCGGTACAGAACATTAGCAATCAACAACTCTTCAATTTCAAAATCTTTCTAAAATTCAGGAAAACAATGCAGCGATCGAGTAGGAACCGCGAGCCAAATTGAAACCGCGAACCCCAGACGGGATCTCGAATCGGCACCGAAATTTTGAACCCAAACCCGAACTCAAACACGAACTTCAAACAAATTTCATCTGAATGAGAGCTTTCGATTAACCTGCTAGTAGGCGATTACAAGATAGTCCGGCGACAAACTTGTCCACAAAATTGAAACGGCAGCAAGCTAATCAGGTACAACCAACTTGAACCTCGACTGGAAAATGAATTTACGGACGCGAACTCGAATCGATCTCAGCTTCAATCGAACTCCATATTTGAGACTCAAAATCAAAAGAAGAAACTGGAATATTTTTGTATTTTTGTGTTTTTTAAAAAAAAAATTCAAATGCTAATTAACTTAAAATAGAAACATTTTTCTTTGTTTTGTATATCCCTTCTTCTGAGATGTTCAAAGAAAACAGAAAAATCCGGTGAGAAATTGGAGAACTCTTTTTCTGAAACCCTGGCTTTTCCCCTAATTTTTTTCCCTTTTTTTTTGTGAAGTCCGGAATCAGCTTTTTGTAGGGAGAAGGGGCTTAGGGTTAAGGGATTGGGTAAATGGGCTGAAGAGAGGAGTGGGCTGTCAGAAATTGGGCTCAAGTTTGGGCCAAATTTGCCTTTAAAGGTGGCCTTTTAACTCTACAAAGCTAAAATATTAATTTCTTTTCCTAAAATATCATACCATAAAAATGTAAAATCAATCCTAATTAATTAAAATATCTATATTATGACATG
This sequence comes from Nicotiana tomentosiformis, assembly GCF_000390325.3. Taxonomy (NCBI): domain Eukaryota; kingdom Viridiplantae; phylum Streptophyta; class Magnoliopsida; order Solanales; family Solanaceae; genus Nicotiana; species Nicotiana tomentosiformis. Next base: position 39,541,805 of record NC_090818.1, on the reverse strand, counting down.
AAACTATTTTTGTATTTTCAAACATATGTTTTAAAATTAAAACTAAAAGTTGACTGAAATCCTATTAAAAATAAAAATAAACAATTTTTTTTTGAAATATTCCTTTTAAAAGTTACGCGGGTCAAAAATTACATGCTTACACATTTCTTCATAATAAATTTAGTAGAATTTAAAGGTGTATTGTTGGTAGTCATGATGAGTATATGAAATTGCTAACTAGAATAAAAAAAGAGCATAATAACTTGTGGAATTAAGGTGACAAAATTATAAAATCAGAATTTCTTTTAAGTTGAATATAGTAACTCATGATTAACTACTTCTGTTTTGTAGTTTCTTTCTTTATTAAGTTAGCTATCTAAGATCAATACTTGTATTTTTATTTTATAACTCAAACATAATTTTTAATACAATATTTATATAATTTTTAAAAAAATAGTATTTATTGAGATAGGATACACGCGCAAAGCGCGCACTCTAATACTATATAAACCTGAAGGAAGAAGGAATTTTTACATATAAAGAGTTGCTCTTACAATCGACCCTTTAATCTATCTATACTATATTAAAAGCACGACGACCCTTAACGAAATATCGTTCGCCTTTTTTACCCTTTTAAAAATAGAGTTCACAATAGACAAAATAGTCATTTAATTATCTCCCTAAGATTTAGAACCTTTAAATCAATAAAATTTTGACTATTAAATATATTTCCTTATTTGAATTATGTAAGAATTTCTAATTTCTAATATATAAGAATTTAAAAACAACAATTACACGTTGATTTAATTGTCCAACGAAACTACATCCAAGTAACCATATATTTGTTTACCAATTCCATATAACCAGAAACTACATCCAAGTAACCATATTTTGTTTACTAATTCCATATAACCATATTTTATTTACCAACCACCATACCTTTTTAAGTTAAGAAAATTGCTTTTGTTGTCTAAATAAAGATTATATTGTTCCTCTTTTAGTTTTTATACAAAGTTGGAAAGAACGAATTCTATGTACCTAGGTTACAATTTTGTTTTTTCATTACCATGTAAAAAATAGACTTATAAATATTTTTTAAAAATTAAGAACAAGACTCAACCCGAGAAAAAAAAATCAGAACATATTTTTAAACTTTTAATTTCTTATGTTATAAAAAGTAGCTTTAATTTGTTTCCTACATAAAATATTCATTTTAGAATCTTGACAAATGAAATTAGATTTATTTATTATTCTTCTTGGAAATGAAAAATTGATTGTACTTATAATCTATAGTCATAATACATATTGTTTGCTGAACCTTTCTCTAAATTAGAAAAATTAATCTTTAAATATATAATTCTCTAATATATACCATGTATTGTTTTTTATGTCGAGCAAGTTTTTTAAAATTTTAATCTCCTTTATTATAAAAAGTAGCTTAGCTTCATTTTTCTACATAATTTCTTTTAGAATCTTGATGATAAATCAATTGTCAAAAAGTTACCATTAAGTTTAAAGCTTCATTGATTGGATAAAGATCTAGAATTGTTTTTAAAGAATAACTTCCTCAAGACCTGCCTAATTCGGTGACTAGAGTTTTATGAAAAATATATTATTTAATATATTAGAATTTCAAGAAATATATATTTGGGAACGTAGAAGCGCACTACAAGATAAACAATTAGATAAATATTTATATTCAGTAATTAAGTTTTATAATATTTTGATGAAATAACACATTATACAAATTCTGATGTAATATAAATATTTATAGCTTGTTTGGCCAATCTTCTTTTTGGCCAATTTTTTTTTTTTTACCAAAAGTATTCTAGGTTAAGGTGTTTGGCTAAGCTTTTAGAAGGAAAAAAATATTTTTGAGTAAGAACAGAAGAGTTTTTCGAGAAGCAGAAAAAATAGCTTCTCCCTAAAAGTATTTTTTTCGAAAAATATTTTTGAGAAAAATACACTTAAAAATATTTTTTAAAAGCTTAGACAAATACTAATTACTGCTCAAAAATATTTTTCAAATTAATTAACCAAACACAAGTTGCTTCTCACCAAAAGTACTTTAAAAAGTATTTTTGGGGAAACAAATTTCAAAATAAGCTGATTTTAGAAGTTTGGCCAAACAAGCTATTAGTGTCATTGGTCAATTGATAGTCCAAATTTATATTACTTGTATTCTAAAGAGATAGTATGCGAGATACAACAACATAACGTATTTATATCTCATAACTATAATAAAATATTTATAGTTATATAACTAATTCAATTAAATTCATCATCTTTGCATGTATAGAAGATACTAAAATTCAGCTATTGTTTCAATGTATGCACCAATTTATTATTTTGTATATATTCTATATTGATTGATGCAAAAGATACGTGCAACACACGTACACTAAAGCTAGTCATAATAAAAACAAATGAGATCTAATCTCTTTGAAACTGATAGTTAACAGCACATGCAATACTTATATTTCATTTTATGAGCAGAGATAAACAAATTATAATGACGAAGTAAATGTTACCAACGAAAATATGGCTATACAAAATCTCATCGATGCATAAAGTGATATTTTGATCAATCTCAAATAAGACTTACTGTAGGTAGGAAATTCATGTTCAGTGTCTTCACATCTTTAGTACCAACTACCAAATACAAGCTAAGATATATATAAATTTATTTTCGCACTCACTGAAATCAAAATTTTGGAAGACACTTGATTATTCAAGAATAAGAATCAAATTACCTCACCCGTAAAAGAGAAGAACCGAAACAGAAAAGAAAAATGTATATTTTTAGCTGCTCCCAAAAATAATAGCTTACAAATTATATTTTATATATATATTATATATGTTGAACTTTGGTCATGGATCAAGATAACGCAGGAGAGTCTATCTGGAGCAGACATCCTAGGTTATCAAATCCAAGATGCCAACGATTTCTCAGCATTTGAATGGTCTGTCACTACTTCAGTGCTCTAATGTCATAGTGTGAATAAAACCAATGACATTTCTGCATTAAGTAGACTTTCCAGAATTAGAAGACCAATTAGCCGACATTTCAATTGAGGCTGATGATGATAATGCAGAAAGAGAAAAAAAATACCAACTTCATAGTGTCCTCTTGCTTATCTTTTTAATTCCTTTATAGGTAAAAAAAATTGCCCCTCGACTTCTAACCAAGAGATTATGAATTCAAGTCACCCCAAAAGCAAGATGGGGAAATTTTGGAGGGAGGAAGCCGAGGATCTATTGGAAACAACCTATCTATCCTAGAGTAGGGGTAAAGTCTGCGTATACATTATCCTTCCCAAACCCCACTAGTAAAATTATAGTGAGTTATTCTTCTTGTTGTTGTCGTAAAGTTCTCTTTACCACGTAATTCGTAATCCATTACTATTTGACTTCGTAAAAAGCATTTCTTTTTCATATTCATGTATCTCTAGTTTTGCTACTTCGTGCCACCCCGAAAGAATAAACTACAAACTATGCCCAAAACGTCGTTAACTAAGGGCACGACACGCAACCATATAGGAGTAATAATATAGTGTGCTACTACTAATAAATAGACAAAAAGAATAAAAAGTCAAATGAATTAGACAATTGAAGAAATAGACATAATGGGAATAAAAGGGTTGTCTGTCTAGATATGTGTTTGTCGGTCTATCTTTTTTCTTGTTTATCTTCTTATTAATGAGGAGAAGAAAATAACAAAAGATGATTAGATGATTAACTTAAAACATTACATATAGATGTTCGTAATACGTATCGGAAGATAATAACAATCCTAAACAAATTTTTTAGTATTTAAAATTTATTTATATGTCAAAGATTGGATCTAAAAAGTACCTGGTGAAAAGAGTCTCGTTTCAAAAATTTCTTCGATAGTGCGAAGACTCTATGCGTATCCACACCGAGACCGACCCTTGCTATCAACTCTTTGATCAATGAAATCGGCGAACAAATTGAATAAAAATCTTGTGTTGAAATTTTTCTCAAAAATCTCAACTCAAAGGTATAAGAACTAGAAACACTTTTCTTCTTCTCAACAATTAATGATCCGATAAATTTTTCTGCATCACCCTTTATATAACGTCACTTATAAACTCTTTTCCTATTTGGTTGAGATAATGATTTACTTAGGGTAAAAGTTTATACCTAAATAAACTTTATGGAAATTTTCAATGGAAATTTGAATTCCCATTCAAATTGGCATCGTGACTGCCAAGTCCTTATGGACTTTCCATAAGATCCAATTCCAAATTGAATTATAAGTACTAATTAGTATTTTGTCTAAAAAATTCTAATCCCATTCTTAATGGGTTTGAAGTTGCCGACAAGTCCGTTTGTGGACTTTACACGTTAGTTATCCAATTCAAAATTGGATTCTAACTCATAAACCTTTTATATTAATATTATATATATACTCTTATATAAATAACTATTAATTAAATATATCAAATATATATTACAATCCAATTTTGAATTGGATATATATATATATATATATATATATATATATATATATATATATATATAACTATTAAATAAATATATCAAATATGTATTTCAACAAAGAGATATAATTTAACTTTCTATCCCAAATAGAAAATTTTAATTTGTTCACAATATTAATTATATCCTCTATGCTAGCAAAGAATATAATAATATTTCATTTGGACTAATAATTTAAATTATTTGACCGATTAAATTCTATAATTTAATTACCAAACAATAAAATAATTAATCTTTTAGCAAAGATCAGAACACTCGTTAGTGTGCGACCCCATAGGTTCAATACTAAACCGGTAGTAAATTGATCATATCAATATACTAATCAAGGGCGGCATCTAGCAACACTCCTTAACGACCGGATAGAATGAAGTATACAATTTACTCTCAAGAACCAGTAGAAGAATAATGTAGTAATTTCTTCTGTCCTTATAGCTCTGGGTCACCCTAGTATGTGTTCATGTCAAATATAATTGATCACTGAATGACCTAAGAAATTCTTTTCTTCTTTCATTCAATTGCCCTGGCCAAGGTCTTAGTTTGGTCGCTTATAATTCATGACAACATGGAGCTTAAACTCATTACCAAGAGTTGACATATTCCATCTTGATCAATCACTAATTCTACAAGTATTTAATCATACCAAATATCCTTTCAACTATCGCCCTAGGGCCATAGGTGTCTAGTATCAAAGCACAATAAATAACTTGTCAATTACTATGACGATCTCAGGTCAAAGGAATCTTACATCACATTCTTCAAGAGAATATCCTATTGATATTTTATAGTAATTTTAACCATTAGGAATTATCCAATGAGTCGGTTCAATGATCATATCTCTATATGCATCATCTATCTATGTGATTTAGTTAATGAGATCAACTAATTTTTATCCCATAAAGACAATCACATAAATATTGATCTAATCGGATTACTAATGTCCAAATTAATAATCTTACGATCAAGAACAAATTTAGATTAATTTATAAGAAACTTCACTCTCATTATCATGATCTCTATCACGATGACAAGTCTCAAAATTTAATCGAGGACTTTATCAAGTTAATCAAACAACTAATAATAACTATGATAAAAGAATATCAAATGCCATATATTTTTTATATCAAATAACGTTTGCAAAAATATATTCAAATCATCAAATATGAGATTGGATCTAGGGCATATCTATTATATCCCTAACAATTTGTTCAAGGATTGAGTAATAGTGATTAAGACAACAGTAAGCACCAACCCAGAGGCGGATCCATGATTTAAAGTTTATGGGTTCCTATAGCTACCTTAAATAAATATACAATAAGTAAATGGGTTCACAATCAAATATTTATGGATATTTAGTAAATTTTATAATATATATACAGGGTATATACAAAAGCTACTGGGTTCCCGAAAACCCACATGTAATAGGCTGGATCCGCCCCTGCACCAACCCACTTAAACACTAACAAGCAACATGCTCATGTGCTTATAATTATCCTTAGATTTGACAATGAATTATGGACTCTCATCTAAGAATGCAAAACATTGAGTAACTTAATTAGAAACAAAGACAAATACTAGTCTAAGGATATCTAATATGGGCATTGGCAGTGTTTAGAATTTGGACCAGCAAAATTAAACAACATTGTCCCATCATCATCTTTCCCACTTATTTTGTCTCACTTATTGTCCCTGCTCATTTATTGACCCTAATTCATTATCCAAATCTTTTTGGTTTGGTTAGCTAGTGTATAAAAAGGACTGAGAACTCACTAACATTTTTTACTCCCCTTCCTTTTTTTTTGATTTTATTCTCAAATTCTGTTTCACATATTCATACACATAGTCCTCTATTATGTCTAGATTTTGCATCAAAATAAAACTTGTGTTACTATGTATATTGATTGTGTTGTCCATGTTCTTGGGATGTTGTGAGGCCATAGAAAGGCCAGTTGGTAGGCCTCGTCTAAATTTACGCGAATTTGGATATGATGATTCAACATTGGAGTATTACAGAAGAAGGGCAATGTTAGATGCAGTAACAACGAGGGTAGCTCCAGGAGGACCAGATGCTCAGCATCATTCTTTATCACCAAAACCGTCATAAGATTCCATATTTAAAAATTATGTATGCACCTAAAACTAATAAGACATATGTTGTATGTATTTGATGGCACTTATCAGTGATAGAATTTAATCGGTTATAACAAGTTATTGCTAAATCTTCTAGCAGGTTACCGTATATTGATGTAGATATTGCTTATTTCATACTTGAAATTGGGATATGGTGGAATTTTTCCTGCCTTTCCCCTGTCATGGTGGCTTGTGACTCCATGGTAAAAAGTCAGTTCAAGAAACTTGATTTTGATGGATTTCACTGAAATTTTAGCTATAAAATGTAACGCTTTCTAAAAGAAATAATGGATTTATTTTTATTTTTTGGGTTTTCCACTATGCATACGGTACCAAATTTGGGGTTCGGTTAAGTCGGATTTGCACTGCGTAAGATTCATTAGCAGAGAAACACTCTCTGCGAGGACTTTTTTATTCTCATAGCTTGACTTCGAGTTTAAGGATGGCAATTGATTAAATTTGTTTACCCCAAAATTGGGTGACAATTAAATTTTACGGGGTTTAATTTAATACGAATAATTAAGAATAACAGATAAATGAATTAAAGACGAAATAAACGATCAAACCAATCACAATGTTATGACCAAGCCTAATTAGATTGAACAGTGAGCCCGTCCTCGATTGGACCCTCGGTTCAAGCCCAGTCACGAATGAAAAATATAACAAGTGAGTAATTCCTTTAATAGTAGCTAAAAGACAAATGTAAACCTTTATTGCTTTGAATTGTGGGTTACAATGTGTTACATTAAAGAAAAACTTCCCGTTTATAGAGTAGAAGAATTTCATTCCTAGTATAAGTCTAAAAAGGGTAAAAATCTTCTTTTCCCGGTAATTGTAGATCTATAATCGATATCGAACGAGATTCGTGTCGTGATATCCAGTTGAGGGCGAGTATTACGACCCTCTATCTGTCATGCATTAATCGTTCACCGTGTCTCCCAGGTCTAGAACTTATTCTCGGTCCGAGGTGCGTCATTGTACCATGTCCGATGTCGGATATATTCTTCATTTTTCCTGAGTCTCGATACGAATGGTCTCTGGCCTCGATTACAATCTCGTGGATTTGTGCTCTCCCTTCGTTCTCTCATCGGAGAATTGGTGTGGACATTGCCTCCGATTTTACCCGTACACAGATAGTCCCCTCGTTTTTCAGAGGGTAGAATTATCGAAGTGACAGGAAGCAATAAATGAACCATGGTTCCTTCCTTCTTATGTTATAACCAGGTTGACGCGTCAATGAAAAGTCGCATCAGTCGCGTCGTTCTGACTTCGGACATGTGTCAGCCGCCGGTTGACTGTCCTCGAATGTGAAACGTCAAACATTGATTGTCCTTCCTCTATAAAAACTCCAACCCCATTTTCAGTTCTCCACTTTCTGATTCCAAAGCTCCTTGACTTACCCTCGAATTCTCCACTTACCTTTAACCTCTTCATATATTCATCCTCAAATCTTCATACTTTCTCTTTGAATCTTCAACCCATATGAGGTTGGGTATATTCTTATATATTGTAATATTACTTTACCCATATTTTAACTGCTTTTTGGTGCTATTTGATATTTAGAATACCCAACATGCATTAATTATTAATTTTATGACTAATTAAGTTGCATGTGATGATTTAGGATGTTTAGAGTGCAAAAATATGAAGAAACGATGATCCAGCTATAGGAGAAGAGGGTGGATGTGGCGCATCCAACCTTGCAAAGAAGGCTAGTTGGTTCATCCTTAGTAGTGAAGCCGGGAGAAGGCATCCACCTTAACATCCACACATGGGCACAACAAGGTTAAGGGAACAGAGGGTGGACGTGAAGCATCCACCACATCATCCGATGCTGAGAAGTTCAAGCTGAGGCGGACGCGAAGCATCCACCCCAGCATCAATCCCTGAAGTTGATTCGATAAAGGAAAAGGTAAACTTTGGCCCACGACGTTTGTACGCAATATATAAGTAAAAAACACCTCTTTTAGGGCAAAAACAAACATAATTTTTGAAGGGGATTCGAACTAGGGAGAGCAAGGAACCATCGTGGAGGCTAGATTTCATCTTTTTTCGCCAACTTAGTAATTTTTATGTTTCTTTGTATGATTTGTTGTTTGGCTACCATGTCTATGTGGATCTAAACTTCACGTTCTAGGGTTGTGGTTCTTTCATGACTATTGTTATTCAAATATTGATTTTTCTTTCTTGATTTATCATATTGGTTTATTTATTCAATCTCACGCTTAATTATTTGATTGCTTGATCACCAATTGAATACTATATACGAATCTAGAATTGAACTCGAAAGTGAGAATTCTAGATTACACATAGGATTCAGTAGAGCAAGTTCTTAAATCTGGGTAACAGGGAACGAATTCACGGTTAGGATAGACATATACCTAATTGCCTTGCTTGGTTGATGTACAGGAATTACAAATGCGTTCTTGTTAGTTCTAATTCCATGGACATATAGGCGTTATGTTAGCTTGAATATGCGAGTAAGAACTCGACAGATTCTTATGAGCAATATTAACCATGTCAATCAATAAGCTAGATGAATTAGTTAGTCGATTTAATTGAAGAATACAATAGGAATGTTAGATAGCCAATAACCCTTTTCATTACATTGATAACATAAACATCTACACTTCATTTTTCAGAGTTCATTATTTATTTTCTTTTTAGTTTAATTATATCAGAGTCATATACTTCTAGGTTTAACTCTTGTTTATATAATTAGGATAGTCTAATTTAGTTAATAGTTAATCACAAGTCCTCATGGGTTCGACACTCTATCTTATCCTTTATATCTTCGTCTCATCTTCAAATCTTCATATATTTTCTTCAAACCTTCATATTTTCCAGAATCCGATGGCAAAAACTTCCAAATCTGTGCCTCAGCGAACCGCCCCTTCATCTTCCAATCAGGCCACATGTGTCGAGGTGGCCATTCCCGAGGTGTCCCAGGAGCCTCCCTTGAAGATTTTCGTCCCCAAGGGCTGTTATATCAAGAATGACTTCAACCTCGAGATGGCCTCCATACAACAAGATCGAGGCGAGGGAGCATGGAGGTACATATGCTCTGTTACTGAGGCGACACTCCCCATAATTCGGGTAGACTGTAACTGGGAGGGTAAGGAAGTGGTCGTCCCCGGGCCCAACAAAAACATCACCACTCATGTAGAGGGGTACCTAAGTGTTTACACTTACCCCTTCACGCTTGCCCCGGTGGACCCCATAGTCCTCGATTTTTGCAAAAGGTACAAGACTGTCTTGGGAAAATTCACTTGCCCTTTTGGAGGATTTGTAATCCTCCTCCGTCACTTCGTAAACACCATCGATGTACCTCGATTCACCCTCGACCATCTGTTTCATCTCTACAGTCCCGAATCTTCCGAGAGGGGTTGATCAATCTCGTTCTCCGAGCAAGTAAAGCTCCGTTATTAAGCATCGACGAGGACCGAGATCGATGTTGGCAAGGGAGGTTCATTCGGGTGAAAACTGAAGACCTCATCCCCTCCGAATTTTTACCGTTCCCCAAAAAGTGAAACGCTACCGTAAGCCTTTTCCTTCTTGAGTATTTGGCACTCCCTTTAATTCTTTCCCTAAATGTTCTTTGAACATCTGCTTTACTAGGCGTTGGTAGGTGGAACTGATATTCTTTAATCCAAATGGCATTACGTTATAGCAGTAAGTGCCAATTTTGTAATGAAAGAAGTATTTTCTTGATTGTCCGGGTGCATTTGAATTTAGTTGTACCCGGAGTAGGCGTCAAGAAAACTAAGTATCTCGTGCCCGGCCGTCGCGTCGATCATTTGATTGATGTTAGGCAAAGGGAAAAATTCGTTTGGGCATGCTTTGTTAAGAGTTTTATAATCCACACACATCCTTAGTTTATTTCCTTTTTTGGGTACTACCATTACGTTAGCTAACCAATCCGGGTATTTAACTCCGGATGAATCCTATTTTTAGAAGCTTGGATACCTCATCCTTGAAAAATGTATGTTTGATCTCGGCCTGTGGTCTCCTCTTCTACTTAACCGGATGGAACTTTGGGTCCAAACTCAGCTTGTGAGTGGTTACCTCCGGTGGGATCCCTGTCATACAAAGATGGGACCAAGCGAAACAATCGGCGTTAGCTTTAAAAAATCAATAAGGTTTTTCCTGAGCTCGGGGGTTAACTCCATGCCCATGTATACCTTTTGATCCTATAAATGCTCGATTAACATGTCTTGCTCCAACCCTTAAACCGTTGATTTGGTGGCATCTGTTTCATCAGGAGCTATGATGATCTCGGGACGCTGTAATCGTCCTCATCGTCTACTCCTTGTTCTTCCTCTTTCTCCAATTTGGCTGAGTCCGGTATCATTGATTGCTATTTAATCTCTTTTTTTGGTCGGTTCTGTGCTCCTCGATGTTGAAACCGCGGGCACCGGGATCACTTCGTCGACAACAATAATTTCCTTTACGGTCAGTTATTCTCTGTAGACCATTTTGACTCCCCCCGGTGTGGGAAATTTTAGCACTTGGTGTAAGGTCGGAGGTACTGACCTCATGTATGGCCTTCCGAACCTAGCGTTGTACCTCATATTCCCTTCGATCACGTAGAACTACATTTCTTGGATTGTCTCGGTAGTGTTTATCGACAAAGTTATCTCTCATGTCATGGTCTCACAAGCCATGTTGAATCCGTTCAATACCCGAACTACTGGTACACTTTGATCATGTAACCCCAATTGCTCTACGACCCTTGATCTGATGAAGTTGGACAAGCTACCTGGATCAATCAACACACGTTTAACTCGAAATTTATTGATAAGTACATATATTACTAGTGCATTATTGTGAGGTTGTATGATGTCCTTGGCATCTTCGTCGTTGAACGAAATGGCTCCCTCCGGAACATACGGGATGCGTGCTACCCTTGTAATAAACACTTTAGTGAATTTTACCATTGGCCCTTGAGGGACTTTGACTCCCCCAATGATCATGCTGATCACGTGCTGAGGCTCTTCTTGTTCGATCTGTTTGTTGGCGTCCCTATTTCTGAAGTGGTTTTTGGCTAATTCACTTAGGAATTCTCACAGGCGCCCATTGTTGAACAGTCGAGTAACTTATTCTCTTAGCTATCGGAAATCTTCGGACTGATGACCGTGAGTGTTGTGATACTTACACATCAAGTTAGGATCTCTCTGGGTTGGGTCGGACTGCAATGATCGGGGCCACTTGGTCTCTTTGATGCACCATATGGCCGACACGATGCTTGAGCGTCTATGTTGAAGTTATATTCCGATAACCTTGGTGCCTCCCTACTCCCCAGCGACCTGTCGAATCCCTTTTTGCTCATTAAGCCCCGTCCATTAGGCCCTCGATCACTTCTCTTCTTGTTCCTTGCTGGGTGATACCTGGATCTATTTCCCCTCCGATCCGTATAGTATGGTTGATATCGATCTTGGACCTGTCTTGGTTCTTGATAAATAGCTCTCTTAAATCTATCATCGGTCCTAATGGGGTAAGCATATCCAGAAGAGGCCCCGAGCTGGTCATCCACGACCCTGATCTTTGACTGGTACATATTGTGGATGTCGGCCCAGGTTACCACCTGGTACTCCACAAAATTTTGTCTTAGCGATTGAGAGGCCAAGGAACTTCGGGGGTTGAGCCCCTGAGTGAATGCATGAACGGCCCAATCATCTGCAACCATTGGTAGGTCCATCCATTCCATATGGAATCTTGACACGAACTCCATGAGCATCCCGTTAACCCTTTGTTTGATGTTGAAAAAATCTGACTTTCTAGTTTTATCCTTGATGGACCTGGCATGGCCCTTTACGAAAGCATCTGCAAGCATAGCAAACGAGTCAATAAAATTTAGGGGCAAGTTGTGATACCATATCATTGCTCCATATGACAAAGTTTCCCCTAACTCTTTCAGCAACACCGACTCGATCTCATCGTCTTCCAAATCATTCTATTTGATCTGCATATATATGAGGTCAAATGCTCATTTGGATCCGTGTTCCCATTATATTTGGGAATGTCGGGCATACGAAACCTCTTTGTGATCGGCTTTGGTGCCACGCTCGGAGGAAAGGGCTTCTGGATAAATTTTTTGGAGTCCGGTCCCTTTAATATCTGGGGTGCTCCCGGGATCTAGTCGACCATGGAGTTGTATGTTTTTACCTTTTTGTCATTAGCCTCAGTCTTTTTATCGCCTGACTCCATCCGTTTTGTCAACTCTTTGAGCATATTCATTACCTCGAATTTTACCTCGGGCTCAACTTTACCTGGTCTCTCCGTAATTTGTTCGCCTCTTCGTGTGCTTTCCCGAGATTGTTCAGGCTCGACCTTGTTGGGGGTGTGGATTTGGTTCTGCAGGTGTGCTATTGTCGCTTGTTAAGCCTGCAGCCTGTCGAAAATCAGCCGTAGGCTCACCCCATCACCTTCACCTTCGGGCGCTTCTCAAATTGTTGGTCGCCCCTTCACCCCGCGCGAATACGTTTTTCAGGATAAGTTGGCAAATTGATGTTGATGGCTACCTGCGAGTTAGCATCGACTGGGTCGGCGGCTGGAACACCGTTGGGATCGGTAGGAAGCACATTATTTCTAGGCACCACATTATTATTTTTGCCGTGATGGCCTGATTCAGCATCAACATTCAAGTGAGCCGACTGAGAGTTTGACAATTTTTTGGTTGACCTAGAATTAAGATTTCAAAAAGGAATAATACATTATTACCCCCTCGCATTGAAAGATTTTTCCAGATGCTCCCTTTATTTTTATAGGAGTCCTATAACCCCCTAACTATGTTTGAAGTGTAATAAATAACATATTTTAAGCTCATGTAGTGTAGAGAGTGTAAATCATTCTCTAGAAGAGAGTGACAAGCATAAATAGTTATTAAATATTTATTTTATTATTATTTTCTATTAAATATTAATTATCTTTCACTTTTTAAAGTTATGTTAAAATTTGTGGGCCATCTTTTCTTTTACATAATATTTCTTTCTTTTTCTTATCTTCTCCATTGCCACATTTCCCATCAGCGCCATTTTTACCGCCACTATACCACCGTAATAACCACTAGCAAGATCAATCCTTCTATCTACATTATGCTACTGCCACTTTTTTTTTGTCTTTTCTTCTTCATCATCTTTAGTTTTCTTTCCCAGCACCACCTATTCCTTCACTATCACCATAAACATACCTTCTGCCAAAAATAAAATCATCCAACTAATAAATTTTTATTTTTGGTGGGTTTGAATTCATCAACACTCTCAGTAACATCTAACACCTTTGCACTTATATTTCCCATCAAAATTACTTTTTGAGTGTGACCAATTTCTCAATAGAACAAAAATTTCACAAAATAAAAAAATATAATTTCAATTTTTGCAATGCTAGGTTAGAATTTCAACTTGCCAGAAAAGTTTGAGTCTTGTTTGAGAAAGATGAGAGAAGTTTAAGTCTTAGTCTCGGGCTTCTATGGCTTCTTCCGTTGTTGGAGAGCTCTAATTGGGTGGGGGGGAGTCTGTTTTGTCTTCATGACACTGCTTCCGTTCAATTCAGATTCAAGCGCCACTAATGATCTGGTGCTAGTCTCCATTCTCGCCGGTCAATAATTTTTTGGTGAGTGTCTACATCAATCTAGGAGCAAAAAGAGGAAGTGAGTTACAGGGATAAAGATAGTGAAATAGGAAAGAAAAGGAAAAAAAAAAAAGAAAGATAATGAATAAAATAAGAAGAAAAGATAAATAGAAAGAAAAAATGAAAAAAATAAAAACTAATTGATTTTACACGTGGCAAGTAAAGATTAGTGCGTAATTTACATCTCTTTTTTAAAATTGGGATTGGCTTTAAAAGGTGTTATTTATTACACATCAAACATAGTCAAGGGGTTATAGGACTCCCGTAAAAATAAAGGATCCCTCTGACAAAATGGTGCAATACTAGTGTGTATTTATGTATTATTTGTGTTATGGAGATTCCTATCAAATCACCACTATTATCCCACCAATTGATATCCCAAAATTGGGTAACAATTAAATTTGTATGCAGTTTAAAGGATACGTGGTTTAATTCAACACGAATAATTAAGAATAACAGATAAATGAATTAAAGACGAAATAAAAAATCAAACCAATCGCAATGTTATGACCAAGCCTAATCTTATATTGAACAGTGAGCTTGTCCTCAAATGGACCCTCGGTTCAAGCCCAGTCGCGAATGAAGAACAGAACAAGTGAGTAATGCCTTTAACAGTAGCTAGAAGACAAAAATAAACTTTTATTGCTTTGATTGTGTGTTACAATGTGTCAGACTAAAGAAAAACTTCTCTTTTATATAGTAGGAGATTTCATACCTAGTATAAGTCTATAAAAGGTAAAAATCTTCTTTTTCCGGTAATTGTTGATCCATAATCGATATCGAACGAGATTCGCGCTATGATATCTGGTAGAGGGAGAGTATTGCAGCCCTCTATCCATCATGCATAACTGTTCACCGTGTCTCCCGGGGTCTAGAACTTATACGCGGTCTAAGGCGTGTCGCTTTATCATATACGATGTCAGATATATCATTCATTCTTGCCGGGACTCGATACGAAGGGTCTGGCCTCGATTACAATCTCGTGGATCTGTGCTCTCCCTTCATTCTCTCATCGGGGAATCGTGGTGGATGTACACAAAATTGTAGAGATTAAACATGGGATTTATACTTGAGAGAGAGGTCCACACAATTGGGCGATGAATGGCCTTCTACATGGCCTGCTTATTAGAATTAATAGTAAATCGTTAGTGTTATTTGTACATCACGCCCCTTTACAAATTTTAAATTTTAGAAATTGATTCAGCAACGTGCCTCATAAACTAGAAAATATTAGAGAATTTGGCATTGCATGGCAATCTGATCCAACAATTGGCATAACAGAGCTCTTTTTTTTTGGCATTTAGCTGATGGTAGTCCAAATTGACTATTTATCTAGAAAATATTGGCATCCACTAATCAAATTATTTTCCTTAAAAATAACAAAAGATTTTTAGCACTCTCTGTTTTTAATGGCAGCTATCATCCTAAAAATAGAGCTATCAAAACGGGCCAGCCCAACCCAAACCTCGTGGGCTTTTAAATTTGGTGGGCTAGGACGGGCTGGCCCACCACAAGAATGGGCCTTAAAATGGCCAATCCAACCCAGCTCTAAGAGGACTACGGGCTAAGGCGGGCCGACCCTTCCATATTTTTAGAAAAAAGAATTTCTTTAAATTCTTAAATATTTTTTCGTGACATAGTCGATTAATCATGTAAACAACTTATGTTTGCTTAAAGCGTACAAAAAGCTTGATGTTTGATGAGGAATCTCGTAATTGAAATGCAAATTCTCTATATCTATGGCTCTTTTTTAAAAAGTTACATGAATATTTTCTTAATGCTTTTCTTTCATTTTCCTCAGATTCAGGGATTGCTTCAATAAGTTTATATGTTGAGGTTTTTTAACTTAGGATTAACATCATTTGCTGATTTCATCATTATACTCCATAAAATTTTTAAAATTTCTGAAATTTGCTAGTGGTCAATTTTTTTTTTAATTTAAAATTAATCTTTTTCTATACTGAAGAGTAGTTTAAATATTAATAATATATTAAAGTAATCCAAACTGATCATTGGCCACTTAAAGTAATATATTTTTTTGACATAAGATTATTATTGGCCACCTAAACTTTTCGAGTTAGTTATTAATTAAGCAAAAGAAATACTAATTTTGTCATATTACATGCATGTCAAAAATCTAAATTCTAGTTGATATGGAAAGGTAAATGAGCAATCCAGGGTTGGGGAATGGAGATTACAGTTAATAATTTTTTTAGTTTTTACTTTATTTAAATATTAAATATTTAATAGTTAATTAATTTAAATTTAATTAATTTTTGGCCCACGGGCCGGCCCAAGTCCAGCCTCGATCAAGCCTCAAGGGCCAGCGGACTGACTTGGACCGAGCTTATAAGCCTCAATTTTAAGTGGGCTCAAAAAACTCTTAACCCAACCCTACCCAAGTAGCGGGCTGGATTGGGTTCGCCAAGCCCAATTTTGACAGCTCTACCTAAAAATAAGCTTCCATTTCCTTTCAAGTAGTATCCGAGTATCTCTCAATATTTTCTCCCAAATCTCCCTATTTTCTTTTTCTGGTTATTTTGATTTCCACTATGCATATCAAGTTTAGAGAGAGGTCTAAAATATAAACAATTTTAGTTGTTTATAATTTATTCTTGTCTGTATATACAAGTGTATAATACAAATATAATTATATTATTTGTATATCGCAATGTATAACACAATAATAATATGCACATCAAAACATATATTACAACCTTTTTTCCTTCTTTGTACATCAAAATGTATATCAAAATTTTATTTTTCTCTTCGCAATCTCAGTGTATAACACATTTATAGATGCCTTATTCGGAAATTTCGAGACTCAAAATCATCCATTCCTATAATGCATATCGTGATATCATTGTATATCACACATCCGACAATACATAGCACGATATATAGTACGGTATACATACATGTATATTTGGTGGAGAATTAACTGTCTTGTTGATTCAGGATCTCCCTCTGAGATTTTAACTTCAAATGATACTTGGAGGAGAGAGTTTGAACAAAGTAATCAGCGAATTAAGCGAAAAGGAAGAAAAAAAAGATGTATTTTCCATCATTTATCTCACAAATAAGACTCATGATTAGCTCGACCGCTAATCATTTTATGGAACCTTTACAAAGAGAAAATTCCCAGCAGAAATTATTAACATGGGAAAGTTTTGCACAGAAAAAATGCTTATTTATAGAAGTTCCCACCCAGATTCACTGATGGACGATTCTGTTGAGTGTAAACATGGTGAAGGAAGAGAAGGCAACTCAGTGTGCTTGCTGGTTTCTGCGTCAACGTCTGCATACAAAACAGCCAATTGCTTGTATTCCTTTATCAATCTCTTCCTAGAAGCGAATGCCTCCTGTATTAGTTCCTGTCGTATAGCAGAGACAAAAACTGAACGTTAATCGAGTTCAGTCTTTAAAGCAGAAGGGAAGCTTATAAATAGAGAGAGAGGCTACCTTGTATGACTTATATTTCCTTGGCCTAAAAGAAACCGTTCTTTGTAATTTATTGTCCACAAGGACGCAACTTTCCTCGAGCTTTCCCTTATCAGTTAGATCAATCGTTTCCATCCCAGGAAGATCAATGCAGCAATCATTCAAGCATCCTGCAAAAAGCATCAAAAGACACGGCTATGAATGCGCAGGTCTGAGAAGCAACGCATCAATCTGAACAATATGAGTATATATGGCCATGAGTCATCTGTAGCTTCCAAGTTATTTGCTCTCAATCAAGAATTTTCCAAACCTAGTTTCAATCCTCACCCTTATATTTCAAAAAAATAAGTAGAATTTTCCAAACCTTGTTTCAATCCTCAACCTATTCATGCTGATTTTGCTGGTTCCAAGATTGATCTAAATTGCTGCTGCGTGTTCCATGAAATGATGAGGATATAACAGGATAAACTAAATAGCAATCAACTAGTACGATTTTTCCAAACAAGGAATACAGCACCGAGAAATCTTATGGTTAATATTTTATAAAGAGCAACCCTTTTATTCTTCCATAAGTTTATAGTCGACAAAACATGCTAGTCAATATCATCCCTTCGCCCTCAAATTTCCTTTCTCATTTCTTTTTTTGAGCTCTCCTTCCGAAAAAAATGATACACTATGTTATAGCATCTTTTGCATTACTCAAGGACAATGAGTACTACGTACTAAGCAAGTAGTGCAGCAGGGATCTGAGTTTGCATTCATTTCTCATTATTCTCTTTATTTTCATACATGCATCATCATCTCGGCTGTATTCCCATAGTTTAATTGCGAGTACACATGAAATTTCAAAGGAAGGAAAGACAAACAATGTTGTTCCATGTTGTACCTATTTCTGCAGGACACATAAGAGCCTTCAACTGAGAGCTTGGATACCACTCAAGGTTATTTCTTATTGAACCAGAATCCCCAACTGACTCGTGAGAACTCGAGACGTTTACATCTGCAGAAGGAGAAATCTTTTGAAGCAGTAGATACCACAGAAAGAAGAGGAAGTAAAAACAGAGACAACTAAAAACTGGACAGTATTTATTTTTTACTCCACCAGAGGGTTCGAAGAGGAATCCACTTACCACTGAAATCCGTCAACAATGCAGCAGCGCTTGAGAGAGCTGGAATGACAGCAACAACATTGTTTGCACTCGCTAAAGGAGTTGACAAGGAAGATGAGAGGCCAGTGGAGATACTACAATCGGACTCTGCTTCCAGTGAACAGTTTCCAATTGACAGGCTTGAAAATTCTGTTAACGGGGAAGAGTCTGATACTCCGGTGTCTACATCCACGCTTTCATTCTCTACAAGAACTCGAGAAAGTACAAGTTCAGATGACTGGAATGTATTTGGAGCGTCTTCAAATGCCCCCTTACTTGACTTATCAGAAACACAAGTAATATCGTCCAAGAAGCTTTTACAGACGGGCATGGACACCCCAAATCCTGCATCACTAAGTGAAGTTGGAGGTATATTAGATGTAAATGCTGGGGTTTGCGGCAAACTTTTATCTCTAATAGAACTTGATTTCTTGGGTGCAAGTTGATCCTCACTGGTGATATTGTCTTGCAATATCGTATGAGTTATTGAAACATTGGAAATGCTCTCAGCAGCATCAAAAAACCTGTTGCATCCTCTCTCATCCTCTGGGAAGGTTCCAAGTTCTGTATCATAAAATGAAGTTGGATGTGGGAACTTAGCCGTGATGGAATTTCCATGACTTTCCTCCATTAAAGATGGTAATGACTTGGATAAAGCAATATCTCCAAAAGAATTTGATTGAGCAGTGATTGGTTGAACCTCACTAGTGATGTTCCGTTGCAAAACAATCTGACTACTTGGTGCAGTAGAAATACAATTAATAGCATCAGGAGAACTATCAAACATTTTCTCATTCTTCTCAGAGGCACTGGATTGTGATTCAGACAAATTATCCAGAAATGAACTTGATCCCTCAGCCAGTGGTTGCTCCTCCCTAACAATATCATCTTGTAGTATAATCATCAGAGAGCTTGATACATCAGAAAAACAGTTATCATCATCTGAAAAGCTACCGCTCTTGGTATCTTTAGAATCTTTGTCAGAACATGATTCAGATGAAATTGTGGCTACCGAAGTACTTGATTCCTCATCTACCAGTTCTTCCTCCCTTGTTATATTCTCTTCAGAAACCTTACGAGAGCTCTTACAAGTTGCAGCGGCTCTATCATTTCCTACAGAAAACTCAATTTCTCCTTCTTCAGAAGCTACCACACCAAGTTCAGTTGAAGTTGAAGCATTATGGCTTTCAGGGGAATTGTCAGCATACTGATCTACAGATGATTGCTCTTTGATAGGGTTCTGTGTAGTGCCTGCGACTGAACTAGTATAAGTACCAACATCGTACTTTTGCTTTCCATTGACAGCTTGTGTTTCTCTTTTTATATGATCATCTATTGGGATATGAAAATCTTGCACCACACCCGAGTATAACTTTTTCATGCTTGCACCAACAGTTTGCACCTGATTCTCAACATATTTAACTGTGTCCTAATAGTTAAAAATTAGGCCAAATTAAAACCCCAAAATACTCATAATATGGTGAAATGTTCTGTCCATTCCAACAAACTACTAGAAAAATGTGGATTCCAAGGAAACAAAACAGCAAGAGAGAAAGCAGATATACCGAAGTATTTGACACATCTGGAAGCAGTTAATGGTCAAAACAGATCACATTTACATACCTTGGTTACAAATCCATCTACCTCCTGGCACACAGCCTCAAACTTGTGGTATATGTTTCCAATCCAACTTTTGCTTCTGATTTTCTCCATGGTGCAATGTAAGAGTTGATTTTAACACTAAATCCAGATCACACTTCAAAATCGTTTAAACAAGGCAATGTCCTAATCCAAAAAACAGTATCACCTGCCAAAAGCAATGACCTGCATAAACATCATGATTAATGTTCTGTCACATCACTCCAAAGACATAAATCTAGGAAGCCAAGCACATAACTGAGAACCCCAATGCAGCTGGATTTAGCTTCCTCAAAAATCTTCAAAAGGTATAGGCCACAGACATAGTTTTAAAAGCTATAACCTCTGAAAATTCTTTAACTGAATATCTTTTCACTAATTGTGGCCTAAATTTAGCGCAACGTAAGACAAATCAATTTAGTGCAAAGCTATAACATCTTTTAGTGCAACAACAACAAAAAAAAAACAGTGTAATCCCAAAAATGGGGTCTGAGGAGGGAAATGTGTACGCAGACCTTATCCCTACCTTGTGAAGGTAGAGAGACTATTTTTGATAGACTCTCGGCTCAAGGAACAATGAAAATAGAGCAACAACAACGTAATAGGGTAACGGAAGCGAATAACACAACATGTAATAATAAAGAACCAGGAATAAGAAATTACAAGAATAGTACTAGTACTGCTGGTAAGCAATGTAAGATAAATCAATATCAACTACCGGTGGTACCTGAAGCTGGAAACTTTTCAGACTTATCAAGCTATAAACCAAACTATAATACCTTTAGCAGATAGAGAGTATAGCGAGATTGCGGTACCATACACTATTAAGAGATGAACTATTTACAAGTTTTGGGCTATTTGAGTTGAAAAAAGAAAAAAAAAATCAATAACAAAAGTAGAAAGCAGAGAATTTATAATGATTCAGCTCTTAAAAGAACAATAAAGAGAAAGATGAACAAAGATTCTATCTTTCAGTAACACAAAGCATCAAAGCCAGGACAAAAAAGGCATAAGCATACGTCAATAACCAAAAATCATCAGCTTAGAGGTCTTAATGTACTAAATTACAGTAGAAGTCAACTTAACAGTCGCAAGGTCTAAACTTTAATTTCTATTTTGACAAAGCAAGAAAAAACAACCCGCTTCCTATATTGCCATAAATATCAAGAAAAAAGTGTTAGATGATCGGAAGAAACAACAATGGTAAATTTACCTAGACTGTTGGAACATTATCACCAGCGACCAAACAACCACGGAAAGATGAAGAATTACGCTGTAATAAGTTGAAATAATAAGCAAAACCTCAAAGGGATTATCATTAAACAAAGATAACAAATTATCCAAAGGTAAAAGATAATATGGGGTTAACCCAAACAATACAACTTTGCAGAAAAACTGTAAGTGGGGAAAAGTGAAAGAAAGATGAACTTACGGGTAATTTACAGCGGCTGATAATGAAGAAACTGAAGAATTGGGAGAAGGGTTTTAGAGCTGTAAAAAAAATCTCTATGTATATATATTTAACAACTAAATTATGTACATGGAAAAGGTTTCAGAAATTGTTGGGTTGGAGTTTAGTGTTTATTTGGGGTATGGGATTTTCTAAACTATTTCCTTTTGTTAATAGGAAACTTCACTTTTTGTTTTGTTTCACTTTCTTTTTAATTATTGTATTACTATATTGTATTTACTATTGTGATATCATCTGGGATCACGCAACAGTCAATCCCAAAGTTTCTGCTCTTTTTCTTGTGAAGTCCTCCTTGAATTATACTTGTGGCAGCCTTTACATGATAGGATTTTCACCCCTTATTTCATGAAGGGTTGATGAAATTTAGGTTTAATAAGAAAATGGTTGCAAAATAGGATATGTTGGTCCTTCGAAATTTCGTTTGAATTTTTTTTTAAGGAATTTTCAGAAACCACTATTGTTCAGTAACTATTAACTTCCTATAACTACCGTATACATAATTATTTCTTATAGCTAATATTAAGTTGTTACGATAGTGTATTCACTGTATTCGCGTTGCTATATTCATGAATACATCAGCAAAAAGCGCCTAAAAATCAGGGCAATCCAGCTGTACGCGCATGTATTCATATGTATTTGTGTCATGTATTCATGAATACAGCAGCAAAAAACGCCTAAAATTAGGACAGTCCAGCTGTACGTGCATGTATTCGCGCTGCTGTATTCATGAATACAACAGTAAAAAGCGGCTAAAATCAGGACAGTCCACGTGTACGCTATAACGACCCGGTCGGTCATTTTGAAAGTAGTAGCTCGTTCCCCCATTTACTGCTCATTTTGTACTTTATGGTTGTTATGTCACTTGTCGGGGTAGTCGGTTCAGGGCCGGAGAGATTTCGGAATGAATTGAGACACTTAGTCTCAAGGTTGAAAGTTTAAGTTGAAAAAGTTGATCGAATATTGACTTATGTGTAAACGACCCCGAAATAGAGTTTTGAAGATTCCAATAGCTCCGTATGGTGATTTTAGACTTAAGAGCATGTCCGGAAAATTATTTGAAAGTTTGTAGTTAAATTAGGCTTGAAATGGCTAAAAATAAAAATTTAAGTTTGGAAGTTTGACCGTGGAGTTGACTTTTTGATATCAGGGTCAAATTTTGATTCTGAAAATTTGAATAGGTCTGTTATGTCATTTATTACTTGTGTGCAAAATTTGAGGTCAATTGGACTTGATTTGATAGGTTTCGTCATCGAATGTAGAAGTTGAAAATTCTTAAGTTTCATTAAGCTTGAATTGGGGTATGATTCGTGGTTTTAGTGTTGTTTGATGGGATTTGAGGTTTCAACTAAGTTCGTATAATATTTTAGGATTTGTTGGTGTATTTGGTTGAGGTCCCGGGGGTCTCGGAGGAGTTTCGAATGGTTAACAGATCAATTTTTGGACTTGGAAGATGGCTGAAGCAACATATTTCTGGTGTCTGATTTTCTTCTTCGCTCTCGCGATGGGAGTCACGCGTTCGCGAAGGGCAATTGGAGGCAGGCGAAGATTTATTATTCGCGTTCGCGAAGGTTGAGGGCCAGTGTGCATCGCCAACGCGAGAAAGCTGACGCGTTCACAAAAAAGAGTGAGGGCTGGGGTGGACTTCACGTGTTGGCCTACGCGTTCGCGAGTGAGGCGTCGCGTTCGCGAAGGCCTGGGATCCCTGGTCATCGCGTTCGTGAGAGGACCCTCGCGTTCGCGTAAGAGAAATTTTTGGCAGTGAAATTTTGTGCATCGCGAACGCGAGAAAATTTCCGCGTTCGCGAAGAAAAAATGCCCGGACAGAGAGTATAAGTTCTGAAAATTCTATTTTTAGCGATTTGGAGCTCGGGGAGAGGCGATTTTCGGGAGATTTTCAAGGAAAACGGTGGGGGTAAGTGTTCTTAACTCAATTTTGGTTAAAGTACCCGAATCTATGGTAATGTTTAACATTTAATTAGTGAATTAAGTTGAAGAATTCTGGAAACCTCTTGGTTAAATTTAAGATTTGATGGCCGAATTATTATCGGAATTTAGTAATTCTGGTATGGTTGGACTCGTGGTTGAATGATCGTTCATATTTTGTAACTTTTGTCTGGTTCGGACACGTGCGCCCCACGGGCGATTTTTGAGTTAAATTTCAGATTTTATTGGAAAATTAGTATTTTCGTATGGAATTAATTTTCAATAATGTATATTGATTAAATCGAATTAATTGTGACTAGATACGAGGCTTTCGGAGGCCAATTCATGAGGCCAAGGCATAGCGGAGTAAAAAATTACATGGTTCAAGGTAAGTGACTTGTCTAACCTTGTGTGGGGCAAATTCCCCTTAGGATTGGTAATGTCATGAAAATTGAGATGTATTGAAAGTCGTGTACGCGAGGTGACGAGTGTGTACACGGGGTAATGTGGAAGATTATATCTTTAAATTGTATAGGACTCTGCTACATATTAATTAAATTATTTTATCGTGTTATATTCATCATCATTGGTCTATTTTTATATTTTAAATTTGCCTTACCTTTTTTCTACTAATTGTTTTACCTGTTTAGTTGAAACTTTGTTTCTTTTATTCTGTGCTCATTATTTTAAAGTTGAATTTCTGAATTGAATTATTATTTATATGAAATATTTGACATTAAAAATTTTGGTATTGAGACAAAGTGTTAAATTTGTGAAATATTAATTTATTGAGTTATCCACTCCCGAACATTTTGTAAGATTTTGTATTCATTGTGATTGAGCCGTGAGCTCCTTATTGTGGAAAATAATTTTGTTGTTGATTTATTTTGATATGTTGAAATATTTGGGCACTTGAGGTGCAAATTATGATATATTGTGGTATTGATACGCATGTGGTGGTATAAGGTCTGGGTGTTGAAACGCATGCAGTGAGATAAGGGTGGCTTGATACGCGTGGCTAGTAGGGGAACTACTAGAAGCTATGCAGTGTGATAAGGGTGGCTAAAACGCGGGATGCTATTTCGGGAAAAAATAATTTCTTTAAAATTTAATGTGAAGGCTCCTGCAGTGATATAAGGAAAACAAATATTGTGAATTTATTTATGATTTGGGACTACGAGGCAGTACCTCGGGAGTATCCTTGTTGATATTTTTCTATTGGTGTACTTGCCTTGATTGTTATGTTTTTCCCTGAATAGGTAAATTTTCTGTTTTTCTTCAGTGGTATATTATTTACCCTTATTCTGTGCAGCTAAATTGTGACATACTCCTTACTCGATTCACTTCTATTTTTAATATTATTATTATTATTATTATTATTATTATTATTATTATTATTATTATTATTATTATTATTATTATTATTATTATTATTATTATTAAACTTTTTCGCCTTGCCTTTTATTATTTTCAGTAGGGCCCTGACCTGACCTCGTCACTACTCTACCGAGATTAGGCTTGGCACTTACTGGGTACCGCTGTGGTGTACTCATACTACGCTTCTGCATATCTTTTTGTGCAGATCCAAGTACTTCCTACTAGACCAGGTATCAGTGAGCTAGTCTGTACGCGGAGACTTCAAGGTACATCTGCCAGCGTCCGCAGACCTCGGAGTCCCCCTCTATCTTTATTATGTTGTTCTCCTTATCTTCATTAGACTCTGAAGTTTAAAGGCACTTAATATTTCTCTTAGAAACTAGTGACTTATTCCTACCGGGTTTTGGGAGTTGTAACTACTTTGAATTACAATTTTTAATTATTTCGTATGTTGAGATTTGAGTTTCAGTTTTAGATTTCGTATTTTTTCGCATAATTGATAGGCTTACCTAGCCTTACAGACTAGGTGCCATCACGACATCCTACGGAGGTAATTTGGACTCGTGACATACGCGCATGTATTCGCGCCATGTATTCATGAATATAGCAACTAAAAGTGCCTAAAATCAGGGTAGTCCAGTTGTATGCGCATGTATTCACATGTATTCGCGCTACTGTATTCATGAATACAACAGTAAAAAGCGCCTAAAATCAGGGCAGTTCAATTATACGCGCATGCATTCACATGTATTCGCACCATGTATTCATGAATACAGTAACGACAATCACCTTAAAAATAGGTATGTCCGGCTGTCTAAGAAAGAGGAAAAACATAAATAGTGTATTTCATGCCTCAATGGTAGTATATACCATAAATACTTATTTTGGTATAAAATATAAAAGGTAGCTATAGAAAATAATATTTTAAAATGATTTTGATTTATAAGAAATATGGTGTATACCTTTGCTATAGGAGATAAAATTTTCTTTTTTTTTCCTTGGACTTAAAGTTCGGGTGCCTTGAACTCATAGCCTAAAGTTGAGGAGCATTTGCATATATATCTAGTTTTGGGGTCACTATTGAAGTATACTCATATTGCACAAACAATTACAAGTGTATCCCTTTTTGGATAAACTTCAGACTTAGCAGGTCTAAAGATAGAAAAATTAGTGTCTCAAGTTGTAAACTTAAGATGCACTTAATACTATTTTAGTCTTAAGCGCGGCGGCTTATTTTGCATTCACCTAAGACTTTTTTAGTCTTAAGTACAAAAATTACACTTAAGATGTACTTAAGACTTAATTGGACCGAAGTGCAGCTAAATTTTACAAGCACTTAAGACGTTTCAGTCTGAAGTGCAAATTACTCAAAAACATAAACTTGTTTTTCGAATTTCAACAATCCAACACATAATTCAATATTCAAATCGACTCCAAATGAGCTCAACCTTGAAACATAACTTTCAAATATTATAAAAAAATAAACTCCAATCATCAATTTATCAAAATAACAACAAATCTATTTATTTTACAATGAAGAGGATGAGGAAGAAGAAACTCTAAGCAGTAGCAAATAGAGGAGCGTCACAACAGCTTACAACTGTAAAATACCATAAACCACTTAAAAACCCCTCACAGACACCATGTAAATTTACTGTCATCTGTACTTTCACAACAATTGAGAAGAAGGAGGAGGAGGAGGAGGCCCGAAGTTCTTTGTACTTTGGATTCTAGTTAAACCTTTTTTTTAAAAAGTGGGTACTAGTTAAACGGGGGCGATAAAATAGGGTACTCTATGAAATTTTTATTAAACTTGAAAACAGATAGTAAATGGGGCATTTTCATATATACCCACTTTTGGGGCCACCATTAAGTTTATACCCGCATTGCATAAAAATTTACAAAGTGTACCCACTCGGATCTGAAGTAATTCAATTTTCTTCAATGCAACTTTAGAAAATCAAATCTGAAGTTCTTCTATCTTTCAAATGCAGAATGACAACAGTCCGGTGCACTAAGTTCCCGTTATGCGCGTGGTCGGAAAAGGTTTGGACCACAAGGGTCTATTGTACGCAGCCTTACCCTGCATTTCTACAAGAGGTTGTTTCCACGGCTCGAACCCATGACCAAGAGGTCACAAGGCAACAACTTTACCAGTAACGCCAAGGCTCCCTTCTTTCAAATGCAACTTTAGAAATTCGAATTTGAAGTAGTTCGATCTTTTCAATGCAACTTCAGAAATCAAATCTGAAGTTCTTCTACCTTTCAAATGCAACTTCAGAAATTCGAATCTTAAGTTCTGAAACATAATCTTGTTATTTGAATTTCAACAATCCAATACACGATTTAATGCTCAAATTTATTCTAAATGAGCTCAAATTTGAAGCATAACTTTCAAATATCATAAAGAAAAAATCTCAATCATCAAATTGTCAAAATACTAATAAATTTAACAAACTCATTTTGCAACTAAGAAGAAAAAGAAGAAGAAACTCTAAGCACAAAGAAGAAGAAAATAACAGTAAAGAAGAAGAGAAAAGTGTATATATCTGAAATTATTCAAAAATTGGGTATCAGCTAAACATTTTTTAAAAATAGGTACAAATTCAATGGGTGGCGCAAAACTGGGCGTCACATGAAAATTTTACATTGTAAAGATAGTTTAACATTGTTCTTGAAATATTTTACGGTTTGCATCTGGCAATATACTGAATTTTGGAGTTGTAAATCAATACTATCTCAAAAGCACGAATCCCCTTATCGAAATATTGTTCAATCTTCTTTTTTTATCTTTTAAAAATAGGTCTCATATTGAACAAAATGTAATTTAATTATTCTTCAGATATATAACATTTTACAGTTAACTAAAAGATTATTTATTAAATCTTTTTTTATTTGAAATATGTAGGAATTCAAATATTAGGATTTTATGTCAAATAAAACTTCCTAAAAGTAAGCCATAAAGATAAAACACATGACTGATTTTAATAATTTATATGAGATGAAATACATAAGTAAATTGTAGGATACGTGATCATTTACAGGATCTCAAATTATTATCCAAGACTAGCATTTTAAAGATAAAATACCCCTAAATTATTATCCAAATAATTCAAGTAATGAATCGATTGATCAAATCTGATATTTAGTCGTGATAAACGTATTCAAGTAATTTTTTGTTTAATATTATCCATTAAAAAGTTTCTCCATTTATCAGCTATGTTATTTATCCTTGATTGTGAATGCAATTTTATTTGTAGTGTTCTTCTTCATAGGTTTTATTCATATAACTTGAGGAATTAACTAATTAGTAAAAGAATGCAATTCATGTTTTTTTAATAAATTAACTAATTAGCTTATATTTTTATGATATAACTCAAACATAATTTTTAATATAATATTTATGTGATCTCTTACAAAAAATTTACCTTTTTAAAGGGGACACATGCCAACACGCATACTCTTTTAATAACGGAAATATTTATGGTTAAAAGATATATAGGCTGTAGAAGTGTATTCCCTGTTTAAGGAAAGTTTTGGCGTGTGGTTCCACATTGTGTTGACGATGAGCAAGTTGTCCAAGTCATTAGTCAAAATCAATGACTGTAAACGTGTGCACTCATGTATCAAACACTTGGATTTAAAAGAAGAAATTTGGCCTACAAGAAGATAAATTAAGTTAAAAGTCTGTGACGTCAACATGCATTAAATATTTATACCAAATTAAATAAATCGTACTAGTTAAAAATAAAACTAAAAATACATATTATTTGATTATGATTAAGAAATAAATATGTATAAAATAAATTTTTCTTATATTAATTAATTGATTTAAACATTGGGTATGAATATTTTTTACTATATCGACATGCTCATTGGCTTAAAATGAAACAAATGATTATTTAGTGATACTGGTGTTGATTCAATTTTCACTTTCAGCTGATCACATCTGATCATATACAAAACCTGGTGAAGCATAGCCATGTTTAAAGAGGGGTTGGCTAATCTTTCACTTTTGGCCATAAGTCGCTTTTAGGGTTATTGTCCCCTTTATCTATTCAGACAGCTTTGCTAACTTTCTATTATCTTTTTAGTTTATTTCTCCCACTTCAGCATAACCGCTGATGAAAAGGGATAGATTCGACATGTTTGGTCCTTTTCAACTTCTGGATTAGATGGACCTGCTTCTCTTTATGTCCTAGACAATAGCATGAGTAATCAAATATTTTCGAGAGAGGATTCGAAATTTAAAGTCTCACGTTTAATGTTTTTAAAGTTGAACCAATTATATTTTTAAAATTATAGGTTCATATACCTATTAGTTATTGCAACTTTAGTGTATTTTTACACATAAATTAATGTGCCGCGTCGAAAGTATTGAGTTCAGATGAACTCGGTGATGCAACTTTATACCCCCGGATATATCAAGAGACTAATACTAGTACCATAAAAAAAAATTAAAAATATGGATTAATAAGATGCTAATTAAAACTTGAGTACTTGATCGCAGAGGTTTTCTTGATCAAGATTCTTCCCAGCATTCCAAAAGAAAACTACCTAGCTAATACATTTTAATTAAATAAACCTACTTCATTCATATCTATTGGCAAAATGCGAGAGCAAAACACAAACTATAGCAATTAGAAGAAACAATCCGGCTTGTAAGAGAATGTTCCTCCTTGATAACTTGATCGCGACAAAGAAGATCAAACATCAAAACCATACTGGATTATGCCTAGGAAATTCCGAGGACCAAAGACTGTAATCGCCATGAGACAACTTAGTACAAAGCCCAGAGCCTATATGGTTGCGACCTATAACTGTTGGTGATAAGCCCTGAACCTGAATGTTACAATTAGAAACTAGGCCACAATGACAATTCTGTGCATATATGTCCCTGTTGCCTTGAAACTGGGCATACTGAACTCCAACTTGTGACACCTCTGGTCTCGAGCCACCACCACCGAACATTGATCTTGAATTCTGGTAATGGCAATTTAAATTGAATGGCCCCGAGTTAAGACTAACGCGGGGTTTTTTCTTTGTCCTCCCGATGGCCATTTCACACGTTAAATGGTGTCCATCGACCCACTTGATAGGTTCATAAATTGCTGTTTTAGCCCCTTCTAGTGTTTTGTACACAAAAATAGCGTAACCTCTTGACTTTCCTGTTTCTTTATTGAAACCAAAAGGACCCTTTTCTATTACACCATAAGAGGAAAAATATTCCAACACTCTACCTGGTAACATGTTATGTGGCACATTAGCCACATAAACTGTACGTAAAGACTCGTCATTTCTGTCTCTGGCTCCTGAATTAGCAACCTTTGTGATTGTCGTCTTTCCATTAATCCTCTTGTATGGCTCCTTGAGTGCCATTAGTGCACTCTTTACATGCTTGAAAATGACAAAGCCATACTCTTTGCTTACACCAGATTTATCCAAAATGACAACAGCTTCTTCAACTTCGCCATAGGCTGAGAAAAATCGATGCAAAGTCTCGGATGTAGTATTACATCCGAGACTTCCAACGAAGAGCTTTCGCTGAATAGATCCTTCGTAGGATTTAGTTTTAGTACTAGAAAGTACATTTTCTAGGACCCCGGGAAGAAAAACTGAGATGCCTTCAGCAATTTTGTTGAGTTGGTCATTAGTAAGAAGCTGATTCATTTTCTGTAGGCTCATCATTTCTTGCTCCGTTTTCTTGTTCAAACGAACATTTAACCATAACTCTATTGCATTTAGGAAATGCAAACATCTAAGGAAGACCATTCTTAACAGATCTTTGAGTTTTGAAGTAAAACCAAATCCAAGATTTTGACTCATCCTTCAAAGTCAAAAGGAAGTACTACTAAAGAGCTAATGAAGAGTAGACAGATGATTGCTTCTTATTTTCTCTGTTGCTTTGCCGATGTTTATAAAGAAAAGAACCAAAGGCAATGTGTGTCTAATGTTGATGGGATATTAAATGCCAATTGCAGGGCACTTTCCATTTTAAAGAGATGTTCTGTTTCTGAAACTATCCGACCTATTCTGAGTACCTGCATGAACCAAATTTGGTAACAAAATTGAAAACATACAGCAGTACTAGGCCGTCAACGTTGCAGCATTAAGTCATATGCTAGAAAAGCAAATATAATTTGCATATAATACAAACTCAGTTTAAAGGGTTGCTAAGTATGCATTGTCAAATTTTAAAAAGATTATACATATATAGCATACCAAGGAAAACTTAAACTTTGATCAAGCAATAAAACAACAACAATAAGTACGTCTCAATCAGCAGCAAGTTGGCCCGATCTTATGAATCATCACTTGACTATGTCGCTCCATTTAAGTTTGTCTCAAACCAATATTAGACAGAATAAAAAATAAAATAAAAAGAAGTTCACTATACTTTTTTACTGGCATATATAAATTTGACAGAACTAGAAAACTCCGATCATGTGAATCATCACTTGACTATGTCGCTCCATTTTAAGTTTGTCTCAAACCGATATTAGACAAAATAAAAAATAAAAAAAAGTAGAAGTTCACTATATCTTTTAAGGAGAAGGTTTGCAATACGCTGTTAACGAGTGTAACCTAGTATTTTTTCACAGTACATTGATCAAGCAATAGTTAATATAAATATTTTTAGAGCTTATATTGTGTTTGGATTTCATCACATGGTTTTGATGTTCATACTTCTGAGTAATTCCATATTTTGAATTCACCCTTATGCAGTTATGCATGACAAGCTAACTAGCTAAGGTACATAAATTACTACATCCTAAGCATGCCGTAACTAACTACTTAATTAATCAAAAATCAGATGTCTCCAAGTGAGATATTTACACAAATAGCCGACCGGAATCACCGTTTATTTTTCTAGCCAGTATATAAAATATTGATTATACACGATAATATACGACGTTAAGGAATCTCTTTTAACACATTATTTTTATTCTTTTCGATGTAGAGGTGGACATGGGGTGTTTTCATGCATTTATGGGCTTTGAGAAGGTCCAATTTACTCGCCTTTGTTGGAACCATCAACAGCTTAATGTAGTCCCCTGCTCTTCATTATCTTTGACGCAACTTCCAGAAAAAAAATCTGCAACTTAAAATTTAATTCATAAAATGTGGTATTTTGTATATATGGCGTTGTTTTGAAGTAAAACGAAGTCCAAGATTTTGATTCATTTTCAACTTCAAAGTTTCAAAGCGTAAAGGAACTAATGAAGATAGACAGATATGCTTTCTTATTGTCTTGTTGCATTTCCAAGGTTTATAAAGTAAGGAACCAAAGGCAATTTTCTGTTTCTGAAAATATCCGAGCTATTCTGTATACCTGCAACAACCAAAATTTGGTAACAAAATTGAAAACTTACAGCAGTAGGCTGTAGGCCTAGGAAGTCAACATTGCAGCATTTGTCATATACTAGAAAAAGCAAACGCTTTTCATATGATTAAAAAAAAAAATGTAAAAGGTGACCTTACTTTTAGGCTTTTTATTTGTGAGCTTTGATGGCGTATTTGGAGCCTTTTATTTAAGGCCTTGTTGGCCAAATAAATGGCCTTGTATTTTGAGAGGATGTGGCCAATTGTTGGCCAAGCATTTCTTTCTTCTCTTCCTATATAATAAGGACTCTCTAATCATTTGGAAACACACCAACAAGACTTGAGTCTTCATTCCTTGTTTCTTCCTTTCTTCCTTTATTAAGAGTGTTTTGTGTGAGAGTTAGTGTTGGGAAGCACTTGTGTGAACTCTTTCTTTGGAGTGATCTTGTGAGGTTATTCCCTTAGGGTATTTGGGATTAATTAGAGTATTTACTCTAATTTTATATTATCTTTTGTACTCTTATTGTTATAGTAAATTGCCCCTCTCCGCTTGTGGACGTAGGTCACTTTGACTGAACCACGTTAAATTTGTGTCTTCTTTATCTACTTTAATTGTCGTTGTTATCAACTTCCATTGTCTTTGTTATTGCCATTATACCGTTGTTTGGCTATATTCTGCACTACCCGGGTTCCCGATCCTAACAAATTGTTATCAGAGTCGGATCTAACCGGGTTAGTTTCAATAGCCAAAATGACTCTAACAAAGACCTATGTTGAGAAATTTGATCGAAGTGCAAACTTCGGAATGTGGCAATTAAAGATGGAAGCTATCCTAATTCAGGATGACTTAGACTTGGCGTTACAAGGAAAGGAGAAGTCGGATAAAATGACGGATGAGGAGTTTGCAGTCATAGACAAAAGGGCAAAAGCAGGTATCATTTTAAATCTCTCAAATAAGGTTTTACGTGAAGTTTCTATAGAAATCACAGCTAAAAGCATATGGAAAAAATTAAAAACCTTATATATGAAGAGAACAGTGAAAAATAAACTTTACCTGAAGCAGAAGCTTTATTCAATTCGTAATGGGTGAAGGTACCTCTATTCTCTCTCATCTTGACACCTTTGATTCTATTTTTATGGATTTGAGTAATATAGATGCTGAAATTAAAGATGAGGATCAAGCCGTGTTACTGCTTTGTTCTCTACCCCCATCTTTTAAGCATATAAGAGATATTATACTTTATGCAAAAGATAATATCTCTTATAAGGATATTAAATCTATCTGGTCACAATATCTCTGAATGCTATAAACTGAAAAATAAAGAAAAGCATAAAGAAAGGAAAAAATGAGCACAAAAATACTGACACCGCCGAAGCTAGTGTAGCAACTGATGAGATTGAGGGAACTATATTTTTAGCAACTGAAACTAGTTTCAGATTAGACAATGAGTGGATTTTAGATTCCGGTTGTTCATATCATATGTGTCATAGCAGAGACTTATTTTCTACATATGATTCAGTTGCAGGTGGAGTTGTCCAACTGGGTAACAATATTACTTGTAACGTTATTGGCAAAGATACAATTCGGTTCAGAATGCACGATGATTTGGTGAGAGCTCTCGCTGATATTAGATATATTCCTGAGTTGAAGAAAAATCTCATATCTTTGGGCACTTTAGAATCCCTTGGGTGCAAATTCACTAGTGAAGGTGGAGTTTTAAAAGTTTTTCAAGATGCTCTTGTGATCATGAAAACACACAGATCTGGTTCGTTGTATACTTTATTGGGCTCCATTGTTATAGGCCTTACTGCAGTTTTGGTATCAGACAACTTGTCTGATTTTGATGGCATTAAATTTTGACATATGCCCATTGGGGCTTTTGCGGAGAAGGTGAAGCAAATTTACTATATTACCCAAAATTAGGCCAAGGTGGAGATTTGTAAAAGGTGGCCTTATTTTTAGGCTTTTTACTTGTGAGCCTTGTTGGCATATTTGGAGCCTTTTATTTAAGGCCTTGTTGGCCAAATAAATGGCCTTGTATTTTGAGAGGTTGTAGCCAATTGTTGGCCAAACATTTCTTTTTTCTCTTCCTATATAATGAGGACTCTCTACTCATTTGGAAACACACCAACAAGACTTGAGTCTTCATTTCTTGTTTCTTCCTTTTTTTTCTTTATTAAGAGTGTTTTGTATGAGAGTTAGTGTTGGGAAGCACTTGTGTGAACTCTTTCTTTGGAGTGATCTTGTGGGGTTATTTCCTTAGGGTATTTGGGATTAATTAGAGTATTTACTCTAATTTTGTACTCTCTTTTGTACTCTTATTGTTATAGTAAATTGCCCCTCTCCGCTTGTGGACGTAGGTCACTTTGACCGAATAACGTTAAATTTGTATCTACTTTAATTGTCGTTGTTATCAACTTTCATTGTCTTTGTTATTGCCATTATACCGTTGTTTGGCTATATTTCGCACTATCCGAGTTCCCGATCCTAACAAAAACAAATGAAAAATGATCAATTTATAGAATTGCTAAGCCATGCATTGTCAAGTCCTAAAGAAATTATCCAGTTTAACATTCCAAGGAGAGCTTAGTTTTGATCAAGCAATATTTGATACTGTAACTGTAATATATCTCTAGAACTTTATATTGTTTTTGGATCTCATCAAACGGTTTTGA
The DNA here is from genome assembly GCF_000390325.3 of Nicotiana tomentosiformis. Classification (NCBI taxonomy): domain Eukaryota; kingdom Viridiplantae; phylum Streptophyta; class Magnoliopsida; order Solanales; family Solanaceae; genus Nicotiana; species Nicotiana tomentosiformis. The sequence continues at coordinate 39,506,552 of NC_090818.1, read as the reverse complement.
TGTTCATTAGTATTTCGAGTAGTTCATGTTTCGTATTCATTCACCGTATTGCATAATGAGGTAAATTGATTTGCGCCAAATTGCAACTGAGGATCCAGAATTTAGACGCTGGAAATCCTGAGTTTAAGTGTGGTTCTAAAATGTATATCTAATTCAATCTACACTTGTTATTTGCACTTATATAAACTTCGATTCTGCTACTTTGGATTCTATCAGAACTCCCGAACCCTCATTTGGAACTGTCAATATGCCCAAGCATGTTAATATTAAATCAACTAGACATCTGATGTCTGCAATAAATAGAGTAATCTCTTTAATTTGTTCAGCGTTTCTATTATATCATTTTGGGACGTAGAGGTTAAAAACAAGGGAGGTTTTCATGAATTTAATGGCCCAGTGGGCTGCAGAAAAGGCAAGCTGAGAGAGCATTACAGAGGAAAGCAGAAAAAATGTAGAGGCTGACTAAAACGAAAAAGGGCTAAAAATACCCCAATCATTTGATAAATGACTTTTACGCTCCGTCCACCTATTGGTCAAAAATGCACACAACACTATTTCTAGGACTAAAAATACCCCTGCGACTAATGGCAGAATTTGTGGACCCCACTTTTAATGCATTGGCATCATTGTTTAACCAAAAAATAGTTTTTGTGGTGAAAGCAAATATTGAAATAAATCTGGTTCCTAATAACTAATTTTACTTCACTTTTAAAAATATAAAAGAATAAGAATATTCAATTAGTAAAGGAAAGGAAATCTTATTGATTGTTGTAGCTTCCTTCCAAGAATTGAGAGTAAGAATCTTCAATCAAGTAGATAAATAAGAATAAAAGACTAATTGCAAGTATTTGTGAATTCCTTGATGATTGTACAAAGTATGGCAAGGGGTGTTTGTTGATACCCAATTTTGCCCTCATATTTTTTTAAATATATATATGCTTTCTTATTTAATTTACAAGATTTACACGAGCACTTTTTATAATATTCCATAATTTTAGAGCTTTCAAATTAATTTTTTCTTGCATTAAATTACATAAAAATTCAATAATTATCCCTTTAAATTATTTGTGATGACTTAATCATCCAAATTACTATTTTTGCATCCTCATACATGTTTCATAATTTTTTTTCACTTCATTTCATACAATTATGTCTACATTTTTAAGCTATTTATTTAATTTTGCAATAATAGCTTATATTCATATACAAAGACTCCTTATTTATACTATTTGTGTTAAAATAGTATTTTATATTTTTACAATGCTAAATAATTATTTTAAATTATTTTAGTGCATGAAAAATATTTTTTTATTTATTAACTAGCCATTTTTTAAATTTATTTTTAATAAATTGAGTGTACTTAAGAGCTGACCCAAGTTTTTAAAGCCAATTTTCGGACCAAAAGGCCTAGTACCTTAGCTCAATAGTCCCAGCCCAAATCAAATGACCCATTAATCTAAAACCCGTTTGGCACCCATCTCCACGACCCGCCCCGCTCAAATTTTTAATTCTGGCCGTTGATCTTTCAAGATCAACGACCCTCATTCATCCTCTCCTTTTAAATTAACCTCACCCAAACCCTAACCCTTAGTTCACCCGTCCGCCGCCCCCAAATCCTCCCGAACCTTCTCCTCTCTTCACAAACCCTAGTTGCCACCTCCAGTTCTTTTCCTAATCTAATCCATCCATGGATTCTTACACTGATTTGCTTATCTTTTTGGGATTATATCGTTGTTACTTGCATAAACATGGTATTACTTGGTACTTGCCCTATTTTGGCAAGTATCAGTCTCCCAAATCAAAAGGGATTGGACCTATACAGTAATATTGGGACGGTTTTCCGTCCATATACGTCTATGGCAAGATTACACAGGCCCGGTTTAACAAGATCTTCGGCCAGTCTGTGATTCCGGTCAAACTAGGGTTTGCCTAATTTTCTCCTAAATTGATTCTAATCGATTCTGCATGCTCTTCTTTCCTTATTTTGTGTATGATTGATTATATTTTCTTGTTTGTTTGTTCAATTTCTACTACTATATAAACCCCTCCCATAATCCCCTTTGACGAACCCAATCACTGCTATTATTCTCATTATTTTCCTCTTTCACTTACTCACTCACTCTGTTACACTCGACTATTTTGTAAAACTATTAAATTCTGGGCCGGCTGAAAGCCAAGGCCATTAAACGACCTCCTCCGGTGCAAGCACTGTTCAGAGCCCTTCTCGAGGCTCTTGTGAACTCTGAAGCATCGGAGATCTGGGGTTCTTGCTATTAAGCTCTTTACTATTCTTTTGCTCGTATAATTTTGCTACTGGTTAGTGCTTTTAACCCTTGCAATGTTAATTTTCTTTCTTTCCTTCTGCATACTTATATATGTTTGAATTATATGAGTATGATTTAGTTGTGAATTCCTGATATTGCACTATTATGATAATGCTCAATACTCCTTTGTCATCCTATGATAATTGAATGCATGAGATAGTTTACTGCTTTGTCCTTAGTTTGTGTTAGGCTAGTATGTGTTCTTCATTATGGTCTGCACTTTTATGTTGGTTCTTTATTTTCTTCTGGAATCAGTTCTGTACCTCTAACATCTGAATATATTTCAGTTTTGAGCTTCAATGTGTGCCTATTTTGATATGAATCTGACTGTTGTGACTATATGTTGTTAGTTATAGAATTTCTTCATACATTGCTTTGGATAGTACTACAACTCTATGGAAACCTCCCTCTACTTTGAATGAATCATTCAGTACTGAGTCTTGTGTCTGATTGACTGTTCTTTGTGTACTTGCCACAACTATATGGAACATTACTTTAAGGTTTACTCTAAACATGTTTCCTTACTATCTTGATCCCTAGCATCACTTAGGATTTTAAGATAAATATTCTGTTTTGCCTCAACTATGATCTTGCTTCCTTGCTAATATGCCTTCTAGTATGTCTTGATTCCCTGTTCCTTCAGTGATTACTTGGTCTGTCATAATACGCGTTTCAATGCTGCCTTGCCTTCTAATGAGAATTAACATATTTGTCTTATGATGCTAAGATGTATACTTAGCCTAAATTGGACTTCTTAAGTCTCAACATGTTAGTGTTAATTTCTGTCAAACTTTGCAAACTTGTTCCTCCCCCTAACTCTCCCAATATGTGTTTGTTATGTGCTACTTTGCTAAATGTTGAAGTTGTAACGACCCGACCAGTCATTTTGAGCATTTGCACTTCGCTTGGTAGTTTATGGGTGTGAGTAGATCCGTATGATGTATTTTGACTTGTGTAAATTGTCAGTTTTGATTTTCAGGTATTTCGGAATCGAATTGGAAGAATGGATTTCATTGTTGGAGCTTTAAATCGGGAGAGTTGACCAAGTTTGACTTTTTAGCATTTGACCTCGGATTGGAATTTTGATGGTTCTGTTAGCTCCGTTGGGTGATTTTGAACTTAGGAGCGCGTCCGGATTGTGATTTGGAGGTCAGTGGTTGAATTTGGCTCGAAATGGCAAAAGTTGAAATTTTGGAAAGTTTGACCGAGAGTGTACTTTTTGATATCAGGGTCGGATTTCGATTTTGGAAGCTGGAACAGGTCTGTAATGTCGAATGTGACTTTTGTGCAAAATTTGAGGTCAATCGGACGTGATTTGGTAGGTTTCGGCATCGGTTGTGGAAGTTGAAGTTTCAAAGTTCATTGAATCCATATTGAGGTATGATTCATCGTTCTGATGTTATTTTGTGTGTTTTGAGGCCTCAAGTAGGTCCTTGTTATGTTGTTGGACTTGTTGGTATATTCTGACAGGGTCCCGAGGGGCTCGAACATGTTTCGGATTGTGTTCGGACTATTTTCCTCCATTTTGGCCTTGTTGGTGTGTTCTGGTTTTCTGGTGCGTGGATTGTTCTTCGCGATCGCGGATCAGTTGATGTGATCGCGTAAAGGGAAAATGGAGCTGGCCTGTTTCTTATTCACGGTCGCGATTGGCCAGAAGCGTAGCTTTGTGTTGAAGACTGTTCGCGTTCGCGTAGGTGTGCACGCGTTCGCATTGTAGAGCTGAGCTGGGCAGGGCTTCTTCATCGCGTTCGTGAGCCTGGGGCTGCGTTCGCGTAGGTTCTTTTTGAGACTGAGCAGTTTGTGCTTCGAGATCGCATAGCTTATTCCGCGATCGCGTAGTGTATTTTCAGGGACAGTGCATTTTCTTCTTCGCGATCGCGAAGGTATTTCCACAATCGCGATGCATTGATTCGCTCAGTTATTATAAAGTACTCTATTTCGAGGGTTTCGACCATTTTTACATTTTGGGAGCTATGGAGCTCGGATTGAGGCGATTCTTGAAGCAATTTTCATCATATGAATTGGGGTAAGTGTTCTCTACTCGGTTTTTGTTATATTCCATGAATCTATCTTCGATTTTAGTTTTGGTTGATGAATTTTAAAGAGGAAATTGGGGGTTTTGGCCTAAAGTTTCATAATATGAATTTTTGAGTTTTGAACATCGAATTAGGGTCGGATTTGAGTGAAACTAGTATGGTTGGACTAGTAATTGAATGGGTTGTTGGATTTTGTAAATTTTGTCGGGTTCCGAGGTGCGGGGCCGAGTTGGACTTTTGGCCGATTTTGGGATTTTGATTCAAGATTTGATCTTTTTCGATCGGGATTGGTTCCTTTAGCATTGTTTGATGTATTTGAGTTATTTTTGGTTAGTTTCGAGCCGTTCGGAGGTCGAAACGCGCGGGATGGTATTTTGGAGCATCGTTTGGCTTGCTCGGCATTGGTATGGGCTTGTTCGAGGTAAGTAACTCTTATAATCTTAGTGCTGAGGGTATGAAACCCCGAAATACATATTATGTGATTGGTATTGAGGTGATGCACATGCTAGGTGACGGGCGTGTGGGCGTGCACCCTATGAATTATGACTCCGTTGTTTCCATGGCACTGTATAGTGGCCCTATTTTGTTGATATCGGTGTTATCACCATGTGATAAAGTAGTTAAGTTGTCAATCATGCTAAATATCATGTTTAGGCTTTATGCTGATATTGTTAGGATCCATAGTGGTCGTTTCTTGCTGTCATCTCACAGATTTCATTGATATATTGTATTCATTCATATTCATGAATTTATATCATATCTCAGTTTCCGATGTTGTTTATTGATACATCATATCATTGTTGTCGGGCTAGTTTCATGGCATTGTGAGCCCGTGAGTGAGACTGGAGGGATTGATGACTGAGTGAGGCCGAGGGCCTGAGTGAGAGTGACATTTTGGGATCTGGTTGCACCCCGCAGCATATGATATTGATTATATTTTATATGGATCGGGTTGCACGCCGCAGCAAGCCTCCGATCCAATAATTATATATATATATATATATATATATATATATATATATATATATATATATATATATATATATATATTATTGGATCGGGTTGCATGCCGCAACAATATTGGATCGGGTTGCACGCCGCAACAATATAGCGCTTGGGCTGAAGGAGCCCCTCTGGAGTCTGCACACCCCTAGTGAGTGCAGTCGACTATATATATATGTGTGGATCGGGCTGCACGCTGCAACGGGTATTATACAGCGCTAAGTGATTAAGTGTGTTAAGCCTTGAGCATAATGAGAGAGAATGCGAGACAGTGAGATTGAGTACTCTAAGAGTGTGAGTACATGAGTTCATCTCTGAGTTGCATTGCATTGACATGCACACATGACATACAGGCATAGAGATGTATTTTTCTCATGTTGTACGGTATCACCTCATTCATGATTTCTCACACATGTTGACAGGTAGGCATAGTGATGCATTTGTTTTACACTGGTTATCTGGAAAGAAAATGAAACATCTTATTTATTATGGAAAGGATTTTTGGAAAATTATTGTTTTCAAACTTATTCATATTTTTGGTAATTCTGGTAAACGATTTGGGTTTTCATTGAAGTACTCGAAAGGCAGAACTATTTTTAGAAATCTTGTTTTTGTTGAACATTTGATTGTTGGGTTACTTCTGGTATTCTTGTTTTATGTTGTTATGAACTATTGTGGAATATTGGTATTGGCCCCGACCTTTCTGCTAGCTCGTCACTACTTTCTACCTGAGGTTAGTTTTGTTACTTATTGAGTACATGGGGTCGGTTGTACTCATACAACACTTCTGCACCTTGCGTGCAGATGTTGGCTATTGTTGTTGCTATGTTCGATGGGAGCTGGATTGAAGATGTACCTGCATCACGGCTGTAGCTACCTCTTGTTCGTGGTAGCTTTAGATCTGTAAAACTCTGTTTATTTACTATTCAAACTGACTATGTATTTATTTTATTTTCACTTTGTAAACTCTATTCTTAGAAGCTCATGATTTGTACTACCAGTTCTTGGGGAATGTATTAGATTCAGATATTTATTTTTAATAATTGTCTTATTAATATTATTAGAAATTTGATAGTTGTTAATTGGCTTACCTAACGGGTTGGGTTAGGTGCCATCACGACTAGTTGGATTTTGGGTCGTGACAAGGTGGTACCAGAGCTCTAGGTTCATAGGTTCTACAAGTCATGAGCAAGTGTCTAGTAGAGTCTTGTGGATCGGTATGATGACGTTCATACCTATCTTCGAGAGGCCACAGGACATTTAGGATATACTTCCCATATTTCATTTCTTATCGTGCGACATTGATTCAGCTTGAAGCGTAACTCTTTGAATTCCTTCCACGCATTCGTATGCGCATGCGTGCGCTCGGTATCGGCTGTGCTCCGACGGCTTGTGATTCCATGGTTGAGGTACGATATGTGATTTTGGCGTGCTGATGATTGGCCAGTCTGGAGGACTTGAGGCCAGGTTTTGACTGTGACTTGAGCGCAGAGATATTGATTATGTGAGCACATGCTTTTGGATATATATGTATGGTAGTGTCCCTATTAGTGGAATTTGTGGTTGGATGGCACACGACGAGTATGATGTGACTTCGAGATGTGTTCATACGGTTTGAATGTGACGAGAAGAGTTTACTTGAGATGTAGCAAGAACTATTAGGTATTTGATTTCTGTCTGTCTTGATTTGGCGAATGGCCTCTAGTTATGGGTATGTTGAAGGACCTCTCATGTTGTTTAGTTGTGGAGTGCAGCAGATTTCATGTCGTTTTATGAGTTCAGACTCAGAAAGATTAAGTAATTGCATAATAGTTATGACTGTGGAAGAGTATAGAGAGATGTCGGGTTGAGGCAGAGCAGGCGGGTATCTCTTGCGAGGTTCCTGAGGTTGTGTGGTCCTTATGATGTTTGTAGAGAGTTCTCGTGTATCAGTGAATGATATATGTTGCAATTTGAGTTTGGATCGCTTGTGGAAGTTGGCTTGACTATTACAAGGGTGAATGCAAGATTTGCAGATGATGTGAAGTATTAGATGGTTTGCATTACAGGAGCTCAAGAAGGATTTGGTTGAATCTCACTACGGTATTATGGCAGTAATAGAGTATGGACATTGTAAGGTGTGTGTTTTGATCTATGGTTTCGAGCCAAGTGGGGGAGTCTGCTACCGTCGAGTTGATTACACGGTTAAGTGTTGTATTGGATTCAGCTTGAGGTATTCTGGTGAATCAATTATGACTTGCAGAAGTTGAGATTGAGGATGACTCGAGTAAGGAAATTTCTGGATACGGGTTGTATTACACTCTATGGGTATATGGGAATCATAAAATAATTGAGTGGTTATTCACAAAGGATGTAGTGTACATGGAGTAGGAATTTGCTCGGTTGCTTAGGAGTGTGGGTTACTCTTTATTCCCTTGGGTGTTGGTGTGCTAATGGGGCACATGTTGTTCGGTCTATTTGGTCAGTTTAATTGAGATTTGAGTAGAGTGGATGACTCTCGAGAATGGTTCTAATGGATTCAAGACTTATATGTAGCGATTTGGAATTTTCAATATTTATATATGGCTAGAAACTAGGAGTTGCATTGGATGGTGTCGAGACTTGTGGCATTTTTATATCATTGTGGATTGTGCATTTCAGTATCAAGAAGGTGAAGGAAACAGTTTTAGGTTCACATAAGGTCTCTTTAGAGTGGGTGCCTCGGTTGTGGTGCTTTGGGGTGCTTAAGAGGGGAGTCAACGGCTTATGGGCCTTAGGGAGTTATGGTTTTATACTAGGGTCTCTTGTGTGGTGAAATTTTGGTTAGGGATTGTGGTGTTCTAGCAAGGAGAAGTATCAATTTGAAGGCAAGTTGGAAAGGACTTGGAGAAATACGACAGCGTGGTAGTAGGTTGGGTTAGCACAGTAATGGGTATGATCGGTTCTCTAGGTACTTATGATGTGGCTAGTCTCTACAGGTGTTTTTTGGCAATGCTCTTGGGTCTTGGCAACCTACGTGGCTGGGTTGAGTTAGAGAGATTCGGTTCTGATAGCTTGGTTGTGTGCAAATGGATTTCGAAGAGTTCTCAATGGTTTTTACCACTGTTTGAGGAGTATATTTCCTACCGGCGTGAGGAATATGTTGCGTATTGGGATTTTCTCCGGGATGAGATCAAATGGAAGGTCCTTGGCTAATTGAGTATGTAGTTGCTTGTGACTCGGAGCGGACTATGAAGTTCTCGTATTTTTCATATGATGGCATGATATATGCGATGTGTTGTGTGGGATTGAGATTTACGTGAGCGGGATCACAGTTCTATTTGGAAGCATGGACGGCTTCAGATGACTAGGTAAATGATATTACTATTTGGCATGGCTTGATGAGAGTATACATTTCAGAAAAGGGCAGTGTGTTTTGATTTATGAATACTTCACTGGTATTACGGCACTCTTCTGGTTGATCGACTGCTGATATTCAAATTTTTCTATGTGGCACGGAAGAATTTTAGAAGTATTCCTCGCGGGATGATCGTGTATGAGAGATGTGTTAGACATTCTGGCGGTGGAGTTGGGATAAGCTATGGTGATTCGTATGTTCTATGGATTTGGAGACTGGGAGTTCTCCGGAGCGGATTGTTTCATGGTTGTGGACTGTGAAGTCATGGCCGAAGCTAGCCAGATGATAGTATGTGTTACGATTCATTCATTGTGCATCTTCGGAGGGTTATTTATCTATTTGTGGGTGACCAGAGTCGATTTGGGGGTCCATTGGTAGGATGTGTATACTGCACCGAGCCGAATTGGTTGGCTCCATACTGGTATTGTTGAGGGATGTACCATTCATTTGATGTTGAGCTTATTCGTGTTATGATAGGTTCTGTGAGTTACTCTGCTATGCTACGAGGGGTTATGATTCGTTGGTTGTATGCACACATGGTGCGGTTCTATTGTAGCCTTATATCGGAATTTGAGCGAGAAGAGTATTGGATATTGCTTGGTTGATGGCGTATTGGTTATGTTCTTAAGGGTTTTGTGGGGCATGGTGTCATTTGCTTCTCCGTGGTTATGGTAATGCACTTTGAGTACTTGATGTCGAATTGCGCATGGTTATTGATTTTTAGCAGGGTGGCTTGAGGTATTTCATATGGACCAGTATTTGGATAGGTTCGCGCATTGCAGCAGAGTTATGTGGAAATATGATTCTTTGTGTTAGATTCGTGTGTTATGGTTCTATAGTGTGTGATGGGTTTAAGCATTTCGTGGTGGTGGTACTTGATGAGCTTGCGGGACGGTTCTCTCGTTTGAGTTATTTTTCTGTGATTGAGTACATTTGGAATGTTGCTTATTGGTGCACGGATTGCACGGGTTGTGGCTTTAGATTGTATGGGTGCGTCATGTCACTAGAGTGGTCGTGTTGGATGAGATGAGGTCACTGGACCTAGAATGGATGCTATCGGATCTAATTGTGGTATATTTGGAAGGATAATATCGGAAGTCGGCTTAGAAATTGGCTATAATTCTTGTAGAAGGAGAGGGAGCTCCATGAATTGTTGGTCTGCTAAATGGTTACGAGTTTCCGCGTGTTTCTTTCATCATCGGCAGTGTACGAAGGTTTTAGGACGAGGTTTGGTTTGACATGAGGTTTATTATCGGATTTGGGTTTTTTGAGCAGCTACTGTGATTAGAAATCATTGCTTCGAGTATTTGAGTTATGTGGTATATCATGCGACTTTATCTTGGGTTATGGTTGCGGCTTGGTACAGCTTGTTTAGACTTATACAGTGTGTAGATGCGAGATTCTGATCTTATAGAAATTGCGGACGTTGGAAATTGGATTCTAAGGTTCATGGGCTCGGTTGAATTAAGGAACTACAGTTATGTTGTGTTGTCGGGCCTATATGGGATAGGGTGACGTGAGATCACCCCCGGGTATGTGCATAGCAAGGTTATACGGCGGTTTGATGGCTTTGAGAACAACTCTGGACATGTTCGAGGATGAACATATGTTTAAGTAGGGGAGGATGTAATGACTCGACCGGTCGTTTTGAGCATTTGCACTTCGCTCGATAGTTTACGGGTGTGAGTAGCTCCGTATGATGTATTTTGACTTGTGTGAATCGTCGATTTTGGTTTTCAGGTATTTCGGAATCAAATTGGAAGAATAGATTTCATTGTTGAAGCTTTAAATCGGGAGAGTTGACCAAGTTTGACTTTTTAGCATTTGACCTGGAATTTTAATGGTTATGTTAGCTCCGTTGGGTGATTTTGAACTTAGGAGAGCATCCGGATTGTGATTTGGAGGTCCGTGGTTGAATTTGGCTCGAAAGGGTGAAAGTTGAAATTTTGGAAAGTTTGACCGGGAGTGAACTTTTTGATATCGGGGTCGGATTCCGATTCCGAAAGTTGGAGCATGTCCGTAATGTCGAATGTGACTTTTGTGCAAAATTTGAGGTCAATCGGACGTGATTTGATAGGTTTCGGCATCGGTTGTGGAAGTTGAAGTTTCAAAGTTCATTGAATCCGAATTAAGGTATAATTCATCGTTCTGATGTTATTTTGTATGTTTTGAGGCCTCGAGTAGGTCCGTGTTATGTTGTTGGACTTGTTGGTATACTCGGATGGGGTCCCGAGGGGCTCGGGCATATTTCGGATTGTGTTTAGACTATTTTCCTCCATTTTGGCCTTGCTGGTGTGTTCTGGTTTTCTGGTGCGTGGATTGTTCTTCGCGATCGCGGATCAGTTGATGTGATCGCATAAAGGGAAAATGGAGCTGGGTTGTTTCTTATTCACGATCGCGATTGGCCAAAAGCGATCGCGTAGCTTTGTGTTGAAGACTGTTCGCATTCGCGTAGGTGTGCACGCGTTCGCATTGTAGAGCTGAGCTGGGCAGGTCTTCAGGGCTTCTTCATCGCGTTCGCGAGCCTGGGGCTGCGTTCGCGTAGGTTCTTTTTGAGACTGAGCAGTTTGTGCTTCGAGATCGCATAGCTTATTCCACGATCGCGTAGTGTATTTTCAGGGGCAGTGCATTTTCTTCTTCGCGATCGCGAAGGTATTTCCGCGATTGCGATGCATTGATTCGCTTAGTTATTATAAAGTACTCTATTTTGAGGGTTTCGACCATTTTTACATTTTGGGAGCTATGGAGCTCGGATTAAGGCGATTCTTGAAGCAATTTTTACCATATGAATTGAGGTAAGTGTTCTCTACTCGGTTTTTGTTATATTTCATGAATCTATCTTCAATTTTAGCTTTTGGTTGATGAATTTTAAAGAGGAAATTGGGGGTTTTGGCCTAAAGTTTCATAATATGAATTTTTGAGCTTTGAACATCGAATTAGGGTCGGATTTGAGTGAAACTAGTATGGTTGGACTCGTAATTGAATGGGTTGTTGGATTTTGTAAATTTTGTCGGGTTTCGAGGTGCGGGCCCGGGTTGGGCTTTTGGCCAATTTTGGGCTTTTGATTCAAGATTTGATCTTTTTTGATCGGAATTGGTTCCTTTAGCATTGTTTGATGTATTTGAGTTATTTTTGGTTAGTTTCGAGCCGTTCGAAGGTCGGAAAGCGCGGGATGGTATTTTGGAGCATCGTTTGGCTTGCTCGGCATTGGTATTGGCTTGTTCGAGGTAAGTAACTCTTCTAATCTTAGTGCTGAGGGTATGAAACCCCGAAATACGTATTATATGATTGGTATTGAGGTGACACACATGGTAGGTGACGGGCGTGTGGGCGTGCACCCTGTGAATTGTGACTCCGTTGTTTCCATGGCACTGTATAGTGGCCCTATTTTGTTGATATCGGTGTTATCACCATGTGATAAAGTAGTTAAGCTGTCAATCATGCTAAATATCATGTTTAGGCTTTATGCTGATATTGTTAGGATCCATAGTGATCGTTTCTTGCTGTCATCTCACTGATTTCATTGATATATTGTACTCAGTCATATTCATGCATTCATATCATATCTCAGTCTCCGTTGTTGTTTACTGATACATCATATCATTGTTGTCGGGCTAGTTTCATGGCATTGTGAGCCCGTGAGTGAGACTGGAGGGATTGATGACTGAGTGAGGCTGAGGGCTTGAGTGAGAGTGACATTTTGGGATTGGGCTGCACGCCGCAGCATATGATATTGATTATATTTTATATGGATCGGGTTGCACGCCGCAACAAGCCTATATATATATATATATATATATATATATATATATATATATATTAATTATTGGATCGGGTTGCACGCCGCAACAATATTGGATCGGGTTGCACGTCGCAATAATATTGGATCGGGCTGCACACCACAGCAATATAGCGCTTGGGCTGAAGGAGCCCCTCTGGAGTCTGGATACCCTCAGTGAGCGCAGTCGACTATATATATATATGTGTGTGGATCGGGATGCATGCCGCAACGGGTATTATATAGCGTTGAGTGATTGAGTATGCTGAGCCTTGAGCATAGTGAGAGAGAATGCGAGACAGTGAGATTGAGTTCTCTAAGAGTGTGAGTACATGAGTTCACCTATGAGTTGCATTGCATTGACATGCACTCATGACATACAGGCATAGAGATGTATTTTTCTCATGTTGTACGGTATCACCTCATTCATGATTTCTCACACATGTTGACAGGTAGGCATAGTGATGCATTTGTTTTACACTGGTTATCTGGAAAGAAAATGAAACATCTTATTTATTATGGAAAGGATTTTTGGAAAATTATTGTTTTCAAACTTATTCATATTTTTGGTAATTCTGGTAAACGATTTAGGTTTTCATTGAAGTACTCGAAAGGCGGAACTATTTTTAGAAATCATGTTTTTGTTGAACATTTGATTGTTGAGTTACTTCTGGTATTACTTGTTTTATGTTGTTATGAACTGTTGTGGAATATTGGTATTGGCCCCGACCTTTCTTCTAGCTCGTCACTACTATCAACATGAGGTTAGGTTTGTTACTTATTGAGTACATGGGGTCGGTTGTATTCATACTACACTTCTGCACCTTGCGCGCAGATGTTGGCTATTGTTGCTGCTGTGTTCGATGGGAGCTGGATTGAAGATGTACCTGCGTCCTGGCTATAGCTGCCTCTTGCTCGTGGTAGCTTTAGATCTGTAAAACTCTATATATGTACTATTCAAACAGACTATGTATTTATTTCATTTCCGCTTTGTAAACTCTATTCTTAGAAGCTCATGATTTGTACTACCAGTTCCTGGGGAATGTATTAGATTCAAATATTTCTTTTGAATAATTGTCTTATTTATATTATTAGAAATTTGATAGTTGTTAATTGGCTTACCTAGCGGGTTGGGTTAGGTGCCATCACGACTAGTTGGATTTTGGGTCGTGACAGAAGTTCTACTGAACAAAGTCTTATGATCCGCTGTATTAGCTGATTTGTATGCTCAACTTGGCTATGTCTATTTTTAGTATAAGTGTATCACCTAACTTCTGTCCCTCCATCACTGTCCACTCTCCTTACATGCTACTCATGCTATTCTGAACTCCTTATTCTTAGCCGGCTGAAAGCCAAGGCTATCTAGGTTCTATTGTCGGCCTCCCTAGTATGAGCACTGCTCGGGGTCCAATTGAGGCCCTTGTGAACTCTGACACACTAGGGCTTGGTCCTTAGTCACTCCCTCAATCTCAAAGTTGTTCCTATTCACTCTACTTCCCCCTGTTATGTGTTGTGTACCTGAATTGGTTAGTTCGAGTGATGCAACACTTGGTGCTGTGGTTGAGTAAATTTGTTTTGGACTCCTCTATGGATCCCTGAGTTGTGTATTGAATGTGGCTCTTTGTTGAAGTCCTGGGTATGCTGTGTAAGAGTTATTGAAAGCCCAGGCAATGCTAGGTATTTATTTGTATTTGGGCCTGCTGTGGGCCTATTATTACTACTATGTAACGTTATTACTTTTACTCATTATTGGGCCTGTAATAATCTTTGTATAAACAATTGGGGTTGTTAGTAAAAGGGAATAGGTTAGATTTTAATATTTACGTACGATGGGTATATAACATGCCTATAGGACTTAATAATGTGTTTGCTATATGTGTCGTTCACTCTCTATGTACACTATAGAATTCATGCTATTAGGAGAAGCACACACTCACACTACTTGTCTACTAGCAAAGCATGAGCTGAAATGCTTCAATTATCCTTGTTGCTACATGTTATTAGAAAACATGCCCATAGGAAATAAATATCGTTGAACTTTCCTTCAATTTGCATTGCTAGAAATCATGCCTATAGGATTTGGATCATTTCATTTGCTACTGTATCACATTGTTCACTAGAAACCATGCCTATAGGGCTAAGTATAACAATAAAATCAGTTCCAAGTACTAATCGTTAAAGATCCTGCCTATAGGATACCATAATTCGCCTTAATAATGCCCCTCAAAACATTGTTTATTGTTCACTTAGACCACTATCAAAAGCGTGAGTAATTCTGGGTTTCTCCCGATAGATTCCACTGTATTTACTACATAAATCACTTAGACGCAACATCTACAGGATTAATAACTAGAAATCTGCAATTTCAACAATCAATATGCGATAACTGTACAATCCTGTCTATGGGCGACGCTTGGTTTATGAAACTGCTTGCATGCCTTAACGCCTTGTCACATAGAAATCATGTCTATAGGGATCTAAGTTCTTAATTCTGAACTACTCAACATACAATTTGTCTTGCGTGCATTTGTTGCTTAAGTGTGGAGGAAAACTTGAGCCTTGACTGCCTATATGTGAAGTCCAATGTGTTTTGTATGTCGCCTAGTTTTGACATTTCTGAGCAGCCTAAGTGAGGTCTAGAACCATCCAAAGTAAAGGTCCAATACCTCCTAAACCATAGGTATGGGATGGGTAGTGCACGCATAGGGTACAACCTATAATTGATTTAGAACGCTTTTAGGTAACAACTTTAACATAGTAATCGGGTAGCAGGAGATGATAGTTTATGCCCGCTGAATAATATGAGTAATTCCCCATCTTGAGGGAGTTACGAAGTATTATTTATGTTGCATGGGGTGATCCTTTAAGCTAAAAAACTTAGGACCCCCCCTCCTCTTTATATGTTGTAATAAACTTCTTTGACTTCTGAATTCCCTTTGTTTACTTGATCACCTAGCTTAATCGTAATCCACATAATCTTAAGTTCGGTCGGGACCCACAGTTGTGGACCTCTAGGAGTGCCTAACATCTTCTCTTTGAGGTAACTTGAGCCCTTACCCGATTTTTGGTGGCGTTGACTAGTCAAACAGAGTTATCTGCATAATAGGTGCCCTAACGCACCTTAAAAAATCGTTAGGTGGTGACTTTTATCCTTTAGCACTCTATCTCCCATTCTAAAAGGAGTTGTCACGTGTCGAAGCTCGTTTTTCGCGAGGAAAATGGGGCGCGTCAGCATGGTGACTCTGATGGGGATTTACACTTAGGCTCTTACCATAATGAACTTGGCTTATGTGGATTAGTTTTCTTTGTTATAAAATGCACATTCCTTTTCCATATTTATTTGTTAGATTTGCTATTACATGTACATCCCTTTCCCGTTCACCTTTACTTGTTTAAAACTATTATAACATGCACATCCCTTCCCTTCTCCACCTTTATTTGCTTAAATTTGTTATAACATGTACATCTCTTTCCTTATTCGCCCTTAGTTGCTCTAACTGTTATTTATTAGCTATATCATGTCTCTCCCACCCCTACTCCCTTGCTTACTTTATTATATTCCCTATATTCCACGAACTAACTTCTTCTTTTGTCTTTCTTTTTACGTCCTTTATGTTTTATCTTAATACTGTGTTTATTGCTTTCACATATTTATCATGCAAATACTTGACAACGTGTTATTATTGCTGCATAAAGCATGCTCCACATCATATTCCACTCGTGCCCAACTAATACCATAGTGGCACTTGATGAGTGTCCGCGCTCTTCCAAAATTACCCTTTAAATTGGAAAGGCTTATTTGCGGTAAACTAGTCGATCAGCGGTGCAGTCGATGGTTCCGTGCCTTTCCCTCTCAAGTTGTCCACTTGAGAGTACCAGTCTAGACCCTTCTAGAAACCTCGCTCCAATATCAACTGTGCATGTATCATGTTAAACCTAGTATGGGTTAGAACGTTGTTCACTTGACAATTCACTAAGACAAGCCTTGTCCAAAGTCCATTGGGATTTCCATAATCCCAATGGACACCGTCACGTTATGTGCATTACTTGGAGAAAACATGCCGGTATATTGATCGTTAATGTGTAAATAGTCAGACCCGGAGGGGGAAAGGGCTAACTCTATTTATTTTACAGAAGATGAGGCACGAAGTCCCCAGGTTCGGCATGGTTCAAAACATCCCACCTTTGCTGCTTGATTGGTGAAAGAACCTCTCACCTAGTGACAAGAATCATGTGAAAAGGGTCCTCAAAAATTTACCTTCCTTATTGGACATTCGGCCAAATAACGCATTGATTGAGGCCGCTACTATGTTTTGGGATGAGAAAAGAGTTGTCTTTCGCTTTGGTGATGTAGAAATGACCCCTCTTTTAGAGGAAATATAAGGCTTCGCTAGGCTGCCATGGGATAGTCCGGGTTTATTAGTACCAGAAAATCGCACTCCCCGCGGTTTTTTGAAAATGATGGGTTTCAAGAAAAATGATGAGTTACTCTGTCTGAAGGAGTCATACATACCATTTGAATTCCTTTATGAACGTTATGGGCATAGCAAGTCATATTGCCTTCACCATGATGAACTTGTCGTTACTTCTTTGGGTTCGACACATCGCCGAGTTTTTGTGTTCATTGTCTATTTCTTGGGGTTGCTGATATTTCCAATGAAAGGGGGGAAGATCCACACTCGCTTAGCCATGATCTCTAGGACTCTAATGGAAGGAATTGAGGGACAAACTTACACTATCATCCCCATGATCTTGGTCGAAATATACCGATATCTAGATCGATGCAAGCAGGGGTATGAGCACTTCGAGGGCTGTAATCTATTGCTGCAGGTTTGGTTATTAGAACATTTCCAGAGAGGTGAATATCGTCAGGAGTTTTTGCGACGACCATTGAATGACTACATAACCTACCATCATCCAAAAAGAATGACATTTATCCCAGATAGGTTCGCGTAACCTGGAAGTGCTGTGAGCTGGGTGTGTTTCTTCAGCAATTTGACTAATGAAAAGGTACATTGGATGTTCGAATGGTTCCCTAGCAGCAAGTTCATCATCAAGTCAAGAGAAACCACTCATTTAGTGTTGATCGGGTTAAGAGGAATCTATCCTTATGCTCCTATAAGGGTAATGAGGCAAGCGGGAAGAAAGCAGGTTATACCTCGGGTTTCCAACATGGTCCAGTACAAAGCAGACTTTAAAGGGAACATCATTCCATTCAAGTTCGAGGCACAACATATGTGGAATCAAAATGTCATTGTAGAGAAAGACACTATCGAGCCAGACACGGTTGGTAGATGATATAGCGGGAGATGTCAAGCTAGGGATTAATCTAAAAAATAGGGTTATAGATGACGCTGCTGAAGCACAAGTCAAGTATAGGATGCTGCGCTAGAGGGTTTTCGAGTCTGAAGCTAGGCATTTGGAATAGCACAAAGTGGATATGGAAGCAATCAGCGAATGGAAAGAAATCGCTACTAAATCAACAGAAAGATTAGAATATTTGGAGCAAGAGTTAGTGGAACTTGAGGGGAAGATGAGGAAGAGGCTCTCGGATTGTCAGAATACGGAAGGCAATGAGGGAGGGCATCTAGCAAGGGCTTACCTACAATTGGACACACGCAACCTGGGGAACTTGAGTGATGGATCCAAGAAGGCCAAGCATGGAGAAGGTCCCTCTGGGGACAAGTAGATTAGGAAATGATGTTCTTTACTACTCTTTAGCTTAGTTTTAAATTTCAATTGTAATAAGGCAAATGCCATTAGTAATTTTCTTATTATTGTCGTTTTAGTAAGGATCCGATTCATTTTCGCATTAATGAAATGGCACAAATGTTGGCATCAATTTTCTCCAAGTCTACATATCGCTTAGGCCTACCTCGGGCACAATGAGGTCCCCCAAATTAGGACACGAATATGTTTCATGATTTTGCAAAGCATGTTCAATATTGCAAGCATTCTTTCAATATCCCTTACTGACTTGGTTACATTTTTGTTTTTCTTTTCTTTTGTTTATTCCCATTCCCCAAAGGTTGGTTCGCGCATATTGGTATCATCCGCATATCACACTAGATCCAGAGATCCTCCACCTCCTCCTCCACCAAGTGATCCTAAAGGCAGAAGCAAAGGGAAAGGAAAGATGGACGATTTAAGTGGTATCAGAAAGGACAATGCAGAGAACGTTAAAACTTCGGACGGTCGGAATACTCCAGCATAGAATGAATTGGTCCTACATCTGGAACAGAAAATATTGGAGCTACAAGGGGAATTTGAGCAGGTCCGGAACTTGGCAAACCTCTCCCTCACCCTTAACGTCCCCGACATTAACCAACAAAACACAAACGCCCAAAACCCGACACCTCCCCAAAACACACAAAATCAAAATCTATAAAATCCTCCCGCACCACATCAATACGCCACACCTCCTCAGAACCACAACCTCCCACCGGTACCTACTCATCAATAATACCATCACCACCCAACTCAATACCCACAAACAACCACATACCATACCCCTCAGAATGCACCACAGCCTACTCCTGACCCGCAAAACTCAACCAATGACCGCCATTACGCCCAGATTCCCAGAGTCCACTAAAGCAATCCCATATATGTGGAAATTTTACCCCACACCCCTATACATACCCGAATCCGCCGAGAAGGACCTGCTCATCAAGATCATGGCGGAAGAACTCAAGAAACTTACTGGCAGAGTTCAAAGTGTCGAAGGGGGAAAATAGATTGAGGGTTTGAATTATGAAGATTTGTGTATTCAACCAGATGTAGAACTGCCAGAAGGTTACAAACCTCCTAAGTTCGAAATGTTCGACGGGACTGGTGATCCGAAGGTGCACTTGAGAACGTATTGTGACAAGCTTGTGGGAGTTGGCAAGGATGAAAGAATCTGCATGAAGCTGTTCATGAGCAGCCTCACCGGAGATGCCCTATCTTGGTACATCAGTCAGAACCCAAATAAATGGGTTAATTGGGTGAACATGGCATCAGATTTCATGGATCGGTTCAGGTTTAACACAGAAAATACACCAGGCATATTCTACATTCAGAATCTCAAGAAGAGGCCAACGGAAACTTTCCGCGAGTATGCTACTCGGTGGAGGTCTGAAGCTGCAAAAGTAAGTCCAGCACTGGAAGAAGAACAGATGAATAAGTTCTTCGTCAAAGCTCAGGATCCGCAATACTATGAAAGACTGATGGTTATTGAAAACCTTAAATTTTTGGACATCATCAAATTGGGAGAAAGAATAGAAGAAGGGATCAAAAGCGGAATGATGATAAATTTTGAAGCACTCCTAGCCACAAATAAAGCCTTACAGTCAGGAGGTATCTCCAAGAAGAAAGAAGTAGGTGCGATGATGGTAGCCCAAGGTCCAAAGTCTCCCCTTACATACCAAACACCCCCACCCACATATCAGCCTTCACCTCCCAGATACCAACAACCTGCCGCCACTTACCATACTTATAACACCCAACCAGCATACTACCACTCACCACCATCCCGCCAAAACTACAAAAAACCTAGACCGAATTTCGACCGCAGACCACCCAGACAGTATACCCTAATTGCGGAACCCATAGACCAACTGTACTAGAGAATGGAGGCTGCCGGTTATGTCACTCTCATTCCCGTTGTTGCTATAGAAAACTCCTCCTTGTGGATTAATCCAAATAAGACATGTGCCTATCACTCAAGAATGAAGGGTCATACTATTAATGAGTGTCGTACTTTGAAGGATAAGACTCAGACATTAATTGACACCAAAGTCATATATGCAAATGAGGTTGCACCCAATGTCCGTAACAATCCTCTCCCAGGGAGACCAATGAAGAATGGGACTCAGAGGGGTCAATTGGACTCATTCGAGAAGGGGATAACCCTGAAACATCTCCAGTCACTCTCACACCTATCGTGGTACAGGCACCGATTGAAGTTAAGGTAGCCGCACCAACTCTATTTGAGGTTGAGGTAACAACACCCTTCACCGTGATGGTGGCACCCACGCTGTCTTTTAAGTCTAATGATATACCTTGGGATTATGTTGCGGAAGAAAGAAGGAAAGGAAAGGAAAAAATGGAAGAAATAGGTGCAACGCAAGGCATGAACAGAACTGGTAGGGTTTATACACCCAAGCATTTGGGAGGACCAAGCAAAGAAGTCGCCTCTAAGCCGCCTCTCATTGAGACTGGACCAGATGATCTTTGGAGAAAGGTGCAGGCGAGAGAGTATTCTGTGGTTGATCATCTGAACAAAACGCTCAAATATCCATTTTATCACTGCTGCAAAACTCCAAGGCACATAGGAATGCCTTGATGAAGGTGTTGAATGAAGCTTATGTACCAAATAACATCACCAGTGGAGAGATGGCCAACATGGTAGGGCAAGTGTTAGAAAGCCACAAGATCATTTTTCATGAAGACGAGCTGCCACCAGAAGGACTAAGTCACAACAGGGCACTACATATCACCGTGTAGTTTGAGGACAAATTCATTGCTAGGGTCCTGATAGATGGGGGTTCGAGTCTCAACATCTGTCCACTAACTACTTTGAAAAGGTTGGGTAAAGGATTGAACGAGATACGAGAAGGGAGTATGAATGTGAAAGCATTTGGTGGGTCTCAAAGGGCCACAATTAGGGAGACCAACCTCAACCTACATATAGGCCCGACCTGGTTCGATGTTGAGTTTCAAGTATTGGATATATCTACTACATACAATCTGTTATTAGGGCAACCATGGATACATGTCGCTGGGGCCGTGGCTTCTACTCTACATCAGGACGTAAAATTTGAGTGGAACAATCAGGAAGTGATCATCCATGGGAACGGAAGTAATCCCATTTACACCAATCAAACTATTCTGGTCATTGAGAATAGAAGGAAGTTGGGTGGAGAAAATACCATCGCGTCGAGCACGTCAACGCAATTGAAAAAGACAAATGGTGGAGCAGTAAGATAGAAGGCATATTGACATGGACAGGGTATAAACCTAGCAAGGGTCTCGGTAAGAATCTCCAGGGGATCACCAAACCGATACAGCTAAAGCGTCATGGCACAACTTTTGGGCTTAGGTATGAGTACACCTGGCACGAGTATCAGAATTGGTTGCCACTGTGGCGTGGTCCTTATTACCCTCTAGAGTAGCCAGTACCATATTTAAGCCAGTCGTTTCATCAAGCTGACATGATGTGGGGGTCTGAAGAAGATGAAGCTCTAGCTGGAATAAGGAAGCAATTTCTGGATGACAAAGACATGGACTGCAGTGTGATAGTTGAGGAGGAGGAGGAGGAGGAGGAAGACCTTATTATTCAGACAATGGAGAAGGGAGTTGTTATCTAATTGGACTGCTACGCCATCAAGGGCCCGTCGAGTTTCTGGGTAGCCTGGCAGTTAGCATCAATTATT
The DNA here is from genome assembly GCF_000390325.3 of Nicotiana tomentosiformis. Taxonomy (NCBI): domain Eukaryota; kingdom Viridiplantae; phylum Streptophyta; class Magnoliopsida; order Solanales; family Solanaceae; genus Nicotiana; species Nicotiana tomentosiformis. Next base: position 39,484,620 of record NC_090818.1, on the reverse strand, counting down.
TTTAAAAGCAATTTTATGAGCATCTAAGACATTTTCAATATTTAGTTCTGAACGTATTTTGTTTTGAAATAATTGCTCGAGTCATCGAGTCGTACTTGTTTGACGTTTTCAAGATTTATTTAATGCATTGTTATTTTTAGTATTTATTATTAGTCTTTGCATTTTTTTCTCTACAATATTATTATTACCTATCCCGATGAACCTACGACTGTGACATGTAACGAGACAACGCAACATAAGGATAGTGATTTAGAGGATCTGGAAGAGGATATAATACCCGAGGAAATTGTCAGAGAAGTGGAAAATTTTCAAAAACAAACCTAAGTCCAATTTGGATGAGACTGAAACTGTTAATTTGGGAGACTCCAAAACAGTCAAGGAAACTCGTGTAAGCATTCACCCATTGTCGTCAGAGAAAGGAGAATACATCCAGTTCTTGAAAGAGTATGAGGATATTTTTGCATGGTCCTATGATGATATGACCAGTTTGAGCACGTCCATAGTAGCTCATAAATTACCTACCAACCCTATATGTCCGCCTGTAAAGCAGAAGCTCAGAAAGTTCAAACCAGATATGAGTCTGAGAATAAAGGAGGAAGTCACCAAGCAGATCAAAGCCAAGGTTCTCAGAGTGGTTGAATATCCGACCTGGTTAGCTAACATTGTGTCGGTTCCGAAGAAAGATGGGAAGGTCAAAGTGTGTGTCGACTATCGGGATTTAAACAAAGCAAGTCCCAAAGATGATTTCCCTTTGCCCAATATACACATACTGATTGACAACTGTGCCAAGCATGAACTTCAATCCTTTGTGGATTGCTTCGCGGGATATCATCAGATCTGGATGGATAAATAGGATGCCGAAAAGATAGCCTTTATTACACTATGGGGAGTATATTGTTACAAAATGATGTCGTTTGGCCTAAGGAATGCTGGAGCCACCTATATGAGGGCCATGACAACCATTTTCCACGACATGATACACAAGGAGATAGAGGTGTACGTGGATGACGTCATCATCAAATCCAAAAAAAGCATATATCATATAGCAGATTTAAGGAAATTCTTTGATCGAGTTCGAAGGTACAACCTAAAACTGAATCCCGCAAAATGTGCCTTTGGAGTCCCTGTTGGAAAGCTATTAGGGTTCATCGTTAGCCGCCAAGGAATTGAGTTAGACCCGTCAAAGGTCAAGGCTATCCAATATTTTCCACCTCCGAAGAACAAGAAAGATGTGATGAGTTTCTTAGGGCGTCTCAATTACATCAGCCGTTTCATAGCACAATCAACTGTGATCTGCAAACCGATTTACAATAATATAACAATACTCGCAGATACATCAAAACACTGCCTTCAGATTATCTAGCACAAATATCTTCAGCTAAGAAATACTTTTCCACTTGCCTCCTATTCTTTGCATGAGGCTAAGCATTGCCTCCTTAACTGCATAAGGCTAAGCACTGTCTTTCTTTGCATGAGACTAAGTATTGTCTCCTATTTTGCATAAGGCTAAGCCTTGCCTCCCTAATTGCATAAAGGCTAAGCACTGCCTTTCCTTACATCGAGACTAAGCATTGTCTCCTATTTTGCATGAGGCTAAGCCTTGCCTCCCTAATTGCATAAGGCTAAGAACTGCCTTTCCTTGCATGAGACTAAGCATTGTCTCCTTTCTTTGCATGAGACTAAGCATTGTCTCCTATTTGCACGAGGCTAAGCATCGCCTCCTTAACTGCATAAGGCTAAGCCTTGCCTCCCTAATTGCATAAAGGCTAAGCACTGCCTTTCCTTACATCGAGACTAAGCATTGTCTCCTATTTTGCATGTGGCTAAGCCCTGCCTCCCTAATTTCATATAGGCTAAGCATTGCCTTTTCTTATATCGAGACTAAGCATTGTCTCCTATTTTGCATGAGGCTATGCCCTGCCTACCTAATTGCATAAGGCTAAGCACTGCCTTACCTTGCATGAGACTAAGCATTGTCTCCTTTCTTTGCATGAGACTAAGCATTGTCTCCTATTTTTACGAGGCTAAGCATCGCCTCCTTAACTGCATAAGGCTAATCATTGACTCCTTAACTGCACAAGGCTAAGCATTGCCTTCTTTGCATGAGACTAAGCATTGTCTCATATTTTGCATGAAGCTAAGCACAGCTCCCCTTACTTGCATGAGACTAAGCACTGTCTCCTATTTTGCATGAGGTTAAGCCCTGCCTCCCCCTCTTGCATACGGCTAAGCACTGCCTTTTCCTCAAGATTAAATACTATCTCCATTATTCTATTTAAGACCTAGCAATGTCTTCTATTCGCCTGCGGCTAAGCATTACCCAAGCTCTGTTTCGCTTTACATACGATCTAGCATCATATCTTTGCATCTCATGGGCTGAAACATCGCCATCTTTGTCTAAAGGCGTCATAGTCCGAATGCATCATCCTCATAGCCGGAAGACACCATTCCATGGCCTGAGGATCTCTCAGTATTGCACATCATTATTCAAAGGCATCATGGTTCAGAGGTACCATTTTCATGGCCCGAGGACATCATTTCATGGCCTGCGAATCCCTTATCATATGATTCATGACCCAGGACGTCATGGTCTAAGGACATCATCCTCACCGTCCAAAGACAACTTTCATGGTCCAAAGGGAATTTGCATCATGTTTAAATTCTCGAAATAATCCATATATACTTGCATGCATCATGTTTTAAGTTTTGCAGGTAATCCAGGAAGTAACCGTTCTCCTAACGGGAGCAATCTTCGCTCTGGTTTTCGTTCAACGTTCACATCCTGCAATTATTTCAAACGCAACCAACCACCATCAGTTACCCACTTTTACTTGGTAACCATTCAGATACTCATTTTGAGATACATCCATAACATTTCAGATTCACATTCATGATTTCGCGCAAATTCATTTGATATTGTCCTACCCAAAAGAACCCTTTCCGAAGCATACGACCGTTCCTATAACAACTTCATCAGTTCAGTTCACCGTTGGATCCAGAACTACATACGGCCTAATTTCCGTAACACCAGGGATATGTAGGCAACTCAGGAACCAGTGATCGACCCCTATTTTTTCAAATCACACCATCCCTCACTCAATTCAGCCAAAATTGGCCATCATATTCTTTACCCGACAACTCTTTCATGATTTCCAGGTAAATAGGGAAAACTGTTGTTACCCAATTTTATCCTCATATTTTTTTAAATATATATATATATATATGCTTTCTCATTTAATTTACAAGATTTACACAAGCACTTTTTATAATTTTCCATAATTTTAGAGCTTTCAAATTAATTTTTTCTTGCATTAAATTACATAAAAATTCAATAATTATCCCTTTAAATTATTTGTGATGACTTAATCATCCAAATTACCATTTTTGCATCATCATAAATGTTTCATAATTTTTTTTCACTTCATTTCATATAATTATGTTTACATTTTTAAGCTATTTATTTAATTTTGCAATAATAGCCTATATTCACATACGAAGACTCCTTATTTATACTATTTGTGTTAAAATAGTATTTTATATTTTTTACAAGGCTAAATAATTATTTTAAATTATTTTAGTGCATAAAAATATTATTTTATTTATTTACTAGCCATTGTTTAAATTATGTTTTAATAAATTGAGTGTACTTAAGAGCTGGCCCAAGTTTTTAAAGCCAATTTTCGGAACAAAAGGCCCAGTACCTTAGCCCAATAGCCCCCGCCCAAACCAAATGACCCATTAATCTAAAACGCGTTCGGCACCCATCTCCACGACCCGCCCTGCTCAAATTTTTAATCCTGGCCGTTGATCTTGAAAGATCAACGGCCCTCATTCATCCTCTCCTTTTAAATTAACCTCACCCAAACCCTAACCCTTATTTCACCCGTTAGCCGCCCCCAAATCCTCCCGAACCTTCTCCTCTCTTCACAAACCCTAGTTGCCGCCTCCAGTTCTTTTCCTAATCCAATCCATCCATGGATTCTTACACTGATTTGCTTACCTTTTTTGTGATAATATCGTTGTTACTTGCGTAAATATGGTATTACTTGGTACTTGCCCGATTTTGGCAAGTATCAGTCTCCCAAATCAAGAGGGATTGGACCTATTCAGTAATATTGGGATGGGTTTCCGTCCATATACGTGTATGGCAAGATTACACGGGCCCGATTTAACAAGATATCCGGCCAGTCTGTGATTCCGGTCAAACTAGAGTTTGCCTGATTTTCTCCTAAATTGATTCTAATCGATTCTGCATGCTCTTCTTTCCTTATTTTGTGTCTGATTGATTGTATTTCCTTGTTTGTTTGTTCAATTTTTACTGCTATATAAACCCCTCCCATAATCCCCTTTGACGAACCCAATCATTGCTATTATTCTCATTATTCTCCTCTTTCACTTACTCACTCACTCTGATACACTCGAATATTTTGTAAAAGTATTGAATTCTGGGCCGGCTGAAAGCCAAGTCTATTAAACGACCTCCTCCGGTGCAAGCACTGTTCGGAGCCCTTCTCGAGGCTCTTGTGAACTCTGAAGTATTGGAGATCTGGGGTTCTTGTTATTAAGCTCTTTACTATTCTTTTGCTCGTATAATTTTGCTACTAGTTAGTGCTTTTAACCCCTGCAATGTTAATTTTCTTTCTTTCCTTCTGCATACCTATATGTGTTTGAATTATATGAGTATGATTTAGTTGTGAATCCCTGATATTGCACTATTATGATAATGCTCAATAATCTTTTGTCATCCTATGATAGTTGAATGCATGAGATAGTTTACTGCTTTGTCCTTAGTTTGTGTTAGGCTAGTATGTGTTCTTCATTATGGTCTGCACTTCTATGTTGGTTCTTTGTTTTCTTCTGGAATCAGTTCTGTACCTCTAGCATTTGAATATGTTTCAGTTTTGAGCTTCAATGCGTGCCTATTTTGATATGAATCTGACTGTTGTGACTATATGTTGTTAGTTATAGAATTTCTTCATACCTTGCTTTGGATAGTACTACAACTCTATGGAAACCTCCCTCCACTTTGAATGAATCATTCAGTGCTGAGTCTTGTGTCTGATTGACTGTTCTTTGAGTACTAGCCACAACTATATGAAACGCTACTTTAAGGTTTACTCTAAACATGTTTCCTTGCTATCCTGATCCCTAGCATCACTTAGGATTTTGCCTCAACTATGATCTTGCTTCCTTGCTAATAAGTCTCCTAGGATGTGTTGATTCCATGTTCCTTCAGTGATTACTTGGCCTGTCATAATACGTGTTTCAATTCTGCCTTGCCTTCTGATGAGAATTAACATATTTGTCTTATGATGCTAAGAGGCATACTTAGCCTAAATTGGACTTCTTAAGTCTCAACCTGTTAGTATTAATTTCTGTCAAACTTTGCAAACTTGTTCCTCCCCCTAACTCTCCCAATATGTGTTTGTTATGTGCTACTTTACTAAATGTTGAAGTTCTACTGAACAAAATCTTATTGTCACGCCCCGAACCTGGGAGGGGACGAGACCGGCACCCGGTGCCTCACCTATCCTTGCGTACCAACCTGCGACTAAGGGACTCTGAACATATAATGTCATACTTTGGCCATGGGCCACATTGCAATACAATTTGCGAAGTAAAATATAAAACTGAATGGAAACCAACTCTGACTAAATATCAATATAAAGCTTGGTCGGCAAGGCCGTCATGACTACTACAGCTGACAAACCAATAAAATATACATACAAGGCCTACAAGCCCAACATACTGCACTAGCTGACAGGTTATGTCTACAAGTCTCTACTGATGGATATACCGTAATCGAAACAGGGCTCCGACCTACTCATAACTTATATACATATATACATAAGATGTACACAAAACTCCTAGACCCGGCAACTCCGAAGGACGTAGAGCTTACCGATAAAGCTGAACTCGGGCAACACCTACTGAGGAGGTCTACCCGCCTGTCTGTCTAAACCTGCATGCATGAAATGTAGCGTCCCCAGAGAAAGGGACGTCAGTACAAAATAATGTACCGAGTATGTAAGGCAACAGAATAACTGAAAGCTGAAACTAAACTGGTAATATAATAACTGAAAGTAACTGGAAGTCAAAGATAATCTGAAGATATGCTTACCTGCTGATACTGACTCAACTCTCTCAATATAGTAAGTAAAATAGATGTCCGGCCCTATAAGGCTTGGTATATATATAACTGCTCTGCCGTAGTAGGCTCGCTCATAGGCGCTCGACCATACTAGGCTCTGTATCTCTGCCAACTGAGCTCGCTCATAGGCGCTCGACCACAGTAGGCTCGGTATATAACTTACCATCTGATCAGAGGTTGCCCAATAGGGGCCTGCCCATCGATTATAGCTCGATGGTAATGAAAATACTGTAATAATGTATATATAGGCTCTCTGCTCTCTTGACTGGAAGAAGACAATACTCAATTAAATATGAAGTCCTGATAAGGAGAATACTGTAATTTATGAGACTAGGATAATGCATATAAATTCGGGAGTATGAACTTCTCTTTATGCCTCGTTATCAAATACATGTAAGATCATGCCAAAATGAAGGAAGGTCTTAGCCTTAACATACCTGAGCCGGTCCTCTGGACAACCCTTCTAGCACACGACAATTGTGAAAAAATTTGTGACGGCAAGATCTGAGTAGGAAAAATTCAGTATGATATTTTTGAGAAAGATTATACCGGGCTTCTTTAGAATTGCCAAAAAAATGTCACGTTGCTATGAGCTTGAATTCTTGAATTCTTGATTGAATTCTTGTTGAATCAAAAAATGTCACGTTACTAAGCTTCATATGAAATTGTTGAGAATCCAAATCCCATCCATTACTGAATCTCTTAATCCATCTCCTTAAGTGATTTTTGGAGGCATTTTTGTTATAGGAGTGGACCCCACTTTGGCAAGGTGACTAAGTCATTAGTTCACCATATTTTGCCACCTTTAAGTGTGGCTTAAGAGCCACTAAATTGGGAAAGATGGGCTGCCACATTGGGACCTCTTTAAGGACTTATCCAAGTCTTAATTTATTAATCACTAATTTCTTAATTAATTAATTAATCTCCCATTAATCAATAATCAACCAATTACCTACATAATTAAGAATTATCTCAAATTACTTAAAATACTACTCATTTTTAATACACTTTATACATCATACTATCATGGTCATATGGTACCTTACATGGCACTAGTCCATAAATACCGGGTATTATAGCTCGGACCGTATTTATCCCAAATCGATAACCTTCAATGAAACTCATTTTCTTTGATTCGTTCACCCTTTTATCTTTCACAAAACTTACTTATCGCTTGTTATAAATAGCATAAACGCTTATAATCTCAAGATAATCCCATCCCCGAGCTTACGTCGATTAACTTACGACAAAACTTTAACGTATGAAAACGCGAGATGTAACACTTATGATCCGCTTAGAAACATTCGTCCTCGAATGTTTATTCTTAGAGACTTTGGGAAAATTTTACCAGAGTCTCTTCCGTACATTAGTTTAAAACCAACATGTACGCAGCCAGAAAATATACTATACATGCCACACATGGACAATGTCTATAAATAGCAACACTTGGCTTCACACAGCTACCCATTATAAATTCTGAAAATCAACAATAAGAGCTTAACTGATGAGCTACTGGCCTGAATAGAGTTGTGCTGAGGTATCCTACCTCGAGCCATATCTTCAGTTTGAAATAGGTGGGGGTATTTAGACTTCATTTCTTCCTCCGCTTCCCACGTCATCTCTTCCACATTTTTGCTTCTCCATAAAACCTTCACGGAGGCTACCTCCTTATTCGGTAGCTTGCGAATTTGTCGGTCTAGGATGGCAACCGGAATTTTCTCATATGACAAGTCCTCCGTAATCTGTACATCATCCATGGGCACCACTCGGGTAGGATCGCCAATGCACTTCTGTAACATAGATACGTGAAAATCCGGATGGACAGACTCAAATTCTGACGGCAATTCTAACTCATAAGCTACTTGGCCCACTCTCCGAATGATCCTATAAGTCCCAATATACCGTGGGCTAAGCTTGTCTTTCTTGCCAAACCTCATCACGCCCTCCATAGGCGACACCTTTAAGAATACCCAGTCATTAACCCGGAACTCTAAGTCACGTCGCCGCACGTCAGAATATGACTTCTGATGACTCTGGGCTGTCAACAGTCGCTCCCGGATAAGCTTTACTTTCTCTACGGCTTGCTGAACCATGTCTGGCCCATGTAACCCAGATTCTCCAACATCAAACCACCCTATAGGAGATCTGCACTTATGCCCATACAAAGCCTCGTACGGAGCCATCTGGATACTGGAGTGGTAACTGTTATTATATGCAAACTCGATAAGAGGTAAATGTTTATCCCAACTTCTTTTAAAATCCAACACACATGCTCGTAACATATCCTCGAGCATCTGAATTGTGCGCTTGGTTTGTCCATCAGTCTGTGGATGTAAAGTTGTGCAGAGATTCACCTGATCCCTAGACATCTCTAAAATGACCTCCAAAAATGTGCTGTAAACTGGGCCCCACAGTCAAATATAATAGATACTGGTACTCTGTGTAGCCGCACTGTCTCCTTGATATATAACCTTGCATAGTCTTCTGCTGTATATGTAGATCTGACCGGTAGGAAATGAGCTGATTTCGTGAGCCTATCGACTATCACCCATATGGAATCGAACTTACGATGAGAATGAGGTAAACCCATGATAAAGTCCATGTTTATCACCTCCCATTTCCACGTCGGGATCTCTATAGTCTGCATTAGCCCTCCGGGCTTCTGGTGCTCTACCTTCACCTGATGGCAACTAGGACACTGAGCGACAAACTCAGCAATGTTCTTCTTCATATCGTTTCACCAGTACACATCCTTAATGTCATGATACATCTTCGTCGATCCAGGATGAATGGAGTACCACGAATAATGTGCCTCTGACATAATCTTGTCTCGTAGCCCGGCCATATCTGGAACACACAAATGACCCCTGTATATAATAACCCCATCTCCCTTGAGCTCTAACAATGGCTTCTTCTACTACGGAGCTCGCTCTCTCAACTCGACCAACTTGGGGTCCTCGTACTGCCTCTCCTTTACTTCGGCTATGAGGGATGATTTTGCAGTATTTTGGAGTACAACTCCAGCATTGCCAAAGTCTACTAACCAAACCCCCAAACAGGCCAATTGATGAATCTCTCTAGTTAATGGACTTTTCTCGGCCTCTATATATGCTAAGCTACCCATAGATTGACGACTTAAGGCATCTGCTACCACATTGGCTTTGCCTGGATGGTAGAGAATGTTAACATCATAATCTTTCAATAACTCAAGCCATCGCCTCTGTCACAAATTCAATTCTTTTTGCTTGAAGATATATTGCAGGCTTTTATGATCTGTGAATACATCAACATGAACACCATATAAATAATGCCGCCATATCTTAAGTGCATGGACAACCGCAGCTAACTCGAGGTCATGGGTCGGATAATTCCGCTCGTGCTTCCTTAACTGCCTTGAAGCATACGCAATTACTTTCCCATGTTGCATCAGGACACATCCTAACCCGACACCTGAGGCATCACAATACATGCATAACCATCTAGATCCTCTGGAAGTGCTAGAACTGGCGTTGAGGTCAACCTGTTCTTAAGCTCTTGGAAACTCTGCATGCAAGCCTCCGTCCACTGAAACTTAGTTACTTTCTACATCAACTTCGTTAATGGTGCCGAAAGGGAAGAAAACCCCTCTACGAACCTCTGGTAGTATCCTGCTAAGCCTAGAAAGCTACGAACCTCTATCAGAGTGGTAGGTCTAGGCCAAGATTTCACAGCCTCAATCTTCTGAATGTCTACCTTTATACCGCCATCGGATACAATGTGTCCCAAGAATGCTACAAACTTCAACTAAAACTCACATTTAGAAAACTTAGCATACAATTTACTATCATGGAGGGTTTGGAGTACCGCTCGCATGTGGTCCGCATGCTCATCCTCTGAACGTGAATAAACCAAAATATCATCAATAAATACTATCACGAATAGATCTAAAAATGGCTAGAATAGGATATTCATCAAGTCCATAAATACGGCAGGTGCATTCGTCAACCCGAAGGATATGAAAAGGAACTCGAAGTGGCCATATCGGGTCCTGAAGGCTGTCTTGGGAATATCTTTCTCCCGAACTCTGACCTGGTGGTACCCCGACCTCAAATCTATCTTTGAAAAGCATCTAGCTCCCTGCAACTAATCAAACAAGTCATCTATCCTTGGAAGTGGATACTTATTCTTAATAGTTACCTTGTTCAGTTGCCTATAATTGATACACATCCTCAGCGAGCCATCTTTCTTCTGTATAAACAGTACCGGTGCACCCCAAGGTGAGGTATTAGGCCTGATGAAACCTTTCTCCAGCAAATCTTTTAACTGCTCCTTCAATTCGGTAGGTGCCATTCTATACGGAGGGATGGATATTGGTTGAGTTCCCGGAAGCAAATCGATGTCAAAACCAATCTCTCGCTCTGGAGGAATACCTGGAAGTTCATCTGGAAATACATCTGCATACTCTTTGACTACTAGAATAGATTGAAGTGTAGGTATCTCAGCATCTGCATCTCTAACTCGTACAATATGATAAATGCACCCTTTTGCGATCATTTTCCGCGCCTTCAGATAGGAAATAAACCTACCTCTGGGTGTCGCTGTATTACTTACCCATTCAAGGATTGGCTCACCAGGAAAATGAAATCTGGCTGTCTTTGCTCGACAATCAACTGTGGCATAGTAAGCTACCAACCAGTCCATGCCCATGATAGCATCAAAATCCAACATCTCTAGCTCAACTAGGCCGGCTGAGGTCTGACGACCACAAACTGTCACCGTACAACCTCGGTAAACCCGTCTAGTAATAATCGATTCTCTGACCGGTGTAGATACCGCAAAAGGATCACTTAGTATTTCATGCACTATGCCAAACTTCCCTGCGACAAATGGGGTAACACACGATAAAGTAGATCCTGGGTCTATCAAGGCATAAGCATCGTGAGAGCAAATGGTTAACATACCTGTCACAACATCTGGTGAAGACTCCTGGTCCTGCCGACCCCCTAAAGTATAGCTATGAATTTTGATTACTACCTAAACTGGAACCTCTACCTCTGCCTCGACCTGTACCAACCGAAGACTAAGACTTGCGCCCTAAAGGATGCACAGACATAGATGATCCTGTTGCTGAATTCGCTGGTTGTGCCATACCCCAAGAATCTCTATTTGGGAAATCTCGCATCATATGCCCCGGACGTCCACATGTATAACAAGCATCGGAACCGGCTCGGTATTGGCCCAAGTGTCCTCTACCACAGATGTCACACCGCAGCATAAATGGCCATGTATGCCATGAACCTCGTTGTCACTGCAAACCCGACGCCCAAGAGCTTTCACCTGGTCCTGACTGAGTATAGCGGCCATACATGTAACCCTGTAACTGAGGTGGCGGAGGCCTAGGTGGCCGTTCAAAGTACTGGGGCCTATAACTACCCTGAGACTGCTCCTGAGACCTGGCAAATCTCATCCTCTTATGATGTCCTGACTGACTCCTATCCGTACCCTACTGCCGACGCCTACCCCTTTCTATATTCTGGGCGAATGCCTGAATCCGGGAGATATCCATACTATCCTGCAATGCAGCGGTAGCACATGCCTCGATCAACTCTGGGGCTAACCTTGCTATAAACCTGTGGATCCTGTCCCGCATAGTAGCAACTATGGACGGTGCCTATCTGGCCAATGAGTCAAAATGGAGACTATACTCTCGAACACTCATATTGACCTGCTTGAGGGCTAGAAACTGATTAACTCGAGCCTGTCGGATCTCCCGCGGTAAGTACTGGTCAAGGAAGGCATCTGAAAAATTTTCCCAAATAGCTGGAGGTGCATCACGTCCCCTGGACCTTTCCCATCTCTCGTACCAAAGGATGGCTATATCTCGGAGTCGAAAAGCTGCTAGCTCAACTGCCTCTTTCTCCGTGGCATGCATAACCCGAAAGATCCTGTGAAGATGATCTATGAAATCCTGCTGGTCCTCCCTCTGATCCGTCCCCGTGAACTCTGGGGAACTCAAAGCAATAAACTCTCGGACCCTTGAACTCCTAGACCCCTCAGAAGATCCTGCACTAGCGGGTGCCCTAGCATGTTGCTGGGTAGCTACCAACTATGTCAACAAATGCACCGCACTCCTCAAGTCCTGATCTGATGGAAGCGGAGGGAGAACTGGATGTGCGGTCTCCCTAGGAATCTCCTCAGGTGGTGGAGGAGCAGGTAATGGCTGGGTAGGGGTCTCTCCCTAGGCCTCCAATTGGACCCCATCTACTGGGGCTACCCTGCTGGTCCCCTCACCTACAGTTGTATATCTCTTCTAACTAGTCGTAGTCTTCCTAGTCACCGTCATATGTGCATGCAAATGCCAACACGTAAGTTTAACTCAAATTTCCTACAACTCAGTTCTATAGCACGATTTAGATTTGAAATAAGGGTAACAACTCCTAAATGCCCTATAGTCCCCTGCTTATATAATGTGGTGCACAACACATCTATAAACAAGACCCTACTAGACACGGCTTGTAGAATCCATAGGACAGAACTGCTCTGATACCACTTTTGTCACGCCCCGAACCTAGGAGGGGGCGAGACCGGCACCCTGTGCCTCACCTATCCTTGCGTACCAACTTGCGACTAAGGGACTATGAACATATAATGTCATACTTTGGCCATGGGCCACATTGCAAGACAATTTGCGAAGCAAAATATAAAACTGAATGGAAACCAACGCTGACTAAACATCAATATAAAGCTGGGCCGGCAAGGCCGTCATGACTACTACAACTGACAAACCAACAAAATATACATACAAGGCCTACAAGCCCAACATACTGCACTAACTGACAGGTTATGTCTACAAGCCTCTACTGATGGATGTACCTTGATCGGAACAGAGCTCCGACCTACTCATAACCTATATACATATATACACAAGATGTACATAAAACTCCTAGACCCGGCAACTCCGAAGGACATGGAGCTTACCGATAGAGCTGAACTCGGGCAACACCTACTAAGGAGGTCTACCCGCCTGTCTGTCTGAACCTGCATGCATGAAATGCAGTGTCCCCAGAGAAAGGGACGTCAGTACAAAATAATGTACCAATTATGTAAGGCAACAGAATAACTGAAAGTTGAAACTGAACTGGTAATATAATAACCGAAAGCAACTGAGAGTCAAAGATAATCTGAAGATTTGCCTACCTGCTGATACTGACTCAACTCTCTTAATATAGTAAGTAAAATAGATGTCCGGCCCTATAAGGCCCGGTATATATATAACTGCTCTATCGTAGTAGGCTCGCTCATAGGCACTCGACCATACTAGGCTCTGTATCTCTGCCAACTGAGCTCGCTCATAGACGCTCGACCACAGTAGGCTCGGTATATAACTTACCATCTGATCAAAGGTTGCCCAATAGGGGCCTGCCCATCGATTATAGCTCGATGGTAATGAAAATACTGTAATAATGTATATATATAGTCTCTCTGCTCTCTTGACTGGAAGAAGACAATACTCAATTAAATATGAAGTCCTGATAAGGAGAATACTGTAATTTATGAGACTAGGATAATGCATATAAATTCGGGAGTATGAACTTCTCTTTATGCCTCGTTATCAAATACATGTAAGATCATGCCAAAATGAAGGAAGGTCTTAGCCTTAACATACCTGAGCCGGTCCTCTGGACAACCCTTCTAGCACACGACAATTGTGACAAAATTCGTGACGGCAAGATCGGAGTAGGAAAAATACCGTATGATATTTTTGAGAAAGATTATACCGGACTTCTTTAGAATTGCCAAAAAAATATCACGTTTCTATGAGCTTGAATTCTTGAATTCTTGTTGAATCAGAAAATGTCACGTTACTAAGCTTCATATGAAATTGTTGAGAATCCAAATCCCATCCATTACTGAATCTCTTAATCCATCTCCTTAAGTGATTTTTGGAGGCATTTTTGTTATAGGGGTGGACCCCACATTGGCAAGGTGACTAAGCCATTGGTTCACCATATTTTGCCACTTTGAAGTGTGGCTTAAGAGCCACTAAATTGGGAAAGATGGGCTGCCACGTTGGGACCTCTTTTAGGACTTATCCAAGTCTTAATTTATTAATCACTAATTCCTTAATTAATTAATTAATTAATCTCCCATTAATCAATAATCAACCAATTACCCACATAATCAAGAATTATCTCAAATTACTTAAAATACTACTCATTTTTAATACACTTTATACATCATACTATCATGGTCATATGGTACCTTGTATGGCACTAGTCCATAAATACCGGGTATTATAGCTCGGACCGTATTTGTCCCAAATCGACAACCTTCAACGAAACTCATTTTCTTTGATTTGTTCACCCTTTATCTTTTACGGCACTTACTTATCTCTTGTTATAAATAGCATAAACGCTTATAATCTCAAGATAATCTCATCCCCGAGCTTACGTCGATTAACTTACGATGAAACTTTAACGTATGAAAACGCGAGATGTAACACTTATGATCTGCATGATTAGTTGCTTGCTATGCTCAACTTGGCTATGTCTATTTTAAGTATAAGTGTATCACCTAACTTTTGTCCCTCCATCACTATTGACTCTCCTTACTTGCTACTCATGCTATTCTGAACTCCTCATTACTAGCCGGCTGAAAGCCAAGGCTATCTAGGTTCTATTGTCGGCCTCCCTAGTGTGAGCACTGCTCGGGGTCCAATTGAGGCCCTTGTGAACTCTGACACACTAGGGCTTGGTCCTTAGTCACTCCCCCAATCTTAAAGTTGCTCCTATTCACTCTACTTCCCCCTGTTATGTGTTGTGTACCTAAATTGGTTGGTTCAAGTGATGTAACACTTGGTGTTGTGGTTGAGTAAATTGGTTTTGGACTCCTCTATGGATCCCTGAGTCGTGTATTGAATGTGGCTATTTATTGAAGGCATGGGTACGTTGTGTAAGAGTTATTGAAGGCCAAGGCAATGCTGGGTATTTATTTTTATTTGGTCCTGTTGTGGGCCTATTATTACTGTTATGAAACGTTGTTACTTTTACTCATTATTGGGCCTGTAATAATCTTTGTATAAACAATTGGGGTTGTTAGTAAAAGGGAATGGAGTAGATTTTAATATTTACGTACGATGGGTAGATAACATGCCTATAGGACTTAATAATGCGTTTGCTACATGTGCCGTTCACTCTCTATGTACACTATAGAAATCATGCTATTAGGAGAAGTACACACTCACACTACTTGTCTACTAGCAAAGCATGAGCTCAAATGCTTCAATTATCCTTGTTGCTGCATGTTATTACAAAACATGCCCATAGGAGTTGAACTTTCCTTCAATTTGCATTGCTAGAAATCATGCCTATAGGATTTGGATCATTTCATTTGCTACTGTATCGCACTGTTCACTAGAAATCATGCCTATAGGACTAAGTATAACAATATAATTAGTTCCAAGTGCTAATCGTTAAAGATCCTGCCTATAGGATACCATAATTCGCCTTAATAATGCCCCTCACAACATTGTTTATTGTTCACTTAGAACACTATCAAAAGCGTGAGTAATTCTGGGTTTCTCTCGATAGATTCCACTGTCTTTACTACATAAATCACTTAGATGCAACATCTACAGGATCAATAACTGGAAATCTGCAATTTCAACAATCAATATACGATAACTGTACAATCCTGTCTATGGGCGACTCTTGGTTTCTGAAACTGCTTGCATGCCTTAACACGTTGTCACATAGAAATGATGTCTATAGGGATCTAAGTTCTTAATTCTGAACTACTCAACATACAATTTGTCTTGCGTGTATTTGTTGCTTAAGTGTGGAGGCAAACTTGAGCCTTGACTACCTATATGTGAAGTCCAATGTGTTTCTTATGTCACCTAGTTTTGACATTTCTGAGCAGCCTAAGTGAGGTCTAGAACCATCCAAAGTAAAGGTCCAATACCTCCTGGACCATAGGTTTGGGACGGGTAGTGCACGCATAGGGTACGACCTATAATTGAATTAGAACGCTTTTTGGTAACAACTTTAACATAGTAATCGGGTAGTAGGAGATGATAGTCTTTGCCCGCTGAATAATATGAGTAACACCCCATCTTGAGGGAGTTACGAAGTATTATTTATGTTGCACGGGTTGATCCTTTAGGCTAAAAAACTTAGGACCCCTCTCCTCTTTATATGTTGTAATTATGTTCTTTGACTTCTAAATTCCCTTTGTTTACTTGATCACCTAGCTTAATCGTAATCCACATAATTATAAGTTCGGCCGGGACCCACAGTTGTGGACCTCGAGGAGTGCCTAACACCTTCTCTTTGAGGTGACTTGAGCCCTTACCCGATCTTTGGTGGCGTTGACTAGTCAAACATAGTTATCTGCATAATAGGTGCCCTAACACACCTTAAAAAATAGTTAGGTGGTGACTCTTCTCCTTTAGCACTCTATCTCCCATTCTAAAAGGAGTTGTCACGTGTCGAAGCCCGCTTTTTGCGAGAAAAATGGGGCGCGACAGTGTTTATATAAGGATACGCTATGTAACTGCTCTCCCCACTTAATTCCTAGCCGTTACCAATAATAACTACATTAATTGCCCATTGCTTAAATTATTCGTAACAGTTATGGTAATAATAAACAATCACGTATAATTAGGGATCAATGTTGATTCTTTTTCCATATTCGCAATTGTTCGATAAATCTTCCTCTTTTGTAGTCTTCATGCATCCCGTGGCTATCTCTTCTTTCCCAATTGTCAGGTATGATATCTTTTGTAAACAATCCCGTGGGTTTTTTTGTCGCGCCTCATCATTCTTCTTTATTGATCTTATTTAAATGTCACATGTCAATATATCATTAATCCACGTGTCATATCCATTTTCCACCAATACAGATAGTCCCCCCACTTTTCAAATATTCTCAACTGAATATTCGCGAAGTGGTAAGTATATTTATGGCGAGAATGCCTTGCCGCCTCTTCCCAATATCATTGTGTTTTCTTCATAAGCGAAGAGACATACATCTTTTTCATTTAATGCTTGAGACACATGTCACGCTAGGATTTGGCTCTGCAGTTTACACCGTCATTTTAAGGTTTTTGCGGTTGTGTCAGTTCGAAGTGACGATTCCATGATGATGGTTCATAATTACGTCTTTCTCTTATAAATACTGCATCACACACCATTAACAAACTTCCTCTACTGTCTTGCATTCCTTTCCAAGCTTCTTCTGCAATTTCTCTTCTCCTTTCGTGTTTCTACTATTAACAAAAAAATAGCTTCTCATTCTTCGAACCCCTCTCCATCATTTGATCCCCAGAAAACTATCATTGTAGACAAACTTCCTCCTTCTACAACCCAGTTAGAAGTAGAAGAGGTGGTAGACTTCGTAGTCTAAGTTCCATATCAAGTCGTAGCACCACTCTTTCCCAGGAGAATTCTTTTAAATCTTCTTCTTCTAAAGCTAAAGCTTCATCAACTCCTAAATATTCTTCCAAAGTTAGAGACCAAAACGAACCATTACCCGAGCCTGTTGTTTCTGAGATTGACCCTCGGGAATTTTCTTTCACATCGGACTGTGAAGCAAAGAGGAAAGAAGTTTCTTCCATAGCAACACTTAAACATGCCAATCATTACCCTTCTTTAATCACTACCGGCTTTCTTCCTTTAGTACGCCGTGAATGCCATTGGAAACCCAACTTCCCTGTCGTGTGATGTAGCATTCATGGTGGGAGATAGAGTTCTACTAAGAGTTTCACCCATGAAGGGTGTAATGAGGTTCGGGAAGAAGGGCAAGTTGATCCATAGGTATATTGGTCCTTTCGAGATCATTGAGAGGGTTGGTGAGGTGGCCTATAGACTTGCATTGCCACCCAGCTTATCGGTAGTTCACTTGATGTTCCATGTTTCCATGCTCCAGAAATATTATGGTGATCTATCACATGTGTTAGATTTCAGCTCAATCCAATTGGACAAGGATTTGACTTATGTTAAAGAGCCGACTGCAATCTTAGACAAGCAGGTATGGAAGTTGAGGTCAAAGAACATTGCTTCAGTGAAGGTTCAATGGAGGGGTCGACCAGTCGAGAAGGCAACCTGGGAGACCGAGCACGACATGCGGAGTCGTTATCCTCACATTTTCTTCACTTCAGGTATGTCTCTATGCACGTTCGAGGAGGAACGTTTGTTTTAGAAAGGGGAGAATGCAACGACCCGATCGGTTATTTTGTGTATTTGAGCCCCGTTTTTCTTTTTGATTCTTCACACATATGCATTTGTGGTTCTATGACTTGTGGGGATGGTTAGTTTTGTTTCGAAAAAGTTTTGGATTGATTTGGACCCTTTGGTTCTTAGTTTAGAAGCTTAAGTTGAAGATGTTGACCGAAGTTTGACTTTGGGGAAAACGACCCCAAAATGACTTTTTGATGGCTCCGATAGGCTCGTATTGTGATTTTGGACTTAGACGTATACCCAAAATTAAAATCGGAGGTCCCTAGGTTTATTTGTCATGTTTTGCCTAAAGTTGGCAATTTGAGGTATAAAAGTTTTTCTAAGTTTGACAGTAGGTTGACTTTATGTCTATCAGGTTCGTAATTTAGTTTTGGGGCTTGAAATAGGTTCGTTTTGCTATTTGAAACTTGTCTGCAAAATTTGGTGTAATTTGGAGTTGGTTTGATATGTTTCGGACGCTTGATTGCAATGATAGAGGTTCTTCAGTTTTCTTTTGAATTTCATGCGTTTTAATATTCGATTTGTGGTTCTAGATGTTATTTTGGTGTTTTGATCGCCTGAGCGAGTTCGTATGATATTTTCAGACTTATGTGGATGTTTGGTTTGGAGCCGCGAGGGCTCGAGTAAGTTTCGGACGTGTTTAGGAATTGTTTGGACTCAATTCTAGGTTGCTAGTGTGTTGGTGCTCCAATTATTGCTCCAGTTATCGCAATTGCGAGCACTAGCATCGCAATTGCGATCATAGCAGGGGGTCTCAGGTGTCGCATTTGCGATATCTTGATCGCAATTACGAAGAGAGGCTACGACAGGGTAGTTTCGCATTTGCGATTAAAATGTCGCATTTGCAATGGGAGCAGACTTCGCACAAGCGAAGTCAATGTCGCATTTGTGACTTCCCTTTAGGCTGTTTGGCGCCGCAATTGCGAACCTAGTGTCGCAATTACAACATCTGCACCTGAACAAAAGGGCTGAAAAGATGGGATTTGATCTCATTTCTCTTATTTTAGAACCCTAGACTTGATAGGAGGCGATTTTCACACACAATTATTGGTTAAGTGATTTTGATCAATATTCAACTATATTACATGATTAAATATGAGATTTCACATCAAATTCATGAGAATCTAAGAGAAAGTTTGGGAAATTTTGTCTATGTTTTTAAAAATAAAAATTTGGGATTTGAGAGTCGAATTGGACTCGGATTTAAAAACAAAATACATATATGGACTCGTGGGGTTATGGATAGTCGAGATCTACCCTTGGACTCGAGTTTTGACTGGGCGAGCCCGGGATTGACTTTTGGGGAATTGTGTAAACATCATAGCTTTATTAATCGTAATTGGTTTCTCTTTCGTTGTTTGATGATATTAAGTCATTTTTTATTAGATTTGAGCTGTGTGGAGGCGAATTTTAAGGGAAAGGCTATTTTTTGAGTGCTGATTTGGCCTAGTTGAGATAAGTATCTTGCCTAACTTTGTGTGGGGGAACTACCCCTTAGGATTGGGTTTGATTGTACTATTTGAGTTATGTGGAAGACGTGTACACGAGGTGACGAGTCCATACACAGGCTTATATGTAATATTTTACCGGTTTAGACTCTTAGGTTACCTATAAGCACTTAATTGAAGTTATTATTATTTGTTCTATCTTTCGTTGTCAAGTTTAGTCTTACATGCCTTGATTGAAGTTGTTATTACATGTTCTAGTTTTCATTGTCAAGATTACTATTATATGTATTTAGTTGTAGTTGTTGTTACATGTTATTCTCTCTATTGTTGAGTTATTTTCATGCATGTAGTCGTAGTTGCTATTTCTTTCTATATTTTTCATTGTAAGCTTATGTTATGTACTCGATTGGCAAGTTGCCATTTCATGAAAAATGCCTTCGTTGTTGAGTTATTGAAGTTGTAATTGTGGAAAGTTATTAACACGGTTGTGGTTGAAATTGTTGGTTATTGGAATACCTTTCCTTGTCGAGTTATTTCTCGTTCATTTTGTTGTTATTGAGATTCTTGTACGCATTGTAGTTGAGCCGTGGGCTATGTGTTGTGGTAACGTTCTTATTGTTGCTTTTGGAAAACGTTGTGGCATATGGGCATGTGTGGTGCGAGTAGATTATTATGTAGTGATATTGATACGCACGCGGCTGTATAAGAATGGGTATTGAAATACATGCAGTGAGATTGGAATTTATACGCGTGTTGCAGGTAAAGGAATTACTTGAAGCCACGCGGTGAGATAAAGGGGTTAAAACGCGTGTAGCTATTTTGAAAAAAATATTTTTAAAATAAATACAAGGCTCACGCGGTGATATAATGAAAATTGTGATTTATGAAATGGGAACATGAGGTATGGTACCTCGGTGTGATTTTTGGTGTACATTCTAAATTGGAAAGGTTCGTTGATTTGAACGGCTATTTCATTGTTTTCCTTAAATTCATTTCACTCATATTTTGACTGTATTTGATCATTGTTGCTTTTATCATATGTTCCCTCTTTGTTGTCCTTTATTGCTGTAAATTCCATTGTTAGCCGGGTTTGATAAATTGCTTATTTGTCATTTATTTTCTTTATTTTCCCGTTGTTAGATTATTATAATATTCTGTACAGGTTTCTATGTCTAGTAAGTATCTTGACCTGGCCTCATCACTACTTTATGGAGGTTAGGCTTGATACTTACTAAGTACCGTTGTGGTGTACTCATGATACGCTTCTGCATATTTTTGTACAGATCCAGGTACTTCTGCTCGTGTCGGACGCTAGTAAGTTGACCCAATTACTTCGGAGACTTCATGATATACATGATTGACGCTCGCATGCCTCGGAGTCACCTTCTTCTATTGCCTTCCTACTGTTTATCTTCGTTTCAAACAGAGTTGCGTTTAAAGATTACTAGTGCATTTTTCGTGGAGTTTATGACCCAATTCCACCGGCTTTGGGAATTATTTGACTGTTGTACCATTTTTATTTTATTATGATAGTTTACCAGTTTAATTTGATATCTTAATCATTATTTTTGCTAATTCTCCACGTGTGTTAGGCTTACCTAATCTTAGAGACTAGGCGTCATCACGACATCCTAAGGTGGAAATTTGAGGTCATGACAAGACCGAATTTTTTATATATGCCGCTTAGAAGAAGAAGAAGAAGAAGAAGAAGAAGAAGAAGAAGAGATCTGACACTAACAAGGGATGGAAAGAGTTTTCTGAGGCAGAAGAATACCATGGGTACTGATTCGGACAATGTCTTTGTACATCATCCGAAGAAAAGATCTGACACTAACAAGGGATGGAAAGAGTTTTCCAGAGGATAGTCAAAGTAATCCCCGAACCAATCCCAACCTACTCAGTTTCTTCTCTGAGCTAGATGACGTTTCTATTATCGTGGTGGATGATAGAGAGAATTCTCTAATTTGAGAAAGATATAAGTATTGCAAACACGTTTGTCTAAATATTATTCGGTACTGTAGAAAATTTCTCTGAGTATTAATCTTTCCTTGGCACTTTAAGAATTTATCTGAGTACTCATGTTTAGTCTTATATATATATATATATATATATATATATATATATATATATATATATATATATATGAGCACCTAATTTTTGACTATATTTAAATTTTTATCATCTTCTACTATGTAAATATTTTCAAAACTTTAATATATATTTTTTAGCTTTGTTACACTTTTTTTATATAGGGTAAAAATTAATAATAATTTAAAAGGTCAATTATTATTATTAGTATTATTTTTATTTTTATTTTAAAATAAAATGAATTAAAAAACCAAAAAGAAAAAGAAAAAACAAGTTAAATATATTTTTTTAAAAGAAAATCGGATGGGAATTAAAAAATAGGAAAAGTAGAAATATATAATTAAAAAATAAAAGTAGGTGAAAATTGTTTAATAAAAAAGTAAAAGAAAGTGGAAAAATAAAAAGTAAAAGTAAAAGAATGTGAAAATTTAAAAAAATAAAAAGTAAAAAAAAAGTTGAAATTAAAACATAAAAGTAAAGATAGCTGAAATGTTTTTAAAAAAAATTAAAGAAAGTGGAAATTAAAAAAAAGAAAAGTAAAATAAGTAAAAAATAAAAAAATAAAAGTAAAAAAAGTGGGAATTTAAATATAATAAAAGTAAAAAAGTGAGAAATTAAAAAATAAAAGTAAAGGAAAGTGGGGAATTATATTTTTTAAAAAATAAGAAAAACGAAAAGTGGGAATTCTTTTTAATTAAAAAATAATAAAATAAAACAAATCTGAAAAAAATCCAAAAAATTTTCTATAAATAGAAGAGAAATGTGAGGAGAAATAAAGGAGAGAAGGAGAAAAAAAATAGGGAGGAGGGAATTGAGAGAAATATTTTTGCTTATTTTACGCTAAGGGAATTTCTATTCGTGTCATTCTTTCTTCGACTTTATTTCGAAAAATCCAGCAATCCATCACCAAACTCTAACCCCGAAACCAAATGAAAACCAAGCTAAAAAGCATGATAAAAACGAGCCGAAAACCCAGCAAAACAGTCCCCTTTTGTATAGAAAATAATAGCTCCAAAGTTGAGTTGTCGAGTTCGAGCTCCGTTTGTCGATTTTGGTCGAGGCTCCATTTGCATCCTTGTCCATTATTCGAGCTTCAAAACAGTCTTGTAAAGGTCCATTTCTCCCATCATTGTTTTATTAAGATATTATTCTTGAATATATAATTTGATCTTATTTAGCTTCATGAAAATTGAAACGTTTTTTTTTGTATTAATTGTTAGGTCTCATTAGCTTTGTTAAATTTTGTTACTTTCTTGTTTGATTAACATGAAGATTGATGAAATCATGAATTTTGGGTACGTGGTGAATGTTTGAACTTTGGGGATAAAATCCATGTTTGCTAGTTGAAATTGAAAAATGAGGTTTGGACTTTAAAAAAGAAAATAATTGGGCCTAGTGATTGGGCTTTGCTTAATGAAATATGTACTACTGCAATTGACTAATGGATAGTGGAGTAGCTTGATGAACTAGTAACTGGGCATACTCATTAATTGGCTTTAAAAAGTCAATTGTGTTATGATCAATTTTAAGTTTTCTGGGCTAGAATAATTAAGAGAAAAAGTTGATCCTTTTCCACAATTGATTTCATAATTCATGGCCTCACTAATCTCAAATATTAGGAGAATAAATAATATCCGAATCTCGTAGCTTGCTTTAGGCACGATTAATAATAAATCATTATGACTATGGGTACGGTTCCCGTGGTATAGTCATGATATATAATTCTAAACTCAAGTGCGCGTTTCACGCGACTTGATCCCAACTTCAAATAATAAAAATCAATAAGTTGTAGATCGCGGGTGCGTTTTACGTGACGCGATTCGTAATATGTACAAAAACAAGCGAGTGCGCGACATCGCGACTTGTTTAAATAAATTTCATAATTGTTTAAAATAATTAAAATCGGTATAGAAGCATTAACACATAAAGGGTACTAAAACATGTAATAAATTAGATAATTAGGCCAATTATTAATAGTTAAGCGAACGTGCTAAAATTACGGAATTCGGGAGTGCCTCACACCTTCTCCCGGGTTAACAGAATTCCTTATCCGGTCTTTTGGTTTTCGCGGACCTTAAAACAGAGTCAAATTTTCTTGATTTGGAATTTAAAATAAACCGGTGACTTGGGACACCATCAATTATTCCAAGTAGCGACTCTAAACTAAATTAAATAATCTCATTTCGATTAATGTCACCTTATTTGGAAAAACTCTCTATCCCCCGGAAAAAAGGAGGTGTGACAATATATATTTGGATGCATAATTTCTGTGTGATGTCTTAAAGTTGTACCTTGGGGTATTTAAATTTTAAATAAAAGAGGGTCCTCATATATTTTTTAAACGTTATGAAGAGGACGTCTCCTCTTCACTCAGGCGTAAATAGGATTGATTGATCCGAATAGACTTTTAGTCTGAGGGAGTTTTAATCCTAGTAAGATATTGAGTCTAAGGGAATATATATATATATATATATATATATATATATATATATATATATATATATATATATATATATATATATATATATATATATATATATATATATATTAGTAGATTTGGCCCGAATAGATATTTAGTTTGATTGGATGTTGAATCTGAATTGGAGTATATGAACATACTTCCAAGTAGAGGGACACATGTCCGAAAATGATATTTGAGATTTTTATTAATGTATACGGGATAATCGATCCGAATATAATGTCAAGTAGTAAGTCATTTACTAATAAAATGGGATAATATATCTGAGACATAATAAAATAAGCCGTTAAGAAAGGCTTATATATTTAACTTGAATGGTTATTGCTAGACCAAATATAAGTCACATGTTTGTTCAAAGTAAACTTTTTTTCCAGTGGTATATTTGTGTGTATTGATCTTAGAAAAGTTTCATTCTCGACTCGGATATAAAACTCTCGTATTTTTTATCGTGGAATTCGTAACTCTGATATGAAGTTCTTGATCCTTTTTGTGCACGTGTAGTATATGTATTTTTGAAGAATTGGTTCAACACTATTTGAAGTGTATATGCTTGATATGAGCAAGGCAACTGACTGATTTGAGATGGTGATAAATGATGCTGGAATACTCTCAGGAATTCTATCTCCCAAGGCGATCGACTGTCTGTATCACTTCAAGTATATGTAGTCCCCTAGTGTTTGAGTTTTGAGGTATGTGAACTCGAACGCGAAAATCATAATTTGACAGTCCCGAGTTTAATAGTCCCAGTAGGATAGCTAGTTTCGATGTTGATAGAATTTCAAATGGTCCGATTCCTAGAAAGAGAAATAAAGAGACGACACCGGAACACTTTTTATCAAATAATTTTTACTCTGGCTAGGAACTACGGAGGTTCTGAAATATTATTGAGGATCATGTCATATTTTGATTTGAGCTAGTCTTACTGGCTTTGATGAGTTTTCGATTTAAAGCCTTATTACCGGAGTAATTTTACAGCTCCCTTTATGAATTTCTCGCATCACATATTCTGTTTGTCTAGGTCCTTGGAATTTAGTTTTGGAACCCTTGAATATTCTCTATTATAATTCTCCTTCAACAAGGCAATATGGGAGATGCGCATTTGAGTTGCCGAGAGACGCGTACTTATCTTATTTTCATTCTAATTGATGATAGATCAGGGATCGTTCGAATAAAGGATGACTCGATCTCGAGACTGTTTGACCAGAAGACGATATTTCTCAATAAGAGCTTAGAGTTGTTTCCGAATTTAGTGATATAAGCAGTAGATTTGAGACCAGCGCATGTGGCTGGGCTATCTCGGACAGCATAGTTTTTTTGGATTTGATTGATTAAGAGTTAAGAATTACTCTTTAACTCAATATTTTTGCTCTGAGTCCCTGAGCTAATTCGAGCCATGTAATATATATACTTCATACTCGGCTTCGTTAGTAATAAAATAACTTTTATGAATTTTTTTAACTACTTCCCCGATAGGTGCATTAAGTATTATCCCTAACTCGAAAACTTTAATATTTATGAACCTAATCGTGTAGAAGGTCCAGATCCCAAGAATTATCTTGAAAGTAACATGTACTTCTTTTTCAACTTTGGATAATATGTTCGAGCTAAAAATCAACCATGAAATCTACTAAAACTTATGAATTTATTGCCATATGTGGCTTGTAAATAATACCATATTCACTAAGTTCGACTATCCATTTAGCTAGCCTTCCTGACAATTCGTGTTTATGCAAAGTATTGCATAATAAAAATATAGTGACTCTGGAAAGTGGATGACATTGAAAATAAAACCTTAGGTTTAGGTAACTACTATTAATGTCAACTTTTCAAAACGTAAATACCTAGTTTTCGTGCCTAAGAGTATTTTATAATAGATATGAGATAATGTACTTTTGTCTTCTTGAACTAAGAATGTACTTACTGAGACCTCTGAGACAGCTTGGTATACCAACAATCATCCTCCTCCTCGGAGTTGTGAAAGCAATGGTGGGTTGGTGTTTAGCTAGCGAGTCCGGATAATTCGAATTTATGGACTAAACTAACCTTTCGAAGTTTGGTAACTTTATTTTTTATTATTTGACTTTGTTTCTTCTTTTGCTTGATCGGATTATAGAGCGGGCCAATATTGAGCATATAGGTCATTACCTCCGGTGGTATATCTGTCATGTTGGCATGGGAGCAAGCAAAGCAATTTGTGTTAGTACGTAAAAATTTAATAAACTTACCTTTAAGTTCAAGGTCGAGTCTCGACCAACGTAAGCTTTCCCATATGAAAGTCAATGATAGTTTCTATTTTCTTCGGTATTTGACCTCATGGCTTCTGACTCTTTCGGTTTAATAAGTGTGTCAAAAAATATTTGTCTAATTTTTTATCTACATTCGAGTTTCCTTCAATTGATGGCCCCGTGAAATTTTGCAATTTAGCAAGGTGATTTCGTACATGTTTGGGAAGGTCCGGATCTTTTCCAGCCCATGAAGGAAATCACATCTCTCTTTTCTTGGACCTGTTTTTCAAATTTTTGCATTCAGATTCGGATCTCCTAGGAATCACCTATTTTTGGTCTCTGAACTTGTTTTCGACTTTCGATTGAAGCTCTGTATCTTCCTCTATTTGGAGTTTCGTATTACACCGGTTATAAATTTTATTCCATGGTTCCGGAAAGATCCGACGTTATTCTTCTAACTCCTTCGATCATATTCGGAATCATCTCTGTTTAGTTCCCGAACCTATTTCTGAACATCCTATTAGTGTCGATTCGACTTACCGTGTCTTCTTCTGTTTGAAGCCTGGTGATGTAACGGTTATGCATATCATTCTCGTGGGATAGTTGGAAATTACCGGAGGTGTTCTATCCGCTCATTTTGTTTCTTGATCTGTTTCTGTAAGGTTAGATCTAAATTTTGCGAATCGAAATTAACTGGTGTGTCTGAACCTCCTATACTAATAGTATGGTACCAATATGTTTAGTACTGTTGTCCATTCTCTATTTATCTTTGTTCATTACTTACCTATCATTATTATGGCTATTCTTCCATTTTTATTTTGCCTGGTAAAGCCATCTCCAACTTGATTGTCCTCAACTATATTGATTGGTAAATTTCGACTATGATGAAGGTTTAAACTGGTAATAAGTGAAGATTAACAAAAATTGTTAGTATCTTTGGACGAATAAAAAATTTGCTTGAGTTCTCGGCAGCGGAACCAAATTGTTTAACCAAAAAAATATCTTTCAAGGTCAAAATAATTAATTTTATATGATGGGCCACAAGCAACCGATTCGATCCGAAATATATAAATTTTCATTAACACAACATGATAGAGAAGTCAAAAATGAATTCAATGACAGATAATATAGTAAAAATAATACAAAGAAGAAATAATTCCTATTGGATGATCCTTGATAGGATGATGAGCTGAACAGAGCTTGAAGAGCTGAACTATGGCAAACTTGGAAGCAAATTGCTATGAATTACAATGTGTAGAATTGTAGAGAAGAAAATTAGATGATTACAATGATGGTAAAGTATGTCTATTTATATGATTAGATCTAGGTAACCATTCTTCTTGAAATATGGATCCATTGTGAGCATTTACTCAATCCATCTGTTACTTTTGGAAGACTTGTAACGGCTAAGTAAATGCTGAAATTCTGTAACTGATGAGTTAATTCCATAATTGATGAGTCAATTTCGTACCCGTTGAGTCAATTTCGTACATGTTGAGTCAATTTTGTAATTGATTGCCTTGTTTTGCCCGTTACAACATTTATTGCATTTATTATACTTTACATAATTGATTTGTAATTGATGGCGTAATGATGGTAATTGTGAGCTATTCTCCGTACCTGATCTGGGCTATTCTATGATGATCAGTTCCGAGACTAATAGGCACAGTATAAGTATGTTCGGTCCCGAGGGTATTTGACATATCTTTATATGTCATTCTTCACTTTTCTAATAACTTCGCTGACACGTTTTGCCAATTAATAGACTCATGTGGCGAGTCTATTTTCCACTTATACACTTTTGTTAATTATGTTAGAATTATCTTTATTTTTGGAAAATAAAGGACAAAGCACACATATAACCCTAGATTAGTTTACTTTCTACCCACTGATATTTTATCAAGGCTTAACTATTGAAAAAGATGATAAAACCCTATAAAGTCCAAAAGATGCCTTTTTCTACTATTGCGTTGTACCTAAAATGCAGAAAAATATCTGGATTACTTTTTCCTCCCAAATTCAACACAAGTACAACATCTTCATTTAATAGTTAATTGTTTACTAGGGGGCTGGCTTGGGCACGTTACTTACTGCTTTGCTTGGAAACAAGCCATGGGAGTTGGTTTTAATTTTAATTTTTTGTTTACTGTTTACTACATGTTAATTGCTAAAGCGTGTGGAAAACCGTAGACCTAATTTAGGAAATGCATTCTTATTCTTTTATTTATATTTTCTTCTTCTCTCTAACTAATGGTTATAAGATATTAGGACTAACGACTAACCATTATGGAATTCAATTACTCTAAATCACTAACATAAAATAGTAGCAAAATATTCATTTACGTTATACCTAGAAAATGGTGTAAAGATGATGAATGTTAACTAAGTTCTAAACCTTTGCGCATTTTTTCTTAAATGTTGCTAGTTGAAAAGACAAACTACAATGGTATAAATGGAATTAAAAAGTCCTGATGTCTTAGCATAACACGATTTCCTTTACAATAAAATCTAATTAGGTAGCAGTTAATATGATTTAAAAAATCATGGACAATTATGTAAAATGAATATAGTGTCAAAAAGAAAAAGAAAAACATTAAGAATGGAGACAAGTAGAAACAATAGAACCGGCAGGTAGAGAAGAAATATGACTAATTTTTCAACCAAGAAAAGAGGCTGCATGGTCAACAATACAGTTTACCTGCAAGACTAATCACAAAGAAGAAACCTCTGTTTTCTCCTTTATGCTTCAAACACATTTCTAACTTTACAAGCTTCAATTCACCAAAATCTTCCATACTTCAAATAACCAACAACAACAACAAGTTTTTTGGCAAAGACAAGAAGTCCAAGAAATCTCCTTTTTAACACTTGCATTTTTTTTCCCTCCCCATACAAATATTACACAGGGGATTATGGTTGGTGTGTTAGCTCATCTCCTCTTGTCATCTTCTCACAGCTCTCCTGATTAACCAAACTTCCCTCTCCCTCTCTAGACTTTGATTCTCTACCCTCTTTTCATCTCATTCTACTATGGAACTTCCGGTTACAGCACCGGATTCCGGTGGCCGGAATAAAATTTCTTATACCATAGAAACCAGAAATCTTTCCTACGCACTCCCTAGTTTATATGATGAATTCAGTTGGGTTTTTTGCTGCAACATTCCTAAGAATTCCCAGAAGTTCATCATTAAGGATGTAAATTGTGAAGCAAGGCCAGGACAGATTACAGCTATTGCTGGTCCTAGTGGGGCTGGTAAAACAACACTGCTAGAAATTCTTGCAGGGAAAATATCACCAACAAAAGTCACTGGCCAGGTACTAGTTAATGGTCATCCTGTGAATGCCAAATGTTTTCGAAGATTATCGGGGTATGTCACCCAAGAAGATGCTTTGTTTCCTCTGCTTACAGTTGAAGAAACACTCATGTATAGTGCTCTTCTGAGGCTACCAGGTGGGAAAAAAGAGGCTGCAAATAGAGTTGGAGTGCTGATCAAGGAGCTTGGTTTGGAACATGTAGCTAGTTCCAGAGTTGGGGAAGGATCTAACATGGGAATTTCAGGTGGTGAAAGGCGTAGGGTTTCGATTGGAGTTGAACTAGTACATGACCCTGCTGTGATTCTCATTGATGAACCAACTTCTGGGCTGGATTCAGCATCAGCACTTCATGTCATATCACTCCTACAGCTGATGGTGGCTAATCAAGGTAAGACAATTGTCTTGACTATCCACCAACCTGGTTTTCGGATTCTTGAACTGTTTGATCGACTTGTTTTGCTGTCAAATGGTTGTGTTCTTCACAATGGTTCACTGAAATACCTAGAAGAGAGGATCAAGTTTTCGGGTCTCCAAATTCCACCCCACATCAATGTGCTTGAATTTGCCATTGATGTCACAGGAAGCATAGTAATTCAAACTTCTGAAACTCCCAATATCCATTTCTATCTCAAGGATCATGGTGAAAAAAAGGAAAGCCTAAGGGTAGATGATGAGGGAATTACAATTTCCAACCACAATGACATTGTAGAGAAGTGTCCTTTCTACTCAAATTCTCACATTGAAGAGATTTTAATGCTGGGAGGAAGATTTTGCAAGAACATATTCAGAACCAAGCAACTTTTTGCAACCAGAATAATACAAGCATTGGTAGCAGGCTTTATATTGGGGTCAATATTCATGAATGTTGATAACAATCTAGGGCAGGTTGCTTTACAGACCAGACTAGGATTCTTCGCGTTCAGTCTAACATTCTTGCTCTCCTCCATGACAGAAGGCTTGCCCATTTTCCTGCAAGAGAGAAGGATCTTTATGAGGGAGACTTCAAGAGGAGCATACAGAGTATCCTCTTATGTTGTGGCTAACACCTTTGTCTTCCTTCCTTTCCTCTTAATGGTTGGCCTTCTCTACACAGTCCCAGTTTACTGGCTCGTTGGTCTGAGGCGAAACATGGATGGGTTCCTCTACTTTGCTATGGTGGTTTGGATGGTTGTCTTAATGTCAAATTCTTTCACTGCATGTTTCAGTGCACTTGTGCCAAATTTCATAATGGGAACATCTATTATTGCTGGCTTGATGGGGTCTTTCTTTCTGTTCTCAGGCTATTTCCTTTCAAAAGAGAAGATACCTAATTACTGGATATTCATGCATTACTTAAGTCTGTTTAAGTACCCATTTGAGTGCTTCTTGATAAATGAGTATGGAGGCAAGGGAGGGAAAAGATGTTTAGAAAGTGAAAGAGGAGAATGCAAGTTGTTTGCAAATGACTTCTTGAAACAGCAAGACCTCAAAGAGTCACAGAAATGGAGCAACTTAGCTGTGATGCTGTGTTTCATCTTAGGTTACAGAGTCCTCTGTTACCTAATTTTATGGTACAGATGTTACAGAACCAGAAGTTAGGCTTTTCATTCTTTTGTCTTTTCCAGTTTTCTTTCGCTTCTTATTCAGATTATTAAATTGATTGGGAAAGTAGATGTAATTACACTGAAGAAGATGGATTAGTTATTAAGGTGAATATATTCTTTCATGTTCAGAGTTCATATGCAATAAAAGTTCTCCGATTCATGTTATAATTATGAGACCTTAAGGTAAACTTGGTCCACGGCAAATCTTACATCAGGCGAATCATTACTGTCATTCACTATCCATGTCTACAATGGCGAAGCCAGAAAATTCAACACCCTTTGCCAGTGGGCTATGCAATGGTGTTCAAAGTCTATTTTTAATCAATAACAAGTAATATTTTACCTTATACGTAGTAAGTTGACCACCCTTGGGCAAACATAGCTTCGCCCCTGCATGTCCACAATGCACTTCGCGCATAGGGAGAGTAGTGTATACTGTATACTGCTGGTGACCATGTGAGAATTACGGCAAGATAATTAATAAATGATGACTCAAGCCATTTGCAGTGAACCAATACACCAACACTGTAAATTCCTTGGAGGCTTTATGCTTACAAATCATTGCGCATTTCCAAGAACATTGTCTCTCGTGGTACAATATGACATGTACTTAAATAGAAAAAAATGGGAAAAGTCTCAATGATTCATCGACTAATTATACAAATTCGAGGTCATATTTACAGCTTAGAATACAATTGAAGTGAAAGAACTCCTAATTCCACAAGCTAGAGAGCAAAATCTTACCAAGAAATAAACTCAATAGATAAAAGGATGATAGACAAGGACATGGGCTTTACCATGCTGTGTTTAGCTCAGCTATTTCGGTCATTTATTGATGTGAAAGTCATAGTTCCATGTGTCATTGTTGTGTTCATAGATGAAGAGGAATCAACTTGTTTTCCTGAGCCAGCAGACAGTGAGTCTGATGAGGTATTCTTGTTACTCCTGAGACTCAGTAGGTCTGATAACATGCCTGGTTCAGATATCTCTTCGGCATCCACTTCCATCTCACCAATCAGCAATTTCACAACAGTGGACATCGATGGCCGGCTCTTGGGCATGACTTGGGTGCATAAGAGAGACACCTTCAAGAATCTGCAAGCCTCATCAACATTGAAGTCGTCTCCCAATGACGTATCTACCAATTCAATGAGCTCCCCCTTCTTGTACAGTTTCCATGCCTGCATATCAAGTTATTGTATGTTATACAACTCTCCCTTATATCTAATTTCTATTTGAGCTGGGGATGGCAATCATATTTCTTTTTCATTGGTTGGCTAAATATTTGTTACATCAAATGTCAAAATTGCTATATTTTTTTTTCTGCTCTTAAGCAAGCCATTATGTCAAGATTATATCAATAAGCCTGCCTGAGAAAAACAATATAAACTACGGATTAGATGGGCTTCGGACTATAAGCTGCTTCAACCACGTTACTTTCCATTACAAGGTTAGGGTTGAAGGATGATGTCGGCAGGAGCGCAAATAAGAATTTAAACCAATGACCAAATAATTTAACAACCTACGTTGATCATCCCATCATGTTCTATGAGCAGTTGAGAATGCAATGGCTATATATCTCTCATATTTAATAATGTATAGAAACAATTCTGTTCTTCTTAGATATTTTCTTTCTGCAGGAAATAGGGATCCAACAGAAACAGAATAATGTTAAAAGCAACTACATACCCGTTCAAGTAGATATTGTTGTTCAATAGGTAACCGCTTGTTTGTGTTGCATCTTCCACTAACGATTTCCAAAAGGAGAATCCCAAAACTGTATACATCTGCTTTCCGGGTCAACTGCCCTCTGATGGCATACTCAGGGGCCAAATAACCTCTACAAATAAATAAGCACGTTAAAATTTATACACAATGAAAAACAAGAAAATAATGCCATGTTGTCTCTAGTTTTAGCTTAATGTATAATAAGACTATCAATAGCCTTTCTGCATTTTCATTTACAACATACCAGGATCAGGAAGGAGAATATATAGAGCTGGATGTGAACTGAAGAAGTAAGTATACAAAAGAAATAGCCCAGTTATAAACTGGAAAAGAGCGAGAGCCTATGAGATAGTCAGGAGTGGAACAGACTTAAAAAAGATCAAGGCATTGTGTCTCAAGGTAATGGCAAAAGCTCTTCTACATTCTCTTTCTTGCAGTTTAATCTACTAACACCAAATATATTGTGTCATTAACTCCTCACTACTGCTAAATTAGACAATAAAGTTGCACTTTGTTGACGAAATATAGTCACTGAGACATACTTATCAAAGAAAAAAGTAATCGTTACATAATTTAAACATCTGCCAATCTGCCTGTACTTCAAATTTTCTTTGTTACGTCACTTTAACATCACAATTGTTTTGACTAGCCTTGATAGTAAAAGTGCTACGCCTTACAGCACAATTCTTTTATTCAAATTTCAAGATGGAGCATTCCTCAATTTAGGAAGATCAAGTATTATGAAGAAGAACAAGATGCTTTGACATTGCGAAATTTAAACATCCAATGATAAATGTGAAGAATCAAATTGATATAAATACAATGTTTCATTGATATTTCACTCATTACAATCCCAGCTTTATAATCTAAATATAGTTTGTCCACTCACCAATTAATCCTACGACCGTCCAAATATAAGTCTGTCTATCCACTACAAAGAAGACAAGAAACTCTAGCTGGTATACCTAGAGGACTACTTAGCACTCTCACATCAAGCTCAAATCGATCAAACCACCCAACTCCAGGCATTACACATTCCTAGAGTAACTTACCATCTTGAGTTCATCATTCACAGTAAGGGAACTATTCTGGATTAAACAAACACTATACAACCTCAGCTATAACTCCTGGAAAGAGCAGTGCAAATATCACATGCAACTTAAACTCATTGCTTTGTTTCAGAGAATAAAGGCAAGGAAAATTATAAAGAACAAGATAAGGAAAGAAAGACTATCAGATGAGCGACATGCTTGACCTCTCCAAGATCCAGAGTAGAATTAGGAAATGCAGAAAGAAGTTAATGTGAAGGTCAAGTGCAAACTAGAAAATCCACCTCCTATAATTTAGACAAGGGAATTAGTATTCCTAGACTTGGAAGCTCATCCGTCGAATATAAAGCTAAAAATGGGAGCACTATGAATAGGAAAAAGATTATACCCATTGAGTCTGAACAACAAAAAGTAGTGAGACCACCACTCTCATGGTTCTTCTAAACACAAGTGGAAGAAGCGTTATCCAGACTAGAGGATAGAAGAGGACAAAAATATGAGTTAAAGTCAAAAATAAACTTCCACAGAGTCAAAGTCTGAAATAGGTAATTTTCCAGATCTGGTGTTGGTTTCTGAATCCACACATTTTAACCTTTCTATGCCAAAAGGTATTTTAGTTTTGGTATGATAAGATACCAAGTTAAAATATGTAAGATGCCAGTCTAGCCAAGCCAGACCCTCCTTCCGCCTTACACCGTCAAATTAGATCCAACTAAGTGAGACTCTCTATTCTTTTTATTTATTTTTTATAAGGTAAGATTTTATTGATAAAGTACCAAGATGGTACAAACTAGTACATCACTTAGACAGAAGACAAAAAGAAGCAAACTACTACATCCTTCTTCCTAGTAATCCAGAAAATTCATATACAGATCAAGATTAACTAGCAGACTGCTTTTACACCAAAAGTAAAGATTACGTAAACATCTATTTTTAGTTCTAAAAATATGTTCCTTTTCCCCCCTCAAAGTATGCCCTATTCCTCTCAAGTCAAATAGACCAAAAGATACAAAGATGGATTGTCTTCCATATCAGCTTGATCTCTCCAGGTATCACTTGATAGACAGCTTACCATTAAACCCTTAACAGACCTTGGTATCTATTTATTGTCCATCAAGAAATATCACATACGACAAGTTGATCTTGTATACCCCCCCCCCCCCCCTAGAGATCCTGATGATTATGTAAAGATATCTAAGGGAGCAATAGCTTGAATAAAAGGAATATAAATGTAAGCTCGCCAAACAATAATATTGTTACGAGTACTCATCATCTTGTTCTTTGGGTATTCTTAGCTCAGAACAATCCTCATTGTTTCTGAATGGCATATTCATTCTAATTCATAAACCAAACCAATGGATTAACCATAAGCATTTTGTCTAAGAAAATATAAAAGCATAATAATCTGTAAACTTACAAAGTTCCTGCCACACGAGTGCTAACATGGGTCATATCAGCTGGAATAAGCTTAGCAAGACCAAAGTCTGAGATCTTTGGGGTCAGGTCTCTGTCGAGAAGGATGTTACTTGCTTTAATGTCTCTATGAACTATATAAGGCTGGACTTCTTCATGGAGGAATGCAAGTCCTCGTGCAACACCAATGCATATTTTAGTTCGGGTTTTCCAGCTAAACTGGAGGCTACTATGGGCACCACCTGTGAGTAAGCAAACTTTACTATCCATGCCACAAGTACAAACCAAAGAAAAGGAAGAAGAAAAAGTTAAAAAATAGCAATGACAAAGGACTTCAACTTACCAAGCAGAGTTTGAGCAAGACTATTGTTTTCCAGGTAGCCATACACCAATATTCTATGATCCCCTTCCGCACAACAGCCATACAATTTCACCAGGTTTTCATGTTCTATGTTTGAGATCACCTTTATTTCTGTCAAAAACTCCTTCACACCTTGTTTCGATTCAACAGAAAGTACCTTAATAGCAGCCAATCTTCCATCTTTTAGCCTCCCCTAACAATTAGAATATAAAGTTAGCTTATTAATTGCACGGAATTGCAAAACCTGAAGATCTTTTTGTAGAGAATAAAATACCTTGTATACAGAGCCAAACCCTCCTTTGCCTATTTTGTTTACAGGGCAAAAATCTTCTGTTGCAGCCTGCAATTCCTTGTAATGATACACCCTTGCGTTCTCAATGGTTGAAATTTCTGCAACAATTCGAAATCTAGTGAGGAATCTTTACATGTATTGAATGAAAAAACAACTTGAATCATTTTTTTTTATGAAGATGGTGTTTGGTCTAGCTTGCCCGTACCTCGATTATTCCACCGGATACCTGCTACCTCCCACCAGCATAGGTACCGGGTAACTCTGCCAACCAAGGCTTAGGCAGATCGCTAGAAATCATCTACTCCACTGGGATTTGAACCTAAAACCTCATGGTTCTCCTCCCACTTCATTGACAACTACTTGAATTATTATTGAGAGATCATGTATGGAAAAAGCAATGCCTTTCCACGCTTAAGAAGAGCA
The DNA here is from genome assembly GCF_000390325.3 of Nicotiana tomentosiformis. Taxonomy (NCBI): domain Eukaryota; kingdom Viridiplantae; phylum Streptophyta; class Magnoliopsida; order Solanales; family Solanaceae; genus Nicotiana; species Nicotiana tomentosiformis. The sequence continues at coordinate 39,447,847 of NC_090818.1, read as the reverse complement.
AAGAATAAAAGAAAAAGAGCAGCCCGATGCACTAAGCATCTCACATTCACGCAGAATTCGAGGAAGGGCCGCACCCCAAGATCAAAGAATCTTTAATTATATTTTTTTTGATGAAGTAATCAAGGATCTTTAATTATAACAACTCTGCTATACTGCTAAAGAAGCTGGGAACAGTTACAAGAAGGAGAAGAGAGAATTGAGAAAATTTGAAATTTCAACCTTCATCAATTTCTGTTAGATTGTTGTGTGTTGGAGATGCAATCCCTCTTAGGCAGAGACCAAAACAAGTCATTTTTACACCACTTTTGCTGTTAGAGTCAACACACAGAAAAACGAAGAACTCTGCTGCCAAGCCTGTGACATGACAAAGCAACATGTTACCACTTCATTTCAACAAAATTTAGTTCCCTTTAACACTGATAAAGATACGGTAAAAAATGGAGAAAATTTACGTCTTGCACCTAAAATTCTTCCAAAGAAACGAATTGAATAAGAAATAACACCATAAAGAAACCCAAAAATATTTTCAAAAAAGCACAATTTTGAACCTACTGTTCAGAAGCTACATTTTCATCACTACTAACAATAAATCTAGACAAATTCAAAAGAACATGGCAACAAAGAACAGATAATAATTACAGCTATAACAAATTCAAAGATTTAAAAAAATAAATAAACTGAGAAGTAAGAAATTACGTCAAAATTAGTATGCGTTTATATGCAGCAGTAGGAAAATAAAGTACAGTTTCCAAAAATAGAAATGAACCTTTTAATAACAACAACAACAACAACCCAGTATAATCCCACTAATGGGGTCTGGGGAGGTAGTGTGTACGCAGACCTTATCCTACCCTGGGTAGAGAGGCTATTTCCGATAGACCCTCGGCTCCCTCCCTTCAAGAACTCCCCGTCTTGCTCTTGGGTGACTCGAACTCACTAAGGGTTAGAGAGGCTGTTTCCGATAGACCCTCGGCTACCTCCCTCCAAGAACTCCCCGTCTTGCTTTTGGGACTCGAACTCACAAACTCTTGGTTGGAAGTGGAAGGTGCTCAACACCGGTAACAAATAATGACTAAACACTAATAATAATGACTTAAAAGCAGCTCAGCAGATAAATTAAGAACCACTTTTTTTTAGCTCAGACCACACCCAATAAAATCGAAATTTAATAGATAGAATAAACGTATGTAATCCAAATCCACTAACTTTTAAGTTATTATAGATCTGCCACGAGAGAAAACACTAACCTGATTGACCAATGAAAAAGCACAAAAATCTCAAAGATCGCTTCAAGTAAAATAGCTAATTGTTTTAGCTCATTAAAAGCAGTGAAATTTACAAGAGAACAAAGATGAAAATTCAATAACAGGGCATAAATATTTGAATTACTTGTTGAAGCAGCCACCAGCCAGCAGCAGAAAGGCGTGGGCGGAATGAAGAGTAGAGAGAGAAAGTCTTTTTTTGACTTTGGGAGAGGAAGAGCTTGGTTTTGATTGCAGGCCATTGTTATATTTGTTAGCAAGTCATTAGCAAAGCAGTAAAGCTCTTACACGCTGAAAAGAATTCACCTGCGTCTTTTTCTTTTTATACGTGGAAAATGTGGACAAATGGTAAACTTTAGGATTGACGCTGTAAAATGTCAAAGCACATATTGTGAATTCAGACATAATTTCCTTAAACTTTTCTTAATATAATTTAAAGGCGGATCCAGAAAAATTAAATTTAAGAAATTCAATTTTTAAAATTTTTAGCCATAAAATATAACTCTTACAGAAATAAACTCATGTGGTCCGGCCTTCACTGAAACCCGCACATAGCAAAAATTTAGTGTATCGAGTTGTCCTTAGCATATAAAATATGAGTTCCTATCTGTTAAAAATATCAAAGCACATAATATTAATTCAGACATAATTTCCTTAAACTAGTCTAAATATAATTTACATATTTACAAAACTACATAAAAGTATCATAAGTAATGGAGTAATAGTTAATAATTTAAAATATTTAAAATATATATATTGGAATTGTAATAATAATTATTTTACTCTTTAAATAGTAGTAGTGTCACGTGAGTAAAAATTAAGTTCAAAATCCTACTTTGACTTATTTGGCTAGTAAATAAAAATATTATTTTAATTTTTTTCGATGAGAAATCTTCATGTTGGACTTTTTATAAGTCTATCACCTAGCTTCTTCTTTTTTCCAGCTAATCAATTCAAACAGATAATTTAGTGTTAAGCCACCTGTTCACTATATATTGGCGTCTAGTATTTTTATTTTTATAAGAAAAGAATACAACGGAAAAGACAAGGAGATAAGGTTGGCTGCACAAGTGAATGCACACGGCAAAATTATAGCTGCTCTTTCTTTATTGGACAAAAGAAAACAATAAAATGCTAATACCATAACAAAATTTTGCTCTCATAGAACACAGTAATAAAATTACTAAAATCTACTCTATTTATGTTACACCAGAAAAATTACAGAAAAAAAAAACATATAGTGACATCTCCCTTCCAACGGCCAATGTTCAAGAATTAACTATTGAGGCCTACATTGCCCGATTCATTAAACGTTCGCTATGTGCGGGTTCAGGAAAGTACCTCATCACAAGGGTCTATTGTACGCAATCTAATCTTATATTTTTGCAAGTGATTATTTCTACGGCTCGAACACGTGACCTCCTGGTTACATGACAATAACTTTACCAATTATGTCAATGCGCTCTTCTACCTATTGAGACTTACATTGAGTCATTGACCAAAAAATACTATCGGGAGTGGGGACTTAGGAAAAGGATTACTCCATTAAGTACTGAAATTGTCCTTTAGAATCATACTACTGCAACTTTGCTTCTGGCATACCTTAGGCACTTACAACATGCTTTATTTGGCCAATAGAAAGTTTGGAAAACTTACATAAATATCTCAAATAAGTCTCAACTTACCAATCTCTATCAATTAGTCATAAACTTACCAAAACTAATCAAGCACATATAAAAATTAAAAAATCAAATAAATAAGATTCTTTCTCTCAAAGAATCACATGCAAAAATCTTTTTTCATATTTTTAAACGTGATTAGCAACATTAGATGCAAGACGGAAAGGAAATTTCATGGATGAGGTAGCAAATAAGGTGATGAAATACAAAAATAAAATACAATATTCTAAAAATTTAAGCAAAAAAGGAATTTTTTCAATGGATATAGTTGAAATTCATTGAAAACATATAGATAAGTCAATATACAAAATTTGAGGAAGATTAGAGGTGATTTGAACTGGTTTTGTATCAAAATTCGTAATTAAATCAAGTTCAAAAAATGCTTATGCGACACATGTATCACGCATGTATCTCACACACGGATATACATGTGATACGCAATTGATACAAATATGATACATATGTGATACACAAATGATACACAGTGCGATAAACATCATTTTTTCATGTTCAGTTTTTACTTCGAATTTTCAATTCAAACCACGTCAAAACTTCACCAAATCATCCCAAAACTCAGATTCAAGCTCCTTAAGATGTACCCAATCTATTCTAATAACACTCGCTTAAAAGAAAGCAAAAATTTGACTTTTTTTGCTACAAATAATTAATTGGCTAATATTAGTAATATTTTATGAATTTGCCAATTTTTGTAATAAACTACTTATAAATGGACATAGTTGGTAATTTTTCAATAATATAATATGCAAAACATCGAACTCGTAGCTCTTGTGAAATCTTACCATAGCAAAATGAAATTTGGTGACGTTAAACGACTTTATTCCATAAAATTTAATGAATTTCAAGACTTTTAAATCAAAATGCCAGATATTGCAGCCCAATTGAAAGAAGTCTAATTAAAAGTCAATAGAAAATACTTGTTATGTTATTTCCATATTAGTGGCTAAACTTTTGCCTCTTTTGATGAGGTCGAAATGGAGTTTCCCTTATTGAGAATGTAAAACAAATCTGTAAACGTAAAATAACAAAATGCATAACCCATCCTTAACGCATATTCAAGATTAAAGAAAGGATAAACACATTCACTCGAAATCATCAGTTTTCGTGCTTTTTCGATATCAACGGTTGACTTCAGCTGCAGTTCCCACCTTACAAGTATGTGAATCTGTTATTGACTTCAATAATCCAGCAATGATAGAAACAACAAATGATGTGATCATGATACAAGAAAAGTGAATTATAAGAAGAGTGGAGAGTAAGAGAGTAAACTTGTGCAATTTTCATTTAATGATTCCAAAGGAAGAGTATAGAAGCCATGTGTATAAATCCTTATTCTCAGTAATCTACTAATAGAAACTACTAGCACATGGACACCGACTAACTTGCTTAAATAACTTCACTGACTAGCTAGTTGCTCTGCAGGTGTAGTCACACGGCCTTAAAGTAGTATATATTTTTAGAATATATGTATTCTAAGTCCACACCAATCGCTAAACAAGAGAAGTAAATGTAGTGATACTCCACACTACTGAATCTAGAATCCTATATTCACCTCTGTTATTACTTTGATGAGATTCAGCTTCGTCATATTATACCATGCTAAACCACAATAGTCTTACTAGCATGCATGGGGTAATTAATTGGCAACGGACAATATGATTCATGAGCTTGCTAAAACCATTTGACGAAAGATTGCTTACATGCAAAAGGCTCCGTTTTTGGTAATAAAGGAGACTCCAAGTGGATTGATTTACACTTTACAGTCACCAGAGATTTGTCAACAATAATAGGAGCAGCAAATCAGGAAAACTTCTCTTCTCCCAGGGGTACAATCGGAGTCAACAACGGTGAGCTACAATTAAATTCATTTTAGGTAGCCCAACTTTTGCATTCTTTAAGACAGAGAATAATCTAAGGGCTTTTCCTCCACTTAAAACATTGTAGGAAAGCAACTCAACTTTGAAATGTCTATAAAATAATCAATACCTCTTTTAACAACACGAATAAAAAACAATTGAGAAAACCAATCACCATTTGTAATCCACATCACAAACGTGTACTTGAGAATTCAGTCGTGGAAGAATTCCACCAGGCTCCTTCACGTTATCAGCATTCAAAAGAAACTTACTACGCCTATTTGTCAAAAAACATCCTTACAAGATGTATATTGTTTTTGAAGTTATAAGCGAACAGTTCCGTATTTCAATAAAACATCTCCACACATGTTATCCTGTCGAAATGAAAAACATAATACGACCCAAAGAGATGATGGCTTCTATTGTGTCCCCAGGCATCTTACATTAGAGTTCTTGATGGTCCGCTTGATGACAACTGCAGATTCAAGCTCATGCGACTGTAACTTATACTATTCAGAGGGAAGCAACAACAGACCCAGTATAATTTCACATAGTGGGGTCTCGGAAGGGTAGTGTGTACGCAGTTTTACCCCTACCTTGTTGAGATAGAGGTTGTTTCCAATAGACGCTCAGGAAGCATAAGCACCACATTAATAAAGATAAAAACAAAAAGCACAACAATGATGTAAAAACAACATAAATAACAACCAGATAGTAATATGACCAAAATGAGATAAACGACAGATCAATTGGGAGGGAAAGACCGGCATAAAAAGCGATGGCATTGAATAGGAAATTAGCAAATGCGACTGAGTTAACTCGTATACAGCATTTCTTTTATTTTAAGTGCACACTGATGGCCAAAGTTTATTACAAGTTTACAACTATGGGTAACTATGGGTGCCTATATAATCCTAAAGACGGAAGACAGGCAAAATGATTCTACTTAGAAAACCATCTTCTTTGCTAGCACTAGTACTTCCTTGCGGCCAATAAACTTATCTGCAATGGCCAGTGCAAACTCCATGGTAGTTCCTGGTCCTCTGCTAGTAACAAGATTGCCATCAACCAACACCCTATTTTCTGCTTCGCTTGGATCTGACAGCTTATTGCACATAGCTGGAAAGGCAGTAGCCTTTTTACCCTGGATAGCAAGAAACAACGAATGTCAACTAACAGAGCCAAATATTCAATTCAGATATGGAGCAGTCAAATTCTCAAACGCATAAACTTGTCTAATGCAAGCATGTTATTCTGCAAGAGACTTAAACCAACACGCCTCGTGCAGTGCTTGAGGTAATATTCAGGACTTTCAAGTCATGGCTTTCTTCTCCTGATAGCCAAGGTAATTTACAAATTGTAGTACTTGAGGTAATATTCAGTTGCTTTACAATAGTTCAACAATCAACTTCCAAGGGCTTGAAAAATATCTTCTTACCTTGAGCAACCCATGGTGCTCTAGGACTAGAGCCGGAGATGCACACATTGCTCCATACGGTTTGCTTGATTCTCTCTGCTTCTTCAGCATGTCAACCAACTTTTCTGAGTTGACAAATGCTTGGGCACCGCCAAGACCACCCTGTGTATTTGTAGATTACAGTAAGACAAGAACTTCAAGGAGCTTTATAACATTTCATAAGATTGCACTCACCGGCAGGACGATAAGATCATATGACTGCTTAGCAGCTTCATCAAGGAGCACATCTGCTACTAGCTTAACTTTTCTGGAAGCGACAATCTCCAATGTATCTTCCAAAGATGCCACTACTACTTGAGCATTTGCTCGTCGAAGTACATCGATAATAGTAGCTGCTTCAATTTCCTCAGAACCATTCGCAATAGGTACAAGAATCTGTCGAACAAGTATTTCAAAATATATTTAGTAATTTCAAAAAATATTTAGAAATATTAGGTAGCTGAATACTAACATGGTAATGGTTCAGCTCCAAAACTCAAAAGAGGTACATACTGCTGTTTCTTCAGAAGCTAAATATTCTATCTAGAAATTGGTCACTGCTATTACTTCAAATAAAGAATCTTATTAATAAGACTTCGCCTGAAATCTTGCTAAACCTACACTTTGGAGGAGTCCGGAATCAAAGAGCGGTTCTTTTGGACTCAAACGACAAAAATAGGTGCAAAAAAAAAACTGACTAACATTTGAACTTTCCTGCCCCACCAATAATTCAGCTGCACTTTACTGACCTACCAATAATTCACATGGGTATATACAGTGCATGCAGTATGCGCGTTACATATATAGTGCCTATTATGCATGCATTATACATGAAATAATTGTACCCCCGGGACTGGTTTTGTTTCTTATTTAAGGAGTTTCAGAATTTGGTAAAAATTCATTAAGGATCCTTCCGATCTTCCGAAATATTTGTTCGTTAAGTTATTTTGCATTTTGTCATAATATACGAAGAGCGAAAAACTAGGGTTTCATTATATCGGGGGGCGAGGTTGTGGTAGAGAGTACGCTATAGTTGTTCTCCATAGTGTCATGTTAAGTTGCCACTTACAATGAAATACAATAGATTGGTATCGTTGTTATTTAAAAAAATGAGTGTGAGCAAACGTTCGGTTAATATTAAAGTAACCGGAAGATATCCCTATTCTGTTACCCCGGAAGGTGTTGCTTGTCATACTGAGTTTAACATCGAGGACGATAAAACTATGACAGATTTTTTAAGGACTCCGGATGAACACCGGGAACTTCTTGTGATAAAAATGTTGGAAATGTACGTCAAGGCTGAAGACGTTCGCAATAATGAGGTTTCGCAAAATAGGGATATCCCTGAATCAATGGGTGATTTTTTTGGAGCAGTTTTATCCGAACAGGTTCCGGGTGAAAGAGTTTGGCCAGATCTAAACTTAACTCCACGGGCGAATGAGGAGCGAGGACATAATTTATCCCCAAGTTTACATAATCCACAAGCCGAGTGGCAAACTTCAATTTTCCTTTGTGTTACGAAGTTTATTTTTATGTATTGAATTTGTATTAAAACTCATATATTCCACAGGGGGTACCGGCCAGATATGAATTTTACAAGCTATGAACCAACGGACAGTTGGAATATGCATAGTTTTGGTGTGTTGCATCATGGTGGTCCATCCGGGAGTCATCAGCAACAAGACAATATGTATCATGGGATATCAACACATTTTGATTTGTAAGTCAAGTGATAAATTTTTTATGTAAAGTTTGGATGAATTTGGGAAACTCGTTATTTTATTGGTTGTGCAGTGAAAACGAGCAACTTGAAGGTCTTGTCCTTACTCAATTGCCCGAAGACATATTTAATCGGGATTTGGCAGATGCGCAGAATCAGGAAGATGATAGTGATTATGACAACAATGTTGATGAGTCTGGAGATGACACACCCTTCCCTTCCTTGATGAGGGTGATGATGATGAGGACGAAAATGATGAACCTGATTTGACGAGGGAGCATGCTCCACCTCCCGTTAGACCAAGAGTGTACGAGTCCCATGTGCTGTTTCATTCAAGGGTGATTCCCTACCTTGATCAGTTGCCAAGTATGCCGGATGTGAATGCCCTCATAAGGGATCTTGACGAAATTCAGACAGCAATGTGGGATGAATCTAGAGCAACAGCAATGTCAAAGGGCATGTTTTTTGCTAATAAAGCGCGCCAAGTAGGGCGGTGCGAATGTACAGCATAAAAGAGTGTCGTGAGATCGTAGTTTATGAGTCATCTCCGAAAGTATACAAGGTTATTTGTCGTAGATGGTTTCATGGTTGTAATTCGATGTTGCTTGCGAGAATGTTGAAAACAAATATGTGGATTGTGGGGAAATACATTGGCACCCACAATTGTGAAATGGACACATTCAGTGGGAATCATTTTAACTTGAATGTTGACTTGATTTGTCTTGAATGTTGACTTGTCTTGATTCCATACATTGAAGCGTTCATAAGGTAAAAGATCAAAGAGTGTATAACATTTGTCCACCAGGTATATGGATGTACCATTACCAAAAGAAAGGCATTTCTCGGGCGTAAACGTGCATTTGAAATTGTTTATGGTAACTGGGATAAGTCATTTGCCGCTCTACCCAGGTACATGGCTGCATTGCAACACTTTAACCCCGGGACTGTTGTTGAATGAAAGCTTGCGCGGAGTCCAGGAATACAAGAATACATATTCAGATGTGTTCTGGGCATTTAAACCAGTCATTAATGGTTTTGTGCATTGTCGGCCAGTAATATCCATAGACGGCACTCATGTCTATGGAAAGTATGATATTAAGTTGTTGATCATCGTTGCAGTAGATGCTAATGGAAGTATATTTCCCCTAGCATTTGCTATTTGTGCCAATGAAAGCCAAGAGACGTGGACATTGTTTTTGAACCACTTGAAGGAGCACGTTGTCAAACAGCGTTCAGGTATTTGTCTAATATCTGATCGGCATGGCGGTATTTTAAGTTATGTACAGAATTTGCGTGAATGGCAGGAACCGTATGCCTACCACCGTTACTGTGTTAGGCACTTGAAGGCCAACTTCCAGAGGGCTTATCCGAACAAGGACTTACATGATTTAATGTGGATGACTGCAACAGATCACCAAGAGTGTAAATTCAGGAGTCGAATGGAATTAATTAGACAAGAAGACCCAGAAGCCTATCGTTGGTTGATGCGGCAGAAGCTTGACAAGTGGACTTTGGTAATGGTACATCGATATACTTGGTGGACAGATGTTATACACTCTTTGATCTTGTACCTTATGGACGCTTCAATGTGTGGAATCAAGACAAGAGAAATCAAGTCAACATTCAAGTTAAAATGATTCACACTGAATGTGTCCATTTACCAATTGTGGGTGCCAATGCATTTCCCCACAATCCACATATTTGTTTTCAACCTTCTCGCATGCAGCATCCAATTACAACCTTGAAACCATCTACGACAAATAAACTTGTATACTTCCGGAGATGACTCATGAACTACGATCTCACGACACTCTTTTATGATGTACATTCGCATTGCCCTGCTTAGGTGCGCTTTATCAACAAAAAGCATGTCCTTTGACGGCACCGTTGCTTTAGATTCATCCCACATTGCTGTCGGAATTTCGTCAAGACCCCTTATGAGGGCATCCATATCCGGCATACTTGGCAACTGATCAAGGTAGGGAATCACCCTTGAATGAAACGGCACATGGGACTCGTATACTCTTGGTCTAACGGAAGGTGGAGCATGCTCCCTCGTCAAATCAGGTTCATCATTCTCGTCCTCATCATCATCACCCTCATCAGGGAAGGGAAGGGTGTGTCATCTCCAGACTCATCAGCATTGTTGTCATAATCACTATCATCTTCCTGACTCTGCGCATCTGCCAAATCCCGATTAAATATGTCATCTTCGGGCAATTGAGTAAGGACAGGACCTTCAAGTTGCTCGTTTTCACTGCACAACCAATAAAATAATGAGCTTCCCAAATTCATCCAAACTTTACATAAAAAGTTTATCACTTAACTTACAAATCAAAATGTGTTGATATCTCATGATGCACATTGTCCTGTTGTTGATGACTCCCGGATGGACCACCATGATCCAACATACCAAAACTAGGCATATTCCAACTGTCTGTTGGTTCATAGCTTGTAAAATTCACATCTGGCCGGTACCCCCTATGGAATATATGAGTTTTAATACAACAATACATAAAAATAAATTTCGTAACACAAAGGAAAATAGAAGTTTACCACTCGGCTTGTGGATTATGTGAACTTGGGGATAAATTATGTCCTAGCTCCTCATTCGCCCGTGGAGATAAGTTTAGATCTGGCCAAACTCTTTCACTCGGACCTGATCGGATAAAACTGCTCCAAAAAAACCACCTGATGATTCAGGGATATCCCTATTTAGCAAAACCTCATTATTGCAAACGTCTCCAGCTTTGACGTACATTTCCAACATTTTTATCACAAGAAGTTCCCGGTGTTCATCCGGAGTCCTCAAAAAATTTGTCAGAGTTTCATCGTCCTCTGATGTTAAACTCAGCATAACAAGAAACCCCTTGCGAAGTAATAGAATAGGGATATCTTCCGATTACTTTAATATTAACTGAACGTTTGCTCACACTCATTTTTTTTTACATAACAACGATATCAATCTATCGTACTCCATTGTAAGTGGCAACTTAACATGACACTGTGGAGAACAACTACAGCATACTGAGTTATTCTCCACCACAACCTCACCCCTCCAATATAATGAAACTCTAATTTTTCGCTTTTCGGACATTATGACAAAATGCAAAATAACTTAACGAACAAATATTTCAGAAGATCGGAAGGATCCTGAATGGATTTTTACCAAATTCTGAAACACCTTAAATAAGAAACAAAACCAATCCGAATGGTACAATTATTTCATGTATAGCGCATGCATAATAGGCGCTATATATGTAGCGTGCAGTGGCGAATCCAGAAAATTCAATAAGGGTGTTCAATTTTGAACACCCTTTGCCAGTGGGCTATGTAAGGGTGTTCAAAGTCCATTTCTAATAAATAACAGGTAATATTTTACTTTATACGTAGTATAATTTTTCGGCGAAGGGTGATCAGTTGACCACCCTTGGATCAACATAGCTTCGCCCTTGGTAGCGTACATACTGCATGTGCTATACCCATGTGAATTATTGGTGGGCCAGTAAAAATGCAGGTGAATTATTGGTGGGGCAGGAAAGTCCAAATATAGCGCTTAACGGACAAACATGTTGCACCTATTTTTGCCGTTTGAGTCCAAAAGAACCACACTTTGGTTCCGGACTCATACACAGATGCCCATACAATACCTCATCCTCGACTTGTGCTTTGAGTACATATATCATGATTCACACTGGTTTGCGAAGATATTTATCAGCTCAACAATGTATGCATCGACATACAAATAATAGTAGAATCTTTCACTATATGCAAAATTCAAATGGATCACTTGTTCAAGTACTAAGTACATAAATGATTGAAGAGAAGGAAAATGACAGAGTCGTACCCTGGACGGAAATAATTCTCGGTGAAAATCTTACCTGTGGCTTACTCGTAAATGTCCAATTTACTGAATTGAGCTCAGCAAATGCAAATTCTTCGATGTGATTTGGGCGCATCACCTGAAATATGAACAATTCCAAATTTTCATAAATAAATGGCACCGGGCAAATCCTGGACACCAGGACTACAGCATGACAGTAACATCCAATGGTCCCCTATAGCAAAGCTAAAATGATTAAGGAAAGCATCGACTTAGTAGAGTGTAATCTAATACCAGAAGAAGCCTAAGCAAGAGTGATTGAAAAAATTGTATGTATAACAATAACTATCAGGATATAGTGTAGCCCAAAGTGATATAAGATGAGGCAAGAAGATATGAGGTCTCAACGTTGCATTCTGCATCTCTATCTTGTATAAAATAAAGAAAGCCAAGCCAATGCTTTGAATTTTCAATTATATTCGTCATAATCACTCTACTCCTCCAAATGATTTAGTTTCTTTGAAAAAACAACTCTGGTATCCAGCCTTTAGCCAATCATGCATCAATTTAACACCTGAAATTCCTCGAGCTACTTGTTCACATCACTATGACATACGAATATATTCAGACTCATCCTTTCTGCAGCATAGCAAGATACTTTTTAACTTTTTAGTTGGTTCGCCTCCTCAGAACTAGAATCATGCATAAAAGCGAAAGGAATCCATTTGTTGTTTTAGCGTATCCACCACCATAAGATGCAGATGCAAATCACGTGTCCTCAATATCCCAAATTTTTAGATCTACAACACCTGTCGCGCATCTTGCCTCCTGTTTCATGATAATATGAAAGGGATGGATTATAAACATACGAGTGGGCCAGAAACTTCATCAGCCTTCTCTTTTCCATACAACTCCTCAACCAATGCAACAGCATACTCGATCGCAGTTCCTGGTCCTCGACTTGTCACAACTTTTCCATCCTTTTGGACTCTTGACTCAACAGCAATGGTATAAGATGATAGTTCCTCCATATACGACGGATAACATGTTGCCTATCAAAGAACCAAGAGAAACAGGTTCTAACTTTCAGGCCCTTCAAAAGAAACAACATCATTGAATTTTAAATAGCAAAAAAATGAACAACTTCTAACTTTCAGCCCCTTCAGAAGCCCCCATGATCCAAGTGCTACAGCAGGAGCAGCGCATATTGCAGCATAAAACCGTCCATTTTCAGCTTGCTTTTTTACTATGCTTTCCAAAGTCTTGCAATTCCTTAGGTTGGTTGCACCAGGAATCCCTCCCTGCAGAATGGAAACAAATGTTAACCAAAAAAAGAATTGTAACTAAGGTAAAAGGCTATCTTCATATGTCCCTTAATGAGACTTGAACATCATCAACGGTGGCGGAGCCAGAAATTTCATCAAGAGGTGTCAAAATATAAAAAATTAGATACATCGAAAAGTCAAGGGAAGTCAACGTATAGTAAATATACATAAAATAAAATAAAATATCTAGCAATATAGTGTAATTTTCCGGCGAAGGGGTGTCGCTCGACACCCCTTGGTTCAATGTGGCTCCGCCACTGAGCATCAAAAGTACTTAAATACCAAGCATCATATTGGTTAGGGAAAAGGGACAGTACAAGTAAGAAATCCTTCTTGTTGTATTCGTCATTTCCAGTTATCACCAATATAACCAGAGGCAGATGCAACATTTTCGATGCGGGCTTAACCGAAACCACCATTTTTGACAAAGAGTATATAAAAATTACTAAATTTTCAACAAATATTAAATTCCGAACCCATAATTCCAAAAGTGCAATAGGTTCAACAGTAAAATTTTAAAGGTCGAACCCATAGCTGAACATAACTAGAAGGGATTTACTTCCTTTCCATTACTAAAGGTCTGGAAAATGGACAAGAATAACGTATGCATCTTATTTCACCTCTCACGTTTCCCAGCCCTAAACACTTTGCTTCTTGTCCTGTATCTTTTTAACTCATAGAGAGTACAAAAGGTAATGTAAAATGCATGTCTTAATCTTTAATTGGATTAACACTTTAGGTGAACTCACACAAAGTGTATTTTGAGTCTTTGGCCAAACATCAGATAAGAAAATTAATACACGGTGAATAATATTACATGGAATCTTAGCCAGTGAATAACATAAGTTATGCAGGTATTATTAGTTATTCAGAGTGTTATACCCGGGAACAAAACAATCCCTCGGGACTTAGGACAGCTCAAGTCGTTAAAGCTATACAATGTTTATTCGCGAGTTTGAATAAAACGCATACCGGAAGTGAGATAAGGTCGAATTCAGTATCCGCACAATCAGAAATTAGAGCATCAGCAACGATCTTAATTCCGTGCACTCCTTCAATCTGAAGCTGCTTCTCAACTGAGGCAACAGTAACCTCCGCACCAGCTCTCCGCAAAATATCTATGGGCACTATAGCCTCAATCGGCTCGGTTCCGTTCGCAATCGGAACCAATACCTATAACAACCAAATGTATGTCACAAACATTTTTCAAAACGAGAAAAAATAATTGACGATTTTGATAATACGCACCTTCTTAGTAGCAGAAGCCATGACTGAAAATGAAGTTACGAGGGAGAATCGTTTCTTCTTACGAGGAGCGGAGAGAGTGAAAAATGAGTGGCTTTGGGAGAGTAATTGGAGTTTTATAAAGGAAGAAGGGACGGGAGTGAGGTGGCGCATTACTGGTGCTGCCATTTTGTTAAAGTCAAGAGAGTTTTCTGGAGACGTTGGCTTAGAAGGCTCGAGCCAACGATAGCTTAGTCGGTCTCTACATTACAGATTACAGTTGCACACATTTTTGCTCATGGGTCCCATGATGGATTCATTTAGGGTGTCTTTTGTGGCTTTAGCAATCTCCTCTAAGAGGTCGGTCACCGCAAGCTAAATACATATGGGGGCAGCTAAAGGTAACGCAGGGACAGGGGTAAACATGTTAAACATGCCGGGACAGTCCACTGGTCATCCGGTTGACCCGGGTCAACCCGGTCCGCTAAGGGGATGGAACGGGTTGGTGAGGGTTAGGAGTTTAGCCGGACGGGGCGGGCCTTTTTTGGTAATCGATGCCCCGGAATCCGGTAAGCCCGGTAACCCACTAACGAGTTTTTACCGGGCTACAGCCCGGTTACCGTTATGAAATTTTTTATTTTTTATATTTTTTTTACCGTTGCCAACGGTCAAATTCAAAAATGACCATTGGGTAATGGCCATATTTTGCATTTTTGGTCATTTCGGACTACCCCTTAAGAAAATAGCCACTGCCCCTAATAATTGATAAATTATATTTTTAACCTTTAAAAAACTATAAATCCCCCCCCAATAGCCCCCCTTCTTCTTTATTTTTTTCTCACAATTTGCTCTCTTACTACTCTAATTCTCTCTCAATTCTCTCTTGATAATATTGCTTATTACTCTCAAATTCTCAATTACTTATTATTTCAAGTTTTATTAAATATTTATTTTAGCCACTACAAAATTATAATTATCAAGTGAAGTGTGGTATAAATATCATCAAAAATCAATTGAAGTGTGATATCAAATTTAGTGCGGTATCCAGATTACAGTTGTACACATTTTTGCTCATGGGTCCCATGATGGATTCATTTAGGGTGTCTTTTGTGGCTATAGCAATCTCCTCTAAGGGGTCGGTCACCGCAAGCTAAATACAGATGGAGGCAGCTAAAGGTAACGCAGGGACAGGGGTAAACATGTTAAACATGTCGGGACAGTCCACTGGTCATCCGGTTGACCCGGGTCAACCCGGTCCGCTAAGGGGGTGGAACGGGTTGTCGGGTTGGTGAGGGTTAGGAGTTTAGCCGGACGAGGCGGGCCTTTTTTGGTAACTGATGCCCCGTGTGATGACCCAAAATGTCATTTTTAAATTTAATAATTAATTGTGTGATCTAAGCATTATTTACCATTACTCGACTTGCGTGTGCAGTCCGTAAAAATTTTACGGAAAGTTTTCAGGTGAAAAATGGATTAAAATGTGAATTAGATGTTTAAAACACAACTGAGTTGACTTTGATCAATATTTTAAGCAAACGGACTCGGATCAGTATTTTGACCATTTCGGTAGGTCCGTATCGTGAATTGGGACTTGGGCGTATGCCCGGAATCAAATTTCGAGGTCCCTAGCCCGAGATATGGAATTTTGATGAAAAATTTAAAGTTTAAGTTCAAATAGTGACCGGATATCGAATTATGTGCAAATGACCCCGGAATAGGATTTTGATGATTCCAACAGTTCCGTATGGTGATTTTGGACTTAGGAGCGTGATCGGAATTTTATTTGAAAGTCCGTAGTGGAATTAGGCTTGAAATGCCGAAAGTTAAATTTTTGGGAAGTTTGATCGAGGGGTTGACTTTTTTGATATCGGGGTCGAAATCCGATTCTGAAAATTTTTATAGCTCTGTTATGTCATTTATGACTTGCGTGCAAAATTTGAGGTCAATTGGACTGGATTTGATAGGTTCTGGTATTGTTTGTAGAAATTGAAAGTTCAAAGTTCATATATTTTGATTTGAGGTGCGATTAGTCGTTTTGACATTGTTTGATGTGGTTTGAAACCTCGACTAAGTTCGTATTGTATTTTGGGACATGTTGGAATAATTGGTTAAGGTCCCGAAGGTCTCGGGTGGAATTCGGAAGGTAAAGGGAATGGATTTCGGACAAAAAAGGTTACTGGAAATTTGCAGAAATTTCGCCAGAAATTTGCAGAAATTTTTCTGGTATGTTCAGGCAAATTTGGAAGCTTATATCTCGTAATTCATAAGGAATCAGAAAATTATCAAAACATGAAAGTGTAGTCGTTTGTTTCTAGTTTTCAGAAAATTAAACCATTCATTATTTGGACACTTGTACAGAAAGTTATGATGGATTGAATGAAGGCTGGTAGAGCAGTTTCGCTAGAAATTCTGATGCATGGAGCCGATTTTGGAAGATTATATCTCGCAATTCATAAGGAATCAGAAAAGTTGCAAAACATGAAAGTTGTAGTCGGTTGATTTTAGTTTCTAGAAAGTTAAACCATTTATCATTTGGACATTTGTACATAAAGTTATGATCAATTGAAGGAAGGCTGGTAGAGCAGTTTCTGGTGGACTTTTAGTGAAAAAAAATGGACTTTTAGTGACGGATTGGCAGAAACTTAAGGACCAAAAATGGTCATTTCATTCATTTCGTTTTGGATTTTTGGAGCACGGTTCTTGGGCGATTTTTGGGCGATTTTCACGGGAAAATATTGGGGTAAGTGTTCCTTATCCTATATTGATTATATTTCATGATTCCACACTCATTTACATCATGAATCCGTGAATTTATGGAAGAAAAATCAACATTTTTGCAAAATCTTCCAAAAACGAAAATTTAAGATTTGGAGATCGAGTTGTTATCCGATTTTGGTAAAATTGGTATGGGTGGACTCGTAATTGAATGGGTTATCGGATTTTGTAAGTTTCGCCGGATTCCGAGATGTGGGCCCCACAGGTAAATTTTGAGCTAATTTCGGATTTTAATGAAAATATAATATTTTCTTATGAAATTGATTACTATAATTTTTGTTGACTGTATCGAATTAATTATGACTAGATACGAGTTGATCGGAGTCGAAAAATCGAGGAAAAAACATAATACTTGGTTAAATTGGAGTAAGTCGAGGTAAGTGACTTGTCTAACCTTGTGTTTCCCGTAGAATTGATATTAATGTGATTATTAAAATATGTTGAAAGTCGTGTACACGAGGTAACGAGTGTGTAAATGGGCTAAATGTGAAAGATTATATTTTTAAATTGTGTAGATCATTGTTGCGCATTTATTAAATTATTTTATCTTGTTATATTCTTCATCATTGATCTGTGATATATATTTTTTAGATTTGTTTACCTGTTTAATTGAAACTTGGTTTCTTTTATACTGTGCACTATTTGTAGGTTAATTTTCTTTAAATTAAATATTATTAATATGAAGTATTTGACATTTTTAAATTTGATATTGAAGCAACGTATTACAAATTTGAAATATTATTTTTCTAAATTATTTATTCTTGAATATTTTCGTAAGATTTTTTTTGGATTATTCTGGCATGAGTCGTGAGCTCTTTATTATTGAAAAATATTGTTGTTGATTTTTTTGTGGAAAAATTAAAATATTGGGCACTTGATGTGCAAATTGTGATATATTGTGATATTGATACACATGCGGTGGTATAAGGTCTGGGTGTTGAAACGCATGCGGTGAGATAAGGGTGGCTTGATACGCGTGGCTAGTAGGGGTGACTACTAGAAGTCATGCGGTGTGATAAGGGTGGCTAAAACGCGGAATGCTATTTCGGAAAAAAATATTTTCTTTAAATAAATTGTGAAGGCTCCCGCGGTGATATAAGGAAATGAGATATTGTGAATTTATTTATGATTTGGGACTACGAGGCGGTATCTCGGGAGTGCCCTTGTTGATATTGATTTATGGCTGCAGTTGCCTTTGATTATTATTGTGATTTTCTTCAATTTGAAAAGAATTCTGTTTTATTTCCACGAGGTATTTATTTGCCATTATTTGATGTAATTAAATGTGACATACTACTTGATTTATTTCCATTGTCATTTTATCTTATAATATTGTTTAAACATTTTACCATGCCATTATTTATTCTCCAGTAGGGCCCCACCTGACCTCGTCACTACTCTACCGAGGTTAGGCTTGGCACTTACTGGGTACCGCTGTGGTGTACTCATACTACGCTTCTGCACATCTTTTTGTGCAGATCCAGGTACATTTTACCAGCCTAGACGTCAGTGAGTTACCTGCGCACGGAGACTTCGAGGTATATCTGCCAGCGTCCGCAGACTCCGGAGTCCCCTTCTATCATTTTATGTTGCTTCCTTATATTTTATTTATACCTTGACTTATAGAGACATTGAGAATAAATTCTTAGAAGCTTGTGACTTATTTCTACCGGGTTTTGGGAGTTGTAATCATTTGAATTGTAGATTATTTATTTTCAAATATTTATGATTATTCCGCATTGATTGGCTTACCTAGTCTTAGAGACTAGGTGCCATCACGATATCCTACGGAGGAAAATTTAGGGTCGTGACAAGTTGGTATCAGAACACTAGGTTCATAGGTGTCATGAGTCACAAGCAGGTTTAGTAGAGTCTTGCGGATCGGTACAGATACGTCTGTACTTATCTTCGGGAGGCTATGGAAATGTTAGAAAAATATTCACTTCTTTGATTCCTTATCGTGTGACATTGATTTAGCTTGAAACATATATCTTATATTCCTTTGTATCCACTTATGTATGACATTGTGCACTCGGTGTCAGTTGTGCGTCAATGGTTCGTGATGTCGTAGATGGACTATGAGGGAGCCAGAGATGCTCAAACATTGCCTCAACGTGTGGTTCCGACTAAAGATGCGGGGTCATGTATTATATCAGTTTTGGCCTGAAATGTATATATGTGGTACTGAAAGGTTCCCTAAAATTTACACATATTTAAGACCTGAGATTTTGTAGAGGATAAGGTTGGGACTTGCGGTATGTCCGCCTCCTTAATAATCCTATACTTCAGTACCAAAGGAGTTATAGAAACAACTCTAAATTTACAAAAGGTCTACTCAGCGTGGACGTCACGGTTGCGGATTTTGGGGTGCTTTGGAAGAAGTGCAGTTGTTGACGAGATTCTGGACTATGTGGTTCGTTCCAAGATTTGTCTGTATGGAGCTCTACTTTTGTGATCGTTGTGTATAAATAGGGGTAAGGGTTACCCCAAGGAAGAATCGAAGAGTGTGTTAAGAAATGGGTCAACTCAACAGTGTTAAGTCAACATAACAAAAGAAGAAATTTGCCTTGGGAGAGATAATTCTCCACCGGTGTTCGTGGCAAGCCTATGAAGAGGGCAGACCAGTCAATGCAACACCGCCCACTTGGCTCAGTTCTCAGAAACACTTTTGAAAGAGTTTATTTCCCGAACTCTCCGTAATGTGTGATGCATAGGGTTTGAACAGTTGTGCCATGTCACCATTGACGGTGTCAGAATATTCCATCAAGTTCAATAAGTTAGCCCGTCATACTCCTACTTTGCTTCTTACAGCTAGAGGGCGAGTCCATAGACTCATTAAAGGACTCAATTATGATCGTAAAATTTTGTACGACTCGGGAGCTATAAGCCGATACTTCATTTATGCTAGTTATACAAATTACAAAGATATTAGAATGTGTTCGGGGTGAGGAAAAAGGAAACTAAGGAGACCAAGACGTCTCGAGGTTCTGGGGGATTCAGTGGATTCTACTCTGCAAGTATAAATCACTATGGCGGGGGCTCGGGCAGTCGGCCAGCCCAGTCCGCACATCGGATTACTCGGGGTGCTCTAGTAAGTTCTTTTAATGCACCACCGACATGAGTTCCTACAATGGTTATTCCAGTTATCTGGCATAGACTCAATATGAGCAGCTTAACCCGCAAAAAGGTTGTTATGAATACGGTGATACTAGGCACACCATAAGAAAATTGTCCCAAACTTGGGAGAGACTTATTTCATCAAAGCACTCAGGATAAGTGCCCCATTGCAGTTACTACACCACCCACACGTCCAGTTAGGGGTGGAGGACAGACGGGTAGAAGGCGTCCTAGAGGTGGAGACCCAACCGTTGTTATATTTGTTTTATGGTATGGCGGAGGTCGCTAAATCAGTTGGTGTCGTTACAGGTACGACCTTGATATAATATAAAGGAATAATTTCCTTAACTTGATTCAGTTCTGAGTATCGAGACGAGTCCTCCTATTGTGCTCCACTTATTAGTGAGTTTCATAATTCTATAATCTACTTATGTATTTACTCCTGTTGGGAGATTCCATGGAGATAACTACGCCTATCATTCCATGTTGGTCACTAATAAGACCCGTGAGGCTAAATGTGGTTTTCTGTTACTCATTTCGGTAAGTTTTGATATAATTTACGGATAATTAATTACAAATTGTGAATTATATGCCCTACCGGTGTGGGGTTCATTATGTGTTCTGATTTTCTTTTTTAACGGAAACTATTTAGAATGAGCAAATGAAAAGTTTCAATTGGCACGATGTGCATATTACTTGTGATTCAGAACTGAGGACGAGATCCTCACATTTTTATATAAATTGATATGTTTAAACCGGGTTACGAGCTGCGGTGGAAGTTATATAAGGACGAGATCCTTGTGAGGAAAATTCTTGTGTTTAAGTTCTCCCTTGTGAAATTTAATTTGTACTATAGTACTAATAGGGAGTCATGCTTGTTAGGTTTATTTAAAAATTCTATATGAAATTCTCTGTGCATACTTGCCAATTTCGTGTTGTAATTATTAATTTTTAACCTACGAGGTAGGTGCCCGCCTAGGTGGCGTTAAATGTGACTCGTTAATTTGGGTAAATAATTATGAGGTCTTCATGCCTCGCATCTAGTTATCAGTATTGTGAAGGTTTGCAACGAGATTTTTGTTAACATGAGGTTAAATGACGATTCTGTAATTGATTATGAACAACTATTAAGACCAAATTGATCCAAGAGGGTGCCCCATTTACAGAGTCAGACGAGTGTGAGTTGAGCTTTCAGAAGCTCAAGATCACTTTGACTCCGACACAAGTATTGGTATTACTTACATGTTTAAGGTCTTATACTGTGTATTGTGATGCGTCGCGTATTGGTCTCGGCGCGATGTTGATGCAAGACGGTAGGGTGATTGCCTACGCGTCCAGACAGTTAAAGGTACATGAGAAAAAAATATTCGGTCCACGGCCTTGAGTTAGCAGCTATTGTTCGTGCCTTGAAGAATTTGGTGGCATTATTTGTACGGTGTCCATTGTGAGGTCTACACCGATCACCGAAGTCTACAATATCTGTTTAAACAGAAGGATCTTGATTTGTGGCAGCGGAGATAGTTGGAGTTGCTTAAGGATTATGATATCACCATTCTCTATCATCCTGGGAAGGTCAATGTAGTGACCGATGCCTTGAGTCATAAGGCGGAGAGTTTGGGCAACTTAGCATATTTACCGTTAGCAGAAAGGCCGTTGGCCTTGGATATTCAGGCCTTGGCCAACCAGATTGTCAGATTAGATGTTTCCGAGCCGAGTCGAGTTTTGGCTTGTGTGGTTTCTCAGTCTTCTCTTTATGATCGTATCAGGGAGCGTTAGTATGATGACCCCTATTTGCTTGTCCTTAAGGATACAGTTCAGCACGGTGATGCCAAAGAAGTCGCAATTGGAGATGACGGTGTATTACGGATGCAGGGCAGGCTATGTGTGCCTAATATAGATGGTTTTCGTGAATTGATTCTCCAGGAGGCTCATAGTTCGCGGTACGCTATACATCCGGGTGCTGCAAAGATGTAGCAGGACTTGAGGCAACATTATTGGTGGAGGAAGATGAAAAAAGACATAGTGGAATATGTATCTCGGTGTCTAAATTGTCAACAGATGAAATATGAGCATCATCGACCAGGTGTATTACTTCAGAAGTTAGAGATTCCATAATAGAAATGGGAGCGGATCATTATGGATTTCGTTGTTGGGCTCCCACGGACTCAGCGGAAGTTTGATGCAGTTTGGGTGATTGTGGATAGGCTGACCAAATCAGCTCATTTCATTCCTGTGATTACTACTTACTCTTCAGAGCAGCTGGCTCAGGTATATATTCGTGAGATTGTCAGACTTCACGGTGTACCAGTATCTATCATCTCTGACCGGGGTACACAGTTTACCTCACGGTTTTGGAGGGCAGTACAGTGTGAGTTGGGTACTCGGGTAGAGTTGAGTACAACATTTCACCCTCAGACGGACGGGCAGTCCGAACATACTATTTAGATACTGGAGGATATGCTTCGTGCGTGTGTAATAGATTTTGGGGGTGCTTGGGATCAGTTCTTACCACTTGCGGAGTTTGCTTACAACAACAGTTACCAGTCAAGCATTCAGATGGCTCCGTATGAGGCCTTGTATGGTAGGCGGTGCCGGTCTCCAGTGGATTGGTTCGAACCAGGCGAGGCTACACTTTTGGGTACAGACTTGGTTCAGGATGCCCTAGAAAAGGTTAAGTTGATTCAGGATCGACTTCGTACAGCCCAATCTAGGCAGAAGAGTTATGCGGATCGGAAGGTTCGTGATGTTGCATTCATGGTTGGTGAGCGGGTATTGCTCCGGGTTTCGCCTATGAAGGGTGTGATGAGGTTCAGGAAGAAGGGCAAGTTGAGCCCTAAGTATATTGGGCCTTTTGAGATTCTTGAGAGAGTTGGAGAGGTGGCTTACAGACTTGCACTACAACCTAGTCTTTCTGCGGTTCATCCGGTATTCCATATTTCTATGCTTCGGAAATAACACGGCGATCCGTCTCATGTGTTAGACTTCAGTTCAGTTCAGTTGGACAAGGATCTATCTTATGTTGAGGAACCAGTGGCTATTTTAGATAGGCAGATTCGAAAGTTGAGGTCAAAGAACATTGCTTCCGTAAAGGTTCAGTGGAGGGGTCATCCAGTCGAGGAGGCGACTTGGGAGGTCGAGCATGATTTACGCAGCTGTTATCCACACTTATTCACCAGCTCATGTACTTTTCTAACTCCGTTCGAAGACGAACGTTTGTTTTAGAGGTGGAGAATGTGATGACCCAAAATATCATCTTTAAATTTAATGATTAATTATGTGATCTAAGCACTATTTACCATTACTCGACTTGCATGTGCAGTCCGTAAAAAATTTTCGAAAAGTTTTCAGGTGAAAAATGGATTAAAATGTGAATTAGATGTTTAAAACACAACTGAGTTGACTTTGGTCAACATTTTGAGCAAACAGACTCAGATCAGAGTTTTGACAGTTCCGGTAGGTCTGTATCGTGAATTGGGACTTGGGCGTATGCCCGGAATCAAATTTCGAGGTCCCTAGCCCGAGATATGGAATTTTGATGAAAAATTTAAAGTTTAAGTTCAAATAGTGACCGGATGTCGAATTATGTGCAAATGACCCCGGAATAGAATTTTGATGATTCCAATAGCTCCGTATGGTAATTTTGGACTTAGGAGCGTGATCGAAATTTTATTTGGAAGTCCGTAGTAGAATTAGGCTTGAAATGTCGAAAGTTGAATTTTTGGGAAGTTTGACCGAGGGGTTGACTTTTTGATATCGGGGTCGAAATCCGATTCTGAAAATTTTTATAGCTCCGTTATGTCATTTATGACTTGCGTGCAAAATTTGAGGTCAATTGGACTGAATTTGATAGGTTCCGGTGTTGTTTGTAGAAATTGAAAGTTCAAAGTTCATAGATTTTGATTTGAGGTGCGATTAGTCGTTTTGATGTTGTTTGATGTGGTTTGAAGCCTCGACTAAGTTCGTATTGTATTTTGGGACATGTTGGAATAATTGGTTAAGGTCCTGAAGGTCTCGGGTGGAATTCGGAAGGTAAACGGAATGGATTTCGGACAAAGAAAGTTGTTGGAAATTTGAAGAAATTTCGCCAGAAATTTGCAAAAATTTTCTGATGTATGGAGCCAACTTTGGAAGCTTATATCTCGTAATTCATAAGGAACCGGAAAATTATCAAAACATGAAAGTATAGTCGTTTGTTTCTAGTTTCCATAAAGTTAAATCATTCATTATTTGGACACTTGTACAGAAAGTTATGATGGATTGAATGAAGGCTGGTAGAGCAGTTTCGCCAGAAATTCTGATGCATGGAGCCGACTTTGAAAGCTTATATCTCGCAATTCATAAGGAATCAGAAAAGTTGTAAAACATAAAAGTTGTAGTCGGTTGATTCTAGTTTCCAGAAAGTTAAACCATTTATCATTTGGACATTTGTACATAAAGTTATAATCAATTGAAGGAAGGCTGGTAGAGCAATTTCTGGTGGACTTTTAGTGACAAAAAATGGACTTTTAGTGACGGAAAATGGATTTTAGTGACGAATTGGCAGAAACTTAAGGACCAAAAATGGTCATTTCATTCATTTCGTTTTGGATTTTTGGAGCACAGTTCTTGGGCGATTTTTGGGCGATTTTCACGGAAAAACATTGGGGTAAGTGTTCCTTATCCTATATTGATTATATTTCATGATTCCATACTCATTTACATCATGAATCCGTGAATTTATGGAAGAAAAATCAAGATTTTTGCAAAATCTTCCAAAAACAAAAATTTAAGATTTGGAGGTCGAGTTGTTATCTGATTTTGGTAAAAT
The DNA here is from genome assembly GCF_000390325.3 of Nicotiana tomentosiformis. Lineage (NCBI taxonomy): Eukaryota > Viridiplantae > Streptophyta > Magnoliopsida > Solanales > Solanaceae > Nicotiana > Nicotiana tomentosiformis. The sequence goes on along the minus strand of NC_090818.1, from coordinate 39,422,785 downwards.
TGGTATGGGTGGACTCGTAATTGAATGGGTTGTCGGATTTTGTAAGTTTTTCCGGATTCCGAGATGTGGGCCCCACAGGCAAATTTTGAGCTAATTTCGGATTTTAATGAAAATATAATATTTTATTATGAAATTGATTACTATAATTTTTGTTGACTGTATCGAATTAATTATGACTAGATACGAGTCGATCGGAGTCGAAAAATCGAGGAAAAATCATAATACTTGTTTAAATTGGAGTAAGTCGAGGTAAGTGACTTGTCTAATCTTGTGCGGGGAAAATTTTCCCTAGAATTGATGTTAATGTGATTATTGAAATGTGTTGAAAATCGTGTACACGAGGTGACGAGTGTGTAAACGGGCTAAATGTGAAAGATTATATTTTTAAATTGTGTAGATCATTGTTGCGCATGTATTAAATTATTTTATCTTGTTATATTCTTCATCATTGATCTGTGATATATATATTTTAAATTTGTTTGCCTTTTTCTGCTAATTGTTTTACCTGTTTAATTGAAACTTGGTTTCTTTTATACTGTGCATTATTTGAAGGTTGATTTTCTTTAAATTAAATATTATTAATATGAAGTATTTGACATTTTTAAATTTGATATTGAAACAACGTATTAAAAATTTGAAATATTATTTTCTTGAATTATTTATTCTTGAATATTTTCGTAAGATTTTTTTTGGATTATTCTGGCATGAGCCGTGAGCTCTTTATTATTGAAAAATATTGTTGTTGATTTTTTTGTGAAAAATTGAAATATTGGGCACTTGAGGTACAAATTGTGATATATTGTGATATTGATACGCATGCGGTGGTATAAGGTCTGGGTGTTGAAACGCATGCGGTGAGATAAGGGTGGCTTGATATGCGTGGCTAGTAGGGGTGACTACTAGAAGTCATGCGGTGTGATAAGGGTAGCTAAAACGCGGGATGCTATTTTGGGAAAAAATATTTTCTTTAAATAAATTATGAAGGCTCCCGCGGTGATATAAGAAAATGAGATATTGTGAATTTGTTTATGATTTGGGACTACGAGGCGGTATCTCGGGAGTGCCCTTGTTGATATTGATTTATGGCTGCAGTTGCCTTTGATTATTGTTGTGATTTTCTTCAAGTTGAAAAGAATTCTGTTTTGTTTCCACGAGGTATTTATTTGCCATTATTTGATGTAATTAAATGTGACATACTACTTGATTTATTTCCATTGTCATTTTATCTTATAATATTATTTAAATATTTTATCATGCCATTATTTATTCTCCAGTAAGGCCTGACCTGACCTCGTCACTACTCTACCAAGGTTAGGCTTGGCACTTACTGGGTACCGCTGTGGTGTGCTCATACTACGCTTCTGCACATCTTTTTGTGCAGATCCAGGTACATTTTACCAGCCTAGACGTCAGTGAGTTACCTGCGCACGGAGACTTCGAGGTATATCTGCCAGCGTCCGCAGACTCCGGAGTCCCCTTCTATCATTTTATGTTGCTTCCTTATATTTTATTTAAACCTTGACTTATAGAGACATTGAGAATAAATTCTTAGAAGCTTGTGACTTATTTCTACCGGGTTTTGGGAGTTGTAATCATTTGAATTGTAGATTATTTATTTTCAGATATTTATGATTATTCCGCATTGATTGGCTTACCTAGTCTTAGAGACTAGGTGCCATCACGACACCCTACGGAGGGAAATTTGGGGTCGTGACACCCCGGAACCCGGTAATCCACTAACGGATTTTTATCGGGCTACAACCCGGTTACCATTATGAAATTTTTTATTTTTTATTTTTTTTACCGTTGCCAACGGTCAAATTCAAAAATGACCATTGGGTAATGGCCATATTTTGCATTTTTGGTCATTTTGGACTACCCCTTTAGATGGAATGGTTGACCGAATGTTGACTTATGAGTAAATGACTCCGGAATGGAGTTTTGATGGTTCTGTTAGCTCCGTTGAGTGATTTTGGACTTAAGAGCGTGTTCGGATTGTGATTTGGAGGTCCGTAGTGGAATTAGGCTTGAAATGGCGAAAGTTGGATTTGTTTTTTAGAAAGTTTGACCGGGAGTGGACGTTTTGATATCGGGGTCGGATTCCGATTCCGAAAGTTGGAGTAGGTCTGTAATGTCATTTGTGACTTTTGTGCAAAATTTGGGGTCAATCGAACGTGATTTGATAGGTTTCGACGTCGTTTGTAGAAGTTGGAATTCCTTAGTTTCAATAGGCTTGAATTGGGGTGTGATTCGTGTTTTTATGTTATTTGATGTGATTTGAGGGCTCAACTAAGTTCTTATCATATTTTAAAACTTGTTGGTATGTTTGGTTGAGGTCCCGGAGGCCTCGAGTTAATTCCGGATGGTTAATAGATAAAAAGTTGAAGTTGAGAGATTGCTAAAGTTGGACTCTGCTGGTGCAACCGCACTTGCGGAGCTTTGATCGCAGGTGCGAGCTCGCAGGTGCGGGTTGGGTTGTGCAGGTGTGAGCTCGTAGGTGCGGGTTGGGTTGCACAGGTGCGAGTTTGGAGGGTAGTGTGCAGGTGGCCGCAGGTGCGAGGAAATTGCCGCACATGCGTGACCGTAGATGCGGCAGGGGGACCGCAGAAGCGGAATTGGGCAAGGGAGTTGGGTTCTGCAAAAGAGGCATGGAGTCTCGCAGAAGCGAGTCCGCGGGTGCGGAGGAAGGGACCGCATGAGCGAGGGAAGCCGCATAAGTGGGTATGTTGTTGCTTCTGCGATGCCGCATATGCGGCTAAGTTTCCGCAGAAGCGGAAGTGCTCGACAGAACACTTAAATACAAGGGTTCACGATTTTGCTTCATTTTAAACATTTTAAGGTCGGTTTTTTGCGATTCTTGAGAGGATTTTCGAGGGGTTTCTTGAGATAAATCCCTTGTGCTCATTATTTATCAATAATCTTGTTTCTCCATTGAGTTTTCCACCTAGTTGGTGTGTATTTAAGGTGTAAATTAGGAGTTTGAGGTTAGGGATTTGGAGAGTTTGATTTGGGGATTTGGGTGATGATTTGGTGTCGGATTTGGTAAATTTGGTATGTTTAGACTCGTGGTTGAATGAGCTTTCGGGTTTTGTGACTTTTTCGAATTTTGAGACGTGGGCCCGGTGGTTGGCTTTTGAGTCGATTTTTGACTTTTAATTAATAACTTAGTATTTTCTTATGGAGTTGATTCCTTTAGTCCGTATTGATTATATCGAATTGTTTATGGATAGATTCGAGGCATTCAGAGGCCGTTTCGCGAGGCAAGGGTGTGTTGGAGTAGAGTTTTGCTCGGATTGAGGTAAGTAACAGTTCTAAATTTGGTTCTGATGGTACGAAACCCCGTATTATGTGTCATGTGTCTAGTTTTGAGGTGACACACATGCCAGGTGACGGGCGTGTGGGCATGTACCGTAGGGATTGTGACTTGGTCAATTCCATGGAACTGTGTAGTTGAATAATCTGCTATTATCCGTACATTTTTCACGTATTAGAGAAATTGAACTGCAAATCATGTTAGAAATCATGTTTAGACCATGTCTTGACACTGTAGAGACCCACAGAGGTCGTGTACATGTTGAATTATCTGCTAATTTGTTATTTTGTGCTCAGTCATAGCTTTATTTGCATATCATATCTTAGTCTCTACTGTTCCTTGTTGATACAATATAATATTTCTTTTTGGGTTGATTTTCATGATTTTCGAGAGCCTGAGAGACTGGAGAGGTTGATGACTGAGTGAGGCCGAGTGCCTGATTGTGAGGATATTTATGGGATCGGGCTACACGCCACAGCATGTTTCATTGATATATACCATGATTGGCTTGTTATAACGCTTGGGCTGAAGAAGCCCCTCCGGAGTCTGTACACACCCCCAGTGAGCGCATGTACCTACTGAGAGGATGCATTGACTTCATTATTTTTGCACTTCAGCTGTCATATATCATTATCTTGAAATTTCTCATAGATATTATCTTCTATTTCAGTTGAACTTAACATAAATTAACTGTTTTGGCCTTAATTGTCGAACTTGAAAGCATGCCTACCTTCCTATGTTGAAATTATTGTAATTGAACTTTAACTGTGAAGCTCGTTACTACTTTTAGTTCTTTATTTAGTCTTGTTACTTACTGAGTTGGTTGTACTCACGCTACACCATGCACTTCATGTGCAGATCCAGGTGTTTCCGGACACGGTAGGTGTTAATTGCATCGCACAATTGATCTTTTAGAGATTTCAAGGTAGCTGCCCGGTGTTTCACTGACCTTGTCTCTCCTTCCCTATCTTTCCGCTTATTGTATTTAGTTTCAAACTATCGTAGACAGTATTTTCCAAGATTGTGATGTATAGATGCTCATGTACTCTATGACACCCCGATAGTTGGGAACTTCCGCGTTGAGTTTTGGGTTTCTATCCATGTTTATGAGAACTTTTGTTATTTAAACTGCTTTAACTCGTTTTCTGTTAAAAAGTGTTAGAATCATTTCGTAATGTCGTCTTGCCTAGTACTACATTAGGCGTCATCACGACCGGTTAGGATTTTGGGTCGTGACAATTTGGTATCATAGCCTATGTTACATAGGTCTCACGAGTCTTGAGCAGGTTTAGTAGAGTCTTGCGGATCGGTACGGAGACGTTTGTACTTATCTTCGAGAGGTTGTCGAACCCTTAGGAAACTTCACATTCTTGCATTCTTGTCGTGCGGATTTGTTGGTTCTGGTAACTAAACTTATGTATTCTATTCTCTCACATAAGGGGAGGAGACGTGCTACCTGACAGGATGGACAGCCACCAGTACCACCAGCTAGGGCCACGCGAGGCCAAGGTTGCGATAAGGGTCGCGATAGGGGCATAGGTGCGACTCGTACAACAGTTAGGGTAGCACCTGCTGTTCCACCAGTCGCTCCAGCTCAGGAGCGGGTACTAGATACAGTTTAGCCAGTGGGGCCAGCTCAGGCACCAACTGTGTCCATTTTGATTCCAGGCCTTCAGGAGGCTTTGGCTCAGATTCTGACTGTGTGCACTAGTCTTGCTCTGGCGATCTCTATTCCTGCTGCAGCAACCACTTCTCAGGCTGGGGGAGGTACTCAGACTCCCGCCGCTCGTACTCTAGAGCAGGTGATGTAGGAACTCCAGACATCGGGGGTACTACCAGCCCAGCCGGTTGTAGCTGCTCAAGCCTAGGTGGTCCCCGTTATGAATGATGATAAGCAGAGGATATTTGAGAGCTTTGGGAAGCTTCAACCTCCATCATTTAGCGGTATTGAGTCAGAGGATGCTCGGGGCTTCTTGGATAAGTGCCAGCGGATTCTTTGCACGGCTGGTATTCTGGAGACTAGTGGGGTCTCGTTCACTACTTTTCACTACTTTTCAGTTCACTAGGGCTTCCTTGAGATGGTGGGAGGCTTATAAGAGGCGCAGGCCGATCAGTGCAGCACCACTTACATGGCAGGAGTTCTCCATTCTCTTCTTGGAGAAGTTCGTACCGCAGTCTCGCAGAGAGGAGCTGCGCAGACAGTTTGAGTAGCTACGTCATGAGGACATGTCTATGATGCAGTACGAGATGAGGTTTTCTGAGTTGGCTCGTCACGCAGTTTGGTTGGTTCTCACTGATAAGGAGAGGATTATGAGGTTCATTGATGGACTCACATATCAGCTGTAGTTGTTTATGACTCGGGGGAGGGTGTCTGGTGCTACTTTTGATGAGGTGGTTGACATTGTTCGGCAGATAGAGATGGTCGGTAGCCAGGAGCGTTGAGAGAGGGAGGCCAAGAGGCCTCGTGGATTAGGTGGTTTCAGCGGTGTTCCTTCTGGGGGTCCGTTCCACCACGGCAAGGGTCACCCTTATAGGCATGCTCAGACGGCTCGTCCAGTTCACCGTGGTGCATCATCCAGCCATGGTTCATACAGTGCTCATCAAGGTCAGTCATCTCTAAGTACCCTTCCAGCTCAGAGTTCATCCCGCGCTCCATCAGTTCAGGGTTCATCTATGCTAGGTCCTTCTAGCAGTTATCCCAGTGCTCGGGGCTCCCTTCAGGCCCCACCACCAGCACTGGGGAGTTGCTTCGAGTGTGGGGAGTTTGGGCATATGTGGAGGTAGTGTCATCGTTGCCCGGGAGGTCCAATGCATTAGAGGAGACAGGTTGCGACTTCAACACCAGTTACTTCACCACCCGCCCAGCCAACTCGGGGTAGGGCTCGGTCAACTAGGGGTCGCCCAAGAGGGGGAGGTCAATCAGGTGGAGGTTAGGCCCGGTTCTATGCTATTCCTGCCAGGACCGATGTTGTTGCTTTCAATGCAGGGATCACATGTATTATCTCAGTATGCCACAATGATGCCTCTGTATTATTTGACACTGGTTCCACTTATTCGTATGTATCATCGTATTTTTCTCATTATCTATATATGCCTTGTGAGTCCTTAGTTTTATCTGTTTATGTATTTATGCCAGTGGACAATACTATTGTTGTGGACCATGTATATCGGTCATGTGTAGTGACTGTTGATGGATTGGAGACTAGAGTTGATCTCTTATTGCTTAGTATGGTGGATTTTGACATAATCTTGGGTATGGATTAGTTGTCTCCGTGTCATGTTGTTCTAGATTGTTATGCTAAGATCGTGACGTTGGCGATGCCAGGGTTGCTGAGGATTGAGTAGAGAGGTTCTCTAGACTATGTTCCCAGCAGAGTGATTTCATATTTGAAGACCCAACGGATGGTTGGGAAGGGTTGTTTATCTTATTTGGTGCTGATACTACTACTATTGATTCTTTTCCGGTAGTGCGAGATTTTCCGGATGTGTTTCCTGCAGACCTGTCGGGCATGCCTCCCGACAGGGATATTGACTTTGGTATTGACTTGGTGTTGGGCACTCAACCCATTTCTATTCCACCGTATCGTATGACACTAGTTGTGTTGAAGGAATTGAAGGAGCAACTTCAGGAACTTCTTGATAATGGGTTTATTAGGCCTAGTGTGTCACCTGGGGGTGCACCGGTTCTGTTTGTGAAGAAGAAGGATGGTACTATATGATTGTGCATTGATTACAGGCAGTTGAACAAAGTTACAATCAAGAAGAAGTATCCTTTACTGCACACTAATGATCTATTTGACCAGCTTCAAGGAGCGAGGGTGTTCTCTAAGATTGACTTGAGTTCTAGGTATCACCAGTTGAAGATTCGGGACTCGGATATTCTAAAGACAACATTCAGGACCAGTTATGGTCATTATGAGTTCCTCGTGATGTCTTTTGGGCTGACCAATCCCCCGGCATCATTCATGCATCTGATGAATAGTGTATTTCAGCCTTATCTTGACTCGTTTGTCATAGTGTTCATTGATGACATCCTGGTGTACTCTTGTAGCTAGGATGAGCATGCCCAGTATTAGAGGATTGTGTTGCAGTGGTTGATGGAGGAGAAGCTTTATGCCAAGTTCTCCAAATGTGAGTTTTGGCTTAGTTCAGTGGCGTTCTTGGGGCACGTAGTATCCAATAAGGGGATTTAGATGGATCCAAAGAAGATAGAGGCGGTTCAGAGTTGGCCAAGACCGTCCTCGGTTAGGAGATTAGGAGCTTCCTCGGCTTGGCCGGTTACTATCGTCGCTTCGTGGAGAAGTTTCTCGTCAATTGCATCGCCTTTGACCAAATTGACCCAAAAAGGTGCTATTTTCAGGTGGACTAATGAGTGTGAGGAGAGATTTCAGAAGCTCAAGACTGCCTTGACCACAACTCCAGTTCTAGTTTTGCCTTCAGCTTCAGGCTCTTATATAGTGTATTGTGATGCTTCTCGGATCGGTATTGGATGTGTCTTGATGTAGGAGGGTAGAGTGATATCTTACGCTTCGCTTCAGTTGAAGTCCCATGAGAAGAACTACCATGTCCATGATTTGGAGTTAGCTGCCATCGTTCATGCATTGAAGATTTGGAGGCATTATCTCTACGGTGTGTCTTGTGAGGTGTTTATATATCATCGGAGTCTCCAACACTTGTTCAAATAAAAGTATCTAAATTTGAGGCAACAGAGATGGTAGGAGCTGCTAAAGGACTATGATATCACAATTCTGTATCATCCCGAGTAGTCTAATGTGGCAGCCGATGCCTTGAGTAGAAAGGCAGTTAGTATGGGTAGCCTTGCATTCATTCCTGTTGGTGAGAGACCTCTTGTAGTTGATGTTCAGGCCTTGGCCAACCAGTTCGTGAGATTAGATGTCTCGGAGCCCATACGGGTTCTAGCTTGTGTGCTTTCTCGGGCTTCCTGATATGATCGCATCAGAGAGCGTCAGTATGATGATCCTCATTTGCTTGTCCTTAAGGACACGTTTCAACACGGTGATGCCAGAGATGTTATTATTGGGGATGATGGGGTATTGAGGATGCATGGTCGGATTTATGTGCCTAATGTGGATGGGCTGCGTGAGTTGATTCTTGAGGAGGCCCACAGTTTGCGGTATTCCATTCATCCGGGTGTCGCAAAGATGTACCAGGACTTGAGGTAGCATTATTGGTGGAAAAGAATGAAGAAGGATATAGTGGGGTTTGTAGCTCGGTGCCTCAACTGTCAGTAGGTAAAGTATGAGCATCAGAGACCGGGCAGATTGCTTATGGGATTAGAGATTCCATAGTGAAAATGGGAGCGGTTCATCGTGATTTTGTAGTTGGGCTCCCACGGACTTCGAGGAAGTTTGATGCTATTTGGGTGATTGTGGATCGGCTGACCAAGTCCACGCACTTCATTCCAGTTGGGACTACTTATTCTTCAGAGCGGTTGGCTGAGATTTACATCTGCAAAATTGTTCGCCTTTACATCACAGTTTTGGAGAGCCGTGCAGCGAGAGTTGGGCACTTAGGTTGCGTTGAGTATAACATTTCACCCTCAAACGTATGAACAGTCCAAGCACACTATTCAGATTTTGGAGTACATGCTACACGCTTGTGTCATTGATTTTGGGGGTTCTTGGGATCAGTTTCTGCCGCTCGCGGAGTTTGCCTATAACAACAGTTACCAGTCGAGCATTCAGATGGCTCCATATGAGGCTTTGTATGGGAGGCGATGTAGATCTCCGGTGGATTAGTTTGAACCAGGTGAGGCTAGGTTGTTGGGTACTGACTTGGTTCAGGATGCTTTGGATAAGCTTAAATTGATTCAGGAGCGACTTCGCACAGCGCAGTCTAAACAAAAGAGTTATGCCGACAGGAAGGTTCGTGATGTTGCTTACATGGTTGGGGAGAAGGTCGTGCTCAAGGTTTCACCCATGAAGGGTGTTATGAGGTTCGGGAAGAAGGGCAAGTTGAGCCCTCGGTATATTGGACCGTTAGAGCTAGGTACTTCAGAGGATTGGGGATGTGGCTTACAATCTTGCCTTGCCACCAAGTTTGTCGAGTGTGCATCCAGTGTTTCATGTTTCTACGTTCCACAAGTATGTCGGCGATCCGTCTCATGTTTTAGATTTCAGCAAGGTTTAGTTGGATGGTGATTTGACTTATGATGTGGACCCGATGGCCATTTTGGAGCGGCATGTTCGAAAGTTGAGGTCAAAGGACATAACTTAATTAAAGGTGCAATGGAGAGGTCAGCCAGTTGAGGAGGCTACTTGGGAGACTCCAGGTACGTTTCTAGACCCGTTCGAGGATGAACGTTTGTTTAAGAGGGGGATGATGTAACGACCTGGCTGGTCGTTTTGAGAGTTGTAGCCCCATTCCCCCATTTACTTCTCATTTTATACTTTATAGATGTTATGTGACTTGTCAGGGTAGTCCGTTCGGGTCCGAAGAGATTTCGAAATGAAATGAGACACTTAGTCTCAAGGTTAAAAGCTTAAGTTGGAATGGTTGACCGGATGTTGACTTATGAGTAAACAACTCCGGAATGGAGTTTTGATGGTTCTGTTAGCTCCGTTGGGTGATTTTGGACTTAGGAGCATGCCCGGATTGTGATTTGGAGGTCCGTAGTGGAATTAGGCTTGAAATGGCGAAAGTTGGATTTTTTTTTGGAAAGTTTGACCGGGAGTGAACATTTTGATATCGAGGTCGGATTCCAATTCCGAAAGTTGGAGTAGGTCCGTAATGTCATTTGTGACATGTGTGCAAAATTTGGGGTCAATCAGACGTAATTTGATAGGTTTTGACGTCGTTTGTAGCAGTTGAAATTCCTTAGTTTCAATAGGCTTGAATTGGGTGCAATTCGTGTTTTTTATGTTGTTTGATGTGATTTGAGGGCCTGACTAAGTTTGTATCATGTCTAAAGACTTGTTGGTATGTTTGGTTGAGGTCCCGGGGGCCTCGAGTTGATTCCGGATGGTTAACGTATCAAAAGTTGAAGTTGAGAGATTGCTGAAGCTGGACTCTGCTAGTGTAACCGCACCTGCGGAGCTTTGGTCGCAGGTGCGGGCTGGGTTGCGCAGGTGCGAGTTTGGAGTGGAGTGTGCGGGTGGCCGCAGGTGCGAGGAAATTGCCGCACCTGCGTGATCGCAGATGCGACAAGGGGACCGCAGAAGCGGAATTGGGCAAGGGGGCTGGGTTCCGCAGAAGCGGCTTGGAGACTCGCAGAAGCAAGTCCGCAAGAGCGGAGGAAGGGACCGTAGGAGTGAGGGAAGCCGCAAAAGCGGGTATGTTGTTGCTTCTATGACACCGCAGATGCGGCTAAGTTTTTGTAGAAGCGGAAGTGCTCGACAGAACACTTAAATACATGGCTCGCGATTTTGCTTCATTTTAAGCTCCGATTTTGGCGATTCTTGAGAGGATTTTTGAGGGGTTTCTTGAGGTAAGTCCCTTGTGCTCATTTTTGATCAATAATCTTGTTTCCTCATTGATTTTCCTACCTGGTTGGTGTGTATTTAAGGTGTAAATTGGGAGTTTGAGGCTAGGGATTTAGAGAGTTTGATTTGGGGATTTGGGTGACGATTTGGTGTCGGATTTTGATAAATTTGGTATGTTTGGACTCGTGGTTGAATGGATTTTCGGGTTTTGTGACTTTTTTCAAATTTCGAGACGTAGTCCCGGGGGCCGGCTTTTAAGTCAATTTTTGACTTTTGATTAATAACTTAGCATTTTCTTATGGAGTTGATTCCTTTAGCCCGTATTGTATCGAATTGTTTATGTCTAGATTCGAGGCATTCAAAGGCCGTTTCGCGAGGCAAGAGTGTGTTGGAGTAGAGTTTTTCTCGGATTGAGGTAAGTAACAATTCTAAATTTGGTTCTGATGGTACGAAACCCCGTATTATGTGTCATGTGTCTGGTTTTGAGGTGACACACATACTAGGTGATGGGCGTGTGGGCGTATACCATAGGGATTGTGACTTGGTCAATTCCATGGAACTGTGTAGTTGAATAATCTGTTATTATCCGTACATTTTCCACGTATTAGAGAAATTGAACTGCAAATCATGTTAAAAATCATGTTTAGACCATGTCTTGACAATGTAGAGACCCACAGAGGTCGTGTACATGTTTAATTATCTACTAATTTATTGTTTTGTGCTCAGTCATAGCTTTATTTGCATATCATATCTTAGTCTCTATTATTCTTTGTTAATACATTATATCATTTATGTTATATCAAATTTAGTGCGGCATCCAGACTTCTGATACACTCGTTCCATCTCTTTCTCTTCTTTGGTGTTTATTTTTATTATTTAGAATTATTAATTTAATTTTTTAATTTAATTTACATAATGGATATAGTTAGAGCAGCCAAAAAAAACATGTACTAGTATGGGTGGTGCTAGTAAGAGTAAAAATTCTAAAAGATCAAGAAGTGGTACTGGTTCTTCTAGTAGCTTTACACATATTTGTGAAAGTTCACTTGAAAATTTAAATGTAGATTATGAGCAACTTCAAGAAGATTAATGGTATAAATGATAATTTAGATGATATTCAATCACCTGATAATCTTAAAACACCACCATCTACACCTGGTACTGCTAGTCAAAATACTAGGGGTGATGGTCGTGGTAATACAGGTAGGCCTCCCCTCCCTATTAAGAAGAATCAAAGATTACGAAGTAAGTGTTGGCAATTTTTTGAAAGATTAGAAGAAGATAAAAATTATGTAAGATGTACTATTTGTAAGGAAGTTTATAAATATGATACCGGAGGTAAACAAGGGGGAACGAGTCAACTTCGTAGGCACATGGTAGATAACCACCCTATTACATGTGGTGTTGATGAAGAATCTGACCAACAAAAACTTAACACGGGTACTGACGGTTTGATGGGTAAATATGATATAGTGAAAGATCGGGAAGAATTAGCTAAAATAATTATTTTAGGTTGTTTACATTTTAGTTTTGCTGCTTCACCATATCTTGTTACTTATATTCAAAGAATTTATAACCCTTTGTTTAAAGGTATTCCTATAAGTACTTGTAGAGGTGGTATCTTTAGGCTTTTGGACAATATCAGACATATAGCTGTTATTTGTTCGCTACTCTTTCTTGTATAGTTTCTCTTACTTCTGATATTGGTCGTGCTGTTAATGGAAATAATTATTTGAAAGTTATATGCCATTGGATATATGATAATTTTTGTATGCAAAAACGCATTATTGCATTTAAATATGATGAAGATCAAAGTCATATTGGTGCATTTATAAGTGTAATGACCCGGCCAGTCATTTTGAGAGTTGTAGCTTCGTTCCCCTATTTACTGCTCATTTTGTACGTTATAGCCGTTATGTGACTTGTCAGGGTAGTCGGTTCGAGTTCAGAGAGATTTCGGAATGAAATGAGACACTTAATCTCAAGGTTGAAACTTAAGTTGGAATGGTTGACCAGATATTGATTTATGAGTAAACGACTCTGGAATGGAGTTTTGATGGTTCTATTAGCTCTGTTGGGTGATTTTGGACTTAGGAGCATGTTCGGATTGTGATTTGGAGGTCCGTAGTGGAATTAGGCTTGAAATGGCGAAAGTTGAATTTATTTTTTGGAAAGTTTGACCGGGAGTGGACGTTTTGATATCGGGGTCGGATTACGATTTCGAAAGCTGGAGTAGGTCTGTAACTTCATTTGTGACTTGTGTGCAAAATTTGGGGTCAATCGAACGTGATTTGATAGGTTTTGATGTCGTTTGTAGAAATTGTCCTTAGTTTCAATAGGCTTGAATTGGGGTGCGATTCATATTTTTTATGTTGTTTGATGTGATTTGAGGGCTCGACTAAGTTCGTATCATATTTTAAGACTTTTTGGTATGTTAGGTTGAGGTCCCGGAGGCCTCGAGTTGATTATGGATAGTTAACAGATCAAAAGTTGAAGTTGAGAGATTGCTAAAGTTGGACTCTGGTGGTGCAACCACACTTACAGAGCTTTGATCGCAGGTGCGAGCTTGCAGGTGCGGGCTGGATTGCGCAGGTGCGAACTCGTAGGTGCGGGTTGGGTTACACAGGTGCGAGTTTGGAGGGGAGTGTGCAGGTGGCCGCAGGTGCGAGGAAATTGCCGCACCTGCGTGACCGCAGATGCGGCAGGGGGATCGCAGAAGCGGAATTGGGCAAGGTAGCTGGGTTCCGCAAAAGTGACATGGAGACTCGCAGAAGCGAGTCCGCGGGAGCGAAGGAAGGGACCGCATGAGAGAGGGAAGCCGCATTAGCGGGTATGTTGTTGCTTCTGCGACGCCACAGATGCGGCTAAGTTTTCGCAGAAGCGAAAGTGCTCGACAGAACACTTAAATACAAGGGTTCGCGATTTTTCTTCATTTTAAACATTTTAAGGTCGGTTTTTTGCGATTCTTAAGAGGATTTTCGAGGGGTTTCTTGAGGTAAATCCCTTGTGCTCATTTTTTATCAATAATCTTGTTTCCCCATTGAGTTTTCCACCTAGTTGGTGTGTATTGAAGATGTAAATTGGGAGTTTGAGGTTAGGGATTTGGATAGTTTGATTTGGGTATTTGGGTGACGATTTGGTGTCGGATTTTGATAAATTTGGTATGTTTGGACTCGTGGTTAAATGGGCTTTCGGGTTTTATGACTTTTTTCGAATTTCGAGATATGGGCCTGGGGGTCGACTTTTGAGTCGTGGGCCTTGGGCCTGGGGGTTGAATGGACTCGTGGTTGAATAGGCTTTAGCCCGTAATGATTATATCGAATAGTTTATGGCTAGATTCGAGGCATTCGGAGGCCGTTTTGCGAGGCTAGGGTGTGTTGTAGTAGAGTTTTGCTAGGATTGAGGTAAGTAACAGTTATAAATTTAGTTCTGATGGTACGAAACCCTATATTATGTGTCATGTGTCTGGTTTTGAGGTGACACACATGCCAGGTGACGGGCATGTGGGCGTGTACCGTAGGGATTGTGACTTGGTCAATTCCATGGAACTGTGTAGTTGAATAATCTGCTATTATCCATACATTTTCCACGTATTAGAGAAATTGAACTGCAAATCATGTTAGAAATCATGTTTAGACCATGTCTTGACACTGTAGAGACCCACAGAGGTCGTGTACATGTTGAATTATCTTCTAATTTATTGTTTTGTGCTCAGTCATAACTTTATTTCATATCATATCTTAGTCTCTATTGTTCCTTGTTGATACATTATATCATTTATGTTTGGGCTTATTTTCATGATTTCCGAGAGCCCGAGAGACTGGAGAGGTTGATGACTGAGTGAGGCCGAGGGCCTGATTGTGAGGATATTTATGAGATTTGGCTGCACGCCCCAGCATGTTTCATTGATATATCCCATGATTGGCTTGTTATAGTGCTTGGGCTGAAGGAGCCCCTCCGGAGTCTGTACACACCCCTAGAGAGCGCAGGTACCTACTGAGTGCGAGTGTCGAGTGCTGAGTGATTGAGAGGAATGAGTGACTGTGAGGAAAGAGTGATTGTGAGGTTGAAGTGAATGGGATGACTGCGTGACGGTTGCTCTGAGAGGATGCATTGACTTCATTATTGTTGCGCTTCAGCTGTCATATATCATTGTCTTGAAATTTATGAGAGATATTATCTTCTGTTTTAGTTGAACTTGACATGAATTAAATGTTTTGGCCTTAATTGTCGAACTTGAAAGCATGCCTACCTTCCTATGTTGAAATTACTGTAATTGAACTTTAACTTTAAGAGGAGGAGAATGTAACGACCCGACCGGTCGTTTTGAATATTATAACCCCATTTTCTCATTTACTGCTCAATTTATGCCTTGCTATTGATTTATGACTTATCGGGTTAGTTGGTTCGGGTCCGGAAGGAATTCGGAGTGAAATAAAACACTTAGTCTCCTAATTGAAAAAAATATTAAGTTAGAAAAGTGGACCGGATATGGACCTATGTGTAAACGACGTCGGATTCGAATTCTAATAATTCCAATAGCTCCGTATGGTGATTTCGAACTTAAAAGCGTGTCTGGAAGAATTTTTGGAGGTCCGTAGAGGAATTAGACTTGAAATGCCGAAAGTTGAATTTTTGAAAAGTTTGACCGAGGGGGTTGACTTTTTGATATCGGGGTCAAAATCCGATTCTAAAAATTTTAATAGGTATGTTATGTCATTTATGACTTGTGTGCAAAATTTGAGGTCAATCGGACGTAATTTGATAGGTTTCGGCGTTATTTGTAGAAATTAGAAATTTCAAAGTTCAATAGGCTAGAATTGGGGTGTAATTCATGGTTTTAGCGTTATTTGAGGTGATTTGAGGATTCGACTAAGTTTGTATGATGTTTTAGGACTTTTTGGTATATTTGGTTAAGGTCCCGAGGGCCTCAGGTGAGTTTCGGATGGTTAGCGGATCAAATATTGAACTACAACAGCTGCTGCAATTTCCTTATGTTGGAAATTTCTTCTGCCAGATTCGAGCCCAAAAATCTCTCAGAATCGAGCCCAAAAATCGAGCCCAGATCGAGCCCAGGGTCAAGGGCCACGATCGAAGCCATGATCGAGCCCAGGGTCGAGGGTCACAGTCGAAGGCAGGGTCGAAGACATGATCGAAGGCCTAGGATCGAGGGCCAGGATCGAGGACCTCGATTGAAGGCCAAGATCGAGGCAGAACCGAGGTTGTCTGGGCTGAATTATAAAAATAGGGACTTCGTCCCATTCGCCATTTTTGAAACATTGGAGCTTGAGGAGAGGCGATTTTTGATATATTTTCAAGAAAAACTTGAGGTAAGTCCCTTGTTATCATTTCTACTCCATAATATTGAATTATCATCGAATAATCCGACTAAATTACATGATTTTGAGGTGTAAATCGGAGATTGAAACTTAAAAATTTGGTAATAAGATTTGTAGATTTAAGGGTCGAGTTGAGGTCGGATTTTGGTAAAATTGGTATGGGTAGACTCGTGGTTGAATGTGCTTTCAGATTTTGTAACTTTTGTCGGGTTCCGAGATGTGGGCCCCACAGGCGATTTTTGAGCTAAATTTTGGATTTTTATGAAAAATTAGTATTTTCTTATGGAATTAATTCCAATAAATTTTATCAACTGAAGCGAATTATTTGTGACTAGATTCGAGGCATTCGGAGGCTGATTTGCGAGGCAAAGGCATAACACAGTAAAGAGTTTCACGTTTTGAGGTAAGTAACAATTTTAAATCTGGTCCTGAGGGTATTAAACCCCAGATTTTGGGTATCATGTGATTATTTTGGAGGTGACGCACATGCTAGGTGACGGGCGTGTGGGCGTGCACTGAGGGGATTGTGACTTGGTCCGTCCCGGGAAACTGTAAAGTTGAATAATTTGTTGTTAGCTATATGCTCTCTATGTGTTGATAAAACAATTGACTGTAAATCATGTTAGAAATCATGCTTAGGCTATGTGATAGTACTGTTGGGACCCACATAGGTCCCGTACTTGTTGAATTGCCTGCTAAATTCTATATGTACTCAGTTTCAATTTTTACTTGGACATTTTATCTCAGTATCTATTATTATTATTATTGATACATCATATCATTGTTGTTTGGGCTGATTTCATGATTAATGAGAGCCCGAGAGACTGGAGAGATTTATGACTGAGAGACGCCGAGGGCCTGATTGTGAGATATTGATATCATAGCACGTGAGTTGTCCGTGCAGCACATGAGTTGGCCGTGCAGTTCCTTATATTACACTATAGCACGTGAGTTGTCCGTGCAGCACGTGAGTTGGCCGTGCAGATCCTTATATTATACTATAGCACGTGAGTTGGTCGTGCAGCGTGTGAGTTGGTCGTGCAGATCCAGATATTTATATTATGGCACGTGAGTTGTCCGTGCAGATTATAGCGCTTGGGCTGTAAGAGCCCCTCCGAAGTTTGTACACCCCTAGTGAGCGCGGGTACCCATTGAGAGTGAGTGATGAGGGCTGGGAGCCCAGTGAGTGATTGTTGTCCAAAGAGGTTGTACTTGATTTCTATTTGTTGTTGCGCTTAGTTGCTATATGTCATTGTTGTGAAATCTCTGAAAGATTGTTGATATACGGATTACATAAATAGGAACTGTATAAAAATTGATTTGACATTAAACTGCCAGATTTGATAGAATGTCTATTCTTTGCTGGAATTACTGGAAATGAACCATAACTGTGTAGCTCGTTACTATCTTCAGTTCCTTATTTATTATTGTTACTTGCTGAGTTGGTTGTACTCATACTATACCCTGCACTTCGTATGCAGATCCAGGTGTTCCAGGACATAGCGGGTGTTGATCCTTTCGCGCGGTTGATTGTCAGGAGATTTTGAGGTAGTTGCCGTGTTCCGCATAATTTATCTCTCCTTCTCTATCTCTTTGTTTACTGTATTTGGTCTCAAACTATTATAAACTTTATTTTTCAGACTTGTATTCATATTAGATGCTCATGTACTCAGTGACACTGGATTTTGGGGAGTGTTTGTATTGTATTTAAATATTATATTTTCAACCTTAAAGAGAAGTTTGGTTTATTGAGACTATCGGCTTGCCTAGTATCGAGATAGGTGCCATCACGACAGGTTGGGATTTTGCGTCGTGACAAGTTGGTATCAGAGCCTAGGTTACATAGGTCTCACGGGTCATTAGCAAGTTTAGTAGAGTCTTGCGGATCGGTACGGAGATGTCTGTCCTTATCTTCGAGAGGTTGCAGAACCCTTAGGAAAATTTAACTTTCTTGTATTCTGCGTGCGAATTTGTTGATTCTGGAAACTAAATTTCTGCTATTCTATTCTCTCACAGATGGTGAGGACACGTACTACCGGATCAGACGGTCAGCCACCAGTTAGGGCCGCGAGATACCAGGGCCATGGTAGAGGTCGAGGTGTAGCTCGTACCACAGTTGGAATAGTACATGTAGTACCACCAGTTGTTCCAGCTCAGGAGCAAGTTCTAGATATAGTTGAGCTGACAGGATCAACTCAGGCACCAGTTGTGCCCATTGAGATTGCAGGCATTCATGAGACTTTGGCCCAGATATTGGCAGCTTGCATTGGTCTTGCTCAGATGGTTTCGGCTCAGGCTGCACCTGCCACTTCTCAGGCTGGGGGAGGTACTCATACCCCCATTGCCCGTACTCCAGACCAGGTAGTACAGGGACTTCAGATATCGGGGGCACTACCAGCCCAGCCGGTTGTAACTACTCAGGCCCTGGTAGTTCCTGTTATGGCAGATGATGAGCAGAGGAGACTTGAGAGATTTGAGAGGCTTCTACCTCTACCATTTAGCGGTACTAAGTCAGATGATTCTCAGGATTTTTTGGATAGGTGTCAACGGATGCTTCGGACAGAGGATATTCTGGAGACCAGTGGAGTCTTATTCACTACTTTTCAATTTTCTGTGTCTGCATTCAGATGGTGGGAGACTTACGAGAGACGTAGGCCTGTTGGCGCAGCACCCTTTACTTGGCATCAGTTCTCCGTGGTCTTTTTGGAGAAGTTCGTACCTCAGTCCCATAGAGAAGAGCTGCGCAGATAGTTTGAGCAATTTCGCCAGGGTGATATGTCCGTGACGCGGTACGAGATGAGATTTTCTGAGTTGGCTCGTC
This sequence comes from Nicotiana tomentosiformis, assembly GCF_000390325.3. Taxonomy (NCBI): domain Eukaryota; kingdom Viridiplantae; phylum Streptophyta; class Magnoliopsida; order Solanales; family Solanaceae; genus Nicotiana; species Nicotiana tomentosiformis. The sequence continues at coordinate 39,403,870 of NC_090818.1, read as the reverse complement.
ACGTAGTCTGGTTGGTTCCCACTGATAGAGAGAGGATTATGAGGTTCATAGATGGCCTCACAAATTAGCTGTGGTTACTTATGACTAGTGAGAGAGTATATGGTGCTACTTTTGATGAGGTAGTGGACATTGCTCGGCATATAGAGATGGTTCGTAGCTAGGAACGTGGAGAAAGAGAGAGTCTAAGAGGCCTCGTTGTCCGGGTGATTACAGCGGTGTTCCTTCAGGGGATCAGTTTCACCATGGTAGGGGCCATTCTTACAGACACGCTCAGGCGGGTCGTCCGGCTCATCGTGGTGCATTAGCTAGCCATGGTTCTTACAGTGCTCACTCAGGCCAGTCTTCATTCAGTGCACTACCAGCGTAGAGTTCTTATCATGCCTCATCCGCACAGGCTTCTGCAAGTCATTCCTCGGGTTATCAAGAGCAGCAGTTCCGTCAGATGAGGGGTTGTTTCGAGTACGGAGAATTTGGTCATTTCAAGAGAGAGTGTCCTAGTCTATTGAGTGGGGTTTCACAGCAGAGTTCTCGATCGACGGCACCAGCACCATCAGTTACACCACCTGCCCTACCATCTCGGGGTGGGGGTCAGGCAGCTAGGGGTCTCCCAAGAGGGGGAGGTCGATCAGGAGGCGGGCATGCTCGATTCTATGCTTTTCCTGCCAGGCCAGATGCTGTTGCCTAAGACGCAGTGATCGCATGTATTGTTTCAGTGTTCCACAGGGAGGCTTCTATATTATTTGACCCTGGTTCCACTTATTCATATGTATCATCATATTTTGCTCATTATCTGGATATGCCCTGTGAGTCTTTAGTTTCACCTGTTTGTGTATTTACACTGGTGGACGATATTATTACTGTTGATCGTGTGTATCGGTCGTGTGTGGTAACTATTGGGGAACTGGAGACTAGAGTTGATCTCTTATTACTCGATATGGTTGATTTTGATATAATCCTGGGTATGGATTGGTTGTCTCTATGTCATGATATTATGGACCGTCACGCAAAAATCGTGACGTTGACGATGCCGGGGTTGCCAAAGGTTGAATGGAGGGGTTCTCTAGATCTTGTTCCTAGGAGGGTAATTTCTTATTTGAAGGCCCAACGTATGGTTGGAAAGGGATGCTTGTCATATTTGGCCTTTGTGAGAGATGTTGATGCAGATGCTCCTATTATTGAATCAGTACCGGTTGTGCGAGACTTTTCGGATGTATTTCCTATAAACCTGCCGGGTATGCCACCCGACAGGGATATTAATTTTGGTATTGACTTGGTGTAGGGCACTCAACCCATTTCTATTCCTCCGTATCGTATGGCACCAGTTGAGTTAAAAGAATTGAAAGAGCAACTTCAAGAACTCCTTGAAAAGGGGTTTATTAGGCCTAGTGTGTCACCTTGGGGTGCACCGGTTCTGTTTGTGAAAAAGAAAGATGGTACTATGCGGATGTGCATTGATTATAGGCAGTTAAACAAAGTTACAATCAAGAATAAATATCCATTGCCGCGTATTGATGATTTATTTGACCAGCTTCAGGGAGCGAGGGTGTTCTCCAAAATTGATTTGAGGTCTGGGTATCACCAATTGAAAATTTGGGATTCGGATATTCTAAAGACGGCATTCAGGACTTGTTATAGCCACTATGAATTTCTTGTGATGTCTTTTGGGCTAACCAATGCCCCACCAGCATTTATGAATTTGATGAATAGTATATTCCAGCCATATCTTGAATTATTTGTCGTGGTATTTATTGATGATATTCTAGTGTACTCACGTAGCCAGGAAGAGCATGCACAACACTTGGGTATTGTATTACAGAGGCTGAGAGAGGAGAGACTTTATGCTAAATTCTCTAAGTGTGAGTTCTCGCTTAGTTCGGTGGCATTCTTGGGACATATAATGTCCAGTGAAGGAATTAAGGTAGATCCAAAGAAAATAGAAGCAGTTCAGAATTGGCCCAGACCATCCTCAGTTACTGAGATTCGGAGTTTTCTTGGCTTGGCTGGTTATTATCGTCGTTTCGTGGAGGGATTTTCGTCTATTGCATCGCCTATGAATAAATAAACCTAGAAAGGTGCTCCGTTCAGGTGGTCAGATGATTGTGAAGAGAGCTTTCAAAAGCTCAAGACAACTTTGACTACAACTCCAGTATTGGTGTTGCCTACAGGTTCAGAGTCTTATACTGTGTATTATGACGCGTCGTGGATTGGTCTCGGCGCAGTACTTATGCAAGACGGTAGGGTGATTGCCTATGCATCCAGACAGTTAAAGGTACATGAGAAGAATTAGCCAGTCCACGACCTTGAGTTAGCAGCTATTGTTCATGCCTTAAAATTCTGGCGGAATTACTTGTGAGGTATATACAGATCATCGGAGTCTACAATATTTGTTTAAACAGAAGGATCTTAATTTGCGGCATCGAATGTGGTTAGAGTTGCTTAAGGATTATGACATTACTATTCTCTATTACCCCGGAAAGGCCAATGTGGTGGCCGATGCCTTGAGTTGTAAGGCAGATAGTTTGGGCAGCTTAGCATACTTACCGGTAGTAGAGAGGCCTTTAGCCTTGGAGGTTCAGGCCTTGGCTAATCAGTTTGTTAGATTGGATGTTTCCGAGCCGAATCGAGTTTTGCCATGTATGGTTTCTCGGTCTTCTTTATATGATCGCATTAGAGAGCGCTATCATGATGATCCACATCTGCTTGTCCTTAAGGACACAATTCAGCACGATGATGCCAAGGAAGTCACTATTGGAGATGACGGTGTATTACGGATGTAGAGAAGGCTATGTGTGCCTAATGTAGATGGTTTACGTGAGCTGATTCTCCAGGAAGCTCACAGTTTGCGGTACTCTATTCATCCAGGCGTCGCGAAGATGTATCATGATTTGAGGCAGCACTATTGGTGGAGGCGGATGAAGAAGGATATAGTTGGGTTTGTAGCTCGGTGTCTAAATTATCAACAAGTGAAGTATGAACATCAAAGTCCGGGAGGATTGCTTCAGAGACTTGAAATTCCGGAGTGGAAATGGGAGCGTATTACCATGGATTTCGTAGTTGGGCTCCCACGGACCTTGAGAAAGTTTGATGTTGTTTGGGTGATAGTAGATCGGCTGACCAAGTCCGCACATTTTATTCCAGTTGGTACTAATTATTCTTCGGAGCGGTTGGCTGGGATTTATATTCGCAAGATTGTTCGCCTACACGGTGTGCATGTGTCAATTATTTCAGATCGGGGAGCGTAGTTTACCTCACAGTTTTGGAGGGCAGTGCAGTGAGTACAACATTTTACTCTCAGACGGACGGACAGTCCGAGCGCACTATTCAAATATTGGAGGATATGCTACGCTCTTGTGTCATTAATTTTGGGGGTTCTTGGGATCAATTTCTGCCACTCGCAGAGTTTGCTTACAATAATAGCTACCAGTCAAGCATTCAGATGGCTCTATATGAAACTTTATATGGGAGACGGTGTCGGTCTCCGGTGGGTTGGTTTGAGCCTGGTGAGGTTAGACTATTGGGTCTGACTTGGTTCAGGATGCTTTAGAGAAGGTCAAAGTAATTCAGGAACGGCTTCGCACGGCACAGTCTAGACAGAAGGGTTATGCCGACAAGAAGGTTCATGATGTTGTTTACATGGTTGGGGAGAAGGTTCTGCTCAAGTTTTCACCCATGAAGGGTGTTTGAGGTTCGGGGAAAAGGGCAAGTTGAGCCCCTGGTATATTGGGCCTTTGAGATACTTAAGAAAATTGGGGAGGTGGCTTATGAACTTGCTTTGCCACCTAGTCTATCAATTGTTCATCCAGTGTTCCATGTATCCATGCTCCGAAAGTATGTTGGGGATCCATCTCACATTCTGGATTTCAGTACAGTACAGTTGGACGGTAATTTGACTTATGATGTGGAGCCGGTGGCTATTTTAGACCGGCAGGTTTGAAAGCTGAGGTCAAAGAACATAGCATCAGTGAAGGTGCAGTGGAGAGGCCAGCCAATCGGAGAAGCTACTTGGGATATGGAGCAGGAGATGCGGAATAAATATCCAAACTTATTTGAGACTCCATGTATTATTCTAAACTCGTTCGAGGACGAACGTTTGTTTAAGAGGGGGAAAATGTAACGACCTGGCCGGTCGTTTTGAATATTATAACCCCATTTCCCCATTTATTGCTCAATTTATGCCTTGCTATTGATTTATGACTTATCGGGTTAGTTGGTTCGGGTCCGGAAGGAATTTGGAGTGAAATGAGACACTTAGTCTCATAATTGAAAAAAATATTAAGTTAGAAAAGTGGACCGGATATGGACCTATGTGTAAACGACCTCGGATTCGAATTCTGATAATTCCAATAGCTCTGTATGGTGATTTCGGACTTAAAAGCATGTCTGGGAGAATTTTTGGACGTCCGTAGAGCAATTAGACTTGAAATGCCGAAAGTTAAATTTTTGAAAAGTTTGACCGAGGGGTTGACTTTTTGATATCGGGTTCGAAAATCGATTCTGAAAATTTTAATATGTATGTTATGTCATTTATGACTTGTGTGCATAATTTGAGGTCAATCGGACGTGGTTTGATAGGTTTCGGCGTTATTTGTAGAAATTAGAAATTTCAAAGTTCAATAGGCTTGAATTGGAGCGTAATTCATGGTTTTAGCATTGTTTGAGGTGATTTGAGAATTCGACTAAGTTCGTATGATGTTTTAGGACTTTTTGGTATATTTGGTTGAGGTCCCGTGGGCCTCGGGTTAGTTTTGGATGGTTAACGGATCAAAAATTGAATTACAACAGCTGCTGCAATTTTCTTATGTTGGAAATTTCTTCTGCCAAATTCGAGCCCAGAAATCTCTTAAAATCGAGCCCAGAAATCGAGCCCAGATGTGAGCCCAGATCGAGCCCAGGGTCGAGGGCCACAATCGAAGCAATGATCAAGCTCATGGTAGAGGGTCACGGTCGAAGACATGATCAAAGGCCTAGGATCGAGGACCTCGATCGAAGGCCAAGATCGAGGCAGAACCGAGGTTGTCTGGGCAGAATTATAAAAATAGGGACTTCGTCCCATTCGCCATTTTTGACAAATTGAAGCTTGAGGAGAGGCGATTTTTGATATATTTTCAAGGAAAACTTGAGGTAAGTTCCTTGTTATCATTTTTACTCCATAATATTGAATTATCATCGAATAATCCGACTAGATTACAGGATTTTTGAGGTGTAAACCGGAGATTGGAACTTAGAAATTTGGAAATATGATTTGTAGATTTAAGGGTCGAGTTGAGGTCGGATTTTGGTAAAATTGGTTTGGGTAGACTCGTGTTTAAATGGGCTTTCAAATTTTGTAACTTTTGTCGGGTTCCGAGACGTGGGCCCCACGGGCGATTTTTGAGCTAAATTTCGGATTTTTATGAAAATTAGTATTTTCTTATGGAATTAACTCCAATAAATTTTATTGGCTGAAACGAATTATTTGTGACTAGATTCGAGGCATTCGGAGGCCGATTTGCGAGGCAAAGACATAGCAGAGTAAAGAGTTTCACGTTTTGAGGTAAATAACAGTTTTAAATTTAGTCCTGAGGGTATTAAACCCCGGATTTTGGATATCATGTGATTATTTTCGAAGTGACGCACATGCTAGGTGATAGGCGTGTGGGCGTGCACCGAGGGAATTGTGACTTGGTCCGTCCCGGGAAACTGTAAAGTTAAATAATTTGTTGTTAGCTATATGCTCTCTATGTGTTGATAAAAATTTGACTGTAAATCGTGTTAGAAATCATGCTTAGGCTATATGATAGTACTGTTGGGACCCACAGAGGTCACATACTTGTTGAATTGCCTGCTAAATGCTATATGTACTCAGTCTCAGTTTTTACTTGTACATTTTATCTCAGTCTCTGTTATTATTATTGATACATCATATCATTGTTGTTTGGGCTGATTTCATGATTAATGAGAGCGAGAGAGACTGGAGAGATTTATGACTGAGAGAGGCCGAGGGCCTGATTGTGAGATATTGATATCATAGCACGTGAGTTGTCCGTGCAGAACATGAGTTGGCCGTGTAGGTCCTTATATTACACTATAGCACGTGAGTTATCTGTGCAGCACGTGAGTTGGCCGTGCGGATCCTTATATTCTACTATAGCACGTGAGTTGGCCGTGCAGCGCGTGAGTTGGCCGTGCAGATCCAGATATTTATATTATGGCACGTGAGTTATCCGTGCAGATTATAGCGCTTGGGCTGTAAGAGCCCCTCCAGAGTCTGTACACCCCTAGTGAGTGCGGGTACCCATTGAGAGTGAGTGATGAGGGCTGGGAGCCCAGTGAGTGATTGTTGTCCTAAGAGGTTGTACTTGATTTCCATTTGTTGTTGCACTTAGTTGCTATATGTCATTGTTGTGAAATCTCTGAAAGATTGTTGATATAGGGATTACATGAACAGGAACTGTATAAAAATTGATTTGACATTAAACTGCCAAATTTGATAGCATATCTATTCTTTGATGGAATAACTGGAAATGAACCATAACTGTGTAGCTCGTTACTATCTTCAGTTCCTTATTTATTATTGTTACTTGCTAAGTTGGTTGTACTCATACTACACCATACACTTCGTGTGCAGATCCAGGTATTCCCGGACATAGCGGGTGTTGATCCTTTCGTGCGATTGATTGTCAGGAGATTTTGAGGTAGTTTCCATGTTCCGCAGACCTTGTCTCTCCTTTTCTATCTCTTTGTTTACTGTATTTGGTCTCAGACTATTATAGACTATATTTTTCAGACTTGTATTTATATTAGATGCTCGTGTACTCAGTGACACCAGGTTTTCGGGAGTGTTTGTATTATGTTTAAATATTATATTTTCAACCTTAAAGAGAAGTTTTGGTTTATTTAGAATATCGGCTTGCCTAGTATCTAAATAGGTTCCATCACGACAAGTTGGGATTTTGGGGCGTGACAACTTCATGTGCAGATCCAGGTATTTTCGGACATGGTGGGTGTTGATTCCATCGCACAGTTGATCTTTTGGAGATCTCAAGTTAGTTGTCCGGCGTTTCGCAGACCTTGTCTCTCCTTCCCTATCTTTCCGCTTATTGTATTTAGTTTTAGACTATCATAGACAGTATTTTCCAGGCTTGTGATATATAGATGATCATGTACTCTATGACACCCCAATAGTTTGGAACTTCCGCGTTGAGTTTTCAGTGTTTATCCCTGTTTATGAGAACTTTTGTTATTTAAACTGCTTTAACTCATTTTCTGTTAAAAGTGTTGGAATTATTTCGTAATGTCGGCGTTCCTAGTACCACGTTAGGCGCCATCACGACCGGTTAGGATTTTGGGTCGTGACAATTAGTAATATTATCCATGAAGTTACTATATTTTATAATCTTTCGGAAAAAGTTTTGTGTATGTCATTTGATAATGCTTCTAACAACAATTCTGCTATTACACTATTAAACTTGTATCTACACCCACCACTTCCTGAAATATTTCATGTGAGGTGTGAGTGTCATATTTATAATTTAATTGTTAAGAGTATCCTTGATTTATTTAGAAATGAGATCACTTTAGTTAGAAGAGTTGTTGGTGTAATTCAAGAAAATATAGAAGTTCTAGATTAAATGCATTTAAGGATAAATGTGTACAATATGAAGTAAAACCAAGACTCATGCATGAAGAAATAGTTACTAGGTGGAATTATACTTATTTATTCTTAAGATGTTGTTATAAATATAAAATGCCTATAAGTGAGTTGAATAATTCTCATTGTACTGATCCTAACCGTTTGTTAACATCAAGAACTTGGGATATCATTGAAGATGTTGTAAAAAATTTACAAAATATTTTATGTAGCTACACTTGAGTTTTCTGGAGCTTATTATCCTACTATTGCAAATGGTTTAGTATATATAGCTTAAATTTCTCTTTTACTCATTAATTTCAAGAAGAAAGAAGGATATAGTTCTGTTGTTGAATCTATGCTAGATAAATTTAAGAAATATTTCTATCATATTCCCCCTTATTTACCTAATTGGTGCTATTTTAAACCATTCTATCAAAATGTCCACTTGTTGCCAATTAATCAATGTTTTATATGTTTATATGGATATTGGACCAACTGAAACCCCTAATGTTGAAACTTGTATTTCTGATCTACACAAACATTTACAAATGTTATATAATTATTATGCTAACACTGTTGATGCTTCTTCTGATGTAAATGCAAATATTCCTTCAAGTTCAGTTTCTACATCTGCATCCGGTGCTTTGGAGGATAATGATGGTGTTGAAGATTATTTAATTTGGTCTATACTAGAAGAGTATCAATAAATCGGTAGCAGGAATATTGATGAACTCCAATTCTTACTTGCAAAAGTCACTAGAGCCCCGCACAAAGAAATTTCTACTATTGGGTTGATGGAGGAGCAACTCAAATCAATTTCCTATTCTTTCGGCCATGGCTCGAGACGTGCTAAATATGCCGATTTCAACAGTTACATCAGAGAGCGCATTAGCAAAGCAAGGCAGCAACTAGGAGATACCCATCATTCATTGGATAGCAACGCTTTGGAAGTTCTAGTGTGCTTCAGAGATTGGATAAGATTAGAATGGCAAAATCAAGGGCGTGAAGAGGTAGATGAAACGGAGGACCAAGAAATTGGAGATATAATGGTTTATGGTTCCGATTCAAGCAATGCCGGAAACCAAGAACATCATGTTGACATGGATGAACTTACAAAATGATGCAAAGCATGTGATGTACTCTTTCTTATTTTTTATAATTGTTGTAAATTTTTAATTTGCAAGTTCAAAAACAAAAAAAATCAAAAAAGAACTTGCAAATTAATTTGAAGTATTATTTATTATTCAATGAAAATATAAAACGAAAGTCTTCGGAGTTTGATCCTTACATATTGATCTTATTAAATAATTTTTTGTAGCAACTTACTTTCGAATTCAGATTTCAAATTTAAAACTTTAAAGTTTAAAAGCTTAATTTTATGCCCTAAAATACTTATTTCCTTAATTAAAAGTTTACAAACACTTAAGTATCAATTACATTAAATAAGAAAAACATAATACACTAAAAGAAAAATAACTCAACTCAGTCCGGACCCACTAAGCCCGTACCCGGACGGGCCCAACTTAACCCAAAAATTCCCAACCCGCTAGCAGCCCGGTAAGCCAGCCCACTACCCGACCCGACGCACTAACCGAACGAGCTATTTTTTTCGTGTCAACCCGGACCAGCTCGCCCGGTTAACACCTTTAGACAGGGGGCATTGAGGGTGTTTTTAGGACACTGGATCCTTGGATTGTTGGAAAACATATCACACACCACCAACACCCTTGCGGAACTGACTGCATTGTTAAGGAGCCTCCAAATTTCAACACCACTAGAAGTAGTCACCGACTCAACAGAGGTAATAAGAATGCTAATCTTAGGAAATAGCACTTATGACTATGTTATTTTTGAATGCAGGTTGTTGATCCAAAAGATGGCCAGAGTAGTTGTGATGCACAACTAGAGGGAGCATAATAAGGTGGCAGATGCATTGGCAAAGGAAGGAGAAAAAACCAACTTTTTGTGAAGAACAACAATGTCGTCAGTTTCTCCGGTATTTTGGGAAGACATCCTGGTAAGTGAAGTAACTACAAATATTTTAGTCTGTAATAGTGATAATTTGGAACAAGGTTTGTAATTATTTTAGTGTCCAACATAGGAGGGATCCAATATCCCCCTAACAATCAGTACTCTGTAGTGTAATTATATATATATATATATATATATATATATATATATATATGCAAATCCCCATCACCAAAAAAAAATCTTTACTGTTTGTAGAAAAAAAATGTTAAACGGGTTATGCAAAAATTATCGAACCTCTCCTTGTCATGCCACACTATCTCAAATATGATTGATATTCTTAGTCGGAAAATTATATTATATATATATCAAATATTATTATTTATAGTTATATCTTAAAATTAAAATACTTTTAATATAGTTGAGTGAGGCAACCCCGCAGTCTAGTGTGTTTAAAGTGAAGTATTGTTCACAAGTTTAAATTCTTGTCTAAATATTTTTATCTGCCTATTTTGTTTATCAAACTAAATGAATACCATCGTATATGGTCTATTTGAATTTTTTCCAATCCAAATAGTCTTCTCATAAATAACTCTTAAAACCTAAAATTTATGTAAAGACAAATAACTAATCTTAAAAGAAGTTTTTAAAAGTTATTTCTTAAACATATTTTATAATTTAATAGTCAAGCTTGAAAATTTTTCTTCAACAAAAGCTCTCAACAAACTATAAATTCTCTCGACTCTTTCATTTGGTTTTGCTTACTTTTAATAGTAAAATTTTCATTCTTGTCCTTTTTAATGTTAGTTTTGATTTAAAAAATTATAATTCATAAGTATTTTTATTGTTTAGCTAAATGTTGCGTAGTTTGATCCAAATTTCCGGTGCATCCACTTATTAAAGAAATTATTGGTGACTCCTTTCAAGTTTAAACATCTTTGCCGAGATTCCTGGTTACGCCTAGGGCCGGCTCAAAGGCTAGGCAAGCAAGGCATATACCTCAGGCCCCTAAGTTCGAGGGGCCCCAATTTTAAAAGGAATAGATTATGTGTTAATTTTTTCTTAAAAAGATTTAGCATTTTATAGTAAAATTTATCAATGGGAAGTTGATGCAAGTGTTGAGGGATGGAAAAGTCCTCTCGAGTAAAGTAAGCATATATTTATGATTTTCTTACACTAGATATAATCTTCATTTTAATTTTTTACATTCTGACCACTAAAATCTATAAGTATTATTTTAAAAAAATGAGATTGCTAAATGATGCGAATTTGAAAAAAGAAATATTGCGTTAACCTTTGATGATCCTTAAAGTATAATAGTTACTCTAATATTGATGGCTTACACTTGTAATTCGAATTAAAAGTATTAAAGAAAATAGTACAAGTAGAAGATAATACACTAATCGATATACTTAATTACATAAAAAGACTTGATTTGTTTTTGAATGCCTAACAGTTGCCTGAGTGGAAGAAGTTTTTCAAAATAAAAATACATAAGATCAACATTGTCTCAAGAGTAACTAAATCGATTAGATATATTATCAATTGAAGAATAATTACTAAAGAAATTGATTATAAAAAAATTGAGCATCTAATTGTAGTTACGCTTTAGGTCCCAATTATGTCGAGTCGCCCCTGGTTACGCCACAAAGTTAAGCAAAATGTAGCAAGTAGAGGCATGAAAAAAATTGGTACTCCACTATTTATAATCTACTTATTTCTAAGTATGTGTCATTTACTGCGTTATTCATTGTTTCTACCAACACCAGAAGCTTAAACGTAAGAAAGTAATTATTTATTTTAATAGATAAACCATCGCGTTAAAGTAATACAATTTTAAAAATAATTGAATTTGTTTCTCGAACGTTATAAAAACTGTGTTTATAATATTATTAGTGAAACAATATCAATTACATAATGCAAACAAAAAAATCATATAAATTTAAAAGGAAGATGACTTCTTTGAGGAATAAAAAACGAAAAAGAACTAAAGTATAAGATAAATACATATTGTAACATTATTTATTTTTATACATAAATACATAAATTAAGGTTCGTATCGGACCTTAGAGTCTCGATAGTTGGGCTCGTCTCATCTGTGGGCTACTTCAGGCTGGGGTTTTATCCGATTATCTCCCTTCAAATTCGGGGAGTGCTAAAATATCATCTTCTAGTTAAAGCTTAATGTTGTATTTGTAGTACACGGCGTCCCATGTCTTGACTAGAAATTTATGTAGGTTCTCCTTCAATTTCTTTGAGGCTTCAAAACTGTTTGGGTTCAAGTTTCTGGTGAAGGCCATGACTGCCTAACTATCTGGAATCTCGGGAGGAAACATCCTCTTCCTTTGGAATCGATCTATGAAGTCTCGGAGCAACTTCGTTCTTCCTTGTAAGACTTTAAAGATGTCGTTCATTTATTTCTAGATCTCCATCTTTTGCGCTCGAGAATGTGCTTTGATGAAAGCATATGCAAGTTCAACAAAAGAGCTAATAAATTTTTTAGGTAAATGAAAATACCATATTAGGGATCCCTTTGATAAGATTTATACGAACTTCTGAATGAGCATTGATCCAATAATTTCCTTCGTGAGGTTGCTCCCTTTGATGCCAGTCGTGTAAGATATGATGCGGTCTCACGGGTCCTAAGTTCTGTCAAATTTCAGGATATCTGGCATTTTAAACCTTTTATGGATTGGCAGTGAGGCCACATTCAACTTTCATATTCATGTTTGGAGTATTTGTTTATGTCAATTCCTTTAATAACTGGTGGAACTCCTAGGATCTACTCGATCCTCTCATTTTGTTCCTTAATCTGTTGCTGCCGGGCTATTATTAAACTTTGTAATACAGCATTTTTGGACATACTTGAGCCCTCGGCTCCAGCATCATGAAGGAGTCCCCCTATCGATGTATCTCTCAAATTAAAGTCCGGGGTTTCCATGTTGACGTGTTGTAACGACTCGACCAGTTGTTTTGAGAATTTAAACCTCGTTCGGCGGCATAAGGCCTTGAGAAGTTTTGTATTATATGCATTGACTTGCGTGAGTGGTTTAATTCAATTACCGGGTGATTTGGAGTGGTTTGGGACACTTAGTCCCTAAAATGAAAACTTAAGCCTTATGATTTTGACAGTAGTCGGAACTATGTGAAGACAACTCCGGAATAGAGTTTCGTCAGTTCCGTTAGCTCCGTTGGGTGATTTTGGACTTAGGGGCATTTCCAGATTGTGGTTTGGAGGTCTGTAGCTCCTTTAGGCTTGAAATGGCGAAAGTCGAATTTTTGGAGATTTTGACCGGTAGTGGACTTTTTGATATCAGGGTCGAAATCCGATTCCGGAAGTTGGAGTAGGTCCGTAATGTTGAATATGACATGTGTGCAAATTTTGGGGTCAATCAGACACGGGGTGATAGGTGTCGGCATCGGTTGTAGAAATTTGAAGTTTCAAGTTCATTAAGTTTGAATTGGAGGGTGACTCATATTTTTAGCGTTGTTTGATATGATTTGAGGGCTCGACTAAGTTCGTATGGTGTTATAGGATTGGTTGGTATGTTTGGTTGAGATCCTGAGGGCCTCAGGTGAATTTTGAATGTTTAACGGATCGAAATTTTGACTCGTGTAATTGCTGAAGCTTTCAAGCTTCTGGTGTAATCACACATGCGGTGGGATGGCCGCACATACGGAAGGGAGCTCACAGATGCGGTCGTGGTCTGGATAACTAGTGGTCGCAGGTGCGACAAAAGGGGCGCAGAAGCGGAACCGCTCTTGCGGAGAAGGGATCACAGAAGCGGAAGGCGAGGTGAGTGAGGATTCAGCAGAAGCGGACAAGAATCCACAGGCGCGCACTCGCAGGTGCAGCCTTATGCTTGCAGAAGCGGACCAGAGGACTTAAGTCATTTCCACACCTGCGATGGAAGTTCCGCAAGTGCGACTGGAAGCCCGCAGAAGCGGAAATCGATGGGCAGAATAGGGCTAAGTGCGAGGGTTGATTTCATTCCCCAATTTTGGACCTAGAGAGCTCGAATTGAGGCGAAAGTTAGAGAAATTTTCAGAGGAAGCTTGTGGGTAACGATTCTTAACTCTTTTATAGTTATACTCTATTAATCTATAGTTGAATTCGTCATTTAATTAAGAAATTTGGGGGGAAAGTTGGAAAGTTCTTCAAATAAATTTTTGAGATTTGATTTGGATTTTGATATCAGATTTGGATAATATTTGTATGAGTGAACCCGTGGTTGATTGGGTGTTTGTATTTTGTGACTTTTACCCGATTTCAAGACGTGGGTCCGGGTCGACCTTTTTGGGCGATTTTCTAAATTCTTGCTTTAGCTTTGATTTCATTAATTAGATTAGTTTCTTATAGTTATATTTATGGTATGTAATTGATTTTGGCTAGATTTGGGCCATTCAGAGTCGTATATTCATGGAGAGGCATCGTTACCGATTGATTGAGCTTGGTTCGAGGTAAGTATCTTGCCTAACTTCGTGTGGGGGAACTACCCCTTAGGATTTGAGTCTTCAATGCTAATTGTAGTCCGTGTACGCGAGGTGACGAGTACGTGCTCGGACTTATTTGTGGAAAATTGGCCTTTTAGGGTTCTTAGGTCCTTGTATTCACTTAATATGCAATTGTTCTCGTTATGATTACATTTCTAAAGAACTAGTTTCACTTCCAATTGCTTTTATTAGAATTATTTGCTTCATGATACACTCTTGTTGTTCATTTGATTCATATGTGCCTTAACTGAAATTGTTATCTCTTCTATCGCCATGTTGTCTTTCTCCTAACTGCTTATCTTTATTTGAAGTTGTAGTTATCCCTTTTGTAAATGTTCACCCTTAATTGAGATTATGGTTATTTTCCGCTGCCTACCTTTATTTGAATTTGTTGCATCTATTTCGTAATTATCTAAACTTAAAAGAAGCTTAGATATCCTATGCCTTGGTTGACTTGCCCTTATTTGGAACTATTTGACTCATGTTAGTTTTTTATCGTTGAACTGTATTTTGTGGGACCGTTGTTATATATTATTTTCTCCCTTGTTGAGATGTTTTTATTATGACTAGCATTCTCTATTGTGGCTACTCTTTGTGAATTAGTTCCTCCGTTTCTTTGAGTTCAGGAATTTCTGAGTTGATTTATTTGTCGTACCCTTGTATTAGTGTTATTGTTGCTGTTGTACTTGTTGTTCTTGCATATTTACTTTGGGAATACTAGGTGGTACCTCGTGAGATCCCCGGTTCATGCATATTTACTTTGGGACTATAAGACGGTACCTCGGGAGATGTCCTTGTCTTGCATATTTACTTTTGAGACTATGAGGCGGTATCTCGGGAGATCCCCTGTTGAGCATTTACTTTTGGGACTACGAGACGATATCTCGAAAGTGCCCTTTGTTGACATCTCTTTGTTATGGTATTGCATGAGGTTTCTGCCTTGCTATTGTTACTATTGATATTGCACATGCGGCGTAACAAGGCGGGATATATATATATGTGGATTGCGCATCTGGCGAGACAAGGTGAGAACATTATTATGCACGTGTGGCGAGACAAGGCGGGCATTTACTTTACTATTGCACACGTGGCGAGACAAGGTGGGCTATGTCGGGGATTGATTTGTGATGATTTGTAATGTCCTGGGGGCATTCTTGTTGTTGATATTTGTGTAGTGGTACACTTATCTATGTGAGATTTATCTTGTGAAAGTTATGAGAAAATATTCTACGTGATGTCCGTTCTTTTCCTTATGCTCACTAGCTGGTATGAACTATGTTAGGACACTTGCACAAGCATACACGTAGTTAAGCACTCTTATCGGATAAGTGGTTGCCTTGATATCGTTGAGTATAGATGCACACCCTTGCTTACTTGCCTTCTATGTGAGAATGGCTCTATTTGGCACGCGAGTCGTCAGTGCGGTTATGAGGTGTAATGAGGGCGCAGGATGCCAAGTGTTAGGGTTCAAGTATTGAGACCCGTGAGTTGTGATTTGTCCGAGGTTCGGTACCTCGTGGAGTTTATTGACTAAAACCCGGTGTAAGAGTTGTCGTATTATTAAGTTATTACTTGTCCTTTCTTTATCTGTGATTATCGGACTTAGGCTATGTTTTCGTTCATTCTTATATGTCATTATTATGGTATTTTACTGATACTTGTTGTTGTCCTTTCCTATTGAAATTACTGTATTGTTAGTCATATCGCGTAATCTTTATGTAGATATTATACTCTGTTGTTTCCATACTTATACTTTGTTCAGGTCATTTAGTCTTGTAGGTGTCTTGATTGTTCCTCGTCACTACTCGACTGAGGTTAGTCTTGATACTTGCTGGGTACCGCCGTGGTGTACTCATACTACACTTCTGCACATTTTTTTTGTGTGCAGATCCAGGTATTTCGAAGTCAATTAATCATTAGCTAGTTGTGTAGATTGTTGTTGTGGAGACTCAAGGTAAACTTGCTGCTGCGTTAGTAGGCTTCGGAGTCACCTTCCTATTTTGTATTCACACTGTTTTACCTATTTCCAAACAGTTGTATTTAGAAATTGTAGCAATCTCTCTAGAGCTTATGACTTGTACTACCGGTTTTGGGAATTGTAAATTTTATAGAGATTTATATTTCAAAAGTTGTTAGATGTTATTTATTATTGTTGTTATTCAGTAAATGTTAAGCTTACCTAGTCCCTAAGACTAGATGCCATCACTATACCCAACTGAGGGGAAATTAGGTCATGACAAGCGGTATCAGAGCTCTAGGTTCATAGGTGCTTCGGGTCATAAGCGAGTTTAGTAGAGTCTTGTGGATCGGTACCGAGACGTCTGTACTTATCTTCGAGAGGCTACGAAACTATTAGGACAGTTTCACTTCCTTCATTCCTATCGTGCGAGTTTATTGATCTCGAAGTTTGAACTTTTATCATTCCATTCTCTCACAGATAGTGAGGAAACGAGCTACAGCTACTAATGATGTTACCCCCAAAGCAGATGTCGCTAAGGGCAGAGGACGACGAGGAGCACGTGTAGCAGCTAGGACACCTACCAGGGCAGCAGTTGAGGAGCCGCCAGTAGTTCCAGTTGGGGGGCAGGTACCGGAGGCGCCTGATGTTACCCCCGGACTTCAGGAGACCTTTGCACAGTTCCTCAGCATGTTTGGTACATTGGCTCAGGTGGGGTTGATTCCGGTTCTACCAACTATTTCACAGACCGTAGGAGGAACCCAGACTCCCGCCACCCACACTCCAGAGAAGCGAGTTTATATTGGTCAGGTTCCAGGTGTCATGGCGACACAACATGTGGTCCCAGTTCAGCTTGTGGTTAGGGCAGCAACATTTGAGGAAGAACAGCTTAAACTTGAGAGGTACAAGAAGTACCACCCTTCTACCTTTAGTGTATTGGCGACAGACGATGCCCAGGATTTCCTGGAGGAGTGTCACCGCATTCTTTGTACTATGGGTATTGTGGAGACGAGCGGGGTTGCTTTTACTACGTTCCAGTTCAGGGGAGTGGTTTATCAGTGGTGGCGGGCGTATGAGTTGGGTAGCCCGGCCGAGTCAGCTTCACTTACATGGGTTCAGTTTTCAGAGATGTTCTTGAGAGAGTTTGTACCTCAGTCCCTTCGGAATTCATGGCGCGCGGAGTTTGAGCAACTGCGTTAGTGCACTATGTCAGTATCAGAGTATGCCGTTAGATTCAGTGATTTGGCTAGACATGCCCCTACTTTGGTCGCTACAGTTAGAGAGCGTGTCTGTAGATTCATTAAGGGTCCTAGGCATGATATTCGGTTCAACATGGCTCGGGAGTTAGAGTCGGATGTTTCGTTTCAGCAGGTAGTAGGGATCGCTCGCTGAGTAGAGGGCATGTGGGATCAGGAGAGAGGAGACATGTGAGATCAAGAGAGAGAGGACAGGGAGGCGAGGAGGCCTCGAAGACCGGAGAGATCTGCTGGTACTTATTTTGGAGGCAGGGTACGACATGGTAGAGGTTTTGTGGGTCAGCCAGTTCAGTTTGCACTTCAAGCTTCGCACAATGTTTCAGGTGCTCATGGGTCTTAGAGTACCCGTACCGCACAGTTCCCATAGCCACGGAAGTAGAGAGGCTGCTTTGAGTGTGGAGATACCAGCCACATGGTGAGAGATTGTCCTAGACTCCGGACAAGTGTGTCACAGCGGAGTATTCAGGCGAGTAGAGGGCACCCAATAGGGGAAGATCTGGCCCGTTGATGTGTTTCATATAGTAGACTTGAGGCCGTTGTGCTAGATAATGCCGTACAGGTATGCTTTTGATTTGTTACAGAGGGGCATCATTCGTATTTTGATTCGGTTCTGCTTATCGGGGCGAGTTCCCCTATTTGTTGTCCCACCTATGAGTGAGTTCATGACCTAGTAGTATGTTTGTGTGTTTTCCCCTGTTGGGAGATTCTATAAGTGATAGCCGTGTCTATCGTTTATTTTTACTCATTATTGAGAGTTATGAGGCTATAAGTGAATTCTTGTTGTCCATTATGGTTGGTTTGACGTAATTCCTGGGTAATTTGGTTACGATTTGTGATTTGATACTCTACTGGGGTGAGAGTTTAGTAAGTGTTGTGATTTTATTGGCAGAATTGAGTTAGTGGAAGATTTCCATTGGTATGATGTGTATTCGACTTGTGATTCCGAGTTGACGGTAAGACCCTCACGATTCCATGTGATTTGATATGTTTGAGTCAGGTTGCGTGCCATGGTGGAAGTTATATCAGGATGAGATCCTTGTGATTTGTTCATATACCTTGATTCTTCCTTTTTAAATTGATTTGTAGTATGGTACTGATAGAGAGTTTTGCCTGTCGGGCTTGTTTGATATTTCTCTTATGTGTTTCTCGTTACATATTCAGTCATTTTCGTTCTGTGCTTCTTGCATTTTAGCTTGCAGGGTGTGTGCCCGGTGGTGTTAGTTGTGACTTGTTGATTCAGGTGTATAGGTAAGAGGTCTTCATGTTTCTTGTATCATATTTAGTTTTGTGGAGGTTTGAAACATGGTTCTAACGGATATGAGGCTAATTATCGGTGTTGGTTTCGATTACGAGCGGCTATTATGATCAGAAATGTTACTATGGGCCTATGTGTGGTTTGTCATATTGAGTGGTCGTACCTTGTGGGTGTAGGCATGAGTAGTTACAACTGGTTGAGACTGATACCGGGTATGGATTTAGAATCGGGTCTTTTGGAGATGAATGGAAGGTGAGAATTTTGACTATAAGGCTTATCGGTGTTGGTAGAAGGATAAATTACAGTTGAGATGGTGTCGTCATGCTTATGTGGATTGGGGTGACGTGGGGTCACCCGCAGGTGTATGTTGGAGATGTGCTTTCACTGATTTGATGACTTCAAGGCGATTCTTGGCACGTTCGAGAACGAACGTTTGTTTTAAAGGGGAAGGATATAACGACTTGGCTGGTCATTTTGAGAATTTAAGTCTCGTTCGGCGGCATAAGGCCCTGAGCAGCTTCGTATTATGTGCATCGACTTATGTGCGTGGTTGAATTCAATTACCGGATGATTCAGAGTGATTTGGGACACTTAGTCCCTAAAACAGAAGCTTAAGCCTTAGGATTTTGACCATGGTCGGAACTATGTGAAGACGACACCGGAATGGAGTTCCGTTAGCTCCGTTGGATGATTTTGGACTTAGGGGCGTGTCCGAATTGTGTTTTGGAGGTCTTTAGCTCATTTAGGCTTAAAATGGCGAAAGTCAAATTTTTGGAGATTTTTGACTGGTAGTGGACTTTTTGATATCGGGGTTGGAATCCGATTCCGGAAGATGGAGTAGGTTCGTAATATTTAATATGACTTGTGTGCAAAATTTGGGGTCAATCGGATGCGGTCTGATAGGTTTCGGCATCAGTTGTAGAAATTTAAAGTTTCAAGTTCATTAAGTTTGAATTGGAGGGTGACTGGTATTTTCGCATTCTTTGATGTGATTTAAGGGCTCAACTAAGTTCGTATGGTGTTATAGGACTGTTTGGTATGTTTGGTTGAGGTCCTGGGGGCCGCAGGTGAGTTTCGGATGCTTAACGGATCGTAATTTTCACTTGTGTTATTGTTGATGCTTTCATGCTTCTGGTGTAATCGCACCTGCGGTGGGGTGGCCGCAGGTGTGGTGTCGCACGTGCAAAAGGGATCTCACATATGCGGCCGTGTTCTGGGTAACCAATGGTCGCAGGTGCGACCAAAGGGGCGCAGAAGCAGAGTCGTACCTACAGAGAAGGGATCGCAGAAGCGGAAGGCGAGTTGAGTGAGGATTCCGCAAGCGCGCACTCGCAGGTGTGACCTTATGCTCGCAAAAGCGGACCAGAGGACTTAAGGTATTTCTGCACCTGCGATGGAAGTTTCAGAGGTGCGGCATCGCAGGTGCGACTAGAAGCCCGCAGAAGCGGAAATCACTGGGCAGAAAAGGGCTAAGTGCGAGCGTTGATTTCATTCTCCAATTTTGTACCTAAAGAGCTCAGATTGAGGCAAAAGTTAGAGGGATTTTCAGAGGAAGCTTGTGGATAACGATTCTTAACTCTTTTATGGTTATACTCCATTAATCTATAGTTGAATTCATAATTTATTTAAGAAATTTGGGGAAAAGTTGGAAAGTTCTTCAAATAAATTTTTGAGTTTTGATTTGGATTTTGATATCAGATTTGGATAATTTTGGTATGAGTGAACTCGTGGTTGATTGGGTGTTCGTATTTTGTGACTCTTACCCGATTCCAAGACGTGGGCCCGTGTCGACCTTTTGGGGCGATTTCTAAATTCTTGCTTTAGCTTTGATTTCATTAATTAGATTAGTTTCTTATAGTTTTATTTATGGTATGTAATCGATTTTGGCTAGATTTGGGCCATTCGGAGTCGGATATTCGTGGAAAGGCATCATTACCGATTAATTGAGCTTGGTTCGAGATAAGTATCTTACCTAACTTCGTGTGGGAGAACTACCCCTTAGGATTTGAGTCTTCTATGCTAATTGTAGTCCGTGTACGTGAGGTGACAAGTACGTGCTCGGACTTATTTGTGGAAAATTGGTCTTTTAGGGTTCTTAGGTCCTTGTATTCACTTAATATGCAGTTGTTCTCATTATGATTACGTTTCTAAAGCACTAGTTTCACTTCTACCTACTTTTATTAGAATTAGTTGCTTCATGATCCACTCTTGTTGTTCATTTGATTCATATGTGCCTTAACTAAAATTGTTATCTCTTCTATCACCATGTTGTCTTTCCCCTAACTGCTTATATTTATTTGAAGTTGTAGTTATCCCTTTTGTAAATGTTCACCCTTAATTGAGGTTATGGTTATCTTTCCGCTGCCTACATTTATTTGAATTTGTTGCATTTCTTTCGTTATTGTCCAAACTTAAAAGACGCTTAGATATCCTATGCCTTAGTTGACTTGCCCTTATTTGGAACTATTTGACTCGTGTTTGTTTCTTGTCGTTGAACTGTATTTTGTGAGACCGTTGTTATATATTATTTAATCCTTTGTTGAGTTCTGGAATTTCTGAGTTGATTTATTTGTCGTACCCTTGTATTAGTGTTATTATTGTTATTGTACTTGTTATTCTTGCATATTTACTTTGGGACTACGAGTCGGTACCTCGGGAGATGCCCATGCCTTGCATATTTACTTTTGGGACTACGAGGCAGTATCTCGAAAAATCCCCTGTTGAGTATTTACTTTTGGGACTACGATACGGTATCTCGGGAGAGTCATTTGTTGACATCTCTTTGTTATGGGGTTGCACAAGGTTTCTGCCGTGCTATTATTACTATTGATATTGCACATACGGCGTGACAAGGCGAGATATGTATATATATATATATATATATATGGGTTGCGCATGTGGCGAGGCAAGGTGGGAACATTATTATGCACGTATGACGAGATAAGGTGGGCATTTACTTTACTATTGCACACGTGGCGAGACAAGGTGGGCTATGTCAGGGATTGATTTGTGATGATTTGTGATGGCCTGGGGGTATTCTTGTGTTTGATATTTGTGTAGTAGTACACTTATCTATGTGAGCTTTATCTTGTGAAAGTTGTGAGAAAATATTCTACGTGTTGTCCGTTCTTTTTCTTATGCTCACTAGCTGGTATGAACTATGTTAGGACACTTGCATAAGCATACACGTAGTTAAGCACTCTTATCGGATAAGAGGTTACCTTGATATCGTTGAGTATAGATGCATACCCTTGCTTACTTGCCTTCTATATGAGAATGGCTCTATTTGGCACGCGAGTCGTTAGTGCGGTTATCAGGTGTAATGAGGGCACAGGATGCCAAGTGTTAGCGTTCAGGTATTGAGACCCGTGAGTTGTGATTTGTTCGAGGTTCGGTACCTCGTGGAGTTTATTGACTAAATACAGTTGTAAAAGCTGTCGTATTGTTGAGTTGTTACTTGTCCTTACTTTATCTATGATTATCGGACTTAGGCTATATTTCTGTTCATTCTTCCGTGTCATTATTATGGTATTCCGCTGATACCTGTTGTTGTCCTTTCCTATTGCAATTACTGTATTGTTAGTCATATCGCGTAGTCTTTATGTAGATATTATACTATGTTGTTTCTATACTTATACTTTGGTTAGGTTGTAGGTGTCTTGACTGTTCCTCGTCACTACTCGACTGACGTTAGTCTTGATACTTGCTGGGTACAACCATGGTGTACTCATATTACACTTCTGCACATTTTTTTGTGCAGATCCAGGTTTTTCGAAGTCAATTGATCATTAGCTAGTTGTGCGGATTATTGCTGTGGAGACTTAAGGTAAACCTGCTGCTGCGTTCACAGGCTTATGAGTCACCTTCCTATTTTGTATTCACACTATTTTACCTATTTCCAAATAGTTGTATTTAAAAATTGTAGCAATCTCTGTAGAGCTTATGACTTGTACTACCGGTTTTGGGAATTGTAAATTTTATAGAGATTTCTATTTCAAAAGTTGTTAGATGTTATTTATTATTGTTGTTATTCAATAAATGTTAGACTTACCTAGTCCCTAAGA
Source organism: Nicotiana tomentosiformis (assembly GCF_000390325.3). NCBI lineage: Eukaryota > Viridiplantae > Streptophyta > Magnoliopsida > Solanales > Solanaceae > Nicotiana > Nicotiana tomentosiformis. The sequence goes on along the minus strand of NC_090818.1, from coordinate 39,381,264 downwards.
CTAGGTGCCATCACGATACCCAACAGAGGGGAAATTGGGTCGTGACACGTCCACCCCTTGAATGTGGGGTTGGAGTTGCGAATATTGCACCACTCATTAGGGCCCTCAACGCCTCCTTCAATCTGAGCATTCAGCTCCTGCTGATGTGTCATAAATTCTTTTCGTCTCCTCCAATTCTCGTTGTTCATTACCCATGCTAGCAGATCTTGCATGCGAGTTATTCCCGGAGCGAGATGGCGAGGTTCTAATTGATTGATTATTCAGAGTTTGTGTTCCTTCAACCTGTTGTACTAGAACCCACAAGTTGGTTGTTGATTCCAGATATGGTATTTCCTTTGAAGAAACAACTAACAAGTGAGAATAACAGAAAGTCAAAAAATTGTAATGTGACTTCAAATCAAACGTTCAATTGCTAAGGCCTCACGGTGGGTGCTCAACTATTTAACCTAAAAGTTGATTTTGGAATAAACAATTAAATTTATATTTTTAAGGTCTTTAGCAATCATATCAATTCAAATCGTATACAATGAAAACAATATCAGTGAATATGAACAAGGTAATATAACAATTAAGATATAGGAAATCTTATTGACTGTAGGCCTGATGAGGGTTGCAATGATAGAACAAGGTACAATTTCAATATCAAAAAGACAATGATATTGATGAACATAGTGTAAGCTCAATAAAAGTACTTGTAAATGTTATTTGCTTTCAGATGATCATTACAACTGATATTAATAGGATATGTGTAATTGAGGTGAAGCGTGGTTGTTCCGAGTTCCAAGCTAGCATATTAGGGATATGGTTATGTCATGCCCCGACCTCGGGGAGAGCAACCGACGCTCAACCAAGATACCCCGGTCAAGCAAGACTTTACAATACCTTCTACCCAACTCACCCATGAATAAAGAGAAGAATACACTTCATTAATAAGTCAGTAAGAAGTCATGTGAACAACGCCAATCCTTTTTTCATTAATCACGTCATTAACAAGTCTTCAAAACAGTACATTGTACAATCATAGCTAAAATGGAACAGGTGATACGATTACAACATTTTTAGTTTAACCTTCCCAAAAATAGATACAACCCACACTATGTCTACGGAGCCTCTAACAGGAACAAAAGAGTGTTAGGACAGTGCCGGCAATAAGGCCCCAACTATACCTCAAAACGTTGTGTACAAAGGATAAAGGACATAGGACACGAGGTGAAGCAGGGCTCACCAAATCAGCAGAGGAGAAGGTATGTTGCTATCACCGGTCAATGCCACCTGATATGGAACCACCTGCATCCATTAAAGATGCAGCGCCGCTGGAAAAGAGACGTCAGTACATATGGAATAGTACTAGTATGTAAAACTAAACACCATATCAATAGAACGGGCAACAGTATACAGAGAATAAAACATGAAATCAATAAGAGACTCAAACAATATCAAGGTGTCAAGTCAAAGGAAAGGTAAATTTCAAATAGGATTCGGTAATATAAGTTGGGAGATCTTTAGCACCGATACACCACTGTGTCTTAGCACGGAGTCCGATCTCAGCCCAACCGGCTAAGTCATCTCACCCCGATACGTACACTCACAATACCACCATGTGCGCATCCTGGCGTCTGATCTCAGCCCGATCGGCTAAGCCGTCTCACTACAATGTCGTGTGGGTCGACATCACACCACATCTCGCTAGCAATAATCTTATCCCATTTAAGGGAAACATCTCAACACACCAAACTCATCCCATATAAGGGGAAACCGTTTCATCACATTAACACGGGGATTTGCCCCACAATCACACCTTCACCGTCACTTGTAGTTTTGGGTTAGGTTCTTCCGACCTACACTTCCTCGGTGGCTAAATAATACTCCCAAGGCATTTATTATTAAAAATACTTACCATTCAATTCGTATTATTTTACATGTCATTCATTTTGTTGGCATCATTGGCCATAACTCAATATCATTCTTGGCACGTTGGTCGTATTTCTTAATTCATGCTCGCTATTTCACTTTCAATCATTATCATGGATAATAAACAATAAAGCCTTTCAAATTAAGACTTTAAACACATACTTGAGCAAATTTTAGGGTCTTAGGCATATGTGATTTCTTACACAATTGACATGATAGCTTTCATAAAAAGCATCACGCTTTTAAATAATAACATAGTAACACACAACCCATACTTAAACCACATTCTCAAACATTAACTCAACATAACACGAATCTTTGGAATATATATTGAACGCATAATTATTTCGACACAAGGCTTATTTGATAAAAAATCAATTTATAAAGAGCGTCACGAGACTTACAAGGACATTGTGGGGTTTAAATTTAAGAGAAGGGTTTAGCCAACATACCTTTCCTCGAGCTTTTTAATTTACTAAAATATTCCGGAAATCCTAGCCACTTTGATCTATTTAGAGATATAACAAAATTGAACACAAATTAGGAAGGAGTTCATAGTTCCATTTCACTTGAGTATTTTATCAAACATTAGGTGTGCATTAAGGTTTTAAGGTCCTCCTATGGTAGATTCTTTCACCCCACTACCCAAAGTTCACCCAAAAGAGCTCAACAATCTCTCCACTACCCTAGATGATACATCCATGTAAAATAACCAACTCCCAATCCCAAGAATTGCTTGGATTATTACTTATTTACAATTAAAATTACGAAATTGAGGGCTGTGGAGTAGAACCTTACCTCTAGGATGGAGACCTAGTGAATTCTCCTTGCAAATTCTTCAACTTGAGCAAGAATTGATGGATGATGAGCTTAGCAACTTCCTCTCTCCGTCTATGTCACTCCCTCCATTCCCCCCCTTTAAAATGATCCCCAAGGATATTTTATAAGAATGAGGTCGAGTTCAAAAATTAGAAAAATAGGAGCCACGTCACAGGTATGTTGTCGCATATGCAATCGCATAACGCTTCTGCGGTCCTCACAATGGGCCGCATAAAGGTCCTCACAATCTACCCCACTCTGTGATCGGTCTGCGGTCCGTATACCCATTCTACGGTCACATAATGTGCCGCAGAAACCTCCCTCCGAAACATTTTGATTTAGGTCTACGATGGGTTATGCGGCCTGTACAATGATTATGGGGCCGCATAATGGTACAGAATATTTGCCCAGATTTTTGCCTCAGTCTGCGGTCTGAAAAGCAGTTTTGCGACCGCAGAAAGGACCACAACAAATGCCCTGTATTTTCATAATTTTCTTCAACTCCCCAACGCACTGTTCAACCCAAAAAGTTCGAACCGAATCTTTACAATCGTCAACACATAAACCTTCCTCGGCACCACGAAACACCGGGTCTTAGGTAAAATTTTACGGGGCCTTACATCCTCCCCCACTTAAGACCATTAGTCCTTGAATGAGGGCTAAATATTAGAAACCAATTTGACTCAGTTGCTATGACACACACCAACAGTTCCTAAATTTTGACTAACTCCTAAATTTCCAAAATGTTTGCCAGATTTTCCCGTGTAACTGGGCCTATCCACCTGTTAGAGAATCCCAGAAACAAATCCTAACATCACAACCACAATGCAATGATGCAAAATAATATGGAAACAACACCAGCAACAACGCCATAAACATTGCATTACCAAGAGGGAGTATTCTTAATATAAGTTGTACAAGGGAAATAATGATTTGCAAAAAATTAGCTCTTAACATCATAGATACAATTACATAGCTATTCAAATAAATTAGGGTACTTCTTCTTCATTTCGTCATCGGCCTCCCAGGTGGCCTCTTCGACTTGTTGGTTTCGCCATAACACTTTCACAAAGGCAATTTCTTTGTTCCTCAACTTTCGAACTTGCCTATCAAGAATGACAACTAGAATTTCTTCATACGTCAATTCTTCATTAACCTCAATAGTCTCAACCGGAACAATAAGTGACGAATCTCTAACCACATTCTTCAACATGGATACATGAAACATTAGGTGCACTAAGGACATCTCTGGAGGTAGTTATAGCCCGTAAGCTACCTGGACAATCCTCTGACTGATCTTGTATGGTCTAACATACCCCGGACTCAATTTTCCTTTCTTACCAAACCGCATTACACCCTTCATAGGGGAAACCTTTAAGAATATCCAATCATCTTCTTTGAACTCCAAATCCCTGCGACGCACATCCGAATAGGACTTCTGACGACTCTGTGCAGTTTTCAACCGCTCCTTAATGATCTTAACCTTTTCCATAGCCTGATGCACGAGGCCTGGACCTATCAATTCCACTTACCTAATCTCGAACCACCCAATGGGAGATCTAAATGCTGGCATCTGAACGACGCCATCTGAATGCTGGCATGATAACTGTTATTGTAGTCAAACTCTATGAGCGGCAAATGATCATCCCAGCTACCTTTGAAGTCAAGGATACAAGCGCGCAACATAGCCTCAAGCGTTTGAATAGTCCGCTATGCCTGCCCATCAGTTTGCGGGTGAAAGGTTGTACTAAGATTCACATGAGTGCCCAAACCTTGCTGAAACGTCTTCCAAAAATTAGTAGTGAACTGTGCCCCTCGATATGAGATAATAGAAACTAGAGTGCCATGCAACCTGACGATTTCCTTGATATATAACTGAGTAATAGGTAAAAAGTGAGTTGATTTCGTGAGTCGATCCACAATCACCCAAATCGAGTCAAACTTACGAGGAGTGCGAGGTAGTCCTACCATAAAGTCCATATTAATTATTTCCCACTTCCACATTGGAATTTCTATGTTCTATGCCAACCCACCGGGCCCTTGGTATTCGGCCTTCACTTGATAACAATTTGGACATCTCGCCACAAAGTCAGCTACATTCCTCTTCATATCATTCCACCAATAGACTTCCTTAAGATCATGATATATTTTTGTAGAACCCGGGTGCACGGAATACCTAAAAGTGTGAGCTTCGGTCATGATTCTTTCCCGGAGACCATCCATATTTGGAACACATAGTCGCCCTTGGTACCTTAGTGTACCATCATACATGCCAAGAGAAAAGGCCATGGTCTTATGTTTATGAATATCCTTCTTCAATTGTTTCAATAATGGATCGTTGTATTGCTTCTCTTTGACCTCCACCACGAGCGATGATTGGGCCCTATTTTGCACAATCACCCCTCCTTCACTAGAGTCCGCAAGACGAACTCCCAGATTGACCACCCGATGATCCTCTTTGGCCAACGACCTTTGATATGCCTCCAAGTGAGCCAAACTACCCATAGATTTCCGGCTAGAAGCATCTGCCACAACATTAGCCTTCCCCAGATGATATAGAATATTGATGTCGTAATCTTTGAGTAACTCCAGCCATCTCCTCTGCCTCAGATTCAATTCCTTCTGTTTGAAAATATATTGAAGACCCTTATGGTCCGTGAATATATCCACATGTACCCTATACAAATAATGATGCCAAACTTTCAAAACAAAGACCATCGCTGCAAGCACGGAGTCTGATCTAAGACCGACCGGCTAAGCTGTCTCACCTCGAGACATACACTCACAATACCACCATGTGCATGGCATGGCGATCGATCTCAGCCTGATCGGCTAAGCCATCTCACCACAATATTGTGTGGGTCGACATCCCATCACATCTCGCTAGAAATAATCTCATCCCATTTAAGGGGAAATATCTCAACACACCAATCTCATCCCAAATAATGGGAAATAATTTCATCACATTAACACGGAGATTTTCCACACAATCACTCTTACACCGGCACGTGTAGTTTCAGGGTTAGGTTGTTCCGACCTACCCTTCCTCGGTGGCTAAATGATACTTCCAAGGCATTTGTTAATAAAAGTACTTACCACTCAATTCGTATTCTTTTACATGTCATTCATTTTATTAGCATCATCGGCCATAACACAATATCATTCTTGGCACGTTGGCCGTATTTCTTAATACATGCTCGCTATTTCACTTTCAATCATTAACATGGATTATCAACTAGGGGTGAGCATCAGTCGGTTCGGTTATGAATATTATCGGTTTAGCGTATCGGTTATCGATTTACAAATATGGTAAACCGATAACCGAACCGATAAGATATCGGTTATCGGTTATCAGTTAATCAGTTATCGATCATTATCGGTTCGGTTATCGGTTTACCCGATAAGATAATTCAATATAAAGGTAAGAAGCATGATATATAACGCACATGAACTGAACTTTAATTATTGAATTTGGCAACAACAAAGGAATATGTCCCTGTCCAGATATCAAAAGATGTCAGCAAATAATCAAATGCTTTAAATCTAATAAAATGAATTAAATACAAAACATCGAAGACCAACGCACAAGAATTTTCCCATAATTTTAGTTCTTATCTCGAATTAAATCCAAAACAACCTCAAACAATAAGTCAAGAAATCCAAAAACAGTGACCCACAAAATAATGAGGAAAATGGAATTGTAAAGTGATGAAGAGAACCATAAACTTACACGGAATTGATGGAGATTGTCGATTGAGAAGTGAGAAAAGAAACTGGCCGGTCGTACGTATAGGCTGCACGATAGTCGTCATGAGCTCACAAAATGAAAATGGAAAATAAAGTATTATAAAACATGAGCACAAAATAAAGAATAAAAAACAATCAAAAATCCTATATTTTTATATCGAAATCTATTGTAAAACTCAAAAGAAAGGAACAAAAATTGTTCTTAAGAAAGAAGTAATTAAATTTCAAATTCTGGAAAACAAACGTATGCTAAGATTCTATGAATGTGGTTGTACTTTGAATTTTGAAGAAGAACTGATGAAGAATTGAATCAATTGATGACTGAACTCTGAATCGTGAAACTTGACATCTTGAATGCGGCTGGGAAAACTAGGAGAAAAAAAAAGAATGAAGCCCTAGTTGTATTTATATACTTAAGGTTAAAATCATAATTTTATTAAATTTTATTGGGTTATTGGTAAACCCGTTAAGAAAATTGGCAAACCGAGTCCCGAACCGATAACCCAATAGTAAAAATATACTAAACCGCTACCGAACTGTTAACCCAATAACCCGATACCGATACCCCAATAATTTTTTTCGGTTCGGGCTATCGGTTATACCCGATATATGCCCATCCCTATGATCAACAACAAGGCTTTTCAAATTAAGACTTTAAACACATACTTATGCAAATTTTAGGGTCTTAGGATCATGTGACTTCTTACACAATTGACATGATAGCTTTCATTAAAAAAAAATCACGCTTTTAAATAATAACATAGTAACACACAACCCATATTTAAACCACATACTCAAACATTAACTTAACATAACACGAATCTTTGGAATACATATTGAACGCATAATTATTTCGACACAAGACTTATTTGACAAAAAATCAATTTATAAAAGCGTCATGAGACTTACAAGGACATTGCGGGGTTCAATTTTAAGAGAAGGGTTTAGCCAACATACCTTGCCTCGAGCTTTTTAATTTACTACAATATTCCGGAAATCCTAGCCACTTCGATCTATTTAGAGATATAACAAAATTGAACACAAATTAGGAAGGAGTTCATAGTTCCATCTCACTTGAGCATTTTATCAAACACTAGGTGTGCATTAAGGTTTCAAGGTCCTCCTATGGTGGATTCTTTCACCCCACTACCCAAAGTTCACCCAAAAGAGCTCAAAAATCTCCCCACTACCCTAGATGATACATGCATGTAAAATAACCAACTCCCACACCCAAGAATTACTTGGATTATTACTTATTTACAATTAAAATTACGAAATTGAGGGCTATGGAGTAGAACCTTACCTCTAGGATGGAGACCTAGTGAATTCTCCTTGCAAATTCTTCAACTTGAGCAAGAATTAATGGACTATGAGCTTAGCAACTTCCTCTCTCCATCTATGTCGCTCCCTCCATTTCCCCCCTTTAAAATGATCCCTAAGGATATTTTATAAGAATGAGGTCGAGTTCAAAAATTAGAAAAATAGGAGCCATGTCACAGGTATGTTGTCGCATATGCAACCGCATAACGCTTCTGCGGTCCTCACAATGGGCCGCATAAAGGTCCTGGAACTGGGCACTTCTTCCCCACTCTGCGACCGGCCTGCGGTCCGTAGACCCATTTTGCGGTTGCATAATGCCCCACAGAACCTCCCTCCGAAAATTTTTGAGCTGGGTGTGCGATAGGTTATGCGGCCTACACAATGAATATGCGGCTGCATAATAGACCACATAATGGTCCAAAAAATTTTCCCAGATTTCTGCCTCAGTCTGCGGCAGATCTGCGATCCGCAGAGCAGTTTTGCGACCGTATAATGGATGGGAGAAAATTCCCTCTATTTCTAAAAAGTATGAACTGAATCTCTACAATCGCCAATACACCACGAAACCCCGGGTTTTAGGTAAAATTTTGCGGGGCCTTACAAGTTAGTGGAAGTACAAGATTTTATGTTAGTATGGTCGAGAGTGTTTGAATTGTTTCGGACACCTGCTCCTTCAACTGTTTTTGCTTCGGAATAAATGAATGGTTTCGACCACATCTCCCATGCATTCAAATCTTGATTAAAATATGATAAGTGCAAAATAATATAAAAACTGTATTAAATACTACCACTCGGATCTGGAGTCACAATTCACGAGCATTCTAGAATTTACTACAAGTAACAGTCTGAAAGAAATACAACTATTTGGATGAAAGAAACATTAAAATAGAAAAGATAGACGGGGACTTCAAGGTCTGTGAATGCCGACATATCTACCTTGAGTCTCCGGATAGCGGGTCCAACATCTAAAATCTCGATCAACTCGAGCCGGCACCAAAATCTACACAGAAAGTGCAGAGTGCAGTATCAGTACAACCGACCCCATGTACTAGTAATTGTCGAGCCTAACCTCGACGAAGTAGTGACGAGGCTAAGGCAAGGCACCTACAAATCAATCTGTAGAATTTAACAATGTATATACAAATAACAGTAATTAAGAACTAGACAAGAATTATCGGGAGGGAATACATGCTCGGGGGAAATACGAAGTAAAGAGCTACAACAGAATGAGAACTGAAACAACCAATATACTATAAATAAACAAGTCCATAAATACAGTAAAGGAAAAATGCACGGCATACACCTTTGTGCTTTTACTCTCAATCTCACCATAAAATTAATAGAAATGGCACGGAATCACCCTTCGTGCATTAACTCTCATATCATGGCACGACATCACCCTTCGTGCATTAACTCTCATATCATGGCACGACATCACCCTTCGTGCATTAACACTCTCCCTTACCATAATGCAATGCATAAATAATAACATGGAGATAAAATAACAAGTTCAAACCTTACTTCAACATTCAGTTCCACAATATCAATCTCAACTTTGAAATAAATACTCAATTATCACCAGAAAATCCGTAAACATGATAAGAACGATAAATTGAACAACACTAGTATAACACATGGCAATTAGGCATAGGAAAGAGACAACATAAGAAAAATAAAGAAACATGGAAAACAAGTAAATTGGCGGCGAATAAGTACTCGGCATCTCACATATACGCCGCTCACATGAATTTCACATAGCAAATAGTCTAAGGTTCCTAATTCCCTCAAATCAGAGTTAGACACAACACTTACCTCGCTCCGAAGGACACTTAATTCTCAATCACAGCTTTCCCTTTAGAATTCACCTCCAAACCACTCATATCTATTCAAAAATGACTCAATAATATCAAATATCGCTAAAGGAATTAATTATATTGCATAAATTAAATTCCCCAACTTTTCATCTAAAAGGTCAAAAAATTGACCCCGGGCCCTCTTGGTAAAAACTCGAGGTACGGACCAAAATTCTTTTACCCATTCAGACCAAAATCCCTATTTTCTACCCTAACCCCTAATTCTACCATGAAAACTCTAGCTTTTAGGTTGATAATTCATGAAATGTAATGGGTAATTGAAAGGAAATGGTTTAGAATCACTTACCAACACTTTGGGGAAGAAATGTCTCTTGAAATATCACCTCTCACAGTTTGGTTTTTGAGAAAAAATATTTTTTTGGCTAAATCCCTTGTTTGGATTCTGTTAAGTGCTGGGCGACAGTGTTCATCGCGTTCGCGAGAGCACCGTTGCATTCGCGAGACAGTATTTGCGTTAGGCTACCCCCTGGCCTTCGCGTTCGCGAGGCATTGCTCGTGTTTGCGAAGAAGGAAAGGCTGACCCCTCCCCCCCATTGCCTAACACTACGCATTCGCGAAGGGTCATGCCCCCATCGCTTCGCGTTCGCGACCAACCCTTCACGTTCGCGAAGAAGAAAATTTTGGCCTCATCAGTTTACTTTTCGCGTTCGCGAGAGGACCTTCGCGAACGCGAAGAAGGACATGCTAGAACACCAGAATCTGCAGAAAACCAGATTTTCAAAGTCCAAAACATCCCGTGGCCTATCCGAAACTCACCCGAGCCGTCGGGGCTCCAAACCAAACATGTACACAAGTCTAAAAATATCATAAGAACATCCTTGCATGATCAAATCGCTAAAATAACACCTAAAACTACGAATTTAGCACCAAATCACATGAAATTCTCAAGAACATTTTAAAATTTCTATCTTCTCAACTGGACGTCCGAATCATGTCAAATCAACTCCGTTTCTCACCAAATTTCACAGACAAGTCTTAAATATAATAATGAACCTGTACCGGGCTCCGAAACCAAAACACGGACTCGATACTCACAATGCCAAACATCAATCAATTCTTAAAATTAATTAATTTTCAGACTTTTAATTTTCATCAAAAATTCATAACTTGAGCTAGGGACCTCCGAATTCGATTTCGGGCATACGTCCAGGTCCCATAATTTGATACGGACCCACCGGGACCGTCAAAATATGGATCCGGACCCATTTACCAAAAATATTGGCCGGAATCAATTAAAATCTACTTGTAAAGCAAAAATTCTTATTTTCATTAGCTTTCAACATAAAAACTTTTCGGAAACATGCCCGGACTGCGCACTCAAACCGAGGAGGGTAAAAATGATATTTTTAAGGCTTAAGAGCGCAAATTCGAGTTCTAAATCATAAGTTGACCTTTTGGGTTATCACATTCTTCACCTCTAAAATAATTGTTCGTCCTCGAACGGACGTAGAAAAGTACCTGGGATGGTGAAAAGGTGGGGATATCTACTCCGCATATCGGACTCGGACTCCCAAGTAGCTTCCTCAATAGGCTGACCTCTCCACTGCACTCGAACTGAAGGGTCACTCTTTAATCTCAACTGGCGAACTTACCGGGCTAGAATAGCCACCGGCTCCTCCTCGTAAGTCAAATCCTTGTCCAACTGGACAGAGCTGAAATCTAATACATGGTACGGATCGCCGTGATACTTTCGAAGCATGGACACATGGAATATTGGATGAACAGCTGCTAAACTAGGTGGCAACGTAAGCCTGTAAGCCACCTCTCCCACTCTTTCTATAATCTCAAAAGGTCTGATATACCTAGGGCTCAACTTGACCTTCTTTCCGAACCTCATTACACCCTTCATGGGTGATACCCGAAGCAACACTCTCTCTCCGACAATGAATGCAACATCATGAACTCTGCGGCCGGCATAACTCTTCTGCCTGGACTGAGCTGTGCGAAGTCGATCCTAAATAATCTTGATCTTATCCAAGGTATCCTATACTAAGTATGTGCCCAACAACCGAGCCTCTCCCGGCTCGAACCACCCAACTAGGGACCGACACCGCCTACCATATAATGCCTCATAGGGAGCCATCTGAATGCTCGACTGGTAGCTGTTGTTGTAGGCAAACTCTGCAAGGGGCAAGAACTGATCCCACGATCTTCCGAAGTCTATAACACATGCTCGGAGCATATCCTCCAAGATCTGAATAGTTCGCTCGGACTGCCTGTCCGTCTGAGGATGAAATGTTGTGCTCAACTCAACCCGCGTACCCAACTCACGATGTACCGCCCTCCAAAAGTGCGAGGTGAACTGCGTACCTCGATCGGAAATGATAGACATGAGCACACCGTGAAGACGGACGATCTGACGAATGTAAAATCTTTGCCAACCGCTCCGAAGAGTAGGTAACTGTCACATGAATGAAGTGCGCTGACTTGGTCAGCCTGTCCACAATGACCCAAACAGCATCGAACTTCCTCTGAGTCCGTGGGAGTCCAACAACAAAATCCATAGTGATACGCTCCCACTTCCACTCAGGAATCTCTAACCTCTGAAGTAAACCACCAGATCTCTGATGCTCACAATTTACCTAGTGTCAATTTAGGCACCGAGCTACATATGCAACTATGTCTTTCTTCATCCTTTTCAACCAATAATGTTGCCGCAAGTCCTGATACATCTTGGCGGCTCCCGAATGAATAGAATACCGGGAACTGTGGGCCTCCTCAAGAATCAACTCACGAAGTCCATCCATATTAGGCACACAAATACGACCCTGCATCCTCAAAACTCCATCATCTCCAACAGTAACCTGCTTGGTACCACCGTGCCGCATTGTGTCTCTAAGGACAAGTAAATGAGGATTGTCATCATGCCGATCTCTGGTGCGCTCAAACAAAGAAGATCGAGCAACTGTACAAGCTAGAACACGGCTGGGCTCGGAAACATCCAACCTCATAAACTGATTGACCAAGGCCTGAACATCCAATGCAAGCGGTCTCGCACCAACTGGAACATATGCAAGGCTACCCATACTAGCTAATTTTCTACTCAAAGCATCGGCCACCACATTGGCCTTCCCGGGATGATACAATATAGTGATATCATAGTCTTTCAATAGTTCCAACCACCTTTTCTGCTTCAAATTGAGTTCCTTCTTCTTGAACAAATACTGCAAGCTCCGATGATCCATGAATACCTCGCATGGCACGCCGTAAAGATAGTGCCTCCAAATCTCCAACGCATGAACAATGGCTTCCAGCTCTAGATTATGATCAAGGTAATTCTTCTCGTGAACCTTCAGCTGCCGCAAAGCATATGCAATAACCTTGCCACCCTGCATCAATACCGCACCCAGACCAATACGGGATGCGTCACAATATATTGTATAAGATCCTGAACCTGTGGGTAACACCAATACCGGTGCCGTAGTCAAAGCTGTCTTGAGCTTCTGAAAGCTCGCCTCACACTCGTCTGACCACCTGAACGGGGCACCCTTCTGGGTCAACCTGGTCAACAAAGCTATTATGGATGAAAACCCTTCCACAAACCGACGGTAATAACTGCCAATCCCAAGAAACTACGAATCTCTGTAGCTGATGTGGGTCTAGGCCAGTTTTGAACTGCCTCAATCTTCTTAGGATCCACCTAAATACCCTATGCTCATACAACGTGACCCAATAAAGCAATTGAACTCAACCAAAACTCGCATTTTGAGAACTTAGCATATAACTGGTTGTCTCTCAGAGTCTGGAGTACGATCCGAAGGTGCTGCTCATGCTCCTCTCGGTTGTGGGAGTAGACCAAGATATCATCAATAAACACAATCACAAAGGAATCTAAGTAGGGCTTGAATACCCGATTTATCAAATCCATGAATGCTGCTGGGGCATTTGTCAGCCCAAATGACATCACTAGAAACTCATAATGCCCATACCGAGTCCGAAAAGTTGTCTTAGGGACATCAGATGCCCTAATCCTCAACTGATGGTAACCAGATCTCAAATAAACATTCGAAAACACCTTGGCACCCTGAATCTGGTCAAATAAATCATCAATCCTCGGCAATGGATACTTGTTCTTGATGGTGACATTGTTCAAGTGCCAAAAATCTATACGCATCCTCATCGATCCATCTTTCTTCTTCACGAACAACGCAGGTGCACCCCAGGGCGAGACACTAGGTCTAATGAAGCACTTATCAAGTAAATCTTGCAACTGTCCCTTCAATTCTTTCAACTATGGCCGGGCCATGCGGTATGGTGGAATGGAAATGGGCTGAGTGCCCGGGGCCAAATCAATACAGAAATCAATATCCCTGTCGGGTGGCATCCCCGGTAGGTCTGCAAGAAACACCTTTGGAAACTCACGAACAACTGGCACTAAATCCATGGAAGGAACCTCCGTACTAGAATCGTGGACATAAGCTAAATAAGCTAGACACCCCTTCTCGACCATATGCCTAGCCTTCACATAAGAGATAACCCTACTGGTAGAATGTCCAAGAGTCCCTTTCCACTCTAATCGAGGCAATCCCTGCAATGCTAAGGTAACCGTCTTGGCGTGACAATTTAATATAGCATGATAAAGTGACAATCAATCCATACCCAGTATGACATCAAAATCAATCATATCGAGAAATAGAAGATCTACACGAGTCTCAAGACTCCCAATGGTGACCACACACGAACGATAAACACGATCTACCACAATAGCATCTCCCACTGGTGTGGACACATACACAGAAGCACTCAAAGAATCAAAGGGCAGAACCAAATAGGAAGCAAAATAGGATGACACATAGGAATAAGTAGACCTCGGGTCAAATAGAACTGAAGCATCTCTACTACAAACTGAAACAGTACCTGTGATAACAATGTCAGATGACTCGGCCTCAGGCCTGGCTGGGGAAGCATAACACTGGGGCTGGGCCCCACCACCCTGAACTACATCTATGGGACGACCTCTAACTAGCTGGTCTCCACCTCTAACTGCCTGACCTCCACCTCTAACAGTCTAAACTCTACCTCTGGCTGTCTGACCCCTGCCTCTGGTTGGATGAGCAGGTGGTGCAACAACTGGTGCCGAAACCATGGCACGAGAACTCTGATGCTGTGAGCTGCCCGTTTCCCGAGGGAAAAATCTAGTAATGTGCTTCGGATCACCACAAGTATAACATAACCTCGACTGTTATGACTGCTGACCCTGAAACTGACCATGCCGACCTGAATAACTGCCCCGATAGCTCTGGAGTGGAGGTGCACTAATAGGAGCTGGTGGTGCATTGTAGGCTAGCTGGTCGGAATAAGGCATATGAGGACCACAACCAGCTGAGGCACCGCAGGATGCCTAGAGTGATAAATGAAACGACCTGGGAGGATGGATTCTACCAAAAGTACCCATGCCTCTAGATGGGGAACCGCTGAACTCACCGGAATAACGAGGTTTCTTGTCAGACCCCTGACCTCCCTCAGTAAGAACCATCTCGACTCGTCTGGCGACATAAGCAGCTGCCTGAAAAGAAATCTCACTCCCAGTATCCTTAGCCATCTGCAATCTGATAGGCTAAGCAAGTCCATTAATAAACCTACTCACCCTCTCTCTCTCTCTCTCTCTCTCTCTCTCTCGGTGGGAAGCAGAAGAATAGCATGACGGGCCAAATCTACAAAACGGGTCTCATACTGAGTTATAGTCATACTGCTCTGTTGGAGATGCTCAAACTGACATCGACGCTCCTCTCTCAATGTGATAGGCAGAAACTTCTCTATGAAGAGCTGAGAGAACTTGTCCCAAGTAAGAGCAGGTGACCCAACTGGTCTAGTCAACAAATAATCTCTCCACCATTTCTTGGCGAAACAAGTCATCTGAAATGCAGCAAAGTCGACCCCATTGGTCTCCATTATTCCCATATTCCGTAGAACCTCATGACTGCTGTCAAGATACTCTTGGGGATCCTATGAAGTAGCACCACTGAAGTGAACTGGGAAGAGCGTGGTAAACATAGCTGACTCATCACTGGTATGTGCCGCAACAACCGGCTCAACTACTCCGACTCACTGAGCTGCTGGAGCCTGATACTGGGGAGCTATCTGCTCCAGAGCAGGAGTAGTGGGAGTCTGGGCTCGTCCTCCAGCATGAGAGACTGTTGGTGCTATGGGAAATGCGTCAGTCTGGGCCACACTCTCTATAAGGCCCACCAAACAGACCAAAGCATCCTGAAGTACTGGGGTGGAAATGAACCCCTCCGGAACCTGAGATGGTCTGGCAGGAACAATCTTGGTTGGAAGCTCCTCATCAAGATCTATCTGAGGCTCAACTGCTAGGGCTGCTGCTCGGGTCTGGGTTGAGCCATACCCCTGCCTCGGCCTCTGGCATGGCATCGGCCTTGACCTCTACCCCTCGTATGAGCTGCCACTGAAGGCTCTGGCTGCTGCTCAGCTGAGGAAGTGGTACGTGTTCTCGCCATCTACGAGAGAATAAGAGTAGAAGAGTTCAATCAGTATTGAGAAAACAACATCGCACGACATAAGAGAATAAAAGTGAAATTTGTTCCTAAACTTCATAGCCTCTGGAAGATAAGCACAGACATCTCCGTACCGATCCTCCAGACTCTACTAAGTTTGCTCGTGAATCATGAGACCTAGGCAACCTAGTGCTCTCATACCAACTATCACGACCCGGAATTCCCATCGACGGGGCTGTGATGGCGCCTAACATTTCACTTGCTAGGCAAGCCAATGTTAGAAAATCATTAAACCAATTCCTTATTTCCATTCAGTAAATAACAATAATTAACTAAGATAAAATATGATAAGTGCGAAATAATATCAAAACTGTATTAATTACTACTACCCGGATCTGGAGTCACAATTCACGAGCATTCGAGAATTTACTACAAGTAATAGTCTGAAAGAAATACAACTGTTTGGATGAAAGAAACAGTAAAACAGAAAAGATAGACGGGGACTTCAAGGTCTGTGAACGCCGACAAATCTACCTTGAGTCTCCGGATAGTGGGTCCAACAGCTAAAATCTTGATCAACCCGAGCCGGCACCAAAATCTACACAGAAAGTGCAGAGTGCAGTATCAGTACAACCGACCCACCCCATGTATTGGTAAGTGTCGAGCCTAACCTCGACAAAGTAGTGACGAGGCTAAGGCAAGGCACCTACAAATCAACCTGTACAATTTAACAATGTATATACAAATAACAGTAATGAAGAACTAGACAAGAATTATCAAGAGGGAATACATGCTAGGGGGAAATATGAAGTAAATAGCTATAACATAATGAGAACTGAAACAACCAATATACTATAAATCAACAGGACCACAAATACAGCAAAGGAAAAATGCACGACATCACCCTTCGTGCTTTTACTCTCGATCTCACCGCAAAATCAATAGAAATAGTACGACCTCACCCTTCG
The DNA here is from genome assembly GCF_000390325.3 of Nicotiana tomentosiformis. Taxonomy (NCBI): domain Eukaryota; kingdom Viridiplantae; phylum Streptophyta; class Magnoliopsida; order Solanales; family Solanaceae; genus Nicotiana; species Nicotiana tomentosiformis. Next base: position 39,364,170 of record NC_090818.1, on the reverse strand, counting down.
TGCATTAACTCTCATATCATGGCACGGCATCACCCTTCGTGCATTAACACTCACAATATGGCACAAAATCACCCTTTGTGCATTAACACTCACAATATGGCACGACATCACTCTTCGTGCATTAACACTCACAATATGGAACGGCATCACCCTTCGTGCATTAACACTCTCCCTTACCATAATGCAATGCATATATAACAACAGAGAGATAGAATAACAAGTACAAACCTTACTTCAACATTCAGCTCCACAATATCAATCTCAACTTTGAAATAAATACTCAATTATCACCAGAAAATCCGTAAACATGATAAGAACGATAAATTGAACAACACTAGTATAACACGTAGCAATTAGGCATAGGAAAGAGACAATATAAGAAAAACAGAGAAACATGAAAAATAGGTAAATTGGCAGCGCATAAGTACTCGTCACCTCACATATATGCCGCTCACATGAATTTCACATAGCAAATAGTCTAAGGTTCCTAATTCCCTCAAGTCAGGGTTGGACACAACACTTACCTTGCTCCGAAGGATACTTAATTCTCAATCACAACTTTTCCTTTAGAATTCACCTCCAAACCACTCCTATCTATTCAAAAATGACTCAATAATATCAAATATTGCTAAAGGAATCAATTATATTGCATAAATTAAATTTTCCAACTTTTCATCCAAAAAGTCGAAAAATCGACCCCGGGCTCGCTTGGTCAAAATTCGAGGTTAGGACCAAAATCCGTTTACCCATTCACCCCCGAGCCCAAATATGTAATTAGTTTTGGAATCCGACCTCAAATTGAGGTCTAAATTTCCAAATTTCCGAAATCCTTAGTTTCTACTCTAATCCTAATTCTACCATGAAAACTCTAGATTTTTGGTTGATAATTCATGAAATGTAATATGTAATTGAAAGAAAATGGTTTAGAATTACTTACTAACACTTTGGGGAAGAAATGGATCTTGAAAAATCGCCTCTCACCATTTGGTTTTTGAGAAAAAAATAAATTTTTGGCTAAATCCCGTGATTGGATTCTGTTAAGTGTTGGGCGACAGTGTTCATCGCGTTCGCGAGAGCACTGTCGCATTCACGAAGAGTATAGGATGCCAAGCCTTCGCGTTCGCGAGATAGTGTTCACGTAAGCTACCCCCCGTGGACTTCGTGTTCGCGAGGCATTGCACGCGTTCGCGATGAAGAAAAGGCTGACCTCCCCCCCCCCCAGTGCCTAACACTACGCGTTCGCGATGAGCTCGTCGCGTTCGCAAAGGGTAATGCCCACATCGCTTCGCGTTCACGAAGAAGACAATTTTGGCCTCATCAGTTTACTCTTCGCGTTCGCGAGAGGACCTTCGCGAACGTGAAGAAGGACATGCTAGAACACCATAATTTGAAGAAAACCAGATTTTTCAAAGTCCAAAACATCCCGTGGCATATCCGAAACTCACCCGAGCCCTCGGGGCTCCAAACCAAACATGAACACAAGTCTAAAAATATCATACGAACTTGCTCGCACGATCAAATCGCCAAAATAATACCTAGAACTACGAATTTAGCACCAAATCACATGAAATTCTCAAGAATATTTTACAATTTCTATCTTCTCAACTGGACGTCCGAATCACGTCAAATCAACTATGTTTCTCATCAAATTTCACAAATAAGTCTTAAATATCATAATGAGCTTGTATCGCGCTCCGGAATAAAAATACGGACCCGGTACTCACAATGCCAAACATTAATCAATTCTTAGAAATAATTAATTTTCAGACTTTTAATTTTCATCAAAAGTTCATAACTTGAGCTAGGGACTTCCGAATTTGATTCCGGACATACGCCCATGTCCCATAATTCGATACAGACCCACCGAGACCGTCAAAATATAGATTCGGGCCCGTTTACCAAAAATATTGACCGAAGCCAACTAAAATTAATATTTAAGACAAAAATTCTTATTTTCATTAGTTTTCAACATAAAAGCTTTCCTAAAATATGTCCGGACTGCGCACGCAAATCGAGGAGGGTAAAAATAACCTTTTGGGTCATCCCCCCCTACGTGTGATCGTTTTACCATGCCACGTGGCAAGGCCGAATTTCACCAAATACATTCATAGCTAAGCATGTTAAGTGAATTTGTTTTTCTTTTTTTACTACCACTTATTAGTTCTTACTAAGTTTTAATCATTCACATATTATGCAGATTAGAGTCTTAATTAATCAAGACATTCACGTAAAGACTTTTATTATTATTATTATTATTATTATTATTATTATTATTATTATTATTATTATTATTATTTTTTTTGTTGTTGTTGTGGTTGTACTTATTCTTAATCAATCATTACCATAGCCAAACTACATCCACCACTTGCCACTTTCATAATCTCTTGTCACTATTCATATTTACGGCTAGCGTCTGTGCCAGTCATTGTCATCAACCACCACCATCCACTACCTACACTACATATCAATACTATAAATATCCATCACTAGCTTTTATCTTACAACTTTTACCGTCAATCATTATCACCAAACATCTATATCACTAGTCACCATTACTAACAACTTCTATAACTAGCCCCCGCCTTCTACCACAACCATACATTTATCACCTACGATTTCTACTGTATATCTACTGTCAACTATCAACACACATTTATCATCTCTGACCATTATTGCACAATCACCATCGAAAACCTCCTCCTCAACCACTATCGCCACCAATCACCACTTTACAATCATTATTACAGACCACAATTATCATTACTTATTGGAAAAATTGGTTAGGGAGAATATAAGATAGCTTGAGGCGTGTCAAGGATACTGTCCTTAAGGATATTTCGCTCACACAGTGATAAATAAAATTAGGCGTATATCCCATGATTCAACAAGCTCGTCCGGTTATAAAATTGGGAACAAAACTAGCAGAAAATTCAAGAAAGAAACCCAACATATATGAGAAAAAGATGATTCAGAAAGTTATATTAAAAAGTGTGTCTTTAGCTCTCAAATACCATGTTTATATAGGCGTTGCTCAAACGTCTACATAACGGCTAGTAATGGCTAGTAACGGCTAGTTTGACTCTATTAAATGTAAAATAATTTACTAACTAATAGGTAGATGTAAATAATATTTCAAAGAGAAAAAAAAATTCAAACCAAGATGGACATTACATTTTCAGATATCACTACTTTTACAACAATTCCCCACATATCTCAAAAGGGACATAGAAAATAAATAGTAAATAAAAAATTAAAGAGAGTATAATTTGCTGAGTTCTGGGTATAATAAAATTCATCTGGTGTCTTATAGACTATGAACCAGATATAGATAAAATAAAATTTAAATTACAGAATAATTAATGAAGTTGATAATTTATATGAACCAAAACTTCTCGTTGTAAGCAAGGGATCTTATTCATCATATTACAACTCCACAATTGTTGTTATTATCGCAGTTTTGCATTAATAGGCCATGCGTGCGCCTGGTTTTCATGAGTGCTCTAGAAATTTTGCTACAAAATTCATAGGAGCGGCCCCACTCCACACTTATATAGGTCCATCCATCAGGTGCATTTTGCAACACAATGCACCACCTACAACAGGCTATGGATTATTGGATTAAGAGTTTAATAACTCAACTTGACATTCCTTGCAGTCTTGCACTATATACACACACCAAAGGAAGAGACATAATTTAATAATGCACTTTTTATCAACTAATAATTTATTATTACCCATATGAACCTACTTCATGGGGTCTCCAATCACATAGGTTAGGTTACCATCATTGTTGATATATCTCAAATTGGCAAAAGTCTCAACCCCTCGATGTTTCACTTATAAGTCAAAGGATCGACCAAATCCTTTTTTGACTACACATAATATGTATAAAAAATTCTCATCTCTAAGCAATTGCTTTATGACATTATATCTTAAGAAAATGTATCTACTCTTCCCATTGAAAGATTTATTTTCTTATAATGGTTATTGCGCCTTGGCAATCATAATTCATTGACATAATTATTGTCGGTTTAACTCACCAAGATGTTGCATAATCAACCTCACTTTCAGGTAATTTTAATATCACAGCACCTACCAAAAGCTGATCACACAATCACTATTGAGCTTTTCTCATATAAATCAGAGATTCAACATCATCACTGCATCCTTCTAATACAATGGAAAATTCACATACAAAATACTAACTCATAGTATCTCTCAAGTAAGGCAAAAAATCATCTCAAATGAAATAAAACTTTGACTTCTGTACAAGTGACTTTTGAAACATCTTTCAACACATAAGAATTTATTTTCTTTTTGTATATTCCATAGTCAAGTACCAAAGTAAAATTTTCTAAACATAAAAGCAACTTTAACTTTCAAAATAAATCTCAAATTGGTAGGAAATGGGTCATAATTCAATGATTTATTCACCCAAATTACTAAGAGACCCAAAACAAGATAAATTTTCATAGCCAGAAATATAATTTATTTTTTATCTTTCAATACAATTTTTTATCACAACAAATCTCAATTTTGTAAGGCTTCATTACAATAATTTTAATAAATATTTTTCCTCATTATTCCCAGTATGATTAGGCTACATAACCGTGGCAATACATTCTCGACCCCCGCACTTTCGTAAATTTCAGACCATTAAGGAGATAATCTTTTCACAACTCATAAAGAGTTTCATTTTATAAATAACAAGCTAATAATATAGCTTCACCCAAATCCAAATTAGAAAATATGTTTGTCGAGAGATATCAAATTCATGACAAAAGGTCACAACCTTTAAATAGTTATCACAACCCCAAATTTCTTCCGTAGGAGGTCGTGATGGAACCTAGTCTCTAAGACTAGGTAAGCCTAACAATGCGAAAAAATCATAAATATCTGAAATAAATAAACAACAATTCAAATAATTACAACTCCCAGAACCCGGTAGAAATAAGTCACAAGCTTCTAAAAATTTATTCTCAATATTTCTATGTATCAAGGTCTAAAGAAAAATAAGAAAACAACATAAAATGATAGAAGGGGACTCTGGAGTCTGCGGATGCTGGCAGATATACCTCGAAGTCTCTGTGCGCAGGTAACTCACTGACGTCTAGACTCGTAAGATGTACCTGGATCTGCACAAAAAGATGTGCAAAAGCGCAGTATGAGTACACCACAACGGTACCCAGTAAATGCCAAGCCTAACCTCGGAAGAGTAGTGACGAGGTCAGGTCAGGCCCTACTGGAGAATAGATAATGACATGAAAAAATGTTTAAATAATTTAATAAGATAAAATGACTATGGAAATTAATCAAATAGTATATCACATTTAATGACACCAAATAATTTCAAATAATATCTCGTGAAATCATAACAGAATTGCTTTCAACTTTATGAAAATCACAACAATTAATCGAAGGCAACTATGGCCATAAATCAATATAAACAAGGGCACTACCGAGGTACCGCCTCGTAGTCCCAAATCATAAATAAATTCACAATATCTCATTTCTTTATATCACCGCGGGAGCCTTCACAATTTATTTAAAGAAAAATATTTTTTCCGAAATAGCTTCCCGCGTTTTAGCCACCCTTGTCGCACCGCATGACTTCTAGTAGTCACCCCTACTAGCCACGCGTATCAAGCCACCCTTATCTCACCGCATGTGTTTCAATACCCAGACCTTATACCACCGCATGCGTATCAATATCACAATATATCACAATTTGCATCTCAAGTGCCCAATATTTTAATTTTTTCAAAAATAAATCAACAACAATATTTTTCAATAATAAAAAGCTCACGGCTCATGCCAAAATAATCCAACAATAATATTTTCCACAATAAAGAGCTCACGGCTCCATCACAATGAGTGCCAAAAATTTTAAAAAAATATTCAGAAAAATAATATTTTAAAACCTTTAATACGTTGCTTCAATATCAAATTTAAAAATATCAAATACTTCATATTAATAATATTTAATTTAACGAAAATCAACCTTCAAATAATGCACAGTATAAAAGAAATCAAGTTTCAATTAAACAGGTAAAACAATTAGCAGGAAAAGGTCAAACAAATTTAAAGTATATATCTTAGATAAACGATGAAGAATATAACAAGATAAAATAATTTAATAAATGTGCAACAATGATCTACACAATTTAAAAATATAATCTTTCATATTTAGCCCGTGTATATACTCGTCACCTCGCGTACACGACTTTCAACATATTTCAATAATCACATTCATATTAATTCTAAGGAAAATATCCCCCACACAAGGTTAGACAAGTCACTTACCTCGACTTGCTCCAATTTAACCAAGTATTATGCTTTTTCCTCGATTTTTCGGCTCCGATCGACTCGTATATAGTCATAATTAATTTGATACAGTCAACAAAAATTATAGGAATCAATTTCATAAGAAAATACTATATTTTTCAATAAAATCCGAAATTAGCTCAAAAATCGCTCGTGGGGCCCACGCCTCGGAATCGGGCAAAACTCACAAAATTCGATAACTCATTCAATTACGAGTCCAACCATACCAGTTTCACTCAAATTCGACTCCGAATCGATACCGAAATCTCAAAAATTCGTTTCTATGAGATTTTCTAAAATTTTCCAAATTTCAATCTCAAAATACTAATTAAATGGTGAAAATAATGATATATTTGTGTATATAGACCAAATCCGAGTTGGAATCACTTACCCCAAATATCTTTCCTTGAAAATCTGTCAAAAGTCGCCTCTGTTCAAGCTCAAGTTTGTCAAAAATGGCAAATGGGTCAAATGCCTATGTTTTTATAACTTACAAATCTGTCTAGTCCGATCAGGGAGCTCGATCTCGGGAGCTCGATCTTGGGAGCTCGATCTCGGGAGCTCGATCTTGGGAGCTCGATTTTTGGGAGCTCAATTTTTAGGAGCTCAATTTTGGGCCTCGATTTTGGGCCAGAATTTCCAGCATAAATGAAAAATTGCAGCAGCTGTTTTAAATCCAACTTTTGATCCATTAACCATCCGAAACTCACCCGAGGCCCTCAGGACCTCAATCAAATATACCAACAAGTCCTAAAACATCATACGAACTTAGTTGAACCTCTAAATCACATCAAACAACGCTAAAACCACGAAGCATACCCCAATTCAAGCTTAATGAAATTAAGAATTTTCAACTTCCATATTCGATGTCGGAACCAATCAAATCAAGTCCGATTGACCTCAAATTTTGCACACAAGTCATAAACGACATAACAGAATTGTGAAAATTTTCAAAACTGGATTCCGACCCCGATATCAAAAAGTCAACTCTCCGGTTAAACTTCCAAACTTTAAATTCTTATTTTAGCCATTTCAAGCCTAATTTCACTACGGACTTCCAAATAAAATTCTGATCACGCTCCTAAGTCCAAAATCACCATACGGAGCTGTTGGAATCATCAAAATTTTATCCCGGGGTCATTTGCATATAATTCGACATCCGGTCGCTATTTGAATTTAAACTTTTAATTTTTCTTCAAAATTCCATATCTCGGGCTAGGGACCTCGGAATTTGATTCCGAGTATACGCCCAAGTCCCAATTCATGATACGGTCCTACCGGAACTGTCAAAACACTGATCCGAGTCCGTTTGCTCAAAATGTTGACCTAAGTCAACTCAATTGAGTTTTAAAGTTCTAATTCATATTTTAATCTATTTTTCACATAAAAACTTTCCAGAAAATTTTACGGACTGCGCACTCCAGTCGAGGAATGATAAATAGTGCTTTTTGAGGTCTTAGAACGCAGAATTAATTATTAAATTTAAAGATGACATTTTGGGTCATCATATTCTCCACCTCTAAAATAAACGTTCGTCCTCGAACGGAGTTAGAAAAAGTACCTGAGCAGGTGAATAAGTGTGGATAACTGCTGCGTGTATCATGCTCGATCTCCCAAGTCACCTCCTCGACCGGATGACCCCTCCGCTGAACCTTCACGAAATCAATGTTCTTTGACCTCAGCTTTCGAACCTCCCTATCCAAAATAGCCACTGGTTCCTCAACATAAATTAGATCGTTGTCCAACTGAACCAAACTGAAGTCTAACACATGAGACGGATCGCCGTGATATTTTCGAAGCATGGAAACATGGAATACCGGATGAACCGCAGAGAGACTAGGTGGTAGTGCAAGTTTATAAGCCACATCTCCAACTCTCTCAAGAATCTCAAAAGGCCCAATATACCTAGGGCTCAACTTGCCCTTCTTACCGAACCTCATCACCCCCTTCATAGGCGAACCCCGGAGCAATACCCGCTCACCAACCATGAATGTAACATCACAAACCTTCCGATCCGCATAACTCTTCTGTCTAGATTGGGTTGTACGAAGTCAATCCTGAATCAACTTAACCTTTTCCAAGGCATCCTGAACCAAGTCTATACCCAAAAGTCTAGCCTCGCCTGGTGCGAACCAACCCACTGGAGACCGGCACCGCTTACCATACAAGGCCTCATACGGAGCCATCTGAATGCTTGACTGGTAACTGTTGTTGTAAGCAAACTCCGCAAGTGGTAAGAACTGATCCCAAGCACCCCCAAAATCTATCACACACGCACGAAACATATCCTCCAGTATCTGAAAAATGCGTTCGGACTTCCCGTCCGTCTGAGGATGAAATGTTGTACTCAACTCTACCCGAGTACCCAACTCACGCTGTACTGCCCTCCAAAACTGTGAGGTAAACTGTGTACCCCGGTCAGAGATGATAGATACTGGTACACCGTGAAATCTGATAATCTCGCGAATATATACCTGAGCCAGCTGCTCTGAAGAGTAAGTAGTAATCACATGAATGAAATGAGCTGATTTGGTCAGCCTATCCACAATCACCCAAACTGCATCAAACTTCCGCTGAGTCTGTGGGAGCCCAACAACAAAATCCATAGTGATCCGCTCCCATTTCCATTCTGGAATCTCTAACTTCTGAAGTAATCCACCCAGTCGTTGATGCTCATATTTCACCTGTTGACAATTTAGACACCGAGATACAAACTCCACTATGCCTTTCTTCATCCGCCTCCACCAATAGTGTTGTCTCAAGTCCTGATACATCTTTGCAGCACCCGGATGAATGGAGTACCGCGAACTGTGAGCTTCCTGGAGAATCAACTCACGCAAGCCATCTACATTGGGTATACATAGCCTGCCCTGTATCTGTAGTACACCGTCATCTCCAATAGTGACTTCCTTGGCATCACCGTGCTGAACTGTGTCCATAAGGACAAGCAGATGGGGGTCATCATACTGACGTTCCCTGATATGATCATAAAGAGAAGATTGAGAAACCACGCAAGCCAAAACTCGACTCGGCTCGGAAATATCCAGTCTAACAAACTGGTTGGCCAAGGCTCGAACATCCAAGGCTAAAGGCCTCTCTGCTACCGGTAAATATGCTAAGCTTCCCAAACTCTCCACCTTACGACTCAAGGCATCAGCTACCACATTGGCCTTCCAAGGATGATAGAGAATGGTGATATCATAATACTTAAGCAACTCCAACCATCTTCGTTGCCGCAAATTAAGATCCTTCTGTTTAAACAGATGTTGGAGACTCCGGTGATCGGTGTAGATCTCGCAATGGACACCGTACAAATAATGCCGCCAAATTTTTAAGGCATGAACAATAGCTGCTAACTCCAGGTCATGTACAGGATAATTCTTTTCATGCACCTTTAACTGTCTGGACGAGTAGGCAATCACCCTACCATCTTGCATGAACACTGCGCCGAGACCAATACGCGACGCGTCACAATACACAGTATAAGATCTTGTACTTGTAGGTAATACTAATACTGGGGTTGTAGTCAAAGCTATCTTGAGCTTTTGAAAGCTCTCCTCACATTCCTCGGTCCACCTGAACGGAGTACCCTTCTGGGTTAATTTGGTCATAGATGCAGCAATAGAAGAGAAACCCTTTACAAATCGGCGATAATACCCTGCCAAACCAAGAAAACTCCTGATTTCCGTAACTGAGGATGGTTTGGACCAATTCTGCGCTGCTTCAATCTTCTTCGGATCTACCTTGATCCCCTCGCATGAAACTATATGACCCAAAAATCCCACTGAATCAAGCCAGAATTCACACTTTGAAAATTTTGCATATAACTTCCTTTCTCTCAAAATCTGAAGCACAGTCCTCAGGTGTTGTTCATGATCTTCCCGACTCCGGGAATACACCAGAATATCGTCAATAAATACAATGACGAAGGAATTAAAATAGGGCTAAAATACACTATTCATTAAGTGCATAAATGTTGCTGGGGCGTTGGTCAGCCCGAAAGACATCACAAGGAACTCATAATGACCGTACCGAGTCCTGAAAGCAGTCTTCGGGATATCTGGCTCCCGATTCTTCAATTGATGATAGCCTGAATGTAAGCCGATCTTAGAGAATACTCTGCCACCCTGAAGCTTATCAAATAGGTCATCAATACGTGGCAATGGATACCTGTTCTTCACGGTAACCCTGTTCAGCTGGCGGTAATCAATACATATCCGCATAGAACCATCCTTCTTCCTTACAAATAAGACAGGAGCACCCCAAGGAGATATACTGGGCCGAATGAAACCCTTATGAAGAAACACTGTTCTTTTAATTCTTTCAACTCTGCTGGGGCCATACGGTATGGTGGAATAGAAATGGGCTGAGTGCCCGGTAACAAATCAATGCCAAAGTCAACATCCCTGTCGGGCGGCATACCCAGAAAATCCGCTGGAAATACATCAGGAAAATCCATCACTACTGGAACTAAAGCCACAGTAGGAGTATCAATACTAACATCTCTCACATAGGCCAGATACGCATCACACCCCTTCTCAACCATTCGTTGAGCTTTAAGAAATGAAACAACCATGCTAGGAATATGATCTGAGGTACCTCTTCACTCTAGCCGCGGTAGACATGGCATAGCCAACGTTACCGTCTTGGCGTAACAATCAAGAATAGCGTGATAGGGCGACAACCAGTCCATACCCAAAATAATATCGAAATCCACCATACTGAGCAATAATAAACCAGCTCTGCTCTCAAAACCACTGATAACAATTAAACACGACAGATACACACGATCCACAATAATATATTCACCCACAGGTGTAGATACAAAAATAGAAGAACTCAAGGAATCACGTGATACGCCCAAATACGGGGCAAAATAAGATGACACATAAGAATAAGTGGAGCCTGGATCAAATAAGACTGATGTATCTCTATGATAAACCGGAATAATACCTGTGATAACAGAATCGAATGCAACAACATCTGTCCTAGCAGGAAGGGCATAATATCTGGCATGGCCTCCCCATTTAGGGCAACATCTACCTACCCGACCTCCACCTCTAGCTGTATGTGCAGGTGGAGTGGAAATTGGTGCAGTAATCATGGCCTGAGAAGCCTGAGGCCCCTGTGGAATAGGTGGGGCCTGAGAAATCCGTGGAGGTGCACCTCTCCTAAGTATAGTGCAATCCCTCATGATATGACGAGTGTCACCACACTCAAAACAAGCCCTCAGAGGACGTGGCTGATGGGACTGGCTCGAGCCTGATCGACTAGACTGCCCGCTGAAAGCATCCTGTACAAGAGGTATAGAAGACACCGGTGGTGCATAATATAGAACCTGAGGTCTGGGAGTAGTCGGAATACCACTGGAAGCTGGAAGTGCTGAATGAATAGGATGGCTCACATAACCTCTACCATGACGGGCTACAACTGGGGCACGAGAATTATTATATTTGCCAGAATCTCGGGGTCTCTTAGCTTCCCTCTCTTCCATCTCCCGAGTCTACATACCTTCCAATCTCCTAGCAATTGACACCACCGGTTGGTATGTGATGTCCATATCTAGCTCTTGGGCCATACTGTATCTGATACTAGGGTGAAGACTCTCAATAAATCTGCGAACCCGCTCTCGAATAGTAGCAACTAAGGCTGGTGCATGCCTAGCCAAATCACTGAATCAGACCGCATATTCTGACACGGTCATAGAACCCTGGCGCAGCTGCTCAATCTCTATGCGCCATGCATCCCTAAGACTCTGAGGAACATACTCCCTTAAGAACATATCTGAAAATTGAGTCCAAGTAAGTGAAGCTGCCTCAGCCGGACTATCCAACTCATATGCCCGCCACCACTTGTAGGTTGCTCCTCTAAACTGGAATGCCGTAAAAGAAACCACATTGGAATCCACAATACCCATAGTACGAAGAATACGGTGACATTCCTCCAGAAAACCATGAGCATCCTCTGAAGCTAAACCGCTGAAAGTGGGAGGGTGGTACTTCTTATACCTCTCGAGCCTGAGCTGCTCCCCCTCTGAAACTGTTGTCCTAATCTCAGGCCGAACTGGGATAACTGGTTTCACTAGTATAACCTATGGGGCATGGTAAACTTGGGCCCGTGGTTCTGGAGTACGGACGGCGGGAGTCTACGCTCCTCACCCAGCCTGAGATGTGGTAGGAGCAAGTGGAATTAATCCTGCCTGAGCTAAAGTGCCAAACATGCTCAAAAACTGGGCAAGAGTCTCCTGAAGTGCATGAGTAGTAACAGGTATCTCAGGTGCCTGCTCTCCAACTGGAGCTACTGGTGGCTCTGGTGCAGCAACTCGCGCAGATGCTTTGGCTGCACTACGTGGTCTTCCTCGACCTCTAACTCGGCCTCGGCCCCGGCCTCTTGCGGCTCCAACATGGGGTGCGGGTGTATAATCGTCAGATCCAGTTGTGCGTGTCCTCACCATCTGTGAGAGAATAGAAAGACAATTGTTTAGAACTTTGAAATCAGCAAAGGCGTACGATAAGGAATCAAAGAAGTGAATATTTCCTAACAGTTCTATAGCCTCTCGAAGATAAGTACAGACATCTCCGTACCGATCCGCAAGACTCTACTAAACCTACTTGTGACTCATAACACCTATGAACCTAGAGCTCTGATACCAACTTGTCACGACCCCAAATTCCCTCCATAGGAGGTCGTGATGGAACCTAGTCTCTAAGACTAGGTAAGCCTAACAATGCGAAAAAATCATAAACATCTGAAATAAATAAACTACAATTCAAATAATTACACCTCTTAGAACCCGGTAAAAATAAGTCACAAGCTTCTAAAAATTTATTCTCAATGTTTCTATGTATCAAGGTCTAAAGAAAAATAAGGAAGTAACATAAAATGATAGAAGGGGACTCCGGAGTCTGCGGACGCTAGCAGATATGCCTTGAAGTCTCCGTGCGCAGGTAACTCACTGACGTCTAGACTAGTAAGATGTACCTAGATCTGCACAAAAAGATGTGCAGAAGCGTAGTATGAGTACACCACAGCGGTACCCAGTAAGTGCCAAGCCTAACCTTGGTAGAGTAGTGACGAGGTCAGGTCAGGCCCTATTGGGGAATAGATAATGGCATGGAAAAATGTTTAAACAATTTAATAAGATAAAATGACTATGGAAATGAATCAAATAGTATGTCACATTTAATGACACCAAATAATTTCAAATAATATCTAGTGAAATCATAACAGAATTCCTTTCAACTTTATGAAAATCACAACAATTAATCGAAGGCAACTATGGCCATAAATCAATATCAACAAGGGCACTACCGAGGTACCGCCTCGTAGTCTCAAATCATAAATAAATTCACAATATCTCATATCCTTATATCATCGCGGGAGCCTTCACAATTTATTTAAAGAAAAATATTTTTCCCGAAATAGCCTCTCGTGTTTTAGCCACCCTTATCACACCGCATGACTTCTAGTAGTCACCCTTACTAGCCACGCGTATCAAGCCACCCTCATCTCACCGCATGCGTTTCAATACCCATACCTTATACCACCGCATGCATATCAATATCACAATATATCATAATTTGTACCTCAAGTGCCCAATATTTTGATTTTTCCAAGAATAAATCAACAACAATATTTTTCAATAATAAGGAGCTCACGGCTCATGCCAAAATAATCCAACAATAATATTTTTTTACAATAAAAAGCTCACGGCTCCATCACAATGAGTGCCAAAAATCTTAAAAAAATATTCAGAAAAATAATATTTCAAAACCTTTTATACATTGCTGCAATATCAAATTTAAAAATATCAAATAATTCATATTAATAATATTTAATTTAAAGAAAATCAACCTTCAAATAATGCACAGTGTAAAAGAAATCAAGTTTCAATTAAACAAGTAAAACAATTAGCAGAAAAAGGTCAAACAAATTTAAAGTATATATCTCAGATAAACGATAAAGAATATAACAAGATAAAATAATTTAATAAATGTGCAACAATGATCTACACAATTTAAAAATATAATCTTTTACATTTAGCCCGTGTACACACTCGTCACCTCGCGTACATGACTTTCAACACATTTCAATAATCACATTCATATTAATTCTAGGGAAAATTTCCCCCACACAAGGTTAAACAAGTCACTTACCTCGATTTGCTCTAATTTAACCAAGTATTATGCTTTTTTCTCGATTTTCCGACTCCGATCGACGTCATAATTAATTTGATACAGTTAACAAAAAATATAGGAATCAATTTCATAAGAAAATACTATATTTTTCAATAAAATCCAAAATTAACTCAAAAATTGCTCGTGGGACCCATGCCTCAGAATCGGGCGAAACTCATAACATCCGACAACCCATTCAATTACGAGTCCAACCTTACCAATTTTATTCAAATCCGACTCCTAATCGATACCGAAATCTCAAAAATTCGTTTCTATGAGATTTTCTAAAATTTTCCAAATTTTGATCTCAAAACACTAATTAAATGGTAAAAATAATGATATATTTGTGTATATAGACCAAATCCAAGTTGGAATCACTTACCCCAAATATCTTTCCTTGAAAATATGTCAAAAGTCGCCTCTGTTCAAGCTCAAGTTTGTCAAAAATGGCAAATGGGTCAAATGCCTATGTTTTTATAACTTACAAATCTGTCTAGTCCGATCAGGGAGCTCGATCTCGGGCTCGATCTTGGGAGCTCGATCTCGGGAGTTCGATCTTGGGAGCTCGATCTTGGGAGTTCGATCTCGGGAGCTCGATCTTGGGAGCTCGATTTTTGGGAGCTCAATTTTTGGGAGCTCAATTTTGGGCCTCGATTTTGGGCCAGAATTTCCAGCATAAAGGAAAAATTGCAGCAGTTGTTTTAAATCCAACTTTTGATCCGTTAACCATTCGAAACTCACCTAAGGCCCTCGGGACTTCAACCAAATATACCAACAAGTCCTAAAACATCATATGAACTTAGTCGAACCTCTAAATCACATCAAACAACGCTAAAACGACGAATCATACTCCAATTCAAGCTTAATGAAACTAAAAATTTTCAACTTCTACATTCGATGCCGGAACCTAGCAAATCAAGTCTGATTGACCTCAAATTTTGCACACAAGTCATAAATGACATAACAGAGCTGTGAAAATTTTCAAAACTCAATTCCGACCCCGATATCAAAAAGTCAACTCCCCGGTCAAACTTCCAAACTTTAAATTCCTATTTTAGCCATTTCAAGCCTAATTTCACTACGGACTTCCAAATAAAATTCCGATCATGCTTTCTAAGTCCAAAATTATCATACGGAGCTGTTGGAATCATCAAAATTCTATTCCGGGGTCGTTTGCACATAATTCGACATTCGATCGCTATTTGAATTTAAACATTTAATTTTTCTTCAAAATTCCATATCTCGGGCTAGGGACCTCGGAATTTGATTCTGGGCATACGCCCAAGTCCCAATTCACGATATGGTTCTATCGGAACTATCAAAATGCTGATCCGAGTCCGTTTGCTCAAAATATTGACCAAAGTCAACTCAGTTGAATTTTAAAGCTCTAATTAATATTTTAATCCATTTTCACATAAAAACTTTTCAGAAAATTTTATGGACTGCGCACTCAAGTCAAGGAATGATAAAAAGTGCTTTTTCGAGGTCTTAGAATATAGAATTAATTATTAAATTTAAAGATGACATTTTGGGTCATCACAATAGTATATAAATGTAAATACCATTTATTCTCGTGATCTCAAGCAACATAAACAAATTGTCCCCCTGACATGTTAGAAAATTCTACAACTACCGACATAACTAATATCACATTGCCTCTTCGAGATGTTAAAAGAGAATATTTAAAACACTCTAGACCAAGAGAACTACAAAATCAGTGCAGTATCTTTCACTTTGCAAAATGCACATACAAAATTGCAAATACAAATTCACATAAGCATATAATGTACAACTATAAACACATCTAAAATTGAAAGGACATTATATGTATCATCCTGATGTCAAAGTTTATCTGCCTATTATATTCTCACGAGAATAATCATGAAAGAATAAATATTGAAGAGATATATATTAGTTCAATTATGCATACCTGACACTTAGATATAATGTTACAAAAAAATATATCAACGGGAGAATATTACCGTATATCTTTAAAGTTCATCAAAATTCCATAAGTAGTATTCTCCATAAGACTATTGTGCAAACTTGAGTGTAGGTCCCATTTTCAAAATTAGAACAATAACTTGGACATCGTCAAATTTGATTCTCCATAATAAAAAAATGTGGAAATATCCTTAAGATTGTTGGAAAAATTGGTTAGGGAGAATATAAGTTAGTTTGAGGCGTGTCAAGGACACTGTCCTTAAGGATATTTCGCTCACACAGTGATAAATAAAATTAGGCGTATACCCCATGATTCAACAAGCTCGTCCGGTTATAAAATTGGGAACAAAACTAGCAGAAAACTCAAGAAAGAAACCCAGCATATACGAGGAAACGATGATTCAGAAAGTTATATTAGAAAGTGTGTCTTTAGCTCTCAAATACCATATTTATATAGGAAACGTCTAGATAACGGCTACTAATGGCTAGTTTGGCTCTATTAAATATAAAATAATTTACTAACTTATAAGTAGATGTAAATAATATTTCAAAGAGAATTTTTTTTTTAAATTAAGATAAACATTAACTTTTGAGATATAACTAATTTTACAATATGCTGCCGCCATTAATTTTTAGAGCGTGATTCATGGAAGAAACAATCTATACAACATCATGTAAATTAATACTTATTCTATACTTTGTGAATATAATATTTATTATTTGAATTATTTAGTTATTACTTATTTCCATTACGTATTATTTAATGTATAGATCAAGATACAATATCTTATAATTAGAGACATATTAATACAAATAAAAGCCTTAGAAAATCTATATATTGACTATCACATTTAGATTCAGAACTCAAACTGGATTTAAAGAAAATAATTTTCTTCTTCTTGCTAAGTATAAAAATAGAACAGACATAATGCACAAAGTCAATCTATCTGCCTATCTTTTATCCATTAAGAAGAAGAAAGATTGCCCATGCAAATATGCAGTTAAAAGAATTCGATATTCGTAAAAACACAAAACTCAAACGGAGAAAAAATGGAAAAGTGGTAGATTTTTTTTAAAAAATAATTGGGCAGTGTAAAATTGAAGAAACAGACAAACAAATGCAAAGTGGGTAAACAGTATATAATGTCACTCACGCACATGGCGGAAGGAGTAGAGAGAGAAAGAGAGAAGAAAGTGGATGCAGCTGTTAATGGTGTCTATCTTTTGTACTTTGGAGCGCGATTCGGTCTTCCCGAAGCGAAAGCCAAATCCTTTCACACCTTCGCTCCTCTACTCGTGACTGGTATGGCAATATGAAGCTAAACGGCGTTGTACTGTTACCTTTAACGACCTTATCTTCAGATCTTCTTCGTCCTTAACCGCAACGGACCGTCCAAAAACCCTAATATGCTTCGCCGAAATGCTGTGACAAGGTCATTTTCACCTTTTTTCCCTTTTTCTCCTGCATGTGACGCGATGGCCGATGGCGGATTTGTTATTTTTGCGTATCGAGCACTTGATATCTATGTAGATGCGCCTTTCTGGATCCGGAAACTTTCTGAATTTTGTGCCTTTTTACATACAATTTGCTGAATTACAGTTGAAATTGTTACTTGTTTGTTTCCTTTTCGTTCATTTTCGTTTCTGTTAGCTTACTCTTAGCGGTTTGCTCCTGCCGCCTCTTTTTGTTGTTAGATTTTTTACTGTCAATGCGCATTTTGTTAGATTTGAGTTATAGTTCCACGTGTTTTTCTGTTTCTGCGGATGTATATAAAGGCGAGGTTCCAATTCTGGACAGCTGTGTACACTTATGATGTAAATGCATCAAATTAGGAAATGTACTAGTATCTAAGTATTTTTCCTGATTATCAAATTCTCTAAAGTCCTAACACTTCACCAAAAAAAGGAAAAAGGGTCTACTTTTGATTTCGAAGCCACTGCTCAAACAGAGAAAGCTTTGATTTTGATGCACTGATTCCATGCCATGAGTTGATGCTAGATCTATTATTAGGAGATAATAAGTTTTGCTTAACCCGACTGTTTGTTAAACCTTTAATGTTGCCTCATTTGGCTTCAAATGCATCCTGCTCCTCCAATGTTTAATTATTACCACAGCTGGCCACCTCTCACAGGACTAAGCTTGTTACACTATCTAGTTTTTCAAGAAGTGGAACACATCTTAGATGACATCCTTTGCTTGATAATGATCAAGCCTTGTTTCCGTAACAGGTGAGGCTTGCACGTCCACTGTGGTCTATAATAATTCTGAAGAATCAGATAGCAACACCGTATCCCTTGGTCCCTGTAACTTTGCTCCATACTAATTATAACCCCCCCCCCCCCCGGTATTTTGTATCGTGTCTTTGGACTTGGGGATAGAAATGATGATTTTATCTTTGATATTGCGGGTAACAGTCATGCACTAGTCATTGTGGCCAATAAGTTTCTATACTTCCTTCTGAAAAAGCTATTGGAATTTGATTTTTCAGAAGTACATTATTGTAGTGTGGGAATAGAACTGCTTGTTGCCTCATTTGTCATGTATATGAGTTCTTGCATTCCTACGACTTTCTGAGAATTTTGTGTTTCTGTGCAGAAGCATACAAGTGGATATTGTAGGTCCAGACTATAGATCATTCTGACGATGATATTTATTTTGTAGCGAGGCTCGGTGCTGGTCTTCCATTCCTTTATTGATGGTTAGCATTTGACGAAGGATAGGCCAAAGAACTTTAGGATTGTGAAGAAGTTATAACTCAGCAAAGATGCTGTTCAACAAAGACATTGAAGGTCTGCGTGATGATGGATTTGATGGGTCAGTTAATGAGACGCAGATATTTGCAGACGTGTTCTTCGGAAATGAGAGCAGTACCAATAGGTGTCCTGTGGCCGGAGTTATCAAATTTGAGGGTGACGTTACTAACCAGACAGATGAACCTGGACATTTGTGTGGTGAGAATTCTGCATTGACACTACTTCATGATTCTCATGACGTAAAGGAGGATTCTAGAGAAGACCCATGTGAAAAAGAGCTAACCAATAGTCATGTGGAAGAGGAATCTGACCCATTAACTTCTTTGGATAGAGTACCTGCAGATATATCACAGCAACCCTCTTTCTGCCCTTCTCAGAGTGTGTTATGTCATATAGTTGAATCTTCGAACCAAGGTGTTAAAGCAAGTTCGTATTTGCAGAAGCGGCACGCTGTGCTGGACCAAAGTCACATGCTTGGTGAAATGGATTCATCAAAATTAAGATCGTCTAAAATAGAAGGAAATGGATGGAAGGATGTAGCTGGTAAAGCAATTGCATCACCTGCTTCTCAGGAGAGCTATGCAACTAAGTTGTTGGTTGGCAGTGCCGCAAAGCCGTCAGGGATTCGTCGACCACCCAAGCCAAAGTGGAGGGACCATTGCTTTGTAGAATTGGATGAAGCTGAATTGTCAACGATTAAGGGTTCTCCAAATGACCCTCGCCCTCTTCTTCGGTACCACATCCATCGTTTGCTCAGAGCAGCAGGATGGGTAGTTGGAAGGCGTAAAAGAAATAATAAATTTCATGGAATTGGTGAGTATGTTTACAAGTCACCTGAAGGAAGACCAATCCGTGAATTCTGGAGGGCCTGGACCTTGTGTGGGCAGAGTGTGTTTACTTATGCAGATTGTATTTTGCCAGAAATGGATTGTAGGTTGTGGTCTGATATGCATCAATTTTTGGGTGACCTATCTGGTACAGTGATGGAGATTGAAGAAAAACTGGATACCTTGGAAACAGCTTCTGCATTGGCTCGTCTTTGGTGTCTCCTCGATCCCTTTGCAATTGTGGTGTTCATTGACAAAACATTACGCTTTCTCAAAGAAGGAAAAACGGTTAAAGCCAAAATGACTTTGGTCACCACTCCTATTAAAAATGACACGTTAAAGACTGTGGGCACTGCAGGAAACCTGTTTGCTGAGAGGTTGTTGCAGAACCAGCCTTGCAGCTCTTCTTTAGTCTCAGATAGTGCATTGACAAGTCTTGAGGGAGATAAATGGATCCACAAGGAGTATGTTGATGAAAGTTCCCTCAACTTAACAGACTCACAGATGAGAGAAGGAAAATATCTGAATGGCGCATCTTATTATTATCCTAATGAAAGATCCATGTGCTTAAGTGATACTGTCAGTGGCGATGCTAATAAATACAGGAAACTCTTGGAAAATGGTAAAAATGTCCTGGATTTAGCTCCTTTACCAGCTTGTGGGTCTGAAAGCACCAGTGAGCATGCTGGATCTTGTTTGTTTGAAGTTCCTATTAGTTCAGGAAATGCACTAAGCTCGCTTGGGGGATCTAATAATGTTCTTACTCAGCAAGATAGCAACAGTATACCTCATGCAGCAAGTTCAGTCTTGAAAAGGAAGGCCTCAAAGAAATCAAAAAAGTTATCAGAAATGGAATTTACTAACGGCTGCCAAGATGAGAAGTTTGGTACATCTTATAATAAGAGTGGATTGCATGAAGTCAGTGGATCTGGCTTACAAATACATTCAAGACCTAAGGGATATTTAGTAGACTACCTGGGGAGAGCTAGAGGTCATCAAGGGCAGTCCTTCCGTAGTTCAGAGTTTCAGGACAATACTGAACAGAACAATTTTAAGAAGTTTAGGCAGACATTGGCTAGTTCTAAGCAATTGAGTCAGTTTAATGTGCACATGAAGTTCAACTCTGGGAATATTGACAATGATAACTCTCTGCGAGGAAATATTGAATTTAAAGCAATTACAAGTAAGCGCAAAGTTGGGTCAAAGAAACTTAAGACATGTCGTCTTAGTGATGACGATCTCTTAATCTCAGCTGTAATTAGAAACAAGACATGCAGATCTGGCAACAAAAGGGGTAAAACTAAACCGCTGAGGAAAAGAAAGAGCCAGAAAAGCGGTTGCAAGTTGCTATTACGTAGCCTCAACAAGGGTGGAAAGCACTTCATCGAAGCAAAATGGCCTACCTTTGCCTCAAGAACAGTGTTATCCTGGTTAATTCATTCTGGGGTTGTTTCCCCAAACGAAGTGATCCAGTACCGGAACTTGAAGGACGATTCTGTGGTAAAAACCGGCGTAATAACTAGGGATGGAATATTCTGCAATTGCTGTGACAAGCTGCTATCCATCTCTGAGTTCAAAAGTCATGCTGGTTTTAAGCTCAATCGTCCCTGTTTGAACCTTTTCATGGAGTCTGGTAAGCCGTTTACCTTATGTCAGCTTGAGGCTTGGTCAGATGAATACAAGGCACGAAGAGCTGTTCCTCAAACTGGCCAAGCTGAGGAAAGGGACCAAAATGATGACAGTTGCGGGCGATGTGGTGATGGTGGCGAGTTGATATGTTGTGATAATTGTCCAGCTACCTTTCATCTAGCTTGTTTGTTCACACCGGTTTGTCTTCTGACCCTTTTCACTTGGTTTACCATCTCTAGCCAGTTTGGTATTTTATCTTGCCTTGAGTGCATTCTTTTCTTGATCAACATTTATGTTTAACCCATTTGTAAATTGTTAAATGTCAAAGATCCGTCCTTATGCTTTATGCATGCGTTTCATATATGGTTTAGCTGACATTATATTATGAAAGTATTTTTCCCTAGGAAGAAACTATACTTGTCTGAAACAGTTTTCGATCTGTCTTATTCTTGAAAAGTTCGGTTGTGTTTTATCATAGTGCTGGTGAACAACCAGCATCAACTTTCTAAATAGGCTATCCCATATGTAGCAACAGGTTCCTTAGACACCCTCAGTGACCAATGTAGAGTGATGGCTAAGTTTATTTTAAAGAAGACAGTAATTGACCTCTCAAAGTTGCCGTTTATCTGTTGAAGGTGAAGCAGTATTATATGCATTTCAGAAGAGTGCGGAAGCCCAAAACTAGAACTACTAAATCTTTAACAAAATTCTTCTCCATGTTTTTTTGCTAGCTTTTTTAAAAACTGTTGAAAGTGGTCTTGGTAGCCCTGATCTGATGGATTATTGATCTGCCGATCTTTGGCAATCAATGAAGTTTAACATGTTCAGTGTCAATTGGGTCTTCAAGACTTCGGTTGGCCTCTTTTTAAGAATCTGACAAGTTTATTTGGCTGTCCCAACTTGTGTTTATCTACAGTTCACTTGCTGGCAAAATTGAAGTGTATTTATGAGCCCTTGCTTAATTAGAAAGTAAGGCAGTTCTATAGAACTCTAGGAGTATGCACTTTTTCCTATTTTATCCCAATTCTAGATTTGATCCCTCTCACCATTGTGGTAGATTCAATTTGATCTAATTATTAAGAACATCCCAATTTTGTTCCAGGTTTCAATCTACTATCTTAGACACAAAGAAAAGTTCTAAAAAATAAGTAGCATACTGATGAACATATTAGGCCATTGTTGTTCGAGAGGAATGAGAAGGATTCAATTTGGCCTAAATGGGCTTTCCTTTCCTTGTTATTTGCTATTCCAATCTTCTGCTTTAATGCTTGTCTGCGAGTTTCTTGAGAGGTATCACAATAAGTTAATTGGTCGTTCTATTGGATCTGATACTGTATTTGTTTCCGATGATATAAAAGCAAATTAATAGCAAAGAGTCAGCTTAAATTATTGACTTATCAAATGAAATAGCTAAGAGATGGCGTGTATGACAACTATTATTTCACACCTGACACATTTATCATAGATATGGTGATCTGGGACTTGGAGGATGAGTTATTGGCTAGAGACGTAGCCCGCTTCAAATGCCAAAGCCTGTGTTCTACATTTCGGTCTTATAAGATTTTCCAAAATTGTGTCTTCAAGCCCTATATAGTGATAATCTAGGTTTTCCTGATTGAGTTCGTTTTCTGACCCATATTCTGTTGTTTCAGCCAATTTTGGGCCAAATATCTTATTTTCACATGTTTTCCTATTCTATTGGTACTTTACCTAGTCATTTGGGGATTCGTTTTTTTTCCACAATATGAACTGGTCCACTTGTTAGTTTGGGCATATTGATGCAAATTCAGTTTATTTAAGAGTTTCTTTTGATTTTTTGGATTTCAAGAAGTTTTCATGTTTCAAATGGATAACTAAAGAGGGTGGAAACCTATTTTTGCATCAGTCTTTACTTATACTTAATTTATTGACTTCTCAGTTGGTTGACATATTTACCATGTTTGAAGTCCAACTGAATTATCTTTGTCCAGCTTTTTGGTACGTTTCTTAATTCCTAATTATGACGGTGTTTAACTTTTGGTTGTGATGTAAATCACTTTGTTGATCTTTAGCAAAAGTCACTATCTTAATGATCAAGAAAAATCAAGTCATTTTGTTAAAACTAACAATCACATATTCTGTCATAATGGTGGTAATTATGAATTAGTTAAAATCAAAATCAGTCTCGTAGAGCGAGCATAAAATGTTAGCTTGCATAATGTGTGGACCCACTCTTGGCCTATATATAGGCCTTAAACTTCAAGGAAGACGGCTTAACTTGTTTGTTGCTATAGGTAAAAGATACTTTGGCTAGTATGATTTTGCTTATGTTATACTTTATCATATAGAAGACCATCTCCATTCCTTGTCAAAAAAAAAAAAGGAAAAGAAATCTCTGTTATAAATTGAATCAAACAAAAAATAATGGACCTATATCACCATGTCTTCCAGGTCCCAGTATATGATCGTTTCTGTGAAATCAGTTAACCCTCTTTTTTCTTACTGGCTAGTATCTAAGATGATTAGTGTATTACTCATGTTGCTGCGGTAGTTTTTTATGCCCGTAATGCTCCATTGCTTTTGAACTGGTTTTGACGAAATCGATGGTAGTGATTTGATGTTCTGATTCAGATTTGCTTGGTACCTTGTATTGTCTTTTCTGCTTGATTATTTGTTTTACATTGTTCTTCTTGCTTTTTTTTCCATTCTCGTAAATCGTACCATGTTTTTCTCTACAAGCCTGTGCTATATTCATTTTTTCATGACCGTGGTGTCCGGGCCAGCTTGCGCGCACCTTAACTAATTCTACGAGATACCTGCTATCTCCACCAGCAACAGGTACGAAGAATCACCTAATGTTTTTTGTCTCAATTGGGTTTTGAACTTGAGACCTCATGATTCTCAACCCACTTCATTGACCACTATGCCACACCCTTGGGTGCTATATTCATTTACTGATGTTGTGGTTTCTGTTTTTGCACAAGGCATGAATTTACTATATTCCTTCTAAAATATCATATCCATTCATATGGCCTGGTTTTCCTTTGATTTTGTTACGTATGATACATTGAGTACTTCATTTTGTTTGAAGATACTGGACATGAGATATAGATTCTAGTAGATTAACTTTATCATTTCTTGTTTCAGGAACTTCCTGAAGGGAGTTGGTATTGTCCACAGTGCACTTGCCGGAAATGTGGGGACGTGGTTAAATATAGTGAAGCATCGAGATCCTCCAGTGCATTAAAATGTTCACAGTGTGAGCATAAATGTGCGTACTCCCATGAACTTGACTTGATTGGTCTTTTTTGGTTTCTGTTCTTTTCCCGTTGTAGGCCTTCAAATGTCCGAATATTGCTATTGGAGCTTTGTGTTCACTTCTTACCATAATGCACGGTCCCAAATAATACTAAGATTTTGAGTTTGGCATACTTCACAAGCCTCAATCAGAGAGTTGTCTTTTTCACATTTAGTTGTGTCATTTTGGGGGGGGGGGGGGTTTATTTCTTCCTTCCCAAAAAATTTCCTAGTTTTTTTTCTGTTAGTAAATGCCTTGATGATTTGTGAACAGATCATGAAGCATGCAGTAAGCTAAGGGTTACAAAAGGTGGAGAAGCCTCTGATACATGGTTCTGCAGCGAAAGCTGTCAGGAGGTGAGGTCGACATCTCAGCTTTACATCTGCTATTATAAAACAAGGTTGCTCAGTGATGTAGGTCCTGAATGCAATTAGCGTACATCAAATGAATCAACTTTTCATGTTTTTGTCTCTTTGAAGGTTTTAATGTGGAGTTTTGAAATGCTATCTGATGGTTATTAGTTCCTTATGCATGCGATATGACTTGGTGGAGAATGTGATATGACTGTTATCTTGTTAATGTATCATCTCAGTCAGTCTATACTCTACACAGAAGTAACAGCTAAACTAAGAACAGGAATTCTTGCACCATGTACAGTAATATTAGAAAACCTCTGTTTGTTTACTGCCAGAGTACTATTCTGTGGCTTTGAAACATCAGTTACAGGTCTGGCCTTGGATTAAGTTCACTTGCTAGATCTTTTCTTTGATAAGTGAATTTAATTTTATCATGAAAGAACTTCACCCAGTTTAGTCTTCTCTTCTTTCATGGTTTCCCTGAGGTTCTGAAATACTTGATCATGTTCATGTTTTTGGAGTTCTCCTAGTGTCTGAAAGTTTTTCAGTATGCATTAGCAAAATGCTTTGAATGTGGCCCCACTGTTAATTGGAGTCATTAGGGATGGCATCATGATGGAGTAATATTATTCAATCTGTTGACCCAAGATTTTGATTAACGAGAAAATATGACAAACCTTATGTGAACTTCTTTAGAAAAGGAACATTACGAAACTTTAACATGGTTAATCTATAGTTCGTTTAAGTAATCCGTCCTCTAGGCGGTGCTGTGTTTGATGAGAACACAAAATCTAGGAATGCCGAGTACTGCTGAAATAAATACTAACTTCATTGCAAGCTTGATTATGAATTATTTTGGTTGTCTTTTGAAACTTAGGGTTTTTGCAGGTATATGAAGGTCTTCGCTCTCGAATTGGGCTCATTAATCTTCTGACTGATGGCTTGTCATGGACTCTTCTGAGGTGCATTCATGGTGACCACATAGTTCATTCTGCTCAGCGGATTGCTTTGAAGGCAGAATGCAACTCAAAGTTAGCAGTTGCCCTTACGATTATGGAGGAGTGCTTTCTTCCCATGGTGGACCCGAGAACAGGCATAGATATGATACCCCATGTAATATACAGCTGGGGGTGAGTAATTTCCGTTTGACATCAATTTTTATTGTGCTTTCCTGTGTGGTGTATCACTTATTTATCCACTTTCTTTTAAAGCAGTTTGTGGAATTAGCTATAAGTGGTTTTTGCTGAACTCCCTGCACTTGATAGCTGAGGCATTGTGCCTAACTTTTCTTATTCATTTAGTTCTCATTCAAAATAATTGAATGGAAGGGTTAAATGGCAGGTTTAACAATAAATTTATGAATAATATATTTTATATTGAAATGATAGAGAACAAATTTATAAGGAATTTTTTATCTGAAGCATTGTGTTCTAAGGAGTTTGGCAATATGCAAACAAATGGATGGAGTTTCATCGATTCAGCGAGCCAAAACAGATGGAAACCTTTTTCCTGTATCCATGGTGTCATTTGACTAGTTCATATCAATGTTACACAATACAATGATACTTAAGTGGTGCTGTCAGACTGATCCTTAAAATCTTTACAGATCACAACTTGCACGATTAAATTATCATGGATTCTACACAGCGATCCTGGAGAAAGATGACATATCAGTAGCTGTAGCATCAATAAGGTAACTCTTTACCATCTTGAAAGAAATTGCCCTTTATCTTGCTTATTCTATGAACTCCGTACCTCTAAGGCAATGTAGATATTCTCGGTGCATATGCATCTTTTTTCGTTTTGCTATGTGTTCTTTTACCTTTTGATTGCAGCATGTTTTCCTCTGTTCATTATTAAAAAAAAGGACAAAATGAAGAAAATTAGACATTATTGGAATTGAAACTTTAGAAGGAAAAAAGTCACATTTCATTTTCAGTGTTCCATCTTGATCTGATCTTTCGGTTTGTATGCTATGTTAGTGTTTCTTACTGTAAACCTTTCAATTCAAAATGTATTAAGTCTTGTCTTGTCTTGTGAGTATTAAAAGTGTTTTCTCCTATCGGCTGCTTAAATAGAGAGATTAGACAGTGGTTTAGTATCAGATGCTTATACACATATTGCCCACACATTTTAGGTTGTTTCTTTTGGTTGTTGCTTGTTAGAAAATTAATTCTTTTTGGAATTTCTTAGAAAAAAATGTTCAACTTTTTTCATCTGGAGGTTTCTGTATAACTGGTGCCTTCATGTCTATTAGGAAAGGTGCTTTGAAGAGAGATATTAATAATTGTTGATTGAATTCCTAAACTATCACTATCCAATTCCTACATTTACTATATGGGGATGCCACAAGGAGTTATAGTTACGACTTTGTTCCCAGATCCTCGATCATTGATTATGACAACCCGTGGCCAATGGTGGATCTATGTTTTGGAGGTATGGGTGCTTCAGCACCCATTGACTTTGGCCAAATTGTCTTATGTATGCATAAATAATACTTTAAAAAGTCTATAAAGTGACCAACAGCACCCACTATGATGAGGTCCCAGTGGGTGCTCATAGTGTGGAAAGCTTTTGCAGAGCTCTCTTCTACAAAGGTCTTGGTTCAAATCCCTCTGGAGGGGAATTCCTTTCCTTATTCTCACCTCTGCTTGTTCAAGTCGTTCCCTCTATTTTTCTCATGCTCTATTCAAAAATTTCAAGAAGTAAGATCTTTCCTTTTCTGTTTCACTTTACAAGCAAATTCCTTAATCAAATTTATTGTCCATAGTTAGGAGTGAAACACATAATGTGTAATATTAAATGTTTAAGGTGAAACTTTTTGTTTTATACTTTTATTGAATATCTTTTTTTAACTTTGTACTGTTGTTTAGTTATTAAATGTTAAGTAAACTATTTTAAATAGAGCAATATAAACTTAGTCTCATCTTATTGTAAATAGTTGCATCGTGAAATCAAACTATTGTATTTGGAATACATTAATCTAACGTAACACTTCATAAATTTGGCTATTTCCGTATTTACTTTGTATGTCTAAACCATTAATTTGTTGAAGTTGTTATTAAGATTGAGATAGAAAAAAATCCCAAGAAGTTTAAAGGTGAATAATTGAGTTAAACAAAGAATATTTTTAAAATGAGATATTCTTTTCACCAAATTATCTATTTGACAGGCCATACTTGTTTCAATGTCTTTCATATTTTCTTCTAAATTTACTCAAATATAATTTGAATGAATAAAGTGAAAAGCTAAAGTAAACAGAACTTATTTAGTTTTGTGATCGTTTGTCTAGTTATAACATAAAATCCTAGTAAATCAATCTGATTTAACTCAAAAACTTACCGATCCGACCCAAATGAATACCCATGTTTAGTTTTTGTGCCACTGTGAATTTACACTAATATCGGTGAAGTTCCCACGATTTATAAATTCTGAATCTGCCACTGTCCGTGGCTACCCTGCTGGCTGTTTGAAGAAACTGTCACTAAAATCAGGACAAAACTTTCTTATTTTTTTCCCATCAGGCCAAATCTTTCTCTGAATCGGAATTTTGGTTCTTATGCAGGATCCATGGAGTAACAGTTGCTGAGATGCCCCTTATTGCAACATGCAGTAAATACCGTCGCCAGGGAATGTGCAGGCGCCTACTGAATTCTATACAGGAGGTAATTTGACCACATAAGCCCTTGGGAAATGGGCGTAAATCCCATGAATTTTTTAATAATACTAATTATTAGTAGTATGAAAATAAAAAATAACAAAAAATGCATTAAAATTGTGTATGATTTTAAAGATTAAACAAACCGTTGAATTATTTAACATAAATGCTTAACATGCTAATAAACATATGATGGTAGAGAAGTGTATAAGATATCATGAGATACGAGTCAGCTAGAACATCTTAGCAACCCAAATATCAGAAGGAAAAAAATATCATAATTTATAAAGAATATGAGATTTGTACCTTCTGACAAGTGAATAAATCTAGAAGCATTTTTATTATGGTAATTTAAAATATTTTTCTTTTCAAAGACTACTCTCATCATTATTAACTTTCTGATTTGAGACGCAACCAAGTTCCGAATAAATCAGAAAAATGACATTTTGTCTAATAGGAATAATTTGCAGTACTTAATATGACTCTAGCATTGTTCTAAGTTAAGAGTTGTGCCAGAATTCTGACTGATTTTTCCTTTACTGATGAAAGTTTCTTCTGATCTCAAGTAGTTCCTGGTATAGCTGGATGTGATAGATAGTAGGTAATCTTGAGTCTCATTAAGTTGCTAAATCTGGTCTGTAAAGATCATCTATCTTGACATGGTAAATCTCCTTATAAGAGAGAGAGAGAGAGAGAGAGAGAGAGAGAGAGAGAGAGAGAGAGAGAGAGAGAGAGAGAGTCTAGTTTATCATCCCTTGCTTGTTACATACACTACCTTTTCCTCGACTCTGTGGCTTTCAATGAATATCATGTTTTATCCATGTATGCTTATCAGTTTCCCTTGATCATGGCTTCTAGATGCTAAAGTGTTTCAAGGTTGAGAAACTTGTAATATCAGCTATTCCAAGTTTAGTGGAAACATGGACTGCTGGCTTTGGCTTTGAACCCTTAGAAGATAGCGAGAAACAAAGTCTAAGTCATATCAACCTCATGGTGTTCCCGGGAACTGTATGGTTGAAGAAGTCCTTGTTTCAAGCTGCTGAGGCAGATCAACTGAGTGGTGAGTGCTTAGTGTTTATTGTTCTTCAATTTCACAGAAATCTTCTCATTTTTAAACACAACAATCTGGTGAGATGCTAAAAACTGGAACTAATATGTTTCATCCCTGAAAGCAGTTCATCCGGGAGAAACAGCATCCTGCCACGAAAATGGCGTCACCATTATTGAGCCGATTCAACATCATTTGCCATCTCAAGATGTCAATGCAGGAGCTGATGTCAGACACCTACCTCAGTCTGAGAGTTTGCAATTCAATGAAGATCAAGGTGGTAATAATCTTGATGGTCAATTTTCCATGACTTCCCATGAAGAATCAGCTGTATGGTTTATGGAAAACAAGATTTGTGATATAGAAACTCATGAGCCCGGTCAAGATTGTGAAGGAAACATCTCTCATAAATATTTAGAGCCTGAAACTGAAACCAGGAAGTCGGACTCTAATAAATTGCAAGTAGAGGAAGTCCCAGATGTTCATGCGCTGCGTGGTGAGTGCTCAAAACTCTCTCAGGAATTAACGGTCGTGACGTTTAGCAGCCACCGGGAAGTAGGTTGTAGAGTAGATACTTTGCAGATACACGAAGAAAGACAATTTTGTTTAGATGAAGTGTCACAGAGAATTAATGTATTGCAAGGGAACGGGAAATGACATTGATTATTTTTTAGTTTTTGTGCATAATGCTAGTGGACTTTGTCAAAGGGAAAATGAAAATGAGGAAAATGAAAGAATTACTACGAGATTAAAGAATAATTTCAAGACCGATGAACAAAACTTGAAGAGAAAAAGCAGAAATAGCCCCCAAAAAGAATCAGCTAGCTCTCCCTAGACGCATTGGAGACTAGTTTAACTTGTAGAATACTCCATCACGCTATTCCTAGTAATCTAGTACTTTTTATGATAATATTACTTTGTCGTTCTCTAATTATCAATTTTAACAAAACATAATGTATTTATCTTCGTCTAAAATGAGAAGGTTGACTAATAAGCTCTATGAAAAGGTTAACCTCACTCACTAATAAGCATTTCGTTTAGAATTTTACCCTGCATCACCAAGTGTACGGTTTCCCCTCCACCACCTCTCTGTTAGTTGTAGTACGTAAGTATATTTTTTCTGACTCTTCATAGCCTACTTGTAGCATCAAGTTTACGACTTCTATCACTAGAATTGTATGTTCTCATCTCACCAAATATTTCTCCTCTCTCTTTTTCTCACTTTTCTCTAGTCTACTCTCATTCATTACAAAAGGTGAAACAACAAGAAACAAACAAATAAATGAATAATGTTGGATAATTTTTTTGTCTCAAAATGTAAAAGAGGTTAGGAAACTAAATAAATATATGCCAATTCGAAGAAGGAAGAAAGAGAAAGACGACCCAACATTGGCAGAACAACAAACAGAACAGAGGTCTTAATATAACTTCCAAAATGAGAGCTTACCCCAACTCCCAACACCAATTTTGAAACGTAAAGTTTGCTCTTCTTCCCTCTTCTCCCCCCTAAACCCCCCACCCACTGAACCTTTAACTTTCAATCTCTGTAAACTGTACCTCCATTGTCCCATTAAACTTCTTAGTAATTCACACATCACTATCCAACACTTTAAAAACTCATAAAATCTCAAAAATCACCATTTTTTTCAACTTCCAATTCCCAAAAAGGCAACAATTTTTCTTCTTTCAATGCCTTCATCTCCTAAATCATTCAATGCTTGGCCATCTTCCTCTCCCCTTAACTCCCGTAGATCGACGGTCCTGATCCTTTGTTCTCTTATCGGTCTAGCTGGCTTTGTATTCGGTTTCATTGCAATTTCGAGGCAAGGTTTGGGGCACAAATGTAAATATGCTGAACCTCGATCTGTTTCTGTTGTGTGGGATAAAAGTTCCAGTAAAGCTAGTGGAGCTACGGGAAAAGATACGGGGCTTTTAGATGAAGGGCAAAAGAGGCATAAAGTTATGGGCTTTGTTGGGATCCAAACCGGGTTCGGATCCACTGGCCGTCGCCGGTCTTTGCGGCAGACTTGGTTCCCCTCTGATCATCAAGGCCTTCAAAGGTATTACCTATTTTTTTGTTGTAAATTGTAATGAATGTAATTACATTAGTATTTTTTTTTAAGTTTATTGATCTGCTGTTAATTTTTCTTAAAACCTTACAGACTTAGCTAAGAAAATGACAGAATGGAAACACTTGTATATATAGCTGGGATTAAACTAGGTATGTTTGTAAGGATACGCGTGTGATTTAGAGAACCTTTAGTTTTACTTTAAAATACAGAGTGTTTGGTACTCAAATGAAATTGACAAGAATAGAGCAGAATATAAGTTGTTCGTTTAATCATCAAGATGAAAATCTTGTTTAAATGACTTTAATAATCAAAATGACATGTTAGGAGTATTTATTTATAAAAAATAACTTAATGAACACTCTTATCTCTTTTTACTTTCTGGATAGCACTACTCTTATAAGCACTGTGATATTATCTGCTTGTGTCATGAAATTTGACTAGCAAGAACTCATGGGGAACAAAGCGATGTGTATGACATGCAGTTACATAAATTATCTTAATTTAGCATGTTCAAATTGAGCTATTCATAGAACAACATTATCTTGGTATTGTTGAATTGAATTGGAAGTTTCTGGCCATCTTTATCCAAAAGGTGGGACATTTTCTGTTCCTTTTGCAAAAAGCTGTTTTCACTAAGCGTCTCAGAGTGAGATGTTTCACTAATGAACTCTATGCAATTCCCTTATTCATTATGTGTATATGCAGTTGTATTGCCTGGTCTCTATGCATTTATGAAACTATTCTTTGCTAAACCGACTGAAATGGAATTGCAGGTTAGAAGAAGCCACTGGCTTGGCTTTTAGATTTATAATTGGTAGAACAAGTGATAAATCCAAAATGGCAGAGCTTAAGAAAGAGATAGCGGAATATGATGATTTTTTACTATTAGACATTGAAGAGGAGTACAGTAAGCTCCCATACAAAACGTTAGTTCTGGCTCTGTTATATAATTCATACCCCTCTTTTTTGTCATCTATACTTACTCAAGTTGTTCTTACAGCATAGCTTTTTTCAAAGCTGCCTATGCGCTTTATGATTCTGAGTTTTATGTTAAAGCAGATGACGACATATATTTGCGGCCAGGTGACTATAACTTTGAAGCCTTTTCTATTATTACTGTTCTTTACTTATGGTTCATACTATGCATTTACCATGTTCTATAATTTTGATATACTCAAGTTGCTTTAATTTTCCATCACAGATCGCCTTTCACTTCTTTTGGTCAAAGAGCGTTCTCACTCACAAACATACCTTGGATGCATGAAAAAGGGCCCAGTTTTCACGGACCCCAAGCTCAAATGGTGAGTCTTATAAGTTGCCTGGATGCTGATAATTCCCAGTGTGACGTTATCTAGTTCATTTGCTCTATACATGTGAAAACTTTTTCTCTCCATTCCATCTTGAATTGCTTTGTACTGTTTTGGAGGACTAATAAGATCAGAGTTGGGATATATTTTGGTTGATACAAGTAATTATTACAATATAAATTTAAGCTATATTGCTCGGACTCGGGTGCGAGTACTGGATCGGGGTGCGGATCTAGAGGTTGGATCTTTCATAATCTAAATTTTAGGATTCGGGGGTATGAATCAAGGTACGGATACGAGTGCAGGGATTCGATTAAAAATAGATCTATAAAAATATCCAAAGGTACGAGAGATATTTTGTATCGGAAAACAACCTCTCTACCTTCACAAGATAAGGGTAAAGTCTGCATACACATTACCCTTCCTAAACCCCACTTGTGGGACCGCACCGGGTATGTTGTTGTTATTATGAGAGATATTATGTGAAAATCTTATAGGTAATAGAGTGCAGCCAATAATTCAATCTTTCATT
The DNA here is from genome assembly GCF_000390325.3 of Nicotiana tomentosiformis. NCBI lineage: Eukaryota > Viridiplantae > Streptophyta > Magnoliopsida > Solanales > Solanaceae > Nicotiana > Nicotiana tomentosiformis. The sequence goes on along the minus strand of NC_090818.1, from coordinate 39,330,265 downwards.
TAGAGAATTTCTCAAGTTGTAGGCACTAGGCAGTAGGCACTAGTAGGCAACAACTAAAATTCAATCTTTCATTTTTCGTCAAATTTGTCCATGGATTGTGGTCAAAGTACCTGATCTCGATTGACCACATCTAGTACGAATCCCACATCCTTACCAATAACAGTGTCGATAGGGGTGCGGTGGCTAAATTGAAGAGTCCATGCAACATAGAATTTAAGTGGCCGATCAAACTACTACACAAACTCACCTTTCTTAGGGTTACAACTTGACTCTTAAATAGGCCGTGGTAGCGGATCCGAAAGATTGGAATAAACACTTGCCTAAAAACTGAGAACTATATAAATGGTTAAGGGATGAAGTTCAACTGGTATTTTGCATTCGGAGGTGTGGCCTAGTTGTTAATGAAGTGGGTTGAAAATCACGACATCTCAGGTTCAAATCCTAGCGGAAGCAAAAATAACTATGTGATTTCTTCCATCTATCCAAGCCTTGGTGGACAGAGTAACCCGGTACTTGTGCTGGTGGGAGGTAGCAGGTATCTTGTGAAATTAGTCGAGGTGCACGCAAGCTGGTCAGGACGCCACGATTATCAAAAAAGAAAAATCAAATGGTTTTCTATTGACTTAGTAGTTTTTTTTCCTGTTCAAAAAAAGAAAACCAGTTACTGAATCTGAATTAGAAATTTACAGATTTCTTTGCTGTTTGATTTAGAAATTTGAAATGGTATTTTTAACTTGATTATTATGATATTTATTTCATATATTTCACTTAACTGTTGTTCTTCTAATTCTCATATAATTATTGTTTTTGTATTTATTTTTTCTTATAATACTTAGATTTTTTTTTATTCCTTGTATTTTTTTTCAGAAAAAATAAATAAATTTCTTCATTTGATTTTCTTCGTTAAAGTCGGTGTATTAATTGTGCTTTGTGCTTAGAGCCCCCAACAGGTCTTGGTGCTTTTTAACACTATCTTAACTTAGAGACTAATATAAGGTTTTGAAAGGAAAAGCTAACTTGATTTTGAGAGTCTAAAAGTAAAACCATTAGTGCTTACTTTAGTATTTGGTGGACTGCCTAAAAATCCAGTGGGTCTTCTTTGTGTATTAGGAATGGCAGGCGGTGCGGGTGCGGGGCAGGTTCTGTCGAACCTGCGCAATTTAAACCTGCCCCGCCCCGCATAGGATTTAAACCCGCGTTCACCCGCCCTGCACTCCACCCGCGTTCACCCGCCCCGCCCCGCCCCACAATTTTTTTTAATAAAAATTCTTTCTTTTTCAGAAAGCTAGACTTAAATTTGATTTTTTTTAACAAAACAATTAATTATATCCAAATTGTTCTCTCTCTCTTTCATATACTTAGCTTTTTTGAAGTAGCCTTTTTACTTGTCATTGTTTTTCAGTGCACAAGAAAGGGATTATATCTCATTTATATATAATCTTATTTTCTTTTCTGTAGATTTCCAGAATAATACCAATGCCTCAGCTGTCAATTAACCAATGTTTAACAGTAACATATGTTTTAATTCGTGAAAAAAAGATCACCAAACTGATCATTAGGACAATGCGGTAGCAATCAGTACACACAATTGAAATCCCCACCCGCGCCCCGCCCCGCCCCGCTTTATTTTTTTTATTTAAAAATTGAACCTGTCCCGCCCCGCAACCGCAAACTCTCAAACCTGCACCGCCCCGCTAACGTTCAAACCCGCACCGCCCCATTGCCATCCATATGTATGTTAATATTGAATCCTGCTCTTTCTTTTGACCTCTATTGAGAAGAGCCTTCCTTTTATCCCTACTGATACACGTTTTTGGATAATGAATCGAGCAGAAGAGCAGTAGTTAGTGAGCAGAGGAGCAGTTAGTTAGGAATTCAAAATGTCGTTGGGGTTAATTGGAGTTAGTTGGAATAACTACCTACTGTTATTTAGAGGATCTGTCAGTAGGGTCGTTAGTTAGAGAATCTATCAATAGGAGGGGAATTCAATCAATTGTAATAGATATAAATACATTTGTCATGTACAATTACAATCTTCTTCTTCTGTAAACTCTAACCATAGCTGAGTTCTCGAAGCTTCTTCCTGAGTCAGCATTACGATCCTCTAGTTCAATCTAGCTCCTGCAATCGTGTAACATTGGTATAAGAGCATTTGATCCTCGGAATCATGGCAAAAGGCACTCGATCAACTGATAATTCGATTGAAGAACCCATTGATCTGTGCGAGTTGATGCAGAAATTAATAGCAGATGTGGGGGTTTATCAGGTGAAGTCTCACATCTGAAGCAATTGGATCAAGCAATCCTTGAATTGAAGGAGCAATTCACTAATTCAAGGGAGCAACCAAAGGATAAATCACCAGTGCAGAATGAATGTGAACCCTCTGAAGGAAGATATCATCGAGAAAGGGGCCCTACTAGTTGTAATCACCTCAACTCTAACTTCTCGAGGTGGTTTAGAATGGAGTTCCTACGATTTACTGGTGAAGATTTGAGATCGTGGTTGTTCAAAATTGAACAGTTTTTCTCTATGGAAAAAGTTGCTGTTGAGGAAAGAGTTGAAGTAGCTGCAATGCAATTGGAAGGAGAGGCTATTCAATGGCCTCTTTACTTCATGAGGTACAGACAGTATCTACAACCAGCTACTTGGAATGAATATGTTATGGCATTGGTAGAAATGTTTGGGGCTGATTTTGATGATCCAATGGAGGAGATAAAAAAGATAAAACAGACTGGAAGTGTGAAAGAATGCCAAGCTGTTTTTGAGAGGAATCTGAATCGAGTGAGGCTATCTCAAGAAAATGCCATCAGTTGTTTCATTGGTGGTTTGAAACACGAGTTGAATATTGCAGTCAAACTCACCAACCCAACTACTCTATCTCAGGTGTACAGAACTGCCAGAATGCAAGAGGCTTACCTAGCTGCAACTAGATAGTCCTCTTACATACCTAATTCTTCAATCAAGAGATATACTAGGACAAGGAACTACTGGTAAGCCCTTACTACCTACTCCTAACTCCAGTGGTTCAAATTATACCAAGGGATTCAATAGAAGGACATTCAGTGTAGAAGAAATAAATGATAAAAGGGCAAGGGGGCTGTGCTACTTCTGCAATGAGAAGTATGTACCTGGCATAAGTGCAGGAATTCCAACCAGATATATGTATTGGAGTTAGAAGAAATAGAGGAAGGACATGACATAGAGGAGGAGGATGGTGAACTGATACTGCAAGAGGAAAGAGTTCAAGCAACTAGAACCAGCTCAGCCCATAGAGCAAATGGAGATTTCTATCCATGCTTTGAATGGCTCTCTAGGCTACAGAACTCTGAAAGTGACTGGTTATCATGCTAAAAAGGCATTGAACATACTAATTGACACTGGGAGTTCACATAATTTCATAGATCCTGATTTGGTTCATCACTTGGGATGTAAGATCAGTTCAACTACTCCTCAAATGGTGGCTGCTGCTAATGGAAATATGATGGTGGACAGAATGTGTACCATCACATGGTTGTTACAAGATGCTGAGTTTTCAGCAGAATTCTTACTACTACCACTAGGCTCATGTGGAGTAGTCTTAGGAGTGCAATGGTTGCTGACTCTGGGAGATATAAAAATGAACTTTAGGAAGTTAACTATGGAGTTTTGGTACAAAGGAAGAAAGCATCTTCTGAGAGGAGCTGGCAACCAAGTCAAAGTTCAAGAAGCTGGAAAGATAGCCAAACATACAGGTAACACTTCTCAGTTATGCATGATTCAAGTAGTGCCTATGGAGAGTGCTAGTGAACAATGGCATGCACTTAAGGCTAAAGAAGAACCTAAAACAGATGCTAGGCTAACACAATTGTTATCTGAGTATTCTAAACTGTTTGAAGAACCTACTGAACTACCTCCTTCTAGAGGTGTATTTGACCATAGAATTGTGCTGCAAAGTGGTACTGAACCTGTGAATAAAAGGCCCTATAGGTACCCTTTTGTGAAAAAGGATATCATTGAGGGTCTAGTACAACAGATGCTTGATCAAGGTATCATACAACCTAGCTGTAGTCCCTTTGCATCTCCAGTTGTCTTGGTTGAGAGAAAGGATGGTACATGGAGACTTTGTGTGGACTATATGGATCTGAATAAACATACTATGAAGAACAAATTTCCCATTCCAATTGTGGAAGACTTGTTAGATGAATTAGGAGGATCCAAAATCTTTTCTAAGATAGACTTGAGGTAAGGCTACCATCAACTTAGAATGGCAAAGGAGGATGTGCCTAAAACTGCTTTCAGAACTCACTCAGGTCATTTTGAGTACCTGGTTATGCCATTTGGCCTCTCAAATGGCCCTGCAACCTTCCAAGGATTAATGAACTATGTTTTTCACAAGTTCCTTAGGAAGCATGTGTTGGTTTTCTTTGATGATATCCTATTCTACAGCAGCACTATGGAAAATCATTTGATTCACTTAAGGTCTGTCTTTGTGGAGATGAAGAAGCATCAGTTGTTTGCTAAGAGGAGCAAGTATTTCTTTGGAGTCCACAAAATTGAATATCTAGGCCACTTTATTACAGCAGAAGAAGTCTCTACTGATCCCCACAAAATAGAAGCTGTGAAGAATTGGCCTACACCAACTACTCACAAACAGTTGAGAGGATTCTTAGGCCTAGCTGGCTACTACAGGAGATTTATCAAAGGCTTTGGTGTTATTTGCTAGCCATTAATTGAATTGACCAAGAAGAACAATTTCAAATGGTCACCTGTAGCTGAATCAGCCTTTGTAGAACTGAAGAAGGCACTTACTCAGGCTCCTGTCTTAGCCTTGCCTGATGCCAACAAAACATTCATTGTGGAGACTGATGCGAATGGCTTTGGGATAGGGGCAGTACTCATGCAAGAGGGGCATCCAATAGCTTTTATTAGCAAGGCTCTATCACCTAGACATGCTGCCTTATCTGTCTATGATAGGGAGCTATTGGCTGTTGTTCATGCAGTTTCTAAATGGTCTCAATACTTGCTGGGACAAAAGTTTATCATAAGGACTAATCAGAAGGCTCTGAAGTTCCTTATGGAGCAGAAACTGCACACTAATTTTCAACTGTTATGGTTAACAAAATTAATGCAAGGTGAAGGAATGATGGACAAGCTACGGGGTATCAGGGTCACCTTCATACCATCTTTCGAAGAAACTCAAATTGCTCAAGAGAGATATTATTAGGTGGAATAAAGAGGTTTTTGGGAGGGTAGAGGTTAAAATGAGGGAGCTTATGCATGAATTGGGGGATTTAGAAAGAGGGGAAGGAGCGGGGGAGTTAGACGAATCTGAGAAAGAGAGATTGGGGGAGGTTAAGAGGGAAATAGTCGAGTTAGCAATAGCTCAGGAGATTAGTTGGCGGCAAAAATTGAGGGTGCTCTGGTTAAAGGAGGGGGATTCGAATACCAAGTTTTTCCATAGGGTGGCGGTCGCAAATCGAAGGAGAAACTTCATAGAGTCCTTAGTTGTGGATGGGGTGAGGATTGAGGGAGAAGAGGAGGTAAAAGGGGCGATAGCGGGGTTTTATGAGAACTTATATAAAGAGAAAGTTAGTTGGAGGCCGACTTTGGGGGGAATAGAGTTCAACCATATAGGGGAGGGAGACAACGAGTGGCTAGAAATGGCTTTCGAGGAGGAGGAGGTGCACGAGGCTGTGTCGAGTTGTGCTGGTGATAAGGCCCCCGAGCCTGATGGTTTCTCCTTGGCTTTCTTTCAGTTCTTCTGGGACACTATCAAGGGGGAGTTGATGGAAGCCATTGAATACTTCCATGCGAATGATGTTTTCGAGAGAAGTATCAATGCTTCCTTTATTACTATTGTGCCTAAGAAAGAATGTGCATCTTGTATCAGAGACTACAGGCCTATTAGTCTCGTGGGGAGCATTTACAAGATTATTTCTAAAGTGCTTTCCAACAGATTTAAGAAGGTACTTGACATGACTGTTTCGTCCTCCCAGAATGCGTTTGTGGAAGGTAGGCAGATACTGGATGCTGCCTTGGTGGCAAATGAACTTGTAGACTCCAGAAGGAAAAATAGAGAACCCGGCTTACTATGCAAGTTGGATCTTGAGAAGGCTTTCGACCATGTCAATTGGGAGTTCCTGGACTTCATTATGATGCGGATGGGGTTTGGGGAAAGATGGAGGGGATGGATAAAGTTCTGCACTTCCTCAGTCAGATTCTCTGTCCTGGTTAATGGTAGCCGGTGTGGTTTCTTTGGCAGCTCCAGGGGTCTCAGGCAAGGTGACCCCCTATCCCCCATGTTATTCATTTTAGTGATGGATGCTCTGAGCAAAATGATGGATCGTGCGGCGGGCGGAGGTTTCTTGAGAGGATTCTCAGCTTCGATTGGGGTGCTAAGTGCCCAAAGAGTCTCATATTTGCTTTTTGCGGATGACACACTGGTTTTCTGTGATGCCGACATGAATCAGTTGACCTACCTGAAGCAGGTCCTGCAGTGGTTTCAGTTAGTATCAGGACTCAAAATCAACATCGGCAAGTGTGAGATTGTCCCGGTAGGTGAGGTTACTAATATTGATGCCTTGTCTGGTGTTCTCAGATGCAAGGTGGGCTCCCTTCCCACTACTTACCTGGGCCTCCCTTTGGGCGCTTCATATAAGGATACTACGGTTTGGAATCCAGTGATCGAACGGGTTGAAAAAAGATTAGCAGGGTGGCAGAAACGGTATTTATCAAAAGGAGGTAAGGAAGTGCTTATCAAAAGCACTTTATCGAGTATGCCCACCTATTACATATCACTGTTGCAAGCACCGGTGAGCATCACAGAAAAACTGGAGCGACTTCAAAGGAACTTTTTGTGGGATGCGGCGGATGGAACTAGAAAGTTTCATCTAGTGAATTGGCAGACAGTCACTTTCCCAAAGAAGTGGGTGGACTTGGAGTGAAAGATCTTAGGGTATTTAACAGAGCTTTAATGGGAAAGTGGTTATGGAGATTCGGGGTAGAAGAGCATGCTCTATGGAGGGAGGTCATAGTAGAAAAGTATGATTCAACGGGAGGGGGTTGGAGGACCAAGGCGATCACAACACCTTTCGGGTGTGGCATGTGGAGGAGCATCATGAAGAATTGGGAAGCATTCAGTGGCAACATCACTTACAGGGTGGGAGATGGAAGGAGAATCAGCTTTTGGAATCATAGGTGGTGTGGAGAGGATACTCTGAGGGTCTCCTTTCCCCACGTCTTCAGAGTTTCAAACCAGAAAGAACTGATGGTCCAACAGATTCGCAAGGAGCATGAAGGGGGGTAGTATGGGATCTCTCATTCAGGAGGAACATGCAAGATTGGGAGATTGCGGAGCTCCAAGTTTTGTTGGCGCTGCTATACGGGCAAGACAGGCTTCAGCCATCCTGTGACTCTTGGAGATGGGGCTTGCGTGGCGATGGTTTGTTCACCGTAAAGTCCTTTTACCAGAGTATGTTGGTGAGAGAGGAGACCACTTTTTCATACTCCTCGATCTGGATTCCTAGGGCGCCCACGAAGGTGTGCTTTTTTGCATGGCTAGCGGCAAGGGGAGTGATCTTGACTGCTGAAAATCTCCGAATAGAGGGGAATTACACTTGTTAGTTGGTGCTACATGTGCAAAAGCTCAGGGAAGAAGTTGATCACCTTATGTTGCATTGCCCTGTGTCCTCTACTTTGTGGAGGGCAATCCTGAATCTTTTTGGTGTTCAATGGGTGATGCCAAGCACTGTAAAGGAAATGTTACATAGCTGGGGCGGTTTTCGTAGAAGAAGAAAGCAGAAGGCGTGGAAGTTCGCCCCGTTAGCTCTCATGTGGGTAGTATGGGGGGAGAGAAATAGGAGAGCTTTTGAGGAGATTGAGTCTCCTTTTTCACATCTTAAGAATAGTCTTTTATCTTTGATCGCTTTTTGGTGCACTCATTTAGCCCCTACTTGTATAGAAGATTGAGCGTTTTTTATAGAGAATCATGTTCTGATGTAAATTCTCTACGTCTTTGGTATACTTCGTGTATACGGGAGTTCTCTCCCTTTTGATTAATACAATTTATGCCTTTTGACTACTCTATAGAATACAAGAAGGGTGGAAAACAAAGTAGCTGATGCTCTCTCAAGGGTCACTGGTGCTGAACTATTAGCACTAATGCTATCACCTCATGACACTCATCTATTCCAAAACATAGTATCCAGTTGGAATTCAGATTCTGAGCTTAAGCAACTTATTGCTGAACTTCAAAATAACCCTGCTGCTCATAAACAGTTCACTTGGACTCGAGACCAATTAAGGAGGAAGGGCAGATTGGTGATTGGAAAAGTTCCAGAACTGAGAAGGGCAATCATGACAGCATGGCATGCTGGTCCTCAAGGTAGTCACTCCGGTGTTGAAGCTACATTAAGGAGGCTGGTGACATTGTTTTATTGGAAAAATATGAGGAAAGACATAAAGGAATTTGTCCTGAAATGTGATGTCTGTCAAAGAAACAAATCAGATTTAGCTGCTTATCTAGGCCTATTGCAACCACTACCTATACCAGATGTAGTTTGTTCACAAATCAGCATGGACTTCATTGATGGTTTGCCAAAGTCAAAGGAATGTGAAGTTATTTTAGTAGTAGTAGACAGGCTAAGCAAGTATGGCCATTTCATTCCACTTAAACACCCCTACACTGCTCAGTTAGTTGCTAAGGTTTTTCTTGACACAATAGTTAAACTACATGGGATGCCTGTTGCTATTACTAGTGATAGAGATGCTGTTTTCTTGAGTTCCTTCTGGCAGGAGCTATTCACACTCCAAGGAGTACAACTGCACACCTCATCAGCCTATCACCCCCAATCTGATGGGCAGACTGAGGTCCTGAATAGAAGCCTTGAAACTTACTTGAGATGCTACAGTAGTGAGGATGCTACCAACTGGTTTTCCTGTTTACCAATGGCCGAGTATTGGTAACACTTCCTTCCATTCTGCCATTCAAACTACTCCTTATGAAGCATTGTATGGCAGACCACCACCCTTGCATTTACCATATATACCAGGAGAATCAGCTTCTGCTGAAGTTGACAACACATTGATAAATAGAGAGCTAAAACTACAGCTGCTTAAACATCATCTGAGAAGAGCACAGCTTAGGATGAAGCAACAGGCAGACTCTCATTGAAGTTGGAGACTGGGTCTATTTGAAGGTCCAACCATACAAACAAGTAACCATTTCAAATCATTCATCACGCAAATTAGCTGCCAAATATTATGGTCTATTTTAGATTATTAAAAGAATTGGTCTAGTTGCCTATACTCTATAGCTACTTGCTGGGGTGAAAATTCATCCTACAGTTCATGTTTCCTTGCTGAAAAAGTGCCATGAAGTTCCCTCACAAATCTCTTATCCCCCTGTCGTTGATTTGGCAAGCCCCTACTGCCCTGATCCTGAGTTAATTTTGCAAAGGAGGATGATAAAAAGAGGTAATAAGGCTGTCGCACAGGTTTTAGTTAAATGGCAAGGATTGCCTGCTGATGCTGCTACGTAGGAAATTGCTACTATTTTACAGACCAGATTTCCCTTGTTTGATCCTTGTGGGCAAGGATCTTCTATTGGAGGGGAGTACTGATACACGTTTTTGGATAATGAATCGAGCAGAAGAGCAGTAGTTAGTGAGCAGAGGAGCAGTTAGTTAGGAATTCAAAATGTCTTTGGGGTTAGTTGGAGTTAGTTAGAATCAGTGTTGTGAAAAGCGAGCGCTTCCTCGCTTAAAGCGAGAAGCGAAGCGAAGCGAGCCATCGAACGCTTCTGTTAGCTGAAGCGTAGCAGGTTTAAAAAAGCGCTCGCTTCCCATTAAAAAGCGAGAAGCGACAATGCGAAGCGATGCGGAAGAAGCGAGCGCTTCTCTGTATTACAGGGCTGCCAACCTATTTAATTAAAAAAGCTGTTCTTTTTTTAAAACATCATCGACCAGCAGCAACAAAGAAAGAAAGAGGCGACCTAGGGTTCAAGTTTTCTACAATTTTCAACTTCAAGATCATCAAGTTTGGTCCAGGTATGTGATTTCTTCTTCCTCCTCCCCCTCCTCCTTCTCCCTCTTCTTCTTTCACTATTTCAGTATCCAAATAGCAGCGAAATGCTGGCGAAATTTTTTTTTTCCCTTCAGTTCTTCTTTCTTATTCTTCTCCTCTTCTTCTTCTTTATTTTCTTGCACTGTTTTTTTGTTTGAAATGCTGATGAAGAAGAAGTTGAAGAAGATGACGAGCAATATAATAATGATAGTGGAATACAAGAATTTGACAATCTTGTATAAGAATAGGATGCTCATTTTGTGCTTTAATTGATGCTACTCTTTAGTTTTTACATTGAAGTATTAAACATTTGCTTACAGTTACATGTGTTGTCTATGCAGTATTTATTTTAATATTTTTTTAAAATTCCGCTTCACTTCAAAAAAGCGAGCGCTTCTCGCTTCTCGCTTTAAGCGAAAAGGGACTTGTCGCTTTTCCTCGCTTCACGCTCTTCACAACACTGGTTAGAATAACTACCTACTGTTAGTTAGAGGATCTGTCAGTAGGGTCGTTAGTTAGAGAATCTATCAATAGGAGGGGAATTCAATCAATTGTAATAGATATAAATACACTTGTCATGTACAATTACAATCATATATGAAATTACATTCTTCTATCCTAATCTCTCTCTCTCTTCTTCTTCTTCTTTTGTAAACTCTAACCATAGCTGAGTTCTCGAAGCTTCTTCCTGAATCAGCATTACGATCCTCGAGTTCAATCTAGCTCCTGCAATCGTGTAACACCTACCCAAATCTCCCTGCAGATAATCATTTTATAAGAAGGATCAAGACTATTTAAATTTATGTTTTTTTTCGAGTTGTATCTGACAAACAAATTGCACTGATAATGATGTAGCTAACAAATGCCTAACTGCACTTGTGCCTTCCAGTTCCCAATATACTTCCAGTAAATAAGGGGCCTTTACCCACTTTTCCTCAGTCATTTACTTGTAGAAGAAAGAGAAGAGAATTCCTAGAAGTATTACTTACAATACATGCTTGTACAAGTAAATGACTTTCATTGAGGAAAAGCGGGTAAAGACCCGTTATTTACTGGATTACTTACAATTGATCATCAGCAGAATATATGTCTTGCAATACATGCTGTGAAGCCTGTGATGATGGTAGATAAAGAACCTAAAGTTTGTTTGGTTCTGTGGAGAGAGAAATCAGAGTAGCTTTGAAGGGAAAGTTGAGTTTAATACTTAACCTGAAATGCAAAAGTTGTACTTAATTGTCAATGCGATGAAATCTGAAAAGTCTGAATCTGCAAACAACCACCGCCGTTACAGGAATGGTTCAATCTCATACCAGTTGGCAATATGAATCCTCTATATCCTTTCCACCTTTTTTGGGCCCGTTTTATTCCATACTTAGTATTATGTCTCTTAAGACAAATTAAGGATTCTCTAAAGTTGGAGGTTTTCTAATCTCATACTTATCCATATACTGACAAAAAAATCCCTAAGCAAACTAAAAAGACTCTTGGAGAATAGTGAACTTAATTTGCAATTATACATGTATAAGGATCATTTGTTTAAGTATTGTCTATTTTATGCTACACTGGGTGGATCTTGAGATATATATTACCTTATATTTAATACATTCAATCATCATAGTATTGCACTTTGCACCTATATACCGAAGCATTTTAATGTTAACGTAGGACATGATTAAACCATCTCTAATGACATTCTATTGTTCTATTCTCTATATGTGCTATTTTGGACATGTCGGAAGTGATCATATTTGAAATTGTCTAATTTTATATGACCTCACATCCATCTCTAAGATCAGTATTTCAACAATATTATCTTGTGAATATGTCAACTCTTAGAGCCTCAACATTTGCTCCAGTATAAACATTTCTGGTTTCACAATCATACTTACCTTTCTCTTTGGTAGGTATCTTCCCACTTCTGTAGCACTCCTTTATTTCAGCCATCCTATTTTAATTTTATTAGGATCTCATCTGCTAATAACATACAAAACTGAATCTATCAATCCAAAAAAAAAAAAAAAAAAGAAAGAAAGAAAGGAAACATACAATAGTGGATCTCATCTTATATACTATTGGTTTGCTCAATCACAACTGGAGTAAACAACTAAACAAGTACCGGCTCAAGGCAGATCCCTGGTGTAAACCTACGTTATGTGAAACTCCTCTGTATCTTCTCGGATATTTTTTTCCTGTGACAATTTCAGCATACATACCCTTTGTGGCATTTATGGTTTGATATGAATCGTAACACCACTAAATATTTGGTGACTCTCTATCATATGCTTTCTATAGGTCAATAAATATCATGTGAAGAGCCTTATATTTTCTTATGATAAATTCCCATGATCTTCTTAGCAAATATATAACCTCTGTATATTATGAAATTTTGTTCTGCTTAATTATTGAAAAGACAATAAGGAACATAGATGCACTTTTATGATGACTACAGACTACTAAAGAATTTATTGTCTATTACTGGTAGTTTGGTTGTTGTTATCATCATTGTTGTCTCTGTGAAACCGATGCAGGTATGAACCACTTGGATATATGCTTGGAAAGGAGTATTTTCTCCATGCGTATGGTCCTATTTATGCTCTTTCTGCTGATGTTGTTATGAGTTTGGTTGCCCTCAGGAATAACAGGTAAGTTGGCTTTGTACAAGATTTTCTGTAACTGATCTATTCAGAAGTGCACAATATCACCCTTTTTATTTTAAAAAAGCTAGTAATAGGTCATATTTATAGCTGTTGAGTATATTGCATCAGGAATATGCTCCTATTGGCCTGCCAGGTTGACTTAGGAGGACCTTTTTTTTCTCAACATATAAGATCCCAACTTCATTTATAAGATAGCATAAGATCTTTATTATAAAAGCTGGATACATATTACACATCAGACTGCTTTTAGACCTGTTTCTTTGTTTTTATTCGACCTTTTGTCTCCGCTTATTCTAGTCAAAGCGTAATAGCTCATTACTTATCTCCTCTTACTGTAAATTTTTCAGTTTCCGAATGTTTAGCAATGAGGATGTTACTATTGGTTCCTGGATGCTTGCGATGAATGTCAATCATGAGGATAATCGACAACTATGTGAACCAGAGTGTACCCCTTCATCCATTGCTGTGTGGGATATTCCCAAATGTTCAGGTCTGTCCTATTCTTTCGTAAAATCAGTGCTTCACATATGTTCCCCTGTTGAGCTTGTGTAAGGACAAATAGCAAATGAGCTTTTTGCTGTGATGCATTTTGGATCTTGAATTTGAACATGCAGCATGGGGACAAATGGCAAATAAACCTTTTTATTGATGCGTGCTGGATCATGAATCTGAAATGTGCTGCATTGTCAATGGGAAATTTTGGCGTTACCTTCACATGATACATATATTAGTAAAAGAATATCTGATACATAGTGTCACGACCCAAATCTCAACATGTCGTGATGGCGCCTATCACATTACTAGGCAAGCCAACAATCACAAAATAACTACACATTTTAAATTAAAAACAGGCAAAATACATAAGTAGCCACCTGAACTATACACCAAATCCCCGTTACACACTTTCTGGGAACGAATATTACTTTACACACCCAACCTTTCCAAAGTGTATCTAGGACACCATTTTTTTCTTAACCAGTTTTTTAGAATGTGTAATATCACGCATCAATAAGGTCGTGACACGTGTTAAAAAATTTAAACAATAAAATACTTAAATTTATAATTATACCCATAGCACCTTCTCTCGTCTCTTTCTCTTTTGCAAGGTATGTACAACCAGTGCTACAACAATGGCAACCACCATAAATCAGAAACCACCACAACAATGGCAGCCACCATAAGATTCCTCCTTCTACGCCCCAAAACCAAACCCACTTTCCCCCGTTTCTTCTCTTCTTCATCAAATATTGAACCCCCCATGCCCCAACCACCCCTTCAGAACCACTCCACCACCAATAATAAACACAATCTCTACCCTCTAAACCCTTCTCGTTTTCCTCCATCGCCAACCAAAATCTTTCCTCCATGATTAACATGTCATAATAGTAATGAATCTTGAAGATGAAGGAAATAGAACTGAAGAAATGTATAATTTCAGCCATTTTCAAGAAATATAATTCTTTTTTCGATTTATGTAAAATGGGTCTTAGTGGTAGAAAAAGAAGCAAAAGAATTTTTGTAGCCACTCTTAAAGAAAATTTACAGCAAGTTATTTGATTAATTCTTTATGACGGGTTTAATAGATTAGTAGATTACATGTTAAGAAGATAAAAAAGAAGGAAGGGGTTGGGAGAAAACAGAGAGGAAAACGGGGAGAGGGGGTATGCGAGGAAGAAGAAGAGAAGGAGAGGGTGGGGTTATGGGGACCCACTAATTAAAAAAAAGAAGAAAATATATAAAATTTTGACACTTGGCACTTAAACATATTTGGGAATGCTTTTTTAAAGGGTTCACGCTCTTATCTCTGTTGTTACACGCGCGTGACACGTAGCAAAAGCGGTGTGTCTTAGACACACTTTAGAAAGGTTGGGTGTGTAAGGTGATTTTTGTTCCCAAAAAGTGTGTAACATGGATTTGGTGTATAGTTCAAGTGGCTACTTATGTATTTTGCCTTAAAAGCATGATGTAATAAGTTTAACAGTGAAAATCTCATAAATAACCGATAAGAACAATTGCGGCTCAACTACAAAATCTCCCAAAATCCGGGTGTCACCGATTACATGAGCTACTAAGTGTCAATACAGTCTAAATCTCTAATACAACTGTCTGAAAGATAGAACAATACAGAATAAAACTGACAAGAAGGAGAGTCGAGGTCTGCGGGCATCAAAGCAGCTACCTCAATAGTTTCGTAGCAGATACTGCTCCGAGTCTAGCAACCACCAGGTCCAGATGTACCTGGATTTGCACACGAAGTGCAGAATATAGTATGAGTACAACCGACCCAATATACTCAATAAGTAACAGGACTAACCTTGGGCTGAAAGCAGTGACGAGCTCAGAAAGGCACAGTCCAAATCCAGATAATAACAGTACAGATATAGCAGGGAAATGACAGTAATAACTCAAAGAAATCCCATAATCAATTCGTACACAGTACAAAAATGTAGATATACTCTCAAGTTCAACAATTTAAGCTCAATGCTGATAAAATATGCCAGGTATAGCCAGCATAAGGAATGTTACGTCTCTTTGCCTACATGTCAAATATGCATATTACATGTAATGCAACACAGTAATAAACTCATGTACTCACTCTCAGAGTACTCAACACGCTCAATCGCTCAGCAGTCTCACTCGGCACTCGCACTCAGCACTCAACGGTACCTGCGCTTACTGCTGGTATGTCAGACTCCGGAGGGGCAGATCCTGCCAGAACGCTAATATAAGCCAACATGGCATGCTGTGGCGTGCAGTCCGATCCCATAAATGTGTCAATAAAGCCTGTTGTGGCGTGCAACCCGATCCCATAAATATCACTCACAACTCGACCCTCAGGTCCAACTCAGTCATCAATCTCTCCAATCTCTCGGGCTCACAAATCTCATGCCAATCAGCCCAAACAATGATAACATGATGTAACAATAAATGATAACAGAGACTGAGATATGATATGCTAATTATGAATGCGACTGAGTACATAATTGCAATTTAAGCAAATAACTCAACAACAGAAATGACCTCAGTGGGTCCTAACAGAATAAGCATAAAGCCTAAGCATGATTTCTAACATGGCTCGCAACTCAATTACTCTAACACGTAGGGATTACATGAATAGCAACAAGATTTGATAACTACACAGTTCCACGGAATCAACCGAGTCACATTTACCACGGTGCACGCCCACACGCTCATCACCTAGCATGTGCGTCACCTCAACACCAACCATATAACATGAAATCCAGGGTTTCATACCCTTAGTACCAAGTTTAAAAGTGTTACTTACCTCAAAACGCGCAAATCACAACTCCAACAAGCCCTTGCCTCGCGAATCGGCCTCCGAACGACTCGAATCTAGCCACAAACAACTTAATACAATCAATACATGCTATAGGAATCGATGCCATACGATAAAGCTAAGTTCTTTAACCAAAGTCAACCCAAAAAGTCAACCCCAGGCCCACGCCTAGGAACCCGACAAAATTCACAAAATTCGAACACTCCATTCAATAACGAGTCCAACCATACCAAAATCATCCAATTCCGACCTCAAATCGCCTTTCAAGTCCTCAAAATATAGCTTATGAAGTTTCCACAAATATTCCCAATTTTTCGAACCCAAAATACTAATTAAATAGTAAAAACAATGATAGATTCATGTATACTAATCAAATCCGAGTTGGAATCACTTACCCTAATCAACTCCTTGAAAATCCCTTCAAGAATCGTCCAAAACCGAGGTCTATAGCCCAAAAGATAAAAAATGGGAGAAAAACCCTCGATTTCGAAATAATATACTGCTGCCCAGATGCCCTTCTTCGCTAACGCGGAAAGTGCCTCGCGTTCGCGAAGCAGAAAATCTTAAGCTACCAAAATTCCCCTCTTACGCGAACGCGATGACCACTGAACCAATGCCTACGCGAACGCGACCCATCTCCCCCGAACGTGAAGGCTTACAAGCCTGGTGCCCCACCTGCCTTATCCTTCTACGTGAATGTGAGTCCCCTTTCGCGATCGCGATGCACAAACTCCTTATACCTTCGTGAACGCGAAGAACAAACTTCATCAGTCACCCAGATACACTTCGCGAACGTGAGACCTCTCTTGCGAACGCGTATAAAGAAACCAGACACCAGAAATTCTGCAGCTCTACAAGGCCAAACTCAATCCGCAATCAATCTGAATCTCATCCGAGGCCCCCGGGACCCCATCCAAACATACCAACACATCCTAAAATATCATACGAACTTAGTCGAACCCTCAAATCACATCAAACAACCTTGAAAATACAAACCGCACCCCGATTCAAACCTAATGAACTATTGAACTTCCAACTTCTAAAATCAATGTCAAAACACACCAAATCAACTCCGATTGACCTCAAATTTTGCACACAAGTCATAAATGACACAACAGACCTATTCCAACTTCCGGAACCAAAATCCGAGCCCGGTAACAACAAAGTCAACTCTCGGTCAAACTTCTCAACTTTCCAACTTTCGACAATTCAAACCAAAACGACCTACGAACCTCCAAATCAATATCCGGACACACTCCTAAGTCCAAAAGCACCATACAGAGCTATCAGAGCCATCAAAACTCCCTTCCGGGGTCATTTACACATAAGTCAACATCCATGTCAACTCTTTCAACTTAGGCTTCCAACCTTGGGACTAATAGCCTCAAATTTTGCACACAAGTCATAAATGACACAGCAGACCTATTCCAACTTCCGGAACCAAAATTCGAGCCCGGTAACAACAAAGTCAACTCTCGGTCAAACTTCTCAACTTTCCAACTTTCGACAATTCAAACCAAAACGACCTACGGACCTCCAAATCAATATCCGGACACACTCCTAAGTCCAAAAGCACCATACAGAGCTATCAGAGCCATCAAAACTCCCTTCCGGGGTCATTTACACATAAGTCAACATCCAGTCAACTCTTTCAACTTAGGCTTCCAACCTTGGGACTAATAGCCTGTTTGACCAAGCTTCTAAAATCTGCTTATTTTGAAAACAAAAGCGCTTTTCAAAAAAGCACTTTTGGTGAGAAGTAGTTTGTGTTTGGCTAATTAATTTGAAAAGCATTTTTGAGCAACACAAGCTTTTAAAACGTACTTTTAAGTGTATTTTTTTCAAAAGCGTTTTTCAAAAAAGTGCTTTCGGAGAGAAGCTACTTTTTTCTGCTTTTCCAAAACAGCTTCTGCTTCTACTCAAAAACACTTTTTTTCCTTCAAAAAGCTTGGCCAAACACCTTAATTTTGACAAAAAAACACTTGAGACTAAAAAAAGCACTTTTGGCCAAAAAATAAGCTTGGCCAAACAGGCTATAAGTGTCCCAATTCATTCCGAAACATCCCTGGAACCAAACCAACCACCCCGGCAAGTCACATAACAACAAACGAACATAAAATAAGCAATAAATGGTGGAACGGGGCTACAATACTCAAAACGACCGGCCGGGTCGTTACACATACTATTACGTGTGAGTTATATACTAACTGATAATTTTAGTCACAGTCTCATTATATGATTTTGTTCCAAGGCTATGGAATCTGTTGGCTATCTGTTTCTTGTTGCAGCTTAACACTTGATTTCTTGATCTCCTTGTGTAAATGTGAATCTCGGCTGTCTGAAACAGCTTCGCTTGATAATTTTAATAATATCCCATATCTTTGTTTGCATAATACCTTTTACATCTTCTATAACAGATACTTGCCCTTTTACTGGCAATTAAATCACCACTGCTCCAGTGTTAGATGTCTTTACAATTTGTTTCATCTCACTACTTATTCTTGCCGACTAGCTGATACCATTCTTGTATTAACTTTATCCTCTAGGTCTGTGTAACCCTGAGAAGAAAATGTTGGAACTTCATGCAAAAGACATGTGCTCAAAGAGTCCCACTCTGCCATCAGATGAGGATGATTAGAGCTCATTGCCGTCAAACACAGTAGGCTGGCAGATTGTTTACAGATTGATTCATTCCTTTTGGTTAATGGGCTCAGTCAATGTTGCTGCTGGAAGTTGTTTCCGCTAAAAGTCACGCCCATTTTGTAAGTTACCTGTATTTTTTCCAGTTGTCGCATTTAGAGATCAAATTTTTGTAGCAATAGGAGATTTATGGGAGATTATGGGGGACTATGGGGGTAGTTTGTAGGAGCAAGAGATTACCTTAGTCCTCCTGTTAATAGAGTGGCTGTAAGTGTAAGGTGACCGCTTGGAATTTAAACACGGGGTCAGTTACTTGACATTCTGTGCAAATAGTGTACTCTGTTGATTACATTACACAGTTGTTATTTTGAGGTCCTAGAACAGTTCGATACACTGTGGAGGAAAAGATGGTCATAACAATCTATGAACAATTCAAGATTTTTTAGAATTCACAAGTACATTATGGTATGATGATTCTTAAGTAAAACAACTCATGGAAAGAAATGTTCTTTTCCCTGTGCATTGCAGGTAGTTATTATTTAAGTTGTTGGTACTTGAAGAAAAAAGGGACTTTCTTACTAACTACTAAGTGAGAACCGAAAGCCTCTTTTGGGATTTCTTCGTAAAAATGGCGATCGCCAATTTTCGGCCATTTTTGGACCGCTTGTTAGTATTTATCTACCGTTTGAAATGTAAATTATCTTTTAATGTGAAAATAAAATTTGGACAAAAATATTTCTAGTTAAAATACGAAAAAAAATTTGTACAATGTGTTGGAGTTCGAAATTTTTACAAGTGAAATTTTAGCACTTTGTGCAAGAATGTAAAAAAATATTTGGAGTTTAAATGTGCAGTTCGAACTCCGGAATTTTCATGTTTTAGCTAGTCCCTTGATGAGCCATACAAATGTCTATGGCATATTATGAACTTCAAAAGTCTTCTTTTCTTCTGTAAATTTCGTGCAAATCAAATGATGCCGCATAAATTTGGACGTAGGGTAGTATTATTAAATTGACTGCTCAATTTGAACAATCTCGTATACCTGTGGCAAGAGCTACATTTTGCAAACGCCGGGATTGAACAAGTTCAATTAGATATTGGCTCTATCCCTCCAAAGTTCAAACACGTTGCCTCTCCTATCCTGTTATCTATCCTATGAACCAAAATATACATGTTTCATATTATACAATCAAATTTCTTTGATCAAAGAATTTAAGATGTTAATTTAATCTTAATTTGATAGACTAAATATCATGTTGAAGCTTAGAATTGAATAGCTATATTAATTCGAACTCTTGTAAAGAATGAAAGTGATATAGTATGATATTAATCTTATTAGTTAATACTCATAGTATCAAACAATTTGATATGTTTCAAAATGAAAATTAGGTGAGAGTACATGATTACTTCTCACCATGCTACTACGATGATAATTGCAATCCATAATTGTCATTATAAAAATTAAAATTTTAGTAATGAATATTATGAATTTTAATTTAAATAATTAATATTACGAATTAGCTGCGGAAGATGTGGGGGGAGGGGGGAATTAATAGCCTGTTTGGCCAAGCTTCTTTCAAAGCCAAAAGTGTTTTTTTCTCAATAAACTCTGTTTTTTCTTAACTTAAGGTGTTTGACCATGCTTTTTTTTAGAAATAAGTAGCTTCTCCCTAAAAGTAGAAACAGTTTTAAATTTTCTTCCTGCCAAAAATACCCTTAGCAAAATATTGTATATACCAAAATAATCAAACTTAGTTTAGACCATTAAGTAATATATAATGACTTTTGGGGGGTGAACTTTCATATTTGTTGAATGATTTTTTGATATATTTAAATCATCTTGAAAGAATAAAGTATTGTTTAATTTTATTTAAATAAAATAAAAAACTTAATTATTGTCTTTAATTACAAATATTTGTGATTATTTATTTACTTATATAATACTCCCTCTGGTCCACTTTAAGTGATTTTTTGGCCTTTTTTTGTGGTCCATAATAAATATCAAGAAAGAATTAACTTCTTTTTTTCAAAGTTGGCCTCGGAGTAAAGAGCCTATGAGTATTTATTGTATTTTAAACAAAAACAACAACAACAACAACAACAACAACAACCCAGTGTAATCTCGCAAGTAGAATTTGGGTTGGGTAGGATGTACGCAGCCTTATCCCTACCCTAGAAGGGCAGAAAGACTGTTTCCAATAGACCCTCGGCTAAAGAAAGGAATTTGTTGTATTTCCAATGAACAAAGTAAGGTTAACATGGTCAATTACATTGTTAATTGATGCTAAAAGATGGATTCCTTAATATGTATGAAAATAGCCAAAAAATCACTTAAAGTAGACCGGAGGGAGTATTCTATTAAGTACATCTCTTCATGTTCTTATTCGTAATTTAATACTTAAAAACACTTTGAAAAGCTTGGCCAAAACATACATTGTTGTTCAAAAGCACTTTTTAAATTAATTAGCCAAACACAAACTGCTTTTATCCAAAGTACTTTTTCGAAAAACACTTTTAAAAATAACACTTTTCAAAATAAATTGATTTTCCCAGCTTGCCAAACAGGCTATGATTAGTCGAGTAATTGTGATGCATTATTAACCTTGCAGTTGCTTGTAGCCAGGGATGGCAATGGGGCAGTGCGGGTGCGGGGCGGTGCGGGTTTGAGATCATGCGGTGTGGGACGGGTGCGGGGCGGGTTTGAACATTCTTTTAAAAACTAAAAGCGGTTGCGGGTTGATAATCATGTGAGGCAGGTTCGTAAGTTTCAAGCAAACTTTTCACTCACTGTACATACTGTTGGAGCATTTCTTCTTATAGTTTTTCCTAAAAAGAGATTTTGTATGTTTAATATTTTAAGGTTGTGGTTATTATTAACTGGAAAAATCTGATTTTCCCTTTTTGTCTTTTTGAAATAAATTTGCTCATGTTAAATAAAATAATAATGACAAGAAACAAAGTTAATCCAGTAGCCAACCTGGAAGTATGAATTTATTTAAGACTAAATAATAATAATAATATATAATTAACAGAACTAAAAGAAAATTTCAACGAACATTTAACAAATGAAAAGATTTGCTAACTGACTTAAATAAACAAACTTCAGTAAATTAAAGGTACAGAGAACAAAAACTTTCAAACGAACTTGCTCACAAAGAGCGTATAGAAGAAAACGGAAGTTTTTTAGGTGGGGCGGGGCGGATTCATGCGGGACGGGTTGAAAAAAAAAAAAAAAAAGTGCGGGACGGGATAAAATTTTGCGGGTTAAACTTAAATCCACGCTGCAACCGCCCCGCTGCCATCTCTACTTGTAGCTAGGCAAATGTCTCACAAGCTTCTTACCATGTCATGGATAATGGAGCCTAAGCACTTGAAAAGGACAAGTCACATAAATAGTCGTGCCAGAAATTAACCGCAATTATTGGATATAGAGCAAAGATGCTGGACCAAATCATGGAATATACGTATAGATAAAACATTTACTTCCTCTGTGACAATTTATGTTCGATCATATTTGACTAGACACGAAGTTTAAAAAAAATAAAAACTTTTGAAATTTGTAATCTTAAACAAATCAAAAAAAATCCATAATATTTGTATGATTATAAAAGCTTTCTCATTAAGGGTAGAATTGAAAGTCTAAGCTAAATTGTTTCAATATTTAGAAAGAGATTATTCTTTTTGAACGGACCAAAAAAAAAATAAATTCACATAAACTGAAATGGAGGGAGTGCGCTTCTGATGGAGAAACCTAGTTGTCCTTGAGAATAAATGGAACCGACGCATATATTTAGTGTTCGAATTATCTTCGTTTAGTATTATAAAAAAATTGTTTTGGGTTTTTCTAACCGTGCCCACAATAGATTGGAATGGTAGGACAAAAACAAGCAAACCTACGCACGCGATCCAGGATAGGGCAAAAAAGAAAATAAGAAAGAAAAACAGGTCAAACATTGATCTCTAGGTTAGCACATTCATTATCTTGAAACAAATCTATGGAGGTTCATACCAGCTGCAGCAACATTAGTTTCCAATTCCAACCACAGATCTGAATCATTAACTACCCTTGCAGTGACATTATCCTTTTCTCAAAACCATATCCAGTTTTGTTGTAAGAAGTTCATTCCTGAAAACTGGAAAACCAACGGATGTCACATTAAATTATACAATTTCAAGGGCAGGGAAGCAATTATGGGAGGTAATCGAAGAGTCCGGGCATTAACAGCCATCCGAAGTGCCATATTGATACGCAAGTCAATAGAATACATTCCATAATTTTTGTTATTTTTGAATATTTCGTTGCTATGTCTTCATGCACCACTTGCATATAGGCGTGTCCACTCCTTAGCTGGATCATTGAAGAAAAAGGAAACTCAAATCAAAGGATTGAAGAAAAAAGCGTATATCAATTTGCATAACCAGAAGATGTTAATTTTCTATTTAGAGGCAGTAAATAGAAAGACCAGAATACAAAGTACCCGTTTCAACAGCTTCAGCCTCATTTGACTTCCAGTGCTTTGCAATGTTTTCAGAGAGTGGATCATCCGGATTTGGAGCACTTAAAAGTGCTTGAATACTGAAACAGGAGTAAAAAAATTTAAACTTCTAATAACTAAAAAGCTCAAGTTATGTGATCATTTTCACAGTATTCATCAATCTTGCATCTTACGGAGTGTACCTAGAAAAAAGATGAGAAAACTCTTTCAAAACAAGATACAATATTTAATACCTCAAAAGTACAGTTCGGATCTGAAGTGCAGGACTCCACTTGTCTTTAAGAATATCAAGACATATCCTTCCAAGCTTCACAACAATGGCATACATAAGCAAGGTATTTTCTGGCTTATATCCACGTGTAAAAGAGTTGAAAAAGACAACAAACCTTATCAATGTTCGGATGGTAGATTTTGGTAAGGAATCGAACCTGTTAGGATGCAAGTTGATCAATGATACAGACGTTATACAAATAGCAAAACTTCATAGACATGTTAAACGCATAAAGAAAAAGAAACATGCACAGGCAAATAACATCTGCAACTATTAAGATCGAGGCTACACATCATATTTAAGTAGAAGTCTATAATCGTTTGAGAAGTAAGCTTCCTGCAACTACTAAGTGACACCAGGTGCTTCATCTAGAAACCTGCTAAGGAAGTGGACCAAGGGCCTAACTCAACCCCAAAAGTTAGCTCATGAGGTGAGGATCCAAGCCCCCTGCCCCTGCCCCCACCCCAACCCCCGGGCCCGGAACTAGACATGTGGAGCGTGGGTAATATAAGATGGACCCCCAACATCGGATAAACAATGATATTGAAGTGAGCCTGGCTCTGATACCATGTTAAAGAAACGGACCTTGGGCGTAACTCAATCCCAAAAGCTAGTTCATGATGTGACGATTGCCCCAGATCATTTAAAGGACATAAACCCAGACCCACCCAATATGGGATCCAACAAAAACGATTATGAAAAGCACCCAAGAAAAGTTGGAAAATTTCACCCAGACAGTATTCCCAGATTTAGTATCTTTATGCATCTACTAAATGCCTTGCCTTTGCTACACTTCCAAACATTTGCGAGAGTAGGGAATCTTAACATTTTAAGGCCTGAGTAACTGTCCTGCAGGCCAGAACCAAGGTCATGAGATCCTTTATCTTCAATTATCCAACTGCCCCTAAGAGAACTACTGTAAGTCTGAATGCCAACTAAGCATAATATATCCAACAAACCCTCAAAGAGACATACCCCCATCAATCACTGTCTTAAGTCAATTCATTTTTTATTTAATTATCTAAAAAAAACAGCACAAACTTACAGCAGCATATTCAAACTTGACAAACATCTTTTCACAACCTGGGTTTTCTTAGTCCTATTCCTTCTCAGCCACCAGGATGCTAATTTTTTTTTGGGGGGTTGAAAAATCGACTCCCAAAGTTTAATAAAATAGTGTTTGCATAGTTCACAAAAAAGCATCTTTCTTTATAAGTATAATAGAAACCACTGATACAAACAACTGTGGCCAAATGTTGATGAAAGTGTGAATAATAGGATAGGCAACACATTAGTAGATAAGTAAAACAATACTAATACTGAAACCTTTGTTGCTCTATGTCACTTTTGACTAACATGCCAAGCAAGTTGACTGAAGGGGACTGCTTCTTCTACTCCTCCACCGAGAAGCCGTTCTCAAGGGAAGCAAGGGATGTCGTAATGGTAGGAGGTCAGAGAGAACAAAAAGAGGTCCCATCTCATTACTTATAGATAAAACTCTTAAGCTTAGCTTTTACGAATATAAAGATCTTCCATTTTATCAATCAAAAAAAAAAAATCAAACAGAAAGATCCTATTCCAAATAAGAATGACCATCTCTCACATTTTAAATAAGGATGAGCATCTTTAAACTGGATGTGCCAGTTGGCTTGATTTCAACGATTGATATATATATATATATATATATATATATGAGAGAGAGAGGGAGGGAGGGGCAGAGAGGGGGGAGGGAGTTTCCTAAAACTTTAGATCAAGTTTTTAGGTAAAATTTTGCAATAGTATTTGTAAATCGCCACTACCACATAGAAACAAACTTTAAACATCAGAAAATTTTGATCATTAGTACTTTATTTCTTCCAGCACTAATATGTATCTTGACTCATAGTTCCAGTAAGACCAATATCCAGGTAGCCCAAGTACACCATTTTTACAACCCGACAGTGCATATAAATGGAAGAATGGGACAAAAACAGTCACCTATAATAGTATTCCTAGAAAAGCAACCAACATGTACAAAGTTGTGAAACATGGTCACGGATCGATAAGAGTATGTCCCTTAATATTTTGATTGTCGCAAGCTTCTTTATCTAGACATCTCACATCAAACTTTGTTTATTAACAAATATCATGATCAAATTACAAGGTAGCATAAATTTTTATCTTTTTTTCCTTATCCAAAAAAAAGGTACAAACTGCATAAACACTTCACCTAACATGTTCACTTAGGTACCAGTATAGCTATTAACATGGTAAAAGGAAGCAGCAAAGCTTTTACAACTAAGTTTCAAACCTGGAAAGAAACGTCAGGAAGTTAAAATGTAGCAACATATTGCCAGACATAAAGACAACAGACTAATGCCTAATATTTTCTCACTTCAAATTGAGATATAACACTCCACCAGGACAGAGACTGGCAACATCAACAAAAAGATGAGCCAAAACATAGCTAGCAAAGGGATATCATCGAAACAAACAAAAACTACATATGCAACAACTGCAACAGCCCAATCGACTACAAGACAAGTTTAACTGTAGCTTTATATAGGAACAGAAATCAAAGCACTATAACAACTGATCCAGCATGCATAAGGTGACAGTCAATGCTTGAAGAAAGATTAGTCAAAAAGAAATATTCCTTTATCCGTTATAAAGCTTTGAGATACCATTTCAAGAACGAATGTTGCAGAATATCAACTGGAATTTGTCAAACGTCCTTAATGTGTTTAAATACCTTAGGAGCAGCCATCGGGTACTCTTCAGGCAAAAAGAGTTCGAGCTTGAAGACACCTCCTACACAAAAAGGCAAGAAGAGGAACTCAGTCAAAAGAGAAACCAGGCAATCAAAACATACATTATTCAAATACAACTGTAGACATATCATCCACATTACTACCAGATAGAACAATAATGGTAAACTGGACGAGTTTTTTTTTTTTTGATGACCGAGAAATCCGTCTGGGGCCGATCCTTTGGACCAACCGCAGCCTTCGAAACTCGGTGGATAATGGGCCCGCCCCTCTACCCTTCTCCACTTAAATACCAGGCTTTGCTTTGCATGGTGTGGGGGCTTGAACCTGTGACCTAAGACACAAATCCACCACCCTTTGCCACTTGAGCTAGGCCCTGGGGGCATAAACTGGACGAGTTAAAAGAGAAGAATGTCGCATACAAACATATCAAGAAAACAGAACAAGGTGGTTGATGGGTGTCTTAACTAATACTAACCACGAGCAACATGTTTGTACTTCACACCAACATTCAATATTTTATACTAAGGACAGCTAGCTTTCTGCTATGCTCCAGAGAAATAAGACAGTTCATAACAAATTACTGGGAGTTGCGACATGTTAGACAATGAACTATATCAATTTGCCAAACGCAGCCACACATCTCACAGTCAGTGTTATCAACTAGTCAAGTTAACTTTACATTCTGCAGGATTAATTAGTGCAGTGATCTTAGTTATTTTTCATGTTTGGTCCGTATAGCACACAGCAAATGAAAAGGAAGATAAATGCCCAAGATTTTAGAGGACAATATGGAACAAATTGGAGGGGACAGGGTTCAGTTTAGGCCAATTAAAGCTCAAGTATGAAACCGGAAAAAACTAGCAACAACTACAGACCTTGGCTAGACAGTACATCAGTGAAGAAAACCAATTCACCACGAAGATTCAATTTAAACATATATCTGACACTCAACACAAACAAGTAAATGACCTAAGCATATTTAACCGGTTGCAGTAAAATCTTAAAATTGAGCTCATTACCTTCATAAGGAGACTGTGTAGGACCAAGAATCATGACATTAAAGTATCGCATATTATCTTCCGATGGAGATGCACTTATTCCTGGTGCTGCACTCAAAGTGAAATGACAGTAAATCTCTCTCTTATTTTTAATTAGTAACATAGCTTAAATATATCAATACTAAAACTTGCTGCTTCAATAAGAAAAATTCGTACATACTGAGATCAACAATCCAAATCATATCATCGAGTATTCCAAAATTAAATATTGAGCTCAAAATTTCATCACAGCTAAAGGAAAAGAACAATATAAAACAAAAAATCGTGAAAATTTACCAGGTTCACTGAGAAGCCGTTGAGTTTCCTATAAGATAAGAAAGTAAGAGCACAAAAATTATCAGTTAAATCGAAGTTATAAAAGCGATCAGTAGATCAAAAACCCTAATGGATCGAGCGAAGAATAGAAAGATCAAGGTTGAATAAGAAAGGACCTTGATAATTCTACGAGGAAGATTGCTGTTCGCCATTGGAATTGAATTGAAGGCTGCCGGAGTGCGGTTCTTCGGTCGCAGAGAGTTTACGCTAAGGGTTCTTCTTTTTTCTAGAGAGAGAAATGGAGAATTGAGTGGAGATAGTTTAAGAATTTGACAACTCTTTCTCACTAAAATACATGTGCTACAATGGTTCAGTTGAGATTCTTATAGGGGCTTTTTTATGTTTCTACCTAGTAGTGGTGTACGGGTGCCAATACTCGAAGAGTTTTTATTTGACTTTTTAAATAATACTCGTAATTTATATATATGACATTCTTTGCTTAATGTCACATTTTATTATTTTAAAATAATTTATTTTTAGTATTTTCACTTTATCTTCAATGAATTAATTTATCACATAAATATTTATATTTTATTTTAGATCACAAATTTTAAAAATCTAATATTTTTTCTAAAATTTTATATCAAGTCAAATACCGTCAATTATGACAGAGGGAGGAGTAATAATAATATAAACGAGATGTATATTTTAGCATGTTGGAGCTCTTACTTGGTTTTGATTTTCTTGAATCCGATAGTTAAATTTATAGGCATAATAAATCTGATATTTGTTACTTATTTTATTAAGTGATCAAAATATCCAATTCAAACAGCTTAAATGTAACTTATTTATTTTTCAGGTGGTATTTTAGTAACTAATTTTCAACTCAACAATATTTTTTATTAGTGTCGTCAATATGGGTTTGGCCCAACGGGCCAGCCCAGCTTAGCCCGTGATTTAGCAAGGTTGGGCTTGAATTTTTGGAGCCCATTTAAAAATGAGATTTTTAAGCCCAGCCCGAGTAAGTCTGTGACCCGTGAAGCTTGATTTAGGTTGGGCTGGGCCGGCCCGTGGGCCTAATAAAATATTTTATTTAAAATATATAAAAAAAATTAAAAGTATAATGCCTCTAGAGATGGAAAGTGAGAATTGGATCTTTACTTAGAGGAACCAAAACTTGATCTTGAGAAGTTTCAAGAGATAGATGTTGTCATGTATTGGAAGGACCATTCTAGAAAATATCCCGATCTTTGAGTGATGGTGCGTGATCTACTTAGTATTCCTATTACCATTGTAGCATCGGAATCAATATTTAGCATTGGTGGCATGTTTTTACAAAAATACAGAAGTTGCATTTATTATGAAAATGTCCAAACACTTGTTACTACTCGAAATTGGCTGCAAAGTTTTTCCCAAACTCAAACTGATAATATTTTTTTATGTGAATTTAAATGTTATTAGTTTTTAAGATTTAATTATTCTTAATATTTAACTAATTAATATTGCATATGAATTGTAGATGTAGATGAAAGTGAAGATGTTAAGACAACCTTGTCACAAGCGGATTCAAATATGTTTGATTAAGAAGATGTGTTTGTATATCCCATAAGCGTCATGGACGTTCTTTTGAATAGTTTATTTTGAGTTTTAACTTTTAGTGAATGAAATATAGTTTTATCTTTTACTTTTTTTAGTGTTTATTGTGATATATTGGAACATTATAAAAAGTTATTATGTTTTGCGAAAATTTTTCAATAAGATATTTTTTTAACTTTTAAATAATTATCTTTTTTTAGGTCAGAACTTAAAGAAAAATATAAAATTACATTTTTAAAAATTATGGACCGGTCCGTGGGGGCCCACATCTCACATAGGAATGGGCGGACCATTATAAGGCCCATCAAAATGATGGACTAGCCCAGCCCAGTCCGTCAATTACTAAAGTTCACGTGAACTGGACTAGCCCGGCCCAACCCATATTGACCGCTCTAATTTTGATATTACTAGTTGAATTTGCTAATGTTACATGAATGATTAAATGAAGAAGTGGTCATTTAATAGAACATTGATGCCTATGCTTTATCCTAGCAAACATTTGTCGATATCTATTGAGTTCAAGGATGATCTAACTAAAGAGATATTTCAAGTCGACCTAACTCAATTAGATTGGGACTTAGCTCTTTGAAGCATGTGGTTAAGAAAATCTCAAATGCTTACTTGAAAGAGGAAGAAAGTAACGACAACTTTTATTTGTGGCTAATAATTTAGGTTACCATATAAGAGCAAACTCTTGGTGAAGTGTTCGATAAGTAATCATTACCTCCAATACATCTCTTATTTGGTTTTATAAACTTGTTACGTTGTTTTTATTCTTCACTTTGTTTCACCAACTTGTTTATTTGTTTAGTACATAAAGTCTCTTGGAATGATCAATTTTCAAATTGGTACCTCCTTTGCTTTGTCGGCCAATGAATAAAATATTCTATCGTTTTGATTAAAAATAAAAATAAAAACTCGTCTATTTGGAAATG
Source organism: Nicotiana tomentosiformis (assembly GCF_000390325.3). Taxonomy (NCBI): domain Eukaryota; kingdom Viridiplantae; phylum Streptophyta; class Magnoliopsida; order Solanales; family Solanaceae; genus Nicotiana; species Nicotiana tomentosiformis. The sequence continues at coordinate 39,300,268 of NC_090818.1, read as the reverse complement.
AGGACAAATAAATTTGTATATAACGCATGCAAAACGGACATGGACGATATGCATTTCCTCTATAATTGTCACATTTTGCAGGTTGGTACTGCAGAGAAAAAAAATACTTTCACCTCCTACTTTTTTAAATGAAAAGTGGATCTTTTTCTCAAGTATTAGGAAAGTTTTTTCATTCTTTTCGTTATCAAACATCAATTGACATAATTTGATAGACGATTCATTGGGACATATGTAAATGAACGAAATCCCAACGTATAGAAAGCTTATTTTGAACGTTCATGAAAGATCAGTCGTAAAACTTTTATAAGTGGCGTCAACATTTAGTTAAGAAAGAACATGAACTAAATCAAGAACACAGCAGATGAAGACATAAAACAAGACATAGCTTTAATGTATATGACAAGTCTTAAAATTTCTACACTAAGCAAATTAAATGCATACAAATAAAGTAACTGCAAACTATAGCAAAAGGATACATCCTTTCGATGAAGACACTCATCATCTCATTTAAACATTTAATTATTAACTATACTAAAACAGTTTTTAAAATTAATTAATTAGATGCAACTCAAACACATAAAAATATAAATGTCCTTGACAAGCTTTTAGACTTATCAGTTTAAGCGATCATGATCATGCTGGCTTTAATGCCAAAGCGAGGTCGTAGGTTCGAATTTTCATTATTTGCTATTCTAATATTGCAATTTTAATTTTTAAACAAATTAGTCCGGAGTTATTTATCTATTTCTCAATATATATAATTCTTTTAATTTGTTTGAACAACTTCTTGCTAGTCCAAATGAATGAGATAATTTATTGACACAAGGATCCAATTGAGGAAGAAAGTTATAGAAAACTGCATTTGTACGTGGAAAGGATAAATTCGCTTTTTGCTTTCCGAGATTCAAGGTTCTTAATTTTGATCGGATACTTGAACATAGAATCTTTAAATTTTTCGAAATAAAATTTATATATTTAGAAATTACGTAAAAGTACTAAGTCACAATAATTAATGAATTAAAATATTTAAAAGGCATATAAAAAAATACAATCAAATTAAAGAACAATTTGTTTGGCTCTCAAAATCCGAACATCTTCACATAAATTGAGACGGAAGGAGAAGTAAGTATTGCCAAAAGAAAGGATCATGACACAAAATTATGATCAACTTGAAACTCGAAATTATGGAACACAAAATTTTCTAAGAAGCTACCACATGATCATCGATCTTCTCATTTGACATGCATGGAAAAAATGTTTCTTTTCTTTTTCCATGGGAGTACACATTCAGGAGAAGCCACTATTTCAATTTATTGTTATTTTTTTCTTATTGCGAAATGAATGACGAAATGGGCAAAAGCTATTCTCTCTTAAAGTTTAATTTTTTTCAATCATCGAGTAATAAGAGATCAACAAGCTCCATCTCCTCAACGAGCTCTTTGCAGCCAGGTACAGGCTTGTCCTTTTGGAAGAAAAGTGGGTTAGTAAATCGAACAGCATTGTGCATTCCAACATTTTTACTGCACACAACTCTTCCCTTAACCAACTCACTAACAATTTCCTTGCAATCCTCTCTTGGGCTATTCACCACTGTTACTTCGCAAATGTCATTCTCATGATCACCTTCTACTGTGAGTGTATATTTGCCAATCATGTCGGTTTTGCCCTCTGTTGAGTATGTTTCATTGTGTGTCTCTATGTCTCTGCATGTCAATCCCACGGTCGCACCTGCAACCAAAAACAAAAGTGATTTTCTTTAAGGAAAATAAAAAGGGTATCCTAGTGTTAGTGGCAAAGTCAAATTTCTAGTAAGGGGATTCCAAAAAATATAACAATGTCAGCTTTAGGTTTCAAAATCTACAATCTAAAGTAATTTTTGAATCGTCTTTCGCCTACACTAGTATTCTATTTTGTACGGGTATAAATTTACAACAAAGGGGTTCAATTGTACCCCAATCACGCAAGGTAGCTTAGCCCCTGTTCAATACATTAAACTTTCCTTATGCACGAGATCCAAGAAAAAAGTAGCACCAAATATTGTATGCAATTTTGTATTTTTTTGTAAGAGGTTATTTCTATAACTTGTACCGGAGACCTTCTGATTACGTGACGACAACCTGTTATCGCGCCAATGATTATGTTCTCTTTAAGAAAAATAAAAGGGGTTAAGGAACACTTATTATTATTGTTCATACCTTGAATAACCTCGCTAAGGGAGGTGGCGAAACCAAGACGGCATGTGTCACAGAAGACTCTGCCTTCAACATCAAAGACTTCGGGCTCGGCGACGGCGAAATTGGCAATGGCCAAAAAACAAAGGGCAGAGAGGAGAACAATAGCTTTTGCCATTTTCCCTTTTTGTGTCTTTTTTTTCTTTATTGTTTGTTCTCCTTTTCTGATGTGTCACGGATGTTTGAATACAATGAAATATCCTATTTATAGGAGGAATGGATTTGTAGGAAATACGGTTGAGCGTTATTTCTGGTTTTCTGTTGTCGCAGTGGATGATCACATTTCTTCTATGAGGTTACAAAGCAAATGACCCGTTCTTTTGTTTTACACTTGTATTTAGTGCTTGAGAATAAGTAGTACTTTGCATTTGAAGCCATGAATACTAATTGGTGGAGACCTGTGTGTACCTATATACACAAATGTTCAATTTTATTTTTATTTTTTAAAATTCAGAAAGAAATTAACAGCCACGAAAGTGAAAGTGCTTGTCAAGTAAAAAGCTTATGAAAAAGATTTAAAAATAAATAAATTAAAAGGGTATTAATTAACTTATCATTTTTATTTGTTGCATGATAACATGAAAGAATGTTCAAACATAGTGAATCTAAGCTTTAGAAAAATTGAACTTAGCGTTTCATTAATTTTCATTGCCCCATTGTGAGTCATAGTACTCTCTGTTTAATTAGTTTCTCTCTCTTTGGATAATATAAATTGTTACTGATTTCTCTTATCTTAGTGTGACAACAAAAGTAAACCGCATGAGTAGGAACACGTAGAAATTTTAATATGTGAGTCACATAAACAACATTACTTATGATGGCTAGTTTATTGCTTTACAAGTGTATTCATGTTTCTATTTACTTGTTTTAAAACTGTTTACCCTAAAAACGGATAACAATTGAATTTATATGTGTTTTATAGGATATGTAAATTAATTCAATACGATTTGATTAGTGATGTTAGATTAAGCAAATAAAAAACGTAATAAATGACCAAACCAATGATAAGGGTGACTCCTAGCTCAATTGATGGCTCGATGAAGAACTTGTCCTCGATTCCAAGCTTATACTTATGAAAAACTTAAGAACAAGAATAAGAACTTTAAACAAAGAGAATTGAAATAAATTGCCTTGATATGCGTGTTACAATGTGTCATGAATAATAAGCTTTTCCCTTTATATAGTAGGGGAATTTTACCTGAGTACAATTTTAAGAAAGGTAAAAATCTTTCGTTTCGCTAATTACTGATTTTCTGATGATACGGGCTGAGATTCACGCCATGATATCCGGTTAGACATGGACATCACGACCATTTGTTAGTCGTGTGCAGTTATTTGGTAATGCTCTCCGAAATCTCAATCCTCAGATCGGGCCCGGAGGATATGGACCCGATATCCCCGAGGGTAAGTGTTTTGCCCGAGCCCTGATACGAGGGGCTCCTCGCTCTGACTCTAATCTATTACGGTCACGTTCCTACTCCGTTTGACTCACTGGGAAGTCGAGTCACGCAGTGGGCTCATTTTTACCCGTATACAAATAGTCCCCTCATTTCTCAGAGAATAGGCTTGCCGAAATGATGAAAAACGACACATGACTCTGGTTCCTTCCTTTGTACGTTACGACGGGGAAGCCGAAACGTCCTATCAATCGCGTCGTTCTGATTTCGGACACGTGTCGCTCACCGGCAGGTCGCCTCCGAATGCGAAGCGTCGACTGTTTCCCTATAAAAGCCTTCTTCCTTTGTCCTTTTTCTACTTTCCGACCAAACCGCTATCTTCGAGCTTTCCAGCCATTATCAAAACCCTCTTCAAATATTCATATCTCCATACCTATTCTTCAATCTCCATGGCAATCTCCAGATTTCTACCCAAAATTTCTTCAAATCTTCATACTTTGTTCTTCATCTTCAAAACTCGTTTTTCCAAAACTTTGCATTATTTTCTCAAATTTTCAAACACTTCCCCAGATGACAATGGCTAAAACATCGAAAACCGTTCCTCAACAAGTTGCCTCTTCATCTTTTAAACCGGTTGTTGGTACTGAAGCGGTCGCCCCTGAGGTGGTTGCCCTTGAAACGGCCTCCCCCGTTATGGTTGCTAACGAACCGACCGCCGAGCCTCCGTTGTCGGCATTCGTTCCCGGGGGTTGCTCAATTGCAGATGACTTTAAAGTCAAGAAGCCTTCACGCAAACAAGACCGGGGCGAAGGAGTCTCGAGATATATATGTTTTGTGACCGAAGACGTTCTTCCCATAATTTGTAAGGACGGCAATTGGGAAGGCAAGGATGTAGTAGTCCCCGGGCCCGAGGACGCGTTACTACCCACGTGGAGGGGTACTTAACTATTTACACTTATCCCTTTACATTGGGCCCGATGGATCCGATTGTTTTAGATTTTTACAAGAGGTACGAGGTGTGCCTCAGGCAAATTCACCCATCATTGTGGAGGATCGTGACCCTCCTCCATTACTTTGTGAACAAAATCGAGTCTCGTCGATTCACAATCGATCACCTGCTTCGATTATACAGTCCCCGGATGTTCTGAGGGGGACTGATTAAGCTTACACGCCGGGCCAGCAAGGCCCCCTTCTCCAGTATCGACCAAGACCGAGATCGGGGATGGCAGGGATGCTTTGTCCGAGTGAAGACTGAGGATTTTATCCCCCCGGAATACATGTCATTCCTTGAGAAATGGAATACGTCTCGTAAGTGTAGCTCCTTCTTTCAACATCAAAATTTCTTCTTCTTTCATTTCTATCTTCCCATTTATGCTTGTGGTTGTGCAGCCGTTGCCCGGGTTCCGAATGTGGTCCCCGGTTAAAGGAGTGGATCGAGGACATTTGTACTCAGATGTCGTACTTTGAGCGCACATGGCACGGACTATCGACGTGCCGATGAGAGACATGTTCTCATGGTAAGGCCTCTTTCTGAGTAGCCAATACTATATCTACACCTTTTATTTTGCTAACTCTTTTTCCCTCTTTGTTGTTGCAGGTTTGCCTAAGACTATTGAACTTAGGCCTTCGGAAGGGGATGAAGATGTGCCCCGTCCGTTGATCCCTCTATTGCTGCCACAAAGGGAAAAACGAAGAGAAAAAGAAAACCCTCGGGCTCCCCGAGTTCCGAGGTGAAAAAACAAAGAAGTGGGTGCTCCGCAAGCCCAGGAGGGGCTCCAATTCCTGGGTGCTAGCCTCCGACTCCCTCCTCCGTCATAGGGATGAGCCGGAGGATGAATCTATTTTCATAACCCACGGGACAACCTATCACGTGGATTAGGATGCATCCGAGGGGGAGACTCATGAGATCGACCCCCCTCAAACTCAAAAAACCGATGTGAATACCCGAGGTGAAACTTCCTAGGATGCCGGTATTGCTCCAAAGGAAGCACCCGACGTAATTGAGATCTCGGGGACGCCCTCCTACACCGAGTTTATGCTCGAAGAGGCCCAAGCGAGGAAGGAGAAATCTAACGAGGGTGGCCAGGGTGCGGAAGATCCCCTTCACTTCTTTTTCGATGGAGTGGATTCGTCCGAGTTTGGAAGACTTCTCCAGTCTGGGTGACTTGAAAGTTCCAAAGAAAGACATTTCCTCGGAAGCTGGCAAGCTGAGCTCAAGCCTAAAATTAGTCAATCAGTTCCCTATTCCGAGCGTGGACCCTGGCCGCAAGAGGTCGATTATACTGACCGTCCCGGAGGATGCCCGAGTTTTGTCCGCTCCTTTGGGGATAGCTAGCTACCTCCGATGCCTGGTGACCGATGAGGACCAGGCGAAAATGAACGTTGTGAACGTGCCATGCTTTTTTAATGAGGCGCAGTAGGGGCTGAACCGGGTAAGGCATCGTTTTCTTCCATCTGTCTATAGTTATATGTGCTTGATGTTTCTCATATTTTCTTTATCTTTTTTCAATCCTTGGTATATCACCATGAGAGTTTCCTCCGATACCGGGTTGAAGTCAATCAACTCGAGCTCGAGATCAAGGAGCTTGCCCAAAAAGATACATGTACAAGCTTCTTAGCGAGCAGTAGGAGGGGGTCGTCAAGAACCTCCAGGCCGAGCTGGATGTGACTCATAAAGAGGCATCGGCCTTAAGACATGAACATGCCAACTTGGTGGAAAATGTAAAGGTTTTCGAAGTTAGAAACGAAGGTCCGGTCGCAGAAGATCGACCAACTCCGCAAGGAGATGGATGGGATCCAAGTGATGGCCGCCGGGTGGAAAAACAAGATGAACCTGCTGGCCTCGGAGAAGGAGACTGCCCAGGCCAAGTTAGCTCCGGTGGAAGTTCAGTTCCAGGTGGCAAAGGAGAAAGCCGATGTACGAGCTCGACAAATTGAGGACCTCCAAGCTCAACTAGGCTTGGCCATCACTGAATGGGATGCCCTTGGCAAGAATCTCGAAATAACGAGGTCCTAGTTGGAAGCAACCTCGGTTGATGATGACTTGATGGTGGCCCAATATAAGGCCTATGTTGAAGCAGCCGAGGCTCGCCTAAAGACTACTGCTGATTATGTGAGGCGGCTTTCTCGAAGGGAGACCCTCGAAGAAATACATGCCCGAGGCTAAGAGGCTAGTTGAACCCCAAGGTGAAGAGGGCTCCGAGGGCTCTGAAAAATCTGAAGCCCCCGAAGGTTCTGGTGATGAGTCGGGTTCTGGTGAAGACCAGACGGAAATGCCTTGGGATTTCTTTTTGTTTTTGTATCTATTACATTTATTTTGTTGAGGCCATTTTTAATTGGCCTTTGTAAAGATATTCCAGAATATATGAAGTTTTCCCTTTTGGCAATTTTCAAGTCTATTATCTTCTGCATCTTTTTACAATTGCAAATATTTCTAATTCCTTATCACAGAATCAAACGTAGTAATAAGTCATTTTTTGAAGGTCCGAACAAGACCTGTCCTCGATGCAATTTTTGTTCGAACTTATGGAGGCTCGGGGTGACCGAAAATTTCCCCAAGATGCTTGTTTAAATGTTTTTAGACTATATCTTTGCCTAGGGTAACCTTTGAACTTGTTTAGAATTTGTTGAAAGCCTTACGTTTTGATTATGGGTTTCGTACGTCTCCGAACCATTTTTTAGGGCGGCTGTAGCCTTTTAGGTTTAGACACTGCCTAATAGGTTTTGTGCCTTCGAGTTTCGATAACCCAAGGTGCCCGAACTTGTCTCAGATGGCAGTCCCCGAGTGGGGATAGCTTTTTGGGCTCGGATAAGGGTGGTCCTTGGGCTCGAAAGTTCCCGGGTAGGAATAGCCCTTAGGCTCGATACTTTAAATAAGCAAAAAATGTTTGTTAGCAAGGTAGAAACTTTCTTTCATTTCTATGCATAACATACAAGATTGTAAGCGTGTAAAAGCTTGTATTAAGGATGAGGTGGCCTACGCGGGCACGATTTACTTGACCGTTTGGTTCTTACAATAAATCCTAACCACTGAGCCTAGATCGTTCGAGCACAAAAATTCCTTCCTTGCTAAAAATCTTGACCCGAGGGTGATGGCCCCCAATATTCGAGGTCGATGTTCAAGAGGGCTCGGATACTATTGATGCAACCATTGACTCCGATTTAAAATCGGTTTTCGACTCTAAGTTAGCATGGTTTATTGTTGTCTTATTAAAAACCTTGTTGGAACACCTATTTGGGATAAAACCGGTTCAAAGGATAAAGAGTGCAACGCGTGCTTTCAGACCTAGCAGCTACATTCTCCTTTGGTTATTGCCTGCAAGTGTTAGTCCAATTCGCAATATTAAAAAAAAGTGATTGAGGTTGTACCTTAGCAGTAGTATCATTTTAAGTGGGTCACGTTCTAGTTGTTCGGTAGTTGTGCATCGTTTCCTGCTTCGAGTTTGTACGAACCTTTATCGGTAATCCCGATGACTCGATATGGACCTTACTAATTCCGTCCTAGTTTTCATTCATTCGGGGTTCGGGTGTTCAGTGTTACTCTTTCTAACACCAAGTCCCCGATATTGAAGTGTCGGAGATTGGCTCTTCGGTTATAATATCTTTCCATCCGCTGCTTCTGGGCGGCCTCGCACCTCTCATCCATTAGTTCCAGTCTCGTGATCATGGCCTCACCGTTTGATTCTTCGGTTGCATATTAGAACTTGAGGCTCGGTTCTCCCACCTTAATCAGTATTAGTGCTTCGGTACTGTAGACCAACGAAAATAGAGTGGCCCTGGTACTGGATTTTGAGGTCGTGCGGTATGCCCACAAGACTTCGGGCAAAATTTCCTTCCATTTTCCTTTGGAATCGGTTAACCTTTTCTTACGGTTTTGAAGGATAGTTTTGTTCATCGACTCTGCCCCATTAGGGTGATACGGTGTTGACAAGATCTTTTTGATCTTATTGTCCTCGAAAAATTTGCTTACCTTGCTGCCGATGAACTGTTTCCCGTTATCATATACTATCTCGTCCAGTATACCAAATCGGCATATTATGTGGTCCCAAATGAAGTCAATGACTTCTTTTTCCCAGACCTTCTCAAATGTTTGAGCTTTGACCCATTTAGAGAAATATTCAGTCATAACTAGTATAAATTGAGCCTTACCGGGTGCCCATGGTAGGGGACCGACGATGTTTATTCCCCATTTCATGAATGACCAAGGCAACATGACTGAATGTAGTAACTCCCCGGGTTGATGGATCATTGGTGCGTGCCTCTGACAACCGTCACATTTTCGCACAAAGTCCTTTGCGTCTTTCTCTATGTCGATCCAGTAAAAGCCGGCTCTGATTATCTTACGAACCAACGATTCTGCCCCCGAATGGTTTTCGCACGTGCCTTCGTGAACTTTCCTCAAAACATATTCGGTGTCTCCCGGTCCCAAGCATATGGCGAGTGGGCCATCTAACGTTCTTCTAAATAGAGTATCTTCGCACATGCTAAACCTGGCTGCCTTCGTGCGCAAAGCTCTCTATTCTTTGGGATCCGAGGGAAACTTCCCAGTCTTCAAGTAGTCTATATACTTGTTTCTCCAGTCCCAAGTTAAACTTGTTGAGTTATCTAGGCATGGACTTCTTCCACTGCTGATTTCATGAGTTGTACGACCGCTTCCAAGCAGAATTCATCGTCATCAACCGATGACCCCAAGTTAGCCAGAGCATCAGCTTTGCTATTTTGATCCTGGGGCACGTGTTGTAGGGTCCATTCCTTGAATCGATGCGGTGTTACCTATAGTTTATCCAAGTATCTTCCCATTCGTTCCTCTTTCACTTCGAATGTCCCATTGACTTGGTTTACCACAAGGAGGGAATCACATTTAGCTTCGATCACTTCGGCCCCTAGTCTTTTAGCAAATTTGAGACATACAATCATGGCCTCATACTCAGCCTCATTGTTAGTCAATTTCACAGTTCTAATAGATTGACTAACTACGTTACCCGCAGGCGGCCTTAACACGATGCCGAGTCTGGACCCCTTTGCTATCGAGGCACCATCCGTATAGAGGGTCTAGATTCCCGAGGAGGTCCCCGAGGTTAACAACAATTCCTTTTTGACTTCGGGTATTAAGGCCAGCGTGAAGTCGGCCACGAAGTCTGCCAAAATTTGAGATTTAATGGCGGTTCGGGGTCGATATTCGATATCGTACCCGCTAATTTCTACGGCCCATTTGGCCAATCATCCTGAGAACTCGGGTTTGTGCATTATGTTCCTCAATAGGTAAGTAGTTACAACACATATGGGATGGCCTTGAAAATATGGCTTTAACTTCCTGGAGGCGCATAGCAAAGCGAGCGCCAATTTATCTAGGTGTGGGTACCTAATTTCAACCTCGCCTAGAGATAGGAAATTGCGTACCTTCCTCTTCCCGGACTTATCGCTATCTCAGATACAACTAAGTATAGGTACAATTGCTCGTCTGCCTTTGGAGTATGAAGCAAATGTGGACTCGAAAGGTACCGCTTAAGTTCTTCCAAAGCTTGCTGGCACTTCGGAGTCCACGAGAAGATATTCTTCTTCTTTAATAATGAGAAGAACCGATGGCTCTTATTAGAGTATCTTGATATGAACCGACCCAGGGCGGCTATATGCCCGATTAGCCTTTGACCGACCTTGACATTGTCCACCACAATGATGTCTTCTATAGCTTTGATTTTGTCGGGATTGATCTCGATCCCCCGGTTGGACACCATGAATCCAAGGAACTTCCCGGACCCGACCCCGAATGTGCATTTATCCGGGTTCAGCTTCATATTATATTTCTTCAGTATGTTGAAAGTTTCCTGCAAATGTTTGAAATGGTCCTCTGCTCGCAAGGACTTAACTAACATGTCGTTAATGTAAACCTCCATTGATTTTTCTATTTGTTCTTCGAACATCCAGTTTACTAGGCATTGGTAAGTGGCACCGGTGTTTTTAGTCCAAACGGTATTACGTTATAACAATATGTGCCGAATTTAGTGATGAAGGAAGTTTTTTCTTGATCGCCCGGGTCCATCCGGATTTGGTTGTACCTAGAATAGGCGTCGAGAAAGCTGAGTATCCCGTGGCCGGCCATCGCGTCGATCATGCGATCGATGTTAGGAAAAGGAAAAGAGTCTTTAGGGCATGTCTTGTTCAAGTCTTTGTAATCTACGCACATTCTTAATTTATTTTCCTTTTTAGGAACTATCGTTTTTAGCTAACCAATATGGGTACTTAACTTCCCGAATGGAACCTATTTTAAGGAGTTTGGATACCTCATCTTTGATGAATGCATGCTTGACTTCGGACTGAGGCCTCCTCTTCTATTTAATTGGGTGGAACTTCGGATCCAAGCTCAACTTGTGAGTAGTTATTTCTGGCGGGATCCCTGTCATATCAAGTTGGGACCAAGCGAAACCATCTATGTAGCTATAAGGAATTCAATGAGTTTTTTCCTAAGCTCGGGAGTTAACCCTGTGCCCAGGTATACCTTCCGATTGGGCAAGTGTTCGATCAATATAACTTGCTCCAGCTCCTCGACCATTGACTTGGTGGCATCAGAATCGTCAGGGGAGATGAACGACCTGGGAACTTCGTAATCATCATCCTCGCCTGCTTTTTGCTTCTCCGGTTCGGTCGGGGCCGGTATCGGTGATTGCTATTTAATTTCTTCCTTCCTAACCGACTCTGGGTTTTTTGATGTCGAGAGGGTGGAAATCGGGATCACCTCATCGACCGCAAACATTTCTTTTACGACCGGCTATTCTCCGTAAACTATTTTGATACCTCCTGGTGTGGGGAACTTCAATACCTGGTGCCGTATCGAGGGTATTGCCCTCATGTTGTGAATCCATGGCCTTCCGAATAGAACGTTGTACCTCATATCCCCCTCGGTGATGTAGAACTTTGTTTCCAAAATGGTTCTGGTGGTGTTTACTGGTAGGGTTATCTCCCATTTAGTAGTTTCACATGCCATGTTGAACCCGTTTAAGACCCGGACCGCAAGCATTATTTGGTCTTGTATACCCAGCTGTTTCACGACCCTCGATCTAATGATATTGGTCGAGCTACCTGGATCAATCAACACACGCTTAACTCGAGATTTATTTATGAGTACAAAAATTACCAGGGCATCGTTATGCGGTTGCACGATGCCTTCAGCGTCTTCATCGTTGAAAGAGATGGTCCCCTATAACATGTAATCTTGGGTTCATTTTTCCCTTATAATGGATATCTTAGTGCGACTCAGCATTGGCCCTTAGGGATGTCGACTCCACCAATGATCATGTTGATGACGTGCTGATGTTCCTCTCGCTCAGTCTGCTTGTTGGAGTCCCTATTCATGAAGTCATTTTGGGCTCGATCGCTCAGAAACTCCGAGAGGTGTCCGTTATTGAATAACCGGGCCACTTCTTCTCTTAGTTGTCGGCAGTCTTTGGTCCTGTGGTCTCTTTGGGCAAGATCAGACTGCAATGGTCGAGGCCACTTGGTGTCTTTGATGCTTCCGATGACTGATACGATGCCGACAACATAGACGCTGAAGTTGTACTCCGATAACCTTGGTGCCTCCATGTCCCCGATTGGCATGTAGAAGCCGTTTTTGCTCATGAGTCCTCGGTTATTATGACCTAGATCGCTTCTTTTTTCATTCCTCGCTGGGTTACGTCCAGATCTGTTGCCCTTTCAATCTCCGCTATACGGTTGGTACTGATCTCTGCCCGATCTTGGTTCATGATCGACGACTCTTTTAGACTTGTCATTAGTTCTGATAGGATACACGGACCCATAACCCTCCCCCCCCCCGGAACTAATCATCCTCCACTTTGATTTTTGATTGGTACCTATTATGGACGTATACCCAAGTTACCATCGGGTACTCTATCAAATTCTATTTCAGCTGCTATGAAGCCAAAGAGCTTTGAGGGTTGATCCCTTCAGTGAATGCTTTAACAACCCAATCGTCCGCAACCGGGGGCAGATCCATCCTTTCCATTAAAACCTTTACACGAACTCCCTGAGCATTTCGTTATCTCTTTGTTTGATTTTAAAGAGGTCTGATTTTCTGGTCTCCACTTTGATGGCCCCAGCATGAGCTTTTACAAAGGCATCCGCAAGCATAGAAAATGAATCAAGGGAGCACGTTGTGATACCATATCATTGCTCCTTTAGACATGGTTTCCCCGAACTTTTCCAGTAGAACCGACTCAATTTCATCATCTTCCAAGTCATTTCCCTTGATGACACACATGTAGTAGGTCACGTGTTCATTCAGATCCGTAGTCCCATTATACTTTGGAATTTCGGGCATACAAAACTTCTTTGCGATCGGTTTTGGAGCTGTGCTCGGAGGGAAAGGTTTTTGGACGAACTTCTTGGAATCCAAGCCTTTTAATATCCGGGGTGCTCCTGGGATTTGGTCAACCCTGTAGTTATAAGTCTCCATTTTTTTGTCGTTGGCTTCGATTTTCTTTTCTCCCAATTCCACCCGTTTAGTCAGTTCCTCAAGCATCTTTATTATCTTGGGGTTGATCTCAAGTTCAACTTCACCCGGCCTTTATGTGGCCGGTTCATTTCTGCGAGTGTTTTTGTCACGACCCAAACCGATAGGCCGTGACGAGTGCCCGAGTTCTATCTATCGAACACCCATAAGCATTCGTCTAAGATATAAATATGAAATAAGTGTAGGTCATGCATAACGTCTGGAAATAAACTATTAATTCATATGAACAACCTACGTGGGAAAACAGGCCCAAAAGACATATATACATACATATATATATACCGTAGGGAGAGCCGACAAGGCCACATACTATAAAACTATACATAACTGTATACATACCTCTAATAGAGTGTACAACTGTATAAAGGAAGAGACTGGGCCCCGTCGTACCCATATATATATATATATATATATATATATATATATATATATATATATGTAAACACACCGTACCAAAACTCAAAGCAACTCCGGATCAAATGGAGCACACCAACTCTCGCTGATCAAGGATCCTAAGAAGGAGGACCGTCAGCCTGTCTACCTGCACCTGCGGGCATGAAACGCAGCGTCCCCAGGCAAAGAGGGACGTCAGTACGAATAATGTACTGAGTATATAAAGCATAAAAATCAGTACATAAAAGACATAGATGAAACATGGGGTAAAGAATTCCACCTGTGAGTCTAAATAACTTTGTGAATCCTGAAATATTTATAATATTATGCATGTGCGTGTAAATGTCATATCATGCATAGGTATAGGTGTACATAACATCATCAAGCCTCTAAGGGAATCCCATCATATCATCTCGGCCACTGTGGGCAAAATCATCAGTATATACCAGCTGATCAGGTGGTGGTGCATATATAACGCCTTAACCTTTTCCCATATCCCATATACATATAATATACTCGTATATAACACCTTCTGGTCATGGGTCAATGTATATGTATAAATACCTGAAATGCGATAGAAATATGTTAATAAGATTTTTCGAATATCATAAAATCAATATGCCTTTCGGACAAACTTTATCAAATACGTATTTTTCAAAGATGCATGAATAGAGGATATAATAATAATTCACATGGGGAATCAAGAATATAGACACTTCTAGTATTTCTATGAATAGAGTCATTTATGAACGTTGAGTATTTTGCTCGTTTCGTTTGTATCATTTGGATCATGCCAGAAAAAAAAGGGATAGCCTTAACATACCTTAAGTCGTCAATGCAACTCAACAAAAAGCTTATGACAACTAGAGCGCCAACCCTATAGCAAAGAAATACATGTACAATTTAGATGGCGGTAGTATATTACGTATCTCAAACGATAATTCGATTCTAAAATAAAATGGGCAGCATTTTCCCTGATTTTACTGCTCCCTCAAGCCTACTATAGGCGAGATACAAACATAATACAATCAGCAACTCAAAACCAACCTAATTACAATCTGGGACCTTTAATACAACAAAACCCCCAAATATACCATAATACACCCAATCAACAAATTATCAATTAGCCTGCAATTACAACGACGAGCGACCAACCTACTACCCTACCACATGTGGCGTTTCTCCACGCCATTTTTATCCTTACAAAATCCATAAATCAGAAGCACAATAGACATCCCAAAAGCAACACAAAACAGCCCACAAAATAGTCCACTACAATTCAAATAACTCGAACTCACGGCTTCCGATCATCGTCCCGTGAGGTCTAACTATTAGGAAACGAATTTATCAACTTTTCTTGATATTTTAAAGCTTAAGTACAGAAATTAAATTTTTTTATTAACTAATAAATACATTCCAAAACTTAAACTACAAAGAAAAAAAAAGGTGATATAGTGATACTTACGTCGTAGGGATCGTTCTGATGTTATCGCTTCTCGATTTCGTACCCGGGATGTTAGTATTATTTGAAGCTATTAGAGAGCTCAAGGACCATTATTTTATGGTGTCTTTGGTCAGATTCTATGTAAAATGAAGAGAGAGAGACGAGTTAAAACATATTTATCAAACTTTTGAAAAGTTAAAAGGTGCTAGCTTGGCACCCTTTGATTCGCCCATTTTTCAATGCTTATATATTTTTATCCGGATATTGTATGAATGAATGGTTAATAGCGCTGGAAACTACATTCCAAGACCTTAAATTTGGTATATAATATGTCCCAAAAAGACCTCATATAGCATATGAAATTTATTTCTCAAAAAGCTCTCTTATAGGGCAAATTCTTAGTCGGCTTTTCCGCAACTTTAATCCGATTTTTTCCAAACTTTATGTGTTTTGTCCAACCATAAAATATAGTCATATTATAACTTTAAACTCATTTAAATCAGTATTAACAAGTCTCATATTCATTATACGTCACCTTCGGACGTATAGGGTGAAACAATCTTCCCCTCTTAGAAACATTTGTCATCGAATATTAAACTCCTAGAGATTTATAGAAATTTAGGCAGAGTCTCCTCTGTAATGGTATCACTACCAACCTATCAAACATAAACCCAACAATACAAAGCCACACAAGTCCACAATCATCAATAACACCAATGGTCTCTCACAACCAATGACAATAACTAACATAAGAATCAAATACCATATACGTACCTAAGGTTGTGATGTCTCAGTACGATCCTCCTTCGGAAACGAAAACAAGTAAGGATACCTAGACTTCATGTCTTCTTCAGCTTCCCAAGTCATCTCATCCATATTATTGTTCCTCCAAAGTACTTTAACCGAAGATACGTCTTTAGTTCTCAATCTCCGAACTTATCTATCTAGTATAGAAATGGGAGCTTCCTCATATGATAGATGCTCTGTGACCTGAATATCGTCAACTGGAATGACTATAGAAATATCTCCAATACACTTGACACGTGAAAAACTGGATGTACTGACTCCAAGTTGGAAGACAAGTCTAACTCATATGCTACCTGGCCTACTCTACGTTTGATCTTATAAGGTCCAATGTACCGAGGGCTAAGCTTTCCTTTCTTACCAAATATCATAATGCCTTTTATCGATGATACCTTTAGGAATACCCAGTCATCTACCTGAAACTCCAAGTCTCGTCGTCGATTATCTGTATATGACTTCTGACGACTCTGAGCTGCTAATAGCATTTCCCGTATAAGCTTAATCTTCTCAACTGCATGTTGTACCAACTCTGGTTATACTAACTTAGTTTCCCCAACCTCGAACCATCCGATAGGTGACCTACACTTTTGTCTGTAAAGAGCTTCGTATGGAGCCATATGAATGCTGGAATGATAACTATTATTATATGCGAACTCAATAAGTGGAAGATGATCATCCCAGTTACCCCTGAAGTCCATCACACAAGCCCGTAGCATATCCTCCATTGTCTGAATAGTACGCTCCGCGTGATCGTCTGTTTGGGGATGAAATGTTGTACTAAGACTTATTTGAGTCCCCAATCCTTTTTGGAAGGACCTCCAGAAATTAGCTGTAAATTGAGCACCTCTATCTGAGATAATAGATATAGGGACACCATGAAGTCGTACTATCTCCTTAATGTAAATCCTTGCATAATCCTCTGCTGAATACGCAGTCCTGACAGGCAAAAAATGGGCTGATTTTGTAAGCCTATCAATAATAACCCATATAGAATTGAACTTACGCTGGGTACGAGGTAAGCCTATGATGAAATCCATGTTAATCACTTCCTATTTCCAAGTCGGAATCTCTATTGCCTGCAATAATCCACCAGGTTTCTGATGTTCAATCTTAACCTGCTGACAATTTGGGCACTGAGCAACAAACTCTGCTATATCCTTCTTCATTCCGTCCCACCAGTATATTCCCCTGATATCATGATACATCTTCGTCGCTCCTGGATGAATCGAATAACGAGAATAGTGAGCTTCTTCCATAACCTGCTGGCGTAACCCTGCTACATTAGGAACACATAATCGACCTCGATATCTGAGGACTCCATCTCCTGTAATCTCCAATGGTGTCTTCTCCTTTTTAGGGGTTGTATCTATGTAGTGAGCTAGCACAAGATCTTCATATTGGCATTCCTTCACTTCAGTTACTAGAGAGGATGTTGCCGTGTCCTGAATAGTAACTCTGGTACCACCTGAATCTAATAATCGAACTCCAAGATTAGCTAGTTGATAAATCTCATAAGTTATCTCACTCTTCTCTGGCTGTAAATATGATAAGCTACCCGTAGATCTACGACTGAGGGCGTCAGCTACTACATTCGACTTTCCTGGATAGTATAAAATATCAACATCATAGTCTTTTAGTAGCTCCAACCATCGTCTCTGACGTAAATTCAATTCCTTTTGCTTGAATATATACTGAAGGCTCTTATGGTCAGTATAGATATCAACATGAATGCCATGCAAATAGTGCCTCCACATCTTTAGTGTATGAATCACCACGGCTAACTCTAAATCGTGGGTGGGGTAATTCTTCTCGTGGTTTCTTAGTTGTCTAGAAGCATAAGTAATAACCTTACCATGCTGCATCAATACACAACCCAATCCAATGCCCGAAACGTCACAATAGATAGCATAACCATCGGTCCCTTCTGGAAGTGTCAGAACCGGTGCTGAAGTCAATCTGTCCTTCAATGCCTGGAAACTCCGCTCACAAGCATCAGTCCACTAAAACTTGGTTGCCTTCTGAGTCAACTTTATCAATGGTGCTGAAAGGGAAGAAAACCCCTCTACAAATCTCCTGTAATAACTTGCCAAACCCAAGAAGCTACGAACCTCTGTCGGTGTCGTGGGTCTAGGCCAAGTCTTCACTGCCTCAATCTTCAGTGTATCGACTTGGATACCCTCACCCGAAATAATATGACCAAGGAAGGCTACATAATTCAACCAGAATTCACATTTAGAGAACTTTGCATACAACTTACTTTCTTGTAGACCTCTGAGCACAGTACGCAAATGATCTGCATGCTCAACCTTTGAACGAGAATAAACCAAAATATCATCTATAAATACAATCACGAACAGATCTAGAAAGGGTCTGAACACACGGTTCATCAAGTCTATGAATACCGCTAGGGCATTAGTCAAACCAAATGACATAACATGAAACTCAAAGTGTCCGTATCTAGTCCTGAATGCTGTCTTCGGAATATCCTTCTCTCTAACCCTTACCTGATGGTACCCCGACCTCAGGTCTATCTTTGAGAAACACCTGGCACCCTGCAACTGATCAAATAAATCATCAATCCTCGGGAGTGGGTACTTATTCTTGATCGTCACCTTATTCAACCGTCTGTAATCAATACACATCCGTAAGGAACCATCTTTCTTTCTCACAAATAATACAGGTGCTCCCCACGGTGATGTACTGGGTCTGATAAAGCCTTTTTCAAGCAAATCCCTCAGTTGTTCTTTCAACTCTCTCTGCTCTGCAGGTGCCATTCTATAAGGAAGAATAAATATCGGCTGAGTATCTGGTAATGTGTCAATAGCAAACTCAATCTCCCGCTCTAGCGGAAGGCCTGGAAGCTCATCGGGAAACTCATTAACCACCAGAATAGATTGAAGGGTCGGTGACTCTGCTTTCACATCCTGTACCCGAACTAAGTGATAAATATAGCCCTTTCTGATTATCTTCCTTGCCTTGAGATAGGAAATAAACCTACCTCTCGGCGATGCAGTATTACCTTTCTACTCTAGAACTGGCTCCCCTGGAAACTTGAACTGAACCATCTTTGATCTACATTCAACGTTAGCATAACAAGAAGCCAACCAATCCATACCCAGTATAGCATCAAATTCTACCATATCTAGCTCAATCAGGTCCGCTACTGTAGAACGACTAAGAACTCCTACTATACAATCTCTATATACCCGTCTAGCTATCACTGGATCCCCAACAGGTGTAGACACCTCAAAAGGTTTAATCAACTCAGGTTCTATCCCAAACTTGCTAGCAACCAACTGAGTGACATATGATCAAGTGGAACCTGGATCAATAAATGCATATACATCATATGAAGAGACTGATAATATACCTGTAACAACATCAGGTGACGACTCCTGATCCTGTCGACCCGCTAATGCATAAATGCGGTTCTGAGGACCGCTCGAGCTAGATGCTCCACTTCTGCCTCTACCACGACCGACTGGTGTCTGTGATCCTTGCCCGGGGGGCGCACTGATGATGACGAACCAGTTATAGATCCCATTGACTGAACTATACCTGCACCACCTCTCGTTGGACAATCTCTCATAACGTGGGCTGGATAACCACAAGTATAACAAACACCCAACCCCACGAGACACTGCCCGACATGATGCTTACCACACTGAGCACATCGTGGCAAGGGTGGCCTCATCTGACTTGACTCACCCCTATACTAAGAACGAGAGGCCCTGGAACTCTGACTGGGCCCTAAATATGTGGAACGATCAAATCTCCTACCGAAAAACTAAGGGGGTGCACTAGCTGATGGTTGAGCTGGATACCTCGGGTACTGCTATCTCTGACCACCTCGAAACTCACCAGAAGTGCCTGAATATCTCGCTCTCTTACTCTAGCCCCTATCATGCTCATGATCGGCCCTCTGCTTCTACTTACGCTCCTCTATACCCTGAGCGTATGCCTGAATACGAGAAATATCAATGCCTGGATGAAGTGAGACTGACATACAGTCATTGAGCAGGTGTGGCTCTAACCCCATCATGAACCGGTGAACCTGATCCTCTATCTTAGCTACAATAGTGGGAGCATACCTCGCCAAAGAATCAAACTGAAGGTTGTACTCCCGAACACTCATATTACCATGTCGAAGGGTCAAGAACCTGTCAACTCTGGCCCGTCTAAGATCTGGTGGCAAATAATGATGAAGAAAAGCCTTTGTAAAATCCTGCCATACTGCTGGAAGGGCATCCTCGCCTCTGGACAACTCCCAAGACTCGTACCAATTAATGGCAGCATCCCAAAGTCTATAGGAAGCTAGCTCAACTGACTCAGTCGCATTGGCCTTCATTACCCTCAAAGTTCTCTGCATCCTATCGATAAATACCTGAGGGTCCTCATTTGGATCTGCTCCAGTGAATATCGGAGGGTCCAAATTAATGAAATCACGAACCCTCGCGCTAATGGCCCTATCTGCATGACCAATACCAACCTCCTAACGTCGAGCTTGTGCTGCCACTAACCGAGTCAATAACTGAATAACATCTCTCATCTCCTGACCTGGTGCATCTGGATGAGGAGCTGGGGGTACTGGAGCGAGTGCTGGAGTTGGTGCCCCTCGTATTTCCTATGGAAAGGGCAAGGTATGTGAAGTCTGAGATGGAGTCTCACTATGCGACTCTCCTCGAGACCTGGTAAATCGTGGCGCTCTACTTGTAGTCTCATCATCCACGGACCTGCCCTTCTGGGCGGCTGTAGCCTTCTTGGGCATCGCTGAAAACATAACATGTCGTTAGGAAAATGAATTCTTATATCGCACGATCTAAGATAAGAAAGAATAGTAACCATCCTAAATATCTTGTAGCCTACTGTCTATAAATGTGGTGTACAACACACCCATAAATAAGACTCTACTAGACACGGTCTGTAGACAACCCTAGGACAAAACTACTCTAATACCACTTTTGTCACGACCCAAACCGATAGGCCGTGACGAGTGCCCGAGTTCTACCTATCGAACACCCATAAGCATTCGTCTAAGATATAAACATGAAATAAGTGTAGGTCATTCATAACGTCTGGAAATAAACTATTAATTCATATGAACAACCTACATGGGAAAACAGGCCCAAAAGACATATATACATACATATATATACTATAGGGCGAGCCGACAAGGCCACATACTATATAACTATACATGACTATCTACAGACCTCTAATAGAGTGTACAACTGTATAAAGGAAGAGACTGGGCCCCGTCGTACCAATTGTATAAATGACAGTACTGGGCCCCGCCGTACCTATATATGTATGCAAACACATCGTACCAAAACTCAAAGCAGCTCCGGATCAAATGGAGCACACCAACTCTCGTTGATCAAGGATCCTAAGAAGGGGGACTGTCAGCCTGTCTACCTGCACCTGCGGGCATGAAACGCAGCGTCCCCAGGCAAAGAGGGATGTCAGTACGAATAATGTACTGAGTATATAAAGCATAAAAATCAGTACATAAAAGACATAGATGAAACATGGGGTAAAGAATTCCACCTGTGAGTCTAAATAACTTTGTGAATCCTGAAACATTTATAATATCATGCACGTGCGTGTAAATGTCGTATCATGCATAGGTATAGGTTTACATAACATTATCAAGCCTCTGAGGGTATCCCATCATATCATCTCAGCCACTGTGGGCAAAATCATCAATATATACCAGCTGATCAGGTGATGGTGCGTATATAACGCCTTAACCTTTTTCCATATCCCATATACATATAATATACGCATATATAACACCTTCTGGTTATGGGTTAATGTACATGTATAAATGCATGAAATGCAATAGAAATACGTTAATAAGATTTCTCGAATATCATAAAATCAATATGCCTTTCGGACAAACTTTATCAAATATGTATTTTTCTGAGACCCATGAACAGAGGATATAATAATAATTCACATGGAGAATCAAGAATATCGACACTTCTAGTATTTCTATAAATAGAGTCATTTATGAACGTTGCGTATTTTGCTCGTTTCGTTTGTATCATTTGGATCATGCTGGAAAAAAAAAGGGATAGCCTTAACATAACTCAAGTCGTCAATGCAACTCAACAACAAGCTTATGTCAACTAGAGCGCCAACCCTATAGCAAAGAAATACGTGTACAATTTAGATGGCGGTAGTATATTACGTATCTCAAATGATAACTCGATTTTAAAATAAAATGGGCAGCATTTTCCCTGATATTACTTCTCCCTCAAGCCTACTATAGGAGAGATACAAACATAATACAATCAGCAACTCAAAACCAACCTAATTACAATCCGGGACCTTCAATACAACAAAACCCCCAAATATACCATAATACACCCAATCAACAAATTATCAATTAGCCTGCTACTACAACGACGAGCGACCAACCTACTACCCTACCACATGTGGTATTTCTTCACGCCATTTTTATTCTTCCAAACTCCATAAATCAGCAGCACAATAGACAGCCCAAAAGCAACACAAAATAGCCCACAAAACAGTCCACTACAATTCAAATAACTCGAACTATATATATATATATATATATATATATATATATATATATATACGGCTTTCGATCACCGTCCTGTGAGGTTTAACTATTAGAAAACGAATTTATCAACTTTTCTTGATATTTTAAAGCTTAAATACTGAAATTAAAATTTTTTATTAACTAATAAATACATTCCAAAATTCAAACTACAAAGAAAAAGAGAGGTGATATAGTGATACTTACGTCGTAGGGATCGTTCTGATGTTATCGCTTCTCGATTTCGTACCCGGGATGTTAGTATTATTTGAAGCTATTAGAGAGCTCAAGGACCGTTCTTTTATGGTGTCTATGGTCAGATTCTATGTAAAATGAAGAGAGAGAGACGAGTTAAAACATATTTATCAAACTTTTGAAAAGTCAAAAGGTGCTAGCTTGGCACCCTCTGATTCGCCCATTTTCCAACGCTTATATCTTTTTATCCGGATATCGTATGAATGAACGGTTAAGCACGTTGGAAACTACATTCCAAGACCTTCAATTTGGTATGTAATATGTCCCAAAATACCTCATATAACATACGAAATTTATTTCTCAAAAAGCTCTGTTATAGGGCAAATTCTTAGTCGGTTTTTTCGCAACTTTAATCCTATTTTTCCCAAACTTTATGTGTTTTGCAAACCATAAAATATAGTCATATTATGACTTTAAACTCATTTAAATCATGATTAAAAAGTCTCATATTCATTATACATCACCTTCGGACGTACATGTTGTAACAGTTTTCCCGGGATGGTTGGGGCTCGACTCTGCTGGGTGCCGTATTTGGTTCTACAACTGGGCTATCATTTCCTGTTGAGCCTGTAACATTTCTAAGATCACCCGCAAATTGATTGCATCACCTTCGCTGTCGTGTGTACTCCAGGCCATCGATTAGGCTCCCCCACGAACGTTATTTTCGGGGTCGGTAGGCAAGTATGCGTCGATAGCTACATGTGAGTTAGCATCGATCGGGTCCACGACTGGAAATCTGTTGGGATCAATAAGGGGCACTTCGTTGCTGGGCACTACTTTGTTGTTCTCGCCATGGTGGCCAAACTCAGCATTAACGTTCAAATGAGCAGATTGAGAGTTTGACATTTTTAATTTGACCTGAAATTAAAATCTCAAAAAACAAGTGTAAAATAGAGTGCATTGTGAAAACTTGTATCAAATTACCACTATTATCCCTTTCTCCATGGTGGGCGCCAAACTGTTTACCCTAAAAAACAGATAATAATTTAATTTATATGTGGTTTTAAAGGATATATGGATTAATGCAATACGAGTGATTAATGACGTTAGATTAAGCAAATGAAAAATGTAATAGATAACCAAACCAATGATAAGGGTGATTCCGAGCTCGGTTGATGGCTCGATGAAGAACCTGCCCTCGATTCTAAGCTTATACTTATGAAGAACTTAAGAACAAGAATAAGAACTTTGAACAAAGAGAATTGAAATAAATTGCCTTGATATGCATGTTATAATGTGTCATCAATAATAAACTTTTCCCTTTATATAGTAGGGGAGTTTTACCCTAAGTACAATTCTAAGAAAGGTAAAAATCTTTCGTTTTGCTAACCACTGATTTTCTATCGATACGGGGCGAGATTCACGCCGTGATATCCGGTTAGGCACAGACATCACGACCCTTTGTTAGTCGTGTGCAGCTATTTGGTAATGCTCTCCGAAATCTCAATCCTCAGATCAGACCCGGAGGATATGGCCCCGATATCCCCGAGGGCAGGTGTTTTGCCCGAGCCCCGATACGAGGGGCTCTTCGCTCTGACTCCAATCCATTACGGTCATGTTCCTGCTCCGTTTGACTCACCGGGAAGTCGAGTCATGCAGTGGCTCGATTTTATCCGTATACAAAAATACAAACTAAAAAAGATAATCTTTAAGTCTACTTCCCCCTAATTAGATGCTTACCTGGTGGACAATAAAAGAAAACTAAAACTGAAAAAGATCTCCCAAAATCGACAATCATTGGAATGTTAACAAAATTAGCAAATACTCTTCCATTATATTATTAGGTTTACTCAAATAAAAAAAATTCAAGAGTAAAATTTACTTTACCCCTTAAGCTTTAAGGATTGTGAAATAATACCCCTTCACTTTTTGAATGGGAAAGGCAATCCCCCTTATGCAAGATTTTTTTAGTGAGAGTTTATTTTTTAAAATAAAGATTTTTTCTCTCTCTATCCTTTTAAAGGTGAAGAATAATATTTTTTATCCAAACCAATACTTGAATTTCGTCTTTCTTACTTGTAAAATTTAAGATATTTTTCTATTATATTGAGGTTATATTGAAGCCATTATTAAAAATTTTGCAATAAAGAAAATAATTTTGCATACGAAATTCAAGAAATATGTTGAACGCACATTCACCATGGATGCTTTAGCATTTCATAAAGGAAAAAAGATACACTGAAATAGTCAATTCTCTAATATTTATTAGCTGAAAAAATTGTTGCTATGAGTATTAGTAATTTATTTATGTATTTTCTTTGAATATTAAAATTATTATACTAAAGAGATTATTAAACTTTACTTATTTTTAAAACTCTTTATTGAACAGAAATTATAGTTGATAATGTCATATTTGAAAATTTATTATGAAAGCGTTTTTATATTACATCATATCTTAATAAACTATGCAGGAAGAATGCTAACGGGGAACTCCATAATTAAATTATATAGATCCTAATGTTTGTCATATGTTGAGATTTTGGCTATAATTAAAGAAGTTGGTTATTCTAAAAATTATCTATTAAAAAAAGAAATTTTTTTTGTTAAGAAAAATTGTTTCACCGAAAATCTATTGCACAAGGGGTTTCTTTTCCCATTCAAAACGTGAGAGGGGTATTGTTTCTCAACCCTTAAAAAGTAAGGGGTAAAGTGGATTTGACTCAAAATTTAATTGAAAAACTTGGATTTGAGGATCCAAGTCAATCCATAAATTTGCAAGATTTAACCCACCATATCTTGAGCTATTGAACCAAAGTAATTTTTTTGGTAAAAAGCTAATACAATAAGTGAAAGAGGTAGAAACATAGAAATGTTATTGGTAACTTTCAATCAAAAAATATTTCTTTTATTGTCCACCAGCTAAGCATCTTAGGAAAAAATAGACTTGAATTTTTCTTTTTTAGTTAATGTCTTAAAACAAGTAAATAGAGACCTGAGCATACTTGTCAAAAAATAAACTAACCTTGCATAAATAATGTTGATTATGTGACTCACATAATTAAATTTCTCGTCACCACTAACTAAGAGGAAAAAAGAAAATTAAATAGTTCAAGTCAATTTATTTTGCCAAAACAGAAAAGTGTGTCGTGTTCTATTTTTCCTAAAAATAGCAAGTCACACTTGTAGCTAGGGGTGTTCAAACCGAACCGAAAAATCATACCAAACCGAAAAGTCAACCTAAATCGATTAAAAAACCTGAGTAGGTTTGGTTTGATTTGGTATTAAGTAAAATAACCCGAACCAAACCAATATATAAATGTATAATTTTTATTTATACTTTTAAGATTTTATATAAAATTTTCTTCAAAAAATATCTAGAAATACTTGGGATCCTCTCATGAAATATAATATTTAATAGAACTATGAAGTGCTTCTATTTTTATTTAATTTAAATTATGGATTCTATCATCACTTTTTTATCACGTGTTATTGAAATGCGTCAATCTCTTTATTTTTTCATATTCATATATCAAGATCTGTTAATTCTTATATTTTTTCGAATTTGAAATAGTATTTAAATATTTTTAAAATTAAATAGAATATATCATTATTTAGGTTTCATATTGATTTTTATGTTTAATTATTAAATTCGGTTAACTTTAAAAATATACATCAGCGAAAAATTATTGTTAGACGATTAAGAAAATAACTATCATGTGTTACTAAAACAATTATGCCATAAGAATATATTAGTAGATCATATGATTGTAAGTTCTTTCGATTTTTATTAAATATATATTCATTTATTAAAATTTTACCTATAACTTTAACAGATTGAAATAATATTTATATAATAAAAAAATTTAAAAAACCCCAAAAAAAAACTATAAAATCGAACTAATCCAGATCGATATACATTGGGACGAAAACAGAACCAACCCGCTCAATTGCACACCTGCTTGAAGCCGTGCTCTTCAAAACTTCAACTCCCACCGACTTTCCAGATCTCCCTGTCTCTTTGTCTTTTCAACTAAAATCTTGAAAAAAAATTCTGGATTTCAAAGAGTACTATTTCTTGCTTCTCTCCGTTAATGGCTTCTAAGTTCAATCCTCTCCAATATCACCCACCTCCAAATACCTGCGCTTGCTTAATCCAGGACCCTAAACAACTCACTCCTTCTCCCAAAACTCTCATTCAAGATCCAAAATTAGTTATCAATGGGGGGTCCACACTCAGTGGCCATGTCAGCATTAGTGGGTCCAAGAACTCAGCTTTACCTATTCTTGCAGCTACCCTTTGCTGCTCTGGATCTTCAAACCTTAAAAATGTACCCTGTTTATCAGATACTAGAACAATGGCTTCAATCTTGAAGTCTTTGGGTGCTCAAGTTACGACTTTTAATGGAGAAATAGTGGTTAATACTGATGGACTGCTGTCTTTAGAACCTGATTCGACTGAAATTGGGAAACTTAGAGGTGGGTTTTTTGTGTTAGGGCCATTATTGGCTCGATTTGGTGAGGCTACTGTTGGGTTACCTGGTGGGTGTGACATTGGAGCTCGGCCTATTGATCTTTATATTCATGGTTTCCAAGCTCTTGGTGCTACAGTTGAGTTGAGGTTGGTGTGAGCTCATTGAATTTCTATTTTTTTTTTCACACCAGGTGTTTTCACCAAAATAAGCAAATTTAACCTTAGTAGGCGTTTGGACATAAAAATTACATAATTTTAAAAATATTATTTGAAATTTGAAATTATGTTTGAATATGCATTTCACTTGAAAAAATATTACAGTTTTGTGCTGTGAGAGGCGAAAAAAGTTTTTCCAAAAAATTTGAAAAATTGGTCAAAATCACTTTTTGATTTTTGAAAAACTCATTTTTTTTTTAAATCTCCAAAAATTTATAAAATTTTATGGACAAACACATTTTTGAAAAAATATTCCGGAAAAAAGGAAAAATAAATCTATGGACAAACGGGTCCTTAGTACCTAAGTCCCAATTTATGTGGCACCGTTTTAATTTCAAGAGTCAAACAAGTTTTTCTTTGACTGCAATTTTTTATACATGCTTTTTAAATATTTTGAATTGTTATTATTGTGATTTATAGTAGTAATTTTTACATCATTTTCAAATGTTTATTTAAAAAAACTTAAAGATTCCATGTCAAATTCACGGTCAGAATTAAAAAAGGTTGACTCAAAATCCGAACAGTGCCACATAAATTGAGACAGTGGGAGTAGTAAAAGATTAAACTGAGAGTATATTGGTTTGGTGATAAGTGTGGATGCCAGACATATTCTCTTCTATTTATTGGTTTGGTGTAACACCGGGTGCGATAATCTCTTACCGGCAGGAAGTTCCAACTAGACACTTAAATTGGAACTCGTGACACTACAATTTGAAACTGAAACTGGCCTCCTTAGGGACTGTTGGATTTCTTATATGTGAAGTTCTCTTTTAGCTTTTTGACATGGTATTATGTCCAATGGTTTCAGTTTGATTGTGCCATAGTACTGATAGCATGTGAGTTTCTTCAGAATGAGTAGTGATTAACTTTGTGAGACCACATAGGGATGGAAAAGTGCAAGCACATGTATCAAATGGTAAAGGTTTGACTGGTGCAAGCTTCCGACTCGACTGCCCCAGTGTAGGAGCAACAGAAACTCTTATGATGGCAGCATGTTTGGCTGAGGGAAATACTGTAATCTCAAATGCAGCTCAAGTATGAAAGTGTATTGTCTTTCAACTTCTATAATAAATCTGTAATCTTTATTATTAGCCCTTCATTCTGAAATGCACCGAGCATTTTTTTTTTTATTGTTGTACTTTGATATGTACGATGCAGGAACCAGAGATCATTGACCTTGCTGGCTTCTTAACAAATTGTGGGGCAGTTGTGGAAGGAGCAGGAACAGACACACTGTATATTAGTGGAAGGAGAAGGTTGTATGGTTCTGAGTATAGTATAATGCCCGACAGGATTGAAGCCGGAACTTATATGTTAGCTGCTGCTATTACTCGGTCATATATCTCAATGTCGCCTGTCATTTACAGCAATTTGACTTGTTTATTAGACAAGCTTTCATGTGCTGGTTGTAAAATATTACAGCTTAGTGATGACACTTTGGAGGTATACGAAATGTGCTAATCTCTTAATTTTCTTCCATCTCGTGCACGTGTTCGTATGATAATTTGGTTCATGAGACCAGCTTTCAGCAGTACCTGGGGCAACTAGAGACAATTTGCAAGGGTTCAGTATCAAGACACATCCATTTCCTGGATTTCCGACAGATCTCCAGCCTCTGACAATGGCATTGCTTTCAACATGCAAAGGCATAAGCGTTATTGAGGAAACTGTCTTTGAAAATCGTATGAGCCATGGTATGTGGTAATTATGATGCCCGGCTACTTTTGGTTGTTTGTACAGTCTAGTTGTTTCGAAAATCACCTGCATAGCTCATGTCAGAAGTTTATCCCTGTAGAAGTTATTCCACAATCTGGATTATTGACTTGTCTAGTTGACCCCTTAGTGATGAAATATATCACTGTACTGCTCAATAAAATGTGACTACTAAATGCTACTCATTGTGTTGATTTCCATCTTTCTTGAGAACTACTTGGAATCATGAAACCCCTATTGCTTTGGTAATTTTAAGTTTGTACCCCAATGAATCAACATTGATCTCTTTATCGAGGAAGCAAACATGTTATTATGTGTATGTTGCATGATCATGACTCTTTCCAAATGTACTGCCAATTTTTAGCAAGAAGAGTGTGCTCAAGATTCTATTCTGTCCTAGTTTTCTTTGGCCTCTTTACACTGACACATATGTATTCCATTCCCTTTCTCTTATTCTGGTGCTTTGCATTCACCAATCAGGGATGCGGTTTATGTTTTCTCCGTAGAATCTGAGTCATCTCACATGATTGTCTTAGAATATCTGGTCAGAATGCATAGAAAATGTTTGATGCCTTTTCCACTGATTATTTTACTTAAAATATTTCTGAAGTGTTTCATGATTTTCTACTGTGCAGTAACAGAACTGCAGAAATTTGGAGCTAAAATTCAGGTCTGCGGAAGCACAGCATTAGTTTTTGGGAAGGGAAATGCAAGGTAAGTCTCTAGTCCTTGATTGATTTCCTGAAACAATTTATTCAACCGAGTATGGGAAATTGATTATATTCTTGTATGGACCTTTTTCTAGTTCACTATGTGGTTCTCAAGTTATTGCAACTGATTTGCGTGGGGGGATGTCATTGGTTTTGGCGGGTCTAGCTGCTGAAGGATGTACTGAAATCAGTGGAATCTCCCATGTAGATAGGGGCTATGAAAGTTTGGAGATGAAACTTCAGGGTCTAGGTGCCAATGTCACAAGGATGACTTCCAGTAGCGGTCCTAGCTAGAATTTTGGTATCAGCTTTGCAAGTCGGTAATTTATCTTTGATACAAGACTTCAATCGCAAAGCTCATTGTTCACTAACCTACTAATTGTACTGTTTGTTTGACCACAGAGATTGATTAGGGGAGGCTCTTTTCTTTTGAGTTTTTTTTCGAATTTGAACTTGAACTTGAACTTGAACTTGAAAGGATTTAGGATAGATGTCATGAGTAGTAGTTTTGGCAAGAAGTAGTATATCAGAGGAAATGCAAGTTGATTTTCTACTTCTTGGTTGAATTCCAAAACATGTTACTCAATTGAATAGACATCAATAAATTTTTGCTATACCCCCTAAAATTTTTGTTGCTCCTTGGTTTGCTTCCTACTTTTGCCAATTGATATTTCACCTTCCTGAACGATGTCAGAATGAGGCAATGGAGCCATTGGCCAATCATTTGCTAACCTACTAATTTATATATGAGCATTTGCCTGACCTTACGAATTTTGTGGTCAAGGCATTTCTGTGAGTTGTGACTTTATATTCTGTTGTTGTTCTTTTTACAACTACTAGCAGTACATTTGGAAAGAGTCATGATCATGCAACATACACATAATAACATGTTTGCTTCCCTAATTGTAGTTTACTAGCCCTCCCCAGTCACAAAATTGTACTGTTGGAGATATATGGTCCCCAATGTCAGATAGTAAAGATCGTCAAAGGGATTTAAATTAAATTACTTAACTTATTACCTTCTTGTCATTCGAGTTATTTCAATCAACTCATCAGTTAATACAGTATTCGTTTCTTCCACCAATAGCAACTAATGCCATTAAATGCAGAACCTCTAGTTTTACTTGAATTCTGGTTTTATGGCTGTCGAATTTACCCAAATATACAGAGGTCAGATATGCTATGAAAATAAAATAGCCCTGGAATTCCATGGAAATGAACTACGACTGTCCTTTTGCCGTCCAGCTTTGTAGAACCGGTGATTTTTAGTTTAAATTTGAACAAGTTAAAACTGTTGAATCAATAACGAGTTGGTTATACAAAAGTTTACTTTGACAAAATGGCTTAGATCAATTTAAGCTAAACATTGGGTCATAATTCAACTAACCCAGGTTCCAATTTTTTCATGTTGTTTGTTATCTATATAACTTGTTCAATTACAAAACCAAAATAATAAAAAACTTTTTTCCTTTATCATTGTATTTATAAAAAACCAAATCATGAACGCTTGTTTCTACTGCCGATAAAAGACTTTGACATCTTGCTTCCACATTAAAGTTCAAACATTCATCTGTGTAATCTACACTGATAAAAAGAGTACAAAATCTGACTTTCAAACTAATGGAAAACTTGATCCAATTACCAAAATCAACTGGCTGCTCTTACAAGAGCTACTAGCTAGTATCAGACTACAAATGTGACCTAGTCGATTTTAAACTACTAAAGCTCAGGCACATCAAAAGTTGCTGGACAATAGAAAATTCAGCTTGTACATCTGCAATCACTTTGGTATTCTCCTAAGTAATCTGTACTGGCCAAATACATTCTTCTGCTGCCAGTGATATGGAATAAAGAACGACCGATACAATGGAGGAGATAACTCCCTGTCCAGATATGGAAGTGCTGCAACAATCTGCAGGCAACATTCTTAAAAGTCAATAACATGCAGCATGGTAAGAGAGAGATGAGCTTACGAGGATGAGCCAGTACCTCCCATGTAGACAAGTCACTTCCTCGTGTAGGATAAGGCCGTTGAAGTTGCAGCTCTATCAGAAAAGTGCATTGCTCAGGATCCGTAAGCTGTAAAATTATTACCAAACAAAGCTGAGTGTCATCCTCGAGTTGATATAAATTGTACACTACAATAGAAACAAAATACAGACTTGCTAATATGCCAAACTGTAAAAGATGGACATTGTTTCTGGTTAAACATAATAGGAATTGTCCGCTTACATATTGCTCCTCTGATGCCTTGTTCTTATTATTGAAGTAAGATGGTGCTGCCGAGGTCCCACCCAAGCTAGAATTGAATGGAATTGGAAGAAGGCCCGTGAATCCATCATCCAACCATCTAACTTGGCCCACGTAATCAGGAATGAGGAACGAAGAAGGGAACCGGTGCCACTCACTTCCAACGCAAAGGACAGAACCTGAACCACATGGGGAGTTTAAAATGTAATGGAGAAATGAATAAAATGTAATGGAGAAATGAATACTGCATGTGAGTCTTTCAGAATATGAAAAGATGCAGCATGCGTCCAGCCTCGTATGCTAAACAAAGCACCTGGAATGCACTGCATCTAGCAAGAACAGGGTAAATGGAGAAAAAAGAACATAGCTGTAACTTTAAAATGAAAAATATCACACATAGATGTTCTTAGTGTTTCTGCTCGCATTTGACAAATGCTGATATTAAAGGGCGATTATCTAACTGACCAGATAAATGGAGAACCACATGATAACAGCAAATCACCTCTCATATCTCGACCTTAATAATTTCATCTAGGTTCAAATCATTAAATCAGGTATTCACTTTCAACCCTATGCCAGAAAGGCACACCTTTGGCTCCCAAAAATCAGATTTTAAAAGAGAAATCGTTTCATCTGCTCGTTTATCCAGGATTTGCTAATGTTACTGGATAAAAATACTTTATACAACAAAAATAAGTTCAAGAAATAATTATAAGGTCTTTTTAATCCAACAAATAAAGATCTTAATGCCAGGATCATAGAATACATGTTATCCTCAGGAAAAAATTAACTCATGCATCAAGATTTTTACACCATTCACCAGAGTCTTAAACATTCTAAAGATGAAAATCTAACAAACAGATATTCAACTCTTCATTAAACAGGCTAATACTCACCTGTTCCAGCGTCATCGTAGTAGTCTAAATGCTTGTAAATCTCAATAGGAGCTGAATAACCATTAATAAGGGAAAATGTCCGAGCATGGGAGGAACAAAGAATCAAACCAAGAGCTAGAGGTCGGAGAAATTTTGCTATCTGCATAAGCAAAGCAAGTGAATACTATAGGCACTGAAAATTGAAGCTTGATAATTTCTCTTCGGGCATAGGAAATTACCATAACTAGAACGGATGTATCGTTGGGATTATACTTATCCCTGAACAGATCAGGAAAGCTCTCAATCACAGCAGAAGCAGCAACACAGATAAGTGGATATATTGGGTACAGAAATCTGCACAGGCAGTAAACTATGAGTTGCTACATCAGATTCCAATTCGCAGTTCATGTTACAACTTTCAATCTCAGATGCAGTTAAAGATAGATTCACGTTTCTTGGCTACAAATATGATTGCCTTATCATGAGCAATGACACTAGCATCTTCCGGGCAATTATCATTTCGTGTGAAAAAAGCTAATGCATCAGCTATCAAGAACAATGCCAAAATTTAAACGCTAATATGTGGATTCCATACAACCCGAACAGACATACAAATCCCTGATAAATGAAATTTCAGTATAGTACTGCAAATAAGAAATTTGAAGAAGCCAAATATAGCTCCACTTTTCCTAAAAAAGGATTTTGGTAGAGCATGTTGACCAAAAATATCTTTTCAGCTAGCAACTTGTCATAGACGAGCCACTATAAAGGTCCTACCGGGTTGAACTCGGGAAATCAGGAGTTTTGGCATAACAATTTCAGTCTGACTTTTAGTTATTTGCTATGTTACCTTGCCATATTCAGAAAACATACTTATTTCCTCTTGTTATATCTTCAGCGGCACATGAAGCTCTACAAGTAGACATGTAATATATGATCTCTCTCTCTCTCTCTCTCTCTATATATATATATATATATATATATATATATATATATATTATATTCTCGTGGCAAGAAGAAATCTTGAAGAGGACTAACCTTTCTTCTTTGTGCGGCTGTAAGGACATAAAGGCAATCCAGATATAGACAGGTGAAACAACGACCAACAACTCAGGAGCATACTTCTTCTTAGCAATGGGTAGTATTGCTAAGAACAGTAGAGCAAACACAAAACAGAAGTTGAAATTGTTAAAGCCATTCCTCAAATAAAACGATGGCCCTTCAGTACCATAGAGATGACTTTCACCACCCCCTAAAACATTGTATACCATCAAGTTGATAACAGAGGATGTCCACCTCTTATAGTAGCGGTAGTCAACAAGAAGTGAGAGTACCTACAACAATTTGTACAACAAGTCGAGTCATCAGGCAGCACAGATATGTGTTCCAGGGAGGGAAAAAAGCATGCCAGCAGCACTAAAACGGGCAAACTAATAGGTTAAGTGGAATTTTGAAATTTCAATTTAGGAAGATGGACTTGCATATTGAATTTTAGCAAAATGACCATTTGGTTGGCGATCTTCCTGCATCTTGCACAGTAAGCATGAATAACTCCATATGTTGGAAACTAAGTTGCTCCGACAGGGCAGTTTATGTACCGGATCTGGTCAAACAATTTTGGGTACTTTGACCATAATGGACGGAAAATTTCAAGACGAGATACAATTTGATTCACGAAATCAGAACCAAAACTAGGGTAAATTTGAAGAAAATAGCATACATTATCTGTGAAATCAATCCTTTACTTATCTACAACTTGAGAATAAAAATAAATTCACACTTTACAAGTTATATTTAAGTATTCCACAAAATTTCTCATAATTTAGAGATATTCTTTTTATTTTTATATTTTTTTGAATTATTTTTAGCCGGATCCCCGCACCCTTATCTGTACTAGGATCCGTATCCCCGAATCTTAAAATTTATAGCTTGAAGGATCTGACCTCTAGATACGCACCCCTATTGGACACCCACACCCATGTCCGAGCAACTTATGTTGGAAATGTATAATTTTGATTCCCTTTAAAGAAAACTTCCCAAGTTTTAAGTTTGAAACACGAGAACTCAACATCACAAGAGACTTAGCTAGCGTTTGGCCATAGATTCCCAAATTTGTTCTGAAAAATCTGATTTGGGTGAAGTTTGGTTTGAAGATGAAAATGTGTTTGGACATCAATTTTCAAAACATATTTCTTAAATTTATTTTGGAAAAACATGAAACATGGCTTATACCCACAAGTTCTAAAAACTATCACAAATAACCAACACTACTATTATCAATAACATTCATTATATTATCGCAAACCATAGTCCTGAACATAAATAAATTTGATACAAAATTATCATTTTTATAATGAACTACATAATACACTATTAGGTGACCGAGAAGACGAAGCAACATTGTTACAAAATAATAAATGGTGGGCTCTTTTATAAAATACAAAAGTTTGGGGCAATTTTTAAAAAATATAATAGTGATATTTTGGCCCAAAACCAGCTATTGGGATTTAGGATTTTGCCAAAATGTAGGCAAAATCTATGGCCAAACATGTGTTTGCCAAATAAAATCCAAATTTATTTTGGCAAAATCTATGGCCAAACGGGTCCTTAATATGATCAAAACTTACCATAAGGATGACAGAAGTGACAACACCTGTAAGAAACACAGATTTGAATCTCTTAACCAGTGAGTAAATTGTCAGTGGAAGAAAAGCAAGGATCGAAAACGGCCAGCCCAGAATCACTCCAGTGGCAGCAACAGAAACTGCCATGGCAGGCTTATTAAAGAGGAATAGTGCTGAAGAAAGAGACATGGCATACATTGAGAATGAACTCGGCAGGAAACCTGCGCAAAGGACACATAATAGGCCTTAGTATTATGAGAAAAACGGACCCAATGTACATGTGGTTGAAAGTTGTGAGCAAGACCAGATGTGTTAGCAACCAATATTAAGGAGTCACCAGTGCATGTCTAGATCACACATAGTATGAAAGCACACAGAAAAAGCTAAAATTTAAAAATCATTAATTGTTTAACACCAGAAAATGAAAACCTCAAATATAGTTCACAGAAAGAACATACTTGTGCTTCATTAATTGTTTACCACCAAAAAAGGAGAAACCTCAAATATAGTCTAGCGAGAGAACATACTCGTGCTAGCAAAGAAACAACCACTTGCTAAGCATAGCATTGCGAGTGTATATGATGCAAGACGCTTTCCATACTTCCGGGAAAGGGCTACAACTAGAGCAGCATCGCTGATCACAGAGAGCACTGCAAGAAAGATTCTCACAGCATAAAATACTCTCACCTGACATGTTGAAAGATGGAGAAATTTGAGAAACAAATAAATGAAATGACTAACGATGGGAAATATTTCTGGAAACAAAAACAATCTCACCTTCTCCTCCCCAAACCACAATGAAGCAGGCCAACCCACCAGTTTGTGAAGTAGGATATAAAGATATGACCGCAAGGCAAACTGTGAACTGCAAATAACATGTTACCCAACTTTGTAAAGTACCATCAAAACAAAGTGAACTCTAGTTACTAAAAGGGAATCATACTAATATCATCAACCAATCAATTGTGCTTCAATCCAAATCAAAGTTGGGGTCGGCTATAAGGTTCCTTTGTAACCATTCCTCTCTATT
Source organism: Nicotiana tomentosiformis (assembly GCF_000390325.3). NCBI lineage: Eukaryota > Viridiplantae > Streptophyta > Magnoliopsida > Solanales > Solanaceae > Nicotiana > Nicotiana tomentosiformis. Next base: position 39,263,845 of record NC_090818.1, on the reverse strand, counting down.
TGGCCATAAGTTATTTCAATACCAATTTTCTTATAAATAATTCATCTAATAAGGCAAATAATGGGTTCTCTAGGTCACACACTTATCCCCACACCAGCACACAAGTCTTGAACCAAATTAAAGGACTCTCGTCAACTACTAACCTAATGTATGTGTGACAACAATGACTAAACCTTAATCGAAACTACTAGTTTGTATACTCTATATGAATCACTTGCTGCCAATCCCAAAATATATGTCTTGTCATATGTGCCAAAGGATGAATATTTAAACTACAATATGTGGTACTATAAGTAAAGTACATACTTGAATATTTAGATATCACAAGGAAGTAGAGATAAAGTACTCCTTCCGTCTCAATTTATGCGGCACTATTAATTTAAGAACGAAAGAAACAACAACAACAACAACAACAACCCAGTAAAATTCCATTAATGGGGTCTGGGGAGGGTAGTGTGTACGGAGACCTTACCCCTACCCCAAAGGAGTAGAGAGGCTGTTTCCGAAAGACCCTCGACTCAAGAAAACAAAAAGACAAGGACAAAAGGAGACAATATTAGTATCACCACAACAATCATAGGAAAAATAGAAACATCATGAAATGCAGAAGAAAGATGCAAAGCAAAAGCGATAGCTAGTAAATAGGACATGCACTGAAAAGCGAAGTAGTAAAACACAACATTGTCACTAGCTATCTTAGACAAAACTCTACCTGGCTAGTCCCACAATGGTACGAAGTAAGTCAAGACTCAACTATTGTTGGGATTTTAAGCTTGTGTAGCTTAAAGAGGGTGAATGAGAAATGGGGGGAAAATGAAATATTTGAGTTTCTCTCCTTGGCAAAGGGACATTGTCCTATATTGGAGGAAGAAAAGGCTTTTGATGGGTATATATATAATTGCTCTTCTTCTAGCTCTTAAAGAGTTAAGAAGAAGGCAAGCCTCGCGCCGTCGTCGTCGCTCGCTCGGCTCGGCTTCGGCTTCGGCTTCGGATTTGGTCAAAGGTCGATTGACTGATTAATATTTTTGGACAAAATTCCTTTCAATTATTTAATTACTTAATTAAATAATTAAAGAAAAATTCAATCCGGAATAACCCATGACCCGCGATCCGGTCAGGGAACCGACAAACCTTTTGCCTCCAGGCATCTCCAGAGAACTTCTCTAGGAACCTTGTCATACGCTTTCTCTAGGTCAATAAAGACCATGTGCAGATCCTTCTTCCTCTCTCTGTACAGTTCCACCAACCTCCTAACAAGGTGTATAGCTTCTGTAGTCGAACGACCCGGCATGAACCCGAATTGGTTGTCGGATACAGACACTGTCATCCTCATCCTCACCCTCACTTCAACCACCATCTCCCACACTTTCATGGTATGACTCAGTAATTTGATACCCCTATAATTGTTACAACTCTGGATATCACCTTTGTTCTTATACAATGGGACCACCGTACTCCACCTCCACTCATCCGGCATCCTCTTCGCCTTAAAAATAACATTAAACAACCTAGTCAATCACTCCAAACCTGCTCTCCCCACACACTTCCAAAATTCCACCGGAATCTCGTCTGGCCCGGCCGCTCTGCCCCTACTCATCTTACGCATAGCTCCCACGACCTCATCAACCTCGATACGCCTGCAGTACCCAAAGTCACGGTGACTCTCGGAATGCTCCAATTCGCCTAGCACAATATCCTGATCCCCTTCTTCATTCAAAAGTTTATGAAAGTAAGTCTGCCATCTCCTCTTAATCTGGGCATCTTCCATTAATACTCTACCATCTTCGTCCTTGATGCATCTCACTTGGTCCAAATCCCGAACCTTCCTCTCTCTCAACTTGGCCAGCCGGAATAACTTCTTCTCCCCGCCTTTTTTACCCAGTTCCTCGTACATACGACCATAAGCCGCAGTCTTAGCCTCTGTGACCGCCAGCTTAGCCTCCTTCCTAGCTGTCTTATGCCTCTCCATGCATGCTCGCCTCTCCTCCTCATCTATGCTCCCCACTAACTTTAGGTACGCCGCCTTTTTAGCTTCCACTTTACCTTGAACCACTTCATTCCACCACCAGTCTCCTTTGTGCCCACCAAAGATGCCCATCGAGACTCCTAACACCTCTCTCGCAGCCTCCCTAATACAGTCTACTATCGCTGACCACATAGTGCTCGCGTCACCACTGCTCTTCCAAGCTGCCATAGCCGACAACCGCCCCTCCAACTCTTGGGATTTATCCTTAGTTAAGGCTCCCCACCTGATTCTCGGACTTTCTCGAATAGACCTTTTACTCCTCTTTAACATAATACCAACGTCCATCACCAAGAGCCTATGTTGCGTCGCGAGTATCTCACCCGGAATCACCTTGCAATCCTTGCACAGTCCTCCGTCACCTCTCCTGAGAAGGAGATAGTCAATCTGAGTCTTCGCCACCACATTTTGAAAAGTAACCAAATGCCTCTCCCTCTTTGAAAAGCTAGAGTTCGCAATCATCAACCCAAAAGCCTTAGCGAAGTCCAACAACGATGTACCTCCTCCGTTCCTCTCCCCAAAACCGAAGCCTCCATGCACCTCACCATAACCACCTGCAGTCAACCCAATATGCCCATTGAAATCCCCTCCTATGAATAGCTTCTCAGTAGGCAGAACCTGACGCACAATCTCATCTAACCCCTCCCAGAAGCGTCGTTTAACCTCCTCATCTAGGCCCACATGCGGCGCATAGGCGCTAACAACGTTTAGAGTGCACTCTCCAACCACCAACTTAATAATCATCAATCTATCATTCACTCGTCTAACCTCGACCACAGACTCTCTAAGTTCCCTATCCACCAAGATGCCCATTCCATTCTTACCTTTCTGGACTCCTGAGTACCAAAGTTTATACCCCTCCGCGTCCTTCGCCCTCGACCCTACCCACCCAGTCTCCTGGACAAACGCTATATTGACCCTCCTCTTCTGGAGGATCTTCGCCAACTCTATAGACTTACCCGTCAATGTACCTATGTTCCATGACCCGATTCTCAACCTACAGACACCCTTGTTCCCTTTACCTCCTTTGCCTCCCGCCCCACCCCCTAGCCTGCCCTACCTCCCGTCCCACCCCCCGTTCCCCCGAGGACATGACCTCACTCGACCATCCCAGACCACAGCCACTATACCTACGACAGAGTAAGAGGAATCACTATCACACACAATATAACCGACCAAACCAGAAGAAGACAAGTTGCAACTACAGGCACACTAATACGGTGAATAAACTAATACGAACTAAGCTGACAACAATTTAACTAACACAACAAAGGGAAACTGGAAAACGGGAGGTACCAACTCACACGAGTCCAATATTAACAAATAACAAATTCTAAGCAAAAACAATAGAACCTGAAGTCACAACGAGTGCCGAGAAAGGTGTTGTCCACAGTAGCTATGTTTTGGAAGTTCCCGCCCGCTTCGCTCGAGGCTCGCTGGAAAATTGTCTCAGCCGCCGCCGCCGCTAGGCTAGGTCAGTGCGCCAGAAAATAGGGGGACGAGGTGGAAGAGACGAGGTATGTGGGAGAGAAAGAAGGGAGAAGAAGAAAAGGGAAATATAGGGGAGGGGGGGGAGGGCAGATCTGGAAAGCAAAAGGGGGACAAGAAAACAAGAAAGAAAGGGAGGGGGAAAGGGAAGTAACGGGGAAGAAGGAGAAAGCAGGAGAGAGAAAGATAGGAAAAGAAGACAAGGGGTGGGGTGGGGGCCGGGGTCTTACCTGGTCCGGTGTTCGCCGGAGGTTCGGTGATATGATGGAGCGACAAGAGAAAGACGTTAGAGAGAGAGAATCAGACGTTAGAGAGAGCTCAATCTCATTACTCGTAATAAGAAGAACGAAAGAAAGACTTCTGAAATTTGTGGTCTAAAACAAGCCATAAACATTTTTATAGTTATAAATCATCTCATTAAGGTTAAAATAAAAAGTTAAAAGGTAAATGTTTCTAAATATAAAAAGGTGTCACTCTTTGAAATTTTTACACCATCTGGTCACCTTTACTTGGTCACCTTTACTTGTTGTAGTAGGTAATTTGTCTTATTTTCAAGATTACAACTCTCACAGTGTAAGGAGGATTACATGTAGCTATCCTTTGGATGACCTTATAGTGCAAGAAAATGTTTACATTGACGGTTATATAACTAAACTCTTCTTTTTGAGACAAAGTGTGCCACATGAAATGGAACAGAGGAATATCACTTAATACTACATCGACTTTGTTTGATGGATCCAGAAATTATCACTTAAGAGACAGAGAACAAAAATGCTACGCATCAACTAAAATAAGATATTCCAAAAACAACATTTGACTATGCATTAACTGTATAGTACTATGTAATTGAAGAAGGTGAACCTGTACTCCCAAGTTTGGAAACCGGACTTATAGAGCAAGTAGTGAAGAGGCTCCCAGTAATTGAACACCTCATCACAATCGTGAATTATATTTGACGTAGCGCTCATGTGCCTTAGCATCCCTAAGCAAATCAACGGCAGAAGCCAACCTAGTCCTTTATCGACGCCCTCATTCTCACCATCCGATCTCTTCGGCTTATCTACCTTTGAATACGACGTCGTTGGCGATGACGCCGTCGCCGGAAGATCCGACGGTAAAGGTCGTCTCTGCCTCGTCGCTAGAGCCATTTCACTGCTTAGCTTCTCTCTTTTCTGAAAATTTGTGCTTTCTTCTCCTTCTTGTTCAATAAGCGGCTTTCCGGTTGTTTTGAACCGTTTGGGGACTCCGGTTCAAGGAGATCCTTTGCTTCTTCTTGAAGTTAAACTCATGTTTGAGCTAAAAGTGATATCCTATTTTATTAAATTGCATATGATAGGTTGAAAATTTCCATCAATATTATGAGTTTATGTTTAATATCTCAAGTTTTAAAAGGTTATAGTCACACAAGGGCTAGGACATGATAAAATCACAAGTTTCAAATTTTTTTTATTATTTTGTCAAATTTTGTGACGAATCAAGTTACATCACATAGATATTGAAACTGATGGAATAATTTTCATTGGATTAAAGTAACAAAAACCTACTACTCTGTCACAAAATCACTTATTCGAAATTTCAATTGTGACGTTGTCTAAATTAAGAATACCTTACTTATTCGGGGTGTTCAACTTTTTTGATAAAAAAGAAAGGATTTCTTCTTATTTTGTTACATCATATAAGATTGACTTATTCAACGTATGTACATATTTATCATATATTGGGTAATTTAGGTATTAAATTTAGAAATACCAAAATACGCATTATTTTGCGAAATTAATGGCTAGACTAGGCTCTGATTATGGTTAGCATAGATTCTTTTGGGTCAAATTGATCAGTCTTTGGACACATACTACATGCAATTCAAAAGTACAACAATTAAAATAGACAGTTCTTTTCTCACATTTCTATCTTTCGATTTTTATCCATTTCTTGGGTAAATGTCCTAATTATATTTTAAAATGAAATGGTTATCCATAAAGATAAAAACTTAGTAAGATACAAACTCGAAAATAAGCTAACACTGCTGAACTCAGGGCTGTCTTTCATTTAGCAATTAGTTTCTATTTTAATAACCGCTAAAATTCAGGACTTCCAAAATCATTTACTCCAATTAAAAACCATAAGGCAACTGGAAAAGATTCTTGAATTTTGAAGCATAAAGAATAAGAAAATCAAAAGGAGAAAAGCTAACATAAGGTGCTAACTTGTAAGGTTGGAAGTGACATTGATTATTCTGCACAGAGAAAGCATTTGGTATAAGAAAGAAAAGTGCTCTTCTTGCAGCATACTTGTATTCAAGAAGCTACAGTAAACAAGAGGCAATAATTATTCAGCCATTAGATGTATTACTAAACTAGAAGTTGGAAACAAAATGAAGTTGAGAATACATGATTCTTAATGTATACTTTCAGGTAATAGGGTGGGCAAATACTTCACCACCACAAAACACAAGAGGAGCAATGCTTTTTAAGTACAAATACTAAAACATAAAACAGAATAGATTTAACCAGTGTTCTGCATTCCAGCAGCAATACCCTTCATGGTCAAGATGAGTGTATCTTCCAAGCCAGGGGCGTAATCACTTCGTGGGTTCAGTTTCACAAGTTCGGCAGCAGGCTTTGATTCCATATATTCCTTGGTAATGTGAGGCCTCAGTGTAACGCGGTAGTTTGGATCACGAACTCGCTTTAGTGTGTAAGCTTGGCACACATTTAAGGTAGTGATATAGGAATCACGCAACCTGAGTCGTTGTTTTAAGTAGGGGTCTCCCTCCAGAAGATCCTTGTGTCCAGCAATCTATATAAAAGCAGCATAGAGAAAAAAAGTTGTTACGCGACCCAAACATGATAAGTAAAAACGCATGCCAAATGCAAGAACTTAAGTCATAAAATATTACCTGAAGCAGGAGGCTCTTTGTCTCCTCATAATTGGCCCTCAAAAGCTCACCGAAGGACCATAAATCTTCAGAAACCAAAAGCTTGTCGTACAAAGCAGCAATGCCTGGGTCTCCCTTTGCAAACACCATCTCAACCAAATCAATAGTAACTCTAAAGAATGGCCATTTGTTGTACATATCCTGCAGTATATGGAGATTCTTGACATCCTTGTTAAGCGCATACTTAAATGCCGCCCCAAAGCCAAGCCAGACTGGCAGATGAAACCTAGTCTGAGTCCACGCAAAGATCCATGGAATAGCTCTAAGTGTTTCTATGCCTCCACTGGGTTTACGCTTTGATGGACGGCTGCCAATGTTCATTCGACCATACTCCAGCTCAGGTGTTGCCTGCAATTATGATCCAAAAGAAAAAAACAAAAAAATTAACTTACTAAAGTTAAAGGAAATATTTGTTACCCTTTGGTAACACATACTGTTTGAGAACGAATATAATGCATTTTCCCAGCACACTGACCAGGCGGAAGTACTCAACAAATCGGGGTTCCTTGAATACTATTGACCTATACTTCTCAGTAGCAATGACTGCAATTTCATCCAGAAGCGCACGCCATTCCGGTTTTGGAGAGAGAGGTGGATTCATCCCATGTTCTAGGGTGGCAGAAGTAAAACGCTGGAGTGTCCTAAAACACAAGTGTTCCTCCCCAAATGATTGCTCAATAACCTCACCTTGAACTGTTACACGGAGAGATCCCTGAATTGTATCAGGTGGCTGAGATAATATAGCAAGATGGCTGGGACCACCTCCTCTTCCAACTGTACCCCCTCTACCATGGAACATAGTTAGCTTCACACCGTATTGTTTGGCAACTTTTATAAGCTCCTCTTGAGCCTTGTATAGCTGCCATGCTGCGGACATACGGCCAGCATCCTTGCCAGAGTCTGAGTAGCCAATCATGACCTCATGCTTCCCATTAATGCGGTTTTTGTACCACTCAATAGAAAAAAGACGTGCAACAGCAGCAGGAGCAGCCTCCAGATCATCCAATTTCTCAAAAAGTGGAACTACCCGTAAAGGTCGCTTCACATGGCATTCACGCTGTAGAAGCTCAACTGCAAGCACATCAGATGGTGCAGTGGCCATTGAGATGATGTATGCGCCGAAACAGTCTGATGGAAGTTCTGATATGACATGGAATGTGGCCAAAACATCAGCAATTTCTTCGGTTTTTGGAAGATCGGGTCCAAATAGAGGTCGCTTGCCGCTGAGTTCAGACAGAAGCCACTCCTGTCTACGTTCCTCAGACCACTCTCGATATGAACCAATTTCCAAATGCTGGGTAATGGCATCAAGGACATCAGTGTGGCGATCCGACTCTTGTCTTATGTCAAGTCTCACAAGTGAGAGTCCAAAGGTGGAAACTTGTCTTAGAAAATCTAGAAGGCTTCCATCGGCAATGGGTCTATCACCACAAGCACAAAGAGATCTGTAGCAGAGCTCAAGAGCCTCTAAGAACTGCGCAAAATGCAACAACATTAGCACCTTAATATTGATGCAAAAGGAATCATTGTGTGACAGCGTTTCCTCTGTAAATCCTCTGCAGCATTTTGCTGCTCTCTATTACATATTCTTTACCAATCAAAAAAAAAAATCATTGTGCGGCAGAAAATGGAGATTGTACAATTCTGGTGGAATACAAATGAGCATGCCAATGCCTAGACAACAAATTGGAGATAAGTACAATTCTGGTGGTACTCTGTAGTCTTTTGATCAGGAATAACATGTCAAGTTGTTCAACAAAGAATAACAACGTTGATTAATTCTGAATTCTACATATTGGTCACAGGAAACGATATAAAAGTAAGAAAGGTGAGAAAATACTGAAGTGTTGCCCACCTGCTCAATATTAGTATATGTTGCCTCCTCTGGAATATCAGAGAATCCATTAGATAACAGTTGGCGAGTACGCTCACGCGTATGATACAACTTATCTCTCACATCGCCGAGAATTACACGATATGGTTCACTTGGTGGAATTTGTTTCCAGAACTCTACATCAAAGAAAAGTTTGCAGGTCAGGAGTTATCAATTGCTCTGCTAAAGAGACGTATACAGACAGTCTCATGCGACTTCTGAAGACTGACTGAGCAGAAGACGATGAAATCACTTCTTTGTTCTCTCTTTAAATCATGCGACAACACCCTTTGCTCACTTGAAATGGAAAACATAGAAAGCATCCATAAAAACAGCATCAACGCAGTGCATTTGAATTTATATGGAAGTACGAAGTTCTCTTTTTCTTTATATTGGCATTCATGGAAAACCTCAAGAGGACTCATGCTTAGTTACCTATGTTCACATGAAGTGGAGAACATGCAAAAGGTTACCTCAGGCCAGAATTCTGTGCAATGCTATCAAATTTATATGAAACTAGCAGGTTATCTTTATGTGATTCAAATATAAAATAAAAACCTCAAAGGTATTCAGGTTAGTTACCAATGTAGTGTTTTTCATCTCTCTTCGATGAACTGTGGAGTTCATCTGCTCGAACGCGAAGCTCATCATTGCAACGCCACATAGACATCTGAAACAATGTGCTAGTTCGAATCATATGTTGGAAATGATGCAAGGTTTTCAAAATAGACCAAGAGGAAAGTCAGAAAGATATATGAGTAGTTAAATACCTCAAACATTAGATCATCAATTTGAGAATAGTACAAATTAGCTGCCATCATTCGGGCCAATAAGCAAACATCCCTAGTGACCTCTGGAGTTACTCTTGGATTACCTGCATTTAATAGAAAACACATGCTGAGCGAGTGATGGAAGAAGTATTTATGAGATCTTCTACCAAAGATATCTAGTAATCTTAAAACCCGACTTCCATTTCAAAAGAGAAATTTATGTAGCAAATCCTTCCAAGTGCCCTTCAAATAATGTATCATGACAATATCAAAGGTTTCGAATGGTTTGTTTTCTCAACTTAGAAAATAACACCATTAAAAGGAGAGGAATTGTACCGTCACGATCGCCACCCATCCAAGAGGAGAACTGAATAAGAGGAGCACTATAAGGAACTCGTTCATTAATCCCTATGTTTTTAAGAGCTGTGTCTACACGGCGCAGAAACTTTGGAACACCCTTCCAAATTGTTTCATGGAAGTAGCTCATTCCAGCTCTCATTTCATCTTGTGGAGTAGGAGGAGTCCTCCGAATTTCATCAGTACGGAAAGCAGCTTGAATCTGCACATGTTGTAAGCAGGATGCATTGTGAAAAGAGAACATATCATTCTTCTAGAAATGTTCAAGTTCAAAGCTTGAGTTCTTTTCTTTTTCTGGAATGTCACTCGTAGAGTATCAAGTAAAAGATTTCAGCACTGCTTCATTTTCCAACTTTATTGGATTCATGTAGCAAGACAAAGTTTTCCCAGAATTACTCGCTATTTCCAGAGTGAATTCAGTCATTCATCACATATTCCACAAGTATCATGAAAAATGAAAGAAGTGAAAGACAATAGTGGCACTGTTGGAGTAGAATTTGAGTATGACTATATGAATATATACTAACACAGAGACAGAGGCTGAGAAGCAGTTACGAACCTGTATAAATACAATACATAGCATCCATATTCTGGAGAACGACAGAAATGGCCTAAATTCTAAAACCTACTTGAACTCTCTACTTTCATAAAATAGAACACCTCATTTAAAAAATGCAACTGATCGTGATTGAATTTAACTGAATAGAAACAATGTTATATAAGCTTCTCAAACTAAAGTTTTACAAAATTCTTTTACTTGGAACAGAAATCTGACACCCTAATAACTGAAAACCAAAGCTTGGTTGCTATATTATTAGTCGAGGTGACTTATATGTCTATTGGAATTAAGTTAAATAAGTGGTGAGAGATGACTTTGGTTCGACCAATTCCTCATATCAGCAGTTAACAAACAATATGTTTAGTGTGGTTCTATGTGGGCTCGATTGGCTAAAAAACTGGAAAGCTTAAATTTTTACCCTTAGTTAACCTAGTAAATGCTTTATGATGTTGTTGTTGTTTAGGGGGTACAGTAGTGCTTGAGATGATGCCCAGTTTTAGTGCTGTTTTTTTTCTTTTGAGCTGTACAAAGATTACTTGGTAATTAATAAAAAAATTATTTACCAAAAAAATATGTTTAGTGCATCACATTAAGAAAGCTTAAAAGGTACTGGACTTTGAAAGTGCACAAATAGATAGTGACAGTCCGACAGATGAAGACAACTTTGATAGGACATTGCACCCATGTATCTACTATAAGAGCCGGACAGTCTACAGAAAAGCATCAAAAAATAAAGAAGCAAAATGATATAAATCAGTCTAGGCACTTCACTTGCAGCTAGTAAATGCACACTGATATTTACCTCCCTCTGTAAAGCCTCATCAAGCTCCTGTTTATCATCAGGTGTAATGTCCTTAGCATACAACTGCGCCAGGCAATTCCGGATCCTAAACAGAAGAAAAGTCAGCACTAAACAAGTAAAACAACTGAATAAAAAGGGAATAAGAAGATTCCCATGGATTATGACTAATACTATAGAAGGAATAAACAAACAAAAATCAAACTTGTATAAAAGTGTAACAAATCTAAGAGTCCTCTGGTATTTAGTAAACAAGAGACCAGACCTTGCATGCTTTTGAAGCAAAGATCTTCGAATGGATTGAGTAGGATGAGCAGTAAAGACCAAATCAACAGTCTGATTCTTGAGAGCATCAAACACTTCTTGAGGAGACTTCTTCAAGTCCACCACAAGTCTCTTGAGAGTTTCTTCAATGTCTGATTCAGTCATCGCATTGTTCTCGTCTAAAAAATCACCTTTTTTCAACTTTTGCCTCCGACGATAAGCAATCTGAACTTCTTCAGCCAAGTTGGCCAAGTTAAGCATGTGAGAGATAGATTTAGCGACAACAATTGAATCCCCTGGATCCAAACTTGTCAACACATTGCCGAGCTCCTCAAGCTTCTTCTTATCACGCTTGCTTTCATACTCAGCAGAAAGCTCATAACACTCTTGGACCTAATATCACATTCAACAAATGAACTTTAAAACTTGACCAGTTTTTTCTACTACCTATCAATTAATTTACGTAGATGAAGTAACAACTATTCAAAAATAACTTTAGGATCCCCAATAACTACACAAATGTGAACTTTTTCTGAACCTCTAATATAGTCAGACTACTCAAAAACCAAACAGACTTTTTGTTTCACCCAAAAGCTTTCTTTTGTGATATGAGTGGTGTTCAGGACTTGTGCACACCTCGACTAATTCCATCAGATACCTAATACCTCCCACCAACACAGTTAGCACGTAACTCTATCTATCCAAACAACGTTGTAAGATTACTTTGTTTAAAGCTCATGTTTATGTTCAACTTTAAGTGCTTTTAAGCTCTTTTTGTCGTTGTCAAACACCACAAAAAGTAGAAAAGTGCATAAAAGTCAATAAACACTCAAAATAAGCTAATCCAAACACCCTCCAAAATCTGTACAAACATAAAAATAAAAACTTTAGTTCAAAAAACAAAAAACAACATTAAAATAATGAAGAAAGGCACGAACTTGTGGATCGAAAACCAAGCAAAATCACAAAGCTTTACTCCATACAAAACTCCGGGTACACAGCATAAAAACAAAACACCTAGTATTATGAATAGTTGAGGCTAAACATAGTACCTGAAAAATCACAAAAAATAACGAGAAAAGAAGAATGGTATTGGAAAATGCATACAGTTTCTTTGAGACCCTCGCCATGCAAATCCTGAAGAATGTCAAGAAAGCGATCCAAAAGCAAAGCATCATACTCAACCAGCTTGTCATCCTCAGATACCTTTGCTGGAACCAAAAGCCTTAACTGCGCATCTATTGATGCCAATTTCTCCAAATTACGAGTCGCCATCCTTTTAAGTTAAACTACAAAATCAAGATCCTGTAAAAAAAAGTGGGGCATAACATGAAAAACTGAAAATAATGGATTTAGTACAAATCACAAGCCCCACAGTATCTGATCATATGACCCCATAAAAACAGAAAAAAATATGTGGGGGCCCCACAAGATATGAAGGAGTATCCTTTTTAATGCCACGTTCCTATGGCTCAACAGAACCCAGATGCAACTTCATATGAGTTAAAAATTCTTATATTGTTATTTTTCCAATTAATTGGATTTAGAAACATAGGTAAACAAAAACAAAAGAATCATAGAGAAATGATGTGCAGAAAATGAAAGATCAAGCTTGAACATTTTTTTCTAATTTTTTTTTTTTTTTGAACATTTGAGAATGGACAAGTGAGTCTCAAGTGTAACATAAATTACCTGAATCTCGGTATGTCAGAATCCAGACGAAGAAGATGAAACGAAAAAAATACAGACGAAGAAGTAGGAAAGAAAGAAACTCCTCTTCTTCTTTTTTTTGGTTTTGAGTGAGAGGTATGATCTAAAGTTACGGAACTGGTTCGATATATATAGACAAAGTGGAACTCTTTTGTTCTTCTTTGTGACATGTGTTGACGGATAGTATCATGTGTTGAATTGAATTAATGCGACTGCCTGGTTTCACGCTTTTACTCTAATTTGAAAAAAGAGGATGGTCAAACTAAAATAGTTACAGTAGTTCAGTTTACAGTACTGTCCTAACATGCTAAAGAAATGCCACTAATTTCTCTTCCGAATATACCTAAAGATCCTTCATTTCTTTTCCATAGGAGGCCACCTATATATGCTAGTAGTAATTTTAGATGGTAAGGGAGAAATTATGGGCATATATATTCCGTATACAGTGAATGATTCACAATTTAATTTTGAAATATTACTACAACTCATATGTCTTTAAGATTTGAACTTCATGAATTTTTGTTTGGAATTAATTACTGTTGCAACTCATTTGATTTATTATGTTTGAAATTAATTATTTATACTTGTAAATAAATTGTTTAACACATATGTCGGGACCAAGCCAATATTATTGGGTACCAATGATCCCATAACTTACGCTCTGCCCTAGTTAATATCACCGGGGTAAAGACAAAAAAAATTACTTACACTTGATATTTATATAAATTAAATTAATTCAAGATATGTGTAAGTTTTAACTTTTAATTAATTAACCATGGTTAATGCATTGTACTCATATTTTAATGAAGTTTGTAGGTTGTTTAATAGAGTAGAAGACTTTATGAATTGTGTAGGTTATTAGTTAAACCACAATTTTTCTTAACTGTGACATCTATATTTATTTTTCAAGTGTGGTGTTGCTGATCCAATCCCACAAGCTAGTTATGTTGTTCTAAATTTTCGAAAATATCGTCGGATCCGTGTTGGATCTTTTAAAATAGTATATTTTTATAGGATCCAACATAGGGGTGCATCCTGTGCAATAGCTACAGGTTCCTATGAACCTAGTAACTTTGTTTAGATTTTGAATTTATATTGAAAAATCCGTTGAATGAAAAAAAATAATTTGTTTGGAATCCAGTCCGTTAATTCAATTATTATTGTATATTAACTTAAGATTTTGTAGGAATTTATAAATTTAAAATCACGGATCCTCCTCTTTCAGGCTGAGGTGCAACAAAAAAATGAAGAGTCCACTTAACATAGCTAGCTAGTAAACTAAGTAAGCAGTAGATGTATTAAAAACTAAAAGAGGCACTTTTTTGGGTATTCTGCTGCTCTATTAACATAACATGTGGCCTAACCAGCAAGAAAAAGTATAGGTTTTTAATAGAATAGAATATAAAGTCTAACCCAAGAAAAAATTAATTTGAAAGATGGTTTATACGTGACAAAATTAAAGCAGAGGCTGATCGTTTACTAATGTGAAGCATAAAAAGGACGTAAGACTCTTGCAACTCTCTATATTTTAAAGCGTAGTGGTATGAATCAACGCATAATTGTGATTTATGACACACTTTCAATTATCAGTAGTCAGTTATTCTCATTGTAGATTTTTTATTTGAAAAAAAACACAATTTTATAGGGCTTGTAATAACTTTAAAAGACAAATAATATGGACATATATAGAATAACATCATCTATTTCTTTAATTATGTCATACCCAAATACATCTGACTTTTGCTCTTGGACTTAACCCCCAAATAATAGTGTAGAGTAATCTGTACGACTCCTTATACTTTTTAGGCTCAGCTTATCAGGGGTGGACCATGTTAGGCGCATTAATTTGATTGTCTAATTAACAACTTGTTCCATGTCTTAAGTTTGGATCACAAAGTTGACAGGAAAAACAATTGAAAAGCAATAGATGTGTGGTCTATTTTACTAGCATGAAAAGGACATCATAAAAAGGAAGTCGAATTGAATTATGAACGTCGCTGGTTTGATACTCTAGCCTCAAACCTTACTTATGACGTTCTTATATTTACACGTGCCTTTGTTACGTAATACCATGTAAAAGATTACAATTACAACACTGATTAAGTCCTAATCTCAAGTATATTGAAGTTGGTTATATGAATCTCAAATATTCATATTATCAGTGGCGGATCTAGAAGTTCCACCGAGGGGTATCAAAATATTGAAAAATATAAACACTGAAAAGTTTAGGAAAGTCAACGTATAATAAATATACATAAAATAGAAAAATTTATCTAATAATACAATGTAATTTATCTTATAGTTTACTGTGTTCGAAATAAACAAAAACCAAAATAAACAGAATAATTGGGAAAAAAAGAATAAGAATGAACTTGAATTAATCCGAGCCCATAAAATTCATTATGTATCCTTAAGGAATTTAATCCTCTAATAATTATCGATGTGTTGAATTATTTTCTCCCACGATAAAACATATTTACCTTCGTTGGAATAGTGGTACTTCAAATTCCAACAAACTTCGAACGAAAAGATGGTAACAAATCACATACCCACTGACTATATATTTTTTGTTCGAAAAATTAAATAGAAGTTGGAAAATTTATAACCTACGAATTGGTTTGAAGAAAAGGTGCAATTCAATTTGCAACCTCTTTTGGTACCTTTCTGGTACTGAGCACCTTCCACTAGTGAGTTGCTCTAGTGGTGAGCACCCTCCACTTCCAACCAAGAGATTGCGAGTTCGAGTCACCCCAAGAGCAAGGTGGGGAGTTCTTGGAGGGAGGGAGCTGAGGGTCTATCGGAAATAGCCTCTCTACCCTAGGGTAGTGGTAAGATCTGCGTACAAACTACCCTCCCCAGACCCCACTAGTGGGATTATATTGGGTTGTTGTTATTGTTGTTTTAGTGCCTTTCTGGAACAATCAGGTGTTTTTATGACAAAAGTCATGAAATAAAAGAAAAAGAATTTGTTAGTCTACTGAATCGGAATCCAAGTTTAGCAAAGACGATACAAAGGCTTGCCTTCTTCCTAAGTTAATGTTAAAATTTCTTCTCGAGGCAATATTCCTTCCTTTCCTATTGACAACTCAAATGGCCAAAACATAAGCTCCAAATATGTAAGTAATTACTTGCATAAAAAACTTCCTTGTAAATTGGGCACACTTAAACTTGCTGGCTGCTGCCTTGGGTTCTCAAGCAGCTCAATCGAATAAGGGAATACCAAATTGCGAAGGTTTTAACTTTTATTTGTACTGTTAGTATAACAACAATTTCACGTTATTTGTAAATTATATACATGCAAGTTGCAACTACATAGTAATTAAATATGAGTACAAACCTTGAAAAAGATAAATCATATACTCACCTCTTTTTTATAAAACATTAATTAGCCTAATGACGGAGACAAATCAACTTTAAGTACAGTTTCAAAGTGTCTTGAATTAGAGAATTAAAGTTGTTAAGCTTCAAATATTTCAAGTACTACAATAACTAAATTTCGCTCCTCAAAAATTATAATCAAGACAAGAAATATAGCGACAAATATTATATTCGATTTCAAGTGATAGGTTACAATCTCTAAAATATCATAAATCTAAAGAGATGTAGTCCTCTGATTCTTCTCCTCACGAACGATGGTTCAAGAGCTTGAAAGCTTGATCTTGAACTTGACGGACTTCAGATTTTTAGTATGTCACGAACAATTTGAAGGTCGTCACGAACCAGGATTTGGTGTTGGGTTATCACAAACGGAAGATTTGAAGTCGTCCGCCTATGATTTGAGTTCGCCTTTGGTATTTGACCACAAACGACGATTACAGATGTGGATGGAGACTTTGATGCTATTCTTCAGAGCTTCTTTAGCCTTTCCTTCTGCTTACTTGATTGTTGTACTTTCGGCCGTGTGATTTCTTCCCCCTTCAAATGAGGGGTGTGACCTATTTCAGTGGCGGACCCAGAACTTTATGCAAGCGGGTTCAATCTTAGAAGTACATAACTTTAGTCGTAAAATAGTAGTTGTCAAGTGGGTTCAAATAAAATATTTATACAAAATTTATGCAACTTTAATCGTAATTTATACATATACACAATATTATTTTTTGACAAAGCGGGTTCAGTTGAACCCGCTTTCCACCATGTGCGTCCGCCACTGGCCTCTTTATATAGACACGCGGTGGAGTAGCCAGCAAGAAAACCTCATAGGTCATTGGGCTTGGGGCTTTATATGGGTCGATCCATTTGGTAGCCCAATAAAATGGGTTAGTCCAATAGTATTGAACTTTTATTTAAATCAATTTAATTAGATTTAAATAAATAACCCAATTATACTAGTCCAAAATATTTGGTTGGACCAATATATGGTAAAATCCAAATTTATTATGGATTTAAACTTAGTAAAATTTTAACTGTTTATAAATGCCCCTACTTTAAAGTTTATCGGGATGTAGGCTTGCTGAAATGAGAGACGAGGCTTGAAGTACCTGTGAAGACAACGTCTCTTTTGTCGTCCTTTTTCTTCTCGTGTCTCCTTCCAAAGATGCCCTTGTCACATCCTCATGTACACTTTAGTTTTTTTTTTTTTTTTTTGTGTTGTGTCTTGGTGATCAAATGAAGAATTTGTAACTTGGAGCAATTTCAACGCTTTAGTCACGGAAAATTCAAACCACAACTTAAACAAATCGACCAGTATCTTGATTTAACCATGTATGACTTCATTCATGTTATTTCCATATAAGAAAAAAAAGATCCTAAATTCACACGGGACATAGTTTCCGTCAACAATTGCTTTCCTTCTTAAAAAGTAACTCAGTTTTTTCCTGCCTTTTGAGTTATTTGATTTGCAATTGTCTCGCACTTGATATTTATTGTGCAAGTCATTAACAATACCAAGTTCACATTCATATCAAACTTTCCGCGTTCCACGTCGGACTTATGGAAAAAAAATCTCAATACTTAGATTTATAGAACTTAAAATCCTTTCCTTTTTTGTTGCTGGTTTAATTTGACTAATTCCCGTATGAACACGACAATTTCCTTGTTTGCACGCCCTGGTGACTTGAGTGCCAAGAATTCCTTTAATTTTCCCCCCTTTCTTTATATAAATTTAGACCTCTGCCTGCATTGTAGTCACAACAGAAACCTTCTGTATTTGATGAAAGCAGTACTATGTCCTCCTAAATTTTCTTTTGGTTCATGTTTCCTTTGTTTTTTTTTCCAGGAAACTGATGGCATCAGCAAAGAAAGCTCAAATCAGCAAACATTGTGCAACTGTTTTGACATTAAACTTGGTCATAGCTTGAAGCTTCGTGTCGTTGGGCACCGTTGCCTGTCACGCAGATCCGAAACTTCGAGTCACTAGTACCTTTATCTATCGTGACGAGTTGAAACCTCGTGCCATTGGCACCGCTACCTGCTACTGAATTAAAGCTCCATGTCGTTGACACCGATCAATTAAACATGACCAAAAGGTTCGTACTGTTAGCACCGATGGCTCCAAAATTTTCTCTTTCGCTGCAAAAGCTGTCTGGGATATCCATCTTTGCACATCTGTGGAGAAAACAACCATATCTTGTCGTAGGAGAATCAGAAATACAAGACGTTTGATTCTTTTGAAACTACACTTCAAATACTTCAACGTATCAAAATTTTGGGGCAAAATTCCTTTTGTAGCTTCTCATGTATTCTTTTGAATTTTCGTTTCAGATGCTCCCGCGCTCGACTTTACAGCTTTGTGCGCCTTCACCAAAATATTCATATCTTGACGTAGGAACGTCGAAATCATAAGCGGTTTACGATTCCGAAAATTAGACTTATAGAACTAGGACATATGTGAAAATCAAAATCAGACTGTGCATAGATCTTCCCAGATACTTGTCAGAAGTTAGGAGACGAGTTCCGACCAGCTAGCTCCTTCAGCTTTGTGCGCCTTCACCAAAGAATTAGTATCTTGCTGTAGGAACGTTGAAATCTCAAGCCGCTTGATTGTACTAATTCTAGACTCAAAGGACTACAACATAACAAAATTTCACCCCCCAAACACTTTCTGGATCGGATGGAATTAATTTTTGACGTTGACCAATGCATCTGGCCTGCTGATCTCACAGCTTTGTGCACTCTCGGTGAAAACGTCATATCTCGAGATAGGAGCGTCCAAATCACGAGTCGTTTGTGCCGTTGAAAAGAAGACTCTGAGAGATATAATATATATGAAGCTCGATGCTCCACCATCTTTGATCTAGTTAGAGTAAATCTTTAAATCAAAGGCCGAAATTGGAAGGATTATTCGGGCAACATACTTCTTATTCCTTTTTTGTAGGTTTGGCGAGAGAAAGGTTGGTGCCTCCCCATCCTTGTGGATTTGGTGACAAAATTATATGGAGAACTTCTGTTTGTAACCTTTGGCTAGCGAGTTCGTGGAGCATCCCTCACCTTCAAGCTTTGGCGTGGGATAACTCCTTCTTGCAACTTGGTGAAGAAGTTCATGGAGCTTCCTATTTTTTAAGTTTTGACGGAACAATCTGTGGAGTATTCCATCCTTCAAGATTCGGCAAAGAAGTACACGTCACAATGATCACCATCCGTATTGAAACGTCATGTCGCCGACACCATGGGTTGCACTTTTTTTCTTATCTTGCAGGTTTATAAATAGGCGCAATCAGTCTCAATATCAGTCCAAGAAGACGAAAGTGATGTCCACATGATTGGTGGGGAACCACTTGGTGTCTCTTCTTTACAATTTTGTGACTTTGGCGAGATACTAGTTGATATGTCACCTCTCTCGAAGAAGTATATTTCGCGTCTCCTCTTTGCTGCTTGATAAAAAGACACATGATGCATCCCCTCCTTGCGACTTGGCGAGAAGGAGGTTTGGAGCGACTATATACCATCCTTGGTAGGCGAGCATGTGGCGTATCCCATGCCTTATGGAAATGAATTACATGTAGTGCCTCAACCTTCAAGATTTTGGTGTCGAACCACATCTTCGTTCAGTTTGGAGAAGTCCATGGAGCGTCATATGCTTCAAGCTTTGGCGTAGAACAACACCTTCTTGCAACTTGATGAAGAAGTCCATGGAGTGTCCTAACCTCCAAGCTTTAGCATAGAACAACGTATTCTTGCAATTTAGAGAAGAATTTTATAGAGCATTCCATCCTTCAAGCATTGGAGTAGAACAAGCTCTTCTTGCATATTAGAGAAGAAGTGCATAAAATATTATTTTCATAACTCGATGAAATGATAGATATAGTGCTCCATATTTCTAGCTTTGGAGGAGAGCATCATCAACTTCTCTTTGTCATCGTGATAAAATAGACTTTTTTTAAAAAATTTATGTGATTGAACTTAGAACAAAATTCTAAATTGCCTACGTACCTCCGCAAAGAGGATCAAGTCATTACGTAGTTCAAAAGAAGTACAATTTTTTTTTTGTATGCAGTTTATACTCGTGCAGACAAGGAGTATTGCAACTTGAAGACTTTGCTCAAATTTGAATAGCTTTACATCTTGAAGACTTGCTTAATTTGAAGAACTTTGCATCTTGAAGACTTGCTTAATTTGAAGAGTTTTGCATCTTGAAGACTTTGCTCGAATTTGAAGAGCTTTGGACCTTGAAGACTTTACTCGAATTTGAAGAGTTTTGGACCTTGAAGACTCTGCTCAAATTTGAAGAGCTTCACAACTTAAAGTCTTTTCTCTAATTTGAAGAACCTTGCAATTTGAAGTCTTTGCTTGATTTTGGTGAGCTTTGCAACTTGGAGATTTGTTTGAATTTGAGGAGTTTCGTAACATACAATCTAAGCTCGTGTATCAAGGAGAATCACAACTTGCAGTTTAGGCTCGTGAGTTGAGGAGCATTTTGCAACTTGCAGTTTAGGCTCATGCGTCAAGGAGCGTGATGACTTGCAGTTTAGGCTCATGCGTCAAAGAGCACTGAGACTTGCAGTTTAGGCTCATGCATCAAGGAGCGTTGCGACTTACAGTTTAGGCTCATGCGTCAAGGAGCATTGCGACATGCATGGACTCTTCGATTTTAGTTTCTGATGAATACTTTCCCCCATTCTCGGCATCGTCTACTTATTTTTCGTCGTGAGTCTCAAAGACAGACAACTTTTGATCTCCATGTGTAGCCATACTCAATTCCATATCATATACACGGTTGGGCAACTTTTCAAAAGTTTTAAACTTTATACCTTGCAAGATGTAGCGAAGGCCCCAATGCATACCTTAGATGCACATTTCGATGCCAAAAATTTCGCTAAGACGATCTTTGCAGTTGAGGCTTAAACCCCTCCAGCGATTGATGAATTCGATAACTGGCTCCTCCTTCTGTTGGCGGGAATTTGTTAGTTCAATCATGCTCACAATGCGCCTTGTGCTATAGAAGCGATTGAGAAATTTTTGCTCGAGTTGTTCCCAACTATTAATGGAACCAGGTTCAAGATCTGTGTACCAATCGAAAGCATTTTCTTTAAGAGATCGAACAAACTGCTTGACAAGGCGATCATCATAAGTTCCAGCATCATTGCACGTCTTGACGAAGGGTGTAACATGTTGCTTGGGATTCCCTTTACCATCGAATTGTTGAAGCTTAGGAGGTTGATATCCGCTTGGCATCTTCAAGTTATCAATCCTTTGTGTGTATGTCTTTGCGTATGTAAGGAATGATTTAGGCGAAGGATCGATTTTATCTTTGATGGCCCCTATGAAAAAGTCTTTCAATTGCTCAACATGAATCTTTCCATTAGAAGAGACTTGGAGCTCTTTGGTCATTGTTACTAGCTTTGCAGAGGACTCTCCCTTTTCTTGAATTTCTGGAAGCTTCATAGGTGCTTGGCTTGATTTTTCCTCCGTCATACTCTCCACCTTATTCATCAACTTGGAAAGTTTATCATCTTGATATTTCATGTATTTTGTCAGGCCTTCAACTGCTTTTGTCAAATTTGCAAGTTGTTTTTCTATGGTAGAAGCTTCAATCATCGTCGTTTGCATGACCAACACAGAGGACGAAGAATGGTATGGATCATCACTTGGATAGAGAGCAGATTGTGGAGTGAAATGAGGAAAGACTGGAGAAAATGGGCTGGTCAACACATCATCATCTTTCTGCATGAAAGTATTGTGGGACTGGCAATGACATTCTTTTGAAAGGCTAAATCATGCCAAAGTTCGTTCAACCACCTCAGCGATGTTGATCCCTTCTTCTAGCATGTACGAAGAGGATCTTACTTCTTTTGGAGAAGATGAACCAAAAACATGAGTTGTGGACGATACTTCAAGCATTTGTTGTCCTAGCATCTTGGCGTTTCTTCTTTTGATTTGGCTAACAATCTCCATGGCAACTTCCAATCCGCTTTTGGAGTGAGATCTAGGGTTGATTTTCATTAAGATCATCTTGGTGTTCTTAAACTTCGAAGAGAAGAGATGAGAGGTAGAGATCGTCCCACTGGGCATGCCAAAATTTGTAACAACTAAATTTCGCTCCTGAAAAATAATAATCAAGACAAGAAATGTAGCAACAAATATTATATTCGATTTTAAGTAATGGGGTTACAATCTCTAAAATATCATAAATCTAAGAGATGTAGTCCTCTAATTCTTCTCCTCACGAACGATGGTTCAAGAGCTTGAAAGCTTGATCTTGATCTTGAACTTGACGGACTTTAGATTCGTAGCACGTCACGAACAATTTGAAGGTCGTCACGAACCAGAATTTGGTGTTGGGTTATCACGAACGGAAGATTTGAAGTCGTCCGCCTATGATTTGAGTTTGCCTTTGGTATTTGACCATAGACGACGATTGCAGATGTGGACGGAGACCTTGATACTTTTCTTTAGAGCTTCTTTAGCCTTTCCTTCTGCTTACTTGATTCTTGTACTTTCAGCCTTGTGATTTCTTTCCCCTTCAAATGAGGGGTGTGGCCTCTTTATATAGACACGTGGTGGAGTAGCCACCAAGAAAGCCCTCATGGATCATTGGGCTTGGGGCTTTATATGGGTCGATCCATTTAGTAGCCCAATAAAATAGGTTAGTCCAATAGTATTGGACTTTTATTTAAATCAATTTAATTAGATTTAAATAAATAACCCAATTATACTAGTCCAAAATATTTGGTTGGACCAATATATGGTAAAATCCAAATTTATTATGGATTTAAACTTAGAAAATTTTAACCGTCTACAAGTACAATTGTTGAAACATATATACTCGTATTGACCTTTTAAAAAAATATATATGATTCCGTTTTTCCAAAATTCACTTTTGGTACTGCAATGATTAGTAGTGTTAGTAAAAAAGACATTTAAAAGATAGGTAATGAGTATCTTAGACAAATGTTCTTATAAATAATGGTATAAAATGTCTTTTAAAAGAGTCCAGTAACTTTAAAAGATAAGTATGAACAGAGAATATCAACGTCTATTTTTTCAATCATGTCATACGCAATTACATCTGACTTTTGCTCTTGGACTTAACCCCCAATTAATAGTATAGAGTAATCTGTACGACTCCTTATACTTTTTAGGCTCAGCTTATCAGGGATGGACCATGTTAGGCGCATTAAATTGATTGACTAATTAACAATGCCTTAAGTTTGGATCAGAAAGTTGATAGGAAAACAAAAAAGAAAAGTTATAGATGTGTGGTCTATTTTCCTAGCATGAAAAGGACATCATAAAAAGGTAGATGAATTGAATTATGCACCTCGCTAGTTTATACTCTAGCGTCACATCTTATAATGTTCTAATTTTTCCACATGACTTTGAGATCTAACAATAACAACAATAATAATGAGTAAGTCTTAATTTCCAGAAAATTGAAGTTGGTTATATAAATTTTAACTATCTATATAGCTCAAAATATTACTTGCATAAAAGACTTGTAAATTGTAAATTGGGCACACTTAAACTTGCTGCCTTGGGTTCTCAAGCAACTCAATCGAATAAGAGAATACCAATAGCTAAGGTTTTATTTGTACTGTCAGTGTATATATATATATATATATATATATATATATATATATATATATATATATATATATATATATATTAATTACACACATGCAATTGCATGTAACAGTTAAATATGAGTATTATGTATGGGATAAAATTGGGGATAAAGTTACCCCAATTTCCCGATGAAGAAACAAGAGACAACGTGGTTCAACGCAGTTTCGGGTAAAGTCGAGGGCTCCCACAGATCAGAGCCCGGGAGGACGAATGGCGCACCAAGAATCGGACATGGCCAAACATGTAAAGAATCGAGCTCGAGCAAATAAAGAATCGAGGTTAAAAGGAAGACGGTAAGAGAGGACGGACGAGGGGCCAAAATATCCGCCATCAACCGGATATTATGGCGCAAATCTCGCCCGATATCAACTGCGAATCATGATTTACCAGAAGAGAAGGATTTTTACCTTATTTAGACTTGTACTAGGATTGAAACTCCTCTACTTTATAAAGGGGAGAACCTTTTCATTTTTCAACCAATGTTGGTACGCATATCAAAGCAATAAAGTTTATTTTTGTCTTTTAACTAATGTTCAAAGTGTTCTTCAGCTATTCATTTCTTTAGTTGCAACCGAGCTCATTTAGAGGGCTCGATCGAAACCAGTTTCAACGTTCAAACTTAAAGCCAAGCTTAATTGTTCCATCACGTTTGGATTGTTCCGTTTCCCTTTGATTTAACTATTTGTTATTCTTCGATCATTCGTGTTAAATTAAATCATGTATCCTTAAATTGCGTATACATTTTATTGTTACTCATTTTAAGGGTAAACTGTTTGGCGCCCGCCGTGGGGCTAAGGATAATAGTGATGATTTAATATGAATCTCTATAACACACCCTATTTTACACATTCTCTTTGAAGTTTGATTTAAGGTCTATTCAACATGTCAAATTCTTAGTCTGCTCACTTGAACGTTGACGCTGAGTCAAGCCACCACGATGAAAATAATAACGTGGTACTAAGCAATGGCGTGCCCCCTGTTGACCCTATTGGCGCTCCAATCGTTGACCCAGTCGACGCCAATTCACAAGTTGCTATCAACATCAACCTACCAACTGATCACGAAAATAGCATTCACGGGGCACCCCAGCCATCGGCTCGAGAAGCGCCCAAAGGGGGAGGTGATGGAGTTAGCTTACGTTTGGTTTTTAAAATACTACAAGCTCAGCAAATGGCAATAGCACAACTGCAGAGTCAAAATCACGCACAGAACACGGCCCAACCCGAGCGGGTTGGAGAAGATGCTCAGAGAGATGAACGAATTGTCATAGAACCAGATGGGTTAGGACCCGGGGAAACTTTCGAGGTGATGAAAATACTCGAAGCACTAACAAAACAAGTGGAGTCCGGTGAAAAAAAATGATAGAGGCAAATGACAAGAAGGTGGAGACTTACAATTCAAGGGTCGATCAGATTCCGGGAGCGCCTCCGATATTGAAAGGACCGGATTCCAAAAGTTCATTCAGAAACCTTTTCCTCGAGTGTGGCACCGAAGCCAATTCCGAAAAGGTTCCAAATACCTAATATTCCCAAATATAATGAAACCACAGATCCAAACGAGCATGTGACCTCCTACACGTGAGCAATAAAGGGCAATGACCTCGAGGACGACGAGATTGAGTCGGTGTTGCTGAAGAAATTTGGAGAAACCTTATCCAAATGAGCGATAATATGGTACCATAACTTACCTTTAAAGTCTATTGATTCGTTTCCTATGCTTGCAGATGTCTTCATTAAAGCCCATGACGGCACTATCAAAGTTGAGACAAGGAAATCAGACCTGTTCAAAGTCAAGCAAAAGGACAACGAGATGCTTAGGGAGTTCATGTCAAGGTTCCAGATGGAAAAAATGGACCTGCCCCCGGTTGCAGATGATTGGGCCATTCAGACGTTTACTAAAGGACTCAACCCTTGAAGTTGTGTTGCATATCAACAATTGAAGCAAAACTTGGTAGAGTATCATGCGGTTACTTCGTCCGACATTCACAACAGGTACCCGTCAAAGATCAGAGTCGAGGACGACCATCTAGGAGCTCCCCCGGGGTCTATTTACCCCAATAGAGTGAACAACAGGTCTAAAAGAATTATGGATCAGGATCTGAGGCCACCCCGAGATCGATACCAGCAATACAACTCAGATAGAAGGGGAAACGAACCCAATCTCCACCCTACTAGAAACGATAGGAGAAGTGACCAGGGTCCAATCAACCGAGGTTTGGTGAGTAGAAACGGTTTCAACGGATCACTCGGGGGTAGAGAAGCCCCGAGACTATCAGAATATAACTTTAACGTGGATGCAACTAGTATAGTGTCGGCCATCAATCGCATCAAGGAGACTAAATGACCAAGGCTACTCCAGTTTGATCCCGCACAGAGGGATCACAACTTGATATACAAATATCATGGTATTCACGGTCACAGGACCGAGGATTGTCGACATCTAAAGGAAGATGTGGCTCGTCTATTCAACAATGGACATCTTCGGGAATTCCTAAATGAGCGAGCCAAAAATTGTTTAAAAAATAGGAACGCCAACAAACATATTGAGCATGAAGAATCTCAACATGTGATCAATATGATCATCGGGGAGTAGATGTCCTACACGGGCCAATGATAAAACACACCAAAGTTTCTATCACAAGAGAAAAACACACTCGAGACTATGTTCCAAAGGTGTCCATCTCGTTCAGTGATGAGGACGTCGGGGGCATCATTCAACCTTACAACAATGCATTGGTAATACCCGTACTTATTAATAAATATCGAGTTAAGGGTGTGCTAATTTATCCAAGTAGTTTGGCCAACATCATCCAATGGAGAGTCGTGGAACAACTGGGTTATTAGACCAAATCGTACAGGTAGTTCGAGTATTGAACGGGTTCAACATGGCGTACGAAACAACAAAGGGTGAAATCACCCTACCTGTCAACACAGTCGGGATCAACCAGGAAATAAAATTTTATGTAATAGAGGGGGACATGAGATAAAAACGCCTTGTTCAGGAGACCATGGGTCCACATCATGAGGGCAATGCCTTCGACCTTGCATCAGGCATTGAAGTTTCCAACTTAAAGCGGATATCAAAACGGTCTATGGGGAACAAACAACCGCAAAAAAAAATGTTCTCTATCTAGGAAGTGATCCAAGTGCCCGCAATCACGACATCAAAAGGTGAGGGGCTGGTCGAAGAGAAAGGCAACAAATAGCAATCACTGATTCCGACACCGATCGATCCGGAGAAATAGGAGGAAACCAATGAACGAGGAAGACAATTTCGGGATCCCGAGATCATTCGTAGCACCCGATGACACCGATGCATCCAAGATGACGATCGAGGAACTAGAACAAGTCATACTGATTGAGCGCCTACCAAACAGAAAGGTATACCTGGGCACTCCCTGCTTCATTACATCGAACATTTTTTACATGTATTTTTTGTGGTTTTTGTTCATGATGGTGTGCACTCCCTGCTTCATCGCTTATTCCCTGTGTGGGTTTGTGGTTTGGCTTTTTCCGTCTTGCAAAAGTTATTGTCTTCCATCCGTCCTTGTCTTCTTTAGGATTATGCATTTCTGAGCATTCAAGTACTTCTTGTGATGATGTTGTTGCAACTTGTCTAAACTTGTAATTTTTAGAAATGTGACCAATCCTACCACATATTGTACACAAAGTTCCTTCTCTTTCATAAATCACTGCCTGTTTATGATCTCCGATGATGACTGATGTTTCCACCGGGATTTCAAGTGAGACTTGGATACAGATGCGTGTATACCTTTATGTCCGAGCGGAGGATATGCTTGAATTAATTTTTAGTAGTTTCCCAAGCTTTCTCCCAACTTTTTCCATAATTTCTTTATCATAGAAGTATGTTGGTAATTGTGGCAGATGGATCCAAATGGCCGTGGAAGATAGTGTAGCTTCTTGTGGGACGAATTTTGGTTCCCATTTACGTACTGATTGGAAGTTCCTAGAAATGAATCATGGGTCTATGTATAGTTCCTTAGCCATATTCTCCTCTAAACCAAACTTGACAATGAAGAAATCCCATCCTAGGTCAATCAAGATTAACTGTTCAGATAGTTTCCAGAGGTCAGTTAGTTTAGATCGGAGTTAATGGTAGTATAGGCATTTATTGTCTTCATGAGATACGGCAATTGAGCCATCAATACATTTCCCTTATCATCTTTGATGTTTGGGGAGGGTGCCTCTTCGTAATATTCTGTTTGGCTTACTACCTGTTTATCTAGTAACATTTCATTGTAGGAGTGTGTTGGTGTTTCTTCCACGTCCCTATGGTTGTTTTTATCTGATGAGATAATTGGTGGTGTAGTGTTTGTGTACATGTAGGTATTCTAGAGGGAGGGAAGATCTTCTCTCACTAGAGTTCTATTTTTGGTTAGGATATACCTCAACATTCACACAACAGAAATGATACTTAAATTTGTTTATTGCAAGCGAAACTATATTTCACAAGTTTCAGATCCGCATTAACCGGCAATACCATTACACAAATATCTGGTTTTTTGTGGGTTTGCAATAAAATAATACGTTCTTAGGTCCATAATAAGTGACTTTTTGGCCTTTGACACATCCCTTGAGAAAATACAAACTCCTAGAGAAAAATGGTATTTTGACTATATACCCTATTTAACCCTTGATTAAAATTTGCATATTGTTAACTTGACACTTTAAAATATGTAAATAAGGGTAAATTTTGAAAAAATAAAATTAATGCCTTCTTGATAATATAAAATGACATTTATTTTGGACCAAAGTAAAGAAGCAAAAAGGTCGTTTATTATGGACCAGAGGAAGTAATAAAAACTTTGCGCAATATTTACGTTAAACCTATGAATATAAGATATGTGTTTTTTCATACAAACATTTATCATTTTACAATAGTTAGATTATATGTATTTTCACTTATATTTGTAACAATTAAGATTAATTAATTTCTTGGTTTAATGTGTTAGGATCGGGAACTCGGGTAGTGCGAAATTTAGCCAAACAACGGTATAATGACAATAACAAAGGCAGTGGAAGTTGATAACGACGACAATTAAAGCAGATAAAGAAGACACCAATTTAACGTGGTTCGGTCAGTGTGACCTACGTCCACTAGCGAATATGAGCAATTTCACTATACCAATAAGAGTACAAAATTAGAGTAAATACTCTAATTAATCCCAAATACCCTAAGAGAATAACCTCACAATATCACTCCAAAGAAAGGGTTCACACAAGTGCTTCCCAATACTAACTCTCATACAAAACACTCTTAATAAAGGGGGAAAGGAAGAAACAAGAAATGAAGACTCAAGTCTTGTTGGTGTGTCTAAAATGAACTAATGGCCTTCCCTTTTATAGGCAAAAAAATTTTGGTCTTTTTGGTGTAAAAGAAGAGATACAACTTGTGCAAATGATGTCCACCACAAAATGTAATATTTTTGGGTCCCAAAGAATATTGCCAACAAAGTCTACACTTTGCAAAAATGCTTATTTGAGATGGACTCCATTAGCCAAAATATTGGCCATAATTACAAATCTTCACCTTGGCCTAATTTTGGCTGATATAGTAAGTTTGCTCCACCTTCTCCGCAAAAGCCCCAATGGGCATATGTCAAAATTTAATGCCATCAAAATCAGACAAGTTATCTGATACCAAAATTGTAGTAGAGCCTATAACAGTGGAGCCCAATAAAGTATACAACGAACCAGATCTGTGTGCTTTCATGATCACAAGAGCATCTTGAAAAATCTTTAGAACTCCACCTTCACCAGTGAAGTTGTACCCAAGGGATTCTAAAGTGCCCAAAGAGATGAGATTTTTCTTCAACTCAGGAATATATCTAACATCGGTGAGAGTTCTCACCACACCATCGTGCATTCTAATACGAATTGTACCTTTGCCATTAACGTTACAAGTAACATTGTTACCCAGTTGGACAACTCCACCTGCAACTGAATCATATGTAGAAAATAAGTCCCTGCTAGGACACATATGATATGAACAACCGTTGCTAAAACTATAGCTCCCTCAATCTCATCAGTTGCTACACTAGCTTCGGCGGTGTCAGTATTCTTGTGCTCATTTTTTCTTTCTTCATGTTTTTCTTTATTTTTTATTTTATAGCATTCAGAGATAATGTGAACTTTCTTATGACAATAGCGACACTCTAAATTATTGTATCTGGATATAGAGTCGGATTTTCCCCGAACAAACAAGCCAATTTCCACTTGAGTTCCACTAGCTTCCCAGTAATATCACTATCTATCTGTTCTTTTGATTTTAAGATAGATTTAATATCCGTATAAGAGATATTATCCTTTGCATAAAGCATAGTATCTCTTATATGCTTAAAAGATGGGGGTAGAGAACAAAGCAGTAACACAGCTTGATTCTCATCTTTAATTTCAGCATCTATATTACTAAAATCTATAAGAATGGAATCAAAGTTGTCAAGAAGATAGAGAATAGAGGTACCATCACCCATACGAATAGTATAAAACTTCTGCTTACGGTAAAGTCTATTTTTCACCGTCCTCTTCATATATAGGGTTTTCAATTTTTTTCCACATGCCTTTGGCTGTGATTTCTACAGAAACTTCACGTAAAACCTCATTTGAGAGATTTAAGATGATACCTGATTTTGCCTTTTTATCTATGATGGCAAACTCATCTTCATTCATTTTATCCGCTTTTTTTTCCTTTCCTTGCAACGCCAAATCTAAGCCATCCTGAATTAGGATAACTTACATCTTTAACTGCCACATTCCGAAGTTTGCATTTCAGTCAAATTTCTTAACATAGGTCTTTGTTAGAGTCATTTTGGCTATTAAAACTAACCCGGTTAGATCCGGCTCTGATACCAATTTGTTAGGATCGGGAACCCGGGTAGTGCAGAATTTAGTCAAACAACGGTATAATGACAATAACAAATACAATGGAAGTTGATAACGATGACAATTAAAGCAGATAAACAATACACCAATTTAACGTGGTTCGGTCAGTGTGACCTACGTCTACAAGCGGAGATGAACAATTTTACTATACCAATAAGAGTACAAAAGAGAGTACAAAATTAGAGTAAATACTCTAATTAATCTCAAATACCCTAAGAGAATAACCTCACAATATCACTCCAAAGAAAGGGTTCACACAAGTGCTTCCCAACACTAACTCTCATACAAAATACTCTTAATAAAGGGGGAAAGGAAAAAACAAGAAATGAAGACTCAAGTCTTGTTGGTGTGTCTAAAATGAACTAATGGCCTTCCCTTTTATAGGCAAAAAAGTTTTGGTCTTTTTGGTGTAAAAGAAGAGATACAACTTGTGCAAATAATGTCCACCACAAAATGCAATATTTTTGGGTCCCAAAGAATATTGCCAACAAAGTCTACACTTTGCAAAAATGCTTATTTGAGATGGACTCCATTAACCAAAATATTGGCCATAATTACAAATCTTCACCTTGGCCTAATTTTGGCTGATATAGTAAGTTTGCTCCACCTTCTCCGCAAAAGCCCCAATGGGCATATGTCAAAATTTAATGCCATCAAAATCACACAAGTTATCTGATACCAAAATTGTAGTAGAGCCTATAACAGTGGAGCCCAATAAAGTATACAACGAACCAGATCTGTGTGCTTTCATGATCACAAGAGCATCTTGAAAAATCTTTAGAACTCCACCTTCACCAGTGAAGTTGTACTCAAGGGATTCTAAAGTGCCCAAAGAGATGAAATTTTTCTTCAACTCAGGAATATATCTAACATCGGTGAGAGTTCTCACCACACCATCGTGCATTCTAATACGAATTGTACCTTTGCAATTAACGTTACAAGTAACATTGTTACCCAGTTGGACAACTCCACCTGCAACTGAATCCTATGTAGAAAATAAGTCCCTGCTAGGACACATATGATATGAATAACCGGAATCTAAAATTCACTCATTGTCTAATCTGAAACTAGTTTCAGTTGCTAAAACTATAGCTCCCTCAATCTCATCAGTTGCTATACTAGTTTCGGCGGTGTCAGTATTTTTGTGCTCATTTTTTCTTTCTTTATATTTTTCTTTATTTTTTATTTTATAGCATTCAGAGATAATGTGAACTTTCTTATGACAATAGCGACACTCTAAATTGTTGTATCTGGATATGGAGTCGGATTTTCCCAGAACAAACAAGCTAACTTCCACTTGAGTTCCACTAGCTTCCTAGTAATATCACTATCTATCTGTTCTTTTGATTTTAAGATAGATTTAATATCCTTATAAGAGATATTATCCTTTGCATAAAGCATATTATCTCTTATATGCTTAAAAGATAGGGGTAGAGAACAAAGCATTAACACAGCTTGATCCTCATCTTTAATTTCAGCATCTATATTACTAAAATCTATAAGAATGGAATCAAAGTTGTCAAGATGATAGAGAATAGAGGTACCATCACCCATACGAATAGTATAAAACTTCTGCTTAAGGTAAAGTCTATTTTTCACCGTCCTCTTCATATATAAGATTTTTAATTTTTTTCCACATGCCTTTGGCTGTGATTTCTATAGAAACTTCACGTAAAACCTCATTTGAGAGATTTAAGATGATACCTGATTTTGCCTTTTTATCTATGATGGCAAACTCATCTTCATTCATTTTATCCGCCTTTTTCTCCTTTCCTTGCAACGCCAAATCTAAGCCATCCTGAATTAGGATAACTTACATCTTTAATTGCCACATTCCGAAGTTTGCATTTCAGTCAAATTTCTTAACATAGGTCTTTGTTAGAGTCATTTTGGCTATTAAAACTAACCCGGTTAGATCCGGCTCTGATACCAATTTGTTAGGATCGGAAACCCGGGTAGTGCAGAATTTAGTCAAACAACGGTATAATGACAATAACAAATACAATGGAAGTTGATAACGACGATAATTAAAGCAGATAAACAATACACCAATTTAACGTGGTTCGGTCAGTGTGACCTACGTCTACAAGCGGAGATGAGCAATTTTACTATACCAATAAGAGTACAAAAGAGAGTACAAAATTAGAGTAAATACTCTAATTAATCTAAAATACCCTAAGAGAATAACCTCACAATATCACTCCAAAGAAAGGGTTCACACAAGTGCTTCCCAACACTAACTCTCATACAAAACACTCTTAATAAAGGGGGAAAGGAAAAAACAAGAAATGAAGACTCAAGTCTTGTTGGTGTGTCTAAAATGAACTAATGGCCTTCCCTTTTATAGGCAAAAAAGTTTTGGTCTCTTTGGTGTAAAAGACGAGATACAACTTGTGCAAATGATGTCCACCACACAATGCAATATTTTTGGGTCCCAAAGAATATTGCCAATAAAGTCTACACTTTGCAAAAATGCTTATTTGAGATGGACTCCATTAGCCAAAATATTGGCCATAATTACAAATCTTCACCTTGGCCTAATTTTGGCTGATATAGTAAGTTTGCTCCACCTTCTCCGCAAAAGCCCCAATGGGCATATGTCAAAATTTAATGCCATCAAAATTAGATAAGTTGTCTGATACCAAAATTGTAGTAGGGCCTATAACAGTGGAGCCCAATAAAGTATATAACGAATCAGATCTGTGTGCTTTCATGATCACAAGAGCATCTTGAAAAATCTTTAGAACTCCACCTTCACTAGTGAAGTTGTACCCAAGGGATTCTAAAGTGCCCAAAGAGATGAAATTTTTCTTCAACTCAGAAATATATCTAACATCGGTGAGAGTTCTCACCACACCATCGTGCATTCTAATACGAATTGTACCTTTGCCATTAACGTTACAAGTAACATTGTTACCCAGTTGGACAACTCCACCTGCAACTGAATCATATGTAGAAAATAAGTCCCTGCTAGGACACATATGATATGAACAACCGGAATCTAAAATTCACTCATTGTCTAATCTGAAACTAGTTTCAGTTGCTAAAACTATAGCTCCCTCAATCTCATCAGTTGCTATACTAGCTTCAGCGGTGTCAGTATTTTTGTGCTCATTTTTTCTTTCTTTATGTTTTTCTTTATTTTTCATTTTATAGCATTCAGAGATAATGTGACCTTTCTTATGACAATAGCGACACTCTAAATTATTGTATATGGATATGGAGTCAGATTTTCTCCGAACAAACAAGCCAACTTCCACTTGAGTTCCACTAGCTTCCCAGTAATATCATTATCTATCTGTTCTTTTGATTTTAAGATAGATTTAATAACCTTATAAGAGATATTATCCTTTGCATAAAGCATAGTATCTCTTATATGCTTAAAAGATGGGGATAGAGAACAAAGCAGTAACACAACTGGATCCCTGAAAAATCACACAAAAAGAAGGTTCTTATTTTTCTATCGAAAATATAAAAAGATTTAAATTCAGATTTTAGGGATTAGTGAAGAATTCGCCAAAGAACCCAAGGAAAAAAGGAACTTCCGTTACCGGGAATCGAACCCGGGTCTCCTGGGTGAAAGCCAGATATCCTAACCGCTGGACGATAACGGATTATGTGTATTGTCTCTAAGTTATTTTAATTAGTCAACAAAACTGCATAGACCTCACCTTTTACCGGATAGTGAGATATAAGATGGTTTGGAAAATATTTGACTGGCAAGAATCAATGATCTTGGGGCGATATAATAAATCAATTGTCAATATCTTATCACTGGTTTAGATCTAAGCTATTAACTTGATTGGACAAGATATTAATTCTAGTAAATAACTGATGAGGGGCAATAACCATATTATTTATTAGTTACTTGAATAATCATCATTAGTAACCACCAAGTGCACATTGCATCATTGGAGTGCGTCTCCCTTGAAACTAGTAAATAAAGAGGTAGTAGTAGTAGTACAAAAATTACTCATGTCTCATTAGTCATTACCCAAATTTGTTGCCTATAAATGTGCTATAATCATGTACAAGGAAGGACAATAAATATATATATATATATATATATATATATATATATATATATATATATATATATATATATATATTGTACTTTCCTTCAAGTTAGGTTAGGAGTTCGACTCTGAATTCGACCTGTATTTTTACTTAATATTTTCGTCTTTAGTTGTTTTACAAATAATGCTAAAAAATCGAACCTAGGACATATTTAAGGGCGAGTGCAAACCGAACCATATCAACAAAAGTGGTACCTTCACCCATACGAATAGTATAAAACTTCTGCTTAAGGTAAAGTCTATTTTTCA
Source organism: Nicotiana tomentosiformis (assembly GCF_000390325.3). Taxonomy (NCBI): domain Eukaryota; kingdom Viridiplantae; phylum Streptophyta; class Magnoliopsida; order Solanales; family Solanaceae; genus Nicotiana; species Nicotiana tomentosiformis. The sequence continues at coordinate 39,228,839 of NC_090818.1, read as the reverse complement.
TCGTCCTCTTCATATATAAGGTTTTCAATTTTTTTCCACATGCCTTTGGCTGTGATTTCTACAGAAACTTCACGTAAAACCTCATTTGAGGGATTTAAGATGATACCTGATTTTGCCTTTTTATCTATGATGGCAAACTCATCTTCATTCATTTTATCCGCCTTTTTCTCCTTTCCTTGCAACGCCAAATCTAAGCCATCCTGAATTAGGATTTTAATGAGGCTATTATAATTTTAAAAGGTGTAAATCTATTGAGCCGAATTATAATTATATGCTTGAATTAAGTTTTATTATTATAATTTGAATTTTATTTCTTTTAAAGTATAGTGTCAATGATTTGTTCACGTATTCACCTTTTGAATGTCCATATGAAAATCCCGCGTACACCCTAGTCATGTTGATTCGTATCATGGGTAAAGTGACAATCAATATTGGTATGTTTAGTTCTATTATGGTACACTACTTTAAGGCATGAGAAGAGCAACTTGATTATCGTAATAAAGTTTTGGTGACAAAGGCTTCAAACCAACTTAAGCTAAAAGGGAATGATCAACTTAGACAGGGCATAGCTATACTCAAATTCTACTCTAGATTACATCTTTAATTGCCACATTCCGAAGTTTGCATTTCAGTCAAATTTCTTAACATAGGTCTTTGTTAGAGTCATTCTGGCTATTAAAACTAACCCGGTTAGATCCGGCTCTGATACCAATTTGTTAGGATCGGGAACCCGGGTAATGCAGAATTTAGTCAAACAACGGTATAATGACAATAACAAATACAATGGAAGTTGATAATGACGACAATTAAAGCAGATAAACAATACACCAATTTAACGTGGTTCGGTCAGTGTGACCTACGTCTACAAGCGGAGATGAATAATTTTACTATACCAATAAGAGTACAAAAGAGAGTACAAAATTAGAGTACATACTCTAATTAATCTCAAATACCCTAAGAGAATAACCTCACAATATCACTCCAAAGAAATGGTTCACACAAGTGCTTCCCAACACTAACTCTCATACAAAACACTCTTAATAAATGGGGAAAGGAAAAAACAAGAAATGAAGACTCAAGTCTTGTTGGTGTGTCTAAAATGAACTAATGGCCTTTCCTTATATAGGCAAAAAAGTTTTGGTCTTTTTGGTGTAAAAGAAGAGATACAACTTGTGCAAATGATGTCCACCACACAATGCAATATTTTTGGGTCCCAAAAAATATTGCCAACAAAGTCTACACTTTGCAAAAATGCTTATTTGAGATGGACTTCATTAGCCAAAATATTGGCCATAATTACAAATCTTCACCTTGGCCTAATTTTGGCTGATATAGTAAGTTTGCTCCACCTTCTCCGCAAAAGCCCCAATGGGCATATGTCAAAATTTAATGCCATCAAAATCAGACAAGTTATCTGATACCAAAATTGTAGTAGGGCCTATAACAGTGGAGCTCAATAAAGTATACAACGAATCAGATCTGTGTGCTTTCATGATCACAAGAGCATCTTGAAAAATCTTTAGAACTCCACCTTCACTAGTGAAGTTGTACCCAAGGGATTCTAAAGTGCCCAAAGAGATGAAATTTTTCTTCAACTCAGAAATATATCTAACATCGGTGAGAGTTCTCACCACACCATCGTGCATTCTAATACGAATTGTACCTTTGCCATTAACGTTACAAGTAACATTGTTACCCAGTTGGACAACTCCACCTGCAACTGAATCATATGTAGAAAATAAGTCCCTGCTAGGACACATATGATATGAACAACCGGAATCTAAAATTCACTCATTATCTAATCTGAAACTAGTTTCAGTTGCTAAAACTATAGCTCCCTCAATCTCATCAATTGCTATACTAGCTTCAGCGGTGTCAGTATTTTTGTGCTCATTTTTTCTTTCTTTATGTTTTTCTTTATTTTTCATTTTATAGCATTCAGAGATAATGTGACCTTTCTTATGACAATAGCGACACTCTAAATTATTGTATCTGGATATGGAGTCGGATTTTCCCCGAACAAACAAGCCAACTTCCACTTGAGTTCCACTAGCTTCCCAGTAATATCACTATCTATCTGTTCTTTTGATTTTAAGATAGATTTAATATCCTTATAAGAGATGTTATCCTTTGTATAAAGCATAGTATCTCTTATATGCTTAAAAGATGGGGGTAGAGAACAAAGCAGTAACACAGCTTGATCCTCATCTTTAATTTCAGCATCTATATTACTAAAATCTATAAGAATGGAATCAAAGTTGTCAAGATGATAGAGAATAGAGGTACCTTCACCCATACGAATAGTATAAAACTTCTACTTAAGGTAAAGTCTATTTTTCATCGTCCTCTTCATATATAAGGTTTTTAATTTTTTTCCACATGCCTTTGGCTGTGATTTCTACAGAAACTTTACGTAAAACCTCATTTGAGAGATTTAAGATGATACCTGATTTTGCCTTTTTATCTATGATGGCAAACTCATCTTCATTCATTTTATCCGCCTTTTTCTCCTTTCCTTGCAACGCCAAATCTAAGCCATCCTGAATTAGGATAACTTACATCTTTAATTGCCACATTCCGAAGTTTGCATTTCAGTCAAATTTCTTAACATAGGTCTTTGTTAGAGTCATTTTGGCTATTAAAACTAACCCGGTTAGATCCGGCTCTGATACCAATTTGTTAGGATCGGGAACCCGGGTAGTGCAGAATTTAGTCAAACAACGGTATAATGACAATAACAAATACAATGGAAGTTGATAACGACGACAATTAAAGCAGATAAACAATACACCAATTTAACGTGGTTCAATCAGTGTGACCTACGTCTACAAGCGGAGATGAGTAATTTTACTATACCAATAAGAGTACAAAAGAGAGTACAAAATTAGAGTAAATACTCTAATTAATCTCAAATACCCTAAGAGAATAACCTCACAATATCACTCCAAAGAAAGGGTTCACACAAGTGCTTCCCAACACTAACTCTCATACAAAACACTCTTAATAAAGGGGGAAAGGAAGAAACAAGAAATGAAGACTCAAGTCTTGTTGGTGTGTCTAAAATGAACTAATGGCCTTCCCTTTTATAGGCAAAAAAATTTTGGTCTCTTTGGTGTAAAAGAAGAGATACAACTTGTGCAAATGATGTCCACCACACAATGCAATATTTTTGGGTCCCAAAAAATATTGCCAACAAAGTCTACACTTTGCAAAAATGCTTATTTGAGATGGACTCCATTAGCCAAAATATTGGCCATAATTACGTAATGTAAGCATCAAATACGTAATAAAAATAAGAGCGTTGTGCGCCATATGTACTGAGATTGTTCGGGAGACCTTTGTATAGGTTGGGTTGCTGGATACGGGATCCTCGTAGTAGGCTGTGAGAAATGTCAATTGCGAGCTCTAGCAGATGTCCCATCTTTAATTTCAGCATCTATATTACTAAAATCTATAAGAATGGAATCAAAGTTGTCAAGATGATAGAGGAGTCAATTCTCAATGCGATGCATCCGTGAAATGGAATATTTGAAAATTAGAGTTGTATTTCGACATGAATATAATTTTGGGTTATTTTTGAATTTTTGTGAGTGATCTGAGTGAAAATTTTGAAAAACAGCATTTTGGAATTTTTTAAATTTTCGAAAAATTTCAAAATTCATCTTTAAGTGAAAATTGAAAATTTTATGGCCAAACACTGATTTCGAAAAAAAAGTGAATTTGTTTTTGAAAAAAAAGTGAAAAAATTTTAATGGCCAAACGGGCTCCTAGTAGAACTAACTGAACTTTTTTAAGGGAGGAAATTAAGGCTTGGAAAAGAATATTTTCGGGATCAATCGTTTAAAGTTGCTAAAAGGAGAAAACATTAAAATTCCCAAACGAAAAACTGCATTCATGAATCCAGATATCATCATTTCTTTATATGGATTTAGTTTATTTGTTGTAGGAAGATTACTTGATTGAAGATCAAATTGAATATTTGAATTGACATAGCAATTATCATGTTGGAGACATAATTAAGTAAATAAAAGGTTAATAAAAATGTGTATTGTCGGTTTTTTCTTTTGGTTTGCCTTTTCTCAGACGATCTTTAGTATTTTTTTAAACTATTTCATATTGATCCAGCAGCAGCAAGATAATGTTTTCTTGGTTTTTTTTGTAGAGGAGTCAGAATCAGATGTGGGACTCTAGCGCAGTGAACATTCCAGCGAGTGTAAATGTATTCAGGGATATGATAAAATAATATTTGACCTAAATATATAGTACAATATAATTTTTGTTGAAGAATGCTCAACTGGCCACCCTTAGCCGACTATAGCTCTGCCCCTGCTGTAATCCCACATCATAATCTCATATGATAAAGACGCGCTGTAAATCTTGTTGCTCTTATCTCTCAAATCAAATGAACTCTTGACACTAAAACCATGTTGAAGCATGTATCTAAGTCTGAATAAACTCTACTAACATATTGTACAAGACACCTTTCACAAGTACCAAATTATAGCTTGTGGAAAATAAGTGGAGCACCATATTGAGGCTGAACGGTTAATATGGACTGAGGGGCATGTGCATAAGACGGAGACAGTTCAAAAGAGAAGCGTTGCAGGATCATAGACAGAGCCATCTTTGCTTCTAACATGGCAAAATTTTGTCCAATACATATTCTAGGACCCCAGCCAAATGGAAAATATGTAAGTTGACCCTTTGTTGCACTTGACAATCCTTCTCTAAATCTCTCTGGTTTGAACTCCTTTGCATCTTCACCCCATATCTCTTCATCATGATGCAACAAAATCATTGGCAAAGAGACTAGGACACCAGCTGGTAGAGATAGTTCTCCTAATACAATGTCTTCATTACACCGGCGGGTAAGTGTTATTAGTGAGGGATATAGCCTTAAAGACTCGTACATGATCATTGTCACCTGCAACAATTTATAACGCTCCTCCATTAGTTATAATTAGTATGAACAAGACATGTAAAAAGTCCGTAGATTCTTGAAGCTAAACTAATTCCTATAGGTGGACTACTCCTCTAGCTTGTAACCAATATAGAGAGAAGTTTTGAAAATGAGATAATCCCCACTGTTGAAGACATAATTAATTAATTAAAAGTATGCTTTCTCTAATAGCTTAAACTTATAGCTAAGATGGTCACATAATTCAATATGGTGTCAGAGCAAGCATAAAAAAATTCACACACGCTTGGAAAAGAGTCACCTTTCCTAAGGAAACCATGGCATCTTCTAGTCCAGTATCAAATATTAGTATCAAAGCTCTAGTCTTTTCAAATTAAAGCACTCAAGCAATAGCAATAACAATCAGAGTTCATACCCATGGCATAGAAATTGAACCAACCAACTAGAGTACTTACAACTTTTAGATGATTTAATTCATCAAAATCTGGTTTCCGACTCCCAAAGACATGCAAGACTTCTTCTCTGGCCCGTGTCTGCCAATCTTGATACCTGCTCAACAACACTAGAGACCATAGGAGCAACACTGATGTAACTTGCATTCTTCAATGACATCTTCAATGCTCATTCCAAAATCCTTGTTTCCGCGCTGTTCAATTTCTTTAAAATTTGATTCCAGCAATATGCCCAATAGATCCTCATTATTGGTGTCCCCTGCTTTCATTGCCTTCAATCTTTTATCAATAATACCTTTAATTGACGCTCGAACCTCCTTTTTTATTTCCTTCATTCTTCTATTCCTCTTTGTTGGCAAAAATCTTTGAAGTAGTTATATAAACCAGAAAATCAGAAGGCATTAGATAAGAAAGATGAAGGGAAAGCGATGTGCATTAACAAATTATCATGCATTCACTAGAGTCAGAATTAATTAATCAAGTTGAATTTCCTTCTCTGGCAAAGCAATTTACCTCCTTCCTGGGATATAAACAGAGCGGAAAGCTTCCACAAGATGCTGAGCTTGTTCCTTTTGAAGTTCAAAAATCTTTCTACCTTCTTCATAACTACTGCCAAAAGCTGTCCGAGAGATCACATCGCAACTCAATTGCTCAAGGTGAGGCCATACATCTATCTCATGTGAGCCTTCAGCTGAAACAATGTCTTCCCATTTGCTCAGCATCTCACTACAGCTCAAGCGAAAAGCTGGAAGCATATGCTGTCCGAGAAATGGTGAAAGAGGAAAAATGTCAATGACATGACACTTCTACAGAATTACAGAATACAACGTGGTACCATCACCATCTAGTGTAAGTTGCTGGTTCAATAAAAAAAAAGAGTGTTCAAATAACAATTAAGGTGAAGCAAGCTTAGGATGATGAATCCCTTTATAATAAACATATCCATTTTGTTGTAATCCATCCAAGATATTAACACACGAATGTAAACATAGACCAAGGAACTTACGCAAAAGAATCTTGACAAATTACAACCATAAAATTTTTCTCTTCTCTTCTAACACAAGCTAGGTAGCAGAAAGCACTCGAGGTAGTCATATGCACGCCCAGATTAGAAGAAAAGGAAGGGAAGTTAAAGCGGAAAGAAATCTTTAGCCGGAACAGTAGCCAGAGAAGCAACAACAAGCATTTTATCTATTGGTGGATGAAGAATCGTGAACATGATAATTCTTGGTTGAACATATTCCAAGAAAAAAGATACTTGCGAGAAGACGAGCACTGAATGTAGTAGCTATGGACAATTTAATCAGAATTTATTTTAGCTAGCATGAATGGAAAAAAATGATTTTCTCAATCATGAAGTGGAAGGAAGAAGAGAGGAAGGAAAGCAGTGACAAAACCTTTAGCTTCTCTAGATGGAAAGCGGGATAGATGATTTTTCTATGTTTGGCCCATTTGTCTTCCTCATAGGTTGCTAATCCTTGTACCAATAGTGTTGCTAATGGATTTCCACCGGGCTTTTGATAAAGATAGATTTTGGAGAGTACTTCCTTTATAAGCTCAGGATCCATGATCAATACTAGTGGTCTTGGACCGAACCATATAAAGGATCTTTTTCCTGCAAGCAGTTTCAAGATTAACTACTACAAATTTGGAAATGAACATTTATACAACAACAAAAAAAAGACACGAACAGAGTCTTCAAAGGACAAAAGAAAGTAGGAGAAGAAGGCTCGTTACAAGTTCATCAAATTAGATGCTCTAAAAAAACAATAAAGGGCAGCTCGGTGCACAAAGCATCCCGTGTTCATGCAGGGTTCGGGAAAGGGCCGCACCCCAAAGGGTGTGATGTAGGCCTCCTACCCTGATGTAAGCATCAGTGGCATATTCCATGACTCAAACCCGTGACCTATAGGTCGCACGGAGACAACTTGACCGTTGCTCCAAGGCTCCCCTTCAGCTCCAAAAAACAATAATGTACAATTTTCTATTAAATCAGCTTCATTAAACACAATTCACAATGAATGCTTGAATACAACCACAAACCAATTTGATAATCCAAAAGCAAATAGGCAACATCTAAGGTGGACGAGAGAATGATTTTCCTTCCAAACGAAGGTAAATGATTAACTTCTTTTAAAGAGATTTACATAATTTATTCTGAAAAAGTTAAAACAAAACTACATACACACTACAAAATTTTCCTACACATGAAGGCCAGGAATTGAGTAAAATCATGCAAGTCATTTTCTTCTTTCAAGGTTAGTGCCTAAAAACAAAGTTGAGGAGGTTAACTAAAAGAAAAAACTTTTGAGTACACACTATAGATGTTATGGAGACAAACTTTACTTTACCCCTAACAAAATGCAAGTCTTTGAGATGAAACATGGTTTTCTTTTTAATACAACTAAAATAAACTTGACTTCAAAATCTTGACCAACTCTTTATCAGAGGTGAGTTGGAAAAACTAATCAGAAACAAAAATTTCAGTACAAGAAATGTATAAGGGATTTGTGAATGGACTTTTAGTTATATCCACTTAATAAGTAGTATAAAGATTGAACAGGAGCCTTGCTCTCGCAAAAATAAAGGGTAATCTTATGGCCTAGCGGAGCTTAGTGCACCTTTTTTTTTAAGTAGTATAAAGATTAATGTATTTTAACAACTATAGTAGGCCAGTTACCATTTACCTATAATTACCTAAGAACTGACATTATTTTGTAAATATTTGTATCTTTGTTAAAAACATACCATATTTCTTGATGGTTTCAAGAAAGAAAGGCATCATTCGTGGTGCTACATCATCAGACAGACTCATAGGCTTTGAGTATGCTTCCTTAATCATCCCAGAAAACTCTTTCATGTCCCCATACAAAACCTTGTAAGAATTCCCTTTCAAACCTTGTTTTCTCAACAACTTCTCTAATTTCTTTGGTCTGAACCAAACCCAATTCAGCACTCTCCATAGACACACCAACAGAGTAATTACTATGGCAGCACAAGATACTTTTACTATCATTTCAACTGTTTCCATTTTCACTCACTAGGTTTGTCCCAGTAATTCTTCCCTACGTCCCTCCATATCATATCTACCATTTTCGTGGGGAAGAAAACAAAATGAAGTCGTCATCAATGACGAGCAAAGGCAAATATCTGAGGTTTAACGTGTGAGTACGGATCTGACTATTATAATTTATAGCCACACATTTCATCTACTATGATTTTTTCTTCTTCTTCTTCTACAAAACACCATATGTGGCTACATTTAATTTATCTATAATTTATCTATCTAAAATAGTAAAAGCATGAACCCCTAATTTTAAATTACTTAAATGTCCTTTCTAAATACCTAATTTCCGTAATTATTAGAAGGAAAAAACGTTATATAAACAGACACAATTAGGGGTGGACGTTCAGGCAATTCAAATTGAATATGAGAATTTCGGTTTAGATTTTTGGTTTTCGGATTAAAGATATGAAAATTCAAATCCAATCCAAATAAGTTCGGATTGGATCGAATTTTTTAAGTTCGGTTTCAGATTAATGGGTTTGCATATTATTGATTTTCGATTTTGAGCGTATAAGTTGAGATGTTTCTACTTTTTGCAAAAATGAATATTCAAATGAAGTACTCATGTTAAATTGCCTGAAAAGTTCCTCATTATTGCCGCAATCATCCAAATAAAGTATTCATGTAATGGAGTTATTATTTTAAAATATACAACAGAGACATTAATACGATCGATAAGAGATAGCAATAGTAAAATCATTTCCAAATAGAAAATATTCTGACAGTAACTTAGTAATTAATATTGAATATATGAGATAATATCTAATGGGTAGGGTGTTGAACTTATTACTATTGGCATGTGAATAATTGACTAAATATAAAGTATAAAAATTTCGAATTTTCGGATATCCAAAAATTCGAAGTACCAAATCCAATATCCAATATCCAATTTCTAATTTCCAATCTAAAATTCAAAAATTTTAAAAATTAAATCCAAAATCTAAACCGTAATCCGAAAATCCAAACCAAAAATCTAAAAAATTCGAATTTCGGTTTGGATTTCGGATTTGCTCAAATTATGCCTACCCCTAGACACAATGCTTCAGACTTTTGTTTAGAAGAAACATGCCAACGTTTCGCAGCCTATTTTAAAGTAAATGACGGGATTGAAATTTTGGCAACGAATGTAACGACCCGACCGGTCGTTTTGAGCATTTGCACTTCGCTCGGTGGTTTGAGGGCATGAGTAACTCTGTATGATGTATTATGATTTGTGTGTATCGTCGGTTTTGGTTTTCAGGTGATTCAGAATTGATTTGGAAGAATGATTCTCAACTAGGAAGCTTTAAGTTGGAAGAGTTTGACTTTTGAGTATTTAACCTTCGATCGGAGTTTTGATGGTTCCGTTAGGTCCGGATGATGATTTTGGACTTGGGCGTATGCCCGAATTTGCATTTGGATATTTCTACAAGGTTTCGGCACTAATTGGCGAAAGTTAGCAATTTGTAGGTTTAGAATATTCATAAGTTTGTTCGGGAGTTGACTTTGATGATATTGGGTCCGGATTTTGGTTCTGGAAATTAGAATATTTTTATTATGTCATTTAGGACTTGTGTTCAAAATTTGACTTCATTCCGAGTAAGGTTCGACACGAATTTTGGAAGTTGAAAGGTCAAAAGTTTATTTAAGCTCGATTTGAGGTGCAATTCGTGGTTTTGATATTGTTATGAAGGATTTGAGGCCTCGAGTAGGTCTGTGTTATGTTATGAGACTTGTTAACATGTTCGTACATGGTTTCGACGGGCTTGAGCGTGTTTCGGATTGATTTCGGACCATTTTCTTCATATTTGCGTTGCTGGTTTCTTCTAGTGTCTAGTGCCCCAATTGTCCTTATGATCGCGAAGGTGGAGGTGCGATCGCGTAGAAGAAAAATATGGAGTTGGGCACTTTCTTCATCATGGTCACGATTGGATGACCGCATTCGCGTAGGGTTGTGTTGGTTACTGTTCGCGTTCGCATGCAGGGCACCACGATAGCGTAGAGCAGAGATGGGGAGCTAGGAGTTGGTGAGTTTTCCTCCCCATTCGCGGAGAGTTGTCATCTGTGGGCATTGCATTCGCATGAGTAAGATTGCGAACGCGTAGTGCATTTTCAGGGGCAATGCATTTTCTTCTTCGCGATCGCGATAGTATTTCCGCGATCGTGACTCATTGTGTCGTCAAGTGATTATAAGTACTCTATTTTTAGGGGTTTCAACTATTTTTGCATATTTGGAGCTATGAAGCTTAGATTTGAGATTATTTTTTAGGCGATTTTCACCATACAGATTGGGGTAAGTGTTCTCTACCCGGTTTTGATTATATTTCATGAATCTATCTTCGTATATAGCATTTGGATTATGAATTTCAAAGAGGAATTTGGGGGTTTTGTCTAAAATTTCATAAGGTGAATTTTTTAGTTTTGTACATCGATTCGGAGTCGGATTTGAGTGAAACTAGTATGGTTGGACTCGTAATTGAATGTGTTGCCAGATTTTGTGAGTTCTGCCGGGTTCAGAGGTGCGGGCTTGGGTTTGACATTTTGGTTGACTTTGGGCTTTTGATTAACGATTCGACCTTTATCGATTGGGTTGGTTTTCTTTAGCATTATTTGATGTTCTTGAGTAACTTTTGGCTAGTCTCGATCCGTTCAGAGGTCGGTACGCGCGGGATGGCATTTCTAGAGTATTGTTTGGCTTGCTCGATATTGGATTCGACTTGTTCGAGAAAAGTCACAATTCTAAACTTAGTGTTGAGGGTATGAACCCCTGAATATACATGTTATGTGTTTGGTGTTGAGGTGACACACATGCTAGATGATGGACGTGTAGGCGTGCACCGTATGAATTATGACTCGGTTGATTATGTGGTATTATGTAGTGACCTAATCTTGTTTCTATCCATGAAATTTCTACGTGCTAGAATACTTGAGCCGTGATCCATGTTAGAAACTATGTTTAAGTTATATGCTTATCCTGTTGGGACCTACTGAGGTCATTTCTGTTGTTGTGTTATTTGCTTAAATAGCAATTATATACTCGGTCATACTCTTTCATTTGCATATCATTTCTCAGTCTCTATTAACATTTGTTGTCACATCATGTTATCATTGTTTGGGCTAAATGGCATGAGATTTGTGAGGCGGAGAGACTGGAGAGGATGATGACTGAGTGAGGCTGATGGCCTGATTGTGAGTGATATTTATAGGATCGGGCTGCACGCCATAACGGGCTTTATTGATTCATGATGGGATCGGGCTGCACGCCGCAGCATGCCATGATTGGATTATATTAGCGCTTGGGCAGGATCCGCCCCTTCAGAGTCTGACATACCAGCAGTGAGTGCAGGTACCTACTAAGTGTGAGTGCCGAGTGATTGAGAGTCTTGAGTGATTGAGCATGATGGGTGAAGTTGAATAATCCGAGAGCATGAGCACATGAGTTTATCACTACAGTACATTACATTTGACATGCGTACTTCGCATGTAGGCATAGAGATGCATTTCCTCATGATGTACGATATTGTGACATTTATGACTTCACATGCACATTGACATGTAAGCATAGAGATGCATTTTCCTCATGCTATCTGATAATGAAACATGTTATCAGTTGTTGAAAGTTTTTGGGAAAAATAAAGTTTTCTGATATACTCATATTTTGGTGATTCAGTGAAAGATTTGGGCTTTTACTGTTATATGTGGGAAGCATGCTTATTTTCCGTAACTTTGAACGAGTTGAGCATTATATCTTTGAGTATTACTTGTACTATTTTCATTATATTGTTACGAGTTGTTCTTGGCTATTGGTGTTGTACTCTGACCGTTTTCCACGCTTGTCACTACTTTCAACCTAAGATTAGGTTTGTTACTTATTGAGTACATGAGATCGATTGTACTCATAATATAATTTTGCACCCTACGTGCATATTTTGGAGCTGATGTTGCTGTGTATGGAGGGAGCTGGCATTGAAGATGTGCCTGCATTCCGGTTGTAGCTGCCTCTTGTTCATGGTAGCTTTAGATTTATAAAAATCTGTTTATGTACATTTCGAACATATGATGCATTTATTTCATACTAGGTTTGTAAACTCTAAATCTTAGAAGCTTATGATTTGTACTAGCAATCCTTGAGATTTTTGTATAGAAGTTTAGTTATATTATCATTATTTCTCTCAGTAATCTCATTTGAATTGGATTATTGCTATTTGGCTAACCTAGCGGGTCAGGTTAGGTGTCATCCCGACTAGTTGGATTTTGGGTCATGACAAGTTGGTATCAGAGCTCTAGGTTCATAGGTTCTACGAGTCATGAGCAACTACCTAATAGAGTCTTGCGGATCGGTATGATGACGTCCATACCTATCTTCGAGAGGCTACCGGGCATTTAGGATACATTTTCCATCTTTCTTTCGTTATCGTGCGACTTTGATTCAACTTGAAGCGTATCTCTTTGAATTCCTTCCACTCATTCGTTTACGTATGTGAGTGCTTGGTATCAACTGTACATCGACGGCTTGTGGATTCCATGGATGAGGTACGAGATGTGTTTTCTGTGTTTTGATGATGGGCCAGTTTGGAGGACTTGAGGCCCGATTTGGACCGCAACTTAGGCTCAGTAGTTTTAGTTGTGTGAGCATGTGCTTTTGGATTTCTATGTCCAGTGGTGTCCCTATGAGTGGGACTGGTGGCTCGGTGAGTGGTTGGATGGCTATATGATGAGTATGACGTGATTGCGGTATGCATTCAGATAGTTTGGATATGGCGAGAAAAGTTTGTTTGGGATGTGGAAAGGACTACTGGGTGCTTGATTTCTGTCTTAATGTGTTGTATAGTCTCGAGTTATGATCGTTTTTAGGGATCTTTCATGTTGTTTTATTTGTGGAGCGAAGTAGATTCTCATGTCTTGTTGATAAGTTCAGAATCAAGAAGATTAAGTGATTTCATAGTAGTTGTGGCTGCGTAGTAGTTATGGTTTGTGTTACATGAGCTTATTAAGGATTTTGTTGAATCTCACTGCGGTATTATGGCAGTAATAAAGTATGAGCATTGTGAGTTATCGATTGTTTTAATCTATGGCTTTTAGCCAAGTGGGGGAGTCTATTATCGACGATGTGATTGCATAATTATGTGTTGTGTTGGTTTCGGCCTGAGGCATACTTGTGGATCGGTTATGACTTGCAGAGGTTGGTTTTAAGGATGACTTGAGTATGAAATTTTTGGATGCATGATGTATTACACTTTATGGATATGTGGAAGTCTTGAAAATGGTCTAGAGTTATTGTTCGTAATAGATATAATGTACCAAGAAAAAGGATTCACTCGGTTGCTTAGAGGTGTGGATTACTTCTTTGGTTGTTATTGTACTAATGGGGTACAAGTCGTTCGGTTCGTTTGGGCGGTGCAATTGAGATTTGAGCAGGATAGATGACTCTCGAGAAGGTTCTAATGGATTCGAGATTTATATATGGCAATTGAGAATTTTTTTGAATTTGTATATAGCCAAGATCTGATATTAGAATCGGATGGTGTCGAGACTCGCGGTATTTCTATATCATTATGGATTCTACATTTCAATATCAGGAAGGTGAAGGAAACAAGTGAAGGAAACGGCTTTAGATTCATGGGAGGCCTCTTCAGAGTGGATGTCTCGGTTGTAGTACTTTTGGGGTGCTTGAGAGGGAATACAACGGCTTATGGGCCTTAGGGCGGTGTGATTTTATGCTAGGATCTCTTGTGGTGAGATTTAGGTAAGGATCGTGGTGTTTTGGCAAGGAGAAGTGTGAACTTAAGGGTAATTCGGAAGGAACTTGGAGAAATAGGATAGCTTGGTAGTAGGTTGGATCAACACGAGAATGGATATGGTTGGTTCTTTGGGTACTTATGATGCGGTGAGTCTCTACAGGTGTTTTGTGGCAATACTATTAGGAGTGGCGACCTGCATGGCTTAGTTAAGTTAGAGAGATCCAATTCTAGTGGCTTGGTTATGTGCAAATGGATTTTGAAGTGTTCTCGACGATTTCTGCCACGACTTGAGATAGATATTTCTTACTAGTGTGAGGATCATGTTGCGTATTGTGACTTTCTACTGGATGGGATCAAGCCGAAGGTTTCTAGCTAATTGAATATGTATTCTAGTTGTGACTCAGAGTTGATAATGAGGTTCTCATATTTTTATATGATGGCATGATATAGGTGGTGTGTGGTGTGAGATTGGGATTCGCATGTGCAAGTACACGATTCAGTTTCAAAAGGGTAGTCATGAATTGTTAGGCAGCATGGGCAGTTTCAGATGATTATATGAATGCAATTACTACTTGGTATTGCCTGAGAAGGGTGCGCGTTTCAGAAGGGGCACTGTGTTTTGACTTACGGATGCTTCATTGGTATTGCGGTACTCGCCTGGTTGATCGACTGTTGATGTTCAGATTTTGCTATTTGGCACAGAAGAATTATGAAAGTATTTCTCGTGGGATGATTGTGTATGTGAGATGTGTTAGCCATTCGAGTGGTGGAGTTGGGATCGACTATTGTGATCCATGTAAATTATGGATTTGGAGGCTGGGAGTTCTCGGAGGCAGATTGTTTCATGGCTGTGGACTGTGAAGGTGTGGCCAAGTTAGCTAGATGGTAGTACATGCTATGGTTAGGTCATTGTAGACTTCTGGAGGGCCATTTATCCATTTTGAGAGCATATTGGTAGGCTTGGGGAGGATGTGTATCCTACATCAATCTCGAATTTGTTGGCTTAGAACTGTTAGTGTTGAGGGGTGAGCTATTCGGTTAGAGTTGACCTTGTTCGTGCTTTGATATGTTCTATGTGCTACTCTTCTATGCTACGAGGAGTGGTGTTTCGTTTGTTATATGCACAGATGGTGCGGTTCTGTTTGGGCCTTATAGTGGAATTTGAGTGAGATGGTGATTGGGTTGTTGAATGGTTGATTGCGCCTTGGTTATGGTCTTTCCGGGCTGTGGTGTATTGTGTTATTCACTTATCCATGATTATGGTCATGCACTTCGTGTGCTTGATGTCGATTTGCGTATAGTTGTTGATTTTGAGCATTGTGGATTTAGGTATTTCCTATGGACTAGTGTTTGGATGGGTCACGCATTGCAGCAGGGCTATGTTGAAATTTGATCCTTTGTGTTAGGTTCATATGTCTTGGTCCTACTATGTGTGATGGGTTCATAGCATTGCGTTGTGGTGGTACTTGTTGAGCTTGCAAGATAGTTCTCTCATCTCTGTTATTTTTCATGATTGAGTACATTTGACTTGTTGCTTATTAGTGCACAGATTGCACGGTTTACGGGTTTAGGTTGTATTAGTATGGCATGTCAATAGCATAGTTATTTTTGATGAGATGAGGTCATTGGACCTAGAATGGGTACTATCGGATTTGATTACAGTATGTATGGAGGAATAATATCTGAAGTCGGCTTAGGATTTGGCTTTGGTTCTTGTCGGACGAGAGAGGGTTCCATGAATTGTTGATTTGATGAGTGGTTATAAGTTTTTGTATGTTTCTTTCATCATCGGCAGTGTACGAAGGTTTTGAATGAGGTTTTATTTGATATGAGGTTTATTACCGGTATTGGGTTTGTTTTGAGCAGCTAATGTGATCGAGAATTATTGCTACGAGTATGCGAGTTGTGTGGTATATCAGGTGATTACGTCTTGGGTTAGGGGTATGGCTTGATACAACTTGCTTCGACATATACGGTGTGTAGATGCGAGATTCAGGTCTTGTAAGGGATTCCGGATGTAGGAAATTGGGTTCTAAGGCTTATGAGCTAAGGTTGAATTAAGGATCTTTAGTTATGTTGTGTTGGACTTATATGGGTTGGGGTGACGTGGGATCATCCCCGTGTATGTGCATGGTAAGGTTACGCAGAGATTTGATGGCTTTGGAAAAACTCTTGGCATGTTCGAGAACAAACGTATGTTTAAATGGGGGATAATGTAACGACCCGACCGATCGTTTTGAGTATTTGCACTTTGCTCGGTGGTTTGAGGGAATGGGTAATTCTGTATGATGTATTATGATTTGTGTGTATCGTCGACTTTGGTTTTCAGGTGATTCAGAATTGATTTGGAAGAATGATTCTCAACTAGGAAGCTTTAAGTTGGAAAAGTTGATCGAGTTTGACTTTTAAGTATTTGAACTAGGATTAGAGTTTTGATGGTTTCGTTAGGTTCGGATGGTGATTTTGTACTTGGTCATATTCCCGAATTTGCATTTGGATATTTCTAGAAGGTTTCAGCACTAATTGGCGAAAGTCGGCAATGTGAAGGTTTAGAATGTTCATAAGTTTGACTGGGAGTTGACTTTAATGATATCAGGTCCAGATTTTATTTCCAGGAATTGGAATAGCTTTGTCATGTCATTTGGGACTTGTGTGCAAAATTTGAGTTCATTCCGAGTTAATTTGTTAAGGTTCGGCATAAGTTTTGGAAGTTGAAAGTTCAAACGTTCATTTTAGTTTGATTTGAGGTGCGATTCATGCTTTTGATGTTGTTATGCGTGATTTGAGTCCTTGAGTAGGTCCGTATTATGTTGTGGGTCTTGTTGGCATGTTCGGATAGGGTTCTGAGGGGCTCGGGCTTTTTAGGATTGATTTTGGACCATTTTCTTCATATTTTCATTGTTGGTTTTTGTTGGTGTCTGGTGCCCCAATTGTTCTTCGCGAAGGTGGAGGTGCGATCACGTAGAGGAAAAATCTGGAGCTGGGCACTTTCTTTATCGCAGTTGCGATTGGATAACAACGTTTGTGTAGGGTTGTGTTGGTTACTGTTCGCGTTCGCATCTAGGGCACCGCAATAGCATAGATCATAGACGGGGAGCTAGGAGTTGGTGAGTTCTCCTCCGCGTTCGCGTAGGTCAGTCCGCATTCGAGGCGAGTTGGAATCTGTGGGCATCGCGTTCGCATGAGTAAGCTCGCGAACGTGTAGTGCATTTTCAGGGGCAGTGCATTTTCTTCTTTGCGATCGCGATGGTATTTCCGCGATCCCGATTCATTGATTCGTCCAGTGATTTTAAGTACTCTATTTTCGGGGGTTTCGACCATTTTTGCATATTTGGAGCTCGGATAGAGATGAATTTGAGGCGATTTTCACCACACGGATAGGGGTAAGTGTTCTCTGCCCGATTTTGATTATATTTCATGAATCTATCTTCATATTTGGCATTTGGATTATCAATTTCAAAGAGGAATTTGGGGGGTTTTGTCTAAAATTTTATAAGGTGAATTTTTTTAGTTTTGTACATCAATTCAGAGTCGGATTTAAGTGAAACTAATATGGTTGGACTCGTAATTGAATTCGTTATCGGATTTTGTGAGTTTTAATGGGTTCCGAGGTGCGGACCCGAGTTTGACTTTTTAGTTGACTTTGAGTTTTTGATTAAAGATTCGACCTTTATCGGTTGGGTTTGTTTGTTTTGGCATTACTTTATGTTTTTGAGTTGCTTTTGGCTAGTTTCGAGCCGTTCAGAGGTTAGTACGTATGGGATGACATTTGTAAAGTTTTGTTTGGCTTGCTCGGTATTGGATTTAACTTGTTCGAGGTAAGTAATACTTCTAAACTTAGTGATAAAGGTATGAACCTCTGAATATACATGTTATGTGTTTGGTATTGAGGTGATACACATGTTAGATGACGGGCGTGTGAGCGTGCACCGTGTGAATTATGACTCGGTTGATTTTGTGGTACTGTGTAGTGACCTAATCTTCTTTCTATCCATGAAATTTCTACGTGCTAGAGTAATTAAGTTGTGATCCATGTTAGAAATCATGTATAGGCTATATGCTTATCCTATTGGGACCCACTGGGTCATTTCTACTGTTGAGTTATTAATTTAAATTGTAATTATATACTTAGTCATACTCATTCATTTGCATATCATATCTCAGTTTCTGTTATCATTTGTTGCCACATCATGTTATCATTGTTTGGGCTGAATGACATGAGATTTGTAGGGCCGAGAGACTGGAGAGGATGATGTGAGTGAGGCCGAGGGACTGATTGTAAGTGATATTTATGAGATCGGGTTGTGCACCGCATCATGCTTTATTGATTCATGATGGAATCAGGCTTCACACCACATCATGCCATGATTGGCTTATATTATCGCTTGGGCAGGATTTACCGCTCCGGAGTCTGACATACCAGTAGTGAGCACATGTACCTATTGAGTGCGAGTGTCAAGTGATTGAAAGTGTTGAGTGATTGGGAGATGCTGAGTGATTGAGCGTGCTAAGTGAGGTTGAATAATCTGAGAGCATGAGCACATGAGTTTATTCACTCTGGTGCATTACATTTGACATGCGTACTTGGCATGTAGGGATAGAGATGTATTTCCTCATGCTGTACGGTATTGTGACATTTACGACTTTACATGTACATTGACATGTAGGCATAGAGATGTACTTTTCTCATGCTACCTAATAATGAAACATCTTATCTGTTGTTGGAAGTTTTTGGAAAAAATCACAATTTTCTAATATACTCATATTTTGGTGAAAGATTTGGGCTTTTACTATTATATCCAGGTAGCATGCCTATTTTCCGTAACTGTGAACGAGATGAGCATCATATCTTTGAGTATTACTTGTATTGTTTTCATTATATTGTTACGAGTTGTTCTTGGCTGTTGGTGTTGGACTATGACCGTTGTCCAAGCTTGTCACTGCTTTCAACCTAAGGTTAGGTTTGTTACTTATTGAGTACATGGGATCGGTTGTACTTATAATACACTTTTGCACCTTGCGTGCAGATTTTGGAGCTAATGTTGTTGTGTATGGCGGGAGCTGGCATTGAAGATGTGCCTGCATTCCGCTTGTAGCTGCCTCTTGTTCATGGTAGCTTTAGATTTATAAAAATTTATTTTTGTACATTTCGAACAGATGATGTATTTATTTCATACCAACTTTGTAAACTGTAAATCTTAGAAGCTCATGATTTGTACTATCAATTCTTGGGATTTTTTTAATATTAAAGTTCTGTTATATTATCATTATTTCTCTCAGTAATCTAATTTGAATTGGATTGTTGCTATTTGATCTGCCTAGCGGGTCAGATTAGATGCCATCATGACTAGTTGAAGTTTTGGTGGTACAACGAACAACCACCTAAGCAAACAACGGCTGATGCTTATTGGAAAAGGCATCATGATTAAAAATTCTTTCCATATAAGAACTGTATTTGTATTAAATTCATCACAAATTTAAGGCATGGATTTTGATTACTAAAAGAAGTGAAAGAAATCTTGGAAAAGCCTAATATATTCTAACTAATTAATTACTGGCCTTTGTTGAGTACGGAAAGAATATACGCCTCAACTTTTCAAGTTTCGACCGTCCATTGTTTTCCCATTGTATAATTGGTTCTTAGAGGTAATAGCCTTAATATTGTACTCTTAACTTTTTTATGTTTTCTTTTGAGCAAAAGGCACGATTTATTACCGGTTTCTAATTACTATTTATTTCTCATGGTTAGAGGACAAGATTAATATAACTTGTGTACATGAGACTAAGTGGGTAGGAGATAAGGTGTGGGATGTGGGCAGTTTCAAACTTTGATATTCTGGGAGGGTGGGGGTAGGAACGGGGTAGGTATCTTGGTTGATAAGGACATACGTGAACTAATGGTAGAGGTTAGGAGGGTGAATGACATGCTGTTGACTATTAAGCTAGTTGTTGGAGGTTTTACATTGAACATAATCAGTGGGTACACACCTCAAGCAGGCTTGGATGAGAAAGTTAAGAGGCGGTTCTGGGAGGATTTGGATGAGATGGTGCGTGGTATCCCGTATACTGAGAAGTTTTTTATAGGAGGAGATTTCAACTGCCACATTGAAGCGACGTCTGGGGGGTATGATGATGTGCATGGTGGCTTGGGTTTTGGAGATAGAAACAGAGGAGGAACGCCTCTGCTGGACTTTGCTAGAGCATTTGATTTGGTGATAGCAAACTCGAGTTTTCCGAAGAAGAAAGAGCACTTGGTCACCTTCTGGAGTTCGATGGCCGAGACTCAGATTGATTATTTACTCTGCAGGAAGTCCGATAGAGGACTTTGCATGGATTGCAAAGTCATCCCGAGTGAGAACCTCTCGACCCTTCATAGGCTCCTGGTCACATACCTTGAGATAACGAGGAAGAGAAGGAAGAGGGTAATATTTAGTCAACATAGGATCAAGTGGGGAGCATTAACGGAAGCTAAAGCGCAGGAATTCGGGGTCAAACTGGTGAATATGGGGGCTTGGAGGAGTAGTGGGATGCAAGCACCATGTGGACCACTATTGCGCAGTGCATTAGGAAATCCGTAAGAGAGGTATCAGGGGTCTCAAAGGGTTACTTTGGTGGTCATAAGGGAGACTGGTTGTGGAATGAAGAGGCACAAGGAAAAGTGAAAACCAAGAAAGCAGCGTATCTGAATCTAGTGGAAAGTGTAGACGAGGAGGCAAAAAGAGAGAGTACGGAGAATTATAAGTTGGCTAAGAAATAGGCAAAGCTAGCAGTTACGGCGACCAAAACTGCAGCTTTTAGTCATTTATATGAGGAACTCGAGGTCCGAGGTGGGGATAAAAGGTTGTTCAGGTTAGCCAAGGCGCGAGAAAGGAAGGCGCGTGACTTGGACCAAGTAAAGTGTATCAAGGACGAAGAAGGTAGAGTTTTGTTGGATGAGGGGCTTATCGGTCGGAGATGGCAGACCTACTTCTATAGTTTCTTGAACGAGGAGGGGGACAAGAGCATTGTACTGGGTAATTTGGAACTATCCGGGAGTCGTTGTGACATTGGGTATTATAGGCGGATTAGAGTTGATGAAGTTGAGAGGGCTATGCGTAAATAATCAGGGGAAACTAGATTAAATCCCGGTGGAGTTTTGGAAGAGTGCGGGTAAGGCAGGCTTGGAGTGGCTCACTAAGATATTTAATGTCATTTTTAGAACGAAGAAGATGCCCGAAGAGTGGAGGTGGAGCACGATGGTTCCTGTATACAAGAACAAGGGTGATATCCAAAATTATAATAACTATCGGGGTATCAAGCTGCTTAGCCATACTATGAAAGTCTAGGAGAGAGTGGTAGAGATAAGGATGAGGAGGAGTGTGTCTATTTTCGAGAACCAATTTGGATTTATGCCAGGGCGTTCGACTACAGAAGCCATCCACCTTGTTAGGATATTGATGGAGCAGTATAGGGATAAAAAGAAGGACTTGCATATGGTGTTCATCGACTTAGAAAAGGCGTACGATAAAGTTCCGAGGGAGATTTTATGGAGATGTTTGGAAGCTAGAGGTGTACCTGTTGCCTAAGTTAGGTTGATTAAGGACATGTATGATGGAGTAAAGACCCAAGTGAGGACGGTGGGTGGGGACTCAGATCATTTTCCGATTATGATGGGGTTGCATCAGGGGTCGGCACTCAGTCCATTTTTGTTTGCTCTGGTGATGGACGTACTGACGCGCCACATTCAAGGGGAGGTGCCATGGTGCATGTTATTTTCAGATTATATTGTATTGATTGACGAGAAGCGAGACGGTGTGAACGCGCAATTAGAGGTATGGAGGCAGACCTTGGAATCTAAAGGTTTCAAGTTGAGCAGGACCAAGACAGAATACTTGGAGTGTAAGTTTAGTGGTGAGACTCAAGGAGGGGAAGAAGAGGTGAGGCTGGACTCGCAGGTCATCCCTAGGAGAGGGAGTTTTAAGTACCTTGGGTTTATTATTCAGGGGGATGGGGAGATTGATAAAGATGTCACACATCGTATTGGGGCGGGATGTGTGAAATGGAGACTCGCTTCCGGTGTTTTGTGTGACAAGAAGGTGCCACCGAAACTTAAGGGTAAGTTCTATAGTGTGGTGGTCAGACCAACGATGTTGTATGGGGTTGAGTGTTGGCCAGTCAAGATCGCTCATGTCCAGAAGATGAAGGTAGCAGAGATGATAATATTGAGATGGATGTCCAGGCACACCAGGTTAGATAGGATGAGAAATGAGGTTATTCGCGACAAAGTGGGTGTGGCTCTATTGAGGACAAGATGCGGGAAGCGCGATTTAGGTGGTTTGGACATGTGAGGAGGGGGAGCACAGATGCCCCAATGAGGAGGTGTGAGAGGTTGACATTGGAGGGCTTACGGAGAGGTAAAGATAGGCCAAAGAAGAGGCGGGGAGAGGTGATTAGGCAAGACATGGCGCAACTTCAGCTGACCGAGGACATGACCCTTGATAGAAAGGTATGGAGGCCGAGGATTAGGGTAGTAGAGTAGGTAGTCTAGAGTGTTCATAACAATAGTATGGGCACGTAGTCTCGCTTTCTGTTGGTAGTAGGTTTATGTTATTTTCTTTCATTGTTGACCACCTTACTATCTTGTTGTTTTATCCTGCTTTTATATGACATTTTGGTACTGTCCCTTCTTGCCTCTCTATCCTCACAAGATAGAGGTAAGGTCTGCGTACATATTACCCTCTCCAGACCCCACGGTGTGGGAAATACTGCGTATGTTATTGTTGTTGTTGGTTAGAGGGCACGAGATATTATTTTGGATGATATCTTCTCGGGTATTGGGTTGGTGTAGAAATTTTATGATCACTTGAAATCCTTTTAGTCCCAAATATCATCAGGTAGAAAATATGAGAAAGTAGAGGTATGAAATATTCAGGAAGAGAAGAGACTGATATTGCGTATATATTTATGATTTTTGTCTACGCCAACAGGACTTTGATGGTTATAAACATTTTTAGGAAGAATAGGTAATTTATAACAAAACCACCAAACATGCATTTAGGCTATATATATATATATATATATATATATATATATATATATATATATATATATATATATATATATATGTGTGTGTGTATAATTAATTAAATATTAAATAGTACCTATAATTTTGGCTAATACCGACCGACTTCGGGCATACTGACGGCCTTAGAAAATTAAATACTGAGTTTTAATGTGGGCGATCGAGTGTAAGTATCAGCATCCAACACACTATCACACAATTAAAAATAAAATGTATAGTGCTATAAGATGTAGTGCTATATTAAACTTAAGTTGTAGCAACAACAACATATACTCGGTCAAATCACTTGATTGGGGAATATATATATATATACATACACACACAATTAATTAAATATTATATAGTACCAATAATTTGGATCTTGGCTAAAACCGACCGACTTCGGTCAATTTTTTAAATAAATAATTTTTTAAAATTTTAAAATTATATTACCGATCGATTTCTGTCACGATCCAAAATTCAATATAGGTCGTGATGGCGCCCAACGCCGCCGTCAGGCAAGCCAACGGTGATTAATCAACTTTGTTACTCATTTTATTATTTTCGAAATCATGAATCACGTTGAATAAGTAGTGTAAAATCGAGTACTCGTAGAACACCCGTGATTTTATTTTCCAATTTCCATATAAGGTATAAATTACAAGGTGAAATGATAATAATTACGCGAACTACAATAATGAACACCCAGTAGGTACCCCCAAAATTCGGTGTCACAAGTGCATGAGCATTTACTAAGGAGTACAATAATAATATAACATCTGTCTAGAATGTAAATAAGACATGATAAAATAAAAAGTACGATGGGGACTCTGTGGACTGCGATGTGTAGCATGGAATGCAGCTTACATGAAGTCTCCTCAACAGTTGCGCCTACGCGCCAAGATGATAATCAAATAAACTTTTTTTAGATCCTGCACGTTTAGTGCAGAAGTGCATCATGAGTACATAAATCAACGCGTACCCAGTAAGTATCTAGCCTAACCCCGGAGAAGTAGTGACGAGGGATCAACATCGATATTTACTAGTGGTCCAATAAATCAATATGGTAAATCATAAACAGATAAGAGTACAACAATAGTAGTGAGGTAAATCTGTAACTAACACAATCTTCCAAAAATTCTTTTAACAATATCAATTTCTCAATCTCGTATTCTATCTCGACAACTCAGAAATATCAAGTGCCAATAACAAACGGATAAGAATTCCCATATAAAATGCAAGGCATCCGTGGAAGGAAAATCTCGCGAATATTCGGGTTGCTAGCGATATAACGCACGATTATACTGAGGTCGTACGACCAGATCTCAGAAAGAATATGATACTGCCGAGGCGATCGGCCCGATCACATCATAACCTGTACATTGCCGAGGGTCGAGCGACACGAACCATAGATGCGTCTAATTATACTGCCGAGGCGAACGGCCCGCTACCATGAGACTGTGGTACATAATTCCGCCGAGGCGTTTGTCCCGCTCCACAAGAAAGGAAAGAAATTATCAAATTACGAGACACGAGCTTACGATACAGTATATGAACACAAAGTGAGTATTACCTTTACCGTTTCTCAAATAACTTGCCAACAACTCAAGGTAATAAGGCTTGGCCTAATAAATATGTATATATTTCTAAATCAAGTTCAATTATAATTTCAATTAATTAAGCCAACAGAATGAATTCAAATATTCCAAATATTACATGGTAAAGTCCTAAGTACCCGGACAAAACTTATCTTTAGCTACGTACGGATTCTCATCACCTCGTGCGTACGTAGCACCCACAACTAATATCACATAACAATTACATCACCTAGGGGGTAGTTTCCCTCTCACAAGGTTAGACAAGAGACTTACCTCGCTGCGAAGTTCTATAACCGGGTTCAACGCCACTCTAACACTCAACTCCAAACCAAACGTTCTAAAACTAGTCAAACAATTACATAAGCCAATACAAATATACTCTAACATCATAATTAATTAATTCATAAGACTTCCTAACTCCTCTCGAAAAGTCAATAAAGTCAACCTTCGGGCCCACGTACCCGGATTCCAAATATTTTGAATATAAACATTACTTATAACACCACGAACTAAAATATATAATTTATTCTTAATTCTATGTCCAATTTTATGGTAAAAATCACAAAATACCAATTTCTAGGTTATCTATTAAGATCCCATAATTCCCAAAAGTTTTCATGCATTTACAAGCCCAAATTCGTATATATAACTCACAACTTGTAGAAATTACTTACCTCATGATTGATGATGAAAATGACACTCCAAAATCTCTCTAAGGCCGGCTCCCATGGAAGAAATGAAATGAAAATAAGCCAAACCCACGTACTTAACAAGGCCCTCTATCCGGGGATCATCGCACCTGCGGTTCTGCAGGTGCGGTCCAAACATCGCATATGCGAAAACCCCTGACTCCCAGCACTTCGCTATTGCGGACAAGAGTCTGCTTCTGCGGAATTCCTCTGCTTTTGCGCTCCTTCAGCCCAAGGCCCTTGAGACACCATCCAAATGTACCAACACTTTCTAAAATGCAATACGGATTTAGTTGAAGCCTCGAATCACTTCAAACAACATCAAAATTATGAATCGATGACCAAAAACCTTTCTTCCAACCTTCAAACTTTGCCGAAAGCGTTTGAATTACACTTAAACAATCCGAAATTTTCTGCAGGTGCGAGTTTTCTGGCCTTAGTTGGAACCATACCTGCAATGGACTTTTCCACAGGTACAACATCGCAGGTGCGACTCTATGCCTGTAGAAGTGCATATCGCTGGGCAGAAAGGCTTAAGTCGAGGGTTTATTTCATTTTCCATCTTTTGACCTAGAAAGCTCGGTTTGTGGCGATGTTCAGAGGGATTTTCATGAAAATCATCAGGGTAAGTGATTCTAACTCGGATTTGGTTATATTACAAGAATCCATCATTATTTTTGTCATTTAATTAGTGATTTGAGTTGCAAAATTGGGAAGAAAATTGTGAAACTTCTTAGACTAAATTTTGGGGATTTGAAAGGCGATTTGAAGTCGGATCTGAGCAATATTTTTTATGGTTGAACTTGTTATCAAATGGGTGTTCGGATTTTGTAAGTTTGGTTGGGTTCTGAGATGCGGGCTTGGGGTTGAAGTTTGAGTTGACTTTTCGTTTCTCTTTAAAGATTACAACTTTATTGTTCGGAATAGCTTCCTATAGTTTGTATTTATGATTTGAAGTTGTTTTGGCTAGATTCGAGCCGTTTGGAGTTCGATAATCGCGGGAAAGGCTTACTAGCGGATTAAGTTAGCTTGTTTGAGGTAAGTATCTTGCCTAACTTTGTGTGAGGGAATTATCCCTTAGGATTGGTATTGTTTTGTGTTAATTGTGATATGTGGAAGCCGTGTATGCAAGGTGATGAGTATGTACACAGGCTAAATGTGGTAATTGACTAGTGTTAGCTATGTAGATTCCTTTCATGCCTTTAATCGAGTTACCATAATATCTTATATTCATCATCATTAGTTTATCTTCACATGCAAAGCATGTCATCGTCAAAACTTATTTTAACTCTTACTTGCTAAATATTTTTACATGTTTAGTTGAAGTTATTGTTCTCTTTATTCTATATTCATTATTTAACCGTTGAGTCACTCACTTAAAGTTGCTATTTATTGGAATATCTTATTGTGAGATTTGGTATTGGGTTATAAAGGTCATAATTCACATTGATGCAAAGTTGTAAATTGTTGAAATACCTTTCTTGTTGAGTTATTCACTATCGGTTGCTATTGTTGAGACTCTTATGCATATTGTGGTTGAGCCTTGGGCTATTTATTTTGGAAACAATATTATTGTTGACTTCTTTGGTAAATTGTGATATTGGGCACTTGCGGTACAATTTGTGATACGTTTGTGATATTGATATGCGTGCGGTGGTATGAGGATTAGGGTTGAAACGCATGCGGTGAGATAAGGTGGGCTTGATACGCGTGTTGCTAGTAGGGGAACTACTTGAAGCCATGCGGTCTGATAAGGTGGGCTAAAACGTGAGAAGCTATTTCGGAAAAAATAATTTTCAAAACTAAACGTAAGGCTCCCGCGGTGATATAAAGAAAGATTGTGATTTGTTTTGTGTTATAAGACTACGAGGCGGTACCTTGGTAGTGATTCTTGTTGATACTTTTCTATTACATCACTTGTGTTTGGTTTCTTTTTTTCCTTGGCATATTGTTTCTTGTTTTCTTCCGTGATGCCTTATTTTCCTTAGTTCAGTGTAGCTATTCTTGTTATATTTTTTCATTGTTTCATTTCCATTGCCTATCATTATCACACTGTTATATCAGTGTACTCATGCTACGCTTCTGCACATCATTTTGTGCAGATCCAGTTACCTCTTACCGGCCTAGGCACCAGTGAGTCGAGCTCGAATTTGGAGACTTCAAGGTATACCGACCGGTGTCTGCAGCCCTCGGAGTTACCCTCTACCTAGTTCTGTTTAATTTTTCTCTTTTTATAGATATTATTCTATATGGATGTTCAGCACACTCTTGTAGAGCTTGCGACTTGGTATTACCGGATTTTGGGAGTTTTTGTTATGTTGAGTTGCTGAGTTCTTTTATGAGAGTTGTTGAGTTATTTGAAAGTTGTTTTTATCATTTTCTTAGTTAAAATCCGCATGTATGTTAGGCTTACCCAATCTTAGAGACTAGGTGCCATCACGATATCCCATAGAGGAAAATTGGGGTCGTGACAAGTTGGTATCAGAGCTCTAGGTTAATAGGTGTTTCGTGTCACAAGCCGGTTTAATAGAGTATCGTGAATCGGTACAGAGACATATGTACTTATCTTGGAGAGGCTATGGAACTGTTAGGAAACTTCACTTCTTTGATTCCTTATCGTGTGAATTTGTTGAATTCGAATTCTGAATCTTTGTCTTTCTATTCTCTCATAGATAGTGAGGACACGCGTCGCTGGATCCAATTAACAGACACCTGTGCCCCCTGCTAGAGCCGTGAGAGGTCAGGGCTGGGGCAGAGGTCGAGGAGGGGCACGTATTGCAACCAAAGCACCTGCCCGAGCAGCGACATATGAGCCACAATAGTTTCGGTTGGCACCTGATGCGTCTATTGCTACCCCTGCACTTCAGTAGACTCTCATCCAGTTCTTGAGCATGTTTGGTACTCTAGATCATGCGGGGTTTATTCCACTTGCACCGGCCACTTCTCAGGCTGGAGGAGGAGAACAGACTCCCGCAGCCCGTACCCCAGAGCAGCGGGTCCATATTGACTAAGTGTTAGAGGTCATACCAGTGCAACCGGTTGTCCCAGTCTAGCCCAAGGTTAGGAAAGCAACATATGAAGAGGAGCATCTCGGGCTCGAGAGGTATAAGAAGTACCATCCTCCTACATTCAATGGCTTAGCTACAGAGGACGCATATGGCTTTCTGGAGAAGTGCCACCGTATTCTCCATACCATGGGTATAGTGGAGACTAACAAGGTTGTTTTTACTACCTTCCAGCTATCAGGACTACCATACCAGTAGTGGTGGGCTTTTAAGGAGGGTAGCCCTGCCGAGGCAACTTCACTCATCTGGGCTCAGTTTTTAAAGATGTTCTTGAGAGATTTTGTTCCCTAAAGCCTTCGGGATGCATGGCGCGTGGAGTTTGAACAGTTGTGCCAGGGTGCTATGACCGTATCAGAGTATGCTGTCAGTTTTAGTGAGTTGTCCAAATATTCACCTGCCTTAGTTTCCACAGTCAGGGAGCGAGTCCGTCGATTTATCGAGAGGCTCAACTATGGTATTAGATTCAGCATGGCTCTAAAGTTGGAGACTAATACTCCATATCAGCAAGTGGTTGAGATCGCACGAAGATTGGATGGTATGCGGGGCCAAGAAATAAAGGATTAAGAGGCTAAGAGGACTCGAGATTCTGGCACATATAGTGGTGCCCGTGTCCCAGTTGCAGCTCATCATGGTAGAGGCTGTGTGAGTCGTCCAGTTCATTTAGCACTTCTAGCTTCCAGTGGTATTCCGGCTACTCCCAGGTCCCAGGTTGCCCATTATGCACTGTCACTGTTTAGTGCACCTCCTGCACGGTATGCTTTCAGCGATCAGTCTAGACGACCAGGCTCGAGCCAGTTTCAGCAGCCCAGTCCTCCGAGAGCTTGTTTTGAGTGTGGTGATACTCGTCATATGGTGAGGGACTTCCCAGATTCAGGAGGGGTTCACCTCCATAGACTACTCAGGATCCACGTATTCCACAGGGTCCCCAGACTTCTCAGGTTGTGGTTACCGTACCAGTTGCCACTCCTCCTACTCAGCCAGCTAGGGGTGGACGTCAGGCGGGTAAGGGTCGCCCTAGAGGGGGAGGCCAGGCCAAATGTTATGCTCTCCTAAGTAGGACAGAGGCGGTTGCATCAGATGCCGTTATCATAGGAATTGTTCTGATTTTTCATAGAGATGCATCAGTCTTATTTTATCTAGGCTCCGCTTATTCATATGTATCATCTTACTTTGCTCCGTATTTGGGTTTATCCCATGATTCTTTGAGTTCTCCTGTCTATGTGTCCACGCCTGTGGGGGATTCCATTGTTGTTGACTGTGTGTATCGGTCGTGTTTAGTTGTTCTTGGTGGTTTTAAGACCATAGTTGATTTATTGTTTCTCAGTATGGTAGATTTTGATATTATTTTGGCATGTACTGGTTGTCTCCCTATCATGCTATTCTTGATTGTGATGCCAAGATGGTGACATTGGCTATGCCAGGTTTTCCGCGGTTGGAGTGGAGGGGTACTTTAGATTATGTTCCTAAGAGGGTGGTGTCTTTCCTTAAGGCACATCGGATGGTTGGGAAGGGGTGTGATGCATATCTAGACTTTGTGAGAGATGTCAGTGTTGATACTCCTACTGTTGAGTCAGTTTCGGTAGTGAGGGACTATCCAGATGTATATCTGGCGGATCTTTGGGGCATGCCGCCCGATAGGGATATTGATTTTGTATTGACTTGTTGCCGGGGTTTTCAGCCCATTTCTATACCACCATATTATATGGACCTAGAGGAGTTGAAGGAGTTAAAGGTGCAGTTGCAAGAGTTACTTGATAAGGGTTTCATCTGGCCTAGTGTGTTACCTTGGGGTGTTCCTGTTTGTAAAGAAGAAGGATAGTTTTATGCGCATGTGTATTGATTATAAGCAGTTGAACAAGGTTACAGTCATGAATATGTATCCATTGTCACACATTGATGACCTATTTGATCAGCTACATGGTGCTAGAGTATTCTCAAAGATTGATTTGCGGTCAGGTTATAATCAGCTGAAGATTCGGGATACAGATATTCTGAAGACTGCTTTTAGGACTCGGTATGGTCATTACGAATTCCTCGTGATGTCATTCGGACTGACCAATGCCCCAATATCATTCATGCACTTGGTGAACAATGTATTCCATCCCTATCTTGACTCATTCATCATTGAGTTTATTGACGACATCTTGGTGTACTCCCCGAGACGGGAGGATCATGAGCAACATTTGAGGATTGTGCTTCAGACCTTGAGAGAAAATAAGTTGTATGCAACGTTTTCAAAGTGTGAATTCTGGCTTGATTCGGTGGCATTTTGGGTCATGTGGTGTCGAGTGAGGCGATCAAGGTAGATCCAAAGAAGATTGAGGCAGTACAGAGTTGTCCCAGACCATCATCACCTACAGAGATCCAGAGTTTTCTTGGCTTGCGGGGTATTACCATCATTTTGTAGAGGGTTTCTAATCTATTACTGCACCTATAACCAGATTGACCCAGAAGGGTGCTTCGTTCAGATGGACCGGGGAGTGTGAGGAGAGCTTTCAAAAGCTCAAAACTGCTTTGACTACAATCCCAGTATTGGTATTGCCTACGGGTTTAGGGTCTTACACTGTGTACTGTGATGCGTCGCGTGTTGGCCTCGACGCGGTGTTGATGCAAGACTGTAGGGTTATTGCCTACACGTCTAGACAGCTGAAGGTGCATGAGAAGAATTAGCCTGTCTACGACTTGGAATTAGCAGCTATTGTTCATGCCTTGAAGATTTGGCGGTACTATTTGTACGGTGTTCCTTGTGAGGTCTATATCGACCACCGGAGTCTACATCATCTGTTCAAACAAAAGAATCTTAACTTGCTGCAACAAAGATGGTTAGAGTTGCTTAATGACTATGATATCACCATTCTATATCATCTACAGAAGGCCAATGTGGTGGCCGATGCATTGAGAAGAAAGGCAGAGTTTTTGGGTAGTTTAACATATCTACTGGCGGTAGAGAGGCCATTAGTGTTGGATGTTTAGGCCTTGGCCAACCAGTTTATTAGACTGGATGTTGCAGAGCCGAGTCGAGTTATGGCTTGCGTGGTTTCTCGGTCTTTTCTATATGATCGTATCAGAGAGCATCAATATGATGACACTCATTTGCTTGTCCTCAAGTAAACGGTTCAGCACGGCGATGCCAAGAAGGTTACCACTAGGGATGGCGGCGTGTTACGGATGCAGAGCCAGCTTTATGTGCCCAATGTGGATGGGTTGCGTGAGTTAATTCTATAGGAGGCCCACAGTTTGTGGTACTCTATTTATCCATGTTCCACTAAGAATTATCAGGACTTGAGGCAGCACTATTGGTGGAGGAGGATTAATAAATACATCGTGGAGTATATAGGTCGGTGTCTAAATTGTCAGTGGTGAAGTATAAGCATCAGCGGCTAGGTGGGTTGCTTTAGAGGCTTGAGATTCCCAAGTGGAAATGGGAGCGAGTTACGATGGATTTTGTTGTTGGGCTCCCACAGACTCAGAAGAAGTTTGACGCAGTATAGGTGATTGTAGATAGGTTGACCAAGTCGGCTCATTTCATTCTAATGGTGACTATTTATTCTTCGAAGTAGCTAGCTCAGGTTTATATTCGCGTGATTGTACGACTTTATGGCATGCCGGTATCCATCATATCTGAACGGGGTATGTAGTTTACATCGCGATTCTGGAGGGCCGTACAACGTGAGTTAGGCACACAGGTTGAGTTGAGTACAACGTTCCACCCTCAAACGGACGGACAGTCCGAGTGCACTATTCAGATATTGGAGGATATACTTCATGTCCGTGTTATGTAGTGCGGGGGTTCTTTGGATTAGTTCTTGTCGCTTGTAGAGTTTGCCTACAGCAATAACTACCAATCAAGTATTCAGATGGCGCCGTATGAGGACTTGTATGAGAGGCTGTGTCGGTCTCCGGTGGGTTGGTTTGAGCCGGGTGAGGCTAGGCTATTGGCTACGGACTTGGTTCAGGATACTTTGGAAAGGGTTAAGTTGATTCAGGATTGACTTCGTACAGCACAATCTAGACAGAAGAGTTATGAGAATCGAAAGGTTCGCGATGTTGTATTCATGGTTGGAGAGCAGGTCTTGCTCCGGGTTTTGCCCATGAAGGGTGTTATGAGGTTCGGGAAGAAGGGCAAGTTGAGCCCTAGGTGTATCAGACCTTTTGAGATTCTTGAGAGGATTGGTGAGGTGGCCTACAAGCTTGCATTGCCACCTAGTTTAGCTACAGTTCATCCAGTATTCCATGTTTCTATGCTCTGGAAGTGTCACGGTGATCCGTCTCATATGTTGGATTTCAGCTCAGTCCAGTTGGATAAGGATTTGTCTTATGTTGAGGAGATGGTGGCCATCTTAGACATGCATATCCGAAAGATGAGGTCGAAGGGCATTGCTACAATGAAGGTTCAAAGGAGTGGTCAACAGGTCGAGGAGGCAACTTGGGAGGCCGAGCATGATATGCGTAACCGTTACACGCAGAAGCGCAAATCACTGGGCAGAAAAGGCTTAGGTCGAGGGTTTATTTCATTTTCCATATTTATACCTAGAGAGCTCGTTTGTGGTGATTTTTCGAGGGATTTCAAGGAAATCATCGGAGTAAGTGATTTAACTTGGATTTGGTTATATTACATAGATCCATCATTATTTTTTTTATTTAATTAGTGATTTGAGTTGGAAAATTTGGGAAATATTTGGTTTCACTCGTTATTAAATGGGTGTTCGGATTTTGTATGTTTGGTCTGGTTCTGAGATGCGGCCCCTGGGTTAACGTTTTGAGTTGACTTTTCGTTTCTCTTTAAAGATTGCAACTTTATTGTTCGGAATAGCTTCCTATAGTTTGTATTTATGGTATGAAGTTGTTTTGGCTAGATTAGAGTCGTTAGGACTTGGATAATCGTGGGAAAGGCTTACTAGTGGATTGAGTTAGCGTGTTTGAGGTAAGTGTATTGCCTAACTTTGTGTGGGGGAATTATACCTTAGGATTGGTGTTGTTTTGTGTTAATTGTGATATGTAAAAGCCGTGTACACAAGGTGACGAGTGTGTACACGAGCTAAATGTGGTAATTGACCGGTTTTAACTATGTAGATTCCTTTCATGCCTTTAATTGAGTTACCATAATATGTTATATTCATCATCATTAGTCTACCTTCACATGCTTTACTTGTCATCGTTAATACTTGTCTTAACTCTTACTTGCTAATTGTCTTTACATCTTTAGTTGAACTTATTGTTATCTCTATTCCTTATTCATTATTTAACCATTGGGTCCCTCACTTGAAGTTGCTATTTCTTGGAATATCTTATTGTGAGATTTGGTATTGGTTTATAAAGGCCGTAATTCACATTGAGGCAAAGTTGTAAATTGTTGAAATACCGTTCTTGTAGAGTTATTCACTTTCGGTTGCTGTTGTTGAGACTCTTATGCATATTGTGGTTGTTCCTTGGGTTATTTATTGTGAGCCTTAGGTTATTTATTGTGAAAACAATATTATTGTTGACTTCTTTGGAAAGTTGTAGTATTGGGCACTTGCCATGCGATTTGTGATACATTGTGATATTGATACGCATGCGG
Source organism: Nicotiana tomentosiformis (assembly GCF_000390325.3). Classification (NCBI taxonomy): domain Eukaryota; kingdom Viridiplantae; phylum Streptophyta; class Magnoliopsida; order Solanales; family Solanaceae; genus Nicotiana; species Nicotiana tomentosiformis. The sequence goes on along the minus strand of NC_090818.1, from coordinate 39,194,730 downwards.
TAGTATAAGAATTGGGGTTGAAACGCATGTAGTGAGATAATGTGGGCTTGATACGCATGTTTCTAGTAAGGGAACTACTTGAAGCCACGCGGTGTGGTAAGGTGGGCTAAAACACGGGAAGCTATTTCGGGGAAAATAATTTTCAAAACTAAATGTAAGGCTCCCGCGGTGATATAAGAAAAGATTGTGATATATTTTGTGTTATGAGACTATGAGGTGGTACCTCGCTAGTGATTCTTGTTGATACTTTTCTATTACATCACTTGTGTTTGGTTGCTTTGTTTCCTTGGCATATTATTCCTTGTTTTCTTCCGTGATGCCTTATTTGCCTTAGTATTTGCCTCGGAGTCACCCTCTACCTAGTTCTATCTCATTTTTCCTTTATATAAATATTATTGTATAAGGATGTTCAATACACTCTTGTAGAGTTTGTGACTTGGTATCACTGAATTTTTGGAGTTTTTGTTCTGTTGAGCTGCGAAGTTCTTTTATGATAGTTGTTGAGTTATTTGAAAGTTTTTTTATATCATTTTCTCAGTTAAAATTTGCATGCATGTTAGGCTTACTCAGTCTTAGAGACTAAGTGCCATTACGACATCGTATGGAGGAAAATTGGGATCGTGACAAAGGTATAGGGACTTCCGCCGAGGCACTTGATAGGTCGACTCTCTCGGCTATGGAGAAGAAGACCGTAAAGCTGCCACTAGAGCTTGAAGAGGCAAAGGCTAAAGAAGAAAAGAGAAATAAACAATTTGATAGCCTTCAAGATCAGCTAGAAAAGAGGGACCAACAATTTAATGTCCTTCAAGGTCAGCTGGCCAATTTTCTTATTAGTGGTGTTTTCCCGATTTCCCGGTCTCATGAGTCTTCCCCAGATGCTAATCCTTCTCTTCGTGATCCTTCGAACCATGCCTACGATGAAGTTTCTAGTAGTGGAGATAGAAATGATGTAATAAAAAATACTCATTGAATGATGTTTGTATTATACTTGAAGTTTTAACTTGTGAAAAGTTTAGTTGTTGAAATTTTTAAAACTCTATAAATGTTGTTAATATTGTTTTGATAGTTGTTATTGTTGTTATTATTGTTGTTGTTGTTATTATCGTTACTAGTTGAATGGAGTAATGTAATACTGTCATTGTAAGTTGCTATTGGTTGTTGGCAGGTGGTGCAGCTGTATAACAGCCATATTATGTCAAAATGTTACCCAGAAAATCGACTGGATACCGACCGAAGTCGGTTGGAAATGTTAACATTAAATTCCTAGAAATTTAATATTACCGACCGATTTCGATCGGTAAAAGCAATAAAAAATTTTCAGGTTTTGAAATTACCGACCGAAATCGGTCGGAATTTGTATTTTTAAATTTATTTTTTAAAATAATTCCGACCGACTTCGGTCGGAAAGGTACAATTTTAAAAAAATTAAAATATTAAAATATCGACCGATATCAATCGCTAATGTGAAAAATAATTAAAAAATTATTTTCCAGAATATCGACCGATTTTGGTCGGTATTTTTAGTTTTTCAACATCTAGTATTAGATAATTTGGTCAAAGTATGGTTGAATTTACCGACCGATTTCGATCAAAATTTCCAACCGGCTTCGATCGCTAGACGTTAGCGACCACTCATTTTTGACGAATTGAAGTCAGTCAAAAATCGGTCGGTATTGCTTAAATTTCGACCGATTTCGATCAGTATTCCTGGACGTTTTTTGATAGTTTTCTAGTAGTGTTACTTTAAAGTAATGGAGTGATTTACATTAAGTATTTTGTTTTGATATATAATAATTTGAAATCTAAGGAAAAATATTGTTTTATTAGTGTATTGTTTAGTGTTTTATTGAAGGCATGAAAATCTTTTATAAGTATTTTGTGCATTATGCTTGGGAACACTTATTCAAACTTAAATTTAAAAGACATACTCCAACAATTACGTTTTCCGAAGTAGTAGTTTTGTGATCTTCGATTATTTATAAAGGAATAAACTATATGTGAAAAATAGTTAAATAATATGAAGCTGAATATTGTTCGATTTAGACAATAGCCAATCAAAGTACGAACATTAATTATTATTATGGCCTCTTGGACATCATCATTTTTATCTTAATTGATCACATCATTTTATCTTTATAGGACAAGAAAAAATTGTATATAATATTCGTAGGGTGAAAGAATATGTTGCATCTAAAGCATTAGAGTTAAACATGGCAAATAATGATAAATGTAAACACAAAAAATAGGTAAATCCAACAAAGTTATTATTTGTTATCGCTAACGTTAAACGTTTGCCAAAATTACTAAAATCATCACATAATAAATTTGACCAAATACAATATCATATTTATTTGATGAAGATGTAAATTGTGCTACAAAGTAAATATAATAGAGTGACTCGGTATACACCTCGAAAGACTAATATACTACATTAAAAGCACGTGGGTCCTTAGCGAAATGTCGTTTGCCCCTTTTACCATTTAAACATATATTTTATTCTATATACTATATTAAAAGCACGAAGGTCCTTAGCAAAATATTGTTCGCCTCTTTTACCCTTTAAATATATATTTTATATTAGATAAAATTGTACAATCAAAAATAAATTTCTAATATTTAGGAGTTTTAAATCAAAGAAGTTTTTTCTAATATAATTCAGTGTTTGATATTTTCTCCTAATAAGGATACAAAATATTAAGAAAATAAAAGAATACAAAAAAGTAGGAGGAAAGTTTTTTGTTGGTTTCCAACAAGGAAACTTCGCACTTTTGTGTAATAATTTTATTCTTTGTACTTGTTTAATCATAAAGAAAAAAATTTTGCCTCTTTATTTTCCTTTCAATGATTTATTTGTTGTTTTTATAAATTAATCTAAGTATTTTTTTTAGAAGCTTTGTTTCTAAATTTTTTTATTTCTATTCTTAAATTTACTACGGTATTAGGTTTTAAAATAGTAAATATTGCCTGAAATAGTAATTATTAATTTATGATAAAAAATTAATTACTGTAATATAATTTACAGAAATACCTAAATTCCCTCAATGCATATTCCTTTTAAATAGATGGAAAATATTTTTTATTTTTTGGTAATAAAAAGAAACTAATATTATTACTAAAAAAGTTTATTACATAATTTAACTTTACAAAACATGAATTAGTTACGAAATTCATCTTGTAGCTGATTTTAAAAAAAATAATTTGTCACTAATTATGTCACTAAATAGGATTAATGATGAATTTGTATTATTTAACTACTGAATTTGCCCAGCGCTAATTGTTTTGCTTTTTATAGTTGACATGTCTGGAATATATGGTACCTAGACGATTATTTTGATACGATGTTAATATAAAAAAAACGGGATACATAATAGAACACTAAACTTCAAAATTATCTTGGTTGTTTTCGTGCTTAGCTAGGCCATTCGCTACTTCTTTTATCGAATAGGCTTAATATATGTCATTTTTAAGAGCTTATATTTTCAAAAAATTTATTTAAAAGGCTTATATTTTTATAATTTTATCTGCATCGATAAAGGGTACATGCGTATTCTAAAACTAGTTTAATAAAAGATCTCATATATGGTATTGGTATCTTTTTTATCTGGCCTTTAAATTTTTGGGTTAAAAGGACACTAAATTAAATATATTAAAGGTCATTACAGACAATTGTGCTACTAAGAGCACTTGCTTTGCCACAAAAAAAAAAAAAAAAAGATTAGCAGATAGAATTCTAATTAGTGGATCCTGATATATCAGTTGCAAGAGCTCACTTTAGTACATAACAAATCATCTTTCACAAGTACCAAAATAGTTTTTGGAAAACAAGTTGAACTTCATAATAAGGTTTAGTTAATATGGACTTCGGAGATTCCAACCAAATGGAAAAGGAGAAATAGAAACGGCCCCTTTAAATAGTTCTCATCGAACATGTGAACAACTTAACTGAACCTATTTTCGATATTTCAAGCATTTAATAAAGTAAGTCAACTAAAGACTAGAGACCAACAAACCTAGGCATGTGTTACAATTGTGTTAAACGGACAAACATTAAATAACACGTGCATTTGTTTTAAAAAAAGACTATGTATTAACTTTCCCTACCCAAAAAAACATCTGCCCACCCCAATTATTTGGTCACCGTCGCCCGCCAAACACCCTCCACTCAAAAATCTTCCTAACCCACTTAATTGAAGATTTTCACTAGCGAAGAGCCAATTGCCAAATTCATTTGTGGTGAAATTAGAAGGTGGGGTAAAGGGAGAATATGGAGGACATCAAAGGTCATATGCTGGAGATGATATGGAGGACATCAAAGGTCATTGGTGTGTGTTCTGTGAGTGATTGGTGTTTAGTCTAATGGAAAATGGTGAGAGGAATGTGTTATCGTGGTTTGGTGTATGTGATTGAGGTGTATAATTGTTTACCCTCAAAATCTGATAACAATTGAATTTGTTAGTGGTTATAAAGACATGTGAATTAACTTGATACAAAGCGATAATTTAGATTGTAATTAAAATAATAGCGATAAAATAAACTGCAAACCACAGGAATTGGATGATTTCAATTTAAGAATGCTAGTCACCCTTGAGTTGAATATACTTTTATTGACAGAAAGAATATCAAAAGAATAGGAGTTTGGAAAAATGTATTGCTTATGAGCGTATGTTACAATATCCTTTAGGAATTGTCAAGTCCCCTTTATATATCAGGGGCGATCTACCTTTTAAGATATTATTTTATTATTCTATAAAAGGTAAAAAGGACCGTTGGTTCCCTTTTCCGTAATTTCTGTCATAATGACTAGTTAATGGCGAGAATTACGGACCCCTATCGGACGAGTTGGCAAAGCTTTCTTCGAGGCCGTTAGAACAGGACTGGTCATGCCTTCGGTAAACTCGAGGGCATATCTGATGGTTTCTCGATGGCTGGTTTTGATGATGCTTTGGGTCCGATCTTGAATATTATATTCTGCCCTCGGCTGATCATGTTGGATGTCAGATCGAATCTCGGATTTCGATTGCTACCATGTTGTAGATGTACTGACCTTGGCCGTCCATTTCTCAAGCTCGATCGACCATCAAGCTCGATTTTACCCGTACACAGATAGTCCCCTCGTTTTTCAGAGAGTAGATGACGAGAAACGATATGAGCCTCAGATTCTCACTTTGATATATCATGACGCAAGCGACAAAAATATGACGTCAAGATCCCCTTATGTTTCGGAGGGTAAATGATGAGAAACGATTCGAGCTTTCGCTTCTTAAAAACGTGACGACGAATTCATGACGTAAGTGATAAGAATAGTGAAAATATCCCGTCGTTCTAGTCTTGGAGGCATTAAATGTGTGTCAGTCAATGGTCGGCCATATTGGGATATGAACCGCCGTGATGTGAATCACCGTTTGGCAACACTATAAATACCATTCAACCCATTCATTAGAACCTTTTCCATTTCAACTCTTGCGTTTTAAAAGAATTTCATCATCCTCACCTTCTGGTTTTTTGGTTTTAAGCTTAAGAACTTTCTTCCTTGTAAGTTCTTTGAAATTTCTTCATAAGCTACGTGCTAATTACAACTCCTCTTTTACCAACATATTTTACTTTCCTCTATTTAGAAAAAATGGCAAAAATTTCAAAATCTGTTCCTAAAAAAGAAACCCTTTCTTCTTCGAAACCATCAGAAAATGTTTCACCTGCTGCTACTGAGGAACCAACACCGGAACCCCTTATAAAGTTGTTTGTACCTTCGGGGTGCCCAACTGGAGCCGACTTTAAGACCGAGAACACCCCCTTGGTACTGGGTCGGTGCGAGCCGGTCTCGAGGTATATATTCACTATTACTCCTAGCATCCTCGATAAGGTCAAAGAGGACTGTCACCAGGAAGATAAACTTGTTGTGATCCCTACCTCCGAGGAATCGATCACCACCTACATGGAGGGTTTTCTAAGTGTTTACACTTACCCTTTCCCGCTCGGTCCCTTACATCGAGTCATCATAGCCCTTTGCAAAAGGTACAAGGTAATTCTCGGGCAGATTCACCCCTCATTTTGGAGGATTGTAATTCTTCTGTGTTTCTTTGTGAGCAAAATCGAGGGGTGTCCATTTACCACCGACCACATCATGCGCATGTATAGCCCCAGACTTTACCGAGGGGGACTAATCAAGATCGTACGCAGAGCCACTAAGGCCATATTCTCGAGCATCGACGAGGATCGGGACCGGGGCTGGTTGGGCCGATTCGTTCGAGTGAGGACCTTGAACTTGATCCCAGCTGCGGATATGCCATTTCCTGAGAAATTAAATATGAAACGTAAGTATAACTTTGCTTTCAACATTTCTTTTATTACTTTTCTTCTTCTTCCCTTTGATGGCACACGTGTAAGAAGTTACATGCTCGTTTGGATCGGTCGTTCCGTTATACTTAGGTATTTCGGCCATACAAAATTTTTTGGGGATTGGCTTTGGAGCCGCGCTCGGAGGAAAAAGTTTTTGCACGAACTTCCTGAAATCCAGTCCTTTCAATATCGAAGGTGCTTCTGGGATTTGATCCACCTTGAATTGTAGGTTTCCACCTTTTTGTTGTTCGCCTCGATTTTCTTTTTTCCTGATTCTACCCACTTTGTCAGCGCCTCGAGCATCTTTATAATCTCGGGATTAGTACCCGATTCTTATTCATTTGACCTTACTATGATCGGTTTATTTCTGCGGGTGACTTTACGGGGCGGATCGGGTCCAACCCTGCTCGGCGTCTGGGTTTGGCTCTGCAACTGAGCTATCGTGCCTGTTGAGATTGCAACATTTCGAAGATCATCTATAGTCTCATCCCGTCTTCTTCATTATTTTGTGTGTTTCGAATCGCCGATCGGCCCCGACCGCAGATGCTATTTTTGGGGTCGGTAGGCAAGTTAGTGTCGATCGCCACATATGAATTAACATCAATCAGATCTGTGATCGAAATTCCAACGGGACCAGCGGGTGGCCCTACGTCACCGGGCGCTATGTTGTTATTCTCACCCTGGTGAACAGACTCGTTGTCGATATGTAGGGGTGCTAATCGAGAGTTTGATATTTTTTGCCTTAAATCAAAGATACTTCAAAGAGCAAGTGTAAAGTAGTGTGTGTTATGAAGATTTGTATCAAATAACCACTATTATCCTTAGCCCTACGGTGGGCGCCAAACAGTTTACCCTCAAAATCAGATAACAATTGAATTTATTAGTGGTTATAAAGACATGTGAATTAACTTGATACAAAGCAATAAATTAGATTGTAATTAAAATAAATAGGGATAAAATAAACTGCAAACCATAGGAATTGGATGATTTCAATTTAAGAATGTCAGCCACCCTTGAGTTGAATATACTTTTATTGACAGAAAGAATATCAAAAGAGTAGGAGCTTGGAAAAATGTATTGCTTATGAGCATATGTTACAATGTCCTTTATGAATTTTCAAGTCCCCTTTATATATCAGGGGCGATCTACCTTTTAAAATATTATTTTATTATTCTATAAAAGGCAAAAAGGACCGTTGGTTCCCTTTTTCGTGATTTCTGCCATAATGACTAGTTTATGGCGAGAATTACGGACCCCTGTCGGACGAGTTGGCAAAGCTTTCTTCGAGGCCGTTGGAACAAGACTGGTCACGCCTTCGGTAAACTCGAGGGCATATCTGATGGTTTCTCGATGGCTAGTTTTGATGATGCTTTGGGTCCGATCTTGAATATTATATCTCGCCGTCGGCTGATCATGTTGGATGTCAGATCGAATCTCAGACTTCGATTTCTACCATGTTGCAGATGTACTGATCTTGGCCCTCCGTTTCACAAACTCGGTCGACCATCGAGCTCGATTTTACCCGTACACAATAATTGAATTGAGGCTATGGACATGGCAGTGGAATTAGCTATCAGATTTGATACTTTTGGATATGTTTAGTGGTAGACATTGGTTGTGATGGTGATGAAAATTCTGTCAAGAATGTGTTTTTTCTTTATGGGTTTCTATGGAACGAAGAAAAGTAAAAACATTTGCCTTCCCTGTTTAATTGCGAAAATGGTGAAGCTCGAGTGATAGCCTGCCGGTGGCAGTACCTGGTGGTTTTATGACATGGAAGGGGAAGGTAGAGAGAAAAAAAGGAAGTGGGGTCCATATTGAGTTTAGGAAGAAACAAAGGATAAACATCATTTTAAAGTGTTGAGCTCCCCATTTATGTATTTCGCGAATGGAAAATATGTGAGTTGACCCTTTGTTGCACTTGAAATCCCTCCTCTAAATCTCTCTGGGTCGAACTTTTTGGCATCTTCACCCCATATCTCTTTATCGTGATGCAATTGAGATCGCAGGTAAAAAGACTAGCACAATTGGGAAATTTGGAATTTTTCTCTTTATTTTATTTGTTGTAGAAAATTATTTGACTGAAGATGATGCTTAATTCTTTCTCTTAAATGAACTCTTGACAATAAAACCATGTTGAAGCATGTATCTGAGCTAGTCTAAATAAAACTCTCATATATTACAAGGCACCTTCCACAAATACCATATTATAATTAATGAAAAATAAGAGGAGCACCATACTGGGGCTGAACGGTTAATATGGACCGAGAGGAATGTGCATAAGACGGAGGCAGTTCAAAAGAGAAGCGTTGCAGGCAGCGGCGAAGCCTAAAAATTGAACAAGGGTGTTCAAACCTTTGCCAGTGAGCTATGTAAGGGTGTTCAAAGTCTATTTTTAATCAATAACAAGAAATATTTTACCTTATACGGAGTATAATTTTCCGACGAAGGGTGGTCAGTTGACCACCCTTGGTTGCACGTAGCTTCGCCCATGGTTGCAGGATCATAGACAGAGCCATCTTTGCTTCTAACAAGGCCAAATTTTGTCAAATGCATATTCTGGGACTACATGCAAAAGGAAAATATGTGAGTTGACCCTTTGTTGCACTTGGCAATCCTTCTCTAAATCTCTCCGGTTTGAACTCTGTTAGCCCAAGTGAATGTTAGTTTTGAAGATTGACAAAGGAAGCTCAGGCATGAACCAGGTCCATACTTTGTGTGGATAGACACGGGCAGATTTGAGCATGTGGGATGCACGTGAAAGAGATAAACTTAACTTGGTCTAATTAATATCTCTTGATCGAAAAGGGTTGCATAATTGATAAGGAGAAGATCTCGTGATCGAAAAGGATTGCATAATTGATAAGGAGAAGGACTCCTTAATCAAAGAGAACACTATCCAAGATAAGGGAGGAGTTAGAGGTTGAGATCAACTAGAACTCTTCCACCAAGGAAGAGTAGCATTAGAACTCTAGTTATTTTCTACTCTACTAACTCTATAAATTGCAGGATATTCTCATTCTACAGGTGACATACAAAAGCAGAAGTTAAACGTGAATTGAGAGCAAAATAGCAAGGCATTTTGCAAGCAGTTCGTGTGTGATTCAAGTGTGCGAACCTGAAGCTACATGAACCAGATAGATGAACCAGCTCCAAGGGTATATCTTTTATTCTAGTTCAATTGTAGTAGGTGTTTTCATATTGTACCTTTCAGCTTTATCTAGAGGAAATTATAATAGGTACTTAGAGTATTCAAGTTAGAGTTAACTTGAAGTTGTCGCAGCAGTTAGAGGTTGGTTGCCACAACAGGATAAAAGTTAATCCTAGGTTTACAAAAGTATTTTGTAAATACAGTTTTTGACTCAGTGATTTAGTGAAGAGTTTGGAAAAATCCTACTGGGAAGTAGGTCGTGGTTTTTTTACCTTTTGAGCTAGGTGTTTTCCATGTAAAATACTTGTGTTCTTTAATTTCAGCATTTATTATTTCGCAACAGTAGTATAAGAAATACATAGAAGAACCAGGTCCTTTTATAATCTGTGCACGCGAAAAATTGGGCACCCCACAAATCATCCCCTCCCCCTCTTGTGTGGTATTGAAGTTAAAACATCAATTGGTATCAGAGCAGGTTATCCTTGAAGAGGTTAGCACCTTAGGAGAAGATCAAGATGAGTGCACCACCTGAAAACTGGGAAGGGCAATTCACTGCTAGGCCACCACTCTTCAACGGGCAATATTACTCTTGGTGGAAAAACAAGATGAGAGATCACATCATAGGAGAATACTATGAGCTATGGGGCATTATCACAGATTGTCCACTGGCTACCATGAAGATAAATGCCGATGGAGAAGAGGTGCCAAAAACAAGAGCTGACTGCACTGCTGACGAATTGAGGAAATGGGAGAAGAATGCTAAAGCCAAAAAATGGCTTGTTTGTGGACTCGGTCCAGATGAGTATAGTAGAATACAAAGTTGTACCACTGCCAAAAAAATTTGGGACACCTTTCAAGTGGCTTATGAAGGAACTGCTCAGGCGAAGAGGTCCATAAGTACTTTACTATATTCTCAATATGAGAATTTCTCTATGAAAGAAGGAGAGACTATCCAAGAGATGTATACAAGGTTCATCACACTGACTAGTGAACTGAAGTCTCTTGGAAGCTCTTCTTGAAGAAGACAAAGTTGAGAAGATTCTGACTAGGGTTCTACCAGTTTCTTGGGAAAGCAAAATCACTACAATTCAGGAATCTAAGAATATTGCAAATCTTAAACTGGATGAGATGATTGGAAATCTCACTGCGTATGAACTTAGAAGGCAGACCATGAAGATGGATGTGCCCAATAAGGAAAGGAGCCTGGCACTCAGAATCACTGAAGGTGCTGATCTGGAGGAAGATGAAATGGCTATAATCACCAAGGACTTCAAGAAATACCTTATGAGAGGGAAATGGTCTTCAAGAGGTGAAAATTATAACAAAGCAAGGGTTCCTGAAAAAACGACCAATGAGGGTTGCTACAAGTGTGGGAAGACTGATCATCACATCAAGAACTGCCCTCATTGGGAAATTGAATGGAAGAAGGAAAGATCTGAACGAAGGAACAGGAAGAAGGAACATGTTCATCCCAAGAAGAACAAAGGATCAACAAAGGCTATGGTTGCTGCTTGAGAAGAAAGTTCAGTTGAGGAATTAGATGATGAAGATGGAGATGAACAAGCACTTATGGCAATTGGAGAATCAGATGGGGAATCTCATGAGGAATCTGAGGTAAGTATAATTCATCTCAAAGACAAGATTAAGATTTTGTCTAAAGAAAAACTCTCTGAATTATTGCTAGATATCATTGATGAATCTGAGGTAATAAATAAAGAAAAAGAACATCTGTCTAAGGATTGTGTGATTTTAAAAGCAAAGTGTAAGAACTTGGAACTCAGAGTTAGTGAGACTGTGAGTGAAAATACTTCTCTGAAGAACTAGATTCATACATTTGAAGCAAATGTTCTTGAGTTAAAATCTGAAAATCTAAAACTGAAACTAGGAACTAGTAAGAAGACAACTGATTACACACAACTCACTTTAGAAGAAAATGTAGGCAAACTGAAAGATGAGTTGTATAGGAAGGATGAGCAGGTAAGAGTGCTAAAGGAGGATCTAGGCAAGGTCAAGCATGAACTAGACAGAATTAATAAATGGAACAGGTCCTCCGATGCTTTGTCATGGCTACAGGAACATCACAGTAGCAATAGAAGAGGACTTGGCTTTGGGAATCAGCTACCTAAGTGGGATCCTAAAAGCAAGTGCCTCACTCTTCCTGAGAACAAGATTTGTACTCACTGTGGTAAGACTAGTCACTATAAAAGTGAATGTAACACAAAAGAAAGGGCCAGTCAAAAGAATAAAAATTTTGTTCAAGGGAAGAATTGTTTACCAAGTTGGGCTAAAAAGAATTTAATTCATCCTTTTGCATATAGAAAGGGACCCAAACTAGTTTGGGTTTCTAAAACTAACCCATGATTTCCTTTTATAGGTTCAAGTGAAGGGGAGCAGCCAAATATGGTACATAGACAGTGGCTGCTCAAAGCATATGACAGGAAGCAAGGACCGGTTCCTTTCACTTGAGGACCTCAAATGAGGAAATGTCTCCTTTGGAAATGAAAAGAAAGGTGAAATCATTGGGGTTGGTAAGGTAGGTAAGGATGACTCTCATTCCATTGAGAATGTCTACTTGATAGACGGCTTGAAGTATAGCCTAATCAGTGTGTCACAATTGTGTGATAGAGGTAACTTGGTAGCATTCACCTCTACTAAATATTTTGTGATAAATCTTATCACTGATAAGATTGTTTTGTAGGGTAAAAGAGTAAATAATATATATTATAGATCTGTTCACACTCTCAGAGAATGAACTAACTTGCTTAAGTGTGCTGGATAGTGATCCCCTCCTTTGGCATAAGAGGCTTGGACATGCAAGTCTAAGTCAACTCAACAAATTAGTCTCCAGGGACTTAGTGATAGGACTGCCTAACATTAAGTTCAAGGAAGACAAAGTTTGTAAGGCTTGTGCAAGGGGAAGCAGGTAAGATCCTCTTTTAAATGCAAGAAAGTGGTAAGTACAACCAGAACTATGGAACTGGTTCATATGGATCTTTGTGGTCCAATGAGAATATTAAGTAGAGGTGGTAAGAGATATGTGATGGTGCTTGTTGATGATTATTCTAGGTTTACCTGGACACTGTTTTTAACATCTAAAGATGAAGCATTTGACATGTTCACTTCCTTTGTTAGAAAAACTCAACAACAATTAGGAAATCAACTTACATCAATTAGGTCTGATCATGGCACTGAATTTGAAAATGCTAAATTTGCTTAATTTTGTGATGCGCATGGCATAAATCATAATTTTTCTTCTCCTAGGACTCCACAACAAAATGGAGTAGTTGAAAGAAAGAATAGGACACTTGAAGATATGGCTAGGACTATGCTTCTTTCTAGTAAACTGCCCCATAGCTTCTGGGCAGAAGCTGTAAATACTGCATGCTACATCATAAATAGGTGCATGACTAGACCTATTGTAGAGAAGACTCCCTATGAGTTACTTAAAGGGAGAAAACCAAATATATCCCATCTTAGGGCATTTGAATGTAAGTTCTTTGTGCACAATAATGGTAAAGACTCCCTAGGCAAGTTTGATCCCAGAAGTGATGATGGAGTATTCTTGGAATATTCTTCACATAGTAAAGCATATAAGGTATATAACAAAAGAACTATGTGTGTTGAAGAAAGTATTCATGTGGTTTTTGATGAAACTAACATTCTTTCTGATAGACAGGAACATGATAATGAAGCAATTGGGCTGGTAATAAACTTAAATGAAACCATAGCCCAGACTGAAGCTGCACTGGAAGAAGGAACGGGAGATGGAACAGGTCCTTCTACCCAGGGCAACCTGACAGGGGGGAATAGAACAAAGAGGAAATGATTCTCAAACCTCAAGGGAACCTGTCCATGAACCTGTTCCACAGCAACAAAGCATTGAAAGAACATCAAGGGGAAACTAGTTGGTTGTGAAACCTTACAAGTATCAAATTTCTCATCCCATTGAGAACATAATTACTGATCCAACCTCTGGAATCAAAACAAGATCTTCATTAAAGAATCTTTGTGCTTTTGATGCTTTCTTATCTCTTATTGAACCTAAAAATGTTGTTGAGGCTTTGCAGGATGCATACTGGGTAAATGCAATGCAAGATGAACTCAACCAATTTGAAAGGAGTCAAGTTTTGCATCTGGTGCCAAGACCCTTGGACAGATCAGTAATTGGCACAAAATGGGTCTTCAGAAACAAACTTGATGAAGATGGAACTATTACAAGGAACAAGTCAAGATTGGTGGTTCAAGGATATAGCCAAGAGGAGGGCATAGACTATGATAAAACCTTTGCTCCAGTTGCAAGGTTGGAAGCAATAAGACACCCCATAGCAACAACCACAAAGTTGGATATAGATGAACCTGGTTCATCTGTTGATCAGAAGTTGTATAGGGGAATGATTGGTTCATTATTGTATCTCACTGCTAGTAGACCTGACATTGTTTTTAGTGTAGGACTTTGTGCAAGATTTCACGCAAATCCAAAGAAATCTCACTTGATTGTTGTAAAGAGAATCTTGAGATACCTAAAAGGCACTACTGATCTTTGTCTTTGGTATCCAAAAGGTAGTAATTTTAATCTTGTGGGATATGCTGATGGTGACTATGCAGGTTTTCTAGTGGACAGAAAGAGCACCTCAGGTATGGCACACTTTTTTGGCTCATGCCTTGTATCTTGGGCCACTAAAAAACAGATTTCTGTGGCCTTATCTACTGCTGAGGCTGAGTATGTGGTTGCAACCTCATGTTGTGCTCAACTATTGTGGATTAAATAGCAATTGAGGGATTTTGGAATTGATGTTATATATATCCCTATCTTTTGTGATAACACTAGTGCTATTAGTATGACAAAGAACCCCGTTCATTATAAAAGAACAAAGCACATAGATATTAGACATCACTTTTTAAGGGACAATTATGAGAAGGGATTGATCACTATAGAGTTTTGTGCTACTGATAAATAGATTGCTGACATCTTTACAAAAGCACTAAGTAGAGAGCACTTTGAAAGGAACAAGTTAGAATTAGGGATGATTAAGATCACCTAAAAGTGAACCAGTTCAGATTGTACATAAAAAAATGAAAAATGAAAAAAATAAATAAAATTTGGTTAGAAAATTTGTAAATTGTGTGTAATTAGATTAAATTTTGTTCAGTCTCATACTTTCAATAGTATACTCTTGTGCCATGTGCTAAAATGGCTCATTAATCTCTAATGATATTTTCTCTATTTTGGCAATATTAGACTTACACAAGAGAATTCTCAGTGAAGAACCTGGTTCATCAATATTATTCGGTATGTTTTCTACACTTTGTATAATTTGAAATAATAATATTTGGATCATGAGCTGATGTTAAATACTCTCATCTTCCAAACACAATCCAATTATCTTCTCTCCCATACCCAAGCACAAAAATGGCTAACACTCCTGAAAATCCTTCATCCCTACCCAAGGAAATCTGAAGACTCATTTAAATCTGCTAATGAGGGGGAAGAAACAGTTTCTTTTGAAACCGAACATGTATCTTCTGGCCCTAAAGTTACTCCTGAGATAATTTCTGAAGTTGATACAAATTTGAAGAATAGGTTTGTGCTGGTAGGGTCTCTAGCAGGTGTTGAAACTACAGAGTCTGGAGGAATTGGTGGTAAAAATAAAAAAGAAAAAAAAAGATAGCAAGGGTGTTCGAAGTGCTGTGAGGGGAAAGGGAAAAAGAGTGGTTGACTCTTCACCCACTCCTGTGAGTTTAACCAAAGACACAGGTGCAATAGTTGTTTGGGAAGAAAAATCTGGTGGAGTAGACGAGGGTGTACAGAAAATAGGGGGAAGTGGGTTTGGCGAAGCTGCTAAAGGGCTGGTTCAACTTGGGAAAAATAGAGGTGAACCTGGTTCATTTGTAGAGGAAACCCTCGCAGACCTACTGAAGAAAGTGACTGAGAGCTATAATCCAAAGAAGAAAGAAGGCACATTTGTGCTTGCACATTTTAAGGTACCTTTGAAGAAGTGGGATGTGGCTACAAGCAAAGATCACTTTGGGGAAAATACTCTGATTGCTTGTGACTATGAGGTTCATGCCACTCCTAATGAACCTAGTTCATCCAAGAAGGTTCAAGTCAATAGCAAGGTCAGAGCCTTGGTGCAAGAGAGTGGGGCAAATGATGTTGAGATTGAGAGGATGAAGAAAAGGTTGGCTGAGGTGGAGACTGAGAGAGATGCTCTCAGAACTGAGCTGGCAAGAGAAAATGAGAAGAATAATGTCATTCTTCAGGATACGTTGAAATTCCTCCAAACCAAAAATCAAGCACCCAGTTCTTCCCAGCCTTAAGCATCCTAGCCTAGTGTAGATCAACCAGTGACCCAGTTCAGGATGTTTTGCTCATGTTTTCGGTGTTTTTATTTCTTCTTATGCTTTGTGGTAGAATCTTATCAATTGTCAATGGAATTCACTGTTTTTGCTCTAACTGTTTGTTTATATTTCTTTGATGGTTAAAATTCTTAGCTTGATCTATGCTGATTAATCCATGATTGCATTTGAAGTAGCCCCAGTGGCCATGAGTAAGTTTTAAAATCTGGTTATCTCACATTTTTTATGCAACTTTTCGATGATGCCAAAAGGGGAAAAAAGGGTTGTGCTTTACACTTTGAACAGTGATGTTTATAACCTAATGTACCTGATCCTTGATGATAAGTGATTAAAAGAAAAAATATTTCTAACATTGTGTTGATGTTGAGATAAGTTGAAACATGGCCTAAGCTTATGAAAAGCACAGGGTTTGTCATCATCAAAAAGGGGGAATTTGTTGGCCCAAGTGAAGGTTAGTTTTGAAGATTGACAAAGGTAGCTTAGGCATGAACCATGTCCATCCATTGTGTGCATAGACACGGGCAGATTTGAGCATGTAGGATGCACGTGAAGGAGATAAGCTTAACTTGGTCTAATTAATATCTCCTGATCAAAAATGGTTGCATAATTGATAAGGAGAAGATCTCCTGATCGAAAAGGGTTGCATAATTGATAAAGAGAAGGACTCCTTAATCAAAGAGAACACTATCCAAGATAAGGGAGGAGTTAGAGGTTGAGATCAACTAGAACTCTTTCACCAAGGAAGAGTAGCATTAGAACTCTAATTATTTTCTACTCTACTAGCTCTATAAATCGCAGGATGTTTTCATTCTACAGGTGACACACAAAAGCAGAAGTTAAACGTGAATTGAGAGCAAAATAGCAAGGCATTTTGCAAGCAGTTCGTGTGTGATTCAAGTGTGCGAACCTGAAGCTACATGAACCAGATAGAAGAACCAGCTCCAAGGGTCTGTCTTTTATTCTAGTTCAATTGTAGTAGGTATTTTCATATTGTACCTTTTAGCTTTATCTAGAGGTAATTGTAATAGGTATTTAGAGTATTCAAGTTAGAGTTAACTTGAAGTTGTCGCAGCAGTTAGAGGCTGGTTGCCACAACAAGATTAGAGTTATTCCTAGGTTTACAAAAGTATTTTATAAATGTAGTTTTTGGCTCAGTGATTTAGTGGAGAGTTTGGGGAAATCCTACTGGAAAGTAGGTCGTGGTTTTTTCACCTTTTGAGTCAGGTGTTTTCCACGTAAATTACTTGTGTTTTTTAATTTCTGCATTTATTATTCCGCAACAGTAGTATAAGGAGCACATAGAAGAACTAGGTCCTTCTATAATATGTGTACGCGAAAAATTGAACACTACACAAATCACCCCCTCCCACTCTTGTGTGGTATTGAAGTTAAAACATCAAACTACTTCGCATCTTCACCCCATAAATCTTCATGATAATGCAACAAACTAAGATCATTGGCAAAGATACAATGGCAAGCTCTGAGTGTCATTAGTGGGGGATATAGCCTTAAAGACTCGTACAACATCGTTGCGATCTGCAACAAAAAAAAAAGAATTCTCCTCCATCAGTTATATATCTACCATGAACAAGACATGGCAATTGGCCAAAGTTTAATCTGTGGCTAAACTAGTTACTAGGAGTGAAATAATCCTCTAGCTTACAACCAACATAGAAAGAAGTTCTGGAATTGAGAAAACTTTCATCTCCGCTTCCTAGGGAAACCATGGCATCTCTAGCGCTATAATACTCTTAGATTCTAGTGAGCTAGGTGCGTAAACTTACTTGGATAAGGCTTGACTGTCTTACCTTCTATTATATTATCAGTATCAAACAAGAGTAAAAAAGCTCATCCTCTCAAATTCAAGCACTCAACCTAGGATAAATTGAACAAACTCGGGTACTTGCAACTTTTAGATGATTTAATCCATCAAAATCTGGTTTCTTATTTTCCGTGCTGTTCAATTTCTTTGAAATTCGATTTCAGCAATATGGCCAGTAGATCCTCGCTATTGGTGTATCCCGCTTTCATTGCCTTAACTCTTTTAACAATGATACTTCTAATTGACGCCTGAACATCCTTTTTTTTAATTTCCTTCATTAATTCTTCTGTGCCTCCTTGTTGGGAAAAAAATCTTTGAAATACTTTTAAGAAAAGAGAAAACCAAAAAGCATTAGATAAGAAAGATGATGTGCATTAATAGATTATCATTCATAAGAGTCAGACTTAATCACGTCGCATTTCCTAATGAACCTTTTAGTTTATTAGAGTACTAGAGGTAGAGTTTTTCCATTCTTAGGCAAATCAATTATCTATGTACCTCCACCCTGGGATATAAACGGAGCGGAAAGCTTCCACATGATGCTGAGCTTGTTCCTTTTGAAGTTCAAAAATCTTTCTACCTTCTTTATAGCTACAAAGTTGTCCGAGAGATCGCATCACTACTTAGGGTATGTTTGGTACGAAGGAAAATATTTTTCAATTTTTTCATGTTTGGTTGGCTTAAATATTTTGGAAAATATTTTTTTCGTGAACTCATTTTTCTCCAGTTGGAGGTCCCTATCAAGAGCAAGAGAAAGGAAAATATTTTCCAAAACTTTTTTCCAATCTTCCCCACCCTATTCCCCATTACTATCAACCCACCCCCACCCCTCGCCTCCACCATAAATTAAAATATTATTAATAGTACTTTTTTTTCATGTTGTAGATAGGGTACTTTCTTTTTAATTCAACAAATGAGTATTTTCTTTTTCTGATATAAAAAAAGTATATTATTTTCCTAAAATAAAAAATTTATGGGGACTTGGGGGAACGGGGCGAGGAGGGTAACATAAAAAATTATTTTCCTAAAAAAAAGTTTTACTCTCTAACCAAACACTAATTAAGCTAGCGTTTGACCATAAATTTCCAAATTTGTTTTGAAAAATCTGATTTGGGTGAAGTTTGGTTTGAAGATCAAAATGTGTTTGGACATCAGTTTTCAAAACATATTTCACTTTTTTTTTGAAAAAAATGAAACATGACTTATACCCACAAGTTCTAAAAACTATCACAAATACCCAACAGTACCTTCATCAATAACATTCATTATATTATCGCAAATCATAGTCCTGACAT
This sequence comes from Nicotiana tomentosiformis, assembly GCF_000390325.3. Taxonomy (NCBI): domain Eukaryota; kingdom Viridiplantae; phylum Streptophyta; class Magnoliopsida; order Solanales; family Solanaceae; genus Nicotiana; species Nicotiana tomentosiformis. The sequence goes on along the minus strand of NC_090818.1, from coordinate 39,175,769 downwards.
AAATAAATTTGGTACAAAATTATCATTTTTATAATGAACTACATAATACACTATCAGATGACCGAGAAGACGAAATAACATTGTTACAAAATTATAAATGGTGGGATCTTTTATAAAATACAAAAGTTTGGGGCAATTTTTAAAAAATGTAATATTGAGCTGGTTTTGGGATTTGAGTTTTGGGTTTTAGGAATTTTCCAAAATATGAATAAAATTTATGAACAAACATGTGTTTGTCAAAAAAAAAACCAAATAAATTTTGGCAAAATCTATGGCCAAACGGGTTCTAAAAATATTTTTCGAAAAAAAGTTTTTTACTAACCAAACAAATAAGGAAAAATAAATGATAAAACCACTCATTTTCCGTGAAAACATTTTTTAGGAAAATATTTTTCAGGAAAAACATTTTCCTTCGTACCAAACACGCCATTAATTGTTGAAGGTGAGGCCATACATCATCTCATGTGAGTCTTAACGATTTATACAAGATCATTGTCACCTACAACAAATTAAAAAGTTATCTTCCGTATATAAAAAAGTTGGCTGGCTATCTCTAGGCCAAAATCAAACAGTAGTGGTAGAGTTAGAACACAATCATTTTTAATTCTAGCACTCAACTAAATAGAAATAAGACCGAGAAATTAAACACAATATGAGTACATAATATATGTATGTATATTCAGTATATTTTTTAATACAAATACAAGATTCGAAAAAAAGTTACTAGGTTCGTCCAATGTCACATCTCGTACAGTAGCTCTGCCCTTGACCAGAAGAAAAAAATAGTAATTCAATATAAATACATGGTACAGTTAAAAAGTTATTGGGTTTGCCTGATCCCACACCTCCTGCTATAGCTCGCCTCTGACAAGAAAAAGAAAGCCACGGCCATGGCTTTTTAGCGTTGAACTTTTCAAGAAACAGAAAGATGATGATTTAAAGAAATAAGAAATAATAAAAAAAAAGACACTTGGTATCCATATAAGGCTTAAAATATAGGAAAAAAATAATCGTTTTTATGTGTATAACAGGATAAGGCCAGATGAGCAAAATAGTGTGTATTAGATATATTTTGTAAAATATTTAATGTATAAAAGGTAGCCCGTGAAGGAGACAGTGTTAAATGGATTTGGTTACACGCTATGTATAAATCTATATTCTTTCATAAGATCGTTTAACTATGGTAAGTTAAATTAATTTGGCACAAATACCTCGTTTATTTGTCGTTAGCTGTACAGTACATAATTATGAGTTTACACATATGTGACAACAAATGGGGTATATGCTTTCAGATAGAGAAATGGTCCTTTCTTTGGTGCGCCAAGTTGCTGAAGACAGCTATTTCCTCATTTAATGGTCTAGTCCTGTACCAAAGAGTTGGGACTGCCACTGGAACGCAATTGCTTTTATTTCTGAAGGAAAATTTAGTCATTTAACCATGTTATTGCCCTCAAGCTGATAATTATTATGATGAAATAGTATATAATATTAAATTTGACCTTTGTATAAGTCAAAAATCTGCCCTTGGAATATTTAGCATAAAATGACATTAATGAATGTCATCGGGCGAGCTAGCCTAAGACATAGCGAGATTAATGGCTGAGGTGTCGATATAAGCTGTGGTCGAGTTATCAATAGAGATCGCAGTTAAAATGTCAACAAGGGTCGAGGTCGAGATCGATTATTAGTGATAAAACTCGTAACGGCTAATTTGTCAGAATATGGTATTAAAAAGGAGAATATTCTAGTGAATATTCCTGATAGGAACACCTTTGAGAAGAAGACTCCCTCTCTAATAAAAAAACAAAGGCTACTTTTTTATAAAGATTCTCGTTCATATTATTCCCCACTTTTCCACCAGATCCAAGGATTGTTCATGCAAATCTTGGATCTATCTGTCATTCACTGTTACCAGGCAGAATATTCACCTTGTCCATTCATTATCGGGTGAATCATTCTCTTTATTTACATAAATGTCATTTATTGCTAGATATATCTCATTTAATGTTCTTGTTGTAAGAGTATTTCAGATTTATTGTCATCAATCATATGCAAACTCAGTCTCATCCATCGTGCATCCTTATACTTAATATCTAGAGTCATTATCCTTAACTAGATTTGACCCTTCATTATATAAATTTAATAGTTTAATCGGAGATTATATTTCTTGGTCAAACAATTTAGCGTCGTCTGTGGGAATTTCTAGCTAAGCTTTTTAGTTTCTTCTAGATCTACAACTGGTACTGATTGCTGACGTAAAAAAAAAGAAGAGAAAAGAACCTATTTTCCCTCCGCTTACATAGATCTAACATGGCAGGTAACAGAGAAAAAAGAGTAAGAATTATGAGTAACCTCCCAACCAACCTCATGAAAATCATCCACGAGAGCTCGGAATCAGTGGACGAGGATACAACACCCAATGCCTCTCCTAGGCGAGGTGGATTACCCCCTCCCCATTGCAGTATCACGAAATCCCTTGGCAAGACAGCCTCCACATCTATGGTATATGAGGCACCGCCAGCGATAAAGAAACTCCTTGAAGCCTGGTTAACTGATACACTGACCAGCGTCCTCCATAAGTTCATTCAGGGCGCGGCCGCAACGACTGCGAGAATCTGTGCTACGCCAGCAGAAAACGAGCAACATGATCAACTCCTCCCCCCCCCCCCCACAACAACAGGTATCACTCACAATGTTGTTAATAATGCAGGTAATAACGCCCTCACAATCGTTCTGAAAAAGATGAAAAAAATAGAAAATGAGAACAAGGCGCTTCAGGACCAAATGAGAGAGCACCAAGAAAGGGTCAATAAAATGTCGGGCGCTCCTAAGTTATTACTGAAGAGAGATACCGGCCGTTTCGTCGAGCAGTCGTACAACGACGACGCTGCCCCGCACGCCATACCGAAGACTTTTAAAATGCCACCCTACTTGAAAATATATGATGGCACGACCGACCCCGAGGATCATGTAACCCACTACGTCATCGCCGTAAAAGGCAACGACCTCACAAAGGAACAAGTATCCTCCGTTCTGCTAAAGAAGTTCGGCGAAACCCTCATGGGAGGAGCACTAACCTGGTACTCACAACTACCAGCCCGTTCAATCGAAACTTTCGAGGAAATGACTGATAAATTCGTGGTGGCCCAAGACGGAGCCAAAAAGGTCGAGGCGAGAGTGAATGATATCTTTCCTATCAAACAGTCGCAAGGAGAAGGGCTTAGGAATTTCCTCGCCCGTTTCAACCGAGTGAGAATGACTTTGCCCAATGTATCAGAAGGAATGGCGGTGGTCGCTTTTCAAAACGAACTGAACAGAAATAGTTCGAGAGCAACAAGAAAATTATTGTGTCTACTTATGAAATATCCCCCAACAACTTGGGACGAAATACATAATGCATACTGTGCTGAGTTCGAGCAGACGAAGATGACCTCAATGGGCCGACTCATCGACTGACCTCAGTACAAGCAGAATCCAGAAAAGATCGGAGAAGTGATATCAGAAGAGATCCGGCAACCTTATAGCCAAACCAAAACTAACATCTCCCATATGTCAGAACTACCACTATACCCTCACCCCGCCATGAAGAGGGCCCACCCCAGTCAAGAACAGGGACTCACTGGAATGAAAGAGATATGCCCCCTTTATTATCCGCTCACAATTTTTGCGTGTCACATACAGAGGTCGTCTACGCCCCGGAGAAGCTCGGGTCAAAGGTGAAGTGGCCTTAAAAGATGAGGTCAGACCCGGATACTAGAAAATCAGACGCCCTCTACGAGTTCCATCAAGAGCGAGGGCACAAAACCGAGCATCTCCCTAAGACAGGAGGTCGTAAATATGCGGCGACAGGGGCACCTCAAAGAACTGTTAAGCGATCGGGGAAGAACTAACTTTGCCAGGGGGCGCGAATAACATCAAGGACCGCCGAAGCCGCCCTCACCATCTACATGATTATTGGCGGCGAAGACGATGCTTCCATCAACAGCATAAAATTCACCACGACCCACAAGCTCAAATGGTCGATCACCCACGAACGATATGACGAACTCGAAGAAAGTATCATTTTCGATAAGTCAGATACCAACGGTTTGGCATTCCCTCACTATGACGCTCTTGTTATTACTTTACGAATTTTGGATACCGATGTAAGACGGATTATGGTAGATAACGGAAGCAGCGTGTGTATTATCCATCCCCGAGTACTCACACAAATGAAACTCGAGGACAAGATAGTACCACACTGCATCACACTAACGGGTTTTAACAATGCAGTTGAACGAACATCTGGCGAGATCACACTCCCCGTCCTGGCGGGTGGCGTCACTCTAGATACCACATTCCACATCATGAATCAGAACACGGCATACAACGCCATAATAGGGCGACCGTGGATACACACCATGAGAGTTATACCCTCCAGTTTGTACCAAGTCATCAAATTTCCAACTCCATGGGGGATATTCAGCATAAGCGGGGAACAACGTACATCCCAAGAATGCTACCACATCGCCCTAGACTGCACGACCACTCTACAAATGAAAGACAAAGAGAAGGAAGCATAGCAATCAACATGGTCGAGGTCGGTAGATGACGGCATCAAAGACGTCATCAAAGACCCCGATATGGCCGAGGACGCATGATCGACTATAGAGGACCTCGACCCCGTTCAGCTAGATGTCAACGATCTCAGCAAGAAAGCTTACATCGGCTGTAAAATCCAAGAGCCAGGTAAGTTTCGAAAATTCTTAATTGCTAACGTGGACCTGTTTGCTTTTAGCCATGCAGATATGCCAATTATCCCAATAGAGATTGCCACACACAGATTGAACGTCGATGCACTCTATACCCCGGTAAGGCAGGTTCGACGCAAGTTCAATTCTGCAATCAATGACGCGATGCGCAAAGAAGTGGAAAAATTATTGGAAAATGGTTCTATTAGAGAGTCAAAATACCCCCAATTGGTCGTCAACGTGGTCATGACAAAAAAGAAAAATGGCAAGTGGCAGATGTGCGTGGATTTCACCGACCTAAGCAAATCTTGCCCCTAGGATTCGTTTCCCCTACCTCATATCGACCAACTCATCAATGTGATAGCCGGACATGAGTTGTTGAGTTTCTCGGGCGCCTACTCGGGCTACAACCAGACCCTTATAGAGGAAGCGGACCAGGAAAAGACCACCTTCATCACCCACCAGGGTACGTACTGCTATAGAGTCATGCCTTTCAGACTGAAAAATGTGGGGACAACTTACCAGAGACTGGTGACGAAAATTTTCAAAGAACAACTCGGAAAGGCGATGGAGGTATACATTGACAACATGTTGGTTAAATCCAAAAAGAAAGAAGATCACATCGATCATTTAAGAGAAGCCTTCGGCATACTCAGGCAATATGACATGAAGTTGAACTCCGAAAAGTGCGCATTCGGCGTGGCCTCAGGAAAATTCTTGGGTTTCTTAGTGTCACAACAGGGTATCGAGATCAATCCAGACCAAATCAAGGCCATCGAGGGTATACCAGAGCACTTGACCACCAAAAGACAAGTCTAGAAGCTAACCGGCCATATCACTGCCCTGTCAAGGTTCATCTCGCGATCCTCCGATAGGTGCCATAAATTCTTCGGCGTACTTAAAAAGGAAAACGACCTCCAATGGACCCCTGAATGCATCCAAGCATTGAAGGTATACCTATCCTCGCCACCGTTGCTCTCAAAATCGGAACCAAGACAGCCTCTCCTCATCTATCTCGCCGAATCTGAAGTAGCTGTGAGCGCAGTCTCCCATCTATTACATAGTCGACGCCGAGACGAGGTACCCCCACCTTGAAAAACTGGCTCTGGCCTTAGTCGTAGCTTCACTGAAGCTTAGACCGTATTTTCAATGCCATCCCATCTCGGTCGTCATGACTTTTCCCTTAAGAACCATTTTACACAAACCCGAACTTTCGGGCAGATTGGCCAAATGAGCCATTGAAATAAGCGAGCACGATATCACATATCGACCGCGAACGACGATAAAGTCTCAGGTCCTCGCTGACTTCAGTGCGCACATACTGCCCGAAGTCGAAAAGGAAGCCCTCCACACTTCTCAAACACACGTGACACGACCTCTGAGTCCTATACACCGACGGCGCATCTAAAGCGTCTGGGTCCAGGCTGGGATTTGTATTTGAAGTCCCAACAGGCGAAGTGATTCGCCAGTCCATAAGGTGCCCGAACATGACTAACAACGAGGCCGAGTATGAGGCCATAATTACAGGACTAAGACTAGCACTCAAATACGGGGCGAAGTGGCTAAGGTTGCGCTGCGATTCTCAGCTCGTGGTCAACCAAGTAACAGGGACTTTTCAAATCAAGGAGCAGAGGTTACAAAAATACCAGACCGAAATCTGCAAACTACTACCCGAGTTCAACGAATGTCAGCTCGACCAGATTCTCCGAGCACGGAATATCGAGGCAGCAGCCACCAAAAACATCACAACCGGAGACCAAAGTGTGGTCCACCTCCTCAATTTGTCGATAGACCAAATCGAGGTGAGAACCATAAACCTAACTTGGGATTGGCGCAACCGTATTGCTACATATTTGCAGGACGGTATACTCCTCAATGATTAAAAAAAAAGGCCAAGAAACTGCGGATCCAAGCAGCCTGGTATAGCATCGTTCACAACGACCTGTACAAAAGGACATATAGTGCCCCCTAGCGAATTGCTTGGGCCCAAATCAGACGTGACGCGTCCTTGAAGAATTGCACGAAGGCCACTTCAAAGCTCACTCCAGCAGTCGAGTGTTGGTCAGGTATCTCATACGAACAGGATACTACTGGCCCACCATGAAAAACGAAACCGCAGATTTCTTGAAAAAATACGAGCAATGCCAGAAGTACGCCCCAATAATCCACCAAGCAGGCGAACAACTACACTCAGTGACGTCCCCTTGGCCGTTCATCAAATGGGGAATGGATATCGTGGGCCCCCTCCCGACCGGACGAGGTAATGTACGATTTCTCTTGGTTTTAACTGATTATTTCTCTAAATGGGTGGAAGCAGGAGCATTTGCCCAAATAGGCGAACAGGAAGTAATCGCCTTCATATGGAAAAATATCATATGCCGTTTCGGTTTCTCCAAAGAAATCAGCTGCGATAACGGACCTCAATTTGCAGGAAAGAAGGTGGCCAAATTTTTTGAAAAATGGCACATCAAAAGAATACTCTCAACGCCTTACCAGAAGTAACGGACAAGCGGAATCCTTCAACAAGTCCATACTGAACATCATGAAAAAGAAACTCGAAGACGCCAAGGGATTGGGGCCGGAGGTATTACCAGAAGTACTCTGGGCCTACCGAACAATGCCAAAAACGAGCACCATAGAAACTCCATACTCTTTAGTCTAAGGGTCTGATGCAGTAATACCAGTCAATGTCGGGGAGCACAGTCTAAGGTATTTCCGTGAGAGCGGATCCCAGAACGATAACAGTAGAAGGCAAAAAATCGACGAGGTCAAGGAACGAAGAGATACGGCTTACGTAAGAATGGTCGCCCCAAAGCAACAAGCATAACGCTACTATAACAAGAGGGCAAAGATCAGGCCACTTAAAGTCGGGGACTACGTGCTTAAAGCCAAAACACAAAAGAAGCAAAGACCCGTGAGAAGGCAAACTGGGAACAAACTGGGACGGCCCCTACAAAATCACGGCAGCAACAAGCAAAGGGTTATTCACACTATAAATAATGGAAGGAAAGCGACTACCAAACAACTGGAACATTACGCACCTCAAGTACTTCAACTTTTAAAAGGATGAAGTCCCTAAAGTCGCACTCTTTTTCCCTCGCTCGAGGTTTGTCCCAATTGGGTTTTCTCGAGAAGGTTTTTAACGAGGCGATGATGGGGATACTTCAGAATTGAAGTGCACAGATGGAAAGCACCAGACGATCAGTTCATTGCTCAATCTCTCACTATCTTTCCAGCTCGACCAATGAAGGGACTAGATAGACCGAGACTGGGACTGAACTACCAACCACGAAAAATATGTAAATCTCTCCAAAAGTATGAATAAAGCACAAGTACATGAAAGTTTATCTCTACTCACCAAGTAAAGGTTATATTCGACATTGTTCGGATTAACACCTATTCGGCCCACGATCTCAATTAATTAAAGGTTATATCCGACCTCGTTCGAATTAATACCTATTCAGCCCATGACCTCAATTAAATAAAGGTTACATTGGACCTCGTTCGAATTAACACCTATTCGGCCCACGACCTTAATTAATTGAAGGTTACATTCGACCTCGTTCGAATTAACACCTATTCTGCCCACAGGCTCAATTAATCAAATGTTACATTCGACCTCGTTCGAATTAACACTTATTCGGCCAACGTCCTCATTTAATCAAATGTTACATTCGACCTCTTTCGAATTAACACATGTTCGGCCCACGACCTCAATTAATTAAAGGTTACATTTGACCTCTTTTCGAATTACTACCTACTCGGCCCACGACCTTAACCAAATGAACGCTACCTTCAACACCGTTCAACCCACTCAAGTCTGTTACGACAAAGGCAACCAAGTAATAAAATCAGAAAAGCGCGCAAATCCGAACAAAGAAAAGAAATCAGGTACGAACAGCAAAACTAACATTTCATTCTGAATATTTTTTACAAAGGCTGCACGCCTATAAAAAGTTCCCATGCCCGTGGCTAAAACAAAAAAGAACTAATCACCACCCGACTCAGCAGTGTCACCCGCTTGATCATTAAGACCGTCTTCACCCACCTAATCACCATCGCCAACGGGATATTCATCCTCGTACCAGGCATCCTGTTCAATTCGGTCCACGCTCGCACCCTCCTCGTCATCGCCAGCTTCCGGTGTAGCGGGGTCATAGCCACAAGCAAATCGAGCTTTATGTGCCTTAGCACGCGCATTCTCAAAGTCGGCTTCTGAAATAGCCCCCACCCCCATCAGATCCCTGAATATATCTAGCTGGGCCTCTATGTAAATCAATTCCTCGTACAGATCCCGAGGAACATCAGGAAAGTAGTAGAAGTGCGGGATGAGGACGGTTGAGCCAATAATTGCGCCTTTTTGGCCTCGAGGGAAATAACTTGATCACCAAGGCCCGCAACCTCTTCTTCTAACTCCCCTATACGCTCATCAAGCTACTCCTCTCTGAGCATAGCCGTCTCCAAAGCATAATCCCGCTCAGAACGGAGAACGCGGATTGTGTCCTCTAAAGCTTCCGCTTTCCTCGCAGCTAATAACTGGGCCGACTCCGCCTTCTCCAAACCCTCCACCTTCTCAGCGACCTCGCCACTCAAAGAAACCACTCGAAGTTGACACTCCTCCATCTCGGCACGCAATGAGACCACTTAGGCCTGAAGGTCGGCACATTAGGCCTCGACCCCCTGCTCACCTCGAGCTCCTCTTCTTTGTCCTTCAATGCCACCTCGATCTCACTATATTTTCCGATGACATTCACCAATTCGTCATCCTTCTCCTTTAGCTCGTTTTGGAGAGCCCGGAAGTTGCTACTCCCACCAAGCCGCCTGCAAAGCTCGAAGTGTTTATCACGATACTCGCGATATTTTTGCTCCATCTTTTGGAAAATAGCCTTACGCCTCTCCTCTCGGCGGGAGCTTTCGATCTCCAAGATCACGGTCTGAAAAGAAAGCCAGAGCGAGTAAGAACAAAATCGGATCATGAAAAATGAACATAAAAATAAAATACCAAACTTACCCTTAGAGCGAGGCCGGCTATGCTCTTCGACAAAGTAGAGTCCTTCATTTTCTCGAGGGTCTTACCCTCCACATCGGAACAGTGGGGACCAAGATAAGGAACCAAGTCCTCCGATTAACTAGCAGATCCCGGTCCAGAAGGATCACAATAGTCTGCGTGGTCCTCTCCAATCTCACCTCGAGCCGGGTGAGTCCTTCTCCCATCATCCTAACCTCCTCGGCGTCCATATCGGAGCCCGTCTCGTAACCTTCTTCGTCTACACTTTTTCCCTTCGTGTCAACCTTAGAGGAGAGATCCTCGGCTAGTAACGAGATCGATGTCGCACCCCCTTGTAAGGCGTCAGGGACTCTCGCCAATGGCCCTTCAAAATTCGTTGCGGCCTCAAGGAGAAACGTACATCCCTCGGCCCCCGACGACGATAGAATTGTGGGCAATAGCTCGGCATCATCTCCGAGGTCTATGGTCGCCGATTCTCTGACGACGAAATCCTTCATCGCCGAACTCCCCACACGGACAGCTCCCTCGCCGATATCTACAGATCGCCTCTTGTGGGGGAGCAGATTATCATCATTCGGCGATGACCTTTCTTCAACATCCTCATCAATTAGATGACGCAGAGGGGAAGTTGAAAGCCCCGTTGTAGAAGTAGTCGATGATCGAGCAGGCCTCACCGCAACAGAAGGAACATAAACAACTTTCCTCTTGCAGAATGCCGGAGCAGGAGCCTTCTGTCTCCTCGAAGACCCTCGGGCTGCAAAAGAGATTAGAACATCGACTCTTACTTAAAGTCGTAAAGATCAAGCGACCACAAGGTCAGAACGGCATAGGTAAAAGATCATTGTATAGATGAATATGGATGGACAAACTCACCGGTCGTTGAAAGCTTGGGCCTGAACTTCTTTATAAAGGTCGACCATTCATAAACCTCCACTGTGTGAGGCAAGACCTGGCTAACCCAGTCGTGAATATCCACAACCAAAGGAGGGGAGAAGTCTCAGCTGAACAAGGAAAAGGCAGAATGTTAGGCTACAATCAAAACGGGCAAATTAAGCGCTTAGCAAAATATACTTACGGGCATAATTCCATGCCTCAGGAAATCCGTTCGCGTTGGCCACCACATCCTCGATCTTGACGTAGAAGTAGCTGAGTTAGAATCGACGATTTTCTTTATCGTTCATCTTCACTACCAAACTCTTACTTCCTAGATGGCGAAGATGCAACATCATCCCTCTATAGAAAATAGGTGCGAAGAGGTGAATCAGGTGGCGAAGAGAGATCCCACGGCCAGCCAATTTCGCGTATTTTGTCAACATGCGGATAAGTTTGTAGATGTAAGGTGAAAGTTGGGCCGGGTAGACACCGTAGTAGTGGCAAAATTCCTCCACCAATGGGAGAAGGGGAAATGAGTACCCTACATAGAACGGATACGCATAGAATGCGCAGTATCCTAGGCGATGAATCTGTACCACGTCGCGCCCCGCTGGGACCAGATCAATGTGGGCCGGAATTTTGAACTTCACCCTGAAATCAGCAAGAGCAACCGCATTCATCAGCGATTCTGAGGCCTCAGGGTCGTCCTCGAGTAACTTCGAGAAATTGGATCTAGGATTTTCATTACGAGGAATTATTTCCTCTACCGTAGGGAACCCTTCATCTTCGAGGGCAGCATAAGCGTTGTCTCCGTGAGGAGGCACACGCACCGCCAGGGGAGTAGGATTAGATGCCGCACCAGAGCCGGAAGTTACGTTAACCATAGTCTTGAAGGGGGATGTCTAAAGCACAGAAGTTGAAAGCAACGGTCGCTAGAACCAGAGGAATGGGCACGCAACGACGAAGCAGAATAGAGACTAGGGTTCAATGTGGAAAATGAAAGAGAGAAGCCATCATTATCGAAACAGCCTCAGATGAAAGCAAAACAAACACAAATAGCCTCAGATCCCTATTTATTAGAGTTCGAGCACCAAAACCAAGAAATCAAGCCATCATTATCCAACGCAGATATCGAAACGGGAGAGGCGCAAGAAACGATGCAGAGCATCGGGAAAACACATCATAATGACGCATGATGTCATGACTTCATTCTGAAAAGACGCATCTCCAAAGCTTGTAACTCACGGAAAGTCATGTTGCCACCTCGACTAAAGCACCGCTATCCAACTTGCTTGCTCGATTTCATCAACAACGACAAACAGAGTCCGCTCACGAAGGCCGCCCGACCTCGACCTTAATAAGCAGAAGGACTAACTGTATAGGCCAAAAATCTGGCCTTGGAATATTTAGCATAAAATGACATTAATGAATGTCATCGGTCGAGCTCGCCTAAGACATAGCGAGATTAATGGCCGAGGTGTCGATATAAGCCGTGGTCGAGATATCAATAGAAATCGCAGTCAAAATGTCAACAAGGGTCGAGATCGATTATTATTGATAAGACTCGTAACGGCTAATTTGTCAGAAGAGTGCATTAAAAAGGGGAATATTCTAGTGAATATTTCTGATGTTTGTACTATTAGAGTTTTCTAAGAAAAATGGGCCATATATATAGAAAGAAGAGACAATGATAAGGACATGTAATATTTTTCTGATAAGAACACTTTTGAATAGAAGACTCCCTCTCTGATATAAACACAAAGGCTATCTTTTTATAAAGATTCTCGTTCATATTATTCTCTATTTTTTCACTAGATCCAAGGATTGTTCATGCAAATCTTGAATCTATGTGTCATTCACCGTTGTCAGGCAGAATATTTACCTTTTTCATTCATTATCAGGTGAATCATTCACTTTATTTATATAAATGTCATTTATTGCTAGATATATCTCATTTAATATTCTTGTTGTAAGAGTATTTCAGATTTATTGTCATCAATCATATGCAAACACAGTCCCATCTATCATGCATCCTTATGCTCAATATCTAGAGTCATTATCCTTAACTAGATTTGACCATTTATTATATAAATTTAATAGTTTAATCGGAGATTATATTTCTTGGTCAAACAACATTGTCGTAGTCGTAATGAGGGCTGATAATTTATGTCATGCATTCATAAAAATTATAGATTCGTGCGCCTACTGTCTCCTTGAATTAAGAAGCTTCGCGGAGTCTCCTCTTAATCAAAGTCCCATTGCAAAATCATCAACTATAAAGTGATCCTTTCTTGAGAAACTTTATGTCGTTTAAATTCTTTTAAACTATTTATTTTATTCCTAATTTTAACCAACTGATAATTTTGAAAATTATCAGGCTGCAACTACGCCAGAAACAGACAGAAAACCGTAATCACAATTAACAAAAGAGGACCTTGGCATTGCTGTAATCTTTATGAGTTATGGACTTATGGCCCCTTATAACACCATTAGTAGAACATTTTAAATGCTTTGAGAGCAGTAAGAAGAAGAAAATTAACAAGTCACCGAGTTATCACAGTTGAAATAGCATTTTAAAAGGAAAACATTATAAAATACATACTTTATTCGAAAGAAAATAAACATTGTAATAAAATACACCCTTCAGCCCAAAAATGCAAGATATTGAAAGTAATAGTACAAATTATCTTTTGGACTAGCGTGGAACCAAACTGGGTATGAAATGCTTATCTTAAAGAGAGCTATGTTTCGAAAATGAAAAAGCGTCTTCTTAAAGCATTTTATAAGTTTCGTGCCAAAAGTACCGATCGTCTTGTTCGTTACCGGTGAAAGTGTAGGCCTTGAGATTTCCATCTATTTCTAGGCGAAGGTATGTGAAAGTGGTGTTGTATTTAGTAAACGCCATAACATGAGAACTTCTCGTTTTTGATTTGGCTAATCTGTAGTCCAACTTCAACCTTTGATTTCCGCTGTTCAATTTTACTGCTTCCAAACTGCTATTTCCGATATCAAACCAAGCTAATTCCACGTCAAGCTTCGTTCTGTTGTAGATACCGAACAATTTTGGTTTCACTACCAAACTGTAAGGCCCGTTTGCATTCTTTTTCACCGAGGCCCGACTCACGAGCTTATTCGGGCCTGACAAACGGAGCGATTGACCCACCAATAACGTGTCAGTGGGATAATTGAAACTCTGCCAAATGAATTTTCCTTTAGAGTTATGAAGGACAAAGTTGCCATTTGGTAATATTTTGTAACCAGTGACACCCTTATTGGCTGTGTTTGTTTGCCAAGCAATTCGACCATCAGCATCTGCCAATACAAGATTTCCATCTGTTCCTAAAGCAAAAGTGGCATTATCTTTGACGGGATTTCCCCTATTAGCTTCCCATACCCAACGCATGATAGAATTAGAAGGGACACTGCCCATGCGCATAGCTAGTGTCCAGGCATTAGGGGTAGTATTGTAAAAACACAACAAGAATGGATATGTGTAAATATCATAAATACCACGGTAATTTGCTCCGTATTCGATATTAGAAGGTCCAAACTCGCCATCATTGACGTATTTGAAGGTGTTTTCAACTGGGACTTGGGCAATTGAAGAACATATTTGGCAGAAAAGAAAGAGAGAGGCGACAAGTGTAGTAGGCAATGAAGGAGACATCTTTACTTTCTTCTTTTAGCTGTTTGATGATATGATCCTTCGCTTCTTGCTATCCGTATTTATAGATGGATGGGGAAGGATAATTAATTAATTAGCGAATACTTTTCATCAGAATTTTCAAGATTTTTGCATGGCCAGATAATGATAGACGTATATGATTATAAACGTAATGATAATACACAAGTTGGCACAAATGTGTCCATATGAAACCGGTCAATGTTGAGGTGCTGTCCGTACATTGGGTATGGAACCAAGTGGATATATGCATTACATGCGAACTTCCAATCGAAGAAGAAAATAATTGTAGAAGAAATGTGTCTATATCATACTAAACATCCAGGAAATATAATTCACGCATAACTAATTTTTATGTTTCAATTTTTTGTATTATTCCCTCCGCTTCATAATAAGTGACTTTTTAGTATTTGGCACACCCTTAAGAAAATACGAACTTCTAAAGAAAAAAAGATGTATTCACTAAATTACCCTTAATTAATTGTTACCTTGACATATTGGAATATGTAAATAAAGGCAAATTTTGAAAAAATAAAATTAAGTCCTTCTTGATTATGTAAAAGGACACTTATTTTGGACCAAAATAAAAAGATCAAAAAGTCACTTATTATGAATCGGAAGGAGTACTAATTATCACTATGTGTACCCACATACCGCTAAGTTTCCTTTTGTAGTACTCGCAATAAAAAGATACGGCAAAGCGCGACAATGATTCTTTGTCTCTTTTAACGAAGGCGAAAAAAAAAAGTGATTTTTTTTCGTCCGTTTAAAATTTTAATGGATAGAATTATCCGTTATCTATACTTGTCTCTCCGGCTAGTCCCTAAAATTTAAACTAGTCCGAACATCATGATTATAAAAATAAACAAATAATACCTGCTTTGTCAAACGTTGACCCATCACCCATGCCACTTGTCTCCGGTTTTGATCTCGTATAAAAAAGGTTGGACGCGGCTGGATGCGGAAATTTAAGTTGCACAATCATATATCTATCTACGTGCACATAATAATTATTTGACCGTTGAAAAGCTAAAATTGTAATTCGGCTCCAACTCACCCTTGAACTGGTCCATGGGAGACAATTGTCTTGGGCGAAGTGCAGCAATAGCAACTTTCAAATCCGTTATTTTAAAAATATTTATAATTTATAAAGATTAGTCAATTCATTCAAAAATTAGGACTAAGTATCCTAAATTTAAAAATTCAGTACATAGTGAGTGTGTTTGGAATGAAGGGAAAAATATTTTCTAATTTTCTCATGTGTGATTAACTTAAATGTTTTGGAAAATATTTTTCTTATGAACTCATTTTTCTCCAACTGGAGGAAAATATTTTCCTTATCAAGAGAAAAAGAAAACATTTTCCAAAACTCCTTCTCAACCTTCCCACCCTCACCCACCCACCCCACACCCTCACACCCACCATCCTAACCCCACCCCCTCTCTCCAAAAAGATTTATTTTTTAAATTTCAGTTTTTTTTCAGTCACCACCCACCCTACACCCTCGCAAAAAAAATAATTTTATTTTACTTTTTTTTGTGTAATTTCAAATTTCTGTTTTTCGTTTTTATACACCACCCACCCCCATCCCACCACCCACCCCACTGCCCCCACCCCGCGCACAAAAAAAATTACTTTTTCTGTAATTTTCAATTTTTTTTTTTGCACCACCCATCCCCTCCCCCCTCCCCCCTCCGCTGGGAAAAATATATTTTTTATATATATTTTCAGTTTTAGTTTTTTCATCTTTCGGTTTACAGGTTCAAAATTTTACAAGTTCCAAAATTATGAGTTCGGAGGTTTATGTGTTTGAAAGTTTACGAGTTTAGAAATTATAAAGTTTACGGGTTCAAAATTTTGCGGTTTCGAAAGTTTAGCGGTTCGAAAGTTTATAAAATTTGTGGGTTCAAAAGGTTGTTGGTTCGAAAGTTTATGACTTCATGTTTATTGTATCTAAATTATTTATGAATACTCTTGAGAAGTTATTTTCCTTAATTTGCATACCAAACACCGAAAAATGAATAAAATTACTACTTGTTTTGCAAGAAAATATTTTCGCGGAAAATATTTTCCGTTATACCAAACACACCCAGTGTCCTAAATTTTTGAGCTGCTAATTTGAAATTCAGGACTAAGTGTCCTGAATTTCTGAACTACTAATTTAAAATTCAGGACATAAGAGTCGAATTTCAGGACATAATTTTCGAACTTTAGGATACGATGTCCTGAAATTTAAATTTTGAGGTTTAAACTCTAGGACGTCGTGTCCTGAATTTTAAATATATTGTAAATCGTGAATATATATATATATATATATATATATATATTTTAAGCATCATGTTTAAAAGTGGCTACCTGGTGTCATTTCCACATTGACACCAGGGTAGGGCCCAATTCATTACTCCCTTGTTCAAATAAATGTGAAAAATATTTCATTCCAGTTTGTTCCCAAAAGAATAATATATTTATAAAATTAATTATTTAAACGTAAATTTTTATTTTATCTTTAATGAGATAATCTATTGTCATATAAATATTAATGACTTTTTTAAATAGTCTTTCTTATTTTCTTAAACCTTGTGTTTAATCAAACAAAAAGATAGACGGAGATAATACTTAACAAAAAAAAGCAGCTACTAGAAGCTCATACATTTATATAAGTCGACAACGCAACCTTGGGTTCTTTCACATCCTTAATTCCTGTTTTCTTTCATTGACATTAGCGCAAGGAATATTCCAAAGTTGAGTATAACTATCCTCCCTCCGTGTGTTGATGCTAGAGTGTGATTGATATCTTCCCGATTAAAACTATTGTCACATTTCGTGTTTTCACTGATAATACAAGAGTGTTAGTTCCTATGAATGATAACGCCATATATACATGTTGACATGTTGTTGCAAACTAGTTTTCTTACCGCACTGCTAACATACATAGAGCTGGCTGATAACTTTGTAAATTTTGATTGATATAATTGGAGGGATCCAATCTACCTGTATATTTTCCTATTATGCAAATGAACCTTTCATTTTCAATCTCATGAATCATTAGGATTTGTTGTTTTGTGTCTGTCATCAATCTCCTCAGCTCATGTTCTACGGCGGAACTGGAGTATTAGATATGAGTTTGGACAAACATAATAATTTTCGCTTAAATTATACTTATATTAAATAATTCATTAAATATATATAAATATTTAATGACGAATCCAATAATTAAGACGAATTATGAGTTTTATAGCAAATTCAGAACTCATAAACTTGAAATCTTCTTCCTTTACCCAATTGGAAGATATTAGGTGCACATGAAGTGAGGAATGCTTGACTTGTAAAATTTATTAACGTTTTATTAATTGGCATGCCTACTATGTAGTATGCACTATAGAAAATAGCAAAATGTTTTTACACTCTCAGTGGAGCCCTTACTTTTCTATCTATACTACCTTAAAAAGGCAGAAATATTTAGAAACCTCTAAACTTGACAATTTTTATTTAATTTCTCCTTAAACTTTGCACGATCTTTAATATCCTTCTGACTTGAAAATTCGATAGTCCTGACCCCTAGATGCTGATGTGGCAAAAAGCATTTGACGTATTTGAAGGTGTTTTCAACTGGGATTTGGGTAATTGAAGAAAATATTTGGCAGAAAAAAAAGAGAGAGACGAAAAGTGTTGTAGGCAATGAAGGAGACATCTTTACTTTCTTCTTTTAGCTGTTTGATTATATGATCCTTTGCTTCTTGCTATCCATATTTATGGATGGAGGGAAAGGATAAAGTTGGGACAAATATGTGAATTCAAAACTGGTCAATGATGGGGTGCTGTCCGTGTACGTGGAACCAAGTGGATATATGCATTAAAACACAGCCTTTTGTCCATGCGTTCTTCGAAGAAGAAAATAAATGTGGAAGAAATACGTCTATATCATTCTAATATCCAGGAAAAAATAATTCATGCATCACTAGTTCTTATATTACAATTTTGCATTACTGTAATTATTATATAATTTATATGTATACCAACATACACCTATGAGTTTCCTTTTGTAGTATTCACAAAATAAAGATATGAATGTAAACAGAGTAGTGAGCATTGTGTATACGGGTAAAACTCGAGCTCATGATACACTCCGGCCTCCTATAGGATAAAACGAGTTCGAGATATGATTGCGAAGGATCGGAATCGAAACAAAGATCTCATCGAGTCAGAATCCGGTGGCACGATGCGTGCCCTCGAGAATATCGGGTTTATGATTCGAGATCGATCCAAATCCTGAAAGACTTCGGAGAACATTGTCGGGCAATCAAGCACGACCAACAGAAGGTCGTAATATCCGTGACCGGCTGGATATCATGGTATGGATCTCGGCACGTATCGACGAAGAACCGACAATCAGTTAAACAGAAGAATTTTTTACCTTTTATAGAATTGTACTTAGAGTAGGATTCCCCTACTATATAAAGGGGGTCTGATAATTCATTAGGGATAAGGTAACACGTATTCCAAAGTAATATACTACTATTTTCACTATTATTATAAGCTTTGTCTCTCGTTCATCAATATTGTCCACTGTGAGCCCGGATCGAGGGGGAATGTTTCACTAAGGCTGGAATCATCCCCCTCGCGTGGTTTGAATTTACTATGCCTTTACTTGTCCATTCTAATTCAATTTATCATTTTGTATCAAATTAATCCGCATATCCTTAAAACCACTTACAAATTTAATTATTATATGATTTTGAAGGTAAACAGTTTGGCGCCCACCGTGGGGCTAAGGATAATAGTCGTAATTTGATACAAATTTTCATAGCACACCCTACTTCACACTTGTTCTTTGAAGTGTCTTTGATTTCATGTCAAAGTTTAAAATGTCAAACTCCCAATCTTCCCCTCTAAACATGGATGCTGAATTTGGCCACCATGGCGAGAACAATAATATGGTGCCCGGTAATGAGGTGCCCCCTGCCGATCCCAACGGAATTTCGGCCGCGGACCCGATCGACGCCAACACACATGTGGCCATTAACGCGAATTTGCCTACCGATCCTGAGAATAGCGTCCGCGGGGGAGTCCGATCAGTAGCCTTAAATACACGTGACGGTGAAGGAGATGTGATCAACTTGCGGGTGATCTTCGAAATGCTGCGAGCTCAGCAGGCAGCGATAGCCCAACTGCAAAACCAAAGCCGCGCTCCCAGTAGAGTTGAGCCCAAACCATCCCGGAAAAACACTCACATAAATGAACCAGCCACATATAGGCCAAATGAAGCTGAACCCGGGACCAACCCTGAGATAATAAAGATGCTCGAGGAATTGACAAACGGGTAGGAATAGGAGAGAAGAAAATCGAATCCAACGACAAGAAGGTATAGACCTACAACTCCAGGGTCGACCAAATCCCCGGAACACCACCGATAATGAAAGGCCTAGATTCCAAAAAATTTGTTCAAAAACCTTTTCCTCCGAGCGCAGCTCCGAAGCCAATCTCAAAGAAGTTCTGCATGCCCTAAATTCCTAAGTATAACAGAACAACTGATCCAAATGAACATGTGACCTCATATACGTACGCCATCAAGGGGAATGACCTGGAAGATGATGAGATCGAATCCGTCTTGCTGAAAAAGTTCGGAGAGACCTTGTCAAAAGGAGATATGATATGGTATCACAACTTACCCCCCAATTCTATTGACTCATTTGCTATGCTTGTGAATGCTTTTGTAAAAGCACATGCCGGAGCCATCAAGGTCGAGACAAGGAAATCGGACATTTTCAAGGTAAGGAAAAGAGATAACGAGATGCTTAGAGAGTTTGTGTCAAGGTTTCAAATGGAACGGATGGTCTTGCCGTCTGTGGCAGATGATTGGTCCGTTCAGGCCTTCACCCAAGGACTCAATACTCTATGCTCATTGGTTTCACAACAGTTAAAGCAAAATCTGGTAGAATATCCAGCTGTAACTTGGGACGATGTGCACAACCGATATCAATCGAAAATCAGGGTCGAAGATGATCAGCCCGGGGCCCCTTCCGGGTATGTTTATCCCGTCTGAGCTAGTGACGGATACAAAAGAGACATTGATCGTGAACCAAGGTCAAGTAGAGATCGGTATCAACCATACAACGGTAATCGTAGAGGTAACGAGTCTGGACGAAACCCTGTGAGGAGTGAAAGGAGAAGAGATTGAGGTCAAAATAACCGGGGACTCGTGAGCAAAAATGGTTTTGACAGGCCCACCGGACCTAAGGAAATGCCGAGGTTATTGGAGTACAATTTCAACGTCGATGTTGCTGCCATCGTATCTGCCATCGGACGCATCAAAGATACCAAGTGGCCTCGACCTCTACAGTCCGATCCAGCCCAAAGGGATCCCAACTTAATGTGTAAATATCATGTCACTCATGGCCACAGAGCATAAGATTGCCGACAATTGAGAGAGGAAGTAGCCCGGTTATTCAACAATGGACATCTCCGGGAGTTCCTGAGCGATCGAGCCAAAAACCATTTCAGGAATAAAGATTCTAGTAAGCAGATCGAGTAAGAGGAGCCTCAACATGTCATTAACATGATCATTGGTGGGGTCGACATTCCCTAGGGGCCGATGTTAAAGTGCACCAATGTATCCATCACGAGGGAAAAACGGACTCAAGATTATATACCAGAAGGAACCTTGTCTTTCAACGACGAGGAGTCTGAAGGCATTGTGCAACCCCACAACGATGCACTAGTAAAATATGTACTCATAAATAAATCTCGAGTTAAGCGTGTGTTAATTGATCCATGTAGCTCGGACAACATCATTAGATCGAGGGTCATGGAACAACTAGGTCTACAAGACCAAATCGTGCCTGTAGTCAGAGTTCTAAACATATTAAACATGGCATGTGAGACCTCTAAAGGGGAGATAACATTACCGGTGAACACCGCCAGAACCATTTAGGAAAAAATGTTCTATGTGATCGAAGGAGACATGAGGTACAATGCTCTGTTCGGGAGACCGTAGATTCATAACATGAGGGCAGTACCCTCGACGCTACACCACGTGTTGAAATTTTCGACACCAGGAGGGATTAAAATAGTTTATGGAGAACAACCGGCCACAAAGGAGATGTTTGCGGTCGATGAGGTGATCCCGGTATCCGCACTTTCGACATTGAAGGGTCTAAGTTCAGTGGCCAATGGAGAAACCAAATAGCAATTACCGGCACCAGCCGCGATCAAACCGAAGAAGGAGGGGACAGGTGAGGATGACAACTACGGAGTTCCCAGGTCTTTCATAGTCCCCGATGATTCTGACGCCACTAAATCAACGGTCGTAGAATTGGAGCAAGTCATATTGATCTAACACTTTCCCGATCGTAAGGTATACCTAGGCACGAGGTTAAGTCCCGAGCTCAGGAAAAAAGTCATTCAAATATTTATAGCAAACATAGATTATTTTGCTTGGTCCCACCTCGATATGACAAGGATTCCGCTGGAGATAACTACTCACAAGCTGAGCCTAGATACGAACTTCCAT
The DNA here is from genome assembly GCF_000390325.3 of Nicotiana tomentosiformis. Taxonomy (NCBI): domain Eukaryota; kingdom Viridiplantae; phylum Streptophyta; class Magnoliopsida; order Solanales; family Solanaceae; genus Nicotiana; species Nicotiana tomentosiformis. Next base: position 39,153,966 of record NC_090818.1, on the reverse strand, counting down.
CCGGTCAAGCAGAAAAGGAGGCCCCAGTCCGAAGTCAATCATGCATTCATCAAGGACGAGGTATCTAAACTCCTTAAAATAGGGTCCATCCGGGAGGTTAAGTACCTGGATTGATTTATAAACGTAGTAGTAGTCCCTAAAAAGGGAATAAATAAAGAATGTGTGTAGACTATAAATACTTAAACAAGGTATGCCCCAAGGACTCTTTCCCTCTGGCAAACATCGATCGTATGATTGATGCAACGGCCGGTCACATGATCCTCAGTTTTCTCGATGCCTACTCCGGGTACAACCAAATTCAGATGGACCCGGACGACCAAGAAATAATGTCCTTCATCACTAAATACGGTACCTACAGCTATAACGTAATGCCATTCAGACTAAAAAATGCCGGTGCCACTTACCAATGCCTAGTAAATCGGATGTTCGAAAAGGAAATAGGAAAATCACTGGAGTTTTACATTGACGATATGTTAGTTAAGTCCCCGCGAGAAGAGGACCATTTGAAACATTTACAGGAAACCTTCAACATATTGAAGAAATACAATATGAAGTTGAACCCGGAGAAATGCGCATTCGGAGTCGGGTAAGGGAATTTCCTCGGATTCATGGTGTCCAACCGGGAATTGAGATTAATCTCGATAAGATCAAGGCCATCGAGGAAATCACTATTGTGGACAATGTCAAGGTCGTTCAAAGGTTAACCGGGCACATAGCTGCTTTGGGTAGATTCATCTCGAAGTCCTCCGACAAGAGCCATCAGTTCTTCTCACTATTGAAGAAGAATAATAACTTCTCATGGACCCTGGAGTGCCAACAAGCCTTGGAGGAACTCAAGCGGTACCTCTCGAGCCCACCCTTGCTTCATACTCCAAATACAGACGAATAGTTGTACCTGTACTTAGCGGTATCCGAGGTAGCGGTAAGTGGAGTTCTGGTCCGAGAAGAGGAAGGCACACAATTTCCTATCTATTATGTTAGCAGAACTCTAGCGAGTCCGAAACTAGGTATCCCCAGCTAGAAATATTGGCGCTCGCTTTGCTAAGCGCCTCTAGGAAGCTAAGATCGTATTTTCAATTCCATCCTATATGTGTTGTGACTACTTACCCATTAAAAAATATAATGCATAAAACCGATCTCTCGGGACGATTGGCCAAATGGGCCGTGGAGATCAATGAGTAAGATATCGAATACCGACCCCGAACCGCCATCAAATCTCAAATTTTGGCGCACTTCATGGCCGACTTCACGCCGGCCCTAATTCCTGAGGTCGAGAAGGAGTTGTTGTTGAACTCGGGGATCTCTTCCGTAATTTGGACCCTCTTTACGGACGGTGCCTCGAACACAAAGGGGTCCGGGCTTGGCATCGTATTGAAGCCACCAACGAGTAATGTAGTTAGGCAACCTATTAGAACTGTAAAATTGACTAAAAATGAGGCGAGTGTGAGGCCATGATTGCAGGTCTTGAACTGTCTAAAAGCCCGGGGGCCGAGGTGATCAAAGCTAAGTGCGATTCCCTCCTCGTGGTGAACCAAGCAAATGGAACCTTCGAAGTCAAAGAGGAACGAATGCAAAGATACCTAGATAAGCTACAGTTGACGTTACATCATTTCAGGGAATGGACTTTACAACATGTACCTCGGGATCAAAATAACAAGGCCGATGCTCTTGCTAACTTGGGATCATCGATCGACGACGATGAATTCAACTCGGGAACGGTCGTACAACTCATAAAATTGGTAGTGGAAGAAGGCCATGCCGAGATAAACTCGACAACCTTAACCTGGGACTGGAGAAACAAATACATGGATTACTTGAAGACCGAAAAACTTCCCTCGAATCCTAAAGAATCGAAAGCTCTTCATACAAAGGCGGCCCGTTTTAGCTTGTCCGAAGACGGTACCCTATTCAGAAGAACATTCGATTGTCCACTCACCATATGTCTAGGACTGGGAAACACTGAGTATGTTTTTATGGAAGTCCATGAGGGCACCTGCGGAAATCGGTCGGGCGCCTAGTCATTAGTTAGGAAGATAATCAGATCTGGCTACTATTGGATCGACATGGAAAAAGTCACAAAAGAGTTTGTGCAAAAATGCGATGAATGTCAAAGGCATGCTCCCATGATCCATTAGTCCGGGGAACTACTGCATTTGGTCTAGTCACCCTGGCCATTCATGAAATGGGGAATGGACATCATTGGTCCCCTGCCCTGGGCGCCCGGTAAGACTTAATTTATCTTATTTATGACTGATTATTTTTCTAAGTGGGTGGAAGACCAGGACATTGAGAAAGTTAGGGAGAAGGAAGTTATTGATTTCATATGGGACCATATAATATACCGATTCGAAATGCCGACTGAGATCGTGTGCGACAATGGGAAGCAGTTCATCATCAGTAAAGTGAGCAAGTTTTTCGAGGACCATAAGATCAAAAGGATCCTATCAATGCCCTATCACCCTAGTGGAAATGGGAAAGCAGAGACCACGAACAAAACTATACTCCAAAACCTCAAAAAGAGATTGACCGACAAAAAAGGAAAATGGAACGAAATCTTTCCCAAAGTCCTATGGGCATATTGTACGACCTCAAAATCCAGTACCGGGGCCACCCCGTTCTCGCTGGTCTACCGTGTCGAAGCTCTTATACCTGTCAAAGTAGGAGAAGCAAGTCTCAGGTTCCGATATACGACCGAGGCCATGAGTACGAACCTGGAACTGGTAGACAAAAGGCGCGAGACCGCCCTCGTCCGGTTGGCCGCCCAAAAGCAACAAATCGAAAGATACTACAATCAGAGAGCCAACCTTTGACACTTCAATGTCGGGGATTTGGTGTTAAGAAGGGTGACATTGAGCACTTGAAACCCGAACGAAGGGAAGGTGGGACCGAAATGGGAAGGTCTGTATCGAATTATCGAGATCACTGGCAAAGAATCGTACAGACTCGGAACGGTGAACGATTACCGAACAACTGGAACATAAACCACTTCAAACAATACTACTGCAAAGGTATGACCCCAGTCATTACTTTTCTTTAAATATATTACGAATCGGACTAACGTTTGCAGGTAACGACCAAGGAATGATGCAACTATTAGACCTGAAAGCACGTGTTTCACTCTTTTTCCCTTGAACCGGTTTTGTCCCAAGTGGGTTTTCTGGCAAGATTTTTAACAAGGCAATATGGATCGTGCTAACTTAGAATTAAAGACCGACTGTGAACCGGAGTCAAGGTTTGCATTAACAGTATCCGATCCCTCTCTAAGATCGGCCTCGAATACTAGGGGCCATCACCTTCGGGTAATTATTTTAATAAGGAAGGAAACTTTGTGCTCAAACAAGTCTGGACTTGGTAGATAGGATTTGTTGTAAGGGCCAAACGGTCAAATGAACCGTGCACACATAGACCACTTAATCCATAACATGAAGCTTGTACACATTTGCAATCTTGTATGTTGCACAGAAATAAAAAAAAGTTTCTACCTTGCAGATACATATTTTGTCTCTTCAAAACTATTGTATTTTGTTCCTTAGAGACATCGGGCCCAAGGGCCACCTCTGTCCGAATCCAAAAGATCACCCCCGCTCGGGGATTGTCATCATGGGCAATCCCGAACATCTCGGGATACGAAGCCCAGGGGCACAAAAATCTATTAGGAAGTGCCCGAACTTCAAAGGCTACGGCCATCCCCATTAGGGGACTGTTGTCCCGGGCAAGCTGGGATCGCTCGGGGTAATAAGCCCATTGGGCAACACCCGAACTTAAAAGGCTACAACCGTCCTAGAACGGCTCGGGGACGTCCAAGATCCGTAATCAAAACATAAGGCCTTCAAAATTTCTAAACCGGTTCAAAGGCTACCCTCGGAAAAATTATAATCTAAATTTTTTTAAGTAAACACTTCGGGGAAAGCTTCCGGTCATACCAAGCCCCCACGAGTCTTAAGCAAAATAATATCGAGAATGAGTATTATTCGAACCTACGAACAAGACCTTATTATTGCGTGCTAAGACATTCGAGATCTTTGCAATCGTAAAGAAAAAGCAAAAAAAAAACAAACTTGGAAATTGTCAAAGGGAAAAAAGAGACTTGTATATATACATAAGTCTTTACAAAGGACAAACGGCCTCAACGAAAAATACAAAAGCGAAGAAACATCTACAAGGAACCTAAGAAGCCTGATCAAGTCTCATCACCGGGGCTATCAGGGTCTTCCCCTTCCTCGGATCTGCCGAACCCTCGGAATCTTCCTCCTCCCCGGGGTACGCCAACGTCTTGGCCTCAGCCTCGAGCCTCTTAACATTTTCAATCTCGGCCGATAAATCGAACCCCCGGGCATGAACTTCCTCGAGAGCCTCACTTCGGGATTACCACCTCACATATTTGACAATGGCCTTTAGGCGTTCCTGAGCTGCCTCTACGTCAGCTTTGTACTGGGCCAACCATATTTTCAGTGTCGGCCCTGGTTATTTTTGCCGCTGACTTGGCTGCTTCAAGCTCCTTGGCAAGGGTATCCCATGCGGAAAATGCCGAGCCCAGTTGAGACTGAAGATCTTCAATTTTTTGGGATTGAGTTTTAGCTTTCTCCTTCACCAATTAAAGTTGGGCCTCCGCTGAGGCCAGCTGCTCCCGGGAAGTCTCCTTTTCCAAAGCCAACCATCCATCCTGCCCTTCCACTCTTCGCCCATCGCCTTGACTTTGTCCGTCTTAGCCCGGAGCTGGTCGACCCGATCAACCTTCTGCGGAACCTGGGGATTCCAACCGTTAGACACCGTGTCTAGCTCATCATCACTAACTTCAAAGATTTTTACCTTTTCCAACAAGTCAGCGTGTTATTACTAAGCGGCGTCTAACTCGGCTTGGAGGCTTTTGACTTCTCCTCACGTTGCTCGCTAAGAAGCTTATACATGCCTCTCTTCTTAGCAAGCTCTTTGACTTCGGCCTCGAGTTGGCTCAGCTCATCCCAGTTCCAAAAGAAGGTTTCATGGTGGAGCACCGAGGCCTGCAAATATGAGAAGAGATATTAGAATCATCAAGAACTAATACTAATATTAGAAGAGACATTAAAATTATCAAGAATTACCCGGTCCAGCGCATGTTGTGCTTCGTTGAATGGGTATGGCATATCTACCTCGTTCATTTTTGCCTAGTCTTCTTTGGTTACCAGACACCAGAGGTAACTAGCTATACCTACGAGGCCAGAAAAAATTTAGGCATCCTCCGGAACAGTGATAATGACAGACCACTTCCGACCAAGATCCATGCTCGGAGCAGGGAACCGATTGATCAATCCCGGGCTCAAGCTCGACCCACAAACCTTAGGGGGTGGACTTTTCTTTTATACCTCTAAGTCACCCAATCCAGTGAAATCCTCCAGGGTGGATGAGTCTACACCATCAAAAATGCCTCGGAGGGTATCATCCACTCCATGGACCCCCTCGTGGGATCGCTCCTTCATCGTTCGGGCTTCATCGAACACTGATTCTGTGAATAAAGGAGATCCCTATATATTTATAATGCCAGGCTGGGTAGATCGTCATCTCGAGAGTTCTCGGCCCTCACTTTGGCATCAGCCTCGCGAACCTAAAGGGGATTAACTTCCGTCGTTTCCCCATCGGCAGCCACCCATTCCTCTGAGACAGATGGCTCATGGGCCACAAATATTTCATCCTCCTCGAGCTCGTCTCTGAGTCGGAGGAGTGATTCCAAGTCAAGCACTCGGGTGCTGGAGGTTTCCTTTCTCTTACGAACCAACCTCCTTATCGTTTTATTCTTCTTTGAGCTTGGGGAACTCGAAGCCCTTTTCCTTTTGTTCTCCCCTGCTATGGCTCCGGGCTGTACTGAAGCAGAAGAATCGACAAGTAAGTAATCGTCCCCAACCAAGGACCTAAGCTCTACGGTCTGAGGCAAACCTGCAAAAGATAAGTAAAGAAGAAATAATAAGAACGTGATGCTAGAAGAAGAAGCCTAGCGCAACCTATTCGGGAAAGAGATCTTACCATGGGAACGGGCCTAGTAGAATGTGATAAAAAATCAAATATAGTCAAAAATTAGGTGCTCACACCAACGACTTTTCGAAAGTTTGCGCCACGAGCGCTCGGAATAGGGCATCTGCGAGACAATGCCTTCGATTTATTCCTTTAATAGAGGAACGACATTCGGGACTTGAGCGACAGTTGCGCCACCACAAACACCAATGAGGAAAAAGTGAGATGAGCATGAAATCAAAATTCAAAGAGAAATTGTATTTACATGATGCATTCCACTTCTCGGGGAATGGCCTAGATTCGTCCGGAATCAAGTCTGAGGTCCTTACCCGTACAAAATGTCCCTGTCAACCTCGATACCAGTCTTTATCGATGCTTGAGAATGGGGTCTTATTATCCCGGCGCACGAGCTTTATCAGTCCCCCTCGGAAGATTCAGGGACTATATAGTAATCTAAGGTAAACTGACAAGAGTCAATCTTGTTCACAAAAAATCGAAGGATAACGATGGGTGGATGTGGCCTAGACATACCTCGTACCTCTTACAGAAGTCTATGATGACCGGATCAACCGGGCCTAGCGTAAAGGGATAAGTGTAGATACTTAGGTATCTCTCAACGTGGGTAGTAATGGCCTCCTCAGAGTCGGGGACCACTATATCCTTTTCGGCCCAGTTGCAGTCCTTTCGGACCAAGGGGAAATCATCTTCGGTGATCGAGAAAATATATCTCGATGCCTCCTCACACAAACCTGCACCGAAGAGGGCTTCTCGACCTTGACGTCGTCAGCGACCGAACAACCCTCGGGAATGAATATCTTCAAGGGAGGTTTAGGAGCCGGTCCATCGGTAATCATGTTAGCAGCTAATCTCCCGAGGTCGACCACATCGGAAGTGGTTTTGTTGGTTTTGACAGTCGTTCGGGAGGTAGAAGCAACCTTTTGGGGAACAGATTTTGAGGTTTTTTCCATTGTTATAGGGGAAAGCTTGAAGGAGATAGAGAAAGGTTGAAAGCTGGAAGCTCAGATGTGTCGGCTCGAGCGGATGATGAGTAAAACTTTTGCTTAAATGTGTCAATTTCAAGTGTTATATTTGGCTTAAACGTGACAATTAAAATAAAAGTGGCAGTTTAGGATCAAAAGTAATGATCGTTGAAGTTGATTTTCCTTTTTATTTGCAGAATTCGAATAATATATTCTAGTAAAAGTGAATTACAAGATAGTTTTATAATAAAATAATGAATAAACATAAATGAATTTTTCATCTAAACTTGCAGACGTAATGTTGGTTCCCCACGTACACGCTATGACGGTAATATACATGGCCATCAAGTAATACAGTGTCTGGAAAATCAAATGTCCACCCATAGAGATGTAGATTAATTATTAACTAAGCAACTAAAATTAATTATTTGTCCAAGGTATTCAAAAATGATTGGTCGACCAGATAAGCTGCAGCACTAGGGTTATGGTACTCTGCTGATGGAGGAGGAAGAGAGAATTTCTCTAAGGGAGCATAGGTCGACCAAACTAGCAGTTATCTCAGGTGTAGGAACCCGACATTACTATAGAAAGCTAGGGTATGAGCTTGAAGGTCCTTACATGGTAAAAAACCTCGTATAGAAGTATACTTGTTATTTTGCTGTAGGGATGGTTTTCCTATTAGTCCTTCGACAAGTTTTGTATCACACACGGTTGATTGTATTTTAAATGGTAAAAAAAAAAAAGAAAAAAAAAGAAAAAAAAGAAAAAAATGATTAATGTTCTACTAAATTACCGTCACGGCCCCAAAATCCCACCTTAGGAAGTCGCGATGATACATATTCCCTAAAACTAGGTAAGCCTAACACATGCTGAGTTACCAACAGATTTAAACAATTTAATCATTAAACATGAACCAGTAAATGCCATACATAACCAACAACGATCAATAGATATACAATATCTCAAAATCGGTTGTACGAAACATAAGCTTTTCTAAGAGTAACTAAGAATATCATATACATCACTGTTTGGAATAAAAATAAACAGTAACAAAGTAAAGCTCTAGAAGGTGACTCCGAGACTTGCGAGTATAGTGGCAGGTATATCTTAAGTCTCCGTAGCAAATCTCCAACATCAAGTTAACGACCGGCACGCTCAGAGGTACCTGAATCTGCACAAAAATATGCAGAACCGAAGCATGAGTGCACCACAACGGTACCCAGTAACTATCAAGACTAATCTCTCTGGAGTAGTGACGAGGTACAGTCAAGATACCTACTAGACATAATAACTTGTGCACAATATTAATATAATTCTAACAGAGGAACAAATATCAACGTAAATCTAAACATGAGAAGAATAACAATATAACGCTAGCAATGGATAGAAGAAATAACAAATAGCAACAAGGAATAAAAATGTGATATGCAGCAAGTTATCAAAACGCCTTTAGAGTACCAGTAAAACCAATTAAGGAAAAACAATGACAACCAATTAATTAACCGTTCTATCACAAGGTTACACAAGAATCACCCTGAGGTACCATACCTCATAATCACAAATCACGAGGCCCAAATCACGAATCTCAATCACATGATATCTCGTGAACACATTATTAATGATAACCGCACAGACAATTCACGTGCTGCACAGACAACTCACGTGCTAATACCATTAATACCCCAAATCTGTATAAACAACTTATGTGCCGCTAATAACAATACCTCATATCCTCACGGACAACTCACGTACTAACAAGAATAATATTCATATCCGCACGGATAACTCATGTGCCAACAATATCAATATATCATATCTGCACTGGCAACTCATGTGCTAACAATACAGTCCACACACAGAAGGCACGTATAAAAGAATACACGTACATGATCAATGAACATCAAGAGTTGTACTCCTAGAGTGATTTTGGTCACCTGTTACGGTGTATGCTTGTGCAAGTGTAGTAACACAATTCAAGTCAATAGGTAACAATCAGAGACACCGAGTAGCACATTGGTAACAACACAACAAAATCCGTAATATGCATGACACATACAAGAAAGTCACACAACCATACACATACTATGAATAACAATACCCTCATGCCAACACAAATTATCCCCGACATATCCCACCTTGTCTCGTTGCGTGCGCAAAAATAAAATAAATATCCGCCTTCTCTCGCCACACGCGCATCAATAATTATTCCACCTTGTCTCGCTACATGCGTAAATCCAACATATATAGCCCGCCTTGTCTCTACCCATGTGGAAATATCAATAATAACATTAGCACGGACAACTCACGTGTAAAAACCCCGACAATCCTCAACATTCCCACATGTGCCAAAAACATAACAACAATTCCAATACCACAATCATACATAGCCCACGTCTAAATAACACTGAGTACAACAACAACAACAACAACAACAACAATAACAACAACAATAACAACAACAACAACAACAACACGGGATACGGAAAGTAAATCAACACAAGAACTACAACAACATAATTAAATAGAAGAATCAGCTCAACAATGAAAGAGATAACATGTAATAATGACTTCCAATAAGAATAACTCAACAATGAGAGAGATAACATGTAATAACAACTTCAAATAAGAATAATGCAACAATAAAAGAGGTAACATGATAATAAAATATAGAACATGACTAACAACCTCAAATAAAGCATGTAAGAGTAAACTTAATAATAAAGATATAACATGATTGAACAACTTCAATTAAATACTTATAAGAAATCTAAGAGTCTAAAACGGTCAAATTTCCACATATAAGGACGTGTACATACTCATCACCTTGTATACACATTTTCACGTAATTCAAATTGTGCAATCAAACCAATCCCTATGGGATAGTTTTTTCCAACAAAGTTAGGAAAATACTTACCTCAAAGCCCGAAATCAATACTTTAAAAATGCCTTTCCTCTAAAATTCACCTCTGTCCGGCTCAAATCTAGACAAAAATGACTTAATATCATCAAACAATGCAAAATAATCCACTTTTAGTTAATAAAATTAAGATCTTTATACAATTCGCCAAAAGTCAATTACATGCTTGTCCAGTCAAAACCAAAGTCCAAGGGTAGGTTTTGACTTTTCATAACCCCACGAGTCCATATATGTGTTTTGTTTTTAAATCCGAGTCCAATAGTTATATGTGAAAATCCTTCCTCAAAATCATCTCCTACCGAGCTAGGGTGCCAAAATAACATAAAATGAAGCTAAGTCTCGCCCTCTCAGCCCTTTTGTTCATCTATGGATGTCGTAATTGCGACCAATTGCGAAACCTCAAAATTGCAGAACAGGGATCGCAAAAGCGAACCCTAACAGCCCTTTCAGATGTCGCAATTACAACAAGGACTTCGCAACTGCGATAACACCCTATATCGCAAAAGCGACCAGACTCAACTCTACAATGGCTTCACAAATGCGATAAAGGAGTCACATCTGCGACATCTGGACCTCCCCTTACCTCTTTGCAATTGCGATGTTTGTGCTCGCAATTGCAAAAATTGCAGCACTAACACACCAGCAATATGTAACCAGATCAATCAAATCCGAAACATATCTGAAACTCACCCGAGCCCTCGGGGCTCCACACCAAACATCCACATAAGTATAAAAATATCATACGATCTCGTTCGAGCGATACAAATACCAAAATAACATCTAGAACCATGAATTGGACATCAAAACGCATGAATCAAAAGGAAAACTCAAAAACCTCTAGAACCATAACCAAGCATTCAATTCCTATCAAACCAACTCCAAATTATACCAAATTTTGCAAACTAGTCCCAAATAATAAAATGGACATATTTCAAGTCCCAAAGTCAAAATCTGAACCAGATAGATATAAAGTCAAATCTTGGTCAAACTTAAGAAAATTCTATACCTTCAAATTGCCAACTTTCGGCAAAACAAGCTGATTCACCCTCGAGACCTCCGAATTCAATTCCGGGGATACGCCTAAGTCTAAAATCACAATACGAACCTATCGGAACCATAAAAAAATATGAAGAGGTCATCTTTACAAAAGTCAAACCTCGGTCAATATTTTCAACTTAAGCTTCTAAAATTAAAAAAATATTCTTCCAAATCAAATCCTGAAACTCTCGAAAAACAAAACCGACCATGCACGTAACTTATAATACATAATACGAAGCCACAAAAGACCCCAAACCACCGAACAAAATGCTAAATCTCAAAATGACCGGTCGGTTCGTTACAATTATTTTTTTAAAAATAAAATAAGTAATTAACTAAACCAACGAGAATGCAAGAGTTGTGATTGGATTTTAATCAAATAAGATGAAGATTTCAGGGATGTGATTGATTTATTAATCCTATTGAGTTCGTAATTTTACCCGTCAATCTGAATATTCTGTGGTTGTTAGTTGACCGGATTGTTTATATGAATAGCATGATCCGACAATACTATACGCTCATTATCTCGTCCCTTCTTCCTCACGAAAGTCGGGCTTCGACGTCGTGACAACTCTTTCTAAAGGAAGGGTGTTAAAAGAGAGAGTCGCCACCTAACGGGGTTGAGGTGCGTTAGGGAACCTATTTGCGAATAACTCTAGTTTAACCAGTCTGCGTCACCAAAGATCGGGTAAGGGCTCAAATTACCTCGAGGAGAAGGTGTTAGGCAATCCTCGAGGTCCACAACTATGGGTCCCGACTGAACTTGAATTATATGAATTAGTCCAAATAAAGAGAAAAGAAAAAATTGGGCAAATAAACAAAATAATTTATTTTAAGGCAAGGTTGGGGGGGGGGGGGGTCCTAAGTTCTTTAGCCTAAAGGATCACCTGATGTAACATAAATAATACTTCGTAACTCCCTCGAGATGGGATGTTACTCGTATTATTCAGCAGGCATACACTATCATCGCCTTCTACCCAATTACTACCTTTAAGTTGTTACCTAAGGCGCACTAATTGATTCTAAGCCGTACCTTATGCGTGCACTACCCGTCCCATGCCTATGGTCCCGGAAGCGTTTTGACCTCTATTTTGGGTGGTCCTAGACTTAACTTAGATTGCTCAAAATGATAAAACTAGGCGACATACAAAAGCAAGTTGGACTTCATATAAAAGCAAACAAGGGCTCAAGCTAGCCTCCGCACTTAGGCAACAAATGCACGCAAATAAATTGGCGTTTGACAGTCGCAGAATTAAGACGAGTTAAAATCATTAAATCATATAGACATGATTTCTATGTGATTCTGGATTTTGATCATGCGGGCATTATGCAAAGTATAATTTCTGAGCGACTGTATAGTTGCCTACTGATTATAAGCATAAACGGTTAAAACCTATAGACAGTCTATCTAGGTGACTTACGCATTATTTGGCAGTGATAAACACGAGAGATATTCAGAATTACTCAGTTTGATCCTATAGGCATGCTTTCTAATAGTGGCAATGAAACAGTGTTGAAAGTTCAATATTAACACTTAAAAAGCGAGTGGTATTAACCTTCTAATGATTAACGATAGAAATTGATTTTTTATACTTAGCTCCTATAGGCATGTCTCCTAGGTGGGCAGTATAACATCGAATTAACCCATTAAAGCCATATAGGCATGATTTCTGAATGCAGATTTTGTAGAACATAAGCTAACATAGCCTTATAGTCATAATATCTAATGAATATGCTACAGTTATGTAAATTGAAAGATTGGTCATTGGCACTTTATTTCCTATAGACATTGTATCTAATAAACACATAGGAGCAGAATATGTTAAACGAATTAAACACTCAGGTCCTATAGACAGGTTATCTAACAGAACATGTTGAGTAAATTAAACACCTATAGGCAGGATTTCGACCCGTTCACGCAAATATTAGAATAAACCCATTTTTCCAATTTTTACTAATACCCCAATTGTTATTACAGAATTATTATAGGCCCAATACAAAAAACAAACGATACAAATAACTATAGTGGGCCTAAGATAAGCCCAAAGTATACCCAGCCCAGCCAAGACTTCAGTTTTGTATCCATACAGGTTTCAACATAGCCCAGAAACCACAAGAGAACTTAGATGATACCCAACAGCCATAGTCGATCAAAAGATTCAGAAAAACTGTCATTTACACAAGCCAATTGGCTTATTCAGTAGGCATCGAGAGGGACAAAATTGAGCAGTCAAGAAAAAAGTGGCCAAAAACCTTAGGCCCTAGTGTGTCAGAGTTCACAAGGGTCTCAAAGTGGACCCCGAGCAGTGCTCACACTAGGGAGGTTAATTGAGAAGTTTTAGGAGGCCTTGGATCTTAGCCGACCAAGAATTAGAGACCCAGAACAGGGAAACAACCAATGAAAAGAGTAATAAAGTAATGGGTTTGGAAAAGCATTTGCAGACACTTTAAGATAATCACATAATGAACATGAACTCGAGAAGCAAACTAATACATTGGCGCAGAGTTACATATGATAAGAAACAAGGATCATGGGATTGCAAAGTTAACGGGCAAGGACATTAGACTAGTAAAACCAATTAATACAACCAGTTTAGAACTTAAAGGATCAGATTATACCCAAACTCAGGATTACACAGTATAATACAAACATGATTAAATATCATAGAGGGTATCAGTCAAGTTTAAGGGATAACAAGTTGTTAGAGGTGCAAATTTGGACATGGCAAGAACACATAGAGTGGCAACCATAGTCATAGTACACTTAGAGTAAAGGTCTTAAACAAGTTGGGGCAGGTTAACAACATCAATTAATCACTGAAAGCTCGTAATTAGGCAAAGTAACATGGATTAAACCATGTAATAAGAACAACACTACAATAATTAAGCTTTACTCTGTCTGAATTAACTAAGTTAAGTACAAAGACATTATTAAGCTAGCAATTATAGGCAGAATTAAACAGGAAAAGAGTCAGGAGAACATATTAGGTCATGCAATTCGAAGAACATGCTATTAGAACATGATAAACATTGCGAAAGTTAGAAACCAACCAGTGATTGTTCAACAAACAAGAAAAGAATGGCAGTAGGGACCCAGAATCTCGAATGTATCAAGTTCCAAGGGTTTCAAGAACCCAGGGCAGTGCTCACACCCAAGAGAGGTCAGGAAAAAGAGAAATCCGGTGCCCTTGGCATACAACCGGCCAAGAGCCAAACAAAACAGAGTAATAAGCAAATATAGAGTAGAAACCTCAGTTGTTTTAGTGGAAAATGGTGATTGATGTCTGTTTCAAATGGGGAAGGGAATGAGTTTATATAGTGTAGAAATCGAACACATAAACATAAAAAACCATCAATCAAACACTGAAAAGGAAAGAACACCACATGAAATCAAAATTAGTAAAGAAAAGAGAGAAATTTCAAAACCCTAATTTTAGGGAAAGTACATAAAAATAGGCAGAATCTAAAAATAAAAAATCAAACGTTGCACAGAATAAGATGAATATAGACAGAAATATAGCTTAAAATCAGAGATTTGAACCAATTTTGGTTTGATTCTGTAAATCCTAGTTTTAGGGAAAGTAAGAGTCAACAGAATATAAACAAAATCGGACTCACACGGCATAGGATGAACATGGACGGAATAATATTCAAAAATCAGGGATTTGAATCGATTTTGGTTCAATTTTGATGAGATCTTCTTGCCATGTTTAGGCAAGCACTATAGGAGAGTAGCCAGTACCAGAAGGAGGCCGAGTATGGTAAGTAATAGCCATGGAATCCCATATTAGGTGGGATTAGGAAAAGATTTAGGGCGGCGGGTTTAGGGTTCTTCAGAGAGGGAGAAGGGAGATGAGAGAATATTATGACGGCGAGTAAAGGGGAGTGATTAGGGTTAGGGGTGAAGGGGGTAATTAAAAGGAGGAAAATAATAAGGGTCGTTGATCTCTCAAGATGAACGACCATGATTAAAAAGTGCGTGGAGTGGGTCGTGTGAAACGGGTACCGACCGGGTTGGGGTTAGTGGGTCATTGGTTTGGGATGGGGTTATTTGGGCTAGTGTATTAGGTGTTTTGGGCCATTATTTGGTCCGAAAATAGGTTAAAAGTGGGGCTAGTTTTTAAATACCCAACATTTTAGCAAAAATATATTTTAAAAGTAATTAATGAATAATTTTTTTTTAATTGTGTTCTAAAATGATTAAAAATAATAAATTAATATTATAAAATATAAAAAATTATTTTTTTCATAAATAATGTAATTATACATGAATATGAGCTATTATTGCAAAAATATGCAATTAGCCCTAAAATACAAATGTAATTATACAAATTGCACTGAAAAATATTTTAAACCTCATGCTGATATAAATGATAAGTTTAGATGATTAAATCATCATAAAATAATTTGGAGGATAATTATTGTATATTTATACAATAAAATTGCGGAAATAAAATGGTTTAAAGTCTTTAAAAATTATGAACAATTATGAAAATACTTGTGTATGCTTATAAATAAAATGATGATGTATATACACTATTTTGAAAGTATATATATATATTTATAATATAAAATATGAGGAAAAAATTGGGTATCAACAAATGCCCCTCTTTACCCGGGAATGATGAAAGAGTTGTCGGGTAAAGAAATGATGACCGATTTTGACTGAATGGGGTGATTTGAAAAATGGAGGCCGAACTCCGGTTTCTGAGTTGCCTACATTTCGCTGGTTTTACGAGAACCAGGCCGTGTATAGTTCTGGATCCAGCGGCGAACTGAGCCGATAGAGTTGTTGTAGGAATGGACAGGTTCTTCTAGATAGGACGACATCAGAGTTGTGAATGAATGTACCTTGGAACGGTTATGGGTATTTGAACAGTCATCAAGTGGAAATGGGTAACGAATGGTGGTTGGCTCTATTTGAGGTAGTTACAGGGTGTGAATATTGGACGGAAATTAGAGCGAAGATTGCTCCCGTTGGGAGAACGGTTACCTCATGGATTACATGCAAAACATGAATACAATGCATGCAGGTGTGTATTGCAATAATTTAAAGGTGTATTTGGACGATGGGGATGATGTCCATAGACCATGACATCCTGGGCCATGAATCATGTGATAAGAGATTCGCAGGCCATGAAATGATGTTCTCGAGCCATGAGGATGGTGCCTCTGAACCATGATGCCTTTGAATAATGATGTTCAATATTGAGAGATCCTCAGGCCATGGCATGATGTCTTCCAACTATGAGGATGATGCCTTCGAACTATGATGACTTCAGACAAAATGGCGATATTCCAGCCCATGAGATGCAAAGACATGACGCTTGGTTATGCAAAGCGAAACAAGACGGATCTTAGTCTTGTGTAAGATCGGGGGCAGAGCTTAGCCCTGAGAAAAATAGAAAATAGTGCTAGATTTCAAGTAGCATTGCATTTGGTGTTATGCAAGGAAAGGAAGAGCTTAGCCTTATGCAATTAGGGAGGCAATGCTTAGCCTCATGCGAAATGGGAGACAATGCTTAGTCTCGTGCAGGGGAAGGCAATGCTTAGCCTTATGCAATTGAGGAGGCATGGCTTAGCCTCATGCGAGCGGGAGACAATGCTTAGTCTCGTGCTGGGGAAGGCAATTCTTAGCCTTATTCAATTGAGGAGGCATGGCTTAGCCTCATGCGAAGGTGGAGACAATGCTTAGTCTCGTGCAGGGAAAGGCAGTGCTTAGCCTTATTCAATTGAGGAGGCATGGCTTAGCCTCATGCGAAGGTGGAGACAATGCTTAGTCTCATGCAGGGAAAGGCAGTGCTTAGCCTTATGGAATTGAGGAGGCATGGCTTAGCCTCATGCAAAGGTGGAGACAATGCTTAGTCTCATGCAGGGGAAGGCAGTGCTTAGCCTTATGCAATTGAGGAGACAGGGCCTAGCCTCATGCAAGATGGAGACAATGCTTAGTCTTATGCAATGAACATATAATAAGTAGTAGCAGAGTATTGCTTAGCTGGAAATGTGTTTGCGTTTGGCAGCTTTGTCATTATGAAGATAGTGATCTTGAGGTGTGCACGTATTTGCGAATATTCCTTGTTCCTGCATCTAAAGGGAAATCGTGAGTTCTACGGGGGGAAGGTTGGTTCGTGCCTCTGCCTGCCTGCTTTGCTTTGCTATATATCGAAGTCCTTCTTGAGTTACCACGGGTAGCATCTGGCTGTTTCATAAAAATAAAGTTTTCGAAAAATATGCGTGCATATGATGAATGTAGTTATTTAAAATACATTAGTATGCAATATCGGATAAATTAGATGAACCAATGGTTGTGAAACTTTAGATACATTGCGACTTCCTTAGAATTTTGAGGGTCCTCCTCAAAATTCTGTCCCAGTTTACTTAGGCGATTCTCTGACCGTTCTACATATGATGACGTTGGCTGGACTTGCTCTGGAATTTTGAGGGTCCTCAAAATTCTGCCCCAGTTTCTGATTGTGGGAAAAAATGAAAATTTTATTGAATTGTGACCGAACCCACAGGGCTGCCTACGTATCCCCTCTTAAACGGGAATCAGGTTGAGCATAGTTCAATTACATCAGATGAAGAAATGCAAACATTCTAAACATAATATATTTTGACTGCGTCTGAATTGATAGGCTTTGGCCAAACCTCTCCGTCCATTTCTGCGAGTATGGCTGCTCCTCTTGTTAGTACTCGGTGAACTATATAAGGCCTTTGCCAATTGGGCGAAAATTTCCCTTTGGCTTCATCTTGATGCGGGAAGATCCGCTTCAGTACCAGCTGCTTCGGTACGAATTGTCTAGGTTTGACCCTTTTGTTGAAAGCTCTGGACATCCTATTATGATAGAGTTGACCATGACACACTGCATTTATTCTTTTCCCGTCAATGAGAGCTAATTGTTCATAGCGACTTCTTATCCATTCTGCATCACTGAATTCATCTTCTTGTATAATTCTTCAAGAAGGAATTTCAACCTCTGCAGGAATGACAGCTTCGGTACCGTAGACCAGCAAATAGGGAGTTTCCCCGGTTGATGTGCGGACTGTGGTACGGTACCCCAATAAGGCAAACGGTAACTTCTCGTGCCATTGTTTGTGGTTGTCTACCATCTTCCTCAGTAATTTCTTGATATTCTTGTTTGCTGCCTCCACGACTCAATTCATTTGAGGCCTGTATGCTGTGGAATTCTTGTGCTTGATTTTGAAGGTCTCTCACATAGATTTCATTAGGTCACTATTGAGATTGGCAGCATTGTCGGTGATGATGGACTCTGGAACCCCGAATCGGCAAATAATACGATCTCTGACAAAATTTGTGATGACTTTCTTGGTTACAGCTTTGTAGGATGCAGCTTTGACACATTTTATGAAGTAGTCTATGGCCACTAAAATGAGCATGTGCCCGTTTGAAGCAGCAGGCTCGATTGGTCCAATGACGTCCATTCTCCAAGCGGCAAAAGGCCAAGCTGCACCCGTATCATATTTGCATGTATTTGGCACTGATGGCATTTCTGGACATACCTGATGCAGTCTGTTTCTATAGTCATCCATAAATAGCCTGCCCTCAGTATCTTCTTGGCTAAACCGAAACCATTCATGTGTGGTCCGCAAGTTCCAGAGTGTATCTCTTCGAGTAGTTTGGAAGCTTCCTTAGCATCAACGCACCGTAATAACCCTAAGTCTGGAGTCCTTCTGTACAGAATTCCTCCACTTTGGAAGAAATGGTTAGACAATCTTCGGAGCGTGCATTTTTTAGTATGATTTGCATGATCCGGGTACTCTCCTTTTGCCAAGTACTCATTGATATCATGGAACCATGGATTCCCGTCTGCTTCTTCTTCAACATGAGCGTAGTAAGCTGGCTGATTATGAATCCTTACCGGAATGGGGTCGATGAAATTCTTGTCCAGATGCTGTATCATGGAGGACAAAGTGGCCAATGCGTCTGCGAACTCATTCTGGATTCTCGGGACATGTTTAAACTCTATCTTCGTGAACCTCTTCATCATCTATTGCACACGATATACTGATGGTAATATCTTGGTATTCTTTGTATCAACATTGCCCCAATATGCAAGCCTTATATTCTACCATATTATTGGTGCACAGAAATCTGAGTTTCGCGGATACCGGATAATGTTCACCTATTTCTGACACCAAAATGGCTCCAATACCCACTTCTTTGAAGTTTGCAGCTCCATCGAAAAACATTCTCCATCCGTCGTAGGCTTCGGCGATATCTTCTCCTACGAGTGATACCTATTCATCAGGAAGATACGTTTTTAGTGGTTCGTATTCTCCTCCTACAGGATTTTTCGCAAGATGATCCGCTAATGCTTGTCCCTTAACCGCCTTCTGAATCACATAGACGATGTCGAATTCACTCAACAATATCTGTCATTTTTCCAGCTTCCCTATAGGCATGGGTTTCTGGAAGATTTACTTCAGAGGATCCATCCTTGATATGAGATATGTGGTATAGGCACGGAAGTAGTGCCTCAATTTTTGGGCTATCCAGGTCAAAGCACAACAGGTGCGTTCCAGAAAAGAATACCGTGCTTCGTAGGGTGTGAACTTCTTACTCAGATAGTATATGGCATGTTCTTTCCTTCCCATCTCATCATGTTATCCCAAGACACAATCGAAAGCCCCATCTAATACGGAGAGATAGAGTAGTAGTAGTCTACCAGGTTCTGGTGGGACCAGGACTGGCGGTGTGGACAAATATTCTTTGATTCTATCAAAAGCTTTCTGGCAGTCTGCATTCCAACTGGTTGCGGCATCCTTCCTTAACATTTTGAAAATCGCCTCACAGATCACGGTTGATTGTGCTATGAAGCGATTGATGTAATTAAGACGTCCCAAGAAGATCGTCACGTCTTTCTTGTTCTTTGGAGGTGGAAAATCCTGGATAGCCTTGATCTTTGATGGGTCTAGCTCAGTTCCTCGGCGGCTGATGGTGAATCCCAATAACTCTCTTGCGGGGACCCCGAAGGCACATTTTGCGGGATTCAATTTCAAATTGTACCTCCGAAGCCGATCAAAGAATTTCCTCAACTCTGCTATGTGATCTGTACTCTTCTTGGATTTGATGATGATGTCATCCACATATACCTCTATATCCTTTTGTATCATGTCATGGAAAATAGTTGTCATGGCCCTCATATAAGTGGCCCCAGCATTCTTCAGACCAAACGACATCATTTTATAGCAGTACACCCATCACGGTGTAATAAAAGCTGTCTTTTTGGCATCCTCTTCATCCATCCAAATCTGATGATATCCCGCGAAACTATCCACAAAGGATTGGAGTTCATGCTTGGCGCAGTTGTCGATCAGTATGTGTATGTTGGGTAACGGGAAATCATCTTTGGGACTTGCTTTGTTTAGGTCCCGATAATCGACGGATACTCTGACTTTCCCATCCTTCTTCGGAACTGGCACAATATTAGCCAACCAAGTTGGATATTCAACCACTCTGAGAACCTTAGCCTTTTTCTCTGCTTGGTGACTTCTTTTTTGATTTTCAAATTCATCTCTAGCTTGAACTTTCTGAGCTTCTGCTTTACCGGCGGACACATTGGGTTGGTATGTAGTTTATGAGCCACTATGGACGTGCTCAAACTTGTCATATCATCATAGGACCATGCAAAGATATCCTCATATTCCTTCAGGAAACGAGTGTATTCTTCTTTCTCTGATGGTGACAGGTGAATGCTTACACATGTTTCCTTGACTGTTTTGGAGTCTCTTAGATTAACTATTTCAGTCTCATCCAAATTGGACTTGGGCTTGTTTTCAATATTTTCCACTTCTCTGACAATTTCCTTGGGTATTATATCCTCTTCCAGATCCTCTGAATCATTATCCTTATGTTGCGTTGTCTCATTACATGTCACAGTCGTAAGTTCATTGGGATAGGTAATAATTATGTTGTAGAGAAAAATGTAAAGAAATAATAAATACTAAAAACAATAATGCATTAGGTAAATCTTGAAAACGTCAAACATGTACGACTCGATGACCTGAGCAATTATTTCAAAACAAAACATGCTTAAAACAAAATGCTGAAAATGTTTTAAATGCTCATAAAAATTGCTTTTAAAATAAATGATGCTAATTGCCAGGCTACCCAGGAACTCGACAGGCCCTTGATGGTGCAACAGTCCAGTTCTTGAGAACATCTCCCTTCTCCACGGTCTAAATAATGAGTCCTTCCTCCTCCTCCTCAACTATCGTACTGCAATCCATGTCTTCATCATCCAGAAACAGATTCCTTATACCAGCTAGAACTTCATCTTCTTCGGACTCCCACATCATGTCAGCTTGATGAAATGACTGGCTCAAATGTGGTACTGGTTGCTCTAGAGGGTAATAAGGATCACGCCATGGTGGCGACCAATTCTAATACTTGTGCCAGGTGTATTCATACCCAAGCCCAAAGGTTGTGCTGTGACGCTTTAGATGTATCGGTTTGGTGATCCCCTAGAGATTCTTATCGAGACCTTTGCTAGGATCATAGCTTGTCCATGCCAATATGCCTTCTATCTTACTACTCCACCATTTGTCCTTTTCAATTGTGTTGATGCGCTCGATGCGATGATATGTTTCTCCATCCAACTTCCTTCTATTCTCGATGACCGGAACAGTTTGACTTGTGTAAATGGGATTACTTCCGTCCCCATGGATGATCACTTCCTGATGGTTCCACTCAAATAGTGAAAAAATGGTGATTGAAGTCTGTTTCAAAGAGAGAAGGGGAAGGGTTTATGTAGTGTAGAAATTGAACACATAAACATGGAAAACCATCAATCAAACACTAGAAAGGAAATAACACCACATGCAATCGAAATCAGTAAGGAAAAAAGAGAAATTTCAAAACCCTAATTTTAGGGAAAGTACAAAAAATACGGTAGAATCTAAAAATAAAAAATCAAATATTGCACAGAATAAGATGAATATAGACGGAAACATCGCTTAAAATCAGAGATTTGAACCAATTTTGGTTCGATTCTGTAAACCCTAGTTTTATGGTAAGTAAGAGTCAACAGAATATAAACAAAATCGGACTCACACGGCATAGGATGAACATGGACGGAATAACATTCAAAAATTAGGGATTTGAACCAATTTTGGTTCAATTTTGATGCTATCTGCTTGCCATGT
The DNA here is from genome assembly GCF_000390325.3 of Nicotiana tomentosiformis. Classification (NCBI taxonomy): domain Eukaryota; kingdom Viridiplantae; phylum Streptophyta; class Magnoliopsida; order Solanales; family Solanaceae; genus Nicotiana; species Nicotiana tomentosiformis. The sequence goes on along the minus strand of NC_090818.1, from coordinate 39,131,880 downwards.
TTAGGCAAGAATTATAGGAGAGAAGCCAGTACCAGAAGGATGCCGACTATGGTAAGTAATAGCCATGGAATCCCATATTATGTGGGATTAGAAGAAGATTTAAGGCGGCGGGTTTGGGGTTTTTCAGATAGGGAGAAGGGAGATGAGAGAATACTAGGGCAGCAGGCAAAGGGGAGTGATTAGGGTTAGTGGGTGAAGGGGGTAATTAAAAGGAGGGAAATAATAAGGGTCATTGATCTCTCAAGATGAACGACCATGATTAAAAAGTGCGTGGAGCGGGTCGTGTGAAACAGGTACCGATCGGGTTAGGATTGGTGGGTCATTGGGTTGGGCTGGGGTTATTTGGGCTAGTGTATTAGTTGTTTTGGGCCATTATTTGGTCCGTAAATATGTTAAAAGTGGGGCAAGTTTTTAAATACCCAACATTTTAGCAAAAATAATTTATAAAAGTAATTAATAAATAAAAAAATATTATTTGTATACTAAAATGATTAAAAATAATAACTTAACATTATAAAATATAAAAAGTTATTTTTTGCATAAATAATGTAATTATACATGAATATGGGCTATTATTGCAAAAATGTGCAATTAGCCCTAAAATGCAAATGTAATTATAAAACAGACACTGAAAAATATATAAAACCTTATGCTGGTATAAATGATAAGTTTAGATGATTAAATCATCATAAAATAATTTGGAGGATAATTATTGGATATTTATACAATAAAAATGCATAAATAAATTGGTTTAAAGTCTTTAAAAATCATGAAAAATTATGAAAATACTTTTGTATGCTTATAAATCAAATGATGATGCATATGCACTATTTTGATACATTGTGGATGAGTGTTGATACCCAATATTTCCCTCATATTTAAAAAATAAGATATATATATTTAAAATATGAGGGAAACATTGGGTATCAACACTCATCCACAATGTATCAACCCTATATTCCTATGGTATTGAATATATCATGAATGAATAAAATACAACATTCAACTATGCGAGACTGTTAGGTATATCTCTATCCTCACCGTGAAATCATTCCCCTAGCCCCGAATTCAGAAACAAGCTCTCTCTAATTTTACTCTAATTTATACATGACTTTTCAAGCATAGGATGAATCAATAGCTATAACAATTCATAAGTTAAAATAAGAATTAAAGAAACAACTACAAGATTATAATTCGAATCAGTGAAGATATAATTATTAAATATCAATATTCATGACAACCACAACTCTAGAAAATGGAGTACTTAGTCATACATAGTCATAGTAACAATTACACAAGTGTTTTGATGTAACGACCTGACCAGTCGTTTTGAGCTTTAAGGTTCCGTTCAGTGGTTCGAGGTCTTGAATGAGTTCATGTTGTGTATTATGACTTGCGTGCGTGGTCGGATTTGAATTTCGGATATTTCGGATTGAATTTGGATAAGTGATTCCCACTTTAGAAGCTTAAGTTGAAATGTTAACCAAGCTTAAGTTGAAATGTTTAACCAAGGATGAGTGATTCCCACTTTAGAAGCTTAAGTCGTAGTAACCATGTAGCGGTGTTTTGAAGGCTACGCTAGGTTCGTATCATGATATTGGACTTCGGTGTATGCCCGTAATCGAATTCGGAAGTCCGTAGGTTGATTTGTGTTGTTTTGCCGAACATTGGCAATTTAAAGGCTTAGAAATTTGATAAATTTGACCGTAGGTTAACTTCATAGCTATCATGTTTGGAATTCTATTTTGGGACTTGGAATAATTCTGTTTTGTCATTTGAAACTTGTCCGCAAAGTTTGGCGTCTTTCCGAGTTGATTGGATAAAAATCGGACGCGCGGTTGTATTTTTAGAAGTTCTTGAGTTTTATGTTGAATTCATGTGTTTTGCGTGTGAGTTTGCGTTATGTTTTTAGACTTGTTTTGATATTTAGTTTGGAGCCCTGAGGCTCGGGTGAGTTTCGGACACGTTCAAAGAGTTCATAGGAGGTTCAGATTTTTGTTGGTGCTCAGATCTCGCATTTGCAAGAAAAAGGTCGCATTTGCGAACTTCATCACCGCATTTGCGAAGAGCACTATGGCCTGAAGAGTTCGCATTTGCGATATTGGCCTGGGCTGGGCATTGGTCGCATTTGCGATCACTTCGATCGCTTTTGCAAAGGTCCATTGTTCGTAAGTGCGAACTTCTCATCGCATTTGCGATGAAAATAGGGGTGGGAATAGTTTCGCTTTTAAGATAATTTCTTCGTATTTGCGAATCCCAAGTCGCATTTGCGACATTTGCGACTGGACAAAAAGCTGAGAGATGAGATTTTTAGTTTCATTTTCATATTTTGGAACCATAGACTCGGTAGGAGGCGATTTTGAAGAGGTACTTTCATCTACAATCTTTGATTAAGTGATTCTAATATATTTCTTATCATATTCCATCAATATATCTTGGATTTTAACATCAAAATCATGTGAATCAAAGTGAAAATTTGTGAAAACATTGTCAATGTCATGACCCCAAATTCCTCCATAGGATGTCATGATGGCACCTAGTTTCTAAGACTAGGTAAGCCTATCAATGCGGAATAACAAAAAAAATCTGAAATCCACATAATTACAACTCCCAAAACCCGATAGGAATAAGTCACAAGCTTCTAAAATATTTTTCTCAATGTCTCTATATATCAGAGTCTAAAAAAACTAAGAAGCAACATAATAAAGATAGAAGGGGACTCCGGAGTCTGCGGAAGCTGGCAGATATACTTTGAAGTCTCCGTACCCAGGTAGCTCACTGATATCTGGGCTGGTAGGAAGTACTTGGATCTTCACAAAAAGATGTGAAGAAGCGTAGTATGAGTACACCACAACGGTACCCAGTAAGTGCCAAGCCTAACCTCGGTAGAGTAGTGACGAGGTCAGGTCAGGCCCTACTGGAATAATAAAAGAGAGGGAGAAAATTTTAACAATATAATAACAATAATGACAATGGGGATAAATCAAGTAAGTAGTATGTTACAATTTAACTACATAGAATAAGGGCAATTAACACCTCACGGAAGGGAAACAGAAATTTACAACTTTAAGGAAAATACCAAAAAGTACCAAAAGCAATGCATCCATAAAGAAATATCAACAAGGGCACTCCCGAGGTACCGCCTCATAGTCCCAAATCATATATAAATTCATAATATCACATTTTCTTATATCATCGCAGGAGCCTTCACATTAAATTTTAAAGAAATCATTTTTTCCGAAATAACATCTCGTGTTTTGGCCACCCTTATCACACCGCATGACTTCTAGTAGTTCCCCTACTAGCCACGTATATCAAGCCACCCTTATCTCACTGCATGTGTTTCAACTCCCAGACCTTATACCACCGCATGCGTATCAATTTTACAATAGGGAGCTCACGGCTCAATCACAATGAGTACAAAAATCTCACAAAATATTCGGGAATAAATAACTCAGCAAAAATAATATTTTTATAATTTTTAACACGTTGCCTCAATAGCAAATTTAAAATATCAATTATTTCGTATTAATAATATTTAAATTAAAGAAATTCAACCTTCAAATAATGCACAGAATAAAAGAAACCAAGTTTCAACTAAACAGGTAAAACAATTAGCAGGAAAAGCTCAAGCAAATTTAAAGTATAGAAATTAAATCAATGATGAAGAATATAACAAGATAAAATAATTTAATTAATATGCAACAATGATCTACACAATTTAAAGACATAATCTTCTATATTTAGTCCGTGTACACGCTCGTCACCTCGTGTACATGACTTTCAACGCATCACAATTATAATATCAATACCAATCCTGATGGGAACTTTCCCCATACAAAGTTAGGCAAGTCACTTACCTCGAACCACGCTCAATCAGTCAAGTAGTATGTTTTTTTCTCGATTTTTCGACTCCGATCAGCTGAAATCTTATCATAATTAATTCGATTCAATCAATACAAATTATAGGAATAAATTCCATAAGAAAATATAATTTTTCTAACAAAAATTCGAATTTTAACCCAAAATTCGCCTGTGGAGCCCACGTCTCGGAATCTGATGAAACTCACAAAATCCGACAACCCATTCAACCAAGAGTCTAACCATACCAAAATTACTAATTTCCGACAACAATTTGGCCCTCAAATCCTCAATTTTATCCAAGAGGTTTTTCTAAATATTTCAACTTAATCCACCAATTAAATATTAAAAATAACCATGGATTCGAGTAATTTGACCAATATTGAGTTAAGAACACTTACCCCGTTGTTTTCCTTGAAGATCTCCCGAAAATCGCCTCTTCCCGAGCTCTATTTGGTAAAATAGATCTTAAACATTCTGCCCAGATTCGCATTTGCGGACAAAAATTCGCATTTGCGAATGAACAGTAACCTCCCATGAACAGTGTTCGCAATTGTGATAAATTATTCGCAATTGTGAACTGCACTGAAATCCAAAATCATCACAATTGCGATAAATTGTTCGCAATTGCAAATGAATAGTAACCTCCCATGAACAGTGTTCGCAATTGCGATAAAATATTTGCAATTGCGAACGGACAGTACCTCACCAGAAACTAGCAAACTCAAACTTCTCCGAAATGATCCGAAATCACCCCGAAATACATCCGGAACCTCCCGGATACAAACCATATATGAATTTCAATCAAAAAACATGCTACGAACTTGCTCACCCACTCAAAACACTAAAAAGAGGTCATCTTGACCCGATATTGACCAAGGTCAAACTCCCATATTTCTTAACTTTACTAGTCTCTGAACCAATGATCCAAAAATACACCCAAGCCCCTCGGGACCCTGTCAAATCATACCAAGTCCTAAAATATCATACGACCTTAGTCGAAACTTCAAATCACATAAAAGAATGCTAAAACCACGAATCATACCCCAATTCAAGACGAAACCAATCAAATCAAGTCTGATTGACCTCAAATGTTGCACACAAGTCATAAATGGCATACTGGAGCAATGAAAATTTTCAAAACTGGATTCCGACCCCGATATCAAAAAGTCAACTCCCCGGTCAAACTTCCCAAAAATTCAACTTTCGCCATTTCAAGCCTAATTCTACTACGGACTTCCAAATAATTTTCTGGACACGCTCCTAAGTCTAAAATTACCATACAAAGCTATTGGAATCATCAAAATTCTATTCTGGGGTCGTTTTCACATACGTCAACATTCGGTCAACCTTTTCAACTTAAGCTTTCAACCTTGAGACTAAGTGTCTCAATTCATTCTGAAATCTCTCTGTACCCGAACCGACTAACCGGCAAGTCATATAACAGTTATAAAGTACAGAATGAGCAGTAAATGGGAGGACGGGGCTACAACTTTTAAAACGACTGGCCGGGTCGTTATAGTCAAGTTTAAAAAAAATAAGAATCTGTGTTTCGAAAGTTGATTTGGACACAGGTTTTGAAACTAATCACATATTGTAACGACCCGACCAGTCGTTTTGAATATTATAACCCCGTTTCCCCATTTACTGCATTTATGTCTTGCAATTGATTTATGACTTATCGGGTTAGTTGGTTCGGGTCTGGAAGGAACTCGGGGTGAAATATGACACTTAGTCTCATAATTGAAAACTTTAAGTTAGAAAAGTAGACCGGATATGGACCTATCTGTAAACGATCTCGGATTTGAAATCTGATGGTTCCGTTAGCTCTGTTAGGTGATTTTGGACTTAGGAGTGCGTCCAGAATGTGACTTGGAGGTCCGTGGTAGAATTAGGCTTGAATTGGCAAAATTGAAAATTTGGCGATTTCGGTCGGCAGTGAAAAATTTTGATATCGGCAGTGGAAAAATTTGATATCAGTGAGGTAAGTTGCTTGAGCCCTAATACTTGTATATATGGTGATTTTCCGTTGTTTAGTCATTGTAATTAGTGAAAATGAGGGGTTAGAGCTTGGGATATTTGGAGAGTAATTTAAGGATTTGAAGGACCAAACGATGTCGGATTTTTATGAATTTGGTATGGTTAGACTCAGGAGAGGTCAAGGTTTATTATTCTTCCATTTTGACTGATTTTGAGACGTGGGCCCGGGGTCAGGTTTTGGTCAGTTTTGGATTTTTGGCATAATTTGATAGTTTTTCTTGTGGAATTCATTCCATTAGCATATATTGATGGCATTGTACTGATTGTGAATAGATTCAAAGCATTTGGAGACCAAGTCCAAAGACGAGGGCATCCCGTAGTAGGATCTTTATGCTGCTAAGGTAAGTAACAGTTTTAACTCTGGCTTTGAGGGTATAAACCCGGAGATTTGACATCACGTGATTTTTTGGAAGTGATACCCACGCTAGGTGACGGGCGTATGGGTGTGCACCGCGAGAGATTGAGACTTGGTCCATCCCGTGAGTCCTAATGGCTATTATCTGTGGTTATGTGTTTATTTGTTGTTGAACTTGTTTGCCTTCATGTTAGAGATCATGCTTAGGCTTTATTCATGCTTACATTATTTACCTTAGTCTCTATTATTTGCTAATATGCGGTGATACTTGATGTGGGCTATGTTCCCTTAATTGTTGGTGATGATGAGGCTAGTAAGGTACATGATTGAGTGAGGCCGAGGGCCTGATTGTGAGGATATTAATATCATAGCGCGTGAGTTGTCCGCGTAGCACGTGAGTTGACCGTGCGGGTCCAGGTATTGGTACCATAGCGCGTGAGTTGTACTCGTAGAATGTGAGTTGACCATGAGGATCCAGGTATTGATATGATGGCACGTGAGTTGTCCGTGCTTCGCGCTTGGGCTTTGCGAGCCCCTACGGAGTCTGTACACACCCCTAGTAAGAGCAGAGTGTTGAGTGTTTTGAGTATTGAGTGCTGAGTGCGAGTGATAAGTGATGGAGTGACACTGCTTTGAGGTTGTATTTATTGTGTTGTTGCTGCATTTATCTGTTAAACATCTTTGTGGAATTTACTGAGTTATGGAATTTACCTGTTTATTCTGTTTATTTTTTAAAATTGTGAAAATTAATAATTGGACTGTTTTACTTAGCTCGTCACTATTGCTCAGTTCCTTAGTTATTTCTGTTACTTGCTGAGGTGGTTGTACTCATGCTACACGCTGCACTTTATATGCAGATTCAGGTGAGTTACAACGCGGTGATCATTGAGTTCAGGCCGGCTATCTGTGGAGATTGCAAGGTAGCTGCTAGTGTCCGCAGGACCTTGTCACTCCTTTTATCATTTCTTCTTTTGAATTGTATTGACAGTTAGACAGTTTCATTTCTTAGTTCATAGATTTAGATGCTCATGACTTAGTGACACCCCGATGTTTGGGGTTCGTTTCCGTATTTCTAAAATTATATTTGGAGTTGATTTAGTTTATGAGAAATTCAAATGTTGAAATGTTTTATTAAATTCTTATAATCGGTTTAGTAGTAATATTTTGGGAAATAGGCTTGCCTTGTAATACGATAGGCGCCATCACAACCATGGTTAGATTTTGGGTAGTGACAAGTCGGTATCAGAGCTTTAGGTAACATAGGTCTCACGAGTCATGAGCGGGTTTAGTAGAGTCTTGCAGATCGGTACGGAGTCGTCTGTACTTATCTTCGAGAGGCTGCAGAACCTTTAGGAAAATTTCACATTCTTGGATTCTTATCGTCCGTTCTGTGTATTCTAGTAACTAAACATTTGTATTTCATTCTCTCACACATGGTGAGGACTCGTGCTACCGGTCAAGAGGGTCAGCCACCACTTCGGGCCGCAAGAGGCCGAGGCCACGGTAGAGGCCGTGGTAGGGGCAGAGGTGCAACCCGTACATCATCTGGGGCAGTACCTGCAGATCCACCGGTTGTCCTAGAACAGGACCAGATTCCAGTTGTTGATGCACCAGCTCAGGCATCACCTGTGCCTATTGTGATTCCTGGCCTTCAGGAGGCCCTAGCTCAGATTCTGACAGCGTGTACCGGCCTTGCTTAGGAGGTCTCTATTTCGACGGCCGCAACCACTTCTCAAGCTGGGGGAGGCACTCAGACTCCCGCCGCTCGCACTCTCGAGCAGGTTATTCAGGGACTTCAGACACCTGAGGCATCACCAGCCCATCCGGTTATAGCTGCACAAGATTATGTGGTTTCTGCTATGCCTGAGGATGATCAGCGTAGGTTGGATAGGTTTGGGAGACTCCAGCCGCCACCTTTCAGTGGAACAGAGAGAGAGGACGCTCAGGACTTCTTGGACAGGTGTCAGAGGATACTCCGTACTGCTGGTATTCTGGAGACTTATGGGGTCTCATTCACTACCTTTAAGTTTTCTGGGGGTGCACTCAGATGGTGGGAGACTTACGAGAGGCGTGGGCCTATTAGCGCAGCCCCTTACTTGGCAACAATTCTATATCCTATTTCTGGAGAAGTTTGTACCTGAGTCCCACAGAGAGGAGCTGCGTAGTCAGTTTGAGCAGCTTTGCCAAGGTGAGATATATGTTACACAGTATGAGATGCGTTTCTCCGAGTTAGCTCGTCATGCGGTCTGGTTGGATCCCACAGACTGAGAGAGGATCAGGAGGTTTATAGATAGCCTCGATTTTTAGCTTCGATTGCTTATGACTAGGGAGAGAGTATCTGGGGTTACCTTTGATGAGGTTGTTGACATTGCTCGACAGATTAAGATGGTTCGAGGTTAGGAGAGCACTGGGAGGGAGGCTAAAAGGCCTCGTGGTCAGGGTGGTTCCAGTGGTGCTCCTCAGGGAGGTCAGTTTCAGCAGGACCAGTTTCAGCAGAGTCAGTCATCATTCAGTGCATTGCCAGCACATGGTTCTCATTATGCCACACCCGCTCAGGTATCGTCGAGTAATTCTTTTGGGCATCAGGAGCAGCAGTTTCGTCAAAGGAGGGATTGTTTCGAGTACGGGAATTTTGGTCACATTGCGAGATATTTCCCTAGGTTGTTGGGTGGGACTCCGCAACGGAGTACTCGACCAACGGTACCAATACCAGTTCCTCCACCACCCGCCCAGCCAGCTAGGGGTGGAGTTCAGCCAGCTAAGGGCGGAGCCCAGTCAGCTATGGGTCGCTCGAGAGGGGGAGGCAGATCAGGGGTGGTCAGGCCTGTTTCTATGCCCTCCCAGCCAGGCCAGACGCTATTGTTTCAGATGCTGTGATTTCAGGCGTGTTCTTCTGTTAGACTCGTTCGAGGACGAACGTTTGTTTTGGAGGGGGAGAATGTAAAGACCCGACCAGTCGTTTTGAATAGTATAACCCCGTTCCCCCATTTACTGCTCAATTTATGTCTTGCAATTGATTTATGACTTATCGGGTTAGTTGGTTTGGGTCCGGAATGAACTCGGAGTGAAATGAGACACTTAGTCTCATAATTGAAAATTTTAAGTTAGAAAAGTGGACCGGATATGGACCTATGTATAAACGATCTTGGATTTGAAATCTGATGGTTCCGTTAGCTCCGTTAGGTGATTTTGGACTTAGGGGTGCGTCCGAAATATGATTTGGAGGTCCGTGGTAGAATTAGGCTTGAATTGGCGAAATTGGAAATTTGGCGATTTCAATCGGTAGTGGAAAATTTTGATATCGGTGTAGGAATGGAATTTCGGGAGTTAGAGTAGGTTCGTAGTGTCATTTGTGATATGTGTGCAAAATTTGAGGTCATTCGGACGTGGTTTGATAGGTTTCGGCGTCGTTGGCAAATTTGGAAATTTAGAAATTCTTAGGCTTGAATCCGAGGATAATTTGATGATTTGATGTTGTTTTGAGTGATTCGAAGGTTAGACTAAGTTGGTATGTTGATATATGACTTGTTGGTATTTTTGGTTGAGGTCCCGAGGGGTTCGGGATGATTTCGGATGGGTATCGGGGAGTTTGGAAGTTAGAAAATGCAGCTGGAGCTGCTGTTCTGGTGTGTCCGCACCTGCGGATTGGGAACCGCAGGTGCGATGATCGCATGTGCATGGGAGGCTCGCATATGCGGAGATTGAGGCCTGGGGCTTGGTCACAGATGCGAAGAGAAGATCGCACCTCGGGCTCGCATGTGCGAGGAGGCTGCCGCAGGTGCGAAGCCTGGTCGGTTAAGTGGAATGCGCAAGTGCGCACCTGTGTCCGCATATGCGGAAGCGTAGATGCGATGAAAGGCCCGCAGGTGCGAAAAACCTGGGCGGAAACCATAAATAGAACCCTTCGTGAATTTGGTTCATTTCCACCATTTTCAAGTCGGTTTGTGAAGCTTCTGGAGTGATTTTTTGAACGGTGATTCAAGGGCTATTAGTGAGGTAAGTTGCTTGAGCCCTAATACTTGTATATATGGTAATTTTCCGTGGTTTAGTCATTGAAATTAGTGAAAATGAGGGGTTAGGGCTTGGGATTTTTGGAGAGTAATTTAAGGATTTCAAGGACCAAACGATGTCGGATTTTGATGAATTTGGTATGGTTAGACTCGGGAGAGGTCAAGGTTTATTATTATGCCATTTTGACTGATTTCGAGACGTGGGCCTGGGGGTCGAGTTTTGGTCGTTTCGGATTTTTGGCATATTTTGATAGTTTTTCTTGTGGAATTCATTCCATTAGCGTATATTGATGGTATTGTACTGATTGTGAATAGATTCAGAGCATTTGGAGACCGATTCCAGAGACGAGGGCATCCCGGAGTAGGATCTTTACGCTGCTAAGGTAAGTAATAGTTTTAACTCTGGATTTGAGGGTATAAACCTAGAGATTTGACATCACATGATTGTTTGGAAGTGATACCCACGCTAGGTGAAGAGCGTATGGGTGTGCACCACGAGGGATTGAGACTTGGTCCGTCCCCTGAGGCTGTGAGGCCTAATGGCTATTATCGGTGGTTATGTGTTTATTTGTTGTTGAACTTATTTGCCTTCATGTTAGAGATCATGCTTAGGCTTTATTCATGCTCACATTATTTACCTCAGTCTCTATTATTTGCTAATATGCGGTGATACTTGATGTGGGCTATGTTCCCTTAATTGTTGGTGATGATGAGGGTAGTGAGGTACATGATTGAGTGAGGCCGAGGGCCTGGTTGTGAGGATATTAATATCATAGCACGTGAGTTGTCCGCGTAACACGTGAGTTGACCGTGCGGGTCCAGGTATTGATTCTATAGCGCATGAGTTATCCGCATAGCACGCGAGTTGACTGTGCGGATCCAGGTATTGATATGATGGCACGTGAGTTGTCCGTGCTTACCGCTTGGGCTTTGGGAGCCCCTACGGAGTCTGTACACACCCCCAGTGAGCGCAGAGTATTGAGTGTTTTGAGTATTGAGTGCTGAGTGTGAGTGATGAGTGATGGAGTGACACTGCTGTGAGGTTGTATTTATTTTGTTGTTGCTGCATTTATCTGTTAAACTTCTTTTTGGCATTTACTGAGTTATGGAATTTACCTGTTTATTCTGTTTATTTTTTTAAATTGTGAAAATAAATAATTGGACTGTTTTACTTAGCTTGTCACGATTGCTCAGTTCCTTAGTTATTTCTGTTACTTGCTGAAGTGGTTGTACTCATACTACACGCTGCACTTTATGTGCAGATTCAGGTGAGTTACAGCGCGGCGATCGTTGAGTTCAGGCCGGCTATCTGTGGAGATTATAAGGTAGTTGCTAGCGTCCGCAGGACCTTGTCACTCATTTTATCATTTCTTCTTTTGGATTGTATTGACAATTAGATAGTTTCATTTCTTAGTTCATAGATTTAGACGCTCATGACTTAGTGACACCCCGATGTTTGGGGCTCGTTTCCGTATTTCTAAAATTATATTTAGAGTTGATTTAGTTTATGAGAAATTCAAATGTTGAAATGTTTTATTAAATTCTTATAATCGGTTTAGTAGTAATATTTTGGGAAATAGGCTTGCCTTGTAATACGATAGGCGCCATCACGTCCATGGTTAGATTTTGGGTCGTGACACATATATGAACTCATAGGGTCATGGGTAGTCGAAATTTACCATTGGACCCAGGTTTTGACCGGGCAAGCCCCGAGTTGAATTTTGTTGACTTTTGAGCAATTGTGTAAAGATCGTAGCTTTAATTATTGGAATTGATTTCTATTGCATTATTTGATGTTAGTAGGTCAATTTTGGTTAGATTTGTCCCGAGTGTAAGTGAATTGTAAAGGAAAAGCTATTTTTGAGATTGATTGAGGGCTTTTGAGCTAAGTATCTTGCCTAACGTTATTTGGGAAAACTACCCCATAGGGATTAGTTGTTGCACTATTTGAACTTTGTGAAAGACGTGTACACGAGGTGACGAGTGTGTGCACAACTTATATGTGAAAATTTGACCACTTTTGATTCTTAGGTTCTTATGTACATTAAAATGTATCATGTTAAATCCTCCATTTCTATATTCACCCTTACATGTCTTATTTGAAGTTGATTGGTTCATGTTCCGCCCTTTTATTACCAAGTATACTCACATTTCTTAATTGAAGTTGTTACCTCTTTTATAGCCATGTATCTCTTCTGTAGTTGATTATCCTTAATTAAAGTTACATGTTAGCTCTCTTATCGTCGAGTTGTACTTAATTGGAATTATTATTACATGTTATCTCTCTTATCGTTGAGTTGTACCTATTTGAAATCATTATTACATATTAACTCCCTTATCATTGAGCTGTACTTATTTGGTATCATCGTTACATGTTATCTTTTTTTTATCGTTGGGGTCACTCTTATTTGGAATCAATGTTATATGTTATCTATCCTATTGTGGAGTTACTCTTGTTTGCTATCGTTTATATATATATATATATATATATATATATATATATATATATATATATATATATATATATATATATGGGGGAGGGGGTTGCGCATGTGATAACGATGCTTATTAAATAATATACATATATATATATATATATATATATATATATATATATATATATATATATATATATATATATATATATGGGGGGGGGGGGTTGCGCATGTGGTGTGAAAAAGAAGGAATATTATTATGCGTGTGTGTTGAGACAAGGCGGTTATTTACTTTATTGTTGCGCACGCGGTGAGACAAAGAGGGCTATATCGAGGATGATTTGTGCTGACTTGTGACAGCCTAGGGGCATTGTCATTGATGATATTTGTGTAGTGGTGTGCTTGCCTTGTGTGAGCTATGCATTTTACGTTTCGTTGTGGTGTTTCCTATGTGCCATTCGTTGTCTCTACTCTTACTTGTTAACTTGAGTTGTGATAGAACACTTGCACAAGCATACACATAATAAATCACTCATATCGGTTTAAGAAGATGAATCATGACATTTATTGATCATTTACATGTATTCTCGTTTACTTGCCTTCTGTGTACTATTGGCACGTGAGTTGTCCGTGTGGTTATGAGTTATTGTTATTGTTGGCATGTAAGTTGTCCGTGCGGTTATAAGTTATTATTACTAGTGGCACGTGAATTGTCCGTACGGTTATGAGTTATTGTTATTATTGGCACGTGAGTTGTCTGTGCGGTTATGAGTTATTGTTATTGTTGGCACATGAGTTGTCTATGCGGATATGAGATATTGTCACATCCTTAGCACGTGAGTTGTCCATGCATATATGAAGTATTGATGGTATTGGCATATGAGTTGTCCGTGCAGCACGTGAGTGGTCCGTGCGGTTGTGATTTGCAATGCGGGCACAAGATACCAAGTGAATATGGTTCGTGAATTGAGACCCATGATTTGTGATTATGAGGTGTGGTAACTCGGGGAAATTATTGAATAAATATTTTGTGAGTGATTTGTGATTGTTTTTATTGAGTTGTTACTTGTTTTCCTTACTTAGTTTCACCGGACTTAAATTGTATTCAGCTTACTCAACAGCATTACTACCTGTTGTGCCTTGTTGCTAATTGTTTCCTCTAGTTTTCTATTGCGAATATTGTTTTATTATTTTTTTTACCATGCTTAGCTTTATATTGATATTGTTCCCTGTTAGTTTTACATTCATACATGTACAAGTTATTATGTCTAGTAGGTGTCTTGACTGTTCTTTCTCACTACTCCATCAAGGTTAGTTTTGATACATACTGGGTACCACTGTAGTGTACTCATGTTACGCTTCTGTAAAGTTTTGTGCAGATCCGGGTACGTCGGAGTTTGTTGATCATTAGCTAGATGATCGGGAATTGTGGTGGAGCCTTCAATGTATACCTGTCGTCGCGTTCGCAGGCCTAAGAGTCACCTTCTGAAGTTATTGTGTATAGTTTATTTCTATTCCAGGATAGTTATACTTAGAATTTTCCTAGTGAACTCAGTAGAGATTATGACTTGTACTACCGGTTTTGTAGAGTTATACCTTGGGATTGTTGGCTTTATATAGAAATTTTTGGTTCATGTTTAATAGTTGTTTAGTAAAAATCTGTTATTATTTCGATATGTGTTAGGCTTACCTAGTCTTAGAGACTAGTTCCCATCACGACTTCTTCGGAGGGATTTTATGTCGTGACAAGTTGGTATCAAAGCTCTAGGTTCATAGGTTCTACGAGTTATAAATGAGTTTAGTAGAGTTTTGCGGATCGGTACGGAGACGTTTGTACTTATCTTTGAGAGGCTACAGAACTATTAGGAAAACTTCACTTCTTTCATTCCTATCGTGCGAGCTTATTAATTTTGGAGTTTGAGCCTTTGTCATTCTATTCTCTCATAGATAGTGAAAACACGAGCTACAGTTACAGATGATGCTACCTCTAGAGACGGTGTTGCTAGGGGCCGGGGCAGAGGCAGAGACCGAGGAGGAGCACGTGTTACAGCTAGAGAACCTACCAAAGCAGCAACTGAGGAGCCACCAGTAGCTCCGATTGGGGGACATGCACCAGAGGCGCCTGTTGCTACCCCGAGACTTTAGGAGACTTTAGCGCAGTTCCTAAGCATGTTTGGTACATTGGCTCAGGCAGTAATGATTCTGGTTTCCCCAACTACTTCACATATCGGGGGAGGAGCTCAGACTCCTGCCCCCGTACTCCAGAGCAGCGAGTCCACATTGGTCAGGTTTCGGGTGTCATGTCAGCATAACTTGTTATTCTGGTTGAGCCTGAGGTCATGCCAGGGGCATCTGAGGAGGAGAAACTGGGACTTGAGAGATTCAAGAAGTATCGTCCTCCTACTTTCAGTGGTTTAGCTTCAGAGGATGCACATGGTTTTCGAGAGAAGTGTCATCGTATTCTCCACACCATGGGTATTATGGAGACGAGTGGGGTTGCTTTTACTACATTCCATCTATCGCGAGCAACCTATCAGTGGTGGCGGGCTTACGAGGAGGGTAGCCTAGTCGATGCAACTTCACTTTTATGGACTCAGTTTTTAGAGATGTTTTTGAGAGAGTTTTTTCCTTAGACCTTTCAGGATACATGGAGCGCAAAGTTTGAGCAGCTGTGCCAGTGTACTATGTCAGTGTCAGAGTATGCTGTTAGATTTAGTGATTTGTCTATGCATACACCTGCTTTGGTTTCTACAGTAAGAGTGTGAGTCCGCAGGTTCATTGAGGGGCTTGATTATGTTATCCGATTCAGCATGGCTCGGGAATTGAAGATTAATGTTCTGTTTCAGTAGGTAGTAGAGATTGCTCACCGATTAGAGGGTATGCGGGGCCGGAAGAGAGAGTGAAGGGAGGCTAAGAGATCTCGTGGATTGGGAGGATCTATTGATCCCTATTTTGGAGGTATGGTATGTCATGGTAGAGGTTTTGTTGGTCAGCCAGTTTAGTTTGCACTTCAAGCTTCACATGGTGTTTCAGATATCCAGGGGTTTTAAAGTACCCATACCGGACAGTTTCCATAGCTACGTCAATGGAGATGTTGCTTTGAGTGTGAAACTACCAGCCATATGGTGAGAGATTGTCCTAGACTCCAGACAGATGTGTCACAACGGGGTATTCAGGCTATGAGTTCTGCTCCAGGTTGTGTTATACCAGCACCGCCAACTAGGGGCGGGGGTCAGGAGGGTAGAGGTCACCCTAGAGTGGTTACGCTCTTTCTGGTTGGGAGAGGTCGATACACCAGATGATGTCCTTACAGGTATGGTTTCAGTTGAGTATAAAGATGCCTTTGTGTTACTTCGATTCGGTCCCATTGGTAAGATTCATCCTACCTTACTTTAGATATGGTTATGTTTTGTGATTGTTGTACTCTGTTCATATGTTCATGCCAGTTAATAATTTTATGGTGATAACACGTGTCTATCATTCTAGTTTAGTTGCTATTATAGGTCATAAGACTTGGGTAGATTTTCTGTTAGTTAAATACAATAGGTTTTGACCTGATTTCCGGGTGGTTTGGCCACGATTTATGATCTGGGTGTTCTACAAGTATGAGAAGTTTGTTTCGTGTTGTGATTTTTTTTCTATGTGTTTAGTTGGTAGTAAAGGTGACAAACGGAACGGGTTGACCAGTTTCCGGATCGGCTCAGACCGGTATTAACCCGGACTAGTACTTAGGGGGCCGGGTGGGCTGGGTTAGGGGTGGGTTGGTCCGTATAAATAAAAATTCCGGTTAACCAGACCGGTCTAAACCGGTGTACTAAATTTTCTGTTGAACCTGTTAACCGGACCGGCCCGGCCCAGTTCAATGACTATTTTTGAAATTGTTTTTTTTAAAAGAAAATTGAATTTGACCGTTTGCAATGGTCATCTTGAAATTTGACCGTTGCCCAACGAAATTATTGCAAGAATGGCCTTTTTTGGGCAATTTGTTTTAAAAATAATACTTTTAGTAATTACTAATTTAGCCCTTTGAAAAACTATAAATACACCCTCTCTCTTCTTCATTTCTTCACTCATCTCTCATTTCTTAAACTCAAATCTCAATTGTCATCCTCTCATTCTTCACCTAAATTGCAATCAAGCATTTGGCTTCCATTTATTTTGGAATTTAATTTATCGTATTATTTGAAGTTTGAAGTTTAAACTTTGAACAATTGACATTTCTTCGTGGTAACATTGGAGTTGCGAAAATCATCAAGTGTTCAACTTATTTTGAAATTCGGTGCACTCCCTCCAACTCTTTCTCTTATTTACTATTTTATTTGCATATTTAATTTTTGTTAGTAGTTAAATTTTCACAATATGTTTAATGTTACAAAAAGAGTTTGTAATAAGGTTGCTAATCGGGATAATCGGAAAAACAGAAAAAGAGGTACTACTTCAACATCTAGTAGTAATTTAAATGACTCTAAACATATTTCTGAAACATCATCTGATAATAATATAGATTATGAACAATTACAGGAAGATTTCGGTATAGAAGATAATGAATTAGAAATTAAAAATGAGACACCACTTACACCTAGAAGTGTTGGAGTTGGTAGCAGGGGTGGTGGTCATGGCACTAGTAGTAGACCACATGTGCCCCCGACTACTAATCAGAGGAAAAGAAGTAAAGTTTGAAAATATTTTGACGAAATAGAGAATTCTGATAGAGTTAGATGCAAACTTTGTAAAGATGATTTTAAACATAAGACTGGAGGAAGTTTAGAGGGGGGGGGGGGGGGGGGACTGGAACACTTAGTAGACATGTGAGAATTACTCATCCTATAGAATGGGGCTCTGATTTAGATGAAAATCAAGGAACTCTAAACCCTAGTACTAGAGGACTTATGAAATATGATAAAATGAAGGATCGTGAGGAGTTAGCAAAAATGATTGCTTTGGGTTGTCTACCTTTTTCTTTTGCTTCTTTATCATATCTGACTATGTATATTCAAAGGATTTATAATCCCTTATTTAAAGGAATCCCTAGAAGTACTTGTAGATCTGATATCTTTAGACTTCACGGACAATGTCAGACATACATACGTTATTTGTTTGACCACCTTCCTTGTAGAGTTTCTCTAACTTCTGATATTGGCCATGCTGTAAATGAAAATGATTATTTGACAATTACATGTCATTGGATAGATAATAATTATTTTATGCAAAAACGTATTATCGTTTTTAAATATGATGAAGATCAAAGTCATACTGCTATTTTTATAAGTACTACTATTTGCGAAGTTGTTGAATTTTATAATCTTAATAAAAAAGTATTGTGTATGTCTTTTGATAATGAGTGTTATTCAAGGAAATAATAGGCAATCTAGAATTAGAGAATTTAAGACTAAGTGTACGAAGCATAACCTTAAACCCAGATTCATGCCAGATGAAATTGTTACTAGATGAAATTATACATACTTATTTTTAAAATGTTGCTACAAATATATGTTGTCGATAACTGAAGTTGCTAATGCGCATTGTATTGATCCAAACCGTATGTTAACAACTAATACTTAGGAGACCATTAATGATGTTCAATTTTTACATAAATTTTATACAACTACTATTGAGTTTTCTGGAGCATATACCCTACTGTTACTATGGCTTTAGTACATATAGCTAAAATTTCTTTTCTACTTTCTGAATTTAAGAAGAAATAAAAATATAAGGATGCTGTTGAAAAAATGCAAGCTAAATTCAAAAAATATTTCTTTCAAATTCCTCCGATTTACTTAATTGATGCTATTTTAAATCATTCTATAAAGATGTCTAATTGTTACCAATTAATCAATGCTTTATATAGTTATATGGAGATTGGACCAACTGAAACCTCAAATATGTATTGTTGTATGAACAAGCTAAATGATTATTTACATTAATTATATAATTATTATGCAAATATAATTGATGTTGTTGTTATTAATATAGGCAATGTTAATCCCACTATGCATTGTACTACTTCTACTGCATCTACTAATATGTATGAAGATGAAAGTCTTGATGGTTATAATATTTGGGCTACGTTTCCTTACACTCAAACCAGTAGCAGGAACATTGATGAACTTCAATTCTACTTGCAAAAGCAATCAAAGCCTCGCAATAAGGAATTTCACTGTTGGGATGGTGGCATGAGAATGTAAAGTAATTTTCTGTTCTTTCCGCTATGGCTCGGGACGTGCTGAATGTGCCAATTTCAACTGTTGTATCAGAAAGTGCATTTAGTCAAGCAAGACAACAACAAGGAGACACCCGTCACTCATTGGGATGCAATGCTTTGGAAGTTTTAGTATGTTTTAGAGATTGGATTAGATCGGAACAAAGAAATCAGGGACGTGGAGATGTTGATAAACCAGAAGACGAGGAACTTGGAGATATATTAATACATGGTCACCCATCTAAATTTAACATTGCAGAAGATGGCCAAGAAGTTCATATTGATTATGCAGAACTTACTAAGGCAATGCAAAACCTTTGAAGTTCTAGATTTATATTTAATAATTAAACTTTGAATTTACTCTTTTTTCGTTAATTTAGTTGTTGTTAAATGTAAACTTAGTTTGCAAGTTTGAAATAAAAAAAAACTTGCAAATTATAAGTGCAATTTTTTTCTCATCTTCATTGTAGTTATATTTTCTTAAATTCTTAATGAAATATTCAAATATAAGAATTTTAAAGTCTTTGCATCCTTTATTCAAACTCTTTTTATAAGATTATTTTTTGTTTTATAATTTTACTTTAGTTATACAAAATATATATTAAAAACAAATATAAACAAACCTGGCCCGGAATCGTTCCGGTTCCATTTTTGACCGGATGGGGCCGGACCCGTTAAGCTCGATTTGTCAAACCCGGAATCCATCCCGGATTGGTGACCGGCCGGTCGCTTTCTTTCTTGACCCGGCCCGGCTCGGCCCACCCATTTGTCACCTTTAATTGGTAGAGTGCCTTAGTTGATGAGATGTATATTTTACTTGTGATTTCAAGTTAAGGATCGGGACTTGGTGTTCTTGGTGGATGGGTGTGTTTATGTTGGGCTATGTGTCACGGAGAGGTCATATTAAAAATGATTTCTACAACATAGTCACCTAGATTCTGCACAAACCCTTCCCAACTTAGAGATTGAACGTTCTCTAGAATATTGGTTGCATGCTACACATCTGTTGGCGAGAAGACCGTCTCACATTCTTCTATAAAAAAAAAATTTGGTCTCCAAAAATTTCTGCACCAAAGGGTCAAGATTTTCTCTTTGTAAGCCCATATCATAGAAAGTTCTTTTTAAGGATGCCATTTTTCTTTTGTTTTTGCTCAGTGGGCTGCAGACATGGTGCAATTGATAGTGAAAATATGGTGTTTCGGTGGTGGTGGAGGACTAGTGGTTACATGAGAAAATTACAGTAGTGAGAGGTGAATATAATTAAGATTGTCTTGGAAATAGATGAAACGGGTGAAAATTTATCCACTGAAGTGCTATATTTTCTTTATGAGATTTGGTGATACAACTTGAGGCACTTTTTATTAGTAAAATATTATAAATATTTGCCTATCTTGAGAACAGTATGTCTAGATTTGGCAATGGATCTGATCTACCCAATTAGTATGAGTTCTATGGTAACTAAATTTAGGGACGTTGTGTCTAGATTGTTCTTCTATTTTTTTTTAATTTTTTTTTTCTAATTTTTTAATCTAAGAGCACTATATATAATTGATTAAGAAATAAAATCACTGCCACAAAAAGCAATCACCCATTTGTTTAAACTTTTTAGATAGTAAAGCCTAATATATATACTATAAATGAAAAATATATTTGATAAACTCATATAAGAGATTTTAATTATTTATTTATATTTTTTTCTTTTAAAAAAAAACTAATAAAGCATAACACACACACTGTAACGACCCGACCGGTCATTTTGAACTCTAGCGCGTCGTTCGGCGGTTTGAGGCCTTGAGTAGCTTCACTTCAGGTATTATGACTTGTACATGTGGTCGGAATTGAATTTCGAGAAATTCGAAGTTGATTCGGATGGAAAATTTTAAATTAGGAAGCTTTAAGTTGGAAGAGTTGACTAAGGTTTGATTTTTGAGTAAACGACCTCGGAATCGGGATTTGAAGGTTCCAATAGATTCGTATGATGATTTCGGACTTGAGCGTATGTTCGGATTGAGTATCGGGTCACCCGGGAGTATTTCGGCACTTACTATGGAAAGTTGGCATTTTGAAGGTTTTAGAATTTTCTAAGTTTGGTTTGAGGTGGACTTTGGTGTTATCGATGTCCGTTTGGGGTTCCGAGCCTTGGAATAAGTTCGTATCGTGATTTATGGCTTATGCGTAAGGTTTGGCATTATTTCGGAATGTTTAAGTATGAATCGAATGCGTTCGCCGAAGTTTGAAAGTTTAAAGCGAGATTTTGATCGTCGATTTATAGTTTTGATGTTGTTTGGTGTGATTTGAGGCCTTGAGTAGGTTTGTGTCATGTATTGGGACTTGTTGATGTGATTGGACGGGGTCCCGGGGGCCTAGGGTATGTTTCGGAGGGTCTACGGGTCATTTCGCCATGTTGAGCTACTGTTTTCTGAGGACTGGTGCACCCTTCTTCGCGTTCGCAAGGAAAGGGCCGCGTTCGCGAAGAGGAAAATGGGAGAAAGGAGTCTGTGAATCGCGTTCGTGGAGGCAGATTCGCGTTCGCGAAGAAGAAATTTCTGCTGCACAAGGCTGACTTTGGAAGCTTATATCTTGCAATCTATAAAGAATTTGTAGATGATCCAAAAATGAAACTTGTATCTCTTGGTGTCTAGTTTTCATAAATTTAAACAATTTGTCATTTGGAGTTTTGTACAAAAATTTTAACCATTATACTAGAGGTTGTTTGGATGAGTTGGGCAGCTTGCGCTTCGCAATCACGATTGGTTTTCCGCGATCGCGAAGGGCAATTTTGATCTGAGAAAAGTTGTGCTTCACGATCGCAAAGCATTTTTCGCGATTGCAAAGGGTTAATACCTGGGCAGAAGCTATATTTCGGGGGTTTGGCTTATTTTCACCTTATTCCTTTTATGGGAGCCAACTTTGCGGCGATTTTGGAGTGCCAATTTCATTATCAAAATTTAGGTAAGTGATTTCTACACCTTGTGAGTTAAATACATGGTTTATATATAAATTAAAAGATGAATATTTATGGAAATTGTGGGATTTTAAGAGAGAAACCTAGAATTTGGTATTTTTGGAGTTTTACCACGAAATTGGACATGAAATTGGGAATAAATCATATATTTGAGTTCATCTTGTTATGGGTAAAGTTTATCTTCGAAAATATTTGAAATTCGGGCTCGTGGGCCCGAGGGTTGACTTTATTAATTTTTCGAGCGGAGTTGAGAATTGTTATAAATTGATTTATTATGAGTATTAGAGTATATTTTTATTGGTTTGCACATTGTTTGACTAGTTTTGGGGTGACGAGCATCGGTTTGAGGTGTTAGAGTGGCGCTGGAGCTGGTTATGGAACTTCGTAGCGAGGTAAGTCTCCTGTCTAACTCTGTGAGGGGAAAACTATCCCTAGGTGATGTATTTGATATGTGCTACTTGTTGCAGGGGCTACGTACGCACGAGATGACGGGAGTCCGTACGAAGCTAAAATTCATGTTATTATTCGGGTAGATTAGGTTCACACCATGCTATAACTGTACTATTTGAGTTGTCCCTTGCCTATTAAATTACATTATATTACATTATGACTCGAGACTAGACTCGCGTAGAGTGGTAGACTTGTTATTTTAGAGATTTGATGGGCTTCATGATTAGCCGGGAAATAATTGTACTCCTCTTACGAATTTCTCCCGCATTATGCGTTTCCATTGAAAGGTTTTCCTTAAAATTTATAACTCACACGTCTATTCGTGAGTGGGGTCGAGGACCCGTTAAAGCTTCTTATTCAAATGGGATTGGGCCATTCGCCTCGGCAATATATAGATACATCTATGGTTCGTCCCGTTCAACCCTCGGCAGTGCTCACATTATGATGGGATCGGGTCATTCGCCTTGGCAGGATTATGTATCACACTCTCATGGGAGCGGGTCGTTCGCCTCGGCAATATAATAGATGTATCTGTGGTTCGTGCCGTTCGACCCTCGATAGTGCACATATTATGATAGGATCAGGCCGTGCGGCTCGAAATTTCTATAAAATACTTGTAATGACCAGACGGTCATTTTAAGAGTATTAGTCCTGAACCCCTATTTATTGCTCCCTCTATTTTATTTTTGGGTTTTGTGACTTGCCGGAAGGATTTGTCTTTGATTTCTAAGTGAAATAGGACCTTTAAGTCATAGGAATCGACCGTAGTTTGAACTGTGAGAAGACGACTCCGGAATGGAGTTTCGACGGTTGCTATAGCTCCTTAGGGTGATTTTAGTCTTAGGAGCGTGTTCGGATGTTGAATCAGAGGCCCGTAGGTCATTTTAGCGTCAATTGGCGAAAGTTAGAAAATGAGATGATTTTTGAGAAGATTCACCGGGAGTGGACTTTTTGATATCGGGGTTGGATTCCGATTTTGGAAGTTGGAGTAGGTCCGTAATGTCAATTATGACTTGTGTGCAAAATTTTAGATCAATCGGACATGATTTCAT
Source organism: Nicotiana tomentosiformis (assembly GCF_000390325.3). NCBI lineage: Eukaryota > Viridiplantae > Streptophyta > Magnoliopsida > Solanales > Solanaceae > Nicotiana > Nicotiana tomentosiformis. Next base: position 39,108,513 of record NC_090818.1, on the reverse strand, counting down.
AGGTTTCGGCGACAGATGTAGAAGTTTGAAACTTTGAAGTTCATTAGGCTTGAATCGATGCGTAATTCGGGTTTTTAGCATTGTTTGATGTAATTTAAGGGCTCGACAAAATCTGTATGATGTTTTAGGACATGTTGGTAAGTTTGGCTAAGGTCCCGAGGGCCTCGGGTGAGTTTCAGATGTTTAACGGATCATTTTTGGACTTAGAAGATTTTCTGGTGCTGGGCTGGTTCTGGTGTAATCGCACCTGCGCAAGGTTGACCGCAGGTGCGAACCCACAGAAGCGAGCAATGGGAATGCAGGTGTGGGGCTAGTAGAATTCGCCAGTGTTCGCAGATGCAGTGTAAAGGCCGCAGAAGCGGACGAGAGTGGGAGGCATGTCTGCAGAAGCGGATGTGTTTGCGCAAATGCATACCCGCAGAAGCAGGATTTAGGCCACAGAAGCGGATTGGGTGCCAAGAGCTGATTCCGCAGAAGTGGATTACGGGCCGCAGAAGCGGTTCCGCAGGTGCAGATAATTGGCCGCGGGTGCGAAAAGCCTGGGCAGTATTTAAAACCGAAGGGCTTCGTGATTTTTGACATTTTGGACTTTGCAAACTCGGTCTAGGGCGATATTTGAGAGCATTTTTGAGGGGTTTCTTGAGGTGAGTCTCTTGTAATTATTTTTTATCAATAATCTTGTTTACCCATTAATTTTCCCAGTTAGTTAGTGCGTATCTAAGGTGGAAATTGGGAGTTTGGGGTTAGAGATTTGGAGAGTTGATTTGAGGGATTAAGTAGCGATTTGGTGTCGGATTTTGGTAATCTTGGTGTGGGTGAACTCATGGTCGAATGAGTGTTCGTATTTATTGACTTTTACCCGATTCTGAGACGTGGGCTCGGGTTGAATTTTTGGGACAATTTTTTGATTCTTTGCTAAAGTCGTAGTTTTATTATTTAAATTAGTTTCTTGTAGTTATATTCATGATATGTAATTGTTTTGGCTAGATTCGAGCCGGTCGGAGTTGGAAAGTCCAGGGAAAGGCATACTACTTGACTGATTGAGCGAGATTTGAGGTAAGTGACTTGTCTAACCTTGTCTGGGGGAAATCCCCTTAGGTTTTGGAACTGTTGTAACCATTTCTGATATATGAGTGCCGTGTACGCGAGGTGACAAGTGCGCACACAGGCGGAATATGGAAAATTTGGTTCTTGCTGATTTGTCATATTTTGAATTTCCTTAACTGAGTTGTCTTCTTTTAAAATACATTAACTGAACTGCTTTAGCATATGTAGTGATCATGTTTAACCTAGTATCACATGTCTACGTGCCTTATCTCTTACTTGCAATTTGTGAAACATGCTTAGCTGAATTACCTGCTTTCCTTGATTTGAATTAAATCTTTAACTGTAAGATCTTTGCTGTAAATTCGTGTTTCCTTCGATTACCTGCTGCATATTTACTTTGGGACTACGAGGCGGTTCCTCAGGAGATCCCCATGTACTGCATATTTACTTTGGGAGTACGAGGCATTTACTCAGGAAATCCCCCTATATTCCATATTTACTTTGGGACTACGAGACGTTTATTCGGGAGATGCCCCTATCTTACATATTTACTTTGGGACTACGAGGCGATACCTCGGAAAATCCCCCCTGTCATGCATATTTTCATTTGGGACTATGATGCGGTACCTCGGTAGTGCCCCTGTTATTTACCTCTATTTACTGTGCTGATATTTTCTGAAACTTCTTATTGTATAAATTCTGAGTCGTTTTAAAATATTATTATATCTTCTGCCTTAATATTATTTTAAACCAGTAGGTCCCTCACCTGACCTCGTCACTACTCTACCGAGGTTTGGCTTGACACTTACTGGGTACCATTATAGCGTACTCATACTACACTCTGCACATCTTTTGTGCAGGTCCAGGTTCTTCCCACCATTCCAGATACCAGTGAGTTGGATCGCACGTGGAGGCTTCAAGGCATATCTGCCAGCGTCCACAGACCTCGGAGTCCCCCTCTATCCTTACTATGTTGTTTTCCTTATTTTGATTTAGATTCTCATGTATAGAGACACCTAGTATTTGCTCTTAGAAGCTTGTGACTTGATTCCACGTGGTTTTGGGAGTTGTAATTATTGAATGGCAATTTTATATTTACACATCATGTGTTGAGATTGGAGTTTAGTTTATTATTCATTGATTCCGCAAATTGTTAGGCTTACCTAGTTTTAGAGACTAGGTGCCATCACAACATCCTACGGAGGGGAAAATATAGTCGTGACAAGTTGGTATTAGAGCCTTAGGTTCGTAGGTGTTATGAGTCATAAGCAGGTTTAGTAGAGTGTCGCAGATCGGTACGGAGACGTCTGTACTTATCTTCGGGTGGCTATAGAACTGTTAGGAAAAGTTTCACTTTATTGATTTCCCTATCGTGCGAGATTTTGACTTCGGACTCCAAACTTCTGTCTTTCTATTCTCTCATAGATGGTGAGGACACGTACAACTGGATCGGATGACCATACACCCGCGCCCTCTGCTAGAGGCGCGAGAGGTCGGGGCCGGGGTAGAGGCCGAGGACGTCCACGTGGTGCATCCAGAGCACCCACACGAGTTGCTACAGAGGAGCTACCAGTAGCTCCAGTTGGAGGGCAGGCACATGAGACACCCGTTACTACACCAGCTCTCCAGGAGACTCTAGCCCAGTTTTTGAGCATGTTCAACACCTTAGCTCAGGCAGGATTGATACCTCTTTCTCCTGCCATATCTCAGGTCGGGGGAGGAGCACAGACTCCCATTGCCGGTACCCTAGAGCAGCAGATTCAGGTGGACCAGGATACAGAGATCATACCGATATATCTAGTAGCTCCAGTTCACCCCGAGGTTAGGGCAGCAGCTTCTGAGGTAGAGCAGCTCAAGCTCGAGAGGTACAAGAAGTACCACCCTCTTACTTTCATTGGCTTAGCGTCAGTGGATGCCTAGGGTTTTCTTGAGGAGTGCCACCGTATTCTCCATAATATGGGTGTTGCGGAGACTAGTGGGGTTTCTTTCACTACATTCCAGCTTAGAGAAGCGGCCTATCAGTAGTGGCGCACATACGAGTCGGATAGTCCGACTGAGGCAACTTCACTCATTTGGACTCAGTTCTCATATATGTTTCTGAGGGAGTATGTTCCTCAGAATCTCAGAGATGCTTGGCGTGCAAAGTTTGAGCAGTTGCGCCAGGGTGCTATGACCGTGTCAAAGTATGTGATCTGATTCAGTGATTTGTCCAGGCATGTACCCGCCTTGGTTGCTACTGTTTGAGAGCGGGTTCGTTGGTTTATTGAGGGGCTCAACCCCAGTATCAGATTGAGCATGGACCTAGAGTTGGAGATAGATATTGCGTGTGAGCAGGTAGTGGGGATTACTAAGAGGTTAAAGGGCATGCTCACTCGGGATAGAGAGGAGAGAGAGGCCAAGAGGTCTCGAGAATCTGGCACTTACAGTGGTAATCGTGCCCCAGCTACAGCTCGTCAGGGCATGGGTTATATGAGTTGCCCTATTCATTCAGCACTTCCAGCCGCCAGCGGTGCTCCAGCCACTACTAGGCCCTATGATCCTTATTTTTCACCTCCAGTGTCTAGTGTGCCTCCTGTACGGGGTGCTTCCAGTGGTCAGTCCAGTTGATCAGGCCCGAGCAAGTCGCAGCAGCCACATCCTCCGAAAGCTTGTTTTGAGTATGGCGACACTCGTCATTTGGTGAGAGATTGCCCCAGATTCAGGAGGGGTGCTCCTCCATAGATTTATCAGGCACCGTGTGCTCCACCAGGTCCTCAAGCTATGATTGCAGCACTAGCTACCACCCCACATGCACAGCCAACTAGAGGTGGAGGTCGGATAAGTAGAGGTCGCCCTAGAGAGGGAGGATAAGCCAAATATTATTCCCTTCCTGCTAGGACGGAGGCAGTTGCATCAGATTTTGTTATCGCAGGTACTATTCCGGTCTGTCATAGAGATGCATCAGTCTTATTTGATCCAGGCTCTACTTATTACTATGTGTCATCTTATTTTTCTTCGTGTTTGGGTGTATCCCGTGATTCTCTGAGTTCACCTGTTTATGTATCTACACTCGTTGGTGATTCTATTATTGTTGACCATGTGTATTGGTCTTGTTTGATTATTTGTAGTGGTTTTGAGACCAGAGCTAATTTATTGTTGTTCAGTATGGTGGATTTTGATATTATTTTGGGCATGGACTAGTTGTCGCCCAATCACGCTATCCTTGATTGTCATTCCAAGACGGTGACGTTGGCTATGCCAGGTCTACCACGACTAGAGTGGAGAGGTACCTTGGATCATGTTCCTAGCAGGGTTGTTTCACTTCTTAAAGTTTAGCGAATGGTTGAGAAGGGGTGTGATGCGTATCTGGCCTATATGAGAGATGTTAGTATTAATACTCCTACCGTCGAGTCAGTTCCGGTAGTGAGGGATTTTGCAAACGTATTTCCAGCGAACGTTTCGGGTATGTCGCCCGACAGAGATATTGACTTTAGCATTGATTTGTTACCAGGCACTCTGCCCATTTCTATTCCACCTTATCGGATGGCCCCAACATAGTTGAAAGAGTTAAAGGAACAATTGCAAGACTTGCTCGATAAGGGCTTCATGCGGCCCAGTGTGTCGCCTTGGGGGTGCTCATATCTTGTTTATGAAGAAGAAGGATGGTTCTATGTGGATGTGTATTGATTATCTCCAGTTGAACAAGGTTACAGTGAATAACAGGTACCCATTGTCACGTATTAATGACCTGTTTGATCAGCTTTAATGTGCCAGATTATTCTCTAAGATCGACTTACGTTCAGGCTATCATCAGTTGAAGATTCAGGAGCCAGATATCCCGAAAACTACTTTCAGGACTTGGTACGGTCATTACGAGTTCCTTGTGATGTCTTTTGGGCTGACCAACGCCCCAGCAGCATTCATGCACTTGATGAAAAGTGTATTTCAGCCCTATGTTGGCTCCTTCGTCATTGTGTTTATTGAAGACATTATGGTTTACTCCCAGAGTTAGGAGGATCATGAGCAGCACCTGGGGACTGCGCTTCAGACCTTGAGGGAGAAGAAGTTGTATGCAAACTTTTCAGTGTGAGTTCTGGCTAGACTCAGTGGCATTTTTGGGTCATGTAGTATCGAGTGAGGGGATCAAGGAAGATCTGAAAAAGATTGAAGCCTAGACCGTATGCAACTATAGAAATTCAGAGTTTTCTTGGCTTGGCGGGGTATTACCGTCAATTTGTAGAGGGTTTCTCGTCTATTGCATCACCTATGACCAGATTGACCCAAAAGGGTGCTCCGTTCATGTGGACCGAGGAGTGTGAGGAGAGCTTTCAAAAGCTCAAGACTGCTTTGACTACAGCCCCAGTGTTAGTGTTCCCTTCTGGATTGGGGTCCTATACAATGTATTGTGATGCGTCGCGTATTGGTCTCGGTGCGGTGTTAATGTAGGACGGTAGGGTGATTGCCTATGCATCCAGATAGTTGAAGGTGCATGAGAAGAATTATCTTGTCCACGACCTTGAGTTAGCAGTTGTTGTTCATGCCTTGAAGATCTGGCGGCAGTATTTGTATGGTGTTCCTTGTGAGGTTTTCACCGATCATCGGAGTCTACAACATCTGTTTAAACAGAAGGATCTTAACTTGCGGCACCAGAGATGGTTGGAGTTGCTTAAGGATTATGACATAACCATTCTCTATCATCCCGGGAATGCCAATGTGGTGGCCGATGCCTTGAGTCGCAAGGCGGAGAATATCTACCAGTAGCAGAGAGGCCTTTAGCCTTGGATGTTCAGGCCTTGGCCAACCAGTTTGTTAGATTGGATATTTCCGAGCAGAGCAGAGTTATGGCGTGTGTGGTTTCTCAGTCTCTCTATGATCATATCAGGGAGCGTCAGTATGATGACCCCCATTTGTTTGTCCTCAAGGACATGGTTCAGCACAATTATGACAAGGAAGTCACTATTGGAGATAACGGTGTATTACAGATGTAGGGCAGGCTATGAGTGACTAATGTGGATAGTTTGCGTGAGTTGATTCTCTAAGAGGCTTACAGTTTGCGGTATTCCATTCACCCAGGTGTCACGAAGATGTATCAGGATTTGAGGAAGCACTATTAGTGGAGGCGGATAAAGAAAGACATAGTGGAATATGTAGCTCGTTTCCTAAATTGTCAGCAGGTAAAGTATGAGCATCAGTGACCAGGTGGATTGGTTCAGAAGTTAGAGATTCCAGAGTGGAAATGAGAGCAGATCACTATGGATTTTGTTTTTGAGCTTCCACGAACTCAGAGGAAGTTCGATGCAGTTTGGGTGATTGTGGATAGATTGACAAAGTCAACTCATTTCATTCATTAGGTTACTACTTACTCTTCGGAGCAGCTAGCTCAGGTTTACATCCGCGAGATTGTCAGGCTTAATGGCGTACCGGTATCTGTACGAAATTTACATCACGATTTTGGAGAGTCGTACATCGTGAGTTGAGTACTCGTGTGGAGTTGAGTACAACATTTCACCCTCAGACGGATGGACAGTCCAAGCGCACTATTCAGATATTAGAGGATATGCTTCGTGCGTGTATGATTGATTTTGGGGGTGCTTGGGATCAGTTCTTGCCACTTGCGGAGTTTGCCTACAACAACAGTTATCAGTCGAGCATTTAGATGGCTCCGTATGAGGCTTTGTATGGTAGACGGTGCTGGTCTCCAGTGGGTTGGTTCGAATCAAGCAAGGCTAGGCTATTGGGTACAAACTTGGTTCAGGATACCTTGGAGAAAGTTAAATTGATTCAGGATCGACTTCATACAGCCCAGTCCATGCAGAAGAGTTATGCGGATTGGAAGGTTCACGACGTTGCATTCATGGTTGGGGAGCGGGTCTTGCTCCGAGTTTCGCCCATGAAGGGTGTTATGAGGTTCGGAAAGAAGGGCAAATTGAGCCCTAGATATATCGGGCCTTTTGAGATCCTTAAAAAGGTCGGAGAGATGGCTTATAGACTTGCACTACCACCTAGTCTCTCTGCAGTTCATCTAGTACTCCACGTTTCTATGCTCCGAAAGTATCACGGCAATCCATCTCATATGTTAGACTTCAGCTCAGTCTAGTTGGACAAGGACCTATCTTATGTTGAGGATCTAGTGGCCGTTTTGGACAAGCAGGTTCAAAAGTTGAGGCCAAAGAACATCGATTTAGTGAAGGTTCAGTGGAGGGGTCATCCGGTCGAGGAGGCGACTTGGGAGACCGAGTATGATATGCGCAGCAGTTATCCTCATCTTTTCACCACTTTAGGTATGTCTCTATACTCGTTCGAGGACGAACATATGTTTTAAGAGGGGGAGGATGTAACGACCCGGCCGGTCGTTTTGAGAGTATTAGCCCTGAACCCCTATTTATTAATCACTATATTTCATTTTTGGGTTTTGTGACTTGCCGAGAGGATTTGTCTTTGGTGTCGGAGTGAAATAGGACACGTCGTCCCTAAAATGGAAGTTTAAGTCGTAGGAATCGACCATAGTTTGAACTATGAGAAGACAACTCCGGAATGGAGTTTCGACGGTTCCAATAGCTCCTTAGGAGCGTGTTCGGATGTTGAATAAGAGGCCCGTAGGTCATTTTAGCGTCAATTGGCGAAAGTTAGAAAATGGGATGCTTTTTGAAAAGTTTGACCGGGAGTAAAATTTTTTATATCGGGGCCGGATACCGATTACAGAAGTTGGAATAGGTCTGTAATGTCAATTATGACTTGTGTGCAAAATTTGAGGTTAATCGGACTTGATTTGATAGGTTTCGGCATCGGATGTAGAAGTTTGAAACTTTGAAGTTTATTAGGCTTGAATCGATGCGCAATTCAAAGTTTTAGCGTTGTTTGATATGATTTAAGGGCTCGACTAAGTCCGTATGATGTTTTATGACTTGTTGGTAAGTTTATTTGAGGTCCTGAGGGCCTCGGGTGAGTTTCAGATGGTTAACAGATCCTTTTTGGACTTAGAAGATTATCTGGTGCTGGGTTGGTTCTGTTGTAATCGCACATGCGGAAGGTTGACCGTAGGTGCGAGCCCACAGAATCGAGCAATGGGAACGCAGGTGAGGGGCTAGGGGAATTGGCCAGTGGTCGCAGATGCAGTGTGAAGCTCGCAGAAGCGGAGTCATTTTTGCGGAAGATTGGTCGCAGAAGTAGACGAGTGTGGGAAGGCCTGTCCGTAGACCCCTCGTCACTACTTCTCATTGGTCCACTAGTAAGTGTCAATGTCGACCCCTCGTCACTACTTCTCTGGGGTTAGGCTAGATACTTACTTGGAACGCGTTGATTTACGTACTCATGCTACACTTGCTGCACTTATTGTACATGTATATATATGTTTCTGGTGGTCCTCTGGGCGTAGAGGCGCGATATTTGCGGGGACTTTACCATAAACTACATTCCATGTTACGATCCGCAGCATATACAGTCTCCATCAGAGTTATTTATATTCTTCTGTCTAACTTGTATTCCAGACAGATGTTGTATTTTTTTATATTTTCTAGTTAATATTCATGCACTTGTGACACCGAGTTTTGGGGGTTCCTACGGGTTGTTCATTATTGTAGTTCGTATAAATATTATCATTTACCCTGTAAATTTTATTTTATACTATTTAATTAATAGAAATTATGATTTTAAAGTAATAAAATGAGTAAACAAGTCGATCAATCACCGTTGGCTTGTCTGACGGTGGTGTTAGGCGCCTTCACGACATATTATGGATTTTGGGTCGTGACACACACACACACACATATATAATTATTTATGTTACTATATCGATTTATACATATTTAATACTAGTAAAAATTAAAAATAAAAGAGAATAAATATTCAACTTGAATTTTTCTCCCCCGTTCATATGTTGTATTTCAATATCTTCATAGGGGGTAATTTTTGTTATAGCACATGGTCATGTCTAGCATGACTTGAACTTTCCTGGAAATAAGCTCAACCGGCTATTGTACAACAAAACTTGATCTCCAATATTAAAATCTTTATGGAAAATGAGCTTGTCATGCCATTGTTTGTATTTGTTTTAAAATACAATTCAGCATTTTCGTACGTTGTACGTTTGAACTCTTCCAATCCATCAAGCTGCAACAAATAATTTTTATCTGCATCTAGCAAGTTTAGATTCTATAATTTTGTAACCCAATAAGCTTTATGTTCTAATTCCACAAGATGACAAGCTTTCTCAAAAATTAATCTATAAAATGTGCCTATGAGAATTTTAAAAGCAGTTTTATATACCCATAAAGTATCATCCAACTTTAATGACTAATCTTTTCGTGAAGAACCAATAATTTTTTCTAAAATTTTTTTTAATTCTATATTGAAAACTTATACTTGCCCACTTATTTGAGCATGGTATGGAGTTCCTGTTTAATGAGTTACTTCACATCTTGACAACAAACTAGCAAATTATCTGCTTATAAAATGATTTCCCTGATCACTTATGATAACTCATGGGGTTCCAAATCTTGAATTATTTTTTAAAGAAAAAACACAAAAAGCAAGAGCATCATTTTTTATAGTAGCCATTACTTATACATATTTTAAAATATAATCAACAACTACAAAAATACATTCACAACCATTCGAAGGAGGAATATGTCCCATAAAGTCGATGCCTCAAATATCAAAGATTTCATACACAGAGATAAAATTAAGAGGTATTCCGTCCCTTTTTGAAATGTTACCAATTCTTTGGCATTTGTCGCAAGTGGCGACTGAATTTCTTGTATCCTTGAACAGAGTAGGCTAGAAAAAACCTACTTCAAGTACTTTAGTTGTTGTCCTTCTTCCTCCATAGTTTCCTCCTACAGCTCCATCATGGCAATGACTTAAGATGTTATTCATTTCTGTCTCTACTACACATTTTCTAATTATATCATCTGCGCAAAATTTAAACAGGGATCTTCTCAATAATAATGTATTGCTTCTTTTTTAGGCTTTTTTCTTTGTTCATTAAGAAAAATCTTTGGAATTCATCCTCCAGCCAAGTAATTGGCAGTATCAACAAACCAAGATGGTCGATTTACAACAAATGTGACAGAAAATATATGTTCATCAAGAAATTTTTCTTTCATATCTTGTATCTTAGTGGGAGGATTTTCGAACCGAGACAAATGATTAGCTATCTAATTTTCTGAACCTTTTCGATCTTTTATTTCAAGATCGAATTCTAGTATAAGGAGTATCTATCTTAGAAATCAAGGTCTAACATATTTCTTTGCTAAGATGTACTTTAAAGTTGCAAAATCAGTATAAACTGTAGTTTTTATTCCTATCAATTAGGAACGAAATTTGTCAAATGGAGATAGTGTTGCCAGTAGTTCCTTTTTAGTTGTGGCATAATTCGTTTGAAATTCATTAAGGATTCTACTTAGCATAATAGATAAATCTGAAGATCTAGTCTCTCTTTGTACTAATATCGCTCCTAGTACTGTATCACTTGTATCACACATCATTTCAAATGGTTGGATCCAAATAAGAGAAACAACAATTGGAGCATTAGTCAATTGTTCCTTGAGAATCTCAAATGTTTTTCTAAAATCATCTGAAAATTCGAGATCCACTATAATGCCTTATTTTAATTGGGCAACATCTTCTTATATAAGAAAATTTCATGATGACTTCTCGGTTTGGTGCTAGATTTCCATAGCAAATCTAGATTTAACATTTGCAGAGATGAGAATTCATCATTCTAAGTTTGGATTTCATCGATTTCGTCATGGCAAATCAAGACTTGGTGCATTGTCACGCAATACTTCATTTGTGTGTTTTCTTCGCTTTACCACCTGATATATTTTTGCTTTTACGAGAGAAAATATGTGGTTAAGATCAAGTAAAATGCACTTATCATACTTCCTCTATCGATTGTCCCAATTTATGTAACACTTTTCACTTTTTTAATATTTAATCTTTTTAATTGTGACAATGTATTTGGACATAGTTTCACTTTTTCAAAATACAATTTCGAGCCCCTTTGGCTAAGCTACCAATGTTGCTTATTTTGAGAAATGCTTTTGTTAAATAGTATTTTTCAAAAATATATTTTTGTATAGTAGGAGTTTGTGTTTAACCAATTCATTTGAGTAGTGCTTTTGACAAGTAAATTATATTTGGCTAATCTTTCCAAAAAATACTTTTGAGTTTTGAGTATCAAATTAGAGAAAGGAAGTAAAGGTTCAATTTGCAATTAGTATTATTTAAGAAAGAGAATGATATTTAAATATTTATATAAAGAAATTCAATAAAAATATAACAAATAAAGTAAAAATATAAAAATAAATTAATCAATATAAAATATTGTTGTTCCAAAGAAATAATATTGATTATCTGGTAATGCTTATCATTTACATGATGTTTTAAATATATAAATACATCATTTAATATAAACTAAAACTCTATTTTTATAAATCACTGTATAAAAGAAGAGAATCTATTTATAGTAGAAAGATTATTCCAAAGAAGAATAAGAGAAGAGAATAAAAATATGAAGTAAAAAAGAAAAGAAATGTATGATAGAAGAAAAAAAGGAAAAGGTTAAAATAACGAGAGATAATTTGAAAAATATAAATTTATTTTAAGGATATTTTAGTCTTGAACAAATTAACTTTCTGCTTGTGGTTCTTGAAAAAAGTTAAAATTTGTAGCTTCTCCCCAAAGTAGAAAAACTCTACTGCTCAAAATCACTTTTTTATTTCGGTCAAACATTTCAAATTTTTCAAAAAATACTTTTTAAACCAAAAAATATAATTTTAATCTCGTAGAAGCTTGATCAAATAGGCTTTTATCTATTTGGGAAGTATGTAAAAAGTATTATATGCCACAATAATTAATAATTCAGAATGATTAAAAGACAAACAAAATTTTGATTTTCAAAATCCAAAAAATATCACATAAATAAGGACGGAGGGAGTCCTAGGTACTTAAGGTAGAAAAGAAATGGTGAAAGAAAAAGGCAAAGATTATTGCACTCTCATTGGAGCCTTTAGCTACAAACTTCAGGTTTCGGGATTATTGCACTCTCATCGGAGCCAATAATAATAATTCTAATACTGTGCTGAGTTTGCTGGCCAAATTAGCATCCTTCTCTAATCTTTTTGGTTGACAAGACACATATCTATCAATGCTACAAATTTCAGGTTTGATTTCTAATAGGGAACAAGAATTCTACGTACTTTAGATCTTACCTAAAGTTCTAAATTTAGAAGTCTATAAAGTAACATGCTATATGCTTAGAGCAGTATGAAGAAGAAAATTAACAAGTCATCGAGATCTCACAGTTGACAAAGCATCTCTTAAATATAAAACATAATAAAAATACACACTTCAATCAGAAAAAAAAAAAATAGAAATCATAAATAAAATACAACCCTCAACCAAAAAAAGTAAAAGAAAGGAAATAAAATTCTAGCTCTACATAGGAATCACTAACCTATTGGAATAGCTGTGGAACCACTCGTTTTATCCACTTATTATTGTTCTGAATATGAAAATCCTTATTTTATAAAGCTATATTTCTGATATGCAAAAGCATATTCTTAAAGCATGTTATAAGTTACGCGCCAACGGAATCTGTCTTCTTCTTTGTCTTCGTAGAAAGTGTAGGCCTTGAGATTTCCATCTATTTCTAGGCGAAGGTATGTCAAAGTTGTGTTGATTTTAGTAAACGCCATAACATGGGAACTTCTTGTTGTTGATTTAGCCAATCTGTAGTCCAACTTCAACCTTTGATTTCCGCTGTTCAATTTTACTGATTCCAAAGTGCTATTTCCGAGATCAAACCAAGCTAATTCCACGGCAAGCTTGGTTCTGTTGTAGATACCGAACAATTTTGGTTTCACTTCCAAACTATAAGGCCCGTTTGCATTCTTTTTCACCGAAGCCCGGCTCATGAGCTTATTCGGGCCTGACAATCGGAGCGATTGGCCCACCAAAAGAGTGTCAGTGGGATGGTCGAAACTCTGCCAAATAAATTTTCCCTTTGAGTTATGAAGTACAAAGTTACCATTTGGTAACAACTTGTAACCAGTGACACCTTTGTTGGCTGTGTTTGTTTGCCAAGCAATTCGACCATTAGCTTCTGCCAAGACAAGATTTCCATCTGTTCCTAAAGCAAAAGTGGCATTTTCCTTGACAGGATTTCCCCTATTAGCTTCCCATACCCAACGCATTAGAGATTCAGAACGGACAGTGCCCATGCGCAAAGCTAGTGTCCAGGCATTAGGGGTAGTGTTATAAAAACAGAACTGGAATGGATTTGTGAAAATTCCAGAAAAAGCACGATAATCTGCTTGGTATTCGACAACAAAAGGTCCTAATTCGCCTTCATTAACGAATTTGAAGGTTTTCTCAACAGGGACTTGGGCAATTGAGGGAAATATTTGGCAGAAAAGAAAGAGAGAGACGACAAGTGTAGTAGGCAATGAAGGAGACATGTTTAATTTATTCTTTTAGCTGTTTGATGATATGATCCTTTGTTTCTTGCTATCCGTATTTATAGATGGATGGGGATGGATAATTAATTAGTTATGGATACTGTTCATCTGAATCTTTAAATTTTTTGCATGACTAGATATTGAAAACTACATATGATTATAAATGTATGATAAGGCACAAGTTGGGGCAAATGTAGTCGATTCAAAACCGGTCAATGTTGAGATGCTGTCCGTATAGGAACGTAATTAGGAGTTTACCGTGTGCGTTGGAACCAAGTGGATATATCCCTTTGTCCATGTTAACTTCAAAGAAGAAAGAAATGTGGAAGTGTTGTCAGTCACGGAGGAGATGGGTATAATGTAGAAGTAAGAGAATTCGGGTTTTTATATCAAATTATATTAATTCATCATAGTTAAATGATAAAGTAAAAAAAGAAGAAGTATTAATTAACTACTATTAAATGATAATCATACTTATAAAGACATATATGATGTACATATTAGGTTGGTATAAACACCCAATGAAGGTAAGTGTTTACCTAATCAAGGGTTACCTCCATTTGTACATTATTAACTAGTATCATGGAAGTAAGCATGCATTACTAACTAGTATCAGTGAGCGCTTTACACTTAAATGTGAGATTTTTTGGCGCAAATCCGAATTTAGTCGGAGCTCAATAAAGTTACCGAACAACGGGTTGAAAATTAAAAAAAAAATTGTATGCATACCAACATACTCGAATTATGATTTTTTAAGCATTCACCATAGATATAAAAGTAAAGCAAGATAATGATCCTTGCTTTTTTAATGTTGAGCCATGCCAACTGTTTCCTTTTTTGTATTTCGATGAAAAAGGGGTTGAGGCGGCTGATTGCGAAAATTAAGTTCCCGTTCGGTCATAAGTTTTTCTTTCTTTTTTAAAAAAATAAAATTAAAAATATTTTTTGATTATTAAAAGTGACCAGTTTTTTAGCAGTGTTTTAAGATAAATTTTTCAAAGTTTCAAAAAATGATTTAGATTAATCTTTTAAGCTTTTTAGTCACAAAACTTTAATTTCTTTTCAAGTAAAATGTATATTTAAATATAATTTAAATTTTCAAAAACTATTTATTATATTATCTTTAAAAAAAAATTAAGTTTCAACTAAATCTATAGTCAAACGCCAGTTTATGTTACATAATCATTGATCTCCCTCTTTACCCATAGCAATCAATCATAGTTTTGTCTAAACCAGTAAATCGCCTTCTTTCGAGTTGTCACTTTGTTACCTACAATTTGAGAATGCCAACGACGACCAGTCTTCGTATGATGTAACATCTATGACTTATCCAGAACGGGAAGAAAAAAAATTATTCTCTCCCAAAATTGTAACATATTTTACTTTCCGAGGGTCGGTTTTGTTGATTTTCCATTTTATATCGTACTTATATTTTTCTTCCTCTATTTTAAAATGACTGACACTATTTATTTATTAGTTCATTTTAAAAAATCAGCATATTCTTATATTTTCTTTTTAGGAAAATATTTATAGTCACACAAATATTAAATTTATTTAATACTAAAAGTTTCAAAAGTATTACTTTTTTTTATTAAACTTTATGCCAAGTTAAATATTCATATATTAAATATTAAATTGTGAACACCTGAAATCACCATAGAAAATCCAAAAAATTCAAATGCTAGAATCCGACTATAAATAGGAAAATATCTTTTGGAATCACCCCTCTTTACATGCTTGATTTAGATTCTGCATACTGTTTACCCTAAAAATTGGATAACAATTAAACTTATAATATGGTTATAAGGATACATGATTTCATTTAATACCAATTGATAAATATGAAAATTAATAACAGAAATAAACTATAAAGTAAAGCAAACCAGTGTTAGAATGGAACTCAGCCCTCGAGTTTGGATACCCTCGAACTGGTTGATGCAAGAACTATTAAAATACAACAAGCTGATGAACAATAGTATAAACGAGAAAGAGAATTATATTGCTTTGATATCTATGTACAATGTCTTACAGATGATTAGAACCCCCCTTAAATATTAGAGGAATTTCACTTATGGTATAATTCTAATTACAGAAGAAAACCCGATGATTAGCTAATTAACCGTTTCTGATTTAATCTGTTCAGAGATTTGCGCCATGATCCTCGACCAGTCACGGATATCTCGTCTTTCTGTTATTGTGCTATCTTCGATTTTGCTCGATGTCTGTCTCATTTGGCTTCGATCGCTACTAGCCTCGATCTCGACAGGTACCTCGATTCTGAACTCGGTATCTTACCCTCGTGATTTAGTATGTTCCATTACGAGGCCATCCTTCGATGCAACCTCCCGGTCTCGATCAAATAGTAAAATTGGGTAGGGCCGGTTTTAATCGTATACATACTTACATAGAAGTCAATCATCAAGATTAGTTCCTTTATGTATTAAACCTCGTTAAATTTCCTATTTTAATTTAAAGCCGCAGTTTATTTAGTAAGGAAAAAAAGACAATATATTTGAAGATAATAAAATTTATTTCGGTAGAATAGCCTGACAGACACCTGTACTTGTAGATGCTTGTCATCCCGGTCTCTGTATTCAACAAAGTTTCATTCAGACAACTGAACTCAGTCAAAACATATATTTTAAACCCCTTCGGCATTACGTGTTGGTCACTCGCCTGACGTGGAGAAAATATCATGTCCACGTCAGATAAATTGATGCCACATCTTTATTTATTTAAATATTACTTTTTAAAAATATTTCAAATCCATCTCCATCTTCCTATGCTGTCGGCGATCCTTATCACCGGGAAAGAACCGAAAAATCGGAGTCGCCTCACCGTTTTGCTCTCTTTCCTCCTTTCTGAGCATAATCTTAAACCCCAATTCATATACATAAAACTCTTCAATTTTGATAAAATTTTTCTATCTTGCTTCATCTCCTTACTCTCACTATTTTAGGTAAAATTCATATCACCATAGTAATCTTAGAATTTACAGAGACACAAAAGGAGGCAACAACCAACGAGTAGAAAACAAAGAACTACATCCCTGGAAGTATTTCACTGCCGACCACCACAAAGCAAAACCAGATCACTAGAAAATAATCACAAGCAGACTCCACTACCTACTTCTCCACTCACCAGACTCCTTTGAAAAACCCATGACCACCATGGACTGATGAACACGGTCCTAGAAAAAATCACCGAATTACTTCGTATTTTCATAGCTTCTTGATATCTTTAAAAACTTTAACCCCATTAACATATCTGTTTATTTAGCTTCCCTAAAAGAAAAGTCTTCTCATTTTTATACTGTACTTTTAATTTTACTGCTGACTATCAACAAAGGGCAGAGGGGTGGAGGGTTTCGGGGGACGTGGGGGTTACGATAGGAAAGAAGGGGGAGAAGAAGATGGGGAAAAACGGGGGACAGATAAGGCCGAAGGGTTAGGGATGCTTGGGGTGGGAAATAATTTTACTCTTTTTCTTTTTATGGTTATTTTTTAATATTTTTAAATTAAAATTAATATATTCACTCTTCTTTTTAAAGCGTGTAGTCACTCATTTTTCTGACTCAACAAAATGAATGACACATAAGCTCAGTTCATGATGAGAGAAGTTTAAAATACATGTTTTGACTGAGTTCAAGTATCTGAATAAAACTTCATTGAATACAGGACCGAAATAACTAACAAGAACAAATACATGTGTTTGTCAGGCTATTCTATCATTTTTTTCTCTCATAGAATTAAAATTGTGATACGCCTCCAGCTCACCCCTGAACTGGTCAATGTCAACGACAGGCACCAGAGCATGGCCCATGGGCAACGGATACGGGTATCGGATACCCTGGTATGCTTCCGAGTGGCTGCGCGATTTGGCATCAATTCATTACTTTTTTTTTATTAAAAAATAAAAACTTTAAAAAAAATAAAAAATTAACGTCGATTCATTACTTAACAGAGAAAAGCAGCAGCTATAAGCCGAGTCATTGACGACGAAAATGCCACCTTGGGTCACTTTCATATACTGCATTCTAGGTTGTTCAATAAGATAAATCAAAGGAATCCAAGGTTATTGATGAGGGAATGTGTAATAATGCTAGTAAAGGACACTTACGAGTTTCTCCTTTGTCTAAGCTGATCGTCTGGAGCAACCTAATTCGAATTATTGGTTGTTAGAAACACAGATTACTGATCGTTGGGAGACTCCTTGTTTCCACGGTTTAATTATTCCTAATTAATGATCCGGAGAACAAACCCAAGCCGTTCTATTTGTGAACAAGTGAGTCTCCCAACACCCATAGTGACATTTATGTAGACTGTACTAAGACTTAGGATTAGACCTAATGAGCCGGCTAATTAGCCAGCACCCCATATGTACTAGCAGGAGTGTACAAATGAAATCGACAAATCGTATCAACCCGATAATCCAAATTAAATCGAGAAAAAATCCCGACTATGATATGGTTTGATTTGGTTTGGTGTTAAAAAAAAAACCGATCATATTTGCTTTGGTTTGGTTTTAACTAAAAAAAAGTCAAACTGAAACCAAACCAACCCGACATTATATGTATAGAATTTTTAAATATATTTAACACATAAAAATATTTATTGCAATGTAGTTTATAAATATTTTTAAGTTTTCTCATAGTTTTATCTTTTAACGTATTATTTCAAGCTTGAACTTATAATTTTTGGATGCTCTAATTAATAAGTTTTGTAGTCCATAAATGTTAGTAACTCAAATAAATCCTAAACCAAAATCAAATCAACACTAATGCTAATAAAAGACATTCAATTCAATTGTACTATGAACAGTGGCGGATCCAAAATTTTCATCAACGGGTATCAAAATATAAATAATTAGATACATCGAAAAGTCAAGGAGAGTCAACATATAGTGAACATACATAAAATAAAATAAAATATCTAGCAAAATAGTGTATTTTTCCGGCGAAGGGGTATCGCTTGACACCCCTTGCTTCAATGTAGTGTTGGATATCTATTTTTTAGTTTTTCAATGGTTTAGATAAAATACATAACTTATTTTTCTTTTAGTGTTTAGTCATGTAAATAATAGTACTTATTAGTCGTACTTATTTTAGCAACTTATTAGTAGCTTTAAATTATGTTTATTTTCATTATGGCTTATTAATAATGTTTATTTTATGTGATTTTATTATCTTTATTGTTGAATATTTTAGTATAATGCCATGACTCATCTCATATTTATGTTATTTTATTGAAAAATATCTTATATAGTTTTGTCTTACTAGGATTAAAGAAATATTTGGAGTACAAATTCTATGTTTTGTGCTATGAAGACTTTATAAAAGAAAATTGAAAAAACCTGAAAATTCGAAAAATTCGAGAAAAACTGAGATTAAAAATCCGACTTTTATTGATTTGATTTGGTCTTTAGATTTAATAACCCGATACAATTAATTTGATTTGGTAATTAGAAAATTCGAACCAATCCGACTTATGTACACCCTATGTACTAGGCCAAAATCTATTTTTTCCAACAGAATATCATTGTTATCGTTCTCATTTGTACTGTTGTCACATTTTAGTAAGCTTGGTACGAAGGAAATGTTTTACTTATTTATACTACTACTACTATTGTCACATTCCGTGTTTCCAGTGATCATATAATACTATTAGTTCTGCTGAATGAGATTATGATCCTGCAAACTCAGTTTTCTACTAGAATGCTAAAATACATAGACCTAATTGCAAAATCTATAAATTTTGAATGATGAAGATAATATTAGTAGAATTATTAAATTCTAATTAATACTCTGCTGAGTCCACCGACAAAAAACAAATCATTCTTTTGTTAATCTTTTAGAAAAGACAAGTCATGTGACCATCAATGCTGTAAATTCATGTTTCTGGATAGGAAACAAGAAATCTACGTACTTCTATCTTGCCTAAACTTCTAAATTTAGAAGTCAAAGGAAGTAACATGCATTCAATAATTTAGATGATACTAATAAACTTCCAAGGGCAAGAACTGGAAAAAAGATATGTTACGTTGGTTCGAGAATCAAGCCTACTCAAATCTAAGGACCCGTTTGGCCATAGATTTTGTCAAAATAAATTTGGATTTTATTTGGCAAACACATGTTTGGCCATAGATTTTTCCTACATTTTGGCAAAAACCCAAATCCCAATAGCTGGTTTTGGGCCAAAATATCACTATTATATTTTTCTAAAATTGCCCCAAACTTTTATATTTTATAAAAGAGCCCACTATTTATTATTTTGTAACAATGGTGCTTCGTCTTCTCGATCACCTGATAGTGTATCATGTAGTTCATTATAAAAATGATAATTTTGTATCAAATTTATTTATGTTCAGGATTATGGTTTGCGATAATATAATGAATGTTATTGATAATGATACTGTTGGTTATTTGTGATAGTTTTTAGAACTTGTGGGTATAAGTCATGTTTCATATTTTTTCAAAATAAATTTGGGAAATATGTTTTGAAAACTGATGTTCAAACACATTTTCATCTTCAAATCAAACTTCATCCAAATCAGATTTTTCAGAACAAATTTGGGAATGTAACGCTAGCTAACTTTCAAGTTTTGAAAACTCCCGTAAGAATCCTATTGTTTCTGACCATTCTAGAATAGTATAGTTTGAATAGAATATAATATAGAAAATCAAGGAATAACAGGTAATTAAAGTGATAAGATTTGACTATTACTTTAAAAAATCTAAATGTTGTTAGATTGTATGAATTAATGATAAGTAAAAGCCTGAAATGCAAGTGTTTCTCTGTTTTCATACTGTTAATTTTGCCTTGGCGGATAGGTGAAATTTAGTAGTATAATGTTCAAAGCAGATCCCAATAATCCACAGAAAACGACTTATTGATCAATTTTTCCCATACTTAAGCTACTATTTATGTTTTTAGCTCTATTATTATTATTATTATTATTATGAACTTTCATGGTAAATATGTGATAAATCTGAAATATTCGACATAGATATTTTTTGAAATGAATTTGGGAGAAACAAGTACTAAAAGTACTAGACTTGAAGAGGTTGATATACTTCAAAACCTTGATTTGTTAAACAAATGGACAATTCCTAAAGTCTCTATTAAAATAATCTATGATTATGGTTGGTTTGATAAACTATCTTCAAAATAATTAATAAAAACAACTTAACAGTCTTTAGCTTTAAATTCGTCAGAACAGGCTATTCGTTTATTAAATAAACATGATGTTAATTTATATAAAAATTATTATAATTATTTGCATATTGGTATGGTTCAAATTGCTTTTAAACCATTAACCCTTAAAGGGCTACCAGAGACATTTTTAGCGACTCTTAGAGATGCTAGAAATTTGAAATTTAGACAATCTCTGATGGATTCGATTGAATCTACTGTGGCCTATGGTCCAGTATATTTTAATACTCAACCCAATCTTCAATTACCTCTTTCTGATGTTAATATACTTGATGCTTTAACATTAAATGTAAAAACGTATGGTTATAATTATGCACCTAGTTCTGAACTTATATGTTTATCTTACAGAATTTATTTCAAATTATTGTCCATATTAAATCCAAGATTTAAATTATATGATATATCTGATCAGACTATACTAGTGAAAACCAATTTTGCTAAGTCTAAAGTCACCACGAGGAGACCTATTAAGTGAGAAGAAATTAATTTCTCAACTACTTGGACTTTAGATTCGGTTATATCCCCAAGTCAGATCACTAATGATGTGTCAAATAATGAATTTTCGCATGTTACTCAAAATTCGGATGGTAGGATTTGTATTCAATTTGATGATAAGTCTACTATTTATAACAGACATTCATTTTCTAATCATAGACTTTTACCTGCTATTCAACATATTTCTCATGTTGAACCAGTCTATGGACCAGCTCGAAATCGTGCTGCATCTTTGCACACTATTTCTACTAAAATTAGTGATAAGCCTGTTGAAAGGGTTAAAATTAACCCTCAAACAAATATTGTTCAGGATAGAGGATATTCCTTCTGCATCCGAAATGGATTTCAACCCAAATGATGTTTAATGATTCCACACCAAATCGATTTTAGTCCAGGGTCACTGGCAAGAAATTATATTCAAAAAGATTTCTTTAGTAATAAATGGAACCAGTTTAAAATTTGGTTTTTTGATACTTATAGTAAAGAAGATTTAAATAATATTTCTCAAGAGTTTTATGAAACTTGTGCTTTACATAATCAAATTATGTATTTTGTTCCTTGATTTATAACCACTTATTTACCGCTATACATAAAGGTTTTAGAAAGATCTTATAAAGATGGGAGTGGTAATATTACTAAAGCTATATACCCGCCTCAAGTACCTTTTATTTTACCTAATAATACAAGTATTACGTTTACTGCATTCCAAAATTTTATTAATGAAAATGTTGATGCAGTCAGCATCGCAGAAATTAATAATTTAATTTCTCAAAATAATTATTTAAGTTTGTATGTTAAAGTTTTGGGTGAACATATCAGTTCTCTTGATAAAAAAACTTGATGAATTAACAGTTCTGATAAAAGAAATGAGTACTAGCAAGAAGATAACTGATATTGCCTCCATTTCAGGAAGCAAATCAGATGCTCAAATTGTTCTTACTCATGTTCAAAGACCTCCTGAGATTCAGGATTTCAAATTTAAATCATTTAATGATTTGGAAGAACTTTTTGATAAAAAGCTTTCTGGTTTAAATATTAAGCCAAATGATTTATCAAAAAAATTTGCTGATAAAATTTAAACTATTTCTGATTATAAAAATGAAACTTGGTCAGAGTTTAATAAACTCAAAGGTTTTATTAAACCAAATAGTAAGTATGCTGATAAACCCAAAATGCAAACTTATTATTATTCCCGTCCTACTCCTAAAGATATCTTAATAGAGGAACGTGATTGGAATCAGACTAATACGTCTTACAGTGGTTCCGAAATTTATGAATGGAATCTTGATGGTTTGACTGATAAACAATTGATTATTCTTGTGCATAGAATGCTTATGTATGCAACTATCTGTAAAAGTGTAAAAAATACAGATAGAACTATTTACAAAATAATTATTGCAGATTTTACTGGCCAACTTCGTGGCTGGTGAGATAATTATTTAACTGTTGAGGAAAAGGCTTCAGTTATTAATGCAATAGCCACTGACGAAGGAGTTGATAACTTAGGCATGGCTCTAGTAAAAAATAGAGAAGATGCTGTTTATACCCTTGTTCTTACCATACTAGAACAATTCAATGGTAGATTTACCAATCAGTATGAGACTGTTCGTACCCTTTTGAATGGTCTTAGATGTAGAACCCTTAATGAATTCAGATGGTATAAAGATACCTTTATGAGTAGAGTTATGGAATTACCCGAAAATAAGTATGAACATTGGAAAGCTAAGTTTATAGATGGCCTTCTCTCCTTATTTGCTGAAAGAGTAAAAAAAACTCTAAGGGGTAGCTACGGTGAAATTCCGTATAAGGATTATACCTATGAAAAACTGATAGGAGTTTGCACACAAGAAGGATTAAACTTGTGTAATGAGTTAAAATTGTCTAGACAGCTTAAGATAGATAAGCTTAAGGAGAAATCTCAATTAGGAGACTTTTGCACCCAGTTCGGTTTACCCGAGACTTCTGCTCATAGCAAGAAAAAGAAAAATAGGTATCATAGATATCCTAACCCTGACATCCCTTATAAGAAAAAGAGATCGAGATATAGATTCAAAAAAGAGCGTGAAGCTAGGAAAGCCCATCGCAAGTCTACTAGATTTACGAAAAATAGGTCTAAGAGAGATCTTGCTGATATTAAGTGTTATAAATATGGAAAATTTGGCCATATAGCCTCAAATTGTAAGCTTCAAAAGTTGAAAACCTTAGAACTAGACGATGAGTTACATGATAAGGTTTATAACTTGTTATACACTTCTGAATCAGAATCTGATTATAATTCTGAGTCAGAATCTGAAGCTGAGGTCGATTTACTTGATTTATTTGATAGTGATAAAAATATTAATAATTCTTGTACAACTTGCAAAGGTAATACATGTACTTGTGATGATGATGAATTTTATAAATTACAATCTTAATTTCAAGATTTAAACATGAAAACTATTACATCTGATAATGTAATAGAACTTTTAAAAGAAGTGACTGATGATAAACTTAGTGAAAAAATTATAAATTTGGCTGCAAGTTCATGTTCCAGTTCTTTAAAATCTTTTGAAAAATAAAAGAACTAATTTGAATATTCGGCACATTATTTTTTGTCAGAAGTTAATAACCGACGTAATAATAAATATACACCAACCAGAGATACTTCTTTTGACGATTTAAAGGTCGAAATTGAAAACTTGAAAAGGAAAATTAAATCTCTTAAACAAAATCAAATGATTTGTGATCACAAGATTACTCAGATAGAGAAAAATAATTCCCTAGCTGAGTTATCTAATGACAAAAATAAAGGTATTTCTGAAAATGAGGATAATGAAAAACCTATTGATATTAATCCTAAACATGATATGTTTTTAGAGATGATGCAAATTATTACTGCTCATAGATGGTATATTAAATGTACTATTTTGATTGATAATAGTTTTTTCATAACTGATATTGATATGATTGATAGTGGAGCTGATGTTAGCTGCATTCAAGAAGGGTTAGTACCTACTAAATATTTTCAAAAAATCACTCATATGGTTAAATCTGCATCTGGTCATGCTTTAGATATAAAGTATAAATTACCAAATACACGTATTTGTCAAAATAAAGTCTGCATTTCTCTTTTTTTTTTCTTGGTTAAAAACTAGTTATACCCTCCAATTATACTTGGAACACCTTTTATCAACGCTATTTATCCTTTTACTAGCATAGATTCTAAAGGATTTACAACAACTTATAAAGATAAAAAAATAAGTTATACTTTTGTTACAGATCCCGTAACTAGGGATATTAATGCTTTAATAAATATGAAGCAAAAACATATTGATTCTTTGCAATTGAAATAATTTAGTATGAATATATTTGATACTTTAAAATCCACTAAAGTACAGGAAAAGATTAAATTAATTTCTGAACAAATTGCTATTGATATTTGTGTTGATCATCCTAGTGCTTTTTGGAATCGAAAAAAACATATTGTCACTCTTCCATATGAAGATAATTTTTATGAAGATGATATCCCTACTAAATCTCGACCTTGTCGGATGAACGCTGAATTAGTAGAATTCTGCAAAAAAGAAATTGATAATTTGTTACAAAAAGATTTGATAAAACCTTCAAAATCTCTTTGGTCTTGTGCCGCTTTTTATGTAAATAATGCTGCAGAAAAGGAACGTGGCGTTCCTAGATTGGTTATAAATTATAAACCTTTGAATAAATATTTAAAGTGGATTAGGTATCATATCCCCAACAAAAAGGATTTGTTATCAAGATTATATGATGCCAATATATTTTCAAAGTTTGATTTAAAATCTGGTTATTGGCAGATTCAAATATTTAAAGAGCATACTTATAGAACTGCTTTTAAAGTTCCATTCGGGCAATATGAATGAAATGTTATGCCTTTTGGTTTGAAAAATGCCCCTTCTGAATTTCAGAAAATAATGAATGATATTTTTAATCCATATTTAGATTTTATCATTATTTATATTGATGACATATTAGTATTTTCTAAAACATTTGAAATACATATTAAGCATCTTGATATTTTTAGAAAGATTGTTATACAAAATGGTTTAGTTATTTCCAAACCAAAAATGAGTTTATTCCAAACATATGTTCTATTTTTAGGACATAATATTTGTCAAGGAAAAATTACTCCTATTAAAAGATCGATTGATTTTGCATCAAAATTTCTTGATGTTATTACTGACAGAACGCAATTACAAAGATTTTTGGGAAGTTTAAATTATATATCCCCATTCTATAAAAATTTATCTCGTGATTTGGCCACTTTATACGACAGGCTAAAAAAAGATTATAAAAAATATTGGACTGATAGTCATACTACTTTGGTTAAAAATATTAAATAACGTGTTAAGTCTTTACCTTATTTAACTCTTTCTAATCCAACATGGCAAAAGATTATTGAGACAGGTGCATCTAATATTGGCTATGGTGGAATTTTAAAACAAGTTAATCCCAACAATAATTGTGAATATTTGATAAGATTTCACTCGGAAAAATGGACTGAAGCCCACAAAAAATATGTTACTGTGGCTCATGAAATGTTGACTATTGTTAAATGTGTTTTAAAATTTCAGGATGATTTATACAATCAAAAGTTTTTAATAAAAACTGATGCTCAATCTGTTAAATATATGTTTAACAAAGATTTTAAATATGATGCTTCAAAATCAATATTTGCAAGATGGCAGGCTCAATTAGCCCCTTTTGATTTCGAAATTCAGTATAAAAAGGGAATTGATAACTTTCTTCCTGGTTTCTTATCCCGTGAATACTTAAATTAATCATGAATTTCTATAAAACTTTTCTAGATGAAAAAATGTTAATCACTATTTTGAAAGTGGTTAAGTTATATAGAGACTTACAAAATCTTATAATTGATAAAATTATTGATAATATTGTCGAAGAAGAATTTTCTATTCATGATTATTCTGAAAAAATTAGAGATGATATGCAAGACTATTATTTATCTGAATAAAATAAATTATTATATTTGCAGCATGGACCCTCCGTGGGCCAGAGGTAGAGGCAGAGGTAGAGGGGGAAGATCATCCCCAGAAAAATCATATTCTCAAGGATCGTCATATGGATCCTCATCTAACTCTCTAGTGATACAAATGGGAAAAAAGAGTTTAATTAATGAGAAGATATCTCTCAAAGGCGAATCTTCGTCAACTCCTTCTATTCATTTGGAAGATATTCCAGAGGACAACCCATTATACGGTCATCTGCAGTCATATTTAGCTGCTCAAAAGCAAAGTGATACATTTGCTTCAATTGCCAAAGAGGACACTGATGATATAAAGTCCTATGAAAAATTTCTTAAAAAAGAAATGATATTTCTTTTAGAAAATTCTGAGATACAGAGAAAAGATGAGCCATGAAAAATATTCCAAATGTATTTGATTAATGGATTATATTACCCGGGTGAGTCATACAAAGCCCGTTCTTATTATGAGACTATTCTCACCAGTACAGGCAGTGCAAAATATCAGTACTTTTTCGGTTATAGCACGGATGAGAATATTTATAACTTCTCAAAAATTATTATTAAACAGATTATATCTGTTGAAGATTGGGGGATTTCTACAATGAAAGAAAGGCAGATAAGCCTTAACAAAACTCGTATGAATTTTACATATTGAGATTATATCCAAGCCTTTGATAAAGTACTTTATTATAATAATGAGAGACATAAACATACTTGGTTCATAAAGGTATGTGCAAAGATATTTGCAGGACTCATTCCTAATTGGTTCTTAAATTGGTGGTCATACCACGGTCCAACAGTCAGATTATTACCTGACCCATTTCTCATGTTATACAAAGAATGGACTAAAGTTTTGCTAGATTTGAATGAGTTATACCACGCAGATCATATCTGCTATTTAGAAAAAATTGACCAAATATATTTCTTTATAGAGTTCTCTATTTTATGGATTCATAAATGGACTCCAGAGCTAGGATTCACTGAAGAACAAATTCCTTGCTTATATGGGACATTTTATAATAATTTCTGGGATAAATTGATGAAAAAAGATCCCAAAATAAAAATGTTATACGGTCAAGAACTCTTAGAAGATTCTATTGAAGCAAAAATCCAAGAATACTCAACAACTCCCCAGAAGGAAATAATTGATGATAGCTCAGTCAAACATATTGCTAGAAGAATCTCTGTTCAGGAAGGAGATAAGAATGAAATGATTAATAAGTATTTGGAAGAAGTAAAAAGAAACTTACTTCAATCTATTAACCGGTATGAAAAATCTGACACTTCGATGCGGAGTAAAACAAGAAATGATGATATTGCAGAAGATTCCTAGCCTATTCAATTAGAGAAGATATTATCTGATGAAACTGTAGAAAATGCGAAAGATTTCATCCAACAGATGAAAGAATTAGAGAGACGTGGATTGTGATCAATAGTGAAGCCGCCGAGGACCCCACTCAACAGTAGATACACTGTTTATACAGTAGAAACACTGTATACACAGTAAATACACTGTGTAAGGGACTCACATATGGGACCCACTTTACTGTGCATAGATTCTTTATGTTTTTTTTCTTTCTTTTCTATATATAGGGTCGTTTTTCATTTTGAGAGAGGCATCAGCCAAAACTCTTTCTCTCTATTGTAAGTACTATCTTGTATAATCAGCGTTGAGGTAAATAAAATCTCCAGTTCATCGCATTCAGGCCTTGCATCCCGGCCTTAAGAGGTATTTATTTCTTTAGTTAATTGATACTTTAAATACTTCGTTTCTCTCCCCAGCTGTGACTATGTCCGGCTAAAAGATTCATATCTATGTTGAATATCTAACTTTTCTTACATATTAACCATGAAAGATCTAGTCTCTATCAAAATATAAAAGAATTTTAATATGGCTTATTGACTTGGTTCCAAGATGGTGGTACAGTCGAATTATTATTATTATTATTATTATTATTATTATTATTATTATTATTGTTGTTGTTGTTGTTGTTGTTGTTGTTGTTGTTGTCGTTGTTATTATTATTATTATTGTTATTGTTATTGTTATTGTTATTATTATTATTATTATTATTATTATTATTATTATTATTGTTATTGTTATTGTTGTTATTATTTTTGTTATTATTGTTATTGTTATTATTATTATTATTATTGTTATTATTATTATTATTGTTATTGTTATTATTGTTATTCTTATTATTATTATGTTGCAACTTGCAAGTGCTGTTCCGTAATAACTCTTTCCGCCCCTAGATTTCCTTTTGCAAACTTAGTTTGGGCTTGATTCCTTATTTTACATAGCCCACCCTCATGCTAATGTAATCAGTAGTAATAGCAGGGGATCAGCCACTTTTTAGTCATGTAATTGAAATTAGTTATTATTAAAGAATTTAAATTCTATAAGTGAAACTCCATAACAATATCCCAGAGTTTTACTTGTAAAATGCGAAACTCCAAAATAATAATTATTTTTTTATTACATGGCTGGAAAGTGATTAGTTGTGAATTTTATCCTGCTAATCCATGAAACATCATTTGGTAAGGGCACTGCCCAGTTAAAGTAATGTGGCTTGGGCTCAGTGGCGTAACCAGAAATTTCACGAAGGATGTTCAACATTTGAATAAGTAAATAATTTTTTTTATGAATGGGTGCACCAATTTTTTTATATAATAAAATATACAATATTTAGCTAAATCATAAAAACACTTTAACATAATTAACTATTGTATAAATCAAAACCAATATAAAGGAATCAATAAAAAAATATTACTACCGAGAGCACAATTTAAATATATTATTACGATTGAACTCGACGAGGTCTCATCTCTTGAAATGTTTTTATAATAACCTTATTAGAAATAGTACAAAATACTTTTTATTCTACATAAGGCACTATGCAACGGTCCAAAAATTCATCATCCATTCGATTTCGCAAGTCATTCTTGATAAATTTCATTGCAGAAAAAACTCTTTCAACGGTTGCAGTGGCAACTGGCAGAAGCAAAGCAAGTTTCACTAAGCAGAATACAAGATGATAAGTAATATTCTTCTATATCTCAACTAGTTTTTTTTGAAAGTTCATCAAGTCCACCTTAATTATATTGGAGAACCTTTGATCAATATCACGTACATCAACAATATAACTAGCAAGTTGATTCTCAAGGACACCCAAATTAAATTCATCAAAGTCATCAGGATATAATTTAGCCATTCTCACTATCTTCCTGATGTCAAAACTAGAAAATGAATCAACTCGATTCAGGCAAGTTACTCCATGAAACAAATCACTTGTCACCTCATTGAAACGACCGTTAAGTTCTTGAAGTTGCCAATCAATAATCTTATAAAACGCATCCACACGATCCAAGAGCAATATACAAGTTTTGCTTCTTAAATATAAGTTTAGCATCATGAAGGAAACATTTAAAAATCAAATAGTTCCTAATCAGTATCCTTTTAGAGAGTTATCATCATAGAAGAAGTCCATAATTAACTTTTACTGTCTCCGGCTCGTGCCATGTGAAATGCCTTTATAATATAATGAACGATGAAAATCAAAATCTGAAAATTTAAACTATGTCCCAAATTCGTATACACATCCACCAAAATTTTCCTTTTTTTTTGAAAGAACAAATTTATGTTCAGGAATGATGAATCGGGTCATCTAAGTATCAGTTATTTTATTCTAGTTATAAATTATTTAAGAGATTTAGAAATATTTAGTAAATTTTCAATCTCTAAAGACTCTAACAATAAAATTCAGTTTATAAATTGAGCAAAAAAAAAAAAAAGAAGAAGAGAAAGACAGAAGAGTCTAACCTAAAATTGAATCAGATTCAGAGTTAGAGTGCAAGATTTCACGGGCATCCGGCAATAACGCAGCAGGCTAGCAAGTCAAAAAGCAAGGGATGATCTTTTGTTTCTCTCCTCCGTGTTCTTCTTTCTATTTTGACAAAGTGAGGTTTAGGTCTATTAAAGAGCTTTTAGAATTTTTTATTAAGTAGCTTTCAATTAAATAATGATCTTTAATTTATTGAAAAAGTAAAAAAGAAAAAGAAAGTCAAACCCTTGCATTAAGATTCGAACCTACAATCAGTGGAACATTTTGCACATCCTTCACCACTGGGCTACCTCACCCCGTTGTGTCAAGGGTGTGCAAGCTACTGTATATATTAAAATAAAATAATATTTTACTTATATTTGCAGTATAATTTTCCGGCGAAGGGTGTGCGCCTGACCACTTTGGAGCACTGTAGCTCCGCCACTGCTCGGACTATGTACCAAACCATCTAGAGCAAGCCCCGTAAGCTAATCAATTCTTTTTCGAACTCAATTGTAATTGTAAATGGTACGGACAGCGATGCGGCTAATATGTCAATTTGAACTTCGATATTTACTTGAATCTAAGTGATCAATACTATTTCGATGGAGCTTTCCAACTCTATTACCATGTGAAGACAAAAGATGCAATTGCAAATGTGTAGTGTAGTTATACAATGAGATGAATTTACTTGGACTTAACAAATCTTCAAAGAGTTGGGAGCTCTAATCCTTAAAACCAAATTCAATAACCATAACAGAAAAAGAAAAGAAAAGAAAAAAGAGTATAGCTCAAGAGTCCCGATTACAATGTTATCGATTATGAAGTCATGTTGAAAGAGTGACAGAGCCTTATGTATTCAAGGATGGTCAACTAATCCATTCGTCGAAAAATTATACCGTGTAATATTGACTCCCTTTAACTTTTATGTGGGTTTACTTCTTTATATTTTGACTCCCCATAGTAAAAATCTTGTCTCACCATTGACCAAAGTATAGTCCTCTATTATCTCATTGCCACGACCCAGCCTAGGGCCACGACGGATAACCGACACTAAATGTCGATCATCACTAAATCTATTGATAATCTACTAATCATGAATATAAACTGATAAACTGAACAAGCATAAGCATAGCTGATAAGAATTGTACAATCTGGAAAGCCGACAAGGCTAACACAAGCTGACATATAAAAACATACTAATTGCAACAGTGCATATCTACAGGTCTCTAAGAGTGCAGAACTGAACCAGTACTGGACGGGATAAGGCCCCGCCATACCCAAACTTACTAATTGTACACATACCAAAAGATAAGTAACTCTGGGAGTAAGTGGAGTGACTCCAACAACTGGTGGATGGCCTACTAATGTGGCTCAACCGCTGATCTATCTGTACCCGCGCGACATGAAATGCAGCGCCCCGGAAGGGACGTGAGTACGATATGTACAAAGTATGTAGGGTGGAAAGAATATGTAAAACATACTAAAGTATGACTGTTACTGGAAATATGAATATAAGATGAAAGCTAAACAAAAATCTTAAGTAGCAACTGATTTGGAACTGAACTGAAGTTTAAGCTGCACCTGTGATGAAACTGAACTACTATCTGAACTGGTACCTGTCTGGCGTAATGGGTTATATCCCCCCAATCAGGTAACTGTACATCTGAATTAGCCTCATGTATTGTCATGCAATGCAAACTGCAGCTATATACGCGTATATAACATGCCTGACTGGCGTTATGGGCTATATCCCCCCAGCAGATAAATATATAATTAATAGGCCCGATTGGTGTTATGGACTATCTTCTCCCAATATATGATCAATAGGCCTCGCTGGCGTTATGGGCTATATCCCCCAGCATAATCAATGTAAGCATGTATGAGGCATAATACATGTGGAAGCATCATGTGGACGCAAGAGGTCATGAATGAAACCATAAACGGAACCACAAACGTAATCTGACGCTCGTCTCCATAAGTTGGATGGAGGAGCCTATCCCTATTTTAAGGAAAAAACTAAGTATGTACATGAGATACTAAGACTAACTAACTCATTAGGATCCCTTTAGAATCAATTCAGAACCAAGAAACTCAAAATTTGTCCAACTCTTTAAATTTTCAAAACTTTTGGCAGAGTTTTTTTTAAAACTGGATGATCCCCAAGAAAAATAGCAAGTACCACAATATACACGGGATTAGATACCTGGACAAGATGATAACATCAAACTAAATGAGATTCAGTTATCCACAATAATATCAAACGATCGACAAAACAGAATTATGAACGTAATGTCGGCTCATAATGACTAACTTGAGACATAAAAGTCCAAATATAATTAAGGAATAATCTAAGTATCAACACATAATAATTAATCGTATTAATCTTAAATGAATCTATAGGGTCATATAGGGGTTAGGTATACATAAAAACATCAAAGAAACTTAACAAACTGAAGTCCGGATGGTAGAGGCCAAATGGATGATTCGCCTTTTTTGTTTTTGTTGTATTTTGAAGTTTCAACATAAACTAGTTTCTTTCATACTTCACATATGAAATTGCATACTATACAAAGATATAATACATGCTGAAATTTCCCTGGAACAAATCTTAAAAGATCAAGAAGAAAGGCTAGAACATAGCTAAACCAAATCATGCCGAAAACAAAACGAAAACCTTACATACCTCTTGTGTTTTTGCTTCCAAACCTTATTCCCTTTGATCCACACTCTTTATTATGTTTGTATAGCTAAAATACAGAGGTGACAAGCTTGCTTAGCCATAAATCTCTTTCCAAAACTCTATTTATAAGGAGAAAGGAGGATGGCAAAGTCTTACCTATGTCGTAATAACCACGTTGATGTGTTCGTTTCTTGATTTTGAGTTGCGGATGATGGAATTGCATCAAAACTCTAAGGAACTTCTTGGATATCTATGGAAGCTCTGCTTGTGCGTGAAATTTCTGAAAAAATGAGGAAAAAGAAGGCTAAGTATTCTATTTATAGTAAGGTTGAAAAGTTAACCACATATGTGCTTCACCGTCCCTTCTTCCGGCGCTCATATCTAATTATCCGTATGTCATATGAATAAACGACCAAGAGCGTTGGAAACTACATTCTAAGACCTTCCATTTTATATATAATATGTTTCCAAAAGACCTCTTATAACACCCGAATTAATTGCTCAATAAGCTTCATTACAAGGTAAATGCTTAGTCGATTTTTCCGCAACTTAAATTCGAATTTTTTCAAACTTTATATTCTATATCCAAACATTATATATAGTCATATTATAACTTTAAACTCATTTAAATTATGCTTAGCAAGTCATTTACACAATATACGATATCACAGAAGTACGAGGTGTAACAATCTCCCCCCATTAAGAACATTCGTCCTCGAATCTTGACTGAGATATACAGAAGCATTATGCAAAGATCCGTTACATACTTGGAGTAGTGAAGAGATTCGTATATCTGCCTCTCATATAGTTATCGGCTTCCTAAGTCATCTCTTCCATATTATTGCTTCGCCATAATACTTTCACTGAAGGAATATCTTTCGCCCTCAACCGACGAACCCGACGATCTATAATGGAAACATGTACCTCCTCATAATTCAACTACTCGGTGATATATACATCATCCATTGGTACAACTCTAGAAGGATCTTTAACACACTTCCGAAGCATGGAGACATGAAACACTGATGTATCTCCTGAAGTCTACTGGAAGGTCCAACTCGTATGCTACACGATCAACTCGTCTGATGATCTGGTATGGACCTTTATACCTAGGGCTAAGTTTGACCTTCTTTCAGAACCTCATAACGCCTTTCATAGGTGGAACCTTCATGAACACCCCATCGCTAACCTGGAACTCTAGATCTCGACGTCGGTTGTCTGCATATGACTGCTGTCGACTCTGGACTGCTAGCAATCTCTCTCTGATCAGTTTAACCTTATCCACTGCCTGTTGGATCAAATCTGGGCCTATCAACTGAGACTCACCAACTTCGAACCATACTACGGGTGATCTGCACTTGTGCCCATACAAAGCTTCATAAGGCGCCATCTGTATGCTGGAATGATAACTATTATTGTATGCAAACTCTATCAACGGTAAGTGTTCATCCCACATGCCATTTAAATCTAACACACATGCCTTTACAAGTTCTCGAGCATCTGTATGGTTCGCTCGACTTGTCCATCTGTCTGGGGATGAAAAACTTTACTCAAATTCACCTGCGTCCCCAAATCATTCTAGAATGATCGAAGAAGTTAGTTGTAAATTGTGCGCCTCTGTCTGATATGATAGATACTAGAACACCATGGAGGCGTACAATCTCCCTGATATATGATCTGGCGTAATCTTCTACTGTATAGGTTGTTCTAACTGTTGGATTGTATATCAGAGCGAAAGCAATTTCAGTATCATATTCACGTGTAAATTAAACAATTAGCACATATAGAGATTATACGAGTTACCTCTTGAAGCGTGAACAAAGTAGATCAATCTTGGTCTCCAGTTCCAGAGTAGCAAGACTACGACCTCCAGAAAATATCCCACAGTCTTCTAATGTGTTACCCAAATAATATCCGGAAGAGAGAATTTTGGGTGGGAGAAATTCCAAGGAAAATTCATGTAGAAAAATGACCAGCCCTATACCATGTATATATAACCACATTTTTAGGGTAAAACCCTTTTCCAAAACGTGTTGGGTTTTCTTTTTACACAAAGGAAAGGTTTCCTTTATTTCCTATTATTTAGGTACAGTAGGGACCATAAAATTTAATTAACAAGGCTCCATATTATGGAATTAATTTCTACCATAATATATTATGAATTATTCCACTAAATATTCGTAATTGCACTCCTTAGTTCAATTTCAAAATTCTTTCATAAAACTTTATTTAACTCCCCATATTAAGATTCAAATACTAATCAATCAAATTAAATTAATGATAATTTAATTTATTGATTACCTACTTTAGACTTTCGCATAACTTATTTCATGTGTCGGATAACGAATTTACCGGTCGGGTTTACACACGAAAACTTATAAGCTTTCATAAAGAAGTATCATCAATCTCAAAGTCGAGACATGGATTCTATCTGTAATGACACGATCAGATGTTTTGAGCTCTAGCACGTCGTTCAGAGATTTGAGGCCTTGGGTAGCTTCACTTTAGGTACTACGACTTGTACGTGTGGTCGGAATTGAATTTCGGGAAGTTCAGAGTTGATTTGAAAAGAAAAATCTTATTTCAGAAGCCTTAAGTTGGAAGAATTGACTAAGCTTTGAATTTTCAATAAATGACCCCGAAATCGGGATTTGAAGGTTCCAATAGGTTTTTATCGTGATTTGTGACTTACACGTAATGTTTGGCGACATTCCGGTATGTTTAAGTGTAATTCGGGCGCGTTCGGCGAAGTTTGAAGGTTGGAAAGTTGAAAGAAAGGTTTTGGCCGTCGATTTGTAATTTTGATGTTGTTTGATGTGATTCTAGGCTTCGATTAAGTTCGTACCAAATTTTGGGATTTGTTGGTATGTTTGGACGGGGTCCCTAGGTGCGAATCAGATTGAAAACAGATCGAGTTTGGGCTTGGGAGAATTGCTGAGGCAGCTGAGATCTGGTGCAATCGCACCTGCATGGAAATGGACGTAAGTGCAAGCTCGCAAAAGTGGCCAAAAGGGTCGCAAAAGTGGAGGGGGAGTGAGGATGGCTGGCTTTGCAGGCGCAAGAAAATCCACCACACCTGTGAGCCCGCAGGTGCGGGCTGTTGGACGTAGAAGCGAAATGGGGGAAGGGGAGGCAGTTCCGCAGAAGCAGAGGATCGGGTGCAAGTGCACCTTCGCAGGTGCGAAAGCCTGCCTACAGATGCGGAGGTGGAGAGGCCTGAAGGGAACCGCAGAAGCATAGTTTCTGGCCGCACCTGCAGAAATGCAGAAGCAGTCAAGTGACCGCAGATGCGATGATCGCTGGGCAGTAGTGCGTTTTAATCGAGACCTAGCTGTCATTTCTATCATTTTCTCTTGGGTTGGCCGAAGTTGAGGAGCTATTTTGAGGGGTTTTACATCGAGCATCATGTGGTAAGTAATTTCTACAAGTTGTGAGTTAAATATATGAATTTGTGCTTGTAAATACCTAAAATATTGTGAAAATTGTGGGATTTTAAGAGAAAACCTAGAAGTTGTTTTTTTTGGATTTTTACCACGAATTTGGACATGAAATTAGGAATAAATTATATATTTTAGTTCGTAATGTTATGGCTAATGTTTATCTTTGAAAAGTTTTGAAATCCGGGTACGTGGGCCTGAGGGTTGACTTTATTGCCTTTTCGATTAGAGTTGGAAATTGTTGTAAATTGTTAAATTGTAAGCATTGGAGTATATTTTGATTAATTTACATGTTCTTCGACTAATTTCGAGATGTTTGGCTTTGAGTTGAGGTGTTAGAGAGGCATTGGAGCTGGTTATAGAACTTCAGAGCGAGGTAAGTCTCCTGTCTAACCTTGTGAGGGGAAAACACCCCCTAGGTGATATTTATTATTATGTGCAACTAGTTGTGGGTGCTACGTATGCACGAGGTGACGAGAGTCCGTACGTAGCTAAAGCATGTTTATGTATGGGTAGACTTAGACTTTATCATGTAATATTTGAATTGTTTGGACTCATTTTGCTAGCTTAATTAATTGAAATTTTAACTGAAATTGATTTAGAAACATATAAATATATTAGGTCGAGTTTTATCACCTTGAGTTGTTTCCAAGTTATTTGATAAATGTAAAGGGGTATGTTTATTATTGTGCCTGTGTACTGTGTTGTAAGCACGTGTCTTATAATTCAATAACTTCCTTCCTTTTTTTGTGGAGAAGGCCCAACGCCTCGGCAGTATAATAGATGCATCTATGGTTCATACCGCTCGACCCTCGGTAGTATACACATTATTCTGGATTAGGCCGAACGACCTCGCCATAATCGTGCATTATATCGCTGGTAGTCCGAACATTCACGAGATTATCTTTTCACTGATGCCCGACATTTTATATGGTATTCCTTATTCATTCGATATTGGCACATGACATTTTCAGAGCCGTTAAGGTAGAATACAAGTTGAGAAATTTATACTTTAAAAGAAATATTTGGAAGATTATGTAACTTACAGATTCACCCCATTATTGCTTTGTGCTTCATATCTGCTTATGAATTATTATATTACTTTATTGGACCTCTAGTAAGTATCGATGTTGGCCACTCGTCACTACTTCTCTGGGGTTAGGCTAGATACTTACTAGGTACGCATTGGTTTACGTACTCATGCTGCACTTCTGCAATAAATGTGCAGGATCTGACAGGTTCATTTAGTAATCATCTTGGCGCGTAGGCGCACCTGTTGAGAGGACTTTATGTGAGATGCATTCCAGACTACGCATCGCAGTCTACCGAGTCTCCACTGTACTATGTATTTTATTGTGTCTATTTATATTCTGGATAGATGTTGTATTATTATCGTACTCTTAGAAAATGCTCATGCACTTATGACACCGGGTTTTGGGGTTATACTAGTTGATGCTTATGATTTCTTATATTATTATCACCTTCCATTTCTTTTATAAACTACAAATGTTGTACGTTCCCGTGGATTTAGAAGTGTAAATCTCCTTTATTTTTAAAATTTATGTTTTTGAAAGTAATAAAATGAGTAAATAAATTGATAAATCACTGTTGGCTTGCCTGACGGTGGCGTTAAGTGCCATCACGACATATAGTGGATTTTGGGTCGTGACAGCTTGATATCAGAGTTTTAGATTCACTTAGGTCTCACGAGTCATGAGCAAGTCTTGTAGAGTCTTGCGGATCGGTACAGAGACGTCTGTACTTATCTTTGAGAGGATATGGGGTTGTTAGGAGCACTTCAGTTCTTGAGTCCTCATCGTGCGATTTGGTTCCTTTGAGGCTTACGCCTTTATTTCCTTCCTACTCAATCTTATGCGACGTGAAGTGCTTGTTTTCTATTGGGCATCAAGGAGTTGTGGTGGTGCTGCAGACGCGGTGCAAGATGTTTTTCCCTGCGTGTTCGGGAGGGCTATTATCGTCGTCTTTGTTTGAATATATTCATGTTCGCCGATGTTATTATCTTCTTTGATTTGCCTTCAGGGCAGAGTGTGGTGAAATAGTGTCTAAGAAGCGGTTGTCAGAGATGG
The DNA here is from genome assembly GCF_000390325.3 of Nicotiana tomentosiformis. NCBI lineage: Eukaryota > Viridiplantae > Streptophyta > Magnoliopsida > Solanales > Solanaceae > Nicotiana > Nicotiana tomentosiformis. Next base: position 39,070,287 of record NC_090818.1, on the reverse strand, counting down.
CGGTGTGTGGCGATTTCAAAATCGAACCGATGCTTCGAAAGTGGATAACTCGAGAAAGATGATCTTCGAGGAGGCTTAGAGTTTGTAGCAATTTATTAGTTCAGGTGCTATAGAGACGAATTTTGATTTGATGCAACATTTGGGTAGCAAAGGATGAGGAGGGACATGGTGGGAGGTGTCTCCCGGTGATTGAATTGTTAGCAGGTCAAGTATGCATAACAGAGGTCGAGAAGTTGCTTAAAGGAGATGGTTTAACCGAAATGGGAGTGGCAGAGTAGCATATGGATTCTGTGGTAGGATAACCACATGCCTTGAGAAAAGTTTAGAATGATTTGGGAATCGTGGTTGAAAATGACTAGGTCTACGGATTTTGTTTGGAATAGAGACTACGACACTGAGGAAGATTGAATATGGCAAAGATGAGCTTCTTGAAATGAAGAGGGGTGTGAAAACTTGAGTATCGTTTTTGGATGCGACGTGACTTCGGGTTTGGAATGTATTGTCAAACTTTCAGTCGATGTCAATGGGGAATGAACGTACTTGTACAGCTTATGGATGAGCATGGGCTCAGGAGGGTCTACTGAATGCATGGTAGTTGCACCCAGTGCAACTTTGTTGGAATATGTCGGCATGGAATTCCACAGGTGGGTTATCTCCTATGAGCAGGTTAGCGACTGCGTGATGTTGATGAAGCTTCTACGAAGAATTCTACTTGCGCCCCGATAAGGGGTTGAATACGTGATTGTGGCCAATGTTTAACAAAAAATTTCGAGAAATTTTGCGGGTTAAAGGTGCGAGATCATGGTAATTGAGAAGTAGGAATCTTTACGGGTTCTAGGTTCATGTGATTGTAGCTTAAAGCTTAGTGGGGGAGCCCACAGTCTACGATTGGATCGCATGGTTGTCTGTTTATGCAACATCTGGTGATCGGCGCATTGGTGGATTATTTGTGACTATGAAAAGGAAACATCAGGGGTGATTCGAGCAAAGGATTTGACGAATGTGTGCTATATTACACCTTATCGATTCATGCGCAGATTTTGGGGAGGCTAAGAGTTTATGCTTTTGGTAGATGTGATGTACAAGGAAAATAATTAATCCGGTTACTTCTTTGGGAGTATTCATGTGCTGACAACACACTAGAGTTTGGCTTATATTCACGACCAAGTCGGAGTGGGTGACTCTCAATAGTTGTTCTAATGGGTTCGTTATGTGGCTAAAGACCGGGATTTTGATGCAGAGTGTGAAGAATACCTGTGGAATTTTCTATGTTATCATCGGCTATGCAGGGCAGTTTTGGAAAAAATAGGAGAAACAATTTCGGATTCGCTGAAGGTCTTTCAGAATAGGTGTACTAGTTGGAGATGCTATTGTGCGCATGAGGAAGGTATGAGATGGTTCATGGGATTAACATGATTGTAGCAATGATCTGTTCCTTCGGCGCATTAAGTTATACAAATGGTTGGTGGTTGTATGTTCGGACTTGACAACCACCATAACTTGATTGATTTGGGAGGTATTTGATTCAAATGGCCTTGTTGTGTAAACAGATTAAGGAAGAGTCATGGCGGTTTACACCACAACCTGAGGTTTGTATTTACTGCAGTTATTGGAATTCTATTACGTGCTGCAATGGTTCTTCTGAAATGAGTTAAGTGAAAGGTTTCTAGCCAATGGAGTGCTTGTTCCACTAGTAGTTTAGGGGTTATTATGAATTCAGATTCTCTCGCTTAGCGCATGATAGGTGCAGTGACCGGCATGGGAATTGAAAGTGGAGAATCAAGGTTGTGGTTCGGTGTTGATAGGAATGTCACGAGCTCGGATGAGCAGGGAAGAATTCAGATGTTCAGAGTAAGCTTGCATTTTATTTAGTGTCATCTGAGAATGGTGTCCTATGTAAGAGGCTTTGTGTATTGATTTGCGGATTCTTGATTTGCTTTACAATATACGTACGGTGGGTGGTATGGAGGTGCAGACTTTGTTACCTAGTGCAGAAGGTCGTGAGAGCGTGTCCCATGGGGAATTTGTATAAGTGTGAAATGTTAGTCACTTGATTATTAAGGATTGAAACTAAGTATGGAGATTCTGGTACTATCACCAATGTGAGAGTTTATTCCTAAAAGGCGCTCTATTCCTTTGGTTGTGGACTGTGGGATTTTTTTTCGGATTGGGCGGATGCTCGTGTGTATCATGAATAGGGCCATTGTGGATCCGTGAAAGGTTGTTGGCCTAGTATGGTACGATCAGAATCGGCTTGAGGTCCGTTGGTATGTCTAATGTGAATGTGTGCTCTACGTCAGGTCAGATGTGATCATTCAGCATAGCATTTTTTATGGAGGAGTCTTCGAGTGTTGGATGTTATTCCCATCGTTAGTTGTTCCATGTAATACTCTATTGTTCCATATGGGTTGTAATACGGCTTGATTATTCGCACAGGTGTTGTGGTCCCGTGTAGTTTGTGGTATTATATGAGCAGGATGGCTCTCGACATGCAGATCAATTATTGCACCTTAGTCGTGCTTGGGTTTTGTAGCGTATTGCACTATCCGTCTCCCCAGGGTTGTATTTTTGCACTTGGCATGCTTGTGGTCAGTATTCGGGTATTTCGTAGGTATAAGCATTATGGCTTGCTGGGTATTTCCTTAATTATTATTATGTATGGATCGGGTGGCACGCCGCCACAGGTACATTGTTCGGATCGGGTGGCACACCGCCATGGGTTTGTTTTTTGGATCGGGTTGCACGCCGCAACGGTATCATGTGTGGATCGAGTTGCACGTCACAACAATGAGATGTTGAGTATGGTTCCCTATTCTTATTTTTGGGTATTTGTTTCTCATTCTATGAGAAAGGTTCATAGCGTCTCTTCGGCCGTTTTATTCATTGCACGGGCTGGGTAGTCCTTTTCCAGAGTTCGTTTTTCCTTATGTATCACATTCGAGTTTGTAGACAGTGTTTGAGATGGATTATTGCCTGAGCAACTTGTACTGGGTGAGACAAGGTTATTAGACCTGGGATCAGTGCGATTAAAGTTATGTAGGGTATATTAAAGAGCAAATATCGTTATTCGGTTTAGAATGAGGTAATGGTCCTTGTCAGGTGGAGAGACTCCATGATTTGTTGATTCGGCAGGTGGTTATTAGTTTCTACACATATCTTCCGTCGTGGCAGTATTTCGAGAGTTGGAACAAGACTTATATGTGTCATGAGGTGTATTGCGGGCATCAGACTCGTGAAATTCCAGGTATTGTGGTCGGAGGATGTTATTACGGGCAACCGACTTATGTGGTGCATGGTGTGACTTCAGCATATGTGCGTGATCATATTTTAGTACATTGTGTAGTGACTGATACAATGTTCGTTTGTTAGAATCAGGTCTTGTAGAGAATTTTGGAGGCTGGAATTAGGTTCTAAGGCTTATTGACTAAATAAAAGGGAGGATCTTCAGTTTGACTCGAGATAATGTGTTCAACTGGGTTGTGGTGGCACAGTTAGGTGCACGAGGTGTTAAACAATGATTTTTGGACAACTCCGGAGCAGTCCTTAGCATATTCGAGGACGAACGTATGTTTAAGTGGGGGAGAATGTAACGACTCGACCGGTCGTTTTGAGCTCTAGAGCGTCGTTCGGCGGTTTGAGGCCTTGGGTAGCTTCAATTATAGTACTATGACTTGTACGTGTTATAGGAATTGAATTTCGGGAAGTTCGGAGTTGATTTGGAAAGAAAATTCTAATTTTAGAAGCCTTAAGTTGGAGGAATTGACTAAGATTTTACTTTTGAGTAAACGACCTCGAAATCTGAATTTGAAAGTTCCAATAGGTTCGTATCGTGATTTGTTACTTGCATGTAAAGTTTGGAGTCACTCCGGGATGTTTAAGTGTAATTCGGGCGCGTTCGGCGAAGTTTGAAGGTTGGAAAGTTCAAAGAAAGGTTTTGGCTGTCAATTTGTAATTTTTATATTTTTTGACATGATTCGAGGCTTCGACTATGTCCGTATCATGTTTTGGGATGTGTTGGTATATTTGGACGGGGTCTGGGGGGCCCGTGGTGCAAATTAGATTAAAAATGGATCGAGTTTGGACTTGGGAGAATTGCTGAGGTAGTTGAGATCTGGTGCAATGGCACCTGCGTGGAAAAGGCCGTAGGTGCAAGCTCATAGAAGTGGCCAACACGGCCGCAGAAGTGGAGGGAGAGTAAGGATAGCTGGATTCGCAGGTGCGAGAAAATCCACCGCACTTGCGATCCCGCAGGTGTGGGCTGTTTGACGCAGAAGCAAAATGGGAGAAGGGGAGGCAGTTCCGCAAAAACGGAGGATCAAGCGCAGGTGGGAAAGCCTGCATGCAGATGCGGAGGTGGAGGGGCCTGAAGGGAACCGCAGAAGCAGAGTTTCTGGCCGCACCTGCAGAACCACAGAAGAAGTCAAGTGACCGCAGGTGCGATGATCGCTAAGCAATGGTGCTTTTTAATCGAGACCTAGCTCTCATTTGTTTCATTTTCTCTTGGATTGGCCGAAGTTGAGGAGTTATTTTGAGGAGTTTTTCATCGAGCATCATGAGGTATGTAATTTCTACAAGTTGTGAGTTAAATATATGAATTCGGGCTTGTAAATACCAAAACATTGTGGAATTTCTGGGATTTTAAGAGAAAACCTAGAAATTGGTATTTGGATTTTTACCACGAATTTGGACATGGAATTTGGAATAAATTATATATTTGAGTTCGTAATGTTATGGGTAATATTTATCTTCAAAAAGTTTTGAAATCCGAGTACGTGGGCCTGAGGGTTGACTTTATTGACTTTTCGAGCGGAGTTTGGAATTGTTATAAAATGTTAAATTGTAAGCATTGGAGTATACTTTGATTGATTTACACGTTTTTCGACTAGTTTCAAGACGTTTGGCTTTGGGTTGAGGTGTTAGAGAGGCGTTGGAGCTAGTTATGGAACTTCGGAGCGAGGTAAGTCTCCTGTCTAACCTTGTGAGGGGGAAACACCCCTAGGTGATATTTATTATTATGTGCAACTAGTTGTGGGTGCTACGTACGCACGAGGTGATGAGAGTCCGTACGTAGCTAAAGCATGTTTATGTATGGGTAGACTTAGGACTTTATCTTGCAATATTTGAATTGTTTGGACTCATTTTGGTAGCTTAATTAATTGAAATTTTAACTGAAATTGATTTAGAAACATATAAATATATTAGGCCGAGTTTTATCACCTTGGGTTGTTTCCAAGATATTTGATAAATGTAAAGGGGTATATTTATTATTGTGCCCATGTACTGTGTTGTAAGCACGTGTCTCGTAATTCGATAACTTCCTTCCTTTCTTGTGAAGAAGGCACAATGCCTCGGCAGTATAATAGATGCATCTATGGTTCGTGCCGCTCGACCCTCGGCAATGTACATATTATTCTGGATCAGGCCGAATGACCTCATCGTAATCGTGCGTTATATTGCTGGTAGTCCGAACATTCACGAGATTTCCTTATTCGTTTGATATTGGCACTTGACATTTTTTGAGCCGTTAATGTAGAATACAAGATTGAGAAATTTATACTTTAAAAGAATTATTTGGAAGATTATGTAACTTACAAATTCACCCCATTATTGCTGTGTGCTTTATATCTGCTTATGATTTATTATATGGCTTTATTGGACCTCTAGTAAGTGTCGATGTTGACCCCTCGTCACTACTTCTGCGGGGTTATGCTAGATACTTACTAGGTATGCGTTGATTTACGTACTAATGCTGTACTTTTGCACTAAATGTGCAATATCTAACTGGTTCATTTGGTGATCATCTCGGCGTATAGGCGCACTTGTTGAGGGGACTTTATGTGAGCTGCATTCCAGGCTACGCATCGCAGTCTACCGAGTCTCCATCGTACTAAGTATTTTATCTTGTCTATTTACATTCTGGATAGATGTTGTATTATTATTGTACTCTTAGAAAATGCTCATGCACTTGTGAAACCGGATTTTGGGGTTATACTAGTTGATGCTTACGGTTTCTTATATTATTATCGCCTTCCATTTATTTTATAAACTAGAAATGTTGTATGTTCTCGTGGATTTAGAAGTGTAAATCTCCTTTCTTATTAAAATCTATGTTTTCGAAAGTAATAAAATGAGTAATTAAGTTGATAAATCACTGTTGGCTTGCCTGACGGCGGCGTTAAGCGCCATCACGACCTATTGTGGATTTTGGGAAGTGATAGATTGGTATCAGAGCGATAGGTTCACTTAGGTCTCACGAGTCATGAGAAAGTCTAGTAGAATCTTGCGGATCGGTACAAAGACATCTGTACTTATCTTCAAGAGGCTACAAAGTTGTTAGGAGCATTTCCCTTCTTGATTCCTCATCGTGCAATTTGATTCCTTTGAGGCTTACGCCTTTATTTCCTTCCTACTCAATCTTATACGACGTAAAGCTCTTGTTATCAATTGGGTGTTGAGGAGTTGTGGTGGTGCTGCAAACATGGTGTAGGATGTTTTTCCCTGCGTGTTCGGGCGAGCTATTATCGTCGTCCTTGTTTGAATATATTAATGTTCGCCGGTGTTATTGTCTTCTTTGATTTGCCTTCGGGGCAGAGTGTGGTAAAATAGTGTCTAAGAAGCGGTTGTCAGAGATAGTGGTGTGTGGAGATTTCAGAATCGAACCGGTGCTTCAAAAGCAGATAGCTCGAGAAAGATGATCTTCTAGGAGGCTTAGAGTTGGTAGAAATTTATTAGTTCAGGTGCTATAGAGACGGATTTTGATTTGAGGAAGCATTTGGGTAGCGAAGGATGAGGAGGGACATGGTGGGAGGTTTCTCGTGGAGATTGAATTGTTAGCAGGTCAAGTACGCACAACAGAGGTCGAGAAGTTTCTTAAAGGAGATGGTTTAACCGAAGTGGGAGTGGCAGAGTAGCATATGGATTTTGTGTTAGGATAACCACATGCCTTGAGAAAAGTTTAGAATGATTTGGGAATCGTGGTGGAAAGTGACTAGGTCTACGGATTTTTTTGGGATGGAGACTACAACACTGAGGAAGATTGAATATGGCAAAGAGGAGTTGCTTGAAATGAAGAGGAGTGTGAAAACTTGAGTATCATTTTTGGATGCAACGTGACTTCGGGTTTGGAATGTATTGTCGTACTTTCAGTCGATGTCAATGGGGAATGAACAGACTTGTACAACTGGTCTACAAGCATAGGCTCAGGAGGGTCTACTAAATGTGTGGTAGTTGCACCTAGTGCTAGGGATGTTCATTTGGATCGGATATCCGAAATCCGAACCGATCCGCTCAATTTTGGATTTCAGATATTTGGATTGGATTTCGGATTGTGTTTATTAAAATTTCAGATATTCGGATCGGATTCAGATTAGTGTAATTGTAACCCGATATGAAATCCGAAATTATTAGGGCATGTATAAATATTAAACTTTAATTTCAGATTGTTAGTACTTCCTTTACATCTTCCTCCAAGTTATTACCTTTACAATTAATGGATTTAGCTATATTGGCACCATAGTACTCTCATAATTGCATAAACATGAATTTTTCTTACTATATTGCCTCTTTTACAAAGAAAATATACATATGAGTTTGCAACTTTGAGGCATAATAATCCGATCCAAAATCTGAAATTCCGATCCGATCCAAACTTTAGAATCCGATTCGATCCCATATTAATTCTGATCGGATTCGGATTGCATTTTGTATAATTCGAAATCCGAAATTCGAATCCAAAATTTGTTAAATCCGCCCCGATCCGATCCATGCACAGCCCTACCCAGTGCAGCATCATTTGAAGATGTCGTCATGGAATTCCACACGTGGGTTATCTATTGTGAGCAGGTTACCGGGTGCGTGATGTTGATGAAGCTTCTACAAGGAATTCTACTTGCAACCCGGTAATGGGTCGAATACGTGATTGTGGCCGATGATTAAAAATGTTCATGAAGTATTTAACAAAAATATTTTGAGAAATTTGGCAGGTTAAAGGTGCGAGATCATGGTAATTGAGAAGTAGGAATCTTTTTGGGTTCTAAGTTCATGTGATTGTAGCTTAAAGCTAAGTGGGGGAGCCCAACACCTACGATTGGATCGCGTGGTTATCTGCTTGTCCAACTTCTGGTTATCGGCGCATTGGTGGATTATTTGTGACTAAGAAAAGGAAATATAAGGGGTGATTCGAGCAAAGGATTTGATGAATGTGTGCTAGATTTCACCTTATCGATTCATGTGTAGATTTTGGGGAGGCTAAGAGTTTATGCTTTTGGTAGATGTGATTTATAAGGAAAATAATTAATCATGTTGCTTCTTTGGGAGTATTCATGTGCTGACATCACACTAGAGTTTGGCTTATAGTCGCGGCCAAGTCGGAGTGGGTGACTCTCAACAGTGATTCTAATGTGTTTGTTATGTGGCTGGAGATCGGGATTTTGTAGTAGAGTGTGAAGAATACCTGTGGAATTTTCTGTTTTATCATCGGGTCTGCAGGGTAGTTTTGGAAAAAATGGGAGAAACAATTTTGGATTTGCGGAAGGTCTTTCAGAATAGGTGTACCGGTTGGAGATGCTATTGTGCGCATGAGGAAGGTATGAGATGAATCATGGGTATCGAGACAATGTGGTCTCGTGAAGTGGGTCACTCGGGAGAAGTGTTGTTGAGTTTCGTTATGATTCTTGAATGGAGCTACTATTATTTCTAAGGCAAGTTAAGAGTGAATTGAAAGAAGTTGGTTAGGTTAGTAATGGTTGAATTAGCATGATTGTAGCAATGATCAGTTCGTTCGGCGTGTTAATTTATACAGGTGGTTGGTGGTTGTACGTGCGGGCTTGACAACTACCATAACTTGATTGATTTGGGAGGTATTTGATTCAAATGGATTTGTTGTGTAAATGGATTCCGGAAGAGTCATGGCGGTTTCGACCACGACATGAGGTTTGTATTTACTGCGGTTATGAGAATTCCATTGCGTGTTGCAATGGTTCTTTTGAAATGAGTTAAGTGAAAGGTTTCTAGCCAATGGAGTGCTTGTTCCACTAGTAGTTCAGGGGTTATGATGAATCAGATTCTCTCGCGTAGCGACATGATTGGTGCAGTGAGCGGCATGGTAATTGAAAGTGGAGGATCAAGGTTGTTGTACGGTATTGACAGGAATATCACGAGCTCGGATGAGCAGGGAGGAATTCGGATGTTCAGAGTAAGCTGACATTTTCTTTAGTGTCACCTAAGAATGGTGTCGTGTGTACGAGACTTTGTGTATTGATTTGTGGATTATTGATTGGCTTTACAAAATTAGTACGGTGGGTGTTATGGAGGTGGAAACTTTGCTACTTGGTGCGAAAGGTCGTGGGAGCGTGTTCACGGGGAATTTGTATAAGTGTGACATGTTAGTCACTTGATTGTTAAGGATTGAAACCAAGTATGGAGATTCTGGTACTATCGCTAATGTGAGAGTTTATGCCTGAAAGGCGCTCCATTTCTTTGGTTGTAGACCGTGAGAGTTTGTTCCGGATTGGGCGGCTGCTCGTGTGAGTCATGAATAGGGCCATTGTGGATCCTTGAAAGGTTGTTTTCCCAATATGGTACGATCAGAATCGGCTTGAGGTCCGTTGGTGGATCTAATGTGAATGTATGCTCTACGTCAGGTCGGATGTCTTCATTCAGCATAGCGTTTATTATAGACGAGTCTTCAGGCGTTGGATGTTATTCCCATCGTCAGTTGTTCCATGTAATACTCTATTATGTCATGTGGGTTGTGAGACGACTTGATTATTCGTACTAGTGTTGTGGTCCCGTGTAGCTTGTGGTATTATATTAGCAGGATGGCTCTCGAGATGCAGGTCAATTATTGTACCTTAGTCGTGCTTGGGTTTTGTAGCGTATGTTGCTATCCGTCTCCATAGGGTTGTATTTTTTCACTTGGCGTGGTTATGGTCAGTATTCGGGTATTTCGTAGGTATTAGCATTATATGGCTTGATGGGTATTTCCTTAATTATTGTTATATGTGGATCGGGTGGCACGCCATCACAGGTACATTATTTGGATCGGGTGGCACGCTGCCACAGGTATGTTGTTTTGATCGGGTTGCACGCCACAACGGTATCATGTGTGGATCGGTTGTACGCCGCAACAATGAGATGTTGAGTACAGTTCCCTATACTTATTTTTGTGTATTTGTTTTCATTCTCTGAGAAATTTTCATAGCGTCTCTTTGGCCGTTTTATTCGTTACGCGGGCTGGTAGTCCTTTTCCCGAGTTCATTTTTCCGTATGTATCACATTCGAGTTTGTAGCTTGTTGGCGCATTGTGGGCGCCATATGAGATTTTTGGCAGTGTTTAAGATGGCTTATTGCCTTAGCAACTTGTACTGGGTGAGACGAGGTTATTGGACCTGGGATCGGTGCGATCAGAGTTATGTAGGGTAAATGAAAGAGAAAATGTTGTTATTCGGTTCAGAATGAGGTAGTGGTCCTGGTTAGGAAGAGAGACTCCATGATTTGTTGATTCGGCAGGTGCTTATTTGTTTCTACACATATCTTCCATCGTGGCAGTATTTCGAGGGTTGGAACATGACTTATATGCATCATGAGGTGTATTGCGGGGATCAGACTCGTGAAATTCCAGCTACTGTGGTCGGGGGATGTTATTATTGGCAACCAACTTATGTGGTGCATGGTGTGACTTCAACATATGTGCGTGATCATGTTTTGGTATAGTGTTCATATGTTAGAATCAGGTCTTGTAGAGAAATTCAGAGGTTGGAATATGGTTATAAGGCTTATTGACTTAATAAAAGGGAGGATCTTCAGTCTGACTCAATCTAATGTGTCCAACTGGGTTGTGGTGGCATGAGTGGGTGGACGAGTTATTAAACAATAATTTTTGGACAACTCCGGAGTAGTCCTTAGCACGTTCGAGGACGAACGTATGTTTAAGTAGGGGAGAATGTAACGACCCGACCGATCGTTTTGATCTCTAGTGCTTCGTTCATTGGTTTGAGGCCCTAGTTAGCTTCACTTTAGGTACTAAAACTTGAACGTGTGGTCGGAATTGAATTTCAGGAAGTTCGGAGTTGATTTGAAAAGAAAATTCTAATTTCGGAAGCCTTAAGTTGGAAGATTTGAATAAGGTTTGACTTTTGAGTAAACGACCTCAAAATCAGGATTTGAAGGTTCCAATAGGTTCGTATCGTGATTTGAGACTGGCACGTAAAGTTTGGCATCATTCCGGGATGTTTAAGTGTAATTCGGGCGCGTTCGGCATAGTTTGAAGGTTGGAAAGTTAAAAGAAAGGTTTTGGCCGATGATTTGTAATTTTGATGTTGTTTGACGTGATTCGAGGCTTCGACTAAGTCCGTATCGTGTTTTGGGATGTGATGGTATGTTTGGACGGGGTCCCGGGGGCCCTGGGTGCGAATTGGATTGAAAACGTATCGAGTTTGGACTTGGGAGAATTGCTGAGGCAGCTAAGATCTTGTGTAATCGCACATACGTGGAAAATTCCGCAGGTGCGAGCTCACAGAAGTGGCCAAAAGGGTCGCAGAAGCGGAGGGGATTCAGGATGGCTAGCTTCGCAGGTGCGAGAAAATCCACCGCACCTGCAAGCCCGCAGGTGCGGCCTGTTAGACGCAGAAGCGAAATGGGGGAAGGGGAGGCAGTTCCGCAGAAGCGGAGGATCAGGCGCATGTGCGAACGCCTGCCTGCAGATGTGGAGGTGGAGGGGCCTGAACGGAACCGCAGAAGCCAAGTTTCTGGCCGCACCTGCGGAACCGCAGAAGCGGTCAAGTGACTGCAGGTGCGATGATCGCTGGGCAATGGTACTTTTTAATCGACATCTAGCTCTCATTTTCTCATTTTCTCTTGGGTTGGCTAAAGTTGATGAGCTATTTTGAGGGGTTTTTCATCGAGCATCATGAGGTAAGTAATTTCTATAGGTTGTGAGTTAAATATATGAATTTGGGCTTGTAAATACATGTAAAATTGTGGAAATTGTGGGATTTTTTTTAGAGAAAACCTAGAAATTGGTATTTTTGCATTTTTACCAAGAATTTGGACATTGAATTAGGAATAAATTATATATTTGAGTTCATAATGTTAAGGGTAATATTTATCTTCGAAATTGTTTGGAATCCGTGCACGTGGGCTCGAGGGTTGACTTTATTGACTTTTCGAGCGGAGTTGAGAATTGATGTAAATTGTTTAATTGTAAGTATTGGAGTATATTTTGATTTATTTACACGTTGTTCGACAAGTTTCAAGACATTTAGATTTGAGTTGAGGTGTTAGAGAGGCGTTGGAGCCGGTTATGGAACTTCTGAGCGAGGTAAGTCTCCTGTCTAACCTTGTGAGGTGGAAACTACCCCTAAGTGATGTTTATTGTTATGTGCAACTAGTTGTGGGTGCTACGTACGCACGAGTTGACGAAAGTCCGTACGTAGCTAAAACATATTTATGTCTGGGTAGACTTAGGACTTTATCATGTAATATTTGAATTGTTTGGACTCATTTTGCTAGCTTAATTAATTAAAATTTTAACTGAAATTGATTTAGAAACATATAAATATATTAGGCCATGTTTTTTCACCTTGAGTTGTTGCCAAGATATTTGATAAATGTAAAGGGGTATATTTTTATTGTGCCCTTGTACTGTGTTGTAAGCACGTATCTCGTAATTCGATAACTTCCTTCCTTTCTTGTGGAGCGGGCCGAATGCCTCAGCTGTATAATAGATGCATATATGGTTCGTGCTGCTCGACCCTCGGCAGTGTACACATTATTCTGGATCGGGCCGAACGACCTCGACATTATCGTGCGTTATATCGCTGGTAGTTCGAACATTTATGAGATTATCTTTCCACTGATGCCCGACATTTTATATGGTATTCCTTATTCATTTGGTATTGGCACTTGACATTTTCTGAGCCGTTAAGGTAGAATATAAGATTGAGAAATTTATACTTTAAAAGAAATATTTGGAAGATTATATAACTTACAAATTCACCCCATTATTGCTGTGTGCTTCATATCTGCTTATGAATTATTATATTTCTTTATTGGACCTCTAGTAAGTGTCAATGTCGACCTCTCATCACTACTTCTCCGGGGTTAGGCTAGATACTTACTGCTACACGTTGATTTACGTACTTATGCTGCACTTCTGCACTAAATGTGCAGGATATGATAGGTTCATTTGGCGATCATCTTAGCACGTAGGCGCACCTGTTGAGGGGACTTTATGTGTGCTGCATTCCAGGCTACGCATCACAGTCTACCGAGTCTCCATCGTACTATATATTTTATCTTGTCTATTTACATTCTGGATAGATGTTGTATTATTATTGTACTCCTTAGAAAATGCTCATGCACTTGTGACACCGAATTTTGGGGTTATAATAGTTGACGAGTACGGTTTCGTATATTATTTTCTTTTATAAACTACAAATGTTGTACGTTTCCGTGGATTTATAAGTGTAAATCTCCTTTCTTATTAAAATCTATATTTTCGCAAGTAATAAAATGAGTAATTAAATTGATAAGTCACTGTTGGCTTGCCTGACAATGGCGTTAGGCACCATCACGACCTATAGTGGATTTTGGATCGTGACACTATCAACCAATTATTTATTATTTCGCCAATGTATATCATTATTGTCCAATTTATCAGGCTTATTGACCCACAAAAGAATCTCGCCTTTTAATAAATCAAAAAAATAAATGACACACAACTAATAATAATTATATCAAGATTAAGTATATAAGTACATTGAATAGAATAGAGAAATTATTTTATTAAGTCAGTATAAAATACTTATCTATACTTGATCCGTTCAATAAATATAAAATGTACTAGCACAAGAAGTCGGAATTAAACCATTCTCATAATCATGATAAATTATATTTAATCTTGTGCACAACCATTCCGATATGCATAAATAATTATTCCATAAAGAATAAATAAATAATTATTCCATAAAGAATACTATAACAATACGCATTGTTTATAGTATATCGTAACAATCTCCCACTTAGACTCATAACCATGCGTCTATAATTTTAACACCAATTCCGTCTACATGCCTACCAAAAATCTTTTGTGGCAAGCTCTTAGTAAACGGGTCCTCCAATTTGTTGTCTGACGCAATCTTGGTGACTACTACATCCCCTCTTTGTACTATGTCACGAATTAAATGATATTTACGCTGAATGTGCTTTGCTCTTTATGGCTTTGTAGATCCTTCGAATTTGCAACCGCACCACTATTATCACAATAAAGTGTAATTGGTGCTTGAATCGAGGGAACCACACCCAACTTTCTTAGGAAGTTCTCGAGCCAAACCGCCTCTTTGGCCACCTCAGAGGCTGCCACATATTTGGCGTCCATGGTGGAATCAGCAACACAAGTTTACTTGATGCTCCTCCCACTTATGGCTCCACCTCCCAGAGTAAACACATTTCTTGTGGTATAATTTCTAGAATCTCTATTTGATTGAAAATCCGTATCAGTGTACCCAATAGGTACGAGGTCATCCGAATGGTAGACTAGCATATAATCCTAGTCCTTTTCAGGTACTTGATTATATGCTTAATCGCAGTAAAATACTCTCGCCCAGGATTAGACTGAAATATGCTAACAATGCCTATGACAAAGCAGATATCAGGTCTAGTACATAACAAGGCATACATCAGACTCCCCACTGTAGATGCATAAGGGACCGTCTTCATCTTTTCTATATCTTCATCAGTTTTAGGAGACTGGTCTTTAGATAGAGCAATTCCATGCCTGAAAGGAAGAAGTCCTTTCTTGGAATCTTGCATGCTAAACCTGGAGAATATTGTATCAATATAAAGTGCCTTAGATAAGACTAATATCTTTTCTTGCGATCTCGCAAGAGCTTGATACCAAGGATATGAGCCGCTTCTTCTAAATCTTTCTTATCGAAGTGCGTGGACAACCATTGTTTAACTGAACCCAACATACCCACATTATTTCCTATGAGCAATATGTCATCTATGTATAAGATTAAAAATGCCACTTTATCCCCATCCCACTTCTTGTATACACAAGACTCATTAAGACCAAAAGTTTTAATCGCCTTGTTAAAACATGTGTTCCATGCCCTAGATGCCTGTTTCAGTCCATAAATGGACCTTTTAAGCTCACATAACATATGTTCCTTGCCACTTTCCACAAAACTGTCCGGTTGCATCATATAGATGCAGTCATCAAGACTTCCATTAAGGATAGTTGTCTTGACATCCATTTGCTAAATCTCATAATCATAATGAGCAGCAATGGATAAGAGAATCCTAATAGACTTAAGCATGGCAATGGGCGAAAAAGTTTCCTCATAATCGATCCCTTCTTTCTGAGTAAACCCTGTCACTACAAGCCTTGCTTTAAAAGTTTGCATTTTTCCGTCTACATCTCTCATTTTCTTATAGATCCACTTGCATACAATGGGTTTAACCCCATCAGGTAATTCTACAAGATCTCAGACTTGATTAGAGTACATAGACCCCATCTTTGATTTCATAGCAGCAACCCACTTATCATCATCTTTATCATATAATGCTTAGTCGTAATTGACAGGTTCAGTAGTTGGCTCCTCAGGGATCCTATCATATGATTCTCCCAAGAACGTGTAATGAACTGGCTGTCTTATTTCTTTTCCACTACGACTATGCATTACATCAGTTGCAACTACACCATTATGATCTTGTGGTTGAACCACATCATTATTTGGAACCTGAGTCTCCATGCTATCCACAGGGATATCAACGACTTCATCATGTTGTGCAGTTTGCTCAACATAACTCCCACTACTTTGTGGTAGTATGACTTCGAGCACTTGTTCTTACGGGGCATCAAGTTTATTGACATTTCTCCCACTACTAAAATGTAATGGTATGTCAAAATCGACTTACGGGTTTGCATCTGGCCGTTTTGTTTTTCAGATGACTGAGTTCCTATTCCTTTGCTTAGTTCCTGTAAAACAAGTTTACTTCTAGGAACATGGTTCCTCAAATAGTTCTCTTCAAGAAACTTGGCATTTGTGCTAACAATTACCTTCTTTTCTTTAGGACAATGAAATAAACCACCTTTCGTCCCTTTTGGACAACCCACAAAAACACATACATCCGTTCCCACCTCCAATTTATATGTTTTCCCTTTTAGCACATGTTTCAGACAACTGATCTCGTCCAAATCACACCTCAAAACAAGGATATGAAACGGTTAATTGCAATAATAGTAACCCAACAAAGAGTTAGGATCGAATCCACAGGGAGTTTATATGGGAGTAAGGAGCATATATTCTAGTACGTGAGTTTGAACTATCTTAATTTGCACTTCCACAAATTGGTTTTGTTTCTATTTCTATTTTTAAAACTAAGATTGCAAAGTTAAGAAATAAAACTAAGATAATTATTTTTGTTATTTTTCAAATTTGTAAAAAGCCTAGGGATATGTCTATCACCTAGGTGTTTGCCTACTGGGATATAAACCTTATTGCTTGTTTTGTTGATCAGGGTGTATTATAGCTATCAACTCTTAATTACCCACTCAATACCTCTCGGTCAGAGAGTGGATTTGCCCAGTTTGGCTTTCTCAAGACCAAATGGGTATTGCACAAAACGGTTGATAAAAGCTCAAGTCGAGTTATTACAATCTCTAGGTTGAACCCTTTAATTGGGTCAATCAATCTCTTGATTGACCCAATTTCTTGTTAGCCATATTTTCCTAAACTAAGTCTCTCTTTCTTAAGTAGAGCCCAAGTCAAATAAGCATGAACTAATATTTGCAACCATTAATTTCACAAATTAAAGCATGATCAAGGCTAAATAATAAACACCCAATCACAAACAAGCACTAAATTAGATACCCATAAGGTTTACACACTAGGGTTGGGTCACAACCCTAGTAAAACTCTAGCTACTCATGCTTGAAATTGAAGAAATAGAAGAAGAAATACTAATTAAGCTCATATTGTAAAGTCAAAATAAAAAAATCAATGTTAAAATATCCCAAAATATAGAAAACTACTAAAAGAATCGAAGAAAAATGGCTAGAGGACTTGCAGATGTCATAAGTTGACCTAATTTTCTGAAACTCGTCTATTTATAAAAGGCTAAAAATTTCGGATAAAAATTTCCTTCAGGAGGTTCTGCGGCCGCACAATTCCATGTGCGGTCCATAGAATATTTCATCTTGCAGGAGCTGGGAATCTGCGGCCACACAATTCTCAACTGCGGACGCAAGGTAATGTTTCTATTGTCCGCAAATTTATCATTGCGACCGCAATCTGATCTTCTATGGTCCGCATCTTTACTTCTGTGGCCGCAATCTGATCTTCTGCAGTCCGCATCTTTACTTATGCGGCCGCAAGGCACTTCTTCTGTGGCCGCACAATTCTTGTGTGGTCCGCAACTTGGACTTTGAAAACTTGCAGACCCTCTAAAGTTGATCTCCAACTCTTCATTTGCGTCCGCATAATTTCTGTGAGGTCCGTAGTTTTCTAGGAAGCCTGCTAGGATATTTTTCATGGTTTGCGGCCGTAGGTGGAATTCTGTGGTCCGCATTTTGTGAGCGTTTCTGCCTTTTATTGCCTTGTGTTTAGATTACTCCTTTTTGAGTCGGATTTCATCTCGAGAGTCCAACTTCCAACATTCCTGCAATTTTGCACATTTTATCAGTTTCGGAAACACAATTCGACGCTTTTAGACTAAAACAAAAGCTAAAAGGTGCTAATAAGTAGTCAAAATCTCCACTTATCAAATCCCCCAAACTTAAGTTTTTGCTTGTCCTCAAGGTAACAAAATAGTTCCCACCTCTACAAGTTAAAGGTTATTTCAGCCAGTCAAAGGTGAGTCATTCACACATCAATTGGGACCAACAATTACCAATACTACTTATGTATCAAGACCAGCCGCAACTAGTTTTGACATAATGCATGTGGAGACATAGGGTCTCAAGATCCATCTTCTCATCATCTGATCAAGAAACAAGCCTGTGAGAATATTTCATAGTCTGTTGCATCGAGAGCATCAAGTTTCAGTCTAAAGTCAATGGGGGAAGCAAGTCAAGAATCAAGACAAGAGTCTAGATGGCATTTAGATAGGAATTTTGTAACTCTTAGATTTCAAGAGTATGTAATTTCCTTTTCATTTTTGATGTAATAGTAGGAACCGCGGATCGGAACCTCGACGGAACTTCGCTCGGCTCTCCATCTAAGCATACTCTAGCAATCATTTTTCATTTGAACTACACGTGACCTGATTTCCTTATAACCCGGGATATGTAGGCTGCCTAAAACCAAGGCTCGGTCACATCTCTTATTTTCTCTTCTTTTTCTTTTTAAATAATAGTGAGGTCAAAAATCAGTCACCTTGTTCATTTTCTTTGCCTGAAAACAATTCATGTTTCCAAGCAAAGAGGGGCTTGCTGTGAACAATTAATTTTTGACCACACCCAAATTCTATACTATTTTAGTATAAATATTTCTTTTAGGTTTAATCTTGATATTTTAAAACTTTATCTTACTTTTAGTAGTGTTTATAAAAATACAAAAATATTCACACTTTTAGAATATAAAGTTTATTTCTATTTGTAAAGAGAAAAAGAAAATTTACAAATAAAAATATTTTATTTCTTTTAATTAGAATTTTAATAAGTAAATTATGGTATATTTTCTTAGTATTGGTTAAAGTACACGTAAATATTTAGTTTTTCTATATTGTAAGAAATGTTGGTTAATCTTCTTATATTTATAATTTAATTTATCTTTTAAAATATGAGGAAAAAAATAAGTAAAAAAAAATAATGAAGTTACGTTAAAGGAGATAAAGTTTGTTATCTCAAAACTTTATCTCAAAAATCTGATTTAACAGTCCCATTACCCACTCCATTCATCTCTCTCACCCCTCACTCCCACTCCCTCACGTCATATGCACACACAATGCACGATCTCCATAATTCCCATTCAATTATCCATCACACAGTTAAAAAATATATGGAGTAATGTATAAATAATGGACCAAACACATTCATAAAGGGGAGAAGAAAGAAAAACAAGATTGAGAGCAAAGTAAAAAGAGGCAATCGGACAGAGAAAAATCAGAACTAAAAAAAAAGGCATTGTTCTTTTATAAAAAAGATTCATTAGGAAAACTGTTTAGTTTAAGTTATTTAGTTTGAAGACGGAGTTCGAGATTTCATTCGCGGTTCCGAGTTCGAGGTTGTCAGAGTTTCTGTTCCTTAGCTTCAGTTTCGATTCTCTGTTTTGTATTGAGTTTAATCTCCTCTACTGTACGAGACAATTTATTTGAAATTTTCTTATCTATATATATTTGAAAGGTTTCATCGCTTAAGGTCCATTTCTTTCTCTCTTTCATTACCCCTTTCCATTTCTCTATGATTCGAGTATTTTACTTTTCATGTGTGTCTGCTTTGAGTTTATAATATCATTAATTTGTAGATGGTTTTATGAGATATTGGCATTAATTCTTTATTAAAGAAAGCATAAGGTTTTTTTATTATATGTAAAATCTTTGGAGGGAACAGAACTTTGGTGGAGTTGTTGAAAAGGCAAGTATATTTGTTTTAAGCTTTCTGCCATTTTTTGGTATTGAGAAGTTCTATCGGAAATACTAACTTTATCAAATAGATCACATTAAAGACCCGTTTTTGTTTTGACGCATATCTATTTTAAATATTTTGGATATGATGCACGTTAATCTTTTGATCTTTTGAGTTTAATCGTGTGGTTACTACAATTATAGAATTGGCATAAATAAGTTTGTCACCTTTATTTGTTAAAAGTTTTTTTTTAGCAAGAACATGTTTTTATTTTTACCCAAAGGAATAATAGTGATTCTACTTTGGTAAGTTTCTTCAGTAATTTGGTGGTTTAGTTTTATAGAGAAGCTAGTTCGATAAATAATTTAGTCATAAATCTTTCACTGTTCGTTGTTGATCTAACATAATTTAGAGGAGGAAAAATCCATGTTAAAGTAACTTAAGACAGAAATACATTTGTTCAAAGGAAGATAATATCATGGAATTTTTCTGATTTTTAAAATCTGAAAATTTGGGCTTTAGGAGTTCTTTGTCAAGATGTGTTTGTTCTAAATTTATTGGATGACTTAAATTTTTGGGTCGAATAGTTTAAGTACCGTGACATATGTAAAAATAAGATTAAAGCTAGCTCATTTTTCATAATAGATCAAAGCTTCTCATTTCTTAATACTTGAGTTACATGTTATTATTAATCAAATTAATCTCAAGAAATAGAATATTGGTAATTTATTAAGTTAGCAAATAGTTTTAAGGTTGATTAAGTTGTGAATAGTTATTTAAATGATACACTTCCACAATAATTCTATATCCATAAATCATGACCTCCCCATAATCTCAAATTAGTTTAGGAGAATAACTCTAAATACACTAGAAAAAGTTTAGACGCACTTGAAATATTAGCCCATGTGTTCATATTCGAACCTTGAATTGATATGCTTAAATAATAAAAGGATCATGTGCGCATTCCGCGCCTTGCTGCCTTTAAATTTAATATAATTATGTTATAACCATGTGTACATTCTGTATCTTGGTTTAACATTTAATTTTAAAGAAGTACCTTGTGTGCGTACCGCATCTTGGTGAACACAATTAATAAAATATAATAATTAATTAGGCGGTAATAAATAATCCATAATCAATAAAATACAAGAATTGCTAGAAATTGATTTAAGCCTTACATTAGTCAATAAAGCGACCGTGCTAGAACCACGGGACTCGAGGGGTGCCTTACACCTTTCCCTCGATCAACAGAATTTCTTACTCAGTCTTCTATTTTTGTAGACCATAAATTAGGAGTCAAATCTTCCTTTTGATAAGGGATTCAATGAAAGATGACTTGAAACACCAAAACTCAATTCCAAGTGGCGACTCTAAATAATAAATAATCCCTTTTTAAAGCGTCACTTCAATTGGAAAAACTCTTCTAACTCAATCTCGTAATAAGGGTTGCGGGAAAAAAGAGGTGTGACAATAGCTATCAACTCTCAATTACTCACTCAATACCTCTCGGTCAGAGAGTGGTTTTGCCCAATTTGGCTTTCTCAAGACCAAATGGCTATTGCACAAAACGGTTGATAAAAGCTCAAGTCGGGTTATTACTATCTCTAGGTTGAACCCTTTAATTGGGTCAATCAATCTCTTGATTGATCCAATTTCTTGTTAGCCAAGTTTTCCTAGACTAAGTCTCACTTTCTCAAGTAGAGGCCAAGTTAAATAGGCATGAACTAATGTTGTAACCATTAATTCCATAAATTAAAGCATGAACAAGGCTAAATAATAAATACCCAATCATAAACAAGCACTAAATTAGATACCCATAAGGTTTACACACTAGGGTTGGGTCACAACCCTAGTAAACATCTAGCTACTCATGCTTGAAATTGAAAAAATAGAAGAAAAAATACTAATTAAACTCGTATTATAAAGCCAAAATAATAAAATCTATGTTAAAATATCCTAAATATAGAAAACTACTAAAAGAAGCAAAGGAAAATGGCGGCAGGACTTGCTGATGTCAAAAGTTGACCTAATTTTGTGAAACTCGTCTATTTATACAAGGCTGAAAATTTCAGACAAAAATGCCCTTCGGGAGGTTCTACAGCCGCACAATTCCATGTGCGGTCCGCATAATATTTCATCTTGTAGGAGATGGGAATCTGCGGCTGCAGATTTATCACTGCGGCCGCAATCTGATCTTCTGTGGTCTGTATCTTTACTTCTGTGGCCGCAATCTGATCTTCTGCGGTCCGTACTTTGTGAGCTTTTGTGCCTTTTATTGCCTTGTATTTAGATTACTCATTTTTTAGTCGAATTTTATCTTGGGAGTCCAACTTCCAACATTCCTGCAATTTTGCACATTTCATCAGTTTCGGGAACACAATTCAACTCTTTTAGACTAAAACAAAATCTAAAAGACGCCAATAAATAGTAAAAAATCTCCACTTATCAACAACCCCAAAATCGAATATGCCACAAACTAATCTTATGCCCAGTCCACAATTTTGTAGGGATCAAAGGTACTGACTTTGAAGGAACTAAATTCAGAACATAATTTGTTATTTCTAAGGCATGTCCCCAAAAAGACGAAGGCAAACTAGAATAACTCATCATTGATCTTACCATTTCCATAAGAGTCCTATTTCTTCTTTCAACTACACCATTTTGTTGTGGTGTTCCAGGCGCAGACAATTGAGAGGTAATTCCACATTCTGATAAGTGACTGATAAATTCTGCAGAGAGGTACTCCCTGCTACGATCAGATCGTAATGTCTTGATATATTTATTATGTCGCTTTTCAGTCTCTATCTTAAATTTTTTAAAATATTCAAAACATTCAGACTTTCGACGCAACAAATAAATATATCCATACTTCGAGTAATCATTTGTGAAAGTCACAAAATACTCAAAACCACCTCTTGCGTGGACATTCATTGGACCACACAAATCATAATGAATTAACTCTAATTTATCAATTGCTCGATTTCCCTTTGAGGGGATAGTTTCGTTTTGTCATTTTTCCTTCAAAACAAGATTCACAAGTTGGTAATGCCTCCACTTTTAATGAACTTAAAGGTCTATCCTTAACCAACATTGAAATTCGGTTTAGATTTATATGACCCAAATGCAAGTGCCATAAATAAGTTTCACTCAATTCAGTAGAACGTTTTCTCTTATTTGGTAAATCATTATAATTCGGTTCTTTAGGCTGTAATAGTTTACGAATAGAATCATTAATAAAAAGACCATCAATCAATGTAGCCAAAGAGATATAACGCTTATTATAACTAATAACACATTTATCAATATCATGAAAATTAATGTCATGACCATCTCTCATAACGCTAGAAACCGAAATTAAATGCTTTCTAATGGAAGGTACATATAATATGTCCTTTAAAGTTAATACTCTATTACTACCAAACGAAATACTAATATTTCCTAATGCTAAAGCTGGAGTTGCCAAACCATGTGCTTATAAACATTGATTTCCCCTCTACTTAGCCATCGCGTTACCTGAAATACCTGCAAAAAATGGCAGACATGATTAGTGGCTCCCGAATCTACACACCATAACATGGTAGAAACAACCACTAAAAAGATTTCAGAGACAAGTAGATGTAAATCACGTGGTTTATTATTCAGCTTGGCTAGGTAAGCCGGACATTGTTTCTTATGATGCCCAAGCTTCTTGCAGTGATAACACTTGCCCTTAGGCTTTTTCACACCAACAATTGCGCCTCCAACAGAGGGTTTTTGAGCCTTTTCCGCCTCTCGGCTTAGAAGAAGAACCTATCTCAAAATTCAGTGCCATAGGAGGAGCTTGTTGCTTGATAATAGTCTCCGCCGACTGTAGCTCATTCAGCAATTTCTCAAGTGATAAATCCATTTTGTTCATAATATAATTCAGGCAAAACTGCTGAAAACTGTCAGGCAGAGTCTGCAGGATCATCTCAACTTGCATATCCTTATCAATATTAGCTCCAAGGACCTCCAGTTCATTAAGAAGACTCATCATCTTCATAACATGGTTCCTAACAAATGAACCTTTAACCATTTTGGTATTAAGAAGAGCTTTCATGGCAGTATGTTTAGCCGTACGATTCTGATCTCCAAACATCTCTTTGAGATTTTCTGGAATGTCATAAGTAGACTCCACAGACTGATGCTGATGTTGCAGAACATTCGACATAGATGCCAGAATGTAACATCGCGCTATCTCATCAGCCTTAACCCTTTTTTTGGTAAGCTTTCTGTTCATCATCCATAGCATCTTCTCCACATTTTTCAGGACACACCTCATCAAGCACAAATTTTTACTTTTCAACAATTAGGACATAATCCAAGTTTCGTTTCCAATCAACATAATCCGGACCCTCAAGTTTATTTTGAGTAAGAATAGCAGTAAGGGGACTGAAAGAAGTCATGGTTAATCTGAGAGATAATTAAACAAATAGATCAAAATCATTCATGTTTAATTGAAGATTAAAATTCAAAACACGCTACATACATATAATCCATGTACCTTGAATAACAAGTTTCGATGGAAAAAGACCTATTCTTGCAATATACATATGTAATGATAGATTATTCACTCCATGAATTTAAACAGGCCTTACTCAGACGGAGAGTAAACTGTTAATTTAAGTCAATATCAACATTCAAGATACTAGTCCCATTGAACCAACATGCATACTCAGATGGAGAGTAAATACAAGTAATCAAAAACTAGTAGTACCTAGTGATTACCTATAGTGAGTTTATCTGATAGGGAAGAAGACCTACGTCAACGTGTAAATTCGTTATATCACCAAAATTTAACCATGGAGACCATAAGGAACGATACCTACCACCACTGGATTACAAACTACTTAAAGTTTTCTTGAAAAAACTTCAGAAAATTAGAAAAATGTCCAAAACACTATCTAAAGGACCCCGAATGCCTAAAACATGGGTATTGACCACTGGGTCATTTCCGATGGCAATCAAAGTCCGTCAACATGCTGACCTCCGATATTCTAACCAATTCGGTCAGAAATGAGTTTTTGTGTTTTTCTCTGATTAACGAAACTTTCAGATTATTCTTATCAAATATCATCAATAATAAACAAATATTACATAATTTAAATAATAATAAAGAATTCTCGGAACAAATATTCTTGCATAGAGCAGTGCAGCTTTTCAGAAAAATAATCTTTGCATGTAATTCAAAACTTGTATATTAACATAATGTTCCTTATTCATGATCATCCTAATTATCTAATTAGACGTGAGTAGGCTCTGATACCAATTGTTAGATTATATATCACAGTGGAAGTAATTTCAGTATCATATTCACGTGTAAATTAAACAATTAGCATATATGTAGATTATACGAGTTACCTCTTGTAGCGTGAACAAAATAGATCAATCTCGCTCTCGAGTTCCAAAGTAGCAAGACCAGGACCTCCAGAAAATATTCTACAGCCTTCTACTGTGTTACCCAAATAACATCTGAAAAGAGAGAATTTCGGGTGGGCGAAATTCCAAGGGAAATTCGTGTAGAAAAATGGCCAGCCCTATACCATATATATATAGCCATATTGTTTAGGGTAAAACTCTTTTCCAAAACCTGTTGGGTTTTCTTTTTACACAAAGGAAAAGTTTCCATTATTTTCTATTATTTAGGTACATTAGGGACCACAAAATTTAATAAACAAGGCTCCCTATTATAGAATTAATTTCGAATTTCAAAATTAATTTCTACCGTAATAAATTATGAATTATTCTACTAATAATTCGTAATTCCACTCCTTAGTTCAATTTTGAAATTCTTCCATAAAACCTTATTTAACTCCCATGTTAAGATTCAGATACTAATCAATCAAATTAAATTACTGATAATTTAATTTATTGATTACTTTCTTTAGACTTTTGCTTAACTTATATTTATATCTGATGACTCCGTAACTAGTAACTTTGTAAGGTAACTTTTTCTTTTTTCCTAGCTACCTGATTGTACTCAATTAGAACCAGATCTTCATATTGCCTCTGTTTCACTTCATTCACTAGACAAGTGGTAGTTGTATTCTGAACTGCAAATCCTACATCCTCTAAATCTATCAATATAACTCCTAAACTGGCTAACTGATGGAGTTCGTGAGCTAACTCCATTTTTTGAGGCTTCAAGTAAGATAAACTCCTCATGGACTTATGACTGAGAGCGTCAGCTACAACATTAGCTTTACCTGGATGATGCAAGTCCTTTAGAAGCTCTTAATATTGTCGCTGCTGCAAGTTCAACTCCTTCTGCTTAAATATGTACTAGAGGATCTTATGATCTGTATAGATATCAACATGAATACCATAGAGATAGTGCCTCCAAGTATTCAGTGCATGAATAACCGCTGCTACCTCCAAGCCATGTGTAGGACAATTCTACTTGTGCTTCTTCAACAATCTGGAAGAATAAGAAATTACCTTTCTGTGCTACATCAGCACACAACCTAGGCCAATCCGAGAAGCATCACAGTAAATAACATAACTCGCAGATCCCTCTGGATGTGTAAGAACCAGAGTTGTAATCAATTTGTTCTTCAACTCCTCGAACCGTTCACATTCATGTGACCATTGAAATTTGGCTGCTTTCTGTGTTAATCTAGTCAGTAGTACTGCAAGGGAAGAAAACCCTTCTATGAACCTCCTATAATACGCTGCCTGTATATTCTGACCATCTACTTTGATGCCCTCTGATGATATTATATGTCTAAGAAATGCTACAGAACTCAACTAAAATTCGCACTTAGAGAATTTGGCATACAACTTATGGTATCGAAGGATACCCAACACTATGCGTAGATGCTCCGCATGTTCTCATTTAGACTTAGAATATGTCAGACTATCATCAATAAACACTGTCATAAACAGGTCCAGATAAGGCCTAAACACGACGTTCATAAGATCCATAAACACGGCTGGGGCATTAGTTAGGCCGAACGACATCACTAAAAACTTATAATGGCCGTACCTGGTTCTGAACGCTGTCTTAGGTATGTAACACTCTATGACTCTAACCTAATGGTAGCTTGATCTCAAGTCTATCTTCGAGAAGCACTTATCACCCTGAAGCTGGTCAAACAGGTCATCAATTCTGGGAAAGGGATAGTTGTTCTTGATCGTGACGTTGTTTTGCTGTCTGTAATCTATGCACACACATAGGAGGCCATATTTTGTTTCATAAATAAGACTGGTGCTCCCCAAGGAGAGGTGTTGGGTCTAATAAAACCCTTATGTAATAGATCTTTCAACTGCTCCTTAAGTTCCTTTAATTCTGCTGGCGCCATCCTGTAAGGAGGAATAGATATTAGTTGCGTACCCGACACTATATCGATGGGAAAGTCAATTTCTTGCTCTGGAGGAATACTTGGAACCTCATCTAGAAATACGTTAGGGAACTCATTCACTATTGGAACTGATTCAAGAGTCGACATTGACTTCTTTATGTCTCAAACATGAACTATATGATATAAGTATCCCTTGGCGATCATTTTCCTCGCCCTAAGGTACGAAATAAATCTACCTTTTGGCAATGTAGAAACACATTTCCATTCTATAGCTGATCCTTCTGAAAAATTGAATTGGACCGTCTTCGCTCTACAGTCAACATTCGCATAGCAAGAAGACAACCAATATATACCAAGTATAACATCGAAGTCAACCATTTCTAACTCAATCAAGTCATTTGTAGTACTAGGGTGGCCAATCACAACAGTGCAACCTCTAAAAACACGCCTAACTACTATTGAATCACCAACTGGGGTGGCTACCTCAAAAGGTCTGATGACTTCTGGTTATATCCTAAATTTAGTAGCAACAAAGGGAGTAATATATGATAGTGTAAAACGAGGATCTATCAACTCATACACATTATGAGAATTTACTAATAAAGTACTTGTAACCACCTTTGATGAAGCCTCATGGTCCTAACTACCAACTAGAGCATAGGTGCGATTCTAGGGACCGCCTATAGTAGGAGCTCTACCTCGGCCTCTACCATGGCCCGCTAGTGTCTGAGGAACTTGCCCTTGAGGAGGTGCTGCTGCTAAAGAAGCTGTAACTGATCTCGCTAGCTGAGTTGCACCACTACCACCCGTAGACGGGCAATCTCTCATAAAATGGCCTGACTCGCCACAAACATAACAAACATCTACACCCAACTGGCATCAGCCCAAATGGCATCTACCACAATCAGAACACCTAGGGTAAAATAAACCACCTTGACTAGAAACACCTCGATGCTGGGATCTGATAAGTGGGAATTTTGACTACTTATTAGCGCCTTTTAGCTTTTATTTTAGTCCAAAAGTGTCTAATTATATTCCCGAAAACCGATGAAATATGCTTACCTGCAGGAGTATTAGAAAATGAGCCACTACGGTAAAATTCAACTCAAGGAGGAGTGATCTGAACAAGGACAAAAATCAGGCACAAAAACTCAAGTGTGGAACACATATAGAAATCTGTGGCCGCAGAATGTGAAGGAAAATCAACAAAGCTCCGGTGCAAAGTGCGGACCGCACAATTATTGTGCGGCCACAGAAGCTACGTAAGAACCAATAATTGTGCAGTCATAGAAACAGCTGTGCGACTGCACAATAATTGTGCGGTCGCAGAAACAGCTATGCGACCGCACTCAGGAAATGTGCGGTCTGCAGAAGAGCCTAGTGCGGCCGCACCCAGAATTATGCGAACCGCAGAACATGAGAGATGCGGCCGCAATCCAGAATTGTGCGGCCGTAGAGTCAACTCCTGTCAAGATCTAAAGAGAAGTGCGGACCGCACATATAATTGTGCGGCAGCAGAACCTCCGAAAGGGCAATTTTGTTCGAAAATTCCAGCTTTGTATAAATAGTCTACTTTCACGAAATTAGGTCAAGTTTTGAATATTGAAAGTATTGTAGCCGTTTTTCTTTACCCCTTTAGGCAACGTTATCTTGCTTTGGTGATTTAACATTGGATTTTTATCTTTTAATCTTGCAATATGAGTTTTATCATTTTTTCTTCTCTATTTTCCTCTATACCCATTATGAGTAGCTAGATTTTAGCTAGGGTTGTGACCCAACCCTAGTGTGTGAACCTAATGGATGTTTGATTTATGGCTTGTTTATAGTTGGGTGTTTATTATTTAGCCTTGTTATTGCTTTAATTGTAAAAGAATTAAAGGATTGAACCTAGAGATAGTAAAACCCGACTTGAGCATTTTATCAACTGTTTTGTTCAATACCCATTTGGACTTGAGAAAGACAAATTGGGCAAAATCACTCTCTTACCGAAAGGTATTTTGTGGGTATTTGAGTGTTGATTGCTATAATACACTCTAACCAACAAAACAAGCTTTAAAGTTTACAACCCGTTAGGCAAACACCTAGGTGAATGTCATACCCCTAGGACTTTTTATACATTTGAAAACCATCCAAAAATAATATTCTCTAGTTTTATATCTTTAGAATTGTAATCCTTAACATAATTTTATAAGTAAAAACAAAACCATATTTGTGGAAGTGCAGCCAAGATACTTCACGTGCTTTATCCAAATATATACCACTAATCCCATCTCAGCTCCCTGTGGATTCGATCCCGACTCTTTGTTGGGTATTATTATTGTAATCAACCGTTTTACAACCCCGAATAGAGGTGTGACTTGGATGAGATCAGGATCCTGAATCCCTTGATGACTGACCCCTGAAATCGTAAAGAAGTACTAGGTGTTGGCTACTGGACACTCTGCCGTCTATTAGCACCAGATGTATCACCAAACGAACCTAAAACTCTACCTCTCTTGCTTGAGCTTCCATCTATGTCATCCCTCTACTTCTGTTTCCTTTCCTCAAGTGCTAAGGCGAATGCCTAAATATGTGCAATTTCCACACCTGACTGCATAGATACAATTATATACTCACTTAATAAGTGAGGACCAAGTCCCACTACATACATATGTACCATGTTCTCCATGTCAGATACCACTACACGAGCAAACCTCGCCAAAGAATTAAAGTGGAGGTTGTATTCTGCAACACTTATACCCCACATGTCTCAATGTCAGGAACTGATACAATCGTGCTCTACAAGACTCATTAGGTAAGTAATCATGGAGGAATGCCTTTGAGAACTCCCACCATGTAGCTGGAGCAGCATTTGCTCCCCTTGATATCTCCCAAGTGGTATACCAACCTGCTAGATCCAGTAATCTATATGCTACCAATTCAACTAACTCTCTATCTGTGATATTCATAACTCTGGGGGATCTAGCTACTCTGTATAGAAAATCATGGGGATCCTCTGATGTACTAGATCCCGTGAAAACTAGAGGCTCTAATTTGAGGAAATCATAAATCCTAGAACCTGTATCGTCTCCCTGAGAACTTGTATGCTGTCATCTGGCCTGAGTAGCTGCTAGAGGTGGGCATAAAATCTGAAAAATCGAATTTAGAGCCAAACTGAATTAATTTGGTATTTTGGTATCATGTTTTTTGGTATTTCAGTATTCGTTGGTATAGACTTTTTGGTTTTTCAGTACGGTACACGATATTGAGTTTTTGATATTTCAGTATACCGAAATATTTCAAGTCCAAGCCCACCTCTATTTCTATTTTCCTGCCCAATAAGCCTAAGCCCAACACCCCAAGCCCTCTAATTCCCTAATCCCTTAGGCCTTAGAAAGTTCCTTAGATGTTGCTACATTCTGCTGCTCGTTAGTTGCTATATAAACTTGAATATTGCTGCTCGTTAGATGTGTAAACTTAAATTCTGCTGCTCGTTAGTTGATGTTGGCCTGCTGCTCGTTAATATTCTTCTTCAATTGCTTGGTTTTACATATTCACACACAATAATCATATGTGAAATGCTTCATACAGCCTGCTAGCTTAGCACATCATGTCCATTGTCCAGTCTCCATTTATATTATCTATTCACTTTTGTAAATGATTTCCTTTTAAAAGAAACGATTCCGTTAATGTATCAAACCGGAACCATACTGAAACTGTACCGAAAATAAATAAGAAATACCGAACCGTACCGAACTACTTTGGTACGGTATTTGGTATACATAATTGATAAACCGAATATTGAAATACATAACCAAAGATCTTAAATACCGAACCGAAGTACCGAATGCCCACCCATAGTAGCTGCAATGCTAGTCAACAATCTGACGACCTCCCTCATATCGTCATGCTGAGGAGCCGGAGGTGCGGTAGCTGGAGCACCCCTAACCTCTCCCTGAACAGACGGAATCTGTGAAGCTCCAGATGGAACCTCATGTCTGGACTCCTCATGCCCATCTAACTCAGGGGGTACTCTGCTAGTACCCTGGCGAGCAACGATTTTGCCCTTCTGGGCAGCTGTGAGTCTCTTCGGTGACATTGCTACATATAAAATATTTCATTAGAAGGCTGAATTCTTATAACATAGCTCTATCGCACGATCTAGAAAAGATGAAAGGACAACCACCCTGTAATTCCTTATAGCCTCATGTTCATAAGTATGGCGCGCAACATACTCCTGAACAAGACTCTACTAGACACGACCTGTAGACACCCTAAGACTTAACTGCTCTGATACCATATTTGTCACAACCCAGCCTAGGGCCGTGACAAATAACCGACACCAAGTGCCGATCATCACTAAACCTGTTGATAATCTACTAATCATAAATATAAACTAATAAACTAAACAAGCATAAGCATAACTGATAAGAACAATACAATCTGAAAAGCCGACAAGGCTAACAAAAGCTCACATATAAAAACATACTAACTGCACAGGTGCATATCTACAGGCCTTTAAGAGTGCTGGACTGAATAAGTACTGGACAAGACAAGGCCTCACCATACCCAAACTAGCTGACTGTACACATACCAAAAGATAAGTAACTTCGGGAGTAAGCGAAGTGACTCCAACCGCAAGTGAATGGCCTACTAATGTGGCTCAAGCGCTGGTCTATCTGTACCTGCGCGGCACGAAATGCAGCGACCCAGAAGGGATGTGAGTATAATATGTACAATGTATGTAGGGTGAAAAGCATATGTAAAGCATACTAAAGTATGATTGTAAGCTAGAAATCTAAATATAAGCTGAAAGTTAAATAAAAATCTGAATTAGCAACTGATCTGGAACTGAAATAAAGTTTAAGTTGAAACTGTGCGAAAACTGAACTAGTATCTGAACTGGTACATGTCTGGGGATATGGGATATATCCCGCCAATCAGGTAACTGTACATCTGAACTAGCCTCATGTATAGTCATGCAATGCAAAATGTAGCTATATACGCGTTTATAACATGCCTGACTTGTGTTATGGGCTATATCCCCCCAGCAGGTAAATATATAATCAATAAGCTCAACTGGTGTTATGGGCTATCTCCCCTGATAAGTGGGAAGTTTGACTACTTATTAGCACCTTTTAGCTTTTGTTTTAGTCCGAAAGTATTGAATTGTGTTCCCAGAACTAATGCAATTATGAAAATTGCAGGAATGCTGGAAGTTTGCTATCCCGAGATAAAATCGAACTCAAAAAAGAGTGTTCCGAAGCACAAGTAATAAAGAGTGAAGAACCAGAAATGTGCGGTCTGCAGAAGAAATTGGGGACTGCAGAATTCCATCTGCGGCCATAAAATAAGAAGGAAAATGTAGCAGACCTTTCAGCAATGTGCGGACCGCACATGAATTATGCGTCCGTAGAACTGGGCTAAGAGTCAAAGATTAGAGAGTATGCAAAAAGACCAAGTCTAGTAGCCATTGAGAATTGCGGACCGTACAATAATTGTGCGGCCGCAGAAGATTACTTTTCCGCCACAGTCCAGAAATGTGCGGCCGCAGAAGATTGCCTCGCGGCCGCAGTTCAGAAATGTGCGGCCACAAAACTCCACTTCCGGCCAGCCGAAGTACTCTACGGAAAGCACATGGTATTGTGCGGCCGCAGAACATCTTTAAGGGCATTATTTTGGTGTATTTACATTAGATTTCATTATTTTAATCTTCCATTATGAGTTTAATTAGCTTTTCTTCTTTATTTTCTTTAAAACCCATTATGAGTAGCTAGACTCTTACTAGGGTTGTGACCCAACCCTAGTGTGTAAACATTATGAGTATCTAATTTAGTGTTTGTTTATGATTGGGTGTTGATTATTTAGCTTAGTTCATGCTTCAATTTTAGAATTAATGGTTGCAAATATTGATTCATGCCTATTTGACTTAGTCTCTACTTGAGAAAGAGGGACCTGGTCTAGAATAACTTAGCTAACAAGGAATTGGGTCAATTGAGAGTTTGATTAACCCAATTAAAGGGTTCAACCTAGAGATAGTAATAACCCGACTTGAGCTCTTATCAACTGTTATGGTCGATACCCATTTGGTCTTGAGAAAACCAAATTGGGCAAAACCACTCTCTGATCGAGAGGTATTGAGTGGGTAATGTAGAGTTGTGAGCTATAATATACCCCAATCAACAAAATAAGCATTAACGTCTTTACCCCATTAGGCAAATACCTAGGTTATGGTCACAGCCCTAGGCCGTTTACCCAATTGGAAAAACCTTAAAAATATTTATCTTTAATCTATTTGCTTTATCTTGCAACCATTAGATTAACAATAGAAGTAGAAAACAAAATTGTGTTGTGGAAGTGCAATCTAGATAACCCATTTGCTTGCTTCAAATATATACTCCTAACTCCAATCATAACTCCCAGTGGATTCGACCCTGACTCCTAGTTGGGTAATTATTATTGTATACGACCATAGTCATATCTCTTATTGAGGTGTGTTGTGGACATGATCAATTTTTGGCGCCGTTTCCGGAGAGGTAAAACGGTGTTAGCTATATATTTGGGTTTGTTTTTAGAATATCTTGTTTTCCTTCCGTATTATTAACTTGTTTGAGAAATCGTAGGTATAACCATGGCGATCAATGAGCTCTGAAATTTACCTTTGGGGGATGTGGACGTCGAGGATGATCAAGTTGATGAGGTTCTTCTTGAACCTCAAGCCAGTAGAAGAGGCCGAGGGCCTCATGAGAATGTTACCGCTCTACCCCCACCTCCACCACGAGCAACTCCACACCGGGTGTTACCCAATGAAGGATATACTAGTGCAATAGTCCCTCCCCGTATTAGGGCGGGCTACTTTCAAATCACCAATGTGATGCTTACTTTTCTAGAGCAATGAAGTTTCTTCACCGGTGCTCCAAGTCAAAATGCATACAAACATTTGAAGGGGTTTGTGGACACTTGTTTGGGGAGAAAACAAACAAATGTCTCCGAGTGTAGTGAATCAACTTGCCGAGTGTAGGAAATTCCCAACAACGATATGACGGAAACCGTTAATCAACAAACCTTCTATTGTGGGATTAGCACAACCAACCAATGTATAGTGAATCAACTTGCCGGTGGGAATTTCATGACTACGCCTTATGCGGAGGCGTGTGATATTTGAGATGAAATGGCGGAAATATCATCGGCGTGGCAATCCCAGGCTAATTATTCATAAGGTGATCCGAATGTGATCCACCTTCACAAAGAGTTGCATGACCATGGGTAAACCATTGCCGAATTGACTACCACCGTGAATCAACGTGCAAAATCCTAAGCAAGTCAATTCCATGGAAGGGTGTGAACATGATGGTAAACAAAAGAAGGACTAAGGGTCCACAAGTGCAAAATTGAGTGAAGAATTATGTGCAAGAGGATAGTGGTTTTCATCAAGATGATTCTTACAATGAACAAGAAGAGGAGGTGCAATATGTGAACAACTTTCAAGGGCAAAGAAACAACTTCCAAGGCCCAAACAAACAATAATGGCGACCTCAAAAAAATCAAGGCAATTGGAATTCTAACAACCAAGAAAATTGGAGTGGTGGCAACAATCAAGGGAATTGGCATAACAACAACTATCAAGGAAATTGGAGTGGCAATAATCAAGGAAATTAGGGGGGGGGGAATCAAGGTGGATGAAACAATAATCAAGGAAACTGGGGGTCAGTTTTCAAAGGCCCCTGGTGTATCAAAATACGAGCAACCCGACTCCTTATCCTTCCCATGGTCCAAGTTCTTCAAATAATGGGATGGGGCGTATTGATAATGTCCCTCCCCGAACCTGGGGGGAGAGACCGTCACCTGGTGCCTCACTTAACCTAGCATACCAACTTTCGATTGATGGACTCTAAACTTACAATGTCATACTTTGGCCACAAAGCCACATTGCAAGACAGTTTGCGAAACAAAATATAAAACTGAACGAAAACTAGCTCTGACTGAACATCGATAAAAAGCTGGGCCGACAAGGCCGCCATAACTACTACAACTGACAAACCAACAAAAATATACATACAAGGCCTACAAGCCCAACATATTATACTAACTGACAGGATATGTCTGCAAGCCCCTACTGATGCATGTAATATGGTTGGAACAGGGCCCCGACCTACCACTAATATATATACATATATACACAATATGTACTCAAAACCCCAGACCCGGCAACTCCGAAGGACATGGAGCTTACCGATCAAGCTGAACACGGACATCACCTATGGAGGAGGTATACCAGTCTATCTATCGGAACCTGCATGTTTGAAATTCAACGTCCCCAGAAAAGGGACGTCAGTACAAAATAATGTACCGAGCATGTAAGGTAATAGAATAACTGAAAGCTGAAACTAAACTGATAATATAATAACTGAAAGCAACTGGGAGACAAAGATGATCTGGAGATATACTTATATGCTGATATTGTCTAAACTCTCTCAATATAGTAAGTAAAATAGATGTTCGGCCCTATAAGGCTCAAAATGTGTAACTACTCGGCCGTAGTAGGCTCACTCATAGGCGCTCGACCATACTAGGATCGGTATCTCGTCCATGTTGGGCTCGTTCATAGGTGCTCGGCCACATTAGGCTCGGTATATAACTTGCCATCTAATCAGAGGTTTCCTAATAGGGGCCTGCCCACTGATTATAGCTCGATGGTAGTGAAAGTACTATAATACTGTATATATATAAAAACTCTCTGCTTTCTTGACTGGAAGGAAACAATACTTAAGTGAATATAAAGTACCGATAAGGGAGAATACTGTAACTTATGAGACTAGGATAATGTACATAAATTGAGGAGTACAAACTTCTCTTTATGTCTCATTATCAAACGCATGTAGTTAGGAGATCATGCCAAAATGAAGGAAGGGTTTAGCCTTAACATATATTATCACTATATTTCCAACAACTACGTTGAACTCATCACTTCGCACCTTAATATGCAAAAACGATAATAATACTCTCATTAAGTTATGAAAGGTACAACTATCGCCTAACAAACAATAGGCTTATTTTATATTAAAACGGGCAACATCTCCCCTATAATCATTACTTTCTCCAAATTCAAGATAATACCAACAACACAAGAACACAACAATAACAACATATATACATTATTTTCCAACCTTATATACACCACAAAATACTACAAAATAGCCCAACACAACCCAATCTCTTCAAATACAAAACAACCACCATAGTAGTGTCAAACAACCCGAAAATGTTACCACGAATGACCAGAACACCACCCTGAATTTATGTGGTGTATCTCCACACCCTTTATACTCCAAAACTCCCTAAAAAAGTAGCAAAATACGAAATCCAACAGCAACACAAAACAGCCCACAAAACAGTCCACTACAAGTTGATAACTCGAACTCACGGCTTCCGATCACCGTCCCGTGACAATTATAGAAAGACTTCCCATACATTTCTAGCAGAAAAAATGGATAAAATAGAGAATTAAACTTACTTTATTTGTTGAATAACTCATCTCCTAGCTTGGTTCTTCAAACTCTAGGTTTTTCCTCCAACTAGGATGTGAAAAGGAGAGATAATCAATTAGGGTTAGTTTGCAATTTTTGGGAGGATTTGTTTGTAGGGGTTTATGTTTGGTTATTTTGCTATATAATGAGTGTTATATTTAAAGATATAATCCCTTAAATGGTCTCTTTGGCCGACCCGAAATAGCCCCTTTTTGGGCATGTTTAATCCTCTAATTTAAGCAAGTAGGTGATACACCTACTTGTCACCTAGCAGTCTGCGCAGTCTCTAAAACACGCATATATCTCTCTACTCTGATGTTGTATTGACAAAAGGTTTAATGCTGTAGAAAATAGAATCATAGATCTTCAATTTTCTGGGTGGAACACACTGTAACTTTAAGTATATTGGGAGAAAATTACAGTTACATTTGACCCAAATTTCAGTATAACTTATGAACGTAACATGTGATGACTTTCATTGACCTTTGTTCCACAACTCGCTTGACTTCAAAACTTAACACATGACTATCATAAGACTACAATAAATCATAACATAACCCTTTTATCATGTTAAGAACCTTAGTCTCACCCCAAAGGTACAGGTTATAACATTCCCAACTTGTCAACTTTTGACGAACCTTAGTTTCTTCAATTCCTTTAGCTTTTGAACCTTCCAACCCTCTTCGTACTTGTTGTTCATGATCTTCAATATTTGTAACCTCCGAGGTAATATGATAACTTACTTTATATACTTTTAAAGATGATCTCATTTTTGGTCTTACATTAGTTTGCTTACGACACACTTTTACGTACGAAAATATGGGGTGTAACATCATTCCCCCCTAAGGAACATTAATCCTCGAATGTTAACTATTAGAGACTTGGGAAATTTTTGCGAGAGTCTCCTCCACACACTAGACTAAAACCAACCTGCACGCAGCCAGAAAACATACTATACATGCCACACATGGCCAATATCTATAAATAGCAACACTTGGCTTCACAAGGCCGTCAATCATAACTACTGAAAGTCAAAAATAAGAGCATACCTCATGACTTACTGGCCTGAATAGAGTTGTGTGGAAGTATCCCATCTCGAGCCATATTTTCAGTTTGAATTAGGTGGGGGCATTTAAACTTCATTTCTTCCTCTGCTTCCCACATCATCTCTTCCACGTTCTTGCTTCTCCGTAAAACTTTCACGGAGGCTACCTCCTTATTTCATAGCTTGTGGATTTGTCGGTCTAGGATGGCAACTGGAACTTACTCATATGATATGTCCTCCGTGATCTGTACATCATCAGTGGGCACCACTCGGGTAGGATCGCCAATGCACTTCTGTAGCATAGATACGTGAAAACATAATGGACAAACACCAATTCCGAGGGTAGGTCTAACTCATATGCTACTCGGCCCATTATTTGAGTTATCCTATAAGGCGCTATATACCGTGGGCTAAGCTTGACTTTCTTGACAAACCTCATCACGCCCTTCATAGGCGACACCTTTAAGAATACCCAGTCATCAATCCCGAACTCTAAGTCTCGTCGTTGCACATCAGAATATGACTTCTAACGACTCTAAGGTGCCAATAGTCGCTTTTGGATAAGCTTTACTTTCTCTGTGGCCTTTCTCCAACATCAAACCACCCTATAGGAGATCTACACTTACGCCCATACAAAGCCTCATACAGAGCCATCTGGATACTGGAGTGGTAGTTGTTATTATATGTAAACTCGATAAAAGGTATATGTTCATCCCAACTTCTTTTAAAATCCAACACACATGCTCATAACATATCCTCGAGCGTCTAAATTATGCGCTCGGCTTGTCCATCAGTCTGTGGATGAAAAGCTGTGCTAAGATTCACCTGAGTCCCTAGACCTTTCTGAAATGACCACCAGAAATATGCTATAAACTGGGCCCCACGGTCAGATATAATAGATACTGGTACTCTATGTAGCCGTACTATCTCCTTAATATATAACTTCGCATAATCTTTGGTTGTATATGTAGATCTGACTGGTAGGAAATGGGCTGATTTCATGAGCCTATCGACTATCACCCATATTGAATCAAACATACGATGAGAACAAGGCAAACCCGTGACGAAGTCTATGTTTATCGCCTCCCATTTCCACGTCGGGATATCTATAGTTTACATTAGCCCTCCGAGCTTCTGGTGCTCTACCTTCACCTACTGGAAACTAGGACACTGGGCGACAAACTCAGCAATGTTCTTCTTCATATCGTTCCACCAGTACACATCCTTAATGTCATGATACATCTTCGTCGACCTAGGATGAATGGAGTACCACGAATAATGTGCCTCTGACATATCTGGGACACACAAACGACCCCTGTATCTGTGAACCCCATCTTCCTTTATCTCTAACGATGACTTCTTCTGCTGTGAAACTCACTCTCTCATCTCGACCAACTTTGGGTCGTCGTACTGCCTTTCCTTGACTTTAGCTATGAGAGATGATTTTGCAGAGTTTTGGAGTACAACTCCACCATCGTTAGAGTCTACTAATCGAACCTCCAAACAAGCCAATTGGTGAATCTCTCTTGGTAATTCTCTTTTCTCAGCCTCTACATATGCTAAGCTACCCATAGATTGGCGACTTAAGGCATCTGCTACAACATTAACTTTCACTGGCTGGTAGAGAATGTTAATGTCGTAATATTTCAATAACTCTAGTCATTGCCTCTGTCGCAAATTCAACTCCTTTTGCTTGAAGATATATTGCAGGCTTTTATGATCTTTAAATACATCAACATGAACACCAAATAAATAATGCCGCCATATCTTAAGTGTTTGGACAACCGCAACTAACTCGAAGTCGTAGGTCAGATAATTCCTCTTGTGCTTCCTCAACTGCCTTGAAACATAATCAATTACCTTCTCATGTTGCATCAGTACACATCCTAACCCGACACCTGAGGCATCACAGTACACGTCATAACCCTCTGGACCCTTTGGAAGTGTTAGAAGTGGCGTTGAGGTCAGCCTATTCTTAAGCTCTTGTAAACTCCGCTCGCAAGACTCTGTCCACTGAAACTTAGCTTCTTTCTGAGTTATTATCGTCAATGGTGCCGAAAAGGAAAAAAAACCCTATACGAACCTCCGGTAGTATCCTACTAAGCCTAAAAAGCTACGAACCTCTGTCAGAGTGGTAGGTCTAGGCCAGGATTTCACGGCCTCAATCTTCTGAGTGTCTACTTTGTACCTTTATCAGATACAATATGCCCCAAGAACGCTACAGACTTCAACCAGAACTCATATTTAGAAAACGTAGCATACAACTTACGATCATGAAGGGTTTGGAGTACTGCTCACATGTGGTCTGCATACTCCTCCTCTTAACGTGAATAAACCAAAATATCATCAATAAATACTATCATGAACAGATCTAAAATTGGTCGGAATACGCTATTTATCAAGTCCATAAATACGGCGGGTGCATGCCCATGATAGCATCAAAATCCATCATCTCTAGATCAACTATATCGGCTGAGGTCTAACGACTACAAACTGTCACCGTACAACCTCGGTAAACCCGTCTAGTAATACTCGGTTCTTTGACCGGTGTAGATACCACAAAAGTATCACTTAGTATTTCAGGTATTATACCAAACTTCCCCGCGACAAATGGGGTAATATACGATAAAATAGATCCTGGATCTATCAAGGCATAAACATCATGAGAGTAAATGGTCAATATACCTATCACAACATCTGGTGAAGACTCCTGGTCCTGTCAATCCGCTAAAGCATATATACGGTTCTGATTACCACCTGAACTGGAATCTCTATCTCTGCCTCGGCCTCTACCAGCCGAAGACTGAGACTCGCGTCTTGAAGGAGGCACAGACATTGATGATCCTATTTCTGAACTCGTTGGTTGTGCCATACCCCCAGAATCTCTATTTGGGAAATCTCACATTATATGCCCTGGACGCCCACATATATAACAAGCATCAGAACCTGCTCGACATTGGCCCAAGTGTCCTCTACCACAGATGTCACACCATGGAGAAAATGGCCATGTCTACCCTGAACCTCGCTATTGCTGCAAACCCGACGCCCGTGAGCTCTCACCTAGTCCTGATTGAGTATAGCAACCATACATGTAACCTTGTAACTGAGGCAGTGGAGTCCTAGGTGGCCGTCCGAAGTACTGGGGCCTATAACTACACTGAGACTTCTCCTAAGACCTGGCAAATCTCATCCTCTTACGCTGCCCTTGCTCACTCCACTCTGTACCTTCCTGCCGATGCCTTCCCCTTTCTATATTCTGGGCGAATGCCTAAATCCGGGAGATATCAATACTATCCTGTAATGCAATGGTGGCACATGCCTCGATCAACTTTGGTGCCTACCCTGCTATAAACCTGTGGATCCTGTCCCGCAGAGTAGCAACTATGGATGGAGCATATCCAGCCAATGAGTATAAATAGAGACTATACTCTCGAACACTGATATTTCCCTACTTGAAGGCTAGAAACTAATCGAATCGAGCCTGTTGGATCTCCCATGGTAAGTACTGGTTAAGGAAGGCATTTGGAAAATTCTCCCAAATAACTAGAGGTGCATCACATCCCCTGGACCTCTCTGATCCCTCGTACCTAAGGACGACTATATCTCAGAGTCGAAACGTTGCCAGCTCAACTGCCTCTTTCTCTAAGGCATGCATAACCCGAAATATCCTGTGAAGCTGATCTATGAAATCCTGCGGGTCCTCCCTCTTATCTGTCCATGTGAACTCTAGGGGGACTTAATGCAATAAACACTCAGACCCTTGAGCTCCCAAACCCCTCAGAAGACCCTGCACTAGCTAATGTCCTAGCCTATTGTCGGGTAGCTACCAACTGTGTCAACAAATGCACTGCACTTCTCAAGTCCTGATCTGATAGAAGTGGAAGGGGAACTGGATGCGCGGTATCCCTAGGAATCTTCTCAGGTGGTAGATGAGCCGGTAATGGCTGAGTAAGGGTCTCGCCCTAGGCTTCAAACTGGGTCCCAACTACTGGGGTACCCTGCTGGTCCCCTTGCCCGCTACTGTATCTCTCCTCTGACTAGCCGTAGTCTTTCTAGTCACCGTCATCTCTATATGCCTACACCAATACGTAAGTTTAACTCAAATTTCCAATAACTTAATTCTACAACACGATTTAGATTTTAAAGAAGGGCAATCAACTCCTAAATGCTATGTAGTTCCCTGCTTATATAATGTGGTGCACAACACATCTATAAACAAGACCCTACTAGATACGCCTTGTAGACTCCCTATGACAGAACTGCACTATGTAGCGACCCGACTTGTCGTTTTAAGAATTAACGCCCCGTTCAGTGACTTAAGGTCTCGAGTAGCTTCGTAATATGTATTATGACCCGCAGGTGAGGTCGCATTTGATTTATTTGAAAGATTCAGAATTTAATTAAAAGAACAATTCTTATTTAGAAGCTTAAATGGAAAGAGTTGACCGGAGAGTTAACTTTTGAGAAAACGACCCCGAAATAGAATTTTGATGATGGCAATAGCTTCGTATGATGATTTCGGACTTAGGTGTATGCTCGGATTAGGATTTGGAAGTCCGTAGGACAATTCGACGCATTTTGGCGAAAGTTGGAAAATAAAAGATTTTTGGAAAGTCCGACCGAAGGATGAATTTTTTATATATTGGGGTCGGAATGCGATTCCGAGAATTGGAACAGCTCCGTTATGTTATTTGGGACTTGCCTGCAAAATTTGACGTCATTCCGGGTTGGTTTGATAGGTTTCGGCGTCGTTTGTAGAATTTGAAGCTTCAAGTTCTTTAAGTTTGAATTGGAGGATGATTCGTGTTGTTAGCGTTGTTTGATGTAATTTGAGGGCTCGATTAAGTTTGTATGGTATTTTAGGACTTGTTGGTATATTTGATTGAGGTCC
Source organism: Nicotiana tomentosiformis (assembly GCF_000390325.3). NCBI lineage: Eukaryota > Viridiplantae > Streptophyta > Magnoliopsida > Solanales > Solanaceae > Nicotiana > Nicotiana tomentosiformis. Next base: position 39,027,956 of record NC_090818.1, on the reverse strand, counting down.
CGGGGGGCCTCGGTGTGTTTCGAATGCTTAACGAATTGAGTTTAGGACTTATGCAATTACTAGAGCTGCTGCACCTGGTGTAATGGCACCTGCGCACTTTAAGCCGCAGGTACGGCACTGCAGAAGCGGCCATGGAGCTGCAGAAGCGGTTTTGTCCCTATCCAGCTGGGACCGCAAGTGCGGCTATAGATCCGCAGAAGAGGTCGCGCAGAAGCGAAAGAGGAGTGCAGATGCGGGCTCGCAGAAGCGGCCCTTGTTTGCAGATGCGGACTCAGTCCCCCTTAAGTGATTTTCGCACCTGCGATGGAATTTCCGCAAGTGCGGTTGAAGGCTCCCAGGAGCGTGTTTATTGGGTAGAAAAGACAAATTTGAGGGTTTGTTTCCCATTTCAATTTTGGGACATTGAGAGCTTGGAATTTGGCAATTGTTCAAGGGATTTTCAGAGGAAGCTTTGGGGTAATGATTCCTAACTCGTTTGTGGTTGTATTCTATTAATCTATAGTTGTTTCCTCCATTTAATTTTGTATTTGGGGTTGAAAATGGGAGAAAAGTTCTTCAACCGAATTTTTGAGTTTTGATTGGGATTTAGACATCAGATTTGGATAATTTTGGTACGAGTAAACTTGTGAGTAAATGAGTGTTCGTATTTTGTGACTTTTACCCAATTCCAAGATGTGGGCACGGGTCGACGTTTTAGGACGGATTTCGAAAATTTTATTAAAATCTTGATTTCATTAATTAGATTATCCTATTATAGTTATATTTATGAAATGTAATTCTTTTGGCTGGATTTGGGCCATTCGAAGTCGGATATTCGTGGGAAAGGCCTTGTGATCGATTGATTAGGCTTGGTTCGAGGTAAGTATCTTGCCTAACTTCGTGTGGGGAACTACCCCTTAAGATTTGAGTCTTCTATGTTGATTGCAGTCCGTGTACGCGAGGTGACGAGTGCGTGCTTGGACTTATTTGTGTAAATTTGGTATTTTAGGGTTCTTAGGTCCTTGTATTCACTAAGTATGAAGTTGTTCGTGATATGGTTAAGCTCTTATTTACTAGTTTCACCTCTACATGCTTTGATTAGAATTATTTGCTTTAGGATTCACTCTTATTGCCTATTTGACTCTTATTTGACTTAACTGAAGATTTTACCCCTTCTATGGTCATGCTATCTTTCCACAACTTCCTATCTCTATTTGGAATCATTTGACTCGTGCTAGCTTCCTTGTTGTTGAATTGTATATTGTGGGATCGTTGCTACATATTAGGTTTCCCTTTGTTGAGTTGTTCTCTTTACGCTTAGCATTCCTAACTGTGGTTATTCCTTGTGAACTGGTTCTACCGTTTCTTTTTTATTTAAAATTCTTGAGTTGATTTACTTATCGTATCTTGTATTAGTGTTATTGTTGGTATTGTACTTGTTGTTATTGCATATTTACTTTGGGACTACGGAACGGTATTCCGGGAGATCCCCCCTGTCTTACATATTTGCTTTGGGACTACGGAACGGTATTCCAGGAGATCCCCATGTTTTGCATGTTTACTTTGGGACTACGGAACGGTATTCCGGGAGATCCCCCTATCTTGCATATTTACTTTGGGACTATGGAACGGTATTCCGGGAGATCCTCCTGTGTTGCATATTTACTTTGGGACTACGGAACGGTATTCCAGGAGATCCAACTGTCTTGCATATTTAGTTTTGGGACTACGAGACGGTATTTCGGGAGTGCCCTTTGTTAACATCTCTCTATGGTTGGACTTGTTTTTGGTTATTTTGTATTTCCGTGATAGGTAAATTCTTATGATCTGTCGTGATGTATTATTTTATTTTACTATGTGTTCGTATTCCTTGTTGTTTTGTGTTGGCTTGGGCTTTTTAGTACGAGTCTCCGAAGATTTATATTCCTGATTTTTACCGATTTTTTATGACTGGGTTGTTTTAAATAAAAGAAGTTACTATTATGTTTCAAATTAATAAGTTTTACATCCGAAGCAATAGATTTTCTAATGTTTCATTTAAATTGAAATGTCATTTTTATATACTCAAACTATTTCTAAAATAAACTCATTTCTTTATTCGATTCTTACTTGGTTTAAAATTTTTAACCTTACTTTATTGAAAATAAATAAATCGTGCCAATCTTATGTATTGAAATATTTGGCACGAGAGTTGTTCATGCGGTTGTGATTAGAGATATGGTCACGAGGTGGCGTGAGAATATGAAAGGGGGTCGAGAACCGTACTTTATGATTATGATATGAGATATTATTTGGAAGAGATTTATATTCGAAGGATACTTATTTGAAGAAATATATTTGGAGGGTATTTATTTGAAGATATTATATGTGAAAGAGTTGTTTAATTGGTTGTTCTTGTGTTCCTTATTCGTCTGAGTAATAATTATGGTGTTCTTGCTGTATCTGTGATTTCGGATTTAGGTTGTGTTCCATTCTCTCTTCTGTGTCATTTTTATGGCATTCCGCTGATACTTGTTGTTTCCCTTCTTATTGCCATTACTGTATTGTGAGCCATATTGCATAGTCTTTATGTAGATATTATATTTCTGCTGTTCATATACTTATACTTGCTCAGTTTATTTAGACTAGTGGGTGTCTTGACTGTTTCTCGTCACTAATCTATCGAGGTTAGTCTTGATACTTACTAGTCACCGCTGTGGTGTGATCATTCTACACTTCTGCAAATTTTTGTGCAGATCCAGGTATTTTTCCGTTAGTAGATGTGCGGGTCATTGCTATGGAGACTTAAGGTAAACCTGATGCTGCGTTTGCAGGCTTTGGAGTCACCTTCAAGTTTTTGTTTTGCACTATTTATTCTTATTTCTGGACAGTTGTATTTTCAAAAGTTTTCTAGCAGACACTCTGTAAATTGTTAGATGTTATTTATATAATGTTGTTGTTTCAATTAATGTTAGGCTTACCTAGTCCCTAAAAGTAGGTGCCATCACGATACCCAAACGGAGGGGAAATTGGGTCATGACAAGTTGGTATCAGAGCCCTAGATTCATAGGTGCTACGAGTCATAAGCGAGTTTAGTAGAGTCTTGCAGATCGATACGGAGGTGTCTGTTCTTATCTTCGAGAGGCTACGGGAACTATTAGGACAGTTCCACTTCCTTCATTCTTATCATGCGAGTTTATTGATCTCGAAGTTTAAAGTTGTTATCATTCCATTCTCTCACAGATGGTGGGGACACGAGCTGCAGTTACTGATGACGCTGCCTCTGGGGAAGGTGTCGCTGGGGGCCGAGGCAGAGGCCGAAAAAGATCACGCATTGCAGCTAGAGCGACTACCCGAGCAGCAGTTGAGGAGCCTCCAGTAGCTCCGGTTGGGGGCAGGTACCGGAGGCGCCTGCTGTTACCCCTGGACTTCAAGAGAACTTAGCACAGTTCCTGAGCATGTTTGGACATTAACTCAGGCAGGATTGATCTCCGTTGCACCAAATATTTCATAGATTGGGGGAGGATCTTAGACTCCTACCGCCCGTGCTCCAGAGCAGCACGTTCACATTGGTCAGGTTCCGGGTAATAGTACCAGTACAACCTGTTATTCCGGTTCAGCCTCACCTCATGCCAGAGACGTCAGAAGAAGAACAAAAGAGACTTGAGATATTAAAGAGGTATAGTCCACCCTCTTCTGGTGGCATAATTACCGAGAATGCCCAGGGATTTCTAGAACAATGTCACCGTATTCTCCATACCATAAGTATTGTAGAAGTGAGCAGAGTTTCCTTTACTACATTTCAGCTGTCAGGAGCAGTGTATCAATGGTGGCAAGTTTATGAAGAAGATAGACCAGTCGATGCAACACCACCAACTTGGACTGTATTTTTAGAGATGCTTTGAAGGGGAGTTTGTTTCCTAGACTCTATGGGATGCATGGAACACTGAGTTTGAACGGTTGCATCAGGGCACCATGACGGTGTCAGAATATGCCACCAGGTTCAGTGAGTTAACCCGTCATGCTGCTATCTTGGTTCCTACAGTTAGAGAGTGAGTCCGCAGATTTATTGAAGGGCTCGATTATGATATTTGGAAATATGTATGGCTCGAGAGTTGCAGATTGGCATTTCCATTTCAGCAAGTAGTAGAGATTGCCAGGATGTTAGAACGTGTTCGAAATGAAGAAAATGAGTCTAAAGAGGCCAAGAGGTTCAAAATTTTGGAGAAATGCAGCGGGTTCTACTCTACAACTATGACTCATCGTGGCAGAGGCTCGGACAGTCGGTCAGCCCCATCCGCAATTTAGAATACTCGTAGTGCTTCAGTTAATACTTTTAGTGCACCAACGGCACGAGGTTCTTACAGTAGTTATTCCAGTTATCCGGTAGAGACTTAGTATGGGTAGCCGCGCACACAGAGGGGTTGTTATGAGAGTGGTGATACTAGGCACATCAAGAGAAATTGTCCCAGACTTAGGAAGGGTGGATTTCATCAGAACACTCAGGCGGCAAGCTTTATTCCAGTTAACACTCCACGTGCATAGCCAGTTAGGGGTGGAGGATAGGCGGGTAGAGGGCGCCTAAGAGGTGGAGGCCCGACCCGTTGATATAATTGCTATGATTTGGCTGAGGCCGATACACCAGATGGTGTCGTTACAGGTACGATCCTGATTTGTCATAAAAGGATAATTCTCCTTAATTTGATTCGGTTCTAGATATCGAGGCGAGTCCTCCTTTTATGCTCCATTTAAGGGTGAGCTTCGTAACTTTGTGACCCACACATATATTATCCCTGTTGGAAAATTTGATGATGTTAGCCCGTGTCTATCATTTTTATTTGCGTACACCATTGAGGGCTATAAGTTCAAATGTGACTTTTTATTACTCACTACAGTGGGTTTTGATGTGATTTCAGAATAATTGAATTTAATTTTATGAATTATATACCCTACCGGGATGAGGTTTTATTATGTGTTGTGAAAACTGTTTACGAAATTTATTGAAAAGAAGAAATAAAGGAAATTGAAAATTTTAGTTGGCACAATGTGCAAAATACTTGTGATCCAGAGTTGAGGACGAGATCCTCACAATTTTTATACGATGTGAAGTATTTAAGCCGGGCTACAAGTCGCGGTGGAAGTTATATAAGGACGAGGTCCTTGTGGTGAAAATTTTATGAGTTTAAATTGTCCTTTTGTGAAATTAAAAAATTTATACTATTGTATTGATAGGAAGTCATGCCTGTTAGGCTTATTTGGTAATTCTTTTATGCGTTTCTATGCATATTTATCCATAATTGTGAGGCAAATATTGAGTTTTAGCCTACGAGGTGAGTGCCCAGATGGTGTTAAATGTGACTCGTTAAGTCGGGTAAATAGTTATGAGGTCGTCATGCGACACATTTTGTTGTCAGTGTTGCAAAAATTCGAAATGAGGTTTTGGTTAATATGAGGTTAATTTATGATGCTAGAATTGATTATGAACATCTATTATGATCAGAGATGTGGTTATGGGCATACGTATAATGTATGTGTGGGCACGGAATTGCTACTGCCGGTGGAAACTAACACAGTGTGTTAATATAAAAAAACAATATCAGGCATTTGGAATTGATTGGAGAGTAAGGAATGTGCTTTAAAGCTTATAAGAATGGATGAAAGAAATAATCTCAATTGAGATGGTGTTTTCGGACCCGTGTTAAATTGTGGAATGTAGAATCACCCGCGAGTATGTGTGTAAGAATACACTCAGTAATTTAATTTCTTCAGAAAGATTCTTGGCACGTTCGAGGACGAACGTATGTTTACGAGGTGGAGAATGTAACGACCCGACTTGTCGTTTTAAGAATTAACGCCCCGTTCAGTGACTTAAGGTCTCGAGCAGCTTCGTAATATGTATTATGACCCGCCGGTGTGGTCGAGTTTGATTTTTTTTGAAAGATTCAGAATTTAATTAAAAGAACAATTCTTATTTAGAAGCTTAAATGGAAAGAGTTGAACGGAGAGTTGACTTTTGAGCAAACGACCCCGGAATAGAATTTCGATGATGGCAATAACTTCATATGATGATTTCAGATTAGGATTTGGAAGTCCGTAGGACAATTTGACGCATTTTGGCGAAAGTTGGAAAATAGAAGATTTTTGGAAAGTCCGACCGAAGGATGAATTTTTATATCGGGGTCGGAATGCAATTTCGAGAATTGGAACAACTCCGTTATGTTATTTGGGACTTGCCTGCAAAATTTGACGTCATTCCGGGTTGGTTTGATAGGTTTCGGCGTCGTTTGTAGAATTTGAAGCTTCAAGTTCTTTAAGTTTGAATTGGAGGATGATTCGTGTTGTTAGCATTGTTTGATGTAATTTGAGGGCTCGATTAAGTTTGTATGGTGTTTTAGGACTTGTTGGTATGTTTGGTTGAGGTCCCGGGGGGCCTCGGGTGTGTTTCGAATGCTTAACGAATTGAGTTTGGGACTTATGCAATTACTGGAGCTGCTGCACCTGGTGTAATGGCACCTGCGCACTTTAAGCCGCAGGTACGGTGCTGCAGAAGCGGCCATGGAGCTGCAGAAGCGGTTTTGTCCCTATCTAGCTGGGACCGCAAGTGCGGCTATAGATCCGCAGAAGAGTCGCGCAGAAGCGAAAGAGGAGTGCAGATGCGGGCTCGCAGAAGCGGCCCTTGTTTGCAGATGCGGACTCAGTCCCCCTTAAGTGATTTTCGCACCTGCGATGGAATTTCCGCAGGTGCGGTTAAAGGCTCCCAGGAGCGTGTTTATTGGGTAGAAAAGACAAATTTGAGGGTTTGTTTCCCATTTCAATTTTGGGACATTGAGAGCTTGGAATTTGGCAATTGTTCAAGGGATTTTCAGAAGAAGCTTTGGGGTAATGATTCCTAACTCGTTTGTGGTTGTATTCTATTAATCTATAGTTGTTTCCTCCATTTAATTTTGGATTTGGGGTTGAAAATGGGAGAAAAGTTCTTCAACCGAATTTTTGAGTTTTGATTGGGATTTAGATATCAGATTTGGATAATTTTGGTACGAGTAAACTTGTGAGTAAATGAGTGTTCGTATTTTGTGACTTTTACCCAATTCCAAGATGTGGGCACGGGTCGACGTTTTAGGACGGATTTCGGAATTTTTATTAAAATCTTGATTTCATTAATTAGATTATCCTATTATAGTTATATTTATGAAATGTAATTCTTTTGGCTAGATTTGGGCCATTCAGAGTCGGATATTCGTGGGAAAGGCCTTATGATCGATTGATTAGGCTTGGTTCGAGGTAAGTATCTTGCCTAACTTCGTGTGGGGAACTACCCCTTAAGATTTGAGTCTTCTATGTTGATTGCAGTCCGTGTACGCGAGGTGACGAGTGCGTGCTTGGACTTGTTTGTGTAAATTTGGTCTTTTAGGGTTCTTAGGTCCTTGTATTCACTGAGTATGAAGTTGTTCGTGATATGGTTAAGCTCTTATTTACTAGTTTCACCTCTACATGATTTGATTAGAATTATTTGCTTTAGGATTCACTCTTATTGCCTATTTGACTCTTATTTGACTTAACTGAAGATTTTACCCCTTCTATGGCCATGCTATCTTTCCACAACTTCCTATCTCTATTTGGAATCATTTGACTCGTGCTAGCTTCCTTGTTGTTGAATTGTATATCGTGGGATCGTTGCTACATATTAGGTTTCCCTTTGTTGAGTTGTTCTCTTTACGCTTAGCATTCCTAACTGTGGTTATTTCTTGTGAACTGGTTCTACCGTTTCTTTTTGATTTAAAATTCTTGAGTTGATTTACTTGTCGTACCTTGTATTAGTGTTATTTTTGGTATTGTACTTGTTGTTCTTGCATATTTACTTTGGGACTACGGAACGGTATTTCGGGAGATCCCCCCTATCTTACATATTTGCTTTGGGACTACGGAACGGTATTCCAGGAGATCCCCATGTCTTGCATATTTACTTTGGGACTACGGAACGGTATTCCGGGAGATCCCCCTGTCTTGCATATTTACTTTGGGACTACGGAACGGTATTTTGGGAGATCCCCCTGTCTTGCATATTTACTTTTAGGACTACGAGACGGTATCTCGGGAGTGCCCTATGTTGACACCTCTCTATGGTTGCACTTGCTTTTGGTTATTTTGTATTTCAGTGATAGGTAAATTCTTATGATATGCCGTAATGTATTATTTTGTTTTACTATGTGTTTGTATTCCTTGTTGTATTGTGTTGGCTTGGGCTTTTTAGTACGAGACTCCAAAGATTTATATTCCTGGTTTTTACCGATTTTTGATGACTGAGTTGTTTTAAATAAAAGAAGTTACTATTATGTTTCAAATTAATAAGTTTTACATCCGAAGCAATAGATTTTCTAATTTTTTTTAAAATCAAATGTCATTTTTCCTTATTCAAACTATTTCTAAAATAAACTCATTTCTTTATTGAATTCTTACTTTATTTAAAACTTTTACCCTTACTTTATTGAAAATAAATAAATCGTGCGGATCTTATGTATTGAAATATTTGGCACGCGAGTTGTTCGTGCGGTTGTGATTAGAGATATGGGCACGAGGTGCCGTGATAATATGAAAGGGGGTCGAGAATCGTATTTTATGATTATGATATGAGATATTATTTGGAAGAGTTTTATATTCGAAGGATACTTATTTGAAGAAATATATTTGGAGGGTATTTATTTGAAGAGATTATATGTGAAAGACTTGTTTAATTGGTTGTTCTTGTGTTCCTTATTCGTCTGAGTAATAATTATGGTCTTCTTGCTGTATCTTTTATTTCGGATTTAGGTTGTGTTCCATTCACTCTTTTGTGTCATTTTTATGGTATTTCGCTGATACTTGTTGTTTCCCTTCTTATTTCCATTACTGTATTGTGAGCCATATTGCATAATTTTTATGTAGATATCATATTTCTGCTGTTCATATACTTATAATTGCTTAGTTTATTTAGACCAGTGGGTGTTTTGACTATTTCTCGTCACTACTCCATCGAGGTTAGTCTTGATACTTACTGGGCACCGCTGTGGTGTGATCATTCTATACTTCTGCACATATTTGTGCAGATCCAGGTATTTGTTCGTTAGTAGCTGTGCGGGTCGTTGCTGTGGAGACTCAAGGTAAACCTGCTGCTGCGTTCGCAGGCTTCGTAGTCACCTTCAAGTTTTCGTTTTGCACTATTTATTCTTATTTCTGGATAGTTGTATTTTTAGAAGTTTTCTAGCAGACACTCTGTAGAGCTTATGACTCGTACTACCGGTTTTGGGAATTGTAAGAGATTTCTATTTCAAATTATTAGATGTTATTTAAATAATATTATTGTTTCAATTAATGTTAGGCTTACCTAGTCCGTGAAACTAGGTGACATCACGATACCCAAATAGAGGAGAAATTGGGCCATGATACTTTATTACCAAGTTTGTCACGACCCGAACCTGGGGGCGAGACCGGCACCCGGTGCCTCACTTAACCTAGCATACCAACTTGCGATTGGGGGACTCTGAACATAAAATGTCATACTTTGGCCACAGGGTCACATTGCAAGACAGTTTGCGAAACGAAATATAAAACTGAACAGAAACTAGCTCTAACTGAACTTCAATATAAAGCTGGGCCGACAAGTCCGCCATAACCACTACAACTCACAAACCAACAAAAATATACATACAAGGCCTACAAGTCCAACATATTGCACTAACTGACAGGATATGTCTACAAGCCTCTACTGATGGATGTACTATGGTTGGAACAGGGCCTCGACTTACCAATAATATATATACATATATACATAATATGTACTCAAAACCCTAGACCCGACAACTCCGAAGGACGTAGAGCTTACCGATCAAGCTGAACACGGACATCACCTATGGAGGAGGTCTACCAGTCTGTCCATCCGAACCTGCTTGCATGAAATACAGCATCCCCAGGAAAGGGACGTCGATACGAAATAATGTACTGAGTATGTAAGATAATAGAATAATAGAAAGCTGAAACTAAACTGATAATATAATAACTGAAACTAATTGGGATTTAAAGATGATCTAGAGATATACTTACTTGCTGATATTGACTAAACTCTCTCAATATAGTAAGTAAAATAGTTGCCCGGCCCTATAAGGCTCCGAATGTGTAACTGCTCGGCTCACTCATATGCGCTCGGCCATACTAGGCTCGGTATATAACTTGCCATCTGATCAGAGGTTGCCCAATAGGGGCCTGCCCACCGATTATAGCTCGATGGTGGTGAAAATTCTGTAATACTGCATGTGTGTATATATATATATATATAAACTCTCTTTTCTTTTGACTGGAAGGAAACAATACTTAAGTGAATATAAAGTCCCGATAAGGGAGAATACTGTAACTTATGAGACTATGATAATGTAGATAAATTGAGGAGTACGAACTTCTCTTTATGTCTTGTTATCAAACGCATGTGTCACGCCCCGACCTTAAGGTGCGTGACCGGAGCTCAACCGGGATAACCCTGCCGTGCAAGCCTGCTAGATTTCCTTCTACCCAAACTCACCCATGAATAACGAGAAGAAATATGTTCATTAATTAAACAATAAGGAGATCATGTATACAACTCCAATCCATTACTATTAGCTACTTCATTTATAAGTTCCCAAAATATTACATTACACATCCATAGTTTAGAAGTGGAACATGTGATACAATTACAATATCTTTAGTTTGATCGTCCTAATACCAACGTACAACACACACCATGTCTACGGAGCCTCTAACGGGTACAAAAGAGTACCAGGATTGTGCTGGCAACAAGGCACCAGCTATACCTCTAAACACAATATATGAGAAACAAAAGGTACATGATCCCGATATGAAGTTGGGGTCACCAAGTCAGCCAAGGGGAGGATGTATTGATATCACTGATCGATGTCGCCTGCTATGGAACCACCTGTATCTATTACAAGATGCAGTGCCCCCGACAAAAGGGACGTGAGTACATGTGGAATAGTACTTGTATGTAAGGCAGACAAAACAATATATGAAAAATACGGTAACTCAAATAAGAGGAAAATAAAGTACATCAAGGAACTACCTCCCATTGAATCAAATTTCAAGTCTTATTATATTTGCATCATTCTAAACTTCTTTTAGGATCAACTGAGCCATGCGAACTATACGTGTAATACATAATATAATGTAATTGAAACAACATGTACAAACAAGGACAATGAAAGTGGCACCTATTGTCTGCGTTAATAATGTGTCTCACTAGATCGTCCATAGTGTTCACATATCATATTATACACCTATGTGTCTCATAGACCATCCATAGTGTTTATTCATACCGTACACCTATACATTTCATACACAAAACACTTATGCGTTTCATAGACCGTCCATAGGATTCCATACATAATATACCTATGTGTTTCATAGACCGTCCATAGGATTCCATACACAATATACCTATACGTTTCATAGACCGTCCATAGGATTCCTTACACAATGCACCTATGTGTTTCATAGACCGTCCATAGGGTTCATAACACATCTTTATGCACATAACCATATATAAACTCGAGCGACATGACCAATGCTACTTTTAAGGTCGTAAGTTCCCGGATCATTGGAACACTTCATGTTCATGCTCATCACGGAGAAACATATCTCATTACATTAACACATGCATGGCAAATGACTAAGTAGGTTTCAATGGTACATAGACCCAATTTCGTTTCTTAAGGTTCATCATCATTTAGCATAGGACATCTTTTTTCCACCTCATTATATACCTCTTTGTCATATTAAGGCCACTAGCTAAGTTCATACTATCACTTACTTGTACTAGTCACGGGTGATCATAGGACATTAATGACATTATTATATAAAGGAGTTAAAACTCATCTCATAATATTCACACAATCTTTCATTTCATTGGCACTATTGGCCACAAATGTAATTCTCATTCTGGGCACGATGGCCACATTTCTACATCTCACCCTCGCTTCTTTCACTTTCAAACATCACCATGGATCATCAACAACAAAGCATTTCTATTCAAGACTTTAAGTCCACATGTGAGCAAATACGAATGTTACTCACATTGAGATTTCTTACACAATTTGGCATAATAGCTTTCATTTAGGCCACGACTTGAAGTTATAACAATTAGATACACAACCCATGCTTCGAGCACATTTTCAAATAGCACATAACATAATAGGAACATTTGGAGTACATATTGAGTATATATCTTTTGGACATAAGGCTTATTCGGAATAATTCAATTTATAATAAGCATCACGGGACTTACAAGAACATCGTGGAAATTCAATACTAAAAGAGAAGTTTAGCCAACATACCTCGCTTTGAGCTTTATTAAATTACTACAATATTCCAAAAATCACAGCAACTTCAATCTATTTAGAAACATAACAAAATTAAACCATAATTAGGAAGAAGTTCATGGTCCAACTCATTTGAGCATTTTAGCAAACACTATGTGTGCAAATTAGTTACAAGGTCCTTCTACAAGATTTCCTTCACCCCATAACCAAATCAACACCAAGAGTTCACCCATACTAGTTCAATTATCTTTCCACAACCCTTGAGAGTACATGCATACATAAATAACACTCCCATACCCAAGATTCATATTTTCCATTAACCATCTTCCACCCCAAATTCGAAATTAAAAACTAGGGTATGGAACCTTACCTCTTAGATGAAGACCTTGTGAGTTGTCCTTGCAAAATCTTCAAGCCTTGAGCAAGAAATTATGAACAAAATGGCTAGGTCTTCTCTCTCTCTCTCTCTCTAAGATACTCTCACATCTCTCTAAAAATATCAGATGAAACTCTTAAAAATGACCCCCAAAACCTTTTTATAAAAATGGGATCGAGTAAAATTTCCAAAACTTAAACTTGGCGAAACAGGGTCTGCGGTCGCAGACCATACCGTATAATAGATATGCGGCCCATAAAATGGACCTCAAAAATGATACCCAAAAACTGGACTTCTCTAAACCAGTATGCGACAGTTCTGCGATCCGCAGACCTGTGCTACGGGGAAGGCTCTTTGCGATGTTAAAGCCGGAGAACTCACTTTCTGGGTGGGTGATGAAAAAGTGGTATTCCATGTGTGCAAGCCCATGCGAAAACCAAATAGCAACGAGGTGTGTTCTTTTGTGAAATTGGTGATCGATGCTATTGTTGATGATACAAGTGCCACGATCAATGTTGATGATATGTTGGAGGCTGTCTTGCTCAAATTTGATGATTATGCACCCCGAAAACTATCTTTGGATCTTGAAAATAAAAAAATTCCTCCTACAAAGCCTTCCATTGAAGAGCCTCCTACCTTGGAGTTGAAGCCATTGCCTTCACATCTTCCATATGAATTTCTTGGCCCTTGTTCTACTTTATCATTTATTCTTTCCTCTTGTATGACTAACGTGCAAGTAGATTCTTCATTGGCGGTGCTACATAAGAGGGAAAAGGCTATTGGGTAGACATTGGAAAATATTCGGGGGATAAGCCCTGCATTTTTCATGCACAAGATCAACTTGGAGGAAGGCGCCAAACCATCTTTTAAATATCAAACGAGACTCAATGAGGCTATGCAAGAAGTTGTCAAAAAGGAGATTATCAGGTGGTTGGATGCCAGAGTTATCTACCCCATTTTTGATAGATCGTGGACTTCTCCGGTTCAATGTATCTCGAAGAAGAGGGCATGACGGTGGTTACCAATGAAAAGAATGAGTTGATTCCAATGATGACCAGTTGGAGAGTGTGTATGGACTATCTCAAGCTCAACAAAGTCACAAGGAAGGATCATTTCCCACTTCCTTTCTTAGATCAAATGCTTGATAGATTGGCCGGCCATGTTTTCTATTGCTTTCTTGATGGATATTCGTGCTACAACCAAATCCTTAGTGCTCCGGAGGATCAAGAGAAAACAACCTTTACATGTCCCTACGGTACTTTCGTCTTCAAGCAAATGCCATTTGGTTTATGCAATGCACCGACAACTTTTCAAAGGTATATGATGGCTATCTTCATGGACATGGTGGAGGACTACCATGAATATTTCATGGATTACTTCTCGGTGGTTAGAGATTCTTTTGATTATTGTCTTGCAAATTTAGATAAAGTGCTGGCAAGATATGAAGAAACAAATTTGGTGCTCAATTGGGAGAGTCATTTCATGGTCGATGAAGGCATTGTACTTGGCCACCAAATATCAAAGAATGGAATTAAAGTTAACAAGGCAAATATTGAGGTGATTTCTAAACTTCCACCCCCAACTTCGGTTAAAGGTGTGCGGAGTTTCTTAGGCTACAAGGGGTTTTTCATCAAAGATTTCTCTAAGGTGGTAAACCTATTATGCAAGCTTCTTGAGAAAGATGCTAAGTTTAACTTTAATGATGAATGCATGAGAGCCTTTGAATTGTTAAAGTTCAAGTTGAAAACCACTCCCATCATCACCGCTCCAAATTGGAGTGTCCCTTTTGAACTCATGTGTGGTGCAAGTGACGTAGTGGTTGGGGCTGTTTTGGGGCAATGCATCAACAAGATTTTTCATCCGGTCTACTATGCTAGTAAGACATTGAATGGTGCCCAAGTCAACTATATTGTTACGGAGATAGAGCTCATTGCCATTGTATTTGCAATTGAGAAGTTCCGCTCGTACTTGATGGGTGCGAAAGTTATTGTCCACACGGATCATGCAACACTTCATTATCTTATGATAAATAAATTTTCCAAAGCTCAGTTGATGAGATGGGTACTTTTGTTGCAAGAGTTTGATATTGGCATCCAAGATAGAAAAGGGAGTAAAAATCAAGTGGCAGACCACTTGTCTCATTTGGAGGAGGATGGGAGGCCGCATGATGGCCTTGAAATCAATGACTCCTTCTATGATGAGTATCTCTTGGCTATTTCAATTAAGGAGGTGCCATGGTTCGCGGATATATAAAATTTCATTGTGTGTGGAGGATGAGTTCTCTTCAAACCAAATAAAGAAGCTCAAACAGGATTGACAAGATTATTATTGGGATGAACCATACCTTTTCCAGATTTGTACGGATGGGGTGATTAGAAGATGTGTACCGAAAGAAGAGCAAGGTGAAATTCTTGGGGCTTTTCATTCTTCGCCATATAGTGGCCACCATGGTGGAGCAAGAACGGCGACCAAAGTACTAAGTTGCGGTTTCTATCAGCCCTCTCTTTACAAGGATGCAAGTGATTTAGTGAAAAGATGAGATGAATGTCAAAGGGCCTATGGAATCTCAAAGAAAAATGAAATGCCCCTCACTACTATCTTAGAGATTGATATCTTCGATATGTGGGGTATTGACTTTATGGGTCCTTTGTTGAGTTCTTGTGGAAACACCTACATTTTGGTCATGGTGGATTATTTGTCCAAATGGGTGGAGGCCGTTGCTCTACCCAACAATGAAGCGAGAAGTGTGGTGGCGTTCTTAAAGAAGAATATTTTCACAAGGTTTGGTACTCCGCGGGCTATTATAAGCGATGAGGGGTCACATTTTTGCAACAAGGCTTTCGACATTTTACTTAGCAAGTATGGTGTTACTCATAAAGTCACGCCTCCCTATCATCCATAACCTAGCAGTCAAGTGGAAGTCTCCAACAGGGAGATAAAGCGTAATTTGTCCAAAACAGTAAATGCTAAGTGTCGGATTGGTGCAAGAAGGTTGATGATGCATTATGGGCTTATCGAACGGCTTACAAAACACCTATCGGAATGTCACCATACCGGTTGGTGTTCGGAAAAGCTTGTCATCTTCCGGTGGAATTAGAACACAAGGCCACATGGGCTCTAAAGAAGTTGAATCTTGATTGGGATGTTGCCGCTAACTTGAAGGTTGCACATTTGAATGAATTGGATGAGTTCTGGTACCATGCTTATGCAAGTTCGTCCTTTTACAAAGAAAAGATGAAATATTTTCATGATAAATACATTTGGAACAAAGAGTTCAAGGTGGGCGATCTTGTGTTGTTTAACTCAAGGTTGAGGATATTTCCCGGGAAGTTAAAGTCTAAATGGAGTGGTCGTTTTGAAATTATGAGTGTGACGCCTTTTGGTGCATTGGACTTGAAGAACAGAAACAATGAGGTATTCCGAGTCAATGGTCACCGGGTGAAGCACTATTTGGGAAAAGTTGGAGATGGCCACGTCGTGGCGATCATTCATTTCAATTGATGGTATTCTGCGACGTGCCATGACATTAAATCAGGCGCTTCTTGGGAGGCAATCCATATTTTTTATTTTGTAGTTAGGTGTTAGTTTTTGTGCTAACTTGATTTGAAGTGTGTTGCAGGGATGAGTGAGACTTACAGGGACTGTGGACAAAAATGAGGCTAAATTGGCCGGTTCGCAAGGCTTCATCTGCGGCCGCAGTATAATTGTGCAAACTGCAGATCCTTACCATGCAAGCATACTGTTTATGTGACCCTCAGTGTGTATTCTGGTTTATTCTTACCTATCTCCTATGTATGACTTAACATTGCAATACAACTAAAAACCGCCTTTGCTTGATGCAGACAACGGTTCGATTTAGAGGCAGAGGCGACACTTCCAAAGGAAGGGGTGAACCTTCTCGGGGACAAGGCAAGAGAGCTTTACCTACTGCCCAAAAGTAAGAAATCAGAAAAAAGACAACAGCCGAGAGAGGGAGAGCTGTAGATCTGTCCGAGACGAGTTCATACTCCCCATATATGGACGTATCAGAGGGCAACTCAGCCCTGTTCAAGAACAACCGGCAGTACGGTCCAGGTCGTCAGGGAGATTTCAACTGAGGGACGAGCTGTCCTCATCCCACAGCACTTCCGAGGGTTTGAAAATTGCTAGTCAGGCTTCTGAGCCATCCACTACACATGTCCGTGAGGCATATGATTTGTCAGCCTAGCAGATTTTACTAGTTTCCGCACATGGTGGCCGGCGAGGTCGCTAACACTTGAGCGACAGTTCTTACTGACATATTTAGAGAGGTACAACCCGGCCATGCTGAGGCAGTTTAGAGAACGCAAAGGGTGTACGTGGTTTACCCAGAGTGTGGTAGATGATAATGAATACCTTGTTCGGGAATTCTATGCTAATGTAACGCATATCAAAAAGGAGACAAAGGTGACAAAAGTGAGAAACCTCAAAGTGCGATTTGACTAGCACCCACTTAACACATACTTGGGCTTTGATGATGTTGAGCCAAAAGAATACCTAGAAAAGTGTGCAATTGGGATGCAGTTCGTCCTTGGTTAGCAGATATTCTAGCTGCACTAGGACCACCACCACCATGGATCACCGCTGGGGTTCCTATCCACCGGAGCACACTGAGCTTTGAAGCAAAAGGGTTGCAATCATTTGTCTATAACAGACTGGACCCGAGTCAAAATGAGACTCACTTGCCGATTCCTCGGGCAGTCTTAGTTGCCTCTATTATGGCCGGGTACCCTATCAATATGGGTGCCGTGATGTCGCCCAATATCTCAGTGATCGCCCGGCAGGATGACTCTTTCTATAGATATCTTACAGATGCCGGGGTGGAACCAACACCATTGCAGATATCTTACAGATGCCGGGGTGGAACCAAGGGAGTTTGATACAAAGGTTAGGCCAAAGAAGCCTTTCTTATGGTATTCACTTATGGATGTGAACAACCCAAGGAGAAAAAGTCAACCGTCTTCCACCACTGGACAGTTTGCTGAGCCAGTTGTGGTAGTTGCGGAGGCGGTTGATGTTCCATCAACTTCGGCCAAGCCTTCCTCTAGTGTCGCAGCTATACCTCCACCATCACCCATAGCCCCTTCTGCAGCTCTTACCACAGTTTCCACTTCGGCTTTGTCGCCGGTGCCCATGCTTACTGCTTTACTTTCTATGCTGCGAGTCTCACAGATATTGGCGAGCCTCAACAACTTGATGCAGACAGCAACTGCAAAGCTGTTTGACTTATCCAGTATTGTTGCAACATAATCTACTAGTTAGGCACCTCAATTTCCCCTGACAGTTGAGGAGACATTAAAAAAGATCCTAGAGAAGCAGCACACCATCATGGCTACCTTGGTACAGCACGGGTCAGTGATCGAATAGCTGGGCAAAGAAGTAAGGAAGATGAGAAAGTCCCAGGCGAGTAAGAAGTCAGTGGACAAGCTCCAGAGGCAGGTGGCCAAGCTTGTTGCAGCTGGAGTGGGTAAATTAGAGTTGATAGCTATAATACACCCCCAATCAACGAAACAAGAACTAAAGTCTTTATCACATTAGACAAATATCTAGGTCACAGCCCTAGGCTTTTTATCCATTTGGAAAAAAATCTTAAAAATAATTTTCTCCAGCCTTCTTCCTTTATTTTGCAATCAATAGAGTAAAATTAGAAATAGAAAATAAATCTTTGTGTGGAAGTGCAATCTAGATAATCCAATCACTCACATTGAAATATATACCCCTAACCCCATCTTAACTCCCTGTGGATTCGACCCAGGCTCTTTGTTGGATTTCTATTATTGCAAATGACCATTTCATATCTCTTTTGAGGTGTGGTTTGGACGTGATCAATATACACCACAAAATACTACAAAACATCCCAACACATCCCAATCTCTTCATACACAAAACGACCACCGTAGCAGTGTCAAACAGCCCGAAAATGTTATGACGAACGACCAGCCCACCACCCTGTATTTATGTGGTGTCTCTCCACACCATTTCTCCTCCAAAACTCCCTAAAACGGTAAAAAAAAAATGCAATCCAACCGCAACACAAAATAGCCCACAAAATAGTCCATTACAAGTTGATAACTTGAACTCACGGCTTCCGATCACCGTCCCGTGAGTTCGTAGAATTATAGAACGACTTCCCATACATTTCCAGCAGAAAAAGTGGATGAAAGAGAGCAGTACACTTACCTTATTGTTTGAATAACTCAGCTCCTATCTTGGTTCTTCAACCTCTAGGTTATTTTTCCAACTAGAACTTGAAAAGGAGAGAAAATCAATTAGGGTTTGTGTGCAATTTTTGGGATGATTTATTTGCAGGGGTTTATGTCTGGTTATTGTGATATATAATGAGTGTTATATTGCAGGAGATAATCCCTTAAATGGGATCTTTGGTCGACCCGAAATAGCCCCTTTTTGGGCATATTTAATCCTCTCATTTAAGCAAGTAGGCGACACACCTACTTGTCACCTACTAGTCTACGCAATCTCGCAAAAATGCATATATCTCTCTACTACTATGTCGTATTGACAGACGGTTTAACGCGTTAGAAAATACATCATAGATCTTCAATTTTATGGTGTAACACCCCGTAACGCTAAGTATATTGGGAGAAAATCGCAGTTACAATTGACCCAAATTTCAGTAGAACTTATGAACGTAACATGTGATGACTTTCATCGACTTCTGTTCCACAACTCGCTTGACTTCAAAACATAACACATGACTATCATAAAACTAAAATAAATCATAACAAAACCCTCTTATTATGTTAACAACCCTAGTCTTACCCCAAAGGTATGTGTTATAACATTCCCAAATTGTCGACATTCGACGAACCATTATTTTCTTCAATTCCTTTAGCTTCTGATCTTTCCAACCTTCTTCGTACTTGTTGTTCATGATCTTCAATGTTTTTAACCTCCGATGTAACATGATAACTTACTTTATATACTTTTAAAGATGATATATTTTTTTATCTTACATTACTTTGCTTACGACACACATTTACGTACGAAATTATGGGGTGTAACAGAGAATATGTTAAAGCAAATAATGGAAAAGCATGCCGATTCGGATGCCCAACTTGCCTCACACAACACATTGATCCGCAACTTAGAAGTGCAAATGGGGAAAATATCTCAAGCTCTAAATTCCCATCCAAAGGGAGCACTACCAAGTGACACGGTAGTAAACCCAAAGGGTGGAAATAACACGGGGCATGCCATGGCCGTTACTACAAGAAGTGGAAAAGGTGGGAATGCACCCACCTCAAGTCAAAGGAAACTTATGGATGATGAGTAAGTGGTACAAGAAGAATAGGTCCCGAATTATGAAGTTCAGATTGATATTGATGATAGTGTGAAAGAGACCCAGGAGGAGGTGAACCCGTCGAGGGATCACATTATTGACATACCGGAGCCGGTAGTGCAAAAGTCTAAAGTACCATTACCTAAGCCTCCACCTCCATACCCTGAAAGACTTGCCAAGAAAAATGGCGAGAATCAATTCAAGAAGTTCATTCAAGTGATGAAGAGTCTCTCAATCAATGTGACATTAGTTGAAGCTTTGGAACAAATTCTCGGCGATGCAAAGTTTATGAAGGATCTTGTCACAAAGAAGCGGTCAATGAATTTTGGAACCATCAAAGTCACTCATCAAGTGATTGAAATTGTGCATTCAATGGCTCCTAAGTTGGAGGATCCCGGTGCTTTCACGATTCCATGTACAATTGGCAGTGTCGAGTTTGCAAAAGCTCTTGTGATCTTGGGGCAAGTATAAATTTGATGCCCTATTCAGTTTTCAAGACCTTGGGAATTGGGCAACCAAGACCCAACTCTATGATATTGTAAATAGCCGATTGTACTATGAAGAGACCTTTGGGAGTGATTGAAGATGTCTTGGTTCGTGATGATAAATTCATTCTTCCGGAAAATTTTGTCATTCTAGATTGTGAAGTTGATTATAAGGTGCCGATTTTTCTTGAAAAACATTTCCTTGCTACAGGGAAGGTTCTTTGTGATGTTGAAGCTGGAGAACTTACATTACAGGTTGGTGATGAAAAAGTTGTTTTCCAGGTGTGTAAGTCAATGTGGCAAGCGAATAGCAATGAGGTGTGTTCTTTTGTGAATTTGGTGAACGGTGTTATTGTTGATGATACAAGTGCTATGATCAATGTGGGTGATATGTTGGAGGCCGTCTTGCTCAACTTTGATGATGACAAGATGAATGGCTTCATGGAATGTGTGAACTCTTTGCAAGGAATGGGGTCGTAAAACTATGCACCCTGAAAATTGTCCTTGGATCTCGAAAATATGACAACTTCTCCTACAAAGCCTTCTATTGAGGAGCCTCCTACCTAGGAGTTGAAGCCATTGCCTCCACATCTTCGGTATGAATTGCTTGGTCCTTGTTCTACTTTACTGGTTATTCTTTCCTCTTGTTTGACTAACGTGCAGGTAGACTCCACATTGGCGGTGCTATAAAAGACGAAGAAGGCTATTGGGTGGACTTTGGCGGATATTCGGGAGATAAGCCCCGCATTTTGCATGCATAAGATCAACTTGGAGAAAAGCACCAAACCATCTATTGAACATCAAAGGAGACTCAATGAGGCTGTGGAAGAAGTTGTCAAGAAGGAGATTATCAAGTTGTTGGATACCGGGGTTGTATACCCCATCTCCGATAGTTCGTAGACTTCTCCGGTTCAATGTGTCCCAAAGAAGGGGGCATGACAGTGGTCACCATTGACAAGAATGAGTTGATTCCAACAAGAACGGTGACAGGTGTGAGAGTGTGTATGGAATATCGCAAGCTCAACAAAGTTACAAGGAATGATCATTTTCCACTTCATTTCTTAGATCAAATGCTTGATAGATTGGACAGCCCCGCTTTCTATTGCTTTCTTTATGGGTATTCGGGCTACAACCAAATTCTTATTGCTCCAGAGTATAAAGAGAAAACTACCTTTGCATGTCCTTATGGTACTTTCACCTTCAAGAGGATGCCATTTGGTTTGTGCAATGCACCGGCGACTTTCAAAGGTGTATGATGGCTATTTACACGGACATACTGTAGGACTACCTTGAAGTTTTCACGGATGACTTCTCGATGGCTGGTGCTCAATTAGGAGAAGTGTCATTTCATGGTCGAGGAAGGCATTATCCTTGGCCACAAAATCTCAAAGAATGGAATTGAAGTTGACAAGGCAAAGATTGAGGTAATTTCTAAACTTTCACCTCCAACTTTGGTAAAGGGTGTGCGGAGTTTCTTAGGCTACGCGGGTTTCTACCGGCGCTTCATCAAAGATTTCTCTAAGGTGATGAATCCGTTGTGCAAGCTTCTTGAGAAAGATGCTAAGTTCAACTTTAATGATGATTGCATGAGAGCTTTTGAATTGTTGAAGTTCAAGTTGACAACTACTCCCATCATCACTGCTCCAAATTGGAGTGTCCCTTTTGAAATCATGTGTGATGCAAGTGACGTAGCAGTTGGGGCTGTTTTAGGGCAATGCATCAACCAGATTTTTCATCTGGTCTACTATATTAGTAAGACCATAAATAGTGGCCAAGTCAACTACACCATTACGGAGAAAGAGCTCCTTGCCATTGTGTTTGCAATTGAGATGTTCTGCCCGTACTTGATGGATGCAAAGGTCATTGTCCACACGGATCATGCGGTGCTTCATTATCTTATGAGCAAGAAGGACTCCAAAGCTCGGTTGATGAGATGGGTGCTTTTTTTGCAAGAGTTTGATATTGACATCCAAGATATAAAATGGAGTGAAAACCAAGTTGCGGATCACTTGTCTCATTTGGAGGAGGAGGGGAGGCCGCATGATGGCCTTGAAATCGATGACTCTTTCCCCGATGAGCAACTCTTGGCTATTTCAATGAAAGAGGTGCCATGGTTCACGGATCTAGCAAATTTCCTCGTGTGTGGAATCATCCTGGATGAGTTCTCTTCAAACCAAAGGAAGAAGCTCAAACGGGATTATCAAGATTATTATTGGGTTGAACCATACCTCTTCCGGATTTGTATAGATGGGGTGATTAGAAGATGTGTATCGAAAGAAGAGCAAGGTGAGATTCTTGGGGCTTGTCATTCTTCGCCATATGGTGGTCATCATGGTGGAGTAAGAACGGCGGCCAAAGTGTTGTGTTACGGTTTCTATTGGCCTACTCTTTACAAGGATGCTAGTGAGCTAGTAAAAAGATGCGGTGAATTTCAAGGGGCCGGTGGAATCTCAAAGAAAAATGAAATAACTCTCACTACCATTTTAGAGATTGATATTTTTGATGTGTGGGGTATTGACTTCATGGGTCCTTTTGTGAGTTCTTGTGGAAACACATACATCTTGGTCATGGTGGGTTATGTTTCCAAATGGGTTGAGGTTGTTGCTCTACCCCAACAATGAGGTGAGAAGTGTGGTGGCATTCTTGAAGAAGAATATTTTCACAAGGTTTGGTACTCCGCGGGCAATTATAAGCGATGAGGGTCACATTTTTGCAACAAGGCTTTCGACACTTTACTTAGCAAGTATGGTGTAACTCATAAAGTCACGACTCCCTATCATCCACAATCTAGCGGTCATAAAGAGTATTTTGTCCAAAATGGTGAATGCTAATCGGACGGATTGGGCCAAGAAATTTGATGACGCACTATAGGCTTATCGGACGGCTTACAAAACACATATCAGAATGTCACCATACTGGTTGGTGTTCGGGAAAGCTTGTCACCTTCCAGTGGAACTTGAGCACAAGTCCATGTGAGCTCTAAAGAAGTTGAATCTTGATTGGGGTGTAGCCGCTAACTTTGAGGGTTGCACATTTGAATGAATTGGATGAGTTCTGATACAATGCTTATGAAACTTCATCCTTGTACAAAGGAAAGATGAAATATCTTCATGACAAATACATTTGGAACAAAGAGTTCAAGGTGGGCAATCTTGTATTATTGTTTAACTCAAGGTTGAGGATGTTTCCCGGGAAGCTAAAGTCTAAATGGAGTGGTCCTTTTGAAATTGTGGGTGTGATACCTTTTGGAGAAATGGACTTGAAGAACAAAAACAATGAAGTATTCCGAGTCAATGGTCACCGGGTGAAGCACTACTTGGGAAAAGTTAGAGATAGCCACGTTGTGGCGGTCATTCATTTTAACTAATTGTATTCTGCGTCGTGTCGCGACACTAAATCAGGCGCTTCTTAGGAGGTAACCTATGTTTATTTTCTTTTTTCTTTGGTAGATAGGTGTTATTTTTGTTCTAACTTGATTTGAAGTGTGCTACAGGGCTGAGTGTGACTTACAGGAATTGTGGACGAAATGTGGCTAAGTGTGAAAAAAGGTGCGGACCGCAGTTGATTTGTGCGGACCACACATTTATGGTTGCTGCTGCAAAAGTGTACTCCGACCGCACAGTTAGGTTGTGGACCACACAAATGAAAGGTAGAAAGTGTCAACTCTCTAAAGTTTAGTCTGTCGGAGAAAAGCTCGATGTGCGACCGCAAAAGGGAATCAGCGGCTGCAACATGAAATCTGGGGCCGCACACAAAATTTTGCGGACCACAGATGCGATGCTGACTAAATGTCACCAGGCAAAAGAGTGCGGACCGCATATGAAATTGTGCGGCCGCACTAGCCCTTCTACACCTTAGCTACCCTAGTCATACAAATAGAGGAATTAGGGTATTTGTTATGTTTTTTCCCTCTTTGAGAACTAAACAGTACTTTCTTGCAATTTCTTGGTGAATCTATCTGTCCACACATACAACATCTTTGATCACTCACTCATCAGACTCATTCATCTGATATGCTTCAATTTCTTGTTAATTGTTTTTCTTTTAATTTGTAGATTTTTAGTCATTTTTAGGCCATTTGTCAATAGAATTCAACTGTGTATTCATGTGGGGGTAAATCTGTAGTGGGTTAACTAATACATGCTCTATGGGGACTGGGTCAACATATTTGCATGCCTATATGATGTTGCCATGTCAAAATTTGCACAAAATTCCAAAACGTAGATAGAAAAGAAACTGACTATTCGTAGTTTTTGAATTCTGCGGTTGCAACTGAAATTGTGCGGCCCGTAGATTACGATTTTCGAGAAACATAGTGAAATAACGGATCTGTGGCCATAATATAAAACGTACGGACTGCAGATTTCCTATCGTAGCCGCAAAACAGCCCTTTTACTGTCATCAGAGAGTTTACACTTTTTGACTCAATTGTGCGGTCGCACATCAGCCAATTCTCTGTCATCAGAGAGTTGGCACTTTTTAGGATTTAGATGTGCGTTCGCAAGTGAAATTGTATGGACCACACTTCACGTTTGCGGCCGCAAAGCAAAATTGTGCGGTCCGCAAGGCCTCATCTGCGGCGGCAAGAAAATTGTGTGGACCGCAAATCCTTCTCCTGCAAGCATGCTTTAACTGTGAACCACATTGTGTTTTCTAGTGTATACTTGCATATCTCCTGTGTATGTCTGAATATTGAAATGCAATTAACAATCTCCTTTGCTTGATACAGACAATGGTTCGATCTAAGGCAGAGGCGACACTTCTAAAGGGAGGGGTGAACCTTCTAGGGGTCGAGGCAAGAGTACCCTACCCCTTGGCCAACAAAAGACAATTGCAAAGAAAGCTACAACCGGCAGGGGAGAGGTGTAGACCTTTCTGACACGAGCTCATATGTCCCGTCTAGGGAAGCATCAGAGGGAAAATCAGCCCATGTTCAGGAGCATCCAACCATATAATCAATGCCGCAAGGGAGACACCAACTAAAGGACGAGCCGTCCTCATCTCATAGCACTTCCGAGGACTTTAAGAGTGCTAGTCAGGCTTCTGAGCCATCGGCCACACCTGTCTCTGAGGCACAGCTTACACCAGTTTAGGATATCCCCAATGATGGCAGAGGGGGAGATGCTACAGCTGCCGGCCTTGAAAGGTCGAAGAACAAAGAGGTTTGGGAAGACCGATTTGTCAGCTTGGCTGCCTTCACCAGCTTTCGTACATGGTGGCCAGTGAGGTCATTAACTCTCAAGCGATAGTTTCTATTGAAAGATGTGGAGAGGTACAACCCAGCAGTGTTGAGACAGTTTAGGGAATGCAAGGGGTGGATGTGGTTCACTCAAAGTGTGTTGGATGCCAAAGAGTATCTGGTCCGAGAATTCTATGCAAATGTGGCTCACATCAAAAGGGGACAAAAGTGACTAAAGTACGTAACTTGAAAGTGAGATTTGATCAACATACAATGAACACGTACTTGGGCTTCGAAGATGTTGAGCCAACGGAATATTTGGAGAAGTATGCATTGGGAAACATAATCCGACATTGGCTAGCGGAGATTCTAGAAGCACTGGGGCCACCACCTCCATGGATAGCCACCGTTTGCTTCTATTATGGCCTGGTACCCAATCAATGTGGGTGTCGTGATGTCGATCAACATCTCAGTGATTGCTTGACAAGATGACTCGTCCTACTTGTACCCCAACACTATTATAGAATGTCTCACAGATGCAAGGGTAGAACCGAGGGATTATGACACAAAGGTGAGGCCGAAGAAGCCTTTTACTTGGTATTCACTGATGGATGCGAACAATCCAAAGAAGAAAGTTCAGTCTCCTACCACCGCAGGCCAGTCTGATGAGACAACTACGGTAGCTGCTGAGGTAGTTGATATTCCATCCACTTCAGCCGAGCCTTCCTCCAGTGCTGTAGCTATGCTTAAGCCATCCTCCACAGCCCCTACTGCTGTTCCTGCCACAGCTCCTACCTCGTCTTTGAATCTGGTACCTATGCCTAATTCCCCATTCTATGCGCTGCGAGTCTCCCAAACATTGGTGAGCCTCAATAACTAGATGCAGCTAGCCACTGCAAAGCTGTCTGACTTATCCAGTACTGTTGCAGCACAGTCTTCTGTTCAGGCACCTCAGTTTTCCCCGACAGTTGAAAATACATTGAAGAAGCTCCTTGAGAGACATAACACTATTATGGTTACCTTGGTACAACACGGGTCAGTGATCAAAGAGTTGGGAAGAGAAGTAAAGAAGATGAGAAAGTCCCAAGCCAGCAAGAAGTCAGTGGACAAGCTTCGGAGACTGGTGACCAGGCTTGCTACAGCCGGAGATCTTCCATTTTACATGCTGATTGACCCACACCATTCAGGCCCAGATCCTACAGCACCAACAGCACCGGTGGAAGCAGCTGGCTAGTTTGAGGAGCCAGACCTTACTGTCGATACTGCTGAGGTAGTGCATCTGATGTTCACCAACCCATCCACACCCAGAGTTGAGGATGATGATATTCAGTTGGATAATCCTGCGAGCGGTGACATTGTTGGGGACACAGAGATGTCCAAGGAACCATAGGGGGGTTTCTTCACTTTCTCCCCTCTTTTACTCTTATTTTGTTAAGCATTGGGGACAATGCTTATCTTTATCCGGGGGGGGGGCTGGAGTTTGTTGATTATAGTTGATACATTCTGAGACAATTGTCCTATAATAACTTGATATTATTTTCTCTTTTCTTATTATGTATATATTCTCTCTCTTTCTCTCATTATGTATATTCATTCTATCTTCAGTAGTTTTTGCATATTAGCTTCTTTATTAGTTCTTTGTTTGATTTAATATCCTCTTTGTTTGATTTAGTAGTTTCTTTTTATGTTTTAGTAGATAATAAGACTTTGATTTTCTTAATGCCATAGTTCTTTCCAAAGGTAGTTATTGTGTGAATCGGGTGACTCGTCCCAACGATGGATGGCGTGACAACCTTCTTAAGGGAATGAGTTTGTTTTGTGTTTAGGTAATAATAGTAGTAGTAATGAATAAAAAAACCTAATTAAGTCATGCTTAAAGAGTTAACCATGTTTCAATTGGTGCCAACACACTTAACTACGTGCTTATGGTTAGAGACACGTGTTGTTTTTTTAAGAAATAGCTCTAGTTAGTGACTTTGTGACTCTCGTATTGACTTTGGCTATCATCAAGTAGTTTAATTGGACCATAGTGATCTTTAACCTTGAATGTGTTCATTGTGGGCCCTCGACTCTGTCCTCTTTAACAATCCGGTTGTGTGAGGGGTGAGATGAATTGTTGCTAGTCCAAGTATCCGTGCGAAGAGTCTTGAACTTGCCCCGAACGTGTTTCAAGGCTAAATCCTAAGTCTTATTTAGTTTGAGAAGTGATTGTATGCTCTCCTGGCCCGTTTGAGTTTTCTATTGCCAACCAATCTCATTATCCCGAGTCAACCTCTTTGAGCCTCTAGCCTTTCTCATTTGACAATCATGTTACAAGCCTTTACCCATTTGGTCGTAACCCTCTCTTGGCACCCGAGCTTTCCTTAACACTCTTGTGAAACAAATGGATTAAAATGTAAGTTTGGGGGAGAGACGAGGAACTTGAAAAGGGTAACAAGGCACAAAATGAGAAAAGAAATGATCACTATGAGAAGAGAAGGCAAGAAAAGAAAAGAACAAAAAGAAAAATGCAAAAAGTGAATAAGTGGAAGGGTTGAATGGATCCAAAAAGAGGTCATGATCCTAAACATGGAGAAATCAAAAAAAGGGAGAAAAAGAATGAAATGATCAAGAAAGGGTGATGTTAAGTCTCTCTAGTCCCCAATGAAAAGTAAGTGCCCCTAAGAATTGGCAAAGTGTGAATTGAGAAATGAAAGATGGAGTGCTTAAGGAAAGGAGTAACCACTCACACATACTGTATCCGAACCTAATCCAAAAGCCTTCATTACATCCCAAAAGAAGTCCTACTTGATTTCAAACCGAGTGATCTTACATTAATGGCGATCTACATAAGGGGCAAGCCTATGGCACTTGAAGCCGTACTTGTGGAATAATCTTGAGAGAGATGAGTGAACCTTATAAAAATCTTTGAATTGAGTGCTAAATTTCTTAAGTGAGCCTGGAAAATGGAAAGTAGAGAAGGAGGAGTTTGGAGTCCATGATGACCTACCTGATAGAGCAAGAGTCCTTGATGAGTAAAGTCAATTATTTAAGCTCAAATGTCACATTAGAACTATATGTGCATGAAAGTTTAACTTGTCGCCTTGTTGATAATACATGAGTAATGTGGGTAATTGGTCCCAACTGATGTGTGGATGGCTCACCTTTGAATCGCTTAAATAACCCTTAACTTTTGGAGATGAGAACTAATGTTTTTACTTGAAGACAAGCAAAGATTTAAGTTTGGGGGAGTTGATAAGTGGGCCGTTTGACTGCTTATTAGCACTTTTTAGCTTTTGTTTTAGTCCGAAAGTATTGAATTGTGTTCTGGAAACTAATGAAATTATGCAAAATTGCAGGAATGCTAGAAGTTTGATCTCCCGAGATGAAATTCGACTCAAAAAGGAGTGTTCTTAAGCACATGGCAATAATTCCATAGAAGGAATTCTGCGGCCGCAGAAGAAATTGCGGACCGCATAATTCCATCTGTGGCCGCAAAACAAGAAACAAAATGTAACAGACCTTTCAGCAATATGCGGACCGCACATAAATTATGCGGCCACAGAACTGGGCTAAGAGTCAAAGATCAAAGAGTATGCAAAAAGACCAAGTCGAGGAGCCTTTGAGAATTACGGACCACACAATAATTGTGCGGCCGCAGTCCAAAAATGTGCGGCCGGAGAAGATTGCCTCGCGGCCGCATTTCAGAAATGTGCGGCCGCAGAATTCCACTTCCTGCCAGCCGAAGTACTCTGTGGACTGCACATGGAATTGTGCGGCCGCAGAACCTCCATAGGGGCATTTTTGTTTGAGATTTTCAGCCTTGTATAAATAGATGACTTTCACAAAATCAGGTTCAGTTTTGAACTTCTGAAGTTGCTGTAGCTATTTTTCTTTACTACTTTAGGAAGTTTTACATTATTTTGGTATATTTATATTAGATTTCATCATTTTAATCCTCCATTATGAGTTTAATTAGCTTTCTTCTTTATTTTCTTCAAAACTCATTATGAGTAGTTACACTCTTACTAGGGTTGTGACCCAGCCCTAGTGTGTAAACCTTGTGGGTATCTAATTTAGTACTTGTTTATGATTGGGTGTTAATTATTTAGCTTAGTTCATGCTTCAATTTTAGAATTAATGGTTGCAAACATTGATTCATGCATATTTGACTTAGTCTCTACTTGAGAAAGAGGGACCTAGTCTAGGATAACTTAGCTAACAAGGAATTGGGTCAATTGAGAGATTGATTAACCTAATTAAAGGGTTCAACCTAGAGATAGTAATAATCCGACTTGAGATCTTATCAACTATTTTGGTTGATACCCACTTGGTCTTGAGAAAGCCAAATTAGGCAAAAACACTATCGAACCGAGAGGTATTGAGTGGATAATGTAGAGTTGTGAGCTATAATACACCCCAATCAACAAAACAAGCATTAACGTCTTTACACCATTAGGGAAACACATAGGTTATGGTCATAACCCTAGGCCTTTTACCCAATTGGAAAAACCATAAAAATATTTAACTCTAGTCTATTTCCTTTATCTTGCAACCATTAGATTAACAGTAGAAGTAGAAAACAAAATTGTGTTGTGGAAGTACAATCTAGATAACCCATTTGCTTACTTCAAATATATACTCCTAACTCCTATCATAACTCCTAGTGGATTCGACCCCGACTCCTAGTTGGGTAATTATTATTGCATACAACCGTGTCATATCTCTTATTGAAGTGTGTTGTGGACGTGATCATCCCCCAGCATATAATCAATAGGCCCCGCTGGCGTTATGGGCAATATCCCCCAGCATAATTAATGTAAGTATGTATGATATGAACTCTTTATTATGCTTGTATAGCTAAAATACAGAGGTAAAAATCTTGCTTAGCCATGAAACTCTTTCCAAAACTCGAGTTATAAGGAGAAAGGAGGACGACAAAGTCTTACCTATGTCGTAAGGATCGCGTTGATGTGTTCGCTTCTTGATTTTGAGTTGCGGATGATGGACTTGCTTCAAAACTCTAAGGAACTT
The DNA here is from genome assembly GCF_000390325.3 of Nicotiana tomentosiformis. Classification (NCBI taxonomy): domain Eukaryota; kingdom Viridiplantae; phylum Streptophyta; class Magnoliopsida; order Solanales; family Solanaceae; genus Nicotiana; species Nicotiana tomentosiformis. The sequence goes on along the minus strand of NC_090818.1, from coordinate 38,997,286 downwards.
ATTAGAGAGCTATAGAAGCTCTGCTTGTTCGTGAATTTTCTGGAAAAATGAGTAAATAGAAGACTAAGTCTTCTATTTATAGTAAGGCTGAAAAGCCAATCACTTGTGTCCTTCACCGGCCCTTCTTCCGACGCTCATATCTCTTTATCCGGACGTCGTATGAACGAACGGTCAAGAGCGTTGGAAATGACATTCCAAGACCTTCAATCTCCTTCTTCCGATGCTCATATCTCTTTATCCGGACGTAGTATGAACGAACGGTCAAGAGAGTTGGAAATGACATTCCAAGACCTTCAATCTAGTATACATTATGTCCCCAAAAGACCTCATATAAGACAAGAAATTAATTGCTCAAAACGTTTCGTTACAAGGCAAATGCTTAGTCGGTTTTTTCGTAACTTAAATCCAATTTTTCCAAAACTTTATATTCTATATCCAAACATCATATATAATCATATTATGACTTTAAAATTATTTAAAACATGCTTACCAAGTCGTTTACACAATATACAAAATCACAGAAGTACGGGATGTAACACTCATCGCCAGACATAATTAGTGGGAACAGAAAAACTAATACGAGATTCATATGTTCCTACTTTAACATATGCTACTCAAATAAAAATGTTCAAATGTTGTATCCTTCGAATGAAATTATCATTGGACGCCAGGAATCTAAGAACGCTTTTGCACTCTACTTCTACTATTTAGGATATTATTGGGCCCATGCAAGGAAAAACCGTAGCCTCTTTGATGTGATTTATACTTGAAGAATTAACTTAAATATTCATCTACACAACCGCTTAAGTTAAACCTAACCGTCGAATATATAATATATGTAAAATATTAGGATTTGTCCTAATTTTCTTACCATATTCGAATTCTACCTTGTCTTGAAAGAAGGGAAAAGAGTTGTCTAGTTAAGGATTTGTTTTGTTAGCTTCTCCCAAAGAGATAAGGGTTTCATTTGGAAGCTTCGGCATGACGAATTGTTATTTCAATCCACGCATATAGCCAAGTTTAACGCAAAGGAAGAACATTCTAGAAAAAAGTGGAAAAGATGGCATATCCCATCAAATCCAGACGCCATTTGAGAAAGGAGAATTTTACCTAGAATAAAACAATCTAAAGAGTTATTTATAAGAAATATAACCATATTTAAAAAATTACTTTATATACAATAAATTATAACTTTTAATTAAATTAGATAAAACTTTTGATATGCCTAAAATATCTCATTAAGGAACCTGAAAATAGGGATTATGCCAACTATCACATAATCCCTTAAATTCAAAATAATCTCACAGTTCTCTCTCACCTAATGTAATGATCCGACTTGTCGTTGACATCAGGGTCGGAATCCAATTCTGAAAATTTTCATAGGTCTGTTATGTCATTTTTGACTTGTGTGCAAAATTTGAGGTCAAGCGGACTTGATTTGATAGGTTTCGGCATCAAATGTAGAAGTTAAAATTTTTTAGGTTCATTAAACTTGAATTGGGGTGCGATTCGTGATTTTGATATTGTTTGATGTGATTTGAGGCCTCAAGCAGGTTTTTGTTATGTATTGGGACTGGTTGGTACGATTGGACGGGGTCCCGGGAGCCTCGGATTTGATTCAGGGTGGTTCCGGACCAAGTTTGAGTGTTTTGATGCTGCTGGTTGCTGGTTCTGGTGTTGTTCTCGTGTTCGCGAGGAGCCTCTCGCGTTCGCGAAGAAGGTTTTTCCTGTTGGGACTTTGTTCTTCGCGTTCGCGAAGAAGGAATTTTTGTTGTCCCTCGTCTAATTTTGGAGGCTCATATCTCGCAATCTATAAGGAATTGGAAGATGATCCAAAAGAGAAAATTGTAGCCCTTTGTGTCTAATTTTCAGAAAGATAAACCATTTGTTATTTGGAATTATGTACAAAAAGTTATTGTGGATATACTACAGACTATCCGGGAAGAGTTTGGAAATCTCTGTTGCACAGGGCTGATTTTAGAAGCTTATATCTTTCAATATATAAGGAATTGGGAGATGAGCAACAAATTAAAGCTATATCCCTTGGAGTCTAGTTTGCAGAAATTTAAACCATTCATCATTTGGAGTTTTGTACAAAACGTTATGACCATTATACTAGAGGCTGTCTGAGAAGAGTTTGAAAATGGTTGTTGGAGAATTTCTTTATTGAGGTAAGAATTCCTAACTTGATTTTGGTTAAATTACATGAATCTATTGTTGTTTTTATCACTAAATTAGTGAATTGGGTTTAAAATTATAGAAATTCTCTAGACTTTAATTTAAGATTTGAAGGGCGATCCATTATCGGAATTTGATAATTTTGGTATGGTTGAACTCGTATCTGAATGGGTGTTCGAATTTCGTAAATATTTTGTCGGGTTCAGAGGGGCGGGCCCCGCACTGACTTTTTAGAATAAAATTTTAAGTTGGTGTTTTATTATCCGGAATTATTTTTGATGAATTTTAATAAAGTTATACAATTAATTTGGATAGATTTAAGCTGTCCGGAGGTCAATTCAAGCAAGAAGGCTATTTTGGAATATCGGCCTAACTTCAAAAAGGTAAGTATTTTACCTAACCTTGAGTGGGGAAATTACCCCTTAGGCATCGAGGCTTATGTGCCATTTGTGAAATATGAAAAGTCGTGTACGCGAGGTGACGAGTACGTACTCGGACTTATATGTGAAAAATATATTGGGTTAAGGTCTTAGAAATATTGTGTAGTAAATTGAATAATTGTTGACATTTATTAAATCATCTATTTTGCCATGCCTCAATTCGTATTTGTTGAATTTATTTTTATATGACAATATGATGTGATTATTACTTGTATATTTATGTGGATTCCGTGAATTGATGATTTGATATTTCTTGGAAATTAATTTCATTATGGATTTTTCATCTGTAAATAATTAATTAAATAAGCTTAAGAAGAGGTATTTATATAATTATTAATAATTTAGATTAATGAAGGTGTTGCCCTATACTGAGTATTTTCCATCTCTGTTGATTGTTTGAGGTTTTATATACGTTGCGTGGAGCCTTGTGATTCTGCTACATATTTGGAATTTAGTTGTGGTCAGTGGAAAATTGTAATATGAATTATTGTATTGTGTTGTGGTTTAAAAACTCTTCTTGATGTTATTTATGCTTCCTACCTTGCTTGTTAATGATATACATGTGCTTGATAAGGAAGAGTGCAAAGCACGAAGGGTGATGCCGTGCCATTTGAGAGTGCAAAGCACGAAGGGTGATGCCGTGCCATTTGAATTATATTATCATGTGAGGGAGAGTGTAAAGCACGAAGGGTGATGTCGTGACATTTGAGAGTGTAAATCACGAAGGGTGATGCCGTGCCATTGAGAGTGTAAAGCACGAAGGGTGATGCCGTGTCATTTCATTTATATTATCAGGTGAGGATGAGAGTAAAAGCACGAAGGGTGATGCCATGCCATTATTTTTATATTATCATATATTCTTGGCACGAAGGGTGTTTCCGTGCATGCGAGGACGAGAGACATACATTATATTGTGATATCGTTTTTTTGTGTATACATTCATACCTTTATCTTGAGATGTTATTGTGCACCTATGTTTTCTATATGACTTATAGTCGTTGTTGTCACGACTCAAAATCCATTAAAGATCGTGATGGCGCCGGACACCGCTGTCAGGCAAGCCAACAATACATACTTAGCTTAATTACCCATTTTAGTATTTTTAAAATCAAAATTTCTTCAATGAAATAATAAAGATAAAACTCATAGAGTAAATGATAAATACTTTTAGCAACTAAATTTCTAAAAAATTCACAACCATTCCAAAAATACGGTGTCACAAGTGCATGAGTATTTACTAGGGAATTAAAAATAAAATACAACATCTGTCCAGAATATAAATTAGACAGGAAAATATAATAACTTTGAAGGAGACTCTGTTTGCTGCGAATCGTAATACAGAATGCAGCTCACCTATGTCCCCACAATTATTAACCACACCTCTGCGCCCACAAGGCCGCCAAGAATATATGTACCCGCATAATAAAATGTGCAGCAAGTGCAGTACGAGTATGAAAACAATGTGCACCCTGTAAGTATCAAGCCTAATCTCGAAGAGGTAGAGACGAGATGGCCAACTTTGACACTCGCTAAGAGTCAATAATAATAAATAAAATAAAAATAGCAATATCTAGATCAACATGATTTATAGAATTTACAATGATTTTCTTTAACCAACAGAAATAATTAAATTCCTTCAATTCCAATAAATTTTTAATTTATCAATTAGCCTCATTTACAGGAATAACAATAATTTCCTTCACAAGCAGAGATAATTAATTCTTTGAAATTCCAATAATTTCCAAGTCATCAATTAAATTCCTTCAAATACAACAATTCTCAATCTATTAATTAAATTCACAAACTGCAATTAAAATAGCAAAGTATCGAGTAATAATTATTATTATTAGGCACGGATTCTGCCGAGGTCGTATGGCCCGATCCAGAGTATCGTGTACACTGCCGAGGGACGTGCGGCGCGATCCATAGATGCATCTATCCTGCCGAGGCATTCGGCCCGTTCCACAAGAAAGGACGACATTTTCTTATGTACCTCCGGAAGGAGAGTATATTTATTATAAGATAAATTCGGGAGAATGAACAATTTCTTTTAACAATTAATTAATTTAAATAAAAAATTTAAGCATATGGGATTTTCATATTTTATTATTTTTACCTAACAATTCACTATATATATATATATATATATATATATATATATATATATATATATATATATATATATATATATATATATATATTTGCACAAGTAATTCATGCTTTGTGTCCTAAACTACCCGGTCTTTAGCATTAATAGTTGCTACGTACGGACTCTCGTCACCTCGTGCGTACGTAGCCCCCACAATTAGCGATAATTATTAATTTAATTACCTATGGGGTAATTTTTCCCTCACAAGATTAGACAAGAGACTTATCTTGTCTCAAAGTCCACTTTTCGATTACCACGTCGCGTTAAATTCACAATTCGGTGCCGAAAATTCCGAAGCTATCCAAAATTATATAAAATAATTAATACATGTTCAATAATTCGAATTTAGGCAATTGAATAAATTACCCTAACCAAAACAGTAAAATTCTTGAAATTCACCTCGGGCCCACGTGTCTGGATTCCAAATATTTTTGGATGAAAACGTTACCCATAATCTCAAGAACTCAAATATATAATTTCTATCCAATTCCATAACAATTTTCGTGGCTAAAAATATCTTTTTTATAAAATCTAGATTTTTCATCTAAATCTTTGATTTCTAAGATTTACTAGTTATAATTTACTTATAATCTATGTATTTAACTCAAGGGGTGTGAAATTAACTTACCTTCCAATTGCTAGTTGAAATCCCCCTCTCAAAAGCTCTGAAATCGCCCGGAAGTATAGGAAAAATGGGCTCAAAATGTCTGAGCCCCGATTTTAACACTTTCTGCCAAGCATGGGTTTCGCACCTGCGGAAGGTGTACTGCACCTGCGGCTTTTGCACCTGCGGAAAAACCTCGCAGGTGCGAGCTTAACTTGACTCCCCAGCTCTGCATCTGCGCTCTTCTTCTCGTACCTGCGCGTTCGCAGGTGCGCCTGAGATTCCGTACCTGCGATGGTTGGCCTCCACTTCCCTCTTCGCTTCTGTAAATAAATCTCGCATCTGCAAGTGTCACTCCTGCGAGCTTCTGCCGCACCTACGAATGTTGCACCTGCAACTGGCCAAGCGCAAGTGCGATTTTGACAGTAGCTGGGAGCTTCAATTCTGGCTCCAAATTTCCAACTTTGTCCGAGCCTCGTCCGATTGACACTCGGGGTCCCCGGGACCCCGCCCGAACATACCATTAAGTCTGAAATCGTAAAACGAACTCGCTCGAACTCACGAAACGTGTAAAACAATATCAAATCTTTGAATCATACCCCAAACCAATTTGATTCAAACTTATGAACTTCAAGTTCTTCAATTTACTTCCAATGCGCCGAAACATACTTAAACTACTCGGAATGACACGAAATTTTGTGTGCAAGTCTTAAATCACTATACAGAACTATTCCCAAACTCGGAATTTCAAACGGACTCAATTACTCAAAAACTTACTCCAAACCAAATTTAAAAAACTTTAAACCTTCAAATAGTTGATTTTCTCTATTAAGCGCCAAAACGCTCCCGGGTTATCCAAAATCTGATTCGAACATACGCCCAAGTCCGAAATCATCATACGAACCTATTAGAACCGTCAAATCCCGATTTCGGGGTCGTTTTCTAAAAATATTGACCGAAGTCAAACTTGGCCTTTTGAAGCCAACTTAAGGAACCAAGTGTTCCGATTCTAACCCGAACACTTCCAAATTACGAACCATCCCCGCAAGTCATAAATCATTAAAACCACATACGGAAAGTTTTATTTTAGGGAACGGGGTTCCAAAAGTTAAAATGACCGGTTGGGTCATTACATTCTCTCCCACTTAAAAATACGTTTGTCCTCGAATGTGCTAAGGATTGTTCCAGAGTTGTCCAAAATCACAGTTTAAAACTTCGAGCACCTACCCGTGCTACCACAACCAATTGAGAACATTAGCTCGAGCCAATTTGATGATTCTCCCCTTTATTTAGGCAATTAAGTCTTAGAACCCAATTCTAACATCCAGAATTCTTCACCATGCCAGTTTCCAACCTATGAACACCATATCCATCACTACATGATGCACCAATACATTATTGCATACCTTGGTTGAATTTAGACCATGCACCGCACCATTCGCATGCCCATAATAACATCCCCGATAACAATAGTCGAGATTCCACGAATCTGATATTCACAACACACCTCATGATACATATAAGTCCTGTTCCAACTCTTGAAATGCTTCCACGATAGAAGAAATGTGCAGAAATTCATAACCAATTGCCGAGTCAACAAATTATTGAGTCTCTCCTCCTGACTAGAGTCATCACCCCATTATAACCAAATAATGGTCTTTGCTTTTTATTATACTTCATATAATCCGATCGCACTGATCTCGGATCCAATAATCTCGTCTCCCCCAGCATGAGCTACTAAGGCTATAAGCCACCTCAGACACGGCAAAAAGCCTCATATGACGCCATAAGGAGCTAATAGGCTATGGACTCAATTGTGATACATAAGAAAAACGAACTCTGGAAAGGATTTCCCAACCCACATGACTAATTAGACAACTGAAAAGGTGTCATGAACCTTCCTCAAAAAATATGGGACACAAACACACAAAATAGAATATAGGGGACTGTACTCAACATCACACTGTTGCGGCGTGCAACCCGATCCAAACAACATAACCGTGGCGGCGTGCCACCCGATCCGCACAAAAAGAATCTATAAAGAAATACATACCGAGATAGAATGATCATTACTACGAAATATCCGAATATCGGACACAAGCACGCTAAGTGCATAATACCATCCCTGGAAGGACGACAGCGCCATACACTACAAAACGCAAGCACAACTAAGGTGCGATATATGATCTGAATCTCTAGAGCCATCCTGCTCACATAACACAATCGCTACGCGGAACCTCAATACATAAGAAATTTATCAAGCTGTTTCACAACTCACATGGTACAATATAGTATTACATGAAATAACCGACAATGAAACGAAATCCAACGTTTGAATACTCCTCCATAGGGTGCGCTTATGCTGAAATGACCACATCCGGCCTGATATAGAGCCCATATTCATATTCAAATCCATCCACAGACCTCAAGCCGATCCTGATCGCAACATACTAGGCTAATAACCTTTCAAAGATCCATAATAACCCTTTTCCCATAACACACAAGAACAACCATCATAATCGGAACAAACTTCCACAGTCCACAACTAAATGTACCGAGCGCCCTCCAGGCATAAATTCTCGAATCAATGATATTACCACAATCTTCATACTTGGTTTCAATCTTCACTCAATCAAGCGACTACATGCCACTTTTACACAATATTTCTGTGAGACACGCTCCCACGACCTTCCGCACCAGGTAATAAGTCTGCACATCTGTGCTACCGGTTACACTATTATTGTAAAGCATATCAAGAATCTACAAATCAATACACAAGGTCTCTTACACCTGACATCGACCTTAGGTGATGCCGAAAACAATACCATCTTACTTTAAACATCTAAATCCCTTTCCTGCCCATCCGAGCTCATGACATCCTTGTCAACACCAAACTGAAATCTTAAATCCTCAACTTTCGAATTCCATGCTACTTAGTGCACTTAATCACGCAAATGCGCAAAAGTAAAAGAATTCCATCGTAACTCCCGAACCACTAATAGGGTAAACACTTCATCATACAGAAACCTTCTACTTAACTCATTTCAAAAGAACCATTGGAACATGTGACTGAATTCCCATATCCGCAGAAAATACCGGCCTCAAGTAGTGGTCAAAACCACCATAACTTTTCTGGGATCCCTCTACACAAAACATGCCATAATACTTGAACTCCTCCAAATAAAATCAATTACGGCGGTTGTAAAGCCTCGCACGTACCGCCACAAATCACAGGCATAACTCAATGCGCTGAAGGAACTGATCATTGCCACCATCATGCCAATTCAACCATTGTTAGTCATCCCGTCTTTTCCCAATTTATTCTCCACTTGCCTTAGAAATAATAATATCTCCATTCATTACATCACGAACTCAAATTCGCACTCATCTCGAATTTCACGAGACCATGCTATTTCAAAATCCACAAATCATCTCATACACCTCCTTGTGCGCACTTTTGCATCATCAACTGATACACCCATTCTTATACTTCTTTTATGAATCTGAAGTTATTTTCTTTCGTTTCTCTAATAATACACCACAACCTGAAGATAACACAGAGTAATCCAAGCCTCGTTTCATAATCTACGGATTCGAGATCTTTGGGCACCGTACTTTAAAAAAATTTTAAACCCACTAAGACCGTTATTGAGAGTCACTTGCTCTGACTTGTTCCCAAACATGATCAACTCCAAGGCCCTGCTAGCACATGGACACTTTCTCAAGGAAACGCCCAACTGTCTCACTTTCCCTATGCATTACATCTACACAAAGTATAAACTCTGAGTCTTCCAAAAACCTGAATATGAATCTATAAGGCCAAATATGGCACACATTCCCCAAATCCTTTGCTCAAATTACCACTGGGGTTTTCTTCCCTTAGTTGCAATGACCCACCAATACACCGATAATTAGGAACTTCACAAATAGACAACCATGCAATCCAATTGTAGATGGTAGGACTCTCCCACTTAGCTTGAAGCTACAATTACATAACTCTGGTCTTCATCGTTGACATGATCCTGCACACGCAACTTGCCGAAACACTAGCCACATTTACGTATTCAATCTCTTACCGGGTAGCCAGAAGAATTCTTCGCAGAAGCTTCGTCAACACCACGCGACCGGTAACCTGCTCATAGAAGAAAACCCACCATTGGAAATTACATGCCGACATATTCCAAGCTCATTCACCAGCTACACTAGTCTGTTTATTCCTCATGGATGTTAACTAAAGGTGCGACAATACATTCCAATCCAAAGTCATGTTGTATCCTTCTTCATATTAAGCAACTCCCTCATGTTGTATCCAATCTTCCTCAATATAGCAGCTAATATAACAACTTAAGTCCGTAGACCTAGTCACTGTCCATCCTAAATCCCAAATCACTTCAAACTTTCCTCAAGTCGTGCAGTTGTCCTACCACATAACTCATATGCTACCTTGCCACTCTCCTTTAAGCAACTACTCGACTTCTGTTTCTCACACTTGGCCTCCTAGGAACTTAACCACCACAAGACACCTTTCACATGTCCTTCCTCATCCTTCGTTGTCCAGTTGTTGCCTTAACTAAAAATCTGTCTCTATAGAACTTGAACCAATAGGTCGTTACCAGCTTTGAACCTTTCATAGGATCATCCTTCTCGAGCCATCAATACTAGGAACAATGCTTCGACCCTGAACCACTGCACACCGCGATCTCTAACAACTGCTTCCCCTATACCAATTTCTAACACCCCGCCATGAAGGCGAGTTGAAGAAAACTATAACAACGGCAAACCTTAATGCATTTAACAAGGCGATAACACCACATCAAAATTTAGAACTCTACCACGCTCGAAGATATCAGGCTTCGTTACTCCATCAACCCCAAACCTGAACATTCATAATCCAATTGCCTTTTCTCTGTTGGAAATAAAACATGGAACCTCTGAATCATGTACTGGGAAAAACCTTCTTCCAAGTCGTTTACTGCCCTGACACCTAGACAGGCATTCTACCATTACATAAACATTGTGCGATAACAACACATGAATCATCATAACAATCAATGCCAAATCTCAAGACCTTAGGTAGTATTGACACTGAACTGAAACGATAGAGAGGCCTTCCGCAAGGTGACGACCATATCCCAATTAATTACACAGGGAGAAACATCCTGCACTACATCAGTAGTACCATTAAAAATTTCCTCGATCCCTAGTTTATAACAAGCGCTTCACGTTGCATAAGATTGAATAGGAAGGAAATGAAGGCATAAGCCTCAAAAGAATCGAATCGCACGATGAGGAATCAAAAAGGGAAGTTTAGACAAGAGATTTACCTTGTCTCAAAATTAGACAAGAGACTTATCTTGTCTCAAAGTCCATTTTTCGATTACCACGTCACGTTAAATTCACAATTTAGTGCCGAAAAATACGAAGCTATCCAAAATTTTATAAAATAATTAATACATGTTCAATAATTCGAATTTAGGCAATTGAATAAATTACCCTAACCAAAACAATAAAATTCCTAAAATTCAAACCGGGCCCACGTGTCCGGATTCCGAAAATTTTTAGATGAAAACTTTATCCATAATCTCAAGAACTCAAATATATAATTTCTATCCAACTCCATAACCATTTTCGTGGTTAAAAATTTTGTTTTTATAAAATCTAGTTTTTTCATCTAAATCTTTGATTTCTAAGATTTACTAGCTATAATCTACCTATAATCTATGTATTGAACTCAAGGGGTGTGGAATTAACTTACCTTCCAATTGCTAGTTGAAATCCCCCTCTCAAAAGCTCGTCCAGAAATGGAGGAAAAATGGGCTCAAAATGTCTGAGCCCCGATTTTAACACATTCTTCCAAGCAGGGGTTTCTCACCTGCGGAAGGTGTACCGCACCTGCGAAAAAGCCTCGCAGGTGCGAGCTTAACTTGACTACCCAGCTCCGCATCTGCGCTCTTCTTCTCGCACCTGCGCGTTCGCAAGTGCGCCAGAGATTCCGCACCTGCGATGGCAGGCCTCCCCATCCCTCTTTGCTTCTACGAATAAATCTCGCATCTGCGAGTGTCGCTCCTGCGAGCTTCTGCCTTACCCGCGAATGTCGCACCTACGGCTGGCCAAGCGCAGGTGCGATTCTGACAGTAGCTGGGAGCTTCAGTTCTGGCTCCAAATTTTCAACTTGGTCCGAGCCTCGTCCGATTGACACTCGGGGTTCCCAAGACCCCGCTCGAACATACCAACAAGTCTGAAATCGTAAAACGAACTCACTCGAACTCACGTAACGTGTAAAACAACATCAAATCTATGATTCATACCCCAAACCAAATTGATTCAAACTTAAGAACTTCAAGTTCTTCAATTTACTTCTAACGCACCGAAACATACTTAAACTACTCGGAATGACACGAAATTTTGCGTGCAAGTCTTAAATCACTATACTGAACTATTCCCAAACTCGGAATTTCAAACGGACTTCAATTACTCAAAAACCTACTCCAAACCAAATTTAAAGAACTTTAAACCTTCAAATTGTTGATTTTCACTATTAAGCGCCAAAACGCTCTTGGGTTATCCAAACCTCGATTCGAACATACGCACAAGTCCGAAATCATCATACAAACCTATTGGAACCATCAAATCCCAATTCCGGGGTCGTTTTCTCAAAATGTTGGCCAGAGTCAAACTTTGCCTTTTAAAGCCAACTTAAGGAACCAAGTGTTTCGATTCTAACCCGAACACTTCCAAATCCCGAACTAACCATCCCCACAACTCATAAATCATTTAAAACATATACGGGAAGTTTTATTTAAGGGCACGGGGTTTCAAAAGTTAAAATGCCCGGTTGGGTCATTACATTCTTTCCTACTTAAAAATACGTTCGTCCTTGACCGTGCTAAGGACTGTTCCGGAGTTGTCCAAAATCACAGTTTAACACTTCGAGCACCTACCCGTGCTACCACAACCAATTGAGCACATTAGCTCGAGCCAATTTGACGATTCTCCCCTTTATTTAGGCAATTAAGTCTTAGAGCCCAATTCTAACATCCAGAATTCTTCACCATGCCTGTTTCCAACCTACGAACACCGTATACATCACTACACGATGCACCAATACAGGATTGCATACCTTGGTTGAATTTAGACCATGCACCACACCATTCGCATGCCCATAATAACATCCCCGATAACAATAGTCGAGATTTCACGAATCTAATGTTCACAACACACCTCATGATACATATAAGTCCTATTCCAACTCTTGAAATGCTTCCACGATAGAAGAAATGTGTAGAAATTCATAACCAACCGCCGAGTCAATAAATTATTGAGTCTCTCCTCCTGACTAGAGTCATCACCCCATTATAACTAAATAATGGTATTTGCTCTTTATTATACTTCATATAATCTGATAGCACTGATCCCGGATCCAATAATCTCGTCTCCCCCAGCATGAGCTACTCAGGCAACAAGCCACCTCAGACACGGAAAAAAGCCTCAGATGACGCCACAATGAGCTAATAAGATACAGACTCGATTGCGATACATAAGGAAAACTAACTCTGGAAAGAATTTCTCAACCCACGTGACTAATTAGACAACTGAAAAGGTGTCATGAACCTTCCTAAAAAAAATGGGACACAAACACACAAAATAGAATATAGGGGACTGTACTCAACATCACACTGTTGCGGCATGCAACCCGATCCAAACAACATAACCATGGCGGCGTGCCACCCGATCCGCACAAAAAGAATCTATAAGGAAATATTTACCGAGCTAGAATGCTCATTACTACAAAATATCCGAATATCGGACACAAGCACGCTAAGTGCATAATACCATCCCTGGAAGGACCGATAACGTCATACACTCCAAAACTCAAGCACAACTAAGGTGAGATATATTATCTGAATCTCGAGAGCCATCCTACTCACATAACACCATCGCTACACGGAACCTTAACACTTAAGAAATTTATCAAGCCGTTTCACAACTCACATGGTACAATATAGTATTACATGAAATAACCGACGACGAAACGACATCCAACGTTCGAATACTCCTTCATAGGGAGCGTTTATGCTAAAATGAACACATCCGGCCTGATATAGAGCCCATATTCATATTCAAATCCATCCACAGACCTCAAGCCGATCCTGATCGCAACATACTAGGCTAATAGCCTTTCAAAGATCCATAATAACCTTTTTTCCCATAACACACAAGAACATCCATCATAACCGGAACAAACTTCCACAGTCCATAACCAAATGAACCGAGCGCCCTCCAGGCCTAAATTCTAGAATCAGCGATATTACCACAATCTTCATACTTGGTTTCAATCTTCACTCAATCAAGTGACTACATGCCACTTTTACACAATATTTCCGTGAGACACGCTCTCACGACCTTCCGCACCAGGTAATAAGTCTGCACATCCGTGCTACCGGTTACACTATTGTTGTAAAGCATATCAAGAATCTACAAATCAATACACAAGGTCTCCTACACCTCACATCGACCTTAGGTGATGCCGAAAACAATACCATCTTACTTTAAACATCTAAATCCCTTTCCTGCCCATCCGAGCTCATGACATCCTTGTCAACACCGAACTGAAATCTTAAATCCTCAACTTTCGAATTCCATGCTACTTAGTGCACTTAATCACGCAAATGCGCAGGAGTAGAAGAATTCCATCGTAACCCCCGAACCACTAATAGGGTAAACACTTCATCATACAGAAACCTTCTACTTAGCTCATTTCAAAAGAACCATTGCAACATGTGACTGAATTCCCATATCCGCAGAAAATACCGGCCTCAAGTGGTGGTCTAAACCACCATAACTCTTCTGGGATCCCTCTACACAAAACATGCCATAACACTTGAATTCCTACAAAGAAAATCAATTACGGCAGCCGTAAAGCCTCGCACGTACCGCCACAAATTACATGCATAACATAATGCGCTGAAGGAACTGATCATTGCCACCATCATGCCAATTCAACCATTGTTAGCCATCCCGTCTTTTCTCAATTTATTCTCCACTTGCCTTAGAAATAATAATAGCTCCATTCAATACATCATGAACTCAAATCCGCACTCATCTCGAGTGACCTTATTTCACGAGACCATGCTGTTTCGAAATTCACAAATCATCTCATACCCCTCCTTGTGTGCACTTTTACATCTTTAACTGATACACCCATTCTGATACTTCTTTTATAAATTCGAAGTTATTTTCTTCAGTTTCTCTAATACTACACCACAACCTGAAGATAACGCAGAGTACTCCAAGCCCCGTTTAATAATCTGCTGCAAAAGCTCGATACTCAACCATACTACGGATTCGAGATCTTTGGGTACCGTACTTTAAAATTTTTTGAACCCCCTAAGACCGTTATTGAGAGTCACTTGCTCTGACTTGTTCCCAAACATGATCAACTCCAAGGCCCTGCTAGCACATGGACACTTTCTCAAGAAAACACCCGACTGTCTCACTTTCCCTGTGCATTACATCTACACAAAGCATAAACTCTGAGTCTTTCAAAAACCTGAATATGAATAGATAAGGCCAAATATGGCACACATTCCCCAAATCCTTTGCTCAAATACCACTGAGGTTTTCTTCCCTTAGTTGCAATGACCCACCAATACACCGATAACCAAGAACCTCACAAATAGACAACCATGAAATCCAATTGTAGATGGTGGGGCTCTCCCACTTAGCTTGAAGCTACAATTACATAACTCTGGATACACCGAGATTCTTTCTTCATTGTTGACATGATCCCGCACACACAACTTGCCAAATTTCTAGACATCCTTCTATTAACCTTTAAAAAACACTCTGAACCACTAGCCATATTTATATATTAAATCTCTTACCGGGTAGCCAGTAGAATTCTTCGCAGAAGCTTCGTCAATACCATGCGACTGCTAACCTGCTCACAGGAGATAACCCACCTGTGAAAATTACATGCCGACGTGTTCAACCGTCGCTGACTGGGTACAATTACTACGAAATCAGTAAATCATCCTGAGTCCGAGCTCATTCACCAGCTGCACTAGTCCGTTCATTCCTCATGGATGTCAACTAAAGGTGCGACAATACATTCCAATCCAAAGTCATGTTGTATCCTTCTTCACATTAAGCAACTCCCTCCTATTGTATCCAATATTCCTCAATATAACAGTTAATATTATAACTTAAGTCCGTAGACCTAGTTATTGTCCATCCTAAATCCCAAATCACTTCAAACTTTCCTCAAGCCGTGTAGTTATCCTACCATGTAACTCATATGCTACCTTACCACTCTTATTTAAGCAACTACTCGACTTTTGTTTCTCACACTTGGCCTCCTAGGAACTTAACCACCACAATACACCTTGCACGTGTCCTTCCTCATCCTTCGTTGTCCAGTGGTTGCCTTAACTAAAAATCTTTCTCTGTAGCACTTGAACCAATAGGTCGTTACTAGCTTTAAACCTTTCTGAGGATCATCCTTCTCGAGCCATCAATATAAGGAACACTGCTTAGACCCTGAACCACTGCACACCGCGATCTCTAATAACTGCTTCCCCTATACCAATTCCTAACACCCCACCGTGAAGGCGAGTTGAGGAAAACTATAACACCGGCAAACCTTAACGCATTTAACAAGGCGATGACACCACATCAAAATTGATAACTCTACCACGCTCGAAGATATCAGGCTTCGTTACTCCATCAACCCCAAGCCTGAACATTCATAGTCCGATTGCCTTTTCTCTACTGGAAATAAAACATGGAACCTCTGAATTATGTACTGGGAAAAACCTTATTTGAAGTCGTTTACTACCCTGACACCTAGACCGGCATTCTACCATTACATAAACATTGTGCCATAACAACGCATGAATCGTCATAACAATCAATGCCAACTCTCAAAACCTTAGGTAATATTGATACTGAACTGAAACGATTGAGCGGCCTTACGCAAGGCGACGACCATAGCCCAATTAATTACACAGGGAGAAACATACTGCACTACATCTATAGTACCATTAAGAATTTCCTCGATCCCTAATTCATAACAAGCGTTTCAAGTCGCATAAGATTGAATATGAAGGAAATAAAGGCGTAATCCTCAAAGGAATCAAATCGCATGATAAGGAATCAAAAAGGGAAGTATTCCTAACAACCCTGTAGCCTCTCGAAGATAAGCACAGATGTCTCTGTACCGATCCGCAAGACTCTATTAAACTTGCTTATGACTCGTGAGACCTATGTGAACTAGGGCTCTGATACCAAGTTGTCACGACCCAAAATCCATTAAAGGTCGTAATAGCGCCGGACACCGCTGTCAGGCAAGCCAACAATACATACTTAGCTTAATTACACATTTTAGTGTTTTTGAAATCAAAATTTCTTCAATGAAATAATAAAGATAAAACTCATAGAGTAAATGATAAATACTTTTTGCAACTAAATTTCTAAATAATTCCTAACCATTCCCAAAACCCGGTATCACAAGTGCATGGGTATTTACTAGGGAATTAAAAATAAAATACAGCATCTGTCCAGAATACAAATTAGACAGGAAAATATAATAACTTTGAAGGAGACTCTGTTGGCTGCGGATCGTAATACAGAATGCAGTTCACCTATGTCCCCATAATTATTAACCACACCTATGCGCCCACAAGGCCGCTAAACATATATGTACCTGCACAATAAAATGTGCAGCAAGTGCAGCATGAGTACAAAAATAACGTGTACCCAGTAAGCTTCAAGCCTAACCTCGAAGAGGTAGAGACGAGATGGCCGACTTTGACACTCACTAAGAGTCAATAATAATAAATAAAATAAAAATAGCAATATCTAGATCAACATGATTTATAGAATTTACAATGATTTTCTTTAACCAGCAGAAATAATTAAATTCCTTCAATTCTAATAAATTTCCAATTTATCAATTAGCCTCATTTCAAGGAATAACAACAATTTCCTTAACAAGCAGAGATAATTAATTCTTTGAAATTCCAATAATTTTCAAGTTATCAATTAAATTCCTTCAAATGCAACAATTCTCAATCTATTAATTAAATTCATAAACTGCAATTAAAATAGCAAAGTATCGAGTAATAATTATTATTATTAGGCACGATTTCTACCGAGGTTGTACGGCCAGATGTAGAGTGTCGTGTACACTGCCGAGGGACGTGCGGCACGATCCATAGATGCATCTATCCTGCGAGGTGTTCGGCCCGCTCCACAAGAAAGGAGGACATTTTCTTATGTATCTCCGGAAGGAGAGTATATTTATTATAAGATAAATTCGGGAGAATGAATAATTTCTTTTAATAATTAATTAATTTAAACAGAAAATTTAAGCATATGGGATTTTCATCTTTTAATATTTTTACCTAACAATTCACAATATGTATATATATAACAAATAATATTAATTAAACAAGGAATACAATTTGTACAAGTAATTCATGTTTTGTGTCCTAAACTACCCGGACTTTAGCATTAATAGTTTTTACGTACGGACTCTCGTCACCTCGTGCGTACGTAACCCCCACAATTAGCGGTAATTATTAATTTAATTGCCTATGGGATAATTTCCCCCTCACAAGATTAGACAAGAGACTTACCTTGTCTCAAAGTTCACTTTCCGATTACCACGTCACATTAAATTCACAATTCGGTGCCGAAAAATCCGAAGCTATCCAAAATTATATAAAATAATTAATACATGTTCAATAATTCGAATTTAGGTAATTGAATAAATTATCCTAACCAAAACAGTAATATTCCTAAAATTCATCCCGGGCCCACGTGTCCGGATTCCGAAAATATTTGGATGAAAACGTTATCCATAATCTCAAGAACTCAAATATATAATTTCTATCCAATTCCATAACTATTTTCGTGGTTAAAAATCTCGTTTTTATAAAATCTAGGTTTTTCATCTAAATCTTTGATTTCTAAGATTTACTAGTTATAATCTACCTATAATCTATATATTTAACTCAAAGGGGTGTGGAATTAACTTACCTTCCAATTGTTAGTTGAAATCCCTATCTCAAAAGCTCTGAAATCGCCCGGAAATGGAGAAAATATGGGCTCAAAATGTCTGAGCCCCGATTTTAACACATTCTTCCAAGCAGGGGTTTCGCACCTGCGGAAGGTGTACCGCACATGCGGCTTTCGCACCTGCGGAAAAGCCTCACAGGTGCAAGCTTATCTTGACTGTTCAGCTCCGCATCTGCGCTCTTCTTCTCGCATCTGCGCGTTCGCAGGTGCGCCCAAGATTCCACACCTGCAATGGCAGGCCTCCCCTTCCCTCTTCGCTTATGCGAATAAATCTCGCATATGCGAGTGTCGCTCATACGAGCTTCTACCACACTTGTGAATGTCGTACCTGCGGCTGGCCAAGCGCAGGTGTGATTCTGACAGTAGCTGGGAGTTTCAGTTCTGGCTCCAAATTTTCAACTTGGTCCGAGCCTCGTCCGATTGACACTCGGGGTCCCCGGGACCCCGTCTGAATATACCAACAAGTCTGAAATCAGAAAATGAACTCGCTCGAACTCACGGAACGTGTAAAACAGCATCAAATCTATGAATCATACCCATACCAAATTGATTCAAACTTAAGAACTTCAAGTTCTTCAATTTACTTCCAATGCGCCGAAACATACTTAAACTATTCGGAATGACACGAAATTTTGCGTGCAAGTCTTAAATCACTATACAGAACTATTCCCAAACTCGGAATTTTCAAATCCCGAACCAACCATCCTCGCAAGTCATAAATTATTAATAATACATATGGAAAGTTTTATTTTAGGGAGCGGGGTTCCAAAAATTAAAATAACTGGTTGGGTCATTACAGTTGTTGCTTACTGTGTGCCTTCCACTTTATTTCTTTTATTGTTATTGATTTTTCTCCTACCATGTTGGTATTGTTATATATATACACGGTGAGAAAGAGATAAATGCACGAAGGGTGTTGCCATCCCAATTGATTTGGTCTACATATATATATATCTCCTACCATGTTGGTATTATTATATATATACACGGTGAGAAAGAGATAAATGCACGAAGGGTGTTGCCATCCCAATTGATTTGGTCTACATATATATATATATATATATATATATATATATATATATATATATATATATATATATATATATATATTGGGTGAGAATGAGACAAGTGCAAGAAGGTATTGCGGTGCCATTTGATGTGATATGCTGAATATATTTCTCACGCCAGGAAAGTTAAATGAGGTATCACATGGTGATATTTATTTGAAAGAATTATAATGGAAAGATATTTATTTGAAGGAAGTATATCCAAAATATATTTATTGAAAATGATTATATTATAGAAACTTTTATTGAAAAACTTATAGATAAAAGATGTATATCTTGAAGGACTTGATTAATTGGATGTAGTTGTATTTATTATTCGTTTGAGCAATATTTATAGTATTCATGTTGCTTTGCAGTTTAAATCACTAGTTGATTGGTGTTGCTATCACTGCTATTTATTTTCTATTATTTTTGTATGCTATATTGCACAGGTTATTTGACTAGTGAGTGTCTTGACTGTACCTCGTCACTACACCACTGAGGTTAGTCTTGATACTTACTGAGCACTAACCGTGGTATACTCATACTACACTTCTGCACATTTTTATGTAGAACCAGATATTGAAGATATCGTATTCGGACAGAGATTTGATTATGATCGCAAGGATTGAAGGTAGGACTGCTTGGTCATCGCAGTCCCTTGGAATCTTTCCATTTTATTGTATTGTTAAATTCTTATTCGAACAGTATTGTACATTCGGTCCTCGAGATCATTCCATGTATTCAGTTAGAGTTCGTGACTCAGTATTACCAGTCTTGGGAGGTTGTATTAAATTATATATTTTTAAAAAAATGGCTTAAATTATGATTATAATCGGCTTACTTAGTCTTAGAGACTAAATGCTATCACGACGTCTGTGGTGGGATTTTTGGGTTGTGACACCTAATCTGTATAGACTATTAATTTTCCAATATTATATTTTATATACCATTATTATATGTAAAGAACTATTTTACGTATATTTTAAATAAATATAATACATTAGTATACTCAAATCAGTAACCATAATATTCCATTATATAATCAATGGTATATTAAGTATTACATATTTAGTATACGGTGGATATAGTATAACAAAGTGTGTATATATATATATGTGTGTGTGTGTGTGTGTGTGTTGTTATTCCTTTTCTATTATGTATATCAATATTTGACTTTTTTATATATATATTGTATTTCTTCTAAACATTAAATTTATCTATACAAGAAATAAATATACCTCGAATAATATAATAAATTAATATACTTAAATACTCATATATTAGTATACAATGAATATACTATATAGTATATATAGTATAACAGATTTCATACTTACATTATATAAGATTATACAAATATAATATAATAATATAAGATAAATATGCTATAACAGATTTCATACATTTATTATATTTGACTCCCATATTATATAGATTACATCTCTCACTCATTTGAATGAGTTCATCTGAATTGGGGTCGATTTGGTTAGGCTTAATTTTAGGGATGTAGAGATATTTTAGGAAAATTTAATTGTATTTGAATTGTAGTCAATTTGCTAAGCTTAAATTTAGGGAATGTTAAGAATTCTATTAAATTTTGCTAAAATTTAGGAATCTTCATTTAATATAGGTTGAATAATGTCCGTAGAGAGATTCTTTTAACTTGAATATATATTAATTATATAAAATAAAGATAATGATATTGTATAATATGTAAATCAATAGCTAGTTGCAGATGATGAAATATACTAGCTATAAAGTTGTAGTTATGTAAACTTTTTTGAAAGCTGTCGTTGAGGATATATGCAGCTCACACTTTGAAATGATTAAGGGGTCATTCCCTATTTTAATATCACTTTGATGAGATATACCATTGCCATAATGTCCAAATGATGCTTGAAACACTACCCATATACCATATAGTTCCTACAAGGTGTACTATATATATATATATATATATAGTACATTAGAACGAAAAATAAACATGGTCTATGACTAGCTTTGGATCCTTGAATTCTGTGACAAAGCTTTGCTAGCAATAAAAGTTGAATATTTTTGCTCGATTAGCAGGCCTCCCAATGGGTACTTAGAAAATTATGAACAAGATTTATGAAGCTACGTCTATGAACAAGATTATTATACAAATAGCCGGTCGAATTTACTATTTATTTTTTAAGCTTATATATATATATATATATATATATGCATGTATTATATAACCATCGGTTATTTGTAGTTTAAGCATTTAGATGGGCGAGGTACGAGTATATGGGTTAATTCTTCAATTTTTAATTCCAATGGTCCAACTAGGTGAGAGCTGGTGGTATGTTTTTTTTTGGGATAAATGTTGTTATTTCTGGCATAACAAATTAGCAGTTCAAAATGCTTACTCTTTTGTAAGTACTCCTTAGTTGGGAATTACTTGTAAATTGACTCAGTGATGGCAACGTTTAAGATGCAGAAAATATACAGGTTCCTTTATTTAACAAAATGAAACTAACTCAATGCACTGAAATGGATAATAGGAAGGGGGGACTGGGCAGCTGTGACATTATTCAACAAAAAGAGGCAGATACTTTCAAGAAACTGAAGTTGATCGATCTAATCGAAGTATAATTTCCACTAATCATGAGATTAAATATACCATAGTTTGAATACAAATGAAAGAAACAATACTTCAGTCAGTACATATGACGAGTAAGTATTAGTTAAACACTAATATGTAAATACATATACTTTAACGGTAAGAACGTGATCCAATTCGTCTATTTCTATAATAAATAATAGGAAAAGGTGCTTTCACGATAAAGAAGATTACAAAAGAAACGGAGTTGGAAATAACACGCTGTTTTGTTAATATCAAGTATTCCTCTTTTTATGAAGGTTTATATAGTTGGTATAACTTGGATTTACTGTTCAAATAAATAAGTTTTCACATGGGAAGAGAAGCCAAGAAGTAAAATTAACATCCAACAGAATTAATTAGGGATGAGTTCAAGGATTACATGGAAAATCTGGTTCTAGAAATGTAAAACTACGTGATAATGTCTATTCATATGGAAAACACATATGTTTACCCGTAAAATGGTACAGTTGAATTTATACATAGTTTCTAGATAAATAAATTAATTTGACCCTGAAATAATAAAATAATCAAAGAATTATGCAATACTTAGCCTTAGGATATAGACGAAACAGCAGAAGCAACAGTTCCGGGAACAGGATTTCCGGGCACAACAACAACGAAATCAAAAAGTAAGAAGATAAGATTGTATTGAGCTTTGTATAGAATGTAGCGTAGGTTTGCCAAAACACCAGCAACTCCATCATCTTCATCTCCATCCTCACCAATACCAGTAACTGCTACATCACTTCCATCTTCATCCACTCTTCTACCAATAATTGTTACATCATCTCCACCCTCACCCACTCTTCCACCGGCAATTGCTACATCATCTCCCACGGCCGCACCTGACCATGAAGAAGGTGTTCCTCTTCCACAATCCCCAGCTCATGGGAATTTAGGGCCAAATTATGTTGCACTTTTTGAAGATCCACAAAGGAGGAGGAATATTACTCTTTTGGTCTCTACCGGATGCAACTTGATATCCCGGAAGGTAGAGCTTGCTAATTATCTGAAGCCTTTGGATTCGTTGTTTAATTCTTAATCTGCCTGGAAATATCTCAAGGTGGGTTCCCCTACTTCCACCGGAATTAAAGCTTATGCGCCGTACACGAGGGAAAAAGGGGTTTCCCCTGTGCTCGACTTGACCGTAGTTTGCTATGCCCATAGAACTCCGGGTAATTCCTCAGGCCAGTTACCCTTAGCCACTTCTAACTTTTTCTTGAGGTTTTGAATAATCACTTTGTTTGTCAACTCCGCTTGACCGTTTGCTTTCGGATGATAGGGTGAAGATGTGATCCTCTTTATTTTTAAATCTTGGAGGAACTTTATAATTTTTGCACCGATAAACTGTGGCCCATTGTCGCATGCTATCTCTTTTGGTATTCCGAACCTACAAATTATATTTTCCCACATGAAATCCACCACTTAGAGTTCTCCGATCTTCTGATAAGGACCTGTTTTCACCCACTTAGAAAAATAGTCAGTCAAAATTAAAAGAAATCTCACCTTTCGGGTAGCCGGTGGCAGTGGTCCAACAATGTCCATCCCTCATTTCATGAACGACCATGGGGACAGAGCCGAATATAAGGGTTCTGCCGGTTGATGCACTAGTGGTTCGTAGTGTTGACACTTATCACAATTTCATACGAAGTCTTTGGTCTCTTGTTCCATGCGGGGGCAATAATATCCTGCCCTTACCAACTTCAGCACTAAGGAAGAGATTACCTCCGCACAGATCAGCTTTTGGCAGAGCAGCAGCAACATATCGCTCGCCTTTCGGAACTGGAAGCCAAAGCTGCTGAGGCTATTGTATTGGAAGCTCGTTTGCGGCAAAGCGAGCAAGAAGTTGTAACCGTTATCCAAGGAATTGGCCCGCTGATGGTAGGATATAATCTCGTATTTTAGTTTCCTATTGCACTCAAATTTACTGCACTTTAATTAAGTTTGAGTTTTAATTGCTAGTGTTTTGCACTAGTTGTGTCTTTTATGCCTTTAGGAGCGATTCCGAACTATGTAGATGTTATGGAATTAATTCAAGCTATTCTGGAGCTTTGAAGTCTGAGTAAAAGTCCAAGGATTAAGTGTAACAACCCGACTTGTCGTTTTAAGAATTTACGTCCCGTTCAATGACTTAAGATTTCGAGCAGCCTCGCAATATATATTATGACCCGCGTGTGTGATCGAGTTTGAATTATGGATGATTCGAAGTGATTTGGGACACTTAGTTCCTAAAAAGGGAGCTTAAGACTTAGGATTTTGACCGTAGTCAGAACTGTATGAAGACGACTCCGGAATGGGGTTCTGTTGGTTCCGTTAGCTCAGTATGATGATTTTGGACTTAGGAGCGTGTCTGAAAAATTATTTGGAGGTCCGTAGTAGAATTAAGCTTGAAATGGCGAAACTTAAAATTTTGAAAAGTTTCACCGGGGGGTTGACTTTTTGATATCGGGTCGGAATGCGATTCCGAGAGTTAGAACAACTCCGTTATGTTATTTCGGACTTGCCTGCAAAATTTGACGTCATTCCGGGTTGGTTTGATAGGTTTTGGCACGAGGTTTAGAAGTTGAAAGTTTTTGAAGTTCATAAGTTCGATTTGTGGTGTGATTTGTATTTTCGGCATAATTTGATGTGATTTGAAACCTCGAGTGACTCCGTGATATATTATGAGACAGGTTAGTATGATTGGACGGGGTCCCGAGGGGCTCGGGTGTGTTTCGGACCAAATTGGAGCTGTTTGGACTGTTGTTGCTGAAGTCTGGTTTCCTTCTTCGCGAACACGAAGGAAGTCCCACGTTCGCGAAGAGGAGTTTGAGGGGCTGATGATTTGTCCTTCGCGAATGCGAAGCTATGAACGCGAACGCGAAGAAGGAGCAGGGTAAGCCTTCACGAACGCGGCCCAGGCAACGCGAACGCGAAGAAGAAAAGGAAGATAGGGGCCTGGGGTCGTTTGGCCTTCGCGAACGCGAAGCTTGGAACGCGAACGCGAAAGATTTGGTCAGCTGGTCATCGCGAACACGACGAGGACTTCGCGAACGCGAAGAGGAAATGATGGGGCAGAAGCAGTTGGCCTTCGCGACACGGCGCGATGCTTGTCACGCGAACGCGAAGAAGGATTGGAGGCAGCTGCATTTTTAGCCTTCGCGAACGCGAAGGAATGGTCGCGAACGCGAAGAAGGTGTATCTGGGCAGAATTAAATGTCCCAAAAATGGGGGTTTGAGTTCATAACTCAAAATCAAATTGGGAGCTCGGTAGAAGGCGATTTTTGGAGAGATTCTTGCGTGGGTTTTTGGGATAAGTGATTCTTATCCAGTTTTGATTAATTTCCATGATTATGTCTTTGAATCCATCATTTAATTCGGATTTAATGGAAGAAAAATCATGATTTTTGTAAAATCTTCCAAAAATAAAAATTTAAGATTTGGAGGTCGATTTGTTATTGGAATTCGATAAAATTGGTATGGTTGAACTCGCATCAGAATGTGTGTTCGGATTTCATGAAAATTATGTCGGGTTCCGAGAGGCGAGTGCCGTGTTGACTCTTTTTGACTTTTTGGAATAAATTTTTAAGTTGACGTATTATTATCCGGAATTATTTCCGATGAATTTTAATGAAGTTATATAATTAATTTGGATAGATTTGAATGGCCCGAAGGTCAATTCAAGCAAGAAGGCGATTTTGGAATATCGGCATAACTTCAAAGAGGTAAGTATCTTGCTTAACCTCGAGTGGGGGAAATTTTCCTTAAGCATTGAGTCTTATGTACAACGTGGGTAATTGAAAATCATGTACGCGAGGTGACGAGTACGTACTTGATTTATATGTGCAAATTTTATTGAGTCAAAGTCAGCATATTGTGTAGTAAATTGGATAATTGTTGGCATATATTTTATCATCTACTTGTCGTGCCTAAACCCTTGTTGTTGACTCTGTTGTTATATGACAATATGATGTAATTGTTATTTGATAATTTATGAAATTTCGTGAATTTGCTGGCTTGATAATTATTTGAATTTAATTTTATTTTGAATTTTCCCCTCTACAAATAATTAATTAAATGATCTTATGAAGAGGTGTTTATATAATTATTGAAAATTTGATCTTTTATGAAGACTTTGCTTTATGTTGAGTAATTTCTATCTCTATTGATTATTTTTGGGTGTTGTACACATTGTGTGGAGCATTTGGCTATTTGTTGTGAAATTAATTGACTTGGTTGTAGTTTTGAAATTTGGTTGTAGCCATTGGGCAAATTGTGATATGAATTGATTTTTGTTATGTTGTTGTGATAATTTCCCGTGTAAATTGTTGTGTTGAGTGAGTTGTTATTTTAGGTAGATAAGGGTGGCATTTCACCGTTGTATTTGTTGGCTATTGATATTATCTGGCGGAGCGATAAGGATGTCTATAGGAGCGATAAGGGTGGCAATAGGAGCGATAAGGGTTGGTATTGATATTGTCTGGGCGGAGCGATAAGGGTGGCTATTGTCACGGATGATATATGATGATGTGGGGTTGTGGTGTTGAAAATTTTCATGTGATGTTGTGATTTTCTTGTGTTTATTTTTATACCTTGTGCAACTTGTCTTGTTATTACTAAATTGATAATAATCTAATTTTATCGAAATTGGGAGCATGTGGCTATTGCCAGGCAGTTTATAAAATGAAATGTGGGCACGAGGTGCCGTGAATTGTGATATGAAATGGAGATATTGGCACGTGAATTGTCCGTGCAGTTGTGATATGAAACGAGGGCATAAGGGCACGAGGTGCCGGGCAAATATGATGATTTAATTATAGGCACAAGGTGCCGTGGAAATATAAAAATGGGCTGAGACCCGTATTTACGAAAAATATAAAAATGGGCTGAGACCCGTATTTTGATGATTTTGAAATGAGATGTCACATGATGACTTTATAATTGAAAGAATTATATTCAAAATATTTATTTGAAAGGATTTTTACTTAGAAAGTATCATATAAAAGAATTGTATTTCGAAAGATATTTATTTGAAGAAATTGTATTTGAAAAGATTTATTGAAAGAATTATATTTGAAATATAATTATTTGAGAGAATTATATTTGAAAGAGAATTATCTGGAAGAACTATGTGAACAACATTTATTTGAAGGGCTTGATTTAATTGGGTGTAATTGTGTTTATTAATTGTTGAGTGATATTAATGGTGTTCTTGTTGTCTGTTGTGCATATTACTGGTTGTTTTATCCTGCCTTTATTATTATTTGTTTCCTATTATTTTGTATATTATATTGCACAGGTTAGTAGACTAGTGAGTGTCTTGACTGTACCTTGTCTCTACTCTATTGAGGTTAGTCTTGATACTTACTGGGCACCGCTGTGGCGTGCTCACTCTACCCTTCTGCACATTTTTGTGCAGAGCCAGGTATTAAAGATATCAGACTTGAGCAGAGTTAAAGCGCGATCATAAGGATTCAAGGTAGAGTTGCTTGGCCGTCGCACTGTTTTGGAGTCTTTTCATTTCATTATACTGTTAATTTGTAATCAAACAGTATTGTATATTCGGTCCTCGTGATCATTCCATGTATTCAGTTAAAGTTCGTGACTCAGTACTACCAGTTTTGGAAGGTTGTGTATTGTAATTATTTTCGCTGTTAGTTTTGGTTAATTATTTAATTCAAAAACAAAATAGCTTCAAAATATAATAGAAATCAGCTTACCTAGTCTTAGAGACTAGGTGCCATCACGACGCCTGTGGTGGGATTTTGGGTCGTGACAAGTTGGTATCAGAGCTCTAGGTTCATAGGTTCTACGAGTCATGAACGAGTCTAGTAGAGTCTTGCGGATCGGTTCGGAGACGTCTGTACTTATCTTCGAGAGGCTACGGAACTGTTAGGAAATTTCCTTTTCTTTCATTCCTGTCATGCGGAATTTGTTGAATTATGAATTTGAACCTTTGTATCTCCATTCTCTCACAGATGGTGAGGACACGTGCTACTGGGTTAGCTGAGCAAGCATCCGCACATACTGCTAGGGCTGCAAGAGGCCGAGGCCGAGGTAAAGGTCGAGGAAGGGCACATGCTGCGACTAGAGCACCTGTCAGAACAACAGTTGGGGAGTCACTAGTAGCTCCAGTTGGGGGACAGGTACCAGAAGCACCTTTTGTTACCCCAATACTTCAGAAGACTTTAGCACAGTTCCTGAGTATGTTTGGTACATTAACTCAGGCGGGATTGATCTCTGTTGCACCAAATATTCTGGAGGTTGGGGGAGTAGCTCAGACTCCTATCACAACTCCAGAGCAGCAGGTTCACATTGGTCAGGTTCCGGGTGTAATACCGGTACAACCTGTTATTCCGGTTCGGCCTGAGGTCTGGCCCGAGGCATCAGAAGAAGAACAAAAGAGACTTAAAAGGTTTAAGAAATATGATCCACCAACTTTCAGTGACATAACTACAGAGGATGCCCAAGGATTTCTGAAAAATTGTCACCGTATTCTCCGCACCATGGGTATTGTGGAAGTGAGCGGAGTTTCCTTTAGTACATTTCAACTGTCAGGCGCAGCGTACCGGTGATGGCAAATCTATGAAGAAGGTAGACCAGCCGATGCCACATCACCAACTTGGGCTCAATTTTCGGAAATGTTCTTGAAAGAAATTGTTCCCCAGACTCTCCGAGATGCGTGGCGCACAGAGTTTGAACGGTTACGTAAGGGCACTATGACAGTGTCAGAATATGCTATCAGGTTCAGTGAGTTAGCCCGTCATGCACCTATCTTAGTTCCTACAATCATAGAACAGGTCCGCAGATTCATTGAGCGGCTCGATTATGATATTAAAATATACATGGCTCGAGAATTGCAAATTGATGCTCCATTTCAACAAGTAGTGGAGATTGCAAGGAAGATTGAGGGCGTTTTAGGCAAGGAAAGGGAGTCTAAGGAGACCAAAACGTCTCGAAGATCTGGAGGGTTCAGTGGATTTTACTCTTCAGCTAGAACCAATTATAGCGGAGGCTCGAGCAGTCGGTCAGCTCAGTCCGCACATCAGATTACTCGGGATGCTCCAATTTATAGTGCACCACCGACACGAGATTCTTATAGTGGTTATTCCAGTTATCTGGCACAGACTCAGTATGAGCAGCCGCGACCTCAGAGGGGTTGTTATGAGTGTGGTGATATTAGGCATATCATGAGAGATTGTCCCAGACTTGGGAGGGGTGGATTTCATCAGAACACTCCAACTACAAGCTTTATTCCAGTTGATACTCCACGTGCACAGTCAGCTAGAGGTGGAGGACGGGCGGGTAGTGGACGCCTAATAGGTGGAGACCCGACCCGTTAATATAATCGCTATGATTTGGCTGAGGCCAATACACCAGATGGTGTCGTTACAGGTACGATCCTGATTCTGTTAAAAAAAAATATTTTCTTTAATTTGATTCGGTTCTGAATATTGAGGTGAGTCCTCCTATTATGCTCCACTTATGGGTGAGCTTCGTAAATTTGTAACCCACTTATATGTTTATCCCTGTTGGGAGATTTGAAGGTGTGAGCCTGTGTCTATCATTTATTTTTGTACACTATTGAGGGCTATAAGTCCAAAAGTAATTTTTATTATTCATTACAGTGGGTTTAATGTATTTCAGAATAATTGATTCCAATTTTTATGAATTATACGCCCTACCGGTATGAGGGTTCATTATATGTTATGAAAATTGTTTATGAAATATATTGAAAAGAAGAAAGAAAAGAAAGTTGAAATTTCAGTTGGCACAATGTGCAAAATACTTATGATTCGGAGTTGAGGACGAGATCCTCGCATTTTATATATAATGTGAAATAATTAAACAGGGTTGCAAGCCACGGTGGAAGTTATGTAAGGACGAGGTCCTTGTGGTGAAATATTTATGAGTTTAAAATTCTCCCTTTGTAAATTTAATTTGTGTAATAATATTAATAAGGAGTCATGCCTGTTAGGCTTATTTGATAATGCTTGTATATTTTCTGTTCATATTCATCCATTTTTGTGTTGTAAATATTGAGTTTTAGCCTATGAGGTGAGTGCCCCGGTGGCATTAAATGTAACTCATTAATCCGAGTAAGTAATCATGAGGTCTTTATGCCTTACGTTCTGTTGTCAGTGTTGTAAAAATTTGAAACGAGGTGATGATTAATATGAGATTAATTGATGATATTGGAATTAATTATGAACAACTTTTAAGACCAGAGATGTGGTGATGAGCATACATATGATGTGCTTCATGTCCTGATATCATTATGATCAGGCAATGCTGAAATTAATGTTATTGATATATACCCTGTGGTATTTTGTTGGATTGTGGATATGTTGTTAGGAGTTGTTTGGGTGTTACTCTGGCAGGTGGATAGGCCCAATTACAGGGGAGACTCTGCCAAAATTTCTGAAAACTTTGGGAGTTAGTAAAAATTAGAGGAATTGAGATTTGCAAATGAAGAGATAAATTATGTTATGTGTTTGAGGGAGAATGATCCTAAGCGGGGAATAATGTAGCACCCAAGAAAAAGTTTTGAATTACTTCAACACTATTGAGAAAATTTATATGTGCATAGGCACGAGTTGCTATATCCAGTTGAGACTAATATTGTGCGTTGTTGTGAGAATTCAGGAATTTTTGAAAATAATTGGAGAGCTAGGGATTTTGCTTTAAAGCTTATAAGAATGGAGAAAAGAAATAATCTCAATTGAGATGGTGTTGTCAGACCCGTGTTAAATTACGGAAATGTAAAATCACTCACAAGTATGTGTGCAAGAATATACTCAGTAATTTAAAGTCCTCAGAAAGATTCTTAGCACGTTCGAGGACGAACGTTTGTTTAAGAGGTGGAGAATGTAACGACCCGACTTGTCGTTTTAAGAATTTACATCTCTTTCAGTGACTTAAGGTTTTGAACAACCTCGCAATATGTATTATGACTCGCGTGTGTGGTCGAGTTTGAATTACGGATGATTCGGAGTGATTTGGGACACTTAGTTCCTAAAAAGGGAGCTTAAGTCTTAGGATTTTGACCGTAGTCAGAACTATATGAAGACGACTCCGGAATGGAGTTCCGTCGGTTCCGTTAGCTCCGTATGATGATTTTGGACTTAGGAGCGTGTCCGGAAAATTATTTGGAGGTCCGTAGTGGAATTTAGCTTGAAATGGCGAAACTCAAAATTTTGGAAAGTTTGATCGGGGGGTTGACTTTTTGATATCGGGGTCGGAATGTGATTTCGAGAGTTGGAACAGCTCCGTTATGTTATTTCAGACTTTCCTGCAAAATTTGACGTCATTCCGGGTTGGTTTGATAGGTTTCAGCACGAGTTTTATAAGTTGGAAGTTTTTGAAGTTCATAAGTTCGATTTGTGGTGTGATTTGTATTTTCGGTGTAATTTGATGTGATTTGAAACCTCGAGCGAGTCTGTGATATGTTATGGGACTGGTTAGCATGATTGGACGGGGTCCCGAGGGGCTCGGGTGTATTTCGGAGTGGTTTCAGACCAAATTGGAGCTGTTTGGACTGCTGTTGCTGAAGTCTGGTTTCCTTCTTTGCGAACGCAAAGGAAGTCCCGCGTTCGCGAAGAGGAGTTTGAGGGGCTGATGATTTGTCCTTCACGAACGCGAAGCTGTGAACGCGAACATGAAGAAGGAGCAGGGTAAGACTTCGCGACCGCAGCCCAGGCAACGCGAACGGGAAGAAGTAAAGGAAGATAGGGGTCTGGGGTCGTTTGGCCTTCGCGAACGCGAACGCGAAGGAGTTGGATAGCTGGTCATCGCGAACATGACGAGGACATCGCGAATGCGAAGAGGAAATGATGGGGCAGAAGAAGTTGGCCTTCACGAATGCGATGCTTGTCACGTGAACACGAAGAAGGATTGGAGGCAGCTGCATTTTTAGCCTTCGCGAACGCGAAGAAGGTGTATCTGGGCAGAACTAAATGTCCCAAAAATGGGGGTTTGAGTTCATAACTCAAAATCAAATTGGGAGCTCGGTAGAAGGCGATTTTTGGAGAGATTCTTGCGTGGGTTTTTGGGATAAGTGATTCTTATCCAGTTTTGATTAATTTCCATGATTATGTCTTTGTATCCATCATTTAATTCGGATTTAATAGAAGAAAAATCATGATTTTTGTAAAATCTTCCAAAAATAAAAATTTAAGATTTGGAGGTCGATTTGTTATTGGAATTCGATAAAATTGGTATGGTTGAACTCGTATCGGAATGGGTGTTCGGATTTCATGAAAATTATGTCGGGTTCCGAGAGGCGAGTCCCGCGTTGATTCTTTTTGACTTTTTGGAATAAATTTTTAAGTCGACGTATTATGATCCGGAATCGTTTCCGATGAATTTTAATGAAGTTATATAATTAATTTGGATAGATTTGAATGGCCCGGAGGTCAATTCAATCAAGAAGGCGATTTTGGAATATCGGCATAACTTCAAAGAGGTAAGTGTCTTGCTTAACCTCGAGTGGGGGAAATTTCCCTTAGGCATTGAATCTTACATGCAACGTGGGTAATTGAAAATCATGTACGCGAGGTGACGAGTACGTACTTGGTTTATATGTGCAAATTTTATTGAGTCAAAGTCTTGAGCATATTGTGTAGTAAATTGGATAATTGTTGGCATATATTTTATCATCTACTTGTCGTGCCTAAACTCTTGTTGTTGACTCTGTTGTTATATGACAATATGATGTGATTTTTATTTGATTATTTATGAAATTTTGTGAATTTGCTGGCTTGATAATTATTGGAATTTAATTTTATTTTGAATTTTCCCCTCTGCAAATAATTAATTAAATGATCTTATGAAGAGGTATTTATATAATTATTGAAAATTTGATCTTTTATGAAGACTTTGCTTTATGTTGAGTAATTTCTATCTCTATTGATTGTTTTTGGGTGTTGTACACATTGTGTGGAGCATTTGGCTATTTGTTGTGAAATTAATTGACTTGTTTGTAGTTTTGAAATTTGGTTGTGGCCATTGGGCAAATTGTGATATGAATTAATTTTTGTTATGTTGTTGTGATAATTTTCCGTGTAAATTATTGTGTTGAGTAAGTTGTTATTTTAGGTAGATAAGGGTGGCATTTCACCGTTGATATTATGTGGTTATAAGGGTGGCATTTCACTGTTGTGTTTGTTGGCTATTGATATTATCTGGCGGAGCGATAAGGATGTCTATAGGAGCGATAAGGGTGGGTATTGATATTGTCTGGGCGGAGCGATAAGGGTGGCTATTGTAAGGGACGATATGTGATGATGTGGGGTTGTGGTGTTAAAAATTTTCATGTGATGTTGTGATTTTCTTGTGTTTATTTTTATACCTTGTGCAACTTGTCTTGTTATTAGTAAATTGATAATAATCTGATTTTGTCGAAATTGGGAGCATGTGGCTATTGCCAGGCGGTTTATAAAATGAAATGTGGGCACGAGGTGCCGTAAATTATGATATGAAATGGGGATATTGGCACGTGAATTATCCGTGCAGTTGTGATATGAAATGAGGGCACGAGGTGCCGGGCAAATATGATAATTTAATTATAGGCACGAGTGCCGTGAAAATATAAAAATGGGCTGAGACCTGTATTTACGAAAAATATAAAAATGGGCTGAGACCCGTATTTTGATGATTTTGAAATGAGGTGTCACATGGTGACTTTTTAATTGAAAGAATTATATTCATAATATTTATTTGAAAGGAATTTTACGTAGAAAGTATCAAATAAAAGAATTGTATTTCGAAAGATATTTATTTGAGAAAATTGTATTTGAAAAGATTTATTGAAAGAATTATATTTGAAAAATAATTATTTGAGAGAATTATATTTGAAAGAGAGTTATCTAGAAGAACTATGTGAAAGACATTTATTTGAAGGGCTTGATTTAATTGGGTGTAATTATGTTTATTAATTGTTGAGTGATATTAATGGTGTTCTTGTTGTCTATTGTGCATATCACTGGTTGTTTTATCCTGCCTTTATTATTATTTATTTCTTATTATTTTGTATATTATATTGTACAGGTTATTAGACTAGTGAGTGTCTTGACTGTACCTTGTCTCTACTCCATTGAGGTAAATCTTGATACTTACTGGGCACCGCTGTGGTGTGCTCACTCTACACTTCTGCACATTTTTGTGCAGAGCCAGGTATTGAAGATATCGGACTTGAGCAGAGTTAAAGCGCGATCATAAGGATTCAAGGTA
The DNA here is from genome assembly GCF_000390325.3 of Nicotiana tomentosiformis. Classification (NCBI taxonomy): domain Eukaryota; kingdom Viridiplantae; phylum Streptophyta; class Magnoliopsida; order Solanales; family Solanaceae; genus Nicotiana; species Nicotiana tomentosiformis. The sequence goes on along the minus strand of NC_090818.1, from coordinate 38,962,950 downwards.
GAGTTGCTTGGCCGTCACAGTCCCTTGGAGTCTTTTTATTTTATTATATTGTTAATTTGTAATCAAACAGTATTGTATATTCGATCTTCGTGATCATTCCATGTATTCAGTTAGAGTTCGTGACTCAGTACTACCAGTCTTAGGAGGTTGTGTATTGTAATTATTTTCGCTGTTAGTTTTGGTTAATTATTTAATTCAAAAAAAATGGCTTCAAAATGTAATAGAAATCGGCTTACCTAGTCTTAGAGACTAGGTGCCATCACGACGCCTGTGGTGGGATTTTGGGTCGTGACATTAAGTTGGGATCGTGTTCAGGGATCAACGGACAATAGTGCATTTAACGAGAGAAACGAAGAATTGAGTAGGATGCCACCTTGGTGCGCAAGCGCACACTAGGCGCGCACTGGGCGTGCAAGTCAGGCAGAACATTGTAAAAAGTACGCGGCCATATACGCGAGCACACTCCCAGGTACGCAGCCGCGCACGTCCAACACCGGAAAGTATCATATAACGCGTAGGAAAAGGTGTTTTCGCTTGGGCCAGACCCTACTTGGTATATATACATGAAAAAAATGTTATTTTGTGAACTTTTGACAAATCTAAGACCTAAGGAGGCAAGGAGGAGTTAGAAAATAAAAAGCACAAGGAATTCATCATTCAGTCCTCACTCAAGACACGAGTTTGGATCGTTTTATGTTTTTATTTACTTGAATCATATTTGGGATGAATTACACCATGTCTATAGAGTAGTTTTCTTTAGAGTTTGATGGATTTGGTGTATTGATACTTGTTTGCGGATAATAACTTTAATTTTATGTATTGAATCATTTCGGATGTTTTAATTATTGCATCTATATTCACTAGTTTATGTAATCGAGAGAGGCATAACCTGTGATATTTTTACATAATATTTTGTAGGTTGAATTCATTGATTCTTCTTAGTAATCGAAAGAGGATAGTTGAGTTGTTGATAAAACTTAGGTAGGAGTATAATCGAGAGAGGTTCTTCTAAAGACCAATCCACTAAGAATTCTTTCATATCTTCACCGAGTTTAACTTAGTTCATCTTGGGAGGCGGAGACTTAATCTAGAGAGGAGTTTCTTCTAAATGTGTGAACTAATAATTGAGTGAACTCGAAAGACTCACTTGAACATTAGAAGTGAATTATCTAGAGTTAGATCCCAAATAATTATTTTGCACCTATTCCATCAAACCCTGTTTTCACCTATTGATATCTTTCCTTAATCATTGTTGCGATTGTCATTAGTCAATAGTTTAGAATCTTAGTTAATTTTAGTTTTAATCACATAAATCTCAATTATTGATCATCTTGGATAGCAATCAAGCTATAAACTATGAAAATACTGTTTAACTCCAATCCCTGTGGATACGATATTATATTATACTATATTCGACTAGCGAGCATATTTAAGTGTGTGTTTTGCGCTCATCAAATTTTGAAGGGTTAGATTTGACGAAGCTAGGGCCAAATGGGTTGAAGTCCATAACGCCATTCTTGCTCCAACCGAATGCGAGACTGCCTCCGCTGAAAGAGTTATCAACTTAGAGGTAGCCTTTAACTCCAAAATTAAAGAGCTTGCTGCTACGGGGGCGAAACACACCCAGCTGGAAGAGAAGTATAGGAAAACTATCGAGCATAATAGGCTTTTTAGTTCAACTGTCTGCGACCTTGACGTTAGCCTCCTTCGTTGTTGAGAAAACTTACGCCATGTATAATATGCGGAGAAAAACCTTAGAAGAGGTCAAAGTTGGTATCATTGATTTTGATACCAAAATTGCTAAGGCCCGTGAGCTTGGGTAAGCTGCTAAAAGTGGACTCCCAACGAGGTCTGATACAACTAGTCCTTCTGGTTCCGAGTTCTTAGGAACTGAAGAAAAATCGGAGGATGATGATGCTGAAGACAAAACTGGTGAAAATGGTGAGCTATCAGTGGGCCCGTCTACTTCTCCCGGGGGTGCGGACACTTCTCTTCCTCCTGGTTCCGAAGATACTGCAGTTTAGCTTTTCTTTTCGTTTTCCAATTCTTGCACCTGTGCCATTTTGACATGTTTTTGTAAATAAAAACATCTTTTGCTCAAGTATTGATTGAGTCTTCCTTTCATTTGAATATTCAGGCAAGTCTTTAATCTTTGCATTTTCTTCCTTTTAAGAATTTTGCGCAAGCTTTTTTGCCTCTTATTATGTGAAGCTTTGGGTGTATTCTCCCCAAAAGTATTTTTGGCTCTGCGAATCAGCCCTTTTTCATGAGGGTTTTATAAGTATTTGTGCACGTTTACTTTTTGCGTCCTTTCGTATATGGCTTCAGGTGTATCTTTCCTCGAAGGCATTTTTGATTCCAGGCATAAATTCTTCCGGAACCAACCCTTTAATGTGAGGGTTTTTATAAGAGAGGGCCCTCTTATATTTACGGTGCTCTTGAAGAGGACGTCTCCTATTCATTATGGCACTAGCATTTGAAGTACTTGTTTGAATTTCAAATGACAAAGTTAATTCATTGTTCAGACAAGAAACAAGATAAAAACAAAATGATATCATTTTTATTCCTTCTATTTTCAAAAAGTATATACATAAGCATTTGTTATGCTGAAAACAAATTATCATTACTTGTGGGCTAACTTGTACAACTTGTTTCTACGGGGCTGTCCGCGCAGTCCCTGGTCTCGATGATACAATTATATTTCAGATTTTTCATTTATCGGTCGACGTGGAAGTCATTGTTGTCGTATCCTCATATCAATTCTCCCCCCCCCCCCCAAGTGTTTGAATGCGAAGAGTGCGAATTGGAATACTGGAAGTTTTGTATCTTCGAAGATTCCTGACGAGTTTCTAGCGTGTATATAATTTAAACTCGTACTCTGTCAAATAATAGTATATAAAGATGTCGAACCCACAGAGATTGGTATATCTATTCTATAGACGTTTCTTGTTTTAATTACTATTTGAGAAAATCAGAAAGAGTTGAGTTGTGAAATAACTAACTAAGAATGCATGAATAGAGAAATAGAAAATATTTTGCTTTTCACAAATATAATAAAAAGGTGTTGGGATCCCGACTTCACAAATATATTTATTCTTCAATTTCTATTTCTGAGAAATGTTATAAATGCCTCTCACGATTACATTTATATATTATTACTATAGTTGAACAATTAAATGCACTCCTCTCGGTTATACAAATTAATCGTTAAAATGATAATATTAAAGAACCAGAAATATATACTTGAACTAAAACATGCTCTTTTTAGTAAGTCCCTTTCGGTTACCTTGTTATAATTGATTACTACAATATTTGCCTCTTTCGATTACAAATAAGTGTAGAATCAATTTTAACATATAAGAGCTAGATGTCACTAAATACAAGTTAACATCTATTAATACCAAAATTAACTATTACTTCTTCCGCCTCTTTCGATTACAGAATTAGTAAAAAGTTAATATGTAGTACGAAATAGATAGATGTTAACAAATTAAATAACACCCAACTATAAAGCAGATAAAATTTAAATAAAAAGCTTCAGCTCAAGCATGTGAAATTGAGAAATAATATCTACTAATTATATAAAAATATTAAGATCTGTCATTCTCCCAACACAAAAGAAAGTTACTCCATACTGGAGTTAGTACTACTAATGGAAATATTCTTATCCATTAAATAAGAAAATAGAAAGAAATATTCAAGAAGAATAATTTTCGCTATTTAATTAAAAGGAGGAATCAAATAATTTTCAATATTGATAACTGAAGAAACTAATAAATGCAGACTTCTAAACATAGAAACACATTATTTGCTTTTTTCCTCTCTCGAAGTCCGTTCTTCCAGCTTTGTAAAATGACGGTATTTATAGATATTTCCATTGCTTTTGCCGTGTACAACAAAGTTTCAGTAAACTTTGTCTTTCATCTTGCCAACTTGCCAACATTGAAATGAATTTTGATGAGAGAATGGTGTACATCAAGTGTACACGTGACTTTTGGTGATGCTAGCTTCTTTCTTTTCCATTTTCAACTTCCTCCTTCATTCTTATTTATTTCTTTATTTATATTTTGATATTACCTACAAGAGAATAATAATATCAATATTAAGGATTCAATAACAACTCATATTATGTATAGTATTTTTATCTTATCAAACACCCCCACACTTAGCATTTTCTTCGTCCTTGAGAAAATTTCTGAATCATGCTTTTTTCAAGAAAACAAATCAAGATAGCGGTTAGTAGAAAGATTTTTTTTTTTTTTTTTTTTTTTTACAAAAAATTTGATATCACGTGGTATTTTAATAAATTTTCTAAAATTGATTTTTCCCTCTTGGTCATGTGTTTATCATCCTGTATAAGATCAACTTTTACATACAAAAAATATTCATCAATCAACTTTGTTTACGATAATCATAAAATAGTGTATATTGAATGACCATAGGCTTGCCATGTTTGTAAATCTCCACTAATATAAACTAGCAGTGATCATAAAATCTTTTAGGACTTTTATGGACTTGTATTGTAGGATAAGTGCTTTGGTAGGATAATGGGTATTTGTATTTTTTTTTGTAGTCACTGATATGCCTTTCTTAGCAATTGGAATGATGTACAAATTATTTTGTGCTCCTTTCCATTTTCCAACTCTTACTCACACAAGTAGATGGAATTCATTTCACATCTGTTTATTGGAAATATATATTATAAATCCTTTTTATTTCTTTTCTTTTCTTGGCTGTATTGCATTTGTATTTTCACTTTTTTTTGTATTTCAATAGCCTTTTCTTGGCGAAAATTGAGCAAACTGAGCTTGTAATTCATAATATATTCGTACACAATTATCATTTTTATTATGAATTTGTTCAATACATAAGTAGAGCTACATCAGTATAATCGTGCAGAAAAAAAAGGTTTGTTCAAAGAATTTGCTCAGGCTCAAATGGGAACACTAGGGATTTATGTATTTTAGTGACTCAAGTGTTTAGTTACATGGGATTTGAAGAAGGCCTAATTCATTTTCTAGATCAGTGAAGTTTAGAATTTCACCTCAATAAACAAAATATGGCAAGTTCTAGTAATTTTCAACACTTCAAATGATTAAATTAAACTTATTGAAATCAGAAACTTTAGTACTTTATAGCTGAACTTTACACAAGGATAACAAACTCAAACTCAAACTTCAAGAGTAAAGGAGTTATTCCAGAAAAGATTTTAAGATAGCAAGTGATATTTTCATTCTTTGCTTCTTTCTCTTATTTTTTTATTTCTGCCTCAGCTGTGTCTTGACTGTTTTGAAAATAAAAAGTAATCAAATTTTTCCTTTATGGTGCATTAGTCAAAAGTTAACAATTTAAGAACTATATGATAGTGTTGATGATTCTAGCAAATGAAATAAATCCAAACAAGCATGAGTGTAAACAATTTTACACCAGCAGCAATTAAAGATGACATGTCAAAGAGAATTTAATTTCATCATTTTTATGACTTGATACATGAATTTATTGACCTCATGGTATCATGTTATCTTTTTATATTAGTTCAATCCATAATGAGATTCAAAATGAACATTTTCGCCCAAGGTATACCATCAATTTAATGTAATTTTTATCAGAAAAATAAATGTATACCATCAATTTAATGTAACATATCTAAATTAAATATATCTTGACATTATTTTAAGCATTACTGGAATCATTTAATGAGGCAAAATTTAACAAATAAGATGAAGAATGCTTTAGCAGAAGATTTAACCTTAATTATGTTCTTAATCATTGATAAGCTTATAACAGTTTGTACCTAGCAAGAAAATATTTTCCTTGTAAGAGCCTTTAAACAACAATTTTGCTATGACTAAGAAGATCACCTAAAGTAGCTAGGTGTCACGACCCAAAATCCAACTAGTCGTGATGGCACTTAACCCATCCCGTTAGGTAAGTCAATTTTTAACTAACCAAATTTCAATAATAATTATTAAAGCAATTTAAGTGAATAAAGATCCTGATCTTATACAATCTCCAAGAATTGGTAGTACAAATCATGAGCTTCTAAGAATAGAGTATACAAATCGGAAATGAAAAAAATACATAGTCTGTTTGAATAGTACATAAACAGAGCTTATATAAACCTAAGGCTACCCTGAACAAGAGGCAGCTACAACAGAAACGCAGGTACATTTTTAAATCCCGCAACCATCGAGCACAACAACAACAACAGCCAACATCTACACGCAATATGCAGAAGTGTAGTATCAGTACAACCGACCCCATATACTGAGTAAGTCACAAACCTAGCCTTAAGTTGAAAGTAGTGACGAGCTTCTACCAAGGTCGGGTCCAAAACCACTAATCCACAACAGTTAATAACGACATAAAGCAAATAATACCAGAAGTAGCTCATGGATAAAATGCTCAGTCACATCATGATTTCAGCAATAATAGTTCTTCCTTTCAAGTACATCAGTGAAAATCCAAATCTTTTGCCAAATTTACCAAAAATGTGAATAAGTTTGAAAAATGAAATTTTTTCACAATCTTTTCAATAATAAATAAAATATCTCATTTTCTTTCCAGATAACCAATGTAAAACAAATGCATCACTATGCCCATCTGTCAACATGTGTGAGAAATCATGAATAATGTGATTCCGTACAGCATGAGAAAAACACATCTCTATGCATATATGTCATGTGTGCATGGCAATGCAATGTATCTCAAAGATTATACTCATGTACTCAAACTCTCAGAGTACTAAATCTCACTGTGTCGCATTCTCTCTCACTGCGCTCAGCACACTCAATTACTCAGCGCTATACAATAACTGCTGCGGCATGCAGCCCGATCCTTGTTTATAGTCAACTGCACTCACTAGGGGTGTACAGACTCATGAGGGGCTCCTACAGCCCAAGCGCTATAAGCACGGACAACTCACGTGCTGCACGGACAACTCACGTGCCATAATATAATTATCTAGATCCGCACGACCAACTCACATGTTGCACGGCCAACTCACGTACAATAATAATATAAGGATCCGCACGGCCAACTCATGTGCAATAAGAAGCCAATAAGGCCTGCTACAGGCGGGCACCCCCAATCCATAAACTATCCTCGCAATCAGGCCCTCGGCCTCCCTTAGTCATCAATATCTCTAGTCTCTCTCTCATGGGCTCATAATGTCATGAGAATAGCCCAAAATGATAATATGATGTATCAATAAATAACAACAGAGACTGAGATATGATATGCAATGAAATGAATATGACTGAGTATGAATTTTCAATTTAAACAAATAATCCACAGCAATATAACCTCCGTGGGTCCCAATAATACTGGCACATAGCCTCAACATAATTTTAATATGCTTTTCAACTCAATTTCTTTAACACATAAAACTGCATGAAAAATGCCAAGACTTATTTAACTACAAAATTCCACAAAAATAATTATGTCACAATTTTTATAGTGCACACCCACACGACCATCACCTAGCATGTGCGTCATCTCCCAACGATTTACATAATACATATATTCAGGGTTCATACCCTCAGCTCCAGGATTAGAAGAGTTACTTATCTCGAACAAGCTAAATTCAATGTCAAGCAAGCTAAGCAATGCTCCAGGAATTCCATTCTGCGAGTATCAACTTCCAAATGGCTCGAATCTAGTCACAACAATTTGACTCAGTCCACATAATTTATAAGAATTAATTCCATATCAAAACGCTAATATTTTCCATAAAATCTGAAATTACGCCCCAAAAATCACCCGTGGGGCCCATATCTCAAAATCTGACGAAACTTACAAAATACGACAACCCATCCAATTACAAGTTCAACCATACTAATTTCACCCAAATCCGACTCCAAATCGGTATTCAAACTTGAAAAAATCGTTTTGTGACATTATAGAAATTTCCTTCTATTTCTCTTGAAGATTCAATAATCTTACACCAAAAATGAAGATTAATTCATGGAATATAATCACAAGGGAGTTAAGAACACTTACCTCAAGTTGTGTGGAAAATTTCCTCTCCACAATCGCCCAACCCGAGCTCCAAAATCTGAAAATGGGTGAAAATGTTAAACCCTCGAATTTTAAGGTTCTGCCCAGTCGAGTTCCGCATCTATGGACAAGGGGTCGCACCTGGGACCCTCTCTTCTGCGGACAAATGGGCGCATTTGCGAGCCAGGACACTTCTGTGGAGAGCCAAGCTAGGATGCGACTCCGCACCTGCGAATAAAATTCCTCACCTGCGCTGCCCGACTTCCTCACCCTTTTCCGCTTCTGCGCCAACCCTTCGCACATGCGGGCAAATTTTTTGCACCTGCGAGCACTGCCCAGTTCCACACTTGGCCGCTTCTGTGACTGATTTCGCGCATATCTACAATCAAAAGTTTCGCATGTGCGATCACACCAGTAGGCAGCATTTCCAGAAATCTTTCAAGTTGAATTTGATCCGTTGACAATCCGAAACTCACCCGAGCCACTCGGGACCCCGTCCAAACACAAACAAGTCCTAAAATACACCACGGACCTACTCGAGGCCTCAAATCACATCAAACAACCTCAAAGATACGAACTACACACAGATTCAAGCCTTATAAATTTTGAAATTTTCAAATTCTACAACGACGCCGAAACCTATCAAATCACGCCCGATTGACCTCAAAATTTGCACACAAGTCACATTTCACATTACGGACCTATTTAAATTTCCAGAATCGGACTCCGTCCCCGATATCAAAAATGCAACCCCCGGTCAAACTTTCCAAAAATTTAACTTTCGTCATTTCAAGCCAAATTCCACTACGTACTTCCAAATAATTTTCCGGACACGCTCCTAAGTCCAAAATTACCATACGAAGCTATTGGAATCAGCAAAACTCCATTTCGGGGTTGTTTACACATAAGTCGACATCCGATCACTATTTTAACTTAAGCTTTAAACCTTGAAACTAAGTGTTCCAATTCATTTCAAAAACCTCACCGGACCCGAACCAATTGCCCCGGCAATTCACACAACAACTGTAAAGTACAATTTGAGCAGTAAATGGGGAAACGGGGTTGTAATACTCAAAATAATCGGCCGGGTCGTTACATTCTCCCCCATCAAATCACTATTCCATCTTACCACACACGTACCCGGGGGTGAACCCACGTCACCCTATCCCACATAAGGCTTGACTACACAATGCAACTGAAAATCATTAATTTAACCTTAGCCCAAAAACCTTGGAGTTTAATTTTCAAACTTTCAAATTTCTTTCAAGACACAAATCTTATATTTACACACTGTATAAGTCCGAACAAGTTGTATCGAGCTATAACTATAACCACAGATATAATCAACCAACATACTACACAACTCGCATGCTCGTAGCACCATTCCTGATCGTAGTGACTATTGCAAAACCAACCGCATACTAGTATTAAATCCATATCGAACCAAACCTCATCCCAAAACCTTCGTACAATATTGATAACAAAAGAAACATGCAAAATTTCATGACCCCTTACCAGATCAACAAGTCACTGATCTCTCTTGCTCCAACCAGAACCATGATCGCTTTCTGAGCCGACTTTCAATATTATACTCCTGAATATACCGAAATCAAACCTGATAGTACCCATTCTAGGTTCAATGACCTTATATTACTAAACACAAATGTTCCATAGACATGCCTCACCAATATAACTCAAAGCCAAAACTCGTGCCATCCGTGCACCAATACGCAACAATTTAAATGTACCAGTCATGTAAAATGACTCAAATGAGAGAACTGCCTCGGCAGATTAACAAGTACCACCACAACGAAATGCTGAAAATTCATCATACACCGTAGAACCATCACCCGATCATAACACAAGGTTCATACCTTAACATAACTCCGCTGCAATGCGTGACCCCATCCAAATATTGGTCCATAATATATACCTTGAGCCACCTCGCTCAAAATCAATAACCACAGAGAGGCAAATGACAAAAATGCCACACAAAACCTGAAAGAACATAACCACTACACAATCGATCATGCAATACCCAAATACTCATCACGCTCAAATTCCGCTATAAGGCTCAAATAGAACCGTACCATATGTGCACATAACCAATGGATCACAACTCCTCGTAGCATAAAGGAGTAACTCACAGATCATTTTAGAACACGAATAAGTTCAACATCAACCGAATGACACATCCCTCAATAATAGCAGTATGGAGCCAACCATTCCGACTCGGTGTAGAATACACATCTTAATTGGGCCTACCTATGGACCCCCAAATCAACTCGGGTTACCCACAAATAGATAAAAATCCCTTCGAAAATCCATAATGACTGAATCATAACACATTTCATCATCCGGCTAGCTCCGGCCACAACTTCACAGTCCACAACCATGAAACAATCTGCTCCTGGGAACTCCCAATCTCCAAATCCATAAAACATGCGAATCAACATATTTGATTCCATCTCCACCGCCTGAATGCCTAACACCTCTATCATACACGATAATCACACAAGAAATACTTTGAAAGTTCTTCCGTACCACTTGACAAAATTTGAGTATCATCAGTCTATCAACCATGTGAGTACCGCAATACTAATTTATACATCTGTAAGTCAAAATACAATGCGCCTTCTGAAGTCCGCTCCTTTCTCATACAATACCAAGTAGTAATAGTATTCATCTAGTTATTTGAAACCAACCATGTTGTCCAATATTCGTTACCTTCTCTTCAAGACTGTACTGCCACCTTGTACATGAAAATCTAGCTTTCGTACGACACATAACATCTATCTTGCCATCATGTGAAAGGCACAAAAATCTTATTATCAACTTTGAGTCACCAATAACTTACATACCATTTTAGTTAGAAACCTTTCTCTTGCTTCTTTCCAGGAGGAAATCACAATACACAACACGTTCTCTACACTAGTATAAACCATCAAGAATACTTTGGAATCCATTTGCACAACCTAACATAGAACCACAACGCCCTACGGCCCATAAGCAATTGTACTCTTCTTAAGAACCTTCAAAACTACTACACTGTAACCCTTACTCTGAGAATACCTTATGTGAATTTGAAATTGTTCTTCTTACCTTCCTTATATAAAAGTGTAGAATCCATAGTCATACAGAATTCCCACAAGTCCAGGCACCATCAAACAAAGATCTCAGATTTTAACCATACGCAAGTCCGAAAACTTTCTCAATTGCTATATATAATTATCATACCCACTAGAATTTTCTCGGGAGTCACCCGCTTTGCTCAAATTTAATTGCACCGCCCAAATGGGCCAAAAGACACGTGCCCCATTAGCACAACAACACTCAAAGAAGTAACTCTACTTTGACACCACTTATCAAATTCATACTCCGTGCGCACTACATCATTCACCAATAACAAATCACCCATCCCGCGAATTTCATATACTCATATGTGCAATATAATCTGTAGCCAGGAATTTCCTTATTCGAGTCATCCTTGATCTCAACTTCTGCAAGTCATAGCTAACCCACAAGTATGCCTCAGACCAAAATTAAAATTTAACACCTAACCATGAAATCAAATTGTCAATAGCAGACTCCCACACTTGGCTCAAAGCCATAGATTAAAACATTCCATAACTCACAATACCAATACTCTCTTACTTCCATAATGCCACAGTTAGTCCAACAAAACTTCTTCCCAAGTTCATACAATGCCAACCATAAAAATACGTCAATCATCCGCTAAGCTCGTATTCACCCTCTTAACACATAAGTCAACTTTCTCAACCAGATTCAGATTCAAATCTCCACCCATACACCCCGTCGACAGAAAAGAAACTCTCTATTCACATCATAAGGAATACACCTATGTAGATTACTCCGTAGGGCTAACCCACCTGCTTAGCCTCAAACTGGTATCTTGTTATACCCTTTCGCGACCACAATTACTATGCAATCACTTAATCTTTCTAAGTCCAAACTCATTAACAAGACATGAGAATTTAATTTGTCCAATAATTTAACAACGTGAAAGATCCTTCAAAACATTCACACTCGAGACTGTACGTCACATCAAAATGAAAATCAATCACCCAATGGCCTTCTTTTACATTTCAAGGAAACACTTCTTGTCACATTCAAATCGTCTTAACACATCCCGCAGTTACATCATACTCATCACAAATCCATTTCACCACTCATCGAGCCACAAATTCCACTGTAGGGTCATTACCGGACATATGAGTCCAACTGTACAGGTTACAACTGAAGCTACCAAGCTCAAGATACGGTCTAACCATGGCCTCAAGTTCTCCAGACTAGCCCATCACCAAAACACAGAATACTCACCTAGAACCTTATTCATAGAATCATAAGCCGGCGATGCACAACTGATACCGAGCACTCATGTGCGCATACGAATACGTGGAAGGAATTCAAAGAGTTTATGTCTCAAGCTGAATCAATCTCGCACGATAAGGAAAGAAAAATGGGAAGTATATATCCTAAATGCCTTGTAGCCTCTCGAAGATAAGTATGGACGTCATCATACCGATCCACAAGATTCTACTAAACACTTGCTCATGACTTGTAGAACTTAAGAGCCTATAGCTCTGATACCACCTTGTCACGACCCAAAATCCTACTAGTCGTGATGGCACCTAACTCATCCCGTTAGGTAAGCCAATTTCCAACTAACCAAATTTCAATAATAATTATTAAAGCAATTTAAGTGAATAAAGATCCTGATCTTATACAATCCCCAAGAACTGGTAGTACAAATCATGATCTTCTAAGAATAGAGTATACAAAGCGAAAATAAAATAAATACGTAGTCTGTTTGAATAGTACATAAACAGAGCTTATATAAATATAAGGCTACCCTGAACAAGAGGCAGCTACAACAGGAACGCAGGTACATCTTCAAATCTCGCAACCATCGAGCACAACAACAACAGCGAACATCTGCACGCAATATGCAGAAGTGTAGTATCAGCACAACCGACCTCATGTACTGAGTAAGTAACAAACCTAGCCTTAGGTTGAAAGTAGTGACGAGCTTCTACCAAGGTCGGGTCCAAAACCACTAATCCACAACAGTTAATAACAACATAAAGCAAATAATACCATAAGTAACTCAGAGATAAAATGCTCAGTCACATCATGATTTCAGCAATAATAGTTCTTCCTTTCAAGTACATCAATGAAAACCCAAATCATTTACCGAAGTTACCAAAAATATGAATAAGTTTGAAAACAATAATTTTTCCAAAATCCTTTCAATAATAAATATAATATCTCATTTTCCTTCAAGATAAGCAGTGTAAAACAAATGCATCACTATGCCCATCTGTCAACATGTGTGAGAAATCACGAATAATGTGATACCGTACAACATGAGAAAAACACATCTCTATGCATATATTTCATGTGTGCATGTCAATGCAATGTATCTCAGAGATTGCACTCATGTACTCATACTCTCACAGTACTCAATCTCATTTTCTCTCATTCTTTCTCACCGTGCCCAGCACACTCAATCACTTAGTGCTATACAATACCTGCTATGGCATGCAGCCCGATCCCTGTTTATAGTCGACTATGCTCACTGGGGATGTACAGACTCATGAGGGGCTCCTACAGCCCAAGCGCTATCAGCACGGATAACTCACATGCTGTACGGACAACTCAGGTGCCATAATATAATTATCTGGATCCGCACGGCCAACTCACGAGCTGCACGGCCAACTCACGTGCTATAATAATATAAGGATCCGCACGGCCAACTCACGTGCAATTATAATATAAGGATCCGCAAGGCCAACTCACGTGCAATAAGAAGCCAATAAGGCCTGCTGCAGGCGGGTAGCCCCGATCTATAAAATATCCTCACAATCAGGCCCTCGGCCTCCCTCAGTCATCAATCTCTCCAGTCTCTCTCTCATGGGCTCACAATGTCATGAGAATAGCCCAAAATGATGATATGATGTATCAATAAATAACAACAGAGACTGAGATATGATATGCAATTAAATGAATATGACTGAGTATGAATTTTTAATTTAAAATAATAATCCACAGCAATATGACCTCTGTGGGTCCCAATAATACTGGCACATAGCCTCAACATGATTTTTAATATGCTTCTCAGCTCAATTTCTTTAACACATAAAACTCCATGGAAATTGCCAAGAATTATTTAACTACAAAATTCCACAGAAACAATTATATCACAATTTCTACAGTGCACGCCCACACGCCCGTCACCTAGCATGTGCGTCACCTCTCAAAGATTTACATAATACATATATTCAGGGCCCATACCCTCAGCTCCAAGATTAGAAGAGTTTCTTACCTCGAACAAGCCAAATCCAATGTCGAGCAAGCTAAGCAATGCTCCAGGTATTCCATTCTGCGCGTATCAACTTCCAGATGGGTCGAATCTAGTCACAACAATTTGACTCAGTCCACACAATTTAAAGAATTAATTCCATATCAAAACGCTAATATTTTCCATAAAATCCGAAATTACGCCCCAAAAATACCCGTGGGGCCCACATCTCGAAATCCGATAAAACTCACAAAATACGACAACTCATCCAATTACAAGTTCAACCATACTAATTTCACCCAAATCCGACTCCAAATCGGTATTAAAACTTGAAAATATCCTTTTGTGACATTATAGAAATTTCCTTCTATTTCTTTTGAAGATTCAATAATCTTACATCAAAAATGAAGATTAATTCATGGAATATAATCACAAGGGAGTTAAGAACACTTACCTCAAGTTGTGTGAAAAATTTCCTCTCCAAAATCGCTTAACCCGATCTCCAAAATATGAAAATGGGTGAAAATGTTGAACCCTCGAATTTTAAGGTTCTGCCCAGTCGATTTCCGCATCTGCGGACAAGGGGTCACACCGACGACCCTCTCTTCTGCGGACAAATGGGCACATTTGCGAGCTAGGCCACTTCTGTGGAGAGCCAAGCGCGGATGCGACTCCGCACTTGCGGATAAAATTCCGCACCTGCGCTGCCCGACTTCCTCACCCTTTTCCGCTTCTGCGCCAACCCTTCGCAGATGCGGGCAAATTCTTTGCACCTGCGAGCACTACCCAGTTCCATACTTGGTCGCTTCTGCGACTGATTTCGCGCACATGCGGCTTCGCACCTGCGATCAAAAGCTTCGCAGGTGCGATCATATCACGACCCCAAATTACCTCCGTAGGAGGTCGTGATGGCACCTAGTCTCTAAGACTAGGTAAGCCTATCAATGCGGAATAATCATAAATATCTGAAAATAAATAAACTACAATTCAAATAATTACAACTCCCAAAACCCGGTAGAAATAAGTCACAAGCTTCTAAAAATTTATTCTCAATGTTTCTATGTATCAAGATCTAAAGACAAATAAGGAAGCAACAATAAATGATAGAAGGGGACTCCGGAGTCTGCGGACGCTAGCAGATATACCTCGAAGTCTCCGTGTGCAGGTAACTCACTGACGTCTAGACTGGTAAGATATACCTGGATCTGTACAAAAAGATGTGCAGAAGCGTAGTATGAGTACACCACAGCGGTACCCAGTAAGTGCCAAGCCTAACCTAGTAGAGTAGTAACGAGATCAGGTCAGGCCCTATAGGAGAATAGATAATGACATGGAAAAATGTTTAAACAATTTAATAAGATAAAATGACTATGGAAATAAATCAACTAGTATGTCACATTTAATGACACCAAATAATTGCAAATAATATCTCGTGGAATCAAAACAGAATTTCTTTCAACTTTATGAAAATCACAACAATTAATCGAAGGCAACTATGGCCATAAATCAATATCAACAAGGGCACTACCAAGGTACCGCCTCGTAGTCCCAAATTATAAATAATTTCACAATATCTCATTTTCTTATGTCACCGCGGGAGCCTTCACGATTTATTTAAAGAAAATATTTTTGTCGAAATAGCATCCCGCGTTTTAGCCACCCTTATCACACCGCATGACTTCTAGTAGTTACCCCCACTAGCGACGCGTATCAAGCCACCCTTAACTCACCGCATGCGTTTCAATACCCAGACCTTATACCACCACATGCGTATCAATATCACAATTTGCATCTCAAGTGCCCAATATTTTAATTTTCCATAAATAAATCAGCAACAATATTTTTCAATAATAAAGAGTTCACGGCTCATGCCAGAATAATCCAACAATAACATTTTTTCACAATAAAGAGCTCACGGCTCCATCACAATGAGTACCAAAAATCTTACGAAAATATTCAAGAATAAATAATTCAGGAAAATAATATTTCAAATCTTTAATACGTTGCTTAAATATCATATTTAAAAATGTCAAATACTTCATATTAATAATATTTAATTTAAAGAAAATCAACCTTCAAATAATGCACAGTATAAAAGAAACCAAGTTTCAATTAAACAGGTAAAACAATTAGCAGGAAAAGGTCAAACAAATTTAAAATATATATCTCAGATCAATGATGAAGAATATAATAGGATAAAATAATTTAATAAATGCGCAACAATGATCTACACAATTTAAAAATATAATATTTTATATTTAGCCCATGTATACACTCGTCACCTCGTATACACGACTTTCAACACATTTCCGTAATCACATTAATATCAATTCTAGGGGGCAAGTCACTTACCTCGACTTGCTCCAATTAAACCAAATAGTATGCTTTTTCCTCGATTTTTCGATTCCGGTCGACTCGTATCTAGTCATAATTAATTCAATACAGTCAACAAAAATTATAGAATTAATTCTATAAGAAAATACTATATTTTTCAATAAAATTCGAAATTAACTCAAAAACGTCTCAGAATCCGACGAAAGTTACGAAATATGAATGCCCATTCAACCACGAGCCTAACCATACCAAAATGACTAAATACCAATAATAGTTGGGCCCTCAAATCCTCAAATCCTTCCAAGAGGATTTTTAGAATATTTCTAACTTAAATCACCAATTAATTATTAAAAACAGTGATAGATTCGGGTAATCTAACAAAGATTGAGTTAAGAACACTTACCCCAAAGTTTTCTCTGAAAATCTCTCAAAATCGCCCCAATCCGAGCTCCAAATCGTTAAAAATGGATTCTGAACTTAAACATTTTGTCCAGTGGTTTCTTCTTCACGAATGCGACCCTTGCCTCGCGCTCGCGAAGCACAAAAATATGCTGCCCAACTTTCCTCTTCGCGAACGCGACCAACGCTTCGCGAACGCGAAGCTTTGCAAACTCAGACCTTCGCGAACGCGTCCCTTATCTCGCGAACGCGTAGAACAAAATACTGGGGGTTCCCAGCTGCCTCGCTCTCCTTCGCGAACACGATGCCACTCACGTGTTCGAGATGCACACACAGACCATATCTTCGTGTTTGCGTCCTTCCCGTCGCGAATGTGAAGAACAAAACCTCACACTCAGAAAACACTTTTCACGAACGCGTCCTACTCCTCGCGTTCGCGATGCTTCCACTGACCACACCTTCGCGAACGCGAAGAACAAACTTCTGCAATAAAAACTAGAAAAAATCTGCTATTTCTCTAAGTCCAAGAATGACCCGTTGAGCATCCGAAGCGCACGCAAGTCGATTAATGATAAATAGTATTTTTTTTCGAGGTCTTAGATCACAGAATTAAACATTAAATTTAAAGATGACATTTTGGATCATCACATTCTCCACATCTAAAACAAACGTTCATCCTCGAACGGAGTTAGAAAAAGTACCTGAGCTTGTGAATAAGTGTGGATAACAGCTGCGCATATCATGATCGGTCTCCCAAGTCGCCTCTTCGACCGGATGACCCTTCCACTGAACCTTCACGGAAGAAATGTTCTTTGACGTCAGCTTTCGAACGTGCCTATCCAAAATAGCCACTGGTTTCTCAACATAAGATAGATCCTTGTCCAACTGAATCGAACTGAAGTCTAACACATGAGACGGATCGCCGTGATATTTCCGAAGCATGGAAACATGGAATACTGGATGAACCATAGAGATACTAGGTGGTAGTGAAAGTTTGTAAGCCACCTCCAACTCTCTCAAGAATCTCAAAAGGCCCAATATACCTAGGGCTCAACTTGCCCTTCTTCTCGAACCTCATCACACCCTTCATAGGCGAAACCCGGAGCATTACCCGCTCACCAACTATGAATGAAACATCACGAACCTTCCGATTCGCATAACTCTTCTGTCTAGATTGGGCTGTATGAAGTCAATCCTGAATCAACTTAACCTTTTCCAAGGCATCCTGAACAAAGTCCGTACCTAATAGCCTAGCCTCGCCCGATTCGAACCAACCCACTGGGGACCGGCACCGCCTACCATACAAGGCCTCATACGGAGCCATCTAAATGCTTGACTGGCAACTGTTGTTGTAAGAAAACTCCGCAAGTGGTAAGAACTGATCCCAAGCACCCCCAAAATCTATCACACATGCACGAAGCATATACTCTAGTATCTGAATAGTGCGTTCGGACTGCCCGTCCGTCTGAGGGTGAAATGTTATACTCAACTCCATACGAGTACCCAACTATCGATGTACAACCCTCCAAAACCATGAGGTAAACTATGTACCCCGGTCAGAGATGATAGATACCGGTACACCGTGAAGTTTGACAATCTCGCGAATATATACCTGAGCCAGCTGCTCTAAAGAGTAAGTAGTAATCACAGGAATGAAATGAGCTGACTTGGTCAATCTATCCACAATCACCCAAACTACATCGAACTTCCTCCGAGTCCGTGGGAGCCCAACAACGAAATCCATACTGATCCTCTCCCATTTCCATTCTGGAATTTCCAACTTCTGAAGCAATCCACCCGGTCGTTGATGCTCATATTTCACCTGCTGACAATTTAGGCACCGAGCTACATATTCCACTATGTCTTTCTTTATCTTCATCCACTAATAATGTTGCCTTAAGTCCTGCTACATCTTCACAGCACCCGGATGTATGGAGTACCGTGAACTGTGAGCCTCCTGGAGAATCAAATTACGAAAACCATCTATATTAGGTACACATAGCTTGCCCTGTATCCATCATACACTGTCATCTCCAATTGTGACTTCTTTGGCATCACTGTGCTGAACTGTATCCTTAAGGACAAGCAAATGGGGGTCATCATACTGAAACTCTCTGATACGATCATAAAGAGAAGACTGAGAAACCACACAAGCCAAAACTCGACTCGGCTCGGAAATATCCAATCTGACAAACTGGTTGGCCAAGGCCTGAATATCCAAGGCTAAAGGCCTCTCTGCTACCGGTAAATATGCTAAGCTTCCCAAACTCTTCGTCTTACGACTCAAGGCATCGGCCACTATATTGGCCTTCCCAGGATGATAGAGAATGGTGATATAATAATCCTTAAGCAACTCCAACCATCTCTGTTGCCGCAAATTAAGATCCTTCTGTTTAAACAGATGTTTTAGACTTCGGTGATCGGTATAGACCTCGTAATGGATACCGTACAAATAATGCCGCCAAATCTTTAAGGCATGAACAATAGCTGCTAACTTAAGGTTGTGTACAGGATAATTCTTCTCATGTACCTTTAACTGTCTGGACGCGTAGGCAATCACCCTACCGTCTTGCATCAACACTGCGTCGAGGTCAATACGCGACGCATCACAATACACAATATAAGGCCCTGAACCTATAGGTAATACCAACATTAGGGCTATAGTCAATGCTGTCTTGAGCGTTTGGAAGCTCTCCTCACATTCCTCGGTCCATATGAACGGAGCACCTTCTAGGTCAATCTGGTCTTAATAGTTGTTCATAATCAATTACAAAATCGTCAATTAACTTCATGTTAACAAAAATCTCGTTTCAAGCCTTCACAATACTGATAATGAGATACGAGGCATGAAAACCTCATAATTATTTACCCGAATTAATGAGTCATATTTAACGTCACCTAGGCGGGAACCTACCTCGTAGGTTAAAACTCAATAATTACAACACAAAATTGGCAAGTATGTACACAGAATTTCATATAGAATTTTCAAATAAGCCTAACAGGCATGACTCCTATTAGTACTATAGTACAAATTTAATTTCACAAGGGAGAACTTAACCACAAGAATTTTCCTCACAAGGATCTCGTCCTTATATAACTTCCACCGCAGCTCGTAGCCCGATTTAAACATATCAATTTATATAAAAATGTGAGGATTTCATCCTCAGTTCTGAATCACAAGTAATATGCACATCGTGCCAATTGAAACTTTTCATTTGCTCCTTATAAATAATTTCCGTTAAAAAAGAAAATCACAACACATAATGAACCCCACACCGGTAGGGCATATAATTCATAATTTGTAATTAATTATCCGTAAATTACATCAAAACTTACCGAAATAAGTAACAGAAAACCACATTTAGCCTCACAGGTCTTATTAGTGACCAACATGGAATAATAGGCGTAGTTATCTCCATGGAATCTCCTAACAGGAGTAAACACATAAGTAGATTATAGAATTATGAAACTCACTCTTAAGTGGAGCACAATAGGAGGACTCGTCTCGATACTCAGAACCGAATCAAGTTAAGAAAATTATTCCTTTATATTATATCAAGGTCGTACCTGTAAGGACACCAACTGATTTAGCGACCTCCGCCATACCATAAAACAAATATATCAACGACTGGGTCTCTACCTCTAGGACGTCTTCTACCCGTCTGTCGTCCACCCCTAACTGGTCATGTAGGTGGTGTAGTAACTGCAATGGGACACGTAGCCTGAGTGCTTTGATGAAATAAGTCTCTCCCAAGTTTGGGACAATTTTCTCATTATGTGCCTAGTATCACCGTATTCATAACAACCCCTTTGCGGGTTAGGCTGCTTATATTGAGTCTGTGCCAGATAACTGGAATACCATTGTAGGAAATCATGTCGGTGGTGCATTAAAAGAACTTACTGGAGCACCCCGAGTAATCCGATATGCGGACTGGGCTGGCTGACTGCCCGAGCCCCCTCCATAATGATTTATACTTGCAGAGTAGAATCCACTGAATCCCCCAGAACCTCGAGACATCTTGGTCTCCTTAGTTTCATTTTTCCTCACCCCGAACACATTCTAATATCTTGGTAATTTGTACAACTAGTAGAAATGAAGTATCAACTTGTAGCTCCCAAGTCGTACAAAATTTTACGATCATAATTGAGTCCTTTAATGAGTCTGTGGACTCGCCCTCTGGCTGTAGGAAGCAAAGTAGGAGTATGATGGGCTAACTTATTGAACTTGATGGCATATTCTGACATCGTCAATGGTGACATGACGCAACCGTTCAAACCCTATGAGCCACGCATTACGGAGAGTCCAGAAAACAAACTCTTTCAAAAGCGTTTCTCAGAATTGAGCCAAGTGGGCGGTGTTGCATTGGCTGGTCTGCTCTCTTCATAGGCTTGCCACGAACACCGGTGGAGAATTATCTCTCCCAAGGCAAATTTCTTCTTTTGTTATACTGACTCAACACTGTTGAGCTGACCAATTTCTTAACATACTCTTCGATTCTTCTTTGGGGTAAACCTTACCCCTATTTATACACAACGATCACAAAAGTAGAGCTCCATACAGATAAATCTTGTCATGAACCACATAGTCCAGACTCTCGTCAACAAGTGTACTTACTCCGAAGCACCCCAAAATCTGCAACAGTGACGTCCACGCTGAGTAGACCTTCTACAAATTTAGAGTTGTTTCTATAACTCCTTTGGTATTGAAGTATAGGATTATTAAGGAGGTGGACATACCGCAAGTCTTAACCTTATCCTCTACAAAATCTCAGGCCTTAAACATGTGTAAATTTTAGGGAACCTTTCAGTACCACATATATATATTTCAGGCCCAAAACTGATATAATACATGACCCCGCAATCCACCCATTGATAGTGGACGGCATGAAGTCATAGGTCACAACGTCCGATGATCCACACTAATAACCTTCACAGCTTGTATAAATCAACCAGACACCAACGTCTATTGAACCCCCAAATGATTCACTAGGTGATCTCTCAATACGCCCGCATCTTCAGTCGGAACCACACGTTGAGGAAATGTTTGAGCATCTCTGGCTCCCTCATAGTCCATCTACGGCATCACGAACCGTCGACGCACAACTGATACCGAGTGCGCAATGTCATACACGAGTGGATACAGAGGAATATAAGATATATGTTTCAAGCTAAATCAATGCCGCACGATAAAGAGTCAAAGAAGTGAATATTTCCTAAAAGTTACATAGCCTCTCGAAGATAAGTACAGACGTCTCCGTACCGATCTGCAAGACTCTACTAAACCTGCTTATGACTCATGACACCTATGAACCTAGCGCTCTGATACCAACTTTGTCACGACCCCAAATTCCCTCCGTAGGAGGTCGTGATGGCACCTAGTCTCTAAGACTAGGTAAGCCTATCAATACGGAATAATCATAAATATCTGAAAATAAATAAACTACAATTCAAATAATTACAACTCCCAAAACCCGGTAGAAATAAGTCACAAGCTTCTAAAAATTTATTCTCAATGTTTCTATGTATTAAGATCTAAAGACAAATAAAGAAGCAACAATAAATGATAGAAGGAGACTCCGGAGTCTGCGGACGCCGGCAGATATACCTCGAAGTCTCCGTGCGTAGGTAACTCACTGACGTCTAGACTGGTAATATGTACCTGGATCTGCACAAAAAAGATGTGCAGAAGCGTAGTATGAGTACACCACAGCGGTACCCAGTAAGTGTCAAGCCTAACCTCAGTAGAGTAGTGACGAGATCAGGTCAGGCCCTACTTAAGAATAGATAATAACATAGAAAAATGTTTAAATAATTTAATAAGATAAAATGACTATGGAAATGAATCAAATAGTATGTCACATTTAATGACACCAAATAATTGCAAATAATATCTCGTGGAATCAAAACAGAATTTCTTTCAACTTTATGAAAATCACAACAATTAATCGAAGGCAACTATGACCATAAATCAATATCAACAAGGGCACTACCGAGGTACCGCCTCGTAGTCCCAAATTATAAATAATTTCACAATATCTCATTTCCTTATATCACCGCGGGAGCCTTCACGATTTATTTAAAGAAAATATTTTTCCCGAAAAAGCATCCTACGTTTTAGCCACCCTTATCACACCGAATGACTTCTAGTAGTCACCTCTACGAGCCACGCATATCAAGCCATCCATTATCTCACCGCACGCGTTTCAATACCCAGACCTTATACC
The DNA here is from genome assembly GCF_000390325.3 of Nicotiana tomentosiformis. Classification (NCBI taxonomy): domain Eukaryota; kingdom Viridiplantae; phylum Streptophyta; class Magnoliopsida; order Solanales; family Solanaceae; genus Nicotiana; species Nicotiana tomentosiformis. Next base: position 38,939,673 of record NC_090818.1, on the reverse strand, counting down.
ACCGCGTGCGTATCAATATCACAATTTGCACCTCAAGTGCCCAATATTTTAATTTTCCACAAATAAATCAACATCAATATTTTTCAATAATAAAGAGCTCACGGCTCATGGCAGAATAATCCAACAATAATATTTTTCCACAATAAAGAGCTCACGGCTCCTTCACAATGAGTACCAAAAATCTTACGAAAATATTCAAGAATAAATAATTCAGGAAAATAATATTTCAAATCTTTAATACGTTGCTTCAATATCAAATTTAAAAATGTCAAATACTTCATATTAATAATATTTAATTTAAAGAAAATCAACCTTCAAATAATGCACAGTATAAAAGAAACCAAGTTTCAATTAAACAGGTAAAACAATTAGCAGGAAAAGGTCAAACAAATTTAGAATATATATCTTAGATCAATGATGAAGAATATAACAAGATAAAATAATTTAATAAATGCGCAACAATGATCTACACAATTTAAAAATATAATCTTTTACATTTATCCCGTGTACACACTCGTCACCTCGTGTACACGACTTTCAACACATTTCAATAATCACATTAATATCAATTCTAGGGGAAATTTCCCCCTCACAAGGTTAGACAAGTCACTTACCTCGACTTGCTCCAATTAAACCAAATAATATGCTTTTTCCTCGATTTTTCGATTCCGGTCGACTCGTATCTAGTCATAATTAATTCGATACAGTCAATAAAAATTATAGAATTAATTCTATTAGAAAATACTATATTTTTCAATAAAAATTCGAAATTAACTCAAAAACGTCTCAGAATCCGACGAAAGTTACGAAATATGAACGCCCATTCAACCACGAGCCTAACCATACCAAAAATGACTAAATTCCAATAATAGTTGGGCCCTCAAATCCTCAAATCCTTCCAAGAGGGTTTTTGGAATATTTCTAACTTAAATCACCAATTAATTATTAAAAACAGTGATAGATTCGGGTAATCTAACAAAGATTGAGTTAAGAACACTTACCCCAAAGTTTTCTCTGAAAATCTCTCAAAATCGCCCCAATCCGAGCTCCAAATCGTTAAAAATGGATTCTGAACTTAAACATTTTGTCCAGTGGTTTCTTCTTCACGAACGCGACCCTTGCCTCACGCTCGCGACGCACAAAAATATGCTTCCCAACTTTCCTCTTCGCGAACGCGAAGCTTTGCAAACTCAGACCTTCGCGAACGCGTCCCTTATCTCGCGAACGCGTAGAACAAAATACTGGGGGTTCCCAGCTGCCTCGCTCTCCTTCGCGAACGCGATGCCACTCACGCGTTCGAGATGCACACACAGACCATACCTTCGTGTTTGCGTCCTTCCCTACGCGAACGTGAAGAACAAAACCTCACACTCAGAAAACACTCTTCGCGAACGCGTCCTACTCCTCGCGTTCGCGATGCTTCCACTGACCACACCTTCGCGAACGCGAAGAACAAACTTCTGCAACAAAAACCAGAAAAAATCTGCTACTTCTCTAAGTCCAAAAATGACCCGTTGAGCATCTGAAACACACCCGAGGCCCCCGGGAACTCAACCAAACATACCAACAAGTCCTAAAACACCATAAAAACTTAGTCGAATCTTCAAATCACATCCAACAATACTAAAAACACGAATCACACATAGATTCAAGACTAATGAACTTTGAAACTTTCAATTTCTACAAACAACACCGGAACCTATCAAATCAAGTTCGATTGACCTCAAATTTTGTACGTAAGTCATAAATGACATAACGGAGCTACGAAAATTTTCAGAATCAGATTTTCACCCCGATATCAAAAATTCAACCCCTCGGTCAAACTTCCCAAAAATTCAACTTTCGGCATTTCAAGCCTAATTCCACTACGGACTTTCAAATAAAATTCCGATCACGCTCCTAAGTCCAAAATTACCATACGGAGCTATTGGAATCATCAAAATTCTATTCCGGGGTCATTTGCACATAATTCGATATCCGGTCACTATTTGAACTTAAACTTTAAACTTTTCATCAAAATTCCATATCTCGGGCTAGGGACCTCGGAATTTGATTCCAGGCATACGCCCAAGTCCCAATTCACGATCCAGACCTACCAGAACTGGAAAAACACTGATCCGAGTCTGTTTGCTCAAAATGTTGACCAAAGTCAACCCAATTGAGTTTTAAAGCTCTAATTCATATTTTAATCCATTTTCACATAAAAACTTTCAGGAAAATTTTACAGACTGCGCACGCAAGTTGAGTAATGATAAATAGTAATTTTTTTCCAAGGTATTAGATCACAGAATTAATCATTAAATTTAAAGATGACATTTTGGGTTATCACAGATCACACCAGTAGGCAGCATTTCCAGAAATGTTTCAAGTTGAATTTGATCCGTTAACCATTTGAAACTCACCCGAGCCACTCGAGACCCCGTCCAAATACACCAACAAATCCTAAAACACACTAGGGACCTACTCGAGGCCTCAAATCACATCAAACAACCTCAAAGATACGAACTACACACGGACCTAATAAATTTTGAAATTTTTGAATTCTACAACGACACCGAAACCTATCAAATCACGTCTGATTGACCTCAAATTTTGCACACAAGTCACATTTCGCATTACGGACCTATTTAAATTTCCAGAATTGGATTCCAACCCCGATATCAAAAAGTTAACCCCCCGGTCAGCTTCCCAAAAATTTAACTTTCGGCATTTCAAGCCAAATTCTACTACGTACTTCCAAATAATTTTTCGGACACGCTCCTAAGTCCAAAATCACCATACAGAGCTATTGAAATCATCAAAACTCCATTCCGGGGTCGTTTACACATAAGTCGATATCCGGTCACTATTTTAACTCAAGGTTTAAACCTTGGAACTAAGTGTTCCAATTCATTCCAAAAACCTCACCAGACCCGAACCAATTGCCCCGGCAATTCACACAACAACTATAAAGTACAATTTGAGCAGTAAATAGGGAAACGGGGTTGTAATACTCAAAACGATCGGTTGGGTCGTTACACTAGGCATTCGTATCCAAATTAGAACTAAAATTATAAAATGCATCAATACATTATATATTACTTAGATTAGATGATTCTAGCTAGTTTATGGCCTGCATTTTATGGTCTACTTTCTAGCCTTTGGACTCTATGTGAAAGAGCAGGTAAAACAAAAACAAAAAAAAATTCTTTCCTCTAATCTTTCTCTTGTTGTCCACATTCAAAAACAAAAAAAAAAATAAAACAAAACAAAACGAAAAACTAAGCAATTTCAAACTATTAACCAAAAGGGACATAAAAGATGTTCACAAAAAGATGTTACCTCCCCCACACTTAAATCTTACATTGTCCCAAATGTAAGACCAAGCTGGGGGTTTGGGTTTTCCTTGAATAATGTAAATGGTGTAACTGGCGTGCACACAGATTTTGGGATGGTAATTTCTTCCAAAGCTATAGCACCGTCTCTGAAGTGTAGCCTCCTTTTCATTCCTAAAGATCAGAAACATAATGATTAGGACTTCAGCAATAAAGGTAAGAGATTTTTATTTTTAGTTACTAGCAAAAGTTTCCTTTTTTTATATATAGATTTATTTTATATATATATATATATATATATATATATATATATATATATATATATATATATGTAAGATTATAATATAAAAGTATATAAAATAGGGAAGATGTAGTGCATATGCTGTAAATGGACGTAAGGTATAGTTAATGCCTTGGTAAAAAAATATATTTGCAGGTTCATCCTCCAAAGGTCTAAAACATATCCATATATGCAACTTATCATTTTAATAAAAATATATTATTAATGGTAACTATAAATTTATCATTTAAACTTATCATATCACATCATATTATACATTTTATTAAATATAATACAATACAGAACTATAACTTTATTTTTAAGAAGTATAGGCTCTTAGGCCTCCACCTTAGAACACACAAATTCACAATGTAAAAAAAAAAATTAGAAGAAGAAGAAATAGTTTTGAGTTTAATGTCGTCATCTCGACTTATTAGTAAATATATTTGTTAAGGAAAAAGGATTGTTGAAACTTGTTTGTCAAAGTTTCCGGTGACATAAGGCTTCAAACGATGACCATTCACTTTAAATTTTTCTCCCCCATCCATATGTTGTATTTCAACGGCACCATAGGGGGTTATATTTGTTATGATGTACGGTCCTGACCAACGTGATTTGAATTTTCCTAGGAATAATTTCAATCGGCTATTGTACAAAAGAACTTGGTCTCCAACTTCAAAATCCTTATGGCGAATGAGGTTATCATGCCATCTTTTCGTCTTTTCTTTGTATAATTTAGCATTTTTATATGCTTCAAGTCTAAATTCCTCTAATTCATTTAGCTGAAGTAGATGATTTTTACCTGCATCTGACAAATTTAGATTCAACAATTTCATAGCCCAATATGCTTTATGTTCTAATTCCACAGGTAAATGACAAGCTTTTCCAAAAACTAATCTATAAAGGGATGTGCCTATTGGAGTTTTGAAAGCAGTTTGGTATGTCCATAAAGTATCATCTAACTTTAAAGACCAATCTTTTCGAGAAGATCCAACATATTTTTCTAAAATTCTTTTCAATTCTCTGTTGGAAACTTCTACTTGCCCGCTCGTTTGAGCATGATATGAAGTTCTTATTTTATGAGTTACTCCATATTTTGATAACAAATTTGCAAATTGTCTGTTTATAAAATGAGTTCCCCGATCACTTATGATAACGCGTGGAGTTCCAAATCGAGAAAAAATATTTTTCTTGAGAAAAGCACAAATAACATGAGCATTATTTTTTCTAGTAGCTATTGCTTCTACCCATTTTGAAACATAATCAACTGCTACTAAAATATATTCACAACCATTTGATGGAGGAAAAGAACCCATGAAATCAATGCCCCAAACATCAAATATTTCATACACAAGAATAGAGTTAAGAGGTATCTCATCCCTTTTTGGAATGTTACCACTTCTTTGGCATTTGTCACAAGTGGTAACATAATTTCTTGCATCTTTGAACAGAGTTGGCCAGAAAAAACCCGCTTCAAGCACTTTTGTGGCTATTTTTCTTCCTCCATAGTGTCCTTCTATAAATCCATCATGACAATGGCTTAGGATGTTATTTATTTCTATTTATGGTACACATCTCCGGATCATGCCATCTGCACAAAATTTAAATATGTAAGGATCGTCCCAAAAATAACATCTAATTTCTTTTTTGAGTTTTTTTCTTTGTTCATAAGATAAATCTTTTGGGATCCATCCTCCAACTAAGTAGTTGGCAATGTCAGCAAACCAAGGTGGCGGATTTGTAACTGTGGTAATTGTATAAATATGCTCATTAGAAAATTCCTCCTTGATATATGTTGCCTCAGTTGGAGGATTTTCTAATCGTGACAAATGGTCAGCTACTTGATTTTCTGAACCCTTCTTATCTTTTATTTCAAGATCAAACTCTTGCAAAATAAGTATCCATCTTAGCAATCTAGTTCTGGCGTCTTTCTTTGCTAAGAGGTACTTTAAAGCAGCATGGTCAGTAAATACTCTAACCTTCGTTCCTATCAAATAGGAATGAAATTCGTCAAATACAAATACAACTGCCAATAGCTCCTTCTCAGTTGTGGCATAATTCTTTTGAGCTTCATTGAGGGTTCTACTGGCGTAGTAAATAGGTCTAAATTTCTTGTCTCTCTTTTGTCCCAATATAGCTCCAACTGTTGTATCACTTGCATCACACATTATTTCAAATGACTGGCTCCAATCAGGAGAAATAACAATTGGAGCATTAGTCAATTGTTCCTTGAGAATCTCAAATGCTTTCATGCAATCATCTGAAAATTCAATCTTCACATCTTTCATCAGTAGGTTAGTCAGAGGTTTTGAAATATTTGAAAAATCTTTTATGAACCTTCTATAAAAACATGCATGCCCTAAGAAACTTCTAATACCTTCAACATTGGTAGGAGGGGATAATCCTGCTATAAGATCAATCTTAGTTTTATCAACTTCTATTCCTTTAGCAGTGATTTTATGTCCTAAAATAATTCCCTTTGTTACTATAAAGTGGCATTTTTCCCAGTTAAGAACTAAATTTATTTCTTTACATCTTTTAAGCACCAAAGTTAAATGATAGAGGCAATCTTCAAATGTCTTTCCAAAAAATATAAAATCATCCATGAAAATTTCAAGAAACTTTTCAGTCATGTCTAAGAAAATTACCGACATGCAACGCTGAAATATAGCAGGAGCGTTACATAGTCCAAATGACATTCTACGGTAAGCATGCGTACCTTGGGGGCATGTGAATGTGGTTTTCTCCTGATCTTCTGGAGCAATTGGTATCTAATTATACCCAGAATATCTATCAAGAAAACAGTAAAAACCATGACCTACAACTCTTTCAAGCATTTGGTCAATAAAAGGCAAAGGAAAATGGCCTTTTCTTGTGGCCTCATTAAGTCGTCTGTAATCAATACAAACTCTCCATCTTGTGACTGTTCTAGTAGGTATGAGTTCATTATTTTAATTTTTTATTACTGTCATACCTCCTTTCTTTGGTACTACTTGTACAGGACTTACCCAAGGACTGTCAGATATTGGATAAATTATACCTGCTGCTAGAAGTTTCACCACTTCTTTCTTGACGACTTCCTGCATTGCTGGGTTCAGTCTCCTTTGGGGTTGGACTATAGGATTATACTCATTCTCCATAATAATCATGTGCATACAAATAGCTGGACTGATTCCTTTTATGCTAGGTATAGTCCACCCTAAGGCTCTTTTGTGTTTTCTCAGGACTTCAATCAGTTTGCCTTCCTGTTCTATAGTCAAAGAAGATGAAATGATTACTGGAAATAATTCAGGCTCAAGAAACACATATTTTAAATAAGAAGGAAGATCTTTGAGTTCAATTTTTAATTGAACTCCTTCTTGTGAGACTTTCTCATTTTCTGACTCTTTTTTCAGTATTTTAGCTTGTTCTCTAATTATGGGGTAATCATCACTTATGGTACCTGACCTAGCCAAACATCTTTCCAGTGAATCAGTAATTAACTAATTATCTTTGTATTCGTCTACAAGGTCATATAGTACATCAATTTGAAAACAAGATGATGATGACTCATCCCCAAGGAATTTCATCATTTTCTGCATGTCAAAAATCACTCTTTCCTCATCAACTCGCAATATTTATTGTCCTTGATGAACATCAATAATTAGTCTCCCTGTTGCAAGAAATGGTCTACCTAAAATTAATGGTACCTCAGTATTTTCTTCCATTTCAAGCACTATAAAATCTATTGGGAATACAAATTTGTCAACTCTAACAAGGATATTTTCAATAATTCCTTTTGGTCTGTTAGTACTTTGATCAGCTAATTGAAGAGACACACCAGTATCTTTCATTTTACCAAGTTCTAGTTTTCTGAAAATTGAAAAAGGCATTAGATTTATTGAAGCACCTGAATCACATAACACTTTTTCAAAATGAGCACCTCCCATGGTACAAGGAATTGTAAAACTTCCCGGATCACCCAATTTCTGTGGGAGCTTATTTTTAAGTATAGCACTACATTTTTCTGTAAGCTTAACCACTGAAACATCTTCCAATTTTCTTTTACTTGATAAAATTTCTTTGAGAAATTTAGCATATGAAGGCATTTGCATCAAAGCATCTGTGAAAGGTATGTTAATGTAAAGTTGCTTCAAAATATCTAGAAAATTTGAAAACTGTTTGTCAAGCTTTTCTCTTTTCATCTTTTGGGGGAAAGGGAGAGGTAAAGAGTGAGGATTTGTTATCAATTCATTTTCTAGTACATTTTTCCCTTTATTCTTTTATTTTTTTGGAAACTTAGATTCCATTTTATTCTCACCTTCATTTACCTTTTCCACTTCTTGTGGCTTTTCTTCTCTATCTGCGTATAGATCATCAAGAGATTTACCTGATCGTAGAGAGATGGATTTAAGGTATTCTTTTGGGTTTTTCTCTATGTTGCTTGGTAGAGCACCTTGAGTTTGTCCAGACACGAGGGTTGCTAATTGGCTTACCTGAATTTCCAAATTCTTGATAACTGAATGTTGACTTTCAACCTTCTCGTCAATAGCCTTAATGAATTTGTACATCAGATTTTCAAGGCTTTGTTGATGAGCTCTTTGAGGCTGCTGCTGATATTGTTGAAAATTTTGTTTCCCTCAATTTTGATTTTGAAAACCAGAAAGTTCCTGTACCTGCTGCTTTTAATTAAAAAATCTTTGAGGATTTTCAGTACCATTAGGATCACTCCATTGAAATCCTGAATGTTTTTGTGCCATGGGACTACCGAATGAGTGATTATTTCTATAACCAATCACATTTACTTGTTCCTCATTTTGCGTTGAAGCTTGACATTCATGATTCGGATGATTACCTTTACAAAAATCACAATTCTCAAGTTGAGATGATGATAGAGCACCTGCCTGAAAAGCTTTGACTTTTTGTGTTAAGGTCGCAATTTGTTGTGCTAATGAATTCAAAGCTTCAATTTGATTTACTCCTGCCGTTTTCTTGATAATCATTCTGTTTGAGGGCCATTGAACAACATTTTTTGAAATTTTATTAAGTATTTGCATTTCTTCTGCAGTGGTTTTTTTCATTATTGATCCTCCTGATGCTGCATCAATTACATTTCTAGCAGAGGACTTAAGACAGTGATAAAAAATGTATAAAATGTCAGGGTCTTGGATACCATGATGTGAGCATTTTCTTAACATTGCTGCTAATCTTTCCCATGTCTGATATACAGATTCAGTATTTGTCTGCAGAAAATTATTGATTTCTTATTTTATTTTAATAGTCTTTACAGGTGAAAAATATTTATTAAGAAATTTTTGGGTCATTTGGTCCCATGTTATAATAGAACCTCTTGGTAGGTTTCGCAACCATGTTTTGGCTTCCCTTTTTAAAGAAAAAGGAAAAAGTCGTAACCTAATAGCGTCTGTTGTAACACTATTGTACCTGCAAGTTTTAACTAATTCAAGAAAATCAATTAAATGGGCATGGGGATCTTCACTTCCATCACTAGTAAACTGACATAACTGTTGGACAGTCTGAATCAAGCCTGTGCGGATTTCAAAGTTATTTGCTGCTATTGGTGGTCTCTTTACACTTGATTCTCCATCAAAATGATCTGGTCTTGCATAATCACGGAGTATTCTATCACGTCGTGGTACCACCTCATCAAACTATTCTTCTACTTGATGTGGTGGAAGTTGATTATTGGGTTCTTCGTTCTCTATTTCCTCTAATGTAAAAATTTGAGATCGTGAGATTTGTTCTTTTCGCAACAATCGCAAGGATTTTTTAATTTCTGGATCGTATTCGACTAGTTCTCTAGAAGAGGAATGAGTCATACACTTTCTGAAATTTCTGCAAAAAAGTTAAAATAATTAGACAATAAAAAAATCTCAAATTAGTAGTAAAACAATTAATCTGTAGTAGACTTTAGCCAATCCCCGGCAACAGCGCCAAAAATTTGACGAGTTTCTAGCGTGTATATAATTTAAACTCATACTCTGTCAAATAATAGTATAGAAAGATGTCAAATCCACGAAGATTAGTATATCTATTCTATAAATGTTTCTTGTTTTAATTACTATTTGACAAAATCATAAAGAGTTGACTTGTGAAATAACTAACTAAGAATGTATGAATAAAGCAATAGAAAATATTTTATTTTTCACAAATATAATAAAAAGGTGTCGGGATCCCGACTTCACTTAATAATTTTATTATATAGTAGATATATTTATTCTTCAATTTTTATTTCTCAGAAATATTATAAATGCCTCTCACGATTACATTTATATATTATTACTATAGTTGAACAATTAAATGCACTCCTCTCGGTTATACAAATTAATCGTTAAAATGGTAATATTAAAGAATCAGAAATATATGTAATGACCCGGCCGGTCGTTTCGAGAGTTATAACCCTGTTTTTCCCATTCCTACTTTTTTTGTGTTGTTCATCTATATAATGTTATATCGGGTTAGTTGGTTCGGGACCGAAGTGGTTTCAGAGTGAATTGAGACACTTAGTCTCTTAAGTAGAAACTTAAGTTGGAAAAGTCAACCGGATGTTGACCTATGTGTAAACGATCTCGGATTTAAATTTTGATGGTTCCGTTAGCTCCGTTAGGTAATTTTGGACTTAGGAGTGTGTCCGAAATGTGATTTGCAGGTCCGTGGTAGAATTAGGCTTGAATTGGCGAAATTAAAAATTTAGCGATTTCGATCGGCAGTGAAAAATTTGATATCGGGGTCAGAATGGAATTCCGGAAGTTGGAGTAGGTTCGTAGTGTCATTTGTGACGTGTGTACAAAATTTGAGGTCATTCGGACATGGTTTGATTGGTTTCGGCATCGGTTGCCGAATTTGGAAATTAGAAGTTCTTAGGCTTGAATCCGAAGGTAATTTGGTGTTTGGATGTTGTTTTGAGTGATTCGAAGGTTCGACTAAGTTTGTATGCTGATATATGACTTGTTGGTATTTTTGGTTGAGGTCCCGAGGGCCTCGGAGTGATTCCGGGTGGTTAACGGATTTGTCGAAGTTGGAATTTGCAACTGGAGCTGTTGCTACTGCTATTTTCGCACCTGCAGATGAAATCCTCGCAGGTGCGAGGCCGCTGGTGCGAGGCCTTGAGCGCAGATGCGGAGATGAGGAGTTTGGGCTGGTTTCGCAAATGCGCACCTGGGACCGCAGATGCGAGTTCGCAGGTGCGGAAGCTGGGTGATTAAGTGAGTTGCGCAGGTGCGGCTCCTTGGACCGCAGTTCCGGTCGCGCGGGTGCGAGAAAATGGCCGCAGGTGCAAAAAAACCTGGGCAGAAATCATAAATAGATCCCTTCGCGAATTTGGTTCATTTCCACCATTTCTATTCAGTTTTTGGAGCTTTTGGGAGAGATTTGAAGAGGGAATCAAGGGGGTTTCGTTGAGGTAAGTTACTTGAGCCCTAATACTTGTATATATGGTGATTTTCCGTTGTTTAATCATGGTAATCAGTGAAAATGAGGGGTTAGGGATTGGAATTTTTGGAATGTAATTTAAGGATTTGAAGGAACAAACGATGTCGGATTTTGATAAATTTGGTATGGTTAGACTCGTAAGTGAATGAGCTTTCTAGTTTTGTAAATTTTGTCAGATTTCGAGATGTGGGCCCGGGGGCCGGGTTTGAGCCAATTTCGGATTTTGGTCTAATTTTGTAGTTTTTCTTGTGGAATTCATTCCATTAGCGCGTATTGATGGTATTGTACTGATTGTGAATAGATTCGGAGCATTTGGAGGCCGAGTCCGGAGGCAAGATCACTGCGGGTTAGAGATTTGACCGGTTTGAGGTAAGTAACGATTGTAAATCTGGTCCTGAGGGTATGAAACCTCGAATTTTGTATCATTCTACTATTTTTAGTGACGCACGTGCTAGGTGACGGGCGTGTGGGTGTGCACTGTTGGGGATTTGTGACTTGGTCCGTCCCGTAGCAACTGTAAAGTTACATACTTTGTTGAAACCATATGATACTTATATGTTTTAGAAAGAATTTCTATAAATTGGACTGAATGCCATGTTCTGGCTTTGCGCCAATGCTGTTTGGACCCTTAGGGGCTGTTTCTTACCATCCTCTCATTGTTTTCGATTGAAAATCTATACTCAGTCATGTTTATACTTGTTTACCGTATAACTCAGTTTTATGACTCTTTTTTTAATGCATATAAATGTTTTGGGCCGAATGCCCTATTTTACTGAAATGCCCGTGTGGCTTGAGAGATTTATGACTGAGTGAGGCCAAGGGCCTGATTTGTGAGGATGAGTATGGATCGGGGCTGCCCGCCTGCAGCATATTTATGACTGAGTAAGACCGAGGGCCTGATTTGTAAGGATGAGTATGGATCGGGGCTGCCCGCCTACAGCATACTTTATTATTATAGCACGTGAGTTGTCCGTGCAGATTATAGCGCTTGGGCTGAAGAAGCCCCTCCGAAGTCTGTACACACCCCCAGTGATCGCATGTACCTACTGAGCGCGAGTGCCGAGTGCTGAGTGACTAGGAAGCATGAGCGATTGTGAGGTATGCCCGAGTGGTAAGAGTGATTATGAGGTATGCCCGAGTGACAAGAGTGACTGTGAGGTTTGCCCAAGGGGCTGTATATGAGTGATGTTTTGCCCGAGGGGCTGTTTATGATTTCATCATTTTTGCTCACCTTTGCATTGAGCCTTTGTTTGAAAAACTGTTGGAAAAATATCTTTAAATAATTTTTACTGGAACCGGGTTTAAATGAGATGATTTGATTCAAACACTGATTTTTAAAGCATGTTGTACTTTACTGAGATTTCATGATATGAATGTTATATGCTTTATTGCTCGTCACTACTGCTCAGTCTTTATTTATTGTTGTTACTTACTGAGTTGGCATACTCACGTTACTCCCTGCACCTTGTGTGCAGATTCAGGTGTAGCTGGACACGGTATCGGTTATTGAGTGTTCTGGTTGTAGATTTTCTTGGAGATAGCAAGGTAGCTGTTTGGCGATCGCAGCCCCTGCTCTTCTCCCTCTTATCCTCCTCTAGTTATATTTAGCTATTTTTCAGGCTGAGTTAGTCTTGATATTGTTAGACAGATTGTAGTAGATGCTCATGACTAGTGACACCCCGATGTCGGGCTTTTCTTTTCCGCACTTTTATTTTCTTTGATTTGAACTCCTTAAATGAAGGTTCTATGTTAAATAACATTGAAATTATCTTTGAAATGAAAATATCGATTTTGTTTGGAAATGAGTCGACTTGCCTAGTTCTACGATAGGCGCCATCACGACATGTTAGGTTTTTAGGTCGTGACAATACTTGAACTAAAACATGCTCTTTTTAGTAAGTCCCTTTCGGTTATCTTATTATAATTGATTACTACAATATTCGTCTTTTTCGATTACAAATAAGTGTAGAATCAATTTTAACATATAAGAGCTAGATGTCACTAAATACAAGTTAACATCTATTAATACGAAAATTAACCATTACTTCTTTCGCCTCTTTCGATTACAGAATTAATAAGAAGTTAATATGTAGTACGAAATAGATAGATGTTAACAAATTAAATAACACCCAACTATAAAGCAGATAAAATTTAAATAAAAAGTTTCAGCTCAAGCATGTGAAATTGAGAAATAATATCTACTAATTATATAGAAATATTAAGATCCGTCATTCTCCCAACATAAAAGAAAGTTACTCCATACTCGAGTTAGTACTACTAATGAAAATATTCTTGTCCATTAAATAAAAAAATAGAAAAAAAATATTCAAGAAGAATAATTTTCGCTATTTAATTAAAAGGAGGAACCAAATAATTTCCAATATTGATAACCGAAGAAACTAATAACTGCAGACTTCTAAACATAGAAACACTTTATTTGCTTTTTTCCTCCCTCGAAGTCCGTTCTTCCAGCTTTGTAAAATGACGATATTTATAGATATTTCCATTGCTTTTGCCGTGTACAACAAAGTTTCAGTAAACTTTGTCTTTCATCTTGCTAACTTGCCAACATTGAAATGAATTTTGATGAGAGAATGGTGTACATCAAGTGTACACGTGATTTTTGGTGATGCTAGCTTCTTTATTTTCCATTTTCAACTTCCTCCTTCATTCTTATTTATTTCTTTATTTATATTTTGATATTACCTACAAGAGAATAATAATATCAGTATTAAGGATTCAATAACAACTCATATTATGCATAGTATTTTTATCTTATCAATTCCACTAATGCATCGCTAGATAATCCTTAACTTGGTAACATACTTTACTTCCCCTTAGGAATTTATGCTATCAAGCGAAGGACTATCTAACAACCCTCTAGTGGTTTGTGCTCGTGAATGATCAAGAACCTTTGCTCAATAGCAAACTTAACTTTCCAGTGGAAATTTGCTATAGAGCAAAAGATTATCTAACCATCGTCGAGAGGATCTTTACTTGTGTGCCTTGCTATTAAAGGTCTTATTGTTGCTGTCTTCGTAGTATGCTTTCTGTTGCTACCTCATTAAAAACCTTGCCAGAAAAATCCAATTGGGACAAAAACTGAACGAAGAAAAAAAGAGTGCAGCACATACTTTCTGATCGGATAATGTTCATCAGCAAATATATCTTTTGAGGTGTGCCACGTTCCAATTGTTGGGCAACTTTTTTCCATTTTGATTTTTCAACTCGTATGAACCTTTCCCGGTGATAACTGAAATACGGTAAGGGCTTTCCCATGTTGGACCTAGCTTCCCTGCATTGAGCTCCCGGGTGTTATGAGTTACTTTCCTTAGGACCAAGTCTCCTACTTTGAAATAATGGAGGTTGGTTCTTCGATTATAATACCGATCCATTCTCTACTTTTGAGCTACCATTCTTACATGCGCCAAGTCCCTGCGTTCATCGAGCAGTTCCAAGTTGAGTAACATTGCTTCGTTGTTCAATTCTTAATCTTCTTGGAAATATCTCAAGGTGGGTTCCCCTATGTTATACCCCATGTTTTCGTACGTGAAAGTACGTCATAAGTAAATTGATGAAAGCTCAGAAATGAGATATTGCATCCCGCATTTTCGTACGTTAAAGTTTCGTCGCAAGTTAATCGACGTAAGTTCGGGAATGAGATTATTTTGAGATTATAAGCATTATGCTATTTCAAACAAGTGACGAGTAAGTTCCATGAAAGATAAAGGGTACATGAATTAAAGAAAATGAGTTTCATTGAAGGTTGTCGATTTGGGATAAAATACGGTTCGAGTTATAATATCCGATATTTATGGACTAGTACCATACAAGGTACCATATGACCGTGATAGTATGATGTATAAAGTATATTAAAAATGAGTAGTATTTTAAGTAATTTGAGATAATTTTTAATTATGCGGATAATTGGTTAATTATCGGATAACAGAACATTACCTAATTAATTAATAAATTATGAGATAAGACCAACCCCCTCCCCCCTCCCCCAAAAAATCAAAAATGTGGTAGCTAGCCACATTATAAAGAAATGACTCTTAGTCATTTCTTATTAGGTGGCATAATGTGTTAGTTACACATTCACTCCATTCTAATATTTTCCATACTAAATATTATACAATCAGAATGTTAGTCATTCTTACAATTAGAATGTTAGTCATTCTTACCAACAGAATGTTAATCATTCTTACAACCAGGACATTAGCCATTTTTACAAACTTTTTGTAATGACCCAACCGGTTATTTTAACTTTTAGAATCCCGTTTCCTAAAATAAAACTTTTCGTAGGTGCTTGTAATGATTTATGACTTGCGGGGATGGTTGGTTCGGGATTTGGAAGTGTTTGAGGTGAAACCGGAACACTTGGTTCCTTAAGTTGACCTTAAAGTGCTAAGTTTGACTTCGGTCAACATTTTGAGAAAACGACCCCGGAATAAAATTTTGATGATTCCAACAGCTCCGTATGGTGATTTTGAACTTAGGAGCGAGATCAGAATTTTATTTGGAAGCCCGTAGTGAAATTAGGCTTGAAATGGCTAAAATAGGAATTTAAAGTTTGACCGGGGAGTTGACTTTTTGATACCGGAGTCGGAATCCAGTTCCAAAATTTTTCATAGCTCCATTATATAATTTATGACTTGTGTGTAAAATTTGAGGTCAATTGGAGTTGATTTGATAGGTTCCGACATCGAATGTAGAAGTTGAAAGTTCTAAGTTTCATTAAGCTTGAATTGGAGCATGATTCGTAATTTTAGCATTGTTTGATGTAATTTGAGGTTTCAAATAAGTTTGTATGATGTTTTAGGACTTGTTGGTGTTTTGGGTTAAGGTCCCGAGGGCCTCGGGTGAGTTTCGAATGGTTAACGGATCAAAAGTAGGACTTAGCTGCTGCAAAAGCTGCTGTAATTTTTCTGCTGGAAATGCTGTCAAAATCGGGCTGCCAGTCAAAAATCGAACTGCCTGACAAAAATCGAACCCCTGTCAAGATCGAGCTTCCGAGATCGAGCTCCCGAGATCGAGCTCCCGAGATCGAGCTCCCAAGAACGAGCTCCCGAGATCGAGCTCCCGAGATCGAGCTCCCAAGAACGAGCTCCCAAGAACGAGCTCCCGAGATCGAGCTCCCGAGGTCGAGCTCCCAAGAACGAGCTCCCGAGATTGAGCTCCCGAGAACGAGCTCCCAAGATCGAACTCCCAAGATCGAACTGGACAGATCGAGCTCCCAAGATCGAACTGGGCAGATCTGTAAGTTATAAAAACAGAGGCATTCAACCCATTTGCCATTTTTGACAAACTTGAGCTTGAACAGAGGTGACTTCTGGCAAATTTTCAAGGAAAGACATTTGGGATAAGTGATTTTAACTCGGATTTGATCAATATATACGAATATATCATTGTTTTCACAATTTAATTAGTGTTTTGAGATTGAAATTTGGAAAAATTTAGAAATCTCATAGAAACAAAATTTTTAGATTTCGGTATCAATTCGGAGTCGGATTTGAGTGAAACTGGTATGGTTGGACTCGTAATTAAATGGGTTGTCGGATTTCATAACTTTCGCTGGATTCCGAGATATGGGCCCCGCGGGCGAATTTTTAATTAATTTCGAATCTTTTCTTTAAAATGTAGTATTTTTTTATAGAATTGATTCCTATAATATTTAGTGATTGTATCGAATTATTTTGGCTAGACTCGAGCCAGACGGAGTTGGATAATCGTGGAAAAGGCCTTATAGTGGATTAAATTGGAGCAAGACGAGGTAAGTCTCTTGTCTAATTTTGTGAGGGGAAAATTACCTCATAGGTGATTAAGATTAAATAATTGTTGCTAATTGTGGGGGCTACGTACGCATGAGGTGACGAGAGTCCGTGCGTAGCTACTATTAATGCTAAAGTCCGAGTAGTTTAGGACTCAAAGCATGTATTACTTGTGTAAATTATATTCTTTAATTAATTAATATTAATTGATATATATGAATATATTGTGAATTGTTTGATAACGATATTAAAGGATGGAAATCTCATAAGCTTGATTTTCTATTTAAATCAATTAATTGTTAAAAAAAATTATTCTCCTCCCAAATTTATCTTATAATAAACATACTGTCCTTCCGGAGGCACATAAGAAAATGTCCTCCTTTTTTGTGGAGCGGGCCGAATGCCTCGGCAGGATAGATGCATCTATGGATCGCGCCGCACATCCCTCGGCAGTGTACACGACATTCTGGATCGGGCCATACGTCCTCGGCAGAAATCATGCTTAATAATAATAATAATTACATGATACTTGGACAGTTCATTACAGCTTGTAAAGTTATCTGATAAATTGAAAATTTATTAAAATTAAATTGTAGCTTGTAAAGCTATTTGATAAACTGGAATTTTTATTGAAATTGAAGGATTTACTTAATAGATTAGAAATTATTTGAATTAAAGGAATTTAATTGTTATACTGAGAATTATTGGAATTGAAGGAATTTAATTACTTCTGCTGGTTCAATAAATTATTGTTAATTATGTGAATCATCGTTGATATAAATATTTCTATTTTCATGATTATTTAATATTATTGACCCATAGTGAGTGTCATAGTCGGCCATCTCGTCTCTACCTCTTCGAGATTAGGCTTGATACTTACTGGGTACACGTTATTTTCGTACTCATACTGCACTTGCTGCACATTTTATTATGCAGGTACATATATGTATAGCAGCCTTGTGGGCATAGAGGTGTTATAAAAATTATGGGGACATAGGTGAGCTGCATTCTATATTACGATCCGCAGCTAACAGAATCTCCTTCAGAGTTATTATATTTTCCTGTCTAATTTGTATTCTAGATAGATGTTGTATTTTATTTTAATTCCCTAGTAAATGCTCATGCACTTGTGACACCAGGTTTTGGGAATGGTTGTGAATTGTTTAGAAATTTAGGTGCAAAAATATTTATCATTTACTCTATGAGTTTTTATCTCTACAATTTTATTAAAGAAATTTTTATTTCAAAAATACTAAAATGGGTAATTAAGTTAATTGATTATGGTTGGCTTGCCTGACAGTGGTGTCCGGTGCCATTATGACCTTTTGGATTTTGGGTCGTGACAACATGGTATCAGAGCACTAGGTTCACTTAGGTCTCACGAGTCATGAGCAAGTCTAGTAGAGTCTTGCGGATCGGTACGGAGATGTCTGTGCTTATCTTCGAGAGGCTATAGGGCTGTTAGGAATACTTCCCTTTTTGATTCTTCATCGTGTGATTTAATTCCTTTGAGGCTTATGCCTACATTTCCTTCCTATCCAATCTTATGCGACGTGAAGCAATTGTTATACATTGAGGATCGAGGAAAATTTTAATGGTACTACAAATGTAGTACAAGATACTTCTCCTTGTGTAATTAATTAGGCTATTGTCATCGCCTTGCGAAAGGCCGCTCTATCATTTCAAATTAAATATCAGTACTACCTAAGGTTTGAGATTTGGCATTGATTGTTATGACGATTCGTGTGTTGTTATCGCACAGTGTTTATGAAATGAAAAAATGCATGTCTATGTGTCAGGGCAGTAAACGATTTGAAAGAAGGTTTTCTCAGTACATGATTCAGAGGTTCCATGCTTTAATTCCAGCGGAGAAAAGGCAACCGGACTATGAATGTTCATGTTGGGGGTTGATGGAGTAACGAAGCTTGATATTTTTGAGTGTAGTAGAGTCCTCAATTTTGATGTGGTGTCATCGCCTTGTAAAATGCGTTAAGGTTCGCCAGTGTTATGGTTTTCTTCAACTCGCCTTCACGACGGGGTGTTAGGAATTGGTATAGGGGAAGCAGTCGTTAGAGATCGCGGTGTGCAGTAATTCAGGATCGAAGCAGCATTTCTAGTATTGATGTCTCGAGAAGGATGATCGTCAGAAAGTTTTAAAGCTGGTAACGAGCTATTGGTTCAAATGATACAGAGATGGATTTAGAGTTAAGGCAACAACTGGGCAGCGAAGGATGAGGAAGGATATGTGGAAGGTGCCTTGCGGTGGTTAGGTTCCGAAAAGGCCAAGTGTAAGAAAACAGAAGCAGAGTAGTTGCTTAAAGGAGATGGTTGACCAAAGTGGGAGAGTGGCAAGGTAGCACATGGGTTACGTGGTAGGATGATTACATGTCTTGAGGAACATTATGAGTGATTTGGGATGTAAAATGGACAGTGACTAGGTCTACGGACTTAATTTAGAATATTGGCTGCTATATTGAGGAAGATTGGATAAAACAGGAGGGAGTTGCTTGATATGAAGAAGGATACAACATGACTTTGGATTGGAATGTATTGTCGCACCTTTAGTTGACGTCCATGAGGAGTGAACGGACTGGTGCAGCTGGTGAATGAGCTCGGACTCAGGATGATCTACTGATTTTGTAGTAATTTCCCCCAGTGCAGCGACGTTGGAATATGTCGGCATGTAATTTTCACAGGTGGGTTATCTCCTGTGAGCAGGTTAGCAGTCGCGTGGTGTTGACGAAGCTTCTGCGAAGAATTCTACTGCCTACCTGGTAAGAGATTTAATATGTAAATGTGGCTAGTGGTTCAGAGTGTTTATTAAAGGTTAATAAAAGAATTTTGAGGAAATTTGGTGAGTTGCGTGTGCAGGATCATGTCAACGATAAAGAAAGAATCTCGGTAGATTCTAGAATTTTGTAATTGTAGCTTCAAGCTAAGTGGGAGAGCCCCATCGTCTATGATTTGATTGCGTAGTGTCAAGTTGTGCGGTTTCTGGTTATCGGTGTATTGGTGGGTCATTGCAACTAAGGAAAGAAAACATCAGTGGTAATTTGAGCAAAGGATTTGGGGAATGTGTGCCATATTTGGCCTTATCAATTCATACTCAGGTTTTTGGAAGGCTCAGAGTTTATGCTTCGTGTAGATGTAATGCATAGGAAAGTGAGACAGTCAGATGTTTCCTTGATAAAGTGCCCAAGTGCTAGCAGGGCCTTGGAATTGATCATGTTTGGGAACAAGTCAGAGCAAGTGACTCTCAATAACGGTCTTAGCGGATTCAAAAATTTAAAGTGCAGTGTCTAAGGATCTCGAGTTCGTAGTATGGTTGAGTATCGAGCTTTTACAACAGATTATGAAACAGGGCTTGGAGTACTCTGCGTTATCTTAAGGTTGTGGTATAGCATTTGAGAAACGGAAGAAAAATAACTTCGGATTCATAAAAGAAGTATCAGAATGGGTGTAACAGTTGAAGATGAAAAAGTGCACACAAGGAGGGGTATGAGATGATTTGTGGATTTTGAAATAGCATGGTCTCGTGAAATAAGGTCACTTGGGATGAGTGCGGATTTGAGTTCTTGATGTAATGAATGAAGCTATTATTATTTCTAAGGCAAGTTGAGAATAAATTGAGTGAAAGACGGGTCAGCTAACAGCGGTTGAATCGGCATGATGGTGGCAATGACCAATTCCTTCAGCGCATAGAGTTATGCATGTAATTTGTGGCGGTACGTGCGAGGCTTGGCGGCCGCCGTAATTGATTTTATCTGGAGAAATTTAAAGTATTATGGCATGTTATGTGTAGAGGGATCCCGAAAAAGTTATGGTGGCTTAGACTCCTACTTGAGGTCGGTATTTTCTACGGATATGGGAATTCAGTCATGTGTTGCAATGGTTCTCTTGAAATGAGTTAAGAATAAGGTTGATGAAGTGTTTACTCTATTAATGGTTTGGGAGTTATGATGGAATTCTTGTACTCCTGCGCATTGGCGTGGTTAAGTGCACTAAGTAGCATGGAATTCAAAAGTTGAGGATTTAAGATTTCGGTTCGGTGTTGACAAGGATGTCATGAACTCGGATGAACAGGAAAGGGATTTAGATGTTTAAAGTAAGATGGTATTGTTTTTTTGTATCATCTAAGGTCGATGTCAGGTGTAAGAGACCTTGTGTATTGATTTGTGGATTTTTGATATGCTTTACAGCATTAGTGTAATCGGTAGCATGGATGTGCAGACTTGTTACCTGGTGCAAAAGGTCGTGGGAGCGTGCAGACTTGTTACCTGGTGCAAAAGGTCGTGGGAGCGTGTCTCACGAAAATATTGTGTAAGAGTGACATGTAGTCACTTGATTGAGTGAAGATTGTAACCAAGTATGAAAGCTCCCTATATCAGAGTGACATGTGTCTCTATATCAGGCCGGATGTGTTCATTTCAGCATAAAAGCTCCCTATGTTGGAGTATTCGGACGTGGGATGTCGTTTTGTCGTCGGTTATTTCATGTAATACTATATTGTGTCGTGTGAGTTATGAAATGGCTTGATAAATTTCTTATGAGATGAGGTTCCGCATAGCGATGGTGTTATGTGAGCAGGATGGCTCTCGAGATTCAGATCATATATCGTACCTTAGTTGTGCTTGAGTTTTGTAGCGTATGGCGCTGTCGGTTCTTCCAGGGATGATATTATGCACTGAGCGTGCTTGTGTCCGATATTCGGATATTTTGTAGTAATGAGCATTTTAGCTCGGTAAGTATTTTCTTATAGATTCTTTTTGTGCGGATCGGGTGGCACGCCGCCACGGGTATGTTGTTTGGATCGGATTGCACGCAGCAACGGTATCATGTGTGGATCGGGTTGCACGTCACAATAATGTGATGTTGAGTACAGTCTCCTATATTCTATTTTGTGTGTTTATGTCCCTTTTTCTAAGGAAGGTTCATGACACCTTTTCAGTTGTCTAATTAGTCACGTGGGTTGAGAAATCCTTTACAGAGTTCATTTTTCTTATGTATCGCAATCGAGTCCGTAGCTTATTAGCTCATCGTGGCATCATATGAGGCTTATTGGTTCGTTTTATCGTGTCTGAGGTGGTTTATTGCCTGAGCAGCTTATACTTGGTGAGACGAGATTATAGGATTTTGGATCTGTGTGATCAGATTATATGGAGAGTAATAAAGAGCAAATACCATTATTTGGTTATAATGAGGCAATGGTTCTTGTCATAAGGAGAAACTCAATAATTGTTGACTCGACAGTTGATTATGAACTTCTACACATTTCTTCCATCGTGGAAGAATTTCAAGAGTTGGAACATGACTTATATGTATCATGAGGTGTGTTGTTGTGAATATCAGATTCGTAAAATTTTGGCTATTGTTATCGGAGGATGTTATTATAGTCATGTGAATTATGCGGTGCATGGTCTAAATTCAAAAAAATATATGCAATCCTGTATTATTCCATCGTGTAGTTATTGATACGGCATTCATAGGTTGGAGACAGGCATGGTGGAGAATTCTGGATGTTAGAATTGTGCTCTAAGGCTTATTTGCTTAAATAAATGAGAGAATTTTAAGATTGGCTCGAGTTAATGTGCTCAACTGGGTGTGGTAGCACGGGTAGGTGCACGAGGTGTTGAACAGTAATTTTGGATAACTCCAGAACACTCCTTAGCACGTTCGAGGACGAACGTATATTTAAGTGGGAGAGAATGTAATGACCCAACCGGTAATTTTAACTTTTAGAACCCCGTTCCCTAAAATAAAACTTTTCGTAGGTGCTTGTAATGATTTATGACTTGCGGGGATGGTTGGTTCGGGATTTGGAAGTGTTTGAGGTGAAACCGGAACACTTGGTTCTTTAAGTTGGCCTTAAAGTGCTAAGTTTGACTTCGGTTAACATTTTGAGAAAACGACCCCGGAATAAAATTTTGATGATTCCAACAGCTCCGTATGGTGATTTTGGACTTAGGAGCGTGATCGGAATTTTATTTGGAAGTCCGTAGTGAAATTAGGCTTGAAATGGCTAAAATAGGAATTTAAAGTTTGAAAGTTTGACCGGGGAGTTGACTTTTTGATACCGGAGTCGGAATCTAGTTCCGAAAATTTTCATAGCTCCATTATGTAATTTATGACTTGTGTGTAAAATTTGAGGTCAATCGGAGTCGGAATTTAGCGTTGTTTGATGTGATTTGAGGTTTCAAATAAGTTTGTATAATGTTTTAGGACTTGTTGGTGTTTTGGGTTAAGGTCCTGAGGGCCTCGGGTGAGTTTCGGATAGTTAACGGATCAAAAGTAGGACTTAGCTGCTGCAAAAGATGCTGTAATTTTTCTGCTGGAAATGCTGTCAAAATCGGGCTGCCTGTCAAAAATCGAACTGCCTGACAAAAATCGAACTCCTGTCAAGATCGAGCTCCCGAGATCGAGCTCCCAAGGACGAGCTCCCGAGATCGAACTCCCAAGATCGAACTCCCAAGATAAAACTAGACAGATCGAGCTCCCAAGATCGAACTGGGCAGATCTGTAAGTTATAAAAACAGAGGCATTCAACCCATTTGCCATTTTTGACAAACTTGAGCTTGAACAGAGGCGACTTTTGGCAGATTTTCAAGGAAAGACATTTGGGGTAAGTGATTTTAACTCGGATTTGATCAATATATACGAATATATCATTGTTTTCACAATTTAATTAGTGTTTTGAGATTGAAATTTGGAAAAGTTTAGAAATCTCATAGAAACGAAATTTTTAGTTTTCGGTATCTATTCGGAGTCGGATTTGAGTGAAACTGGTATGGTTGGACTCGTAATTGAATGGGTTATCGGATTTCATAACTTTCGCCGGATTCCGAAATATGGGCCCCGCGGGCGAATTTTTAATTAATTTCGGATCTTTTCTTTAAAATGTAGTATTTTCTTATAGAATTGATTCCTATAATATTTAGTGATTGTATCGAATTATTTTGGCTAGACTCGAGCCAGACGGAGCTGGATAATCGTGGAAAAGGCCTTATAGTGGATTAAATTGGAGCAAGACGAGATAAGTCTCTTGTCTAATCTTGTGAGGGGAAAATTACCTCATAGGTGATTAAGATTAAATAATTATTGCTAATTGTGGGGGCTACGTATGCACGAGGTGAAGAGAGTCCGTGCGTATCTACTATTAATGCTAAAGTCCGGGTAGTTTAGGACTCAAAGCATATATTACTTGTGTAAATTGTATTCTTTGATTAATTAATATTAATTGATATATATATATATATGAATATATTGTGAATTGTTTGATAAAGATATTAAAGGATGAAAATCTCATAGGCTTGATTTTCTATTTAAATCAATTAATTGTAAAAGAAATTGTTCTCCTCCCAAATTTATCTTATAATAAACATACTGTCCTTCTGGAGGCACATAAGAAAATGTCCTCCTTTCTTGTGGAGCGGGCCGAACGCCTCGGCAGGATAGATGCATCTATGGATCGCGCCGCACGTCCCTCGGCAGTGTACACGACACTCTGGATCGAGCCGTACGTCCTCGGCAGAAATCGTGCTTAATAATAATAATAATTACACGATACTTGGACAGTTCATTACAGCTTGTAAAGTTATCTGATAAATTGGAAATTTATTGAAATTAAATTGTAGCTTGTAAAGCTATTTGATAAACTGGAATTTTTATTGAAATTGAAGGATTTACTTAATAGATTAGAAATTATTTGAATTGAAGGAATTTAATTGTTATACTGAGAATTATTGGAATTGAAGGAATTTAATTTCTTCTGCTGGTTCAATAAATTATTGTTAATTATGTGAATCATCGTTGATATAAATATTTCTATTTTCATGATTATTTAATATTATTGACCCATAGTAAGTGTCATAGTCGGCCATCTCGTCTCTACCTCTTCGAGATTAGGCTTGATACGTACTGGGTACACATTATTTTCGTACTCATACTGCACTTGCTGCATATTTTATTGTGCAGGTACATATATGTATAGCAGCCTTGTAGGCGCAGAGGTGTTATAAAAATTGTGGGGACATAGGTGAGCTGCATTCTATATTACGATCCGCAGCTAACAGAATCTCCTTCAGAGTTATTATATTTTCCTATCTAATTTGTATTCTGGACAGATGTTGTATTTTATTTTAATTCCCTAGTAAATGCTCATGCACTTGTGACACCGGGTTTTGGGAATGGTTGTGAATTGTTTAGAAATTTAGGTGCAAAAATATTTATCATTTACTCTATGAGTGTTTATCTCTACAATTTTATTAAAGAAATTTTTATTTCAAAAATACTAAAATGAGTAATTAAGTTAATTGATTATGGTTGGCTTGCCTGACAGTGGTGTCCGGCGCCATTACGACCTTTTAGATTTTGGGTCGTGACACTTTTAACAAAACGTCTTTCAACCAAAATCCAACGAGAATTATTAGAAGCTTAACAACATAAAAGTTTTCCGGTTCTAAAGGAGTACGGTGCAACCTTTTTCAAGAATATCATACGGATGTTTCCCTACTCTAGGTATGTTAAGGCTATCTCTTCTTTCTTTTTAGCATGACCCAGATGATACTGAAAGAAACGAGCAAACGCACAGTTTCTATAAATGACTCTATTCATAAAAATATTAGGGGTGTCTATATTCTTGATTACCCATGTGAATTATTATATCTTCTATTCATAGGTCTCAGAATAATACGTATTTGATAAAATTTATCCGACAGGAATATTATTTTTATGACATTCCAAGAAAATCTTATTAACGTATTTCTTAAGGCATATTATTTTTATGACATTCCGAGAAAATATTATTAACTTATTTCTTATGCATTTCATGCATTTATACATATATATTGACCCATGACCAGATGGCATTATATACGCGTATATATGTATATTATATGTATAGGGGATATGGAAAAAGGTTAGGGTGTTATATACACACCACCACCTGATCAGCTGGTATACGTTGATGATTTGTCCACAGTGGCTGAAATGATATGATGGGATGCCCTCAGAGGCTTGATGATGTTATGAACTCATATACCAATGCATGGTATGACATTTATACGCATATGTATGGCATTATAAAAGTGAAATGATTCACAGAGCTATGCAGACGTACATGTCGAGTCTTTTACTCCATGTTTCTCTCATGTCTATTATTTACTGATTTTCATTCCTTACATACTCGGTACATTATTTGTACTGACGTCCCTTTTGCCTTGGGACGCTGCATTTCATGCCCGTAGGTCTCGATAGACAGGTCGAGAGTCCTCCAAGTAGGCGATCAGCTCAGCGGGAGATATTGGTGTACTCCATTTGTTCCGGAGTTGCTTATGTGGTCAGTATGATTAGGACATGTACTGATTAGTATGGCGGGGCCCTGTCCCGGCCTTTATGATATTTATGTACTCTTAGAGTCTTGTAGACATATGTCGTGTACGTGAAAGATTGTACGGCCTTGTCGGCCTATGTTTTGAGTTTATAAATGATGATGTTGGCCTATTAGGACATGTACTGATTAGTATGGTGGGGCCATGTCCCGACCTTTATGACATTTATGTACTCTTAGAGGCTTGTAGACATATGTCGTGTACGTGAAATATTGTACGGCCTTGTCGTCCTATGTTTTGAGTTTATAAATAATGATGTTGGCCTATTAGGCTCGTATGTCACGTGTATATGATAATGTAATAAGAAAGATACGTTACGTTGGTACTCGGTTGAGTAAGGTACCGGGTGCCCGTTGCGGTCCATCGGGTTGTGTCGTGACAAAAGTTGTATCAGAGCAGTTCTGTCCTAAGGAGTCTATAAGCCGTGTCTAGTAGAGTCTTGTTTATGGGTGTATTGTGCACCACACTTATAAGCATGAGGTGTAATGACCTGGCCAGTTGTTTTGAGTATTATAACCCTATTTCCCCATTTACTGCTCAAGTTGGGCTTTACAGCAGTTGTGTGACTTGCCGGGGAAATTGGTTCGGGTCCGGTGATGTTTTGGAATGAATTGGAATACTTAGTTTCAAGGTTTAAAGCTTAAGTTAAAATAGTAACCGGATGCTGACTTATGTGTAAACGACCTCGGATTCGAATTTTGATGATTTCAATAGCTCTGTATGGTGATTTTGGACTTAGGAGCATGTCCGGAAAATTATTTGGAGGTCTGTAGTAGAATTTGGCTTGTTGAATTTTTGGGAGGTTTGACTTTTTGATATCGGGGTCGAAATCCGATTCCAGAAATTTGAATAGGTCTGTAGTGTGAAATGTGACTTCTGTGCAAATTTTGAGGTCATTTAGACGTGATTTGATAGGTTTCGGCGTCATTTGTAGAATTTGGAAATTTGGAAATTTATTATGCTTGAATCCGTGTGTAGTTCGCATTTTTGAGGTTGTTAGGTATGATTTGATGCCTCGAGTAGGTCCGTGTTATGTTATGGAACTTGTTGGTATGTTCGGACTGGGACCCGAGGACCTCGAGTGAGTTTCGGATGGTTAACGGATTGATTTTTGAATTTGGAAGACTGTTGGAACTGAAGCCTTCTGGTGTAATCGCACCTGCGGAAAAGTGATCGCAGGTGCGAGCTCGCAAGTGTGAGCAGGGGTGCACTGAAGCAAGGTGCACAGGTGCGGAATCGCACCTGCGCGAGAAGGAGCGCAGATGCGGGCAGAGGGCTGTGAGGCATTGGTCGCAGGTGCGAGGAAAACTTTCGCACCTGCGTGAGCGCAGATGCGGACGGATGCGCGCAGAAGCTGAAACTGGGCAGGCGAGCGGAGTCAAGCAGATACGCAGGTGCGCAAATCTTGTCCGCAGATGCAGAAATCGCTGGGGCATAACCTTAAATTCGAGGGTTTAATATTTTCACCCATTTTCGGATTTTGGAGCTCGGGTTGGGCGATTTTGGAGAGGGAATTTTCCACACAACTTGGGGTAAGTGTTCTTAACTCCCTTGTAATTATATTCCATGAATTAATCTTCATTTGTGGTGTAAGATTATTGAATCTTCAAGAGAAATAGAAGGAAATTTCTATAATGTCACAAAACAAATTTTTCAAGTTTGATTACAGATTTGGAGTCGAATTTGAGTGAAATTAGTATGGTTGAGTTTGTAATTGGATGGGTTGTCGTATTTTGTGAGTTTCATCGGATTTCAAACGTGGGCCCCACGAGTGATTTTTTGGGCGTAATTTCGGATTTTGTGGAAATATTAGCGTTTTGATATGGAATTAATTCTTATAAATTGTATGGACTGAGTCAAATTATTGTGACTAGATTCGAGCCGTTCGGGAGTTAATACGCGCATAATGGGATCTCTGGAGCATTGTGTAGCTTGCTCGGCATTGGATTTAGCGTGTTCGAGGTAAGTAACTCTTCTAATCTTGGAGTTGAGGGTATGAACCCTGAATATATGTATTTTTGTGAATTGTTAGGAGGTGACGCACATGCTAGGTGACGGGCGTGTGGGCGTGCACTATAGAAATTGTGACATAATTGGTTCTGTGGAATTTTGTAGTTAAATAAATCTTGGCATTCTCCATTACGGTTTTATGTGTTAAAGAAATTGAGCTAAAAAGCATATTAAAAATTATGTTGAGGCTATGTGCCAGTATTATAGGGACCCACAGAGGTCATATTGTTGTGAAATATTTATTTTAAATTAAAAATTCATACTCAGTCATATTCATTTCATTGCATATCATATCACAGTCTCTGTTGTTATTTATTGATACATCATATCATCATTTTGGGCTATTCTCATGACATTGTGAGCCCATGAAAGAGAGACTGGAGAGATTGATAACTGAGGGAGACCGGGGGCCTGATTGTGAGGATATTTTTGGGATCGGGCTATACGCCTCAGCAGGCCATGTTGGCTTTATGTATATTATTCTTATTGCACGTAAGTTGGCCGTGCAACACGTGAGTTGGCCGTGTGGATCCTTATATTATTATTGCACGTGAGTTGGCCGTGCAGCACGTGAGTTGGCCGTGTAGATCCTTATATTATTATTGCACGTGAGTTGGCCGTGCGGATCCTTATATTATTATTGCACGTGAGTTGGCCGTGCGCATCCTTATATTATTATTGCACGTGAGTTGGCCGTGCAGCACGTGAGTTGGCCGTGTGGATCCAGATATTTATATTATGGCACGTGAGTTGTCCGTGCAGCACGTGAGTTGTCCGTGCTTATAGCGCTTGGGATGTAGGAGCCCCTCATGAGTCTGTATACCCCTAGTGAGCGCAGTCGACTATAAACAGGGATCGGGCTGCACGTCGCAGCAGGCATTGTATAGCGCTAAGTGATTGAGTGTGCTGAGCACAGTGAGAGAGAATGCGAGACAATGAGATTGAGTACTCTAAGAGTGTGAGTACATGAGTGCAATCTCTGAGATACATTGTATTGGCATGCACACATGATATATATGCATAGAGATGTATTTTCCTCATGTTCTACGGTATTACATTATTCGTGATTTCTCACACATGTTGACAGATGGGCATAGTGATGCATTTGTTTTACACTGACTATCTGGAAGGAAAATGAGATATTATATTTATTATTGAAAGTATTTTGGAAAAATTATTGTTTTTAAACTTATTCATATTTTTGGTAACTTCGATAAATGATCTGGGTTTTCATTGATGTACTTGAAAGGCAGAACTATTTTCAGAAGTCATGATTTAGCTGAGCATTTATTCGTTGAGTTACTTCTGGTATTACTTGTTTAATATTATTGGTTATGGAAGTTGGACTCTGACCTTGGTACAAGCTCGTCACTACTTTCAACCTACGGCTAGGTTTGTTACTTACTCAGTACATGGGATTGATTGTACTGATACTACACTTCTGCACATTGCGTGCAGATGTTGGCTGTTGTTGTTGCTGTGATCGATGGTTGCGGGACTTGAAGATGTACCTGCGTTCCTGTTGTAGCTGCCTTTTGTTCAGGGTAGCCTTAGATTTATAAAAGCTCTGTTTATGTATTATTCAAACAGACTATATATTTATTTCATTTCCGCTTTGTATACTCTATTCTTAGAAGCTCATGATTTGTACTACCAGTTCTTGGGAAGATGTATTGGTTTTAGATATTTTCTTTTAATTAATTTCAGTGGAATTGGATTGATGAAAATTGGCTTACCTAACGGGTTGGGTTAGGTGCCATCACGACTAGTGGGATTTTCGGTTGTGACAGGAGGCTACAGAGCATTTAGGACTGTTACTCTTTCTTCTTACTCTAGATCGTGTGGTAGAGATCAGTTGTAAGAACTCAATTTCCTAAACTCTATCTTATTCATAATACGATGATGCCTGCATCCAGGAAGACGGTTGGTAAGAAATATAGTTGTGGAAGAGTTGAGTCAGAGGAACTCAATTTTTGCATCATGCTTATGATGAATAAATATGAGGTATTCAATAGATCATGTGTGTACTAAGATGTGTAAGCTTCTGGAAAAGGAGCCCTAAGGCATAAATATCTATCGACCCATATGGTAAAAAAAGCAACGAGAGATTCAGAAGGTAGATACAAGCTTCAACAAGTAAAAGAAGCAAGATGAAAAAGGGTACGAAGTACCCAGCTCATGAAGATTTTCATTATTTATCATTCAAGAAGGGAGATATAAGCATTTTGAGTTACCTTCAATTGTAACAGAGGTATGTAAAATTGACCACACCCATCTCATTTATGCCCTATGGAAGCTAACATAAGTAGTATAAGAGAAGGACGGATATCAGAATCCGGATGGGGTTAGAGTAACCCAAAATAGTGAATGGATTATTTGTGTCAGTTGACATTTCCGGAGGATATTGCAAATGTGGCAATAGATCTTCTTGTAAGACACCCAGATGGTGAACTCTAAAATAGTACAGCTAGATATGAGTACTACAAAGATAGGCATTGGAATCCTGAAGGGATAAATATTATCTTAGTGTGGATTCCATCCCTAGTAAAGGAAGAATGTTAGGCAACCCGAAGAGCCAACAGATGAAGCAAGGGGAGCTAAAAGCAAAAGAATGTCTTGTTAAAGTTTTCAGAATAAAGTGATAGATAGAAATATTAGCAGGGAAATAAGAAGAGAGATAACGAAGCATTATGAGTAAGATGTGATGCATGGATGACAATAGTAGAAAAAAAAATGACAGTATTACATAGTCTATAGTCAAGTGAAAGAAAAGATGAGAGGTGACAGGCCTTGAGACAGCAAAATAGTATAGGCCATAAAGTCATATCCTCATTTCGAGAAATAAGTTCGTGACTTCAACGCGACTACCAGAAGGAAAAGTTAGACCCCAGAATAATAGAAATCGGTATGGGCTGGTGAACAAGTTAAACTAAATATGAATTAGGTACTGGGTGATTTGATAATGGTCGGCATCATGGGAATTTCAGATTGCGTTCCGGCGATAATGGAATGGACAACAGAAGAAGATTCATGAAAAATTCAGAGAATGGTCATTTAGGAAGACGCTTCCCTAAAGCAAGCAATGTGAGCAAAGTTAAGCTTAAGGGACTGTATGTGCCAGTTATACTAAGTGTCACCCTCGTGAATAAAGAATTTTATTATTCTTGATACATAAGGATTTCCGCAAGGCAAGTAAGGGTCATCGATGATTTGAAAAGACACCAATGATGAAGAGGTAAAATATCTATGGGTAGATCCTCGTGGATCCAACTCCTAGTACTCCCCTAAAGGGGGGAATATAGAGTGATGTGGCAATAAGTCAGAATTAAGTGGTTCTAGTAACTATGGATTAATAAAGGAAGAATGTGATAAGAATGAGAAAGGGATAAGATTGCACTTATTCAAATCCTACATATATGCTATGATTCCAGAACATTATGCAAACACGGCGTTAAGGAGAGGAGGTAAGGGTTCCTGCCTGAGATGTTATTGATAGATAAAGAGCCAGTGCGGGACGTAAGTAAGATAAAGGAAATGACCCATGAAAGATTACGCAGAATATTGATATGAGAATGAGACAATGAGTAGTTAGTAGTTGATTCGGGAAAAGCCTAGGTATGGCTAGACAAGAGGATAGAGACGAAGTAGCGGATCGTGCAAGATAAACATAGTAAACTCTAACATAGTGAATTCAGCCTCGCAGTTATGACAAGGTAATCCTTGAGAACTATTCAGATAGGAGTTGGGGTAGTTAAAGGTACCGTATGAGTGTTACGGAAATAAAAGAGAGTTCCATTGGGAAGACAGTCAAAACTTCAGTTCACAAGCAACCGTACGAGTATATGAGTGTGGAGGTAAGTAACTACGGATAATTACAAGTGAGCACGAACATCAAAAATTCTATCGAGAATACGATGTAATAAGCTCACAGCTTTACAAGAATTAGAGGGTCCTCCCTAAGTACTACAATGAAAGACTAGCTGAGGAAATAGGAAAGAAGTCTTCAATCTAAGCATAGTGACCTAAAGAGGAAATGGTCTTATAACAACAGTTTCACAACAACATTGTATGCACTCCATAAGAAAGTGGCACCTATCGTGGCTAAGGAATGGGAAAAAAATCAAAAGTAATATTCGAGATCATATAAGTTGCACGAAAATTTTGGCATACGTGGGAACTAAGATTAGCTAAGTATGCATGCAACAAGTGGAAGAAACAACCAGGAAAAGTAATTCCTTGCATTTAAAGGAAGTTGAGAAGGAATGAAAGGAATTATTCGATCAATTATCCAGAGTTAGTTACGTTATGAACGCACCTAAGAGTTCAGAGTTTTATATATGCAGCATATATATTGACAATCATGCAGACGTAGAAGACTCCGGTATAAGTTAAAAGAAAGAATTGAGCCCAGGACATAGACAAAGGATTGAATTGTTAGAAGATTGAATCATGGATATTCCATAGCGCCCATGAAAGGCTAAAGTAATAACTAATACCAGGAGCCACAGATCAGAAGATAGCTTAAGCCTACACGAAGGTTGATCATAAGGAAGAGGAAACTAAAGAGTTATATCAACTAAGTAAATCAGGAGTCTGATTATTGGACCTAGAAAATTATAGATTTCGTGATTGAGAACATTGCAGGATCATTCTTAATATCATAGGTACAAGAGAGATGGTACAGTAGCCATATTTTATAACGGTCTACGATAAAGTTAGTTAGAAGAGTACCAGCCTCATAAAAAGTCAATATGAAGCTCCCACCGGAGTGTGTATGCACCAGAGGTACAAGTATTATAATAGAGCTTCAAGTTATGGATGTGAATCATACCTATATAGAAGGGAGGTCATGAAGGAAATAAAACATGTGACGTGAGAGTTTAAGGCAAGTAAGGTAAAGGTGAACAACGTACGAGATACTCAGGTGCAGAAGATTGTGAATAATCTATAACTTCAAGATGAAGGTCTAGAAGCATTGGGATTCAGTATCCAGGAATGATAGCAGCGTCGTCAGTGGCATATCTTCCAGCCTATGGTTTCTAGGTATCGAGAAGCCTAATTAAGAAAGTAAAGAAGAGTTAGAGACGATGTGATGTCTCGCTTGATGTTCCAGAATAACATAAGGAAATCTATCGTGCAAGCAAGTTGAAGGAAGGTTGCGAGCAGTATAAATGGATACGTATAGGTCGCAAGCTAAAGTATGGTAAAGCGACAAGGTTTTAGGAAGACAGGAGTAAGGATAAGAAAGGGCGAGTGAGAAGGTGACGAGAATGGATAAGTCCTCAGGATTAAGCCCATGAAAACAAGAAGAGATGATGGTTTCTCTAAGTTATGGAAAGCTCAATATAGCCTGAATAAACTCAAAGGAGTCTAAGACTAGTTGCATTAGAAGAGATGGAATGCTGCCCTGGTAATAGAATAAGGGGGTAATTGTGATAGATAAAGGATGATGTTTGGGCCTTCGATTGAGTAATTATTTGATGAATTGTAAAGGATTAAAATACCCTCATAAGGAGAATCACATTGGGATGCTACAAAATACGGTTATGGAAGTATAGTATCGCCCCTAGGTGGATCAATCTAATTACTCCAGATGTCCCCGATGAGACGTGAGCCCTCAAAGGAGTCTAAGACTAGTAGCATTAGAAGAGATGGAATGCTGCCTTGGTAATAGAATAAGGGGGTAATTATCATAGATAAAGGATGACGTTTGGGCCTTCAATTAAGTAATGAATTGATGAATTGTAAAGGATTAAAATACACTCATAAGGAGAATCACATTGGGATGCTACAAAATATGATTATGGAAGTATAGTATTGCCCCTAGGTGGATCAATCTAATTACTCCAGATGTCCCCGATGAGACGTGAGCCCTAGCGACAGTATTATATAAGAAGTTTCAAGTTATCAGTGGTATATTGTAAATCAATATTGAGGTGAATCAACAATGGATGGACAAAAGTCACAAAGTATGAGATGAGATTAGGCTGTCATTCTTAAGATGAACAGTAATGAGGAAGCATTTAAAGACCTAGTTTTATACATATGGGATAAGCAACAAGAGTAAGCTGGAATTTGGTAGCAGACCTAAACAACGATAAATCGAAGTAAGAGTTATGGTATAGTATGACCTACCTAGATGCAGTAAAGTCATACGGATGAATATCCAGGTCTATGAAATAAGATATAGAAATAATCGTAAATTTAACAAAGTACCAAGCGAAGAACTTCAGTATACCTATAGATTCCTAGAGGGACATCGTATCAAGCTCGGTATATGTTTACAAAGTGAGGGCTAGAGATTAGCTAAAAGCTAGAGGAAAAAGGAGAGAAAAGTCGCATAGGTGCACTCACAAGGTTAGAGTCGTACATGCTGCATGATAAAAGGTAGCAACAGTTACGAGATTGGAAGAATTCCGACCATAGGTCATGGTGTGAGAAAGAGACCTAAAGGGGGGAATGCCTTGGCCTTTGGATTTATTCAAAGAACAGTTGCCTAAATGGCAAGAAGAGTATTAAAGTATTCGCAAGAGCTAAGGGTTATGAGAATGATAAGTGCATCAGTCAACATTCGAGGACGAATGTTCCAAAGGGGGGAATGATGTTATACCCCATATTTTCGTACGTGAAAGTACACCGTAAGTAAATTGATGAAAGCTCGAAAATGAGATATTACATCCCGCATTTTCGTACATTAAAGTTTCGTCGCAAGTCAATCGACGTAAGTTCGGGAATGAGATTATAAGCATTATGCTATTTCAAACAAGTGACGAGTAAGTGCCATGAAGGATAAAAGGTACACGAATTAAATAAAATGAGTTTCATTGAAGGTTGTCAATTTGGGATAAAATACGGTCCGAGCTATAATACCCGATATTTATGGACTAGTACCATACAAGGTACCATATGACCGTGATAGTATGATGTATAAAGCATATTAAAAATGAGTAGTATTTTAAATAATTTGAGATAATTCTTAATTATGCGGATAATTGGTTAATTATCGGGTAACAGGACATTATCTAATTAATTAATAAATTATGAGATAAGACCAACCCCTCCCCCCCTCCCCCCTCTAAAAAAAAATGTGGCAGCTAGCCACATTCTAAAGAAATGACTCTTAGTCATTTCTTATTAGGTGGCATAATGTGTTAATTACACATTCACTCCATTCTTATATTTTCCATACTAAAGATTATACAATTAGAATGTTAGTCATTCTTACCATCAGAAGGTTAATCATTCTTACAACCAAAACGTTAGCCATTTTTACAAGATTTCAACAAAACGTCTTTCAACCAAAATCCAACGAGAATTATTAGAAGCTTAACAATGTAAAAGTTTTGCGATTCTAAAGGAGTACGGTAAAACCTTTTTTAAGAATATCATATAAATTTTTCCCTACTCCAGGTTTGTTAAGGCTATTCCTTCTTTCTTTTTGGCATGACCCAAATGATACTGAAAGAAACGAGCAAACGCACAGTTTCTATAAATGACTCTATTCATAGAAATATTAGGGGTGTCTATATTCTTGATTCCCCATGTGAATTATTATTATATCTTCTGTTCATGGGTCTCAGAAAAATACGTATTTGATAAAATTTATCCGACAGGCATATTATTTTTATGACATTTCGAGAAAATCTTATTAACGTATTTCTTAAGGCATATTATTTTTATGACATTCCGAGAAAATATTATTAATGTATTTCTTATGCATTTTATGCATTTATATATATACATTGACCCATGACTAGATGGAGTTATATATGCGTATATATGTATATTATATGTATATGGGATATGGGAAAAGGTTATGGCGTTATATACGCACCACCACCTGATCAGCTGGTATACGTTGATGATTTGCCCACAGTGGCTGAAATGATATGATGGGATGCCCTCAGAGGCTTGATGATATTATGAACGCATATACCAATGCATGGTATGACATTTATACGCATATGCATGATATTATAAAAATGAAATAATTCACAGAGCTATGCAGACGTACATGTCTAGTCTTTTACTCCATGTTTCTCTAATGTTTATTATTTACTGATTTTTATTCCTTACATACTCGGTACATTGTTTGTACTGACATCCCTTTTGCCTGGGGACGCTGCGTTTCATGCCCGCAGGTCTCGATAGACAGGTCGAGAGTCCTCCAAGTAGGCGATCAGCTCAGCGGGAGATGTCCGTGCACTCTATTTGTTTCGGAGTTGCTTATGTGGTCAGTATGATTAGGACATGTACTGATTAGTATGGCGGGGCCCTGTCCCAACCTTTTTGACATTTATGAATTCTTAAAGGCTTGTAGACATATGTCGTGTACTTGAAAGATTGTACGGCCTTGTCGGCCTATGTTTTGAGTTTATAAATGATGATGTTGGCATATTAGGCCCGTATGTCACGTGTATATGATAATGTAATAAGAAAGATACATTACGTTGGTACTCGGTTGAGTAAGGTATCGGGTGTTAGTCGCGCCATCGGGTTGGGTCGTGACACCCTACTTCTACCGGAGTTAAAGCTTTTGCGCCGTACACGAGGGAAAAGGGGGTTTCCCCTGTGCTTGACTTGACCGTAGTTCGGTATGCCCATAGAACTCCGGGTAATTCCTCGCGCCAGTTACCCTTAGCCGCTTCCAGCCTTTTCTTGAGGTTTTGAATAATCACTTTGTTTGTCGACTCCGCTTGACCATTTGCTCTTGGATGATAGGGTGAATATATGATCCTCTTTAGTTTTAAATCTTGGAAGAACTTTGTAATTTTTGCGCCGATAAATTGTGGCCCACTGTCGCATGCTATCTCTTTTGGTATTTTGAACCTGCAAATTATATTTTCCCACAAGAAATCGACCACTTCGCGTTCTCCAATCTTCTGATAAGGACCTTCTTCCACCCACTGAGAAAAATAGTCAGTCAAAATTAAAAGAAATCATACCTTTCTAGGAGCCAGTGGCAATGGTCCGACGATGTCCATCCCCCATTTCATGAACAAAATTCACATATAGTCAAAAATTAGGTGCTCACAGATGCACTAGCGGTTCGTAGTGTTGACACTTGTCACATTTTCGTATGAAATCTTTGGCATCTTGTTCCATGCCGGGACAATAATATCCTGCCCTTACCAACTTCAGCACTAAGAAAGAGATTACCTCCGCATGGATCAGCTTTTGGCAGAGTAGGAGCAACATGTCGCTCGCCTAACGAAACTGAAGCCAAAGTTGCAGAGGTTGTTGTATTGGAAGCTCGTTTGCGGCAAAACGAGCAAGAAGTGGTAACCCTTAGCAAACAAATTGGCCCGATGATGGTAGGATATAATCTCAAATTTTAGTTTCCTATTGCACTCTAATTTAATGTACTTTAATTGAGGTTGAGCTTTAATCGCTAGTGTTTTGCACTAATTGGGTCTTTTATGCCTTGTAGGAGCGATTCCGAGCTAAGTAAATGTTATGGAATTAATTCAAGCTATTCTGGAGCTTTGAAGTCTTAGTAAACGCCCAAGGATTAAGTTGGGATCGTGTTCGAAGATCAACGGACAATAGTGCACTTAATGAGAGAAACGAAGAATTGAGCAGGACGCCACCCAGGTGGCAAGCGCACACTGGGCTCGCACTGGGCATGCAAGTCAGGCAGAACACTGTCCAATGTGTGTGGCCATATGCACGAGCACACTTACAGGTGCACAGCCACGCACGTCCAACGCCGGAAAGTGTCCTATTATGCGTAGGAAAAGGTATTTTCGCCTGGGCCCGACCCTACTTGGTATATATACATGGAAAAATGTTATTTTGTGAACGTTTGACACATCTAAGACCTAAGGAGGCTAAGGAGGAGTTAGAGAAGAAGAAGAAGCACAAGGAATTCATCATTCGATCCTCACTCAAGACACGAGTTTGGATCGTTTTATGTTTTTCTTTAATTTAATCATATTTGTGATGAATTACTCCCTGTCTATAGAGTAGTTCTCTTTAGGGATTGATGGATTTGGTGTATTGATACTTGTTTGCGGATGATAACTCTAGTTTTATGTATTGAATCGTTTTGGATGTTTTATTTGTTGCATCTATATTCACTAGTTCATGTAATCGAGAGAGGCATAACTTGTGATATTTTTGCATAATATTTTGTAGGTTGAATTCGTTAATTCTTCTTAGTAATCAAAAAAGGCTAGTTGAGTTGTTGATAAAACTTAGTTAGGAGGATAATCGAGAGAGGTTCTCCTAAAGACCAATCCACTACAAATTCTTGCATATCTTCACCGAGTTTAACTTAGTTCATCTTGCGAGTCGGAGACTTAATCGAGAGAGGAGTTTCTTCTAAACGTGTGAACTAATAATTAAGTGAATTATAAAGACTCACTTGAACATTAAAGGTGAATTATCTAGAGTTAGATCCCAAATAATTATCTTGCACATATTCCATCAAAACCTGGTTTTCTCCCATTGATATCTTTCCTTACTCACTATTGCGATTGTTTAGTCAAAAGTTTAGAATCTTAGTTAATTTTAGTTTTAATCATATAAATCTCAATTTTTGATCATCTTGGATAGAAATCAAGCTATAAATTATGAAAATACTGTTTAACTCCAATCCATGTGGATACGATATTATATTATACTATATTCGACTAGCGAGCATATTTAAGTGTGTTTTGCGCTCGTAAAATTTTAAAGGGTTAGATTTGACGAAGCTAGGGACAAATGGGTTGAAGTCTATAACGCCGTTCTTGCTCCAACTGAACGCAAGGCTGCCTATGAAGAAAGAGTGATCAACTTAGAGGCAGCCTTTAACTCCAAAATTGAAGAGAGCATAATAGGCTTTTTAGTTCAACTGTCTGCGACATTGATGTTAGCCTCAAATCTACTAGGTCCCCCCGGAAAAACCTTTCATCCAAGGTAACCTAACTCAAAGAAGAACTTAAGCATCGAGCGGCTTCCCTCGATGTTGAGAAAACTTACTCCATGTACAATATGAGGAGAAAAACCTTGGAAGAGGCCAAATCTAATGTCATTAATTTTGATGCCAAAATCGCTAAGGCCCGTGAGCTTGAGTTAGCTGCTAAAAGTGGACTCCCAGCGAGATCTGATGCACCTGGTCCTTCTGGTTCTGATTTCTCGGAAACTGAAGAAAAATCGGAGGATGATGATGTTGAAGACCAAACTGGCAAAAATGGTGAGCCATCGGTGGGTTCGTCTATTTCTCCCGGGGGCGCGAACATTTCTTTTCTTCCTGGTTCCGAAGATACTATAGTTTAGCTTTTCTTTTCAATTTCTAATTCTTGTACCTATACCATTTTGACATGTTTTTGTAAATAAAATTATCTTTTGCTCAAGTATTGTTTGAGTCTTCCTTTCGTTTGAATATTCAGGCAAGTCTTTAATCTTTGCATTTTCTTCCTTTTAAGAATTTTGCGCAAGCTTTTTTTGCATCTTGTGTAACTTTCAAATGACAAAGTTAATTCATCGTTAAGTTAATTCATCATTCAGACAAGAAACAAGATAAAAACAAAAGGATTTCATTTTATTCCTTCTATTTTCAAAAAGTAAATACATATGCATTTGTTATGCTGAAAAGAAATTGCCATTACTTATGGCTAACTTGTACAACTTGTTTCTACGAGGTTGTCCGCCCAGTCCTCGGTCCCAATGATGCAATTATATTTCTGGTTTTTTGTTTCCCGATCGACGTGGCAGTCATTGTTGTCGTATTCTCATATCAATCCTCCCCTAGTGTTCGAATGCGAAGAGTGAGAAGTGGAACACTTGAAGTCTTGTATCTTCGAAGATTCCACTAATGCATTGCTAGATAATCCTTAACTTAGTAACATAGTTTACTTCCTCTTAGGAATTTATGCTATCGAGCGAAGGAGTATCTAACAACCCTCTAGTGGTTTGTGTTCGTGAACAATCAG
Organism: Nicotiana tomentosiformis; assembly: GCF_000390325.3. NCBI lineage: Eukaryota > Viridiplantae > Streptophyta > Magnoliopsida > Solanales > Solanaceae > Nicotiana > Nicotiana tomentosiformis. Next base: position 38,899,566 of record NC_090818.1, on the reverse strand, counting down.
GTAACCTTTGCTCAATAGCAAACTTAACTTCCCGGTGGGAATTTGCTATAGAGCAAAAGATGATCTAACCATCCCCTAGTGGATCTTTTCTTGTGTGCCTTGCTATTAAATGTCTTATTGATGTTGTCTTCGTAGTATGCTTTCTGTTGCTTCCTCGTTAAAAACCTTGCCAGAAAAACCCAATTGGACAAAAACTGAATGAAGGAAAATAGAGTGCAGCACATACTTTCTGATTGGATAATGTTCATCAGCAATTATATCTTTTGAGGTGTGCCACGTTCCAATTGTTGGGCAACATTTCTCCATTTGATTTTTCAACTCGTATGAACCTTTCCCCGTGATAGCTGAAACCTGGTAAGGGCCTTCCCACGTTGGACCTAGCTTCCTCGCATTGAGCTCCCGGGTGTTTTGAGTTACTTTCCTTAGGACCAAGTCTCCTACTTTGAAATAACGGAGGTTGGCTCTTCGATTATAATACTGATCCATTCTATGCTTCTGAACTACCATTCTGACATGCGCTAAGTACTTGCATTCATCGAATAGTTTCAAGTTGACTAACATTTCTTCGCTGTTCAATTCTTCATCTTCCTGGAAATATCTCAAGGTGGGTTCCCCTACTTCCACCAGAATTAAAGCTTATGCATTGTACACGAGGAAAAAAAGGGTCATGTGCTCGACTTGATTGTAGTTCGGTATGCCCATAGAACTCTGGGTAATTCCTCAGGCCAGTTACCCTTAGCCGCTTCCAACCTTTTCTTGAGGTTTTGAATAATCACTTTGTTTGTCGACTCCGCTTGACCATTTGCTTTCGGATGATAGGGTGAAGATGTGATCCTCTTTATTTTTAAATCTTGGAGGAACTTTGTAATTTTTGCACCGATAAACTGTGGCCCATTGTCGCATGCTATCTCTTTTGGTATTCCGAACCTACAAATTATATTTTCCCACAAGAAATCTACCACTTTGCGTTCTCCGATCTTCTGATAAGGACCTGCTTCCACCCACTTAGAAAAATAGTCAGTCAAAATTAAAAGAAATCTCACCTTTCCGGGAGCCGGTGGTAGTGGTCCGACGATGTCCATCCCCCATTGCATGAACGGCCACGGGGACAGAACCCAATGTAAGGGTTCTGTTGGTTGATGCACTGGTGGTGTGTAGTGTTGACACTTATCACATTTTCGTACGAAGTCTTTGGCGTCTTGTTCCATGCGGGGCCAATAATATCATGCTATTACCAACTTCAGCACTAAGGAATCTGCGCCCGAGTGGTTGCCACATATCCCTTCGTGAACCTCTCTCATGACATAGTTAGCTTCGGATGCCCCTAAGCATCGGGCCAGTAGGCCTTGAAAAGATTTTCTATACAAATGGCCTCTCTTGAAGCTATATCACACTGCTTTGGCGCGCAGCGCCCGAGATAGTTTAGGGTTTTTAGGTAACTTCCCGTGTTTGAGATAATTGATGATTTCATTCCTACAGTCCCAAACTAGATTAGTCAAATTTACCTCATAGTAACCATTTGTATCCAGGGCTGAGTTCATCGGTTGTACTACTATCCTGGACTCCATTCCCTTTATTTTAGTCGATGATCCTCGGTTTGCCAATGCATCTGCTTTTGCGTTATATTCCCTTGGGATGTGAGTAATTGACCACTCCCGGAATAGCGCCAACAGAGCCTGAACCTTTACCACGTATTGTTGTATGCACTCCTCTTTGGTCTAGAACATCCCATAGACCTGATTTACCACCAGCTGTGAGTCGCATTTGATTTCAATGACCTCAGAGTCAAGTCCCTGGGCCAATTAGAGCCCTGCAATCAAAGCTTCATACTCTGCTTCATTATTAGTTAAATGGACCGTCCTGATGGCTTGCATTATGCTTTCCCCCGAAGGCGTGATTAAGACTATACCGAGCCCAGACCTTTTTACGTTGGAAGCTCCTTCTGTAAATAAGGTCCTAACCCCTGATGTCGATTCTGACACTATTACTACTTTCTTGGTTGCTAGAGGCAATAATCCCGGACTGAAATCGGCCACCAAGTCAGCCAAGAATTGCAAATTAATTGCAGTCCTTGGTTTATATTCGATGTCGAATTCATTCATTTCGACGGCCCATTTGGCCAATCTACCCGAGAGCTCAGGTTTATGGAGGATGTTCCACAAAGGGAAATTAGTCATCACGACTATCGGGTGGCATTGGAAGCAGGGCCTCAGCTTCCGAGCGGCGACTACGAGAGCTAAGGCCAATTTCTCCAAATATGGGTAACTAGTTTCTGCTCCCAATAAAATTTTACTAACATAATAAATGGGAGATTGTGTACCTTCATTCTCTCAGACTAAAACCGCACTTATTGCAACTTTCGAGACTGCGAGATAAACCAACAACGTTTCACCTTCTTTTGGTTTTGATAGGAACGGAGGGCTTGACAAGTACTTCTTTAAATCCCTCAAAGCCTGTTGGCACTCCGGGGTCCATTCGAAATTATTTTTCTTTTTGAGCAGTGAGAAGAAATGATGACACTTTTCCGATGACCGGTAAATGAACCTGCTCAAAGCTGTCAATCTCCCTGTAAGCCTTTGAACTTCCATCACGTTTGATAGTTGGTCCAAGATGTCTTCTATGGCCTTGAACTTATCGAGGTTTACCTCAATTCCCATTTGTGATAGCAGAAATCCCAGAAACTTACCAGAGTTGACCCCGAACGCGCACTTCTCGGGATTAGGTTTCATATTATACTTCCTTAGGATGTCGAAAGTTTCTTGCAGATGTTTAAGATGATCACCTGCATTTAAAGACTTAACGAGCATATAATCTATATAAACTTCCATAGTTTTTCCAATTTAATTTTCAAACATTTTGTTCACGAGCAGTTGATAAGGGACTCTGCTATTTTTCAACCCGAAGGGCATCACATTGTAGCAATATATACCAAAATTCGTTATAAATGAAGTTTTTTCCTGATCCTATGGGTTCATCTTAATTTGGTTGTACCCGAAATAAGCATCGAGGAAATTCATTAACTTGTGTCCGGCCATGGCATCAATCATTTGATCGATGTTTAACAGTGGGAACGAGTCTTTCGGGCACGCCTTGTTAAGATCTTTATACTCTACACATATGCAAAACTTATTGTTCTTCAAAGGAACTACTACTATATTGGGTAGCCAGTATGGATATCTTACCTCTCGGATCGAACCGATATTAAGTAAGCGGGTTACCTCTTCTTTGAAAAATTTATTCCTGGCTTCGGCAATCGGGCATTTCTTTTGTCTTACCAGAGGTATGTTGGGATCCAAGCTTAACTTGTGTACGGATACCTCTATCGGGGTGCCTGTCATATCTTCGTGTGACCATGCAAAATAATCGGCGTTAGATTTAAGGAATTTAATGAAGTCGGACCTGAGTTGTGGGTGTAGTCCTGTCCCCAAGTGGAATTTCCTTTCTAGGAATTCTTCTAACAATTCCACTTGCTCCAGCTCTTCCGATGTGGACTTCATTGCATCAGTCTCTTCTGGAACTTGGAAATATCTCGGCACATGATAATATTCTGACGCCTGGCTAACTTCTTCTAGTTCGGGAGTAGGTGTCGGTCCCTGTAATTACTATACAACGTGTTCCTTTCCTTTGCTACTGGAGACCGAAATTGCATTTATCTCCCTTGTCACCGGTTGATCAACCCTTATCTGCTTGATTCCTTCGGGCATTGGAAACTTCAGCAATTGATGATATGTTGATGGTATAGCTTTCATCTCGTGCAACCATGGCCTTCTAGAATGATGTTGTATCCCATATCACCATCTACAACTTCGAAAAGAGTTGTTTTCATTACTCCTTCAGCGTTCGTGAGTAATAACATTTCTCCCCGGGTTGTCACACTTGCGAGGTTGAATCCAGCGAGGAGCTTTGTGGCCGGAATAATGCTTCCGGTGAGTTTAGCTTGCTCCAATACTCTCTATTGTATGATATTAGCCGAACTTCGTGGATCCACTAGAACATGTTTAGTCTTAAAATCTAGCACATTTAAAGAAATTACCAGTGCGTCGTTGTGTGGTAGCAGCAATCCGTCTGCGTCCTCCTCCGTAAAAGTGATATCGTCTTCCCGAAGACTTTTGCTATGCGTTATTGATACTTTCATCTTCTTTACTGCTGAAAAGGTGACCTCGTTAATCACGCTCCCTCCGAAGATCATGTTGATTTTTTGACGCGGGGGATCTGCTCTTGCTTTCGAGGGTTCCACGTTGTCCCGGTTACGACCATAATTGTTTTTAGCTTGGTCACTCAAGAATTCTCTAAGGTGAACATTATTCAATAATGTTGCCACTTCTTCCCAGAGATGTCGACAGTCCCCGATCCGGTGGCCATTCGACTCGTGGTATTCACACCACAAGTTGGGATCCCTCTGGCTGGGATCAGATCTCATCGGTTTTAGGAACCGTGCTTCTTTGATGTTTCTCTTGGCCGACACCAACCCCACTATACTGACGTTGAAGTTGTATTACGATAACTTAGGGTAAGAAGGATCCCACGACCCTGACACTTCTTTATCCCGCAGTGATCGATTATTTCGACCGCGATCAGTCCTCCTCTCAACGGCGAACCTGTCCGCTGTCCAAAAACCTCTGCAATGGCCTTTGGTCCGTTCGTAGGGCAAAAACCGGCCCCTCGAAGTCCGTATGTCCGCGTCATAATTGTCGTGCCCATTTTTCTCGCGAAGGCGGGCTTCGACGTCGTGACAACTCTTCTAAAAGGAAGGGATGTTAAAAGAGAGAGTCGCCACCTAATGAGTTTGAGGTGCGTTAGGGCACCTATTTGCAGATAATTCTGGATTAACCAGTTGCGTCACCAAAGATCGGGTAAGGGCTCAAATTACCTCGAGGAGAAGGTGTTAGAAACTCTTCGAGATCCACAATTGTGGGTCCCGGCCGAACTCAAATTATATGAATTAGTCTATGTGATAAAATAAACGAAGAGAGGGCACATAAACTTAAGAAGTTTATTATAAACAGATTTTGAATAGGGGGTACAACTATTTTCGATTCTAGTAGGAAAAGAAAGAAAATAGGGGGGTCCTAAGTTTTTTAGCCTAAAGGATCACCCCGTGCAACATAAATAATACTTCGTAACTCCCTCCAGATGGGGTGTTACTCGTATTATTCAGCGGGCACAGACCATCATCTCTTGCTACCCGATTACTATCTTTAAGTTGTTACCTAAAGCATACAATTATAACTCGTACCCTATGCGTGCACTACCCGTCCCATGCCTATGGTCCAGGAGGCTTTGAACCTCTATTTGGGTAGTTCTAGACTTTACTTAGGCTGCTCAAAATGATAAAATTAGGTGACATACAAAAACAAATTAAACTTCATGTAAATGCAATTAAGGGCTCAAGTTATCCTCCACACACAAACAAACAAATGCACGCGGGCAGTTTAAGCAATACATAGTTTCAGAATTTGAGACTTAGAGTCCTATATGCATGGATTCGAGTTGATGTTGAATTCAATATCGTATATGTGGTGTTGTTGTCCCAAGTTAACTGATTTGCAGATTATGGGGGGGAGGGGTTATGGAACCTATAGACATGATTTCTAAGTGGCTATACAGTTTAGGAGTATTTGGTATTACACGTTGATCATTGAGACCACAGGTTATAAGTTATTAAACCTATAGACATGATCTCTAGGTGATTTACGCAGTAGGGACAATAAAACTTATTGGAAATGCTCAAAATTACTTATGCTTCTTAATAATCGCGTGGATAATCGCGTTTGAAGAGCGAGTAGTAATGTCCTATAGGCATGATTTCTAGAGACTGGCGATTGGGACTGATTCTCATATATTTAGCTCCTATAGGCATGCTTTCTAAAGGTTGACAGTATGATGCAATAGCGAACTTAAGTATTTAAAATCCTACATGCATGATATCTATTGGGCGTGGTGCAGATTGAAAGGGTTGTTATTAGCATTCATTCCCTATAGACATGATATCTAATAATCGAACAGAAACAGACATAAGAGCAGGTAAAATATTTAGTCAAACGATCATGCTTTTGAATAATGTGCAGATATTAGACAAGTTAAGTGAAGTGTGTGATTTCCTATAGGCATGGTTTCTAAGTCGACAAAGCAGATATTATACATCCTATAGGCATGTTTTTTAGTGAATAACTGAATAGTCATGCAAAGTGTTCACTTCATATGGGTATGATGTCTATAACGATGCAACAGTAGACATAGCATCTGAATAGTAAACAAGTAGGATGTGTGTGTTCTTCTCCTAATATCATAATTTCTATAGGGCTCATGCAATCGAACATATAGCAAACACATTGTCAAGTCCTATAGGCATGTTATCTACCCATGCTATGTAGATATATAATTCTACCCATTCCCATTTCACTAGCATCCAATTGTTTATACAAAGTATTATTACAGACCCAGATTAACAAGTAAAATAGTAATATTACATGGCAATAGACAGGCCTATAGCAGGCCCAAATAAACAACTAAATACCCAGCCTTGCTGGACCTTCAACATTTTCGGCCTAGCATGCCACACGATCACAGGTCCATAGGGGAGTTCAGACCCCTTTAGTGATCCACAATACCAAATATTGCATCACTTGAAATCACCACAATACATGATAGGGAGGTAGGGTATTAGGGATAATTTTTTTTAGAAGTTGAATAATGACTAGAGCCTAACCCTAGTGTGTCAGAGTTCACGAGGGTCTCAATTGGACCCCGAGCAGTGCTCACACTAGGAAGGCCAACAACAGAGCCTAGATAGCCTTGGCTTTCAGACGGCTAAGAATTGGAATTTAGAATGTAAAAGTAACAAGTAAGGAGGGTAGATAGAGATCACTGAACTGAACACACCGCACAAATAGTCAAGCAAGCCAGTAGGTTCAGCAAGGTGCACATAACAGAGTAAAACATCATAGGAACTAGGAGAAGAGACAAGTTTGCAAGCATACATAGGTTGCACTAGTGGACATCTGAGGGTCTAAATTAAACTTAGTCTAACCTAATGCCACACTAATCAACACTTGAACACAATAAAGGGATGCACATGTTGATAACCACAGAAATGAGAGAACATCAGATAAAGCAAGACATACTAGGAAACATGTTATCACAAGAGTCTTAAAAAAAATAGAGTTGGAAATCCAGGACAGTGTGAAACGAGTTTGAACAGGTCTTAAAACACTCCAATATACACAGGATTCATTGAAAGTTCATTCAAGTAAATGGGTTCTCATAGAGCTAGGGCATTATCTAAGCATTACATGCAAAACAGCATACAACCACAATACTGAAGTCTAAATTAACATGTCAAGATGCTACATGGGTATAGAACTAATACTAGGAGATAAGAGATCACAGAGTGCAGATTATGGTGAAGCATGACATGAACAATAGACTATTCTCAGGAATCAATTAACACAGAATGATATCAAAGATGAACACCATCACAATTGAACCAAAGTTCAGAGACATGTGCAAAAAGAAGGAAAAATATTATAAAGGTTTAAACACTAACCAGTAGCAGAATTAAAAGAGTGTAGAGTGTAGCAGCAAAAACCCCAAATCCCCGATGCTTCAGAGTTTACAAGAGCCTCGAGAATGGGCTCTGAGCAGTGCTTGCACTAGAGGAGGTTGTTCAATAATTTAGAGAGCGTTTGACTATGCTAGTGAGTGAGTAAGAGAAAGGAGTAGTGAGAACAAAGTAAGGATTCAGAGGTTCCAATACCCTCTTAAGGGGTTTTATGAGAGGGGTTTATATAGTGTAGGAATTGAACACATAAACATGGAAAATCTTCAGACAAACACTAGAAAGGAAAGCACTCAAAATTAGTAAGGAAAGGAGAAAATTTAAAACCCTAATTTTAGGTAAAGTACACAAATCGGCAGAATTAAAATCACATGCTGCATAGAATAAGATGAACATATACAGGAATACTATTCAAAATCCAAGAATCGAACCAGATTTGGTTCGATTTAAAAGAATCTGAAACCCTAATTTTAGGGTAAGTAAAACAATCGGCAGAGACAAATAAATTTACACATAATAGGGTGAATATAGACGAGATAACACTTAAAATCAAAGGATTGAACCAATTTTGGTTTGAATCAAAGAAAATCTATAAACCCTAGCTTTAGGGTTAAATACGAATCAGCAAACTATGAACAAATCAGACTCACACGGTGTAGAAAAAACGTGTGTGGACGTAATATCGTCTAGATTCAAGAGGTGGAAGTCAATCGGACAGAATCAAAGTAAGAGTACTTACCATGTTTAGGCAAGTACTAGGTAATACCGTAGAGAATCACCCAGTAATGGAAATATACGGATATGGTAAGTGAATGGGAAGAAAATCCCATAAGAAGAGGGATTAGGAGATGGGTTTACGAGAGGCGGAGGGTTAGGGTTCTTCAGAGGGGAGAGAGTGGAGAGGCGGCGGGTTTAGAGGGAATGGGGTTAGGGTTTGGGGTCGAGTGATATAAGGAAAGGGGGGAAGGCATTGTGAGCCGTTGATCATTTTTTATTAACGGCTGGGATTTGAGAAGGGTTAGATCAGATTAATTAATTGGTTGGGATGGGGAGTCATTGTTTAGGCCCAGGTATTATTGGGCTGGGGCTGAGGTAGTTTAGGTCCGAAATTAGGATGAAATTAGGGGCAAATTTTAAATACCCAATTTCAACAAATAAATAATTTATAAAAAAATAATAAATAAATAACAGAAATATCATTTGTGCATGAAAATAATTAAAAATAATTATTTAATATTATAAAAATATAAAAAGTTATTTTCTGCATAAATAATATAATTATACATGCATATGGGCTATTATTGCAAAATATGCAATTTAGCAATAAAAAATACAAATGTAATTATAAGAAATACCCTAAAAATATTTAAAACCTCATATTGGTATAAATGATAATTTTAGATGATTAAATCATCATAAAAATAATTTAGAGGGTAATTATTAGATATTTATATAATAAAAATATAGAAATAAATTGATTTAAAGTCTTTAAAAATTATGGACAATTATGAAAAATACTCGTGTATGCTTGCAAATCAAATGATGATGCATATGCGCTATTTTGAAGGTGTGTGTGTGTGTATATATATATATATATATATATATATATATTTGGAAATTTTGAGGAAAATATTGGGTATCAACAATAATCATCCTTGATTTTTCTCTGTTCTTTTCTCGTCCTTTGGTCGACGATGGAAAACCAACTTGATCATCTTCGATCCTTATTTTTGATTCATACCGGTTGTGGACATCCGCCCAGATCATTTCTTGAAACTCGAGTAGGCTTTCCTTCAATTTTTGGGAAGCATCTGAACTCCTAGGATTCAATCCCTCGGTGAATGCTTTAGCCTCCCATTCATCCGGGACAGCCGGGAGCAACATTCTCTCCTTCTGGAATAGGGTAACGAACTCTCATAGTAGCTCGGACTCTCCTTGCGCAATCCTGAATATGTCAGACTTTCGGGCCTGTACTTTTCTAGCCCCAGCATGAGCCTTGATGAAAGAATCCGCGAGCGTTTCAAAGGAGTCTATGGAATGCTCGGGTACCAGTGAATACCACGTCAAGTCTCCCCTCGTTAAGGTTTCTGTAAATTTCTTTAGCAACACAGATTCAATTTCATGAGGAGCTAAATTATTTTCCTTTAACGCCATTGTGTAGGTGGTAATATGCTCCTGGGGGTCTGAAGTTCTATCATACGTTGGCACTTTAGGCATTTTGAACCGTTTCGGGATTAACTTTGGTGCCGCACTTGGCTTGTATGACAATTGAGTATCCTTTTTCGAGTCCGGACCTTTCAGCACTGGTGGCGCACCCGGGATCTGGTCCATGTGGGTATTCACTTCCCTCATAAACCGTAAAAGTTCATTCTTGAAAGGATCATTCTCGTTGTTGAGACCAGATCCATTTCCCCTGCCCCATCGGAGCCAATTTCACCCCTGGGAGTGTTGTTGTCGACCCTCTGTGTTGTTTGATTCGTGGGAACCCCGAGAAGAATCGAATCTCGTCTGTTTGCATTATTTGAAACTCCCGACAGTGCCAGCTTCAACTCCGTCATAACCTTATCCTGTCGCGTGAGGTGGCCTAGAATGGTCGCATGTTGCTCTTGCAAGACCCTTACCGCATCAACGACATGTTCCTCATTAGCATCATCGGGAGTGGTCTCCCGAACATGTCAAGTATATTGCCTGGCATCCACCGGTGTAGCGTCATTCCCCTCATTATGGGTGTCACTGATTGAGTCCTCAAAATGAGGCTGATCCCCTCGAATCTCCGGGTTGTGCATGTATTTAACAGTGTTATCTGCCATTTCTTATGATTTTTTCTAAGAAAAAATAATCAAAACACGTTAGTAAAAAAGGCAAGGATCAATTTAATTACACGGCTGTCTAGGCCCCACGGTGGGCACCAAACTGTTTACCCGTAAAATAATACAGTTGAATTTATATGTGGTTTCTAGACAAATGAATTAATTTGATCCTGAAATAATAAAATAATAGAAGCATTATGCAATACTTATCCTTGGGATATAGACGAAACAGCAGAAGTAACAGTTCCGAGAACAGGGTTTCCGGGTACAATAACAACGAAATCAATAAGTAAGAAGATAAGATTGTATTGAGATTTGTATAGAATGTAGCATGGGTTTTCTAGAAAATTCGTGTCATTTACAATGACAACTGATCTCACTATTTATAGCTATGAAGGAGGTCCTAGGATTGTGCCCTTCTTTAATTTCAATTATGAGGAGCATTGATGAAGAGTTAACGGTGAACATAAATGTTAAATTCCCTCTAACGGGTAATTTCTCTTAATGCCATGGAATCTTCCTTATTAAATGCTACCGAGCGAAGATCATTTATCACATCTTTATGAGCATTATTCTTTCCGCTGACAAACAAAACAGTAGCCTTCGGTCTTTGTCCATTCCCCTCGTCTTGGGTTCCACGTGTCCCTTTTTTGGACGGCCACGTGTCGTAGCTATTTTTACCCTATACAAAATTCTCATTGATCGGTTTACTCGATCTGCATCGAGTGTATAATTAAGAAAGTACAAGTTTTAAATTTTTGTGACACATTTTAAGATCGTGATAGATTGTAATTAGGTGCAAAATGAACAACTTCACTAGTGAATTCAGCTGCTATATATAGAAGCGGGTCTAGGATTTAAAAGTGGTAGGGGCACCACTATCAAATAAAAATCTGAGCAAATGCTTGAGTGGAAAAGAACCTACACAGCACACTAAAAGTCAAGTTGTATCCCCCAAATCAATCAATCCAACTGCCTAACAGCTTGTTTGGATTGTTGTTACATATCATTTCATAATGTATCGTATTTTATTGTACTGCATTGTATTGTATTGTTTGATGAACATAAAATTTGGATAGATTGTATCGTTTGTCATCGTTTCATAATGTCACGCACTAATAATATGAAGAATAAACTAGCAATATTACTAAGAGAAAATAAGATACGGAGTAGAATTATTATATAAAAAGTAGGATAAATGATAAAATATGATTATTTAATAATAAGAAAGGGCAAGATGAGAGAAATACACAAAGAAACGACGCCACCACACCAAATCTGTCGTTTAATAAAGTGGCACTTTTCGTCGTTACGTAACGATGGATTTAACGATACGATACCAATAAATTTTAAACAATAATCAAAAAAATATCATATTTAAAGTAACAATACGATACAATACAATAGGTAACAACCATCCAAACAAGCGGTAAGTTTTGAGTCTTAGAATGTCAGTCAAAATATGAGTGTGTGTGTGTGTGTGTGTTTTAGGATAAAAGTTCTGAGTTTTATATGCATGTTATAAAATATATATATATATATATATATATATATATATATATATATATAAGTTTAAAATTTTTGAGATACCACTATCGAATAAAAATTTGAGTAAATGCTTGAGTGAAAAAGAACCTACGTAGCACACTAAAAGTCAAGATGTATCCCCCAAATCGATCAATGCAGCTGCCCAAGTTTTGAGTCTTAGGATGCCAGTCAAAATATATACATGTTTTATATATATACATATCTTAAGATAAAAGTTTTGAGTTTTATATACATGTTTTATATATATAAAAAAAAATTAAATTACCAAGGGCCAGTGACCGCCTACTCTAAGGGTAGGTCCGCCTCTGGCTACATAAAGTAGCAGAGTCATTCTGCGTACATAATTGGATAATATCAGTAAAATAGACATCAGCGAATAGAGTAAGTTAAGTGTCACGACACCAAACTCCCTCAGTAGGATGTCGTGATGGCACCTAGTCTCTAAGACTAGGTAAGCCGATTACTATAACAATTAAACCAATTATTAACAATGTTAATTTGAAACAGAGTTTAATATGAATACCGATACAAGAGCTAAATGAGCCTACGTGGCAATAATCATAACAACCTCCCAAGACTGGTAATACAGAGTCATGAACTCTAGTTAAGTACATGAAAAGATCTCAAAGATCGAAATATAATATTGTTCAAGTGACAATCTGACAGTACAATATAAGGAAAGGACTCCAAGGGACTGCGACGACCAAACACCTCTACCTTGAATCCTTGCGATCAATAAACTAACTCCGCCCGAGTCTGATATCTCTAATACCTGGCTCTGCACAATAATGAGCAGAAGTCTAGTATGAGTACACAACGATCGGTACCCAGTAAGTATCAAGACTAATCTCGATGGATTAGTGACGAGATACAAGTCAAGACACTCACTAGACAAAATAACTTGTGCAGTATAGAAGTATAAAGCTAATAATCCAAAGCAGGAATCAGTAAATGGTAACAAGAATCAACATGTTATATAAACAGTAAGGCAATAGGATCACCATGAAAGTACCGTTGAAACCAAATAAGGAATACAATGACAACCAATAAGTCAAGTCGTTCTAACACAAGGTTCACAATGAAATCACTCTGTAATACTTCATCTCTTAGTCATAAGTCACGGGTTTCAACCAACCATTATATACTCACAGCACCTCATCCCCACATCCCGAATCACAACCGCACGGACAAATCATGTGCTAATATCTCAATTTTCCCGACATGATCACAGGCTTACAATCACAATCCGCCCGACGTGGTCACAGGTTCATAATCACAATCCACCCGACATGGTCACAAGCTCAAAAGCAACATGAAAACGGATAATACAAGTACACATGAGAGTGATCAAGAAAGGTCAAGTTTCATACTCCTAACCTGGTATAAGTGACATGCTACGGTGTATGCTTGTGCGAGTGTACTACTGCAGCCCAAGTCAACAAGTAATATCAAATACATTATGTAGCTCATCGAAGCAACAAAACAAGTCACGCAAGGTGTATGACATACACAAGGAAAAGCACACCATCACACTAAAATCACCAATACAATGTCGCCAAGTCATCACGCATCACCCTTGACATTGCCACCCTTATCTCTCTGATAGCTAGCCGTATCACTCCGCCCTGACATTATCGTTAGACACCCTTATCTCTCTGATGCCACCCATATCACTCCGTATAATAGCGATCCTTATCTCTCCGCCCGGACGATAATATAGCCACCCGTATCACTTCGTACATTCAACAACAGTAAGACGCCACCCTTATGCACCGCATAACAACAATGGTGACATGCCACCCTTATACTCCGCATAACAACAACCAAACCACAAAATAATTCACATGTGCTATCACCTCGTATCACAACATATCAACTCGTATAACAAGTGCCCATAGGCCACAACCTTTCCAAAGATCCAACGATATTAATATTTTCACAACACATAGCCCACGGCTCAACACAACATCTATAGAATCTCAATAAAAGTCAAGTTGTATCCCCCAGATCGATCAATGCAGCTGCCCAAGTTTTGAGTCTTAGGATGTCAGTCAAAATATATATACGTCTTAGGATAAAAGTTTTTAGTTTTATACACATGTTTTATATATATAAATTAAATTACCAATGGCCAATGACCGCCTACTCTAAGGGTAGGTCCACCTCTGGCTACATATAGTAGAAGAGTTATTCCGCGTACATAATTAGATAATATCGGTAAAATAGACATCAGCGAATAGAGTAAGTTAAGTGTCACGACCCCTAACTCCCTCCGTAAGATGTCGTGATAGCACCTAGTCTCTAAGACTAGGTAAGTCGATTACTATAACTATTAAACTAATTATTAACAATGATAATTAGAAACGGAGTTTAATATGAATACTGATACAAGAGTGAAATGAGCTAATGCGGCAATAATCATAACAACCTCCTAAGACTAGTAATACAGAGTCATGAACTCTAGCTGAGTACATGAAAAGACTCAAAGATCGAAATACAATATTGTTCAAGTGACAATCTGACAGTACAATATAAGGAAAGGACTCCAAGGGACTGGGACGACCAAGCAACGCTACCTTGAATCCTTGCGATCAACAAACTAACTCCGCCGGAGTTCGATATTTCCAATACCTGGCTCTGCACAAAAATGTGCAGAATTGTGGTATGAGTACAAAACGATCGGTACCCAATAAGTATCAAGACTAACCTCGGTGGAGTAGTGATGAGGTACAAGTCAAGATACTCACTAGACAAAATAACTTGTGCAGTATAAAAGTATAAAGGTAATAATCCAAAGCAGGAATCAGTAAATGGCAATAAGAATCAACATGTGATACAAATAGTAAGGCAATAGGAACACCATGAAAGTACCGTTGAAACCAAATAAGGAACACAATGACAATCAATAAGTGAAGTCGTTCTAACACAAGGTTCACAACGAAATCACTCTGTAATACTTTATATCTTAGTCATAAGTCACGGGTCTCAACCCACCATCATATACTCACAGCACCTCGTCCCCGCATCCCGAATCATAATAGCACGGACAACTCATGTGCCAATATCTCAAACTGCCCGACATGATCATAGGCTTACAATCACAATCTGCCCGGCGTGGTCACAGGCTCACAATCACAATCCGCCCGGCATGGTCACAGGCTCAAAAGCAACATGAAAACGGATAATACAAGTACACATGGGCGTGATCAATAAAGGTCAAGTTTCATACTCCTAACCTAGTATAAGTGACATGCTACGATGTATGCTTGTGCGAGTGTACTATTACGCGGTGCCTTCCTGAAGTTCCTTGGAATGGTGACGTAAGGCTAAGCAACTGATGTCAGTGCGGTTGCTGTCCACCAACTGAGGTCCCCTCCGTACGCTAGACTAGATTGTCAGTGTCGTACGGGAAAACCAATGGCATGAGCAATTGAGCAACTGAAATAAGCAATTGATGATGAAGGCTGATGATTGTATTGATGGTGATGAAATCTATTACAAAATGCTATGCGGTGTCGGGGGGAGAGACACCAGTACAGAGAAATGATTGCTTGCTTGAATGTTTGAATGCTTTGGTCCCCCTTAATAATGCTTAAAAAAAATAAACCAAAGTTACATGAGTTGACCAATGAAAACTGTAGAAGCACACTGAAAATAAATAAAGTAAAACTACCCTATAATTACAATGAAAAGGGCTTAGTCTTCTATAAGGTAGAAGCAAGTCCGATGGCAGAAACTTTGTCTTGAGCATCAGGGTCTGCGCGCGCATTGTTGTCGGCGCGCGCGACACTATTTGGATCTACCTGCGGCTGGGCGCGGGTGCTTGGCATCTGGTTTGCACGCGCAGCACTGTCTGTGCGTGCGGCGCTATTGGCAATATGATGGTTTGTGCGTGCGGCATTGTCGGTCACGCGACACTTTTGGTATTCGCCAGCCACTAGGCGCTGGCACTAATTATCGGTAGGGCAATAGAGGCACATGCGTGCTTGTCACTTGGCACTGCCGAGACCACGGGGCCGACCGTGGCGCTAGGCATTGGGAGACTTGCCAGGACACCATAGGGCGCGTCCAAGGGGTCATGGGTCGATGATGGAAAGCAGCCCATGACATTCTCCCCCACCTGAGTTGGCGACGTCCTCGGAGCCTTACCTGCAGGATGATGATTAGTCAGGCTCTTGTTGGCTGGGAGGTCTGTTCCCTCGGTCTTGTGAGGTGGTTTACTGAATGATCTTCCATGTATTTCTGAAATGCTCTGAGGCGGTTGATATGGAAGACTGGATGGATTTTCCACCAAGCTGGTGTGTTCAGCTGTTATGTGGATTTCCCGATGCGCCTTTCAATGGAAAAGGGTTTGATGTATCTTTGCAATATGCGAGGGTCATGGGTCTCCTCTTTGCAAACAAGTTCCGCCTCAGCGTTCTTACCATCACTTTGTCCCCTGCTTGATGTTGGGCAAAGCGAAGGTTTTGTTCGGCATACCTCGTTGCCCTGTCTTGGGCTTTGACAAGATAGCTCCGTACTATCTCCAAAGTTTGCTCCCATTCTTTCGAGAAACTGGCAGCACGAGGCGATGAGGGCATGTTTGGTGCATTAGCTATTTGTGGGAGTAACCGGTTCTGTCCGGTAATAATTTCAAAAGCGCTTTTGTTTATGCTGGAGCACTTTTGTGAATTGAAACACAATTGAGAAGCATCCAGAAGCTTTACCCAATTTGTTTGTGACCCGGTTGCAAATTGGCGGAGATATTCCTCCAGCATGTCATTGAACTGGTCTATCTGGCCATCTGCTTGTTGATGGAAGTTTGAGTTATGACTCAATTTGGATCCGAGGCAACTGAAGAGATGGGTCCAAAATTTACTAGTGAAGTGTGAGTCGCAGTCACTAATGATGTCTTTGGGCATTCCCCATTATTTGACAATATGAGAGAAGAAGAGTCCAGCTGTATCTTCTGCTGATATGTTCTGTAGGGCTGTTATGAAGGTAGCATACTTGGAAAATCGGTCTACTACCACCAAGATGGTTGCAAGATTTCCGACCTTGGGTAATCCTGTGATGAAATTCAGGGAAATGCTTTCCCAAGGTCTTTGTGGGACAGGTAGCGGCTCCAAGAGTCCCGCTTGTGCTGAGCGATCCGACTTGTCCTTTTGGCATGCTTGACAAGTCTTCACACATTGAGGGGCGCCATGAGTTGTTGGACGCCGATGATATGATGTTTGATTGATGATGTTGGGGGCATCTGGAACCGTAGGTTCAGGTCTTTTGATTCCCTTCTTTGACTGTATGATCGAGATTTTTTCAGTGGCCATCTTTATGGGTATGCACGGTATAGTAGGGGGTTTGGCCCCGTTGTTACCCATCATTAGGAGCATGTTGGCATATGGTACCGGGATGGTGTTGGTTTGCCTGAGGAATTCCAATCCCACTATCAGTTCGAAGTCATCGATGATAGCTATGCGTAGGTTGAACATTCCCTTGTATGGACCAATCTTCATTGGCACTTCTTTGGCTATTCCACTCACTGGCTGAGAAGGAAAGTTGTTAGCCTTGACACGACCCCTACTTTTTTTTATCGCTAGACCGAGGGGTTGCACCTGAGTTGAGTCTAGGTAGTTGTGGGTAGCACCCATGTCTATCAATGCCTAAATAGGTTTGTCGTTTACTTTCATGTCGACGAACATTAGGGTCCTCTTTTGTGTGGTGGGAGGTCTCTCATCTACCTTTTCTTTCCCTTTCTTGGTGATTGGGCATGCGTTCTTCTTAGGGTTACCAGCACTGGTTCCGGCTAAGGTATTATGAATGGAGCCTACAAATGCGTTGAAGGCACCTACTTGCTCTGCGCCGTCTGAGTCATCAGGATCTGACTCATCTTCAACAGTCTGTTGATCTGTGTATTTGGGCATTGATTGTTCCAATGTTCCCCGCCACAATGACGGCACTCTGAAGGGGGCTTTCTCCTCTGATTGTTGTTGACTAATGCAGCAATGTTGCTGCTTGAGGAAGGAGTATTAGATTTGGATGCACCTCGATCTCCTCCGTTTCTGTTAGGGCCACCGTTGCTAGGCTGGCTCCCATTATATCCCCCTCGGACAGGCGGCTGGGGCCTATCCTTCTGAGTTTCCATATGATAATCCCCAAGGCGCTCTGCAACTTGAATGGCCTTGGGCAGCGTATCTACCCTTTGTCTTTGCATCTCCATACGCGCATGAGGTTTCAAACCTTCTATGAATGCGAACAGTTTGTCTTTGTCTCCCATATCCCGTATGTTTAACATGAGTGCAGATAATTCTCGCACGTAATCTCGCACCGACCTGGTGTGGCAGAGTTCACTCAACTTTCTCCGTGCGTTGTATTCCACATTTTCGGGGAAGAACTGCAGGCGTATGGCTGCCTTCAGTTCTGCCCAAGTGTTGAGAGTATCTTCACCGGCCCTGATGGCTTCGTATTTGACTCGCCCCCAGAGTTTAGCATCACCCTGAAGATACATGGCTGCAGTTGCTACCTTTTTGGCTTCTTCCAACTGTCCTACGACATCGAAGTATTGTTCGATGTCGAAGATGAAATTTTCCACTTCTTTAGCATCCCGGGCTCCGTTGTATGGCTTTGGCTCTAGAATTTTCAGCTTTTGTGGCATTGGGGCAATGTTCATGGCAGCCCTGACTTGGTTTTCGCCTCCTTTGAGAAGGCTTTGAAGGGCAGCATTGACAACATTGAGCTGGCCTATCAAGTTGTCTATGGTTTGCTGCATGGAAATCAGTCTGTCTGCCTCTAGTTCTCGATGGGCTAAATCCTCAGCACGCTCTTGTTGGAGGTCCTCGAATTTGCCATGAATTTCGGCTCCCTCGACGGCTGCCATTTATCGGTCTTCCTCAGAGTCGCTACTGATGTTTGCAATGTCAATTTCGGCCTGCCGCATTCTGCGGTCCAGGTCATCCAACCCTTTGCACTAGGCTAGTTTTTAGATCATGCACCGTATCCACGATGGGCAATAATACGTCAACCGTCTCTTGAATGGTCGTGATGCGATCCCCATAATTCACCATGGTCAGAAATAGTGGTGATGGCAATGAGTTCCCTCGTCAGATGTCGAGCCTAGGCTCTGATACCAACTGTTACGTGGTGCCTTCCTGAAGTTCCTTGGCAGGGCGGCGTAAGGCTAAGCAACCGATGTTAGTGTAGTTGTTGTCTGCCAACTGAGGTCCCCTCCGTACGCTAGACTAGATTGTTAGTTCGTACGGAAAAACTAATGTCGTGAGCAATTGAGCAGTGGAAATAAGCAATTGATGATGAAAGCTAATGATTGTATTGATGATGATGAAAGCTATTACAAAATGCTATGCGGTGTCGTGGGGGAAAGACACCAGTACAAAGAAATGATTGCTTGCTTGAATATTTGAATGCTTTGGTCCCCCTTAATAATGCTTAAAAAAATAAACCAAAGTTACTTGAGTTGACCTATGAAAGTTGTAGAAGCACACTGAAAATAAATGAAGTAAAACTACTCCATAATTACAATGAAAAGGACTTAGTCTTCTACAAGGTAGAAGCAAGTCTGATGGCAGCAACTTTGTCTTGAGCATCAGGGTCTGCGCGCGCATTGATGTCGCCGCACGCGGAACTATTTGGATCTGCCTGCGGCTGGGTGCTGGCGCTTGGCATCGGGTCTGCACGCGCAACACTGTCTGTGCGTGCGGCGCTGTTGGAAATATGATGGTTTGTGCGCGCGGCATTGTCTGGGCACGCGGCACTGTTAGCATTCGTCAGCCGCTGGGCGCTGGCACTGATTATCGGTTCGGCGACAGAGGCACAACCTTTCCAAAGATCCAACGATATCAATATTTCCACAACACATAGCCCACGTCTCAACACAACATATATAAAATCTCAATAACAAAATGAACGGAAAAATAACTCGACAAGGAACAACACCCCCTTTAAACACAACTTCAAGTAAAATAGTTTAATGACCTCTGATAACCTCTATGAAATAGCAAACTTCGAATTCTAGTGTATGAATAGGCTAACAATGAAAGAGATGGAACGAACTAGTACTACGTCTAAATGCATACGAATAACCCGGCAACTAAAGGACATCAAGTAACAACAATTTCAACTAAGAGTAGCCCCACAATAAAATAAATCACATAATGATAAAAGTGATAATAACTTCAAATAAATCATATAAGAGAAAACTCGATAAGTAAGGAATGTGACATGTAACGACAACTTCAAATAAAGCATGTGATAGTAGACATGACGAATAAAAGATATAACATATGCTAACAATTCCAAATAAGTACATGAAAGAAGCCTAAGAGTCTAAACCGGTCAATTTTCTACATATAAGCCTGAGTACATACTCGTCACCTCGCGTACACAGCTTTCACATAACACAATTAGCACAAATGACTCAAATCCTAAGGGGTGGTTCCCCCACACAAATTTAGGCAAGACACTTACCTCAAAAGCCCTCAATCAATACTCTAAAATAGCTTTTCCTTTACAATTCACCTCTGCTCGGCTCAAATCTAACCAAAATCGACTTAACAACATCAAATAATGCAAGAGATATCAATTCCAATAAATAAAGCTATGATCTTTATACAATTTCTAAAAAGTCAACAAAAGTCAACCCCCGTGCTTGTCCGGTCAAAACTCGGGTCCAAGGGTAGATTCTGACTACTCATAACCCCACAAGCATATATATGTGTTTTGTATCCAAGTCCAATTCGACTCTCAAATCCCAAATTTTTATTTTTCCAAATATAGACAAAATTTCTTAAAATTCCCCTTTGATTCTCATAACTTTAATGTTAAATCTCATTTATAATCATGTAAAATAATTAAAAATTGATCAAAATCATTTACCCAATGATTGTAGATGAAAATTCCCCTTTCAAATCGTCTCCTGCCGAGTCTTGGGTTCGAAATATGAAATAATGAGCTAAAATCCCAAAATTCCAACTCTTAATCCAGCTGCAAATGTCGCATTTGCGATCAAAAGTTCGCAATTGCGGATGTTCGCATTTGCGACCAAATGCTCGCAATTGCAGAGTTCGCAATTACGACCAAAATTTCGCAATTGCAGTGTTTGCAATTGCAACAAAAAGTTCGCAATTGCGAAGTACCAGGCTACGAGCACCAGCAATCCCAAACTTTACCGAAATGATCTGAAACCACCCCGAAACTCATCCGGAACCTCTCGAACACAAACCATATATGAATTTCAATCATAAAATACGCTACAGACCTGCTCGCGCACTCAAAACACTGAAAAGAGGTCGTCTTGACCCGATATTGACCATGGTCAAACTCCAAATTTCTTAACTTAACTAGTCTCTCTACCAATGATCCAAAATACACCTAAGCCCCTCGGGACCCCGTCAAATCATACCAACAAGTCCCAAAACATAACACTAACCTACTTGAGCCCTCAAATCCCGAAATATAACATCAAAACCATAAATCGCACCTCAATTCAA
Source organism: Nicotiana tomentosiformis (assembly GCF_000390325.3). NCBI lineage: Eukaryota > Viridiplantae > Streptophyta > Magnoliopsida > Solanales > Solanaceae > Nicotiana > Nicotiana tomentosiformis. The sequence goes on along the minus strand of NC_090818.1, from coordinate 38,878,171 downwards.
GCTTAATGAATTAGGAATTTTTAACTTCTACAAGTCGCGCCGAATCATATCAAATCAACCCGAAATGACGTCAAATTTTGCATGCAAGTCCCAAATAACACAACGGAGCTATTCCAACCCGGAATCTCCATCCGAACCCGATATCAACAAAGTCAACTCCCGGTCAAACCTCTCAACCTTCCAAACCTTCAACTTTCCAACTTCCGCCAAAATGCATCAAATTAACTTACGGACCTCCAAATCCACATCCGAACTTGCGCCTAAGTCCAAAATCACCATACGAAACTATCGGAATCATCAAAATATCATTCTGGAGTCGTCTACACAAAAATTAAACTCCGGTCAACTCTTACCGCTTAAGCTTCTAAAACAAGAATCATCCTTCCAAATCAATCCCGAATCATCCGAAAATCAAACTTGTCCACACACACAAGTCATAATACATAATACGAAAATGCTTGAGACATTAAATCACCGAACGAGACGCAAATCCTCAAAACGACCTCAGCTTTACATTAAGGAAATGAAAAGGAGAACCGACGAACAAAAACAAAAACATCACTAAGAAAGCACAGCAGTAGACAGTTGGAATTGTTATCATTCAGCATTATCAACAGTGTTCTGATGTTAATGACACTGTCTTGGCTATTATATTTTTGTTATTAGGAAACATTATTAGGGTCACAGCTATAATAAGAAACATCGGATTATATTTGATGTGTTAATACACGTGGCGATATGAGAAAATTCTTGCTTGTATAAGTCTTCGCGATTGGACATTATAGAACTTGTAAAATTTGTAAAAAAAATTGATTAAGCAGTTACTTAATCATATCTCTTACATTATATATAAGCAAAATCTTGAGAGTCAACAAGATAAAATTCCAAATTATGATTTGTCCCCACCTTTTCAGGACAGCTGATGCTGAAACAGTCAAAATAGTAATATTTCATCTTTTCTTTTTCTCCCTTTTGTGGTGATTTGTAGCTAGCTTCTCCCTTCACCCATATTGGAAGGCAAATCTACAGGAGCCAATCAAAAGAATTTTAAATTATAGTACTCCCTCCGTTTTAATTTATATGAACTTATTTTCTTGTTAATCTGTGCCAAAAAGAATGACATATTTTTTTATTTGACAATAATTTACCTTTATGCAATAATTTATAGTCACACAAAATATACGTCCCCTATTTTACACCACAAGTTTAAAAGTCTTTTCTCTTTTCTTAAAATCCGTGCCTAGTCAAATGGGTTCACATAAAATTAAAACGGATGGAGTATATATTATCAATTTAAGAAATATTTATACTATCAGGTTACTTTTATCTGATGTAACAAGTAATCTATCTTATTTTCAAGATTATAAATTTTATATATTTACGAGACTTTCCTATAAATATTTTTTTGATTGACTTGATACGGCAAATAATTTTGTATACTAACAATATATATAACTCAAACTCAAAAGATAATAGGAGCCCGTTTTGAAATAATTGAAGCAGCCATCATTATTTTCAAAATACACCTTTCGTGGTTGTCACTTTCTAAAATATTAGAATATGATGATCTTCCAGGTCCAACAAGATTTTCATCTGTCTAATAAGAAAACATTTTGAGTTGTTATTATTTTTAACCTGTGCCAGAAATTATTATATTCGATAGTCGAAAAAGTATATAAAATTTATATAATTTTTATATATAACATATAGAATATATATATATACAAAAATATATATATTTCGGCAATTATTTTGAGAACGGCTATACAATATCATTTTCAAAAGCATTTTCATAGCTGCTCTAATTCATGTTTACCTACTAGGGTTTTTTTTCCGACATTCTCGGCCATTACCTTCTAATAAAGTCAAGACAAATATTGGAGTTAGTATTCCTAAAACCACACGATACTCCTAATACTTCGAATTAGCTTCGATAGAAAAATTTGTATCTTAAAATATGCGTTAAACAAATTTGAATTTTTTCACAATTTGAAGTTAGCTAAGGCAATATTATTACTGAAATGATGGCAAACATGTTGAAATCTCCAAATTAGAAGATTATCATATAGTTTGAGATGAGAGAAATACAAAGATAGTTTACACTTATCTATTGCTATCTTTTTCCCGTTTTATGTGATACGTTTTTTAGTATATTAAAAAAGAATAGCATTTCTTTTATATTAATAATTTAAAACTCTAAAAAAATTCATTTTTCATTAATAACATAATTTTAAAGCCACAAAAATATCTATAATATATTTTAAATCATAAGTTTTAAAAGTATTTTTTTTTTCTTTCTTACTTAAATTTCGTGTCTAGCCAAACATATATCAAACAATATCTTTCTCGGCCAGTATGCATTAGCTAGGTACCATTGATTACACAGTAAGTAATATACATCAACTAATTAAGTAAAACATATTTAGTCGCTACTATCAAATTCACCCTTCTTCGGCTCTTCATACTACTAATGATCTAGAATTGAGTATTCTAGTAAGCGGTGGCAAAATCATTTTAAAAAATAATTATTCACCCATATTATTCATTAAAAATGGGTTGGATAATAAACTTTTTTAAAACGGCTCAAATATAGATAAGAATCATATTATCTACTTAGAAAATAGATAACTAATGAATAAATAACGGGCTTAACTTTTATATTTGTAAAACGTCAAATTGAGGGTTCCTCAAGTTTGGGAGACTAGAAATTCTCCCAAAAGTAATCATATTCAAGAAGTCATGGATAATATGAATATTTATATTATCCGCCGATTAACCCGTTTTTTATCTGTATTAAATATGGGTCGTGTTGGATAATTTATTTGCATTACCCGCTTTCGACCCACCCATCCGACCCGACCCACCTGTTTGCCACCCCTAATTCTAATCTCCATATATAATACGTACTTGTTTATGATCTAAAGTTGGAAGGCAAACAAGTAATTTCCCTAAAGCAATAGAATACATGTTTATGATCTAAATTTAGAAGAAATACAAGTAATTTCTTCATCCACCAAAGCAATGATAGAAACTCTATTTTACCACCAAGGGGTGCGTGGAATGAATAAGAATTTATTATTAACTAGAGATTTCTCGAGTTTGAGTATGTGGGGAGAAATTTTTAATAAGAATCCCTCTCCTATTAGTGGATCTTACGCGGTGAGAATTTACATTAGTTGGAGCAGCGGATTCCGAGAACCAAATGGTTAAAAAAACTCTGTTCTTTTTACGGGATTCTAGAATTACTCTTTTCACTTGTTGACTACATACAAAGTTAAATTAACTGTGTTCACACTAGCTAATAATCTTAGTCGCTAAGGTCAAATTAAAGTGCTAATTTTGCTAATATTCTTGATAATGAGTGCTGGTATGATGCTAAACAAATTAAAAAATGTAAATTATCATTAAAAGCCATATTAATGCTAATAATAGTACAATTAAAGGAAGAAAACAATGAGGTGGTGATGGAAGAAAAAGAGGAGCTAAAGCACTTGCCTGGGACCCATGCCGTGTCTTCTCAGCTACCACATAATTATTTGTTTTCCATCTTTCTCCACTGCAATAGTAATTTTACTTCTTCTCTTAGCTAATGCAATTAATTAAAACCCAAGTCCCAAATCAAATCTCTCCCTCTGAAATTATGCACCCAATTTATATTGATTTTCTTTTATAACAAAGGAAAATAGAAAAAGAATTTTCATCATAGTGGTACGATGTCAAGTGAGCAAAGATTAAGGGAAGTAGGAGAAGGAACAACATCAACTATTGCTAACCATCATCAACCACCCCAACTGAGCAGATATGTGTCTCAAAAACGTCGTGATTGGAACACTTTCGGACAATACTTAAAAAACCATAAACCCCCAGTTCCTTTATCCAATTGCAACTACAACCATGTGTTACATTTTCTCCGCTACTTGGATCAATTCGGAAAAACTAAGGTACATTTACATGGTTGTATCTTTTTTGGAGAATCCGAGCAAACAGAGCCATGTACTTGTCCTCTTAGACAAGCATGGGGAAGTTTAGATGCACTAATTGGAAGGCTTAGAGCTGCTTATGAGGAAAACGGTGGATTGCAAGAGACAAATCCATTTGCAAATAGTGCTATACGAATTTATCTACGTGAGGTAAGAGATTCTCAAGCTAAAGCAAGGGGAATTTCCTATAAGAAGAAGAAGAAAAAGAAGAGGAAAATCCAAATTAATTCTAGTAACAACAACGAGACAGCTGCTGCAACCTTTCAGTTGCATTAATTCTTCTTGATGCCTAATTCTCAAGAGGAAAATAAAAAATGGTTAAATTTCTTTCTTTGATAATAAGAGGGCTGCTTTGATTTGCTTTTGCAGATATGGTAACAGTTCCAATACTACGAGGATTAATTGACTTCATATAGTATGAAGTAAGGATGTAAAATATATATACGTTCTACATAAAATATTCTGATTAAGTTGTTTCTCTATGCTTTCTTGGATATATCATTGAATTAGCTTCGGGATGTGAGTGTGAGCCCTAAATTGGAGTTTTTAAAACCCTAAAAGTTTTGACAGCTTCTACTGGTTATTCTGGATTAAATTAAACTTTGATCTTCTATACTTGAATTTAGGAACAATAGCAACTCTAGTTAATTTCTTGGATATAGCAACTTTGATTTCTTTTTTATTTATTTTTTTATTTGACGGGAGTGGGTTGTTCTAGTGGTGAGCATCCTCCACTTCCAACCAATAGGTTATGAGTTCGAGCTCTTGGAGGGAGCTAATAAAAAAAAAATTCTTTTTAGTGGGGGTCTTGCATCTTATTTTTTTATGTTTAATTTCAACGTCGTGTTTGTTTTTTTTTCAATATTGTGTTTTTAGGGATTCTGCACGATCTTATGATTGAAACTGGGGTTGCCTATTTATAATCCATGTATAATTAAGTCAGAAAACTAGTAGACTTCTGTGTATAACATATATATTATGGAGTATATATTATATGTACGTATAAGAGGGTTGTCTTTCGGTGTGTGTGTATATATATATATATAGATAATTTCTTCACAACAGGAATGAGCAACTCTCTCTGGCTAGCTGCTTCCTCGTGCTGATATCTACCTTCCTTTTTCTATGTTCCACTACTCAAGCCATTCCAATGTCATTATTGTTCATGTTCCTGTCCATATTCTATATTTGTTCCATAAACTAGTTAATTATCGTCCTTCTTTTCCCCTTCTTTCTTTCCCTTCAATTCTTATTCTGTGTTCCAAAAGCAAGCCATATTAATTTCCATTACGACCTCAGAAGAAATTAATTACTATGATAGTATTGGGGAGAATTCTAGTAGAAACTGACCATCAAGCTAATATTGATAAGATTTTGCTCTTACCAATATGACACGACGAAGTCTATATATGTTACTCCAGGATGTTTCTTTGGTGTATATTCATTGGTAAAATCAAAACAACCATAATTCTAACTGCACATAATTAATGAGTTGGATAACATCTGTAATCTGAGATGTTCTATCTTCTCGTATATATGGATCAGCTAGATCGAGCTCTTTTATAACTAAAAAAAGATTTTATGTTGTGTACATTCTTATTACGTACGTAAGGACACGACATTCATATTAAGTAGCCAAATAAAAATGTACACAAAATAAATCGTTATCGATATCCTTTCTCTTCTTTTTTTATTGTGGGGGGAGGGTGGGGGGGGGGGGGGTTCCTCTTTCCCCCTAATTAATTTTCTGCTTTCTTCTTGTTATAATACCAGCTGTTATTCTGGTACATCGAAAGCTGCAGGTAGTGCGTTAAACTGCTTCATTGCTAGCTAGTAGAATTTCTTCATAGATACTTATACACGGTAACAATTTTAATTTTTGGCGAGAGGCGAAGCGGTAGAGAAGGGTTAACTTGCTACTTGGATATTCAAACCGAACCGGAAAATCGTATCAAACTAAAAGGTCAAACCAAATCGATTAAAAAATCCGATTAGATTTGGTTTGATTTGGTTTGGTAGTAAGTAAAAAAACAAGGTTTACCCCAAAAATAAGTAACAATTAAATTTGTACGCGGTTTAAAAGATACGTGGTTTAATTCAATACGAATAATTAAGAACAACAGATGAATGAAATGAAAACAAAATAAACGATCAAACCAAGTGTAATGTAATGACCAAGCCTGATCTTAGATTGAATAGTTCAACTCGTCCTCGATTTGATCCTCGGTACAAGCTCGATCGCGAGTGAAGAAAAGAATAAATGAGTACTACCTTGAACAATAGCTAGAAGACAAAAGTAAACTTTTATTGCTTTGAAATGCGTGTTATAATGTGTTAGACTAAAGAAAAATATTCCCTTTATATATTAGGAGAATTTCAGTCCTAGTACAATTCTAAAAAAAGTAAAAATCTTCTTTTCCCAATAATTGTTAATCTACAATTGATACCGAACAGGATTCACGCCTAAAATTCGGTTGAAGATGAATATTATGACCCCCTATCCGTTATGCTTAACCGTTCACCGCGTCTCCCGAATCCAGAATACTTGGTCCGGGGTACGTCGCTTTGTCGTTCCAATCTCATATACATCGTTCATTCTTCCTGGTTCTCGATACGAGGGGTTCCTCGCCTCGATTATAATTACGTCGAGTCGTGCTTCCCTTTGTTCTCTCATCGGGAAATCGGAGAAAATTTTTACCCCCGTACATAGATAATCCCCTCGTTTTCAGGAAATAAGATTTATCGAAGCGACGGGAAGCGATGAATTAACCCCGGTTCCTCCAACCGAGCTGACGGGTCATCAAAACGTCCCATCAGTCGTGTCGTTCTAACTTCGAACATGGGTCGACCGCTGGTTGACTGTTCTCGAATGCGAAACGTCACGCATTGATTAAACTTCCTCTATAAAAGCTCTGACCCCTTTTTCACTTTTAAAATTTTCGATTCTAAAGCTCTTTGATTTACCCTCGAATTCTTCACTTAACTCTAATCCCGTCAGATCTTCGTACATTGCTTTCTAGATCTTCATATCTTCAAATCTTCAAATCAGACCTTCATACCTTTATCCACATCTTCAAATCTTCATCCTCATCTTTAAACCTTCATATTTTCCAGAATTCGATGGCAAAAATTTCCAAATCCGTGCCCCAACAAACCGCCCCTTCAACTTCCAACCCGGCCACGGATGCCGAGGTGACCGTTCTTGAAGTAGTCCCGGAGCCTCCTTTGAATAGTTTCGTTCCTGGGGGCTATTCCATTGAAAACGACTTCAAAGTCAAGAAGGCCTCCAGTCAACAGGACCAAGGTGAGGGAGTATAGAGGTACAAATCTCCGTTACTGAGGACACACTCCCTACAGTTCGGGTGGATTGCAACTGGTAGGGCAAGGAGGTGGTCGTTCCCGGCCCAACAAAGACATCACCACTCACATGGAGGAGTATCTAAGTGTTTACACTTACCCCTTCATGCTCGCTCGGTGGACCTTATAATCCTCGACTTCTGCAAAAGTTACGAGGTTTGCCTTGGAAAAATTCACCCGTCCTTTTGGAGGATCGTAATCCTCCTCCACCATTTCATAAACAACACTGAAGCACCTCCGTTCTCCAATGACCACCTGCTTTGTCTCTACAGTCCCCGAATCTTCTGAGGGGGCTTGATCAAGCTCATTCGTCGAGCAAGTAAAGCTCCATTCTCGAGCATCGATGAAGATCGAGATCGAGGTTGGCAGGGGAAGTTCATTCGGGTGAAAACCGAAGACCTCATTCCCCCCAAATTTCTACCGTTCCCTGAAAAGTGAAACTCATCCTGTAAGTCTTCTCCCTCTCGAGTACGTGGTACTTCCTTTTATTCGTTTTCTAATTACTTGCATCTTCCGTTGTGCAGCAGTCGCCCAAGTTATCAATGTAGTCCCTCGCTTCAAGGAGTGGATTGATGGGATTTGCAAACAAATGTCTTACTTCGAGCACGAATAGCGCAAGCTCTCGAAGGGCAAGTGGGAGGCCCGTTACCATGGTGAGTCTTCCTCCTGAATAATTACATTTATATACTAAACTTTTATTTTTGCTAAGTCTTTTTTCCTCTCACAGGTTTGCCCAAGACTATTAAACTTCGGCTATTGGATGAGGACGAGGCCCCATCCTCGCTTGTTGAACCCTCCGCTTTGGGACAACCCGGAGTTGCCGCAAAGGAGGAGAAAAAGAAGAAAAAGTGGAAATCCTCTGGCTCTCTTAATGCCAAGGTAAAAAAGAAGAGTATAGTTGTCCGAGTCTGGAAAAGCAATAAAAAGAGCACCAAAGCCAGGGTACCGGACCCCGATTCCCTCTTCTGGCTCAGGGATTACCCGGAAGATGATGATCTGGAGTTCGTCGCTCATGGGTCGACCATCGACGAAGGAGAGCAGGCGGCAACCGGAGAAGGTGGCCGAGAGGTCGATCCCCCTCTAGATCGGGAGCTAGAAGGAGAATTTGGCCATGGCCTCCTAAGAAGCCGCTCCTGCCCCGACGGAAGTAGCCGGTGTCATTGACATTACGAAGACGCCGTCCCACTCAGAGTCTATCTTTGAAGAGTCTCAAGCCGATCAAAAAAAATCAAATGAGATGGCATGGGGCACAGATGATGCCCTTAACATGTTCTTCGACGGCATGGACATGAGCGCGTTGGAGGACTACTTCGGGCTTGGTCAGCTGGAGGTCCCAAAAAAGGACGTGCCATCTAGAGCGGGCGAGCCAAGCTCGAGCCCGAAGCTAGTGAGGCAGTTTCCTGCCCCAAGTGTAGACCACGACCGTAAAAGAACGGTTGTTCTTACTATCCCAGTGGATGCCCGAGTGTTGTCAGCTTCGGTGGGTGTGGCCATTTATCTTCATTGCCTGGTGACCGAGGAGGACCGGGTAAAGATAAACGAAGTAGGCATATCGATCCTCTTCAATGAGGCGCAACAGGCACTGAACTGGGTAAGATGTCTACTCCCTGTATCCTTTGTGAATATTGCTTAATTTTAGCATATTCTAATGACCTTATTGTTTTGTTTTTCAAGCTTCGGTGCTCCACCATGAGAGCTTCCTTCGGTCCTGAATGGAAATCAGCCAGCTCGAGTTCGAGCTCAAGGAGTAGATCCAGAAGAATGACATGTATAGGGCTCTCAATGAACAACAAGATGAGGCTCTCAAGGACATCCCAATTCTCTGAGCCGAACTCGAAAAGGCACAAAAGGAGGCCACGTCCGTAAAATGGGAGCACGCCGATCTGATCGAGAAGGTAAGGATCTTTGAGGATAAAAACGAGATACTACTCGTGATGACTAACAACGCAACTTCGCAGGTCCAAGAGAAGATAGACTTGATTGACTAGCTTCAGGCCGAGATGGATGAGGTCAAGACCACGGCCGAGGCGCTGAGGGACAGGATGGACCTGTTGGTTTCGGAAAAGGAGGCTACAAAAGAGGAGCTGGCATCGGTCATGGACTAGCGCCGGGTGGAAAAGGACAAGGCCAGCAAGTGGTCTCAGCAAAATGACGAATTGCGGACACAACTGAATTTAGCCGCCTCGGAACGGGATGCCCTTGGCCAGGAATATACTGCGTTGAAGTCCAAATTGGAGGCATCTTCGATTAATTCCTCCGAAGTCAAGGAAATTCTGGCCTAGTATAAGGCTAGTGTAGAGATAGCCGATGTCGTTTAAAGATAAAGATCGAGTATGTAAAGTGGTTATCCCGGAGGGAGACCCTCAAGGAGATTTACGCCCTAGTATTTGAACTGTCAGCCGAGATTGAAGAAGCCAAGAGGCTCGAGGCCGAGGCAAAGGAACTTTATGAGCCCGAAGGCTCCAAAGGTTCCGAAGGTGCCGGTGCCGAGTCGAGCTCCGGTGAAGATCAGGCGTAGATGCCTTACTTTTTTTTTGTTCCCCTTTTGTACATTTTCGTTCTTGTTTATTTTGAGGCCGTTTTATCGTGCCTTTGTAAATATTTTTTGGGATATATAAAATTTTCCATCGTGTTTTTACTTTTTAGTATTCGTTTGCCATTTTTTTTATTTGCATATCGTCCCTAATGCCTTAGCATAGAATCAAACATAATCTAGAGCATCTTCTTCGGAGGTACGAATGGGGCTCGATTTCGATGGAAACTCCAGATTACTCGTGGCTTCGATATTTCGATAAAATCGAAGGCCTTTAATATGCTTAAGTGTATTAGTTATATACGACAATGTTTTTGCCAAGGGTAACCCTTTAATAGGCTTTGATTATACGTAAGGGCCTTACTTTCTGAGTACGGACTTCGGACGTCTCCGGGCCATTTTAGGGTGGCCGTAGCGTTTCATATTCTGGCACTGCCTGATAGGCTCAATGCCTCCGGAATTTAATAGCCTGGGCCGTCCGATTTTTTATCGGATGACAGTCCCCCAGTCGGGGTAGCCCCTGGGCTTTAGGATCTAGGATCCATAGTGAAGCATCTACGACGAAGCGAAATGCGTAGTAATAAAGTATGAAGGAAGCAAAGATTTCTTTCATTGTTTTATATGTAGAGTACATAATCGGAGGCGCATAAGCCTTGTGTCATGGCTATAGTGGGCTATATGGGCAAGATTCGTTTGACTATTTGACCCTTACAGTGAATCCTAACCACCAAGCCTTGGCTTTTGACATATAAAATTTGCTCTTTCTAAAGATCTTAACCTAGGGGTAATGGCCCCTAGTATTTGAGGCCAAACTTGGGTTTGGTGCACACGATCAACAATTCCAGTTTAAGGCCGATCTTCAAAACTAAAGTAGCATATTTTACTGTTGCCTCGTGAAAAACCTTGCCGAAAAACTCACTTCGGGACAAAACCAGTTCAAAGGAAAAAGAGTACAACACGTACTTTCAGACATAATAGTCACATTTACCCTTGGCCAAGTACCTGTATAAGTTAGTCCGCAATATAACGAAATTAAAAAGGGAATTGAGTTTATACCTTAGCCGTAGTACCTCTTTAAGTGTGCCACGTTCCAGTTGTTCTACAGTTGTACATTGTTTCCCAACTCGAGCTTATACGAGCCTTTGCCGGTTATTCTGGAAACTCTATACGGTCCTTCCCAATTCGGACCCAGTTTCTCATCGTTTGGGTTCCGTGTGTGTAGCGTTACCTTTCTCAACACCAAGTCCCCGACTTGAAAATATCAAAGGTTGGATCTTCGGTTGTAGTACCTCCCTACTCGCTGCTTCTGGGCGGCCAACCGGACCAAGGCAGCTTCCCGTCTTTTGTCCAATAATTCTAGGCTCGTGGTCATGGCCTCGCCGTTTGACACTTCGGTACCATACTAGAACCTGAGGCTCGGTTCCCCCACCTCGACTGGTATTAAATCTTCCTCTCCGTAGACTAGAGAGAACACAGTCGCTCCGGTACTTGACTTAGAAGTTGTACGGTATGCCTACAAGACTTCGGGCACGATTTCCTTCTACTTTCCCTTTGAATCGATCAATCTCTTTTTCAGGTTTTGGAGTATTGTTTTGTTCGTCGATTCCTCTTGCTCGTTTCTACTAGGGTGGTAAGGCGTTGATAATATCTTCTTGATCTTGTGGTCTTCGAAAAACTTATTTACCTTGCTACCGACGAATTGTTTTCTTTTGATGCAAATGATCTCGGTCGGTATCCCAAATCAACATATTATGTGATCCCAAATAACATCGATGACTTCTTTCTCCCGGACCTTCTACAATGCCTGAGCCTCGACCCATTTGGAAAAATAATCGGTCAGAGTAGTATGTATTGGGCCTTAGCGGGAGCCCATGGCAGGGGACCGATGATATCCATTCCCCACTTCATAAACGGCTATGGTGACAAGACCGGGTGAAGCATATCTCCCGATTGATAAATCATCGGGGCATGTCTTTGGCACTCATTACATTTCTGTACGAAGTCTTTCGTATCCTTCTCCATTTCATTCCAGTAGTAACGGACTCTTATTAGCTTTCGAACCAAGGATTATGCCCCCCGTTCCCGCAAGTGCCCTCGTGGACTTCTCTCTTGGCGTATTCGGTCTCTCCGGGACCTAAGTATCTAGCCAGTGGGCCAAAGAAAGACCTTCTGAATAGTTTCCCTTTGACTAAGCTAAACCTGGCAGCTTTGGTGTGCAAGGCTTTCGATTCCTTGGGATCCCGAATTCCCGATGGAAATTTTCATGTCTTCAGGTAGTCTATGTATTTGTTTCTCTAATCCCAAGTCAAACTTGTCGTTTACTTTGGCGTGACCTTCTTCTACCACCGAGTTCATCAGTTGCACTACTGCCCCCAGTTGAATTCAAGGGAATCGACAGACGACCCCAAGTTGGCCAGTGCATCGGCCTCACTGTTTTGATCTCGAGGTATGTGTTGCAGAGTCTATTCCTTGAATTGGTGCAGGGTTACCTGCAATTTGTCCAAGTATCTCTGCATTTGTTCCTCTTTTATTTCGAACGTTCTGTTAACTTGATTTATGACGATGAGGGAGTCACACTTGGCTTCGATCACTTCGGTCCTGAGGCTCTTAGCTAGTGACTTGCAATCATAGCTTCATACGCGGCTTCATTGTTAGTCAGTTTTACACTTACTAATAGACTGTCTAATTACGCTAAAGGCAGGTGGTTTTAACACAATACCAAGCTCGGATCCCTTCACGTTGAAGGCACCGTCCGTGAATAGGGTCCAGATCCCCGAATTAGCCCCCGAAGTGAGTAGAAATTCCTTTTCGACCGCAGGTATCAAGGCTGGCGTAAAGTCTGCCAAAATCTAAGACTTTATGGCAGTCTAGGGTTTGTACTCGATATCGTACCCGCTGATCTCTATGGCCCATTTGGCCAGCCGGCCCGAGAGCTCGGGCTTATGCATGATATTCCTCAGCAGGTAAGAGGTCACGACACATATGGGATGGCAGTGAAAGTACGATTTTAGTTTCCTGGAAGCGCTTAGTAAGGCGAGCGCTAACTTTTCTAGGTGAGGATACCTTGTTTCGGCATCGCCTAGGGTTCTACTAACATAATAAATAGAAAATTATGTACCTTCTTCCTCCCGAACTAGGACACCACTTACCTCTACCTTGAAAATTGCCAAGTAGAGGAACAACTATTCGTCTGCCTTTGGAGTGTGCAGCAAAGAGGGGCTCGACAGGTATCGCTTGAGTTCCTCCAAAGCTTGTTGGCATTTCAGAGTCCAAGAAAAATTGTTCTTCTTTTTCAATAGTGAGAAGAACCGATGGCTCGTATCCGACGATCTTGAGATGAACTAGCCCAACACGGCTATACGCCCAGTCAGTCCTTGAACCGCCTTAACGTTGTCGACTACGGTGATGTCCTCTATGGCCTTTATTTTGTCGGGGTGGTTCTCTATCCCCCGATTAGATACTATGAACTCGAGAAACTTGCCCGTACCGACCCCAAATGCACACTTCTCCGGGTTTAACTTTATGTTGTACTTCCATAATATATCGAAGGTTTCCTGCAAACGTTTCAAATGGTCCTCTGCTCGCAAGGACTTGACCAACATATCGTCAATATAAACTTCCAATGATTTTCCTATTTATTCTTTGAAAATTCGATTTACTAGGCCTTGGTAGATGGCATCGGCGTTCTTTAATCTGAATGGCATTACGTTATAGCAGTAGGTTCCGAACTTTGTTATGAAAGAAGTCATTTCTTGATCGTCCAGGTCCATCCGAATTTGGTTGTACTCGAAGTAAGCATTGAGAAAACTGAGTATCTCGTGTTCGTCCGTCTCGTCGATCATTCGATTGATGTTAGGCAAAGGGAAAGAATCATTTGGACATGCCTTGTTTATGTCCTTATAATTTACACACATCCTCAATTTATTTCTTTTTTTAGGTACTACCACTACGTTTGCTAACCAATCCAAGTATTTAACTTCTTAAATGGAATCTATTTTTAGAAGTTTGGATACCTCATCCTTCATGAACGCGTGTTTGATCTCGGATTGTCGCCTTCTCTTCTGCTTGACCGAATGGAACTTCGGATCCAAACTCAACTTGTGAGTGGTTACCTTCAGTGGGATTCCTGTCATGTCTAGATGGGACCAAAACAATCGGCATTAGCTTTAAGAAAATCAATAAGTTTTTTCCTGAGCTCGGGGTTAACCCCGCGCCCAGGTATACCTTTCAATCTGGTAGATGCTCGATTAATATAACTTTTTCCAACTCCTCAACCATTGATTTGGTGGCGTCGGTGTCATCTGGTGCTATGAATGATCTCGGGACATTGTAATCGTCCTCATAATCCAGTCCTTGTTCTTTTATTTTCTCCGGTTCAGTAAAGGCCGGTATCATTGATTGTTATTTAGTTTCTTCTTTTTTGGTCGGTTCTGCGCTTCTTGATGTTGAGACCGCAGGCACCAGGATCACTTCATCGACAGAAAATATTTCCCTTGCGGTTGGTTGTTCTTCGTAAACCTTTTTAATTCCCCCCAGCGTGGGAAATTTCAGAGTTTGGTGTGAGGTCGAAGGTACCACCCTCATGTTGTGGACCCATGGCCTTCCGAACAAAGCGTTGTACCTCATATCCCCTTCGATCACGTAAAACGTTGTTTCTTGGGTTGTCCCAATTGTGTTTACCGGTAAAGTTATCTCTCCTTTCGTGGTGTCACACGCCATGTTGAATCTATTCAATACCCGGACCGTCGGTACGATTTGATCCTGTAACCCCAGTTGCTCTACAACCCTTGATCTGATGATGTTGGCCGAGCTACATAGATCAATCAATATATGTTTAACCCGAGATTTATATATAAGTACCAATATTACCAGTGCATTGTTGTGAGGTTGTACGATGCCCTCGGCATCTTCTTCACTGAATGAGATAGATCCCTCTGGAACGTAATCCCAGGTGCATTTTTCCCTCATAATAGACATTTGCGTGCATTTTATCATTGGCCCCGGGGACATCGACTCCCCCAATGATCATGTTGATCACGTGCTAAGGATCCTGTTGTTCGTCCTATTTGTTGGCATCCCTGTTTCTGAAGTATTTTTTGGCTCGCTTGCTTAGGAATTCTCGGAGGTGACCATTGTTGAATAATCGAGCAACTTCTTCTCTTAATTGCCAGCAATCTTCGATCCTATGACCTTAGTGTCGTGATACTTACACATCAAATTAAGATCTCTCTTGGCAGGGCCGAACTGCAATGGTCGGGGCCACTTGGTCTTTTTGATGCGCCCTATAGATAACACGATACTTGCAACGTCTATGTTGAAATTGTACTCCGATAATCTTTGTACTTTTCTACTCCGAGCGAACTGGCAAACCCGTTCTTGCTCATCAGACCCTGACCGCTCGGCTCTCGATCACTTCTCTTATCGTTCCTAGTTGGGTGACACCCGGATCCGTTTCCCCTCCTATCCATGTTGCATGGCTGATATCGATCCCGGACCAACCTCGTCTCCTGATCAATGGCTCTCTTAGATCTATCATCGTTTCTGATGGGGGTAAACAGATCCAGAAGAGGCCCCGAGTTGGTCGTCTTCGACCCTGATCTTCGATTGGTACCTGTTGTGGACGTTGGCCCAGGTAAGCACTGGGTAATCCACCAAATTTTGCTTTAGTTGTTGAGAGTCCACAGAACTTCAGAGGTTGAGACCCTGAGTGGATGCCTGAACGGTCCAATTATCCGCAACTGATGGCAGATCCATTCGTTCCATCTAGAATCTTGACACGAACTCCCTGAGCATCTCATTATCCCATTGTTTGACCTTGAAAAGATCTGACTTTCTGATCTCGACCTTGATGGCTCCGGCATAGGCCTTTACGAAAGAATCTGCAAGCATAGAAAATGAGTCAATGGAATTTGGAGGAAAGTTGTGATACTATATCATTGCCCCCTTGGACAAAGTTTCCAAAAACCTTTTCAGCAACACCGACTCGATTTTGTCATCTTCCAAGTCATTCCCTTTGATTGCGAATGTATAGGAGGTTACATACTCATTTGGATATGTGGTCCCATTATACTTGAGAATGTCGGGAATTCGAAACCTCTTCGGGATCGGCTTTGGTGTCGCGCTCGGGAGGGGGGGGAGGGATTCTGGATAAATATTTTGGAATCTGGTCCCTTCAAAATCGAAGGTGCTCCCAGGATCTGATCGACCATGGAGTTGTATGTTTTCACCTTCTTGTCGTTGGCCTCAATCGTTTTCTCACTTGACTCCAGCCGTTTTGTTAATGCTTCGAGCATCTTCATTACCTCTGAAGTTTCTCCGGCTCGGCTTCACCCGGACTTGCGGCAACTTGTTCGTTTCTCTGAGTATTTTCCCGAGATTGTTCGGGATCGACCCTAGTAGGGGCGTGGCTTTAGTTCTGCAGTTGTGCTATTTCCGCTTATTGAGCTTGCAACATTTCAAAAATCAATCGTAGGCTCACCTCATCACCTTCACCTTCAAGAGCTTCTTGAGCCGTTGTCCTGGGTCCCCCGTGAACACTGTTTTCGGGATCAGGTGGTAAATTAATGTTGATGGCCACCTATGAGTTGGCATCAATCGGGTCGGCGGCTGGGACACCATTGGGATCGGCAAAAGGCACATTATTACTGGGCACCACATTATTATTTTCGTCGTGATCGCCTGATTCAGCGTCAACGTTCAAGTGAGCAGACTGAGAGTTTGACATTCTTAGGCTGACCTAGAATTAAGTTTTCAAAGAATAAACGTATAGGGTGTGTTATGGAGATTCGTATCAAATCACCACTATTATCCTTAGCCCCACGATGGATGCCAAACTGTTTACCCCAAAAATGAGTAATAATTAAATGTTTACGTGGTTTAAAAGATATGTGGTTTAATTCAATACGAATAATTAAAAATAACAGATAAATGAATTGAAGACAAAAATAAATAATCAAACCAAGCGCAATATAATGACCAAGCCTGATCTTAGATTGAACAGTGGAATTCATCTTCAATTGGACCCTCGGTACAAGCTCAATCGCGAGTGAAGAAAAGAACAAATGAGTACTACCTTGAACAATAGCTAGAAGACAAAAGTAAACTTTTATTGCTTTGAAATGCATGTTACTATGTGTGAGACTAAAGAAAAGCTTCCCATTTATATAGTTGGAGAATTTCAATCCTAGTACAAGTCTAAAAAGGTAAAAATCTTCTTTTTCCGGTAATTGTTGATCTATAATTGATACCGAAGAGGATCTTCGCGCCGTAAAATCCGGTTGAGAGCGAATATTACACCCCCCCCAAATTCGTCATGCATAACCGTTCACCGCGTCTCCTGAGGTCCAGAAGTCATTCTTGGTCCGGGGTACGTCGCTTTGCCGTGTCCGATGTCAGATACATCGTTCATTCTTCCTGGATTTCGATACGAGGGGTTCCTAGCCTCGATTATAATTATGTCGAGTCGTGCTTCCCTTTCGTTCTCTCATCGGGAAATTGGAAAAAACTTCTACCCCCTATTTTACCCATACACAAATCTAAACCAAACCGACATATAAATATATAATTTTTGTATATACTTTTAAGACTTTATATTGAATTTTCTTTAAAAAATGTGTAGAAATATTTGAGATCCTCTCATGAGATGTAATATTTAATAGAACTATGGAGTGCATTCATTTTTATTTACTGTAAATAATGGGTTGTATCACTTTCTTATCAAGTGTTATTGAAATGCATTAATCATCTCTTTGTTCTTCCATAATAATTTGCCAAGACTTCTTATATCTTTTTCGAATTTGAAATGGCATTTCGATAATTTAAAATTAAATAGAATATATCACTACTTAGGTATCATCTTGATTTTTATGTTTAATTATTAAATTCGGTTAATCTCGAAAGCATACATTAATGAAAAATTATTGTTAGATAACTAAGGGGTCATTTGGTTTGAATACGGCTTATGCCGGGATAAGTTATGTTGGGATAAGTTATGCTGGGATTAGTTATCCTGGTATTATTTTTTATCCATTGTTTGGTATGTTGTATTAAAAATGATAATTGCATAATTTATAAAAAGAAGGTATAAATTATTCCGGCACTAATTATCCCACCCTCTACAAGTTATAAGTTATCCCGGTACTAATTTTAATTCTGAGATAACTTATATCAGGTTTGCTAACCAAACAAAGTATTAAGGTGGTATTAAATTTTTATACCAGCATTATACCTTCTTATACCTCATACCAAACGACCCCTAAGAAAATAACTATCATGTGTTACTAAAAAAATTCTCCCATAAGAATATTTTAATAGATCATATGTTTGTCAATTTTTTTTTAATTTTTACTAAATATATATTCATTTATCAAAACTTTATCTATAACTTTAACAAAGTAAGATTGAAAAATATTCATGTAACAAAAAAATTCGAAAACCCAAAAAATCCGACAAAATCGAACCACTCTAAACCGATATAGTTGGTTTGGTTTGATTTTGATAAAAATCTAACCAACCCGGTTGATGTATACCCCTATGTTGCTACTTAATAGTACAACTTTTGATAGTACCTACATAGTTATTGAAAATATAATTAAGTAAACAAAAATATTTTATTAATGTTTAAATGAGATAGTCACACAATTTAATAAGGTATCAAACAAGCAAAAAGCTTGAGTTTAAGTTGTATCATCACTTATTATCAAAAAGAAATTTTATGTGTTGGTTCATTAAAAATAATCAAACGTACACATAAATAGACGTGTTGAAGTTATAATTCAGTACCTATTACATTCTTAACAACTTTTGGAGAGGTGATTACATAATTTAGAAATACTTGATCTCTCCTGTGCGCCCAGTACCGTTTCAGGTTGTCGATCATATTAATTAATTAATGAAATAAGCAATTCTTTTTCTTTAGAGTCGGACAAGATATATGATAGATATAGACCTGTGATATGATGAGCCATTAAGTAGTAGCATTATCTGCAGTTAGGCCCACACATAAAAAGATTTCTTCATTTAACAAATCTCGTGTAGGGTAAGCAGGTTGTAAGCGGGTCGCAGGTTTTTATAGATTAAATTTTAATTAACTTATTATTCAAATGAAAATGATAAGTGTCGTTTGTAATGGAAAACTACGTTTTCCCCGTTATACACATACCTTAATTTTTCTCTAGTTTGACGTCTTTGAAGAGGGATCGTTCTACGGAAGTAAATCGTGACCATAGATTGTCTTCTTTACTCTCTTTTTCTGTATTTTTAAAAAAGAGTATAACACGAGAATTTGTATGTACATGTAGGGTACAAAATTTAAAATTAAAGGATATTTGAGGAGAAGAGAAAATAAGACTTCCTAATCTATTTATTTATATTATTATAAAATCACGAATATTTTATACTAAATATCAAATGACAAAAATATCCCTAATATATTGATCGATTATTACCCCTTAATTATTTATATTAGTGTTCCCAAGAAATCATATGAAAAGGACAAAACTAGAAATACTACACGCCACGATAAAGAGTACGTGAAATAGAATCCATTGCAAATTAGGATTCCTCTTCAGCGACGATGATTTATTACAACTCGGAATGCACAAAAATTTAGTGGATTTGAAAGTTCTATCATACGCAAAATAGTAATTGATTTTTGAAGAGATTTGACTTCATTTTTGTATAAATGGTATCTTTATTTTTCATACGGAATCCTAAACTAATATATATTTATATTTTAAACTTCCTACATAATTCAATACGGAAAGATAATAATTAAAATTTTATTTGATTTAGAAATTCTAAATATTAACATATAATTTAAATGATAAATAATTTTTTCTAATACAAAATCTGATTTTAAAGGATTAAATAGATAAATGATATTTCGCTAATAATTTTGATGTTGTTAATATAATATAAATATAGATATAAATATAAATATAGATAGTGGAAACAAAAAAAAACAAAAAAAAAAAGAGAAAAAGAGAAAAGCAACCATAACAAAAAAAAGATGCAATTCTTCAATTATTCTATTTTATCTCCATATCGTAAGAGGACGTTGTTTGGTAATATTAAATAACTTGCTTCTTATGTAACGACGAAATAGAAAGGAATTCAAATTAAAAAATATGTGTTCTTTGTGGACTAACTTTTCATACCCTTCAATCAAGAGAAGTAAAATAAATTAAAAAGGAAAGGATCCTAAACTACTTTCATAATCTATATATCTATATTGATATATTGAGGGGGGGAAAATATTGACATATTAACTTAATGCTGACATGCTATTATATCATTTTAAAAGTAAATTATTTCTTAAAATGGATGATAAATCAATTGTTTGTTCTATGTAATATTGAGTGATTTGTTCATTATAAAACGTGCTGGCACTTTGCTCACAAATGAATATGTATTTGCGGAGAACAAAAATTCCAATTGAATAAAGTTTTGTACTAAGCCAATTGCTTTACAATAATTTTTTTTCATATAAATAACTGAATAAAGATTTACGTATAACGGACGTACATAAAAACTAGTACTATATTAAAAGTGGAAACCCCAAAACTTAAAAGTTAAATTACCTAAATATCCTTCTAAATAATTTAAATACCCTACTTATTAAGAAAATGTATAATATATTAATAGTTATATTATTTAAACCAAAAGACGGAGGAAATTGTTCTGGAGAGTTGTGTATCTTAAGATGCTTCAGATTAATAATGTAATAACCTTCTTTCAACCGTTGCTTTTTAAGGAAAAGTCCAACCGTTGCCTTTGTAAAAGATGTATATCTATTCGTAAATGTTTTCTAGCAACCAATAAGAATACCATTTTAAAGGATTTAGTGAGATACATTTTATTTTTTGGCTTTGTGCACGTCAACGTTTAAGAATAACCTTTGAACTTAGCTTCTTCCATGTGTTCAGTGTTGTATACAGTATACCTATTTATCTAGAGAAGCGCGCACTGGAATTTCTGTTCTACACACTTGAAATGATATTGTAAGAATCATCCACCCTCTCTCAGTATTATTCTTACTACTTTTTTTAAAATTAAGTATTGTTGTTTAAACTTATTTCATAACTAAATGTACGTTCTTTTTTTTGTTAAACCATTTAATAGCAAGTTTAAACTACTTATAAAGGTACAGTTATCTGACTTCTTTAAAAAGTATAATTGTGTTCTCTAATTTCTAAAGATAACTTTCAATTTGTTTACCCGAAAAACGGATAGAGTTGAATTTATACGTGGTTCTAAGAATACATGGTATAATTTAGTACAAATTGAAAAAATAAGTAGAAATATATCGAATATTGACTGTAAAAAAGGAATGAATACAAACCCAATCCGAGTAAAAAATGATAGATAAATGAACAAGATGAATCAATGTTCGAAGCCCAAAAAAAGATAATATTTACTATATGTGTGTAAATCTCAATAATCTCTAAAATGTGAGAGTGTATGAATGTATGAATGTCAGTCTGCCTATTACAAATGATAGTTACTCTTAATATAGTGGAGGAATCCTACTTTGAATATAATTAAAAATACATAGTGGAGATCCCATGATAGATTAATTAATTAGTTTTCCCTTGATTTTCACCGGGATTCTCTTCCTTAGTGCGGCTATAACGGCTCTTTGTCTCTTGGCTCGATCTCAATCTTGGTCGGTCTCGGTATTGGTCGGCCTCTGGGTCTCGAGCTCAATATTGACTCGAGCTCGATCGGTCTCTGTATCTCGAGCTCGACTTTGACTCGATCTCGGTACTGATCGGTCCCTGAATCTTGAGCTCGATAACCCAACTTCACATCACATCTCGATATTATAATGACGACCCTCGGTCCATCATGTTCCAATCTTGACTAATTACACGAAGGGCAAACTCGATTTTGACCGTATACAGATAGTCCCCTCGTTTCTCAGAAAGAAGATGGCGAGAAACGATATGATTTTTCAACCTCTGACTAGATACATACAAACGTCTGCGTCAAGCCCGATTGTGACGTATGTGACAAATGTCCCGTCAGTCCAGTTACCAAGGCATTAAATGCGCGTCAGTCGATGGTCGGCCACTGCCAATTTTGAACCGTCACTGTGAAATCTATAAATAGACCCTTTCTTCAATATTTCAAACTTTTATCTTTAAACCTTTTTCTTTCCAGTCTTCACGGTTCTTCGTCTTCCCCAAAGCTCTCTATTTCCAGGTTTTGGAATTTCATTGCTTGTTCTTCTCAAAACACCAAATACTTCATTCTTCCTTCTTCTTTGTTCATAAAAATTTAGATGGCCAAAACATCTAAAACCGTTCCGCAAAAAGAGGTCGCTTCTTTATCTCGACCAGCCGGCGAGAAAACAGTGGTGGAACCACGCCTTGGAGAACTTATTCCCGGGGGGTGTGTTACTGATTCCGATTTTAAGATCGAGAAACCCTCATCGGTTGCCGGTCGATGCGAGCCGGTATCGAGATATATATGCTCGATACAAAAAGTCTTCTCGACCTGGTGAAAAAAGACTGTAATTAGGAAAATAAAGAGGTCGTGATACCGGCACCAGAGGAGGCGATCACTACCCACGTAGAAGGGTACCTGAGTGTTTACACTTATCCTTTCACGCTGGGTCTCCTTGATTCAGTCATCGTCGATTTTTGCAAGAAGTATCATGTGACCCTCAGTCAAATTCACCCTTCTTTCTAGAGGATCATGATACTGCTTTATTTCTTTGTGAGCAAAATCGACGGGCTTCCCTTCACCCTCGACCACTTTGTAAGATTATATAGCCCTCGTCTTTACCGAGGTGGGCTGATAAAGTTTCAATGCCGGTCTACCAAGGCGTTCACCTCGAGCATAGATAAAGACAAAGATCGGGGTTGATGAGCCCGTTCGTTCGAGTGAAGACCTCGGACCTAATCCCGGCTGAGAGTATGCCATTTCCCGAAAAATAAAATATGAACCGTAAGTGTAATTCCGTTTTTAGTTTTTGTTATTCTTACTTCTTCATCTTTCCTTATCAGTGTTTTTCTTGACGCAGTCGTTGCTTGGATGCCAGGTGCGGTTCCCCATCTCGAGAACTGGGTCAGGAGCCTGGTTTCGACATCAACATACGCCGAGCGCGCATGGCACGATTTGTCAAAGGGCCGGTGGGAGGCTCGTACTCATGGTAAACCTTCCTCTTGGCTTTGCTTACCGTTCAAGCATTTTTTTCAGGCATAAGTTTTACTTACTTTTCTTTCTTTGTAGGTCTCAAAAAAGATGTGGTTATGAGACCCCCATCAGGTGATGAAGAAGCTTTACCGCCTATCTCAAAACCGTAGAAGGTGATTATGAGGAAAAAAAAAAGGCCTCGGACTCCGAGGGTCAAAAACCCAAGAAGAGAATGGCTCGTAAACCCAAGGTGAATACAATCCCTTTGACTATAGAGTCGGTCCTAAGTCTAAGGGATGAAGAAGAAGAAGAAGAAGAAGAAGAAGAAGAAGAAGAAGAAAGTGATTCTGGTCTGGTGGCCCGTGCACGGGCTAGCACCGATACTCAAAATACTTCGGTATCGGTGGGAGTTGATACTGCTCCATCCAGCCTTGATGAGGTCGAGGAGGAGACTTTGACCCAAGTTCCTGAGCTGAGGGGGACCGAGGATGTTTTGCCTTGGGGAAAAGAGACCGTCGAAGAAGCTGTGGATGCCGGTGTGCGAACCGAGCTTGAGGCTCCCCAAGACGGAGGCGGCACCCAAAAAGACTTACTTGGGGCAATAGAGATCGGGGATTCCCCCTCTTTCCCTTCATTTTCCTAGTCGATGATTTGTGACGCTCAAGCTGTGGAGACTTGTCACGGGGAGGGAGCCCATGGAGAGGAGGATCCTTTTTGTGGTTATTTTATCGGGGTAGAAGATACCACCGGTCCGAGTGACTTGGAGGCTCCGAAGAATAGCTCGAGCGAGGTGGGAGCGCCTCGTCTTTTCAGCGAAGCCTAACAGGCCCTAAATCGGGTAAGTTCATATTTTCTTTGCCAATTTTCATACTTGTGTTTTTTCTTTCCCTGTATAATCCATTTTCTCTATTCTTGTAGGTTTTGCGCTTTATCACAAAGCGTTCCTCCGGTCCCGAGGGGAACTGAGCCGGAATGAAGCCGAAATCTAAAGTCTCACCGAAGAGAGAGAGAGATGCTTTCAAGCTTCTCAGTGAGCAAAGAGAAGGAGAAGCAAAGGGACTTCGGGCTGAGCTAGAAGTAGCTCGGAAAGAGCAAGCCGATTTGTCTAAGCAGGTAAAAAGAATCTTTGAAATTAATGACACTACCTCGGGCGTGATGGCTAACAGTTCGGCTCCACAGGTCCAGCAAAAGTTCGACGTGATCAGGAAACTTTGTGTTGAAGTGGACGCAGTGAGGGCGGAGGCCGAAGAGTGGAAGAAGAACATGGATCGCCTTGCCTCAGAAAAGGAGGCCGCCCGAGCTCAACTGGCATCGGCTGAGAACCAACTCTGAAGCTTGAAAGCGAAAGCCTTCATGCAGGCCAAGAAAATCAAGGAGTTACAGTCTCGGTTGAGCTCAGCAAATTCTGATCGAGAGAGACTGGCCATAGAACTTGCATTGACCAAATCGGAGGTCGAGAAAACCATGGCCAATGTTGATGTAATGGTGGTTGTTTATTGATCTGATGCCAAAGCTGCTCAGGTTCGAGCAAAGGAGGTTGCTGAGGCTGCTCAGGCTCGGGAAAACTGGGTTGCCGAGCATGCTAAATGCCAATCTCGAAAGGAGACTCTCGAAGAGATTCATGCTCGTGGCTTCGATCTTACAGCCGAGATCGAGAAAGGTAAGGAGCTTGAAGCTGAAACTAGAGTGTTGGCTTTTCCCGATGATGATGATACCGGGAGTACGAGCGGATCTGAAAGTGAAGGAGGCCTCGAGGGTGAAGATGATGCTCCTGGATAGGACTAAGTCCTTTAGTATTTTTCATGTTTTCTTTTAAGACCGTTTTGGTCTTTTGTAGAGAAACTTGATCGGGCCATGGTGCCCTTGTAAATGATTTTTAATATATATATATATATAAAACTTTCGTCCTTCTGTAGCTTCTGAATCTTTTGCCTTTTTTGTTAATTTATACAAAGGTCAAAAGTGCCTTAGCATGGAATAATTATTTGAAGGTCCGAAATTGAGATAGTAAGGACCGATAGCAGGTACTGTACTCGACCGTTTCTTATAGGTGGTCCCCGAGTGAATGTTCGAACTCGAACTGAGGTGGCTTTTAGGCTTGATAAATAGATGTCAAATGAAATGATTTGATCAAACTTGAAGCAGAGTAGCTTTTAAGCTTGATACGTAGTCCCCGATTCGGGGCAATAGTTTGAACTCGAATTGAGGTAGCCGTTAGGCTTTACAGTCGAGTGAGAATGGTCTCTCGAACTCGAATTAAGGTAGCCCTTAGGCTTTGTAGTCGAGTGAGAATGATTTCTCGAACTCGAATTAAGGTAGCACTTAGGCTTTACAATCGAGTGAGAATGATTTATCGAACTTGAATTAAGGTAGACCTTAGGCTTTATGGTCGAGTGAGTATTTTCTCGAACTCGAAGTAATAAATAGACCTTAGGCTTTATGGTCGAGTGGGTGTTTGCTCGAACTCGAAGTAAAAAATAGCCTTTAGGCTTTATAGTCGAGTGAGTGTTTGCTCGAACTAGAAGTATAAAACAGCCCTTAGGCTTTATGGTCGAGTGAGTGTTTGCTCGAACTCGAAGTAAAAAATAGCCCTTAGACTTTATGGTCAAGTAAGTGTTTGCTCGAACTCGAGGTAAAAAAACAACCCTTAGGCTTTATGGTCGAGTGAGTGTTTGCTCGAACTCGAGGTAAAAATAGCCCTTAGGCTTTATGGTCGAGTGAGTATTTGCTCGAACTCAAAGTAAAAAACATCCCTTAGACTTTATGGTCGAGTGAGTGTTTGCTCGTACTCGAAGTAAAAAATAGTCCTTAGGCTTAATGGTCGAGTGAGTGTTTGCTCGAACTCGAAGTAAAAAATAGCCCTTAGGCTTTATGGTCGAGTGAGTGTTTGCTCGAACTCGAAGTAAAAATAGCCCTTAGGCTTTATGGTCGAGTGAGTGTTTGCTCGAACTCGAAGTAAAAAATAGCCTTTGGGCTTTATGGTCGAGTGAGTGTTTGCTCGAACCCGAAATAAAAAATAGCCCTTAGGCTTTATGGTCGAGTGAGTGTCTGCTCGAACTCGAAGTAAAAAATAGCCCTTAGGCTTTATGGTCGAGTGAGTGTCTGCTCGAACTCGAAGTAAAAAATAGCCCTTAGGCTTTATGGTCAAGTGAGTGTCTGCTCGAACTCGAAGTAAAACACAGCCCTTAGGCTTTATTGTCGAGTGAGTGTTTGCTCAAACTCGAAGTAAAAAATAGCCCTTAGGCTTTATGGTCGAGTGAGTGTTTGCTCGAACTCGAAGTAAAAAATAGCCTTTGGGCTTTATGGTCGAGTGAGTGTTTGCTCGAACTCAAAGTAAAAAATAGCCTTTAGGCTTTATGATCGCGTGAGTGTTTGCTCGAACTCGAAGTTAAAAACAGCCCTTAGGCTTTATGGTCGAGTGAGTGTTTGCTTGAACTCGAAGTAAAAAAATAGCCCTAGGCTTTATGGTTGAGTGAGTGTCTGCTCGAACTCGAAGTAAAAAATAGCCCTTAGGCTTTATGGTCGAGTGAGTGTCTGCTCGAACTCGATGTAAATAACAGCCCTTAGGCTTTATGGTCGAGTGAGTGTTTGCTCGAACTCGAAGTAAAACACAGCCCTTAGGCTTTATGGCCGAGTGAGTGTTTGCTCGAACTCGAAGTAAAAAATGGCCCTTAGGGTTTATAATCGAGTGAGTGTTTGCTCGAACTCGAAGTAAAAAACAGCCCTTAGGCTTTATGGTCGAGTGAGTGTTTGCTCGAACTCGAAGTAAAGTAACCTTTAGTCTTTGTGGTCAAGTGAGGATGGCTTCTCGAACTCGTATTAAGGTAGCCCTTAGGCAATCGAGTGAGAATGATTTCTTGAACCCGAATTAAGGTAGCCCTTAGGCCTTATATAATTATCGATCTCGTTGATTTTTCGGATGGCTGTCCCCGATTTATGGGGTAATCATTCGAACTCCGGTCATGGTCGGCCCTTAAGCCTATTTACATAATAGATCGAGAATATGAAGTAGAAGAACCTTTCTGAGGTATGAGATATTGGTAAAGAAGAAATTTCTCTTTATATGCCATCATACATGTGTACATGTTTTGTGTCAGGGCTCGATCAAACTATGCGGGCACGGTTCATTTGACCATTTGGCCCTTACAAATATTTCCTGTCGAAACTCTGTTGCCATGAAGTAATTTTCTTGCATCGAACTTGATATATTCGAGGGCAATGCTCCCCAGTATTCGAGGTTGATTGTAAAGAGGCCTCGGATACTGTTGAATTACTCTAAGTTAGCACGCTCAATGGTTGCCTCATTAAAAACCTCGCCGAAAAACCCATTTGGGATAAAACCGGTCTAAGGGAAAAAGAGTGCAACGCGTGCTTTCAGACCTAAAGGCTTTGAGTTGACGAATCCATTCCTGTTTCTTGTCGAACACCTGCAAGGGTTAGTTTCGAAATACAAATAAACATGGGAGGGTCGTACCTTAACAGTAGTATTGCTTTAGGTGCGATATATTCCAATTGCTCAGTAGTCGTTTGCCGTTTATCATACCGAGCTTGTAGGATCCTTTTCCGACGATTCCGAGAACCTGATATGGTCCTTCCCAATTCGGACCCAGTTTTCCTTCATTCGGATTTCGGGTGTTGAGGTTGACTTCTCTTAGCACCAAGTCCCCGATTTTAAAATGTCGAAGATTGGTCCTTCGACTGTAGTACCTCTCGATTCGCTATTTTTGGGCGGCCAATCGGACGAGAGCGGCTTCTCATTTTTCGTCCAACAATTTTAGGCTCGTATTCATGGTCTCGTTATTTGACTCCTCTGTTGCATATCGAAATCTGATGCTAGGTTCTATGACCTCGGCCAGGATCAGGGCTTCAGTGCCATAAACCAACGAGAATGGTGTTGCTCCGGTACTGGATTTCGATGTTGTGCGGTATGCCCATAGGACCTCGGATAGTATTTCTCTCCATTTTCCTTTGGCGTCGGTCAATCCCTTCTTAAGATTTTGGATGATGGTTTTATTTGTCGATTCGACTTGTCCGTTCCCGCTGGGATGACACGGTGTTGATAGGATCCTTTTGATCTTGTGATCCTCGAGAAATTTAGTTACTTTGCTACCGATGAATTGTTTTCCATTATCACATACAATCTCAGATGGCATCCCGAATCGACATATGATGTGGTCCCAAATGAAGTCTATCACTTCTTTTTCTCTGACTTTCTCGAAATCATGTGCTTCGACCCATTTAGATAAATAATCACTCATAAACAAAATAAACTTAGCCTTACCTTGGGCCGATGGGAGGGGGCCAACGATATCCATTCCTCATTTCATGGAAGGCCATGGAGATAGGACTAAGTGGAGTAGCTCCCCGGGTTGATGAATCATGGGCGCATATCTTTGGCATTTGTCGCATTTTCGAATGAACTCCCTTGCATCCTTGCCCATGTCAGTCCAATAATATCCTGTTCTGATTACTTTGTGGACCAGCGAATTGGCACCGGAATGGTTTCCACAAGTGCCCTCGTGAATTTCGCGAAGGATGTAATCG
This sequence comes from Nicotiana tomentosiformis, assembly GCF_000390325.3. Lineage (NCBI taxonomy): Eukaryota > Viridiplantae > Streptophyta > Magnoliopsida > Solanales > Solanaceae > Nicotiana > Nicotiana tomentosiformis. The sequence continues at coordinate 38,849,617 of NC_090818.1, read as the reverse complement.
GTATCTCTTAGTCCCAAACATATTGCCAATGGTCCATCGAACATTCTTCTAAACAGCGTTCCGTCTTCGAACAAGGTGAATCGTGTTGCCTTTATGCGCAAAGCTCTCGATTCCTTTGGATCTGATGGAAGCTTCCCGTTCTTGAGGTACTCTATATATTTATTTCTCCAATCTCAGGTTAAACTTGTAGAGTTTATCTCGGCGTGACCTTCTTCGATTACCAATCTCATGAGTTGTACGACAGTCCACGAGTTGAGTTCGTCGTCTTCGACCGATGAACCTAAGTTTGCAAGAGCATTGGCCTCACTGTTCTGTTCTCGGGGTACATGTTGCAAGATCCATTCCTTAAATCGAAGTAGAATCACCTGTAGTTTATCCAAGTACCTCTGCATTCGATCTTCTTGGACTTCGAAAGTCCCGTTAACTTGGTTTACCACGAGGAGGGAATCACACTTAGCCTCCATGACTTCCGCTCCCAAGCTCCTGGCTAGTTCGAGACCTGCAATCATGGCCTCATTGTTAGTTAATTTTGTAGTTCTGATAGACTGTCTAATTACATTACATGTGGGTAATTTTAGTACAATGCCTAGTCCAGACCCTTTCGCGTTCGAGGCACCGTCCGTAAAGAGGGTCCAAACTCCCGAAGAGGTACCCAATTTTATCAGTAGCTCTTTTTCAATCTCGGGTACGAAGGTCAGCAAAAAGTCAGCCACGAAGTCCGCCAAGATTTGAGATTTGATAGCGGTTCGGGGTCGATACTCAATATCGTACCTGTCGGTTTCTATGGCCCATTTGGCCAATCGACCCGATAGCTCGGGTTTGTGCAAAATGTTTCGAAGAGGATAAGTTGTTACAACATGTATCGGATGACACTGAAAATATGGTTTTTGTTTCCTAGAGGCGCTTATTAAAGCAAGCGCTAATTTTTCTAAGTGTGGATATCTAGTTTCGGCCTCACCTAAGGTTCGACTGACATAATAAACGGGGAATTGCGTACCTCGTTCTTCTTGAACCAGAACTCCACTTATCTCTATCTCCGAGACAGCTAAGTACAGGTAAAGCTGTTCGTCCACTTTCGGGGTATGAAGCAGCGGCGGGCTCGATAAATACCGCTTTAATTCTTCCAAAGCCTGTTGGCATTCCGGAGTCCATGCAAAGTTGCTTTTCTTCTTAAGTAGTGAGAAAAATTGGTGGCTCCTATTTGAGGATCTCGAAATGAATCGTCCTAGGGTCGCCCCGTCCTGTTAACCTCTGCACGACCTTTACATTATCTACTACTGTGATGTCCTCGATAGCTTTCATTTTATCACGGTTGATCTCGATTCCTCGCGGTTGAGCTTCATATTGTACTCCCTCAGTATGTCGAAAGTTTCCTGCAAATGCTTTAAATGGTCCTTTTATCGCAGGGACTTAACTAACATGTCAACAATATAAACTTTCATTGATTTTCCTATTTGTTTTTCGAACATTCGATTTACTAGGCGTTGATAAGTTGCACCAGCAATTTTTAGACCGAATGGCATTACGTTATAATAGTAGGTACCGTACTTAGTGATAAACGAGGTTTTTTCCTGATCCTCCAGGTTCATCTGTATCTGGTTGTACCCGGAGTAGGCATCAAGAAAACTGAGAATCTCGTGGTCGGTCATGGCATCGATCATACAATCGATATTAGGCAAAGGAAAAGAATCCTTAGGGCATGATTTGTTCAGGTCTTTATAATCTATACACATTCTAAGTTTGTTTCCCTTCTTAGGGACTACCACCACATTTGCTAGCAATTCGGGGTATTTTACTTCTTGAATGGATCCTATTTTAAGAAGTTTGGTTACCTCGTCCTTGATGAAGGCATATTTGATCTCGGACTGGGGCCTTCTTTTTTGCTTTACCAGATGGAATTTCGAATCCAAACTTAGTCTATGAGTGGTTATTTCCGGTGCGATCCTTGTCATGTTAAGATGAGACCAAGCGAAACAGTTCATGTTAGCTATAAGAAATTGAATAAGCTTTTTCCTGAGCTCGGGATCTAACCCCATGCCCAGGTATACCTTTCGCTCGGGAAGATGTTAAATTAGCATGATTTACTCCAGTTCTTCGACCGTTGATTTGGTAGCATAGGAATCATTGGGGACCACGAAGGATCGAGGGACCCCATAGTCATCATCTTTGTCAGTCTTCTAATTCTCTAGTTGGGTCGAGGCTGACGTTTGTGAATGCTATTTGGTATCTGAATCCTCCTTCGAATCTGATCCCTTTGTCGATGATAGTGAAGATATCAGAATCACTTCATCGACGGCAAATATTTCTTTTGAGGCCGGTTGCTCCCCGTAGACCATTTTGATTCCCTCCGATGTTGGGAATTTCAAAACCTGGTGAAGGGTCGAGGGCACTGCTCTTATGTTGTGGATCCATGGCCTCCCGAATAGGGCATTATATCTCATATCGACCTCGATCACATAGAACTTCATTTCTTGGATGGTCCCGGCCACGTTTACTAGCAAAATTATCTCGCCCTTAGTAGTTTCACACGCCATATTGAATTTGTTTAGTACCAGGGTTGCGAGCATGACCTGGTCCTATAGACCGAGTTGCTCTATGACCCTTGATCGAATAATGTTGGCCGAACTACCTGGATCAATTAACACATGCTTAACTTGAGTTTTATTCATAAGTATAGATATTACCATTGCATCGTTATGGGGTTGCATGATTCCTTCCGCGTCTTCGTCACTAAAGGATAAGGTTCCTTTAGGTGTGTAATCCTAAGTCCGAGATTGTTTCTCTCTTACAATCGGCATCTTAGTGCATTTAAGCACCGGCCCCTGGGGGACATCGATCCCTCCGATGATCATGTGGATGATGTGTTGTGGCTCTTCTTGTTTGTTTTGTCTATTGAAATATCTGTTTTTGAAATGGTTTTTGGCCCGGTCACTTAAAAATTCTCGAAGGTGCCCTTCATTGAATAACCAGGCTACCTCATCTCTCAACTACCTGCAGTTTTCGGTTTTGTGGCCATAGGTGCCATGATACTTGCACATTTGATTGGGATTTCTCTGGGCTGGATCGTACTACAGAGGTCGATGCCACTTAGTATCTTTGATGCGTCCAATAGCTGACACGATGGCGGATGCATCAATGTTGAAGTTATATTCTGATAACCGTGGTGCTTCCTTAGGTCCGGTATGCCTGTCGAACCCATTCTTGTTCATCAGCCCCTGAAACCCTTGGCCTCGATCACTTCTCCTTTCGCCTCGTACGGAGTTGCGTGTAGGTTCGCTACCCCTACGATCTCCATTATACTGCCGATATCGGTCCTTGTTCGACCTTGGTTCTCGGTCGATATCTCTTTTCATAACGGACCCAGAACCCAACTGGTCGTCTTCGACTCTAATCTTTGATTGATATCGATTGTGTACATCGGCCCAGGTAATAGCCGGGTATTCGATCAAATTCTGCTTCAACTATCGTGAAGCCATCGAGCTTCGTTCATTCAGTCGTTGAGTGAAAGCTTGAACAACCCAATCGTCTGTGACCGGTGGTAGATCCATTCGTTCCATTTGAAAATGAGATACGAACTCTCTTAGCATCTCGTTATCTTTTTGCCTTACCTTGAAAAGGTCCAACTTCTTTGTCTCGACCTTTATGGCTCCGGCATGTGCTTTTACGAAAGAATCTGCAAGCATAACAAAAGAATCGGTAGAGTTAGGCGGTAAATTATGATACCATATCATTGACCCCTTTGACAGGGTTTCCCCGAACTTCTTCAATAGTACGGATTCGATCTCATCGTCTTCTAGATCGTTCCCTTTAATGGCACATGTGTAAGAGGTGACATGTTCGTTGGGGTCGGTCGTCCTATTATATTTAGGAATTTCGGGCATGCGAAACTTCTTGGGGATCGATTTAGGAGCCGCGCTCGGGGGGAAAGGCTTTTGTACTAATTGTTTGGAATCCAAGACCTTCAATACCGGTGGTGCCCCCGGGATCTGATCAACCCTGGAGTTATAAGTTTCTACTTTTTTGTCGTTTGCTTCAATCCTCTTTTCTCCTATCTTAATCTGTTTTGTCAGTTCCTCGAACATCTTAATAATTTTAGGATTAGTCCCCGATTCTTGTCCATTTTATCTTACTACAGCTGGCCCCGTTTCGTGGGTGACTTCTCGAGGTGGACCGGGCTCGGCCCTGTGAGGTGCCTGGGTTTGGCTCTGCAACTGAGCTATTGCTGCCTGTTGAGCTTGGAACATTTCGAAGATAATACGCAGGTTGATCCCGTCTTCTCCAACATTTTATGTATTTCGAACTGCAGATCGAGTTCCACCATAAATGTTGTTTTCGGGGTCGGAACGTTGGTTCGCCTCGATGGCCACATGTGAATTAACGTCATCTATGGCCCGAGCTCCAATGGTATCGACGGGTGGCCTTTCATCCCCGGTCGTCAGGTTGTTGTTCTCATCTTGAAGGCCAACTTCGTTGTCGATAGGTAGGGCCATTAATTAAGAGTTCATCGTTTCTAACCTGAAATCAAAGACACTTCCAAGAGCAAGTGTAAAATGGTGTGTTTTGCAAAGATTCGTACCAAATAACCATTGTTATCCTTAGCCCCACGGTGGGCGCCAATCTGTTTACCCGAAAAACGGATAGAGTTAAATTTATACGAGGTTCTAAGGATACGTGGTATAACTTGGTACAAATTAGAAAAATAAGTAGAAATATATACAAACCCAATTCGAGAAAAGAATGATTGATAAATGAACAAGATGAATCAATCTCCAAAGCCCAAAAAAGGATAATATTTACTATATGTGTGTAAATCTCAACAATCTCTGAAATGTGAGAGTGTATGAATGTCAATCTGCCTTTTACAAATGTTAGCCACTCTTAATATAGTGGAGCAATCCTACTTTGGATATAATTTAAAATACATAGTGGGGATCCCATGATAGATTAATTAATTAGTTTTTCCTTAATTTCCGCCGGGATTCTCTTTCCTAGTGCGGCTATAACGGCTCTTTGTCTCTTGGCTCGATCTCAATCTTGGTCGGTCTTGGTATTGGTCGGTCTCTAGGTCTCGAGCTCGATATTGACTCGAGCTCGATCGGTCTCTGGATCTCGATCTTGGTCAGCCTATGGATCTCGAGCTCGACTTTGACTCGATCTCGGTACTGATCGGTTCCTGAATCTTGAGCTCGATAACCTAACTTCACATCACAACTCGATATTATAATGACGATCCTCGGTCCATCATGTTCTAATCTTAACTAATTACACGAACGGCAAACTCAATTTTGACCGTATACACAATTCCTTCACTACACCCATGGAGATCCACATCCAATAGGGTTATAAGTTAAGACACGATATTTTTTGCCTCGGAGAAAGTTTGGATGTGAGTTATTATTATTTGGTCTCCTCATGAGTGAATTTAGTCGATCGAGAACTTATAATAGACAAGGGTTGTGAACTATGGCACATTTAATTTTCATTCCATTAGTTAAGCGATATTCTCAGGACTCCTCGGTTTAGTGTCTTTGTCGTTATATGCTATTCCTTATTCTGAACGTTTCCATCTTCGCTGAAATGGCGAATAAAGAAAGTGTTCTATGCCACTGGGCCAAATAAATAACATAGGATTTTCTTTAGCAGTTTAACCGAAACAACCTCACTGCTGTTCCAGAGTAAAGGTAAGGTCTGCGTGCACCCTTGTCCTCTTCCCCAGACCCCATCTATAAGCATTCACTTAATTTGTTATTGTTGTTGTTCTTATTATAATTCCAATACATTAAGAGTTCGATATTTATGAAAGATCGAGAATAATCGATCATAAGGTTCGTGAGATATATTATTCTGACTTCTTATTTTTCAAATCACGATTAGAAGTATGTTAGGAGATCATTTCAAATCAATGAACTAAAAAGTAAATAGCGATAAAAACATTCTATTTTCTTAAGTTTGCTTAGTTATTGTCTATATCTACTGTAGTAATCCTGAAAATTTTAAGTTTGAAGGGAGACTTGGCGCAACTGGTAAAGTTGCTGCCATGTGACCAAGAGGTCATGGGTTCGAGCCGTGTAAACAGTCTCTTGCCAAAATACAGAGAAAGGCTGCGTACAATAGACCCTTGTGGTCCAGCCCTTTCCTGGACCCCGCACTTAGCGGGAGCTTAGTGCATCGGGCTGCCCTTTAAGTCTTAAGATACGCTAATGTGTGCTAAAAATCTAAATACCCTTCTAAATAATTTAAATATCTTATTTATAAAAAAAATCACGAAAAGCTGCCCATTTGAGTCACAATGGTCGGCAAAATCTATAAACTCACGCTGGTAATAAATATGGCAAAAATTTATTAAAGATGCAAACAAAGGACTCAAAGGAACAAAAGAGACATTCAATTTTGATGCAGAAGATAATTATGAGTTAGAATTAAAAGGATACACGTCGATGTTATGCTGTTTGTGATAAAATTTATTGAAAATAATGTATTATATGACTTAATATACACGTCCAACGCACATGGCGGGAAACTAGTTACTATAATAATATGGAAATTGATCGAAAGCATGCATGTAATAAACACTTAACGAAGAATTTGAGTTTGTTTTATGTGAATATATATATATATATATATATATATATATATATATATATATATATATATAGAGGTCATGTAGATGCGCTCTTGTCATCCTATAATTGTTGTTCACAATTTTCTGTGCCCCAAAACGACACATAAAACAGTATATAATAACTGTTTTCTTTCACATTGCTGATTGCCCTCAACAAATATACATATAGGAGTGTGGCCGTTGTACGCTTTTATTAAAGGGTGCAAGTGAAGTTTTAGCGGCTTTTCATTTGTCAATATTTACCAACTCATGTTCCCTTAAAAATTTCTTTTGAAAAATTGGGCAAAAGCTATGTTTTCAAGACATTAATTCTCAAAACTTCGTTAATATGTCTCCTTAAGCTTAAATAGTTAATATGTTCTCCTGATGCCATCAAGGGTAACCGTGGTTAATTCTTGATAAGTTATTAGAAATAAATTGAAAATAGGCAGAGCAGCATGAATTTTTTTTATTTTTAAATAAGGCTCTCCAGACAGAAGTCTGGAAGATGTTGTATTTCAAAAGAGTGCAGTGCGGGAGGCTAGATCTGATCTCAGAAATAATACAACGATGGTGATTTCAATCACGCCAAAAAATTCAGTTGGAGGTATGTACTAAATGTCCTCCCTACTGAAGTGCAATCTATGCATATTTAACTAACAAAAAAATTGCACTTGTCATATTTTGTTCTAATACTTGGCATTTTCCATTTATCTAAGATAAAAGGGCTTTTAGCTTCTTTTAGTAATTACTGATAAGTATGATAGACCAATGATTGATTTGTAGTGGAGGTAAGCTTAGCTAGAGAATCTGCTACTTGATTGCCCTCTTTGTAGCACTGTTGGACAATCACACTGGCAATCTGAATGGTGTCTATGATCCTGGCTGCCACCATCCTGAGCTTCATATTCTTTGTTCCTCTTTGAGTAAGCATATTAGAGATGATTGTCGAGTCTAGTTCAAGAGCAAAACTAGTGTAACCTAATTGGTTGCACAGTTTCCTTCCAAACTCATTAGCTAATACTTCTGTCATATTGTTGTTGTCACAAGTAACAGGCACTAAAAAGTCACCATTAATACCATCTCTAACTATGCCCCATATACCAACTTTCCCACTCTCCTTTATGTAACTACCATCGGCGTTGACCTTAGTGTTATCATTTAGAGGAGGATGCCTGTTATGAATGGACCTGGGCCAGCCAAGGAGAATAAACATGCAGATGGGCCAAGCAATGCATCAGATGGACCAATTGGGCTAAGGAAGGGTTCAAGGCAGAAACAGCCCAACAAAAAGTTGATTGACTACATTTGAAAACCTGGCTAAGGAGCACAGGTGTTGAGTAATGATTGGTAGAAGGGGAATAGGGGTTATTATATCTAGTACTGAGAGCAGCAGTAGAATTAGGCTGAGTCATTTGCAGAATTATGTTTCTTCTCAACCCACTTTCTGTCTGTATCCTCTCATCCCCTTTCTGGCTTTTCTCTATGTTTTTCAGTGTTGTTGCGTAGCCCATTTCTTTTCTGTAATTCCGTTGTGGTTATTTCAATACAATCAAGCTTCTCTCTTATTTGATGTTTAACTGTAGTAACCACAACAATGGTGCTTTCATTCTTGTCCACCATGTCGGACGCTCGACTCAAGCAGCTCGAGGAATCTCAAATAGCTCTCTTTCAGCAGGTCTCCGACCTCAGCTCTGCCTAGGATGGCCAAAGCAAAGTCATGCAAGAAATTCTATCCCAAGTAGCTGCTATAAGTGCTCACATTTCTGGTTCTAAAGCAGAGACATCATGCACTTGTCCTAGTGAAGTAATTCTGTCACAAAATTTGGCTGTCGGAGGTCTGGTGACTCTGCATCATAAGCCGGTAATAGTCGAATTAATTTGATTCAGTGATAAAAAATCGGAGGCGTGGATTTTTTCAGGTAGAGCGCTATTTCGATTTTTATTCGATCCTCCCAACTCATTAGTTGTCTATTACTTCCTTTTACCTAGAAGGAGAAGCACTTGATTGGTATCGTTAGCTCTTTCGAAATCACTAACTCATTGACTGGCCACACTTTACGGAGAAGTTGCGTCGTTGTTTTCGCAACAAATCATTATTACCTCCCGAGGGTCATTTGTCTAAGCTTGTTCAGATGTCCACGATGTCGGAATACCAGACTCATTTTGAATCGGATGCCACGGAGTCGGTGGCCATATCGGAGGAGGTTTAGGTTGATACATACACGTCAAGCTTGCGTGCAGATATCCAATCGGAAGTCTTAGCTCGTGAGCCCAAAACGCTTGACTATGCTATGTGGTTAGCCCGTTTGTATGAGCAAAAACTTGGGCCTCAAACAGGCCCAATAAAACCAACCTTTGCCCGGACCCAATCTCTATTAACAAACCCGAGTCCCACTACAAGGTATTCTCCCCTCACTACTCCCATATCGCCTCCCCAATCTAAAATTCCGTTTAAGCGCCTCTCAGCGGTAGAATTACAACATGTGGGAGGAAGGTCTGTGTTACCACTGTGATGATAAGTATACTCCGAACCATAAATGCAAAGCACTTCCCCAATTGCTACTTCTCATCGACGACTCAACAAACAACTACTCCATTCCTGACCAACTTTCCTCTTCTGATTTTATCATAGAGGATAGACCTCTTGTTGATGATAAGCCCCAGTCCACTATCTCATACCATACGTTAGTTGGTGGTTACTCTTCCACTACTCTCCGCTTTAAAGGGCATATTAAGGTTCTCATGTTTAGGTTTTAGTGGATAATAGAAGTGACCACAATTTTGTGCAACCGCGTGTTGTCAACTTCCTCAATTTGGAAGTGGTTATTGTCCTAACCTTCGCCGTTATGGTAGGGAGTGGGCAGCACCTCCGCTGTGACGGAGTGGTGAAAGTCGTTCCATTGACCATCAATGGGCTCGAACTTAATCTGGATTTATATGTTCTTTCTTTTCATGGGGCCGACATTGTCTTGGGAGTGTCGTGGTTGGAAACATTAGGTCCTGTTTTAACTGATTATGCTACAAGGATCTTTCAATTTGACCATGGTGACCAACGTTTGAAATGGGTAGGAGAACATTCGATGAACTTACAATCAGTCCAATTGCAGGCATTACGTTGCATTTACACCACAGACGCAGTGGCTTCATGCTTCTGTTTATTAATGGTTAACCCTTCTGGTGATCAACCTCCTCCTCCAACCCCGGATTTACAACTAGTGTTAGACTCATTTGCTCAGGTGTTCCACAAGCCAGCCGGGTTTCCTCCTCCCGTCCAACTGATACCAACTTGTCACGATCCCAATTTTCCTACGTAAGATATCGTGACGGAACCTAGTCTCTAAGACTAGGTAAGCCTAACAAGAATGCGGAATAATTGAAATATTAAGCTAAAACCCAAAACGTCAACAACTGTAATAAATAAAACAACAACTCAAGTATGAACAACTCCCAAAACCTGGTTGATATAAGTCACAAGCTCTAAAGAGAATTACTAAATATCCCTGTACTTCAGAGTCTAATGAGGATAAGGAAACAACATAATAAAGACAGAGGGGGACTCCGAGGTCTGCGGACGCTAGCAGCCATACCTTGAAGTCTCCACGTACGGTCTAGCTCATTGGTACCTGGTCTGATAGGCAGTACCTGGATATGCACAAAATGATGTGCAGAAATATAGTATGAGTACACCACAACGGTACCCAGTAAGTGCCACGCCTAACCTCCATAGAGTAGTGACGAGGTTAGGGTAGGCCCTACTGGAAATAATAAGAAATAAGGTAGAAGATATAATAATATAATGAAATGATAGAGAAGTGAAACAATGAGAATTTACATAAAGTAAAAACACATAAACAAAGGAAGACAAGTACAACATGAAAGGAAAGGCAAATCTTACAAGTTAAGGAACAACAACAACAACAACAACAACAACAACAACAAATAGAGAAAATCAACAGGGGCACTCCCGAGGCACCGCCTCGTAGTCCCAAAAGTAAATATATCACAATCTTTCCTTATATCACAGCGGGGGCCTTTTTATTTTATTTTAAAAATTATTTTTCCAAAATAGCATCCCGCGTTTTAGCCAACCTTATCACACCGCATGACTTCTAGTAGTTCCCCTACTAGCCACGCGTATCAACCCACCTTATCTCACCGCATGCGTTTCAACACCCAGACTTTATACCACCGCATGCGTATCCATAATATCAACGGCACGACAGAAACCTCGTGAAAACTATAACAACTGCATGGCAGAAACCTCGTGCAACAACCAAACAGTCATCTCAACAATAAATTAAGGAAAACAAACATAACAACTGAAACAACGATATTTCAAGAATAGCAACTTCAAGTGAAGAATCACACAGTTAAACAAGGAACATAGAATCAAGAAAGCAGGTAATTCAACTAGATGTATAGTACAAGTTGCAAATAAGAGATAAGACAAGTAGGCAGGTAAAATTAGGCTAAACATGATGACTATGCATGCTGAAGTAACTCAGTTAAGGCATAGAATGGAAACTACTTAAATAAGACCAGAATTTAAACATTTAGCCCGTGTACGCACTCGTCTCCTCGCGTACACGGCCCTCACATATCACAATTGTCAAAACAATACCAAACCCTAAGGGGAATTTCCGCCACACAAGGATAGACGAGTCACTTACCTCAAACCTCGCTCAATCAATCGATAAGAAGGCCTTTCCCTCGATTTTCCAACTTCGATCGGCTCGAATCTAGCCAAAATAATTACATACTATAAATATAACTATAAAAACTAATTTAAATAATAAAACTACGAATTTAGCAAAGAATTGAAAAATTGCTCCAAAAAGTCAACCCAGGCCCACGTCTCGGAACCCGACCAAAATTACAAAAATCGAACACCCATTCGATGTTGAGTCCAACCATACAAGAATTACTCAAATTCGACCTCAAATCGCCTTCCAAATCCCCAATTTCTAGCCTAGGAAGTTTTCTCAATTTCTCCCCAAATTTTCAACTAAAAACACTAATTAAATGATGAAAATAACAATAGATTCGTGGGAATTTATCAAAAACGAGTCTTACCCAATTGTTTCCTCTGAAAATCCCTCAAAGTTTCACCCCAATCCGAGCTCTCTAGGTCCAAAAATGGATAATGAAATCAAACCCTCGAACTTAGGCCTTTTCTGCTCAGCGATTCCGCATATGCGAACCCACAACCGCATCTGCGGCTCCTCACCTACAGAATTTCCATCGCAGGTGCGGACTTCACTTAAGTCCCCTGGGTCCGCTTCTGCGAGAATAGGGCTGCACCTGCGTGTGTGCGCCCGTGGCAAAACGTGTCGCTCCTGTGCATCTCCCCATCGCAGAAGCGAAGCCGCTTCTGTGGAAACTGTTCCGCACCTGCGAGTCCTGCCTGGACTACCCATTTCCGCTTATGCACTACATTTCTCACACATGCGAGTCCGCACCTGCGGCCAATCCCTCCGCAAGTGTGATGACACCAGAACTGGGAGCTTCAGCATTTTCATAAGTCCAAAATTTGTTCTGGATTCAATCTGAATCACAACCGGGACCCCGGGACCATGTCTGAATATACCAACAAGTCCTAAAATATCATACGAACTTAGTCGAGCCTTCAAATCATATCAAACAATGCTAAAATCACGAATTTCGCATCGATTCAAGCCTAAAGAACTTTAGAACTTCTAACTTCCACATTCGATGTCGAAACCTATCGAATCAAGTCTGATTGACCTCAAATTTTGCACACAGGACATAATTGACATTACGGATATTCTCCGACTTCCGAAATCGGAATCCGAACCCGATATAAAATGTCCACTCCCGGTCAAACCTTCCGAAATCTTCTAATTTTCCAACTTTTACCAATTAACGCCGAAATGACCTACAGACCTCCAAATCAACATCCGGACATGCTCCTAAGACCAAAATTACCATACGGAGCTATTGGAACCGTTAAAACTCTATTCCAGAGTCATCTTCACACCATTCAAACTACGGTCGACTCCTATGACTTTAACTTTCAATTTAGGGACTATGTGTCCTATTTCTCTCCGAAACCAAAAACCAAACCTCCCGGCAAGTTACGTAATCACAGTATAACACAGAGAAGGAAATAATTAGGGGGTCAGGACTAATACACTCAAAAAGATCGGCTGGATCGTTACATCCCCCCCCCCCTTAAAACAAACGTTAGTCCTCGAACGAGTATAGAGACATACCTGAAGTGGTGAAAAGTTGAGGATAAAGGCTGCGCATATCATGCTCGGTCTCCCAAGTCGTCTTCTCGACTGGATGACCCCTCCATTGAACCTTCACTAAAGCGATGTTCTTTGACCTCAACTTTCAAACTTGCCTGCCCAAAATGGCCATCGGCTCCTCCACATAAGATAGATCCTTGTCCAACTGGATTGAGCTGAAGTCTAACACATGAGATGGATCGCCATGATACTTTCGGAGCATAGAAACATGGAACACTAGATGAACTGTAGAGAAACTAGGTGGTAGTGCAAGTCTGTAAGCCACATCTCCAACCCTCTCAAGAATCTCAAAAGGCCTGATATACCTAGGGTTCAACTTGCCCTTCCTCTCGAACCTTATAACATCCTTCATGGATGAAACCCGAAGCAAGACCCGCTCCCCAACCATGAATGCAACATCGTGAACCTTCCGATTCACATAGCTCTTCTGTCTGGACTGGGCTGTACAAAGTTGATCCTGAATCAATTTAACCTTTTCCAAAGCATCCTGAACCAAGTCCGTACCTAATAGTCTAGCCTCACCCGGCTCGAACCAACCCACCGGGGACCGGCACCGCCAACCATACCAAGCCTTATACGGGGCCATCTGAATGCTCGACTGATAAGTGTTATTATAGGCAAACTGCGCAAGTGGAAAGAACTGATCCTAAGCACACCCAAAATCCATCATACACGCACGAATCTTATCCTCCAATATCTGAATAGTGCGCTCAGACTTTCCGTCCGTCTGAGGGTGAAATGTTGTACTCAACTCCATCTGAGTACCCAACTCATGTTGTACGGCTCTCTAGAACCGTGATGTAAACTGCATACCCCTGTCAGATATGATAGATACTGCCACGCCATGAAGCCTAACAATCTCGCAAGTATAAACCTGAGCTAGTTGCTCTGAAGAATAAGTGGTAACCACGGGAATGAAATGAGCTGACTTGGTCAATCTATCCATAATCACCCAAACTGCATCGAACTTTCTCTAAGTCCGTGGGAGCCCAACAACAAAATCCATAGTGAACCTCTCCCATTTCCACACTAGAATCTCTAACTTCTGAAGCAATCCACCAAGCTGTTGATGCTCATACTTCACCTGCTCACAATTTAGGCACAAATCTACATATTCCACTATGTCCTTCTTCATCCGCCTCTACCAATAGTGTTGTCTCAAATCCTGATTCATCTTCGCGGCACCTGGATGAATGGAGTACCGCGAACTTTGAGCCTCCCTGAGAATCAACTCACGTAAACCATCTATATTGGGCACACATAGCCTGTCCCGCATCCGTAATACACGGTCATCTCCAATAGTGACCTCTTTGGCACCACCGTGCTGAATTGTGTCCTTAAGGACAAGCAGATGGGGGTCATCATACTGACGCTCTCTGATACGATCATAAAGAGAAGACTAAAAAACCACATAAGCCAAAACTCGGCTAGGCTCGGAAACATCCAATCTAACAAACTGGTTGGCCAAGGCCTGAATATCCAAGGCTAAAGGCCTCTCTGCTACCGGTAGATATGCTAAGATGCCCAAACTCCCCGCCTTATGACTCAAGGCATCGGCCACCACATTGGCCTTCCTGGGATGATAAAGAATGGTGATATCATAGTCTTTAAGCAACTCCAACCACCTCCGCTGCCGCAAGTTAAGATCCTTCTGTTTAAACAGATGTCGTAGACTCCGGTGATCGGTGTAGACCTCACAAGAGACACCGTACAAATAGTGCCGCCAGATCTTTAAGGCATGAACAATAGCTGCTAACTCAAAGTCGTGGACATGATAGTTCTTCTCACTCACCTTCAGTTGCCTAGATGCGTAGGCAATCACCCTACCGTCCTGCATCAACACCGCGCCGAGACCAATACATGATGCATCATAATACACAGTATAAGACCCTGAACCCATAGGCAACACCAACACTGGGGCTGTAGTCAAAGATGTCTTGAGCTTTTGAAAGCTCTCCTCACACTCCTCGGTCCACATGAACGGAGCACCCTTCTGGGTCAGCCTGGTCATAGGTGCTACAATAGATGAGATTCCCTCTACAAATCGACGGTTATACCCCGCCAAGCCAAGAAAACTCTGGATCTCCGTAGCTGAGGACGGTATGGGCCAACTCTATACTGCTTCAATCTTCTTAGGATCTACCTTGATCCCCTCACTCGATACTACATGACCCAAGAATGCCACTGAATCTAGCCAGAATTTAACACTTCAAAAATTTTGCATATAACTTCTTTTCTCTCAAGGTCTGAAGCACAGTCCTCAGGTGCTGCTCATGATCCTCCCGACTTCAGGAGTACACCAGAATGTCGTCAATAAACACAATGATGAAAGAGTCAAGATAGGGCTAAAATACAGTGTTTATCAAGTGCATGAATGTTGCTGGGGCGTTGGTCAGCCCAAAAGATATCACAAGGAACTCGTAATGACCATACCGAGTCCTGAAAGCAATCTTCGGGATATCTGGCTCCCGAATCTTCAACTGATGATAGCATGAATGCAAATCGATCTTAGAGAACATTTTAGCACCCTGAAGCTGATCAAGTAGGTCATCAATACATGGCAATGGATGCCTGTTCTTCACTGTAACCTTGTTCAACTGGCAATAATCAATACACATTCGCATAGAACCATCCTTTTTCTTTATAAACAAGATAGGAGCAGCCCAAGGCGACACACTAGACCTAATGAATCCCTTATCAAGCAAATCTTGCAACTATTCCTCTAACTCTTTCAACTCTGTTGGGGCCATACGATAGGGTGGAATAGAAATGGGCTGAGTGCCCGGTAACAAATCAATACCAAAGTTGATATCTCGGTCGGGCGGCATGCCCGAAAGATCCACCGGGGATACATCTGGATAATCCCTCACTACCTGAACTGACTCGACGATAGGAGTATCAACACTAACATCCCTTACATATGCCAGATACGCATCATACCCCTTCTCAACCATTCGTTGAGCCTTAAGAAACGAAACAACCCTGCTAGGAACATAATCTAAGGTACCTCTCTACTCTAACCGCGGTAGACCTGGCATAGCCAATGTCATCGTCTTGGCATGATAATCAAGGATAGCGTGATAGGGAGACAACCAGTACATGCCCAAAATAACATCGAAATCCACCATACTGAGCAACCATAAATCGGCTCTGGTCTCAAAACCACTAAGAACAACCAAACATGACCGATACACACGTACCACAATAATAGAATCTCCCACGGGTGTAGACATATAGACAGGAGAACTCAAAGAATCACAGATACACAAATACGGAGCAAAATAAGATGACACATAGGAATAAGTGGAGCCTAGATCAAATATAACTGATGCATCTCTATGACAGACCGGAACAATACATGTGATGACAAAGTTGGATGCAACAGCCTCCATCCTAGCAGGAAGAGCGTAGTATCTGGTCTGGCCTCCCTCTCTAGGGCGACCTCAACCTGCTCGACCTCCACCTCTAGCTGGTTGTGCAGGTGGGGTAGCTGGTGCTATAACCATAGCCTTAGGACCCGGTGGGGCACATGGTGCCTGAGTAATCTGTGGAGGTACACCCCCTCCCCCACTCAAAATAAGCTTTCGGAGGATATGGTTGTTGTGGTTGGCTCGGGCCTGATCGGATGGACTGACCGCTGAAAGCACCCCATGCAGGAGGTGCACAAGACAATGGCGGTGCATAATAGGGAACCTAAGGCCGAGGAGTGGCCAAAACACTGCTGGAATTTGGAAGTGCTGAATGAACAGGGAGACTCACATAGCCCCTACCATGACGAGCTGCAACTAGGACACAGGTACCACCGTATGTGCGAGACTCTTGAGACCTTTTGGCCTCCCTCTCCTCTCTACCCTGAGTCAGCATACCTTCCAATCTCCTAGCAATCCCCACTACCTGAAACAATGAGAATTTACATAAAGTAAAAACACATAAACAAAAGAAGACAAGTACAACATGAAAAGAAAGGCAAATCTTACAAGTTAAGGAACAACAACAACAACAACAAATAGAGGAAATCAACAGGGGCACTTCTGAGGTATCGCCTCATAGTCCCAAAAGTAAATATCTCACAATCTTCCCTTATATCACCGCGGGAGCCTTTATATTTTATTTTAAAAATTATTTCTTCGAAATAGCATCCCGCGTTTTAGACAATCTTATCACACTGCATCACTTCTACTAGTTCCCCTACTAGCCATGCGTATCAAGCCCACCTTATATTACCGCATGCGTTTCAACACTCAGACTTTATACCTCTGCATGCGTATCGAATATCACAATGGCACGGCAGAAACCTCGTGCAAACAATAACAACCGCACGGAAGAAACCTCGTGCAACAAACAAATAATCATCTCAACAATAAATCACGGAAACCAAACATAACAACTGAAACAACGATATTTTAAGAATAGCAATTTCAAGTAAAGAATCCCACAGTTAAACAAGGAACATGGAATCAAGAAAGCAGGTAATTCAACTAGACGTATAGTACAAGTTGAAAATAAGAGATAAGACAAGTAGGCAGGTGAAATTAGACTAAACATGATGACTATACATGCTAAAGTAACTCAGTTAAGGCATAGAATGGAAACTACTTAAATAAGACCGGAATTTCAACATTTAGCCCGTGTACGCACTCGTCATCTCGCGTGCATGGCCCTCACATATCACAAATTGTCACAACAATACCAAACCCTAAGGAAAATTTCCCCCATACAAGGTTAGACGATTCACTTACCCCAAACCTCGCTCAATCAATCGATAAGAAGGCCTTTCCCTCGATTTTTCAACTCCGATCGGCTCGAATCTAGCCAAAACAACTACATACTATAAATATAACTATAAAAAACTAATTTAAATACTGAAACTGCGACTTAAGCAAAGAATTGAAAAATCGCTCCAAAAAGTCGACCCGGGCCCACATCTCGGAACCCGACCAAAATTACAAAAACGAACACCCATTCGATATCAAGTCTAACCATACAAGAATTACTCAAATCGCCTTTTAAGTCCCCAATTTCTAGCCTAGGAAGTTTTCTCAATTTCTCCCCAAATTTTCAACTAAAAACACTAATTAAATTATGAAAACAACAATAGATTCATGGGAATTAATCAAAAACGAGGCAAGAATCCTTACCCAATTATTTTCTCTGAAAATCGCTCAAAATTTCATCCCAATCCGAGTTCTCTAGGTCCAAAAATGGATAATGCAATCAACCCTCGAACTTAGTCTTTTTCTGCCCAGCGATTCCGCATCTGCGAACCCACAGCCGCATCTGTGAACCCACAACCGTATATGTGGCTCCGCACATGCGGAATTTTCATCGCAGGTACGAACTTCACTTAAGTCCCCTGGGTTCACTTCTACGAGCATATGGCTGCAACTGCAGCAAAATGTGTCGCACCTGCGACCTAGTCGCTCCTGCGCATCTCCCCACTGCAGAAGCGAAGCCGCTTCTGCGAAAACTGTTCTGCACCTGCGGGTCCTGCTTGGACTGCCCATTTCCTCTTTTGCGCTTCATTGCTCGCACATGCGAGTCCGCACCTTCGGCCAATCCCTCTACAGGTGCGATGACACCAGAACTGGGAGCTTTAGCATTTTCACAAATCCAAAATTTGTTCCGAATTCAATCTGAATCACACCCGAGGCCCCTGAGACCCAGTCCGAATATACCAACAAGTCCTAAAACATCATACGAACTTCGTCGAGCCTTCAAATCATATCAAACAATACTAAAATCACGAATTGTGCATCGATTCAAGCCTAAAGAACTTTAGAACTTCTAACTTCCACAATTAATGTCGAAACCTATGAAATCAAGTCCGATTGACCTAAAAGTTTGCACACATGTCATAATTGATATTACGGACCTACTCCAACTTTCGGAATCGGAATCCGACCTCGATATCAAAAAGTCCACTCCCGGTCAAACCTTCCAAAATCTTCCAATTTTCCAACTTTCGCCAATTAACGTCGAAATGACCTACGGACCTCCAAATCAATATCTGGACATACTCCTAAGTCCAAAATCACCATACAAAGCTATTGGAACCATCAAAACTCCATTCCGGAGTCATCTTCACACCATTTGAACTACGGTCAACTCCTATGACTTTAACTTTCAATTTAGGGACTTTGTGTCCTATTTCTCTCTGAAACCAAAAACCAAACCTTCCGGCAAGTCACGTAACCACAGTATAACATAGAGAAGGAAATAATTAGGGGGTCGGGGCTAATACAGTCAAAACGACCGGCCGAGTCATTACAATTCTATTCATTTGAACCCGCAGGCTGGACCAGTGAACGTCAAGCCCTATAGGTACCCCCATTTCCAGAAACATGTCATGGAACAACTTATGACAGAGATGCTTATGAATGGAATAATACGGCCTAGTACCAGCCCATATTCTTCTCCTATATTATTGGTTCGCAAGAAAGATGGGTCGTGGCGATTTTTAGTCGATTACAGGGCGTTGAATGCAATTATAATCCGGGATCACTTCCTAATTCTGACCATTGATGAGCTATTTGATGAGCTCTATGGGGCACAATGTTTATCTAAATTGGATTTACTATTCGAATTTTGCACTCACGACGGGCACTATGAGTTTTTGGTCATGCCATTCGGCTTATCCAATGCACTGTCTACATACCAGGAGACAATGAATGACATATGTTGCCCATACATGCGCCGATTTTTATTGGTATTCTTCGAAGATATACTGGTTTATAGTCCCAGTTAGCCCTCCCACTTGGATCACCTTGATAAGGTTCTTAAGTTGCTAGTGGATAATCAATTAGTGGCCAAGCGCAGTAAGTGTCTGTTTGGACAACAACAAATTGATTATCTTGGTCATGTTATCACGCCGAATGGGCTCGTTGTGGACCCTTCCAAGATACAAGCTATTCAGCAATGGCCTCCGCCCAGTTCATCTAAAGTTGTGTATAGCCTTTTAGGCCTCGCAAGATATTATCGGCATTTCATTCAGCATTATGCAACTTTGGCCAGCCCGTTGACTGATCTCTTGCGTAAAGAAGCTTTTAAATGGACTGAAATGGTATTTGAAGACATCAGATTGGATTTCATCACTGGTTGGCCAGGTTCCAAAGGGAAGGCTGCAATTATGACTGTTGTGGATCACTTGTCAAAGTATGGCCATTTCATTCCACTGGCAACAACATTTTCAGCTATGTCTATAGCTGAAGCTTTTGTAATTCATGTTTTCAAACTACATGGACCTCCTCGAACCATCATAACTGATAGAGATCCTCACTTCTTGCACTACTTCTGGAAAGAGCTCAATAAGCTGCAGGGCACTTTGTTGTCAATTAGCACTACCTACCATCCCCAAACGGATTGACAATCTGAAGCGTTGAACAAGTGTGTCGAGCAGTACCTATGTTGTTTCGTTGCGGACAGTCCACATACTTGGGTATTTATGTTGCCTTGGCAAAATTATTAGTACAATACGGCCTTCCATACATCGGCAGGAATGACAACTTTCTAAGCCTTATATGGGAGGGAGCCTCCAACTGTAGATCGTTACCTTCTGGACAGCACGGCGGATGAATTGGCTGAGCAATATATGTTGAGACGCGATGAAGTTCTTTCCTTGCTCAAACATAACCTCCAGAAGGCACAATTGAAGATGAAGATTATGGCAGACAAGAGCAGAGTTGAAAAATACTTAGAAATAGGTGACTGGGTTTATGTCAAGCTACAATCCTATCGTCAACATTCCTTAAGATCCCAGTCCCCACACAAGTTGGGAAGAAGGTATTTTGGCCCCCTGAAAGTACTCAAACAAATTGGCGAAGTAGTATATAAATTGGACTACCCAGAAGCATCTATAATTCACCCCGTCTTTCATATTTCTATGTTGAAGAAGTGCACTGGCAATACCAACCAGCAGTTCACCCCTCTCGAGTTGTCTGATTTTGAGTATGTCTAAGTCTCAGAACCTTGAGGACAAGGTTCTCAATTCAGGGGGGAGTATTGTTATGAATGGACCTGGGCCAGCCAAGGAGAACAAATATGCAGGGATCAAACAATGCATCAAATGGACCAATTGGGCTAAAGAAGGGTTCAAGGCATAAACAGCCCAACAAAAGGTTGATTGACTACATTTAGAAACCTGGCTAAGGAGCACAGGAGTTGAGTAACGATTGGTAGAAGAGGAATAGGGGTTATTATATCTAGTACTAAGAGCAGCAGTAGAATTAGGCCGAGTCATTTGCAGAATTTTGTTTCTTCTCACCCCACTTTCTGTCTGTATCCTCTCATCCCCCTTCTAGCTTTTCTCTATATTTTTTCAGTGTTGTTGCGTAGCCCCTTTCTTTTCAATACAATGAAGCGTCTCTCTTATTTGGTGTTTAACTGTAGTAACCACAAGATGCCATTCTACTTGTTTCCAGCTTTGCATTGGTTTTAGCTTTTCAACTCTACTGCATAAGATAGGCCTTTGTGATGGAACAACTCCACTTGGAATCAGTTTAGAGATGATGGACTAGATTGAACATATTGCTTGATACTTCATAGAATTGAGTTGAAACTTCTTTTGTTTGCCATATCTACAAGATATTTTTTGTTTTCATATTTCCCAGCAAATGGGCAACTTGAAGAATCAACCCATGGGTTATGTTTTTTTTTAAAGGGAAAATGTTGAAAAAAAGGACATTTGCTAGGAGAAATATCAAAAAAGCAAAATCGGGGACACCATGTCCGAACACTGAAAAATATTAGAAATTTGTGGAGGAGCTACTGTCTTCAACTTCACAAATGCTTTCACCTTTGTTGTGATAGAGACGATCAATCATAATTATAACCCGTGTCCAACTTAGTATTTACCATCTACTGTTATCTTATTTGAAGGTGGAAGACTGGAAGTTT